>NC_050069.1:135130735-140130735 GCF_009764565.3 Dermochelys coriacea | reverse complement strand
TAGAGAGATGTGGCATGGGTTGAAAGCCCAATTATCTTATTTTCTGAATCCAGAAAGTGTAAACTCTAAATTAAATATATATATCACAGTACTATTAAATATGCAGAGATTTCAGATTGAAAATATATAACACACACCCAAAATCTACATTAAAAGAATATTAAGATTGTAAAGTCAAACACGAAAAAGTTAAGAAATGCCAGAATTAAGGTTGCTTGTGCAATGTCAGTTCAGCCCCCTGATACATATGCATTATGATAGTCTTTAATTACATAATCACATACTGTTGTTTCCACAGGACCCCTGCTTCATTCAGTGAACAGAACTGATGGTGCTCACTTCATCAATAGCTATTCAGGATTTTGTTTTATCCCCATTGTCTAATGGGTCTATTACAGGAGGGGAAGCTTCTGTAGCCTAAGGTATAAAAGGAGGTCAGACTAGATGATCACAATGGTTACTTCTGGACTTAAAGTATTTGAGTCTATGTCTCGAAGCCTTATTTATTGCACACACTTGAAACCCTGCTCTGAAGATAGATTATTGGTTTCCACCAGGGGCTTTTTTATGGCACTTATCACTATAATATCTGTGTGCTTCACAAACATTAATTTAGCCTCACAGCAGATGGGGAGCTGCGGCACAGAGAGATCAAGGTCAAAAGTATCTCTAATTTAGGATTTCCAATTTGAGATGACTAGGACCTGATTTTTCAGAGAACATAGCATTATAGCTAACTGTCTCACTTTATATTCTCAAAGCGCAGCACCTATTGACTTCAGTTGCAGCTGTGACTGCACAGCATTTCATCAAATCAGGCCCCAGAGTCTCAAGTTAGGCACCCATAAAATAAGGAACACACAATTAGTGACCATCTGTGAAAAGTTTGGTTTAAGTGACTTCTTCAGTATCACACAGGAACTCTGTAGGAGAGGCAGGGATAAAATCCAGTTCTCCAGGGCAGCATTAAGCTGCCTGAACATGAGACCCTATTTTCTCTTCCAACTTCTGCCACAAATGAGGCAGGGGTCATTCAGATGACAGCCTCCTTCACAACCCCGATTCATCCCAATGCACATTTGTGCTGTGCACTGAAAGAGGCAATGGTCCCATAGAAACAAATGATATGTGAACATGTAATGAAAAACTGTATCTTAATACACAAGGAGATCAAAATAAGGTTTCAGAGGCAATCTTACTTCTAGAATTTCTTATCTTTTGAGTGCTTAGTGTTGCAACTTATATAATGTTCTTTTAACACAGGTTTTATATGTGTAATGTCCTTTTAAAAAACAGTTTCTGAAAAACAAACCCAGAAATTCCATCATGTGACATCATACTGACACCCACATGGTCCATCAGCAGATCGAGAACTTTTAGATCCACCACCCAGACCTCTGACAGGGGAGCTTAGTGAGTAACTGGCAGCAGCAGTAGTAGGTTGTTATCCTCTATGTGGACCAGCTCTAGAAGGGGATGCTGCACACATTTTACCAGTGGGTTTCACTGATGTTTGCTAACAGTATAGGAATGGTGAGTATCAAGAAATTTGGATTCTATTCCAGGCTCTACAGAGGAGTGTGTTCTAGTAGGAAAAGCCTTTCCTGCTCACACAACCTTCCCAAGCTTGACTGCTTCTGCCATATATTTACAATCTGTCATTACCCCAGTCCTGTCTCTTCCCCACCCCTGGCTCCTTGTCCCAGTCTCCTTGCCCAGCCAGTCCCAATTCTCTCTCCCCTCACCACTCATCTTGATCCCCCTCATACTGTTTCCTAGTCTCAGTCTCCTGGTCCAGCCAGTCTGCCTCCCCTCAGCTCCTTGTCTGATCTCTGTTCCCCTGACCCAGTCAACTTACTCCCAGTTGTCTTTCATTTCCCTTCCCGGTTCCAGTCCCAGTCTTTTCCCCCAATCCTTTCCAGCCTTCCCTTCTTCTCTCCAGCTCTCAGTCCCAGCCCTTCCCACCGTTGGCTCCCAGTTGCAACCCAGCCTCCTTGCCCAATCAGTCCCCGCCTTCCCTTATCCCCAACTCCCAGTCCCAGTTTCCTTTCCCACCCAGTTACAGTCTGTACCCTCCAGTCTTGGGAGCTCAGTGAGGATGGAATCTATGGCGATTTTAGTGTTAAAATCAAAGAAGTCTCTTCCAAGCATGTGGAAAATCATCACTTTTTAAAGTCTTATAACTTGGCCAAATATTGTCAGATTTTTCATAGGGATGGCAAAAGGCACATTCCTGACACAATTTGGCTGTCTCTTGCCAAATTTTAAATTCCTGCCCCAATTCATGGTGTCACAATAGCTTTCCAAAGGAAAGATCAACCATGGGGAAAAACAACATATATTTCTCTAGTCTCATTCTTGGAAATGACTTAAACCATTTTGGTTACAGTTAAAAAAAAATCTTAAGTAGACAGCTGGATTAGAAAATTTAAGCCTGAATGTTTAAAGTTTGGCAAAGTGACAAGCAACTGAAAACCGGGTGTTATACTGGGAAGTATTTGCAAATTTAATAATAGATGATACTACCAGTCCTGCCTGTTATATGTACATGTCACTGATTTATTATGTTTGTGTTTTTCTTTCTCTTTCAGGTTATTTCAGTTACTGGATCAGTTGGGCTTGTGTATCTGGGGCCTGTTTGTTCCCTGGATCATCCTTGATCAGCCTCAATTAGTCTTGTGATCACCCTCCCCCATGTGATTAACCAGGGGGTAGGGCTGACCTAGGAGAGAAGGCCCTTAAAAGCCAGAAGCTAAGTGACCAAGGGTAGCAAGCAAATAGGGAAAAAGAAAAGGAGTACTTGTGGCACCTTAGAGACTAACACATTTATTTGAGCATAAGCTTTTGTGAGCTACAGCTCATAACTCACGAAAGCTTATGCTCAAATAAATTTGTTAGTCTCTAAGGTGCCACAAGTACTCCTTTTCTTTTTGAGAATACAGACTAACATGGCTGCTACTCTGAAACCAAGCAAATAGGGGAGTTTGAGAGGGAATTCATGGGAGGGAGTCAGGATATAATCACTATGGTTAGGCAGGGCCACATTTCTAGTGCCAACACTGCTCCTGTCTCCCCCAACTGCACCTGTATCTGGACAGACAACCTAACCATGGATGCCTCTACCCAGATACTGGTGTGGATTTGTAAAGTATGTGGCCTATATTTCCAACTCACAGAAAGACAGGCTGGGGTGACCATCCAATGTGAGAGGTGCCTGCTGGTGGAATCTCTCAGGAAGCAGGTGGGAGAGCTACAGGAGGCGGTGACTAGGCTGAGGAGCATCCATGTCCACGAGGAATTTCTTGAGAGTATTCATATGAAGACATCCAAGGCTGAGGAAGGTATCCAGCTACAGAGGACTGCTTTCACACCACCGGGAGAGGAAAATATGGCTCTGCCATAGGGAGGACACTGGCTGCTGGTTACTTCTGGCAGCAATCAGTGCTCCACCCCTACTCCCAACCCACCCACCACGGTGATGGGAAAACAATATCCTGCCCTGGCATCGAGTGATAAGGAATCACCCCCAATGATGGAAGAGGAGAAGCCATATACCCACAAGGCTTGGAGGATCACAGCCACCACCCCAGGAAGAAACGTAGGATAATGGTGGTTCGTGACTCTCTTCTGAGGGGGACAGAGGCACCCACTTGTCGCTCTGACACGGCATCCCGGGAGGTATGCTGCTTGCCATGGGCCCACATCTGAGACATTATGGAGGGATTGTTGAGGATCATCCAGCCCTCTGACTACTATCCCATACTCCTAATCCATGTGGGCACTAATGATATTGTGAGGTATGACCCTCAGCCGATCAGAAGTGACTATAGGGCTCTGGGAGTATGGGTGAAGGAGTTGGGAGCACAGGTGGTAGTCTCTTTGATCCTTCCAGTCAAGGGTAGGGGCCCAGGCAGAAACAGTTGCATCATGGAGGTGAATGCCTGGCTGCAAAGATAGTGTCGCGGGAGGGCTTCGGCTTCCTTGACTACAGGATGCTGTTCCAGGAAGGACTGTTAAACAGAGATGGGGTCCACCTATCGAGGAAGGGGAAGAGCATATTTGGATACAGACTGGCTAACCTAATGAGGAGGGCTTTAAACTATGTTTGAAGGTGGAAGGTGACCAAAGTGCACAGATAAGTCAAAAATAAGGAAACCTGGGAGAAGGGTCAGAATTTGGGAGGAGAATATGGGCTGATATAGCAGGGATAAAGGCGAGACAAGACAGAACTGGAGGTAGGAGGAATCAAATCAATATCTTAAATGTCTATATACTAATGTGAGAGGTATGGGGAATAAGCAGAAAGAACTCAAAATGCTAGTAAATAAATAAAACTATGACATAGTTGGCATCACAGAGACTTGGTGGGATAATATGCATGACTGGAATATTAGTATAGCAGGGTACAGCTTGCTCAGGAAGGACAGGCAAGGGAAAAAGGGAGGAGGTGTTGCCTTATATATTAAAAATGTATACACTTGGACTGAGGTGGAGATGGAAATAGGAGACAGACTTGTTGAAAGTCTCTGGGTAAGGATAAAAGGTGATAAGTCTCTGGGTAAGGACAAAAGATGATAAGTAACAGTCAGCATGGATTTGTCAAGAACAAATCATGTGAAACCAACCAGATAGCTTTCTTTGACAGGGTAACAAGCCTTGTGGACAGGAGGGAAGTGGTAGATATGGTATATCTTGACTTTATTAGGGATAGGGAAATGCAACCTAGATGGAGCTAATATAAGGTGGGTGCAAAACTGGTTTAAAAACCATTCCCAGAGAGGAGTTATCAGTGGTTCACAGTCATGCTGGAAGGGCATAGGAGTGGGGCCCTGCAGGGATCAGTTCTGGGCTGGTTCTGTTCAATATCTTCATAAATAATTTAGATAATGGCATAGAGAGTACTTGGCATAGAGCGTCCATCACTTTTGTGGATGATACCAAGCTGGGAGAGGTTGCAAGTGCTTTGGAGGATAGGATTAAAATTGAAAATGATCTGGAAAAACTGGAGAAATGGTCTGAAGTAAATAGGATGAAATTCAATAAGGACAAATACAAAGTACTCAATTTAGAAAGGAACAATCAGTTGCACACATGCAAAATGGGAAATGACTACCTAGGAAGGAGTACTGCAGAAAGAGATCTAGGGGGCAAAGTGGACCAGAAGCTAAATATGAGTCAACATTGTAACACGGTTGCAAAAAAAAAGCAAACATAATTTTGGGATGTATTAGCAGGAGTGTTGAAGCAAGACACGAGAAGTAATTATTCCGCTCAACTCCGCGCTGATTAGGCCTCAACTGGAGCATTGTGTCCAGGTCTGGGTGCCACATTTCAGGAAAGATGTGGACAAATTGGAGAAAGTCCAGAGAAGAGCAACAAAAAATGATTAAAGGTCTAGAAAACATGACTTATGAGGGAAGATTGAAAAAACTGGGTTTCTTTAGTCTAGAAAAGAGAAGACTGAGAGGGGACATGGTATCAGTTTTCAAATACATAAAAGGTTGTTACAAGGAGTATGGAGAAGAATTGTTCTTCTTAGCCTCTGAGGATAGTACAAGAAGCAATGGGCTTAAATTGCAGCAAGGGCGATTTAGGTTGGACATTAGGAAAAAATTCCTAATTGTCAGGGTAATTAAGCACTGGAATAAATTGCCTAGGGAGGTTGTAGAGTCTCCATCATTGGAGATTTTTTAAGTGCAAACACCTCTCAGGACAAACACCTCTCAGGAATGGTCTACTTAATACTTAGTCCTGCCATGAGTTCAGGGGACTGGACTAGATGACCTCTCGAGGTCCCTTCTGATTATTCTAATTCTATGTTATAGATTCATAGATTCATAGATACTAAGGTAAGAAGGGACCATTCTGATCATCTAGTCCGACCTCCTGCACAGCGCAGGCCACAGAATCTCAGCCACCCACTCCTATGAAAAACCTCACCCATGTCTGAGCTATTGAAGTCCTTAAATCATGGTTCAAAGACTTCAAGGAGCAGAGAAGCCTCCCTCAAGTCAACCATGCCCCATGCTTCAGAGGAAGGCGAAAAACCTCCAGGGCCTCTCCAATCTGCCCTGGAGGAAAATTCCTTCCCGACCCCAAATATGGCAATCAGCTAAACCCTGAGCATATGGGCAAGATTCACCAGCCAGATACTACAGAAAATTCTTTCCCGGGTAACTCAGATCCCATCCATCTAATATCCCATCTCAGGGGATTTGGCCTATTTACCCCAAATATTTAAAGATCAAATGCACACCTGTGCTCTACTTACATAATGTGCACAGTGAAAATCTAATTCTAAAAGTTGGCAAAGGCTAATGGTGTGTATGAAATTGCATTTGCAGCATTCTTAAGCCATTATTCTACATGTTATAGATCACGTAACAGAGCATTTGGATATTTTAGTAATTCCTGAATCTGATCCTCCGTTCCAGGTTAGGGGTTGTTATTAGAAATGAAGTCTGATTCCACCATCAGTGGCAAATATCTCCTCCTGACAGGACTTTTCGAACACAGTATTTGAACATATATCCCATTGCGGTCCCATTGCAGTCAATGGGACTAGTCATGCGAATAAATTGATCCTAAACGGAATTGACTTGGGTGATGTTCTATGGCATGTGTTATGCAGAAGCCAGACTAGGTGGTCAGTATAGTCTTTTCTGGCTTCCAATCTGCAGTCCTCTATTCTCTCACTAAAATATAAAAAAATTACTAATATGGCCACGATTTGCAGTAAGAGTCTATTGGTGCAAATCAAGTGGCCGAAAGCAGAAGGAAAAAAAGCCTTGTGCCTTACAACATACATAAGGCACACACAGACTGCTAAGCCTATTGCTATAGTAATGCTATTATGCATTTTGCTTTGAGTGTTTTTGAAAATCCATCAGCTCTGAAGTGTTGTTGGTGAATGTGGGCCTCAGTGCTGCAATAATTCATATATTTATGTGCAGCTTTGTTGCAGTTGTAAAAAGATTGACTTGTCTAGATACACTTGAATGAACAGCACTAAAGAATGATGCATCATTTTGAGGTTTCCAGACTCACTCCACTTCTTCTGATTAAAGATCTATAGAACAGCATAAGTGGCAAGCAATACATCTGAGTGTATTGTACAAACTCCTTAAATTAACGATTGGCACTTCAGAAATAAAGAGATTTCTCTCAAGACAACACAACTCTACTCCTCTGGAAAAGCTATGTTTGCAACAAAACTATGGCATTGATCAATTGCAAATAATAACACATTTTAATGCAGGCATTATGTGAACTTGCCATAGATCTCTAATGAGAAATTCATACTACCCCATTGTATTTCTTACATTTCAATTACATCAAATTTGAACAGCATCATCTCTCACCTTTCTTGACATCTAGCTGAAATCAGCACCTGGAGAAGTGCTAAGTACAAGGCTAACCCTGTAACCAGACAACGCTGAAATGATGCTGGCAGGAAGAAGGTGATTTAAAGCACTTGCTTCCTCCTAACTATTAAAATATGGAGGGCCCTGAGACTTTGACTGCCGCTGCACATTGAGTGGATGTTTTCAGAGAACTGTCCACAATGACTCCAAGATCTCTTTCTTGAGTGGCCCCTGGGCTGCATGCAGCCATTAGGGCAATCAGCTGGTGTGACATGAAACAGTTTGTTTACATTGACCGTCCGCAGGCATGGCCGCCCGCAATTCCCAGTGGCTGCGGTTTGCCGTTCCTGGCCAATGGGAGCTGTGAGAAGAAGTGCGGGCCACAGGTTGTCCACCACTGCTTTAAAGTGTCAAGAAACTTTATCTCTGCATCCTGTCCTGAGGTGACATGTACCCAGTCAATATGGGGATACTCAAAATCCCCCATTATTATTGAGGTTTTTTTAATTTTAATAGCCGCTCTAATCTTCCTGAGCATTTCACAGTAACTATCACCATCCTTGTCAGGTGGTCTGTAATATATCCCTACTCCCATATTCTTATTATTCAAGCATGGAATTACTATCCATAGAGATTCTATGGTACAGTTGTTCATTTAAGATTTTTACTTCATTTGACTCTACACTTTTTTTCACATATAGTGCCAGTCCCCCAGCAGCACAACCTATTCTGTCCTTCTGATATATTTTGTATCTTGGTATTATTGTGTCCCCTTTATTATCCTCATTTCACTAAGTTTCTGTGATGCCTATTATATGAATATCCTCATTTAATACAAGGCACTCTAATTCAGCCATCTTATTATTTAGACTTCTAGCATTGGTATATAAGCACTTTAAAAACTTGTCAGTTTTTAGTTGTCTCCCATTACATGAGGTAATTGAATGAGACTATTTTTCATTTGACTGTTTCTCATCAGATTCTACCTGTATTTTATCATCTTCCATACTCTCCTCCTTACTAAGACATAGAGAATCTCCATTAGTAGATCCTCCCCTAAGGGATGTCTCTGTCTGAACCACATCCTCCTCCGTACCTGTCGGCTTTCCCCCAGCCCTTAGTTTAAAAACTGCTCTACAACCTTTTTAATTTTAAGTGCCAGCAATCTGGTTCTATTTTGGTTTAGGTGGAGCCCATCCTTCCTGTATGGGCTCCCCCTTTCCCAAAAGTTTCTGCACTTCCTAATAAATCTAAACCACTCCTCCCTACACCATCATCTCATCCATGCATTGAGACCCTGCAGTTCTGCCTATCTAACTGTCCCTGCACGTGGAACTGGAAGCATTTAAGAGACTGCTGCTTCAATCTCCTGGACTTCAATCTCTTACCTAGCAGCCTAAATTTGGCTTCCAGGACTTCTCTCCTATCCTTCCCTGTGTCATTGGTATCTACATGTACCATGACCACTGGCTCCTCCCCAGCACTACACATAAGTCTATATAGATGCCTCGAGAGATCCGCAACCTTTGCACCAGGCAGGTAAGTCACCATGTGGGTCTCCAAGTCATCATAAACCCATCTATCTATGTTTCTAAATGATCGAATCACTAATTACTAATACTTGTCTCTTCCTGGAGTCCCCTCTCCCGGAGCAGTATCCTCAGTGCGAGAGGATACCACAACATCATCCGAAAGGAGGGTCCTAACTATGGGATCATTTCCCTCTGCTCCAGTTAGATGTTCTCATTCCCTGAGGCTTTCATCCTCCTCAAGAGCACACAGACTGTCAGCCTGGGGGTGGACCGTTCTACTGTGTCCCAGAAAGTCTCATCTATATACCTCTATCTTTCTTAGCTCCTCCAACTCAGCCATCCTGATCTCCAAAGCGCACAAATGGTCTCTGAGAGCCAGGAGCTCCTTGCACTGAATATACACATACACCACCTGCCCATAGGGCAGGTAATCCTACATGCTGCATTGGGTGCAGTAAACTACATAGCCCCCACTCTGTTGCTGGACTTCTGCCTGCATTCTCTTTTTACTCCTGCAGCTGGTTCCTTTGTTGTTGTTTTGTTTTTTACCAGGGGGCATTTTTTGGCTTAAGTTTAAAGAAGTTTAAGGAAGGTTAAGTATGTAGCCCCCGTTCAGACTTCCCCTGTAACCTCCCTCGCAAAACTCCCCTGTTAGCCATTCCTATTTGTTTGCTGCTCTTGTTTGTTTGTCACTCCTGTTCAATAGCTCCCCTGGTTGCTTAGGAGCAGGCTTTTTAAAGCCCTGGTCTTCCTGAGTAGCCCTGCCCCCTGGTTAAGCATTGGCGGGAGCTAAAGGGCTTAGGGATCAAAGCCTCATTAAGAAGCTTTCAGCTCTCAGCCTTGCCTAGCAGGACGCTAGGCTCAGCACTTTGTGTTTAATAAAAGGGAAACATTTTGTTAAGGAATTCCAAGCTGATGCTACTGATTTTTTAGTATTTAACAAACTTTTTCCAACTGGTCCAGATGTAAACAGGTCTGTGTACATTCGGTAGGACTGTAAATATTTAAATACTTGTATTATTTTCCTAGAATTGTATGTAGCTGCACTTAAAGGAGTATAGGTATTTGATGAGCAAGTGTCTTATATTGAGATGATCTTTTTATACAGAGCTGCAAGGACATTCTTTAATTGTTCTCTCCATTAAGAAAAAAACAAACAAATGCAGATTAATTCTTATTTTGTAAGTGGAAGAAAAAAGATGTGGTTTGGAATGTTGACAACAAGTGTATGGTACGGTTATGGCTAGGGCTATGGGAAGCATTCACATTAAAACATCTTGTCTTGTCAAGGAACCCAAAATTCCCTAAGGTTTGCTCAGGCTTGACAATCTTTTGATAGGAACATAATGCATTTCCCACTGAAGGACGTGGAAGTGTTTACATTGATTTTAGTGATACCATTAGGGCACAAACTGTTAATGTCTACCCTGCAATTAAAAACCTACTGCTGTCCTGTGTCAGCGGACTAGGGCTCACAGGGCTGGGCTAAGGAGTTGTTTAACTGCAGTGCAGCGTTTAGAGACTCATGCTCCAGCTCACGGCCGAATGTCTACACCACAATTAAATAGTTCCTTAGCCCGAGCCCCTCGAGCCCAAGTCAGCTAGTGTGTGATGCAGTCCCTGAGGTGCAACCTGGACTGTGGAACCACTGAGCCCTTCAAACCCGCCAACCTGGGCTGCCTCTGACACTGTGATGCTGATGTCAAACTATAAACCTCTTACAGGCACTACACTTACACAACCATCCGCAGGCCAGGATACACCCAACTGTGTTACATGAATGATTTCCCAGTCACTCATGAACCATCAATAGAGAAGCTTCAGCCATTTTTCCCCAGCTCCAGCCCTACACTCCAGGACTGTAGTGTCTTACACTGCTCAAAGCTCCCCTGGGCAGTGCAAGTTATTTAATTCATCGCTCCCTCAGTGTGGAATGGACACACACTAGCCTTGGTAAACTGAGCTGAGAGTTCCCAAGCACTTCAACCAAAACACATGGTTTTAGATAAAATATAAAACAGGTTTATTAACTACAGAAAGGTAGATGTTAAGTGCTTATAAGTGATAGGCATAAAGGTCAGAGTTAGTTACCTTATGAAAATAAAAAGTAAACACACAGTCTAAGTTCTACAAACTAAGGAGGATTTGAATCAAGCAGTGTTTCACCCTGACTGGTACAAGCAAGTTACAGTTCCCCAATGCACGACGGGACTCTCTTTTCCAGCCTGGGACCATCCTTCCCCAGTTCAAAGTCTTTTTTTTCCAGACGTGCTTCCAGGTGTTGAGATGTGGGAGAGAGGCCAAGTGATGATATAACAGGCTTTCTTTTATACTTTCTTCCAGCTTGCTGGAAAGATGTTTGCTGTGACATGGGGACCAGGCAATCCCCATTTGTCAAGCAGTCTCCATTGCATATGTGGTCTCTCTGAGAAGCCTCTGGGATGGCCAATGGGAGAGTGGATTCCCCTGAATGGGCCATCAGCAAATCTGGCTGGTCCTTTGCTGCCATTGAAAGGTTGGCTGTGGGTGTCTCTGAACCTCACAACATCTGTCAGTAACACATATAACAATGCTTCATAACTTCACGTATAATGATAGCTCATACAATCCAATGGGATCTTAATGTTCAACAGATCAAGACTTTTAAAATGACACCTCACAAGGCATACTTTGTACGAAACATATCATAATTGTATGACAGTGGTGAATATCGGGTGCTACTTTGAGGTACAGAGTGTCAAAATGGGCTAGTCAAATATTTTCTGTTGGAACTGTTTGATCAAAAATTGTGATTTTTTGCCTACACTTTTTTTCCCTCAAAAACTGCTTTCCACAAAATCCTCAAAATACATTTTGCTGAAAACTTGGTTTTCATATTTTTGGCAACAAGTTTTGTTGTTGTTGTTGGGTTTTTTGTTTTGTTTTTTGTTTGCTTGTTTTTTAGGATGTAATCCCAATTTTTCAATCAGTCGTATTATATAGTTATTTAGTAATCATTATTACTTGCTTATCATGTGACCTGATGAAACAAAAGTTTTGTCTGGTTTTGTAATGAGTTCAGCAGTGAGAAATTAATCAAGTTAATATGCTATTGAAATGATTGTTTCAATAATTTTAGCAAGGATCCAGCAAAACATACCTTTTACTTGATTTCAAAAAGAAGTTTTAGAGATTTCTATCATCCTTTATTGCCATTTGCTTGGCTAAACCTTATTTCATGAAAAGGATTTTCAGGGACACTAATACTGCCAGATGTGAACTTCTGACATTATTCAAATTAGCTACTATTCAAGGAAAAACGGGGTCTCCAAATGGATTTTCTTTAGCATATCAGAAGTTATTTGTGTCTGCAGGTACAGATGCAGTACTGCCTTTTAAAACTTTTTATTTAGTTAGGGAGTTTTAACAGGTTTGCAAATCCTTGCAATGTAATTATCAGAGACAAAATAATAATCATTACAACAGTGAGCTTTTATTTAGAGAGACATTATATAGTTATATAATCATCAGATCTCTCTATTTAACAGGGTGTTGCTATTTTGCAGAGTGAGCATCTTAACACTAGTCCCTTACTGCTTTTTTAAGAACACCTTTTCATGGAATTGTTAAATAATTCAAAATGAGAACATCAGTGTAACTTGCAAGTTCATCTAGGGAAAGAAATAAGTCACATCTGCTTTCTAAAGTTAACCATGTTGTGACTGACTACTTGTTTGCAAAATATTGCAATTTTGTGCAAGAAAGTCCTGGGCTTTTTAGAAATCTTTTATCATTCACTCATTATTCTTGAAAATTACTGTTTTCATAAGAGATATGGCCTAAATTACAAAAGTTTCTCGGCACTTTGGGTGCTCACCTTTAGACATCTTAAAGCAGGACTGACTTTGTAGGGGGGGGTGCTCAACAATGTTTAAATATCTGGCCCCTTCAAAATATTTCAAGTTAGGCAACAAAGATCGCTATTCACTTTAGTAAGTCTATTATTTGTTGATTCCAGTTGAATTGTTCAAAGAGGGGGCTTAAAGGAATAGAGCACTGAATTCTCATTGAAAGTTAATGAAAGGTAGAGACCAGATAGGCACCTAATAGGATTTTCAAAAGCAAAGTAAACCAGGAACCTAACTTCCATTGAAATCAATATATACCAGGTGATTTAGTATATGTATTCCAGACCCAATAATGTATAGTGTTTAAATGTCTCTCAAACCATTGTAAAGTATACATTTTTTTTAAATGGGGGTTAAATGTCAAAAGTTTTGCATGAAAAAACAACACTCGGAAGTGAGATGAGGCTGGACTGGATCCATGCATTTGTTCATTGTGATTTCTATACAATAAAACATAGAGGAAAATATAGTCGTGTGGTTAAAGCACTAGACTAGAACACAGGGGATCTGGCTTTTCCTGGTTCTCCCAGAGACTTCTTGAGCAAGTCACCTAATCTTTGTGCCTCAGGTCGTATGGCCAGTACCTACAACAATGGAGCCTTGATTGTTTCTGGGACCTGTAGTGAAAATAATAATAATAAAAACACCACCCATCTGTGAATCTGCGTATTGCCACTGATCCATGAGAAGGTTTTAAAATATACAGTTATACAAGTAAACAATTCATTCCCCAGTGAATAATAATCCAGCAGCAGGAGGAAAAAAATCATTTAAGCAGTTCCTCCTCATCAGAGCCCCCATACTACCTACTTTCACAACTGTCCACTGGGGGAGAAAAGCAAGCCTATACAATGTACTCTCAGCAACAGAGAATATATTGTTATTCGGTCGAGGAATGCTGAATTGGAGGAAACAGCTTTACAACCTTAATTGGCCCAGTGGTACTTCTAGGGGCAATGTGACAAGCTGTGAGCCCAGTTCCCACACAGGCCTGTATCATAGCTAGCATATGAATATATGCACCACCTATGTAGTATGAACACAGAGAGAGTTGTGAGTCTGGGCAGGCAGTATTGACTCTGCTAGGGGTGGTTTAATTTTTTTCTCTCCTGCTGGGTTATTGTTCATATAGATTGTCAGGGTTACAGGGGTAGCTGCCCCTCTGGACCCTTTTTGGTCTCTCTGTGTGCTCTCCCTTAGGCATCAAGCCTCAGGTATTTACCTGACTCTCCCACTGTTACACTAAGCCCTGAGCTACAGTACCCTGTGTATCAACCATTTTTATCCTGCACATCTGACTAAATTTGGGCACCTTCAATTCTTCCTTTCAGAGTCTGTGACCATTTGCACCCAGTGATCAGACAGTCTTCTTAAACCCAAAGGATTGTTTATTTTAACCATAGAAACAAAGCATTAGAGAAAAAAGGATTTTAAAACAACCATCTGTGTGCTGTTGTTTTTGGTTAGATCATCCCAAAATGATGATGGTGATCTAGGCACCTCCAGCTTCCCCCAGTAGACTCCCATGCCTGAGTCACCTTTCCCCTTAGCTCTCCCCACTCTTTAAACTCTGCCCAAGTCCTTTGCTCTGCTGTGTGGGTATTGGTCATTCCTACTCAAAACCAGTTTCATAGATTGGCTGGAGACACTGAGACAGAATCATCTCAGCAAATAGGTCTAGCATTGTCCCTTAATGACTCTTGCGATTTTGCTGATAGGTGGCTATCTTGAGCCAAACTTCTCCTTCTTGTCTATTGCCTTCTTGTCTTCAGTCTCCTTTTGAGTTAAACCAATATTTTCATATAGTAAACATGCCAGTAACCAGGCTAACATATCATATTTATAAATTACAACAATGCAGATCCAAATCAGTCACATAGATAGATATACACACACCGGATAGGTGGGACATATATTCATATGGCGACTATGGGACAGATGAGTTGCGGCATGTGTCTCAGAGCTTGCCAGCTAGGGATATCATCTCTCCACAATTCCCATGCCTTAGAGAGGGGAATTGAGGCACAGAGTGGTTAACTTTCTAAGAGTAACTGCAAGATACTGGCAGGCTTGGGAATAGAACCCAGGTACCTAGTCCTCTGCTCTAGCTATTACATGTGCTTTCTTCTTTTCCTTTCTGAAAGAAGGTTTCACATATTAAAATATTTCAGTGGAAAGCTGCAGATGTACGAACAAGATGCATTTAGCAAGAAGATCTTTTCCCACCGATTTAACCAAAGATACTTAAGTCAATAAAAGCTGATAAAAATGAGGTTTATAATTGCAAACAGGTCACAAATCTCTGTTGGAAAAGAGGCCCTTGCTTTTTATGCTCTTCAGCAGTGCTTCTCAAGCTATCTGATGTGGGGGACCGGCAATTTTTTTCCCAATGTGCGCGCAGACTGGTAGCTGATGGCTCGTGGACCACCACTTTGAGTAGCACTGCTCTACAGCAGACCACTGATTACTTTAACAATGACTGTCTCAGACAGCTTTGAAGAGGCAAATGCCTGAAATGTAGATGAGTTCACACTCAGACAGATAGAGGAGATTAACCTAGGAATACCCCAATAGACTCCTGCCCCAGGATCTGACTTCAAACATTTTACAAACAGCTTTTGAACTAAAGGTTCTCTTCAATGATTGCTGTCTCCTTAACTCCAGGTTCCAGCAAACTGTCTGAACTCCTGTATGGTTACCATGACCATATTACAATCAGGTTGTGTTGCTATGACCAAAGTTAAAGTAGCAAAGTCCCTTGGCATACATTCCGTTGTTCCACTGTTCCTGATTGGTGGGAAGAGTGGCACAGAGGATGCAAATATTAATTTGTTACTTTTTTAAAAACAAATTACTAAGTCTTTGCTTTGAAATGGTTTTACAACAGTCTCAGAATGTGAATCTTAAGTAATTTTAAATGCAGAGAACACCTAAAATGGTTAAGACGTAAAAGGAAATATAACCCCTCCATCTCAATTTGACATTTAAACAAGATTGAATATTAAGTTATATCTTTACTGTCGGGGTATACTCAAAGTTAATCCTCTTCACCCCTGAATCAAAGGCCTTAATTAAATGCTCTCTGAAATCAATGGAAGGACTCCCATTGACCTCAATGTGTGACAGATCAAACCACAACTGAATTAACACTTATAGGTACTTCATATTATTAAGTACACTGAAATGGGAAGGTCTCAGCTAATCATAGCATTGCTATTGATGCACAATATTACACTTATTTCTCATTCTTTTAATTCCTTTCATTCTGCTTGATTCTAGGGGTGTCTAACGGTACCATGAATATGCAAATCTAACTTGTGATTGTAGCTGAAGTATTCATGTGGTCTGCCAGCAAAGATAAAACCTCCACTTCTCCCTCCCTTCAGTGACAATGGACAGACTTCATCATTCACACATAAGAGAAAATGTGATGTTTTAAAATCCTTTTAATCCTTTTCTTCCATTCCTCTTCATGCCCTTCTCCTCCCAACAGGTCCAATGAATAACTGTTTTATATTAGGCCTTGTTTAGACTAGGAAAAGTAGTATACTCACTCTAGACTACAGTTAGACTTGCTAAATTCCAGCTAATGGTGTTACCCTGAATCTACCCTAAGAAAAATGGTTGAATCTAGGTCAGGTTTATCTAGCTTCTGTTAGCTAAACCTGACCAGAACTTGACCTTTTTTCTAGTTTAGAAAAGGCTTTAGTGTGTATATACCTAGTTTTTATTAGGATTATCACATGCTCCTGTGACCCTGTATTCACATCCTACACTCCATTATAATAATCTTTAGACAAAATATGCCTTGTGAAATATCATTTGAAAACTAATAACTTGACTGGTCAATAATATTATGGTGAAATATAGCACTATTATATGTAAAGTTTTGATCATAAGCTGAAATTATGTCTGAAGTGTGTTTACCAGACAAATCTGGGGAAGAGGTAAAACAGTTTCTCAAAGACAAAGGACAAGCTGATGCCTCTAGACAAACGTCATCAAAATTGATTGACAATCACTGGTCAAGTGGCCATTCTTTGCAGTGAAGGGGAGCAGGAATAGATCAATTTGCATTGTAACAAACAACACCATGGAACCTCTTTCATCACAAGATGCCATGTTTCCATCCTCACAGCTGGAAGGAACTTTATCTTGGATAACCTTCAGGAAAATGCATTTCAAAGGGTGAATGGACTATAAAAAGAAGGGGTAAAATACCCCAGGTGTTCATTTTCTCTCTCTCTCTCTCTCTCTCTCTGTCTCTGAAGAAGAAGAAGAAACCAGACCTTTGGACTCTGGGAGGGATTCTGACCCGAGAATTTAGTCAGACCTGTTGCTGGAACATATGGTAAGAAGTTTACCTAGAACTAAGGCTTATTTATTTAACTGTAGTTACTAGGAAGCACTAGATCTTTATTTCTCTAGTAAAAATTTCTGACTAACAGTTGTACTCACTTAAAATCTATTTCTTTGTAGTTAAATAAACTTGTTTTATTCTTTAATCAAAACTAATCCAATGTTGTCTTTAAACTGAACTGTTTGTGTACCTCCATTTAAAGTAGCAAACTGTTGGATATTGTCCCATTATGGGGCAAGGACCTAAAATATCTGAACTGTCTGGAAGACGGCTGGTCAGTGCAGAACACACAGTTTGGGGAAATCTGGGAGTATGTTGGGGTCACCTTGCAAGTAGTAATCCACGCTGCTGGAAGCCAAAGTACAACTGATGTGTGGCTGGGAGCCTGCAACTATACAGAGACATTCAGGGTGTTATCTACATGCTGGAAGGCTCTTTATGAGCAGCTCAGGTGGAAGCTATAGCAGCAAAGCATTGTGAGGCACCTAAGGTTGCTGGGCAAGTGGTGACACAGCCCCTCATTGGTCTGGATTGCACCCCGGAATGTCATAGTCTTTCTTCAAGTACAATTTTTAAACCCAGTATATAAAACAAAAGTAACATCTACAGTAGTTACTGTACTGACTCATGGAAAGAAAGGTTTGGGGAAGGGGAGAAAAGAAGTAATGACAGAAGGAAGAAAGTGAGATGATAAAGAATGCAAACTAAATGAATGACTGTGATAAATAAAGTGGGGGGATAGCTCCCTTTGATGGACACCCAGCCAACCAGTTAGCTGCAAAATCCCTCTTGGTAGCTGTTCTTTACTTGCTTTACCTGTAAAGGGTTAAAAAGTCCCCCAGGAAAGAAAAAAAAAGTGGGCACCTGACCAAAAGAGCCAATGGTAAGGTAGAACTTTTTAAAATGAGGAAAGAAACTTTTCCTTTGTCTGTTGTTCTCTGGGCTGGAAGGACAGAACAGCCATGCTATAAACAGCTTTAAGCCAGGTATGATCATAAATTATTAATTTTGTAAAATTGTATTAATTTTTAGAATCCTTGCAGGCCCTTACCTTCTGCACTCGTAGTGACAGAGGGGGATTCAGCCTTGACAATGACAATAGGCGGAAAAGGGGAGAGAAACAGGAAAAAGCCAAAGAGGTCGAATGTTTTAAAACACAATTTATTTATTAGCTTGATATCTGAGTTTTTTAAATTAATTGTTTAAACTTGAATATTTTATAGAACATCAATTGTAAAGGTTAAGGGTGGGTCTATTCATGTTAAATTCCATAATTACCGTGTATTGGGCTAATGAGCACATCAGCCTTTTGCCTCAGCCAGACTAGGTGATATAGATCAAGGCCGCTGAAAAAGGGTTTCAGGACATAAAAGAGGCTTTGTTTAAAGAGCCAGTTTTAGTGAGCAGGGATTTCATCAAACTATTTGTGCTGTGCACTAATGCTTCTAATATTGGTTGAGCACAGTGCTAATGCAGAATAGGGTGGGGGAAAAGAGGCACCTCATTGCCTTCTTGAATAAAAAAAACTGACACCCCCCCCCACACACACACACCCCAGAGCTATGCTATCATTGAGAAGGAATTCTGTGCCATAGTTTGGGCTATTGAGCAATTTAAGCTTTATTTGTATAATAAAAAATAAAAGGTTTTAACAGACCATTCTTCCTTAATATGGTTGCATCAAGCTAAAAAGACCAACTCCAGACAACTACAGAGGAGCCTACCTCTGCAAGAGTATGACGTGCAAATAATCCAAATCAAGGAAAAAGAAAATAGACTGGCAGGTGCTTTATCAAGAATAGAGGAGCCCTAAGGAACATTCCTACACCAGATTTGCGTTGGGTGTGTGATGCTTGAAGACCAGGTGCCAGCGCATACCCAAGATCATTAGACCTCAACTGAACACTGACAAATACATAGTTGGAAACCAGTCTGGCCCACCCGTGTGTTAGTATTGGTAAAATAGATATTAGATTTATAAAAGATGTGTTTAGTGTTTAGACTTTATTAAATTTTGTAAGCTGCTGCATGCATTAATCTCACTCATAATATCTGTATCCCATGTTATAAGGCAATATTTAGGTGTTTGCTCTGAAACTGTAAAAGTGTTTGTCTCAAACTGTAAACCTGCCTGGAGTGGCCTCAAGGCAGACTGTTAAGAAGCAGAGTACATACCCCAAACTGGTTGTGAGCAGGGACGGATTTCCAATTAGACATGGTAGGCACATGCCTAGGGGCACCAGCATTCTAGGGGTGCCTGTGGGTTAAAAGTTTCATTTTTTACGGAAAACACAAAGGTGGGCAGGGGTGCTGAAGATGCTGTGCCTAGCAGTGTGTAAAGTGTTAATCTGATCTTAATTGTGAGTTCTATACTTAGATTTCATCAACCAGGTATCAGGTGTAAACTCCTCAAGCACTATAACAGCCTTAGTCACAGACAGCCACCTTGGGTACATAGGTCTATCTTGCCACCCAGGCAAGCTTGCCTTTGTGAGCTGGTCCCTTGCACCAAAAATCATAACATTTCGGTTACTTCCAGTCACAAAGGACAGGTCATTTACCCCAAGTCAATTGCATCTCAGATCTCACACCCAAGACAAAGCTTGTAGCCCATCCTATAATAAATTAATTAAAGATGTATTAACTAAGAAAGAGAAATGAGAGTTATTTGCAAGGTTAAAACAAGTAAACAGATGCACACAAATGAGTTACAGTCTTAGGTTTCAAAAGCTGCTGTAATATGCAAGCTCTATATGTCCTCTAGGGCTAATGCAAGTTAAACAGCTGGGGATCCCTTATTTATTCTTAGAAATCTTGCCCTCTGTAAGCATAGTTTCTTCTTGTCAGGGATTTTTATTCCCTTCCTTCAGAGTTCAAACTGATGGGGCAAGTTCCTATGCATGTCTCCTATTCCTGGGTTTGAGAGGAAAAATCCAATGTCTTTTGTCCTCTGATGTTCCACAATTATTTGTCTGGTGTCTATGGTCATTCTTTTACTGGGCAGGAGACAATACCTCCTATGGTAAACTAGTATTTCATACTTGGTAATACTTCTCTCCTGACTGGTAGCTTTACAGTTTAAGAGCAAACACTTAAATGTTACTTTATAACATGGGATACAGATATTAGAAATGAGATTAATGCAGTAACTTAAAAGCATTTGATAATGATTAAACACATTTTCATAAACCTAATATCTATTTTACCAATACTAACACACAGGTGAGTCAGACTGATTTCCAGCTATGCATTGATCAGTGTTCTTTTGAGGACTTAGAGCCTTGGCATGAGTTGGCACCTGGTCTGCCTGCGTCACAACCATGTATTGGACTAATGAGCACATCAGCCTTTTGCCTCATATTTTATTTTCTATAAGCACCTAACATTTTGTTATAGAGCATATGTTTCTAGAGCAAATGGTTTCTACATATACAGCTGGTGGATGGCCCATCAATTCACTCCACAGCAATTTTTAAAGAAGGTACATGAACCAATAAAGTTTGAGACCTACGGGGCTAGAGTGTAGTCAGCTCGCACATATGTTCTATTTATGAGGCAATAACTGTATTTTAAGAACTTTGTTAGTATTGCAATAGTGCACAGAGGGCCTCAGATAGCATCTAGATCAGGGGTCTCAAACTCAAATGACCACAAGGGCCACATGAGGACTAGTACATTGGCCCGAGGGCCGCATCACTGACGCCCTGCCCTGCTGCCCTGGCCCTGCCCTGACTCCACCCATTCCATGAGGCTCCGCCCCTGCCCCACCTCTTCCCACCCCTTCCCTGCCCCCATTCCAACCTCTTCCCCAAAATCCCCACCCCAACTCTGCCCCCTCCCTGCCCCAGGGGGTGCAGGAGGGGTGCAGGGTGAGGCAGGGGCTCAGGGCAGGGAGTCCGGAGGGGTGCGGAGTTCAGCAGGGGGCTCAGGGCAAGGGGTTGGGGTGCAGGAGGGGTGCAGGGTGCGGCAGGGGGTTTGGCTGCATGAGGGGTTCGGGTGGTGGGCTCCAGCCCGGCACGCATCGGGGGCAGGGCAGGCTCCCCACCTGCCTGCCCTGCCCCGCACCGCTCCAGGAAGTGGCTGGGGGGGCACACGGGTCTGTGTGTTGCCCTGGCCATACCTCCAGGCACCGCCCCCCACAGCTCCCATTGTGCTAAATGGTGTACAAATGTATAGGAAATCCCTATCCAAATCACTTACAAACTAATTTAAGACAAGATGCACTAAGTGGAGAGAAACAAAAGGAGTGGAAGAGGAGGGAAACAGTGTTAGGAAGAGATAGTTGCATAGGTTAACTATGCTCTGATCCAGCAAAATATTTAAGCAATTGCTTAATTGCAACTTTCCCAGTGAAATCAAAAGGCTACTCATATGCCTAAAGTTAAACACAAATTTAAGTGCTTTGCTGGATTAGGACCCATACACACAACCTGTTGGTGCTCAGTGATCTCAGTTTGTTGGTAGATATTACATTAATTATGACATACAGACTTTGAAACACACCTGAAAATGTAGTCCCCTGTGAGGTGGAGATTGTTGACTAACCTGTTCACTGTACACTTCACAATGGTATGGAAGAAGAATACTTGAACAAGGACACTAGGGTAACCCCTTTACTCTTACAAAAAATATTGTCACAAACATTTTAATGTCCACATAAAAAGTGAGTTTTTTGTTTCAGGTATCTCATCTGAGAGATCTGCATAAAGTAAAGATGTTTTGAACTCAATCTACCTCTAAAGGAAGAGGGATCTGAATTAATGCTGCTACAGTTTGAACCTTAGCTTCCAGCCAAGTATGAATTGCCAGTTTGACATGTTAGTGCACGCAGGTGCTCATCTTGCAAATACTTATGACTGGATGTAACTTTACTCATGTGAAGTCAATGGAACTAGTCAGGTGGAAAAATCAGACTTACGCATAAGTGCAGGGCTGGCAAGAGGTGGGGAAAGGGGAGACAATGGGGCCCCTAGCTCATGTGGGCCCCCAAAATATCTGTAATATTTGTGTAAATAAAGTGAAATAGAAGGGGGCGGGCCCCAGTGAACATGAGGTTGCGGAGTCCCAAATTTCTCATGCTGGGACTGCATGATTGTTTATAGGATGAGGGCCCAGGTCATTTATTCCAGCATACAATATAAAGCCAACCTCTGCCCTTAGTTATTTGGGTTGCATAGATATAACTGAGGCAGAATATGGCCCATAATATATTTGTGCAAGGAACTAATATTGCTGCTTTTTGAATTACTCACGTTCGCTGTTCAGATAAGACAGACCCACTTGCTTTGTCTCTCAGTTCTTTTGGTCTCACCCAAGCACTCTGATATTAAAGATATCTGGTTTACTATTATACACAAAAGAGTAGTGTACTTTTCTCTAGCAATTAAAGAAAATCCCAGGTTTATCTTATTAATAGACTTGCAAGATTTTACTGATGGATTGGAAGAGTGAAAAATATAAATAATTAATCATAAATATTACCGTTTAGAGTAAATAGTTTCTTCATTATCTTTTTATATTCATTTTTATGAATAGCATGTTCCCTGTAGCATTAGGCAGCAGAAGTGAGCTAAGGAAACAAGCTCTTCCAATAGTCAGATTATACTCTTTGTAGGTATACTATACTATAACTATTCAAGTGACTGAGCACTTTACTGTGTCCAGTGGCATTTGTAAGATGGATATATGGACTTCATTCTAAAGAAGAAAATGCTTATGTAGTATTTCTGCAAAATCACCACAAATCAATATTATGTTAGTAAGCAGAATTAAATAAAAGGTAGCGTTTCCCCCCACAATGCTAACAGAAAAATAGAAACAAATCAGTAAGTATTTTAATATTTTTTTCTTTCTGTTTTGAAAGCTTCTATGGAACTTTCAGCCTTCCATCCTAGGAAAACAAAGAGCTATTGTGTCTCAAAGTCTACAATTAATAATGAACATGGCTCCCACTTTAAATACTGTTTAGCTGTACATTTCTATAACTTACACTTTAGCTCAATTGCAGCTCTCTTGACAAGAAAATGACAATTAAAATATTAAACTAGTTAAATACAAGGGAAGTATAATATTCCTTTTGCTGTATTATGCAGTTCTGACTCAGACTCCTAGTACATACAACCATCTCTAACCTTTGGGTCAGAAATAATCTTAAATAGAATTTTCAGGTACAATAACTCCTCGCTTAATGTTGTAGTTATATTCCTGAAAAATGTGACTTTAAGCAAAACGATATTAAGCAAATCCAATTTCTCCATAAGAATTAATGTAAATGGGGGGGGTTAGGTTCCAGGGAAATTTTTTTCACCAGACAAAAGACTACATTATATACACACACACACACACACACACACACACACACACACACACAGAGTATAAGTTTTAAACAAACAATTTAATACTGGTACACAGCGATGATGATCGTGAAGCTTGGTTAAGGTGGTGGGATATTTCCCAGGGAATGCCTTTCTGTTAAATGATGAACTAGCAATCAGCGGAGCCCTCAAGGGTTAACACATTGTTGTTAATAGTATCGCACACTCTACAAGGCAGCACAAATGAAGGGAGGGAAGACAGCATGGCAGACAGCGACAGAAACACACACCATGTGTGTGAGAGAATCATAGAATCATAGAATATCAGGGTTGGAAGGGACCCCAGAAGGTCATCTAGTCCAACCCCCTGCTCAAAGCAGGACCAAGTCCCAGTTAAATCATCCCAGCCAGGGCTTTGTCAAGCCTGACCTTAAAAACCTCTAAGGAAGGAGATTCTACCACCTCCCTAGGTAACGCATTCCAGTGTTTCACCACCCTCTTAGTGAAAAAGTTTTTCCTAATATCCAATCTAAACCTCCCCCATTGCAACTTGAGACCATTACTCCTCGTTCTGTCATCTGCTACCATTGAGAACAGTCTAGAGCCATCCTCTTTGAAACCCCCTTTCAGGTAGTTGAAAGCAGCTATCAAATCCCCCCTCATTCTTCTCTTCTGCAGACTAAACAATCCCAGCTCCCTCAGCCTCTCCTCATAAGTCATGTGCTCTAGACCCCTAATCATTTTCGTTGCCCTTCGTTGTACTCTTTCCAATTTATCCACATCCTTCCTGTAGTGTGGGGCCCAAAACTGGACACAGTACTCCAGATGAGGCCTCACCAGTGTCGAATAGAGGGGAACGATCACGTCCCTCGATCTGCTCGCTATGCCCCTACTTATACATCCCAAAATGCCATTGGCCTTCTTGGCAACAAGGGCACACTGCTGACTCATATCCAGCTTCTCGTCCACTGTCACCCCTAGGTCCTTTTCCGCAGAACTGCTGCCGAGCCATTCGGTCCCTAGTCTGTAGCGGTGCATTGGATTCTTCCATCCTAAGTGCAGGACCCTGCACTTATCCTTATTGAACCTCATTAGATTTCTTTTGGCCCAATCCTCCAATTTGTCTAGGTCCTTCTGTATCCTATCCCTCCCCTCCAGCGTATCTACCACTCCTCCCAGTTTAGTATCATCCGCAAATTTGCTGAGAGTGCAATCCACACCATCCTCCAGATCATTTATGAAGATATTGAACAAAACGGGCCCCAGGACCGACCCCTGGGGCACTCCACTTGACACCGGCTGCCAACTAGACATGGAGCCATTGATCACTACCCGTTGAGCCCGACAATCTAGCCAGCTTTCTACCCACCTTATAGTGCATTCATCCAGCCCATACTTCCTTAACTTGCTGACAAGAATGCTGTGGGAGACCGTGTCAAAAGCTTTGCTAAAGTCAAGAAACAATACATCCACTGCTTTCCCTTCATCCACAGAACCAGTAATCTCATCACAAAAGGCGATTAGATTAGTCAGGCATGACCTTCCCTTGGTGAATCCATGCTGACTGTTCCTGATCACTTTCCTCTCCTCTAAGTGCTTCAGGATTGATTCTTTGAGGACCTGCTCCATGATTTTTCCAGGGACTGAGGTGAGGCTGACTGGCCTGTAGTTCCCAGGATCCATCCTCCTTCTTCCCTTTTTTAAAGATGGGCACTACATTAGCCTTTTTCCAGTCATCCGGGACTTCCCCCGTTCGCCACGAGTTTTCAAAGATAATGGCCAAGGGCTCTGCAATCACAGCCGCCAATTCCTTCAGCACTCTCGGATGCAATTCGTCCGGCCCCATGGACTTGTGCACGTCCAGCTTTTCTAAATAGTCCCTAACCACCTCTATCTCTACAGAGGGCTGGCCATCTCTTCCCCATTTTGTGTTGCCCAGCACAGCAGTCTGGGAGCTGACCTTGTTAGTGAAAACAGAGGCAAAAAAAGCATTGAGTACATTAGCTTTTTCCACATCCTCTGTCACTAGCTTGCCTCCCTCATTCAGTAAGGGGCCCACACTTTCCTTGGCTTTCTTCTTGTTGCCAACATACCTGAAGAAACCCTTCTTGTTACTCTTGACATCTCTTGCTAGCTGCAGCTCCAGGTGCGATTTGGCCCTCCTGATATCTTTCCTACATGCCCGAGCAATATTTTTATACTCTTCCCTGGTCATATGTCCAACCTTCCACTTCTTGTAAGCTTCTTTTTTATGTTTAAGATCCGCTAGGATTTCACCATTAAGCCAAGCTGGTCGCCTGCCATATTTACTATTCTTTCGACTCATCGGGATGGTTTGTCCCTGTAACCTCAACAGGGATTCCTTGAAAGAGAGAGATGCACATTGCCCCTTTAAGTATGCTGACCCCACCCTAAGTACACTGCCTTTTTAAGTAGATCAGCAAGTTGAGACAGAAGCTGCTGCCAGGAAGCTCCCTCTGTCTTGAGCCCTGCCGTGTCCTGTCTCCCCCAACCCCCCGCCCCCAGCTCTATTGATATGGGGTAAACTGGGTGCAGGAGCAGCAGGGAGGGAGATACCCTGACATTAGCCAGCCTACCCCTCCTCCCCCACACTGCAAGCGGGAGACTCCGGGGAGCAGCTCCAAGGCAGAGGAGAGGCGCAGCACAGGGTAGTGGGGGGAGGGGAGGGATGGCTGAACTGCGGGCAATTGATAGCCTGCCAGGCAGCTGCCACACAGGGAACTTAGAGGAACGGGGAGCTGATAGAGGGGCTGCCGATCCACCCTGGTTCCAAGCCCCCACCAGCTAGCTGCAATGGGCTGCTCTTCCTGCAAACAGTGGACGAAGTAGGCGGCTGCCAAACAACGTTATAAGGGAGCATTGCACACTTTAAATGAGCATGTTCCCTAATAGATCAGCAACGTAACAATGAAACAATGTTAACTGGGATGACTTTAAGTGAGGCGTTACTGTACACATCAGTGATGTTTCTATGCTGAGGATCATCAAAGTCAATCACCACCAGCCAGCTGTTCACCTCTCACCTTTTAAAATGTATATTTCTCTTTTGTTTTACTTTACATAGGCATTAACTTTTCACTTTCCTCTTTTTAATGACATTATTTCACCTTAATTATCTTCCTATCACAGCATTTCTGCTTATAAATGAGAAACAGACACTCTGGAGTTTTTTATAATCTTTTTATTTCAATGACTGATAGATTGCAATCAAGGAAATTATGTTTTTATTACAAGGTTCTCTTTGCACTGTTATGGTTGAAGTTGTGCCAGCATTCCTATTAAAATCCCCTCATATCAGGAATTTAAAATCCATCCATTAAAACATGCTCCAGGCTGCTTCTTGACACACAAGGTCTCAACCAAAAAATAAACGTAACAACATTTATTTTTATTAGGGGAGGAGGAGGAAGGAAATCAGTAAGATAGTTTTGGAGTTAAGAAAGTGCAAAAGAAATTACAGCAAGAAGTCAGTTATGTAGCTAGAATTGGTTGAACCATTGAACTGATGTTTAATGTATAAAAGCACCTAGTTTGGTTTGGTATGATTTGTGGAGTCCTATTACTATTTATTTGCAAATATTCGGGTGAGCTTGGTATATTTGAGAAAGTGTATGCACATCCTGAATGTTTCCAAGTTCATCTGCTGTGATTTGTGGTGCAAATCATATACAAGAATTTCCTTCTGTTTAAACTTTCAGACATCTGAACTGTGAGTGAAAATCATACCAGGTGGCTCAGGTGAGGAGCAATCACAAATGAACAAAAAGTTGAAGGGAAGAGTCCACAAAAAATATTTTTCACAATTACTGGGCAAACAACAACATAAAGAACATGCTGAAATAGGTATGTGGAGGAGGAGGTATGTGAACAACTAATTGGAAGTTAAAGCAGCAGTGGATGCTTGTTAGAGGGCTTTCCCTTCACCCTCTCCCCTGGTTTTTGTCACACTGACAGAAAGCAGAAGACCAGAAGGCCGAAGTGCAGGCTACGTGATGTTTATTGGGGTTAGTTTCCAGCAGGCATGTGTCCTATAACTCTGACGGTGCAGAGCCTTGTTTCCCAGTGTTCTGACTCCCCCCTTCCTCAGCAAGCATGATTATACCAGAAATGCACATCCACAGTCCCTTCCCACCCCTTGCAGCTCATGGTCATGTTCAGTTCTGGTGGGTCGTTAGTCTAGAGTCTTCATCACACCCCTTTTGTACCTCATGGGAGAGCTAAGGAGTGAGGTTGTGCTAAGGTCCGGGGCAGCCATTTCTCTGGTCTTTTAGTGTTTTACCTCCCCCCCAATCCTCCCTTGTCCTTCCCAACTTGTTGCTTGACCTTGCCTTGAGATAAGGAGTTGAGGCAGTCTTCAAGTGTGCGCTCATATATTATACTCCCACCTTGCCCAGTACACTCTAGCTACTCTTATCTGTTCCCATTATACTGACAAACACATCTGGCTTAGGCAAAAGCAACATACATAGTATCTTTGTCACATATTAGTAAGGATCCCTTTGTTCACACAAATTAATAAAAATGTATGTGTATCAAAAAAAAATCAAACAGGCAAGCAAAACCGAAAATACTATCTCAGGCAAAAATACAGGTCTGGATCCTACATTGGCACTAGCACTCCTAACAATGCTAAATTTATAATGAATATTAATTTAAATGAATGGTAAAGCCAGTTTTAATTATAACCCTTGAAGCATGTTTAGGAAATATTTCAATAGTTTATGAAAAAGCAAAAGCCCTTTAAACTGAATTTCATTAGCACTATCATTCCATAGTATAGAACGCTCCCTTTAGATATTTTAGAAAAGAAAACCAACTGAATAATTTGCTAAAAGAGTTTTTAAAAGACAAGTAATATAAAATAGAATATCCACTTTTCACGTGTTTAAATTTCACCTTGTTTTAATTGGTCTTCTTCATGTTACTTTGGGTAAGTAACAGGCTGTCTAAAAATGAATATCCAGAATGTGTTTGCAGGAACGCTGATGCCGGGAAACTGTTATGTGCAAATCTCTTTGCATCGCTAAACTTAGGGAGCAAGTTCAGACCTCACTTTCTTTGTTCCTATTTGAGTTGCCAATAAAGCCAAACCCATTTCAAACAGTTCACAAGAAGGTGTGAATAACAATAGGGGAAAAATTAGCATGGGGAAATAGTTTTTACTTTGTGTAATGACCCATCCACTCCCAGTCTTTATTCAAGACGAATTTAATGGTGTCCAGTTTGCAAATTAATTCTAATTCTGAAGTTTCTCATTGGAGTCTGTTTTTGAAGTTTTTTTGTTGGAGAATTGTGACTTTTAGGTCTGAAATTGAGTGACCAGGGAGGTTGAAGTGTTCTCTGATTGGTTTTTGAATGTTATAATTCTTGACGTCTGATTTGTGTCCATTCGTTCTTTTACGTAGAGACTGTCCAGTTTGGCCAATGTACAAGGCAGAGGGGCATTGCTGGCACATGATGGCATATATCACATTGGTAGATGCGCAGGTGAACGAGCCTCTGATAGTGTGGCTGATGTGATTAGGCCCTATGATGGTATTCCCTGAATAGATATGTGGACAGAGTTGGCAACGGGCTTTGTTGCAAGGATAGGTTCCTGGGTTAGTGGTTCTGTTGTGTGGTGTGTGGTTGCTGGTGAGTATTTGCTTCAGTTTGGGGGGCTGTCTGTAAGGTAGGACTGGCCTGTATCCCAAGATCTAAGATTCTAAGAGCAGCTGCTTCAGAGACCCATGAACCAGGAATCACTGTTCAGATTGCCAGAAAATCCCAGTCTTAACCTCTCTTGTGTAACTGTACTTCCATCCCATCTACTCAGCACCCAGTTCATCTTAAATATTTAATATCCAAATGCTGCTTCTTTCTATGGTGCTTCAGTCTGTAATATCATCATGTCACCTCCACTATAGGACAGTCAAGATAATTGACAGGAGGTAGCTTCCAGTACAGTGCAATTTACGCTACTCTACAGAATTTAAGCATTGCAGTCTAGCTTTATAAATCTACTAATGACTGAGTTAGAAGTCATTTGTGGATCAGTTCCAAAGTGTTAATTATTACTGCAACAAAACTGCAAAGTAGTGGCATGGAGCCTCCTGGCTTCTGATGTTTACTAATTCAAAAGTTTACAAATGAAGTTATAATTCAACACTTAGTATCATTTTTTTAAATGGATTCATGTTAGTGCCAATCTATCTAGTGTTATTGGTGGCTGTGACGTTCCCCTCTGGTGTTGTCTGGACTAGTGATCTGTTAGGCCACTCCAGTCCTTGACTCTGGGAGCCAGCCTTACCCTGGTCTGCTGTGAGAACCCCCACTCCTGGGCTGTTCACGCACAGCCTCTGGCATGTAAGCTGCTCCCAGCTACTTGCAAACAAATGACACTAACCAATATCTCCGGTCCCAGACACAATCCTAGGAACCTCCGTCTTGCACTGTCAAGTTATACCCCCTGGATGCTGAAAGCTTATATGAGTTCATCAAATTTACAAAGAAATTTATATATACCAGGCTTATTATCCCAAGGGGAGCCTCTGACATGCTTCAATCCAAACACACTGCTTCAGGTAGAATAAACAAGCAGATTTATTAACTATAAAGATAAATTTTAAGTGATTATAAGTCAAAGCATAACAAGTCAGAGTGCTTACCAAAAGAAAAGAAAATATAAGCATGCAGTCTAAACTCTCAACCCTATTAGACTGGGCAGCAACTAGATTAAGCAGTTTTTGTCACCCCACTGGATATTGCAGTCCTTAATACACAGGTTTGTTCCTTAAACTTGGGCCAATCTCCTGTGTTGGAATCTCCTCCTGCATCATAGGTGGGGGCAGGAGAAGAGCCCAGTATGTGTCCACCCTGCCTATTTTATACTCTCAGTCCATGTGCTTGTAGAACACAAGTCCAGACATGTTTGAGGGGCACTGCTGAGTGTTTTCAAGCAAGGTTGAGCAATTCCCCTGGTGGGGCCTCATGAATGTGAGTCATTGCATTGTAGCTCCTTTGCTGGACAATGGCTGTTGATGGGCTATTTGATACCCCGCGCAGGCGTTGATTACTTTCCTTGCTGTTGCCTCTGGGGAGCTAACATCTGGCTGATTCCCCAACTTACAGCATGCTTTAGTGACCACCATACAACACAATTCTCATAACTTCATATGTGTCATAAATATAAAGGGAAGGGTAAACACCTTTAAAATCCCTCCTGGCCAGAAGAAAAACCCTTTCACCTCCAAAGGGTTAAGAAGTTAGGATAACCTCACTGGCACCTGACCAAAATGACCAATGAGGAGACAAGATACTTTCAAAGTTGGAGGGGGGGAGAAACAAAGGTTCTCTCTGTCTGTGTATTGTTTTTGCCAGGAACAGAAAAGGAATGGAGTCTTAAAACTTAGTAAGTAATCTAGCTAGATATGCGTTAGATTCTGTTTTGTTTAAATGGCTGATAAAATAAGCTGTGCTGAATGGAATGTATATTCCGTTTTTTGTGTCTTTTTGTAACTTAAGGTTTTGCCTAGAGGGATTCTCTATGTTTTGAATCTGATTACCCTGTAAGGAATTTACCATCCTGATTTTATAGAGGTAATTCTTTTACTTTTTCTTCAATTAAAATTCTTCTTTTAAGAACCTGATTGCTTTTTCATTGTTCTTAAGATCGAAGGGTTTGGGTCTGTATTCACCTATGCAAATTGTTGAGGATTTTTATCAAGCCTTCCCCAGGAAAGGGGGTGTAGGATGTGGGAGGATTTTTTGGGGAAAAAGATGTTTCCAAGCGGGCTCTTTCCCTGTTATATATTTGTTAGACGCTTGGTGGTGGCAGCAATAAAGTCCAAGGGCAAAAGGTAAAATAATTTGTACCTTAGGGAAGTTTTAACCTAAGCTGGTAAAGATAAGCTTAGGGGGTTTTTCATGCAGGTCCCCACATCTGTACCCTAGAGTTCAGAGTGGGGAAGGAACCTTGACAATATGCATGAATGATACCCATATAAGGATAGAGAAATGACTTTCAGCAGGTAATAACCTTTCCCCTGATACCTTACAAGGCATGCTTTATGTGCGAGATCATGATTATATGAAAATGAAGAATATGGGGGTTACAATACGCTCCGGCAAGGTACAGAATGTCATAGTGGCTTTTATGTCTGCAGGCTTTTTGGAGGAGAGAGGAGAATTTCACCTTGTTTTAATTGGTCTTCTTCATGACATGGCTTTGAAACTGTAATATTTTCAGAGTACATATCTGCATAGACTATAACAAGCAATTATTTTTGGACAATAAAAATTAGATCCAATTTCCATGCTTAATTTTTTTTGTTGGTGGTGTTTTAAAAAGTAATTTGGTTTCTTTATGTACAAAAACGGTGAGCTCATTATGTTGTATTGGGCTGGCTTAATGGAAAAAGCATGATTGCAGAAAAAAAAATCAGCAGATTCTGAGAATTTGCTCTTACAACAGCATTTATTTTCCAAAACCTACACTTTGTTTAAGACAAGACTGCAGCTTCTACTCTTTATGATTGCAAACAGAAGGTCTGATTCTGCAAATACTTAAGCTCATAAGTAACTTTACACACATGGAGTAGTTCCATTGATATCAATGTAGGTGCATACATGTCTGAAATTTTTCAACCATAGCTTTTAAACAGCTGTAACTCTTGGCATTATGAAAAGGAGTACTTGTGGCACCTTAGAGACTAACAAATTTATTAGAGCATAAGCTTTCGTGAGCTACAGCTCATGCTCTAATAAATTTGTTAGTCTCTAAGGTGCCACAAGTACTCCTTTTCTTTTTGCGAATACAGACTAACACGGCTGCTACTCTGAAATCTTGGCATTATGATTCAGCAGAGCAGACTAAATGGCTTCTTCTACACAGGGGACTAAGCTTGGGCCCAATCCTATGAACACATTTGCACATATGAATGCTTGTTCCTGTTTGGAACCCAAGCCAGAGGGACTCCACGTGGGAATCAAGTATCAGGGGGTAGCCGTGTGAGTCTGTATCCACAAAAACAACAAGGTGCCACTGGACTCCTTGTTGTCCACATGGGAATAGGAGTCTTCATGTTTTCAGATCTGTTTACAGGTTTTGGTCTGTCACAGCTTCAAGGTTAGCTGCATGTACCCCCACACCATCCAGCCTCTTCAAGTGCAGCTATTTAAGGTTTCAGATTCCCAGTCATCTTTCTTGGGCATCTGTCTCCCTCCTTGACAAAGGTTTTAAGTTGGTACAGATCCCTGCTATACACTGTGATATCTTTAGCAAGCTTACTGCCTAAAGCCAAAAACATGGGCTGTACTTTCTCTCCAAGGGCTATGAACAGTGTTTTCCCTTATGACCACTCTTGTTGCAATAAAAGCATTTCAAATCCCCAGGTTCCTTTTTTGGGCCCTACTCAGGGTTTGCCTCCCTCATGGATATGGTTTAACCCAGGGGTCAGCAACCTTTCAGAAGTGGTGCGCCGAGTCTTCATTTATGCACTCTAATTTAAGGTTTTGCATGCCAGTAATACATTTTAATGTTTTTAGAAGGTCTCTTTCTATAAATCTATAATATATAACTAAACTATTGTTGTATGTAAAGTAAATAAGGTTTTTAAAATTTTTAAGAAGCTTTGTTTAAAATTAAATTAAAACACAGAGCCCCCCGGACCAGTGGCCAGGACTCAGGCTGTGTGCCACTGAAAATCAGCTCAAGTGCCGCCTTTGGCACACGTGCCATAGGTTGCTTACCCCTGGTTTAACCCATTCTCCCTTCTGGAAAGGTCCTGATTGGAGGGTCAGCTTTGTGCCATGCTCCCTTTTTTTTAAAGAAAAACAAATAAATCCAGGCTGGCCATCTGCATATTGTTCAGACCATTTCTGAGAGAGAAAACCCAGCTGAGGGGTTTGAAATACTGACACCTACCTATTGGAGTCAGGGGTGACATCTGGTAAGCTTTTAGCATGCATGTAGGTTAGTTGTTTTTCATATGTTTTCTCAGTAATGCTTTTAACTAAGTAATTTGCTCTATAAAGGCAGGTTGGTAACTGGTATGCCCTGTTGTACAGATGCTAGATCCCAGTCAGACCTGCTGGGGAAATTTACAGTGAGGTGCAGGGGTACCGCAAGCAGAAACGCTGGTTTGGAGGGAGAAAGACACAGCTCTGTGCCTAAAAGAAGTGATGGCTGGGAGCCAGAACCCTTAAGTGGATGCCCTCAAGGAGGCAAAGGGTTGGGGGGAGGGTCAGTCAAAGGTGCAGCTAACCCTGAAGCTGTGACAAGGCTCATTTAGAAAGAACTTTTTCCATATTGGATATCTGCTCTAAGAGGCATGTGACCATCTTCCATTCATTTCACTAAGATAAGAACTTTGAAACTTAAATTTTTACCAATTAAATAATAACCATGAAAACTATGCCATGGCTGATTTTACATCAGAATTATTTACATTTTGAATTATAAGTTGGTCTTTGGTTATCAGATATCTAGGTCATTTGCTGCTGTCTTGGGAAAAAATGCTGGGGTGTTAAAATGGTATGTACAAATGTTATCAGGTAAAAAGTGGTTGTAGGTCTCCCATAAAACAAATTTTTAAATGGCATTTGATATGAAGAGTGTAAAACCAATTATAATATACTGTAAAATAATTTTTAATTCTTCCAGCAGAAATTCCACATACAGAAACCAGGTTATTATTTGCAACACTAAACAAAAAAGTCACTTTTGGCTGAAAATCCATGCAGATTCTTCTTGTAGTTGCCAATGTCCTAAAAAGGCTCAAAGCTGCATGGGGGGGGGGGGAATTGATGAAAATAGCTAAATTAGCACAGCAAATCTTGTTGAAATTGCTTATTATAGAGCTTGTATTTTAATATGAGCTATCCCTTTCTGTTAGAGTTCCCAGTCTTCTTGCAATTTCCTATTGTAGAATTTAATTCAATTGTTCACAAGAAATCTTCTCCTTCAATTGTTGTTTCTGTTACATAAAACCGTTGTGTTTTTTTTTTAAGGGGATGTGAAGTGTTAGTTCAGAAAATACAGTCTCACCTTGAGTTAATTCCTGAGTCAATTACCAAAATCCACTATTTATATATAATTATTCAGTCTCTGAAATAGAAGACATCTGTTTTGAAAAAATCTCCCAAATTAAAAAGAACAAAATAAGGATCACATTAGGCAAGTATTTCCTTCTCCATGGTATAAATTGCCATTTAATGAAGATACCCATTGGTATTCTGAAGTTAATTTCTAATTGGGAGAATTCTACATTCCAGCTAATAGTACTCACCAGACTCATTTCAAAGGCACACTTTCTATGCAGGCGGGTATATACCCCCTATTGATTCATGCAATATTAAATTGTCTTCTCCACAGAAGTTTTCATGGACAAAAGTTGGCTTTTTAACATTTCTAACACTGCTGTATTTCATGATTTGCTGGAATGTCCTACAGTATTTTTCAATGGCATTTAGGTTTTTATTAATAAGCCTCTTGAATGAACTTTAAAATATAGATAGACTAAGATGTGGCTTGTGACAGTCACAGTCATTGAGAGAAGATATTTTGCTTCTGACACACACAGCTCCAACATGTAATTTATTGTGGAGTAGATATTGTACCATTCATAAAACACAGCTCATATTAACATAAAACCAGCTCTTATTAGAGATATATTCAGTGTCCTGAACTAAGACAGGTACTGCAGTATAAAAGGATAGGAACAGCTAACGCGAGTAGTTTACATGAATTACCACCCCCACCCCCCAAAAAACCCAAAAACAAACAAAAAAACAGGAGCAAGGTTTAAGCGGAGATGGAAAGAAACCTCTCTGCTGCTCTGGGCCAAACTCACATCTGCAGCCCAAGCCACATAGGGGCAGAAAGTACGAACAATTTGATCTCTCACCCCCACCCCCATATAGGTTACTTGGATGACTTGCCTTCCTTTCTCTGGAAAGGAGTGGTGCAGCATACCCACTTCTAGGTCTAATCTGCTACTTCAAGAGTTGGAAGTTACTCAGGACTTGCTGCCTGTGCTTAGCAGACTGAAGTGAGGGAGGATGATCAAAGGATTAACACTTGCTCTCCAAATGGAGTTTTAAAATAGTACAGCTGCCTTCCCTCAAGGCTGGGATTGCCAGGAACCCAGCCACAAAGGAAATACAGCTGAGCTCAGCAAGAGTGGGTTACAGATAAAGCGGAGTTAAAATTAGAGTTTTTGTCCCACCCGCAATTTGTATGCTAAACACTGTTGTTTCTGTCCTGAATTGGGACACAGCTAAAATATAAATATTTTTCCCAGAACAAAAAAGGTCCAATTCAGAAAATGGCAGTGTTTCATTTCGAGTCAGGTCAACATTAAACTGCATCTGCTTATGGTATCGCAGTGCTTCATGGGAGTTGGAAGTTTGGGTGCCTGTTGCCTGGACTCCCTGACTCGATTACAACTCCCACAATGTACCCCAGGGCTAGTTCAGAAGGAAGACCATGTTGCATCCCAAAAGCTATAATTTTGCTAAGGAGTCCAACACACAGGAAGGAACTGAGTCATGAACTATCAATTTCCATGGGGCAGCATGGCAGTATAGCAAGATGCTGTTTAATGTTGAGCTGAACTGAAATGTTTCACTTCAATTTACTTAAAAAAAAACTGAAGTATTTTTATTCAAATCTAGCCAACCCAAAATGAAGCACTTCATTTTGACTTTTCCCAACTGAAAAAAAAAAAACACAACACAAAAAAACCCTTTCCCCACAGAAAATTTTGATTTTGTGGAAATAGCATTTTTTGTTTTTGTTTTTAAATCATTCGTATGGAAGATTCCTACATGGCCCTAGTTAAAAACTGAGTCATTTCTCTAGCATCTGAAAATGTGCCAAATGCTTCTTAGAACATAGAGAAAACAGTCTCTGTCCTGAGCTACTAAACCTGAATAGACAGCAAAGTCAAGGGATGAAGGCAAAGAAAGAGTCAGCACTATCAAGATGACATTAGTTGCATTTCTTCCTAGTGTTATGATTGATTTATTTTACTGTAATGTCCCCTCATTACCACTTTCACATTCTGGGGAGTCTCACAATCTAACCTGTAATATCAGATATGGACACAAGAAAGAAGCACTTGAGGTACTTATTTAAACTGTGGATACACAGATCCAAGCTTTAGATTTCATTCAGAAATCCTAGCTATGAGAAACTAATTATCCATTAATTCAGCAAGGACAAGTGGCAGAAAGCCAGGTTACTGCAGTTATTTTGAACTTCAAAACCACAGGGTGTTGGCAGTACACCTGTCAGAATGCCTCAAAGTGCACAGCAATATTTTTTGACAGGTTTCAGAGTAGCAGCCGTGTTAGTCTGTATTCGCAAAAAGAAAAGGAGTACTTGTGGCACCTTAGAGACTAACAAATTTTCTTAGTCTCTAAGGTGCCACAAGCAATATTTTTAAATCCCACAGCATCTGAAATCTCCTCATCTGTCCCCATGAGAACAAGCTGTTCTTGTGGGTATTCAGGCAGCAGAAAGTCCTCAGAATGGTTCTTGACAGAACTGGTTGAAGTATGGTTGTCTCCTTCTTGGGAAATTTGCTGTTCTCATGAGAATGGAGGAAGAGAATTCCCAATAATGAAATACACTCAAGGCAGAAAACTGTCTACTATCATTTCCATTTTAAAGAGACAGATCAATGGGACTTCACAGAGGGAGTATCACTGAAACTTGCTGCTCAAGAGCAGGGATACTTTGTATTGTTTGGTTTGGTCTGTACCCATCAACTATTTTGGAGGACCATACACACAAACACACTTTAAGATTGATAGCAAACTTGTGTCCTATATGGCGTTGGTTGCAACCTTTAGTTTGAGTAATTAGTTTTAGAAATACTATTCCAGGGAGATAGATACTCTCTGCAGAAGAACACTTTTGTTCCAAATCAGTCCACCTGTATCCATGGAATAGACATGGGTGGGTGGACAAAAATCCAGCAGGGGACCACAGAATAGTGTATTCTCTCTTTTAAATGGGAGAAAAAGATGTCAATGCTAATTACCAATTGTACAATCATGTAGTACTAATATAAATTAATTGAAAACTAAAAAATCTAAAGTTGAATCTAAAAATGTTTTTAAAAATGTTACTATGTTCAAAGTTCTTTATTACATTGAAATAATTATTGGTGTTACAAAATAAATGAAGTATTCAATAATAAATTCATTACTTTTGGAAATACTTATTTTACTGATTACAAGTTTAAAATTTATTTTTAGTAAATTAGTAAGTACTTAGAATCATAAGGAAAAAATAAAATTGATAAGGCTTTATTTATATATGGAACCTTAAAGGAACAAAATATTCTAATTTGTTCTTGTTAGTTTGCACTTTTCTAGTGGTGAAGTGGTAGCAGAAACCTGGTCAAGCTGATCATCTGAAGAGCCCCCTGGCATATTGGAATCACTGGGTGATATAGAGTCACCCCTCTGCACAGGATCCCAACCTCAGAGACCTGATTAGATAAAAGGAGTCAAAGTTCTCTGTTGATCCCCAGAACAATCCCTGGTGAAGAATGGTTACTAACACTACTGTAAATGTGGTTTAAGATGTGTTGTCCATACAGATTACACTTTTGGTTTGCATGTGGCCCTCATGTGTGAGATCAGACTCTTTTGGCCAGCAGTGTCTGTTGGGGCCGTGCTTATGCCCTAAGTGCCTTTCCACACACCCCTCATTACCTCCTGCTGAGGGTATAAACGACAGAATGGGTCCAACTGTCCTTTGGTTTTGCCAGTACAGAATCCTCCAGGATTAGGACTCCACAGTAGGTATGGAGGAGGGAAAGTAGTTGATTCCATTTGGACATCACAACTCCATGAACCTCTTGTCCTTTCTCTTGACTCACATTTCCAGTGGAATAAATAGAGGGGGAAAATGGGGGGTTTCTCAAGAAAAAATACATAATGAAAACAAACATATTTTGAAGGAAACAAATTTTATAGTTTTGTTCTAAAATCCTTTGTTGAGAACATTTTTTGGACCAGCTTAGAACTAACAATGATGCATCATTGTTAGGTTTTTGTTTGCTTATTTCTTTAAGCTAAGAAACAGACAAAATTCTACTTCAAATTATTGTTTTCACTGAGAGTTGCCCTGAGGGAACTGCAAGCAGAATTCAACCACATACTATGAAAGTGACTGTCTAGGGTTCAACAATAAATATAAGCAAAACAAAAAGGGACACAAAAGTAAAACCGTGTTTCTGACTGACTGTTGATTATTTGTTCTAAATGCTTGCTTTTTGCACATAGATGCACTTGAAGGGACATTCTAATTGAATTTCAAACATGATCAATTACCCTATTACCAGCATCACAAAGATGCCACACTTCATGCAAATATTTGAACAAAATAAAAGTATCAAGATGCAAAGAAATATCAATTAATTACTTGTGCATTATGAGTCATAAAGTTAGTACATATGAGTAGATAAATATCCAACTTTGCACAATAAAATGAAGGATAAAGAAAAGCACAAGTATCAAGGCAAAGATTTTAACAAAAACTTCTTCAGAACCCAGATCTTCTATGATGCATACAAGAAACTATCCATCTGATAATGGCAAAGTTGAACAGTGATGGAGAACATTCAATATATTTCTTTTTTAAAAATGCAATCTCCAAATAAAAATTGAGGAAAAACTAAACAAAAACCAAAAAATTGTTAAGACAAGGCCAGTCTTCTCCTTAAATCATGTAACCGGATGTTGAATCACCTTTCTACTTTTCACTTTTTCTCCTATCTTTTTAGAGTGTGAAAACTTGGGGACATGGACTGTATTTTCTTTAAACATCTATATTATTAGCACTCACGTAATAAACAACCCAGAAAATTCAGAGTTAAGGTTCAACCATATAGCTACATATACATCATTATAACATATTAAGAGTCAAGGCAAGCCGCCACCAGGTTCCATATAGGATAGGTACTTAATATAATTCATTTATCCGGACAAAGGGATGAGTGATGTGGTGGCAAAAATATCAGATGACACAAAACTGAGGTTAAACAAGACTAAAGAAGACTTGGAGGAATTTTAGAGGGACCTAACCAAGCAAGATGAATGCACAAACCACAATGTCAGATGAAATCAATGTTGACTAAAAGTAACACATCGGAAGGAATAATTTGAAGTATTTATATGCAATTTTGGTTCCAAGTTAACTGTAAACACTCTGGAAAGACTGGGGTGCCATTGTGACAATGCAGTGAAACTTCTGCTCAGTAGGCAGCAGTGATAACAAAAGCACATTCTCTTCAAAAATTATTTTCAGATGCCATTGGAGAAGGGTGGAGCATCAGATTTCACCCTGAGAGAAGAAATGTACACCCCCATGCACCTGAATTTCTGCAGCTTCCATAAAGAGACATACTACACCCCCACAAGCCCCTGAATATTTTGCCAAATAAAAGTTAGGGACGGAATATGAACAGATTTCTCAAGAGACTGAGGATGGGAAGAGAACCACAAAAGACTTGGGATTTTTTAAAGACTGATAATGTTCCAAACCCGATATGGTTAATCAGCATCTAACATTTGTGTGACACCAAATCTCTCCCTCTCTAGGGCATCTGTTTGGAGAGCTGGGTAAAGACTAGATAACTTCAAAAGCCATAACTGTATTTGAGCTGAGTTTTCTTGGGTTGCTAATTGATTACTTCCAGTGTTCCTGTGCAATTTATGGGTGCGTTTGAGCATGTAAAGAGGTAGTGCATTTTCAATCAGCTCCGAGTAGAGCAGCACTATCCAGACAAATTTCAGAGTAGCAGCCGTGTTAGTCTGTCCTACTACAGGACAGGCCCAACAAAGAAAATAACAGAACGCCACTAGCCATCACCTTCAGCCCCCAACTAAAACCTCTCCAACGCATCCTCAAGGATATACAATCTATCCTGAAGGATGACCCATCACTCTCACAGATCTTGGGAGACAGGCCAGTCCTTGCTTACAGACAGCTCCCCAATCTGAAGCAAATACTCACCAGCAACCACACACCACACAACAGAACCACTAACCCAGGAACCTATCCTTGCAACAAAGCCCGTTGCCAACTCTGTCCACATATCTATTCAGGGGATACCATCATAGGGCCTAATCACATCAGCCACACTATCAGAGGCTCATTCACCTGCACATCTACCAATGTGATATATGCCATCATGTGCCAGCAATGCCCCTCTGCCATGTACATTGGCCAAACTGGACAGTCTCTACGTAAAAGAATGAATGGACACAAATCAGACGTCAAGAATTATAACAGTCAAAAACCAGTTGGAGAAAACTTCAATCTCTCTGGTCACTCGATTACAGACCTAAGAGTGGCTATCCTTCAACAAAAAAGCTTCAAAAACAGACTCCAACGAGAGACTGCTGAATTGGAATTAATTTGCAAACTGGATACAATTAACTTAGGCTTGAATAGAGACTGGGAATGGATGAGTCATTACACAAAGTAAAACTATTTCCCCATGTTATTTCTCCCCTCCACCCCACCCCCCACTGTTCCTCTGATATTCTTGTTAACTGCTGGAATTAGCCTACCTTGCTTGTCACCATGAAAGGTTTTCCTCCTTTCCCCCCCCCCTGCTGCTGGTGATGGCTTATCTTAAGTGATCACTCTCCTTACAGTGTGTATGATAAACCCATTGTTTCATGTTCTCTGTGTGTGTATATAAATCTCTCCTCTGTTTTTTCCACCAAATGCATCCGATGAAGTGAGCTGTAGCTCACGAAAGCTTATGCTCTAATAAATTTGTTAGTCTCTAAGGTGCCACAAGTACTCCTTTTCTTTTATCCAGACAAAGTTAATCTGTCTCCATTATCACATATCATAGGGAGTCTGTTTTCATGATGAGAAATCCATATGCAAAAAAGGAAGATTACTATTATTATGTATTAGCAACTCAGGAACTACTTATGGCCAACTCTTGCAAAAGTTGCAGTTCTACATTTTTAACCATCCAAGGAACACTTTAGTAGAATATATTGGATGTTAAAGACTCAAGAATCCTGCTTGAATGCAGCTAATGGTGCATCCCTTTATTAGATGACTGATATATTATTTGTGTGCCCACAGTCTTCTCATTTTCCTCATAGTTGAATCTCACTTTGGATATGGTTGTGGCAAAAGTGGAAGCTCAGAGGGTTTTAAGAATCACCAGATTATAACAGTAGTTCTTCAAATTTCAAACTGTAAATGTAGCTCCCAATCTGTACATTACAGAGTGAAGTACTTGTCTACGAAATTGCTCATTTAATCTGAGTAATCATTGCTTAACATTCAAAAAATTCTGCAGAATGGCTTCTTTGTCCTGTAGCAACTTAGGTGACACCAATGCAATGAGGAGAGAACTATAAGAATATAGTCTTTCCTTGTCAGAGATGGAAAGTTTTTCTTCTCATCTTGCAATATCCCTGTTGATCACATCAACAAAGCTAGCGGTGATTAAATACATTTATGAGCTTCAGTTTTAAGGTAAGTTTGACTGACCAGCTTTCAAAACTGGAGAAGAGTAGAGAGCAACTAAACATACACCACTGTTCAATGCTCTCTTGCTCAATCCATAGCCCAAGAGCAACACTTCTAAACACTGAATTACTCTGCCTGATTGAAGCATTTGTTTAATCCAACATTCCACTTCACATCCTTGATCAAGGAACACTGAAAATAATCTAAAAACTTTTGTTATGATCCAGATCTGTGTTTTCAAGCTCTTCACACTATGACAAGAATTTCAAAAAGTTACCCAATTGCAAGAGGAAGAGAAGGTCAAATTTCACATAGAAAGTGTCTGGAAGCCTGCCAAAATATCTGCAACCCTGTTCACATCACATTATAACCCTATCTGAAAGTCAGTCCTACAAGAGAAAGAGAAAGAAAAAAAATCTAAAATAGAAAGGAGGACACTGGCTTTCCAAATGTACACAACATCCAGAATGCTGCTGACACAGATCCTTTGATGAGAAAAATAACGCACAGCCACCGATTATGGAAGACATCAGGAGCAGCAACTAACTGTCTGGCTCCTGCAGTGAATCCACTATGTAAACAGATCACTGCAGAAGGAACTGTTATGAGAACAAGTAGTAGCCAGGGGATCAGAAAACTAGAGAGGCTTAGCAATGGGAGATCTCCCACAGTGTTAAAGGAAGGTTTGTACAAAGATAAAGAGTAGAATGCAGTCTATGTAGTAACTAACATTTTAATTGTTACTTCTTGAGTAACTCATTATGATATTGATCATCACACAGGGACAACTTGCTCATCTTTAGGACCACCTCTCTTTTGTTTCTCTTCCTTCCTGGTCCTCCTTTTTCTCTTTCTTTCCATCTTGCTTGTCTTTGTTTTCTCCTTCATCTCTTTCACGTCAACAATTCCCAATCCTGCTTCCCATGGACTTCTCACTTCATGAAAATGATCAGCAATGAAACAGTTAATGTTGACATTTAGTAAACATGGCTATTTGGGATCCAACTGTTCCAAGTGGCTGCTTCATGTTATTTTGTTGTGTAAAGAGCAAAAGAAATATTAAGATGGTGCATACTTCATGAAGGCACACATCTAAGATGCTGCAGAACTGGCACCCAGCAAGGGCGTCATTTTCCATGCCAAGGTGATGTGAAGTAAGGGCCCTATATTCATTCTTCTTGCACTGATAAGAGGCAAATACATTCCACTCTCAGTAAAGATGGAAAAGAGCCTGCTGAAGACAGTTGTAAATGCTTCACTATTTGCTTGCATAGAATGTAAAGCTCCATATGGCAATATACATTAATACAGTAACAAAGATGCTAATTAGGACATACATCTTTGAGTAAGACTCTAAATGGTTTAAAGTATGAGAATTTCAAAATTGATTCCTCTTAAAAACATTGCCCTTGTTAAAGTGGAAGAATTAACTTCTGCCACTTCTACAAAAGCCAGCTAGAACATTAATGTCTTATACTTTTATACTTATCCCAAATGTCAGTTCTAGTAACTAGTATACTTTGACTAAGTTGTGGAAATAATTTTTTTATTAGCGGGAAAACAATGATACAGATGTCTTCTAGAGTATCCAGCGATCACTTTGATGTTGTACTTGCAGCACAGTTTGTAAAGGATGACTGTGAAGGGAAGGTGGAATTTAAAAAAAAACAAACAAAAGCCCTCCTAATAGCACCAGTTGGGCAGTCACTGTGTGAATGACTGTTCTGCTACTGATTGGTTTGTAACTAATGGCTTGCTTTTATCTTTTACCTTTTTAGTGCTCCTCAGCCCACTCTTATCTCTTTACTGCCAGAAATGGAATAAACTGATCTCCTGGTCACTGCACAATCTGTAATTTCAGGAGAAAAAGAGAAAGAAAAAAAAGCTGATGCTTTAAATAGCAGTGAAATGTAGTTTGCGCTAAAAGTATTGCCCTAAATCACCTGTGGATAACTTTTTTAAACTGTTTGGTTTGTTTGTACGTCACACTCTTCCATTGCTTTTCCAGTTTAGTAGGTTCACTTAGCTTGAGTTCTCCTTGTGCATTCCATTAAACCCAAAATGGCATAAATAAAATACAACAGATCCAATTCTCTTTTACACTAAGGCCACTTGACTCTACTTTGGAAGTGTAACGGAGCCTTAATGGAAATGAGCAACTGGCTCAGTATGAAACCCACAAGGTTTTATTCAATTCCATCGAAGACCTATTTGTTTAGTTTAACTCAAAACTCAAAATTTCTGTTGTAGGATAATATTAAATGAGAGAGACTAGCACAAAGAAAACAGAGGTGTATGTGGGCTCACCATCACTAATAGGTTTATTTTTGTAGCAATTTAGATAAATGTGTACGTGTAAGTGTGGCTTTTTTGTGTTTCTGTTTTTTAAAAGGAAGGCAGATGTGGCTGGTACAGTTGCCCTAGTAATCCTTTTGGCTTTGCTTGCTTACTGGACTAATGTTGCTTATAAAAGTGTGTACCACAATGTTACAAATTCATACTATATTTTTTTAAGATTATTGCCACTGACACTTTGCACCCTTCTCAGAAAACGAAAAAGCATCCACTGCCCAAAATAGTGTCCTAGAGATAAAATATAACGAAGTTCAGACCCAAGACCCAAAACCCAAAGCAAACTTCAGTGTTGGAGGGCACCAGCTCATCCAAATTGAAGCCAAAAATATTTGCATAGACTCTTGCAAAGAGAAATAACCAACATTCCTGCATCTGTTGCTTTCCTTCCTAGTATATGCAAGGTCACCCCAAATTTATCAGGAAGATTCTGTGTTCCTTCGACACAGCTTGTACAAAATTCACAGTTCTTGAGATCACTTTTGGGGTTCATAAATTTCAATTAGCAAAATTGTGTCACATGACATATTGACGTAGTATGTTGTCATGCAAAACCACCAACGGTGAGCTCTGTCACAATGTAAGTGTCACAAAGCTATGAAGTAGGAGTTTCTCCTGATGGACATGCTTATGGAAGCAGCAACACTGGAATGCAGATTGCTCTGCTGATCCTTAGAGAGCAGGGCAGAATTTCCACAAGCAAAGTGGCATTTGGAAATCCAGAAGAGGAGGAAGTTCTGGTTGGATTGCTTTTTGCTTTCTGAAAATCAACTTGTGCTTCACAATGAAGGGCATCTGGTGAAAGGTCATAGGAAAAAGGTTGATGGGAGGGGGAGAAAAAATTGACTTCCTGAAAATCAAAACCTGAAGTTGTATGTTCTGCCTGGGGATGTGCCAATATCAAGGAGGAGTCACTATAAAGGAGTCACTATGATAAAGGCAGTGGGATTTGTGAGGGAGAGACCTCAATGTTGATGCAAAAAAGCTGCTTGTGTTCTTAAAAACTTAGAGAAAAATGTGTAGTGGGAGATGTTTTAAATTTGGGTTGTTGTTTTTTTTAAATGTTGCAATAACAAAAACCTTTGTGAAGTGCGTACTTGCAAATATACATTAGCTAAATCTCCTAATGTCATTGCTATGTAAAAAGCTTTATGGATCAACATGGCTACTAAAGACCTTGCTAAATTAGTGTAACAAGCCATGTAAGTGTAGACTATTTATATTAACCAGGAATTAATTACTGGCAGTGCACAAGCAGACCCTCAACCAACTCTGGAAGATGAGAATCATCTCTCCAAACTCAATGACTTTTAACTATTTAAGCTAAAGACTTTCTAAAAGTTACTTAACTGAAAAAGTTTCAGAGTAAGACAATTTTGAGAACTAAAAATTTACGAACAGGGGTGTTTGGACTTCTTGAAGACAGAATTTCTTGTCAAGCGGAAATAAAATTGAAAGAATATCTCAGAATCTGGACTAAATAAAAAGAGTTAAAACCAACTTTAAAAGTTATCTGAATCTTTCCTGCCACAAGAAGAACAAAGACAATTAAAGATTTGTTGCATATTTATTAAACAAGCTGCATATTTAGGAGTTGAAAGTGTCACCTAAGCAAAACCCAAAGATATGAAGCCAGTGAAAGGATGACAGCAACCAACTTTGAATCTAAACAAGCCTGAAATAAGTGTGTTTTCCTATAATTTCATGAAAATAGGAAGATTATAGCAACTTTGAAGTGAGCACTCCTCACGCACATCCTAGATTCATAGATACTAAGGTCAGAAGGGACCATTCTGATCATCTAGTCCGACCTCCTGCACAGCGCAGGCCACAGAATCTCACCCAAACACTCCTATGAAAAACCTCACCCATGTCTGAGCTATTGAAGTCCCTAAATCATGGTTCAAAGACTTCAAGGAGCAGAGAAGCCTCCCTCAAGTCAACCATGCCCCATGCTACAGAGGAAGGCGAAAAACCTCCAGGGCCTCTCCAATCTGCCCTGGAGGAAAATTCCTTCCCGACCCCAAATATGGCAATCAGCTAAACCCTGACCATATGGGCAAGATTCACCAGCCAGATACCCAGGAAAGAATTTTCTATAGTAAATCAGATCCCATCCATCTAATATCCCATCTCAGGGGATTTGGCCTATTTACCCTGAATATTTAAAGATCAATTACTTACCAAAATCCCATTATCCCATCATACCATCTCCTCCATAAACTTATCGAGTAGAATCTTAAAGCCAGATAGATCTTTTGCCCCCACTGCTTCCCTTGGAAGGCTATTCCAAACTTCACTCCTCTGATGGTTAAAAACCTTCGTCTGATTTCAAGTCTAAACTTCCTGGTGGCCAGTTTATACCCATTTGTTCTTGTGTCCACATTGGTGCTGAGCTGAAATAATTCCTCTCCCTCTCCTGTATTTATCCCTCTGATATATTTATAGAGAGCAATCATATCTCCCCTCAACCTTCTTTTAGTTAGGCTAAACAAGCCAAGCTCCTTAAGTCTCCTTTCATAAGACAAGTTTTCCATTCCTCGGATCATCCTAGTAGCCCTTCTCTGTACCTGCTCCAGTTTGAATTCATCCTTTTTAAACATGGGAGACCAGAACTGCACACAGTATTCTAGGTGAGGTCTCACCAGTGCCTTGTATAACGGTACTAAACCTCCTTATCCCTACTGGAAATGCCTCTCCTGATGCATCCCAAAACCACATTAGCTTTTTTCACAGCCATATCACATTGGCAGCTCATAGTCATCCTATGATCAACCAATACTCCAAGGTCCTTCTCCTCTTCCGTTACTTCTAGTTGATGCGTCCCCAACTTATAGCTAAAATTCTTGTTATTAATCCCTAAATGCATAACCTTACACTTCTCACTATTAAATTTCATCCTATTACTATTACTCCAGTTTACAAGGTCATCCAGATCCTCCTGTATAATATCCCGATCCTTCTCCGAATTGGCAATACCTCCCAGCTTTGTATCATCTGCAAACTTTATTAGCACACTCCCACTTTTTGTGCCAAGGTCAGTAATAAAAAGATTAAATAAGATTGGTCCCAAAACCGATCCCTGAGGAACTCCACTGGTAACCTCCCTCCAACCTGACAGTTCGCCTTCAGTAGGACCCGTTGCAGTCTCCCCTTTAACCAATTCCTTATCCACCTTTTGATGTTCATATTGATCCCCATCTTCTCCAATTTAACTAATAATTCCCCATGTGGCACGGTATCAATGCCTTACTGAAATCTAGGTAAATTAGATCCACTGCATTTCCTTTATCTAAAAAATCTGTTACTTTTTCAAAAAGGAGATTAGGTTGGTTTGGCACGAACTACCTTTTGTAAAACCATGTTGTATTTTGTCCCATTTACCATTGACTTCAATGTCCTTAACTAATTTCTCCTTCAAAATTTTTTCCAGGACCTTGCATACTACAGATGTCAAACTAACTGGCCTGTAGTTACCCGGATCACTTTTTTTTTCCTTTCTTAAAAATAGGAACTATATTAGCAATTCTCCAATCATTCGGTACTATTCCTGAGTTTACAGATTCATTAAAAATTCTTGCTAATGGGCTTGCAATTTCAGGTGCCAATTCCTTTAATATTCTCGGATGAAGATTATCTGGGCCCCCCGATTTAGTCCCATTAAGCTGTTTCAGTTTCGCTTCTACCTCTGATATGGTAATATCTACCTCTATATCCTCCTTCCCATTTGTCATTCTACCATTATCCCCAAGATCCTCTTTAGCCTTATTAAAGACTGAGGCAAAGTATTTGTTTAGATATTGGGCCATGCCTAGATTATCTTTAACCTCCACTCCATCCTCAGTGTTAAGCGGCCCCACTTCTTCCTTCTTAGTTTTCTTCTTATTTATATAGCTATAGAACCTTTTACTATTGGTTTTAATTCCCTTTGCAAGGTCCAACTCTACTCGACTTTTAGCCTGTCTCACTTTATCCCTACATGTTCTGACCTCAATTAGGTAGCTTTCCTTGCTGATCCCTCCCATCTTCCACTCCCTGTATACTTTCTGCTTCTTCTTAATCACCTCTCTAAGATGCTTGCTCATCCAGTTTGGTCTACAACTCCTTCCTATGAATTTTTTCCCCTTTCTTGGGATACAGGCTTCCGATAGCTTCTGCAGCTTTGATTTAAAGTAATCCCAGGCCTCCTCTACCTTTAGATCCATAAGATCTTCAGTCCAATCCACTTCCCTAACTAATTTCCTTAATTTTTGAAAGTCAGCCCTTTTGAAATCAAAAACCCTAGTTGCAGATTTATTTTTGTTAATCCTTCCATTTAGTTTGAACTGAATTAGCTCATGATCACTTGAGCCAAGATTGTCCCCTACAACCATTTCTTCAATGAGGTCCTCGCTACTCACCAAAATTAAATCTAAAATGGCATCCCCTCTAGTCGGTTCAGCAACTACTTGATGAAGGAATCCATCAGCTATCGCATCTAGGAAAATCTGAGCCCTATTATTATTACTAGCACTGGTCCTCCAGTCTATATCTGAGAAGTTAAAGTCTCCCATGTTCACGCAGTTTCCATTAGTATTTACTTTATTAAAGACATTAAAAAGGGCTCTATCCATATCCAAATTAGATCCCAGAGGTCTATAGCACACCCCAAGCACTATCATAGGAGAGGCTTTACTAGTTTTCTTCCCCAATGTAATTTTTGCCCAGACAGACTCTGTCTTATCCATTGCATCGCTTCTTATTTCTTTACATTCTACCTCATCATTGATATACAATGCTACTCCACCCCCTTAACCTTTGTTTCTGTCTTTCCTAAAGAGCACTTACCCTTCAATACCTGTAGTCCAGTCATGACTACTATTCCACCATGTTTCTGTTATCCCTATGATATCTGGTTTCACTTCCTGCACCAGTAGCTCTAGTTCCTCCATTTTGTTACCTAGACTCCTCGCATTGGTGTACAAATATCTTAATTTTTGCTGTTTGGCCTCGCTCACATTTTGTACCCTATTAGGCACAGTCATTCTACATCCAGTATAACCTATTAGACTAGTATCCACACCGCCCTCGCTCCTTATATACATTCTCCTACCCACGGCTGTATCCATTCTTACTTCATCTTCTTCCCTCTCAATGCTAAAATCTGGCGTGGAGATTTTCTGGACATCTCCCATCCATCTCCCCCCAATTCCTAGTTTAAAGCTCTCTTTATCAGTTGTGCCAGCCTCGATCCTAGAAGTCTATTTCCTTCCCTACTGAGATGAAGTCCATCCCGAGAGAACTGACCTCTGTCCGTGAATGCCTCCCAGTGGTCATACATCCCAAAGCCCTCCTTATAGCACCACTGCCTAAGCCATCTGTTGACAGTCATAATTTTGTCAGACCTTTGTTGCCCTTCTCTAGGAACAGGAAGGATCCCGCTAAAGATCACCTGAGCCTCAATTTCCTTAAGCGTCTTCCCCAGCCTAGCATAGTCTCCCTTAATACTTTCCAGCGAGAATCTAGCCGTATCATTTGTTCCCACATGAAGGATAATTAGGGGATTCTTTCCCGCTCCCTTTAGGATCCTTTTCAACCTCAGGTCTACATCCTGTATCTTAGCACCCGGAAGACAGCACACCCTTCTATTCTCAGGATCAGCTCTAGTTACAGGCCTGTCTATTCTTCTCAATAAAGAGTCCCCGATCACATAGACCTGCCTTTCCTGGTGACAGTGCTATTCTCCAGTGTCTCCCCTGTTCTCTCTGGCTGCAAGTTCTTCCATTCCTATTTTCCCTTACAATCTTCTTCAACCCATCCTGTATCCTCCTGGGGCTCATATTTGGTGTAGTCTCCCTTGACTCTTCCCCTTTTTCTATAGGGCTAGCCTCTCTTCTCTTCTTCCTTACCCTTCCACCTTCAACAAGTACCTGCTGAGCCCCTTCATTTTCCAACTCTGCAAACCTGTTCCTAAGCTCTATTTCTCCTTCACTAGCCCGTCTTTTTCTCTGCCTGGTTCTTTGAGTCACATGTTTCCACTGACCACTTTCCTCATCCAAAAAGAAAAGGAGTACTTGTGGCACCTTAGAGACTAACAAATTTATTGCATCCGATGAAGTGAGCTGTAGCTCACGAAAGCTTATGCTCTAATAAATTTGTTAGTCTCTAAGGTGCCACAAGTACTCCTTTTCTTTTTGCGAATACAGACTAACACGGCTGCTACTCTGAAACCTTTCCTCATCCAGTCTCTCCTCAAAATTCCCCAGCCCTGGTTCCATATGTGAGTCTGAGCTTTTCCCTTCAGATACCTCATATCTTTGCTCCATCATCTGCTCAAACCCCTTCCTAAACTCAACCAGACTTTCCACCTGCATCTCCAAACCTCGGATCTTTTCCTCCATCAGCTCTATCAGACGGCATTTCATGCAGAAAAAACTCTTACCGGTTCCCCCCTCCAGGATCATTTATATATCACAGCTTCCACATCCAGTCATCCTCAATGTGTCTTTCACTGCAGGAGTCACTCCCACAGCTGCCTCTCTATCTGTCATCTCCTTCCCACCTAAATCCTGTTAATCTGGGAAACACAAGCCACACCAAAAAGACCACCCCCCCCAGCAAAAGCAAACCCCAAACAAGCACCACAAGCCAAACTCCCACTCAAACTCCCCTGTTTAGAGCTCTGTTTGCTAGCTCCTGTGCCGCTGCACCTGTCTGTCCTCTGCTACCCTTCTCAAACACAGCACTCCACAAGCAAGCTAACAGACAGATAAGAAAAACAGAAGACTCAAGAAAAAAACAAGCCAAGGAAAACCTTCCCAAGACCAACATAGATTGGTGAGAGGAAGTTGACTAAAACACTGCCAAGGGATTAAATTTGAAATTCTCATAATGATTTGGGTGGAATATTGAAATGCTGTTGTAATTTAAAAGACTAACAGTTTCTCATATTAATCAGCAAGACCAGTATTCATGAAGAGGAGACGGGGCTAAACACTGGTAAACAGAGAAATAGTGTGGAGTAACTGGGTTTTAGAGTCTTAATGTTCTTAACTGGCCTGTCTTAAGACAGCTCCTTAAATGGATTCTTCTAAGTAACCAGTTTAAATATTTTTCTTTGATTTTATAGGATTTAGTCAAGATTGTTTACTTTGCCCTGGTACAGGGATGGCCAAACTTACTGATCCCTTGAGCCGCATATGACAATCTTTAGAAGTTCAAGAGCCATGCCATGCCAACTTCAGCCCTGAGGGGACGAGTGTCTTGGGGCTTCAGCCCCATGGGAGGCACCTGCCAGGCTTGGGGTTTCAGCTCCACCCTTGCTGATGCCCCAAGCCCCACAGGGATGTCCCACATGGCTGAAGCCCCATGATTCCCCCCTTCCTGGTGGGCAGAAGCAAAAGGCAACACTGGGGGGGTCACATGGGGTGGGCATTTGGGATCATGTGCCCTTCTCTCCGATTTTTGCCAGCCCCATTCATCACATGGTTCCATCAGGCCTCCTCCATGCATTGCAGCTGCTGGGGCCGGCAAGGTGAGAGCTGCAGCAGTATGGAGAGACAGTGGCACACAGCTAGGAGCTGCAGGAACGACCACTGCTTTTGCTGCTGCCTCTCCCCAGGGAGCTAAAGCAGTGGCCCCACCCTGCAGCTCCTACCTCTTTGCCACTGCCTCTCCACAAGAAGCTAACGCCTGGGAGCTGCAGGTAGTGGCCACTGAGGGTAAGAAGAAGTGTATGTCTGGGGGGGGGCAGGCATGATTCAAGCTGTTGGGGGGGCACAGATCTTTAAATTGTGTCCCCCACTCCGAGCAGGCACTAGTTGTCTTTAGCAGAAGCTCTTAGCCCCACCACCCTGCTGCAGGGCAGAAACCCTGAGATCCCCTCCCCAGTCTGGTAGGCAGAGAATGGGAGGGATAGGCGGTTCTGCAAGCCACATTTTAACTGTAAAAGAGCCACATGTGGCTCATAAGCCACAGTTTAGTCACCCGTGCCCTAGCATAAACCATTTAGTTTATTGTTAATAACTAGGAAGGTTTCAGAGTAGCAGCCGTGTTAGTCTGTATTCACTTGTAGGTGCATCCGATGAAGTGAGCTGTAGCTCACGAAAGATTATGCTCAAATAAATATGTTAGTCTTAAGGTGCCACAAGTACTCCTTTTCTTTTTTTGCGAATACAGACTAACACGGCTGCTACTCTGAAACCTAGGAAGGTTTCACTTACCCATAAATTATTCCCCCCCCCAAACAGTTTTAAATATCTAATAAGATATGGAAACAGAATTCCCAATATTTTTGGAAAATAATATACTTTAGTCTTAATTTACCAAGGAGAAGGGTCTCCCAGAGATGATTCACCCTCAAGGGTGTAAGCTCTGTTAAAAGATCTCCACAGAGGGATGTACAGAAGAGCTTATAAAGGAAGTAACTAATTTATCCTTTGTGTTATTTAATATTTTATTTTCATTTCCTTAATAACAAAAGAGCCATGGTTAGTAATTGTGAATATTTTCCTTGGTCTTGATCATGATGTTCCCTAAGATATGTAAAAGAACCCCATGACTAAATAGTGGGAGCTACACTCCTGAGTGGCAGTAAGAGGATGAGTTAAAGCTGGCCTCCCCTTTCTTGTTTTTCTAAACAACATTGTTAGAATTTTTTTTTTTTATAAAATGGTTGCACACCAAATAATTAAAAATCCTATCCCTCTCCAACCCACAGATTCCTATATGGGGAGAGACCCATCCGGCTGGTGCAGTGGCCTGAAAAAAAGGTGTTGAAATCTTGAAAAATCAGGACCAGTTGTTGATCAAAGAATGTTAATCTGAAGATACAACATGACATGTTAGTGCTATTCTGGATCATTTATTTTGAAGACAGTTTTTACCCAGTGAGTAGCAATTTAATTGTGACATTACTAGAGGGAAAAGAGTAAGGTTAGAAGGCCATATGCAGACCTTGAAGTCGCAGACAAAAGGTGAGAACAGTTCTTAATATGTGTAGCTAATGAGGAAGCGAGCTACAAGAGAAATATGGCATTGCGAGAATAAAATCAATACTTTTTTTGTCTAGCAACTTAAGGTTAACATTTTAAGACTTTGGTGCCTGACGGGCAGACAACTAAAACCACATTTAAACATCTAAACGAGCACCTTGACTTTCAAAGATGGAGAGCGTCCATTGTCCCCATAGATCTCAATGGCAATTTGCCCAAGTAATGAAATCAGAATTTAGCCGCCTCTAATTAGTAACAGATGAACCTTAGGGAAAAACCCCTGCAGTTGCAGGAAGTTGTCTTAATAAGGATTTTTTTTTATTTCAATACATGCTTTAGCTTTGTGTAGTGTAAATTGTACTTGGTGAGCAAGCATTCTGTGCAGTTTTTGTATTAATTGTGCTATACAGGATACATTACATTGAACTTAGTTTTTCTATATCTAATCTAATCTTTTTTTATTTATTGTTGCAGTCAAATCTCTAGAAGTCATTAAATTTCAAAAGCCCATAATAAAAAACTAAGAAAAAATGTACATCTCTCTTAATCCAACACCATCAATAATGCATCCATGTTACTACTTAGACCCACTTTTGGATAACTGAACTTACAATGAGGTTTTAAAAAGAAAAGAAAAAAACTGGAAAGAATCTATAACATTTCCCAATCAATACTGGCCCATCTTCCTTGTGCACTTAAAAAAGCTTTCCCTTCTTGCTATCATGTTGCATGGTATGTCTCGATCTCTATAAGTATGTCTACGCTGAAATTAGATACCCACAGCTGGCCCATGCCAGCTGATGTAGGATTGGGCTAATGGGCTGTTTAATTGCAGTGTAGACAATGGAGTTTGAGCTGCAGCTTGAGCTCTGGGACCTTCCCACCTCATAGGGTCCTAGAACCTTGGCTCCACTGCAGTTAAACTGCCCATTGACCCATGCCCAGCAAGCCCAAGTCAGCTGGCAAAGGCCAGACAGGTGTCGAATATCAGTGTAGACATACTCTACTAGGCCCCAGCCAAAGTACCCTTCAGGGCAGTAAGGTTAAAAAGTGATCAAAACCAAAACATATTTCAAGAACAGGATCATTCCATTAACCTTTAGTGGGCCCTCACCCATCTATTCTGTGGTTGTCTCCCAAATAGTCTGTACTTACACCCGTCCTCCCAGGATATCATCATCTTTCCTAGGAGGGCTGATCCAGCTGGCAAGCAACCTAAATCTCAGGGCTGCAATCAGGCTTCTCTCCTATCAAGAAAAGTAGAGTTCTCTCCTTCCTGGTCAGCCTCTAGCTGGGCTAGTTCTCCTCCTTTTAGCTCTCCTCTCCACACCTGACATTGGCTATAGGTGTAGTAGAGTGGGGTCAACTGTGTACAGAGGCTTTCCTTAACTCTCTCATTGCCAATCAAGAGCCTGTTAGTCTCCTTAACACCTTGTCCCCTCATTGCTAGTGTGAGATCTCTCTGCCCCATAGCAGCCCCAGGAAAGCAGTTATTCACAAGACCATTTTACAGATAACATTTCAAAACAGCACCCCAAAGGAACTGGGAAATTAATGGAAAGCTATTCCAGTCTCCAATTCCAGAGCTTTTTCATGGGGAAGGGATAAATAGAACTGGACTGATTTACTTCTGTGGAAGCAAACCAGAATTCTTGGGTGCAACTATTCAAGCAGCTGTGCCCATTGAGGAATTCAACCTGGGCAGAAAGCAGGTAACAGAACTTATTCCACTGTCCCCTGACAGAACCCATGGTGATGATAGTGTTAGAACCTGGCCAGGGCTCCACAGGTATTCTGTTGTATTAGTTGAGATGTTAATGGTGTTAACATAACTCAGTCACTGTACAACATTAAATAGTGTTAAGCAATGTTTGGGGTTTGGTATACAGAGACCTCAGCCTGCTTAGTACCTTGGCAAACACCATTAAACATCCGTTTAATATTTTTATTGGAGATACAAAAAAGAAGGAAATGCTGTAAAATCATTTGAAATTTAAAGTATTAAATAAGGCTTTAATTTTAATTTTCCCTCTAGCTGGAGAAAGTCTTTAGAAGGAAAACCCATATTTTACAGTCTTTTAGATAGTAATAACTGTCCTTTCTGGAGAATAGAGAAGTGCGTTGAGAAGGGCTGGAGCTGTTGTTATTGCTGTTGGTGGTAAAGTTTGATCCCATTTCCTAGAACACAAAAAAGGACACACACCCAAAAGGGGAGAGAAAAGAACAGGAAAGATAGAAAATGCAGCTTCTTTCTCTGGCATTGATTCTCACTTGCAGACTCATTGTTGGAGAAACACAGGTATGGCAGTTGGTCTTATTAGCCACAATGAGACTTGGCAAACTTGTACCAGAATCAGACTATTCAGGGCATTGCTTTTAGTTGCCTTTCTGGTCACAGGCTCACAGCATGGTGGCCAAATATACTGTCTTGGTCAACTAAGTCAGACTCATTAAACTGAAGGCAAAAGGTGAGGAGTTGGCAAGAGATTCAATAAGGGGGGAAGGAAAAGGACACACCAGATGGTGGTAGAGATGTGTAACAAAGTCTCACATTCCGAGTGTTGTTCGGAATTTACTCAAATCCAGTGCAGGTCGGGGTGTCGTCTAGCTCCCTCTCTAGGCCTGGTCTAGTGAGGATATTTTGCAAGATTAGGATGAAGAAGACACAATTGTGTCATCGTGGATCCTGGGGTCCCAGGAGACTGTGGGGGAGGCAGCTATGATAGCAAAATTCACTGCAGCAGTTGTTGACTGCTTCTTATGCTAATTACTTGCACTCCAAGTCTTTTCTTTTTAAGAACCTCAAAAAGGGGTGCGGAGTAGAATAGCCTGTCCTCATTATTTTGTCCACCAATGGCCTAATTTCTGACACACTAATTTTGGTTCACTGATTTCTGATCCCGCCCTTTTCTAGTTTACCAGGCACGATTTTAACACAATCCTTGAATTATATCAGTAGGTCTTTTTATTTGGACTAATTCAGTCTTTGTCTCCCTTTTGCATCTTTTCCATCAACATTTATGGTTCTAGGTTATTGTGACACTTTATATCACTTTCCCACAGTTAGGCTCACAAAAGGGATAGATTTGTAGGCTCACTTATAACAACAATTCTCATATCAGCATCTAACTGGGACAAAAAGCTCCAATCCCGCCTCCATGGAGAGATGATTCCAGATAGCTTATGTCATGGTACCCAACTCATAGTTAGGAGTCTACCAAATTTACGGCCGTGAAAATCGCATTATGAACCATGGAATCTGGTTTTCCCTGTGAAATTTGGCATTGCCATCCTTACTTCTGTGCTGCTGCTGGTGGCAGTGCTGTCTTCAGAGCGGGGTGCCCGGCCCACAGCCGTTGCTCTCCAGTCATCCGACTCTGAAGCTGAGCAGAGAGCGGAGGCTGGTAGCCAGGTGCCCAGCTTTGAAGGCAGAACTATCACCAGCAGTAGCACAGAAATAAGGGTGGCAATACCACGACCCCCCCCAAGACAATAGGATTGTGACCCCCCCCCGCTTTTGAGTCAGGGACCCCAGTTTGAGAAATGCTGTGGAGAAATCACACTTTTTTGTGGGTTGGTCACAGGACAAATAGCAAATATAATGGATGTGTTACACATCTGCGGAATTTGTTATTTATGCCCTAACCAACCCACAAAAAATGTGTGTTTTCTCCACAGCGTTTCTCAAACTGGGGTTCCTGACTCAAAAGGGGGGTCAAAATCCTATTGCAGGGGAGTCATGGTATTGAGACTCCCCCTTTTGAGTCAGGGACCTCAGTTTGAGAAATGCTGTGGAGCAATCACACATTTTTTGCAGGTTGGTCATAGCATAAATAGCAAATTTAATGGATGTGTTACACATCTGTGGAATTTGCTATTTATGCTGTGACCAACCTGCAAAAAATGTGTGATTTCTCCATGATTTAAGTAGACCCTCCTACTCATAGCAGACTTTCTGCTGTCTATAGCCTAGGTTACGCTGCTTCTGAGTTCAGAGAACTCATAGAGTGGTCAGCACCCTCTTCCCCCCAACTTATACAATTAAGAAATATCAAAACTGTTCAAGCTATTCATGGCCAGTAAATGAAAGAGCAAAGAGAGAGTCAAGTTTTCTACATCTATAAGAATGGAAAGGCAAGACAATGAGTTGGCTCAATAGGATGAAAAACGGCTTTCCTGTAAAACTGAGTAGATATAAGCCTTGATTTTTGTGGCAAATCAAGCTCTATTCTTCCTAGAACAAAGTGATTAAATGTACATTTAGATCATCAGGTACCAAGCAAAGGGGGTAGGTCATTCACTAGTGGAAATTCCCTGGAGAATTGTGAGTGAAATAAAAAGGCAATTAGTACTATTCAAGTCAGCACATGCAGGGGGTTAATGGTGGCCTTTAGAAGATTGGCATTATTGCTACAAACATTGGGTGTTACTGTGGGCATTCAAATAAATGATGGTCCAATTAGTAGTCCCTACCCCCACGTGCACGTATGCACATCCACAAACACACACATAGGTAACAGCAAGTTTACTTAATTCTGTCACTTAAAGCTCATGTCTTATAATAATACTCCTAACTGAAACGACCTTCTGTTTTAGCGTTTAATTTACATGATGGTAGGATCAATCAAATACTAAGCAAGTTAGGTCTGGATGTTCTTTGTTTCCATATAACTGCCTAGGTAAAGGTGCTAGGATCCCAGAAGAAAGAGGAACATATCACTGCTTCTGAAATGGTGCTTAAAGTGAATTTTCATCTATAACTGAAGGGAAGAAGACACTTCACAATACATATTCAAATGTAATAGCAAAACCCTCTCCTAGTTATATCCCTTTCTGTAAAGGTTAGAATGAATTACCTCTAACTGGAACAAAAAGCATTTTGCAACAGCTTCTTCGGTTATTTTCTGTTGCATCTCTCATCTATATGTCTACTGAGATTTAAATCCTTTACCCAAAGTATTTGACACTTCAAAGGAACTCAAGACTTACATTAGTCTATTCAGATATGTACATGCAAGGAAATAAGTCATCTTTCTTGAACCGTTATACATTTTCATTTGAGCTTCCAGTAGATGTTTCGTTTACTTGGACTCAGCACAGGACACATGAATGTAGAGAATCTATCAATGTTACTACATAATATTGTGTGTTCATCTCTTTTTTTAAAATAGGTGGTGAATGTAGCTCTGCCTATAGTTAAGATTTTATACTGTCAGTAAACTTTGTTTTCAATTAGTTATCACTTTGCCAAACAAATCCTTTGGTTTGAATTTTCCTGTTCCAGGTGTCTTGCCTCTAGACTAATTCATCAAAAATTCTATGTGCACATGCTCCATTACTTCATAGTTCCTACATGCCAGAAAGACTGTACTTACACCATGTCCACAGAGTAATGGAGCATGCTGCAACCTGGAGCTCAGCAGAACTTTTCTCCGCAACTTTCCTGGCTAGATGCTGTGGGCCAATAGGGTGCTAAGTACAGGAACCCAGATCAAGGAGACCCTCTCTCCTTTGCTTTCAGTGCTGCTCCTATTGGCGCTCAGAAAATAAGTAGGAAACTGCTTGGCTCATATTAAGAGGGGGCGAACACAGGGATACAATCAAAATTTTGATAAGTAGTGGATCCAGTTTACCTGTCCAAATGCACCAAATTTGAGTGACACCGCAATGCCATGCATGAGGTTGCAACACCACTCACTCATATATGATCCAGCCACGCCTCCCTCATGACAGGGGTGTTTCGAGGCCAAATTTGAATCAGTGGAATTGTGATCCCGTGAGTGAATGTCATTGTGACTCCATGTTCCAGGCTGTAACATCATTCACTGAAATTTGGCCCAGCCAAAAGGAAGGGTGGCCTGGCCAAATTTGAGTGAATAGTATTGAACCTGGTGCACAGGGTTGCAATGTCAAGTGGCGGGGTTATGCCACCCAGCTCTGGTGTGGAGCTAAGTGTGTATGTGGTGGGGGAGAGGCAGACTGAGTCTCCGGGTTTATTGTACTCCTGCATGAAGAGAACAGAAGAAAGAGGGAGTCATGCTGGCAAACCAGCTCAGATCAAAAGTAACAGGCCAATTCACCTGAGTGTGACCCTTAAAGGCATGTCAAGAGGCATTGCAATGTAATCCAGACAATTCAATTGTGTGTGGGTAACAAAGGTATGTTAAATGGGTCAGCAGACACCACCCTGGTGTGGATAAGAAATCCAGAAAAATGTTGTTTGTATATTTACATCTGTGTATATCCTGTAGTCAATTAACCTTTAGTTAGTTGCATCCGATGAAGTAAGCTGTAGCTCACGGAAGCTTATGCTCAAATAAATTTGTTGGTCTCTAAGGTGCCACAAGTACTCCTTTTCTTTTTTCAATTAACCTTAAGATCAAAAGATATGTATACACTGCATGGAGCTAATGAATATTTCCTGTATCATCCTCACTTATCTGTCCATGTTTTAATGAATGGCCAGCAGTTGCCTAATGTAAATCAGTTTAACTGAATTATTTGTGTATGCATGGGAAGTAGGTAGTTCATCTCAAAGCAATGGTCATTGGTTTAACAATGAAGACTCACAAATTGTCTGCATTACCTATTCATCCTTAGAGGAAAACCTAGGCTGTGCCAGTAATCCTCAAGGAGCAGCTTTCAACTACAAATACTGGACTATGGGAACGACCCGGCTATCTCTGATTCATTTCTGGATTGCTTGAATTCTGGCAGAGGAAGGTCTAAGCATACAGAAGAGATTGGCAGAATTCATTTTTGGGAAGTCCGGAGGATGTATGAAAAGACTCTAACAGACTCTACATCTGTGCTATCTTTTGAACTACAACCGCTAATTCACCTGTGATCTATATTATTTGCTTTAATCTCTTAATAACTCTCATCTTTTCTTAATAAACAACTCTTTACTTAGTTTACTAAGGATTGGCTAGTTGTGTTGTTTTTGGTGAAATCCTGAAGTATGCAGCGACCTGGGGTGAGTGACTGGTCCTTAGGGACAGGAAGAACCTAATGTGTGGTGGTGTTGGTTTTAATCATCTTACATCATAAAGTCCAGTTTGCTTGGGTGATAAACAGAGGCTGGAATGCCAAGGGGATTGTCTGTATGCCATGGTTACATGATTGTCATGTATTCCACTAGTGTAATGGTCCAGGAATACTCTTTTATTACTGGCTTGGTGAATCTAATAAGAGAATATAGTACCAGTTTGAGGGTGTCTGCCCTACTTTCTGACCTTCTGTCCTGAGTTTGGCATTCTCAGCTGTGACTCACTCTAGGCACTACAATAGAGGAAACCAACTCAGAAGGATCTGTTACATCTAAAGCCTTCACAGAATCTAGAATGATCCCTTTATTCTAGAGTTTCAGCATACCTATGCTGTCTAGGAAATAGTTGTGAAACCCACTAATGGCCAGATACATGGTAGATAACAATCTTCTACTGACAGGTTTCAGAGTAGCAGCTGTGTTAGTCTGTATTCGCAAAAAGAAAAGGAGTACTTGTGGCACCTTAGAGACTAACAAATTTATTTGAGCATAAGCTTTTCTTTTTGCGAATCTTCTACTGCTTCCAGTTGCTCTGTTAGCTCAAGTGGCAGAGGTCTGTAAGGTGGAACTAAACACACCAACTTTGTTGATGACTCATGTGGGTGTCAATATGCTACTATGAGATCTGATTTCTGGGTTTTTTTATTTTACTTTTTAAAAAACCTAGGATATGGAATTCAAATTATGTTAACATAACATTAAGGTTTCAAAGCCAAGCAGTCTAAAGTTAGGAAATGTCAGAATTAAGGTTGTCTGTGCAATCTTACTTCAGTGTCCTAATGCGTATGCATTATGTAACATTACATGATCATATAATATTGCTGTCATAAGACCCTTGTTTCATTCAGTACACAAAATAGAACTGCCCTGGGGATAAATCAGAGTTATGTAAAAAAGGAAACAGATGTTTGTAGGACCCTTGCCTCATTTGTTGCAGCAATTGAAAGGTATGTAGTGGACAAGACAGGGGATTACAAGATAGAAAGAGAAAAAATGGTCTCATGATTAAAGCAGTTGAATGTTGCGCTGTGGAAATGGATTCTATCCCTGTCTTTGCCTTATTGATTCTGTGTGAAGCTAGACAAGTCTGAAACCAAATTTTGCACAGCTGATCACTAATTGTGTATTCTCATTTTCTGGGTACTCATCTTGAAACAACGGGGTTCTGATTTGCAGAAGCACTGAGCACTCATAACTGCAACTGAAGTCAATGCTGTGCTTTGAACGTATAGTATGCATCATAATTTGAAGTACTCTGAAAAGTCAGGCCATACAAATCTCAGATTAGGCACTCAAAGTTAATGATTACTTTTGACAATTTTGGCCTTACTCTGTGCCTTAGTCCTCCATTGGTAAAATGGGGGTAATAATGCCACCCCATTCTCACAAGTGAGTTGAAATCTAAATTCATTAGTGTTTGTGAAGCAAGCACCCTGATAATATGGTGAGAGCACTACAGAAATGCTGAGGAGAAAATTAATTCTCTGTTCAGTGCAAGGCTGGAATGTGTGTGCAGGAAATAAGGCCTGGAGCCACACACTGATTGGGGAGGAAAATAAATAACTACCCATCCAGTGGATGAGGTACGGCTCCCATGGGGAACAAAGGGTATGTGATCACGGAATTAAAAACTATCATAATGCATGCACAGAGCGGGGTTGAATTAAGGTTGCACAGGCAATTAAGGTTGTCATTTCTTAACTTTTGAAGTCAAGTATTCAAAATTTATATATATATTATATAATTTATATATAATTATATAGATATATATATATAATTTTGAATACTTGACTTTTCCACTGCATGCATCTGATGAAGTGGGCTATATATATATAATATAATTTTGAATAAATGTGTTAGTCTCTAAGCTGCCACAAGTACTCCTTGTTCTTTCTACAAAATTTAAGAATCAGTAGTTACAGAAAAAAAGAAATTCCCTGGCATATACCATATATATATATATATATATATATATATATATATATATATATATATAATTCTGTGGTATATGCCAGGCAATTTCTTTTTTTCTGTAATTACTGATTCTTAAATTTTGTAGAAAGAACGAGGAGTACTTGTGGCACCTTAAAGACTAACAAATATATTTGAGCATAAGCTTTCGTGGGCTAAAGCCCACTTCATCAGATGCATGCAGTGGAAAATACAGTAGGAAGATATCTATATATACAGAAAACATGAAAAAATGGGCGTTGCCATATCAACTCTTAACGAGACCAATCGATTAAGGTGGGCGATTATCAGTGGGAGAAAAAAACCTTTTGTAGTGATAATCAGGATGGCATATTTCAAACAGATGACAAGAAGGTGTGAGTAACAGAAGGGGAAAATTAGCATGGATATCTGATCGGCTGTGTCAGAAGTTCACATATTAAAATTGAACATCAACAGTGTGATAGACTAAACAAAATGGGCCTTTTCCACCTTTAATATCAATGGCTCAGTAAGGCTAGATCAGGGATTGGCAACCTTTGGCACATGGCCCACCAGGGAAATCCACTGGTGGGCTGGGACAGTTTGTTTACCTGCAGCATCCACAGGTTTGGCTGATTGCAGCTCCCACTGGCCTCAGTTCACCATTCCTGTGAATGGCTGTGGGAAGCGGTGTAGGCCAAGTGATGTGCTGGCCGTCACTTCCCACAGCCTCCATTGGCCTGGAATGGTGAACCACGGCCAGTGGGAGCCATGATCGGCCGAACCTGCGGACGCAGCAGGTAAACAAACCATCCCGACCTGCCAGCGGCTTTCCCTGATGGGCTGCGGGCCAAAGGTTGCCGATCCCTGGGCTAGATTCAAGTTTTATTTTGTATGTTCTTTTAAAATTATGGAGCCATAATTACTCTTGTGAGTCAGTAATAGAGAATTATTCCCATTCTACAGATGCCTATTTGATGCAGAGGGAGATTAAGGCCCTGACCTGGTGCCTATTGAAGGCAGTGGAAAGATTGGCATTGGTTTCAATGGTCATTGGATCAAGCTGTAAGTAACACCCCACAATCAGACCAGAAGTTCATGTCTGAGTCTATGTTGGAGCCAGGAATTGAATACAAATCTCCCAACTCCCAGTCTTAATCATAAACCATTCTTCCTCCCTACAATGAACAAAAGAACATAAAGCACAAAATGTGTTAGCATTTTAATTTGTTCCTACAGTAACTATATAGCTTAACATGTTGTTCAGCTACATCAGACTTTTTTACCTTATATACAAAGCATCAAGTAGAAAGCAATAAAGGTCCATTGTGTGGCATCACTTACAGCCACATGCATTACATTTAGTTCTTTTTATATGTTTTTACAAGGCTAAAACACATCTTTGCTATCAAAGCTCTCATTTTGCAAAAGTGTCATACAAGACAGCAGTTTCATACCTATTAGTTATAGGAAAGAGAAAAGCAGCCAAACATGAATGTGAAGTACATAAATTCTACTACAGTGCCAACTGGTATGACATAGGAGGCGTGTGTGAGAATTTGCGGAGTTTTCACAGGATTCAGCAATTTAACAATTTCATTTCCATTGCTGATTCATGGGATTTTCCAATCCCAGCCCCCATAAAGTAATATATTTTCCTGAAAAATCCTGCTGGTTTATTTTAAAAGGAAGTAACTATTTACTTTGCATGTAAGTTTATGCATTAAAAACATATGCAGTGAAACCCACTCAATCAGTTTATACAAATGAAGAAAGAAGTTGATGATTAGTAATGCCTCTCCTATATTCTTATATCAACTGTGCATAGGTGATGTATTTTGACAACTGAAGTTTTATTTACCAGAGTAAATGGTACCATATTTCTCTCTCTCTATGGGAATACTTCCTCCAGAGTGCAGTGGGAGTAATAACTGGAGTTTAGTTTCCAATAGAGTCACATTCCAAAAAGGGAATCACAACACAGTCTTTATTTATGTATTGTATGTGTACATACCTATTCCTAGTAAGCAGCAGTGTGTATTTTATTGTTAGTTATGTGAGCACTCTGCATTGAATAAAATAAGTACAGTTAAGTATATAGTACATAGTGATTTTATTTGCATCATGGATAAATACCAGATGATTAGTACTAATTAATTAGCACTAAGATTAGCACTAATTGCTTTTATGTACAACATTATCTAAATCCAAAGAATTCATTGGCGTTAGCTAAGGAGCCAACTAGAATTACAGTGAGCCCTTCCCAAACTAGACAAAGGACTAAAAAATACATTGTAGGGAACAATACTACATTGGTCAGAGGATGGAACCTAAATTTTGTATCTATCAGTATTTTCTGTAAATCTGAGCTGATTGCTATATTGCCAATAATGTCTGAAATATAGACAGAACTATAACAAAAACTGGTGACATGGAGTAAAAAATTTGATACATGACAGTGAAGCTTGTCTTAAGTTTAAATTATGAAAAAAAATTCCCTGAAATTTTCAGATAACTTTTTTCTTGTGTTTGACAAGTATATAGAACTGTTAAAATCAATATTTAAAGTAACTATAACAGCACTAACTGATTGCTAACTACAGTAGCTTGCATATGTTTATTAAGGAATTCTTGCTGCTTGTGGCTGGTGGCCTGATTTCCAGAGGTACCGAGCAAGTTAGTGAAGTAACTAAAATCAGTACAAATTCCCAGTGTTGCGCATCTTTAAAAATCACAACACACCAGAGAGGGATAAGATTCACTAGATATGATTATGTCTGTGCACTGAGAGCAAAATACCTACCTATTCACAGGTTGCACAAAATGGAGGACAGTTTGTATGCAGTTCTTACAAAGGGTTTTACAGGGCATGACTCAGCTGCGAGCAGTGCCAGTGCCCCTCCACCCTTCAAACATCTCCCCACTGATTCTGACTTCCTGTTTCCCCTGGGAACCTGGCTGTATATTACTCTCAAGGGCACAGCAAGACATATACACAGAGGGTTGAATTCACTCACATATGTGTTGTATGCCCCCTCTGTGTCTGCTGTCATATGGTTAGCCTGCCACACCAGTGGGCCAGCATCCAAGCTCCCTCTGCAACCTCCCAGAAAGTTAATCAGCTACGGTGTAGCACCAATTGCCTGACCTTTTGTGCCCAGGCCCAAGGCAGGCAGTTGCTCCCTCAGTTTAGCATGCAGAATAGCTTCCGAGCCCCATCTAGACAAGTTTCCCCAAGTTGAGAGCTGGAGTAGCAGAAATTGCAGCTAGAAAGGGAAAAACTTCAGTGTGAAAGAGAGAAGCTTGCTAACAGAGACAGCCAATGCAAGCATGAACTACAGAGTGAGAGACTGAGGAACAAGAGGCCCAATGACCTGATAAGTACGGATATAACACAGAATGCCAACACCAGAGGGGGCATAGATACTAGGTTGTTGATAAATTAAAAAAAGAGACGGCATGATTATGCCTATCTCACAGGTTTTGAGAAGGTGTTTGATTTGAACAGGATCCCCTCTGCAGATAGGCTCTATTCTCTCATCCCTTCACTAGGGTCAAAAGCCATAAAGACAGATGGATGGGTCTGACCCTGGGGACTATGAAAAATTTAAGAAAACTCTTCTCCTTAAATTTGAGCTGGCCTCTGAGACCTACAGGGAAAGATTTCAGGGAGTGCAAAAACACAAAGATGTAACTTAGATGTTGGTGGTAAATCAGAGGGGGGATTGCTTCTGTGAAAGGGGCAAAGGCGGCAGCGGGGGAGAGGCGTGTCCACTACCCTAGGATGATTTGTATGACCATTTCAGGTTAGAACAATTTTAAGGTGTGTCCTCAGAATCTAAGAATGTGGGTGAGAGATCAGAAACTATGAGGTCTGTTTGCTGCAGGCAGACTGACAGATGAGTTTAATAGACAAGCTGGTTCTGATTAAAAGCCCAGTGCTGATAGGCATAAACCTGGGTGCCAGGTAGAGAAACATGAGGGTGCTCACCAGACAAGGAAGCAAATCCAGGGTCTTTATTTATGTATGGCTTTATAGAAGAAAATTTGTAAGAATTATAAAAAAGGAACCTCATTCATGTTTTCTCTTTATATTGCTATTTTTTTTAATTGAGACACAAAAATAAAAATAATAATCAATATGAATATTTAAAACAAACGATGCAGAGGAATTAAGGCAAAGAGAATACAGAGCACAGAAGAATATTAAACACAAGGCAACTACAAATCAAAAATCCACAACAAAATCCAGAGAAACTGAGAAGATATTTAAAGAAAAGGCAATAGAAAGTACAATCCGTGCTCCCAATTTGCACATATGTATCTCCCATTGAAGTTAAAAGGCATTAATCAACACTTGGCTAAGGAAATATAGATCCAATGAAGAGAAATAGAATAAAGCCAAATTTTAAATACGATGAAAATACAAAGAAGAAAAGAAATGAACAAATAAAAGAGAACAAGATAAAAGAAACATAAATGTCTTGTTGCTGAATGTTTCATGAAGGCTTAAAGGACTAATGACAAGCTAAAAGATATACCCTACATACTGTTTAATGGCCGGGTCTGAGAGTTAAATAATTCTCCTTAATACACAGGAAACTAGAGGGAGTGCGGGCGAAGAGATGAGAATGTATCTATTGTGCTTTTTCCCTCCTAGAGCTTTGAAATAACCTGTTTTCCTGAGGTGGATGTGGGGGGTCAAGCAGGGGGAAAGAAAGCACTGAAAAAAGAGTCAATTTCTAATCACTCATTTGTTTCAGCCCCCTTGCTGGCACTGTTCCCTCTAAGCTGTGCACGTGCACACAGATCCTAAACCCAGTGCACAAGGCGAAACACTGCGCACACAAAAATTTGCACAGAAGCACAACAATTTTCACAGAAGAAATTTTTTGTGCACACGGCCTGTCAAAAATTAGAGGGAATATTGCTTGCTGGTACTTTCAGGAGTGGCAGTCTAGACGATGTAGCTTTAAAATGATGTAAGGGAAAATGCTTATGGCAAGAGCTGGCTGTACTTGGGGGAAACCTAGCATTTCTCCCCCTTTAAGTATTCTTGAAATTCACAAGAAATAAGTTTAGGGCAAGAAAAGAAATACCTTTTACAATACTAGAATAAAATCAAGAGATCATCCACCAACTTATTTTTTCATCTATACATTTGCAGCCTTTGCAAACGCCTCTCCCTCAGAAGAAGCTGCATATATGTAGAGAGAGTTAATACCTCAGTGTATGACATGTTTACAAAAAAAAATTATATTGCCTCCACAAATATCTGAGTAATGGACAGGGACCGTTTTCTAGCATTTACGCACACAAACAAAAGAAAAGGGAAAGGGAGGACTTTCATGTAATACCCAACATTTAGAGGTCAGAATGAAAGACTTGGACTTTATTTTTGCTGGCTTGGCTTGATGGGAAGTGTCAGTAGTAATTAAAGGGAATACATTTCTCACTCTCTCTGCTAAAACTGATGACCTAGAAAACAAAGTCAAAAATCTAAGACTGGCTGATATGTCAGCAAAGGTGGAACCTGGGGAATAGTTCTTTCCTTTCCCTTTGCTAAATGGCTTTTGGGTACATTAGGACTCTTATTACCTGCTGATTCTACTTAAGAAAGTTTGTCTTGACGAGCACTTAGAATGGGGTGAGGGGCATGTTTTCTGGATATGAGATGCATTCTCTATGGAAAAAATGGAGAGTGTGGGGAGAGAGAAGACTGTAAAAAAGGTGATTTTTCTCTTTTTTGTCCTTTATTTAATCTAAAACCTAAAATTATTCCATGTGTTTTATTCTCTTTAATAAAATTTTATTTGTGATGATTTGTTACACAGTGTAACATTTGTAGGTTTTCCTTTTTAAGGGACATAAGTTTTAAATATTATTTAAAAAGTGGAATTAATGGAGGGCCTTTAGCTACTCTGACCATCCTTTCTCCACATTGTCACTGCCAGATCATATATCAGTATGTAAAGTATTACTACATAAACATAATATATTAATATACAGTTATACTGCCCAACTCCTGTGCAGCTTTGTGAGGGTCCAGTCCTGAGACATGCTGCACTCGTCAACTCTTTTATTGGCATCCAGGGTTTGTCACTTTGAGGGATTTGGCCTTAAAATGCTGCTTAAGCCTAAATTGAAAGTTAAGCAAAATACAGGATATCAGAGCTCTTTGGTTCCATGGTTAAATGAGGCTTTATTATCCTCATAATAACTTACTACAGTCTCTTTGATTTAGCAGAGAGCCCCTTTATTTTTTCTTATAAGGCGGAACAGTGAGATACTAATTTTCCCCCCACAGAACATATTATACCATGAGCAGCATGTTAAGATGAAAACAGTATTAACATTTCTGAGATTAGTCTGTTCCAAAATCTCAGCAATAAATCCCTCAGCAATGTTATAGGAATATCTAACCAAATTACATAATTTAAGCTTTAAGCAACTTTTGGGATGATAGGTTTCAGAGTAGCAGCCGTGTTAATCTGTGTCAAGGTTCTTTCCCCACTCTGAACTGTAGGGTACAGATGTGGGGACCTGCATGAAAAAACCCCTAAGCTTATTTTTACCATCTTAGGTTAAAACTTCCCCAAGGTACAAACTATTTTACCTTTTGCCCTTGGACTTTATTGCTGCTACCATCAAGCATCTAACAAATATATAACAGGGAAATAGCCCGCTTGGAGACGTCTTTCCCCCCCAAATCCTCCCCAAACCCTATACCCCCTTTCCTGGGGAAGGCTTGATAAAAATCCTCACCAATTTGCATAGGTGAACACAGACCCAAACCCTTGGATCTTAAGAACAATGAAAAAGGAATTAGGTTCTTAAAAGAAGAATTTTAATTAAAGAAAAAGTAAAAGAATCACCTCTGCAAAATCAGGATGGTAAATACCTTACAGGATTATCAGATTCAAAACATAGAGAATCCCTCTAGGCAAAACCTTAAATTACAAAAAGACACAAAAACTGGAATATAACTTCCATTCAGCACAGCTTATTTTATAAGCCATTTAAACAAAACAGAATCTAACGCATATCTAGATAGATTACTTACTAAGTTCTGACGCTATTCCTTTTCTGTTCCTGGCAAAAGCATCACACAGACAGAGAGAACCTTTGTTTCTCCCTCCCTCCAGCTTTGAAAGTATCTTGTCTCATCATTGGTCATTGTGGTCAGGTGCCAGCGAGGTTATCCTAGCTTCTTAACCCTTTACAGGTGAAAGGGTTTTTCCTCCGGCCACGAGGGATTTAAAGGTGTTTACCCTTCCCTTTATATTTATGATAGTCTGTATCTTTAAAAAGAATAGGGGTACCTTGTGGCACTTAACAAATTTATTTGAGCATAAGGTCTGATGTGTCTCATTTGCAGTTCACAGCCGATGTTGCTTTAATTTTTTTTTTTAGGGCTATACAATATTCTAAGCTCTGAAACTAAAAGAAAAAACAGCTAGAGCTACCAAGATGATAATATTTCCCATTACAAAATAAAGTGGCATTTCTTAACTCTTTCAGTGCAAGTGCTTACTCAGCAGGAGTCCTAAGGGGCCCAATCTTGCCCCCACTGAAGTCAATCGCCAACCTCCCAGTGATTTGAGTGGTGCAGGTGTGTCAGTCTACACTATTGTGATCACCACTTTTACAAAATGATGAGAAATCTTGTGCAGAGTATGCCTTGTGAGTGTCATTGGCAAAGACATAATCTGTTGACCATTCCTGCCCTGTTGAAATGTATGTGCCATCACTATGTATGAAGTTATGAGATTCTGCTCTGTGTTTGTTCCTGAAACATGTTGGGAGTCTGGGAAACTCCCACAGACCAGTCCTTGGGACGTAACAAAGGAACTGCGGACACAAGCCTTACATGTCAAGCCTCACCTATGCAAAGGGTGTAATCAAGACCTTGCAGTATGAAGGACTGAATGCAGATCATTCAGCCAATGCGACTGCTTAACCCTATGACACAGGAAGGGTTGTTCCAACACCTGGAGGAGAGTTTAAAATAAGGGACAGTGACATCATCAGACCACCTCTCCTCCCCCACCTATCCTGAAGGCAACAAGATCATTTGGAAGACAAAGAAATATTTGTACTGGGGGGAGTGGTCCTAATTGGAAATTTTTTTGACTGCTGTAGGCTTTTGGATAAGAGAAATCGTATTGGTTCAAATTTGACTTTGCCTGATAAAGTTTGGGAAACAGCTTGCCATTTTTATTTTTTATAATTTTTTGTAACCAGTTCTGATCTTCTATGCCTATACCATTTATAATCACTTAAAACCTATCTTTCTGTGGCTAGTAAACTTATTTTCATGTTTTATCTAAGCCAGTGTGTTTTTGATTGAAGTTTGGGGAATCTACTCAGATTACAAAGGCTGGTGCATATTCATGACCTTTGATGGTATGATGAACTAATTAATGAGCTTCCTGTGATCAAGAGGGTCTTGAGCAGAGTGATGCACATTTCTGGGGTGCAAAGCTAGGGCTGAAATTTGTTTGTATTTCCCTGTACACAGTTCATGAGCGGCTGTGAGAGTCTTCATGTAACTTTGGGTGTGTCTTCACATGGTAGTGGCTGTGTGAGAGCAAAGCCTGAAGGGGCTGCTTGTCACTAGCAGAACAGTGTGAGAGGTAACCTGAGCTAGAGAGTTAAGGGGGCACAACAATTCCACAGTCCAGATTGTACCCTGGAGCATATCACACCAGGATATTAGACTCTATGCATGTAAGCAATTGCTAGATTGGTCTCAGTTCAATATATCCAAAAGGGCATTAGGACAGCATAGCTGTATCTGGTGTATATCTTGGCCAAGTGTAGAAATGAATGGACGCTAGCACTGGCCAGAGGATGACAATTCCATTTCATGGCAATGATTTGCACATGTGCATGCCTTGGTAGCCTGATGGCTGGCCTGACACGTGGGAAACTCAGGTTCAAGTCCATGATCTGCCTCATTCAGAGCACAGGTTTTCATCCCAAATCACTGTGTGTCAGACACAGCAGAGACTTGAATCCGCGTCCCAGCCCAGAACCCCAACCGCTAGGAAATAGCATGTCAAAGAGCCCTCCTAAAAAACATCCTGACAAAAACACTCTAAAAATAAAACCTTCCCAAAGAAAACTTAGCTGAAACCAATACATCTCTGAAATGTTTCAGCTTCTATGACATAGCATAAGCCTGGACGGTAGATGGAGCCCCCCTTCGGGGAGGCTGGCCATGGCTCCACCCCTTCTGCACTCCTCCACCCCCTGCAGCCAGAGCCCCGAGGCCCCCTCCATCCCGCAGCTGGAGCCCCAAGACCTACCCACTGGGAGGATCCCCAAGACCCCCTCTCCAACCTCCCGTGGCTGGAGGAGCCCCGAGACACAAACACAAACATGCCCATGGTATTCAAAATTATATATTCAAAATTACTTCTAATTAGTAACCCTAGTTTTTACACAATTAACTTTTACATGTACTTGGCATTGTTCTAGAAAGTATAGCTCTCACTGTACCAAATTTCTTGATTACAGAAACATATCATATTATTGTGACCAGGGTCGCAAGTGGGCCACACTGAGGTACTCTATTAGGGCAAACTGCAAAGAATGGGACAGACAATCCTGAAAGCTGGTGGTTATTCCAAAACTTAGATCCACCAAGCTAGACACAAAACAGCTTCAATAATACTTTACTGGTTACACAGAAGCCAAAACACAGTTCCTTTAAAAGCAACCTTTGGGCTCCCTCCCAGACAGCCAAGTCAAATATGAAAATTCTACCAATCCCAGAGTATCAAACACATTACTGCCCAGGTTAATGAATATTTCAGATCTTACCCAAATGCAAGTTTACTGCCAATTCTCATTAATTAAATTAAAAATTATTTAAAAAGAAAAGAGAGAGAGAGTATTGGTTAAAAGATCATAGATTTATAGATTCATAGATATTTAGGTCAGAAGGGACCATTATGATTATCTAGTCTGACCTCCTGCACAATGCAGGCCACAGAATCTCACCACAGAATACCCACTCCTGCAATAAACCTCTCACCTATGTCTGCGCTATTGAAGTCCTCAAATCATGGTTTAAAGACTTCAAGGTGCAGAGAATCCTCCAGCAAGTGACTCATGCCCCATGCTACAGAGGAAGGTGAAAAAATCCCAGGGCCTCTTCCAATCTGCCCTGGAGGAAAATTCCTTCCCGACCCCAAATATGGTGATCAGCTGAACCCTGAGCATGTGGGCAAAATTCACCAACCAGATACCCAGGAAAGAATTCTCTGTAGTAACTCAGATCCCACTCCATCTAACATCCCATCACAGGGCATTAGACCTATTTACCATGAAGAGTTAAAGATCAATTAATTGCCAAAATCATGTTATCCCATCATACCATCTTCTCCATAAACTTATCGAGTTTAATCTTGAAGCCAGATAGGTCTTTTGACCCCCACTGCTTCCCTTAGAAGGCTATTCCAAAACTTCACTCCTCTGATGGTTAGAAACCTTCGTCTAATTTCAAGTATAAACTTCCTGATGGCCAGTTTATATCCATTTGTTCTTGTGTCCACATTGGTACTGAGCTTAAATAATTCCTCCCCCTCTCTGGTATTTTTCCCTCTGATATATTTATAGAGAGCAATCATATCTCCCCTCAACCTTCTTTTGGTTAGGCTAAACAAGTCAAGCTCCTTGAGTCTCCTTTCATAAGACAGGTTTTCCATTCCTCGGATCATCCTAGTAGCCCTTCTCTGTACCTGCTCCAGTTTGAATTCATCCTTCTTAAATATGGGAGACCGCAACTGCACATAGTATTCCAGATGAGGTCTCACCGTGCCTTGTATAACGATACTAACACCTCCTTACCTCTACTGGAAATACCTTGCCTGATGCATCCCAAGACCGCAATAGCTCTTTTCACAGCTATATCACATTGGCGGCTCATAGTCATCCTGTGGTCAACCAATACTCCAAGGTCCTTCTCCTTCTCCGTTACTTCTAATTGATGCGTCCCCAGCTTATAACTAAAATTCTTATTATTAATCCCTAAATGCATGACCTTACACTTCTCACTATTAAATTTCATCCTATTACTATTACTCCAGTTTATGAGGTCATCCTGATCCTCCTGTATGATATCCCGGTCCTTCTCTAAATTGGCAATACCTCCCAGCTTTGTATCATCTGCAAACTTTAGTAGCACACTCCCACTTTTTCTGCTGAGGTCAGTAATAAAAAGATTAAATAAGATTGGTCCAAAACTGATCCCTGAGGAACTCCACTGGTAACCTCCCTCCAGTCTGACAGTTCACCTTTTAGCATGACCTGCTGTAGTCTCCCTTTTAAGCAATTCCTTATCCACCTTTCAATGTTCATATTGATCCCCATCTTTTCCAATTTAACTAATAATTCCCCGTGTAGCACCATATCAAACGCCTTACTGAAATCTAAGTAAATTAGACTGCGTTTCCTCTGTCTAAAAAAATCTGTTACTTTCTCAAAGAAGGAGATCAGGTTGGTTTGGCACGATCTACCTTTTGTAAAACCTTGTATTTTTCCCATTTACCATTGACCTCAATGTCCTTAACTACTTTCTCCTTCAAATTTTTTTCCAAGACCTCGCATACTACAGATGTCAAACTAACAGGCCTGTAGTTACCCGGATCACTTTTTTTTTCTTTCTTAAAAATAAGAACTATGTTAGCAATTCTCCAGTCACACTGTACAACCCCTGAGTTTACAGATTCATTAAAAATTCTTGCTAATGGGCTTGCAATTTCATGTGCCAATTCCTTTAATATTCTTGGATGAAGATTAACTGGGCCCCCTGCTTTAGTCCCATTAAGCTATTTGAGTTTGGCTTCTACCTCAGATATGATAATATCTATCTCCATATCCTCATTCCCATTCGTCATGCTACCATTATCCCTAAGATCCTCTTTAGCCTTATTAAAGACTGAGGCAAAGTATGTGATTAGATATTGGGCCATGCCTAGATCATCCTTAACCTCCACTCCATCCTCAGTGTTTAGTGATCCTACTTCTTCTTTCTTTGTTTTCTTCTTATTTATATGGCTATAGAACATTTTACTATTGGTTTTAATTCCCTTTGCAAGGTCCAACTCTACTTGACTTTTAGCCTGTCTCACTTTATCCCTACATGTTCTGACCTCAATAAGGTAGCTTTCCTTGCTGATCCCTCCCATATTCCACTCCCTGTATGGTTTCTGCTTTTTCTTAACCACCTCTCTGAGATGCTTGCTCATCCAGCTTGGTCTACAACTCCTGCCTATGAATTTTTTCTCCTTTCTTAGGATGCAGGCTTCCGATAGCTTCTGCAGCTTTGACTTGAAGTAATCCCAGGCCTCCTCTGCCTTTAGATCCATAAATTCTTCAGTCCAATCCACTTCCCTAACTAATTTCCTTAATTTTTGAAAGTCAACCCTTTTGAAATCAAAAACCCTAGTTGTAGATTTATTGTTGTTTATCCTTCCTTTCAGTTTGAACTGAATTAGCTCATGATCACTTGAACCAAGGTTGTCCCTACAACCATTTCTTCTATGAGGTCCTCACTACTCACCGAAACCAAATCTAAAATGGCATCCCCTCTAGTCGATTCATCAACTACTTCATGTAAGAATCCATCAGCTATCACATCTAGGAAACTCTGAGCCCTATTATTATTACTAGCACTCATCCTCCAGTCTATATCTGGGAAGTTAAAATTTCCCATGATCACGCAATTTCCATTAGTATTTACTTCATTAAAAACATTAAAGAGGGCTCTATCCATATCCAAATTAGATCCCGGCGGTCTATTGCACACCCCAAGTACTATCACCAGGGCAGTTTTCTTCCCCAGTGTGATTTTTGCCCAGACGGACTCTGTCTTATCCATTGCATCTCTTCTTATTTCTTTACATTCTACCTCATCCTTGATATACAATGTTACTCCACGACCTTTACCTTTATTTCTGTCTTTCCTAAACAGCACATACCCTTCAATAGCTATAGTCCCGTCATGACTACTATTCCACCATGTTTCTGTTATCCCTATAATATCTGGTTTCACTTCCTGCACCAGTAGCTCTACTACCGCAGCTTCCACATCCAGTCATCTTCATTATGTCTTCCACTACATGGGTCACTTCCACTTTTGCCTCTGTATCTGTCATGGCCTTCCCACCTAAATCCTGTTAATCTTCTCCTCCAACATAACTCCGACTCAAACTCCCCTGTTTACAGCTCTGTTTGCTGGCTCCTGTACCTGAGTACATGAGTACAGTTCTGAGATCAGTTTCATAGTAGAGATGGGGAGCTTTCAAGTTGCAAAGAGTTCTTAGAATTAGTCCATAGGTTCAGTTCAATGTGCCATATGCAGGGTGATGCAGATGGGACTGGAGATCTCAGTCTTATGACTTAAGCTTCCCCTGAATAAAGCTTAAGCAGATCTGAGATGAAAGGATCAGGTCCTAAGAGTCCTCTGTACAGTTCCTGGGCAACACAGTGTCCTTGAATAAACAATAGATCTTTGGGGTAAACTTCTGTTTCCCAAACATCACTGGTAATTACTACCTGGATTAACAAAATGTAATTTATCGGTGAATTTATCACAAACTTTAAAGATACATATAGACAATGGCATTGTTGCACCCAAGTTTCATCTAAATGTTAATATTTCCTTTTGATCTCTGAATTAACAGAATACAGCCCTAGACAGTAACCATTTGGTTACATTGTTAACCTCTAAGAAGATATAGATAAACATAAACCATCGCAGTGCCAGAAACAATCCAGGATCACCATTCTCCTGCCCCACTAGCTCTATAGCAAATACAATTGTTATAATAATATCCTACTTTTAGCCATGGGATGTGTTCAAGAAAATCCTGAGCCACCCACTGGAGTTGTATTTCACCCTAGAGACAATGAATAACTCTCTGTGCAGTTCATTCACAAACCTTAGACAACTGCCTCAGTCAACCTTCAGGGAGCCTGGCTAAGAGCAGGATTGTTAACTGATTTACTCGTAAATCTTTGTAAATGATCATTGGGTGGTTCAATACTTGGGTGTGTGCCTCTTACACCAACTTCACAGCTATAGAGAAAAACCTTTTGCTTATATGAGATTCCCCCTCTAACCTTTAGACCAGTGGTGGGTAACCTGTGGCCTGCGGGTCGCACACAGCCCATCAGGGTAATCCACTGGTGGGCTGCCAGTTTGTTTACATTTTCACGGCCATTTACCGTTTGCAGTCAATGGGAGCTGTGGGAAGCGACAGCAAGCGTGTCCCTGTGGCCCACCACTGCTTTAGACAGTTATTTCTGCTTACAGATCTGGCGACCCCTCAATTGCATTATAGCACTGTAATAGGGCAGCTTCCCCACTCTGGCATGGAAGGGGTTAAAGCAAGCCAGAGAGGCTGTGCAGTGCCCCAGCCTACCCTGGAAGGGCTTATTGGGAGCTAATGAAGTGGAGGCTTGAAAGCAGCCAGTCAGGGCTAGTCTGGGCGCTATAAGAAGGCTGAAGGACAGAGAGGGGCAGTCTCTCCCTGAAGGGCAAAGGGAGAAGAACTGGCTCTTAGAAAAGCACCTAAGGCAGGGCAGGGCAGGTCGGGTCAGGTCAGGTCAGGTCAGGTCAGGTCAGTAGAGGCTGGGAGAGCTCTTGGCTGATGACTGCCAGACTGGAGCCCTGACACAAAGGTACAGAGAAGGTGCTGGGGCTACAGGGAAACGGCTCAGGGAAGCAGGCAGTAGAGGAGAGATAGAGGAGGGCAGTAAGTGGCTGCTGCTAGAGGGTCCCTGTGTCGGGGCCCAGATTAGTGGGCAGGCCTGGGTCCCTGCTTTCCCCCACTTGCCAGTGATGAGAGTGGCTAATCCAGACTGCAGTTTTCCCTTGGAGGAAGGGGCTAGACTGAGGACTGCAGTGAGCCACTGAGGCGAGTGGTAGAACCAGAAGCTGCCAGTTCTCCGGAAGGGGTGTGGGGGGGGGAGCCAGTGCAGTGGGCACAGCTGGAGGGCAGTGTCCAGAAGTGGACACTGTGGTCTGGGAGTGATGTGGGTTCGACTGTGAGGATGGTGGAATAACAGTGAGCAAGACACCACTAGCGAAGGTGCACTGCCAAAAGAGCTAATTCCCAAACCAACCAGCAGAAGGCACTGCTGTGGTGAGTCTGTGCCCCGTTACAAGCATGTTAACTTGAACTAATACAGGTTTTATAGCAACATTGTTTGAAGACAAAGAAAAGGTGTGTTTAAAGTGAGCAAAATGTGCACAGGCATATACGTTTGACTAATTTCTTACCTCACGCTCATTCATTTTAAACTCTGATTTACTGTCAGCTCCATTCATTACATTGTTGATAGTGGGCCACTACAAGATGTGTGCCCTTGCTCCTCCTCTTCCTAATGACATCTCTTCTAACACAACTGCAATTATTTGGGATGGGAGCATTGTCTAATAGTTATTTATATTTAAAGCACAGGATTGGAATTCAGGAGAGCAGGACTGTGTGTAACAATACTTTATCTACTTCATAGGCCAGCTGTGAGGCGTAGTTCCTTAATATTTGTAAAGGTCCTTGAGATCCTCAGTTGGAGATGCTATACTAGTTCAAAGATTGTAATCAGTCTTTACCACATAAGCACATCGTGTTAGTCCAGTGAACTAGGGACTTGATTCAACACCATACTTTGATAAGAGGTTTGATATCAACATGCATTAAAAAACTTCCAGGTGTTCAGTGGTTCCCAAACTTGTTCCACCGCTTGTGTAGGGAAAGCCCCTAGCAGGCCAGGCTGGTTTGTTTTCCGGCCACGTCCGCAGGTTCGGCCGATCGCGGCTCCCAATAGCCGCGGTTCGCTGCTCCAGGCCAATGAGAATTGCTGGAAGTGGTGCAGGCCAAGGGACATATTGGCCTCCACTTCCAGCAGCTCCCATTGGTCTGGAGCAGCGAACCTTGGCCACTGGGAGCCGCGATTGACTGAACCTGCAGACATGGCAGTTAAACAAATCGGCCTGGCCCACCAGGGGCTTTCTCTGAACAAGCAGCGGAACAAGTTTGAGAATCACTGGTCTAAACCATGTCAGTGTCCCTTGAAATAATGCTGCTCTTCGTCTTTTCTTTGCTTTGTGATATGAGAAAGCAAAAAGTATCAGACAACAGAAAGTGAATAATGTAATGCATGTTTCTATGGCTACCAGAACAGGCTTCTTGCACAGGTCCTTGTCTATGAAGACATTAAGACAGTTTGACAAAGTACTGGTAAAGAGAAATAAATCCTGAAATTAGTGCTGAAATCAAGAAAGGTCAAACACTGACTAGAAGCGTATACAAAGCATGTTTTGATTTGCAGCCCTACTCTGAGGGCTGCAAATTAATATGTCATTTTGAAAGCAATAACATTTTCTATGTAAATATCATTCACTGAATTTATCAGAGTTTCACTTAGAAAAAGTATGTAAATTTCCTCCTTCCGTTCCTTGATCCAATAGAAGAGATAATTTTACAAGTTTTACTGGCAGTAGTAGGTCTTGTGCAAATGTCCTCTAGAGAAGCCTGCAATTAGCCTAGTCCACTTCTAAGTGAAATTTTAATTCTAGTCTTCCTAACATTTCCACTATAATGAAAATTAGAACATGATGGGCCATAATCACTTATCATACAGTTTTGTGGATTTCATGACTTCGACTTCGTCAACTTCTGCCAGTGGAGGATATGCCCCAAAATATTATATTTCTGATTGTTAAATTTTGTCTTCTTACATATATTTGTTAAACTTTGGAGGGTGGAAAGAGAAATCTTGATGGGCTAAATTTTTCAGTACAGACATTGTTGATATCAAGAGGATAAGCACAAAGCGAAAAAGTAGCTAAGAAGCAGTTCAACACAGGAGTAGCAGTTCTAAGAAACTTAGGAAAATAGACCTCTCAGAGAACTGAGAGTGAATTATTTTTAGGAAAGAGGACATGGGGTGGTGCAACCATGTTGGGTCTTTCTGCTCCAAGGGCTTGTAGGGAGTGGCAATAGGTAAGGCTATGTTTTAGCCACTGGTATTTTTAGTAAAAGTCACGGACAGGTCACGGGCAGTAAACAAAAATTCATGGCTAGTGACCTCTCCATGACTTTTACTATATACCCCTGACTAAATTTTTGGGGGGGCAGCTTGGGGGCACAGCCCAGGGAGGGCACCACAGGTGCTGGAGGTGGGCACAGCCTGGGGGGTGCCACAGGTGCTGGGGGGGCATGGCCTTGGGGGGCACTGCAGGTGCTGGGAGGGGGGTATTGTATTGTAGCTTTATTGTTAATAATCATACAGAAAGATCAAATAAGATGAAGTCCATGTGAGGTACATCATCTGCACAGACAAAAATATTAGCATTAAAACTAATGTCTGACCCTAAGTAGTCCAAGATTTAGTGTGCTTCAACAGCAGCCCTGGGAACTACAAGTTGTGGACTACAAACTGTGGCATGTTGGGAGAACGTCCTGGTTCCTGCCAGGATGAACCCTCTGCCCCCCGCCCAGCAGGAGGTGTCAGCACTGACTGAGCTGGAGCAGATAGCAAGCCAAGAGGAGGCTGCTGGACTGTAATCCTGTTCTATGTTCCATACAGAATAAAGCCATGTTCCCGGTGGATTGTCTGAGTAGGTCTGGTGTGAGGTGAACACACAGTGACACACAACACAGCACACACAAAGGAGCCACAGGCCCAGTTTCCCAAAGTTGTGTAAAAAGTCGCAAGGCAGGCTTCCTCTATCTTGAACAACCTCATACTGGGCCAGTGAACAAGGGGGGGGACTACACCTACACCCATTTTAATCAGTCTGGAGCTGGCATGAAAGCTACACCAGTTAGATTGCTTCTTTGATCTGTTACTATTATTTAAGAAGAGTTAAGCATTTTATTAAAGAAATACAAGGAAGCGCTTTGTGAGAATCACAACCCATCATTTCATATAGCTTCCAGAGCTCTGTGCTCACTTTTCAGCTGGTGAGATAGTGACAGTGTTGCCAATTCTTGTAATTTTATGAGACTTCAGAAGTTCCATACCATCTAGCCCAGTATCCTGTCTTCTGACAGTGGCCAATGCCAGGTGTTTCAGAGGGAATGTACAGAACAGGAAATCATCAAATGATATATCCTCTGTTTCCCACTCCTAACTTCTGACAAACAGAGATTAGAGACCCCATCTCTGCCCATCCTGCCTAATAACCATTGATGGACCTATCCTCCATGAATTTATCTAATTATTTTTTTCTCCCCTCTTATAGTCTTGGCCTTCACAACTTCCTCTGGCAAAGAGTTCCGCAGGTTGACTGTGTATTGTGTGAAGAAGTACTTCCCTTTGTTTGTTTGTTTGTTTTGTTTGTTTTAAACATGCTGCCTATTAATTTCCTTTGGTGACCCCTAGTTTTTGTGTTATGAGAAGGAGTAAATAACACTTCCCTATTTACTTTCTGCACACCAGTCATGATTTTAAAGACCTCTGTCATATTCCCCCTTAGTCATCTCTTTTCGAAACTGAAAAGTCCCAGTCTTCTCTCTCCTCATATGGAAGTTGTTCCATACCCCTAAACATTTTTTACCCTTTTCTAAACTTTTCCAATTCCAATGTATATTTTTTTGAGATGGGGCAACCACATCTGCATTCAGTATCCAAGATATGGGAATACCATGAATTTATACAGAGGCCACATATTTTCTGTCCTATTATCTATCCCTTTCTTAATTATTCCCAGCATTCTGTTCACTTTTTTAACTGCCGCTGCACATTGAGTGGATATTTTCAGAGAACTGTCCACAGTGAATCCAAGATCTCTTTCTTGAGTGGTAACAGCTAATTTAGACCCCATCATTTTATATATATATAGTTGGGATTATGTTTTCCAATGTGCATTACTTTGCATTTAGTAACACTGAATTTCATCTGCCATTTTGTTGCCCAGGCACACAGTGTTGTGACATCCCTTTGTAACTTTTGCAGTCTGCTTTGGACTTACCTTTCTTGAGTAGCTTTGTATCATCTGCAAATTTTATCATCTCACTGTTTCCCTCTTTGTCCAGATCATTTATGAATATGCTGAATAGGACTGGTCCCAGTACAGACCCTTGGGGGACACCACTATTTCCTCTCTCCATTCTGAAAAGTGACCACTTATTCCTACCCTTTGTTTCCTATCTTTTAACCAGTTACTGATCCATGAGATGACCTTCTCTCTTATCCCAAGATTGTTTACTTCTCTTAAGAGCCTTTGGTGAGGGACCTTGTCAAAGGCTTTCTGAAAGTCCACGCTCACTATATCCACTGGATCACCCTTGTCCACATGCTTATGGACCCCCTCAAATAATTCTAGTAGATTGGTGAGGCATGATTTCCCTTTACAAAAACCAAGTTGACTCTTCCCCTAACAAATAATGTTCATCTACATGTTTGATAATTCTGTTCTTTACTACAGTTTCAACCAGTTTGGTGTTTTTGTTAAAGCCTCAGCTTCTGGATCAAGAGAATGTCAGATTTAAAGTTTCTAGCCTGAATGCATATAGAAGGAAGCTTGAAATAGTGAACCCAGTGCATGCTAAAGGCTCAGAAACCAGAAGGCAATTTAAATAACCCATTTGAAAAAAACCACACATATTTTTAAGCCAATCTATTGATCTTAGGGGCTGGGGGGGGTTAACTCATGATATTTTTTAATGCTTGGGGCTGGCAATATTGATCTCAGTATATGGAAGCAATGGTGGGGCTGGCAATATTGATCTCAGTATATGGAAGCAATGGTGTGCACTCATTTTGAAGGAACACAAAATCACACTGCAGAGAACAGTACCAGTCAAAGGTTATGAGAAAGTTTCTAATAAAATGCAAGAAACTACAGGGCTGACTTTGCAGCCATGACCCTACCCCCATTGGTGAGTACCTGTAGTCAACAGAACTATTCACCTGTGTAAGTGTTCACCATCATTAGTAAGTATAGCCCAGAAAGGCTTTGTTTAATACATTATTAAAGGTGCATAGTTTATTTTTTAAAAAGTCAGGAATTGCAGAAGCTGAGGGCCATTTCTGCTTCACTTGGAGCATAAGTGGATTCTCAGGCTCTTATAACAATGTAACCTTCCCACCTTGCACACATATAGGCTTTTCCAGTCTTCTTAAGTGACTTGTAGTTTAATACGTGTTAGTGCTGTTGTTTTTATTATATGCTTCATATTTGCCCAGAGAGATAAGTGGACAACACTGTAGAAAATTTAATGTTACATTGCTCAGCTTTGTTTTGCTCTGCAATCATAATGTTGCACTAACAAGGTTTTATGGGTCTGTTTTCTTTTTTAAGTGGAAGAAAAGAGACAACCTTGCCTAGGCCTATAAATAGTCCCACTTAGACTCTAATTTTCACACTTGATTGAAGTAAATGGAGTGCGGGAGGAAAGAGTGCTTACCTTCTGGTGCTAATATTTGGCTTCAGTGCTGAGTTAACTGTAGAGCAAAACAGTTTAAAGTATGGTACATAGGTCTTCTTAAAAGAAAAAATGTTGTTTAGAATGAAAGCTGAAAATTTGCAGATTGTGGTAAAATGCATCAAAAACAAAGAGCCACTCTTAAAAACAAATCAGAAGAGGCCTGATGCTCCCAAGGACTCATTTTTGTGGGAAAGTTACACAGGTTTAACTCATATGTTTAATCAGTGTAGTTAAACTGATGCTTACCCTATATGGACACTTCCATTTCCATTAAAGAGTGGTTTGTGTTTTTTTCAGTTTAGCCTAAACTTCTTACTGACTGACAAGCTAAACTGAAAAAAGCAACCCTTAAATGGAAAAAAAAAGTAGCCACACAGGAGTAAACACCAATTTACTTCAGTCAATGTAAATTTACACTATAGGTTCAACTAGTGCAGCTTTCCCAAGTAGACAAGGCCATCCTGTCACAACTGGGGCATGGGTAGTCTGACCTAGTGGTCAGAGCAGGAGTTGGAAGTCAGGCTGGGTCAGATACCATGAGGTCAGAGTCCAATGCAAGCCAGAGGGCAAAACTGAGAGTCAGGTGTCAGGAGGTCCTCAGGTTATCAGGAGATCAGTAGAACAGGTATCACAAGGGAAGCAGTTCTCAGCATGGACAGCTTCCTATTCCTGTGCTTGGGTTAAATAGAGGCTGGGGACCAGTCAGGATGCCCAGTCTTCCACCAGACAGATCCCTGGGCTGGAGTCCTCTGTCAGAGTTAAGCTACTATTCCAGCAGCTGTTGGTAGCTCACTGGGTGGCAGGTTGGGATTGCAAATTTCAAGATCTGGGGTCCCTGACACATAATTACACTGATGTAAATCAGAAATCATAGAATCATAGAAGATTAGGGTTGGAAGAGACCTCAGGAACTCATCTTGTCCAACCCCCTGCTCAAAGTAGGACCAACACCAACTAAAATTTAGTTACTAAATCATCCCAGCCAGGACTTTGTCAAGCTGGGCCTTAAAAGCCTCTAAGGATGGAGCTGCCACCATCTCCCTAGCTAATTCATTCCAGTGGTTCACCACCCTCCTAGTGAAATAGTGTTTCCTAATATTCAACCTAAACCTCCCTCACTGCAATTTGAGACAATTGCTTCTTGTTCTGTCATCTGCCATCACTGAGAACAACCTAGCTCCATCCTCTTTGAAATCCCGCTTCAGATAGTTGAAGGCTGCTATCAAATTCTCCCTCACTCTTCTCTTCTTCATACCAAATAAGCCCAGTTCCTTCTGCCTCTCCTCATAAGTCATGTGCCCCAGCCCCCTAATCATTTTTGTTGCTCTCCGCTGGATTCTCTCCAATTTGTCCACATCCTTTCTGTAGTGGGGGGCCCAAAACTGGATGCAATACATCCAGATGTGGCCTACCAGTGCCGAATAGAGGGGAATAATCACTTCCCTCGATCTGCTGGCAATGCTCCTACTAATGCAGCCCAATATGCCGTTAGCCTTCTTGGCAACAAGGGCACACTGTTGACTCATATCCAGCTTCACATCCACTGTAATCCCCAAGTCCTTTTCTGCAGAACTACCACCTAGCCAGTCGATCCCCAGCCTGTAGCAGTGCATGGGATTCTTCCAGCCTAAGTGCAGAACTCTGCACTTGCTCTTGTTGAACCTCATCAGATTTCTTTTGGCCCAATCCTCCAATTTGTCTAGGTCACTCTGGACCCTATCCCTACCCTCCAGCGTATCTACCTCTCCCCTCAGTTTAGTGTCATCTGTGAACTTGTTGAGGGTGCAATCCATTAATGATCTGAATGATGGGATGAAGATGTTGAACAAAACCAGCCCCAGGACTGACCCTGGGCACTCTGCTTGATACCGGATGCCAACTAGACATCGAGCCATTGATCGCTACCCATTGAGCCCGACGATCTAGCCAGCTTTCTACTGACCTTATAATCCATTCATCCAATCCATACTTTTTTAACTTGCTAGCAAGAAAACTGTGGGAGACGGTATCAAAACCTTTGCTAAAGTCAAGATAATCACGTCCACCGCTTTCCCCATATCCACAGAGCCAGTTATCTCATTATAGAAGGCAATCAGGTTGGTCTGGCATGACTTGCCCTTGGTGAATCCATGTTCACTGTTCCTGATCACCTTCCTGTCTTCCAAGTGCTTCAAAATGGATTCCTTGAAGACCTATTCCATGATTTTTCCAGGGACTGAGGTGAAGGTCTGTAGTTCCCCAAATTTTCCTTCTTCCCTTTTTAAAAGAAGGGCACTATATTTGCCTTTTTCTAGTCCCCTGATCGTCATGAGTTTTCAAATATAATGGCCAATGGCTCTGCAATCATATCAGCCAACTCCCTCAGCACTCTCGGATGCATTAGATCCGGGCCCATGGACTTGTGCATGTCCATCTTTTCTAAATAGTCCTTAACCTGTTCTTTCACCACTGCGGGCTGCTAGCCTCCTCCCCATATTGTGCTGCCCAGTGCAGCAATCTGGGAGCTTAGATATCTGTCCAAGTTTCCACTTCTTATAAGCTTTCTTTTTGTTTTTAAGCTCACTGAAGATTTCTCTGTTAAGCCACGCTGGTCGCCTGCCCTCCCACTGAGTCAGAGGGGGAGGTACCACTCTCTGAACCCAGGTGGGCAGAGCCAAGCTGTGGTCGCGCATCCCACCGAAAGTTAGGAAGTATAAAGGGTGGGTCGTGGAGTTCAGTTGGGCTGCAGCCACGGTAGGAGATAGACGCCTCCAGCCTGCTCCCAAGCTGGGAGACTGCAGAGGAGCCCTGCTTAGTGGAGGACTGACCAGAGCTGCTGCAGCCACCCACTGACCAAGGCTCTGTGGAGTTGCTGGGACTGCCGCTAGCCTTCTACCTTGAGGAAACAGAGGACCCTCATGGAACCAGGTACACTCTGAGGGGAGGGGAGGAGAGGAAGTCACCTAGGGACAGCTGACCTCAGTCTGGCTATGTTACTGCCAGAAACTTGGGCAGTGTGTTGTGGCTGGATTCCCCACTGACGGAACACTGCCACTGTCCAGCTAGGCTGGAACCCAGTGGAGTCAGGTCGACCTGGGTCCCTCTACCCACCTGCCATCCCACCCCTGGGCTGGCAGTCTCCCCTCTCTAGGCCAAGAAGTCTCTTTGTTGGCCATCTGCCAGAGCGAGGATGCCCGACCCTTTTGTTGCTCTGTCCTGATTACAGGCCAGAGCCATAGATTGTTGCCCCACCCTGCCTGAGGATCTGGGGTCAGAGACTCTGTTGCTTCTGTGCTTTGATTGCAGCCCAGAGCCCCTCACTGTTTCCTGTTCTACACTGACTGCAGGCTGGAATCATAGATGGGTTGGTACCCCACCCTGCTTGAGGGCCTGGAGCCCAGAGATTCATTTGCAGTTCTGTCCAGACTGCAGGCCAGAGTCATAGACTGTTCAGTGCTCTGTTAATTTCCTGACTGTGGACGATGCTCAGTGACATAGTGAGGCAGAGTGGCCTCCCACTGACTCAGAGGGGGAGGAACCACTGCTAACACCCTACAACATACAAATTAAAATACAGTATTACAAAAATAAAAACAAGTAATCATGACCTTATGTACTGATGATGTTTTAAATGCATCAAGTAACAGATTAACTAGAACTGTATGCTGGCCAAATTTTAAAACATTTGGTGATTCAGTCAGGGGTTAAACATACAAAGATTTGTGTACTTCAGGTGTAGAAATGGCTCCCTGAATTAGCTTAAAGAAAACAAAAACCAGCCCTCTCGACCCCTCCAAACAAATACTAAAACTGAGGCATACTCCCAATTCATGTATAAGTATAAGCTTCTATTCCTGCAATATATTCTGGGTGAAGGGGGGGGGACTATCTTTCAGTTTCCTCTTACTTTGTGGGATTTGGAGGAATGTATTGCAATCTCAGGAAGAATCTTAAAAATAAGAGGTTCCATGGACATTCAGAATTTGATCCTAACAGGTGCTGAGCGGACTAAATCTCCATAACAACACATAACTTTGTATCTCTTATTTAATAGCAGGAACAGAGATGTAGCACACTGTTCTGTTGTCTTTTAACTCCTCTCTTTTTCATCCTGAAGTTGTTTTTGTAACTGAGGCTGGTAATTACAGCTTCTGATACTGCTAGACCTGGTATATATGTTTATTGCTACCAAGGTTAAAAAAAAACAAAATTTCTTACTAGTTTATTATGTTCTCCCCCACCTTATTAGGAAATTTAGTTTGATAGAGATATTTATAATTATGACTGGACTAGAAATCTGTGAGGTATCACACAGACCAATTAAAAGAGGAGATATTTTTGTCATTCCTGATAGTAATACTGGGTTACAAGTGATCAAAAATAAGCATGCTTCACATGTGTTTGCTTGTGTTGTTAAAGAAGGGCTAGGACTCACTGCAGAACTCAAATGATTTTCCATCTCACTTGGCATAGTCCCTGCCTCACAGGCCATCAACGCTGATTAGTATCAGCCATCTCTCCTGAACTCTTCTTATGCAATCTCATTTTTATTATTATTTCTTTAATAAAATTGACTGTGGTTCCTAAGTCTGTGAAGCTTTAGGGACCTTAAACATATGAAAACATTTAGGGCAAAAGATTCAGCCTTGGATCTAGATCCACAAAGGGGACTGAGGCTCAGCACTGCCCTGCCTAGCTTTAGGCATCCTGCCAACGAGTGGAAGTCACAGCCCAGAGTTTAGTGCTCAAGCTCCTAATATAGTCGGAGAGGTGATACTACCCCTATAGCCAGGGCCGGCTCTAGGATTTCTGCAGCCCGAAGCAAAAAAAAACTTTGGCCGCCCCCCACTTTTTTCATGCCCCCCTCCCCGCCCCCAGCTGCGCCCCAACTCCACCCCTTCCCAACGCCTTCCCCAAATCCCCAGCCCCGCCTCCTCCCCCAGGCATGCCACATTCCCCCCCCCACTGCTTCCTGCGGCTCCCCCTCCTGCAACCCACCCACCCTAACTCACCTCCGCTCCGCTGCTCCCCTGAACACGCTGCCGCTCTGCTTCTCCCCCATCCCTCTCAGGTGAGGGAGAGGCAGCATGTTCAGGGGAGCAGGTGGAGCGGACGTGAGCAAGGGTGGGGGGAGCATAGGAAGTAATGGGGAGGGTAGAGGAACAGCTCCCCGCCCCAGCTCGTCTCCGCCATCTCCCCCGAGCGCGCCACCACTCGGCTTCTTCTCCCTTCCTCCTTCCCAGGCTTGCTGCGTGAAACAGCTGTTTGGCGCATGGCAAGCTTGGGAGGGAGGGAGGGGGGAGAAGTGGAGTGGTGGCAGCGCACTCAGGAGGGAGCAGGCAGAGGTGGAGTGGAGGTGAGCTGGGGCGGCGGGGGCACATTTCTAGGGATGGCCTGGCCGTTGCCGGAATGCCGCCCCTAGAAATGTGCCACCCCAAGCACCTTCTTGTTTTGCTGGTGCCTAGAGCTGGCCTTGCCTATAGCCAAGTGGTTAGAGCACTCACCCAGCATGTTTGAAATCCAGATTCAAATTCCTACTTTGCCTGATTTGGAGCAATGCCTGGAACCTGGGTCTCCCAAAAGAGTGTACTAATCAGTAGGCTACAGAGTTACTCACTTCAAAGCCCAGTGCACCTGCAACCGGACTATCCATTCCACATCTAGCTGCACATTCTCTTCTCTCAGTGAAATCCCTAGACATGTGGATCATCTTCCTTAGGGTATTGATTCCAGTAGACTAAATGGGCCAAGAGAGTCAAAATTGGGAACATGACTCTGTCACAGTATAGCTATCAGTTTTCCACAAGATACAGGGTTTTGGCATGCTGAGACTGTGACCTGCTTGGTATTAGGGCAAACAGACCATTACATTTTTAAACTTTTTTGTTAAAGATACAGAAAAGGAAAAACAGTAAAAGCATTTGAAATATTAAGTAAGACTTCTGTTTTAACATCCTTTTAAACCTTTCTCTTTAGTGGGAAAGAGGAAGAAGAACCCTCTGTTTGACAATTATTTAGATGGTATTAAAGATTAAATAACTGTACTTTTTGTAAAAAAGAGAAAAAGTTAATTGAGATGGGGTGGAGCTGTTTGTTGTGGCTGTGCTGTTTAAATCCAGGACCATTTCCTAGAGAACAAAACACACTGACACACACACACAAAAGGGGAGAGAAAAGAACAGCAAAAATAGAAAACACAGCTTCTGTCTCTGGCATTGATTCTCACTTTCAACCTCATTGCAGGAGAAACACAGGCATAGCAGAAGTTCTTATCAGTCACTCCTGGACCTGGTAAACTTGTACCCACACTGGGCTAATTAGGGCATTGCTTTTAGCTGCCTCTTTGATCATAGGCTTACAGAAGTGTTACAAAACATATAGTCTTGACCAGCTAAGCCAGACTTTTGTTAAACAGAAGAAAAAAGGAGAGAGATAAGAAAGAGAAGACAGGTTAGGGAAGGAAAAGGAGACACAAAAATCTTACATCCCAAATCAATGAGTTTGAGTGCTTGGTATTAAATGAGGATATTGATATAACAGGCATTACAGAAACTTGGTGGAATCTTGATAATCAATGGGACATGGTAATGCCAAGGTACAAAATATATAGGAATGACTGAATAGATCACATTAGTGGGGGAGTGGCGCTATATCTGAAAGAAAGCACAGAGTCAAATATAGTAAAAATCTTAAATGAATCAAATTAAATTAGAATTTATATGAATAGAAATTCTATATTTGAATAATGCTATACACTTATTATTCTACCAACCACCTGACCAGGATAGTAACAGTGATTGTGAAATAGTCAAGTAGATTACAAAGTCTACAATAACAGAAAAAATAATGGGGGATTTCAACTATCCTCATATTGACTGGGTACATGTCACTTCAGGATGGGATGCAGAGATAAAATTTCTAGACACCATTAATGATTGCTTCTTGGAACAGCTAGTCCTGGACCCACAAGGGGAGAGGCAATTCTTGACTTAGTGCTAAGTGAAGCACATGATCTTCCCAAGAGCTGAACCACTCAATAATAGTGACCACAATGTAACTAAATTGAATATCCTTGTGGGGGGAGGGGGAGGGAAATACCAAAGAAACCCACCACAGTAGCATTTAACTCAAAAAGAAGAACTATACAAAAATGAGGAAATAGTTAAACAGAAATTAAAAGGAACAGTCACAAGAATGAAATGGCTGTAAGCTGCATGGAACTTTTGGAAAAAACACTGTAATAGGGGCTCAAACCATATATATACCCCCAACTAAAATAAAATAAAAGTAAAGAGGATCAAAAAATGCCACCATGGCTAAATAACAAAGTAGCAGAGTCTGTTAGAGACAAAAAGACATCCATTAATAATTGGAAGTCAAATCATACTGAGGACAATAGAACAGAGCATAAACTCTGTCAAGACAAGTGAAGAAGTATAATGGGGCCGGCCAAAAAAAGAATTTGAAAAGCAACTAACAAAAGACACAAAAACCAATAGCAATTTTTTTAAGTACATCAGACTCAGGAAACCTGCCAAACAATCAGTGGGATCACTAGATGATCCAGGTGCTAAAGGAGCACTCAAGAAAGACAAGGCCATTGCCAAAAAGCTAAACGAATACTTTGCATCAGTCTTCACTGCAGAGGATGTGAGGAGATTCACAACCTAAGCCATTCTTTTTAGGTGACAAATGTAATGTACTGTCTCAGATGGAGGTGTCAATAGAGGAGGTTTTGTAACCAACTGATAAATTAAACTGTAATCAGTCACCAGGACCAGATGGTATTCACTCAAGAGTTCTGAAGGAACTCAGATATGAAATTGCTGAACTACTAGCTGTGGTATGCAACCTATCGCTTAAAGCAGCCTCTTCCAGATGAATGACAGATAGCTAACATGACACCAATTTTTTAAAAAAGGGTCCATGGGTGATGCTGACAATTGCAGGCTGGCAAATTGGTTGAAACTATAGTAAGGGAAAGAATGATCAGACACGTAGATGAACATGATACCTTGGGGAAGAGTCAAAATGGTTTTTATAAAAGAAAATCATGCCTGACCAGTCAATCAGAATTCTTTGAGGGTGATGACAAACATGTGGAAAAGGTTGATCCAGTGGATACAGCAGAACTGTGGCTTAATCGCAGTTAACTCACACAATTAACTCAAAAAATTAATTGTGATTAAAAAAATTAGTCATGTTTAATTGCACTTTTATTCACATTGTTAAACAATAGAATACCACTTAAAATTTATTAAATATTTTGGATGTTTTTCCACATTTTCAAATATATTGATTTCAATTACAACACAGAATATAAAGTGTTCACTGCTCACTCTATATTATTTTATTACAAATATTTGCACTGTAAAAATGATAAACAAGAGATGTTATTTTTCAATTCACCTCAGACAGGTACTGTAGTGCAATCTCTTTATTGTGAAAATGAAACTTACAAATGAAGATTTTTTGTTGCATAACAGCACTCAAAAACAAAACAGTGTAAAACTTTAGAGCCTACAAGTCCACTCAGTCCTACCTCTTGTTCAGCCAATCACTAAGACAAACAAGTTTGTTTACATTTATGGGAGATAATGCTGCCCACTTCTTATTTACAATGTCACCAGAAAGTGAGAACAGGCATTCGCATGGGACTGTTGTAGTCGGCATTGCAAGGTATTTACGTGCCAGATATGCTAAATATTTTTATGTCCCTTCATGCTTCAGCCACCGTTCCAGAGGACATGATTCCATGCTGATGACGCTCCTTAAAAATGTGTTAATTGAATTTGTGACTCCTTGGGGAGAATTGTATGTCTCCGGCTCTGTTTTACCTGTATTCTGTCATATATTTCATGTTATAGTAGTCTCAGACAATGATTCAGCACATGTTGTTCATTATGAGAACACTTTTGATGCAGATCTGACAAAATGCAAAGAAGGTACCAATGTGAGATTTATAAAGATAGCTACTTGACCCACGGTTTAAGAATCTGAAGTACCTTCCAAAATCTGAGCGGGATGAGATGTGGAGCCTGCTTTCAGAAGTCTTAAAAGAGCAACACTCTGATATGGCAACTACAGAACCCGAACCCACCAAAAAAGAAAATCATCCTTCTGCTGGAGGCATCTGACTCAGATTATGAAAATGAACATGCGTCGGTCCGCACGGCTTTGGATTGTTATTGAGCAGAACCTGTCATCCGCATGGAAGCATGTCCTCTGGAATGGTGGTTGAAACATGAAGGGACATATGACTCTTTAGCACATCTGGCATGTGAATATCTTGCGATGCTGGCTACAACAGTGCCATGTGAATGCATGTTCTCATTTTCAGGTGACATTGTGAACAAGAAGTGGGCAGCATTATCTCCTGCAAATGTAAACAAACTTGTTTCTCTGAGCGATTGACTGAACAAGAAATAGGCCTGAGTGAACTTGTACGAGCTAAAGTTTTATATTGTTTTATTTTTGAATGCAGTTATTTTTTGTACATAATTCTACATTTGTAAATTCAACTTTCACAATAAAGAGATTGCACTACAGTACTTGAATTAGGTGAATTGAAAATGAATATTTCCTTTTTACGGTGCAAATATTTGTAATGAAAAATAAATATAAAGTGAGCACTGCACACTTTATATTCTGTGTTACAATTGAAATCAATATATTTGAAAATGTAGAAAACATCCAAAAATATTTAAATAAATGGTATTCTATTATTGTTTAACAGTGTGATTAATCTCTTGACAGCCCTAGGATATTGTATACTTAGACTTACAGAAAGTTTTTCACAAGGTCCCTCCCCACAGGCTCTTAAGCAAAATAAGCTATCATGGGATAAGAGGGAAGATCCTCTCATGGACCAGTAACTGGTTGACAGATAGGAAACAAAGAGTTGGAATAAATGGTCAGTTTACACCATGAAGAAAGGTAAATAGCAGGGTTAACCAAGGATCTGTACTGGAACTGATGCTCTTCAACATAGAATCATAGAATATCAGGGTTGGAAGGGACTTCAGGAGGTCATCTAGTCCAACCCCCTGCTCAAAGCAGGACCAATCCCCAATTTTTGCCCTAGATCCCTAAATGGCCCCCTCAAGGATTGAGGTCGCAACCCTGGGTTTAGCAGGCTAATGCTCAAACCACAGAGCTATCCCTCCCCCATATTCATAAATGTTCTGGAAAAGAGGTAAACAGTAAGTTGGCAAAATTTACAGCTTATACTGAATTATTCCTGATAGTTAAGTCCAAAATTGACTGGAAAGAGTTACAAAGGGATATCAAACATCTAGGTGACTGGGCAAGAAAATGGCAGTGGAAATTGAATGCTGATAAATGTAAAGTAATTCATATTGGAAAATATAATCCCAACTATACATACAAAATGACGGGATCTAAATTAGCTGTTACCACTCAAGAAAGAGTCATAGTGGATAATTCTCTGAAAACATCTGCTGAATGTGCAGTGGCAGTGAAAAAAGTTCACAGAATGTTACTAATCATTGGTAAAGGGATAGATAATAAGACAGAATATATATCCAGGGGGATATGCATTAACTCTGGCTTCTCACACACAAAACTGAAGAGCAAAGCAAAAATATTTCAGGTGCAGCAGAGATCCAGTGCTGGGCTGTTGTATGAACTTTGATAGAATGCCTTCAAAGGCTTAAAAGCCCTGCCACTGAAGGACAAATAGTGGTGAGAACCATAGAAGACCCAACAGCTATCTTCTATTCGGGCCCAAGGGCTGGAAAGGGATTTCATACTTCATTGTTTTAGAGCAGGAAAAAAGGAGAGAGGGTAAAGATAGGGACGGGCAACTTGGGAACTGCTTTGTCTGAAGCCTGTCAGCTCAGAGAAATAGAGGAGTCATGAAAAGCAAAATCCATTTATGTATGTCTAGCATGTGACAACTGCCCTGCAACAAGCTGAGCAGGGAAAACAATAACAAACAGCTCTGAAATGGAAAATAAAAAGGACATGGACTGAAAACAGTTTGTTTCATTTCATATAGATATTGTGTCACAGTATACATTTTTGCATGAGATGTACAATGTGCACAGTGCACACCTATAAATCTATACAAACAGTATACAATGCTGGCCTTGAAAGTAAATTTCCTGCTTGCTTGTCTCAAACTATATGGTAAATGTATAATTTATGTAGTATAGCTGTTTGTCTTATTCCTTGTGAATACCAAGAATGCTTTCTTTACTTTCATAATGTAAATTGCAGAGTAAAAACTGCCAACAGATTAGAAAAAAAAGTTCCCCAAACTGACTGAGATTAGAGCTAGTCTAAAAGTTCTCTGTCAATGTTATTTTCAATAGCCTTTCTTCTGTTTGCAAATAATTCATGAAATGATTCCTGACTTTGAAATTTGTTATGAATAAGTTTCACTGAGTACTTTGAACCAATGCCTTTCAGACTATGGATTGTTGTTGTCTATTTGCTGTTTATAGTGTATGATTTGTCATCTAAGTCACATGGTATATCTTCTGTTCCTTGATGACATTTTAAATATGAGATTCATGACTAACTGCACACTAGCAACTAGTAAACAAATAAATACTGCATATTGACTGTTGCGGGTAAAAATATAGGCTATGTTAGGCCAATTTACAAGGTCTGAGGCTCTAACACACTGTTTATTTGCAGCATGCTACCAGCAACAATTGAGGTTTTTTAAATGTAGGCTCAAAACATATTTTAAAATTTATTAATGATATTTGCTATTTTTGAATCTGCTTCTCCCTTTTTTCCATCTAGCCCTCGGTGTTTCACAGTTGTCAGCAATGTCATTGAGCTATAGCAAACATCTAAAGTGATATAAGGAATGTGGCTGTTTTGGAGCACAGCCCTGAAAATCGTTTACTGACATGAGTCGTCGGCGATCCCTCGGAGTTCAAGGATGATTGTCTTCCGTAAAATGATAGCCAATTATCACTAGTGGATCTGCAGATGGCTGATGAGACTGATCTGGGATCCACAGATCTTGTCACTATTCGGGCAGACATTTCTCAATGGAAGGGACAGATCTGGATTGTTGAGTCAGGCTGCAGCACATTCTTTCCTCCTTTCCCATTTCTCCATTTCCTATTGTCTCTGTTGGATATCAAAATACTAGGATCCTTGCTACAAGGTCTTTTTCCATTTTCGTTGGTGGAGGGCTTGGGTTTCCCATGAGTTTATGTCAATATTGCACTTCTTCATGTTGGCTTTGATGGCATCTTTGAAGAGGGTTTTTTTTTTGGTTGCCCCTTATCCACTGGCCATGGCTTATTATGAGAACATGACATGCTTTAGGAGTCAGTTTTTCTGGCATTCAAATAACATGACCAGCCCAATGGAGTTGCGGGTGGATGATCATAGCTTTATTGCTGGATGTTTTGGCTTGGGATAGAACACTGATGTTGGTGTGTTGGTCATTCCACTTGATTCAGAAGATCTTATGGAGGTACTATTGATGGTATTGTTCAAGAACCTTGTGGTGCCTACTGTACATGACCCAGGTTTTGGCACCGTACAAGAAAGTAGGGATAACAATGGCCTGATACATAAGAAACTTGGTTTGATTCTTGATGTCACAATCTTTGAAGACATGATTTTGCAAGTGTACAAAAGCTGCACGGGCACATTGAAGGTGGTGTTGAATTTCCTCATCAATGTGAGCTTTCCACGATCAATAGTTGCCAAGGTAAAGGAAGAGCTCAACATTATCCAGGGTCTCTTTATTGATCTGAATTATGGAAGCAGGATACTGGTGATTTGGAACCTGTTGGTGGAGTTCTTTAGTTTTCTTGAGGTTGAGCATGAGTCCGAGTTGGTTGTAGGCCTCAGAGAAAGTGTCAACTATTTTTTTAAGATCTTCTGAGTGGGTGCACAGGGCACAGTCATGATTGTCTTTGTCTTGGATCAGATATGAATGAGGTTGAAGACCTTGCCATCCAGTCTGTATTGGATGTCAAGTCCAGAGGGGAGCTTGCCAATGATCAGAGGAGAATGACAGCAAGGGAGACAGAGAAAAGAGATGGAGCAATGACACAGTCTTGGTTAACTTCTTTCTTGACTAGGAAGGGGTCCATTTCAGATCCATTGCTGATGACTGTCACAGACATGTTTTTGTGGAGGAGTCGAAGGATGTCAACAAATTTTGCCAGGCATCCAAATTTAAGGAGAATTTTCCACAGAGCCTCACAATTGATGGAGGTTCATGGCTTTCATGAGGTTAATGAAGGCCAAGTAAAGAGGTTGATGTTGTTCATGGCACTTTTACAGAATTTCCATGGCTAGTGAAGATAAAGTCAGAGGTACCTTGAGATGGTCTGAATCGGCATTGTGATTCTGGAAGGATTTCCTTGGCTAACAGAAGCAGCTGGTTGAGGAGAATTCTGGTAAGAACTTTTCCACAGGTGGACAACAGAAAAAGATTTGTCTCCTTTCTTGAAGATGGTTACAATCATGGCATCTCTAAGATCAGTTGGGATTTCTTCTGAATTCCAAATCTTGAAGGTTAAGACTTGAAGCTGGGGAGCCAGTTCTTCTCCTCCTCCTCCTTTGAAGATTTTGGTGGGGATGTCATCAGGTCTAGATGTGTTATTGCTCTTCATCTGTTTGATGGCTGTTTTTACTTCAATTAATGTTGGTGGGGTTCTGAAGTCATCCTGGATAGGATGTTGACATAAGTAGTCATTATTCAACCACATGACAATCCTTCCTCGTGGGACTAAGGTCCAGAATTTTAAAATTATTTAGATGCCTAAAGATACATCTAAGCACCCAGTGGGATTTTCAAAAACGCCTAACCCAATGGCAGTTACTCAGCAAAACAGGGTTCAAGTCCTTTCTGTCACTGATTTCCTGTATGAACTTAGGCAAGTTACTCATGCTCAGATCCACAAAGAGAGTTGTGTGTTGCAACACTTCACTTTTAGGCACCTAGAAATTCACAGGAACAACACTTATCTACCAAGCCAGAGTTAGGTGCCTAGGCTCCCTCTACAATGAACGGAGAGAGAGAAGTACTTCAAAATACAATCCACAAAGACAGAATATGTATGGGGAGCTGCCTAAGCTAGCCAATGTCAGATGCTGATGAGAAGGGTATGTGCTAAGTTGCATATATCTCAGAATTTGGTGCCTAAAGGGCTGCAAGGAGGTACCTTGTTCTGCTTGTGAACCATGAAACCAGGAAAGATAGAAATTCAGTTGCCTAAGTTTTGTTCAGGGCCTGATGTGGTAAGCATGCTTAGAATCCACCTAACTCCACAAAACAGCGAGAGAGGAAGAGGAGGAAAACTTTCCTTGTAACCTTCAGTGCAGAGCTTAAGATACTCACCTGGACTCTGAGAAACCCCTTCTTCAAGTCTGCCTCCTGAATAGAAAGGATTTGAAAAGGGATCTGCCACCTCTCAGGGGAGTGCTCTAATCAGTAGACTAGAGTTATTCTAATACTTTCTCTGGCCCAATTAATATTTTATATTGAGTTATTTAATTAAAGTGGCACAACTTCATAAGGAGAGATTGGTGGAGCCCCACCAATATCCCACATCCTAATGCTCAGAGCAATCAACTGAGAAATAGTAGATCCCTGTTCAAATCCCTTCACCTCACAAGACAGAGGGGGAACTTCAGCCAGTGGTCTCCCATATCCTGTGTGAATACCCTAATCTGAGCTAAAGGTTTTAAGGGAGATGGTTCTCCTCACTCCCCAGCTGTTTTGTGTGGAGTTAGGCAGCTTCTGAGCACTCCTACCAGATTGGGTCCTACACATGACTTAGGCAGCAGAATGCCTATCTTCACCCAGTTCGTGGATTGCTCTGGGGTTTAGGTGGGAGATAGACATCCTAATGCCTAGAGTAGGGTAACAGTGCATATGCTCGAGACAGAAACATAGGCACTTAGGGAACTTTTACTGCAAAAACTTAGGTGCTGAGTGACTGGTCCAGATCCTCAAATAGACATTTGGTGCCTAAATACCTTTGAGGATCTGGGCCACTGTTCTTCAGTTTTCCCCCATAAATAGGGGCTAATACCACTATAATTCTATACCTCACAGTGGTGTTGTGAGGATAATTTCATTAGTGTTTGTGAGATAGTCAGACGCAACTTCATTGTACTTATTATGTGGAGTGAATTTGGTCTGTGTAAATAATGTGTATAGAACTAGGATTTCAGGTTTTACTTCTGTAATCAATTGATGAAGCTATAAAAACTTGAAGGGCTGTATTCACTTCCCAGTACAGCTTCAAATATTAGTCAACTGTCCACATTTTTTTTCTGTTCATAGTTTGGGAAGTCAAACAGTTTTATGTTTATTTGTTAACAAACAGTATTTCTATTCATCTCCAAGGATTTATATCTGTTCCCCTTTTGGACACGTATAATTAGTAACACATTTTCTTTATACAGGTATGCTTAAATATGCACTGCATCCAAAATAATCCAATTAACTATATCCAGTAACAGATTTCTACTCAAACTTTTCCTTATGCCTGCACAGATCAGGTTTTGCTTGAAAAATTCCAGAAGTGTTTAATTATGGATCCTGTTTTCAGAAAATACTTACATACAATAAGAGAATATTCATAATTATTTAGGGACATATCTTATTTTGCATATCAAGGAAGATGAATGACTCATTCCTACTGAAATACATGTGCCACTGATTGAAGATGTATGTTGACCTACAGATAATTTAGGGGGCTATTCAACTTCCCATTCTTTTCTCTGCCTAGGTGAATTATATGCACAATGCAGTAAGCACAATTGGAAGGGGCTATTTTTTCTCTCTTGACACAGATATCTCTTAAGACTGTTTTTGAACTGGTTGTGAGAGTAATACCCAACTGGCTCACAGATACACACACAGGAGCACTTTACTGTTAATTTGCTAGTGAAGACTTTTATCTACCTCTGCATGTGTGATGACTCAGACCTTACATTCTCCAGAGACTAGAAATTGGCAGCACTGTTATTCCTGGAACTGCTTCCTATACAAGGAGATAATATGTAATTTACATAGTGAAAACATCAGTGTATAGTAAAGAAAACCTGCACACCACCTACTAACCCTAGGGAGGTACTGTGACTTCTCAAACATTGTAGAAGCACAAAACCTCACTGAGCACTTTATCTCCCACATAATGCTTTGATTAACTTCCTTCTATTTTAGTCTGTAAGATTAATAAATACTAATAAATATTAAGTAATGCTCTGTTGCAACTCTTAAAGACCCTAAATTTCCCTAGAGATGGGCAGGAGACACATTGCCCCAGGAGCCAGCCTAGAGGTTTGAAATATTTAATTATCTCCCTGGCTTCTAGGCATCAGGGGAAGAGGGATCCATTTGTGTACTTTTACACCAGCACTGTCCCCAGCGCAGTTCTCCTAGTGTGCAAGAACAAAGCACAGCACCACCCTCACCCTGCAGTAATAAAGCCCCACTGGAACTGCTAGTGCAACCCACAGTCCACGGGAGCCAGTTTATGCCTAGTCTGCCTGTATGTGGGTGAGATGTGGGAGATGGGAAGGAAGGGCTGACTGTGATCTCTTCTCCTCTGTGCCATACTCAACAAAGGTTGAGGCATCAGTTAGCTTTAAGTCTGTAGCTGTAGAATTCTAAGTAAAAAGAACACTTTGCTCCAGGTAGTTTACTAAGGATAAGTTTGCTTTCATCTGATGCCCAAACACTTGAAAGGTTCTCTAGCTAGGTGTTTGCCAAGAATGCAGTCTTGAGAATGAATTAGGTGATTTTTGCAACAATGAAATCAAAATGTTATTTTTATTATGATGATTTTGTAATTCTAGGGATAGAGAGTTAACACAACTTACAGTCAACTCCCCCACTCTCCTTCATTAACAGAATTAAAGTTGAACACAGGAATAAGAGTCAGAAAGTCCCATGTTGTAATCCTCGTTTTGACACTAACTAATTTGGTTGACTAGAAAATAATGAAGAAAATCCTTATTTAAATTACACAATTAATAATAAAGAGTGAAAAAGAGGAGAGTTTCAATAGGGCAGGAGCCAAAGAACTGAACTACAGCTTTCCTTTTCAAAAGCATAGTAGTTATCCCACCACCACCCAGTACCATTGTCCACAGTCATTTTAAGAACCACTGCAAACTATCAGCACTTTAATCTCTTTAAAATCTGCAGGGTGAGCACTTGAAGATTCATACAGGAAACAAAAGCTTTCAGAAGTTTACAGTGTCTGCAGGCTGTGCTATCAAACATTGATTGAGTCATAGCAGTGAGAATGGAGCTGTTAAGCTCTGTGCACAATGCCTGCAGACCTTATGAACTCAAAAACAGCCAGCGAGCAGCTAATAAAGTCCACACAAATTAATACAGAGGTAATCATATATCTTGTAGCCTGATTCTCAGAAATGCTGAGCAATTGCAACTACCACTGAAGTTAGGGACAGCTGTACATGATCAGCATCTCTAAAAATCAGGTTTCAGAGTAGCAGCTGTGCTAGTCTGTATCTGCAAAAAGAACAGGAGGACTTGTGGCACCTTAGCGACTAACAAATTTATTTGAGCATAACCTTTCGTGAGCTACAGCTCACTTCATTGGATGCATGCAGTGGAAAATACAGTGGGGAGATTTATATACACAGAGAACATGAAACAATGGGTGTTACCATACACACTGTAACAAGAGTGATCAGTAAGGTGAGTTATTACCAGCAGGAGAGCGGGGGTGGGGGGGAACCTTTTGCAGTGATAATCAAGGTGGGCCATTTCCAGCAGTTGACAAGAACATCTGAGGAAGAGTGGGTGGGTGGGTGAATAGTTTTACTTTGTGTAATGACACATCCACTCCCAGTCTTTATTCAAGCCTACTTTAATTGTATCCAGTTTGCAAATTAATTCCAATTCAGCAGTCTCTCATTGGAGTCTGTTTTTGAAGTTTTTTTGTTGGAGAATTGCCACTTTTACATTTGAAATTGAGTGACCAAAGAGATTGAAGTGTTCTCCGACATCTACCAATGTGATATATGCCATCATGTGCCAGCAATGCCCCTCTGCCATGTACATTGGTCAAACTGGACAGTCTCTACGTAAAAGAATAAATGGACACAAATCAGACATCAAGATTTATAACATTCAAAAACCAGTCAGGGAATAAACTATTCCCTGTGTTTATTCCCCCCTCCCCCGCCCACTCTTCCTCAGACGTTCTTGTCAACTGCTGGAAATGGCCCACCTTGATTATCACTACAAAAGGTTCTCCCCCCTCCCCACTCTCCTGCTGGTAATAGCCCACCTTACCTGATCACTCTTGTTACAATGTGTATGGTAACACCCATTGTTTCATGTTCTCTGTGTATATAAAGCTCCCCACGGTATTTTCCACTGCATGCATCCGATGAAGTGAGCTGTAGCTCACAAAAGCTTATGCTCAAATAAATTTGTTAGTCTCTAAGGTGCCACAAGTATTCCTTTTCTTTCTAAAAATCAGGCTACTAATTTCTGAGACCAGTGTTCCTCTCCACACTCACAGGCCATAGTCAGGGGGACAAGGGAGGAAGAATAGGTGGCAAAGAGAGAAAGTGGCAACTCTACAACACACTCCCTCCTTCCTCAGAAGAGCATGAAAGTCCTTCCATCCCAACTTCCTGTGACTGGGGAAGGAACACAACAACAGTCAGAGAGGGTCAGAGACATAGCAGCCATCCTTTCCCGAACATTTCTGTCACAACACCACCGATATCAAGCTAGATGTTAATGGACGAAGAGCATTTACTTCCACTCTGCCGCATGCTCACCTCCAGAAGGAACCTATTGTATATGTTTATACAGAGCGAATAGCTAAATGAAGCCAGGCAGCCAGGGAAAGTTTGATATCAAGCAACAACTTCCTCGACTGCTTATAGTTCCTGTACTCAGCTTTTTCAACTATTTTGTAGCCTTGGTGTGCTTTTGGACTTCCCAATGGCTACTGGTTGTCTGTATAGCCATGGCAACAACAAGCAAGCAAACAAACAAATCTCACTAGCCCAAGAACTTCCATTTGTGACTGAGCAGAAGACTGTACTCCTCAGTGGAGACAGAGTTAGACACAGTGATCCATGCACTCATGACCTCCAGACTTTTTATTTTTTGTTTGGTTTTTTGATGGTGGTTTGTTTTTGTTTGTTTGTTTGTTTTTTTAAAACATAAATAAAAGATTATTTAAGACTAAAGCCACACACATAAGAGACTTCTTCCTGATCCAGGAAATGGTCAGGACTCCTGGTCCATGGAGGGCCCCAATCCTCAGGAAAGGCTTGGAAGGACTAGGCCTACTGAGACTCCATAAGATTGTGTGCTTGGTCTGAGTCAAAGATGTGATGAACTTGAAATCTCAAGGAAATCCTTGGGTGGGGTTTTGTAGGACTGCTCTTGCCAGAGCCCATGATAGGGATGGGGTGACCTCTGGTAAGCTTATTAGCATGAGGGTAGGTTCTATTTTTGGTTTTAATAAGTTTGCTGTAATGCTTTTAACCTTAAGAATGAAGGTGGCTTGCAGAGGAAGTGCTATGTGGTACCTTATCACTGTGGGCACTTACTCTGTTATCAGTAGGGCCCTACCAAATTCACAGCCATGAAAAGTGAATCACAGACCATGAAATCTGGTCTCCTCCCATGAAATCTGGTGCTTTTACACTATACCATATAGATTTCACAAGGGAGACCAGCATTTCTGAAATTGGGGGTCCTGACCCAAAAGGGAGTTGCAGTGGGTCACAAGGTTATTTTAGGGGGGTCATAGTATTGCCACCCTTGCTTCTGTGCTGCCTTCAGAGCTGGGAGGCCGGAGAGCAGCGGCTATTGGTCAGGCACCCAACTCTGAAGCCAGTGCCCCACCAGCACCAGTGCAGAAGTAAGGGTGGCAATGCCATACCATGTCATCCTTCTACGCTGCTGCCTTCAGAGCTGAGCAGCCAGAGAATTGCAGCTGCTGACTGGGCAGGCAGCAGCACAGAAGTGAGGGTGGCAATACAATACCATGCCATCCTTACTTCTGCACTGCTACTGGCAGTGGCTCTGCCTTCAGAGCTGGGCTTCCAGCCAGCAGCCGCCGTTCTCCAGCTGCCCAGCTCTGAAGGCACCACCGCTGCCAGCTGCAGCACAGAAGTAAGGGTAGCAGTATCACAACCCCCTCTACAATAACCTTGTGACCCCCCCCATAATTCCTTTTGGGGTCAGGAACTCTACAATTACAATACCATGAAATTTCAGATTTAAATAGCTGAAATCATTACATTTATTATTTTTAAAATACCTATGACTGGGAAATTGACCAAAATGGACTGTGGATTTGGTAGGGCCCTAGTTCTCAGTCTCTGAAAGGAAGGCAAGCAAACTTGTTTAGGCAGATTAGGTAGAGCCCCTTTACACTATAAGGGGACTGTGCAGCCTGGAAATACCCCAGTCAGAATGTAGTGAGATGTGGATCTCCACTCAAGAGATGTAATGACCAAGGGAGCTGGAAGCCTTAACATGGGTGCCTCTTGCCGGACCATAGAGGGGAAATACAGGTGCAGTTCCCTGAACAATGACAGTAACTTCCACTAGTTCAGAAGTAAGTTGAATAGGTAAAATATTTGACCATACCATATACCCCCAATAATTCCTTTAAAGTAGGACTTTATCATATCACTTAATGTAGTTTGTCTAATTAAAAAGAAATAAAGAAATAAAGTGGGTTCAAGATATACTGGGAAATAATCATGTATATGTACTTAGGCTGTTCAAACATTTGTCAGAGATTTACAAAAACAACTTGGATTTGAAAATTGTCTATTTGCTCTTTGCCTGAAGAAACAGCAGAAAGGCTGAAATTTATCTTGGCTCACATTACCAACCTTTCAAATTATGTTATATCCTCACATTGAAAACCCTATTAGGCTCTTTGTTTGAAGGCTTCTCTTCCTTTGCCCCAAGCTTTTGGAAAATACTAGTCATTTGTTACACAGAGATAGGAGTAGTATGGTTGCTTTGCCCTTCCAAAACAAAACCTTGATTTTTGGTATTTATTGCAAGAGAACAAGAAGAATTCATAGATACTAAGGTCAGAAGGGACCACTCTGATCATCTAGTCCGACCTCCTGCACAGCGCAGGCCACAGAATGTCACCCACCACTCCTATGAAAAACCTCACCCATGTCTGAGCTATTGAAGTCCTCAAATCATGGTTCAAAACTTCAAGGAGCAGAGAAGCCTCCCTCCAGTCAACCATGCCCCATGCTACAGAGGAAGGCGAAAAACCTCCAGGGCCTCTCCAATCTGCCCTGGAGGAAAACTCCCTCCCGACCCCAAACATGGCAATCAGCCAAACCCTGAGCACATGGGCAAGATTCACCAGCCAGATACCCAGGAAAGAGTTTTCTATAGTAACTCAGATCCCAAATCCCTAATCCTCAGAATTAGATTTACTGAATTAAAAATAAATCACATGGAGATGCCCATTTGCAATTAAATCACTGAAAGAGGCCTTTTATTTCAACAGATTCTTCTTAACTGAGGCAAATGATGCAGTTTAATTATATACCAGCCGAAGATTCATTTAAACAGACAGTTCTCAACAGGACCTTTGATCTTTCCACTGACCAAGGATCTTTCCACTTCTTAGTCCAAAAGCCAGCTGCCTCCTTCCATTTCCTTACTTCTCTCAGGAAAAAGTGTATTAGTTGGTGATATTTGTCAATCGAGGGGTCACATTATGATATTTGGAATTAAATGCCTGACAGAGTTAAATATTTTTTTCATTGTCAAATAGATGGGGTCAGTAATCTACACCTGCCTCTGAGAAATTGGTTTAGTTGGCTTAAAACTTAAATGCTTAAATGTGGTTAATAAAAGATGGAGGGAAAGTTACTGGGTATTTTATTGATTTAAACAAAGAATAGTTTCACTGATGTCAATTAAGTTACTTCAGTTTGGCAACAAAATAACCCAGAGCTGAGTTTGCGCATTGCCCTTATCCCATATGGTTAATAAATGGATGCTCACTTAGGGTTCAATCATGCAAGGTGCAAAGCATTCTAGCCCCAATCCAGAAAAGCATTTAGGCATGTTCTTACCTTTAACCATCTGAATAATCCCATTGAAATTAAGCACACGCTTAAATGCTTGGCTGGAGTATTATACCAATGCTTGGCCCCTTGAAAGATCAAGTCCATAGATACCAGGCCCTGTTTGCTTTAGGGATTCACACTATGATGACAGCACAAGGTAAATTTGGATAATCTCTCTGTTCCATTATAACCTATTGTGATGCTCTGTACCTCGGGGGAACACCCAGCACTCTCATGTTCATCCCTGTAAAATGATTGTGTGGTATCCAATGTAAAGTTTGTCATGTCGGATGTCTTTGGAAGGCTCCTGATGCACTGAACATTGTCTTTATAGTGATGTTATAGTAATTGTTGTTACAGTAATGTTATAGCTTATAATTTCATGTATATGGTTGTGAGGCTGAAAATGTGTCTTTATGGCTTAAAATAAGCCCAGGCAAAAACTCTCCAAGAGCAGAGAGGCAGTTCACACCTCATCCAGGCATGTATGGGACAAACCCAGCCTAGCCTCACAGGAACAAAGGACGCTGGCCTAGGCAGCAACAAAAGGATCTATTGGACTCTCAACCGAGTCATCCCACTTCCTTTGGTCAGTTTGGGACTGCGATGAGATAATGCTCACCTGACTCTGAAGGGCGGTGGTGGGGGGGAAGCCAGGAGGGAAGAAAGAACATAATAAAAGGGAGAGACTTTGTCATGCTCTTCCTCTCTCTCTTCCACCTACATCTACAGACACCACACCAAGCAACTGAAGCGCTGATCAAAGGGAGAGCCTGGCGGAAGAGCAACCAGCCAGCCTGTGGTGAGAAGCATCAAAGTTTATAAGGGCATTGAAAGTGTTAAGATCAGTTTAGAATGTGTTTTGCTTTTATTTCATTTGACCAAATATGACTTGTTAAGTTTTGACTTATAATCACTTAAAATTTATCTTTGTAGTTAATAAATCTGTTTGTTTATTCTACCTGAAGCAGTGAGTTTGGTTTAAAGCATGTCAGAGACACCCCTTGGGATAACAAGCCTGATACATATCAATGTCTTTGTTAAATTGACCAACTCATATAAGCTTACAGCGTCCAACAGGTATAACTGGACACTGCAAGACGGAGGTTCCTAGGGTCGTGCCTGGGACTAGAGATATTGGCTAGTGTCATTCGGTTGCATAATCCAAGGAGCAGCTTACATGCCAGAGGCTGTGCATGAACAGGTCAGGAGTGGGGGTTCTCACAGCAAAGCAAGGTAAGACTGGCTCCCAGAGTGAAGGATTGGAGTGGCCTAGCAGATCACCGGTCCAGATAACACCAGAGGGAAACGTCACATCTATACTTTCTGGTTCTCCTGTGGCATCCCACATTTTTAATGAAGAATTGCAGGGGTGAACAAATCTCTAGTCTCTGCAAAGCTCATATGTTTTCTCTGAAGATCTAACAGTCTAAAGCAGTGCAAAACTTAAAAGGAGAAAATTCCAGTGGTCAAGCAGGGAACAAAGGTTAAGTTAAATGAATTGACCAAAATCCTTAGACATGTTCTGGCCAAGAATTAGTGAGGCAGTATCAACCACTTATTTTATAAAGGACAGTTCTCCCATCCCGACTTTAAGTCCCCTTTAAGCTCTTCACAGAGATCAAATAACATTTGTTTGTCAAATCTGAATGTATGAAAAACCTGTTCCTCTATTAGACCTAAAAGAGAGAGTCTGCTAAGCTCTATAAATCCTGTTAGAAGGATAAACCTTCCTAAATCTTTTCCTCTGTCTCTAGTATCACAGCAGCAGCATTTTTCCTAATTCTCAGCCATTCTCCTTGTGCTATGACTTTCAAGCTCAAGACTGAACAAGTCAAATCAACCTAATAATTGCTTTGCCATGTGTTCATTTCATCTGGAAATGCTCACACATTAATAACTCATGAATCCTCACTAAAAATTCAAAATGCACAACTAAATCTTATCACCACTCATTTCACTCTAATGTGGAAGTCTACCTGTGTTTTTATTCACCCATAAAATGGGCCCAGTTAAAAACTAAGATACTCATATTGTGCTATGATTTCCTATCTACACATTCATTTCCCATTTTGAGGCAGATGAATGGCATGATCATTTTTGAAGAATCAACCCAGAATGTCCAGGCAAAGTGTAGCGCAAATGAATAATTCAGCCTGTTGGAAAGCAGTAGGAAGTGCAAGGGTAGATGTATTATTAGCATAGAAGTAGCTGTGCTAAAGAGCTGATTTAGTGTTGATATACCTCTAGCCTGATATAATGCTGTCCTCGGGAGCCAAAAAATCTTACTGCATTACAGGTGAAACCACCATCAAACTTGCTTTGATCCACCAGAGCACGCAGCCCCGCCCCCCCATAGCACTGCTTTACCACGTTATATCCAAATTCATGTTATATTGGGTTACGTTATATCGTGTTATATTGGGTGTATATATTGAGAATGCTCACTATGAATTAGACATTTGCAGAAGTTGTCTGACTAGGCAGCTGATGGAAATCATGAAAGTTCTGGGACTTCTGTCAAACCAACAGTGCACACTAAACATTATGACTGGGATTTTCAAAGGAGGGTAAGGGAGATAGTTGCCAAAATCTTCTTGAACATCCGTGAGATTTGGGCACCTATCTGACTTAGGCTCCTGTTGAAAATCTGAGCCTAGAGATGTCAGAAGTTTTACTGAACCAGAGAAGGAGCAATTTCTTCCTCCAAGCCCAGTGGAGTAGCAGAAAAAAAGCCCAAGAAAAGAATATGTAACATTTTTCTAATCATCATAGGGGCTAAAGAACAAGCACAGAAAGTGAAGGTCCTCCACGTGGCAGGACCAACAGCATTGCAGGTACATAAAGGTTTTACAGGGGAGATGGAAAAGGAGGAAGGTTTGGACAAGTTATAGATACAATGGCTAAATAGCATAATCCCAGGAAAAGGAGTTATTTCTGAGACTTTTGTTATTTAATGGCAACCAATGAAAATATGTCTCTATTAATGAGTTAAAGTTCAAATGTGAACTTGGGGCACTATCTGATCCCTTATTTATTTATTTTATTTTATTTATATAGCGTAGGCATAGTCGTCTAGCCAAGCGATGGCTTCTTCAGAAACCACAAGTTGAGAACATCTATCCTACAGGATTGCCAAGACTAATGTATTAAAAGTGATTTCTAAGTGCCTGAACAGTCTGTTAACTAACACACACATACACACACACCTTAGTCTCTAAGGTGCCACAAGTACTCCTTTTCTTTTTACACACACACACACAGTCACTCTGTGGGCACCGACCACATTTAGCTCTGTGGAACTCGCCCCAAATACAATGAGAGATTACTTGGACTCAACAATGCAGAGTCCTAAATGTGAATGTATAGAACAAAAGATAACCACATAAGATTTAGAAATTGATAATATGTTTTTCCAAGGAAAGACAGACTTTTTCACTATGATATTGTTTAATAAGTAAACACTACTGGGGAGAGAGAGATGTTTAGAACTAATCTAAATCAAATTTTCATATATTTTTCCTACTCATGATATCTCTTAAGTTTCTGTGACAAAGCTATTGAACTGTTTCACATAAAATGAAAAAAAACCAAAGAGATGTATCGTTGTTCTGATAACAGGTTGATAAAGGCAAAGTAATGATAGTCCAGTCTACATTATAACAACTGTTTTGTTGGAAAACTAGGTTAAAAGACAGCTCTCCACAATGTCTGAAAAAAAGTTTGGTCTTGTAGTGCACAATGGAGCAAGCTGTGATTTTCAATCGTGTGCCTTAACCATACTACAACCTTTATAATATTGCAAGTAAAATACTGATATTCTGAAGACAAATACATTAAAAATTTTGAGGCACTCTGATTCTATGACAAATGGGGCAATCAGATATGGAGGAATAGATGGGTCCATGCATTTATAGAAAGCTGCTCTGGATATGAGAGACAATGTTTTAAACTATCCCATTTTTAGTGCCCAAGTTCTTTAAGGTACCAGATGTTCAGAGGGTGGCCTGAGGGTCTTTAAAAGAATGCTCCTTTAAAGATGTCTCAAGTTGGCACGTAAACTATCATTAATCTCCTCTGAAAATCTTTGCCAGAGAATACTGCAATATTTATAGGAACCACTGTTTTGTTAGTTGTTTAGTTCTTATGCTTAGAATTTCCTTTCTGTTGATTGACAATACATGAGTAAAAGGAGAGCTATATCTTTGCAAAAAAACAACAGGATCATTATGAAAGCTTTTCTGAAAGAAAATTGTTTCCAAGGTAGCTATTTTAAAAATCAAAAAACACATCCAGTAGCTGCAGAAAGAGCAGTCCATGTCCCAGCCTTGTATATGATTAGCTTTTTAAAAATTGTAATAAAACATGTAAACTTTTTAGAAATACAATTTATTATCACTGGAGAATTGTACTGTATGGACATTCGCAAAAAGAAAAGGAGTACTTGTGGCACCTTAGAGACTAACAAATTTATTAGAGCATAAGCTTTTGCGAGCTACAGCTCACTTCTTTTTGTGAATACAGACTAACACGGCTGCTACTCTGAAACCTGTATGGACATTGTTACATAAAATAGCTACCAGAACTCTGCAAGCTTCCACATAAAAACTCTGCACCAGTAGTCTTCTGGCTGTAATAAAAATTCACATTGAAGACAATTCAATACCTTAATCGCTCATGAAAAGTGCAAGTAATGAACATAAGTAAGCAATAACGTGTGACAAGGTATATTCATTGGCCAACATATGCCCTTCTTACCTGAGCCAAGACACAAAGGTGCATTTGGAGGTCTTAAACCCAATGTGTGCATTGATTTGTTAGTATATGCACATCTTAAAATGTGGTATGGCGCTAACATAATTCCTACATTTCAATGGTTTTTTCTCAATAAATTAATTTATACAATCTTAATCTGCTAAAGATAATAGTGCCATTTCAAGGTGGTAATTTGATACAATTACAGACTGTGTGGTTGGAGTTGCACATTTTTTGTAAGGACCATGAACATTAAAAAAACCAGTTTATTATGCCGCCACTATCAATATGTAGCTGCTATAACATCATAGAGTATGTAGTTATATCAACTGTATACATCATATACAGTTAGCATACATGGGAGAAGTTTAAATTTTTCTGTAGACTTCTCTTCTTTGTTGCCTTTCTTTTCTGCCCACTCCTTTCTTCCCTCTGTTGGTCTCTCCCTACCCACCCTCTTAGCTAACAAACACTGAGAATGAGGTTCAGAAAAGTAATGTTTTTCCACAGTAGTGGTGTTTGAAAGTTATTTCACTCACTTCCCAATTTCTGATGTGAATTCCAAGTGGAAGCAATTTTGTGCCTGCCCATATTGGGCATCAAGTCAGCAAGCTTCTGTTTTCCTTATAGGAAATGGCTTCTAGATTGCAGCCTATCACGCCAACTACAGGTACCTTCCAGTAACATTTTTTAGAGGCCTGAGACAGTAGGGCATTCTCACCAGGCATGGTGCTTCTCTTTCACAAAGATGCCTGACCAGCAAGTGCTCAATACAGACTGCTCAGGAACTCAGAAAAAGAGAAGAATGTCCAGACAGATGTTAGTATTTCCTCTTATTGAAACATCAGCTGACATGTAAAAAGAAAAAAGATCAGTTTGTTTGCTCATATTAGCATATTGTTTCATGAACTACAAGGCAATAAAAGCAAATATGTTGCATTCTGAATATAGATCCACATCTTCAAAGGCAGGTGGGTGCCTGACTCCCATTGAAATCAACAGGAGTTGTGTGCCTATATATCTTTGAGGATCTAGGCTATAGTGTAAAAAGTTCTCAGCCATGCTTTATCTTATTTCCTTATGTACTTCCTTAGTCAGATTCCTGCATAAAGAAGTGACAATGGCTCACAAAAGAAAGCGAAAAATCAAGATTGTAATAAAAGTTAAAGAAATAATATATGGAATATCCCCTCTCTCCACCTACCTGCATAAGGCTGATAATGAAAAAAAGAGTGCTACACTGTCTTTAGAAGCCTGGCTCCACTCAGTCATTTTTCTTATCTATATTCATGGGTTTTTCAGGGACCAAGTAGTTACATGTCAGAATGATGAGTCTCAACCTTGTTTCAGGATAAGGCATCAATCTGCAGGTGTGCACCAGAGTCTGACCTGATAGAATTTAAGAGATACTATAGGCCCTGTGATTCCGCTACAGAATGTAATTCTGAACTCAGTGCTCAGTGATGGACAAGATATTCTACCAAAGCTGCCTCTCAGTTCGCCCAAGAGATGTCCCAGGAGTATATCTTTGAAGGCTTTGCCAATCTGTGTTTTTGTGGATACTAACAGCACTTTTACAATTGACTTTTTCCCTCTGCCCAGTATGTAATCTCTTGTTTTTATTCTATTTTACTCTCTGAAGACACCTCCCCCCGCCTCCGGCCAATGGTTTGCTGCACCTAAAACTGTCCCCTTTTCTTCATTATCTTTTAGAATCTGGGACTAAAAGTATGCTGCAGGATATATCAGAGAAGATGCACATTTGATATTTCACTTAAACACCCTCTCTTCCTATTATGAACTATGCAAGAGGCACATCATTAACTCCAGACCTATTTCTCATTGTGTGGGCTGAAATTCATGGGCAGTGTTTGCATTCAAGTAGTCAAACCCTTGAATGTTCTTTATTCGCAATATAAATCTGGAAATACATAGTCCTTTCTGAGTAAGTTGAATGGTGAGTCAAAAAGAAAAGGAATGATTTTTAAGATTAAGAAATGTCTAAGAAAAGTGAAAGATGTCTCTTCCAGGATACACAGCACATTTTTTCCTAATTATTCCTCAGTTTTATTGTAAGCCATCTCAGAGGACAGAAAGTGAAGGACAGTTTTAAATTAAAAGACTCCTCAAGGAATAAAAAGCATGGACTGAACAGACTCAGGATTTGCTGTGCTGTTGGAGATGCATAATGGTCAAATGAATTTAATCCAATAAAGATTTCAAAACCGGAAAGGTAGATGCAGTCCAAAACAATGGCAGAGTGTAAATGTGCATCTAGTAAAGGACCTGGAATTAGGTCAATTACATATAATTGAAGCTTACTAATAAAATTCTACTCAAAGAAAATGAATATATATTAACATTGTCAGCTCAAATGCGTTTATTCAGCAAATATTAAAATAATAGTTTTCTCTTAAAAGTCATTCTGACTTTTGAAGAACAATGCTTGTTAAATCTTAAATAAAATCTAAATGTGTTTAGAATGCAAAGTCACATTTCAATTAACTACATTTTGATTTCTATTTATTTTCATTGCTATTTTGTACCTCTTATTATACAAATTGATCTTATTCTGCTGCCCAAATTTTCCTCCTTGCTATAGGGAATACTGTATTATAGTCCAATTAATTAACAAACATGTACTCTGTTGAAGATGGCAAAGGCAAAGTACAGTTTATACATCACAGATGAAACATACATACTTTCCAAATTCTAGACAAATCAATTTATGTTTAGGTCTCAGCTATATAGTTCCTCTACTACATGCTTCTCTCAAATGCTGTTCAAACTGATCTCTGACTCTGCAGAACAAGTAGGGATGCAGGGGAAAAGCAAAAGAAGCCTTCATCCCTTGTATTCCCTGCATTAGAATATGCACAATTGCAATCCCTGAATTTATAAGAGCACTGGCAGGTATTGCTTCCATCCCAACATCCCCTGCTGCACACAGCAGCCCAAAGGGGCATGAAAGAGCAAGGAGGCAGAGGCACTGCTAAAGGCAATTTAAATATTTTGTAGTAAACACAGATGAGGTCAAATTTTACTACCTAAAAGTGAGACAAAAACATTTTCACAAACACTGGTTGCATACTCAAACTTTGAATTTGTACACTCAAGTGAGCATTTTCGTATACAAAGTGGGTAACTGATGAGAGTGCAGTCTAAACAGTTGAAAATAATTTGCATCTGCCATTAATTGCTGGCTCCATTAAATTTGCACCCACAAATTCAAAGCCATCTTTCAGAAAATGACACTACCGAGGTGATTGAGGTGCGAAAAGTGGGGGGGCCTAATTCGGTTTCCTCGGAAGCAATATGGAGTTTGCTATTGACTTTCTGCAGTGATTCTTGCAATATTTTGTGTTTTACTTAATGCCCCAATTCCTGCAGACAAGTGACTGCATGAAAATCACAGCTAAAGTTTTTTAAAAAGGTTTTAACCCTCATGGTTGCAGAGGAAAGCATAAAGATATGACAGAGTGCACCCAAAAGAATCAGAAACCAGAAAAGAAAAAGAACATTTTAAATATATAATTTAAGCCAACCCCATGATATGTTTGGGTTTGACTCATGATTTTTGAAGTCAGCAGTACTGTTCTTAGGAATAGCTAAATAGAAAAAGGAATGTTTAACAAGTTCTTTTTAAAAGTTAAATTTCAGTTGAATTTATTTCTATTAAAATGTGTTTGTTTGCTTGGGTTTAAAAATTCTCCTTCCATGCTTCCAATCAAGATATTGTAGCATCGTGCTAGTACATGAGAACTAGGCAGTGAAACCAATGTTCATTACACAAGCTGAGTAAAATGCAAAAAGTAAGCAATGAGTATTGGAGGTGAAAAGTGCATGAAACTTTTACTATTCTTTCAGTTTCAGAAATCTAAGGAATTAAAGAAAAAGGATTGAGTTTTTAAAAATATGGTCTTTAATCTAGCAGTGTACCATGATGGAAAATGAAGACTTTTGTCTGTGAGTAGTAGGTTGAGCTGAATATAACTTTAATAAAAAATCCAGTTCAAAAGGAAAATGAATCAAGACAATTATTATAGCATGAGGAAAAAAAAGTCAAGAATCTGTCAATGGATGCATTGGGAATGGTATTTCATTTAGATTGTGCTAAAGGGTAGTTAAATTCCTTATTAGCTGTCCAAAATTCATCAGGTGGTTATTGGCCTACATTAAATTTAAAGTCTCTAAATGAATTCATAAATACTCACATATTTAAAATGAATAATGAAAATTCTGAACGTCACTTACATTCAAGCAAGATTTCTACTAAAAGTTAAAACAAAAAAGAATATATTTTTAAGTATTGTAATCAACCACCATTTCAAAAGATAACTTTTATCACTGAATGACATAATTTAATAATAGACACGTTCTTTTTGGTTTGTCCATGAATGCAAGAACTATTCCTGTGGTGCTTAGAACCCTTTTTTTCTGCTCTAAGCTACATTATGGATATAAGTATATTAATATACTTTATTTTAAAAATCTATATATATACCAGCTCTTTGGATGTATTACCTTTCCACCTCAAATATATATGCTCTCAGTATTCAGGTTTATAATGAACCCAGAAAAATCAATAATTATTCTCTTAAATAATTGAACACATTGAGTCAAGCTTTAGACATTTTTTAAAGGATGTATTGATTTAAATCTTGGGGGGAAAAATGCTTGCCAGAGAACCATTATCTCAGGCATCATTAATCAATTTTCATCTGTAGTGTATCTCTTGCCAGCTTTTCCACAAGTAACTATTTTTCAGGAATAAACAGTTTTCTTCTTTCAATTGAAAGAAATATAGGGCTTATGAAACATATGGCAAGATTGTCTAGTCTAGGTTGAGGCTATTTTACAGTACAGGTCAAATTTAGGGCCCAATTCAACCCCACCAAAATCATGGAAAGACTACCATTGAATTCAGCAGGAGATAGATAGATTGTTTCTAATAACTCCACCTTTCTTTTTAGGATCTTTATGCATGCCTAAGAGTAGAGACAGATGCCTTAAATAAAGGGTAGGAATATTATAAATGAGTGAAATGCTGGAGGAAGATAATATTCAAGGCCACTAAAACTTTGCTGAAACAGTGAAAACAGTGAAAACAATTTTAAAAAATAATAAAAAAAATATCACCAGGACTTTAGTATTTACCTGTGACTGTTTCTTTGGTTTTAAAGAACACACTAAGAAAGATGCTAAGGCCAAACATGATCAACTGGGGAAACTATTATGTTAGAAACCTGTGCTAACTGCTACATGCTGGTGATTGTATTCTGTTTAGTATAATTATTTGTAATACAGTAGCACCTCGGAGCCCAAGTCATGGGCCAGGATCCCAATGTGCTAGGCGCTGTACAACCAGCGAACAAAAAGACTATCTGTCCCAAAAAGCTTATAGTCACTGCAAGATTAAAAACATTATGGGTGTTATTCTGAGTTCACATACACTTACATCAATGAAGTTACATCATTCTAAACCCAGCATATGTGAGGTCAGAATAAATCTCTTGGAATTTCAGTTTATAGAGACATGTTTAATTTTTTATTATACCTAAACTGAATGCAGTGGCCCCAAACATGATTTTATTTGTCCTTTTGAAACAGTCTTGTATACATGGAGTAATTCCATGGACTACACTGTAAGGGAGATCAGAATCTAATCCCTGTTTCCAGTCAGTGAAGGTTTGTCCATTTGTCCTCAGAAACTTTTTATCATTTTCTTTGAATGTAGTCTTGACCATGATGCCAAATTAATCAGCTTGTGATTAAAAGTTGTTTCTCCACTGAATAGATACAACCTAGGCAGGGACAATACAAACTCAGTGCACCTGCGGGAGAAAGAAGCAAAGGTGATGTTATAACACCATTCCACACTTCTTGATCCTAATGGGAAACCAGAGGTTATTTTGATCCTTGATTTAGTTTACTGCCTCTCTAAGGGGCCAGATACGAGCCTGAGATCACACCACACTCTATCCACAATCCATCCTGCTCCTGGCTAAGATGGCTAGGAGCAGGTGGTATTTCCCTACATAAGGGGAATGTTTCAGCTGGCTGTCAAAGCAAGTTCTCCATCCCTTTGCACCACCACAAGCAGGATTTGACCCCTGCAGTTTAAACAGAAGTTTCTGTGCCTAGTCCACTATTTGACCAAGAATCTAAACATGCAACCTAATGTCAGTTCAAAGAGTGGCAGCGAAGGAGTCATCTTCAGCTGACATGATTCTGATTGCACCTTATGGATTCTCAGCAATCAATATAGATTCCAAGGCAAGAAGGGAACCAGTGTGACCATCTAGTCTGACTTCCCATATAGCACAAGTTATAAAACATCACCAAAATAATTCCTAGACCATATCTTTTAGGAAAAAAATCCTGTCTTGATTTAAAAATTCACCATGAACCTTTGTAAATTTTTGAATGATTAAATTAACCTCACTGCTAAAAATTTACACTTTATTTCCAGTCTGATTTGTCTAGCTTCAACTTCCAGCCATTGGATTGTATTATACCTTTCTCTGCTAGACTAAAGAGCTCATTATTAAAGACTTGTTCCTCATGTAGATACTTACAGACTGTAATCAAGTCAACCCTTAACATTCTCTTTGTTAAGCTAAATAGACTCAAGGATCTCAAACTTTCACTATTAGGCCTGTTTTCCAATCCCTTAGTCATTCTTGTGGCTCTTCTCTGAACTCTCTCCAATTTATCAGCATCTATCTTGAATTGTGCCCTGCAGAATTGAACACAGTATTTCAGCAGCAGTGTCAAATACAGAGGTAAAATAATTTCTCTATTCCTACTCAAGAGTCATCTGTTTATGCATCCAAGGATCACATTAACTCTTTAGTCCACAGTGTCACACTGGGAGCCCATGTTCAGCTGGTTATTCATCATGAACCCCCTGATCTTTTTCAGAGTCACTGCTTCCCAGGATAGAATCCCCTATCCTCTAGGTATGGTCTACATTCTTTGTTCCTAGATATATACATTTACATTTAGTTGTATTAAAATGCATGTTGTTTGCTAGCACCCAGTTTACCAAGCAATCCAGATCTCTCTAAATCAGTGACCTGTCCTCTTCATTATTTACCAATCCCCCAATTTTTGTGTCATCTGCACAGTTTATCAGTGATGATTTTATATTTTCTTCCAGGTCATTGATAAAAGTGTTAAATAGAATGGGGCCAAGAACCAATCCCTGCAGGACCACACCTGCTCAAGGACCACTCCCCATTTATAGTTTCACTATGAGACCATTCAGTTATCCTGTTTTAAGTCCATTTAATGTGAGCCATGTTAAGTTTATATCATTCTAGAGTTTTTTAAATCAACATGTCATGCTGTACCATTTCAAGCACCTTACAGACCTCTAAATATATTATGTCCACACCATTAAGTCAATATCATATCTATCAAACAATTATAAGTTTATCAATCCATGCTAGTTACTATAGACATTTTTCATTCAAAAGTAATGATGATATTGTCTCAGTAGTTAAATCTTATAACTGATGATAGTATTTTGACTGATTGTGGGGGTAGATGAGAGAATATTAGCTGCTTGTAGAAGGGTGACCTCAATGTTGGAACTCCTCCCTGTGCCTGGGAGTGACATAATAGCTCTGTCCTTTCTAGCATCCCCTGCCAATGGTTGCTCTGGTCCTTCACTCAGGATTTTCAGGTTTTATCCCCTTCTCAGGGGCCTCAAATCACATCCCCAGTCGCTGGTAGGAGAACCCAGGCTCTCCTCCCACTACATTGGGTTCCAGTCCAAGGACCCCACCACAACTTCTCTAGATTAATCCTTATTTCAGGACAGGACTCACAGGCTCTCCCTGGAATCCCCCAACAAAATCCCAAACTAAATCCCAGACAAATCCATTTCTGCCCTCCTTGAGCATCACCTTTCAACCCTCTCAGTTCCTCAGTTGAACACTTCCGAGGGCTCTCTCCCTGCAAGTCCTGAGCCTGCCCTTTTGTCAGGGAACACCATCCTGGAGGCTACTCTGTCTCTCTATGGCATCTTGCTAGACTTTGCTTCTCAGGAGAGGAGAGGATCCTCTGAGCCAACTATCCCCCTGGGCTTCCTCTTCAACTCTACCAGTCTATCCACTCTCTAGTGGCAGGTACTTCAGCATTCGTTTCCCCTCTCTCTGTAGCCAGCTGTTATTCTGAGATTCCTTTCTTAATAGCGCCACCCAGCTTCTTCCCAACTGGGCTTCATCCTTAATTAGGTCTGGCCCACCTGCCAGGTACAATGCAGTATATTAATTGGCCCTAACACTTTCCCTGCTTGTGTGGGGTACAAACCCTTTTACACTGGTTAATTAAATAAACTTGTAGGATACTGAGATACACTAGTGTAGGTTTATGTTATTTAGTTGACAACGTTCTCCTTGTCTATCTTTGCTAGCTGTTTTATTACCCTTAATGAATATTTTCTTAATTAAGAGTGTTAGAGTGACAGAATATACTCCCGTGTTCACACCCTATACACTATTGTAATAATCTTTGTCCAAAGAATGCTTTGTAAGGTATCATTTGAAAACTCATCATTTGCTGGTCAGTATTGTCCTAGTAAAATATGTGTGGTAACAAATACAATAATATTATTAACACATGTTCCAACCCCCCAAGCCCTGCCCAGTCAGAATACAGGTCTGTCCTAAACAAAGGAAGGAATGGGATAGCTCAGTGGTTAGAGCATTGGCCTGCTAAACCCAGAGTTGTGAGTTCAATCCTTGAGGGGGCCATTTAGGGATCTGTGGCAAAAATTGGGGATTGGTCCTGCTTTGAGCAGGGGGTTGGACTAGATGAACTCCTGAGGTCCCTTCCAACCCTGATAGTCTATGATCTATGATGTATGAATGTGTGCTTGCCTTAATTTGCATTTAAGCAGTAAACAGAGTCATCAAGGAGGGAGAGAATATGAAGGAAATTCAAACAGGTGAAAAAACCAACAGGGAATATCCTTTCACCTACGCTCTTTGTCTCCTGGGTCTCAGCTGGACGTATTCTTCAAGAGGGGGACTGAAACTATAAAAATGAAGGACAAACACCCCAAGGCATACACACCACTCTCTCCCTGCCTATCGCATTCACTAGACTTAGAGAGACAAAGGAAGCAGCTGCTGGACTCTGGGAGAGGGGTCCTGACCTAAAAAGTTTGGTCTATAAGATTGCTGAAAGCATATTGTGATAAACTTTGCTCGAATCTCATACAGTTTGCTAAGTTAGGCATTAGACAATGTTTTACCTTAATTTTTTTCTTGTAACCATTTCTGACTCTTACACCTCACTATTTGTACTCACTTAAAATCTCTTTGTATTTTACTGTTTTATCTAATCCAATGTTTTCAAGTTGAAGTGTCTGGGTAACTCCATTTGGGGTAACAAATTGTGTGCATGTTATTCCCTTAAAGGAATAATGGACTTACCATATTTGTACTGCCCAGGAGAGTGCTGTGCAGTACAGGTAATATGTTTCTGGCTGATTTTTCTGGGAGTGTATTGGGGTCACCCTGTGGAATTCTTTAAGGCTGGTAAGAGCCAAAGTGTGGCTTGCTGGCTGGCAGCTGCACATCACGGGGAGTGATTTACATGCTGGAGGTTGTTTGATGGCTACAGCACCCCACATTACAGGACAGGGGTGACGCAGCTATTCATTCGTCTGGATTCTACTCTGGTATGTTGCTAATTGATAACCCTTTGTTAAAGAAAACTCTGTGTTTGACCTTCTGACATAATGCAAAAACAAAGCTTGCTTGTTTCTGGAATCACTTCTGCCACAGCTAAACACAGAAGAGTAGCACAGTGTTATGAGACGTCGGTCTCAAATGCATTTCAGTGATGACAGACACTGTCTGCTCTGCCTTTCAGTAGTCAACACTGCATAGCATGTCGTAATGTACAGTGTCACACAGTATAATCTTTTATCTTTAGAGAGCTCTGTTACCAAACTTAACTCAAAGAGATGATCGAATGCATGTATTTGTACCTCAGCTAGCCCATTGTATGAACACTAGTAAGCATTAATAAAATCAATCAGTTTAAAGATAATATAAATCTCAAGGGATGCTGGTGAAGATATTACTGTATTATGCTCACTTCTTATGCTGTAGGAAAAATAGCTTCAAGAAAACAACATTTTAAAAAGACTACAATCTTCAGAGAGTATAGGCAGATTTCAGAATCACTCTCTGGTTGAGTCTAATCGAAGTCTTTTTTTTCAAATAGTCCTCATGTCTATTGACTTCCCCCTCCTCCCCCCCCGATGTCATACATAAAGTTCATACATTTATTGTGTGCCAGATTGCTTAGTTGTATTAATCACATTCTTTTAGCATTCATCTATAATTTAACTAATTCAAGATATACTCCTACAACAAAACACTATTTTAAACTTTCAAGTGCTGTAGAATTCAACTATAAAATAGGGCCTAAGTCCAAGAGTCTCAACTCAGTCCCAGGTTCCCTCTTGCCCCATAAGTGAAATAAGCTATGCCAGCTTTTTTACTGGCAGAGGTTTCTTCCCCTCTTCCATCATCTAAGTTGTGCTGCCTGGTAATGCCTGATCTCCCCCTACACCATTGCTAATGTTGATATGGGTAGCAAGCACAGGGGAATAAGGGCTGATCAGCTCCATTGACATAGACAGATTAAATTCTCTGCCTCTACATGGGAATCTATGGGTGATGTCATCTACTCACATGGATTTAGCCACCAGCTTTATGCTGGCAACTTGCAAGGTTTTTTCCTACTTCTGACCAATCCGCTTTTGTCCTACCCTGCCTTTCTGCTTCTCCCTCCAACACCATCTCCAGGCTGTCTCACTGCCATTTTAGCCTTAACATGACCAAAACTTAACTCCTTATTTTTCCTCCATATTTCTCATTACTGTTAACACCAACATCCTCATTGTGGCACAGGCTCATGCCCTTGAGTCCTCATTGTCTATTCCCTCTCATCTTGGCTGGGTCCAAATCCCGCCATTTCTTCCTCCACAACATCTAAGATATGATGTTTCCTTTCCTATGATGTTTCCAAGACATCCACATAGACCCTTCATACAATACATAAAGTAGAGACAGATTAACAGATTCTCTGAAGATCATAAAGGGAGTCTGTGGCCGAGACAGGAAGCTGGGCCTCCCAAGTCCCAATGCCTTGTCTTAACCACAATACAATCCATCCTCGTTTTGTCAGTTCTTGAGTTTCTGTTGTTAGGCTTAAGTTTATCCTAATGTACTTTAATAATTACCTGCATAATATAGGGACTTTCATTGAGACAGCTCTTTCTTAGTCTCCCAGGAATTTCACCGTCGGTATCATCAGCTTCTTAGCAAACAGGGACTAAAAGGAGCCAGAGAGCCTGCTTTTCAGGCTGCTGGATATGTTTCGGGTTTTGGTGGAGGATCCCAGCTCTCCCCAGGAGGGGGCGAGGAGCCTGGTTGGAGCCAGACAGTCTGCTTTTTAAGCTCCCAATTGTGTTAATAGGTTGTAAGCATAACCTTCTCCATGGCAACGAAAGGACCATATTACTATTCAGTCTGAGACATTCTGTCTAACACACACTGCATCTGTATATGTTGCAATTACAATAGGCCACGATAACCAGAGGATTGATTCAAAACTATGAGTCATTTTTCACAGGTATTGATGTGTATGTCAAAATAGAACGGCATGATATATTTCTTTTTTTCACTAATTCCTCTCATTACTTCTTTGACATCTTGTACCTCTTCCCTCTGAGGGGAGAACAACTTGAAACAGGAGCACAACTCCATGCATTGCACAATAATTCTAGTTTCATTATGATTTTCTACGAGGGCAAAGATTTCAGTCTCTCATTCTCCAGCCTCCCTTGTGAGTAGGATGCACTCTCTCCGTTTCCTTCATATTTCTGAAGAAGAAATTTACACAGACAAAACTGTCAGTCAAAAAGCAGGATGGTAGAGAGTTGCCTGACTAATATGAGCAAATTTGCCTCAACTAATTCAAGGTATACTCCTACAACAAAACATTATTTTAAACTTTCAAGTGCTGTAGAATTCAACTATAAAATAGGGCCTAAGTTAAAGAGTCACAATTCAGTCCCAGTTGCTCCACAAGTGAAATAAGCTGATGTGGCTGATCACTAAAGATCAACTTGCAGCAAAAGAAATATTTCTATGAAGATGAATTTAGTAATTTTGAAAAATGCTGGCATGACAGATCTGGAAAATACAACCTTATTACCTCGAGGAATGAGGATAGTTTAATTTCCCTGTGTATTCTTGTTCTGATCCAACACCAACATGAGTTAATGGGGGCCTTGCTATTGATGTCAATGGGCATGGGATCAGACATTATATCATTGACCTCTCTGCTGAGATTCAGTAAAAGGATGTCAGAAGTAGTGCCTAATGTGCTTTGAGTGATGTGGAGAACTGCCCACTTGGACCTGAATCCATATTGACACTGAAAGAGCAATTGAATGTTGACAAATTTGCTCTTTGTCTTGACCAAGCTGGGCTGTATTCGGACCTGCAATCCAAGGATGAAAGGCTTTGTATCTCATTTTCATCCTCTTGAGCTATCCAGTCTGCTCAAATGATTTTAAAAGAACAGTATAGTGACATCTAAGTGAGGTAGTGGGAGACAGAACTAACAATTTTTGTCTGAAACTTTTTTTGCCACAAAATGCAGATTCAGGTCAACCAAAACATTTATGTGAATATATATGCAAGAACAACAACAAAAAAACTGAAAAAAACTGAAACGCATTTTGACATTTTCAAAATGAACGGTGTTTTTACTTGAAAAGACTTTTCATTTTGAATGTTCCTTCTAATTCAATTTTTCAAATTTTTTAAAATTTCAACATCAAACCAAAACATTTTCATAGATTCATAGATACTAAGGTCAGAAGGGACCATTCTGATCATCTAGTCCGACCTCCTGCACAGCGCAGGCCACAGAATCTCAGCCACCCACTCCTATGAAATACCTCACCCATGTCTGAGCTATTGAAGTCCTTAAGTCATGGTTCAGTCCTTAAATCATGGTTCATTTTGTTTGAACCTAAGTGATTTTTAATTTTTTTTTTTAACTTTTTTGCTTGGCTAAAATTTTGGAAGGATTTTTTTGGGGGGCACGGGTAGAATTGCCTGTGAACAACAACAACAAAAAATTAAAAACACAGTGACTACCACAGTGCTACTCAATACCAATGTCAACCCCCTCAGCAGGAGTGAACTCTAATGACAGGCAGATATTGAGGCCCATTCCAAATTAGCTTCCTCTTCCCCAGGAAACCTAATACCAAATGCCAAATTTTGACAACTACACGAATGATGATATGACTGAAGAATGACAGGCTTTGGCAGGTGAATATAACTGAATTCAATTTTAGCTATTCTGAAACAGCACAATTTTAATTTTTAGAGTTTAATACTTCTTTTTCTTTTTCTTTTTCTCATAGACAAATATGTTTGACAGAAAGTGGTATCCTGCTACATGGGATCCTCAAAAGTGATGGTGCAAAGTAGAATAATAGAATCATAGAATATCAGGGTTGGAAGGGACATCAGGAGGTCATCAAGTCCAACCCCCTGCTCAAAGCAGGACCAATCCCCAACTAAATCATCCCAGCCAGGGCTTTGTCAAGCCTGACCTTAAAAACTTCAAACGAAGGAGATTCCACCACCTCCCTAGGCAAAGCATTCCAGTGTTTCACCACCCTCCTAGTGAAAAAGTTTTTCCTAATATCCAACCTAAGCCTCCCCCACTGCAACTTGAGACCATTACTCCTTGTTCTGTCACCTGCCACCACTGTGAACAGTCTAGATCCATCCTCTTTGGAACCCCCTTTCAGCTAGTTGAAAGCAGCTATCAAATCCCCCTTCATTCTTCTCTTCCGCAGACTAAACAATCCCAGTTCCCTCAGCCTCTCCTCATAAGTCATGTGTTCCAGTCCCCTAATCATTTTTGTTGCCCTCCGCTGGACTCTTTCCAATTTTTCCACATCCTTCTTGTAGTGTGGGGCCCAAAACTGGACACAGTACTACAGATGAGGCCTCACCAATGTGGAATAGAGGGGAACGATCACCTCCCTCGATCTGCTGGCAGTGCCCCTACTTATACATCCCAAAATGCCATTGGCCTTGTATAAGGAGCCTTAGGAATGCCATTGGCCTTGTATAAGGACCCTTAGGAAGCGGGGTGGGTTGAGGGAAGTGGCGCGGGCCGAGGGACATACTGGCTGCCACTTCCCGCAGTCCCCATTGGCCAGGCACAGTGAACCACGGCCACTGGGAGCTGCGATCGGCCGAGCCTATGGATGCGGCAGGTAAACCAACCGGCCCGTCCCGCCAGGGGCTTTCCCTGAACAAGCTGTGTCCCAAGTTTGGGAAACACTGTCCTAAAGGATAAGGACTTATATCCCTTATATTTTTATCCTATCTAATATAACTGTTGGTGTATGACAATAAAAGTACAGGGTTGCATTCTTTAAAAAATTATTGAACACATTGTTTGGGGGAGGAGAAAGGTTTCTTTTGAAGGTATGTGTAGATTTGAACATAAGAACAATGGCCACACTGAGTTAGACCAAAGGTCCATCTAGCCCAGTGTTCTGTTTTCCATCAGTGGCCAATGCCAAGTGCTTCAGAGGGAATGAATAGAACAGGCAATCAGCAAGTGATCCATCACCTATCATCCACTCCCAGCTTCTGGCAATCAGAGTTTAGGGACACACACATCATAGGGTTGCATCCCTGACCTTCTTAATGAATAGCCATTATTGGACCCATCCTCCATGAGTTTATCAAATTATTTTTTGAACCCTGTTAAAGTTTTGGCCTTTACAACATCCTCTGGCAATAAGTTTCACAGGTTGACTGCATTATGTGAAGAAGTACTTCCTTTAGTTTGTTTTAAACCTGCTGGCTATTAATTTCATTGGTTTTTGTGTTATGTGAAGGAGTAAATAGCATTCCTTATTCACTTTCTCCACACCATTCTTGATTTTATAGACCTCTATCATATTCCCCCTTAGTTGTCTCTTTTCTAACTTGAAAACTCTCCTCACATGGAAGCTATTCCATACCCTTAATCATTTTGTTTGCTCTTCTCCAGGCCTTTTCCACCTCTAGTATCTCTTTTTTGAGATGGGGGTAACCAGAAGCTTTAGGTGTGATCCCCAGCTGATGTAGACATACTCACACTAGCTTTTATCGATCTAGCATACTCAAAATAGTAGAGTAGCCAGCGTAGTACAGTAAGTGGTGGAATGGGCTAGCTGTAAGGAGTACAAACCACCAGCACCTTGTGGATACATATTCAGCACAACTAGCCCCTGCCACCATGGTTACACTACTATTTTTAGCTTTCTATCTCAATGAGAGCTGGTGTGGAGAATGTCTATGCGAGCTGGGAATCACACCCCTAGATTGTAGCATAGATGTAGCCTTCGAAGGGGTAGAGTGGGTTTTTTTCTTAGTGTGAGTTTGATTTCAGGGTATACTTCAAGTTAACCTTCAGAGCACTAGTATCAGGCTACCCAAATAAATGAGTGAGAGAATATATATCCACAATCTTCAGATAATTAAGAAAAGGACAGGAAAGTTGAGTGTATTGTTTAGTGAAAACTAAAATTTTTGGTATCTTGGTTTGTTATATTGATTTCTGTTTGGGAGTGTTATCCCTTTACTTTACTGTTAGGTATTCTGATATCATCCAGAAATGAGGTGACTCATATTTTCTATATTTATTTTTAATATACTTTGGTTCTGTATACATTGCAGGAAGTTTTTCTAGGATGCTGGGTTTACTTTTACAATGGTTCAATCTCAGCTTCTTAGGACTGATTCTAAATAATATCTCTTAGTTATAAAAGAACAAACAAGTCTTTGATTCCTATGGGAAATGTTATCCAGTAGAAGTTTGTCAGCTTGTTTTTATTCTTCTGTTCTTAAAAATATTTTTGAAAAAATAAAACCACCCACACACATTCAGATCGAGCATAAAAAGACAGTAGTGGGTGGGTATGATTCTCCAGCACCTTACACCTTGTGTAATTGTTTACCTATGCAATGTGAGTGTAAATGCAACAAAATCAGAAAGACAGCATTTTATATTCACTTTGCACAACCAAAATTACTATGCAATATGCAAGGCATTGGTGAATCCCTCCCAGACTATTATTTTAAGAGCCTTTGACTAAACAAACAATCACAAGACATTTGGAAGAATGTTACAGGAAGACAACAGCAACAGGAAAACAGAATACATTTCAACATAAAAATCGATTAGTAAGGTATAAAGAATTACAAATGTGACTGCACCTGTGTATTGGTCAGCATGACTGACCAAAGGTAGCCCCAATTGCAAAATGGTAATCAACCACGGTATACCATAACCAGCGTATCCCACGCCCAGTACCAATTGCCCAAAGAAGAGCTGTAAGAATTATACCATAGGGCTTAAACATCAAGGCTGGCAACAGATAGGAACAAGTACAGAAGAAGCTGAACTTTTGATAGGTGGACATTATTTAATCTAAATAAAACAGGAGACGGTCTGAGCCAAGAGTCAGACTGTTCTGTCTAAATACCTGCTCCTGGAAAATGTGTGCTCTAAGGCACTCTCACTGCATGTGTTTAGAAATGCCAACTGGCAAATTACACTGAGAGCATTTTAAAATCAATAAAGCTGTTTAAGATCTCAGACCCCTGACAGCATACATCAGAAGATTTGTGGTAAAATTCTCTCTTCACAGCCTTTTGATAACACTCAGTTTATTCCATGTGGCCCTATCTACACTAGGTACATTTTTTAAAGAACTTCCTACGATTGCTAAGACCAGTTCAGCTTCCATAATGTTGGAAACATTGGGGCCCTAGCGTAGAAATGCTGCTGCTGTTCAAACCACAGCAGAGTGTGTGCAACTCCCATTAACCTCAGTGTGCATCACACACATGGAAGGAGTGATTTACTTTACGTTGAATATTAATGTATAGATCTCAGGAAAATTTTGCCCTTAAAATTATGAGTAAATAATATATAACAAAATATTGTAGTTGAAAATTAATTCATCCTTATGTGACAAAAGATGAGTTCAGGATCTATGCTTCCTATGCAGGGGTCAAGATTTCACCAATTCCTTCAGGGAAAAAAAAGGGTAAGAAATATAGCTCCCTGCATTTTTGGGACATGTCCAAATTAGGTTAATTGACACCTTAGTAAAAACACCAGACGCCTTTAGAATCTTATTTATAGCAAGGATCCTGATAGCACTATGCTTAATAGTCATGTTGGTGAGAATTTTTGACCCACACTACAGACAAGATTATGGGGACTGAACATTCTTCTATTGAATTAAACATCAAAACTCCCATTGTAGGAATGAACACAGTATTGGTTCCCAAATTGGTTCCTAATTGGTGTTCAGACACTTTTACATTAGACTTTGCCAGCATAGCTATGTCAATCATGTGTGTTATGAGGTGTTATCCCTAACCAGCAAAGCTTTGCTAAAAAAAGCCCCTAGTGTAGATGCAGTTATATCAGCAAAACTGATTTTGCCAGTACTATATAGCTTATTTCACTGGGGGAGGGGGCAGAAGTAGGGGATTGCAATAAGCTATACTGGCAAAGTGTAGTTTTGCTAGAATCACTGCATCTGTACTTGGAGCACTTTTCTAGAACAGTATCCTTGTAGAACTATACCAACAAAGCATTCCTAGTGTACATGTGGCCTTAGTGCATTCAGTTGTTACACAGAACTGAACGCTTGTAACTGAATTATAACATAGAAGCGCATGCATGACCAAAAGGTTTGCAAAACTAGCCTTTCAGCTGCACTTTAGATTTTATTTGTGCTTTTAAATATAAACAAATATTCTGTTTAATGTGTCTGGATCTTTAAGTTATACAATTGATTGCAACACTGGAATTTTCCTTTAGACATGAGGAGATGCCATGAATTTCTGTACACCTCTGACATATGGGCAGTATACATACATCTTTTACCATATTCCAGGGAGAAATGTTCTTCTCTTCCCCAAAGTCTCTCCCTCCATTCAGGTAAAAAATAAATGACAGCTACTGGATTGTTCAAAATATAAGTTATTTGTTACACTCTCTAGACCTAAAAGGCAATATTAAACATAGCAATCCACAATTTCAGATTATTACAGTTTTCCAGATAAAGCAGGTAATTAATTCCCTCAGGGGACTAATGAGGCTGTGCTTTGCTATAATCATGTTAGTTTTCTGACTGCTTAGAGAAGGCACTAAAAATTAGATAAGTGCAGTAATAGAATCCTTTAGAAGTCAATATGATTCTGTGAAGTGACAGGTTATACCTGCTAATCATCTGTTAATTTCATGCTGGACATCATTGTTCAAGATGTAATAATTTTATTATGTATTTGCAAATTACATAATACAACTCTGTATAAATTGGGGCTGAAAGGATCATGTTGAGAGCTGCTTAAGACAAAAGAATGTATGTAACCACTTAAGAATTATTGTTGGAGATTTACATTTTTTCCCATGCAATACTAAGTTATTCATTTTCTTCTGATAGATTCCAACTACAGTAGTTCAAATTTAGGCATAATAGAAACTCATTAATTCACATTGACTTGGAGAACCATTGCAATTACTGAATTATAAGAATTAGTGAGTTAAATAAACACTCATAATAAATAGATAAGCATAAACATAAGAAAGCAAAGCATAAGAAAATGTACTTTGATCATCTGTTTTTACAACAGTAGTTTTAATTATTTGCAATAATGAATCATAATATACTGTAATTTCATAGTGTGATGATATTTTAGCAATATTATCTCACCACATTAGTTGCTATTTAAGGTCTTTGCTGAAAAATGGTCCAATTGTCTATATTTTGATGCAAATTATAAAACCTGCAGAAAAGCAAGCTGAGCATCAAAGTTTCTATTGTATGTTATTTTTTCAAAATAATCATTTAAGTTTTTTGTATCTTTATAAGTACTTTGAGGAGTACTAAAAATAGTCCTTAACATTTTAAATGGTTGCTGTTTTTGACATGTACACATCATCATTTTCCATTGAAAATAGGAATTGTTTTGGTATGTAGAAAAGGAGTACTTGTGGCACCTTAGAGAGTAACAAATTTATTTGAGCATAAGCTTTCATGAGCTACAGCTCACTTCATCACGAAAGCTTATGCTCAGATAAATTTGTTAGTCTCTAAGGTGCCACAAGTACTCCTTTTCTTTTTGCGAATACAGACTAACATGGCTGCTACTCTGAAACCTGTCATTTTGGTATGTGTAATTTTCATTTATTCACATAATGCAGCACAAAAAAAAAGCTTCTTGTCTTACATACTGTACAATGCTGTAGCACAACTCATTTCCTGGAAGGTCAGCTTACACTAAGTAACCAAAGCTCATCTTCTGACTTGCAGTAAATGGATGTTCACAAGCTAATTTTGCTGACGAAAGATGATGCATCGGAGCTTAAAATGGAGACAGGATTGTTCCTAGGTTCAGTTATGCTAGCACTACGTTTGTGTAAATAGCAATTCTCCTGCTTTTGATTGCACTTTTAAAATGCAAGTATCAAATTTTATTCCACTGCATCTGCTGCTTCCATCATGAAATGAAAAAGGTGTCAGTGCTACACTGTAAAAAGTCATCCATTTTCTAAAGCTAAAGCTAAAGTCAAATTAAAATAGGACTAAAGATAAACACAGACAAAGCTAACAAAATGAAATTATTAAGAGAAAGAATAACAAGTTTCATCAAGCATACAAAAATTAACTGAAAAAAATAGTATAACCAGATTTATATAAAATGATATTTTCAATAGACATGGTAGTGCAGGAAAAGAGCATAAGAACAATGTAAGCAGATTGCCTGCTAGCTCCCTAACTCTTGCTCAACTTCCCATCAAAAACATTAGCTGAAACATACATCATCTAGTAACTTGGGGTTTTCTGTAATTAGTAAGTACATAAACCTTCTGATAATACTAAAAATCATCATCCTCATTCTCAGGAAGTGACAGGTTGTATGAGCAAACCAATATTATAAACTAAACTTTCCTTTTTCCCAAACCACATTTGGGTGAAATTTGGGGTTTGTTTTGTTTGTTTTTAAAGGAAATTCTCAGCTGATATTTGCTTTTGAAAGGGAAGTTGTTTGACACCCTTAGTTTTAAATAGAAAATGTAAAGTTTGGTTGGTTGCCTAGAAAGGTGGGTTCCCAACTTCCCACTCCACTCAACATTGCATCAGTTATTGTCCAAATTCTCCTCATACCACTTCCTGGGGATTCCTTTCCTTCAAAAGTAAAAGCACAGCAAGCAGACAGCCTGAGCTAGGTTTTCACTCTGAATAAGTCAGGGTATCTCTACACTGCAAATAAACACCTATCTGGCCCATATAAGCTGACTGAAGCTCACAAGGCTTAAGCTGCAGGATATAAAGTTGTGGTATAGACATCTGGGCTCAGCTGGACTCCAGAGGGCTATCCATGTGAGAGGATACCATGAGATCATCTGGAAGGAGGGTCCCAACTATGTGATCATTTCCCTCTGCTCCTGCTTGATGTCATCCTTCCCTGAGACTTTCATCCTCCTCAAAGGTACACAAGCTGTCAGACTGGGGGTGGAATTGCTCTATTGTCTCTCTGAAAGCCTCCTCTATGTCCCTCTGTCTCCCTTAGCTCCTGCAGTTCAGCTACTCAGGACTCAAGAGCCTGTATTCAGTCTGAGGGCCAGAAGTTGCTTGCACCAAATGCTCACATACACCACCTCCCAACAAGGTAGGTAACCCTACATGCTGCATTCAGTGCAATAAACTGGGTAGCTCCCACTCTGCTACTAGACTTCTGCCTGAATTGTTTTTTCTTGTGCAGGGTGTTTTTTGTTTGTTTTGTTCTTTGTTTTTTTGTTTTTTGTTTGGGGGAGGGGGTGCTATTGGCTTACGTTTAGAGTATATTTGTTAGGTGTTTCTGCCTCTTTCACTCCCAAAATTCTCCTGTTTGCTAGCTCCTCTGGTTGCTTAGGAGCAGTCTTTTAAAATGCCTGTTTTCCGGGAGTTAGCCCCCGCCCCCTTGTCAAGGGATTTTACAAGGATTGGGGATCAAAGGATAGCTGGCTAGAGCCCTGTTAATAAGATTTCAGTCTAGTTTAGCAGGTAACTTGGTTGAGCACACAGCCTCCAGAACAGACAAGCAAGCATGTAACAAATTAGAAGACAACAAACTCACGCCAAGGGTCTACTATTTCACCTTGCAGAGTTTCCTTGCAGAACATCCTTGTTTGCTAACCCTTCCTCTGTTTCTGGAAAAATACATATCTTGTCAAATTAACCTGATTTCTTTTTTTAAAATAAAGATAACATTGTTATAACCTATTTAGACTGCGCTAAGGAATTTGAAATTTTGATTACGAAATAGGGTGATACAAAATCAACATGGCACACATCAAATGTTGGCTAACAGATAGGTCTCAAAATGCAACTATAAATGGGGAATCACTATCGAATGGTATATTTCTAGTGGGGTTCAGCCCTAGTTGTGGAACATTTTTATCATTGACCTGGAAGTAAACAAACTCATTAAAGAAAATTTTGTAGGTGACACAAAGACTGGAGGGAGTGGTAAATAATGGAGATGACAGGACACAGATACAGAGAGATCTGGATCACTTGGTAAGCTGAGCAAAAGCAAACAATATGTGCTTCAATACAACCAGACAGCAAGTCATATATCTGGGCATGAAGAAACAGGTCATATTTATAAGATGGGGGACTCTATCCTGGGAAGCAATGACTGAAAGTGACATGGAGGGATAATCATCTGAACTATGGTGGATAATCAGCTGAACCATGAATCTATAACTATTTTTCTTATTTGATTGTTTGGGCCTAAAGGCTTGTAGAAAGGTAAATCAGGGCTTCCCTCCTCTCCAGTGGTACCAGACTGGGGCAGTCGGTTCAGGAAACAAGTCTTGACAGGTTTGTCCGTACCTGGAGAATAATGTGGTTTATAGGTTTATATATATTCTACTGGCTGTTGGTAATACATACCCTAGTTGTTCAAGAAATGCTCTATCTCCCTTACTTAACATTTCCATTTTTGTGGTGGGCATAGCTGCCTGACTTGCTGTGCTGATGATATGACCTAAGCATTCTCCTGTCTAGAGAGATTCTCTGCTGCTTTTTATACTCCTCATAAAACAAAGAAACTCCAACCTGTTAGGGCTGACAGGGTGGGTAGGCAGAATAGCTCTGGACACCTCTTGGTGAGGGAACATCTACAGTGCAGCTGACAAATCTGCCCCATTAACACTTACCAGGCAACTGGTAGCTAAACAGCCACACAACACTATCACCGAATTCTTTGCTTCAGTCTTCATGGCTGAGGATGTTAGGGAGAGTCCCAAACCTGAGCCGTCCTTTGTAGGTGACAAATCTGAGGAATTGTCACAGATTGAAGTGTCATTAAAGAAGGTTTTGGAATGAATTGATAAACTTAACAGTAACAAGTCACCAGGACCAGATCGCATTCCCCCAAGAGTTCTGAAAGAACTCAAATGTGAAATTGCGGAACTATTAATTATGGTTTGTAACCTGTCCTTTAAATCAGCTTCTGTACCCAATGATTGGAAGATAGCTAATGTAATGCCAATATTTAAAAAGGGCTCTAGAGGTGATACCGGCAATAACACTGAATATTCTTGTTGTCCATATAAATGTCCATCCCCTTTTTTAATTATGCTAAGTTTCAGGCCTAAATGACTTCCTGAGGCATAGAGTTCAAGAATCTAATTATGCATGATATCAAGAAATATTTCCTTAATGAATTTTGAATATGCCACATTTTCATTTCATTGAATGTCCCCTTATTCTTGTATTGTAATACACAGTGGCCTAGGCAGGCTGGGGGGCAGTCAGGAGCAGCAGTCAAGTGTATGTGAGTGGTCAAATAGCCAGCAGGTCAATCCATCTTGGAGGCAGTTCAGGGCAATGGTTTGATCCCTGTGAGAACTCTGTAGCCAGAACATCCAGTCCAAGGGGCTGGGTCAGTGGCCTGGGGAGGCAAGGTTGGATGAGGTAGGAAGGCAACATCAGGTGAGGCAGCAGGGCAACGAGGGAGGGCCAGGTTAGGCAGCAGGCAGTGGTCTTTTACTCAGGTAACTTCCCCTTTCTGTTGGGCCCTTTACATAGCCCAGGTATATAATGCAAGTATCCATCTAATCAGAGGCTTGGGGTGTGGCTGCTGTGGGCCTGTAGGCCTTTAGCATGAAGGCTGCTGTTCAGGAGAAACATCCCAGTGCATCACTTTAGTGCAGTGGCTAATGATACTGCCTGAGGAGTTAGTGGGCCTGGGTTCACTTCTGGTATCCTGACATGTATGATGAGCCAGAGTTTGGAGTTACCTCCTGTAGCTTTTACATTATTTTACATATATTTGTCATGTCCCCTTAGAGTCATCTCCTTTCTCCTTGGGTAAACAATCCCAACCTTTTCAATCGGTCTTCATATGAGACTTTTCCAGGCCTTTGATCACTCTCATAACCATTCTCTGAACACCCTCCAGTTCTGCAATCATCATTTTTGAAATGAGGTGACCAGTAGTGCATGCATTGTTCCAGGTGAGAATGCACCATGGATTTATATAAGGCACTATAATATTTTTGGTATTATGACCCTCCCATTCCTTATACATCCTAACAGCTTGTTTGTTTGTTTTTTATAGCAGATGAACATTGACTCAAGGCCTTAATTGACTTGACTACAATGACACCTATGTCCCTTTCTGGAGTATTAATTTAGAACCCTGTGTAGAAGTAGTTTACATTTTTTTTCTTCCAGTATGCATTGCTTTCTATTTATTGTTATTGAACTTCATTTACCCTTGTGTTGCCCAATTACTTAGCTTGTTTATGTCTCCCTGCAGTTCCTCACAGTACTCTATGGTCCTTAATAACCTAAAAAATGTCGTCACCTACAAATTATGCTACTTCACCACTTAGCTCCATTCCAGATAATTAATAAATATGTAAAAACCAGGACCTTGTAAGAAACCATACAGTTAGCCTGTTTCCATGATGAAAAATTGACCATTTAATCCTATTCTTTGCTTTTTTAATCCATGTGTTTAATCCATAACAATTTCCTTCTGAACTCTTAGATGTATGCCATCTGGGCCTAGCGTCTTATTGTTCTTAAAATTATCAGTTTGATCCAGCACTTATTCTTCTGACATGTGCTCATAGTACTTCACCTTTATTACCAGAAAGAGCTGGTCAGTTTCATTTTCTCCCCAGCATCCTCATTAGGAAAACCTGATGCAAAGCAATCATTTTAGCTTCTCAATAATGTCCTTATCTTCCTTAATTGTTCTGTTTAACACTTGGTGATCCAATAGATCTACCTATTACATAGTCTTAAATTTCACATAGGAGCTAATTCAAGAAGATAATAGCTGAGCTATAAAGTCAAGAATTATCTCTCTTCTCACATACTATATGATTTGCTGTTCCATGAACTGATGATTTAACGTATCAGGAAATGTTCTCTAAACATTTTCCTGTTGTGCCATTGGACTGGTTTATAAGTGGGTTGTTGAAGTCCCCCATTATTATCATTTTGTTAGACTTTTCTGCCTCATTGATCTCTCTAATCATTTGGCAACCAGTTTCCTGCTCTTGATCTGGAGATTAGTATAATCTTATTAATTTATGTACATTCTGACATCTTGGGATTTGTACCTATAGATTCAATTGTGTGGCCTCTACTCCTAGATCCTATGGAATCCTTTAGATACAGTCTAGCACCTCTTGGCCTGTATAGTTTGGAACCAGGTATAACAATATCCCATTGTTTCGGTAATGCCCATTACATCAAGATCCTCATCCATGGTATGACATTCTAGTTTACCTATTTATGCTTTTAAATTTCTTGCAGTTATATACATAAACATTTATATTTTTATTCTTGACTATTTTTATTTAACTCCTTAATCTGACATCTTGCTGATTTTACAGAATTTACCTTATCTTTCTTACCCTTTGCTTACTTAAGTTCAGTTGTAATTTGCATCCTATCCATTCTACATTTGTTTCCCTAAACAATCGATGTAGTATAATGACTACCATTTTAATGGACTAGACTTGATGCTTATTCATGAAGAACTGACCCAAGCCACTAGCAAACTGATCACAAATAAAATTGACTACTCTGAAACACAGCCACGATCATCTTTCTTGTGTAAGATATTAAATATGCAATTCACTATCACTGATATAAGTGAAATAATATGCACAACTCGTGTACATATTTGTCCCACCCACCTGCCCCCACTGACACACAGATTATATTCAAAATGAGAGGTGATACAAACCTGACAGCTTTTAGAATGTTTTGTGTTCTTCCTCCAGTGATACTGTACTTGACTTATTCCTTTGCAGAGCAATAACCTATGGTTTACATAAAGAAGAGCACAAAAAGATCTTAATTTTAACCTTTATTTTCTCTAATATAATATAGAGTAGCAATAGTTTGCTGTAATGTTGTCCTTTTAGTATGGTTTATTTATATTGGCTGGATTTTTACCCAGAAGGTTTTCAAAGCAGTGCACAGAAGGTAAGCACACAAATTGCATTCACAAGTAAGGGGCATTGTGGACATATTTTACCTCCTGTTTAGTGCCTTGGAAATGGATATTACAAGGAGCAATGAATGATCTGTATTCTATTATTTTTTAAAAAGAGACAAAAGAGAGTAAAGAACATATTTAAAAAAACAGAATAAGTCCACTGCCAATTTCAGCAGTGGACATTTATATTGAACTAATAAAATGAGCCAGGCTGTAAACCAACTCACTGCTATAAAAGGTGCCCTTAAGAGTGCAAATGATTACACAAGCCTTTATGATCCCTCAGCAAATAGGAGCACTGTGATGACCCCATAAACAAGAGGAGTTCAATGGTAATGGCCACTCTTTAATAACCAGCCTAATATTTCTGAGGATCTAATTAGACTCTTGACAATTAGCTGCTAAAGCACAACAAGGAGACAACATACATTGCTCAGTTCTCATTATGAAATACTAACATTGTGGCTTTGGCCTTGATCCTGCAAGTTGGTGAGCACCTTCATATCTCATTGACTTCCAGGGAGGCGTAGGTGCCCTAAAGCATCAGCTGCTTTAACCCAAAAGTAGGTATTTGTTCTCATGCATGGATTAACTCATTGGTTTATCACTGCAGTGCTGCAAAATGAGCAGGGTCATTTGCTTTTATGCATTTTGAATTGCTTGACTCACCAAAGCAATAACCAAAAAACATCTTGACTTGAATTTGGCAATTTAAAACTAGCATCTGACCTTTAGATATACAAATGGCTTAGGGACAACACAGAGAGGTATTTGAATGGTCGGAATTACTGGGGTTGGTGATAGGTCTCATTACATGGACCAGACAAATGAACACCGCCATAGTCACACCCTATTTGGGGCTCTATTCCTAAGAAAATCAATTATATTGGATCGGATGGAATGAAAGAAGCCCTAAGGGCCCTAAGTGATTTAGGAGCTTTAAAAATGTTGCCCTTTACTTTCCAAGTCCCAGAAATGTTGTGCCTAGCTTGCATATTTACTAACAAACAAGTGTCCACCTGCCAAATTTGACAGAAAAAAATATCTGAAATATGGCATGTTTCTCTCTGCTTTTTTACAATATGGGGCCTGCTTATTTGTTAAAACAGTTGTCACGCTGTCTGGAGTGGCTCATGACCATGAGTGCCTCAGGGCAGACTGTCAGAAAACAGGGCGGTGACAAATGTGAACTCATGGATCACTATAACAGCTTACCATGGAGTCACAGACAATCCCCCTTGGGCTTTCCAGTCTATCTTGCCACCCAGACAAATTGGACTTTGTGATAAAATGGTTACTTACACCAAAAATCACACCACATTTATGTTGCTTCCGGTCCCAAGAGACCAGTCACTTAGCCCAGATCAATTGGTACTCTAGATCTTTACAATCAAAGACAATGCTGGTAACCAATTCTATTGTAAACTAACTAAAGGTTTATTAGCTAAGAAAAGGAAATGAGAGTTATTGAGATTTTAAAGCAGGTAAAATATATGCACAAGTGAGTCACAGTTTGTAATTCCAAGTGGTGGCAGTGATATAATAAACTGTCAAAAAGAAAAGGAGTACTTGTGGCACCTTAGAGACTAACAAATTTATTAGAGCATAAGCTTTCGTGAGCTACAGCTCACTTCATCGGATGCATCCGATGAAGTGAGCTGTAGCTCACGAAAGCTTATGCTCTAATAAATTTGTTAGTCTCTAAGGTGCCACAAGTACTCCTTTTCTTTTTGCGAATACAGACTAACACGGCTGCTACTAATAAACTGTCAGTTTCCCAAAAGTCTTTTCAGGGTACCCAGAGTGTGTCTGCGGATCTCCACTTTGCATCTGATATACTTCCCTGTAAGAGTCCAAACAATGCATCCGATGAAGTGAGCTGTAGCTCACGAAACCTTATGCTCAAATAAATTTGTTAGTTTCTAAGGTGCCACAAGTACTCCTTTTCTTTTTGCAAACAATCCAGAGAGCCAGGATCTTTCCTTGAATCCATACTTATAGCTTCTAATCACAGAAAACAAGCTGACAGTATCACTACACCTGGGCTTTTTCTTTGATGACAGAGACTGAGGAATGCATTTTGAGTCTTTGACCTCTGATCATCACACACAATGACCACCCGTTTTGAAATTAGCCTTTTTTCGGTTAAAGTTCTTTATTTGCATTCCACAAGACTTCTTCCTCCTTTGATGTGTTATGTAGTTACTTATTATAATGGGATACAGATAATGAAAGCAATGCAAGTAACATCCCACTAGTTTTCATGAAGTTTAAATACCAAATACATTCATATATTTAACAATCACTTTAATCTATACTAATACACAAGTAAATTGGCATGGGTCTCTGGCATGAGCTGATACCCAGTCTGTCAGCATCACACCTAGGACAGAATTATGAAAATAAAACCATGTCACAGAATTTTGGCATTTCACTGAGTACCTTTCTTTCTGCCTACATTTGCCACATTGTAAAACAATTGTAGGCATAACTGCCTACTCATAGAGGCATTGTGACAATCATTGTTTGGAAGTTGTTAGAGATGCAAGGGTAAGATACAGTATAATTACAAGTTCTAAAAGTAGTTCCTAAATCTAGTTTTCTGAGGTATTGGGAACAGGAGAGTGTGATGATGTTAGTGCCTGTTACAGAGCTGCAGCACGCATTCTCTGGTTTGTACTTGCCTCATCCTTTTTTTTAGAAGGCTGGAGAAGAGAAAGAAATCAAGCAGAATCATTAACATCATCCTTTTCCAGGTAAGAAATGGCATTGGAATGTAGAAAACAAGTACCAATCTAGGCTTCACTTGACAAGCTTCCTCCCAGAAATAACTCCTCTAACATACTGGTAAAATGTAGGTAACACTCACAGGGAAACTGTTACAGAAAACTTCAATCTCTTGTTTTATTATTAAAAATTATAGTAGGATTTGGAAATGATTTCTTCTCAGACTGAATGCTGCATGGATTATTTGTATTTGCTTCAAGCAATCAGAGAGGATAGGTTACTATCTATTTCATTTGAGGTCTAATCCTGTAGGATTCTCAGCCAACTTAACTCCCACTGAGCTATGGGTGATATGATAAATTGTCGTAAACAGGTGTTGCTACACTGAAGTCAGTTAAACATATCTGAAAAGTTGATTGGCTTGGGTTCTATTCAAGAAATTGACAATGGTTTGGGTTGATCTTTACCTTATTCAGTCCTGTTTGACTATCTCGCAGAATTGCCAACCTTAAGAGTTCAAAAATCATGAGTTGGGCCCTGAAAATTTTTGATTGGCTTAAGAATCATGAGATGCTAGATAACAGATTTGGAGTAGAATCATAGAACTGGAAGGGACCTCAAGAGATCATCTAGTCCAGCCCCCTGCACTTGTGGCAGGACTAATTATCTAGCGCTTTCCTGACAGATGTTTGTCTAATCTGCTCTTAAAGATCTCTAATGATGGAGATTCCATAACCTCCCTAGGCAATTTATTCTAGTGCTTAACCACCCTGACAGTTAGGAAGGTTTTTTTTAATGTCCAACCTAAACCTCCCTTGCTGCAATTTAAGCCCATTGTTTCTTGTCCTAGCCTCGGAGGTTAAGAAAAACAATTTTTCTTCCTCCTCCTTGTAACAACCTTTTGCATACTTGAAAACTGTTATCATGTCCCCCCTCAGTCTTCTCTTTTCCAGACTAAACAAACCCAATTTTTTCAGTCTTCCCTCATAGGTCATGTTTCTTATTGAATTTCATCCTATTTACTTCTGGCCATTTCTCGAGTTTGTCCAGATCATTTTGAATTTTAATCCATTCCTCCAAAGCACTTGCAACCCCTCTCAGCTTGGTATCGTCCACAAACTTTAAGTGTACTCTCTATGTCATTATCCAAATAATTGATTAACATATTGAACAGAACTGGACCCAGAACTGATCCCTGTGGGACCCCACTCATTATGTCCTTCCAGCATGTCTGTGAACCACTGATAACTGCTCTCTGGGAAAAGTTTTCCAACCAGTTTTGCACCCACCTTATCGTAGCTCCATCTAGGTTGCATTTCCCTAGTTTATTTATGAGAAGATCATGCAGGACAGTATCAAAAGCTTTACTAAAATAAAGATATAGTTTTATTTATCAAGAATAGTTTTATTTTTGTATTTTTAAAGCAATGGGCAGTCATGGTTTCAATCTTCTCTCAGGAGTCATGAGGGCTACATTTTTTTTTAATGAAAGCAGTCTTGAGCCAAGGCTTTAAGAAATCAGCAGAATCACAAGGCATTAAGAATCACAAGAATCACGATAAAATCATGAGTTAGGAACACCGCCCTTTAAGGATCTGATCTTAGTAAATATACTGTATATGAAGGAGATGATTTAGCTAGATATACTGTATTCACCCACATAGTTGGAAACTGAAATTCATTTATATTTTTGAAGTAAACACTAGAGACGTTCAGGAATTTTTGATTAAATGATTCTTCATCAGAAAATGCAGATTTGTTGAAACTGTTTGTGGGAAAGGATCTATTTTGATAAATCTCCTGATATGAAACAAAGTTTTTAGAAATTGTTGCAACTTCCCATTTTGACATTTATCAAACCAAAAAGTTTTGTTTCAGTTCAAATGGCTTTGTTTTGAAATTATAATTAATTTATATTAAAATAAAGATATTTTAAAAAGAGCAAAATCTAAACTAAACATTGAAATTGTTGAAACAAAATGTTTTGACTGACCCCATACAATTCAATATATATTTTTTTGAATATCTGAGAAATTATCATGATTTTGACTTTTCATCCCAATTCAAAACAGGAAATTGTTTTGATATCTCCAGTTCTCAAAGAATGGAAAAGCCATTTCTTGCCCAGTTCTTGTAAGGAGTCAATCAAACCGAGGGTCAGAACATGGTTTTCTCAGTACATCTTACAATATGGTAAATGCACTCTGTTCCTTCAGACCCCAGTTTGATTCGGTAGTATTGAAAACCTTGCAGGAGGTGCCCAGTAGAGCTGGTCAGAAATTGTTTGTTGCAATAATTTTCTGACTAAAAATGCCCTTTTCTGCAGGACAATCTCAGTTTTGCTGAAGAGTTGATTTTTTTCATTGGGAAACCAAAATCATGGCTCTTCAGGTGCCCACATGGAAGCCTCTTTTCAATTTCACTGTCTGCATACAGGCAGCTTTCCAGGAGGGCTGTCTACATTGACAGCCCTGACTTTCTGCCTTCCCACTTCTCAGCCTCTCCCTCCCATTTCCTGTTAGGAGTAAGAACCTGCAGCTACACCTGCCCAGTACTCCTGACACCCTAACAAAACAGTTAAGCGACTTGATGGACCATCCTGCCTGACTGACTGAGGAAGCCAGCAGGCCAGTTCTTAAGCTCACCAGCAGTAGCTCACTGGCTTCTCAATGACCATGAGCTCTCTGCCTTCCTGTGCTTGGCTCTCACCAAGCCTTGCTCCTCCACAGCTCCAGCCCAGATCCTGCTCTGCACCCAGCCTTGTTCCCATCCTTGCTCCTCCCTCAGATCCAGTCTGGCTCCTGCCTTCCCTGACTCCTGGTAATCCAATTTCTGATTCCTGACTCTGACTCTGTTTTGACACTTGACTCTGGCCTTTGGACATGCACAAGCAATATAATAACTGTGGAGGTGAATGCTGATGTAATTTAGGTCGACATAATGTGTAGTGGCCTTAGACAATGGGTCATTTCTATCTGGAAATTGTATATTAGTATAGCTTCAGTTGTAACCTTCAGCCCTGCTTCCTGGTTCTAGCCCTGTCTCGAACACTGGCTCTGGCTCAGACTCCAATCACTAGGCCTGACTCCCACTCTGAACACTAGGCCTGACTGCCAGTGACCCAGTCTCCTGACAGTTCTAGGGCCGGATAGACAAAGACTCCATGGGCTCAGGTTCCCCACCAACATCTAGGTCCAGGGCTGGGGAAGTTGAAGACCCTGGCTCTCTGCCTTTCTGGCAGCATGTCTGAAAGGTTCTTGTCAATTTCCCTTCCAGGTGACCAGCCAGGAAGCTGAGAAATCCCATTTTGGTTCTCCCAAACCAGAATTTTCCTGTGAGAAATTTCACAGTTTTGATGTTTCATTCCAGCTTGGGATGAAAATATTTTCAGTGTTTTTTTCAGAAAGAGATTTCCATTTTCCAGCCAGATCTAGTGCTCAGCACCTTGGAGAATACAACACAAAATTTGCAGGCACGTCTGCTAGTTCACAGAATGGATTTGATATCAAGATGACAGATGGTGCCCTGAATAAGGTCAATGTGATATTATCTGGATCTGAGATCAATCCTGCAGCCCTTAATCAACTCCCAGTGGGAAGTCTGAGTGAGTACGACAGCAGAATTTGGCCCTCAGCATCCTGAATAATCATTTTCTTTCTGTAAATTAGCTATTGTAAACTCAGTCTAAAACAGAATCAAGGTAGTCTAGATGCTGAAATTTATTAATCAGATTATAATTAACTGTCTCAAAACAAACATTTTTGAAGGTGAAGTGAAATAATTTCACACATTTACTTTTTATCAACAGCAGTGAAGATTCTTACTGAATTCAAATTTATAGGGGAAATAGAATAGTCTGAACCCAGATTGCCTATAGTTTAGCAGTGTACTCTGCTGCAAATAACCATAGATCTGATTATCAGTGGTTCCTACCACAATTTTAGATACACTGGAGAAATGGATGTGGGTCTATAATTGCCAGGATTCTGGCTATTTCTGGATTTATGTTATGGAATGACTTTTACTATTTGCTGGTCAGTTGGGGGAAAAGATTAATGATACAAGTTAATAAAGAGGCAATATACTTAGCTCCGTATTTGAAAAATTTTTCAGTGAGTTCAAGATGATCACTAGATTTGCAACAGGGACTTAATGCCTTCAGTTCCCCAACAACAAATATCTTTCAAATGTCAAAAAATACAGTAAGTAAGTGTAAAGTTATTGAGAATGATTAAAAAGGTGTATTATTATTTGAAATATTATCAGGATTAGCTGCTTATCTCCAACAGATTAAAAATAAACTTTTGAAGCCCCACACAACTTTTTGGCTTTTGGGATGGGGAGTGTTGGGGGAGGGGTACCCTGCTGATGCAGTCATTTTCTGTGGGACGAAGGGCAAACATTCCCATAAAGATTGTAGGGATGTCATGCTTCTGCTTATTTTCCCAATAGATTAATTAAAGTCATCACAGTAATAACTTCAGGTAAATTAAAAAGGTTCCCACCACAGACTAAAAGTACTGAAACCATTGGAGTTACCCAAATCCTGAAGCTGAAGAATTGGACCCAGAGGAGACTACAGTTGTATGACTCATATATGCATAGGACTGGCTGGTTGCAAATTGTTACGGCAATACCAGCCATTGGAATGGCATACTGATTTTGACCAGATTTATTGTACCTTCACTAGTATCAAATCATAAGACATTTTATAGGTCTGCTAATCACAGTTAAATATAATGCCCAAGAAAAATATCCTCCTCCCTACTTGACTGCAGGAATTTGTAAGCATACTCCTAAAAAATACTAATATACAATTTCCAGACAGAAATGACCCATTGTTTAAGGCCACTACACATTATGTCAACCTAAATTACATCAGCATTCACCTCCACATTTATTATATCGCTTGTGCATGTCCACACTTTGTTCCATGTGTTGGCGGTGTGCATCCTCACCAGGAGCACTTATATTGGTGGGTGTACAGGATGGGGCATTGTGGGACAGCTCCATGAAGCCAGTAACAGTCAGTGTAAGTAACACAGAGTCTACACTGTCATTGCATCAACCTAACTACATCAACCTTGACTCTATGCTGTTTGGGGAGGTGGTGCCATTAAATCAGTGTAGCAGGGCACTTAATTTGGTGAGAGCCAAATTTAAGTGAAGACACTCCACAGCTAGATTGGCATAAGCTGCCTTGCATTGATCTAACCATGTAGTGTAGATCAGGTCTGAGTCAGCCCTTCCATTTCCCTAACCAACCTAGGCTTTCTCCCTACTATATCTATTCCAGTGTTTGTCCACTCTAGTCCCACATGATTTCACAATTTTTCAAAGGAAAGTTATTCCACAGCATAGTACATTTCACTATATGCCTCTTAAATTCTCCTTTCATTTAGTTGTATTCTGATATCTTTTTTTCTTCACACTAAGTAATTCTGTTCCCTCCATTTTATTTAAACCCTTCAAGAATTTGTAGCTTTTTCATGTCCCCTGCTTATTCAAACTACACCTCTTCTAATCTTTCTTCAAAGCAATCCCACCAGCTGTCTGATCATTTTTGTTGGTCTTCAGTGAATTCTCTCAAATTCATGTATCTAGTTGAAGGAAGATATGTTTAAAATTGGTGAAATATGGGTGAAAGTGAATTTTAGTGGTTAGCAGAATTTATTTTGTCCTCTAAATTGGTGTGGAGTAAAGGTTGCTTGATCATACAAGCACATGGAATGTGCTGAGCAGAATATTTCTTGCTATGACAAGGGCATCTGATGAAATTTCCCACAGAAGATCCTGATAGTCCTTTTAGTTTAGGTATACATTGGCTATAGAATTCCTATACTTTATTTCTCAGTGCCATTTGGTCTTGCAGAAGCAGACAGTCAGCAAGAAGGAAGACAGGACTCTGTGTCAAAAAGGAAAGAAAGACAGAAGAAGAAAAATAGAATGTATGCGTGAAGATATGGAATTACATAGCATAAAGAAAAGGAAGATTAAAAAGTGTAGGCTGAAAAACAGATGAGTTCATTCCAGATTCTAGGAACATAGCAATGACCATATTGGATCATACCTGTTGTCCACCCAATCTGGTACCCTGCCTGACAGCAGACAGTACCGGATGCTTCAGTGGACAGTGCAAGAAAGGTTACAGTAGGTAGTTTATGGGACAACCTGTCCAAGGGAAGTTGGTTTTTGATTTCAAAAGGGCTGACTTTCAAAAATTAAGGAAATTAGTTAGGGAAGTGGATTGGACTGAAGAATTTATGGATCTAAAGGTAGAGGAGGCCTGGGATTACTTTAAATCAAAGCTGCAGAAGCTATCGGAAGCCTGTATGCCAAGAAAGGGGAAAAAACTCATAGGAAGGAGTTGTAGACCAAGCTGGATGAGCAAGCATCTTAGAGAGGTGATTAAGAAGAAGCAGAAAGCATACAGGGAGTGGAAGATGGGAGGGATCAGCAAGGAAAGCTACCTAATTGAGGTCAGAACATGTAGGGATAAAGTGAGACAGGCTAAAAGTCGAGTAGAGTTGGACCTTGCAAAGGGAATTAAAACCAATAGTAAAAGGTTCTATAGCCATATAAATAAGAAGAAAACTAAGAAAGAAGAAGTGGGGCCGCTTAACACTGAGGATGGAGCGGAGGTTAAAGATAATCTAGGCATGGCCCAATATCTAAACAAATACTTTGCCTCAGTCTTTAATAAGGCTAAAGAGGATCTTAGGGATAATGGTAGCATGACAAATGGGAATGAGGATATAGAGGTAGATATTACCATATCTGAGGTAGAAGCGAAACTGAAACAGCTTAATGGGACTAAATCGGGGGGCCCAGATAATCTTCATCCAAGAATATTAAAGGAATTGGCACATGAAATTGCAAGTCCATTAGCAAGAATTTTTAATGAATCTGTAAACTCAGGAGTAGTACCGAATGATTGGAGAATTGCTAATATAGTTCCTATTTTTAAGAAAGGAAAAAATAGTGATCCGGGTAACTACAGGCCAGTTAGTTTGACATCTGTAGTATGCAAGGTCCTGGAAAAAATTTTGAAGGAGAAATTAGTTAAGGACATTGAAGTCAATGGTAAATGGGACAAAATACAACATGGTTTTACAAAAGGTAGATCATGCCAAACCAACCTAATCTCCTTTTTTGAAAAGGTAAGAGATTTTTTAGATAAAGGAAATGCAGTGGATCTAATTTACCTAGATTTCAGTAAGGCATTTGACACCGTGCCACATGGGGAATTATTAGTTAAATTGGAGAAGATGGGGATCAATATGAACATCAAAAGGTGGATAAGGAATTGGTTAAAGGGGAGACTGCAGCGGGTCCTACTGAAAGGCGAACTGTCAGGTTGGAGGGAGGTTACCAGTGGAGTTCCTCAGGGATCGGTTTTGGGACCAATCTTATTTAATCTTTTTATTACTGACCTTGGCACAAAAAGTGGGAGTGTGCTAATAAAGTTTGCAGATGATACAAAGCTGGAGGTATTGCCAATTCGGAGAAGGATTGGGATATTATACAGGAGGATCTGGATGACCTTGTAAACTGGAGTAATAGTAATAGGATGAAATTTAATAGTGAGAAGTGTAAGGTTATGCATTTAGGGATTAATAACAAGAATTTTAGTTATAAATTGGGGACGCATCAATTAGAAGTAACGGAAGAGGAGAAGGACCTTGGAGTATTGGTTGATCATAGGATGACTATGAGCTGCCAATGTGATATGGCTGTGAAAAAAGCTAATGCAGTTTTGGGATGCATCAGGAGAGGCATTTCCAGTAGGGATAAGGAGGTTTTAGTACCATTATACAAGGCACTGGTGAGACCTCACCTAGAATACTGTGTGCAGTTCTGGTCTCCCATGTTTAAAAAGGATGAATTCAAGCTGGAGCAGGTACAGAGAAGGGCTACTAGGATGATCCGAGGAATGGAAAACTTGTCTTATGAAAGGAGACTTAAGGAGCTTGGCTTGTTTAGCCTAACTAAAAGAAGGTTGAAGGGAGATATGATTGTTCTCTATAAATATATCAGAGGGATAAATATAGGAGAGGGAGAGGAATTATTTCAGCTCAGCACCAATGTGGACACAAGAACAAATGGGTATAAACTGGCCACCAGGAAGTTTAGACTTGAAATCAGACGAAGGTTTTTAACCATCAGAGGAGTGAAGTTTTGGAATAGCCTTCCAAGGGAAGCAGTGGGGGCAAAAGATCTATCTGGTTTTAAGATTCTACTTGATAAGTTTATGGAGGAGATGGTATGATGGGATAATGGGATTTTGGTAAGTAATTGATCTTTAAATATTCAGGGTAAATAGGCCAAATCCCCTGAGATGGGATATTAGATGGATGGGATCTGAGTTACCCAGGAAAGAATTTTCTGTAGTATCTGGCTGGAGAATCTTGCCCATAAGCTCAGGGTTTAGCTGATTGCCATATTTGGGGTCGGGAAGGAATTTTCCTCCAGGGCAGATTGGAGAGGCCCTGGAGGTTTTTCACCTTCCTCTGTAGCATGGGGCATAGTTGACTTGAGGGAGGCTTCTCTGCTCATTGAAGTCTTTAAACTATGATTTAAAGACTTCAATAGCTCAGACATGGGTGAGGTTTTTCATAGGAGTGGGTGGGTGAGATTTTGTGGCCTGCGCTGTGCAGGAGGTCAGACTAGATGATCAGAATGGTCCCTTCTGATCTTAGTATCTATGAATCTATGAATCTATGAAGTTCCTTCCTTCTCTCCCTATCCATGTTTAGCAAAGGCTAATCATTGGTAATGCTCTACTTTAGCAAGTGGCAGTATTTCTGTGAAGTTACACAAAGGGTTCCAGAACTTTGTAGAAGTGGTGGGGGCCACCAGTGCTGGAATGAGGGGGAGGAAGGGCAAGGGGGATATGCCCCCACTTTTTAACATGGGCATGGATTGGGGGCAAGAAGGTGCTGTAACCCCCCCAAACTGCAAGCCTCAGGCAGGCACGGAGTGGCACCAGGAGGGGCTGCACTTCATGGCAGCATTGCCCCCCCAAACTGCAAACCTAGGGCAGGTCCAGAGCAGCACTGGCTGATGCTGTGCTTCATGGCAGGAAACTGAAAACAGTGATCTGCTCCCATGATGCAAGGTGTAGTGCTTGCTGGGGCCACTTTGTGCCTGCTCGAGGCTTTCAATTTCGGGGGCAATGCTGCCCCCCAAACTGCATCCATGTTAAAAAGTGGGGTGGGGCAGGTTATGCAGCTACCCAGCTTTCGATGCTTTACCCCTCTGGGGAAAGGTTCAGTGACTAGTTTTACCTGTATTCAAGGGGCTGGGATACAAAGGTTTTTGGAGTGTAAAGGCTGAGGTTAAACAGACTCAGAGGCTTTTCATTTGATTCAACAAATCAGCATGACCTGGGGTCCAAGAGGGGAACGCCCCCACCACCCCCGAAAGGACTGAAGGACTGGAACCTGCTAGGACCACCATAAGACTGCTGGCAACATTTAGCTGAATTTAAACATTTTTATTTTATGTTTTCTCTGTACGCTTTTATCCTTCAATAAATGTACTCTGCTTTGGAAGAGCTGGGTAATCATGTGTAACAGTTTGGCACACACTGGTTCACAGTGGTGCAAGTAAAATCCATTTCTTACTAGCCTGGGGGAGGGACACCAGCTAAGGGGGGCATGGGACCTCCCCACATGAACGACCATGTGACTCCTCCCTGCCCTGCCCCCAGCCTGGGGCCCCCACACTCTCCCTGTCCCCTCCCCATTATCCATCCCACATTACCTGGGAGGGGAGGGGGTGTTCTGTCCTCTTCCTGCTGCACTGGAGACTTCAGGAATGGAGCACAACGTGGGGCCACTGGGCCACCCCACACTGCTGTCGTTTCGGAAACTGCTCCCTGTAGCAGTTACCGCATTTTGGCCCCTCCCAGCGGGGGAAGGAGAAGAACTCCCAGCCGTGCCCTATCCCCTTCCACAGAGCTGCGTCTCCATCTGTGAACTACAGCAGTGTCCCCGCCACAGAACAGGGCTGGTGGGGCGGGGCTTGGGCTTGTGCTCCTTTCCCTGCTGGGCAGGGCAGCAAGGATGCCTTGGTGTTGTTGCCAAGAAGGCCAATGGCATTTGGGGCTGTATAAGTAGGGGCATTGCCAGCAGATCGAGGGACATGATCATTCCCCTCTATTTGGCATTGGCGAGGCCTCATCTGGAGTACTGTGTCCAGTTTTGGGCCCCACACTACAAGAAGGATGTGGAAAAATTAGAAAGAGTCCAGCGGAGGGCAACAAAAATGATTAGGGGACTGGAACACATGACTTATGATGAGAGGCTGAGGGAACTGGGATTATTTAGTCTGCGGAAGAGAAGAATGAGGGGGGATTTGATAGCTGCTTTCAACTACCTGAAGGGGGTTCCAAAGAGGATGGATCTAGAGTGTTCTCAGTGGTAGCAGATGACAGAACAAGGAGTAATGGTCTCAAGTTGCTCTCAAGGGGGAGGTTTAGGTTGGATATTAGGAAAAACTTTTTCACTAGGAGGATGGTGAAACACTGGAATACGTTACCTAGGGAAGTGGTGGAATCTCCTTCGTTTGAAGTTTTTAAGGTCAGGCTTGACAAAGCCCTGGCTGGGAGGATTTAGTTGGGGATTGGTCCTGCTTTGAGCAGGGGGCTGGACTAGATGACCTCCTGATGTCCCTTCCATCCCTAATATTCTATGATTCTATGAATACCGGCAGCTCCTCCTGTGGCTGTACCGTCCCCAGCCTTGCTCCCCCTGCCCTGCGTTCCATCGGGGCTGCTGCTGTGTAGATGGAGCTGGGGAGAGCCAGTTCTGTGGAAGGGCAGGGGGCAGGAATGGGATGGTACAGTCACACCAGAGAGGGAGTGTGGGGCCACCAGCTCCTGCTGTGTCTTTCTGGTATGCCGTACTCTCTATAAATATCTTGCTGGTACGGCATACTGGAGCCTACTTGCACTGCTGCTGGTTCATAGTCATTGGTGAGAAAGCAGAGCACAGAGGCTGGACCTTAGTCAAACCTTCTGAGATAATCACAGTGCAACTATAGGCAGTGCCGCCTAACCCCCTATCCTGGCGGGAGAAGGATGTGGGTCCCTGACAGACAGGGGTGATGGCTAGAAGCCTGAGAAGGCAATAAACAAGAGTGCTTACACACGCAACCCAAATCTATCATCCTATTCATTGACCAGGACCCCATTGTGCTAGGTGCTGTACAAACACAAAACAAAAATACAGCCCCTAGTCCAACAAGCTTATGTTTTAAGAAAAGTAGAGTTTTGAGGAGGGATCTGAAGGTGGATAATGATACAGCTTTGCAGATGTTTACAGGGAGCTCCTCCAAAGCATGAGGGGCTCCAAAGAAGACAGCACACAGGTGCTTGTCTGTAAATTTAACAAGTGGGCAATGGAAGCTGGCATTATGTGCAAATTGGAGGCATGAGTTGCTAGCTAATAAGTTACTGATAGGTAATTCAGGTTTAGCACATTAACCGGGCAAGAAGCCTTTACTAAGTTACATTGTTAATGCTGTACTTTCCAAGGCTGTTGTTTGAATGAAAATGATGAATTCCATAACCTGCATGGTGGCTGATTTTGTGATATGATTTATGAACTGCCTTTTTGCATTATGTTATGTGATTGACCCATTTGATTTTCTGCTCTCTGCTGGGCTGAAACAAAACAAAAAACAAACAAGTAAAAAGAAAAGCAGTACTTGTGGCACCTTAGAGACTAACAAATTTATTAGAGCATAAGCTTTCGTGAGCTACAGCTCACTTCATCGGATGCATTTGGTGGAAAAAGTGAGCTGTAGCTCACGAAAGCTTATGCTCTAATAAATTTGTTAGTCTCTAAGGTGCCACAAATACTCCTTTTCTTTTTGTGAATACAGACTAACACGGCTGCTACTCTGAAACCTAACAAACAAGTAGAATCTTGTTTACTATATAACTATATAATTAACTATAACTATATAATTAAGAGCCAATTTTCTCTGTCTTGGATTATTATTCGGGAATGTTACTATTCTGGTTTTACCATAGAAAAGTCATCCTTCAGCTAGAGCTGCACAAAAGTTTAAAATGATTTTAAACTTTGTTTCAATGTAAATTCTAGCTCTAGCAGAGTCATATGCAGAGTTGTGCTCCAAAATCCAAGCTTTTATTTTTTTTTAATAGAAAGTGTTAGAATGCTTCATGATAGAAAGAAAACCTTGAAAATATGAACAGGGTATAACGAATATTACCCCTGCCAATTCCTATGAGCCATTACACATGATCAATTAAGAAAAATCTTTTGCATATTGAAAATTGGAAGAATAAGATACACTTCAATTAAAATAATAAATATCAAAGTGGTGATTGTAATGGCATATCTAATATTTAGTTCTATTGAAAGCTATATTTAAAAAGAAATAGATAAGTGTGCTGTAGAATTTCCAGTCTGCCATGCCAGCATTGTAAAATTAGTGAATCTTGCTGGGTGTGGATGGACTGGTCTACACTGATATACTGTCTGTAAGAAAAGGAGTACTTGTGGCACCTTAGAGACTAACACATTTATTTGTTAGTCTCTAAGGTGCCACAAGTACTCCTTTTCTTTTTGTGAATACAGACTAACACGGCTGCTACTCTGAAACTGACTATAAGAGTATTTGTTGTTAAACTTTGCTATAGTGCTTGACACTCTGGTATCTTAGCTCCTCATAGACCTTAAGGAATTTATCTTTACAGCCTCTCTGTGAACTAGAAAAGTAATTTACACATGGAGAACTGAGACACAGAGAGTAAGGCCCTGATCCTGCAATGAGCTAAGAACAGGCACAAGAATCCACGCAGACAGAGCTCAAAGTAAGATCAGGGCCTAAGTGAATTGTTCTAATTTATGTAGGATATCCCAAGTCCTAGTTCAGTACCTAAACACAAGGCCATCCTTCCTACGCACTTTCCTATGGAAGCGACTTCTATTAATATCAATGGAATTTCTGCATAAAAGCTATAAAATATGTAGTAGGGTGTTGCATTCTGGATAAGAGATTCAACCTGCAGATCAGAAGTATTTGACCCTAAAGGGAGAATAGAATAATAGAGAATAAAATGATTTTTTTGTCCTCTGACATTGTTTAAACATAGGCATGGACGAGGAAATGCACTTGGTAGGAATTCTGGCACAACTAAGTTCCTAGTAAATTCATGGAGATGCAAAGGTACTCACTGATGTCAATTGCTCTTGAACATCTTAATATTACTCTCTTTTTTTAATCATAATCAGTGGAATGAGAGTGCTACTATTTTCATATTAAAGATTGTGGATTCCATTTATATTAGCATTTAACTTTTGCTAGTGTACAATTGTCATAAATATAAAGGGAAGGGTAACAGCCTTCCTGTATAAATACTATAATATCCCTCCTGGCCAGAGGCAAAAATCCTTTTACCTGTAAAGGGTTAAGAAGCTCAGGTAACCTGACTGGCACCTGACCAAAAGGACCAATAAGGGGATAAGATACTTTCAAATTTTGGCGGGGGGGGGGGAGGCGGTTTTGTTCTGTCTGTTCTGTGTGCTTGCCGGACATAGATCAAGGAAGCAAGCAATCCAATTCCATTAGTATTAATAAGTACTAGCAAGGGAATGCGTTAGCTTATTTTTGTTTTGGCTTGTGATTTTCTCTGTGCTGTGAGGAAGGTGTATTCCTGTTTTTTCTTTTTGTAACTTTAAAGTTTGGCCCAGAGGGAAATCCTTTGTGTTTTTTAATCTGACTGCCCTGTAAGATTATCTTCCATTCTAATTTTACAGAGGTAAAATTCTTCTTCTTTTAACCTTTTTCTTTCTAATAAAGTTCTGTTTCTTGTATAATCTGATTGGGGTTTTGTGTGTGTGTGTCCTAAAAAAACCCAAGGTAGTTCTGTGCTCATCTTGTTTATTCTCAAGCCTCCCCAGGAAAGGGGGTGTGGGGGTTTGGGGAATATTAGGGGGGAGTAGGACCTCCAAGTGGTCCTTTCCCTGAGTTTGTCTAAATCACTTGGTGGTGGCAGCATTACCTAATCCAAGGTACAAGGGAGAATTTGTGCCTTGGGGAGTTTTAACCTAAGCTGGTAGAAATAAGCTTTGGGGGTCTTTCAAGTGGGGCCCCCACATCTGTATCCTAGAGTTCAGAGTGGGGAGGGAACCCTGACAACCATATAAACAAAAAAGATATGAGAATTTAAGAAGCACTATAACTATCTTAGATGTCCGATCCCAAAATGTAAATTCATCATAGACAAATATCAGAGAGTTTAAAACTAAATGTGTGATATACTGTATAAAAAAGAAATCAAAGAGCCAAGCTAGATAAGTGTTAGCCATTGAAACAGGTATGATAAGCAAGGCACAATTAGAGGTAAATGGGCTACCCTTTTCGGGTTTATAAGCCTCTGTACAGGAGCAATTTACACTTAACTTCTCTTGCTTAGTTTGGCCTCTGAGATGGACCTAATTCTGTATTGCTTGAGAAAAACTGGATTAAAAACTTATTGAAGTTCACGGGAATATTTAGTGTGCACTGAATGCAGGATCAGACCTTAAAACTGGGGTCACACTATGAAACTGACATGTGTCAGCACAGTTATCAGTATCATCTTAGATTTTTACAGTACATGATTTAGCTGTAAGTATAGACGGGGCAAACCACATTTAGCTCTATTTCTGGTAAGATGTTGGCTATTTTCCCTTGTCTATGCTTAAATCACATTTAGTTCTGGTTTTGTCAAGTTTATTGCTGAGAAATGTGATCAGACAGTTAAGTTTCATAGCACAAACTAGGTCTCACTGGATGAGATAATTGGCCAAATACATCTCTGGTGTAACTCCATGACACCAGAGATTAAAATGGCCCTGTATCTTTGTATGGCCTTGTCATCTTTTTCCAACTTATTTTTATTTTATTTTTGTACATGTAATTGCCTGTTTTAACCATATGAAAATACAGCTAGTGCACTAACTTTAATAAAGTATTATGAATGATAACACCAATCCTTATTGTCACTCAGACAAGACTTTTAGCAGATGACTTTGCTGTATCGTTAGTGAAATAATTTGTTATTAAATCCTGGGGCTTCATCTGCTTTCAAGTTTTTTTGTAGCAAGGGCATTATTCTTTTTGAAGATAATGATTAAGAAAACTTGAATGGAACCCCCAAGGAAAAGTTGGATCAAATGTGTGCAATGTGTGCATTCCATGTTGGGTGCAGTAAGGTCACTCAAAAATGAACTGACTAGAATTTGATGTTATATGATCTAAAAAGCAGTGGGAGGTCTTTTTAAAAAGAGATCCCCCAGAACAAGTACTAATGTAGAATCGAGTCCTATCGACAATATAAGGACATGGTGAAGGAAAGACAGCTGTTTTGAATATTTCTCTAGAAATGTCAAAAGCTGGAACAAACATAAAAAATCTGGAAAGGTCTAGGTTAGAAAGAAAGAGAAACTGATTTTTTTTAATTTAAATTATTTTTTCTCTCTGCCTCACTCTGTTTCTCTTGCTCCTTTGATTACTGCAGCTAAAATATCTTCAGAAGTGAAGATGTCTCTTGGTCTAATCCCCTTAAAAAAAACCTGAATCTGCAATTGGCTCTGTGTGGGCAGAACCCTGCGTGTTCACTGAAGCGCCACAGAAACCTAGGGCTCTGCATACACAGATACAGGTCTCCATTATGGACCAAACAAATTCCAGTTTCCTTTTGGGGAAATGAGAAGTTTCCTGTTGACTGCATAATCTTCACTGAAGCCATTTTGCCATGACTTAGTACTTGAAAAGAGGAAAAACCACATCTAGAAACCAGGGCAACTTCATGAAGTGGTACCCATTCAGGTACATATATCTCTGCTCTCTCAGCAGCACCACACTCCATACACAATCTCCTAGACAGCACACCACTCCTACTTCATATCTATGACCCCATCAGATTCCAGTCCTGTTTGGCCACACAGAAACTGCATTCCTTGGCTGCATTCCTTGCCCCAGTAGCTGTTTGGTACAGAGGGTACATGTAAAATTCATTCAGTTTTAGAGCGATTATGAGTTTCAGAAGTACTCCTTATATTTAAAATGGGGAATACCACTTGAACCAGAAATATCTGTAGAACCTGAAAGAACTTCTCAAGTACATCCACTGTAGAGTACACTTTAATTAAGTCATTTACACCTTTCAGGGAACTTCTTATGTATCACAAAGTACAAATGAAGTAGAATCTTCGGGGACTTTAAATGCAACACTAAAGCAGTTTCCTCATGGCGCAGACAGACATAAATCCACTGCTTACTACATAAAATGATATACTCCGGAGATGTGATCTACATCTATTCTTCTGTCAAGGTTTTTAACATTAATTTAACTTTCCATTACCAAGTGCCTTGTTGCAATGATTTTGTCCAGTGTTCCTTACACTTTTACATATCACCGTTACTGCTGCTATGAAAGCAGATGACTAAAAATCAATATGGAGCAAATTAATTTGATATGGCTCCCTCATGCATTCACTAGTTTGATGACCTCCCATGTTGTTTCACAATTACATTTAGGATAATCTAGCCTTCATGTTCCCATTGATTTACAGCACCTTGGAAAAATGCCTCTTATTTATTTAAACTCTCAGTACCAAGGGCAGTGGCTGAAAATTAAATTATCTCCTTTGCTCAGGTTTAAATTTGTGTTTACAGATGGTAAAGAACCTTAAAGAGATGCAAGTTAACAGGAAAAATGACTTTTTAACCATTACATGTTCTGTAACTTGATTATTCCAGATACATTAGTAGTACTTTGAAGGAATAGTGTCTATCTTTCTCTATAATATAGAAAGAATTATTTTGCAAATGCTTCATGGCAAATATGGAATTTGTTGCCTCAAATTTGTTCTGAGTATATTAACATTAACATTTGATTTTCACAATCTTGGTATTTGTGTATAGAACATCCTGTACTTATCTCTTACGAAGGATAATCTCATTTGCTGGAGAAATGCCTGTAGACTCTTTTCTTTTTATTTTCCTTTCAGATAATTTTTAAACACAGCTCCAAGTATATGATTAAAATGAGAAGAGTTATGTGGCAACAGAGCTAACAAATGGAACATCTTCCAGCACCATCTATGTATCTTTCAGGATTACACTTGCTGCCCATGCAATATCCTTGTTTCGGTGGATCACACCATCTCTCTCACACTCACTCTCACACGTACGTCTATAACATGTCTGAGTTCAGCAAAGGCAGGGTGGCACAGGGTATGGAGGCCTCTGAAAACGTTTGACAAGAAGAGTGCCCTCATAGGTTACTAACTATAGCTTAATGTACTGTAAGACAGAACTGACTCTTCAGACAGGAACACTTGTATACCCAGTGTGACACACTGAAACAAGTGGCATATAATTTTGGGGGTTTTGCTATAATGTGAAAGAAGAAAGTGTCTGAAATGTTGCAAAAGTAGTTGACAGACAAATAGCTAGAACATGCCACTTGACATCCCTTTGATAACAGAGTGATCAAAACTTTCATCATCTTGTCTGTGGTGCCTACTTGATAGTGTTGTGTCAATTAGACTTAGTTTTAAGAGCTACAAAAATCAGCCTGGTCACTTAGTCTCTGCAGTTTCACCTGCCTTCCCAGGTTAATTACAGGGGCATACTCCCTGAACCAAGAGGAGCTGCCTTTATAATCTTCACTTTGAAAGTAATTAAATTAATTAGGTTTTCATTAGGATTCATGGGCTGTAATTACTTGTGATGACTAATTGGTTTATCAATACTTTGATTACTATCTGTTGTACTTTACACAGCTCAGTAAGGGGATTTAAGCATGTGGGCAAATAAATCTACTTGATCTTGCAGTTTGAACACAAAGAAAATCACTACAAGACTACTCTTTATTTTGTTTAACCAGGCAGTGATGCAACTTTATGTATAGTCATTTGCTGACCAGTGACCTATTCCTCTTGCCATTTTCAGGCATCTTCAATACTCTAAAATTCAAGCAGGGACACAAAAGAAATAATTGTTCTCTGCATGTTCACAAGAACCATACAGCAGATCCCATTGTTTAAACTGATAATGATGTATGTTTCCAGTGAACAATCCAAAAATGCTAAAGTTCCTCATTAATCTCTCCCACATGGGTCCCCTTTATAATCTTTTGTTACTGTAAAATATAAACACAAATTTAATACCAAAGCACTTTTCAAATATATAACCAGCACCATTGTAATGTAGCCATCTCTGATGTGGAAATCCAACAGTAAGCTGCATAATAATGAGGCAGAGAAAATGTTGGCCTAGACCAATGAGTTCATTATAACATTCACACACAGTGTGACAGGACCTTTTGTTTTTCTGAAATTGCTCCATGTAGTAAGTTTTGTGATGTTTGTTTATCATTGTATATACCTGTAAAGAATGACTGACTGAACTGGCCAAGATTTGAATCTATGATTCCAGGGAGGCTTACATATTGTAACACTGAAGTTTAGTCCACTAAATTATTCCCTCCAGTTCATTTAAAAATACAACTTTGTTTTCTTGGTTGAGTTGTAGAGGGAATGTTTTTTGTTTCTTTTTAAAATTATTTCATTTGCAGCCATCTACTGTCTAAATCCCCCCTCCCCCCTCCCCCCCCAACAAAAGACAGATAAGAAAGGAATCTGACAGTTCAGGTCTTGTTGCTCAATACGAACTCTAACAGCTAAGAGGCCTTATTCAAACCCCGTTGAAGTCAATAGAAAGGCTTCAGAGGGCTTTGGATCAGGTCCATAATGAGTGTAGTATTGGGGATTAGATTTTCTCAGATTCCATTTATGTTCCTAAGTGAAGTGGTCAGATTTAAGAGCAATGAAAGCTGCCAGGTTCTCAGGGCTTTTGAAAATTGGGACTTTGGTACCCAGTAAGTTATCATGTGATTCTGCAAGGAAAAGTATGAGTGTTTCCTGTCCAATTTCAGGAAAGCAGAGTGTTTTGAGCTGGGCAATTGAAGGAATCAATCTATAAAAGTCCATTATGCACTGGATTCTGGCTACATGAGAGATCATCTTTTGGCCAAGCTATCATCAGAGCAATTGAGATCAACTGGGGTAACAACATACAGAGGTTAAGCAGGGTATTGCTGATATCAGGGTCTTCTCAATGGAGGGCCCTTGTCTCTGCTTTTCATTTACCTTGTCCTGACTCATGATTAAAGAGGCCAAATCTGACTTTTAGGACGTGGTGTAAGTAAGGCTCTTTTTTTTTTCCTCAGGGCATTTGTCTGAAAAAGGGGTCTGGGAAGGGAAGAAGTCGGTGGGATGTCACTTCTTAATTTAGGAAATGTCCGTATAACTTTAGCACAATAATCAAAAAGCTAGAAATGTCTTTGATTTGTGCATGCTCTCTCATACATAATGAGTAGGATATGTTTTACAAATCAAAAACACATATGAAAATTAGACCTTCTAACAGACAGAGAAAACCCTGACACTCTCCATGATCCTGACAGAGCATAAGAGCAATATCTTAATCCTAGTTTATTGTGAAACAGAGAGCTCACACAATTGTCAAACTATCAAACTTTTTTTGTCAGTCACCTTGTTAAATTCAAAGATATCACTTGTAACAACTGACAAGAGACGTGTACTCATGCAACAGTTATTTCACATATTTGACAGTATATAAAATACTCACAAAGTGGGCTAATTTTTTGATGCTGCTTTGAAAACATAGTACCATATTTATACCTGCAGTAAGTCCATTGATGGCAATGGAGTTATTTCATGGATGAATTTTATTCATGGTATGATCATTTATTTGCCGCATTTAATTAAAGTTTATATTCAAAAGCCCACCCGTGTGTCAGCGCTTGGACATTTCTGTAAGTTCTTGTAGTGAAATACCATGGAAAACCATCAGGATGGAGTTAACAATCTAATGCAACCCACTAAAAGACTGCCAGTGTCAGGTCCACCTCTATGGCCCTGATCTTACAACTGAATGTATTAGTATGAACCTTTGAACCTACACAAAGCCACGTTAACTTCAGTTGGCAGAGAGGGCCATACAAGTGCATCCAGCTGCATGATCAAGGCCTAGTTTTAAAATCCATTTCAGTTCTTCACAGACTAACAGATACTTGAAACCAAGAAAGTATCATTGCATTTATGAATGGATCATTTACGATGGATTCATTACATCAAATGTTATCAGATTCATAAGTCTGTAGTTCTCACATGCCTCTATGATCCATGCCATTGTCACAGAATCATAGAATATTAGGGTTGGAAGAGACCTCAGGAAGTCAAAGCAGGACCAACAACAACTAAATCATCCCAGCCAGGACTTTGTCAAGCCGGGCCTTAGAGATTTTTAAGGATGGAGATTCCACCACCTCCCTAGGTAACCCATTTCAGTATTTCACCACCTCCTAGTGAAATAATGTTTCCTAATATCCAAACTAGACCTCCCCCACTGCAACTTGAGACCATTGCTTCTTGTTCTGTCATTTGCCACCACTGAGAACAGCCTAGCTCCATCCTCTTTGGAACCCCCCTTCAGGTAGTTGAAGACTGCTATCAAATCCCACCTCACTCTTCTCTTCTGCAGACTAAATAACCCCAGTTCCCTCAGCCTCTCCTTGTAAGTCATGTGCCCCAGCCCCCTAATCATTTCCGTTGCCCTCTGCTGGACTCTCTCCAATTTGTCCACATCTCTTCTGTAGCGGGGGGACCAAAACTGGACACAATACTCTAGGTGTGACCTCACCAGTGCCGAATAGAGGGGAATAATCACTTCCCTTGATCTGCTGGCAATGCTTCTACTAATACAGTCCAACATGGCATTGGCCTTCTTGGCAATAAAGGCACACTGCTGACTCATATCCAGCTTCTCGTCCACTATAATCTTTAGGTCCTTTTCTGCAGAACTGCTGCTTAGCCAGTTGGTCCCCAGACTGTAGCAGTGCATGAGATTCTTCCATCCTAAGTGCAGGACTCTGCACTTGTCAACGTTGAACCTCATCAGATTTCTTTTGGCCCAATTCTCCATTTGTCTAGGTCACTCTGGACTCTATCCCTACCATCCAGCGTATCTACTTCCCCACATAGCTTAGTGTCATCTGCGAATTTGTTGAGGGTGAAATTCATCCCATCATCCAGATCATTAATAAAGATGTTGAACAAAACCGGCCCCAGGACTGACCCCTGGGGCACTTCGCTTGATACCGAATGCCAACTAGACACCAAGCCGTTGATTGCTACCTGTTGAGCCCAACAATCTAGCCAGCTTTTTATCAACCTTATAGTCCATTCATCCAATCCATACTTCCTTAATTTTCTGGCAAGACTACTGTGGGAGACCATATCAAAAGCTTTGCTAAAGTCAAGATATATCACTTCCACCACTTTCCCCATACCCACAGAGCCAGTTATCTCATCATAGAAGGCAATCAGGTTGGTTAGGCATGACTTACCCTTGGTGAATCCATGTTGACTGTTCCTGATCACCTTGCTGGAGATCAAGTTCCTTCTTGGATCCATTCATCTGGTAGAAAAAAATAGTTTATTTTATGAAATTGGCACAGACATATCTTAGCTGAAAGGTGGCACATGTGCCAAAGCCTGTTGGATGAAAGCGAAAGATTCCACACACAGACAACAGTAGCACTCAAGAGAGCTATTAAGTGGGATGTGCCCATTGCTGAAGAATTCAAAGAAGTAATGGAATTTAGCATCAATGTTGACCTCAGCATGTAACAGGGTGCTCTGCCCCTCGAAGCACTAGAAGTCCTGAGATTAGCCTGTCCTGTTGAAAGATATTCTGAGCCTCATTAAGAATAATCTGGGGCCTGGAAGTTTGAAAGGGGCTAGATGATTGCTTGATGAGCAGATGATTGCTATAAAGGTTGAAAGAGCTCAGTTGAGGGAGAAGAGGTACAGGAAGCAGGTTGACTCCTGTGGCAGGCCCTGGAGCTGATGGCCTGTGGAAAGACTAGGGAAAAGCTGCCAGGAGCAGAGAGGTTCAGCCAGGAAGCCCCTGCATCAGAGGAAAGGACCTGGTTTGGCAGTTAGTTTTATGTTGAACTGTTTATTTGGGGTTTTGCTGAAGATTATGGGTGGCAACAGTTAATGAAGCCCTGTAAAAGTTGGCCTGAAACAGATTTGACATGGCACTGGTTCTTTCCTGGGCCGTGGAGACAAATCAACAGCCTACACAACACAAGAAAAGCCGTTCTCATATTTCTAATACAGTGCTTGTGAATTTCAAAAGGAATCTCCAAAAATAAAAAATGGTAGGTCAATTGTGTGAAAATTGAGTTCATAAGTGTTCACCAACCTGCCAAAGGGACAGACATTTAATTCTGAGCTATTGTGAAGGGTGTTTCCCCTTGATCTCCTGCAAGTTCCTCCTCAGCATTATTTCCATGGGTGCACAACTATGTGACATCTTCCCAAAAGATTCAATAAACAATAATGCATTTTCTCCTGATACACAGTGCCATTTAACTCTTCACTAGAAGAACCAAGAGTGGAAATGATATATGAAGATATCATGTCTGTACAATTTATGAATTCTATGTGAGCTTATGAAACTTGTGTCTCTGATAGGCTGAAAACTCCATTTTGAACGTGTAGCCTTGTGCCTTCTCTGTGGTCTGATTGCCTCCATGTTGGCTTGAAATTCAAAGGCAGGGAGCACAAGAATAACAATCATGCGAAGTCCCAAAATGTTGGAAATCGGTCTTGGCAAGAAACTGGTCCCTGCCCAGAAGAACTGGTTTAGCAGGCGGGAGGTTGATTTGTTAACAGTAACTTGGCAGGGCTCAGTGCTCATCTGGGGAAGCTGGAAAGGGTTTTACCTGACACAGGGGGTTGAAGTTTTTGAAAGGGCAGAGCCTGGTCTGCTCAGGTATTCTCCAGTCCATGAGGGAAAGACCACTCACCACGTGACACCCTGCTTGGGCACCAGTGCTCTACGGAATCCTCTGAAGGAAAGGATGAGACAGAAAGAAACTTGTGTAGTGTGCCTGTTTTTAATGATCTGTATTGTCCTCTGCTTTATGGGATTAAGTATAAAATCATAAATTTGTTAGGCTGTGCAAGATATGTGAGTGTGTGTTCACAGCTTCACAATTGCTGTGTGCCCCACAGAATTAAACTGTAAATCAGAAGTTTCACACCTCTGAGGTGGAGTTCTGGGAAGGAGTTTGTGTAAATTACGGGGATATCTCAGGGGTCAGTGCTGGTCCTGAGGGCATAGGGCAAGTGAGCTCAGGAGCCCCATTGCCAAGAAGTGGTAGCAGCCAGAGTTAGTGCCCAGAAAATGTGCTAACGGGGCCATGGAAGGATCCAATTCTGCAGCTTGTTGAGGCTCTGTGGGCTTAGCACACACCCAGGGAATCCAGAGCCTTGGATTTCCCTCTGAGCAGTCCTAGTAGGTGACCAGGAGTGGGGGCACCTTGTAGGATGTGCAGCAGATAAATATAGGGTGATATTTTTAGGTAATCTTCCCAGCACTGCAACCAATAGTGAAAATGCTGATGTATGCAGGATTCAGTACAGTGAGAAGACACAGTGGTAAAAATGAAAGGAGTACTTGTGGCACCTTAGAGACTAACAAATTTATTAGAGCATAAGCTTTCGTGAGCTACAGCTCACTTCATCGGATGCATTTGGTGGAAAAAACAGAGGAGAGATTTATATACACACACACAGAGAACATGAAACAATGGGTTTATCATACACACTGTAAGGAGAGTGATCACTTAAGATAAGCCATCACCAACAGCAGGGGGGGAAGGAGGAAAACCTTTCATGGTGACAAGCAGGTAGGCTAATTCCAGCAGTTAACAAGAATATCAGAGGAACAGTGGGGGGTGGGGTGGGAGGGAGAAATACCATGGGGAAATAGTTTTACTTTGTGTAATGACTCATCCATTCCCAGTCTCTATTCAAGCCTAAGTTAATTGTATCCAGTTTGCAAATTAATTCCAATTCAGCAGTCTCTCGTTGGAGTCTGTTTTTGAAGCTTTTTTGTTGAAGGATAGCCACTCTTAGGTCTGTGATCGAGTGACCAGAGAGATTGAAGTGTTCTCCAACTGGTTTTTGAATGTTATAATTCTTGACGTCTGATTTGTGTCCATTCATTCTTTTACGTAGAGACTGTCCAGTTTGGCCAATGTACATGGCAGAGGGGCATTGCTGGCACATGATGGCATATATCACATTGGTAGATGCGCAGGTGAACGAGCCTCTGATAGTGTGGCTGATGTGATTAGGCCCTATGATGGTATCCCCTGAATAGATATGTGGACAGAGTTGGCAACGGGCTTTGTTGCAAGGATAGGTTCCTGGGTTAGTGGTTCTGTTGTGTGGTGTGTGGTTGCTGGTGAGTATTTGCTTCAGATTGGGGGGCTGTCTGTAAGCAAGGACTGGTCTGTCTCCCAAGATCTGAGAGAGCGATGGCTCGTCCTTCAGGATAGGTTGTAGATCCTTGATGATGCGTTGGAGGGGTTTTAGTTGGGGGCTGAAGGTGATGGCTAGTGGCGTTCTGTTGTTTTCTTTGTTGGGCCTGTCCTGTAGTAGGTGACTTCTGGGTACTCTTCTGGCTCTGTCAATCTGTTTCTTCACTTCAGCAGGTGGGTACTGTAGTTGTAGGAATGCATGATAGAGATCTTGTAGGTGTTTGTCTCTGTCTGAGGGGTTGGAGCAAATGCGGTTATATCGTAGCGCTTGGCTGTAGACAATGGATCGAGTGGTATGATCTGGATGAAAGCTAGAGGCATGTAGGTAGGAATAGCGGTCAGTAGGTTTCCGATATAGGGTGGTGTTTATGTGACCATCGCTTATTAGCACCGTAGTGTCCAGGAAGTGGATCTCTTGTGTGGACTGGTCCAGGCTGAGGTTGATGGTGGCATGGAAATTGTTGAAATCATGGTGGAATTCCTCAAGAGCTTCTTTTCCATGGGTCCAGATGATGAAGATGTCATCAATGTAGCGCAAGTAGAGTAGGGGCATTAGGGAACGAGAGCTGAGGAAGCGTTGTTCTAAGTCAGCCATAAAAATGTTGGCATACTGTGGGGCCATGCGGGTACCCATCGCAGTGCCGCTGATTTGAAGGTATACATTGTCCCCAAATGTGAAATAGTTATGGGTCAGGACAAAGTCACAAAGTTCTGCCACCAGGTTAGCCGTGACAGTATCGGGGATACTGTTCCTGACGGCTTGTAGTCCATCTTTGTGTGGAATGTTGGTGTAGAGGGCTTCTACATCCATAGTGGCTAGGATGGTGTTTTTAGGAAGATCACCAATGGACTGTAGTTTCCTCAGGAAATCGGTGGTGTCTCGAAGATAGCTGGGAGTGCTAGTAACGAAGGGCCTGAGGAGGGAGTCTACATAGCCAGACAATCCTGCTGTCAGGGTGCCAATGCCTGAGATGATGGGGCGTCCAGGATTTCCAGGTTTATGGATCTTGGGTAGCAGATAGAATACCCCAGGTCCTGGCTCCAGGGGTGTGTCTGTGCGGATTTGTTCTTGTGCTTTTTCAGGGAGTTTCTTGAGCAAATGCTGTAGTTTCTTTTGGTAACTCTCAGTGGGATCAGAGGGTAATGGCTTGTAGAAAGTGGTGTTGGAGAGCTGCCTAGTAGCCTCTTGTTCATACTCTGACCTATTCATGATGACGACAGCACCTCCTTTGTCAGCCTTTTTGATTATGATGTCAGAGTTGTTTCTGAGGCTGTGGATGGCACTGTGTTCTGCATGGCTGAGGTTATGGGGTAAGCGATGCTGCTTTTCCACAATTTCAGCTCGTGCACGTCGGCGGAAGCAGTCTATGTAGAAATCCAGGCTGCTGTTTCGACCTTCAGGAGGAGTCCACCTAGAATCCTTCTTTTTGTAGTGTTGGCAGGAATCTTAAGTGATCACTCTCCTTACAGTGTGTATGATAAACCCATTGTTTCATGTTCTCTGTATGTGTGTATATAAATCTCTCCTCTGTTTTTTCCACCAAATGCATCCGATGAAGTGAGCTGTAGCTCACGAAAGCTTATGCTCTAATAAATTTGTTAGTCTCTAAGGTGCCACAAGTACTCCTTTTCTTTTTGCGAATACAGACTAACACGGCTGCTACTCTGAAACCAGTGGTAAAAATGTTTATGTGCAACTCCAGACATTATGGTGGTAAAAAGGCCTGCAGCCACTCTACAGTACTGCTGTCACCACTACCACCTGTGGGGGAGCCACACTGTGGCTGGACTAACAGTAAAATGTTTCCCACAATTATCAGGGCAGACAAGGCCATAGAATCCTGAAGTTTCTCTGAAATGGAGGGTTATGGGCTTTCAGGAGAAAATAAAAGCACTGGCACAATATGGTAGTGGATCAGTCAAATGTAATTATGGCTATAATCAACTTGTAAACATTCTTCTTGGCAGGATGTTCAAAAAAGATCAATACTGAATTCTGTTTTCATCTCCATTTATTTAAGTGTGATTTGTGTGATTGTTTGGAAACTGCCACTGCATATCACTGTGACTGTAGATGGCAATATTATTTTCCTAAGTAGAAACTCAGTAGGCAGTTTTGTAAGAAAGGGAGCGGGTGGGAGTAATACATTTTGATTTATTTCAAACTGTTCTACAAATAAATAAATGGGTTCTCTCTTACAGACCATTTGCAATTGCAACATATCATAAAGGATTAAAAAAAAACATGAAGGGCAGCTGAAGGTGAAGAAATCAGCTGCTGAATATACTAGCTCATGGAAAGTTAGCTAATTAATCTCTTCAATATTGCAAGTACACAAGAAAATAAATGCAAAATGTCACTATTTAGGACTGCTAGAACTTTCCATCTTCAAGGTGCTTTAAAAAAAATTAATTCAGGCAACAAAAAACTAGAAATAATTTTGCTTTCATGTTACATTTTCAGTTGAGACTCTTAATTCTTTACAAACATGAACTGATTCAGGCTAGCCCCACCACTGTGGAGTTAGGTAAATACAGTCAAAGTCGTTTCAAGGTGAAACTGATAATAAAAAAGCCTTTATGGAGCCAAGATTAAGGGAATCAATTTGTCCTTTTAGACTGAATTCTGAATAGACGTTTCTCATTTTAAAGGGATAATCATATTTACTTAATCACTTTGTTTTTGATAATTTTGTAGCTGAGTGCACTGGCTGAAAACTCTTACCTTTAGCCAACATATTAACACTTCCAATTCTTGGTTAACATCACAAGTTGCTCATACACAGTGCTTTCCCATTTCACACAATCAAAATCAGGAAATTGCCCAGTGTGCCAATTAGAGGTGTTAATATGATAGTATTGACATGAAGAGACACTGCATGCGAATATTGCATTATGTAACATTTAGAAAACTTCTGTTAAATGAGTAAGATGCTTAATTGAGACGTATTTGGAATTTATCAAGGCATCCCCATAATAAGGTTTATAAGTCTTTTAGTTTATTTGCAAAACGGGTGTATTAAGTCAAAGTGGTGAAGCAACTTTGCCAAGGGTACAGTGGCAGAACTGGAACAAGACAAGAGCAAGGACCCTTGCTTTAATTACAGTAGTTTCTGATACATAAAGCTTTCATGTATGTAGAAACACATGATGTCTTATATTTTCCCCATTTTGTATTTTATCGACTAGAGCACCAATTTGTTCCTTCCATATGCACGCAAAACTCCCACAGAAGCTAATGAATTACATGTGTACATTGGTGGTAAAATAGCCATATTTTTTGACAGGCAAAACAGACCTTCCTAATAAGGCTATTGGTAGACATTCAAAGACATTCTTTTCTGGATAAAGCATTCTAAGAACACATGAGCCCAACTTCCCTTAATGTGGTCTGTTCCAGTGATTCTCTATGTAACCTTGGTCCAAGGGGATCTGCCAGTACCCTTTCATGAGGTCTAGTGTGGTAATATAGCGGGCTTCCCCGATCTGATCAAGGAGCTCATCGATGCGGGGCATCGGATAGGCGTCGAACTTCAAAATGGCATTTACTCTCCTGAAGTCAATGCAGAACCACTGGCTCCCATCCAGCTTTGTAATGAGGACAACGGAGCTCTGCCATTTGCTCTGGGAGCACTCAATAACACCCAGCTCCAACATCACCTGGACTTCCTCCTCTATGGCCTCACGGTTCCACCTGGGCAAGGTCTAGGTCACCTCTCAGACCACCACCCCAGGTTCGGTCTGGTTCACATGGTAGGCAAGGGCAGTCCACCCAGGTTTTGTGGTGAACTTCTTGGGGAACATTCTCACTATATGGTGGGCCTGCTCCTGTTGCTTGACCATAAGAGTCTCTGCTAGCTGGGGCTCGCCATAGTTGGGCTCCTCTGCAGGTTTCAGCCCCAGGTCCGGCTCGGGGGTATGGGGCAATTAATAACCCTCCCCGTTCCCACCAGGGCTTTAAGAGATTCACATGATAGATCTGTTTTTTCTTCCGGCAATCAGGTTGCCTGATTTCGTAAGTGATTGGTCCTATCTGGTGAAGGACCTCATATGGGCCCTGCTAGCGGGCCAAAAGTTTTGATTCCTTTGAGGGAAGCAGTAGGAGTACTTGGTCACCAGGTGCAAAGGATCAGGCCTGAGCACTCCGATTGTAGTTTTGCTTCTAGACTCCTTGGTCTGTGTTTAAGATTTCCTTCGTGAGCTCGCCCATCTGTGCCAAACGTCCCTGCAGCTGTAAGACATATTGTAGGAGCCCCTGAGTTGTGGATGGGGTGTGTTCCCAGGCTTCTCTCAAGAGGTCCAGCACCCCCCAGGGTCACCACCCATAGAGGAGCTCAAATGGAGAGAACTTCATAGATGACTGGGGGACCTCTTGGATTGCCAGCAGTAAAGGAAGGGGCAGTTGGTCCCACTGGCAGAGGTTCTTGGTGGGGGAGCATCACAACATTCTCTTCAGGGTCCAGTTAAAGCATTCTAACAACCCATCAGTCTGGTATGGTAGACCGAGGTCTGCAGTTTCTTGATCCCTAGAAGGGTGCATACCTGTCGGAACAGCTTAGATGTGAAGTTGGCCCCCTGATCAGTGAGTATCTCCTGAAGGAGGCCCACCCTGGCGAAGATTTTAACCAGTTCTGCAGCAATAGTATGGGTGGTGATACTCCTTAAGGGGACAGCCTCGGGAAAGCAGGTGGCATAGTCCATCAGGACGAGGATGTATTGATGGCCCGCCTTACTTTTTGGAGAGAGCTCCACTAGGTCCATCACAACCTGCTCAAAGGGTACACCAAAGTCAGGCAAAGGGACCAGATGGGCCTTCTGTACCCCAGCCAGCACCACGTGTTGGCACTCCGGGTATGACATACAGTAATCCTTCACCTCACGGTGGACCCTAGGCCAGAAGAATCAGGTGAAGACCGTAGCCCCAGTTTTCTCCTGCCCTAAATGGCCCACGGCCGGGATGTCATATGCAAGTTTCAGGACAGCCCGTCGATGAGTGTGGGGAACCATGAGTTGGGTCCAGACTTCTTGGGTCTGGGAGTCTCAGTCAATGTAGTAGAGTCACTCATGATTCAGTTCAAACTAGGCCATTGGGTCATGCACTGGGCCTCAACGACCTTGCCATCCGCCCGGGCCAGCTGCTCATAGGTAAACCTGAGTGTAGGGTCTTCCCTTTAGTCTCAACTGAAGTCTACAAGGCCAGGAGGGGGGCCAGCAGTGTCTGGGTGGTCCCAATCAGGTGTGGGAGCTGGGGCGACTCCGGGGTCAGACATAGTGTCGGGGGCTACCTCTGTCAAGGGTGGAGTTCCCTTGAATGCATCTTCTGTTGGTAGGGATCGGACTACTTCAATGAAGTCCAGCCAGTTGCGGCCCAGAGTAACCGGGTAGGCCAAAGGGGACACCAGTGATACAGTCATTAACTGGGTTGCCCAGTTTACCGTGAGAGGACCCAAGCCGTGGTGTATGATTTCACGTTTCCATGGATATACCGGATGTGGACCTCCTCAATGGTCTGTTTGGCATCTGGAATGATTGCCCAGCAGACAAGGGTCTGCCCACAGCCTGAATCAACTAGGCCACTAATATGGGTCCTTTCAGTTTTGCAGTGGACTGGTGACAGGCCTGGGACTCCTCTGTGTACACCTGTCCAAAGTCGCAATCCATCGTAGTGCAGTCTCGCTGCAGATGTCTGTACTCGCCACACTGAAAGCAAGGTCCTACCTCTTGGCACCCCAGCTGCACCGGGTGTCAGTGGGACCCCAGGGTTGGCTAGGGCCTGGAAGCCGGGTCAAGTGCCCAGACGCAGTGCAGGGTGAGGGTTACAGGCATCGGAGAAGGGCAGTCCCGCCTCTGTCCGGTCGTCGGATACAGGGTGACCCATCAGGTTTGGGCAGGACCCCTTTTTGGGCTACTGTGTGCTGGGTCCGGGGGATGGGGTACAGGCTGCCAGTCCTATCGGGGCCTCTGCTGCTAGGAAGTCCTCCGTAAGCATGATGGCTGTGCTCAGGATTGTGGGCTGGTGCCGCAAAACCCATGCCCTCCCTTGGGTTGGGAGGATGTGGACGAATTGTTCAAGGATGACCTGTTCAGTAACCTCATCCACTGTCTGACACTCAGGCTGTAGCCATCGGCAACAGGTGTCCTTTAATTCCTGGGCCACGGCCCGGGGTTGGGCGCCCGGCGGTAGACCTTCCCCCGAACTGTCACCGAAAGGTCTCCTGGGTAATGTCCAAGTTGTCCAGAATCACCGCTTTCACCCGGACATAGATGCAGGCCCCATCATCTGGAAGTCCCTGGTAAGCCCTCTGAGCGGGCCCCATTAGATAGGGGGCAAGGAGGGTTGCCCATTGGTCAGGTGCCCAGACAGCCACTGAAGCAACCCACTCAAAGGTCACCAAATAGGCCTCCAGGTGGTCGTTGGGCCCCATCTTGGCCAGACAGATCGGTGTGGCATGGGGAAGGATGGGTTGGCTGCCCCCTCAGGTTGAGCCCCACCCAGGGGAGGCCACAGGGCTGCAAGTTGCTGGAAGCATTGTTGTTGTAGTTCGCGGTGCTGGGCCCCCAAGGTCTGAAGCAACTGCTGCTGTTGGGCACCCAGCTGCTGTACTAGGTGGTGCTGCTGCTGTTGCTGGCTCTCGGCCAGGAACTTGAGAAGCTTATCCATCTCCTTACTTCGATTAGGGGAGCTTCAGAAACCACCTCATTCTAATCCCTTACTGCAAGGATAGGATCAGCTGCCCACTTTCTCCACCGCATGTAGCATGGTCTCAGTTGGTCTGCTGAGCCGCTGGAGGGCAGCAGGGAGCTATCACCTCATCAAAAGGCCCTGGTCACACCTCTCTGTTGATAGGGAATTAGCGGAGAGAGGTGTGATGTAGCAGTTGGCACAACAAGGGAGTACCGGCCAGAGTCCATGGCATGCCCCTCAGGCAGGGGAGCGCCGGCCAGAGTCCAGGATGTGCCCCTCAGGCAGGGGAGTACCTACCAGAGTCTATGGTGCTTTATCAGGGTTCTACCACCCCATGGCGGGGTGGCAGGGGTAGGGTAACGCAGGCTCACCCAACTCCACTGCGCTCCAGCCCAGGCCCCTGACACTGGCGCGGGGTGGGTCCCGCCACTGGGTCAGCAGGGATCCATCCACAACACGCTGACCAAACACCAATTCACCACACTGTCCAGTTCCTCCCCTGGGCTAGTTCCTACCCGGTCTCTTGAGTGGGTTCCTCTGGTTCCTCCAACTTGTTGGGGTATTCAGCCAGCGGTAGCCCTGGGTCTAGCTCCAGTTCCCCCTCAGTGTTGGGCTCACTCAGGCTCGGGTCGCTGCCCAGCTCCTACAGTTCCTCGGGGTACTCTGTAGCCGGCAGTTCTGGTAACCCAAGTCCCTCCTCTGAGTCAGGTTTCCCCTGATCCAGGGCATCCCCTGGTTCGGCAGCAGGATCTATGGGGAGCAGCCAGTGGCCTGTGTCTATCTCCCACCCTGGTGCTGCCCCCACTGGGATAAGGGCCCCGCCTTTTGTACTTCTTGTTCCACCCCTCCCCTTCCAGGGGGTGGAGTGAGCTTGGCCTTTCTCTGCCTACTCAGGCTGAGAGAGTGGCTCCTCACACTCTGGTTCGGAGGGAGACCACACCAGCTCCCTATGTATACAATGATGGGTTCTAAATTCACTGTTACCACCTATTGAAGAGGTCTTGGAGTCACCATGGATAGTTCTCTCAATGTGCAGCAGCACTAAAAAAGCTTAATAAGTTAGGAACTATTGGGATAAGGATAGACAATAAGGAGAGAAAATATCATCGTGCCACTATATAAAACCATGGTGTGCCCACACCTTGAATATTGTGTTCAGTTCTGGTCGCCCCCCATGTCAAAAACGATACAGTGGAAATGGAAAAGGTTCAGAGAGAGGCAACAAAGATGGTCAAGGACATGGAATGGCTTCCATATGAGGAGAGACTAAAAAGATTAGCCCTACTCTTCAGAAAGAGGAACAGAATGGGGAAGGCCTGAGAATCACACTAACACTAGGAAGAGGTATGTCTGTGTGATTGGGAACACCCTACTAAGAAGTATGGGTAGGCCTTTCACTAGAACTGATTCAGAGAACAGAAGAGTGTGTTGTCTGCTGGGAGCTAAGATATGGAATGTGGACCTGAGGCTGAAGAGGATCCTAAACAGAGTGGGAAAGAATCCACTGATTGTCCTTCATGTGGGAACAAATGACACTGATAAATTCTTGCTGGGACACATCAAGACTACACAAGGCTTGGGAAGACACTTAAAGAAATGGAGGCTCAGATGATCTTCAATGGGATGCCACCTGACTCTGGAGGTGGAGAGTGAAGATAAGATAAGATTATTATGATCAACAGGTGGATCAGGTAGTGCTGCTGTGATGTTCAACCACTGGAAGGCATTCATAGACAGAAGGCTCTTCTCATCAGACTCTCCCTGAGTAGAAAAAGAAATAGACTTCTGGGATGGAGGTTGTCACAGCTGATTAAAAGATTCCTTAAACTAGGAATTTGGGGAAACTGTTGAGATGCTCATGTAATCTCCCTGTCTGGTTCTAATATTAAGCAGAAAGAAAATCAAATAAAAGAGGATACAGTAATGGAGACGGGAACAACAGAGGATAGGACAATGGACAACAAGAGGAAAGATAGTGCCAACACCAATGAGGGTGTCGTGCGGCGACGAGTCACCGCTGCGGCACTCCTGCTGGTTGTCAGGGAATCAGCTCTTTTCAGCTAGGAGCAACCTCTGCTGGTCGGTGTCTCACCTGCTTCTGGCCCTGTGCCCCTCCTGGACCCCAGAGCCCTTCTAGATTAGGGTTCTGCCCCCTGGCTGTACCCCCTCAGTCTGGGTCTCCCCATCCCCCTATCCCCCCTTGTCTCAGTGGCTATTGTCAGTCATCGTCTAGCCCCCACTCCCTGGGGTAGACTGAAGTCTGTACAACTCATCATCAGCAAGGGTGGTCGGACCAGCTGCCTTTGTCTATGTCTGGACAGCCTTAGTACCCTTTTGTGGGCCTTTATCTCGACCAGCAGCCTGGGGCTATGCTAGGCTGGAGCTCCCCAGCTCCCTCTGCCCTTCCCCAGCATTGCTCTGCCCTAGGTACCTTCCTTAGCTTCCCAGGCAGCCAGGTCCTCCTCTCTCCATATAGCTAGAGAGTGTGTCTCCCTCCTTCTGGCCCACTGCCCTTTTATAAGGGCCAGCTGGGCCCTAATTACACAGGCTACAGCTGTGGCTGTTTTCCCAAAGAGACCAGCTTTTTCCCTCTCAGCCCTCTCCCAGGGCTGTTTTAAGCCCTTTAAGGCATTGTGGGGGTACCACCTTGCCACAGATGGTTATAATCAGGTAGGTGATGTTAGTGATGATAGTTAGGTAGCTGCCCCGCAGTGACTCAAGAGCATGAGTACCAACCTCGGGACAGGCGGATAGGAAACAGAGCAAAAACCTCAAACTGATTCAGTTCTATATTCAGATTTTGCCAAGTAAAAGAAGGTTGAGGGGAGATGTGATTGCTCTCTATAAATATATCAGAGGGATAAATACCGGAGAGGGAGAGGAATTATTTAAGCTCAGTACCAATGTGGACACAAGAAAAAATGGATATAAACGGGTCATTGGGAACTTTAGACTTGAAATTAGACGAAGGTTTCTAACCATCAGAGGAGTGAAGTTTTGGAATAGCCTTCCAAGGGAAGCAGTGGGGGCAAAAGACCTATCTGGCTTCAAGATTAAACTAGATAAGTTTATGGAGGAGATGGTATGATGGGATAACATGATTTTGGCAATTAATTGATCTTTAAATATTCATGGTAAATAGGCCCAATAGCCTGTGATGGGATGTTAGATGGAGTGGGATCTGAGTTACTACAGAGAATTCTTTCCTGGGTATCTGGCTGATGAATCTTGCCCATATGCTCAGGGTTCAGCTGATTGCCATTTTTGGGGTCGGGAAGGAATTTTCCTCCAGGGCAGATTGGAAGAGGCCCTGGAGGTTTTTCGCCTTCTTCTGTAGCATAGGGCATGGGTCACTTGCTGGAGGATTCTCTGCTCCTTGAGGTCTTTATACCACGATTTGAGGACTTCAGTAGCTCAGACATAGGTGAGAGGTTTTTCGCAGGAGTGGGTGTGTGAGATTCTGTGGCCTGCGTTGTGCAGGAGGTCAGACTAGATGATCATAATGGTTCCTTCTGACCTTAATATCTATGAATCTATGAAAGTGGAAACTCCGCAGTCACTATAACTGCCTTAACATGGAGTCACAGACAGTTCCCTTGTGTACTCCCCTTGCCACCCTGGTAAGCTTACCTTTTCAATAGATGGTCCCTTACATCAAGAGTGGCAGCAAATATGCAGGTTTCAGAGTAGCAGCCATGTATTTGCAAAAAGAAAAGGAGTATTTGTGGCACCTTAGAGACTAACAAATTTATTTGAGCATAAGCTTTCGTGAGCTGCAGCTCACTTCATCGGACGCATTCAGTGGAAAATACAGTGGGGAGATTTATATACATACACAGAGAACGTGAAACAATGGGTTTTATAATACACACTGTAAGGAGAGTGATCACTTAAGATGAGCTATTACCAGCAGGAAGGCGGGAGATGGGGGGGAAGGAAGAAAACCTTTTGTGGTGATAATCAAGGTGAGCCATTTCCAGCAGTTGACAAGAACGTATGAGGAACAGTGTGGGGGGTGGGGGGGAATAACATGGGGAAATAGTTTTACTTTGTGTAATGACCCATCCACTACCAGTCTCTATTCAAGCCTAAGTTAATTGTATCCAGTTTTCAAATTAATTCCAATTCAGCAGTCTCTTGTTGGAGTCTGTTTTGAAGTTTTTTTGTTGAAGAATAGCCACTCTCAGGTCTGTAATCGAGTGACTAGAGAGATTGAAGTGTTCTCCGACTGGTTTTTGAATGTTATAATTCTTGACATCTGATTTGTGTCCATTTATTCTTTTACATAGAGAATATGCAGGTTACTACCAGTCCCAAAAGACCAGTCACTTATCCCAGGTCAATGGCACGTTAGATTTCACACCAAAGACAATGCTTGCAGCCAATCCTATAATGAACTATATAAAGATTTATTAAACAGAAAAATAGTTATTTACAAGGTTAAAGCAGGTAAACATGTATACACAAATGAGTTACCATCTTAAAATTTAATAGAAGCTTCTATAATAAGCAAGTTCAGTATGTCCTTTCGGGCTAACCCAAGTTAAGCAGCTGAAGATCCCTTGTTTATGCCTAGAAATGTTGCCCCCCTCCAAGTCCAAGCAGCATAGAGATAAGGTTATTTCTTCCTCCCATGTGCTCTGAGCTACAAACTCAGCTGATGGGAGGAATGCACTTGCATGACTCATCTTCATTTGAGGGGAGGGAAACATAGCAACAAAATCTTTTGTCCTCTTTAATGTTCCACAATAGTCTGTCAGGGGCCAATGGACCTTTCCTGTTGGGCAGGAACATGTTTGGTTGCAGATTGGCACTTCACACTAGTGGATTAATGGAAACATGGTGAAATAGCAGTCATGACTGGAATATATGTACTGAAGGGTTTATGTTCAAGAAACACAGAAATAAAGGTAAAGGTGGTTGAGTAGCATTGTACATTAATGAAGATGTAAATTGTAAAGAAATTAGAAGTGATGGAATTAATAAAATGGAATCTGTTTGTCTCAAATTCATTTTGGGAAAGGAAAGTAACTGAGGCTCCACTGCGATAGTGCTTGGGGTCTGCTAGAGACCTACAGGATCTGATCTGGATATGGATAGAGACCTCTTTCATATTTTTAATTAAATCAATGTTATTGAGAATTGGGTGATTATGGGGCACTTTAATTTCCCAGATATAGACTGGAGGACAAATGCTACTAATGGAAGGACCCAGATATTCTTGGATGTGACAGCTGACATATTTCTTCACCAAATTGTCACTGAACCAAGAAGAGGTGATGCCATTTTAGATTTAGTATTGGTAAGTAGCAAGGACCTCACAAAAAAACTGGCTGTAGAGGACAATCTTGGTTGTAGTGATCATGAATTAATTCATCTTAAACTAAATGGAAATATAAACAAATATAGGTCTGCAATTAAAATTCTTGATTTAAAAAAAAATTAAGGGAATTAAGTAAGTGGACTGGACTGAAGAACTCAAGGAACTGTACATGCAGGCAGCTCATAAAAACATTAAGCCAAAATTGCAGAAACTATTAGAAGCCTGCATCACAAGCGGGGCGGGGGAGGGGACCTCAGAGAAGAGGTGCAGCCCAAACTGGATGAACAGACATCTCAAACCGGTTATTAAGAGAAAGCAGAATGCCTACAAGGAATAGAAGAAGGGATGGATCAGCAAAGAAAGTTACCTCTGGGAGGTCAAAGTGTAGGGATAAAGTGAAAACTGCCAAAAACCAAGCAGAGCTATACCCTGCAAAGGAAATTAAAAAGAATAGTAAATGGTTCTTAAGACATATATATATACACATATATATAAGAAAACAAGGAAAGAAGAATTGGGACTGATACGGACAGGGTAAAGATTAAAGATAATCTAGGTATGGTCAAACACCCTAAACAAATACTTTGCCTCCATTCTTAGGGGAAATAAGGCAGTGGCAGAGTGGCTAATGGGAACAAAGATATGGAAGTAGAGGTGGAAGCCAAACTAAGCTTAATTGGCCCAAAAGGGGCGGGGGGTGGATAATCTCTATCCAAGAATATTAAAGGATCTGGCACACAGAGATTTAACAAATTGCAAGCCCAAGTGCAAGGGTGTTTAATGAATCCATAAACTTGCAGCTGTGACATTCCCCAGGGTACAATCTGGACTTAGCTCTCTAGCTTTTTACACTGCTTTACTGTCAGAACAGCCATTCCTGGCCTGTTTATGCAGTATTTAGCATATACATTCACTCCTAGCTAAATACATGATCACTCTAACCAGTCACTCATGAATTACATGCAGGGCAACACCTGCAAATTCTTAGTCCAAGACTTTCCCCCAGAAATGTGCTTCTTGTACTGTCCAGCACACTAATGAACCATGCAAGCTCATAGAAAGTCCATCATTTCATCAAAGGAAAATGATAATGCACCAACCTTGTTATCCCAAATGGAGTCCCCCACACACTGGTTAGGATTAAAAAAAAAATCCATTTGTTAACTACAGAAAGATAGATTTTAAATGATTACATGTATTGATGAATAAAAGTCAGGATTGGTTACAAAAGAAAATAAAAGAATAATGCACAAGCTAATACATAATTTAACAAGCTAACATAAAGGTTTTGTCTCACTATATGCTGCTGTAAATTTCACAGGCTAGGTCTCCTTCCAGTCTGTGACCACTCCTTCCTTAGTACAGTTCTTCTGAAAGTTGTTGATGTCATAAGCAGAGAGACAGGAAGAGGAGAGATGAGGTCAAATGTTTTCCTCCCCCTTTATAACTCAATTTCTTGTGCTGGAAACATCCTTGTTAAGTCATGGTAACATGTAGTCTGTTGTGGATGTGAGGTTTGAAATTTTCCTGTGTTGCAATGTGTTCTGGGCCAAGGTGCTCGAAGCACCACAGGCCTGGCAGGAGTACTCTGAAAAAAACAAGGCTTACACACAGCTGTGAGTTATTGGCTTTATTGAAGGTTAGTGACCCACCCGCAATGGGGACTCCAAGCGTTGCAATCACAGAGGCGGGGAACCCAGCACACTGGAGCTTTGCCTGGGGTGGAGTCCGACAGAGGGGCAGACAGTCAGCATTAATAAGCATTACACAAAAACAGCTCATGAATATAAAGTTAGGTGCTTCTTAAAGGGGGGCTTTCTACTATCTGGCGAAGGGCCATGCAAAGCAGCTGTGTCCTTCAAGAACTATCTCCTACAATAACGAAGCAGCTATCTATGTCCCACAGTAACCTCTCAGCTCGAGAAAGCGGAAGTTCCCTGGCTGGGCCATAACAAAGTCTTCCGCAGTCCCTTACACTCCTCCCCTCGCTTTCTCGAGCGACGCTAAGGACCATGAGGATGCAGTGAGGAGAAAAAAACACACACAGCACTGGGAGACTAGGCCACGACCGCAAAGGCAGCAAAAATATAAGCCAATAAGGCAAATAAGGCCAATAAATAGGCCTTGAACAAGATGGGCGGCCCAATCCTGTAACGTGAAGAGCCAGGACCAAAGCCAGGTGTCCCCTTGCTGTTGGCGGATCCCTACTGCCAACTGACGGAGTCGTTGTAAATCGGCCTCAATGGAGGGCCCGGCATCCATCACATTAAAGCAGCACATACCAGCAAACTCCTGGCATGGATGGCCGTGTCGGAGTAACAAATAATAAGTAGCTAGCCTATTTTGCAGCATTCCCTAGCGTACCTCACCTAACTTGTGTGAAAGAAGTGCGAGGACTGTAGAGGTCAGGTTGATGGCTTTCGCGACAGCACACGCAAGGTGTTCCACCACATGATAATTATGCACCACCAACCCAGGAATGCCAATCAACAAAAAAGCAAGGGCTGCAGCTTAGGCCTTGGAAAATAATGTCATGTTGGCTTTACAGGTGGAGTCAAGAGGGATGGTGTCTCTGCGGTGGCGGCCAGAGACTTGTGAAGGATGAGGAAAAATGAGGGCGGCCACATGGCCAAAGGTGCAGGGGCCCCCTGAACTATTGGCTGGAATGAAAGAATAAGCAGTCCTGCCACATAAGAGAAACCATCCTGTGTACAATTTCATATGCCCGTATGCAAATGAAACCTCAGTGCTTTTATTACAGATTAACTCCACATTGGTGTGATTTGCCCCAATGTGCCTGGCATTTACAAAAAACATAAAAAAGGAGGCAACAGTGACATTGGCCAGACGAAATGAATACATAGACGTGTCTAGATTATATTGGGCGGGACCCAAAGCATACAAATCCATATATGTAATAATTTTATCAATTGTCTTCAGTAAGGAATAGTGCTGGATGAGGATCACGTCTATGCAGACACCAATGAAACAGGTTTCCATCACAGCACCCATAGCATACGTATGCGGTAAGCAAAACGATGTTGCATTAATAGCACTTTGGGCTAACACCAACCAGGCATTCATGGAGGAGGTGGCAGCTCATTCAGTGGTGAGGCTCATAAGGAGCGCCGCGACAAGCGGGAGAGTGAGATCATGTGAGGATAGTCTTCCCCCTCCAGGAGTATGTATGCCTATCCTTCCCTGGTGTCAAGGACTACAGCAGCTTGCGATTCCCGCTGCGGTACTGTCCACCACACGTTAGCCAATACGTGCCACTTGGTCTCGCTCAGGGTGCTGGTTTCTAGGCCTGCGGGAGGTAAAGGAAACAGGTTACACAGGGCCTCCCCTCGCTCCCATTGCAGTGGCTCTGTTGCAGCGCTGGTGCAAGAGAGGGAGCCCAACGAGTGGTCCGAACTTAACCAATACGGGGGATAAAATTGTAAGCCTGAAATCAATGGTGTGATAAAAAATAAGCATGGTGGTTCACATTGGAGCTGTGACTGGGCGGACCAGGGGTTCACCTCCTGTCCAGGCTGCAGGGCATAAGAGTGTGGTACGTAAAAGATAATTACGCCTTGCGCAGGGTCGATCACATCCGGCGCCTGTATGAGACTCACCCGTAGGTAGGCATGTACGGCAGGGGGAAAGATCAGACGCTGGAAGGGCGTCTGGCCACCCAACGAATGATTGTTGAGTAGCCAGACAGCCTGCTCCAGCACCCCAGACCAACTGCGGAGCATATGGGTGGGGGTGAGGCAACGGATCTGATCCTTCAAGAGCCCGTTCAGGCGCTCAATAAGGCCGCTTGCTGTAGGCGTATACGGAAGATGGTAGTGCCAGTCCACTGCCACGTCTGCAGCCCAGGTCCATATGGCCTGGGCCGTAAAGTGGGTTCCCTGGTCACTCTGTACAGTGCGTGGAGTTCCATAACGGGAGCACAGTTGCTGTAGCGCAGCAAACGTAGTAGCTGCGGCCGTGGTGGCGCTGGGATATACAAACAGCAGGCCAGTATATGTATCCACAGCTGTAAAGGCATACTGCCAGCACCGCTCTTGGGGCAAGGGGCCAATATAGTCCACTTGCCAATCCTGACAGGGACCTGCAGCCCGAGCAATTCTGCCGGTTGGTCCCGGGAGGGCAATGGGCGCCAAGCGGGAGCAAACCGGACAACTGGCACGAACCGTCCAACAGGCCACCAAGGGCAGGGAGGCGCCTTGGTGGAGGGCTGTGATTTGCGTTGCTCGGGCTCTTCGGTGGCCTCCTTCCACATGGTACTGTTCCGCCAGCTGCAGGACCTCCCCTCGTGCCATGGCATCGGCCGCCGCATTCCAGTGGGCCTCGGAGATTTTAGCCTTTGTGTGAGCGTCTACATGTCGCATGGTCAGAGAGGCCTGTCGAGCATAGTGCAGGAGCTGCTGCCAGAGCGCTGCTCCCCACAGGGGTTGGCCTGCAAGTTCCCAACCCTTCACCTCCCACGCAGTTATCCAGGTCCGGAGGCCCTTGTATAATACCCAACTGTCCGTTTAAAGATAAACCCGTGGTGGGGCGCCCTCAATTGCTAGGGTGGCAGCCCACAATTCAGCCCACTGGTTGGAGCCGGCCATCCCCCAAGCCATTGCCACGACATCTGCATAGGGGGCATAGGCTATGACCCGCCATTGCCTGGCTCCCTGCACTGTATAGGAAGCTGACCCATCCGTGAACCATGCATGTTCCTGCTCCTCGGTGGACAGTTGGTCCACTGAGGGGGCCTCCTCTATCGGAGAGGCGGGCACGGGGTCTTCCACTGGGGGCAGCTCCTCTATGAGGGAGGGCACATGCTCGAAAATGATGGCCCCCAATAACGGCATGTGGGCTAGAAAGGGAGGGCCAGCCCAGCAGCATGTGTTGTTGCAGATAATGCTTCCACTTAAAGTGGGTTGCGCTCTGTGCAACCCCTATCTGCGTTTGGGCCGATTCTGCCCGTACCCAGTGCCCCAGGGGAATGGGCATGCGTACGATGACCGGGGTGGGGCCCATTACGCACTCAGTATCCTGCAATACCCAGACCACCGCCAGGATCTGCTTTTCCAGGGGGGTGTATCCGGGTTCAGCCCCCTTCAACGTACGGGACCAGAACCCGATCGGTTCCTTTTGCTGGGCCCCTATTTGCTGCCATAGCCCCCAAGAGGCCACGTCCACCACCATGGTGACCTTGAGCTCGAAGGGGACCCCAGGCTGTGGAGCGTGGAGCCGAGCATGAGTGAGCAGGGCTTCTTTACACAGTTCAAAGGCAGTTTGATGGCTCCGCTGCCATTGTCAGGGTGCCGCCTTTCATACTAAGGCCTTCAAAGGCCGCATAAGGAAGGCTAGATGAGGAATGAAGGCATGCCAGAACCCAAGTAGACCAAGGAAAGCATGCAACTCTTTCTTCGTCTGGGGTGGGGGATAACCCTGCACCGTTTGTTGCACCTTCCGAGGAATTTGCCGATCTGGTCCCACCCACATAATACCTAGATAGACTACTGTCTGAGCGGGGCCCTGTATTTTCTGCAGGTTCAGAGTCCATCCGCGCGCCTCCAAGCCAGTAACAACTGCATGTAACTCATCCGCCACCAGTTCACGGGAGGGGCCGGATACCATCACGTCGTCAATGTAATGGTAACAACGGGCCATGTCCAGCAGCCATATTCGGGCAAGGTCAGCACTCAGCAACTGGTGGCAAATAGTTGGGGAGTGCTTCCAGCCCTGTGGCAGAACACAGAAAGTATATTGGTGGGCCTGCCACGAAAAGGCAAACTGCTCCTGACTCTCAGGGGCAGGGGCGATAGAAAAGAAGGCATTCGCGAGGTCAATTATGGTGTGACAGGGCAAGACAGCTGCCGCGATGTGCTCGATCAGGGTCACCATATCCGGCACGACTGCCATCAGCGGAGGGGTGACCCTGTTCAACTTGCGATAGTCTACCTTCATACGCCAAGTCCCATCTGGTTTCTGCACTGGCCAAAGGGGGCTATTGTATGGGCTTAAGGTGGGCCGAATAATCTTGGCCTCTAACAGCACACTGATTGTCTGGGTGATCTCCTCCCCTCCAGGAGGCGATACTGTCGTTTAGATACTACAATGAGGGGAGCCCCGTAGGATTGTCAATGCCCGTACCTCCCGTACCCAAGGTGCACTTACATACCGGGGATGTCTGAACGCGAAGAGGCCGTACCTGGTATCCATAGAGCGACCCCGCAGGACATCAATGCCCAGTATGTATTCTCCAATAGTGGCCACCAAAACAGTGGCCTAGAACGGGGGAGCCTTCCCCAGGGTCAGAGTGACAGTAACCTCATATGCCGGGATCTCCGCTCCTCCGAGGCCTTTAACGACAGTGGCTCAGCCCTGGGTCTGCGCAGAATGCAAGATGGTGACCTCAGCACCTGTATCTATCAATGCCAACACGTGTTGGACTCCTTCCCTCGGCCAGTGAATCGCTAGGGGTACATAGGGGCGACTATCTCCTGCCTCCCTCCCGTGTGTGGCCGCCGCGACACATGGAATGGAGGACCTGCCACGCCCTCAATATGGGCATGGCAGTTTCCACTCGGCAGGCGGAGCAGAGGGCTCCGCGGGCTTGGTTCGTTCCACACTCTTCTCCCCTTTTCCTCCAGCACTACGTTTGGTAGGGGGCAGCTGCATCCACCACTTGTATAAGTACGCCGTCGGCTTTCCACTGATTTCCTCGCGAGGGACACCAGCCTGCAAAAGATCTAGCCACAAGGTCTTCCGGGGCACCCGCAACTCCCCTTTCTCCTTTCCCCCACTTTGCTGTTCCTTTGCAGCCCGTATGGCTCTTGGCCTAGCACCCACCAAGGCGGCTTCCAATTGCATAAGGGTGGCTGCCAAGTCTCCCACGCGCCCATTCTCTGCCATGACGACGGCGAGGAGGGAGGGTTTTAACTCATCAGGGGCCAGGCGTAACACTGTGGCTTTAATCGATTTTGTCACCGGTACATCATCCGGCCCCATCTCCCCGCCCGTAGAGGCAGCCCAGGCCATTCCCAATTGATGGAGGGTTTGCACCCCTTCCGGAACGGTCTTTCAGGGGCGCACCTGTGATTCCAACTCCCCCACTGAGGGGTAGGCCGCCTCCAATGCAACCGCCAGCCAGTGGTACAAAGAGGGGCTTTCGATGTCTTGCCCCCTGGCCTGCGGCCACAGCGAGTTTGCCAATTGTGCACGTACCTGAGAGTCTTGTGATAGGAACCCCAACTGTTGAAATTCATAAGCAAACAAGATGTACCATGCTCTGACCATGTATGGCAGTTCTTGGGATGTGGGATATGGTCATGCAGCCACTCTAGATCCTGAAACCAGTGTATGAGACCTCCTGAGTCCCCCCCCCATCACTTACACCTGCTACTCTGGATTGCCAACTAGGTTGTAGGCATTCAGCTTTTAGTTTATGGACTGGAGATAATGTGGCAAGAAAACAAGGAACACAGGCTTAGCAAAGGAATTTCTTAACTACATTTACTTTGCTCTCAAAGCACTCAAGAATTACAGATCATGAAAATAGTAAAAGTACTAAGACACACTCTCCCCAGTTTGAGCTCAACCCTTCCATAACCTTTGTGAGTTCATAGTTAGTCAGTATTTCAGGCTGGGCAGAATCCCTTCTGCCCTTTCTCTCCTGAAAGTTCATCCTACAAGTGGATACGATTATCCCTCTGCACAGAGCAGAACCTCACTCTCCAGTACAGCCTCCGTTTCTGGAGCATGTCAAGTTCCACATCCACCAAATGTGCTTGCCGCACATTGCGGGGACCTGCACAGAGATCATTGTTCAATTGGACCAATATGGACCAATAGTTGAGACAATCAAAGTCTACAGCCCCAGATTACAGCCTTGATGGCTCTCAGTGATGGTCCATTCCCAGGCAGGGCAGCTGGCTGGAATGTAAAATAATAGTTTGCCTTTAGACAAGTCCAAACTAATGCAGCCACAATGCTAATATTTCAACACAGGTACAAATCATCACAGTTTGATATAGTCATATCCCACTTTATCATACCACCACCATCACCACATAACTCTTTTCATCCACTAATTTTAAAGCACTTTATCAAAAAGGTAAGTATCATTATCAACATTTGACCAAGGCATAAAATGTGTGTACCAAGAGATGAAGTGACTTCTCTGGTGTCACAGAGCAGGCAAAGCCAGGAATAGAATCCAGATCCCCCGAGTCTCAGTCCAGTGTAATTCCAGGAAGATTGTAAATGGGGGTTGGAGAGGGTGAAATAAGCATAACAAATTGTATCATACACTAATAGCAATGGACATGGATGCCTCTAAAATACTCCTAGATACAAAAGGTTATTTATCATACTTATTATTTTTTGGAGATATTGTAAAGGGGGATAAATAATGATAGCATTAAAATAGCTCCTTTTGTGTCTTAAAAGAGTTATCATGTAATTGCTACTCTTAAAGTCAGAGTTAGTCACAGTAATTTCTATATTTTATCTAGGCTATACTTATCTTGCACTGATACTGGGTTCTTCTGTTGTTCACAAAGAAAAATTAAATCTAAAAATGATCTTTTCTAAATAGAAGAAAAAATAATATTTCATTATACCAATTGGATAATTTTTTACTAACCTAACTGATAAACCAAGATATGAAAATCATATATCCCCTATTGAATTCAAAAACTTGTTGAAATTCTTCACAAGAGCAGATTTATTCTTTCTATTGGGATTTACATAACCATTTGTATAATTATCTACTCTCTTTTTATGAGCTTCTGTAAAGAAAATAAAACATCTTTTATCTTTGAAGTCAAAGAACAAGTGTTATTTCATTCCTTTCAAACTCCAAAGGTGATGATAAAAAGCCATTAGGCAAAATTGTAATCAATTGTCATGTTTTAAAATTGAAAAATAGAGATGTAGAGCCAGGAAGTTGGAGTCTGTCCTCATCATTTTCCTGTTTACTTTTTTTATTTGGTGTTATCAGACTTTCAATCATGAATAAACATTACTATTCCAGGATTTAACTTGGCATTTTACTAATTACACTATCTAGTTTCTAATATAGCTGGCTAATGAATTAACATTTTTTTTCTAGTCAGCTAGTATTAGTTTGTATGCTAAGCATTAATTCATGTACCACAGAGACAGATTTTAGGGCAAGCATAATGGTGCAGTAGATGACCCCCTTTGTCAAATCAAAATCTTTGTTCTGTTTTGAAAGATATTTATAATTAAAAAGCATTATATTAAAAACCCTCCAAAGGTAGTTCAGTTTCAGTAGCTCTGTATGTACTAAGATTGTGGGATTCCTCAATTCCTCTAGGTGCCAGATATCTAAAACATAGGATAGTTATTTTATTGCTTTTCAAACAATATTATTTTAAATATAAGTATATTTTATCAAAGCCAAAATCTTTCACATGTAAATTAAGTGAGGTTAGGAAACAGAGCAGTTCAGCAATATAAAGATGTGATAGATACATGGGCAATGATACATGATTTAGGGGATTGCATAGTCATGTCTATTGCATAGACATAGTCTGTAAGTATCTATACATGGAGAAGGTGTCTGATACCAGAGGGCTCTTTAATTCAGTAGATAAAGGCATACATAAAAAGGATCCAATTGCTGGCCATTGAAGTCAGCAAGCTTCAAACTTGAAATAGTTAACTTCATTCTTAAATATGTGCCTTAACAGTTGGAAAAGCTTAATAAGGGGTGTGGTAGATTTTCCATCACAGAGGGTCTTTAAAAATCACAATTAGAGGTCCTTCTATAAAGAATACACTCTAGTTATAGGCTTGATGCAGGAATTACTAGGTGAAATTCTACAACCGGTTACACAGGTGGTCAGACTAGCTGATCATAATGGTCATTTCTCCCATAATATTTAGGAAGAACAGTAGTCTAATCTCAACTTCTGTCAAAATTGATTAAAAATTGCTATTAGATGGCTGCTGAGTGACTTATGTGAAGCGAGTTCTTTCCACTTTTTGTCAATGAGTGCATGTGTCAAAAAAGGGCCTTCACATTTGGCTCTTCTAGCAAAGTGGCCAATAACAGAATAGATGTGGAGACTGCATCAGCTTCACACCGTTAGAAGGGGTCTCTTTAAATAAGGCACATCGATGAGGGTGAGTGAGGCAGCGTGCTCCATGCCCTGAAGAACGAAATCATCTATTGCTTTCCTGAGTATTCTATTAAAACACCTTATCAAAACACTTACCTAAATGTTCCTATTCATCATGAGCTCTAAAATAGGAGGAACTGATCCCCATTCACTGTACTTGGAACTAGGTCTTGCTTAATAGACCAATAGACTTGACCAATAGAAACATTTTTAAGATGTGTTTGGTTTTGTAGCTATAAATGTCATCGGTAAGTAACAGTTGTTTCCTCCTTACATCACTTATGTGTACATGTTTTAGAGCAGATAACACTTATTTGTCATAGGAAATTGTTGAAAAGCAATCTGACTTGATTGTAACAAGAAAATGCTAATAGACATTTTAATTTAAAAAAGCAATCTTACTAGGAAACAAAGATAGGAAGAAGATTGCTGCATTTTGGTTACACATTTCTTCCTATCTATTTAAGTTAATGTTTGCCAGAGAGTAGATCTTTACAAAAATGAATAATGCTCCAGTGTTTGTTGATGTCATGACAAAAGCCCACATTCCTCACCATAGTTGGTCCTCCACTACCGTAAATTGTTGAAACGGGGAAATTGCAAACAAAATTCCTACCACCAGGAACAAGATGTGGTGGTAGGTGGAGACAACCGGGTTTGTTACAGGGATTGGTTCCTGGGTTAGTGTTTCTGTGGTGTGGTGTGTAGCTGCTGTAAGTATTTGTGTCAGGTTGGGGGGCTGTCTGTAAGCAAGGATTGGCCTGCCTCCCTGAAGCAAATACTCACCAGCAGCTACACACCCCACCACAGAAACACTAACCCAGGAACCAATCCCTGTAACAAACCCCATTGTCTTCTCTGTCCCCATATCTACTCTAGCAACACCGTCATAGGACCCAACCATACCAGCCACACCAACAAGGGCTCATTCATCTGCACATCTACTAATGAGATATATGCCATCATGTGCCAGCAATGCCCCTCTGCCATGTACATTGGCTGAACCGGACAGTCTCTATGTAAAAGAACAAATGGACACAAATCAGATATCAGGAATGGTAACATACAAAAGCCAGTAGGAGAACACTTCAATCTCCCTGGACATTCAATAACAGATTTAAAAGTAGCCATTCTTCAACAAAAAAAACTTCAAAAACAGACTTCTTCAAAAAGAGAAACTGCAGAGCTACAATTCATTTGCAAATTTAACGCCATAAATTTGGGCTTGAATAGGGACTGGGAGTGGCTGACTCACTACAAAAGCAATTTTCCCTCTCTTGGTATTGACACCTCCTCATCAATTACTGGGAGTGAATCACATCCATCCTGACTGAATTGGCCTTCAACATTGGTTCTCCACTTGTAAGATAACTCCCTTCTCTTCATGTGCCAATATATAATTATACCTATATCTGTAATTTTCACTCCATGCATCTGAAAAAGTGGGGTTTTTTGACCCATGAAAGTTTATGCCCAAATAAATCTGTTAGTCTTTAAGGTGCCACTGGATTCCTCATTGTTTTAGTGGGTAGAGTTGCTCTTGAGAAAAAGCATCAGAGGGTAGTTGTCACTCTGCTCATTTAATTCTTGGGGCCCCTTTCTTGCTAATGAGGGTGCCAATTTCCAGCAGCCCCTCTTCTAACTTACTTCCAGTCTGACCCCCAGTGGCCTCCTGTGAATCAGCCTATTCAGGGCCCTACCCACTGATCACTTTCTACTCATCTTGTATGAGCCCTGCACACAGGCTTCACCTCATATAGCAGGATACGAGATTAGGACTGGAAGGGATCTCCTAAGGCACTGTCCATATATACATTTTGTAATTTCTATTCCCTCTATTTTGATGCATTTTAAAATTCCTGATCTAACATTATGTGACAAACTACTGTTCCCTATCCTGGAAATATTCAGAGGACATCTGTGTTTATCTCATCTTGCTGAATTATTGTAAACATGTTAATGGATTTGGGGTTACAGTATATTAAATCCTAATAATTTTGAGTCTCCTTTTGAATACAGTATTTCAAAGACATTGCTAGAATATGTAGAAACACATCCCTACTGCATTTTTATAGCAGCTACATATTTCCTGAGTCTTTGTCAAACCTCTACATATGCTTATTATAATGTAATCTAAACAAAATAGTGCTGTAATTCATATTTTGTATTTATTATTGGTGATTCCATTAAAACAAGTGACTTATCCTAATATTCTTTGATTATTAGTTGCTTTGAATCTTTTTGCCTTTTACTTATTAACTTCTCATTTTCATTCCCTAGAGTCTTCATTTTATTCATAACATTATAAATCCTGGAAATAAGCTTTTAAAAAAAATGCACTTGGTATTCAAAAATGTTTCTAACTCATTATTTTCCACTGGAATCTTTTCAATTTTATTTCAAACATCCCTTACAACTTGCTGTGGTAAAGCCCCAAAGGCAGTAAGTAGGATTTAAAGAAAAAAGTTAATGTCAAAGAAACATAGTTTGTATCTGTGGACATTGTTTTGTCTTGACCATCAATGGTCATGAACTAAATATGACTGCTTTTAGTTTTGAATGCAGCTCCAAGATTTCAGTATGGCACTACACAATGGGATGAGAGATGTGGTGGTTGCCCCACTAACAATACACCAGTTAGGAGGAAAAGATATACAATCAACATTTGTATTGGGTGATATTCACTCCTAAACTTAGAACTAGGACATTGCCTATGTGTTACTTAAGTCCTGTTTATGGGATTCAAGTAGGACTTGGGTGATGCATAGACGTTTTACTGGATTTCTGTAAGGATATGAAAGTCACCCTATGAAAAGTTCCCTATTAATGGTAAAATCGGGTTTGTAGAAAAAAAAGAGCATTTGTAGTTTTTGTCAAAGTTCCCATTCCCATTAATAAAGTGCCAATTATCAAAGATGACAAAAATATCATGTCATTTGTGGTGGATTTTGTTCATGTTTGAGTAAAGACAGAGTGGAATCCAATAGTTCATAAACAGCAAGTATGTTAAATTATGTTAGCATAATAAATATGTCAACAGCTCATGAAGGAATATGTTTGTAATTCTCAGCCTTTTTGCAGACAATTTGCAAATGGAAAAAGGGGATATATTTGTCAGATAAGTTGTTTCCTGTGAATACTTCCCTACTGTTAAGCACGTGGACAAATGTAAATTGCGTATGTCTACGGAACCAGACTTCTTCAAAATGGTGGCAAACTTTGAAATGCAAGTTCTTCATTGAGCTTTGAATGACTCATACTGTAAGCTAGTTCATACATTCATTGGCACAATTAAATAGTTATCATTTGCAGACTTTATTTGTAATTGTTTAATTATTTCCACTGCATTTTGTAACTCTGTTCAAGGACACAGTGGGTGTTTGGCTGATAGAATACAAATGCCATCTCTCTACAGCTGCAAGATGGAATAGGTTGACATTTTAGGTGTTTGCCACACCTTTCATTTTGCTACCTTTGAAACTGTACACTTAAGATACAACTGTATTAATACAAGATGAAAAGCATTGTCTTTTTAATACTACTTTTCTTTCTTTACTATATATGTGTGAATTGCTTCAATGAGCTTTTGTTTTAAAGCAACCTAGACCTGAAATTTTCAAATAAGTGATTTAACATCAGGCTCCTAAGTGTCTTGATTGTCAAAATTGCTGCATACCCAACAGCTCCCATTGACCTTATGCTTAAATCTATAAGGATATGTCTACACTGAAATAAAACACCCATGACTGGCCCAGGTCAGGTGACAGGCGTGTGGTCCTTGGGGTGCAGGGCAATAAAATTTTAGTGTAGGCATTTGGGCTCGGGTTGGAGCCCAAGTGCTGAGACCCTGAGAACTGGGTAGGGTCTCAAAAACCGGGCTCCAGCCTGAGCCTGAACATCTACACTTTAATTTTACAGCCCAACAGCCCAAATCCTATGAGCCTGAGTCAGCTATCTGGGCCAGTGGCAGCTGTGCCACAGGTCTTTTATCACAGTGTAGACATACCCTAAATTACCAGAAATGTTAAGCCATAATAGGCTGTTAAAGATATTACATTTTCTTTTCACTCATGGCTCAGATAAAACAACTGAGACAAATGAATGCTTCCTCTATAAAACAAAAAGAAAAGGAGTACTTGTGGCACCTTAGAGACTAACAAATTTATTAGAGCATAAGCTTTCGTGAGCTACAGCTCACTTCATCGGATGCATTTGGTGGAAAAAAACAGAGGAGAGATTTATATACACACACACAGAGAACATGAAACAATTGGTTTATCATACACACTGTAAGGAGAGTGATCACTTAAGATAAGCCATCACATTCCTACAACTACAATACCCACCTGCTGAAGTGAAGAAACAGATTGACAGAGCCAGAAGAGTACCCAGAAGTCACCTACTACAGGACAGGCCCAACAAAGAAAACAACAGAACGCCACTAGCCATCACCTTCAGCCCCCAACTAAAACCTCTCCAACGCTTCATCAAGGATCTACAACCTATCCTGAAGGATGACCCATCACTCTCACAGATCTCGGGAGACAGGCCAGTCCTTGCTTACAGACAGCCCCCCAATCTGAAGCAAATACTCACCAGCAACCACACACCACACAACAGAACCACTAACCCAGGAACCTATCCTTGCAACAAAGCCCGTTGCCAACTCTGTCCACATATCTATTCAGGGGATACCATCATAGGGCCTAATCACATCAGCCACACTATCAGAGGCTCGTTCACCTGCGCATCTACCAATGTGATATATGCCATCATGTGCCAGCAATGCCCCTCTGCCATGTACATTGGCCAAACTGGACAGTCTCTACGTAAAAGAATAAATGGACACAAATCAGACGTCAAGAATTATAACATTCAAAAACCAGTTGGAGAACACTTCAATCTCTCTGGTCACTCGATCACAGACCTAAGAGTGGCTATACTTCAACAAAAAAGCTTCAAAAACAGACTCCAACGAGAGACTGCTGAATTGGAATTAATTAGCAAACTGGATACAATTAACTTAGGCTTGAATAGAGACTGGGAATGGATGAGTCATTACACAAAGTAAAACTATTTCCCCATGTTATTTCTCCCCCCCACCCCACCCCACCCCCCACTGTTCCTCTGATATTCTTGTTAACTGCTGGAATTAGCCTATCTTGCTTGTCACCATGAAAGGTTTTCCTCCTTTCCCCCCCCCCCCCCCGCTGGTGATGGCTTATCTTAAGTGATCACTCTCCTTACAGTGTGTATGATAAACCCATTGTTTCATGTTCTCTGTGTGTGTGTATATAAATCTCTCCTCTGTTTTTTCCACCAAATGCATCCGATGAAGTGAGCTGTAGCTCACGAAAGCTTATGCTCTAATAAATTTGTTAAGTCTCTAAGGTGCCACAAGTACTCCTTTTCTTTTTGCGACTACAGACTAACACGGCTGCTACTCTGAAACCTGTCTATAAAACAAGCCACTGCGAAGTAGCTGGGTATCTTGGTCCTTGAACAAGATCTCATGTGATCTTGTAAATCTAGAAGGATTCAGATAAAGCAGTGATTTGTGAAACCTAGGAGAGATAGCATTTCCCTTAAGACAGCATTGCTTTTCAAAGGTTGGCACCATATATAGCTGAAATAATATTTTTAATATAAATCTAGCTTTATGGAGCCATAATAAGTGAAATATGTGCTCTTGTTGCTATGCACTCACAGCATACAGCTCAATAGCTTCTGTGAATCAAAATCTAAGTCAGACAACAAACCAGCTTAACAATAGGAAAGGCATTGAACGGGGGATACATTATTCCATTGCATCTGTTCAGTCTCTTCACTGGGATAATAATGAATGTTGCTCTGTGCAGCTAACAACAATGGAATATAAATTGGTGGAAGCAGATGCTGTAATCTCAGATGTTCTAATGCTATCCTTATTGTGGAATCTGAAGAAAATCACTTCAAGACCTAATTGTGTGTGTGTTGAAATAAAAGCTGAATATAGTTTTGATTTTTGCCTACATATACATATATAAAGGTAAAGCTCTTTGGAATGCAAATTCTAAGAATATAAATAGATATAAAATGAGTGAAAGTTCAGCCGCCTACCGGAGATTTCCAAGTGTTGAGTACAAAGAAAAGAATTGTTTCAATATTAACCAGAAATGGTTATAAAGTGTATATTGGCCTTTCTACAGATGTTTGGAAGTCAGTGTGATAATTCTACAGGTCCCAAAACTGAACAGGGCAGGGAGTAGAGCAATACTGGTCTAGAAAGGCCCCACCCCTCAACAGGCACAAGGGGAATGAGCTGCATGTGGCACCAGGAAGCAAGAGTGATGCAGAGAGCTGTGCAGGCAGTGGCAAAGCTACTCTAGCAGCAGGGACTTGTGTTTCCTGCCCCCTCTTTTGGAGTTGTAAATCCTGAGAGAGATTGACTAAGTGAACTGGACACTGAGAGATTGATGAGTCTGCTAAAGCCATGACCACACCCAAAATTAAGGAACTCCAGACTGGTAGGAATTGGCCAAGGGGGTAACATAATTTGGGGGTAGCTCAGTAACTGGGCTAGACACTTTGAGAGATCCATGGGTCAGGATCTGGTAGAGTGGCTGAGCCTACCTTGCTGACACCACCCCCTGCTCCTTTAGGGTGATGAGCTCTGGGGGAGCAATTAGAGCATAAGAAGTGATTGAAGCTGCAGCTGGGACTCCCTCAAAGATGACTAGACTGGCAGTCCTGTAAGACCACGAGATGACCCAGCTGGCAAATAGACCTTTTTGTTAAAAAAATAATGGGTGGCAAATGCAGGCATTGTAGGATCTTGAGCCTATAAAATGTCTCAGACAAAAAATTGTAGCAATGGAGCTGGACAAATGGCTAAAATGCTGCTTACTATGGCTAACAAGATACGATAGGCGGTTCATCCCTGATTTTACCACAGTAGCCACCATCCTTAACAGAACAGGTAAAAGACACCTCAGTCAGAAAGATCTAGTCGACTGAGGCCTGTGATGACGCTTTCCAGGCACTAAAAAAATGGTGATCAGGAACCTGTTTTATTTCACCCCAACTTTTCAAAAACTTTCATTTTACAAAGGGACTCATCGGACGTTGTTTGTGGACTCATAGTGTCCTCCATTTTAGCAGGAAGCTGTTTCCTTGAGAATCCTCCTATTTGGTGATAAACAAGGAGGCTCTAGCAGCAAAATGGGCTGTGGAGGCCTTGCATTACTACCAGTGAGGCTAACCTTTCCAGGTAGTGATGGATCACGCACCCCTGTGATGATTACAGTCCATGAAGGACCACAGCCTCCGAGTCATGAGGAGATATTTGTCCCTGCAACCATAACACTTGAAGTACTGTATTGACTCGGTAAAGATCATAAAAAGGAGGACTTCTTTTTCCTGAGGCAAGGAGGCACTCTCAACACCAGTACACTCAGTGACTCTGAAACTGAGGGGGAGAGTATGCGATGGGGTCCACAGGCCCCAAACTGAAGTAGGGTGGGGAGTACAGCAATACTGAGCTAGGGAAGCCATGCCCCTCAACAGACACAAGGCATGTTCCAGTGGAGGAATAGTTTTAAAGGACACTGGTAGCCCAGGAGAAAAGGGAATTAGCTGCATATGGGACTAGGAAACAAAGTTGATATAGAGCCTTTGCAGGGAGTGGCAACAGCTTTGTGAAGGCTGCTTTAGCAGCAGGGACTTAGGTCCCCTTCCCCCACCCCCTGCACTTTGGGAGTTGTAAACCCTGAGAGATTGACTAACTGAGACTAACTGAGACTGAGGGGAGTATGCAAAGCCCGTGACCACACCCCAAACTGAGAACTTCCAGTGGTATCATAATTTCAGATAACTCAATAATTTAGCTTGACACTTGGAGACACTCCTGGGTCAGTACCTGATGGAGAGGGAAGGCACAGGTCTCCCTACCTTTCCACTTCCCAGCTCCTTTGTAGTGATGAACTCTGGGGGAGCAATCTGCGCATAAGAGGGTGATGGAGGCTGCAGCTGGGGCTCCCTCAGGAATGTCTAGGCCAGCAGAACTGTAAGGTCATGAGCTGACCACCAGGCCAGTTGGTCATTAGACCATTTAAGCTTAAAAGTGGGTATGGCAACAACACTGATTTTCTGTAATGTTTGCCATATAAACATGAGAAAGAAGTGGGGGGAAACACAGTAGAAGTGGGACTAGAAGTCTAGTTACGAAGACAGATGGTTTGGGGTTTGAAAGATCACTTACACTCACAGAAGAATAATGTGCACCAAATGCCAGCATAGAGTTTATAATAAAAGGACACTAGTTTATGATGAATTATAATGGCAGTCCTACAATGGAACCAAGTTTGTAGATATTTATTAGTCATGTGCAGATGACTCTTTACTGTGGTGGTTGTCCCTGGAGCTGCAGAATTTTGTGCTGATTTTAGACTTTAACCATCTAAAGAGTCTCAGTAAATAAGATTTAAACCTGCCCTTTCAGTGTATTCACTGCTAAAATGCTTCTCCATGCATTGGCCATCTCTTGAGAATTATTTTAACCTTATTCTCTCTGGTTTGCCTGCCTTCCACCTCTGCCCACTTCTGTTTGTCCAGGGTGGCCCTGCTGAAGTCAACTTTCATCATCCTAACTGGATCACTCCCCATTTTGATTTCTTCCCTTTTTGGCACTCTCCCCTGTCTCTTACAGCAGTTATGGACATTTATCTGCTTTTGCTCCCCTATTTCTCCCTCACATCCTCTCTCTGACTCAACCTTAGTCTTCTTTCCCCACCCTCTGTTTCATGTTTCCTTCATACTCCATGTTATGCTTGAAACAGTCTCCCTGTTCTCACTTGCCAAGTCCTTTTTTTCCTTCCTCCAAATCCCTCATTGACACTCACTTACAATGAATATAAAAAGGGAAGGAATTCATTGGTAATTCCAATACCTTCCCATTACTTAACTCTTTACCTATGTCTTATTTAGAGTGTAAACTCTTCAGGGTAGGGAAAATTTCTTTATGGACAAAGCACTGTGAAAGCCAGCGGCTGTTCAAGACAATCTGCCCCCTTAGGCAAAATGTCAGTGTACTGCCCCCTCCCACTACCTGGTATGTACCCTGTACACATTAACAGTTCCTTAACAAAGGTGCTGGGTTAGTGGGGTTTTTTTTATTGGGGGAAAGGGCCTACAGATCAGGTGCACCAGCAGGCAGCAGCATGAGGCCAGAAGGGGTCTCCGACATGAGGCTGGGAGAAGGGGGGCATAATACAGGAGGACTAGAGTCTGGACACAATGGGGATGGAGGCCAGTGTTTGGGGGTGGGGAGGGGAGGAGCAGGTCACAGGAGACTGATGGGGTATGGTTCAGGATACAGTGAGGGACAAATGGGGTGGGGATCTAGGACATGGGGGGGGAGGCTAGGAAAACGGGGCAGATCATGGGCCAGGTGCTAGATAAGGGAGCTGATGGCATGGGGACAGGACCCTTAAGGCAGTTATATTTGTGGAGCAGGACCCTGGAGAGCAGGAGGAAGAGGTAAGATCCAAGGGGGTAAGATGAGGTGGGCAGGATCCTGGGTGGCCAATGAGCTAGGATATGGGGTAGGGGGAAGAGATGGAGGGTAAGAAGGCTAGGGCGGGGGGGGAGTAGGACACAGGAGAAAAAGGGGGGCCTGGGTAACTGGGGTAGGGGTAGGATACAGGGGGCAGAAAGGGGCAGGAGGACTAGGCAGAGGGAAGCTGGCAGACAGGGATGCCACTTACCTAGTCATTGCCTACCCCAGGGGTTCTTGTTGTCCAGGGAGGGATCACTGGGCCCGAACCTACCAGTTGCATGGTCAGGGCAGAGGCCTCTGCACATGTATTAATGAGCCCAGGGTGCACACCCTTCCTGATATTCATTAACAGTTTGTTCATGCACTTTGATTTAATCACGTTTCAAAGAGGACTAGGTCAAAGTACATTAAGATGCACATGAATGGTGTTAGGCCATGCCAAAGCAGGCTAACGTGGAATAGCTTGATGTGAATCTGCCACCCTAAGCAGCTGCCTAACTTACCTATACCTGGAGTGGCCTCTATTGAAAGCCTATCATATTGTAGAAATAAAATAAAACCTTTGCAACAAGTCCTGGTATGGCATTTCTCATTTAGGCCATGGTTCTCAGAAGTGACAAATGATCTGGGATGTCTCAGTTGTTGGGTGCAATATCGCCAACCACAATTGTCTAAAAATCAAGTCAGACCCCCAGAATCAAGAGACTGAAATATAAAAATCTCTTTACTTTTAAGTTATCCATTTCTGGCTTCTTTTATTTGTCTTCTGGTGATCAAACAGTTAAGGATCATGCTTTCAAGGTTTACTCTGCAACCATGAGGGTCAGAAAATCCCTTTTAAAATGAAGGCTGAGATTTTCATAATCACATGGCTTTAGGAGTTGGTCCTTTAAGAAAAAGACACCAAATATCACAATTGTTACAGTTGTGACAGTTGTCAATACTGCACTTGAGATACCTGAAAGGAGCTGGATTTTAAGAAAGGTCTGAACCCACTCCCCTCCCCTCCCCCATTTGAATATCAGGTCCATTTCAGGTGTCAAGTGGAGCACCAAACTATTCAGGCCACAAAAATCACTGATCACTTTTGCACCTGATTATGTTCTCAGTCCTCTTTCTGGGAGCACAATATTCAGGTCCCCAATAACTTTGACATGAACTGTTAACTCTTTCATTCCTCCTTCAGTTTAAGTAGAAGAATTATAAATCTACTTAAGTTCTAGATTCCCAGCGATTCCACACAGGAATCTCATTTCAACTCCCTTTATTTTTACAACAGCCAGCACTGTAGCATATCTGTAGATAACAATCTAGATCCAGGCCCTGTTATAGCCCAATAATTTAGCCTTTGCTAACATATTCACTTGGTCACCAGTGGCCTCTCTATAACTTTGCTTAGTAAAGCTAATGCTTTTACTGTAGATGTTTTATCACCCAAATTTCTGTTCTGAACATTACTTTATCTCTACTCATTCCACTACGGTTTAAAAAAAAACCAATATTTTCTACACTCTTTAGAGACAAATGTAGTATGTCATAAAGGGAGAGACTGTTTCCCTATTTAGAAGAGACTTTGAAAAGCAGTTCAGGTGAATTATTATTTTACTAGTGAGAACACATTCTGAACAGGAGTACCTGATAACTTTGTAGATCACCAGAAAGAAACTGTATGTAAACTTTGAAGATTTGTATTACATAATAAAACCAGAATTGAAGTCATAAATGATGAAAGCTAGAACAATTAAAATATGCTATTGACAGTCATTTATGGATCACCAATTTCTTTCTTGAAAGAGGCCACAATCAATCAACTCTGACAGGATACAATTATAATCCATACTGCTCTCTGCCGTGTTTGGAAAGGAAAAAATAATGGTTCAAAATTTCTAAGAAAAAGTTTAGTGGTTTAAGTTTTCATGCTTCTCTAACTGAAAAAGGCAATTTTTAAATGCCAAGAAAAATCAATGTAGCATTGCCCGTCCTCTCCCCCACCTCAGTTCTGTATTGCTGCTTTTGCTTTATTTGTTGCTGAAGATCACTTTGAACTGCTCTGTGTTGTGAAAAGTTAAATAGGAATGTTTATAAAGGTGAAAACATTTATAATCTGTACATGCTCTGCTAAGGATTTTCTAACCCTGGAAAATATGTTAAAATATGTCTGTTATAGAATATAAAGTACCAATTAGTTACTGTACCTTCTGGGACATACAGAGCTAGGAACATCTGGTAACATCCTATGAAGTTTATCAAAAAAGAGAATCATTATTGGAGGTGAAAATCCATGTGTTATCTGAGGTAACATGTAGGACAGAGTTTGGTGTAGCAGTGTATCAATACCTCTGTGTTTAGAACTGTAGCAAGTACAAGGTCAATCTGTTGTATTTCATTGTATCTGTGGAATCATTCAAATTAAGTTTAATGGTTTTTCCTCTTTGAATTCCAATGAATGTCTAGTAAATGTTGCTCTGAGCTTTTTTTTTAAATAAAAGCAAGTCCCTTATTTTAACGAGGTCTGTAGCTCCTCTTCGTGTCTAGTTGAAGCCCAGCTTGCAGTCTTCCATTATAGGCACACAAGCCTAAAAGGTGTTTATGCTGGAAAAAAAATAAACATTTAATTTGACTGAAATAAATCTGTTTCTGTTTCGTATCTCTGAGGCTTCCGTTCTAAGCTACATAAAAAGTATGAAGCTCATCCAAGGAACTGCTAGAAAATCAAACATTGAGCAATCCAAGTGGAGGGTCTCTTATTTTTCCCTCAGGTGGATAACATTTTAGGATTGAGATTTGCTTTTGGACCAGCTCCTTTCTGAATCTATAATGAAACAGGGTGACCAGATCTGCTAGGAAGCAATTCCTTCTAGTCCATTAGGGCTTTGATTCAGCAAAGTACATTAGCACATGCATGGAGTTAAACATACATTGAAGTGGTGTAGCTGGGAATGCTTTACACTTCCATTCCTATTCCTTTTCTGTGGTAGCTTTAGTATGTGGAAAGAGTAATATTAGGGTAGTATTCAGAAGACTATGAAACACTCTTTAGTGCAATGGATATGAATGCTACTTGAATACATTCCACCTCCTCCCCAACTTGAATTTTGTATCTATGCTGTTAAATTATTCTGACAAGATACAGTATTCTGCATTTACTAGGACCAAGTTACCTGCAGTGTTAGCTGTTCTCCCATTTTGATGACATACAAAAATCTGATCACAACTGAACGTACACTACAGAGAATTTCATCCAGTAAACATGAGCAGCCATCATGCAGAATGTGCAGGAAGGCATCTGGGCTTTTGAGTTCAGCTGGTCAAAAAAGCCTAAGGGAGTCCTGGCCTGGGTTGCCACCTGTAGGAAGTGCCATTGGTTGAAGACTAACAGATGATTCTTCAGCACAAAGGGAAGAAGCTCAGCAAACTACCTGGAACTGCTCCATAGAGTACATGAGAACTACTGAACTACACCATTCTATTCTGCCAAAAGCTATGCCAGCACAGAAAAAATAGCACAAAAAAAAGAGGGGTGTAATCATGACTGTAATCAATGACTGCAATCATGAGACTTAATGCCATTAGCTGCTAATCAGTGTTGTAGCCTATAGGGCTAGCCTTCTTGCTTGCCTATCTATATCTGTATTTATATATCTTTTATTATGATTATTTGTTTTATTATAACATATTTATAGGTTGTTGTTATTATTAAAGTGTTTTGTATGTAATGTAAGGCACCTACAGGCCACATCCTGTATGTTAAGCTAAGGCAAAGTTAGCATATATATGTCTGGAACCTTTCATCCAGATAGATAGTGATGAGTTAAAGCATAAGGTTCATATGTGGCTCTGATGTTTAACATAGATAGACAAAGGATGCATTGAAGCAGGTTGACATAGGGGGCTTCCTAAGTTCATACCCTTTTAAACTTAACAGGTATACCACAAGGAAAGAACCAAAATAACCATGTAGGACAAAAATAACAGATGTGAGAATGATCTAATGCCATTAATATGTATGTATATGTCATCAATATGTACAAACATACCAGCCTATGGAATAAGTGTACACTAACATTTTGTAGGTGAGGAAACCAAGTTAGGACATAGAAGGAGGGTCTGAGTGCTCAAGCTCTATAAGAGGGGAGACTCACCATGCCAAGGAAGCTTCTGAGCTTCTAAGTTCCAGTTTTGCTAAGCTTCTAAGTTCCAAAGCATCTAAGCTTCTACGTTCTAAGGCTTCTTTGTCTATTAGTCTGTTAGTTTTAATTGTAAATTTTCAGTCAGTTAGATAAGTAAAATTCTAAGTTTTCTAAGTTAGCTTCAATAGCTCTTAAGCTTCTCCTAAATTCTGCACCTCCCACTCAAGAATTGAGGAACCTGGACCGAACTCTCTTGGCATGTCAGAGGTGAGGCTAGTCCTTTGTCTCTTACCACCAGGTTATCAAGGGAATGAGTATATTAATCAAAAGCTTTATCATGTATAATACCATATGTATCTTTAGAATAATAGTACTGCATTTCTAACTCTGATTATTTTATCATTTGATTACTATTTGAGTACTATTCCATTTATCTCAGTAAAAGTCTTTAAGACTGTATTTGTCTCAGTGTGAGCATCCTGTCTTACCCCCGAGGGTCCTTTGCAAACTCTGTGTAGCCTGTTTCTGGGACAAGAACCTTATTATCTTCTGATCAGATTAATTGGCGAGCCTACAACCCATATTATCCAAATTAATAATATTAATCTCCTAAAATCAGGCAACAATGCAAAGAGGTGAGAGTCAATCACTTGTATGAAAATCTTTTTAAACAAGAAGATCATAGATAGGAATAATCATATTATGTTATATAGATGCCTCTTTCATAGATTTTAAGGCCAGAAGGGACCATTCTGATCATCCAGTCTGATGTCCTGTGCAGCACAGCCTATAGAACTTCCCTCAAATAATTCTCAGAGCATATCTTTTAAGGAAAAAACATTAAATGTTGATTTTAAAAATTGTCAGTGATGGAGAATCCACAAGAACCCTTGGGTAATTGTTCCAGTGGTTAATTACCCCTCACAATTAAACATGTGCACCTTATTTCCAGTCTGAATTTGTCTAGCTTCAACTTCCAGCCATTGGATTGCATTATAACTTTCTTTGCTAGATAGAAAATCCCACTGTCAAATATTTGTTCCCATGTAGATACTTATAGATTGTAATGAAATCACCCCTTAACCTGGTCTTCGCTAAGCTACATAAATTGAGCTCCTTATGTCTATCATTACAGGGCATGCTTTCTAATCCTTTCACCAGTCTTGTGGCTCTTTTCTGAACCCTCTCCTGTCCCTTTGGAAACAACTTTGTGGCTCTAAGGTCAATGGAGAAGGAGGTAGTGGTGATGATGACATGAGCCATGGGTACAAGTGGCCAGGCTGGGGCCTAGATCAGAGGGCACACACTTTGTTCTCCTTCTAATCTCATAGACTTGGGCTGTATTTTCCAGGAAACTAACCTTAGGAGGGCCAGAAGGGGCTATCACAGCCACGGCGAAATTTCCTTGAAATTGTTCGGAACCATGCAACAAGGGAGGGATATGAGGAGCCAGTGCTGTTGCAGGGGCACAGGGCCTCTAACCACATGACACTAGCATTCCATGAACCCTCAGAGATCCACCAAGTTAGGCCCCTCATTTTATCCTAGAAGGTTGGGGAACCCCACCCATAGATAGCATGACTGGGGAGGAAGAGTGCAAAGGAATCTTCAGAAATTGCTTTCCCCAGAACTCCCTCCCACAGATTTCACTGCAAGAAGAAACAGTTCAGATCTTGACCATGGGGCAGTGCTCGCCTCCCCTCCCCTTTCCTGCCAGATAATGAATTATCTGAAGTATAGACAGAGATTTTAATTACATTTTAACCAAATTAAGACAACATTAATTAGTGTACTGCTTTTTATTATTCTTTGGATAAAGAGGAGATTAAGGGATATGAATAGGGAATAGAGAAACAAACTGAAATAAAGCAGGAATGTTGAGCTGAATAGCTTTTCCCCATGTACTACTGCATTTTATGTTCCTAAGCTTTCAGAATATTTTTCCAATACATCTAATTTTGTTATGAATCCTTGGAAGGTGTTTATAAATTTTTAAAAAAAGAATATAAATACATTACTTACATATAATATTGAGTGAGAGGGCCTGATTCTGCTGCAATTCATGCTGGTGGAAATGGTAGTCAAAACTCAAGCCATTTGTGTTGCAACAGCATAAAGCCATCTTACTGATACCGGAGATGAGAATCAGGCCCTAACCCTTAAGGGTGAATTATTGTGAATGAGGCATTTACTGTCTGTCACAATTCATTTGATTTAAAAGAAATGCATTTGAAGTTGTAGCCTGACAAAGAAATAAAACTTTTATGTATCAGCTCTTTGTAAGAGTGGAACACACAGTACTTTGTACCTTGCACAGCAAATAGGTAATATAGCAACAAAGAATTTTAAGCCATTGAAGCAGTTATTTGATTTACTGATGAGGTCAAACCAAAATCCCAGGTTCTCGCAGCACACTATCTTTGATAAATTCAAATCCACATCCAAACTTCTGGGACTAAATCAAGGATTTGGGTTCAGTCCGTTAATAATCATGCCCAAACTGAAAAATCTGGATTTTGATATAACCTTGACATTTTGTCCTTTCTCTGTTTTTAACTCTTTGGTACAACACCTGCCATTAATTAAACACCTGTGCAACTCCATGGACTTCCATGAATGTAATGGAGGGCAGAGTTTAATAGCAACAGAAATCTACACACCAGCAATTTAGGCAGTAACATTTACACAAATGTGGGTTATTTTTTGGTCAGTGAAACCAAACATACTTGCCAAATAAAGTCATCGTTTCCACATGCAGCATGATTGCAAAAATGGTAAACTCTGTACAATTGTAAAGGAGTTATATAAAAAAATGGAAAAGTACAGCTACCCCTATATATCTAGAGCACTGGTCTAGGTGTAACAATAAGCCATATTTCCCTCTCACCGGTTGTACATCAGTCTTGGTCTATACTTCAGCATTAGCTCAACATTGCTATGAAGTTGTGCTGACCTAAATACAAGTGTAGTCACAGATATGTTGACAAAAGAATGCTTCCTTCAACCTAGTTACCATTCTTTGTGGAGATGGTGTTCCTACATGTGCTTGATTGGTTGTTTGGAAAGTGTGAATTGGGAGTGCTTTGTTCCAGGTGAGCCTTGAGTGGGCCTGACTATTATAAAAAGCCAGTCAGCTGTGAACCAGCTGAGCAGCGAACAGCAGAGAGGCTAACAGAGGGAGTTTGCCTGGGAGTTCACCTGGGGAGAGCCCACTGAGGCTTACATCTTGCGGGCTTCTCTGAGTAGTTACTACAACTCCTGAGGAAGCTCATAGAAGGAAAGTAATATGGATGGGAAGTGTTCATCTGTTGTGACCTGCACTGGATGTGCCATGTTTGTCTTTCTTCCACAGGACAGAAGCAGCTTTGTCTGTACAAAGTGCAAGCTGGTCTCCATATTGGAAGAGAAGGTTCAAGGTCTGGAGCAACAGGTATTGACCCTGTGTTGCATCAGAGAAACTGAAGATTTCCTGGACAGACATCAGGATATGCTTCTACAGGCACAACGTTCTGAAGATTCAGAGCAGGCTGCACTGCGGGGACAGGAGGATGGTGAAGAAATTTGGCAGCATGTGACCTCCAGAAGAAGAAAGGGGAGCATCCATGTACCAGCAACGCAGATACAGTAACCATTTTAATGTGCTTTCCACAGGTACTAATGCGGAGAGTGGACTAGATGACACATCTGAGGGAAGGGAACAGAAGGAGAGTCCGCTGATTGGAAGGCATGAGATGCACTGTCCTAGGGTTGGGAGTTCCACGACCACCGCTCCCAAGAGAACGAGGTGGGTGGTGGTGGTTGGGGACTCTCTCCTCAGGGGGGACAGAGTCATCTATCTGTCACCCTGACCGAGAAAACCGAGAAGTCTGCTGCTTGCCAGGAGCTAGGATTCACAATGTGACAAAGAGACTGCCGAGACTCATCAAGCCCTTGGATCGCTACCCCTTCCTGCTTCTTCACGTGGGCACCAATGATACCGCCAAGAATGACCTTGAGCAAATAACTTCAGACTACATGGCTCTGGGAAGAAGGATAAAGGAGTTTGAGGTGCAAGTGGTCTTTTTGTCCATCCTCCCTGTGGAAGGAAAAGGCCTGGGTAGAGAGAGTTGAATCGTGGAAGTCAACAAATGGCTACGCAGGTGGTGCCGGAGAGAAGGCTTTGGATTCTTTGACCATGGGATGGTGTTCCAAGAAGGAGGAGTGCTAGGCAGAGACGGGATCCACCTAATGAAGAGAGCGAAGAGCATCTTCGCAAGCAGGCTGGCTAACCTAGTGAAGAGGGCTTTAAACTAGGTTCACTGGGGAAAGGAGACTAAAGCCCTGAGGTAAGTGGGGAAGTAGGATAGCAGGAGGAAGCACGAGCAGGAGCTCATAATGAGCCTCATAATGCCTCATAATGAGAAAGAGGGATGATCAGCGAGTTATCTCAAGTGCCTATACACAAATGCAAGAAGCCTGGGAAACAAGCAGAGAGAACTGGAAGTCCTGGCACAATCAAGGAATTATGATGTGATTAGAATAACAGAGACTTGGTGGGATAACTCATATGACTGGAGTACTGTCATGGATGGATATAAACTGTTCAGGAAGGACAGGCAGGGCAGAAAAGGTGGGGGAGTTGCACTGTATGTAAAGGAGCAGTATGACTGCTCAGAGCTCAAGTATGAAACTGCAGAAAAACCTGAGAATCTCTGGATTAAGTTTAGAAGTGTGAGCAACAAGGGTGATGTCGTGGTGCGAGTCTGCTATAGACCAGCGGCCCAGGGGGATGAGGTGATGAGGCTTTCTTCTGGCAACTCACGGAAGTTACTAGATCGCAGGCCCTGGTTCTCATGGGAGACTTCAATCACCCCGAGATCTGCTGGGAGAGCAATACAGCAGTGCACAGACAATCCAGGAAGTTTTTGGAAAGTGTAGGGGACAATTTCCTGGTGCAAGTGCTGGAGGAACCAACAAAGATCAGAGATCTTCTTGACCTGCCGCTCACAAACTGGGAAGAATTAGTAGGGGAAGCAAAAGTGGATGGGAACCTGGGAGGCAGTGACCATGAGATGGTCGAGTTCAGGATCCTGACACAGGGAGGAAAGGAGAGCAGCAGAATATGGACTTCAGAAGAGCAGACTTTGACTCCCTCAGGGAACTGATGGGCAGGATCCCCTGGGAGAATAACATGAGGGGGAAAGGAGTGCAGGAGAGTTGGCTGTATGTTAAAGAATCCTTATTGAGGTTACAGGGACAAACCATCCTGATGTGTAGAAAGAATAGGAAATATGGCAGGTGACCAGCTTGGCTTAACAGTGAAATCCTTGCTGATCTTAAACACAAAAAAGAAGCTTACAAGAAGTGGAAGATTGCACAAATGACCAGGGAAGAGTATAAAAATATTGCTCGGGCATGCAGGAGTGAAATCAGGAAGGCCAAATCACACCTGGAGCTGCAGCTAGCAAGAGATGTCAAAAGTAACAAGAAGAGTTTCTTCAGGTATGTTAGCAACAAGAAGAAAGCCAAGAAAAGCGTGGGCCCCTTACTGAATGAGGGAGGAAACCTTGTGACTGAGGATGTGGAAAAAGCTAATGTACTCAATACTTTTTCTTTGCCTCTGTCTTCACGAACAAGGTCAGCTCCCAGACTACTGCACTGGGCAGCACAGCATGGGGAGGAGGTGACCAGCCCTCTGTGGAGAAAGAAGTGGTTCGGGACTATTTAGAAAAGCTGAACGAGCACAAGTCCATGGGGCCAGATGCGCTGCATCCAAGAGTGCTAAAGGAGTTGGCAGATGTGATTGCAGAGCCATTGGCCATTATCTTTGAAAACTCATGGCGATCGGGGAAGTCCCAGACAACTGAAAAAAGGTTAATGTAGTGCCCATCTTTTAAAAAGGGAAGAAGGAGGATCCTGGCAACTACAGGCCAGTCAGCCTCACCTCAGTCCCTGGAAAAATCATGGAGCAGGTCCTCAAGGAATCAATTCTGAAGCACTTAGAGTAGAGGAAAGGGATCAGGAACAGTCAGCATGGATTCACCAAGGGCAAGTCATGCCTGACTAATCTAATTGCCTTCTACAACAAGATAACTGGCTCTGTGGATGAGGGGAAAGCAGTGGATGTGTTGTTCCTTGACTTTAGCAAAGCTTTTGAAACTGTCTCCCACAGTATTCTTGCCAGAAGTTAAAGAAGTATGGGCTGGATGAATGGACTATAAGGTGGATAGAAAGTTGGCTAGATTGTCGGGCTCAACGGGTAGTGATCAATGGCTGCATGTCTAGTTGGCAGCCAGTATCAAGTGGAATGCCCCAAGGGTTGGTCCTCGGGCCGGTTTTGTTCAATATCTTCATAAATGATCTGGAGGATGGTGTGGATTGCACCCTTAGCAAGTTTGCAGATGACACTAAACTGAGAGGAGAGGTAGATACACTGGAGGGTAGGGATAGGATACAGAGGGACCTAGACAAATTAGAGGATTGGGCCAAAAGAAATCTGATGAGGTTCAACAAGGACAAGTGCAGAGTCCTTCACTTAGGACAGAAGAATCCCATGCACCGCTACAGACTAGTGACCGAATGGCTCAGCAGCAGTTCTGCAGAAAAGGACCTAGGGGTTACAGTGGACGAGAAGCTGGATATGAGTCAACAGTATGCCCCTGTTGCCAAGAAGACCAATGGCTTTTTGGGATGTATAAGTAGGGGCATTGCCAGCAGATCGAGGGACGTGTTCGTTCCCCTCTATTCCACATTGGTGAGGCCTCATCTGGAGTACTGTGTCCAGTTTTGGGCCCCACACTACAAGAAGGATGTGGAAAAATTGGAAAGAATCCAGCGGAAGGGCAACAAAAATGATTAGGGGACTGGAACACATGACTTATGAGGAGAGGCTGAGGGAACTGGGATTGTTTAGTCTACGGAAGAGAAGAATGAGGGGGGATTTGATAGCTGTTTCAGCTACCCGAAAGGGGGTTCCAGAGAGGATGGATCTAGACTGTTCTCAGTGGTAGCAGATGACAGAACAAGGAGTAATGGTCTCAAGTTGCAGTGGGGGAAAGTTAGGTTGGATATTAGGAAAAACTTTTTCATTAGGAGAGTGGTGAAACACTGGAATGCATTACCTAGGGAGGTGGTGGAATCTCCTTCCTTAGAAGTTTTTAAGGTCAGGCTTGACAAAGCCCTGGCTGGGATGATTTAATTGGGGATTGGTCCTGCTTTGAGCAGGGGGTTGGACTAGATGACCTCCTGAGGTCCCGTCCAACCCTGATATTCTATGATTCTATGATTGTATGATAGAAAAACCTCTTTAGTCAATGTAGCCTATGTCTATGTTAGGGTTTTGCTGGCATAGCTGTGCTGATGTGACTAAACCAGTCTTCATAGTGGAGACATACCCTCAGCTTCAATGGAGTCACTCTTAATTTATACTACAATGGTTTGTCTATACACAGATTTACACCATATTAGTTAAATTAATCAAACCTCAGGGTAAACACTCTTAGTTTGGTTTCAACATGGTTTAGCTTATATTTCAGTTTAGTTTACATTTGTTGGGTTTAAGTTTAAGCTAAACTGAAATAAACCACGCTTAAACCAAACCAAAAAGTGTCCTTACAGCCTTTTACAACAACTTAATTAATATTAAAAATCACACGAAGTTAAATCCTTGCAACTCAGTGTGTAGATAAATCTTAAATGGGAGAAAAATCAAACCCAATATTTTGGGGCAGGGATGGTGGATTTTTTGTTGTTACTTATTGTAGAATTCAGCCAATATAAGAAGCATCGAAACAGCTTTTAATTCTGATCAGATCGTTCTAATCATTGGTTACATACAGAGTTGTACTGGTTTAATTTAAGGTGCTATTTTAAACAGATTTCATTAAGCCAATGCAAACACTCATATCAGTTTAAACCAAAGTTTATTTCAGTTTATCATCAATAGAATAGGAACAGATTTAAACTAATCTGCAATAAGCCACACTTAAACCAAAATAAGAGTGTCTACAGAGAAGTTTGTGCCAGTTTAACTAAACCAGTGCAAGTATCTATGAACTGCAGCATAACATAACATCCTCTTAGCATTTGTTTCCTTATCAAAATGTGATCCAGCAGTTTTTAATGTCTACGATAACTTCTTATTGTTACAGGGATTGTCTTTTGCTGGATATCCCTAATGGTTGTTTACAGTGATTTATGGATCACTTGTGGTTTGTGGAGTGCTCCCAGGTGGCCCATGAATCTGCTTCAATGTATTGTCTTCTTTATAATGTACTGCCTTTATATGCTAGTATTCAGCCCAGTGTGGTTCTTTACCTACCAAACAATATGGAAACGGATCTATGCTTAAATCTGTTTTGTTCTGTCTTTATAATGTGCCCAGACAAGACTCTTAACTTTTGGCATTCTGATGCAGATTTTTATTTTTTTAAGCTTGAGACAGTCCCTAGAAAACTTCTATGATCTGGTCAACAAAAAAACAAAACAAAGAAGATACCTCAAAATGGTTTTGAATTTCTAGAGATTAAAATAGCTACTACATATTTATTCCAAATAATTCAATAACAGTAGAACCTCTGAATTAGAAACACCAGAGTTACAAATTGACCAGTCAAGCACACACCTCATTTGGAACTGGAAGTGCACAATCAAGCAGCAGCAGAGACAACAACAACAACAACACCCCAAATACAACACAGTACTGTGTTAAATGTAAACTACTAAAAAAAAGGGAAAACAGAATTATTCTTCTGCATAGTAAAGTTTCAAACCCGTATTCAGTCAATGTTCAGTTATAAACTTTTGAAAGAAGAACCATAACATTTTGTTTAGAATTATGAACATTTCAGAATAATGAACAACCTCCATTCCCACAGTGTTGATAACTCTAAGGTTCTACTGTAAAAGTAAACTGAAAGCTTATAATTAATATTAGAAATAATCTGTTGATCTGTGTTAGAAAACAGCCTTCATTATTCAAGAAATACACGTATAATTCATTCAAAATATTAAACTCAGAATATTTCACCTGAAAATAATTAAAGTTATTAGAAGTTTACAATGAACATTTCAAATAGAAATCCTCAAAACTTTTCCTATAAAGTCTATAATAATATTGTACTATATAGCAGTTATTTGGCTAATGTCATTTTTATAATTAAATATTTTTCAAATAGAATTTCTGTTTAGAAAGCAAACTATATTAATATGCATCAAGTTACTCTGCCTTAGACGAGTAACACTCAAAATCATTACACACATAAACTACCTCAAAGGAAAGCATGATGTATTTAGAGATCAGTAATTTCTCAATTGAAACATGCTGAGGAATCTAGCTGAAGAGAACAAAAAAACTGTAGATGAGCAGAATCTCTATGCACATGTGTATAACTCAAGACAAAGGATTAAAGTATGGCAAAAAACATTTCAGACAAATTTGCCAAACATTGCAGTTTCATAGACGCCAAACTATTCATGAAGTGGACAATTATTTGGGGAATAACTTCAGCTAAAAAAAATGTCTGGGTTAGATTCACAAAAGGATTTTGGCACCATTCACAAAATGGTTAACAAAGAAGGGGGTAGCAGCTCTTCCCTTAAAGTCTTTAGCCAAGTGAAAACAGCATGTTGAAGACCAAGGTTCAGTTGTCTCGTGTGCCCCATGGAAAGAAGGAATTTGAAATTTGGTTTCCCAAATTACAGAAGAGTATCTTTACCACTGGGCTGTTCTGAAGCAGATCTTTCTCAATCTCTCCTGTTAAATGTATATACATATATTGTGTGTATATAAATAGCCACTGGAGCATGAACATGAACTTGAATCTCCCACCTTCCAAGAGAGTGCACTAATCACCAGGTTATAAAAGCACTCTTTCTGGCCCAATAGCTGGTCAAGTTTGTATACAAATAAAATTACTATAGTCTCCCACTGACTAGTAATGTCTCCTGTTAATTTCAGTGGTCTTTAGATCAGACCCAGAACAAGGCATTATTCAACATGATTAAGTATCAAAATCTTGCCCAAAGTGATCTCAGGCAGAATATCCAGAAAGTAGGCATTTTAGTAAGAACATAAGAACAGCCATACTGGGTCACATCAATGGTCCATCCAGTCTCCAATAGTGGCCAGTACCAGACCTTCGTTGGGGGGAGGGGCGTACAGAACAGGGCAATTTGGGTGATCCACCTCTGTCTTCCCCTCCCAGCTTTGGGCAGTCAGAGGTTTAGGGTCTCCCTGAGCATGGGGTTGTATCCCTGATCATCTTGGCTAAGAGCCATTGATGGACCTAACCGCCAAGGATGTATCTAGTTATGCTTTTGAGCACAGTTATACTTTTGGTCCTCACAACATACCATGGCAATGAGTTGCACAGGTTAATTGTGCATTGGGTACCAAAGTACTTCCTCTTGTGTGTGTTAAACCTGTTGCCTATTAATTTCACCAGGTGACCCCTGGTTCTGTAGTGTGGGAAAGGGTAAATAACACTTCTCTATTCAATTTTTCCTTACCATTCATGATTTTATAGACCACTATCATATCCCCCTCAATCATTGTCTCTTTTCTAAGATGAACTGGTCTAATCTTTTAGTCTCTCCTCATACAGAATCCATTCCATACCTTTGTTCATCTTTGTTGCTCTTCTCTGAATCTTTTCCAGTTCCACTATATTATTTCATAGATGGGACGACCATAACTTAACACAGTACAAGGTGTGGGCACACCATGCATCTATATATTGTCATTCTGATTCTTCTGTCTTATTTTCTATCCCTTTCCTAATAGTTCTAACATTCTGTTAGCCTTTTTGACTGCTGGTGCGCATTGAGCTGAAGTTTTCAGAGAACTATCCACAGTGCCTCCATGATCTCTTTCTTGGGTGATAACAGCTAATTTAGACACCATCATTATATATGTGTAGTTTGGATTATTTTTTCCAATGTGCATTACTTTGCACTTATCAATGTTGAATTTCATCTGCCATTTGTTGTCCAGTCATCCAATGTTGTGAGATTCCCCTTGCAATTCTTTTCAAACAGATTTGGACTTAATTCTCTTAAATAATTTTGTATCTGCAAGTTTTGCCACTTCACTGTTCACTCCGATTTCCTGATCATTAATGAATATGTTGAACACCATACGACCCAGTGCAGATCATTGGAAGAACCTGTTCACCTCTCTCCATTGTGAACACTAACATTTTATCCCTACCTTTTGTTTCCTATTTTAATCAGTTACTGATCCATCAGAGAAACATATCTGTTATCCTGTGACTACTTAAGTTCATTAAGAGCCTTTGGTGAGGGACCTTATCAAAGATTTTCTGAAAATCCAAGTACATTATAGACACTGGATCACCCTTGTCTGCAAGCTTGTTGACATCTTCAAAGAATTCTGCTACATTGGTGAGGCATGGGGATTCTAGTAAAAAAGGAAAAAGAATACATTTTTAAACATTATTAAGGCTAGTTTTAAAATTTGGTTCCACTGTAAACTCATTATACCAAGGTGCTTATTAGTATATTTGACATAACAGATACTGAATGTGTGGTCCATTAAGTATGTATTATTTTACTTATCTACAAAGGGCTGACAGTATCACTCAGAAAAGACAGTTCTTAATACAAAGAGATTTGTATATATCAATTGGAAGGATACTTAAAATGTGACATCCCAAAAGTTGAAAATTCAGTAAAGCGAAGGATATAAACATTGTCCAACCCCTGAAGAGAAAACCTGGATGTTTCTGCATATTTAAAAAGCATTTATTCACTTATCCATATATTACCAAAATTTGTAAAAAATCCACAGAATTTTGATACTATCGACCCTTCCCATGAAACTACTCTGAAAACTGACACCTTCTCCACCAAACGTTGATGCACCTCTTCATCAGACACCCTCGAAAGCTGAGGAGCCTTACAGCATGCCCTTAGAGTGAACAAACCGAGTCTCTAATAAACCAAGGTGGGCAGCCAATAGTAAAGATGAAGCAAATGACCTTCCAGAAAACTCCTCTAATTTAAAATGACAACATGACATGTAGTCTCAGCCTTATTTTTAGAGTCTTCTAAAATATTTAATGGGACCATCCAGGGATTACAATACGAAATGGTAATTGCTAATTGGAAGTTTGGGGTCTGCTTTTACCTCTTCCTTTAAGTTTACTTTTACCTTATCAAAGAAAATTAACCTCTTCCGTCTTCAAAGAATGTTCAGGAACTTTTTTTGTGGATGCCATGTCAACTAGATGGAAGCTATGCCCATAGTTCCAATTCTGGAAGTCTGATTAAAGAGGTACAAAGAGAGAGATAGTCCTCCTCCATTGTATCGAATCAATGAAGGGGAAGGACAGTGATCTCACTGCCTATGCAGAGGAATATGATAGAGATAAGTAAGTGGGAAGATAAAGCCAATCCTCTTATGTTCTGTGTTCTCTTTTGCCTGCTTTGTTTTCTGTTCTCTTCTCTTCTGCTCATTTCTTACATTTGTGTTTATTTGTATTTTGTGTATTTTTAAGTGCAAAAAAAAAGGAAATCTGACATGTGTGGTACAAAATGCCTCAAGGTTTATATTTCCCAAACGATGCACAGGATATTCTGTAGCTCCCCATCCATGGGAATGCCTACTCTTCTTTACATAAGCAATCTCTGTCTGACAAGGTTGACTCACTTCTAAGATGCATGCTGAAAGCTGCCAGACTCTCTTCCTACACGGTAGCACAATCCATATGTCTCTTCCATGATAATGTAGCTTGGCAAGGATGGAACATATTGGCTATCAAGAAAGTCACCGCACCGAGAAAACAAACAAACGTATCCTGTAGTCTTGATCTCTTATGTATCTCATACCAACTCCCATACAGTCACTACTAATCCTCAATTATTGTTTCCCTTTATTCTCCAACTTGCCTTGGAGCACATTTACAGCATCTGAAATATCAGTTTAACCGGTTTTATTCCCGATTAGATCCACATTTTCAAGGTGGCAACCTTAGGTTGTCATGAGCAATTTTCACCCATATTTTTGCACTTACAATCCACTCTAGGTACTTGTATTTCTAGCTCCCTGTTAAGATAAATCAAAAAAGGTCAGAAGCGAAATACACACGTTTGCAGCTACACCTCATTTTTCCAGGGCAAAAAAAAGAGTGCAATTTTTTAAAATTGCCAATTGTACCTCTGACACTACCATACACCAATTACTGTTAAAACTGTCAAGGTTTGCAAATACATTTAATATACTACCTACACACGCTATTTCAACAGAACATTTGGGTTGCTATGTCCAAACTTCAAAGTGAGACATGGCAGATGTGCAGTTGCCCACGCAACTTTAGTTCTGCTAACTGTGCTTAGTTCTCGTGCTTCTGTGCTGTCCACTGATTGAGGCAGAGGTCCTTTGGGAAAAAAATGTACTCATATAATTAAAGACTGTACCATAATGCATATCTACAAGAGGGCTGAATTAAGGTTGCATGGGCAATTTTAATTCTACCATTTCCTCACTTTTAACAGCTTGACATTGAAACCTTTGCATTCTTTTAATGTCTTTTAATGTATTTTTCTGTATGTAAAGCAAAAGGTAAAGTCAACATTTATGTGCAACTGACAACCCCATGGTGCATCAGCATCAGGATTTGAATCTTGAACTTTCAGCACTGCAGGAAGAGAAAGCTCTTTTTCCAGAGGTGAGGATGGAACATTGGCTGCAGGTGCTGAGTCAAAGGAAAAGCCCATCAAAGCTTTTTCTCCCATCCCCTTTCCAGGAGTTGGGGGAGCTATTGCCTCATTTGGCACCTGTAGGAAGAAGGAAGGGCTGTTGGGGACATGTGATGAGTCTGGGGCTGTGGCTAGGAGGAAGAAAATGGACCAATAGAGCCAGATGCTGACCCTGGGAGCAGGAAGAGACCCAGCCACCCTCAATGATCTGGCAGCTCCCAACTTTACCTGTACAGCGTCTGTTACTGCTTTGGAGGTAGCTGAAGCCCTATTTTAGTATTTCTGTGTGTTTAGTTACTTTGGCAAGCTGACATTTTTCCTGAGGAACATAAGTGAGAAGGGAAGTAGTAATTTTTGACAATTTCTATTTCAGCAAAAGCTGAACTGAATTCATGAGACAAAGAAAAGGCATGTTTCTAGCCTGAGGCCCTGTTTCCTGCAGAACAACTGCTATAAATAATGGAGGTATGAGAGTTACTCAAATAAAAGTTCACAAGAATCTTTTGTAATTGAAATTGTTAGGGAACCTAAATATAGAGGTCACTACCAGACCCATCTAATTTAAAAAAGATATTCTCCCCACCTATGTAGGATAGATTACTTCTTTAATTGCTGCTTAGTTCTGTAATGGATGTGTTAGGTAAACTGGACTCTATATGAGGTTGGGTTCATATTGGCTAGAACTCCCTAGGGTTTCTGAAAGGTAATAGTTGTTTACAGTTATTTGTTCACTGTACAGTGCTACAGTAGTGAGCACTTTTTTTTTTCATCTGGAACTGTACTTCCAAATGAAATAACCTGATCTGCTAGGGAGAGAAGTTTGAACTGTGAAGGCTTCTAAATTATTTAGATTTCTGTTTTGATCTCTCATTCCCTGGAAGTATTTTTTGTACAGTAAAAGATAAGTGGTCTGTTAAGGAAATTCAAAAGAATGGTTTCTGATTCTGCAGTTCAGAACAATTACCTGGATATGGGGCATCCAAATGAGCATCAACGTGCAACATTTAGAAGTGCTGGTAATTCCATGGGTAGCCTTCAACAGAATAGTACAAATTTAACTGAAAGCATAATTCTGCAGGCCAAATCTTTATTACTGATGAGTTCTTCGCAGTGCATGCATCTTTAATTTCAGTGCCCTGTATTTAAGATATCTAGCTCTTATATAGCATGTTTCAACAGTAGATTTCAAAGTGGTTAGCATCATGAGTCCCATTTTACATATAGGGAAACTGAGGCATATAAAGGAAGCAAGTTCCCCAAGATCACCCAGTAATAGAACCTAGAGCTCCTGAGCCCCCGTCTTGTGTTCTAGCCCAGGGGCCACACTGCAATTCTGGCAGCTATGAACACATTTTTATTTATAAAAGTGAAAACATTTGCTACAGACTCAATGAGACATAAACACAGAATTGATTTTTTTTCATTTATTTTTTTTAAATAGTCCTTTTGCACTGTGTAACAACATGTTGTAGGTAAAATTCTAATGAGGAAAAGGGAGAACCAAATTGTATATTTAAAAAACACTGGGGACATGAAGCTCTAGGTTCATTTCACTAAACCAACTTTCAAATCACCTTCTCTCCATGATGTCTAAATCCAATCTATAATAGTCAATTCCAGGGTGAGCACTTCATCTTTTACATCATTAAAATGCACTGTAGCAACATGTTTATCTTTTGAAGAAATAGAGCTATTATATTAATCAGTATGCACCTTAAAGGGCAAAAGATTTTTCGTGTTATCCTAAATAGGCCTTTTGCACCATAAATCAGATGAAGATTGAAAAGAATCTGCATTGTAGCTATTGTAGGCTACAATGTCAAACCACAAAGATCTATATGATTTTCCTGTTTTCTATTTATTTAGACATATGTTGTGCTTATCCTATGCATGTATTTAGAAGCTCAATGTTTAACCAAAGATATTAAACAGTCTGAAAATCAAGCCTACAGGATATTTTGCCAACATCAGCATAGTTTTAATGGCTGCACCATAGCTACCCTCCACCACTGAATAAGCCAGATGCAGTCTAGGATTCACCAACCGCCTCAGGATGTGAGCCTCAGAAATGAATGACAGTGTTACTTTTTATTAACCAGGGAGTGCTCATTGTCAGGTCTATATGTATATATAAAACCATTGCCTCCTCTTGTTTCCATCGCGTTCATATAAGCTACACTTCAGTCTTACTGAGGCTCATTCTCAGGCAGTTTATGGATATCTATGCCCAGTCTCCCTGAGACTCTGGGTAAGTCACTGGTCTGCACCAGTTGGATCTAAACAGACAGAAATAAATATGGAGCTGAGTCCTATTAGTATGCAGAACACACTGAAATCTGTACTTCCTGCTATTAGCCCATACACAGATTGGGCAAGAAGTGTGACTAGAGGCTGAGGAATCCAGTTGGGAGCACCCTTGGAGCAGTAGAGCAACTCCCCAATGCCACTGTTCCAGAAAAAAAAAGAATGAACCCACTTGCAAGCAACTCCTGCTAGGATCTGCAGTTACATCAACACCACTAGCACAGAGGTAGCAATACTGCAGGCTACTGTAGATCTAGAAATATTGGCATGGATATCTGATCTTCATCCATAGCCAACAGGAGATTGTTAACTAATACAATAGGTACCATTTCCATACTGTACCCAGATGTGATATGATCAACTTACCTCCTCCTGAAGTCAGGTTGCAGCTAGGCCTCAATTTCCCTTTCTAGAAGGATACTTGACTTGGGCTTTAGACCTCAAGCAAAACCAATATGAGATTTTTCCCTCAAGGGCAAATAAGAGCCCAAACCAAAGTCCATATGAAATAAAATCCACAGTATTTCCATCCATTCTACTTGTTGGGTCACAGAGCTGCGAAGACCTGTCCATCATATCCAAGGTGTTTATGACATTTTTTCTCCTCTGGGCCCCAGTTTCTTTTCCAATTCCTTTGTTGCAAAAGTTTTTCTACGTCCACTAGCTGGCAACTCACACTACTAAACAATGGTCTGGCCTAGGGATTCATTAAAACAAAACAGTTTCACTTTTCCCTCGGCCAATTCCTATGCTCTCTGTCTCCTCCCAGAACACCTGACTAGCTCTATCTCAGGCCATTTTCTAACAGCCCATCTCTGGCTCTCTTGCCAGGTCTCCCCTGGCCTTTTTTTAGCTTCTGGCTGCAGCCCCTTTGTTGATTCCTCTTCCATAAACCACCACAGAAAGTCTCCCCGGTGTGTGCCCCTAAACAAATCTTTTTCCAGCAACCTTACTTATAGGCTGTAGTCATGTGACCCTCTGGAGAACTATAAATCCCAGAATGGCTGTCCTTAAAAGGCCAGAACTTGGAACAGCGATGAGCTGAACTCAGCTCTACCTTCAAAGGGACCACCAAACCTTTGATACCAAGTCTGAAACCAAAGTGAGTGGGGGAAAGACATCTAAAAGCAGTTATTTTGCCAAAATCTTCTTTATATCCTTTCTCCACATTTAGACATTTGATAGGATGAGATGGAGGTATATAGTCATAATGGGAAGTACTTGCTTTGGGAAATTTTTTTAATTAAATCACGAAAGATTCAAATACATGAAAATGCACAGAAGACACTCATTTTCAAGTGCTTGTTCATTCTGAGTGCATCAGTTTTTAGGGATCCAAACTGAAACACCTAATGTCTAATTTCAAAGGTGCTGAGCAGCTAGAGCTCCCATTTAAGTTCCAAAATTAAATGGACACTTTTGAAAATGTAGGTGTAAGTGCTCAAGGTCACATGACAGATCAGCAAACCAGTGTCAGAACCTGTCATTTAATCTGTCTGTCTCAGGTTTCTCATCTGCAAAATGGGTGAATAATTCAAAAATAATTCTTAACTCTGTGTACCTCAACATGGAATGGGTTGGTGGAAGGTTCATAGCCTTCAAAAGTGTTCAATGATTCAATGTACTACTTGGCATCATCTATCAGAAGCCACCTGCCCGCCCTCTAGGGATGGAATTCAGCCCAGGCACAACTGTCCACACACATGCAGGGGGACAAATTGCAACCCCTTGTGCCCACAGTGGTGAATCAAGCCCCCTGCATGTATCCATTCTACAAGATCCATTCTCCTCACATAAGGTCGGTGACTTCACACAACGGTCTCAGACTGCCTACTCAGACTTATTGTAGAATTTGGGGATGCCTGGTAGGTGCTTCTCCATCTACCAAATTTAGGTGATACTTATTCTACAAGAACAGGAAATAACTAAGTAAGGAATCAAGAACAAGAAAACGATGAGTGACAGCTGCTAGGGAATGTCAGCCATACTATCTAACCCTGCCTTAATGTAGCAGTTAGAACTGGGTGAAATTTGTTGACCAAAACTTTCTTTTTTGCAAATAGCGCAGATTCAGCAACACTGAAACGTTTCCTGAATGCGTCACTTCTGCTGAATTGTTTTGGTAAGAAAAATATCTGAAAAAAGACAGCATGCAGGACAAACACTGACTGTCTGTGTAGCTGAAGCCTTCATCCATCAACTTCCAACAGCCTTGGTTACTGCTTTCAGGGTGACCTCAATATACTATGAGTCCCAGATTTTCCCCAAAAACCTATTCTGCACTGTCAAGCCCTTTCCTGGGTAGTTCAGTTATGATCATAGAATATCAGAGTTGGAAGGGACCTCAGGAGGTCATCTAGTCCAACCCCCTGCTCAAAGCAGGACCAATCCCCAATTTTTGTCCCTGATCCCTAAATGGCCCCCTCAAAGAGGGAACTCACAACCCTGGGTTTAGCAGGCCAATGCTCAAACCACTGAGCTATCCATCCCGCCTGCCAAGCCCAAGGTTTATTACCCCTGTAAAGAATCACTGTCCAACAGCTTGCTACTTTAACTAGAGTTACCTAAACAGTTCAATTTAAACACAGCACTGGATTACTTTAGATTAAAAAATAAAGCAAGTGTATTTAACTACAAAGAGATTTTAAGTGAGTACAAGAGAAATAAAGATAGAACTCTTTCTGGTAGATAACACTCAATAGGCTAGACTTAGTTTGGGGTAAAATACTTACCTCATGGTCCCAGGAATGCTTCTGACCCTATTCTCAGGTCAGGACATCACCCCTTTGCCCCCATAGTCAAAGGACTCAATCATTTGTCTTCTTTGGTGAAAGAAAGAAATGTGGATATTCTTGCCCATCATTTTTATAGCGCAGTCATTCTTTGAAGTGGATTCTGTGATGGGTTGGACCATAGATTCTAGCTATATATATGTGCATAATTTTCACAGACATAAGTGGGAGTGAAATGAACCCCAATATGCAGGACACACACAAGGGTTTCTGCATGGCGGAACCCCTGCTGTAGCCTCACATGGAGGCGGGGAAAAGGGATCTGCATGTGCAGAGCTGCCATGCAGGATGTCTCTGCACATCGTATGTGGGGCAGCCTGAGGGAGTGGTTACTGCAAAGAAACTTATCTGTACCCATTTAAGCAAAACCCTTGCATAAGGACTATGATGAAGCTACCCTACCCATGGGCAGAGTGGGAAGCTTGCTATTGCATATGGACAAGTGCCTTTTTTAATGTTTGTGGAAATCTAAATAAAAAAAAATCCATCCCCCAAGCTCTGTGGAAGTCTTCGTACAAATCCCAGTTACACAGGGAGAAGTGAATTTTAAACCTGGGTTTGTTTGTTTTTTTTGTAAAAGGGGATTATCCTTATGCCAAATTGAATCCAGAGTGAGCCCTTCTATGCCACATTTAAATTACAAATGAAACTTTACATATGTATAATGGAGATGTTGGCTACAGGCTTAGTTATAATGGAGCTAGTAACCATTCCTGTAAAAGGTTTCAGAGTGGTAGTCGTGCTAGTCTGTATCAGCAAAAACAATGAGGAGTCCTTGTGGCACCTTAGAGACTAACAAATTTATTTGGGCATAAGCTTTCATGGGCTAAAACTTGAAAGCTTATGTCCAAATAAATTTGTTAGTTTCTAAGGTGCCACAAGGACTCCTTATTCCTGTAAAACACACTGCAAAATAGCTGTTTTGCAATTATTAAATTCTTGGGTTGCTAATATATGCTTTCTGAGGGTGGAGGAGAGAAAGGCATTTGCACTAAGTGTAGCTGCACTGACATTTGAAACTGCAGTGAAAATACATTTATTAGATGTTTCTTATGAAAGTTAAATAAAAGAGTCTCTTAAATGTTTGCCCTTTTTTGGTAGAAATGTAAAGCAAAAGCAGCATTCTTCAAAGAAAGATCAGCTTCTATGAAATGCCAGGGTTTTCTAATAAGACCATTATTTTTTAATGTGCTGAAGAATGAAAAATAGGATGTCCCGCTGTCTTGATTTTGTTTAGAGGCTTTACTGTGCTTTTCATTGCCATGCTAATGCCCAGTGGTATTTTGGCAGCAACCCCAGGTCCTTACTTTCCTTTTTGGTCACATTGCAAGATATGAGCAATTCAAACATGTTCTCCTTTCCATTTTAAAGGCAGATAATAGTAAATATGTTGACCAGATTCTTCATTTCCACCTACTTCAGAAAAACTATTTACTTTTAAGAACATTGGAATGCATTCAATTCAACAACTATACTGTAGAATTAGATTCAGAGGGAGATCAGAATTCAGCAGCAGGCACCTAGTATTTGTTAAGTTTCAGAGTAGCAGCCGTGTTAGTCTGTATTTGCAAAAAGAAAAGGAGTACTTGTGGCACCTTAGAGACTAACAAATTTATTAGAGCATAAGCTTTCGTGAGCTACAGCTCACTTCATAGGATGCATCCGATGAAGTGAGCTGTAGCTCACGAAAGCTTATGCTCTAATAAATTTGTTAGTCTCTAAGGTGCCACAAGTACTCCTTTTCTTTTTGAGTATTTGTTAAAGCATTTTTGCCTTTCTTATTTGTAGTATGTGATTGGTTTGTGGGAAATCACATGGCATTGCTTCTGATCCTTAGTTGAACAATTCAAACAGAATAGTAACAAATAGCAAATGATGAATAATGAACACAAAAAGAAAAGGAGTACTTGTGGCACCTTAGAGACTAACAAATTTATTTGAGCATAAGCTTTCGTGAGCTACAGCTCACTTCATCGGATGCATTTGGTGGAAAATACCATATGAAAATCCAATGAAGTGATCTGTAGCTCACGAAAGCTTATGCTCAAATAAATTTGTTAGTCTCTAAGGTGCCACAAGTACTCCTTTTCTTTTTGCGAATACAGGCTAACATGGCTGCTACTCTGAAAAATGAACACAAACTTGCTTATCCACAGATGTCATTGTTTGCATTAAAACAAAAGTATATATACTGGATGAAATTCACAACAAAGTGGAGGGCCAATACAAGGTCTTCACAGAACTTCAGCAGTCAAAATAGGACTTAATAGTGCATTGCCCTTGTGTTGGCCGTCTGCACAAGGATTAATTCATCCAGAGACAACAACTATTCTCCAAACATTCATGGAAACAAACAAACAAACAAACCAAAATTGTTCATACAAATATTTATGAATAGTAAGTAACAAAGGGACATGAAGGTAACTGAATGAAAGAATTGTTTGGAATATTCACAAATATTGATGAGCACATTGTTGGGAGAATTCATCCAGCTCTATTTGACAATTTTCAAGGCACTTTATCAAATATGACATGAAACTTAATATATAGGCCCAAATCTAAATCTTGCCTCTAAAATTGCAGCTTCAGTTCTTTGTATCTAAGTCTGTGTGCATGCCTTTTTAGATATCTGTGATTTTGCATGAATAAAAACTAGGTTTTACATGCAAGCTGCCCTTGTATGCCCAAATCATATAGCTATGCAGCTATGTACTGTACACAGTTTGCATATGAAAAGGCACACTATCCTCAGAGATTTGAGTCTGATTAAACAGTGTTACTTTAAGAGCACCAAATATTTGTATAAATTAGTAGTCTTATTGAACAGTATGATGTAATTCAGATATATTAGATGTGTAATTTTTTTTCAAATCAGCTAAAAGGCCTTTCTCATTTATATTTTGGTCCACATTAAGGAGGAACTCCATAAATCAAAGACTCAGTGAGGTAGCTATGAGTTTATTGATTATGTATGAATATTCACAGAGCAGTGACTATGGATCAGATTTTAAAGGTTTTTAGATGCCTAAAGATTCAGATGGCCACTTAGTGGGATTTTCAAGAGCACCAACATGTCTATCTACATCTTTAGGTGCCTAAAAACCTTTAAAGATGTGGTTCCATGCTCTCACAGTCCTGTCGCAGGTTTCAGAGTAGCAACCGTGTTAGTCTGTATCCACAAAAAGAAAAGGAGAACTTGTGGCACCTTAGAGACTAACAAATGTATTTGAGCATAAGCTTTCATGAGCTACATCTTACTTCATCGCAGTGTGACATTGACTTAGTATAAAATGAGGATAAAATCTCTAGTCTCAGTCATGTCTTTGGATGTTCCAAAGTCCTACTCATGAATGTGTTCAGGAAACCTTTACATTACAATTACTCATTAATAGAAACCACAACTCTCTCAAGCCCATTTGCGCCAGCTGCACTAGCATTGAATGGGACATGATTAAGAGTGGCAGAATCAGGACTTCAGTAAGTAAAGTTATATAAATTAGTACTAGTATAAGCTTACATGAACATTTATATTACCATAAATGGATATTTGCAATGCATGTTACGTCAACTTGTTTAAAACATTGATTTGCTGTACAGATTTACATTCCATTTACTGATGAATACATTAGATCCAAATATGCATAAATCATTAGCGTACATACAATATGTAAATACTCTAGGCTAGATCCTCAGCTGGTGTAATTTAACATACAGTTGACTTCATCTGAGGCATGCCTATTGACACCGGCTGAGGATCTGGCACCTTGTTCCCTGAAGAGCTGATTCACAATGTAGCAAATTATCTCATTTTCAAGGCTGGGTTAAATGTCTCAATATGCATTTATTTGTCCTCTTGCACTAGGAATATATTATGCCAAATATCCAGCAGAGGTTCTGCAGAATATATGGATACTTCCGCATACTACTAAGATTTGGTTTCCAGCAGGGAAAAGAGCTTCTGAAAATGATTTAATCTTCTACAGATTCTTGAGATGTTTTGTTTGTTTTTACAATTTCTTCCAAGCCTCTTACCTTTTACAACCACATCCCTGAGCTACAATAACTCAGAGAAGCTTATGTTTGACTTTCAGCCAAAATCCTTTACAAACTCATGCTTTACCAAAACGCTAAGCCAAAATCTGTCACTGTCACATGAACTTTGAACCATTCTGGCACTTTCAATTTTTTATTCAGAATGATATGTAGAAAATATTTTATTAATCTATCAAAAGTATAAAGAAAGCTTTACTTCCATGGTTTGATCTCAGCTTATTACCCATTGTAAATCTTTTTTTCTTTATTTTAAGTATCATTTAATGTATTAGTACACTGATTGCTGTCTGTTAAAAGCCATGGAACTAAATGCACTATTTTTGTTGACATCAGGTTACTGTACAAAACATTTTAACCACATTAAAGACATTAAACATTTTATAAGAAGCACACTTGATAGCCAATGAAAATTAATGTTCAAATTCAGATACATTATATGCCAACTTGTAAAATATTGGTACTATTTTTGTCATGTAATTCTTCAAAGTTATGATGTTGGCATTATGCCTCCCAAATCCAAATGAAGTTTGACTCACAAATGGATAGACAAAATAGGGGAGGAATAGACTGTATGTTCTATAGGACTAGGTAGTGAAAAATGAATAGGGAATGCTATCTTTTATGCACTGTGGTAATCAATAGTGAAAGCAGCTTGCAAACAGTAGAGGGACCTTATAGAAAAACCAAATATTACAAAATAAAAGGGCTCCAAGCTAGGTTCCCAATATTACATTTAATTAACTTGTATTGGAAGATGGAACATTTTACAATATACTCAACAACAAAGATAAATATGGGATATTAGAGGTAGTCAGAAAATGGGAATGGAAGGCATGAATTGCAAACATTTTTGAAATTTTTCATTTTTGTCACACTTTTGCAAACAGTATAGTTATTATACTGCCCTATCTGAAGTAATTCCAGGATCACAGACAGGAGTAGGCTTAACACTTTTATAAGTAGAACTTCTGCAACCTGTTTCAGACTCTGTACTTTTGATACTTCGGTTCTTTCTCATGCATTTTACAGTGGATGAGAAGCTGAATATGAGTCAGCAGTGTGCCCTTGTTGCCAAGAAGGCCAGTGCTATATTGGGCTGTATTAGTAGGAGCATTGCCCGCAGATCAAGGGAAGTGATTATTCCTCTCTGTTCAGCACTGGTGAGGCCACACCTGGAGTTTTGCGTCCAGTTTTGGTCCCTCCACTACAGAAGGGATGTTGACAAATTGGAGAGAGTCCAGCGAAGGACAACAAAAATGATTGGGGGCTGGGGCACATGACTTACGAGGAGAAGCTGAGGGAACTGGGCTTATTTAGTCCGCAGAAGAGAAAAGTGAGGGGGGATTTGATAGCAGTCTTCAATTACCTGGAGGGGGATTCCAAAGAGGATGGAGCTTGGCTGTTTTCAGTGGTGGCAGATGACAGAACAAGAAGCAATGGTCTCAAGTTGCAGTGGGAAAGGTCTAGGTTGGATATTAGGAAACACTATTTCACTAGGAGGGTGATGAAACACTGGAATGGGTTACCTAGGGAGGTGGTAGAATCGCTATCCTTAGAAGTTTTTAAGGCCCTGCGTGACAAAGCTTTGGCTGGGATGATTTAGTTGGTGTTGGTCCTGCTTTGAGCAGGGGGTTGGACTAGATGACCTCCTGAGGTATCTTCCAACCCTAATATTCTATGATTTTACCCTAGGATCTCAAAACACTGTAGAAAATAATAAACAAATACATACATGAATATTAGTTAATCCTAACAACATTCCTGTGACATAAGAAAATTTGTATTAATACCATTTTGCAAGTTCGAGTTTAAGTTAAGAGATTTGCTAAAGATCATACAGCAAATTAGTAGCAAAGATGGGAACATAGCCCAGCAGTTCTGACTTACAGTCACCCATTCTATCCACTAGACATAGTACCTTCCACTCATCAGCAATTCATCTACTACTGTCTGAGCTTGCCAGCAGTGCTGAGGTTTTCAGGTTATATGATTGCCATACAGGAATGCACCAAGGGGTAAGGGGAGATTAAAATGAAGAAAGCTAGTTCTGATGGACAAAAGTCATCCTGGAGGAAGGCAAGGTTGTTTTTAAGCAATATCAGAAGTCATGGAGTGCCAGGGAAACTTGGATGTACTGCAGAGGCTGAAAAATGTCTTTTAGAATGCTGGTGAAATTGGAGATCCCTACACCTTCCAATCTCTGCCAAGCCCAGCCAAATGGAGAAGGTAAAATGGCACAAACTTTGACACCTCAAAGCAGTGTAATCTTATGCCTAGATCTCCTGATTTTTTTAAAAAAATGTTTCTATGTTATATGTGATCAATCCCTGTAAAGGTAGGATCTGGCTCTCCAACAGTATATACATTGTTTTATAATACTACTTACACCTATTCTTTCAAATTGTATCAGGTACAAGATGAGGGTTCAGGATGGTGTCAGGACATGTTGATAACAGATCCTAGTATACAGTCCTGGAATCTTAAAATTCTTCCAGTCCTCTAAGAGATTTCTGGGTCTGCTGGGGAATTTCATCTAACACTGAATTACTGGTTAAAAAAAAAATTCCTACAGGACAAGTGGAATTTTAGGGCTTCAGGATTGTCTTGATATGAAGGCCTATTACTGGATAGCCCACCTGGCATGCACATGTACACACACATACACACACACACACATTACAAGGCAGTACACTACTGATTGCTAATGGCAAACTCCCTGCTAACAATGCAGCGGAAGCAAAAGACACTGACTGGACAAGTCCCAGCTCCCTCAAATTATATCACTTGATTTGATGACTAACTTGACGGAAAGGTAGGCAGGTGGATGTTGGCAGTCATATGGTACCTGAGATGCAAGGAGACTGCAAAGTACTGCCTACAGCCAGGCCAAACTTCTCTCTCTTTTCCATGGAGCAGAACTAAAGACACCACCTTAGATGTAGTGAGTATTCTGCGTTCGCTGGCCAATATGGAGAAAGTGGACAGGAGAGAGGTAGATTACAGGACCTTGACTAGCAGGTGGCGCCTCTGATATATACAGAGAGGGATCACCACAGAGAAGTACAGGTTTCCAGTCACAATAGGACGAAAGAAGAACAAGCTTTCCAGTCCCTAGCTGAGGAATGGATGAGGGGCCAGCATTGCTAACTCTTGCAATTTCAGCTCAAGTCTCACAACATTTGGTGCAATCAGGAGACTGCATTCAAACTTTGGCTTTTTCTTTTCTTTTCTTTTCTTTTCTTTTCTTTTCTTTTCTTTTCTTTTCTTTTCAAAATAGTACATTTCTAATCCTCATAGTTGCAGAGAAAAGCTTGGAAACATGACCCAAATGCATGTTAATGACTCAGACCATGAGAAAGCAAATAAAGAGAATGCCTCCTTGTTTCTAAACTCAGTGTTTTTAAGCCAATCATACAATTTTGGGGGCCTTACTCATGATTTTGAACTCTTGGGGTTGGCTATCTTGAGAGAGATTATGGTCCCTGAACTGTGGGAAGGGTAAGATCCAAAAGGTCTCTCTGGTTGTGGCAGGAGCATGGATTGAAGGAGGGTTGATTTTCTGGCCAATCTATCATGTATAGGTACATTCTTTACCAGGCAGAGAGCAGATGGAAATAATTATGCTCTGGCCCATGTTGGACATGTAGATATAATAAGGTGGACAAAGTATGAAAAAAGTTATAATTAATGTAAGATTCCCATGTGTAAGGTCCACACACCCAAGCAGAGCTGATCAAAAAGCTGGATTAACACAAGTTTTGTTTCGCAGCACCATTTATAAAGGGAAACCACCTAAAAAAGCCATCTGCCAATAGATGGGTCATATCAGGGCACATCATAGGCCGGATCTTTAGCTGGTATGAACTGGCATGGTTCAACTGACTTCAGCTAAATTATGTCACTTTATACCGGTTAAATAGTTAAACCCGTGAGCTGTTCTGCTACTATATGCTGATACTGCTATTGCTGTATGCTATTATTACTGATAGGAGAAAATGGAGAAGAGGTTCCAGTTCAGTTTAATACTCTGATTCACAGATTCCTAGAAGGGACAAACCAAGAGACATGTGTCCCCCTTTTTTTTTCATAATAGGAGACCAATGAAACAGTATTTGGCCACAGAAATGTTGATAACTGGAGAACCCCTTGGATGAGATTAAAGTGACCCCTAATTCTAAAGCCTCTCCAGCACTCATATGCTTTTGAGTGACCTCTACTAAATAATCTATGTCATAAAAATGACAGGAAATAACAAAGTTAAATATAGCTCATCATGTGGTGCCACGTAAAGAGTATAGTCCCTCACTCCTGGTTAGAGTACACCATATTTCAACAAATCCAAGGTCAGATATAGCCTTTAAAATAAATTTAGGAGCAGAAAGAAGTTTTTGATCTATAGCTCAATCTATCTAAACTGCCTTCCACAACACAAATAAGATCACCTCAATTATTATATTTTCAATTATTAATTCTTGTACTGCAGCAAGCACCTTTTTTAAAAAAGGAATTCATTTTTCTTCCTACCAGGCACATAAACGTTAATAGAATTTGCAGAACCTGCTACATTTCCAGGAATTGCTACCACTCTGCTTGATTTCTCCTTAACAGAGGTCTTTAAAACCAAGTGAGTTCTTTTTATGAGCCAGTGTAGCTACCCCTGTACTATTTGATCTGCCTAAAAAAACAAAGATTTGACCTATCCAGGATCTAACTAGCTTTTCATGTTCTAATTCTGTCTGCAGTGTTTCCTGTAGTTGAATTATGTCTTCACAGTCCCTCTCAAGTTCAGCTCAGGCTTCTTCTTCCATTTTAAAGAGGAAAAGTGTCCTTTTACATGTAGAGGTAGCTGGTAGCTTTAAGCCACTGTCTTTGGGGTGGAGGGTGAGCTGGTGAGGTGTAACAGTGAGGAAGTGGGGATCCTACACAAAAGTTCCCAGAGTGGTGGTATCTGCTGTACACTTTACAGGGTGAAGCATGCATCATTCACATTCTCTCTCTCTCTCTCTCTCACACACACACACACACAACCATCAGCTTGTGCAGCACAGCATTAGAACCTAGGCTCTGCCTTTATCTTCCTCTCCCGACTCTGTTTGGTATCCAACACTATCAGCCGTAGTCAAATTGGCCAAAAATCCTTCCACTGCCTTCAGTGGAAGGTGGCCATGGTGGGGCAAGGACTGAGATTATGGCTGGCAGGGCTTGATTAATGCAGGGGCTTTAGGGGCTGCAGCCCAGGGCCCTGTGCTAAGGGGGGGCCCACTGCAGCAGGGCTTAGCCAGGCTGCCTGCATGCTATGGCCCCACGCCACTCCTGGAAGCAGCTAGCTACTGGCGCATCTCTGCGGCCCCGGCGGGAGGGAGGTGGCTCCGTGCACTGCCCGTACCCCCAGCATCATGAACTGGCCAATGGGAGCTGCGGGGCCGGTGTTTGTGGGCGTGGACAGCTGTCCCCCTCCCCCCAGGGGCGCACAGAGACATGCCAGCTGCCAGCTGCTTCTGGGATTGGCATTTGTGGCAGGGTCTGGGGGGGGGTCTGGCCATAGGGAATTGGGGGGAGGGATGTTCTGGTGTTGGGCAGCGGGCCTGTGTGGCACAGCATGGGCCCACCCCCAAGGGGAAGGGGCATGCTGGTAGCATAGAGCCAGGTGGGCCATTGTGCATCTGGCAACTGCCAGTTTGTAAATAGTGCCCTTGCACTGGGCTGGGCAGAGCGGGGCCACCCCTGCCATGCCATGCCCCATTGCACCTGGCTGGCCGTCGCTCTGGGGACTGACCCCCATGCACCATTCTCCATTGCCCGTGTGGGGGCCCACAGATATGTTTGTTGCCGGGCCCACAAAAGGTTAATCCAGGCCTGATGTGAATACATACCTATGGGGCTTTCTACTCATCCAAGCCATGCCTCCCTGACTACACTGCTATTTTTAGCAATTTAGTGTCCCACTGTCTCCCCACTGCTGGAGCCTTTCCCCACCACAGGAAAAGACTCTGGCAGCTCCTGTTGGAATATATATATATAAAATCTATATATTCATGTAATATGTTATAGGCCATTTGCGGCCTAGTGTGGATGAAGTGTGCTTGACGTGAGTTGTGTATTGACAACCAAAGTGAGAATTTGAGGGTTTAAGCAGTCAAGAACTGTTCGTGCAAAACAACATTGTTATGTTTATAAGAAAGATGGAGACATACCAGATAAGGAAATAACGTTGGAGGCATTGCCATGACAATGTACCTGTTGCAATGTATCTGCTGCAGTTGTAAACAAGAACTGGGAAAGAGGATCATATTCGGTCATGGTGACCTGCCTCAGACTGTTTCTAAACATCTTGGGTTATGGCAATTTGCCCAGAACTGTCTCTTTGAAATTATGGGTGAAGGGCCCAGACAACTGGTGATGTGATGGAGTGGATTATAAAAAGACGTTTGACACACTGACAATTTGAAGTCGTTTGTGGAACCAGAACCCTGTTTGAATTAAGATGTGGTAATGCTGGCTCCCCGCCTCTTGTGGTCAGACTGAACCTTGACTGGCCATTGGGACTTCATTTTGACCTTTGGACTTTGGTGTCCTATGCTTGGGATATGAATTTGGAGTGTGTAAGGTTTATTTTGTAAGCAATAAAAATATTTAGAGTAATATATACCAACACTGTATCCAGTATCTGCCTGCTTCCCTATCCTGTAGGGAGAGTCCGGCTGTGGGTCTAACACTCCCTGTTGCCAGAGTCACTCCTCAATCCAGGGAAATACTCCAGCAGCATGGAGGCAGCAGGTAAAAGCTCCACCAGCTCCTTGATGCTGGAGCCTTTCCCCAGATCAAGCAAAGACGCTGGCAGTGGGGAAAGGCTCTGGCAGTGGGGAGCTCTTGAATCCTTTCCCCACTTCCTGTCTTTCACTGACACGTGCAGCTACACATCACAATGAGGAAACAGCTTGCTTTGCACCTGTGCAGTATAGCTACATATACACTACAATCATGCTGCTGCGAGTGGTGTGTAGTGTAGATGTAGCCTAAGAAGCCTGGCTTTGCAGGTGATAGAAACATAAAACAGTAACTATTTGAAAGCAAAATAGTTGTATTGTAATATACACAGAATACACAATAATGTGGTAGCCATGAACAATGTAGGTACCCTAAACCTATGCCACTAATATCTTCACACCAGACCATGCCACTATATTATTTAATGTCTCTTTGTGTAGATGGAAAGAGCATGCAAAATGCATTCTAAAAGTAACTGCTGCAGGTGTGCTGAAGTTCTGAATGGACAAAATATTCATGAAGTTGACTGCCTCCCTGTTGGATGTATGTGGTAGTTGAATTTAGGAAAGGAAATTGTATGAAAACCTTTATTAAAGTAAATTGGGATATAAGTCAATTGAATGATGACATTGAATTAGAAATACAATAAGACAAATTGACAAAGCAATTAAAATATAAAATGCTATTGGAAAACATTGGCTGCTATAAAAAACTTTGTGCTAATTCACTTTGGATATGCACCATTGGGGAAAGGGCATGTTTGTAATAAATCCATACCTTTCAGAACCAATTTATTTAAATAAGATGGCTTCAGAAATCTGTAGAGTTGTTTTTAGATTGAAGTTGATTTTATATTTTGTTTTAACTTTTCTTGCTTAATTACCTTTTTTAAGATTAATTCAAATTCATTGCTGACTTGTCAACCAGTGAGAGGCATTTCTGCATTGATTTCAGGTGTAGTGATCCCTCTCACAAGCTAACAAGAGATTCTCCATCTGGCACACAAAGGGAGAAAAGAGGAGAAATACGAGGGAGATGGAAAGAGAGGAATAAGATGTACAGGAAGAAACAAAAGGATGAGAAAAACAAACTGAAGACAAAAAGTGGTTACTTCTCTACAGTAACTGACTCTTCGAGATGTGTTGTCTACATGAATTCTACTCTTGGTGTACATGGATCCATTGTGGCCAGCAATGTCCATTGTGGCCATGCCTGAGCTGTAGAAGTCATAGTGCACCCTCTAGTCAAAGGTATAAAGGGAAGAGTGGGCTCAACCATCCCTCCTTTCCTTTGCCAAAACAGAATCCAAGCAGATCAGAACTCCACAGTAGCTGGGAACCAGGGCAGGCTGTGGAATCTCTGTGAACAGCACATCCAAAAAAATCACAATTAATGTAGCATAAGTAATGATTCTCTCTTCAAGTAATTGGCCACATGGATTCTGATCCTGATGACTAAAAAGCAGTTGTCTGTTTGCTTAGAGATGGGTACTTGGAGTTTAATTTTAAAAGGTCTGAAGGACTGTCTTACTGAAGCAGGCATCCAATCTAGAAGCCTTTACCAAGGAACAGTGTCTTGTAAAGGTGTGGACCAAGCTCCATGTAGCTGCCCTTTCTGATTTCAGAAATAGGGACATTTTTCAAGCAAGTAACAGAGGCTACCAGAGCTCTAGTGGAATGAGCTATAATGTAACTAGGTAGATCTAATCCAGCTAATTTGTAACATGTTTTTATACAGCTGGAGACCTGCTTGGGTAATGTCTGTGAGGGTATGTGTTAACTCTTAACTCTATCAGCCAAGACCACAAATAGTCTAGGCATGTTTCTGAATGATTTTGTCCTATCATTGTGAAAAGACAATGCTCTTACCACAGCAAATGTGTGAAGTTTAGCTTCCCCGGATTTGAGTGAAGCTTGGGAAAGAAAACCTAAGAAGTGACTGTACTGGCCTGAACTAACTTTAGGCTGAAACTTGGGGTGATGCCTAACAGTGACTTTGTTCTTATGCAACACTAAATAAGGAGGACCTACCCAGAGGGCCTGAATCTCCCCCACCCTTGAGCTGATGTAATGGATAATAAAAAGGCAGTCTTCATTGGTAGATGGTATAGGGAACAGGTTGCTAAGGGCTAAAGTGTGGAACCCATCAATCTAGCTACTACTATATTGAGGTTCCAAGAGAGAAAGGGCTCCCATATTGGACGAGACCCATGAATTAACCTATTCAGGAATCTTGCCACTGTAGGATGGTGAAGATACGGGGTACTCCTGGAAAGCAGAGTGATGTGCAGATATTATTCCAGATTGTTTCAGGGCTATGAGAAGGCTGGTGCTGAGATGCCTAAATAAAAAAAATTCCATTTATCTTTGTAAGTCAGTCCAGTTGAGGGTTTCCTGCTTTGGAGCAGAATGTTCTGAATCTCAGCCTGAACAGTTTATTTTCGTAGATGTCATCGAGCCAGCATACAGGCTGTCAGATGTAAAGAAGTTGCATCCAGGTATATGATCTGACCACTGTTCTGAGGCTATATCAGGCAAAGCCGATATACTGAGCACAGCCTCCTATAGGGGCTGTGTTGGTAGGGAACTGTGTTGAAATGTTTATCAGATCCTAATACCAGAACCATCTGGTCAATGCTGAGATTATTAGCCCTACATTTTGTCTTAATTTGCTCAGGAACCCTAAGAACAGAAGACAAGACAACTTGCAGCCAGAAAGAACAGAACAAAGGACTGTTCTCATGGGATGGATTCCACCTGAGTAGAGAGAGAAATAAACTTCTGGAATGGAGATTGGCACAACTGATTAAAAGAGTTTTAATCTTGGAATTCAGGGGAGACTATTGGGAGATGCTCAAGTAATCTCCACATCTGATTCTTATATTGAATGGGAGGAAAATAAAGTAAAAGGGGATATAGCAATGGACAAAGGAACAACAGAGGGTAGGAAAATGGACAACAAGAAGAAAGAGAGTGACAGTACTGATTGTTAAGTATCAGAGGGGTAGCCGTGTTAGTCTGGATCTGTAAAAGCGTCAAAGAGTCCTGTGGTACCTTATAGACTAACAGACGTATTGGAGCATAAGCTTTTGTGGGTGAATACCCTCTTCATCAGATGCATGTAGTGGAAATTTCCAGAGGCAGTATAAATATGCAAGCAAGAATCAGGCTAGGGATAATGAGGTTAGTTCAATCAGGGAAGATGAGGCTCTCTTCTAGCAGTTGAGGTGTGAACACCAAGGGAGGAGAAACTGTTTTTGTAGTTGGCTAGCCATTCACAAAGACTACACAAAAGTATAGGGGTAAAGTGAGAACTGCTAAGAGTGAAGCAGAGTTGGACCTTGAAAGTAAATTAAAACTAATAGTAAAAGGTTCTTTAGCCATATAATAAAAAGAAAACAAGGAAAGAAGGAGTGGGACCATTAAACACCAAGGATGGGATGGAGATTAAAGATAATTTAGGTCTGGACCAACACCTAAAACAAATACTTTGCCTCAGTTTTTAATAAGGGTAATGAGGAGTTTGGGGGTAGTGATAGGGTGGCTAATGGGAAAAAGGATATGTAAGTAAAAATTACCACATCCAAGGTGGAAGCCAAATTCAAACATCTTTAATGGGACCAAATAAGGGGCCCCAAATAATCTTGATAAAAGAATATGAAAGAAACTGCCACATGAAATTGCCAGCCCAACTACAAGGACTTTTAATGAATCTTTAAACTTGTGGGTCATATCCTATGACTGGAGAACTGCAATATAGTACCTATATTTAAGAAAGAGGAAGAAAGTGCTACAAGAAACTACATGCTCATTAGTTTGACCTCAACCGTATGCAAGATTTTAAAACAAATTTTGAAAGAGGGAGATGAAGTGAGCTGTAGCTCACGAAAGCTTATGCTCTAATACACTTGTTAGTCTCTAAGGTGCCACAAGTACTCCTTTTCTTTTTGCGAATACAGACTAACACGGCTGCTACTCTAAAACCTGTCATTATGCAAGGCACTGAATTTAGCCGTATAGAAATCTGTCAACTTCATTTTTTTTTTCCACCAAATGCATCCGATGAAGTGAGCTGTAGCTCATGAAAGCTTATGCTCTAATACATTTGTTAGTCTCTAAGGTGCCACAAGTACTTCTTTTCTTAGATCAATCTTAATTAACATTTCATTAATGATCTTGGCACAAAAAATGGGAGTGCGCTAATAAAATTTGCAGATGATACAAAGTTGGGAGGTATTGCTAGTACAGAGGAGGACTGGAATATCATACAGGAAGATTTGGATGACCTTGAAAACTGAAGTAATTGAAATGGGAAGGAGTATAATAGTATAAAGGGGAGGGTTATGCACGTAGGGACTAACAAGAAGAATTTTTGCTGTAAGTTAGAGATGTATCAGTTGGAAGCGACAGAGAAGGAAAAAGATCTTGCTGTACTGGCTGATCACAGAATGACTATGAGCTGCCAATGGGATGCAGCTCTCAACAAGGCTAATGCAATTCTAGGATGCATCAGGCAAAGTATTTCCAGTAGAGATAGTAAGCGCTATGAAAATTATACCAGGCACTGGAGAGACCTCATCTGGAATACGGTGTGCAATTCTGGTCACCAATGTTTAAGAAAGTTTAATTCAATCTTGAACAGGTGCAGAGAAGGAATACTAAGATGATGAGAAGAATGGAAAACCTACCTTACAAGAAGAGACTCAAGGAGTTTGACTTATTTAACCTAATAAAATGAACATGAATCCTCTCTATACATACATCAGAGGGCTAAAAACCAGGGAGGGAGAGGAGTTATTCAAGTTAAGTACCAAGAACAAATGGATGTATTTTGGCCCTCATTAAATTTAGGCTTGAAATGAGATGAAGGTTTCTAATAATCAGAAGAGTGAAGTTCTAGAACATCATTCCAAAGTGAGTAGTGGGGGCAAACAAACCTAACTGTTTTAAGACTTAGCTTGATAAGTTTATGGAGGGGTCAGGTTGATGAGATTGCTCACAATGGCTCACTTATGGGCGATAAGCAACTGCTATTAGCAAATATCTCCAATAACCATATGTGGGACACTAGATGCGGAGGGATTGAGTTACTACAGAGAATTATTTCCCAGGTGCTGGCTGGTGAATCCCACAGGCTCAGGGTCTAACTGATTGCCTATTTGGGATTGGGAAGGAATTCCCCCCCCCCGGTCAAATTAGCATTGACCTTGTTTTTTTTGTTTTTGGGGGTTTCTTTGCCTTTCTCTGTAGTGTGGGGCATGGATCACTTACTGGTTTGAACTAGAGTAAATGCTGGATTCTCTGTAACTTGAAGTCTTTAAATCAATATTTGACAACTTCAGTAACTCAGACAGAGGTTATGGGTCTATTAGAGGAGTGGGTGTGTGAGGCTTCTGTGGCCTACAATATGCAGGAGGTCAGACTGGATGATCATTATGATCAAGACCCTTCTGACCTTAAAGTCTCTGAGTCTAAGTATCATGTTGACCAACAAACAGACCTATCCGTCCCAGGATCCAAGGGATGAGAAAGGCATTGTCAGGGAGGCTGGCCTTGCAAAAATATCTGACATTTGTTTTTCTAGTCTGTGGCAAAAAGATCTATGTCTGGAAACCCCCACTTGCAAAAAATGCTGTGTAGGACGGAGTCTGAGACATTTCTCCTGGTTGTCTGAGAATTGCCTACTGATCTGATCTGCAAAGGTGTTTTGCAGGCCAGGAAGACACAGAGCCACTGGTGTGATTTAAAAACAAATACTCTTCCTGGGAGATTGCAACATAGCACTACTTTATTTCTTAGAATTCAGACTGATTACACACAAGAACCCAAAGAGAGAGAGAGAGAGAGAAAACAGGCTGCTCTCTAAGGCAGAGAGGCACAACTCACCCCATCTTGCTTTAACGCGTCTCTTTCCATCTGACTCTGATTGCATGCTTTCCTACAGAGCTCCTTAGCCTACAAGCATACTTAGGAAACTACCTCTCCCCTTTTGTGCATACACACTTAAAGTAATAGCTTGCAATTCCAACACAATACACCACAGGAAGGGGTGTGAAGACATTGGAAGTGAATAGAATACCCCTTGTCTACATTCCCCAGGACACACCAGTTTGAGGTAATCCTAGCCCAAGCTTCGCAAAAATAAAAAAGAAGTACTTGCCAAAGGGGGAGAGGTGGGGCAGAATGGAAAAAATCCTGTGGAGGTTCTAGCATGATCTTGATGTTGGCATCAAGTCTGCTGCCTTTTGGAAGCCCCAGGCTTTGGGGCAGCAGAGGCAATGGCACAGGCTCCTCTGTGATAGAATTTCTGTCCTTTCCTCCATGGTTCTGAGATCCTCTCTGGCCGATGATAATATTTGGTAGAGAAGTGCTGTATTTAGGAAGGCTGTTGGTGTATTTGCTTTTTCCTTGCAATGGAATGTAGAGGCCCAAAGAGCAAAGAGTTGCCCTTGAGTCTTTTAAGGAATGGGAAGGTTGATCCAATCCAGTGTTAAAAATGTCATTGTCCTCAAATAAGAGTTCCTCAATTGTTGCTTGGACCTCCCTGGGACTCCCTGAGGACCAAAGCCATGACATTCTCCTCAATGATATTCAGTGGCTATAATACTTCCAGTGATATCATATATGTCCAGCGCAGCCTGTAAGAAAGTGAAAACAATCAGCTATCCTTCTGCCATAATGGTCAATCTCCTCTTGATATTCCTAAGGGAGCTTGTCTATAAACTGAGACAACTTTTGACATGGCTGAAATAGATGTTGGTTTGTGCCATGTCCTTCATGAGCTCTGGTAGCCTCTCATTTATGGGATGCTTACCAAGTGGAGAAGCATGTCCAATAGTTTATGTTGTTTCTCTTGAACTACCTTCATGGGAATATACAAGGTGTCCGCCATGTGCCTCTTAAGGTCCTGGAACACCCTGAACTTATCCACTAAGGCTAGTGTGGAAGGTGTCACTTCCTCCTCTAGTGAGAATGAGGAGATTTCAGCAGGGATCAGTTTTTCTTCTCTTGCAGCTGATGCTTTTCCTCCCTTGCTTCCTCAGTACCTGAGGCTGCACTGACTGGCTTGCCCAAGAGAGTGAGCCAGTGCTGGAGACAGTGGATTCAGAAGGATCTGAATTTCACCCCTGCTGGTGCTGTAAAGTCTTTGATGGCCACAGGGTGTAGTATGCTAAGAATTTTGATCTGTTACGTGGCAATGAAACAATTCAAACACAGATTAAAAGGGCAGAGCAAATCCATTTATCCAGAAGCAACAGTTATGGCTGTTAAGAGACACAACATTCTGCTTTAAGGAGAACAGAGTATAAAAGAACTCGATAGCGTAAAAACCTTTCCACCTGTAGGTCACCAATTCAAGTCTGGCCCTGATTACATTGACAGCTGTTGGTGGTTTCAGTCTAGTTCCTAGCAGACAGGTGTCCAGTGTCCCAATTATGACTAATTGACACCCTTGTTTGTAATCTCAGCAGAAAGGCCAGTGGGTGAATAAGAACAAAGAAGCAACTACTCTTTCAACCCTAGAGGTGGTCTCTCTAGACTAGGATGAGGTGCATTGATGGCGCAGCATGGGGGAGATTGCACTGTCACTGTTCACACTGCACTCACTATGTGGATAAATAAATGATTTCCACAGAGCTGTCATTCCAGAGCCCATCAGGAACACTACATCTACTTTAAGAAAAGGAACAAAATAATTAAAGGATTTGGAAAGTGGTAAACAGCAATATGCAAAAAATGCAGATCATCTGACTTCAGATTGAAAGGGGAGAAAGAAGTTGAGCAATGAGGAAAAGGAGAAGGTGAATATCTCATTACTGCAGTGTTCCTAAGTTTCAATATTTCACTTAAAAAAAGATGGAGAGATGAAACCCTGTTATTCAGCCTAAAATTCTAAACCTTCATTACATTCAGATTCTTGCCTTGGCATCTCTCATTTCCTCTCTCCTTTTCTATTTGACATAGAATCAGTTGGAGTGACAGTGCCATTGCTTGCTTACAGCTCCGCATAAGAAGCCCCAGCCACCTCTAACCCTTCAGCTGAAAAGAATACCTTTTTATACCCTTCTCCTCACTCTCACCTTGAAATTTTAGCCTGTTTTTTGCCACTGAGGTAGATTGCTCTGTGGGAAAAGAACTGATGTATTGTATTGTACTGTAGTATTGAACAGCAGGAGAGTCAAGAGCCACTGCTCTTGCAATTACACGGTCTCATTTTGTGTGTGATACTATAAATAGACCATATTCAGTTGGTCAGATCATGCTTTGATCTTCCCAAACTGAATTATTGATTTATAGTGCAAAGTGCACCAGTGCTGATTAAGACAAGTGATGGGTCATTTGCTATCTTGATAGAATCCATTTTAAAATTTGGTTACATATCCTGGCCTTTGTGCAGCATGATTGGAAATAAGAGTAGAAGAAAAAATATTCTTCTGTGCAAGGCATTACATGGAAATCATTTAATATCCACTCCTTTACAGGCTTTTTTATACTGTAAATTATGAACACAACAATTATTCAATTACACATAGCACTTTACAATAAGCAGACATTAATTAATGAAAAATACCAATATTCAAAATTATATCTATATTAAATTTGTCCAGCATTATTGCACTGTTGCCAATTATGCAACTAAATAACACACCTTGTGCACAACAGATTGTGATGAATTTTCACATAAATCTGAGTTATGTTCTAAGGATTATCATTTTGTCCCTTGCTTGTGGACTTTCTCCCCTACCCTTAAAACCTGGTTGAGTACTAAAACACCCCAGTGGCAGTACTGAGATTAATGGGAGGCAGTGGGTAATAGTGGTGAATTTCAGTGAATAGTAAGCCTGCAGAATTTAACTTGATGCACTGTACATTTTCTTCTATGTAAATCCTGTGAATTCTGAGCACAAGTGAAGCATAAAATTTTAGTGAAGGCCATAATTTCATGTCAGGGTTTCACTGTCATTCTACATGGTTTATGCAGTGTCCTTCAGACCACCTTTAATCTTCTGAAAGAGCCATTTGCAGAACAATGAGTCAACCTGTACGGAATACAGATATTTTGTGATATTTAAAATAAATCAGAGTCATAAACTGATTTTTAAATCTCTGGTTCAGTTATAAATTATTCAAGTGCTAGAAAAGATAAACAATAGCACTGAGTTCATTACCAATGAGTGATATTATCTGAAGTTCAAGTAGGTGATAGCAAATAGGGTCCTGCAGACATATCTTTCCACATATATATAATGAAAATGGTGTATTCTTAACAAAGTGTAAATATTCTAAATCATTTTTCTACTAGTCACAAAGCTAACTACAGCTGAGAGTGCAATGACTGCAACCTTTTTATGTTATTGGAATAAAAGTTATTTCAAAATATGTTTAGAAATTTATTTTAAAACTGAACTATTAGTCCAGACCCTCAACTACTGTAAACTGCCATAGCTTCATTGATTAAAATTGAGCTATGATGTGTTACAGAAGTTGAGGATCTGGCACAGTATCTAAGTTCTTCATTTCACAAACAGACTGGACAAATATACTAGCAAACTACAGAATGCCTCTACTCTGGCAAATAGAAAACTATCTCATGACACAAATGGCACCAATCTACCTTTCCATGAATGTCAGTCACCAAGGAAGAAGTAGGAATGATACAAACATAATCCAGCAATATATTACAGAGCCAGTAACACATCTCCTAAAACGCGTTCTCAGTGTCCTGGCCATATGAAATCTTTTTTCAGTGATATTTAAATTTAGAAAAATCATGAGGAGTTTAGGCCTCAGCAAAGAACAGAAACACATGCTAAAGTAATCCCTATTCAGTAAAGCACATATTTGTCCCATTGACTTCATTGGGATTTAAGTACGTGTTTATATGCTCTGCTGAATTAGGGCGTTGGTTTGAACAAGAACTCTTAATTTGGATTCTTATCTGAAACTTAACTGAATATATCAAATCTATGAAAAGGGACTGGTAATATCATGAGAACAGGCTTTGGTTAGAGATTTTTTAGGAATTTCCTATTTCTAGACAAGCTGGAAAAACTGCAAGAACAGCTGTCCTTGAAGTATCTGGGCATTTCTTCTCAGTCAAAAAAACTAAATTGATAGCTTTAAAAATTTTTTTAAAGTGAATTATATTTGTTGAAATCTCAACAAATATTTGATTTGGGCAGAGCTGAATTATCAGCTCACTAGGTTAGTCTTCATTTGATCTGAGCTGGATCACTCAACCCTAGTTTTCACTCTCTTTTTAGTATTACTGTGGTTCAACGACACATTAATTAATGGTGAATTACAGTGGAATTCCCACAGAAGTACAGTACATAGATAGCTACATAGATGACTACAACGTGCTTTCATTCTGATCTCTGTTATTAATGTGAATACCAAATAAATTAAAGACCCTTTTAAAGGGTTATTCATTTTTTTTATTCTGGAGCTAGGTCAATGAAACAGATCAAATAGTCTAATAAATTTAGCAATTTTCAGATGAAATAATTAGGTAAATAATGATTCATCTCATCAGGAATTAAGAAATTAAATAATGATAATTCTGATAACCTGTTATAATAGGTGACAAATCAATATAAATTTCTTTGGTATTCACTGTAACACTATTAATCATTCAACTGTTTTGTTATTCATGGCAATGTTATATATAATTCTATAGAAAGTCCATTAAAATTCATAAGTTTTCAGATTTTAAAGAAGCTGAACGAATAGGATGGAGATTGGTTTTACAGGCCCATCAAAACTAGTGAACAAGCAGAGGTTAGTATTTCTTCTATCCCCCCCACCCCCACAAAGCTGTATCATCCCCTGTCACCTGCTCTCCCCTCTCATAAGTAATAGTCTATCCCCAGAGCAGGGGACTACTGCACTTCGTTATGAAAATGGGGTCACAGCCTCAGAGGCCAGTAGCCATCACCTTCCTTTGACTGCCCTTTGCAGCCAAAAGGGACTTGCCAAGGTCACTCGTTCCCGGACTGAAAGGTTTCCTAGAATCAGGCAATCCTTCTCTGAGTTTAAAACCATTCCCTCCCCAGCACCCCGCCCACAGGTGCCACGGCTGGTACGTCAGTGAACTATGGCAATGGAGCAAGCTTGGCTAGGCTCCACTGCTCGGAGGCCCTTCGCCGGAGCTCGTGGTGGACACGACTTCTCCACAGGGAAAGATCTTCACGAGCTGGAGCCAACTAAGAAATGGGGAAGTGGTTATTTGAATAGTGTTTTACGAAGGCGGGTTGCTTGTGGGTGCCCTTCCCTGGGCCCAGTCACATCAGAGACCCAGATATGCCCACAGCTGGGGCTTCAGAGCTATTCTAGACCTGCAGAGACTCTGCCCTGGGTATATTTCACAGCCTTTTGTGGTCCACACGTGCCTAAATTAATCCACCACTGCCTGGCGATACCCTTATCAGTGTGCTCCCTGGCAGCTGAGGAATGACAAGGGGTAGCCAAGTGCCCACAGGGTGCGAGCTACCAGCCATGCCATGTAAAGCAATGCCTGTCAGCAGATCAGAAGCAAAGGCTATCACAGGCACCTGGTGGTGAGAGTTCCTCCATTTCCCACTTTAACCATTCTCCAGCGGCAAAATGAACAGGGATGCCTGGTCCTGCCCTTCCCTCTCCTCTACAAGGCATTTAGGTAAATACAGGAGCTCCAGACCGATGAAAGTCACACACCATTATCAGAAATTTTTTTAAAAAGGACAGGAGTCAAATGGGGGCAGTGGTGGGCTTATCCAGCCAGAAACTGCCACCTCTGCTGGATATGGCGAGGGAAAACAAAGTGATCAATAAAGGGGTTTGGCACACATGTTTAAATCACAAAAGTCTCCGTTGATTCCCAGAGCTGCTCCGTTAGTTTGATCCTTGATTGAAGGGGTGAAGAGAAAGGGATCTGCAGGAGTGGGGAGGGACCGAGGCGTCCCTCGGGCCTCTCAAGGCATCCACCCCCCCTTTCTGCATTCCTGCAAAGGTTGCTCCAGTTAGTATTGTTGCAGTGATAGCCACCTCTCTGGTACATGCTCTGATGCAGCCCTTCCTGCGGGGAGGGAAGAGTCTGCATTCCAAGTGCAAGCGGCTCCATGGCAGGCTCACTCCGGCTTCTTGGAAGTTACATGGATCTTATACTAATGGAACCTGCAGAAGGCCATGAAACATACTTAACTCACCTTCTCCTATTCAACAGAAATATGATCTTCTTACAGAACCCTGTATCAGTGGGGATTTTATACAAAGAACAAAACACAGATATATACCTCGTAAGTCCCTGACTTTCTAACTTATTAGAAACACACTTCACTTAATGATACCCTGGAGACTGTTTTTAAAGGAAAACCATGTATAAGAGCTGCATTTTCTGTTAGCAACCTGATAGAGGACCCCTTCCTATCAGGGACAATGATCCATATATCTGTAACCACCAACCTTGATAACTGCAATTGATCTATAGGAAAGAAGCCACACAAAAGATGTAATTGATGTAAAAAGCAGAGGCCAGACATCTAAACAGCACTGTGAACACTCCAGTGCCCAGCCTCTCGGTGAAAGAGGTGAATGGGATAAGGGATGTTAAAGGAGGATACATTAACTGGACATCTCCTCAATTTTAAGAGTACGTGTGGATTTAGTACATGCTTTCTGAAGACACCTATAAGAAAGTTTTCTTCTATTTTTAGATGGGTCTATCCCCCCATTTAAGGAAGAGCACCTTGGTTACCCTGCCACTATAGTTTTGATTTGACTGTTTGTATTAGGAGATCATGAGCTGATGTTTTTGGGAGACAAAAGGTTCAAATTCTCCCATGAGGACAACTGAACAGATGGGGTTCACCAACTAAGCACTGGCAACGTGACAAAAGGGACTGGCAGAAGCTGTGGTCTCTGCTGTAAGGAGTGAAGCAGCCAGAGCCCATTCTACCTCAGAGGATGCTCTCCAACCTTCAGAACAATTGGAAATGGCAACCCTAAACCATGGGGATTAGGAACTTTGATGCCTAGTGATTACATGGAGAAAGCAGGTTTTTCTTTATTATTGGTACATATACTTTGTACCTATGACTATTACTGGCACTGCAGCCAAACTGAGAATATAAATTCATATATTAACTGTTCTCCATGAACAACTGAAACAGGAGAAACTCACTTTCTCTTCACCTATCCACAACTGATCTCAACTCTGATTATGCAGGGTAACCCACAGCAAATATTTCAAGTTGATTAGTACCCATATTGAGCAGACTCCCAATCCTCTCCTGGGCAGGTGCTATCAATTTTGTTAAATTACGCTTAGTCTAAGGAAAGACCATAGGCTGGTCATAACATTGATCTCAAAGATAAGGCCTAATGTAGTACCCCTCTGAAGAGTTTTTGCTTAGGCCACTCCTGGCTTCTTTGGTGAAGTCAAACACTCTCCTTCAATGGAAAAATTCAAAGTAATAATTAACAACTATGATACTTAAAGGAAATTCTTGACAAAACTAAAAAATGGTTACTTCTCTAGCAAACAGTCAGAAAAAGGGAGAACCACTAAATAATATGCAGGACAATAACCACTCACCTGCATAAATTAATTATGCAGTCAATTATATTACTAAAGAGAATCACACTGAGACATTAATTTCATTGTTAAATGAAAAATATCATATGATGTTGTAACGATGCTGGTTCTGGCGGGACCCAACTGAGAGTGTCAATGCAGGACAAATTGCTTAAAGCAGGGCAGTTACAGCCCAAGACTGGGGTTTTTCCACCTCTAAGGCAAACCAAACCGGCCAGACAGAGAGGACTTTGGTTTTACCCCACTGGCTAAGCACAAGTCACACAAGCAATTCCCTTAAAAACTCCAGTTTCCTAGGATCACCATCATTGTTAGGGGACAAATGGTTATGAAGACCAATACCTCATGTGATAGACCCAGGCCAGTTGGGTACAGCAAAGTAGCCCTATTGGGAAGTGCTAAAGGATCCCCCCCAGCCTAAGAGGGGGATCCACAGGACCTGGATACCAAATAATTCCGGGAGACAACTAATGAAATAACAGGGACAGGAGTGTGGTCAAAGGGTCAAACGAAGGGAACTGGATGGGGACACCAAGCAGAGAACCCCGGACAGCGCCCACTGCTCCTCAAAGGCGACAAGGCAGTCAGAGGATGCCGCCCAGAGGAACTCTGCCCGGATACGTGAACGGACCGAGGATCGGAAATACTCTCACTCTCGCCGAGTTCTCGGAAGCCCTCCATCGCATGCCCACCAATAAATAAAGGTGCTCTCCTTCCTTCGGGAGGGGGGTATTCTGTGGTTTTCCTGCAGGAAACCCATAGAGATCCGACCGCCAAAGACAACTGGCGGCTGGATTGGGGGGACAGGGTCTGCTTTAGCCATCTCACAGTTCATACGGCTGGAGTGGCGACCCTGTTCTCTCCCGACCTACGGCCCGAGGTGCTGGGGGTCACCGAGGTTGTGCCGGGTCGCCTGCTGCACCTCCAGGTCCATATGGAGGGGCTCGTAGTCAACCTCGTTAACATCTATGCCCCGGCAGCGAGCCCGGAGCAGCAGGAATTCTATCAGCAGGTGTCCGCCTTCCTCAGCACCTTGGATCCTCATGAGTGCCTGGTCCTGGGAGGGGACTTTAACATCACCCTCGAGGAGCGGGACTCAAACCTCAACCTGGGACCTGCGGAGACCCATCCTACAGCCACAGGTGTTCAACGTTGCAATGGTAAGAGATGTCATGAGGAGGGCTGGGGGGGATCTCGCCAGCAGGGATGCTCACGGCTCCCGAGCAACAGTCCATGACCTACCCCGTAGGTGAGTAAGGAGTCACAGAAGAGGCGAACCCGCTGGTAGGCCGCAGCGCCCTGCTTCCCGGTCCTTTGCCCTCCCCCAAAAGGGCCCTTGCGGCCCGGAGGATGTGATGGAAGTCCCCCCCATCGCTGGAGAGCAAGCTGCACCTCGTTACGGGAGCCACGAATGTCCTCAAGGAACTCCCGCAGCTCCTCTCTCAGCGTATGGGGGGCTGGGGTCACTAGCCCCCGGCTGTGCTCCGGAGGGACCACCGACACAGCCCTGTGGCCCACCAAGACGGGCAGGCAAGGGGCAGACCCCCAACGTGGCACCCGATGGGCTGGCACCACATGGCTCCCCTCAAACCCCAGCTCAATTTGAGGCAGCTGAGGGAAGATAGCAGCCCCTGGTGAGTCGGGACTGGGAAATACAGAGGCTGCCCCCGGCGGGCTAACCTCTGGGAGCGAGGAGATGGTGGCCCCAGGGGTGGCAATGATATCGCAGGAGGTGGGGAGGACAGGGACGGGGTTGACAACAAGGGCAGGGCAGGGATCCAGAGTAGGAGCAGAACAGGGGTTGGAAGCAGAGTCAGGGAGAGGGACAAAGGCAGGATCCTGGGCTCCAGGAGCCACGCAGTTGGAAATTGGCCCCCCTTTAGGTGAGGTCAAGGGACTGGGGGGTGCGGAGGGGGCCCTCCATGATACTGGGCTCTGGCACCACGGCCAGCGGAGTAGCCACAGCATCTTTAGTGGGGTCCCCCACCCGGGAAGGAGGTCAGTTGCCCCTCGCCCACAAGGGACAGCCCGTGGAGCCCGGATCCCAGCTGCATTGCACCGGCCGTCACCTCAATGGGCTTGGTGGCCAAGAGCAGGGTGCCACCCGCGGCTGGGTAGATGGAGGAGCCCAGACAACCCTCGGGAGCAGGAGCAGAAGCAGCAATTAGGGAGGAGGAGCATGGAGAAGTGGGGACCAGGGCGAGGTCGCTCAGATCGAGGCCCACTGGCAGAGGGACGTTCTCCCTGTGTGACCAGAGTCAGACCCAGGGCCTCGATCTCCTCGTAGATGGAGTGCAATTCCCCTTCCACCACCCCAGAGGTCTCCCTGCCAATGCCCGAAGTGACGCTCGCCTCGGGACTCACAGGGGCTCCGGATGGTAACGGGGCAGGAGGGGTTCCATCAGGGGCCTGGGATGGAAGGGGCTCCAATGGAGGGACGGTACTGCCCTCCCATGCTGCCATGTCCCGAGCAGGAGCAGTGGTGAACTGAGTCGGAGGAGGGGTGGCTCCAGGCACCGGGCAACCAGGGGCACTGGCAATGATGGGGCCGGGGCTCGGGGCTCCCAGATGCTCCTCCTTGCCAGGGTAAGGGGCAGTCCCTCTGGACGTGCCCCATCGCCCGGCAGAGGTAGCACTGGGCCTCTCCCGTGGAATAGTGCACCCGGTAATGGGCCCCCTGGAAGGGGATCAAAAAGGACACCTCAAGCATCTCTCCGTCACACGCTGCCACTGGCAGTTGATGCTGCACTTGCCGGCGGAACGAGAGGACGTGATGGAGGGCAGGGTCCTTGCAGCCCAGTGAGAGAGGGCTCAGGATGGAAATGGGCTTCCCCAGGGTCGAGAGGGCAGGTAATAGGGTGGCATTGAGAAGGAAGGGAGGGAGTGAGGTCCAGACAAGGCGGACGCCCAGGTCGTCCAGTGGTTCCAAGGGAACGAACACGCCCCCCAATGCCAGGCCCTTCTCCACTGCCTCCTGGGAGGCGGCCTCTGATGCTAAAAAGAAGACGACCTTCCCGTAAATTTTGGAAGCTGCCACAATGGCCGTGGGCCCCACCACTCTCACCAGCACCCGCACGTAGGTCTCCGTGGGCATACGCAGAGCTGGTGGAGGGAGCAGTGGGTAGGGACACCACGACCGGTGGTGGGGTCGCGGCAGTGGGGGCAGTCCCTGCCATGGAAGGCCTGGTCTTTTTGTCTGGGCCCTTCCCCTTCTTCTTCCCTGGCCCTTCCTGCTGGCTGGGGGGGCTGCCCTGGAATGTGAGGGGGCAATGGACGTGGCAGCAGCAGAGATCACCTGGATCACCCAGAGATCACCCAGCAGAGGCGGTGGCAGGTGGTTTGGCAGTGGCGGTTGAGGTAGAGGCTTGGGGGGGTGATGGAAGGGCAGGCGGGGGAAGAGGTATCTGGGGCTGCTGGAGGGGCCCCACGCGTCGTGTTCCCCACCATAAGAAGCAGGGAGGGAGGGGAAAACACCAGAGAGAGGAAGGGAAAGGGGAGGCAGATTGACCACTCCTCCCCACTAGGCTGCAGGCAGGGGAGGAGGGCACCAAAAAGAGGGGGGCTGGACAGGGGGGTATCAAGGGCTCGTAGGAGACAGTCACCGACTCAGGATGGGAATCCGGCTCCTCTAGCTGCACTAGGGGTGGGAGATCACAACAACATTAGGGGGGTGCAGTGAGATAGAGGCAAACTCAAACGGGAAGGGCACAAGCGCATGGGCGGGGGCAGGGGCGCACTGAATAAGGGGCCAATCAGGGAAGAGGTACCACGTGGGGAGGGGGGAGAACCAGGCAGGAGGCAGGACAGGGAACCGAGGAGTTAGCTTCAGAGGCCGGGGCGGGGTAAACAAACAAGAACTGCAGAGGGAAAAGGGCGGGGCAGGCAAACAAAACTGAGGCAAGTGAGGTGCTGGGGTAAAGGGGAGGGCAAAAAGGCTGAAAGGGGCAAAATGGGGCAGGTAACGGGGGACAAAGCTGGGCTCACTAAAGGGGTCCAGTCCAGGGGGATGGAGGGGTGGGCACATGCGCTCACGTGCGCTTGCAAAGAGTCAGTTTGGGCTGGCTGCTCCTTCAGGCCCAAAAGGTGGTAAAAGGGTGCGGCAGGCCAAGCAAGCAGCAGAGTCCGAGAGGCAGGAGCTTGAGGAAGATGGTAAACGACGCTGGGGGTGGTGGAGGAGGCAGCGACGACGATGGTGGGGGGGGACACGCAGATGGACTGGGGGGGCAGGCTCCACACCACACCGCTGGCGTCCCCAAAAACACAGTCAAAACCCCCACCACAAGAGCACAGCTGAAAAGTTACTCAGCCTGAAGGCCCCCTCCACAGTGGTCTGCAGAGTCCCTGTGCGCTCCCCCAGCAGCAGACGGCCTTGTCCCCACCTCCCTCGGGGTCCAGCAGCTCCCAGGCAGCAAAGGCAGCAGCAGCCCGATGGCCAGGCAGGCAGAAAGGACCCTCAAAGGTGGTGGTGGTGGTGTCCACAACAGCAGTAGTGATGGCTGGGGTAGGGGTCTCTCACTCCACCCCTCTGGGGAACAGGCCAGCAGCCCCCCCTCCCAAGGGGCTGCAGCTGGAGCAGCAGCAGCACCCAAGTGTGAGGGGGGAGGAGTCCAGCAGCTAGTCAGCGACCAGGTAGCAGAGAAGGGAGGTGGGAAGCCCAGCCCAGCCAGGGAAGTAGCTGGAGTGGTGGTAGTGGTAGCGGTAGCGGTAGCAGCAGCAAGAGCCCAAGGCCCAGCAGCAGCAATCTCCCTCCTTCCTCCAGGCCAGATGAGTTCAGCAGAGGAGCCAGAGGCCCTCTGATGATATAAAAGGGATCACTCCAGCCAGGCAGAGAGGAGATGAAGTGTAGCTGAAGGGCTGGTTAATGAAGACATTCTCAAGTCATTGGTAAGGGAGCCCTAAAGTAAGGGTGAAGAAGGCAGAACCAGAAGTAGAGAGCGGGCCTGGGTTCCTACCAACCCACCCGTCAAGGTTACTTCCCCACTCTGAACTCTAGGGTACAGATGTGGGGACCTGCATGAAAACCTCTGAAGCTTACTTTTACCAGCTTAGGTTAAAACTTCCCCAAGGTACAAATTATTTTACCTTTTGCCCTTGGACTATATTGCTGCCACCACCAAATGTCTAACAGATATATAACAGGGAAAGAGCCCGCTTGGAAACGTCTTTCCCTCCCAAACCCTACACTCCCGTTCCTGGGGAAGGCTTGATAAAAATCCTCACCAATTTGCATAGGTTAACACAGACCCAAACCCTTGGATCTTAAGAACAATGAAAAAAGCAATCAGATTCTTAAAAGAAGAATTTTAATAGAAGAAAAAGTAAAAGAATCACCTCTGTAAAATCAGGATGGTAAATACCTTACAGGGTAATTATATTCAAAACACAGAGAATCCCTTTAGGCAAAACCTTAAATTACAAAAAGACACAAAAACAGAAATATCCATTCCATTCAGCACAGCTTATTTTTTCAGCCATTTAAAGAAAACAGAATCTAATGCATATCTAGCTAGATTTACTAAGTTCTAAAACTCCGTTCCCATTCTGTCCCCTGCAAAAGCATCACACAGACAGAGAGAGCCTTTGTTTCTCCCCCGCTTCAGCTTTTGAAAGTATCTTCTCGCCTCATTGGTCATTTTGGTCAGGTGCTAGTGAGGTTATACTAGCTTCTTAACCCTTTACAGATGAAAGGGTTTTTCCTCTGGCCAGGAGGGATTTTAAAGGTCTTTACCCTTCCCTTTATATTTATGACACCCCCCCCCAAATCACAGATAGAAATCACAGCCAGCATTTCACCCTTTCTGTAGCTCTAAGAGAAAACAGAGTTAATAAGACACATGCACCTCTAAATAAAATACCAAGTATATAAAGATTAACAATATTTTCCACATCTCAAGGATGATTTTAACCAGTTGATTCTGGGAAACTTTCACAGGAGAGTGCATCAGCCACTTTGTTAGAAGCTCCTGAGATGTGTTGGATGTCGAAATCAAAATCTTGGAGAGCTAAACTCCACCAAATAAGTTTTTTGTTATTTCCCATGGTGGTATGAAGCCACTGTAGCGCAGCATGGTCGGTTTGCAGGTAGAAACGCCGTCCCCAAACATATGGGCGTAGCTTTTCCAGAGCATAGACAATGGCGTAACATTCTTTTTCACTGACTGACCAGTTGCTTTCCCTCTCAGACAGCTTCTTGCTGAGAAACACTACAAGGTGGAATTCTTGATCCAGTCCTTCCTGCATTAAAAGTGCTCCCACACCATGCTCGGACGCATCTGTGGTTACTAGGAACGGTTTGTCAAAGTCTGGGGCCCTTAGTATGGGATCAGACATGAGTGTTGCTTTAAGCTGTTTAAAGGCCTTCTGACACTCTTCGGTCCACTGAACAGCATTTGGCTGTGTCTTTTTGGTTAGGTCTGTGAGTGAGGCGGCGATTTGCCTGTATTTCAGTACAAATCGCCTGTAATAACCGGCCAAGCCTAAGAAGGATTGAACCTGTTTCTTTGTCTTTGGGACAGGCCAATTTTGGATAGCATCCACTTTGGCCTGTAGGGGGTTGATAGTTCCTTGACCCGCCTGGTGTCCAAGGTAAGTCACTCTGTTTAGGCCTATTTGACACTTCTTAGCCTTAACAGTTAGTCCTGCCTCCCTTATGCGCTCAAAGACTTTTTGTAGATGTTCCACGTGTTCTGCCCAGGAATGCGAAAATATGACCATGTCGTCAAGGTAGGCGACTGCATATTTTCCTAATCCCACTAGGAGACCATCTACAAGTCTTTGGAAGGTCGCGGGAGCATTCCACAGCCCGAAAGGGAGTACATTACATTCATAGAGCCCAACGTGTGGTGAATGCTGACCTTTCCTTGGAGGATTCATCTAGCAGTACCTGCCAGTACCCCTTGGTTAAGTCCAAGGTAGAGATGAACTGGGTCCATCCCAGTTCTCTAATAGTTCATCTGTGCGTGGCATTGGATAGTTGTCTGGGTGAGTTACAGCATTTAGCTTATGGTAGTCCTCGCAAAAACGTATCTCCCCATCTGGTTTGGGAACTAGAACCACTGGAGATGCCCATGCACTGCCAGAGGGGTGGATTACCCCCATATGTAACATATCCTGGATCTCTCGTTCTATAGAAGTTTTACCTTGAGGAGACACCCGGTAAGGTTGGACTTTAATTGGTTGAGCATTACCTGTGTCAATGGAGTGGTATGTCCGTTCAGTCAGTCCTGGGGTAGCTGAGAACATCGGTACGTAGCTAGTGCACAGCTCTGTGATCTGTTGTCGCTGCATACGCCCAAGGATCATGGAGAGGTTCACCTATTCCATGCCACCAGCACTTTTCCCTTTGTAGTAGAGACCTTCAGGCCACTCAACATCAGTTCCTCCCTGGGCTGTAAACTGACAAACTTTTAATTCTCTGGAATAAGAGGGCTTTAGAGAATTAATATGGCACACCTTATGCTTTTGGTTGGACGTGGGGAATGCTATGAGATAATTAACAGCTCCCAGGTGCTCCTGGACCGTGAATGGCCCTTCCCACGACGCTTCCATTTTATGGGCCTGGAGCGCCTTTAAGACCATGACCCGGTCTCCTACTTTGAAGGAACGCTCTCTGGCATGTTTATCATACCAGGCTTTTTGCTCTTTTTGAGCATCCTGTAAGTTTTCTTTAGCGAAGGCCAGAGAGGTTTTGTAGGTTGGTTACAATGTCCAGAATGTTAGTTCCTGGAGAAGGTGTATATCCCTCCCATTGCTGCTTCACCAGCTGTAATGGCCCCTTAACCTCGCGGCCATATACAAGTTCAAATGGTGAAAACCCTAAACTGGGATGTGGTACAGCTCTGTAGGCAAAGAGCAACTACTGCAACACGAGGTCCCAATCATTGGAGTGCTCATTTATGAATTTATGTATCATGGCCCCCAAAGTTCCATTAAACTTCTCCACCATGCCATTTGTTTGATGGCGGTAAGGAGTGGCAACCAAGTGACTTACCTCATGAGCTTCCAAAGGCTTTCCATAGTTCCTGCGAGGAAATTAGTTCCTGCATCTGTGAAGATGTCAGAGGGCCAACCTACCCAGGCAAAAATATCTGCTAGTGCCTGGCCCACACTTTCAGCCCTGGTGTTGCTTAGAGCCACTGCTTCCGGCCATCTGGTGGCAAAATCCATGAAAGTCAGTATGTACTGCTTTCCTCTGGGTGTCTTTTTCAGAAAAGGACCCAGAATATCCACAGCTACTCACTGAAATGGAACTTCAATGATGGGGAGTGGCTGGAGAGGGGCTTTGACCTGGTCTTGGGGTTTTCCCACTTTTGGCATACCTCAGAAGACCAGACATCGGTAGAAACATCCTTGCCCATTCCCTCCCAGTGGAATGACCTCCCCAACCGGTCTTTGGTCCTGTTCACCCCAGCATGGCCACTAGGATGATCGTGGGCTAAGCTCAAGAGCTTGGCCCGGTACTTAGTTGGAACTACCTACTGTCTCCGAGGACGCCAGTCTTCCTGATGTCCACCAGAAAGAGTTTCCTTGTATAAAAGTCCTCTTTCTACAACAAATCTGGATCGATTAGAAGAGCTGAGGGGCAGTGGGTTGCTCAGTCTAAGCTCTCTGGAGGCTTTCATCTGCTTCCTGTCTGGCCTGGAACTGTTTCCTTGATGCTGGAGACATCAGTTCCTCATTGGATTTGGACCTATGCTTGGTCCCTCTGGAAGCAATATAGGGGATGGGGCTGTTTCCGTTGATTGTGAACCGCTCTCCACTGGCACACTATGTTGGGGTTCAGGCTCCAGCTGAGCCTCTTGTGTAGGGTTATCGGCTGCTGCTGGTTCAGGTTTGGTGGGGCCCTCTGGTGTTGGGGTTGCAAGTACTGGATTCAGTGTGGCAATGGGTCTGGTGCTGGTTGTTCCGCCAGTTCCGGTTCTGGGACTGGCTCTGTCTGGGTCTCTGGGACTGGATCCACTACTGCTGTTGCAGACATTGGCCTGGGGTACGGGCCCATCACCTCTGACCGGGTCCTGGTAGAAGTTTCCAGAACAGAGCTAGGCATGACAGCTTGTTAAGCCTGGCTGCGAGTGACCATTCCCACCCTCTTGGCTAGATTCACACGATTCACCAAGTCTTCCCCCAACACCATGGGGTTGGGATAATCATCATAGACTGTAAAAGTGCACGTTCCTGACCAGCCCTTGTACTGGACAGGTAACTTGGCTGTAGGCAAATTGAAAGAGTTGGACTTGAAGGGTTGAATAGTCACTTGGATCTCTGGGTTGATTAAATTGGGGTCCACTAAGGAAGCATGGATAGGCGACACTTGTGCTCTGGTGTCCCTCCACGTGGTGACCTTCTTCCCACCCACACTCACAGTTTCCCTCTGCTCCAAGGGTATCTGGGAGGTATCTGGGCCTGAAGACCTCGGGTGTGATTCCGGTGCAATGAACTGTAATCGGTTGGGGTTCTTGGGGCAGTTGGCCTTTACATGCCCCGGTTCATTACATTTAAAACATCATCCAGCTGACGGGTCACTGGGGCAAGGTGCGTTGCTTGAGAACGGTGTGGCTGGATGAAATGTGGCTGGAGGGTTCCTTGGGGGGTAGTTGGGGCCTTGGGCTGCCCCCGGTAGTAGGGTGTGGTCTGAGGTTGTCCCTTCTGGTATCTGCTCCAACTGTGACCAGTTTTTTTTCTTTTCTGCCACATCCACCCATTTGGCTCCAATCTCCCCTGCCTCGATTACAGTTTTGGGCTTCCCATCTAGGATGTATCTTTCCATTTCCTCAGGAACACCCTCTAAGAACTGCTCCATTTGCATTAGGAAGGGCAAATCTTCTGGAGATTTAACACTTGCTCCTGAGATCTAGGCTTCCCAAAGTTTCACAATGTGGTAGGCATGTCGGGTAAATGACACATCTGGTTTCCACCTTAGGGTTCTGAAATGCCGGTGGGAATTCTTGGGTGTTAGTCCCATTCTGACTCTTGCCTTGGTTTTAAACAGTTCATACTTGTTCATGTGTTTCTTAGGCATTTCAGCCGCCACCTCAGCTAAGGGTCCACTGAGCTGCGGCCTCAGCTCTACCATGTATTGGTCTGTAGAGATGCTGTATCCAATGCAGGCCCTTTCGAAGTTTTCTAAGAAGGCCTCGGTATCATCGCCTCCCTTGTAGATGTGGAACTTTCTGGGATGGGAAGTAGTACCTGGAGAAGGATTGCTAGGGTTTGTTGGTATATTCTGCTGAACCTTTGCCTTCTCCATCTCCAGTGCATGCTTCCTCTCTTTTTCCTTCTCCTGAAGTTCTTTGGCCCTTGCCTCCATAGCTCTCCTGTGGGCAGCCACTTGGTTCTTTTCTGACTCCATTTCTCTCCTGTGGGCAGCTTCTAGGGCTTTTTCTGCCTCTTTTGCTGCCTCCATTCTGGCTAACTCCAATTTGTGTTGTGTCTTTGTTTCTGTCATCTTTGCCTCTCTGTTTTTAACTAACTTTACACCCGAGAGTTAGAAATAAAATAAACAAACAAACAAAAACTTGGCTTGCAAAATTTTGCTGTGCTGTAATATGATACCTATATTCTCTGATAGTGATTGTCAGCCAACAGAAAAATCCTAAAAACAAACAAACAAACAAAACCCCTAACACCTAACACCTTTGTCTCCAGGCAAATAGACAGAAAACCCCTCTAGTTGCTTGAAAACTTGTGAATTTCCCTGCAGGAGGTTAACTACCCTGCCTTTAGGTAGAGAAACTCCAGCTCACAAAAGACAATTCCCTTTTGTCTCTGCTCTGGCCCCCAAGCAGAGAAAAAAAACCTCTAACTGCTTTCAGTTTAAAACCTGCTTTCCAGCTGCCCAAAGGAAAAAAAATTTCCTTTTCAAATCTGTGCTTCTGGTTCAAAAAATCTCAAATTGATCTCAAAATGATTTAAAGTTAATCCCACCGCTCTGCCACAATGTCAAGGTTCCTCCCCACTCTGAACTCTAGGGTACAGAAGTGGGGACCTGCATGAAAACCTCCAAAACTTACTTTTACCAGCTTTGGTTAAAACTTCTCCAAGGTACAAACTATTTTATCTTTTCCCCTTGGACTTTATCGCTACCACCAGCAAACATCTAACTGGGAAAGAGTCCATTTGGAAACGTCTTTCCCCCCAAATCCTCCCAAACCTTAAACCCCATTTCCTGGGGAAGTTTTGATAAAAATCCTCACCAGTTTGCCTAGGTGACCATAGACCCAAACCTTTGGATCTTAAGAATAATGAAAAAGCAATCAAATTCTTAAAAGAAGAATTTTAATAGAAGAAAAAGTAAAAGAATTACCTCTGTAAAATCAGGATGGTAAATACCTTATAGGGTAATTAGATTCAAAACATAGACAATCCCTCTAGGCAAAACCTTAAATTACAAAAAGACACAAAAACAGGAATCTACAGTCTATTCAGCATAGCTTATTTTCTCAGCCATTTAAAGAAAACACAAGCTAATGCATATCTAGTTAGATTACTTACTAAGTTCTAAGACTTCATTCCTGTTCTGTTCCAGGCAAAAGCATCACACAGACAGAGAGAGCCTTTGTTTCACTCCCGCTTCAGTTTTTGAAAGTATCTCGTCTCCTCATTGATCATTTTGGTCAGGTGCCAGCGAGGTTATCCTAGCTTCTTAACCCTTTACAGGTGAAAGGGTTTTTCCTCTGGCCAGGAGGGATTTTAAAGGTGTTTACCCTTCCCTTTATATTTATGACATCACCACTACAGAAACAGCTCCTGGGAGGGGAAAACAGGCCCCTGTCAGGACAGGAGGCTAAACTGTTTCTGCATGAGGCTGTAGGAACAACAGAGACTGTGGGAATTCTCTCACGAATCTGCATTGCTCGCTTATGATGAAAAGGTCTCAGTAGACTGTATCCCTGGCCCTAGAGAGAGAAGGGCTGTGTGGAGGGTTGCAGTGAGCCTCTGAAGCTAGCATAAACCACCTGGAAGTGTGGGACCCACGGGGACAAGGTCGGAGCTCTGCCACAACTGGTGTCAACAGTGGGATCGTGATTGTTCACAATGTGGCGGAACAAAGAGGTTTAAAAAAAAAGTGCACTAGGGTTTTTGGTAGGTGGTGAGAGCGCTGGTGCAATCATGGCAGCCCAGCAGGAGGCAACTCTGGCTCAGGCGATGGCACAACGGGAGTGTATGAGGCTACAGCAGTAAACCAACCAATTATTAATGAGCCAGGTGACCCAAGATCGAGCCCTCCTGCATAGGTAATGGACCAGCTGAAGATCCTTACTATCCAGGCCCGGGTGTCCAATGGGATCAAACCCTGAGGGCCACCGGTTGTCTGCCAAAGATGACAGCAGAGGATGATGTAGAGGCATATCTCCTCTCATTTGAAAGGTCTGGTCAGCGTGAGGCATGGCCCCAGGAGCAGTGTGCCAGCATCATCGCCCCTTTTTTGTGGGAAGAGGCCCAATAGGCCTACTTTGATCTGCCCACTGAGGACACCGCTGACTATTCCCAGCTGAGGGCAGAGATCCTAGCATGATCAGCAGTGACGGCAGCGGTATGGGCCCAGAGGTTCCAGGAGTGTAAATACAGGGAGAATAATCCTCCAAGGTTCCAACTATACGACCTCATACACCCCGCTCAGAAGTGGCTACAACCCGAGGCATGCAGCCCAGAGGAGATTTTGGAGACTTTGGTAATGGACCATTACATGCAGGGACTGCCACCAGATCTCCACAAATGGATATGCCAGAATGAGCCATCCACCTACGATGAAATGATCACATTGGTGCAAAGATGGATGACAGCCAGGGAATTGACCCAACTCCCCAAGAAGGCCCCTCATGAAGCAAACATTTGATCCTGACCCTGGAGGGTTGAGTGGACAAATCCCCAGGGAGTCCTAGGTGAAAGAAGATGGGGACCAAAAACCAGCGGGGAACCGAGAAGGAAGGAACAGGCCTGAGTGGGGGGGACCCTGGGACTAAACCCCCTAACCCACGTGATAGGGGAGTGACTAGAAGTTATTATAAGTGTTATGGGTGCGGGGAGTTGGAGCACATAGCAGCCCAATGCCCCAAAGTCATAGAGCCCATGCAGTGTAATCTGGGGGACAGGGCAGACCCATGCAGCCTACTCAATATTGTAGGGGTTGCAGTCACCCCACATAAATATACAAGGCAAGTAAAGTTGAATGGGGTAGAAACCATGGCACTCATAGACTCAGGGAGTGCTATCACCCTAATTTCGGGTAAATTAGTGAAGCGTAGCCATTTAATGCAGGCTAAGCATACGGGGGTAACCTGTGTCCATGAGACTGTTAGTTACTACCCCATCATCCCAGTGAAAATTGAAATTCAGGGAAATGTCACCAGGGTGAAAGCAGGGGTAGTCCCAAACCTCCCATACCCCGTGCTCATAGGTAGAGATTTCCATGGCTTTGGAAACTTGCTCCCATCGGAAGAATTGGAGGGAGAGGAGCTCCCCGAACTTCAGGAGGCTTCCGTGGCAGAATGTCACCTCCCATTTTTTGAGGAAATGTCCCAGGAGCTATTCCCTGTCCCGGAGGAAGGCAGGAAGACCAAGAAAGAAAGAAGGATGGCCAAGGCCTTGGGTACCCAAATCCTGATACAAGGACAGAGGACCGCCTGTGTAGGCAGATGTACACGGGCAACCAAAGGGGAGGGCCCTGAGACGGAGAAGGGGTCAGAGACCGCTTCCAAGCCCAACCTCACTGAGCCAGCCGAGAGGGCAGAGACAGATCCCTCAGAGTTTGGACTGATAAGCCCCAGGAGAGAGACTTTTGGACGGGACCAGGTGGAAGACCCAAAATACAAGAATGCCAGGAAGGAGGTGGCTGAGATAGATGGGGTACCTATAGAGGAAAAGGCCCGGGGGCCAGGGACTTATTTTGTGATCAAGAAGAATCTCCTATACCGGGTCGTGCAAATACAGGAGCAAGAGGTACACCAGCTCCTAGTACCCCGGAAACACCAGAAGGCAATATTAAGCCTCGCTTACAGTCACCTTTTTGGAGGGCACCTGGGAGTGGAGAAAACCCAGGTACAAATCTTACAAAAGTTCTTCTGGCCGGGGGTACATGAAGACATCCGGCGGTACTGTGCCTCTTGCCCCGAATGCTAACTGCACAGCCCTCATCCACATCTAAGACCTCCTCTGGTACCCCTGCCGATCATCAAAGTTCCGTTTGAGTGGATTTCCATGGATCTTGTGGGGCTGCTAGAGAAAATGTCCCACAGCCACCAGTATGTGCTTGTCATCCTAGACTATGCAACCAGGTACCCAGAAGCTGTCCCCTTACGAAACAAGAGTATTGCCAAAGAATTAGTGGCAATCTTTGCCCAGGCAGGGCTACCAAAAGATATCCTCACAGACCAGGGAACACCATTCATGTCCAAGTTGATGAAGGACCTGTGTTTCCTGCTCCATGTCCAGACCCTGCGGACCTCTGTTTACCATCCACAAACCGATGGTCTGGTGGAAAAATGTAACAGGACCCTCAAGGCCATGATAAGAAAGGTGGTAATCAAGGATGGGAAAGATTGGGACAACCTACTATCGTACCTCATGTTTGCCATCTGTGAGGTCCCCCAAGCTTCCACTGGATTCTCCCCCTTTGAGCTGTTGTATGGACGCAACCCCCGAGGCATCCTGGATATAGCTAAGGAAATTTGGGAAGAGGAACCCAGTGAGGGGAAGAATGTAATAGATCATGTGTTATGGATGAGGAACTGGATAGCCCAGGTCACTCCCATAGTGAGGGAGTACCTAGAGAAGGCCCAAGAGGCCCAGAGAACCTACTACAACCATCAAGCCAAGGTTCTTCAGTTTCAACACGGTGACCAAGTAATGGTACTGGTACCCATGGTCCAAAAGTAAGCTGTGGCCCAGTGACAAGGGCCCTATGAAATAGTTGAACCCGTAAGGGAATTAAATGACAACCAGGACATCAAAAACTAGAGCAGATATATCACATCAACCTTCTGAAACCCTGGCATGTGCAAGAGGCATGCACAGTGGTTTGAGAAGAGCTACATGTGGCCCCAGCTACCTTTCAGCACCTCATGGACAAGTTATTATGCCCCCATGCCAGTTATGCTGCGGCGTACTTGGATGACGTTGTGATTCATACCCCGGACTGGGAGACCCACTTGGAAAAAGTGGGGGGCGGTCCTTGATACCTTCAAGTGAGCTGGCCTTACGGCGAACCCTGTTAAGTGAGCCGTAGGGTTCACAATAGCCTAATATCTTGGCTACGTGGTACGAAAAGGTCTGGTTAAACCCCAACTGAATAAGTTAGAAGCAATCCAAAATTGGCCAAGGCCGAGTCATAAAAAGCAGGTCCGAGCATTCCCAGGGGTGATGGGGTATTACCAGCATTTCATCCCTCATTTTGCCACAAGGACAAGTCCCCTAACCAACTTAGTGAAGACCCGTGGTCCTGATCCAGTCAGATGGTCTGATGCAGCAGAGAGGACATTCGCGGACCTACAGACTGCTCTCTGCAGTAACCCCATATTGATAGCCCCTGATTTCACCAAGGAATTCATCCTACGGACAGATGCATCTGAGGTGGGGTTAGGGGCCATCCTGTCACAGATGGTTGGGGAAGAGAAACACCCAGTTCTCTACCTCAGTAGGAAACTCCTTCCGAGGGAAGAAAAATACGCAGTGGTAGAGAGAGAGTGCGCTGCCGTAAAATGGGCCATGGAAACATTGTGTTATTACCTGCTGGAGCGCAGATTTATCCTTGTGACCAACCATGTCTCTCTTCAATGAATGCAACAGAACAAGGAAAAGAACACAAGGGTAACCAGGTGGTTCTTATCCCTCCAACCTTTCTAGTTCCGCATACAGCACAGAGCAGGGAGTTGCCGTGGCAACGCCAATGGCTTATCATGCATACACTGTCTGGCGTCCCAAGCTGCCCAACCCCTTGGTGTTGAGCAGTGGGGAGGGATATGTGATAGATCCAGGCCACTTGGGTACAGCAAAGTAGCAGAAGGCAGATATACTGGCCACTGGATTAACAGTTTTCTGTTCCCTGACTGACCAGAGCAGGGGCTGCTCCACACTAATGAGAACACCTGACTCCAATTAACCTGCAAAGAGTCAAGTGACGCCATTAAGCTAATGTGACCACCTGACTCTAATTAAGGCCCCTCTGATAATATAAAAGGGCCTCACTCCAGTCAGGCAGAGGGGAGCCAGAGGAGAGGAAGTGTGGCTGAAAGGCTGGTTAATGAAGACACCCGCAAGTCATTGGTAAGGGAGCCCTAAGGTAAGAGTGAAGAAGGGAGAAGCAGGAGAGCTGTGGGGAAGTGGCCCAGGGAAATGTAGCAACTTTGTCAGTAAAAGGTTGGCTGCCAACAGCTGTTACCATTAGGGTCCCTGGGCCAGAACCCAGAGTAGAGAGCTGGCCTGGGTTCCCCCCAACCCACCACTACAGAAACACCTCCTGGGAGAGGAATACAAGCCCCTGTCAGGACAGGTAGCTAAACTGTTTTGTCATGAGGCCATAGGAGCAACAGAGACTGTGGGAATTCTCTCACCAATCTCCATTGCTTGTTTATGATGAAAAGGGCTCAGTAGACTGTATCCCTGGCCCTAGAGAGAGAAGGGCTGTGTGGAGGGTTGCAGTGAGCCTCTCAAGCTAGCATCAACCGCCTGGAAGTGCAGGACCCATGGGGACAAAGTCAGAGCTCTGCCACCCCCATTAAAAGAAAAAAGGTTTTCTTGATCCCAAAGAACCAAGCCCCAGACCCAGGTCAATATACAAATCAGATCTTACCCACAAATCATGCTGTTGCCAATCCTTTAGAATCTAAAATTTAAAGGTTTATTCATAAAAGGAAAAAGATATAGATGAGATCTAGAATTACATACAGTAATGGGAAAGTTATTGGTTCAGCCTTATAGCAGTGATAGAATAAACTGCAGGATCAAATCAAGTCTCTGGAGTACATCCACAGCTGGGATGGGTCATCAGTCCTTTCTGTAGAGCTTCCCTTTGTAGCAAAGTCCCTCCAGAGGTAAGAAGCAGGATTGAAGACCAGATGGAGGAGCTGCAGCAGCTTTTTATATTCTCTTGTCATATGGCCTCTCTTTCTTTGTTTCAAAGACAAGAATTCAGGCACATGGCAAGAACAAACCTCAGAGTTTGGTCCATAGGCACGTCCCTACATACCTTGCTGAGTCACAAGGTATATCTGCCTTCTCTCAATGGATCAGTTGTATAGATGATGGTCTGTAATGGGCCATCAGGCAGTCTAGGCAGAGCTGACACCAACTTGTCTGGGGTGTCATCCAGAAGCACAGCATAAATTTGAAATACAGACAGTATAGAGCTGATACTTATAACTTTAAATACAAAAATGATACATTCATACAGATAGCATAATCATAACCAGTCAATCATAACCTTGTCTTAGACACTTTATTTGACCCCTTTATACAAGATTTGGTGCCACTACAGGACCTTGGTTGCAACAATGATTTATATGGTCCCAGATTATGTCAATAATGTCACAGATGCATATAGGCTGTGTTTATACTGGCATGCATACTCAGATTCTATGCCATGCATATGCTCACAGTTGTGCCCTATAACCGTGGCTGAGTGTCCACTTATGCTGTGCTGGACACAGGTATACACGCTGAGACTGAGTATATCCTTTTATACACATTGCCTTTTTTTGTACATGGGATTAGCGCTAGCATTTCAGTAGTGATATCCCAGCATTCACTGCATCACAGCAGATACCCTAAGATCTGCCTTGCTGTGTGTTGGTACTATAGATGCCTTCACATATTTGTTGATGGCAGTTGTTGCTCACCCCTCTCTCCTGTTCAACTTGGTGGAAGACATGGAGCAAGTAATCAAAAAAGTGGTTCTACTCCTGCTGCTTCTTGTGGGACAAACGTGTATGTTGTGGTACGTGACTGGTGAGAATTTTGGGTGAGAATAGACTTGGACCTTTCTCACAAGCCAAAACCAGTTGACCAAGACAGTGACTGATTTACTGTTCCCCCATGACGTGGAAACTGACAGTGTTGTGATTATACCCATAGGTGGTCCACCTCTTCTGGTCCAGGAGAACAAGAATGGTGGGGTGGTGTCACCGTCTTGGAAAGCTGGGATGGTGAGCAATGGCTGCAGAATTTCAGAATGAGGAAGCAGACATTCATGGAGCTCTGTGATGAGTTGGGTCCAACCCCACAGCAGCAGAACACTCAGTTCCAGAGACCCATACTGGTGCAGAAGCAGCTGGCTATTGCCCCCTGGAAGCTGCCAATGACAGACAGGTACCAATCAGTCACAAACTACATCAGAGTGGGAAAGTCAACTGATGGGATTGTGGTGATGCAGGTTTTCCAAATGTCAACACTCATTTACCCACAGGTGGTTGTCATCACCAAAGTTCTGGAAATTATAGCTAGGTTCCAGGGAACAGGATTTCTGAACTGGGTGGGAGCTATCAATGGCACCCACATCCCCATACTTTGCCCACCGAAAGGAGTAATACCTCGGTCAAAAAGATTACTATTCACTTGTTCTTTGAGGCTTAGTGGACCATAAAGGCAGGTTCATGAATATGAAGATCAGACACACAGGAAAGATACACTATGACCAGATACTGAGGAGATGGGGACTGTACTTGAAGTGGAGGAAGGGGCTTTATTTTGCAGAAATGATGTGGCTGTATTGGTGTCTCTGTGCCCATAGTTATTCTGGGGGACTTGATATATCCAGTCCTGTGGTGGCTAATGAAACCCTACCCTGACATTAATGACCCAGTAAAATGGGAATTCAACTCCAAACTCAGAACCTGGAGGATGGTAGTAGAGTACTCCAGTGGATGGTTAAAGGTGCTTTGGCAATGCCTATACAGATGGTTGGAGGACAATGTGGCCAACTCTGTCTGCATTATTGTGGCATTCTGTGCCCTTCATAAAGTTGAGTACTTTAGGATATAACAGGTATAGGATAGGTTTGATTTGCAAAGCCTTTACAAGAAGCCTGATCCAGTGACCATTCATTCTAGTTTTGATTCTCAGTGGGCCTGGGAAATCAAGGATGCAATTTGTGCCCACATCTTGGAATAGCAGACCCACGACCTCAGCCTGGTCCCAATGAAAGAACCACACCCCATCCGGCTGCTGTAAAATGTAGGGCTGTCAATTAATCACAGTTAACTCATGCAATCAACTCAAAAAAATTAATTGTGATTAATTGCAGTTTTAATTGTACTGTTGAACAAGAGAATACCAATTGAAAATTATTAAATATTTTGGATGTTTCTCTACATTTTCATATATATATATTCTGTGTAATTGAAATCAAAATGTATATTTTGATTACAAATATTTGCACTGTAAAAATGACAAAACAAAAGAAATAGTATTTTTCAGTTCATCTCATACAAATACTGTAGTGCAATCTCTTTGTTGTTAAAGTGTAACTTACAAATGTAGATTTTGGTTTTGGTTACATACTACTCAAAAACAAAACAATGTAAAATTTCAGCACCTACAAGTCCACTCAGTCCTACTTCTTGTTCAGCCAATCGCTAAGACAAACAAGTTTGTTTACATTTACAGGAGCTAATGCTCCTTCTTCTTGTTTACAATGTCACCAGACAGTGAGAACAGATATTTGCATGGTACTTTTGTAGCCAGCATTGCAAGGTATTTATGTGCCAGATATGCTAAACATCATATGCCCCTTCATGCTTCAGCCACCATTCCAGAAGACATGCCTCCATGCTGACACGCATTAAAAAAATAATGCATTAATTAAGTTTGTGACTAAAATCCTTGGGGGAGAATTGTATGTCCCCTGCTCTATTTTACACGCATTCTGCCATATATTTCATGTTATAGCAGCATATGTTATTCATTTTAAGAATACTTTCACGGCAGATTTAACAAAATACAAAGAAGGTACCAATGTGAGGTTTCTAAAAATAGCAACAGCACTTGACCCAAGGTTTAAGAATCTGCCTTCCAAAATCGGATCAAAGTGTGGAGCATGCTTTCAGAAGTCTTAAAAGAGCAACACTCTGATGCGGAAACTACAGAACCCAAACCACTAAAAAAGAAAATCAACCTTCTGCTGGTGGCATCTGACTCAGATAACGAAAATAAACATGCATCAGTCCACACTGCTTTGGATTGTTATCAAGCAGAACCCATCATCAGCATGGACGCATGTCCCTTGGAATGGTAACTGAAGCATGAAGGAATACGTGAATCTTTAGTGCATCTCGCATGTAAAATCTTGAGACGCCAACTACAGAAGTGTCACAGAATCATAGAAGCACAGAATATAAGGGTTGGAAGGGACCTCAGGAGGTCATCTAGTCCAAACCCCTGCTCAAAGCAGGACCAATCCCCAACTAAATCAACCCAGCCAGGGCTTTGTCAAGCCTGACCTTAAAAACTTCTAAGGAAGGAGATTCCACCCCTCCCTAGGTAACACATTCCAGTGCTTCACCACCCTCCTAATGAAAAAGTTTTTCCTAATATCCAACCTAAACCTCCCCCACTACAACTTGAGACCATTACTCCTTGTTCTGTCATCTGCTACCACTGAGAACAGTCTAGATAAATCCTCTTTGGAACCCCCTTTCAGGTAGTTGAAAGCAGCTATCAAATCCCCCTCATTCTTTTCTTCTGCAGACTAAAGTTCCCTCAGCCTCTCCTCATAAGTCATGTGCTCCAGTGCCCTAATCATTTTTGTTACTGTGGACTCTTTCCAATTCCAAAAAAGTGGACTCTTTCCAATTTTTCCACATCCTTCTTGTAGTGTGAGGTCCAAAACTGGGCACAGAACTCCAGATGAGGCCAAACCAATGTCAAATAGAGGGGAATGATCACGTCCCTCAATCTGCTGGCAATGCTCCTACTTATACAGCCTAAAATGATGTTAGCCTTCTTGACGACAAGGGCACACTGATGACTCATATCCAGCTTCTTGTCCACTGTAACCCATAGGTCCTTTTCTACAGAACTTCTGCCTGGCCGCTTGGTCCCTAGTTTCTAGCAGTGCATGAGATTTTTCTGTCCTAAGTGCAGGACTCTTCACTTGTCTTTGTTGAACCTCATCAGATTTCATTTGGCCCAATCCTCTAATTTGTCTAGGTCCCTCTGTATCCTATCCCTATCCTCCATCATATCTACCATTTCTCCCAGTTTAGTGTCATCTGCAAAGTTGCTGACGATGCAATCCACGCCATACTCCAGATCATTAATGAAAATATTGAACAAAACTGATCCCAGGACCAACCCTTGGGGCACTCCACTTGATACTGGCTTCCAACTAGACATGGAGCCATTGATCACTACCCGTTGAGCCCGACTATCTAGTCAGCTTTCTATCCACCTTGTAGTCCATTCATCCATCCCATACTTTAACTTCTGGCAAGAATACTTTGGGAGACCATATCAAAAGCTTTGCTAAAGTCAAGGAATAACACATCCACTGCTTTCCCCATATCCACAGAGGCAGTTATCTCATCACAGAAGGCAATTAGGTTAGTCAGGCATAACTTGCCCTTGGTGAATCCATGCTGACTGTTCCTGATCCCTTTCCTCTCCTCTAAGTGCTTCAAAATTGATTCCTTGAGGACCTGCTCCATGATGTTTCCAGGGACTGAGGTGAGGGTGACTGGTCTGTAGTTCCCCAGATTCTCCTTCTTCCCTTTTTTAAAGATGGGAACTACATTAGCCTTTTTCTAGTCATCCAGGACCTCCCACGATCGCCATGAGTTTTCAAAGATAATGGCCAATGGCTCTGCAATCACATCCGCCAACTCCTTTAGCACCCTTGGATGCAGCACATCTGGCCCCATGGACTTGTGCTAGTTCAGCTTTTCTAAATAGTCCTGAACCACTTCCTTCTCCACAGAGGGCTGGTCACCTCCTCCCCATGCTGTGCTGCCCAGTACAGTAGTCTGGGAGCTGGCCAGGTTTGTGAAGACACAGGCAAAAAAAGCATTGAGTACATTGAGCATTAGCTTTTTCCACATCCTCTACCACTAGGTTGCCTCCCCCATTCAGTAAGGGGCCCACACTTTCCTTGACCACCTTCTTGTTGCTAACATACCTGTAGAAACCTTTCTTGTTACTCTTAACATCCCTTGCTAGTTGCAACTCCAAGTGTGATTTTTGCCTTCCTGATTTCACTCCTGCATGCCCGAGCAATATTTTTATACTCTTCCCTGGTCATTTGTCCAATCTTCCACTTCTTGTAAGCTTCTTTTTTGTGTTTAAGATCAGCAAGGATTTCACTGTTAAGCCAAGCTGGTCACCTGCCGTATTTCCTATTCTTTCTACACATCGGGATCATTTGTTCCTGCAACCTCAATAAGAATTGTTTAAAATACAGCCAACTCTCCTGGACTCCTTTCCCCCCCCCTCACATTATTCTCCCAGGGGTTCCTGCCCATCAGTTCCCTGAGGGAGTCAAAGTCTTCTTTTCTGAAGTCCAGGGTCCGTATTCTGCTGCTCTCCTTGCTTCCCTGTGTCAGGATCCTGAACTCGACCATCTTATGGTCACTGCCTCCCAGGTTCTCATCCACTTATGCTTCCCCTACTAATTCTTCCCAGTTTGTGAGCAGCAGGTCAAGAAGAGCTCTGATCCTAGTTGGTTCCTCCAGCACTTGCACCAGGAAATTGTCCCTACACTTTCCAAAACTTCCTGGATTGTCTGTGCACTGCTGTATTGCTCTCCCAGCAGATCTTGGGGTGATCTAGTAACTTCTGTTAGTTGCCTAAAGAAAGCCTCATCCACCTCATCTCCCTGGCCTGGTGGTCTATAGCAGACTCCCACCACGACATCACCCTTGTTGCTCACACTTCTAAATTTAATCCAGAGACTCTCAGGTTTTTCTGCAGTTTCATACTGAAGCTCTGAGCAATCATACTGCTCTCTTACATATAATGCAACTCCCCCACTTTTTCTGCCCTGCCTATTCTTCCTGAACAGTTTATATCCATCCATGACAGTACTCCAGTCATGTGAGTTATCCCATCAAGTCTCTGTTATTCCAATCACATCATAATTCCTTGACTGTGCCAGGACTTCCAGTTCTCCCTGCTTGTTTCCCAGGCTTCTTGCATTTGTGTATAGGCACTTAACATAACTTGCTGATCACCCTGCTTTCTCAGTATGAGGCAGGAGTCCTCCCGTCTTGCGCTCTCCTGCTCGTGCTTCCTCCTGGTATCCCACTTACCTCAGGGCTTTGGTCTCCTTCCCCCCCAGTGAACCTAGTTTAAAGCCCTCCTCACTAGATTAGTCAGCCTGCTTGCGGAGATGCTCTTCGCTCTCCATTAGGTGGAGCCCGTTTCTGCCTAGCAATCCTTCTACTTGGAACACCATCCTATGGTCAAAGAATCCAAAGCATTCTCTCAGACACCACCTGCATAGGCAGTTGTTGACTTCCATGATTTGGCGGTCTCTACCCGGGCCTTTTCATTCCACAGGGAGGATGGACGAGAACACCACTTGCACCTCAAACTCCTTTATCCTTCTTCCCAGAGCCACATAGTCTGCAGTGACCCACTCAAGGTCATTCTTGGCAGTATCATTGGTGCCCATGTGGAGAAACAGGAAGGGGTAGCGATCTGAGGGCTTGATGAGTCTTGGCAGTCTCTCTATCACATCATGAATCCTAATTCCTGGCAAGCAGCACACTTCTCAGTTTTCCCGGTCAGGACAGCAGATAGATGTCTCAGTTCCCCTTGGGAGGGAGTCCCCGACCACCACCACCCACCTCCTTCTCTTGGGAGTGGCAGTAATGGAACCCCCATTCCTAGGACAGGGTATCTCATGCCTTCCAATCGTGGAGTCTCCTTCTGCTCCCTTCCCTCAGATATATCATCTAGTCCACTCTCCGCATTAGTACCTGTGGAGAGAACATGAAAATGGTTGCTCACCTGTATCTGCATTGCTGTATATGGATGTTCCTCTTTCTTCTTCTGAAGGTCACATGCTATGAATTTTCTTCACTGTCCTACTGTCCTCACTGCGCAGCCTGCTCTGATTCTTCAGAATGTTGTGCCCGCAGAAGCATATCCTGACAGCTCTCCAGGAAATTTTCATTTTCTCTTATGCAACGCAGGGTTGATACTTGTTTCTCCACACCTTGAACCTTCTCTTCCAATCCGGAGACCAGCTTGCACTTTGTACAGACAAAGTCGCTTCTGTCCTGTGGAAGAAAGAGAAACATGGCACATCCTGTGCAGGTCACAATAGCTGATCGCTCACCATCCATATTGCCTTCTTTCTAAGAGCTTCCTCAGCAGTAACTGCTCAGAGAAGCCTGCAAAAGGAAAGCCTCAGTGGGCTCTCCCCAGGCGAACTCCCGCTGTTAGCCTCTCCGCTATTCACCACTGTGAATGCCTGTTTCACTTTCAGGTGTCACTGTAAACAAGAAATGGACAGCATTATCTCCTTCAAAGGTAAACAAACTTGTTTGTCTGAGTGATTGGCTGAACAAGAAGTAGGACTGAGTGGACTTGCAGGCTGTACAATTTTATATTTTTATTTTTGAATGCATGTTTTTTATCATAATTTTACACTTGTAAGTTCAATTTTCATGATAAAGAGATTGCACAACAATACTTATATTAGGTGAATTGAAAAATACTATTTTTACAGTGCAAATACTTCTAATAAAAATAAAGTGAGCACAGTATACTTTGTATTCTGTGTTGTAATTGAAATCAATATATTTGAAAATGCAGAAAACATCCAAAATATTTAAATAAATGGTATTCTATTGTTTAACAGTGTAATTAATCACGATCATTTTTCATTGCTTGACTGCCCTAGTAAAAACACAAGAGGGAACACTCCCACTCACTCATGTTTCAATGCACAGTTTTGTTCCCCTACTGCAAAAGTCATTAGCTGGTTTAGGTAATGATTTGTTGAGAATGTCTGCCAAGAAATTACTTTTTTTTTTCATGTTAAGGTTCACAACTGTTAGCCAGACCACAGTTTAAGGGATTACTGAATATTTGAAGGAACTTGAGAACAGTTGGTTTAGGTGGGCTTTTACAACTGGTTTTCCATTGACTGTGATTGTTTGCAGAGATAAGAGCACTAACTCGCTGTTAATCATGAGTACCCCCATGGTTCAAAGTAGGAAGACAAACTGGGATGTCTCCTGTGCATGATTTGGGGGCCAGAACATGCTGGCCTTCAGGCACAGTCTACACATAGAGCAGTGCATCTGGTGAAGACACTCTACGTCAGAAGGAGAGAACTCTCACATTGGCATTATAAAACCATCTCCATGGGAGGCAGTAGTTATGTCAGCAGGAGAAGCTCTGCCACCAATATAGCGCTTTCCTCACCAGCACTTACATTGGTGTCACTTATGTGGCTCAGGGGGGTGGCTTCTTCACACCTATGACATAAATTATGCTGACATAAGCTGTATTGTTGACATAGTCTTAGGCTCATCTTTCCCCTCCTGTTTGTTCACAAGGCTCCCCTAGAAGGGGTTCTCGGTGCCAGGGATTGTGCCTAGAATCCTGCAGGCATCCCCCACATCACTAAGGTTGTGTTCTCTACCTAAACTCCTGGAGTTCAGGTGGAGGAAGAGGAGCTGATGGAGGTGCCAGTTCCTGGAAACTGGCAGTGGTTAGTGCAGTGGGTAGGACCCAAATTTGTTCTAACACCACTTGTATCAAGGACTGCAATCAGGCATGCTACTAGTCCCTTTAGGCAAACTCCTACCATACATCCTGCTCCAGGAATTAAATCAATAATGCCTCCTGCTTTTGGGAAAAAATGTTCCTCTCACTTAATAGTCCAGTGTTCCCTCTGAGCAGCACATTCCTTCCTTTCCCTCAAAGTCAAACTGCTCCTTGCTCCTTCTGTCAATGTCAATGAGGAGGTCATCCATTGGCCCCTACTGGCCCTGGTCTGCTGCTACTGGCTTCCGAATGGAATGGGTTCACTTGCCTCAGCTGAAGAGCCTGCCAATTCAATCACAAAAGCAACATTATATTTTTTCTTTCCTTGGAAAGCAGGTAAGAAATCCCCCCACATTATATAACTTTGCTGTGGAAAACCACAATAATGATACTTTTCATCATTTCAGGAATGCTGTTGTTTTGGCATCCTTGGTTCTTACACAAGTTTTGCAGCCTCAGAGAAAGGTGCAACTGCTGAAAATGGCTTTAAAGTGTATGAGTGAGCCAGTGGGATGAGGGGGTGCATTTATTTCAGGGGCAATGTTACTGGTTCTTTCTTCCTTTAAGGCTGACCATCATTTGGAGAACATAGCAGTTCGGACCAGCTGGAACAGGATGTGGCATTGCAATCCTGTCGTAGGGATCCAGCAATCTATGCCAGAGAAATTTTTGTGCTGTTTGTCACCCCTCTCCATATCACTGAATGAAAGGGTTTGGTGGGCTATGAAGGTGGCACATTTCACTTTGAACCTTTAGAATCAGCTGGAGTTTCTGCTGCACCAGAAATTTGCAGACATATGCTTATGGGACTCGGGCAATCCAAATGGAAATAGACTATATTCTAAGCTAGCAGATGAGGTTGTATGGAGGGGTGTCATAAATATAAAGGGAAGGGTAACCGCCTTTCTGTATACAGTGCTATAAAATCCCTCCTGGCCAGAGGCAAAGTCCTTTTACCTATAAAGGGTTAAGAAGCTCAGGTAAACTGGCTGGCACCTGACCCACCATGAACAATGAGGGGACAAGATACTTTCAAATCTGGAGTGCGGGGGAAGGCTTTTGTCTGTCTGTGTGATACCTTTGCCAGGAACAGATCAAGGATGCAAGCCCCCCTAACTCCTGTAAAGTTAGTAAGTATTCTAGCTAGAAGATGCATTAGGTTTTTTGTTTTGGCTTGTGAAATTCACTGTACTGGAGGAAATGTGTATTCCTTTTTTGTAACTTAAGGTTTTGCCTAGAGGGATTCACTATGTTTTGAATCTGACTGCCTGTAAGATTATCTTCAACTCTGTAAGAACAGAATGGTTCTCTTATCTTTTTTGTTTTTCTAATGAAGTTCTGTTTTTTAAGAATCTGATTGGATTTTTGGGGTCTTAAAAATCCAAGGCTGGTCTGTGCTCATCTTGTTTATTCTCAAGCCTCCCCAGGAAATGGGGTGTAAGGGCTCAGGGGGATATTTTGGGGAAATAGGAACTCCAAGTGGTCCTTTCCCTGATTGTTTGTTTGTTAAATCACTTGGTGGTGGCAATGTACCTAATCCAAGGGCAAAAACTTTGTGCCTTGGGAAGTTTTAACCTAAGCTGCTAAAAATAAGCTTAGGGGGTCTTTTATGCAGGTCCCCACATCTGTACCCTAGAGTTCAGAGTAGGGAAGGAACCCTGACAAGGGGGCAAGGCAAACCACTGCAAGCGCTCACACATCCCCAAATCACCCCTGCAACATCAGGAAATCAGGCCCCTGTGCCCAGCAAAGAGCAGAAAAAGGAACAGGGAGAGAGACAGCACAATTGTACTTTGTTCCAGGAATTTTCCAATCAACACCACAAGCCAGTCATATCTCAACTGCAAAGGGACACCATGTGGTATTTGTGCAGCAACTGGAGCAGATCCCTAACCCAACACCCTTTCTCCTGGCTTGTCCAGCATGTCTCCAAGTGGGGAAACGTGTACAGCAGGGAGTAGGAATGTTTGTCAATATTTGTACTGTGAGAAATACTGTGACAATCCTTGGAGAAGCACAAGTTCTCCATCTTTTTCCTGTCCATAGCCAGCCTGATACTAAACTCACCCCACTCTTCTGTGTGGCTCCAGTTTGTAAAGGGGGGGAGATTACTGTAGTGAAAGGTTGTGATCTTGAAAGGAGCAGAAAACAGCTTTGAAGAGTCTTTGTAACTTTGAAGTAACTTTTGAAGAGTCATTAATCTTGTACAAATGTTCTGTGCTCAAACCACACCTCCTTACCCATCTCTCACTGTCAGGCTGTCAGAACTCACAGACCGTGGGGCACTTATGATAGTTTGTTGCTAATCTGTTCCACAGCTTTGCCAAAAGCTTTATAGTTGTTCATGGTAATTCCATAAAATGATGTATTTGCTGTTGTGTCTTGCTTGGGGACCATTTGGAGGTGGTGGGGGAAAGAGGGTGGCCTTGAAGTCCTGCATGCAGCCCCAGAGAAATAGTGAGGGCACGTAGCAGGGAGTGTAGGGGTTTAACTTAACAACCTTGGGTTCTGGTTGCTGCTGAGTCTTGGGGTCCTCCTCTGGCTCATCAGGAGAGACTTACTGAACCAACTCCTCTGGGTAGAGGTATAGAAAAATATGCTCCTCCTCTGGGTCTTTGGGACCTCCTCATCCAAGGTCCCTGCTGCCTCCCTGCCCTGTCTTTGTCAGCATCTGGTCAGATGATGAGGCCAGTGGGGTTGAAGAGGGGGTTGTGAGTCACCTCAGGGACTATATGGGAGCCTTCCAGAGCACCTAATCAAGATCTTTGAAACATGAGCATGTTGGAGGACTCCTTCCAGAATGATTGCTAGAGTTTTTTGCCCTCTGGTACCAGAGCCTCAAGTGCTTTATCCATTCCTGGGACTGGGCCGGAGTCTGGTGAATGCCTTCCTGCTCCAGCCTCTCCAAAAATTCCCAATCCAGGTATAAGTTCCTGGTGCTGCAGGAGAAATCATGGAGGATGATGAACTCTGACCACACATTTGTCAGGACCCAGGTATGCTAAGCTGACCAGGAGGCTGCTCTCAGAGCATGTTCCTTGTTCACCTGCACAGGTCAAAAAAGCGCAGAGGAAAGTTATTCTGAAGTGGTCAGCTGATAGCTGGTGACAGCATGGGGTCAGGGACCTTTATAAATTGGGTGTGGTCCAGGCAGGGACATACCAGGCAGTTGTTCTGCATACCAGGCAGGGTTTCCTGCATTGTAAGAACAGGGCTGGAGGACTACTGAACTTGGGTACTGAACATCCTCTCCCCCACCCCCATCCACATCACACACTGGCACAGAAATGGGGCTGTGCCACAGCCCCAGGCATATTCATACCCACACCTTCAGGTGAGCTAATATTCTTGCCCCATACATGCTTGGAAAACTGTGCTTCTGGGGGTTAGATGTGGACAACAGGGAGCCTGATTGTCCAAGCATAGTAAAAAGTCAGTAGCGCTCCTGTCCAGGAGTGCATGAGCTGCCATAGCAAAGGGTTCTTGAGAGATTAGCTGTGGTATCACACCCAATCCACAGGAGTAGAATTCCTCCCCAGAATATGAATAGATCTTCAAGTTGGCACCACATGTTATTTCCTATCTGAAAAGGGGGCACCAGTTAACTGGAAATGTAGTAAGTTGATTTAATCTGTCACAGCTTTCCAGGCAAAATTAACAGTAATGGCATCTCATCAATGATCTGTCAGAGCTATGTGCTGTAGCATATACAAACTAGAGGTTAATGAGTAATTCACTCAGCCACTGATAATATAAATGGCCAAATTCAGCTCTGTGTCAACAAGCAGTGTGGCCTGTGCTTCCAGATTGCAAAGTAGTATTCAGCTAGAGCAAACACCAGGGCCAATATAGATGTACAAAGAAGGGTCTGCTGTTCACAAGGTTCCCAATAGCTTTTGGATCAAGGAAGTATGGGAAGAAATCTTCATTTTCAGGTGTTCCAGGTAAGGCCAGGAGGTCAGGCCTAGTTTTACTTTCAAGTATGTGACAGCTTCTTGGAATGGCAGTAACTGTCCTTGTACACATACTGAGATGGGTCCATTGGGTAAGACAATTGTTTAGATGGAAAGTAGCTGTTACTTAAAAATTAGTCTCCATTTCTGGAAATAAGTGGTAAAAATGTCAATGTCTTGGCTGAAACACCTTTCAATCCTATAGAAATCATTGCCAGTGTAAGCAATACAAATGTCATCAGCATATACATACTTCTCAGCCTGTGCTTCAGGAAGATCATATGCGTATATATTGAACAAAAGGGAAGCCAGTCCTGGCCCTTGTGGAAGGCCTTTGCAGAGACATTTAAGGCAACTGTGATGGGGTATACAAACCCCACATTTGGCAACAAGTGGTTAAAGAACTGCTTTGGGCTCAGCCAGTTCCACCCTGACACACCTGTAGGAAATGCTCCAACTAGAGAAGGAGTTAAAAGGCAGGGGAGCAGCTCACTTGGGACAGACCAGGGAAGAGAACAAACCTGCAACCTTCAGCTCCAGCAGAAAAGAGCTGAGGGAAAGGCAGAATCTCTCCCCACAACAACTGCCAAGGGTCCCTCCCTGAGGGAAGAGAAGACCTGCTACAGAGACAGCCTGGGAAGGAAGCATTCCCTTCTCATATGGTCTCCGAGTTTTATTAATTCCCCATTATTTTATTCGGACTATCTCAGCAGGGAAAAGGCCTAGGATTGTTCTCGCCCAGGAGGGTGGGCCATGTCACCAAAGGAGACAGTTGCTGCCTGAGAGAGAAAGAAAGCAACTTTGCTACATGCAGCCACCAGAAGGTGATTTGTGGTAAGCGGACACCCTTCATGCCACCTTAACCCAGCTGGCAAACTTGGGACAATCGTGTGTGTGTGTGTGGGGGGGGTGATAGGCAGTGGCCCAGGGAGGGCAACCTTAAGCATCCCCTGACTGTCAGATTAAAGTGCCCTGAATTGAAGTCTGGTAGAGTAGGAGGGCCCAGGCTCCAATACCAACAACCTCCGTGCAAGGTACGGGCCTAAGCCCTGACTAGGCAACCAACCAAACCCTGAGGAAGGGCCGTCACAGCAACTGATTTTTTCTTTCACTTGTAAGATGAAGCTTTAGTTACTAATCATTTCTTGGATGAACCACACCATTGACCTACAAGGATAACATTCAGCAGTTTGGCAGTCAGCTCAATGAGTCACACAGTATCATAGGCTGCCATCAGATCAATAAAGACTGCACCAAATTGCTTTCCTGACTCAAATGAATTTTATATATCTTGAGTCGGACAAAGGGGAGCAAGTCTGCTGCCTTCACATGACTTCTTCCTGTCAGTAGTGAAAAGCAAAGCTAAAAATCAATTAAATGCAAAATTGGAGTGGAGCATGCTGACCTAGCCCTCTGGAATGCATGACTCTTGGCGTAATGGTGTAGTTGGATATGTACAATGTAGTAAAATTTTAATTGAAATCCAGGTTTCCAATACATGGGAGGACATGGACAGAATTGGAATTTAAATCTTGAATGTAACATGGTAGGACAGTCAGTTTACTATGGTAATGCAAATAATAAATAATCAACATCATTTGTGAAATTCCCCAATATTCAGATAGTGTCTCCTGACATTTGGAAACCTAGATCAAGTTCTTTCAGTTCTTTTCAGTATTCAGATATTGAATTTTAGTATCAATTTAAAATGGAAATAGGTTCATCTGATGCCTAAAACGAAAGTGTAGTCACATAATGTCAAATCTTGCCCTCAAACCCATCCTGCAGTGAAAAATCAATGGGAGTCATACTTGTGCATCCAACACCAAATGTGGGTTATAATTTTTCTTCTTTAAAATCTTTATTGTCAGAGTTCATTTTGCTTTTGGTACATATATGATTTATTTTCATCTCAATTGGTGTAATCTCTGTTTTGCTATTTCAACCATTGAATAAAGAAAATATTAATTTGGGACTGCCCAGGGCAGAACATTTCACTACATGACACCTTGGATGTAGTGAAAGAGCCCTTTTTAATGTCTTTAATCAAGTAAATACTAATGGAAACTGCGTGATCATGGGAGACTTTAACTTCCCAGATATAGACTGGAGGATCAGTGCTAGTAATAATAATAGTGCTCAGATTTTCCTAGATGCAATAGCTGATAGATTCCTTCATCAAGTAGTTGCTGAACCGACTAGAGGGGATGCTATTTTAGATTTAATTTTGGTGAGTAGCGAGGACCTCATAGAAGAAATGGTTGTAGGGGACAATCTTGGCTCAAGTGATCATGAGCTAATTCAGTTCAAACTAAATGGAAGGATTAACAAAAATAAATCTGCAACTAGGGTTTTTGATTTCAAAAGGGCTGACTTTCAAAAATTAAGGAAATTAGTTAGGGAAGTGGATTGGACTGAAGAATTTATGGATCTAAAGGTAGAGGAGGCCTGGGATTACTTTAAATCAAAACTGCAGAAGCTATCGGAAGCCTGTATCCCAAGAAAGGGGAAAAAATTCATAGGAAGGAGTTGCAGACCAAGCTGGATGAGCAAGCATCTTAGAGAGGTGATTATGAAGAAGCAGAAAGCATACAGGGAGTGGAAGATGGGAGGGATCAGCAAGGAAAGCTACCTAATTGAGGTCAGAAGATGTAGGGATAAAGTGAGAGAGGCTAAAAGTCGAGTAGAGTTGGACCTTGCAAAGGGAATTAAAACCAATAGTAAAAGGTTCTATAACCATATAAATAAGAAGAAAACTAAGAAGGAAGAAGTGGGGCCGCTTAACACTGAGGATGGAGCGGAGGTTAAAGATAATCTAGGCATGGCCCAATATCTAAACAAATACTTTGCCTCAGTCTTTAATAAGGCTAAAGAGGATCTTGGGGATAATGGTAGCATGACAAATGGGAAGGAGGATATAGAGGTAGATATTACCATATCAGAGGTAGAAGCGAAATTGAAACAGCTTAATGGGACTAAATTGGGGGGCCCAGATAATCTTCATCCAAGAATATTAAAGGAATTGGCACCTGAAATTGCAAGCCCATTAGCAAGAATTTTTAATGAATCTGTAAACTCAGGAGTAGTACCGAATGATTGGAGAATTGCTAATATAGTTCCTATTTTTAAGAAAGGAAAAAAAAGTGATCCGAGTAACTACAGGCCAGTTAGTTTGACATCTGTAGTATGCAAGGTCCTGGAAAAAATTTTGAAGGAGAAATTAGTTAAGGACATTGAAGTCAATGGTAAATGGGACAAAATACAACATGGTTTTACAAAAGGTAGATCGTGCCAAACCAACCTAATCTCCTTTTTTGAAAAAGTAACAGATTTTTTAGATAAAGGAAATGCAGTGGATCTAATTTACCTAGATTTCAGTAAGGCATTTGATACCGTGCCACATGGGGAATTATTAGTTAAATTGGAGAAGATGGGGATCAATATGAACATCAAAAGGTGGATAAGGAATTGGTTAAAGGGGAGACTGCAACGGGTCCTACTGAAAGGCGAACTGTCAGGTTGGAGGGAGGTTACCAGTGGAGTTCCTCAGGGATCGGTTTTGGGACCAATCTTATTTAATCTTTTTATTACTGACCTTGGCACAAAAAGTGGGAGTGTGCTAATAAAGTTTGCAGATGATACAAAGCTGGGAGGTATTGCCAATTCGGAGAAGGATCGGGATATTATACAGGAGGATCTGGATGACCTTGTAAACTGGAGTAATAGTAATAAGATAAAATTTAATAGTGAGAAGTGTAAGGTTATGCATTTAGGGATTAATAACAAGAATTTTAGTTAGGGACGCATCAATTAGAAGTAACGGAAGAGGAGAAGGACCTTGGAGTATTGGTTGATCATAGGATGACTATGAGCTGCCAATGTGATATGGCCGTGAAAAAAGCTAATGCGGTTTTGGGATGCATCAGGAGAGGCATTTCCAGTAGGGATAAGGAGGTTTTAGTACCGTTATACAAGGCACTGGTGAGACCTCACCTAGAATACTGTGTGCAGTTCTGGTCTCCCATGTTTAAAAAGGATGAATTCAAACTGGAGCAGGTACAGAGAAGGGCTACTAGGATGATCCGAGGAATGGAAAACTTGTCTTATGAAAGGAGACAACAAGAAGAAAGCCAAGGAAAGTGTGGGCCCCTTACTGAATGAGGGAGGCAAGCTAGTGACAGAGGATGTGGAAAAAGCTAATGTACTCAATGCTTTTTTTGCCTCTGTTTTCACTAACAAGGTCAGCTCCCAGACTGCTGTGCTGGGCATCACAAAATGGGGAAGAGATGGCCAGCCCTCTGTAGAGATAGAGGTAGTTAGGGACTATTTAGAAAAGCTGGACGTGCACAAGTCCATGGGGCCGGACGAATTGCATCCGAGAGTGCTGAGGGAATTGGCGGCTGTGATTGCAGAGCCCTTGGCCATTATCTTTGAAAACTCGTGGCGAACGGGGGAAGTCCCGGATGACTGGAAAAAGGCTAATGTAGTGCCCATCTTTAAAAAAGGGAAGAAGGAGGATCCTGGGAACTACAGGCCGGTCAGCCTCACCTCAGTCCCTGGAAAAATCATGGAGCAGGTCCTCAAAGAATCAATCCTGAAGCACTTAGAGGAGAGGAAAGTGATCAGGAACAGTCAGCATGGATTCACCAAGGGAAGGTCATGCCTGACTAATCTAATCGCCTTTTATGATGAGATTACTGGTTCTGTGGATGAAGGGAAAGCAGTGGATGTATTGTTTCTTGACTTTAGCAAAGCTTTTGACACGGTCTCCCACAGCATTCTTGTCAGCAAGTTAAGGAAGTATGGGCTGGATGAATGCACTATAAGGTGGGTAGAAAGCTGGCTAGATTGTCGGGCTCAACGGGTAGTGATCAATGGCTCCATGTCTAGTTGGCAGCCGGTGTCAAGTGGAGTGCCCCAGGGGTCGGTCCTGGGGCCCGTTTTGTTCAATATCTTCATAAATGATCTGGAGGATGGTGTGGATTGCACTCTCAGCAAATTTGCGGATGATACTAAACTGGGAGGAGTGGTAGATACGCTGGAGGGGAGGGATAGGATACAGAAGGACCTAGACAAATTGGAAGATTGGGCCAAAAGAAATCTAATGAGGTTCAATAAGGATAAGTGCAGGGTCCTGCACTTAGGATGGAAGAATCCAATGCACCGCTACAGACTAGGGACCGAATGGCTCGGCAGCAGTTCTGCGGAAAAGGACCTAGGGGTGACAGTGGACGAGAAGCTGGATATGAGTCAGCAGTGTGCCCTTGTTGCCAAGAAGGCCAATGGCATTTTGGGATGTATAAGTAGGGGCATAGCGAGCAGATCGAGGGACGTGATCGTTCCCCTCTATTCGACACTGGTGAGGCCTCATCTGGAGTACTGTGTCCAGTTTTGGGCCCCACACTACAAGAAGGATGTGGATAAATTGGAAAGAGTACAGCGAAGGGCAACAAAAATGATTAGGGGTCTAGAGCACATGACTTATGAGGAGAGGCTGAGGGAGCTGGGATTGTTTAGTCTGCAGAAGAGAAGAATGAGGGGGGATTTGATAGCTGCTTTCAACTACCTGAAAGGGGGTTTCAAAGAGGATGGCTCTAGACTGTTCTCAATGGTAGCAGATGACAGAACGAGGAGTAATGGTCTCAAGTTGCAATGGGGGAGGTTTAGATTGGATATTAGGAAAAACTTTTTCACTAAGAGGGTGGTGAAACACTGGAATGCGTTACCTAGGGAGGTGGTAGAATCTCCTTCCTTAGAGGTTTTTAAGGTCAGGCTTGACAAAGCCCTGGCTAGGATGATTTAACTGGGACTTGGTCCTGCTTTGAGCAGGGGGTTGGACTAGATGACCTTCTGGGGTCCCTTCCAACCCTGATATTTTATGATTCTATGATTCTATGAGACTTGAGGAGCTTGGCTTGTTTAGCCTAACTAAAAGAAGGTTGAGGGGAGATATGATTGTTCTCTATAAATATATCAGAGGGATAAATATAGGAGAGGGAGAGGTATTATTTAAGCTCAGCACCAATGTGGACACAAGAACAAATGGGTATAAACTGGCCACCAGGAAGTTTAGACTTGAAATCAGACGAAGGTTTTTAACCATCAGAGGAGTGAAGTTTTGGAATAACCTTCCAAGGGAAGCAGTGGGGGCAAAAGATCTATCTGGTTTTAAGATTCTACTCGATAAGTTTATGAAGGAGATGGTATGATGGGATAATGGGATTTTGGTAAGTAATTGATCTTTAAATATTCAGGGTAAATAGGCCAAATCCCCTGAGATGGGATATTAGATGGATGGGATCTGATTTACTATAGAAAATTCTTTCCTGGGTATCTGGCTGGTGAATCTTGCCCATGTGCTCAGGGTTTAGCTGATTGCCATATTTGGGGTCGGGAAGGAATTTTCCTCCAGGGCAGATTGGAGAGGCCCTGGAGGTTTTTCGCCTTCCTCTGTAGCATGGGGCATGGTTGACTGGAGGGAGGCTTCTCTGCTCCTTGAAGTTTTGAACCATGATTTAAGGACTTCAATAGCTCAGACATGGGTGAGGTTTTTCATAGGAGTGGGTGGGTGACGTTCTGTGGCCTGCGCTGTGCAGGAGGTCGGACTAGATGATCAGAATGGTCCCTTCTGACCTTAGTATCTATGAATCTAGTGCTTGCTTCCTGAAGATATTTGTTCTGTTGATTCTCAGAGTAGTTTTACAAGCAAATAACAACACGTCTTTTAAAATAGCCTTCTTTGAGATGGATTAGTCCTGCTGACACTAGCAATATATTATTTGTTGGTAAAGTGCTCTAGGATAACTCATAAAGGTTACTATATAAACATGGATTGTATTTTGCTAGCAGTGACCATTCAAATTCCACAAGGCAGCTGTATGTCTTGAAAATTTTGTGGCTACAGTAAAATATTTTACAAATGCTTAACTGAATTAGATCAATGTTTAGACAACAAAACCCATGTTCTTGATGATAAACTATAAAGTAAAACAAAACATATAACATTATAGAGCTACACTTATGATACTAAATTATCAGATACTAACAAACCTATCACATGCCATCAGTTTTTAAGCAAAGGTCCAAACAGAAGTCATTGATGACTTCACTTAAAAATTGATGGCACTATATACCTGAACAAGTTGAGGAAGAAATAATACTTCTTAATAAAAAGGACCCCTCTGCTTTTAAACCTGCCTTCCCCCTTTATGCATACATGTTATGGAATAGAATATATAAAAGATAATCTTTTATCCAAGCACCTCACAATCCTGGGTAATACAACATACTGCAATTCCCACACTTCTATTTGGAAGAAACATTTAGTGATGGAAATAAGTGATGTAATCATCATTCAGTCAAATTACGTGAAATGGCAGATTTGTTCTCTAAAATATATTTTCAAAGTATTTTGTTCACGATGAGGATAATAGATTTGGATGGTGGGCGGAGAGAAAGAAACTGGGTGAGTTTTGAGTCTCGAAAGATATGGGACTTTTGCAGCTGTCTTTTGAGACTTTTCCACAGACTATGGTTTTTTCCACCAAATGCATCCGATGAAGTGAGCTGTAGCTCACGAAAGCTTATGCTCTAATAAATTTGTTAGTATCTAAGGTGCCACAAGTACTCCTTTTCTTTTTGTGAATACAGACTAATACGGCTGCTACTCTGAAACCTTCCACAGACTAATATGTCACTCTTAAGTAGCTGGAGAACTGTGCCAGAGAGGATAAATGACTTGCCCAAAGTCATACAGGAAGTGAGTCAGAGCAGAGACTTGAACCCCAGGCCTAGATTTAGTGCTCTACCTACTGGATCATCCTCCTCTCTAACTTGAATCTTATTTCTTTTCTCTGAATTTCCTCCAATCCTGGTGTCCAGAAATGAATACAATATTTCATATACTATCATGCCAGATACATGCTATGTGTCATATTTCCTTTATAAATTCAGCCCAAATCTCATTGGCTTGCAAACTCGTGTCCAGTTTATCATCCACTATCACCACATGATCTATTCAGTATTACTGTTTCCCAGGTTTGTCACTGAATATATATAGTTTTTCAGATTATTTTACCTAGGTTATATTAACCTGCATTTTTCCAAAACAGTTTTTTTCTACCACTGTGTCTTCACTTTCTAGGTCCTTTGGTATTATTTCTCCACATATCCTCCTAATACAGCATCATCTGTAAATCTCATTGCTTGATACTTCTAGTTCTTTCACAAAGGTGTTAAATAAAATCAATTTATAATACCTATTTGTATAGTAACCCATTAAACCTCACCCTCATTGTAATATATTGCTATTTAACACTATCCTTCAATCAGTCTTTTAGACTGTTTTAATTCCATATGAGTTTATTCAAGCCATTTAACATTCTAAAAGAAACATTAAGTGTGTATGTATATCTCAGGTGGAGGCTGTGCCTGCATGAACCACACATTTCCTGTACACTCCATAGGTTGTACTTTCCCCAGTATGTTGCTGATTCCATCATAAGTTTGTCTTCTCAGATTTTCCAATGGTAAATTGAGGGAAGAAAAAATATTGCACACCTTGTCTGCCAGTGATTGTCCCATACTACTGAACTATTAAAACCCCTTGAAAGTTGATGCCATTATTTGACAAAGAATGAGCTAAATAATACCACTCCACATAATCAAAACCACAAAAAGAAACAAACAGCAAAATGAAAAAGTAGAACCAAGAAGTTCCCCTCTGCACCCTCATATCCCTCTCCAATGCTCCCTCCCAATGCACGTCCATCCCTCTTCAAATTTAAAGCACAAATCCCACTCTTAATTAGAATCCTGGGCAATCAGAAGGACTCCAGGGATCTCTCTTAACCATATGGATGCAAGATTTAGCATTTTATGTGAGAAGTGGACCCTGACAAAAGCTAGGCTATAACAACTTCAGTCTGATGATGGAAACCATCTCAAAAATTAAGTTGTGGGAGACAGGCATGCACAATAAAGACTGCTCAGCAAAACCCATATTACAATACAAAGAGTTCTCAGTAAATTAGCTAAAAGAAAAGGAGTACTTGTGGCACCTTAGAGACTAACAAATTTATTTGAGCATAATCTTTCATGAGTTACAGCTCACTTCATCATGAAGTGAGCTGTAACTCATGAAAGATTATTCTCAAATAAATTTGTTAGTCTCTAAGGTGCCACAAGTACTCCTTTTCTTTTTGCGAATACAGACTAACACGGCTGCTACTCTGAAACCAGTAAATGAGCTGTAACTGCAGTTCTCACAATCAATTATTTCAGCTAATAACAGTACACAAACTGTTCACTGGACACATACTGATGAATACTGCCAAGAATATACCTCAGGCATTAACTGACAATATAAAAACTTAAACCCACTTGGTCACCTGCTTCCTCTGCAATATTATTAACATCAGGTCTCAGCTGCGTAATAGTAAGGACCTCACTTGGTCTCTCCACTGGCCATTGGTCTCTCCACTGCCTGTCAGACTACCAACCTTTTAGACCTTCAACCCCTTCTTGTCTGTTGAAAAGACACTGCCCAGCTGCCTAGGCAGCTTTAGATTACACCTTTTGTTCCACATGATTGAAGCATGTATTCAAGAAAGGAGCATACGGTGCTGATGTCTTGTCCGTGGCCATGGCTCTGTTTTCTACACTCCTGCACTTGACATATGTGCATCACTCATGCTGTGTTGCCTGCTCTGTTCAGTGATTTTTTTGAGGTGACCCTGTGGCAGTTACAGCTTTGGCAAGCCACAGTATGATGAGACCTTACGTCTCCTGAAGCAGAATATAATTTAAATCAGTAGGAGTAAGTGAGGCACAGAGGATGATTGTCATAAATAGGGAGGGAGCTCTCTGGTAGGGTCAGGGGTAATGATGGCTGACTTGATCTTGTTCTTTTCCAACTTTTTTATTTTCTTTCCCTCTTTTCTTATCTCCAAGGAAAAGATGAGTCTACGGGAAATGTTGTCAAAACCTTTGGTGACTTTTTTGCTCTATTGTGCCAAATTTCTGTAAGGATTTTCCTTGTGCTATTATATTCCACTTGGCCTTGTTATGTTTTAATGACAGATATTAAAACCGACTGTCACTCTGATACCATTCTCCAATTTCAAGATTTTACAGCAGTCTCTGTTTATTCCTCTCCCTCTGAGAACCACTCCCATCATACACCAACAGGAAGAATGCACACAGGGCAACTGCTGATTCATACATATTGGCATGTACATGAAGAAGAGATGAAATCAGCAGACAGGCTGATATCAGATCAATTACACATATTTTAAAATTTCCAAATTGTGCAGAACATCAGAATTAAAGGCAGTGGCTTATTTTGCTACAATAATTAAGTTATTGGCTCTTCTTTTCTTTGGGCAGATAAAATACAACCACGCAATTGATGGGGGAAAAAACAAATTATTTATCTTCCTACTTGCTCATTTGATTTCTGTGACCTACTCTGTCAGCACAGACTACAGACTATTGACACAGGATGGAAGTGTGGCTCAATGGATATGAGACAGGCTGGATTTGGTATTTGTATACCTGGAATCTACACTGTTGACTACGATATGTTGGGTTAGCATATGTAGGTTCCAGGTATACAAAATACCAATTATCTATACATATTATCTGCACCATACATATATCAGTATGTATTAAGCACACAATAGTAATATGATAGCAATTATATAGCCTAAATTGACCTATGTTTATCTCAGAGTTGTGTTCATTCAAGCTGAGCTACATCCCACAACACCCTGCAACTCAACATTTGGCATAAGCAGATAAGAAATTTGTCAAAAATCAGGATACATTAGTTCTATGTCTTAGTACAAGTTATGGTGGCATGATTATGGACCATAGTACCTGGACTGCTACCATCCAAAACAAAGCTAAGGAAGGAACAAAAAAACAAGATAAGGAACTGGAACGGTTCTTGTGTTAATGTGAAGGAGTAAATAACACTAATTCACTTTCTCCACACCATTCTTGATTTAATAGACCTCTATCGTATTGCCTCTTAGTAGTTTCTTTTCCAAGCTGAAAAGTTCCAGTCTTTTTAATCTCTCCTCCTTACAGAAGCTGTTCCATTATCTGAATTGTGTTGGTTGCCCTTCTCTGTACCTTTTCCAATTCCAGTTCTTGAGATGGGGGTGACCAGAACTTCATGCAGGATTCAAGGCATGGGTGTACCCAATTTTTCTAGTGGAATTACGATATTTTTTGTCTTCTTATCTATCCACTTCTTAATGATTCCTAACACTGTTAGCTTTTTTTGACTGCCACTGCATATTGAACGGATGTTTTCAGAAAACTAGCCATGACTCCAAGATCTCTTTCTTGAGTGGTAACAGCAAATTTAGATTCCATCATTTTTTATGTGTATTTGGGATTATGACTTCCGATATGCATTACTTTGCATTTATCAACATCGAATTTCATCTGTCATTGTGTTGCACAGTCACCCAGTTTTGTGAGATCCCTTTGTATTCCTTGGCAGTCAGCTTTGGGCTTAACTACTGTATTGAACCTTTTTACTGTGCTATATTCTTATTGGCTTATAGTAATAAACCTGACAGACATTGGTTTGATATAAAATATATCCAAGAGACCAAATAACCAAAGTGTGGTCAAACAATTCAATAGATCATTTATCAACTACTTTGTCCTTGGCCTGCTGTACCTCTCCAGTCTCTCAGGTCACACTGAGCCTCAGTTTCTCCAGAAGCAGAGTTGTGGGAAAAGATGATGGGGTTGCCTCTTCCAGTGAAGGGAGCGACTGCTTTTCATAGTATGCAGCAGCAAAAGGCAGAGTTTTGGAAAAACTCTTTTTAAACTTTGTTAATGTTAAGCTTTTCTGAAACTTTAGGAGCAAATCCATGATGAAACACTGCAGATGAGGCAGTCCATTGGACTACATCTTTGCCCCAGCCAGTCAGGAATTAATCTGAGGAGCTGATGAGTTGCAGCAGTCAAGCAGTCAAGTCAAAGATTCTTCACTATGACTGGTTGCGTTTTTAAAATGTAAAGCATACTAAGAATTTGATCATTTGAAGAAAGCTCCTTGCTTTTGCTTGTGCTTCCCTTTCTCTGCCCCCGCCTCCCCCAGAGAATGTCCTCTTTATCATTATTCTGGCCCAGTTTCTTTCTTACTCCCCACCCTCCAACTCTATTATCCTCATTGTTTTCTCTTTTCTTTTAGCCACTATCTATTTTGAAATCTATCATGCCCCATATAGCACACCATCTTTCCAATGACTGAACTTATTCCAGTCATTTACTATATTTTAATCCACACTGCTTATCTGGTAAGCTCAAAGTGTTAGTATGATTTTTGGTTGTAAAATTTGAAAGACACTTATGCACTAAAACCTAGAGAGACCTTTTATTCCTCAGGACCGCTTCCTTTCTTTTGCTCCAAGGCCATTTCATGGGCTGTTGTTCATTCCATCTTCCTGACATGGGGTATTCTGGCTCCCCCTACTCTTAAAGGACCTGTATAGTCCATTACCCTCTAATATCACCTATATTTAGCCTTCACCTTCACCAAACCTGCAAGTGTTGAGATTTTACACACACATTACAAATCTGCCTGGTTACAATTTTGCCATGCCACCTGATTTATCCATTTAAAATGTAACCGTCACTGGTGGTCATTTGGATGCTATAAAACTCTTAAAAATGTATTTAAATGAGAAAATTGCAATTACTTTATATCTGTATGTATAAATCACCTTTCTTAAAAGTCTCTGGGACTTATCCTGCAGCCCTGATGTACAATTATTACTGACTTTCACAAGAGGTTTGCTTACCTAAGGATTGTCAGACTGGAATCTGGAGAGTTTGAAGGTGGTGACCTCTGGTCCTATCTCACTCCTCACTTCTATCTCTCTGGCATTTATTTCAAAGGTGCCCACCACTGCAGTATCTGGTGATTGTGAAAGATTCAAGGAGTAAAAGGGCAGCCTCTGAGGTCAGGGTTCTTTAGTGATGGCTTCACTTGTATTGGGTTATTGCTCCATGTATTACACAGACACTTTTGCCTATCCTCTATAATAAATGGGGAGAGAAAGTGTCTGGTACCCTTGGTGCTTGACTGTAGTGGCACTGTGCTGTTGGTTCTCATGTTAGACCTAACCCAAACCTCACTGAAGTCAATATCAGTGTGACTGGAATCCTAGGGTGTCTTCTCTGGGATTGCTCAACTAGGGCAAACTGCAAAAAATGGGGCAGACAATCCCCAAACCTGGTGGTTATTTCTTATACTTAGATTCACCAGGCCAGCAACAAAACAGCTTCTACAATACCACACTGGTTACCCAGAAGCCAGAAATACGGTTTTCTTAAAGCAGGGGTGGGCAAACTTTTTGGCCTGAGGGCCACGTCTGGGTATGGAAATTGTATGGTGGGCCATCAATGTTCACAAAATTTGGGGTTGGGGTGCAAGCCCCAGACCCCACTCCCCAGCAGGAGCTCAAGGGCCAGATTAAATTGGCTGCAGGGCCGGATGTGACCAGCGGGCCATAGTTTGCCCACCACTGCCTTACAGCAACCCAGCCTTGACAGCCAAGTCAAATATGACAAGTTTTAGAGTAGCAGCCGTGTTAGTCTGTATTCGCAAAAAGAAAAGGAGTACTTGTGTCACCTTAGAGACTAACAAATTTATGTGAGCATAAGGAAGTGAGCTGTAGCTCACAAAAGCTTATGCTCAAATAAATTTGTTAGTCTCTAAGGTGCCACAAGTACTCCTTTTCTAAGTCAAATATGATGAGGATTACTGAAAATCTTGTTCATCATATAAAAAATTCTAGCAATCCCAAAGGATCGGGCCCATCAAGCACAGGTTAATGCATATCTCAGATCTTACCCAAATACATGCTTACAGCCAATTCTTATTAACTAAACTAAGATTTATTAAAAAAGAAAATAGAGTATTGGTTACAAGATCATTATACATGTAGATATGAAGAGAGTTCTTAGGTCAGTTTCATAGTAGAGATGATGAGCTTTAGAGTTGCAAAGAGTCCTTTTCAGAATTAGTTCATCAGGTTATAGTCCAATGTGGAATATCAGGGTAATCCAGAATGGAACTGGAGATACAGAATCAGGACCCAAGGGTTCTTTTTATAATTCTCTGGCGGGTCATCAATAGCTTCTTGGCAGTAGGCATTCCTTGGGTGAAGAATAGTGGCTTTGAAGTAACCTCTTATTTCCTAAGCACCATCAGTAATTAGCTACATGGTTTAGTATAAGGCAACTGTCCATCTCCTCCCATTTACAAGTAGTTTATTACATATTTCAAAGAAAAATGAAGGATATTACCACACTCACATTTCATCTAAATGTTAATATTCCCTTTTTGATCTTTGAATCAATAGAACATAGTGAGAGACAGGAACCATCTGGTTACTTTGTTAACCTCCAAGAAGATATAAGTAAACAGACTACTACAATGACTATCTTCTTCCAAAAAGAACGAGGAGTACTTGTGGCACCTTAAAGGCGAACAAATTTATTTGAGCATAAATAAAGCCCACAAAAGCTTATGCTCAAATAAATTTGTTCCTCTCTAAGGTGCCACAATGACTCCTCCTTCTTTTTGTTGATACAGACTAACAGGGCTACCATTCTGAAACCTATCTTCCAGTTCTTTAACAATGCAAATCTACATTTCAAAGCTCTAATCTATCTAACATGGTTTTGCTAGCTATTTATAAGGAAAAGCCCTAATTACCATTTACATACTTCCCTAATATGTCTTTAAAGGTAGAATTTGGGTCATTTAGTCTGCAAGTTGTTTAACTCTTTCTGGCTCAGTGTCACAGTCAGTCTTTCCATTGACTTTGAAGGGTATTGCATCAAACTCTTTGCTTCTAGAACCCATTCCTTCCTCTAAGGTGATAGAGCACTCTGCCAATCTTTTTTCATTTTTATTGTTTGTGCTGCCAACATTCTGTTCCTCCTCTTCCTCTCCTTCTCTTTCTTTCAGTCATTCTGGTGACCTCTTCATCTTTATGTGTTTCATTATGTGAATTAGAGGAAGCTGAGTTTAGAGTGAAAAGAATAGAGACTCCTCCTTGACTCAATTTGAAAACAGTTGTGAAAAGTTATAGTTTTTTTGCAAAAAAACAAGTGCAAAGATTCTGAAATATTGCACAATGTAAAATTAAGGTGGGACCCTTTTTAAAGCTTAGCATTTAATTGTCATAATTATTTCAGTGGTAGGTTATATTTATCTTATTAGGTAGATATATATACTTGCTTTTTGTTTTTTACCATATTCTGAAAATCCATTTGCTAAATTGCACTCCACATTGAATTAGGATATGGTGTGCAATTGGAACCACAAATGATTAAGCACACATTGCATAAATGCAATGCATGTACACACACCATAGAGTTAGACGAACTCTACCCTCAATTAAACTTGTGTAAGCCTACTGAAATCAATGGGATTGGATGACTGTAACACTGCAAAATTTTGTGGGGTCAGTATTAGATGAATACAACACAATAAGGTTTTTGGATTGTAATCAAATTGATTTTTGTCCAGTTTCCACAGTTGTTGTTGATGCATCATATTCCATCATATTCTGTTATACATATTATTGATAGAGGTGCAATTTTATAATGAGGATAAGTATGCTATCAATAATTATTTACAGATATTTATCAGCTTATTACTCAAGAACTCTCCAGACAAATAAAGAAAACACATCACTTCAAGTAACCATCGCTATTTGGCTTTCAGTTGCATCTTTATCATCAGTCAAATGACCTTAGCTAATCATTACTTCTGAGATCTGTCTTGAGTGTTTGTTTACAGGTGAATGCACTTCAGTCATACCAGTAACCAAATCTTCCACATTATTTTTGAGAGAATGTGATGAGATGATTGACCATAAAGGAGTCCATCACTCAATAAAGGTGGAAAAGAACATAAATGATGCATCACATTACTTTCCAAACTTTGAGCAAAGTCAGACAGGGCACTGGAAAATTAAAACAGTGTTGAATGAAAAATAGGATATTATACATTGTTGTAGAGCAATTTCAGCTCATGAATTTATAAAGGTGCTAAATTGTTATTTAAATAAAAAGGAAGATAAATTTTACAATTCCCTAATTAACTCCTTAAGGGCACATCACTGACACTTGAAGACCAAGCCAATTCTAATGTGCCCCATTGAGTAAGCCTGCTGCCCAGTGTCTCCTTATGGTATCTAAAATCGCCAGGACAGTACTGTTAAGCATGCCAAGAATTTCAAAATGGAAGGAACAAGGAAGAGCTCTTCATTGAGGGGACTCAGCATTTGGGATTCTCATTCCTTCAGCAGCTATTTTAGGATTTTATTCAAATTGGGATGAGTAGCTTGACCTATATAATCCTTCAGCCATGCCAAAATATATAGAAAAATTAATTATTCAAAAGCTCTATGAATCAAATGGAACCACAGAGTCCAAGTATGTCCAAGCAGCTCCCCACAAATTCCAGTTGTGTTATGTAGCATGAACATGTGTGAAGGTCCTAAAAGACAACCAAAATAAGGGATTCAGGCCTCTAACATCTCTGATCCCAAACAGATGCACGGAGTGACCACTTCCATGATGCCCTACAGCCTTCTACTGCAGCCATAGCTTCTTGTTAGGACCAGTAGCCATGCTCTGTGCCAGCAACCAACAACACCTGCACTCTGACTCCATGGAACAGAGCCACACTCTATATCAGGGATTAATGCTACTTCAGCATGAATCTTCTGCTAAACAGTTCTCTTGTGGTCTTTCCACAATCTAGGGATCGGAACCACCTTCCTCCAGCCCACCTATGTCCATGTGTGGTGGGTATCATAGCCTGGAGGAGGCTGTTCTCCCCAGTAGCCCGGCGTGGCCTGGCCCACACTCTGCCCCCAGGCCACCACCTCCTGTTTCTGCTCAGCATAGCTTCAGTCTCCCTGCGGGGTGGTCCCAGCTCGGGCTGCGCCCTTTTAACTCTCCAGGGCTGGGGGGATTGGGGAAGCTGTGACTACACCACCCACCCTCTTGGTTCTCTAGGGATGGGGGTCTGTGGCCATGATGCCCACTCTTGGGCTGCGGGGGAGGCTGGGGACACTCCAGGGCTGTAGGCACTAGACTGGGGCAGGGGCCGGTGGCTGCAGTGGGGAGAGGGGCTCTGGCCTCCAGCAGGGGAGTGGCGACATGGAAGGGGTGGGGTCTCTGGAGGAAGGGGTGGGGCTGGGGGCTAGCCTCTCCCAGCAGTTGGTTCAAGCACCGCCCATGGCTATATCCACAGGATCACATCAGTGCAAGTTCATTGGTTGAATATAGTACTTTGTATGGACCAACGGAGCTAATTAGTAAAGAACATTTTCAAAAGTTAAGGATTACAGAACACAGAATTAGTATTTAGACAATGATCAGAGATACCAGTGGACAGAATGATTACTTATTGTAACTGTGGTTCTTTGAGATGTGATGCAGACTTAGAGGAATGTGCTCCCAGCACGCTGGAGCCAGAGACTTTTGCCTACCAGTACCTGTAGAGGGGAAGCATTTGTGACTCATGGCTGTAGCTCCTCCCCTGGCTCTGTGAGGTAGCCCTTCCCCAACCCCCCCCACAGTTCCTTCACAAAGAAAGCCCATTTTAGAAGACTCCAATGCAGAAGAGACAGAGGGTAGGTCGTGGAATACATGTCTGCATCACATCTTGACGAACCATACGTACAATAAGTAACCATTTCTTCTTGGAACAAACACAGATGTGTATTCCATTTAAATGACTCGCGAGGAGTACCCCAATCTAGAGGCAGGGTTTGAAGTCTATGGCAATAGAGATCTAAGAACCGCCCTTCCAAGGCCTGTAGCCACTCTAGAAGATGTGTTAATAGCATAATGGTCTGTAAACATTTGTATGGACAACCATGTGGCCACTCTGCATATGTCTAGTATGGAAATGTCCCTGAGGAATGCTATTCACAAGACTTGCACCCTCGTCGAGTGAGCCTGTATCTGCTGAGGAGGTGTAGCAGAAGCTCTTTCATATGCAGTCTTGATACAGGATGTTATCCATCTATAGATGGTCTGTGTAGAGACTGCTTGCCTCTTGCAGTCTGCATATAACATGAACAGGTGCAGTGAAGCATGAAGTGGTTTAGTTCTGTCTAGATAAAAAGCTAGACATTGGCTGACATCCAGGGTATGGAGATGCTGTTCCTCCAAGAAAGAGTGCAGCTTAGGGAAAAGCACAGGTAAATACACTGCCTGATTCAGATGAAACTGAGAGACCACCTTGGACAAAAACTTTAGGTGTAGTTGCAGCATCACCTTGTCCTTGGAGAACTGAGTGTAAGGTGGCTCAGGCGTGAGAGTCTTCAACTCACAAATGCTTCTTGCCAAAGTGATGGCTTTCAGGAATTCAGTTTTCTGAGACAGGTGGGGCAGTGGACAGGAACAAAGGGCTCAGATGTAGAGCCAGAACCATGTTTAGACATTACAGGGAAATTGGTTCTTGGATCACAGGATGTAAGCGGAGAAACCCTTTTAGAAATCTCATCACCACAGCATTGGAAAAAACTGACTTCCCTTGAATAGAGGAATGAAACACTGATATTGCTGCCAAATGCACTCTTAGTGAACTGAACACAAGGCCTGATTTCTGAAGATGTAACAGGTACTCCAAGATGTCCTGGATGGAAACTCCTGTTGGTTGGGTCCTATGAGCCAAGGACCACACTGAGAATCTCTTCCATTTGACTAAGTAGGCAGTCCTAGTGGAGGACTTCCTATTGTTGAGTAGGACTTGTTGGAAATCTCCATTCACTGCTCATCTTCTTCATTCAGCCAGGCAACAGCCATGCCATAAGGTGCAGGGATCTAATTGCAGGATGGAGGTTGAAGCTGTGGTTCTGAGTGAGCAGGTCAGGATGGAGAGGAAGTAGTATGAGAGCTTGAATTGATGGGGCAAGGAGATCTGAGAACCAGTACTGTCTTGGCCAAGCTGGAGCAACAAGGATGAGCTTGGCCTGATCTGCCTTGAGCGTGACAATGACCTAACCAATGACCAGAATAGGTGGAAAGATGTGCAGAAGAGTCGACTGCCAGTGGCAGTGGAACATGTCAGCAGGGGAGCCCAGACTGAGGCCCTCTCAACAGCAAAATACACTTTCTGTTTTCCCTCATTGCACAGAGACCCTGGAGGACACTCTCCTTCTGAGATCACTTGTGGCTCAGGGAGAAGATGCTGCTGAGTTCATAGATTCATAGATACTAAGGTCAGAAGGGACCATTCTGATCATCTAGTCTGACCTCCTGCACAGCGCAGGCCACAGAATCTCACCCACCCACTCCTACAAAAAACCTCACCTATGTCTGAGCTATTGAAGTCCTCAAATCATGGTTTAAAGACTTCAAGCACCAGAGAAGCCTCCCTCAAGTCACCCATGCCCCATGCTACAGAGGAAGGCGAAAAACCTCCAGGGCCTCTCCAATCTGCCCTGGAGGAAAATTCCTTCCCGACCCCAAATATGGCAATCAGCTAAACCCTGAGCATATGGGCAAGATTCACCAGCCAGATACTACAGAAAATTCTTTCCTGGGTAACTCAAATCCCATCCATCTAATATCCCATCTCAGGGGATTAGTCCTATTTACCCTGAATATTTAAAGATCAATTACTTACAAAGTCACATTATCCCATCATACCATCTCCTCCATAAACTTATCGAGTAGAATCTTAAAACCAGATAGATCTTTTGCCCCCACTGCTTCCCTGGGAAGGCTATTCCAAAACTTCACTCCTCTGATGGTTAGAAACCTTCGTCTAATTTCAAGTCTAAACTTCCTGGTGACCAGTTTATACCCATTTGTTCTTGTGTCCACATTGGTGCTGAGCTTAAATAATTCCTCTCCCTCTCCTGTATTTATCCCTCTGATATATTTATAGAGAGCAATCATATCTCCTCTCAACCTTCTTTTAGTTAGGCTAAACAAGCCAAGCTCCTTGAGTCTCCTTTCATAAGACAAATTTTCCATTCCTCGGATCATCCTAGTAGCCCTTCTCTGTACCTGCTCCAGTTTGAATTCATCCTTTTTAAACATGGGAGACCAGAACTGCACACAGTATTCTAGGTGAGGTCTCACCAATGCCTTGTATAATGGTACTAAAACCTCCTTATCCCTACTGGAAATGCCTCTCCTGATGCATCCCAAAACCGCATTAGCTTTTTTCACAGCCGTATCACATTGGCAGCTCATAGTCATCCTATGATCAATCAATACTCCAAGGTCCTTCTCCTCTTCCGTTACTTCTAATTGATGCGTCCCCAATTTATAACTAAAATTCTTGTTATTAATCCCTAAATGCATAACCTTACACTTCTCACTATTAAATTTTATCCTATTACTATTACTCCAGTTTACAAGGTCTGGTCCACCAGATGATTTTGCACACACAGCAAATGGACTGCTACAGGAGTGATGACTTCATCAATGCAAAATTGCCACAGGTTGACCGCCTCCAGGCAGAGTAACCTGGAATATGCCCCCACCTTGTTTGTTCCCATAGTATATTGTGGTGGTATTGTCAATGAAGATGTGAACCATTGTGTGTCTGATGTGGTCCTGGAAAGCACAACATACACTTGGATGGACCAAATTCCCCATGCACTGATATGGAGTGAGGCTTCCTGTTCTGACCACTGGCCCTGCACCATCAATGACTCCACATGCAGACAGTCATGGAGGGCTGAAATTGCAGACTGAGGCAGAGCTGTTGAATTACCTGGAAGCAGTCGATTGGCAAGAATACCCTTCCTTATGGAATCTAACAGGACCTCAATTAACTTGCTTTTTTGAGGGAAGCCAATCTTGACTTTGTGGTGTTTACAATGAATTCCAGACAGTCGAGCAAATGTAACATGGTGTCAATGTGTGCAACACCCTCCTCTCTGGAGTTGCCCTTCAGTAACCAGTCATTGAGGGACAGGCAGATGTGGATTCCCTTTCTCCTGAGATATGCCAAGACCATTGCCATGCATATGATGAAGACTTGGGGGGCAGAAGAGAGGCCCAATAGGAGAACCATATGCTGAAAGTAGTGTTCTGCTACCACAAAATGAAACTTCCTGTGGCTCAGTAGAATTGCCATATGAAAGTAAGTGTCCAGAACAGTGAACCAGTCATTCTGAGATAGTGTGGGGAGGATAGCCAATAGTGACCATGCAGAGTCTCATATACTTGATTAATTTGTTGAGGCTGCGAAAGTCAAGAATGGGTCTCATCCTGCCCTTGGATTTTGGTATTAGGAAGTACTAGGAGTAAAAGCCATGGCCCCGGTGTTCCAGCAGAACTTCCTCCACTGCTCAATTTCAACAGAGAGCTAACCTGCTTGATGAACAATGCCTAAGAGGGACAGAGTGGAGGTGGGAAGGGGTCATGGTGAGGTAGTGGATTGTATAGCTCAATCTGACAGTGTCCAGCTGTCAGAGGTAAATTGAATCCAAAGCATTGTAAAAGCAGGCCAGCCTGTCCCTAAAGGGATGGGGGCATAGAGAGGGTGGAGTAATGATTGGACTAGTGCTCTGGACTAAGAAGTCAAAGTGGGCACTTAGACATCACTGAGGAAAGGTGTGTGGAGTGTCCAAAGCCTAAGCCCAACTACTTCCTCTCGTGGGATCTATCCCTCTTTCTTTAGTGGTCCCGCTGTTTTGAGGGGAAAGGTTGCACAAAAAAATTGTGGGTGATACTGTTGCTGTAGCTGTGCCCAAGTAGACTTGAACCTACTGAGCCAGGCCCTGTTGTTTACTGCTGTTATGATCAGGGAATTCAGGGCTGTGGTGGGGGGATTAGAACCCCTCAAATCCCTGCATGGGAACAAAGTAGTACTGTCCCATGCACTTAGTCACTTACAGTACTGAGGATGGTGTACTCCACAGGTATGTGTATCAACACATCATGTGATCAACACATCATTGATCGGGGGAGGCTGTAAAATGTCACCAGTTGTGTGTTCTGTCTTGGAGAAACACAGCTTGGATTCCCAGGGATTCGGCTATGTGGCATAAAAGTGCTGGGACACCTTAAAATCCTCCAGAATAGAAGGGGAGGACAAACCAGGCAGCCTGGCATCATCTGATAATGAGGATGAGGGTCTCAGGTGAGTCACAACCAGCTCTCACTCCCATGAAGATGTACTTGGGAGAGAGGACTCCGGTGGCTCTGGAGGGAGGAAGATTACCGATGCATGGGCTTGTGGTTGATCAGTAGCCACCACCATTGACCTGGTGGGTGATCTTGGCTTTTCTGCAGACAAAATTAGCAAAGTTCCCTCAGCCTTTCCTGGTAAGTCATGTGCCCCAGCTCCCTAATCATTTTCGTTGTCCTCCGCTGGACTCTCTCCAATTTGTCCACATCCTTTCTGTGGTGGGGGGCCAAAAACTGGACACAGTACTCCAGATGTGGCCTCACCAGTGCCGAATAGAGGGGACTAATCACTTCCCTCAATCTGCTGGCCATGCTCCTACTAATGCAGCCCAATATGCCATTAGCTGTCTTGGCAACAAGGGCACACTGCTGACTCATATCCAGCTTCTCGGTCACTGTAATCCCCAGGTCCCTTTCTGCACAACTGCCACTTAGCCAGTCGGTCCCCAGCCCGTAGCAGTGCATGGGATTTATTCTGATACCAGTTCCAACGCCTCACAAGGAGGGGAGTGGTGCCGACAGACATGAGCGTTCAGTGGCTCATTCCATCAGAGGGGCTATATGTGGTGCAGCCATGGGAAAATCCTGGATGAATGGTGATGTCAGGACCAAAACGCAGAGGAAGTCTGTAGCTGCCTGGTACACTGATGACATGGAAACAATCAATACCAACATCTCCCTCATAGGTACTGGACTCAATAGACACCTGGAAGCCAGTGTGGGGGTTTTGCCCTTCCCATTCAGTACTGGGGAAGGGTCAGAGATACCTGTGCCACCACATGTGCTAGAACCAATACTGGGCCAGAATGGGCTTTTCCTAAGGGAGGCAGAGTAGTCGCCTATGACCTGGAGCAGTCCTGGTTGATCTTATGAGACCTCTTCCTAAGAGTGACCTCTTCAGAGAGGTGCCTTCCCCAGAAGGAGGGGTGGCAGTGTTCTACAAGACCAAGGGCAATCTTTGGCCCAAGAAGGCCCTTGATATCACATCAGGATGCCTGTCCTGTTCAAGCAGATGCTGCTTGAGGCAAAGGTCCTGTGCCACCTGAGTCCACTTCTTGGACAATCTACAGATCAAACAACACTCTACAAAAGGTGGGCCAGGCCAAGAGAAAGCAAGCACCATATGTGGAGGTCGCTGTTGGGGATCACCCCTCCACAAGAAGGATAATGTTTAAATTATCCATCTGGTAACTTCCATTAGACACTGTCTAACAACTAACACTATCTACTGACTATTACTGACACTACTATATACAATAAAATAGGTTAAGACTAAATTTGAGGTTGTTAGACTACAACCATACAGAGGTCCAACTCCAGCCACAGGCTGACAAAAGGAATTGAGGGGGGGGTCAGGGAGGTGCCACCTCTTAAAGCCAGGGAAGGGGCCACTGCCACGAGCTACAAGCGCCACCCCTCTACGGGTACTGCTAGGCAAAAGTTTTCAGCACTGGCCCGTGGGGCATGTACACACCTACGTGAAATATGTGTCTGCATCTACTCGAAGAAGATTTTTTTTATTGTGGTGTCTTCACAATTATTGTTAGATTCAACAGAACATTTTCATGTCTCCACTCTCCACTCACCATCCAGCAAAGTACCTTATGCGATGCTGCTGCAATGCCACCTACAGGAATCAGGAAGCAAAAAGAATATCAACTACATTCACCACTTCACTCACCAATATACAAAACCTCTACCCCTTGCCATCAAACCCTTCCCCATATCATGGTGGAGTACTTATTAGAGGAAAGGAAGATAAGAAACAATGGGCAGAGGAGATGATTATGAAAGTTACAATTACCAATAATTTACCCCTTCCATATTGGTCTTTCCCCATCTTTCAGAGGACCTTAAAAGATGCTGATGTACAGAATAGCAAATGAATAGGTGGCTTATCAATACTGTATTGCCTGCTGAAAATGGCTGCTAAAAGGTCTATCTCCAGGAGAGAGCAGATACAGCATGAAATGGGTATCGATCCTGAAAATCTGACAAATGGTTCTTATTGTCCACAAATACTGATGGCAAGGGTGGAATTAGATTTTACATACCAGTGTGACTGTCAGTCTTTTTACCTTCTCTTTCATGGTAGATGGGTTGAAAATATCACAGTGTAAGGCATTTAACAGAACAGAATGGCATGGGAGAAGGAAGATGATTGTGACAAATTCAATTACAACCTTCCCCAGCCAATGCACAGTATTATTGTATATTACTATGATGGATCCTGTTATTGCTACAGCACTGGAGATTGTCAGACCCAAGCACAGTTTTCTAATGAAGGCTAATGCAGTGATGAGCACGCATCCTGTTCCTGAGGTCTATTGTGTGAGAAGCTCATTACTAATAAGAGTCTATCATCATTTCTTTTTGTAACCTTGTTTGGGAGCGTGTTGCTTCTTGGGGTACCCAGGACTGTGAGTCACCTTACAAGAGTGATTGCTAATTACATCTATTGGGATTATGTTGAAGCATTCTGTACAGGGGTGTTTTAGCCTAGCATAAACTGTTGATTTTTTGGACTTTAGAATTGAAGAATTGCTAGCTTCTCTCTCAGATTTCAAAGTTTTACTCATTGTGTCTTTTTAATCAAGATTATGCATTGTCCTATATTCATTGAAAATAAACACTATCTTGTCACTGAAATAACTGAATTTCTCACCAGATTAACCTCCTGCTGTAACGAAAATCACTATGGAACAGACCAGCTAGCCCTGTTTTCATAACCAAATGGAAAGAAAAAAGGGTAAAGCTAGAGACGGATGGAAAGTTTTATTTGCAATCCATTAAAACAGATAATTGTAGGCTGGGTTCAAATTTTCGTGCTACAACTCAAATAGTCAGAAATTAAAGTTTTTTGGTTATACATGCAGCTCTACAATGGTATGAGCACCCATACACTCCACAGACAGAAAGCGAACTCTGGAACACAAGATTTGCTAAGCCTCATCAGACCACTGCTCCATCAAGTAAGAAGGGAGTTTGGGGAAAAAGCAGCCTGGAGGCCATGATGGGATGCTGGAGCAGGGAATAGGGAAGGGGCAAAGAGGTAGCAGCCCAACAACGAGGGGAGGCAGAATGGGTTAGGGATGGAACAGAGGAACAAAGGTCTGGCCATGGGAAGCCATGGAGAAGCCATGAAGTGCTGGAAGGCAGAATCTGAGAGACAAGACCAAGAGGGAATGGAAGATGGCAAACAGAGAAGAGGCTGAAGCAAACACAAAAAAAGTAATGGCTACCGCAGTCAACTGGAGTACTTCATTCCTTTCTTCTGAGAGAGGCTGTAACAATTAATGCCAAAGAATGTAGTGACAGTAACTTTTTTAATTTGCTTATGGACGCTTCACTATTACTCTCAACATGAACAATTTGGAGATGAAGATGTGATTAAAACATTTTAAACCCTCCCCCACAATCTTTGAACCAAAAGGTAAAGCAGAGCAGAAAGTGTTCTTTCAGCAGTGAGACTGGTCTATTCTTTGATGGGGATACAGTCAGCTTAGCACGTATGTGGAGAATTTGAAAGTTTTTAGAATTAAGTGACAGAGTTAGGCAGACAGTGCCAAAAAGAGATCTTTATTTGGCCCAAATGCATTTGCTTTACTAAAACAGCTGTTGGCACTAGGAAAAACAAGTGAATCTTTCAAGTGTTGAGATTTTTCTTCACTTAAGAAAATTGTCTTAACTGAAATACAATTTATATGAAAAACATGGAGGTAAAAAGAAATCTAAATTTATAGCAAGTTAAATGGACATAAGGACTAATTCAAAATATAGCTTTTCTATAAAGGATCTTATAGCCCGCTCATCACCATAGTATTAAATTATGTGGCCAATATTGATCATGTGTTGTTTGTTCTCTATCTCATGCTCTCCCCAGGGGCAGATTGTGTGGGCAGTAAAGCATTTTGTTTTAGTAAGGTTTCATTTTTAAAATATGTACGCTCTACTATGTGTTTGTTAGAGAAGGTAAGGCCAAAAGAAGTGCTCCTTGCACTTGTTAGAACAAAAGGTTTGTATTGGTTGTTGATTCCACAGCCTTGGGCTAACCCCTGAGAAAATTCTCTCTACTATGGAAACGAGTTTGAGAAAAGATGAAGATGGGTCACCAGCTCAATCAAATACCTATTAATTAGCTAAGTGCCTGCTCAGATGCATACCAATGGCTAAAGTATGTGTGCCAGTTAAGTTAGATGTCCAGCTGTGCACACCACCACCCACCTAAGGCTCATTACCCTGTACTAATAGTCAGTGATGAGCTGCCAAAATCTTAACAACACGAGGAAGTCGTGGCCCACCCACGCCCCCCGGGACTCCTGCCCCATCAAACGCCCCCCGCATTCCTTGATGCCCCCCCAGGACTCCTTCCCCATCCACCCCCCTCCCCTGTCCCCTGACTGCCTCCAGAACTGGGCAGGAGGGTCTCATGGGCCACTGTAGTGGGTGCCCACCTCTAAGAGCCAGAGATACCTGCTGGGCGAGGTGGTGAGTCCCAGAGATGCTTACCTAGGGGCAGGGGAGCATAGCTGGGGAGGAGCGGGGGAGCAGCCGCTCCCCCACTGATCACATCAAAAGTGGCATCTTAGGCGCTGACTCCATCTGTGCTCCAGGGCTGGAGCACCCATGGGGAAAACTTGGTGGGTGCAGAGCACCCACCAGCAGCTCCCCGCCCCACGCCCAGCCCAGCCCAGCTCACCTCACCTCCGCTCCGCCTCCTCCAATGAACGCGCTGCCCGACTCTGCTTCTCCGCCCCTTCCCCCGGCTTCCTGCAAATTAGCTGTTAGTTGGGAATCCTGGGAGGGCTGAGAAGCAAGCAACGGCTTCCCACTCAGGCCGAGAGTGGCGGAGGTGAGCTGGGGCAGGGAGCAGTTCCCCTGCATCCCCCCGCCCCCAGGTTACCTGCTGCGGCACGGGCGGCCCTCCTTGCGCCCCTTCCCCGCCCCAGCTCACCTCCACTGCGCCTCCCTGGGCCTGAGCGGGAAGCCACGGCTTGCTTCTCGGCCCGCTCCGGCTTCCCGCACAAACAGCTGATTCGCAGGAAGCCTGGGGGGGACGGAGAAGCAGAGCAGGGCAGCGCGTTCTGGGGAGGGGAAGGAGGCGGAGGCAGAGCGGAGGTGAGCTGGAGCCAGGGGTGGAGTGGGGAGCTGCCAGTGGGTGCTCTGCACCCACCAAATTTTCCCCTTGGGTGCTCCAGGGCTGGAGCACCCATGGACTCGGCGCCTAAGGCACCACTTTTGGCAGGTTAAATTTAGAAGCCCTTTTAGAACCGGTTGTTCTGCGAGGGACAACCGGTTCTAAAAGGCCTTTTAAATTTAACAACCGGTTCTAGCGAACCGGCTCCAGCTCACCATTGCTAATAGCAAGGCAAGCACAATTTCACACAGTATGAAAGGCTTACATAAGGCGTAGGCCCTCTCACTACTGTCAGCATGGCTTCTGCTGCTGCTACTACTGGCCCCAAAAGAAAGCCAAACTGACATTGTCTACCACAGAGGTTCTATAAATTAAAAGGAAACTGGGGACCACAGCAAGGAACTCAGTTCCTATCAGAAGGACAGAATTTGGCAAATTGCTATATAGGTAAATACTTTGAGGGATCACAGAAGCCTACTGAGGATTTAGAAAGAAGATAGAGATTCAAAAGAGATATGCTAAAAGATAAGCCTGCTGACTGGCAACAATTTGGCCAGGGTCAGTGAGGGCACATTAGCAAGCAGGCGTGAGTGGCTTACCGGTATATTATTTCCACTGTGGTATGACTGGAGATTAGGTATCATGACACAACACAACTGAGCAGAAAAAAACCACAATTTAAGTGTTCTGTGTCTTCACTTCATGCTGGAACAACACACGTAGCCACGTCGACATGTAACTGTATGGACTTTGCTACCCCATGCCTCTATGTTATCGTATGGTTTTACACAGTTCCCCATAGTCATAGCACCCATATCTCTGGGGATGGGATACATCCAGGAGTATCATTATAATCTCAATCACCAACATTCCTCCATCAGAGCCATCACATAGTCTCTGCTCTAGCCATGGTGTTTGGGGCCATTGTCCAATGGGGGTGTTCGAACACAACCAAATATCTGGTCATGGCCAATGATGTTCTATACCTATGCAAAGTCCTCATTACCTATGGGTATATGATGAATAGTATTGTTTCAGGAACAAGCAAACCTGGCTACCCGCTCAGATCCATTGTCCATCTACACAGAAAGAGGATACCCAACAGTGTCCAGAACATTGTCCAGTGTCCACTGTCCAGTGTCCAGAACATTCAGAAGATGGTACAAGAAGCACTGTAAGGTTTTCCCCAGGGGAAGTTTCTTCCTAACCCTGCCTGTCAGAAGTCAGTTTATGCCCTGAAGTGTGATCATGTATATAGTTCCACAGTTAGTTTTACATAGCAGATAGTTATTTCCAAACAATGGATCTAGAAGGATAGGTATGTGTGGCTTCAGCATTCAACACTTACACTGCATCAGGAAACTATTGGCACTGCTGCAATGTGTTCACTGTTCACTAAAGCCAAAACTTGCCTCTAATTCTGGGCACTGCATTTTTTTTGGTGCTCAATGTAAAAAGCTTGATTTTCAGTTCAAGTTAACAGGAGCTGCTGCTGTTCAGCAGCTTGGAAAATTCAATCCAAAAGTGTCTCAAGTAACCCAGTTCTGGTGCACAGAAACAGTACTCATTTGTGAAAGTTTTGGTCCAAGGTTATTTGTACAGACAATGTTTTTTCTCCCAACAATCAGTACAACACCTGTATTTTTTTATGGCGTTGACATTAGCTGCCAATATTCATCCCTCGGGTGCCTTGGTTGATAACATCACAGTAAGACAATATTTGATATTTCGAGGATGGTTTCCTGTGCTGATAAGTGACAGCTCAAAGTCTCCACTCAGCAGCACAGCACCCTCCCAGAGCTCTGTAGCCAGAGATCGGGGTAATCACACACCAGAGTCAGAATTCATCCCCCCAGATATTCCTATGTAGTGGAATATTTGTGTACTGCCCCGAGCATGAAGATATATGCAACTGAAACTATATTGACTAGTTCTGAGGATAGCATTGTGATACTGATCTTTATATTGCAAGGTTACTGACTGGTGAATACCAAGTGATGTCTCAAAATGCTCTCTGGAAGGAGCCCATAGTCCAGCAGATGCTCCATAGTCATGTCTTCTCAGGGCTCTTCCATCTCCTCAGAGATAATGGGCTGTTGGCCAAATACATATCTCAGAAACATGTGCTTGTCTGTTAGCTCTAGAAAACCAATATGCTGCCTATGCCCTACTTCCTAATATCTCATTTGCCTCTTATTAGTCAAGTTCATTAGTTCTCCCTGTGCATCTGTCATCTAGGCTTCCATTTCCCACTCTGTGTTCATCCCAGGAGCTGCCCTTTCACCATGAGGGGGGGTCCAAACCATTTACACTTTGTAGATACCAATACACAAATATCACAACTAGCAGCAAATATCAGATTTTCCACATCTGTACTCAAATGTGTATCTCCCAAATCATTTTCTGGAAAGCTCAGTTTTGAGCATGCACAAGTTCATGAATATATGTACACAGGGGCACCTAACCTGTCCTCCTGAAAAACGTGCTTACATTCAGTCATTCCTGGGCAAACAAGCTGTGCACAACCTTTAGAAAACCTGCCCCTTAATTGTTCTGCACCTATGTTTCCCCATCTGTAAAATAATTAGTCTTCACTTTAGAAAGCACTTTAAGAACTTGTCATCTGAGGATCTATATAAGCACATAATATTAATGTAATGCGTGTTTAAGTTCCCAGCCTGAAAAAAAATTGGTTAAACTTTTCAAACTCTACTTAAAGGCCTATTATTTTCATTGACAAAGAACCATTTTTCAACTAAAGTCTTCTCCACTGTCAACTCAGAACTGTTCTTCTTTTTGTTTCCATTTATTTTAATTCATAAATTCCTGAAAAAGTGAAGAGAGTAGTGATAACGTATACCAAGATGTTCAGAGGAAATGTCATACAGTATTACTCATATTGGTTTTTTTATATACCTATAAGCATAACAAATATGCTCTTGATTTGCAGGATTGCTAGGCTAGCTGCACTCATTATACTTTAAATTAGTAATGTTCTTCCTCTGAATATCCAAAATGTGTACAATGAATCAATTGCACTGATTGTGTCACAGACATCAGAAAGGGCTTACTATTGGAATATTTTATTTCTCATATGAGGTCCTCATTAATTTTTGAATAATTGATATACTTTACTGTTTTGCTCCATGAATAACAAGTGCACTGTGGGCTCTTTTAAACTGGTCATCATTGATTATGAATCTTGGCCTTGATATTTTTTATATAGCTTTGTTTGAATAAATAGATAATCTTTTTTATTGTTTTCTTTATATTAATATTTAACACATTGGCAATGAAGTCTATTGCTGGAGCTCAAGCATTGGTCTCATTATAGAAACACCCCTTGTTGACCAACAGTATTTCATGACCCAAATTTGCACTGTCCTAAGCAATTATTTTCAGCCTAGCACATAGAAAAGCAGCTTGCAGCTGACTATGGTGATTAAGTAAAGCACAATTCTGTACTGGACATTCAAGGACCAATGTCATGAATTTTTAAATATTGCATATTGCCTCAAATGCAAACAATGTTACCAATGTAAGGTTATTTTTCCACTGGACCACTTGAGGTAGGCATATCATCAATGTCTTCATAATGGTGAAATCTGAGGTAGAGGTTTTTTCCCTAAAGGAAATTTTTAATTGTCACCATTTGTTTAGTACAGTTCACTATAGCTAGGCTTTTTTAAGTAACAGTAGTAGTACAATATCAGTAGGAGCGGCTCTAGCAATTTTGCCGCCCCAAGCAGCGGTGAAGCTGCCACCGAATTGCCGCCATGCCAAAAGCAGCGTAGCTGCTGCCCAAAAGCCGCGGTGGCGGGAAAAGTGGCGCCACGGGACACAGACTGCCATGGTATTCTAAGTGCCGCCCCAAGCACCTGCTTGGAAAGCTGATGCCTGTAGCTGGCCCTGAATATCAATCTTCTCTGTGAGAGATGACAGTGAAGCAGTAAACTGCTTCAGTTCCAAACAATGTTAGTGTTGCGTGTTGGTTGTCATACCTGCCATTCCCTCCAAATCTGATGACAACTCTACTTTGTTATGTTTAAGTAGGGCTCTTATCCTGCAAGGAGCTGAGACCTAGTTTATTTACAGAGAGAGAAAGAGCATTCAGCATCTTGAAAAAATATAAGCTATCAAGGACTCAGATGTGCCAAGTTCTATTTACAGCAATGGCACTGTATAAATAATTATATGCCAGATCCTGACATCTATACTTGGATTTACTCAATCCATACTCAATGATTTTCAGGTCTTCAGCAGCTGGAAAGATCAGGTCCCTTATTTATTTTAGGTACTTACATACAAATTTGAAAGTTTTGCCATTACTGTACATTTGAAGCAGCATAATGCATGATGGGTGTCAGTAGAACATATTTATATAATTCAGTGGCAAAACCCCTCACAAAACTCATGTTAACATAGAGTTAAGGTTGCTTGGTGGCATGTCATCCCCTTGCAGAACATTGAGTTGAAAACCAAAAAACAATTTTCTGAAAATCAGGAAATGCAGTTAATTCTGCCTGCTTTCAGCAGTGCCCCAATATGCCCTGTTAACAGATACCTTTACTTTGTCAATCCCACAGTTGCTGAAATGTACGAGCTCTTCACAACCCAGTCACTTTTACAACCCAGTCACTCTCACTTACAGGATTCCAGCTAACACTATTAAAAGATAACAAGGGGAAAAAAAAGTTACCCATGCCACCTTCCCTCTACCCTCTTTGAAGAGGGTGGTTGACATGCAATGAAGTTGGGGTATACTGGCAGAGCTGAGGAGGTTCTATGCCTCCCTCACCTGACCCCCGCATCTCACTCACCTCCATTATCATCCATCCACTTTTATCTTTCTTTCCATTAGCCCAATCCCCACTCGCTGCTGTTCCTAATCCCTCTCTCCTCTTCCCTCATCCTCTAATACATATCCCATTCCAGGAAGCATTCACATATCTAACTTTTCCACCCAAAATATGATTACATTCCCCTCCAAAATAAAATTGCAACCCATGATTGGCAAATTGGACTAAAGTCCAGCCACATCATCCAAATGTCCTTTTATTTTAGATGAGAGCTTGTGACTACTTTATCCTTAGTTATGTTAATTGAAGGGTGAGTTCACAGCCATCAAGCGGTTCATGATTCATTCAGTCACTAGTATTTTTAGTTTAATACTACAAAGCAGCAGAACAAAACTGTCTGTTGGGGGTCAGGAACCCCTCAGTCAAGTCTTCACAAATTTGGATCACTAATGCTGCACTCACAAGGCACACATTTAACACACTCAAAGTAACCATTTGGATTTTAGAGAACTTACAAGAGTCAACTATTAAAGCACTTAGTGGGAATAGAAATCCTTTAGATTTTTGTGTGTGTGTATTGACGCATGCACACTGTAAAAAAAATGTACTTAAGAAAATAACATTCTCAGTTTGGGTCCCCTAACATTTTAGTCAGTACCATGCACTATCTTGGGTAAAACTCAAATTGAGACCATTTGGGTCCATAGCTCATCTTTTTTAAAAACAGCAATTTTTTTCAGGGCTTATATCTTTAGAACCCCTGGTTCAAGGGACTCCACATTTGACTCACTAACCATACCTGGCACCCTCCTGTCACACTGAAATTTCAAAGAAATCCAACAGCGTGTGTCAGTTTTAGAGGACTTAGAAAAGTTCACCATTAAACAGATGTTATGATGCAACCTTAACTATAGTGGCACTCCCATACCATTACAGTATAGCACATATCAGAGTTTAGGGCAACTACACCTGTATTGCCCCTCTGGTCCAGTGAGGGCTCCCAGTATTAGGGTTCCAGCTCTCTAGTTGCCATCTCTCTTGGGCAGAGACAGGAATCTCTTTGCTTCCTGACAGGTATTTCCAGGTTGCACAGCTATACTGTGAATTTCTTAGCAAAGTCAACTGCCTAAGCAGCCTGCTTTACTTTTCTCCTCAGAGACAGTAAACAGTGTAATCGCCACAGTTCATTTACCACACAGCAATTTCTAAGCAAGCACATTTATTTTAAGGTAAAATCATTGCAGAGAAAACTTACTAAAACAATAAAAGAACCTACACACATTTTAATAAGCCTAAAAGAGATCACCTGAACTCTGGCAAGTGTTCTGACCAGTGAACAGTCCTTCAAAGTCCTTCAGACTGGAAATAAGGTGTAAATTGACAGTGAGGGCAATTAAACATTGACACAATTTACGAAGGGTCATGGTGGATTATCCATCACTAACAACTTTAAAATCAAGACAGGGTGTTTTTCTAAAAAATCTATGCTGTAGGAATTAGTTTGGGAAAGTTCTATGGCCTGTGTTATGAAAGAGGTCCAACTAGATGATCACCATGGTCTCTTCTGGCCTGGAATCTGTGAATCTATGCATCCTCACCAAGGGTTTTTCTGTGTTCTGTGCTTTGGCTCATAACCTGTGAGTTACTCCTTTATGCAAGCTGGGCCTTTTGATTCTGGGAATACGACAAAGTTCCCCTTTCCCAGGGCAAAACGCTTCAAAAGTTCAAGTCTGGAGGTGGGCATTTGCATTCCCCTTCTCCCTAGTATTTCCTAGGAAACCTACTCAACTAACAGTTCATTCTTGTCTTAGCAAACTATTTAAAAGAGACCACTGAAGCTCAGAACACCTCCCAAGGTTTGCATTAGTTAAGTCTCCTAGACAAAGTTACATACAGTCCCACAATAGCACATGAACATTTTCATTTTTACTACAAAGAGTTCTTAAGATATTTAAACTTAATTCAATTAAGGTTTAACTTAATTCAGTCCAAGATATTGCAGAAAATTGCACAACTGTCACTAGCACCACTGGTATACATAGTACCTTATAAGCATTCAAGAAGTCAGACTCCCTGCATTCAAAGGCTTGCAATGTGAATAGATGAAATAAAGCCAAAGGAGGAGAGAAAGGATGCATCACAAAAGCAAAACTGAGCAGTAACATTCAAGTTGCATACACTACAGAGAATATATCTAAACCTGGTATATAGCAGAGCTGGAATCTTACTGATTAAGCCCCTGAAATAGTACCATACAAACAAAACTAGAGAGAGAATAGTATGGCCATTTTATAATCTACACACTGACAAATTATACTAAGTGAGGTAATGATTTTAAAATCTGTTTCAGCTTTGTGCTGAAGATTTGACCCTAATGCTTTTAACACTTGTTTGCTATTCTGAAAAGATGATTCACAACTGTTCATCTACCAATGCCTTACTCTATTGTCCTGAATGGATACTTTGGAAATGTTTGCAGAGAATACACGGCTCAACTTCCAGAGCATGTAGTATGGACAAAGGGTGAAACTGACCCCTGGGGCAGTGGGCTAGTATAAGACCTATACATCTTTTAAACCACACTTAAATCCTATTTTGAAAGCTTGAGGTATAAACTTTGTACTGCCCACTCTGCCCAGAGGAAACATTAACCCTAGAACATTTGCTGCAGCTTTCTTTTCCCATATTTATTATTTGTGCCAAGAACTCTTTATTCCTGCAACTGAAGGACAAGTTCTGCATACTACATAGGATTTTTGCAGCCATAATACATTAAAGGGGGAATCAGGAGGTGCTTAGCATGTCTCAGGATATAGCCCTAAATTTTATCTTAACCTCTCTTAGACTATTTTTGTTTCACTTTCCTATCTGCAAAATATGGACAACAACATATCCCTCCCTAAGTGGGTGTTGAGAGGCTTCATTCATCATATTTTTGGCATTCTATGATGAGAGGTACCATGCAGCAGGATTGAAAATCATCTAGAAAATATTAGAATGGACAACCAAAACGTGGTGAAGGAATTCAGACTGGGTAGTAGAAACACTCTTTTTACAAAATTGATTAGATGGAAAAATGAGTAGCACCAAATACTGTACAACAGGGACCGAGAGCCTCTGTTCCTCAACTGGATAATGATGTTTATTTACTGTTGGATCATATTAAAGAAGTTCTGTATTAAAATCACAAATGAGTTTGATTCCTCATAGTTTAAATTCCAGGGTATTACTAATTAATAGGTCTCTTGGTTTTTGGTACTGTTTCTCTCCCTCTCTGTGTGAAACTTGCAAGCTGCTAATTGTGTTAGTACATCCAAAGACAGAGTCTGTTCTCAAAGCAATACTTTGTAAGAGAAACAGCACACAGAGACTCCCCACCCTTTTGTTGTATTTATCTCGCTTTGTTAACAGTTGTGATTAAAATAGAGATAGAGGATGTATGTGGATGGATGCTTGGTATGGATAATAACTGAATGATCAGGTAGGTGCCAGCCTAAGAATCCAGTGTCCATCTGCTGAAGAAGGCGCCAAGTGGAAGCAACCAGAGGACCCCCGGAGGGCAGACTGGAATTCACCCAACAGCCTCAAGGATGGGAGAACCGAAGAACAACATGGAGCCGTCAGGAATGTGCCATCTGCTGATTGATTCAGCAAGAGCATGATGAAGCAATTCCCATAGACTGGCATAGGAATAAATTCCTATAAAAATGGACTCTAGAAACTGAGAACTTTGGGATCTGATTCTGCAAACCAGCTTCCAGGAGCATCAGATGTGCATCTGACAAGGCCCTGCTCCCTCCTTGTGTCCAGGCCACCTGGCCAGTGGCTTGGCATGAGCAACTCTAAGGCTGGTAATTATGTCCCCTTTTACTTAGTGACTGGGTTGCGCACCTGGGAGTGGGTTAAACCTGTGTTCAAGTCTTTACTACAGAGCAGGAATTCACATATGGGTCCCCACATCTGTACCCTAGAGTTCAGAGTGGGGAAGGAACCTAGACAGGAATGAAATCTGGGAATGCTCACCTTAAGATCAGGAGTGATAGTAAAGGAAAAGCGGATGCTAAAAATCAGAGTGGAAGAAAGACCCTGCCATTTGCTAACACAGAGAAGCAGAGAAACAGCTAGCCTAGACAAAATTTGTGACCAGGAGCTGAAGGAGCTGCACAGTGACAGGAGAAAGGTCTAAACAACTCCATCTGGATCCACCTAGGCATTAGAGACTCTAATGAGGGAGCAAAGGTGGCTTTATGTTAGGTTTGTGTCCCTGATCCTGTGATCTGTCAGGGGCTGACAGGTCTATTCGGTAAGTTAGAGAAGCCACTGGACTATTGCGAACTGTCATTCTAACTCACAACAATTTGCCTCTGGTCTATGGTCAGTATAATGGTAGTGGGTGTGTAACCAAGACTTCTGTGCTAAAAGGAAACCAATGACTGGTTAAACCAGCTATCTGGCTCCTTAGGACCATCAGAGAAGACCTAAATGAGCCAATGATCTGGCCTTCATACTGCTGATCATAAGTAGAATTCATTAGGCCTATGTAACCCTGTTGTATAAGAGTAGGCAAGTATAATATCAAATAGAAAAGGAGACAAGAAAAGGTAGGCTTGTGCACCTCCCTAGCTGATATAGCTGATTTAATGCATAATCCCTCCTGTGGGGACAGGAGCATTTTCTACACTACTTGGGCATCGCAAACCACTTCATTTTCAGAGGCACGTCTTGCTGGTAGTACACCAAGTCAAAGTTTTCCCCATGAATTTGTCATATTTCTAATGATCAAACTGACAAACCATTTTTATTTTTAAGATTTTCATAATAATTGTTGTAAAACAGTACTTTATAGAAGGAGCTCCATGGCAGCATTGATCTTGTCATTGAGTACCGAGTCCCTTACTTAATGAAGAAAAATAGAAGAAAGAAGAGCTAGATGCAGCAGATCAATGCCCCACTGTGCAACATCCATTGACCCTCAACATGGGAAGTCAAAATTACAGAAAAGATGAATTAGTTAGAATTACCTTAGCAGACTTCCACATTGTCCTTTAAAAAAAAAAGCATCCATGCTGCAATGTCCATTGTCCATTATAAAGGGAAAGATGCAGACCAGCTCCCAGGAATAATATCTATTTTGCTAGATCAGATAGATTATACATTCTCTTCTTAGGTGGGAGCAAGTATGTATCTGTAGGTCCAAGTAAAGGAGTATCCTGGAGCCCAGAGTTCACTCTTCCCAAGAGCTGGATAACACCTGACTTATGACAATATTGCTATTAATTATTGCTCCTCCACCCAAAAAATCCAATACTTGTTGTAATGGCACAGCAGAAACTTTATTTAGCTTACATTATTGGGAAACCCCCAAATATCTGGACTCTTTTGGCAGAGAGAAGGGGTGGGGAGGGAAGAAAAGGAATGAGTGTCTCTCTCCTAGAGAAAAGTAAGTGGCTAGAAAAATACATACGCCTTTTCTGCTCTGTAGCTGGCATTGGTGATACCAACAGTGGTGAATTAGGCATCACATCTATCTAGTGTAAATTAGGTCTTTCTTGCTGAGTATGATGTTACACCTGCACTCTGTCTATGCTAGCACAGTCACATTGCTGCTACCACCCATACAGTGGTGCTGGTAAAGAAGTATATGCTTGTATATGCTTGACTTTTGCTAGTATAGACAACCATAGTGAGACATGCCTTTTCTACACTGATATATGAATTGTTTTAGCTCCTTTCTAGAAAAAGATTTTCAAAAAGGCTCTTGAAGAATGGTGCCAACACAAAGTCAAAAAAGATCAAAATCAACTATGATTTTTTTATTTTACGGTATTAAGGATTTTAAGTATTAATCTGAGACCTAGCAATTGAGGCAGAAAGCAATATTTTCAATTGTGCAAAATTCAGCTTTAATTCAAACGCATGCAAATCCCATTCACTTGAATTAAAATTGCAACTACTCACACTAGAGTTGAATTTGGGGCTTGGAACATGTTTTGTCCACATGCTGCATCTATTTTTAAATTCATTTTACCAATAATTAGTGCAATGATACATGACTGTAGTATGACAAAGTTCCTCCTCTACCTTGGTGGATCTTGTGCTTATTGACCGATTTGCTCGCCTTGGAGCTTTATGGCAGCCTCCAGGTCAGCTCCTCCTGTGTCTGACCAGGAGTTGGGAGGTTTGTGGAGAATCCGGGCCCACCCTCTACTTCAAGTTCCAGCCCAGGGCCCAGTGGAATGCAGCTGTCTAGAGTGCCTCCTGGAACAGCTGTGTGACAGCTACAACTCCCTGGGCTACTTCCCCATGGCCTCCTCCCAACCCCTTCTTTATTCTCACCATAGGACTTTCCTCCTGTTGTCTGATAATGCTTGTACTCCTCAGTCCTCCAACAGTACGCATTCTCACTCTCAACTCCTAGTACCTCTTGCTCCCAGCTCCTCACATGCGCACCACAAATGGAAGTGAGCTCCTTTTTAAACCCAGGTGCCCTGATTAGCCTGTCTTAATTGATTCCAGCAACTTCTTGATTGGCTGCCGGTGTTCTAATCAGTCTTTCTGTCTTAATTGTCTCCAGAAGGTTCCTGATTGTTCTGGAACCTTCCCTGTTACCTTACCCAGGGAAAAGGGACCTATTTAACCTGGGGCTAATATATCTGCCTTCTATTACTCTCCTGTAGCCATCTGGCCTGACCCTGTCACAGTAGTTACAGATGACAATAAGTATGTTGTCAGTGCTTCATTCACAATTGTTCAGGTGATATAATTAAATCACAAATATTAACAGAAATGTCATGGAATAATTCTACACAAATGGTCTGACTTTGAGAGTGACATGCAATTAAGTATGTAGGACTCCCAGGTAGAGTTGGGCAAAATTTTTCTTCCTATTTCTTTTCCCCATTGAAAAAATGCAGATTTGGATGAACTGATACATTTTGTGACTTTGTGTCAATTTTGGCAAATTGGTTTGGTTAAAAAAAGAAAAAAACAATCTGAAATGTTAAAACAAATTAAATATTAATTGATAAGGAACTGGAAACAGGGTGTTTCCCCATCCGTAGCTGGGTGCCCTAACCATCAAGCAAGAACCATCCTCATACTCTGTCTGGCCCAAATGAATTATGTCTTAAACCAGTATAACAGCTCTCCTCTGAGGATCGTTACCTTGGTGTGGTGGAGAGGTTTTCATGTTCTGATGAACCCCAGGTCTATGTCGTCTGGAGCCTAGTGCTCCTGGACGGGTCAACCTAGGCAAATAGGTCTGGGGGAAGGTTGCAGACTAAAAATGATCCACCTCAAGAGCCTCATGAAAGCCTAAAAATGATCATGTGAACTTCACCTGGACTAGGGATACTGGGACCTACCGATGGGGGTGGTGTCAGGCGAGTGTCTGGTGGTTGTAACCCAGCCGAACTTAACCCAAAAAGGGATGTGGACCCATCTCATGGGCTCACCACCCCGAGACAAAGGGTGAGGGTGGGCAGCAGGAGAGATGGACATTGACCAGTTGGCCCTCAGCAATGGAAACTGGCTCTAGGGATGTGGAACATCACTTCACTGGTGGGAAAGGAGCCAAAGTGGTGAACAGGTGGAAAGGTACCAAATAGATATAGTCAGCCTCACCTTCACACATAGCACTAGCTCTGAAAACAAACTTCTTGATCCAGAGTAGTCTTAGTCCTACTCAGGAATAGCCCCATGTGAGAGGCCCTGGAGGTATGTGGGACTACTCACAAGTCCCCAGCTGGGTGCTGCGCAGTTGGAGTTTGTCCTGGTTAACAAGAGAGTTGCCTCAATGAGACTTTAGGTATCAGAGAGGAAAACCCTGACTGTTGTTTGTGCCTATGTGCCTAACACCAGTTCAGAGTACTCGGCCTTTCTGGAGACAGTGGGATTAGTGCTCAATAAAGTGTCACTGACTGACCCTGTAGTTCTACTGGGGAACTTCAACGCTCATGTAGGGAACAAAGGACATACTTGGAGGGGAGTAATTTGGAGGAATGGCCTACCTGGTCTGAACCCGAAAGGACTTCTGTGCTAGTCATGGATTGTCCATAATGAATACCATGTTCGAATGCAAGGTTGCTCATAAATGTACTTGGTACCAGAGCACCTTGGGCTGAAGATCAATCATCAACTTCATAGTCATCTTGTTGGATCTTAGGTCACATGTTTGGGACACTTGAGTGGAGAGAGGGCAAAGCTGGCAACTAATCACCACTTGGTGGTGAGTTGGATCCGATGCATGGGGCACTAGCCCAAACAATCAGTGTGAGTTGCCTGAAAATGTCTGGTGGAGGATCCGGTGTGCAAAGACTTCAATTCCCACCTCTGGAAGAACTTTGCCTGTATTCTGGGTGATGTGTTGGACATTAAGTCCGAGTGAACCTTTTTCAGGGCCTCAATCATTGAGGAAGCCATGAAAAGCTGTGGACTGAGGGCAGTTGTTGCCTGTCATAGTGGCAACCCTAGGACCTGCTGGTGGACTCCAGGGGTAAGGGAAGCTGTCAAGTCAAAGAAGGAAGCCTTCCAAGCAACGCATGTGAACCGGATTCCTGATATGGCTGAGAGGTACCAGCTGGCTAAGAGGGCTGCGGCTGTGGCAGTCATTGAAGCAAAAGCCCAGGAAGGAGTTCAGAGAGACCATGGAGAATGACTACCAGATGGCCTCAAAGGTATTCTGGCAAACCATTCGTTGTCTGATGAGAGGTTGGCAGGCTGTTGCCCAGGCTGTATTCAGTAAGGGGGTGAAACTCTGACCTCAACTCAGGAGATCGTCAAGAGGGCACTCTAGGAGGCAGCACCAGAAACCTCCGATGAGATTGGAACTATTTCTGATGCTGAGCTTGATAAGGCAGTAAAGTGCCTTCATAGTGGTAAAGCAGCAGGGGTGGATGAGATTTGCCCAGAGATGCTGAAAGCACTAGACAATATTAGGGTGTTATGGTTAACGTGCCTCTTCAATGTTGCGTGGAAGGTGGGAGCAGTACCTCTGGACTGGCAAACTGGAGTAGTGGTACCAATTTTTAAGAAAGGAGACCAGAAGGTGTGTTCTATCTGTAGGGGGGTCACACTCCTCAGCCTCCCTGGAAAAGCCTAAGCCAGGGCACTGGAGAGGAAACTACCATCATTAGTTGAATCTCAGATTCAGGAGGAACATTGCAGATTCCGTCCCAGCTGTAGAGTATGGACCAGCCCTTTGCTCTCTTGCAGAAACTTGAGGGGTCATGGGAGTTTGCTAATCTGGTCTACCTTTGTTTTGTAGACCTGGAGAAGGCATATTTCCCCAAGATGTCTTGTGGGAAGTTCTGTGGGAGTATGAGGTGCTGGTGCCACTTTTGCATACTATCCGTTCCCTGTATTCTCGGAGTGAGAGTTGTGTTCATATTCTGGGCATTACATCCAGTTTGTTCAAAGTGGGCATTGGACTCCGCCAAGGGCATGTCTTGTCCCCACTTCTGTTTGTGATTTTCATGGACAGGATATCAAGGCACAGCCAAGCCGTGGACTGCATCCAGTATGGGGACTTGGAGGTGGCATCTTTGCTCTTTGAAGATGATGTTGTCCTTGCTTCTTCAGACTGCGATCTCTGGCGTGCACTCAAATATTTCACTGTTGACTGTGAAGCAGCTGAGATGAGAATCGGTACCTCCAAATCAGAGGTCATGGTTGTGACAGATTGGACCCCCCCTTCCGGGGTGCCACCTGATGTATTGGGGTACCACTGAGCCTGCCCATTCCACCAGCCTGGGCTCCCTCACCCTGTCCTGCTGCACACACACATACACACACACACAAGTAGGGACACACCCAGCTGTAGAATCACACAGAGTCTGCAATGAGATTCAGCTCAGGGAGTTGCCCAGCACTCTGGTGCACACACCCTCTGAAGTGTAAAAACAAAATTATATTGTCTTGCACTGTACAAAGATCTATACAGCAAAAGCTCATGAAATTCGCTCCCTCCCTCGATGTGGACAAGTTTTATGCACAGCTTTTTGCTCCCCGCCCCATTATGAATTGCACAAACTGGGTTTTAGAACAAACAAAAAACAAGTTTATTAACTACAAAAGGTAAATTCTAAGTGATTATAATGGATAACAAACAGAACAAAGCAAATTACTGAGCAAATAAAACAAAAGAAGCAAACTAGGCATAATACATTAAAGAAATTGGTTACAAATAGTAATTTCTCACCCTAAATATTGTTTCATGAAGGTTTCAGAGTTTCTTGAAGATAAACTGCACTGCTTGCAGCTTAAGTCTCTAGGTATACGCTGACTTCCTTTGTTTTCTCGGGTGTTTTCAGCATTCTTCCTTCTTGAGCAGAGAGCCAGTGGAAAAGAGCCTAGATTAACTCACTCCCCAGCCTTAAATAGGATTTACATATGGCAGGAATCCTTTGTTTCTTAGTTTGATCCCCACCCCTTCCAGTGGAAAAATACCGGAATTCCAAAATGATGGCCAGTACCAGGTGACATGATCACCTGACCCTGCAGTGTTAAAGCAGCATCCCAGGAAGCTTCTCAGGAAGGTGGGAGATTAGCATCTTCAAAGTCCTATTGTCCTAACTAAGGCCCATCCAGGCTGAGTGCATACTGTCTGGTGGGCGTTCCCCAGGTGAAAACACAGTTGTATTTACTACACTGTCCATATTCCTAACTTCAGATACAGCAATGACACATGCATACAAATAGGATAATTACATTCAGTAAATCATAACCTTTCCAATGATATGTCACATGAGTTATCTATCTTCATTATGCCATATTCATATCATAACCATATTTCTATGAAGAATATGGGGCGTAACATCACAATGGACCTCTCCCGGAAGAAAGTGGACTGGTCTCTCCAGGAGAGGAAGGAGCAGCTGCCCTTAGTGGACAAGTTCAAGTATCTAGGAGTCTTGTTCACAAGTGAGGGCAAGCAGGAGCGTAAGATCAACTGACGGATTGGTGAGGTGGGGGCAGTGATGCGGGTGCTGTACCGATATGTGGTGGTGAAGCAGGAGCTGAGTTCTCAGACGAAGCTCTCTGTTTATAGGTCACTCTACATCCCCATCCTCACCTATGGTCCTGAACTTTAGGTAATGACTGAAAGGATGAGATTGCAAGTACAAGCTGCAGAAATGAGGTTTCTGCATAGGGTGGCTGGGCTTACTCTTTGAGATCGCATGAGGAGCATGGCTATTCGGGAGGGCCTCAGAGTAGAACCACTACTCCTCTGGATCAAGAGGAGTCAGTTGAGGTGGTTCAGGCACCTGATAAGGATGCCCCCTAGGAGGCTTCCGTTGGAACTAAACTGGGCACATCCCACTGAGCATAGGTCCAGAGGCAGACCAAGAACATGCTGGAGGGATTATCTCTCCCAGATGTCCTGGGAATGCTGGGGAATCCCCCAAGAGGAGCTAGAACCTGATGTGGAGGAAAAGGAGATCTGGTCCTTCCTACTCTCCATGCTGCCGCCACGATCCTCACCAGGAAAAGTAGCATAAAGAGAAAAGAAGAAGAAGAAGAGACACAGAGACATCCACTCTAGAATAGTCAATAGCTTAGTGGTTAGGGCTCTTACCTAGGGGAAGAACAAGGGGAACCCAGATTCAGATCCCTGTTCTAGAGCAGAGTCACTGGGGATGTGCGAGACCCATATGTGAATTCCTGCTCTGTAGTAAAGACTTGAACCTAGGTTTACCTCACTCCCAGGTGTGCAACCCAATCACTAAGTAAAAGGGGACTTCCTCTTCGTCCATATTGTGAAAAGCATCTAAGTCCCCACTTTGTGCCCAAGTTTTCTTGGCTTTTATTTTAAAAGAAAAAAGATGGTTAAATATGCTTGAAATTAAAATGAAACATTTCAGGTGGAACAGAATATTTCACTTGACCTGAAACAAAAGTTTTTGGAATTCTTAATTCACCAAAAAAGTGTCAATTTGGGGTTGACCCAAAATGAATATTTTCTTTCCAAAACTGTCAGAGAACCCAAACAACTAAACCGAAAGAGTTGTTTACTCTCAGGTTTCTTTGTTTGCACTTATGTCTGCTTAGTGAAGTGTGTCCCAAACTACTCAGACATTTAGCATTAACTACCCATTGTTTTAACTATGGATTTTTAATAAATATTTACTCTTTTCCTGTCCCTAAATGGAAATGGTGCTTTGAAAAGCTGTGGTGTTCCTGCTTCCTTAGTTTTGTTGTTCATTTCCATCAGGGTTTTAGTACCAGAAGTATTCCCTGTTCTCCTTATCACTACAGGCATCCTAGGGGCAAAGGCATTTTCAGGAATTTAAATTTCACTGCTTTTGGAGGGACACGTTCTGTGTCCCTGCCACAGCCCGGGGGCTGGAGGAGCTGTCAGCTCCTTCTGTGGCCCAAGCCTGAGTTGCTCTCTCTCCATACCTGGGCCAGGGGCCAGAGGAGTTCTGTGCCCCCACCAATTATTGGGGTTCCATGCCCTTGCTTGCCTCCCCTTGTACATGCCTCTGCCTAGGGGCATCAATTGCTTAAAAAATCAGGGAATCCCTGGTCATGACATCAGCTGTGCTTTCAGGGGATTGGGGGATGGGGAAGTATACTGACATCGCAATTAACTCAATGTTGGGTTGCCCTCAAAGTCATATAAGTATGATAGAATTATAATTATGTAGTAGTAGAAATAAAGATAGACAAAAGAGTATATAGGTATTGTAAAAAGGTATGAACATCAGTTCCATGCTGTGGAATTTCACTCTGTAACAAATGCAAGGCCAAAGTGCTAATTATTTCAGGCCAGTACAGGACAAAGAGTCTGTGCTGGAAAGTGATAAGAACTTTGAGGAAACAATGCTGTTCTTTAAAACAACACCCTGATGCTCTTTCCCCACAGGGGTCCCTTGTCATGCCTATATAAATCTTGGTATCCAAAGAGGGAAAAATAGATAGTGGGACAAAACTTTTAAATTAATCAAGAGTCATAGATTGTGTTGTTAAGTAAAAGAATGAATGATGAGTGCATGGAATTGAGAGCCTGAAGCAGGGAAATAATTGGTTAGTAAATGGTGCCAGCCTAATCCTAAGAATTTCAGCCTTGATATCGATGGGCCGAAGAATATGCAAAGTGGAGATAACCGGATGACCCCCGGAGGGTGAACCGGAATCCACCCAAAACGCATCAAGGAAGAACAAGAAGATAACACCTAGCCATCATGGAACCATCATGGATGTACCACTTGCTGATTGAGCTGATTGATGGTCATCTCAGTTGTAAATTCAGCATGATGAAGCAACGTCCATAGACTTGTATTGAACCAGAGACCTACAAAAATTGGGTCCAGGAACTGTGTTCTTTGAGTCTGGTTCTAGGACCATCCTCCAGGAGCATCGGATGTGCATCTGACAACAACTCGGCTCCACTCTCGTGTCCAGGCAACCTGGCCAGTGACTTGGCACGAGCAACATCTAGGCTGGTAACTATAACAACCTTTATGTAGAACCTGTGTGTGAATGTCTGTGTGTGTGAATGGGATCTATATAGAAATTGCATATAGGAATATTTTGTTGTATTTACAAGAAACGTGGAAATTTGCCTTGTCCTTCTTACAAGATCCTGTTGGTATCATTTTTATTAGTGTAACATCAACCTTCCCTTTGAAGTCTAAATCCATACTGAAATTAGTTTTTTCAGCATTGATTAATACCCAGAGGAAGGCCTGAAGGTTCAAGTTTTATTTCCTCCACCCCCAATCTTCCATGTCCTCTACTCTATGTGTTTGATCTAAAATAAAAACAAACCCACATATAAAATAATAAAGCGATTACTAACAACTTCTTTGAATTTGCTGTGTACTGGAGTGCCTGCCAGATGGAAATCTAATCTTGATTCCTTAAAGGGGCCATTATCATTTGCTGCTCAATGCCACAGCTGTATACACCTTTTAAAAATAGTCTCATGCTTCCTCCATCTGCTACTCCCCAAGTTTTTTTACAGAATTAAGAAAGCCGAGACAAAAGGTAATTCACCATGAAGATGTGGCATTTATCACTGGAATATATTTAGCAGTGTGATTTTACACGCATTCCTATACGGAATTGTAGATTTAAAGCCACATTCTCAAGGAGGTGCAAATTATCCACCAGAGCCATAGAAGGTTATTGTGGCCCAGAGGGCAAGAGGGGAATTCACCTCCCAAAAAGCCCTTCCAGCTGAGACTGGCCACACAATGTGCTGAGTCATGCTGTATCAACTATGCCCAATCCTGGCCAAGCTTCTTGCTGGATGGGAAGTCACAGGCCCCTTATGCCTTCATGATGCCTCCATCCCTGTGCCAAGCTCAACAGCACTATCTCCTGGAGTGGATCTGACCCACAGCCAAACACAGTAATGCCAATTATTTTGTGAAACTAGATATCAACTTCTCTTCTTTCTGAATTCCAGTCACAACTTCTTATTGGAAACAGAAGCTATCCCCTCTGTCATTCTATGGACATTGCCTTAGCTTTTCATCTTAAGTCCCACTCCCTTCAATAGATGATGGTCCAGCTATGTACCAGATTTAAAAAAATCCTGACTGCATAACAAGATGCAAAGCACTCCTTAGGATAATTGTATCCTAGATTCTTTAAACTGCCAGCAATCACATTTTATTTACCTGTAGCTGGCTTTAGTCCTTTGTTGCAGTTTGGAAGACTCTCTGCTGCAAAATGAGCTTTGCAAATCTATTTTCATACAAGATGCTAACAGTTTTGCATTACTCTTTGAAGTGCAATTTTACTCTGAAAACTAACTATGTAAAAGTAGTACCTTCCCACAGAACAGATCAACTCCTAGGGCTAATTCTCATGTGGTAAACATGTGTCATAAACTTGAAAACTGTAAAAAAAACTTGGACCTTTTAAATGCAGTGTTCTAGCGAGGCATTTATAACGTGCTTTTCACCATATCATCTCAGGACATCTCATATGTAAAATTTAGGTCAATGGTCCACAGAAAGAATTTAATTCTCTTTTGTTCCAGATAGGAGTTGCTTAGAATTTGATTTCTTTCTTCTAATCATATAGGAGTCAGAAGCAGCCTGTGTACCAGGATGACTGATACTGGTGTCTTCTTTTTTTTTTTCCACCAAATGCATCCGATGAAGTGAGCTGTAGCTCACGAAAGCTTATGCTCTAATAAATTTGTTAGTCTCTAAGGTGCCACAAGTACTCGTTTTCTTTTTGGTGTCTTCCAGTGTGTCTGGTCAGTAAGATCTTGATCAGACAAGGTGCCGAGCATCCTCAATTCTCCAGAAGCATTCAGTACCTTTAGGAGTTTCAGGGTCAAACCCTAAGGAAGTTAATATGTGCAGTGCTACTAATCCATTGCCAGTAAAAACTCCCAACTCGTAAAATCCATACTCATGTGAAAAAATGTTATTTTGACATTCTGTGGTTTTGCTCAGTTTGCCTAATTTTAATTTACTCCTTCACACTGGGGTAATTAATCCCACATTTTTTCCTACAGCAAATGATATTTTTATGACTGTTTTGCAATGTGTTCTTTTCTCTGTAAATAAGATTTGATTGAATAAGGCTAGGTAATTGGGTCTTTGGCAGTTGTTGCAATCACTTAAATGTTGAGCATATCACTGGTGAAGTCTATATACTGCATCAGACTCACTCTGACCAAGAATAATTTCCTTAGGAGTAAGTGTTCAATAGATTATACCTACACAAGCAAAGAAAACATTGCATGGTACCAAAATAGAACAGGCTCATCATCCATATAATTAATTTCCATAATATACTCAGTAAGTCCACTATGTTGTACAAAAAACTTGCAATGCAGAGCACTGTATCTACATTTCAGTTTCTAGTATAAATACTACAGAATATGCCATCTGTTTCACTATGACATATTTTTTTCTGTATGCAATATAATTTCTTTAATGAATGGTATACCTGAAGTCTCAGTACCTATTACAGCCTAATAGAAATGTTTCACTGTGCTGTTTATATATTTCATCTTTTGTATGTTTCTGTGTATAATGTAAGAGAGCTTGCTGACTACAAAGTGTATGTAGGCTTGATTTATGTCTTGATGCCCCCTCATAAAAGTGATGTATTCTACTGCTGGTGTGTAATTTATTTGCTTTAGTGGCTTTCCTGTCATACATTTATCTAATGCAGCTTTCATCTCTCCTTCAAATTTTGTGTATTTTCCCCTAGTAATAGGTGTTGCTGTGTCTATATTGACTCAGTGGCCTGTAGAAAAGCATGCTTTACTAATGGCAAGGTGAGGGCTGAGAACCATGCCACCCTACAAAACAGCTTTAAAAACTGGAGAAGTCAGTGGCCTTGACCACTCGCCCCCAAGGAGCCTGCTGAAGAGAAGCTACCAGCTAGTTCTGCCCCCTGTGAAAAGGAGAGGGGGTGGGAGTGGGAGTGGGAGGGTGACTAATCTCAAGAGCACAGGGGAGGAGAAAAAAGATAGACTCCTAAAGACAAAGAAGAAAAGGAGAGGGCGTCTCAGGACCTGGCATGAAAGGGATGGCCAGGATGTTAGAGGGAAAATGTAGCAATGAGGCAATAAGGATTCCCACTGAAAGTCTGGGATGAAACTGAGCTTTATAATGAATCTACAGGGGCTGAATGGACTTGAAGGTTTGGTTTGCAAATGACACCGAGCTCTGCACCATTCAGACAGGCTTAATGAAAATACACTCAAGCCTACAAAGCAATGGCCACCTAACCCATTAAGTAACCCAGTTATTCCTAACCTGAGGACCGTGAACAGGAAATGGATTGCAAAGGAGAGGTTTTTATGGTCACTAGTGGCCAGCAGGAGACAAGGCTCATCCTGCTGCTACCCCACCCTTGTGCCACTTTTCCCCACACTGCTTCTCTTTGGGGCTGAGGAAGCAGGACTTGCAAAGGCTGTGGAGCTGGCTTTAAACTCTGGAAGACGCACAGTCCCAGGGCTGAGCACTGGGCAGGCAGGGAGAGTAGCAGAGTACCCTACCCAGCACTCCAAACAGCCACCCACAAGGTCAGGCATCTCCCCCTGACCCCACACAAACACACACATACCCCTCACCTTCTCCTATGCCACCATCAGCAATCCCCACTGGCCAGGCCATTAGCATCCCAGACCAATCCCTCCTCCCTACCTCACAGCACCAACTCACCCAAAGCAACAGCAGCAGCCCTCAACACTGAAAAGCCTCCCATTGTTTCCTTCTGTGATCCACATGCCACAAACGTTTGCAGCTGTCACGATGGGATGATTTTTCAGTCATTCCGTGGATTTTGGACCAAGACAGATTGAGACTCAAAGTGATTACAGGGAGATTTTCAAAGCACAAAAGCCACTTAAGTCCCCAACTCCTACTGAAAGTCAATACAAGTTGGATTCCTAGTTCCACTTTGTGCCTTTGAAAAATCTGCCCCCATTACGCTTTTTTATCTCATTTCTAACCACCGACAAAAAAAATGCAAAAAAGCTCAAACTTTGCCCTTTGTTCATAAGCCATTTTCCCATTTCAGAGATATACCAAATTTGACTCCACAAGCCTTCTTCAATTAACAAAAGCTAGTTCTATTTCTAACTTAGAATGAGCTGGAAAAAAAAGAATAAAAGGTTAAGTAAGTTTTATGTTTCTTTATAGCCAGAACCTCGAAATCAGAAAAAAAAAGAATTGAGAATGGTTATCCAACACAAAGCTCAAACATTTCATAAGCACTTGAAAAGAATTTTGTCTGCTAATGGGGATGCAATTTTTAAGCAATTCCTAAACATTAAAGAAGCATTCATTCCCATCTAGACTTTAGGATTTACTAGACAGTTTCTAAGCATGTGTGTAGGTCCAACTATTTAAATTGCTTGTAAGCCATTTGTCCATCTTTTGATTAGGAACTTGCCTTTCCTTTAATCTTCTATAAATTCTTCCCTTTTATCTGAGCTGGATGTAGCTCCCTCCTTTGCCTTGTTCCAGACAAACCTACTTTCCCCTCCTCGCAGCCAGTTCTTGGAAGAATAGATCCCGGGAAAGGGGAACCTGAAAGCCCCCCGGGGGGAAGGGGAGGGGAGGCTTCCCCTTGCACTGTTGCTAGTGCCGCTCCCCATACATGTATTACAGTTAAGCAAAGCCCTATAGAAAGCCCTATTTACTTCATTTAAAAAACTTCATACCCTAGATTCCCAAAGGTGAGCTTATTGTGGCTTCTGTCTTGCATTTGTTCATTCTTTTATTAGATTAGATCATATGTCCTATGCTAATTTATTTATTACATCACCCTCTTGCTCTCCACATCCTCTCCAAGAGCATGTACAACTCAGTTGTATATATGCAAGCTGCCAAGCCTATGCTTGGGAGTTGAGTGAATGAATCTCTGACACTAAGATAAAAACCACAGTATTTTATTTCTCCATTTTAATCACTTTCTTTCCCCTCATAATAAGATTTTAAATGGTCCCTTCTCTATTTATCCACTTGTTTTGTTTGTCACTCAACTGTGTTTCTTGGTTTTGTTTTTAAATCTTCATGTTTACTTGCATCCCCATTCTTCTTCTATTTGCTCCTGTCTCTAAATCTTCTATAGTCTGATTTTCCTCTGTAGCTCTATTTACTTTACTTCTAGCTTTCTCTACCTTTTTACACACATCTCATGCTGCCACACTCCACTGCTTCTTGAGAAGCAACTAACAGGAAGGATGACTGAAACTGACAGGTGGTTGTAATAAGCACAACAATGATCACAGCATGTCTGATTTTAATTCTGTGTTTAAAATTAAATGTATTTGCTTTTGTTCCTTCTCATCCCTTAATTAATTTGTTGAGCCTTAATGTGACGAAGAGAATGTGAAAAATAAAACACTGTGTGAAAACAAGAATTTGAGCTCATTCTCTGCGAATGAGACTAGAATCAGCTTAACTTCTCTGTGGCACTAGGAGAATGCAAGTAATTTGTTAGTCTCTAAGGTGCCACAAGTACTCCCGTTCTTTTTGTGGGTACAGACTAACACGGCTACTACTCTGAAACAAGTAATCACGGACTGCCTTTTTATTAATCTCATTGGGGTTGGTTCAGTATTTTGGCCTTATGAATGACAGAAGTTTGCTGAAGTGGTCCCTTTCAAAATTGCTGGGGCATCACCGTACATGGTTTAAGATTCCTACCTTCTCTGACACAGCCCTCTTTGCTAGTGATAACAAATGATGATCCTTCAGGCTGTGATACAGGACTGTTTCAAGTGATTTCCCTCTTTTGAGATGAAGAATTTCTGCAGTGTGTTGCTCTCATAGCCAGTCAATGGCTCATCATTAATCTTAAATCTTAAACTCCTGCTTCCTCCACCATTTTCCCCTGATAAAAAAGGGAAACCATACAACAATAACAAATATACAAGTGATATTACTCACATCTCTTGACAGGGTCTTTGACTGAGTAAGCCTATCTTTTTAATTATAGACCCACTTGATAGAAAGAGAAAAGGAAATAGCCAGCACACAATCTTCCACAACGGTATACTGTACATAGTACCTGTGTGATATTTCTAAATTGGTCTACATGCACCGTACTATAAGTAAGAGTCAGATGGATTTTTTCCCATTCTAACATTCCCCCAATCCTTTGTGTATTTGCTCATATCTTTCTTGGATTAAAAGGTATTTAAAAAAGATCAAAAGCCCAAAGATGCTGAAAATTTGAGCAATGGATCAGCGATTTTCTGAGCTGTGCAGTCAGGAAAGATATAATGTTCTCACATGTTCTAACTGAAATATTTGCATTGAAATAACTCAAACTACTGAAGGAAGAAACTTAAAACTGGGCTTTTGTTTTACAGTCCTCATGAGGAAGAAAAAATAAGTCAAGTTTGAAGCCAATCCCTTCTATACTTGCTATGTTACTAATATTTACATTGCCATTTCTCACATACATGTTAAAGTTTTCTGTTCTTTGTTTGCCATGACTAGTCTATTACTAACTATTGTTTGCAGAGCACCAACTGCCAGGGAAGTAATCAGTAATAACATTTTCTGAACTCACTGGGAATCAGGGACTATTAATGTGGGTTTGACCCTTGTCTATTAATGCAAAGTGAGAGACGGGGTAGGAAGACTGATCCAGGGACCCTTTGGTGCCAACTCTCAAAGAGCACAGGGAGTGCACAGGGTTTTACAGGGGTAGTCTGGGATCCCATATATGCATAATATATGAAGAGAGAGCATATGAGGTCTCTAGTGAGAGCTGGTATCCACTGGTTGACATAATCATTGTGAAATGTATGTATAGATAATATATAAGGAATTATGTATCTATACTAAAAATTATGTTCTTAAGATTTCATCAGGAGGTGAAATAGCTCAGAAATTTTACTTTCAAGCAGGGGGTAGCAGACACCTATATCCATGTCTGAACATTTGTGTATTATGTATTGTGTATATGTCTATTTGCATACTAAACCAATGGCAAAATGAGAGATTGCAAAATCTACAAGAAAGGAAATCTATAAGATGAAACAAACAGCGGGGGCGGGGGGGGGGAATCCTGTTTATGCATAAAGATAAAGGGTTTTCTTATATAAATTGGTGTGTAAGAACACACATTGAATCCTTCACCTGGGAGGCAAGCTGACAGCATACTTCTCTTGTGAAAGGAAGATCATACCCAAGCCTGGCTTAAAAGCACTGCAAGAATTATGGGTGAGCCAAACTTTACAAGACATGAGAGTATCTAGTTAATTACGTCTAAGCTCTAGAATGCATGTTATGATTGTTTTATACGTAATCAGTCTTTTCCCAATACTGCTACTTGAATCTCTGTGCTTTATTAATTAAACTTACACTTGATTTTCACTATAAACAAATCTAAGTGTTCTGTGTTAAGCAGAGAGGTGATCTGAGGTGAAATGGGTAAGCTTGCGTATTTCTTTCAAAGCAGAAAATCTGTGAATACTACAAGTGTCCAGAGAATCAGGAGCTGGACATTCCAGGGAGATGCTTGGAGGGCTCAAGGGTTGGAGTGTGCCTATAGCTGACCTGTGGATTAACAGCAGGCCAGCAACACCGAGAGGAGAGTGCTTGTAATGGTGATGACTGATGGAGCTGACCCATGAAAGAACAGATACTAAAAGCAGGTGGTAATGAGGTGCCTCACAACGCTGGGAACCCCTGCAAAGTATCAGAGACTTCTTGTGTGCCCTAGTGCAAATGCCACTCACAATTCCATCCCTGGACCCTGTGGGGAACTGTACCTTTAAGAAGCTTGTGTTATGTAACACAGACAGTTGGAACTGAGATACAGAATTGGCTACATATATGTCAAGCTGTAAATTTCACAGTTATTACCAAACACCACAGACCACAACTCTGCAAATGCTTGTGTGTGTTGAACTTTACAAAGATGAGTAAAATTTGACACAAGCAAAAGTATTTCCAGGATCAGGGCCTTAGTACTTATGCCATTTAATCTATACCATATAGAATATATAGTGAGCAAAGTTTTGCCTGCTGTAACAGGAACTACCTGGCCTGTCTGCTGCCTCATTTTCCTCTCATCTCCAATGGTTCTTTATTGGCACTCAGCAAGTTCAGTTGCTGAGGTGCCTTAACCCTCTGGCTAGGTAAATCACATAAAAAATCCACCTCTTCTGGAGTACAAAGAAAGTCCAAACACACACAGAAACAATCTTCCACTTCAGTCTCACCAGGCATAGTCCTTCTTCCCTAAGGATCTGTCCACTTCACTGTCTCTTCAGCCTTTCTCCTGGGCTCAGCCACCAGCCCTCCTGGGCTCTAACCAAACACATCTTCCGCTTGTATACAGGTGTCATTACTCTGCCCCCCCCCACAGACACAGGGCCTCAACAATTGGGCTATCTACTCTGTTGCCTTGACCTGGCCTGCTTCTTCCCAGAGCCTCTACCTATACTCGCAGCCTTCCTGGGTATCTCTCAGTCTTGTATATAGTGCTGATTTGCAAGGCCACTCTCCCTGGGGTCCTTCTCTGTTAGGTTACCTCCCTCCAGCTGAGCCACCATCTGCTCTTGTTTTCCTAGCAGGCCTTTCTTTAGTTCCTCCATCTTGTGACACAGTTCTTTTCCTCCACTTAGGGAGATAAACACCCATCACTGGTGCAGCTAAGCTCCAATTCCTTGAAACGGCCAGCTAACACTGTCAAACTATTAAATAATCAGACATAGTGAAAATCAGGTCATTTTATAGATTCAAAAATGTGGTTATAAATTGCACTCACAACCAGGAGACCAGTCCTTACCCCAACTGAAATATAGTCCTTAAACTTTGTAATACCTGACATATGATACCAAAAAAAGTTACTTTACATTTTGGGATATGTTGACCACATATACAGGCAGTCCTTGACTTTACGACATTTGACTTATGATGAACGGCACTTACAACACTTCTGAATTGACACCCTGATTTGACTTAAGACAACTGGTTTCGACTTTACAGTGCTCAGTCCCACAATAGAGTGGATTGAGGTTCCGACTTACAATGTTTTGACTTACAATGCAATTTTCAGGAACCAATTATGTTGTAAGTTCCAGGACTGCATGTATTCCACTAACTCAGTGAACATATGCCCCATGCACTTAGGATGAGTGTCTTTTGGCCAGCAGTATCCACATGGGCCAGTGTGATGGGGTGAGGTTCCCCCTCTAGTGTGGGGTGAGTGCACCCTGTCCTGCAAGCTGCCTTCTGCCTCTAGGCAGTGCGGCTAAGGGTTTAAGCCCACCAATTGGCTCTTTGCTCTAGGGCTGTGTGGCGCAGGGGTCAGAGTCAATACCCATACCTGGACTCTCAGGGCAATGGGGACTAGCATCCAGAGTCCATAGTAACAGCCTGACTCTCAGGGCAACGGGGCCTAATGGCCAGAGTCAGTAACAGCACCCTGACCCACAGGGCAGTGAGGCTTAGCAGCCAGAGCCAGTAACCATACTCTGACTCACAGGGCAGTGAGGCCTAGTGGCCCTAGTCAGTAGCACCACCCTGACCCATAGGGCAGTAAGGCTTAGCAGCCAAATTCATTAGGTTCACCCTTGTCCACAGGGCAGTAAGTCTTAATAGACGGAGTCAATAAAGTTGGTTAGACTTAGTGTTGAATTGTGAGTGGAAAAGAGACTAGAATTAGACCTACCAAGATATTACTATCACTGAAGTATACAGAACTACCCCTTTCTTTCCAACTTGTTATGCTCAAACAAGAATGCATATAATTTATTTCCCAACTTTCAGAGTATTCCTTCAGTCCATAATAAATAATCGTAGAACTTAATAAATATATAATGCAGTAAGGCATTTCTCATGATTTGGCTCTGAAGGAAACAGAATTCAGGATTTCAATCATCTGAGCGCTAATAAATATTTTATCCATTTTATAGTTTCCAAGACTACACCTAAAACAATATTACACTTCCACAATTGAAGAATGACTGACATTTGAAATTTAACAGGTTTGCACAGAGAAGAGAAGAGAAGAGAAGAGAAGAGAAGAGAAGAGAAGAGAAGAGAAGAGAAGAGAAGAGAAGAGAAGAGAAGAGAAGAGAAAAGCTATCACTGGAGTAAACAAATGAGTTATTTCTTTCCCAAATCATCAGCTCAGATATATTTTTCCTCAGTTCCTATTATTCTGTTGCAATGAACAGATACACACTTGCATCCAATAAATATAGCTTCATCTCTCTACATTTCATAATGATTTTTCTGCTAGATTTCTATTAATGCACATATGCACGTGTGAAATGGAACATATTACTTACTTTGTGTTCTACTTGATCTATCCTAGGAAGTAAGATAACCCCAATAAGGTAATTAATGTTACTAGCGGTATAATACCAATATGAAAAGTTTTGGGTTTTTTTTAGCATTTGTTTCATGGACTACAGTATACTTTTAAAAAAAGCAATGATACACTCTTTAAAACACATTATTCTTTCTCATCCATTCACTGCTCCAAACTTTCATTACCCATAAGGAAATATACACTGCTCTGCTTTGTTTTAATACATTGCAGTACCCTAAAGTGATATTTTTATTAAAAGGGAAATTAAGGGGTTAGATCTGGCAAATCATCTTTTCTTTCAAAATGAAGTCTCCGTCTCTAGTGGATTTTGAACCTTCTCTATTGTGGGCATTTCACTAATTTCCTCTTTATTTCCTTTTTGCATATACACTAGAGACTACTGATGATGCAGAGGGATGGGATACCAACTAGAAGGGCTAGGATTCAGTTTATGGCCCCTCCCCTGCCCCTGCAGCCTGGTAAGCACCTAGCCACACAAGGCTCCAATTAGCACTTCTATCTCTTTTCTTGCCAATGCTAGCTGCACCAGTCAAAGGGCAAGAATCCTGCAGAACAGCCTTTTCCCACCTTGCCACGTGGAAAGAGGGAGGTGGGGGTCAGTGATTGTGACAGTCATGGGGGAGGACAAGCTAAACCTTTTGAAACTAGATACTTGATTCAGGGACTGTCCTGGGGCTTCCTTTTTTGACAGTAGGTAGGCATATGAAGCATAATTTCAACTTCCTTTACACACACCAAGTCTACAAGTCTTGTGCTGAGGTATTGTTTTTTATTGGCTTTATCAGAGAACCTAAGATCCCCAGTCAGGAACCAGGACACCATGGTGCTAGGGGCTGTACAACCACATAACAAAATGACAGTCCCTCCCCCAAAGAGTTTACAATCTACTTATAAAACAAGAGAAAGATTGTTTTCTTTTACCTTTTAGTCTGTCTGCATCAGAAACAATACTGGTCAGCATGCTAGGCAGTGGTCTCAGCCCATCAGCAACCTAAGTGTTGAAAAGTTTTAGGTAGATCTCATGGCAAATAAGAGTTTTAAGGACGGTTTTGAAGAAGGATAATGAGGTAGTTTTCTGGATGTTCATAGTGAGCTTCTCCCAAGGGTATGGGCAACACAAAGGTTCTTTTTTGAAAATTGTACAAGTAAGAGATGGAGGCTGATATCATGCACTAATTCAGGACAGGAGTCGACCTTTTGATACTGAAAGAAAGATGGTAGGTAGGTCATGAAGGGCCTTGAAGGTGGGTGCTGATATGAAACAATTTTGTGCTGCTTTATTTTGTTTCTAAGTACAGCACTGGAAAATGTTACTCTGATGCCCATAACTGAAAAGGGAGGAAAAATTGAAATAAAATGAATTAAATTGGTAAGAAATGGGGTGGCATTGGTAAACCATAACATTAAGATGTATAAGTTAACAAATAAGTATATATTAAAGAAATAAGGTAATTGTTTATAGTTTAAAAGTTTGGTCATTGTAAGTGTGCTTACAATGTTGGCACACAGCCCTGAGCTCCCACTCCCTTCGGCTGGAGGATCCTTGGCTGGCTGAAGTCTGAAGCACCACATCCCCCTCGGCCAGCAGAGCTCAGGACCAGCTGAGGTCCCAAGGCCCGTCACCTGCCCAGAGGAGCCCCAGGCCAGCTGCAGCCACAGCTGTGCCTCCCCTCCTTTTCCCTCCCCAGACCCAAGCCACCCAGATATGTTTTTTCATTATTATTTGGACTTCTATTATGTCAAAGCATTTTTAAATTTACTTCAGAATTGTTGTACACCCACTGTTACCAAAAAAGCAAAAGAAATAATAATAAAAAGGGACAAGAACATGCAAAGCAACATATTTGTGTTTCTATTCTGTTAGGTCCAGTAAAGAATAGCGATAACTGTCCATTGTTTTTATTACTGAGTTGGCAAAAAAAACCCAAAACCTTACATAAATAAATTACAATTATTTGGATGTATATATGTGCTGTGAGAAAGCTCTGTCCTTGCCTCCGTGGGTCCCGCATTTCCTGGCAGATTTCTCTAGCCTCAGAGGCTCACTGTGACCCTCCACATAACCCTTCTTTCTCTAGAGACAAGGGTCACAGTCTACTGAGCCATTTTCATCACAAACCAGCGAGGGAGGTGAGGAGAAGTTATCCTTCCTTGCACAGTCTCTGTTGTCTCCCAGTCTCAGTGATTAAACAGGGGGCAAAGGTGGGGGGGGAGCCCGGGCCCACCCTCTACTCCGGGCTCCAGCCCAGGGACCCTAATAGTATCAGCTATGATAGCTGACCTTTTAGAAATATGACATGTCCAATTCCCTTGGCTACTTCCCCCACAGCAGCCTTCACTTCCTCAAGCTCCACTTCACTCTTTCTTCAGGGCCTCCCTCCTTGTGCCTGATATGGTGTGTATTACTCAGCCTCTCCAACAGCGCAACTTCCCCCCACAGCTCCTGACATGCGCCCCCACCTGACTGACTGGGAGGCTTTTAACTAGTTTCAGCCAGCCCCTGATTGACTTCAGGTGTCCCAGTCAACCTAGCCTTCTCCCTGCCTTCTGGAAAGTTCTTAATTGGCCCCATGTGTCTTAATTGACCTGGAGCAGCTGCCATTTCAATTAACCTGGTACCAGGGATTTGTTTACCTGGAGCTAATATATCTATCTCCCACTACTTTTCTATAGCCATCTGGCCTTGCCCCGTCACAGTACCTATTACTTTATTAATGTAGGAAAAATAAATAATTTTAGGAAAAGCGTCAATGCAGCCACCAGCAAGAGTTGGTGGCCGCACTCTGAGGCCACCAAAAAATTTGTTATGAGCACTCTGTGCTAATGCTAGGATTGAAAAATAAGTCAATCAGAACAGACTAAAAACTGTGTATAAGGCAGGGCATAAACAGGCAAAAATCAGCCAGGTTAGGAGCATGAGAAGAAGACGGAGAAGATCAGAGAAACCTAAATGGTCAAAGAACAGCAAACAAGAAGCGACTGCAGGGTGACATTAGCAGCAGTGGGCTCCTGGGTCAGAGCAGAAAAGGATCCTGAGACAGAGCAGAAGGACCCTTAAGACAGAGCACAGGGAAAGAAAACTACAGAGAGTAAGTATCTCAGCCATAGTATAGGATATAGGATAGAAATAGGGTTAATGAATGTGTACGCTTGGTATAATAAACGTGAGTGTGTATGTGTATGTTACTATGTATAAAGTTTAGAGTTTATAACAATTGCTGTCAGTGTCCTGCATATGACTGATCACCATGTACAGAACATAGTCCCTTTTAAGCCATTCCAACTTTATGACATTACAGTATCTGGTACTTTGATTTGTATACCTGTGCTAATGAATTTATGTTTATGTTTTAATTCAGGTTTAGCTTAACTCTACTAGGAAAAGTTGGTTACACCAAATAAATAAAATACTTTGTTTTTGAAAAGTACTGCCTGGGTGTCAATCTTTTGAGCAGAAGGCTGTATCCATGTCCTCCCAGAGGTGAAGAGATCTAGTCTGTTCTGGGAGAATTTTCTGAAGGGCGTAGAGAAATCCTGGGTAAACCCTGGCAATTCTACTAGGGCAGGCCCCCTCCTTTCACCTTACAGGAACAGATTAATAGGTCAACATCTTGGGAACCTGGAAGTAAGCAATAGAAGGGCTACTCTTGGATCCTTGGATCTTTTCTTGGTGTAACCAGGCAAGTAGCTTACATTTGATGCAAAACAGAAAAGGAGTAGAGGAGAGGGAGGGTATGCAAAGAGAGGGGTGACATGGTCAAAGTGATGGGCTTGAAAAAATATCTGCAGTAGTATTCTAAATGGATATCAATGAGGCAAGATTGCATTTGTCAAGATGAGAAAAAGATGTTGCAGCAATCAAGACACGAGATGATAGCCTGGTGAGAGTTTTAGCTGTGTGAAAGGTTGTATCTTAGAAATATTATGCAGAAAGAATTTGAAAGATTTCCTCATAGGCTGGATGTGACGACCTAGAGAGCGGTCCAAGTGAAAGATGATGTACAGGTTATGGGCCTGAGTGACAGGCAGGACAGTGGTGTTGTCCACAGTGATTAAGAAATGAAGTAGTAAGGAGGGCTTCGGGGAGAAGTGGGATTAAAAACTCTGTTTTAGCCAACAGCTAGACATCCATGCGGAGAGGTCAGAGAAACGGATTTTAGTTTTGACAGGAGACAGATCTGCAGCAGATCGGTAAATTTATGAGGACTGCAACAGACATGGCAGTTGAATTTGTGTTTGTTAATGAGATTCCCCCGGGATACAGAATAGAAGGAGAAAAGAAGGGGACCAAGCACAGAGCCCTGTGGAACCTCCAGAGAAAGTAAGAGACGGAATGAGGAGGATCCTCCAAAGGACATTCTGAAGGAAAGATTAGAAAGGAAGGAGATGATAGAGTGACAGAAGCCAAGGTAGGACAAGATTTCAAGAAGACTGTGTCAAAGGCGGCTAATCAGTGAAGGGGGATGAAAGAAAGAGATCTTGGAGTCATTGTGGATAGTTATCTGAAAACATCCACTAAATGTGCAGCAGCAGTCAAAAAAGCAAACAGAATATTTACCTTCAATAAACTCTGCAATCTGATTGATACAACATTTAGGGTGAGAAATTATTATTTGTAATCAGTATTCGTTAGTGTATTAAGTTTAATTTGTGTGTTTTCTTTTATTTGTTCAGTAATCAGCTTTGTTCTGTTTGCTATCCCATATAATCACTTAAAGTTTACCTTTTGAATTTAATAAACTTGTTTTGTTTTCTAAAACCCAGTTTGTGCAATTCACAACTGGGGGGGAAGGTGCAAAGTGCTGTGCATATCTTCCTCCACTTTGAGGGAGGGGGCATATTTATGAGCTTAAGCTATATAGATTTCTATACAGTGCAAGACAATATAATTTTGGGTTTGCATCACAAAGGAGGTGTGCACTTGAATTCTGGGCAATCCCCAAGCTGGTTCTTCCCACACAGAGCTGATCTTAGTGTCTCTGTGTCCATTTGCAGCTGCGTGTGTCCCTACCTCTTTGTGAGTGCTGGAAAAGGCTTGAGGGCCTGGCACAGCAGAATATGGTGAGGGAGCCCAGGTGGGTGGAACAGGCAGGCTCAGTGGGACCCCAGCACATCAGGTGACACCCCGAAAGGGGGGGGAGTCCAACCCATCACGTATAGTACGTGCAAAAATATAGTATGTTTTAGTAAAGGGAGAAGTTGTTGGAATTGAAGAGTTAATTGAAAGGGCAAACAAAAATCTCTGCTTAAAGACTCAAAGGTGATATAGTCATATTATCAAAATTTGTGAAATATATTTGTTCCATAAGATATTTTAAAGGACACTTTTTTGTAAAGCAGCATTTTTGCTATGGTACCTATCAGTAGCCATTGGAGTCTGTAGGCATACAGTTTTTTGCTTGAGTATAATTCTTTTGGAAACAAAACTTTGAGTATCCACTTTACTTAACATTTAAGTAGATTAAATTGCTTTCTCTGAAAACGATACATGACATTTGTATTTGATGATGTGTTTAAAAGCTCTCAGTTTAATGTACTAAGTAATCTGCTATTTCTGGAGACTGGAATAAATGCGAAGCAAAAAAGAGATAATGGTAAAAAAGACAAAGAAAATAAAAATAGTGCACTAACTAAAGAATCCCAGGACATTTCACTTGGATTTAAAGGCTGGATCCTCCAAACAAAATTCCCATTGACATTAATGGGAGTTTTGCCAGTGTAAGGACTGCAAGATTGTAGTACACAATTTTTGTGAATAGTTAGAGCTTTTTCAAATATTGAATAGTCTGATGCTAGGGCTAAATGTTTAACAAATATTAATGATATTCTGCACTTCTCTAGTACATTCACCCAGACAGCAGCACATGGAAATCAGGCCATTTATAGCATCTAAGTCATTTAAAGGCTATATTGACACTTCCAAAGCCCTTACCCAGTATAAGAAAAACAACAAAGGAAGGATTTTTCCAGAACAGTCTGTGTGGGCCTAACTGCTCCACTGAAGTGAAGGGCCATTTTATCTAACTTTAATGGTAGCAGTTAGGCCAGTGCGATGTACTTTTGAGAACTCCATCCTAAAACAACCTGTCCTGAACCAACCCCTAAAAGGTGGCCATTGTAACTAGAGTGACACTCCCAAATTCTCTGAATCCACTGGAAACATTTAAATCCTATAATAGATAAATTGTTGAATCAAAAATATATTCTGATATACCTCATTTACCAGAACATTTAGAAGCCCATGTTGTTTCAAGAAGAGCCCCAAGATATGTTGGAAGAGGAGAAAAACAAGTCTGAATAACTGGAGAAAGAAAGACACTATGCCCTGGCTTCCGCAAAGCTGATAAGGTTTCTATTTTTCACCATAGGGATACAAGTCCTGTTTATTATGAACAAAAAATAATTTGGGGGAAAAATGTGGATATTGTGTGTATGTGGCATTTTAGACTATGCTTTCTATGATTAAGTGCACAGTTCACACTGTGGTTGCTATATCTGCCTGGATCTATGAATGTATTGTGCTGATTCCTCGGGCCCTCATGGAAGTAAAAACCTCTAATATCTCTGGTGACCACCAATGTAGTAAATAAAATATTGCTTTTTCAAAGCTGTCTAGAGCTGAAAGTCAATTGCCATCAGGGTAAAGAAAATCAGCTTTATAAAGTTTATGATAGGGCCACATGGAATAATTAGGCAAGGAGTTCCTCTACATTAGCTGAGTTCAGTATTGAAAAAGTCTCTACTTCACTTGAAGCTTTACTTAAGATCCCAAAATATTTATATACATGCTTCATTGGATGAAATCAGTCAAATTATAGTGTTAGTAATAACAAGTGACAGTATTAATTTTTTTAAAAAAAGAATCTATTTGAAAGTGCTGAATGAAGCTGGTATTTTGGGTCTTTTCTTCACCTTGAAGAAGAATCTATTTTTTCCTCAAATACATCTTTGTATCCACTAATTGGTAGAGCAAAGAGTAAAAATAAATGTATTAAAGTGAAATTACTGAAAGGCTCCTCTTTCTACTTTGGTTTAACAAAAAAGTGCCCATCAGTGCCCAGAAATCACTTATCCACTCCATGAAAAGCCCTTTTTTCAATCAAATGCTTTGGGTACCATGATTACAGCATCCAGACTGGTGTAGGAGTGAGTGAATTCAAAATCAATTAATTTCATTCCTCCTGAAATGAAGACAGAGACTGTGGCAAGGAATGGAAACAAGACACACATTAGGAAGAAAAATAGATTACAAATTATTTCAAATCAAGTTGCCTTTGTCCTATCCCATTTATCTTATGTCTGCTGTAATACAGAAAATTAGCTGTTTAACAGTTGCAGAAGAGGAATGCAGGATGGGGCTGCACAGGGGTATTTTTCAATGCTGAAGCATACAAAAGGAGAGAAGGTAGAGAGAAAAATAAAGATTAGGGGCTCCTCTCCAGGAGATAGTGGGTGGAAGAATCCTAATATACTGTTTATGTTTTGATTTTAATATTTTTTATTTATCATAATGGTTAGACACATGCACATTAGGATCAAATATTATCAGATCCCCTTCAATTTCCAAAAACAATAGTAGGGGTCAGCTTCTGCTTTGACCCTGGATGGGACATTGAGAGATATTTTGTAGTAAAGTGGTCATCCAGTGGTTAACTGGATTATTTAGAATATTATGGGTTGAGCCATCTTCCATACCTCCTTCACTTCCTGTTTAATTAGTGGGTATTTTCACTCTCTTTGTTGTTATGTAGTTGAATGAAGCAGCATGTTCCCAACCTTCAGTATTGTAAGCAGAGAGATCTTGTGCATTGACTGGAAATGAGGAAAGACATAAGAATGGCAACTTATGGGAAAATTGAACTTTTTATTGCAGAAAATGAGGACTGGCAGCAATATATTGAAAGATAGGGCCACTGTTTTCTGTTATAACTAAGGATAGTCAGAAAGTAATTTTCCTCAGTGTCTGTGGCAATTAAACCTATTCTTAAAGAGTTTGTTGCAACCTCAGAAACCAGAAGATAAAAGATTAGAAGACATCCAAAAGATTTAAGTAGACCACTACAATCCAAAGCCAAGCACTAATGTAGAACATTCTAAGTTTCATAATAGGATGAGGAGACCAGGAGAAACTGTAGCTGTGTGTGTGGCGGAACTAAAAAAAATTAACAAAATATTGTTCATTGGGAATGAGATAGAGGACATGTTGCAGATCTGTGGTATTAATAATCATACAATTCAAAGAAAACTATTGGCAGATAGGACCGAAACCTGGCCCAAAGCAGTTATCAACAGCAATGGAAGCAACTATGGAAAACTTTCAAGATTTGTGCTTAGAACAATAGTGACAATCAACATGCAAAGCAATCTGAAGGGACTCGGGATCCTGAGAGCTGTTTCTGCTGTGATGGTAATCATTTTACATCAGTCTCAAAATTTAGACTGGCCCAGTGTCATAAATGCCTCAAGATTGGTCATTTAACCAGATAAAGCAAGGGTGACCATCCAACAGCATTTGAAGTCCAGAAGAGTGGAATCCAGAAAACCAGAAGTTAAGGAAGCAAGATTTCCCAAAACAAAGCCTTGACTATCATGCTACAGACAGAGCGTTGGACCTAAAGGGCCTAGTCTATACCAGGGGTGAAAGTGAGCCAGTACAGGCCGGTACGGCGTACCAGTAAGAAGCCGGTACCAGCCTGTATGCAGCCCATGTTAAAGTGCTGCCATGGCAGCACTTTAACATTCCTGCCCCTTTTGCCTCCTCCATCGACGGCCCTGCCAGTAGGGTGTGACGTTATTGACATAATCTGGGACCGTATGGATCATTGTTGCAACCAAGGTCCTGTAGTGGCACCAAATCTTACATAAAGGGGGTCAAATGAGGTGTCTATGACAAGGTTATGGTTTTCTGATTATGATTATGCTGTCTATATGTGGGTATCATTTTGTAGTTGAAGTTATGAATATTGGCTCTATACTGTCTGTATTTCAAACTTGGGCTATGCTTCTGGGTGACGCCCCCAGACAAGTTGGTGTCAGCTCTGCCTAGCCTGCTTGATGGCACATTAAGGACCATCAGCTGCTATACAACTGACCCATTGAGAGAAGGCAGACACACCTTGAGACTCAGCAAGGTATGCAGGGACATGCCTATGGACAGAACTCAGATTTTTTCCAGGCCATGTGATGGACAGCTTGTCTTTGGAACAAAGAAAGAAAGACCACATGGCAAGAGAATATAAAAAGCTGCTGCAGCTCCTCCATCTTGTCTTCAATCCTGCTTTACACCTCTGGAGGGACTTTGCTACGCTGAAGCTTTGAACCAAGGACTGAAAGATCCATCCCAGCTGTGGATGTACTCCAGAGACGTGATTTGAACCTGCAGTTTGTTCTACCACTGCTGCAAGCTTGAACCAAGAACTTTGCCATTACTGTATGTAATTGATTCCATTTGACCAATTCTAGCTCTTATCTATATATTTTTCCTTTTAAGACTAAACCTTTAGATTTTAGATTCTAAAGGATTGGCAACAGCGTGATTTGTGGATAAGAAATAACTTGTATATTGACCTGGGTCTGGGGCTTGGTCCTTTGGGATCGAGAGAACCTTTTTTCTTTTATTGGGGTACTGGTTTTCATAATCATCTGTCCCCATAACGGGTGGCACTGGTGGTGATACTGGGAAACAGGAGTGTCTAAGGGAATTGCTTGTGTGACTTGTGGTTAACCAGTGGGGTAAAACAAAAGTCTTCTCTGTTTGGCTGGTTTGGTTTGCCTTGGTGTGCATAGAAACCTCTAACTGCCCTGCTTTAAGTAATTTGTCCTGAACTGGCTCTCTCAGTTGGGTCCCGCCAGAACCAGCATTGTTACATAGGGGCCGTACCAGCAGGGCCACCAACGGCGGGGAGGGGAAGAGGCAGCAATGTTAAAGCACTGCCGCAGCAAAGGACCCTCCTTAAAGCCCCCAAAATTGGGACTGTCCCTATAGAATCAGGACAGCTGGTCACCCTAATGGAGGGGGAGGGGGGCAAAAGGGCAGCTGCCCCGGGACCAGCGATTGAAAAGGGCCCGGGGCTCGAGGCAGCGGCAGGAATCCTGGGCCCTTTTAAATCAGCAGGAGCCCCGGGCAGCTGGGACAGGCAGTGTGGATGAGCGCTGGCTGGGGGAGGCTGATCCCCAGCCCCTCCCCCCTTCCACCCGAGGCCCTGCCCCTTCCAGGGTAAGAATTTATTATTACTTTCACCCCTGGTCTATAACAAAAGTTTCAAAACTCGCCAGCGAATGTGGATTCTGGGTACTACCCTAGAACAAACTGGCCTCTTGTATTTTAAATTCTGTGTTTCCTAAACTTTTTTAAAACTACACATTCTCTTTATAGATTCTTTAAAACTTGGTGCTCCACACAATCAATTTACCATTTTTTTTCTTACTGATTCAGGACATTAGATTCAAGACAGACACTAGAGTTGATGGTTTTGTGACTTAGTGCAACCACAAACAGTTTGTATAATTATATAATCCAATTTAATCAGTCTTTTTTAAATTATCATTTGAAAATATAGATTTTTTTGGTGTGTTCAGATAGACTAATATTTTAGTGAAAGTTCTGTTTTGAACTGCAGAGTTGTGCAATGTTTGTTAAATCTCTGATAGCAACCAACAGAAATCATTTTTTAAGTTTAAATGATTTATAAATTTATTTTTCACAGAACTTTGTGCTGAAAACCCAGACTTGCAGAGATAACTGGAAGTGAATGGAAACAGTACTTTCATAACTTTATCACTGAGTTCTTTGTACTCTGCTTTAGGAGCAATCCAGAATTCCTAGTTTGTTAGATCTGAAAACTTGGTCTTCAGTCTCTGATCATGTGAGAATTCTAAAATTTTCTTGTGATAAGATACTTGAGGTTGGAAAGTAGTCAACCGTTACTGAGAGTGGGTTTCATAATCCAATCTGTATCACATTCGTCACATGAAGATTTGCTACATGTAGGCTCAGCACATGGTAAAAATCATTCCATTATAAAGATAAGATGTGCTTATCTTTCATTCAGCTCTCTTCCCCTATTTGCTAGTGATACTGAGCTGCTAGCTTTGGGAGCCTCTCACTGTCCTTTGCTCCAGCATGGGGCTGTCATCCTAGAGACTTCCTGCTGAGTGCTGGCCCCAGCAGGGAGTCTCTGGAATAAAGGCACAGAGATGCTCCCAGCCCCAGCAGCAACAACAGCATAAGATGCAGACATGCAGATAAGAAACAGGTGATTTTTAAGCTTATCTTAATAGTCTCCATTGGAAAGAAAACAAAATAGGGATATTAATTTTAAAAGTGTCCTGTGCACTCATGGCTCTTCAATAAAGTCTTCTTGGCTCTCCTAGGGAGCCATGGCTCATAGTTTGGGAAGCACTGGTTTAAGAGATGGTCGGGTCATAAGATGACGTTGGGTTTTCAACTCTGGTTGGACATATTCCTTTAGGTTTCATCATGTGATGTATTCTTTAATTCCTGGAGATTCCAGAACAATCCTAGAGGGTTGGCCGTTGGATCATGTCCTCTTGTGGAGTAATATGCAAGCACCAGAGCCTTTCCCCTTGAGTTACCTGGTGGAGCCAATGCCAGGGAGGACTTTGTTTTGCTGGTAATGCCTGAAATTGGGGTATCTACAGAATTGCTGAACCAGGATACTGGGAAAATGTGTTTCTCTGCCCCTGAAGACAGCCCCAGCTGCTGAGGAGAGACAGTACCCCATGACAGAGAGATGAGCACCTGGTTATTTAAAAGATGACAACAGGGCTGTAAATTAAGAAAAGAGGGATGTAGTAAAGAGATCATCAAGAGGTGCGTTACTCAGAGTATTATGAACTGGAGCCATGCTCCACTCCTCCCGTTCTTCCTGTTTTGTTAATGTGTGTTTTCTCTCCATTTGCTATGTAGCTGAATAAAGTACACATTCCCAGCCTGCAGTTCTGCGAGTAGAGAGTATTTCTTGTCAACAGAGCAGTTCCTTTACAAAACACATTAAATTTATTTTTAAATGTTGGTTAAAATAATGTCATCAAATCATTAAGGCAAGCAACTAGATCACAAACCATATAAGTGACAATGGTTTGTCCTAATAATGATTGTTGCAGCTTGCTGTACATTCCATTCCTGCTAGTAACCTTTTCAGTTCTCTGCTATTGTGCACTGCATGATTTATTAGTGAACAAATACTGTGTTTTCATCAATATTTGCACCATGGAAGGTTTTCTTGTGTTTGTATTTTTAGCACTTTTAGGTGAATGCCCCCTTCCTGATCTTAATCAGAATCTGGCCTCCCCTCTGGGTACTCTGGGCTAGTTCATAAGTTGTTGTTTTGCATTTCCGGGTACTTCAGTTCTTTTCCCTATCTATGCTCTGCAAACTCCCAGAATGAAACTATCGTCTGTCTAATAACCTGTAGAATGGTGACAGAAGAGGACAGGCTACAGCATCAGCAGTGAGTCCTCAGGAAAATATTAAGGTTACTTGGGTCTCTTTTAAAATAATTTTTAATCTTGAAAAATTGTGTCCCAAATTTCACTTTATCTCCTGTAGATTTTATTTCTCTAGGGATCAGTATGATGTGGTTTAGCTCATTTGTTGGCTGCAGACTATTTTGCTATGCCCATGATAAAATATTTCTTAAGTGGAACTATTTATCAAAAAGTTGGGCTTACGTTGACTGAGCTATTCCATACATTTTTGTACACAGACAAAATATGCTTATTTCTCTGAATTTATGTAAGAAGAGTGATTTAAAATGGATCTCTATCCTCACTATTTCCTGTCTTAGTGCATTAAAATATAAGGCACCAATCCTGCAAGCTATCCCATTGGTTTCAATGGGGGATAAGGTTTGGGGACAACCTTCACAGAGTAATGTATAGCACCAGAGCCTAACCAAATAGCTTTCTTGTTGGCTATATAATTAAATTGTGTAAATAAAGCACAATTGGCCATAAAGCAATGTAACTCTGCTCCTAACAGGATTGTAGTCTAATGTTTTCTGTATTTGATAAATGCAAATTCCCCAATAACCAAGCAAAAACCAGTATAGCATGCATTTTTTCTTGATCTGTAAGTGCAAAAAATGCTTTATATTTAAAGTTTAATTCATATCTACTTATAGTCTGTTCTGTGAAAGTGTACGTAAAAACAACTGATGTTCAAAGAACTATTGGTATGGTAATTTATTCTCATTTAAAATTTAAGTTGGAGCTCATTAGGGATCCCATATTCTGAAGGGAATACCCATAATTGGTTTTGTTAATGACTCTCTAATGCTGTAATTCTGTTTGAGTACATGCATTAATTTATATTTAAAACTACCAACATGACTGAACTAGATTGGTCTAGTGTCACCAACCTTTAGAACCAAATCTAGGTAGTGAGAGGAAATATCCCATCTGTAGTACATATGGGAATCAACATCCTTAATGATAAAATCCCTAAACTGAAATGGTTTCATTCAAAATGAAGACAGGATCAAATTCATTAATTTATTCCTGTATTAGTTTGTGAAAATTTTTTTGCTATGTGTAATCTGCTACCAGACAGATTTCTCTCAGCTTTTGATTACACTCATTAATTGTTTACCCTGGTGCTCTTTGCTCCTTCGTTAGGAGGGATCAAGAAGGGCAATCCTCATTAGTTACATTCTTGAACTCACTATGTGATACTGATTTGAAGCTGGCAAAAATCAATGTAAAACACTTTAGTACAAGGTGTTTCAAATGGTCTAGAGTAAAAGTCCATCTAGTTCTGATACGGGAGTTTTTCAATTTGCTGGACATTAAGACAATGACTGTTTTTAGGAATGATCTGTGAAAAAAACATCTTAAGCACACAGAAATATAACTAGAGGGGTTTGATCCAGCTGGGATTTGATTTACGAGACAATGAGCCTGCTTCTTCAGTGCTTTGCCCCAAGTGTAGTCATGAAAACACATACAGAATGCATTTAGAATATTAGTAAATCTGAAAGGGACCATTTGACATCCAAATTACATTCACTTTACAGGTGTAAATGACCTCATAAGGCAGTAGAGAATTAGGCCCTTTGGAATTAATGTTTTTGTCCTACATTTGTATATATCACACACATGGAGTTGATCTACTATTTAATAGAAGCCTAATAAATAAGCTTTTACAACCATATATTGTTTTATTATCAAAAACAAAGGCATATTCAATGAGATCATGAGCTGTAATTATACACATTATACTGTTACACCAGAAAATGACAATACTATGCCAATTCTAAGTCTCAGGTCCTATCTACTCATGCATAAAACTTACAATGGCATCAATGTATTTGAAGGGCTAGCAGCCTCCACACAAAACTGTTGTTCCACTGTAAATGCACTGTTCTAAAAGCATGTTAGCTCAAATATACACAGAACACATTTTAGCCTAGGAGAATGTGCACTGAGCTGCAAGCCAGAGAACTGAGTTCTAGTGCCATTTCTTCTGCTAATTGCTAAATTTGACCTCATCATGGTCCACAGTTAGCTATACAGAGAGAAGTCATTTAATATTAGAGGTATTTTTAAGCTAGCAAAGGCATAACAATCTCCAGTGGTTGGAAGTTGAAAGCAGCTAAGTTCAAACTGGAAATAAAATGCAGTTTTTTAACAGTGAGCTCAATTTATCACATCCTTTAGTAAATTGTCCCTGTGTTTAATTCTACATCCTTTGGTGTCCTCGAATCGAGACTGGGCATCATTCTAAGAGAAATGCTCTAGCTCCACTAGAGGTTGTGGGGTCAGATTCATGAATCACTGAGTGAAGTCTACAGCCTTACGCAGGAGGACCAACTATCACAATAGTTCCTCTATGCACAGTTAATACCCTTCTCTAAGAATATGATAACATGTAATCGTGTTACCAAAAGTGGGAGGTCTTACCCATAAACACAAGTTATTAATGTATTCCTGTCTGAATCTAGCTTATTAAAAGCATATTTCATGAGTAGAGTATATTCTACAATATAATAGTGGCAAGTTTCCCCTGATGTGTGATCAGCAGGGATCTGTAAATTGATGTGAATTGTAAATCTCTATCAGTCTAATCAAATCTAGAACAAAATCCAACACTCCATCACATGGATTTCTAACACCCTTTCAGGAATTTTCATGTAAGGCTCCTGGGTTCAATTAAACTACTAACAATCAATCCTGAAGTCCACCTGATTTGGATCTTGACTAATAGGCTGCTGCTTCCCTTGTGCTGATGTGACAGTTGTGTTCAGACTGAGCTATCCCTGCATTTGCACATCTAGGACTGTTGGCAGGGAGTTCTCAAAAAAAATCCTCAGTTTTGGAGTTAACATTCCACAAAGGTCGGTTTCAGTCAGAATGTCTTTATCTTCAGAGTATGGGACCTAAGGCACTCATTTCCATAAGTCTTTCCTGAGGTGCAAGACTCTTATGATATCTAATTAACCTGTTTTTCATACTTTGCAATTAAAAGTCTTCTCCTCCCCATTTTTAACTCTAAATGATGTGCGTGCACCGATTGTCATCTGTGACATGCACACCGTTAGATGTTTAACAATTGCAAATCCTGTAAATAGATATGTTGCCTTTTTCACATGGACAGGTGTACTTTTGCACAATTTTAATTTAGAAAGCAATCCAAATGTAATTAAATATAATTTGATTATATTTGTTATAAATATACCTCATTTTATGTAATTGTTTCAGGCTATTTTAACTGGAGCAACTTAACAGAGTTGAAACTTTATAGTTTTAAATTGTTTATGACTTTGTGTATAAACAGATTAAAACTTTTAGCAATATGTACTAAAGGCATTCAATAAAGTGAAAGGCATGTCATATACTTTGCTAGAGACATGCTAGATTAAGCCCCCATGCAGCAAAGGATAAGCATGTGCCTGGCTTTAACCCCGTTAATTCTTCTGTTGCAAACAAAAACATTATCTATGTCCTTAAAGTTAAGCACATGGCTAAACTTGCTGAATCAGGACGTTAGACAGCAAGCCACAACCAAGACGCAAGTTTGTGGTCTTGCTTCAATGATAAATATGTAACATAACATGAAATCCTGCATTGCTACAGCAAGCATTGCCAAAAATTATCTTGATTCTGTAAACATGAGTTTAACTAATCATATGATTAGTCCTATTGAAATCAACAGAACTTCTTTATACTTAAATATAAACACATTCACCAAAATGCTGCAGAATCAGGGCATAAATTAATATGGAACAATATATACAATGAAGTTCACAAGAGCCTGAGTCACTCTCCTTAGGGAGCTCAGAACCATAATCCACTCTGGGTATCTCTACACTGCTATAAAAAAAACCCCACAGCATGGCTGCAGCTGTCCCAGGTCAGCTCACTTGGGGTTGCAGGGCTAAAAACCGCTGTGTAGACATTCAAGCTTTAGCTGGAGCCCAAGCTCTGGGATCCTCCTCCTTCACAGGTTCCCAGAGCTTGGGCTCCAGCCCAAGCCTGAAATTCTACACAGCAATTTTTCAGCCCTGGGAGCCCGAGACCCGTGAGCCTAAGTCAGGGTTTATCGTGTGTAGATGTACCTGTGCTACCACTCTGCCTTAGTAAGAGAGAGCTTTGCTGGAGCTTAATTTGCGTGACAGCTCCCAGCCACTCCTATCTGTCTGTCTTACCAGCAAACTCCTTGAGACCCTTGCCTGGCAGGTAACCCTCAGTGAACCCCAGTTCTCCAGAACGGTCTCTGAGTAGTGTCCAGTCCCTCTCCCTGGACGCTCACAGAAATCACATCAATTTCCTCCAGAGAGACAGTATACATACACACTAGCCTATTAGCCCAGCTCAGTACACACTTTTTACCTTAATACACAGCAATGAGATGGCTTATAGTAAAACTAAGAATAAGTACAATAAAGAGCATAGATTTAAATGATAGTAAGCGAGAGAAAAAGAGATAGATATGGTTATAAACAAAACAGAAATAACAGTTTCTAGTGTCTGAAACTTAACTTTAGCGAGCTACAATCTTTACCTAAGCAGCTTTCTAACTTACATCAAGCTGTCAGCATCTTCAGCCCCTCAGGCAGGAGGATCCACAGTTCACAAAATCAGAGGGTGCTGACCGCTTTGTCGCCTAAGTGATGGATACCGAAGGGATTCTCTCCCTTTCTTTAAGTGATCCTATAAACCTTTGAAATGTATTCCTTTGAAGTGTATACTCCAGGCAGATTTCTTCTGCCCCACTGGTGTGCAGATGCCAGGCTGTCTTCCTCATCTTTATACACAACGATATTCATGACCAGAGTGTCACAAGTATTCACATGATACTTCTGTCAGAATATTTAGCCAACAATGGGTGTGTCCTTTGCCAGTAAGCATAAAGGAGCTCTTAGGAATCATGGAGCCCCCTTCAGTTTATCAGTAGCACACATAGGATCAACAGCACTATATGGCCCTGTAAACAGTTGCACTAACCTGCATAACACCCTGGTATGAGATCATGGCACTGCATAAGTCTTTTCCTCTAGTACCCCCTTTGGTTTTCAGTGGCCACCACTTTGGTCTTGCAAGGCCAGTTTCTGTTCATGAAATCTGTGGCTCAATATTCATGGTAGGTCATGTTTTAAGTTCTGTCCCCTTCCAGGGTAACAAAAGTCCAACTAAAAGTCCAAGCAAGAGATCCTTTCACTTCTTTTGGGCTACTCCTCAACCTGTCTTCTGGGCTCAGTCCTCAGCCCCAGCCTCGGCTCAGCAGTCCCTGTAGCTTGTAAGGGAACCCTGTTGTCAAGGCTAATTCCCCCTCTGGCACTTTGAATGCAGAAGGTGGGGCACTCGCAAGGATCCTAAAAAATTAATACTGGCCACTCCAGGCTCATATTAAACTCCCAAAGTTACAGCTTTTCTCTGACCTTGGATTGGTAGATGCTTCCACCACCCAAGTGCAGAACCTCTTTGAGAGCCCAGGAAGGCGCACTTGGGAATTCCTTCCTGTGGGGTACCCTCAAGCCCTTTCAACCCTTCCCCCTCCACTCCCAGGGGAAGAGCTGAGAAAGAAAAAAAAAGGAAATCAGATATTGCCACAAGCTAATTAAACCACATGTGCACAAACCTCTTAAGACACAAACATCCAATTCTGTTCTTAAAAAAGGTAAATTAATAAAAGAAATAAAGAAAATACATCTGGGAACTCAGGCTATTGCTGAGATTTTAAAAGAGCAATTACAAGGATTAAGCACCAATAATAACTTTCTTGAGGTCCAGTTTAAAGGTTATAAGCAAAACAAAAGCATTTGGGGGTTAGCACTGAGGAATCCACAAGCCATAAAGAAATAAACGAGATAAGTCTAATCGTGGAGTACTTGTGGCACCTTAGAGACTAACAAATTTATTTGGACATAAGCTTTCATGGGCTAAAACCCACTTCATTGGATGCATGCAGTGGAAAATACAGTAAGAAGATATATATATATATATATATATATATATATATATATATATATTTCAGAGTAGCAGCCGTGTTAGTCTGTATTCGCAAAAAGAAAAGGAGTACCGGTGGCACCTTAGAGACTAACAAATTTATTAGAGCATAAGCTTTCGTGAGCTACAGCTCACTTCATCGGATGCATTTGGTGGAAAAAACAGAGGAGAGATTTATATACACACACACACAGAGAACATGAAACAATGGGTTTATCATACACACTGTAAGGAGAGTGATCACTTAAGATAAGCCATCACCAGCAGCAGGGGGGGGAAAGGAGGAAAACCTTTCATGGTGACAAGCAAGGTAGGCTAATTCCAGCAGTTAACAAGAATATCAGAGGAACAGTGGGGGGTGGGGTGGGAGGGAGAAATACCATGGGGAAATAGTTTTACTTTGTGTAATGACTCATCCATTCCCAGTCTCTATTGAAGCCTAAGTTAATTGTATCCAGTTTGCAAATTAATTCCAATTCAGCAGTCTCTCGTTGGAGTCTGTTTTTGAAGCTTTTTTGTTGAAGTATAGCCACTCTAAGATCTGTGATCGAGTGACCAGAGAGATTGAAGTGTTCCCCAACTGGTTTTTGAATGTTATAATTCTTTACGTCTGATTTATGTCCATTCATTCTTTGTCATTTCCCCATGGTATTTCTCCCTCCCACCCCACCCCCCACTGTTCCTCTGATATTCTTGTTAACTGCTGGAATTAGCCTACCTTGCTTGTCACCATGAAAGGTTTTCCTCCTTTCCCCCCCCTGCTGCTGGTGATGGCTTATCTTAAGTGATCACTCTCCTTACAGTGTGTATGATAAACCCATTGTTTCATGTTCTCTGTGTGTGTGTGTATATAAATCTCTCCTCTGTTTTTTCCACCAAATGCATCCGATGAAGTGAGCTGTAGCTCACGAAAGCTTATGCTCTAATAAATTTGTTAGTCTCTAAGGTGCCACCGGTACTCCTTTTCTTTTTATATATATATATATATATATATACACACACAGAGAACATGAAAAAATGGGTGTTGCCATACCAACTGTAACGAGACCAATTAATTAAGGTGGGCTATTATCAGCAGGAGAAAAAAACCTTTTGTAGTGATAATCAGGATTTCTTGTCAACTGTTTGAAATGGTTTATCCTGATTATCACTACAAAAAGTATTTTTCTCCTGCTGATAATAGCTCCAGTGTTCCTCAATTTCTTTCAGAAACTCTGATGGGAGCTTTTCTTCTAAGACTGCTTGGAAGTGGTCACGCTTAATAGCGTTCTTCAAATCTTGGATCTTCAGCTTGTGCCTGACCTGCTTCTTTTGCAGCCTCCATTTTGGAGCAATCTTAATTTTCATTGTGGATCAAATTAGGCAATGATCAGTCCAACAGTCATCAGCACTTGTCATTGCTCTTGTGAGAAGTACATCACTACAATCTCGGGCACAAACTATAATGTAGTTGAGGAGATGCCAGTGCTTTGACTGTGGATGTCTCCAAGATGTTTTGAACTTTTCCTTTTGTCGGAAGAGAGTTAAGTTCATGTTCAGCACACTTGGTCAGGAGCAGAATTCCATTTAAATTGCTTTTGCCAACTCTTTCCAGATTATTTCCTTCCACAGGTCTGAGTCTCGTCCCACACTTGCATTGAAATCCCCCAGAAGGATGATCTTGTCTTCTGTAGGCGTCTCCGATAAAATGGTTTCCACCTGAAAATAAAAATCTTCCTTTACATTCTTATCGGTATCCATTGTTGGTGCATAGGCACTCACAATAGTTGCCTGTTGATTTTTGGTGAGCCTCAATCGGAGTGTCATAAACCACTCATTGATGCCAACTGGTACCTCAGACTGGTACCTCAGACTGCAAAAGTCCATGTTCCTGACCAGCCCTTGTACTCGACAGGCAGCTTGGCTGTAGGTGGGTTAAAAGAGTTGACCTTAAAGGCTTGCACTATCTCTTGGGCCTCTGTGCTCCAGTGTCTCTCCAAGCAGTAATCTTCCTCCCGCCTGCACTCAGTTTCCTTTCACTCTGGGGGTATTTGCGAGGCATCTGGGCCTGAAGGATCTTGGTGGGATCCCAGGGTGATGAGTTGCAGTTGGCTGGTGCTCTTGGGGCAGTTGGTCTTCACATGCTACAGCTCATTACGTTTAAAGCGTCGCCCAGCTGACTGTGGGCTGGGATGAGGTGGGCAGTTGTAGAGTAGGGTGGTGGGATGAGAGGGCATCTAGGGTCTCCCTGGCTGTGTGGAGGGCTCGTCCTTGCAAACTGGGGTCTTGGGCTGACTCCAGTGGTGGGGTATCATCTTGGTTTGCCCCTTCTGGTATCTCCACCAACTGCTACTAGCTTTCTTCTTCTCCACCACCTTCACCCATTGGGCTCTGATCTCCCCCACCTCGATTACCATTTTTGGCTTCCCATCTAGGATGTACCTTTCTATTTCATCAGGAACACCCTCTAAGAATTGCTCCATTTGTATTAGGAGAAACAGATCATCCAGATCTTAACATTTACTCCTGATATCCAGGCACCCCAATTTTTTACAGTGTGGTAAGGGTGTTGGGAAAATGCCATGTCTGGTTTCCACCTTAGGGCTCTGAACCGCCAAAGGGCATGCTCGAGTGTTAGGCCAGAATTAGGATGGGGCTTTTGTTTAAAAAGTTCATACTCGTTCATGTGTTCTTTGGGCATTTCAGCTGTCACCTCTGCTAAGGGTCCACTGAGTTGCAGCCTCAGTTCCACCATATACTGGTCTATAGAGGTGTTATACCCAAGAGAGGCCCTTTCGAAATTTTCTAAGAAGGCCTCTGTATCATCGCCTACCTTCTTTGTGGGGAATTTCTTGGAATGTGGAGCAGTACCTGGAGAAGTACTGTTCGGGCTACCTGGTTGATCCAGCTTAGCCCTTTCCAGCTCTAAGCGCTTCAGCTCTGTTTCTGCTTCTAAACGCTTTGCCTCCATTTCCACTGGCAAGCGATTTGCCTCTTTCCTCTCTTCCAGCTCAAAGCACTTCACCTCTCTCCTCTCCTCCACCTCCAAGCACTTCATCTCCGCTTCCACCTCCAAGCGCTTCTTCTGTAGGAAGAAATTCCTGTTTTCTGCAGTTAGAACTCGGTCTGGGTTAAGGGCATCCCTCTACCTTGGCGCCTGGAACTTGGGTTGGAGAGGGCTGACCATTCCCTGTGGGTCTCCCATCCCCTCCCTGCATTTCTCTCATGAAGCTGGATGTTTGGGCTTGATCTGGGTCTTTCTTCTCTGTGGTGTGTCCCTTTGGGAAGTGTCTTCTAATAGGATGATGAAAATTCATGAAACAGTAATTCTGAAGAGCAAAAGGAGTACCACTTAAAAACGAAGGAGCCCTAGAGAAAGTGTAAATGATATCTCATGAGCTATGTTCAAAAGCCTAAGGGAGGGGAATTGTAAGTATTAATCATGCCTATTGATGGAAACAGTATGTTAAATTGTATATTCATCTTTATGGTGATGTTAATTAAACAGTTAATTCTTCTATTATTTGCAACTTTCAAAACTATCAGCCTTGGACTTTTCATTGTACCCGAGATCATTTTGGAAGGCTAAAATAAGTAGAAAAAGCTCCTTTGAGCATAATCATAGCAGGAATCATATACCAACAGCTTTCTAGTTTTGTCATCTCATCAACTGAGAAACATGCAATGGGGTCTCTCTGGGCCAGGGGGGAGCACATACCATTCCATGCATCATTGCTACTTGTGGCATGAAATGTCAGAACTGTGTATCAGTGTGTGAACAGCAGCAAATAGATAGATCATGAATGTGTAAAGGACAAGTGTACTAGTTACAAATGCAGTAATGAGTCATAAATATGGATAAACTAATAGGAACAGAAAATGTGTCAGATTGAAGGCATCAGGGTCAAGGCCAAGGCTGAACCACAGTTCAGACAGCCAGTGAAAGGATTTGTTGATGAGCAGTGAGTGTTTCTGGAAAAAGAAATTTTAACAGGGAGCTCCACTAACTGAATATTTGTTTGAGGATGATCAGTTTTTTTTCTGAGTCTATTGTGAATTTTGGATATTCATTTGTGTAATTAAAGGCATAAAAGAAATCTGCCCTCAGATATGTTCAAGATTGGCATGGTTAGAGGAAATTTATACTGTAATGCAGTGTTTTTATATCAGTAACATGTTTAAGGTCCCTAATAATGTTCACTGTTTTCTTCTCTGTTCAGACAATGATGTAAAGCACACAGCTGCTAGTGGTGCTTATACTGAAGCTTAGGGAAGTAAACTGCATTTGAACTTTGCCCCACTGGGTACTGCACCTACTGTGATATACTGCGACTGATTTCCATAGCATGCTTTTCTAAGGTATGGCAATGCATAATAATTCAGATTGAAAAATAAGAACCTCAGCCTAGTGCAGGTTCACTTGTGTCAGGGTCTACCCCCCATGAACTCTGGGGTACAGATGTGGGCACCTGCATGAAAGACCTCCTAAACTTGTATTTTACCAGCTTAGGTTAAAACTTCCCCAAGGCACAAATTCCTTTCCTTGTCCTTGGACGGTATTGCTGCCACCACCAAGTGATTTACACAAAAATTCAGGGAAGGGTCACTTGGAATCCCTATCCCCCCAAATATTCCCCCAAACCCCTTCACCCCTTTCCTGGGGAGGCTTGAGAATAATATACCAACCCATTTCCTTAGCAATGTAAGCACAGACCAGACCCTTTGTCTTCAGGACACTGAAGTCAATCAGGTTCTTAAAAGAAGAACTTCATTTATTAAAAAAAAGTAAAAGAATCACATCTGCAAAATCAGGATGGAAGATAACTTTACAGGGTAATAAAAAGATTTAAAACACAGAGGATTCCCCCCTGGGCTCAGCTTCACGTACAAAAACAGGAATAAAACTACCTCTGTAGCATAGAAAAATTCACAAGATAAAACAAAAGATAACCTAGTGCATTTCCTTGACCTAAGTACAATTTCTGTGAATTTAAATGGTCTATTCCAGGTATATTTTCAGAAGATGTTGTACCTGCTTGGCTTCTCCCTCCATCCAGAGAGGGAACAACAAAGAGCGAGCACAAACAAAACCTCTCCCTGCCCCCAAGTTTTGAAAGTATCTTCTTTCCTCATTGGTCCTTCTGGTCAGGTGCTAACTAGGTTATTTGAACTACTTAGCCCTTTACAGGTAAGGTGATTCAGTATAGCTGCCAAGGAGGGATTTTATGCTACCCTTCTTTCTATATTTATGACAACTTGTGTCATAAACATACAGCTAAGGGTAGCATAAAATCCCTGCTTTACCTGTAAAGGGTTAAGAAGCTCAGATAACCTGGTTGGCACATGGCCAAAAGGACCAATAAGGGGAGAAGATACTTTCAAATCTGTGGGGGGAAGGTTTTTGCTTTGTCTCTTTGTGTGTATTCTCTCTGAGACAAAGAGAGAGACCAAGCAAGTAATCTAGCTCCTACTGGATGATACATCTAATTTACAGAAATAGTAAGTAATAGCATGGAAATGCAGTAGAGTATCTTTTGTTTTAGCTTGTGAATTTCCCCTGTGCTAAGAGGGAGGTTTATCCCTGTTTTTTGTAACTTTAAAGTTTTGCCTAGAGTGGAATCCTCTCTGTTTTGAATTGTATTACCCTGTAAAAGTATTTTCCATCCTGATTTTACAGAGGTGTTTCTTCTACTTTTTTTTTCTTTATAACAAAGTTCTATTTTTTAAGAATTGGATTGGTTTTTAGTGTCCTAGAAACCCAAGGGTCTGATCTGTGCTCACCTGGTTTACCTATTTGGTTGGTAGATTATTCTCAAGTCTCCCCAGGAAAGGGGGTGAAGAGGCTTGGGGGGATATTTTAGGGAAACAGGAACTCCAAGTAGTCCTTTTCCTGAATCTTTCTCTAACTCACTTGGTGGTGGTAGCAGTACTCATCCAAGGCAAGGAAGGGTTTCTACCTTGGGGAAGTTTTTAACCTGGTAGAAATAAGGTTAGGGGTTCTTTCATGTGGGTCCCCACATCTGTAGCCTAGAGTTCAGAGTGGGGAGGGAACCTTGACAACTTGAAAAGTGGACAGTTGCCAAAGTGATCAAGAAGTAGGAGCCAATTGGCTGTACATCATGTTTACCAGGAAGCAATTACAGTTAAAAGTCTCACAGACTCAAACCACCTTCACAAAGTCCTACTGTAACTTAGAGTGACAAGGATGCTCTAGTGAGATGTAGACAGGTACAGCAGGGCAACTCACTATATCTCCACCAGGCACTTGTAATTGAATAGTGTTTGTATAAGTTATATGACTCTTGTATGAACATTACATTTTTAAGAACTAGTCCCTTTGCTGGGGCTTAACCAGCTTGTGTGTATTTCCTTGACCAGAATTGCACAGAGTATTCCAGATGACGTCTCACCAGTGTCTTGTATAATGGTACAAACACTTCCCTGTCTCTACTGGAAATACCTCGCCTGATGCATCCTTGGAGTGCATTAGCTTTTTTTTTCATTGCTGCATTGCATTAGAGGCTCATAGACATCCTGTGACCAACCAATTCACCCAGGTCTTCAACTCCTCTGTCACTTCCAAATGATACGTCCCCAGCTTATAGCAAAAATTCTTGGTTTTAGTCCCTAAATGCATGACCTTGCACTTTGCACTATAAAATTGCATCCTATTTCTGTTAGTCCAGTTTACAAAGTCATCAAGCTCTTCTTGTATGATATTCCCAGTCCTCCTCCTTAAAGAATAATCAGACAGGGCAGATAGTGTTTGGACAAAGGCTTTAGATGTATCAACAAAATGTGCCAAGAATTCTCTTGGCTTTTCCAATGAGTGCAGTGCTCCAATCATCTCCATGTGGATCCTGAGACCAACATAGAACATGGAGAATTTGAGCTTTAATCCAATCCTTCTCTCTTTCCATAACAGCTTGCACAGCTGTCCTTATAGCAACAGGATTCCAGAAACATGCCAAGGATATAGTATGACAGCTTTGCTTATGTCTCTGCAAAGTCTCTTGGAGTGGTTCCATCTCACTGCTCCCACCATCATCACTCAGATATCAAAGGGGGCAAAGCAAACTATGGAGGACCATAACAGTTTTTAAAAATACTGTAAATACTGATAGTAGCATGTAGGCCAATAATTTATTTCCTGAATATAAGCATCTGTCAATTAAAAGGGCACAGTGTACAGCTCAGTGTCTATAAGGAGATTGTTTCAAAGAATTAAAACAGGTTTTAAGCTCTCTCTCAGCAGCATCAACAAGATGCATAATTCTGTGGTTAATCAGCTCATGGAGAATAGCTTTCGTGTTACCTTACTGCTAGAATCATCATAATTAATAACAGTCACAATATCTGAAGGATTCATTTTTTTAAGAAAACATAGTATGCGCCTAGCCTTATGAAAAAGCAACTTCACTGAAAGCACTTAGAGTCAGGGCACTAATCATGCCAAGTAACAAGAAAAGAGCATCTTGCAATACCACCTGGTACTCCATCCTTGCTTACATGAGTTAACATTGACAACGACAGCAGAGTCCATTCAGCATTGTCCAAAATTGGGCAAGATTCCTGTAGTCAGCACAGGTCCCTAAGGAGACACAATACAAAAGTATAGCAAGTCCTTTATAATAACATACCAAGTACAAGTTACGGAAGTAGAGAAATGTAAAGTATTGCAAAGGAAGTTAGAGGAAATGCTGTTTGTAGGCTATAAAATCTATGGCAGCACAGTCTTTGGAGTATCACAAAGTTAGGTTGGGACAGAGAAACTTCTCCTGTCTAGCAGGTGATAAATACCAACTATTGTAACACAGGGAGACACTAGCTCAGTTCCTATGGCCTGACCAACACATGAGTGGGGGAGAGGAATAAAAACTGTATTGGACTAAAATAAAATAGCATGACTTATATCCACGGGGATAGAGTGAGGCACAAAGTGCTGCATCACTGGGTCCATGGACAGAAAAGAATTTAAACCCTTTGTCACCAAGAATCCTGGAGAGCCCATGTGAATAAAAATGTATCTTCTGAGATATCCCATTTTATAAGTGTGATGGGGGGCTTGGAAGGCTGGGCGGCTTAATGGTTAGTGCACCTGACTTTCTGCCCCTTGCTTCTGTCAGGGCAGTAGAGGTGCCAGTTCCTGATCTTTGGCTGATAATCTTTAGCTTTTCACCCACATCTGGCCTCTGCCCTCCATCTAGGCCCTCCCTCTCCATCAGATCCCAGCAGGAAGCAACATTAGCAGGGTCATCCCTGCAGCACCTCTAAGTTTGTTTTCCTGGGGTACTTCCTAGACCCTGCAGGTTCTCAAAGGGGGTGGTGGCTAGAGAAGGCATTGCCTGGGGGCCTTACCTGCTCTGTGGTCTCCTCTCAACCTTCTGTCTGGCTTCCTGGAGAAAGAGTCTTCTCGCCTGCAGCCTGTCCACCACACTTTGCCCTGGCTTCTCAGCTCCTTTTTAATCTACTCCTCCAGTCAGAACATACTCAGCTGGCCAAGAGGGGAAGGGCTATCTGGGATCAGTATTGCCTTTCAATGGCTTTAGACTCAGTATTGGGTTTGTATACCCCCATCACAATCAAGTTGTTGTGACAGCTCACGTGTGAGAACATGACCAACTGTTCCTGCTACACAAAACTTCAGAACCACAACTTAGCTGAGGTGCCTCTACTGGCATGGGTCTGGAACAATTTTTATAGTTGGAGTGATAACGATAGAAACCATGTATTTGGTGTTTGTTATTACTACTTCAAGCAAGGGGGTGCAGTAGCCTCCCCAGCACCCCTAATTCTAGCACTATTGCTGCTGGGGGTCAGCTAGTGTCTTTTAGAGAATGCCTGTGTTCTTGCTTGCTACAATCACCAGGAAGATATAGCAGAAAAAGAGATTATATCCAAATGAAAGGAGCTCAGAGGACAGAGAGCAGGAAATGAAGAGATGCAAAATGTTCAAAAAAGTCATAGAATAAGAGTAACAAGCAATATGAGAAAACTGAATTAAAATAAAACTGCTCTTGGAGTGGATAAACATCTCAAATGCAATTCCTCAGAGCAGAAAATAAATATTAACCACGCAGTCTCCTGCAGCTAGTCACTTGACTGAGTTATTTTTTTATCTCAAGCACATCTTGAAACCATATTCCCAACAGTGATGGACCAGTGAGTAATCCACAAAGTTACACACCACCAGTTTAGTGAATGATACTAAATTTTATTCTGAGATTTCCAATTCTGAGCCAACTGTTTCATCCCTTTTGACCTATGGAGGTGCTCTCATTTTTTAAATTAAGAATAATAACAAATTAATCATATGAGCTCTCAAGTCTAGTGTTTATTATCCATTAAAATGGTCTCCAGCTATTCTGAAATATTTAAGCTCATTTATGGGCAGAAGTTTTGACTTTCCAAATTCTATTCTTCAATTTGATAATGCTTGGATCATAACTGTAGATAATCATCCTTTGTACTGGGTTTTCCTTTTGGGCATTGGGTAATTGTGACTTTACCAGTGATCTGATTCCTGTCATATTTTATGTCTCAGTATTTAAATCTGTCATTTTATATTTTGTGCTCTACAATGCACTTACTCCTTTTATTGTAAAGCAAAGAACAGATACTTGAAACATTTCCTTCTTGTAGACTTCAATAAGAAACAAAACTAGTCTAAGATGGCACCCGTGCAAAGTCCTGAAAGCTGAAGAAAATATGACTTTTTTCTGCATAGAAGTTAATAATTCAGCAGCACTCCAGGGCAAAAATTTTACTGCAACATTTAGAGAATTCTACTTTACAGAAGTTTTAGGAAGAGAAAAAACAACCCAAAATGGTTTCCTCTCTTTGGTTTACCTCAATCTCTTTATGCTTTTTCATCCTGAAATACAGCTCATTCCCTCCAGCAGAAAGAATGATAGGGATCTTGTGAATGCATTTCTTCTTTGTTTCAATTTTCTTCCCTGGTAGTCCACTCCTTAAACATATTATCCTTTGTGTGATGTGCTGCTGGAATTCCCTGCTAGTTCCTCGATTTTTATGTTATGTCTCCTAACTTCTGAACTCCTTTCTTACAAAAGTACCCCTCACCCCAAAAAAACCCAAAAAATATTTCTGCCAATTTCATCAAGCCCTTTCTGGAAACTTCTATTAGGTCACGGAAAACTCTTTTTTTACACTGAGAATAAGTCTCAATAATCCTAACCAATCCTTCAAACAGCAGGTGGTCTTTGCTGCCCTAACAGAAACTTGTAACCTTTCTGGATAATGAGGTAATTGTTAAGTTTTTCAAAGCTTCTTCCCTACAAAGGCAAAAAAGAAAAAAGAAAAAAAAGGGTTCCTTTGGGGGCAAGACAGACTTTACTTCCATGGGCTGAGGCAGACATCAATAGTTGATGTCATTACAGTTTCCATTTTCATATTTGTCAAACTGCTAGTCACGCTCTCTCAACCTGCTCTACTTCTCAGTCAGAAATGTACATGATTATGCCAACTTTCTAAACTTATTGGCTTCCTGGCTATTCCTGGCTGCATTTCAATGCAGATAAACATATAACGACATGCACACTAATGCAAACTCCAGGGGAAGTACAATACCTCTACTGTGAATCACTGCAGAGACAATTTCTGAACTATGGTTGTATTCTTCAAAAACGTGCAGACTCTGGAGATCACAAAACAGCTGTTGTTGCTGCAGGGATGAAAAATAATTTTACCAGAATTATGCAAAAGTACATTACAGCAATAGGAAGTGTCATTATTATTTGCCTGAAAACTATTTATTAGTAATAAGGGAAAAGTAAAAGAGCAAGATTTTCCAGACTGGCTGAAGAGCACTCAGTGCAAGTCTGGTCGGCATTTGTATGTATAAAGGTAACTTTAAGCCAGCTACCCTCTACTGGGGCTACCAGATGCTGGGCCAGTCCTCAGCATAAATTGAAGCAGCTTGAAGGCTGCTCTGATCTGCACCAGATGCTAGTGTCTCATAGGGGACCATTTCAGGTGCTAGGGATCATCCAGACAAAGGCATATTTGGCCATGCTCCCTTATCCCAGCCACACCTCCTATACTAGCAGATGCAGGCTCTAAGCACCTGAGAATACCCCTATTCTGGGGAGAGGTCAGATCTGTCTATTTGAGAGCTGATTTGCAAAGCCACAAAAACAGTCACAGTATAAAGAATCAGAGTGTGAAAGTTTAATGGGTTTCCTTTCTGTAAGGAAGTACTTTAATATTGATAAATTACTTCAAGGGGAAACAGACTACATATACTTCAGAAATTCTGGATAACTATCTTCTGGATTCTGACTTGTGTGATTACAGAAAAAATAGATAAGAAGTTATGAAGCTGTCTTTCTCTTAAGATCTTGGCAGAAGAAAGTATAGGTCTAGGAACTAAAGGTGAATTTGCTATTTATTTTCACTTGACTGACCCACAGACACTAATCCCAAATATTCAGTAGTTAATATGCAAATCATCCCTGGGACTAATCAGTCCATAGCTTCTGTTCTGCAAGAGTTGCTAGCCAAGAAAATATTAACGGACCAAGTTCATACATACTTGGGATTAATTTGTCCTAATATCGCCAAAGTTATAGCCCTTCAATCACAGCAAATATAGTGCCCATTATGGAGGAAAGCATTACTGAGACACATGCACTGTGTCATGCTTCAAATAAAAATCATACTTATAAAAAATTGAAGAAATAAAATTAACCTCATTGACATTAACTGGTTATTTTGTTGAGTTCTCAGACACCTGATTCAGTTTGTATTTTGACAGGTCTTTTAAATATTCTTCTAAATATTGAAATTAAGTAAAAGAGATTCAAGATTTCCTAAATAGACCAATCATAAAGGAAGTTCATGTGTACAGGCTAGCAGTGTATGATGCAGTGTACATGTATTAAAATCTCATTTTTTCGAACCACATTTTAATATGAAGTACTACATATTAAGATCAGTTATTTTAGTGACTGCTTTTGAAAAGCAGGTAATCCCAAAAAGATTTTTAATAATATTTTTGCTTATTGGATGTCATGCCATTTATGGTGGAGCTGTGCCATCCATCACAATTAAAGATGGAACTTTCCTGAGGGCAGGATGCACCCAACCTGATATTGGGAGAAAATTTGGACGAGATGGAAGCCATGCAAGAATATAGACACAGATAGACTTAGGACCAGATCTTGATCTCATTTACACTAGTTGTATCTTTATTAATTAACCATGAAGTGATAGCCATGAACATACAGCCTGGGGAACTGAATTGACAAAGATACAAGACCATGATCCTGTAGTCTCACAGTGACTGTTTCATGGGACGAACCTGTTTCTATTCTCTCCATTTGTTCTTGTACAATGACTTGACATACCATCACAATATGAATTCTGGATGTTTCATTATTTGGACTCAGCTGTGGCTTCAAAAGAGTTTGAAGTGGTACCATACTTCATTGAGGTCTATACTTGTTAGATTAGATTCTATCATGGTCACATAGGCAGCATAAAACTCACTCTACACGGAGTAGAAGCCCAGTGTACTTCCTGAGCCTGCTGTTTCCTATACATCTTTGTCACAGTTATATACCTCTTCCATTTTAGGGGGAGAATTTCTAATTCTTTAGGCAACTTTACATTTCATAACCAGCGTTTTAAATACCCAACTTAAAGAGGAAAACTAAACCAATTTACCTACTTTAAAAGATGAACTATTATTCAGCCTTAATAATGGTATTTGTTTCAGGTGTCTATTTCCCTTTACACTGGTTTAGATTTGTCGATTGTATGAAGATTACTGACTAAATCTCATCAAGATGAGAGGAAGTTCCTGGTATAAAAAAGCAGGCCCCGTTACAAAACAGAGTGTGATACACTGATGTCTCAAGGAAGAGCAGACTGAAGTGGCCTAAAATGAAAAAGTTATGAAATGTTATAGAAGTTTACTAATCCTGCTTCTCCAGTGATTTGATCACATCCAACTCCCCCATTTATTACAGTTATATTTATCTAACCAGGGAATGGAAACAACACCAAATGACTTATCACACAAATGTAATGAATGGTGAGAAAAAGTAAGCCCAGAGAGGGGCATGTAATATGCATTCAGCACTGGATTATGCACATACATGGTGAAGTGTTCATTCAAAACAAATCTTAGACAATTTTTTCTACATTAGAGTTTGTTCACAAACAGTTAAAGCATCTTGTTGCCAGTTATGGACCACCTGTTTGTGAGCTAAGGCCATGTCTACATTATCAAGTTAAGTCAATTTAAGTTATGTCGATGATCATCTACTGCTATAATTAAACTGATTTTGCACATCCACACAATGCTCCTTGTGATGGCAGAGGAAGTCCACAGTTGGTGCTCTTGCACTGACAGAGAGAAGTGCACTGTGAGTAGCTATCCCACTGTGTAACTTGCCACCAACTGCCAGGAGGTGTTCTGGGAAGGGTTCGCAGAGCCTCATGGGGGAAGGATCAGTGTCCCATGATGCAGTTTTCTCCATCCCATCATTCCATGGGCTTGTGCCTATGTTTCACGCCTTTTTTCAACAGCCCCTGTAAACTGTATGTATCCTGCACTACTCTGCAGTATTGTGATGAGCATTATAAACAAATGTGGCTGATCCTACAGCATTTCATGAGCTGCAAGTCTGATAATGACTCCGTGGTGTCTGCCCAGCTGTGTGCCGTGGAAAGAAACAATTCAAGGTTGCTTTTGGCATTCATGGACCAGCTGTGCAAAGTAGATAATTGGTTCTGGACACAGAAAACAAGCACTGAGAGGTGGGATTTCATCCCATGTCTGGGATGACTAGCAGTTGCTTCAGAACTTTTGGATGCACAAAACCACCTTCCTAGAACTGTATGAGGGAGCTTGCCCCTACCCTCCAGCAGAAGAACTAAATGAGAGTTGCCTTTACGGTGGAGAAGTGAGTGACAATTGCTGTGTGGAAGCTGGCAACTCTGGACTGCTACCAATCAGTTGTGAATCAGTTTGGAGTTGGGAACTCCACACCATCAGGGATTGTAGTGATGCAAGGGTGCAGGGCCTTAATCGCCTCATGCTATGGGGGACTGTGATTCTGGACAATGTGTGGGAAATAGTGGATGGTTTTGTGGCAATGGGATTCTCAAACTGCAGTGCGGTGATAGATGGCATGCATATTCCTATTTTGGTCCCAAACCACCTTGCAATGGAGTGCATCAATAGAAAGGGCTACTTTGCTATAGCATTGCAAGTTTTTGTGAATCATTGGGATCGTTTCACTGACATCAACGTGGGGTGATCAGGGAAGGTGAATGACACATGCATCTTCAGGAATACTGGCCTGTACAGAAGCTGCAAGCAGGGACTTTCCAGACCAGAAGATTACAGTTGGGGATGTGTAAATGCCAATAGTGATCCTTGGAGATCCAGCCTACCCCTTGCTCCGATGGCTCATGAAGCCTTACCCTGAAACCTTGACGGCAGCAAGGAGCTTTTCAACAACAGGCTCATTAGGTGCAAAATGACTATCAAATATGCTTTGGGGCTGATTAAAGGGTTGCTAGTGCTGCCTCTTTGGCAGGTTAGACCTCAATGAGGAAAATATTCCCATGACCACGGCCAGTCATGCTCTGCATAACATTTGTGAAGCTAAGGAGGAGAGGTTTCCACAGGGGTGCAGCGTTGAGGTGCATCAACTGGCTGCTGATTCTGAGCAGCCGGATACTAGGGCTTTTAGAGGGGCTCAAAGGGGGGGCACTATTCAAAGGCTTTGAAGGAGCATTTTGACAATGAGCCCCAGTAATGTGTCTATATATAATACTTTTAGCCAGGCATTGTTGTCTTGTACTGTAGTATGAACCTTCTAGTGATAGCTGTGTGCACATAAATTTTACAAAGCAAATGCACTGATTGCCACTGTGCATGAATTTCAGCAGCAACCACCTTTTGTAGGAGACAAATAAAGATTCCTTATCTTTCGATAAGTACTTATTTTTCAACAGCAATACAAACATTTTTATGTTCTGCAAGGGATATGAAAATGAAGTACTTATTTTTCAACAGCAATACAAACATTTTTATGTTCTGCAAGGGACATTTTCAAATGAGGCTCTCATAGTTGGGTATATGTCCAGCTGTCACTGTGACACATGTCCCTGGGGATGGAGTGCATGGGGTACTGAGACAGCCCGGGAACATGTATGGAATGTGTGTGGGGAAGGCAAGGAAGGCAATTTTTTGTGGGTTGCAGCGGGCAGTGAGTCCGCAGTTCAATCAGGGACCTCAGCATGTCTGTCTGGTCCTGTAGCAGCTGTACCATCTGCTCCTGCCTGTTTCCTCTCCTGGCTATCCAGATGCAGTTTCTCATTGATAGCCTGTCTCCATGCTCTCTGAACTATCAGAGGATTGCAGCTCCTCCAAGAACATATCTTCTTTACTCCTCTTGTTTTGTTGCCTTATATGATAGGACCATTCAGCTGGTGTGCAGGAGGAGACAATCAAGGGCACATCTCCAGAAGCTAAAGAAACAATAGACACAGGCACTATTGTAAGTATATTCATAGCCTTGATTCAAGCAAGTTAGAAACACCACTTTCCCCCTTCCCCTTGGCAGGCACACAGTAGAGCGGGAGCCCCAGCCATAGTGAGTTCAGCCCAGGGAGAAAGGGGCAAGATGGGACTAAGGGTTTTCAGCAAGGAATCACTACAAGTGCCTAGGGCCACTATTCTGAACACTGGCACCGTTTTCCACAGATAGGGGGTGATAGCACCTGATATCTTGTTCCTGAGGGTAACCAACAATGCAATGTGCTGGTTTGTTGCCCGCAGAAGTCATTGCCGATTGGCACGGGAAAGTTTCCTACAGTGGGGGAAAGAAACAAGGCAATCCTCCCAAGAAACTTTTGGCAGAGGATTGCAGAGTAATTCCAGGAAAGTTTCCTAGAGATCTCTATGGAGGATTCCCAGGTCATCCCAATGTGCATCACTGAACTTCTCTGCAGGGTCCCCTCTGCCTAGCTGCATAGGGGTCTGAGAAGCAGATACAAACTGTGCCTGTATTGGTTATTTCAATCCTTCTTCCACCCTGGTTAAAAAAAGCAGAGCTCTAGCTCATGTCTCCATGCAGTATCACAACATATTGAGTATTTAATGGAGCTCCCCTTTTCTGTCAGGCTTGCCACACCACTGCACATTCCCGTTGCGTGTCCTCCATTCTCCTGCAACTCCACTTCCTCATCCACCATGTCATACATGGGGTTCACTCCACTGGCCACGGTCTCCAGCCCCCACGAAGTATCCATGGGACTTTTGTGAGTGGAGGAGGGGTCACCACCAAGGATGGCACACAGGTCCTTGTAGATGTGGCATTTCTATGGTGATGCACCAGACCAGTGATTGGCCTCCCTTACTTTCTGGTAAGCCTACCTCAGTTCCTTGATTTTGGCATGGCATTGCTGCATGTCCCTATCATGCCCTTTCCCCTCCATGCCACAAGCAATCTTCCCGTAAGCATTAACGTTCCTGCGACTGGAGAAGAGCTGTAACTGTGAAGCCTCCTCTCCCAGCAGATCCAACAACTCCAGTGTGCTCAAGGCAGGAGTTTGTTTGCTGTGGGGAGCAAGCATGGTCAGCCCGGGCAGATGCTATCTGAGCTCTCCATGCCAAGCAAACAGGAAGAGGAATTTCAAAAATTCCCAAGGCTTTAAAAGGAGAGGGTGGATTTGGCTTCAGGGCAGCAGAGTTCAAATTGATGACCAGGGCAGTCACAATGGGCATTGAGTGACACCTCCTGGATGCCACTTAGGGTGACATAAGCAACATAGTGTCTACACTGATGCTGCATCGGTCTAATTAAGTTGCTATAAGTGCTATGCCTCTCATCAAGGTGGTTTTATTATGTCAGCATAGCAGGAGAATTAAATAAGCTGGAGGAGCATTGCAGTGTGTACACCTCCACAGTTAGGTCGACGTAAGCTGCCTCATGTCAACTTGACTGTGTAGTGCAGACATGGCCTCAGGTTCATAACAGCCATGAGAGCACATATGCCTATCAACTAGTTATGTAAAAGCTATATAAATATACAAGGCTAAGTTTTTATTATGTACTTTGTACCGTGACTGTGAATATGATACCTTAATCCTAACAATTTTACATCCTTCCTTTTTATCCTTGGAGAGTTAATCCAAAGGCATTTAAGGGCTGATGCACTAAGGTTTCTTAAATGCTATTCTATAATGATAAGCTTTAGATCTTCACTTTATTTTGTAGAATTTTTGAATATTCACCAACAGTGTTTCCTTTCAAATTTCTATTGCATTTATACAAGAGAACATTTGACGTCAATCCTTTCTGCAGTAATGTTTCTGTAAAATCAATACCGGATATGTGAAAGACAAAAATGTAGCCTTGGACTAGCTGGAAACTGAGAAGCCGAGACATTTGTAAATGGTGTTGCAACATAAGGAAAGAGGAACATAAATATAGTAGCATTATATCATCTTTGTCCCTGAGCTCCCTCAATAGCATCTTCTCCCAATGTTCCTCTCCAGCACCACTTCCATAGCAGTTTCCCTTCTATGGTCTCATTTTTCTCACCTGGATGTTTCCCTTGTTCTCCCATTATTCTCTAGCAGCATTTCTTTCTGTTCCATCTCTCATTCCCAGCCGTGCTTTCATCCCACCCTCTGCACCCTGACTCCTCCACAGATGTCCTGGTAGAGCATAGATGCACCTTCCTTTCAATTTCCCCTTCTCCATAGCTACCAGATTCTTTAGGGAAAAGATCTCTGGATAGCTCAACAGCTTGTCTCTCTTGCAAACAGAAGTTGGTCCTGTAAAAGATATTCCCTCACCCACCTTGTCTCTTTAAGATTCTTTGTAAGAAATTTAACAAAATGGTTCACCACACACACAAAAAGACACACACACCCCTCCCCAAATTTGCCCATTACCACTTGTTTTTTTAAAGAAGCCTACCATATACTAAACAATGTATGCTAAAAACTTTGGGCACATCTGAGAGTTGAAGGCTGCAACAAAGCCTGTTGGGGCTCCCTGAGCCCAGCTAATGATGACTTGTTTGTGGTTTTACCCCTTATTCTGCACCCCATGAAGAATACTAGTTTCAAGATGCTAGCTCAATAGGAACATTGTAATTAATTTAACATGATGACTGATGCAAAGTATCTTTTCCATTTTAAAATATATAGCTACAGATGTGTACACACTTTCACCACATAAGTAGTACTGTTAGCCATATGACAAACTACATTGCCCTGCACTTTGCCCTAACAGAATATACTGGTGCGCCCCTAAAGGTGTATATCATGTTATAGTTGTTGTGTATTGTATCACAATTCATGGCAACTGCACATGTATTTCCCCCTTACAGTCCAGCAAAGGCACCCACTCCAGGCTTTCAGCTCCCAGCCATCATCTTTCTTGAGCAGAGACCTGTGCATCTCTCCGCAATAGTCAGGGGCTTTTCCAGGCTGCACAGTTCCCTGCCTGCGCTGTGAGTTCCCCAATAAGACAGTCTATCTAACGAGCCGTGCCTGAGTAGCAGTGTGAGACTCACCACCGTTGCACCTCCTGCTGGCCTTTTGGAATTAGCTCAAGTCCTTCTGCAGGGGCACCTCCTCCAGTGGTGTCTCACTTGCCATTACTCCTTCATTGCTGTCTCCACCACTCTGAGACCCACATCAGTCCCTGGACCACATTGGCCTCTGTTGGGCACGGCCCTCCATCTGTGCCACGCTCTGCTGTCTCCCCCCATCCTTTTGAGGGAACTGGCAGTCTATAATCCAGCCACTCATCTCAATGGCCTGCTGCAATCACCAGTCTAGTCCCTTCCTCCAGGGGCAAACTGCAGTATGTGTTGGCCACTTCCCTCAGGGCAAGTGAGGGCAGCCCTAACACCTTATCTGCCTTTCCTCCAGGGCCTCAGTCTGGAGCTCATCATCAGCCAGAAGCTCCTTCTGCTCTGGTACTATGCCCAGAACTGCTTTAGCCATAGTGCTCTTAGGCAGCCAGTCCTTCTCCCTACCTGGCCAGGAAAAGACTGTCCTCTATCTGTTGAGCAGCCCTTTATATATGGCCTCTGCTGGCCCTGATTGACCGTGGCAACAAGCCACCTCCCATTGGCTCACTTAGTGAGCCCTCCTCTAATTGGAGGGTTCTGCACAGGCTCCCTCTGGCCTTCTTTAACCTTTCCTCTTCCTGATGTGGGGCAACTGCCCCACTATACTGTGCATTGCTTCCTTTCTCTGAAGGCTGTTACCAGTGTATTGTCAGCAGTTACAAGCTACCACACAGCCCTTTCTAAGCACATTTAGTCTTAAAGTGAAAGCTTTACAAGGAAAATATTAAAAGATAAAAGAACCCACAAGCATGCTAATGAGCTCACCAGAGATTTGCTGTGGTTATAAGTTCATGACAGCTGTTAGCTCAGAACAAGCATACTCATGAATCCGAGAGTCCCTCTTTTATGCAGCTCAGGGTTTTGAGCTTCAAATAATCAGCAGACAATGGGTTTTACCTCAGGGCATAGCTACAGAAGACTGTATTTTCTGGGAAGCCCACTCAAATTTGTTTGTCCCAAAAAGTTCCTTCTTGTCTGGCACATTGTTTAAAATAGTCCTTTGAAGCTCAGAATGTTTCCCAAGGTTTACTTTGGTTCTATCTCCCCCAGAGTATTTACATATAGTTCCATAATAATACATATACTTTGCCTTTTAAAAACAATGGACTCCAAAGCTACTTAAACTTAATTCAATACATCTCTTTCAAAGCCACTGAAGGAAATTGCTATTTCTGTCTCATACGTTCCTCCTGCTTGTTGATAACAGTTCAAGGCTACGCATGCACCTAACAATGCAGCTTCTCACTCAGAGATCAGCAAGATGCTAGAAACTGGAAACAAAGAACTCTGATTTACAATATGTCCATACCGTGTCTAGTACAATACAGACTACAAGCAAGTCAGGCCTCCAAGTTCTATCACAATATCAAGGTTAAATCGTAACTATAGAATGGCTCTTAACAATTCTTCCTGAAAGTAACTAAAATGGTAGTTCTTGTATTCAATTCCATTTTAAAGGATTCCCACCTACCCAGTTGCAGATCTATCCAAGTGGCATATCCCTTTGGCTGTGGTTTGTTTAGCCTGTATATATTTATACGGGCTGCCTTTCAACAGTCCCTTTCATTGTTGTCACTGTATACAATAATCCACACATTTTTCTTCCCACAAAGCTCAAGAACAGTGGTACTTTTTTGTCATCTGCTATACTATTAGCATCCAAAACTGCTCCAGACCTCACCGGAGTCATTGCATGGATCCATGAGTCCAATAAACCCAACTATTCTGTCCAGACACAGAAAGATGTTTAGTGCTAAATAAAATACACTTTCATGGTATTATTGCATCACTGTTGTATTCACTGATTGATTAGGCTTCTTGACAAGCTTCTTCCCAAGAAAAAAATATAAAATAAAGATGCTACAGTCTCCAATGATTATTTCCTAATATTCCAAGCCTTTGAGGAGATTCAAAGCAACTGCCCTCATTTTATAAAGAAAGGAAAAATAAATGAATTAGGACAGCCAGACAGAGAAATGTTTCCTTCTTTAATTCCCCACTGCCTGAAAAAGTTATACTGGTTCAAGTGGAGCACTGTCAAATTCAGTCTTGAACCAGTGAATAGTTTGAAGAGTGATATTCTTCTGATGCAAGATGGAAGACCCCCAGCATGCCACTGGAACACAGAGCACTTCTTCCAGTCCTGTGTCATTCTCTGACATCAAATCTTACAGCAGTGTCATCATGGTATATGGTGAAGCTATTTTAGATCATTTGAAGAGGCTTCCAAAGTTCCTCGCCTGAGAAGCCTGTTCAGGTGAGTTTATGGTTTAAAGGAAAGCAGGATTAGGAGTTTGGGGGGACACAAAATATAATACGACTAAGAAATTGTATAACTGCACATTTCAAACAGTTTTTCCTCCTGTAAAAGATGTGACACACATAGAATATATGGTATTGTGGTCTGATGTAATGATTTTATTGCTACTTAGTTAGAGTGATCTGCATAACTTATTCATCATTTCACCACTCGTGAGCAATTCAGCTATCTCAAATTTATGGCAATACAATCATTTTATCACACAATCCTATTCCTTATTCAGTCTGTCTTCCCTTCACCCTCACTCTATGTGTGTGTGTGTGTGTGTTTGTGTGTGTGTGTGTGTGACTAGCAAAAGCTCAAACCTTTAATATCTTCTGAAGAAAGATGCTATGGAAGTGCAAAGCATTATGCAAAAGATAGCATATTATATCAATATACAGCCAAACAGAGACACACTAGATTACTTCTTCAGTCATCATTAGCTCAGAAGGGAGAGGTTCAGATCGCTCCATATACCAGTAGGTTGCTGAAATAAAGTGACACTATGGCAATTTCAGCGTCTATAAACATTTAAAATTGAGGCTAGCGTGCACGTTTCCTTACCAAACTATAGTCACTGAAATTATATACATCATAAAGAGATTATGACTAGACTTTTATGTATAGACAATATTGGCAACATTTTGGATACTAATAACATGACTTTTAAAGTGAAGACCAAATACAGCTACTTTGCACTGATACTACAGTGTAAGCCTTTTCATTATATTTTCCTATTATTTCTCAAGGGTTTATTATAATTAATCCATCAAAATTTGGTCAGACAAATTCCTCTCCCTGCCCAAACTAAGTAAGTTTGCTTTTCTTTTAGGAATATGAAAATAAAATAAAATAAAAAAGTGGGGGGAGAGAACGAACTGATTTGAGGAGGTATTTGCAATACCTGAAAGTCAAAGGCATTTTTTTTCTCCAGATGATATTTTGCAGACCTCTTTTCCAAAAACAGGACAGTTGAGTTCAGGTAGATTTCAAATGAAAAATGCTAGATAGGCATGTATTCTCTTCAAGCACATGTAGAGATGGAGCAGAATATGTTGAGTCAAGATCTGCCAGGCAGATTGGATAGCATTTTACTGGCACTGTTGTCAGATCCCTTATGATTTCTCACTTCTCCTGAATTTACACTCTTCACTTGAGATCCCTCTTTCTGATAACTGTCCTTCTGGTTGAAATGCATTTAATGGGACTCCTTCTGAAGCCCTTCAAAACCACCCCTTAATCAAATGAAATTGAGTGAGGTAAAATATTTCCTCTATTTTGCAGGATTGAGTGGTCTCTTTCTATAGCAATGCCTTTTTTGGTCTGAGGAACAAGAAATTGGTAGTAAGATCTGGAAATAAACCCAGGTACTTTCATATGTCACCAGAAAGCACTTTAACTCGGAAGCCCGCCCACCTATTAATCTTTATTTAACAAAATTCCAGAGACAGTGTGGTAACAGGATGTTTGGTGGTTTTTTCCCTTAAATGTTGAGCTCCTGGAGTCATGTGAATGTGAGAATCTCAGTTTTCATTTTAAAAGTTTTCTAGCCCTCATGGTTGCAGAGAAAATCTTGAAAATGTGAATGCTAGATGCTCAAACAATAAAAAGCCAATAAGAATAATCCACAATGTATTATTTTTGGGGAGCAAGAAGGGGCTGACTCATAGTTATGAATGTTTGGGACTACCACCATTGTAAAGAGCTTTCAGCATACAGCACTACAGCAATGTGCAGTAGCCACATCAGTATCAGATTATGGACACCAAACTTGCGTATGGTAAACATTTAAAAAAATTCTTAAATATTCATATAATACATGCTTGCATACTTACATGAGCAGCTCCAATGATTCATAAACTGACCTGCTCTAGTGATTCAGTTCCTAGACATTTCAATGTCAGCTTAGGCTCCAATTCAACAAATAATTTAAATATATACTTAAGTACACTGCTGAACTGCTCCCCGTCCTTTTTTTTTAAAGAAACAAAACGATGACGAGCAAAGATAAAAAAGGTGACAGGAAATTCAAGGTGACAAAATTTTGGGCACCTCTCTGTGTATAATTTATGAATTCTGTTTGAGATTATGAACTGTATATGCTTATCTGTACTATGTTCTTGCTTCATTCCTCTTATGCAATGGAGACAGGACAGTGGCACCTTCATGTTGCGTGAGAAGACTATCAAGACTCTGACATTTGAAAATCTATCTGGGGGTCACCTAACCAAGGGGATTGGAAGTTATAGAAGAAAAGTCTCACTGGGCCTTTTGGGGAGACAAGAAAAGGAAGCTGACTGCAGGAGAGAGAGCGATTCCATAGTCTGAGGACAAGTCATATGCAGGAAAGGGATTCCAGACACCACAGAGGACTATGACCAAATCCCAAAGAACTCTCTAGGGTGCTGAGGAAACTGAGGCAGGGCTGTTATATAGATGTTTTATAGTTTTGTCGATATCTGTATATCACTTGGGCTAACTAGAGAAAAGAGTAATTGCATTAGGAACCCTTGTAAAGCCGGTTGTGCTATGTCTTTCAATGATCATGTGTGCCTGGAGAGGTAAACTGTAAACCAGGATACCCATAGAATTGGCAAACAGTGTTTTTAGTAGGTCAGCACCACTCCTAGGGGGCCTCAGGAAGCCAGATCACTAAGTCCCACATCTGTAAAGAGGTAACAAAGTCAGTGTCCAGGAAGTGTGTCAGACAGACTAAAGAAAGAGACAGTGCTGGGGTCTAGTCACACTCAGGAAGTTTAAAGTAGTTGGGTCCAGTGTGTTGAGACTCTTGTGAATATCCAGGGCAAGGAAAGGGGGCTTTACTATGTTTGTGACACAAAGTGTGCCTAGTTACTGCAGATCTATCACACAAGCATGTGATGTTACATATCATGTGTGCTGCAATACCTAGACAAGATGGGATAAGTTGACTACAATTACAGGATAAACATTGAAATTCATGCTTTTGTCAACTCGTCCAACAATGTTCTTTTGTCTCTTAATAAAACTAAACCTGCTAGGAGATTGTGCTGAGTTGTAAAATATCCTGTGATTTTAATTAGCGTGGTGCATACAAATTGACTAAATCTATGTTATATAAAATCCATTTCTATTCCTTCCAATTAGTAGGACACTGACAAATACAAACAGGCTACAATTGTGCTGCTTAGCAAAGCAGTGCTATGTTGGGCTGTTTTCAGGACCAAGTGACATAAAAAGCTAATTAGCTCATATCTGTCTGTGTTGTTTTAGCACTCCCTTTGATTGCTAGCAGTGCCTTAGCTAATTAAAAACTTTACACTGCCAAAAAGTAATGAAACAAGCTGAGTATCAGCAGTTTGTTTTAGTGAGAGTAAAGTCATGAATTATCAAAATGGGGGCATGCAGTATACAGATTTTTCAGCTGAAAGGTTATTTCATACAGGCAACGTTAAATTGTCAGATCCACCTGACAACATAAGAACCATGCCCCTCTCTAAACATGCTCTGGTTAGAAATAGCTGATCAGTGTCACCAGACTAAGCTTTCTAGCACTGCGGTTCCCAGAAGAAACCATAAAAATGCTTCTTAATGGTGACATAAAATGTAATAGCTGCTCAAAAACATTAAATCTACCTTTTGCTCTCTGTTGTCTCAGTATTTTCTGATTGCCAATTCGAACATCCCTAACTCACCTCCACCACTCCTCCCTTTAACATGCCTGGTTTCTCCATTCTCCCTGCATCTCTGTCCCCGTTTCCTTTCTAGATAAGGGGGGAAATGGTTTGTTGTTTTGTAAAGATATTTGGATTTCTCTTTAACCAATTTCCATCCATTTCTATGGAAGACATTATGCGTGCTTCCTCTATTCTGTTAGCTTAGTGAGCCAGGAATAGGGTTTGGTCTTAATGCTATGCTTTGTAGACTGGCATAGATAAAAAGAATTTTACTTCATTTTTAGTGGGGATGAGCAAACCGATTCAGATAAGTGTTTAAGGCCACATTTAGCGCTAAATCCTTAACAGAAACCTCAATCGCAATATGCTTCTGAAGTTTAAGGACAACATGTTTCCCATCTTTGGGGCCCAAAAATTTGTACTTAAACACCCAGGTAAAAGTGGCCAGATTTTTTAAGGTGCTGAGCAATCACAATTCCCATGAAATCAATGAGAACTACAGGTGCTCAGCACATTTGAAAACCAGGCCAGTTCTATTTAATTGCCCAGATATTCATTCAGCAACATTAGGCTATGCAGGTTTGAAACTTTGGGCATTAATCTCAACTGTAACTATGTATTCACTGCTATTACATTCAAAATATTATCATGCCACTTGTGCTACTCTTCATAATCCTATCCTCATACATATTTCACTTTTGTAGCAGTGTAACAATCAATGCAATAGACAACTGTAAAAAACTTGGGCAGTGGTGATACAAGTTTTCTGACAGGCTAAATTGCCTGAACTCTGGCATATGGGGACCACTTCTAGTTAAAAAAACAGTCTGTTCACCCTCAAAGTTCATTCAATCTTTGCTGCAACTGCCAACAAGGATGCTAATTAATCCCAGTTGGGATTCTGGTTTATTTTGGAGGTAGCCAATTGCAAGAAAAGAGTCTTGATTGATTATATTGATTGAAATAATTTGCTGTTAGTAAATAGTTCAATACTTTGAATAAACTATCTGTGGAGCTAGTTGAAAACTGCAAGAAATTCTTCTTTGAATTTGTTTATTTGATTAATATAGATGTTATTAATGTGTTTGGGTTGGGGTTTTCAAAAGTGCCCAAGTGACTGTTGTGACAATTGGTCTGTAATTTTTACCTGCTTATAAATTTACCATAAAAAGTAAGACAAGTTACTTTTGTGATGGGTTAGACACCCCCATGCACTGGGATGCCACCTGATGTACTGGGTTTTCACTGAGCCCCTCCTGCTCCACCAGCCTGGATTCCCTTTCCCTATTTTGCTGAATTAGACTCTCCAGCCTCTGCAGGACACACAGACGCAGATAGGCCACACCCAGCTTCAGACACAGACTGAAGTCAGCTATGTGTGACAGGATTCACCCAGCACTCACGTGCACACCCCCTTTGGGGAATAAATCCAAAATAATACTGTCTTGCACTATATAGAAAGATCTGCACAGTGCAAGCTTATAAAAATTCACCTTCTCCCTCAATGTGAAAAGAGATATGCACAACTTCTTGCCTCACCAGTGAGAAATTGCACAAACTGGGTTTAATAATAAACAAAACAAATTTATTAACTATAAAAGGCATATTTTAAGTGATTATAAGGGATAGCAAACAGAACAAAGCAGATTACCAAGCAAATACAACAAAACATGCATACTACGCTTAAGATCTTAAAGAAACTGGTTACAAAATATAATTTCTCACCCTAAATGTTGATTTAAGGAAGATTCAGGGTTTCTATAGCTTACATTTCCAGTTACTTCTCTTTACAGACTAGACTCTTCTGTCTCAGTCTGGATTCAGCCCTTGCCTTTGTCTCTTCAGGTGTTTTTAGCAGTCTTTCTTCTTGGATGGGAAGGCAGTGGAGAAGAGTCAAGATCAGGGGTCAGCAGTCTTTGGTATGTGACCCATCAGGGTAATCTGCTAGCAGGCCACAAGACATTTTGGTTACATTGACTGTCCACAGGCATGTCCCTCCCATCCCCCGGTAGCTGCCAGTGTCCATGGTTCACCGTTCCCAGCCAATGGGAGCTGTGGGAAGTGGCAGCCAGCACATCCTTGCAGCCCACAGCACTACCTGCAGCTCCCATGGCCCCAGAATGGCGAACCGCAGCCACTGGGTGATGGTCTGATGGGTCTGACGGTCTGATGGGTTGCATGCCAAAGATTGCCGATCCCTGGTCCAGATCAACCCCTTCCCAGCCCTTAAAAAGGATTTACCTAAGGCAACAATCCTTTGTTTGATCCCCATCCCCCTACAGTGGAAAAGTACCAGCAGTGTCCAAGGGGGTATTTTTCATCAGGTGACATTATCACCTGACCTTGTAGTGTCAATGCAACATCCCAGGAAGCACCTCAGGAAGGTGGGAGATTAACATCTTCAGAGTTCTATTGTCCTTCTTAAATGGGTCATTCAGGAGGATTGCCTACTGTCTGGTGGGTGTTCCCCCCAAGTACACACACAGTTATAATTGTTACATAGTCAATATTCCTAACTTTAGATACAGAAATGATACATGCATACAAATTGGATATTCACATTCAAGAAATGATAACCTTTCCAATTATCTTACATGAGCCAGCTTGCATAAAGTCTATTTTAGTTATGCCATATTCATATCATAACCATATTTCTATGAAGAATGTGGGGTATGACTCACAATTTTTTAATAAAGATATTATAAACAGATCCAAGAAAACCAGATAGAGAGACTAAATTAGCCCAAACAAAAAGCTATGTTGATATAATTTAAAGACTATGTTGGAATCTTACTTCGTAAAACAGAAGATAAGAAACCAGAAATTAATTAACCAAAATTAGTGTATCAGATATTGGGTCTTTTTGGGTCATTAACAGAAGAGACTTTTTGGGGAAAGAATAGATGAAAGATCAGGGAAAAACAGATGGAGGCTATTAAAGGAAGCTTCACCGTGATGACTGCCCCTTTAATGATTCCTGGAACCCTGGACCTTCATCAATCTAAAACTGAGAGATGTCCGAACCAGATCAGACCAGAGAGTGGGATTCAAATGACACCACCATCTCTACCTGCTCCATCTGAATCCCACATACCACTTGGGATGAAATGGCATGGACTTTAACAGCAATAACAACTCTAGCTCATCTCAGCTAACTTCCTCTCTTTTCCCCAAAAGGACAGTTATCACCCTCCTTGATGTCCTCTAAGACACTGACAAACAATGGAAGACTTCCTTCTAAAAAAAACCCCTGTAGCTAAAGGGAAAGGAAACAGGAAATGTTAAAATGAAAGCCTTACTTAATACTTTACATTTCAAATCCTTTAACTATTTTTCCTTCTCTGTATCTTTAATAAAACTTTTAAAGGATTTTTAATTGGGTCTTTGCCATGGTACTATGCAGGCTGATGTCTCTATACACCAAACCCTGGATCTTCTTTAACATTGTTTAAAATTAGACTGTGATTTGTTTTTGTTAACACCTTTGGCTCTTATATTCCATCTAAATTAATACAACATGACTTGGAAACACAAGTCCCATTTACTGTCACTTTGGTGCTACTCAGAAAAATCTACCTTTGATGAATAATATTCAACCAGCTCTAAAGGAAAATTCTTAGAAGCTCCTAAGTCTCACTGAAAATCAATAGGACTTGGGTGACTTGGTCACTTTTGAAAACTTTACCCTTAATTTATATGATGCATCCGATGAAGTGAGCTGTAGCTCACGAAAGCTTATGCTCAAATAAATTTGTTAGTCTCTAAGGTGCCACAAGTACTTCTTTTCTTTTTGCGAATACAGACTAACACGGCTGCTACTCTGAAACCTTAGACTCCTGTCTACTAGGAACTAAATGAAGGCCACCTAACTGATTTCACATGGGCAGCAAAGAGCCATCAGCCAGAAACAATTTTTGGGCCTTAATCCAGCAGAGGCTTGAGCACCTGTGTGACTTTATTCACGAGTGGTTTCACTGAAATAAGTATGTGAATACAGTTACACATGTTTGCAGGATTAGGTTTTATTCAGTAGTAGCTTGGGCTGTTAGAAGTAATGATCTCATTTTAAAAGATCCCAGATCCATTATAAATGCCCTGTGCTATTCAATTCCTCCAGTCCAAAAGATTTTTTTCCATTTAATGTTGAATAGTTAGGGAGGTAGTTGGGGAAATCCACACACGTAACATTAAAAACAGCAGTGCTTACATTCAATACAACAGCCATTCCACTAATGATGGGAGCACTTTAGGATTTGAAGTTTAATTATATGTGAATAGAAGCTTGGAAGGAAGCTAATTAGAGCTATCCTAGTTAGATTGCACTCAATCTGTGCAAACATTACTAATGTTAAATGGTGTAGCACCCATCAAGGAATCCGCAGGAAGATCTGCAATAGGAAAGGCATGAAGCAGAGCAGACATGCTGAAATGTCAGCATGTTTCCACATTACCAGATTTTGGAAGCCTTTGTTATTTGTTTTTTTTTTAACTGTGCACTGATTTGAATTTTAAGTTTTAAAGGCAAACTAACAACCACCCCACAGAATCATATGAAGATCATCATTTTCTGGCCTTGAATTTGAGAAAAATGAGAGAAAAGTTAGCAATGATGAAAGAATTAATTGTGTATTGTCTAAGCCTGCCTCTTTACAAAGGAAAGAGGTAGGAAATATTTCCTTAATAAGTTCATTCCTCCTCTCCTTTCCATATTTATGGAACTTACTTCAGATCAAACTAGTTGGACTGAGATCACTATGTGGCCTGTTAAGCTCATCCCCTTCCCTAAATGGTGCAAATGAGATACCTGAGTAGTAGTAGAATAACTGCAGAGCAGGTGTGCATCTGAAAATGCAAATAAAGGATGCCTATGTGTGGGGTTCAGTACAGACACTTCCCTTTGCTGTTATTTTTTTTCTTTTTCACCTAGTACACAATTCCCAGTTTGCTGGATGCTTCTAAAGCATCTCTTCAGCATACATTTAAATATAAATAAAATAATGACAGCAAAAGGGGGAAATAAAAAAGTATCCTGTCACAGGTAGTGCTATATTTAATTTAAAAGAAACACACAAATAAGTTATCTGTGGTAATGCTTTCTGTGGTAAGGATGCATTTCTATTTTCCTTCTTGTGTGTGCAGAAGAGTTTAATTCATTCATTAATTGTCCTGCTCATGGAGCACAGAGTGCACACTTCAGATCATGCATGTCCAGAGAGTCCAGGCCCCTGCCAATATCAAGGCCTGCTCTATATTAAGGCTGAGACAGACAAGGTCAGAAGCCATAACATTCCTCCAGCGTGTGTGAGACCATCCATGAGGTCTTTTTCATCCATCAAGCTGGTTGACTGATATGGACCCCTAGCATATGGAGCAGATGGCCAAGCCACCTAAGACAGCACTGAGTCACTTGGCAAAACACTGGAGGCTAGTTGGTCTGATGACTACTGACCTTTTCATTCATAGCATGGTGAAACCACCATATGCCTTCAGTACGTCATTGCTACTTCATGTTGAAAACATGCAACTGGTGTGTTTGCATCCCTGTGGTAGTCCAGGTTTCAGAGCCATACAAAAGGACAGAATCCACTGCTGGTTGAAAGATACTGATCTTAGTTCAAGTTAATATAGGGTATTGACAGCAGAGGTTTCCACCAGGGATGCATAACATCCAAGCCTTACTGATTGGATATTTCATCTCAGACAGGCAACATACCTCCTTGGAGTCAACAGAGCCAAAGATACTCAAAAGAGCTAATGATTTCAACTTCTTGTCAAATTAGTAGGAGTAGAGGTCCGTTAGCCACTCTCGTCAATTTGGTCTTCTTCCAACTGACTTCTTCCATAAATATATTTTGGGCATTGATGAGATTAGTTTGTAAGGATGTGAAGAAAGATGTGTCATCCACATATTCTAGGTCTGTCATGCAGTATCGCCCCCAGGACGTGGCTAGGGACTGCGTCCATCATTCGGTCAATAATGGCATTGAATATATGAGGCAGTACCACTGCCTACATGCGGCTACTGATGGCTTCCATCATTCAGTCAATAGTGGTGTTGAAGAAGCATCCTTGACAAATGCCACTGTTGTACTCAAAGCAGATGGACATCGTAAGACCTAAGCGGACACAGCTCTCCCTTTGGCAGTGCATTTCTATGAGAAGGTTGAGGAGTTTTCCAGGCATAACAGCAGCTTGCAGGCAGAGCCAAAGGGAGCGATGATCAATAGAGTTAAAGGCAGCTTTTAAAATAATAGAGGTGTTATATACACCTCATCCTTTCTCCACTGAAACTCTTGGGATTTTTCAACAAATTGTCTAATGGTAATAATCTGCTCCATGGTTGATCAGCCAGGCACAAACCTGGCTTGCTAAGGACAGCATAGATTCCTTATGCAGGGCCTAACTGTTACCTGTCAGCTATGTGTTCTTGGGGAACCAGGGTGCAGCACCCAGCCTGTCTGACTCACAAAAGACCTCCCCCCCCCAACCTCTGCTTGAACCAAAACCGATCAGAAAAAAGACTTACAAAAAGCAATGAAAGGGCAGTGGGAGACACACCTAAACCCACTGGGATAAGGATGACAGGATTAAGGAAACTCCCTTAGCCTCATTTGCTTGAAGATGGGACAAGGAGGCATCTCCATTAGCATATAGAATGGAGAACAGAGATTCCAAGGTAAGAACCGCACGGAACTCTGGGACCAGAAAAACAGAGAAGCACTGCATGATGGGGGATCTCTGCTTCAGATGTTAATGAACCCACTCCCGCTCACACCCAGATCAGTAGTTATTAGACCAATTCTAGTAATAAATCCTTTATTGATATCCAAAATAGTGAAGCTCCCTAATTGCATTGTGAGCTCCCTCCAAGGAATGCCACCCAAAGCCAGGAATGATCAGCTCCCATTGTCTATCCTGAACAAAACAACTTTGGTATCCTGCATTGTTTAAACATAAACAAATCTACTATTCTTTCTTGAACCATTGTTGTTTTTTCTACAAAAACCCCTACCCATGCTTAAGTAAGTGTTCTGATATCTGGATCCAAAATCTGAATCAGTTCCATTGGGACTTCTTTTTCTCCTGACTGATCATGCTGGGGGCTCTGCCTGTCTCCAGCACTCTGGACCCTCAGCCACCACCACCACCTGGGAACCCCGATCGATTCAAGCTTCATGGAGTGGTGAGAACCCAGCTCTCTCTCTCTCTCTCTTTCTCTCTCTCTCTCTCAGTATAGCCTTCTGACCACAGACTTGTGTGACCAGTTATAGTTTTCTAAACCTCACTTTTATAATCAAGTTTATTTTAGATTTAATATTATAACTGTTTTGTTTGTTTGCCCCCTCTATGGCTATTACCTGGCAATGAATAACCTTCATGATTAAGCTGGTTGCTTCTCCCCCCCCCCATAGGTGTTTTTCGGTTTCCACATTTGCTCTGCAGCAATGCCCCTCATTTCTAAGCTAAAAGATCCTTGCAGCGCCCAAAACTCCTGTGGGGGTTTGCTCATCAAGTGAGTTACAACCAGAACAATTGTAACATGAAAGTGGGGATAGAGATGTGCTGAGCCTGGAACATATAAGGGTGGCAGCTTGGAAGTGCTGCTCAACCCAGCCTGCTCAGGAGTGTTCTATTCTGGTGTGGGGCTCATGGCATGAGGGTGACAGCTTGGAGGTGCTATTCGACCCAGCCTGTTGAGTCCAAGGCACATGAGGGTGACAGCTTGGAAATGCTGTTCGACCCAGTCTACTGAGTCCAGGGACATATAAGGGGTCAGCTTGGTGCTGATTAACCCAGTCCTCTCAGATGCACTCTGTTAATGTGTGTGTGTGTGTTTGTCTGATTCTGGGGCTGGGGAACCTAAGGTCCTGCAGGATAGCTCCATTGGTGGGGAACTTGCAGCAGGGAGAAGTAGAGCTCCGTATGAGAACACACGTGACACAAGCAGTACATTGATAGAAGTACAGAACCCCAACCCTCCAGAAGAGTAACCCTAAAAAATGAGCATATCCCAAAGTAATGGGCAAATCCGGTAACATAATATACTCAAGAAGAACCAGTGTGAACAGTTTGCTTGGAATGGAAAGCAAAATGATGCCATGGTGATTAGAACACACCAGAGCATCATCTTTCCCTTTCCAAAATTGGAGGATAATCCCACAGTGACAGTCATGAGGTAGTTTCTCATGAATCCATACTTTATTCATAATATAGGTCAGACACTCCAAGACCGAATCCCCATGATGCTTGATCAGCACTGATACCACAAATACCAGCAACATGGCCGTTCTTCAGGTTACAGGCTGCTCTTTGAACCTCCTCTACAGTGACATGATCTACATTACATGGAAGGGCAGTCAATGGACTCTCCTGGAGCTGTGCAGCTGCAGCTCTGATGGGGCAGTTAAGAAGCTCCTGAAAGTATTATTTTCCATCTATTCAGACATTCTGCCTCAGTGGTCAGTACGTTGACATATCCATCTTTGATGAACAAGGATTTGTGCCGTGGACCGGCTTTTAAAATACACAATTCTTTATAGACAGTGCTGTAGTCATTTCTGGCCAATGCAGTGTCCATCAATTGAGCCTTATGTGTCCAAAACATCTCACAGTCTTGCCTTAAAGCTAGGTTACAAAAGGCATTGAGGCATTGGTATTCTTGGTTGTTCCCATTGAAGCGAGCCACACAATTTTTCTATGATGTTCAGGATCTGTTGACTAATAAATTGATGATTAGGGCTGGGGTGGCTTTTCCCAGCACTTTGCTGGTGGTGCCCATAATAGAAGACTGGAAACAGTCCCACAAATTGAAGATTTTTTCATGTTCAAGGCTTTCATCTGCAAAGGCTAGAGTGTGAAATTGTTTGCATATTTCAGCCTGGTATTCCATTTTGACAGCAACATTAGTCAATTTCTGTAGAGGAGGTTGGGGGACTCAATTTTAGTCAATATAGGAATAGTTCCAGCTGTGAGGCAAACCTGCAGCTAAGCCAGGGCAGCTCGCTCAGTTGCCCCTCAAACAGCTGGCATAGTTCACCACTCCCCTGACACCTGCCCAGTCTGGGATGAGAGGGAGACCCTGGCACACATCTACATTGAGTGTGCCAGTTGCAGCTCCTTTTCCTGCTCCTCCAAAATCTCCCCCTCACGTTTTGGCTGCACTTTTCTCTGCACTTCTAGATCTGCACACACCCCATCCATGGCCCCACGAAGTTGCAAGACCTCCTCATCAACTCCTCCTGGCCAAAGTGGCCGTCCACCATACTGGGAGGAGGAAGCTGGACGGGGAGGAGCTCTGCAACTGTGGGGCCTATTTCCACTTCTCCCTGAAGTCACGTCTCCAGGCAGAATTCCTCTGGGTCGCATCCACTGGATGAGGAGCAGTGGGTGCTGTCCAGGGTTCTCAGTCCAGTGTCCCCCTCTGAATCCATGCTTTTGACTCCTTGACCCTCATTCTTGTTCCTGTTTTTTTCATTAGTTGTCCCCTGAGATTATTTGAGTCCTGGGCTCAGTAGCTTCTCCCCTTAGGATGGTGGGGGGGGGCCCTTAGATGTGAGTGGGCTTGTGCCCACCCATTTCCCCAGTGCTTCAGTAGGTGCCCTTCCAAAAGAGCCACAGTGAGTCATCACTCAAGCATATGGCAACAACTCAGCTGCACACACATACCCTTCCAACAGTACCTGCAGTGACTCAGCCTTCAGACATGTGGCAGCAACCAATCCCTGAGCAGAGTCCTGGTCACATGACCTCAAGGCTCAGGTATTTCCCTAACCCCACCAGAGCTGGAAGTCAGTCTGTGCAATAGCACTACCTGGTCAGGAACTCTCCTGACTCTCTAGACACCCAGTCTGCTCTTGATCCAGTTCCTGTCCCAGCCTTGCCTAATTCCTGTTCCAGCCTGATCCAGTCTTGTTCTTGCCCTACTCTGACCTTTCTCCAGGCCTGTCTTCATCTCCTGATCTTCCAGACCCTTGCACTCTGATCACCTGGCTTCAACTTTTGGCTTGAATCTGGACTCTAGCTCCACTACTGATTTGGCTTGTCCTCAGACTCTGATCTCAATTCTGGCCCTATTCTATTCCCGGACTTAAGTTTCAGCACTACCTTTGGCCTGGTCCCAACCCTACATCTCTCCTCTCCACCACTAGACCTGACTACTGGGAGCCAGAGCCTGACACCATCATTCAAGTACCTTTCAAGCAATAGTGCATCAGCCTTAAACTCACCCCTCCCCCCATGTAGAATCTATTGTAGTGAACCCATGTGCTGCAAATACCTAATCCCACACATGCAGTATGTGGGATCGAACCCAAGATCTTTGCATCCAACACCCCCCTTCCAATCTTAAGGTAGATCTCCCATAATTGGTACTAGTAGTTGGGCCTTTATAGTCTGTGGGCCAGCTACTAGAGAGTCACATTGTGACACTGCACCCCATATTCTTCATAGTAATAGTATTATGATATGATTATGACATAATCATAATGTATTTTATGCCAGATAGGTCATGTGAGATATCATTGGAAAAGTTATGATGTACTGAATATGATTATCCTATTTGTATGCATGTATCATTTTTGTATCTGGAGTTAGGAATATTGACTATATATCTGTATTACAAATGTGTTTGCACCTGGAGAACTCCCACTAGGCAAAAGATCCTCAGTCTAGATAGCTGGCTGGGAAGGGCCCATTCAGGTTGATGAGCCATTTGGAGAAAAAATTGGCCTTAGAAGAAGCTAATCTCCTACCAGGAAGCCTTCCTGAGGATGCTGTAAACAGCTTCTGACTCATGGCTGCTATGAAACTACTGGGTCAAGTGACCAGGTCACCTGGTGCTGGACCCCATCTTGGGATACTAGTGTTTTTCCACTGACTGGCATGGGAACCAAGCTTTGAGACAAAGGGTTCCCGACATATGCAAGAGGTATTTAAGGCAGGGGAGTGACATAATCATGGTTGTTCACTGACTCCCCGCCCAAAGATACTCCTGGAAACACCCGAGGAACAAAGACCGAATGGGGAGGAAGTGCTAGACACCAGCTAAAGGCTTTTTAGCCTGTGAATGAAACATCTGAGGATTCCAAGCTGTAAGTTAGTGCAGTTATCCCCTTAAGAGCCTGAAGCCTGCTTGCATCATCATTTAGGGTGAGAATTTACTATTCATATCTGATCTAAGTAGCATATTAAGCTTAGTTTGAGTGTTTTGTTTATTTGCTAGTTAATATGCTTTGGCTGTTCAATATACCTTACAATCACTTAAAATCTATCTTTTGTAGTTAATAAACTTGTTTTTGCTTTATCTAAAACCAGTGCATGTGGAAATCATAACTCGGGGCAGAAAGCTGTTGTATATTCCTCTCCACATTGAGAGAGGGGGGTGAATTTCATGAGCTTATGCTGTACAGTTCTCTGTGCAGCACAAGATTGTATAATTTTGGGTTTAAACTCCAGCAAGGATGTACGTGCCTCCTCATGCAGGGCTGATCACAGCATCTGTATGTAACTGCAGCTGTGTGTGTCCCTACTTGTGTGTGTGCTGATAAAGTGCAGGCTGGAGCCTGGGAAAGGGCTTCACAGGCTGGTCACAGCAGTACAGTGTAAAGGAAGACCAGGTGGATCGGGGGGCTCAGTAGTACCACAGTTCCAGGTGGTGCCCCAGGGGGAACCCGTCACCCACATGACCATCCCCACTGAGGCTACAGCACACGCCTCCTCTGTCTTTCCCAATTATCTCAGCACTCATAGGGTAGTGAAATCTTTTCCTCTAACTTCTGTCATTTGCAACAGCCTCCTCTATCTGTCTACACCGCATCATCTCTCCTTCCCTGCGCAAATCTTCATTTTAAAGCTAATATCTTCTCCCTTGTCTTGGCTTCTTAAAGCCTCTCCCCCCTGTCATCATCATTTAATTCTCTGGCAAAGATTTTGAGAAGTTACTAGAGCTTTTAGATGCCCAAATTAAGACACCCACAAGGGCCTGATTTCTAAAAAGCGCTGAGCACTTGCCTTTGAAAGTCAGGTTCCTTTAAAGTGTTTTAAATTAGGCTGCAAAAACTGAAGCACCAAAATTCACTTTCAGAAATCATGGCCATCCATTATTACTATGTGCATCATGGGGCAACCACCTTCAGAGCAACCCCTCATGGCCCTGCAAGTATGCTGTTCACAGCACACTCTTGGACTCTTCCAGTTAATTATGCAGACCATATTAGTTCAAAGCACAGGCCCCCTTTCTGTGTGTGGGAGGGGGACTGGTTTATTAACTCACTTCCTTAGTCTATCCAGGGGCCATATGAGAGTCCTTTTAAGTTTCTCTTGCTCCTGTTCGAGAGGCCTCCCCAACCCCTTTTCTGGAGCTGGGTTGTACATCAAATGGTCACTCTTTCAAGACAGGCATCCTCAGTGCTGCTCCCCGGAGATTCTCCTTCTGCTGGCTACTTTCCCTCAGTTAGATCTCAGAGGAGTGAACATGCAGCCTTCTTCTGCTGTGAAGGAAAAGGCAGTATATATGCTTGTTTGCCTTCTAAAGCTCATCGCAGTTGCTGGGAGAGAGGGGAGCCTTGTCTGCCCACTCTGCAAGGCTCCTGGACTAAGGGCCTTAAAGAAATGGTAACAAAATTTTCTCCCAAACACTATTTATTCACAGAACCCCTTCCTCTCTACTAGTATATCCTAAATCATTGTATAAGTCCAATGCTGCAAAATCTTAAAGGGCCACACCATGTGACAGAGGTGGGCTGACCCCAAAGCACCAGTACTCTTAAGGGACATACTACCCCATCACAATTCATTATTTAACTCTAGTGTGTAATTATGTAGCTGTATTATTAATTTCTCTAGAGTATTTTGTTTTTTAGGTATTGTTAAGGAAGATGCCATATTATTTGGCATAACATTCAAGGGCTTGTTTACATCACTACTTAAGTTGATATGTTACGTTGTTCAGGGGTATGAAAAAGCATATCGACTTAAAGCAATATCTACACAGTGCTATGTCGGTGGGAGACACTCTCCCGCCAACATGGCTTCCTCCTCTCATTAAGGTGGAGTAATTACATTGCTGGCAGAGTGCTCTCCCATCAACGTAATGAATCTTCACCAGAAACGCTTCACTGATGCAGTGGTGCCAATTTAGTGCAGTAGTGAAGACAAGTCCTAAACAATAATTTAGGGTCTGAAATGGACAGAATATGATTTTAGGTGTCAGATACACATAATCACTACCTTATCAATAAAATCTTAAATCATTAAAATTAACACCCTTTTTAAAATCTAATACATTTTTCACTATTTATGATAATTACTTTTCCTTTCACTCAACATGGACAATGACAGTCATATCACTGCTGTCATATTTAAAAACTAATATTCCATTAGAATAATACAATAGTTAGTAGAAAAGTTTCTATTAAACCAAGGATTTTCTCAACATTTGTCCTTTAAAAACAAAAAGTTTTTGAGCAAAACTTGAGCTTGTGTCCCTCTAAGGAGGCAATACGAATTGCACTTAAACCCAATCTCATTAAGTCTCTTCACTACATAGATCATTTGTGCTATTTTCTGATCTTCTGATGCTTTTGCAAGGCACTTTTGATTGTTTTAGTACTCTATGTGATAAATTGTCCATGCCCATTCTTCTTCTTGGAAAGCTGCAATGAGGTGGGCAAGTGGTCCCTGGTAATGCTATAATATCTTCAGTCACTCAGGAGGAAACAAAAGTTAATCATGACATGCCACTCCCATGAGGAAATATTCACTTGTCCATTAAAGCTGTTTTGGGAGCCAACAATTCTGCATGTGAGAGTGAGATCCTTACTAAGGAGAAGCTTATATATACAACGGGCTTCTCTGGATTTATTTTTACATGGTGCTGGATTACTCAATGCCAAAATTAAGGGTGGATTGTGGGTGGGACTTCCAAAATCAAAAGACTGAAGTGTTGATAAAAGCACATCCAGGCCACATGAGCTTCAGTCTCTTCTGAGGCTTCACTTATTCCAACTGTTTAAATTAAAAAAAACAAAATGCCACATACTGTAGCTATTTAGTAATATAATATCCGTTGACTATGTAGTTATATGGGGCTAGATGCTTCTGCTCACTGAGTGGCACAGAGGAAAGCTAAGGACTAGACTAATAGTCACACAAATGGCCCAATGTGTGTAGAAGGGAAGAGAGAACTTGATCTTTGTGGCAAGCTACCCTCCTGTTACTTGCATTTGTGGAGACAACTCCATATGACAATTTCACTGTTGGGACTCTATATGTTTTGAGGAGACGTGTTGGATAAGAGGTGTATGGGTGACATAGTTGCTCATTGTTGCATACTTCTCTGAAAACTTACCAGGATATTCCCAGAAGAAATCTGCCTGGGAATTTATGGTGCTTTTTACTTCATTTTAGTGTGCTGTTGTTTGGAAATGTGGTTAATGCACAGCTATAATGGAGGACCCAACTGAAGCATGGATCACAAGTGCATGATAAATACAGCATATTACGTGACTCTGCAATTTATCACAAGGCTATCATTGCCAGGGAGAGAGAGAAAGAGAGTGTTTGTGTCTGTCTTGTGTCCATTCCTCAGCAAAACTAACAATTTTAATGTGCAGCAAATTTTGCTTTAAACTATTCTAGTGTCCCATTTACTTACTAAATTGTTATAAAGAGTGAGAGTAAAAAGTAACTAAGTCCAAGATGCGTGAAATATTTGAGCCTACAAAAAAAAGTTCCCTCTGAATTTTGAGAAGAGAGCAGTTCCATAAACCTCCTTAGCTTTCATATATATGGCTCAGCATCTCCGTAGAAACAAGCTACTGTCACAGAAACTCATTTTCAACATATGGCAGACACATGTCAGCTTGAAAGCTTTTCTGTCTCATCAACAGAAATTGGTCCAATAAAAGATATTACCTCACCCACCTTGTCTCTCTTGTAATAAACATAAGATAAGACTCCTGAGGATATATATTTATGATAAAGCATGGCAACATTGTCAGAGGGAAACTTGCATCAGGCTACATCAAGGTAGATGTCACTGGCGTGCTGCTCTGTCTGTTCCACACTATCAGAGGCTCGTTCACCTGCACATATACCAATGTGATATATGCCATCATGTGCCAGCAATGCCCCTCTGCCATGTACATTGGCCAAACTGGACAGTCTCTACGTAAAACAATAAATGGACACAAATCAGATGTCAAGAATTATAACATTCAAAAACCAGTCGGAGAACACTTTAATCTCTCTGGTAACTCGATTACAGACCTAAAAGTCACAATTCTTCAACAAAAAACTTCAAAACCAGACTCCAACGAGAGACTGCTGAATTGGAATTAATTTGCAAACTGGACACCATTAAATTAGGCTTGAATAAAAACTGGGAGTGGATGTGTCATTACACAAAGTAAAACTATTTCCCCATGTTTATTCCCCCTCCTCATTGTTCCTCAGACATTCTTGTCAACTGAAATGGCCCACCTTGATTATCACTACAAAAGGTCCGTTCCCCCCGCTGTCCTGATAATAGCTCACCTTACCTGATCACTCTCCTTACAGTGTGTATGGTAACACCCATTGTTTCATGTTCTCTTTGTATATAAATCTCCCCACTGTATTTTCCATTGAATGCATCCGATGAAGTGAGCTGTATCTCACAAAAGCTTATGCTCAAATAAATTTGTTAGTCTCTAAGGTGCCACAAGTACGCCTTTTCTGTTTTCAGCTAGTAATTGCATAAGCTGCCTTGGAAGAAAATACCTCTGACTAGAAACATAATATATAATCAACTCAAATAATTACAACAAAAATGCTAACTTGCTGTTTTCACAACATGGATAATAGGTTTGCTTAAGGGTACAGAACACATCAGCGCTTTTGCATGTTGTCTTGTATTTCAGAGCCATTAAAACATGCTGCAGCCTGAATAAGGAAATAAATGCCTCCTGCTCATGACCAGAGTGACAAATAGCACTCTGAAGGTTAAGATGTCTTAGAGGGTGGCACAGTGCTGGGTAATGTGGATAATTTCCAGATCCAGGGTACCTTCTATCAATGTTGAAGTGTTTTCTTTTAAATTCAGGCTGCACAATATGCCAGGACAGCATTTGGACACATGACTTTCCATCCATAACTAATTTTCCCATGGCTAAAATTAGTGATGCTGTTTAGCTTTTCCTTGTCTTCCAACTTCTCCATCCACACTTTAACTCAAACAGTTCTTTCCCTATTGCCCTGAGGTCCTTCCTTTCTGGTAATCACCCAGTCTGGTTCTCTCCAGTTGGGTCTAATTCTTAGTTACCTGTCTCCCCTCCAGATCCCAAAGAATGGGATGATTGGGCTCTCCAGCTCCATTTAACTCTCTCATTGTCAATGTAGGATTTATACCCCATCTCAGATGCCGAAGTATGGATTTAGGTGCTTTCCATTAGGTACCCAAATCTGAAAATATTCACCATCAAGGGCTCAGTCCTGCAAGGTGCTGGGAGCCCTTATTTTTCATTTGCATCAGTGGGAGCTGAGGCTACTCAGGTTCATCCATTGGGTGCTTAATACTATGGAGGAAAAATCTAGTAGGCCTAAACTTATAGGCCTAAAACTTTGGTCAAGCTAACTGTGTATATGAAGCATAAGAAGAAAAGTGAGAAAAAATCCCATTGTAAGGCAATTGCAATAGCACAGTTTAAGAAATGTAACCCTAACAGCTAGAAATTAGGAAAGACCTGATAACTGCAAAGAACAACCTGTCAATTACAGGAAAAAGCTTGTTTTGCTATACTCCAAATAAGGGAAAACTACTGCTAAAGCTTGCACTATATGCCAAATAAGGGAAAATGCTCTTAAAGGAAATGTGCTTAACAAATTGTGGTTTTCAGCTATATAAACTCCTATATTTTCTGTTTACGCAGAGCACCTGATCATTGATGCACTTTATCTAGTATGTTTTAAAATAGGACTAGATCAAATGAATACAGCTCACTACCGAATTCATATAGGGATCTCAGAGCCCAGTTGCAAGGCACTTCCTGTTGCCCAGAGCTGTGCTGCTCGCTTTTGTATAGAGTCCCTGTCATGTAATCAGGATATCGGTGATCAGGCCTAGTGGTTGCAGCCAGTCAGTAACCAGGACTAGAAGCACAGGGTCAGAATTGGGATCAGAGGCCAGAGCCAAGGGTCTGAGCCAAAGTCAGAGGTCAGGAACCAGAACCATTAGTCAGAGCCAGGTTACCTGGAGTGAGGCAAGGCAGGAGCAGGACTGGGAACCAGCAGGCACACAGAAGTTATCACAGCTGTCCCGCTGCTGTTTTCAGTTTTGAAAACTTTCTGTTTTGTTTCAGACTCTTCCCACCAATCAAGTGATGTAGCCAATCAGTCAGCCTATAGAGGCCAGCTGTGACCGTTAGGTTGCCCAGAGATTGGCTTTGGTGCAGGCCCTGATTCCTGACAATCCCAGATATATAAAGAGACAGAAGAGTGGAAGAGGGAGAGTTATTTGTGGCAGTATTTCATTAAGGGCATATTCAAACAACTTATTCCAATTTATATATTTTATGAACACTAGTTAGTAACTTTTTTAAACAGAAAAACCCAAGGAATGTCCATTATTAAAGCAATATTTTAAATATGATGTTACATTTCCTGGATTTATTACCAGAAAAAGTCTAATTGTGGTTGAATGCCAAGTGTTTGTTTTTTTCTGTCTTGTGCAGTTACATTTTTTGTAGATGAATGTTTGACACAACCAAGCCCACACTACAGGGCATACACTAAAACAAAATGTCAAAAGTAATTGGAAAACCTTCTGTAGCTGAATGTTTTCTGATTTTTTTCTTTTTCTTTTTTTTTCTCTTTTTCTTTAAGAACCAGTGGTTGTTTCTATTGTATCAATAAGCGAGCATCTGTCTGAGTTGCTGTGTCTGGTTATAAATATTCCAAGGAAACATCACCAAAATGTCAAATTTCTCTCAGGCAGCCATATGTATAACAAGATCTATGAAGAAAGATTTAAGCAATATGCTTCCAGTTTCCTGTTCTCATTTACAGACTTATCAAGATTCCCCATGGTACCCCTAGTGACAATCTAGGGATTAATCAGTATAGGCAAGCATAGGTTCAGCTCATTCAGATTCACCTTCAGACTTGTAAACAATTGGTTCAGATCCAGCTTTGGTTTCCTCTTTGGACAGACTCCAATATGGCCCCCAAGGTGCTTGCTTTGCCTTCCCCATTCCCAAGACTGACCTGTTAAGTGTCTTGAACCAGACTTCCTTGCTGTTATGGAACCAACAGCTCTTGTCTTTAAACAGTCCCTCATAGTTCACACCACATAGCAGCCTGTTGGTACAATCAAACAACTACATTAACAGAACAAAACAAACAAGGGTCGGGGGGAGGGGAGAGAAAGGAACATGTAATAAAAGCATTATAAGCATACCAGTTGCTTGGTCACAACTAAAAAACATCAAGTGTGTAATGTGAAGTAAAGTGCAAGAATGTGTGTGCAAAAATTGAAAAACAGTGCAGAATAGAGAAGTACCTAAAAGCTTCAAAGGTCAGTCTTAATGGTATTATAGCAGGTGTCCATAGTTCTCCTTCCCTCATCTCCTTCCCCTTGGCAAAATGTCTTGCCCACGATGGACATGACTGCACAAGGGGTTTGGTTGGTGTGGGAATGGAGAGCACAGGGAACACCTGCCCACTCCCGTTTATGGAATTGTCCATTGGCCCAGCCAACCCCAGAGTTTTCCAGTGCAAGCACTGGTGGCAGGACATGGCATTGCAGAGGGGCGTATAGGTTCATAGATTCATACATTCTAAGGCCAGAAGAGACCATTATGATCAGCTGGTCTGATCTCCTGTATAGCACAAGCCACAGAAAGTCCCCAAAATAATTCCTAGAGAATTTTAGAAAACATCCAATTTTGATTTTAAAATTGTTAGTGACAAAGAATCCACCACAATCCTTGGTAAATCAATCCAGAGATTAATTAATGTCACTGTTAAAAATGTATGCCTTATTTCCAGTCTGAAGTTGTCTAGCTTCAGCTTTCAGTTATTGAATCATGTTATATCCTTTTCTGCTTGATTGAAGAGCCTATTATTAAATATGTGTTCTCCATGTAGGTACTTGTAGACTGTAATCAAGTCATCCCTTAATCTTCTCTTTGTTAAGCTAAACGGATCAAGCTCCTTGAGTCTATCACTATATATGTTCTTTGTGAACACAAGGCCACAGTTTGTAACATTTATCATTTTTAAAGGCTTATAATTCTCTTTATGAATTTAAGGTTGAAAGCCCACAGACACATTATGGTAAGAGTAATATACTAATTTCATTTAATTTTTTTTAATGAGGGAGGGTGGGGTGAAGTCTTACCAAGAGCAAAGTTACCAGTATTGGTTCTATGACTGAGCTAGCACACTATAAATATAGGTGTAACACAGCGCTAGCAGCCCTAACTGTGTATCTATGGTCTTGGATGAGACTGTACGTGCAGCATCTAGCCCCTCCTATGGTGCATGACACCATGGCGACACCTCTGTTTTTAGCCTGCTAGCTCAATCAGCGTTAGTTTGCTTGAGCTAGAATTTACATTTTTCAGCTCTAATGCAGAATATACCCTTTGTTTCAAGCCAGGGAAGCCTTGGAAGATATAAATATTTTGGAACTATCAAAATGGAAGAAACTGGTGGTGGGTTTCCATATATCTGTGCAAAGGAGATATTTAGGCATCTAGTGACTGAACATCTTGTGACTCAGATCAGGGTTGAGTGGAGAGGGTTAGTAAGTTACTCTGGTGGTCCTAAAAAGTTTGCACTTCCCAGGAATCTGATCAATTGACTAGAGTTCCTGCTGCATCAAACATTTTCAAGCATAACCTGCCAGGAGAAGAGGAAAGTTGGGATCAAAATTAACAAATTGCTGGACGAAGGTGTAGAGGCTTGCCAGCGACAGAGTGGATTACTTCCCACTTTTCCCCTGCCGTAGCCCAGGAAGTGTCCCAAGAATCAACAGATCACAAAGGACAGGCAATGAAAATCAGAAGGGACCTCACTAGCTTCTGAATCGCAAGTGTATCATAAGCCATGCTTTCTGGGACAACAATTTGCTGGTCAAGGCACAGATCTATATAATTTCATAAGTGTGACCAAGTTATTAAAGAGCAATATTTGCAAAGATATGCCCTCATGCCTGGTAGGCCTGAAAACCTGTAATTGTTCACTGAGCCAAAATTGCAAAAGTAGTTTGAAAGAGTAACTAGTGATATGTTTAATATTGTTTTCCTCCACTCACCATCCATCCTGGATGTCATGTGGTTGTGTGGGAGGAGAAGAGAAGGAGAAAAAGAGATTATGGAAATGCCATAGCTTCCATTCTCAACCAAAGCAAAAAGCATCTACTGCATGCAACATCTGCCATAATAATAATTGTATTGGTCATAACCCAGAAATCCCTCTCTCTTAAAACTACAAATTCCCACATAACAAAAATCAGGTGGATGGCACTTACTGGGCTGCAGATGCAACCCTTGGCCCCATGCTGCTTCCTTTCCATGCTATTCCCCGGATCCATCCCCAAACAAGTCCTTGGAAAATGTTGCTAGGATGTCTGCTAGCCTAACCAGCTGCAAGGGCTGCTCCAGGACTTTCATCTCCATGATCTGGTCCTGGGATTGTTATTTTGCCATTGTTTCAGCTGCTGCCACCCTCGCCTCCCTTTCTCTGTTCTGAAAATAACATCCTCCCTTATGGGAGATGGTGGATTCTGTGCTCGGGGTGTTGGCATATACCCAGTAAAGCTTCTCATAGCAATGGACATGTACAGAGCACACTGCTGTGGTTTTTCATCCTTGGACTTGTGATACAGCTCTTTAAGTGCAGGATATACTCTTTGCACTGCACACCAGTCCGGTGGATGCCCAGGTCCATGAGCCTCTTCAAGATAGTCTCATAGAGGTGGATATTTCTGGATATTGGGGGATATTTATGTCCTACTAAAATCATAGTCCCAGGGTATTTACATCAAGGTTAACTAGAACCTGGCCACCTAGCAACATGCGGAGGGGTGGCCATCTTCTAGACAATATGGCTGAAGTGAGCTCAGAAACTAGAACAGGCCATGGAAAATGAAGGGTTAAATACCAAGCAAGGGTATATGAACTAATAGCTGGTTTCTAGTGCATTGAGGGAAAGTGGAAAGAGAATGGATAGAAGGGCTGCAAGGTAAAGGTACAGGGAATTGTGGGAATGTCAGTGTAGGACTTGAGGCCAGATCCCTTTGTCTTTGCTACCCCTAAACTGCATGAGTAATCCTATTGAAGAGAGTCAAACTTCAGAATAAGGTATCACTCAATGTGAGTAGGGGTATCACAGTCTGGCCCATATTGGGTACTTGTCAGTTTGTGTTGTGTAATAGTTAGTATTTTTATTGGTAAAGCCTTATCATCGATGTCATTCCTGACTGAATGTCCTTAAACAATGTTAAAAAATCAAAAAATAAAATGAAGTCAATGCTTGAAAGCATTTAAACACTATGCAATCTGCCATTCTGCCAACTGTTTGTGTTTCAAATGACATTCTTCAGACTAGCATGTTAAAGATGGCATGATTCTTGGAATGGAGAGTGCCTGTAGCACTTTATCAGGACAGGGCATGATTGGTCCAAGTCACTGCCATTCTATGAAAAGTGAAGCCTGTGAAGAATTCTGCTGTCCTTGTATTACACAATTTATCTCAACAGGAGCATCTCACACTGGTCCTGATTCATCTGCACTGGTTGCCTCTTGTTTTCCACGTAGAATTTAAGGTAGGTGGTATTGACCTTTTGATCCAAAACAGCCTATGACCTACTCATCTGAGATTCCACTCTCTCCCAAGCCATACTGCTGCAGTTGCAATCAGTAAGTACATGTATGCTGGAGCCACTTGATATAAGAGACGAAGCTGCTGGCAAATAGGGTATTCTCTGTGAGTTCCTTTCAGCTGTGAAACTTACTCCCATCCCTCCACATTCTCAGTATGAAGTAGATTTGTTAACTTTTAGGGCAATCAAATATAGGAATTGCTATACTGGATGAGACCAGTGGTCCATCTAGTCCAATATATGGTCTCTGACCATGGCCAGTACCAAATGTTTAAAGGAAGGTTAAAAAAACTTTAGGTAGAAAATTGTAGAGGAGATTGCTGTGATGGGGTATACAAACCCCACATCAGCCAAGGAGCTGTTAACTAGAGCCTGAAAGCTTTATTTAACCACACTTTTCTTACACCCGAAGGATGTGTCAGGTTCAGGAAGCAGTTAAAAGGAAGGTATTCAGTACACTGTGGGAGGAGCGAATGGAGTAGAAGACTACAACTATGACAATGACCCCACACCCACCCCAAGAGACAGGTGGTCTGGAGTTTATGCTGTGGGTAGGGCCTGACAGGAACCAGGCGGATGAAGAACCATAGGGAAAGCTATAGGAATGGAGATAGTTCCTGTGGTGGGCCTTGAAAATAGAGCAAGACTCCAGAGAGGCAGCCCTATGGGTCAGCATTCTGTAGAATAGTGGAGAACTGGGGAGAACCTAAGGTGGACTAAAAGCTCATGTCCAGGATGGGTGGAAGTTGTTTGTTTGTATTTTTGTCTGAATTTTAGTGAAGCACTCCAAGAAGAGCCATTGAACTGAAAGAAGAGTGAGGTTGAAAAGGAGCCGAGGAAGGGTAGAAGACATATTTACTTCCATTATTTTGTCAGACATTACTTGTTTGGGAAATTGGTGCCCCAGAAGGGGGAGAAGTATATTGCACTCTGTCCAGAGGCCCAACTCACCACCATAACACACCACTAAAGTCCCAAGGAGGACAGTGAAGCAGAGTTCTTGAATTGCCATATCACAGCACAAGGGAGCACATTGCAATAGAGAATCAACAACACCTACCTATAAGGGAGAGTTTCTTAACCCATGGTGGTGGATTTTTGCCCCAAGTATGATTTATAGCCCTTCTCCCATGCTTCTAGGGAGAGGAGGGGAGGGGTAAGGGATACTGTGGGTGTTTAATGCTGGGAGAGGAGGGATTTTTCAGTCTTTATTTTGCATGGTTATTACTGGTTAGGATTCATGTAGGAATGTTGAAGCTGTAGTAGTAATTAATAAATTATAATAATTGTATATTTAAATAATGTTAAAGATGCCTAGCAGATAGGATAGGCACCCCTATTTTTTCCTTCTTATAACGTTTTTTTTTTTAATAAGGCAAGTGTATGATTTAAGGATGAGGGTTTTTCTTTGTTGTTCAAAATAAGAAGGATTTTCCCAGTGGAATTAAGTAGGAGGCCTCTGAACATGAATTACACAATTATACCGAATAGTTTTCCTTATCCCAATAACTAAGCAAACTACTTTATATTTATAATTACTGCTTTAAGACAACTTGGGACTCAAAGGGAATGCTAAGGAAAATGTTTCCATAGTAAAGCAATGCTATAAGGAACAGCAAAAACAATAAGCTATTTAGAAAAAATGAAAAGCTGGTATATATCTAATTTGAATATTTTCAAGTGCCATGTTAAATTATTTATAAAAAGAAAATTTTCAAAAATGAAACAAAGAAAGTTGTCAGTCACACACTGTTTGTAATAACTTCTAAGAGAACAAGGCTTATTCCAAATCTTATGCTCACTCACCAGCAGCAACAACTAAATTTATCCATAATATATTTTCTTCAGCCTAGAGACAGCAGATATCAAAGTGCTGGAACAATAAGTCATTACCACTTTAAAGAAAAGAAAAAAAAATTTAGAGAGCTATGATAAACTCCTTGCACTTTATAAATTCTCCCGTGAGAAGCAACAGGCCATTTCTCATTGCAATTTTGCTGATTTAAATCCAAGAATTAGGAGAGGGAAAAAATAAAAGCTGACCTCATCTGGCTTAGAGAGATATATCTGAATCACTCTAAAGTTAGGAAGTAAGTGTCCAGTAATGTACACTGTATTATTGCATCTCTAGTTCTAAAGTTTTTCTTTCACATCAAAATCCATTTTTCAAATTTTCAGAGTGGATTTACTTGATTCCCACCCTACCGGGGATAACTCTTTTGGTGTGTTAACACACACCAATTAGTAGACTTGAAATTCAGTTGTTCTTTCCTACATTAGTTGAGTTATCAAGGAGCTGGGGAAGTAGCTGTCAAGGGAAAGGGAAAGGAAGTTGGCCCAACCTTGTGGAGTGAGCTGTGCTAGGTGAAGAAGGAAATTCCTGGTAACTAGCAGTGCCTTGAGGCACTGTGCTCAAGAGGTTATAGAGATAGGCATAATGCTTTCAGCAACACTACAGATGAAGAATACTTGTAAACTTTACTTATTGTATACTTTATAACATTGAGTATGCATACTCCCCTCAATCCCAGCTTTTAGGTACCAGCAGTTTTGTAGTGGGGTGGCCTGGACACCTCCCTCACCAATCTATCTAATGCCATTCTTTTAGGCAGGGAGTGTCATCAACATCCTTATGCTCAAGCAATGAAAGCATCATTGTGGATGGCAAGGGTGTGTTGAATGAGTAAAATGGCAACGACAGCATCTCTCTAGTTACTGAAACATAATTTGATTGTTGATGATACTTGGGAAAGTTTCTCATTTTTTCCCATTAGAGCTGGCTGACACTTGGGATTTCTGGTTCATGAGTGATTTGGAGATTTTGAAATTTGGTTTAGTTCCAAATCACAACAAGGTCAAATTTTGAAATATCAACATCCTTCACATAACAATTACTTTTTTCTGCACAGGTCTGGTATATATTCCTTTCTCAAATGTCTAATTATGCATATACTTGCTATTGATGAGCTTTTGTTGAGCTCTGCTTCATATAACTTCTAAATTATTTTGAATAACTAAACCAAAGCAACTCAGCAAACCTTGGACACTCTGAACTGCTCATGAAAACTATGCCATCTTTCTACATTTCCAAACCACGTACCTAAATCCTGAGTCTATTCTTTGTTTCCTTTATATTCCTTCTGTTGTGAAAGAGGTTTGATTTTTGTTTTTAATATGAAGAACTGCAAATGATCCTGGCATCCTTCGAGTCATTTGTGTCTAACAGTGTCACACTGGTATGTACTAGCTTTCTCACAGTAGTCTTTGAGGAGGGGGATTTCAGCATTACTCTGTGCTCAGCCTGACCCTTACCTCATTCCTTATTTAACTGTCTCTAAATCAAAATTCAGGTTCTTTCTCTCTCTCTCTCTCTCTCTCTCTTTCAGATTTCCCAGTAATAGTTACTCTCCAACTTGGTTTCTTCAGCTGATCCCACTTATCTTGAACTGAAGTAAAATGTCTTAGTATCCTATAGAAAAAATAAGATAAGAAGAATATACAAAATAAAAGAGAGTTGTAATAAAAGAAATCTAGGGGCTTTTGAGCCATTCTGCAGACTCTTATGCATGTGCTCACTTTTCCCCATGTGAGTAGTTCCACTCAATGACACAACTCCTGTGTGTTCTGTTAGAAACATACAGAAGTATTTTCACTACAAGATTGTTCTACTGTAAGACTTTTTGGTAGGCACAGTTACACTATTTGTACAGCATTAATTTCAGTGGGGTCCCAATTTCTCATTGGAGCATTTAGGAACTAAAGATAATAAATACTATAAATAGCCCTGCTAAGGGTTTGTGTTACAAAGAATGGAAAAAGTAATCATATGGTGACATCATGTAACCATGCCTCTGTCCCACTTATCAGACTATCAGGAATTCTTCCAGCTGCTAAAACTAGGGTCCAGGCATAAAGCGCTTCTATGTGAAAATATCAGCTTGATGTAAGCACCTATTGTATGATGTGACAGTGACCAAATTCAGTTAATACAGTATCAGTGACCGCTTTATTCTGGAGTCAATACAGTGTGGTTACACAAAAAGTTTAAGTTTCTTTCAGATAATCTATGTGTTTATTTCATATTGTTTTATGCCTTTCCTCTTTTAAAGTTTATCTGAATTAGAATTAAAACAATTAAAAAAAATAATTGTGTTGTTAAACAATAATAGAATACTATTTATTTAAATATTTTGGATGCTTTCTACATTTTCAAATATATTGATTTCAATTACAACACAGAATACAAAATGTACAGTGCTCACTTTATATTTATTTTGATTACACATATTTGCACTGCAAAAAACACAAAATAAATAGTATTTCCCCCATTACAAGTACTGTAGTGCAATCTCTTTATAATGAAAGTTGAACTTAGAAAATGTAGAATTGTGTACAAAAAATAACTGCATTCAAAAATAAAACAATGTAAAACTTTAGAGCCTACAAGACCACTCAGTCCTACTTATTGTTCAACAATCACTCAGACAAACAAGTATGTTTACATTTATGGGAGATAATGCTGCCCACTTCTTGTTTACAGTATCACCTAAAAGTGAGAACAGGCATTCGCATGGCACTGTCATAGCCGGCATTGCAAGATATTTACGTGCCAGATGCACTAAAGAGTCATATGTCCCTTCATGCCTCAATGACCATTTCAGAGGACATATATCACTGCTGATAACAGGTTCTGCTTGATAACAATTCAAAGCGCTGCAGACCAATGCATGTTCATTTTCATCATCTGAGTCAGATGCCACCAGCAGAAGGTTGATTTTCTTTTTTGGTGGTTCGGGTTCTATAGTTTCCGTATTGGAGTATTGCCCTTTTAAGATATCTGAAAGCATGCTCCACACCTCACCACTCTCAGATTTTGGAAGACACTTCAGATTCTTAAACGTTATGTTGGGTGTTGTATCTATCCTTAGAAATCTCACACTGATACCTTCTTTCAGTTTTGTCAAATCTGCAGTGAAAGTGTTCTTAAAATGAACATGTGCTGGGTCATCATGCAAGGCTGCTATAACATGAAATATATTACAGAATGTGGGTAAAACAGAACAGGAGACATACAATTCTTCCCCACAGAGTTCAGTCACAAATTTAATTAACACATTTTTTTAACGAGCATCATCAGCATGGAAGCATGTCCTCTGGAATGGTAGCTAAAGCATGAAGGGGCATACGAATGTTTAGCATATCTGGCACATAAATACCTTGCAATGTCGGCTACAAAAATGCCATGTGAATGCCTGTTCTCACTTTCAGGTGACATTGTAAATAAGAAGCGGGCAGCATTATCTGCCATAAATGTAAACAAATTTGTTTGTCTTAGTGGTTGGTTGAACAAGAAGTAGGACTCAGTGGACTGGTAGGCTGTAAAGTTTTACACTGTTTTCTTTTTGAGTGCAGTTATGTAACAAAAAAAATCTACATTTGTAAGTTGCACTTTTGTGATAAAGAGATTGCACCATAGTACTTGTATGAGGTGAATTGAAAAATACTATTTTTTATCATTTTTACAGTGCAAATATTTGAAATAAAAATAATAATATAAAGTGAGCACTGTACACTTTGCATTCTGTGTTGTAATCTAAATCAATATATTTGAAAATATAGAAAACCTCTAAAATATTTAATACATTTCAATTGGGATTTTATTGTTCAACAGTGTGATTAAAACTGTGATTAATAGTGAAGTCCCATTTTCAAAATAATGTAGGACTTTAAGTATCATTGAAGGTTAGTGGTTTCCTAAGAGCCAGATTTTCAAAGTATTTAGGTGTCTAAAGATGCACATGGGAGCTTAGGCGGGATTTACAAAAATTTACTTTAGTAAATAAGATGCTTTATATCCCATTGAATTCAATGGGAGTTAACCTGTTTAGGTGCTTCTGTAAATCCAGATAGGCACCTATCTGCATCTTTAGATATCTACATACCTTTGAAAATCTGGCCCATAATCATGTAGGTGCTTTTGAAAAATGTATGGTCTCTCTGTGCCTTAGTTCCACATCTGTAAAATGGGGTGGATAGTGTGTCCTACCTCATAGGGTGCTGTGAGGATCAATACATTAATGACTGTGAAGTGCTCAGACACTGCATTAATGGGGGCTATATACGTATCTAAGATAAGGATCAGTACCTTATTTATGGCTTTGTATCTTTCTTTCATTTCATTGACGCTGATAATTGTGATTCTCCTTTCCATGTGGACATACCTTTGGTTTGATTTATTAATAGTTACTATCATCTTCAATTATTGAGAAATTCTTCCCCCATGGAGTAAGTTCTGATGGTGGAGAGATAATAGTTTTTATAACTATTATTTTTAAACTACTATTGTTCTTGGTTTGGTATTTGGATTTTTTATTTATTTTCTTTTTTTTCTTTGAGGATGGAGAGGAAAGGAGCAAAAACATAATATCTTATTATTATTATTATTATTATTATATCTTATTATTATTATATTATATCTCATAATATTTGGTTCTGACCACTGTCAAAGAGAAGGTGCTGGACTAGCTGGACCACAGGTTGAATCCTGAACCCCTTAGCTTTCCAATTATTGTAAACAAAAGCATTATGGAAATTTCTATTTTATTATTAACATGGAAGAAAGGTTTCAAAGGCTACCAAATTAAAAAAACAAACAAACAACTGATGCATACAGAAAAATACGTTTAGGTCCCAAGAGGGGATTACGGATAATAAGGAGTGGGGAAAGAATTCAAAACTTAAAGAAAAAAAGACAATCTGATGGTGTCCTTTAACATTTCCCCCAACCTTCCTAAGTAAATCTGTTCTTGGCTTGATTACATGGTTGTTAGTACTAAAGTGGAACCAGCCTTCCTGCCATTATAATACAGCTCTGACAATATCATGTTGGCATTAACATGAACATTTTGTTTGGCAATTTACAGCCTTGGAGTGTACTAAGACTTACTTCTCTTTCTCCTTTTGTCAACTGTATTCTTTTCCACTTAATCTTTATTTCTTTATACATAAGCCATCCTCTGCACAATGGCACACTTTTGTGCTAGATCTGTTAACAACCATTTTCGTGGCTGTTTATTTAGCTAATAAAAAAAAGAATGGAACCATATGGGAATTTGAATTATAAATTTACTAATCTTGTTTTTCCTACTAATTCAGAAGTGATATTTCTCCTTAACCCCATTGCACTAATTCTGATGATATTCATGTGCTTCAACTCCTCTCCTCCTAGAAGCAGCCACAATACAAAGTTTGCTTGGTTTTTCAAACACAGTATTGTTTTTCAGAGAAGCGGGCAAACTGAATGGCTCTTCAGGGAATTATCCTCTGAAGTGAAGGAGGCAACAATGGTGAGGTAAAGAATTTAAATAAGTGAAATGAGGCCACAGATGTGAGAAAGAAAGGAGAGCGAGATGGAGAAGGATTCAAAAGGTAAAGTCACAAGAAGAGGAAAACAAAAATATACTATACCTAAGACAAGAAAAGACAGAGAACATTTAAAAGAAAGAAATGTAAGACAGAGCTGGGAAATCAGCCTGGCAAAGATTACTTGAAAAAAATCAAGCAGAGTCATGAGGAAGAAAAGAAAATTATTTAAAACAAAAAACACAACAACCAACACAGCATACCATTAAAATAAGAGCAAGCCTTTTTAAAGTAAAGAAACTTACCAGACTATAAAAAGGGGGCATTAATCATTACACTGAGAGCAATGTTTTTTTTAATCACTGATACATGTAATATAAAAAACTATCAAAACAGACAATAGGATGCATAATGATATTCATCTTAGAATCACTTATGAATAAAAATTATTTGTATGTGAAAATGTTTACTTCCTTCAGAGTTAAAGTCTTTGAATAGCCACTGCATTTACTTTCTGTCAAATTAAATATCAGTTGATTACAGTGAATAATTTTAGCAAAGATGGTTTCTCAAACCAAACTGACTTTTTCAAGCTTATATTAGCTGTTAAAATAGAACTTTTTTGAGGAGTGGGAAGTTTGCAGGGGAAGACATACCCATTACCACTCAGTTGTTAAACCACATCTACCCCATTTCTTTTGTGGACTTTTTCCAACCCAGGGGAAAAAATTGCCGGTATTAAAGGGATGTCTAACCTATCAGAGAAAGGCATAAGAAGATCCAATGGCTCAAAGTTAAAGCCACCTCAACTTCAAATTGGATACAAGATACACATTTTTAACAGCGAGAATGATTAACCATTGGACCAAACTACCAAGAATATAGTGGATTCTCCATGTCTTTATGTCTTCAGATCAAGATTCAATGTCTTTCTGGAAGGTATGCTTTACTCAGACTAGTTATTGGGTTCAGTACAGGTGTAACTGTGTGAAATTCTATAGTCTGGGTGTACAGAAGGTCAAATTAGATGATTTAATGGGTTCCTTCTGGCATTAAAATTCTATAAACCAATTCCTATCATTCCAGGCACTTCTGAAACCCTTTCTCCATATCCTGCCAATATCCCTCTAACCACATATCAAAATCTGTCCATTTTGAATGGGTATTTGGTGTGTTGATGTATCAGAGCTTACCCAACTTGTCTGTCTTAATCAGCTGTACTTCAAAATACCTGAAAACTAACAGTTAGTTAATACATCATATATACAGCATGGTATTTTCATGCTTAGGGGCAGCACTAAGAACAATTCGAACCAGAATCAGATAGGGTAGACATAGGTGGACAGTGCCAGAATCTGAGCAAGGGATATAACAGTAGCCACTGGAATCAATGTGACAGATCTTTACTACAAAGGATATCTGGATTCCAGGTTACAGGTTGGGCATCTTGAGCCAGATAGTACCAGATGAGAGGGAGAGGAAATTGGTTCAGGGAGAGTGTGTTACCAATGTAATGGGCTTACATGTACATTACAGCAAAGAATACCATAAATTATCACATTAAGAAATTCTTACTTCAAAAGGTTTCTTCTGTATTGAATGATGCTGCAGCACCTCTGCTATCAGAGGCAGGTCAACAATCATTCAGATGCACTCATTTTTCCTCCAGGGGTCAGTTAACATTTTCCCCACGCAGAGATCAAAAATATATTTCGCATTTCTCAATTACTTTGTTTTACTTAATATGAAATAAAAGAAAGAACATAATCCTCGATCCTGCCATCAGATGCTTACCAAGTCCCACTGCAGGATCAGGACTGTAATATCACCCTAACATTGTGCACCTGAACCAAAACACAAAATGGCAACTCACAACTTTTCCTATCTCAATCAAGGAGACACCTCCAAAATTTACAGGTGCAGGACACAAAGTGACATGTCTATTCAACTACACAGTTACGTAAGAAAGCACTCCTGCATATTTTATGTTTAAGTGAAATTTATAGTTCTGCTTAAGCCTATCAATACCACTTGTTGCTCCCATCAATTTTCCTTCAAGAGAGCAATACTATTAGTCTTTAAGAATAGAAGAAATTTACACAACTCAGAATTAAGCTGGAATTTCCTTCATTGGGGAAGATTGCAACAAACAATTAAGATACTGTTGTTTTAAAGTCCTACCTTCTGTCCTTCCAAAAGAACACAAATGCTGATAAAAAACCTGCTCATATAAAATGTCATACACATTTTTGTTCTCTGCATTGTGTACTGTAAATAAATGCCAACTTTACTTTTTAATCTTTCTCTCCAGAAGCTTTTTGAGCACTCACCAATAACATTTAACCATGAGCACAAGAAGAATACCTATCTGTGGTGATTTCATACTTCTTCCTCGTGCTTGTAGTATGGTTTGTTTTAAAGACATTTCCTTTCTTTTCTTCAATTTGACTGTAGGAGCATAACTAGGGAACATTAATTCCTCTTCATTAGTAGAACAAATGATTATGGTACTGTCTCTCAATATATCAGTGCAGATTCATCTTGGGAGAGGTTAATCTTATGCTCCATAAATGTGATAATTTGTCCCGCTTCCCCAGACAAAGGTTTGACATCATAGCTGGGGACAGAAGAACTGTCTTTTTCACCATTGCTCCTCCCTATATCTTCAAATTCATGCAGATTCTATTTGCCCTCTGCCTTTAAAAACAAACAAATAAACAAACAACAAGCCATACAAAGAATTACTGATGGTAAAACCATTATGATTCTTATTCAGACCTGATCCAAGTTGATCTGAATCTTTATTTATACTCACCGTATAGGCTATGTGTATACTACACATCACTTTCGGGTTGTGTAGGATATGCGTAGCTACACACCACAGTGAAAAGCAAGTTCTGTACTCACTCTGATGTGTGGCTACATGTGTCAGTGAAAGGCTCTGGAGGGGGGACACAGTAAGGAAGAGCATCAGCAGATCCCCACTGCTTGAGTCTTCCACTGAGGTGAGGGAAAGATTTGGTAGGGAGATGGCAGAGACAGGCTGAACCTTTCCCCAGTGCCTCACCCCTCCCTGACCCTTTCCCTGTGGAGGAGAAGCAGGGAGCAGGCAGAGCCTCACTGCCCCACTGCCTCCTCACTCCTGGAGTCTTTCCCTGTGGTGGGGAACGCCTCAGTCAGTAGTGGGGAGCTGACTAACCCTTTCCTTGCTGCACCCCCCTGCCAGAGCCTTTTCCCTAAAGGGGATTTTTTTCTGAAGAGGGGACAGTCTCCAGCAGTGGGGAGGCAGCAGGACACTACACTGCTAAAAATAGCAGTGTAGACATGAGACACAGCTTGGGTGAGTAGACAGCATGTAGGCTATGTACTCACATACATGCCCTTCAGATCTGTCTTTACTCTACTTGCCTAAGCCATGCTTCATTGGCTACACTGTTATTTATACTTGTGCTAGGGAGGCTATGCACATAGGTACTCCACATGCCATCAAAAGAAGTGTGGAGTGTAGATGTACCTAGAGTAACTAAAAAATCATTAACAAGCAAAATAATCTCTTTCCCCACAGACAGCCCAATGGAATGGACACTCTTTTAAATAGAGAAGAAGCAGTTACACAGCTATTATGAAAGCACCTGAATCACTGTCCCATTCAAAAACCAGAAAAATCTAAGCAATAAACTGACGTTTGTCCCGATTCCATGCATCATTCACAGCAATTCAATCAACAGTGTGGTGCTTCCATCTTTCAGAGAAAAGAATCATGCGTGGAAGCAGAAGCTCAAGTGCCCCAGAAAAGATAATGCTAAGTGGTGCCAAATCAGCAACAGAACTTCTTTTGAGAGATGCCAATGTGCTGGATACTGTATGAAAGAGAAAGAAAACCACAGTTTCTGCAAATGAGAATACAAAAAGCTCCATTCAGCACCATTGAAATTAATGGTAAAAAGAACAGAATCAGTCCTTAGCTTAGCCAGATGTCAACTGAGAACATAATGCACCAAGAACCCAATCTTGCATTTATGTCTGTATTAAAGCTCCCATTGACCTCAGTGAGATAGACCCCAAACAATAATCAAAACTCAAGTGTTTATGAATTCCTTCATTATTTTGCAATATTTGGCAATTTATTTTCACATAATCAATTGTCAGCCTACCGATTGCTCATGATACTCACCGCAGGTGAAAATCACCCCAGATTGAAGCCAGCACCACACACCTATACTCCATTTAGGTCCTAATTAAATCCTCTTTAAATAATTTTATGGGGACCTAAGTGGTGCCCAGGCCTCATGCTGGTATTCTGGATGAGTGAAGATCAAAGGAATTTTCTCTTGGTGAAATCACTATTTTTAATTCTCCAAGGAGCACAAGGGTTGCTGTTTTGAGAAGGTGCTGTTTGTTATGCTGTGTTATGTGGTTGCTGCTGTGGTTGGGACTCAGGAGCTTCCTCCTTATTCCCTCACCCCAGCCCAAACTGTGCAAGGAGCTTTTCACATAATAGTAAACAGCCATAATACTAAAACAGCTCTGATAGACAATTAGATTTAGTAATTGTGATTGGCCTATAAGTATGGACCACCAGAGAGGGTTTAAAGGTGATTGGAGGCTAAGTATGTTAATGTCAGGTTTGGGAAACAAGCCAGTCAGAACAGATTAAAAACTGTATAAAAGGACAGAGGGTTAACAGGCAAAAGTCAGTCGAGACAGGGAGTCAGGAGAAGATAAGACCAGAAGAAAGGAAACCTAAATGAGTTGTTATGCTTATAAGAAGCACACAGAATATTTTTCAATGGGATAAGGCAATACACTGCATTTACTGAGAGTACAATTTAGTCATTAAAATCAGCATATGCTTCCATTCACACACACACACACACACCTCCCAAAGGTTCTGCAGCTGGATCTTATAATTACCAGTCCTTAGCGTTGCTCGGTCAGTTTCAGTAGCCAGCTGAAATTACACACAAGGAAGTGAGGGGGAGCTGGGATCTCTGTCCAATGCACTTGAAGCTCTGGTATTGATGCAAAATGAACCCAAAGTCCCATAACAATACCCTTCTTTTATAGCAATAAGTTCCCCTGCAAGTCTATGGGCTGTGTTGTGTCATACTGGAGTCATTAATCACAAACTAGTCAAGGCTGCTCCAAATCAGCATTATTTGGGGTTGTTTTGTGCAGCTGTTTCTTATCTCCTCTCTCTGGCTCCACGCTTTAGCTCGTCCTTGGAGATGTATGCCTCTGCTTTAGGGTCGTCAATCTGCCCTTCTGATAATTAGGGTGGCACCTCTTGATTCCTTCACTCCCCTCTTGACCATCCGGCTCATCTGGTACTGGCGCCTCCTGTCTCTTATCTGTTAGCATACCATACATTCAGCAATCACACAGAACAGTGCATTTTTTTTAAAAGGGCTTCTTACAGAGCAAAAGTTTCTTACAACGCAAAGCAAAGATGAACCATCCTATCCTTAATAAAACAATTCCTTCTTACTACTACTAAATATGCAAAAACCATTTCTTCTTGCTAATTCACAACACATCATATCATATACTAACAAAATGAATACAAATATTAATACTTAGGGTATGTCTACACTACGAAATTAGGTCAAATTTATAGAAGTCGGTTTTGTAGAAAGCGTTTTTATACAGTTGAGTGTGTGTGTCCCCACACAAATGCTCTAAGTGTATGTAGTCAGTGGACTGTGTCCACAGTACCGAGGAAACCATTGACTTCCGGAGCGTTGCACTGTGGGTAGCTATCCCACAGTTCCCGCAGTCTCCACCGCCCATTTGAATTCTGGGTAAAAATCCCACTGCCTGATGGGGCTAAAACATTGTCGTGGGTGGTTCTGAGTACATATCGTCAGGCCCCCATTCCCTCCCTCCCTCCCTCCATAAAAGCAAGGGCAGACAATCATTTTGCGCCTTTTTTCTTGAGTTACCTGTGCAGATGCCATACCACAGCAAGCATGGAGCCCACTCAGCTAACCATCACCGTATGTCTCCTGGGTGCTGGCAGACATGGTATTGCATTGCTACACAGCAGCAGTTTATTGCCTTTTGGAAGCAGACAGTGCAGTATGACTGGTAGCCGTCATCGACGTAGTCCTGGGTGCTCTTTTAACTGGGTGCCTGGGCAAACATGGGAGTGACTCAGCCAGGTCATTTCCCTTGTTTCGTCTCATGGCGATTGAGTCCTACCGGCAGTGCACTGTCTTTTAATCTGCAGCCAGCAGAAGATGATGGCCAGTAGTCATATTGCACCGTCTTCTGCCGAGCACCCAGGAGGTGACGATGGCTACTGCACAGTCTGCTGCCAGCAAGATGTATAAAGATAGATGAAGTGGCTCAAAACAGGAAATAGACCAGATTTGTTTTGTATTCATTTTCTCCTCCCTCCCTCCCTCTGTGAAATCAACGGCCTGCTAAACCCAGTTTTGAGTTCTATCCTTGAGGTTTTGAGTTCTAACCTTGAGGCGGCCATTCAGTTTCTTGCAAAGCCACCCACTTTGTTGATTTTAATTCCCTGTAAGCCAACCCTGTAAGCCATGTCGTCAGTCGCCCCTCCTTCTGTCAGGGCAACAGCCAACAATCATTCCATGCCTTTTTTCTGTGCAGACGCCATACCACGGCAAGCATGGAGGCCACTCAGATCACTTTGGCAATTAGGAGCACATTAAACACCACACGCATTATCCAGCAGTATATGCAGCACCAGAACCTGGCAAAGTGAAACCAGGCGAGTAGGCGACGTCAGAGTTACAAGAGTAATGGGGACATGGACACAGACGTCTCTCAAAGCATGTGCCCCGCCAATGTGGGCATCATGGTGCTAATGGGGCAGGCTTATGCGGTGGAACGCCGATTCTGGGACCGGGAAACAAGCACAGACTGGTGGGACCGAATAGTGTTGCAGGTCTGGGACAATTCCAAGTGGCTGTGAAACTTTCACATGCATAAGGGCACTTTCATGGAATTTTGTGACTTGCTTTCCCCTGCCCTGAAATGCAAGAATACCAAGATGAGAGCAGCCCTCACAGCTGAGAAGACAGTGGCAATAGCCCTGTAGTAGCTTGCAACGCCAGACAGCTACCGGGCAGTCGGGAATCAATTTGGAGTGGGCAAATCTACTGTGGGGGCTGCTGTGATGCAAGTAGCCAATGCATTCAAAGATCTGCTGATATCAAGAGTAGTGACCCTGGGAAATGTGCAGGTCATAGTGGATGGCTTTGCTGCAATGGGATTCCCTAACTGTGGTGGGGCCATAGATGGAACCCATATCCCTATCTTGGCACCGGAGCACCAAGCCTGCAAGTACATAAACCGCAAGGGGTACTTTTCAATAGTGCTGCAAGCACTGGTGGATCACAAGGGTCGTTTCACCAACATCAACGTGGGATGGCCGGGAAAGGTACATGACGCTCACATCTTCAGGAACTCTGGTCTGTTTCAAAAGCTGCAGGAAGGGACTTTCTTCCCAGACCAGAAAATAACCGTTGGGGATGTTGAAATGCCTATAGTTATCCTTGGGGAACCAGCCTACCCCTTAATGCCATGGATCACGAAGCCATACATAGGCAGCCTGGAGACTAGTCAGGAGCTCTTCAACTACAGGCTGAGCAAGTGCAGAATGGTGGCAGAATGTGCATTTGGACATTTAAAAGCGTGCTGGCGCAGTTTACTGACTCGGTTAGACCTCAGCGAAACCAATATTCCCACTGTTATTACTGCTTGCTGTGCACTCCACAATATCTGTGAGAGTAAGGGGGAGACATTTATGGTGGGGTGGGAGGTTGAGGCAAATCGCCTGCCTGCTGGTTATGCATAGCCAGACACCAGGGCGGTTAGAAGAGCACAGGAGGGTGCGGTGCACATCAGAGAAGCTTTGAAAACCAGTTTCATGACTGGCCAGGCTTCGGTGTGAAAGTTCTGTTTGTTTCTCCTTGATGAAACCCCCTGCCCCTTGGTTCACTCTACTTCCCTGTAAGCTAACCACCCTCTCCACCTCCCTTGGATCACCGCTCGCAGAGGCAATAAAGTCATTGTTGCTCACATTCATGCATTCTTTATTAATTCATCACACAAATAGGGGGATAATTACCAAGGTAGGCCAGGAGGGGTGGTGGAGGAGGAAAGGACAAGGCCACACAGCACTTTAAAAGTTTAAAAGTTTAAAACTTATTGAATGCCAGCCTTCTGTTTCTTGGGCAATCCTCTGGGGTGGAGTCTGGGCGTCCGGAGGCCCCTCCACCGCGTTCTTGGGTGTCTGGGTGAGGAGGCTATGGAACTTGGAGAGGAGGGCAGTTGGTTACACAGGGGATGTAGCGGCGGTCTGTGCTCCTGCTGCCTTTCCTGCAGCTCAACCATACGCTGGAGCATATTAGTTTGATCCTCCAGCAGCCTCAGCATTGATTCCTGCCTCCTCTCATCACACTGCCGCCATCTTTCAGCTTCAGCCCTCTCTTCAGCCCGCCACCTCTCCTCCCGGTCATTTTATGCTTTCCTGCACTCTGACATTATCTGCCTCCACGCATTCGTCTGTGCTCTGTCAGTGTGGGAGGACAGCATGATCTCAGAAAACATTTCATCGTGAGTGCGTTTTTTTTTTTGCCTTCTAATCTTTGCTAGCCTCTGAGAAGGAGAAGATCCTGTGATCCTTGAAACACATGCAGCTGGTGGAGAAAAAAAAGGGACAGTGGTATTTAAAAAGACACATTTTATAGAACAATGGGTATACTCTTTCACGGTAAACCTTTTTGTTAACTTTACACACATAGCACATGTGCTTTCGTTCCAAGGTTGCATTTTGCCTCCCCCCCACCGCGTGGCTAACAGCGGGGAACATTTCTGTTCAGCCATAGGCAAACAGCCCAGCAGGAACAGGCACCTCTGAATGTCCCCTTAAGAAAAGCACCCTATTTCAACCAGGTGACCATAAATGATATCACTCTCCTGAGGATAACACAGAGATAAAGAATGGATGTTGTTTGAATGCCAGCATACATACACTGCAATGCTTTGTTCTACAATGATTCCTGAGTACGTGCTACTGGCCTGGAGTGGTAAAATGTCCTACCATGGTGGATGGAATAAGGCTGCCCTCCCCAGAAACCTTTTGCAAAGGCTTTGGGAGTATATCCAGGAGAGCCACGAATGTCAGGGCAAATTAATCATTGAACATGCTGGCTTTTAAAACTTGTATAGTATTTTAAAAGGTACACTCACCAGAGGTTCCTTCTCCACCTGGAGGGTCCGGAAGGCAGCCTTGGGTGGGTTCGGGGGGTACTGGCTCCAGGTCCGGGGTTAGAAACAGTTCCTGGCTGTCGGGAAAACCGGTTTCTCCGCTTGTTTGCTGTGAGCTATCTACAACCTCATCATCATCATCATCATCTTCCTCGTCCCCAAAACCTGCTTCCGTGTTGCCTCCATCTCCATTGAAGGAGTCAAACAACATGGCTGGGATAGTGGTAGCTGAACCCCCTAAAATGGCATGCAGCTCATCATAGAAGCAGCATGTTTGGGGCTCTGACCCGAAGCGGCCATTTGCCTCTTTGGTTTTCTGGTAGGCTTGCCTAGCTCCTTAAGTTTCATGCGGCACTGCTTTGGGTCCCTGTTATGGCCTCTGCCCTGGGAGATTTTCACAAATGTTTTGGCATTTCAAAAACTGGAATGTGCTTCTGATAGCACAGCTTCCTCTCCGCATACAGCAATCAGATACCATACCTCCCGTTCGGTCCATGCTGGAGCTCTTTTGCGATTCTGGTACTCCATCATGGTCACCTCTGCTGATGAGCTCTGCATGGTCACCTGCAGCTTGCCACACTGGCCAAACAGGAAATTGAAATGCAAAAGTTTGCGGACCTTTTCCTGTCTACCTGGTCAGTGCATCTGAGTTGAGAGTGCTGTCCAGAGCGGTCACAATGGAGCACTCTGGGATAGCTCCCAGAGGCCAATACCGTCTAATTGCGTCCACAGTACCCCAAAATTGACCCAGCAAAACCAATTTCAGCGCTAATCCCCTTGTTGGGGGTGGAGTAAGGAAATCGATTTTAAGAGCCCTTTTAGTCGAAAAAAAGGGCTTCGTCATGTGGACAGGTGCACGGTTAAATCGATTTAACACTGCTAAATTCGACCTCAACTCCTAGTGTAGACCACGGCTTAGAATAATTATCACTTAAAACAATTTTCAAGGTTAGGCTTTCTGGCCTACATTGTGAAGAACAGCAAAGAAGCAACTACGGGGTAATAGCAGCAGCACCGCTGAGACAGACCAGAAGGATCCTTAGACAGAGCAAAGGGAGAGAAGTCTACGGAGAGTAAGCACATCAGCCATAGTATAGGATATAGGATAGAAATAGGAGTAATTAATGTGTATGTCTGGGTTAATAAAGATGGGTGTCTATGGTGTGTATGGGTATGTTACTTTGTATAAAGTTTAGAGTTTATTAAGATTGCTGTCAGTGTCCTGCATATGACTGATCACCATGTGCAGAACATAATCACTTAAGCCATTCCAACTGTATGACATTAAGGTCTTGGGTACTTTAATTTGGATACTTATGCTAAGGGATTTATGTTTATGTTTTAATTTATGTTTAGATTAATTGTATTAGGAAAAAGTGTTCACACCAAAGAAAATACTTTGTTTTGGAAAAGTATTGCCTGGCCATCATGTGCCAGCAATGCCCCTCTGCCATGTACATTGGTCAAACTGGACAGTCTCTACGTAAAAGAATAAATGGACACAAATCAGACGTCAAGAATTATAACATTAAAAAGCCAGTTGGAGAACACTTCAATCTCTCCGGTCACTCGATTACAGACCTGAGAGTGGCTATCCTTCAACAAAAAAACTTCAAAAACAGACACCAACGAAAGACTGCTGAATTGGAATTAATTTGCAAACTGTATACAATTAACTTAGGCTTGAATAGAGACTGGGAATGGATGAGTCATTACACAAAGTAAACCTTTCCCCATGTTATTTCTCCCCCCCCCCACTGTTCCTCAATTGTTCTTGTTAACTGCTGGAAATAGCCTACCTTGCTTGTCACCATGAAAGGTTTTCCTCTTTTCCCCCCCCTGCTGCTGGTGATGGCTCATCTTAAGTGATCACTCTCCTTACAGTGTATATGATAAAATCCATTGTTTCATGTTCTCTGTGTGTGTATATAAATCTCCCCTCTGTATTTTCCACCAAATGCATCCGATGAAGTGAGCTGTAGCTCACAAAACCTTATGCTCAAATAAATTTGTTAGTCTCTAAGTGCCACAAGTACTCCTTTTCTTTTTGCGAATACAGACTAACACAGCTGCTACTCTGAATCCTTTGAGTGGAAGGCTGTATCTGTATCCTTTAATGTGAATCAGTGGATGCAGTCTTAGGGTCAGGAGTGGTATAGTGGTCAGAGGGGGCTTATCATAAGTGATCGAACAACTGCACTAGGTCCCACTGTTTTCAGGGAAACAGAATTGGGCACTGAGGGTGGAGATAAAGGGAGGCAGATTCTGTCCTGAGGAAGCAAGCTGTTTTCAGTGAAACAGGTTTGGGCCTGTAACGGGGTGGTTACCCTGCTCCTGATATAAGAGGATTAAGAGCAGCTGAGGGAGGCTGGCCAGGTAGTTGGCCCCAGCTGTGGCCAGTTCAATCACGGTCCAGCTGGCCATTATAAGAGGGCTGGGAGTCAGGAGCTAGAGGAATCTCACTCTAGCCCTGGAGTAGGAAGGGCTAGCTGCCTGGGAGCAAGGTACCTGAAGTGGAGAAGTGTTGGGGAAGGGCAAAGGGAGCTGGGGATCTCCAGCCTGATAAATTCGCAGGCTGCAGGCCTTGGTGAAGGCCTACAGAGGTACTGGGGCTGCAGAGGGGCAGCCTGAGGACAGGCAAAGGCAGCAGGTCCTAATCCCTTGCCAATGATGAGTGGCCATTACACTGCAGTCTGCCCCAGTGAGCAGTGGTTTGATGATGACTGGCAGTAGCCACTGAGGCAAAGTGAGTTTAGAGGGTTAGGGGTTCCCCTGGGAGGGGAAACCCAGAACGAGGGGGTACTGCTGAGGCAGAACCCTAAGTTAAAGGGCATTCGGGTCCGGGAGGGACATGGGGCCAGTGGCAGATGAGATACCAGCCATCAGAGGGCACTCTGAAGCTGGTGAAGAGCTAATTCCCAAGAGGACCAACAGGAGGCGCTGCGGCAGAGAGTCTCGACCTCACTACAGGGCCCCAAAGGCCAAAGAAAGGAAACAGGAAACAGGAGTTAACAGGAAAAACAAACAACTACAAACAGTTGTAGTCAAACAGATAACCATAGCCTGTGTAAGGATCAGTAGAAGGCAGTCTGCCGCTGCCCTTGTCATGAGATGGTTGTAGCCATAAGTACAGCTTTGCAGGTTGAAAGGGTAGCGATTAATGGTCACAACCTAAATTTCTGCCCCTTTCATCTTACAAAAACAGATAAGTGAGTCAAGTAAAGGGAACCTCTGCTAAGCCCAGGAAGGGGCAATAGATGAGCCATTGTGTGGGGTACCCTGGGTCTGTTTTAGGGGGTAACAGTTCAGGGAAGGTAACGATCTGGAAGTTACCTATACAAACATATATATGTATTAAACAACAGGTTCACGTGGCCATCTTCACATTTTCCCTCCTGTTTAGATACGGCTAAGTCATCCAATCAGGGAACGGAACCAATACTACGTGACTCATGTCACTTCTGACATTTTGGACTCTTATCTACTCACATAATGAGTAAATAAGAGTCCAAAATGTAGCTGAAACAAATAGATTACAAAGCTACCTGTTGATTGAAATAATTCTGTAAGTATTTATCCAACAGTTACAAATAATGAAACTGTTAATAAAAAAAGAGTCTGTTCATAGATAATTTAGAAACGGAAATATTCATTGGATAAATTAGTCACTGAATAGTTTAGCTAGCTCTGTTGCTGACATATGTGGAATTCTCTCCCAATCAGGATAGCAGGGACTGAGGACACCATCCAACTCTCATCTATAGAAACGGACTTGGAAACAGAACAAAGGAAGTGTTGTTAGGAGATTTTATATAGATCTAAACACTTTTATCTTGTGAAAGAGTGTAAACATCCTAGGTGATCCAAGAGGTTAATATTACAGATGAATAGGATTTACACAATTATCTAGGTAGTTCGTAACTTTCTAAATCCATCAAAGACAATATTGATTTCTTTTGGTTTTGGGGTAAAATATAATGTATTTGTTAAGCGTGTTTATGGAAATAATAATCAAAGTTATTGAAGCTGTAATAGCAAGTAGAAAAACCAAAATATATGTATTAAAAATGGGCTTAGCTATATGTCTTATGCATTAAGTGTAAAGGGCTTAGAAAGAGCCCAGTAAAAGTTAGGATAAGCTAGCATGAGTATTATATCCTTGACCTAAGGTTATAAAATTTAGCATTATATATCTTTTGTGATACTTTAGTCATTCATTGTGTGATAAACATGTAAACCACAAACATACATATGCAAAAAGAAAAGGAGTACTTGTGGCACCTTAGAGACTAACAAATTTATTAGAGCATAAGCTTTCGTGAGCTACAGCTCACTTCATCGGATGCATTTCGTGGAAAAAACAGAGGAGAGATTTATATACACACACAGAGAACATGAAACTGGGTTTATCATACACACTGTAAGGAGAGTGATTAGACTCCAACGAGAGACTGCTGAATTGGAATTAATTTGCAAACTGGATACAATTAACTTAGGCTTGAATAGAGACTGGGAATGGATGAGTCATTACACAAAGTAAACCTTTCCCCATGGTATTTCTCCCTCCCACCCCACCCCCCACTGTTCCTCTGATATTCTTGTTAACTGCTGGAATTAGCCTACCTGCTTGTCACCATGAAAGGTTTTCCTCCTTCCCCCCCCTGCTGTTGGTGATGGCTTATCTTAAGTGATCACTCTCCTTACAGTGTGTATGATAAACCCATTGTTTCATGTTCTCTGTGTGTGTGTATATAAATCTCTCCTCTGTTTTTTCCACCAAATGCATCCGATGAAGTGAGCTGTAGCTCACGAAAGCTTATGCTCTAATAAATTTGTTAGTCTCTAAGGTGCCACAAGTACTCCTTTTCTTTTTGCGAATACAGACTAACACGGCTGCTACTCTGAAACCTGTGTTTATTTTCCTAGTTATTAAACCTTTAGATCTATCATTACAGGACTGGCTACAAGCATTGTCTTTGGCATAAGATCTAGGGTACCAATTGATCTGGGGTAAGTGACTGGTCTCTTGGGACTGGAAAGCAACGTGAATACTTTGTGATTTTTGGTGTAAGTGGCCATTTATCAGTAAGTGCGCATTGCCTGGGTTGCAAAATGTAAATAGTGCAGATAGACTGGAGAGTCTAAGCGACTGTCTGTGGCTCCAAGGTATGACTATTATAGTAATCCAGAAGTTCACATTTGTTACTGGTTTGGTAAAATCAAATTACAAAATATACCACCAGTTTGGGATGTCTTCCTTTTTTTGACAGTCTGCCCTGAGGCAGGAATTCACAGTCATGAGCCACTTCACACAGCGGAACACATAACTCATATTCATTTTGTCACCAGGAAATCCCTGGTGGTCCAGGGATGACTGCAGTTGGGGGAAAGGAACAGAGAGATGTGCCAGTTCTTTAAAAGAAGTATATTGGTATTTATTTCATCAGTATCTACACTTATTTATTTTAGTCCCATTTCCCCATAAGCTCTCTGTAGCCAAACTATGTCCATTTTTTTTCTATCTGGGAAGTCCAGAGTTTTTATAGGTAGGCAGCCTCCAGCCTGGGCCTGGCCTGTTCCAAATTCTGTACTTATTTTTACCAAGACATTGCTTCTTCTCAGATGTCAATCTGCCAATGTCTACACCAGTTTGCCCCACAGCAACTCTTAAGACATGCACACTTTTTTCTGGTGTTGCCTGTCTTCTTCCTCCTCATTCCTGGAGTGAACTGGGCCTATATTATACAGGCCCCAGATCATTCCCACTTCAGCAGGTTTTACTAAGGGTTAATAGTTAATTGGAACCAGCTGAACCCTAAGCTCATTCTAATTCCTGGGGTAGTCTAGTATTTTGAAATGTGTTTTGCAAATGTTTTATTTTCATGACCTAAAATTATAAGTGAATAATTTCATTACTTGATTTTTCTTATGCTATGTGCGGAAGAAGGTACCACAAAAATGCATGTTTTATAGCACAACTCCTATAGTTTAGGTTACAAAACTGTTTGTTTTAAACCTTTGTTTCCACACATTTCTTCCTGAAATATTCATCTTTTGGGTTGAAACCATCCATTCTTGGTCTAAGACCAAGGGTGATTTATTTTTATTTGTTTTAGTTTGGAAAATTTGAGCAGAGTCATTTTTGTCAAAAACACCTCTCCCATTAAAAAAAAAATCTCAATTTAACAATGAGGATGGCTACATTTTAATTAATTTATATATTGCTATGGCGCTAGGTAAAAGAAGGAAAATGCTGTTCCATCTCTCCTTAGTGCCCACATTCAATCTCTGCTTTGTACCCCACCATTATTCCTCAAGAGTGTAAAAGAGAAGGATTAAGTGATAAATTTGTACATAAAAATGATCACTCCTATAAATTACACAATTACTATATCACGTGGCACTAATATAAGATTATTTGGCTTTTAGCATATTCTAGCTTTCAGTAAAAAATTAATGAAATCAAAATTTATTAATTGAAATTTAACTATGTCTTTTTGACTTCAATATATTACTAGTTGTACAAAAGAAAATAATTGTGCAATTAGTGATGGATTTGTCATTCTTGTAAGTAATTATTATACTGTACTTAGAAGTACTTGAATAAAGTATGGGGGGTTAAATATAAAAACAACAAGAATTATTTTTGGGGGTTCATAAATGTTTGTATATATTGAAATATGAAATTACTGGTACAATGCTTCTATTGCATTGACTTCCTGTTAGTACTCTGTCTGAAGTGTTTTAATAAGGAAAGCTGCAAGCTGAGTGGATTTTTGAGTCGATACATTCACAGGAAGTGTTTTAATATTGGAGGGGTTTGGGGTTTTTTGGACACTCTTTCATTGGTTTTGCCATTAATTTTAGTGGAAGCCGGATCCAACCTTGAAAGGTCAGAGAAATAAATAAAATAAAACAAAAATCCTATAAACTGGATAGCTCAGTGATTTGAACATTGGCCTGCTAAACCCAGGGTTGTGAGTTCAATCCTTGAGGGGGCCATTTAGGGATCAGAGGCAAAAATTGGGGATTGGTACTGCGTTGAACAGGGGGTTGGACTAGATGATCTCCTGAGGATGATCTCCTTCCGACCCTGATATTCTATGTACACATATCTAAACTACAGCTAATTTGGATCTCTTGGGGAGATGGGCAGACCTTGAACTGGAGGGATACACATAGATATCACACTTCCCACTCTGCCTCCCAGTTCTTTCTGTTACTGGTTTACAGGAAAAGTGAGAACAGAGAAAAGGTTTATGTTCACTATCACTGTGTGTGTGTGCATATGCATGTTTGCATATATGTGGGGGAGTGGAATATTTTATTATAACCCCATAATCTGAGTATAAGTGATAAAGTTGGGGAGGATGGGATCCCAGTTCATGCATTTTGATTGAAACCTTCAAAAATCCAATCTTTTAACAGAGTTGGGAGGTTATTTATATATAAAAGTAAAAATTAACAATAAGAGGTGTAAACCGCATACAGATTGAAACTGAACAAGTTTATGCAAAGCCCAGCAAAACAAAATGCCACATTTCACAAGTTTCAGGGCTGTATCCTGCAAACACTGACTTAGAGGGGTCTGCGGACATAAGAGAAGACATTTCTAGGCATAAGTGTTTACATGATAAAAGCCCTAATCAGGACTTGAGCTTTGTGCTCCATCAGTGAGAGAACATGAGGCTCTGGCTCCACATTGACTCAAAGGGAAAGGCACCATCTATAGAATCACCAACACTATTTTCTGCTTATGGAAAAGTCCTACAGAAAGATAGAAATAATAAGCTCTCCTGCACAAACTGATAATTATATTCCTGCACGAGAATTCAAAAAGATGGTTTTAAAATTTATATCATAAAGCTCTTATTCTTTCTCTCAATCTGATAGGATTTTAAGATTGTCTCTACGTAAAAGAATAAATGGACACAAATCAGACGTCAAGAATTATAACATTCAAAAACCAGTCGGAGAACACTTCAATCTCTCCGGTCACTTGATTACAGACCTGAGGGTGGCTATCCTTCAACGAAAAAACTTCAGAAATAGACTCCAATGAGAGACTGCTGAATTGGAATTAATTTGCAAACTGGATACAATTAATTTAGGCTTGAATAGAGACTGGGAATGGATGAGTCATTACATAAAGTAAAGCTATTTCCCCATGTTATTTCTCCCCCCCCACACACTGTTCCTCAGATGTTCTTGTTAACTGCTGGAAATGGCCTACCTTGCTTGTCACCATGAAAGGTTTTCCTCCTCCCCCCCCCCCCCCGCTGCTGGTGATGGCTCATCTTAAGTGATCACTCTCCTTACAGTGTGTATAATAAAACCCATTGTTTCATGTTCTCTGTGAGTGTATATAAATCTCCCCACTGTATTTTCCACCAAATGCATCCGATCAAGTGAGCTGTAGCTCACGAAAGCTTATGCTCAAATAAATTTGTTAGTCTCTAACGTGCACAAGTTCTCCTTTTCTTTTTGCGAATACAGACTAACATGGCTGTTACTCTGAAACCTAGGATTTTAAGAGCCATTTTTATAAAACTATCAGTTTCAATGCTATTAAATTCATAGTTTCAGAGAGCTTAGGCCACAAAGGGACCATCAAGTCATTTAGTCTGATCTTCTGCATATGACTGCCCTGCACCTTTAAGCGCGTGGGCAGGGGAGAAGATCGGGGTGTTTGGCTGGCTGTCCAAGTGAAGAGAACAGTGCTTTATGGCTGGGAGAAAGGTGGAAGATGAAAACTGCTGCAAAAAGGGGCAATGCGGTCATTGACTCATCCCTTGGGAATGCAGGGTTTAAAAAGGGGCAGCTCAGTGCTTCAAGCCTTCCTTTTTAAACAGACCAAGGGGGCCCAGCAATGAAATTTTTGGAGGGACTTGAGGTGAAAAAGAGGGGAAGCTGGTGGAAGCCCCCTACTCCGGGTATGATAAGGTCCCAGCAATGGATTTGCTGGAGGGACCTGGATGGAAAAAGAGGGGGAGCTGGTAAAAGCCCCCCGGGGAATTATGGATAAACATGGAGTTACCTGCATTGTACACTATTATCTGCTGGGTAGTCCCAGACATCTAATAATAACATTGCTACCTGATTAAACCCTTGTCAAATGTCTCCTGTCCTTCTTTCGGCATAGCCAGACAATCATAGGCAAATTAAATTAAATTTCAGCCCCAGATACCCCTTCTATCATACTTTTCCACATGGGGCAGCACCCAAGCCCTGACAAGGTCTGATCCCTGCTACCTAAAAACAAATAGAAATCACAGCCTGAGGTAAATAGGCTATGTGTATTAGTTTCTGTCTGGAAAGCAATGGATTCTGGGACCTAGAGTGCATAAAAGCCAATCTTCAAGGAGTATGTTATGTCAAAATGAGGTTAGATGTGTAAAAAGTGTTTCTGAGGCCAAGAGGTTTCACAGCAGATATCATTTAAAGATTATTCCTGTAAATAAGTAATTTTTACATATATGCTCTCTGATTGACTTTCAAGGAACCTATTTGCATACTCCTAATTTTGTTACCTGAAGCTATATTTTAATCTGAAGAAAAACAGTATTCTTAAACTGTCATTCTCACAATAGATTATCCTGAATTTCTGCATGTCCTTAGAAAGGAATCTCTACTCTAACATGGTTACTACACAAATACTTGTATTTTATCCAATGATTATTTCTAATAAGCTAAATTGCACATGTATTTAGATTGCTTATTCAGTTCAGCACACAATGTACTGCATAAAATATCACATCTGAAAATAACTTTGGTCCAAAATTGTTTGTAGAAATAAAAGACTGTTACTTTCATCTTGAAGCAGCATAACTAAGTTTTCTTATTTATTTTATTTTGCAAATGAGGACAAAAAGGCTGAGTTATATAAATTGGCAGATGACATAAGATTACGGCTTTCAGTACCAACCATGAGAGGGCAGGGAAGGGGCAAATTAGTAGAGCAGTGATATGAAGTTTGCACTTTTTCCATTAACAAATACAGGATTCCAATTTCTCAGTGTTCAATTTCACACTGTCTCAGTGTGGCAGCTTTTTTGATCTCTAAGTTTGCATTAAGAGATATAATGGCTAATTACTGTCAATATCAAAGGCTACACAACTTGGGTAAAGAAAGTGAGATTATGAAGACTTTGAAGTCTTAAGACCAGATCCAAAGTCCACTGAAACCAATGAGTTTTTCCACTGACTTCAGTATGTGTCAGATCAGGCCCTTGAACTCAAGTATTCCACATTCTTCTAATGTGCATCTAAACTTTAAGAACACTCAGAGGACCAAACATTTTGTCATAACAGAGAGCTAGGCTGGTTTACATGAAATACAAACTGATGAGAGAGAAAAGGGTCTAAAAACTTTGTTTATCTTCACTGGAGTAGAAAACCAAAGTGCTATTTGGTATTCATGAGAACAATTAATTGAGGAGAAACTTTTGGTTCAGGAAATTAGTATTTAGGGGGAGGGATTCAAATACTTGGAAGATCATGCCAGCTTTCCTTTAATTATTGAGGAGTTAGAAGAACAAACCTGGCAGGTTGCTAGCTGGACTTAGCCCAGGCAGATGGCATTACTCCATATAAACCAGTTTTGGGGAAAAGTCTGCCACCATATGCTATAGTCAGTTCAAAGTAAGCTAATTAGTTCTTATTGTGCTGAGAGACTATTCTCCATGAAATCTCTTATGGACTGGTCACAGTTACAGATTAGAAAAAGGGAGAAAGGAAAAAAAGAGATAAAAATCCAAATGGTTATATACCTTCAGTGAGCTTGTTTACTCCAGTCAACAATAAAGGTCAGAATGGTAAACTATTATGAATAACCTTTCAGCTCAATCCCCATAGTACTAACATTCCTAAACCCTGTTTGGAAAATAAAAATTGAATGTTGTAATTAATTACATGCTGGTTCTCCTCCCCTCCCCCCACGCCCCACATCTTTCTCTCCCAGTTGTGGTAGCAAGAAATGCATAAAGAAGATCAGGGAATTGAACGATAATCAGTTAAGTTATGTAAATTGCAAAAGAACTTTCAACAGTCATTTAAGAAAGTTTAATACTTTGACACAAAGAGGAACAATGACAAATTACTAGACTTGATGTGTAGATACTGTTAGCTGAAAAAAATACCTTCATATCCAGTATTCTCAGTCTTGGCTTTATTTCCAGGCAAACATAAAAGTGGATGCCAGTTTCCCCAGGCTCTTCCCTGCAAGAATAAGATGAATAAAGACATCTTTTAAAAAAGTAAGCTGCCTGGGTGTTATATCACCATTTATCTGCAAATACTATGGCACTATCAGTGTATCTGTCACTGCCTTGCCCTGTGACTGGACATGATTCTCAGGAGTAATATTTTTTGTCCTGTCTACTGAAATTGGCCATCACTGTGCTTTACAAATATTTAATCTCACAGGAGCCCTGTTTGGCAGGTACTTTAAATATCACTATACAGAGATTACAGATGGCTAAACTAACATACTAGGAAGCTAAGTGTCTTCCCAATGTCACACAGAAAGTCGATGACTGAAGGGAATAGTACCCAGGAGTCCCAACTCCCAATGAAATCCTTAGATAAAAGATGCTGTGCTAAGATTTTTCATAGAATTATATATTTCACGCTATCATATATCTTTTTTACTCTGGTGCTTTCTGACATCTCATCAATGCCTTCAAATGATGCTGTAGCTAAGTAGTGATTCTAGTAAACAGGTGATGAACTATAGAGCTCTCCTATAGGTAAATCATTCCCTAAACACTTTTGCTTATTGGGGTTGGTGACATATTTTTTAAAAAATAAAATATTGACATGAACCTTCACCCAAAATCTGAATCAATCCTGATCCAAATATTTTTTGATGTTGGAAAAAAGATAGATAATGTTTTTCCCCTAACGGTTTTTCCTGATCTTTGTTCACAGGCTCCAGCTTGATATGAACGAACAGAAACCTTAGAAGTAACTCTGCTTTCATGAGATTTCTACTGCAATGTTGCATGTTCAAGTAACTCAGGATCATTCTGATAAGGGAGTGTGCACTAAGGTAAGTACTGTACTTTTGGGGACTTCTCCAATCTGAACTTCTGAAATGTTTGAAATTCTCCCATCACTAGTTAGATACCACTCATCTTTGGGAGTTAGCTACTTAGTGCTAACATTAGAACATATTCTTACCTCACAAACCTAGTGAGCAAGAGCCTTTGTTCTTGCAGGGGGTCTTAAAATTTACGACTTTGCCTCTTATACATTGTGGTGATAATTCCTTCAATTCAGGAGGACTATTCAACTCCTTCTCTAGAGCTTATCAATGACCAATGACTGTTATTGTGGAATGCAATGAGGTGTTCCCTCTCCCAAACTTAAGCATACGCCAGCCTCTCATTGTTTATGGAGATTGGCAGATATTCATAACTGGAATTTGAATCCACCATTCACTTGATTCTAATTGTTGCCCTTTGCAAAGAAATGGCATTGCACCTGACTGATCACTGTCCTCCTTTGAAATTTCTACCAAACTGGAACCTCAGCAACATGACATTGGAATGGAACATTTATCCAGTAAGGAAGCTGAAAATTTAGTACTAGAATTCACATCAAAATAGCTTATTGTCAGAGTTTAGAGTATAAGACTTGAGGAAATTCGTGTAAAGTTCTTCAATATCCATCACCTACAAATTAGTAGTAACATACAGTTAAAAACTTCCAATATATACAATGTGTTAAGGCCAGAATTTCAGAAGATCCTCACTAAGCTCTGAATCAATCCAATAACTTCTGCTTGAGCTATAGCATATCTTTCAGAAATATATCCAGTCTTTAAAGACTATAAATGATGGATAGGTCTTCCATGAGGTCTCTAAGTAAAATGTTCCAGTGGACAATTGTTCTCAGCATTATTTGTTGCCTAAATTTGTGTAGCTTCAGCTGCCAATCATTGGATTTTGTTGTGCTTTTCTTCTGCTAGATCAAAAAGCCAGAAAAGAGTTAGAAATCTCTTCCTCAATAAAGGAATGATGTCAGGGATTTGCAAATGTTTTTCATATAAACACTGATGCCAGGGATTGTTTACTGATCCCTGCCTGGTTTCAAAGCCATCAAAAATGTCAAAGTCAGACAAAAGTACTTCCCAAATCTCTACTGCCCAGATGTTAGATAGATCAACCCTTTGTACATGACCTTCTGTATTTCTAGATCTACCTTTGTGAGCCCAAGCCCCTCTTTTATACCAATTAATATGGTAAGTAAGATAATCATGCCTCATTCAGTTATACTCCTATAAAAAGTGGGTGTTAGAAAAAGAGAAGGGGTGGTGGAGCTAAATGCCAAGAATTGCGTGTGTACTGTGGGCTGATAGGTCTTGCCCCCATGTTCACTTACGTCCATGAGAATCAGGAGTAACTCCACTGACGTCAGCAGTTTAACACTGGTGGACGGGACAACAGACAATACAACGGCCTAGTATATTGTTCTTCAAGATAAAAAAAAAACTCACAGAAAAAGTTTGGGATGGTGGTGGCTTGGTGAGATTTTGTTTGCTTGTTTATCCTTCTGTATGCTTATTTAAAAATAATTTCTAGTAGTGACCACGTTACCAGATTTCAAATGACAAAATAGCAAATAAACTTTGAGAATATCATGAAACCTAATGCAAAGATTGCACTATGGTATAGCCATACGTTAGAACATCAGCCAGACAAGGACATATGCAGATATTGGATTGTGACTGAGCTGCAGACATTATTTAGGAGGAAAGCTTTGAGAGTGATAAACCTTGACAGGCAACAAGAAGGATAACTACTGTGCACTTCTCGGTCTGTTGCCCAATAAGAAAAATATGACAGTAATTTATTCTGACTTTCCCTGCGTCAATATTATCCATTAGCTAATAGACTTTAATCTTCTGTTAAGAGCACAAGTTTCTTGCAGCACTGGAACAATGATCTGTATCCTGTTCCTGACTTATTCTTATGTACTCAGCAGCTGCTGCAGCGGAGCTGCAAAAAGCTTAAGTCAGGACACAATTTAGTCCATTGTGAGTTGCTGGCTTTCTCCACATTGCTAGGTGTGAATATTTAAGTATTTGTGGTGCTTCTTATTATTCATTAATGCAGAAGGAGAATATATATAATATTACATTTTACGGATACCTGTAAGATAGCAAATATGTATATAATTTTATTACAAATAAAAATGTTAACGGTTAAGTGCAGTGTCTTAAATAGATTAATGTTCAAGCCTTTCATACTTATTGGGATGGTATGGCGCACCAGCAAAAATATATGTTCATATTCTCATCATAATCTCTAAGTGACATTAGTTCCCGTACAATCATCAGACACTTTGGACACTTATTAAGAAAGGACTGGGGTTAGAATAGCAGGGTTTTGTAAGTGGAGGCTGACTGTATATGGGAAAAGGGCTATGGGCAATTGGAACAGCTCTTACTTACACTAATTTTGTCTCTCTAGCCACTGTTGTTATTTCCCTGCCTTCATGAGCGCCACACTTCTCTCAGATTAAAACTCAGAATTATTAGAAAACACTAGCTAATGGCCTTCATGGTAATCTTTAATAGTCCACAAGAGACAGGAACAGTGTGCCTCAGCCTGAATCATCCTGACTGGGTGTTCCCACTGCCATCACTAATTATAGATGCTGAGGAGACTCATTTCACATTGTCTATTTATTACCCTTCGTAGTTTGCCACTTCGATCATTGGAATCTGTGTTTTCCTCACTGTGCTGCTGTTTCTAGTGTCTTTGTTCTTAAATTATCCTTCTTCATCCACTTTCTTCTCCTCCAAATATGGCTTCAGTTTCCTTTTGCAATCACTCCCTATGTAAAATCACTTCTGGGTGGGGGGAACAAGCAGGGGAACTACTGGGCATTGGGTTGCTTAATCTGGATCAGTATTAGACACAAGTTTAAACCACAGTAATGACATAGCAACTAATTGATGGAAATGCTCATGATTATGAGGTAGACAGGTAACTGACCCATCAGAAGTAACCCATCAAAAGGTGGGGGTATGGATGTTCAGATACAGAAAAAAGTTTGAACCCATCATGAATATGCATAACATGTATGCATAAGACATAAATGGGTGTTATAAAAGCTACTACCCAGCCTTTATGCCATGGGACATGCTGGGATACAGGAGAGAATGATCACCTACAGATATTTAACTCATCATCTGTTTGCCTCCTTCAGGATTCCCTGCAGGAGATGATGGGAGTAATGCAAGTACTGAACAGTCTGTGCTATCTCTATCTTCTTTGCTAGATCATAGTGTTTGTGATTTTGTTTGGTTAATTAAATTGATAATAAAAATTAAAAGTATTTGTTTCTAGTGTGCTCCTTGGGGCCATCATTCCAATGACAACTTCACTGCTAGAAGCTGAATCCTCTCAGACCACTGCATGCTACATTGCCAAATTACAGTTAACTCCCAGACTGCAGATTAGCTACAAATCATAGGAATGTAGGATTCGAAGGGACCTCAAGAAGTCATCAAACCCAGTTTCCTGCATGATGCAGGACTAAGTAAACTTAGACCAGCCCAACAGGTGTTTGTCCAGCCTGTGCTTAAAAACCTCAATGTTGGGGATTCTACAACCTGTCTTGGAAGCCTATTTCAGAACTTACTACCCTTCTAGTTAGAAAGGTTTCCCTAATATCTAGCCTAAATCTTCCTGGATGAAGATTAAGCCCTTTGCTTCTTGTCCCACCTTCGGTGGACAAGAATAATTGATCACTTCGGTGGACAAGAATAATTGATCACCTCTTTACAACAGCTTTTAACACATTTGAGGACTGTTATCAGAGCCCACCTCAGTCACCTGTTCTCAAGACTAAATGTGCCCAGTGTTTTTTTAACCTTTCCTCATAGGTCAGGTTTGTATCATTTTTATTGCTGTCCTCTGGACTTTCCAATTTACCAATATCTTTCCTAAAGTGCAGCACCCAGAACTAAACATAGTACTCCAGCTGAGGCTTCACCAGTGCTGAGTAGAGTCGGACAATTACCTCCCATGTCTTATATAAAATACTCTTGTTCATACACCACAGGATTATATTTGCCTTTTTCACAACGACATCATGTTGTTGACTCATATTCAATTTGTGATCCACTATAAGCCACAGATATTTTTTCAGCTGTACTACAAGCTAGCCCATTATTCCCCATTTTGTAGTTATGCATTTGATTTTTTCCTTCCTAAGTGATGTATTTTGCACTTTTCTTTGCTGAATTTTGTCTGGTTGAATTCAGACCAATTCTCCAATTTGTCAAGGTTCATGTGGGACTGTGTGAAAAGCCTTACTAAAATCAAGATATATTATATCTACTATAACCCCACATTCACTGGGCCAGTAACCCTGGTTTGGCATGATTTCTTCTTGACAAATCCATGCTGGCTATTGCTTATAACCCTATTATTCTCTAGGTGCTTACAAAATGATTGTTTAATAATTTGTTCCAATATTTTTCCAGGTATCGAAGTTAGGCTGATGCCAATCTTTCCTCTTTGCTCCCCTTTTTAAAGACAGATACGATTGTTGCCCTTCTACAGTCCTCTGGGACCTCACCTATCCTCCATGAGTTCTCAAAGATAATTACTAATGGTTCCAAGATTGCTTCAGCTAGTTCATTAAGTACCCTAGTATGAATTTCATCAGGCCCTGCTGACTTGAATACATCTAACTTATCAAAATATTCTTTAACCCATTCTTTCCCTATTTTGGCTTGCATTCCTTCTGCCTTGTTAGTATTAATTGTACTGAGTTTCTAGTCACCACTAATCTTTTTGTCCTTATTTTTATTTCCACTTTCTGTAGGATTCCTTTCTGATTTTAAGGTAATTGAAGAGCTTCTGATGGAGACATATTGGCCTCTTACTATTCTTCCTGTCTTTCCTTCACATCAGGATAGTCTGATGTTATGCATTTAACATTGCCTCTTTAAGAAACTGCCAGCTCTCATGGACTCCTTTTCCCCTTAGATTTACTTCTAGAGGGACCTTACCTACCAGTTCTCTGAGTTTGTTAAAGTCTGCTTTTTTTAAGTCTATTATCCTTACTCTGCTACTCTCACGCCTTCCTTTCCTTAGAATCATTAAATCTATCGTATCACAATCACTTTCACCCAAATTGCCTTCCACCTTCAGATTTGCTACCAATTCCTCCCTGTTGGTCAGAACCAAGTCTAAAATGGCTGCCTCCCTGGTTCCTTCTTCTACTTTCTAAAACAAAATATTGTCCCCAAAATATTCTAAGAACGTATTGGAAATTTTGTGTTTTGCTATATTACTTTTCCAACAGATTCCTGGGTAATTAAAATCCCCCATTACTACCAGGTCTTGTGTTCTGGATATTTCTGTTATGTGGTAAAAAAATGCCTCATCCATTTCATCTTCCTTTAGTAGACCCCCTACCATGACATCACCTCTATTTGTTATCCCTTTTGTCTTTACCCAGAGATTTCAACTGGTCTGTCTCTCACCTCCTTCTGGACCTCGGAACAAGTGTATATAGTCTTGATGTATAATGCAACACCTCCTCCTTTTCTCTCCTGCTTGTCCTTCCTGAACAAGCTATACAGTTTTACACTAATATTCCTGTGGCCTTTCCTTTTGGATGTGTCCCTTGCCACCATTAGCCATGCTTTTGTTACTATTGCAATGTGCTCTACACGGGGCCAAACCTTAAAACCAATTGCAGATTGAAGCTAGTACAGTACACAACAGCTTGCTTACTGAATGGAGCCTCAGATAGGGAATGTAGGACACAAGCACTCCAGGATCTTCAGGAGTAGAGAAGGTTTTTTCTGAGAAATTTGTGTTGATGTTCCCCAAATTGAGACTTTTTTTTAATATACATGGAGAGAAGGGATAAAGGATTAGGAAGCAATTCCTTTAAATTGAAACCATTATTTAATGCCATAACAAGAAAGGCCACTTTCTAAAAGAGTTTGTTAATTTTTGTTTCTGAAAAAAATATTGACAGTATAGCACTGTATTCATCTTGTGTAATTTGAATACAATGGATTGGAGATCCAGGGACATCACCCCTGTGAAAAATGTATTCCAACGGCCAAAAACTGGGATGCAACTGTAGCTCTTCTATATACTGAAAACCTCGGTGAGACCCAGAGATGAGTTATTAAGGAGACAGGCAGTACCCAGAGAAGAGGTGAACTCTAACAGAAGCAGAAGGGTCACTTGCATCATCCCTTCCTTCTGATGGAAAATTTTAAACAAGGAGTTCCTGGGAGCCACCAAAATCTACCTTCAGCACCTCATTGAGTACAAGGAAAATATCAAACAGACAAATGGAGTTAGAGAGGGATAAATGCTCATCTGGTTGGGATATAGTGGACTTCTACTAATGACCAAGGCCAGCATGCTTATTATATGGAATGCAGAGGAGAAGGAAGGGCAGATTGGTTATTTGTCTTTTGAACATTAATATTTGTCTCCATTTATGTTTTTCCTCAGGCTATTTTGAATGTCATAAGGAATTAAAGATACAGTGTGCATTCAAGAGAAACACACTGTTTCATATTTTCTTCTTGTCTGACAGGTTTATTCTTGCTTACATAAGAAAATGGACAACAACATGTAAATAAGGAATAATTCGGAATCAACTTATGCATGACCTCATCTGAGACAGAAAGTAATTCTGGCTTTTCTACCAATGTTTTCCTAAAAATATCATTTTTTCAAGGGAAACTGCTTAGCATACAGAACAAATTCAGGATTCATGGAGACTTTCATTTGCATCATGAAAAGCTAAAAGATTTACTGCTCCCTTTACTATATGGAACATCCAAAGGCAGATTGCTTGCAGTTGTACTTTGGTGCTGACATTTTTTTATGATTTCTCCTTTCTCCTGTCCATCTGCATTTCTGCTCTTGTGTACTTTCTGCTCCCATACTGTGTACTGCAGTTTTCTCTCCGTTGTTGAAGGCTATAAGCTTCTCTCCACAAATTCAGGTCACTATACTTCTAGACACTGTAGCTATGACTCCCAACTTGAGTTATTCCTTTCAGCGATGACAAATCCTGCATGATGAGTAGGATGTACTCTTTCTTGTGATATTAAAATTTGCCATTGAGGTGGTTGGGAGGGAGTTATGGAACTTTATAAAGCACACTTTTCACAGGAATATTTAATTTGTAGCACTACTACCTCCAACCCCCAGCAGCTTTCAGCCACTTTGTAGGTCTGAAATGTCAGATCCCATGCTCTGAGGGTTGAAAGGCATCTTCCTCATTAATATAACAGTTACAAAATAGGAGAGCTCAGTTAGTTGATCCTCATTTTTATGTATGGGGAAACTGAGGCACTGAGCCTCAGTTACGTGACACGATTGAGGCTACACAACAAAGACAGATTCTGAAACGAAGTCTCCCAGTTTCCTACTCCATCCACTAGATCACATGACTTCTACCCATTCAAATGTTTCAGTAAGTGGGCCTCAAGGGCCATGTATAACAAATTCTAGGACTTAAAGGCTCAGCTAAAAGTGTCATAATGGTGCACAGTTGAAGGTGAAGACTCCAACAAAAAGAATTCTGCATTTAAAAGAGACATCAGTAAAATGCCTGGGGGAGTGTAAACATACTATAGAGTCTGCACATGAAAGATTTACAGTAATAAGAGAGACAGAGCAAGAGGAGGAAAAAAGTTACTTATTTTTTTTCTTTTTTTAAATCCTTGAATTTAACTATTGTGTTTCTCTAGCCTCTCCCTATTTATGTCCACAGCACCTTACACCGCTGGTTTCACCCTCTTCTTCACTGGTGTATTAGAAGTAGAAGGTTATAGGAACTTCTTAGGAACTCAATGGACTCGGAGAGTCAAGTTCCTCACTCCTAGTGAGGATGGGACTTTAGAATATGTCTATGTGTAGGATACACTGGTTAACTTGAGGTATAATTTTAAATTGATTTAGTAAACCACCACCAAAGTCTGTGTGAACTCTTAGGTCTTGCCTACATGAGAATGTTCGTCTTCAATTGTATTTTAAACAAATTCAGTTAAACCAGTGCTTAACCCTGCATGGACATTCTCATTTCAGTTTAAACCAGGCTTACTGAAGTTTAGCTCAAACAGATTCCAAACTAAAATGAAATAAGCCACTGTTAAACTGAAGTAAGAATATCCACACAAGGGAAAACTTGGGTTAACTAAACTTATTCAAAACGCTGTTGTGGGCAAATTAAAACAATATTGGTACATTTGTATATACTCAAGACCTAAGTGGCCTGTTTTCTTATTAAGTTACTTCAACAACAGCATGTCAAAAGCACACTACAGAGCTTTTAGTAGCAGGGTCCAGATGGCCAGCTAGTGTGCAGCAGGCTGGTATGCTGTAGATTCACGCCTTTGCTGTGGACTAAGTCTCCATGTAGACAAGCCCCATTTTTCTGTCCTCTCGGAGGATATCACATTTGGGAATCAACAACTTTGACCCACAAAGAGTGGCCCAGAAAATTCCTGAAATAATTTATTTTAATTCCTAATAACCCAGTCTAGCCAAGAGGCCTGCCAGGGCACTTTGCATTGATGGAGAATAGGAGCAATGCAGTTCTTCCACAATGGCCTTGGCCCCTCTCTAGTGTGTGTGTTTCACTGACAGTTTGTGATGTTAATGGGAAGAGTATTAATATGGTACCTGTGACAGCAGCTAGGCAGACTGTCATGTTTATTAGCAGATCTTGAAAGCAATTCATGCAAATTACATTCCAGCTTGTCATCTTTGGTAGCAGAGTACACCGATGGGAAGGGAGCCTAGTCTATAGAAATGGCAGTGACAGGGTACAGAAGTAAATAGGGAGAGTTCTGTATCAGTCAAAACTGGTACAACGGAGGGAAGGTTAAAGGAGTAGAAAATGACTTGACACACAAATTAGATGCAGCTAGCAGCAATGGTTAATAGAGTATGACATCTTCCAGGACTCTAAGTACAGCTGATAAGAGAAGTGCAGTCACACCTCAGCAATTAATAAGTAAAAACAGGACTGAGGGAACAAAGAAATATGATGGGCTATTAGTAAAAAGAAAATCAGATAATAAATGCAAAGGGATGCTGTGAAAAAATAATCTTTCCTATTTGAATCTGAAAGATGGCATTTAAAAGAGGAGTGCAGAGCACTCAAATGAGTCACATTGTTGCAAAATAAAAGTTTGCAAAAGTAAAATGGGATAGCACTGATTCAAACACATGGGACCAGATTATGCCCAGCTACTCTGGAGCCCATGAGGTGCAAGAGGGCTGAAGGAAACCTCTTGAGCAATGGAACTGCTCAGCTTCCTAGTAGCCCACGGAGTGCAAGACAAACCAAAGGTGCTGGAGCCATGGCTCAGCCTTCATAAGCACTGGCCACATGCACAGTGCACTACTCTTCAGTTTTGACCATTATTTATATATTGCCATAGGTGTCTGTAGCACTACAGGCAATTACTAGAAGAAAAGTTTCCTGTCCCCAGGAGTTTGCCAGATTCCATCACCATTACTCCTATTGAGTAGTCTCTTACACCAGGAGTAGTTCCAATTACATGAATGAGACCACCTAAGAAGTAAAGTGTCTCTGGCTCTCAATAAGGATGGGAAAAATCTGGTCCTATATTAGAATATAAAATGAATGATGACATTGAGCCATGGAAAAATTTGGTGGGATGAAGTGAAGAGGAGGGACTTAGGAAAACATTTGCTTAGTTCTGTCTTTGGGCCATATTCTGGGTTGATTCACCTACCTCCATAGTTATTAGTACTGATGATTTCAATACATTTGTAACACTGGCACTTTACAGAATGTGAGTAAACACTATTACTCCTTCACAGATAAGGAAACTGAGGCAAAAGAGAGGAAGTACAATTTGCCAAGGTCATTCAGCAAAGTTTGTGGGGAAAGTAGGGAACAAAACCCTCCACTCTAATCACTAAACCAGATAAACCACACTGCTTCAATGTCAGTAAAATATTTCTAGAAGATTTTCCTCCTATAGTGAAATACCATTTCTTCTCATCTCTCAGGCAATATTCCATGAAAAGAACTGATCTTGTTACCATAAAGGCCATATCCTCTCCCAGTGACTGTCACAGAAGTTCCATAAATGGAATGAAGGCAAGATATAGCGCTAAATAATTTAAAGCTGCCCAAACACATACTACCCAAGCAAATTAATAGCGCCAAAAACCCACAAAAAAACCTCTTGAATTTTCTTCCTCCTCTCTGCAACATTCTTTTCCTTTTTGCATTATTAAGTTCCTCCTTGCAATCAACAAATTTTCATCAGAAAGCAGATGGAAATGTGTATTTTTTCAATTCAAAAATGTGTTTAGCCTCCTTAGTGTTATTAACATTTCTTTGAGGAATACACTGAGAATAAACTTATTTAATGTGAGGTTTTTGGCACATACGCAGAAATTCTAGTATGAGGGAAAGACTTCCACATGGATGTAATGTCTATTCCAACAGTCCAAAATAACTAGAAGAGATGGTTGCAAGTAGCACACTATTCCACTCTTTCCATGAGATTGTATGCTCTTAAGGAACAGTAAACAGAGAAGCCTTTTAAAATGTTGTGGGTTTCTCAGAATTTAGAACATTTTTAGGAACTGAATCAGCCTTCCAAAGATACCATTTCTACAACACAGAGCTATTTAGGCTCTATGTAAATAACAAATTTCAGATTGGGCAAGTTACAAACCATGCTGCTGGCATGTAACAAAACTGTTTTAAACTTCTTTTAGAGAGCAACCTCTAATATAGTTCTCACAATCACAACGCCCCTCCTAAGATTGAGGTCAAAAGTGCTTACATTTTCCAAAATATAAATAAAGGAGGCTTAGAGGGAGGTGTGATCTGGCATTAATGTACATGCAGTTAGACTCACATACTTAATCAGTAATGGAGTTTTCAAAATCTTATCTGCCCAGAAGGAAGGAAGGATCTCTGTACAGGAACTCCTTGTTATTCAGTGAACTCCATTCTTCAAGGCAAGAAATCTCCTATAGAACTAGTGAAGTTTTAAGGCTCCAGGACTGTATCTCAGGAATAGAAAACCAGTTTTATCCCATACAGATGGACAATCAGATGGTATCTGGTGAGGGACAAAAATCTTTGAGCCAAAGGCTTTAAACCCTGTTCCTATATTTGATGACTCCCTTTGTCAAAACCAAGAACTTTTCAGCTGACACCTTACCAGACAGCCACAGAAAAAAGAAAAGGAGTACTTGTGGCACCTTAGAGACTAACAAATTTATTAGAGCATAAGCTTTCGTGAGCTACAGCTCACTTCATCGGATGCATTTGGTGGAAAAAAAAAGTTTTTTTTCCACCAAATGCATCCGATGAAGTGAGCTGTAGCTCACGAAAGCTTATGCTCTAATAAATTTGTTAGTCTCTAAGGTGCCACAAGTACTTCTTTTCTTTTTGCGAATACAGACTAACACGGCTGCTACTCTGAAACACAGAAAAAAGAGTGTCTCCTCTGCAGTATCACTGTCAGATGGCTCTCATTGGTTTAGGAAGCTGGTCAGCAAGGAATAAGGTGCAACCTCTCTGAGTATTCATTCTTTTTACTTGTCCACCTCACTGTCCATGCTGAGCCAATCCTGATAAAGCTTTCCCAGTTGGGCCAGTTAACATATTGTCTCCCTTTCCTGTCTCCTCCCCTCTCCGGAGGATTCTGAACTAAGGGTGGGATCCACCTAAGTCCTGTTTTTAGATACCCATGCCACTGTGATCCACAAAACCTCTGCTCAGCTGCCACCTAGCTCTGTGGGTGTCCAAACTCACCTGCACCCAAGTTTCTATGTTTTTCCCCCTTGGGCACATGCAGTGTAGCCTCAGTCTAGGTGTCTGGATGCTTATCTCCTGCCTAAACCCCAGAGCTATTCACAAACTGGGAAAGATGGATTTTCAGCTGCCTCAATCACATGCAGGGGCCAAATCTGACTGCCAGCCTCTGAACATACCTATTAGATCAGGGGTCTCAGCCAAATTCACACTCCACCACCTGGGGTGGTGGTGGGCAGGGGGAAGAACCTCCCTTATAACCGTTAGCTCCATGGTTAGTATACTAACACAGGATGTGGGAGAGCCCAAGATCAAGTCTGCCCTGCTCTACTCCTCACCCCCCAGCTATTTCGTTTCAGGCCCTGCAAGCATCTTAAGCAGCAGAGCACCCTGGTTCATGCCTTCTTGTAGTCTGGACATAGGTGCCTAAATCTAAGAAAAGAGAGGGGCTTCGTCCACATCCCTCTCTTTGCCATATCCCATTGGCTACCTTAGGCAGTTCCCCGCTTAGTGTGCTGGCTTGGTGGATCACAGTCTAAGGTGCCTGTCTCTCCCTGTACAATATATAGTGAGCCTAGATGCCTAACTCGGGCTTTATGGATTGCAGTGCTGTTCCTGTGATTTTCTAGGTGCTGTGACACTCAGCATTGAAATGCCTAAGCATCTTCATGGATCCCACCTCGTCCTAGGAGAATTCTGTGCTATTGTGTGCATGTATAATTAATGAGCCATGCATATTTTTAATTTTTTGTGCAGAAAAAAAGCTTCTGCCAAAATGTTGCTGCAGTTGTCCATTTTGCCAACCAGAGGGTGCTGTGGTGCAAGAACAGCAGCACCTCCAGCACAAAATAACTTCTGAAGTTCCACATTTTGCCCACCAGAGGGTGCTGTGGCAATAGAACACAGCAGCAGCTCCCAGCCAGCTAGAGACGAGAAAGAGCCTGCCTTCTTCACAGCAACTGTCAGACCAGGTCAGGAGACAGGGGCTATGGGAAGACAGACAGTGTTGGGTGCTGGGGGGGTCAGACAGGGTTCTTAAGGGCCAGTGGGGGAGCACAGACTGGGGCAGAGGCTGAATAGGAGTGGAGGCACAGGGCCATAGGGGGGAGGGAGGTGTAGGGCCACATGGTGATGGGGGAAGGGATGCAGAGCTACTTAGGGACAAAGGGTTGCTGAGGGGGGGACACAGAGACACATGGGGACAGGGGGAGGAGATACAGAGCCACATAGGGATAGGGGGTTGCTTGGTGGGGTCACAGAGCCACATGGGGATGGGGATAGGGAGGGGGTACAGAGCCACATAGGGACAGGGGAAGGGGGTGCTGGGCCACATGGAGATGGGGGAGTGGGTGTCTGAGTGGGGGAGGAGGGACACATGTGGACAGAGGGTGCAAGGACACAAGGGGGTGCAGAAACACATGGGGACAGGGGCAGATGTACCTGACTGAATCATAGAGGCTAGGGGTCAGTCAGGGCCTGCATGGGGGAAGCTCCCCAACAATTCCTCCCCCCGCCCCCAAAAAACCCCTGTTCCATACTTTTCCCACCCATACTCAACAACTCTCCAATTTCACACTAAGGTTCCTTCCCAGCAATTTACTTCCTTCTCCCTCAGCTCCTCCGTTACCCCGACTCGCCCAAGTCTTTGCACTGCTTCTGAGTGATGCAGGAAATATGGTTTTGTATTGTAGTTTAAATAAATTATTACTCATAGTTCTGTATTAACATGCCCAGTAAGGAATCTATTTCTCAAAAAAAATTCCTGAATGTTTTTGTTGTCTGTATTGTTACAGACATACTTGCTGACAGGTATTTTGAAATAAATGACCAAAATTAATTGAAACTGGTGTGATTATATTATGTTATTTTGACAAATAAAATATGCAGAATTTTAAAATATTGTGCACAGAATTTTAATTTTTTGGTGCAGAATTCCACCAGGAGTAATCGCACCCTAAGAAACTGGCCTCACAGCACAAGATGACCTCACTGATTGCATCTCTACTTGTAAAGTGATAAGTATCACCCATCATTTTATGCTCATAGATTATTTCGGTTTCAGAGTAGCAGCCGTGTTAGTCTGTATTCGCAAAAAGAAAAGGAGTACTTGTGGCACCTTAGTGACTAACAAATTTATTTGAGCATAAGCTTTCGTGAGTTACAGCTCACTTCATCAAATGCAGAATGCATCGCTGAAGTGAGCTGTAGCTCACGAAAGCTTATGCTCAAATAAATTTGTTAGTCTCCAAGGTGCCACAAGTACTCCTTTTCTTTTTATAGATTTAGGAAAGCTTCAGTGGCCTGCCCCATCCATTCAGGCTGTTATGCCTAAATTGGTCTCAACTTGAACTGATCTTCACCTCTGCAAAATTTACCAAAGAACCAGCTGAGAATTGATGGAGAAATGTTGAGGGAACATGTGCCATCCATTGTAACAAGCAACTGGAAAGGGAGTATTAGGGATTAGTCAAAAACATTATTCATGATTAGAGCAAGAGAAGGTATATAAAATTTTTGAAGTCAGAACTCTGTAAAAGTGACCCCGACCCACAGCTGGTTGTGACTTCTACAACTTAATACTAAAAGCAAATTATTTCATAGTCAAAGGGGTCCAAAAGTCAGTTTAAGGATACTCCCTTGATAGTTTGAGGTTCTTGCCTATATAAATTAAGTATAGCCTGAATTCCAAGAAAAGCAAAAACCTCATTTCATTAAACATGTTTAAATTTGTGTTGTCAGTTATAGACTATAAATTTAATGTTTTTCATTTATTACTTTTGTTTGGATACTTATTGAGTGTATTGAAAACAATTAAAAATATCAAATTCACCTCAACACAGCATACATAATGTTCAGTTCTTTGAAACAGTCTAATCACATTAGTGGATATACTTCTTGAAGTTTGTTAGCAATAAGTAACATCTTACCAAATTTATTTTTCCGCACTTCAGTTTTTCAAATCTGTCCTCATCTTTGCTTGAGAGATGGCAACCCTAAGTTTGTGGTTCATAGAATGAAGTACTAAGGCTAATTTAAAGATAAACTAACCTGCTGTAAATTTGTCCTTTCTAGAAGTGAGTACTTTTTTTGGTAAATCAGTGAATGTGCAACAGTAAGTTAGAAATGTCAATTGCAAGAGAAATTTAATCAAATACAGCGAGTGAAATTACATGTGACAGATTAGTACATTGCAGGCTTTAGAAGTTGTGCATGAGGTGTTAGCTGTAAAAGCAGCTGTTTCAAACCTGAGTAGTAAATATATTGAGGGAAGTTAAGAGAGTTGACTTCTGAATCTCATTGGTTTGCAGACAGATGCTGTGCATGCTGGATGACTACTGCCATAATATAGGAAAATAAATACATTTATGAAAAACCAAACTATGGAGTCAAGGGTAGAAACATTTCAGAGTAGCAGCCGTGTTAGTCTGTAACAACTGATGATTGATACAGGTGAGCTGAAGACCCAGATGTCACCACCCCACTGAGACACAAACCAGAATGGAAGAGCAATGTTGGAAGGACTGCCACACAAAAAATTACAAGTGATTGCAGTGGAAGATGCGGAAGATAGTGCATTGCCTTTCTCCAAATCAACAAAACCCACATATGCCTTTCCCATAATAATCAAAAGCTTTCTAAGTCATTTACCTTTAATTGACAACTTCCCTGATGTATCTGGGAATCTGTTAAACTAGCTTGTCTGTTCATGTTCTCATTCGAGTCAATCCTGCAAGTTACTGAGCATTCTGGCCCCTGTCCAGCCTCCTTAACTTCAATGGAATTAATTACTTGTTTTAAATGCTTTGCTGGAGCAGGGGCAGAGTGCTCAGCACCTTGCATGAATGAGCCTCAGATAAGCATAATCCCTAGAATCATATTTCTGAAGTTAATACTCCTGATTACAAGTTAGGGTTCTACTCCTGTAACTGAATCTATGTGGAGAGATTCTAGCACCTGCACTCAACCCAGTGAAACTCCAAGGGGCGTTACATGTGCACAAGTATTACTCTACACACATCTGATTGCAGGATTAAGGCCTAAAAATGTACTTTCCACATATCCTTCAAATTTGCTTTTCTACCAAACACTGATACCAATAAATTCATTCTCTAGAATATTTGTGGAAAGCAAACTGTAAGGGCAAAGTTATTTAAAATTTCAAACTAACATTCATGGAAAATTCCATGCCATGTTTGCTCACCTCTACATACAGAGAAACAGGAAAACCCTGAATATTCTTATAAGCAAGTACATATTTTCTAACTGTTACACCTGGGGGAATTCTGTGCCAAAAAATTAAAAATTCTGCATGCAATATTTTAAAATTCTGCATACTTTATTTATCAAATAACACAATATAATCATGCCTGTGTCAATTATTTTGGTAATTTATTTCAAAATACCTATCAGCAAGTTTGTCTGTAACAATACAGACAACAACAAAATTTCCCCCAGGAGTAGAGAGTTAAAAAAATAAACCTTGGCACTGCAGGACTAAGGTCTATGTTACCCTAACATAGGAGAGATGGGGAGAAGGCAGAGAGCAGATCAGTCCGTTGAAGAGAATGCATTAGCTTATTGGGGTCTGTCCTGAGTATCTTCCCAGAGTAAAGTGAGGGGGAAGCCTGGACCCCTGAGGACAAATGGACCCCAAGACTGACTTAGCTGCTCCTACCCCTCAACCCTTCTTCAACTCTCCCTCCTTCAAGCTCCTGGCCCCCCTCCTATGCCAACTGACCCTTTCCTTGCCTGCCCCACTCCCCAGAAGCCCTAGCACAGTGGGGAGCACAGGTCACTGACTGCACAGAGATGAGGAATCACCCTGCAGCCCTCCCACCCCAGACACAGTCTTGGTGGCGAGGCTGCACCCAAACCTGACACAACGCAAGGGTCGGGTCTTCCCTCACAACTACTCCAGAAACACCCCAGGATCAGGCATACTGTAATAGTAAACAAAACAGAGTCTCGCACACATGCCCAGCTCTGTCCCCACAGCCTTGGATGGTGATTTATGTCTCCCCAGACTGCTTCTGACAGCCAAACCGACATGCCCATTTGGAACCACTGTCAGGGAAGGGCACGTGATACCTTTCATGGCTTTCCTCTGCTTCTGCATCACAATCTATTATTCTGTGGGGGAAAAAAATTTCTGGGGGACATGAATTCTGCACATGGATAGTAGCTCAGAATTCCCACAGGAGTAACCAGTGAACTGACCTTTGTGGCTGCAGCTGCTGTGCTAAATGGGAACCCCATATTCCAGTTAGATCATACAGAAATCAAGCAGTTAATACATAATAGTTCATTTGTCAGTTCTCATTAGCTATATCTAACTCTTTCAGACTAAGAAGTTCCAGAAAAGTTACAACAAATCCCTTTGTAAAGGAAAACCATGCCTCACCAATCCACTAGAATTCTTTGAGGGTGTCAACAAGCATGTGGACAAAGGTGATACAATGGATATATTGTATTTAGATTTTCAGAAAGCCTTTAAGAAGGTCCCTAACCAAAGGCTCTTAAGCAAAGTAAACTGTAATGGGATAAGAGGGAAGGTCCTCTCATGGATCAGTAGCTGGTTAAAAGAAAGAAAACAAAGGGTAGGAATAAATGGTCAATTTTCAGAATGAAGACAAGTAAATTGTGCTGTCCCCCAGGGGTCTGTACTGGAACCAGTATTGTTCAACATATTCATAAATGATCTGGAAAAAGGGGTGAATAGTGAGGTGGCAAAATTTGCAGATGATACAAAACTACTCGAGATAGTTAAGTCCAAAGCAGAATGCAAAGAGTTACAAAGGGATCTCACAAAAGTAGGTGACTGGGCAACAAAATGGCAGATGAAATTTAATGTTGATAAATGCAAAGTAATGCCCCTTGGAAAACATAATCCCAATTAAACATGTAAAATGATGTGATCTAAATTAGCTGTTACCACTCAAGAAAGAGATCTTGAAGTCATTGTGGATAGTTCTCTGAAAACATCCACTCAATGTGCAGCAGCAGTAAAAAAAGCTAACAGAATGTTAACAGCTAACAGCTTCCATATGAGGAGAGATTAATATGACTGGGACTTTTCAGCTTGGAAAAGAGACGACAAAGGGGGGATATGATTGAAGTCTATAAAATAAAGACTGGAGTGGAAAAAGTAAATAATCATTATTCACTCTCTCATAACACAAGAACTAGGGGTCACCAAATGAAATTAACTGGCAGCAAGTTTAAAACAAACAAAGGGAAGTATTTCTTCACACAACGCACTGCCAACCTGTGGAACTCTTTGCCAGAGTATGTTGTGAAGGCCAAGACAATAACAGGGTTCAAAAAAGAACTAGATAAATTCATGGAGGATAGGTCCATCAATGGCTATTAGCCAGGATGGGCAGGGATGGTGTCCCTAGCCTCTGTTTGCCAGAAGCTGGGAATGAGCGACAGGGGATGGATCACTTGATGATTACCTGCTCAGTTCATTCCCTCTGAACCACCTGGCATTGCCCATTGTCGGAAGACAAGATACTGGGCTAGATGGACCTTTGGTCTGACCCAATATGGCCGTTCTTATGTTCTTATGTAAAAAGAAAAATCTTAAGGCTTTTATTTTTTGCTATTTCCTCCACCCTCCCCTTACATTGTGAATCATCCTGTAAAAGAACTTGTTGTGACTCCAGTCAATAGGAACACTCATTTTATTTCTAATCTGAATTCCATTGGATGTCAGTCACAGCAATAGTGCCCTTTTGAAGCTGTTGCATAGCTAGAGAATAAATAAATATAAAAGAAAATTTCAAACAGACAACAATTCCCTTCCTCCCCCGCTTGGAGTAAAGTTTTGAAGCCTTTAAAAGCTGGTTCCAATCAGCAGAAAAAAAATTAATGTTTGAAATTCTCTCCTTCAAGCAGCTTGGTTTCCTCCTGAGCTGTGCCAGTTTCAAAGGGAGGTGCGGATTCTGACAGAGTGGCAGCTGCTCTGACTCAGCCTGAAACTACAATGAAAGTTTTCCTCTGACAGAGTCCCAAGCCCCCTAGTGTTTCAGCAGTATTTAAAAATAAATTCTTAGAGAAAACTTTAAGATAGAAGCAAGTCAGTAAATGAACAGCCATAAAAATTGAAACATGATGAGAATAGTGTAGTTATAAAAAAGCTCACACATTGAAAGGAATTGGTAGTTAAGTTAAAAAAAAAGTCTTATTTCTACCCTTTATCACAGCTCAATCTCAATGTTAGACATGGTCAAATCATTAATTATGAATTAGAGACCTTTATTCTGCTTGCAGTTCACAATCTAATCACAATTTCTGCAAGGTACTTGATATGTGTAATTAGTCACTGGATAATTATTGGGAGTAAGTTTCAGTCTGGGAGATGTTCACTAATGTTGACCACATGTGCCTCATTATTTGCAGTTTTGATATTGTTTCTTTCCTGATTGGAGTGAAACTCTTACATTAAAACAGGAGAAGGACAAACAAATGGCAAAGAGCAAACAACTAATAGAGAAATAAAAGACTCATATTCATACAAAAGTATTCTTTTTCACATGGTGATCCTATGAAAAACAGCCACTCGCCAAATATTTAGGTAACTAAACACTTTTCTCTGAATGTCTGCAAAAAACTAAAAAAAACCCCAAACTCACAGTAACCACACACACACACACACACAAAGTGGCATGAACAAGATCAAATTGATCTGGATCTTCATTCATAATGAACTAAATATTTGTGAACACTTGTTTTACAAAAAGAAAAGGAGTACTTGTGGCACCTTAGAGACTAACAAATTTATTAGAGCATAAGCTTTCGTGAGCTACAGCTCACTTCATCGGATGCATTTGGTGGAAAAAACAGAGGAGAGATTTATATACACACACACAGAGAACATGGAACAATGGGTTTATCATACACACTGTAAGGAGAGTGATCACTTAAGATAAGCCATCACCAACAGCAGGGGGGGGAAGGAGGAAAACCTTTCATGGTGACAAGCAGGTAGGCTAATTCCAGCAGTTAACAAGAATATCAGAGGAACAGTGGGGGGTGGGGTGGGAGGGAGAAATACCATGGGGAAATAGTTTTACTTTGTGTAATGACTCATCCATTCCCAGTCTCTATTCAAGCCTAAGTTAATTGTATCCAGTTTGCAAATTAATTCCAATTCAGCAGTCTCTCGTTGGAGTCTGTTTTTGAAGCTTTTTTGTTGAAGTATAGCCACTCTTAGGTCTGTGATCGAGTGACCAGAGAGATTGAAGTGTTCTCCAACTGGTTTTTGAATGTTATAATTCTTGACGTCTGATTTGTGTCCATTCATTCTTTTACGTAGAGACTGTCCAGTTTGGCCAATGTACATGGCAGAGGGGCATTGCTGGCACATGATGGCATATATCACATTGGTAGATGCACAGGTGAACGAGCCTCTGATGGTGTGGCTGATGTGATTAGGCCCTATGATGGTATCCCCTGAATAGATATGTGGACAGAGTTGGCAACGGGCTTTGTTGCAAGGATAGGTTCCTGGGTTGGTGGTTCTGTTGTGTGGTGTGTGGTTGCTGGAGAGTATTTGCTTCAGATTGGGGGGCTGTCTGTAAGCAAGGACTGGTCTGTCTCCCAAGATCTGAGAGAGCGATGGCTCGTCCTTCAGGATAGGTTGTAGATCCTTGATGATGCGTTGGAGGGGTTTTAGTTGGGGGCTGAAGGTGATGGCTAGTGGCGTTCTGTTGTTTTCTTTGTTGGGCCTGTCCTGTAGTAGGTGACTTCTGGGTACTCTTCTGGCTCTGTCAATCTGTTTCTTCACTTCAGCAGGTGGGTACTGTAGTTGTAGGAATGCATGATAGAGATCTTGTAGGTGTTTGTCTCTGTCTGAGGGGTTGGAGCAAATGCGGTTATATCGTAGCGCTTGGCTGTAGACAATGGATCGAGTGGTATGATCTGGATGAAAGCTAGAGGCATGTAGGTAGGAATAGCGGTCAGTAGGTTTCCGATATAGGGTGGTGTTTATGTGACCATCGCTTATTAGCACCGTAGTGTCCAGGAAGTGGATCTCTTGTGTGGACTGGTCCAGGCTGAGGTTGATGGTGGGATGGAAATTGTTGAAATCATGGTGGAATTCCTCAAGAGCTTCTTTTCCATGGGTCCAGATGATGAAGATGTCATCAATGTAGCGCAAGTAGAGTAGGGGCATTAGGGAACGAGAGCTGAGGAAGCGTTGTTCTAAGTCAGCCATAAAAATGTTGGCATACTGTGGGGCCATGCGGGTACCCATCGCAGTGCCGCTGATTTGAAGGTATACATTGTCCCCAAATGTGAAATAGTTATGGGTCAGGACAAAGTCACAAAGTTCTGCCACCAGGTTAGCCGTGACAGTATCGGGGATACTGTTCCTGACGGCTTGTAGTCCATCTTTGTGTGGAATGTTGGTGTAGAGGGCTTCTACATCCATAGTGGCTAGGATGGTGTTTTTAGGAAGATCACCAATGGACTGTAGTTTCCTCAGGAAATCGGTGGTGTCTCGAAGATAGCTGGGAGTGCTGGTAACGAAGGGCCTGAGGAGGGAGTCTACATAGCCAGACAATCCTGCTGTCAGGGTGCCAATGCCTGAGATGATGGGGCGTCCAGGATTTCCAGGTTTATGGATCTTGGGTAGCAGATAGAATACCCCAGGTCCTGGCTCCAGGGGTGTGTCTGTGCGGATTTGTTCTTGTGCTTTTTCAGGGAGTTTCTTGAGCAAATGCTGTAGTTTCTTTTGCTAACTCTCAGTGGGATCAGAGGGTAATGGCTTGTAGAAAGTGGTGTTGGAGAGCTGCCTAGTAGCCTCTTGTTCATACTCTGACCTATTCATGATGACGACAGCACCTCCTTTGTCAGCCTTTTTGATTATGATGTCAGAGTTGTTTCTGAGGCTGTGGATGGCACTGTGTTCTGCATGGCTGAGGTTATGGGGTAAGCGATGCTGCTTTTCCACAATTTCAGCTCGTGCACGTCGGCGGAAGCAGTCTATGTAGAAATCCAGGCTGCTGTTTCGACCTTCAGGAGGAGTCCACCTAGAATCCTTCTTTTTGTAGTGTTGGCAGGAAGGTCTCTGTGGGTTAATATGTTGGTCAGAGGTGTGTTGGAAATATTCCTTGAGTCTGAGACGTCGAAAATAGGATTCTAGGTCACCACAGAACTGTATCATGTTCGTGGGGGTGGAGGGGCAAAAGGAGAGGCCCCGAGATAGGACAGATTCTTCCGCTGGGCTAAGAGTATAGTTGGATAGATTAACAATATTGCTGGGTGGGTTACGGGAATATTTCCAACACACCTCTGACCAACATATTAACCCACAGAGACCTTCCTGCCAACACTACAAAAAGAAGGATTCTAGGTGGACTCCTCCTGAAGGTCGAAACAGCAGCCTGGATTTCTACATAGACTGCTTCCGCCGACGTGCACGAGCTGAAATTGTGGAAAAGCAGCATCGCTTACCCCATAACCTCAGCCATGCAGAACACAGTGCCATCCACAGCCTCAGAAACAACTCTGACATCATAATCAAAAAGGCTGACAAAGGAGGTGCTGTCGTCATCATGAATAGGTCAGAGTATGAACAAGAGGCTACTAGGCAGCTCTCCAACACCACTTTCTACAAGCCATTACCCTCTGATCCCACTGAGAGTTAGCAAAAGAAACTACAGCATTTGCTCAAGAAACTCCCTGAAAAAGCACAAGAACAAATCCGCACAGACACACCCCTGGAGCCAGGACCTGGGGTATTCTATCTGCTACCCAAGATCCATAAACCTGGAAATCCTGGACGCCCCATCATCTCAGGCATTGGCACCCTGACAGCAGGATTGTCTGGCTATGTAGACTCCCTCCTCAGGCCCTTCGTTACCAGCACTCCCAGCTATCTTCGAGACACCACCGATTTCCTGAGGAAACTACAGTCCATTGGTGATCTTCCTAAAAACACCATCCTAGCCACTATGGATGTAGAAGCCCTCTTCACCAACATTCCACACAAAGATGGACTACAAGCCGTCAGGAACAGTATCCCCGATACTGTCACGGCTAACCTGGTGGCAGAACTTTGTGACTTTGTCCTGACCCATAACTATTTCACATTTGGGGACAATGTATACCTTCAAATCAGCGGCACTGCGATGGGTACCCGCATGGCCCCACAGTATGCCAACATTTTTATGGCTGACTTAGAACAACGCTTCCTCAGCTCTCGTTCCCTAATGCCCCTACTCTACTTGCGCTACATTGATGACATCTTCATCATCTGGACCCATGGAAAAGAAGCTCTTGAGGAATTCCACCATGATTTCAACAATTTCCATCCCACCATCAACCTCAGCCTGGACCAGTCCACACAAGAGATCCACTTCCTGGACACTACGGTGCTAATAAGCGATGGTCACATAAACACCACCCTATATCGGAAACCTACTGACCGCTATTCCTACCTACATGCCTCTAGCTTTCATCCAGATCATACCACTCGATCCATTGTCTACAGCCAAGCGCTACGATATAACCGCATTTGCTCCAACCCCTCAGACAGAGACAAACACCTACAAGATCTCTATCATGCATTCCTACAACTACAGTACCCACCTGCTGAAGTGAAGAAACAGATTGACAGAGCCAGAAGAGTACCCAGAAGTCACCTACTACAGGACAGGCCCAACAAAGAAAACAACAGAACGCCACTAGCCATCACCTTCAGCCCCCAACTAAAACCCCTCCAACGCATCATCAAGGATCTACAACCTATCCTGAAGGACGAGCCATCGCTCTCTCAGATCTTGGGAGACAGACCAGTCCTTGCTTACAGACAGCCCCCCAATCTGAAGCTAATACTCACCAGCAACCACACACCACACAACAGAACCACTAACCCAGGAACCTATCCTTGCAACAAAGCCCGTTGCCAACTCTGTCCACATATCTATTCAGGGGATACCATCATAGGGCCTAATCACATCAGCCACACCATCAGAGGCTCGTTCACCTGTGCATCTACCAATGTGATATATGCCATCATGTGCCAGCAATGCCCCTCTGCCATGTACATTGGCCAAACTGGACAGTCTCTACGTAAAAGAATGAATGGACACAAATCAGACGTCAAGAATTATAACATTCAAAAACCAGTTGGAGAACACTTCAATCTCTCTGGTCACTCGATCACAGACCTAAGAGTGGCTATACTTCAACAAAAAAGCTTCAAAAACAGACTCCAACGAGAGACTGCTGAATTGGAATTAATTTGCAAACTGGATACAATTAACTTAGGCTTGAATAGAGACTGGGAATGGATGAGTCATTACACAAAGTAAAACTATTTCCCCATGGTATTTCTCCCTCCCACCCCACCCCCCACTGTTCCTCTGATATTCTTGTTAACTGCTGGAATTAGCCTACCTGCTTGTCACCATGAAAGGTTTTCCTCCTTCCCCCCCCTGCTGTTGGTGATGGCTTATCTTAAGTGATCACTCTCCTTACAGTGTGTATGATAAACCCATTGTTCCATGTTCTCTGTGTGTGTGTATATAAATCTCTCCTCTGTTTTTTCCACCAAATGCATCCGATGAAGTGAGCTGTAGCTCACGAAAGCTTATGCTCTAATAAATTTGTTAGTCTCTAAGGTGCCACAAGTACTCCTTTTCTTTTTGCGAATACAGACTAACACGGCTGCTACTCTGAAACTTGTTTTACAATAATTCTCCAGCTCTACTCAACACATAGACCAGAAATTTGCTTACACCAATGCACCCTGCCAAATATACATATCCAATATCAGTCATAACCCTGAGGAACAACTTTCACCATGTATGGCATGCATACCTGAGCACAGACCATCTTCCAGTTCATCATCCTACTATAGGTGAGAGACATGTACACCTTGCCTCTTACTTGCATAAACAGACTAGAGAATTGATCCTTCCTCCTTTTCCAACTTCCTGTTATTGTCAACATATCACAACATATCACTTCATACCTTCTGTACACAATCCAGAGAAAGAGTTCCTTCCCCATGTAACATTTCATTATAAGATCTGTCTATCCTCCTTGGCTTCCCTATATGGGCTAGTAACCTCACCATCCATATTCACTAGCTCAAAGTGAGTCAAAGAAAAAAAAATTCTCGGGTTGCAAAAGTTATGCTCACTATCTTATATGTTGCTCAGAGCCACTGTAACTAGATACTGTACAATAATTAAACACATGCGGAGTTTAAAACTCAAACAGTCCCAGCCCTTCATAAAAGCTCACTTATCCTAGGATAAGCAACCAAAACATAAAACAGAAATAAAAAGCAAGAAAGTTTAAACAACTAATTGAACAAAAAAGCCTTGCTGTGTGATATGAAATTCACCAAATCAAGGTGGGATGAACAATCAGCTGGGGTATTTCCAAAGGTGGCTTCAGCTGAAGATCCCGTCTCAGCAATATCTGAAAAGCAAGACACTGATAGCTTCAGTAGACCTCAAATCATGTGGACATTGCTGTGACACATCCCCAGATACAAATCCCAAACTCTGTCCTACTCTAGATCTTCATCTAAACACTACCCTCTTCAGATCATTTTGGTCCAGATCTTAAAACATTTTAGGTGCCTATTTTCAATGGAAGTTAGGCATATAAATACTTTGAGGATCAGCATTCATGTCACACTCCCCATCAGTACCTGGCCTAGGCTGGGAAAGCAAATGATCCAACCAGTGGACCAAATTCAGTGATGAATCCTGTACATGTGACACCAGAGGCACATGGCATATATACTAGTAAGAAGAGGATCTGGACCACATGGAGGATTTAGTTATGTCTTGTTGCCTCCAATGTTTGATTCCTCCCAGTCTTCCTGACACAGGTTCCAGACAAATGGTAAACAACTACCAAGAGTTTCCCTCCATCACTTCTGCATATTATAGAGCTCATTAAATAAACTGAATTTAAAATTAAGTAGTTGAAACATATTTTCTTGCATGTTTTTTCCTAGATCCATACAACACTGCTGAAAGCATTAGGTAGCTTTGAAAATCTCAGCCTTGAGAGATCTGGAAGTCACATTCTCATTCATGTTAATTGGAATTGAGTGTCCAAATCCCTCAGGCAAGTTTGCAAATTTCATTCTAAAAACACTGCAATAATCTGCTCCTTTGAAGTATAAAACTGCAAGATACCATGTTTGCTGCCGGTACGTGCTGGTTTTCATGTTAGTGCTGAATGAGATCTTAATATTTGTTAGAGCAGATGGTGTAGTTCATGTTATTCAAACCAACTGAAAAGAAAAGTTTTTTCTCTGTTATTTCTGGGAGCACATAGTGCACTCTGAGGAACTGAATCTAGAAGTGACAGGTCAGGAAAGCCAACAGGAGAGTTCTACATCAATAGAAGCTGATAAATCAGAAGGGATGTAAGGGAAGCAGAACGTAGTTTAAAACATATGGATGCATCTACAGGGAAATCTTTATAATAGAACACTGGCTTTATGGTGCCTTGTAAATGCCTAACAGAACAGCTCAACAGGAAATGAGAAGAAATAAAAAGTACAGCTGAGTCATATGGAAAATACCCCACAGTTATCCCTAAGCATTTGGCATATTCAGATGAAGATAATGGTCATCTATGTCAGATAATCCTACATAGTTTGTTGCTTTCTCTTCCAATTTTGCCCTCAGTTCACCCATGCTATAGGATTGGCTTCAACAGGTAGCTGAGGGTAAATTTCAGCTATTAGAATTCATTCCATTATCCAAGAAAACTGGAGAATCCAGAATTCTCATCTAGAGGGAAGGAAGACATTGCACAAAGTTCTTTATCAGTTAAAACAGGCCACTTGAAGTTTAACCCCCTGAAGTTTATTTCTTCCACTCACTTACTTTATAGCTTTTATCCATTAACCTGTCTGCTGATGCCTTATTTATGCAATCAATATAATAGTTCTTCTCTTTCCTATTGGAATGTTGCAAGTATTGAGTTAAAATGTATACAGAGTTTTGCATCTGCCACAAGAAAAGTGGTATCTGTTTAATTCGCAGGACCGCTCTGTCCAAGTGGCTGAATTGCTTCCAGCCTAACTTCCCATATTTTCTGATCCACTGGTGACCCATCAACAACAGTCCCCCCAGGCACATGGGCCCCCTGATTCTAGTTCCACTGACCTTGATATAATACCTAGTTAAATGAAAAGTATTATTATCCTAGATTTTGCTGATTGTTAAAGGGGTAATTCAAATCGTATGCTCAAAGGTTTATCCTGCATGCAATATTACCAGTAAGGTCAACTCCTAATGCAGAGAAAATTTCTTGGATTCACACTTGGCTGATCCATTCTGTAGTTAAGTGCTGAAGAATGCTATTACTGCTGCCAATGATTCAGTCAGCAGCAAAAGTCTTTGCTATCCCTTAGGCCACACAAAATATTAAGGCAAAGTACCCCAACATTTTACATAAATATTTAATGCCTAGTACACTAGCAACAGCTTTGCCAAGTTCATATACCAAACAGTAAATGTGTAAACATTTTCTTTATTACAAGCCTAACTGTAATTTACAGCCTCTGGTTCAGGCCTCAAATTTTGCACCAGGCCTAGTGCTCCAGGCTCTCTTTCTCTACTATGCATTCAATGTAAGACAAGCTGTGATGGGAAAACATCAGTATGGAGTTTTCTCTGATGAATATGAACACATTGTGCTCATTGAGGCTCTCTATAGATGCTCAAGGATTTGCAGGCTTTAACATTTGATTTGAACCTATTACTTTGTTGATATACAAAAGCTTATAGTGAAACATTCAGTCCATTATTGGTTAAGAATGTTGGTGCCTCCCAGCTTTGTCTGTTAAGCCCATGTTAAAAAAAAAAATCAAGTGTTGCCCTTGACAGACTTCAGCATCCACTCCCTGAACTTTCTTTTCTGGGAGAAGCTGTAGCAATAGCTAGAATCTTCTCAGTTCCTCAAGACTATTAGGGATCTAGAAGAATATGATTTTCTGGCAACGGACAAAGATAAAACTTATTTTAGATTAGTCAGTTGCCCTTGATACTGGTGGTCACAGGGTTTTTCTGTCATGACTGCAGCAAGGATAGATGGAGTTACAATGGACTGTCTCTAGGCACTATAACAAGTATTATTAGGCAATCTCCCTTCTGCTGTAAGAGCTCTGTGGTTTACTGTATTAAATTGTCCTTCCTTCCCTCCTGTTCAATGTATAGTGAGTCAATTAAGGGAGCTAGTAACAGGTGTGAGGTCCATGTCAAATATAATAATCAGGACCAGAGCTTTGTCTGCATCTCAGACTCAGGGTACGTCTATGCGGTAAACCAGAGGGTATAATTGTGCAGTTTGTGGAGATGTAATTCAGCTAGCTTTTATCTAGCTAGCTCACTGCTGGTAGCAGTGAAGATGTGGCAACACATGCTTCAGCGTAGGCCCTACAAGCTTGGCCAGAATCCTGGGTAATTACTTCATTCAGGTAGCCACACTGCCACAGCATCACTGCTCTGGTAGGTCTACACGGGCTGCAGTCACACCCTGTGATTGCATTGTAGACATACATTCAAATAAAATAACCTGTCAGTTTCTTCAGTGTCCGCCAGACTTCAGATGAGAAGATAGTTAGCCGGGTGAAGCTCAATCCATAAAACACATAAGGTGATATCTTGCAAGTTGGAGGAAGCACTAGAGGAAACAACAGAAGTAACAGTGTAATGTTTGGCTGCCTCATGTTACTAAGGTTAACATTGGAAATCATGTTAGAGCCTTGATTGTTTCTGGATGGTCAAGAAAGTAGCATTAGCCAAAATGTTTTCCTCCCCTCCCCCATCATGTGGCTGGAAGTTTGTGGCATTCCTTAAAGATACAGACCACTCCCTAATCACCAGTGCCTTTTACACTCCAAATTAGATCACTGCAATCCACTTTGCTGGGGGCTATATTTGAAGATCATATGATCACTTCAGTTAGTGCTGTTCCCATGGATCTACTTATTACACATGCATGCTAGTCTCCAAAGGCTTCCAATTTGTTTCAGAACACAATTCAGGGTGTTGGTTTTGACCTTTAAAAGATTTAAAACTTTTCAAATGCAAAGCAATAGTCTTTAAATGACTGGCTATTTCTGAACTTCAAAACACCAGCCTTTCACCTGTGCAGTGAGGCCACGTATGTAAAAAAGTTCCATGTTACTTACTATAGATCAAACTCATTTGGACTTTTAAATCCAAGCTATCCAGTATAGTCCTCTACAACACAGAAGAAAAACCCACTCCCCTTACTCCCAAATATATAGAAACACACTTTGCTGAGATCAGCTACTACTAGAAGTCTCTTCAGATAAAAGCTGAAATTATTATCTGCACAATGGATTGAAATTGCTGTTGAATGCACCACACATATACTCACAGAGTGTTGTGAACAAATACAAGATTTTACCTTCCAGTATTGCTAATCTCTTGACCTTTGTGGTCATAAATATTCAATCATAAGGGGAAAGTAGAAAAGAAATATGAGCATTTTGAATGCTTCTGCTATGCTTCATCAGTGACATCAAAGTATAACTCATGATATTAATTTATTTTTCATTTACTGTTTGTCATAAGCTTATGATCTGCAGCTAACTTTAGCCAGCTGAAAGCAGCAGAATCGGAGACAATGGCAATAGTGCCTGCCATCTCTCACAAGAGACATATATACCTTTATCGGCTGCATGTGGCTTTGATTCAAGTGATATGAGCTGAAATATAATGATATGTGGGAGCAGAAAAATGGTATTTTCAGTTCCATAGCAAACAAAGCTACATCTCAAGACATTCCAAGATATGATTATTGCTGAGTGTAAACTTTTCAGTTTTTAATGTCTTCCAAAACTTTCAGGACATAGGCTGGCTAGAACCAAAGCATTAAACTTTGAATAAAAATAGTTAGAGAGAAAATAAGTTTACCTTCATGCAAAGTGAATTAATGGCTACGCATAGATAGCACATGTTGGCGAGTACCCCCTAAACAGATGGTGAAGGGGTTACTGTGGGCCTGAGAGGTCAGTTATGCTATCTGGCTGCATGTTAATTACAGATAAAGTCCAGCTGGGGAAGGGCAGGGTGGTGATTAGGAAGATAGAACATTTAAAGCAAAAGGGGACTGGCTGAGCAGGCCAGGCTGTGCAGGCTCGGAGAAGCTGAAGCTGGGTTTCGGAACTCAGGGGTGGCTTGGGCTGTTGGCGGGCTGAATAGAATGGGAAATAGAGGAAGAGGTTGGAAGTTATGTTTGAAAGTAAGGAAGAAGCAGCAAGAAATGAGGAATGGCTTCAGATTAAAAAGAATAAAAAAAGAACAGAAATATCTGAATCTGAAAGAGAGGGAGCAGACAGGGATGGAAAAAAGAGTAAGGAAAAGGACTGATATCTTATAATTGCCAAATCACTAGCTGGAGATGTAAAGATAGATGTTAATCCCTTGAAAATGGACTAGGCAAAATATCAGAATGACTAGGCAGAATGGACAAATATCAGAGATATTAAGAGCTAAAAGAATACAGGGTGGAGATTTATTAGTAAAATGTACACTTAAAAAACAGGCTGAGAAAATTTTTAACACTACAATTTTCAGGAAATTAATGTAATTTGCAAGTGACGTAAATTTATGACTGAAGCAAAAGGGATAATATATGGGGTTCCATTAGGGATGACTAAGGATTAAAATTAACAGGGGTATAGGTGAGGAGCAAGTGCTGTCTGCTAATAGACTGATTAGTGGGAGAGGGGGAGATCACAAATCTTCCACAGCAGTCCGAGTAACATTTAAAGGTGAGATGCTATCCGTTAGGGTTAAAATAGGATATTAACTATTCTTGGATAAACCATATGTCCAGGCCCATTTGAGATGTGATAAATGACAAAGGTTTGGGCATGTGGTGGCTGTCTATAAGGGGAAAACAAAGTGTGGTAAATGTGGAGGAGAATGCTTGTATGGAAGGAACAGACCTAAATTGCAACAATTGTGGAGATAGGCACAGTGCAGCATACAAATGGTGTGTGGCAGCAAAACAAGCTAGAGAGATACAGAAAATTAAAACTATCCATAAATATCCTATGCAGAAGCTGACAAGAAATATTCACAGCGGAAAGTGGACACGGATGAAAATGCTAGTGAAGGAAAAGAACTACTGGTACAAGACACTGTTTGGGGCAGGAAAGATAACAGAATGGGAACAGATGAAGATGTACTGCTCATAGGCAGGAGAAATGTATAGCATTTATGACAGAAGTTATTAATTGCACTTTACAGACAAGAGAGATCACTAAAAGAATAAAACTTTTACCAAAAGTAGCATGAAGAATGTTTGCATATAGGTAGATTGCATCTCGATAGACTGCATTTATGCAATTTTAAGTGAAGGTAATAATGCAATTTAAACAACATGGTTCTAATGGTCTTTTGCTGGAACCAATATAGTTTAAGAACATATGGTCAGGAATGAAAGAAAACTGTTTTTGAAGTGGAAAACAAACCTGATGTGATATGTGTAGAACATGGCTATTGAGAAGAATTATGTTTAGGCTTCCAAAATATGATATAATCAGAAGTGACAGAGAAATAACAAGAGGAGGAGGAGTCTGTATATTTATAAAGGAAGATCTATGTTATATTAAAATAGCTGTACAGAACTTAAGTTTTCTGTACAACACTCTTGAGATTCCTGTGCAGAATAATAGCACCTTTCTACAAATTTGTAATGTTTACAGCCATGTAAAAATCTAAACCATTTAGGACTCAGAGTTACTTAAAGGTATCAAAGGCCTGTTCATTATTTGCAGAGACTTTAATAACAGTAATGAATTATGGGAAAGCAGGAAAACTGATTATAATGCCAAATGCCTGGAACAGTTCCCTGACATGCACAACCTGGTATTGCTCTGGTACTGGTGCACCTATTTAGGTTTAATTCCGTGAATGGAATAGTTTCGTGTTCAGATCTGGGAATTGCAACAAGCAATATTGCAAGTAAATGCAGCGGGAAATCTATAAAGAAGATGGAATGGGCAGTGACCATTTTCCTATGCTAATTATATATCAAGGCCAAGGTAATGCTGAAAACACTGAAGGAATTCCTACCTGGAATCCCTACCTTAGAAAAGCAAACTGGGGACTTTAAAAGTAAGTGTGCTGAGTATCTAAGAACCAATTGTATAAGTGATAATCTAGAGGAATTTCATGATAATATAATCAAGGGAGTTGTAGCATCAGCCAACCTAGCTATATGTAAGACATCGAATTGTCACAAACTCAGAAATACAGTTCCCTGATGGAATGAAAATTGTAAAGCAGCAATTAAGAAAGGAAGAAGGCATCAAACAAGCAAAAAGTACAATGAATAGCAAGGATTTAATGAACTATAAGAGATGTAAAGCAGTGCCACAAAGAATTATTAAAAAGGCAAAGAAACGGGGGTCGGCACCACCACGTTGCACAACTGACACTTGACAAAATTACCATACTTAGTGATGGACATGGGGTGGGGGTCAGGTTAATGTCATTCAGTCATTCGATTTTTTGAAAAATTACCACAGACCTCAGAATTTTTACCATGGACACTTGTGTACATGTACAGACACATTGCTGACCCCTGCAAAGAAAGAGTTGAAGAAAGTACTATAAGAAACTAAACAAAGATTCTAAGGTTTCAGAATATATAAACAATCTTAAAAATGAATAGGATATGGCATAAAAACAAATGTATGCCTGGTCTTATAATAAATGATAAAATTTAAAGTTCTAACTTAGGAAAACAAGACATTTTAGCAAAAAAAGTTAGTAGTGATATGAATTAAAGATTTTTTGTGAACAAAAAGGGAATATTTGCTAAAGAAAACTGTGATCTCTTACATGGCTGGGTAGAATATAAAGATGATGAACTGAATACAAATTTCAGCATACAGGAACTCAAAAAAAAGATATCAACAATAGTAAACATACAACCACAGGTAAAGATAGCATATGTAATACAATGCTTATGCACCTCCCTGCAGGGAGTTGAAGAGTTTTATTGAAGTTATGTAATAGTAATCCGTTTTCCCATATATTGTCTGAATGGAAGCAAGAAATGGTTATACATGTAGGAAAACCTGGCAAATTATGTGCAAGATCTGATGTATGTAGATCTATTTCCCTCCCATTGTGTTTGGGCAAAATTACAGAAATAATTTTAAATGAGAGCTTAGTAGCATACCTGGGGGGTTTGGGGGTTAGAAACTGTGTACAAAGTGGTTTCAGGAAAGGAAGATGCATAGTGGATCATACTGTAAAATTACAAACAGAAATACAAAAAACATGAGAAACAGAGAGTTCATGACAACTGTCTTTCTGGACATTGAAAAAAACATATGCCTCCCTATGGAGAAAAGGCTTGCAGTATAAATTAGTTTCAATTGGAATAAGAGGGGGAATGTTCTGGTGGATAAAAAACTTCTTAAGTGACAGAACCATACACTTTAGGGTAGGGGCAGCTTTGTTGAATATTTCTAAATCTACTAATGGCACTTGACAGGGGAGTGTTAACAGCCCAACCCGGTTCTACATTATGATTAATGATCTCCCAGAGAGTTTATGGGCAGGACTAGGTACTACCCTATTTGCGGATGACCATGCTATATGATCCAAATATAGAAGTTCTTCCAAACAACAGCTTCAGCTGTCTTATAAGGAACCTGCTGCTTAGGATTTCCTCCCTGTGCTAGGTGTCTCCGATTAGCTCATTTAGCAAACCTGCTCCAGGCTTCAAGTCTCCTGCAGGTAGCACTCTCACTCGCTTTCATCTCTCAAATGCACACATATCCCAGCCACACTACTTGAGAGGGCATTCACTGAGTGACTCACCTTCTTCATTCATTTTGGACAGAAAGTCTGCATTCTGTTGGTTCTTGCCAGGATGATGCTGTATATTAAAACAAAAGGTCTATAAGGCAAAGTACCAGTGGGTAACCCAGGCATTTGAATCTTTCATTGTCTGGAGACATCAAAGTGTTGCATGGTCAGTGACAAGAAGAAAGGGAGACCCAAATAAATAATATCACAGGGCTTTCACTGCCCAGTGTATGGTGAAATGCTCCTTCTCGAGGATCATATACTGGGTTTCATGGTCCCGGGGCTTCCTACTCATATACAGAATGGTGTGTTCCAGACCATGGAACATCTGGGACAGTACCTGGGCCTGGTGTGAGGTGTCCATGTGTAAAATAAGTTCTTGTGAAAAATCATGGCTATGCAGTTCAGGTTGGTTATAGAGAATCCTTTTAATTTCTTGGAATGCCCAGTCACATTGGGGAGATAGTGAGCTGATGAAGGGCTGTTTTCGTAATGAAATCGGTAAGGGGAGCTGCTAGAGAGGCACCTTGGGCACAAATCAGCCCTGAGAGCCCAAGAAATGCCTATACTTCCTTCTTTGTTTTCATGATGGGTATGTTGGCTTGGGCATCCACTTTGCTGATCAAGGGTTACATTTTACCATTCCCCACCAGCTACCCTAAATATGTGGTCTCCCGCTTCTCTTATGTATATTTGGCTTCATGGTTAAATTGGCATCCTGCAGGGCCTGAAGGACTGCAGTTATGCCGCTGAGTAGGTTGGCCAATCCTGACTGTAGATTACCATGTCATCCACGATGGCCACCACCATATAGGGTTTATGCAGCCACAACACCTGGTCCATTAGTCTTTGAAAGGTGGCTAGGGTGCTTTGTAAATCAAAGGGTGTATTAACAAACTGAAAAAGGCCTATAGGAGTCAAGGAGGTTGTTTTGGCATAGGAACTGGGGGAAGAGTGGGATCTGTCAATAGTCCTTAGTTAAGTCTGGCTCAGCCATGCCCATTATATCTCTACACTAATCGAGCTGGTCATTAACTAAGGGCATTGGATAGGCATCAGAGTTCTGACTGATTTGGTGGAAGTCTATACAGAATCACATAATCCTGTCTGATTTAGGGACAAGGATCACTGGCCTACACCAGGAACCTCACAACTCATCAATAACGCCTAGTATTAACATATTGTGACATTGCACCCCATAATGCTTTATGGAAATATGCTTATGAATGTATATATGACATAACTGGAATATGTTTTATGCTACATATGCCATGTAACACATCTCTGTAAAAGTTATGATCTACTGAATATATTCATCCTATTTGTATGCATCATTTTTGTATTCAAAGTTATAAATATTGGCTATGTACTTGTTTAATTTTAAGTAGCCTCAGTGAAGCAGTTGGCCAGCTTCCTGAGAAAAGAATATTCTCAGTAAGTGCCTAATCAAGAAACACTTAAGTCAACAATGAACTTGGAGATGCCGATCCACATCTGAGTTTTCCCAGGAATGTGGCCTGGCTGGTAAGAAACTCAGTCTTGCATGGACATGTGACTCCAAAACTCCATCTTGGAGGTGGATTCTGCATAGGAGAGAGGAAGGGGACCACCCAAAAGAGAAAGTCTATTTAAGCCCCTGGAAACTCCTCCATTTTGTCTTCAGCTGGCTCAAGAGATAACCTCTCCACCCCAAAAGGATACCTGAAAGAAACTGGAACAAAGGACAGTAACCATAGGGGTTTGAGTGATTGCTAGACCCAGACTAGAATGAGGCTAGTCTGTATAAAAAGCTTACTGGAACATCTCTGAGGGTGAGATTTCATCTGTAATCACTTTATTACTGTATTACACATATACTTGCATATTTTGTTTTATTTTATTTTGTTGGGTACTTTGTTCTGTCTGTTATTACTAAATACATCTTGGTATCTCCACACCAGAGTGTCTAATTGCTTTCTCTGTTGAATGGACAACCCACCCCCAAGTAGGACCACCCTTTCAAATAGAGGGGAAGGGATGCACTTCCTTAATTCCCCTAGGTGCTACCTTCTGGCAATGGGCAAGATAGACAAAAATCTGCTACTTCTCAAAATATGCCCTGCCAAAAGAACTGGGCCAGTAGCCTTTCAAGCATCTTTGCCTTACATAGATGTACAGCCATTTGGAAGGAGTGTGCTAGTCTCAGCATTTCTCATCAAGTGGGTTTGGGAACCAGGAGATAGATTCTGGGCTCTTCTGCATGAGTATATTTCTCCATCCAATTCAAAATGACATTTTGTAACTCAAAATGGGGAATTGTTGAGTGGAGAGTCCCACTGTGCCTGTGACAGGTTAGATCACAGAAACCCCTTTGGGACTACCTCTGAGCCCATTTTCCCTGCCAGCTTGGGATGTCTGTACATTGCCTTGTTTGAGCCAGACACACAGGCTGCTGCAAACACAGATCCAAGTCTGAACCACATCCCCCACAAGCTGCAGGCTTAACCTAAAACAGCTTAAGAAGTGCTCCTGTCTCCAGCACTCAGATACCCAGCTCCCAATGGGGTCAAAACCCCAAATAAATTTGTTTTACCCTGTATAGAGCATATACAGGGTAAACCCATGAATTGTTTGCCCTCTAACACTGATAGAGAGATATGCACAGCTGTTTACTCCCCCCCCCAGGTATTAATACTTACTTAATACTTGGTTAATTAATAAGTAAAAAGTGATTTTATTAAACACAAAAAATAAGTTTTTAAGTTGTTCCAAGTAATAACAGACAGAACAAAGTAAATTACCAAATAAAATAAAATATGCAAGTCTAAGCCTAATACAGTAAAAAGCTAAATGCAGATAAATCTCACCCTCAGATGTTCCAATAAGCCTCTTTTACAGATTAGACTTCCGCATAGTCTGGGTCCAGCAATCACTCATACCCCTGTAGTTACTGTCCTTTTTCCACTTTCTTTCAGGCATCTCCTTGGGGTGGAGAGGCTATCTTTTGTGCTAACTGAAGACCAAATGGAGGGGTTTCCCCAGGGGCGTATATAGTCTCTCTCATGGGTGGAAACCCCTTCCCCTCTCCTGTGCAGAATCAAGCTCCAAGATGGAGTTTTGGAGTCACATGGACAAGTTACATGTCCATGCATGACTCAGTTCCTTACAGACTGATGCCACGTTCCCGGGAAAGCTCAGATGTGGATTGGCGTCTCTCAAAGTTTACTGTTAGCTTAAGTGTTTCTTGATTGGGTACTTACTGAGAATAGTCTTTTCTCAAGAAGCTGACCAACTGCTTCACTGAGGCTACTTAAAATCAAACAAGTGCATATCCAATATTCATAACTGTGAATACAAAATACATGCATACAAACAGGATGAATATATTCAGTAGATCATAACCTTTGCAGAGATATGTTACATGGTATAAAACATATTCCAGTTATGTCATGTTTACACTCATAAGCATACTTCTATAAAGCATTATGGGGTGCAACGTCACAGTGCCGTCCCCATTGATTGCAGCTACCTGGTTAATACGTTCTCGAAGGACCTAATCTTCATGCTGGGCAGTGATGATCATCAAGAGGATAGTAATTCAGGGTGGACAGAGTCACAATCTCTCATGGGTGAAGGTTGATAGGGAGCTCTTTGGAAAGTCCCTTCCCGGGAGTCGTCTTCTTGGGACAGACTTCCTCCAGCCTCCCTCAGCACCCTCAGGATAGGCCCAAGATTGATTCAGCCCTTGAGAGCTGCCTGGGCTAAAAGGCACCAAGTTTCTATTCAGGAGGTGCATCCAATCATGACCCTAGGTAACAGGCAAGAGAAGGTGCTCTGCTACTCTGACTGGAGACACCACACCTGATCGTCTACTTGTAAAATAATCAAGGTGGTTGGGTAAATACACCTTTCCCCATGTTTTCAGGAAATCTGAACCATTCAATCAGGTTCAAGAGCCTTGAGTGGGAGCAAGTCTCGGAGGAGGAGTGTTTGGCCACAGCCAGTCCATTAGCCATTCTACCTGGTGTAATCTTATCTTGATGGGGAACCAGGGAAGGTTTTATGGCCTCCTTCTGCAGTGGGATTGAGGACTTACCCCGTCGGACAATGTGACACCCAAGATAGTCACACTCCAGCATGGGGTACACTCGCCTCATGTATCCCGGTAGCCCACCACAATAAAATTTGATTGAGACCTCTTGATTGGTTACTGAAGGCTTCCTTGGGGTCTGAAGACTTCGAGCACTGGGCCCTAGAGATCCCCGGGGAGATAGGGGTTATATCCCTGCAGGTGCCTCTTGGCTCCACAGGCTCCAAAACCAGGCTCAGCTCCAACAAGCCTTGAATGACTTCAGGGGTGGGGGCTCTGAAACCAGCCCCAGCTCCAAACACTTGAGACTTCTGCTTCCAAAATCTCCCCATTGTCTCTATGGCCTCTGCAATGGTTTTGGGTTGAACTAACAGACCCAAGCTTGTATGGCTGCTAAGAGAATTTTAAAATATTGCTAAAACAATTCTTCCCAGAGTCAACTCTTCCAAACAATTGCTTCTGCTCTAAGGAGACAGCTGCTTGTGGCTTCCTCCCTGTACCAGATGTCTTTGGTTAGCTCATTTACCAAGCCTGCTCCAGGCTTCAAGTCTCCTGCTGACAGCTACCTCACTCCCTCTTACTCCCATTGCGCTTTCACATCTCTGTAGGAGAAGCAACTGTGTTAGGAGCAGCAAAAGTAGAATGAAGGCATTTAGTCTACTATCCCAGGGGAGTACGTATAATTCTGAGTGATATAATACATGAACATGATTAGGAGAATAGAATGATAGAGTTAACAAGTATATGATAATGAGTGAAGAAAAAAATGTATGGCAGTAGGGAACAAGGCAGAGATTTTTTTACATTTATTTTTGTAAGAAAATAATGCTTTGGGATGTTAGCTGAAATCTAATTACACTTTCAACCCTTCAACCTTTGGGCTCATCTTCACTATAACTGTTCACTTTAGTTACTCCACTTGAGCTTGCCTAAATCAAGTGAGAGCAACCACACTGAGAAAACACTGGAGCTACACAGAATGATTAAATTAGTAGCTGAAGAGTTATGTTAACCTGTAGCTGCAACCCAACTCATTACTAGCTCCAGTTTCATCAGCACTAGAGTCAGCACTGGGAGTCAAGCCACCCCTCTTGACCCCAAGGCTAGTTTGCTTTAGCTTAAAGCACCACTTAACATAAGCAGAGACTGGTATGGGTTGACAAGACTCGGTTTAGGGGCAAAATGTAAGTTATAGCTTGAGCTAAAACTGCAGTGAAGACAATCCCAAAGTTTTTTTGTTTGCAAATACAATGTGACTCACATTGAAATGTGGCAGGAGGAAAGGCACTATGCAAATACAAGTCAAATCTCATTGTAACCGTTCCCTCTTCCACTGTAGTGCAGACAGAGATCACTGAAAGGATGTGCCAATTAATGTGCAGCAGGTCATGTCTTCTTATTCTTTCCAGAAGAGTAAATCTCATGGAAGTGTGTGCAGTTACACACTCATTCCCAAACTACTTCAAATCTCAAAACAGATTAAAGATTAATAGACATAGTGCCCTCACTTATGGATCATCAAGGATAGCAGGAAAAACAAAATAATTCTAACAGCATTTTAGTGAAAAAGAATATGTAAATTCGGCTTAAGTTCATTTTAATCACTGCCAGTCTCAACCTGAAGAAATGCTCCATGATTAGAAGTTTTGTAACTGCCACCGGAAGACCATTTAATGTATTGTTGTTGACAGTAGCAGCCATTGCTGTCCTTTACTTGTACTTAGAGTAAATACCAGAAGCTGAAGCATTGTGACCTGCCCAACAGTAGAGTTGTACAGCTACATCTGAGAAATTTCCAAGCTTCTCTACCCAATTTGTAAGGGCTGTATATTGAAGGATTGTTTGTGTGCCACCATGGAGTGACAAGCATCCCTTCCACTTCGTTCCTCAGATGAGCAACTGATGATTCAGCTTCAGCGTGCCAGATGCCATGGGCCTGATTCTACAGTGCCTTGCACAATGTACAGTAGTCACATGTACACAAAGTGGGTGTAAAATGCTACCAGCACAGATAAATGTTTTACAGGCACTTGTCACCCATGAAAGTGACTACCCAAAGTGCAAGACAGTGAAGAATCCATTTCTGTATGTTCATATGTTGTTGCTAATCTATCTGCTACACATGGCACTTGCCAGTGGCTTTACTGAGAATGCACTAAAGTTGATTCATTAGAGCAATTAAGAAACCTCTTTGTTTTCCTTCCAGGCTTGTCTCTTTCATACTGTAGAAGTGGCACTGAATGGTGATGCTGATGAAAATAGTGATACCAACCCCTTCATTTCTGTTATCTAACTCAAGAGTCCATCTAATTCAAGGAGCCTGCCAGGAAAAGTATATTTTTGGCACCAGCAGGATTAACTGGATGCATCCTGTACATTACAATGATGAGGTGATAGTCTTCCCATTTAGCTGTAAAAGCTTTTTATAAAAACAAGAATATGAAATATTAAACATTTAACAGTCCTATATCATGGCTATAACAGCAAAGGGAAAAATAAATTCTATAAGTATGAGGAGGCAGAGTTTATCAAATTGGCTCGTGAGGAGGTGGAATTTGCCCCGACTCTCCTTCATACTTACCTGAGAAGTAGTAGCGGGTTCACACAACCAAACCCATGGATCACAGGAAAACCCCACCAGAGGCAACAACCACTTGCAACTATGCCAATGCCTCCTTGCCCCCTTGATCATGTGGCAGAACAGCTCTTCAAGAAATCTTGTTCATATGAGCTCCAAGGTTGGTTTCAGTCCCCAAACTACTCACTGGGGAAGGATTTGCTTTGTGGAAGGACGTGAGTGGTGGGATGGTTGGGGGGAGGAGAGAACAGGAGAGTTTCACATGGATTAATCTCCTCCTCTGTCCCACAACATAGATCCACCTCTACTTTTTGCAAAAGCAGAAAAGGAGGAGTATTTGGTCCTTTATATTCGGAAGGAAGTGGAAAAGGACTATTTCAATGAATCTCATGCTAAGAAGAGGGTACTGGATGTGACAATTGAAAGAGAAGGCTGGGTTTCAGTTCAGAAGATGGGGCTATATTTTAATTTAATATGCCAATTCTGATTTGGATCCATGCAGGTAATATGGTTATTAATGTGAGCTCAGACCAAACTGCTAAAGAAACTCTGAGGTGAACTTCAGGTAACCTTTCTACTTTTATTGAAAAAGACAAATGGAAGCTATAATGTTAAACTAGGCACATCTGCAAGAAGTGATAAGATTTGCAAGTGTAAGAGAATAATGCTGCATAGCACTTATACTTCAAATGGTGAGTTTCAGATCTATAAGTGAGGAAACTGTCTAGCACACCATTTAGAAGGGCCATGGGGCCAAAACAAACAATTTGTTTAAAGCATTCTCCACACCATTCACACTTTGTCACAAGACAAGATATTATGTGGGATCAGTGGCAGATTAGCCACTGGGCCTATAGGGCCTGTGACCAGGGGCCCCGTCAAATTGGGGGCCCCAGAAAAAATCCACCACTGAGTGGCAGAAGCCCAGAATCCAGACACTGGGTGGGTGGGGCAAGCCCCATGACCCACTCCTGCTCTCTGGGAGCAGCCGGGTAGGGGGAGCGGCGCAAGGGAATCTTCCAGCACCCCAACCTGTCCCCAGCAGAAGCCAGGGGATGGAAGAGGAAGCCCCCAGATCCCCCACAAAAGCACTGGGGGCTGGTGGGGAAAACACTAGCACCAGGCACCCTGCTGCAGCCCTGGGACTGGAGGAGCTTTCTCTATTTGCCACAGCCTCAGGGCTTGGGGAGTCTCACTCCCTGCTGCAGCCAGGCACCATGGTTGGGGGACAGAGCTTCTCCAGTCTGGGGAGGGGCAGAAAGTAGCAAATGGGTTGTGGGACCACAATGGAGGGATGGAATGGGGAGGACCCTGGGTGAAACAGAGATGGGGACCCAGGGAAGGGGAAGAATGGGGTTGGGCCGTGGGCAGGGCCACAGGTGAAGTTGGTGGAATGGGGGCAGGACTGGAGGTGGAAGGGGTAGGGAGGGCCCCCCCCCCACTTGCTCTGGCCCAGGAAACCTTCATCTGCCTGTGTTGGACTTTTTAGTTTCTTTCATTTTTTGTCAAGAGTCTCAGATATCGAAATTTTAACAACCAAAAACGTTTGGCAAAACAGGAAAAGCAGTTAGAACCTGGGATGCTGCACTACTTTGATCCTGAACAATATGCTGTGTTTGGACATTCCACTCCCTTCCTCCGCATATTAAGGACCATGTTTGATCAGATTTGCATGGTTAATCTCAGCTCCAGGATTCTGCTCTTCCTGCCTGCATGGACCACATGTAGGGAAAGGAGTACATCAGAGTCGAGATCTAACCTTCAGATCTAAGGAGAAAATTGGACAGTAATATTGGAATAGTTGAAATGAGCAAACAGAAGCACAGAAGAATGAAGAGTGTTTCCCTCCCACAGTGTCTTCACCTCAGCTTTTCTCTATATCATCCATTCTTATCAACTTCTCTCCTGCCTTGCCCACCCATCTCCCTTCCCTTGAGTGTCCCCTCTCTATTTAGACTGTAAGCCTTCAGTATAGGGACTGTCTACTACTCCATTTGTATTGCCTAGCCCAATGGGGCCTCATACTTGGTTGCCCTTAGGAACTAATATAATAAACATGATGAATAATAACTGGTGAGCTTATGTCATTGGCCTTGGAAGTCAGATTTATTTTGTGTGGTATAATTCCACTACATGCCATTCTTGCAATAAATTATAGCAGCAATGAGAAATAGTACTACTCCTCATTTTCATTAGTCTTTCAATGCTGCAATCATTTGACCATTCATATTGTAATCTCCTACACAGATTGATGCAGAGTAGGTAGCCAAAATACTGTAGCCAGAAATAATAGATTTTTGGAGGGTGTAAAAACATCCATCATACTGCTACAGTTATAATTAGAAAACCAGCCATTAAGAAAGTTTATATTTATTTTCCTGCACAATATTTGACTAAGTGCTTCTGTGGTTGTGCGAGTGAAATAAACCCAATGAATTTTGTCTGACTCACTTTTCTTAGACTGAGGAAGAGGCTCTTGTGGAAGCACTGTTGTTGAACCAGAAATGTCAGTTTGATTGCACGTGTGCAATGCAGCTTTGGTTCCCTAACTTTATGGGTTCAGGTCTTTTGGATGCCCAGCTGCTGTCAATTTGGGAGGTCAGCCACTAGAGCGGAAGATAATCTAACACTTGAGCAGGTCTGACATGCCCTTCATCAGAGGGCAGTGGTGACACTTAAACACTTTCCTGTATAATATTCTGAGTCTTTCTATGATGATATTTTTGGATTACATTTTAAAAATCTTGTTCTCATTCAAAAATTTTAGTAAGATTTGTTTCCTCTAGATTAATAGTTTACACATGTTGGTGGAGGGGCCAAACTGAGAATGCTCAATCAGGGCAAACTGCAAAGAACAGAGCAGACTATCTCCCAAACTTGTAGTTTATAATATAATTAGATTCATCAAGCCAGTCACAAAACAGCTTCTGAAATAACTTACTGATTACCAAGAAGCTAAAATACAGTTCCCTTAAAGCAATCCAGTCTTTGGCTCCCACCAGACAGCTAAATTTACTTCATGAGAGTTATTTAAAACCTTATTCACCAAATCTAAAGTTCTACCAATCCTAAGAGATTAGACACATTCCCTACCAGGTTAATTAATATTTCAGATCTCACCCAAATACATGCTTACAGCTAATTCTTATTAACTAAATCTAAGCTTTATTAAACAAGAAAAGAAAGATTTCTGTGGTTAAAAAATTATACATACAGGTATGAATAAAGTTCTTAGGTCAATTTCATAGCAGAGATGGTGAGACTGCTGATTTGTAAAAGTCCTTCCAGAATTAGTTCAATAGGTTATAGCCCAATAGGCAGTACACATGCAGAGTCTGTCCCAGTTTCTTCTATGAGAATTTGCAGGGATAATCCAGGGTAGACCTGGAGACCTTAGTCTTGTGATTTGAACTTCCCCTGACAAAGTTTAAGCAGATCTGAGATAAAACAGGATCAGGACTGAAGCTTCCTTTTTAGCTGAAGCTCAACTGATTAGCCTCTTGTCAGCAAATGATCACAGCAGGTATTCCTTGGATGAAGGCTAGGTAATGCACATTGTTGGTTTGAAGTAAATTCCTATTTCCTAGGCATACACCGATATCTATTTGCATTGATTAGCATAAAATAATTAACCATTAAAATGTTTCCTAGGTAGTTTACTAAAAATTTCAAAGAGAAATAAAGACAATGATAGTATTACATCACAAATTTCATCTAAATGTTATTCCCTTTTCATCTCTGAATCAATAAAATATAGTAATGAAACATTGCAGACAGGAACTGAAGTTTAGCATCTCCAAACTAATTAAATCACATTGTTAAACTTCTAACAAGATATAGGTAAACACAAACAAATAAAATTAGTATATATCCTTAATCCCCTAACAATCAGGCCTACATTTAAAGGACTTTAGTTTATTTACACGACTTTGCTACTTATCTATAAGGCATGGCCCTGTTTACAATTTCAATACTTTTTAATATGTCTTTACAGGTTGTTTTCTGGTCATTTAACCCTTGCTGTCACATTAAGCCTGGATGGTCTGAATTCATCCAACCCTCTTAATTATAAACACAACTGTAAATCTCCCAACACTTTCTAGATGTACAATTTCAAGTACACCCTGATTTTAATCAGGATGAACATATTAGGAGAACAACTTTCCTAGCAATATTCTGGTGTGTGTGTGTGTGTGCGCGCGTGCGCGTGTGTGTGGTCTTTGCTAAAATCAAGAAGCGCATAGGCTTGGAAATTTAAAAGACAGAAGTGCTCTGAACTTCTGGACCTTAATTTCAGCTTGAATTTTGGGTCAGTTCTCATTTCATATTAATCACTTCAGCCAACTCCAGCGTCTAGGTACATTGATTCCAATAGCGTTGCACCAGCATTTAATAGGGGACTTTTAAGGGACTTCAGAGATATAAAGTTCCTCTTGAAGCTTCATTAACATAATTGTAACTAGTACTTATTAGCATTGCTCAAGTTATTTTCATAGTGGCTGATTTTGTACTGCTCCCCTTGGAGCACTATTTCAGCTTGGGACCTTCTCTAAATTTTAAGAGCATGTTAAAAAAGAACATGAACAGCACTGCAAATATAACATTGGTTATACCTCCTTCCACAGTGAATGATGATTTCATACATACATACACACACACACACACACACACACACACACACACACACACACACCCTTTGACTGAACTTTGGAAAGGACAGTGATGCCTGATTTGTCACAACAGAGTCTTAACTGAATGATCTCATTTTTAATTGGAGCCATTTCTCCAACTCTGCCCCTGATCTGGCTTCGACCCCCGCCACTCCACTGACACTGCTCTCACCAATATTTCCAGTATCTGTTTCCTAACCAAGCCTCAGTGACTACTCTCCATCTTAGAGTACATCTACACAGCATTTTGGAGTAAGCCTCCCAGCCCAGGTCAACAGATTTGGGCTGGTGAGGTTTGCAGTAGCACTCTAAAAATAGCTGTGCAGACAGTGCTTTGAAGTTGCAGCTTACCTACATTGGGAGGCTCTCTCAAAAATGCAGTGCAGACAAACCTTAAGCTTCCTTGTCCTCTCTGCTTCTTTAAACACAATCCATCACTTCTCATTGACATCTTATCCTCACTTGGCTTTCATGGTTCTCTATCTGCCTATCCAATTGCTCCTTCAAGATCTCTTCATCGGATCTTCCTCATGCCCTCTCTCATTCTCTATGAGTGGGTCCTTCAGAGCCCTCTTCTCCCTTCCCTCTACATCCTGTCCCAATCTAATTGTTCCTGTTTACATGGTTTCAGATACCATTTTTATGCATATGCCTCCTCAAACCTGCTTCTCCATTTATCTTATATCTCAGCCTCTTGTTGAAACGGATCTTTTCTCTGCTTCAATTCTCAACCTGTTTTTTTTAAACTATTCTTTTCCTTCATGGGTTCCTGTTCTTTGCCAGATTGTGTGGTGTTAATCTACAGCTTTGTCTACTCTCTAAACATTACTTTCATTACTTTTCCTAACCCTACCTACACCTGTATATACTCTAACTTAATTTAATTATTCCTTTGTCAGCCTGCTGAGCCTACCATTTCCTCAATCCAGCCTGTGGTTATTCAAGGCCCACTCCAACATCCCTTGTGGGGAATTAACAAATTCTGGTTTCTCTGCTTCCCTTCTGATGCTTAAAACATTACCCAGCAATATAGCTAATCCTCCTCAGGCATTAGAATTTTCCAGACCTCAGCTGCACACTGGACTATAAGCACGAGAGTGTTTTTGAAATGTATAGAGTCAAAGCAACAAAAATCAGAGACATTCTTCTCTGCAGAAACAGGTCACAAAGGTGGTGCCCTGATATCAATGGGCTGTCTGTTTGATCTCTGAAAAAGGCGGAGCATCATGGTGACTGAAGATCTGGCAAACCAATGGATATCTCTACCACCTGCACATTTGTTTCTTCCCCATGTTAGTCCCACATTAGCCAGCCACAATCTTTTGCAATACATCTGAATGGGAGAGGACAATGTTGTTTTTGTCCTGTCTGATGAAAGCCAGAAATGGGTGGGGTGGAGAGGGAGGTTAGAATCCAGAAACTGTCTTCACTCTGGCACCTCTGCATAGAGGTTGAAAAATTCTTGTCTCTTTGGGGCTGTCTGCTGTTGTATGGCCACCTTCATACAATTGTCTTAACAAGAAAGTTTAAAAATAGAAGATAGTAGTAAAAATGGTTTGAATTACATATCTAGATTTAAATTTTTCATAGACTAAGCTATACAAGCATTCTCAGCTTAGTTACAAATAAATAAAAATCATACTTATTTGGAAACTAGTCTTTTCTGAACATTTTGAGATCTTCCCTGACACAGCTTCCCCAATGCTGTAGCCAGAAAAGTCCCTTCTCATCACCCACAGTTGACCTGCTTGTCAGATACCATGCTTTAGAGTTCATTATCATATCAGGGGGGAGCTACATCAGTATTGCCACAAAGGAATATTTGATTGGAGGTAAACCTCTCATCAATTTTCTTTTGCCATGAATTATAAATTAACAGAACTCAAGTTTCCTGTCACTATCCATTCTAGAAGGTTATGCCTCTATACAGGGAGATCTTATGCACAAGCCTAACTTTAACCACATGAGTAGTTCAGTTTCACTGGACTCAGTGGAACTGCTTATCTTCTTAGAGTGCTTTGCTGGACTGGGACCTTATTCAATTCTAAGGGGTAATGTGGATGCTGAAGAAGTGAAAAAAGCTACATGGCTTGCTGGTGGGTCCTTAAATTTCCTGTTAAAAAGTGGATAAGCTTCCATGTAATATCTTATGTATCAAAATCAAACTATGAAACATCTGAGGTTTGCCCATTGCCCCCACTAATCTGCTTCCCGTAGGTATTGTTAGACCCACATTGCAGCAAATCAGAGACATGGATTATATAGCTGTCATGCCCACAGCCTTTGTTTTCAATCTAATGTCTGGTCCAGGCATTTTGACTATTTATTTTGGATATGGAGCTTCCTCCCATAAACCATGCTTTTGTGAACTGTGAATTAGAGTATACCAATGTAGGGTGCACCATGAATCAGTCCAGACACTTGAGCTGGTACACAACACATCATCTCACTTTCTAAGTGGTGTTTTGCACAAGCAGCACATGACAGCAGTGCTCTAGGATCTGGCTTGGCCACCTCCTACTTTCTTGATGGGGTACAGAGGGATGGTTTGGACCTATCAGCTAGGTCAGTGGCAGGCCATCTGGAGTTTTAAAAACCACCCTTTCTTTCATGCCAGTCAGCTATGGTCAATGGAACCACTCAAACTGGAGATGCTTGAGCATAAAAGAGAAAGAGCAGCTAAGTAAGGCATTCACCATGGTGGGCTCAGCTTCACAGTTCACTCCATTGTTGGTATGAAACAACCTCATTTTTAAACCACCTTTGTTTAACTGCAGGCCATGCTTCAAGACCTATATTACTAATGAAAGGAGAGACATCAGTGCTAGTATTTATATGTTTGTTGGGTACTATGTGATTTGATATTTTTGATTTGTTGTTTGTTTTGGGCAAAGCTTTTAATACTTTTTTTAAAAATGCCATAAAACTCTTAAGGGTACCCAAAGACCATGCTAGGTACTTTTTTCTTTGTTACGAATTAAAATAAAATAACTATAGTAGTTGTGAAGAGCACTATCTTCTGCACAAGAAACAGCACTGCAGTATAGAATCATAGAATATCAGGGTTGGAAGGGACCTCAGGAGATCATCTAGTCCAACCCCCTGCTCAAAGCAGGACCAATCCCCAATTTTTGCCCCAGATCCCTAAATGGCCCCTCAAGGATTGAACTCACAACCCTGAGTTTAGCAGGCCAATGCTCAAACCACTGAGCTATCCCATATAATTGGTAACAGACCGAATCAGATACCTGTTGAAGCCAATAGGAGTTTCAATTAGCTTCAAATATCATTGGCTACAGCTCAAGTACTAACAGATTACTATTAAAACATCTTTGCATCATTCCATATGCAGAATCCCTATCCAAGTCAATGGGAGCTTTTCACAACAATTGATAGTCTGTAAAAAAAAAAAAAATAAAAAAAAGGCTAGCATTGTACATACATAACATTTTCTCATAGCACCACAGAGTCACATAACAATGAACGTTACATAGAGGAGTCATTGGCCAGCAATATTCCTCCATATTTTGCAGTCTTCATGCAGCCTTCAAGAAGTGTGCAATACCACATCCTGTCCAGTCACCCACATCATCAAACCATATTTGCCACAAGTGCCCCCGACTCCTGGCACCAGGCACCAATGCCTGCAAAGCTTGCTTCTGCAATCTTCATCCACTCATCCAACTCATGTCCCAGAAACTCAAGTTTTCTTTGTCTGATCACTCTAGTTATGCTGCACATTTGGATGATTACCTCCTCGTTAACTGTGTGTATTGTATAACACACACAATACATCAGCCACAAGTCCAGTTCTATGTCGGATCTCTAAGGTGATGTTTAGCATCCCTTGTAGTCATACTACCAGATATTTGAAGTGCACAATGCACTCTAACGCCACTTCAGATCTGAGTAGAAATATGTTCACCTTTTCAACAGACTTAGATGTCACCGTTGTCTTTGTGTGTTAAAAATTGTATCCTGCTATTTTAAACATATTTGAATAGCTGGTTATACTTTTTCAGAAATCATCAAAATTTTGATTCAGTTTTGACTTTCAGTGTGGGAGGGGAAGGATAAATAACTTTTATTTCTATTCCTATTTAGCCAGTTCTTATTGCAAGCACAATTAAAATTTCAATGTCACTGGACATATCAAGAAATGCATTTGTTGGATAGTTTTCTTGCTACAAATCACAGTCTATTTTCTATTTTTCCATTTTATTTTAATTTTTTTGTTTTTTACACTAAATATGCTGAAAATTATTAAAACACTCCTTACAGTGGAACAGTGTTTTTATCTTTGTTTTTTTAAGTATCCTAGATACAACCAACATGACTAATGACTATGAAAATATGCATGCCATTTAATTGTTCATAGTTTGATGATGGATTTTCGATTTAAAAACAAAAACAAAAAAAGCTCATTTTACTTCTGTCACTTGGAGCACTGACATGTCAACCCAGCAGGGAGCTGGCTAGTGCAAGTACTATACCATACAAAATTAGGTGAATAAATTGTCCATGAGATTTTAAATCTTTGATAAATAGCAATAACAATTTGTAGGCAATTTGTTTTAAAAGTTTGCATACTTGCAAATTGCTGTCTCTACTGCATCTTCACTGACCTTACACCAATGTGTTTTTCCTAATCTGTTAAAATTTCAGCATATAGAGGATTTTTTGACATAATTGCTTTTTACTATAATTGTTTTGCACAATGAGGAAATTTTTTGCCCTTGTTGTGTATGAAAACTAAATGAATACTAAGGCGTTTACCATTACCATCCTATTTCCTAGGCTTTTCACATCTAAATTCCCTGTATTATTCTGCTTTCCACCTTTTTTCATTAGCTCTCTTCTTGCTGTTTTTCTGTTTGCAACACCCTTCTTGTTACGTTTGTTGTTCACTTCTTCAGCCTTCTTTTATTTATAATGCATAAGGTGTGTAATTCATGTTTAATGAAGAATTCATGAACTTTTTTCTTCATTTTACAAGAGAGAATTATGAGATGAGATGCATCTCAAAGTAAAAGCTTTCAACAACTAAGATGATAGGAAGTAATTTAGAAGTTAAGAAGGAAGAGATGACAGAGCTGAGCTGAGAGTGAATATATGGTGCTTTTTTAAGTGTCTGTCAGAATGTATTGCTTTGGAAAAGGGTTCCTCGGACAAGGAACAGTATTGAATACAAGACAGAGGAGCACATTGCAAATGATTCCTGATGAGGGATATTGAGTAATCCAGAGACAATCCTGATGGGACCATTTTCTAAAGCAGTGGTCCTCAGCCAGTGGTAAATGTAATTGTACTTGTATTTCAGGCTTTTGTGACTGGTACCCAAGGCTCGAAAATATAATGGCTGATCCTTAAAAGGAGGCATCTGTAGCTCTTATTGGTTTCAACAGGAGTAGCAGGTGTTCAATCCTTTAATGGAATATGACTTGAAGGACCTTTGTGCTAGGGCAGTGTTGCTGCGGACCTCCTACTCTAACCTATCATGGAGCTTGAGCTGGGACAAACACTTCTCATTGTTCACACAGTTGAATCGAGGTGGCATTCACTGGCTAGTTCTATAGAGGTTTTAAGCTGGTAAAATGGCATCACCCTGATGACTTCAGGAAACACTATTCTAGACATCCTGAGAAACCGTGCCATTTGTTGGACTTCCTGGTATACAGTGAGAAAGTTAGCAAGACAACAAGGTGGGTGTGGTAATATCTTTTACTGAACCAACTGCTGATGGTGACAGAGAAGCTTTTGAGCTATACAGAGCTCTCACTTCTGAGAAAGTAGTTGGAGCACCACAGATAAATACAAGATGGTACAGACTGTTTAGGATATGTGCTAATTACTTATGCTAAGGGACCATTCAAAGTAAACTGGCCTGTTAACACCTCTGCAGTCATGGCACAAAAAGCGGGGGCTTAGAGGGTTATGAATTGTAATAAGCTATAAATCCAGTGTGTCTGTTCAGGCCACGATTTTTAGTATCTATTAGAGTTAAGAATTTAAGCTCCCAGGCTCATTTTTTAAAGATGTTGTGAAGGTTTCCTCTGAGGAAGAGAAACTGATAGGTCAGATATAGAGTGATCACTTTGTGGAAAGTGTTCACTCCCAGGTGATATGGTATTTTTGTCTTTTATAATTTTCCTCTGAGAGTTCATTCCAGAGCATAGTGATTGGTTTCACTCACATAGTTATTGGGACGTTTAGTGGATGAGATATACCACATGTAGTAATGATCAAGAGCATGGTTTCATCTGCTCTGTGGTATATAGTCAGAAGATTTTTTTTCTTATGACTGTCGGTGGAGAAATGGTAATTATGAGTGATGTCATCATTGTTGTGAAAGAATTATTTGAGGGAGAGATGGTGGAAGAATTCTTTTAGCTGTCCCCGTTAGTATGGTATCTCTGATTTGGCAGCAGTTTAGTCCCTTAGAAGGTATAGATAATTCATCCCCTAGTGAGGGGTAGTCTTGACAAATTGATAATGTTCGGGTGCTTGTAGCATCCATGTGGTGAGTACTGGTGCCATGGTTTATCCCAGCCACCCAAATACCTTGAGAGAACCTGCTTCAATACAGATATAAACCCCCCTTTGATTGTATACCCCACTTATCCCCTACTACCTCACACTGGAACCCATATGGGGTGTCATCAAACTACTATAACCCATACTCAATGGAGATCCCATCCTGAAAGAAATCTTTCCTGAACCCCCACTTTTGGCCTTCAAACAACCCTCCGCCCAACCTCTCCAAGTTCAACATCAGACATGCCAGACCCTGCCAAACAACAGATCCAAAACATGCAGACATCTCCACTACCACAATGATCAACAACCCCCACAACACACCTTTCAAGATCCATGGGTCCTCCACATACCTATCACAACATGTGAGGTATCTCATACAGTGCACTAAATGCCCCAGTAACAACTGTGTGTGAAACCAGACAATCACCACACTTTCGAATGAACTCTCACAAGAAAATGATAAAAGACAAAAACACCCTATCATCCGGAGGTCAACCCTTTTCACAAAGTATCTTGCATTTATCTGTGATGCTTGGCGTACCTTTCCCAGACCTGAAGAAGAACTCTGTGTGACTTGAAACTCTTCTCTCTCCAACAGAAGTTGGTCCAATAAAAGATATTACCTCACCTACCTTGTCTCTCTAATGGACCGACAAAGCTACAACTACAGTGTGTATAAGACAAGAGGCAGAGGTGACTGTCAACATGCGTCTAGTTCCTTTTTTAGTGACATCAGTTAATAGTTCCAGGGGGGGGTTTACAGAGAACAATAAATAAATTGTTAGCATCATTTTTACTATGGGTGAAATTTACCATTATGCAGAGGGCTAGCACAAAAACCTACCAAGACCCAAGGACTTAAATGGTACATACATTTTGTGTTGGACACCTACTAGTACACAGCAATAAATCTCACCCTGAATTTAAATGGACACATTTGACCAATCAGAATGCCCACAATGACTCCAGCTATAGTGTTCAGCACTGATCATTGGACAAAAGTGGACATTGGACATTACTTGTTCTTGATATTACAACAGCGACCTATAGCCTAACTTTCTTCTTAGTTCAGTCAGTCATTTCTTGGATGAAGCTTAAAGTCTGGGGGTTCATTTACTTTAGGTATGTTTAAAGACTTGCTGCATATGAGTGATCACAGTTATACTATTTTACTGATGGAAATTCTATTTCATTCATTGGAATGAATTACATGAACTTCAGTCTCATAGTTTGTCCATATAGTTACTGGGATATTGCCTCATAACTATGCAACAGTATTATTGCTTAAGTAAATGACACTTACCCATAAATGGCTAGGTTTCCATGACTAATGATGGTTTTTCTTCCTTTTTTTAAAATCTCATTAAGGATTTTTCAAGCTGGTGAGCCCTTCAAGAGGCATATTCAATTCCCCTAGCTGTCTGCTTATTTACAGGAGCACTGTGTCAAAGCACTGGAGTAATACGGACTTATTCTGTTCTCTAGGTTAATAGAAATGAGGTTAACAAATACAAGACTAATTAAAATCAGAACAAAAATGATGAAACTAAAATATTAATTGTCTTTAGTTCAAGGGTTTCATTTTCTACTTACTGCTTCAAAGTTTTCCAGTCAAGCAGAAGGAATCACTTCATGCTGTACAAATAGGGTTTTAGAGGACAGAAAACACTGCTATCTTCTCTGTCAGTTGTGACAGATGTAGTTTCAAAGACAGACAGAGACACGGGTGGTAAGACTCGGAAGGAATTTTCACACAGCACTACTGTAATACAGCTAAACAATTCAGTAAGATTTTAGCACTGAAGACAGATTTATGCTCCCAGATTATATGGTCTCCGACACTCCAGCAATTCCACAATATTTCTGCATTTTCTCTTTCCTAGGTCTTCATGTCTCTCCACTAAGTGTTTTGGGAATATCACAGTCACTTCAGTTCTAGTTTTTTCAGACTTATTGTCCAGTGTAATGTCTGATTTCCTGATTCATTTTCTAGCTGTGCCACTCATTAACTGGTTAAGTCCTAGTCTTTTTCATATACAGTGCTGTTTATTGGTCAATGGTAGCTGATGCTTCTCCAAGTTTTTTACATAATTTCCTCAGTTTTCATCAAATAACTTCCAAATTTATTTCCATTATATGGCTTTTTCATCCAATTCTAGTTAGAGATTACCTATGCAGTTTTCCAAACAAGTTCTTTCCAAATGAACCCACTTAAATCAGAGGAGTTCAACTCCTCCCTATGCTCACAGGATTTCCCATTTTGTTGTGGTTTTCATTTCAGACTTTTGAAATAAGCCCTCAGAGTAGCGAGACCTCTTTCCATTTTTTTAAACCATTTGGGTTTTCACTTTCTATTTCTGTGGCAGTGAAAGTACAACAGCATTTTATTCTTTTGGGTGTAAGACAGGCTTTACATAGGCATCTTTCCAGATTCTCAGATGATACAGTCCTTCTTGGGGGAAGAAAAAAGGACAGCTATTATAAGGTCAGATTCTCCCTGACCCTTGTACAGATGCACAGGGAAAAGAAACACATAAGGGACCTGCCTCCTGTAACTTGCTCTACCCAAGGACCATGGACAATCATGATGCTTGGTCTTGAAGCAGCACAGAAAGTTTCTGCCGGGTGCTGCTGGGGCTGAAAATTGACCTTCAAAGAGAAAGGAGGAGGAGGACCACCATGATTCTGCCTGCCCTGTACACCGTCCATGCACAAGGAGTACCTTGCACATATTTCTGCAACTCCTTTGAGGTTGTAGCAATTGTGTACTGTCTTCTAACAGGAGCCAGCCTGTAATAAACATAAAGCAGATTTTGCAAGCCTCAGAAGCTCACTGTGACCCTCCACGTAGCCCTTCTCTCTCTAGAGGCAAGGGTCACAACCTACTGAGCCATTTTCATCATAAGCCAGCAAGGGAGGTGAGGAGAGGCTACTCTCCCTTGCACAGTCTCTGTTGTCATCCAATCTCACTGATTAATTCAGTGGGGGAAGAGGGGAGCCCGGACCCGCCCTCTACTCCAGGCTCCAGCCTAGGGTCCCTAATAGTATCAGCTGACCTTTTGGAAACAGGACATGTACTATACTGTTCTCAGTGGTAGCAGATGACAGAACAAGGAGTAATGGTCTCAAGTTGCAGTAGGGGAGATTTAGGTTGGATATTAGGAAAAACGTTTTCACTAGGAGGGTGGTGAAGCACTGGAATGGGTTACCTAGGGAGGTGGTGGAATCTCTTTCCTTTGAGGTTTTTAAGGTCAGGCTTGACGAAGCCCCGGGGCTGGGATGATTTAGTTGGGGATTGGTCCTGCTTTGAACTGGGGGTTCGACTAGATGACCTCCTAAGGTCCCTTCCAACCCTGATATTCTATGATTCTATAAATTCCCTGGGCCACTTCCCCACAGCAGCCCCCCACTCCCAAAATATCTCCTTCACCCTTTCCTCAAGGCCTCCTTTCTTCTGTCTGTTTTGGTTTGTACTGCTCAGTTTATCCAACAACACAGCTTCCTCCTACAGCTCCTGACACGCACACCCACCTGACTAACTGGGACGCTTTTAACTAGTTTCAGCCAGCCCCTTATTGGCTTCAGGTATCCCAATCAACCTAGCTGTCTTCCCTACCTTCTGGAAAGATCTTAATTGGCCCCAGGTGTCTTAATTGACCTGGAGCAGCTGCCACTTGCTTATCCTGGTCACAGGGATTTGTTTAGCCTGTGGCTAATATATCTGTCTCCCACAACTTTACTGTAGCCATCTGGCCTGGCCCCATCACTATATATTAGAGAAATAAATCACTTATCTCTAGGCTTTCTTAAGGAGTTTTTAGAACTGTCCTACATCCACAGTGACTGCAGAGGAAATTAAGTAAAAAATAGTTTTGTTAGAGCAATTTTCTTCCCAAAAGAAATGCCAGAAAAATTTGCTAAAGCAAGCACTTCTAGTGGCTTATTAAAGAATTCATCCTACTAGACACATGAGTATAATCAGTTAGACAAAGAAAAAACTCAAATAATTGCCAGACAATTAAATAGGAAGGGTCTAGCATTCCTGTAAATTCTGTACTTAACGATATAACTGCAAGGGTAAATGTAAGTCTGTCTAACTTGTATGGATATCTGGGGGCAAAAAACAAAGATTTCCAGGTTCAGCATTTTGAATGATCACAAATACTACTACTCTGAAACCTACTGCACAGAAATCAGTCTGATACCTAGCAATATCGAACTTTAATTGTTACTGGATAAACATTATATTTAAGGAAAAGAGGTGGAAATAAAAGGCCAGATTCACTGGTACATTCACACTGCTTTGTGCTGTTCCAGTAATGCAAATGCATCACCAGAGCATGCCAGTAAATCTAGCTCACAATATTATTATTTGTATTGTGGTAGCAGCTAAAGACTCCAGCCCAGAGTGGGACTCCTTGTTCTATATACTGTACAAATAAACAAGAGACAGCCTCTGCCCCAAAGAGCTTACAACCTAAATAGACAAGTGACACAAAGGGTAGGGGAAAGGGAGTATTAACCTCTTTTTACAGCCAGGTAACTGAGACATAGAGAGACCAAGGGTATGTCTACACTGGAGCTGGAGGAGTAATTTCCAGCTTGCATAGACATACCTGCATTAGTTCTAATCGAGCTAGCATGCTAAGAATAGCAGCGTAGCCACGGCAGGGCAAGCAGCAGGACGGGCTAACTGCCCCAACTATAATACCATTCTAGGTACATACGCAGGTGGCTCTCACTGCCATGGTTATACTGCTTTCTTATAGCCTGATGGCTCAAATCAGAGCTAGCACAGGTATGTCTACCCAAGCTGGAAATTACACTCCAGGTGCAGTGTAGATATACCTTAAGTGACTTGTCCAGGGTCACACAGCAAGTCTGTGGCAGAGCAGGGAACAGAATGTAGAGCTTCTGAATCCCAGTTCAGTGCTTTGACCACAAGACCATACTTTTTTGCAGCATACCTTTGTTATAATCTCTCTCACTAGCTAGCTTTAACTGTATAACATTCACATGACAAGACAATGGAAAAAAAACTATATTTAATAGCTGAATAAAATGCCAATTTTCTGAAAATTGGATATTGTCAGCCTTATAATAATGTACTTGTGGATGGTATGCATGCTCGTAGGATTGATGGGGTAAGATTTGAAAATAAGAGATGGATAACAAAACGTTAACACTACTACTAAGTCTCCATTTACTGATGTGAAATGGAACAGTATCAGAACATTTGAATGACTTACTACCCCTCCTTTGCATACTGATATGAATGCAATTATGCTAAAAAGAAACACAATGTTACATGAAAATGTAAACCAGCCATTTCAAGTACAGGGCAGAGATGTACTGAATATGTAAGACAATGAATAATAGGGTACACCAGTTATATTCATTTGAAGTTAATTGAGATATTGAAATGTTATGATTAGAGCTGGCTGAGCCATTGTTTGCTTTTCCACAAACATTCATGTGATCATATTTGTTTGGATGGAGGATTGGGAAGGAAATTTAGTATTTTGTGTAATACTATTTACATATTGTGTATTTACATACATTCGCATCAGAGGTCCTTGCCTGGCCACCCTTAACTACACACTAATTAGACACACGCACACAAAACTATATTAAAAGAACAATATAGAGGCAAAGTCAAGAGCTCAAAAGTTAGTAAACATCAGATTTAAGGTTGTCCATGCACCCTTAATTCATTCCTTTTGTGTACATGGTAGTTTTTTAAATACATGATCACATACTAACTTTTGAGTTCTTAACTATGCAACATTAATTTTCTCTTAACCTAGTTTGTGTGTGTATAACAACTAGTGAGGGAGACGTATGGAAGTAGATAGCAGAAATGGAAGACTAGTAAATTTAATCATTGCACTTGATAAATGTATGAACTACTGAATGTAGAATTGGGAGACATAATGCAGGAGGTTCAAGAACATCCTTACTTGTTAATTAAAGGGCCAGTCATTCCTATTAGGCACTGGACTGCATTAGGGTGGGTGCAGAGCTTCATCAGCCCAGCTCATTAGCTTCCCACTCCCACACACAATCTCTTCCTCCTCTCAAATGTTCTCAACTGACTGAGAAGGTCAAATCCCTTAGGAGCTGTTTAAGCACTTCTCCTATTTATAAGTTGCAGATGATGAACTGAAACATTGAGAAGTTAAGGACTTGCCCAACATTACTGAGTCAGAGCAGAGAGTTGAACCTGGGTCTTCTAAGGCCCAGGCTAACTCCCAAACCATTGGACCATCCTAATTGCTCTGTAATAATTTCTCTGTTTCTGCAGTAACTTGTATGGCCTTGCTTCTGATAAATGTATGTGACGTTATTCCTGTATATAGACATTCTAGACACATTTAATGCAGTAGTAAGATGTGTTGCTTTGGTTGCATAGTGTATATCTTAAAGTGTTCCAGCTAGATGGCAGTAAATTAGAGATTGGCCCACTGGCCAGCTAAAGGCATCTTCTGCCAGCAGATATGTCCTAGTCTTTATCTTCTACAACTTATTTCACATTAGCAAAAACTTTACTTGTGTACTATCTTTCAATTGGAGTAAGGTTCTTGGGGGGATTTTTTGAGAGGAAACGGAATAATTTAAGAAAAAAATTAAACATTAGCAGGTACATCCCTGTGCTGTCCCTCTGCCAACATAATCTAGTTACCTCTAAAAAACAGCTTATTCAAAGTCAGGAATTGTAACGTCTTAGCTGCAGACATTACATAATATCAATTATACTCCAAAACACCCACACAGCAGTGTGCTGATCTGTAACTCAGTCCCTTTTTGTCTACCGTCTCTTATCCCAGATGTTCATTGCTATTTTGTCCTGGACTCCATAATTGTTCTTTGCAAAATCTTTAGCCTAGCTGCATGCCTTTTTGCAGATTTGGTATCCTGTATAGAGAAAAATAAATAAATTGTGAAATCATGAATACCACTGAATGGCAAGAATAAAAATATTGTCTGCATGAGAAACTAAAAGAAGGCAACTTACCCCCCACATACTCAAAATCCCTCCCTTTTTTATATTTTAATTTTTAAGCAATAAAAGGTTATTGAAAAGGTTCCAGCAGAGCTGGGCAAACTATTCTTAGCCAAAAAACAAAAAAACCCAAAACCTTGATGACCTTTGGCTTTTTTTCCTACCTACAATAAGTTCACAGACAGACTCACTTTCACAACATTTGTTTACTATTTGTTATTGTCAATTAACATTTCATAACAATTTTCAGTCTAAGGATTGCTTGCACTTGCTACATGTATTTGGCATTACAACCACGGTGTGATTAGTCACTTTAGTCATATGGTGTTTTTTCTGTTCATTGACTGTATGTGTGTAGCTGAAGAATCAGAAGCATGATCTGGTTGTTAAGCAGAGCACGGCAAAAGGTTGTCAAGTGAAGTGCCAGGGAATTGACGTTTCAAAGGACATTTTAAAAGCTTTTCCTTTCCTAGACCTTTGAGTCAAGTCCTGTCTGAGCCATCACTGCAGAAAATTAAGGTTAATCCAATATTATCGTTGGCTAAGATTTAAAATTAAATTTCTTTAAGTGTCTGCCTATGTATGTATGGCACTTAGGCTCAGGACTGTTGTACTTACTTGGGGCTTTAGGTGTTACTATAATACAATAATAAATACATCATTCACACACAGTATTTTTGTTCAGAATATTCAGGTGATGTGTCAACTCCAAAGGGTGTGCTCAGATCTTTACCCATCCTGTTTAATGGTCTGTGGCTGTTCTATTGCTCTGGCAAGGAGTTTGAACAGCAATGATTGAAATGTATTGTCACATACCCATGTCAATTTCATTTAATTTAACTGTGAAAGGACTCTGTCCTGTGGTTTGGGGAACACATGGCCTGTTGTGCGATGCTGGTATCATGTCGTGTATCCAGTCCCATATGCATAATACATTCAAAACACTGCATTCATATAACAACAACATAGCAAAGTCAAACACTCAAAAGTTAGCAAATGCTAGACTTAGGGTTGTCTGTGCAACCTTAATTCACCCGCCTTGTGCATATGATAATTTACTATCTTTTCCACAGGACTGAGAGGTAGTTATTCAATATTTCTTTTTATTTTCCTCATTCAAGGTGTGGCCCCTCTGCCTTATGTAATGCACAAAATCGAAACACTGCACTGACCACAAAAACTATTCATTTCCTCCTGGGGTTTCTATAAGACTCTTACCACATTATTCAAGTGCTTCTCCAACAAATTAATTCATCTTCACAACACCCATGTGCGGTCAGGGGTATTATCATCCCCATTGTACACATGAAGAACTGAGGCCCAGAGGCCCTGATTGTGAAGTTACTGAGGGGTTGCTTTGCATTGCAATGGCAAACTGATTTAGGAGCACAAATCTCATTTTCAAAAGGGGTTTAGGCACTTAGGAGCCTAAATCTCATTAACAGTCAGTACAATTTAGACATCTAAGTGCCCAAATTCCTTTTGAAAATGAGATTTGTACTCAAGTCCAGTAGGCATTCCAATGCTAAACACAGCAACATCTCAATACCTTCAAAAAACTGGGCTAAAGAGATTAAGTCCAAAGCTGTGAAAAGTGTCCACCAATTTTGGGTGCCCAGTTTAAGATCCTTATGTCCTGATTTTCCAGAGTACTTAGCATTTCATAGCACTGTGTATGTCTAAATCACAGCTCTGATCAACTTCAGTTGAAGCTGTGAGCAATTCTGCACCTGGGCACCAGCATGGAGAGTACAGGAGGGACAGGATCCCTGCTTGTTTCTAGCAGCACAATTGCCCTTGCTGCCAGAAGGATATCCTGTTGAGCCCCTGAAGCCTGGGCTGGAGCACACCTAGTACCAAACGAATCTTCTGCAGATTTAGCTGATAATTCTAGCATGTCCCTACAGAGCATTTGCAAATATTTTTCGAAAGGCTTATAAACAGGATGAATTTTCATGGGAACAAGAGGCAAATCCCTATCACCAGGGGGTCACTCACAAGAAGTGACGTGCTAGGGCTTCTCAACAAAACAACTAAGAACATTTTAAACATGGGCAAAACAATATATTTTCCCTAATCTTGTTCTTGAAAGTGGATAAACTATTTTAGCTGAAGCATTAAAAAAAACCCTTTAACCTGAGGCAGACACCAGCATGATAAATCTTCAGCCTGAGGGGTTAGTTTGGCAAAGTTAGAAACAACTGAGAAGCAGGTCTTATAATGGGAAGTTTAAAACAAATTTTATAGGTAGGGCTACCAAGTCCTCTTATAATATCTCTACCAAGTGCATTTATTCAGTTTACACACATCCAATTTTCTGTCACCTATCATCACAGTCTGTTACAAATAAATATTCTGTTCTACCTGAGAGGGGCACAACTGAATCCCATTAATAACCTCTGCCAAAGATTTGCTCCAGGTCTGGGGAGCATGTTATCAAGTCTCTCTGTGTGTCATATTAATTAAGGTTTGAACTAATTATAAGTGTCTTTACCAGTCGTCAGCTCATGCAACAAATGAGATGTAGCAGTGGATGAAAAAAGGAGTCTGCTAAAAAGATATTTATACCTTGTTCAGCCTCCAGGGATTAGTCCTAACACAACCACCACCAACATAGTGTCATTCTTGAGTCAGAAAAGAGTAGAGCAGGAAAGAGGCAAAGACTAAGGGCAGGTCTACACTTAAATGCACCGGTGCATCTGTGCCACAGTAGCATCTTCACTGAAGCACTATAACGGTGATAGGAGAGCTTCTCCCATCAGTGTAGTTAATCTACCTCCATGAGAAGCAGTAGCTATGGCAATGGGCGAACCCCTCCCATGAACAAAGCACTGTCTACACCGGGGGTTAGGTCTATATTACTGCGTCACTCAGTGGTGTGGATTTTTCATAGCCCTGAGTGATGTAATTATACTAATGTAAGTTTGTAGTAGAGCCCTGGATGAGACTTTTTAAAATCTTACTCCCACCCACACCTGCCAGTATTTTCCCCAGGAATTGAAATTAGGGGGAGTGTTCAATTATACGGGGGGGAGGATGAATGAGGGGTGAGACCGTGATGGGGAAGGAAGTCTATATGGTACCATAGTAAACTGAAAAATATTTATCAGATTTAACTCATGTTTTAAAATCATCACACAAATTAAAGTTGGCTACACAAGCCTACTATGAAGCACTATATCACTATCCTTCTAGGCTTCTTGTTGTAATTTTGCACAATTCTGTTAATGAAGTTCTCGAATGCAGTGCATTCATCTTTGGTGGCTTTTCGTGTGTCCAGTACTTCCAGTCCATCATGATATGCTCACAATCAGGCAGAAGACAACTTCTTTCAGAACACAACATTCTATTCAAGGAGGAAAAAGAACGCTAACTGTAGCTGTCATGACGGAGTAGAAAGAAATTAATTCCTACTTTTTTCATCCAAGGAAACATAGCACAAAGATTAGGTCGAACCACTAATGATAAAAAATAAGTTGAAGTCAAATTTTTGTTCGTAGTATGATAGTCCACTCTATGTTCAAATTCTCTATTCTGTCCTGATCACATGGCAGTCCCATCACTCCACTCAACTGTTGGTGTTTTATAAAACAGGCCTCTGTAAAAGCTATGTGGAGACTGAGTAGAATCCAGAAGTTGCTGTTGTAGAGTTAAGACTCAAGTCTGTTAAGCCAGCTGAAAAAGTAAAGAACACAAACACTTCTTGTCCTCTTCACTTACGTAGTCAATATAATGAGTCAACTTTGAAACTGAAGTCTTTGCATCTTCCAGTATGTTTTCAATGGATCTCTCAAGATGGGAGGGGTCACCATAACCATAACCAAAGCCTGAGTCTTGTACCACTGCATAATGGAGCTTGAACACAAGCCAGACATAGGGGCGGCGGGATTCTACCTTATGGCAAGGAAGATATCTGTCATGGCAGAGACTCTGCTCAAGGGTCTTATATGCCATTAATGCATCTTTGCCAATGCCGTGAAGTAGTAGCACCATCTTTTCCCAGAAGCTGCATAGGATAGCAACAGAGCTGAGTGAACTCTACTGAGATTCCTCCGTACCCAGCATCAACAAAGCTGAAATCATTACAGCTAAGTTAGGTGATCGAGCATCAGGACTGGACACAGATATGTGAAGAGGTGATGGCCTGGCAAGAGATGTGGCTGTTCACTGAAGCTGTGGAGAACATCAACAGAACTTTGGTAAGGGCACTACCTGAGTGCACTCAATTGGACTCTGGGACTTCACTAACCATTGAAAACAAACATGAGTGGAGGTGTAACAGAGGGAAGGGAGAAAGTAGAACATTTGTTCATCAGATGGGGGTGGGGATGGGTATTTGTTGTTTGTGTAAATATATTGTTGATTTATTCTTGCTGTGTTTTCCCAAATCAAAGCTGTGCTGTCTTCCTCCATAATACAGTTTTCCTTATTTCATACACAGACTCCCTGTTTGTGAGAGGGGAAATGCTGCTTGTTAAGGGTCACAAGAAGGGTATTTTATTTTTTCCCAGGTTTCAGGATGGGGTCTTGTGATGGTAGTAGTGTATAAATCTTAAGAGGAATCCCAAGATATTGAAGCTGGATGTTTTGTTTGCCAACACCACCTACTGAAGACTCTGCACAAGTTCAGGCAAAACATCCTCTTCCTGGAACTCCCCTAGTACTGCTCATGACAAAGCAGACATCCGTTTGCAGGTTCCCACAAAAGCCATGATCCCAGGAGCTCTGCTGCTGCTGCACTGGCTCCCAACACTTCTCACAAGTCACTTGTAATTTGGCAGTGAGCATTTCTGTAACAACTACATGAATGTAAAATGCAAAATATTTCTTATTTTCAATACCAAATGTAGAATGACAAGTTCCTTGACTGCCCCTTCAGTCTGCAGATGGCTTTTTTCTGATTTCCCTCAACACAGCTCATGTGGTGTGCGTTGATTCAGGGCTAACCCTAGCTTTCTCAGTGTCCTATGCAAAGTAAGAATGGGGACAGGGGGATGGGGATCACTTGAAGCAAATTCCTAAAATATCTTGGATCAACCCAGGATAACTCTGCTCTCTGTCTCTGAAGAACGGAAGTTTAAAGGTGTGGTGAACGTTTGTTTGCAGTGTTATGGTCGCTGGTCCCAGGATATTAGAGAGACAAGGTGGGTTGGTCCCATGATATTATTAGAGAGACAAATTGGGTGAGGTAATTTTATTAAACCAACTTCTGTTGGTGAAAGAGACACGCTCTGTGTAAGCTCAAAAAAAACTCATCTCTTTCACCAGAAGAAGTTGATGCAAAAAAAGATATTAATTCACCCACACTGACTCTTTAAAGTTTGGGTTTAAACTTGTAGTCAAGACCGGATTTAGGGGCAGGAGACCCAGGTGACCGCCTTGGGTGCTGTTTCTGTTAGCGATAAAAGGGAAAATAGAATGTTTGAAGTAAAATGTTTCAGGTATATGAACGTTTTGAATGAGAATAAAATAAAACTTCAGAACTGCCATGGCCAAGTGTGAACATGAAGGGAAGAAACAGTAGTGTCCAGGCAACCTTGCACTGAATCCAATCTTGTTTTCAGCATCAATTATCAGGTAGAAGATTCTCACAGATAGTGTTACGAATCTTACCCTGAAGCTGCTAAGTGACACTTGCTGGGAGAGCTGCACTGACAGCGTAAGGCTAATGAGGTACCAAGTGACTGATGTTTACGAAGCCCTGATGGAACTTGTGCAGTAGAGTAAAGCCAAGGCCAGAATCCTACACGAGGAGCAAAGCATGGCAAACCAGATCACTGACTTCAAATTTCTGGTCTCAGTTGTGGTTTGGCATTATATCCTATTCCAAGTAAATATTGTAAGCAAGGCATTACAAACTCAGTCGATGGACATCATGATTGCTACTACTTTGACGAAAAGCTGTCTTGATTTCATTGTGGTCCACAGACAACGGATTTGAAGATGCCATCACTGCTGCCAAATAAATGGCAGGAAACATACGAGTTGAGCCTGTCTTCAAGGAAACCCTTATTCATGGGAAGAAGAGACAGTTTGGTTTCCACTGAATGCATCCGATGAAGTGAGCTGTAGCTCATGAAAGCTTATGCTCAGATAAATGTGTTAGTCTCTAATGTGCCACAAGTCCTCCTTTTCTTTTTGGTTACAAGGGCAGGGGTGGTGATTGGAATCTTGGAAGAAAAATTCAAGAGGGAGGGGTTTTTTACTCACTCATTGACACTGCTCAAGCATCCATCAAAGAAAGGTTTGGACAAATGAAGCAACACAAAAAGACCTGGAGGGTTTTGTATGACCTTAATAAGCTGCTGGCAGACAGGACAATACTCTAACAATTGTACGGACCTTCACCAGACGCTGACACACAGGGAATGTTTGGATGTCAATGATAAAGACCTCTATGCTGAACTAAACATCCATCACATTTTGCAACATGGAAAGCACCCTCCGCTCCAAGTTCTGAAAGACACTTTTCATAATGTGTGGATAGCTTTGAGGATATTGCTCATACTGCCGGTCACAGTCAAGAGTGATGAGCGCAGCTTTTCGAAGCTCAGACCTATTAAAACATATCTTTGATCGATGATGGCCAAAGAGAGACTGACATCACTTGCTATTTTATCACTTGAAAATGTCATTGGACAGTCTTTGGATCTCTCTGACAGTGTGCTTCAGTTCATGAGGGCAATGGTGAGAAAAGTGACTTTTTGAACTGAAGGACTAGGGTTAACATTCAAAGGCTGCACCGACTGTAACACTATTTAATACTGGTCCACCCAATGTTGGTGCACACTTCAGTTTCTTGATGTTACTACATTTCAGTTATTCTTAAAATTAAAACATTTCTATAAGCTTAAAAGAAACCATTTTTTTAAAATTTGCTTATACATGGCAAGAATAAATACAGATTTACAAATCCTAACGTGCAAATTTATCGTCTTCTTGACAGGGATAAATCATGCATGCAAATCACGTATCAAAGCCATGAAATGGGCTACAAATGCAAATAATAAGATATTCAAAGGTTTAAGAAATGAAGGAGGGGTACCATTTATTCTAGGGCCAGCCCTGGTTATATTATCTTGTTTGTGAATCATGATGGTTGCGCCATTAGTTAAATCAGTCTCCAGATGGACGAGGAGAAGGCACATACTTTAAATTGCCTTTTCTTTTCATTTCCTTGTTTTTGAGGTTTGGTAGGTGGTGTGTAGACTCAATTAATACAGACTGTTCTTATGATGGTTAGAACTGTTTGTCCAGTCTTCAGATTTCAATCCTTGATGGGGAAATGGGAAGAGAGCAAAAATCCTAATAGAGATTCCAGTTGAAATTTTTCATCTTGTTGCTAAGGGTTCTCTTGGCCACTAGATTTTGGAATAAGGCAACAGTATCTATTGTTCAGATATCTGTGGCTACTGTTTCATCCAGCAGAAGCCCAAAGAGACCCGTTGAAGGATTTGGGAGTTGTGGTGGATCACAAACTCAACATGAGTCTACAATGTGATGCTGATGCAAAAAAAGCAAACGAAGTTTTGGGTTGCATTAACAGGTGCATAGCATGCAAGTCATAGGAGGTGCTAGTGCCACTCTACTCAGTGCTGGTTAGGCCTCAGCTGGAATACTGTGTCCAGTTTTAGTCACTGTTGTATAGAAAGGATGGAGAGAAACTGGAAAGGATCCAGAGGCAAGCAACAAAGATGATCAAAGGAATGGAATGCAAGCCATATGAGCAAAGGCTGAAGGAACTGGGTATGTTTAGTTTGGAAAAGAGGAGATTGAAAACCAATATCATGTCCTCCCTCAAATACTTGAAAAGCTGACATAAAAAAGATTAAATAAAAAATTGTTCTCTCTTGCCATAGAGGGCAGGACAAGAGGCATTTGGTTCAAACTACAACATAGCAGATTTAGATTACATCTCAGGAAAAACTTCCTAACTGAAAGAACAGTAGGACAATGGAATAAAGTGCCTAGGTAAGTCATGGAAGCTCTTTCACTGGAGGTTTTCACAAATTTGCTGGATAGCCGTCTGTCTTGGATGGTTTAGACAAAAACAAATCCTGCATTTTGTCAGGGAGTTAAAACTAGATGACTCTTGCAGTTCCTTCTAATCCTATGATTCGATGATTCTATGACTAACAGAGACTACAGGATTTTTTTTTTTTTTACTAGAAATGGAAGCATTACCATACATGAGCTATTTTTGACACAAACAAAGTTTATTTTAGAGTAACATGACAAAACAAAGTGATCTTTAGGGAGATAGGACAAATATGAATTTTACTTATATAGTATTTTCTCTAGGGAAAATTCAGCATCCTTGGTTAATCCAATAGGTACCTGCCCCTGCATCCCTGGGTGATGAAGCAGAACAACACTCCCTTTGGAGCCCAATAATACTTCTCTTTAAGGATCTAATTCTGCTCTTACACACATTAATTGGAAGTAATTGCATCTGGCTCTGATTCTCCACTAAACTACTCCAATTGGTTTCAGTGGAGTTACACCAGCATAAATCTGAAGAGTAACACAGTGAAGAAGTCACAATTCTCTTGACTTTAATGGAGTTTCGTCCACAAAGAAACAGTGAGAGATTAGAATCAATCCCTAACTGTCTAAAGTAATATAAGATAAGATATAAGATACTCCTTTTCCACGCATGGCTAAGAGCCCTGCCTCTAGAGCTATTTGGGGCAAAATTCTGATGCATTACTCATTGGAGCTACTCCAAATTTACAACAGCGTACAAGAGATCAGTCTGTCTTTTAGAATCAGTTCCATATCTTCCACATCTCCTACATGGTAATAAAAAAAATTGCTATTAAAGTCACTGGGCAGTACAATGGAGATATTTTATTCAGACACCTACCAAACAATTAGCGAATTAGAAAGAATACACTGTACGCTGGTTTGGAACACATATCCTAGGAAATGAAATTATATCACTATGTTAATCACAGCAGTGCACACTTTAGAATAAACTTTTAAAGGTCACCTCCTGTTTCACTGCTCTAACTGTGAATATGCATGCAAGTAACATAGAATCATAGAATATCAGGGTTGGAAGGGACCCCAGAAGGTCATCTAGTCCAACCCCCTGCTCAAAGCAGGACCAAGTCCCAGTTAAATCATCCTAGCCAGGGCTTTGTCAAGCCTGACCTTAAAAACCTCTAAGGAAGGAGATTCTACCACCTCCCTAGGTAACGCATTCCAGTGTTTCACCACCCTCTTAGTGAAAAAGTTTTTCCTAATATCCAATCTAAACCTCCCCCATTGCAACTTGAGACCATTACTCCTCATTCTGTCATCTGCTACCATTGAGAACAGTCTAGAGCCATCCTCTTTGAAACCCCCTTTCAGGTAGTTGAAAGCAGCTATCAAATCCCCCCTCATTCTTCTCTTCTGCAGACTAAACAATCCCAGCTCCCTCAGCCTCTCCTCATAAGTCATGTGCTCTAGACCCCTAATCATTTTTGTTGCCCTTCGCTGTACTCTTTCCAATTTATCCACATCCTTCTTGTAGTGTGGGGCCCAAAACTGGACACAGTACTCCAGATGAGGCCTCACCAGTGTCGAATAGAGGGGAACGATCACGTCCCTCGATCTGCTCGCTATGCCCCTACTTATACATCCCAAAATGCCATTGGCCTTCTTGGCAACAAGGGCACACTGCTGACTCATATCCAGCTTCTCGTCCACTGTCACCCCTAGGTCCTTTTCCGCAGAACTGCTGCCGAGCCATTCGGTCCCTAGTCTGTAGCGGTGCATTGGATTCTTCCATCCTAAGTGCAGGACCCTGCACTTATCCTTATTGAACCTCATTAGATTTCTTTTGGCCCAATCTTCCAATTTGTCTAGGTCCTTCTGTATCCTATCCCTCCCCTCCAGCGTATCTACCACTCCTCCCAGTTTAGTATCATCCGCAAATTTGCTGAGAGTGCAATCCACACCATCCTCCAGATCATTTATGAAGATATTGAACAAAACGGGCCCCAGGACCGACCCCTGGGGCACTCCACTTGACACCGGCTGCCAACTAGACATGGAGCCATTGATCACTACCCGTTGAGCCCGACAATCTAGCCAGCTTTCTACCCACCTTATAGTGCATTCATCCAGCCCATACTTCCTTAACTTGCTGACAAGAATGCTGTGGGAGACCGTGTCAAAAGCTTTGCTAAAGTCAAGAAACAATACATCCACTGCTTTCCCTTCATCCACAGAACCAGTAATCTCATCATAAAAGGCGATTAGATTAGTCAGGCATGACCTTCCCTTGGTGAATCCATGCTGACTGTTCCTGATCACTTTCCTCTCCTCTAAGTGCTTCAGGATTGATTCTTTGAGGACCTGCTCCATGATTTTTCCAGGGACTGAGGTGAGGCTGACCGGCCTGTAGTTCCCAGGATCCTCCTTCTTCCCTTTTTTAAAGATGGGCACTACATTAGCCTTTTTCCAGTCATCCGGGACTTCCCCCGTTCGCCACGAGTTTTCAAAGATAATGGCCAAGGGCTCCGCAATCACAGCCGCCAATTCCCTCAGCACTCTCGGATGCAATTCGTCCGGCCCCATGGACTTGTGCACGTCCAGCTTTTCTAAATAGTCCCTAACCACCTCTATCTCTACAGAGGGCTGGCCATCTCTTCCCCATTTTGTGATGCCCAGCACAGCAGTCTGGGAGCTGACCTTGTTAGTGAAAACAGAGGCAAAAAAAGCATTGAGTACATTAGCTTTTTCCACATCCTCTGTCACTAGCTTGCCTCCCTCATTCAGTAAGGGGCCCACACTTTCCTTGGCTTTCTTCTTGTTGCCAACATACCTGAAGAAACCCTTCTTGTTACTCTTGACATCTCTTGCTAGCTGCAGCTCCAGGTGCGATTTGGCCCTCCTGATATCTTTCCTACATGCCCGAGCAATATTTTTATACTCTTCCCTGGTCATATGTCCAACCTTCCACTTCTTGTAAGCTTCTTTTTTATGTTTAAGATCTGCTAAGATTTCACCATTAAGCCAAGCTGGTCGTCTGCCATATTTACTATTCTTTCGACTCATCGGGATGGTTTGTCCCTGTAACCTCAACAGGGATTCCTTGAAATACAGCCAGCTCTCCTGGACTCCCTTCCCTTTCATGTTAGTCCCCCAGGGGATCCTGGCCATCTGTTCCCTGAGGGAGTCAAAGTCTGCTTTCCTGAAGTCCAGGGTCCGTATCCTGCTGCTTACCTTTCTTCCCTGCGTCAGGATCCTGAACTCAACCAACTCATGGTCACTGCCTCCCAGATTCCCATCCACTTTTGCTTCCCCCACTAATTCTACCCGGTTTGTGAGCAGCAGGTCAAGAAAAGCGCTCCCCCTAGTTGGCTCCCCTAGCACTTGCACCAGGAAATTGTTCCCTACGCTTTCCAAAAACTTCCTGGATTGTCTATGCACCGCTGTATTGCTCTCCCAGCAGATATCAGGAAAATTAAAGTCACCCATGAGAATCAGGGCATGCGATCTAGTAGCTTCCGTGAGTTGCCGGAAGAAAGCCTCATCCACCTCATCCCCCTGGTCCGGTGGTCTATAGCAGACTCCCACCATGACATCACTCTTGTTGCACACACTTCTAAACTTAATCCAGAGACACTCAGGTTTTTCCACAGTTTCGTACCGGAGCTCTGAGCAGTCATACTGCTCCCTTACATACAGTGCTACTCCCCCACCTTTTCTGCCCTGCCTGTCCTTCCTGAACAGTTTATAACCATCCATGACTGTACTCCAGTCATGTGAGTTATCCCACCAAGTCTCTGTTATTCCAATCACGTCATAATTCCTTGACATCACCAGGACCTCCAGTTCTCCCTGCTTGTTTCACATCTATTCTTGTGCAGAGCTGCAGAGAAGCAAAGTGGAGTGCCCAGCCTACAGTGACAAAGTAGAATTAACTCAAATCCTAGCTTGTTGAAAGCATGCAATCTGGGGAAGCTTGACTTCCCTGTCAGCCACAACAAAGATGAGAGTAAAGACAAGCTGAACACAGGAGCAAAGCAATTGGGAGACAAGATGATGATGATAAATAGGGTTAACCAAAAAACTTTTCTGTCAAAACAGTTTTTCCAACAAACATCTGGGTTTATAACCAAACTAATTTTTTTGTAGAAAGTATCTGCTGACCATGAAAAATTCTGACTTAAAAAAAAAAAGTCAAAGAGCTGTATACTCGCAAAGCAAAAGTATTTTGTTCTTTGGCCGAAAACTGAAAATTTTGATTTGGAAATGCTACCACAAAGCCCTGTGGGAGTTCTAGCTTCAGTGCCTTATAAGCCCCTTTTCCTCTACTGACTAATCTCCCCAGACAGACTACATCACCCATGCCTGCAGTGTTTCATAGGATTCAAGAAGAGGTGAGACCACCGTGCAGCGTGAGAAAGGTAGTTCAGCCAAGGAGCACAATCCACAGAATTGAACAGGGATATAAAGTACCTAACTACAACTCCCAGGAGGTAACGCTACAGCTAGAGCTGGTGCTTTAGAAAAGGTATATATTCCCTGAATAATATACCTAGTTGGGCAACACCAGCATATTGAAAAGCAATGGATTTACCATTAGTCACAGCAGTGTTGTGCAGCCACCTCTTGACATCAGATTCACAATTGAAACTGGAATGCCTGATTTTCCATGTTTGCAGTTGGATGTCACACTTCAATTTTATTCTGCCTTTCTTCTACCATCCCAGCTCCACAGCTACCCATGCTCACTCCCTGCCTACCATGCTTCTTAATCCTTCCTCCCCTCCTATCCCAGTTCTATCTCTTTCCCCCCCCCACTCTTTTGCTCCTACAGTCCTGGATCTTAAAAATTCTCCTTTACCCATGGAGGATTTTCTGGAGTAATTCTACAGAAGTCAATGCAGCTACTCTGGGGGGAGTAATATTAGAATCTGGCCTGGTGTTTCATGATTGGGTGGGTGTAGCAGCAAAGATAGCCAGTGTGGTTGAGAATCTGACATAGTGCTCCTTGTTCATCCGTTACGAGTGCTGCATCTGATGTTTGGCTGCATCTACTGGTTCTGCTCTCTCCTTGCTCCAAATACTCAAAAACTCACCTAGAGTACCATATTAGATTCTTCCACCTACCTCTGAACAGGGAACACCTTCAACAAGTTCATTTCCTTAAGCTGGATGAAAAATTGCTGATGCAGTGCTCCTCAGCTGCATTTCTTCATTTCAAGGTATGCAAGTGGCCCTTCTGGACATTTTTCTTAAAAATAAAGAGTCAGACAATGTTCCCCACAATACAGTTAATGCATAAAAGTACCAAAAATCAAACAAAACAAGTAGAAGAAGGGCAGGAACTATCTTGCTGTTGTATGTTTGTACAGTGCCTAGCACAATGGGGTCCTTCACCATGTTTATTATGCTAGTGCCTAAAGGCCAGCCAAGAATGCCGCCCCACTGTGCACTCTACAGTACACGGTCCCTGCCCTGATATGCTTACAATGACATGACAGACAGGGTGGTGGAGGGGTTGAATACAGAAGCAGAGGGAACCATGTAATGGCAGCACATTGTGTTAGTTCCATAATTTCTGAGTGGTGGGGAATAGTTTAGAAGGGATAAGATGAATGGAAAGAAAACGGAGTCATAGGGTGTGGGGCAACAGAGCAGGGGAGAGAAGGCTAAGAGGGGCAGGTGTGGTGTGAAGCTCTGGTGAAGAGACTGCGAGGAAGAGGGAGGGGGAAGGCTGGAGAAAACAGCCAGTCAGCACAGGGCAGAGAAAATCCAGGCAAAACAGTAGAAAGTTCTCCAAATATCCAAAGAACCAAAGGTCCCTACTTCAGCTGCTGCGGCTACTACCAACTGGAGTCTCTGACTGGCTCCCCCACTGCAGATTTCCCCCAAGGCCACATGGTGGTGGGAAGGAGAGGCACTACCAGGGGTCCTAATGCCACCAGATTGGCATTCAAGTCCCTGATTGGGGCTCTTAGGCACTACCCCAATATAAAAACAACAAAATATTATAATAAAATGATAATAAATAAATAATTCACCTAAACATGGTGAACAGCCAATTTCACCCAGAAATTCTGAGAATTGAATGCAGAATTCCCCTGAAAAACATGCCAGCTAATCACTGTTGTAACGCTGCATTGTCATTCAAGTACAAGCATTTAGGGAGAGACCTCCTCTAATATTTAGTATCTATATATTAGAAAATCTGTTTGGTCCATCTCTACAAAGTGACCTGCAAATTAAAACATAAAATAGAGGTCAGTGTCCTTTCTTGCTTATATAAATTATAATTAATTATAATTATATTATATAATCAGGTGACAAGAATAATATTCTCTGTATTTAAGATGGTACTATATTTCATGTTTCTTTAGGAAGAGTTTTTTCTGCTTGTCTCCTGCATTACAAATATCCATTATTGACTTACCTGTATTTGTCTCAAGACTTCTTGGAAAACAAACTAGTAGGTGACTGAAATCTGAGCAAAGAAAGTAAGAAAATGATTGTTACTAAGGTTTTTTAGCCCTATATCACAGGCTGACTGGGCCCCAAGGTTGAAATAGGTCCAGTGCCCCTGTGACAGAGCAGGTGCTCCCAGTGAGCCAATTAAAGGGGCTGGGCTGTACCTAGGCTATAAAGGATCAGAGGGAGTTCAGAGCAAGCAGAGGAAGAAGGGGAACTTTAGAGTGAAGCTATAGGGAGAAAGGATATACTGTAGTGGTTCCTGAAGAAGAGAGATGGGGCTGGGTAAGAAAACCCAGCTGAAAGGTGGTTTTTTTGCCCCTTCAGAAGAAGGCAGGCCAGGACTTGCATCTCCTCTAGCTGCTCAGACTGCCACTCAGAGAGGAGGGCTGTACCCAGCCTAAGACTGGGTGGAAGAATTGTTTTTGTGGTTGCTTTTGGAATTTTGTTTTAATAAAAATAAGCAGACCCCAAGAAGGGCTGTGAGTGGATGAATGAAACTCTAACAAAGTTTTGTTTAAGGAGCCTGGAAGAAGGGGAAAATAATGGAGGGCACTGCAGACACCCCTCTGGCCTCAAGCAGGTGCTGGGGTGGTAGACACAGTGTTACAACCTCCCTGTGTTTCTTTTTTAAAATAAAAAGCTTTATTAAAAGTTAAATTAAAATTTAACTACAACTAAGAAATATTTGGGAGAAACACTCACTTGGTGAAAGGAATAGAGTTCCCATACCTTCAAATGAGGCCTAATAAATTCCATTCTTGTTCTCTACTCCTTCAAGGAGTTCTCCAGTTAAAAAGGTAGAACAAATTTGGTATTTCTAAGGTAAAATAAAAATATGAAATTCAAAGCTCGTTCACCTCATGTGTATACACCATACAGCAGCAAAAGTGAACAAACTGTTTTCTTTTACAGGTCACCTTTAAACTGATCATGACAGGCAGACTTTAGCCAAATTTGAATCAAGGGAACCAAAGATGATAGGCCTACACATGTTATCAGCCCATCCTCCTGCCATCTGAATCTCCACAGAAATAGGGTTTTAAAAGATTCCAGCTTACCGTGCATATAAAATATGAGGAAAAAGGGCAAAATGTCTGTTTTGCATTTTTAATATAACGAATAGATTGTGCAAATGCAGCAGATTAAATATGTCAATGAATCAGCTGTTTGCTTTTCTCACAAGCTTCAGGGAATTGGCATATTTTTTTCTTGCCTAGATTGAATTTGAAGGCTTCGTTCAACATTATGTATTATATACAACTGAGAAAGGCAAGATCCGGAAGGCAAAAATACATTGTCAATACGCTATTAACAGAAATTGGAGACATAGGAACTCATTTGTATACTGTACACAAGAGCAAGTTTATCAAATATATTGATTTGGTAAACAAACAATGCTAGACCTCCTGTGAGTTAAGGGTGGAATTTGCAAAGTTATACTCTGAGAAGACATCTTTGCTTATGGTTAGTTTTGGCTCATCTATAAGTTCACTTATAGTTTGTAAACATTACAGGTAGAGAAATTTAAAGATATTTTTAAAAACACTATTCATGCTTTAACAAGTTTTATATTAAAAGTTACATTATATTAAATAATCAGGTGACAAGAAGAATATTTGCTGTACTTAAAATGGTATTCCACTCCCTTAAACCCACCCACTGAAAACTACAGCAGCTGTGGCTTTTCAGATTACCTGTAAAGGAAAATGCTTTTAAAACTCAAAGCCTATCATGAACTGTAGAATAGATATCACCATGTAACACTTACATGAGAGGGGTATTGTAAAGCATAGTAGTTCATGTTTATGGGGAGCTTTATGAGATCAGATACAAATATTTTAAGGGCTGTGTATTTTTCTTGCTGAAGAAAATTTACAATACATTAATGTACAAATATGGGGAGTTTTTATAGAGAATGGAATACACTTTGGCCTCAGTAACCTTTGGAAGAGATTAAGTAATTCTTCTTTGCCAATGGCAATATGTCTGCCTAGTGAAAAAGAAAGAATCTGATTTTCCAGCTCTGACTTCCAAATTGCAATGACAGAGTTTCTACTTGACCCAAATTTCAGAGATGAAACAAGTAGCACAATCGTCTTTTTTACACTTGAGACAATATAGCTACAGCTGTCAGAGGCCCTTTTCAGAGCGTAGATCGCATTTTAATAAAGACATTGTCTTGTAGAACAAGTGCCCTCCCATTTGCAACTGTATGATGTCTCTGTGGCAACTGCAGCCAGAGTTATGAGAATGTGCACTGTATTTAACATGTTTAAATTAATAAATGTTTTACCTTTTTGAAAAAGTTAGTTGCGCTCAGCTCCAGCTGCACCTGCATCCCTCCCACCTGTTCTGTTCCCCAGTACATGTTTCTATAGATGAAAGGCTCAGTTCTGATGTAGTTATACTGACTTCAGTAGAGATGCTCCGTATTTACACCTGTGTGTGCGCGTAATATAGTATTACACCAATTATAGACAAACAAATGAGTAATTTTGTTTGTTAAAAAAGCCAGATCTAAGGAGTTATAACCTGGGTGTATAATACTTCTAAGTCACTGATAATGTATGTTGAGATATTTCTAATTTATCCTACAAAGATTCAAAGGTTAAAGATTCCTTTCATTATTTTGAAGTGTCTTTTGGTCAGGAATGCCCCTATTAGAATTCTATCTGCTCTTTGAAGGAAGAGATTTGACCTCCAGTTATATGGCTTTATTTCAAACTGTACTTTCAATAGCTGATGCTTGCTACTAAAAGCTATAGTTCAAGAAAATAGAAGCTGAAGTGAGAAGCACCTGTATCTAATCTCTCACCCTTCTGCAGTGTAAATCAACCTGATAAGAAAGTTACTCTTGGAAAAACAGTGTTCTTGCAATGAAATGTGTGTCCATTAAAATTAAAGGGCCTAAAAATACCTAGCATAAAGCTACAATTTACCCCATCAAAATCCTTATTACACACACAGAAAGTACATGTCTAGCATTGGCCACCTAGGTCAGTTTTATGAGACACTTTTTTTTATAAAAGATATGTCCTCCCACAAATTAAACCAGTTTTATTTGGATTTATATAGCCTTCTTCATTACTTTGTGTCCCTATTGCTCTCCCCTTATCCCATAGCTGTTCTTATTAATTAATTGATTTGTTATGACTGAACAAGTTATGGATCCTTAGGCTGTGATACAATGGCAAACTGAATATCCAGAAAGAACCACTCTTACTGAAGCAGATCAACTGTTTGGAGACTGTAGAATGAAACTATGGGATCAATAGCTGTTCAAGTTCTTCAGAAAAAAACAGACTTCACTAATGTGTTCCAGAAACCCTTTAGTCTCACATGCTATATTTGTTTCTAACTTCTTCTCATTTACTGACTTTCATGGGGCTAAATAAACGTTTTGAGATTTAAGTAATAAAGAATTGCCTGGCACTTACTGAAGCCATCAAATCACAGGAGTACATGGGAGTGCAAAGACATCCCATATAGTCTAAGACAGAAAAGTAAATAGGGACGAGATCAAAGTTTAAATGATATGAGCAAGAGTAAAAAGATTCATTTAAAAATGAGATTTGATAAGATAAAGCATCAGTGACCACATGAATAACACTTTCAGGAAGTAAGAGACTGAGGTGGTAGCATTTAGCCCCAGTAGTGCTGAGACTGTGTAATGTACAGGAGGTAGGTATAGGGTTACTGGAAGAAGATAGGTCTATGTCTTAGGCTGGAGCAAATTTGTGGAGATGAAAGACAAGGGTCCATAGCATCTTTTTCTCCCTAAATACTCCTGTGCAAAGCCTGCTCGAGGGCTCTTCAAGTCTTTCCTAGAGTTACTCCCAACATATTTGAGGGTGAGGAGGAAAAGAGAGTTTGATGTGATCTGTGATGGGCCATAGATCCACCCCCTGAAACACACAAATTTAGGTGATCCTTAGGAAGCAAGGGCAATCAGCACAAAACCCCTGTGCTTGAGCATTGTCTTTGCCTTCTATTCATCCCTCTCAAGCCAGCTGCTTGGAAATGCACAACTAGATTTGTACAACTAGAGCCTCCACAGACCACAGTTGTCCCCAACCTCTCCTTAAAATGGGGTTGTCCTGAATGGAATTAGAGAAAGGCAACATAAGCCTGCAGCTCCGTTACAATTTTCTTAGTAATCTGCCTGAGAATGAGGCAGCCTTTTCTGGGTATGTTCTGTCTCAACCCAGTCCCAACCTTTCTCTGCTCCAGGAATTTAAACCTCTTTCTCTCTCCCCTTCACAGAACTCTGTCCCCCAAGGAGTCCTTCATGGGGTCCCAGGAAGGGAGAAAATGGTATATGGTAGTGGTTGACTCTGCTTCCCACCTCTTCCTTCCACTTGGGGCAAAGGAGATCCAGAGAAAGAAGGCCCTCTCAGTGCCTGGACCCTGGAGTCACAATCGAGCCCAAGGAGAGCTTTTTTCAAAACTGTATCCTGGAACTAAGAGGGAGCCAGCAAAAGGGTTAGAGGATTAGGATAATATGCTTGTATTGTTATTATACACGTAGAATGTTCTAGTATCTTGAGTGAGAATTACACTAGTTGAAATTATTCTTAAACACAGAACTGTATATCCATGCACGTTCCAAGTAGTACAAAACCATGAACAATTTCATTGCACTGATTTTGCAGTGAGATAGACATGATCTGAACTTCTGCAAAAGTTTCATATTCTAAAATGTTTCCTGAGCTATCTGCTCCCCCTCCTGCATTAGATTTGCCTGTGCTTGTAATATGTAGAACAGTCCAACAAATTATTTTATTTGACATTGACAATCTCTTATATCTGTTCTCACAGCAACATTTCTTCCTAAGATAAATGTAGTAATTTCAAAAAAATACTTAAAATGGGCCACTTGATTTAATAGCAGCTATAACCTTTCCAAACGGTTTTACTGGCCTTCACGCTGTTTAGCCAGTGCATCAAGTTAACTTACCTATTGGGTTGGTTATTATTTATCATCATTTGTGAGAAAAATCTTCTGATGAGATAAACCAGTGTTTTATCCACATAGATATTTTAAAATGATTGTGAAATGGGCATCATAGCCTGACAAAGAAGCCAACTTGCATAACCAAATATGATCAAAAATTCATAAGTTCATATCTCGTATTTTCTATGCGAAGATGCAAAAAAGAAATGTTGCCTACCTTCCATAACTGGAGTTCTTCGAGATGTGTGATCCCTATCTATATTCCACTGGGGGTACACATGTGCTTGAGACTGGAAGATTCTTGCTAGTAGATTCCACTGGTCTGCACCCCCCCCCTCTCTCCCCCCCCCCTTGTGTTCCAATATAAGGGTATAAAGAATGGTGCAGTGCAATCGACACGCAGGATCCTTCCCAATCGCAAATCAAGTCTTCATGATCCTAAGCAGAGGGAATGGAGGATGAGGGCCACACACTAGAGATAGGGACCACACATCTTGAAGAATTCCAGTTATGGAAGATAAATAATCTTTGTTTCTTGAGTGTTGGTCTCCATGTTTGATGACTGCCGGACTATTGGCCCAAAGACTGCAAAAGAGGAGATTTATATCATGGCATATTGTCTGTGAATAGAACTCCACATGGTAGCTTTACATGCCAGGCACTTCCCTAAGCAAAGCTACTGAAGAGGCCTTTGCTCTGGTGGAGTGGGCCTTCATTCCATATAGCAGAAGAGCACCCAGTAACTGGTAGCAGAACAAGATATAGCCCTGAAATCCATTTGGAAGATACTGCTTTCTCTTGAATGTGCTCTGCTAGAGCCATAAACTTTTTTTATCCAAATTGCTTTACCCATTCCATAGAACTATAAGGAATGAGATTCAAGTATCAGTTTTATGACTCCAAAGCACTTCCTTTTCTAGACCTGTTTTTATTCATCATTTTCCATCAAAACTATACAAACTTAAAAGTGAAAAATGTATCTATAGGAATTTCAGGTTTCATACCATTGAATACAGGGTGTCAAATGCTGTGATCTAGCAAGGTACGGATTGTGGAGATAGAGCTTTCTCAAGGGATCTATCCAAGACTGCGAACCAACTCCTACAAGAAGTAAGAATCACTACAAAACAAAACCTTCTCCTCCAAAAGCAAGAGCAAAATCACGAGCACAGCATACCGCTTTGACCTTTGTTTTGCTAATGTAAACACATACCATAGTGTACCTATTTAATTTAATAGAAATTAAAATTGCCCACAATATCTACCCCAGGTTATGAGACAGAGTTTGTGAAAAAAACATGTGACAAATACTGTTCACATAACCTAATGCACTTTGGGAAGGTGTTCATCTATTACAATGATGATGCTGTTATGAGATCCTGAATAGAATATGGTTTGTTTTCCCTTCTAATAAACAGCTGAATCTGGCCAGCTGATTATTCTCTCAGTATGAAAGAGTTGGCACACACTGTCCCTGGGCCACCCTCACTCCACTTGTCTCTGGCCCACGTCCAGAATAACTGGGGTCTGGCCAACGCACAAGGCACTCTCTCACTAGCTAGAGTGGTGCCCTTTAAGGACCATGACCTGGAGCCTAGGCTGCTATAACCTGCAGCAGGGCTGTTGCTGAAACAACTGTCCACAAGAAACCAGATAGCTGTAATGGACTCCTTGATGGGTTCCCTCACACCAAACCCATGATAAAATCATGGATCTTGGCACAGAAGAGAATCTGGACTGGAGTATTCAACAACTGAAATCCTTGCCTGAACTCGTAGGGGCAAATTATGGGCACTTGAGTGGGTGCATCAAAGAGGGGAAAAGGTAACAAAATGCCTCTTTCCCTCTAGTATACTCACACAAAAGAGACAGCCATAGACAGACTGGGGGGAGTAGGGGGCTGTACAAGAGAGGGCCACTAGTGCTGCTAGCAGGGACCATGACTGGCTGAGAAAAGAACACCCCTCACTCCCCAGATGGCTGCACTGGAAGGAGCACTGGCTACATTCATTTAACAGCAAGTTCCCAGTACACACCCCAGTATCCTGAAAGTATTACACCTTTCCAAGCATCCACGGTTCCAGCAGGGCATGTGGAAGGCAAATAGTTGAACTGCTAATGTATTACTTTGCTTAAAGCACACTGTTACAGTTAAATCTTTTTTTTTATTGGCCTCACCTGAATAATAAGAAAAATTTCAACTGGTTTTCAGAATGAAGTTAGAAAACAGATAACTGCTTCCTGTTTCATTTTATGCATAGAAACTGTCAGTCAAAAATTGAATGTGCTCATTTTTTCTAGAGGGATTTTGTATCTAGTTGTGCTCCAATTGAAGTCAGTGTCAAAATTCTCATTAAGGAACACCACAACCAGAAGGGTGAATAAGCTAAGCACAAAGGTCCGGATTCTGCTCCAGCTGATGTCAAAGTTTTCTTTTTAAAACCCTTACCAGAAGAAAACGATGACAATTAACAACTGACTTTGCAGTCCACTTTGAAACACGCTAGCTCACTCTATTGAACAGTTACCATCTTGTCAAATGGCTACATAGTGTATTGTGTGACATTATTTGCTATTGCCATGATTCCATGACTGCATGGAACTTCAGAATCATCAGCAGTGATAGAACTTTTGACAGGCTTCTGCTCCCCCTCCCCAATGCCTTTATTCCTTGAGCTAGAAGACAACTTTTATGGTACTATTAGGGCCTTTATCCTCTATGGGCCAGCAACCCCCTGGATTAGTTATAGATTCATAGATACTAAGGTCAGAAGGGACCATTCTGATCATCTATCCCAAAGCATACCTTTTTTCTTTTTGGGTATTTACAATGATGAATGTTGCTATGGTCATAAAATTACTACATCTTATTTCACAGAGATATAAAATTAACAATATAACTTATTTATACTACAAAACTCCTAAAAGCAGAACATGCAGAGGGAATCTTTAAACAAAAGCATACGCCATAAAGGCCTCAAGAGAGCAAGTCCTTTGAAACTGCCAATGTGAGTAGGTACTACATGGTGCGTTAGCACTCTGTGGAACACGAATCCATATACATACAGTAACTTGAGTAGTTCTAATGAAGTGAATGGTACTGTTCACACAAATGAAGGGTTTATAAGATTGCACTCATTTTTCAAGCAGGTACAAACAGATTTTTCAACTCTCCATCATACTATCTACTGCAATAAACTGTTATAAGTAGATCTACTATATTTGCATTAAATATTAAGAACTGCTAATTACCTTTTGAAGTTAATATTTTCCAAAATGATTTTACTCTAATTTAAATGCAATCATGTATACGAAAGCTTATGCTCAAATGAATGTTAGTCTCTAAGGTGCCACAAGTACTCCTTTTCTTTTTGCGAATACAGACTAACACGGCTGCTACTCTGAAAAGAATTCTTCCAATGTTTCTTGAATGGGAATTACAGTGTCTGTCCCTGTATACAATATTCTATGAGACAATAAAAGCAACTCTTTAACTGCAGGAAGTAGGAAGTGGGAAAAAAAATCCTGCAAGATGACAGGGATGAAGAAAAAAAGCCAGATGAAAGAATGGACTGCACACCATGTTTCTCCTTTGCTGTTTGATACTTTGCTGATGGAGACTGACAAAGGTAAAAAGAACTCCAATACTTTTTTGCTCAGAGATTAATTTTCACGGTAAACTCTCCATGGAATCACATATCATTTTGATAAATTACGAGGTAGAACTGTTATTTACTCTTTTCATACAGTCAATCAGCAAGGCTCATTCTTCACTAGCACATTACAATTTACATAGCAAATATTAAACAATATTCTACCCGCTTCATGTGTAATATAAGCTAAATTTGACTAAATTATGATGCACATAAATAAAGTGGAACTCTGGGGAATTTTGATACATCACTGGTGGAATTCTGCTTTTTACTGATCATACATTAAATCATGTTGGGGTGGGCAACAACTCTTAAATAAGTAAAGGTTTACTTTGCTTGAATAATTTCAATTTAGAAATTAGTGTTTTAACATGCTTTACTGTTGACTACAGATCAAAGTTCTGATTTAGGAGAAACTCACAGTACAATCTATATTCTGCTGCCCTCTGGCTGAAAAATATGCTAACAACTATTAAGTACTATAAATATTCAATATGTGTATTGTTTTTCTTTGTGTGTTTTTGCCATTTAATTCATAGCTTCAGGGGAAATGTTAAAATCATAAGGACTTTCCAAACAATAAAGTGTTTAATTCTGTCACCCTTACTCAGACTAATTGAGACCTTACTCTGCAAGTAGCCCCATTGATTTCAGTGTAACTACTCAGAGTAAAATATTTCTTAGCATGATCAAGGATGGTAGAAGCTTGCAAGTCAGTTTAAATTGTGATGTTAGGAATGGGTGACCTCAAGGAATTCAAGCTCTGAACATACTGAATTTTTTTGAGGGGAGGCTGAGGGGTGGACTAACATTTGTCTGAGTTTGCAAACACTTTTGGTTCCATAACTGAAACCCTAATTTAAACCTTCTTCCTACGAGTGATCCAATTTATAAACAACTTCCAGCCCCTCTTCATGATTTGCTAACTAAAAGGAAGATTGCTACATATTAAAGATACTGACCCTTTCTTAAAAAACACCACTCTGCTGGGCTTTAGCAGATATTTAACTCTAATTTTGTTCAGTGGGAGAAGGATCAGGCCTTACACTGACTTTTTTCATGGAATTGTTTTCTATGTAGATTTTTGCAGCACACTCATCACCAAGATATCCAAGTGCCTTACACTGGGTTTTTTGGGTGCCCCCCCATGTTTGTTTATTTGAAATTCCTCTCCCTCCCCCATTCACCCCAATTTTTTTTATTATATGTAAGCCAATTCCGATTTCTCTCCTCCCATGCGGTCAGCATGATCCCTATATGTTTTATACTCTAGTAGCTCTCTGCTCCATTTTTCACCCCATTTCCTTCTACATGCAAACATTTTCATTTCTATTCCTTGTCCTGCAGTCTCTGCTACGAACACAGAGCCAAACAACATTCGGTTTTAACTACAGTTTACAAATACATGTAGTTCAAGTGGATCTGAAATTAAGAAAAACACATTTTCCCATCACCAATTATGATTCTGTTTCCTAATTTTGGTATAAAAGAAAAGGAGTACCCGTGGCACCTTAGAGACTAACAAATTTATTAGAGCATAAGCTTTCATGAGCTACAGCTCACTTCATCGGATGCATTTGCCACGGGTACTCCTTTTCTTTTTGCGAATACAGACTAACACGGCTGCTACTCTGAAACCTGTAATTTTGGTATGTATGTTTTATTCTTTATTTCTGTTTTCACCAAGGCTTACCAAAATCATTTTCTTCTAACACTGCACAAGGAAATTGTTTCTGAATTTTAATACCATATTATCCCTAAAGCTACACTGTCTCACTGCTCTATTGGAAATATTCTGCCTTGAACTTTCCCCAGCGTCCTCATACATTGCTTAAGGCCACGGGTACATCCTCACATCTTCCCTATGCCCAATTTTCAATACAAAGTTAGTTCTTATTAAAAGTAACAAAATATGGGTCTAGAATGAATTGGTAGCTTTACCCCTCATCCACATATGGTCATCTATTAGCCTTATAGAAATGTCCAGTTAAATCACTTGCATTTATGAAATACCAAAGGTGTAGATGCCTGTTCAAAAACTCTTCCCAGGAGTATTCACAATCTCATTAAAGCCATACCATTGCTACTAAGGCCACGTGACAACGCAACCAAATTTGAAACTAGCTGAAGTAACTACTCAGTAACTTGATCAGTCTCAATTATTCATGTATTATCTCAGGGAGCAGATACATTTAGTGACAACTGGTGGTGTCCAATATCTTATCTCATTAAGTTTTTATCTGGACAAGTCCTAGTGTTTAACCTTGGGTAATCTTGGGGCTCCTTTCAGACTATTAAATAAGAAAGCCCAAGATCTCTTAGAGTTCACATGTCTCAGCCTCACATACTTCAAGCAGGGCCTCTTGGGACAAAGATATATCTCAAAGGTTGGCAGTGCTGTTTTTGGTCTGTTGATCCATAAGCAGCTGAGTGGGGTTTACTCTGCTGGCTAACATGGGGTGTGCTCTGTAGTCCTGTATGAAACTTTCCGATGCAGAATTTTATTAGCTGTTTGGACTGCTCTCTCTGCTATTGTGGGAGGTTGAGGTTGGAAGTATTATGCTTCAAGTGATACTGTATTCTTAGAACTTAAAACAGCAAAGTGTGGCCCGTTGTCAATAACTTACTTACACAATGCCAAAATGAAAAAATGCTTCAAAAATTTTCCCTGTCCTTTTTACTTGTGCATTGAGTGTGATGTAGAACTTCTACATATCTAGAAAAATAATGAGGGAAGTAGGTTGTTTTGTTTTTATTTTGAAAGCTGTTTTTGCTAAGAAAAAAGGAAGTGTAAGCATTTCTTATTCTTATACCTTTTGTAAACCAATAATAAAGCTGAGCACTTTACCTCTTAAAAATGCTGTAGTAAACACACTAGCTACTAGTTGCTATACATAATGAAGTTATGTTTGTGCTGTGTATAGTAAAGCTCACTGTACTCCTGTGAGAAAAGTAAAAGATCATTCCATTTTATAGATGGGGAAACAAACTATGTTTAAGTGACATTGTCAATTACATACAATGGCCATTTAAAATTAGGATTAGAAAAGAGGAGTTCCTATCTATCAGACTATGATCATTTTACCAGATTCCACAGCCTCTGTGCAAGACTAATCCCTGCCCTCCCCTTGGACCCTTCCCAAAATGTAGAGGGGTGAGAAGTGACCAACACAAAGAGGTAGCTCAAGCAGCAGATAAGGTTACTACAGTTATATATGCAGCAATGCTTGTGATGTCTTTAAGTTCATATACAGACTTTAGAAATGAAGTACTCAAAGCAGCTATTTGGGGATGCTGATCATATAAGGTTTCATGCTGAAGTATGGCTCTGGCCGGGGGTTTGGAGGAATGAAGTCAGCCAGCCCAAGCTATTGCAAACAATATTGCCCTGTTCATGAGCAAAAAGCTACAGGAGGTCAGAAAGATAAAGCACTTCCTTTCTGGATATGAACAGTACCTGATAAAATAACTGTTTGAATGCTGGCCAGTCAATTGCATGGAACTCCAGTAGCTCACCAGAAATTAAACACTATCTCTTCCAGGATGGTAATGATGGAAGGAAGGTGGTATATGCGTGTTTTGAAGTGGGGAAGGGGGAATAGCTTCCTGCTTACCCCTTTTCTAATTACCTTATTGAATCATTCCGGGTAAAGCCCTTCCATTCAGACTGTTCTGGGTATCTGCAAAATACTCATTGATAGAAGCAGGTATTCAGAGAACAGAAGGTAGTTCAAGACCCGAGTCTAACCCATTCATTCTTCAAACAATACGAAGAGGGTGTGGGAGCTTCCTTTTTTTGGACTTAATTTTTTATTTTTAAATACAGCAAAATTAGACCAATACTGCAGCAGAACACTATGTACAAGCACATCAAAGAGTAAATCCAGTTAAAATCTGGGCAAAAGTTTATGGTGCTCATGAGAGAGACAGACATTCATTAACTTCTATTACAGTCCCTCATTTTGAAACAAATGTGTCAATCAGAACCCCTCTTCATTTCAATATGCTAGCCTATGGTTTTGCAGCTCTTCACTGCCCAAGTTTATGCTTTATCATTACTACATGAAGAGAATTTTGTGTTTGCGAAGTCACTGTTAAGAGAGTGTTCTATGTCTGTGTGTACAGTTCCTAGACACAGAGCCAATAGATGGTTCTCAAGAATATGCAGGTTTCAGAGTAGCAGCCGTGTTAGTCTGTATTCGCAAAAAGAAAAGGAGTACTTGTGGCACCTTAGAGACTAACAAATTTATTAGAGCATAAGCTTTCGTGAGCTACAGCTCACTTCATCGGATGCATTTGGTGGAAAAAACAGAGGAGAGATTTATATACACACACACAGAGAACATGAAACAATGGGTTTATCATACACACTGTAAGGAGAGTGATCACTTAAGATAAGCCATCACCAACAGCAGGGCGGGGAAAGGAGGAAAACCTTTCATGGTGACAAGCAGGTAGGCTAATTCCAGCAGTTAACAAGAATATCAGAGGAACAGTGGGGGGTGGGGTGGGAGGGAGAAATACCATGGGGAAATAGTTTTACTTTGTGTAATGACTCATCCATTCCCAGTGTCTATTCAAGCCTAAATTAATTGTATCCAGTTTGCAAATTAATTCCAATTCAGCAGTCTCTCGTTGGAGTCTGTTTTTGAACTTTTTTGTTGAAGTATAGCCACTCTCAGGCCCTTCGTTACCAGCACTCCCAGCTATCTTCGAGACACCACCGATTTCCTGAGGAAACTACAGTCCATTGGTGATCTTCCTAAAAACACCATCCTAGCCACTATGGATGTAGAAGCCCTCTACACCAACATTCCACACAAAGATGGACTACAAGCCGTCAGGAACAGTATCCCCGATACTGTCACGGCTAACCTGGTGGCAGAACTTTGTGACTTTGTCCTGACCCATAACTATTTCACATTTGGTGACAATGTATACCTTCAAATCAGCGGCACTGCGATGGGTACCCGCATGGCCCCACAGTATGCCAACATTTTTATGGCTGACTTAGAACAACGCTTCCTCAGCTCTCGTCCCCCAATGCCCCTACTCTACTTGCGCTACATTGATGACATCTTCATCATCTGGACCCATGGAAAAGAAGCTCTTGAGGAATTCCACCATGATTTCAACAATTTCCATCCCACCATCAACCTCAGCCTGGACCAGTCCACACAAGAGATCCACTTCCTGGACACTACGGTGCTAATAAGCGATGGTCACATAAACACCACCCTATATCGGAAACCTACTGACCGCTATTCCTACCTACATGCCTCTAGCTTTCATCCAGATCATACCACTCGATCCATTGTCTACAGCCAAGCGCTACGATATAACCGCATTTGCTCCAACCCCTCAGACAGAGACAAACACCTACAAGATCTCTATCATGCATTCCTACAACTACAATACCCACCTGCTGAAGTGAAGAAACAGATTGACAGAGCCAGAAGAGTACCCAGAAGTCACCTACTACAGGACAGGCCCAACAAAGAAAACAACAGAACGCCACTAGCCATCACCTTCAGCCCCCAACTAAAACCTCTCCAACGCATCATCAAGGATCTACAACCTATCCTGAAGGACGAGCCATCGCTCTCTCAGATCTTGGGAGACAGACCAGTCCTTGCTTACAGACAGCCCCCCAATCTGAAGCAAATACTCACCAGCAACCACACACCACACAACAGAACCACTAACCCAGGAACCTATCCTTGCAACAATGCCCGTTGCCAACTCTGTCCACATATCTATTCAGGGGATACCATCATAGGGCCTAATCACATCAGCCACACTATCAGAGGCTCGTTCACCTGCGCATCTACCAACGTGATATATGCCATCATGTGCCAGCAATGCCCCTCTGCCATGTACATTGGCCAAACTGGACAGTCTCTACGTAAAAGAATGAATGGACACAAATCAGACGTCAAGAATTATAACATTCAAAAACCAGTTGGAGAACACTTCAATCTCTCTGGTCACTCGATCACAGACCTAAGAGTGGCTATACTTCAACAAAAAAGCTTCAAAAACAGACTCCAACGAGAGACTGCTGAATTGGAATTAATTTGCAAACTGGATACAATTAACTTAGGCTTGAATAGAGACTGGGAATGGATGAGTCATTACACAAAGTAAAACTATTTTCCCATGGTATTTCTCCCTCCCACCCCACCTCCCACTGTTCCTCTGATATTCTTGTTAACTGCTGGAATTAGCCTACCTTGCTTGTCACCATGAAAGGTTTTCCTCCCCCCCCCCCCCGCTGCTGGTGATGGCTTATCTTAAGTGATCACTCTCCTTACAGTGTGTATGATAAACCCATTGTTTCACGTTCTCTATGTGTGTGTATATAAATCTCTCCTCTGTTTTTTCCACCAAATGCATCCGATGAAGTGAGCTGTAGCTCACGAAAGCTTATGCTGTAATAAATTTGTTAGTCTCTAAGGTGCCACAAGTACTCCTTTTCTTTTTGCGAATACAGACTAACACGGCTGCTATTCTGAAACCTCTCCTTCCTTAGAAGTTTTTAAGGTCAGGCTTGACAAAGCCCTGTCTGGGATGATTTAGTTGAAGATTGGTCCTGCTTTGAGCATGGGGTTGGACTAGATGACCTCCTGAGGTCCCTTCCAACCCTGTTATTTTATGATTCTATGCCACAAAACGCAGACAGCACAGAGTGGTGCTGACGGATGATGCAGAGAGAGCAGCAGCCTTCCTAAGGGACTCTGGGGTGGGCCTCCCTACGCAGCAATTAAAGTTGAAATCATTCCAGCTGGGTCAGGTGCCAGAACCTCTGGAGCAGAGCAGGCAGCACAGATCTGTCAGCATCTCTGGACTCCACCAGGCCAGCGAAACACACTAAGAGTGAGGAGCTGGGGTGGATAGAAGTGGCTATAAAGTACCATCCACTCTCAACTATCAGAAGGAATGAGGTTGGGACTATTGTTAAGGCACTCTAGGTGCTGCCAGTGGGGAGATCTTACCTAATAATGTTAAATTATTAATTGATACTTTTCCCAGTTTTATTGTGTTGTCCCCCATCCCTTGCTTCCCCCTCCCCTAATACAGTTTTCTTTGTTTTAACAACCTAGACTCGGTGCTTGCAAGTGAGGAAGTATTGCCCATCAAGGGTGCCCAGGGTGGCATATAGCTTCCTACGTTTCTAAGTGGGGGCTCAAGCTGGAGTTATTTAAGTATTTTTAGAAGGAACCCCTAGAAAACTTAAGTGTAACAGAAGGGTTACATCTGAACTCCCTCAAGAAGCCAGAGATATGAGGTGTAGGGTATCCTCATGAAAGGCCATTTGGTAGCAAAGACATGGCTACATACAGACATGGATGTTTCAGACACAGTGGCTAAGTCCATGGCCCACCCTGTGAACATGCATAGAACTTCATGGTTACAGGCTTCTGAAGTTCCTAAAAAAGTGCAAGTCAGAAGAGAGGATTTGTCCTTTGAAGGAACAGCACTATTCAGAGCATATGGAGGATGCTTTGCATTCCTTCCAGGATTCTAGTGCTCTGCGCCATCAGCCCCAAAGTGTAAATCCTTTAGGTACCAGGGCAGTCTAGGTAGATGGTGCCTGTCCATCCCCAAAGTGGAATGGGTGATTATCCACCTAGGACAAAGCCTAGATATTCGTGAATAAGGCCATCATCTGCCTCGATCATTAGTCATTCCAAACCTGCTTCTAGGCAGCAGGTTTGACTTCTGGGTCAAGAGTCACATTCTATTTTTTGAAGAGAAGAAACCTTTGGGTGCCACCTTGCCCCTTTCCACTGGGATTGATCTGCCATAACTGACAGATGGATGATTTTTTTTGAAGTTACCAGTGGGTATTTCTGATTTTATCCCCTATCAACACTTCTTTCCCATTCCTGTTCAGTTGACTTTCGTGAGAAGGGTCCCTAGAGGAGGAGATTGTACTTCATTTTGCCTAGGGGCTATAGAGGAGGTACTATGGAATATAGGGTGAAGTGGTTTCTACTCCAGATATTGACCTCACCATACATTAAGTGGTGGGGGCTGTTGTCTGGCTTGTTGGGAAAGGCGAGTGCCCCTTTAAGGTTAGAGAACCACGTTGTGACTTTCTGCTTCAGCTGCAGACACGGTAAGCCTGTGGACCCTGACCCATCCCCCTGGTGATCAGAAGAGGTTGGTCTCTATAGGTCTGTGCTGGTGCAGGAAAGGCCCTCTTTCACCTGGAACAGGTGGAGCAGTAGGAACTGCAGTTCAGCAATCTTGCTTTCTCGTGGCATCACATGATAGCAGACTGGTGAGAGCAGGGAAAGGGGGGGGATGCCCCCCTCCAGTCCACAGTGGGAGAAGCAGATGTTTGGTAACAGAAAGGGATGCTTAATTAGTTTCAAACATAGCTTAGAACTGTAGCTAGCAGACCTGCAAGAATGAAGTGTGGGGAGGGGAGCTAGGAACCCCTCTAGCCCAACCTGCAGCTTCAGAAATGAGCAGTTTGTAGCAGAAGGGGAGTATGATCAAATCTCAAGCTCGTATCCAAGCTATAGTGAGTGGGCAAAAACAGGTGTGTGGGTGTGGGATGTCTCCCCAGTTCCAGCAAGCAGGTGTGCTAGAGGAGATAGGGAAGGGATTTTCAAACCCAGTACAGAGTGGGGCTGGAGAGGTCACAGGGTGGGATCCTTGCCACATGGGCAAAGGGCTGGACTCAGGACAAGGGTTGGTGGATCCCAGTGCGGTCAGTCTGTCTATCAGATGGATTCCCTTTTACTGAGGAGTGACGTGGATCCTGGGGAAGTAAACACTCCTAGTGGTGTAATAGCTGCATTGGGGGTGGAGCACCCAACAGGGAATTGATTCAAGTGATTTGGGTAGTTACTTCTGAAATTGTTACCATAGCAATACAAGGCTTATGAGGTGTAATGGGGCACCCAGAGCCAGGACATTTGTACAAATGGATTGTAGAAGAGGAGAGTGACATTGCTGGCAGGGATATGAGTGTGACCAGCACCAGATGGAGGTTGCAAGGGCAGAGTGTGAAGGTGAGTCCCTTCCACCCAATGCTGCAATGGGTATCTGTAGTGGGGACCTTGGTGGGGTTTAGGGACCTTGCCCACTTTTCCTCTCAGGGACTTATATGGGGTACGGGAGTGTGGACCTAGTGGGGTAACAAATAGAGTACAGGTGTGGGGCGGGGGGGGGGATCTGGTATCCTTGGAGCTGTATCAAAGATGTCTGGAGTGCATACACCTTCTACAGAAGCTAATAGTATTACACAGATGTTGCAAGCTTACCTTGAGTTGTTTCAGCAGCTCGGAGCATCCATGGGTGGGAGGTCTGGAAGGGGTAATAATAGAAACGCAGCATGGGCTTGAGTTTGGCACACAGGCGATAGTCAAGTGGGGCAGACCCCTTGCCAGAGGGTGGGAACCCTTAATGGGATGTGATTTCTGAGCACCTTAGAAACCCACATCTTGACATGGAATGTAAATTTGTGGGATTGAATTGCTGCCCCAGGGGTAGCTGGGATGCAACAAGGCACTGAGGGTGCCCCAATGGTCACAAGTATGGTTATGTTGGGTTGGCTGATGTGATGGGAGTTCACCTTCTCAGTACTCCTAAAGATACAATTTTGAGGGGTGACTATGTAGACATAATCACTGTTGCACAAGGAGGTGCTGACAGAGAGTAAGCCAGGGCAGAGAAGCTAGGCAAACAGCTAAGTGTGGCAAGAACATGGGAAAATTGGGAGGCCACCTTTTTGGTCTATGTGGGAGTTGTTGCAGAGGCTTACGCAGACAGGAGCACCCAGCTTTGTGCAAATATATGGATACAATCAGGCAGGCTATTATACGTTAGACATGGCTTCGTTTAACTGTGACGAGCAGTTTAGGGAGTGAGGGTGGCAATAACAAACCTGGATCTGGTTGGATATACCACATGATACGCTGTGGTTGGAGTGGCTGGTGTCACAGCAGCACATTGTCCACATGGGCAGTGGCCTATTCATTCTTCAGCAAGCCTGACAGAGGCTGTGGTGTGTAATGACATTTGCTGGGCAATTGATGAAAGTAGTTGTTTTTGTAGCATCTGCAAATGTAGGCATGTTTGCAAAATGTGCTTTGGGCCTGTAGCGGGGTGGTCACCCGCTCCTGCCTGGAAGGGCTTAAAACAGCCCTGGGAGAGAACTGGGGCAGGGGAAAAGCTGGGCTGATTGGGAGGCAGCCTCAGCTATGGCCATGCCCCAAACAGACCCAGCTGACCCTATAAAAGCCAGTGAGGCCAGGAGCAGAAGGCCTTTCTCTCTAGCCTGTTGAGAGGGAGGGACCTGGCTGCTGTGAGCATACCAAGGTACCTGAGGTGGAGCAGGGCTGGGGGGGAAGGCCAGAGGAGTGCGGGAGCTCCGGCCTGGAAATCCCACAGGCTGCAGGCCTAGTGGAAGGCCAAATAGGTACTGGACTTGCAGAGGGCAGCCCAAGGGGTAGGAAGAGGCATTGCCTATTATGAGTGGCGCTTACACTGCAGTTGGCCCCAGGGAATGGGGGCTAGGTGATGACTGGCAGTGGCCGTAGACTGAGGCGGGTTGGGGGTTCCTGGGGTGGGGAGCCCCAGATCTGTGCTGGGTACTTCAAGGGGCAGCACCCCGGCGTGAAAGGAGGCACCGGGGTCCAGGAGGGACTTGGGCCCAGCAGCAAGGGGGACACCAGCCTGCAGAGGGCTCTCCAGAGGCTGGAACTCTAATTCCCTGGATGACTAGCAGGAGGTGCTGGAGGGGTGAGTCGCTGCCTTGTTACAGGGCCCCATTCAGCCTGTACTTGCCACAGCATTAGGTGAAGGTGGCCGTGGAGAAACAGACTGGGGGCGGGAGGGGAAGGAGGAGCTGATTTTGGAATGTGTAAAAGATCAGATCGGGATCAAAGCTAAGAGGGACTTGGGGCAGATCCTGGAACTTTTCCTGGGAGCAAACATTGTGTTGTCAGATATGCTGCAATGCGGGGTGTGGCAGGGAGCTGTGAAGCCCCAGTGGGTCAACAAGGCCAGGAGTATGTGAATAGGGAGGTATCCAAATGCATGAGTGTGATCATAGAACTGGAAGGGACCTCAAGAGGTCATCTAGTCCAGTCCCCTGCACTTGTGGCAGGACTAATTATATAGACTATTCCTGACAGGTGTTAAAAATCTCCAGTGATGGAGATTCCACAACCTCCCTAGGCAGTTTTTCCTAATGTCCAACCTAAACCTCCCTTGCTGTGATTTAAGCCCCTTGCTTCTTGTCCTATCCTCAGAGGTTAAGAAAAACTATTTTTCTTCCTCATTCCTGTAACCACCTTTTACATACTTGACAACTGTTATCATGTCCCCTTTTAGGCTTCTCTTTTCCACACTGAAAAAATTGGGTTTGTTTAATCTTCCCTCATAGGTCATGTTTTCTAGACCTTTAATCATTTTTGTTGCTCTTCTCTGGACTTTCTCCAATTTGTCCACATCCTTCCTGAAATGTGATGCACAGATCTGGACACAATACTCCAGTTGAGGCCTAATCAGAGCAGAAGAATTACTACTTATGTCTTGCTTACAACACTCCTGCTAATACATCCCAGAATGATATTCATTTTTTTTTTGCAACAGCATTACACTGTTGACTCGTATTAAGCTTGTGGTCCACTTTGACCCCCAGATCCCTTTCTACAGTACTCCTTCCTAGACAGTCATTTCCCATTTTGTATGTGTGCAACTGATTGTTCCTTCCTAAATGGAGTACTTTGCATTTGTCCTTATTGAATTTCATCCTATTTACTTCAGGCCATTTCTTGAGTTTGTCCAGATCATTTTGAATTTTAATCCTATCCTCCAAAGCACTTGCAACCTTTCAAAATCAGAAAGGAAGGTTGGTGAGGAGTTCCATGGATGCTAGACGACAGCAACATGGAGGGGGAGAGGAGAGAAGAGTCAGATGCTATGCTATTCAAAATAGGAGAAAGAGTGGGAGGATGAAGGAGGGGGGAGTTGGAAGTGACAGGAATGGGAGAGAAGCCCATAATTCCACTATGGTATGATTCAGGGCAGGGGTGAGGAAAAAGAGGTCTATTGGGAGAAGAGCCTCAGATCTCTGTGAGAACTGGGAGCTGGAGGGAGTGAGACATGAAGAGGTCTTGGATAACAGATCTTTCTGAGATGGAGTGACTGTTACAGAGACAGCACGAGGAAGGGAAGAGGGTGTATGACACAGTGTACCTATGCTGCCCTGGCCCAGAAAGGGTTAACTCTGCATTGTAGGCTGAGGAAGCCATGCCTTTCCACCTCTGCTGGGCATGCTCAGCCTGGAGCCAGATATAAAAGGAAGCAGCCCATCTCAGTCTGGCCAGGGTGCTGAAGGGGGAAGGATGCAGATTGCAAGCTCTCTCCCAGGAGCTGCTACAGGCTCTGACCACAGAGCCAAGGCACGCTGAGCCCCAGACAGATTCCAGGCTGCCTACGGAACCCAGAGAAGGGAGCAAGCTGTCAGGAGCTGCACTGACCAAGGACCTCAGAGACCAAGGGGAACCATGGATCGCTGCTGTGGAAGACAGGGTAGGAAGTAGCCTGGGGGCTTAGACATTGCTCCAGTTGGAGAACTGAGGAACAAGTCAGCATGTTTTGGGGGGGATCCCTACTGACTTAATGGTGAACACCCTCACCACTGCCAGGCCCTGGGCTGGGACTTAGAGGAGCAGGAAGGGCCCAAGTTCCCCTACCCTGGGTGCCACCCACCCCTAATTGATGCCCCACTTCCCCAATGTGCCAATAGGCCATACAGCCCAACAGAGGCAGGTGACATTATTGACTCTGGCCATGTGGCCCCATGAGGAAGGGTGACTTTATTGACCCTGCCCTTAGGCCAAACTACTGTGCATTATAGTCAGGATCACCAGTATAGGATCTAATTGGCTGCAATACAACATTTCCTTTCCTTTTGATCATATGTGACCTGATGCCCTGTGATGGGGTGCATGTACCCTGTGACAAGGTGAAAAAGTGTGAATGAGGAGTGATGGCACAAGAGGGGTGGGGGTGACAGTTTGGGAGGTGAAGATGGAGGGAGGGCCAAGGTCAGGCATATGTTGTCAGAGGCGGTGAGGAAGCAGAGGGAGGGTGTGGATGTGGGATTTGGATTTGTGCTGATGGAAGGAGTAGGGGAGTTTTGGGGTGGAGAGGGGAAGAGGAGCAGCTAGAACTGGTGGGACCTATAAAGGGATCAGGGTTGCAAGCATGAGGAAATGGAACCAGTGTGGGTAAGGAGGAAGGAGAGGGATGGATGATATGATGTGGAAGAAGATGAGCCACAGGTGAGTGGCAGATGGAGAATCATAGAATCATAGAATATCAGGGTTGGAAGGGACCCCAGAAGGTCATCTAGTCCAACCCCCTGCTCAAAGCAGGACCAAGTCCCAGTTAAATCATCCCAGCCAGGGCTTTGTCAAGCTTGACCTTAAAAACCTCTAAGGAAGGAGATTCTACCACCTCCCTAGGTAACGCATTCCAGTGTTTCACCACCCTCTTAGTGAAAAAGTTTTTCCTAATATCCAATCTAAACCTCCCCCATTGCAACTTGAGACCATTACTCCTCGTTCTGTCATCTGCTACCATTGAGAACAGTCTAGAGCCATCCTCTTTGAAACCCCCTTTCAGGTAGTTGAAAGCAGCTATCAAATCCCCCCTCATTCTTCTCTTCTGCAGACTAAACAATCCCAGCTCCCTCAGCCTCTCCTCATAAGTCATGTGCTCTAGACCCCTAATCATTTTTGTTGCCCTTCGTTGTACTCTTTCCAATTTATCCACATCCTTCCTGTAGTGTGGGGCCCAAAACTGGACACAGTACTCCAGATGAGGCCTCACCAGTGTCGAATAGAGGGGAACGATCACGTCCCTCGATCTGCTCGCTATGCCCCTACTTATACATCCCAAAATGCCATTGGCCTTCTTGGCAACAAGGGCACACTGCTGACTCATATCCAGCTTCTCGTCCACTGTCACCCCTAGGTCCTTTTCCGCAGAACTGCTGCCGAGCCATTCGGTCCCTAGTCTGTAGCGGTGCATTGGATTCTTCCATCCTAAGTGCAGGACCCTGCACTTATCCTTATTGAACCTCATTAGATTTCTTTTGGCCCAATCCTCCAATTTGTCTAGGTCCTTCTGTATCCTATCCCTCCCCTCCAGCGTATCTACCACTCCTCCCAGTTTAGTATCATCCGCAAATTTGCTGAGAGTGCAATCCACACCATCCTCCAGATCATTTATGAAGATATTGAACAAAACGGGCCCCAGGACCGACCCCTGGGGCACTCCACTTGACACCGGCTGCCAACTAGACATGGAGCCATTGATCACTACCCGTTGAGCCCGACAATCTAGCCAGCTTTCTACCCACCTTATAGTGCATTCATCCAGCCCATACTTCCTTAACTTGCTGACAAGAATGCTGTGGGAGACCGTGTCAAAAGCTTTGCTAAAGTCAAGAAACAATACATCCACTGCTTTCCCTTCATCCACAGAACCAGTAATCTCATCATAAAAGGCGATTAGATTAGTCAGGCATGACCTTCCCTTGGTGAATCCATGCTGACTGTTCCTGATCACTTTCCTCTCCTCTAAGTGCTTCAGGATTGATTCTTTGAGGACCTGCTCCATGATTTTTCCAGGGACTGAGGTGAGGCTGACCGGCCTGTAGTTCCCAGGATCCTCCTTCTTCCCTTTTTTAAAGATGGGCACTACATTAGCCTTTTTCCAGTCATCCGGGACTTCCCCCGTTCGCCACGAGTTTTCAAAGATAATGGCCAAGGGCTCTGCAATCACAGCCGCCAATTCCTTCAGCACTCTCGGATGCAATTCGTCCGGCCCCATGGACTTGTGCACGTCCAGCTTTTCTAAATAGTCCCTAACCACCTCTATCTCTACAGAGGGCTGGCCATCTCTTCCCCATTTTGTGTTGCCCAGCACAGCAGTCTGGGAGCTGACCTTGTTAGTGAAAACAGAGGCAAAAAAAGCATTGAGTACATTAGCTTTTTCCACATCCTCTGTCACTAGCTTGCCTCCCTCATTCAGTAAGGGGCCCACACTTTCCTTGGCTTTCTTCTTGTTGCCAACATACCTGAAGAAACCCTTCTTGTTACTCTTGACATCTCTTGCTAGCTGCAGCTCCAGGTGCGATTTGGCCCTCCTGATATCTTTCCTACATGCCCGAGCAATATTTTTATACTCTTCCCTGGTCATATGTCCAACCTTCCACTTCTTGTAAGCTTCTTTTTTATGTTTAAGATCTGCTAAGATTTCACCATTAAGCCAAGCTGGTCGCCTGCCATATTTACTATTCTTTCGACTCATCGGGATGGTTTGTCCCTGTAACCTCAACAGGGATTCCTTGAAATACAGCCAGCTCTCCTGGACTCCCTTCCCTTTCATGTTAATCCCCCAGGGGATCCTGGCCATCTGTTCCCTGAGGGAGTCAAAGTCTGCTTTCCTGAAGTCCAGGGTCCTTATCCTGCTGCTTACCTTTCTTCCCTGCGTCAGGATCCTGAACTCCACCAACTCATGGTCACTGCCTCCCAGATTCCCATCCACTTTTGCTTCCCCCACTAATTCTACCCGGTTTGTGAGCAGCAGGTCAAGAAAAGCGCTCCCCCTAGTTGGCTCCCCTAGCACTTGCACCAGGAAATTGTCCCCTACGCTTTCCAAAAACTTCCTGGATTGTCTATGCACCGCTGTATTGCTCTCCCAGCAGATATCAGGAAAATTAAAGTCACCCATGAGAATCAGGGCATGCGATCTAGTAGCTTCCGTGAGTTGCCGGAAGAAAGCCTCATCCACCTCATCCCCCTGGTCCGGTGGTCTATAGCAGACTCCCACCATGACATCACTCTTGTTGCACACACTTCTAAACTTAATCCAGAGACACTCAGGTTTTTCCACAGTTTCGTACCGGAGCTCTGAGCAGTCATACTGCTCCCTTACATACAGTGCTACTCCTCCACCTTTTCTGCCCTGCCTGTCCTTCCTGAACAGTTTATAACCATCCATGACTGTACTCCAGTCATGTGAGTTATCCCACCAAGTCTCTGTTATTCCAATCACGTCATAATTCCTTGACATCACCAGGACCTCCAGTTCTCCCTGCTTGTTTCCAAGGCTTTGTGCATTTGTATATAAGCACTTGAGATAACCTGTTGATCGCCCCTCATTCCCAGTATGAGGCAGGAGCCCTCCCCTCACAGACCTTCCTGCCTGTGCTTCCTCCCGGTATCCCGCTTTCCCATGAGAAGAGTAAACATGCAGTTAGAATTCCCTGCCTCCTCTCCCCCCCCCCCCCCAAAAAAAAGTTTTAACAGTGCAGTGAAGATAATGCTTGTAGAAGATCCACTCAGATAGCTGGAGGGTATTTGCTTCTAGACAGGGGAGGGATGATATGGCTGGGTTCTGCCACTGGAAGGCTAGAAGACCTGCAATTAGACTGACCTACATAACACCTTGGGATGGAGGTATAGCTCAGTGGTTTGAGCACTGGCCTGCTAAACTCAATGTTGTGAGTTCAATCCTTGAGGAGGCCACCTAGGTCAAATTGGGGATTGGTCCTGCTTTGAGCAGGGGGTTGGACTAGATGACCTTCTCGGGTCCCTTCCAAGCCTGATATTTTATGATTCTAGCACAAATGAATCAAATGACTGAACAGCCACCTGGAATAGAAAAGTTTTTTTATTGAATATTTAAGAAAGCTGCACTTTCTGAAAACAAAACAGGATCTGTACTTGTTTCAGAGTTGAATAATTTGAAGAAAAAACAGATTTTTCTGCTTGAGAGACCAAGCTGAAAGTAAATTGAGAATTCACTCAAACCTCCGCACATTTGTAAATGACTCCAAATGAGGTGTAATTGTCTAAATTAGTCTTAGTGAAGGAAGTGCATACTGAGCCTGCACATTGAATACAGACTTCTAAGTTTCAGCGAGTTCAGTATCCACGTCAAACAGACTCTCAGATACGTTCGTTCTAGTCAACTGTGAAATCTTCAGAGGCCTTTGTATTGCATCCCAGGAAATTCTGCATGGATGCTCTGTGCTGAAATGCAAAATGGCTGCAGCTAGATTTTTGGGTCCTTGTTCTTCAGCTGCCTGGTAGTCATTTTATGTGGCTCTTTTGTAAAGCAGCCATAAATGCAGTTTAACCAACACAAGCGCATCACCCCAGAATGGAGGAATCCTTTGGTGGCACAGAGCCCGTTATGTGACTCCTACACTATAGCTCCCTCCCTTCTGACTGAGTTTAAAAGGGATGGTCATGGCTGCATTGTGCTCTAGAGTCCCTAGGTGTCTGTCTCCTTGCCCCATTAGCAGTTGATATAAGTTTAAAGCAGCACTTCGGCTATTCTAAATTATGAAGTGGGATAACAGCCTGGAGCACAGCCAACCCAAGAGTGAAAGAGAGCAAATGTAAATAAAAGCAGCAAAGGATTCTTTTATTTCTTTTGAGGGTTGTGGGGAGGAAATGGGAAGAGGAGGATACACCTCTCATTGCCAAAAGATCATAGCTGAGTTAGTAGTGTGTGCATATTATATAAAATTAATAAATCTCTATAATACCTTTAGAAACTCTGATGCAAGTACTATACAAGTGCAAATGCAAACATGTATGACTTAAAATTCTCTTGTGAGGTAGGGACTTACTTTTTTTTTTTAACAGATGTGGAAACTAAGATATGTAGAGATTAAATGGTTTGCCTAAGGTCACATGTGAAGTCTATGGCAAAGGTTGAAATATACAGTGTTAGAGAGCTTATTCCTTCACTCTCCCATTTCCCTGGTCCTTCTCGCATGAACAGAGAGCAACAATACCCGAAGTCCGAAGGTGCAAACAATTCTATGTTTGTTGGGGTGAACTTCCAGGAAGCTTAAATCCAAGTTCTTCTTTCCTTATTTTCAAATCCCAACTTACTTCCTGTTTGCCCCTAATTAATATAGTAATATTCTTAGCTATACCTTAACCAATCATTCTACTGAAATTTACCTAACCAATCCTAACATACCGTAACACGATTAGCTAACCAATTATATCCCACCACCTTAATTAGTTTACACCCTGCAAAATTAATTATCCAGCAGACAAAAACAATCGCAGAACCAGACAGAGACCGTGCAAATAACAAAGTGGGAACTATAATGACAAAACAATACAGAAGTGAGGATTTCACAACTACATCTATGAAGACATAAGGGTTTCCCAGCTGTCTATTGATAAGAGTTTTCTGTCTGGTAAGAACTCAATCAACCTAAATTTCCTTTTACATCTTCTAGGCTCTTCCCTTTCTCTGGAGGTGATAGATTGGATCACCTTCCTAACAGCCCCATATTGACTAGTTTGGAATGTGAGGAGGTGACCGTACACTTCCCAGCTTATGGCTGTTTCTGCTGCTTAGCCAAAGGCATTGGCCTAAGAACAGGGCCTCAGACTGTCACAGTGAGAGAAGGCCCTTACACAGATTCTTTCTTGTATACCTCTATTACTAGCTAAATGATAAACATATACCTACATTCTTAAAGTATAGGCCTTTACAGGCAGGCCTGAATATCTGTATCCTAACATACAGTACCTCGGATTTAGTCCTAGGGCTTGAACTCGTAGGGGACAATGGTGACATCTGAAAGTGGGTAGAAGAAACTGAATATAAATAACTCTGAACCAATTTAGGCAGCAGGCAGATAGAATGTACCTGAAGAGCTTCCACTGGCTTTAGCCACAAAACCATCCATTGCCCTGAAGAAGTTCCAAAAAGAGAGGCCCAAGGAATTTCTCAGAATAACAGCTATTTCTCTCTAAGACATGACCCTAAAAATTTCTAATGACAGAGAGCCTCTAAAGGGGGAAAAGTGCCTGCAAAACCACCTCTTCTTGCTTTCTAGTCTAGTAAAATGGAATGTAACTTCCTTTTTAACACCCAGGATCCTTACTCTTTCACAAATGTATTTCATTTCCTTTATTCTTTCCCCCACCTTCTCTCTCATCACTCTCTCCAAAGAAGATATTGCTACATTGATTGAAATGACAATGGTATTTCAACACCTGTGTGGGCCACAAAAATGATTTATATCTGATCACTCCTTTAATTGCTTATATCTCATTATTCCTTGCAGTAAGTAAGGTGTTAGGATATAGATATTCAGGCCTGTCTGTAAAGGCCTATACTCTAAGAAGTTAGGTGTATTCTTATCACTTAGATAGTTATAGAGGTATAAAAGAGAATCAAAATCACTGTCTGACTGTATAAGGCCTTTTCTCACTGTGACAGTCTGAGGCCCTGTGCTTAGGCTAAGGCCTTTGGCTAAGCAGCAGAGGCAGCCATAAGCTGGGAAGCGACCGGTCACATCCTCACATTCCAAACCAGTCACACTGAAATAAGGTGCTATTGGGCTGTTAGGAACACAATCCTGTCCTGACAGTGCCTATCGCCTCCAGAGGAAGGGAAGTGCCTAGAAAATGTAAAAGGAAACTTAGTTGGATAGCATCCTGTCTGGCAAGAACTCACTTATCAATAGCTGGGATGTGAAATCCTCACTTCTGTGTTTTGTTCTATCACTGTAGTCCCCATTTCCCTATTGTTTGTCTGTATAATCTGTCTGGTTCTGTGATTGTTTCTGTCTGCTGTATAATTAATTTTTTTGCTGGGTGTAAACTAAGGTGGTGGGATATAATTGGTTAAATCATGTTACAATATGTTAGGATTGGTTAGTTAAATTTCAGGAAAATGATTGGTTAAGGTATAGCTAAGCAGAATTCAAGTTTGACTATATAGTCTGCAGTCAATCAGGAAGTGTGTGGGTGTGGAGGGAAATGAACAGGGAATGGGGGTGGGGAAACTGGAATCATGATTTGGCTAAGGGCAGGAATGGGAACAGGGACACAGGTAAGGCTCTGTGGTGTCAGAGCTGGGAAGGGGGACACTAAGGAAGGAAACTAGAATCATGCTTGCTGGAAGTTCACCCGAATAAACATCTAATTGTTTGTACCTTTGGACTTCGGGTATTGTTGCTCTCTGTTCATGCAAGAAGGACCAGGGAAGTGAGTGGGTTAAGGAATAAGCCCCCTAACATAAGGAACAGAAGAAGTAAGTAGAAACCTCATTCCCATGTCACCTTGAACCTTGTATAGTCATTTACATTATACTGAGTGGGTATAATGTGAAGCCAAATCAGCGATCTCCACCTCCATACACTGATGGTAGCATTTAACAGATACTCTCTACAGGTGTAAATTGCTCCACAAGATGCAAGGTGAGGGAGGATTGGGCCAAGATCTACAAACAGTTTTCTGTATGATGATGATGACTATGTTCACATTCTGTCCTACCCAGCTAAAATAGTCCATCATATTGGTCCATGTCTGGGGTTGATTTGGGACATAGATGAGGGTGGCTTGCAAGGAGCACTGCACAATATGGTGAGAAAAATAAGTGCCATCCTCCCCAAGAGTGTGTGAGAAATTAGGTTCAAGTGTATGAAGGACTCCCTCTTGCTATTGGAAAATTTATGTAGTAGCTATAACCACATCAGCTTTTTATCCTTACATACAGCCAAGAGGTTGTGTGCATTCATTTGGGATGTGGACATGGCAGCTATTCTTATGGCTTTTTGACAATGTGACCTTGTGACAATGGGGGGGGAAATCTGTACATCTTAGGAATTCTGGTTGATATTGTGAAGGTGTCCTCATGAAAATCACTGTTTTGTAGAATAGCTTTGTCTGTGTATCTGTCATAGCTGACAAGCCTGTAGGCACATCTCTCCCAGACAAGATACAATGGAGAGTAGTTAACTTTTATTGATTGTACTCTGACTAGGAATAGTCGTATGCCAAAGAAGTTGACTGGAGCTGGAAAACTACCAGCAGTAGAATAAAGAAAGCAGATGGTGGTGGGACATAAACCACATGGCTTTAGTTGTGGGATAGGTATGTTTAATCTATGGAGGAGTCTGCGGGATCAGCACTGGTCCCATGGACTAGGCAGTTGAACTGTGAGGTCTCAGCTCCTAGGAGAGGTTTCAGAGTAGCAGCTGTGTTAGTCTGTATTCGCAAAAAGAAAAGGGGTACTTGTGGCACCTTAGAGACTAACAAATTTATTAGAGCATAAGCTTTCGTGAGCTACAGCTCACTTCATCGGATGCATTTGGTGGAAAAAAGAGGAGAGATTTATATACACACACAGAGAACATGAAACAATGGGTTTATCATACACACTGTAAGGAGAGTGATCACTTAAGATAAGCCATCACCAGCAGCAGGGGGGGAAAGGAGGAAAACCTATTCTCCTAGGAGAATATGCTAGACAGAAGATCGGGCTCTGTAATGCTGAACAGTTTCCTAAAATCAAGTCAACTGTAAGTTGTAAAGAAGTCATAAATATTCTGAACTACAGGAGACCATGCTTTTTAATGTAGACTTCCTGGATTCCTTTGCAAATTCTTAAACAACCAAAATGACCCACCCCACAATCTTATTGATACTGTGCTGACCGCAATGCAGATAATGTAGTATACAGCATGTTAACCTCCAAAGAGAGGTTTTAGTATTGAAATCGACATGAAAAGAGGGATGAGGGGGATTTCCCAAATCTGGAATTCCTCCCCATCCCTGGATATTGCTAAACCATCAGCATCAGGGAGAATGCGTATTCCTGGCTCTCAAATTCCTTAATAGTATATTTTTTTTGTCTGTAGAATGTGCCAGGTTATACCAAATGGTAAGGGTTTCCCTGTTCCCCACCCAACGTATTTAATCCAAGGAACATAACACCAAAACACCTTACAAAGTCTTAATCTTCAAATTGAGTAATCTGTAGGAAGGTAGATAGTCTGTGCTTTCAAGCCAATGGGGATGGTACAAACATAGATGCAGTATGTACAAGTTGAAGAAAAGGATCATCTTGCATTGCTTAAGGCATAGCATTAATAGGTTGCAGAGGCAACTGTATCCAGTCTTTGTATGTCCTGCAGCATGTCATCATATTATGCTTTTGCGTTTAGAGAGTTAAGGGAGAAAAATCTGAAGGACCATGGGGGCTTAAAAAGGAACTCTATGGAACTCTGACGCACCAAACAGGGCCAAGTGTGGGGGGGGAAGCATCTGAATGTACCAGCTTCGTTGCCTCTGAAGGCATTGAAACTCTTATATGAATGTAAATATTGTGATAATTATATTACATTTACATAAGTGCTTTCATCCAAAAGGATCCCAAAACATTTTACAAACTATGACCACATTCTGTAAAGTAACAGGAGTATATATTAAAAGAAAAGGAGTACTTGTGGCACCTTAGAGACTAACAAATTTATTTGAGCATAAGCTTTCGTGAGCTACAGCTCACTTCATCGGATGCATTCAGTGGAAAATACAGTGGGTAGATTTATATACACAGAAAACATGAAACAATGGGTGTTACCATACACGCTGTAAGGAGAGTGATCACTTAAGATGAGCTATTACCAGCAGGAGAGTAGAAGGGTGGGGGGGGAAGGGAGGAAGAAAACCTTTTGCAGTGGTGATCAAGGTGGGCCATTTCCAGCAGTTGACAAGAACATCTGAGGAACAGTGGGGGTGGGGAAATAGTTTTACTTTGTGTAATGACTCATCCATTCCCAGTCTCTATTCAAGCCTGAGTTAATTGTATTCAGTTTGCAAATTAATTCAAATTCATCAGTCTCTCATTGGAGTCCGCTTTTGAAGTTTTTTTTGTTGAAGAATAGCCACTCTTAGGTCTGTAATCGAGTGACCAGAGATTGAAGTGTTCTCTGACTGGTTTTTGAATGTTATAATTCTTGACGTCTGATTTGTGTCCATTTATTCTTTTATGTAAAGACTGTCCAGTTTGACCAATGTACATGGCAGAGGGTCATTGCTGGCACATGATGGCATATATCACATTGGTAGATGCGCAGGTGAACAAGCTCTGATAGTGTTGCTGATGTGATTAGGCCCTATGATGATGTCCCCTGAATAGATATGTGGACAGAGTTGGCAACGGGCTTTGTTGCAAGGATAGGTTCCTGGGTTAGTGGTTCTGTTGTGTGGTGTGTGGTTGCTGGTGAGTATTTGCTTCAGATTGGGGGGCTGTCTGTAAGCAAGGACTGGCTTGTCTCCCAAGATCTGTGAGTGATGGGTCATCCTTCAGGATAGATTGTAGATCCTTGATGATGCGTTGGAGAGGTTTTAGTTGGGGGCTGAAGGTGATGGCTAGTGGCGTTCTGTTGTTTTCTTTGTTGGGCCTGTCCTGTAGTAGGTGACTTCTGAGTACTGTTCCTGCTTTGTCAGTCTGTTTCTTCACTTCAGCAGGTGGGTATTGTAGTTGTAAGAATGCTTGATAGAGATCTTGTAGGTGTTTGTCTCTGTCTGAGGGGTTGGAGCAAATGTGGCTGTATTGTAGAGCTTGGCTGTAGACAATGGCTCATGTGGTGTGATCTGGGTGAAAGCTAGATGCATGTAGATAGGAATAGCGGTCAGTAGGTTTCCAGTATAGGGTGGTGTTTATGTGACCATCGCTTATTAGCACCGTAGTGTCCAGGAAGTGGATCTCTTGTGTGGACTGGTCCAAGCTGAGGTTTGATGGTGGGATGGAAATTGTTGAAATCATGGTGGAATTCCTCAAGGGCTTCTTTTCCATGGGTCCAGATGATAAAGATCTCATCAATGTAGTGCAGTAGAGTAGGGGCATTACGGGACGAGAGCTGAGGAAGCGTTGTTCTAAGTCAGCCATAAAAATGTTGGCGTACTGTGGGGCCATGCGGGTACCCATCGTAATGCCGCTGATTGGAAGGTATACATTGTCCCCAAATGTGAAATAGTTATGGGTGAGGACAAAGTCACAAAGTTCAGCCACCAGGTTAGCCGTGACATTATCGGGGATACTGTTCCTGACAGTATTTTCAAACCTCAGGTTCTTTGTGTTCAATTCCCAACCATCTTTAGTCTCTTACAAAGTGGTACATTGCACTCTCACCATCAGAGACCCCTCTTTCCATTTTTATTTTTTCTTTACCCTTCATCACCCCCTGGACCTGCTAAGAAAACCCCTGTGGAAGGAATTAAATTGGAAGCATCTCGGAGGATATGTACATGGTAGCCCTAAAGCTGTACAAATTCTTGATATGCTTGAACTGTTAAATAAAACTGGTGCATCAGAGACAGATGCTGCAACAGATAGTGACAGTTACCTTAAGGCAACTCCACAAATGAAAAGTCTCAAATTCATGATAAATCCTCCAATCTGCCTTGGAAGGTGAACATATTGACCTTGCCTGTCAAGTAAAAATTATTAACTGATTCAAAAATAGGGTTGATATTGGAAACGTTTTGAAAAATCCACTTAGTGAGGGAAAAATTGGAGATGTATGGTAGTTATTCCTCACCTATGCTATGCGCAGTCAATCTACTTGGCTGAGGGAGGGGAAAATATTATTGCTTTCCCCAGTATTTCAGGTTCCGTAACCTATTTCATACATTATCACCAACAAAAGCAAATCGTAGAAAACAAGTTCTGATTCCAAACCGTGCGGTGCTGGTAAATATATATGAAGTGGAAAGACTGCAGTTTGACTTTCACAGGATAGGATGAACGTCAAGTTATGACTAAGAATAGCAAACAAGTGTTTCGGAAAACTACTAGCACTGCATATGAAGTCAGACATAATAATTTGTCATATTTGTGACTGAATTTTACCACAAGAACAAAACTTAAAGAATTTATACATCTTCATCCAAGGAACTCTTCTCCTTCTCCCCCTCCCCCAAGGCATCTCAGTTTTTGGGAAATACTCTTTGTTAAGAGTACAGAGGTTTAGTCTTGCAAGAAACACATTTTCCAAAGCAATGCTCTGGATGGTTACCTGAGCCTTTTTGGTGACTTAGAATCTGTGTGACAACTTGAGTTGTGCACAGCTGTGCCTTGATGATCAAGAACAAGAGGATAATCCCTCCATTCATTACATTAAAAAGCTTTTGATTTTGTAGGTGGTTTTTAAACCATTGAGAGTGAGCTTCAGCCACTGACATTGCCATCTCTAAATTTTAAATTTATCTCATCCTTCTGTTTGAATTTCTATCAAAATAGGAGGATGCACTGCGCAAGGACTTTCTCTCTACATTATTATCTTTTTATTTTTTTAAAGTGTAAAATGAACAAATCTCATACTCTAATATATTCAACAAATACTGCTTTTTTCTGTTTGCAAATTGTTAAAGTATCAGATTTATTCATTAATGTGTTATTCGCTGAAGAATATTCTACTGCAGTTTGTTCATGAATTGACTAATGCAGCACAAATCCAATATACACAGTTACAAGCCAATAGCTTATTGTGGTGTTAGTGACATACATACATAAAGCAGAAAGAAGAAACAAACAGTGTGAATGGAGAATTATGCTACTGGATATAAACTTTACATCATTCTAATTCCTTTCCTTATCTCCTGACCTGTGTCATTCTTTTTGCAAGAGGGAAGAGGTGAGTTGAAAGAAAAACCAGCATTCTCTGTGGTGCATTGTAGCCTTCAAATTCAGACCAGGAGTTCAGCTATGCAGGCTAAGTAGTTGGAAAGAAGGATATGAAATCGGAGGAATGGGAGAGAGAAGAATCTTATGGTAGGAAGTTGACAGAAAGGGAATGTAAACTATAAGCAAGTATCCAAATTTTTGGGGGCTTATCTAAGCTGAAACTCTGAAATAGTCTTAGTTCATCCATTGCTAATTAGGACTAAAACTACTCACAAATGCAGAAATTTGAAAACTACTAACAAAGATGTGTTTTTTCTGAACAATTGAAGGCTAATCCTGTTCCAAACCATCATGTCACTTAATATTATTATGCTTCACATTAATGCATGCTTAGGGTTTGCCTATTATCTTAACTGGTGTACTCTGATGTCTGAGTGGATATGAAAGAAAACAGGGTGTTGTGAGATTGTGGTGTATGATGATGGCATAACTCTACAAGGTACCATGACATCATATTTTACAACTGCAGTTTGGGACCTTTTTGGATGCCTTTTGATTCACAGAATAGTACCAGAGGTAATTGGGGAGTAATGCCTTGTCACCCTCAGGAAGACAAGAATACTACTGCCTGGTTTGTAGTCAAGCAGTTAAAGGAATTCAAATGTAGAATGTTTGCATAATAAGCTTTTAAAGCCACCCCTGTTCACTGGAGTCTAAACTCTCTGACGGTTCACTACATTTCATATTTATGTATAAGACACATACATCGGAGAAGTAGTTGAAAGTGTAAGTTCAGCTTTCTACTTCACTACACCATGGGATTGGATGCTTTTAGTAAAGAGACAGCGAGTAGGGGGAAAAATGTGTTTAGGATTCAGCACCTAGTAAATTGCAACTATAGATTAACTTGAAGTTCCAGCTTTTAAGGGTCACCGTACAAGATTTGATCTCCCTTCACTTTCCAGATCTCTTCCTTTTCGGGTCCACCACCATTAGCTATCAGCATGGGCCAATTCAGCATGGTACAAGTGCAATCCCATTTCCTTTAACCCAGGAGTTTCATTTCGCAACTTTCTACATTTCTGTATGATCAAGAGCAGCTTTTAATGAGTAGGATACAGAACCAAGAAGCATTGTGCCCTTATAACATTCTATTGTTGTGTTGGATATTGTTCTGCTTCCATGGCCTGAGTGACTATGCAAAATGCTTCCATTTTTAAAAATGAGTCTCTAGGTCTCCTGTGTACGAGAGAGTAGAAATTGAATAGCACAGGAGAGAAACAATTCATGTCTAACTTAGAATACTGATATATCCACTTAGAATACTGATATAAAATTGATCACATTTTTATAACTTAAAAAACCACTCTGCATAGGCAGTAATAAAAACAAATCTTTTTTTGCTTTTAAATTTAAAGACCTAATTTTAATCTTTTTGGAAGATATCAGATCGATAGGCCTGGGGACTGAAGTTTTCTGTTCATCCACAGAAATAATACCATAGAGGCAGTGGCAGAACCTTTTGAGATGCATAGGGGTGTGTGTGTAAGGATCCTACCTGGATAAATCCTCTATCTTTAGGGAGAGACAGGGCACTGACTCACACAAGTCAATATAATTAAAATTAATGGGCCTTTAAAACTTTGGAAAGTGACATGGAAATAGTTATTATCAAGCTTTTTAGTCTCATTTAATTTAATCTAATTCCTATTGGTATTACCTTTTCTGCCAAATAATAATGAACTGGAAAAGTAACAATGTCCCCCAAACAAAAGATTTGTAGGTTAAATTCACACTCTTGGTTTCAATATGCAGCTCAGATAGCTGAGGACTTTAAACTTATCCTTCTGGTTATTGGTACAGGTGTGGTTACGGTATAACCTCTGTTAAGACTGAGGTATAATGTGTATCAAAATACTAATCAGAGGTCTTCTGTCAGGCTAGGAATTTGGAGTGAACTTTATTCTGTCATTATAAAGCCTTAGTATTGGCACTATGTGGTTTGGAGGGGGTCATGAAATTCACCACACATAATGTAGGGCCAAAGTGTGGAGCACCTTCCCCTGTGGAGTAATGACCACAACCCTTCCATGCTCATAGTGTTAAGGTACTGGGCCAGTGAATCTGTCTCGTCACAGATCTGTGCTTCCTCCCCTTTCCTGTCTCAATTAACATTTTCTTTTCTATTCCTGCATAAGCTAGTGTGGTGTTGTGTTCTATGCCTGCACAGACACCCTTACATAGCAACTCAGGCAGGTGAGTGACCCTGACCCAGCTTAATTCATGTTTCAGTAGTGAGATGGGATTTTTTCAGCCTTCTACTCTGTGGTTCACGTTCTTGATCACAGCTAGGGTGAAACTTGCCCAATAAACTACCCAGGATTTGGCTAAATTATTCATCAAAACCATATCACACAATTAAAGTCATAGCTTCACGTGCTTGGGGAACAGCAAAGTAATGGTGCAAATCTCATGGTAAGTTTGTGGATAGGCAAATAGTGGTAAATACTGTGGCTTCTTTGATGACTGGTAGCAGATATCATGTGGCCTTGTGTGCTGGCTTCCCAGAGAAGGAGAAGTCATTGGCACAGAGTTTGGGTGTGTTAAAGTGTAACTTATTTTATTTACTTACACACGTACGTACATACATGTCCTGGAACAGAGGTGGTCAGATGGTATGCAGGGAATCCCTTCTTTAGGAATCTTAGCCTAAGTCCAGTGCCTAGTTTCCAGGAACAACTCTGCCAGAGGGTAAGGCAGATAATAAACTCTTGCTGCTCATGCAGTTTCCTCTCCTCAGACCTTCCATAACAGAACAATGCACAGCATGTCTTCCCCAAGACTGAACATTTGCCTATGTGCTAGGAAAAATAAAGTGGAAGTTTAAGTGGACAAACTGGAGACAGTGCAGAGAAGGCCCCCTGGCAGCACTGGGGACAAGGATTCTACTACTTTTATATCCTGGTTCCCAAACCCAAGGGAGGGATGAGACCTATACTCAACCTCTGATCTCAATAAATGCATCAAATAAATGAGATTTCAGTTGATCACCCTGGCAACTATCCTCCCTGCCTTAAATCACAGTGGCTAGTTCACTGTCCTGAATTTTCAGGGCACTTATTTTCATGTAGCAATTCTCCAAAGTCACAGGAGGTTTCTCTGATTTGTTGTGGCACACCAGCACTATCAATACATTGTGCTGACCTTCGAGCCTTCTTCCACCCCCTGGGACCAAATGCATGGTTGTGGTGACCGCCTACTCAAGAAGAGAGGAATTTATATCTTCCTATATCTGGACAATGGCTCATTAAGGGGTGAGTCCCAAAAGGATGTCCTCTGTCATGTCCAGCTCACACTACACCAACTCTATCATTTGGGTCTTATCTTAAACAGTGAGAAGTCAACGTTTTGTTCTGCTGAAAGAACAGAGTTCATTGGGGCCCTGATAGACCATATGTAGGCAAGACTCACCAGCCAGACACCCAGGAAAGAATTCTCTTTAGTAACTCAGATCCCACTGCATCACAGGCCATTGGGCATATCTACCAGTAATAGCTGAAGATCAATTAATTGCCAAAATTAGGCTATCCCATCATATCATCTCTTCCATAAACTTATCAAACTTAGTCCTAAAGCCAGATATGTCTTTTGTCCCCACTGCTTCCCATGGAAGGCTGTTCCAGAACGTCACTCCTCTGATGGTTAGAAACCTTCATCTAATTTCAAGTCTAAACTTCCTGATGGCCAGTTTATATCCATTTGTTCTTGTGTCCACATTAGTACTGAGCTTAAATAATTCTCCATGCGGAACCATATCAAATGCCTTACTGAAATTGAGGTAAATTAGATCCACTGCATTCCCTTTGTCTAAAAAATCTGTTACCTACTCAAAGAAGGAGATCAGGTTGGTTTGACACAATCTACCTTTTGTAAAGCCATGTTGTATTTTTGTCCCAATTACCATTGACCTCAATGTCCTTTACTTTCTCCTTCAAAAATTTTTCCAAGACCTTACATACTACAGATGTCAAACTAACAGGCCTGTAGTTACCCGGATCACTTTTTTTACCTTTCTTAAAAATCTGAACTATGTTAGCAATTCTCCAGTCATACAGTACAACCCCTGAGATTACAAATTAATTAAAAATTCTTGCGAATGTACTTGCAATTTCATGTGCCAATTCCTTTAATATTCTTGGATGAAGATTATCTGGGCCCCCCGATTTAGTCTCATTAAGCTGTTTGAGTTTGGTTTCTACCTTGGATGCGGTAATATCTACCTCCATATCCTCATTCCCATTTGTTGTCCTACCATTATCCCCAAGCTCCTCATTAAAGACTGAAGCAAAGTATTTGTTTAGATATTGGGCCATGCCTAGATTATCCTTAGTGTTAAGCGGCCCCACTTCTTTCTTAGTTTTCTTCTTATTTATATGGCTATAGACCTTTTTACTATTGGGTTTTAATTCCCTTTGCAAGGTCCAACTCTACATGGCTTTTGGCCTTTCTCACTTTTATCCCTACATGTTCTGATGTCAATAAGGTAGCTTTCCTTGCTAATCCCTCCCATCTCCCACTTCCTGTAGGCTTTCTGCTTTTTCTTAATCACCTCTCTGAGATGCTTGGTCTACAACTCCTGCCTATGAGGGTTTTTTCCCCCCTTTCTTGGGATGCAGGCTTCTGATAGTTTCTGCAACTTTGACTTAAAGTAATTCCAGGCCGCCTCCACCTTTAAATCCACAAGATTTTCAGTCTAATCCATTTCCCTAACTATTTCCTTAATTTTTTTAAAGTTAGCCTTTTTGAAATCAAACCCCAGTCACAGATCTATTTTTGATTATCCTTCCATTTAGTTTGAATTGAATTAGCTCATGATCACTCAAACCAAGGTTGTCCCCTACAATCATTTCTTCTAGGTTATATAGAGGTCCTCACTGCTCACCAAAACCAAATCTAAAATGGCATCCCCTCTTGTAGTTGCTGAACCCACTTGTTGAAGGAATCCATCAGCTATTGCATCCAGGAAAATCTGAGCCCTGTTATTACTTGCACTTGTCCTCCAGTCTATATCTGGAAAGTTAGTCTCCCATGATGACACAATTCCCATTAGTATTTACCTCTTTAAAAACATTAAAGAGGTCTCTATATCCAAATCGGATCCTGGCAGTCTATAGCACACCCCAAGCACTATCCCAGGGGAGAATCTGGTACCTTTATTCCCCAATGTGATTTTTTTGCCAGACAGACTGTCTAATCCAGTCCATCACTTCTTATTTCTTTAGTCTACCTCATCATTGATATACAATGCTACTACATCACCTTTTCCTTTATTTTTGTCTTTCCTAAACAGCACATACCCTTCAATACCCGTAGTCCAGCCATGACTACTATTCCACCATGTTTCTGTTATCCCTATAATATCTGGTTTCACTTCCTGCACCAGTAGCTCTAGTTCCTCCATTTTGTTACCTAGGCTCCTCACATTGGTGTATAAACATCTTAATTTTTGCTGTTTGGCTTTGCTCACATTGTTTACCTGATTGGGCACAGACATTCTACTGTCAATATTACCTATTATATTGGAATATGCCCTTCCGCCTTGTATCCATTCTCCTACCCACGGCTGTATCCTTTCTTTAGTTCTCTTTCCTCTCAAAGAGAAAATAACCTGGACATCTCCAATCATCTCCCCTGAATTCGTAGTTTAAAGCTCTCGATCAGTTGTGCCATCCTCCATCCTAGAAGTCCATTTCCCTTCTTATTCAGGTGAAGTCCATCCCAAGAGAACAGTCCTCTGTCCATGAATGCTTCCTAGTGGCCATACATTCCCAAAGCCCTCCTTATAGCACCACGGCCTGAGCCATCTGAGCATCATAATCTTGTCACACCTTTTTGTTGCCCTTCTCTAGGAACAGGCAGAATCCCACTGAAGATCACCTGAGCTTCTATTTCCTTCAGCATCCTCCCCAGCCTGGCATATGTTCCAGCGAGAATCTAGTGTATCATTTGGTCCTCATGAAGGACAATCAGTGGATTCTTTCCCCCTCCCGTTAGGATCCTCTTCAGCCTCAGGTCCATATCCCGTATCTTAGCACCCAGCAGACAGCACTTCTGTTCTCTGGATCAGCTCTGATTACAGGCCTGTCTATTCTTCTCAGTAGGGAGTCCCCAATCATGTAGACCTGCCTCTTCCTGGCAAAGGTACAATTCTCCAATCTATCCCCTGTTTCGTCTGGCTTCAAGTCCTCTCTATTCCTATTGTCCCTTGCAATCCTCTGCAACCCATCCCATATCCTCCTGGGCTCATATTTGGTGTTCTTATCTCCATTGACTCTTCCCCTCTTCCTATAGGACTAGCTGCTCCTTTTCTTCCTTGCCCTCTCACCTTCAGTGATCACCTGCTATGCCCGTTCTTCATTTTCCAACTCTGCAAACTTGTTCCTGAACTTTCTCCTTCGATGGCCCGTCTTTTCCTCTGCCTGGTCCTCTTGGTCACATACTTACACTGTCCACTTTCCTCACCCAGCAGTCTCCCCCCAGAGTTCTTTGGTCCTGCTTCCATCTGCAACTCTGAGCTTTTCCCTTCAGCCTCATCATGTCTTTGCTCCATCACCCACTTGAACCCCCTTCTAAACTAAACCAGAGTCTCCACCTGCATCTCCAATCCTCGGCTCTTTTCTTCCATCAGCTCTGTCAGGCGGCACTTCATGCAGATGAAACTCTTTTCAGGTGCCCCCTCCAGGATCATTTGGTAAGTAATTGATCTTTAAATATTCAGGGTAAATAGGCCAAATCCCCTGAGATGGGATATTAGATGGATGGGATCTGATTTACTATAAAAAATTCTTTCCTGGGTATCTGGCTGGTGAATCTTGCCCATGTGCTCAGGGTTTAGCTGATTGCCATGTTTGGGGTCGGGAGGGAGTTTTCCTCCAGGGCAGATTGGAGAGGCCCTGGAGGTTTTTTTGCCTTCCTCTGTAGCATGGGGCATGGTTGACTGGAGGGAGGCTTCTCTGCTCCTTGAAGTTTTGAACCATGATTTGAGGACTTCAATAGCTCAGACATGGGTGAGGTTTTTCATAGGAGTGGGTGGGTGACATTCTGTGGCCTGCGCTGTGCAGGAGGTCAGACTAGATGATCAGAATGGTCCCTTCTGACCTTAGTATCTATGAATCTATTGCATCTTCCACCACTTGGGTCACTGCCACTGCTGCCTCTGTCTGTCATCGCCTTCTCACCTAAGTCCAGTTAGTCCAGGAAACACAAACACAAACCAAACCAAAACACCACCACCCACAGCAAAACAAACCCCCAACAAGCACCAAAATGCTGCCAGACCCCCACCCACTGCCTTCACTAGCCTGTCTGTTCCTCTGCCTGGTTCTCCTAGTCTTCCCTCCCCAAACTCCCCTTACAAATTCCCCCTCAGACTCCTCTGTTTGCTGGTTCCTGTGCTGCTGCAGCTGTGTCCTGCTGCCTGAATGGCTAGCTACCTTTATAGGACCCTGAGTCAGAGAAGCCCCACCCCCTAATCACTGTATTCCATGACCTGCCCTCTTTTCCCTCTGCATCAGAGTTTGTATTTCTGATCTTCGGTATGAAGAAACTGAGGGGATCAGAGTGGTGCCGCCATTACAGATCCAGGGGAGGGACTATGGCCACAGGGCATGAAGACCACCCCTATAGGTACTGCTAGGCAAAGTTCTCCGGCTCTGGTGTGTGGGGTGCGCGCATCCCACTTACAATACTCATCTGTATCACATCAAAGAACAGTTACTGTTGGTAACTAGTTTTTAGAGTCTGTTATCTGCCACAATTTAAAACTGCTATGAAGCTGCTAGAGGTTGCACCAGAAGTCAAACTGGCTTGTAGCTAGTTACAGTATAAAAGTTTTATATACAACTTCCTTTGCCCTGCTCCATTCCATAAAATTCAACCCACAATGAATAGCTTAGGTAAGTTTTTTGCAAACAGCAAGTGAAAGATAAACTAAAAGATGTTAACTATATTAGACACAGTTGAGCAAAAGTAGTTCAATTCCAGTGGTTTAATTAACCTACAGTATAAATTAGGTATGCTGAGATTCATGGGAACAGTACATTTGGCAACAGTTTTGAAAAACTCATTCAAGATCGGTCTATCATCAATAACATTACTTCATTTGATTTAAAAATGAGTTATGATTTCAATGTAATTGCAAATTTATTCCTGATATGCTTGGAAAATGTGTTCCACTTCTATTGAAATCCAGCGAGGACCATATCAAACTCCTGAAGTCGTGGAAAAATGCCCAATGATTTCAAATAGCCATATATTGTAACACAGTTGTCCCTCAAAGTTTAGGGCGGCTAATGGAAAAATAATATGCTTCCATTTTCAAATTACCTAGTTACAACCGATTACTGAAAATGTAGACTTGTCTGCCATCTGGTCCTCTTTATCTTTGAGTAAACAATTTCATACGTATTAAAAAAAAATTTCTAGCCTCTTTAGATAGCTATTTGTCTTTAATTTAATTGTATGTGGGAATGTCTGAAGAATGGTGTTTAAAATTGTAATATACTGAAGCTGCAATATAATTCTTAACTTAGTTTACTTACAGGGATTTTATAAGCAGAAATCACTAGATTTTATTCTGGGAGAAATTTCATAACAGCCCAAATTTGGGTATATAGAAAAATTCCCCACCAACTGCACAGATCTTTTAGTTGAACTCCTTGTATTTTATTCAGTATGCTGTCAGGAGGCTGTTTTTCCATCATTTTGTGTGGTGTGTGGTTTTTTTTTTTAAATTTATAAAAAGGGAAGCAAAACTATAGATGGGGCTTCTTTGAATTTGGTTTCTATTGGAGATCCTTTGTCATTTGGTAGAAAAACCTTGTGGTAATTTTCTTTCATTGAAATACTAATTAGTTGCTTTCATTCTAGTGATTAATACAAATTTCAGCCAAGTGTGTCTGTCTAGGAGAGGAGATATTTTGTAGAGAAACTCAACTTGCCCAGAATCAAGCACATCTGTGTATTCAAACCACCAGAGCTGCTCTTTCACAACCTTAGCAAGATTGTCAATATCAAACTATTTTTTGGCAATAAAATTAGCGTTTTTTGAAACTAGCTGATATCTCACTGGTCTATAAAAGGAAAAACTGACCTATTTCAGTAACAATAGGTCCAGTAAGTCTTCCCTCTCTTGCACCATTGGCCTTCCAAGCCAGGAAGGGCATGGGCCCAACTTGCAGGAGGCATCTTAAAGCTGCTTCAGAACCTCAGTGAGTGTCACTAACTAAAATATAAACAGAAAAGACTAGTTTGTCTAATTTTTTGACCCAGTTCTGATTCCAGGAAACTGTTAGGATCCAAAATAACATGAACACTTTTCCTAGTGAGATACTGAATTCTCTTTAAGTGGATGTAGGTTGGTAAGATGCATTCACCGTGCTATTGGCCGTCCAGAATAGCTTTGTCACTTTACAGGTGCTATCATGTGGGTGAAGAATGAATGAGTTACATTCATGTTGTATCTGCATTTGAGATTACAAATATAATGTAAAATAAACAAAAAAACCTAAATGACGCACACTAAGCTGAGTATTTTATTGACAGCGTTTGTTAAAAAGAACTCTTATGACTCACTTTTATTTTCAAATATTAATCAACTAAGATGGTGGTACTACAATTCTAATAGGGGAAAAATACAGCATCATTTATACATATTTATAGAAAATGAAAGATCAATATATTTCTAGTTTCCACATGGAAAAATAGGATACTTCAGCAAACTACAAAATTGGTTTCATTATTGTAATGTATACAAATGGCCGTTAGAAAAAAGCCAGATACAATGGTCTCAGAAAAAGACCTCGAAATAGAATACAACATTCAGAGGCACTCATCTGCTGTTGTACAAAACCTATATCTCATTTATTATGTGAATGGGCTGAAGTGATGGTGCCTATTTTTTCTCAGAGATCATTACACTTGTGCAAATTGCATTGACTCATAGCCACATAGAACAAAGGATTAACTCTGTCCCTGCTTTTTGTTTTTTGTTTTTTTTTTTGTTCAACAGGATTGGGTTTATGTGAGGTTTATCCTTCTGTGTTGTAAGATTATACAGTCTCTGGATCCACCTTGTTTAAACAAAATTATTTACAATAATCTCAGCCATATCTCCTATAAAACTGTGGATACAACATAATCCATATCTTTTCACCTGTTGATACTTTGGAATTATATGTCAAGAGTTTAAAATATTAGAAGCAGCTATGACAGAACAGATTGTAGCTGTAAGATTAGTAGAAAATAAACACAGCTATGAATTGCAGAAATATTATGAATGGCTTGCTTAAACAAAAAAATCTTAAATCCTAAATTCTGTCTAGTTGGTTGGGTAGCTGTAGTGGTTTCTTGATATACATTAGTACTTTATGATTTCACTAAACTGAATTTTAGGAAAATGTCTCCTACAGGTAGTGGAAAGAAAGTGAGAAGTGGTCCTTTAGTTCTGGGATTTTCAAAAGTGCATAAAGGAGTTGGGCATCCAGTGAATCCTAATGGGAGTTGGGTGACCTTTGTCATTTTTGAAAAACCACAGAGTGGAAGTGCAAGTGTTAATCATGTGAATGCTGTTAGGCTCTCTTATGATACTAAAAAGGAAAAGTGGATAGTGCTGAATCATCTGCATACTGATGAGCAGTCCAGACAGCTTTGAAGTTGGAGGCAATATCAGTTTGTCTATGGATAGTGTATTTGATGAGAAGGTCCCAATATCTTTTGGAGGCAGCTGTTCCTCAAGTTTCATTGCAAAGTGACAGCTCCTTCACAATTTACAATGAGGTTACAATTGGGTCAAAAAATACTTGATACATGAGGCACAAACCTGGAAGGAAAGTTTTAGTCTTTAAATAATTGGCTATGTCTTATCTCTTAAGAATATAAGATGTTGAATAATGTTCCTGGGCTTCAGTTCATGTTGTAATATGCAAGATGTGTGGTTAATAAAACACCCATCATCCAGGATCTAATAAGATATTGGGCCCCAGACATGGCATGTATAACCAAGAGCTCACTGGGTGATGCTGCGGGACTTAACTTTGGCACAGTTTGTTCCTCCTCAGTACTAGTCCAGTATGATCTGAGGGATCATATGGTATTGCCACCAGTGACTAAAGTGCAAGATTGTCTCTCATTAACTTTTGAGGCAACTTGTTCTAACATCAATAGCACAGGTCATTACAGGTTAGGAATGGTCTGTTTACAGGTGAAACAAAATAGAAGACTGTTAGAGGTCAGGTGCCAGTCTTGTATTGAAGCTGGTCATATGCAATTTGCAGACTTTTTAAAAAAAGTTCTGCTGAGCTTGTATGGGAGACGAAGAAATGTTTGTCTTCACCATAACATCTGCAAAGTCAGTCAGTTGACTTTGGTCCGAATGTTAGGTTGTGGGTTTAATCTCAGGATGTCTTAATGCAATAGCTGGTATGAATCCCTCCTGTTCTGAGGTAACTTCAAGTTCTTGGGCTGTTTCCACAGATCCATAACAGAATGGGTTGGGTGAGGGAAAAATCAGTATAGTAACAAAATGTGAGCCAGGATTTGCTGACAGTTCATTTATGTCTGAATATGGAATACTAGTCTGGACTTTCATGGGAGTCCTCTGGCCTTGTTCTCGGTCTCTGTCTCTCTCCTGTACCTTACCATAGTTGAAATGAAACCTGAAAACTTGTATGTAAACAACATCTCTAACAAGCCAAGCTGGGCTGTGCTTCTCCCAGCTGGAAGTGCTTCTGTGCATATCTTAAAGGCACTTTTTGGGGCTGACATAATTGAGAACTAATCCTGCTAATTTTGATACATTGATATTTACCCAATTTCAGAAAAGAAATTTCAGTGGGGTTCTTGAAACTGTTCAGCAAGATGGATTCACTTACTGGTGTTTATGTTGTCTATGGAGATGAGTTGATGAGGTCCTAATGTCTTTAGGGGCAGCTATTCCTCAAGTTTCATTGCAAAGGGACAGCTCTTTCATAATTTACAGTGAAGTCACATAGTAGGGATGTGTCAAATTCACTATGGTGAGCATGAACACTTCACCACTGTATCTCAATTAAATTTGCTTGTGTGCCACAAGAAGTCCCCTAAAGCATCAAACGGACACTTCTACTGACAGGCTTATTACAGCTTGTCTTTCTCCCAGGAGAAGTTGGTCCAATAAAGATTACCTAAACCACCTTGTCTCAGCCTAATTACTGTGATTTTTCCAACACTGGAAAGGATGATTGTTTTGCTCTAGGGTTGCATTTAGATTGTTTCAATTGTTTAAAAACCAAAATACAAGAAAATCTGTATATATTTTACATGTAACTCTGAATTGCATTGTAAAGCACTTGAACTATTCCCTTCAGTAGAAAACATTTTGATATTTCTGCATGCAAGTTGTGTTTCGAGCAATCCACTGATAATATTTATTCTGACTTGTTTTTAAAAACTTCTGTTTTTTTTTCAACAAATTCCTGGCTTCTATTTTTAAAATCTATTCTTGTAACTCAGAAAAAGCCAGAGGGTTCTTGAACTTTACACAGGGTTATAGTGGAGGAGAGCTTGAAAGCATTCTCTCTTCCTACTCCCTCTCATAAACTCCATTTGGACATGCAAGAGCATGGACTAATTAGTTCCATGCTCCTGGGGAGCACAATGACTAATCCTTCTATTTCCACAATTGAAATGTGGTTGCACATATTAGCAGTGTCCTGATTTTGCTCTCACTTGGACTGTTACATGTGTAATCAAGATTTGTGGATTCAAAATACCTCTTGGTATTTTTTTAAGGGCAGACGGGATGGGCCACAAAGTTAACTCTTAACATTTGAATCATATTAAAAATAGATTTTGACCTTTTAACATACTAATATTCTGCACTTCCATTTCTCTTTCTCCACCTTCCATATATTGTCCCCAAAGTCTTTAGGATTCAAAACCTGGCCTTTCTTATTTGTGTAGTGGTCACTTATGTGAGAGACCTCTAACCTGAGAAGAGAACTATTACTAATGAATAATGATAGTGATCTACTGTCCATTTTATTGACAAATAAAAATGGACTATTATAAAAATGAAGTGTGTGTGTGTGTGTGTGTGTGTGTGTGGGTGTGGAAGAGTCAGGGGTGAGACATGACTATAGTGGCCTTTGTTAACTGACAATATGTTGGTGTTTGTAGATGGTAGAATATTAATACTAAAGGAGAATTTTCACTTATTACCAGAACTGTATCTACATTCCTTCTGCAGAATCCAGCTGGCTAACAAGCTCCATATCAAATGCCTCCATGTGAGGTATACTACAGTTGATCAAAAATGGAAATTTCCATTCTGCAGGAATTTGTGATTTTTCAACATTGGTTTAATCCTGAATTGGGAAATGTCAACTTCTTAACTCTTTGTGAAACACTAAAATTGAGTGAAAATGATGTGCAGCAGTCACGGGACTTCAGGATGAACAGAGGCAACTTGGAGGGAGGAGTATCGTAGTTTATCATGGGAGAGTTTCTTCAGGGAAGAATGGGGGTATAAGTCACCAATACTATAATTCACACAATGCATTGCAGCAGTCTGGCACATGCAGGTTTAACTGACCTAACAACAAAATATTTCAATTTGATCTGAAACTAAAATTTTGGTCTTGTTTCCTGATGGAAAATTGAAGAAAAATATATAGCAAAATAGACTTTTTTCCCCACAGAAAACTCTTATTTAAAAAAAAAAGTGGGAAATTCCTAACCAATTCTAGTGTCTACACAGCTGTCTGCAAAACTCATTACATGTCTGTCATTTCCACCTAGTAAGTTAAGTGGATCCATAAGATAATTGAAACAAAGTCATAGGTTTTTTGACTTTCAATTTATGATATTCTTCTTTACAATATTTCAATTACTTTAGCTTAAACTACTGTCATTGCTGAATCATATGTCTGGCAACCTTAAGAGCTTCTTTGCCAGATCTCAAAAAGCTACGGTAGTTATTTAATAACTAAATGCCTGGGACAACTAGAGGTTTTTGGATAACAAAACGGTTCTGATGCAATCATACCATACACCCTGCTATGTTCTGTTCCAATAACTCTACATTAACCAGCTTTAGTTAGAGTGGCTGGAAATACTGCGGGAAGCTGCTCAATAATCAGTTAAACATAGGCTGTAAATGAGTAGATTATGGTTCTACCTTTCCATAGTTTTATAGTATTAAAAGCAAGGTAATGACTTGTTCTTCTCTTTAAGATGTATTGTCTAAGAAGGGTTTATTCTGTAAATGAAAACACTGTTCTTCCCAGGGTTGCAAGAAATGAGTCATAATTTGCCTTTATCTTCTTTCTGTATTCAAAACACCTGGCAAACTCTTAATTCTTAGTTTATTAAAAATTTCCCAAATAATGGGGAATATATTTAAGCTGGTGAGTTTATTTCAAGAATACTTTTAAACACATTTTTCTTCAACACATTTATCTTTGTCACCTGAGCATTCTGCTGTGTCAGGGACAATCTCCCTTAGGGAAGCTTTCTGTCTGCTTTACACATCTCAGGTAGTACAAAGCCATACAAACGAAGTCTGGAAAAATGTCCACATTTACAAGCACTCCAGACTGTCATGTATTCTAACACAAGATTTCTAAGAACATAAGAATGGCCATACTGGGTCAGACCAAAGGTCCGTCCAGCCCAGTATACTGTCTGACAGTGGCCAATGCCAAGTACCTCAGAGGGAGTGAACCTAACAGGTAATGATCAAGTGATCTCTCTCCTGCCATCCATCTCCACCCTCTGAAAAACAGAGGCTAGGGACACCATTCCTTACCCATCCTGGCTAATAGCCATTTATGGATTTAACCTCCATGAATTTATCTAGTTCTCTTTTAAACCCTCTTATAGTCTAGCCTTCACAACCTCCTCAGGCAAGGAGTTCCACAGGTTGACTGGGCGCTGAATGAAGAACTTCCTTTTATTTGTTTTAAACCTGCTGCCCATTAATTTCATTTGGTGGCTCCTAGTTCTTATATTATGGGAACAAGTAAATAACTTTTCCGTATTCACTTTCTCCACACCACTCATGATTTTGTATACCTATCACATCCGCCCCTTAGTCTCCTATTTTCCAAGCTGAAAAGTCCTAGCCTCTTTAGTCTCTCTTCATATGAGACCTGTTCCAAACCCCTAATCATTTTAGTTGCCCTTCTCTGAACCATTTTTAATGCCAGTATATCTTTTTTTGAGATTAGGAGACCATATCTGTATGCAGTATTCAAGATGTGGGTATACCATGGATTTATATAAGGGCAATAAGATATTCTCCATCTTATTCTGTATGCCTTTTTAAATGATTCCTAACATCCCATTTGCTTTTTTGACTGCCGCTGCACACTGCATGGATGTCTTCAGAGAACTTTTTCCACGATGACTCCAAGATCTTTCTTTCAATTAGTTGTAGCTAAATTAGCCCCCATCATATTTTATGTATAGTTGGGGTTATTTTTCCAATGTGCATTTTTACATTTATTCACATTAAATTTCATTTGGCATTTTGTTGCCCAATCACTTAATTTTGTGACAGGTTTCAGAGTAGCAGCCGTGTTAGTCTGTATTTGCAAAAAGAAAAGGAGGACTTGTGGCACCTTAGAGACTAACAAATTTATTAGAGCATAAGCTTTTGTGAGCTACAGCTCACTTCATCGGATGCATACAGTGGAAAATATAGTGGGGAGATCTTATATACACAGAACATGAAACAATGGGTGTTTCCATACAGACTGTAAAAAGAGTGATCAAGAAAGGTGAGCTATTACCAGCAGGAGAGCGGGGGAGGGGGAGGGAGGGGATGGACCTTTTGTAGTGATATCCTACTGTTCTTGTAAAGTGCTGGAAATGGCCCACCTTGATTATCACTACAAAAGGTTCCACCGGCATCCGATGAAGTGAGCTGTAGCTCACAAAAGCTTATGCTCAAATAAATTTGTTAGTCTCAGGTGCCACAAGTACTCCTTTTGTTTTTGCAAATACAGACTAACACGGCTCCTACTCAGAAACCTGTCACCTTTCTTGATCACTCTTGTTACAGTTGTTGGGGACACCGGGCATGGCCACTAGGTAACTCAAGGGGATGGAAGACCACAAGTGTTGATGAAGCCCCCTCGCTCTAGGCCCAAGTGGCCCCCCCTTCCCTTTTCTGCCTGGAGATACTCACAGCAGTCACGCTGAGGAGTTTGCAACAGTTTGTTGCAGGCGCAAACTGGCTGAGGCAAGATTAGGCCTAACAGGACAAATGTTAGATAATGCTGAACAAACAACTCCATATATGGTGAAATAGATGAGAGGAAAAAGGGGAACTGGCTGGTATACCGGATTGGCTATATGGATACTCAGGGCAGCTTCCTATTGGATAAGTATGCTAAAGAATGAATGTATAAAACTATGTGTAACTGCTTGCACTGGTGTTGCAGGATTTGAGATTGTTGTCTCCCTGTACCGCTTGAAGCTTCAAATAAACTTTTCTACTTCTCTACCCCATTGTGGTTATTGGGCAACGCACACCGGGCAACAAATCCAGCTGTTGCTTGCCTCGGGCACTCTGTGCCAGCAACACGGTCTGTATGGTAACACTCCATTGTTTCATGTTCTCTGTGTATATAAAATCTCCCCACTATATTTTCCACTGCATGCTGATGAAGGGAGCTGTAGCTCACAAAAGCTTATGCTCTAATAAATTTGTTAGCCTCTAAGGTGCAACAAGTACTCCTTTTCTTTTTAGTTTTCACAGTGTGCTTTGGTCCTAAGTATCTTGAGCAGTTTATTATCATCTGCAAACTTTGCCACTTCACTGTTTACCCCTTTCTCCAGATCATTTATGAATAAGTTGAATAGGATTGGTCCTAGTACTGACCTTTTGGGGAACACCACTAGTTCTCTATGCTCCATAGGTGACACAGGCAATTAACTGGGGCCTAGCTGTTTTTGTCAGCGTGCATTCAAAGTAACAAGCTTTCTTCTGTTTGGTAATTTCTCATCCCTTTTTAGAGACTATTATCAGACTAATGACTGGCACATTAGAAACACAATTCACAAGTTATTTTTTCTTCTTCTTTCAAATTTTGAAGTTGAAATCACAGGTATTGAATGTCATCCTTTTTGTGTACATTCAATCTAGTTTCTGAGCATATATCCATGCAGTTCACCATGTCATGAAACTCCTCCTGGCCTTCATCTGACATGCCTCCATTTTCTTCACAATAAACCTCTCCCAAAAGGCCTTACTGATTCTAAATAAATAATTTATTAGACTTGTCAAATAACAGTGCTCCCACCACTAGGCACTGGTTACAGACTTTAAGGGCAATCCATGTAAGTGAAGTAATCAATATTTAGGCATGTATACAACCAATTTATTTTGTAGTCACTCATAGCCAGCTCTTCATTAATGTTCCAGTTTAGCTGTAGGGTTTGTAAAATGACATCTAAGTACATTGTAGCCTTTATTAAAGTGATGTGAGGTGGGAAAAATGGTCAACTTGAAGATTCAAAATTCTGGTGCAAATGCATTTTAATGCAGCCCTTACATGCAAATTGCATGCACCGATTTTCTTATGTCCCTATACATTTTGCATGTAATGGATGCATTGAAATATACTTGCATGCAATTTTGAAACTCTGTATAAAAGGTGATTTATTATTGATAACATTTTATACATTCCACCTGTTTTTCCACAGACCCACTCTTAACATAATTCAAATTAAACAGCTCCCACCAGGGAGGGATAGAACCAGGGACCATCAACACCAGAGGACAGGATTGAGCTAACAAAGTATGGCCAATAGTGGTGCAATGTTTTGTTCCTATCTCTCAAACAAGTCACTAGGAACCTGGCTACCCCAGAGATTTTTTTTTTTTGTTTATCCTAAGTTGATTGCCAGTTTACTCTAGGTAGCTAACTCTTCAATAAATGCTAGTCTGGATCCTACCCAGTCATTTGACCCAAGCAGAGGTGAAAGTAAGCCAGTAAGCCCTGGTATGGCATACTGGCAAGAGCTGGTGCACAGTACTGGAGCAGCCCGGTTTCCCCAGGGGGCAATTTTAAATCCCAGCAGTGGCTGGAGCCCTAGGCCCTTTAAATTGCCTCCAGAGCCCCGCTGCTGGAGCTCTGGGGTAGCAGCTGCGAAGCTCCGGCAGCTATTTAAAGGGCCCGGGGCTCCCCTGCTTCTACCACCCCGGTCCTTTAAATAGTTGCTGGAGCCCCACCACCGCTACTCCAGGGCTCCGGACTTTGACTGGCTCTTTGACTTTTCCTCTTCCTCTTCCTCTGAGCCATCTTTATTGATTTTGCTTTTGAGGCTCCACTCACCAGGTCACAAGTAGACAAGAACTTGCATTTGATATATGTTTAATGATATTAAATAAAGCCTAGAGCTTTATTTCAAACTGCCAACGTACTGTACAGTTGACTTTAAACCATAGTTTGTGCTTTCCCCTTTAATGCTAATTTGACAATTTCCAACTTTGCCACGTTAGATTTAACTAGAAAACTGAATAGAGTTAGACCTCCTGAAACTAATACATTTTGATTCATTCACTGCTTTAAGGACTCAAAGAGGTCACTGAAGGATTGAAGAAGTGATAGGGGTTCCAGGGCACTTGCTCCTACACACACTTCCTACTGTACAGCTAGCCTACTGAGAGGCATCACCAAACAACTGTAAAAGTAACTTGACACATCAGTTGAAATTGTCTGTTTGAAGCCCAAATCTCGTTTTCCCGGCATCTGTAACTAAACTGGTCTAGCATTTTGACTGCATCGAAAATCAACATGCATAGAACAGTAGGAAAAGGATGTATTTGTGGGGAGTGGCTATTAAAAAGGGCTGTTAGGATCATCCAATTTTCCACAAGAGGAATACTATAGTGTTATGTCGTACTTGTTATGCTGAATAATAAGTCAAACTCAAAGACCTGCCAATCTTCTTTTCCTTAGAGAACAACATTTCCTAAAGATCTACCCTCTAATAATGATACTACTTGGAGAAATGAGGTTATGATTCAGCTCCCTGACAACTACAGCAATCTAACCTAAAGCCATAATAAATGCTTTTGAATAATAATGGTAATAGGATGATGATGATACAGTCAAACCTGCTTAATGTCAGCATCAGCTTTCCACACTATTTGACATTATCTATGATATTCTAATAAATGACCTGCATTTCCTCAATGTGGAGTCACTTTCCCCCACTTCAATGCTAAATGTGAACAGCACTCTATCTACCATTGTTACATTTTTCCCCTACATAACTGTGGCACATACAAACCACGCAACTAGACTGAGAACATAACATTATATAACGTGGTTAAGTGAAAAATGGGCTTGCACAACATGACATTGCACACAGTAATTGACATGAAGTGCTGTTTGCAGCAGGAAATTGGTAATTTTCAATTGCCATTAGGTAGAACTAATTATTGTTAGGATATAGATATTCAGGCCTGTCTGTAAAGGCCTATACTCTAAGAATTTAGGTGTATTCTTATCACTTGGCTAGTTATAGAGGTATAAAAGAATCAAAATCACTGTTTGCCAGTGTAAGGGTCTTTTCTTACTGTGACAATCTGAGGCCCTGTTCTTAGGCTAAGGCCTTTGGCTAAGCAGCAGAGGCAGCCATAAGCTGGGAAGCGACCGGTCACCTCCTCACATTCCAAACCAGTCACACTGAAATAAGGTGCTATTGGGCTGTTAGGCACTGTCAGGACAGGATTGTGTTCCTATCTCCTCCAGAGAAAGGGAAGTGCCTAGAAGATGTAAAAGGAAACTTAGTTGGATAGCATCCTGTCTGGTAAGAACTCACTTATCAATAGCTGGATGTGAAATCCTCATTTCTGTGTTTGTTTTATCACTGTAGTCCCCGTTTCCCTATTGTTTGTCTGTATAATCTCTGTCTGGTTCTGTGATTGTTTCTGTCTGCTGTATAATTAATTTAGCTGGGTGTAAATTAATTAAGGTGGTGGGATATAATTGGTTAAATCATGTTACAATATATTAGGATTGGTTAGTTAAATTTCAGTAAAATGATTGGTTAAGGTATAGCTAAGCAGAACTCAAGTTTGACTATATAGTCTGCAGTCAATCAGGAAGTGGGTGGATGCGGGAAATGGGAACAGGGAATGGGGGTGGGGAAATTGGAATCATGTTTGGCTAAGGGCAGGAATGGGAACAGGGACACAGGTGTAAGGCTCTGTGGTGTCAGAGCTGGGAAGGGGGACACTAAGGAAGGAAACTGGAATTATGCTTGCTGGAAGTTCACCCCAATAAACATCGAATTGTTTGCACCTTTGGACTTTGGGTATTGTTGCTCTCTGGTCATGCAAGAAGGACCAGGGAAGTAAGTGGGTGAAGGCATAAACCCCCTAACAATTGGTGGTCAAAGTGAAATGTTGGGTGAAAGGATTTTTTTATTTTTGGGTTCTGTACTAAATTTAAATAGGTGTGTGTCAAAGCTGTCATTGAAGCAGAGATGCTTACTTGTCATTTCCCATAGACATGCTTTCAGGGGAGTCCACAGCCTGATTGAGCCTTTCTTCAGTATTAGTTCGTTCAAAAGATCAGTGACAAACTCGCATTATTTACAGATGAGATCAGTGAGCACAAGCACAGCCCTGCCTGTGTTTTCAGTTTCTATGTGATGTACATTTTGGAGCTTGCCCAGCCTTTCTCCACATCTTCAATCAGGTTTCTCCATCTAGAAAAATCCCAACAGCTTAGGGTTTGCCTGCAGCACGCTCCTGTGTCCCAACCTCAGGCTCTGGTGATTCTCTTTGCTTGGGGTGAGTCTAGAGCCTCTGATGAACCCCCTACCTTCTTGTTACCAAAAGGCAACTGGAGAAGAAGGCAGCAACAAGGAATTTCAAGGACTCCAGCAAGGAGATGGGATCAAAAGTAAAACTATTTCTATTAGTGGCAGTAGCTGAGAAGCCGTGTGTGTACATACATGGAGGCTCCAGGTGAAGGAGGTCTTGTGTGAATGCATAGACGGCATTGACTTAAGTCCTCAACAGGACAAAGTCCATTTTTCATATAGAATTAGTGATTTTCCAAAAGTGTGTGATGATCTGGCTAGTAGTTTTTATGCACTACTGAACTCTACAGGAAATAATGTGTCATATATGCATGAGATCTTATTGTCCACTGGAGGATGTCTTCCAGAGGACTTCAAATTGAAGTAGATGACAAAATTCCATATTTTAATAGAAAAAGATCAGTCCTGCAAGCCCTAAAACCCCAACCATCAGCTTCTTCCTTTGCTCAACTGGAAAAATCTCATAATTTGGAAGCAAAAGGTCCTGAGTTCTGTTTTCTCAAATGATCATGAAATTAGAAAAGCTCTGTCACCCATTGCTTTTGCTTTTATCTTTCAACTGTGCATTTCTAAGAAACTTTAAATCCATTTTCTTTCCCAGTATTTTGAGAGACTTGATGAGAGATCTGTTTTGTCAGTGGTGCATGGAAAAGTATTAAGTGGGTATGTGGTGTTGGTGCTTGAAAAGTTAAGATGCTGATTCTATATAGATTTTTATATAACGGGGATATTAATCCTGCCAATTCTTTCATTGATAGGAAGTCATAAATTCAATCATTTGGTTACAGATTGTCTTCTTGGAAACTGAAAAATAATTATTTTTATCTATATGTAATTTTGTAAAATATGTAGCTTCATTTTTATACATTCATTTTTGTAGATGCCAATTGTAATCAAAATTACAAAGGATGTGATTCTGTCCAGTCTGCCAGATTTTTGCTGCATCTTCTTTCTCTCATTCTCTCCTTCTAAGCAGATTTCACACCTGTTACCAGACTGTTATGCTTGTCAGAAACAATAAAAGGAAATGGTTTTTAATTACTGGGAACAGACCTCAAAGCAGGACCATGGGGGAATCCTAGTCATCATCCAGTTGGTCTTTTAAAATCTATTTGCTGCCACAGTCTGTGAACAAGAGGTTCTTCTGTATGCAATGTTTACAACATTGCATTTTTTATGTTGGTATCGTTTTTTGGATCATAAAAATCAGAAGTATATTTTAAATGTAAAATTTACTACCAAAGTGACAGAAGCCACAAATATTGTTTTGGAGTCCTTCAAATGTTGAAAGAGAAATACAACATACGCAAAGTCAATTGCCTTTTGCAGTTTCTTTCTGTCCAAAATATTTCATCTGGCCTGAAAAATGAGTGGCTTGCCTCAAAAACGTGTATCGATTGATTGAATTCCTTTAGCAAAATGTTTTATCAAAGCTGTGTCCAATGAAATAAAAACCAACTTAAACGAAATATTCCCAATGTTCCTTATACATTATTTAGAACTCAAACATAAATGTGTGTGGCAGGAGGCCTGAATGACTAACTCTTTAATACATTTTCAGAAGCTGAATGTGAGCACTTTCCATTGCATAGACCCATTTCCATTCCAAGGAGCATGGGTAAAGTTTCTAACCTTGTACATTACAAGGAATAACAGAATAGCAGTGGAAGTGAGTGTAGACCCAGCTAGGAGATTAGCATAGATTGCCTGCCAAAGAGAGTAAAATAAATCCAGGTTTGAATTTTGATTGCTCCTATTCATGCCACACTAAATACTTAATTTAGAATTGGCTTTCACTCTTTCTCCCTCCTCATTTGTGTTCCCTGAAAAATTAAAATAACAATTTGAATGTAAATTTAAAATAACAAGTCCTGCTAAAGGAGTTCTCTAGAGGCAATTTTGTGGGCTGAATAGCTTTCTTTGCCTCACCTGTCCAATATAACTTAACTTTCTTTGAATATTACAAAATGGGCATCTTAGCCACAGATCCAAGCTGTTCAAGTGACACTTAAGGTAAAGGCACAAATCATCTAAAGACAAGAAGTTGTATCCAATTCCTTCATAAAAATGAATATACTATTACATTAGTTCTTGAAACGTGACAGTTCATTTTATTTTTGGTATGTTGTCTCAAAGATAGAAAACTACTAGAATGCATAGGGAGGATAGAAGCTGAATTTAAAAGAAAAATAATAGAAAACACAAGCATCTGAACAAACTGGGAACTGAGGTCCTTGAGGAAAAGTGGTTTATGATCCACACCATTGTCACTTGTATAATGTGTCTAGGAATTGGAGGACTGGAATTGGGCCTCTTGGCTTCAGTTACTAGTTCCTCCACTGGTTTGGGCTATGGCATTGAGAGATTAGCTAACCTATCTTTGGCTATGTTTATCAATATGTACAACTGGTATAATCACATCTAATGTCACCGATACTGTATTTTAAACTTGATCAAATTCTATGAAGGTCCAGCTGTGAGAGCAAAGTGAGCCAGCAAAATTGCCATGTCTTTCTCAAAACAAATGAACACTTTTTTTGTGCTGAAGTAGGATTTAACAATATTCTGTAATCCAATGCCACTTTTCCTGCCACGTTATGCACTAGTTTCAGGCTTGGCACTATACATTTTGTTTTATCTAATTGGGTCTAAAATGAGAGCATAACATGTCTAGGAATAGGAGGAAAAAAAGTAAGAGAATCTGAGATATGATAAACTTCTTAAGGGGGGCTGTTGGAAAAATTCCCAACGAGAGAATACTAAAATGGCGGAAAAGATTTTCTTCACTTAAAGTTTCTGTTCAGGAATATGTCAGAATCTGATGGCAGAGCATAGGAAGAACTCTGACATGACTGAATTAAGTGGCATTTCTGTGGCAATAAAATGAGAGCTATGGTTACGGTAGCATGATTTAAACACCTGCAGAATTCCAAGTAATCTGGCTTTCATAATATTCAGAGCCATAAAACCAGAGCCATAAAACCAATCATTACACGCAGGCACTGTTCCCTCTAAGGTGTGTGTGTGTGTGTGTGTGTGTGTGTGTGTGTGCGCGTGCGTACACAGATCCTAAACCCTGCGTGCACGGCAAAACAAAGCATGCACAAAAATTTGCATAGAATTTTTTTGCGCACACGGCCTGTCAAAAATTAGAGGGGACATTACACACAAGCATATTTAACCTATTCAAATACCAGTGAGAACCAAAAGTGCACCTCAGACATTGCTGCATATGCCACATCTCTGCTTTCTCAGCTCCCACACAAGAGATCTTCTTTACTGTAAAATCATGGGACAACTCCATCCAGCAAATAATGACTAATGCTGATGGAAGAGTTTACTCAGTAGTGGATGTTGAGTCCCATACAAAGAATTGCAAAAAGAAAGGGATTTTCAGTACACACAAATCTTATTAGCCCTGTAAAACCCGTGAGCGACACTGCATATTCTTAGAGACTAACAAATTTATTAGAGCATAAGCTTTCGTGAGCTACAGCTCACTTCATCGGATGCATTTGGTGGAAAAAACAGAGGAGAGACTTATATACCCATACACAGAGAACATGAAACAATAGGTTTATCATACACACTGTAAGGAGAGTGATCACTTAAGATAAGCCATCACCAGCAGCGGGGGGGGGGGGGGGGAAAACCTTTCATGGTGACAAGCAAGGTAGGCTAATTCCAGCAGTTAACAAGAATATCAGAGGAACAGTGGGGGGGGGAGGGAGAAATACCATGGGGAAATAGTTTTACTTTGTGTAATGACTCATCCATTCCCAGTCTCTATTCAAGCCTAAGTTAATTGTATCCAGTTTGCAAATTAATTCCAATTCAGCAGTCTCTCGTTGGAGTCTGTTTTTGAAGCTTTTTTGTTGAAGTATAGCCACTCTTAGGTCTGTGATCGAGTGTCCAGAGAGAAGGAAGGAGATTCCACCACCTCACTAGGTAACGCATTCCAGTGTTTCACCACCCTCCTAGGGAAAAACTTTTTCACTAATATCCAACCTAAACCTCCCCCACTGCAACTTGAGACCATTACTCCTCGTTCTGTCACCTGCTACCACTGAAAACAGTCTAGATCCATCCTCTTTGGAACCCCCTTTCAGGTAGTTGAAAGCAGCTATCAAATCCCCCCTCATTCTTCTCTTCTTCAGACTAAACAATCCCAGTTCCCTCAGCCTCTCCTCATAAATCATGTGTTCCAGTGCCCTAATTATTTTTGTTTCCCTCCGCTAGATTCTTTCCAATTTTTCCACATCCTTCTTGTAGTGTGGGGCCCGAAACTGGACACAGTACTCCGGATGAGGCCTCACCAATGTCGAATAGAGGGGAACGATCATATCCCTCGATCTGCTGGCAGTGCCCCTACTTATACATCCCAAAATGCCATTGGCCTTCTTGGCAACAATGGCACACTGTTGACTCATATCCAGCTTCTCATCCACTGTAACCCCTAGGTCCTTTTCTGCAGAACTGCTGCTGAGCCATTCGGTCCCTAGTCTGTAGCGGTGCATGGGATTCTTCCATCCTAAATGCAGGACGCTGAATTTGTCCTTGTTGAACCTCATCAGATTTCTTTTGGCCCAATCCTCTAATTTGTCTAGGTCCCTCTGTATCCTATCCCTATCCTCCAGTGTATCTACCTCTCCTCCCAGTTTAGTGTCATCTGCAAACTTGCTGAGGGTGCAATCCACACCATCCTCCAGATCATTTATGAAGATCTTGAACAAAACCGGCCCCAGGACCAACCCTTGGGGCACTCCACTTGATACCGGCTGCCAACTAGACATGGAGCCATTGATCACTACCCGTTGAGCCCGACAATCTAGCCAACTTTCTATCCACCTTACAGTCCATTCATCCAGCCCATACTTCTTTAACTTGCTGGCAAGAATACTGTGGGAGACTGTGTCAAAAGCTTTGCTAAAATCAAGGAACAACATGTCCACTGCTTTCACCTCATCCACAGAGCCAGTTATCTCGTCATGGAAGGCAGTTAGATTAGTCAGGCATGACTTGCCCTTGGTGAATCCATGCCGACTGTTCCTGATCACTTTCCTTTCCTCTAAGTGCTTCGGAATTGATTCCTTGAGGACCTGCTCCATGATTTTTCCAGGGACTGAGGTGAGGCTGACTGGCCTGTAGTTTCCAGGATCCTCCTTCTTCCATTTTTTAAAGATGGGCACTACATTAGCCTTTTTCCAGTCATCCAGGACTTTCCACAATCACCATGAGTTTTCAAAGATAATGGCCAATGGCTCTGCAATCACATCCGCCAACTCCTTTAGCATCCTCGGATGCAGTGCATCCGGCCCCATGGACTTGTGCTCGTCCAGCTTTTCTAAATAGTCCCGAACTACTTCTTTCTCCACAGAGGGCTGATCACCTCCTCCCCATGCTTCTGATTCTGATTCTGATTCTGATCTCAAACCCCAAGGGCGCAGGTAACATCTAGATTGAGGATCCACAATGACACATATCTGAAGACTAGCAAAAAGGGTTGTGCACTTTATTAAAAATATAAGCAAAACCTACAGATGCACCAGCTGCATCTACCTTTGAAAAAAAAAATTGGTGGTCCCTTAAGTATTCAGATTAGATTTTGGAACCTCAAAGCAGATTTCGGTTCTATGTGTAAAGAGAGGCATTCGAAGTTGAGCTGGTCAAGATTACTGGAAAAAATTACAAGTGGAGCTCTTTTTGTCACGGACATACAACCACATATTTAGAGCAGTCTGAGTCTGAGAAGAGTACTGAGAAGCTTTTGTCAAGGAGAAGGTTCTTTGGAACCTACAATTTTCTCTCACAGTTTCAGCGAAGAACAATTATTCTTTTAGTTTTAATCAACTCTTTAATCAACTCAACCTTTGTTACATATTTGTTAATGTACTTTGAGCACCAACAGGATTACCATGTACAGTAAACTAGCAGGCCTTCCCTAATATAAAGAGTTGACAATTTGCATGTAAATTAGTCAAAATAAATCCAGCTATTCTTTAACAGCTGCATTTTTCAACATTTCCTAGATCTTTGATGTTAATGAGGGCATATTTTTAGATTGTCTCCCAGATTTTAAACTTTAAAGCCCACATCATTTCACTTTTGAATGTCATGAGTATGGTGTTTTATATATATATATATATATATATATATATATATATATATATATATATATAATATAAAATTTTGTGACAAAGCTCTGTCCTTGCCACTGGGGGTCCCGCATTTCCTGGAGGATTTTGCTAGCCTCAGAGGCTCACTGTGACTCTCCACGTAACCCTTCTCTCGAGAGAGACAAGGGTCACAGTCTACTGAGCCATTTTCATCATAAGCCAGCAAGGGAGGTGAGGAGAAGTTATCCTTCCTTGCACAGTCTCTGTCTCCCAGTCTCAGTGATTAAACAGGGGGCAAAGGTGTGGGGGTGGGGGGAGCCCAGGCCCACCCTTTACTCCAGGCTCCAGCCCAGGGATCCTAATAGTACCAGCTATGGTAGCTGACCTTTTAGAAACCTGACATGTCCAATTCCATGGGCTACTTCCCTCACAGCCGCCCTCACTTCCTCAAGCTCCACTTCACCCTTACCTCAGGGCCTCCTTCCTTGTTCCTGATATGGTGTGTACTACTCAGCGTCTCCAACCACGCAACTTCTTCCCACAGCTCCTGACATGCACATCCACCTGACTGGCTGGGAGGCTTTTAACTAGTTTCAGCCAGCCCCTGATTGGCTTCAGGTGTCCCAATCAACCTAGCCTTCTCCCTGCCTTCTGGAAAGATTTTAATTGGCCCCAGGTGTCTTAATTGACCTGGAGCAGTTGCCATTTCACTTATCCTGGTACCAGGGATTTGTTTAGCCTGGAGCTAATCTCTCTCTCTCTCTCACTACTCTCCCATAGCCTTCTAGCGTGGAGGGAGGTGGGAAGCTGCTACTCCTGCTGCTGCTAGGCCCTAAGCTCTCCCTGCTGCTCCAGCTGCTCCCCTGGCTGGGCCAGACACCTGCCCCCCTGTTCCCTGCTACCTGGTTGCTAGACCCCCCCAACTCTCGGGTGCTGCTACTGCTGCAACTGCAGCCCCAGGGGCCTGCTAGCCCACTTCCCAGAGAGGAGAAGTGAGGGACCCCAGCCACTGCTGTTGTGGACACCACCACCACAACCACCACCTGAGAGGGGTCCTTTCTGCCTGCCTGGACCACCATCTGGAGTTCCTGGAGCTGCTGCTGCAGAGGCCGCTGCCTGGAGCTGCTGAAGCCCGAGGAGGAGAAGAAGAGGATCATCTACCAGTGGGGGAGCACCTAGAGACTCTGCAGACCACCGTGGAGGGGGCCCTAATACTGAGTAATTTTCAAACTGTGCTCTCATGGTGGGGGTCCTGACTGTGTTTGTAGGGACACAGGGGGTGTGGCGTGGAGCTGCCCCCCGATCCATTTGTGTGCCCCCCAACCCCCACCACTACTACCACCACCGCTGGCCCCTCCACCACCCCCACTGGCTGTGTACCATGTGCCTCAGCTCCTGCCTTTGGACTCAGCTGCTTGCTTGGCTTGCCATGCCCTATTTCCATCCTTTTGGCCAGAAGCAGCAGCCAGCTTAAAAAGACTTGTGCAAGCGCACGTGGGTGCACGTACCCCCCCCCCGGACTGACTACCCCCCAGCTTGCCCTTTACTACCTGCCCCATTTGCCACTTGTAGCTTTGCCCCCCCTTTTGTCCCAGACCCCCGTACTAGCTTCAGTTTGTTTGCCTGCCCCACCCATTTCCTTCTGCAGCCTTTGTTTGTTTGCCCCGCCCCAGAATCTGAAGCTAGCCCCTTGGTTTCCCTGTTCTACCTCCAGACCACTTAGTCCCTCGCTCCGTGTGCCCATGCCCCCTCCCATGCGCTTGTGCAATTCCCCATTTTAGTTGCAACCCTCTTCACTGCACCCCCAATGTTGTTGTATCCCCCCTCCCCTAGTGCACCAAGAGGAGCCGGAATTCCACCTTGTATAGGTGACTGACCCCTAACCCCTGATTGCCCCCTGTCCAGCCCACCCCTTTTGGCGCCCTCCTCCCCTGCCTGCAGCCTAGCGGGGAGGAGTGGTCGACCTGCTTCCCCTCTCCCCTCCTCCTTCTGGTGTCCCCCATTCCCTCCTTGCTCATGATGGCGGGGGATGAGACGGGTGGGACCCTCCAGCAGCCCGAGCTCCCCCTCCCCCACCTACCCCTCCGTCACCCCCACAAGCTTCTACCTCTGCTGCCGAACCATCTGCCACCGCCCCCGCTGAGGCACCAGCAGCGACGGGCATTGGGGTGACCTCCACTGCTGCCACATCTCTCCCCCCTCAGATTCGGGGGGAGCCCCCCCAGCCAGCGGGAAGGGCCAGGGGAAGAAGAAGGGGAAGGGCCCTGCTAAGAAAACCAGGCCCTCCATGGCAGGGGCTGCCCCCAATGCCCCGGTCCCACCGCCAGCTGGGGCGTCCCTCCCTGCTGTTCCCTCCACCAGCTCTGTGGGTGTCCCTTCCCCAGACCCCAGGGCGTACGCCCAGGTGGCGGCAGCCCCCCTGCCTGCCGCTACGTCATCTCTCCTGCCCACCGTCTCCACTACCATCTATAGCGGCCGGGGCCCCTTTCCCACCATGACCAGGAAGTACGGCGTCCGTTGCCTCCTGGTGCCCGCCTCGCCCCACGTGGAGACCTATGTGCAGGCGTTGGCGAGGGTGGTGGGGCCCACGGCCATTGTGGCGGCCTCCAAAATGTATGACAAGGTCGTCTTCCTCTTCACATCGGAGGCCACCGCCCAGGAGGCGGTGGAGAAGGGCCTGGCAGTAGGGGGCGTCTTTGTCCCCTTAGAGCCGCTAGAGGACCTGGGCGTCTGCCTGGTCCTGACCTCCGTCCCTCCCTTTCTCCCCAATGCCGCCCTGTTACCCGCCCTTTCTACCTTGGGGAAGCCCATCTCTGTCATCAGCCCTCTCCCGTTGGGCTGCAAAGACCCCGCCCTCCATCACATCCTCTCGTTCCACCGGCAAGTGCAGCTTCAACTGCCGCCGGCGGCGCGTGACGGAGAGGCACTCGAGGGGTCCTTCCTAGTCCCCTACCAGGGGACCCATTACAGGGTGCATTATTCCACGGGGGAGGCCCGGTGCTACCTCTGCCGGGCGATGGGGCACATCCGGAGGGACTGCCCCCTGGCCCGGGAAGGAGGGGAATCCAGGACCCCCGAGCCCCGGCAGGGCACCGGCCCCGTCATCGCCGATGCCCCTGGCTGCCCGGCGCCTGAAACCGCCCCTCCTCCTTCCCAGTCCACCATTGCTCCCGCTCAGGCCCAAGGGGCACCTCCCCAACTATGCCCAGACGAGTGGGAGAACCCCTCCCCCGCTGTTTGCAATCTGGCGAGGCCTGTGGAGGAGGGTGCGGCAGGGACACTGCCGGGCATGGGAGAGGGCCCGCCCCAAGGGGAATCTTCCCTCCCTTGTGCTGCCCCGCCATTACCCCCTCGAGTCCCTGAGCCATCACCTCTGCCCCCTGACACAACCCCTGCTAGCCAGCCCCCGGATGATGCCATGGAAGGCTGGGCCCTAGTCCAGGGGAAGCGGGGCAAGCGGAAGGCTCGAGCTCCGCTCCTCCCATCTGACGCGGAGGCCCCCCGGAAGACCAGAAAGGGGGGCACCGATGCCGAGCCTTCCGCACTACCCTCGGGTGTGTTCCATCCACCAGAGCCGGCTGGGGAAGACGTGGCAGCACTGCAAGGCGGTATCTCCCCTCCACGGGAGTCCCTCCCCTCCAAGACCCCCAAGGCACCATCTGAAACCCCAGTGAGCCCCGAAGCAACCGTCGCATCAGGTGCCGGCGGGGAGAATCCCGGGGTAGTGGAAAACAATTTCCCGTCTATATATGAGGAGATCGACGCCCTGGGTCTGACCCCGGTCACCCAGGGGGAGGACGATCCTATGCCAGTGGGCATCGATCTGGGCGACCTCACTCCAGCCCCCCTTTCCCCAAGTTCCCTCCCCCTAACCGTTGCTTCCGCTCCCACCTCCGAGGAGCCCCTGGACTCCTCCATCAACCCGGCTGCAGAGGGCACCCCGCTGAGAGCCGCCGAGCCTGTTGAGGCGACGGCCAGTGCCACACGGCTGGAACCTGAGCCACCAGGGGCACCCCTCGCTGGTGAGGAGCATTCGACCTCCTTCCCGGGAGAGGGTCCTACAGAAGAGAGTCCACCTCCTGATGCCGTGGCTGCCAAATCCACCAGAGAACCTGCGCCCGGCATCACCGTGAGCCCTCTCCCCGCCCAGACTCTCACCTCTGCCCCTGCCCTTATCCCATCCACCTCCCGAGATGTTATTGCCACCCCTGGGACTGTCTCCCTCCCCTTTCCAACAGATGACTCCCAGGGAGCGGCCTTTGTGTTTACCTGTCCCGACCCACCAGGGGCTGCTATCCTCCCTCCGCCACCCCCTATCGCCCCAGCATTCAGGTCAACCCATCAGGAGCCCCGTCAGGGGTCCGCACCCTGTCTGCCCATTTTGGTGGGCTATGGGGCTGTACCTGGGGCCCCGTCCGGGAGTAACCAGACCGTAACCCCAGCCCCCCATGCGCTGCGAGAGGAGTTGCGGGAGTTTCTAGAAGACGTCCGTGGCTCCCGCAACCAAGTCCATCTTGCCCTCCAGCGATGGGGGAGACTTTAATCAAATCCTCCGGGCTGCAAGGGCCCTCATGGGGGAGGGTAAAAGGACCGGGAGGCAGGGCGCCGCGGCCTACCAGTGGGTCCACCTCTTCCGTGACTCCTTACTCACCTACGGGGTGGGTCACGGACTGCTGCGCGGCCCTCCGGGAACCGCGAGCATTCCGGCTGGCGAGGATCCCCCCCAGCCCTTCTCATGGCACCCTTTACCATCGCAATATTGAACACCCACGGCTGTAGGATGGGTCTCCGCAGGTCCCAGGTGCTCTCCTTCCTTCGGGAGGGGAGGTACTCTGTGGTTTTCCTGAAGGAGACCCATACGGATCCGATCGCCGAAGACAGCTGGCGGCTGGATTGGGGGGACAGGGTCTACTTTAGCCACCTCACAGTTCGTACGGCTGGAGTGGTGACCCTCTTCTCCCCCTACCTACGACCCGAGGTGCTGGGGATCGCCGAGGCTGTGCTGGGCTGCCTGCTGTACCTCCGGGTCCGCATGGAGGGGTTCGTAGTCAACCTCGTCAACATCTATGCCCCAGCAGCGAGCCTGGAGCAGCTGCAATTCTACCAGCAGGCGTCCGCCTTCCTCAGCACCTTGAATCCTCAGGAGTGCCTGGTCCTGGGAGGGGACTTTAACATCACCCTTGAGGAGCGGGACCGCTCGGGGACCGAGCAGAGCCCGGCCGCCGTCGCCGTCCTCCAGGAGATAGTCGAACACCACTCCCTGGTGGACGTCTGGCGCGACCACTACCCGGATGACACTTCCACGTTCACCTTTGTCCGGGTGGAGGCCCATCGGTCGCGCCACTCCTGGTTGGACCGCATTTATTTATCACGCTTTCATCTTTCACGAGCCCATTCCTCCAGCGTCCGGCCGGCCCCATTTTCTGACCATCATAGAGACACCATAACAGCCTCCCTCTGTGCGGAGAGGCATTTTAACAACAGCTTGCTGGAGATGCGGGCTTCATGGCGTCCTTCCGGGAGTTCTGGCTGGCCTGGTGAGGGCAGCGGCGTGCCTTTCCCTCAGCGCGGCGGTGGTGGGACCTAGGGAAGGTGCACGCACGGCTCTTCTGCCATGACTGCACCCGGGGCGCCAGCCGACGGAGGGATGCGGCAATAGAGCAGTTGGAACGGGAGGTCTTAGAGCTGGAGAGGCATCTGGCCGCCAGCCCTGAGGATCCACCCCTCTGCGGAGTGTGCCGGGAGAAGCGGGAGGAGCTCCGGACCCTCGAGGTCCATCGGGCCCGGGGTGCCTTTGTTCAATCCCGCATCCGTCTCCTTTGGGAGATGGATTGCGGCTCCCGCTTCTTCTACGCCCTGGAGAAAAAGAGGGGGGCTAAGAAACATATCATCTGCCTACTGGCAGAAGATGGCTCCCCCCTCACAGATCCGGTGGAGATGTGCGGGAGGGCGAGAACCTTCTACGCAAGCCTTTTCTCCCCAGATCCGACCAATCCTAACGCTTGCAGAGTGCTTTGGGAGGAGCTCCCGATGGTCAGCACGGGTGACCGAGACCGGCTAGAGCTGCCTCTCACTCTGGCCGAGTTCTCGGAAGCCCTCCATCTCATGCCCACCAAGAAATCTCCAGGCATGGACGGGCTGACCGTGGAGTTCTACCACGTGTTCTGGGACGTCCTGGGCCCAGACCTAGTCACCGTCTGGGCTGAGTCTTTGCAGAGCGGGGTCCTCCCTCTTTTGCGCAGGCGAGCCGTGCTGGCCTTATTGCCGAAGATGGGGACCTCCGCAATTTACGAAATTGGTGTCCCGTCTCGCTCCTCAGCACGGACTACAAAGTCGTGGCAAAAGCCATCTCACTGTGGCTAGGGTCCGTGCTGGTGGACGTGGTCCACCCAGACCAGACCTACACCGTCCCGGGCCACAGCATCTTCGACAACTTATATCTGGTCCGGGACCTATTGGAACTCAGGTGTAGGGATGGTCTGTTGTTCGCCCTCCTGTCCTTAGATCAGGAGAAGGCGTTCAACAGGGTGAATCACGGGTATCTCCTGAGCACTCTGCAAGTGTTTGGCTTCGGACCCAGGTTTGTGAATTTTCTCCGTGTGCTGTACGCCTCCGCAGAGTGTTTGGTCAGGCTCAACTGGACCCTGACCGAACCGGTGAGCTTCGGGCGAGGAGTACGGCAGGGGTGGCCCTCTCGGGCCAGCTGTATGCTCTGGCGCTCGAGCCCTTCCTCTGTCTCCTCCGAAGGAGGTTGACAGGGTTGGTGCTGCGGGAGCCGGAGCTGCGGCTGGTCCTGTCGGAGTACGCTGATGACGTGCTCCTCGTGGTCCAGGACCCGGGCGACTTGGCGCGGGTGGAGGCTTGCCAGGCCATCTATTCGGTCCATGTCTTCCGCCTCCAGACCCTGCAGAGGCTCCTTTATGGTACAGGTAGTCCAGCGTGGAGCATACTGGCGCACGCCTTCCTGCGCCGCTTCCGAGGGCTCCGATACGACCGGCAGCTCCTTTATCTCCATCCGAGAGGTCTTCCGCGAGACTGCTCCGGGCTGCCGGTCTTCTACCAGGATCTTCTCCGGACCTGGAAACCCTTTTCAACGACCAGGTCCGTGGTGGCCACCGAGGGGGCAGATCTCCTCGCGGAGCCCTTGCTACACAACCCCAGCTCCGTGTGCAGGTGGCGGAGTCCTGCTCAGTGCTCCAGAGGTTGATCCTGGCAGAGGTCACAAGAGTCAGAGAACTCCTGGACTATGACCGGGGAGACTGGCTGGATCCCCTGAAGCTCGCTCAGCGCATGGGGCTCTCCAGACCTTGTACACCCCGGCGCATACTTCAGGAGGTGAAGGCCGCTTTGCCGCCCGCTGCTCGGGTTCATCTCAACCAGGTCCTGCACGAGGGCACGCCCCGCCCACCCGTTACCCCAGGCCCGCCAGACCTTTTAATTGGACCCCTGTCCCGTGGACCCAACCGACCCCTTCACCCTTTCACTAGAAGCCAGCTGCACGAGATGCAGCCAGTCTGCTTTCAAACCGCGCCAAGGAAACATCTCTACATGCTCGTGCTCCACACCCTTCACGCCCGCACCCTCGTGTCCCGCCCCGATACAAAATGGCGGGACCTCCTGCCACCTTTGGAGGGTGGGGAGCTCCGGTGGGCCAGCCTATATTCCACCTTAGTCCCAAGGCCTGCCGGGGATGTCAGTTGGCGGCTCCTTCACGGAGCCATGAGCACCGGCGTGTACTTGGCGCGGTTCACTTCAATCCCAGACACTTGCCCCTTTTGCGGTATCAGGGATACCCTGGCACATGTATACCTGGAGTGTGCCAGGCTGCAGCCCCTATTCTGGCTCCTCAACAATATTTTATTACGTTTTTGGTTGCACTTCTCCCCTCACCTTTTCATTTATGCACTCCCTATCCATGGCCCCACAAAGTCATGGGATCTCCTGGTCAACCTCCTCCTGGCCCTAGCTAAAATGGCCATCTACAAAACCAGAGTGAGGAGGTTGGCCGATGGAGTCTCCTGTGACTGTGGGGCCTATTTCCAATCCTCGGTCCGTTCACGTATCTGGGCAGAGTTCCTCTGGGCGGCGTCCTCTGACTCCCTTGACGCCTTTGAGGAGCAGTGGGCGCTGTCTGGCGTTCTCTGCTCGGTGTCCCCATCCGGTTCCCTTCGTTTGACCCTTTGACCGCACTCCTGTCCCTGTTATTTTATTAGTTGTCCCCCGGAATTTTTTGGTATCTAGGCCCTGTGGATCCCCCTTTTAGGCTGGGGGGATCCTTTAGCTGTGGACGGGCTTCGCCCGCCCACTTCCCGGATCCCAATAAGACCACTCTTCCATAGCCATCTGGAATATATATATATATATATATATATATATATATATATATATATATATATATATATATAATTTATATTTATTTATATTGTGTGTGTGTGTCTTTCCTTAGAAAGACTTTTGGGATTAATCCTATTCCTACGGAAATCAGTATTTTCTACTGCAACTGAAGAGGAGCATGAATGTGCTCTATGGATTGGGGTGGGTTATTGGGTTGGAAAGAGGGAAAATCAAATTGAAAGCTTCCCCCCCCCCCTTTTTCTTGGTAATTGAACAATATATATAACAAATACAGCCGTAAGTATAACACATTTTTGTTTTTATGAAATATGTATAAACATCTAATGTAGTTCAAAAAGTCATTAACAGGAGTTCATGTATTCATGAATGCTTCCCATCTATTATTCATTATTCTCATTATCTTCATCACAGCAGCTATAAAAATCATTCTGTAGCTTTAGAAGGATTCTTTCTGGTTGACTATATATATAAAATGAATACATGAACTCCTGTTAATGACTTTTTGAACTACATTAGATGTTTATACATATTTCATAAAAACAAAAATGTGTTGTAACTTATAGTTACATACTTACAGCTGTATTTGTTATATATATTGTTCAATTACCAAGAAAAAGGGGGGGGAAGTTTTCAGTTTGATTTTCCCTCTTTTCAACCCAATAACCACCCCAATCCATAGAGCACATTCATGCTCGTCTTCAGTTGCAGTAGAAAAAACTGATTTCTGTAGGAACAGGATTAATCCCAAACGTCTTTGTAAGGAAAGACTCACTCACACACGTTTACCTCATGAAAGAGCTCTTTACTCACACCCATAGCTTCTGTGGAATTAGTACTGGAATCTGTATGAATAAGTAGGTGTTACAAGAGAGACACGGTGGGTGAGGAAATCTCTTTTATTGGATCAGCTTCTGTTGGTGAGAGAAAAGGTTGGGCTGTGCACTGGATTTCTGCAGCAATTTTTTTAAACTACAGTCCTCACAAAAAAGTGAGCCTCCTGCCAAAATTTCAGATTTTTAGTAGTGAGGGGCACTATCCTTTGAAGTGCTGAGCACCTTTCCCACTTATTTAGATTATTGTAAGTTAAGGACACTCAGCACCTTCTTAGGGCCCAATACGGTGGCTTTGAATTTGTATCTTTATCTCTTACTTGATCATTGCTCACAGAAGTAGTCTCAAAGTCAGTAAATCTCTTCACTTCAATAAGGATTTGGTCCTTGGCTCTCATTGTACATAAAAGGGTGAGATCTGATATGTTCTTTCTCCATTCTGACTATTCTTTTTCTCAGTCTAGTTGCTTCATCAGAAGTTCTTGGCCAATATTTATTTTTTGTATGTCAATGAAGTAAAAGAGAGAAACATAAAGATACCTAAATGAAACCAGTTATTTCTGTTAACAACTGGGGAAATACTAAAGAAAACACCATGATTACATACAAGCAAGTAGTACTTTTTGGTATCAAATTTTGATTCTTGACTATTAGAAATAGGATGGGGTGAATCTGAGAATTAGAAGACTTGCAATGCTCTGAGAATAGGTTTGCACATCCCTAAATTTCTAATCTTTGAAAAAGTCTTCTTATATTCTACATTAATGTTTCTCTCATTCTTCAAAATTGAGTCATTTTTTAAAATGAAGTCATTGGCTTTCTTCTTTATCAGTTGCATACTCCCAAGGTTACAGCTTTTCTCTGACCTTGGCTTGGTAAACGCTGCCACCACCCAAATGCAAAAAAACCCCTTGGACCCAGGAAGGAGCACTTGGGAATTCCTCCCTGTGGGATACCTTCAAGCCCTTTCAACCCACTCCCCACAGGGAAGAGCTGAGAAAGAAAACAAAGAAAATTAGCTGTTGCTACTAGCTAATCAAACTACATGCATAAATCTCTTAGGACGCCAAAAATCTAATCCTGTTCATAAAAAAGGTAAAATGGATTAAAAACAAAAAGAAAGGAAATACATTTGGAACTTATGCTTTTTGCTAGATCTTAAAAGAAACAATTACAAATATTAAGCATCAGGATAGCTCTCTTGAGGTTCAGCTTAAAGGTTACAAGCAAAACAAAAGCATCTGGGGTTAGCACAGAGGAATCCACAAGCCAAAATAAAGAAACAAACCTAAACACATCTATTTAAACATGCCCTGTCCAATGATTTGACCTATGTACAAAAAATGAACTTTTATACCTGGTTCAAGCCTTACACAGCATTCCTGCTTATAACATTTGCTGCTCCATGTCTCCTTCTCTGGAGAACAGACAAAGGGAAAGTTTCTTTCCCAATTTTAAAAAGTTCTAGTCTTCCCATTGGCTCTTTTGGTCAGCTGCCCACTTTTTTTTTTAAACCTGGGGGACTTTTTAACCCTTTACAGATAAAGCAAGTGGAGAACAGCTAACAAGAGGGACTTTACAGTTAACTGACTGGCTGGGTGTCCATCAAGGGGAGCTACCATCCGCTTTGTTTATCACACCCTCCTACACATCTACATAAGGATTGGCCCTCGAAGGATATGTAAAACTGGGGGGGGGGGCCACAGGGTCAGTCATGCATAGGAGAACTCATACAGGTTGATGAATAAAATTCTTGCAGTATTTCACACTGCTTTGTTCCACAGATCACGGATAGAGGACAGTATTGCACTACATAGCACAGGTTCCATGGAATTTCAGGGAAACCCCACAAATGGGACATGAGCAGGATCAAAGAAACTGAATGAGCATGCCACAGAAGTCCTAGTTAAGATCCACAGGTTCTAGAATTGCTCCATTCATGGAGCTGGAGGAGAACATTAGGCCCTATGCATTTATTTTCTCTTCTTCCATTTCCCACTTATTTTTATTTGGTTTATTCTATCTTCCTAAATATAGAGTTGTCTTTTGTATCTTGAGACAAATGACCACTTTTTACTAATCCAACCTTTATCCTCACCCATGCTGAGTCTAGGATCAGGCCTAGATTTTATTGGCTTTTTAATTTTTTTTTTTAATTGAGAGGCCCTTGTTAGCAAAGAAGCATGATAAGAGGCTCATGCATGCGCTGGCGGACAGAGTGCACTTTTCCATCTACTCTAACACACATTAGCAGTTTTCTGCTTTTAGAGTCATGATTTTAAGTGACTTATTTAATGTATTCATTAAATGTCAGTATTAATAATAATTAATCATGTTTGCAAGTTTCCTATTGTTTTTATTTATATTCAAAACCTGCATTCATTTTATAAGGCCTGCAGGGTTCACATAGAATTCTGCTCAGGTGGAAAGCCTCAGCAATAGTCTTACCTCCTGCATTTAACAAAAACAAATGAGCCCTGGGTGTTGAAATAAATCCTATTGTGAATGTGCGAATTGACTTGCATTGTTTCCTTGAATCCTATTACTGGCTCTATGTGTAAAAGTTATATAATCAGACAAACCAGTAAGTTTCAAAAGAGTAAAAAAAATATCTGCGTGATCCCCAAAATGCTTCAGTAGCATAGTTGTTACAGGAGTTGCACCCCAACATCAGTGAATGGAGGTTCATACTCCAAACACTTGCTAAGCAGACCCTAACAGATTAAAAGTGAGGGAGCACAGTCCAGCCTTCGGATTATTTTCTTTTGTTTATTTCAGGTTAAGGTAAATACAACAAGGAAAGGGGAAAATGAGCCAGTTAAAGATCTTGGACACAATGGATAAAAAGCAGTTTGGGAGCTGAAGTCTGAAAGACAATTTACCCACCAAGGAGAAATCAGCAGAGGATCTAAAAGCTCTGCTCAATGAGTATTTTGAGCAGCAGGAGGAAGAAGCAAAGGGAAGTGACTATGCATTGGGAAACCAGCCACACCTTAATCCCTCACAGGAGACAGTCACTCAGATAGCGCTGGAACAAATTGCAGCTCTGCAGGCCCAAGAAGAAATACAGGCACCAGGTTCAGGTGGCAGAGCAGAGACTTAGAGAGAGTGTAGCTCTTGAGGAGGCAGAGGAGTGGGCCTACCAGCAATGAATGGTGTGGACCCACACAGCCAAGGCTAATGAGGAGGTAGAGAAGTGCCCCGACCTGTGATGAATGGCAGTGATTAAAGCAAAAGAGAGCACACAAGGTATAAATGAAAGCACAGGAAATGTAGCTGAGGGTACTGGAGCAGCAGAAAAATATTCCCCAACCCCTGAGTAATCCACCCAGAACTCACCCAGCTGGGATACTCCCACCTTTTAAAGATTCAGATGGTACAGAAGATTATTTAATTGCTTTTGAAAGAATATGCAGGCCAATGGTGAAGTTTTCCAAGTCTCTATTGGCATGGCCCTGGGGAAGCTAAGAACTATGATAAATATAAGGAAGCTGTGTGGCTAAGGTTTTGAATTACACCAGAATCATACTATATAAAGTTTAGAAATCTAAAGAAGCATAACAACATCAGTCATAAGGCGTTTATGCCCAAAATGTGTGATTCTATAAAACACTTGGTAAACGATAAAGGGGCAGAAGGGGACTATGGGAAATGTCTTGACTTCTTTGCCCAAGAAAACTTTTTTAATGCTTGCTTTGATGAAATCAGAGCTGCCATATGGGAGAAATCTCCTGAAATAGTACAGGTGGCTATTCGGGCTGCTGATTTGCGTCTGGAAGCCAGGGAGGATATTGAATAAAAGCCCCAAAGAGAAGACAAAGACCAGGTATGAAGGGGGCAGGGAGCAGATTTAGTTCACAGAAGGAAGGAGGGAGGATGGAAGGCCAAATATACACCAAACAGGTACCCTCCAAGCAATCTGTTACCAACCTCTGGCCCAGTATGAGACCTCAAGAAAATGCTGTGTGTGTGACTCTAGTGAACACAAAGAAGCATTGCCCCAAACTCAAGCCCCATCCTGTGCAATTGTATCTAATGTGAGCTGGGAATCACAGCCCTAGCTCCTAGTGCAGACATACCCTTAGAGGGTATTCGAGACGAGGCCCTCTTCTTGGAAGACGACCTGGAAAGGGATTTCTTTCCCTTTGTGTGTGTGGGTATTTTCTACCCTCCTTGTGTCCCTGATGGGAGGAATCCGTAAGTCTACCTGTCCGCTCTGGATCGAGGTCACAGTGCTCCGGGGCACACTGCTCCATGCCTCTGCCTGACATACAGAAGGGTCTACTGAGCCAGGATTGGACTGTGGCCTCATTGCTCAATCCATAAAGAATCTTCACAGTCTGCATTCACATGCCTGACAGGTTCAGCTTGGAAAGAATCAGCAACTGGAGCACTTTGAGGCAGCATGAACTTCCCTGAGGCAGTAGAGGTACTTGTGGTGGTCATCTGTGATCAGAAAGGCCCAGGGACAGAAAACAGTTCTTGAAACCTGGGATCTTGGGCATAATAGTTACCAAACTGGAGTGAGTGGGGGTGGGGAGTAACCATTAGGGGAAGACCCCAGCCTCTGAAGACCAACCCAAACTAGCTACAGCTATAAAACCTATCAAAACCATCAAAAATGTCATCTATCTAATATTTACAGGTTGATGGAGATAAAACCAGCAGATGGGGCAGGCACTGAGGAGACTCTGTCCCAGGCCACAAGCAGTAGGAAAGAACTGGAGAGACAGTGAGTCCACAATGCCCCTTATGCTCTCAGTTCAGAGCACGAGGAAGAGAATGGCACAGATGGAGACCAACAGATATTACGAGAAAAAAAAATCCAGTTTCAAGCAAATGGGTGTGTATATGCATCCCCAGTGGAATACACACAGGGACCATCACTTGAAGAAGAACTGAAAAACTTTCTTATTGAATTTTCTCCCTATATATATTGTATATGCATACTAGTTTGTTATGTACATCAGCATTGAAGCATTGGTTTAAAAAGAAAACAGAGAGAGAGTCCTTAGAAGCAGACATAAGGAAATATGTCTGTCAAATACTGATGACACCAACCTTGACAGTCTCTCAAAAAAACCCACCAAAAACAAACAAGCAAACAAAACAAGTTATTTCTTCAATCCAACTTATTCTTACCATTTTTAGCATTTAAAAATTCATTAATTCTTTCTCCTAGTCTGAGTGTTTTCATTAACATGTTCACAATTAAATATGAAACTTTCTAATGAGCATGCCACCTCCTAAACAATAAGCAAAGAATTGTATTTGCATAACTGATACAACAAAGTATGCAGCTGTTTCTGGCCTTTGAAGAAATTTTTTTTAAAGGATCTTACTTGCTTCACTGGAAGTTAATGGTAAAACTCCCTGTGATTTCATTGGGAGTAGACTTATGATAATGGTCAGTAATTTTGAAAATCTTATACTGAATATCTGAATTAAGTAATGAGATTGGGAGATAGTAGGCACTGACTTCTCTTGATTTGTTTTATTTCATTCAAAAAAATAATGGTAGAACATTACGTGCTCCTGCATTCTCCTGGCTCCAGAATTCTATTTAATATTCTACAGAGAAGGACCAATAATGCTTTACAAAAATGTTCTTTAAAGTGAAAAAATTCACATCTGGACCTAGACATGTTCAGCCTTTTAGACTCATTCTGTTTCCTATTCTCACTGATCTGGCTGGGGCATTTTTACTTTCATTTTTTCCTGATCACCCTTGTGCCTACATTGATAGTGTAAGGAACAGATGTTTTTTACAGAATTTAGGAGAAGAATTTGGATCTTTGGCAAGTATAAATTCTTGGCCTTTGTATTTGAACTGGAAAAATCTCTTTAAGCCTTCTTAACTGATAGACTAATATTTTGTCAGCTTTATTCCCTTTCTTATAAAAGGAGCAGTTAGCCAAGTTTCAGTTCCCTGATAGTTTTCATTAAATCCAAAAGTAGTCCCTTCACCTCCAGCCTTTTACATGAATTTTAATCTATGAATTTGTCAAATTCTGAATTTTCTATAGTTTCCTTATTTGGCTGCTGACATAAATTATTTTACTTCACAATACCACTTTGGATGCTTCCCATAATATTGAGTGAGCAGGAACACTGCTAGCATTATTTGCCACCAACTCCAACATACAATTTTTCAAATTAGAAGTTGCCCATATCTTGTAATATACTATTTAGGGTCCAATGTTGATTAGCTTCTGAGCCTTTGGAATATCAACCATACCAAAAATCAGCTCACAATTAGATATTAATACCAAACTTTGATAGCCAACATAGATTTATATTCTTGAAAAAGACCATATTTTATTATAAGAAGCAATGACTCTGAAAAGCTCTAAAATAATTGTGTGATACATTTAACATCCACCAATTGTACCTCCATAAAAGTTTGTGGCAGGATAACAACACCTGTTTTGTTTAGTTATCTTGAAACCCCATTATCCTTCAATGTTTTATCTTATTCGGAGTCAGTCACCTGGTTAAGATGTCTTATTACATAGGTAGCCCTCTTAATATCGTTAGTCAGGATCATGATCTTGTTTGAGTAAGAGTGTTCTCATTTAAAGCATGGAGATTTGTTATACTAATCATAAAGCATACCCTGGAAGAATATATCATCTGGCTTCTCTAATTAGTCTCACCACATCACAAAATGGAGCCCTTTAATTAAAATATCAACACTTACTCCCATTTTTAAGGGGTGCACAAACTTTCCCCCAGCCTCAATTAGTTATCTTCCTTGGGAAATGGTGTCTTTTGCAGCTATATCAAATCAGGCCTGAGATGCCTTTCTTACAAGCTGGAAAGGAAATCCTAGCAAAAGGGAAGTTTTAGACAGAAGCTCTAGAGTGAAGCAGAGAAAGGGATGCACTCTTTAGGGACAATACTGGTTTTTCTCATTCTAATGAAATTTCTTATGCAACATTAGCAAAATGTGACCAATTCTTTAATCAGGTCAGTGATGAGAAGGACTTAATTTTTTCAGGTAGTTAAGTACTTGCTGCTTCTTGTATGGATTATTCAGTCCATTTACTTTCCATAATACCTTATGAAATCCATCCATCATTAATTTAATAGAATCAGATCTTTCTGAATCAAACTGAGAAATGAGGTGCTGAGTTGAAGCTGATAACAAAGTTTTATATAAAAAAATTGAAACTAAAATTAGAATGCAGATATGATAAACCATGCTGACATAATAGAGTGGATCCATTAAAATATCAGCATTTATCAGCTATTCTCACCCATCCTTGCTATTCTAAATAGAGGGTCGATCTGTGGTAATATCAGATGCTCAATTGGTGATAACTGTTGGCAGGTGTTGGCTCTCTTATGGCAATCATTGCTGACATTTACTGTTACAAGTGCTGATGACTATGCAAGATGCAAGACAGTTGAAAAATCAGGCCCATTTTCTGTAGTTTAGGAAATACTTACAATATCACAATAATTACTTTTAAATGGTAATTGTCATCTTTTTAATGGTGACCACTGAAATGTTTTACAAGATGATCCAATGTAGAAACAGTCTTCCTGCTTTGATGACTATGTACTCCCCAAATAAATGACATTTTATAGTCTTGGAACTTTCTTAAATGAGTCTTTCATTGCTGGACTGGTCCCTGAATTCCCCAGGTATTGTGTGTACATAATTCTTGTTCTTACCTATATGTCCAGTGGAATCAGCGCCTACAGCTATTGACTTCAGTGCCATGACTTGATCTTACGCTTGTCTGCCATATACGAATCATCAATAATGTTTGAGGAGCTGCGTTCTAAAATGTGCTGGGGGAAGTAGAGGGGCTGGAGCAGTGGCAGCCCCATGCGGGGTGGGGGAGGAGGAGGAAGGGCTTGGGGGGCAGCTCCATGGAGGCAGCTCTGAATGGGGGGAATATGGTCAGTGCTCATCCTACCACAGCTCCTGCGTCCAGCCTCACCAGGGGGCAGGGCCTCAGGGGGAAGAGGAGGAGCAGGGCAGAGGGGCCGGGGGGAGGGTAGAGGAGGAGCAGGGGGCGGGGCCGGAGTTCCAGCTTGCGGAGTGGGGGCAATTGGCCATGGGCCCATATGTTAATGTGGCCCTGGCTTTAGCATCCCAGCAATGCAACTGTTACAGCCTCCTTCCTTCATACTACTTTTTCAACCCACAAGGAAGGAGCTAAGGATAAAAATAGTAAGGTACCTGCAGTACTGTTCTTAAAATGTTGTGCTGGTTACAGTGCTGCAAGAGGCCAGGTAGAGTGTAATCCTTTCAGGGATTACATTACTAGTTAACTATTTTTTCTTTAAAGACTAGCCATCATTTGGAGAATGTAGCAGCGTTCAAGTTATGGAATGGAAAAGAGAAGTGGCCTTCCAATTCTGTGGAGGACATCTGGCCACCTATGCCAGAGCACTATTTCTGCTAAAGGTCAGCCCTCTACATATAGCTCAGTGGAGGGGGTTTGGGTGAGCTACGAACACGGAGTAAGCACAGTTGCCCTGCTATTAAACCTGAAGAACCAGCTTGAATTTCTGTGCACCAAAAGTTTGCTGAATTATGCTTAAAGGACTAGAAGGCTTCCTCCACCAGGCCTGCCCGACAGAAGAGAAGAAATGCTCTCCAGGTCTTCTGGTTTTTTCTCTGAAGTCCCTAATGCCTCCTTGCCCTGCCCCTGATGGGCATTCCATCTTACAATGAGGCCAGCAGGGTTGAGGAGGTCATGAGTCACTTCAGGCTCCACACGCACATTCCTGGACTCCAGCTCACTGTAGCACAGGCATGTGCTGGATCACCTCCCGGAGCCGTTGGAGTTCTTCATCCTCCTGTACAAGAGCCTCAGGTGCTTCATGTGCTCCTGGCACTGGGATGGAGTCTGGTGAACGCCCGCCTCCTCCAGCCTCTGTGAAATCTCCCAGTTCAGGGGAATGTTCCTGCTCATCCCAACAAAGTTATGGAGGATGGTGTATTCTGACCACACACTGACTATCACCTGTATGTGTTCCAGAGACCAAGGACAAGCTCTTAGAACGTGATTCAGGATCACCTGTGCTGATAAGCAAAGTTCACAGGAGAATTGATTTGAAGTGCTCAGTGTAGGTTGCTACTACTGCAGGCAATGGTGGGGTGGATGGGTCAGGGACCTTTATACCTTTGGGTAAGGGTCAAGCAGCAAAGGGATCAATGCACTGTGGGAATTTCCCTGGGAGCTTCCATGGCCTGGTACATACCCCTTAACCCTGTCCCACTGCACTGCAGAAAAGACACTGGATCGTGCCACAGCAGAGGCAAGTGCATACCCACACCCCTCATGCATGGTAGATTTTGCGCAGTGTACTCTCCTTCAGGAACATGCTTCAGGGCTTCACTTGTGGACAATATAGGGGTTATTGCACAATAATGCACTTGCACCCATGTACAGTCCCAAGCATTGACATAGCATATGATGCCCATATTTGTAAATCTGATGCTTCGCAAATTACACATGGTAAAATGACAAACAAACAAATCATTGTAAAAGTTTTAAATATAATAATGCTCTCTACAAATTGGATTGCAACTCCCTCCTGAAATTCTTTGTTTGCAACCCTGGTGCCAGTGTCCTACTTAAATTATTTATCTATGCTAACCTTAGAGCTTCAAGATCTTTTGTCAGAAAAAAAGACCTGAATAAACAGAACAGAGGAGCCCAAAACAGCAGCTACTACATGGTCGTCTGCCCTTGGAAAAGTAAATGCAATCAAATTAAAAGGTATTTTTTCCCCATCCTGGAAAATAGGTTTCTAGCAGAATAGTTCCAGTAATCCACATAAAGTGATACTCTCTCTGCAGGTGACTGACAGAAAAATGGACAAATCAAGAAAAATAAAAGTATCCTGCCTCAAGCAGTTACAGCTACTGGTACACAGGAACCAGAAATGCAGCTTCACTAGAATAACAAGAACAAAAGTCGGAGGTTCGAAGACGATCAGATACCGTCGTAGTTCCGACCATAAACGATGCCGACTAGCAATCCGGCGGCGTTATTCCCATGACCCGCCGGGCAGCTTACGGGAAACCAAAGTCTTTGGGTTCCGGGGGGAGTATGGTTGCAAAGCTGAAACTTAAAGGAATTGACGGAAGGGCACCACCAGGAGTGGAGCCTGCGCCTTAATTTGACTAGAATAACTGGCTCACATCAGCTAGTGATGTAGGATATATGGTGTAATGTATTAGGTAGGTGGACACATTACTGGAGCTATTCTTATAGAAATGCAGTTAACAGCCAGGGAAAAAGACCTTTCCTCCATTAAATACTTACATTAATACATACCTATGGACTTTAAATAGCAAAACCAGTCAGGAAAAGAAGAAACATATCTTGATTTTTTTTTAAAAGTATTAGCTGAGGCTCTACCATTCAGTCTAAATTACTCCAAAAGTTCATCCGCTCCTTTGCAAGTCTTTTCTGCTTAGGCAATATGCCACCCCTAAGCTGTTTCCACGCAGGTGTCAGCCTGATCCCCACTATAAAGAACTTTTATTGATAAAGAAGGAGCTTTTATGCTTGGAGGATAACTAAAAAAAATCCATCAAGGAAGAGATGCTTTTGAAGTTGATTTGTGACTTTTGTGCTGCTTTAAAAAAGAGACAAAAAGGGAAAATAGTTAACTGAAATGTTTTGTCCTTTCCAGGTACAATGAAAGGCCTGGACCATACTGAGCAACTGCAGGATCTTTTGTCACATTTCAAATTTGAGAAAAAAGACAATACTAGTCGATTAATGGGAAATCTGTATTTTTTCTTGTGCATTAGACACAATTCTCAGGAACACTGTCAAGGCCAAACTTAATAAATGCAATTTTCTAAGGAAAGGCTATTATTTCTCCAGACTCCTGGCCCAGAAACAGTCAATTATTTTGATAGCAAACTAAAAAAGATATGAATACGGAGAACTGTACTGAGCTTGGGAATCTGTCCTATGCTTGCCTGAGTGAAGGACGGACACCTTCAAAGCATGATTCTGCTCTGAAAAGTGTTTGTAAAAATGTTGTTGTTCTAGGTTTGATGAATATTGTGTCTCAATCATGCCATACATGAACAGCTTATGTGACAGCTCATTCTGGATGAGATGATAACCTTTTTAATTCTGATAAGGCCAATTACTTGGTGCATGCCAGAAGATGAAGATTTACAGAATTTTATAATACAGAGCTCTAAATCTGAGTTATAGCTGCTTACTAAGTGAGTGACAAAAGTGAAGTTTCCATCATATTTCTTTTACTCCTGTTAGGCCTGGAGAGCCAAAATGGCTATGGGAGAGAAAGTCAGGTTATGTTCCGACTCATGCTTCAACAAACTATGAATCAAAGCCATCAAGAGAGCCACCCATTTCACTGAGAGTAAAATTGTTCCCTAAATTCAAACAGCAGATTTTTATTACTAGAGAAGACTCATGATCTAGAAAGAACACTGCTCGACTTCCAGATAGCCAGCTAAAGATGCAGGGCTGGCAGAAAGGAAAACACACTTGTAAACTAATATCCCCCCAAGTTTCTACACTACACAGTTATTCTGATGCAAGACACCTTATGTTTCAGAGTAGCAGCCGTGTTAGTCTGTATTCTCAAAAAGAAAAGGAGTACTTGTGGCACCTTAGAGACTAACAAATTTATTAGAGCATAAGCTTTCGTGAGCTACAGCTCACGAAAGCTTATGCTCTAATAAATTTGTTAGTCTCTAAGGTGCCACAAGTACTCCTTTTCTTTTTAAGACACCTTATGTTGACCTATCCGTGGAAGTATCGTCACTTAAATTTTGCTTCCACTGATATAAATACCTCACTACGCTGACTTAATAACACCAGGTCCCCGAGCAGAGTAAGCTCAGGATCAATATAGTTAGGTCAATGCAGTGTCAGTGTAGACACTGCGCTACTTATACTGACTGTTACTGGCCTCCAGTGGCTGTCCCACAATCACCCACACTGACTGCTCTGATCACTGTTGTGAACTCATGTGTCAGGTACATAGGAAGCAGCCACTCCCCTGCCCAGAACCATGAATTTTTAAAATTCCTTTTCCTGGTTGCCCAGTTTGGCGAGCACTCCTAACAGCTCTCCATTGCTGAGTGTAACTGCCCAGCTGCCCATGCCAGCAACATGCCACAAACACATTCCTGCCTGGAGAAAACAGAAGGTTTTGGATCTCCTGGGCCTGCAGGGAGAAGAGGCTGTGCAGGCACAGCTCCCCTCCAGCTGCAGAAACGCAGACGTCTATGAGCAGATTGTTCGGGAGAAGGGCTACAACAAGGGTCACCAAAATAGTGGTACAATCTAGATTTAGCTTGCCTTTAGAGATCTCAAAAAGAGATGGCACCCAATTATTTTCCAGCTTCGAAAACCTTGCTACAGATACCTAAGGCACAGCAAGTAACAAGGGTAATTCTGTAGCTATCTTGACCTGCAGTTTTCATATGGTTAGTTCAATTGAATCAAACTGCATTTTTATTTTCCTCTCTAGTGGTAACTACATCTTGGAGGATCTCTTTGTTTTTGGTCATGAGCTCAATTCTCCTGAAAGATCATCTCCAAAAGTTTCTGAAGGCTAAGGTCACTTTTCAGAGGCAGCAGATACTTACAGCAACAATGCCCACCTCTGAACAAAGCTATCTAAACTTGTCTGCCACTGCACTTTCAGAGGATCTTGCTCTCTCTATTGTATTTTCAGCCAAAAATATTTCACATACCAGAAACTTTTCTTATTCCATTATTGTATGGTTACACATAGTGCTGTGTAAAGAACAATTTAAATATTGAAGAAAAGAAATCAAAGAACGAACCTATGAAACATATGTTGCCATTTATCTCCCTGCACAACCCCAGCTGACATCAATCAACTGAAGATTGACAAAAGTATATAGCATTTAGATCAGAGCACCTCAGCAACTTCCCTCGTCAATAGCTTTTTCCTCCTGAGCTATTCCTGTCACCTGAGTTTAGTGTGATATGGATCCTGTTTCTAACACTTGTATTTAAAGCTAAATTCCTTGAAGACACCAGCATCCAGCTGTTTCCATCTCAACAGCAAACAAGCTGGCAGGGACTGTCAGATTAAATATAGTGGTTTACCATTATTATTTTGGAAGAATTGTGGCTATGAGACAAAAGATAGAAGGTGTGCCCTCGTATATTTTGCACATCTGAAAACTCTGAGTCCTGGACAGCAGTGATTCATCAGCCATTAAACTAGCTCAACTGATCCCCTGTGTTTGTCAACTCTAACCTTTTTCCTTTTCTTAAGAGCAGAGTGTGACACAGCTGTCTGGTAGTAGACTAGTCACTGCCGGCAATCAGATTCTCCCCTAACTGATGTCCTTACAAGCATCTCACATCTTCAGTCTTCTTTTTTCAGAATCCTTGTATTGGTTCACATTGCTTCTGCAGATACCTGCAGGAAAGCAGCCATTTGAAAACCTGCTGGAAGGCTAAATAAAGCCCCATATTATCGTCCACATTCATTGCCAACTTATATGCAAGTCAGAATCTTCAGATTTAACTCCCCATGAGTTCCTATATTGTCCATGAAAATCTTAAAATAATTTACGATTTCATTGCACCGTGTATTGGGCTCTGAGTAGCAAGTTAAATGGTCTGACTCAGAAGCCTAGCTAGATAATTTTTGAACAAACATACTGTCAGGGTTCCCTCCCCACTCTGAACTCTAGGGTACAGATGTGGGGACCCGCATGAAAGACCCCCTAAGCTTATTTCTACCAGCTTAGGTTAAAACTTCCCCAAGGCACAAATTCTTTGCCCTTGGAGGGTACGCTGCCACCACCAAGTGATTTAACAAAGAATCAGGGAAAGGACCACTTGGAGTTCTATTTCCCCAAAATATCCCCCAAGCCCTTACACCCCCTTTCCTGGGGAGGCTTGAGAATAATATCCTAACCAATTGGTTACAAAGTAATCATAGACTCAAACCCCTGGGTCTTAGGACAATAGAGAAATCAGTCAGGTTCTTAAAGGAAGAATTTTATTTAAAGAAAAGTTAAAAGAATCACCTCTGTAAAATCAGGATGCTAAATACTTTACAGGGTAATCGGATTCAAAACACAGAGGATTCCCCTCTAGGCAAAACCTTAAAGTTATAAAAAAACAGGCTAAACCTCCCTCTAGCAAAGGGAAAATTCACAAGTTGAAAACAAAAGGTAATCTAACACACCTTGCCTTATTTACTTACTCTTTTTTGTAATATCAGAGACTTGTACAGGATGGTTGATAGGAGAAGGAGTTTTTTTGACTGAGGAATTCTAGGCTACCCTTAGCTGTATGATTATGACACATACATACACATAATTTCAGGGAAGCATATTACAGCATCAGTGTGCTCCCCTGGAAATATATGTATGTATGCTTGTTCTAACCCACCTTGTCCTATCTCTAGCTTGTAGCTTTGTCACACCAGCTCACATCAGGAAATCACAGGCCTAATTCTTCACTTCCTGGCAAATTCATAGGTTTCAGAGTAGCAGCCGTGTTAGTCTGTATTCGCAAAAAGAAAAGGAGTACTGGTGGCACCTTAGAGACTAACAAATTTATTAGAGCATAAGCTTTCGTGAGCTACAGCTCACTTCATCGGATGCATTCTTCTTTTTGGCAAATTCATGTAAGTCCTTCACACCTTTGTGAATTGTGTGTGACCCCGTAACAGAGGTGTAAGTAAAAGGAAAAATCTAATTTCATAGCCATTTAACTCACTTTACATTTATTAAGACTAAATTCTAGTCTCAACAACATTAGTGAAAATCAGCAGTCACTCCTATGAAGTCAATAAAGTCACAACAGGAAAAAATGGTGTAAGTGAGATCAGCATCAGAACCGCTTTGCACAGGTGCAAATTACTACGTGGGGCACAAAGCAGTCAAGAATCTGACATTATAGCTTTGTTATTGAAGGGAATCTGGTTACAGACTGAAAAGCAGATCCTCAATTGTTGTAAACAAGTAAACACACCCACAGATTTGACTCTGTGTGTGTGTGTATATAGAGAGAGAGAGAGAGAGAGAGAGAGAGAGAGAGAGAGAGTGCCAGATTTTGATTTCAGTTTCACTAGTAAAAATAAGATCAGAATCTGGCCCATTGTCTAGGTAGGAACTTCTGAGTTTTCTGTTCTTCTGTTCTGTGAATCATTACATATACATATATATATACACACACACACACACACACACACACACACACACACATATATATATATATATATATATACACACACACACATATATATATATATATATATATATATATATATATATACATACACACACATACACACACAGACATGGATTTTCCTCAGTCTTGAATTAAAATTTTGGATTTCAATTTGCGCATATAACCCTGAATGGTTGCTTTCCCACATATAATAGGATAATTCAATGTTACTGACTAAGGTATGCCTGTGTCTAGGACTAACTAAGGCATAGGGATGATCAAAACATTTTGTAACCTAAAAAAAAAATTGAATGAATACTAGTAACAAAAATTTCAACAAAACCCAGTTACCCAGTGCCTTTCAAGAACTTCTTATGAGAATAAAAAGACAGTTTAGCTACTGATTCTCATATACATCTTCAGTGACTTATTCATTATGCCACATAAAGGAATAAATTTGAACACAACGTACAAAAAATGTAGACTTCAAAGAAGTTTCCACCAAGTTTTTAAGGCAGCCACATTTCTCAAGGAATAAATGCTCTAAATTATTTACTAACTCCTAGTTCTTAAACTATGGAGCTTGACAGCAAAGAATGTTTTAAACCCAGCCAAAACCAAAAAAAAAGTCTTTCACACCTATTTTTCCTGTTCATAAACTAAATAGGTCTTTTTAAACAATATTATTTAAAATAATTATTTTTTCTTTGGAAGAAGTCAAATATGTTTTGCATTTTATAGCCTTCTTAATGGATGGGTATATCGATTACTGATCAACCTTTCAGACTGCAGTGGTCAATTAAAGTTCAGTCTGCTTATTGGCCACAGCATCATGAAGATCATCAGCAATATAATTAGAATGAGCCCACAAGGGGCAGTGACGCCATAGACATTTACAAGTATTTACAAGACTGTTATCAATCATTTTGTTAGTCAGATAACAAGTGCCACAAACACTGAAACCAACAGTAGACAAAGACAGCACAAACTGTTTAGCCACATGACTTAGGTCAACACAAGGCAACTTATGTTGACCTACCTGTGGAAGTGTCTTCCCTTAAATTTGGCTCCCACCGACATAAGTGTCCTGCTACACCAGCTTAATAACACCACCTGCCTGAGCTGCATAGACTGAGGATTGATGTTAGGTTGACATAGTGTCAGTGTAGACCAGGGGTGGGCAAATACGGGGGCCGTATCTGGCCCACCAGCCATTTTAATCCATCCCTCAAGCTCCCGCTGGGGAGAGGGGTCTGGGGCTTGCCCCGCTCCAGCACTCCAGCCAGGGAGCAGGGTTGGGGGCTGCTCCTAGCAGCTCCTGGAAGCAGCGGCATGTCCCCCATCTGGCTCCTATGTATAGGGACAGCCAGAGGGCTCTGCTTTGCATGCTGCCCCCACCCCAAGCGCTGGGAACCGTGGCCAAATAGGAGCTACAGGGGTCGGGCCTGCAGATTGGGCAGGGCACAGCAGAGCCACCTGGCCATGCCTCCACACAGGAGCCAGAGAGGGGACATACCGCTGCTTCTGGGAGCTGCTTGAGGTAAGCGCTGCCCAGAGCCTGCACCCCTGAGCCACACGCCCCCTGCCCCATGCCCCAACCTCCTGCCCCAGCCCTGATCCCCCTCCCGCCCTATGAACCCCTCGATCCCAGCCTTCCTGCACCCCAAACCGCTCATCCCCAACCCCACCCCGGAGCCTGCACCCCCAGCCAGAGCCCCCACCCCCTATGCTCCAATCCCCTGCTGCCCCAGCCCTTATCCCCCTCCCACTCTCCGAACTCCTCAGTCCCATCATGAAGAACCCTCCTACAGTCTAAACCCCTCATCCCCAGCCCCACCCCAGAGTCTACACAAACACACCCTGCATCCTGTCTCCCCACCCCACCCTGAACTCCTTATTTCTGGCCCCACCCCAGAGACCTCACCCCCAGCCAAAGCCCTCACCCCCTCCCACACCCCAATCCCAATTTCATGAGCATTCATGGCCCACCATACAATTTCTATATCCAGATGTAGCCCTTGGGCCAAAACATTTGCCCACCCCTGGTGTAGACACTGCATTACTTACATTGATTGTTACTGGCCTCTAGGAGCTGTCCCACAATCACTCACGCTGACCACTCTGGTCACTGTTGTGAACTCCACTGTTCAGGTGTCAGGTAGAGAGGAAGAAGCCCCACCCCTTTAAAGACCTACCCATTTTTGACATTCCTTTTTCTAGTTGACCAGCTTGGTGAGCACAACTAGCAGCTCTACATTGTGGATTGTAACTGCCCAGCTGACCAAGTTGGCTACATGCTGCAGGGGAAGTCCTGCCTGGAGAAGACAGAAGGTTTTAGATCTCCTCGGCCTGTGGGGAGAAGAGGCTGTGCAGGCACAGCTCCCATCCAGCTGTAGAAATGTGGACATCTACAAGCAGATTTCTCTAGGGATGCAGGAAAAGGGCAACAAGAAGGACCAGTAGCAATGCTGCATGAAATCCCAGGAGCAGTGGCAGGCATATCAAAAGGGCAGGGAGGCCAACAATCGATCTTGTGCACAACTGCAGACCTCCCACTTTTAGGACACATCTTTTGATTTGCTCATTTTCAGTTTTGCTAGAAGAGCTAGTGAAACAACCAAGAGAGGTAGAGTAGCTATCTTCTTTTCATTCCCCTCTACAGTTAGGCAGAGGGGAAGCCAGGCACCACTGCAGTACACAGACTAGAAGCATACGGGCCTGGGCAGTATCAGGACTCCAGCAGCAGCTGTGCTCTCTCTGCATCTGTTACCCTCAGGAGAGACAGATCAGCTAAAATCACCATCGCCTGTGGAAAATGGTGCCAGTATTCAGTTCCATTGCTCTCTTCAACTAGAATCATGCAAGAGAGCTATTGCCTCATGCCCCAAGCCTCTGGAAGGCCATACTCACCATGGCTGGTGCTGTGACTGTCACCATGCTGTATCAATCCCAAGCGGAAGTGAGATGGTTGTGCTTACAACTTTTGGGGAGCAAGGGGAGTGAGTTCAGCATCTTTAGCTTTGATTTCTGTCATGAATATTCTGACAGTGGTTCCTCTGTTTGTTGTATCTGCAGCTGCTACCATTGTGGCTTTCAGGGTCTCCACCTCCACACCTGCGGGACACCTGAGCCAGATAAGGAGGAGAAAGAAGATGACTTGGGATGACATGTTCCAGGAGTTCCTGCAACCCAGTGCAGGAGAATGAGCTCAGGGCCAGGAGATCTCCAGGCTTTCTGCAAAGGTGGATAGAGTAGAGAGGAGAAAAGCAAAGGAGAAGGGTATGCAGCAGGAAATGCTTTCACTTCTCAGACAGCAAACAGAGTCTGGTGGACCTGCATGTTCAACAATGGTGGGTCGGAGTGTGTGTAATGGAAATGACTGTTCTTTCCCCTTCATAAGTTCTGTTCCCTGCATTTCTTAAGTTCTAATTTTTTTATTGCCTGGTTCATGCTACAGAATAAAATTCTATTTTTTGGAATATAATTCATCTTTATCAATTCACAACATATGCTGGCTGGTGCTGAGCCAATCTGACATCCATCAATTTCCTGTTACTGTACTGTGTCACAAACTCATATCTTTCGCAAACAATATTAATAGGTGCATTGTCAACGCTGGATTCCTATGCACATAGCAATCACTCCAAAATTCATTCTGGACCACACACCACAGCACCACACGCTACAGCGGCTCACTGTTAAAATGCTCTTTCAAAGCCTCTCTAAGCTACATAGATCTGAGTTGAGCTCTTCTTCCAGCCATTGTATCTGGCTGTTCAAACCCAGCAGACAGTTGCTCTACCTCCACCCCGCAGAAACCTTGAATTGTTTCTGTGTCCAAGGACTCATCATGTTCCCCATAACTCCTCTTGCACCTCTGCAAATATTGCAAGATTAGGAACTCTGTATTTTCAATGCTCATTACAATACTGCAGGGCCGTTCAGACTCCATGCATCTGAGATGGAGGACAGAGACAGTGCAGGTTTGTAGACCTCTAAAATAGTCCTTCCAAAGCTGCATTGACACACGCTGTCTGGGAAGTGTGATGCAGTCTTCTGTACCAGTGCCTATGCCTTGAGGAGAGAGGACTTCTGTCTCCAGGTTTAGCTTTCATGAGCATGACATTTACATTTTAAAAATAAAGCTTTGCTAAAAAAATAAAAGTGGTATATGCACACAGGAGTCTGCTGGGATCATACATTAGACAATCAATCAGAAGATTATAATAGTGAATGACTTGTAGTATTATTGTTGTTGAACAGAAAATAGAAGTGACAAAGGAAAGGCCATTGCACTTTTAACCTCTTCCATATACTCTTAAATACAGGATGCAGTGCATTCTAGTAAGAAATGAAGACTGCATTGGACAACTGTAATTCTAGGAACACTTTGCAGTGGGGTGGGAATTTTAAAGTCTAAAGAGAGGTTTGGAAGCCCAAGTGCCTATCTATAGTAAAGGTGACAGAAGTAGATACCAATGAGTAATACCAGTTGGTAAGTATAGGAATACAGCCATATTATTTTCCTAATAAAGGTTATGATCTTATGTCACTGATGTGGTCAGGCACCCCCTGCTGGCCACCCATCAGATTGCTGTGAGATGACTCCAAGCCTCTGAGTCCCTGGCCCTCCAGCTGTAAAAGCCTTCAGATCCTGAATAGAATCCAGCCATTGCTCCAGTCTTGGGGTCCTTAGACACACTCTAGGGGCATGGACCCTTTGTCTAGTTCCCCACTCAGAGAACTGGAACCTGCTCCCTAGTCCACATGGGTGTAGGGTTGACCCTTCAGACTTCCCCATATTTAAATGCATCCTCTTCCAGAACCCCATGAGGAGGTTTAAGCTTTGTGGGCTACTGTTTACCTTTCTGTGCAGGCACATGATAATTTTGAAACAGATTACATAATCATAAACTTTGCACAGAGTCTAACACAATTTTTTAATGTACTTACACAAAGCACAAGTGAGTACAGATCCTACAACAAAATAAACCCTACATAATAAATCCTCGCTATCTCACCCTTCCTTCGGATAGCTTCTCCCTCAAGGAGTCTTGCTCTCCAGCTTGCCTTCTGTTCTTTTTTGCCAATCTGTCCACTTCCATCCTCTTCTCCAGGCTTCTTTTTCTGTTTGGCTCTTATCCAGTTCCCCTGTGAGACTACATATTTGCCTGGTCAACTGGCTTTCTTTATTCTGTGCTTGGTAATTTTCCATTGCTCCTACTTTCCCCGCTCTCTTCACAAAAGAGGAGAAGTATCTTCCCCCTTCTGAGCAAACCCACTTAGCATAACTATTCTGAGCAAAACAGTCATTTAAAGTTTCTTCTGAATTCCTGAGTCCAGAGTATACTTGCTGCACGTCTGGTCAGCAACGGTGGATCCACATACATATAGGCTTTCCACGACAATAATTTCAAGATACAATTTCATAATATCAACCAGAATTTATTAGTTGTATAGACAGAGTCTCCAGAAAACCACATTTTAGACTCTTCAATGACATCGGGGGATGATTCTCAAAACCTGCACACTCAAAAACCTATTCCCCCTATGAATTTGGCCTACCTTTCTTTAATAGCTTATTTTTTCACCCAACTTCTGTGACAGTCGCCATGTAAAGGAGTTGCTCCTCCCAGCAGATCCTGACAGAGCTATAGCTTGGTTCTAATTAGTAAATTGATAGCTTTTTTTCCTGCAGCCTGCTGGCCAGGAAACAAACTTCTTTTAAAATTACAAGAGACACCCTTCTCCCCCCCCCACACACACACCTTACCCTCAAGGTGGTCGAGTTTGGCCTTCCACCTGGCCTGAACCACAGCGTTGTGGGACTTGGCAACACAAAGGCCATTAGAGGTCTCTGTGCTACTTTAGGAAATAGAACTAAAGTGTATATCTCCATGAATATTTCCATCTCTGCCTAAGTGTATATTGTAAAAGAAAGAGAGAGAGAGGCTCTAGCTGTTCTATTTTTCCTCTACAAGAGAAAGTACTCATAACCAGTTACTGTGATACTTGTGTACTTGTGTATGGAATTTCAGACGTGTGAAGTTCTAGATTTAATCTATCTATATATTCCAGTTACAGAAGCAGATTTTGAAATCCTACCTGAAAAAAAGTTTTGAACCCTATAAATTTAGTGAAAAGTGTGCTCACTTATGGAAACAAAATTGCCATTTCACAGACAATGTTTTGTCATAGCCAAAATAAATCAGTCTAGATTAAGGCTAGTCTACCTATCATGTTATTGCACAGTCAGCCAGGGTATGAATGTACAGCATACCAGTTTCATACAGTTAAGTTCTACATGGACCCTGCTACTGTGCAATGAAAGTCCTGGAGTATGGCTTAGCACACTGTGTTTTGAAATAGCAGTATGCTAAACCACACTCCAGTGCTGTCACTGGGCAGCAAGCTGGGGTGCTATACATTCACGCCCCGGCTACCCACACAGTAACTTTTTGTGTAGACAAGGCTATAAGTCTTATAGTTTTGATTCACTGGCCAAAAGATTCTAAGTTAGGTGCCAGGAATCCATATATAGGTTCCTAAATAAGTGGCCTGATTTTCAGGTGTGTTGAGCACCCTAAATTTTTATTACTGTGAAATGCAGTAGCTCAGTTCCACTGAAAATCAGATCACTTATTTAGATGTGTGACGGGACGTGTATACCCTGCACTGGACAAGAGAGGGTTAACCCCATAGTTTGGGCAGTGGAAGTCCCATCCCTCAGACCTTGCTGTGCATGCTCCAACTACTGCCTCAGTACAAAAAGGAGCAGTCCACTCATTCTGGGCTGATGGCCGGAGGGGAAGGATTTTGGGCGGAGGCTCCAGCTGAAGACCCATCACAGACTTTGCCTGTAGAACTGGAGACCCGAGAGCCAGACTTGAGGGCTGCGGCCGATGGAGCCGCAAGGAATCACCCGCGCTAAGGAGCCCGGAAACCCTGGTGCTCAAACGACTACAGCGTCTGGAAGTGCGGTAGGAAGTGACCCAGGCAGAGTGCACGAGTGGTACCTCCCACCCAAGTGAGGTCAGCATGTTCCAGTGGGAGTCCATACTGACAAAGTAGTGGTCTACTCCGCCACTATCAGGGCCCTGGGTTGAGGCCCGGTGGAGTCAGGTGGGCCTGGGCCTCCCTACCCGGGCTGTCATCCCCCTTCCTCCTCCACGGGTACTGGCCATTGGGCCATATTGCCCTATGTCTAGGGGCTGCTATATTGACTCTAGCCATTGGGTCGCACTGCCCTGTATCTAAAGGCTGTTATATTGTCACTGGCCCTTGGGCCTCACCGCCCTCAGGTCACACTACCCCACACCAGAGGGCTGTTATATGGACCCTGGCCATTAGGCCATATTGTCCTGCTTCTGAGGCGGTTATATTGACCCTGGCTGCTAGGCCAGGCTGCCCTGAACACGAGGGCTGCTATGATTGATTCTAGCCACTAGCCCTTGTGGCCCTGAACTCAAGGGTTGCTAGAATTTACTCTGGCCGCTAGCTGAGCTGCCCTGTATGCCAGGGCTGCTGGAATTTACTCTGGCCATTGGGCCACACTGCCCTGACCCCAAGGGCCGCTATATTGTCTCCAGCCTCTGGGCCATGCCACTTTTGGCCTAAAGACTTTCAGGGAGACTATGACAGTGGTGGTTTCACAACCCTACCCCACCCCAAAAGGGGGACAGGGTGTGTATATCCCACAACAAGATGCTTATATTGCATATGGGATTTAGGCGCAAGTTTGAGCATATTAACCTCTTACTATTGGAGATCAAATTCTAGCAGTTGGGATGATATTTATGATGTAAATTTTTCTTGGCTCTTGCTAGGTTTAACCATGATTTTCATAAGTGACATTAAGAAATATATCAAGTTAACATTGGTCCATTTGCTAAAACTTATTGTTAATTTATGGTTTTCCTTTGCCTACTTGCCACTTCCTCCAAATGAACACGTTTATTATGGCTGACTGCTTTTCCTCTGAGACATAACAAGCAATATAGTCAAAGTCCATTGCTCACACTTATGCTGAAAAATGAATCCTAATGACAGAAAAATATTATATATTTTAAGTAACAAATATGACCAACAAGGATGGGCAAACTGGTTCAAGCAATACCTACTGTAACCCACAGTTCATCTGAAAGAGAGTCTTCCTGAAAACTGAAATAAGTAGTCTCACACTCTAATTTATGAAAGGCTTGAAGCTCAGATTTATGTCTCAAAGATCACTAGACCTGACCTACTGTGATCTTACAGTGGAGTCTGGAGGTATCAACAAATAGGCTGTGGAAGCTTTTTGTGGACCAGGTAGAGGCAAAGTAAGTCAGTGGAAGAAAGAGAAAATGAGGGCCAAACATAAACAATGAGTCCAAACCAATAAAATACCAAACTATAGAGAGTCAGAGATAATTCAAGGAGAAAAAAAGTAGAACCACCTGTTAGAGGGAAATAAATGGGTTGAGCAATAAATGAGTTGGTATCAGAAAAGCATCCACCTTTTTTAAAAGCTTATCTACACCAAATCTTTTCAGAGTTTGTCCATCAACAATCATGACCCTTTCTTCTACAAACTCATCACATAACTAAACATTAGTGGTAGCTTGGGTACAAGTGATCATGACAATCACATTTATAAATGTGCAAACAGAATAAAGTCCAGTCCCATTATATCTCCTTGGTGCTTTAAAAGGGCTGATTTCACAAACATGAAAATTGTGAGCCTCATCAGCTGGGAGTACAAATTTAATTGGAAAAATGTGAATGGTAATTAGTTATTGTTTTTAAACACTTTAGATACCAACTTCCCACAATCCCTCAATTGAGGAAGGAGGACATATTGGTTTAAAAAATGTTTTTGTGGAGAAGAGAAGGAAGCTCTACAAAAAAAAATTAAATACCCCAAAAATGGAAGAGAGAGGAAGTTGATAGTAATGAATATATATCAGAAGTTATGAATTGTAGAGAATTGATAATGGAAGCAAAGGGACACAAGGAAAAAAAATCTATGGCCAGCAGAGATGAAGATAATAAGGAGGAAGTTTTTCAAAGTATATTAGGAACAAAGAGAATCCTAACAATGGTATTGGTTCATTACTAGATGGAAATAGTAGAATTATCAACAATAATGCAGAAAAGGCAGAAGTATGTGATAAATATTTCTGATCTGTATTTGGAAAAAAACAAATGATGTAGTCATATCATATGATAAGATACTTTCCATTCCACTAGTATCTCAGTAGGATATGAAACAGCAGTTTCATACCTGGAAAGGTATGAGCCACATTCAGCAGATGATAGAGCAAGATCAAAAGGGAATAATGTATGTGTAGCCTTAAAATGAGATAACTATTTGAAAGAGGAAAAACAACTTATGTTAATGGAGGTTTATTGGTACAACAGAGCTGAGGGTGCCAAATACTTACAAAAACCTAAAGAAACAAGTCATATTGTCTTGTCATTTGTCTTATCATCAGATAGGTCAGAGGAGAATAGCTGAATTCTACATTCTGAAGAAACAAGCTAGCTACAGTAGCTGCATCTGCTATTTGTTCATGTATCCGCCATATAAATTGTGGATGAGTTTAAATTAATTAGACTACCTTTGAGACTACCTTTTTACACATTGACATTAATATTTTTCATTAATATTTGTTCATTCATCCCCATACTTCATACCTCCCTTTCCCCACTCTTTGTATCTTGGACCTGTGGCAATAGCTAGGGAAGGAGATAGCAATAGCAATGACATCTAACATTCACTGGTGTATCAGTCTACTCGAAGAGTACAAGTTGGCAGATATACAAAATCATTTAAAATATCAAGAACTGTACCCTCAAATGATAAAAAAAGGTTTTAATTTTTCTCCTCGTCATCTAAATGCATTTGATGCCAAAATATCATTTCTTTAGTGCCTTCTCAGTCTTTCACACCAAATACTACAGTTTGCAAATATCCTGCAGCAATTGAGCCCAACCCACAAGTTTAAAATGTAAACCCCTCCAATCATACTGCACTTTCTCTCTCACAAATATGCAATCTATAAAAGTTTAAAATGGGGTTCATGATTTAGTTGATGGGGGCAGGGAAACAGACTGTGGATTGGAAAATGTATCTCATCTGACATACATTTTCAAATGTAATAAGGGAGCCTTATCTATGTATTTGGCTTAAAATAGGAATATTTTATCATTTAAGGCACAGCACCACATTCCTAATCTGTCATAGATTATGAGGGTTTAAGCTTGAGGAAACAGACCCTTTGTTAAAAGCCTCATTCTGCAACCCTTAATCATGTTTAGTAGCACTTAAAGTCAGTCCAAATACTGCCCAGTCCATGGGACTGCTAGTGTGGGAAAGGTTGAAGAAGCAGACTATCCAATGTTTTTCTTCCTTTGTGAAAATTCAGTCCTTGTCCCATTTTATTCAATATGAATTTTACCATTGACTTCCATGTGACAGAAAATCTGTCATTAAGCACTGTTCAAGTGCTAATGCTAATGACTTTGGTTTCTTAATACAAAAGGAGTAGACTATAATGTCACAATGGTGAAAAGCATACAACTATTCCAGCCAAGGCGTATAATTACAGCAATTTGATAAGCACAAAAACCAATTGCACAGCCTAAGCAAGATACCCAAAGTCTAAAAGCAGAATAGACAGAACACATTTTAAATTGGTATATTAATAAGACAGAGCAGAAGACTACCAGCTAATGTTTTAACTTGAAGTCTTCTTGACAGCAGCCAGCAACAGCGTACAACAGTTTATCTCATAAAGTTAAGAGAATCCAACTGAAACTGTGTGGCGGTGTGTGTGTGGGGGGGGGGATTATGAAGGCAATAAATTACAGATATGGGAATTTGCCCAGGATTTTAAAAATCAGCTAACCCACCCATTTTATGTACTAACCAGATTGCTTTATTTTAGTCTAGTTCTGGTAACATGGACAATTTATTTATTTTATGATTTATTATCACATTCTGGTCCCTTAAGTATTACTGATCACACCTCTGCGTGCAAGTATGTAATGGCTCTAAGGAGATAGAATAAGACAGGTTCCTTACAGTCAAAGTGCCACATTTCACCTTTCTCCTCAGTGGGGTGCACAATGGTGGGAAAGGATACAAACAGCACTTCCCTCCTTCTACCCCCATCACACACGTCTATCTGAAGCAGCAAAGTAGAACTGCAATCCCTGAGCTTCCAGAGGAAGGTGTTGCTTCCTTTGAGCCCAAAATACTCCAAAGGGGACAGAGAGAAAGCAGGTTCATAGCCTATTCCCCAGGCACTGTCAAGCAAAGCTTTCTGGGTGCATGAAGATGGGAGAAGAAGAGTAACATAGTTCATTGAGAGGTAGAGCCCTCCCAGAGATCTCTTTGCGATAAGGCAACCCGAGACTGCCTTCAAAGTTGGGCTGTATCTTAAAAAGGTACAGATGAATGCTAAAACACACAGAGCCAGAAGAGTGAGGGAAAGGTAAACAAGCAAGGGTGATAGAAGAAATCCATTAAATAGCTTGTAAGGTTGCTCAAATGGAGAGGACAAGGAGTTTGAAGTTTATGCCGAAAGGGATGTAGCGTCATTGAAGGTACTGGTAAGGGAGTTGCTGAGGTGTTGTTTTCTGGTCTGAGGTCAGATGTACAGCCGAGCCTGCATTTCCCTTGCTTTTCTGTACTTCAGGGGTAATCACCTGCTTCCACACTACTAGGATTCCAAAATACGATCTCCCAGCTGGGGTCTGGTTCAGTACAGAAATCATAACTCTTCACTTCCACAGGAGACTCCCACCTGCCCACTCCAGGACCTCAAGCACCCACAGTGCTCTAACTAGAGTCTGAATTGTGCTTAGTACCGGGTATCAGGGCTCACAATCCTTCCAAATTTATTTCAGAAGTCCTCCAGAGTCCTTTCTCTATGGTTTATCACAGACTCTCACAGGCTGCTTCCCTGGCTCACACAAGCCCATCCCAGTTACCTTGGCTGGAAAAACCCCACAGACACTGCTGTTCCTTCATGTCCCTTCCTCTCTGAAGAGCTTCCCACCTCCCTTCTGCTTTTCCCCCTTTCTTTCTCTCAGTGAGTGACTCAGCTTTTATGCACTGCTTCCTCCCCCAGGATCCTTGCTGTGAGTCATACATCCCTTCTGGAGACTACCACCTCTGGAATGCCTGGCCTTCAAAAGGGGTAGACCCCCTACAACAGGACTCTGAGCCATTACATGGCCAGTACTTTGTTACAGGAATGAAGTAGGCAGAGCAGCAGGTGAGAAGAGTTTGGCCAGTGCAATTTAAATAGACTGGAAGAGAGTGAACATGGCTGAATAAATCACAATAAATGGCTGAATAAACCAGGAAAATCACAGAAGGATATTACAGACAGGAGATCTTGGAGACATAATGAGGATTTTGGCAGCAGGGATACACTCTGAATATATTGGATATTAAGAAAAAGCAACAAGATTTAGCAAGAGTCTGAACATGGAAGACAAAAAGAAAAGAGAAAGCTGTCAAAGCCAACACCACCATGCTGGGGAAGATAATAGAATTAGCTGACACTTAGTAGAAGGGAAGACTTGAGGAAAAAGTTAGAATTTTTGTTTTGCCATGTTGAACTGTAGTTTATAGCAAGCTATCCAGAAAAAAAGTTGTCTAGGGTGGACTCTTCATACAAATGGAGAATGACCAAACTAGAAAGGCAGATTTGTAAGTTATCAGCATAAAGATGGTTGCTGGAGCTGTGGCTGCAGCAGACCCCACTCTGCATTAAGGTGTAGAAGACAGGATGACACTATAAAAGAAAATCCTGTGAGACACCAATGAGCAGTTGCAGAGGGAAGAGCTGGAGCCACCAAGTTACGTCTGAAGGAGAGGTCTGTCGAGAACTTGTCAAGCACTGAATCATAAAAGGCCAGAGAAGAGAAAGAGAGATAGAAAAGAGACTGGACAATGGACTTGGATGATCATTCTGAGAGAAGCAAAAGTAGGATAAAATGAAGAGGAAGCCCTTGGAAATGGGATGGAAGATGACACTGGTCACCTTCCGCAGAACAGTCTCTGAGGTCAATGTAGTTTCCCCAGTTTGACCAGTATGTTCAATATTGCTCTCTGGAAAAAGCTGCTGCTTTTATTAACAGCAAAAAGTTATGTCTATTTATTCATCCATATTATTCATTTATAGAGATCATAAATATACACAGTATTTTACAACCATAGAGGTAACCATCTTCTCTGCCTCAAAAGGAGCGGATGCATTATAGAAGACAATTTGGCAGAAGCAACAAAGTAAGAAGAACTCTTGCAACATGGGGGTTCAAGGAGCAACTTAACAGAGAAGAAAAGTGCCTATCTAGTAGACAAATAAAAGATTTTTCGTCCAAGGTCTAGGAGTGGTTTAAATGAAAGCATAGAAAGACAGACACAAATGAGCAGAGCATGAGCAGACATGTATCTGGTGGCAAGATTACATAGAGCACTGAAGGTAAAAGACTATGGTCACACTTGATATGGTAAGAAGCAGGAAGCATAGAAGGTTTCCAAGATGATGGAGTGGTAATTCTGTGGGGGGCAAGGGGGGATATAATTGTCCATACCTATATAGTGCTTTTCATTCCTAAGCGCTTCAACTACATACATTCTGTAGCACTGAAGTACCACACCTTGTCGGATGGAGGGCCACAGCTACATGAAAAATCAGCACCCAAAATGCTACCAAAAAAGGGGAGTTGAGGAGTGGGGGGATATTGTCAATGGTCCTCTTACAAAGACTTAGGCTCTTTGGTACCTACATAGAATGCTCCGTTTAAGTTCTAATTCAAAAAAGACACAATAAGGTTTTTAGTACTCTGTTTATCTACCAGAAAAGGTGGAACAGAACTGATCCTGCAGGTCCATGATTCTCAGGGAATTTAGATATCCCAGTTCTGATTCTTACAGAAAGCAGCATTCTCTCTAACAGGGTAAGAGCCAGGATACAAGAACCAATATGTTATTCTCACAGTTCACATACAATGACAGATCCGGAAAAAAAAACTTAACTCCTGTAATTGCCCCAGGGCCATTCAACGCACTTCAGAATCCACAGCTTTTCTCCTGTTATACAAATCAATGGAAAGCAAACACAATAACTGAAAAACACATCTCTGAATGGAACATAAATAAAAGCCTTCATGAAAGCTCATGGGAATAAGCCACTAATGGAGGAAACAATCAGTACTGGATACCATGGTAGAGTTTACAGTAAAATAAACTTGATTAGGGCTAACATTGCATGACCAATCTGGAACAAGCAAATGCCATTGTTTCTTTTGTGCCATATCTACAGAGTCAAATTCTTCCCAGTTTCACCCATATTTCCCCTTAACTGAAGTGAAGCAAAGTTGGTACAACTCCATAAAGAACTTAGCCCACAGTAATAAAGAAAAATACTGAAATTCCAAAGTAACTGGACACATCCTTTCTTTGCTTTGGAAGCTGAGAGCTATCCCAAACCTGGCACAATGAACAGTACTATTCCATTCACCACCATTATGTATCATTTTATATAAACATACACACATACTTGCACTTAGCCTCTAAAATAGAAGTCTGAAAAATTAAATGCAATATCTGTTTAGTCGACTGTTATTTCAGGGAGGTATTTGTCAAATATTCTGCTCACTTGCTCTTATACCTGTCACAAATTTATCTGTTAAACCAATACGCACTGCATTTCTTTTTAAAGTCACCCTGGAAATGTCCATGCTTTTGTATCACTAGCTAGGTGGCAGCAATAAGGATGCAACAGTTAGGGGCTAATTTCTATAAGACATCTCTTCAGTCTGTGCTGTGTAGTGACTCGTGAGTGGCAGACGTTGTATTATTATGCTGTTACAATATCATGGTGGTTCAATAGTGCAAGATGTATGTAATACACCAATGTGTGTAATACAACCACATTCCAGACCATGTCTTCAAACCAAGTTCTAACAGAAAGTGCAAAATAGATTCTCTAAAATAACAAAAGAAAATGATTTTTTCTGGTTTCAGTTTTCAAACCTATATTTTTTCTTGGAACAAGAAAAGCATCAAACCCCTTTGTATTACGGCCTAAAGTTCTGTTGAACTCCTGAGCTCACCCGCATAGTGTTGCCAATTTTTGTGATTGTATTTCAAGTCTTGAAATTTGTGTGTGCTGATGGAAGCATGAGATTAAGAAAACCACAACTTTCATTTTAAGAAGTAAATTTCTATCCCTAATGGGTTGCAGAGGAAAACTCAGTAACATATACCTGTAGGGTACATTTGAGTTATCTACGCTGCAGTTAAAAACCCATGATCAGCCTGTGTCAGCTGACTCAGGCTTGCAGAGCTTGGGCTAAGGGGCAGTTTAATTGCAATGTAGACTTTTGGGCTCAGGCTGGAGCCTGGGCTCTCGGACCCTGCAAGGTGGGAAGGTTCCAGAGCATGGATTGCAGCCTGGAGACCAAACATCTACACTGCAATTAAACAGCCCTGCAAGCCTGAGTAAGCTGGCATGGGACAGCTGCTGGTGTCAAATTGCAAGATAGTATAACTTACAGGTGCAAAGTTAATAGCCTAGAGGCTGCGGGGTGGCAGGGAAGAGTGAAGCAGAAGATGTGATTTACCTTGATTTTAATACGGCTTTTAACACAGTCCCACATGGCAGTCTCATAAGCAAGCTAGGGAAATGTGATCTAGATGAAATGACTATAAGGTGAGTACAAAACTGGTTGAAAGACTGTATTCAGAGTAAAAAGAAAAGGAGTACTTGTGGCACCTTAGAGACTAACAAATTTATTAGAGCATAAGCTTTCATGAGCTACAGCTCACTTCATCGGATGCATTTGGTGGAAAAAAAACCAGAGTAGTTATCAATTCAAAAAAAAAAAAATTCAGAGTAGTTATCAATGGTACACTATCAAACAGGGAAGGCACATCTAGTGAGGTCCAACAGGAGTCTGTCCTGGGTTTAATACTATTCAATATCTTCATTTATGTGGAAAATGAATTGGAGAGTATGCTTATACAATTTGCAGATGACACCAAACTGGAGGGGTTGCAAGCACTTTGGAGGACAGGATGAGAATTCAAGATGACATTTACAAATTGGAGAACTAGTCTGAAATCAACAAGATGAAATTCAATAAAGACAAATGTAAAGTACTTCACTTAAGAAGGAAAAAATCAAATGCACAACTACAAAATGAGAAGTAACTGTCTAGGTGATAGTACTGCTGAAACGAATCTGGGAAACATAGTGGACCACAAATTGAATACGAGTCAATATAATTTTGTTGCAAAAAAGGCTAGTATTCTGGGTTGTATTAACTGGAACTTTGGATAGAAGACACTAGAGGTAATTCTTGCAATCTACTTGGCACGGGTGAGGCCTCTGCTGAAGTACTGTAGTACTGAAGTACTGTATTCAGTTTGGGACACCACACATTAGGAAGGGTGTAGACAAACTGGAGAGAATGCAGAGGACAGCAACAAAAACCTGACCTCTGAGGAAAGGTTAAAATAACTGGGCATGTTTAGGTTTGAGAAAAGAAAACTGAGGAAGGACCTCATAATTGTCTTCAAATATGTTAAGGGCTGCTGTAAAGAGGACGGTGATCAATTGTTCTACATGTCCGCTGAAGGTAGGCAAGAAGTAATGGGTTTAATGTGCAGCAAGGGAGATTTAGGTTAGACATAAAGGGAAAACTTTCAAACTATAAGGGTAGTAAAGCCCTGTAATAGCCTTCTAAGGGAGGTTGTGGAGTCCACATCATTGGAGGTTTTTAAGAATAGTTGGACAAACATCAATCAGGAATGGTCTAGGTTTACTTGGTTCTGCCTCAGTGCAGCAGGGGGCTGGGCTTGATGACTTCTTGAGGTCCCTTCCAGACCTACATTTCTATGAAAGACCAGAACACAAATTAAAGAAAAAAATACAATTTTAAATCCTCATGGAATGAAACCTTGGCTCCCCTGAAGTCAATGGCAAAACTTATTGACTTAAGTGAGGCCAGAATTTCATACCATTAATTTAAAAGCCACATATTATTTCTGAGGTCTGATTTGTTATTTTTAAATACTGAGACTCGGCAATATTGCCCACTTTACAGTGAGCAGATTTGGCCTGGTTTGGCTCTCAGACTAATACAACCTCAGTGGAGCAATTGCAGTTATAACAGTGAAAGGATTTGACATTGCCAAAAAACATATCTTTACTCATGCTAATTAAGTTACTCCCATGTTTAAGCATTGGTAGGATTCGTCCACAGGACCAACATATGGATCACCGCACCACTTAATCTTTCTTGATAGTTTAAGACTTGAGTGGTGCATAGACCTTATTCAACCCTTGCACACCAGAGGTAAATTTCATCCAAATTAAGGAGTACTTTTTTCTTCTGTGGATTCCAGTTTTGAAAAAGACAAGCTCCTGCCAAGTCTGCCAGTTGTTATGCAGCATAGTTATCTATTAGAACATACCTGAAAGTGCTTGCATTTTGTTTTCCAAAAGTTGTCTATTAATGCCTAGTTTACAGACTATACATTTATTTATTTTTTCTAGTTGCTAAGATAAGTTACATGTCATTAGCCTACAACTTGAACTGTTGGCTTTTAAGTTTTATTTCCATTTTCCTTAAACCTTGGAGAGTTGAGTTTTATTTTTGTTTTCCATTTTTCCCTTATTTTTTTTCTATAAGGGAATTGACAATTGATGGACAAGAAAGAGTTTATTTACTGGGTTGCTTTGCTTTTACCTTTTTAAAAGTCCTCCTTGTCAGTCTAGAGTTGAGATTCTATCACTCAGTCTCATGAAAATAATCCTTCCTGAATATTAAAAGCATGGTATATACTAAGACTTCATTCCTTTTGTGGGATGTTTACTGTTCACTTCTCTGTGAAACCTAACTTTGTGACAGATCACTTTCCCTTTCCCCCCTGTGAGGAATTCCTCTGTATCTGCTTTTTACCCTTTCTAAAAAAGTCAACAAGCACTCCATCGGCCAATTCCATTACACATTTTCAACTGAAACCATCCCAAAAAGTCTCTGAATTTTACTACAGAAATTAAATATAAGTAACCCATAAGCTTCAGTTGTTATTTATGGATTCACTATAGAAATGTTATATAGTGATCATTAAGTAGACAGTAAACTCAAGATAAGGTTGTTGCTGGATTAGTTTAGTTCAAAGAAAGAAGCTATTGACAATATTCAATTTTTCATTAATTCATACCTCATCCCCTTTTCTTCTCATTTGGAGAAAAGTATCCATTATATTATGAATAAGGCTACAATTTGGTCACAGAGGTCATGGAATCTGTGATTTCCACAGATCTCTGTGACTTCAGCCCGCAGTGGCTGGGAGCTGCAGGGTACCCCCACCTCCCGTGGTGGCTGGGAGCTGTGGGGGACCCTTGCTGCCTGGAGTGGCAGGGGTCTCCCACAGCTCCCCCGCCACTGCGGGCAGGGGGGATCCCCTGCAGTTCCCCAGGCATCGCAAGCAGCAGGGGAACTCCCACAGCTCCCCCACCTGGGGGGGGAATCCCCCCAGCTCCCCAGCTGCCACAGGTGGCAGTTCCTCCCAGCTCCCAGCCACGGGGCAGGGGCCACAGTTCCCAGCCACAGCAGGGCTGGGTGCTCAACCCTCCTCCCTCCCCGTTTTGTCATGAACATTTTTAATAAAAGTCAGGGACAGGTCACGGCTTCCGTGAATTTTTGTTAATTGCCTGTGACCTGTCCGTGACTTCTACTAAAAATGTCCATGACAAAATCATACCCTTAATTATGAATAGTCATCGGTTTGTTTCCCAGACATAAATTAACCTTATAGATGTAATTTCTCAGTCAGACCTTCAATGGTCAATTATCTTTTAAAAAATAACACTTTAATGTAAAATGCTGGCTTACTGCAGTTGCCTTAGATAAGCTGATGTTTCACCTATCTCTAGATAGTCTCAAAACTGGAAGGAAACTCTTCAGCAATTCACTACACCATTGCTGAGCTTTACTTTATATTCACAGGTTTAGTGCTACACCACTATAGAGTTACATTAGTGTAACAATGGTGGTAAGGGTGGCCAGTCAGAGGGGTTTTTCCATTATGCTCATCTATGCTTTTTCAAAATACCACTCTACATTTAAAATACACACTACTGAAAGGAGTCTATACTAAACTTCCCTGACTCCCCTCTTCCCCCCACCCTAACTCACACATAAGCGCCTTTATCCCCCAAAAATCTCAAAGTGCTTTACAAACTAGGGCTTCAACTCAGCAAAGCTTTTAAGTGTATGCTGAAGTCCCCTTCACATCAATAGGAAGTTAATCACATATGTTGCTGAAGCAGGGCCTATACAAAATCCCACTTATCCCCAAGGAAAGTAACACGGACTCCATGTTGTATTATTTGAATTCCAATGAAGACCAGAAACCACCTTCAGGGCAGGGGGAACTATAAGGACCCCATGATCATTAGAACATCAAGTCACTTTGTGTGTCATCAAAATACAGCAGCCATTTCCCACGTGTAAAACATATTAATGTACAAAAACAAAATATTAACTGGTCTCTTTTCAGGACACTGAGAAGTACCGCTATATTAGGGTGACCAGACAGCAAATGTGAAAAATCAGGATGGGGTGGGGGGAAATAGGAGCCTATATAAGAAAAGGACCCCAAAATCAGGACTGTCCTTGTAAAATCAGGACATCTGGTCACCCTAAGATAAATAGATATGGCTAGATTAGATCCTGATACCTAGTATTATAATTCATTAAAAGTCTTAGCACATGAATCCAATATGTATCAAATTGGTTTTCATACCACCTGTATTAGTCCAATATTTCACTATACATTACTGCACCACATAAGGGGGGGGGGGTAGAATTTGTCTGGGCTTACCCAAAGAAGGGCAGCTCTGCTTTGGGGTGGGGGAGGGGAGAGAGGAAGGTGGTCAGAAACTTCTGTAAAAGGTGCTCGGTGATCAGCTTTTCAGCAGTGACTCCCACTCCCCCCCCAGGAATGTGCATAAAGTACGAAACATGGATGGGGCAAGTCTCTATGTCCAAGCAGCAAGGAAGCCAGCAAAACTTTAAAATGTGTGACTACTTCAATTCCTCCCTTAAACAAACAAACAAACCAGTCTTCTGCGGTAAACCCTATATTCTATTCTTCAGCTTGATTTCAAACAGTATCAAAGGCATGCTAATATTTTGGGGGATTAGTACATTTAATTATTTATGTGCCACTGATTTAATTAAGAGACCTTCCATAGAAAAACATGCAAAATCCCCAAATAACAAAGTCCCATTAATAGGCAAATAAACTTGACCTCCTTAAAAAGCATTCGAATTTTCTGATAGGATTTGTATTAAAATAAAGTAAGAGTCGTTGTGGCGGGGTGCTCCATATCTGTCTACATGTAAAAAGAGTAGCAACAGGAAATGACCTGTCCTTGGCACATGGCTTCCCCTGGCGCCTTTTTTTTTTTAACTCTTTACTTAAGCATAGGTACCATATCACATTACTATCTAATACATCCTCTACTAGAAACAATAGCCTCCCTATGTAATGAAATGGACTTTATAGGCAGTGAAGGTAGCGACACCTCTAGTTAAGAGAGTCCTGTAATGGGCAGAATTGTCTTAAGTTGCTTATATTTTTGCCAAACTTTAACCAAACTTCGAGATGAAGTTTTCCCACTCTGGGTCTCTGCTTGAGGTGGATTTTTTTAAACACTTTTCAGCTAATGTTGCTCAACCAACTCCAAGAACAAGGGAAAGACTCACTGAGAAGACTGTGCTCACTCACTTAAGGGCCAGCCAGAATTCTGCCCCACTATTACTGCTTGCCGCATGGGCAATAGGTTGACTGTATTGTTTTTGCTTATCTGTTCCTGTCACAGTGTAATAGCAAACATTGTAATTACCCTTGTAATTAAGTCACCCATCAAAGAAATATTGTGAAATGCTGATGAAGGACTTAAGGACTTTAACAGAAAATGATCATTTCAAAGCAAGTGGCCATTATGTATATGGTCAGAGGTCAAAAGTCTAAGTGCATCCCTCACTCACCTTCATCAAAGGAAAAGCCCACACGGGAGAGCCATCAGTCAGCTTGCTTTCTGTGTGAAGATACTATAAATATGGATTCAATGAAGGATCTTTTGTCTCTGGACTCCTTGGATTCTAACATGGCAGAATAACTGAATGAGAAGCCTGAGCTCCAGAATTAATCTGGATAGCCCTAAAAGACTTTTGGGAAACTGGCATCTTATTACATCACTGCCACCATTTGGAGTTACAAACTGTGATTTACCTGTTATATTTTACCCTCTCAATAACTCTCATTCTTTTTCTTAGCTAAGAAACCTATAGTTAGCTTACTGTAGATTTGGATGCTAACATTGTCTTTGGTGTAAGATCTGGACTATCAATTGATCTGAAGTAAATGATTGGTCCCTTGGGGCTGGGAGCAACCTGATGTGGTGTGATTTTTGGTTTTAGTGATCTTTTATCACAAAGTTCAATTTGTCTGGGTGGCAAGATAGACTGGGGAATGTAAAGGGACTGTCTGTGACTGCATGGTAAAACTGGTATAGTGATTCAGGAGTTCACATTTTTTACTGGCTTGGTGAAATCTAATTAAGAACATATGAATATAAGAACGGCCATACTGGGTCAGACCAAAGGTCCATCTAGCCTAGTATCCTGTCTTCCAACAGTGGCCAATGCCAGGTGCCCCAGAGGGAATGAACAAGTAATCATCAAGTGATCTATCCCCTGTCATTCATTCCCAGCTTCTGGCAAACAGAGGCTAGGGACACCATCCCTGCCCATCCTGGCTAATAGCCAATCTAGTTCTTTTTTTGAACCCTGTTATAGTCTTGGCCTTCACAACATCCTCTGGCAAAGAGTTCCACAGGTTGACTGTGCATTGTGTGAAGAAATACTTCCTTTTGTTTGTTTTAAACTTGCTGCCTATTAATTTCATTTGCTGACCCTTATTTCTTGTGTTATGAGAAGTGAGAAGGAGTAAATAGCACTTCCTTATTTACTTTCTCCACGCCAGTCATGATTTTATAGACCTCTATCATATCCCCCCTTAGTCGTCTCTTTTCCAAGCTGAAAAATCCCAGTCTTATTAATCTCTCCTCATATGGAAGTCATTCCATATCCCTCATCATTTTTGTTGCCATTTTCTGGACCTTTTCCAATTCCAATCTATATTTTTTGAGATGGGACTACTACATCTGCACACAATATTCAAGATGTGGGTGTAACATAGATTTATATAGTGGCAATATGATATTTTCTGTCTTATTATCTCTCCCTTTTTTAATGGCTCCCAACATTCTGTTTGCTTTTTTGACTGCCGCTGCATATTGAGTGGATGTTTTCAGAGAAACATCCACAATGACCCCATGATCTCTTTCTTGAGTGGTAATAGATAATTTAGACCCCATCATTTTATAGATATAGTTGGGAATATGTTTTCCAATGTGCATTACTTTGCATTTATCGATATTGAATTTCATCTGCCATTTTGTTGCCTAGTCACCCAGTTTTGAAAGATTCTTTTGTAACTCTTCGCAGTCTGCTTGGGACTTAACTATCTTGAGTAGTTTTGTATCATCTGCAAATTTTTCCATCTCACTGTTTACCCCTTTTCCCAGATCATTTATGAATATGTTGAATAGGACTGGTCCCATTACAGACCCCTGGGGGACACCTCTATTTACCTTTCTCCATTCTGAAAACTGACCATTTATTCCTACCTTTTGTTTCCTATCTTTTAACCAGTTACCAATCCATGAGTGGACCTTCCCTCTTATCCGATGACAGCTTACTTGTCTTAAGAACCTTTGGTGATGGACCTTGTCAAAGGTTTTCTGAAAATATAAGTACACTATATCCACTGGATCCCCCTTGTTCACATGCTTGTAGAACATACCACCAATTTGGGGCATCTGCCCTTGTTTTCTGACAGTTGTGAGTCATTTTATACAATGTGCCAGCTCTAACTCATCAGAAGCAGTACATAGAACGAGATTGGGAGACACAATGAAGGGGGCCTACACCCTTTGAGAACTTTAGAGCTCTGCTCTGTTGGGACTGAGGGAAAAGCCAGAGTGTAAAGAATTCAGGGATCAAGGCAGACAATCAGCAATGTGTATCCAACGGATATTCTTCCTGAAGCACTCTAGCAGTGGGGTTAACCACAGCTGAGTCTCTGGTAGTAACAGTAAAAAGCTACAAAATTCCAAGTGTGGTTTCTCTTCCCCCTCCTATCTCTTCCCCATCAGTCCCATAGTAACTGACAAGCCCCTATGGGACATCCATCTGCTGGCTCATTCTATGTTTGGTTGCTAATTAACCCTGATCTGTATTTTTCCTGATGAGCACCAATTGTTCGGATGGACCACAGACAATGGAGTTTGCAACAGCCAACAAGCTACCAGAATTGCAGCATGTGACGTTTATTTCTAAAATGCCAAAAACTATTCTAATAAATTATTTACACATTGGAAAGTAACATTGAACATTGGAAAGTAACATTCGCCTGAGTCATTGACACTCAAAAACCACAGTGTCTCACTGCATCTTAAAACACAGATCACTACATAGTAAGTGTATTTATTGTTCATAAAGTACAATTAATCAAAACTGAATCATTGCACAGCAGTTAACATGATGTAGTAGGGTACCTATGCTGTATATTTCAGGAGTAAGCCTTCCTCAAGTCAAAATGCTAAGGTAAAGAATTACTGGGAGAGACCTGATTTTAGATTTGTGCATACACGACTAATTTTAAAACAGTGTATAGAAATTTAAAAGGGAACAACATTCCCTGGACAAGCATTGCAATTGCTCTTCAACCCCTTGCACCCTCAGAGTATATGAAACAAACCTAAAAGATAAATCTTATGTTTAGTGAAGAACACTTCTAAATTCATGATGGAGCTATGAGAAATACATATGAATGTGCTTATGAGAAGAGTGGAACTAAGGCTAACAGCTCACTATCACATATAGCCTTTATGTGACATGCAAAGAGGGAGATAGTTATATGATCACAAGTCTAAGGACCTGACAGTAACATTTTTCCCATTTACCTCTCACATACAGCTGCTGTCAGAAGCATGGATTCATGCAGGACCATTTTCTAGTCTCATTAGAAGTTCAGTCATGAGAATGAGGTGCAGAGTTACAGTCTTAATGCCTGATATTTGGAGAAAAGCAGCATAGTCTGCAGTGCTACTTTGACCTTTTCAGTATTCTGTAATTTGTTAGACCATTCATGTTCTCCCTTATTTACAGTTTCACTAACCTGGGAGGAAGAGCAGCAGCGTAAAAAGGTCAGAGCAGTACAAAGGAAGTCTAACAGAATATGCTAGGCATTCAAATCCAGACATAATCAATGCCATAAAAATATCAAACTAACCCACCCAGAAAATGGCATCATAATACATTCTCAATACTCAAATATTGAGAAATAAACCAAACTAGTCTACCATGCACCTAGTGGTTTACACTGGTAACTAAATTCTTTGAGTGTAGAAGTACACTGTGGGTACATTTAATTATTCCATTTCCAGAGATTATCGTGAAATGAAGTCTCTACTTTTATAATTTGGACAACTGGCCATATATATATATATTGTGTGACACCCCAAATTAATGGTTCTTTTTTTCTAGTCCAACCTTGGACATTCAGGACTTCAAATCAGCAAGGTACTTTAAGCATTTCTAGTCCCCTGAACATGCTGCTTAAAGTGACACATGTTCAGAAGTCTCTTGCTGAATCATTAGCAAAAGTGCACATAAATCAATGGCAATGACACAGACCTTCAGATATTTTTTTAAAAGGGTCAGGCCTTTACATATCTAAATATGGGAACCCATTCGCTGGGGCAACAAAATTAGAAAATGGTTTTGATAATGCTGAAAATAATGTACATAAAAAAAACTGTTGGGGATCAAATCATATTGCTGAATATTCTTTTATTCAGTTTCATAGAAATAACATATATTGTGACGGGGCAAGGCCAGATGGCTATGGGAGAGCAGTCTTATTGGGATCAGGGAAGTGGTAGGGCGAAGCCCGTCCACTGTTAAAGGATCCCCCCCAGCCTAAAAGGGGGATCCACAGGGCCTAGATACCAAAAAATTCCGGGGCACAACTAATGAAATAACAGAGACGGGAGTGTGGTCAAAGGGTCAAATGAAGGGAACCGGACGGGGACACCGAGCAGAGAACCCCGGACAGCACCCACTGCTCCTCAAAGGCATCAAGGGAGTCAGAGGATGCCGCCCAGAGGAACTCTGCCCGGATATGTGAACGGACCGAGGATCGGAAATAGGCCCCACAGTCACAGGAGACTCCATCGGCCAACCTCCTCTCTCTGGTTTTATAGATGGCCATTTTAGCTAGGGCCAGGAGGAGGTTGACCAGGAGATCCCGTAACTTTGTGGGGCCATGGATAGGGAGTGCATAGATAAGAAGGTGAGGGGAAAAGTGCAACCAAAAGCATAATAAAATATTGGTGAGGAGCCGAAATAGGGGCTGCAATCTGGCACACTCCAGGTATATGTGTGCCAGGGTTTCCCTCACGCCACAAAAGGGGCAGGTGTCTGGGATTGAGGTGAACCGCGCCAAGAACACGCCCGTGCTCACAGCTCCATGAAGAAGCCGCCAACTGACATCCCCGGCGTTCCTCGGGATTAAGGTGGAATATAGGCTGGCCCACCGGAGCTCCTCACCCTCAAAGGTGGCAGGAGGTCCTGCCATTTTGTATCGGGGCGGGACACAAGGGTGAGGGCATGAAGGGTGTGGAGCACAAGCATGTATAGATGTTTTCTTGGCGTGGTTTGAAAGCAGACTGGCTGCATCTCATGCAGCTGGCTTACAGTGAAGGGGTGAGAGGGTCGGTTGGGTCCACGGGTCGGGGGTCCAATTAAAAGGTCCGACAGTACTGGGGTAGAGGGTGGGCGGGGCGTGCCCTCGTGCAGGACCCAGTCGAGATAAACCCGAGCAGCGGGTGGCAAAGCGGCCTTCACCTCCTGAAGTATGTATCGGGGATTACAAGGTCTGGAGAGCCCCATGCGTTGAGCGAGCGTCAGGGGATCCAGCCAGTCTCCCCGGTCATAGTCCAGGAGGACTCCGACTCTTGTGACTTCTGCCAGGACCAACCTCTGGCGCACCAAGCGGGACTCCGCCACATGCACATGGAGCTGGGGGTTGTGTAGCAAGGGCTCCGCGAGGAGATCTGCCCCCTGGGTGACCGCCACGGACCTGGTCATTGAAAAGAGTTTCCAGGTCTGGAGGAGGTCCTGGTAGAAGACCGGCAGCCTGGAGAGGTCTCGCGGAAGACCACTCGGATGGAGATAAAGGAGCTGCCGGTCATACTGGAGCCTCGGAAGCGGCGCAGGAAGGCATGTGCCAGTATGCTCCATGCCGGACTACCTGCACCATAAAGGAGCTTCTGCAGGGCCTGGAGACGGAAGACATGGACCTGAGTAAGCGGACATTTCAGGCCCTGCCCTCCCTCCTCCAGGGGTAGATGGAGAACCCCTACAGGGACCCAGTGCAGTCCTGACCAAAAGAACTCCAAAATCGATGTCCGGAGGTTGGCCAGGAAACCCGGGGCCGGGACCAGGGTGTTGAGCCAGTACCAGAGCATGGACAGGACTAGTTGATTCAGCACGAGCAATCTCCCTCGAAGGGAGAGGCACCGGAGTAGTCCTGTCCATTTCTGGAACATCTCTGTCACCCTGCCCTCTAAATTCTGCTAGTTCTCCGGCGGAGAGGGATACTTGGCAGAAAGGTAAACGCCGAGATATAGCAGCGGACCCGTGCTCCACCAGATGGCCTGAAGCGTGGGTGGGAGGGAGCTCGCCTGCCGCCAGTCCCCTACCACCAAGCCAGAGCTCTTGACCCAGTTGACCCGCGCGGAGGAGGCTGCCGAATAGATGGCCTGGCAAGCCTCCACCCGCACCAAGTCACCTGGGTCCTGGACCCGAGGAGCACATCATCAGCGTACGCCGACAGGACCAGCCGCAGCTCAGGTTCCCACAGCACCAACCCTGTCAACCTCCTTCGGAGGAGACAGAGGAAGGGCTCGAGCGCCAGAGCATTACAGCTGGCCCGAGAGGGGGCACCCCTGCCATACTCCTCGCCCGAAGCTGACCGGTTCGGTCAGGGTCCAGTTGAGCCTGACCACACACTCTGCGGAGGCGTACAGCGCCTGGAGAAAACCCAAAAACTGGGGTCCGAAGCCAAACACTTGCAGAGTGCTCAGGAGATCCATCCTGTTGAACGCCTTCTCCTGATCTAAGGACAGGAGGGCGAACAACAGACCATCCCTACACCCGAGTTCCAAAAGGTCCCGGACCAGATATAAGTTGTCGAAGATGCTATGGCCCGGGACGGTGTAGGTCTGGTCTGGGTGGACCACATCCGCCAGCACGGACCTAGCTGCAGTGAGATGGCTTCTGCCACGACTTTGTAGTCTGTGCTGAGGAGCGAGACAGGACGCCAATTTCGTAAATCGCAGAGGTTCCCCTTCTTCGGCAATAAGGCGAGCACGGCTCGCCTGCACAAGAGAGGGAGGACCCCACTCTTCAAAGACTCGGCCCAGACGGTGACTAGGTCTGGGCCAAGGACATCCCAGAACACGTGATAGAACTCCACGGTCAGCCCGTCCATGCCCGGAGATTTATTGGTGGGCATGCAACGGAGGGTTTCCAAGAACTTGGCCAGAGTGAGAGGCAGCTCTAGCCGGTCTCAGTCACCTGCACTGATCATCGGGAGCTCCTCCTAGAGCACTCTGCAAGCATTAGGATTGGTCAGATCCGGGGACAAAAGGCTTGCGTAGAAGGCTCTCGCCCTCCTGCACATCTCTACCAGATCCATGAGGGGGGTGCCATCTTCTGCCAGAAGGCAGATGACATGATTCTTAGCCCCCTCTTTTTCTCCAGGGCGTAGAAGAAGCAGGAGCCGCGATCCATCTCTCGAAGGAGACGGATGTGGGATCGAACAAAGGCACCCCAGGCCCGATGGTCCTCGAGGGCCCGGAGCTCCTCCTGCTTCTCCTCGCATGCTCTGCAGAGGGGCGAATCCTCGGGGCTGGCGGCCAGATGCCTCTCCAGCTCTAAGACCTCCCGTTCCAACTGCTCTATCGCCGCATCCCTCTGTCAGCTGGCGCCCCGGATGTAGTCACGGCAGAAGACCCGGGCACGCACCTTCCCTAGGTCCCACCACCACCGCGCCAAGGGAAAGGCACGCCGCTGCCTTCGCCAGGCCAGCCAGAACTCCCAGAAGGATGCCACGAAGCCCGCATCCTCCAGCAAGCTGATGTTGAAATGCCAATATCAAAAAAAATTTTGATATTCAATCATAGGAATCCCATTTTTGAACATCTTCATTTGTGTTGAACATTTTTGTTACCATAGAAGTATAATGTTAAAGTCACTCTATTCCTGCTCTTATTTTTATACTACTGAAAAGACAGAGGTCGGTCAAAAATTCTGCCAAAATTATTTTGGCCAAAAACATTTCCATTTTTTAGTGAAAAGTTGAAATTTGCCTCTTCCTGAAGGGGGGAAAAAAAACACCAAACATTTTCCAAAGAGCTCTACAAGTACCTTTGTTTCTGAATCACCTTGATTGGTTTTCTTTGATTTTTTTCCCCTGTTATAATAGTGTTTTTATTGTGTTGTGTATGCACTGCACTCTAAACACTTCAGCCAGGGGACTTCTAAAACAAAACCAAAAATTACTCTTAGTTACTGAAAATCCAAACAAGGAACCAAATTCTGCCCACACACCAGAATAAATCCAGAGAAAATTAATTGATGTCAGACCTTGAATTCACACTGATGTAACAGAAGAATTTGATTCTATGTTTGCATGTTATACCCAAGTAAATTGAGAAATAATTGCAAAATTTGTGCTACTATCTACTTTCTTCTTTACAATTGTTCTTCCTGTTAAAATATCAATTATGAGAAATCCTAACAATTACGTTTAGTTCAGGAGGAACTTCAGAGTTGCTATAATAAAAGCCTTTTATGACTCCTAACTCAAACTAGCTCTGATGACGTAGAAAAAAAAACCCCTAAAGCTTAAATGTTTTGTCTCAAAGATCCAATCTGTCCATCTTTAATCTACATTATACTGTGCAATCCACCCTCTGATTGAAATAAATATTGGGTGGGTAAAACCTACAACTATTTGCAGTTGAACACATCTCAAAAAACCCTCTTCTTGTAGGGTGCTGGTTTGTCCTCTGCCTACAAAGGACCCATTGAAGTTAGGCTAAGAGCTGAATCCACTGTGACACCCAGAGTCTTTTCCAGACAGTTATATTTCTCACACAGAGGCAAAAAAAAACCCCACTAACAGTTCCTCAGCCCACCCTGAGCACTAAATAGTCTGTTGTCTCCTCCCTCCCCCCCGCCCGGTGCTAAACAAGGATGAACATTTGTCGAATTTGATCAAACAGGATTTTGCTAGTTAATTTGATCACTCTGTTCACATCTGTCTCCATGCTGAGACAAACATGTACTAACAAGGAAACTTGTTGTTTTTGTAGTGTTCCCTTCAGAAAGAAAAACAAGTCAGAGTACACTGTGCTCTTCACACTAACACATGATGCTTTAGCAATAGCACACTTATCACTGGAGAAAAAGGGAGATGTCTTATATTGAAAGCTGCAGTGCAAAAACTTATTCTCCATGTACATATTTTTATGTACCACCACAGCAACACTAGACTTGAGTCTCCACACATTCCCAGATCTCCATTACACTGTTGGATTTAGTGCTGGGAAAACTGGTTTAGTGTAAATAAAAATTCCCAAAATTTTCCCCTATCCATAAAACTAAAGTTACGGTAAGTCTTTTGAGATTTGGGACACTGAGGCTTATTAATGGCATTGATCTCAGGGAAATTACTCCTGATTTACATCCGTAGACACGAGTGGACTATCAAGAGTCTTGCTATAAGAGTAGGGCACAAAGTACTTACTCCACAAAAATTGATGCTTTTGTCAAAATAGAGAGGAAAGTTTCCTCATCGTTAAGGATAGAAGTAGTCAGGGGAGTCTAATGAAAGTGTTCACATTATCAGGAATCCCCACCATACAGTTTTTGTGGGTTTTCTTTGACATTTCCCACACATACCCTGGACAAATCATCATAGAACACTTTTACAAGCAAAAAAGAGATTCTATTCAGATCTTATTTAAATCACTACATTTAAAAGTGATTCAAAAATGTTAATGCTACGCTCAAACTAAGCCCAGTTAATTGTTTTGATGCCCACTCTATGATTCTAGCTGCCTAGCAAGACAACTAATCAGACACTGAACATCTTTTTAAACTTATTTGTTTAAGTGTGCGATTGTGCAGTGCAATCTTAAGCATCCCTGAAATTGACAACCTGTTGAAATGATGATTGCTTCAACAGTTTTGGGGCCTCCTCATACCAATCTTGCATTACTTCTGGTATTGCTGTGAAACAGGAGTCAGTCTCCTGCATCTTAAGCCAACCAGGTCCCATTCAGACCAGTGTTCACCACAGGTGACAATATTTGTCCCTTTCATTTTGCAGTTACTGGATGGCATTCTGGAATTGGAGTGTCCCGCAGCAAAGGACAATTGTAATGCTCAAACTACTTATTGGAATGCTTATTCCTACTATTTTTTTATGTCCTCAACTCTCTCCAAACTAATGCAATTCCATATTACCGCAGGTGGAAAGCTGGTTGCAGTACATTGGATATCACAGGCTTGTGCATATTGTTGCAATCCAGAAATTTTATTAGAAACAATGGAAAGTGAGATGACCTGAAATGAAATTAGTGTAGAATTAAAGATTACACACATCAGAAAAATTTGTCAAATGCTGATCATAGTGGGCCCTCTGCTAATGGATACCTCTCCTTTCCTATTGTGAAAGCCCAATCTAACTCATGGTTCTTGTGTTTATCCACTTTCATTCTAGAACATCCATGTTTTCACATCCTCCCTCACTCACTCATTCACACCCCTCCAATGATGAGCTCACTTGTAGATACCAGCAGAAGTAGTTCTATTCATAGCCTTTTGTGACATTATATGATTAAAACATGACTAGGTAGATCATTGTTGCTACCACTCTTTTACAATTGCAACAAATCTTATATAAAGTGTGACAACTAAGGTGTCAATAGAAAAGTTATGGTTTGTTATATATGATTATCCTATTTGTATGCATATATCATTTTGATATCTAAAGTTATGAATATTAACTATGTACCTGTATTTCAAATGTTTGCTCCTGTGGTAACACCCACAAGGTATTTAGCCAGCACATTGTGAATGGAGTATTCAATCCGATGGCTCATCAGCGGACACAATGGACCTTGGAAGAAGCCTATCCACACCTAATGGACATTCTGGTCAATATTCTAACTAGCGTATGGGTAATGACCTCTGCTATGATTCAGCAAAGTATGCAAGGGCATGTGATAAGACCATGTGACACTACACTCTATCTTGTTACCTATATTTTTTCACAAGCTTTGAGGAGGGCTTTGTTTGAAACAATGGGTTTCCCTCTACATGGCAGAAACTATTAAATGCCCTGGAAACATCTTCATCTGGCCTCTTTTCTACTCTGATCTCTGGACTATGGATTTATACTAATGAGAGCATTCTAACCAAGAGACTGAGGACCTTCCAATGAATTGGGAACAACCAGAAGCGTAACCAGCTAGCAGTGTGTGCCATCACTGCTTCAAACCTGATCCAAGAGCTCACCATCTTTACTATAAAACCGACCTCAAAACTGTACATACGTGTATGTATAATGATCTTTTAACCAATACTCTCTCTCTTCTTTTTTTAATAAAGTTTAGTTAATAAGATTTGACTGTAAGCACGTATTTGGATAAGACCTAAAGTATTCATTAACTTGGGAGGTAATGTGTTCAATCCTTTGGGATTGGTAGAACATTTTTACATGATGAACAAGATTTTCAGTAATCTCTCATTGTATTTGACTGGATGTCTGGGTGGAAGCCCAAAGCTGGGTTGCTTTTAAGGGAACTGTGTTTTGGCTTCCATGTAACCAGTAGGGTATTGTAGAAACTGTTCTGTTGCTAGCTTGGTGGATCTAAGTATTAGAAATAAACACCATCTTTGGGGATTGTCTGTCCCATTCTTTACAGTTCGCCCTAATTGAGCAATCTCAGTTTGGCCCCTGGGAACCTGGTCACACCTTAGAAATCACACAGCCAATCAATTGAGGGGTTTCCTATAGTTTCATGAAGGGCAATCTCAATGCAAGATACAAGGTAATTATTAGAAACTAATTCTACAAGACAGTTCTTGAATCCAAGGAAAAATGTGGGAGACCCTTTCAGACATTTAGGGCCAAATTTCAAGGAGCATCAACTACATTTATACACACACTATTTTTCATCCATGACTCCCATGCACAAAGAGAACAGTACTAAGGTCTATGTATCTGATCTGTTGGTATGACACATTCTGATAGAAAATGATTGTAAGCAAAACTGTAGACATACATTTAGAAGCCAGCTGTTGGCCCTGTCTAGTCTGAACACATAATTAGAAAATTCTATTATTGGAATAATATTGAACTGGCAGTGGAATGGATGATGATGGTAAAAAACACTTTCACTTCCCTTTGATATTACTAGAAGGTCACACACACTTTGTTGCTTCTGTAGGCTTTATTCATTCCCCTTGCATTCCCCCATTTCCCATCACAAGTACTCCATGTGCCATTCTCCCATCCCCCGCCCTGCAACACCCCCATCCCCTCTCATGTCAGGGGCTCTGTCTCTCCTGCCCATCCTCCTTCCCTATTCCAGGGGCTGTGGGCACCCCAGCTCTCTCCTTCCCCAGACCCCTCTCCATCACCACCATCACTTATTTATTTTCTGCCTGGGAGTCAAAAATCACTGTCACACAACCAGTAACTGAGCTAAGAATATCCAGGGTTTTAAGTAAAGCTTTCTTGTGCCAACCATATTTGGTTGATGGGTTCATTAATAGAGAATTTTCAGATAAGCATAGTAAGCATCTGAAGCCTCACTTCATCTTGAAGTGGTCTGAAGCATCTGAAGAAGTGGGTTTTTTACCCACGAAAGCTTATGCCCAAATAAATCTGTGAGTCTTTAAGGTGCCACCGGACTCCTCGTTGACTTCATCTTGTAACAGACAATACTTCAGATCTCTGGGAAAAGACTCTTCATGGGGGGCAGGGGGGATTTCAGGACTTGGTAAATTGGCATCTGCTGCCCTAGGACAAAAATGTCCTTATCATACCACAATAGATGTGTACGAGTTGGTCAAAGATGCAAGAGCTGAATGCTCCTATAGTCAGTGTTACCTTCACATGACTTCTTTTGATATTCAGAGAGACAAAGATAAGAAGACTGCAAACATATGGCATGTGAAGAGAAAAATGTGCAGCAATGTCTGGTCCACACTACACAGTTAGGTCGACATAAGGCACCTGTCATAAATATAAAGGGAAGGGGAAACACCTTGAAAATCCCTCCTGGCCAGAGGCAAAATCCTTTCACCTGGAAAGGGTTAAGAAGCTAGGATAACCCCGCTGGCACCTGACCACAATGACCAATGAGGAGACAAGATATTTTCAAAGCCGGAAGGGGGAAAAACAAAGGTTCTCTCTGTCTGTGTGATGCTTTTGCCCGGGAACAGAACAGGAATGGAGTCTTAGAACTTAGTAAGTAATCGAGCTAGATATGCGTTAGAGTCTGTTTTGTTTAGATGGCTGATAAAATAAGCTGTGCTGGAGGGAATGTATATTCCTGGTTTTGTGTCTTTTTGTAACTTAAGGTTTTGCCTAGAGGGATTCTCTATGTTTTGAATCTGACTACCCTGTAAAGTATTTACCCTCCTGATTTTACAGAGGTGTTTCTTTTACTTTTTCTTCAGTTAAAATTCTTAAGAACCTGATTGTTTTTTCATTGTTCTTAAGATCCAAGGGTTTGGGTCTGTGTTCACCTATGCAAACTGGTGAGGATTTTTATCAAGCCTTCCTCAGGAAAGGGGTGTAGGGTGTGGGGACGATTTTGGGGGGAAAAGACGTTTCCACATGGGCTCGTTATTTGTTAGATGCTTGGTGGTGGCAGTAATAAAGTCCAGGGGCAAAAGGTAAAATAGTTTGTACCTTGGGGAAGTTTTAACCTAAGCTGGTAAAAATAAGCTTAGGGGGTTTTTCATGCAGGTCCCCACATCTATATCGTAGAGTTCAGGGGAAGGAACCTTGCCAGCATCTTACTGCCCCTCTTCAGGTCAATGGAAGTTCTCCTAGAGAGGACGTGCTCCACCAACAGATGGAGGATAGTGTGGCCATCCGCCATCACAGTAAATTACTGTGGTTACTGTAAGTTAACCAATGTTAGGTCAACTTAAGGCTGTAGTGTAGACATGCTCTTAATGTTCCCCTAATCAACACAAATGGTTAATTAAGAGTTACTCAGGCAGCTCCTTATCATGGATATTTATTATGGCATATGTTGAAACATTGTTTCAAAGCATTCTCAGTTTCCCTAGTAGTACAGGACAGTGCTCGCTTAAAAGGAGCACCCTTTTGTTGTAAAGAAGAGTTGATTTCAGTTCCTGCACAGGCTTTTTCATTTTTTCTATCTTTGTCCCTGTTTCTGGCATGTTCTACATGGTAGTTTTGCAATCCTGAGTTCCAACTCATGCAATAGTCTTTTACCATGAAGTGCCTTCTTGATGGGACTAAATTAAGGACACAGGCTGTGTATCTATGAATACAGATATTTATTCTAGCATATAAACAAATAACAGCACAAGTTATGATTGAATAAAAGAAAGGAGTGACAGTTCAAAATGCAAGTTTGTCATATCAGATCAGTGACAAGCCAACTAAAGGTGAGCCCAGTTAAATCAGAAATTCAGGTAAAGTACTGTATGGTGCTGTTCATCTAGGCACCTCCTAGTGCATGAATGACAAACTATTTATAGCAAAATAGATTTTAGACAAAGCTTTTGAGAGTAGTAGAACAGTTTTTTAGATGAATGATAATTACAGAAAAAGCAATATTTTGAGTAGACTATAGTGATGTTTAAATTAACCTTTTTATTAGAACTGGTCAAAAAAAAAACAGTTCCTACAGTCTGCCTGACCAGTCCTATTCAAGAAACTGGGAGAATGAGGTTTCCTAGTGGAAAATTTTGGATGAACACAAAAATATTTTCATTGGGAAATGCTGCCATGGGGACTCATGAGAGTCATCATTTGTGTGCCACGTGCTCCCAGTTTCTTGTATAGGCCTGACACCTTGGTCAGACAGACTGCATCTCTCTTGACACACCACAGTCCCCACCCCCTTTTTAGACATGGGAGGCAGTGCATTATGGGGGTCACTATCCATAGGGCAACATCAGAGAAGTAGTCTGGCTGGGAAGGCTGGCCCACAGAAAAGAAGGGGGACATTAACATTCCAAGTTAGAAATGTTGGAAAGAAAGGATGCATTGTGACACAACAAGAAAAAATAAAGTTCTCCTCAGAAAACAAGTTTTATGCAAATTTTTATTTAGCCAAAAAAAACAATGTTCAGTCAAAAATATGAACAATTTGACCTGCTCTAATTTTGATATACTACAAAATTCATTGACAGTAAAGCTGCCTGAAATAGTTGGGCATTTCTTGCTTTATATTCCTCATGAACTGCACCAATTGCCAAGACCCCTACAAAATGGGACTGCAACAGATCCCACCTCTCCCTCGGAGGAGGCCTGTGGCTAGACTCTGCATCAATACATCAACAAAGGGGGAAGTTTACTGCTTTGTGCCACTTGTACATAGCAGGCATGGACAGGAAGGCATGGACAGAGGGCACGGTTTCTCCCTCTGTGTAGGCCCACCTATATACAAGGTACGTCAAAATGTGACATGTAGGCACTGGGCTGAGTAGTGATAGTGCAGGTTGCACCAGCACATGGCCTGGGAATTGTTGAGGGGAAACAATTATGTTGACACCTGTAAATATTATTCCGATGGTAATTAGGATGATAGCTGGTAGAATGGTTTATATTTGTCTATATACTATACACTGAAATGTAACTACCGTATTTATACTCCAATTGATTTATTTTATAATTATATGGTAAAAATTAGAAAGTAAGCAATTATACAGTAATAATGTGCTGTGATACTTGCATATTTTTATGTCTGATTTTTGTAAGCAAGTAGTTTTTAAGTGAGGTGAAACTTGGGATATGCAAGACAAATCAGACTCCTGAAAGTAGTCTGGAAAGTTTGAGAGCTACTGGTGTAGACTGGTTTCAGAGTAGCAGCCGTGTTAGTCTGTATTCGTAAAAAGAAAAGGAGTACTTGTGGCATCTTAGAGACTAACAAATTTATTTGAGCATAAGCTTTCGTGAGCTACAGCTCACTTCATCGGATGCATCTACTGATGTAGACTGTCCACCTATGGTGGAGACGACCCATTGTGCTGGGACCAGGACAATCCATGGAGCTGTCTCCTAACCCATACCCACCAGTTGAAATTATGGAGAAACTTTATGCAGGCCACACACCTATTGGTAAGGCTCCTGACACCTTTTCCCACCCTCTGTGCATTGACATGAGTTCTAGCTACAGTCTGCCACTTGATGAGTCTCTGCATTCCTCCATGCCAGTCTGCAAATATGAATTTGTATGTGTGTGTTAAACATGAGGAACATACATAAAGAACAAAGGAATTGGCTTTTAAATATATTGGCTTTTAGAGGAACAAAATGGCTCTATCAATTGTTTGAACAGTATTATTGATACAAATCAGAACTGCGCCAGTTCTGCAAGAAATGACAGCCCAGTTAACTCACTGCTCCATCTACACAAACAACCTTTGGAATCAGCACAGCTTTTAGAAATATTAGTGCCAATTTCTCTTGCTATTGCTTTCCACTTTAGAAGTTAATACTGTGCTGGCGTGAATTCAGAAATGAGTTGGATGTCATCTCAGCTTGCTGTAAAAGCGAGGTGAATGGTTTATATTGCTCCATAGACACATTATTCAAAGGCTTTGCAACCTATAAACAGGGGATGTTACCACTGGTAGTTATTTTGTGACATCTTGGTGAAAGGAAATAACCCTTGGATCATCTAAGAAACACTTGGAATACATTAAAAAGAATGTGTGCATATGAAATATGCAGTAGAGGTAAAAGTATGCAAAAAATATCCTCATACATAATCAAATAATGTCTCAGGCCTATAAACAGGCCTAGAACTTGAACTGCCTAGAGTCTGGGATTTTAAATTGCTGGAAATGGTGGGGTGGTGAAAGCAGATAGTAGTTTTAAAATGGCTCTCAAGTTAAACATTCTAAAATCCCTCCTATTTCCTTTACGTTGTTATGAATTATTCATCTGGACTGAGCAGCATGCAAACAACAATAAAACGACATCCGTATTTTTGTGACAACTGTTGACAAACGACAGCTACTCTAAAGACAGAAAATATTTGCTTTGTATTGCCGAGCTGTACATCTTTCTCCTCTTCTCTAGAAGCATTTCAGTCAATCTCACATTCTTTCTAAGCATCTAAAATTTGGAGTGCATCATTGCTCACATGTAGATATGATGACCCATTGTGCTGGGACCAGGGCAATCCATGGAGCTATCTCCTATCCCATAATACAGTTTTATCTTAAACTAAATGGTCAAACTGACCACTTAGGATTTTCATAGCCAATGTACTTCACATTACAGCTTATTATACAAACAGTTATGTGGTTGCAAACCTCTGGTACACCAAGAAGCTAGAATAAATGGACATGGATGCCATTGGCTTGGAGCCAGCTCATTAAAAGCAATGGTGTGAATAATATAACTATGTTACAGATTCAGTTCTTTGAAAAGCATTATCCACCTAACAGTGCACCAAAGCAACATAATAAACATGGGGCTCTTATGGCTGTACATTACTGCAACACATGTTGAAAAATATTAATCAAACTCACTGAAACACCTACTAAAAATATCTGTATTCTTTTGGTGTGCATGCTAAAATATTCTAAAGCACAGAGGAACACTTATCACACATCAGTTGAAAACTCCTGGATTCAAGTGGATTTTTACTGACTTTTCATGGGTAAATCAGAATACAGAGTATGAGGAGAGGTGCTAGTGTGATTTAAAGGATTTTGAGGAGGTAGAAAGAGTATCTGGAAAATGTGTTGCAAGTCATGGTACATATTTAGTTTAAATTAGTACCAGAGATTAAAATCACCTTCTAGTCCATAAAACTTCTTTTCCTTGTAATTTAAACCCATATTTCTTTTAGTTAGGTTCAGCCATGCGTATCTTTAGTGATATTAAAATACTTAATATTTGTCTAGCATAGTGTTCAAAAATACATTGGGTAAATTAATAACAGAAAGTGCAGTTTGCAACAACTTTGAAAGTGTCTCATGCCTTCCAGTGGTGAATGCTTGTAAGTTTTATTTTTTAAAAAGATTAAATTGTTTAAATTAGCATAATAAAATAAGAGACCAGCTAGCGGGGGAACAGAAGCTCTGACAGCTTCAGGAAGTGAAAAAGGATCATTTAGAATTTGTTTCCTCCTCCTACCAACCTAATTTGAATATGCTGCTCTCTAGTTCCCCATAAGGGTTAAAGGAAAGAATTATGGGGCTTCTGACCAGATGCCTGACATATTTTGCATTTGCTGTACTTGAAAGGAAGTCCATAGAGTGTCCAGAGATATATCAACTAAAGTTTCCCCTTGTGCCACACTCATGTAATATGTTAACTGTGCTATGTAACTGCAGATATGTGAAAGGGAACACAAGTGTTAGAATTCATGGGTGTTACTCCATGGGGAAAGTAAGCCACGTTGATCCAAAAGTAAGTGCTGCCAAGCTGGATAGTCAGGGCCAAGCTGGATGGGAAAAAGCGGGGATTCTTTCTGCAATGTCGTTTTAGTTTTGGGGAAAGAGGATCCCAAGGTAATGTGTTTTTATCACACAAGGATGATATACTTTCCAGTGTATTAGCATCCAGGGAGGATGTTAAACAACATCTGCTAAGGATATTTTTTTTTAAATCAGCAGATCCAGATAATTTGCACACACGGGTCCTAAAAAAATCAGCTGACGACATCTCTGGCCTGCAGATGTCCATTTTTAATAAATTTTGGACTATCAGGGAAACTTCAGAAGACTGGAAGAATGCTAATGTTGTGCCAATATACAAAAAGGGAAAATGGGATGACCTGGGTAAGTATTAGGCCAATTACCCTGTGTGACAAAGTTCCTCCTCTACCTTGGTGGGTCTTGCACTTATTGGCGGATTTGCTTGCCTCCGAGATTCACGGCAGCCCTCAGTTTGGCAGTTTTTGTGAACCCACAGTCCAGGTCAACTCCTCCTCTGTCTGACCAGGAGTTGGAGGTTTGGGGGGAACCCGGACCCACCCTCTAGTCCAGGTTTCAGCCCAGGGTCCTGTGGAATACAGCTGTCTAGAGTGCCTCTTGGAACAGCTGTGCAACAGCTACAACTCCCTGGGCTATTTCCCCAGGGCCTTCTCCCAACACCTTCTTTATCCTCACCATAGGACCTTCCTCCTGGTGTCTGATAATGCTTGTACTCCTCAGTCCTCCAATAGTACACGGTCTCACTCTCAGCTCCTAGTGCCTCTTGCTCCCAGCTCCTTACACACACACCACAAACTGAAGTGAGTTTCTTTTTAAACCCAGGTGCCCTGACAGGTGCCTGCCTGTCTTAATTGATTCTGGCAGCTTCTTCATTGGCTGCAGGTGTTCCAATCAGCCTGTCTGCCTTAATTGTTTCCAGAAAGTTCCTGATTGTTTTGGAACCTTCCCTGTTACCTTACCCAGGGAAAAGGGACCTACTTAACCTGGGGCTAATATATCTGCCTTCTATCACTCTCCTGTGGCCAGAGGTTGGTCCTGGCAGAAGTCACAAGAATCAGAGACCTCCTGGACTATGACCGGGGAGACTGGCTGGATCCCCTGACGCTTACTCAGCGCATGGGGCTCTCCAGACCTTGTACTCCCCGTTGCGTAATTCAGGAGGTGAGGGCTGCTTTGCTGCCTGCTTCCCAGGTTTACCTCGACTGGGTCCTGCACAAGGGCGCGCCCCGCCCACCCTCCACCCCAGGCCCACCGGACCACTGCTCCATGGATCCAACCAAACCCCCCACCCCTTCACCGTGAGCCAGCTGCATGAGCTGCAGCTGGTGTGCTTCCAAACTGTGCCAAGGAAACATCTATACACGCTCGTGCTTCACATCCTCACCCTCGCATCCTGCCCTGATACAAAATGGAGAGAGCTCCTGCCACCTCTGGAGGGTGAGGAGCCCCGGTGGGCCAGCCTATACTCCACCTTGGTCCCAAGGTCAGCTGGGGATATCAGTTGGCGGCTTCTTCATGGAGCCGTGAGCACGGGTGTGTACTTGGCACGATTTACCCCATCCCAGACACTTGCCCTTTTGTGGCATGAAGGAAACCCTGGCACACATATACTTGGAGTGTGCCAGGATGCAGCCCCTATTCCAGCTCCTCATCAATATTTTGTTACATTTTTGGTTGCACTTTTCCCCTCACCTTCTTATTTATGCACTCCCTATCCATGGCACCACAAAGTCACGAGACCTCCTGGTCAACCTCCTCCTGGCACTGGCTAAAACGGCCATCTATAAAACCAGAGAGAAGAGGTTGGCCGATGGAGTCTCCTGTCACTGTGGGGCCTATTTCCAATCCTCCGTCTGTTCACATATCTGGACAGAGTTCCTCTGGGCGGCGTCCACTGACTCCCTTGATGTCTCTGAGGAGCCGTGGGTGCTTTCCGGAGTTCTCTCCTCGGTGTCCCCGTCCGGTTCCCTTTGTTTAACCTTTTGACCACACTCCTGTCCCTGTTATTTCATTAAGTTGTTCCCATATTTATTTGGTGTCCAGGTCCTGTGGATCCCCCTCTTAGGCTCGGGGGGGGGGATCCTTTAGCAGTGGGCAGGCTTTACCCACCCATTTCCCGGATCCCAATAGGATCACTCTCCTGTAGCCACCTGGCCTGAGCCTGTCACACCTGACAAAAATCCCAGGTAAAATCATGGAAAGGCTGATATGGGATTCAATTAATGAAAAATGAAAGGATATGAATACAATTAATGCCAGTCAAGATGATTTTATGGAAAATAGGTTTTTGTAGAAACAGATTTCACTCTCTGATAAGATTACAAGTTTGGTTGATGAACGTAACTACCTAGATGTAATCGGCTTATGTTTTTATAATGTTTTTGATTTAGTACCACATGACATTCCAATTTTAAAAATGAGCACTATTCAGTTTCAAAAAGTACACATTGAACGGATTAAGAACTGGGTAACTGACAGATGTCAAAAAGTGATTTTCAATAGGGAATCATCAGTGAATGGGGGTGTCTGTTGTCATAAACGTACAGCTAAGAGTAGCATAAAATCCCTCCTTTACCTGTAAGGGGTTAAGAAGCTCAAATAACCTGGTTGGCACCTGACCAAAAAGACCAATAAGAAAAGAAGATACTTTCAAATCTGGGGGCTGGGGGGTGGGTTTGTTTGTGCTCTCTTTGTTTGTTCTCTCTCTGGACGAGAGAGGGACCTGGCAGGAAAAAACATCTCCTAAAAACCTACCTGAAATGACTATCTAAGATTACAAAAATTGTAAGTAAAGGCAAGGAAAGGTGTTAGATTACCTTTTGTTTTAGCTTGTGAATTTTTCCTATGCTAAAAGGGACGTTTATTCCTGTTTTTGTAACTTTGAAGTTGAGCCTAGAGGGGAATCCTCTGTGTTTTAAATCTTTTTATTACCCTGTAAAATTATCTTCCATCCTGATTTTACAGAGGTGCTTCTTTTACTTTTTTCTTTATAATAAAATTCTTCTTTTAAGCACCTGATTGATTTTAGTGTCCTAAAGATAAAGGGTCTAGTCTGTACTTTTATTAAAGGCTATTGGTTGGTATATTATTCTCAAGCCTCCCCAGGAAAGGGGGTGAAGGGGCATGGGGGATATTTTGGGGAAATAGGAACTCCAACCGGTCTTTTTCCTGAATCTTTGTCTAAATCACTTGGTGGTGGTAGCAAGGGCAAGGAAAGGATTTGTGACTTGGGGAAGTTTTTAACCTAAGCTGGTAGAAATAAGCTTAGGGGGTCTTGCATGAAGGTCCCCACATCTGTACCCCAGAGTTCAGAGTGGGGAGGGAACCCTGACATCTGTATTGGACTCCGCAAAGTTTGGTACTAGGCCCACAGCTATTCAGTATTTTGATCCATGATCTGAAACTAAATATAGAAATCACTAATGATAAAGTTTATGGATGACACAAAGATAGTTGGAATGGTAAATAATGCTGAAGAAAGGGCAGTCATACAGAACAATCTGATCAATAGATAAAACACACTTTGTTTGAATGGATCCAGGTTAATACAGCCAAATACAAAGTTATACATCTAGGAACAAGGAATGCAGGCCATACCTACAGAATGTGGGACTATCCAGAAAGCAGCAACTCTGAAAAGCATTTAGGGTTATAGTGGACATACAACTGAACAAGAGCTGCTAGTGCAATGTTGTGGCAAAGGGCTACTGCAATCCTTAGCTATAGAAATAAGGGAGATGTGCAGAGGAGTAGGGAGCTGATTTTACCTTTGTTACAGCACTGGTGAGACAGATACTGGAATGCTGTGTACAAATCTGGTGTCCCCATTTTAAAAAGAAGGTTGAAGACAAAAAGGGTATAGAAAAGAGCTACAAAAATCATAGAATATCAGGATTGGAAGGGACCTCAGGAAGTCATCTAGTCCTACCCCTGCTCAAAGCAGGACCAATCCCCAACTAAATCATCCCAGCCAGGGCTTTGTCAAGCCTGATCTTCTCTAAGGAAGGAGATTCCACCACCTCCCTAGATAACCCATTCCAGTGCTTCATCACCCTCCTAGTTAAAAAGTTTTTCCTAATATCCAAACTAAACCTTCCCCACTGCAACTTGAGACCATTACTCCCTGTTCTGTCATCTGCTACAACTGAGAACAGTCTAGATCCATCTTCTTTGGAACCCCCTTTCAGGTAGCTGAAAGCAGCTATCAAATCCCCCCTCATACTTCTCTTCTGAAGACTAAATAATCCCAGTCCCCTCAGTCTCTCCTCAAAAGTCATGTGCTCCAGCCCCCTAAGCAAATTTCATTGACCCCCACTGGATGCTTTCCAATTTTTCCACATCATTCTTGTAGTGTGGGGCCCAAAACTGGATACAGTTCTCCAGATGAGGCCTCATCAATGCCGAATAGAGGGGAATAATCACATCCCATTACCACACCACAATCTGCTGGTAATGCTCCTATTTATACAGCCCAAAATGTTGTTAGTCTTCTTCACAAAAAGGGCACACTGTTGATTCATATCCAGCTTCTTGGCCACTGTAACCCCTAGGTCCTTTTCTGCAGAATTGCTGCTTAGCTGTTCAGTTCCTAGTCTGTAGCAGTGCATGGGATTATTCCATCCTAAGTGAAGGACTCTGCACTTGTCTTTGTTGAACCTCATCAGATTTTTTTGGCCCAATCCTCTGATTTGTCTAGGTCCCTATGTATCCTATCCCTACCCTCCAGCATATCTACCACTCCTCCCAGTTTAGTGGCATCTGAAAACTTGCTGAGGGTGTAATCCACACCATTCTCCAGATCATTAATGAAGATATTGAACAAAACCGGCTCCAGGACCGACCCTTGCGGCACTCCACTTGATACCAGCTGCCAACTAGCCATCGAGCCATTGATCACTACCCATTAAGCCCGATGATCTAGCCAGCTTTCTATCCACCGTATAGTCCATTCATCCAGCCCATACTTCTTTAACTTGCTGCAAGAATACTGTGGCAGACCGTAACAAAAGCTTTGCTAAAGTCAAGGAATACCACGTCCACTGCTTTCCCCTCATCCACAGAGCCAGTTATCTCATCATAAAAGGCAATTAGGTTAGTCAGGCATGACTTGCCCCTGGTGAATCCATGGTGACTGTTCCTGATGACTTTCCTCTCCTCTAAGTGCTTCAAAATTGATTCCATGAGGACCTGCTTCATGATTTTTCCTGGGACTGAGGTGAGGCTGACTGGCCTGTAGTTCCCCGGATCCTCCTTCTTCCCTTTTTAAAAGATGGGCACTACATTAGCCTTTTTCCAGTCATCCGGGACCTCCCCTGGTCACCATGAGTTTTCAAAGATAATAGCCAATGACTCTGCAATCACATCCGCCAACTCCCTTAGCACCCTTGGATGCTAAAGGATTTGAGGGCTGGAGAATGAGAGGCTTAGAAAGCTCAAACTGTTTAGCTTTATCAAAAAAGACTGAGAGGTTACTTGATTACAGTATCTATGTACCTTCACATGGAGAAAAAATACTGGGGACTCCTTAATCTAGTAGAAAGAGGCACACCAAGAACCAATCGCTGGAAGATTAAGCGAGACAAATTCAAATTAGAACTCAGGTACAAAATTTGTAACAGTTATGGTGATTACCAATTAGAATAACCTACCAAAGCTAGTGATGGATTCATGACCTCTTGATATCTTCAGATCAAGACTGGATGCCTTTCTGAAAGATGTACCTTAGCCCAATAAGTTTTATGGGAACAATACAGAGGTAACGGGGTGAAATTTAAAGTTCTGTGATACATACCAGATCACACTAGATAACCTAATAGTCACTTCTGGCCTTGAACTCTATGAAGATCTTCATCAAAAAAACAGAACTGGGATAACAGCATTAGACCTGAGCCAGCCTGATGGAGTAATAATAGAATCATAGAATCATAGAATCATAGAATATCAGGGTTGGAAGGGACCCCAGAAGGTCATCTAGTCCAACCCCCTGCTCAAAGCAGGACCAAGTCCCAGTTAAATCATCCCAGCCAGGGCTTTGTCAAGCCTGACCTTAAAAACCTCTAAGGAAGGAGATTCTACCACCTCCCTAGGTAACGCATTCCAGTGTTTCACCACCCTCTTAGTGAAAAAGTTTTTCCTAATATCCAATCTAAACCTCCCCCATTGCAACTTGAGACCATTACTCCTCGTTCTGTCATCTGCTACCATTGAGAACAGTCTAGAGCCATCCTCTTTGAAACCCCCTTTCAGGTAGTTGAAAGCAGCTATCAAATCCCCCCTCATTCTTCTCTTCTGCAGACTAAACAATCCCAGCTCCCTCAGCCTCTCCTCATAAGTCATGTGCTCTAGACCCCTAATCATTTTTGTTGCCCTTCGTTGTACTCTTTCCAATTTATCCACATCCTTCCTGTAGTGTGGGGCCCAAAACTGGACACAGTACTCCAGATGAGGCCTCACCAGTGTCGAATAGAGGGGAACGATCACGTCCCTCGATCTGCTCGCTATGCCCCTACTTATACAACCCAAAATGCCATTGGCCTTCTTGGCAACAAGGGCACACTGCTGACTCATATCCAGCTTCTCGTCCACTGTCACCCCTAGGTCCTTTTCCGCAGAACTGCTGCCGAGCCATTCGGTCCCTAGTCTGTAGCGGTGCATTGGATTCTTCCATCCTAAGTGCAGGACCCTGCATTTATCCTTATTGAACCTCATTAGATTTCTTTTGGCCCAATCTTCCAATTTGTCTAGGTCCTTCTGTATCCTATCCCTCCCCTCCAGCGTATCTACCACTCCTCCCAGTTTAGTATCATCCGCAAATTTGCTGAGAGTGCAATCCACACCATCCTCCAGATCATTTATGAAGATATTGAACAAAACGGGCCCCAGGACCGACCCCTGGGGCACTCCACTTGACACCGGCTGCCAACTAGACATGGAGCCATTGATCACTACCCTAGAGCCCGACAATCTAGCCAGCTTTCTACCCACCTTATAGTGCATTCATCCAGCCCATACTTCCTTAACTTGCTGACAAGAATGCTGTGGGAGACCGTGTCAAAAGCTTTGCTAAAGTCAAGAAACAATACATCCACTGCTTTCCCTTCATCCACAGAACCAGTAATCTCATCATAAAAGGCGATTAGATTAGTCAGGCATGACCTTCCCTTGGTGAATCCATGCTGACTGTTCCTGATCACTTTCCTCTCCTCTAAGTGCTTCAGGATTGATTCTTTGAGGACCTGCTCCATGATTTTTCCAGGGACTGAGGTGAGGCTGACCGGCCTGTAGTTCCCAGGATCCTCCTTCTTCCCTTTTTTAAAGATGGGCACTACATTAGCCTTTTTCCAGTCATCCGGGACTTCCCCCGTTCGCCACGAGTTTTCAAAGATAATGGCCAAGGGCTCTGCAATCACAGCCGCCAATTCCCTCAGCACTCTCGGATGCAATTCGTCCGGCCCCATGGACTTGTGCACGTCCAGCTTTTCTAAATAGTCCCTAACCACCTCTATCTCTACAGAGGGCTGGCCATCTCTTCCCCATTTTGTGTTGCCCAGCACAGCAGTCTGGGAGCTGACCTTGTTAGTGAAAACAGAGGCAAAAAAAGCATTGAGTACATTAGCTTTTTCCACATCCTCTGTCACTAGCTTGCCTCCCTCATTCAGTAAGGGGCCCACATTTTCCTTGGCTTTCTTCTTGTTGCCAACATACCTGAAGAAACCCTTCTTGTTACTCTTGACATCTCTTGCTAGCTGCAGCTCCAGGTGCGATTTGGCCCTCCTGATATCTTTCCTACATGCCCGAGCAATATTTTTATACTCTTCCCTGGTCATATGTCCAACCTTCCACTTCTTGTAAGCTTCTTTTTTATGTTTAAGATCCGCTAGGATTTCACCATTAAGCCAAGCTGGTCGCCTGCCATATTTACTATTCTTTCGACTCATCGGGATGGTTTGTCCCTGTAACCTCAACAGGGATTCCTTGAAATACAGCCAGCTCTCCTGGACTCCCTTCCCTTTCATGTTAGTCCCCCAGGGGATCCTGGCCATCTGTTCCCTGAGGGAGTCAAAGTCTGCTTTCCTGAAGTCCAGGGTCCGTATCCTGCTGCTTACCTTTCTTCCCTGCGTCAGGATCATGAACTCAACCAACTCATGGTCACTGCCTCCCAGATTCCCATCCACTTTTGCTTCCCCCACTAATTCTACCCGGTTTGTGAGCAGCAGGTCAAGAAAAGCGCTCCCCCTAGTTGGCTCCCCTAGCACTTGCACCAGGAAATTGTCCCCTACGCTTTCCAAAAACTTCCTGGATTGTCTATGCACCGCTGTATTGCTCTCCCAGCAGATATCAGGAAAATTAAAGTCACCCATGAGAATCAGGGCATGCGATCTAGTAGCTTCCGTGAGTTGCCGGAAGAAAGCCTCATCCACCTCATCCCCCTGGTCCGGTGGTCTATAGCAGACTCCCACCATGACATCACTCTTGTTGCACACACTTCTAAACTTAATCCAGAGACACTCAGGTTTTTCCACAGTTTCGTACCGGAGCTCTGAGCAGTCATACTGCTCCCTTACATACAGTGCTACTCCCCCACCTTTTCTGCCCTGCCTGTCCTTCCTGAACAGTTTATAACCATCCATGACTGTACTAGCCAAAACAGAGCCAACCTCACCTTCAGAAGCAGCTTCAGAAATCAGGATGGAACTTGGCAGAAGTCCAAGAAGAACTGGCTGGGCAGCAACTGACTGACTGAGCTGTCAACTTCCAGGGAAAACTCATAACTGAGGGGGAGCCCTGGAGCCACTTGAGACTGAAGTGGGATTGAACTTTAGGATGAGGCAGACATGCAGCATTTGCTGGGAGCCAGGGTTTAGGGAGATCAGAAATGGGAGAGGAGGAGGTGTGCATGCAGCAGGCAGCATTTAGTTTGTTTACCCAAATAAAATTGGTTGTGTTCCCATGCTTGCAAAAGGGGAAGAAAAATGTTTATTAGAGGTGAACAGAGCTTCTTGATTTTAGTTTCCCTTACATTTTTGGCTAAATATAGCTTTTTTATTTTTGGGGGTGGGGGTGGGGAACCCAGTCAAACATTTTATTTATTTAAAAAGAAACCCAACAGAAGTTTTAATTAAAGATACTCAAATATGTTCACCTCAACAGAAGTCTTAAGATGTTAACCTCAAGCACCTGTCCATACATCTTTATATTAATTCATACATAAAGTAAATACACTTAGTTTTCATCTGAAAATGGCAATTAGCTATTGAGCTTCCATTTTCCTTTAAAACTAAATTTAAGGGCTATGCAGTTAGAGGTCTAGAGTTCTGTATATTAGAGTTATCCTGTTATAAATCACTCAATATAAATGTGTTCACAATGAATGACAGACAAGTGTATTTGGGAAGTTGAATGCAACTTAATTGCTAAAAAAGGTGTTGTCACTAAACTTCTCTTGAGTGCTCCTAAACTATAAATCTCATTTATATAGAGAGCTCTCCCAAACCCAATTTTCATTGAATCATCTTTGGATTGGACTTTATTTACTTTCTAGCTTAGTTAATGAAGGGAAAGAGTTCCCAAGTCAGTTTGAAGGGCACAATTGTGCACCAATAACCTGTTTAGTCATTGTATCTCTCCAGAGTGGCACTACTTATCTGCCAAAGAGGAGCCACAGTGAACAGCATTTTAGAGCTACAGCTCCCATTTTAGTTTTCCCTTTTAACAAAATATTCAATCTGACAAGTTTCAATATTCATGTAGGATACTAACATTCAGTACTAAACCAACATTAGTACCAAAAATATGTCCTCATTGTTTAATGGCCGTTTGAATGCCATTCCAATTTCAGAATTGGAAATGAGTTTGGAAAAAGTCACTCTATTAAGATTCTCACAGAGGTCTGGCACACATGCTTTGGGAACATAGTAGTTGCCTACATTCTGGAATGAGTTTCTACAATTGGCCAATTTCAGTGTTACTTTGACATAACCTCATATCTTCCATTCCATCTTGAGCAATCAGTTTATTATATTCAGAATGCAAGTTACTACAGTAAAAAAATCACCCACTTTCATCTTGGAACAAAATGTCTAGCATATAGGGTCAATATCAGTTTGAATAGGCTACATTTGTAATAATTGCTTTTGCATGATCCAATGAACTGTAGTTACTTATAAGACACCCTTCCCCTTATCTTCCCCCGTTCCCATTGCTATAATATCTGAATGCCCGAGCACCTGTATGACTAAACACTTTCCAAAACTGCATGTCAAGTAGTTCTGACTCAGTGGAAACTATGAAGTCATATTGATGAAGCATTGGTCGTTGTTCACATGTCTTACACGTACAGCCTGCATAAAGATCAGCTGTTAATTAACTTGTATATTGTGTACAAAAAACACTGCAAGATGTCAAGAATAAAGCTAACTTTTTATCTTTCAGTCCAATATTTAGAGCCATCAAAATAGTGTCACACTGGTGTAATACTTAAAGTTGTTGTAACATTGAATCAGTTATGTTTCATAAGCACCTTATATTTCTGTTGTTTACGATCAGTTACTGAAAGTTTTTTTTTTTTTTTCAAAATAAAGGGAAGGATATTCATCTGAGGGCCAGTTAGCAAACATTAAATAGGCAATCTGATTGGCTCGGGGGGAAAAGTTCAATACATTATAATACTGACTAATACAGCGTTGATCTCAGAAGCAGCCTAGCAAGTTGCAAAGTCAAGCTCTCAGCTATTAAGCAGCATCATTTTATGGCTGCCTTGCAACTTGAGTTCTGCTTCTGTGCACTCAGTGAGGCATGGTTCTTATGGATAAATAATGTGACTATTTAATTAAAGAGTATAGTAATGCACATACACAAGGGACCATACTTGAGGTTTCACAGACCACTGTAAATCTGCCATTTAACTTTCAAGTGATTGACAATGAAACAAATAACTTGACCATTTTCCATACATAGTTTACTGGGGACGTTAAGGGAAAAAAACAAAAACAGCAACCATCTTGAGCAGGCTTTTAACACTGCCCTCTGTAGTACCACCAGAAGGCAGATGGACTGATAGAGCTATGTGCTAAATCTGGGGAAGTGTTCTCTCATGTAGGGGCAGAGCCCAGCCCAGCTCTCTCCTTTCCTTGTCACTATGACTGCTATGGCAATTCTCAAGCAATCCCAGCTGCAGTAGCTGCTACTGATTTGGCAGCAGCAGGGGTCCAGACTTAGAATGTTCATATTTAAATATTATTTTGCCATGCTGCTAGAATTCTCCTGAGGAATGCAAGCCAAAGAAAAGAAATAGTTAAAGAGAGTAAGTACCTCAGCCAAACCTGGAAGGATTTTCCCAGAATAGACAAAAGGCACATCTCTAGCTCAAGGGCTTTTTCTTTCTTCTATATTTCATAGGTCTGCTGTAAATAATGGGGGTGAGAGTTATCCAAAAAAGGTCCCAACAATCCTTTATAAACAATGCTGCTATATTTAGGCTGCTTAACACATTACACTCAGCAAGTAATACTGTTTCAGAGGACCATATTTTTACTGAGACTTAAAAAAAAATCCCTTACTCTTTATCACTGATTTAATCCATAATGAAACATTGATAAGTCCTTAAAGTGCCAATCCTGCAAAGACTTAAGTATATGCTTACTTTCATGCACAAGCAGTACCTTTGACATCAATAAGGCTATTTGGAGCATGCAAAGTTAAGCACACATGCACATTTTTGCAGCTTCAGAGCCCATGAGCCAAGGTTTTTCTTTATGTAAGATCACTCTAAACTGCTTCTTTATTTCAACCCAGACTTTCAAAATAGCCACTTCCTATTTGTTATTCTTTTACTACAGTAAGATTAAGTTTGAATCAAAAAGTTTCCTGACCAATTCTAGTGTCAGAAACTGCTGTTTCATCAAAATAAAAACTTTTCATAAGAATATCTCAGTTTCAAGGCAGCTTTCATTGGGAAATCTTTCTCTGATCCAGGATGAAATTTCTGGTCAAAGCCAGACTAGGACAGAGACCCCAGAGTAGCGCAAGTAGCCTTGTGCTTAGGGCCTTCCCCAAGGATGTGAGACTCAGATTCAAGTCCCTGCCCTGAATCAGGCAGAGCAGGGAGTTGAACCTAGGTTATATGGCCTACCGGTCAGAGCCAAAGTCAAAAGCCAGGCAAAGGAGCAGGGCAGGGGCAGACTCAAGCAAGACTGGAACAGGACAGGAGCAAGGATAGGGACAAAGCAGGCACAGGAGCAATCACAGCTGCAGGTATAATGACAGGTTTCAGAGTAGCAGCCGTGTTAGTCTGTTTTCGCAAAAAGAAAAGGAGTACTTGTGGCACCTTAGAGACTAACAAATTTATTAGAGCATAAGCTTTCGTGAGCTACAGCTCACTTCATCGGATGCATCCGATGAAGTGAGCTGTAGCTCACGAAAGCTTATGCTCTAATAAATTTGTTAGTCTCTAAGGTGCCACAAGTACTCCTTTTCTTCTAGCTGCAGGTATATGCACTGAGCAACCAGCAATCTGCTGTTGAGCTAAAATGAAAACCTGTTGGCTTCTTCCAGCCAAATCGTGCAGGCTGATCAATCAGGTGATTCTGCCAGAGCCCAGCTAGGCTCATTAGCCTGCTGGAAAGCTGAGCCAACTAGCCCCTGGCTTCGTTCAGGTAACTCAACCCCAAGGTTCCTGACAGAGTCTGTTTCTCACATTTTTCATCAGAGAGCTTCAAAAAGTCTTGCTTTTGTCCCTATATGGGACGGGAAAATGATTTCCCATCCAGCTCTGTTTAAGATACTGATGTAGTCTTTATAATTAGCACTTGTGGTTAGGGTAAGTTTTATATTACATTTCAGTTTTCCTTTTTTAGATTTCTACATTAACTGTTCCTCAAACTGACCATGCATTTAAAAGAATTGTTATATTAAATTCTATCACAAATTGGAATAACTGGCTACCTTTCTCAGTCAAGATACAATAATTAATGATAGTGACTGTTGAACCTTGGGGAATATAGTATAGACTTCACAAAAGAAACCAAAACAGATTACCCTCTGGAAATTAAATCATCTATTAGAATGTCACCCACACCTGATATATCTCTTATCATTTTGCAGAAATAAAATAAATATTGTCTCTTGAAAAGAATGGAGAAATTACTGACATATGTACATCATTTTGAAAACTGCAGTCAAAATTTAAAAAATCAAAACCACTTCATAAAATATCAACTTGAAGGCAGATGATACAGTAGCTATACAGTAACACTGCCATTTACATTAGTAATATGTACTTTTTCCCAAATGAGAGTTCATAGAATATCAGGGTTAGAAGGAACCTCAGGAGGTCATCTAGTCCAACCCCCTGCTCAAAGCAGGACCAATCCCCAATTTTTGGCCCATATCCCTAAACAAGCTGCTCAAGGATTGAACTCACAATCTTGGGTTTAGCAGGCTAATGCTCAAACCACTGAGCTATGCCTCCCCCTGAAGTTTCAATGTTCACTTTGAAAAAATAATTAGATCTACACAGAACTTTTCATAGCAATCATTAAACATTCCTCTCAGCTTTGTAGACTTACTGACCAAGCTCCACTCTTGAAGGGATTGAAAAGGTTTTTCTAATGTTCTGCAATCCTTGTAATTTTTTAATTTGTTAATAAGATCTTCTATATGTATATGTAGCAGTACATTTAGCCCCCATGGGGTCTTGTGGGGAGGGGAGGAATGGAACAGAGATTATAAAATAGTTTATCATAAATTAAGAACAGTTTATAAAACTCACCCTGATCCTCTTTTTTTTTTTTTTTTGGTTTGTTACTGAAACTATATTAGGTCAATAATACAAGTAGCGTTTGACCTTATAACCAAATTCATTCCTGCTATACTTCAATATAGATACACAATAGATTAAAGGGTTAAATTAAGTGTTAAATCATCTAAAAAAAAATTCCATACTAAACTGCACCGCACTTGGTTGTCTGTAACATGAGGTTCATACTATAATTGGTCTAGACACTTGGCAGTTTGTATTGAGTTTGCCTGGCTTGGTCATTAGTTCCATCTCCAGTTTGCCTGTCAGTTCAACTCTATTCAGACTGTCAATTTTAACATCTTAGTAAGTCTGCAGCCAGAGCTACAGAAAATTACCCAGACACCATTGTCTCCAACTAATGGTTTCTCAAGTAGCTTTCAGAGTAGCAGCCGTGTTAGTCTGTATTCGCAAAAAGAAAAGGAGTACTTGTGGCACCTTAGAGACTAACAAATTTATTAGAGCATAAGCTTTCGTGAGCTACAGCTCACTTCATCGGATGCATTTGGTGGAAAAAACAGAGGAGAGATTTATATACACACACACAGAGAACATGAAACAATGGGTTTATCATACACACTGTAAGGAGAGTGATCACTTAAGATAAGCCATCACCCACAGCAGGGGGGGGAAAGGAGGAAAACCTTCCATGGTGACAAGCAGGTAGGCTAATTCCAGCAGTTAACAAGAATATCAGAGGAACAGTGGGGGGTGGGGTGGGGGGGAGAAATGCCATGGGGAAATAGTTTTACTTTGTGTAATGACTCATCCATTCCCAGTCTCTATTCAAGCCTAAGTTAATTGTATCCAGTTTGCAAATTAATTCCAATTCAGCAGTCTCTCGTTGGAGTCTGTTTTTGAAGCTTTTTTGTTGAAGTATAGCCACTCTTAGGTCTGTGATCGAGTGACCAGAGAGATTGAAGTGTTCTCCAACTGGTTTTTGAATGTTATAAATTGAATTCCATGGAATTCCACCATGATTTCAACAATTTCCATCCCACCATCAACCTCAGCCTGGACCAGTCCACACAAGAGATCCACTTCCTGGACACTACGGTGCTAATAAGCGATGGTCACATAAACACCACCCTATATCGGAAACCTACTGACCGCTATTCCTACCTACATGCCTCTAGCTTTCATCCAGATCATACCACTCGATCCATTGTCTACAGCCAAGCGCTACGATATAACCGCATTTGCTCCAACCCCTCAGACAGAGACAAACACCTACAAGATCTCTATCATGCATTCCTACAACTACAATACCCACCTGCTGAAGTGAAGAAACAGATTGACAGAGCCAGAAGAGAACCCAGAAGTCACCTACTACAGGACAGGCCCAACAAAGAAAACAACAGAACGCCACTAGCCATCACCTTCAGCCCCCAACTAAAACCTCTCCAACGCATCATCAAGGATCTACAACCTATCCTGAAGGACGAGCCATCGCTCTCTCAGATCTTGGGAGATAGACCAGTCCTTGCTTACAGACAGCCCCCCCAATCTGAAGCAAATACTCACCAGCAACCACACACCACACAACAGAACCACTAACCCAGGAACCTATCCTTGCAACAAAGCCCGTTGCCAACTCTGTCCACATATCTATTCAGGGGATACCATCATAGGGCCTAATCACATCAGCCACACTATCAGAGGCTCGTTCACCTGCGCATCTACCAATGTGATATATGCCATCATGTGCCAGCAATGCCCCTCTGCCATGTACATTGGCCAAACTGGACAGTCTCTACGTAAAAGAATGAATGGACACAAATCAGATGTCAAGAATTATAACATTCAAAAACCAGTTGGAGAACACTTCAATCTCTCTGGTCACTCGATCACAGACCTAAGAGTGGCTATACTTCAACAAAAAAGCTTCAAAAACAGACTCCAACGAGAGACTGCTGAATTGGAATTAATTTGCAAACTGGATACAATTAACTTAGGCTTGAATAGAGACTGGGAATGGATGAGTCATTACACAAAGTAAAACTATTTCCCCATGGTATTTCTCCCCCCCACCCCACCCCCCACTGTTCCTCTGATATTCTTGTTAACTGCTGGAATTAGCCTACCTGCTTGTCACCATGGAAGGTTTTCCTCCTTTCCCCCCCCTGCTGTGGGTGATGGCTTATCTTAAGTGATCACTCTCCTTACAGTGTGTATGATAAACCCATTGTTTCATGTTCTCTGTGTGTGTGTATATAAATCTCTCCTCTGTTTTTTTCACCAAATGCATCCGATGAAGTGAGCTGTAGCTCACGAAAGCTTATGCTCTAATAAATTTGTTTGTCTCTAAGGTGCCACAAGTATTCCTTTCAAGTAGCTTGTTAACTACAGCACCATTTTGTGCTTCAGTAAGGGTAGGTAAAGTGATAAGTAGAGAATTTACTGTCTTTCTCTCAGACACACACAACATACCCTAGAAAAACAGCAAAAAACAGTGTGTCTCCAATTTTTACCAGAATGCTTAATAGTTCATTTTCAGATCACAGCATTGCATGTCAACTCTAGCTAATGCTTTAAAATACTGCTACCTGTTTGTACATTATAGCACTAAACAATACCTACGTTCGCAAAGCCGTGTGAAAGAGAAAGAAAGCTTTTAAAAGCTACAGAAACGGCTGCAAACAACTTGTTCATGACAATCTTGGATCCCTTCTGTGACAGCAAGGCATTCAAGATGCTGCTTAAAAGTTTTATTTCTTTCACATTTGCTTTAACAAAATGTGAGCTTTTGCTTCAATAATAGAATAATCTCTTCAAATATAAATGCCTCAAATCTGGCTCTGATTTTACCTTGCAGTAGTATACTGTAGAATATTGCTGGAGCAATGATAATGTCTTGAAGTATGTGTGATATCCCCCAGGGTACAACCTGGACTGTGGAATTGCTGTGCCCCCTCCATCTCCAACTCTCTAGCTCAGGGTACTTATCACACTGACCTGCTAGTGACAAACAGCTCCTTCAGGCTTTGCTCTCACAACAGCCATTACCATGTGAAGGCACATCCAGAGTTACATGGAGGCTCTCACAGCTACTTATGAACTATATACAAGGAGATACCTGCACATTCCCCCAGCCTCACACCCAAGAAATGTGTGTCACACTGCTCTTGATCAGAGTAAGCTTATTAATTAAGCTTATTAATTAATTAAGCTTATTAATTAAGCTTAGGCATCCGATGAAGTGAGCTGTAGCTCACGAAAGCTTATGCTCTAATAAATTTGTTAGTCTCTAAGGTGCCACAAGTACTGCTTTTCTTTTTGCGAATACAGACTAACACGGCTGCTACTCTGAAGCTTATTAATTAGTTCACCATACCATCAAATCTGCATCAACCTTTGTAATCTGAGTAGATCCCCCAGATTTCAAATCAAAAACACACTGGCTTGGACAGAATATTAAAATAAGTTTATTAACTACAGAAAGAAAGATTTAAAGTGATTTATAAGTGATGTAAGCATAAAATTTCAGAATTGGTTACAAAAAGAAATAAAATATAAAATCGCAGTCTAATTCCTAAACTTTATCAGGCTAAGTCAAATGTGAAGTAATAACATTTCTCTTACCCCAAAACATACTGCAGTCTGTGCTAACCGGAAAGCTTTTCCCGTTAGGACCACTTTCCTCATTTCAAATGTTTCCTTGTCTTCCAAACAATCTTGTTGACTACAGTACAGGTGGGGGAGGAAAGGCGAAGTTGTGCAGTCATGGGCCCTCATTTATACTCTCCGAAGTACTGAAAAGATCCTTGCTGTGCCATAGGAGTTAGGCAGGCCATGGTGTATGTGCTCAAGCAACTGTCTTTCATGTGACTTGTAAATCTCTTGTTTACAACTCTGCTGCTGGTGAAAGTCCGGTGATGGTCGCTGAACTCCTGGCTGGGTGTTGGTCATTCTTTTGTTGCCACTGAAGAGCTAATTTGTGGCCTTTTCCCAGACTCACAACATACTTCAGTAACAAACATATGGCAAAATTCATAACCTCACATACAATGATGATACACACATTTTAGCAGGCTAGTGATGCTCAACAGACAATTTTTCAAATGATACCTCCCGAGGCATACTTTGTATAAAATATATCATAACCATATATAAGTGGGTTTGGGGTGCTATTTTGAGATACAGTGCATCACACTATGTTTCATCACTATCATGGGAAATCCCAAAGGCCCTCTTTGCAACGAGAGTGCTACACAGATCAATTTCTGGAAAGGTGCTTCACGGTGGTACGATAGTATATTCAATAAATGCCATCCCTGGCAAAAAACTTGTCACACCACCAAAGCTTTTGATCACCAGCCATATAGCAGCACTCCTTGGACCTTTGGTACACATGTCATAATTCACTGGTCTTCCATTCTTATATATCCATACCAAAAAAGACTCTGAAACCAAACCAGTGGTGATGGACTTGGTTGCTGGGTTTGGCTTCAAATATTCTCATTTGTGATCTTGCCCTGCCATTTAATATGACCATTGGATGGAGACTGAGAATCAAAAATGTCAATCTTCATTTTTCTCAGCACTCATGTTTTACCTCCATTCTACAGAGTTGGTATAGGTATGGATCTATAGATCAGCAGCTTTGTATCAAACTTAATGTCATGACATCCCCACAGAGACTGCTGAAGGACTTAGCACATTATACTGCCATGTTTCATCTAAGCATCCACAGCTTTTGACTGTCCCCAGTACTGTCTGACAGTTGACAAATATTTGTTAGCTACCACCTGCTTGATGTCCCATCTGGACAGGTTAATATTGAGTTGGTTGTAATCTGGAGTTGGAGGTTGCTTGATGTTAATGGCCAAGGACTAAGTTTTATCCAAATTAATAACCAGACCAATATGCGCTGCTTCTTGCCTGACCATTGGCTGCCATTGGCTGCACTGATTTACCAAACCGAGCCAACAATAGTAATAGACATATTAGAGATCCTGAGTAGAATGGTATTCCGCTTAGCACCACTGACAGCTGCATCCTCAAGCTTATCAACCAGTTAAATATGTATATTAAACAATGGTGACAGACACAGCCTTACTCTCATGGAGATATGAAAACATGCCCAGGATCTGACTCTAATTCAAACTGGTTTTTGTTCTCCTGTCAATGATACTATCTTCTCAGGGAGGCCCAGTCACATCATTAGATCCCACAAACTTGCTCAGTGCACTCTCTAGTCTAGACAGCTAAAAAATACAACTGAACACAAAGGTGCAAGTACTAAATTCAACTGAACAAACTATGGCCCCAATGGGATCACTAGAAATGACTATGGTGGACTTGACAGGCCTTGTGATCATTAGTTGCTAGTCCTGTGTGGTTACAGGGGAAGAGGAGGGCAAAAAAGAGTAGTGTGTTGAAGAGCTTTCCTTTCTTGTACCACTGCCCATGGGCCAGTCACACTGGAGCTAAGAAACAGAGCCACCACTCATGAAGAGCTACTGTTAGTGCTAGCCTTTCTTCTGCTCTTCTCTATCATCCAGCAGAACTGGCCAGGAGCAAGGGAACACACTGCTGCTGTTTGTTTTGTCATGAGAGCTGCATTTCTGCAAAATCTGCTACCATCACTAGTTCAAGCCTAATCAGTGTCACAAGAACATTAAACTTTTGACTCTTCTTCCTCTTATTAGACAATAAAATAATCTGAGATATTCCTCACCCCAATTATGGGCCCAGTGGGCAGTGTCGGCACTAATGTTAGAAACACTATAGCAGGGCCATTAATACCTCAGTAGAATTTAGCAGTGAGTGCTCTGACTGACCTTTGGGCTTGTTTCAGTGTCTCCAACTCTTTATTAAGGGGTGATTTGAGATGCTCAACAATTTTTCCTCTTCTTTCAGCTGAATGATATATCTCCCTAATCCTCCTCCTTTCACTGGTTTTTGTTTGTTTTTTAATGTCTAGCTTTGGTCCCACCTTAGAGTTTAAGGGACAAACTTCTGCTGTAACTCAATTACACTTTTTCTAAAACCACATCCACATTAGACAGTTTTACCAGTAGCCTGTCTGCAGGCGCACAGCTGCATGTATTGTAATTTTGCTAGAAGACTTTGGGTCCCAATCTTTCCCAGAAATACAGAGAAGTGTGCAAGTATTACCTGCAGTGAAAGATCCAAAAAAAAACCAGCCTCATACTGTGTACCATCCTGTAAATAGCACAGTAAGGGTTATGCACAAGCAATACCTAAGAGGCTTTATAGACCAGTATCTTGCGCTTATAAGTCAGTGAAAAAGCCCTGTAGCCATCATAGAAAGCACCAGCACACCTGAGAGCGAAAGGGTGAGAGAAAGGTGTGATAACTTCTGGTAAATAGTTCAGTGTAACAGAACTTTTATGGAAACAAAGTTGTCAGAATGCTCCATGGAGGATGAATATCAAAACATCAAGTGGGAGTAAAATAATGAAAGTCGCTAGATGCCATTAATGTTCAGACCAAAGACAGAAGGGCTCAAGAGTCAATGATGACACAGCAAGAGCCAGTTTCCAGTGACTAAAAAGAAAAGGAGTACTTGTGGCACCTTAGAGACTAACAAATTTATTAGAGCATAAGCTTTCGTGAGCTACAGCTCACTTCATCGGATGCATTTGGTGGAAAATACAGAGGGGAGATTGATATACACACACAGAGAACATGAAACAATGGTTTTATCATACACACTGTAAGGAGAGTGATCACTTAAGATAAGCCATCACCAGCAGGGGGGCGGGGGGGGAGGGAAAGGAGGAAAACCTTTCATGGTGACAAGCAAGGTAGGCTAATTCCAGCAGTTAACAAGAATATCTGAGGAACAGTAGGGGGTGGAGTGGGGGGGAGAAATAACATGGGGAAATAGTTTTACTTTGTGTAATGACTCATCCATTCCCAGTCTCTATTCAAGACTAAGTTAATTGTATCCAGTTTGCAAATTAATTCCAATTCAGCAGTCTCTTGTTGGAGTCTGTTTTTGAAGCTTTTTTATTGAAGGATAGCCACTCTTAGATCTGTAATCGAGTGACCAGAGAGATTGAAGTGTTCTCCAACTGTTTTTTGAATGTTAGTCTGATATACAAAGCCAGTAACAAAAGTAAACTTCTTTCTCACCACACTGGTTAACAAGAAGTCAAAGGTGCAGTGTCCTTAGGCATTCCAGTCCTTGCTTTATCACCTATGACGAGTGGTCACTGAAAACCAATTTCATCACATATAGGGTCCTCTAATCTCAAGAGATCAGCCACATAGCCAGTATATATAACTCAGTTCTTACCCAATAATTATGCTGTTGCCAATAATTTAGTATCTACTATCTAAAGGTTTATTTAGAAGAGAAAAAGAGGAGAGAGTTAAAATGGTCAAAAAATCATACATACAATCATTGCCAGGTTGTTGGATCAGGTTTGTAGCAGTTAAGTGTTTGTGAGAGTTAAATGTTCTTTAATGGACCATCAACTTGAAAGGTCCATTCACAATGTGCTGGCTAGACTGGAAGTATCCTACCTTGTGGTTTCAGAGTAGCAGCCGTGTTAGTCTGTATTCGCAAAAAGAAAAGGAGTACTTGTGGCACCTTAGAGACTAACAAATTTATTAGAGCATAAGCTTTCATGAGCTACAGCTCACTTCATCATGTTCTCTGTATATATAAAATCTCCCCACTGTATTTTCCACCAAATTCATCCGATGAAGTGAGCTGTAGCTCACGAAAGCTTATGCTCTAATAAATTTGTTAGTCTCTAAGGTGCCACAAGTACTCCTTTTCTTTTTACCTTGTGGTATTACCCCAGGAGCAAACACATTTGAAATACTGGTACATGGTCAATAGTCATCACTTTAGATACAAAGATGATAATGCATACAAACAGGATGATCATATTTGATAGATTGTAACTTTTCCATTGATACCTTACATGATATATGCTGTACAAGATTTGTTGCAATTACCTAACAGTGAAAATATTAATGATATAAGTGGTCATGTTTCAATCATACAGTATCACATGGGCATTTACCATGTCCAGCCAAGTGCCAAAACCAACAGTCACTCCAGTATTGTTTTATGCTCCTTCTATGGGGAGCTGGACCAAGCACTGTCAAGAGCTCCCAGTACAGGACCTGAAGTGGCTCATGATCCTCTCCTCAACTCTGCCAGATTCATTGTCTGATGGGAGGAAAAGAGCCTCTTTGCCCAGGCAGCAGGGACTATGGAGGGTGTCCAGGAAGACTCAGAAGATGGGAGCATGTGATTCTGCCCCTCTAACCAAAGAAGCTGGTTCACAAAGCTCCCCCAATGAACACAAGGGGGACCCCCAGGTCACAGAATAAATCAGTGCGGAGTATAATACATTCAGTTAATGTAACTTCCCAACACTTATGTTAATACTGTGTCTAATATATATTTCAGTGTAGCAGCCGTGTTAGTGTGTATCTGCAAAAAGAAGAGGAGTACTTGTGGCACCTTAGAGACTAACAAATTTATTTGAGCATAAGCTTTCATGAGCTACAGCTCACTTCATCGGATGCATACAGTGGAAAATACAGTGGGGAGATTTTATATATACAGAGAACATGAAACAATGGGTGTTACCATACACATTGTAACAAGAGTGATCAGGAAATGCGAGCTATTACCCGCAGGAGAGCGGGGGTTAATATATAATATATGTGACAGCTAACAACTACAGTAGCAAATGGTAACAAGCTGAAGTACTAAGCTGCAAAAGGAGAAGGTATACAGATGCTATTTACAAACAAACAATTTACTCTCTGGCTTTTAAAGAAGACCTATTTTTCCTGTGGAAAAGGATGGATGGGCTTAAAATAAGAAAAGGTGCTGACTTACAGAGACAACGAAGACAAATGGCAAAGTAGATATGCACAGAAGAAACTGGGGATATTAAAGATTTAGGTTTGTGCTGTGTAAGTTGCAAGAAAAGTGGAAACAGCAAAAAAAATAAGGCAATGGATATCAGAAAGGAAAAGATAAAGTGACTAGGAAGAGAAGAGAAATGTTGAAGAGGCAGCAAAACGAATGATTAGTAAGCATGGCACAGCAAATGAAAAATGACTTCAAAAATCCATTCTTATTTCAAATATGGACAAAGAGTCATGTAGCCTAACAATGCTATAGTGGGTGAATGAATTGGTGAATAGAACACATTCCCAAATTGCTTAATAGAACTAGCCCTGAAATTGAAAACATGGGGTTGAGTGACTGTAAGTGATAATAGAATCATCCAATAGATTTCAGGTTAAAAGTACACCTTTTATACCAAAGAGGGTTAAAGGGCACTAGAGTGGGTAGAATAACTGCAGGGATTCTATATACAATATTGAACTGGAAACAGTCCACTGCCTTTAAGTGTGTGTGCTGTAGCTATGTTCCTTAAATAAAGAAGGGGAGCAATTTGAAGAATTACCTTTGCTGGAGTTGGGCTGAATTGCCTTAGATAAGATGTTACTCAAAGTTTGCGCTTCCTGTCTTTACCTAGGTTGTTTATTTCTACACACAAAAATAAATTTAAGAGGCTTCCAAAGAGGCTTCACACCTGAAAGTGTTCTTCAATCTGTAAAGTGTTAAGATGCCAAAGAACATACATGCAGGTAATGTTAATAGGGCAACTCCTGAAAGTCTTACTCAGTTCTTCTTTACTCAGACGTCCCACTGAAATCACAGGGGAATATGGATGAGCCACATGCTCTGCTGCACTGTGTTGTATGGCAGCCAGAGCCGGCTCTAAGCACCTGCCTGGGGCGGCTAATCAGAAGGGACGGCACTTCGGCCGTTCTTGGGGTGGCACTTTCCTCAGCGGCACTTCAGCGGCAGCTTTTTCATTTTCCCTACCTCCTCGGCGGCACTTTGGTTTATTTTTTCTTCTTTGACGCCCACTTTTTTGTTTTTTTGTTTTTTGCTTTGCTGCTTGGGGCGGCAAAAAAGGAAGAGCCGGCCCTTACGGCAGCACAACTCTTCTCCCTCTCAATTGTGTGCAAACGCACCTTCGGGAAGAATTATACAGTTTACCTCCTTAATCCACCAGGTTGATTGTTAATCCACCAGTTAGTTGTGGGTGTAGTGTGATGGCAGAATACTATCCTCAACTAAGTGCCTTTTCAGCAGTTCAGCTCTAACAGTGGCAAACATTTCTGGGCAGGAAGTCCTATTTAAAACTGGTTAGAGAGACATTATAGGCCCCAGTTAAACTGAAAAGATAGAAAATTTGGATGTTAGTATCCCTAATACGGAAACTACCCAACTCTACTCCAAACTGTTTATTGACATACATGTAAGTTATGTGGAACATTGTGTCTGTGTGCAGTGTCCTTTACAAGAATGCTGGGAATCCACTTGGCTCTTACTATTAGTGTAGAAAAGCCCTCACAGGTGAGGTGCTAGTAGGTGAGCACACTGCTTAACAATTGTTTTCATGAACATTTGGGCAAGTAAAATGATATAATGAAAGTTCACAGAGAGAAAACATAGTCAAATTATTTTTTAAAAAAATCTATGTTTGCGCTAAGTGTCATTTAAAACATACAGAGCAGCAACCAAAGTCTGTATTCTCACTACCACTTTCTTTCAGATGTTTGCTGGAGGTGAAGTGATTGCATGGGACAACATGTTATTTTCAATTGTGTTTATTTAGTTTTATTCATGTATAGTATCTTACTGTGGAATAGCCTCTCAGGAAGAGAAGGAACCCTATGACTTCAGGTGCTTGAAATTCGACTAGATGAAGTGACTGTAATATCACTTATCAGAGGGGTAGCCGTGTTAGTCTGGATCTATGAAAGTGGCAAAGAGTCCTGTGGCACCTTATAGACTAACAGATGTATTGGAGCATAAGCTTTTGTGGGTGAATACCCACTTCGTCAGATGCGTATTGTGGAAATTTCCAGAGGCAGGTATAAATATGCAAGCAAGAATCAGGCTAGGGATAACGAGGTTAGTTCAATCAGGGAGGATGAGGCCCTCTTCTAGCAGTTGAGGTGTGAACACCAAGGGGAGGAGAAACTAAAAGGTGCTAATATGGATAGTTTTATAATTTCTGTTTAACTGGATGTGTAAGCATTCAGATCTTGGACAAATGCTAGTTAGAACCAGTTTTACTGGCAATCTGTTCACTGGCTAAAAGGAACTTCTCTACAATGTTCAACACTGGAATAATCTCTTTAGGTAGAGAAACTGCCTACTGGTTAAACCCAAAACAAGCAAAACATTATGTGGCCTCAAAAACATTAGAGCAATTAATATTTTTTTTGGAAATCCTCAGAGCTTGTCTATACAAATATATATTTCATGGCAAGATGGGGTGTAAATCTACCCTATGCTAATCTGTACTCTAAAATACAGCCTGTATCTCTATATAGCTAGGTCTATCTACAAGAGTCATTCAGTGAAATCAGAGTAGTTTAGTGTATGTGACATTCCAGTTCATTTCCTTGAAGGAGTTATGACATTGCAGATTCTGGATAATGACATCACTATTATGATTTAAGCAAGAAAAGCAAGCTCGTTAGAAAGTGATTTTATATACTTATTCATGCTCACCTAGGTATACACACAACCACAATCAGCATAATAATGAAAATCAGATGCTGTTGTGAACGGCTGTAAGCTAGTTTAGTACAAGTTTTACTGCATGCAAAAGGCTACTGAAGCTGTGTTAATAAGGGCTGGGATTTTCTAAGGATATGTCTACATCACAACTGAGAATGAGCATCCCAAGTCCAGGCAGACAGACTTGTTACTTCAGATCAACCTAGTGCGCTAAAAATAGCAGTGTGGACATTGGGGCTCCAGCAAAAACTTGGGCTATGCATCTGTGCTCAGACTCAGGGGGCCTGAGCTGCCACCTAAGCCACAGACTGACTACCTGGACTGGGAGGCTCTCCTAGCTGCAGTGTAGACATTCCCTAAGAGGTCTGAAGGAGTCAGCTGCTCAAAGCCAAACTGCTCTGACAACACAATATCACAGAACAAGCTGCTTTGGCTTTAGAGAATTGCCAAACTACTTTTTTATAATAATGAAACCGAACCAAAAATGTTTACTAAATGGGTGAAAGCTCCAGAATGTGTGGTGGCCATCTTTGCCAAGGACAAGAAGGTTTAACAGAAAGCTTGAGGCAGTCATCTTTGTGAGCAGTGCAGAGACAGACAGAAGTCAAAGGAACATCTCATAGAAGCTTTTTCATGAAGAATATGGAACCAAACTCAAAGTAAGCAGCAGTGAGGAGGCTACATAGCTTTAAAAAGCATGTGAAAAAACCCAATAGAACTAAAAAAATAGCATGGTGTTTACTTTGCCTGAACTCCCAGCACTTAACATCTAGGAGAACAGAGCTCAGCAATGGCAGTAGTGGAAACAGATTCACAGTCTTTTGTATTCACTTGGTATTTTAAGACCAAATGGACGAGTTGCATTGTGCTATGCTACATGGTTCAGGAAGGAAGGGACATGTATTTAACATCCATCACAATACCTGGAAGAGCTATAGATCCTCTTTGAAAGAAACACAGATGTGATCACTCAGAGCACTGTGAGGTGGGGGCTGCGTGAGACTGTGGTATATGAAACATTGCTTTCAAAGCTAACGTCACAAGAACTAGGCAAGACAATGACTAATTTCACATCAGACCATGCGTTACAGTGCTCAAATACTGGTTTGCCAATCCAAATGGGCAGGAACAAGATTCATAATTGTAATACGTTATTAACTAGTCAACTAAACTTCAGAGAAAGGCTCTCAGTGAGGGCATTTGTGTTGCCCAAGCTCTTGAATGCTGAACAGGTTGTAGCAACGACAAAGTCCCTTTGCATAGAAGCTAAGAACAAACTGCATTTAACTGGTTCACATCAGCATTTTAGCAGCCCAAGTAAAATTGTGTCTCAAAACACTTGAAGAATGGATCAAACTCCTATCTAGGAAAATATTCTTCAGGCCCAGCAGCTGGAAAGGAGTTCTGTGAATTTGGGCAGAAAAGCCACTTTATGGAACATGCTTTTCTGCCAGGATACAATTTACAACAGGAAAAGAGTATTCCCTATTCTGGAGAATGCCAGCATACAACAAAAACATGCAAGAATATCAAATTAGGCAGTTGCTATAAAGGATACCAATATTGACAGGAAGGAAGCTGGAAACACTTGCTAAGCCTGAGTTCCTTGCTTTCCTGCCACGTTGTCTCTGAAGAGGTTGAACTAGAACAATGGCTCTCAACCTTCCCCGACTACTGTATCTCTTTCATGAGTCTGATTTGTCTTGTGTACCTCCAAGTTTCACCTCTTTAAAAACTACTTGCTTAAAAAAAAATCAGACATAAAAATACAGAAGTGTCACAGCACACCATTACTGAAAAATTGCTTACTTTCTCATTTTTAACATATCATTATAAAATAAATTGATTGGAATATAAATATTATACTTACATTTCAGTGTATAGTATATAGAGCAGTATAAAAAGTCATTGTCTGTATGAAATTCTAGTTTGTACTGACTTCACTAGTGCTTTTTTATGTAGCCTGATGTAAAACTAAGCAAATATCTAGGTGAGTTCATGTACCCCCTGGAAGACTTATGTGTACCCCCTGGTTGAGAACCAATGAACTAGAAGATCAGATGCCTGCAGCTTATGTGGAGCTCCAAGGGAGCAGGTATAAGCAACTGGGGTGGGCTCAGGTGGTCAGACAAGAACTCCCAGAGCTAGAAGCAGTGACTGGCTCCATCCTCCCCCGGTGGCATGGAGAGACATGGAACCCAGCAATTAGGTCCACTTAGACGTGTGATCAAATAGAGAGTTACTGGGCCAGGTTTTAATAATGGCTACTGAAGACTGTCTGCAGGGCTATAACTCAGTTAATGCTTAATAAGGACCAAGTTAGAGTAGTGCAAGTTTGTTAGTCCTCGGTGGGTTTACAAGGTTGTGCATCTTTAAAAAGGCACCATACTGTCGTAACCAAAGAATACCAGCACTGCTGTAGAGCTCAACATTTTTTGCACTAAACTAACACATTGTAGTTGCTAGAGCTCTGTTAATTAAGCCATATGACGTCTGTACCTGCATATGCCTAGCTTTCCTTTGTATTAGGCAGTGCAATCGCAATGATCAGAAATGTAAATAAAGAGTAAAATGACAGCTTTGTGGTTTTGGGGACACACAACATTTTTAACACTGCTGTAACTGTGGCAGGGGTTCTTTATGTTAAATAAATGTGTTAAATCATCCTGAAAGTTGATAAGTCTGAGAAGGGGGGAAAAAAACAAAGCAAAAAAAGACAGTTTTTCAAATAGCTTTCATAATTCGTACAACATCAAACTCACTTATCTGTTCAACAGAACTGATGCAAGCTAAGTACTCTCTCTGGGGACAAAAGATGACCTACACATGCATGCAGAAATATTAGAGACATTACAATTTTGTGATAGGAAAAGTTGAAACCAACTGCCTGTGCATGACCACTGGGAAAAGGATAGCATTCTTACTGTCTACATATTTTGCAGCAGAATTTCATTAACAAGCAGTACATGTTCCTGTGCCTCGGAGTTCAACAACAAACATGAGCCAACATGTGACAAATCACAAGTGGTCAGAGAATGGCTTTGGGACAGCTGAAGCAGTTCCATGGTGTTACTTCAGGACAGTATTTTTACAATTGGTTACTAAGCACTTCAAAGAAAGACAACTATAGTTTTAAAAATAACACTGAGCATATTAATTGAGTCTACACTAGTTCCTGCATATTTTCTAATGTTTTCATTCCCAATCTACCAATTGAACAAATAACAGAAAATTAAAGAGACGCAAGAGAGGGGAAATATTTAACTCCTGGGAAGAGCCTTATAGTAAACTGCTTGCACCCAATACATTGATGATGGAAGGTATTAGTACATTTTAATTTTTCAACTGTGGTGCTATTCAAACAGAACAGGACATTGGTGGCACAAAAAAGGAAAAGCTATGATAAATTGCATGTGTTTGTGTGGGCCAGGGAAGGATAGAGACTAGGAAGAAGTAGAAGGAGTCAGTCTGCTCTCTGAGGGAACACAGACACAGGACTTGGGCACAGATTTAGCACCAGGTGGTTAGAGGCAGCCGACAAAACATGGGCAGTGGACTCCGTGGCAGAGTTGAGGCAGGAGGCCATGACTGTGAGATTTGTTTGTAGGAGCAGCAGCAGAGTGTCCACCCTCCCTACAAATGCATACATTATGGGTTTTTTGTTTAACAGGATGCCCAATGCCCTCACAACCCAGAAGATTAATGTCTGTACCTAGGTTAATACACATTGGTACCAAAAAGTGTATGAACAGACTCCTGAGTTACAATTTCTAATTATACAGATTTAATAGCAAATGAAGAAAAAATGAGTATGGACTTCAGCAAGATGCTTATTTTTTAAAAGTTAGAGTAGGCTGAGAAGATGAAATTGATAAACAGGTAATAAATTGTGGAAATTGTTGCCTTTTGTCATCCAGCTCTTTAGTAGTCTTGTGTTCTCATGAGGCTTTCTGCAATTGGGATAGCTATTGTTTTCAAAAGCCAAACTGGCATATGCAGGCAGGTTCGAAGTGAGGCCTCAAAAAAGCACAGATGCTGAATGCCCACATGCCACACTTACTCTGGAAAGGAGCATCAGAATGCTAACCCACCTCACTTGCTCCTTCGTCTGTGCCTCTATCTCTTTTCTTCCTTTCTCCAACACTCACGGGCCTTCCCTCTAATACTATCATGAGATATCTAAGGGTCACAAGAGATCAGGATCTCTGTTTTATATCCCATCCACCTCAAACAGCATGCTGTCCTTCATAACATGCCAGGGCATTAACTCAGCACACAGAGTTGTGTGTGTCACCCACTTGGGCACCTGGACAATATTGGTCTTTCAATGTCTCCCACCATAATACTGATCCTGCTGAATTCTGTTTGTGAAAATTGACAGGATCACAAGCAGAAGATAAACTTTTGAGACCATTGTTTAAAGTGTTTCCTTCTGTTTTGATCAGTGCATAAGGCTATGTCTACACTACCACAGTAAGTTGACCTAAGTTATGCAGCTCCAGCTATGTGAATAATGTAGTTGGAGTCGACATACGGCAGTGTCCACACCACACTAGGTCGATGGGAGATACTCTCCCGACTTATCTTACTCTTATCATTCCGGGTGGAGTACCAGGGTCGATTGAGAGCACTCTGCCATCAATGTAGCGGGTCTTCACTAGACCCACTAAATCAATCCCCGGTGCATCAATCGCCAGAGCATCAATCTGGTGGTAATGTAAACATCACCTAAGGTAAGAGTTTTAGGCTTTCTGGTGGGAATAAAACCTCCATAACCAGTGTTGGCTGTATCAACCATCCGGCATCCTCATGGTTTTATTTCTCTGCTTGCTAGTAAAAAGGAATGAGATGCAGTAGGATTCTTTGGTGCTTTATTTTTTTGTTGAAGTACTTCTAAAAGATAGATTTCAAATGGGTGGATTTTATTTTTAAGTAGAGCCATACATAATTGCACAGCCTCACCTAATTCATGCTATCTGCTGTAGTTATTTATAGGCCCCTAATTGTTATGAACCAATGTGGACTTGATCCCAAAATACTTAATATCTATAGTGCAGACTTGTCAGTCATACTACAATGGAATTAACACACATTTGTTTCTGGCAAGTCAATTTTTTCACTTCATTTCACCCAGATAACAAAGTTATGCCACACAGAAAAACATGGAAGTACTGGTGACTAGCAGATAAGTTGCTTGATAAAGTAATAAGTTGTGTGCAGCAACCAAACAGAGATTTTTGTCTGCATTAGGCTATTTCTACACTCACACTTTTGTCAATAAAATTTGGTCAGTCGGGGGGAAAAAACCACATAACATAACAAGTTACACAGACAGATGTGCTGGTGTGGCCAGTGCTACATCGGCGGGAGACACTACTTGTTGGGGCTGGCTTAATTATGCCAAAGGGAGAGTCTTCTCCTGTAGGCACAGAGATGCTATATGGGAGACCTTACAGCGGTGCAGCTCCATTCCTAGAGCTGTGCAGCTGTAAGCTCTCTGTTGTAGACATAGCCCTAGGATCTTCCCCCCTTTGGGAAGGAGGCTGTTGATCATGCGGTCCAGGTGTCAAGCCAATAGTCTGACCCAGACAGAGCACATAGGGCAGTGGTGGGCAACCTGTGGCCCATGGGCCACATGCAGCCAATCAAGGTAATCTGATTGTGTGCTATGAGAGATTTTGCTGACATTGACCATCCACAGGCATGGGCCCCCACAGCTCCTAGTGGCCCCTGTTTGCCATTGTCAGCCAATGGGAGATGCAGGAAGTGGTGGCCAACATGTTCCTGCAAGTCATATCAAACAGCAAATAGCACCATTCTGAGTGTCTGCAACAGCAATCATGTCTTAAACATTTAAATTAAAGTTCCTTTTCCAATGGATACTTCAATATGTGTGGTCACATAGTGAATACTAGTTTCATTTTCTTATCCATCTGTTCAACTGGAGCCAACATTTTCATCTGGTTAAAACAGAAGTGGGACAAAGCTGTTCTCTAGGCTTACTTACTCAGATTCTGTACAATGAAAAATTAGAAATCAATGCCCACTTTACAAGGTATAATTCAGACTTTTTAACCAATGGACTTCCACATATTATTAGCTTGAATTTCCTGTGTTATAAACTGAGTTACTGTGGGAAGAGAGATGCATGCAAGATACCATAGTCATTTCCTATTATGAACGAATGAATGGTGTCAACACTAAAGCAGCTGAATGTCAGTCACTTGAGAGTTTACCATCCAACAATGGTAGAGCAAAGTTATACTCCATTCAAAACTTTGGAGTGACATTTTATGGGTTGCCTTTTGTATAGAGAAATGCCATGTTGAATTATGCCACGGTATGGCATCTGTTGGTGAATAATACTTAATGAATTACAAAGACTGTGCTAGCCAAGTTTAAGAACAGATGTGCACAGATTTGCTAATCTAAGGTAATTTATAATTGCCACAACTATACACAGTTTTTCAACTGATATTAAGCCATACTTGCATAAGCACCGAGAGTTAATTTTAGAAGTATCACAATCAAACAACACTAACAGAAACTATACACTGCATCACGTATCAAGAATACTTGTGCATTATCATTACATAATTGCATTCTGCCTTGGAGAGAATTCAGCTCAATGTTACAAAGAGATAAGAGAAATGGTTACAAGAATTTGCCTTATTTTCTTTAGAAATATGCTTTACAGTAACCAAATGGAGATTTGCAGAATGATGATAGGGACTGACCTTCATATACACTGTTTCCACTGGTAAGGGGTTCAAGATGTAGGACAAAAAATAAATAGATGGTTCAAGCTGAACTACCTATTTCAAGGGGTAAACAAACAAGGAATAAATAAATATTTTTGGCATTACCTGGAAAGATATTTGGAGCAAAGAAAATAAAGAGCAGAGAGTTTGATAAATCTAGCCTTTCTACAGAGGATGATGATTGATTGAGGGGCATGGTGAAACGTGTGGAATTAGCATAAACCAAATTATAGTTAGGCACATTTGGATGCCCTGACATTTCATATGTTCTGAATCATTTAAGTTAATTTGATGAAAGTGTGACACTGCAGCCCATATTCTTCATAGGGATATTATGATATGATTATAGCATAATTATGATGTAGTTTATGCAAGTTAAGGCATGAGAGGTGTCATTGGAAAAGTTATGATTTGCTGAATATGATTATCCTATTTGTATGCCTCTATCTTTTTGTATCTGAAGTTATGGATACTGACTATGTATCTGTATTTCAAATGTATTTACCCCTGGGTGATGTTTTCAATCTAGCTAGCTGGTTGGGAAGGGCCTATTCTGGGCAATGAACCATTAGGGAAAACAATAGACCTTAGGAGAAGCTTATCTCCCACCAGGGTAGCCTTCCTGAGAACACTCTGAAGAGCTTGTAAGTAATGGCTACTATGACTCTACAACAGGGGTCAGCAACATGTCCATGGTAAAAATGTTGAGGTCTGTGGTAATTTTTGAAAACATTGAATGACATAACCGCCCCCCCCCACACACACACAATGTCCATCACTAAGTATGGTAATTTTGTCAAGTGTCCATCCCATAATATGGTAGTGCTGACCCCTGCTCTACAAGCTCTACCCCTGCTCTACATGTGACCAGGCCACATGATGCTGTGATGTCAGTATTTTTCCACAGATCGGTTTGGGAACCAAGCTTTGGAACAAAGAGTTCCCGCCATACACAAAAGCTATATAAAGCAGGGAGTGACATCATCTGTGGTTCTTCACTCCCACAAGACAACTCCTGTAAACACCTGAGGAACAAAGACTGAACTGGGGGAAGTGCTGGACCCAGGCTAAAGGGATTTCTAGCCAGTGTATGAAACACCTGGGGATTCCAAGCTGTAAAGCAAGTGCAGGTTGCCCCTTTAGGATCTCCAATCTGCTTGCATCATTTCTCAGGGTGAGAATCTGCTAATTCATATCCAATCTATTTAATATATTAAGCTTAGTTTGTGTTTTTTGTTTATTTGCTAGGTGATCTGCTTTAATTGGTTTGCTATCTCTTATAATCAGTTAAAATCTATCTTTTGTTGTTAATAAACTTGTTTTTGTTTTCATCTAAACCAGTGACCTTTGACTGGACTGCTTGGGGAAAATCTCTCTTGTTTACCACAAGCATGCATTGTTCTCTTCACATTGAAGGAGAGGTGGACCAGATATTTAACCTATACATTGGCCCGATTTGATGAGGGCAGGACAGTACTGCTCTAGGGTCCCAGGCTGGGAAGCTGGTGATTAGAGATCCTGCATGTAACTGCATCTGGGTGTGTCCCCCCTACCTGTATGAATGTTGGTGAAAGTGCAGGCTGGAGGGCTTTGCAGCTTGTCACAGCAGTACATTGTGAGAGGGAGCCCAGGCTGGTGAGTCAGGGAGCTCAGTGGCACCCTAGTTCCAGGTGGCACCCCAGGGGAAGCCATCACAGCGAGATTTACATTTTCTGATATTAGTTTGCATTATGCTTAAAAGGAGGACATATTCTGCAATGAGGTGAAATAGGCACCTGGGTACTACTGGTATTTGCATAGAAACATAGCTATTTCATAAAGTCAAAAAACATATCATATTTCTAGCTGTCAACCCTGGAGCGTGCTATTGTTGTCATTGCAAAGACATTAGTTGGAAGAAGTTCAAAAGACCAGAAAAGGAAAATGAGATAATCAAGCAAATAAGAAATGAATGCTAACAGCTGAATATTAGCTAGGATAACAGACTTGCACATCACTTCAGTTCTTACAAGCTTGGTTTACAAAAGGTAGGTCATGTTCATGCTGTAGCAAGCACCAGCAGTGCTGATAAAATATGCTGAGAAATAAAGTCGGCCTTTGTTCTGATCTAAGCATGGTGGCCCTAAGATCATTTTGGCAGAGGACATTCATCCTTGATGTCTGCTACACTCTAACATTAGATCATTAAAGTGACTGGCGGTATTTAAGCTGCAACAGTAGGGAAGGTTTGTGTTATCAACTGAAAAACAATTATGAACGAGGAAAGGCAGAGAAACCATGGGCTGGTTTGTACAGATTACTTCAGCACATTTACATTTCCACATGCTGGGTGATTTGCCTTTAGTCACAAGAGGGAGCGTCCTGTAAGGGAACTTGGCACGACAAACAGTTACTCTTTTTTGGGCAAAATCCCAAATAAAATATCTCTCACAGCCAAGGACCTAGTTTCGATATAATGCTGAGAACTTAACCAAAGTATGTAATTTATCTACAGTAACTTCCAGCATCAGTGGTCTGCAGGTCAATGAGGTATAAGCATATTAGCTGTTGCACAGTATAACAGATGTAGTATTTTCAGAGACAATGTAGCACAATGGTGTACAACATTAGAGCCATTAAAAAAGCCTTATTGTCTTCTGAGTTATGACATTCTACCTGTCTGAAGCTGAAAGTTAAATTGCTCAGTTCATTTTTACCTATATTTTCATCTGGCTATTGTGCAATCTTAACAAGGTATTTAACACACAGTAGTGACAGAGGTCTTCTGTAGGAATTTACAGAGTGGCTGACAATGCACTTTGTATTGCAACAGAATGTTCATCAACAAAAACAGGATTTTTTTCCCAACATCTTGATCTCCTACTGTTGTTATGGCTTTAGCTGGGTTCTTTTAAGAAGGAATCACTAAATTGCACTTAAAAAATGAAGTCTTATAAAGTGTGTGAGAAACTCAACCAGAAACAGATACTGTACTGAGAAACGAGGGTTTTCATTTTTGCAGCAGGCTGGTACGATTGTGTATTTACCACTTTCTTACTTAGCTTTTATGATTAAGTTGTTGTCAGGATCTCAACTGGCATGTGTTCTTAGAACCAAAATAATTTCAGTAATAGATCTAAATTAATTTCAGTAAGAGACTTGAGCCCAATAATATATTTACAATACAGGATAAGGGACTAAACCTCAGTGGAATAGTGTGATAGAGGACCTGGAAGGAAAGGCACAGGAGAAACTCTGTAAACTTCCCTTATCCCTAGGAGCTCATGAAAGTATTATTGCTGGCATACAGCAGAGTCCAGGCTCCACGTCTGGAGAAAGATGGGGATGGGGCAGTGAAGGCCAAAATACAGAGCCACTGCTTCCTAAGGAATAATCTTCTGGGAAGGTGGTAGATTTCCTAGTGGTTTCCAGTTAGTATTTGTGGATCAGACTCTGAACTCCCTAAACTTGTTGAGTAGTACCCTACTCCATAAGACACAGACATCATATTGAGTTCCCTGGCATAGCTGATGTAGTAATGTGCTACTCAAGATGAGGAGGAGTTGTATTACATTGCCTCTCTTCCATGGGATCTTTGGAGGTTAGACCTATTTCAGTGATTTGAGATTATATTAGACTTCAGTACTCCTACATAGTTGCAAGGGCATGGAATGAAGCAGACACACACATGAAGCTCGATGTAAGTTATTAATTGCTTGACTACTCCTGAAGTTGGCTGACTCTGTTATCACTTCCTATTTACTGGTGCATATGAGTTAAATATTTGCTTTCCAAGAGCATTAATGCAAGTAAATCTGGTCTGCACAAATATTCACAGGAAGTTGAGCACAAAAAAGAAAGAGCCAGCACTCCTGAAGCAAGATCATTGTCAAATTCAAATGAATCACTGGATCTGTGAATGCCAAGAAAATATTAGCAATCTCCACAATCTCCGTCAAGATTATTTTAAGTGTTGGTGATGTTATTACAGGACTTTATGATGCTTCCAGGAAGTGATATCTTCCTCTGTGAGCTTCTTCATGTTCTCTTTACAGCATTTTTAGTGTTATCTGCCTGATGCAGAAGTAAAGTACAAGTTGGCTTCCCTTTGTTGCTCCCTTTGTTTTTGCCTGGCCCCAGGAGGGGGTGAGGGAGAGAGCTGGGGAGAGGTAGGGAAGTGAGGGAGCAGGGGGAAATGGTCTTTGATTATGACATATTGGAGTTCTTTCCTTTTAAGATTTTAGTTTTGATCTTCCAGATCATTCAGACCCTTTCTACTGTAAAATGGTAACCTTGAACTTTTATAGAGTGATGCTGTACAAAATCAAAGTGATGGTAGCAGTCAGACAATGCAGTGACATTTTGGAAGTAGATGGTGCCAAACGGTAATGCAGGAGCTCACAGGAAGAGATATGATGCTCAAGTATCCCTGGAAAGTTGGCACATAAGTATTTTAAACTAAATTGCTAATACTGCATATGCAATTGACCATGATCTTCTTTCCACTATGCACAACATATATATCATGCCTGCGTCACATGGCAAAGACACATTTTCCATGTGCATTGGTCTATGACACAAAAGATCCATACACTAGTTTTGTCAGACCACCACAGTAAAAGGAGAAAGTGAAGATCAGGTAGAGTGCTTTATCCTGTTTAAGCATTTGGTAGCAAGCACACACCACACTACTCCTAGAGTGCATAAGGGATGATGAGCAGAAGAGGCTACATGGACTCTCTTCCATGCAGATTGTTTGCCAGTCCTCCCAATTCAGGGAAGCTGCTTAGGAAAACTCAAAGGAGTGTGTATGTGATATGAAATATATTGTTTCCTCAATATCAGCATACAGTTGTAACAAGTATTACTTCAACTGTTGAAGGTCTGGGTGGATAAACTGCATAATCTGCAGAACTATCAAGAAATTTTAATATGCATCTATGTGTTGCTAGTAGACATACTAGACAGACTGCAGCTCTTTGCTCTGTTACACACCTACCAGTCCAAGGTTAAGAGAAGAAACCTGACTCAGTTTAGACAACTATATACTTACAAGCAAGTGCATTTTGCAATATTGGCAGAGGAAGTTCCCCATGAGCAATCTAAATTTAAACATGGCACCTCTTAAGCTAACAGTATACAAACTGCCTCCAGCATTGCATAAGAGCCAAGAAAAATGAATTCATGGCAGAGCATCAGAAAACTGCCTCAGTATGATCTGCTCATTCAGAGAGTGCCACTTCTAATATTCCATTAGCTAATGTTGCTTATGCCACTCTTCCCCAGTTTGGTAGGTGAAGGCTGTCCCTTAGATCAGTCTAAGTGGACAAAGATGTTCATATGGAAGCGCTATTAAGAATCATCAAATTAGTGCATAAGAAAATGGGGCGCTTTTCATGTTACACTGAAGCTTTGAAGATTCCTGCCAAAACATCCCAGTACCTGCGAGAGGAGTTATTTATCAGCACTTACAGTGACGGATGTTCTAGAAATACCCAAAATACACAGAATTCCATTGTGATACAGTAAAGGTTGCTATACCAACCTATGAAAGCAAAGAAATAAAAAAGTTAGGTGACTTATCAGTACATGATCTCCAGTCTTCCACCTACAGCCACTTTACCATCATACCATACACAACAACCAGAATTCTGCCTCCCTCAGCACACATCCCCTTTCCAGATTATCCCCATGTTGTCCTTTGCTCATTAGAATACATGTAAGATGAAAAAACCACTGTATACAACATGCCAGGCCTAGCTACATAAACACACTGCTGTTTGGGTTGCTTCTGAAATCTTGGCAGTGTGGACCACTAGAAGACTCAAACTTTTTAAAGGAATACTGTTCATTCCCATACATCACAAGCCCCCATTCCCAACACTAGTAACTGTGAACATTTGGTGTATAGTAGTTGGTTGTGCTGGAAGAAGAGCATTTGAGAAGTGGCTGTCTGCAAAAGGGTAATTTAAAAAGATCAAGGTCTAGTGTATGGGAGAGATGTCAATGGAAAATTGCATGCCTGTGGGTGGAAGACAACTTATGTACAACTTGGTGGCTTTAAACATTCAATTCCTTGCTTTTGTTGGCATGTCAGTAGTATTTGTAATTGTCCTATGATAAAGTTTGTGTATGAGTGACCTAATTTTGCTTTTAAAAGATTATTGGGGCAAGAGTACAGCTGCTGAACAAGGAGAAGGCTATCTGTCAGAAACTGCACACGAAGCCATCTCCAGCATAGGATAAAATGGAATCTCCTGATAAAAATGTTAGTTTGACAATAAAAGCTGCATTAGCCAGCCCCAGGCAGGTTTGTGCACAAGCACTTAAGATTTTAGTTATGCCTAAAAGCGACCATAAATGTGGTTTAGAGTTGGGGAAATCAGATATTTAACTGCATTTTGGGGTAGTCAACAGCACCAGCTACTGCTAAGAAAAATTTAAATGGAAGATATGTAAGGGTCCTGGAGCAATTGATCATGTAACATGAAGCCTTATAGTGACTAGTCACCAGTTCGAGTCTGATCCAGAGACTTGAAGTAGTCACCATCCTGACAGCTGTTTGGCGACTCAAGTGAGAGGAGGAAATTTTAATCTAGTTCTGAGTAGGCAGGTAGTCCAACACAAAAAGCACCTCCACTATGGGCACCTTACCAGTATTCTGTGAAAGGGATGTGGGGACAGGACTACTGTAACATCTTACTCTTAGAGAGGTCTTGTCTCCATATCACAGTGTGGAAGAGTTCACACTGCTCCGATCTACACTGAAATGCTATACTTAGCCAAGGCCAAAAATTGGAGCAACAGTAAATGACTAAACATCTCCAGTGTGTAAGAGGAACAGCAGGACATACAGATTATTTGCCAACATCTCTTTTTTGTTTTTTTGTTTCAGATTGCCACTAAGTATAGCTTATTGAACTTCTACATTTAAGAACAGGGAAAGAGCAAACTTGTTTGTATATTTTTACCCTCCTTTCCTTAGGTGAAGTGCTTTTAATCTCAGCCCTAGTAAGCAAAGAAGGATTCAGCCATTACTGCTGTGTTTTATTGATGAACAGAGATTTTAAGGCTCTAGAGTTTGCCATCTAGCATCTTCTACCCAAGCACTAATTCATTTTTAAAAAGGAAAATGGTAAATACATTTTCCAAACCTTCATTGAATTAAGTAAGTAATATTTGTTATGATGAGGTATGTGGACTACAAATAGATTTAAGTACTTTGTAAGTCAAATGTACAAGCACATACCATATTTCTAAGAGTTCTCAAGTGACCCTGTGAAATTAAGTGTTTAGGAACAGTGAGCATTTTGCTACATATTCACCTAACTACATGAATATTGACTTACTGCTTGTTAAGGTATCCATCACCAGATGGGACTTTTAGATGTAGTCTTACAGTTTCTCTTAAATGCAACCAAGTTTTTAGTATTGGAGAAAAAAAATTGCTGGTCATTTTCTGATGTTGTTTCTTTGTGTCAGGTAGCTTTCGGTCATAACTCTGATTACAGTCAATTCTTAAGGCAGAACTAGTGATTCATGTTTGATGGAGATCCCTGAAATATGGGATGGCCTGTGTGCTGTTGGCAGCCACCACTGTTCCAGGACTGGTTTTACTTATATACTCAATTACAATGTGCACAGACCCTGATGTTACTTATTTCTCCTGCAATAGGAAGCCAGCTTCTAAGACCTTGACATCTGCTTCTGCTTGGACAAGGGGCAACATTTATTTTCATTCCTATAAAGTAAAAATAGTGGCTTTAGTGAAGAGTGAAACTACTAGGCATAAATAAGAGTATCTCATTCATTTCAGATTTGTACCTTCATAAAATAACTGGAAAAAATTAGCTGTGTAAATCCTAGTGTAACCCACTCTAAAACAGTGTAATTCTATGTCCCCATCTAGTGGCTAGACCATGTATAGACATTTACTCATCTGCTACTGCCAGTAAGGTAATGAAGTGTCCTTTAGCTGAACTATTCAAGGCTCTTGATTTTTACTTCTTGAGATCCCTGTACATGACCCATGCAGCAGAATCATTACACAAGCTCAGAATAATTTACCAGCAACATGTAATGTAACTGCCACCAGGGAAACTAACAGCAATAAAGCCAACAAACTCTAAATTGTTGCAGTCTAGCTAGAGGAAGGCTCCTTATTCACAGATGAGCATAACTTGGGAGTTTCCCAACAGCTGTACAGTGTGTGGCAGATGGAAAAGGGAAAATAGATGCTCAGAATAATGCAACGAGCAAGACCTATCCCTCATTCTCTACTATACCAATGTAGGTCAACCCCCTATTTAGGGCACAACCTCTTCAAGGCAGGAATTGTCTTAGTCACTCTGTCAAATGCCTAGCACAGTATGGTCCTTACTTTGATTGGGGCTTCCAGGCACTACTGAATACAAATACATACAACAAATATAGGCAGGAGGGACAGAAAGGCTAGGGAGAACACAGAATTCACTGCTGCAGAATGATACAATGTGCAGCATGACAAAAAAAGTGTCACAATCATATTAATAGGTTTCAGAGTAGCAGCCGTGTTAGTCTGTATTCGCAAAAAGAAAAGGAGTACTTGTGGCACCTTAGAGACTAACAAATTTATTAGAGCATAAACTTTCGTGAGCTACAGCTCACTTCATCGGATGCATTTGGTGGAAAAAAATTTTCCACCAAATGCATCCGATGAAGTGAGCTGTAGCTCACGAAAGCTTATGCTCTAATAAATTTGTTAGTCTCTCAGGTGCCACAAGTAATCATATTAATGTACTTTAGTTATTTTACTTTTGCTGACTGATTTTATTAGAGCTATGTGTGGCTATGATCAGACAAGTGACCTATAAATGGTGACCCTCTTACCCAAAGTTCTTTTCCTGTGTACCCAAGCTAGCCAGACACCCATACAACATCCAAATACCCTTTATAACTCAAATGGTTCAAAGTCAGTGAACACTGTTTTGTGAAGTTTCATGATATGATTTAGTTTCAGGCAATTTTGCATTTCTGAAACTTTGCTGTTCTACTGAAGAGTGCAAAACCACTTGTTTTCACATTTTTGTTTGCATTGAAATCTTTTGTAAGAAAGCGTTAGGTGTCACAAACAGATTCTGCAAGGAAGTATTAATACAACTATAATAATTTTACAAGGAAAATTCATGTTTGTGGTATGAAAGGCCAGTGTCTCGGTCTATGGGAATAAAGAATTCAAGGAACTACTAGCCTTTGATAGTCTCTTATTTAAATCACCCATGAAAAATAAAGTAGTATAAGAACACATTAGTTTCCAAGAATATGCTGGCTAGAAGAATGATGCTAAGGTGCCACAAGTACTCCTTTTCTTTTTGCGAATACAGACTAACACGGCTGCTACTCTGAAACCGATGCTTATTTAGACTCCCACTTACTGGAACAAAAGCAACCTATAACCAAGGCAATATAAGCAAGGAAATTCCAACAGGTAGTAGTCTAGGGTGACTGAAGATCTTGGTAAACACAGCAGCACGTTTTACTGCCAATTTTTCCTCAGAGAGTCCAAATTATTTACTGAGACTCATGAACACAGACTCAGCCAATCAGGAGAAATATCATGTGACTTTAACCCTGCCACCAATCCCAACCATTCCAGCTAAAACCAAAATGCATTGTGTAAAACTGCTGCGACATTTCAGGGCTGTCAGACAGTGGCAGGGAGTAGCGAGGGGGAGAACTATGCTCAGTTTCAATACAATTTGATTTTACTGACTACTATCCACAACTCATCAGCGTTTTCCTCAGCAAAACCATTTGGATTTAGCTTTTTGATTGCTAAAGAGTGCCTATAGAAGAAATATAGTACTATGAAACCACTATAGCAATTACTCATCTCTTTTGCAAGCCACACCTAAAGATCTGGAAGCTAATTTGCTGATGCGCATTTATTATAACTTTCTCTATATTCTGCTGGTACCAGCACCATGAAGGTGAGGACACACCTCTAACAATTTAGGCTTCAATCCATCTTCATATTACATTAAAACCAAGAGACTGAACAAGCAAAAAACGCATATTGTTTTACAACTTGTAATGTTTTCCAAGACATCAAAATGTATGTAACAGCACACTTTTGAATGGATCGTCTTTATTGTTGATTTTAATCAAGTTATTCATTCACATAAGAGGGAACTATTTTCTACCCTCCTTTGTTTACATCTTTGTTTACTAGGTTTTTTCCTAGCACAGTATGGTCCTTACTTTGATTGGGGCTTCCAGGCACTACTGAATACAAATATATACAACAGATATAGGCAGGAGGGACAGAAAGGCTAGGGAGAACACAGAATTCACTGCTGCAGAATGATACAATGTGCAGCATGACAAAAAAAGTGTCACAATCATATTAAGGTACCTTAGTTATTAAGGTATTATTATTAGGTTCTGCCTCAGTTCTCACATCTGTAAAATGTATAAGTTACAAACAATATACACTCACCTATAAATACCTCACTATGGGTATGTCTATACTACCCTCCGGATCAGCGGGCAGCGATCAATCCAGCGGGGATCGATTTATCACAGCTAGTCTAGACACGTGAAATCAACCCCCAAGCACTCTCCCATCAACTCCTGTACTCCACCACCACGAGAGGAGCAGGCAGAGTCGACAGGGGAGTGGCAGCAGTTGACTCACCATAGTGAAGACACTGCGGTGAGTAGATCTAAGTACGTCAACTTCAGCTACTTAGCTGAATTCAGAGTAGCAGCCGTGTTAGTGTGTATCTGCAAAAAGAAGAGGAGTACTTGTGGCACCTTAGAGACTAACAAGTTTATTTGAGCATAAGCTTTCGTGAGCTACAGCTCACTTCATCGGATGCAATTAACTTAGGCTTGAATAGAGACTGGGAATGGATGAGTCATTACACAAAGTAAAACTATTTCCCCATGGTATTTCTCCCTCCCACCCCACCCCCCACTGTTCCTCTGATATTCTTGTTAACTGCTGGAATTAGCCTACCTGCTTGTCACCATGAAAGGTTTTCCTCCTTCCCCCCCCTGCTGTTGGTGATGGCTTATCTTAAGTGATCACTCTCCTTACAGTGTGTATGATAAACCCATTGTTTCATGTTCTCTGTGTGTGTGTATATAAATCTCTACTCTGTTTTTTCCACCAAATGCATCCGATGAAGTGAGCTGTAGCTCACGAAAGCTTATGCTCTAATAAATTTGTTAGTCTCTAAGGTGCCACAAGTACTCCTTTTCTTTTTGATATGTTGAAGGAGAACTCTTTTAATGATGGCTTAGAGAAGGGTCTGTTTTATGGGAAATTCCAGTATTTATTACTGCAAGTTGTTAAAGTTATAATTAATTTTCATAAGCATATTATAGTAGTATTAAATTAAAGTCTAAATGTGTTGGCTTTGCCATTTTTAATGGAAACTAAACGCTGGCTCTTTTAGCCCAGTCTAACATCTTTAACTGGGCTTCCATGAAACTGCAATATCACCCAGTGGTTGGTCAGGATCTTCTTTTTCTTATTGGGGGTCAATTTTTCCCAGCTATATGAAGAAGTAATAAAATAACTGTTCCATTTGCTGCATTTAGCACCTTTCATGTAGTTAGTGCAATGTGTTTTCCAACTCTAGTCCTTACTACAGCACTGTGAGGTAAATAACTATATTTGTGCCCATTTCTGGATGTGTGTTTTTTTAAAACTAATGCACAGAAGAGTTAAGAGACTAACCAAAAACATCACATGGGAAGTCAATGGCCACGTCAGGACTAGAACCCACAAGCCTCGACTCAAATACAGGGAACGATCCTGAACTAGAGGTCTTGTCCTTCTGTAATTTCTGTGATTTGGTTAAACATTAGCATGCACTCCTTCCCACAGAATGAGCGAACAGGACCTCCTTGCTACCATTCTGAAAGAGTCAAAGGACAGCACAGCAAAAAGTTTACAGAACAGGTCAACAGCAGAATCAGGAGTAGAGCTTCTGTCTCCCAATTCCCGGTCAATACCAAATCTACTGGATCATGATGCCTTCTCATTAAGAATGTCCTCTGATAATCTGATGTTATAGCAGAAGAGCCAAATGGCAAGAAAGCTTCCCTCCTTAACTCACCACCATCTTTTTGAACTCTTACCTATGGAAAGAGACAGTCAAGGTGCATGTTGAGATGGTATGGTGCTTCCTTCTCCACCAACACCTTTTTAGATCCAACCCAAGGCTGGAGGTGGTGCCTGTGACTCACAGCACAATTGATTACTGCTATTTGACTTTTTATATCTTCCTTCTTCATCTCCATGGGGAAAGGGGTGAGGTGAAAGAAATTGTCACTCCCACTGCTCCCAAGCTTTGTGTATAGCGCCACTTCTGGACAATCATCTCAAAGAGAAAACACTTTCTTGCTCCAGCTCTGCACAGCAAAGAGCTTACTGCTTGAAGCAAACAATGTCCCTGAAAGATCTCCACTCCCAGAACTGCCACCACCACCCCCGCGCCCCTTCCCGCTGCAACCCTGGCAGGGGAAAAGGATGAACAGGAGAGAGATTTCCCAAGTCTAAAGATAGCATGCTGGTTCCCAAGCCAGAAGAGGAGGAGCATTTGTAGCAAACCATATAATACCAACTGAGACTGAATGTGGGGGGGGGAGATAAGGGTAAAAAAGGCTATGTTGTGAGGTGTTTAGAACTGGGCAAGATGGAGGAAAAAGAAATGAAGCAGCAGAGAGATTAGAGGTGAAGGAAGCAGAGAGAAGAAGTGAAGTAGGAAGTTGGGGGGTTAGAAAGATTAGCAGGCATCTGCAAATTATGCCACCGAAGTTTCACCCTATATTGTAAAGACAATTGTGCATGGTCTTCATTGCATTTGTATACAATAAATAACACTCATTTAGACAAGGTGGTCAGGATTCAGACACTTGGACAAACATCTAAACTAACTTGATGCTTAAGATCCACCAGCAAAGACTGAAAATCCATTTGTGCTGTCACAGGCCTTGTCATCTATGCTTATGTTTGGCATTTCCATTACAATAACTCAGTTCTTCCACTTCCATTCTTACTTAGAGTTACACAATGTAAGTCACATAGCAAGCCTGTACCAGAAGGGAGGGGAAGAGAGTCGTGTTTGCACTATACTGTTTTAGAACACAATGATTTGGCAATTATTCTTCACCCAACAACGACACCTTGTATACCAGATGATTTCTTTATAAATTGAATGCTAAAATCCAATTTTTCTTGCTTCAGTTTTAATTGAGACAGCAATAAACTGAAGCATTGGGGTTAGTGAAAAATGGGCATAACAGTCCCTGACAATGAGGGTAACATCCTGTTGCTATGCCGTTTTATTTTTGCTGTGCATCTGACCCTAGATATTGTGGGTATTCCTTGGGCTGGCATTGCTTTTAAATGGTCTGGAAATATCTGGAGAAGTTTCTCTCCAAACCAAGAGAACTCAGAAGTGGATAGATACTTGGCTATAATCAACTGAGGCTGTTTACAATATGCCCTGTTATTGATCTAGGCAGAAAAAGCAGCAAAGCCTAAAGAGTCCCACAACCCCCAGATGCAGATGTATTCATATAATCAACTAGCTAGATATTTCTTACTAACACCATCTCTACTGCTGTGACTCTGTATGTCCCCAAAAACACATTAAAATTCTTTAGCAGCAGTTAGTTAAATTCCAGTTCGAATCAATTCCCACAATGACCCAATCCAGATGCTGGTCAAAACTCCTCCCTCCCTAACAAGTGACAATTTGGGGTTGTAAAAAGAAAGCTCAGAGTTATTTGGTTTTTCTCCAAAGACCTCTGCCTTTGAAGCAATATCTATAGTCAACATGGTATTAGTTGGTATCAGTGGTCCCAGCTCCCCACTACCCCATTTGTGAGAGTAAAACTCATGCAATAAAAAAACCCATGTGCCTGTTTGTTTCATACAATTTTGAAATCCTGACTTTTAAGGACAATGCAAGTCTTTTGCAGTAAGAGTGGCAAAAATCTGAAAGGCTCTTTTCAAATCAAGGTTTTTACCAGAAGGAGTGTAAATTTTACTGCCATTAAACTAGTTGTGGGGATGGATACCATTATGAAACAAATCTCTTAAAGTAAGTTTAAATGCTTTATCCTGCATATTCAGCCAAAAAATAAACTGCCTAGTTGATGTTGTCTAACTCAAAGAATATTTCAGTGTAAAAAGTTCATTTTTTTAGTTTCATGATGACCCTGCTGAGCCACCACAATGGAAGAGGAAGCCTGAATCTATTCTTGGTAACTGATCAACAGAATTATTGGCTAAATTAATTTTGAAGAATTTTACTTCCTGTTGATGGGTGGCCATTTCTGAATCCCAACTGGAGTTTGAATTAATAACTAGGACTAGATCTTCCTCCCTGTGCCAAGCCCAACTTGCCATGCTTTTTGTAGGAGGATTCTGCAGTCCCTGGAGGGAAAAGAATCCTTCATCTTACATAGGGAATTGCAGTCCAGCTTAAATAAGAGGAGTTAAAGAAAGAAGACTGCACAAATGAACAGACTTCCACAGAGCTTTAGTTCTAGCTGAATCTCTTGGTTATTATTCAGCATAAGATTTGGTCACCGAGATTACTGATTCTGTGACTTTAACAGATGTCCATGACTTCTTCAGCTTCAGCCATGGGTGGCAGGGCTTGGGCTTCAAGCTTAGCATGGTCCCATGTCATGGGGCCCTGGCCAATTCCCCTGCTTGCTACCCCCAAGGCCAGTCCTGTGTACATTTCTATGATTTGTTGCCTTATTGGTGGCATCCTGTGACTTTTAATAAAAATACCCATGCCAAAATAATATTTAGTCCTGCCTTGAGTGCAGGGGACTGGAGTATACGACAACTCAAGGTCCCTTCCACTCTTACAATTCTATGAAAAGCATATCCTTAATTATTATGGACAACACTGTCTAGATTACTCTACAGCAGTGCTATTCAAAGTGGTGGTCCACGAGCCATCGGCTGCCAGTCTGCCCACACACTGGAAAAAAAAATTGCCGGTCCCCCACATCAGATAGCTTGAGAAGCACTGCTCTACAGCATCCAGACACATCTAGTGACTCAATGATATATTGCGTGTAAGTATTACACAGCCCACCCATGCAATCCTGGAGCCACAGAAGGCTGAGGCTAAAACAGCTCTATCTCTCTTCCTGAACCTCTACATTTTTTACACACAACACATGGATCCAGCAACCTTTGCCTTGCTCAGACAACATGGTTGCAAAAGGGATACAAGTAGTATTGCCAACTCCAAGCGCTCAAACAATCATAACAGGCCCAATCATCCAATGAGATTTTAAACAAGTTTTAGCTGCTTGCCATCTAGTTTTTTTAACTTTTACAGTTCATGTTTTCAAGCTTTTTTCCGTAGCCACAAAAGGTTAGAAATTTGATTTCTTTATAAAAAAAAAGAAAAGAAGAAGAAGACTGGAAACATTAATATAAACCTCTAATTCCAGAAGCTTTGGTTCTACAAAAAAGACTTTTGTTTTTTTTATTCCTGTGGCATTGTGTTTTCTTAGAGCCCCACCTGGTTATTTATTCCTATATAAGGTAGGAAACTGCATGATTTTAGTTTATTCCCTTTGTGATGTTTAAAGAACACTTGCTCTCTTCTTAAGGGAAAAATTAGATTGATACAGTAGATTCTGCTTAATAGCAAGCCAGCTATTGAAAGCTTCCAGTTAATAGCAACACTTTGCTGTGAAGCAATCCTGTCCCATTGACTTTGGTGTTGATGGGGTTCGAATATTGCCAATGGCATGCTAATTAACAACATTTTTTGGATGACAGGCCCTAGCTGCAGGCACATTTGAGAGGCTGCAACCAGAGAATAAAGTGTTGAGGCATTTCTGTCCTAGCTGGAGTCCTGCAAACATGCCTGCAGCCAGTATTCAGTCCATCTCTGCACTTCATTCTGAGGCTCCTCCAGCCCCACAAACCTTCCTATACACAGGGACCTCACAGGAGGTAAAGGGCTGTGGGCTGGGAGGGAAAGCTACAGGTAACTTGGAGGGAAGCTGCAGCCCAGATGTTGGAGCTGCCTACTACTTCTCCCTGCTCTCTCTGGACTGCGCCTTGCTGGGAGGCTGCACTGGGATGTATTGAGACCTGACCCCTGGAGAGTGCAGGGAGAGGTACAGTGCAGCCCCACAGGCCCCCATGCCCCAGCATCCAGGCTACAGCCCCCTCTCCAAGCAGGTTTGCAGGGCTGCAGCCTGGGAAGGCACATCCTAGTGCTTCCTTCCCTGGCTACTGCCCTGCTAACCTGCCTTCCGCTTATTAGCAACTGCTGGATAATGACAACTTTGTGCTAGCAACCAAGGGGGTGCTAGCATGTGGACTCTACTGTATTCACTTTGAGAGTTTTAAGTTATCAGGATAGATGTTGAAACAGTAAAATATCCATATTCTTCAAGCCTGTCAAATCTAAAAACAAGTTCAAGGTATTGACTTTACCAATTCAGGAACTACTTATTAAAGCATTATGAATGCAAAACCAAAATTCTCGCCAGATTATACCAGTTCCCTTTTCTCAGACCTCAGCAGATCACCAGAAAAAGTTAACTCAAGTATCACCCAATATTATGTGACCTTTACATCACTTGAGTTTTATATTGCTATTTATAAATAATCAGCAAAAGTAACTTCATAGCTGCCACCTGTTTTATGCACATCACATTGAGTTTATGTAACCCACACCTCCTGGGTGTGGTGCTCTCTGCCCTCTAGTGGCATTGAGACCACTTAGAGATTGAGTCTGGTACAGCCTTACCTAAGGGCCATGTGGCTTTTAGCTCACACATTTAGTTCCAAGGGTCCCAGGTTCAATCCTGCCTGCTGCCGACCGGGGGTCTGTCAGCGTTACATTTACATAAGTTAAAAAAACACACTGATTTGGCTTTTCAGCCTGAAGCTTCTAGCTGGCATGAGTTGTGAACATCAGGCTGTGTCTGATATCTGCATAGGTCACTAGCACAGGCTATGACACAAGCCAAATCTCCTGGATGATTTATACGGTTGTAATGATGATACAGCTAGTGCATTAGTAATTCTCAGGGAGATGAAGCAGTAATTTTTGAATGATTTACACCTGATCTTGTCTTTCTGGACATAACATGTCACTGTATTCTGATGTGAGGCATTAGATGTTGAACTTTTCACTGAGGTCTGGTCTACACTGTAGTGTGGACATACAAAAGCAATTTAATTACTGTGGTGGCTGTACATCAATGGAATTTAGGTAGACTTAATTTTGTAGTGTAACCAGCCCGAGCCATTAAGGCTGGCTCTGCTCATGCAAGCAAGTACCAAGGGCTATATGATTTCCACTGGAAAGCCTCACATCTTTCTCAGGAAAGAAGCACTTTACACGGTAGCTGTGCCTACTAACAGTTTCTAGCTCAATGAATCACGCCAGAGGTTTTGTTCACCATTTTCTCAGCATGGTACTTGAGCTGCATCCTTCATCCAGAGTAAAATAATGGTAACATTAACCGCAGGGATGGACTTCAATGTCTTCTGGCTGGGATTTCCCTCCTCCTATTAACATTTTCTAATATCTCAGCAATAGACTTAAACACTACGCTGCAAGGTTTTGTAATGGAGCTGTGCACTCCTTGACCTACCCAGGCTAACACTGAACTCCCCTTACCTCAAAGCAGACATTCTCCTTTAAGCTTGCGACTTCAGATGAAGGTTATATAGAAAGCACAGGAACTGCAATAAAAAGATGCCTTAAAGAAACAGTCCTTTGGAATACACTGACAATATTCTGTCTGACTCGATCACTCACTGTCCAGTGTATCACTTGAGTAAATCTCGTATCAACCTGTCTGTATAGCCCTTCTGTAGCAAGCCATCATGTGGGAATGATTGTTTGGTACCTTTTGATATTCTTGAAAGAGCAAATGAGAGGCATATGTAAAGGAATTAAGTAAGTCATTCTATCTTATTTGTTCATAGCCAGATGAATAAAATACTCATCATTACGAGGCTCCACTCGAGGGAAGACTCATCAGTTATAATCAAGGCAAGACCTAAAGGCTCAGAGATTGAACTAGCCAAACAATTGAAAATACAGTAGTGGCAGCCATCACGCTAATGGAAGAGGGGGTGTGGGAAGTAGGAGTTACACAGAAACCTGTCAAGCCCATTTTGTTAATCTCCAATTATCTCCAATTATCTCAAGCACTTTGATTTATAGAGACAAGAGCTTCAGCCCTTGCCTTTCAAACAATTTTTTAAAAAAGTATAGGAAAAATTAGCTTCCCCTCCTCTTGCTCGCCACACCTGTACTTCTCATTTCAGGAGTTTCTTGTAAATGAAGGTAAAATAAAAGTATGTAGTGTTGTTGTAGCTATTAGAGAGGATATTACAGAGACAAGGTGATGTACATCTTCCAGCTCACCAAACATCCCAGTAACAATTATGTGGGTGAGAGCAGACAATCACTGGGCTCTCGAATGAACTCACACAGGAAAATGATAAAAAGACAAAAACACCTCATCACCTGGGGGGTGAACATTTTTCACAAACGATCATTCTATATCTGACCTATCAGTCCCCCTCCTCAGAGGGGACCTCCACAACACTTTCACATGATGAGCCTGGGAGCTTAAATTCATAACTTTGCTAGACACTAAAAATCATGGACTGAATAGACTCACTAGATTTATGGCTTAATACAACAATCTGTAACCCATTAAACCTACCCGCCAACTCTTCCCCCACCCCCCGCCCATGACTGGATAAATGTTAATTGGCCACTTCACCTTGAAATGCTAGCTATTTATGCTAAACAGTCTGTTCCACCTTGTAACTGTTCAAGTGTGGGAAATATACACAGAAAATAAGAAGAGCTTTGCATAAGCTTTTCTCTCTCACCAACATAAGGTGGTCCAAAAAATATTACCTCACCCACCTTGTCTTGGTAAAACTAAATGGCACAATTTCTTAAAAACTACTATCACCCCTGTTTGCAATCTCACAAAAATATGGAGAGACAACGTTACTCTCACCACAGAGCTTGTGTCTCATTAGGTCCAAGTCCAGCCACAGTAAAGTTAGTGTTGCTACTACTGACACTCCCTGCCCTGGGAATCAACAAATGACTGGAGTGTACAAAGATAACAATCCAGCACATTCTAACACTCAATTCACTCTTAAAATAATGTGTAAAATACCTAGATTAGGCAGAATGTCACAGGGCATGCATGTCCTGTAGGCCACACAAACACCTCAACCCCCCCGCCCCAACCACCCACACACAGTGTGCCACTGTAGGCACTCCCTGTCTTCGTTTCTCCTCCTCTGGGTTTTTTTTTTTTGTCTCTCCCAGGCAGTCACATAGCTCATGCCTCTTGCTGACTCATTCTGAAAGTTCACATCCCATTAAGGACAATAAATGTCCAAACAAACCAAAATCACATTCTCCCTACTTGGACTCTTCTTCAGCCAACCCTCTGGGCTCAGTTCCCAACCTCTTCTCAGGGCTTGTCTCCACTACTGATGGGATCAATGCTGTGGTGATGGATCCACCGGGGGTCAAATTTAGTGGGTCCAGTGAAGATCCACTATATCGACTGCCAATCACTCTCCAGTCGACTCCAGTACTCCACTGGAATGAGAAGAGTAAGGGCATGTCCACATTACGCGCAGGATCGATGGGTAGCGATAAATCCATCGGGGGTTCATTTATTGCGTCTAGTCTAGACATGATAAATCGACTGCAAAGCATTCTCCCATGGACTCCGGTACTCCATCAGAGAGAGAAGCATAGGCAGAGTCGATGGGGGAGTGTCAGCTGTCGACTTACCACAGTGAAGACACCGCAGTAAGTAGATCTAAGTATGTTGACTTCAGCTACATTATTCACGTAACTGAAGTTGCGTAAGTTAGATCGATCCCCACCCCCAGTGTAGACCAGGCTTAAGGGGAGTTGACAGGACACTTTCTCATGTCGACCCAGTGCAGTGTGGTCCCTGTGGTAAGTAGCTCTAAGCTACGTCGACTTGAGTTACGCTACTAACGTAACTCAAATTGCATAGCTTAGATCAACTTTTCCCTTTAGTGTAGACCTGCCCAATGTTACCTTTCAGTCTCTATCTGGCTCTGCAACTGAGCACTGACTCCCAAGCTACTTCCATCAAGTCCTCCATACCTTACTGCAGAGCTCAACCTGCTCTCTGTGGTTCCTCTCCCAAACTGACCTTTCTCATCCCTTCTGTGTGGCCCAGGTATTTCAGGCTGTCATCTGACCCCAATCAGTCCATTCCCTTAGGTTGGAAGGCAGCTCATTATGGCAGAGGAGGAGCTGAATGAACATAGCTGGCTATCGCTATGCCTTCTGACCCTTAAGGAGCAGACCATCCTGTTACAGAGTTACAACATATCAGTTAGGCAGGTGCTTAAACCCATCCCTGTCCTGGAGATAGCTGAAACATATGCTGAACTTCAAGCATGTGCTTAAGTTATTTGCTGAATTGAAGCAAGTTTGCTCAACAATAAGGCTGAGAAGATATCAGAATATAATTGTCAATTTCCTAAACACTAAACTAAACCCCCTGAATGCTGACCTGGCTCCCACTAGCCACAGTTTGTCGCTCCAGGCCAATGAGGACTGTGGGAAGCGGCACAGGCCGGGGGATATGCTGGCCACCCTTCCTGCAGCCCCCATGGGCCTGGAGCAATGAACCGCGGCTAGTGGGAGCTGCGATCAGCCGAACCTGCAGACGCGGCAGGTAAACAAACCGGTCTGGCCCACCTGGGGCTTTCTCTGAACAAGCGGCAGACCAGCTTTGAGAACCTCTGATCTACACTACAGCTTATGTTGGAATAATTTAGGTCCTCCGGAGGGTGGGGTGGGGGGGTGCCATGAATAAAATCACATACACTCCAGTAACATGAATTACACTGACATGTGCCCATGTGGACAGCACTATGCCGGCGGGAGAACTTCTCCTGCCAACATAGCTTCTGCCACTTATGCAGGCTGGAGTGGTTTAGCCCACTAGAGAGCTCTCCCCCATTGGCATAGAGTGGTTACCTTAGACAACTTACAATGGCACAGCTGCATCGGTGCAGCTGCGCTGCTGTAGGCTCTCCAGTGTAGCCATGCCCTAAGTGTACTTGAAAAATCTGGATCAAGCCACAGAGGGCATCATCTGAGCCCAAGGAATAATAATAAGTCCCTCTGGAATTACAGCCTACTGGGATTGATCCACTTAAAAATAAAGAGTTTCTAGACACCTAGAAGGCAGTTAGAACTGTGAGGGGTAAGACATTAGCCAGATGGGTACAGGGAGTTACAGGAGAGCATTAATGAACCAGGGGAGCAGCACTGAAGGTGGCAAAGCAGAAACTCCCATTCCCCCCAAAGATTTGTTGCTGTGCATCAGAGAAGGGGGTGCTGAGAGACAATGGCTAAGGACTAGTGCATAACAGTTGGCAGAATGGGGTGCTTGCTGGCAGGAAAGTTTATGGGTGCACTGAAGCAACATGCAAGTCTGAAGAGCTTAGAAAGCAAATTGTGTTTCAAAAGCAAGTACTCCCACAAGGCACTTTGTGGGGCGGGGAGGGGAGAGGCAAGCTCTGAGTGCTCCACTCTGTTATGCAGGAAAATTGAGACAGCCAAAACAGAAGTTAAATAGTGATTGCAAACAGCATGGCAGGATTTAAACCTACAGATTTCAGGAAGCTTTGCCAAATACTGAGGCGTTAGTAACATTGGCCATTACTGAAACAAAACTTTAAGAGTCTGAATTTTAGTGAGTTTGCTTCAGTTACACAAAATAAATGTATCTCGATCGCTATAGAAATAAGAAAACCCAGTAATACAACTTTAAAAAAAATTGTTAGCCTTTTACAAGGTTAAAAAAAGGACCAAATTCTGCTCAGTTACACACATGTGATCCCTGTTGCATTCACTAGGAGTTGCACTGCCTTTGAGGAGTTTTCAGATGTGGAAATTAGAATATAGAACAGGGAATTTAAAGCACTCAATTCTGAATACTCTGGATATTGAGGGAATTTTCCAAGCTGAGCTTAGACTGTGCAGGATTATGTAGGAGTTCCAGATCTGGGCATACAATGCGCATAGCCATGTTAATTTACATAAAGCACCTATCACAATAGCTAATCATAGAATCATAGACATGCAAGTCTAGTCCAGTCCCTTGCCCTCAAGGCAGGACTATGAAATAACTAGACATGGGGTGGCCAAACTGCAGCTAATAACCCACATGTGGCTCTTTTACCATTAAAGTGCAGCTCATGGAGCCTCCCACACCTCCCTCCATTATGCACTTACCAGACTAGGAGGCGAGGAGCTTGGGACCTCTGCCTTGCAGTGGGGTGATGGGGCAGGGATTTCATCCCAGCAGGGAGGGGACGTCTCAGGGCTTCAGCCCTGTGGGGTCACACATGTCAGGGCTACGGGCTTCAGCAGGAGCAGGGCTGAAGCCTGAGCCCCATGAGGCACCTCCCATGGGGCTGAAGCCCTGAGCCCTGACAGATGCATCCCAGCTCTTGAACTTCTGAAGATTGTCATATGTGGCTCGGAGGGTCAATACGTTTGGCCATCCCTGAATTAGACCATGACTTACCATTGGGGCAATTCTGTGCACAATATTTTAAAATTTTATTTGTCAATACAATTTATTTCAAAATACCTGTCAGCAAGTATGTCTATAACAATAGAGACAACAAAAAAGATGCAGGAAATGTTTTTTGACAAATAGATTCCTTACTAGACATATTAATACAGAACTTTTAGTAATAATTCATTTAAACTATAATATAGAACCGCATTTCCCACCCGCCTCAGAAGCAGTGCAAAGGCTTAGGGGAGTTGGGGTAAAGGAGGAGCTGAGGGAGAGGGAAGTAATTTCTGGGAGCATGGAAGTGAACCTGGAGGGTTTTGGGGTGTGTGGGGGGGAGAAGTATGGAACAGGTGTTTTTTTGGTGGGGAGGGGAATTTTAGGGAGTTGGGGATAGGATTGCCATGTGTCCGGTTTTTAAGTGGAACGCCCGGTCAAAAACGGACCCTGGCAGCTCTGGTCAGGACCACTGACTGGGCTGTTAAAAGTCCAGTCAGCAGTGCAGTGAGGGTAAGGCAGACTCCCTGCCTGCCATGGCGCCACGCAGCTCCCAGAAGCAGTGGCATGTCCCCTCTCCAGCTCCTATGCATAGGGGCAACAAGGGGGCTCCGCATGCTGCCCCAGCCCCAAGCGCCATGGTTCCCAGCCAATGGGAGCTGCGGGGATGGCACCTGTGGACAGGACAGTGCACAGACCCGCCTGCCACTCCTCTGCCTAGGAGCCAGAGCCACTGCCTCTGGGAGCTGCTTGAGATAAGCACTGCCTAGAGCTTGCAACCCTGACCCAGCCCTGATCCCTGTCCTGCCCTCCAAACCTCTTGATCCCAGCCTGGAGCACCTTCCTGCACCCCAAACGCCTCATCCCCTGCCCCACCCCAGAGCGTACACCCCCAGCTATAGCCCTCACGCTCCCCTTCCCCAACCACCTGCCGCTGCCCCAGCACAGAGCCCCCCCACGCTCACTCCAACCCCCTGCCACAGCCCCGATTCCCCTCCCTCCTTCCAAACCCCTTCTTCCCAGCCTGGAACACCCTCCTTCACCCCAAACTCCTCACCCCCAGCCCCTCCCCAGTGTCTGCACCCCCAGCCAGAGCCCTCACACACCCCCACACCCCAACCTCCTGCCCCAGCCTGGACCCCCCTCCCACACCCCAGCCCAACCTAGTGAAAATAAACAAGTGAGTGAGGGTAGGGAGAGCAAGCAACAGAGGGATGGATTGAGTGGGGGCATGGCCTCAGAGGCGGGGTCTCGGAGGAGAGGCAGGGCATGGGGCGGGCCAACAGCGTTCGGTTTTGTGTGAGTTGAAAGTTGGCAACCCTAGTTGGGGAGCCTCCCCCATGCAGACTGTGGCTGACCCCTAGCCTCTCTCATTCATTCAGCACATCTGCCCCATTCCCATCTTTCCCTGTACACCCCTCCACCCATCGCCATGTGTCCCTGCACCCCACTCCCACTCAGCCCCTGACTCAATGCTGTCACCCACTAGCTCATCTGCCATTGCCCAAGTATGTCCCCCACTAGCCCTTCTGAACCCCAGTTCTATGAGACCCCCCAGAAGCCCTGTGTGCCCTGCTCTGTCCATTCCCCCTGTATACCATCCCCCCCTCACCTGGCCCTGCAGGCATGTCACTGTGAGAAAAGCAGCCTCTGCTCTCTCCCTCTCTAGTGGCTGATGTCAGCCAGCTCATAAGCCAGAGCACTCTCTTCTGGTACAATAGCAGCCCCTAGTGGATGAAACATGTAATTGCAGGGCCTCTCTGGCAGAATATATTATTCTGTGGAGAAAAAAAAAATTCCAGGGCAGATGAATTTTGCACATGCAGAAGGTAATGTGAGACAGTGTCAAAAAACCTCACTAAGGTCATGATATACCACATCTACCCCTTTCCCCCATCCACAAGAAAGCTATTAGATTGGTTTGACATGATTTGTTCTTGACAAATCCATGCTGACTGTTACTTATCTTATTATCTGCCAGATGTTTGCAAATTGATTGCTTGATTATTTTCTCCATTATCTTTCTGCGTACTGAAGTTAAACTGACTGGTCTGTAATTCCTTTGATTGTCCTTATTCCCATTTTTATACATTGCCACCATATTTACCCTCTTCCAGTCCTTTGGAATCTATCCTGTTTTCCATTAGCTTTAAAGATAATTACTAATGGCTCATATATCTCTTCAGTCAGCTCCTTAAGTATTCTAAGAGATACTTCATCAGGCCCAAGTGACTTGAAGACATCTAACTTGTCTAAGTAATTTTTAATTTGTTCTTTCCCTATTTTAGTGTCAGATGCTACCTCATTTTCAGTGGTGTTCATTATATTAGATGTCCAATCCCTACTAAACATTTTGGTGAAAAATTAAACAAAAAGTAATTTAGCACTTCTGCCAATTCCACATTTTCTGTTATCGTCTCCCCTTCTCCACTTCATTGAGTAACAGGTCTTCCTCTTGCTTCGGTCTTCCTCTTGTTTCAAATGTATGTGTAGCTTGTTTTCTTGTTAATGGCACTCTGCTACTGTTGTGTCCATTGGTTGCTGAATGCCCATCATTCTGAGCCAAAACACAGCAGAATCCCTGGCTGGGTTTGTATGTTGATGGATGCAAAGTAGGAAGAACCCATGTTAACCAAGAGATCATCTCTAAGTTTCAATATTGCTTGAATGGGTACAAGCAAGCCTTCATATCATTGTCTGCTCAGGCTAGCTTCAGGAGAATGTTGTTTTTCTGCAACTTTACTTCAGTTTACATACAAAAAACACTAAGGTTGAAAAATCAAGCACTCAAAAGTCAGGAAATGCTACATACTACCCCTCCTCCAACTCAGCTCTCTCCTTCCCTGGGCCGCTTCCCTGCAGTCCCAGCACCTCCTCTGCCCTTATATCAGGGCCTGAGTTTGGCGACCGTCAACCTGGAGCTTTCGCATGCTCCCGTGACCCCACCTAGCACTGCTCGGACCATGGTGCTCTCTCTTCTCCCTTCTTCAGGGCAGGCAGTTCTCCCTCCTCAAACTCCAGGGCATGACTGCCTCTGTTCTACTCAGCAGCCCTTCTTATATGGGCAAGTCTGGCCCTGATTGGCTGTTCCATTAAAGCTTCTTCCTATTGGCTGGTTCAATAAGCCCTCTTTGAATTGGCTGGGTTCTGCGCAGCTTCCCCAAAGCTGCTTTAACTCTTCTTATGCCTGTGTGGGGCAGCTGCCCCACCACAAACCCTCCCCCTTAAGACCACACACCGGAGGAGTCTCTAATTTCCCAGGTTTCAGAATAGCAGCCGTGTATCCGCAAAAAGAAAAGGAGTACTTGTGGCACCTTAGAGACTAACAAATTTATTTGAGCATAAGCTTTTGTGAGCTACAGCTCACTTCATCGGCTGCATTCAGTAGAAAATACAGTGGGGAGATTTATATACACAGAGAACATGAAACAATGGGTGTTACCATACACACTGTAATCCAATGAAGTGAGCTGTAGCTCACGAAAGCTTATGCTCAAATAAATGTGTTAGTCTCTAAGGTGCCACAAGTACTCCTTTTCTTTTTTGCGAATACAGACTAACATGGTTGCTACTCTGAAACTGTAATGACAGTGATCAGGTAAGGTGAGCTATTACCAGCAGGAGTGCGGGGGGGGAAAAAACCTTTTGTTGTGATAATCAAGGTGGGCCATTTCCAGCAGTTGACAAGAATGTCTGAGGAACAGTTTGTGTGTGTGGGGGGGGGGGAAATAAACATGGGGAAATAGTTTTACTTTGTGTAATGACTCATCCACTCCCAGTCTTTATACAAGCTGAAGTTAATTGTATCCAATTTGCAAATTAATTCCAATTCAGCAGTCTCTTGTTGGAATCTGTTTTTGAAGTTATAAAGGTATATATACCTTTATAACAAATATATATATAAAGGTAGCCAGCCAGTCAGGCAGCGGCACAGGAGCTAGCAAACAGAGCTCTAAACAGGGGAGTTTGAGTGGGAGTTCTGTTGGAGGAGAAGGTAGTTGTACTTGGTTTTGTATTTTTAGTATTTGTATTTGTGTGTGTGTAGGGGTTTTGTGCTGGGAGAGCAGCTGAGCCTGATTAGGGGGTGGGGCTTTGTGCTGAGAGAGCAGCTGAGCCCTGTCTAGGGGGTGGGGCTTTTGACTAGGGGCCCTATAAAGGTAGCCAGCCAGTCAGGCAGTGGCACAGGAGCTAGCAAACAGAGCTCTAAACAGGGGAGTTTGAGTGGGAGTTTAGAAAGGGGGTTTGGATTGTGGTGCTTGTTTGGGGTTTGCTTTTGCTGGGGGGGTGGTCTTTTTGGTGTAGCTTGTATTTCCCAGATAAACAGGATTTAGGTGGGAAGGAGATGACAGATACAGAGGCAGCTGTGGGAGTGACTCCAGTAGTGAAAGACACATTGAGGATGACTGGATGTGGAAGCTGTGGTATGTACATGATCCTGGAGGGGGGAACCGGTAAGAGTTTTTTCTGCATGAAATGCCGTCTGATAGAGCTGATGGAGGAAAAGATCCGAGGTTTGGAGATGCAGGTGGAAAGTCTGGTTGAGTTAAGGAAGGGGTTTGAGCAGATGATGGAGCAAAGACATGAGGTATCTGAAGGGAAAAGCTCAGACTCATAGATGGAAGCAGGGCTGGGGAATTTTGAGGAGAGACTGGATGAGGAAAGTGGTCAGTGGAAACATGTGACTCAAAGAACCAGGCAGAGAAAAAGACGGGCTAGTGAAGGAGAAATACAGCTTAGGAACAGGTTTGCAGAGTTGGAAAATGAAGAAGGGGCTCAGCAGGTACTTGAAGGTGGAACGGTAAGGAAGAAGAGAAGAGAGGCTAGTCCTATAGGAAAAGGGAAAGAATCAAGGGAGACTACACCAAATATGAGCCCCAGGAGGATACAGGATGGGTTGAAGAGGATTGTAAGGGAAAATAGGAATGGAAAGAACTTGCAGCCAGAGGGAACAGGGGAGAGACTGGAGAATAGCACTGTCACCAGGAAAAGGCAGGTCTATGTGATTGGGGACTCTTTATTGAGAAGAATAGACAGGCCTGTAACTAGAGCTGATCCTGAGAATAGAAGGGTGTGCTGTCTTCCGGGTGCTAAGACACGGGATGTAGACCTGAGGTTGAAAAGGATCCTCAAGGGAGCGGGAAAGAATCCCCTAATTATCCTTCATGTGGCAACAAATGATACAGCCAGATTCTCGCTGGGAAGTATCAAGGGAGACTATGCTAGGCTGGGGAAGACGCTTAAGGAAATTGAGGCTCAGGTGATCTTTAGCGGGATCCTTCCTGTTCCTACAGAAGGGCAACAAAGGTCTGACAAGATTATGACTGTCAACAGATGGCTTAGGCAGTGGTGCTATAAGGAGGGCTTTGGGATGTATGGCCACTGGGAGGCATTCACGGACAGAGGTCAGTTCTCTCGGGATGGACTTCATCTGAGTAGGGAAGGAAATAGACTTCTAGGATCGAGGCTGGCACAACTGATAAAGAGAGCTTTGAACTAGGAATTGGGGGGAGATGGATGGGAGATGTCCAGAAAATCTCCACGCCAGATTTTAGCATTGAGAGGGAGGAAGATGAAGTAAGAAAGGATACAGCCGTGGGTAGGAGAATCTATATAAGGAGCGAGGGCGGTGTGGATACTAGTCTAATAGGTTATACTGGCTGTAGAATGACTGTGCCTAATAGGGTACAAAATGTGAGCGAGGCCAAACAGCAAAAATTAAGATGTTTGTACACCAATGCGAGGAGTCTAGGTAACAAAATGGAGGAACTAGAGCTACTGGTGCAGGAAGTGAAACCAGATATTGTAGGGATAACAGAAACATGGTGGAATAGTAGTCATGACTGGACTACAGGTATTGAAGGGTATGTGCTGTTTAGGAAAGACAGAAACAAAGGTAAAGGGGGTGGAGTAGCATTGTATATCAATGATGAGTTAGAATGTAAAGAAATAAGAAGCAATGCAATGGATAAGACAGAGTCCGTCTGGGCAAAAATTACATTGGGGAAGAAAACTAGTAAAGCCTCTCCTACGATAGTGCTTGCGGTGTGCTATAGACCTCCGGGATCTAATTTGGATATGGATAGAGCCCTTTTTAATGTCTTTAATCAAGTAAATACTAATGGAAACTGTGTGATCATGGGAGACTTTAATTTCCCAGATATAGACTGGAGGACCAGTGCTAGTAATAATAATAGGGCTCAGATTTTCCTAGATGCGATAGCTGATAGATTCCTTCATCAAGTAGTTGCTGAACCGACTAGAGGGGATGCCATTTTAGATTTAATTTTGGTGAGTAGCGAGGACCTCATAGAAGAAATGGTTGTAGGGGACAATCTTGGCTCAAGTGATCATGAGCTAATTCAGTTCAAACTAAATGGAAGGATTAACAAAAATAAATCTGCAACTAGGGTTTTTGATTTCAAAAGGGCTGACTTTCAAAAATTAAGGAAATTAGTTAGGGAAGTGGATTGGAATGAAGAACTTATGGATCTAAAGGTAGGAGGCCTGGGATTACTTTAAATCAAAACTGCAGAAGCTATCGGAAGCCTGTATCCCAAGAAAGGGGAAAAAATTCATAGGAAGGCGTTGTAGACCAAGCTGGATGAGCAAGCATCTTAGAGAGGTGATTAAGAAGAAGCAGAAAGCATACAGGGAGTGTAAGATGGGAGGGATCAGCAAGGAAAGCTACCTAATTGAGGTCAGAAGATGTAGGGATAAAGTGAGACAGGCTAAAAGTCGAGTAGAGTTGGACCTTGCAAAGGGAATTAAAACCAATAGTAAAAGGTTCTATAGCCATATAAATAAGAAGAAAACTAAGAAGGAAGAAGTGGGGCCGCTTAACACTGAGGATGGAGTGGAGGTTAAAGATAATCTAGGCATGGCCCAATATCTAAACAAATACTTTGCCTCAGTCTTTAATAAGGCTAAAGAGGATCTTGGGGATAATGGTAGCATGACAAATGGGAAGGAGGATATAGAGGTAGATATTACCATATCAGAGGTAGAAGCGAAACTGAAACAGCTTAATGGGACTAAATCGGGGGGCCCAGATAATCTTCATCCAAGAATATTAAAGGAATTGGCACCTGAAATTGCAAGCCCATTAGCAAGAATTTTTAATGAATCTGTAAACTCAGGAATAGTACTGAATGATTGGAGAATTGCTAATATAGTTTCTATTTTTAAGAAAGGAAAAAAAAGTGATCCGGGTAACTACAGGCCAGTTAGTTTGACATCTGTAGTATGCAAGGTCCTGGAAAAAATTTTGAAGGAGAAATTAGTTAAGGACATTGAAGTCAATGGTAAATGGGACAAAATACAACATGATTTTACAAAAGGTAGATCGTGCCAAACCAACCTGATCTTCTTTTTTGAAAAAGTAACAGATTTTTTAGATAAAGGAAATGCAGTGGATCTAATTTACCTAGATTTCAGTAAGGCATTTGATACCGTGCCACATGGGGAATTATTAGTTAAATTGGAGAAGATGGGTATCAATATGAACATCAGAAGGTGGATAAGGAATTGGTTAAAGGGGAGACTGCAACGGGTCCTACTGAAAGGCGAACTGTCAGGTTGGAGGGAGGTTACCAGTGGAGTTCCTCAGGGATCGGTTTTGGGACCAATCTTATTTAATCTTTTTGTTACTGACCTTGGCACAAAAAGTGGGAGTGTGCTAATAAAGTTTGCAGATGATACAAAGCTGGGAGGTATTGCCAATTCGGAGAAGGATCGGGATATTACACAGAGGATCTGGATGACCTTGTAAACTGGAGTAATAGTAATAGGATGAAATTTAATAGTGAGAAGTGTAAGGTTATGCATTTAGGGATTAATAACAAGAATTTTAGTTATAAGTTGGGGATGCATCAATTAGAAGTAACGGAAGAGGAGAAGGACCTTGGAGTATTGGTTGATCATAGGATGACTATGAGCTGCCAATGTGATATGGCTGTGAAAAAAGCTAATGCGGTTTTGGGATGCATCAGGAGAGGCATTTCCAGTAGGGATAAGGAGGTTTTAGTACCGTTATACAAGGCACTGGTGAGACCTCACCTGGAATACTGTGTGCAGTTCTGGTCTCCCATGTTTAAAAAGGATGAATTCAAACTGGAGCAGGTACAGAGAAGGGCTACTAGGATGATCCGAGGAATGGAAAACTTGCCTTATGAAAGGAGACTTAAGGAGCTTGGCTTGTTTAGCCTAACTAAAAGAAGGTTGAGGGGAGATATGATTGCTCTCTATAAATATATCAGAGGGATAAATACAGGAGAGGGAGAGGAATTATTTCAGCTCTGCACCAATGTGGACACAAGAACAAATGGGTATAAACTGGCCACCAGGAAGTTTAGACTTGAAATCAGACGAAGGTTTTTAACCATCAGGGGAGTGAAGTTTTGGAATAACCTTCCAAGGGAAGCAGTGGGGGCAAAAGATCTATCTGGTTTTAAGATTCTACTCGATAAGTTTATGGAGGATATGGTATGATGGGATAATGGGATTTTGGTAAGTAATTGATCTTTAAATATTCAGGGTAAATAGGCCAAATCCCCTGAGATGGGATATTAGATGGCTGGGATCTGATTTACTATAGAAAACTCTTTCCTGGGTATCTGGCTGGTGAATCTTGCCCATGTGCTCAGGGTTTGGCTGATTTGCCATGTTTGGGGTCGGGAGGGAGTTTTCCTCCAGGGCAGATTGGAGAGGCCCTGGAGGTTTTTTTGCCTTCCTTTGTAGCATGGGGCATGGTTGACTGGAGGGAGGCTTCTCTGCTCCCTCGAAGTTTTGAACCATGATTTGAGGACTTCAATAGCTCAGACATGGGTGAGGTTTTTCATAGGAGTGGGTGGGTGACATTCTGTGGCCTGCGCTGTGCAGGAGGTCGGACTAGATGATCAGAGTGGTCCCTTCTGACCTTAGTATCTATGAATCTAAGTTTTTTTTTGTTGAAGAATTGCCACTTTTAAGTCTGTAATCGAGTGACCAAAGAGATTGAAGTATTCTCCGACTGGTTTTTGAATGTTATAATTCTTGACATGTGATTTATGTCCATTTATTCTTTTACATAGAGACTGTCCAGTTTGGCCAATGTACATGGCAGAGGGGCATTGCTGGCACATGATGGCATATATCACATTGGTAGATGTGCAGGTGAAGAAGCCTCTGACAGTGTGACTGATGTGATTAGGCCCTATGATGGTGTCCCCTGAATAGATATGTGAATACAGTTGGCAACAGGCTTTGTTACAAAGATAAGTTCCTGGATTAGTGTTTCTGGTGAGTATTGGGGGGCTGTCTGTAAGCAAGGACTGGCCTGTCTCCGAAGATCTGTGAGAGTGATGGGTCATCCTTCAGGATACGTTGTAGATCCTTGATGATGCATTGGAGAGGTTTTAGTTGGGTGCTGAAAGTGATGTCTAGTGGAGTTCTGTTATTTTCTTTGTTGGGCCTGTCTTGTACTAGGTAACTTCTGGGTACTCTTCTGGCACTGTCAATCTGTTTCTTCACTTCAGCAGGTGGGTATTGTAGTTGTAAGAATGCTTGATAGAGATCTTGTAGGTGTTTGTCTCTGTCTGAGGGGTTGGAGCAAATGCGGTTGTATCGTAGAACTTGGCTGTAGACAATGGATCGTGTGGTGTGGTCTGGATGAAAGCTAGAGGCATGTAGGTAGGCATAAAGGTCAGTGGGTTTCCAGTACAGGGTTGTGTTTATGTCACCATCTCTTATTAGCACCATAGTGTCCAGGAAGTGGATCTCTTGTGTGGACTGGTCCAGGCTGAGGTTGATGGTGGGATGGAAATTGTTGAAATCGTGGTGGAATTCCTCAAGGGCTCCTTTTCCAGGGGTCCAGATGATGAAGATGTCATCAATGTAGCTCAAGTAGAGTAGGGGCATTAGGGGACGAGAGCTGAGGAAGCGTTGTTCTAAGTCAGCCATAAAAATGTTGGCATACTGTGGGGCCATGTGGGTACCCATCGCAGTGCTGCTGATTTGAAGGTATACATTGTCCCCAAATGTGAAATAGTTATGGGTGAGGACAAAGTCACAAAGTTCAGCCACCAGGTTTGCCGAGACATTATCAGGGATACTGTTCCTGACAGCTTGTAGTCCATCTTTGTGTGGAATGGTGGTGTAGAGGGCTTCTACATCCATAGTGGCTAGGATGGTGTTTTCAAGAAGATCACCAATGGATTGTAGTTTCCTCAGGAAGTCAGTGGTGTCTCGAAGATAGCTGGGAGTGCTGGTAGCATAGGGCCTGAGGAGGGAGTCTACATAGCCAGGCAATCCTGCTGTCAGGGTGCCAATGCCTGAGATGATGGGGCGTCCAGGATTTCCAGGTTTATGGATCTTGGGTAGCAGATAGAATACTCCTGGTTGGGGTTTCAGGGGTGTGTCTGTGCAGATTTGTTCTTGTGCTTTTTCAGGGATTTTCTTGAGCAAATGGTGTAGTTTCTTTTGGTAACCCTCAGTGGGATCAGAGGGTAATGGTTAATTTCCCAGCTTCTCTCACAGCTCAGCCCACAGGGTGTCTCTCTTCTGCTGCAGGCTTTCCACTAAGAGGAGCAACCTGCTTCCCTCCTCTAAGATCTGGGTTCCCACCATAGCCTGACCTGCTCCGGAGTGGGTTCCCCTGTCTCTCTGGGTCCTCTCTGCCCCACTCAATTGCTCTACTACCTCCCCCCTCCTGGCTGTGGGATATAGCTTTCTGCCCGGACCTCGGTTGTCACTGCCCCTTTGCTCTGGTTAGTCTGCGACTGAGCCCGGTTATCAGACATCCCCCACCTTTCTCTTCTCTGGGCAATGCCTCTTTATATGCCCTTCTTTATGGCACTGGAAGCACTTTTTCTATCCTCCCTTAGCCATGGCCCTCCCCTGGTATTTTTCTGGCTCAGTCCTGCTCTTTGGGCTAATCTGGGCCTTGCAAGTCCTGTTCAGGCACCCTCTCTTCAGGTGTCCCATTTGCCCACAGGTACAACATGCACGTTGCCTCTCTGTTCACTTCACAGGGGGGACTCCTGTGGGCTCTATCTTGTTCCCATTTTCTGGATGGGGCCTCTGTTCTCCATCCTGGTAGGGGTATTCTCTCCTCCACTGTCCCTATTTCCAGTAGGCACCACTCCCTCTTAAAGTGGCACTTCCACCCACAGGTGTAACATTGCCCTACTCAGGCTTCTGCCTCCCGCACCTGGGGCCTTTCTTCTCTACTCACTCTCTTTAGAATCTATGGACCCTCTCTCACAGCAGCTTAAGCATATACATCTGCTGTTCAGCTAGCCGGGCCACACAGACTCTCAAGTGGTTCAACTCCATTTCTCCACCGCCACTGTCTCTCAGTCTCTCAAGCAGGCAATAGTTCCCATGGTCTTCTAGCTTCCCCTTGTAGCAGGGTTGACCACATGCCTGTGTTCTCCACCATATGTAACAGGGCGGGACTCACCACCACAGCACCTCCTGCTGTCCATCCTGAGAATTACCTCAGGGATGCCAGTGCACCCTCCTCAGGTGGTTTCTTGCCCGTCATCACTCCTGTCTCCACATCTAAGACCCACATCACTCCCCGGCCTTTATCCTCTTCTGGACACAGCCATCTGGCTGTGCCCCACTTGGTTCTTTCCTCACTTCTGGGAGACCAACAGTCCTCAGTGCAACCTTGCCTCAGTGGCAATCTTCAGTCCCAGTTCTAGCCACTTGTCTCAGTGGCAGACTGCAGTCCATGCACTGGCCACATCCCTCAGTGGCCAGTGGGGCCAAGGTGCAAGGACCCCAGGCCCTCCAGCTACTCTGGGCCCCAACCCAGGGACCCTATAGCTGCAGCCATGTACTGCCCCTCCTTCAACTCAGCTATCTCCTTCCCTGGGCAGCTCCTCCAGCACCTCCTTTGCCTTTGTATCAGGGCCTCATTTTGGTAGCCCTCAGCCTGGAACTTTCTCATGCTCCTCTGACCCCACCCAGCACTGCTCGGACCATGGTGCTCTCTCTTCTCCCTCCTTCAGGTCAGCCAGTTCTCCCTCCTCGAACTCCAGGGAGTGACTGGCTCTGTTCTGCTCAGCAGCCCTTCTTAAATGGGCCAGCCTGGCCCTGACTGGCTGCTCCACTAAGCCTTCTCCCTATTGGCTGGCTCAATAATCCCTCTTCTAATTGGTTGGGCTCTGCGCAGCCTCCCAAAGGCTGCTTTAACCCTTCTTCTGCCTGTGTTGGGCAGCCACCCCACCAGCCCTCCATCATCATCAGCCGTGGATTGAATAGAATCAGTTCACATGTCTTCGTGAGTCTCCAGAAACACTGAAACAGCTCAGACAACAGTACATCAATTGCACTCGTTCCATATTTGAAATGTTACCCTCCCAACTGTAATGGCTAGAAATGGATGCCAACTCTAAATACCTAAAATTAGGATTCTAAATCTTTATGCACCTGTGCATCTCCTCCAGACTGGTTTTTTATCTTCAGACCACACAAGGATGCAGGAAGCCCAGACAGAATTCAATTGCATATATCTGCACATAACCCTAATTATGTGAGACTCTCTCCACAGCCTGGCCATTCTTAAGATGATTAACAAGTCCAGTTGTTGAGCCTGTCTGCCAGCAGCTCCAAGTGCTGTCCAGAGCTCAATGGAGCCTCAGCTGTACAATCCCAGAATTGAAGGCGCTTGTCAGACTGCACGTAGCATTCCAGCACCTTGCTTTCCTCTTTAAAAAATGTTTACACACAGAAAAGGAGATTTAGGGCCTGAGCCTCTAATGTGCCAAGTGTCTCCTGCAAAGTCTTGTCAATGCCTACTGAATAAATTGACTCACAAAAGATTGCTCGGCACCTTGCAGAACTGAGATTAAAATGCTCTAAACCTCAGTGCAGAGTAAACTTGTTGTTTTGAAAGCACAAGAGTCAGGAAATTAAAAGCTAGTTATTTTCACAGCAACTGGAACTCAGTCCCATTACACACCTACTGTGAAGTCTGTACTGAATCACCACCCAAGGAACCAGTAATACAGACTACAATGGAGGAACACAGAGTGAAATCCAATTCAAGGAACAGTAGTTATTTTAGCTGGTAACTTCATCTATTCCATTTCTTTATTAAACATGCTGGCTGCTATCATTGAAAACTGATGTACTGAGGACTGCGTTGGAATTGCAAGCTATTCTTCTAAGAGTGCAGGAAGGAAGGGGTTCCTGGTCCTGCAGCCAAATGTGGGAGTAGCAGTCCACATGGAAAGAGATAATTTAAAGCTAGATGGGATAAATTATGCCTCTGCCTTAGGGAGTAACCTGTTCTCTCTCTGCATGTGTGTTTTTGGAGCAGTTTTGTATATAACTGTTCTGAATTCCTAGAAATAAAGTATTATTATCATGTAACCTTCCAGCAAGAGTATTTATGTTTTTATCTAACTTCAGTGTGTGCGTGTGTGTGTATGTGCGCGCATGCTGTGAACATAAAACAAATGTTTTATAAACATTAGATCCTATGACTAAATAAATGTTTTATATATTACCAAGACAAAAAGCAAAGTTATCAGTGCATATAATTTCTCTTTAAAACCAACAGAGTAAAAAGGGAGAAAGATTATAAGAGTTGTATACTCTGTTAGCTAACACAGCAGTGGCACTAAACCACATGCATGTTAAATACTAGTTTGTGAAAAGCAAGATAGCCACATGCAGCTGATTTGTAGTTACACTATGTAAAAGCCATAGAATTTCCTCCAAAAGAAGTATTCCTCTTGTATTTTCTTTGAAATGTTTAGGGATTGCCTGTAAGTGTGATTTCCTTTTCTTAAATTATCAGTTTAAGTGAACAAAGTTAACCCAATGACATCAACAGAGGTGCAATCCTCAATTTAATGCAGAATTATTAGACTTGAGAATTAGTCATTCAAGAAACACGTACTATTCCAGAGTCCAAGGACAAGTGTTGTGGAAATTGTATTAAAAAACTAGCATGTAACAATGGACTCTATTATGATTAATGGAAGTGATCAACCTCACAACATCACTGAATCTGAATGAAAACTGCATGATGAAATGCCTATCTTTCCTCCCTATGAGGAGACTAGGACAAAAGCATAATCTATCAGACACAAGAGCCTTCCCATAATAATCTGACACCAGTGGAGGATAAGTAGAGACTATGCAACAGGACTGCCATAATTATGGGCTGTTCCACTGGAACATAATCCTGCTTCCTGATGTAATATTGAATCAATATATTATTACATGACAACATCATGGACATTATATAGAGAGATCATCATGCTGCCATACAATGTTGTCATCGGATAATATTACATAGGATCCAATAAGGACTTCAGAACCAGAGAAGAACAGGGCATGTCCGGAAATTCCCTCCCCAATTCTCCACCCCCAAAGAGACAACCCCGTTCTCCCCCCATCCCCCTGTAAGGGTATATAAACCTCTCTTCCCTACCCAGAAGTCAGGAAAATATTGGAGACCACTGTGAAGAGATTACAATGAAATATCATCCCATTATCATGCCGGACAAGCTTGAGGACATGCAATGAAAACCCTGCCTCACTCAGACACAATTGAAGGCTGTAATTCTTCCTACAGTAGTCCTCATTAGAGAGTTGACATACTATAGTTCTCCCTTGAGAGATTCACTTCCATATCCCATGAAACATCAGAGCTAGACGTGAGAGCTTTAGCCCATGGGATAAAAGCTGGGGATTCTTAGTTGCTTCACTTGTATCCAATTTGTGTGTAAATTGTTAAGTAGTACTAGCTTCATTTGAAACCACTGTAGAGAAAAACCCTACCCTGTTCTTGCAAAATAAATCAAAGAAAAAGTCTCTACCTACTATGACTCAACAAATATAGAATATTACGCCATACCAGTTCCTCATTTAGCATTTACACTAGAAACATAATTGTCATCTAGACAAAAACTTATAAGATTTAAATATTTTAACTGCTCTCCATGTTTTGGGGCAAATGAAGTTTGGAAAAATAACTTTGTGGTTTGTAATTGTCTGATCATAATGGCAACTTACCCCTAGAGCATAGAGCCCCATCTGATGCTTCAGCTTTCCCTCAGATGAGTCACCCTCAAGCTGGTAGGGTGATTTGTTCCTCTGGCCAGAAATCAGAGATTTCCCTCTTCCAAAGCAATCATATGAGTCCAAATGGAACACCCGGTCCTTCAGCCCTCTCCAGAGGAAGTCCCCTTTTTCAATTATCCCCATTTTAACCCCTTTCTGGACAATGCTGCTTAATTACTGGGGGGAAAGGACTCCACTCACTCTCTCTGGAAACAGACCTGGGAACTCTGAAAGAAAAGTATTTGTACAGACAAGGTCACATCACTCCACCTGTCTGAGGTCACATAGCCCTTCTCCTACACAGTTTCAAACCTTTAACAAATTAACAGCTTTTTTCACACCTCAATCCAGAGACTGAATCCTCAGTCCAAGGGCTCAGAAATTACCTTGTTCCTCTGGATTTCTCTCACAGTTTGCTAAGGAAGACGCACAAACAGCTCTTTGTCCCCCTTCTAATCTCAGCGTCTGTATCCCAAATGCAACCCACTCCTTTCCCCAACCTTTCACCTCACCCTCCCAAGTGCAGGACCCCTCTTAGACTACTTACTCACCAACAAGAGAACAGCACTGATAGCTCCTGTTCAGTACTTTGTGATCAGGTTTTAGCAATTTCACGATTGTTGAATCTTTGAGGTTGGCAATGCTGTGGGGGGGAACCTCACCACTAATATGAGCTCCATGCAACACATTCATAATCCTGCTGTTACCAGACCCTTTCAATCACTTTACAAATCTAGGGCCTACAACTGCCATTGCCCATCCTTAAAGGGCCAGAACATGGAGCCAGGATATGCTAGTGTAACCAACTGATTAGCGCATGTTACGTGCCCCTCTATGCTGATCCACAGGGGATGTTAGTTTATTAAAGCTAATATCTAGAGCGCCTGACTCTTTTGCTCAAGCTGACTCATGCTTTTTGTGGTAGAAGGTCCCAGTTCAGTCACCAGTAGGTAAGAGCTGTAAAAGTTTCATATCCTTTGTGGATCAGAATATAGAGGATTTTTTTTTAAAACAGCAGAAGAATAAAAGAGGAAGGCACCTTGTCACACTATTATAGTTAGGCTGAGGTTGTATTAAAAGCTGTGCCATTGCTGTCTGAGAGGGGAGGCAAAAAAAGAAGCATGTGTATATATTATATACAACGCAGATGGTACACAGTTGTTATAAAGATTTTAATGGTGTGAATTTGGATGACTGCATTACTCACAAATGGCAAAGCAGTTAGTGAATTATGCAAGTCATCTTAAATGAGCGCCAATAAACATTTTACACCATGCCACCATGTTCTTTAATGACACATATTTCAGAGAAACTATTTTTAGAGATGTTTTAGATAGTTTTAAAGTAAGTGATTTTATATCTTTCTTTTTCTTTTCCTTTTTTAAAAAAGCATGCCTATAAAACCAGGTTTCCTTACTACAATATCTGGAGTCTAATTTTACATACTTCAGAGGGAGGAAAAAAAGATAATTAACACATTTTGGAAAGCTCCACAAATTCATGTAAGTAGTTTTTCCATACATAATGTCACAATGTTAAGGTCTAGCATCTTGTGTTCAAAGCTAGAAATGAGCATTCTATTCCACTGAAAAGAGGAAAATTCCAGGTCTTGTCACAGTTCTCGTTTGTAGCCTGGTTGTTTCACAAGATATTTAGCAGTAAACCTATCAGTGGTCCAGCATGGACTATTCCCCACTCTGCTTCACAGACCAGTGTAACTTGTGAGAAAATCCCACATTTGTTGTAGTTTATTTTTGTTTGACAGACAGCTCTTCAAACCTTCAAGATGTTAGCCACAGTCCTCCACCAGATATGGAAAGGTGGGCAGAGTACAGGTAAACTGCAATATATATGTTTTTTATCATATAGTTCTGCAGTTTATCACATGGCTATAACCATAACTTATAAGCATATATTATGAGAGAATGAATAGCTATTTTATTTTTTGCATTAACATTGTTCAAGGAAGCAATGATTGCATTAAGTAGATACATTTTATTATTTTTCTGTTGTTGAATTCTTGTCCCAAATGACACAGCATGAGACTCAGACATCCATGGAAAAAGCCATTGCAAACACAGACAGAGGATCTGGTTTCCTTAGCAACAGAAAGCTCTGGGAACAACTCATTCCTTCAGGTTGCAATTCAGTTTACGAACCTCCACATCTGCTTGCATGGAGAATGAGACACCTGGGAATATGTTTCTAGAGCCAAGAGCAAGAAATTAGAAAACAGCAAACATTATGCAGCTAATTTTCTGTGTGCTGTGATGCAATGAGCCGTCTGATGTTCACTGTGATGAACCACACAGAGAATAGGATATGAAAAGGATTAAAACCCTGACCCAAACATTAAGGCTCTCCTATCAGTCTTGCCAAGAGTCGGAGGCCATGGGGCCACCAAAGAACATGGCTGCCTAGTATCTATTAGTGAGTCTTAGTATCTGTAAGGGAAAATATGAAAAAAAAATTTCCCTCTAGGATACAACATAAACCAGAGGAAGGAGAGAACTGTACTGTTGAGATGATGCCTGGGAGAGAACAAGCAAGTGGTTCTGCTTGCTATCTCCAGGACCTACGAAGCAGAAAACTATTTCCCTGAGTAATTTAAGGTCAGTCTCTGCACAATTTAAAGTAATTTTTAATTTGGTGGCTTGGACTAAAAGACCTTAAAGAGGCAGAGCATTTTTATTTTCCAACAGCGTATTTGGAAATATATTGCACCTCCTTCGTGTTTCACCTGTAACTTCGTTACACAGATTCCGTTGTAGAACTGTCACCCCTCCAGCTGGCATATCACATTCAGTTTGACATTTTCAGGAAAATTGCAACAGCCAGACTTCAATTAGCACATCTGAGAAGCCAGTGAGCTCTCCAGTTGTTCTCCGCACCTGACTCCCTATTCAACAGCCACTGAAAAGAGATAGAAAACTAATTCCAAGGGATGTTTGTGCACTAATCACATGATTCTAGAATAGTTCAAACACGTTATACTATAGTAGACATAAATGAATGGATGAATAAATGAGAATGGTAACCTTTACCATGAAATGTCTCGGGGATGCTGTGGCTTTCCCATTCCTGGCAGACCAGAAAATGCCACTTTCAATATTTGCATGTGGAGAGTCTCAATCTCATGAGAATTGAACTCAGATGATTTTCTGTCAGGAGGACTTTATGTGAGTGACAGATGGACCTCCTATCATTTTTGGTTCACCTACTGGACATTCTGTGGTGTGGACAAGAAGAGGACAATATATACATTGTCTAAGTAGGATGTTCTTGGTCAGTTTCACTTCAAGTTAGCACCTTAAAGGTTGCAAACTATATTTGCAAACACAGAACCTGTTTCTTAGGAGTCTAACCCAGTTACCCATTTTTATTCCATTTTTTTAGAAGGTGCAGCACACTTGATCCATCAGACAAGAATAGGCATTTATAAATGTAAATTATGTGATAAATGGCTACATTTTCTAAAAAAGAAATTCTTCTCAGTTGCCCCCTATTGTTCTGTACCAGTAGCTCTCAAAAATTAAGTTAGCTACTGTAAACATGAGTGGAATTTACAAAAGCACATAAAATGACAGAGGAGCACAAGTTCTATTGCAAATGAACGGGCTTGTGTTTCTAGGTTACTCAGCTAGTTTTGAAAATGTCATTCTGCATTTTCTGTGTATTTTGAGTCCAGCTCTTAAAACTCTTCCCAGAGGATACATTGCAAAAATAATTTGCCCTTTTCTGGCAATTTTACAAACTCTCTTCAGGTTATTTTGCATTTTATTTCAGTAGCACAACAACACTCTACTGCATGAATTTTTCTAGGAGTGTGGCTGTAAAAACAGCAACAGCAGCAGCAAAATTGAATAAGGGCACAGGGTGGGTGTCTGGCTCCAGTGGAAATTTGTAAGAGTTTTCAGGAAGTTAGAGGTGTGTTTGGTAACTAATATTAATGATAACGTGCCACTGTTAAGGTTACCCCTGAGGTGACTACTTCATATTTTTTCTTACTATTATCCTGATTGATTGTGTTGGATGGTGATGAAAGCAGAAAGAGAAAACTATACTTGTTTTAGTCAAGCCTTGGTTTAGTATTCTTTATGTTGCTCCAGCCCATGTCCTTTTAAAAGAAGCAGAGTATGTGATCATCCATGTCTCACAGCTGACTTAATACTGAAGAGATAAACAGTGAAGTAAATTAGAAACAAAGGAGCCCCTGAAGTGCAACTCGATCCATCTCTTCTTTAAAAGGCATTGCTGCAGTTTTCTGTCCACCAGCACTTTCTTAATGAAATGTTTAAAAACATTGTTCCTACTGTTTATTGCCATGATTTATCTTGTGGGTGTGTTGGAGGGTGGGAGAAAAAACAAGCCCAAGTCATCATTCTCCCACCATAGGTATTCCTTAGAGAACACTGGAAAATGGAAATCTTCTCCTGCGGAAAATTACATTTCATGGAACAAATTTTAATTTTGAACAAGGACTGTGACACTGAGCCAGTGAGGGTTAAGCAACCAGCAGGCTGATTTGACCTGGTAGCAACCCTTATGGACATATTAGAAGAGTAATGAAATGCTAACAGGGCCATTCCTTGTAGATATCAAAGCCATGTTACGTAGAGTAGAATCTTTAATATGTGGGCCTGTATTGTTAGCAAATCAAGAGTAGATACTAATTGTATTTATCTGTGTTTACCTAAACCTTGCTAAAAGCTTAACAGTGATCTAATTAGCTAGTAGATTCTAAAATTCTATTCCTGTCCTTTAATGACTCATTACTGTGTTCCATTGACTCAAAGTTGTAAAGTTACTGCAGGAGATAACATTATGTACATTGTCTTCAACTTATGTATCTGATATAATGAAATGCTGTGATAATTTGAAATGTTAATTGCTTTTATGTTAATGAATACAGTTAGCTACCTGTGTATGCCTAGGACACAGAGATTAGCTTCAAAGCAACAATACATATTACCTATTCTTCATCCAAGGAAGGCCTGCTGTGATCACTGCTGTCAAGAGACATATCCGGTGGCCTTTAACAATAAAAGAAGCTTCAGGCCTGATCCTTTTTTTATCTCAGATTTGCTCATACTTTGACAGGGAAAGTCTAAGCCCACAAGGCTGAGGTCTCCAGGATACCACCCTGAAATTCTCATGGAAGAATTTGAAAAAACTCTGCATATGGACTGCCTATTGGACTATAACCTATTGAACTGATTCTAGAAGGACTTTTGCAGATCATCAGCCTCACCATCTCTACTAAGAAACTGATCAAAGAACTTTACTTATATCTGTTTGCAAATTGATCTTTTAACCTCAACAATCTCTTCTTTCTTTTTTTTTCTTTTTTTATTCATACATCTTAGATTTAGTTAATAAGGATTGGCTGTAACCTTGCATTTAGGTGAGATCTGAAATATTCATTGACCTGGTGGGCAATGTGTCCAATGTCTTGGGATAGGTAGAACTTTATATATAGTGAATAAGGTTTTAAGTAACCCTCGCTATATTAGACTTGGTTGTTTGGGTAAGAGCAAAGGCTGGATTGCTTAAAGGAGACTGTATTTTGGCTTCTTGGTACCAGTAAGGTACTACAGAAGCTGTTTTGTTACTGGCTTAGTGAATCTAAGGAAAAAAATAAACCACTAGTTTTTTGGGATTGTTTGCATTATTACTTGCAGTTTGCCCTGATTGAGCATTCTCAGCCTGGCCCCTCCAGACACAACAGTCATAGGGACACAATGTGAAAACTGCAAAATGTTTCTCCGAAAGTGAATGTGACAAGAGATTTTCAGCCAAAGAGCTGTCATTTTGATTTTCCCAACAGATATTTTTTGCTGCAGAAAATTTTGGTTTTGTGAAAAATGCCTTTTTTCACAAGAAAATCATTCCAGTGATAAATTTCCAACCAGTTCTACTCTTCCTTGTATCTAAAAGTTCAACTACTTCACATCCACATAATGTATTTCCATCTCCTCTTTTGCAACATGATTCTCCACTGCCTTCTCTTTTGCATGGGCATAATGGCTGACACAATGTGTGTGGAAAACTCAGCCAAAACAAAAAAGCAGCATTTTACACTCACTTTGGACAGATGTAAATGACAACAGAAGCAAAAAGGCTATGGTGAATCAAACCCCGTATTTCAGTGTGGTTTGTGTTGTTATTTATTAAATCTATTACATTATACTATTTCTGCCCCTTTTATCTCAAGCAGCTAAAGTTTGGGCCTCTGCAGGATTTTCCAGCTGGGAGGAGAAAATGATGATGGAGTCTGGTACCTTTGATGTAATTTTGTTTAGTTACAAAGAATGTATAAATTCCTGTTTCCCTGGCCACACAGAAGTAACTAAACCCATAAATGCAGAGATAGTGTCCTTGCTCACAGCATCAAAAACTCTTTTGGCCAGCACTCAACCACAAGCTCTCTCTCTAGCCTTTTTCCAAGCTTGTGCTACCTACTGCTTCTTCAGGGGAGATAGGGGAGAGGAGGAGTGTGTGTGAGTGAGAGAGAGAGAGACATACACATGCACACACATGATCTATTTACCTACCTTACCCAAAGACAATACACAACAAAAAAGCTTCCATGCAAGTTCTTAGTCACGCTCAAGGCCAGATAGGAATTATATTTGTTTCTCACACATAATGTGAATGAAAGGCAGCTACTGCACTAATCAGTTGAAGGGGTTTTTAACCCAGCCTGTAACACTATTTACTTCATCAGTGGCTTCAAGGTCTTTATGTGGCTTCCTCTTCTTCAAACAAGTCCCTGCTTCCATGTATCTCCTGCTTTCTACAGGAAGAAATTTTACCAAAATTCCCTTTCTTTTTTTGACTTCAAGTTATGCCTCCTCTTTATTGTCTTTGTAATAAGATAAATGGTCTAAAACCATCCATTCTTTTCATAGCACCTAGATCAAGAAGGTTCCCTTTTAATCACCTTTTACATTCAAAGATGAGAGGTTGCATTTGTTTGGCATTCCTGAACATCTATTTCCCAGGATCTGTATCCCTCTGGTTTGTCTTTTGGTGCACCTTATGCACTGAACTAGCCACATCAGTTTGGCAAGGATGCATGCTAAGCATTTTTTTGTGTTGTTTCATTTCTGCAGTGTTAGAACCTAAAATGCACAATTTGCTGCCCACTGATTTTAGTGACAATTTTATTGCCTAAATTCGCAAAAAGAAAAGGAATACTTGTGGCACCTTAGAGACTAACAGCATTTTTTTCTTCCCACCTAGTCCTACCTCCTAGTGCCCAGATGGGGTGAGGTTTTTTGCGGGGGAAGGGAATTTTTTTTCATTATTATTATAGACTTCATTATTCTGAATATTTTTCTTTTAAATGTTCTGAGTACTCAACAGCTTTGGATATTCACATCCTCCCTTTAATTCTTAAATGTGCTATCTATACAGACAGTATTCCAGATTATTTTTTCCCCACCTGTCTTTTCAAAGTCAGAGCTAACAATAGTTACAGGGGCTATGCAATGCTGCAGAGCTCTTGCTACTAAATATAAATTAGAAGGAGTATAGTCAGTGAATGTGTTTTAACATTTCTGAAAAGCTCACTTTGAGCAGAGCTCGCATCTAAAGTAAAATGAGTTTGGCAATCTCAACTCAACATCTGTTGAGATTTCTTTTCCTATATCACTAAAATTAAAAGCATACTATTGTTTTGTTTTAATGTAAAAAAGAGTCCCATGGCACATAAATATGAAATTTTAGTATGTCTTAGAGACAGAGCCACATTTAACCCAGTGTTCATCTCTGCTCATTTTCATGACTTCTTAATCTTTGGAAAATCTCACCTAATGAAGATGGGTGGGTTTATTAATGAGATATAGAGACTCTCACTTATATGTTACTGATTCAGATCCAGTCAATTTAGTGAGTGGCTGAAGGTCATTGCAATAGAATGACTGTGTCGTGGCAACTGTATGTGAACTGAGCTAGTCTCGTCAATACAGTTCCAAATGATGAACCCAGTCTAAACTGATACCTTTCTGGGAGACTTCCACATCAGAGGCCAGGGAATGAGTGGGGACAGACATTCATGTAGTCTCAGCCATGAATGGTGTGCCGGTTGGTGAAGACTGAGACATTGATGAGATTGTATGGAAACTGATTGCTACAATAACATTTTTTGTGCATATATAGACAGTAAGGTCAGCTCTTGAAATATTTGTTTTTCTTAACACTCCAACTCTTATTAGTCAGGTGATTACATGAACATTTTTAAAATCAAAAATAAAATTCTCTAGCTCTTGTGATTGAATAGAAAAACTTGAATATATGAACCCTACATGCTAACCAGCTGGAAAGAGTGAAGAATAAATAAAAACATACAACAAAATTTTTAACTTTGAAATTCTGGTGGCCTGACATGGGCTATTTAAAGACTTGGGGATGGCAAATCTGGTTTGAGAATTTCAGTCTCCAAAGCTGTCAAGTCTGATTTTGTGCTTGAAAAATGTGCCAATTCATAAAGAGAATTCAAAAGGGAAAAAAGAGTGGATTTTTATTCTGCACAAAAGGACAAAGCCATATTCAAATTAGGTGCTGGGTTGGCACAGTTAAAAGGGTGGTTTCCCCCATCACTCCTTCTTCAGAAGGCATGGATTTTGTTTGGTTTTTTTTTTTAAAATGAGCTAGAGGGATGTTGTGGTAATAGTATGTCTATTTCTATTACAACCCCTTTCCCCTGAACCTCATCTTACCTCTCAGCTGAAATACAAGCCAGAGTCCTGTCTTTTCAGAAAAATAAGTTTTACAGAGAGTTAAACCTTGGAACTATAATATGCCAAACCCTGACTGTAGGTGTTAGTAATTAATGCCAGCTTTGCTGAGCGAATATAATACTATTTCTTAGTGAATAATGCTTAATACATACCATTTGAAACCATCAGTGTATTTGGAATACTTTTGAATAACTTCTTAAACAAAACTATTCAGCAGTGAAATTATTGGTGTTCCTTCAACAGACTTTCCCACTTTGCTTCTGTTACATACATTTCAGTGCAAGCTTTCAGCAGAACATGTACACTTTTATACTTCAGTACATACAAACACATTTCCCTCTGATCTATGGACCAACAGACAGACAGACATCTGGATTCTCCAGAGCTTGGGGAGAATGGCAGCCTCTCACTTCCCATCCAAACACCTCAATCTCCTCAGCAAAACAGTCCAGAGAGCCTTACAGCCAGCAGCAGCTCCAGTCCCTGAGCTAATAGATGGCTGACTTGTTTCTAGTAAGATAGGGAAGCCCATATGCAAAGTGGCACTGGTATTGGGATGCAGCCTTCACAACAGATACATCTCTTGGTCCTGTGTTAGCCAGCCATGAGAGCATAGGGATGTCTCCAGCTCCTATATATAATAATTCCCTCCCCTTACATGGATCTCTAGATGGCTCAGCTTTCAGGTGGTGAATGTGTGGAGCCTGAAAGACTAGTTGCCCTTAATGGAAGCTTTCTTTATGGCATCGGAAACAGCTATAGAACATATATAATAACTACCATATCCAACCTCTAGCTGTCTGTGCCCTTCTGACTAAATTGCCCTGCCCTCTCTCTGCACGTGTGCAGAGACAAAGGATTCAACTGCCTCCTCCCCAGCCATTTTTCTCCCTTTCTTTGAACTTGAAAAAAAGACAGACATCAAATGCTTCAGTGTAACCATATGGGTTATAGTTTCAAATGATTTTTCCTCCAAAGCATGGGACCCACAGTATTTTCATTATTCACCACATTATCCTTCTATGATGTGACCATAAAAAAGGCTCATGCGTCCATGAGCCTTTCTCAAGTGGCTCTACAGAAACCATGTCTGCTTTGCATTTTAATTTGTGGAAATAATGAGTAGCCTTTTAAGGGGAGAAGTACCCCGACTATTGCTTCATTCTGTAAAGCCTTAATGCCACTTTGTTACATCCACCATTTCTGTTTCTTTTTACAAGTATTAAGTATGCACCCGAATGGTAGCTGTCACAACTATTAATCACTTTAGAAAACATTGAAATTACACAAGGGTCAGTAGAGTTGAAATTTTTGTTTTATTACTATTTCTGCTTCAGTTTGTGTGGATGGAACCAACACAACGTATATTATCGTCTTATTAAATGACACTGATGGGGCATCCGAAATTTAGGAGAACTTAGTTGTGAATGATTTAATCCATTGATTAACTTCCATGTTCATTGCTATACACTAAAACAAAAACTATGTTTACAGCACATAACTGTTTCAAAACGTACCTTACTTTAATGTGTGTTTTAAAGGTATTATTTGTATCACATTAAGAAGACACTGTCTTTCAAAGAAGGAAGCAACCTTCAATAACTGGAATAAAGGAGTTTTATGGCACTGGAAAGGATTTTAAGGCCTCTCAACAGTGAGCTGTTTGCCAAATAGACAGTGTAGCGTTCAGTTGTCAAGTACCATGCATTTTACGTTAAAATACATATTTATATAAAATAGCTTTGCATGCAGAAGCTAATGAGCTGCGCATTCTAGAATAGCTCAATTAGTAGTGAAGACCCTAACACTGCAGTCAAGTCCATCCAGGCAGCCCCCACATGCATCAATCAGACTGCAGGAGCAGGATGTTAAAAGGCAATGCAAATTCTAGGTGACCATATTCATGAGTGAAATTGGTGAAATAACTTTGGGAAAAAATCGCTATGGAATGTTTCACCACCTGATTTTCCATCTTATTTTGCATCCACTACCATTTTTGTAATGTAGTGAAATTTAGAGTACCTAAATACCTTGTTGTTCTGATGAATAAACATGTCTTTGTATTTGACAGGTGCAATGTGTTTGTGGACCGTCTTAGAATTATTATGTCCTTAACTTTGCATTTCCTTGCTTTTAAGTGCTTAGGTTTTGTTACTTTTGTGATCATGAAGTATATGTGATCATCTGAATGTCTGAACTGTCTTTGGAAATGAAAATGTTTGTTTCTGGAGTTTAGTGAGTACTCACAGCGCTCTTGTGAAAGAGGTACGGTTTAGTACCAGGTTTTACAGACAATTTATATAACACTCTGCCAAAATTTATGAAGTGCTGTACGATATAATAAAATAGTACTCTCTAGAGAAGGAAGTGAAACACACAGAGGTTAAGTGACTCCAGCCAGGTCAGGCAACAAATCCTAACCATGGTCCTAACTCCCACACTATGTCTACTCCACTAGAACCTTTTGCTTCCAAGGGAAGTCACTTAACCCTTGTGTTTCACCTTCTTCATCATGCCAGTTATATGGGACTGTACATCTTAATTACTTTTTTATCTTTGCATATCACTATCACTAGTTTACACAAGCTCGACATCTTTTAGCAAAAAAATCCCATTCTTTTCCCTCAAATGGTGCACTGTGAAGGCGTCACTAGTTTCTCATCCCTAAACCAAGTCTGTTGTTCATGGAAGACCTGACAGCTCAGGGGATAGGTAGGGAGATCTGGAGAACGTATGCCTACTGCACCAGTTTAAAGGCACCAGGTTAAGGTCAGCCAACTTTTGTAAAGACTGAAAATTGCTGCGAGCTGAAGGCTGACTGATTAATCAGTGATTCTATTATGGATCATGGTGAATACTAGTCATATCTTCATGATACAAAGTGACAAATTATACTCATATCTCTAGAGACAGCTGCAGCGGCACAGGAGCTAGCAAACAGAGCTGTAAACAGGGGAGTTTGAGTGGGAGTTTGTAAGGGGTTTGTATTATGGTGCTTGTTTGGGGTTTGTTTTTGCTGTGGGGGGTGATCTTTTTGTTGTGGCTTGTGTTTCCCAGATTAACAGGACTTAGATGGGAAGGCGATGACAGATACGGATGCAGCTGTGGGAGTGTGACTCCTGTAGCAGAAGACACAATGAGGATGACTGGATGTGGAAGCTGTGGTAGGCACATGATCCTGGAGGGGGGACTTCGTAAGAGTTTTTTCTGCATGAAATGCCATCTGATAGACCTGATGGAGGAAAAGATCTGAGGTCTGGAGATTCAGGTGGAAAGTCTGGTTGAGTTTAGGAAGGGGTTTGAGCAGATGATGGAGCAAAGACATGAGGTATCTGAAGGGAAAAGCTCAGACTTACAGATGGAAGCAGGGCTGGGGAATTTTGAGGGGAGACTGGGTGAGGAAAGTGGTCAGTGGAAGCATGTGACTAAAAGAACCAGGCAGAGGAAAAGATGGGCTAGTGAAGGAGAAACAGAGCTTAGGAACAGGTTTGCAGAGTTGGAAAATGCCGAAGGGTCTCAGCAGGCAGTCGCTGAAGGTGTAAGGGCAAAGAAGAAGAGAAGAGCGGCTAGTCCTATAGGAAAAGGGGAAGAGTCAAGGGAGACTACACCAATTATGAGCCCCAGGAAGATACAGGATGGGTTGAAGAGGATTATAAGGGAAAATAGGAATGGGAAGAACTTGCAGCCAGAGGGAACAGGGGAGAGACTGGAGAATAGCACTGTCACCAGGAAAAGGCAAGTCTATGTGATCGGGGACTCTTTATTGAGAAGAATAGACAGGCCTGTAACTAGAGCTGATCCAGAGAATAGAAGGGTGTGCTGTCTTCCGGGTGCTAAGATACGGGATGTAGACCTGAGGTTGAAAAAGATCCTAGAGGGAGCGGGAAAGACTCCCCTAATTATCCTTCATGTGGGAACAAATGATACGGCTAGATTCTTGCTGGAAAGTATTAAGGGAGACTATGCTAGGCTGGGAAAGATGCTTAAGGAAATCGAGGCTCAGGTGATCTTTCGTGGGATCCTGCCTGTTCCTAGAGAAGGGCAACAAAGGTGTGACAAGATTATGACTGTCAACAGATGGCTTAGGCAGTGGTGCTATAAGGAGGGCTTTGGGATGTATGGCCACTGGGAGGCATTCATGGACAGAGGACAGTTTTCTCGGGATGGAATTCATCTGAGTAGGGAAGGAAATAGACTTCTAGGATTGAGGCTGGCACAACTGATAAAGAGAGCTTTAAACTAGGAATTTGGGGTAGATGGTTGGGAGATGTCCAGGTAATCTCCACGCCAGATCTTAGCATTGAGAGGGAAGAAGATGAAGTAAGAAAGGATACAGCCATGGGTAGGAGAATGTATATAAGGAGCGAGGGCAGTGTGGATACCAGTCTAATAGGTTATACTGGCTGTAGAATGACTGTGCCTAATAGGGTACAAAATGTGAGCGAGGCCAAACAGCAAAAATTAAGATGTTTATACACCAATGCGAGGAGCCTAGGTAACAAAATGGAGGAACTAGAGCTACTGGTGCAGGAAGTGAAACCAGATATTATAGGGATAACAGAAACATGGTGGAATAGTAGTCATGACTGGACTACAGGTACTGAAGGGTATGTGCTGTTTAGGAAAGACAGAGATAAAGGTAAAGGGGGTGGAGTAGCATTGTATATCAATGATGAGGTAGAATGTAAAGAAATAAGAAGCGATGCAATGGATAAGAAAGAGTCCGTCTGGGCAAAAATTACATTGGGGAAGATAACTAGTAGATCCTCTCCTATGATAGTGCTTGGGGTGTGCTATAGACCTCCGGGATCTAATTTGGATATGGATAGAGCCCTTTTTAATGTTTTTAATAAAGTAAATACTAAAGGAAACTGCGTGATTATGGGAGACTTTAATTTCCCAGATATAGACTGGAGGACCAGTGCTAGTAATAATAATAGGGCTCAGATTTTCCTAGATGCGATAGCTGATGGATTCCTTCATCAAGTAGTTGCTGAACCGACTAGAGGGGATGCCATTTTAGATTTAATTTTGGTGAGTAGCGAGGACCTCATAGAAGAAATGGTTGTAGGGGATAATCTTGGTTCAAGTGATCATGAGCTAATTCAGTTCAAACTGAACAGAAGGATAAACAAAAATAAATCTGCAACTAGAGTTTTTGATTTCAAAAGGGCTGACTTTCAAAAATTAAGGAAATTAGTTAGGGAAGTGGATTGGACTGAAGAATTTATGGATCTAAAGGTAGAGGAGGCCTGGGATTACTTTAAATCAAAGCTGCAGAAGCTATCGGAAGCCTGTATCCCAAGAAAGGGGAAAAAATTCATAGGCAGGAGTTGTAAATCAAGCTGGATGAGCAAGCATCTTAGAGAGGTGATTAAGAAGAAGCAGAAAGCATACAGGGAGTGGAAGATGGGAGGGATCAGCAAGGAAAGCTACCTTATTGAGGTCAGAACATGTAGGGATAAAGTGAGACAGGCTAAAAGTCGAGTAGAGCTGGACCTTGCAAAGGGAATTAAAACCAATAGTAAAAAGTTCTATAGCCATATAAATAAGATGAAAACTAAGAAAGAAGAAGTGGGGCTGCTAAACACTGAGGATGGAGTAGAGGTTAAAGATAATCTAGGCATGGCCCAAAATCTAAACAAATACTTTGCCTCAGTCTTTAATAAGGCTAAAGAGGAATTGGCACCTAAAATTGCAAGCCCATTAGCAAGAATTTTTAATGAATCTGTAAACTCAGGAGTTGTACCGAATGATTGGAGAATTGCTAATATAGTTCCTATTTTTAAGAAAGGGAAAAAAAGTGATCTGGGTAACTACAGGACAGTTAGTTTGACATCTGTAGTATGCAAGGTCCTGGAAAAAATTTTGAAGGAGAAATTAGTTAAGGACATTGAAGTCAATTGTAAATGGGACAAAATACAACATGATTTTACAAAAGGTAGATCGTGCCAAACCAACCTGATCTTCTTTTTTGAAAAAGTAACAGATTTTTTAGATAAAGGAAATGCAGTGGATCTAATTTACCTAGATTTCAGTAAAGCGTTTGATACCGTGCCACATGGGGAATTATTAGTTAAATTGGAGAAGATGGGGATCAATATGAACATCAAAAGGTGGATAAGGAATTGGTTAAAGGGGAGACTACAACGGGTCCTACTGAAAGGTGAACTGTCAGGTTGGAGGGAGGTTACCAGTGGAGTTCCTCAGGGATCAGTTTTGGGACCAATCTTATTTAATCTTTTTATTACTGACCTGGCCACAAAAAGTGGGAGTGTGCTAATAAAGTTTGCAGATGATACAAAGCTGGGAGGTATTGCCAATTCGGAGAAGGATCGGGATATTATACAGGAGGATCTGGATGAATTTGTAAACTGGAGTAATAGTAATAGGATGAAATTTAATAGTGAGAAGTGTAAGGCTATGCATTTAGGGATTAATAACAAGAATTTTAGTTATAAACTGGGGACGCATCAATTAGAAGTAACAGAAGAGGAGAAGGACCTTGGAGTATTGGTTGATCATAGGATGACTATGAGCTGCCAATGTGATATGGCTGTGAAAAAAGCTAATGCGGTTTTGGGATGCATCAGGAGAGGCATTTCCAGTAGGGATAAGGAGATTTTAGTACCGTTATACAAGGCACTGGTGAGACCTCACCTGGAATACTGTGTGCAGTTCTGGTTTCCCATGTTTAAAAAGGATGAATTCAAACTGGAGCAGGTACAGAGAAGGGCTACTAGGATGATCCGAGGAATGGAAAACTTGTCTTATGAAAGGAGACTTAAGGAGCTTGCCTTGTTTAGCCTAACTAAAAGAAGGTTGAGGGGAGATATGATTGCTCTCTATAAATATATCAGAGGGATAAATACAGGAGAGGGAGAGGAATTATTTAAACTCAACACCAATGTGGACACAAGAACAAATGGGTATAAACTGGCCACCAGGAAGTTTAGACTTGAAATTAGACGAAGGTTTCTAACCATCAGAAGAGTGAAGTTTTGGAATAGTCTTTCAAGGGAAGCAGTGGGGGCAAAAGATCTATCTAGCTTTAAGATTCTACTCGATAAGTTTATGGAGGAGATGGTATGATGGGATAATGGGATTTTGGTAAGTAATTGATCTTTAAATATTCAGGGTAAATAGGCCTAATCCCCTGAGATGGAATATTAGATGGATGGGATCTGAGTTACTATAGAAAATTCTTTTCTGGGTATCTGGCTGGTGAATCTTGCCCATATGCTCAGGGTTTAGCTGATTGCCATATTTGGGGTCGGGAAGGAATTTTCCTCCAGGGCAGATTGGAAGAGGCCCTGGAGGTTTTTCGCCTTCCTCTGTAGCATGGGGCACGGTCACTTGAGGGAGGCTTCTCTGCTCCTTGAAGTCTTTAAACCATGATTTAAGGACTTCAATAGCTCAGACATAGGTGAGGTTTTTCGTAGGAGTGGGTTGGTGAGATTCCGTGGCCTGCATTGTGCAGGAGGTCGGACTAGATGATCAGAATGGTCCCTTCTGACCTTAGTATCTATGAATCTAAGAGATAATCTCTACAGGTCAGTGTTGGTGCAAACCAGTATGGCAGTGTGCATAATTGCATGCTGCTCTGCAAATAAATGTAAAAATTGAGCCTGAAAGGCTTTTCAGCCCAGCACTATCAGCTCCTCACACCTCAGTTTGGTCTTTAGGCATTTCCTTGTGTTCACCAGACCACAGTCCCTGGTAATCCACCTCTGTCCACATTCCACTGACTGACTCCAGAAACTCAAATGAGGTTTAAGGCTCCAACTGCTTTTTATCCTTCTCCTCTGCTAGTAAGAGCTACAGGCATTCCTGTCCCTTTTGGGGTGAGTGTGAAGCTACTCAGGCAAATGCATGCTTCTTAAAAACAAAGATTTTTTTAAAAGAGGGAAAACCAGATTATAATAAAATAAACATTTTTTTCAGAAAAATGCCTCCTTAGAACACTTTGCTAAGTCCAGTGAGGTTGAATTCCCCTAGTATAATTACAGGGAAAAAAACCTTCTATCTCTTGAAATCATTCTCCTTGACTTACTTTTTTACTGTTTCAGGGCTAGCTGCACATCTGTCCCTTTTCTGGTCTCTCACTCCCTCAGGTGTCAGGCCTTGTGCCTTTATCTCTCCTGTGGTAGTATTTTGCAATTCTCTCACTTTTAGACCAAGCCCTGGGCTACAGTATCCTGTTTATCAACAATTCTTAGCCTGCAGGTCTGACTGAGTTTGGGAACCTGTGCTTCTTCCCCTCAGGGTGTGTAACCAGTCATACACAATGATCAGACAGCTTTCCTAAAACCAGATTATTTTAGCCATAGGTATAAAGCTTTTAGAGTCAAAAGAATTTATACCAAGCAGTTTACATACTTATCTGTCTTACCCAGGACCTACATGTCAGATATCTTTCCCTCCTGTGTCTTAGAAAACTCACTCATCAGCCTCTAAGGATCAGAGTTTTCAAACCTGTAGCTCCCTGTCGAGTTCCTTGATGCTCAAGGGTTTCCAGAGTTCATTCTAGTATAAGACAAGCCCTTCTCTTTGTAAGCCACCTGTTTCCCAAATATTTCTTTGAAGATCAGTACACACAGTAGGTGTCCATAAAGATTTGCATAGCCTCATATTCAAGTAGATTATCTACAGAGAAGAAAGTGAGTTAGCTATGCTGAATAACCTCCTTTCAAATGTTTAACTTCTTGACCCAACAAATAAGCGTTGGCCAGTGATGTGACACCTGTGCCACATCTTCATCTGCATTTACAAAGGAAGCCCACAGACTGTCATAACTCAGCTTTACCCTAATTTTACTCCATATATAGTACCACTTAGCTACTAGTACCTTGCCCAAATTTCATTGGCTTCTCTGACCTGATCCCTCTGTATCTGAGCATCTCACAAAACATTAAGCATAGGTTCACTGTAGTAGTAAAAGTTTATGTTCATATTTTGTATAATTTAAAATAAAAAATAATAAAATAATAATGTAGCATGTATTAAATGTATTGATGTATGATTTGACCATATCCTGCCAGCCACCCTTTTTGAATAGCAGAAAGGAATGGCCTAATACACCATTGATAGACATGCATCAGACAGAATTTCTGTGTCTGAACTGATTTCAAGGCACTACAGACCTTTGAAGGCCATCGTTTTGTTGTAGGTTTAGCATTTTAAAATAAGTAAAAAAAAATGCCATAATTTTCTTTTGCATTGGAACTTAATGTTCCTGTTCAAAATGTTCTGTCTAAATTAATTCTGCTTTGTGTATGAATAAGAAATGGGTGCTAAAAAATAAGTGTGAAGGCCATCACTAAACCAGATGTTCTAGGGAGGAACCAGAGACAGATGCAAGGGTGCCAGAAGGCTGCAACATGCCCCTATTAAAATATCAAAGAAGGGCAAATTACCAACTCTAAAAATAAGACAGGCACTTATCAATGGGAACAAAATAGCTGTAATCAAAACCAGCATGGAATAACTCCCTAAAAAACTTAATAAAAAGAAAAATAAAAAAGAAAAAGGCCAATTTAAAAAAACAAGCACTCATCAAACAATAATTGATTACAGCATAATGGTGCAAAATTCATTGGACCCAATGAAGGAAAATCACTATACAAACGGGGCCTTGCCATGAAACTTCGGGTTTGTCCTGCCAAGACTTCCCCAGAGCATCAAGTCGCCACCGACAGAACCCAGCTCCTACCTACCCGTGATCAACCTAGCTGGCCACTAGATTGAGCCGAACTCTGAACTGGTAACTATAACATCAACTGGCAGAATAGTGTGTGTGTGTGTGTGTGTGGTGTAATTGAATGCATATGCTAATAGTTGTATCTTTAATAAACACAGCGTATTGCCTATTCCCCTAAAAAAAATCCTGTGTGCTTCTTTTTAGCATAACATCATGACATAGGCTTCACTATCTCTGTGAAGCAGGGAAGCGTTATCCTGATTTTACACATGGGCAACACACAAAGACAAAGCAAATTGCCAGAATTTTCACAAGTAGTCTGGGGCAAAGCTTGGACTAAAACTCAGATCTCATGGTTCAGTCTTATGACTATGTAATAACAAGACATCCTTTCTCTTCTAATGGATACTAAATAAACAGTACCCACCCCACAGAAATAGTAAATCTAGTCACCCTCTTCCCCTCTCTATGGTCTATAGCGCGAAGTGCTGAAAGAAAGACTGGAGCAAAGGGCCGGGTACAGCATTGTTAATAGAATCTGTGTACCAATAACTGTGTGGTTGGGAAGGAGGAAGGGGTGACAGACAGTAATAAGAACTTGTACTGCTAAAAATGTTAAAACTTGTACTGCTAAAAAGGTCTGTCTGTGTTCCTGGGAAAGGATCCAGGGCTGAGATTAGTGAGAAAGGAGACAACAGAGGAAAAAGAGAGAGAGGCTACAAACAAGAAAGCAGGAAGCAAAAAGATGCAGCAGAAAAATGTGAACAGAAATATAGATAATCACTTTATGTAATAAAAGTAGTGACCTCCACACCCACACTAGCTCTGAAAGACATTGCAGTAGTGGAGAACAGATGGAAAGAAATAACACAGATGCCACTAAACCAAAAGCAAAAAGTTAATGAAGCAATTCAGGCAATCTCATCATCCTCAGAACTGTGTAGAAGTGACCTTGGGGGGAAAAAATTCTGCTCTCTTTCTAATATTCCTGATGATCTTTCCCCTGAATTGAGAAACAGCAAAATGAGCCTTTTCCTCCACTACCTTTACAAAGCAAAAAAATCTCTATTTATTGAGTCCAACATCTGTCTCCAGCATGTTTTCATTGTTATAACTTCTCTTGGTAGAAGTTGATTAAAAAGAAAAAGACTGCAACGAAAAAAGTTTCAGGAATAAAAGTTATTCATAAATGATACCTGTGACATTACCCAGGGTATAATCTGGACTGTGTCCCCTCAATTTTCTAACCTGGGGTGCCTTTTACACTGCTTCACTGTGACTGCTCACACACAGCCTCCAGCACGTAAATTACTCCCACTTATACTATATAAGTGCTATGACCAGCCACTCTTGAATTACACTACAGAGCAACACCAGCAAATTCCCAGTCCCAGACTTTCCCCCAGAACTGTGTGTCTTGTACTATCCAGTCCTCTCCTGGACAATAGAAGCTCATATAAAGTTCATCATTTTATTAATAGAAAATGATAACAGGATTTGTGCATATCTCAAATGGAGTCTCCCAAACATTTCAATCCAAGCACAGTGGTTTAGATAAAACAATACAACAAGTTTATTAACTATAGAAAGGTAGATTTTAAGTGATTACAAGTAATTAGGCATAAAGGTTAGAATTGGTTACAAAGAAATATAAGGTAAACCTAATTTAACAAGCTAAATGGTTTCAAAGCAAAAGTCACACATCTTTTAGCAATCTTACTGGCTGAATTTGTTTTTGCCCGGATCCCTTCCCAGTCCAATGATGCTGCCTTTGACCTTCCATTTTGTCAATGCCATGAGTTGAGATGAAGTGAGAGGGCTTTAGGGTGTTTGTACTTCCTTCTTAGGCTTTGTCTACACTGCAGAGTTTTGTCAGCAAAAGGCAGCTTTTAGCAGCAAAACAGTGGAGGCGTACACACTGCAATGCCATTTTTGGCAACAAAACTCTTCAGTTTTCATGACAAAATAAAGCCACCTCAATAAGAGGCATAGAGCTTTTTGCAGCAAAGTTAAAATGACAAAGCATCCGTGTAGATGCTGCCGTTCATTATGTCACCAGTTCCTCCCCCAGTATCCCATAATGCCTTCAATGACTTCTCTGTTCACTGTTTTGATCTCTGCTGCCCTGAAAGCATGCACCCCTCCCTTTTCAAAGCTTGGTGAGGTGATGCTGTACCTGCTCCATGAGGCATTCTAAACCCTTCCCAAACTAGCCTGCAGCCAGTTGCACAGTATTAATGCCAGTATTCTGGAAACCTGGGATTTGGGAATTGTAGTCCCTGGGGTGTTAAGAACTATGTCCCATCCCATATTCATATGGAATACATATTAATGTATTTGCCAACTATATTTAATAAAGGTACTGGTCTCTAATTTTCTGATATAATTTCCCACCTTTCTCCACAATCATTCTCACAAACCAATTATACATTTTCATGGGTTTATGCGTAGACAGTTCTTATTGGAAAGGGTGCAATGGAGCCTTTACATCATATACTGTTGTGGTGGTTAGCAGTGACCCATTAACCATGTGATGGAATGGAATAGATCCCTGCCATATTATGGACTTTGTTTGTTGTACTATGACTGAACTATGTACTGAACTGTACTATGATTATGGTGTACTATGATTATGATGTACTATGACTGGAAACTATTTTGGACATGCCCATAAAACAAACTATTGTACTACAGATAGCTGCTCTGCCCAGGAAAGGTGTTTGATACCTTGTTGCAGAACTATCACTGAGAGCAATCTAAGGTTACTGTCTTTGGATGGCCCAAGTATTGGCCTACAGTCATGGACCAATGGTTTTCCACACAGATAGGGCAAGCATGACTGAAGGAGGGGGGCTGGAGCTTCCCCTGTTGTGAAAATAGCACAGAAGAGGCACTGATCTAGGTAAGAACAGGTGCTATTCTGTGCACAAAGACAACCATCAGTGCATGTAAGCAAGACCTGCAGGAGAAAGAGGGGAGGATGGACTGTGCCCAGACTGTAATACTGACAAACCCCAGATGCACAGAAGAGCTGAGATCAGACATGGGGAGAGTGTATCCAAGGACTTCTGGTTCTCTCCTCTGAAAAAAATGTATAATTCTTGAGTACTTTATGAGTAAAGACTCTGTGGTTAAGAAATTCCTTTGTGAAGCCTCTATTGCTTTTCTGCCACATTGTCCGTGAAAACGTTAATCTAGAAGCCTAGAAAGCCCACAGCCCAGATAGAGCATGTTTAAGCAGTAGTGGTTCAGGTCTCAAACTGATTTCAGTGTCTAGGATGGTGGTATCCCACATGCCAAAGAGGGGTGTCAGACAAGAGGTCTGAGATCTAAGCGCGTCCTAAGGCTTCAGACCTAGAAGTAGTGACTGGAATCCACCAGGCCCAGTTGACTTAAAAGCATGTGACCAAGTGATTGGGTCTTCTGGCAACAAACAGGTGGCCATACAGCAGGAAAATGGGCCAGACTGTAACAAACCATATTTAATCTAACATGCCAAAGGTATTTATTGAACATAAATGTGTCCAGTTTGTTATCATCCATCAGCATGCACCAGTCATTGACATAATACTATATTAGTTATAGAATTTGTATATGTATCTTCCTAGTTGAGAAGTATGTTGTCAGATCTCCATAACAGAATTGATGTCTGGATTCTGCATAGGTGTCTGGGGAAGGTTTTCTCTGGTCAGTCCTTTAGTTCACAGACCAGTCTGTTCAATGTCATTCATCAAAGCACTTGAAATTACTTATTTGTTGTGTACACTGCATGGCACACAAACTGAATTTGTTCTTAACTAAGGGCTGCAAAGGTAGTCACAAGCCGAGGGTGGTTGCGTTTCCTCTCTTCCAATATTAAAAAGTGATTAGTGTGTTAACTTCTGTTCTACTGGCAATCAGATGTTCAAGGTCCAAATTCCCAAGATCCCTATACAGGCTGGACTTGCCTATGGTAAGGTTTTATGCTGCAGTGAAAGAAGTCAGGAAGGGGAAAGGAAAGATAGAGAAATGTTCTCACCTATCAGAAAGGTTTTGATAGAGTTAAGTGAGAATCCTTAAAAAAAATTTAAAAAGCTATTATGGAAGCATCTGATCTGATGTTCCGGATGAATATGTTTACATATGACTCCTGTACTATAATACAATACTACACCATTTGTAGGGTATCTTAGGGAAACACCTTCAGGCATTGTATAACAGAAATCAATAACATCACTAAAAAGAACAGTGAAACAATTTAGCCATATGCTATATTAGACAGGAAATACTTAGAACTTAATCCTTGAAAATACAGTGGAATCTATCTATTCTCACCTGTTACAATCACCACGCTCTGGACCAGCAGCAACAGCAGCATACAAAACAGTACAATAAGCAAGCTTACCTCTAAAGAAAGCATGAAGACGACTTCTGTTACTCCCAGACAAAGTGTCTAATTCTAGAAGCCCATTTTGTAGTGATGATATTGTATTTAGATGAGAAAAGGTGCTGAGTGTGGTTCTTACCAGGCATGGGTGGCATGGGATGAGTTACCCTCTATCTCACATTATGTACCTATTGGTAGCTTTCCAGATCTGAGAACAGCAAGTCTTTCATACTGTGGAAAAGCATAGTTAGGGCAAGTCCCAGCTTGCTTTACTGAGTAGCTAGATTTGAAAAAGCAATTACTGAAGAAAAGGGAATGAACAGATATTGATCAGGCTAAGGGAGCAAATTCTACTCTTATTTACATAGGAAAAATTTCAGTGTCTGCAGTCGTATCAGTGGAATTGCAATGTATTCATGTTGGTGTAACTGATTAGGATTTGACTCATTCTCCTCTGTGCAGTGGAACTGTTTCCAACAATGAACGCTTTCTTTTTTTAACTTCAGGAACTTAAAGTAACCAGTAAACGGTCAAATTTTAAATGAAATAATACCTGTTTTGTGTTTTCTTGAAAAAGTTATTTCTAGACTCTTTGGAGCCACTTTTCTTAGGATGTACAATTCCAAGAGATGTCACCTCAGAACAACATTTGTAAAATACAATTGTGCAGAAGTTTCTATGTTTCTGTATGGAAGTGTGTGTAGTATTTCATAACATAAGAAAATAAGAACATAAGAATGACCATATTGGGTCAGACTAAAGGTCCATCTAGCCCAGTGTCTTCTGACAGTGGCCAATGCCAGGTGCCCCAGTGATCCATCCCCTGTTGCCCATTCCCAGCGTCTTGCAAACAGAGACTAGGGACACCATCCCTGCTCATCCTGGCTAATAGCCATTGATGGACCTATCCACCATGAATTTATCTAGTTCTTTTTTCAACCCTGTTATAGTCTTGACCTTCACAACATCCTCTGGCAAGGAGTTCCGCAGATTGACTGTGCATTGTGTGAAAATGTACTTTCTTTTGTTTATTCTAAATAAGACATTTCAAGATATATAAGCATCAGGTTCCTTTCCTTGAAAAGCTCCATTAGATTAGCCATAGATTCTTATTGGAAAATACAATTTTCAATGTCCAAATGCTTCAAAAAGTCATTAAGATTGTTTTAACTAGTTGTGACTTAATTGTTCATATACACCTTTGCCACTCCATGAGACAGGACTTCAAAAACATTCTACATTGTTGACAGCTTTGGAGTCAGCAGGGTATTTTTCCCTCTGGTTTTTAAGTCTTTGCCCTTGCAGTCCTCCTTCTCATTTTAATGCAAAGCTTTAAAGCTAAAGGGACAGCCCTGGGCAAAATCTGCATCTTCGGAAGATAATTTTGTAAGTGAACTTGACAGGAAGATCCAGCAGCTTGTGGTACCAAACCTAGGTCAATACCCTAGGTTGTTCCCTAGATAGAATCTGGCATTACAGGAAAGATTTAAACCTATTCATATTGAAGTGAACCATCACTGATTCTAATACCCAATGTTAATTCATAATCCCAACAAGCAGCAAGCAACTTTCATGCAGATGCCATGAGGTACATGTCCACACTACTGGTGTCTCTGTTGATAAAATTATCAAGTAGACAACACAAACTACAAAGCCATCTAAGTATAAAGGATTTTTTTTTTTGGTGGACCAAGTGCCACCAACACTATCATTCATATTTGATGAGTTCTCACTAGCCTCAAAACATATACCAATAACAAATGAGCTAACAATAAAAGATGTAAGTATAGAAATGTTCACTAGCTTATATCTAGTTATGTTTGGGCCAAGCGGGTAATGCCGAACATTTATGGAATGGGTTACTGTCGAGATGCACTAAGATTTCGGAATAACATGCCTTAGGGATTGTTATTGTTTTGGTTATTACTACTGTAATACCCACTAAAAGGTTACAATTTTTTTAAAAAAAAGGAAAGTTGTCTTTCTAATAGTTGTTCATTAAATAATCTGCATACAGTAGAAGCTGCATGAAGATATTTTGCATAGCAAATTGGGTAGAAAATGTCAGATTGGGTAAGATCAGAAGACTTACACTATTAAATCATCATTTTAATGGAAATGTACAAATCATATTTTGAGTATTTTGGAAGATAAGAATTAAAGGAGACACTAGAAATAGGATAATCATATTTTCTCAGTGCATTCCTTTTCTTCTTTGTAACCTCCCTGTGATGGGGCTTAACCCCCATCACTTGCAAGGCTAGCAAATGTACCCAATTAATCATGCTCTGCAGCTGGGGAGGTGCGTAGCTAATTGTCTCCCAGCCAGAGGAAGCAGAGTTAGGCCATGATAATAGATTGCAGGAGCTCAGCTGAGAGAGAGACTGCAAAGGAGACAGTTCTCTCTGGCAGTGAAGAGCCCAGAGCTAGGGTTTGACAAGAGGATAAAGGGGGAAACACACTACAGGGTCAGGGTAGGCTCTTAAAGGGAAAGTCCTGAGGTATGATTTACAAGTAGAAAGACAAGAATGCAGTAGTCCAAAGGCACAGAAAAATTATTCAGTTTTGTTTGTACTCATTTATGCTACCCCAGAAGGGGTCTGAACTTCGTGACTTGGCTCGAGGGCTGAGCCACAGAAGATCTGGAGCCAGAAGCAGACAGCCAGAAGGAAGTACTGGAGCTGAAGGTATCAGCAATGGTACACCAGGATGCAAGAGGGTGCACCAAGGTGCCCCACCAAATCACCTTAGAATTATACACTAAGGCAAGGATTATGCAGGTGGGAGCCAGCTTCCCAGATTTTCCAGGGTGATGTAATCATTTCCATTACTTGGTTATTTGTACTGTGGTACTGTCCATAGATCCCAACACTGATCAGGACTCCATTGTGGAAAATGCTGTACATAAACATCACTGTCCCTTCTTGAAGCTCACCATCTAGACAAGACAGAGCAAGTATTCCCATTCCCATTTGACAGACTGGGAATTGAGGCAGAGAGATTAAGTAACATATACACACAGTCACATGTGAAGTCTGTGGCATAGCTGGGTATTGAACAAGGTCACCTGAATCCCAGGTTTGTGTTTAATCACAAGACCATCCTCTCTCATCCGCTTTTTGTTCTGATTGGGGACAAAATAATAATCCCAAATGATTGACATTTTTGTGGGAATGAAATTCACTTTTCTGGCCATCTCTACTTGGAGCCCATCTCAAAAGAGCAAGGTTTTGCCTTCTTTTATTCCCTCAATGCTTATGTTCTTCTGGGAGTCTACCCTGTGAGACTGGACTTGAAAAATTGAGGGAAAGAAAAACAGTGAGGTACAAGGGAAAAATAGAGGAAGAGAGATGATCATGAAAGCAGGGGATGGAAAGAGACCTGTTAGGATCGTCCAGTTCATCTCCATCTAAAAGCATTTTCTAGTGCATATGCTCTCTGCTATGACAATCTTTGAAGAGAAACAAAATAAGGTGCAGTGATTGTAAAGGGAGGAAAGCCAGTCTTTAAGTAAAATGATGTCTTCTCAAGAGTAAAACACTAAGTTCTGTGTATTCCACAACTTGGATTTAAGCACATTGAAGGCAGTTGTGAAACCTACTGTGGCATTCATTATCTTGAGAAGTGGATTCACATTGCTGTTACCTTTATTGAAGATCCCTAATTACACTGGGAAAAAATCAAAGAAACATACCACAAAACAAACTACAATTTGCATAAAATTTAAATAATATTACTGGCAAAATTAGACAATAGTAATGCAATCAACTGTTTTTCAAATATCACATACATTTTAATATAATTGTTACAGTTTACAAGAACCATTAATGTGATACATTTTATAACAATCCGAGAAGTAAAAAGATACCTAACACAAATTCAAGCAAGGGCTTCAATTGGAGAGGCAAGTGAATAGCATCTCTGAAAGTCAGGCCCTTACTCTCAAATTAATCTTATGCCTTTCAGATAGTATTTAAAAAATTTAGAGTAGATCCTCTTCCTCACATCTCTCCCCCCAACTCCCAACCCCCTCCCCACATACACACCCTCAAAAAAGGGGTAAAAACAATAAGTGGGGGAACCCAATGGGAAAAGTTTGCAAGTTCTGCATGTGGAGCTTCTGTGGAACCTTCCCTACCAATAGGAGGGGGCTGTGGCCCTGCATAAGAGATAGAGAGCGAATGGACTGCAAACCCTGAAGCTCTGGGAAGTGGAAGAGTACAAGTATGCAGTTCTTATAATCCACTGTGCTAACTGGTCTCTTCCCCACCATTCTCCCCAGGTATTATACCTCCTGCATAAGTAATTCTAGCATTTGTGCAAGTCCTGTAGCTATGTACTACTCCCCTCTTCTTAAAGGCACCCATTGCAATATTAGCCTCCATTTTCCCAGCAGAAATCCACTATATTAAGAAGGGGGATGAGCTGCTCCCCACATCCCAGAACATTACCATCTGTGGAGCTCGACTGCATGGGATGTCTGCAGAGGTACCTACATGGTCTCTAAGGAAGGAGATCATACTGTAGTCATGCTCTTAATCCTTTTTCATTCTTCTTCCCTAGATGCACCCATTTTGGCACTTTGAGGGTATATTTTGCTCCTAAAAGCATTTTTCCTTGTAGGGGTATAATTTGGCGTTAAGAAAATAGGCACAAAAAGCTGTAAATTATATAGTTTGCACTACAAACCTAAGAAAAATACTGTCATGTTGTACATGTGGTGCAAGTTGATGTTGACAGGGCAATTCCATTATAATTTGGCAACCAAAAAAAACAACATGCAGGACTAAAACTTCCCACTTACAAAATATGATAGACTATAGACCCCAAACAAAATTCCAGACCCCAACATCCCCAAAACTAGAGGAAGTCTCCATGCAGATATGAACTTGGAGGCTTAAAAGTGATTTGGAGACCTATGTACAAATTCACAGAATTCCCACCACACGGCTTCATGAATTTTAGGAAGTACGGTGGTGTAATTTAATCATCTCCCTTGAATGTCTCCCATTTAAATGACTAACCATTTTAACATGACAAGTTTTTGAATATCACACGCAGCTGAACTACTCCTTTTTTTGACTATTCTACCTGACAAGATTTTTCAGCTTATGCAGCTTCATGTGTAGCCGTGTACGTTTGTTTGTACAAGTCAGCAGAAACAATATCAATTGTGTTGGTCCTCAGTGGCTACAACCAATCCAGGAGATTAATAGCAAAACATGAAAGGACAGTAACTCCCTGGAAACTCACTCCAAACAAAATGAGCAATCATCAGGTCTGAAGAACTACTCAGGAGTATGTTTTATGAATTGCACATCCACCACACACACAGTGATAATACAAATTAACTTCTGAGTCACCTCAGGAGATCACAAGCTATCTTCCTAGTATCCATTGAGTAAAATGCTTACACATTTCAATCCTTGTGATATAATACAAAACTAGCATGAAAGCTATATCATTGCCCCATGGAACAGAAGACAGAAATTATCTAACAAGAATAAACTTTAAGTCATCTTTTCAAACATTTCCAACAGCAGGCCAATATGCACAATTTTTCATAGATGTTTAATTATCCAAAGTGCCCACCACTGAGTGGGTTTTAATCAAGGAAATAATGAACAGTTCTTTTAACAGCTTTTTAACTTGGAATATATATATATATATATATGTATATATATATACACACACACACACCTTGTTACACTGAAACCTGTTGGAAAGCAAAGCCCTGTGGTTCACCACATAAATATATGGAGCTGAAAACTGCAAACTTCTTTTACCTCAGATTTCAAGAAGTGAACTAGAAAATGTTGAATATCTGTTGGTCTACCAACCAGTGACAAACTGTTTGGATATATTAGTAATATATTAATAATATATATTAGTAATATATAATATAAAATAATATAATATAATATATTCGTAATGACTAAACAGGTGGTGTAATGGCATGTACCAGGCCCTTTGAGCTCCCCTGCTGGAGCCCTTGCGATCCTACCACACCCTGCCCCAGAAAAGGATACACCCTGGGGAATTACGCAATTATGTACCTGCATAATTTTACATATAAAACGCACAATATTGCATACTATTCTTTAAAAGAGAAAGACTGTGACTAAGGGTCAAGGGAGCGTTGATCAATTTTGCCAGAAAATGCCATGACAAAAGGTCACACATTGCGCATATAGCAGCAAAAGAGAAAGTAAAAGTTTTTCTTGGACTTGTATTTGAAGATGGCAGAAAATTTTTGCAAAATGTGCAACATTGTTCTGGATCATCAGAGGAAATTTACAATTGCAAACCACCTTGTCAAATCACAGAAATATTTAAAGAGAAAAGCTGCTTCGTATCACAAAAAATGCAGCATACACTTTCAGTGTGTTTCAACACAACCATAATAGCACAACAGAGCACTTGGATGTTGTCCGTTACTGGTCGTTAACTTGTGCCACTGCAAACATACCATTATCTAAAACAGACCATCCTTTCATACACCAGTTTCTAAACACTCGAGTAAAGAATGGTGGTGCAATTCCAGAAGGTTATCAACTTCAAGATGCATATCTTACAGATGTCTCCAAAACTGAGAGAAATAAACTTAAAGACAAAGTGAAAGATAACTACGTCAGTTATATTCGATGAAAAAACTGATGAGAGCCACTATGTATTTAACACTTTACTCACACAACTGGAAGGAGTCCTCCTATTTTGCTGATATGCACTTCATGCAGAAAACAGATCATAGCACCATGTCTCAAGCAGCCATACAGACTGTGCAAAGTTATCAAATTGCCTACAACAATGTGGTTGTCTTTGACATGGATAATGCTGCGTACATGAAAAAAGCGTACAAACCTGTACAGTCTGTTTCCTGATAGCATCCATGTAACATGCCTTACTCACATAATCAATTTGGTGGGAGAAAATTTTCATAAGCCATTCGAGGATGTCAATGCAAAGGTAAAAGTTGTCTCACAAACGTTCTATATGGCAAGGAGCAGGAAGATGAGGTATTTAAATTACCTCAGGCAAAAAGTTCTCAGTGCAACAATGGCACCAGATGCAGTAGCAACTAGATGGAATAGCTGGTTTGCTGCTATTCAGTACCATGAATCAATATTATCCCAGCTTTGTTGAAAAAGAAATGGGGGTGTGTGACAACTCGGCACCACATTCATTGTGGGAACTTCAAAGAGTGCTGCCAGATGAAACCAATGTTTAATGCTGAAGATTGCATCATGCTTTATCAATGAAATGTGAATGCCAATCACTGACCTAATGGCTACATTTGAAACCCAGGGACCATGCACTCTCTTTGCTTTTGAGAAAATGGAAGAATTGCTCTTTTTCCTTGAGACACATACTCAGTTTTCAGAGGAAATCACTTAAAAGTTTTCAGGGCTGAAGAGGTCAACAATGTAACAACTGATCAAAGTAGCAAGTTGGTGTGTGTGTTTCTTTTGGCTGTTGACAATTCAACTGAAAAGCTGAAGTACATCCGTGATATTGAGAGTGGGCAGCCCGCAATTAAGTTCCTGAAATGCATAAGGATTTTCAACCCCAAAAGAGTTCCTGTGATGTCTCATGTCAAGAAGGATTATGCTTCAATTCCTGGCTTCAGTGACATTTCAGCAGAGGAGTTTGCATTGTATGCCAGGAAGGTGGCACCCAACACAATCCAGAGCACTCTAAAATCCATTGGTTTAGCCTTATTGATGCTTTATTTTATTTTATTTTATTTACTGTGCTCCTATTTTGATAAGCAGTATGAGAAAAGAACAATATAACTGCACAATAATTTTGTTACACATTGCACAGTACTTGAGATACCTCAAGGATTCAAAGCATTATATTGTTTAATTGGTTTTTTGTTTTGCACTTGGACTTTGAAAAGATATGAGCATCTAACTTCCTGGAGAAAAGTGATGAAAACTATAAAAACTCATCTCAATTTAACAAGTCCTTATTTAACAACTTTATTTAGTTTTAAAAATCACTCCAGTTGGGTCCCTGTTTTTTGTTCAAGAAATGATAAAGCATTACAGTAGATTCTGTGATAAAATGTGCTGTATGTGCTATATAAATACAAAATATGTGCATATATTTCCAAAGAAGATTCAAATGTTATATTTCATTTAATTTTTCATAATTTTGATTTTTTCCCCCTTGTATAATTCCCTGGGGTGTAAAAGGAGCAGTGAAAGTGCATTCTCCAGGCCTGCCTAGACGGGCTGCAAGAAAGCAACCAATCGGAGCACAGCAGGTTCAGACAAAAGGAGCTGCACAGGTTGAGCAGATTGGTTCCTGGTGGGGACCAGACAAATAAGTAAGGTGCTGCTTGCTGGAGCTCAAGGGAGAATCAGAAAATGGGTTCTGGTGACACTGGCATTCCATGAAGAAGAACTTCAGCACTGAGGTAAGGGTGAAGAGGAAAGGGTTACGTGAGAAGTGACCCAGGGAATAGCAGCAGCAACTGAAATTCTGCAGCTGATTAGCCTTAATGTACCAAATGGGAATAAAAAGTAAACATTTGAACTTTGAGGTAATGTAACAATATTTCCACAGCACATAATATAGGCAAACATTTTCTCTGTGCTAAATAATTCCTCTCAGTGGGCTATAAGGCATGGTTAGCGTACCATTTCTTTGCTGATTTCCATTTGTCTCTCAACTACTCCCACGCTAGGAGTTTCATTTTCTCCTTGCAGTTTGCAAGACAACTGAAAACATGATAGCTAAGAAACATGCCCAGAAGGGAGCAACATTACCTCCTCTCTTGCTCGTCAGCCCAAGGTCCTACTGCTGTACTCATATGTTCCATACTTTTCTGTATGAAATTTAACCCATCCCCAAAAAGCCCTATAGTTTTCAGCACCCACCAGTCCTACAACTTTTACAATTCTTTCACCTGCGGTGAGTTAGAAAAAGAAGCCTTTTCTGGATCTGTCTGGGTATACGTTGTTTTCAGACAACATGACTATAAAATGTAACAGCTTTGTAATAAATCATTCCTTAAGATTAAGTTTCAAGTCTATCAAATGCTAACCTTTTACAAAAAATGTTTGCAGTTCCTATTTCTATTCTGGCTTCACAAGCACCTACCCATGCAGCCAACGTGTAAGCCTCATGCTCACACTGAGGCAGTTACTAGTAGTCATCAAGACTACTCATTATCTGTGCCCATTGTCTTCACTGGGACTACTTGTGTGAATATGGGCACATCTATGTGAGTAAGGATTCATAGTCGGGGCCACAGACTTCTAATCTGAGGAAAGGTATAAAATTAAATCAGATACATCCCATCGTTCTTAAATGGGTGGAGAAAGGATGAGGAAGAGGAAAAATAAAAACTGCCTCTTATTTTGTTGAGGTGAAAAGTAATATTCAAGTTGCAACTTCAAAAACACCTAGTAGTGAGTTTGGATAAACACCTCAATGTTTTGATGTCTCTAGGGTCTGAGAAACCAGGAATTTTTGAATGCTGGTGTAACAGCCTTCATCTTGATCCTCGGCACTTCCAGGAACATAAGTCCACGTAGCAAACTAAAGGACAGAACAATGGAAAAAATGGCACAAAGGAAAACTGAACTTCTGAAATCTAAAATAAGTGATTCTTGTTTTACTCGGAAGTTCTTAATTTAATTAGTCAGTTTCCCAAAACAAAAGTTTTCTTTAACCAAGAATTCCATACCAGAAGTCAAAGAGTATGTTTGCAACATGAGACAAGGAGTAAAAAATCCACTCTCTAATGTTTGACTTTATCCACCCATGCTTTGCAGTTTCACAGTTACTACTTTTACAAGCTAGTTTTCACTGAGACGATAGGCAACACTATTTATCTAAACATACCTTGGGAGAACTATTACTAATACTGATAACATTGTAATGTTTGGGATCTCTCTCCCAGTACCTCCCATTTAAATATTAAAAAGACAACTAGCAACCTTATATTCATGCCAATAGTAAGATATAAATAAACCCAAAAGATAAGCATTCTGATTCTTTTCCCACTGATATACATTATAAAATGTGTATAAGTATCAAGTGGACTAGGTTCCAGTCCCAAATTTTGGGAGCTGTGCTGAAAATAATAATGGTCTAAACCTACATGTATACATAGACACCACAACTCAGTCTTACTTTAACTTGCATTACAGTGCCCTCAAGTTTCCTGATTTCTCTGTACAGTTACTATTATGACGTTGATGGATGCACATCTATAGAATGTTTCGATTTAAGTGACATTTCATCCATCCAAATTGGATCCGAACTACAGAAACAGTAATTAGCTGCCCACAGGTAGCAACGGTTGGTCCTTATGTAGTGCTTTTTATTTCCAGATCTCAAAGCACTTTATTAAAGATGGTAAGTGTCATTTGCATCTGTTGTTATGGCAGATGCTTTGAGTTGGTGTGTCCTGGTTTGTGGGGCACTTGCTTCTGATGATGAGCTTGGTGAGTTTGGGAGGGGGGGGTTGTTTGAAGTCCAGAAGAGGAGTTTCACCAACAGAAGTGGGTCCAATTAAAGATATTACCTCACCCACCTTGCATCTCTAATATCCTGGGACCAACACGGCTTCAGGAACATTGCAAACAAGAAATTTTTGGCAGACCTGGGGATTCATTCCTCAGGTGTGCCACATTGGCTGCATGGGTAGGTGCTTGTGAAGCCAGAATAGAAATAGGAACTGCAAGCATTTTTTGTAAAAGGTTAGCATTTGCAGACTTGAAACTTCCAAATGCATCTGACGAAGTGAGCTGTAGCTCACGAAAGCTTATGATCAAATAAATTTGTTAGTCTCTAAGATGCCACAAGTACTCCTTTTCTTTTTGCAAATACAGACTAACACGGCTGCTACTCTGAAACCTGTCATATATAAAATGTATATCGATCAGATCCTACCTTTTAAAACACAAGCCTTGGTATAATGTTGGAGTGTTTATACCTACATTTTATAATCTAGTCAATATAACTTGGAATGGATACATGTTCCCTGTTTGATAAATACAGTCATTAGAATTAATTAGAGCACTGGCCTGGCACACCTGAGGAATGAATCCCCAGGTCTGCCAAAGATTTCTTGTTTGCAATGTTCCTGAAGCCGTGTTGGTCCCAGGATATTAGAGATGCAAGGTGGGTGAGTAATATCTTTAACTGGACCCACTTCTGTTGGTGAAACTCCTCTTCTGGACTTCAAACAACCCCCCCTCCCAAACTCACCAAGCTCATCATCAGAAGCAAGTGCCCCACAAACCAGGACACACCAACTCAAAGCATCTGCCATAACAACAGATGCAAACTTGCAGACAAATCTCTGCTACCATCATGACAAGTAACCCACACAACACACCTTTCACTAGGCATGGGTCCTGCCAATGCCTATCACAGTATGTATTGTCTCTCATCCAGTGCACTAACTGCCCCAATAACAGTTATATGCATGAAACCAGACAGTTAATGTGCTCTCAGATGAACTGACACAGAAAAATGATAAAAGACAAACACCATATCACTGGTGGGCAAATGCTTTTCACAAAGTGATTGCTACAACCTCTCAGATCTCGTCCTTCAAGGAAACCTGCACAACACCTTCAAAACACCAGCCTGGGAGCTTAAATTCATAACTGTGATAGACACTAAAAATCATGGGCTTTGCATTTAATGGCTCATTACAAAAATCTGTAATCCACTAACCCTCCTTTGTCCTAATACTGCAGAGGTGTTAACTTCTCACTTCGCCTTAAATGGTCTCTTGCAACATGTTAACTCCTTATGCTCAACTGTTTCTTCCACTTTGTATTTAGCTGTGACACTCTGAGTACCTTTATCCAGAGCTGAAGAAGAGCTCTGCGCAACTCAAAAGCTTGTGCCTTTCACCAACAGATTGTCCAATAAAAGATATTACCTCACCCACCTTCTTGTGACAGCTTAGGACAATCACATAAGACCTGATTTTAAAGGCAGTTCAACACCCACAACAAGTGCCAGATTTTTCAGAGGGCTGAGCACCAGTTTAGGGACTTAAGTATTCAGATTTTCACTACATATCAACACAGTAGGGCCTGAACTATTTTGAAAGCTGACACAGACAGCTGCAGCGGCACAGGAGCTAGCAAACAGAGCTCTAAACAGGGGAGTTTGAGTGGGAGTTTGGATTGTGGTGCTTGTTTGGGGTTTGCTTTTGCTGGGGGGTGGTCTTTTTGGTGTGGCTTGTGTTTCCCAGATGAACAGGATTTAGGTGGGAAGGAGATGACAGATACAGAGGCAGCTGTGGGAGTGACTCCTGTAGTGGAAGACACATTGAGGATGACTGGATGTGGAAGCTGTGGTATGTACATGATCCTGGAGGGGGGAACCGGTAAGAGTTTTTTCTGCATGAAATGTCATCTGATAGAGCTGATGGAGGAAAAGATCCGAGGTTTGGAGATGCAGGTGGAAAGTCTGGTTGAGTTTAGGAAGGGGTTTGAGCAGATGATGGAGCAAAGATATGAGGTATCTGAAGGGAAAAGCTCAGACTCCCAGATGGAAGCAGGGCTGGGGAATTTTGAGGGGAGACTGGGTGAGGAAAGTGGTCAGTGGAAACATGTGACTAAAAGAACCAGGCAGAGGAAAAGACGGGCTAGTGAAGGAGAAATAGAGCTTAGGAATAGGTTTGCAGAGTTGGAAAATGAAGAAGGGGCTCAGCAGGTACTTGTTGAAGGTGGAAGGGTAAGGAAGAAGAGAAGAGAGGCTAGTCCTATAGGAAAAGCGGAAGAGTCAAGGGAGACTACACCAAATATGAGCCCCAGGAGGATACAGGATGGGTTGAAGAAGAGTATAAGGGAAAATAGGAATGGAAAGAACTTGCAGCCAGAGGGAACAGGGGAGAGACTGGAGAATAGCACTGTCACCAGGAAAAGGCAGGTCTACGTGATCGGGGACTCTTTATTGAGAAGAATAGACAGGCCTGTAACTAGAGCTGATCCAGAGAATAGAAGGGTGTTCTGTCTTCCGGGTGCTAAGATACGGGATGTAGACCTGAGGTTGAAAAGGATCCTCAAGGGAGCGGGAAAGAATCCCCTAATTATCCTTCATGTGGGAACAAATGATACGGCTAGATTCTCGCTGGAAAGTATTAAGGGAGACTATGCTAGGCTGGGGAAGACGCTTAAGGAAATCGAGGCTCAGGTGATCTTTAACGGGATCCTTCCTGTTCCTAGAGAAGGGCAACAAAGGTGTGACAAGATTATGACTGTCAACAGATGGCTTAGGCAGTAGTGCTATAAGGAGGGCTTTGGGATATATGGCCACTGGGAGGCATTCACGGACAGAGGACAGTTCTCTCGGGATGGACTTCATCTGAGTAGGGAAGGAAATAGACTTCTAGGATTGAGGCTGGCATAACTGATAAAGAGAGCTTTAAACTAGGAATTAGGGGAGATGGATGGGAGATGTCCAGAAAATCTCCACGACAGATTTTAGCATTGAGAGGGAAGAAGACAAAGTAAGAAAGGATACAGCCATGGGTAGGAGAATGTATATAAGGAGCGAAGGCAGTGTGGATAACAGTCTAATAGGTTATACTGGCTGTAGAATGACTGTGCCTAATAGGGTACAAAATGTGAGCGAGGCCAAACAGCAAAAATAAGATGTTTATACACCAATGCGAGGAGCCTAGGTAACAAAATGGAGAAACTAGAGCTACTGGTGCAGGAAGTGAAACCAGATATTGTAGGGATAACAGAAACATGGTGGAATAGTAGTCATGACTGGACTACAGGTATTGAAGGGTACGTGCTGTTTAGGAAAGACAGAAACAAAGGTAAAGGGGGTGGAGTAGCATTGTATATCAATGATGAGGTAGAATGTAAAGAAATAAGAAGTGATGCAATGGATAAGACAGAGTCCATCTGGGCAAAAATTACATTGGGGAAGAAAACTAGTAAAGCCTCTCCTACGATAGTGCTTGGGGTGTGCTATAGACCTCCGGGATCTAATTTGGATATGGATAGAGCCCTTTTTAATGTCTTTAATAAAGTAAATACTAATGGAAACTGCGTGATCCGGGGGGACTTTAACTTCCCAGATATAGACTGGAGGACCAGTGCTAGTAATAATAATAGGGCTCAGATTTTCCTAGATGCGATAGCTGATGGATTCCTTCATCAAGTAGTTGCTGAACCGACTAGAGGGGATGCCATTTTAGATTTAATTTTGGTGAGTAGCGAGGACCTCATAGAAGAAATGGTTGTAGGGGACAATCTTGGCTCAAGTGATCATGAGTTAATTAAGTACAAACTAAATGGAAGGATTAACAAAAATAAATCTGCAACTAGGGTTTTTGATTTCAAAAGGGCTGACTTTCAAAAATTAAGGAAATTAGTTAGGGAAGTGGATTGGAATGAAGAATTTATGGATCTAAAGATAGAGGAGGCCTGGGAGTACTTTAAATCAAAACTGCAGAAGCTATCGGAAGCCTGTATCCCAAGAAAGGGGAAAAAATTCATAGGAAGGAGTTGTAGACCAAGCTGGATGAGCAAGCATCTTAGAGAGGTGATTAAGAAGAAGCAGAAAGCATACAGGGAGTGGAAGATGGGAGGGATCAGCAAGGAAAGCTACCTTATTGAGGTCAGAACATGTAGGGATAAAGTGAGACAGGCTAAAAGTTGAGTAGAGTTGGACCTTGCAAAGGGAATTAAAACCAATAGTAAAAGGTTCTATAGCCATATAAATAAGAAGAAAACTAAGAAAGAAGAAGTGGGGCCACTTAACACTGAGGATGGAGTGGAGGTTAAAGATAATCTAGGCATGGCCCAATATCTTAAAAAATACTTTGCCTCAGTCTTTAATAAGGCCAAAGAGGATCTTAGGGATAATGGTAGCATGACAAATGGGAATGAGGATAGAGAGGTAGATATTACCATATCTGAGGTAGAAGCAAAACTGAAACAGCTTAATGGGACTAAATCGGGGGGCCCAGATAATCTTCATCCAAGAATATTAAAGGAATTGGCACCTAAAATTGCAAGCCCATTAGCAAGAATTTTTAATGAATCTGTAAACTCAGGAGTAGTACCGAATGATTGGAGAATTGCTAATATAGTTCCTATTTTTAAGAAAGGAAACAAAAGTGATCCAGGTAACTACAGGCCAGTTAGTTTGACATCTGTAGTATGCAAGGTCCTGGAAAAAATTTTGAAGGAGAAATTAGTTAAGGACATTGAAGTCAATGGTAAATGGGACAAAATACAATATGGTTTTACAAAAGGTAGATCGTGCCAAACCAACCTAATCTCCTTTTTTGAAAAGGTAACAGATTTTTTAGATAAAGGAAATGCAGTGGATCTAATTTACCTAGATTTCAGTAAGGCATTTGATACCGTGCCACATGGGGAATTATTAGTTAAATTGGAGAAGATGGGGATCAATATGAACATCAAAAGGTGGATAAGGAATTGGTTAAAGGGGAGATTACAACGGGTCCTACTGAAAGGTGAACTGTCAGGTTGGAGGGAGGTTACCAGTGGAGTTCCTCAGGGATCGGTTTTGGGACCAATCTTATTTAATCTTTTTATTACTGACCTTGCCACAAAAAGTGGGAGTGTGCTAATAAAGTTTGCAGATGATACAAAGCTGGGAGGTATTGCCAATTCGGAGAAGGATCGGGATATTATACAGGAGGATCTGGATGACCTTGTAAACTGGAGTAATAGTAATAGGATGAAATTTAATAGTGAGAAGTGTAAGGTTATGCATTTAGGGATTAATAACAAGAATTTTAGTTATAAGTTGGGGACGCATCAATTAGAAGTAACAGAAGAGGAGAAGGACCTTGGAGTATTGGTTGATCATAGGATGACTATGAGCTGCCAATGTGATATGGCTGTGAAAAAAGCTAATGCGGTTTTGGGATGCATCAGGAGAGGCATTTCCAGTAGGGATAAGGAGATTTTAGTACCGTTATACAAGGCACTGGTGAGACCTCACCTGGAATACTGTGTGCAGTTCTGGTTTCCCATGTTTAAAAAGGATGAATTCAAACTGGAGCAGGTACAGAGAAGGGCTACTAGGATGATCCGAGGAATGGAAAACTTGTCTTATGAAAGGAGACTTAAGGAGCTTGCCTTGTTTAGCCTAACTAAAAGAAGGTTGAGGGGATGAAGTGAGCTGTAGCTCACGAAAGCTTATACTCAAATAAATTTATTAGTCTCTAAGGTGCCACAAGTACTCCTTTTCTTAGTGGACACATACTGGGCTTTTTCTCCTGCCCCCTCCTACTCTGCAAGCAACTAAGACACTGAGAAGAAGACAAGATCTTCTCCAGCAGAGGAGATTGGCCCAGGTTTAAGGAGCCAACCTGGATATTAAGAACTGCAATATCCAGTGGGGTGAGAGAAACTGCTTTATTTAGATGTTGCCCAGTCTAATACGGTTGAGAGTTTAGACTGTGTGCTTATATTTTATTTTGATAACTAACTCTGACTTTTTGCCTATTGCTTAGTATCACTTAAAATCTATCTTTTATCTTCAATAAATGTGTTTAATTGTTTATCTTAACCAGTGAGTTTGTATGAAGTGTGTGGCAAATCTCCTCATGTTACAAAGGCCAGTGTATATCCACTTTCCATTCTTGAATTGGTGAACCAATTAATAAATCTGCACTGCAAGATGAGCAGTGCAAGATGGTGTATTCCTGAGATACAGTGCTGGGAGCTGGGGGGATTTGGCTCTGGTGCCTTTCTCTATGTGATTAATGAGTGACTGTCAAGGCTGATTCCCCACTCTGGCACTTTGAGTACAGAAGGTTGGGGCCTGCAAGGATTTTAAAAATAAATACTGGCCACTCCAGGCTTGTATTAAATTCCCAAGGTTACAGCTTTTCTCTGACCTTGGCTTGGTAAACATGCCACCACCCAAATGCAAACCCCTTGGAACCCATGAAGACGCACTTGGGAATTCCTTCCTGTGAGGTACCATCAAGTCCTTTTGCCCCTCTCCTCCCCCCGCCCACCAGGGAAGAGCTGAAAAGAAAACAAAGGAAATTATCTGTTGCCCCCAACTAATTAAATAACATATGCACAAATCTCTTAGGACCCAAAAACCCAATCCTGTTCTTAAAAGGGATAAATTTTATTAAAAACAAAAAGAAAGAAAATACATCTGGAACTTAGGCTTTTGCTAGATTTTAAAAGAGCAATTTCAAAAACTAAGCACCCAAAATAGCTTTCTTGGGGGGTTCAACTTAAAGGTTACAAGCAAACAAAAGCATCCGGGGTTAGCACAGAAGGGTCCACTAGCCATAAGAAATAAACAGAAATAAACCTAATCATGTCTTTCTAAACATTTCTGATCTACTTGCACATTTGGGGGTTCCAAATAAGTAGTTCTAGGTATGATCTGATGATCTATGATCACACCTAGCTTAAAGCTTCTCATAGCATAACTGCTCCCTATTCCCCTCTTTCCTGGAGAGCAACAAGAGAGACAAAGAGGAAGTTTTTTACCCATTTTAAAAAGTTCTAGCTTTCCCATTGGCCCTTTAGGTCAGGTGCCCACTCCCTTTCCTTTAGCTGGGGCACTTTGTTAACTCTTTACAGGTAAAGCAAGCAGAAAACGGCCACCAAGAGGGACTTTATAGGTAACTGGCTGGGTGTCCATAAAAGGGAGCTCCCCCCCCTTATTTATCACAGTGGCTCTGGTAGCATTCATGCAATATAGCTGAGTGTGGGGCTCCACGTGCGGTTGTGCTGAGTGACAACAGCACCAGGAGGGGTTTGCTGCTGGTCACTAGCAAGGCATTGTGAGAGACAGCCCAGGCTGGAGAGAATTGAGGGGCACAGTGGTCCCAAAGTCCCAGGCTGCACCCCAGGGGGATCACGTCACAAATACATCAACAATTAAGGTGCTCAGATACTATGGGCATGGGAACCATACAGGTACCCAGACACATTCAAACTACTTTTTGAGGTCAAATTTTGGGGATTTGTAACACCTGATAAAGAATCCAAGTTTTCCTCTGTGACAGGCATGGGCTATGCATGTACAAAAATCACTTTAATCTTAACAATGTGCACAAAAATCCAAAGGCAAGGTCAGTTTCAATAAGCATGACTTTTTACAAATTCAGGTATAATGCCAATGTTGGATAGGAGGCCATTAAGCTAAATAATATTTACTGATCCTGGGATTTTCAGAAGAGACTAAGGAAGTTAGGCATCTAAATCTCATTGGAAGTCAGCAGGATTTTAGCGCCCAGTTAAGGTCTCTTTGAAAATCGCCACTATAGACTGGGAATCCCCAGACATGCTCCATTAATCTGGACTTGGGCAATACTGTCCTTCTAAAGTGGCAGAGAAACTTCTGGAGCAGCTTAGATTGAAAATGTTGATTCTCTAACTCCTTTAACATTTCACTCAATAATTCCATCAAAAACATCCAGCCCTAGGAAAAAACACTTAAAAAATTAGCTTTACAATAAAAATAAGTGGATCACCAGAGCTATAGTAATGTGCTTCTATGCAGTCAGACAGCTTTCAGCTCTCACGCCTGCTAATAGTGTGTGATAGCTGAAAGTGGCTTATTGATGGGGATGCGGTATTAAAAGCTGCCTCCCTGCTGGCATTTTTTTAATTTCCAAAGTAATATTATTTTTACTGTTTTTTTCAATGGCTAGCATTTTATTCTTATAGCAGTGCAGGGTGAACATCAAAAAAGTTAACTTTGGTTGAGAAATAGCTCCCAAAAGTTAAGGGTTGGATAACTTGAATGCAAAACTGCTTCTGACAGGAAGTACAGATACATCCCCTGGCTGGCAGAGAAATAATTAATACCTTTCCCTTTACCCTGGGAAGGGCCAGAACAGTCTTGTCTTTACTTCAAAGACATCCAGAAGAAGGTAAGAAATCATTGTGTCAATAATTGCTGTGTAATGTTCTACTCAACTGAAGTAAGGATAGCAGAAACTGAGCCTTAGGCAGTAGCATTCATCCAGCAACACACTTCAAAAGGGTGAGGTAGTTAAATACAAAGCAACTTTGCTACATGTGCAGATTAAAAGGAGCAAGGAGCAAAGGAGATTTAAAAGGAGCAAAGCAGATTACTGAGGCTAATTTAGCAGTAAACTGAGTTGACCTACATGTGACATCATGTGTTGACTTTAATTCTTTGGTACACATCATACTACAAATTCAGTTTAAGAATGGCTTACTCTTTATTATTAGTTATTATTGCCATACAGCCTACAAGCCCTATTCACGGACCAGGACCTCATTGTGCTAGGTTCTGTACAAAACACAGAATAAAGAGCTTACAGTGTTTATTTTTCCTAAAAGTTATTTTCTTAGACCGTCTGGCTTACACAGAGGAGTAGTACACAGTACTACAAGATGGCATACATTTACCTAAGTATGTTAATTTGAACTTCTCTTGCCAGCCCATACTTTATGTATGAATGTGGCAATTTTTCTTTATGGCTGTGCTTTCAAAACCCTGCTAACTGTGCTGAGAACCAAAAAAGTATAATGTAGACTGTGATGGGTTCGGTCACAGAGATACCTTTGGGACTGTAGCCTGATGTGCTGAAGTTACCTCTGAGCCCATTTTCCCTGCCAGCTTCGGACTTCCACAACCCTGTCTTGTTAAGCCAAACATGATAGTCTGCTGCAGGGTCTGGTTCACACCCCCAAATCTGCAGACTTAACTGAAAACAGCTCAGCAGGTTACCTGTTTCCAGCACCCAGACACCCACTTCCCAATGGGATCCAAACCCCAGATAAATGGGGTTTTACTCTGTATAAAGCCTATACAGGATAAACTCATAAATTGTCTGCCCTCTATAACACTGATAGAGAGATATGCACAGCTGTTTGCTCCCCCAGGCATTAAACACTTACTCTGGGTTTATTAATAAACAAAAGTGATTTTATTAAGTATAAAAAGTAGGATTTAAATGGTTTCAAGTAATGACAGAACAAATTAAGTCACCAAGAAAAATAAAACAAAAGCACAAAAGTCTAAGCCTATTACATTAAGAAATTGATTACAGATAATATCTCACCCTCAGAGACATTCTAATAAGCTTCTTTCACAGACTGGTTTCAGAGTAGCAGCTGTGTTAGTCTGTATCCGTAAAAAGAAAAGGAGTACTTGTGGCACTTTATATAGCTATAGCTCACCTTTCCTGATCACTCTTGTTACAGTCTGTATGGTAACACCCATTGTTTCATGTTCTCTGTGTATATAAAAATCTCCCCACTATATTTTCCACTGTATGTATCCAATGAAGTGAGCTGTAGCTCACAAAAGCTTATGCTCTAATAAATTTGTTAGTCTCTAAAGTGCCACAAGTACTCCTTTTCTTTTCACAGACTGGACTCCTTCCTTGTCTGGGAGCAATCCTTTCCCCTGGTACAGCCATTGTGAGTTCCAGCAGACATCTCGGGTGGTAAGCAGGGGTTTTCTCATGAATGGCAGCCTCGTTTGTCCTGCTCCACCACCTTTTATAGCTTTGCACAAGTTGGGAAATTTTTGTCTGTGCTTGTCCCCACCCCCGCCTCATCAATGGAAAAGTACAAGGATTAAAACAGATTCCAGTGTCATGTGACATGGTCACAAGTCACTGTAAGACCCCCAGTCTTCACTCTTCCTGGATTGGCCCACACGTACACAGGAATGTTTTCAGGTAAATAAACCATTTACAACCAATTGTCCTAGTCAATGGGAGCCATCAAGATTCTAAACCGCCATTAATGCCCCACACTTTGCATAATTACAATAGGACCTCAAAGTTGTACTTCATATTTCTAGCTTCAGATACAAGAAAGATACATGCATACAAATAGGAAGAATATATTCAGTAGGTTATAACCTTTGTTATGATACCTTACAAGAGCCCTTTTGCATAAAGCATATTACAGCTACATCATATTCACACTCATAAGCACATTTCCATAAAACATATGGAGTGCAACATCACGTAGACATTAGAGGTAACTGTGGCTAATCGTTAGAACACTGGATTGGGTTTCAACCATGGTTCTGACATAGAATACTTCCTGTTTGACCTTTATTCATGGCATTATACATCTGTGCCTTAGGATGCTATTTTTATTTTACAGCCAGAAAAACTAATTCAGATGTGTGTTTTGATGCCAGTTTGACCCCTAACACTGATGAAGCAGTCTGATCCTTGAGAGAGAACTCTATAGAAGTGTTTTTATTTTCCTATACTGAGATCAAGATGACACTGATGTGACTTTGCAATACAATGTATATTTGTCCACAGAAAATAAGTGAAGCAATTTTATATTGATTTCCCAGGTGCAGGTCTGTCAGTTTTTTATATTTGTATCTGGATATTGGTCAGAGATCAAGTGTTTCAAGGAATGTTAGAAATGAATTCCCTCCTGCTCTGTTTAAGAAGCTACTAAGGGGAGGTAAGAGAGCCTGTTTTTCCCCCTCCGGGTGGACGAGTAGATGCAGAGATAACATTTTATTCCTATGTTGATTAGAATATGAATTCTGATATGGCACAGTAATGTTTGTATCTTTTTCACTCTAGTTGAGGAGATTTAATAGATTTGCTATGGACAATTGTATTTCTGAAAATCATATTTACCACGGTTCTGCTCTACAAATTCCCTGATTTTGAGACAGGGTCATTGTGCCACATGCATCTTTCATTAAATTTACTGTATGATGCCTATGGCCTTTCTTGAGAATAGGGCTTTCCCTACTATCCTCAACCAAAGATACCACTCCCAAATATGCTATTTTGAAATGTGCTTAGTGTCAGTTGTTTTCTTGGTCTGGGGAAACTACTTATAATAAACATTAAATACCTTTAGCCCTTTCTTTTCACAAAGAATATCCAAACTGTCTGATCTATGGACTTGTACATGAGTCCAAATTGTTTCACCTACCTTTTGTGTACCTACTTGATATATGTGAGGTATTTCCTTGAATGTGTCCTTGCATTGTACAACCTGAACTACAAAGATATCATTTCTATTCTCTGACCGTGTGACTGATTTCCATTCTCCTGTCTATAAAAGTTGTAAGAACTTAACATGGTGAATGATTGTACACCTTTGTATGATTTTTATTTTTGACACTTTCATTCTGAGAGATTTTTGTGAACAGAGCCAAGGGAATATTCACAGAAAATTTAGAAGTCAATACCATCATAAAATATTTGCTTTATTCAAATGAATGTTTGAATAATTTTAAAAAATATATTTTGTTGTATCTCATGGTACATGCAATACTTTCTTGGAGTATTTACCCAGCTCTTCGCCTCCTATAATTTTAAGACTTTGGGAGGTTAGTAACACTATATATAGTCTTGGCAGGATGCAATTTTTGTTTGTTTTATAATTTCAATGGATAATAACAATAGGTTCATCAATGGCTGCTTGCCAAGATGGTCAGGAATACAGCCCCATGCTCTAGGTGTCCCTAAAGCTCTGACTGCCAGAACTGGGACTGGGCAAGAGAGAATGGATAACTTGCTAACTGTCTTGTTCCGTTAATTCCCTCTGAAACATCTGGCACCGGCCACTATTGTAAGACGGGATACTAAGTTAGATGGATCATTGGTCTGACCCAATATGGCCATTCTTACATATTTTTAAGCATTTTTATTTTTATCTATTTAAATTTTCACAGTTGCAAGAAATTATGGGGATGTCCAACAATATTATTTAAGACAGACATTGAGATTCAAAGTTAAAGATTTAACCATTAAAACAGAAACTGTCAACATCACACAGCAAATTATACAAAGAAAATAACCTTAAATCAAACTGTAATAGGCTCTCAAGCAGTATTTTTTTCCTTTGCCTATCTGTAAATTTTAATTGTTAATGAAAATATTTATTCATAGGTTTGTATGTGCACAGTGAAAATCAATGTTTATCGAGATTTGCCAGTTAAAAATCTAACCATTCCAAGCATAGCTGTATAACTTGTAAAACAGCAGATTATACTCAAAGGCTGAATGTTAAGTGCTGGGTGGTCTATGTAAAACCAGTAAACAGTTTATGGATAGCATGACCCAGGCTGTCTTTACTCTAATTGACAAGTTTACTTAATTTAACTTCTGTATAAAACCCTCCTTCATTGACTCCTTAGGCTAGCCATTTTGTCTTCAGTATGATAATTTGAAGCCGCAATCAACTGTAACTCTTCAACTAGGTTTGACATTCTGGAGATCTTTATTGATTTTCTGATAAAGAGGGCAGCTCTTTCTGCCTCTTTCAATTAATCATTGTGTTTAGCACCAGATCCTCATATTCATTTTGTCTGTTGTCTGCATGTGAAATAAAACCACTGTCAGAAAACAGTAACTGCCTAAATAGAAAGAGCCATCTGATTCTCTTCCTGGGCATGGTGCTGCACAACTAGAAATCACTGTAATTAAAAGAAACAAAATTAATTTTAAAGGAATTACTGAGGAACCACAAAATAACATCAGAAAGACTCATAAGTTCTCACTGTGCACAAAACCTTATTCACATGCTCACCTTCCCTTTCTTCTCATGCTGTCATAAATCGGTAATAGGTATTTTATATTTCAGAGTAGCAGCCGTGTTACTCTGTATCCGCAAAAAGAATAGGAGTACTTATGGCACCTTAAAGACTAACAAATTTATTAGAGTATAAGCTTTCGTGGGCTACAGCCCACTTTATCGGATGCATAGAATGGAATTTATAGTAAGAAGATATATATATATATATACACACATACAGAGAAGGTGGAAGTTGCCATACAAACTGTAAGAGGCTAATTAATTAAGATGAGCTAGTATCAGCAGGAGAAAAAAACTTTTGTAGTGATAATCAAGATGGCCCATTTCAGACAGTTGACCAGAAGGTGTGAGGATAATTAACATAGGTAAATAGATTCAATATGTGTAATGACCCAACCACTCCCAGTCTCTAATAGCATAGTGGTGGCATAATTTAGCTCATCACCATGTAATATCCTGATAAGTCAGTGTGTAGTTACCATCATTTCCAATAAAGTTAACACAGTGTTATAGTGACATACAGGGCAATATTTTTTCTGAAAGAGCAAATACAGTTGCTAGATTAGTGGCCATTAGTACTGGGACATAGCAATCCTATTTGAGTTGAAATGAAGACTAGTCCAAACCATTCCTAATGCCAAGGACCTGACATTTTTCAGCAGTTTGTCTTTTTTTAAACCTAACTTCCTTTCCCTGACAGGCTGGAGGTTCAGCTGTATGGTTATGCCTACATCGCTTTTCCCGCTCCTTGTGAACTTCCAATACTTTAGAAGTCAAGATGACAGGAGTAGGCTAACCTCAGTATTTCTCACTTTTCTTCCTTCTCACATTCCTTCTAAAAGGCCCCCCTCCCACACCACCAACTCCCTGTTTTTAAAAATCTTGCGATTGCTTACAGCCCCTACTGGATTCCTACATGCAGTAAAAACAGAAATCTTTTGTGCTCTGAGGTGCATGGTATACTTGGGGGCATAATAACTCAGGCTGCATAGAAACAGGGCCAAGTTAGACAGCTGCTAGGAATACTGATTCCCCCCGCTCCAGAGACAGCTACCTGCATTTCCTCCTACCACCTCTAGAAGGGAGAAGTACGTGGTGTGACCTTGCCTCGGATCCTTGTTACCTGCAGAGGGGATGAAAGGGCTTGGCAGGTTATCTAAAGATCCCTGCTGCTGATTGGATAGATGTGAGGGCTTGCAAGAAAGAGTCAGCTTACTCTCCCCAGTTACCTGGGTTTGAGTCAAAACAAGTTAGGCAGCTCCCAAGGAAGACCTCCCCAGCCACACCCAGGTAAGGTCAGCAGGCTGCATAGCTCCCAACATACAGTTTAACACACCCTATCTGCCAAATAGCTCAGTTATTTCAAATCCCTGCTAGTCAGTAATTGAAGCAGGTGTAGTGGAGTTGAGTCCCTGTCACCAAATGTGTGGGGTAGATTTGTGCTTTACCTATAATGAAGGGTACGTAAACAACTCTACATAGTACAGGCACAGAGTAGTAGTATTCAGGCATTCTGAGCTACAGAAAAGTAAAGTGATTTGTCAAAAGGCTATACAGCCAGCCAGTAGAAAAATCAATAATTGTACCCAGATCTCTGATTGCCAGTTTCTTTCTCCAACCACTAGATCAGGCTGATATTAAAATAGCTTCCAAAATACAATACACATTTCACAGGAGCATAGTGTTCATCACACACTTTAAAAAGATGTCAAGGTAGCATAGGACAAAATCTTGCTCTCCACTCTATGGATACACAACTCCCATTCATGGGAATTATCCCAAGGCAGAATCTGGCTCCTCCATTTTACATCTGGGGAATGGATGTAAAATATAGTCTAAAGTATTATTACATCAATCTCAATAATCAATTATTATACAAGCCTAGCTGGTAGATAGTTTCAAGCTAACACAGAATTAGATTCTGCCACCCTTACTCCTAGCAAGTAATTTATTCCATAAATAAACCATATTGTTAGTGGAAGTATGTTGACAGTCATTGCGTACATCTGGGCAAAATTTTTTAGCCAAGATTTTTTGAGCAAAAAAATGCAGATTCAGAGAGACTGAAATTTTGCAAATTTATATTCATTTTACCTAATTGTTTCAGTAAAAAAATCCCAAAAGGATTCCAAAAAAATCTAAATGTTTATTTGGTTTTGAAAACATTGAAACATTGTAATTTTTTTTGTTAGAAACAATTTATAAAATGTCCTTTGCTTTTTTAAAAATTAAAAAACATTTTAAAATGCTCAAAATCAAAATGAAATGTTTCATTTCAGATCAAACAAAACATTTTGCTTGACCCACAACTTTTTTTTTTAATTGCCAAAAAAACCATTATTCATTCAACTCTACCAGAGAGTTAGAGAATCTGGCCCTGTGGAATTGTTGTTTATTTATAATGAACTGACTGCCATACCTGTAGGTTATGCAAACAGTTGGCACCCACTCTGTCACTAGAAATATCTGCCATATGGTCTAGCAATGAAGAATTATTTTACACAGATGGCAGTCAAAGAGATACTTGAGAACAGATCCATTGCTGCTGTATAAAGGTTCTAAAATAAAGGTTATATTCCATGTAAGGGGCCTTCTCAGCGAAATCACTTGGGAAATGATAGAGGAAGTGATACATTTATCATATTAATGACTGTATTACTCATGTGGAAAAGTTTATTTTTCAGGAAGACCTAAATAATTATAGGATCTTATGCTAATCATTGGATCACACAATAAAAATATGCTATACACAAGAGTATTTTTAGGTCCCTCCCTCACTTCTCTCAACCTCCATGTGCTGAGAGGAGCCTGCATTATTAGATCCTGGCTTAAGTGGATCCTGACTGAGGTATGGTGCATGAAGGCCTCATTTTCTGCAGTACAGAGCATTCCCAACTCACACTGGCTTCAGTGGCAGCTGCTCAATGCTCAGCACCTTTGAAAAATCAGGCCACTTAAATAAGTACCTCACATTATGTTGTCAAGTCTGAAGAGGTTGGTCTTCATTTTAACTGTATAAAAGTTGCATACGGATTTGATGATTCATTTTGTACAACTCTCAAACAATAAATCAAAACAGAGTGAGTAGCTAAGAATATTTTGAGCAAATCGAGGGATTTTTTTAAAAAGAAATTAATATTAAGGCTAGACCTTTGCGGATGGTAGAAATGTTCCATTTCAAGTAAAGTTTCTTTTAATAAAACTTACATCATATGGGAGCTGGTTTATTGGTTTAGTGACCGGTCTTAGGTTGAGCATGAAGCCAGAATTTGAGTCCTCTTACCTGCCCTAAGCTTGCTAGTAGCTTCTTCACAGGCATTCTTCACAGGCACAATACAGTTCTGAGGAAGGAACTGCCCAACTTATTCAAAACCAATCTTTCTGGCCAGTTAACATTAGATAGTCTCCAGGAAAGTGTATGTCCAAGTTTCCTGGGCCAGGAGACTGGTATATAGGCCAGAAAACTGAAAGCGCTCTAATGTCTTTAGAGATTACTCACAGAGCACAATATTGTAGAGTATTCAGTTTAATACAGTAAGCACACGGTAAAATTGGAATTTTGTTCATATGTACTTCTACTTAATGTGCCAAGTGCAACAGCTAAGATGTACCTTCAGGGATTCCCCCAATAGACCAGACTCTTCATGATGTACCATGGATTTTAATCAAACTTTAGATCATCAGTGGAATGATGCTGCACGTTGCCAAGACACATAGAAGACGACCAGCAAGTAAGAGGACAATCATGATCCCTTTCCTCATTTTTCCTCTTAGTTAATCAAATGGCAATCAACTGCAGATGTCAGATCACCTTAATCAATCGGTCCATCAACTCTCACAGAGAGAGCGCCGATCACAACATGTAATTCATGTTGTTCTAGCTAGACCTTCAGCCACCTTCTGGCCAGGCTGCAAGTGGCACTTAATACAAGTACTGTAGTGCAATCTCTTTATCATGGAAGTTCAACTTACAAATGTAGAATTATGCACAAAAAACTGCATTCAAAAAGAAAACAATGTCAAACTTTAGAGCCTACAAGTCCATGCAGTCCTACTTCTTGTTCCGCCAATAGCTCAAACAAGTTTGTTTACATGTGCAAGACACAATGCTGCGGGCTTCTTGTTTGCAATGTCACCTGAAAGTGAGAACAGGCATTCACATGGCACTGTTTTAGCAAGCATTGCAAGATATTTACATGCCAGATGAGCTAAAGATTCATGTCCCTTCATGCTTCAACCACCATTCCAGAGGACGTGCATCCACGTTGCTAATGGGTTCTGCTCAATAATGATCCAAAGCAGCGAAGACTGATGCATGTTCATTTTCATCTTCATCATATGAGTCAGATGCCACCAGCAGAAAGCTGATTTTCTTTTTTGGTGGTTCGGGTTCTGTAGTTTCTGCATTGGAGTGTTGCTTTTTTAAGACATCTGAAAGCATGCTCCACATCTCATCCCTCTCAGATTTTGGACGGCACTTCAGATTCTTAAACCTTGGGTCGAGTGCTGTAAGTATCTTTAGAAATCTCACAGTGGTACCTTCTTTGCATTTTGTCAAATCTACAGTGAAAGTGTTCTTAAAACAAACAACATGCTTAGCTGACATGCTGTCATGTAAATACCTTGCAATGCCGGCTACAAAAGTGCCATGGAAACGCCTGTTCTCACTTTCAGATGACACTGTAAATAAGAAGAGGGCAGCAGTATCTCCCATAAATGTAAACAAACTTGTCTGTCTTAGCGATTGGCTGAACAAATGAGACTGAGTGGACGTATAGGCTCTAAAGTTTTACATTGTTTTGTTTTTGAGTGCAGTTATGTAACAAAAAAATCTACATTTATAAGTTGCACTTTCATGATAAAGAGATTGCACTACAGTACTTGTATGAGATGAATTGAAAAATACTATTGCTTTTGTTTATCATTTTTACAGTATTATTTTTACACATTATTCAAATTTTCTTTCCGTAAAGGGAAAAATCCAAGACATAATCCACTCAAATTTACTTAGTGATATGTACCAAATACTGATGTTCCTTGCAAAGCTAAACACCCACTAAGGCTGATAGAAATGTTGCCCAAGGACATGATTGTATTCACACTGATTTCAATAGGAATTTTGTTATTGACATCAGTCAAAGCAGAATGAAGCCCTAAATCAGGACTGCAGAATTTGGTGCTGTATTTTTCCATCTCTACACTATCGGGACTATAGCAGCATAACTATGGTGTAATAGCTATGCCAGCATAATCCTGTAGTGTAGATGCAGCCTACAGTAACAGAAGGGAATTTTCTGTTGCTATATGAACTCCACCTTCCCAAGTGATGGTACCTAGGTCAAAATAAACATTCTTTCATTGAGCTATCTGCATGTACAACAGGGATTTGGTCAGCATAACTACAGTGCTCAGGGGGATAGTTTTTTACACCACGGAGTAATGTAGCTAAGTCAACATAAATTTTAAGTATAAACTGGGCCTTTCAAATTTTAGAGGATGGAGTGTGACACTGCAGATAGCCTTTACAATGCTACTGATATGACTGATTCAATATTGCTAACCCACAAGCATTCAAAAACCCTGACAATGGTGTTGTTCCATTACTAGAGGGAAATGGTAGAATTATCAATAATAACTCAGAAAAGGCAGAAGTGTCTAACAAATATTTCTGTTCTGTATTTAGGGAAAAAACATGATATTGTATCATCAGATGATGCTGCAAACTCTTTCCATTACACTAGGAGGTCGTTCTTTTCAAAACTCTTGGATGCAAGTTATCTGGAACTGCTAATTTTAAAATGTCTAAGTTTCGTAGCTGCTGTTTAAAATTCTCCAGAAATACTAGTGGAACGGAAAGAAGTTATCACCACCATCTGGTGACACTGTATCATCTGATGGGGGGTTTTGTTACCTCACCACCACCACCAAAGATAGAACAGAAATATTTGTTGGACACTTCTGCCTTTTCTGCATTTTTATTCATAATTCTACCATTTCCATCTAATAATGGACAAATACTATTGTCAGGATTCTTTTAGTTCCCATTGTATTTTAAAAACTCCTTGTTGTCCTTCTCTGCTAGCCATAAATTTCTCCTTGTACCCCTGGGCTTCCCTTATCAATTTTCTACAATTCCTAATTTCTGATTTATATTCATCACTGTCAACTTCCCCTTTCTTCCATTTATTGTAATTTTTTTTACAGGTGCCTTCACTTCCCTCTAAACCAGGTTAGTTTTTTAACCAGCAAAGCCTTATACCTCAGCTGAGAGATTGTGGCTTTTTAGACATCTAGTAAGGTATTCTTAAATGATTCCCAATTATCATTCACATTTTTCTAACTAAATTCTTCCTCCCAGATCATTTGGCTCATAATTGTTTTCAGCTTTGTGAAACTGACCCTATTAAAGCACCAAGTGTTTGTTTGTGTGTGTGTGTGTGTGTGTGTGTGTGTAACCAATCTGGACTTTCTTGACCATTATTAATGTGATCAAGTCATGATCACTTGTACCTAAGCAGCACTAATTTGTAGTTCTGTGATTAGTTCCTCTCAATCTGCCAGGACAAGGTCTAATATAGAAGGTCCCACTTTTTGAGATAGCAAATTGTCCTCCATAGTGTTTATAAATTCCAAAGATATATTTCTGCTAGCAGCATGAAACCTCTATCATATGTCACTCAAACTGAAGTCCCCCCATGATCACACAAATGTTTTCCCTTACACACGAATAGTTGTGTAAGGAGGTGGTCATCTTGTTCTCTAGTGTGATTTGGTGGCTTGTACAAGACACCAGTAAGTACCCCATCTTGTGCTTTATCTGTTAGGACATTGATTCATAAGCATTCAAGATCATTCTCTTCCAAGTTATCAGTGACTTGGAAACAGGTAATGCCATTTTTAATGGGGTCCAGTGGAATTGAGAGCATAATTAAGCCAGGACACTAGTAGTCTCTTTCATACTCCCGCTAAGGCTGCTTTCTACACTGACCAAAAGCTTGCTCAGTGGTGTCCATCATTCTGTAACTCGTTAGTGTGATATTGCCAGTTACCCTTACAGTATGTATCAGCAGAAACATATTGCAATAATTCCGCTCTAATTCAAAAAAACTGTGTTCTTCATAGAACTGACATTAAATCCATGTAGAATAAAGTTTGATTGCCAGCTCAGCAGCTGTAATAAGTGGATTACATCCATGCCTAGCAGGGTCTTAGACTAAGAGCTGAATAACTATAAAATCCATATATAACATAGCATGAGTTGCTGTATATCATTATGGCATTATCATATGAATGAGATGCTTTTATATCATGATGCAAGGGAAGATGCAAATTTGGGAAGATTGAAAAACCTGTTAGAATATGCAGTAAAGCAAGTCAGAAGCAATCATTTGCAAACATGGAAGCTGAGCTTTGCATCACTACAGAAAGAGACAGACAAAGTCCTACAACACTGTCTCCCACCCCATGCTCATAGAAAGAAATTTGGCACACACAGGCTTTCATGTAACATCAACAGGTATGAAAGTTCTCTCTTTCAGGAATTTAGTCAAAAAAAGTGTTACACTAATCAAAACAAATCTTGTGTACGTTTTTATAGAAACTATTTCCTGAGGTTTTCTGGGCTTAAAAGAATTCTCACCAATTCCATCAGTATAACTCCTCAGTGGCCAGACACTAATAAAAAGCAAATCCTCCCTTCAAGACTGAACATGCTCCACTTATAGAATTCGCAGTCCATGACAGTGAGGGTTAGTAGGGTGATGGAGGCATGTAATGGAATGCTAAACTATATTATACTGTTCAGTCACTGGGCAGGCACTGTGTGCATCATACCTTCCTTAACCTCACAATGGCCATTCCTGGCAGTGAATTAAATGATCTGTTGGAGACATCTCCGCTGTATCTCTCTGGGAAGGAAACTCTGTAGCCAGTTCATAACTGATACTGAAGCCTGACTTGCTAGTAGCAGGCCTGCAGCCTACTGTGTACAACGTGTATCTGAAGGGGCCATGTAAGTGATAAAGTAGAGGAACACTCCATTTCTTAGGCAGAATGTCTCCATTAAAAGTTTAATGGTTTTTAGTGCATAGGTTGCACAAAGCCAAGTTATTTTTACAATCTTTTGAGAAGTTCCTGATAATAGCACTCAAAATGAATGATAGTAACTTGTATATTTGGCTTTGCTTTTCTTGCCTGACATCAAGTCATATGGCCACGCCTCAGTTACTTGGCTGCTTTGCTGAGTTGGCCCTTGTCATAAATATAAAGGGAAGGGTAAACACCTTTAAAATCCCTCCTGGCCAGAGGAAAAACCCTTTCACCTGTAAAGGGTTAAGAAGCTAGGATAACCTCGCTGGCACTGACCAAAATGACCAATGAGGAGACAAGATATTTTAAAAGCTGTAGAGGGGGAGAAACTAAGGCTTTCTCTGTCTGTGTGATGCTTTTGCCGGGAACAGAACAGGTATGGAATCTTAGAACTTAGTAAGTAATCTAACTAAAAATGCATTAGATTCTGTTTTGTTTAAACGGCTGATAAAATAGCTATGCTGAATGGAATATAGATTACTGTTTTTGTGTCTTTTTATAACTTAAAGTTTTGCCTAGAGGGATTCTCTATGTTTTGAATCTGATTACCCTGTAAGGTATTTACCATCCTGATTTTACAGAGGTGATTCTTTTACTTTTTTCTTCAATTAAAATTCTTCTTTTAAGAACCTGATTGCTTTTTCGTTGTTCTTAAGATCCAAGGATTTGGATCTGTATTCAGATTCTATGCAAATTGGTGAGGATTTTTATCAAGTCTTCCCCAGGAAAGGGGGTGTAGGGTTTGGGGAGGATTTTTGGGGAAAGACATTTCCAAGCAGACTCTTTCCCTGTTATACATCTGTTAGACGCTTGGTGGTGGCATCAATAAAGTCCAAGGGCAAAAGGTAAAATAGTTTGTATCTTGGGGAAGTTTTCACCTAAGCTGGTAAAAATAAGCTTAGGGGGTTTTCATGCAGGTCCCCACATCTGTACTCTAGACTTCAGAGTGGGGATGGAACCTTGACAGCCCTCCAGCTAAATCAGGAGTCTACTCTTCTGAAGCCAACAAAAGTCTTCAACCAAATCCACTCAAGCAAATCAACAAAGTGAAATCCAAGTCATCCACTCAGTATCTTACTCAGTCATACTCACAGCCCTGTACTTGAGCCTGTGTTTTCTCCCTTCTTGTAGGGTTAATAGTACTGTACCCTGTATCTCTCTTGGCTACAGTTTCCTCTTTTACCTCTGTCCCTAGGTCATCTGGATTTCTGCCTCTCCTCTAAGCTAGAGAAACCAACCCTTCCTATTCCAGGCTCTGGCCCAGGGATCCTAACTCAAAACTCCAGCCTCTGTTTTCCTCCACTCCCAGGTCACTTCCTGCACTGTCTGCAGTCCCTGAGGCTCTCATTGTTCTGAGCCACAGCCAAGTGTTACAGCCTGACCCTTTCAGAGGACCAGAAATATTTAAAAGGCCAGAAATAAGAGCAAGGAAAGGGTGGTGGTAGATCCAGACTTACACTTAGAGGGGCAGCCCACCCTGACAACTTGATTTAAAAATCAACAAGTATTTGAACACCAAGAAAGGAGAGTAATTGTTTAGGGCAATTGAAAGGCATGCCTACTCTAAAATATTAGTCATTAATGTATTTGCTTCATGAACTTAATAAAGACCTCAGGAACATTTAAGGCAGATTTAGGTTCTGATTCGCAACTGTTTGGTTGCTAGTGTCCTCTGGAGACAACAAATACAGGTCTGATATTATTTCAAAATGACTCAAGACAGCCACTAACCTTGTAGATTTTCCCCCCAGTAATGACCCCACCCTGAACTAGCTGGACACTCAGAGTGGATGTTGTACCTTCTCCAAGCATGGTATAGCAGTTATACTTTTATTGCACACTCTGGGGCTCCATTAGAGACAGTTCACATCGCACAACCTCCAGTGAGGGGCCAGGGCTTATATGCCACAGGTGATGCCTTTGTTCATAAAGGAATAATTAGCAGGAGCATAATCAGTAACTCCATAATTATTTTTGCACCAACTAAGAGGCATCACAAAGAAAGGACTGACTTTGGACAGGAAGTAAACTCTGCAAAACGTATTCTCAAACAGATTGTTCTTTAAATCTTGTGATGAAGATCAGGGGAACAAACAACAAGCAGATGTGTAGTATTTAGAGAAATGTTTAGAAGAGCTTTCAGGAGTTTCCATACCAAAAAAAAAATGCTACTATGTAACTATTTCGCCACTGTCTTTCTTTCAAAACTCACCAAGTCAAGGAATTTAGTAGGAGATTTTATAATCTGAAGGAAGAGTGCAACTGGATATACTCTCCAGAAGTAGTATAAATGTACACAGTGAAATCTAAACAGCAGTCAGAAATATAAAGTTACAGCAGGAAGGAGGTATTTGTAAGTTACATATGGGGAATCTGGGTTACAACTAAAAGGGGAGGAAGCACAGAAATGGTCTCTAATGTCCCACAATCCTTTGACCAAGTCAACAAATAATGGATAAAAGAACAGAATGACATAACTTTTTTGCAAAAAGAAAAGGAGTACTTGTGGCACCTTAGAGACTAACAAATTTATTTGAGCATAAGCTTTCGTGAGCTACAGCTCACTTCATTTGCGAATACAGACTACACGGCTGCTACTCTGAAACATAACTTATTTGGACTTTCAAAAGCCTTTTAAAACACACACATTATTAAGGAAAGTAACTAATACTGTCTTTCTCCCCCTGGAGCTATGTCAGTAAATGTCTATTTCACCATACACACAAATGGATTGAAAAAAATATTTCCATCAATAATCATCAAAATTTACAGAAAAGCAAAGTAAGAAAAATGCTGCTTGATAACTTACTAGACTTTGATTTCATAGAGTCATAGAACCATAGGGTAAGAAGGGACCGCAAGGGTCATCTAATCTAACCCCCTGCCAAAATGCAGGATTTGTTGTTTCTAAACCATCCAAGACAGATGGCTATCCAGCCTCCTTTTGAAAACCTTCAGTGAAGAAGCATCCACAACCGCCCAAGGCAGTCTGTACCATTGTCCTACTGTTCTTACGGTAAGGAAGTTTTTCCTGAGATTTAATCTAAATCTGCTGTAAGGTAGTCTGAACTCACTGCCTGTTGTCTTGCCCTCTGTGGCAAAAGAGAACAACTTTTCTCCATCTTTTTTATGGCAGTCTTTCAAGTATCTGAAGACCCTTAATCTTCTCTTTTCCAAACTAAACATACCCATTCCTTCAGCCTTTGCTCATTTGGCTTGCTTTCCACCCATAGACACCGACTTTCTAATGTGCCAGGGGGAGCACCTCTGCCCAGGCCCACCCCTCCACTCCATCCCTTCCCTCAATCTCTCCCACCCTGCCTCTTCCCGCCCCCACTCCATCCCTTCCCCCATGGCCCCACCCTTACCTCTACCCCACCTCTTCCCACCCAGTTCTGCCCACTCCCCTGAGTGCTCTGCCCTCGTTCCTCTCCTCCCATCCCCCTCTCCCCCGCACCTCCTGCATGCTGCAGAACAGCTGATCTGCAGTGGGCAGGAGGTGCTGTCGGGGGAGTGGGAGACGTTGATCAGCAGGTCCACCGGCGGGTGGGAGAGGCACTGATAGGGGGCTGCTGGTGGGTGGGCTAAGCACCCACCATTTTTTTTCATGGGTGTTCCAGAGAGTCAGCATCTATGCATTCCATCCCTTTGATCATTTTTATTGCTCACCTCTGAATCCTTTCCAGTTTCTCTACATCCTTTCCATACATTGGTGACCAAAATTGGACACAGTACTCTAACTGAGGCCTAATCAGTGCCAAGTTGAGCAATACTATCACCTTCCATGACTTGCAACAGCATTGCATCGCTGCCTCTTGTTGACGCTGTGATCCACCACAACTCTTTCTCAGATCCTTCTCAGCAAGGATGTTGCCAAGCCAGTTATCCCCTATTCTGTATTTGTGCATTTGGTTTCCTTCCCTAAGTGTAGCACCTTACATTTGTCTTTGGTGAATTTCATTTTATTGTCTATAGCCCAGTTCCTCCAATTTATCAAGATCTCTCTGAATGTTAGCTCTATCCTCCAAAGTGTTAGCCACACACTCCCCCCCAGCTTTGTGTCATCTCCAAATTTGATCGGTATGCTCTCTATTCCTACATCCAGGCCATTAATAATGACATTAAATACTACCAGACCCAGAACAGATCACTGTAAAACCCCTCTTGTGATCTCCCTCCAATCCGACATCATTCCATTAACAGATACTCTTTGTTTCCAGTTGTTTAAACAATTATGTATCCACTTAATGGTAGTTCTGTTGAGCCCCATTTCTCCAGCTTACTTATCAGAATGTCATGTGGAACTGGGTCAAAAGCCTTGCTGAAGTCCAGGTATATTATGTCCACCACATTCCCCCTATCCACCAAACCAATTACCCTGTCAAAGAAGGAAATCAAGCTGGTTTGGCATGATTTATTCTTGGTAAATCCATGCTGGCTACTAGTGATCATCCCTTCATCCTCCTGGTATTTGCAAATTGAATGTTTTATATATTGTTCTAGGAGCTTCCCAGGTACTGAAGTCAGGCTGATTGGTCTATCATTCCCTGGCTCCTCCTTTTTAAAGATGGGCACTACATTACCCCTTCTCCAGTCTTCCAAGTCCTCTCCTCTTTAAGGATATTTACGCTGTATATTTTGACATGTGATGTTGACAATGTGTTCTAATGGTTATAGAGCTTTAACTTTTTGAATCTCAACATCTACTGCCATTAAATGATTGTTTTACCCCCCTCCCAATAATTTCTCACAACTGTGAGAACTGAAAATTGATAGAAACATAAAAATGCTAAAACCCATAATTTTGCATAACTATGAACATTTAAATTAATAAAAATATAAACATTGATATTGTCTGTCAAAATTATACAAATCGAATCTTGCCAAGCCTAACTGTCATGGGTCAAACTACTCAGAAAATGAAGAAGAGGGATAAATGTGCCATTTTCAGCATGGCAATAGGCTTATTACAAAACCTTGGGGCTTCATAGTAAGATTGGTATTAAGTATGTTAGATTCACATGATAATACAGATATATTAATTACAGTGTAGTTACATGAATTAAATTTTAGACCTAAATCTTTAGACCCACAAACCTGCTATGTACAGACCTTGCTATACGTCGTATCACCATAAAAAGTGAATTTATTTGAAATACTTGATATCAGAAATGCTGATTCATGATACAGATGATAGATTTATACTAAAAAAACAAACAAACAAAAAATCTATTGTAAACCGTCTGCACTGTCTTTCTGGGCAGCAGTAATAAGGGTCAATGAACCAGTCCGTGGTTCATGATAAAACCTCCGAGCAGTTTAACAAGATGCCTGGTGAGAACTAGACACAATCAGCCAAGGCAGTCTTTGTGGGTGGGGTTGGGGCAGCTGGTCAAAAACACGCCTAGCCTCATGCAGCATCAGTCCAGGAAACAGCTGTGCAGGCCTGAGAACAAACATCTCTTGCATGACAATGCATGACATTTAGACATTGACAGTTCTTTTGGGATATGTCCACACCACAACAAACAACAACAAAAGAACCGTGGCATTAAGTCTTAAAACCCAGGTCAACTGACCCGGGCTTGTTCTGCAGCGCTAAAAATAGTAGTGTAGATGTTTGGGCTCAGTATGGAGCCCCGGCTCTCAGACCCTCCCACCTTGCTAAATTTCAGAGTGTGAACATCTATACTGCTATTCTTAGTCAGTTGACCTGTGCTCTGAGACTCAGAGCTGCAGGGGTGGTTTTGCTGTGTAGACATATTCATCATCTGCTTTTTTGACCCATTTCCTACTCTCACTACTTAAAGATAAGTCCTGTAGAATTTAATGCATAGCAATGCATTTTCTGTAGATCTTTTTAAAAGCCATACTACAGAATTTAACAAAGAACCAAACCCCTGCCACAGAATTTGATAGAATGGTGCAAAAACTAGTATGCCATTTTCTCTGCTTCTTAGAATTTATGTTTAGTGAACAGCAAAGGGGGTTCACTCACTGAATCAGTTATGGGGCTCCCTGCTTTTCTGCCTGGCCCTAGTAGGCAACTAACCTGTGCAAGCTGATCACAGGCAGAGCACAATGCACCCTGTCCACTCCTCCCTCCCATCCTTAGCCCCAGTGCTCTCCACTGCACTAGGAAGGCTGATGTAGGATGCAGCTATTTCTGCTCTGCACCTGCTGGTGACTACCCCATGACAAGATAATCCCTCAGTAAAGAGATGTGACTACTCCTCACTCCCTGTATGAATGAGAAAGGCAGCACAACCCCACTCTCCTTGTCCTCATTTTGCCTCTTCACTTCCCATTTGTCCTCTTTCTGGACCTGCTCTTTCTCAGTCTATGAACTGCTCTCCAGCCCACAAAAGAGACACATCTCATAGGGGTTGCTAAGGAAAAGCAGAGCATGCACGCGGTCATGACTGACTTGGATTGCCAGAGAGATGCGATGGTAGCTTGTGCAGTGCCTTTCACTCCAGCTCCTTGAGTACCAAAAAGGATACAAGTTAACAAGCCATTTGACAAATACAAAAGCCTTCACAAAACTTCCAGCCCAGGAAATTCTGAGATTGCTAGCCATCGTAATTCAACATGCAACCTTTAACAAAACTTATTTGTTCAGCGCCATCTATTTTTTGTCAGCTTTTTGGTACAAGGACTTCATTTTGTGACTCGTACAACACTGAGCATTACTTATGGCACACAAACCACCACGCACCAATACATAGCACAGCGATTGGCCATAGTTCCAAGGAGTTTATAGCTTAAATTAGACTGTCGGAGTGAAGTCTGCAAAATGTTAATATTTTTTTTAGTTTGAAAGACGATTTGTAATTCATGATGATAGTTTTGGAAATGTAGAGCATGATACAAGTAAGATTAGTGACTACAGGTTTTTTTGACCCAAAAGAATACCCATTTGGTGACTCAAACATTTGACAAATGTGTCTCATGCCCAATTATTTGTGCAAAAAAAGAAAAAAAAAAGTTTTGCTTCAACTTTGTCCAAAAAATAAAAAGGTTTTAACCTTTTCAGTTCAGAACAGCTTTTTGGTTTTACATTTCCTTCAATTTTATTTTAAAAATTAAAAGTTTAAAAGCTCAAAATCAACATGTAACATTTCATTTTGAATAGAATGAGATTTTATTTGACACAAAACTGATTTTTTTTCTACTTTTTGTTTTGTTGAATGATTTGAAATTTTTCATTTTCAGTTCAACCTGACTGAAATTTGATTTTTTTAATTGCCAACAAGCCAAAATCATATTGTCATACATACAGCTCTCTTAATCACAGTTATTATTCCCACCCCCAACCCCCTCTTTATTTTAGCTATACCATGACAGGTTATTCCATTGCAGTTCAGCAAATATTTCCATTTTTAGGCATTCCCAGATTTTTAGTTGTATCTTGCTAATAGTGCTGCTAAATCGTATTATAAAAACAAATCTGTGTTGAGTATTCACCCCCATTACTGTATGGAAGGGGAACTGGCTAGAAAGCAGACTTCAGAACCTTGAGCCAATAAAATTAATTCTATACCCTCCTTTGCTCTGATTTCTACAGTCACTGACTTGACACGATAATGGTGCTATTTTCTGTTCTCATACCCATCTTAAAATTGTCCTTAAAATGGATTCATCTGGCATTGTTCTCATTGGAGCCACAGAGAAAAGAATGGAAGTCCGTTGTAGAATTTCAGTGCCTTTTTTGGTTCTCGTTCTCTCTTAGAGGAGCGAATAATGAACAGAAAGCAGGGAAAGTATCCATTCTTTTCAGGCTCTCACATCAGTCCTCTCCTTGGATGTCTATTTTCCTCCACAAAGCCATCTAATTATTTAGGTAGCTGAGTTAAGATGACAAATAATCTCCCTTCATCATCATACTGTACATAGAGTCCAGTACGTGCAGACATTCCCATACACGTTTTGCTTATGGACAAATCATAAAGATTAGCTTCATGGACTATTCCAGGGGCCAGATCCATTCTCTCATTCTCATTTTTCTTCATAGCCAGTAGTCATACAGGTTTTATTCATTCGGACATGAAAAGAAAGCCCTTTCTGTAGGATCCTCTCAGTTCCATATGACAATGGGTATTTACCAGTCAGATAAACTTTCTCCAGGTGTTTATGTATAATTATTTGCAGTGATCACTATTAATTTCTTTTATTAGCTATTAGCATGACAAACAGCCCCTAAATAAAAATACAAGTATGCATGTGTGTGTGTGTGTGTGTATGTGTGTACACAAATATATGAAATACACACATACATCCCTACACTGTTTGATATTTGCACAGCACAACTTTTTCCATGCTGGGTAATGGGATAATTTTTCTTGAGGAAGATTGACAAGGCTGTCTGCATTAACCTGGAACCATCATTCCCTTAGGTTGTAAATTCCCGCAACCTTCTGACATGTGAAACTGTTTGGAAGGGAACAGCAGGGAAAATAAACAAAAAAGAACTTTAAGTTACATTAACACAGAGAGAGAATAATTTTCTCTTCTGAAATGAATGCTGGGCCAGGAGCACAGGCAGAAATCCAAACTTACTCTAACCAGCTGCATTTGAGTCTTTCCAGGCCCCAAACAGCACTTTTGTGAGTTCTGTTTGTGTCACACTATAATATTGGCATCATTGTACACACATAAGCTCATTGTAACTCCAGCCAGAAGGGCCTTATGCTTTGGAACCCTACCTAGGAGCCAAGCCAGGAGCGGGGAGAGTGGCTACAGCAGAAATTGGAAAGGTGGGAGAGGTGGCGGGGGGAAATAACTTCAGACCAGGGTTAGGGGAAAAATCCTTGAATGACTATAGGCAAAGGATCAACAAAAGGATCAATAACTTAAAGCAGGCTCAGTTCCTGACAGCCTAAAATTGTGTCCTTCCAGACTACAGGTGGGCGAACTATGGCCCGTGGGCCACATCCGGCCCGCAGGACCCTTCTGCCCCACCCCATAGATTCTGGCCCAGGAGGCTTGCTCCCGGCCCCTCTCCCACTGTCTCCCTTCCCCCGCAGCCTCAGCGCGCCGCACCACGGGCACAACACTCTGGGCAGCCGGGCAGCACAATTCCAGAGTCGTGGCCTGACCCAGTGTTCTGGCCAGCACGACTGTAGCGCCACCAGCCATTGGTGCTCCTGGCAGAGCAGTAAGGGGGCAGGGAGGGTTGGACAGAGGGCAGGGGAGTTGGGGGTGGTGTCAGGGGGTGGGGGGGTGTGGATAGGGGTTGGGGCCATCAGACGGCGGGGAACAAGGGGTTTGGATCGGGCAAGGGTTCCGGGGGGAAAGTCAGGAATGAGGGGGGGTTGGATGGAGCGGCAGGGGGCAGTCAGGTGTGGAGGGTGGTCAGGGTATAGGGAGCAGGGGGTGGTGGATAGGGCAGGAGTCCCGGGGGAGCCATCGGGGGTAAGAAGTGGCGGGGGGGTCAGATAGGAGGTGGAGGGCTGGCCACACCTGGTTATCTGGGGGGAGACAGCCTCCCCTAACTGGCCTTCAATGCAATTTTGGAATGTGGCCCTCAGGCCAAAAAGTTTGCCGCCCCTCTTCTAGACCTTTCCCAGCCTTCCTGTAACCTCTTGGGGGGGGGTGTCCCTTGAGAGCTGATTAATTTAATTCAAAGTGAAAAAGCTTAACACAACTGGTCCCCAAGCTTTCCCTTTTTTCAGGGAAACCACCTGTGTTGCCAAATAGATGAACAAACTATAGCTGAGCTAACCTTACTCTCTTGTCCCCACCATTCCTTCTCTTGTCAAGGAATATTGTAGTCCAAATCCTCCAAGCATTTAGAACACATTTCCTTCCAGCCATATAAGAGATCCTTTCTCTGTTAGTGCAGCCAATCCCATGGGAACCCATTCCCACCCTCTTAATACCTGTTCCTCTCCCAATTATTCTCTCCAGGTGCCGGGCCCTCCATCCAGCCTGATGTTTCTGGGAAGGGTACAGGGCAGAACTGATTGCAGCTCCAGGTTGCTGGCCAGACCATTTAATACCTTACTATCCTAGTCCCCATGCAGGATTTCTGTACTGTATCACAGATCTCATTCATGGGACCCTTCAGCAGGGCTCCCTGGGAAGGAGTTCTGGTTTAGATTGCAATTTAGGTTTTGCAGGTTCATTCTCCCCTTTATGCTACCCAGTGACACTGCAACACCTAGCAAATGAAGCTTACATTCACACCCCTCACAGCCTTTTGACTTGCCTCGGAAAGCTTCTGTTAATTCTGTGGCACGTTGAGTATCTTTGCTTTTCAACAAAAGGGTGACTAAGGGCTTGGCTACGCTTGCAAGTTACAGCGCATTAAAACAGCCCTGGGCACCCTAACTCACAACGCGTCCACACTGGCAGGGCGTGTAGAGCGCTCTGACTCCATGGCTAGAGCGCTCCTGGTAATCCACCTTGCTGAGTGGAATAATGTTTGATGCGCCCCCATTGGAGTGCCGCAGCACCAGTGTGGACACCCTGGTCTGTTACTGCGCTCTGATAGGCTTCCAGAAGTGTTCCACAATGCCTGTGCTAGCCACTCTGGTCATCACTTTTTGAACTCTACTGCCCTGCCTTCAAGTGACCAACCATCAGACCCACCTTTTAAATTCTCTGGGAAATTTTGAAAACCCCCTTCCTGTTTGCTTAGCCAGGCATGGAGTGCTATCAGTGAATCTTTCCAGGTGACCATGCCTCTATGCACCAGACAATCCCCAGTATGGGGCAATGGCGAGTTGTTGGACCTCATCATTTTTGGTGGGGAGGAAGCTGTCCAGTTCCAACTGCACTCCAGCCATAGGAATTACGATACTTTTGGGCAGAAATCAAGGGACATGATGGAAAGGGGCCATGACCGGGACGCACTGTAGTGCAGGGAGGTTAAAGTGAAGGAGCTGCGGAATGCCTACCACAAAACCCGCGAGGCAAACCACTGCTCCAGTGCTGCCCCTGCAACCTGCCGTTTCTACAAAGAGCTGGACATGATACTTGGGGGCGACCCCACCTCCATTCCGAGTACCACCATCAACACTTCAGAGCCCAGTGCAACAAGGCAGGAGGAGGAAAGCAGGAGCGAGGGTGCTGAGGTGGAGGAAGACACCCTGGAATCCATAGATGCATGCAGCCAGGAGCTGTTCTCAAGCCAGGAGGGAGGTAGCTAGTTGCAGCAGCCAGTGCTTCGGGAAGGACAAACACCAGTGGAGGTTTCCGGTAGGAAGGAAGTTATTCGGTGCGGGCTCTTGGGGCAAGGAGGATTAGGGCTGCATGCATGTCCAGATGCGGAATAGGGCATTGATGTGCTCTCTTACATTGTGGTAATCGGCCTCAGTGATCTCTTCAAAGGTCTCATCCAGAACCTGGGCAATGCGCTTGCGCAGGTTTCTTGGGAGAGCCACTGTTGTCCTTGTCCCAGGCTAACCTATCCGCGCCACTGTGCTGTGAGGGGCGGGGGGACCATTGCTGCACACAGGCAAGCTGCATATGGGCCAAGGCAGAAGCTGTATTGTAGTAGAAGACGCTCCCTTGCTTCCCAGGTCACCCTCAGCAGCGAGATATCTTCCCCGACGAACTCCTGTGGAAAATGTGGGGACAGTGTTCAGCATAGGAGCCCCTGCAGCTGTTGGCTCTCCCCAAGACACAGAAACCAAGAGGACAGTACAGATGTGAAACAATCAGTCCCCCTTGACCCTGTGCTTACTCACCATTTTGGGGTTATATGCATGGGTGGGTTATATGCATTCGCTTTGGGATGGGCAAATTCTGCTATTGTGTACACTGTGCTTGCCCTTAAGTACGGGGGAATCATTGCTCCTTCTGGTGTGACCAGTGCTGCTTCTGTTAAGTGTTGCATTTTGCCTTTACAGATGCAACCTTGAGATCTCAGCTGTCCGTGTTATCACCACCCGAAAGACTCCAAAGAATTAGAAAGAGGCCACGTAGAAGCAAAGAAGACATGTTGCATGAAATAATGCAGCAGTCCCTTAATGAGAATCTAAAAGTGCAAGACTGGTGGGAGAGTGAAAGGAAGATCCACCAGCAGAATGAGGAGCACTGGCACAAAAGCCCAGAGCTCCGGCAGCAAAGCACGGATCAGTTTCTAAGCATTATGGAGCGCCAAGCAGACTCTATCCAGGTGCTCATAGCCATGCATGCAGAGCACTACCGCATCCCCCCTCTCCCCTGCAGCCCTTGTCCCAAAACTCTTTCCCTTGTGCCCCTATGTAACCTCCAACCCACTTTCCCCAATATCCTGGTTCTTATCACCACCAGCTGCCTCCAACACCTGTAGCTTCACCATCCAGCCCTGAAAACTATGACCCTTACCCACTGCACTAAACCCCCATCATCATGCATTGTAGCCATCCTGAAGTGCAGTACTCATTGCACAGCACTCCAGACAGGAAGACTGAGTATGATAACAGGACATATGCAAATCTGTGATTGAACCGTTTCCCCACTCCACCCCGTTGCCCTTTCTGTTTCCCAAGCAGTTGTGTTTCTTTCCAATAAATGCATTTTGTTTTCAATAAATAGATTTTTTTGGCTTTGAAAACATTTTTTATTATTGCATAAAGTAAAAGATACCTTAGCCCAGGAAAGCAACAGGCACTGCAAGTCAGGTATCAAACACAGAGTCCAACTAACATTGGAACCACAGCACTTCACTCCCATGCAGGGCAACAAACATTACCGGTGGCTTTCAACCTCAAATTGCTCCCTTAAGGCATCCCTAATCCTTGTAGCCCCACGCAGGGCCCCACTAATATCCCTGATTTCTGGCTGTTCAAATTCAGCCTCCAGGTGTTGAATCTCCAAGTTCCATGCCTGAGTGAATCTTTTACGCTTCCCTTCATAAATGTTATGGAGGGTACAGCATGCACATATAACAGTAGGGATGCTGTCATCGGCCATGTCCAGCTTCCCATACAGACAGCACCAGGGGCCCTTTAAATGGCCTGTCAAGGTTCCTTCCCCACTCTGAACTCTAGGGTACAGATGTGGGGACCTTCATGAAAACCTCCTAAGCTTACTTTTACCAGCTTAGGTTAAAACTTCCCCAAGGTACAAACTATTTTACCCTTTGCCCTTGGACTTCCACTGCCACCACCAAACGTCCAGGTTTATTTTTTGAGAAAAAGAGTTGTTTGAAAACATCTTTCCCCCCCCAAAATCCTCACCAAAACCTTGCACCCCCTGCCTGGGGAAGGCTTGATAAAAGTCCTCACCAATTTGCACAGGTGACCACAGACCCAAACCCTTGGATCTTAAGAACAATGAAAAAAGCATTCAATTTCTTACAAGAAGAATTTTAACATAAGAAAAGGTAAAAAGAATCACCTCTGTAAAATCAGGATGGGTAAATACCTTACAGGATAATCAGATTCAAAACATAGAGAATCCCTCTAGGCAAAACCTTAAGTTACAAGAAAGACACAAAGACAAGAATATTCATTCTATTCAGCACAGTCTAATTTCTCAGCCGTTTAAAGAAATCATAATCTAACGCATATCTAGCTAATTACTTACTAAGTTCTAAGACTCCATTCCTGTTCTGTCCCCAGCAAAAGCATCACACAGACAGACCCTTTGTTTTTCCCTCCCTCCAGCTTTGAAAATATCTTGTCTCCTCATTGGTCATTGTGGTCAGGTGCCAGCGAGGTTATCCTAGCTTCTTAACCCTTTACAGGTGAAAGGATTTTTCCTCTGGCCAGGAGGGATTTTAAAGGTGTTTACCCTTCCCTTTATATTTATGACACGGCCAAAAGCACACTCCACTGTCATTCTGCACCGGCTCAGCCTGTTGTTGAACCGCTCCTTGCTGCTGTCAAGGTTCCCTGTGTAGGGTTTCATGAGCCACGGCATTAAAGGGTAAGCAGGGTCTCCAAGGATCACAGTGAGCTTTTCAACTTCCCCTACGGTGATCTTCTGGTCTGGGAAAAAAGTCCCAGCTTGCAGCTTCCTGAACAGGACAGTGTTCCGAAAGATGTGTGCATCATGCACCTTTCCGGGCCAGCCTGCATTAATATCAATGAAACACCCACGGTGATCCACAGGCAACTGGAGAACCACAGAAAAATACCCCTTCTGATTAACATACTCAGAGGCTAGGTGGGCTGGTGCCAGAATTGGAATATGCGTCCCATCTATCGATGCTCCGCAGTCAGGGAAACCCATTTGTGCAAAGCCATCCACAATGTTATGAACGTTACCCAGAGTAACGGTTCTTCTGAGCAGGATGTGATTAATGGCCCTGCAAACTTGCATCAACATGATTCCAATGGTCAACTTCCCCACTCCAAACTGGTTAGTGACTGATCGGTAGCTGTCTGGAGTTGCCAGCTTCCAGATTGCAATAGCCACCTGCTTCTCCACCGTCAGGGCAGCTCTCAATCTCGTGTCCTTGCGCTGCAGGGTGGGGGCAAGCTCAGCACACAGTCCCATGAAAGTGGCTTTTCTCATCCAGAAGTTCTGCAGCCACTGCTCGTCATCCCAGACTTGCATGACAAATGTGATCCCACCACTCAATGCTTGTCTCCCAAGCCCAAAAGCAGCATTCTACAGTGGTGAGCATGTCCATGAATGCCACAAGCAGTCTTGTGTCATATACGTTACTCACTTCAATATCATCGTTGGAGTCCTCACTGTCAGTTTGGATCTTAAGGAGTAACTTGACTGCCAAACGTGATGTGCTGGCGAGACTTGTCAGCATATTCCTCAGCAGTTTGGGCTCCAGTCCCGCAGACTGAAAGGGAAGACAGAGTGCGCAGTACAAAAACCTTTGAAAGATGGCACCAAATGTGGATGGAAGCACAGGGATTGCTGGGAGGAGAACCAATGCATCACAGGGCATTTGGACAGGACCCAAAATGCTCCGCAGCCCCCGCCCCTTCCCACAAGCCACAGCGCCAGAATGGGAAGAGGTGTTCTGTGGGATAGCTGCCTATAATGCACCGCTCCCAATGCTGCTGCAAGTGCCGCAAAGGTGGCCACGTCAGTGCGCTTGCAGCTGTCAGTGTGGACAGACTGCAGTGCTTTCCCTAATGCGCTCTCCAAAGGCTGGTTTAACTCAAAGTGCTCGTCATCTGCAAGTGTAGTCATGCCCTAAAATTAGGTTCCTAAATCCTGAGGTAAGCAGGTGAAGAAGTAGCCGCCTGATTTACAATAATGCTGAGGAGCACCCAGCAGACTTCAAATTAGTGGAGCTGCTGGGTTCTCTGCTGAGAGAGAGTAGAGGGCAACTGAAGCTCATCCCTTCTGCCAAGCTATATAGTCACCTTTGTGTGTGTTCCTCAGACTTACGTTGTGGCTGCTAAATAGGGTATAATAATCTTGTCTGAAATATGCTGCTATTTTGAGGTCTTGTTATAAATGTGAGTTATAGAGTAGAACAGTGGAGCAGATATCCCTGCATAGACCTTTAAAACTGAGGGAAATAAAGCCATTTTGTTTCCCATAACTGGGCTCAAACTCAATTTTTTCATCTTCACATAAGAAGAATATACCAGCTGTACTGTTTAATCATGCAGCCCTTTAAAGGAATGGAGAGGGAAGTTATTAGAGCAGCCATTAACATAAAAAAGCTCATGTACAGTCCTACAAGGATTTGCTTTGCATTCATCAGCTGATCTTTTTTCCACTTGGACTGAAGCATGGAGGATTTCCTCTTCTCTCATATAATGTTTCTGCCACTGCACTGCTTGCTCATGCATGCCCTCAGCAGACTTCCTGAAAGCAAATGAAGGAACCGGCAATCAGCTGTTTTAAGTGCATCCCAGAATCAGGGCTGGCTCATGGAGGTGACACTTGCAGGTGCAAAGTAGCCCATGAACAATCTTTTAGTGCCAATTAAATAGTAACTTGTAGACAATGAGGGAAAGGGGAATATAAAATCAGTTTATGGGGCAGAATTTTAAAAGTAATGCCATTGTAGAAGAATCTGGATCTGGGAAGGAGGGGTTAAATACCTGCTTTTGAGTGTAATGTGGTGCTTTCCAAAAGCAAAAAAAAATTGCTTTTTAGAAATAACTTCGAGTCTCCAAAAAATGTGTTTTAGCCACCCCCTCCAAAATAAATACATCACCCCTCCTCCCCAAAGAATTCCAGCCATCACTCACTAACTACTCATGTTTGCCCCCTCCGAATTTGATCTTGCTCTTCACCCTCTAGATTCCATGTTGTGTTCCTTGACTCACTGGGTATGGGAATGGGCTGGACAGAAATTTCAGGTGGCAGAAGAAGACTTAGTAAGAGGTGCTGGACTGAGGAAACTGCCAGAGGGAGAAATGGTTACAGTTCCTTGTACTTCCTTTCTACCAAAAGCATATGGCGGAGGCACCACAGCAGGTCTGAGAGCCCATTCTGTTGAAGGAGAAAGACTCATACTGACTCATGCAAGGACAGCAATGGGACTAGAGCCTGGAGGGTGAAGTGAGAAGGGGGAACTAGTGTAGAGTTGTAGCTGGGACAATTGACCGTTAGTGTTAAAAATAGAGAGAACCCATTTGACTGTGCAGACACTGATGAACACATTTTAATTTAAGTTACCTACACATAAACTGGCAAAGACCTGATGTGAGAAACACATGATTAATCTGCCAGTTTCTCTTCCCAATGTGCTCTTGTTTGGTCTTACACCACTAGTAAGTTTGGGTGATGTGGCTCTATACCGGCAGCTGAAAGTTGCGTTGAGAATTTCTTTCATGCAAAAATTGAGTATTATAGGTAGGGTTGGTAGCACTGTGGTGACACTGAGCCAGCAAGGGCTAAACAACCAGCAGGCTAAGTGACCCAAAATCAACCTTTAAGGACATATTCGAAAAGTATTGAAATGATAATCAGAGCCTGATAGTGTAATATCATCATTGTCTATATTTCTCTTTTACGTTTTGTAGTAAACTATCTATGAACTGCTTGAATGGTTAATTGCCTTATGCTAATCAACGAAACTAGTTACCTGTGTATATATAGGAAATAGAAGTTAGCTTCAAAGCTACAATATAACCTGCCAATTCTTTACCCGGGAAGGCCCCTGCTGTGATGTCTGCTGTCAAGAGGCTATTAGCCTGCTAGAGAACTATAAAGGAAGCTTCCGTCCTGATCCTCACCATCTCAGATCTGCTTAAACTTTGTCAGGGGAAGTTCAAGCTGCAAGATTGTCTCCAGCTCCATTCTGGATTAACCCTGCAATTCTTATGGAAGAATCTGAACAAATTCTGCACATGGACTGTCTATTGGACTGTAACCTATTGAATTGATTCTGGAAGGACTTTTTTCAAATCAGCAGCTTCACCATCTCTGTGAAACTGACCTAAGAACTTTATTCATATCTTTTAGCTGCAGTAACTCTTTCTTTTCTTTTTAAATACATTTCAAATTACCTAAGAACATAAGAACGGCCATACTGGCTCAGACCAAAGGTCCATCTAACCCAGTATCCTGTCTTCTGACAATGGCCAATGCCAGGTGCTTTAGAGGTAATGAACAGAACAGATAATCATCAAGTGATGCATTTCCCATCACCCATTCCCAGCATTAGTTAATAAGAGTTGGCTGTAAATGTTAATTTGGGTAAAATATGAAATATTCATTGACCTGGTGCGTAATGTATCTGATCTCTTGGGATTGGGAGAACTTTATGTATGGTGAATACGATTTTAAGTAATCCTCAACATATTAGATTTTGGCTGTCTAGGTGAGAGCAAAAGGCTGGATTGCTTAAGGCAACTATATTTTAGCTTCTTGGTAACCAGTAAGGTACTATAGAAGCTGTTTTGTTACTGGCTTGGTGAATCTAATTATTAGAATAAACCATGAGTTATGGGAATCGTCTGCCCTAGTCTTTGTAGTTTGCCCTGATTGATCATTCTCAGTGTGGCCCCTCCAGCGACCATGGTCACACACCGCCTATCATTGTTAACTGTATTGCCATAGCATCTGGGAAGCCCTAGTCATGGACTAGGACTACATTGTGCTAGGTGCTGTACAAACACAAACCAAAAAGAGCATCTGCCCCAAAGAGCTTACAAACAAATATTAAGATTGCCTGAAAAATTTTCGTCATAGGACCTTTTTTCACATTCTTATAACTACCAGATTTTCACTATTAGGACTGAAATTTTCCGTGCTAGGATTCTGCCTCAGGCAGATTATTATTAGTATTTTATTTTTAAAATATCAGCCAAAATGGTTCAGTTATTTCCAAGAACAAGGCTAGGGAAAACTTTGGCAGGATGGGAAAATCATTTCCCACCCAGCTCTACTGGTATCTGTGTGTAAATGAAATGAGTTGCATTAAGAATATACCCAGACGTCAGGTCACTGATTTCTCCTGTAATTGGAAACCAACCTATAAGACCTTGTCATGTGTGAAGCTCGGTAGAGGGAAGACAATTGTGAAGTACTCTTGTTAAATGAGATACTTGCTTCATTGCCAAGTTCCCATTTTGACCACAAAGCCCAATTCTGATCTTGCTTTCATCAATGTAACTACTGATTTGTATTGGTGAGGAGAAAGAATCACATCCACCTGAGCAAATTAAGGACTTAATTCTGAAACCCTTACACTGAAAAGTACTTGTTCTATTGAGTAGTCTCAGTGAGCTCAAAGGTACTACCCGACAGTAAGCAGTATTAAACAGAAGTAAGGATTTTCAGTTTGGGCTTTCTTTTGTGCAAGGTTCTTACTATTGATAGTATAGGTAATGTTTTATTATTTAAATGTTTTGGGTTGTTTTGGTTTTTTTTAAAGTGTGGATCTAAACAAAGTAGCTCTCAGTCATTCAGTAGACAAGGAGCGACCCCTCCACAAAAGTCTAGATAGACACAGCTTCAGATAATATCTGATATGTATAGATTATATACAGGTGCAAGATTGTGTTCACAGAATTTTGAAGTCTGCAGGAGAATACTTCACTGGCATACAATAATTGAAGGCTGCATCTCTTTGGAAAATACAGATCAGTCAAACATTATAAAAATGTCCATCTATTATTTTCCTATAACAGTTTATTTAATATTAGCCCAGAGTTGGGTCTGCTATTCATAAGAGGCTGCTTCTATTTTTGAATCATTATAGAATTGCTAAAAATAAGCCATTCATTAGCAGATATCTGAAGCCAGAAAGACCTTGCCCCAGGCTGTCTGGTTTTCTTTTTGATCAGTGAAATTATTTTTGTGTGTGTGTTTTTTTCCCTTTAAGATTTCTTCTTGTCTTGGGAAAAACTTTAATAAAATTGTGAAGCTCTGCTGGAGATTAAAAAGCAAATTGTAGACATCTATGCTTCCTAGGCATCTTACAGCAAAATATCTACAATTTATTCTGAAAGAAACAACTAAGATATAAAATGTCATCTTTTTCGGAGCTATAATTAAGAGAAAATTACTGAATAATAAAGGTTCCCTGCCCTCTCAATCACTGCAGGCCGAGTTACTAATAAATCACTAATAAATCCTCTCTCTCCCTCTTCCCTGTCCCTCATCAAAAATCTTCATTTTTTCCTTTTTTTGCAAAGCAATTACCCATTTTTTCCTCACAGTCTGCAATACAATTAACATCATCATCCTTGGGAGCCTGAGCTTTAAATCATAGTTTAAAATAATCTCAGAACAAATCCTGTTAGGAACAATAACCTTTGTTGGGACAGTAACACATTTCTCCTTTGCCCAGACAGATTTATTATAAGCAAGTGTAACCCTTCTGCCCATCAGAGTTGGCAGCAACAAGGGCCGGGTTCAGTATCTAGGGGTTCCATTCCAATAACACAATGCAAAACCGGCTTGAGCCCCCACCCAATGACCTGGGACAAATATATACCACCCCTACTGGGCGCCTCCAAGAGGCAATACTTCCCGTCTCGCAAACACAGAGTCTGAGTGTAGCAAAAAGCTTTTTAATAACAGAGAGAAACAATGTGCAATTATGTTGGGGAAACACCACCAACAGGATTCCTAACACAACCCATGAGCAAAAACCCACCCCCAAGCAAATTGGGGCATGTCCTTTCCCTTTGGTTCTTGAGTCCAGCAACCCAAAATCACCCAAAGTCCCAAAAGTCCATCACCCCAAAAGTCTCTGTCCCTGGTCAGTGCAGCCCCAGAGTTCGAAAGTTTATCTGCAGAGTTTTACCTCCCAACCTGGGTGGAGATGGGGCAGGGGTTAAGGGGCACTTTACATGGTCCAAAGCCGATTGCCCCACCTCTCCATGGGGCTCCACTCCGCTCCACCAGCCGTCCCACAAATCACTCCACTCTGCCAGCTACCCCCATGAGCTGCTCCAGGCATCCCACAAACTGCTCTGCTCCACCAGCTGCTCTGCTCTGCCAGCCGTCCCACAAACTGCTCTGCAATATATCTTCAGGCTCCCCCACTACTTAACACAACACTCAGTGATTTCAGCTCTTAGTAAGTTTAGCTCTTTTGTGATTTCAGCTTGTAGTGAATTCAGCTCAACAGCCTGTAACTAGATTCCTAATGGAATCAAAATTAGCTCTGATATCCCACAGTAGAGAGAGGAGAAAGTGCAATTAGCATGTAAGGCCCTCACCATAGAGCCCATACCACAAGGTATTAATACCTATTTCCAGCCTCTCTCCATTCACTGGGTTTTGGAACCCATGACCCTTGCCTAGTGAGTGCTGCTTAGGTGATGGTGAGTCCCTCCATCATAACAAAAGGCCAAGTACAGTTCCACTGTCCTTGATTCACATAATCAGGATAATAACAGTTTATTCCTGCCCCAATAACAGAGAAACTGGGACTCCTACAGCAGTCAAAGTGACCATGTAGGCAGGGAGGGTGTGCCTATGCAAATGAGATCAGCCCCTGAAGTTCTTTTCCACAACCCACCATGACTCGACACCAGATGTCAGGGTAGAGCTCATCCTGACTCTGCTTACACAAGGACTGATGTAAAAATCACTGTATGTTTTAACACATAGACGGGACCCAATTTATTATAATGCAACTACACCACCATGAAATGGCAACTTTATTTTTCTTTCTGCCAGTGTGCCAAAATAAATACACAAAATGCCCATTTTCTTGCCATCGTCCATCTGCTAAACTTATCCACCTCCGGACATCAGTGTTATTTTGTGGTTTAGGGAAAGATGCATATTACATTAATAATACCTCATAGGAGTGGAGCTCAATGTTTAAAGAAGATCAGACTAGGAATAGGAGCTCACTAGTTTTGGTGGCTGTCCGGTGTTTATCATGGGATGTTATGTGGCACCCGCTTGTGGTGATGGATGCAAGAGAAGAGACAAAGGAAGAAATGTATCTGAAAGAACTCATACCCAAATAGCAGGACTATTGCCAAACAAATAATGTGGGGGAAATTGGGGGAGAGGATGGTTCTAGGAAAGGAGGTAGGGCTAATAGTTAGGTTTGACACATCTTTAAAAAGTAGCAACCATTCCCAATTAGCCAAGGCAGCCCTTGCTGTTTTGCTGGTCAGGATGGAAAACGTTTTCTGTGCACACGCACACACACTCCTGAGCAGCTGAGCCAAAAAAAAAAACCCCATAATCAAACCAACAGAAAAGCCACAGCCAGTCAGTCAAAACAAAATGTTAACTAAGCAGAAAATGAAATACAAAGGCCAGCAGAGCGGCACAGTGGTTTGTAAACCCCCAGAAGTTGGCACCCAAGGTTACTGCCCTGCTCTCCTAGTTCATAGAACCAGCCCCGACAATAAGTAGCATTAAATACTAAGGATTCCATTTTCAGTGTGGTGTTACACAAAGATATATAAATTTGTAAAGATAACGGGGGAAAGAAATATAAAGCATCAAATTTGGGGTTTGGGGAAGCTGTGACGCTCTGCTGAGGACACCCAGAACCGCAAGCCATGATATTATACCTGTCTCAACAACGGAGAGTTTTTCTGGGGATTAAAATTTGTGTCACCTCCCTGTTACACCATCTGTTCGCCTCCCTAACAGACTCCTTAAGACTCTGCCAGTCTCAGCTTTACCCTGAAGATAACAAACAGAGAACCCCAGTTCCCAAGTTCCTTAGAGACATTTCCCTACAGTGCCCAGTCCCTCTGACTGGACACTCACAGAAATTACTAAATTTGCTGCCTCCAGAAAGACAGTGCATGCACCAACCTTCTAAGTTAACTTAGGATTCACTTTTTACTTTAATATAATGGCACTGAGATGGTTTATAGTAAAAGTAAGAATAAGTTTATTAATAAAGAACATAAATTTAAGTGATACTAAGCAAGAAAAGAAGAGACAGGAAACAAAACAAAATATGCTCCTTTACACCATCTCTAGCCCTCCAGGCCAGATGATCCAGCGTTCACAGAATGATATGGTGCTGTCTCCTAAATGATGGATAACTAAAAAGCCTTTTTCCTCCCCTTAAATTTGACAAAGTCCACTGTCTTTGCCTCTAGAGTCAGGAAGACTTTCTGGGGGTGCACACGCTGCCCCTGATGTGTTCACTAAGCTGTTTCCTCCTCCACTTGTTTGCTCAACTGCTTTGTTTATCTAATATATAAATGTACTTTCATCATCCTCATCCCATAATCCAGCCAGTCGACAGGTCATTCCTTTGTCTAGGGCAGACTTAGTTTATGTACTGCCTCCCAAACACATTTTAAGAACATATTTCCAACACACATACATAAACCTTTATATACAACCCATAATACATCACACAATAATATTCCTGGCTAGCACATCACCAGTTTTCATAGGATACCTTACAAGGTACCCTTTGGATATATATCATGACAAGAGTGTGTTGGGGATAGTGTGTGTGTCAGGCCTGATATGAGTTTCAGTACATTGGACCTTCTGCCAGCAGGCATGGAGCATTTCTTAGGGTCACAGAAGCAACATCTGTTTTCAAGCCAACAGACAAAGTAGCAATTAATTAAATAAAAGTAGTTTGGCTTCAAGTAAAGCAAGTAATCAAAACAGAGATAGCACTGGATAAAGCAACAACATTTTTGTGTACAGTCTTCCCTACTGCATTCACTCTTACCAGAACATCTGCCCTCCAGAATGGCAGCATGGGCCAATAGATTTAGGCATTAGAGTGGCATCAGGAAACCAAGTTCTGCTCCCAGTTCTGCTCTGGGATAACTCACTTTCACGGCTAGCTTACTCCTTTGTAAAAATGAGGAGATGATACCTCAGAAGTGAACCAACATAACCTTCCTAAAAAGAGCAATTGATCTTTGAAGCCAACACTTACTGGAGAAAGCTTCTCCAACTACCATCCAGTCTCCAGCCTTCCATTCCTAGGCAAAACCATTCAGAAAGCAACAATCACCGGGCTGCACCAACCTGTGACATCTGTCTGCATCTTGGATGCTTCGATATCTGGCTTCAGATTAGAGCACAGTACAAACAACTCTAGTAGCACTAAACAATTATGTCCTCATGACTCTCGACATGGCACCAAACAGCACTCAGAGCACTCAGCCCCTGTCCAGCCTTCAACATCATTAGTCACCAGGTTGTGCTGACTCAAGTGACTCCAGTTGTATGGCACAACTGGAATGGATGGCACAGCATTGCAATGGTCCCAATCCTTTCTCAGAAGGCCCAGAGAGCAGTGGGGGCAATTGCTTGTCTTCCCCAAAACTCCACACCTGCACAGGGCAATACAGAGATCTATCCGGTTTTCTCCTCCTCTTTATTGTCTCAGCTGTTAACATGAAGCTGATGACTCCCAGCTGTACCTCATTTTTCACAGATGCAAGCAACTCCATCCCAAAGATGACACAATGCCACAATAGGAGATCCACACCTACACAAAAAACATTTGACTCAAATTCAAGCAAGACAAAACTAACATATAGATTGGAAAGGTAATATTTTGAAGGACTAGTCAAGATAATTCCATGAGGAGTCTGTCCCTTGTCCATCCAACTAGTGCAAGGCTTCAAGATCTTGCTATTACAATACATTATTTATAATGTGGTAGAGCACCTACAGGCCCCAATTTGGCAAGTACTGTACAAATGCATTGTCAGAGATAGTACCTGTCCCCAAGAGTTTACAATCTAAGTGGACAAGACAGACTAAGGATGAGAGAAAGTATTATCCCTATTTTACAGATGGAGAATCAAGCCAAGGAAAGATTAAGAGACTTGCCAAAAATTACATGGGAAGTATGTAACCGAGCCAGGAATTGAATACAAATCAGCAGAGTTCCAGTCCAGGGCTTTACCCACAAGGCCATCCCTATCTCTTTACTAACACAATCTCTATATTTGGATGACCAGGTAGTATTGGCAGCAAAAGTTGCCTTCCATGTCCAGCTTGCTAGCAGTCTGCTCTCCCTTTTCTCCTGGAGGAAGACCTAGCCACTGTGCTCTATGTATTCATCACTTCCAAACTGGATTACACAAATTCACTGGTATTGGGGCTGAACATGTAAATGATACAGAGGTACTATCTTATGCATAATGTGGTATCCTACCTCTTCAGCACTGCAGGTCACCATGACCACATCATCTCTGTGCTCAGATCTCTCCACTGGGTCCTAGTTCACTTATTACCATTTCAAAGCATTAGTCCTGATTGTCAATGGCTTTATAAAACCCTGTTTTCAGTTGCTTATAACTTTGCCAAACTAATCCTTTGGGATGAAATTTTTCATGCTGATTATCTTCCATGCATGTGCTTGTGCCATAACTTATTGTTTACATCGAACCCCCGAACCATGTGTCTGAAGATGAGTAAAGGGTAAGGAAGTTTGCACACCTGAGAGGTGTGGGTGTGTACATGCCTCTGCTGTTGCATGGTTCTGTACCCATGCCAGTGTGCAGTGTGTATGGGGGCAAGGAGTGTGTACCAGGTCCTGGGTTTCAATGGTCTTCCAGGCCAATTCCCACAACGCAGTGACCCCTTTCATGACTAACCCTTACCCAATCTATAAATATCCCTTTCCCTCTGTTGTCACCACTAGGCATGAGCTGCACTGACCACTTGAGAACAGGTATTCTGCCGCACTTTTTTGATCAGTACAGGTGAACATGGATCATGTTCCAAGAGCAGCTGCCATGTCTGCCACATAGTACAACACCCTCTGTGACTTCTCTGGAGCAGAAGGAACAGTTATTTGTACCCAGAGTTTTCACAGAGGCTGGAGGAGGCTGTCATTCACTAGATCTGGCCCAGTCCTGGAATGAATCAACCACCTGAGGGCCAAAGATTCCAATAATCACTCTGGGATGGACCCTCATACATGGCCATTCTGTGACAAGCTGGACTGAGTGCTCTCCATTACTCCCAGTACTGAGCATGAAGTGGCTCATGACCCCCTCCTGGACCCTGCCGGTCTCATTATATGATGGAACCCTGATCAGAGCCCAAGTGAGTAGGTAGCAGAGACTGCAGTACTCACCTGTACTGATCAAAAAAAAAAAACCTGGCGGAAGAGGAGCATGTAAAACGAACAAAAGGAAGTACTTCTTCACACAACAGTCAACCTGTGGAACTCATTTCCAGTGGATATTTTGAAGGCCAAAAGTATAACTAGGTTCAAAAAAGAATTAGATAAGTTCATGGAGGATTGGTCCATCAGTGGTGTGACAGGGCAAGGCCAGATGGTTATAGTAAAGTAATGGGAGACAGATATATTAGCCACAGGCTAACCAAATCCCGGTTACCAGAATAAGCAAATGGCAGCTGCTCCAGGTCAATTAAGACACCTGGGGCCAATTAAGAACTTTCCAGAAGGCAGAGAGGATGCTAGGTTGATTGGGACACCTGAAGCCAGTCAGGGGCTGGCTGAAACTAGTTAACAGCCTCCCAGTTAGTCAGGTGGGTGTGCATGTCAGGAGCTGTAGGGGGAAGTTGTGCTGTTGGAGAGACTGAACAGTACACACCATATCAGGCACAAGGAAGGAGGCCCTGAGGTAAGGGTGAAGTGGATCTTGAGGAAGTGGGGGCTGCTGTGGGGAAATAGCCCAAGGAATTGTACATGTACTGTTTCTAAAAAGTTAGCTACCATAATTGATACCATTAGGGTGCCTGGGCTGGAGCCCGGAGTAGAGGGAGGGCCCAGGCTCCCCCTTTTTGCCCCCCTGATTAATCAGAGACTGAGAGACAACAGAGACTGTTCAAGGGAAGATAGCTTTTCCTCAGCTCCCTTTCTGGCTTATGATGAAAATGGCTCAGTAGGCTGTGACCCTTGCCTCTAGAGAGAGAAGGGTTACATGGAAGGTCACAGTTAACCTCTGAGGCTAGCGAAATCTGCCAGGAAACACAGGACCCATGGAGACAAGGACAGAGCTTTGTCACAATGGGTACTAGCTAAGATGGTCAGAGCCACAGCCCCATGCTCCTTGTGACTTTAAAGCTTCAAGTGCTAGAAGCTGAGACTGGACAATTGGGGATGGATAACTCAAAACTGCCCCATTCTGTTTATTTCCTCTGAAGCATCTGGCATTGGCACTGTCAGAAGACAGGATACTGGGCTAGATGGGCCATTGGTCTGACCTAGTGTGGCCATTCTTCTGACTGAAAAAGTACAGAAAGAAAGATGTAATTACATATGTAAAGAAATGCCAGCTGCAAGGGAACAAAACCTCACAAAGGTATGTTGGCACACGGCTGCGTGCCAGTGTTCTCTCTTGTGATGTTCTAGCAGCTGGGTAGGGTGTGAGGATGTCCACTGGCACAGGCAGAATTCACTCTCTGCCTTCCTGCTGTTCCAGGATGTGTGCATATCTAGCATCCCAGATTTCCTGTGCCTCCTGAGAACCAGAACTAGTGGGCATGTGCATGGGATCTGGCTGTCTATAAAAAGATTTGCAAACCAGTCCTATCCTGGAACCACACCCTATCAAAGTATTCCCCTTTACCCTCACAAACACTGTGAAGGGCATGGCAGACCATGATTATCCTATAGCATTGGGATCCACCAGCATCACCAGTGAGCCTTCAGCTGCCCAAAGGTGCAATCCATGACTATCCCTGCAGTTACTCAGTTTGTAGCTGAATTCCTGTTTTCCTGGGTCATTAACATCAGGGTACAGTTTCATCAGCCAAGATAGGAGTGGGTATGCAAAGTCTCCCAAAATAACTGTTGGGACTGGCACACACACACACACACATACTGTAGCGAGCCATGTCATGTAAATGGAATAAAGTCCTTTCTTTCTCCCTGAAATACAATCCCAATCTTCTGAGCACTCTGGTATCACAAATCTTTCCTCTGTTTCCAATGTTGGTATTCACGAACCTGCCTCTGTGGTCCACAAAGCCTTGGGAAACGAGTCATAACCTTTTAATTGCATATACTCACCCCTTTTGGCAGGTAGAGTATTGGGATGATGGCCCCTGCACAGTTCAGAAAACCCATCCTCTGAAATTCAGCTATAGTATCCAGTACTTGATGTATGGTAACCACCTGTGGGTAGAGGACAGTACTGATTGCCTCATTATCCCTTACAACCACAATCTGTGGATTTCCCCACCTCTAACTGGTTTGAAACTCCCCAGGACCTGTCTGGTGCTGCCAGCTTCCACAGGTCAATAAACACCCACTTCTGTACTGGTATAGGTTCCAAAATCAAGTGCTCTGGCACTGGAGGATTGGTGCAAACTCCTTGCACAGTTCCATGAAGGTCTGTTTCTTCATTCGGAAGTTCTGAAGCCACTGGCCATTATCCCAGGCTTCCAAGACAGTGTGATCTCACTTCATCATGCTGGTTCTCCTGCACCAGAAGCAGCAGTCCTTGATTGGGCATATTATGGCAATACTGGCAGTCACTATATCTGTACCATGGAACCACAGCCAATTGTCACTTACCCTCTCAGTCAGCCATCTTTGGCATGTCAAAAAGTTCTGGTCCAATTCCATATAATATCTTGCTGATTGAGTACTGCACTCCATTAACATTTGTCCCGCAAGAAGGAACAGAACCACATAATCATACACTTGCTCCATGTCTTCCACCCAGTTTGGCAGAAGGGAGAGGTGAGCAGGAACTGCCATCAGAAAATGTGTCAAGATGGCAGACAATACCAGCAACATGCAGCAAGGTTGTTCCAATCCAAGATTGTCTCCTGTGATGCTTAGCACCCTGGGTTACCACCCCTAAAATAGTTGCATAACAGAGGCAGTATAGATACATGTATACGTGCATGCACAGCACGTACCCATGTGCAGTACAACATACATGGATACTTGGTGAGAGCATGGCAAGCTTAACTACCTGAGCATGTGCACTAATATAGTCATAGCCTTAGACTTTGGCAGCTAAATTCCCTGACAATTCAGCCACAATATGGCCAGTATCGCCATAGTATGCCCAATGGAGGACTGCATGGGCAACCTTAATTCTGGCATTTCCTACATTCAGATTGTTTGACTTTGCAACCTTGATAATGTTCTTTTATCATAGTTTCATGCATGCAATGTATGTAAAAAGTAAATTTTAATTTAATTATATACAATTGGTTCAAAAGGCTGTTTGGTTTTGGTTGTGGGGGGTGGTATTGTGTATTAGATTTATCTTCCCCTTTCCCTGTGAAAGTTTCTCTCACTGCTAAGCTTTCCCTCTTTGGTCAGCAATTCCATTGTTACAGTGCAACATCGCCATCATGGTCACTGAGAGAAACAACTAGTTGAAACACAGATGAAGGTAATATTTTTGCAGAAATGCTGAAGATGCTGCCTGCCTTAGTAAGATATTGCATAACAGCAGCACATTTTAGAAGAGTGTTCAGACTACAGAAGCTGGTTCATTCCAGCAACTTTCAGTGTATCAGAATCCCAGTGGTTGAGAGAACTCTTCAACCACTTTCATTTATTAATACTTTTATTGTGAAAATTGATTTGAAGAATAATTCCAGATGGAAAAAACACTAACTTCTTTGAAAGACATTCAAATTCGAGGCAATATGTAGTTGGAAATATATAGCAACATTATTGGACTTGAAATCATGAATGACTTCTAGTCAAACTTTCTGTAACTTGCACAAAAAAATCTTCTTTGCTAATAAAAGATATTACCTCACCCCCCTGGTCTTTCTAACATAAATCCTGAAACACCAGAAAAGAAAACTGAGATGAGTTTGATGCAGCAGGATTTATAAACGGAACAGGCATCCATACAAAGCTCAGAAATAAAAGGACTCTCATTTTCTTAAAATTATGTAAACGTTAAAGACTATTCTCCTGCAGATGAGAATCATAAAATAATCAAATGGATGACCTGCTGTACGATTTTCTTGCTGCAGCTGCTCAGTTGCTTTGCTTCAGTGTTATCTTTTAGAGATGAGACACTGTCTCAGTTGCCATGGAAAAGAAACTGTTTTTAAGGGTCTGTGTTTATTTGGTTTAGGCTTGCTTTTTTGATTTACTCAAAGCCTGCTAATACAGAGAAAGCTCCCTATATAACTTCTTTCCTTGTCCAGATATATCAAAACTAGTACTAGCATCTAGCACATATGCTAACACATCTTCTCTAGTCTCATGATGTGGAGACAAGGAGGGGCAGACTGGTGAATGGACTATTTAACCCTTTTGCTGCTACTTCTCCACCATACCTGCCATGACGCCATCCATCAATGGGACTGATGGAATGAGGACAAAGCTAGCACATTCAGTGGCACAGGTGGTATGTTCTGCATGGATTTTCAAGGACTATTTGGCAGCAAAGGGGAGAAACCAAAATTTAGAAACATGGGTTCCAAAAGTTATGCACTTGCTTATAATTTAACATCTAAGGAACCTATAGATGTTCAGCACTTCTGAAAATCAGCCCATTCTTTTACGTACCTAGCCACCCAAGTTTGAAAATGTTGGCCTAAGTTTCTTGCCTTTCATTATCTTACTGTATTTCTGCATTGGTATCTTATGGTTCTCCCAGTTACTATTTGTAGAACATTTGGTTACAAAACAGCCAACTTTAGTCTCACCTGCTTTATTCAGATTAAGACCACACGAGCTGTTTTGTCTTTTGCCAACATATTTGTTAATTGAAGCCAGTAATGACTTCAAAATTCATGCATGAACTATTACTACCACCTTTGCTTTCCCATGTGACCCACTAAATACAGTCATATGACTGCAAGTGTTAAATTCAGCATGATGGCATGTACAAACCTCATCAAGTAACTGGCAGGACGAGGGTTAACACACCTTGTCAACCTCGAGATTTTGTAACTACCTGCTTTTTCAGATTAAGTGCATAGGGACTGTTCTTTGCACATCTGCTCTGTTCTCCTCTCATTGATACCAATGTCTGGCATCATTAGTGGGACCAGAATAGATTTAGGTGCAAACTGTAGAACTAGTATGCTTTATTTTATGAGGCAAACTTTTACAATTGGCCAAGTTCACACAGCTCTGAGAAGTTCAATTGCTGGAAACCCTCTTGGTCTTACTACTTTTGCTGCATGAATCCTGCTTGCATCAAGCCCTCAGTAGTCAAAACTGTTGGGTTGTTTCTCCTTCACCTGGCAATGACTACGTAAATGGTCAAATTCAAAAGAGGAGCCATGAAAGAACATCCAGCAACAGAGAGAGAGAGTGTACAGAAGTTCTGCTGTGATATTATGATGCCAAAAACTGGAGACTGATATGCCAAGTGATATGGTATTTTTAAATGCATTAGACAAGAAAAAATTAGCGTACTGTGATGTCATTATGAAGTTGTGGGTATGTGGTATGGAAAGACTACCAACAATGACATTTTTATGTATCATGCAAGTTATACTTATTCCTTTTTCACTACCATTTAGCAGCAGCTTTCAATTTTGCTTCCTGCATACAGCCAATTTACCAATGGATATCAATAAATAATATCACAGGTTTCAGAGTAGCAGCCGTGTTAGTCTGTATTCGCAAAAAGAAAAGGAGTACTTGTGGCACCTTAGAGACTAACAAATTTATTAGAGCATAAGCTTTCGATGAAGTGAGCTGTAGCTCACGAAAGCTTATGCTCTAATAAATTTGTTAGTCTCTAAGGTGCCACAAGTACTCCTTTTCTTTTTAATAAATAATATGTTTGCCTGACAAAATAATTCATCAACTAAGAACATAAAATTAAATACCAAGTGATGACAAATTTAAAACAGGTTACTGCCATGGAATGGAATTTCAGTATCTGGCCAGAGTGTGCTTAACTCTTTCACAGCATAATACACCATCGTGAAATACCTGTGTAAAAGAGTTCTGTGACATCCTGCTTTACTGAATGCTCTACTTACCTTAAGTAATGGTAGCCCCATTTCTTTTTGCGAATCACAAAGCGTATCAGAGCACAAAAGCACAGAGATGACCTACTCTCTTATTCTAGACAGAACAGCTTATACAGGTAGTATTTTTAATGAGACAGCGAAAGTATGTGGCAGAGCACTGGTGGTTCATTCTACATCGCTCATCTCATCGAATGCGTGACAGTGATTAACAGGTAGAATGGTGGAGGATCAAAACTGTAACTATGCCCCTGACAAAACTGCAGGGAAGAATATCAGTCTCACCGTGCAGCTAAAAAGCATGAACCCCAACCACAAGCAAACTTCTGGGATGTTGGAATAAGAGAGAACAGAATAGTAATTTTATTGTGTAAGTCCTTTGGAAGAATTTTTGTGCTTTCACGTTCACCAGTTTTACCTTGGCACAATGTGCCTACTAATTACTAATTCATAACTGAGCAAAATGAACACAAGACTTCCAAAGAATTATTGCTCTTTAGTCAAAAACCCTGGCTATCAGCTAGGGACAATTCAACTGGCAGCAGCTGTGGACAGCTTTGTAAGCCCAAGTTCCAAGCTCTTGCTTGGCCAGCATGTTAAAAAGAAAAAGGGTAAAACTGTGACTATGCAGAGTAAAGGCCCTTTCCTGAGGAGAGAGTGGTTTCTCATTTTCCCCCATCATATACCTTGCTCATGTTTTCCTCAACTTGTTGGGAACAGGCTCCCAGGTGAAGGATGCAGCAGCGCTGTTTGCCCCTTCCTCTCTTCCAACATCTGCTTTTGCTGGGAGCGGGTGGACTTTACCTAACCATGTCCAAAGTCTGCTCCCAGGTAAGGGAGTTAATATATTGGGACTAAGCTCCAAGCATCAAGAATGGGAAGTGGAAGAAGTACTCCCCAAAATCTGCTATGGCATACACCATTATTGGTTTGTATTTTGTAAAGGGGCTCCAGATACAAAACTGATGTCTAAATCTGTATTTTAATACCACAAAGTGTGAAGGTATTCAGATCCAAGGCTGGTCTAAAAATCTATGTATGTTCTTACATGATGCTTATTCTTGTATCTTTTTTCACCATTTGTGTCCAGCATAACCTGTGTGTTGAGCACTGTACAAACAAAGGAAGACCACATCCCTGTCATCCACTTCCCCGCCCCAACAAATCATGATTCCTGGGTCTTTAAGCTTCCTCCTGTTTTCACCTGCCATAGCCCTTTGCAATACATCTTAAAGCGAGAGGCTCTTCTGTCCATACCCCATCCAACTTAGCCTATTGTTGGGTGGGTTAGGAGCCAGGAATTACTTATCCTTCACCAAGGTGCTTGAAAGCACCCCTGTATTCACACCCTATGCTATTTCCCTGGATCTCTTCCTCCTGTGCCTTTTTTTATCTCTAGCCCTATCTCAGGGCCAAGCTCCTCAGGCTCTGCTCCCTCTGCAAGCCCAGTGTAAGTTCAGCCAACCATAAACTCTGGCTACTTATCAGGCTCCTCTGGCCCAAGCAGAGCACCCTTCTTCACTCCTCTGGTCCCAGCCAGGAACTGCCCTGCTCAGGGCCAGCACCTCCTTTTGTCTGAGCCTGCTGGGCCTAGAGGACTCACCTTTGTTGCTCTTTTTCTCCCACTTTGCTGCTTCCTAGAACAGAGCGTAGCAGAGGAGCAGGGCCACCAGCAGGGGCCACAAAGGCCTGGTACTCCCCATCACAGTGCCTTAGAAAAAATTCCCCCTCAGCAGACTAGGACAGTGAGGGAACATCACTCAGCTCCATTTGCCAACTACACCTACAGCTCTTGACTAATTAAGACTCCAGAGAAGAGGGTGAACCTTCCTTAGTCTAGTAATTCACCTTACTATTTGGTACATTACTATTGTTTTATAGTTAAAGCTTTTCCTCCATCCCCAAAAATCAAATGTGTGGCTTTGAGCTAAAGATTCTATTGTGTTCATCCCAGCTCACAGTAACTAGAAAACATTCCTCTGAATTCAGTTCAGGCATCTGTCCAACTGTTACAGTGGCTGTATCCACTTCACACACACAGAACCTTCCTAATTCTGATCTGAAGTACCCACACATGCACAAAGACTTAAAACGACAATGTGTGCTGTTTTGATAAGGCAAGTTGAAAACCTGCTGAGAGAAAGCTTAACTTCATTTCACAACTGTCACATCATATTTATATAGAACATAATTTGAACCAGAAGAAACAACTACACCTAGAAGTACTGGAGCGTAGTACCTTCTGACCCAGAAAGCAAAGCAGATGATGAGATGGTACACTAAGCTACAGATGTCACAAGAGGTTGCTTCTATTTTAGTAACACTTTTTGAAAACTTATTTTTGGAAACGAATCCAGTCTGAGGAGGCTTCCTTGTATGAAATTTGCAAGTTGTGTCATGCCCTGACTGTTGCTAAGACATCGGTACTTAAGATATGGTTATGTTACTTTCCATATTTGCTCCTCAGGTATCCTCCAAGTCATGTTTGCTTTGTTTATTGACACCAACAATCCGTTGCTTACTGCCAGGTCTGCAGAGCTAATACAGCTATTGAAGAAGCTGGAATCTATTCCAGTGCATGCATCCTCAATAAATTGTTATTGACAACTAAGTACGAATTTCAGAATCTTTTATGATAGTATTTGATTTCTTTTTAGATTCATAACTAAAAATAAACATTGTGCCAGAATGCTGAGAATTTTTCTTCAAAGTTCTGCTCTAGATTTTTCACTACTTCTCTATTAGTTATTTCACTCCTCTAATGCAGGGGTGGGCAACCTTTCAGAAGTGGTGTGCTGAGTCTTCATTTATTCACTCTAATTTAAGGTTTCATGTTCCAGTAATACATTTTAAAATTTTTAGAAGGCCTCTTTCTATAAGTCTATAATATATAGCTAAACTATTGTTGTATGTAAAGTAACTAAAGTTTTTAAAATGTTTAAAGAAGCTTCATTTAAAATTAAATTAAAATGCAGATCTTATCAGTTTAGTGTGATCCTTGCCCTTGCTTTTCCTTGCTGAGTTTTCCAATGTTTGGCATGTATTTGGATACTTTAAGCTGCATACAGGCTTCTGAGTGATCAGTTGTTAACTGGCTCCGAGAGGGACAGAGGACAGATTTCATGTGTGAAAATACCTGTTCACACAGGTATGTGGATCCAAATGCTGAAAACATTGCAAACGCAATTTTCTTCAAACAGTTAAATTTCACTGGCAGGGATGTCCAACAGGTCAGAATAGAGGCCCCATGATCTCTCTCGGTAGCGTCAAGTGCATTCCGCAGATCTCCAAACTTTGATGCCCACAATTCTGAGCTTTTTAACTGAATGAGCTGCATTTCAAAATCTTTAGCACCCATCCACTGAAATACAGACAAATCCAAGTTGCTTTCGCTGAACTTTTCAGGTTTAATTAGAAAAGAAAGCATTGGGCCAAATTGCTGGAAATCTTGAAATCTGTCAGAAAATTCTGATTACAGTTCTTGCATGTACATTCTAATCTCAATATCAAATGCAGTGTGCTGTTCCACGTGGCATGATAGTGATGTAAGCAGCAAATCAGGACTTAAAAATATCCCAGTACAGTGACGCTGGAACAATTTTTAAGGTAGGGGTACTGAGCTGCGCCCTCTCTTGCCCCAGTCTGCACCCCTCACTGCCTCAGGCTGGGGCCAGTGGGCCACAGCTAGGGGCGGCTGCAGAGGCCTGGGCCAGCGGCTGGGACCCAAGGCCAGCAGCAGAGCCCCCCGGACCAGTGGCCAGCAGTGGGGCCAGTGGCCAGTACCCCAGGCCAGCAGCGGAGCCTCTGGGACTGGTGGCCAGGACCCAGGCAGTGTGAGTGCCACTGAAAATCAGCTCATGTGCTGCCTTTGGCACACATTGCCTACCCCTGCTCTAATGTTACCATTGCCCCAAAATTATCCTGAAAAAGTAATTTTTCACCTCAAAACATGCAACCAAGGTAAAAAGTTATTCTTCATTTTTGTACTGTCAAAATATCATATGAAAATGGAAATAGAACAGTTACCAGCTAATCTTTCAATTGTGGTGGGGGGCAGAGGGAAATATGGGTTTGTAGGGAAGAAAAGAGAATGAAAGAGTCAGAAAAACGTTACTATGGGTGTTGCTAGTTACCCTGAGGCTGATCTGACATGCACCAGCCTTGGGATCAGAGAGTTAGGGGACATAAATGTGCTCTAAAGCCATCTTCCTCCCACATCCCCCAAGGGCTGCACCAAGGACAGCTCAGCCGGAACAGAGGAGCTAGCCTATGCGTGCACTGTAAAGAATTCTAGTCAAGAATTTTGTCCACTCATTTCTCTATTAACAGAGAAAAAACTCACTCCAGGAGTGCAAATCTTTCCTGGCTATGCGGGAGAGGAGACGATGTCCAAAAGTAATTTTCTAACTGAAAATCCAGCTACTAAAAAAATTGGGTTAGTTCATACAGTAAATTCCCCCAATTTATGTAACAGAAATCTCCCCCAAACATCATGTAAGACTTCACTTATATCCAAAACACTCACATTCCTCCCACCACCTGGATGTAGAAACTTTTTTCTTTATAGACATTAGTGACTACTTATCACTTGGAATATTTTCACAAGCCATCTTTTAAAACATTTCCTACACTGTTCACTCCCAGTCAATTTTTTACAGCATTTTGACTTCTCTTCACACATAACTCTGAAGCTACAGTATATTTAATATACAGCACTTGTGGTGGGGGCACACTTCTCAGTAATAAACTTTATTTTATTAGTACCATGATAGTAAGCCAAAAAGCTTTCATATTTTATTCAATAACATTTCAACTCAAACAAACTAGAGAAATGCAACCTATATGGAACTACTATAAGGTGATAACAGGTTGGAAAACTATTCCTAGAAAGTAGTTATCAGTGGGTCGCAGTCATGCTGGAAGGGCATAACAAATGGGGTTCCACAGGGATCAGTTCTGGGTCCGGTTCTGTTCAATATCTTCATCAGCGATTTAGATAAGGGCATAGAGAGTACACTTATAAAGTTTGCGGATAATACCAAGCTGGGAGGGGTTGCAAGTGCTTTAGAGGATAGGATTAAAATTCAAAATGATCTGGACAAACTGGAGAAATGGTCTGAAGTAAATGGGATGAAATTCAATAAGGACAAATGCAGAGTACTCCACTTAGGAAGGAACAATCAGTTGCACACATACAAAATGGGAAATGATTGCCTAGGAAGGAGTACTGCAGAAAGGGATCTGGGGGTCATAGTGGACCACAAGCTAAATATGAGTCAACAGTGTAATGCTGTTGCAAAAAAAAGGAATATAATTCTGGGATGTATTAGCAGGAGTCTTGTAAGCAAGACACGAGAAGTAATTCTTCCGCTCTACTCTGTGCTGATTAGGCCTCAACTGGAGTATTGTATCCAGTTCTGGGCCCACATTTCAGGAAAGATGTGGACAAATTGGAGAAAGAGAAGAGCAACAAAAATGATTAAAGGTTTAGAAAACATGACCTAAGAGGGAAGACTGAAAAAACTGGGTTTGGTTAGTCTGGAAAAGAGAAGACTGAGAGGGGACATGATAACAGTTTTCAAGTACATAAATGGTTGTTACAAAGAGAAGGAGAAGAATTGTTTTTCTTAACCTCTGAGGCTAAGTCAAGAAGCAATAGGTTTAAATTGCAGCCAGGGAGGTTTAGGTTGGACATTAGGAAAAACTTCCAACTGTCAGGGTGGTTAAGCACTGGAATAAATTGCCTAGGGAGGTTATGGAATCTCCATAATTAAAGATTAGAGGTTAGACAAATACTTGTCAGGAATGCTCTAGATAATATGTAGTTCTGCCATGAGTGCAGGGGCCTGGACTAGATGACCTCTCGAGGTCCCTTCTAGTCCTGTGATTCTCTGATTCTAACTTCCTCTCTTTATCTTTAAGGGACTGTATTAGATTTTACACTGTGGGCCTGATTTTGCGCTCACTTGCACTGGTATGCAACAATTATATAATGATGTAGCTTGACTGACATCAGCAGAAGTACTCTATTTGATATGGTTGTAATCCACAGCAGAATCAGGCCCCTTCTGCCTCTATTACAGAACTGTATAATGTAGATATACCTTCAGATACTTAGGTCGCTATACAATGATGTAATGCTCAGAGGTATCTGATTTGCTGACTTTGACATGTGACTATGCACATATGCCCCCAGCGCAGATGTTAAACTAACATCTTAATGCTTTTAGGGGATTTCACTGATTTTATTTAATTTCTTGAATGGATATTTTTAAGGGTAATAAGGGTAATAAATCTTGATACTGAGCTCAAAGTGACTCAATAGAGGTTACTGAGCCTGCTAGCAACATATGAACAATTTCTGCAACATGCTGAATTGGTAGCACAAATTATTTTATAGTTATGCTTTATTACTACTTCATGAAGACATCCCCTTTCACAGCCATTGCTGTCATTACAGGATAACGTTCCCTACAGATCTCAAAGTCAGCTACAGCTTTACTGCGAGTTCTCTTTCCAATTGTAATTTACTATGGGCTCTATTCATCTGGAATGGTACATGGCTACATGACCCAATATCTTGGCTCCAGCTCATCAGGAATTCAGCCAACCCGAGAAGACCTTTTATTTTTCTTGAATAATTCAGAAAGCAGAGCTCTGTTTGGTGATTCTGAGTCCATACAGATAACCTCTCCAGCCTCCAATCAATTATTTGCCATATTTTGAGGTGTCAAAACCTGGCAACTCCAAGGCCATGGAGGTGTTATCTTAAGAACATAAGAACAGCCATACTGGATCAGCCCAAAGATCCATCTAGCCCAGTATACTGTCTTCCAACAGTGGCCAATGCCAGGTGTTCCAAAGGGAGTGAACAGAACTGGTAGTGATCAAGTGATTACTTGTCGCTCATTCTCTGTCTCTCATTCCCAGCTTCTAGCAAACACATGTTAGGGACACCATCCCTGACCACCCTGGTTAGTAGCCATTGATGGACCTATCTTCCATGGACCTATCCTCCAAGAAGTTATCTAGTTCTTTTTTTAACCCTGTAATAGTCTTGGCCTTCACAACATCCTCTGGCAAAGAGTTCCACAGGTTGACTATGCGTTGGGTGAAGAAATACTTCCTTTTGTTTGTTTTAAACTTGCTGCCTATTACCCTTACCTTCAAAGTGAGATTAGCACAAAGCTAGAATGACAATAAATGTGTAAAGCTAATTGTTAGCAAGGTGCTTGCCTCACTCACTAACAGATCACTGTGTAGTAACCAGCAATTTTGTAAATATAAGGAATTTCACCTCTATGAGCTTATGGTCTATACTGTTCTATGGTATGGAAAGAACTGCAGATAAACCACAAACCTTGATAGCAAAACCATGTGGCTACCCAGTAGTAGTTCCCTCTCCCCTCCCCCCCCACCTGTGAAAACACAGCTGTCCACAGCCATAAAGGGCACAGAAGAGACTGATAACTTAATTAATCCAATATATTCCCCTTTCAGGGATGCATAAATTGCAGTTCAATCTGCATTATAGATTACTGCTGCCATGTGTCAAAGTTGTAAAGGGAAAGTTAATGAGGGATATTACAGAGAAGTTCTACTAGTATGGCAGATGAGAGACCAGCCTACCGCAGGGAACAGATCTATGCTATCATTCTGGTATGGAACCTTGACAAAAGGCAAGGGGATATGGATGAGCTGAGATCTTCCAGTTTCAGAGTAGCAGCCGTGTTAGTCTGTATTCGCAAAAAGAAAAGGAGTACTTGTGGCACCTTAGAGAATAACAAATTTATTTGAACATAAGCTTTCGTGAGCTACGGCTCACTTCATCGATCTTCCATAACGATTGCCCATAGGCATTTCTGCTTTCCACCAGAACTGATGGTCCAATCCTTGTTTGTTCTCCGCTGAGCATCTCAGCCTCCATCCTGGACAATGAACAGAGCAGCAGCATCCAAGGAACTAGACTTCTGCTGTAGTAAGGTCTGCTCTGCCATACCCTTGCCAATGCTAAGGGGGAAGACATAGAGGATATAGTCACCACAGATTTGACAACTTGAGTCCCCTAAAAGCACATTCCTGTCATATGTGCACACACACTCTAATATATGTACACTCATAACATTCCTGTGAGGATAGGCAGTCCTATTACCTTCTTCTTACAGATGGGGAACTGGGGCATAGAAAGATTAAGTGACTCAACTAGCATCATACACAATGGCAGAGCAGGAATTGGTCTCTTACAGCCCAGTCTAGGTTTCTAACCATTGACTCATCCTTCTTCTCCTGTACATGTGTACACACAGTTGTGTGTGAACAATGAGCCTTTCCATTCTGAATGAATCCTCAAGTACTTCAATCTCTTAACACATCCATGGATGCTTGACGTGCATTTGAAAGCACAGATTATATCTACATGATAAAATCCTTTAGCCCATGCCTCTGACCACCTCACCTGCTCTTTGCCTACTAGTCAAAGTCCCCTGACACTTCCTGCAATAGTCCAACCCTATATAGCTTGAAGCCATGTGACAGGTGACTATAGCCTGGTGAATCTGGCATCTGTACTTTTTCAAAAACAGTTTTAGTCTCATGAAACTGATTCTTCTGCAACTTTGTGGCTTAAGAAACAGAAGTAATTTGCTCCTCCTAAGGACAAAGGGGGGCCAGGACAGCCTTTCACTGCTGTGAGGTCCAGCACAGGTCAAACAACAAATTCCCTACTTAGAGTAAGACACGTCAGTCAGTGACTTGGCCTACATCAGGTCATGACTCTATTCCAGAAGTAAATGCCAAGTGGGTGATGGCATTGCTTTAAGTGGTCTGGCCTGCATAGCAACACAAGATAGACTGTGGATAACTCCAAAATTACTGAGCTGTCTCAAAGGGACTGGCAACAGCTTTTGCCATAATCTTTCATAACTTAAATAGTAAAATGCTAAGTGTCTTTCAAAATAAATTCAGACTTGTAAAGATCTTTTTAAGATCCAGATTGAATAGATTGAAGGGATCTAGGCACCTAATTCCTTTTAATGTTAATGGAAGTTAGATGCATAAATACTTTGGAGGCTATGGGCCTTGGTCCATTGTACTTTCATCTGGTATCTAGAGGAGATGTAAAATGAACAGTATTTCCCCTTCACTGCTCACTTGTCAGTATTTCTATGAAGTTTCTAATTAGGGTTGGATGATAACTTAGTAACGGATTTACACCAATTCACATACTGTGTGGAGGTAATACGGTAATTGCAACAATGTGTTATTGTTCAGTCTCTTTACTGATCAACAGGATTTTTCTCCAGTGACAACTCTTTGGCCCCTTTCATGAGAAAGGACAGTTTTGTGATGAAGGAAATGGACTGGAACTCTAGCAATCTGCTTTCATTTCCCAGCTGTCCTGCATGTTTCTTATATGACTGTGCAAATCTATGCCTCAGTTTCCCCATCTGTAGACATTTAATTTCTCCTTTGATTTAGACTAAAAAGCCCTACCCAGAGGCTCAGTTCTGGCAGTTCACCCCTTCTACTAAGCAGCAGCTCAATCAAATAATAGCACCTCCATATGTTGGCCTATGTCACAACATCCATACTTCACTTTCCAAAGCCAGGTGAAACAAAGGGTCCCTGCAGTGTGCACTGAAATCTGACAAATACAAGCTGTTTCAGACTACTATGGGATGGCATTCTAGAATCCCAAGCCTTTACAGGTAATGCCAGCCACCCTTACTCCCATATATGAAGAGGCACCTTTACTGATTGCAACTGTGGCAACGTGTCACTGGAGGAGCCCTCAGATAGACATTGGGATAATGCTATTTTTCCTGCCCAAAAGAGGTGCTGTGATTATAAACTCATTAGTATTTGTGAAGCACTCTGTTACTATGAAATTATAAAATTTTAAAAATAAAAATACCAGTTTTAATGTACATATTAATCCACTAGCCTTATGTTTTAAAACATCACTAAATTGAAAAAATTCATTCAAATTAGTAATAATGCACAAAGCAAAACAAACCCTAAATAATCTTATCCAGAATGGTAATCTTAAAACAACAATTTGCTACACTTAAATAAAAGATGTGTTCAAAGCTCTGCTTATATTATAAGGAATAATAGTTTTAACTGAATTAATTACATATTGCCACTTACACAGTTTGTTGGAACAGTATAATTCTCACATAAATGCTTTTACCTCTGCTTTATATATCAAGTTCGCAAAGGTGCTGCCCTTATTTAATAATAATCATGGCATCAAGCAGGGGACTGTTAGCCAGTACATATATGTTAGGCATAGGACATACCATATTAATATTGTATTATACCCAGCATGTGGGCAGTTATGTTAACTGTGTTGCCTATGTCAAGAAATATATATCCCACAATACTGTGCACAGCTAAACATAGTTTTTAGCATAAGCAAATATAATACCTGTCAAAGGCAACATTCGTTTGCTCTATACTCTAGTACAGTGACTCTCAACATTTCCAAATTTCAGAGTAGCAGCCATGTTAGTCTGTACCCGCAAAAAGAAAAGGAGTACTTGTGGCACCTTAGAGACTAACAAATTTATTTGAGCATAAGCTTTCATGAGCTACAGCTCACTTCATCGGATGCAACCTTTCCAGACTACTATACCCCTTTCAGGAGTCTGATTTGTCTTGTGTACCTCCAAGTTTCACAGCACTTAAAAACTACTTGCTTACACAATCAGACATAAAAATACAAAAATGTCTCAGCACACAATAACTGAAAAATTGCTTACTTTCTCATTTTTACCATATAATTATAAAATAAATTGATTGGAATATAAATATTGTATTTACATTTCAGTGTATAGTATATAGAGCAGTATAAACAAGTATGTATGAAATTTTAGTTTCTACTGATTTTGCAAGTGGTTTTTTATGTAGCCTTTTATAAAATTAGGCAAATATCTAGATGAGCTGATGTATTCCCTGGAAGATCTCTGTGTACCTGTGCACGTACACCTGGTCGAGACCCACTGCCCTAGTACAGATTGGAAGGTACCTTCACAGGCAACTGATTTGGAATGCAGTATCTAAAATAAAGATAAGGAAAGATACAACATGGTACCAGATAAAACAAGGTAAAAAGCTGATTAGTGAATTTGAGTCTTGAGTGATGCATACAGTGCTTTCTAACTTGTAAAAGGGTCAGGTATAAAGAACGGTAGTTTGGGGGGCATATTTTTGATATACACTTATTCTACAGCAAGAACATGCTGCAAGATACGAATTGCTTTCTGAAAGGCTGGGTATATATGTCTTCTTTTCATATTGTACTCTTGTCTTTAGGCAATAAATTGGCTAAGCTTGGTTATTTGGTCTCAAACATTTTTAATATTGAACCGCAAGCGTAGTCAATCAATCAGCTACATATTCTAGAAATAATAGAGAGCTGAACTCACTTTTGCATTCAGTGTTTACACATATTACAGGGGGAACAGAAGCAACTCATATAGTAATGTTACCTAAAGCTTCCTAATATTAAAATATAAGGGTAGAAAAAAAATGTAAGCTAAAACACCTTCATGATCTGCAGTGAGATTTTGAAGATTGGCAGGGGTTAGTCCGGGGGTCAGAGAACTGCCTTTTGCTGTGCCCAGGAATTTCTGTATGGATTTGGCCAAGTTATAGAAAGTCAAAAATAACTATTTTGTATTCTGGGTGGAGTCGGTAATCTTAGCTAGACACTTGCTAGTATAATCACTCATTCAATCCACATTTAGCACAATACGAGTATCTCATTGCAGCATGCCTCAACAAATTGAATTTCAAAATGGGACACAGACAAAATGGATCCTCCATTTCCTCTGTGTAGGGTCGTGGTGGGCAATCTGTGGCCCATCAGGGTAATCTGCAGGTGGGCTGCGAGACACTTTGTTTACATTGACCATCCACAGGCAAGGCTGCCCGCAGCTCCCAGTGGCCGTGGTTTGCTGTTCCCAGCCAATGGGAGCTGCGGGAAGCGATAGTGGGCTGCAGGAATGTGCTGGCCGGCACTTTCTGCAGTTCCCGTTGGCCAGGAACAGCAAACCACGGCCACTGGGAGCTGCAGGCGGCCGTGCCTGTGGACAGTCAATGTAAACAAACTGTCTCGTGGCCCACCAGTGGATTACCCTGACATGCCACGGGCCGCAGGTTGGCTATCATTGGCATAGGGGAATATGCACTGGGTTGAGTTTCAGAAGACTGTGACAAAACTCACCTCTTCTTCTGACTAGGAGTACTTGTGGCACCTTAGAGACTAACAAATTTATTTGAGCATAAGCTTTCGTGAGCTACAGCTCACTTCATCGGATGCATCCAATGAAGTGAGCTGTAGCTCACGAAAGCTTATGCTCAAATAAATTTATTAGTCTCTAAGGTGCCACAAGTACTCCTTTTCTTTTTGCGAATAAAGACTAACACGGCTGCTACTCTCAAAATCTTCTTCTGACTGGAGTTAATTATTTGCCCTTCATAACTCTTATTACAGATCAAGGCCAATCTCACTCCCATGGTTGGAACAGAGTGAAAGCAGATTTCCAATATAACAGATCCAAATATCATCTACTTCGCTATACAGCATCTCAGAATGACTCTGCCCAGTCTGTGTGCTTGCCTGTAGAGTATGAATGAGGAGGCTGTATATATGAATAGCCCCATTTTAATATGTATTATTCATTCTCCTCCAGTGGACAGTCCACAGATGGTAACAGCCTATTCCTGCTGTCAGCTATTGCATTTTGTCCTTTACCTCGAGTGGTGGAGACCTGAAACTGGTCAGCCTAATTTCTGGCATTTTCTGAATTGAGTGATACACTTTTCTAGCTTAATATTAATGCAGTTTTTATAGCATCCATTTTCAGGAAGGTGCAAAGTATATATAGGATCCTTGGATTTTATATACACTTCATCCTAGGCTGCTATTTTCCCCTCTTTTTAAAGCTCCATCTTGTTCCTCTTACTAGCCTAGTGATGCTCATAGCACATTGCGGTATCTACCATAAGAGAGTACAGGAAGTAGTATAACTAACATTTTTTCCCCAATACGTAATCTAAAGACTTCTCACCGCTCTTCCTTATGGAAGATCTCTACAGAATGTAGTTACAAAAAAAATGGTATGTAGATCCTTCCTATAGATTGAGCCCTCCTCTAGAATAAATACTTATATCTCTGCTATTGATTCTATAAGATAGACTCATAGAAAGGATATGAGGCTGCTGCTAACAATTTCTTATTTAAAAGTTACAGTATTTATAGAATTACTTTTCCAAATAAAATAGCTAAGTCCCAAGCTCTGCAGAAATGTGATCCAACTTATAGAATTTTAAAAACAGACACATTTGTATACAAACATTTCTGTTCTCATTGTACAAAAGATGCATCAACCATCCAAAACTACAAAGCCTTTTTTAAGGTTACAGAAATGTAGCATTAAAACATCCCAGCTATTAACTTTGCCCTCCTGTGACTTACATCACAGAAATATTGTCCCTGGATTAAAATCTAGTATGTCATATTTCAACCTTGAGGCAACTTTTATAACTGAATTATACTTTTGAGTATACATCATATTATACTGGAGATACTGGCAGGTTTTTATATCTAACTGCACTGGGATATGTGCCACTGTAAAGAAGAATCAAGGTCCCAAAAGTTTACATATACAGTAATTTGTTAAATTGACCTAAAAAAATATGGCCTGTTTTGCAATCAAATTCCAGGCCTTGTCCTCCATTAGTGTATGTTGTTTAATGAATAACCAGGGGGTGGATAGGGAGGGTGGGGGTGTGTATATATGATTTAAATCTTTATTTTACAACTGCTTTTCTATGAATTCACGATATCCCATAGGAAGCAGTAGAGATAGGATTATGTCACGGAAGTTGCGGATTCCATGACTTTCACAGACCTCTGTGACATTTTTTCCATTAGCCCTGGTGCAGCAGGGCCAGAGCTCTTAGTCAGCGAGGGCACCCAAAGCTCCCAGTTACCACAGATGGTGGAGGGGCACCTGGAGTTCACAGCCGCCACAGGCAGTGTGGGGGCACCCAAAGCTTTACAGTTACATACCATCTGGCACTGGGGTGCTCGTAGGGTCACAATGAGATCCTGGTGTGGTAAAATGGTGTTATCCTCATTGTACAGATGAAAGGCACATATATTAAGGCCAAATTGTCACAAATGTCCACTAAATTCGGATGCCCATTTTGAGATGCATCAGACCTGATTTTTCAGAGGACTTAGTATTCTATTGCATTTCATATGTTCAAAGCACAGCTCCCATTGACTTCAGTTTGCAGCTGTGAGCACTCAGCACTTCAGCAAATAAGACTCCCTGTGTCTTTCACTTCGCATCCAGAAAATAAGGAACACAATTAATGGCCAGCGGTGAAAAGTTTTAAGTAACTTGCCTAGCACTACACGGGAACTCTGTGGCAGAGGCAGTTATTAGTAGATATTAAACTCCCACAGCGCTTTGTATATAAACTCCCCATGATCTTTGTGCATGAACCAAAGTGATTTGTACTTATAATGCTACTTCTCTAAATCTAGGATCATAGAGACCCTGAATTTAGGAATGTATGTAATATCTTACTATGATTCAGTTAGCCATGGAAAATATGTCCAGATGTCCAAAAAGAAACCCCTTGTGATTGATCAGAGTTTTATTTGTTATTACAAGGGTGTTTTGTGATTGAAGAAATAATGAACTGCTGAGATATGTTTTCAACTCATTAGGAATTGCTTGATGCTACAGGTCATTTCTGTAATAACCTGGGTACCAGTACCTTTAGTTTATCAATTATGTTATCTAAGAGATCTTCAAAGAAATTCCAAGGTAAATCAGCTGTGGTCAAGGAATTTCTTTTTTGTCCTAAATACACTATACAAAGAGGAAAGGTTTTGAGAATTAGTTGAAAGTCAGTCATGCTGTAGGATGCTTCTCCAGCTCAGTTGGGTAACATATAACTTTCCTTTCTGTATTCTGTATTGTGCTGTATTAACCTTTGACTAATAATCTTTGATTAATATATTCCAGTTGAGCCTGGTTATGTGAAGTCTTATCAGTAATTTAAATTGAACTCTAACTCAGTGATGGAATCCAGTTCTCCAGGGCAGCATTCAATTACTTAGACTATGAGACACTACTTTCTCTTCCTGCAATCCTCTGCCTCATGCAGTATATACCTTTCAACTTCTGCAACACATGAAGCAGAGCATCTACAGACAATAGCCTCATTCACAACACAGCCTTAATTCACTCCATGAGCACCCCTCATCCTGTGCCCTGCATGAGGCAAGAGTCGTGGAAAAAGTGTGATCAGCTAATTCAGGACTGTATTAATGCTTATGTATAAAGACCCCAAACTAAGGTTGCAAAAGTAACCTTACTTCTGGCATTTTCTGACTTTGAGGCTTGACTTTGAAACTTTTCTCCCTTTTTAAAAACAGTATTTCTATGTATGTTTTGTACATATACAACTGAATGAAGCATCTTGACAATCTAACATCCCTGTAACATTCAGTCACATGGGAGTTCTGAGTTCAGGACCTGAAATTGCTCTTTGAAACCCCAATTTGACATGTGTTAGATATGCTGGGCAGGCAGCACACTCAGTCCTAAGGGCCAGAAGCACCTCATGACACTCACCTATCATTCTTCCCACCCTTTCAAAGTGCATCATTCAGAGTCTTCATAAAGCTAACATCCAACAATCCTTGGCAGGAAGTGTTGTTTTGAAATGCCAGTTCTGTGGGGCCAAACTGTAGAAAGCGAAGTACAGAGATCCTTGGAATGCAGAGCATCTTCCTTGAGGAAAACACACGTATGTGTTAGAGCTAGTCAGAGAAATAAGAAAAAAATTCTCAAAATGGTTTTCCATTTTTCAAGCAGCTGTAGCATCTCCCTAGTGTTCTTGTAGTCTAAGCATTCACTCTATTCCAGATTCCTGTTACCATGGATATTTGATAATTTAAGAATAACTCACTACAAAAATGTACTGCTTCCAGGGTCATTCAACACTTTCAGCTGTCCCTGACCTTAACCAGAACAATTCACTGTGACTCATTAATGAAGGCTCATTCTAAAATCCAAAATGTAGTTATTATGCATAGTTTCTTCACCAAAAGCTAAATCCTTTAGTCTTTATTCAAGTAAACTCCAGCTGACATCCATGGCAATTTCACCTCAGTAATCAGTGAATAAAAATAGGACAATTTAAGGAACAAACACCAGAAAAGCCACTCATCAGTTCCCAGTTATGGATATATCTTGAATAAAGTTGGAACCCCTCTTGCTTCAAAATTTCAGTCATTCTGTTCACATAAGATTGGGGGGGGGGGTAATTACCAGCCTCAACATTAGCACCCACGATTTTATGCCTGTGGTTTCTGGATTGCAACTTTTACGCATACAAGCGCACCCATAAGATTAGATCTGCACCTTTAAACATCTTTTCACACATACATTGTGAGTAGCAGTTAGTGACCTAGAGTTATGTGTGTGCAAATGCTGTTTGCATGCCCAAATCAAGATGTGAGGGCCAAATGATGAACCTATGTGCTTTAGTACTTTAAAATAATGGTTTCAAATTAAGTGACTCTTTAAAGCCATGGTTTGATATTAAGACTCATAATTTGGGGAAACATACCCGGTATGACATTTTTATGTTTAGCAGATAGGAAAGAAAAGGAGAGATGGCAAAGTCAGTTGGTGTGTTTATGACAATTCAGTGGTTTGTAGACTGACTTGCCTAATGACATTCTCATTAAAAGTTCTTGCTACCAAATGCTGTTTGCTTTTGTCTTCTGAACTGTTTGCATTAATGAATAACTCCATTTGGAAGCCACTTACATAACAGCATTGTTCTCATGTCACTGGCATAGACAGTAGCTCCATGCTAGATATGACGGAGAGAGAGAATGGGTGCACATTCACCTTGCAAATAAATGTGGGGACAACTCCACCCAGGCTAGCCACATACCCTCAGAGGAAAGTGTAACACCTACCCACCACAATTTAAATAGCTTATTGAAATCCATGGCTAGCTCCCTTAACGCCAAAGGGATAATTGGCTTGTCAGTTTTAGTTCTATCACACAAAGCAACACAAAAAGCCTTCTGAAATTTTAAAGCGAAATTTTCCATCACTTTGAAAATGAAGAAATTTGTATCCTACTCTATGGCAGGAGACAGTAGTTACACCAGTTTCTACATGCTGTAGCTGATGTGTTTGTTTACATATTTAAATATAATTAAAATTCTCTTCCAATAGTATTTGCCTCAATTTCTCAAGATCTCCTCATCCTGATCCCACCCCTCTTATTCCAAAGCACCCGTGTAACAGATGCCATCTCCTGATAATTTAAAAGGTTGCATATGCCAACATTTGTCATGATGGGTTTTGTACCATTAGAGCCAGGAAACCTTCCTATTTCTTCACAAAGTATTCACAGCAATCTTGAAAACAATCGCAGTATGTCACACAGATTTCCAGGAATTCATTTTCATTTTGCAAGATACCCATTCAATTTTGACACTTTTGTGTGTGCGCGCGTCTTGGAAGATAAGGTCAATTTCCACAGGCAAGATTTTACAAGCAACATTCCACATCTTCACAGATTTCTTTTGACTATTTAAAGTCAATCAGTAAAATGACCAAAATCCTACTATAATTCCTGTTTTAAGCTCTGTGGGCCAAATATTATACCCCATGGAATCTATAGCACAACTCCCAGTGACTTCACCCGGACCCAATTTTGCTACTGCATGTCAGACTTTTTGCTGAGCTCTCTTTTCAAAAAAAGAAAATATAAAATGGTGGGAAAGAGACCTATTTTTTTTCAGTTTTTATTTAGACTTGTAAGAAAGATCACCATTGCTTCTATACCCTGGAGACATGTACAATATTTAAAGGCATCATCCTAAAAACATCTGAACTAAGTAAGGTGATTCAGCTAAAAATCTCTCACCAAAAATATAGCTGGAAAACCCAGATTACATGGAAAGGAGATGGAGGGTGTCCTTAGACTAGCAAACCTAAACTTTGTCTGACTCGCTGGGAAGCTAAGCCCCAAGACTGGAGTTCCATACTATGGGACCAGCCTCCAATTCACAAGTGGTTAAACCTGGGAACCATTTTCGAGAATTTCCAAGCCAATCTCAACTGATAATTTATATTGCATAAAAAATTGAGCAGGATTTTCTTACTCCTGTTTTACTCCAATGTAAGTGAGTCCTTCTAAGTGAATGGAATTCCAGAGGTCCAAATTAGAGGGAAATCAAGCACCTTGAATTACATGCAAAAAAAAATAAAAATAAGATTGCAACGGGGTGGTCCCTCCCGTTCAAGGGCCAGGAGCCAATCAGCTCTGTTGAGATATCAGATCCAGCTTGGAAGGGGTCAGGTGATCTCTATAAAGAGTTCAGTGAGAAGGAACTTGGCTCCGATGACTGGCCCTGAAGAAAAGAGAGAGGGTGCAGACCGAAAGGTCTCTAGGGCCCTGAAGCCCATGTTGGTCAGAGGAAAAACTTTATTGTGTGTTTCTTTGCAAGTATTTTGTTTGAATTAATGACACATTTGTTACCTGATAATTTTCTGTTGGCAGCTTCTCTCTGAATTCATTAGTCATGGGCTAATTCCCCCTCATAGAATCATAGAATATCAGGGTTGGAAGGGACCTCAGGAGGACCTACTGTATATTTGGAGTTGGTCCATTGTTGTTGGTGGTGGTTCCAGGACTAAGCTCCATCCTTCAGTTCAGGACACCAGAAGAGTTCTTCCACAAATGTAGAAAAACTCCAGCAACACATTAGCAGCATTAAGACAACTTGATATAATGTACTAAATTAGCCTTGAGACAATAAATGTCTAAGCCACCCTTTAATGAAATGTTTCAATGTATATTCTTATTATTCACAAGGCTACCAGTGTGGGTTGAATTCAGAGAGATATTACTAACAGAAAGACAGCTATCAGCTAAGAAATTTCTCATTCTGTTACACAACTTCTCTCGTCATTCATTATTCATAGGAAGTAGTGAGCGGTAAACTCCAGAAAAGTAGGAAAGGAAAGGATAAGCAGAGTTGAGTGTTATAGCAGAATAACAGGAAGGAATGGAAGTTTCCCCCATATAAAGAAAGCTTTATGAACTAAGGAGTTACGTGGAACCAACCCAGGAGCACTTTCCTACCAACGGATGCCTTTGCAGTGGAACAGAAACTTACCTTGCAAATCTCCCTCAGATGAGGCTCATATGCTTTTTCCCCAGTGCATCTAGGGATCTCTATGAATAATTTCCCAGATGCCTCCCATGCCAACTGGTGTAAGATTTTTACATCTTGCCTACAGCAACCTTGAGGCTCTAAGGCCTTGGCATTTTGGATAGAATGAGATGAACGTGAGTATGTATTCCACATACTTGAGATATATCTTTAGAGCTCTATGAATGGTCATTTATGCCACATCTTTCCAACAATTGGGGGGTGGGAAGAAACTCTCTCCCAGGAACTTACCTTGAAGAGAAAGGTTTCTGGAACTATAAGAATAACTTTCCTCATAACAAAGGCCATGTGGTTCTTGTCTGTATACAGGAACTAATTCCAAAACTTGATGTTCAGAAGTAATGGAGACTAGAAAGTCCAGACACAGGCATTCCTAATTTGTCAATGTGATTAAACTTGGCACCTGATACTCAAATGGAGGATCCAATATGCCTGGTTACAAAATGCTGGTACAGCTGGTATCCATGTTTCTGTGGTGCTTGGTTGTAGTACCACAGCCAACCTTTTTGGAGAAACTATAGGTGTAGTTGAGATCAGCAGATCTTTCGGATTATTTTAATATTTCCTTATTATAGCATTGCAAGGTCAGGGCCCCACTGTGGGGGACACTGGATAGAGAGGCAATCCCTGCCCCAAAGAGCTTAGTGTTTCTTCTCATATAACAAATATAAATTTGACCAGATAAATGAATGAAATATCCTGATTGAATTCTGTCTGGATAACCAACTCTGTCAGAGATTAATGGAGAATCCATGCTGAATTACACTTCTCTTCCAGTACCCTGTGTTACTGTAGATGTTCCTAGTCTGAACAAAGGAGTCCCTGCTTCAAGAGGCCTGGTGTTTCCTGCAGGTACAATGTGGGTACTTGGCTATCTAGCAAGTCCAAAGTGCCTTCTGGGCCAGTGGAGGACTAGGAGGAGGACTTCAACTCTTCCTTTTCCTCTTTTCTGTAGCCTTTATTTCAACTGTCTTGAATGGCAGCAAATTCTTCTCAACCCAGGACATTATTTCCATTGCCGTGGAAAAGCTTTGACCTCTGGTTACTTCCTGATTTCAGAAGTAATATCAACATTCATGTCTCAGTCATGAGGCAACCCCCAGTGGAAAGTAGGAGAAAACTTCTTCTGCAAGTACCATAATTGCCCTCTGTGTGATTTCTTGCACCATCCACTGATACAGCTGGATTGATCACCATCATAAATAGGATACTGCACTCAATGGACCACTGGTCCAGTCCCAGCAGGTCAGTGTCAGGGATCAGGGCCTGCAGCACAATTAGTCTCCTGGCAACCCAACAAGAGCAGCTGGCCTGCAGCAGGCTGCCTGATTGGCTTCACCACCTGACTGGTCAGGAAGGGTAGCTGGCTGGCTTTTAGCCCAGCAGCAGCAACAATCTGGCAATGCGTTCACACATGCAGCTGTGATCCTCCCTGTACCTGCTGCTCCTTGCCTTGTTCCTGTCCTGCTCCAGGCCTGCTCCTATCTGAGAAAGATATCTAACTTTGCATTGCATAAGTGCATGGTTATATGTCCTCAGAAAGAATTTCAGCAAGTGTATTTTGAGAAAACCACTCCAAGGATGCATGGCACCAGCAATCCTAACCATTAGAAATAACTGGCTACTGATGGCCTCTCAGGAAATTATTGCTGAATGAAGTTTTGGATCTTTGCAACTCTTCACCGTTCTGGTAAAATTACAGAGAACATGTCTGTTTCGATCTCCAGGTGAGCAATTCTCTGCATTGGGATCAAAAACTCTTCTTGATTAGTGACTATGAATTCTATCCATCAGCTGTTTATGTATGAATGGGTCCATTTCTCTAGATAGGGTCCTGATGGTATGTTGCCCATCCACAGATATAGGGGCATAGCATGGAACCTCTGCCTTCCTGTGACTACCACCAGCCACTTAGGATTCTGGGTGCAGAGGGTGGATCAGAAGGCAGAGTCTTGCACAGGAATTGTGAGCTCTCATACACAAATGCTCTTTGTCTTTGTTATGCTGAGGATTTTGTTGGTTTGAAGGAAAATCTATCTAGGTTACTTCGAAAGCTTCTGCTCCTGATTTTCCCCTCTGCCAGGGTAATAGTTCCTTCTTCAATACCCTTGGTGTTTGAAGCCTCCAATGGTTGGCTTTAACAGTGAGGGTTGAGGTCTCTCTTCAATTTCAGAAAGTAATTTCTCTAATGTTTCCACTAATAGCTCCTCACCTACAAATTTTGCATGCACAAGCTATTCATTTAATTAGCAGTGGATGTTCATGAGTGTAATATGGCTTCTTTATAGCCACCAAGTTGGAATTTGTTGCTCATCACTAATCATATCAAGGGTTTGATCATGACAGAACCCAAGACGTCTCACTACAAGCAGGGATCATACTTCTAGACAATAAGCCACTTCTTTGCCACAGAATAGGCTTTCGTTACTAACTATATGAAAAACCTCTGGTCTGAAAAGCTATAGCAGAACCTTTGAAATTGCTGTGTGGTATGTCAGCACTCCTATGGTCTATGTGGTCTTTTGGAAAGGAAGTCCCCTCCTGGAGTTGTGACTATGTCTTTCACTGGCGGAACTACTGCTACGCCAACCATAGGCTCCCAAAAATTATGACATTTCTTTGTTTATATAAACATTTTGGTTTCACATTTGGTGTAATCTGATGTCCTCAAAGGAGGCATTAACAGGAAAACATGTATCTGATAATGCTTGAAGGGGAAGATATTTTATTAATAATAAAGAGTTCCTTGAAAATCAGACTGACTGACACCCTATCCTGGAAAAGTCCTAGAGGTGGTGGTGGTGGTGGTTGTTTTGCAGATCTGGTACTTCTTCCCCTGGCTTTTTATGGGGAGGGAGGTGTAGTATATGATTCATCCTGGCACACAACAGAGGAGAGTTACTGATACACATACCTCAATTGTGAAGTAGCTTGCTAGGTGTCCCTGGAAGCCTGAAAGGCTGCCTTCCTGCTTCCCTAGGCTGCCCAGCACCCCTCCCCCCATCCAGCCCCTGTAAGTTGTGGAACTTGTGCCCTGAGCTGGCCAGATAGTTTCCTCCTCATCATTAGGACCTCTCTCTCCCCAAAGCTCAGAAGCTCCTGAACTGACTTTTCTGTATGGGGGTTGCAGTTCCCTTGGGGCAGGGTAGGAACCCGAGATGCCACTCTGACTCAGCCTCATGCTCTAGCAGTTCAAGAATCAGCTGACTGCCCTGACTCTGAGCCCAGCAGTGCAAGGGGTAACTAGCTGGCAACAGGCAGGGCATTATTTACCCTCTCTAGAGCCTGTAAGTGCTGCCTCACATAGGGAACACTGCTTAGATTTAAGTCAGGTGTTTGCTGGACAGTTCTGTCACACCTGAGTGGGGGGCAGAGGAGTATGGCAGGGAAGTGCTGCAGTTGAAACCACCATACAGTCTTTTAGCCAATCCAAGGGAGGGGAAGAAGATTATAAGTCACAACTGCATGAAAACAAATAAGAATAAAGAATAAAAACAAAATGGTCATGAGAAACTGAACTGTCAACTTGCTCCACTGCTGCAGGCAGACTATCTGGTGGCTTGAACTGAAGGTCTGAGCATAGTCCTGGAGCCTCCAGCAACAACATAGGAACTCCACCAAATTCCACAGGTGGAGGGCATTGACCAATAACTAATGAATTTAGAGAGAAGCTGCACAACAAAATAAACCATTCCCTGATAGAAAAGCCTGAGACTTCTGTGTGGTACTGATTTTTCCTGGACTGATGAGGGAGCCCATTAGACTACAATACTCTTTGAAGCAGAGATGTGTAACCCTTCTTGCCAGGCGTCAATAGCAGCAACAAAGACTAGATTCAAAATATTTAGCAGTCCTTTTTGGCAACTGACTAAAACAAATAGCTCCAGCCTTCACCCTGAGTCTTATTTTATTTCAGCTCTGGCAAAAAAAGTAAAAAAAAGCCCTCTCTTTGTCAGCCTGAGCAGGTGATTCTTTCCCACTCCCAAACACTCCTGACATTCCACTCTATTTTGGAATAGAAAACAAAAGAAGTATTTTATTGGGAGAAAAGGAACCACAGAAAAGAATTATGGCTAACTATATGCAAATGAAACTGGCTGGAGCTGGCTTTTCCCCTCCTCACCAGAGGGAGCAGAGTTCCATCCCTTGAAGTCCTCTGATCACAGCGCTTACAGACATAATATACTCCATATTCATGATACAACTGAACAAGGAAACCTCCATTTTGTATCATATGAATTTTCAGAATTGTCTTTAAGTTATCCCATGGAGAGACAAATGAGTCCAGTGTGAAAGTAACAGACAGAATTCACTAGGTCTATATTTCAGAAGACTCTTCATAACCTCTTTAGCCTAATACATATGGGAAAAGTCACCTAGGTTTACAGCTACTCCCTGAAAAGCTAGGAACGATCAAGAATGCAATGGCCAGTCTGATAAATAAATCCCAATAAATAAACACAGGTGTCAGTGGGTGGACATACCCATCCAAGCCCCTTATATGGCAGGCATTAGGAAAGCAAAGATACAACAATATATGGGTCTGATTAAATTAATATGTAGAGCTAGTATAAGCATGCCAATAACAATACAACCAGGAGTCTCTCACTGTCTCCAGAGGTCTAACATGTATGCTGAACAGAGAGAAGCAGGGAGATAAAAAGTAAAGCTCCAGAATTCCACATGAATATCTATGGGCAGATGAGCAACTTCCCAATGCTACTCTCTCCAAGATCTGCCTCAGAACAAAGAGCTATTCAAACACATTTCTATTCCAGCCAAGATCTTCAGACAAGTCAACGCTATCATGATCAATGGTATCAGAAGTCACAAACAGATAAAAAAAAATCAGAATAGACTCCTGGCTGAGGGATATTGTACATTTCTCTGCTGTAAGCAGAGGGAGAGCTCCCCTCATGTTCCTGTCTTGGCTGAATAGCTGTCTCCCACAGCTCTCCTTCCACCTGTGCAGTGAGAACTGCTTATGTTTCAATTCACATTAACTGCTATCTTTGCTCATTGCTAGGAAACCACTAAGAAAGTCAATGCAATCTATCTATCATATCCAGGTCTCAAGCAGGATTGATTGCATGTCACTGAAACCAGAGATCTCTAGAGAAGGCTGAAACTGCTTTGTCATAACCTTTTAACCATTTCTCAAGAGAAGGTTGCAGACAAGGCAGTAATACATTGTCAGCATTAAGAGACAGTTTACTTGGGAAAGAGTCAGACAACTGTTCATTTGAATGAGCCCAACATATTTGGCTTTCCCAGAGGGAGGCATTGAGAATCTCTGCTAACAATAGTCCCAGGATTATTTACTTGCTTCCATTTGTCATGGAGTCACATTGGTCCATCTCATGGGTTGTACACTGCAGTTTTTCAAGCACTTTCAGCAAGCAGCTTTGTTTAGTCTCAATTCCTTTTTGCTGCAAAATGCACTGGTCATTAGTAACTGGTTCATGTGTTGGTGGCTACTTCAACATTAATTATGAAGATGATTAATAAGACACACAGAAACTTTGAGTTTTATTAATATCATGATCAATATATGAAAAATCACATAACAAAAAAAAAACCCAAGGTAAGTATAACAGTAGAATCCCCATCATGTGTACTCACAAATCCACGGGGCTATGGGTTGTCACTACCCTTCTGAGGGTCAGGTTTGATTCCCTTTCATGCACCTATTCCTTACACCTACCTATTTCCAAGACCATATTTAATTAAATCTTGGCCGCTTGTCCGTTTGTCATTTCTGATATATATTTTGGAGGTTCCAATAAATGTCACTAGCATTTGTGCAGTTAGATGGTCCTCTATACAATATGGTTAAAAAACATCTGGCTAAATAGGCCCTTGCAGTCTAACTCTATCACATGGTACATACTGCTAAATCTTCTGACCCAATGTTACTTATTTATGCTAAACTTAGATTAGGCCAAACACGGCCTTACGCTAACTATTACTACTACTAGGCCTCTGACCCACTGCAAAGCCCATTTTAAAATAATGGTCACATTTCTTTGCTTACTCCTACTTGCATTTTAGCTTTAGTTTCATTTGCACTAGGTTAGCAAGCTTCCTGACTCTAAGATATAAATGATTATTTACCTGATCAACTGAGCTCAGGCATGGGTCAAAGATGAACAGTGTGGCCTGCCCAGACTCACTCAGGGAAGTTCTTTCTTTTTGTATCCCCTTTGCTGCTGGCTATCATCTCCAGCCATCATTCTCTAGCAGAATATTCTTGTATTCAATTGACATTCCACAGAAGTAACAGTGGAACACATTGATGTACTATTACTGCTTGGTGTATTAGGTGACGGTGGCAGCAGAAAACCTTGTCTGACATACCTTGTAATGTAAGCAACAGTTATATTTGTTCCATACACATGCCTTATTTTAATTCCTAATAGTGTAAATGATTCCTACAGGAATAAAAAGGGGTGAAGATGTATGTGGAAGGGAGGAAGTACTGGTACATCAGCTTTTACAGGACTTTTCAGGGCACTATATTTGCTGTGGAAAGAAAATCAATCTACTGGTCACTGACCACACATACTAAATTGTACAACCAGGGATGTCAGGGCAAATTATGGAGAACTGCTATTACATTCACTTTCTTGTGCTTCATCTTAACTCGGCGGAAGCACAAGATGAGTTCTGCCTATCTAGTGGATTTCTAAAAGTATTAGTGATACAGAGTCAAACTCAGGGCCATTGTATTTTAACTCTCACTTTAGATCTTATCAACATTTCCTAATCACCTGGGTTTGACTCTATGCTTCACTTTTTTGCTTAACCGCAGGCCAGAGTACTGTCTCTTCATGGGTTTTCGGCGAGTTAAGCTGAAGCACAGGAAGGGGAGCGTAATCTACTTGAAAATTCTTCGTTACACCATGATATTTGATATCAATAAATAAGAATGTTCATCAACAGACTGATGCCTTTCCATAGCAGAGATACCCTACAGCATATGTACTGCACCTTCCCATATTTACCTTCAACCCCTTTACCCTCAAATATCTTGTATGTTGGCAGGAAGAAGGAAGGCTTTAAAAAAAAACCTGTGTGTTTAGTTAACTGCTTCGCCACTGCTCGAGTTATTAGGAAGATCAAGCAAGATTCTGGCCTATAGCTGCCAAGTGTCCGAGGTAATAAAGGGACATCAAGATGTTCTATGCCAACAGAACACCAGACCATCAGCTGTAACTCTCCTTGTGCAATCATCATGTGTGATCTCACATCTGTGCTGTGCTCCAACAGCCCTTCCCACACTGCTCTTCACTGTGCAAGGACCTATAGGAACAAAGCCTTCATCTATGAGGTGCCCGGAAATGAAATTTCAGTTTTGCATTTGAGCTTGCACAGTGTCAGCATGTTGCTCGTAAAAGGGCAAGATAAAAAATTAAAAGGAAGTACAGGGGGAACTTCACCCTGCATTACTAGAAGTGCTGGCAGGTAGGCTGCATCTTTCTGGTGAGAGGTTTAAGACGTAAAGGGGAGAATATGCAGACCAGCACCTTGTAAGTGTGATGAGTATCTCAGTTAAACCCAGGCCTCTTCAGACATGTCTGTTCTCTGCCTTCAACTTGCCCCTTTTACTACTCTTCCAATTTCACTGTAAAGAGCAAGTACATATGAGGTTTGAAATTTACCTCTGCTCAGTGGGAAAGACAATAGTATAGAAGTACTGGTAATAAACTAGATGCCTCATTCCAAGAGTGAGGGAATACATATATCATGTGACCAATGAAAACTAAACCAACACAACTCACATTGCAAATTTTGAAAACTCCCCAACTGCCCACAAACTATATATAAAGCACAATTATTGGCAAAAAATATTCACTCGATTCATAGTTATGAACAAACGAAGTCTCAATCTGCTTCCAAACAATTCACAAATGGAAAAGAAGAGAGTTAGTTAACTGCATGATTGGTTATAAATTATTTGCTGAGATCTAGACAAAAAGTTCTTCATCCAAAGTTGCAATTATCTAATGGATAGGATGAGATGGTGAATTTTACAAAGCAGCTCTGTTTTCAAGGACCAATGGAAACATTACATGTTGATTGAAGTAAGAAGGCAGCACTGTCTTGTTAACCTTGAATTTATCAGAGCGTTCATAGCCAAATGGATTTTACTTTCATGACATATTTATATCTTTAATTATGATTGTTATGATAGTTTCCTTTCACGTGTATTTTTTTAACAATTGCTTTGAGCATTAAAATAATTTGTTTAATAGAAAGAATCCACTTCCTCCTTTGTAATTTGTTGGTGTTTTTAAAGCATTAGTTGAAAAGAGAGTAGCTATAACACTAATATGAAACTATAATATTTTATTTCATTTCATTTCATTTCAGGTATTTAATTAAACATTTTTAGTTAATCTTGTTGAAGCAAATGAGACAAACTGAACAAAAAAAAATTAGTACTTGACCAAGTATTTAAACATCACCATTCTGAAATTGTGTTTTATTCTCTCTTTATGCAAGTGTTGGGTAGTACTGCATCCTGGCTGCTGTTTAACTTACTTGAAGAGTTCCTTGGAAGGCTTGTCTTCACGTACAGTGCTACAGTGACACAGCTGTAGCACTTTAGCGAAGGTGCTCTTACACTGAGAGAAGAGCTTTTCCCATCACTGTAGTTTATCCACCTCCCCAAGAGGCGGTAGCTATGTCAGTGGGAGAAGCTCTCCCAACATAGCGCTGTCTACACTTTGGGGGGGGGTAGGTCAGTTTAACTGCATTGCTTAAAGGTGTCCATTTTCACACTCCTGAGCAACGTAGTTATAACAATATAGGTCTGTAGTGTAGAAAACTGGCCTATGTGCAAAATACTCCCTACCCCTTCTCCAAAAAGCAGGAAAGTTTCCATGTAGGGATCCACGAGGAGTGGAAGTGTTTGATAAAGAATTATCTCTGGAGATGCATTTTCTCTCACAGCAGATGTGGATTACCTGGCTCAGACCATGACCCAAGGCATTTTATGCCCCTATCTCCTCCATACTTATAATTCTTTTAGAATATAGAAGCAGTCTTGCTTGATCTATGGTTTTGATTTAGTGAATATAATATATATTTGGCTGCTGTACACAGTCCACTACTTTTACTTACATTGAATTCCAAGCTCTTTCCTCTTAGAATCACAAATAAATCTCATTAAAAGCTTGCTTTGTGGCCTGCATTCCCTCCCCCTCACTCCCCCCCCCCCCGACTCATAATGCAGGTTTAGTTGACTAGCCCCTCAAAAAGAGCACTTGGGTTTGTTTAACACAGAATGAGCGCTTCTTGTGATCCTGACTAATCTTAAGTAAAAATCTTCAATGAAAAGAATGGTTAATTTCTGGTCATCACTGATGTATATTGCGGTAACCATTATCAGGAAGTCAATACATCTTAATTAACATGGTGACTCTCCTCTAACGTCTGCGAGGCAAACCCACAACCCGACCAGGGCTGCTCACTCAGCTACAATGTCTAACCCCACCAGCAAAGCCTGCAGCCTCTAGCTCAGGCATACTGCAGCAATACATAATTATGTACAGATTGATCATTTCCATTACTTTCTAAAAGGGCTTTGGAAGGGATTACTGTCAGTATACCACTATTATGCCCGATAAAGTACCAAGCAGTAAAGGTATGTTGTGATGCTACATTTTCCTTTCAATGTAACATCAGCTGAATATGGTCACATCTTGCTGTCTCAGAGATGCTGCAGTGAAAAACCAGCAGGAAAGTGGAATAGTAACTATACTTTAATAATCAGGACCACAATATATTTTCTATGAGAAAGTTTCCCAGGAATTGGGCAAGGGAGGATGACCAAGTTTCACTCAGAACTTTCAAAAATCATTTGTACATAAACTGAGAACACACCTGCCAAACTTCAGCCCAAAATCTATGAGTGACAAAATTATAAGCAGTTGAAAATGATATCTTAGAATGGAAATGATTGTGAAACTTCAACTAGGAGCAGCCACATTGCATCAGACCTGCGATCCACCGAGTTCAGTATCTTGCCTCGGACAGTAGCCACCACAGACGCTTCAGAGGAAGGTTCAAAAGAACTCCACAGCAAAACCTTTGAAGCCACAGAATACCTTCCCATAGAGAACAACAATTTTAAATCAAAAATTGCTCATAGGGTTAACTTGTAAAAGCTACTGTGTTTTGAAGTTAGCTGGTTTGAGACAAATAACACAACTGGGAACTGAACAGCTCTGGCAACTGGTAATGCAATTTCTATCTCCATATCACTGGGAAGATACCAGCCCCTGTAAACAAAACTTGTTACAGTCCAATGCCTGTTACGTGTGCTCTGTGTGAAATGAGTTGATGGTCTTAGTCTAGTTTCTAGTGACCAGGTCTGCATCACAAACACAAGTGCTGGACTTCAATAGGCATGGAGACATTGCTTACTCACTCACTCCTAGCAGGAGGCCATTCTTGGTCAGGGTAAACAGGCAGTTTTGCTGCACATGTTGTAGTTATTCTGGGTAAACAGGGGGTTTCAGGATCCAGGCCTGTACCATCTTGCCACCTTTCATCAGATCCTAAAAGTCAGTTTACTCATTAGTAAAGGTGTTTGGCAGGATCCCGCCTCTTCTAACATAATCTTGAAAGAATAAAACAGTGTTATAATGGCATCTACCAGGATGCATGCAGAATGCATACAGGAGGCAAAGAATCATGAAAGCCCAAGGGTGTATAGGCTGAGTCAGTGAGCTGATAGATGGTGACTAGCATGGCGATTTTGAGAGTTAATAGTCACAGGGATGTATTTCTCAGAGGTTTGAAGGGAGAGCAAGGTCCTGTTGAGGTGTAATTGTTCTGCAATTGAGCCTCCTTATAGAAAGGGCCTTGATAAACAAGGTATTGTAGGAATAGGACCCAAAGGATTGAAACATCCCATAAGGGCTCAGAAGGCAAAGAGCCAAGATCTGTACCCTGATGGAATGGAGTTTGAAACCTTTGTTGAAACCCACTGGATAAAATGTAGGATGTTTTGAATGTTAACAGGAGGGAACGTTCATTCTGTTTCAGGGAAACCAGTTAGAAACATTGACAGAGATTTTGGATCAAGTTTAATTGGTTGAGGCTGTCTAGTTGCTTTCCAGGATGCTAACAATGTCAGATGAGAAACCTTCTGCTAGGAATCATGACTACGCACCCTCCAGGTCATGAGGTTCAGCAAGACTGGGATGTGGAAGGGAACGTGACCTAACAATAGCAAATATGGATGGAGAAGGAGGAACCACTTAGAACTGAATGAGTAACTGATTTTTGATCAGTGGTTGAACAAAAAAAAAAATGGGATAAAAAAGGTTCATTTTGAGCTAAAGCTGATTTTTCCGCCCGTAACCAAGTGAAAAAATGAAATAATTTGATTTGGGTCAAATGAAACATTTCAAATGTCATTTCAAAACAAAACTGTTCTTTTTACAAATCTCAAAACAAATCATTTTGACATTTGAAAATTTTTCCCGTCATTTTTTATTTGGCTGAAACTGTTAGTGAAAATCAAGCAGAGAATAGCAGCTAGAGACCTTTGCATTGCACCTGGAAGCAAAGAAGTCCAGTGAATGTGTGGCCTAGTGATGACAGAGGGACATGAAGATATCTTGGAAAAAGAAACATTCCCCTGAAAATCAGGATTCAAGCCAACCCACTGGCTCAGATTGTGTGGTCCTTTGGGGTACAAGGCTCAGAGGAGACCAAATGAGTTTCCACCAAAGTGCGAACTTCTAGCACCTCTGTCAGCAGTTGAGGACTGTAGGTGCCCTTGAAATTTGAAATAGGCCACCGCTGTGTTTTTCTGCACAGATCTTAGCATGTTTCCCTAGGATGACTGGGAGGGTGAGAGAGTGCTAGGGTTCCAGTGTTTGAGAGCCAAGCCAATAACCCAGATGTTCCGAAGATTGATATGATAAGCTCACAACTCAACAGGCTGGCATCTGTGGTAACTATAGGGTTACCTTCTTTCTATTAATGGGAAGATTTTGGCACTGTCACCGATAATACCTCAGAGAGTCAGTGTGGCTTTTGTGTGGAATGCGAAACAATGGATATGATTTTTGCTGCTCACCCAAATACAGGAAACGTGCCAAGAAAAAAAATCCATGACCTCTAGATAGTGTTTGTAGACCTCACAAAGGCCTTCAACACTGTTAGTCAAGAGGCTGTCGCTGGTGGATTTTGCACAAAGTTGGGTACCTGCACAAATTCATCACCACTCTGTGCTCATTCCACAACGGCATGCTGGCTAAAGTGTTAGAAAATGGCGTTTCTTTGTCATGACTGGTGTTCAGCTGGGCTGTGTGTTCACACCTACATTATTTACCATTTTCTTTGTTGCTTTGTTGCTAGATTCTTATAAAGACAGCATCTGGGGTATTTGCGTACAATTCCACACAGATGGCAGCATCTTCATCCTCCAGCATCTTTGTGCTCACAATAAAATGATTGACTTGCTCATCAGGGAATTCCTCTTTGTTGATGACTGAGCACTTATTGCACATACCATTTGAAGATATTCATTGATTGCTTTTTTAGACCAGCAAAGCAATTTGGACTGTCTATCCAGTCTGCTCCAGGAAAAATTTATTCTGTCCCTGAAATTGCAGTTGTTGACACACTGCTTAATGCAGAAGAAACATTTTGCTATCTTTATCTAATAATGCCACGGTTGACTAAAATCACATAGCACATTTCTAAAGCCAGTTCTATCTATGATCTTTGAACACTTTGTCACCACCTGTGGAATGTGAGAGGCATTCAACTTCACACCAAGAATGGCATCTATTATGCAATCATGTTAATCATCTTCTCTATTGCTGTGAAACATGAACATTTTATAGCAGATACTTGAAGCAATTAGAGTGTTTTGACATGCGCTGTCTGCATCTCAGCTGTAACATCAAGTGGTTGGACAGGATACCAAACATCAAAGTCCTGGAGCAGTGCTGCATGACTAGCGTGGAATCCCTAACCATACAGGCCCAACTTCACTATGCTGGTCACCTCATATGTATGGATAATATGCAACTCCCCAAAGCCATATTTTACGTACTGTTGAAAATGAACATGTACGCTGGGAGACCAATGAAAATTATGTAAGGGCACACTCAAAGCTCACCTAAAAGCTGGCCAAGATGACCTAAACACGTGGGAAGCTGCTGCTGCTGACAGATCAGGATGGTGGCAGACCTGTTCGTCTGCAGTTAAAGCCATCAAGAATAGCAGAACAGAAAAAGCCAAAGAATAGGAGAGAAAAAAGCAGGCTGTGGCAAAAACATGCATCCACGTCTGTCTAATGTGTGCTAGCATCTGCGGATCCCTCATCAGTTTACATTCACACAAGAAGACACACTGAAACAAACAGACTCAGATATAGGTAACTCTAACAATGACTTTAACATCTGAATTCTGTAATGGTCATCTGACCACCCTACTGCCCCCCAGAAGAGGAGGCTGCTTATGTACTATTAGTGACCATCCTTGTTCAAGGACTGGTGTAGCTAGTAGTAACCAACTAAGAAAACGCTAAGAAACACCTTTACTCAGTGTCACTGATTTCATAATCAGTGGGAAACAGACTTGCAATACCCCCAAAAGCTCCTACCACTTGGCAGAGGGGAGATATGTATGATCTTAGAAATGAGACTTTAAAAGGAAGTCAAAACTGGCAAATAATTGCCTCAATAAATGGAGTGTTGAGCTAAGTGACTCTGTAAACCCAGAAAAAGTAACACTGCAATCATTTAAAACTACCTATTGTAATGTTATGAATGTATAAATTTACTATGTTCTTACTGATAAACAGTTTTCCTTCTCCCACACATTCTCAGATATCTCAAATGTCAGATAAGCTTTTCAATACCTCTGTCACTCAGCAGCTTCCTCACTCTACAGCTTCTCGATCACTTGTGATATCATTTGGGTTCTCTTTCAATATCATATCATTTAGAAATCTCTCCCCATGTTTGCTCGACTCCCCCCACTTAGTTTGTGAAGGGTGGGGGGAGTTTTTTACAAGGTTAACTACTCAATTTCCCTCTGACAGCTCAACATGTCTTCCCAATGCCCAAATGTAGTATTTTTCTGCAACTATATGATACTGGGTATCCATTTTTTTAAAAAACAAGACAGCTGTCAATTTCAAGTAATAACAATACTTTGCACTAATATAAAACCTTCCTTCTGAGCATTTTAAACACTTTAAAAGAGTTAATTAAGCAAGCGCAAGTGATAAGGGAATAGTATCCTTATTTCAGATGGGTAAACTGAGGCAAGAAGTGATTTGTGCAGAGACACAGGATCAGTGACAAAGCCTTGAATAGAACTCAAACACCAGATCATGAGTCTTGTGCTAGTGTCACTCGACCCTTCTATTTTGCTTTAAAAACTCTTAGCATGCAGACACTTTCAGGCAGCTAAGCGATTATAATTTGCTTTCTATACCAACATTCATGAAAATATGCCCATTTCCTTTTCAAGTACAGTACTTGTGTCATATGTATTATAAAATCAGTGATTATCTGTAACCACAAAGCCTCAATTCATATCCTAATTATAAATCGAGTATGTAAATCTATCTGTGGCAGGTAGACTAAAGGGCAAACAGGCACAGCTAGTGAAATGCAGCCAGAATTTGTGGGGTTCATGCCAATGACAACCAAATAAATTATGTCTCCTTCATCTGCTATAATGGGATAAAATAGTAGTCATTCTGTGCACCTCCCATAGACAAATAACACTCATCCCTTACAAGAGGTCATGCTGTCTATACACTGCCTTCCTAATGACTGAACTTTAGTAGGTACAGATTAATTTGGAGTTGCATTGTATTCGGAGCTGCATGTCTTAACAAAACACCACTGCTGAGCCGGCACAGTAAGTATTAGATGTTAGTATCAACAAGTGCCAGAGAGGGAAGAGGAAGCGAACAGATACTGCAACAGAAATGAAACATGAAGTGGTTCACCATGTGAGCGAAACTCAAGTGATTTCACATGTCAGAAAGGCCTTGAATTTACACATACAGCCTTATCTATTTTTCATGCATTATATTTTATCATTTTAACAGATATCCAACAATCAACAGTGACAAGTGTGCAGCAGACACAAATAGGCTGTTCTGCATGATTACTCTTGGTTACATTTAGTTTATCAGGAAAACAAATTAACACAGAAGAAAAGTTGCAGAAAAATATTCTGATTTCAAAACAGCTGTGAATACCATAATGGTGGGTAGAAGGGACTGGGATATCTGAAGCATTTTAGCCAATTTCTATACAGCTGACCATTGAATTTATTTACATACCACATCCGCAGTTTTAGTGCAGTAAAGTGTTGTGTTGGATTTTTCTTATGCTCAGACATATTTACAATTAGGGATAGCTAATGTGTTTTGGCTAATTTTGAACCTGATCCAACACAGTTTTAATAAAGGTTTAAAGAAACACAAGATACAAAACCAGAAAATATAGACAGACAGTAACACTTATGACCCACTGACGTAGGCAAAGGATGGAAACAAAAAAACAAAATATCAAAAGTAGAGGCTTCACTAAAAGCACAAGATTCAATATTTTTATGTCAGTTGTAATCAAGTTGAATACTAAATGGCCTATGTAATCACTTGTCATTCTTCCTTCCCTTTTTCTCTCCTACGGTTTTAACACCACCTCATTGCTTCTTGTTTTAAATTAATTATAAGATCTTTTAAGCAAAAACTGAATCTTACTGTCTGCACAATGCTTAGCACAATGGAACCTGCTCCCAATGGCTGCCTTTGCGCAGTGTACTGTAGTCATATAGAAAGTAAGCCCCAACCTAAAACAAAAACGAACCCCACAACAATTTAAACATTTTAAGCCAAGGTGATCTAAAAAGGGGAGAAGTTTGTGACAATACGACAAATTTTTTCAAACAAATTTTGTTAAAAAATTGATTCAATTTCACCTAGATTTCTGAGGAGGGGAAATGGACCAATCTGTTAGGAACTCATGTTTTGCCAGTTACTCTCTATTGCTGTCAGCAGCAGCCAGCCTGGGCCATATGCATTTTTAGCTAACCAGGGCAGCCTGCCTTTTATCTAATCTAAGGTATTTATGGAGTAGCAGTGATGGGCTAAGACTGAGCCTTGATGTTCAGCCATAGGTAAGGAGTGGCATATGGCTTCACTGACCAGGAGAGTTTTGTTTAAATCACAATTGTGCCTTTTCCCCTGAGACGGGGTTAGGGTGGGAGAGGTAACTTTCTTTATCCATTATAATAGTGCAGCATGCTTCCCCTTTGCACCTGGCCAACAATGCTAGCCAACAGGTAGGGAGACAAAGGCACAGCTCCATCCATTCCCCAATCACTTGCTTGTGGTAGGGGAGTCAGAACACGCAGCTAGTGCATTTTCTCCAGGCCTCAAAAGTGAAATATGGACAAATGACATGGAGAGAAGCGGGAGGAGGGAATCCTTTCTCTCCTTTACACAGCTGTGTGGCTGCTTTGGGATGGGGCAATCTAGCACTATATAATCTATAGCTCAAGGTAGATCAGACATAGCAAAACTCCCCAAACCTTATTCAAAAATGGACTCTGCTATTGCCATCATAAAATTTTATAGCTTTTATCTGGATTTCTCTCTCCTTCTTCTAGCTTTTGTTATTGTGGGTTAACTTAACTGGATATCTGGGCTTCACAGCATGCTTGCCTCTCTCCTCCACAGCCAGGAAGTACACACAATACCCACAACTCATTGCCTGTAGGCTCTAAAATGTTCAGAAGGATTGTTTGTTCCCATTGAGCATAGCTGTATTGGAAGATTACAAATGAGTAGGTAGTCTCTGAGGTACCTGGTTCCAGTCTTTTGAGGGCTTTAACTTTTACAGCCAGGACCTTGAGCTAGACCTGGTAGTGATGAGAGATACTGGGGTGAGGGCTCAATTTTTTTAGACCTGCTCAATATGAGTATGGGCCACATATGGCTTCTAATACAGTCTGAGTGGCCTTGACCATTAGCTCTGCTGGCAGAGCATTACAGGAATAGAGTCTTGAGGAGAGAAATGTGTGAATTGTAGTTGCTAGGTCCTCATCCAGGAAGGAAGTGTGTTGAATCTTGTCAAGGTGGAGGTGGAATAAGAGGTTCCTTGTGAGTGTTGCTACCTGGTTTGTAAGGAAAAGTGATCAACATTAAGACACCAAGTCTTCACGCTATTTTGCATTGCAGAGCGGATGCTTTTGATCAGGGTTTCAGTTAATTCCCCAAAATGTTTCACTTTTCCTATGAGCATCATTTCCACCTTACTTGGGCTAGTCTTCTTCTAGCTGTTCTTCATCCAAGTGCTTGTACTGTGATATCTTTGTTATGACATTGTCTGTCAGGTAACAAAAAAGGGATAAAACTGGGTGGCATCAACAGCTGGGTGTCAGTGGAGCCCAGCAATGTTCTCTGGTCTATTTTTTTATTTTGGAGAAATGATCAGAGGATTTCACAGTGTGTTGTCACCACTCATATTAAAGTCCCAAGTAAGAATCGATAGCCCCCTGGGGCCAACCACTTAGAGAGAAGAAACTATCCCCTCCTGACTTCACACTGGCCCCATTTCTATTCTTTTTTACTTTAACTTGCTTATTACTCACTGTCATAAATATAAAGGGAAGGGTAAACACCTTTAAAATCCCTCCTGGCCAGAGGAAAAATCCTTTCACCTGTAAAGGGTTAAGAAGCTAGGATAACCTCGCTGGCACCTGACCAAAATGACCAATGCGGAGACAAGATACTTTCAAAAGTTGGAGGGGAGGAGAAACAAAGGCTCTCTGTCGGTGTGATGCTTTTGCTGGGAACAGAACAGGAATGGAGTCTTAGAACTTAGTAAGTAATCTAGCTAGATATGTGTTAAATTCTGTTTTCTTTAAATGGCTGAGAAAATAAGCTGTGCTCAATGGAATGTAGATTCCTGTTTTTGGGTCTTTTTGTAACTTAAGGTTTTGCCGAGAGGGATTCTCTATGTTTTGAATCTAATTACCCTGTAAGGTATTTACCATCCTGATTTTACAGAGGTGATTCTTTTACTTTTTTCTTCAATTAAAATTCTTCTTTTAAGAACCTGATTGCTTTTTCATTGTTCTTAAGATCCAAGGGTTTGGATCTGTATTCAGATTCTATGCAAATTGATGAGGATTTTTATCAAGCCTTCACCAGGAAAGGGGGTGTAGGGTTTGGTGAGGATTTTTGGGGAAAGACATTTCCAAGCAGACTCTTTCCCTGTTATATATCTGTTAGACATTCGGTGGTGGCATCAATAAAGTCCAAGGGCAAAAGGTAAAATAGTTTGTATCTTGGGGAAGTTTTCACCTAAACTGGTAAAAATAAGCTTAGGGGGTTTTCATGCAGGTCCCCACATCTGTACTCTAGAGTTCAGAGTGGGGAAGTAACCTTGACATGGTGGCAGAGCGGTGGGATTAACTTGAAATCATTTTGAGATCAATTTGAGATTTTTTGAACCAGAAGCACAGATTTTAAAAGGATTTTTTTTCCTTTGGGCTGCTGAAGCAGTTTAAGCTGAAAGCAGTTAAGGTTTTTTTTCTCTTCTTGGGGGCCACAGCACAGACAAAAGGGGATTGTCTTTTGTGAGCTGGAGTTTTCTCTACCTAAAGGCAGGATAGTTAACCTCCTGCAGGGAAATTCACAAGTCTTCACAGACCTGAAGTTGTTTTTTTCCCCTAAGAGCAACTAGACCTGAAGAAATTTTTTTTTCCTAAGAGCAACTAGAGGGGTTTTCTGCCTATTTACCTGGAGACAAAGGTGTTAGGGTTTTTTTAAGGATTTTTTTGTAGGCTGACAATCACTATCAGAGAACATAGGAATCTGGACAGCACAGCAAAATTTTACAAGCCAAGTTTTTGTTTTATTTTGTTTTCTTTCTAACTCTCGGGTGTAAAGTTAGTTAAAACAGAGAGGTTAGGATGACAGACTGTACTGTTCAACAGAAGCTGGAATTAGCCAGATTTGAGGTTGAGGAAAGACAAAAGAAACATGAAAGATGGGTAGAACTCAGACAGATGGAACTGGAGAAGGAAAAAGAGAGGAAGCATGCGGAGGAGGAAAAGGAAAAAGAGACGAAGCATCCACTGGAGATGGAGAAGGCAAAGACTCAGCAGAATATACCAACAAACCCTAGCAATCCTTCTCCAGGTACCACTTCCCATCCCAGAAAGTTCCCAACCTACAAGGCAGGCGATGATACTGAGGCCTTCTTAGAAAACTTCGGAAGAGCCTGCCTTGGGTACAGCATCTCTACAGACCAATACATGGTAGAGCTGAGGCCGCAGCTCAGTGGACCTTAGCTGAGGTGGCGGCTGAAATGCCTAAGGAACACATGAACCAGTATGAACTGTTTAAAACCAAGGCAAGAGTCAGAATGGGACAAACACCCAAGCATTCCCGTCAGCAGTTCAGAGCCCGAAGGTGGAAACCAGACTTGTCATTTACCCGACATGCCTACCATATTGTGAAACATTGGGATGCCTGGATATCAGGAGCAAGTGTTAAATCTGCGGAAGATTTGCCCTTCCTAATGCAAATGGAGCAGTTCTTAGAGGGTGTTCCTGGGGAAATAGAAAGATACATCCTAGATGGGAAGCCCAAGACTGTAATCGAGGCAGGGGAGATTGGAGCCAAATGGGTGGATGTGGCAGAAAAGAAAAAAATTGGTCGCAGTTGGAGCGGATACCAGAAGGGACAACCTCCGACCACACCCTACTACTGGGGTCAGCCCAAGGCACCAACTATCCCCCAAGGAACTCTCCAACCATCTTATTGTCCCACCACACCATTCTGCAGCAACCCACCTCGCCCCAGTGACCCGTCAGCTGGGCGATATTTTAAATGTAACGAGCCGGGCATGTAAAGGCCAACTGAAGAACCCCAACAGATAATAGTCCATTACACCGGAATCACACCAGAGGTCCTCAGGCCCAGATACCTCCCAGATACCCTCGGAGCAGAGGGAAACTGTGAGTGTGAGCGGGAAGAAGGTCACCGTGTGGAGGGACACCGGACCACAAGTATCGGCTATCCATGCTTCCTTAGTGGACCCCAATTTAATCAACCCAGAGATCCAAGTGATGATTCAACCCTTCAAGTCCAACTCTTTCAATTTACCTACAGCCAAGTTACCTGTCCAGTACAAGGGCTGGTCAGGAACATCGACTTTTACAGTCTATGATGATTATCCCATCCCCATGCTGCTGGGGGAAGACTTGGCCAATCGTGTGAAGCTAGCCAAGAGGATGGGAATGGTCACCCATAGCCAGGCTAAACAAGCCGTCACACCTAGCTCTGTTCCAGAAACTTCTACCAGGACCTGGTCAGAGGTGATGGACCCGGACCCAGGCCAATGTCTGCAATAGCAGTAGTGGATCTAGTCCCAGAGACCCAGACACAGCCAGTCCCAGAACCAGAACCAGCAGAACAACTAGTACCAGACCCATTGCCAGCACTGAACCCAGTACTTGCAACCCCAACACCAGAGGGCCCCACCGAACCTGAACCAGCAGCAGCCGATAACCCTACACAAGAGGCTCAGCTGGAGCCTGAACCCCAACATAGTGCACCAGCAGAGAGCGGTTCACAGTCCCTTGAAACAGCCCCATCTCCTACATTGCTTCCAGAGGGACCAAGCATAGGTTCACAATCCAATGAGGAACTGATGTGCCCAGCATCAAGGGAACAGTTCCAGACTGAACAGGAAGCAGATGAAAGCCTCCAGAGAGCTTGGATGGTGGCACGGGGCAACCCACTGCCTCTCAGCTCTTCTAATCAATCCAGGTTTGTTGCAGAAAGAGGACTTTTATACAAGGAAACTCTTTCTGGTGGACACCAGGAAGACTGGCATCCTCAGAGACAGTTGGTAGTTCCAACTAAGTACTGGGTAAAGCTTAGCCCACGATCATCCTAGTGGCCATGCTGGGGTGAACAGGACCGAAGACCGTTTGTGGAGGTCATTCCACTGGGAGGGAATGGGCAAGGATATTTCTACCTATGTCCGGTCTTGTGAGGTATGCCAAAAAGTGGGAAAACCCCAAGACCAGGTCAAAGCCCCTCTCCAGCCACTCCCCATCATTGAAGTTCCATTTCAGTGAGTAGCTGTGGATATTCTGGATCATTTTCCGAAAAAGACACCCAGAGGAAAGCAGTACATACTGACTTTCATGGAATTTACCACCCGATGGCCGGAAGCAGTAGCTCTAAGCAACACCAGGGCTAAAAGTGTGTGCCAGGCACTAGCAGATATTTTTGCCAGGGTAGGTTGGCCCTCCGACACCTTCACAGATGCAGGAACTAATTTCCTGGCAGGAACTATGGAAAGCCTTTGGGAAGCTCATGGGGTAAATCTCTTGGTTGCCACTCCTTACCACCATCAAACAAATGGCATGGTAGAGAAGGTTAATGGAACTTTGGGGGCCATGATACGTAAATTTGTAAATGAGCACTCCAATGACTGGGAGCTAGTGTTGCAGCAGTTGATCTTTGCCTACAGAGGTGTACCACATCCCAGTTTAGGGTTTTCACCATTTGAACTTGTATACGGCCGTGAGGTTAAGGGGCCATTACAGTTGGTGAAGCAGCAATGGGAGGGATATACACCTTCTCCAGGAACTAACATTCTGGACTTTGTAACCAACCTACAAAACATCCTCCGAACCTCTCTAGCCCTTGCTAACGAAAACCTATAGGATGCTCAAAAAGAGCAAAAAGCCTGGTATGATAAACATGCCAGAGAGTGTTCCTTCAAAGTAGGGGACCAGGTCATGGTCTTAAAGGCGCTCCAGGCCCATAAAATGGAAGCATCATGGGAAGGGCCATTCATAATCCAGGAGCACCTGGGAGCTGTTAATTATCTCATAGCATTCCCCACCTCCAACTGAAAGCCTAAAGTATAACATATTAATTCTCTAAAGCCCTTTTATTCCAAAGAATTAAAGGTTTGTCAGTTTACAGCCCAGGGAGGAGATGACGCTGAGTGGCCTGAAGGTGTCTACTATGAAGAAAAAAGTGCTGGTGAACCTCCCCATAACTCTTGGGCATATGCAATGACAGTAGATCCAGGAGCTATGCACTAGCTGCGCGCTGATGTTCTCAGCCACCCCAGGACTGACTGAACGGGCATACCACTCCATTGACACAGGTAATGCTCACCCAATTAAAGTCCAACCTTACCGGGTGTCTCCTCAAGGTAAAACTTCTATAGAACAAGAGATCCAGGATATGCTATAGATGGGTGTAATCCATCCCTCTGGTAGTGCTTGGGCATCTCCAGTGGTTCTAGTTCCCAAACCAGATGGGGAGATACGTTTTTGCGTGGACTACTGTAAGATAAATGCTGTAACTCGCCCCCACAACTATCCAATCCCATGCACAGATGAACTATTAGAGAAACTGGGACGGGACCAGTTCATCTCTACCTTGGATTTAACCAAGGGGTACTGGCAGGTACCACTAGATGAATCCGCCAAGGAAAGGTCAGCCTTTACCACACACGTCGGGCTATATGAATTTAATATACTCCCTTTCAGGCTGAGGAATGCACCCACCATCTTCCAAAGACTTGTAGATGGTCTCCTAGTGGGATTAGGAGAATATGCTGTCGCCTACTTTGACGATGTGGCCGTATTTTCGGATTCCTGGGCAGAACACCTGGAACATCTACAAAAAGTCTTCGAGCGCATAAGGGAGGCAGGACTAACTGTTAAGCTAAGAAGTGTCAAATAGGCCTAAACAGAGTGACTTACCTTGGACACCAGGTGGGTCAAGGAACTATCAACCCCCTACAGGCCAAAGTGGATGCTATCCAAAAGTGGCCTGTCCCAAAGTCAAAGAAACAGGTTCAGTCTTTCTTAGGCTTGGCCGGTTATTACAGGTGATTTGTACAACCAATACAACCAAATCGCCGCCTCACTTACAGACCTAACCAAAAAGAAACAGCCAAATGCCGTTCAGTGCACCAAAGGGTGTCAGAAGGCCTTTAACCAGCTTAAAGTGACACTCATGTCTGACCCCGTACTAAGGGCCCCAGACTTTGACAAACCGTTCCTAGTAACCACTGATGCGTCCGAGCGTGGTGTGGGAGCAGTTTTAAAGCAAGAAGGACCGTATCAAGAATTCCACCCTGTGGTGTTTCTCAGCGAGAAGCTGTCTGAGAGGGAAAGCAACTGGTCAGTCAGTGAAAAAGAATGTTACGCCATTTTCTACGCTCTGGAAAAGCTACGCCCATATGTTTGGGAATGGCGTTTCCACCTGCAAACCCATCATGCTGCACTACAGTGGCTTCATACCGCCATGGGAAATAACAAAAAACTTATTCGGTGGAGTTTTGCTCTCCAAGATTTTGATTTCGACATCTAACACATCTCAGGAGCTTCTAACAAAATGGCTGATGCACTCTCCCGTGAAAGTTTCCCAGAATCAACTGGTTAAAATCATCCTTGAGATGTGGAAAATATTGTTAGTCTTTATATACTTGGTAGTATATTTAGAGGTGCATGTGTTTTATTAACTCTGTTTTCTCCTAGAGCTCCAGGAAGAAATCACAGCCAGCGTTTCACCCTATCTGTGATTTGGGGGGCGTATCATAAATATAAAGGTAAGGGTAAACACCTTTAAAATCCCTCCTGGCCAGAGGAAAACCCCTTCACCTGTAAAGGGTTAAGAAGCTAGTGTAATCTCGCTGGCACCTGACCAAAATGACGTTTCCAAGAGGGCTCTTTCCCAGTTATATATCTGTTAGACGCTTGGTGGTGGCAGCAATAGTCTGAGGGAAAAAGGAAAATAGTTTGCATCTTGGAGAAGTTTTAACCTAAGCTGGTAAAAATAAGCTTAGGAGGTTTTCATGCAGGTCCCCACATCTGTACCCTAGAGTTCAGAGTGGGGAAGGAACCTTGACCCTCATAAAATGAGAGACTGTCAAAACATGCAGAGAGCAGAGCATCTGCCTCAGTAGTGCTGGAATTGGACAGGACAAAGAGAGAGCCTTTATGGACAGCACCACCAAAGTCCTGAATATTCACATTATTAGGAAAACCACACTAGTAAGAACAGTTACACACATCACAATGGACCGCTGACTGCCTGGTTGTAACCATGGATACCACAGGGCCACGTCAGCAGCTTCCCCAATATGGCATTTGATGTATTTTCAAATTGAACAGGAATACAACTCCGTTCCATGAATTCTGTGGCCTGGAATGAAGATTGGATGTTAATGGTATATTCCAGGGGTCGGCAACCCATGGCACGTGTGCCAAAGACGGCACGTGAGCCCATTTTTAATGGCACTGGGTCCCGGCAGGCAGCAGGGTGCCATTAAAAGCCCAGCCTGGCCCAGCCCGCTCTTCTCCGCTCCCCGCCCCCTCCCGCGGGGGCAGGGGGCAAGGGGCAGAAGCTTGGTCCTGCCGGCTCCCCTGCCTCTTCCTGCAGTGTGCTGGGTTCCTGTCCCCGCCTCCTCCTCTCCGTCCCTCCCTCCCCGGTGGCCGATCAGCTGATGGCTCTTGCAAGGGGGGTGGGGGAGGAGCAGAGTCAGCATGCTCGCTGCTCCCGGCGGAGGCAGAGAAGAAGCCGGAGCAGGGCCTTGGGGAAGCGGGGCATATCCCCTCCAGCCCCCTGCTGTGAGCACCCCGTGACCCCAGCCCACACACCCAGCCCTCTGTCCTGACCCCCCCCCACACACACCCAGTCCTGTGCCCTGAGCCCTGCAGCCTTGCACACCCACAAGGACCCTGCCTGAGCCCTGTACCCCCCCACACACCCAGCCCTCTGCTTGACTCCTTCACCCCCCTCCACAACCCCAGCCCTGACTCTGGCACCCCCCACATACCCAGGCCCCCCTCACTCCATGCCCTGACACCTGCACCCCCCTCACATGCCCCCAGCGCTCTGCCCTGACTCTTGCACCCCCACACATACCCAGCCCCCCCACACCCCATGCACCCCCCTCCTGACTCTTGCACCCCTCCACATCCCCACCCCCACCCTGAGCACCAAACAGGAGCTCCTGCACCTCCCTCCACCCCCCACATTCCCACCTGCACCCCTCCCACCAATTGGGAGCTGCCCAGATAAGCGCTCCACACCCAAACCTCCTGCCCCAACCCTGAGCCCAACTCCCTCATTCTAGCTCCTGGCCAGACCCTACACCCCAACCTGCTCCTTCACCCCCAGCCCTGTGCTCAGTGCAGAGAGAGAGGAAGAGAATGGCCAGAACCAGGGAGAAGGTAGGTACCCTCTCTGTGGGCAGGGCCGGCACTGGGCTGAGCGGGGCCGGCAGCCAGGATCCCGGCTGGCAGGAGCCAGTGGATGGAACCCCTCAGCGACAGCGGGCTGAGCCGCTCAGCCCACTGCCGGTCTGGGGTTCTGGCTGCCGGCCCCTTACCAGCCGGGGTCCCGGCTGCAGGCCCCGCTCAGCCTGCTGCCAGACTAGGTGAATGGAACCCCAGACCAGCAGCAGGCTGAGCAGGCCGGCGGCGTAAGATCAACATTTTAATTTAATTTTAAATGAAGCTTCTTAAACATTTTGAAAACCTTATTTTACAATACAACAATAGTTTAGTTATATAATATATAGACTCATAGAGAGAGAGATCTTCTTTAAAAAACATTAAAATGTATTACCGGCATGTGAAACCTTAAATTAAAGTGAATAAATGAAGACTCGGAACACTACTTCTGAAAGGTTGCCGACCCCTGGTATATTCATTCAAAAATTGAACTAAACACAGCATTTCCTGAACTGCCCAATCATGACTAACCTTTAACAACCAAAGGAAAAAAAAAGCCACCCTGGCTTGATTGATAAGGGTAAAGAAAAAGACCTTTATCTCCACAATCTCACCTAACAGAGTGAGTCCTGGAAGGCTTGATTCATATGATAGTCCTATCAGCAATGCAAGTCAGCACTCTGTATTAACGCTGAACATTGGCATTGTACTTCTGGTGGGGATGGAATGAAAATTAGCATTCAGGTGTCACTGGCATACAGGGGATAGCAGAGCAGCACAGCTCCCCATCATTCAAGAACTCCCCTCACTTGGGTAATGCAGACCCCACCCCCACACTCTCCATTCTCCTTGGCTGGTGCAGCAAAACCTTCCCCCTCTTTTTTCAATCTATTCTAACCATGGCTGGCATGGGGAACCTCTTATTACTTGCAGCCTAGAGTGATGCTTTGGGGAAGAACAGGCTTGCTACCCTCAGGTAGCAAGTGGCCTCAGAAACAACAGAAGCATTTCAGCAAGTAACCCCTATATTCAGAAGTGCTTTGTGGGGGAACTCAGAGCATTACTTGCCAATGTCACTGATCCGGTGTGACCATATCAAATTACAGCTTCTCTGTGCAGCAGTTTGCCCACCTCCGTTATGAACATATGACTACTTACCTACTAAATCATATTTCTCCACCCTAACAAAGAAAAGTACTCTCCCTGAACTATCAAGCCACAGGCCACACAAAATGGATTGATGATGAGAGGGTACAAGGAGGTTTTGCTAGAAGTTTAGTATTTGGCTCTTGTCACCCAGGAACCTCTTCATGCCAACTGGCAGAGTGCACAGGGACTGCGTAGGGTTTTACTGGGGACCCACTGGGTCAGAATTCTGCATAATAGTTTAGCAAAGGGTTGCATGTGAGGTCTCTACAAGAGTTATTGCAAAATGAATGTACAGATAATATTTAATATTTATCTACACTCAAAATTATGTTCTGAAGGCCTGGGAGGTAAGGTATGTCACCTCCTAATGATGTTGCTCTCAGGCAGGAGGTAACAGCTCTCTCTGCCTGGCCATGACGGCATTGTATACTGCATAACAGATCCCTATTTGTATACTGAACTAGATACAAGTTAAAAGGTTATGAAAACTATAAGAGAGAAAATCTTCAAGAAAAAACAATCAGCCAAAGGGTGTGCTACTTATGACTAAGATCAAAGGATTAGTCTAGTATATTAGGGAATGCAAAAAAACACACAGGATCCTTCACCACTGAGACAAGCTAGCATTGCGGTTGTCTCATGAGAAGACAGTCACAGCCAGCCTGGCTGTAAAGCACTGGAGAGCAATACTTTATTAGACATGAAAGTATGTTAATTAAGTCTAGGCTCTAGAGTGTGTTAATGGTTTTGTCTTGTATGTAACCACTTCTACTTGCTATCATTTCAGAGTAGCAGCCGTGTTAGTCTGTATTCACAAAAAGAAAAGGAGGATTTGTGGCACCTTAGAGACTAACACATTTATCTGAGCATAAGCTTTCGTGAGCTACAGCTCACTTCATCGGATGCATTTGCCAAATCCGATGAAGTGAGCTGTAGCTCACGAAAGCTTATGCTCAAATAAATTTGTTTGTCTCTAAGGTGCCACAAGTCCTCCTTTTCTTTTTGCTATCATTTGACTCTCTTAAATAACTTCATTTCACTATGAACATACCTAAGTGCCATGTGTTAAGCAGAGCGGTGATCTGAGGTAGAACAGGTAAACTGGGGTTTTCTGCTTTTTGGAAGCAGCGAATCTGTGAATACTGCAAGGGAACTGATTGGAAGGCTTGAAGGTTGGAGTGTGCCTATGGCTAACCTGTAAAGAGACAGCGGGGCCTGCATAGGCCTAGAGGGGAGTGCCTGTGTTGCCTGTAGCTAGTGGAGTTGAAGAGCTGACCCCTGGCAGGCATAGACAAGGCTTCCTCACACTAAGGGCAGGCAGGTGCAAGGTACTTTACAACTCTGTGTACTCCCAGGATGTGTCACAGCTCTCACAATATTATTCAGAACAGCTGCATCAACTTCTGGTCCTTGCAAAACAAGACTATATCATTGGTTCCAGGGAGTGAGAGAGGAAAAATATTATTTATCTAAATTATTATGGAAGAATGCGGGGGGGATGAAAATCGTGTTCATTACCCATATTTCTTCAAAAATTCATGCCTCTTTCCTGTATCCTGTTACACTTTGGATACACTGTCACTTTAACCGTCTTACGAATTCGCAAGAATCCAAGATGGCAGTCATAGGGAGCAGGTACACACGTGTGACACTGAGTCAGCCACGCTGATGTCAGTGATGGTACCACATGCATCAGAAAAAATCCTTGTAGTTAAAGACTCCACATGAATAATTGGATTATTCTAGATTAAACTCAAATTTCCCATTTTTTACATAAATTATTTAACATTTCCTCTCTACGGAAGGAAATGAAGGATTATAGAACTCTAAACTCAGACAATTCTTTTTTTTTTCATATTTCTGTTGGGGAAAAAAGCATTAAAATTTGTTTTGGGAAACAAATTAAACATCTATGATATCCCATCCATCTACAGATGGTTAGACAATACTGCACAATGAGATGTTTGAGCATGCGTACATCAGATAATATCTGCATCCTGCAATTTAATGTATGAAGAATTTTGTAACCTCAGAGTTCAGCTACTGCAATATGTAGCCCTTCCCTGGAGTGTCTTACTGCTGGGACCAGATATTAACTTGATATTAATACATGAACCTCTCAGCTTCAACACTGAGGCTCCATAGCAGATTTATAAGAAGTAGGCACCAAGTTCATGCAAGGTCTGACTAGAATCTAATCTTATTTTTTCTTTTTCCTGAAAGTTCCTTCCTACCTAAGCTCCCCAACTTCATTCTATATTTGTAATCAGACTTTCCTTTCATGTAGCATTTTTTGTCTGAAAAAATCTCAACTTTTTTTTTTTTTTACAAATGTTTATAAATTGACCCTTGCAACACCCCTGTGATGTATGTAAAGATTATCCCTCTTTTCCTGATTGGGAAACTAAGGTCCAGAACTTCAGTAACTAATACAAGGCCCTGCAACAAGTCCATGTAACTACCAAAGAGTGAATTTTAGATCCTCTGACTTCCAATCCTGTACCTTAATCAGATAACTGTCTTTCCTCTCCAGCGCAGGTTCAACATTGTGTCACATTCCCACCAACAAAATGAGGGCTTGACAAAGCTCTCTGTAGACTATGTTAATGCCTGGCTATGTGTCCATCAGATGGACTAATTAAATAGCCACAGAAGATTCCAGTCCCCTTATTCCCAAGTGGTTCAGTACCTCACACTGCCCTGGGTCTTGGAGACTGGGACCCAGATTCCAGTCTCCACATGTTGGAACCCTTAATTATTATAGATCCTAAGTAAAGCCAGATCATCTTTATTATCCTGACCAACACACTGCTACGGTATTTCCACAATGCCTTGACTTTGGCTCACAGTGAAAGGCTTTCTACTAACCTCACTTTAGTTTCTGTGCTATGAGCTGATTCCTTTAAATGGCTCATTTATTTCTGTTCTTTTCAAGTGATATTCATGAGAGTCACTTTTATCCAAGTAGTATCTAGTTTTAGCAATGGTTCCAGTTTCTCTGATTAAGCTACTTTATCTGAGAACCGCTCATAGTTAATGTGTGTATATTTCTTTTAACAGTGCATCCAACCAATCTGGTGGTAACATATGGTTAGTTTCTTTTTTAAAATTGGGTATTTAGTTATGATACATCTGCAAAGATTCTTTAACTTTATATTCAAATATTTGCCAACCTCAGGCAAACTGTTTTGTTTTGTCTGTGTTTATTGTTCCCCATATGACTGTAGCATGTTTTATGCTAGTTACTGGCAGAACCTTTGCTAAATTACATCATGTGTTAACTCTCCTTCATATGCATCTCAGCTCTGTTTCTTGAGTTGCAGTTAAAATGAAGCAGCATGAATCATGTAGCAACAAATTACCTTTTAAACTAGTGCAATATGACCTTTTGATTTTTAGCCCAAAGCAAGCAGGAAGCCATAGAAAACACAGATGCAAAGATGGTGTGAAAAGGGACTGTTCACCTTGGTAAATCACTTAGCGATCCTCAGATGAAAGGTGCTATACTAGTTTTAGGTGTTATTTCCATGTCATAGGTGGTTCACTATGCATTTGATGCCAGAGACTGCTCTGGCAAGTTCAACAACATGGCACAATTGTTTTCATTTCTTTGGCCTCTAGGCCTTTACAGCTTTGTTATTTCTGCTGTATGTGGTGATCTGCATGAAGCCTTTGGCTTTAACTCTGAAGACTAAGCACTATTTTCTCTAACAACCTTTCTGTAGTGGGACACTTGCTATATGACAAAACTTGACTGGATATGCCCATTGTGTAAATGTGTTTTGTTTCCCTTCAGTTTTTACAGTTCCATCAGTAAGGTACTACCTGTTTTTTTATTTTAATACAGTACTTCACAATGGGCTTATTCTGCAGACTCAGTTTTAGAGAGCCATACGTAACCTTGCAGAGCCATCCTGTAAAATCTTGATTGAGAAGCGTGCATTCTGGCTGATGGGAGCAGATTGGTGGGATCCTTGAACCTAGGACAAGCGGATTAGCCACTTCTATATGAGTCCCTACTTATTATGATGAAGTCAGCAGCAGAATGAGTTGATAATCCCAGTTAACCCCCTTAGGTGGAAGTGCCTTCTTCTAGACACTCCTTCATACATCTCCTACTGAGCTACTCTGTCTGAATGCCCTTCAAATTCTGTCTCCCTCTACCAGCATGACATCCAGTGGGAGAAAAGGGAGTCTATTACAGCAACGTATGCAATGACAGATGTTAGTTTTAAGTACAAATCAGTTTTGTGTGCGTAGGATCTAAAGATCCCACTGGTTTGGGAGCTCACCAGCCTGTCGAGATGATGTCTGGGCACAATATTAACCATCAGGATTTATACTGTGGAAGCATGTAAGATGTGTGAGGGACTTTACAAAATGAGATTGGCAGTCCCTGCTGCCAAGAGTGAGCAGTCTCAAAAGACAAAAATGAAGGGTGGAGGAAATGAGGTGTAATACACCCATTTTTGCATAAGCCACATCTTTGGTATCTCTGTGCCTCACATCTGTCAGAAGCAGCAGATGTTCAGGGGTGATGCACTGTTTCTATCAACGTGCATTGAAGAAATGCCCCAAGAGCCACAGTCACAAATCTGTGTTCCTTTCATGTCCAGCCTGCACCCTCTTTTTCATGTCCACAGGGGTGAATACCTGCTGAGAATTTGGCAGTTGGAATTTTGTGTTATGACCCATTCAGCTCAGAATAGAATCCTACTTATCTGTCTAGATGCATAGTATATGATTAAAATTATTGACTAAGAAAATGTTATGGTAATGCTCTAGACATTTTATATTTATACACATGAATACACACATAAGTAACTTTGTAAAGCTAAAGTTAATACAAAAACAAATATTAGATTATAGGGTGCTGGTTTTTCTTTTTCCCTTTTGTAAGTTTAAACCACATTACCTCATCATAATTTACTCTGCTTTGTTTAGTTAGTTACTCTTGATGAGGTCACAGCCAGAAAGATGTTTTAACTCAGCAAGAGAAGTACTTCTGAAAACACTCCCAATCAAAAAATTGTCCCATAGTTTTCAACAGACAGCATAAGCATGTTGACCTAAGCAGTCTGTTTTGGCAAATATTCTCACAAAAAGGAAATTCCCATAGCAACAGTGACTATTCCATGGAAACTGCAGCTATGGGAATAAAGAAATTAGAGAACTATTCAAAATTATAAACACATGCAAACACTTTTTTTGGTAATTTCATTGTGTTTGCTTTGTCAGAAATCTTAGTACCAGAGAAAAATCCCTAGGAAAAACACAGAGCTCATTGAAACTGTTCAAAACGCTTGTTTTAAAAAAAAATCAAGATTGCTAAATCAAACACTCCAAAGTTACAAAGGGGCAAAATTAAGGTTGCCTGTGTAACCTTAATTTGGCCTCCTTGTGCCTATGCATTATGACCGTCTAGACTCTAGTTAGATGATTGCATAATATTTTTTCACAAGACTCCTGCCTAACTGAGTGCATAAGGTGGGCAGTGCTCATTGTACAGGTAGCTTTTCAATATTTCTTTTAATCCTCATAATTCTGTGGTGGCCACATGCATTATTTTCTGCACATTGTACAAACCCTCCACAAATACAGAATTTTTCATTTCGTCATGGGCTTTTCTATGATGCTCTCATCGGGGTATCTTACTTTGTTACAAAGATCAATTGAACTTCACAACATTCCTGTGAGATAAGGTGATATTTGTGGCACTCTGTACCCTAAGCAACACCCTGGAACCTCATATTCACCAATGTCATATGATTATATGTTTCATACGAAGCATGCCACCTAAGCTGGAAGCAACAAGCATACAGAGAAGAGGAAAATTTCATCTGAGGAGACTCACCAGGCTTCAGGGGGAACTCTCTGTATTAAGGACTGTAACATCCAATGGGATGAGAAAATTGCTTGATCTAAGTATCGCCTAGTGTAATATGATTTAAAATTTAGATTGGGCGCTTATTTTTATTTTAGTTGGTAACCATTTCTATCCTTTTATGCCTACCACTTATAATCACTTAAAATCTCTCTTTCTGTACTTAATAAACCTGTTTTATGTTTTACCTAAAACAGTGTATTTTGCCTGAAATGCTTGAGAAACCTCAGCTCATGTACAATGGCTTGTACATGTCTTCTCCACATTGAGGGATTATAAACTTATACTGGTCAGGCTTCTGACCAGGGAAGGACCATACAGCTCAAGGGTGCTAGGCAGAGGAGCTGGGGAGAATTGGCTGGAGCCTCTCTATTGTTAGTTCTTGGATGACTGGGAGAAGCATTCATGTAACCCGTCTGGGTGAGTCCCTGCCTGTGGATGTCTGTGTAAGTACAGTACCTGCCAGAGGTTTTAAGCTTGTAACAGCACCACAGAGTGAGAAGGAGCCCAGGTTAGTTGAAGGGAGGGCTCAGAAGTACCCCAGTTCTAGGTTATATCCCAGGGATCCCATCACAATATTATCCTTATTATGCAGATGGGAGATCAAAGTCAAAATTCCACTAATTTTGGGTGTGCAATTTCAGAAGACTACAGCCTGATTTTTCAGAATACTTCACATTTTTATAAAACTACATATTCATAAAACAGCTTCCTTCTTCCTCAATTGTGAGTGTCACCACTTGTGCAAATGACACACCATGGGTCCACTTAGGGTACCTGGAAAATGAGGCATACTCAACTAGTGGCCGGCTGTGAAAACTCTGATTTATGTGACTTGCCTAGTATCACATAGGAACTCTGTGGCAGAAAAAAGGGAAAGTAGAATCCAGTTCTCCCAGGCACCATTCAACTTCTCTAACTATGAGACTATCTTGTCTTTCCTACCTTCCTCATTCACTACACTCCTTTCAAATTCTGCAATCAGCAAAGCACAGATCTTACAGAAAACAGTATCCTTCACTGCACAGCCCAGATTCTTCCACAGAGCAGGTCCATTCTGCACAATGCATGAGGCAGAGGTTGTGTGTAAACAGATAGTATGTGACCATATAAAGTCTGTATCATAATGCTTGCTAATGACCAGCAGCAAACCCCTCCAGGCACTGTCATCACTAAGCCACTACCATGCAGAAGCACACCCAGCAAAGTTGCATGAATGCTCTCCAGGCTACTCATTGTATTAGCAAGAGTGTTGTAAGCAAGACACAAGAAGCAATCTTCTGCTCTACTCCATGATGATTAGGCCTCAACTGGAGTGTTGTGTCCAGTTCTAGGCACCACATTTCAGGAAAGATGTGGACAAATTGGAGAAAGTCCAGAGAAGAGCAAAAAAATGATTAAAAGTCTAGAAAACATGACCAATGAGGGAAGATTGAAAAAATTGGGTTTAGTTAGTCTGGAAAAGAAAAGAATAAGTGGGGACATGATAACAGTTTTCAAATACATAAAAGGTATTTTATGGAGAAGGGATACAAGGACACAAGGAGAAGGGATAAAAATTGTTCTTCTTAACCTCTGAGGATGGGACAAGAATCAATGGGCTTAAATTGCAGCAAGGGAGGTTTAGGTTGGACATTAGGAAAAACTTCTTAACTGTCTGGGTGATTAAGCACTGGAATAAATTGCTTAGGGAGGTTGTGGAATCCCTGTCATTGGAGATTTTTAAAAGCAGGTTAGACTAACACCTGTCAGGGATGGTCTAGATAATACTTAGTCCTGCCATGAGTGCAGGGGACTGGACTAAATGACCTCTCAAGGTCCCTTCCAGTCCTATGATTCTATGAACTATACACAGGAAAACACCAGCAAATCTCCCAAGTCCCCAGCCTTGCATCCCAGAAATGTACCGTCCTACACTGCTCAAGACCTTCTCTTGAACAGTGCAAGCTAATCAGTTTTCCAGTTTGTCAAAGGACAGTGGACACGAACCAGTCTTTTTAACCCGAGCAGCTTTCCTAAGCACTTTAGACAAACTCACTGGTAAGGATAAAACATTAAAATAAGCATTTTAACTACAAAAATATAGATTTTAAGTGATCATAAGTAGTAGGTATAAAGGTCAGAGATAGTTACCTAAGCAAATAAAAAGGAAGCATGCAGTTTAAATCATAGAGTTGAGCAATTCCCCTGGTGTGGGGTCGTGTGCAACTGAGTCTAAGTCTATGTCTACACTAGCACTTTTGTCGCTAAAACTTTTGTCGGTCAGGAGTGTGAAAAAAACAACCCGCTGACTGACATAAGTTTCACAGACAAAAGCGCCGGTGTGAACAGCACTATGTTGGCAGGAATCACTCTCCCACTGTCATAGTGACTGCTGCTCATTGGGGGTGTTTTAATTATGCCGATGGGAGAGCTCTCCTCCGTTGGCATAGAGCGGCTACATGGGAGACCTTGCGGTGGTGCAGGCAGATGCAGCGGTACAACTGTGTCGCTGTAAGATCTGTAGTGTAGACATAGTCATAGAGTTGAGCAATCCCCATTGTGTGGTGCTTGCCCAACTCTTTTACAGAATTATAAATCTCTTGTTTACAACTCCCTGCAGATTAATGGTTGTTTAATGCCTGTCTGGGTGTGGATCACTTCTTTTTTTTGTCACTGGAGGGCTAGGAATGGGTGACTCCCAAACTTACAACATATTGCAATAACATAAGCAAAATCTCATAACTTCATGCACACTAACGATATACATATTTCAGCAGATCATGACCCATCTTACATGGCATGCTTTGTATGAAATATCACAACTATATACAAATGATGCATATGGGGGGCACAGGGTGCTATTTTGAGGTACATCATGTCACACCTCCTCAGATCCAGACCATGCCCATGTTTTTGCCTTCCCCCACCACTATTCACCCCAGCTCCCATTTGTCCCCTTTAGCTTCTACTTTCCCACCCTTTCTTCTTGTGCCCATACTACTTCTTGTTCCTAAAACCCAGCTCCTGCTTCATTTTGCTCACATCATGCTTTTACCCCATCTTAGCCCCTACTCCTGTACCCCCTCCCCTCATACTCCTGTCTCCTGACCCCTGTCCTGCACGTCTTTCCCCTTTCCACTTCCTTAACCCCTACATTCCAGTCAGGCAGCTTCCTCCTCCTCCACATTGCCTGTGCACTAGTGAAAGGACCCAGAGCACAGAAAAGAATCTCCTGTTCTCCATTCTGGTGTCTGTTGCCATGGAGACCAACAGTCGCCAGGAGAAGCAATTGCAGGAAAATCCTGCTCACCAGTTGCAGACTGGTGCTCAGCCTGGCCAGCACACAGGAGCTATGAGACAATGGGGCAAGCTCAGTGTGGACAGAATCTTCAGAGACCAACACTGACAACCTCTCACCACCCTCTACTGATCCTGGGCAAACCACAGTTTTTCAGCAGCTTGCTCGATTAAGTCTCGGCTCCCAAGCTTGAAGACACAAGAGCTTCTCAATTAAATAGTAAGATTTTTTTTTAACACACCTGGGTAGAACCGTGCATTTTCCCCTCAACTCATTCTTGGAAACAGTTTTAGTGTTTTTGCTGAGATTAACAAAAAAAAATCAGCCTGAGACAAACACCCAGCATGGAAAATTTCAATCCCAATGGTTAAAGTCTGGCCACCATCATCATAGTTTGTGGAGCCAAGGCCATAGCTAAGACGTGTCATTTCTCTCCAGTAGTTCCTTGGGAGCACAGAATGTTGACAGATGGGATGTCATCAGGCAGTGTTCACATGTTTGCCGAGGCTCTCCACATTCACATTTGGGGTCATTCCTCAGCTTCCACTTGATCATACTATCACCAGTCTTTGCCACCCCACCTGATTTAAAGTATACCACTGTTTTCATTTGAGGTCACTGCCTAGGGTGAGCTGTCCTGAAGGAACCAGGTTCTCAATGATCATCTGCATTTCCCACCATTTTGTTACTCTCTGCCTTCTACAGTGGTATTCTGAGATAATGGATTTTCAGAAGTAAAGCTCTTTCTGGACTTCAAGCTCTTGAAGGGTGGAACGCTTCCATACAGTGGATGTGCTGGATCATGCATCTGCTTTTGTCTCTCCTTTTTATTGAAGGGGATCCCATCTCACTGATGAGGCAGTATAGCAACATTGCGGGCATGAGTTTCAGAGTGTTTGTGATTATCCTACAGTATTAAATGAGCTCAGTATCAATGTTGTGTGTGTGGCTTGAGCATGACTCTACTGGGGCACTGTACTCCATAGCTGAGTAACACTGGGAGAGACTAGTTGCTTTGAAGAGTTTTTGAGTCACCTCCCCATTTTGTGTTGGCCAGTTTCTGGTGTACAGAATTCCTGGACTTCACTTCATTGTCCCTAGCCTCTGTTTGCCAGAAGCTGGGAAGGGGCGACAGGGGATGGATCACTTGAGGATTATCTGCTCTGTTCATTCCCTCTGGGGCACCTGGTATTGGCCAATGTCAGAAAACAGGATGCTGGCCTAGATGGACCTTTGGTCTGACCCAGTATGGCCGTTCTTATGATCAGCTTCTTGATATGCTCTTTTCATGTTAGTATGTGATCTAATAAGACCGCAGGGTACACCAGATATTCATAGTACTCAAATTTTGTACCATCCAACAGTATGTGGAGTTTTTACTAGGCCTGATGGTGTTTCAGGTAGAAGGTGCATACTTGTGTCTTGCTAGGAATTCAGGAATGCTGTGCAATAGGATTTTCAAAGTACACTCAGGGAACCAGTTGGAATGTCCTCTATGTCCCCAAATCTTTCCGAGTGGATAGCAATGCAAAGATCATCTGCACAAATGAATCTCCACACCTCAGAGAATTCTGGTTGGTCATTTGTGTAGACAGTAAGCAGCAAGGGTCATAGCACTGAACCTTGGGAAACCCATTTGTGATGGGGTTTACAACCCCTTGTTGCCCAGTGCAGGGTTTAAGGGATTATTTTGGGCTCAGCCAGCCCTGTGCTACCACACCTGAAGCAAATGCTCGAGGGGTGGAAGAATTAAGAGATGGGGAATTAGCTTATTTGGATGGCAGAGTTGGAGGTGAGCAGACCTGCAGCCCACAGAGCAGAGGGAAGGCTAAAGCCTCTGACACAGCTGCCCAAAGGGGTGCTCCCTGAGGGAAGGGAGGATCCACCACAGAGAAAACCAGAGAGGAAAGTATCCTGTGGACCTTGGACATTGGTAACCAGTGTTCCCTCTAATTTTTCCCACACATGTGCGGAATGAATTTTGTTATGTGCACCAACGTGAAGGTGATATGTGACATATTACCTTCATATTGGTGCACATAACAAAATTCATGTGGTGGGAGTGGGGCAGAAGGGTTTGGAGTGTGGGAGGGGGCTCAGAACTGGGGCAGAGGGTTGGAGTGCAGGGGGGTGAGGGCTCCAGCTAGGGGTGTGGGCTCTGGGGTGGGGCTGGGAATGGGTGGCTCAGGGCTGGGGCAGAGGGTTGGGGTACGGGGGAGGTGACAGCTCTGGCTGGAGGTGTGGGCTTTGGGGTGAGGCTAGGGATGAGGGATTTGGGATGCAGGGGGGTTCTCCAGAGCTACGGTGGGGAGAGAGGACTCCCCCCAGCTCTCTCTCCCCACAGCAGCACTTCAGCTGCAGGAGAAGCACCTCTACCCACCACGGCTGAGTTGGGGGCCGGGGAACGTCTAGGCCGGGCTGGGTTCTGGCTGCCCTGCCCCCAGCCGTGACCAGGGGAGGGGTGCCCCCAGAGAAAAATTAGCAGCAGCCAAGCTCCCCCCACCCTCCAGCACCTCTCACCTGCCAGTGGCCCTTCTTATGAACAACTCCTCCTCCATTGCAGTGCCTCCTGTCTGCCATAAACAGCTGTTTCACAGCATGAAGGAAGCTCCAGGAGGGAGGGGAGGAGCAGGACAGGGTGCGCTTGGGGGAGGAGGCAGGGAAGAGGCGGGGACTTGGAAGAAGGGATGGAGGAAGGGGTCGAGCCCCCTCTGGCTAGAGGGAAAGTCAGCACCTATGAGCGCCCCTCCCCTGGCTGCGGTAGGTTGGAGCCATGGCTGGGCGGGTTCCCTGAGCACCACGCAGCTTACAGGGAACTTAGTTGGTAACCCCCTCTTGCTTATTTTGGTTTGGATTTCCCCACGAGTGGAAAGCCTGGGACTAAGCTGACTCCCGGAGGGGGCGGGGGTCGGATGATAGGAAGAGGCCCAGGTAGAACAACCTTAATGAGCCTTGGTTGCCAAACTACAGGGGTTCTGGCTGTGACCAATATGCCACACTCCCCAACCAGATCCTGAGTGAGAACCATTACACCATTCCAATGAGTAAGCTATTGACTTCTGGTCATCCTTCTGTACAAAGAAACATCAATTCCTGAGAAGGGAGGAGATGATTTGGACTGTTTTACTATTTTTCAAAATTCTTGCCAATTTCAGTAGAGGTGTGTGATGGTTCAGTGTCCTAAGCAGCCTATCTGTTAAAAACACAGTCCCTGTAATTTTGTATTTTTGAAGCCATCTTCGATGTATGGGCTTAAGTTTGCCTTGCCTTAACTTGGCCACTACATGAACATCCTGGGTGGAAACTGGCTTGGTCAGTCATTTAGCTGCCCTTCCGCTATTGGTGCTGTTCAACCCACTATTATCCACTCACATCACTTCTATGTTGAGCAAAGTAAGGATATTGGGCAGTAACTCTTTGTACAATTAGGGTATTCATGTAATTTGAGTAGTACAGCCATTTTGGACTGTGTCCACAGCTTACGTATCTGTGCTTTCTCCATGCGAAAGTTAAAGAAGGCATGCAACCACTTCTGTAGTCTCATCCCAGTGTAGTAATAGTTCATGAGATATACAATTGAGTCCAGCTGCCTTCCCACATTTCAGGGTTTTCATGGCTGTTGTCTGCTTCTCAGTGCTGAGTTATTTATTGTGGACTTTGTTTCTGAGACATGAGAAAAGTTTGGCCAAAGTATAAGCAACTGAAACAGGGTCTTATAATGGGAAGTCTCATACTACCTTAACTATAGGCAGCACTACCTGTGACTCCTATCATATGACAACTTCAATTTGAAAGGAAGTATGTATGGTAGTAAAAACACTGGAGGCAAAGCAGTCCAGGTTTTATTCCTAGATTTGCTACATACTTGCTGGTTAACATGTGGCAGGTTTCAACCTGTGTGCCTCAATTCCTCCATCTTTACAATGTGTTATAGTAATGTGTTATAATACTTACAAATTACAAAATGGAATTAATTTGTTCATATTTGTAAAGTGATTTTGAGCCTCCGATATAGAAGTGCCATCAAAATGCAAAGCACTGTATCTTCTTTTAGGAAAATACACTTTTCTTTTAAGTTAATTGTGGCTTCTAATATATAACTCTTGAGTTATTTGCTTACTATTGGACAAGTGTATATGTTAACAATAACTGACCTAAGTAATAGGATAGTGATGATTTTGCACTGTTTTATTGACACTTTTTTGTTTTCATTAGTAACAGCTCAAGAATACTTCAGTAATATTAAGGTTAGTAATGGCAAAGTGACAACTAGTAGGTAATGAAGGCTCAAAGTATTAGTTTAATACAGCATCTCTCTTGTAAGTAAGCTGCAGCCAAACTGTAGCTTAAATAGCTTTAGAACTTCTCAGCAGATTCTGTTGTCTTTTACCCATTACAATATTTTCTTTATATGAACTTCTAGCCTTTTACCATTGCAAAGAGAACCACTGCTACATTAATGCACTTTTTCCCTGTTTATCTAGCTTTACAGAACACAGTTTGTCGTGCCAAACAATAATGAACCTGCAGACATCTGAACTTTGTTCCTCATTTACCTCAATAAAGTTGTTATGAGCAGACATGGGCATGGAGCACAAACACAGAAAGAACTTATTCTTACACTTCCAGAAGCACACTGCCAGATGACTTCCCGAACTCTCCAATTTCCTTTCACTGTTATAGGCACATGCTAACAATGAAAGAAAGCAAACTCAGCACACACTCAACTGGCATTGAACCGCTTACTGAAAACAAGCCAAGAAAACCTGAATACTCCCCATTGCTCTGAGTTTATCCTGGATGGACTTTCTTTTGTCCCATCTTTCCTTCCTTCCCACCCACCAACAGACCATTCATGCCACACACAGAAGCCTAAGCCAGAACAGTCCCTATGTTCCCATTCTACATAAAGAAAGTAGGCAGAAGGGGAAAGTTACTCATCTAAAATACCAAAGATTTGTTTTGCATGGGATGGTGCACCAAGTCATATGTTCTGCAACCAAGGGGTCAATGGCTACACCGAATAAGTAAGTCACATGCCAAAACCTGCACACAGACTGAAGTGACAGATATCTTTGAAATAGCTCAGTTGCCTCAAAGGCAGCAAGGTCTTGACATTGAGATGGTCTTGTAGGACTTATATAGTAGAATTTTCAAGTGTCCTTAAAAGTAAATTCAAAACTTCAAAAAATTGGATATCTGAGGGTCCTAATAGCAAACTCAAGATTGTGTTTCATACAGAGCACATCATAATGAATACCTTGTCTCAGCTTGGCCTGAAGACCATTCCTTCAACAGCCCATATTTAGTGCTATACCATAAATGGAGGCCAACCAGTTTTTACCAGAACTCTTCTGCCTGGATCCCCCCAGGCTGTTATATCCTTTGATATGCTTCAGATTTATCAGATTCCAATAAAATAGATCAGCGAGAATAAATAAGATTTCCCACCCCCTACAAAACCTGATGTACATCTACACTTGATCAGATACAGACTAAATCATCAGTTCCATAAGCAACTACAGCTCACTTTCTGTAAGCAAGGGGTCTGCAACCAAGACAAGTCAAGACAATTCCCAAGCCACTCTGTTTTCCATAGTCTTTTACCTTATGGGTATTTAGATAGTTTGATGCAAGATTAAGGGATTTGGGGAATTAATCTGTTGCAGAATATTTCAAAATCTTGAAAACAGATCATATTTATTGACATATAAGCAGAGTTAAACAAGGTGTGAAATACTTCGATCAACTCAGGTTGCATTTTACAGAACGATGTCATAGTAATGGGAGTGCCTTGTGGACCAAGTGGGAATTTTCTGAAACTTTGATGGATATATTTATATTGCACACAGACAACATTTATACCTTAATGCAAAAAGAAAGGACACAGTCCCTTCTCATGTACTGTACAGTGCAAATGGTAGTCTAGCTGAGGTCATTGTAGAAAGACTTTCCTGACAGTTATTTTCTGAAGGAGGGACAGATTTAAAGGAAATATCTAGTGCCTGACCAGGATGGCGCTTCTGAAATTAGGGGGTGAGCTGGAAAAAGGTGCAAAGACGAAGGTGGGAGAAAGATACAAATGCAGAGTTAAGGGGGACTACTATGAAATTATGTTCAGAAGAAAATGAGGACCAGAGATGTAAGGCAGTAAAAAAGTTGTGTGTGGCCAAGGCCAGAGGAAAGCAATGGAGGGATGTGAGGAGAGGAATGACATCTGAGTGGCAGGAAAGGGCAATGACTTTTCCTGCAAGTGAAGATACATCGTACATCTGATAGAAGCCTGCTGTGATTTGTAAGAGTCTGTTCTCATAACATTTAACAACCAAAGCTCTTCTTAGGTCTGGGAAAGATATTCAGAGTATCACAGCTAAATACAAGGTAGAACGGATAGTTTACCAAAATTCAGTATCTTTCATTGTTGTTTGCAGTGTTGTTGTAGCTGTGTTTCTCCCAGGACCTGAAGAAGAGCTCTGGATAGCTCCAAAGCTTAACTCTTTCACCAACAGAAGTTGATCCAATAAAATATGTTACCTCACTCACCTTGTCTCTTGAATACAGGAAGAAAGAAGTTGAGCTAGAAACAAAGCTGATATAAATGTAGGAAGCCCAGTAGCATTGCCTTTTATAGTCAGGCTAAAATGAGCCAAACAGCCTACTCTGCTGAAATATTTGTGTTGTTATCCATCTAAAAGTGGTAACCATGAGTTACTTTGACAGTCTTCCAACATTTCAAGATTACTTGGCTGCCACCAAGTGGGCTTTAATATAAGATTTTTTTAAGCCACATTTTAGATAGTCTGGAAAATGAGAGTCTGTTATTGAGATATTCTTTTTACTTCCACTTCTAATGCAAAGTTTTAAAAAGTCAGTCCTTATGATTTGCCGAAGACTGAATCATATGACCCACAGTGCACTTTAGTAGCACCACTTTCCCTTATCACATTTACAATTTTTCCTTTAAAGTAAAAATTAAATTAATACTACTTTTCTATGTGATGGATCTGCAAAGCAGGGGATTACAACTCCCATCAGCTCCCTATCCACTACATTTCCCTTTTCCCAGGCCAGGTAAGGAGAAAGGTCCCAAAGTAAGGAGTGACTGGGCTGTGTTTAGGAGTGCTGGCCATGTGGCTAGCCAGGAACTGTAGAGATGCTGACATAGGAGCCACATGGCAAGCAGGGAACTGGAGAGAAGCCCCAGGAATTGTATGCAGAGCCACATGCAAATCACAAGCACTGACGTTTTAAAACTGTGCATTAGAAATGGAAGTAAAAAGAATCTCAATAACAGCCTCTCATTTTCCAGACTCTCTAAAATGTGGTTTAAAAAAAATCTTACATTAAAGCCCACTTGGTGGCAGCCAAGTGACAGCTGGACATCACAGCTAGGTGCCACTCTGTGGGGGCTTATGGGGGAGCAGCAACTGGGCAGGGAACCAGTGGCAGGGGCCCCAGTGAGAGACATTAACTGAGACTGGTTTGGAAACCTGCAAGAGCCTATTTGCCTGAATAAAGACTGGACTGGAAAGGGCACCCCAAACACTAGGCCTGAAGAGACTTGCCTCTCAACTGGACAGCCGTGAGGGGCTGTAACTTTGAACTGTAACTGCTTACATCTCTGACCTAAAGTATCCACATTCTTTCCCTTTCCTGCCAGCTCTAGTAAAATATCCTTTCACTTAGCCATGTATATGAGTGGTTCTTCTGACTCACCAGGGCTAGCACTTACAAGGCCTAGCAGCTGAAGAACCTACAGTGCTTGTATCTGAGCTGAGGTACGTCCGGCACATCACTGGCACCCTTGGGGTTTGATGTACTGGGCAGCCTCAATAATTACATTAATATACAAATGTGCTCATGTCAACCTCCAGAGTGGAATGACTAGAGGGAAAGGGGTAATAAGGAATGCAAGAGAGATGGAAGAAGAAAGAACACTGAAAGTTAGGTTTTTGAAAACTATTCCCAAAGTTCTCTGCCTCAAGGAAACCTACCATAGGCTCTGAGTTTCAGCCTTTTCATTTCATATTCCAAACCTTAATTGGGAGCTCTTGGATCTCATAAAACTTACTGTTAAAGTTTTTTAATATACAGTGAAAGTTAAAAGCAGCTCCTTGTTACTCTTCCACACTTTCTTTCAATCCACTACTAGTGAAATACGGCATTGTATTCTTTGTTTGCTTTGGGGTCATGCCAATCTTGCTATATGTTCTGGGCCAGATTTTCAGCTGCTGTAAACCATGATAACACTGGCTAGGAACCAGGTCTTGTATCTTTTACAGGGCAGAGTGTTTACAGGTCTTCAAGACTTCTGCAGATTACAATGTGTGTGCAAGTAAATAGTCTAAGAATGGGTCACCCTCACTGCGGAAAATGGAAATTAAGGGCTTGAACCAAAGATGTGCCAGCTATCTGTGACACCCGCAGTGAGTAAGTTAGCCTCTCATCCCTTTAGAAATGGTTCCCACAGCTCAAGACTATGCATGGTCGTGAGACACTATGGGGAAACTTAGACTGTCCCCAGCTGTGATGCATCCCATAGTTGCCAGTTTGGTATTGTTCACAAGCACTAAATACACTTACAATGTATCAGTTTAAAAAGATATATTTAAATATATCCAATGTACAAAATGTCTTAGTACAGAAACAACAGCACAGGTAAAGTAGAGTTTCTCTAAAATTTCAGTGTCAATTTTCAACTTAAGTCAATGGAGCCAAGTGTCATTAAGTCATTATTTAAGCCGAAAAAACATAGTAAAACATTAAAGACTTTCTCCAATTCTTACACCAAGTACGAAAGGTAGGGAGCCAGTACAAGAAACTGACCAAAAAAACAACTAGTGAATGGTGAATACGGTCACTGATTATAGTAAACTGGAGGTTTTGTAAAACTGCTTTTCATTTTAGAAATTATGATAACTGCACTGCACCTGTCCTCTCTCTTAGGCGTTCTACTAGATTATGTACCCTAAGTGTTTCAGTACCAACACTTCTACCTTCCTCCCACTCACTTTGCCTCTACACCTCAGGACTATAGCTTGCACTACTTGGTTACCTCACTTGTCCACCATTTCTTTCCACTACAGAATAAAAGAGGTTCATCCACTTAATTTAACTTATACCTGTCTCAGGGAAAATAATAAAAAGAAATTAAATTTCTAGTTATGCAATGAGTGACTTTATATCAAGGAGTCAGCTGAATTATAGCCAAAACTTCTGACATTAATTCTCCCTGCCCCATATATAAGTACATATAGCCAGAGTTTGCGGGGGGAGGGGGGTAGGAGGAGGACAAGTTGGATTGAAAGAGGCCTAGTCCTTAGTTGAAGCATAACCAATACATACAGGGTTACACAGACTGGCGATCTGACAGAATAAGTTGTGGGTCAGGCCCTGAGGGCTTCAAGTATCTGCTGATTATGGGGGCATACCAAAAGTCACCTCAAGTGGAAGCAAAATTATAGTGATCCTCAAAAAAACCATCCTCCCGAGCCAGAAAATTGTCTTCTGCTCAGAAATCCTAACTTCAATACCCACGTTCTTCTCCAGAACCTCTGACAAACAAGCTGGCCATATATAAAACACTTGTAATTATGATTGTAATTGATTGTTTTTGCACATAAGCTTGACAGGCACCACTGAGAAGTTAACTAGTTCAGCTGAAGTATGGGTTTCAAGCATCATTTAACACTGCAACTATATTAGAAACTAGTAGCTGAAAGACTGTGTTATCGCACAATATAATTCATAAAGTCATGTGTGTAAAAAAAAAAGCTCAAAATGTCTACGAACTTAACAATTGGACAGTTACAGACTGCAAATTCCAGTGATGATTCAACCTGGTGATATGCTGAGCATAAAGAGCTCTCAGGCATGCTTGTAGCTCTCACCATTGCTTCAGACTGACTCAGACATTCTAGCTTCAGAGTGACACAGAGTGACAAACCTGGAAACTTCTTATATAGATAACATGTTTGAGCTTTCAAACTCAGACCTGTCTCAAAAGCTGAACATTTAAATAGCTTTCTGAAGGACAAGGTTAGAATTCATGTTTACAGCTCTGATGTGGATTGTTGCCCAAATATATGTTGCTGTTACTTGCTCATCCTTTTGAAATCATGATTTGGTTTTCACTTGATTTATTCTTTGTTTCTAGTTACGATGACCTCCATATGAGATGACTGGTTCCGGTAAGTTTCCATGAACTCCAATATCCAATTCTTGTTTAACATTATAACTGGATGATTTTTTTCCTGCAAAATGGACATTTGAGAGATTTTTTTTTCCATCGAAAACAGATGCAAAGTGTTTTTCAGTCTCCCGGGATTTCTTTGTTTTGTTAACAAAACCCCCAATAGTTTTTAGAACTAGTGAGTTTATTTGGAAATTTTGCATGGGAAATAAATTCATTTCCCTAGCAGCTCTACTGAACATTACTCCTAGGGGAATTCTGCGCCAAAAAATTAAAAATTCTGCACACTATATTTTAAAATTCTGCAAATTTTGTCAAAATAACACTATAGAATCATGCCAGTTTCAACTATTTTGGTAATTTATTTCAAAATACCTGTCAGCAGGTATGTCTGTAACAATACAGACACACACAAAATTTTCCCCAGGAGTAGAGAATTAAAGAAACCCCTATGACAACGCAGTTCCTGTTTCTCTGCCCCCTCAACCTCCCCAGAGCCCAGTCAAGGGGCCAGATTCCCACAACCCCTCCCCCCAAATCCAGTCACAGGGTCCCCCCCAAGTCAATACACCTGAACCCACTCTCCCCCAATCCCAGCCATAAGGGCCCCGCTAGCCCAGATATCCACACCCCCTCCCCCCTGAGCCCAGTTGTGGCCTTCCCATTCTATACATCCATCCCTCACTGTCCCAGAGCCCAGCCTTGCCCCCCCAGCCCAGACACTCTCCCCCACCCTCCCAGAGCCCAGCCTTGCCCCCTCCCCCAGCCCAGACACCCTCCTCTCCTTCCCAGAGCCCAGACATGGCCGCTCCAACCCAGACACCCTCTACTGCCCAGGAATCCAGAAGGAGAAAGCCTGTTTCTGGGTCCCAGTGAGGCTTGTATGGAGTTTTCTTCCCTCAAGGTGTGCGGGGAACTGCAGCTGCTTGGAACTCTCTACTACCCCCACTTGCAGTGTCTATGTACAAGCTGGACTCTGCCAGCTCCAGCAGCCCCTAGTAGCGGCCAGCAGCACTGCAGCCCATTTCTGTTGGGGAAAGGAAATTATGTGCAAAAATCATTAACTTCTGCATTGTGCATAATTCCCCCAGGAGTAGAACATACAGTATATCCATTATCCAGTATTTAAAAGGACTCTATGTAGTAAAGACATACCTCTGATTTTTTTCCTCCCATTTTTCTGAATAATACCTGAAAAAGACCCTCTCAAAAGCATTTCTCTGTCTTTTCAATTTTGTGCACTTGACAGCACTTTGTGTAGAGTCAGTTCAGTATTTTTTAAATGTTTCACATATAATCAGTCAATTTCTCCTTTTGTCTATGCAGGTCTTTCAACCACCACCAAGTGAGAAAAACAAACACTGAAAAATTAACAAAGTGGAATTGTAAAGCTAATTATAGGGGAACTCAATGGCATGCATAGTACCTGAAACTACAGCTAACTAATTTTTTTTAGTTGATTACATTTCAGGTTGATGTCCTTTTAATAGTCTGTGTACTTTTAAAATTAACTTTAGTGTAGTAAGGTAATTGTATATATTAAATGTAGCATGTGTGAGAATGTGTGCAAGTACTGGTCATTCCCCACTCAGCACATAAAGGGATCAAATCTAGAGGAATCCTCAAATCAGTTGAAATTTAAAATGTTGGGATTTCACCTGAAGCACAGGCCATGTGGAGCCTCTTGCAGTTCCATTCCAGCAGGAAAGGGGTTACTCACTGTTCTAGCAGTCAGTGGTCATCCTCAGCATGCAGAGAAAGGCAGGAAAGGATTGTGGGGCCCTTCTCTCAAGGGCCGAAGGTTTTCCCACATGTGGTGGGGTCTCTGTCTGGCTGCGAGGGTCATACCCTTTCCCCCTCTAGGGAGGGATTCCATGCTGGCTCCCCTTGCCCTCCCTTCTTGATGTGGGGAAGGCTGGGGGGGCACATGGGGAAACTGATGGGGCCACTGGGTCTCAGATGCAGGTCGCTATTCCCCCTCCCTCAGCTCAGTGTGGGGTGGGGAAAGAGGCTGGAAGTCACGTGGTGCCGTTAGGGTGACTGGGATGAGCCCAGAGTCCCTGGGCAGCCCTGTTGGGTCTGTTATGGTGTCCCCTCAATCAGCCCTTGCTCACAGGAAGGGAGGCTGAGGGTGTGCACTGCTCCTTGTGTCCTGCTCCTCGATCCTCTTTCTGCCTCAGATGGGGGGAGGGAGGAGAGGCTCATGGGGCTTCAGCCAAGGATGAGGCCGATGGGCATACAGATGCCTGCTCCAGGATCTGCTCTGAGGGGGCAGGAAGAACACTCAGTCTCTTCCCCCTTCCCTTGGGACAAGGTGGCAGGAGTCTGAACCCACCTAAACTTTGTGTAGGGGTTGGTGGCGCCCAGCTGGGCATTCTGTGCTCATCCGATGCTGGCCTCCACTGGAGTGCGAAAACTTCACCACTTTAGCAGAATGCCAAGGGAAATGAAGGAAGATTTATAAGCATGGGAACGATTTCTGGATGAATGTAGAGGCCTTTTTAGTGGCATTCACACTGATTTCTCAAGACAAAGCTGCAGATACAGTCCGATGCCTCAGGAGACATGGGCTTTGGAGTTTACTTTCATGGTGAGGGCTGTGCTCAGAGGTGGCCAGAAAGCTGGGTGGTTCAGATCATTATAGGGACATCACCTTTCTAGAGGGTTTTTTCCCCTGTACTGGTGCAGTCACACTTTTGTGGGAGAACTTTTAGAGCAAACAAGTCAGTTTCCAGTGCAACAACAAATCCATGCTCTGTATTGTAAATAGTGAACTGCTCAGGTCTTGAGGCCAGCCTTAAGAGTTCATGGAGTTTAGGGCACAGGAAGGACTTCATCATGAGCGATCCATAACATCAGGTAGCATGACACATGTTGTCTTTGGCCCACCATAGGTTGGCTCCCTCCTCTATATCATACTACCAGTTCGTAGGTCCTTCCTGCTGGTGTAGGCTGTCAAGTTTCACAGACCCACGTATGCACTTCATAGGGCAGAAGCCCTTAAAAGAGTGGCCCAAGAAAGGCAAGTGCAGGAGGGACAACACATAACAGTGGAGACCCTGACAGGATGATTAAAAGCTCTACCATGGGTATGCAGCTATAGGAAGGAGGCCACTTTATTTAGCGTGGCATTTGTTGTTGCCCTCTTCAGCACTGTTAGAGTCAGTGAGCTGGTGCTTTTGGGAGCTATGGGCAGGTCCCAGTGGGCACTGAACTTAACCAGTGTACAGTTATGTACAGGAGCAGTGTGATACTAGGCAGCGTGGTTGTGGAGAACATCCAAGCTGGTCACTGCCCCCCACCCATCTGGTTTCCAGTGTGGTTAAAAGGATAATGTGAACAGCTCCCAGAGGTAAAAGACCTGGGATTTTGCTGATGGGCCTTGGGCTCAAGGGTTAGGGGGAGAACTTGTGGGCCAACACCCCAACCCTTCTGCACCCTCCATCCACCTCATGGGGAGGTAGTGGTGATTGGACTCAGAGTGAGTTCAGTCCTGGTGGGTAGGCTGAGGAGAGCCTACCCTAAATTACAGGTTATATGGTAGGACCCTGTAACTCCCACACTAGGACTACTTCAGTGTGTACTATATGAGAGTATGGGTGATGGGCAGATAACAACCCCTCCCCTGTGTTTAAGTTAATAAAAGTTGCAGCCTGCTGTTTAAAATCCATCTATATGTCTGTCTTCATTTCGCCACTGTATCCAGATCAACTGAGGCATGTGAAATAGCTGGAGCTGGGAAATTCTGGCCAATCAGCACCCAGCACCCCCAGCTAGCCAATGGGTGCCAAGGTGGAGGAGAAGCTATCTGGTATCCCTCATCAAACATCTCGTTCCCTGGCTGTGTGGCTGTTCCTCCTCACCGCCAGCCCAATCAACTTCCCCCACCCATTGAGGTGGATGTGTGGCGTCTGTGGTATACCCAGTCTGACATACCTTAAACGCTCCAGATTTTCACAAGGGGGGGGTGTCTCAGAAATTTCTGAAAATCAGGCCCCTGTAAAGTGTCTCAAAATTTCACACCCAACAATTGAGGTATCCAAAGTCACTAATTACTAATGAAAATCTTTGCTGTAACATATTCTTTTCTCAGTGCATGATCATAGTTTCTATTAACATTAATGGGGACTCTGTATGATTGTTAGTAGAATCTCTCTTTATTGTAGAAGTGGAGGGGAACAGGAGAAATGGATGTATTTTATCAGAGTAGTGCAGTAAAGGAGTTTCTTTTGAATTAAAATCCTCCACTCTAGGCTCAACACTATTTAGATAAGTGGCTGATAATACACTGTTTTTCAGTACCCGTTTTAATTGACTTGATTCCTCTCCACACCTTTCTTATCTTAATTCAGATAGCAATTCCCTTACAAGAATAAGCACAAAGATGTTTTTTACTGATTGCCGAAATTGCTACAACTTGCCTTGTAAAATAGCCCAGATAAAAGATAATACAATATGGACAAGGTGGGCTCTGAACTGTCCAATAGAGACATTTGTACTATTTTAAGGTTTTTCATCTTAAAAGCTCTTTGCAAACACTAACCATTTATTCCTTGGAATATGTCTTTGAGGTCAGTATCCCCACTGAACAGAAATTAAAGGGAAAGCTAAAACAGAGAGTAAGTCTGTGACAGCTATTGCAACCCCATAGAGTGTCTTGGGGGGCCATTGTATTAAATTTTATGAATTGTTTATGGCTGATTTGTTCTACTCCATGGGGAGGGTTACTACAACACCTACACAAATTAAAAACAGTGGGCGGTGATTAAGGTGAGTCACAGACTAAACCCTAGAGAGAGATAACGTCCCCAGAGTGGTTTGCCTATACTGCTTCAAACTGTGTTTTCCAGAGACTAGCAGACAAAGAAAGGGCTTGTGGTATAAAAGGATGAGCTTGAACTGACACAGGCCTTCTTTCTGATCCAGCAAACGAACAGTAGCTTCTGTTCAAAAGGGGTCCAACCCACCCTTGCCGATGTGCTGGAAAAAACTTTGGCCTACCAGGGCCCCACAGGAGTGAGGGTGACTCCTCGCATGTTTAGTGTGTGTTTTAATCTGTTTGGGGTTTTTATTATATTTTCTGTGTAATACTTTTACCTTAAGAATAAATGAGAAAGAGCTGTAGGGTTACATGTGACTACTGGCAATGCCCTTTGAGAGAAAGCAAAGTGCAAGTGCGGGCCTTTAGACAGAGTAGCTTGCTGGGGACATGACAGTGTAAGGCAGGGAGCTGGGCAGCCTTAAACCCCCCACTCAGAAGGGAATGGGAATAGGGTCCCTGACCAGACACAGGTGACAGCTGGAGACCTGAGGCCTGACTGATTACTCCTGGAGTTGACTGCGGGGGGGTGGAAGTGTAAGAGGAATAAAACTGCTGAATATTGTTAGGGACAAAATAAATTCTTAAAAGATTCTACATTATCATTTTTTAAAAAACAATTTCTGGGGTACTTAAAAAATTAGAACATGACCAGCCTGCCCAGCTATTACTGGACTGAGGCAACAGACTCAAGCACTTGGGCAGATCAGTTGCCTTCTGCTGCATTTAAGCAACTGCTTCTCGCAAAAGCTCAGAGCACATGGATTGAAATTAAGGAGGAAGTTCCTGATCATTATGGGATACACTTGAATGATCTTCTCTGACCTCCTTATTACATGCCCAGAGATAAGCATCAATTTGTGCCATGTCTAATAAACATAATTTTTCCATGACAACCTCCCATTCACACAGAAATTAACAGAGCTGCCGGGCATTTCCCAGAAAAGACAATACAATGTACAATACAAATCAGTTTATCTAATTTTAGTTTGATGTGTATCATATCTTCTTTATTACCTTTTTAGAATTCTGTTTGTCTCCAGTGTCTTTTTACCGTTCAGATTCTGCTTTCTTCTCAGAGTTAGGCATCCCGTTGGACATGCACTAAAAGAAACATATGTGCCTTGCTCAAAATACACTTTCCCTGAGATATGTAACTAAGAATCACTTCAAGCTCTGAAGCAGTGCTAACCTGGCTCCATTTTAAGGGAGTCAAGTCCAGCTTTCCCTCTGTTGCGGGGTGGGGATTACTGACACATGGTGATTTGGAGGCTGGTGTGGGGAGGAGGAAAGGAAAAGGCTCTATGGGAAGGGTTGCACACAATAAAGAAATCAAGTTTTATATTTTTATACATTTCTATATATTGTAAAACAGCTTTTACACCAAAAGGAAAGTGATGAATACTCACCATGTCATTGTCTCTGTCATATGAGTTAAACTTTATCTGCAGGACTCAAATGGCAAGTTTACTTTCAGGTTTATTTTCTGTGTTTCAGTGAGCATATTACAGATGTAACAGAGAAATGAAAAGGACAGTTAAATTTTGGGCTTGAACAACTAGACATTGTCCTTTTAATATGCCCAATTTTTGTGTTTTCACTGGAATTGATTCATTTAAAATTCTGAGTTACAGTGGACATATTTTGATAACACTGGTACAAAATGAGCAAAAATGTTGCAATGAATAAGTATCAGTATATATGAACAAAACCATATTTCAAAACAAAGTAATGCTAAATTGCTGCAAATGAAGACTCAGACAGGAGTTGCTCTGAATATGTCTTTATTCAGCAAAAGAATCATAGATCTGCCTCACTCAGACATATACTATCATCTAGCAAGAACAGTGGTTACAAATCACTCATCAAGTCAAACGCACGGGTTAAGTCAGTCAGCATATTTGCTATTGCAAAAACATATTGATCAATTCACCAGAAAAATGGTACAATGTTCAGCAGAGCTCCTCATATTCAGAGTGCATTTTACAAAGTGGCATGGAATATCGCTGTTGAAGCAAGTATATATCTGTGGAAAGTAGTATAGCTGCAAACTATTGAGAAGCAGAGATGGGAACGTATTGCGTTGCAAGAGACTGAGACCAGTTTACAGCAAGGAATACTCCAATTTAAGTTTTCTATCCTAAAAAGGGACATATTATCTCTCCAAGTTATATACGTTGCTTTTATATTTGGCAGTGGTATTTGTGGATCATGATGATAAACTATGAATCTCTCAAAAATATTGTATAGTCTGGAGATTTATTTAAAATTAACAGCCACCAACTCACGTTAAACTTGACTTAACAATGTGTATGAAGCTTTTTCCCAAACTGTAGTTCTCTAACTTTTTTGTCTGTGCAAATGGTTGTGTCCTTTAATGGAAACTTTAAAGATGCAATAATTTTTTTCAACTGCAGTCAAACATCTGTTTATTTTCAATGTCCTTGAAAGGACAAAGCCGGATATATAGTACCTTCAGATAATAAAAATAGAAATTGAGACATCTACTTCAGTTGAGTGATCACAACAGGAATAATGCTGTCAGTGATAATAATATTTACAGCAAGGAATGCACCTCTAAACTGTCAGATTGGTAGCATCCCTCAGCTGAAAGAGTACATTTTAGGTTTAATTCTACCACTTCTATTTACCAGAAACCTCTAAGACCCTGTAGATAACCCAAAGCTCTTCCCTTAGTTATCCACGGCACCCTCCCACTTCCGTTCCAATACCATGTGCCCGGGCAAGTGACTCTCTAATGACAGGGCTGGATGTAGCTCCCTCCAGAGCTCATCAGCACTAATTCTTCAGTGAGTGTTATAGATTGAGCTCCCCTGCACCTTGAGGTGTTAAGTGAGCTGCCTTCACAGCATGTTGCCATCGCGCTGGCCGGGTGGCTTATATCCCAGACTCAGACTCCTAGTTCAGACTAATATTAATCTAAGATATTCAGTATTAAACAAAACAACAAACTTGCTTCTGATTAATCATTACATTTCTGAAGAGTGAATGTGTTTGTATGAAAGAAAAGGAGTACTTGTGGCACCTTAGAGACTAACAAATTTATTTGAGCATAAGCTTTCGTGAGCTACAGCTCACTTCATCGGATGAATTCGGTGGCGTGAGCTGTAGCTCACAAAAGCTTATGCTCAAATAAATTTGTTAGTCTCTAAGGTGCCACAAGTACTCCTTTTCTCTTTTGCGAATACAGACTAACACGGCTGCTACTCTGAAACCTGTGTTTGTATGGGAATTTTGGAATTCTCAACACATTTTTAAAGTTATCTGTCAAAGGCAACAGAACTTAAGTTTCATTATTTAATCAGTGGGCACATCTGTCTTCATAAAGATCAATACTTCTCAAAACTGAAGAGTTAATAAAAATTATTTAATCCTAAATACAATTAAACATGCATCACCTGATTTCACTGATATCACCATTGTAAAGGGCTATAGTTACCTAAATTATTTGTTTCTTCACTAACAGCCTTTTTTCTATTTTGTTAAAATGCTTGTATTTGAATGAAAGCTCAGAATAGATAGAGAAATTAAACAATAACTACTTGCATGTTGCTTGAATGTAAGCACAAGATTTTTTGACTTTAGCCTTTTTTAAAGTCACCAAAGTTCCAGTTCAGGAAAGCACTGGAAATTAAGCACTTACTACTTAACTGTTTTGCTTAATCAGAACCTAAGCCATGTTATATGGCCTGCATTTTCATAATGTAAGTTATCGACCTGACATCTCGTTCATATTCATGGGAATACACTATTTTGAGAAAGCAGAATGCAGTAACGTTTGGGGGTTTGTTTTAGCTTTAGGACAAATCCTGATGTCCTTGCTCAGTTTTTAGTCAAAATATTTAAATTCATTAACAAGTAACATGCCTTGAAGCATCGTTTCTCCTCGTTTCAGAGGTCTATAATATAATATTTCAAATATAATAAGAGCATTTGCTGTTCACCTGTGTCACAAATAAGTCTCTGGTTGGGGTCCCCCATTGATTGAAGATGTAATGTACTATTGAAACAAAGTTCCCATTCATGGTCGATTGCAAAATGTCTGCTGAGCGAGTCTGTGAGTACATTCTGTGCCCTGGGAAGATAGGCTGCAGATAAGAGGATCTGATGGTTGATGCACTATGTCCAAAGATTGATCACCTCTGTGCATAGCATGTGGGACCTCGTGCTGCTCTGTTTGTTAATGTAAGAAACAATGTTGGTGTTATCTGACATGATGAGGAAATTATGGGAGCGGATGAAAGGAAGGAAGGATTGTTATGTTCTTCTCACGACTCGGCACTCCAGGATGCATCCTGGATTCCCTGGGAGTGCATGTTCCTTGAGCCATGTGGTCGTCAAGATGCACTCCCCAGCCAACCAGGGATAAGTCTGTGATAATCATCTTGTCTGGGGAGGAGGGAAGAAAGGGAACTTTCACACAAATGCGATGTGGCACTGTCCACAACTGGAGGAACAGTCAGCATGGAATTCATGGAGTGGCAGTTTGGCGAGTAAACGGACTGGAGCCATGTCAGAAGGCAGTGAAGGTGGAGACGTGTGAAGAGGGTCACATATGTACATGAGACCATGTAGGCTAAAAGGGACAGGCAGGTCCTGGCTAGTACATATGGATTGCTCATGACATAAAAGTCATGATGTCACTCATTGCCTGGAACCTGCCTGTTGGTAAGTAGGATCGCGTTGTGACTGAACTTACCATAGCCCATATGAAGTCCAGAGACTGTGTGAGGTCTAGAATTGATTTCTCGACATTGACACTGACTCCAAGGGATGAAAGAAAGTTGAGCAACATAGAGGCTGATGTGTGGGCTTCTTGCCTGGACCTAGTGGCTAGAAGCCAGTCATCAATGTTTGACATTGGCCATTGCAACGGAAAAAAAAATGGTGAAGACTTTGGGAATGGTGGCTATCCTGAAGGGGAGCACTCTGTACTGGAAATGGTGGGTGCCCACTGTGAATCTCAGGAAACATCTGTGGGCTAGATGGATATTGACGTTAAAATGAGTCCTTCATATTGAGATTCATAAACCACATGGCTTTCTCTAAGGTTGGGATAATCGCTGCTAGCATAACCATAGAAAACTGGAGTTTCTGGATGAAGCAGTTGAGATGCTGGAGATCAAGGATTTCTCCTAAGGTATCAGGAAGTTAGTCGAGTAAAACCCCATTCCCAGATATTCCAGAGGGATGCATTCTACCACTCCTCATTGTAATAAGGAGTTTGCCTATTGGTCAAGAATGCAGACATGAGAGTGGTCCCTGACAGGGAAGACAGTCTTGGAGAAGGTAGCATGATAAACTTGATTGTATAGCCATGGTGGATGATGGTTCAACACCCATTTGTCCATTGTTATCACACTCAAGTATGGTAAAAGAATGCTAAATGACCCCCAAAGGGAGTGGCAGGATCATGAGGTTGTTGGCATAGTGGTTACTGGCTCTTGCGATTGCATCAGAAATACCTCTTAGCTGGTGGTTGTAGCTGCGACATGAAGACTGCAAAGACGTGAGAGCTCTGTGTCTTTTGGTGTTTCCTCAGAGGCTCCTAAGATTTCTGATGGTACAATTGAGTGGAAGATTGGTGGTGGAATTTGCGCTTCAGGGCTGGAGTGTAGATGCCCAGCTAGTGAAGGGTGGCCCTGGAGTCTTTGAGGGTAAGCACTGATACATCTGTCTTTTGATTAAAGAGACGGAACTCATCAAAAGGGAAGTCTTCAACAGTATTCTGTACCTCCCTAGGGAACCCAGAAGAACTGAGTCAAGACTCCCTATGCATAACTGTGCATAACTACAGCCAGAGCCATGACCCTGCAAGAAGGAGGTTCATCCACTGCCAACTGGAGAGCCGTTCTGGCTACCAGTTTCCTTCCTCAATGAGTGCCTGAAAATGAGCCTGATCGTGTTGTGGCAGGCTGTAAGTAAAATCAGTGAATTTACTGTAATTTAGGAAGTCGTACTTGGCTAATAACATTTGATAGTTCTCTTCTACACACGTTTTCCACATTTTTCAGAGTAGCAGCCGTGTTAGTCTGTATTCGCAAAAAGAAAAGGAGTACCGGTGGCACCTTAGAGACTAACAAATTTATTAGAGCATAAGCTTTCGTGAGCTACAGCTCACTTCATCAGATGCAATGTTTTCCACATTGTGATTATCTGTCTAGAACTCCTGGAAGAAAATGTATTTCAACAAAGCACAAGATTTTTTGACTTTAGCCTTTTTTAAAGTCACCAAAGTTCCAGTTCAGGGAAGCACTGGAAACTAAGCACTTACTACTTAACTGCTTTGCTTAATCAGAACCTAAGCCATGTTATATGGCCTGCATTTTCATAGTGTAAGTTATCGACCTGACATCTCGTTCATATTCATAGGAATACACTATTTTGAGAAAGCAGAATGCAGTAACGTTTGGGGGTTTGTTTTAGCTTTAGGACAAATCCTGATGTCCTTGCTCAGTTTTTAGTCAAAATATTTAAATTCATTAACAAGTAACATGCCTTGAAGCATCGTTTCTCCTCGTTTCAGAGGTCTATAATATAATATTTCAAATATAATAAGATTTAATCTGCTAAAATGTTTTAAGAAAGTGGAGATGACTGAAAATGCAGTCATCATGTTACTACATTCTGAATTTCAGTGCTCACAAGCACTGGAAGAAAACTAGGATGCATTATCGAATTCAAATATTGATGTTAACTAGACATCAGGTGCCCAATTAAATTGTACTTCATCAGCTTTAAAAATGCGGGGATGGGGGAATGGTTCTGGCCACCCAACACTGTAGTCAAGTGTTTGCCCTTGTCTTTAGGGCACATTCAGCAAGTGAGGAAGTTTTAAGTGTGAACATCATAAGTTTGTGTGACCTGAAGCTCAGCAGCAAATTGGAAAAAGGGTTTCAGAAGTGGAAGAGACCTTCAATCTCTGTCCGAATATAGGCTTTTCTTTTAAAAAAATATCTGACAAGTGCCCCTAGGCCTCAAAGTACTGAGCCATGTTTGGAAAGGGTATCATACCTGTGACTGGGGCAAATCTCTTCAACTATTCCGAGTGTTTCATTTACGAGGCTGGTCTGTCTGAGGCTACATGTGACAACCAAATACAGTCAACTGCAGGTTAGGAAACTAACTGAAGAATTTTAATAGTATAATTACACAAGGCTACTACAAACCAACAGCAAGGCCATTCAAGGTTCACAGCAAAATTCATCTGGCTGCAGGGGCTTTAAATAAAAAATGAACAAATTTTATGTTCAGTTGGAAATCACTAGATGCAGAGGATAAAAGTAGAGGAGTGGCCCTCACTCTGTTATACCTGACTGTATATGCTCATACAAATAATCCTGAGTCCCACCAAATGGGCAGCCAAGTTTGTCCGTACAGCCTGAACCCCTTCCTGGTCAACTCAGCATGGCCTGAAATCCGAGCTAGGGATAACTAAGGTTGCCACTGATTCAACACATCCCAGTTTTACAGTGCTGTGTAGCTAGCTTGCATGTCATCTAAAGATCCCAAAGAACTGCACATTTGACATTTGTATCCACACACCCCCATTTTCCAACTGCAGCATTGGGAACATGTTAGGAGTGTGGCTGAGGGAAATGCCATGGCAGGAGATCCGCTGCACAGCAGAGATCCCTGGCTTGAGTGGTTCAGCTTAGCCCTGAGGCCACTTTAAATTGTGCCTCTTACCCACCCCCAGGATCAGCAAGAACCAAGGTAGTGTAAAGCCACACTGTTCTTCCCACCTTAGGCTCCATGCTAGCAGTGTGCCAGATCACAGGATTGGAGCAAATAATTTTGTCGCACAGAATACTAAACCTTCAGGTCCACAGCTACTTAGAACAGGATCCAAAGCCTCTTTAGGTGATCGACTGTCACTATTATTTCCCCTTTGCCAGCAAAAGAGGCAGTTACTTACCTGTAACTGGAAGTTCTTTGAGATGTGTGGTCCCTATCTGTATTCCAATGATGGTTTACACATATGGACCATGCACCTGGAAATGGAGACTTGAAAGTAGTATCCATTGGTCCGTGCCTGCACCCTGGTTTACCTCGTGCTTCCATCCAAAGCAATAAAGGCCAGGGCGGACCAACTACATCTGCAGTCCCTTTTCCACCGCTAATCCGGCAGATCCATAGCAGAGGGAAAGGACGGTGGGGATTGGGGAATACAGGTATGGACCACACATCTCGAAGAATCTCCAGTTACTGGTATGTAACCTCTTCTTCTTCCGAGTGGTGGTCCCTATTCTATTCCAATGATGGTGATTAACAAGCAGTACCTAAGTCAGAGGAGGGTCCGAGGATGAGGATGGAGTAGTAGTGTGGAGGACTGCCATGCCAAAGGAGGCATCCACCACTGAGTCCTGTAAAAAGGCACAGTGCAATGTAATGGTGTGTAGAGAACTCCACATGACCTCTCTACATAGGTCAGTCAGTGGCACATTCTGAAGGGAGACTGAGGTTGAAGCCTGACCCCATGAAGTGAGCTTGTACTCCTGTAGGAGGAGGTAGGCCCAACAGTTGGTAGCAGAGTTTAATATGCCCCAAAGTCCATTTAGATTCTCTGGGTGGAGATGGCCTGTCCCCGGAGTCTCTTTGCTATTGCAATAAATAGAGCGGCTCCACTAGAGAGTTTACAGTGGCGCTGCTGCATTGATGCAACTGCACCAATATAAGTTCTCTAGTGCAGCCATAGCTATAGTCCCATGCTTATGAGTATGCTTCCTTACCTCTCGACTAGGCCCCACCATGGGGTCCATGGGGTGGTTCCGCTGTCTCCGAATTCACATGTGGCAGTGGGAGGTGCGCGCCTCGCTGTGTCAGGCTGATATACAGGGGGTGTTCCCAAACCTGGGTCCAAGTGAGATCTCATGGCAAGCTCCATGAGGTGCTCTTGGGGGAAAAGGGCAGAGCCTTCTTGGGTGTGTGGGGGGGAGGACTGGGGGAGGACTGGCAAATACTGTACCTGGATACGAAATGAGCTTCCCCCAAGTGGTAGAGGCAGTGTTTGTAGTCATCACTGACTGACAAGGAGCACAGGCAAGAGGTGCAGAGTTTGAAGACCAGAGTTCTGGGCATAGTCTGGTACCTGCACATGGGTATCTGGGGTGGAGAGGTAGTAAAAAAAAACACAAAAAAAACCCCTAAAGCTATCTAAACTAAGTACTAAAACTACAATAAAACTGGCAAAACTTCTACAAAACAGGTAAAACTATACACCTTATCTTATTTAAAAGTGTGTCACAGACAAGGACAATGAAAGTTCTGACCCAGACCATGTGACAGTGAGAAGGAATTGGAGACATGGTCAGTCCACCCCTCTCTTCATTGTCTCAGACAGAAGCACAAGACAAACTGTAAACCATCAGTGGAATACAACTGGGACCATCACTCAAAGAACAGTCTCTTCTACACACGTTTCCCACATTGTGATTATCTGTCTAGAACTCCTGGAAGAAAATGAATTTCAACAAAGCTGGGCAAGCAGCAATTTCAAGCTGTTCTCTATTCACAGTATCTTACTCTAGTCTTTCATGCTCACAGCATTATCTTGTTCTGGAAACAATCTTTTGCTTCCAGTTGACATCCTCCCCACATACACTAAAGGATCTCCAGGCAAAATTGGGGCATTAAGCAGAATTATGCATTTAATTACTGTCCACCTGCCCAGATGAGAAGCTTGCAGGGAAAGACAGTGACAGAAAAGTCTCAAAAGTTACGTGCTAACATGCAAAAATTTAGGAAATGGAGGGGTGGATTCCCTGAGTTAAACAAGTCCATTGACTACCATGCAGTTGCTCCTGATTTACATCAGCGTGAGAGGTGTATGAAGTCCAGAAAGTTTTTGTTTTATTTAAAGCATAGCACAGGGGTACATAATTAAAGCTAACTGTTAAAACAGATTATAAGCATGTTGCTAGTGCTACAAACCCTTACCCAATGCGCATGGTTTACCACGATTCTGCGGCCAACACTGCGAAACCCAAGGCTGGCCATAAAAATTAGTTGAAAGCTGGAAGCAGCCCTTCTTCCCTCTCCCTCCTCTCTCCCTTCCTCTGCTGGCTTTTGAGGTACTGGTTAATGCTCCTTAAACTCATTTCCCTGTGTTTGGATATATGAGTAATTATTCAATTTATAAGGAAAGGCCATAGAAGTCTTACGTTACCTATTTGCATGCTTCACAAGCCATATTCACCTCAACAATTTCAAATCACTTCAGAATACACATTTTCTGTTTTTCCTTTGTCTATATACACTATTGATGTTGAACGCTAACTTAGCTGTTATTGTAGATTGTGTATATGGTGTGCAGCAAAAAAAAATGTACAGCAAAACCAAGCATAATTAAGAGGGAGGAGAGAACAACAAAAGACTAAAGCAGAACAGGAGGGAGATGGAAGACTGGGGAAGGGGATAAAGAATGAGGAGAGGAGGGTATTGACTAGAAGGAGACAAAGTACAAGGAGGTAGAGCTTGAAAAGAAGCAGCAAAGGTGATAGGAAAGAGGAAAAACATGATACTGAAAGCTGAGTTAGATTCTCTAGTAATCAAAAAACGAAAGTTACATCACCACCCAACTTCATGCTTCTTGTTTGCATAACTGGAGTTCTAAAGTTTCATGATGCTAACAATGTTAAATAAAACATTTATTTTTTTTATAGCCAGAAATTGCCAGGTTTGTAAGCATTTCCCTTAACTATGCTCTGGCCAGTACAAGTGTTTAAATAAATTGAAGGATTTAGGATCGAGGGGGTTCAGAATCATACTTACATGTACTAATATTGCAGCAGTGCAATATTAATCCTTTTATCCTCCTATAGTTGAGTGTGTTGCAGATACAATCTACACACAGCCATATTAATACACAGACAGTGTGACTGAAGTATTAGAAATCTCTAGCAGCCTTGCCTGTAGAGATTCCACTATACCATGAAATATTGCAAAAAATAAAATACATTCAGGTTCCTCCGAGTTATTGAATATCGACTAACATTTAAGATATTAGTAAATTAATAATGTACATTTTTGAAGTGAACCAGTGTGATTGTATTATAGAAATGAAATGTTACAAGTATCCCTTCCCCATTAAAACACCAAATACAACCATTCTAAAATAGGTTTTTAATACTTGTTTTGTAATACTGTGAAAGGTTGTCCTTAGATCATCAATGAAAAGAGATGCAATATTTTTTACATGTTTATATAAGATCAAATTATATATCTACTGAAACAAAAACAGAATCAAACCTCCACCAAATGCTTCCTTGTGTTGAAATGAAAACCTCCTTTTTCCCCCAAAGCATTTAAGTAAGGCAGATCCACTGTGCATTGTTGGCCCGTCTTGTTATGTATTAGAGCTCCTGCCACTACTGAAGCAGTAGTCTCCCACCTGTGACCTTGATCTATTGCAGACTACCATAAGACAACTGACCAGCCTCAACAGCAAAGATCCAATAGCTCTGTGCTGAAAAACAAAGGCACTTTATATGTGAAGTCAGAGTGCAACTGACTAGTATTGCCTGAATTTCTCCCCGCAGCCAGCTCCCACTGTGAAATGTTTCTATGGCAGATGAAAAGTCAACAAGGCTGCAGTAAGACATGCAGAAAAAAAGGAAGGAAGATAGAAAAGGAAAGGACATGAAAGCAAAATACTGCAAAATGAGAGCAAAGCAAAGGTAACAATGGTGGCCTTAATGTTGGTACCCTGCATAAAGGTTTCCCTCCAACATAAGAACGGCCATACTGAGTCAGACCAAAGGTCCATCTAGTCCAATATCCTGTCTTCCAGCAGTGACAGTGCCAGGTGCCCCAGAGGGAGTGAACAGAACAGGTAATCATCAAGTGATCCATTTCCTGTTGCTCATTCCCAGCTTCTGGCCAACATCTGGCCAACACCATCCCTGCCCATCCTGGCTAACAGGATGGACCTGTACTCCATGAATTTATCTAGTTCTTTTTTTAACCCTGTTATTGTCTTGGCCTTCACAACATCCTCCGGCAAACAGTTCCACGGGTTGACTGTGCGTTCAATGAAGAAATACTTTCTTTTGTTTGTTTTAAACCTGTTGCCTATTAATTTAATTTGGGACCCCTAGTTCTTGTTTTATGAGAATACTCCAAATACTCATGGCCCACAATTCTCAGAATAGAAAAGAAGACTTTTCTGGTAAACAATTTTTAAATGAATTTAGTGCATTACTGAGCCAGAATGACAGCAAAGTCCTATGTTAAGTAAGGCATGAGGAGGAAATGCTAGCTTCCCTCACTGAACTAACAGCCTCCCTACCTCTAGGTGCTAAAACAGTGAATGCCCATTCCATTTTTACCCTCTCTGCTGAGACTCCCATGAGATTCATATTTGTTAGGGTGAGAGCCTCTGTGATGTGCACACCTGTCCAGGTCGGAATTGGACTGATGCTACCAAGTCATTTCACACAAACCACCAAGCAGCGATCACACTGCACACCACTTTGCATTTATCACTGACCCAGGGCTGGATTCAGACTGGTCCTCACTAGAAAACCGAGTCACACTGGAATACGATATTGAGGAGTTGTGCTAACTAACACAATGTTTAACACACCTTAGCTGTCAGCATTGATAGGACTTGTGTGCTTAACACTTTAATCTAGTTGCAGATAAGCATGGCTGGAAGAACTGCATTAGCCATGACCAGCTGACAATGCTTAAGATAGCCAGCCCATTTACACTCATGGCAATGTTGTGTTTAACACAGCATTTGTTCAAATGACCCAATTTTCTAGTGAAAACAAGCCCTGAGAGGTGACAAGGAGTGGGTATAGTCAGTCACTTGAGCCATCCAGTTCCAAGACGCTTATCTTTTAGTACATGTCTTTAGCCCACTAACTTCTAATAGATAAAGCAGGAATGGAATAAAGGAGGAGGACAACCACCAAAAAGAAAAATCTGTGATCCATCATCAAGCTCATTCCTCATTAATGTTCATGTTAAAATTATGTGCAGAAAAAAATCTCTTAAAATCCTGGTGAGAAACACTGAGGGGGAAAGTGAAAATTGATTTAACATTACTTGACATCACACAGAAGTGCTACACCACGCAGTATCCAATGCTCTGGAGGTTGGACGGTTTTAAGGTCCACAGCAGCAACGTAATTCAGGTCTGTTCGAAGTGGTTTTTTGTAGATTGGACATGAGTACAGACGAGGATCTTTTGAAGCTAGGAAGATGGAGGAAAAAACACTCATGAAAAGATACCCTGGGAAATGAGGCTGAACAGATAGGATGTTAGAGAGCAGAGCACAACCTTAACAGAAATATAAATACATCAAGTCAAAGTTCAGTAGCAGATAGTTCTTCTCAACAAAAGCAAAGGAAGTTCAGTTAATAACACACTGCTCACTTTTTTGCTCCTATTTTCAAAACATATCACATACAGTACCATGTGCAGCTCTTGTAAGTTTGGGATTTAGTATTAAACTACAGTTCTTTGACAGAGTAAGAAGTTTAAATGAGCACCCTGCAGTGACTAGGATGCTGGCAGTTTCACCCTTCCACTCAACTTTCCTATTTTTGAACGTTTCATGCTGATACATCAAGATGTGAAAATTATCTTATTAAAATCTGTTAATCTATTTTGAAATACCATTAGTAAGAGATTTTTTTCAGTACAATTAAATTATGTACATGCTGCAGAAGTATGCACTGTCAACCGATATTCTTCACTGTAAAACTGGGACAAAATATTCCAAGTTTGATTACTATATAAGTGTTTGTAATTCAGTATCTCAGCTGGTTTTTAATTTGCTTTTTAATATAATAATGATTATTTTCATCTTACAGGATCAGAGCCTTATTTGTCTATCAAATTGTCTTTTTGTAAGTAATACAGTTTATGATAATAAGACTTCTATTTCTTTCTTCCCAAACATCTATAGAGTTCAAACTGTGCTTAACAGATTCATTCAATTTAGTGTTAAATTGTTCCCAGGCTGAGATCCTGTGTGTCAATCAGTTTGAAATCATTTTTATGGTTAGGTTGTAAACTCCTGCAAATAGTAATTTATAGTGAAAATACTGATAAACTGCATATTATAGGCATTTAGAATGTTACACTTGGTTAAGCAAATGACATACACAAAAAGAACATGCCACATACTGTCAGAGAAGATAAGCTACAAACATGGAATTCTGATAACAAAGCACAGGAAACATAGCCTGTAAGCAGACTGTCTCTAACAGCTAAATGATTTGATATGTTTTCACCTGTTTTCTGTGGGATTTGATTTCCTACTGCCTACTTTATTTGCACACATTAAAAATTCAATTCCACAAAGCAGAATGGCCTCGACTTCTGTTCTCCAGCTTGTTAGTCTGCACTCTATTCTGACATGTCTTTCCTCTTTGGTGACCCCAAATGTCATCTTTCACTAGCTCTTTTCCATCCATTCACTTGGCTTCTGTTTGCGCAAGCAAATCCCATCCACAGAACATCAGGGTTGTGGCATTTATGTGTACAATCAACACCTAGGTATAACACAGTGGTTCCTAAGAACATGATTAAATCAGTTCATTCCTATAGTATTCATGTGCACAAGCTACATGAATACTAGCATGTGTTCTCAGGGCCAGATTTAGGGGCAGGTAATCCAGGCAACTACCTGGGTTGCTGGGCTCAGGGTGCTGTTTTTGTTGTTAGCAACAAAAGGGAAAATAGAATGTTTGAAGTAAAATGTTTCAGGTATTCCATATGTGGATTAATTTTTCACTAACCAGAATGTTCTGGACCTCTGTAGAATCTCATGGAACCTTCCCGACTTTCTGAAAACTACATTTTCCTTGAATCTCCTAGGATGTTGTCAGCCATGCCCTCGTGGGTATATAAGGGGTGGGGAGTCTCCAGTCAGTCAGTAAGATATAAGAATGAAGTGAAGTGACGTGAGAGCCCAGCTGTGATATTGTGAACTTTGTTTTATTGTGTAATTGTGAAAGTGTACTTATGTTTTAAAACTTGAAGAGTGTAATTAGCGACTAAAAAAGGATATATTTAATGAGATGCCAGAGATATCTATCAAACCCCTATCTACGCAACAATGTAAAAGAACTACTGATACTTCTTTTGCCATGCTTAACATGGAATGTTTGATGACTTTCTACCACTGCAGAACATAGACTTTTGCTCTCCCTAATACTGTGTTTTCTCCTGTAGAAAATAAAAGATGCCCTCGAAGAAGCCTTCAGGAGTTCAGTATAGGAACCAAAAAGCTCAATTGCAATCTACTTTGCAGCAAGGGACAAATTTGAGGGGAAAATATCTGGAACAGAACAACATAGGCTGGGCTTTAGGCAATAGTGATCGTCCCAGTGCAGAAGAAATTGAGGAGCGAAGCGTAAATGATAGCAGTCCTATTTCTAAGAAATTAGCAGATTTACCTGAAGAGAAGGAATGGTGGCATAAAGGAGATTGATGACAAAGAAGAATGTGGCTCACAAGAAAAGGAGAGAAACAATAAAAAAGAATCAGCCTCTCATGACAGAAACAGCAATGAGAAAAATTGCACACCACAAATCTATACATCAGATCCTGCTTTATGGCTGGTGATCCTAAACTGTGCTAATATTTATCGTACAGTTTTGAACAGGCTTGGCAAACTGAGGATATGACATTTCTAATAAATGAGCAGAAGCAACACTTCTCAAAGTCACACTGCGAAAGAGTGCTTGAAAATGTTAAGAAACTGAATCAGCTTTGGCTAGTTTACTCAAAATCATCTCACAAAATGTTCTGTTTTTGTTGCAAAATATTTGACAAGAATGTGAAATTATTGCTTGTTCTTTCCAGGTACAATTACTTGCATAACTTAGTTGATGCTCTGAAGCAAGATGAAAAGCAACAACTGGCCATTTTACAGCCTACTCCAAATGGATGGAGGACAAGTCCAGGCTCAAGCTGAACAAATGCATAGACGCAGAAAACCAGTGCATTATTAATGTAGAAATCCAACATTGGAGGAACATGCTACAGCATCTGATCTCAATTACCCTTTTCCTTGCAAAGAATAATTTGGCTTTCCAAGGCTCATTGGATAAGTTGTTCACTGAACATAATAATAATTTCTATGGTTTGGTAGAGCTCCTTGGGAAATATGACAATGTCATGCATGACCACCTACTTTGAGTAGCTCAGAAGCTATGAACCATTACTGCAGCAAAACAATTCAAAGATAATTGATTGACCTTATGACAAGGAAGGTGCTTGATAATATATTGATACGGCTCATCAAAGCAAAGGATTACAACAGTAATAATGGACTTCACTCCCAACATTAGTCACAGTGAAAAGATACCATTTATAGTAAGATTTGTTACTATCACCTACTGTAACACTATAATACTGGTCCACCCAATATTGGTGCATAGTTCAATTACTTCAATAAGCCAGCAGTAAAGTTGCTGTATAACAGAAGTAATAACAAATATTCCTACACCCGGTAAAACAACTTCCACTATCAGTTATTAAATGTACAGTTTCAACTGGAAATTAACGGTCTGAAACCAGATTCAAGGAGAATGGGCTTTTCTCTTTACTGAGTGTTTGTGGTTGACATACGCAGTAAGCCCTTTTCCTGCTTCGTTTGTGGAGTCACTGCTAACGGGGGTTAGAAATGGAAACTTCTCCAGTGGAAAGAATGAATTCAAACTGGAGCAGGTACAGAGAAGGGCTACTAGGATGATCCGAGGAATGGAAAACTTGTCTTATGAAAGGAGATTTAAGGAGCTTGGCTTGTTTAGCCTAACCAAAAGAAGATTGAGGGGAGATGTGATTGCTCTCTATAAATGTATCAGAGGGATAAATACAGGAGAGGGAGAGGAATTATTTAAGCTCAGCACCAATGTGGACACAAGAATAAATGGGTATAAACTGGCCATCAGGAAGTTTAGACTTGAAATCAGACGAAGGTTTTTAACCATCAGAGGAGTGAAGTTTTGGAATAGCCTTCCAAAGGAAGCAGTGGGGGCAAAAGATCTATCAGGTTTTAAGATTCTACTTGATAAGTTTATGGAGGAGATTGTATGATGGGATAATGGGATTTTGGTAAGTAATTGATCTTTAAATATTCAGGGTAAATAGGACTAATCCCCTGAGATGGGATATTAGATGGATGGGATCTGAGTTACCCAGGAAAGAATTTTCTGTAGTATCTGGCTGGTGAATCTTGCCCATATGCTCAGGATTTAGCTGATTGCCATATTTGGGGTCGGGAAGGAATTTTCCCCAGGGCAGATTGGAGAGGCCCTGGAGGTTTTTCGCCTTCCTCTGTAGCATGGGGCATGGTTGACTTGAGGGAGGCTTCTCTGCTCCTTGAATTCTTTAAACCATGATTTAAGGACTTCAATAGCTCAGACATAGGTGAGGTTTTTCATAGGAGTGGGTGGGTGAGATTCTATGGCCTGCGCTGTGCAGGAGGTCGGACTAGATGATCAGAATGGTCCCTTCTGACCTTAGTATCTATGAATTACTTGATATTAGTACATTTAAGTTACTCTTAAGTTTCTATAAGCTTAGAGGAAACTTTTTTTTTAGGCGGGGGACTTATAATAAATATAGATTTACAGATTCTAGCATGCAAATTTATCGTCTTATATGACAGGGATAAATCAAGCATGCAAATCATGCATCAAAGTCATGAAATGGAATACAAATGCAATACAAAATAAGATATTCAAATGTTTAACAAATGGAGGAGGGGAGGCGCCAAAGACGCTCCTTGCTGGGGGCGCCATTTGGTCTAGGGTCAGCCCTAACAACCCTATTGCAGAGCTGGGGCTTCATTCTTGTAAAGAAGCCTAAGTTATTCATGTAGCTCCACTGGTATTTTGGACTATCAGACAAATATTCAATGAGAAAAAGGATTCCTACTTCATTTACAATGCACTTCAGTATTTTAGGTAGTCCAAAAAACTGTAGGGAGGGGATAAAATGGTTTTTGCTTCCACTGTTATGATGTAACACCGCTACTGGGGTAGACCAGAATCCTGAGTCTTAAACATACATTTTGTTATACACTGAGAAATACGTAATAGAATGGTTAAGCATATTGGAAGTGGAAAACAAAATGCTACAGTCTTGCAGAGGTAAAGAAGGTTATGAATCATTTGTAATTGCATATGTTCCAAAAATACAGCAACAACAACAGTATTGTGACATATGTTTATAACCTAATTAGAGGGTCAGTTTTCAAGGCAGGGACCATCTATTAACATTCATGAAATATTACTTCAAATCCTGATTGTATTCCAGTAGATTCTAGAAGCCCCCCAAAATATAATATATTATAATTATATGTTGTGGGTGCTTCTAGGATCTACTGGAATATATATGTGTCTGTGTATATATATATGGCATTATGGATAGGCAATAACATAACACTCCTATGCTCTGAAGAATTATTAACAATTGGTCAAGTATATGTAAAACAAATTAAAATTAAGCTGCTATAAATACAGCATAACCCGAAGCTAGTCACTTACTGTTGTTCTCTGCATAAATCCGTATGACAGGCATCATTTCAAAGAGCACCTTGGGCTTAGACTCAATGATTTTTAAATTTCTTCTGTCCCAACCAGCTCCTTCTAGATAGAGTCCATATACATAGACGCCCTCAGGGGGAGGAGTTGTGATGTCATCCTTCATCCACTTGGTGACTTCATTGCACAGTGCTACACTGTCAAGTGCCCACCCTTTGTTGGCTCGAGTTATTTCCTATTCAAAACAACAATGAAGACTACGGGTAAAATTTTGAAGAGTGCCTATGATTTAGGACAATGATTTCAGTGCATAAAGGGCCATCCTTAAACTGCATTTTCACAAAAGTAATTACTTTAAATTATCATCAAAGTAAACATTTACCTTTTTTGCAGTACTCTCTATGACTAAAGCAGCATTATTTCCCTCTAGTTGAGCAGCAGTGTGTTCATTTCATAGCAAATTAAATATTTTGTTGCCAACCACCCTTCTCCCTCCAAAAAAAATTCACTTTTGAGACACAAGTCATTTTTAGATTCATTTTCCCTTCCAGATAAATAAATAATGAAAAATGCAGTAAGAAGGTACCAGAGTTAAACAAAAAGAAAAGAAGTACTTGTGGCACCTTAGAGACTAACAAATTTATTAGAGCATAAGCTTTCGTGAGCTACAGCTCACTTCTGTAGCTCACGAAAGCTTATGCTCTAATAAATTTGTTAGTCTCTAAGGTGCCACAAGTACTCCTTTTCTTTTTGCGAATAAAGACTAACGCGGCTGCTACTCTGAAACCTGTCATTATGCAAGAGTTAAACAAGTCTGCCTTTTAAAGTTTGCAGTGTTGTAGCTGTATCTGTCAGAGGATATTAGAAAGACAAGGTGGGGAAGGTAATATCTTTTATTGGAACAAATTATGCTGGTGAAAGAAACAAGCTTTCAAGCTTATACAGAGCTATTCCTTGGGTCTGGGAAAGGTAGCTTAACTTAAAGGTCAGCATACAAAAATAGTCTGACTATTTAGGCTGATTTTTCCTGGGAGTGCCAGGAAATCTTTCCTGGATGATATATTATTAAAAAGAGGTCTGAACTAATTTATCTGTATGTGTGATTTTCCATTTTATATTTGTAACATTATAGCTCATTAATGTAAGTACTATGACTTAGGAGGAGAGCCATAAAACATCCAGACAATGATATGGCTAACTGGCTTATCTGAGTGTGAACATTAAGAGTGACTGCTTCCTGAAAGAGTGGGAACATTAAGTGAACATATAATCATTGAGTAAAAGAGTCCTAAATCAACATGGTTATGTACTCTCTGGAACTACATGCAGTTCTGTTATTGGAGAACTCTGTCCTTTCTGGGACATGAAGTGTGTCACTCCACTATATAAGGCTGGAAGGAGACTTTCTGCCATAAACCAGGCACACAATGGAACATGGTAACCCTCGAGTTTGACTTGCATTTAATTTTTCTGTAAGAGTGCAGTTTGTGTGTATTATCTACACTGTATATTTTAAAAGGTCATTGTTGATTCCAAGATTTTTCTGCCATACCTTATAATAAAAGCCTCTTTTATGTCATCTGATGTTTGATTTGGGGAGATACTTGCTGAAGAAAGTGATTACTTACCAGCTTTCAGATCTGGAGAAAGGCAATAAAGTATGTTACAGTGCAGGGGTGCATTGTACTTTTGACCTCTCTTTTATTCGCACCCATAGGCATCCTTTGCAAGTGATACGCCTAAATCTACACTCTTCTCAAGAGTGGAACCCTGCAGTTCACCCCAATTTTAAGCTGAATCACCAGGTTACAGCATCTCCTGCATGCAAGAATTGTATTATCTTTGCAAGCTCGGCTGGTTTCAGACCCTGCTACAGAATTCTCTCTAGGTGCTTAGGACCAGCATGAAAAGACAGTTACCTTTTCCGTAACTGGTGTTCTTCGAGATATGTTGCTCATGTCCATTCCACAATAGGTGTGCGTACTCACCACGTGCACTAGTGCCGGAAGTTTTTCCTCTAGCAGTACCCGTACGGGGGGGAGCACCCCCCGTGACTCCTGAAGTGGCGCCTCCCTGGCACGGTGTAAGGGGAGCTGCGCGCTCCCCCCACCCTCAGTTCCTTCTTGCCAGACAACTCTGACAGAGGAGGAGGAGGGCGGGATGTGGAATGGACATGAGCAACACATCTCAAAGAACACCAGTTATGGAAAAGGTAACTGTCTTTTCTTCTTCGAGTGTATGCTCATGTGTATTCCACAATAGGTGATTCCAAGCTATATCTGTTGGAGGTGGGTAGGAGTTCACAAGTTCCCAGGATGGAGGACAGCCCTGCTGAACCCGGCGTCATACCTGGTTTGGGGGACGATAGTGCGAGGTGAATATGTGAACCGAAGACCACGTGGCAGCCCTACAAATGTCCTGGATGGGGATGTGGGCCAAGAAGGCAGCTGACAAGGCCTGCGCCCGAGTCGAGTGTGCCCTCACAATGGGAGGCGGGGGGACACAAGCCAGCTCATAGCAGGAGCGGATGCATGAAGTGATCTAAATTGAAAGCCACTGAGCGGAAATCGGCTGGCCCCTCGCGCTCTCAGCTGAGGCGATGAACAGTTGCGAGGACTTTCTGAATGACTTGGTCCGCTCGAAGTAGAAAGCCAGAGCCTGCTGCACATCGAGCGTGTGGAGATGGCACTCCCCACTGGACGTGTGAGGCTTGGAGCACAGGACTGGTAGGGAAATTGTCTACCACATGGATCAGGACGAGACCACCACCTTTGGGAGGAACGCAGGGTGTGGGCGGAGCTGGACCTTGTCCTTATGAAAGACCGTGTACGGGGGCTCGGAGGTCAGGGCCCTGCGCTCTGAGACTCGCCTGTCTGATCTGATTACAACCAGGAAGGCCACCTTCCACGAGAGGTGAGACCAGGAGCACGTGGCCAGTGGTTCAAACGGGGGCCCCGTGAGATGAGACAACACCATGTTTACGTCCCACTGTGGGACCGCGGGTCTAGAGTACGGAAAAAGACGGTCCAAACCCTAAAAGAACCAGCCAGTCATAGCAAAGAAAAATACCGTGTGCCCTTGCATTGGCGGATGGAAGGCCGATATGGCTGCCAGGTGCACCTTGACTGATGAGGGCGTCAGGCCCTCGGCCCTCAGGTGGAGGAGGTAATCAAGGATAAGCTGGAACGGGGCAGCCACTGGGGAGACACCATGGTCCGCTGCCCACCTAGAGAACCGGGACCACTTCGCTAAATAAGCGCAGCGAGTGGAGGGCCGTCTACTTTCAAGGAGGATGCGCTGAACCTGTTCTGTTCTCTGCCTAACCGCTGAGCAGCCTCAACGTGAAGTGAAGCGCCACGAGGCTGGGATGGAGGAGGCAGCCCTGGTCCTGAGAGAGCAGGTCTGGGCGGAGTGGCAACAGCCACGGCAGAGCTACCGCCAGGCCCATGACGGTCCGATACCAGTGCTGTCTGGGCCACGCCGGGGCAATCAGGAGGCCCCAGGCCTTGTCCGTCTACCTTCTCCAGGACCCTGCTATTAGAGGGAATGGGGGGAAAGGCATAGAGAAGCCAGCCTCACTAGGACAGGAGAAAGGCATCGGAGATAGCGCCCCTTCCCAGACCCCCCCGGAGCAGAACCGGGGGTATCGCCGGTTCTGCCGAGTCGTGAATAGGTCAACCTGGGGAGTTCCCCATCTTTGGAAGAGCTGGTGGGCCACTTCCAGGTGGAGAGACCACTCGTGTTGCAAGGAAAAGTCCCTGCTCAAGCGATCCGTCCTCTCATTCCAGGCGGTAGGTGGAAAGCCTTCAGGTAGATGTTGTGGGCTATATAGAAGTCCCACAGCCTGAGGGCTTCGTGGCAGAGGATCGGGCCCCGCCTTGCCTGTTGATATAGAACATTGAGGCTGTGTTGTCCGTGAGGGCCCTGACTACCTTACCCTCCAGGTGTGAGCGAAAGGCCAGCCAGCCGCACCGCCCTGAGCTTCTTGATATTTATATTTAGGGTGGGGTCTTGAGTTGACCACAGAACTTGGATCTGAAAGTTCCCCACATGGGCCCTCCAATCCACGTCTGATGCATCAGACACCAGCTCCAATGACATGGCCCTGTCCCTGAATAGGACTCCTTGGAGCATGTTGTTTGGGGCGGACCACCGTGGTAGGGAGGTGATCACAGAGTCCGGCATAGTGAGGACCTTGTCCATCCTGTCCATGGCCTGACAGAACTTCAAAGCCAACCAGAGCTGGAGGGGCCTCATCCTGAGTCTGGCGTGACGGACCACGTATGTGCACGCCAACATGTGACCCAAGAGTTGCAGAAAAACTCTGCCTGTTGTCACCGGGAACCTTGTGACCAAGTTGATGAGACCTTTCAGGGTCTCAAATCTGTCTGGCGGGAGAGAGGCCCTGGCTGACACTGCGTCCAGGTGCGCCCCAATAAACTCTATGCTTTGGACCGGGACTAACGTGGACTAGGTGTTGTTTACCAACAGGCCTAAGGTGGTGCATGTGGAGAGGAGGAGCATCACGTGATCCCTCACCAGCGACACGGAGGTGCCCTTGACAAGCCAATCGTCCATATAGGGAAATATCTGGACCCCCCCCACCACCTGAAGTAGGCTGCTTCAGTATCAGTATCACTGACATGCATTTTGTAAACACCCTGGGGGCAGTGGACAGACCAAACGGGAGGACTGTGAATTGGTAATGATTCTGTCCCACCACGAAACAGAGGAAGTGCTTGTGCCCCTCAAATATGTGGATGTGAAAGTACGCGTCCTGTAGATCGAGGGCAGTCCCTGGGATCCAGGGAGGGAATGATGGAGGCCAGGAAGACAGCACGGAACTTGAGTTTCACCATGTACTGGTTCAGACCTCGCAGGTCCAGGATGGGCCTGAGCCCCGCTTTGGCCTTCAGGATAAGGAAATAACAGGAGTAATACCTCTTGCTCATGAACTCCTCAGGCACTGCCTCTATCGCTCCTAGTCCAAGGAGTCACCCCACCTCCTGCTCGAGCAGAGCTTCGTGCGAGGGGTCCCCCAAGAGGGACGGGTGGGCGTGGTTGGGCAGGGAGGAAGTAAACTGGAGGGTGTAACCCCAGGAGATGGTGTTGAGGACTCATTGGTCCAAGGTTAGCCTGGGAGGAAAAGCACACAACCAGTTGGAGAAGGGAAGCTTTATTGGGGGTGGATCCCTGGTGAGGACTGGCGGGGTGCCCATGAACGTCATGTCAAAAATGCCTTTTCCCCACCTGCTTGCCCTTGGAGGACCCAGGCTGGGGGGACAGGCCGAGACTGCCTTTGAGGGCATCTTTTAAAGTCCCACTGCTTCTTATGGGCAGCCTCATACTTCGGTTGGCGGCCTGGGCAGGAGTCTGCTGCGGCTTGAACGTAGGTTTTGCCAGAGCCAGGACATAAAGGCCCAGAGTCTGGAGGGTCATGTGGGAGTCTTTCATGCCATGCAGCCTTGTATCCGTTTCCTCCGCAAACAGAGCCTTCCCATCAAATTGGAGATCCTGCATGGAGGACTGTGCCTCGCTGGACAGTCCAGAGAGCAGGAGCCATGACGCCTCTCTCACGGACACCGCGGAGACCATTTATCATGCAGCCATGTCTGCAGCATCCAACGCTGCCTGCAGAGATGCCCTAGCAGCTGCTGTCCCTTCCTCCACTAGTGCCCTGAACTCCTTCCTATTGCGCTCCTGGAGGGAGTCCTCAAACTTGGGCAGGGAGCCCCACAGATTGAATTCATACCGGTCGGGAGAGCCTGATGATTTGCCACTCGTAAATGGAAGCTCAAAGACGAATAAATGTTCCTTCCGAAGGAGTCCAGTCTCCGAGAGTCTTTGTTCTTTGGGGTTGGGGCTGGCTGACCCTGCCGTTCCCTGTGGTTGACCGACTCAACCACCAGGGAGTTGGGCACCGGGTGGGTATACAGGTACTCATGCCCTTTAGTGGGTACAAAGTACTTGCGTTCCTCCTTTTTAGGGGCCAACAAGGCCAGTGTTTGCCACAGGGCATTTGAAATCTTAGCCACCCTTCATGGAGAGGCAAGGCCACTCTACCCAGGACCGATGGGGACAACACGTTAAACAGGGAGTCTGAGGGCTCCTCCCTCTCCTCTGCTTGGAGGTGGAGGCTTGCTGCCACCCTCTTTAAGAGTTCTTGGTGGGCCCTGAGTCCTCCTGCGGGACAGAGGGTGGCAGGCTGCAATCACCTTCTCCGGGCGGGGTGAGGAAGCCGGTGCAGTGCTCTGGGTATCGGCCAGCACCGGAGGATCCACCACCTGGTTGGACTCCGGGCATGGTGCTGAGGAAGTACGTCCCACCGACTCCTTTCTTGGGGGTCTGGATTGGGAGGCCGAAGGTGCTTCCAAAGCTCCGGCCACAGAGCGAGCTCCCACCAGGGGCTTCGCTGGAGACCACGGTGCCCGCTGGTACCATTGGGCTGGCCACGACACTCGGTGCTACTGCAGCTGCTGTGGCACCAGTGGGATCGGCTGTTCGGGTTGGCTATCCTGGCCCATCGAAGGATGGCTATCAGTGGAGACTGGTCTGGTGTAAGATCTGCTGCTGTCTCTGGACTGAGAGGAGTGGCGGTGCTGGGATCTACTAAGGCCATGAAACCGCGATCTCAACGTGGAGGACCGGTACCAACCGTAATAGCTGCTCTGCGAATGGCCTCCGCGAATGGCCTCGACGGGCAGACCCATGATAGCGAGAAGCTGGCGATCGACGCCCAGGGCTGCGATGTCTTGATGGAGACTTGGAGCGGGAGTCTGAGCATGAAAGGCGTCGACGACTGTGCCATGACCCACTGCAGTACCCCCTCCAAGATAAGGAGGGTTGGCAATGCCCACCACGGTCCCGTTGATATTTGCTCCTTGAGGACGAGTGGTGATCCACATGGTCTCTGCCCCAAGCAGTCACTGGGCAGTGAACGGCGTCGGGAACATTCCCTCGACTGAGACCAGTACCGGGCCAGACGCGACTGTGGAGATCCCAATGGCTTGCCTCTGGAGCGTGGGGTCGACATGGACATAACATCCCAGGCTGCCTGGAGGGCTTCAGGCATGGATGACATCTGGACATCCAGAGCAGTCTGTTCAGAAAGGGCCGGGCTACTCCGTCGCATACCGACACCGTGGTGCCAGGCGCACGACTTAAACCCCGGGATGCGGGGCATGCCCCAGTTTGGGCTCACTGACTAACTAAACTAACTAAACAGCTAACTAACTACAGGTACTAACACTGAATGAACGAACAATTCTCGAGACGAGATACAGCAAAGCTGGAAGAGAGAAGTTCTGCCGCACTTTCACTGGCTGCAAGAAGGAACTGAGGGTGGAGGGAGTGCGCAGCACCCCTTATACAGCGCCAGGCAGACACCACACTAGGGGTTGCGGGGGGGCGCTCCCCCCCCATGAGTACTGCTAGGGAAAAACTTCCGGCACTGGTGCACATGGCGAGCACACACACCTATTGTGGAATACACATGAACAATCGCTCAAAGCAGAAATGGCAGTGACTTAGGACAGCTTATTCAAAGCAACTATGATTTATTTATTCAAAGGAACGTTAGAAGTAGAGAGACAAGGATTAAAATAACAAAAGACTACATGCATATGGTCTTACCTGAGTTTGGCCTCCACTTACCCCTGATGCCACAACATCAGGGGTCTGTGGTCCAGTTTGTTTCTCTGCAGCTCCTCTGACCTATTTCTCCTCCAAATCTCAACATTTTAAGCATTTCAAACTTTTTTTGTTTGATTCTCCCTGCCTAAAAGGTCCTGGGATTTCCAACTAAAGATTCCCCATACCTCCAACTATCCAAACCTTAATTCCACATTCCAAGAGGTATGCTTCAATGGAATTAATACCTCCTCTGAGTAACTGAGTATGGCTGTCTATACCCAGTAGCTTTTAGGTTCCTACAATCCAAAGCTAGCCCAAACTGATTTAACTTCTAGGCAACCCTTTAGCCAGAAACACAATAACCACCATGTTCACAGATTGCATATCTCTTCCAAACAGACAATTTCACATTCTTCACTGAGAGCAGCTACTCTGCTTCAGCTGCTGACCGCCAGGTGTGACAAAAAGGACCAACTTTACTTTTTCTGGAAACACTCCAGATGGGCTAAGCACTGAAGAGGACAGAGAACAAGGGCTAGACTGGGCAGACCTTGCGTGAGAGCGTGAAAGAACAAAAGGGTGCAAGGATTTCCTACCCTTTGCACCCCCACAGAGGGACTGTTCAGAACCCAAGTGAAGAACATAGTGTCTCCACCACAGTTGCCAACTTTCATGCAGTAAATAAGCACCCTGACTTTCACAATAAGCCAGAAATCAAGCTAATCCCATTTCAAAACAAGGCAATCCCTAAGAACCCCAACACTCTATGTCACTAGATCCCCCTGGCATGCAGTCTGGGACTGTGGTGGGCCTGCTGTGCACCCTGACTCTCTACCCACCCTTGCCCCTGCTTGCCTCTCCTTGCCAGGAGCCAATCAAAAAAAAAAGAAGCAACAAAGCAAACAAGCTACAAGCCAAAAACTAGCCAACAAGCAATTCACAAGCCAATTAAGCCAAAAACAAGCCCAATTTCCGTGTTTTTTCCACGGGTTTGCCATGTCTGATCTCTACTCCCTCCTAGTAACCCTCCAAGGCAGCCCTTGGCATGGGTGAGGGTGATGGGTGAGCCCAGAGTAGAAGTAAAGTGCACCATACTCAAGGGTTACATGGCAGGTATGACTGCTAAGACAGCAAAAAATTGTCCTGGAGATTTCAGCTGTCCTTTAGCTCCCTTTCTAACATGTCCAACGTAGTCAAAGGCAGAAGCTAAACCTAAGAGGGAAAAGGAGTTCAACACACAAAAGAAAATATTCCCTCTCACACACACTCAGCCTTCCCATGCAAGCTATAATAAAGGAGGAATATTATTGAAAGGGTAATATAAAAATAAAACTATTCACCTGTCTCATTGCAGTCAAAAATCCTTGAGGGTTAAAGAACCCTGTCATCCAGAAGCAGTTTGGTCGGCCCTCAAATATCCAGCAGTAAAACTGATGGTTTCTTTCCAGAAGTTCAGTAAACCAGAAACCTAGAGTGCTGGAAGCCCAAGACCCCTAGAAACAGGTAAAAAAGAGGTGTTTTTAGGGGAGGGAGATGTTTAGAACTTTCAACATTTTGTAATCACTGCAATGCAAATTAATTTATCATATCAATAAAAATATCCCAAAGTATTAGGGACATATTATTACAAGACTATTGAAATGTTAAATTTGGAATTATCAATTTCAAGGTGAAATTCTGGCCCTACTAAAGATGATGATACAAATCCAATTGACTTCAGTAGGGCCAGAATTTCTCCCTATAGCCATTATTATAGACAGGATTACTAGCAATACCTGTTGCTATGGTGGGGGTCAGACATTTCCCGTTGAAGACAACATTTCAGTTGACTAAAACTTTGTCAAACTAATTGTTTGGGATGAAAGTTTCCATGCTGGGTGTCTCCATCAGGCTGAATTTTTTTCTTTGAACTGTCAATCAAAATGGATTGTCTGTTCTGAGACCTAGTCTAGGGATTTTTTACTTTATTTTTTTTAGTTATGTTCAAATTCTGTCACCTCTTTTTGAACAATAGTTACATACCCATTCTTCGGAACAAGGTCTTGAAATTTGGCAGGTGGGTGGACCTCATGTAAGGTATGTGCTTTCGGCAGTCCCAAGGAAAATCTGCCTAAATTTGGCCAAGTTATATGCCCTTAAAAATGCAGTTCCCCTGAGAGCACCACAGAGTACAGGAGCACCTACAAGTCCCAGGGTAGGGGAAAAAGTCTACCTCAGTTTCCCCTGACCACCCTCTGGTTCCAGCACATGATGCCAGAAGCCCAACCACCTTTCTAGGTAACAGCCTTCTCTTGTTGCTAGTTAGTTCGGTATCTCAAAGGGTAGCAGTCTGTGTTGCAATGATTAAATCTTACATTTCCAACCCTGCTGACGGTGGTAGTTGCATATAAAATAATTTGCCTTTATCTTTTTAAGAAAAGTATCTAGGAAATTACATACAAACAAATAGTATTTAGGTTGCAAAGCAAACAACTCAAAAGTTATTAAATGCCAGCAATAATTGGTGCCAAATTAACCTCAGTTTGACCCCCTTCCACATTTTTATCCATAGATATCAAAGCACTGCATTTTTCTATAAACCTGTCTACAAATCAGATGCTCATACATTAAGCTGCTTTCATGTCATTTACAGAATTGACAATTGTCTTGGGCACTAAAAGACTGAATTTTCAGACTTAAAAAGGCTCTGTCTCAATAAAATCTTATGCAGTAATAATACATAGCATTTGAATAGCATTTTCCATCTTCAAAGATGTATACCAAATACCTCCATAGCAGAGATAGCTTCTCTGCCTCATCTTCATCTAAGTTATTTAACAGAGGGACCCAGCGTCAGGCTGGGATTAGAACTCAGTCTCTGCTTTTCCATTTTATGCTCAGACTACTCCACAGAAAATTTAAAGATGGAATCATAATACATTAAGTTAATTCCACAATCACATCTGTTTTTTCCACAGCTACTCTGCCCCTTTCAGTGTCCAGGATGGATGTGCACAATGAGGAATGAATAAGATTTCACAGGCAACCTTAGTTCTGGCACTTACTGAGTGTTTGGCTTTGTCACCTAAGTAACATGCATTTAGCATAGTTTTTTTAACATAACATATTAAGGAGGCTTTGGCTGTGATCCATTAATGCTGACTTCAGTTTTGAACTTAAAGCAATGACTCAACCTCTTCCGCATGAAACATATGTGCCCCTAGACTAAAGCACATACTTTTGAGATACAGACTGAATTTTCTGACAACTTTGAAGTAAAAATGGGCCATAAGAAATTATGCATCCAGTATCAGATTTTTGCCCAGAAACTGATTTTTTTTGCCCAGAAACTGATTTTTCAAGACACATTTTCCCCTTCATAGGGTCACTATAGGAAAGAATTAAGGGTGCCTTATCTGTGCATTTCCATACCTTAATATATTTGAATTTCTTTTCAATTCAGCCTTAATTCTAAATTTCCTAGGATTATGATGCTCAATTCTTGGAAGATGACAACATACTTGTAATGCAGTTCACCCTAAATATCTGATATGTGACCTCAAACTTAACTACATTTTGATGTAGTGGGTGTCTGGTTCTATAAAATTTCTTCTTAATTCCAGGCAATTAATGGTCAGTTTATGCCCTGAACCATGAAGATTCACTATTCCTATAAGTTTTGTCCTACATTTTCAAGAATGAACACATGCCTCTCAAGAAACATTTTTAAAAGCCCAATTTTCAGGAAGTGCTCAATGCCCACGCTCTGAAAATCAGTCCTCTAAGTTGTCCCAAAAGGTATATCTACACTGCAATTAAAAACTGAAGATGGGACATGTCAACTGACTGTACTGTGTCAACTGATCGACCGTCTCATCCTAGCATAAGTAACTGTAGATGATGTCATCCAAATAATTACTACTTTGAGTCTCACAAAGAATTCGGCATCATTAATAACCTGATAGTAGTAATGAGTTCCACAAGTTATGCATTGCATAGAAAGTTATTTCCTTTTATCACTGTTAGCTATTTGCTTTCAGTTTCATTTAATATCTTCTTATTCATATATTACAAGAGTCAAAGGAGTATTGACTTCTCTAAATCATTCACTATTTTAAACAAATGCTCCTATTTCTACAACATTGCCTTGCTTTTGTAAATGTGTGTCACATATATAACAATGCAATGTTTGGTTTATTTTATGTGTTTAGTAAAATACTTTTACTATGACAATCATTGTATCTGAACAAACCCCAATCCAGGCAATTTATGCACGTCATTAAGCATTTGCAGGATTGAGGTTACAGAGGTTTCATTAAATTTTTGTAGAAAAACTAAATAAATGTTAAATACGAAAAACTAAAATGTGTTTATAAAAGGATTTAATCAAGAAGGCTTATAGAAGGTTTATAAACTGTCACAATTCAGCTCATTAGTGACTACATGCATATTGTAACCAAAGCTTGTTATTTTTAAAAAAGCTAAACTAACTTCAGAAAAAATAAACCCAGTGGGCTAAATTCTACTCTCAGTTATATGCAAGCAGTCTCACTAAAATCCATAATGTTGTACAGGTATACAAATGAGAGGTGAATGTTAGTCAGTAAAATTAAGCTACTTAAAGAGAAAAATTCTGCTTCCGATCACTTTTCAGTATGCAGCTAAGGCTTCAAATTCGGTTGTCTAATGAGGAAATTCACTTGACCCTACATTTAAGCTGTGGCCTGTTTCTCTCAAGTAGTTTCAAATGAATATTGCTGCTGATGTCATGGTCTTAATGGCATTGCTCAGCATTTGGCTAGTTCCCTCTCCCGCTTTGGACTATTAAACCAAGATGTCATTTTTATTCTCTTGCTTTTAGTGTCTGATCATTATTTGGTATTATGTTTACTTCTGTCCTAGCTTTGAAGTTATAACATCACTGCCACCACCAGTCTGACACCGAGTCAGAACAGAGACTGCTGAATTTTTTTTTTCAAGTCAATCTTTAGACATTATGTATAATGCTCATATGGATTGAAATCCAGATCTGAATAGCATTAGTCAAGTCCAGCTGTTGAGAGCTCACTGTGACTGTGTTCACAAGTAGTATTTTTTTCTTGGTCTCCCTTTCAGCCAATAGACATCAGCCTGATAGAACCTGAAAGCATCTGCATTCATCCATATCTGCATCAATACCACACAGGCATGTTTTGATTAAGTTAATTCCAGATCAGCTTCTACCACCACAGCACTACAGGACAATGGGTAACATTTACATTAAGAGCAATACATTCTGAAATGCAAGTGAGCTGGTGTTTATATGTTTGAAAAAGTGTCATTTGTATTTGGCAGTATTTCAATTTAGTGGGAATCGCTGATATAGGTCAGTATCCTTTCCCATCACAAAGGTTATTAAGCCCATTATAAGAAAACACATGCCCCCAACTTTGAAGGATTATTCCGAAGTTCAAGACAGGTAACTCAGGCTACCTCAGCCCTTACGTTCCAGCTATGTCACAGTGAAAGATATCTTTTTATCATTGCTGTTGGTGCTTTGGTGTGACTGTCAACAAAATGCACATAGTGAATAATTCCAAAGTACCTCAGAGGCCTCAGAAACATAAGCAAGAAGCTGCTATTGCTATCTTTGAGGGGGTGGAATTTAAGGGTAATCCCTATCTTCAATAGATTGGCAATAGTATGAATAATAAAAACACTGAAAATGGTTAAGTTTTAAGAACAGCAAGCTCAAGGACACACTGTGCAACAACACGAGTATCATCTTGGCTTCATGCGGTTATCCTTAGGGTTGGCTGAAATCTTGTGGAAGCTGGTAGGCATAACTGCCACCCTTCATCCAGGATAAATTCTGGAAAGCTATTAAATTCCTTTCTGGAAAGAGATAGTTGAAACAACAGGAACCATCACCCAAACAAAAGTCATATGCAAGGCTGGTCAAGAACCTGAGCTATATGGGTGGAAGGGTTTCACTGGGAGCTCAATATATTGTTACTGAGTACAGTATCTCCTCACTTAAAGTCATCCCAGTTAATGTTGTTTCATTGTTATGTTACTGATCAGTTAGGGAACATGCTCGTTTAAAGTTGCCCAATGCTCCCTTATAATGTTGTTTGGCAGCCGCCTGCTTCGTCCACTGCTTGCAGGAAGAGCAGCCCGTTGGAGCCAGCTGGTGGGGGCTTGGAATCAGGATGGATGGGCAGCCCCCCTATCAGCTTCCCTAAGTTCTCTGTGTAACAGCTGCTCAATTCAGCTGCCCCTCCCCCCACTGCCATGTGCTGCTCCTGCCCTCTGCCTTAGAGCTGCTCCCCGGAGCCTCCTGCTTGCTGTGCGGGGGGGCAGGAGAGGGGTGCTAATCTCAGGGTGTCCCCAGCGCACCCCGCTCCTGCCCCCCACTCCTGTACCCCATCTCCACAGAGCAGGGGCGGGGGACATGACAAGGCTCAGGATGGAGGGAGCTTGCTGGCAGCAGCGGCTGTCTCAACTTGCTGATCTACTTAAAAAAGGAGTGTACTTAGAGTGGGGTCAGTGTACTTAAAGAGGCAATGTGCGTCTCTCTCACACACACGGTGTGTGTCTCTGTCTCTCTCTGCCATGCTGTCTCCCCTCCCTCCATTTGTACTGCCTTGTAGAGTGTGAGGCTACATTAACAACAATGTGTTAACCCTTGAGGGGCTCAGCCAAGTGCTAGTTCATCATTTAGCATTAAGGCATCCCCTGGGAAATATCCCACCCTCTGACTCCAGCACCTCAACCAAGCTTCACAATCATCATTGCAGTGTACAGTATTCAATCATTTGTTTAAAACTTATACTGTGTGTGTGTGTGTGTGTGTGTGTAAATTTACCTGCAACCTAACCTCCCCATTTACATTAATTCTTATGGGGAAATTGGATTCACTTAACATCATTTCGCTTAAAGTAGCATTTTTCAGGAACATAACTACAACGTTAAGCGAGGAGTTACTGTATTGTTTTGGTGGAGGTGTGTGTGAGAGAGAGGAACAGAAACACCATTGAAAAATACATGAAAGGCAGCAAGGAAACCCCAGAGACAGCTGAAGAAGCACTTGCAGCATGATCCTGAGAAAAACTCAGAGCACTTCTGGATAGAGTGCTGACTGGAATGAGGCTTACTACTTTGAGTCTCACAAAGAATTCGTGAATTTATCACTGTTAGCTATTGGCTTATACTGTGTATATGTGTGTGTGTGTATATATATAAAATATAGTCTTTTGTCTGGCGAAAAAGAAACTGTCTCCTGTTTTGTTCCTACTGTTATCAAGGAAACATGAGTATATCTACATTCTCTGTAAATAAACAAAACTGCATCAATGAAATCCCTGACTCCAATATCCATTTTTGGTCCTCACTGAAACAACTCTCAAGACCCAAATATTACCTAACCACCTGGATCAAAATACAATGAGCTGTTCACATGCTGTGCAGGCAAATTATCTGATGTATCACCTAATTTTAGACAAGCTAATCAGCTATTTGCCCAGATATCATTTGTACTTGCCCTGGGTTTCTAGACAATAAGATAAAAAGGACACACACTGATTTTCTTAATGGATCCAGAATTTAAACTCAAATTAACAGATTTATAAATTCTCAGAAAATGCATTCTGTACCCAAAAAAGTGATACACTGTATTTTTCATCCTAAGAGGATTAATCTCTGCTCTAAATATAAAATGGAACTCAATCTTACCTGAGATGGCATGGCCAGCTCTTCTACAGTTTACCTAATACTTCAGAAAAAAATATTTCTTCTCTGGCCAACTTGGTATGAGAAATTTTAGACCAAAAGGATTTTTCAAAGTAAGTCAGAAAGGGGGTAAAGAAAGGGGGATATATGATCAGATTCTATCCTATTTTACACCCTGTACAATCCCATTACTCCACTCTTTGGCTGAAAGCTCTCTCTCAAATTTGATAATGCAGTCACAACCATGACCTCATATAATCACTGAGATCGAGCACTTCAGGGTTATATTTTCAAAAAGGGGTTGAACAAAATACATTAACCCTTTTTAAATTAAAGGATGTTAACATATTGGATATTAATGATGATTAATTATCTGATTATGTCATTTTTTTAGTCTTTAAAATGCAACATTGACCGAGGACTCTAAACAGTTTAACACCTGCCTTTTCCCAATGGGCAGGAATTCTTGCATCATACATGCAATCCAAAGCATCCCTCAGATTTTCACTCATGATGATGGTCCCATCAATGGCAAGTTTGAGATCAGTCAGAGTGCTTCGCACTAAAGTGATAACCCTCTGCATTCTGTCTATCTCCTGTCTCAAGAAGATGTTCATAGGCTGGAACGGTCCCATTTTCTGCAGCCTTTCCTTTACCTGTCAAGAGAAAGCCAAACAAAGCAGATATTCACAGAGAAATCAAAAGAAAGTTCACTTTATGGCAAAGTTAGATACCAATACATGAAAAGATCAAATTGTTTTCATTAGATGGTTATAAGTAAGGGTAATCAGCTAGGTAGGTATTGTCACCCCTGACCCAAGCAGTAGCAGATCACAAGGCCCTTGTTTGTCAGCTCTCCCTTGGAAGAGACATCAGTGGTGTGGAGTTCAGGAATATTCCTGTCATAACTTATGTACACTCTACCCACCACCCCTGAAATAGAAAGTATCACAGCAACTTGTAGACAATTTCCTCTTTCAGAGATCTCAGCCTGAATACCAATGCCCGGTTCCCAGGGAGCAACTCTGCACCAAAACCTGACTCTAGTTTGAGAACTTAAGGAAGAGACCAAACTCCACAAAAACTCTATCCTTCTACTCTAATGGTATTGTTGTGGGTTGGATTAAACCATGTTAAGGTTTGAGCACAGCTTCTATCTTTCATTCAGGTAAACGTAAAGAAGAGGCTGAAACAGTAGCATGAACACCCAAAACATAGGTACATGGTAGTGCTAAAGTAGAGAGAAGAGAAGAGAGAGAGAAGCTGTCAGGAAGCCAAGTAGACCATAATGGAAGCACTGGTAACATGACCCTGGGAGGCAGCTAAGAGAGGAAGCTTGTCGGACATGCATGTTGGCTATATAGGCAGATTTGGAACAGTGAGGAAAAGAACTGTCTCCTGATTGTTTTTCCCCTGTGTTCAGGGAAAGAAGACTCAGTGTATCATCTTTGCAAATAAACAATATTGCATCAAAGAAAATACCTGATTCTGTCACTATTTTCTCTGTCTATGGAGAAATAAGGCACAGGGCCACAAAGTTTGACCAGCCACTTGGGTCAAAGGAGATCACACTATTAATCTCATATTCTAATAAAAATAAGTTCTGCATCTTTTCATGATAACTTTGTAGAAGCCAAAATGAGAAATCAGCATGAAGAGTGCAAATGTAATTAATTTTTAAACTTCATTTTACATCCTCTGTGGTGGTGGTGGCAATAACATAGTTAAGGAAAATTGTTTTTAAATGAACCTGATAATGACCCTTCAGGGCAGTGTGCACATCCTGATACGAGTCACCTCCTGAGTCCTAATTTCACCTCCCATTGACGAGGCAATTTTGAGCACAGCTTCTGTCTTTCATTCAGGGTAAATGTAAAGAAGTGGCTGAAACAGTAGCATGAACACCCCACACATAGGCACATGGTAGTGCTAAAATAGAAGCTGACTGAAGAACAGCAGGAAGCAGGAAGAACAGCAGCTCTGGCAGAGATGAGCTCTCCAATGCCCAACAGAGGGAGTGAAGGTTTTATCAGAGGAAGGGGTACTGCACTTGTCCACACTGTCCCTTTAAACCCTGCTCAGCCTCTCTAGCTTATTGAGCTGATGATAAGAGTCAAACTTGTGAGATGTCTAGTTTGACATCCCTAGCTTCCTGAGAAAGATTACAAGAGAAAAGGCTTTGTAAACTTGCTAGCTGAGCAATTTAAATTTGAGTCTATGTGGTGACACAGGGCTTTTTAAGGTTACTGGGTAAGTACTCCTCCTACCTTGCTGGGATGAGGGTCAGCCCTCTCTGAGGTTACTGGTTGAGCACCTCTAGCTTTTGGGCTTGTGTGAAAGCTTAAAAATGTGTGAATCCTCAGCCTAAGCACTACAAACTTTCGGGCGGGATAACAGAAGGCACAAGCCTTGTGAGCTCAAAAGTACTGCTCTGATTGGATATCAAGTCTCAAGCTTCAGAAAAGTTTCCTATCTCAGCTTCTATGGCTTGCTGGGGTGATAGTGCTCAGGCTTCTGTGAGATCATTAGCTCAGAAATTTCAGTGTGCTAAGCTGATGCCAAGACACAGGCCTGTGGGAGGTCATTGGCTCAGCAGTTCAAATTAGAACGGGGGGCTCCTCATTTCTGCTAGGTTTGTCATCATTGCTATTAATTATTGTGAGATGACACTTACATCATACTTGATGGAACACAACACAAGTAAGATAATGGACAAGGGAATAACTATATTTGAAAAGAGCTGGGCAAACCCAGCCAAACAAGAGTGTGCACACATGCACATGTACACTGACGGTGCAGCTTGTGCATCTAGCCATATGCCACTATGGTCCTGTCTGTTCACTCTCCCCTCCTAAATTCTCCATTCTGTTTCCCCGGATGCTAGCTAGGGGAGGGTAAGTCAGTGGCAGTGTTTCCTCTGCACAGTGTGAGAAAGTGTCTATTGTAACTATAACTGAAACCAGATTCATCGCAATTGGGCTACTAAGCATTGCTGTTGAGTTAGTAGTTAACTTCACTGGGTTTGAACCACTGTAGGTAAGATGAAAAGGTTCCATGCACACATAAAATATAAATATATATTTTGCTCACTCACACCCACATCCACACCATTGTCAATCCCGTGAGCCATTCACTCCACAGAAACACTATAATATATGAAAATAAATTACTACAAGTATCTGCGGTTTCTATGCTGAACCACAAAATAACAAAATTTAGGAATTTTAATTTACAAACACAGCACAAGTTTTGTTTCACGTTACCTAGTTTAGCTGATAAAAACTGCTGATCTCCCTCAGTGTAAATGGAAAATCAACAAGTGGTTTAATTTTTAGCAAAGCAATAATGCCCCATCTGTACAATTTTAGCAACTTCACTATGAACATTTACATCCCATTCAGGCTTCCTCGGTATATATTTTTAAAGCATTTGTCACTGTAAATGGGTTCACGAAAGCTTTTCAAGAAGATTATATGGGACTTTTCTGTGTTTTTTTGCACATACATAAGGCAAGACAGAGCAGATGTGATTTCTGACAGGATTTCATAAACTCACTTCAAATGGTGCATAATCATTGGGAAGCTTCTCCAACATATCATCAGCCAATCTAGCTACCACCGCCTCTCTAGTCTCGCCTCCTCCACTGGAACTGTCTTTAGGTTGAATACTGAGGATGGTATCCAACACATCCTTGGCAAGCTTGCTTTGGTAAGTGATATCAGCATTGGGATGCAGCCCAAATACCTCAGGAGTGTCATAAGCAGGCAGGCTCTAGATGATCAAGCACAAAAAATTGTAATTGGAGGTAAAGTTCACAAATAGCAGCTGTAAAAAAGTCAGAGGAATAAAAGCAGTTACTATTATTTAAAATAAAAAAAGCTTTATTTTCCTAATTTTGTTATCCTGTGATGCTCAATTAGCAGTCTTCTATGCAAAGAATCCAATGCTTCCTAAAACCTAGTACTAGCACAAACCTTACTGACTGCAACTACTTAAAATGCAACTTCCCCGTATGTCTGAGTAGTAATTTTCCACTTCAGATTCCCCTAACATCTCCTGTGAGGAAGTGCCAAGAGCCTGGACTCCTATTCTCTATTTCTCCTTTGATAATGGTCTCTCTAGGTGGTACTTCTCTCAAGAGAGTTAAAAGGAAAAATAAAGTGTAGAACTACTGGAACAGCATTATAACTCCTTCACTAGAGATATTTAGGCAAGTATGCAGACAGGAGAAATATCTGCTTAGACTAAAACTAAAGGAAGATGCTGAAGGGTAGAAAGAACTTGAATGAGTGTTTATTAGTATTGTTTTCATTTGGTAAGAGCTTGGTAGTGTACAAACCTGTATGTACTGAAGGTACTGATCCACTGTGGTACATTTGGGTATGCTGTATCCTTTGTAAAAGCAGAAGTCTTGACTGAACATGTTTTCACTGAACCAGACCTTAGCAAATGTGTTCAGCAGTCTTTTGTCATAGTCATCAGTCACTCGGCCTCCATACTGGATCTCACCTACCATGTAGCGAACAGTATTCCAGGAGACGCCCTAAAACAACATGCAAACATTAATTGTGGCTAAACCTTCCTGAATTTCATGCAGAGCTCTGTTGACATCTTCATGTTTCTGTATTCATACAGTATTATATATAGGCCCAGATCATCTAACCCTCTTGAGGGAAAAAGTCACTTTACACCACCCTTGTGTTCCCCTGGCTTGAGGCCAGTTCAATCTTCACACAATTTACAGCAGCTTAAGTAACAAGTGGCTGTTTTGGCAGTTGGGATACTTGTGGCACAGCTTCACTCCAACCATGCCATTTACAATGGAGGTGGCAATGAGCTTTGCAGAGAGGCAGCTATGGTTCACTACACTGTTTTGGATTCTCCCATCCAGAGACATCTTCAGGAGGCTAGGTAAGCCAGCTTTACAGTCCCTTTTTGCTGCCAGAGTGTCACAGGAAGGCCACAGAAACCTGGAATAGCTGGACAGTAGTAATACGCTTTCTGCTTAGGTCAACTAAACAAAATCCACCACTGTTGCAGTGCAGCAATAATTAGGATTGTTTTTGTACACTCCTAACTCCTCTGATATCCCACTGTATTTGGTTTTTAGGCAGGGGATATATTGGGGTTCAGAAAATTCAATCGGCACCTTTAACTTTCACTAAATTAGTACCAACAAATTTCAAATAACATTTTCCCAAATTTGATACTCTCCTCACAGATGCACATGTACAACTTGCCATCCAACCCATTCTCCAAAATTGGGGTGGGCATGGATACTGCTTTATGTGAAGCATTGATTTATGAAGACAATGTCAAAAAGCAAGTGCTAATGCCATTAAATCACACATAATTGAACTATATTATTAAAACATTTGTTATAAAACAGAACATTATTCTGAAATACAAAAAACAACTTTTAGCCATTTAACACTATCTCACAGTAGCCTGGATCTCTTATTGCTGCTGCTAAAGTCTGGTCCTTTTTTCTTGAAGACAAAACAAGCCAAGCACGTGCAAAAGGGAAGAGAAAAAGAACAGCAAAATAAAGCAGTTTCTATATTTGGTATTGACTCTCACTTGCAACCTCAATGCTGGAAAAACACAGGCATCACAGGTAAAGCATTGTTTTTAGCTGCCCCTCTGCTCATAGGCTTGCAGCAGTGTTGTAAAATATATAGCCTTGGCCAGCTAAGCCAGACTCTTTTTAGACAGAAGGCAAGAGAAGAGAAATAGGAAAGAGAAGAAATAAGGTGGGGAAGGAAAAGGATGCACCAGGAGGGGGTGAAAAAGTCTCACATCCCCAGTGGTGTTCAGGGATTAGCTGGAGCCAATAGTGTCATCTGAGTCCCTCACTCTGCCTCAGTCTGGTCAGGACATCTCAGGATTAGGATGACAAAGGCCCAAGAGTGTCATGGTGGATTCTGGGGTTCTAGGAGATAAAGGGGATGGAAGCCATAATGATAACACTCGCTCCTTCCTGTTTTCAAGTCTTTCAGTCAGACATAGTCTCCTAATTTCCTGCTCCCCCAAAGTCTTTCTGAGGACCCCAAAAGGAGAGCAATGGGTGGAATAGCCCTTCCCCTCATTACTTTGTCCACCAATTACATTTATTTTCCAACGCACCAATTTTGAGTCACTGATTTCTGGTCCCACACTTTCCTTCTTTAGCAAATACAATCTCAACACAGTCCTTGGGTTATATCAGTAAGCCTTTTTGTTTGGACTAATTCAGTCTGTTTCTCTTGTGCACTTTCCCCCCACATTAGCATTTATTGTTGTACGTTATTTTAACATTTTGTGAATTGTTAGTCACTTTCTACAGTTAGGCTTGCAACTGGGACAAGCCTACTAGGCCCCAAATATTGCTGCAGTTTATAGCTCCCCTTTTTTTTTTGCCTAATTATATATATTTTTGGACTAATAAAAAAGTAGCCACCACAAGCATAAGTAGAAAACATACACTTGCTTAAAAAACAGATTTTAAAAGTTATCCCCCACTGAGCAGTTGCATTTTTATTTCAACATATGTAGACAAGTGTTTTCAGTGCTGTGGGCACTCAATATATCTAGAGTTAAAGAACAAGTTTTTTATAATCTAGCATTCATGTTTGTATTTCAGTTGTTTGGAAGCATCCATAATATTCCAGTTACCCAAACTATTGAATTAAGTACCTTCTTGATGTCCATGTCATCTAAATGATTCTGGATGAACTGCACAGTGGCATTAAAGTCAGCCTGGTTAAACTCATAGGGGATGTTCCAACCTAGTGGTCCAAATTTGCGTCTTTCTTGAACTGTGGAGTGCAGGAAACCAACAGCGTATAATATTGGTTTCCATTGCACCATGTTACTGACATCTAGGAGATCCTGGTTCACACCTGTTGGAAAAAAGTGGATATCACAAGCCATAAGCTACCAGCATTTTAGTTTCAGCATGATCCATTACTAAAATACCTCTGGTGGGGGTACTTAGTTAACTTTGAATCTCTCCAGAGATGCATTTACTTTATCACAAAGTACTCTAGTCTGGAGAAAGTATGCTACCTCTTTTTAGGTAGCACAAGTTAGGATAAAGTTCAGAAATACAAATGCACATGTTACAGTGCACAACTGGTGCATTTATCGTAACAAGCCCTTTGAGGATAGGAGATACAACTTTTTAGTTCTCAGAAAAGCACATAAAAATCATCATTCTGGCATGATAAAAATCAGCATATGGCCTTTCATCATAAAAAGAGAAAGGGTGTTCAATTATTAAATGAGGTGTTAAAAAGCATTTTTAAACAAGACACTGGAGGTTATAATTTGTGGAAAAAATATTCCTGTTTTTATATCAGATGAGTTCAGACATAACTTCAGCAGCTGTCCAGTTTCTCTCAATTTTCTTATCATCTGGCTTCATCTTAGGGCCAAGTTGTGCCCTGTAATCAACATGCACAACTCTTGTTATCAGCTTCAACGGATAAGGTCTGCAGGCAGTGTCCAAAATTTCATCCTGATTCTACCAGTAACTGCAACATGATCACATGGTGACACAGGTGGGGCTGGAAGGAAGGGCCTATTTAATTGTGTATCGCTAAAAACTATATTTTATTCCCTGTTGATTTTTTTTCACTCACCACCATATGTTCTCTTCAGACCAGCTTTGAGCCCCTGTGGAGGTTCATTGGTAAATTTAATGGACATTTGAAGAAGGGTAATGGGGAACTGTCGGTGAACCTCAGTGGTCATCCACAAGCGGAAGTCCTCATGGACAGTCTCAGTTTCTATAATAGTGTCCATCAGCTCATCCAAAAAGTCAAGTCCTAGGTGGCAGTTCTGAAGAAGTGCCCATCCTCCCTAGTGCAACAGAAGAGAACAAGATGTGATCTGCATTTGTGTGGTATTAAAATTTATTTTCAAACTGAAAACACTAAATGATATTTTATTTATCATTAAAATTAGAAATGTATCAAACAATTCTAATTTACAGCATGGTAATCAAACATGTCCAACAACTCGTGCAGCAAGGTGGGAAGAATTTAAGTAACATATTCCTCCACATTCCAGTTCCAAGCTTGTCAACTCTTCACCAAGTCCTCATCAATTCAAACTAGTGTCTTTCAGAACTTTATATTTTCCCATGTAAAACTCAAGAGCTGGCAGCCAGTTAACATGCTAATTGTACAACTAAGAAAATAAGAACGGCCAAACTGGGTCAGACCCAAGGCCCATCTAGCCCAGTATCCTGTCTACCAACAGCAGCCAATGCCAGGTGCCACAGAGGAATGAACAGAACAGATAATCATCAAGTGATCCATTCCCTGTCACTCATTCCCTGGCAAACAGAGGCTAGGGACACCATCCCTGCCCAGCCTGGCTAATAGCCATTGATGGACTGACAAAGTATTTCCCTTCTGCAAGAAAATGCTAATGACAGCCCATGCTGTATGACAAGAATGGCGAGTTTACCACTTGCAGATGTGTGGGGATGACCCTTTGAGTGTCCTTTTTTATACTCCTCAAAACAAGGCCTACTTAATCCTCCAACATGTATCCTTGATTCTCAACTTTGATGGTTATGAGTCTTGACCTATCCATGATTCAGATCAGTGGAGCCATTGAACCTGCTGTCCTCCATTAAGTTTCCTTTTCACTACAATAAAAGTACTCCTGAAGACCACTGGGCTAGAAGTGCTCAGAAATACATGCCTTGACATGCTAAAGCTTCTAACCTGGTAACCAGTCCATGTATTACAGACGCTATGATAGAGGTATCCTAATGAGCTAGTGACCTAATCAACCCAGCAAGCTGGAGGTGCTAAATAGGGGTTAAAACAAAATAGACTGTATGGGACCACAGCTCCTCCCTCCACACACACACACACCTTCTGGATTTGGGAGAGTTATGTTCCCTCTTGTTCTGCCTCTAAAACATCGGGGAAATGAGGCTTCCTGTTTACTCACCCTTTGCTGACTATGGGTGTGGGAGAGGGACGCTGACTCCTTGCAGATACATTTATTTCCCCATTCGCAGTCTCTTCCTCTTCTTGACATTTCCCATTACCAGGCTATAATGTCACTTCACTACATAATGATAAATTATCACCAGAAGGCGGCCTCCTAATTTTATGTATTTTATATTGCTGGGAGTAAGGTGGCAGCTATCACTCACTGCTTCCAAATAGAGCACAAAGAGCTGAAAGCCTCTGAGCTGGGCTCAGCTGTCCATACATTTAAGAAACAAGTGTCCGTTTAACTCAATGCTCTCCTCTTCAGCTGAAGTAGTAAGATTATAATGATTTCATTGCTACCATAAAATGGATTGCTACTGTGCAAAAAATATATGTATTATTTTCCCCTTTGAATTGCATTGCAGTCCTATTACACATGAGCACTTTCAATTGCTAATTTGTATTAATAAAAACCTTGTTCTCTTTCCTCCCCAGACAGTTTACAGATAATTTCCATTCTATGAGTATTTATATTAAAAAGCATTGTATTAAGTCCAAAGCAGACTGCGAAGAGTTACAGGGGATCTCACAAAACGAGGTGACAGGGCAACAAAATGGCAGATACAATTCAACATTGATAAGTGCAAAGTAATGCATGTTGGGAAAAATAATCCCAACTACACATATATAATATAATGACAGATTCTAAATTAGCTGTTACCATTCAAGAAGATCTCAGATAGTTGTGGATAGCTCTCTGAAAACTACAGTTCAATGTGCAGCAGAGTCAAAAAGGCTAATATAATCATAGGAACCATTAGGAAAGGGATAGAAAATAAAACTGTAAATATATAACTACTATATAAATCCATGGTATGCCCACACTTGAATATTGTGTTCGATTCTGGTCTCCCCATTTCAAAAAGGATACAGTGGAACTGGAAAAAGGTTTGGCAAAGGGCAATACAAGATGATCAAGGGTATGGAACAGCTTCCATATGAGGAGAGACTAAAACAATTAGGCTGTTCATCTTAACAAAGAGATGACTAAGAGGGGAGAGGTCTATAAAATCATGAATGGTGTGGAAAAAGTGCATAGAAAAAGTGTTATTTATCATTTCCCACAATACAAAAACCAGGGATCATCCAATAAAATTAATAGGCAGCAGGTTTAAAACAAATATGAGAAGTACTTTTTCACATAACACAGAATTAACCTCGGAACTCATTGCCATGGGATGTTGTGATAGCCAAAAGTATAATCGGGTTTAAAAAAAGAACTAGATAAATTCATGGAGGATAAATCCATCTATGCTTTTGTGTCCCACCCACCCCCCTTTTTTGAAGCCACAAAAAAGTGGCTTGAAGTAATAAAAATAACTGGTATTATTTGGAAGATGAGTTACAGAGGCTCTAAGCTATTTAGGACAAACTCCATTTCAGTTTTTGAAGCTATAAGGCAAATATATAAATGGAGAACAAATTAAGACTCTTTCAAACTTATATGCTTATTAGCCAAGATGGTCAGAGATGCAACCCCAACCCAGAGTAGTTGCCAGAAGGAGAAGATGGGGTGGGTCTCTCCCTAACTGCCCTGTTCTGTACATTCTCCCTGAATCTCTGGTATTTGCTACTGTCAGAGACAGAATACTGAGCTATATGGACCACCAGTGTGACCCACTATGGCAGTTCTTATGTTATGTGTTATTTGTTTTTTCACAGAAAATCAAAAATATATAATGTGCTCTCTATAAGAGATATGAAATTTGGATGTTTTCTCAACATTTACAAGTTGTGTCAATATTTGTTAACAATATAGTAAAATAAATTTAAAAGCATCATATGAAATGCCTCTATACTAGTAGTTAATAATCATTAAGTCAGATCAGAAGTTTGCATGTCATAATCAGTTATGAAATTCCCATTAGTCGCATGCATTTTGATTGACTGGCTTTATATGGTGTGAAGGACCCTTTGGTTTGGATTTTATCACAAACTCTTTTGCTCCAGTCTACCATTGTATGAGGCAGGCATATTGTTTTGGAATTCAAGTTACTTTTATAAACAATTAGATCTACATGCATCAACAGTCCATCAGAACACTTTGTACCTATTCAGGGTTATAACACATTGCATGTTGTAACCACGCAGTGGCAAGACAACAACAATTCAGGTTTTGCCTTACATGTGCCATGGTCTGCTGTAGAAGTTTACGAGCATGGACTTCTTGTCCCTGACCCATGGAAACATAACGTGTCTCTGTCTTCAGTCTTTTCCCCAGAGCAATTATTGAGTCGGTAGGATCAGAACCCATAGAAAGAAAGCAGATGAGAGGAGTACGTGGATCTGATTCTTCCCATGTCTTCTCCAAGTCCAAGATGGCTCCTTCTGAATATTTTCCCCCCATGGTATCCATGATATATTTCCTGGCCTGTATTAAAAAGTTCAACCACATCTATTATAGTCATTCAAATGTTGCTTTCTATAACCTGAGGCTGCAAGTTATACATAAACTAATTACCAACTTTAACACTACATTTTATCCTAAAGAAACAGTATATGTAAGATAGTCAATATATAACCACCATATGCAATGATGTGGCCTATTAACAGTTGACAAGATGAGGTTTCAACATCCCAAGATGCAATCTAGGAAAGGTATACCATCAGTTTAGATTTAAAATCCATAGGAGGAAGATATCATGCTTTTGTGCCCCTCCCCGCCTTTTTAAAGCCACTATGAAGTAGTAATCAAAATAACTGGTATTATTTGGAAGATGGAAGATCACAGAGGCTCTAAGCTATTTAGGATAAACTCCATTTCAATTTTTGAAGCTGTAGGCAAATATATAAATGGAGAACTAATTAAGGCTCTTTCAAACTAGGCTGAAGTGATCTCTACTCTATTGCTTCTCTGGCAGTTGAGTTCTGGATTTACAGTAGCTACCAGTTTAATGTACAAGAAAAAGGAAAAATAAGTAATGAGTCAGTTCTCAGAGACAAAGGCATTCAAAACTAGAACTGGCTAAACTTCAGTTTCATTAGACATTTTAATATTTAAAAAAAACTGGTTTTGTTCTAAAGTATAACAAAACCAAGTTTTTCACAATTTCTCACAAACTGGAAATCCATTTTAGGATTTAGAAACACTAGCATATGAGCAAGAACAATGATTAGCACTTCAGAGGAGTCATGGACTTGGAAGTGATGGCTTGGTGGTCATGGAAGAGCAGGTGGCTAGTGCTTAAGATCAACTGGCAGCTAGAAAGAAACGAACATGGAAAATTATTTCTTCAGGTTATAGACCTGAGCCAATAAAGAGGGAGGAGGAAATCCCTTAAATTATTTAAAAGATAGTGGGTAATTAATTAGATGATCCCTTATTTAGTTTCCACAGTTGAAACTAAAAAGAAGTCACTCATTGAGCACTGGAGAGAAGCAAAGTACACATGAAACTAAATGTAAGGAAGCCTCCAAAGACAGACCCTTCAGAAGTGAAAATAATAGGCTTTTGAAAACTGTTACCCTCAAGTAAATTTGTATTTATTCTCTAAATCTAAGTACTGTATGATCATAACAAGATAAGATAGATTCACCACAAATAGGGCATTTCTATTTTTGTGAGAGGAATAATCTGTACCAGGTTAAGCTCTGGCATTGAAATCAGTCCCCTAACTTCAATAGAAGTTGTATCCATCTACTCCAGAAGTGAATTTTTACATCTATCAAAAGTCCAGAGAGGACTGCAATGCCAAGAATTAAGTTCTGTGAAACAATATATGCAACTTAATGGTAATAATATAATCCTAGAGTTTAATTACAGCCTTCCACATCTCAGTATGGATAAAATTTCTACAGTTTCTTGGGTAGGTGAGGCAGTAAATAACTGAAAGGATCCCAAGTGCCAGGCAGAGTACTGAAATTTCCTCAGAGAGAAAGGAAAGTCAGTGGGCAAATTAAAACCTCAGAGAGAAGGAAGAAGGAATCTAAGCAAACAATAATAAAACTAGATGTGCTATGTATGTAGATGGTACAGAAGAAGCAGCCACATCTGAGCAGTTATACAAAATCCAGAGAAGTTAAAGTTAAAGACGTTCTAACTCAAAAAAAAGGTCTAGCTTCTGAGCAAGCATGTAAGACAGAATATTTTTAAGCACATTTGCTTACTACAGTAAGGAATCTGTAGTCACAGCCTTATCTGTAAGAAGTGGTTTACAGCTGATTTTGCATTTCAAGATTGTACATATTGCTTTTCTTGAAAAGCTTTCACCATGGACTAAAATTTAAGAAGCAATATACACATACATATGCACATAGGTGTACAAACTTTTTTTTTTATCAGAGAGAGAGAGAGAGAGAGAGAGAGAGAGAGAGAGAGAGAGAGAGAGAGAGAGAGATTACCACTGAGAGATATGTAGGTAACAGAACAAATTTAATGTTGGGCAGAAAACTACTTGTGGGATCCAGTGTGAGTGGGAAAACTGACTTCGCATTTGATTCTTTACTAGTGTAGATCAATAACCAGAAACAAATACATTTAGCAGAACAGCATAACACAAATAGGAGATTATGAATATGCTGTGGACATAAGATATCACTATGATACTCTGCTTAGAATAACCTGTAGGTAGAGGTTAAAAGAAAATCAAGTTTTGAACAGGTCTGTCAACTCACCAACAACAAGCAGGTGAGAGTTGTGTCTTCCCCTGCTCAGTGTCAAACTCGTGGATTCCTCGAGAAACTGACTCAAAAGGGCCTGTGCCCCCGGGCTCTGAGAGTAGGTGGGAAGGGGTTGCAGTTTCACCACAAAACTCAGTATCATTGATCCAGATACTCACACCGTTGCTCTGTTAATATGAACTCACTCATTCTGGGCCAATTCCACCCTTCTTTGCAGCACCCACAGGATGGGGTGTGGCCAGGGGGAAAAGGGTCTAACCAGAGTTTTTTGTTTGTTTTTTTGCTGTAGCATTTCCGGATATCCAAATATTTACATATTTTCCACTTGAAGCATATAGTTTCTGTATTTCTCTTCTCATTTTCCATGGAAACATTTGGACAAAAACTACTTATCTGGTGCAATTCTGTACAGTATGAAGTGAGGATGTCCTCAAACCAAATAGCAAAAAAAAAAAAAAAGGTCTTAAATGATCTGATTCTCACGTAGTTTAACTCAATAGCATGAAGGAAAGACAAGGCAGAACATAAGAACATATAAAGTCAAATAAGCAGAATGGTGTTTAAATAATGTTTTTCAAGTTTTGGAAGAGATTTCAGCTAAACTTTAAAGTGGCGATGAAATTCCAGTTAGGATTTCTGTTACCATATTAATGAGGCCAGCAAGCAAGTTTCTATTTCACTGACAAGGCAATGTGAACTGAGCACAGTAACTCCTGAGTTTAGGTTTCGACTCTATGGCAGTCAATTTTTCCATCTGAAAAGAGGGATCATCACACAAAGGGATCACCCCCGTGATAGCTGTATGAATTAATATAGGTCTGTAAAGCACTTTGAAAAACTCCCAAGTGCTGTTTAAGGAACAAGGATTATTAGAAGATAGTTTTAGTGCTATGTATGTAAAGTTTTACTCTGATGCTATATTATATATTTGATAAAATATATTCAAACTTAATTAAGCAATTCCTACAGGAAGTTATTACATCTGAAGGAGCAAACAAAAATATGCCTACGGGTTAATTTACCTGAGCTATGGTTCTATCAGGACACCAGGATCTAATAAGGAGGAGACGTCTGAAGCAGTCCAGAGATTGATCATAGCCACTGGGAACAAGTTCTTCCTCTGGATTCTCCTTATCAAACCAGATTTTCCATTGTTTCTCTGTTCTTGAAATCTGTACACATAAGGTAAAGAACCGCATCTCACAATATAGAAGGAGTCACACTGCAACACACAAACTCCAAAACTTTCCTGAAGGTCAGACCTTAGAGGCATACCCATATTTATTTATTAATCTTTGTTTTTATAGGTTTCAGAGTAGCAGCCGTGTTAGTCTGTATTCGCAAAAAGAAAAGGAGTACTTGTGGCACCTTAGAGACTAACCAATTTATTAGAGCATAAGCTTTCGTGAGCTACAGCTCACTTCATCGGATGCATCCGATGAAGTGAGCTGTAGCTCACGAAAGCTTATGCTCTAATAAATTGCTTAGTCTCTAAGGTGCCACAAGTACTCCTTTTCTTTTTGTTTTTATAGGGTTACTGTAGATATTAGAGGAAACAAATTTTTAGACTGAGTACAAAAGGAGGACTATGAATTGATGCCTTCAATCAAACTACTGTACCAAATATTCACCAGAAAGTGTTGGGAAGGGCAGCCAAAACAGAGCACTCTAGGGATGCAGGAAAGCTTGCACTCCCCTGGGAACAGAGTTAAGGTTGTGTTATGTAGTGGAGGAGAGTTGGGAAAATGTTAAGGGGCGTATGTGTTTGTGGATGGAGGACAGAAAATATGTATTACTAAGTGGCCTCTCTTCATTTACTTGCTTTCCTGAGTTCTTTCGTGGGCATATTGTGTGTAATAGCCTTAATTGTTTCATAGCCTAATTTTGTATATTAATTTCATTCCATTCTTCACAGATGACTATGGACATGGTCAAATACTTAATGATCATCAGTTGCTCAGTGGCTCTGAATTTACTGGACTCTGGAGAAACTGTTACTTACTTGGTCCAAAACATCTGAGAATTGTCTAAGCTTACTAAGTTCCACCAGGTTCAGCCAAGTCATATCCAGGATCCATTTAGATGGCTTAGGAGGACATGCTTTAAGGTCCAGAGAAGCGCCACCTGTAAGGGGTAAGGCTATAATTATAACCTGTTTAAAAAATAGAGTGTTCCAGAAAAGCAATATTTTGGAAAAACTCATCTAAATATTGAGACCATATTCCATGCACTTCTGTAGTAGATGAAAGCTCTGAAAAATTTCAAAAGGTCTGTTCTCAATTTAATTTTATCAGAAAAACTTTAAATTTGTATGAACAAATTTTGAGAATTGAAAACATGAGGCATTTCAACCAAATCTAGTTTTTTTACACACACACACACACACACACACACACACACACACCCCGGAAAAAAAAATTTTTGAACATGCAAGATCCCTGTCAAAATTGAAATCTAGTTTCATTGAAGTGACAAATCTTAGTTTACACAAGTTATTTTTTTTAAAAAAAAGTTGGCCTTTTAATTTTTACTTTTTTGTGTTTGTAAAACGAATACAGAAAAAGCTAAATTATTCAAAGCTCAATTATCCAAAGGTCATTTATCTCCCCTGAAGTTCACTTCAAGATAGATTAGGATGGAGGAGGAAGATGTACCTGAATCACTGACTTCTTGAAGAGAAATGGGCAAGGACAAGCTATGTTGTGTATAAAAACTTTTGCACCAACTTCTGTTAGTTGACACTGGAGAAGCCAAGTATCAACTGTAGTCTTGTAATGAGCACACATCTTGGACCACTTCATTTCGTCTCTGCTTACTAGTTTGCCTCCTGAAGACTTTCTCTAACACTCCTGTGTCTTGAGCAGCCTCAAACAAACTGCCATTCCTTGAAGCCAACCTTCAGTTCCCTCCAAATGTCAGCCCTGCCTGAGGGGCAAGATTCAGCATGGACACAGAAACAAGTTTTCCTTTTAAACCATAAGAATGTTGTCTGTGAAGTCTAGTATCTTAATGGGCTAGAAACAGGACCAGTATCCCTTTGGAAAGGGGGCAGGGAATGATGCTTAGCTTCCCAATGGGGGCATATGGCACTTGCATGAGGTTACGTCACTGAAGTCATAACATTTTTTTGTACAGAAAAGCTTTTTAGGTTATTAAGAATTGTTTCACATTATTTTCAATTTCACTTTCCCTGTGAACCCTCAGCATTTACTAAAAAGCCAAGGGTCCTTTAGTGTCCATGTCTCTTTTTTCAAATTCTTTAACCAAAAAACACACTGGATGCATGCTGGATAGTACTTGGACTACCTACTGCAAAGTCATCTGGAATCATGCTATAATGAGATTGCTCTTTCACCTTTTATCACCTCTTTAATTCCCAACACCTACATTATTGAAGTTAAATATTATTCCCATAAATTATCAGTACAATATGATACTGAATCAGTAAATGGCATTCTTTAACTCCTCTGATTTTTCAAAAACAGTAACACCTGACAGGCAGAAAAACTGTATCTATAAAAGAATGACTGGTAGATATTGCACAATAATGTATTTGCACACTTTCTAATTATACAGATGTTCTGACCTTTAATAAGTGTCAGGAACTCTTCATGCTTCACTCTGTTTCTCTGCATGTCTATTTTCAAGGTAAGCAGTAAAGTGAACAGGAATTTGTGCTCCTCATAAAGTCCCCTGGCAGCATACTTATATACTTCATAGGTCATATGCCCAATTATATTAGCAATTCTCTTACTCATAATTGGGCTCTTTACAGACCTGTTCAAAAGGAAAATTTAGTTCAGTGCCTTTATGGTTTAAGTTTATAGAAAGGATTTTCTGGAAAGGAGTAGGGCAAGTATGCAGGAAGTTCTAGTTTATCATCCTGAACATCTCAAAAATGAATAGGTTACCAAGATATATTACCAGACAGCAGAATACTAAAACAGACTCTAAAACTGAAGCAATTTATCAGAGTCCTTACCACTGACTAGATCTATTTGCATTGGAAAGAATGGTCTCATAGTGGACTAAAAACCTGCTCATATCAAAATCAACAGACAAAGCTTAAGAAGTATTGGTAAGCAAGTTCTTTTCCTCGTTCTCTGCTTCCACATGTGATAGCATAATGAAATAGAAGCAGGAAAGCCCCATTTTTGTAGGAACACTGTAATTCAGTTACAACAGTCCTTTTCAAGGGGAAAACAATCAGCTGATCTTTCAGTAATGTTAGTTACCTGGCTAGAGAAAGGTCAAAGAGTCCTAGAAACTGTCGAAGAGAAGTCTGATACATCACATTGACCATACTCATCTCAGTTATAAGGAAATATAGGATGCTCCCTCTTGTTGCAACTGAAAGATGAAGAGAAAGGCTGTGCTTAAAGCAGAAAATGCAAAACAAAACAAAAATGCAGATCTCTAAACTGAGTGCATCAAGTATAACAATGTTAATGAAGACAACTAACAAACTTGTAGTTGCTATATCATTAATCATTCATACGTGGTTTAGTGTGAATTCTAGTCTCATTTACAGGTCAGTAAATAATCAAAGCATGTTTTCTATAACTAGTACATCTGATGCAACACCCAGTTTCCCCATATGAGTACACTCAGAGGGTACCTAAATGCTGCATTTGGATACTCAGATCAGCACTTAAATGTATAAAATCTTGTTGGTTGTGCTTAAGCGCCAACTGAGTTTCCAAATGCACATCTTAGATATTCTATCATACCAGCCATAAAAGAACCAGGCCAACTACATTGTAACTCATTTTACTCTAACCAGGCATTCAGCAGCCAGGGCTTTCCAACATTCTGAAGGAGTACTGCCATTTGTCATGACCAGGACGTGAGCAGGCTAAGCTAGCGATCGGAGCAGGAGTCAGGTTACCAGGAGATCAGGAATGGGCACCAGGTTACAAACAGCAATCGAATAACAAAGTCAAGGAGAAACCAGGGTCTGAAGCCATGTCTAGGGTCTATTCTAGTGCAATCAGGGTCTGGAGCAGAAGCAGGCAGGCAGTCTGTGTTGTTGTTCATCAGATTCCCTTTATGGCTTCCTGGTTTATATACTGGCCAGTCACTGGTGTGTGAGGGACTGCCCCACAGGTCCTGCTGGGTTGTACTTCCTGTCTAACATAGCTTTATAGGGTCCTCCCACAGATGCCCAGCCTAAACCTCCAGTGGTTATACGGAGGCATCAGCCACACCCCTATTGTCCCAGGTTCTAACCCTGCATGTTCTTACACTATGTAACAAATACCATTTCATGAATCTCTCAAAATGCAGAGAAGTCCCAACTGAACATTGCCTGGAACTTTTCATTCCAGAAATAACTAATCCAAAAGTAAAGCACAGAATGTATAAAATACATAAGGACCTTGCTATTGTTCCAGAGGAGGTCTCTTGACTTCAGTGATCAAACTCTAAAATTGCTAAGATTTATAATAATTAATGCATTCTGTTGAAGACACCACAGTGTATCCGTGTCCCCTTATTACTGCAGTCTTCTACATAAGGATAATGTGTAATCACATGTTCCATTTTTAACTATTGAGCTAATTTAGGAGCAAAGTATCAAGAATGAATGAAGCATTTACAGTACTACAATAAAAGCTCAACACATTAAGACTAAGGGATGTTAGGATGCTACAGACAAGTATATGAGCCTTTCCTCAATACTGATCGGGTTGACAGCCTACCAAATGCCAACATTTTGTGGGTTGGAAAGTAGTATAAAACTGGGCTGTCTCTTCCCAGGTCACTTTATGGATCTGCACCCACAGTGTATACAGGCACAGAAGTTAGCCTTATAACTGATTTTTCATTGGGAATTGGTAAGAGTTCAGCAAGTGATTCACACAGCATAAATTGATATATTTTTCCACAACAGATCAATATGCTATTTGTCTTATCCATTTCATTTACAGGGAAACACAGTTCCCCTGTTATTTGTATAATCCCTTTTTTCTTCATGTTCTCATCCTCATTTCTCCCACTCTAGCATTGCTCTTTTTTCATTTGCTTGTCACATTTGTCTTTCATTATCAGGGATTCCAGCTCACCGGGTCTGTACTCCTCACGGGCTGAGTTGATCTGTATTTCAGTCTCAGCAGAAATCTGCAGTTTTTGTGTCACTTCCTCAGCAGTCTTCTTGGTGTTACTCAATACAGTGATCAGACTCTCATCCTCCACCAGAGACCCCTGTGTGCTTGTCAGTCGATAGAGCAGGTTATCTTCTAGCTCTTTCATCCTTCTCTTGTTGGCAGTCACATCTTCCATGAGATCAGTTCTCTCTTTCTCTAGCTCCTGTTACAGTGAAAAGCAATTTTTGAGATCAGCCCATGTACACCAAGAGTAAATTATTGTTCTGACTACCAATGATACAGAGTGCTCTCACTGAAACTAGTTTACATCTGGAGTAGCTTGACTGGAGTTACTTCAGATTTACATTTAGTCTCCCTGAGAATAAATCTGTCCCAATATCTTACCCCTGTTTTTTTTGAAAAAGTGTGTTACCTAGCACTTTAAACAAGTTTATACTGTTAATAGAAATATGCATGAGATTCACCATTCTATAACCAGAAAGACTTCAGTTAGTCACATCCCAAGAATATTCAAGTTAAATCCACTTACAAACTCTATCGACATTCTTTTAATAGTAGGGCCCAATTGTAAAACTAGCTACCACAAGACCATGAATTGTATATACATACCACAGCTCTAGGATGTGGCCAAGAACGAAATCAGTGGATAACAGAGGATAATAGAAAATATCTTACCCATAATCAACATTTCTCCAATAGACATCTCAATCTAGCCTGTTGTATTCTAACTTAGATCTATTGGTATAGACACAAGCTGCAACACATCCACAAATACTAGAATCCCATAATTCCTCAGGCACTAATCCAAGTGGGTTCAAGATGCTTGTTGGCATCCCACCCAGCACTGAAACTACATAATTGGGTAAGAGGTGGCACCTGGTTAGAATTAAAAGTTTGCAAAGAGAGTTTTGCTCTAGGTTTGTTTCAAGTAAGAGACTTTCCAGACAAAAGTGACAAAAACCAGGACAGTCTTCAATAAAGCTATGATTCAGGAAGGTACTTTGACATATACTTCACTAAATGTGTGTAATCCCATAATCTGGAAGAACCACATTCCCAGGTATAAAGAACCTTTCTGCAACTTTTGGGCCACCTTAATACAAAGACCTCTCATTCTCAGACTGATTCCTCCCTAACAAACTTGTGGCCACAGAGAGGCTGGCAAGAGACTCTACAGTACCAGAGGTAATACTGAGTTATTGTTTGGAAGCCAAATTTATTCCCAAGCATAAAGGAAAATTCTAATTATTTTAGCATTCCTTGCATCTTACTTATTGATATTGAGGTACTCCAGCTTTACTAGACATATCTGCATATTACCTTCATATAATGCTTGGATATACTGGAGAGCATTAATTTGGGAGATGATTGTTTAGTGATACATTTTCTTTGCTGGGTGACGAAAATGCTTTTGCTTGAAACTTTGGAAGCGGTCTCTATGCTAAAGTAGTTTAATGCAAATTGCCTTTCACTTCTGCAGGTTTGAGTTCAAGAGCCTCTATGTCACAGGTGAAATAAAAAAGGTTGTGTCCCTACACCCATCAGTAACAATCTACATAGGAAATCATGTAGCTGCCAATCAAGCAGAGTCTGTAGATCTCTTTGCAGTGAAAACCTGGGACTGGAATAGTACGGGGCATTATAAATGAGGCCTGCGGTGCATTGGCAAAGGTACGTGGAAAAGCTCACATAATAGAAATGGGCATAATGCAGGCAGCTGCTAACCAGCCCCATCATTCTCTCCCTTTCATCATGTAAAATTTCCCCTTTCTAAAACAGGAGGATTTTCAATTAGCATTACTTCTTTGAGATGCGGCAGCTGAAGCAGAAGATGCTCTGTTGTTATCTCTGTCTGCTTCCATCTGTTCCCAAGATACATATGAAATCATTTTAAGCAGGTTTTTTCCCCAAACTCATTTACCCACTTCAAAGAAATATCAACTTCCAGAAAAATTATTAGAAACAATACAAAATGTGATACTTAAGTTATGTTATCCGGCTTTCTTTACATTCACTTAGGCTTACAAGGAAACTTATACCACTTAACTGCTAGCATACAATCAGCGTAATAATTAGAACCCCAAGGTCAAATATACATTCATTCCTGTATTGTTTCAGCCAGGAGGAACTAGAATAATTTCTTGTCTGTTTTAGGGCTCTCCCTTCTACCCATACTATGATTAACTAGAAAATTGCAGCCAGTCCTTCATTCCAAACATTGGGCATAGCAGAAAGTGTTAGGTTTGTGGTTGCAGAATAATACAAATATCACCTCATCAAGGGGAGACAATCAAAGCACAGGAGCATTTTCAGGAGAGGGCTTGCTGGACAAGAGGTAAAGAAGCTGAAATTCATTTCACTTAAAGAAAAGGAGTACTTGTGGCACCTTAGAGACTAAAAAATTTATTTGAGCATAAGCTTTCGTGAGCTACAGCTCACTTCATCGGATGCATTCGGTGGAAAATACAGTGGGGAGATTTATATACAAACAGACAGAGAAAATGAAACAATGGGTTTTATCATACACACTGTAAGGAGAGTGATCACTTAAGATGAGCCATCACCAGCAGGTGATCACTCTCCTTACAGTGTGTATCATAAAACCCATTGTTTCATGTTCTCTGTCTGTGTATATATAAATCTCCCCACTGTATTTTCCACCGAACGCATCCGATGAAGTGAGCTGTAGCTCACGAAAGCTTATGCTCAAATAAATTTGTTAGTCTCTAAGGTGCCACAAGTACTCCTTTTCTTTTTGCGAATACAGACTAACACGGCTGCTACTCTGAAATCTGTCATTTCACTTAAGTCATTCAATGCCAAATGTGACAGGAGGAGAGCAGGTAGAAATCTATGAAGCATGGCATGAATTATTCAGGTCTGATGAAGAAGATGTAGTTAAAAAGATAGAACATTTTAAGGATGGTAGTGGTCTGTTAAATGTAATAGTTAATACTGCTGAGAAATCAAATTGATCCCAATTAAATTTAAATGTGTTGTGAGTCTGATTTAAGGAGTTAAAGCATTAAGAACAACTATGGTTTCCTTAGAAAAACTGCTGAGAACAAGTGCAATCTCAAAATACAAAATGTAATTCACACTAAAGCAGCAGTTATGAAATGTCTTTGGACCCTAAGTAGCAGGCAGTCTGTTGAGCATCAAAACAGGGAACATATTTGTTCCAAAATAAAAAGTTCATTTCTGAAACAAATGGATGAAATGTTTTTCATTTGGCTAATTTTCATCCAAGATGTAAATGGTGCAGAAACATGCTAACTTTACATTTTAATTGACTCTACTTGGATATTTGTTTCATAGGTAACTCCAGTAAACTCAAGTGTAATAACTAGTGTTTCAAATCTAGCAGTGTAGGCTCAAGTCTTGAAGGGACTCCCAACGATCCCACTGATGCTGAACACTGTCAGATCCCACTGGCTTAATCAGACATGAGCATGCTAAGTAACTTAGAGGATTTAGGCCCTAAGTGATTTGGAAATATAAACTAAGTAAAGAATTGTATTGAATTTGAACCTTTAAAAATGTAAATGCTTCACAGTTCAAATTTGTGTGTCTTTGCATGATAAATAAAATGATAAATAATAAAATAAAATACAATAAAATAAATAATAAAACAGGAGATAGGGATGAGAATATGAAGAGCTGGCCATAGAAATAATTGTTGCTGTAGAATATCTCTCCACACTTGCCCTTTGACTAGTAATTTCGCCTTTGTTAGATATTATTCTATGGCTCTGTTGAGGGCTTGTTGGTTTTTTGGAGAACACACTATAGAAATAGAAACTTGATCTTACATTTAACAGACAACTTTATGCCATGAACCAGAAAACATTATGGTACATTCATGAAAAACATAACCCATTGTAAGCCCCAAACCTTAGGGTTGGACTGGCTTTAGGCAGGGAGGATTGATATACTTGAACCTACTGCAGCTTTGAAGTCTTAGAAGGTACGTTTGGCTTAAAGTACTGAGTTTGGCTGATTTTATACCAACTTCTCCATCAGAAAAAGAGAAAGATTGTTCTGTGATGTGCTGTGAAGTTTTCCCAAGAGGCCACAACCCATCTCTAAATTTATACATTAACTTAAGATCATGCAAGTAAAATGTTGACAGCAGGAACATGCAGCCACTGTCACTGGAGAAAAGGTAAAGTGCAAAACAAAACACAGCTGCCTAGGCAGGATAGGAAAGCTCAAGGGTTAGAAGGCTTTGAAGGGGTCAAGTTCCTAGCACCTCTAACTGAGCATGCACACACTGAATTGATGTCCTAATTTGCCTCCTTCCTGAAGCTTTGTTTGAAGGTTAACAGACAAAAATATTAGAGAACGAGAATGCTTCCTCCCTTAGCTTGACTGTTCTTATGATTTCTGTCAAAGACCTCCTTTACATCCCAATTGGAGTCAGTTGCAACCGCCTTGCAACATAGCTCACCAGTTCAGTACCCAAGAATCTTACTGAAGGGTTCACACTTCCAAGCCTAGATTGACTAAAGAGATCCCTGCATTTCTATACAAAGTGTCACACTCTCAGCATGCACAGACTCCCTCATCCATTCCTGCCATACTCCATACAGTAGGCAGCACCCTGGTCTGTATTAGTGCAGGCTATAACCTATCTTGTAGAGGCAGTTCTCCTAGCAACTTTGACTCAGCAGTGAATGCCCTCATGTTGAATGTCTGCAGTAGAGGCAAAGTGAGACCAGCATTCCCTTACCCAAGACAATCATAGCCAAGGATCTGCTGTTCAGCTCCCACATACCATCAACACAAGGACCTCCAAATCCCTTCTTTGGCCAAGAATTGGCAGCAGGGAATGAGAACTCCAAACCTGACATCAAAATAAACTACTTTCTAAATAGACTATTTTTAAAAAAATAGGGTATGACTGTAGAAGGTTCCAGTATCTGAACACTGAAGCCTGATCCTACAAGATGCTGAGTTACATAAATCTCCATGGCCGTAGAAGGAGCACTCACATTGTAGCCCCAGTCAGACTCTCTGAATCTGCAAATCCTGCTAAACACCTAGCACTACAATATAACCAAATAATATGTCTGTGCCTGCAGACTGATGTAGTTGTCAGCATAACTGACCAACTGCATCTGAAGGTCAATGCAATTGTTAGTGTCATTCAATAGGGTCCTCATCAGGGACACTGAGGATAATATCAACAAATATCAAAGGGCTCTTGGGTGCCAAATGCCACCTGATAGCCAAAATGTGAACTGACTACAGCTGCCAGCTGTTATGCCTCTAGGAGACATGCAGATGGATCAACAATAACTGTCTCCAGTTACTAGAGATGAACTTGGCCATCAAAAGACACACAAGCAATACGGTAGCACCATTTTCATCAAAACCTGATCTTGTCATTAACACATCTATGACCAACAAGGACAACATTCAAGCCCTGACTGCTGTAACACTGGTGACATTTCCATCATGTCTTTCTACAAGCCATCATCCAAACAGTTCAAGTTTGGTAGCCCACATAACTTCAAACATGATAAAATATGGGTGATCACTGGTGATTTTAACAGTGCAGAGTCAAATGAGGCAACAGCATAACTGATGAAAATGGAGAATTAGTTGAACTCTGGCCACAAGCACACCACGTAATTCATAAACCTATCTATGGAAACGAGGCTACAACCCTGATCCAGCATTTGTCAGCAGCAACATAGCCGGTTCATACAATAAACTTAGTTTGGGTCCCATTCCACATTCACAGCACCAGCCCATCACTATCCAGATCAATGCAGCCATTACACCAAACTCAGTACCATTCCAGGGCCACTTTAATTTTAAGAAAGGGCTTAAAATGGAAGATGGAAGGGCTTCACCAATTACCTTAAAACCACCGTAAGATGCCTCGATATAAAAAAGACCGAACCAATACCAGAAAATTATGACCAGTTTGACAATGTACTGCATACTGTCTTGAAGAAGCATATTCCACAAGGCAGAAGAACAAATTATGTGTCAGGACTAACATCCAAGTTATCACATTGATACACAAAATACAAGCAGAAGTTCAAAGCAGATCCCTTCGCTGAGGATAACATTGCAACTGGCAAAGAATTGGTCTCTCCAAGGAGGACAAACAGAAGTCATGACAGATGTGGACATATCCCACAGGAGTAAGAAATCATGGATAACCATTTGGAAGCTTAACAATGACCTGAGAAAGGCAGAGCAACACTATATTGTAACTGCAGACCAACCCCTAGAAAATGGTAGGGCTTAAGTGGCAAGAAAATGAGGAGATTTATAATTTTAGGGCAAAGTATACAATGACCAAATTAACCTCCAGAATTAACTCCTTCAAGAATGACAAAGGCACTGGTCTAGATAAACAAACCAAACACTTTGGACCAACAATAAAGAACGGGTTACTCAAGTTGTTTAACACGTGCTCAGCCACATACAAAGTACCTAACATGTGGTGATGAGTGTACGTTGTGGGACTCCTGAAGCCAGGGAAGGACACAATGGAGCCAAAGAACTTCAGGCTTCTCTCACTAATATGTCACCTCTACAAACCATATGAGTATCTCATCCTAACTCATCTGACACCATTTGTTAAAAAGCACCTAATACCAGAGCAAGCTGGATTCCACCCAGCTGAACATCACTTGATACTTTGGAGATGGCTTTGAAAAGGTATAGTAACAGGTGCCGTGTTTGTCAACCTCTCAGCAGCATATGACACAATGAATCACTGAAGACCCCTCACTAAAACATACAACATGATCATAAAATTATAGAACTGGAAGGGACCTCGAGAGGTCATCTAGTCCAGTCCCCTACACTCAAGGCAGGACTAAGTATTATCTAGACCATCTCTGACAGGTGTTTATCCAATGATGGAGATTCCACCACATCCCTAGGCAATTTATTCCAGTGCTTAACCACTCTGACAGTTGGAAGTTTTTCCTAATGTCCAACCTAAACTGCCCTTGCTGCAATTTAAGCCCATTGCTTCTTGTCCTAGCCTCAGAGGTTAAGAACAACAAGTTTTCTCCCTCCTCCTTGTAACAACCTTTTATGTACTTGAAAACTTATCATGTCCCCTCTCAGTCTTCTCCTTACCAGACTAAACAAACCCAATTTTTTTCAATATTCCCTCATAGGTCATATTTTCTAAACCTTTAATCATTTTTGTTGCTCTTCTCTGGACTTTTTCCAATTTGTCCACATCTTTCTTGAAATGTGGCACCCAGAACTGGACACAATACTCCAGTTGAGGCCTAATCAGCAGAGAGTAGAGCGGAAGAATTACTTCTCGTGTCTTGCTTACAATACTCCTGTTAATACATCCCAGAATGTTGTTTAATTTTTTTGGCAATAGCGTTACACTGTTGATTCATATTTAGCTTGTGATCCATATGACCCCCAGATCCCTTTACGCAGTACTCCTTCCTAGGCAGTCATTTCCCATTTTGTATGTGTGCAACTGATTGTTCCTTCCTCAGTGGAGTACTTTGCATTTGTCCTTATTGAATTTCATCCTATTTACTTCAGACCATTTCTCCAGTTTGTCCAGATCATTTTGAATTTTAATCCTATCCTCCAAAGCACTTGCAACCCCTCCCATCTTGGTATCATCTGCAAACTTTATAAGTGTACTCTCTATGCCATTATCTAAAACATTGATGAAGATATTGAACAGAACCAGACCCAGAACCAATTCCTGCGGGACCCCACTCATTATGCCCTTCCAGCATGACTGTGAACCACTGATAACTACTCTCTGGGAATGATTTTCCAACCAGTTATGCACCAGCCTTATAGTAGCTCCATCTAAGTTCTATTTCCCTAGTTTGTTTATGAAAAGGTCATGTAAGACAGTGTCAAAAGCCTTACTAAAGTCAAGATATACCACATCTACCACTACCCCCCTATCCACAAGGATGAAAGATCACCACATTGTATGATTTATAAGATCTCTATTAGAGAACCAACATCTTTATGTTGAACAATACAGGAAAGGGACCTGATGATAGTAATAGAAAAATGGCCTTCCAGAAGGGAGCATACTCTTGTCAATACTCCTCATCTGCATGAGTTATCAACTGATTCATGTTGGCACAAGAAGTTTTATCTATGCTGATGATCTATGCCCAGATCAAAACTATGCCAACAACGATACTGTCTGGGTCTCAGTCTATTACACCAAGAACCAATTGCATACCAACCAAGCCAATATGCAAATGAGGCCTGTTCCATCTTTGGAATCATGAGATCAATGGACAACTTCATCTGGAATGGGGTATCATTTGCCCACTGCTGGAATCCCTATCTATCTTTGAGTAGTGCTAGACCGCATTCTCTCCTTCAAGGCACACATGGAGAAGACATAAGGCAAAGTTAACACCCAGAACGACATACTCAGGAAGATTTCAAATTCAAAATGGAGAACCAACCCAGCAACATTAAGAGCCACCGCACTTACAATTGTCTATTCGATGATTGAATATGCATGCCCTGTGTGGAAAAGATCAGCTCACACAAAGAAGTTGGACCCTATATTAAATGACAGCTGCTGCTACATCACAGGATGTCTAAAACCAAGAAATATGAACAGCCTTTATATTCTTGCTAGAATCAGTCCATCGGCTATCAGGAGAGCTGTTACAAGGAAAACAGAAAAACAGCCAGATAAGGGACATTAGATGGAGAGGTCTCTGAGTTACACAGATAATTCTTTCCAACGTAGCTGCCTGGTGGGTCTTGCCTACATGCTTGGGTCTAACTGATCACCATATTTGGGGTCGGGAAGGAATTTTCCTCTGGGTGAGATTGGCAGAGACCCTGGGGGGGTTTCACCTTCCTCTGCAGAATGGGGCATGGATCACTTACAGGGTTTAAATGAGCGTAAATGGTCAATTCTCTTTAACTTGAAGTCTTTAAATCATAATTTGAGGGATTCAGTAATTCAGCCAGAGATTAGAGATCTATTTTTAAATTGCTTCCAAACAAAAGTTGACAGGACAAAAGTCCATATGTGGATGTGCGGCTATTCCAATAACCCAGATACATGCGACTGTGGTGAAACAAACCATGGAACATCTGTTGGTCTACCGGCTCCTGGAGGAACCGTACACCATGGAAGATCTCACCAGGGCTACAGACCAGGACATATTATGAAAAACCTATGGTTGTGGTGGAAGGACAGAGGAAAATCTAAATTTCTGTGGGAAGTGATGGCAGTCAGAACTTCAAACCAGCAAAGCAAAACATTGCCCTTTAAGTACTGCTACTGATTTAAGGGGATTCTCTGACCTTAAAAGACCATATTTTGAATGGAAAACTTTATTTGCCATATATTGGAATCTAAAGTAGTATATTTTCACACACATAAAAAAGATAGAAAATGTGCATGTTTGAGAAAGACAGACTAGAAGACCTCAATCAGTGGGTAAAGGGAAGACTAAGCAAAAAAGAGTCAAGAGAGCTTTTGCAGGATCATATCAACTTTGTTGTACGATTGTGCTTATTTTTAAGAGCTCTCTGAACATGGCTGTACCCAAGGTTGTTCATAGAGAAATGCAAAGCAGTAACCCTGTAGTATGAGAGAACGGAATAAATAATTTAACTCAAGTGAAACTTGCCCTCAACACACGCACACACGACTGTACATTCTAAACCAAATAGAAATACAGTGGAATTATTTTCCTCCTACCTGTTTCTCTGTGAGAATGACTCTCCCTAGGAGTTGATCTTCTAGACCTTTCATAGTCACAGTAAAGTCAATAATGGATGTGCGAGCACTAATTTCAGGGGTATATGCCGGATTTGGGAGCTTGGTGGTGATGTAAAGTCTGAAGCCATTCATGACATCTACTTCTTTATCACCAACTTTTACCTTATTGCAAAACACGAGATATTATGAAACAGACAGATGAATTGAAAAGCACTGATAGTAAGGGTCACATTCTTACAACATAGTTCAGAATGTACAGTTAAATTTTTCTGCTACTGCATTTTGGAAAGATCTAACTAAAAAGCCAATTCTATATTAAAAAATTGTGCAAAGAAAATATCCATGCAGTGCCTCAAGCTACTCGTTCAGAAACTTGTCTGATTCTGTAATTTCTGCACAATTATACATGCAATAATTAATTTACAAGACAGCACAATGGGTTTTAAATAGGATTTTCTTCTAATGCTTATAATCCCATTTAAGACTAACAGAAGAAGAAAATGCAAGGTTTAAATATCTTGGCTATCCACAAATCCAAATATAATGCTATCATAGCTGTAGAGAATTAGCATTATTTTAATATTTGAATGCACTCCCTTACAGTTATATTTTCTTCTTTTACCTTATAGGAAGAACCAGTTTTGATGAAGTTTTTCTCCAAAACATTATCCAATGCTGGATCAAGCTCTTCCCCAACATCTTCAACCAGCAGTGGCCTTCCAAGAGAAAGGCTGTCCTCTAAGTGGTTTCTGAAATACTTGTGATTCAGAGACGTGATCTAGAAATATGACATATAGCCAGTATATTATGCCACACTTTGTTATGAGAGCACTGGTAAAACAAAATGTTTTTAGTATGTTTATTATGGTTATAGGTTTCAAAGTGGTAGTCTGTATCAGCAAAAAGAACGAGGAGTACTTGTGGCACCTTAGAGACTAACAAATTTATTTGAGCATAAGCTTCATGGGCTAAAGCCCAAGTCTTCATATGCATGCAGTGGAAAATACAGTAGGAAGATATATAGAGAGAGATATAGAGAGAGAGATATACACACAGAGAACATGAAAAAATGGGGGTTGCCATACCAACACTAATGAGAGTAATTGATTAAGGTGGGCTATTATCAGCAGGAGAAAAAAAAACTTTTGTGGTGATAATCAGGATGACAAGAAGGTGTGAGTAACAGTAGGGGACAATTAGCATGGGGAAATTGTTTTTAGTTTGTGCAATGACTCATCCGCTCCCAACCTTTATTCAAGCCTAACTTAATGGTGTCCAGTTTGCAAATTAATTCCAGTTCTACAGTTTCTCGTTGGAGTTTGTTTCTGAAGTTTTTTTTGTTGAAGAATTGCAACTTTTAGGTCTGTAATTGAGTGTCCAGGGAGGTTCAAGTGTTCTCCGACTGGTTTTTGAATGTTATAATTCTTGACGTCTGATTTGTGTCCATTTATTCTTTTGCACACAGACTGTCCATTTTGGCCAATATACATGGCAGAGGGGCATTGCTGGCACATGATGGCATATATCACATTGGTAGATGCGCAGGTGATGCGCATCATCAAGGATCTACAACCTGAAGGACGATCCCTCATTCTCACAGATCTTGGGAGACAGGCCAGTCCTCGCTTACAGACAGCCCCGCAACCTGAAGCAAATACTCACCAGCAACCACACGCCACACAACAAAAACACTAACCCAGGAACCTATCTTTGCAACAAAGCTCGTTGCCAATGCTATCCACATATCTATTCAAGGGACACCATCATAGGACCTAATCACATCAGCCACACTATCAGAGGCTCGTTCACCTGCACATCTACCAATGTGATATATGCCATCATGTGCCAGCAATGCCCCTCTGCCATGTACATTTCATAATGTACCAATTCATAAACTTGGTCCAAAAGTTCACAAACATGATTCATCATCTTGGTACTCCAGTTTTGCATTGGTTTAATTCCACTAGAATAAAAGTGGGATACAGCGGTGGTGAACCCAATCCTAAATTTAACTTTTTCCTGCATAAAATGTTTTGCATAGTATAAATCATGCATCAGCTTTACTTTTTAAGCTTAAAACTCAGCTGCTTTTCTCATCCCAACAATATAAGATGATAAACAATAAGATGATAAATCATCACAGTCTAGTTTGTTTGCTCTTGCCTAATTCAAATCCAGTAATACTTCATTAATAACACTAGTTATACAATTGTTACCAATATATAAGAGATGCAGAACTTTCACATACTAATTACAGATAAGTACAAGGCTCATGCTTGGGAGATGCTCCTAAATATCCACAAACCTACATCATTAACCATAAACCCAACTATACACATAAAATGATGGAGTCTAAATTAACTGTAACCACTCAAGAAAGAGGTCTTGGAGTCATTGGATAGTTCTCTGAAAACATCCACTCAATGTACAGCGGCAGTCAAAAAAGCAAACAGAATGATGGAAATAATTAAGAAAGGGATAGATCGGGGTGGCCAACCTGAGCCTGAGAAGGAGACAGAATTTACCAATGCTCATTTCCAAAGAGCCACAGTAATATGTCAGCAGCCCCGCATCAGCATCCCACCCCCCTGTCACTCCCAGTGCCTCTTGCCCACGGGCAGCGCCACCGATCAGTGCCTCCCCCTCCTTCCCCGCACCTCCTGATCAATTGTGACGTGCAAGAGGCTCTTGGGGGGGGGGGAGGGAGGGCACGGCCAGTTCACGGGAGGGGGCTGGAAGGGGTGGAGTGGGGACAGGGCCTGTGTCAGAGCCAGGGGTTGAGCAGTGAGCATTCCCCGGCACATTGGAAAGTTGGCGCCTGTAGCTCAAGCCCCGGAGTTGGTGCCTACACAAGGAGCCGCATATTAACTACAGAAGAGCCACATGTGGCTCCGGAGCCACAGGTTGGCCACCCCTGGGATAGATAATAGAAAAGAAAATATCATGTTGCTTCTATATAAATTCATGGTACACCCATATCTTGAATACTGTGTGCAGATGTGGTCGCCCCATCTCAAAAAAGATATTCCAATATTGGAATTGGAAAAGTTTCAGAAAAGGGCAACAAAAATGATTAGGGGTATGCAATGGCTTCTGTTTGAGGAGAGATTAATAAGTCTAAGACTTTTCAGCTTGAAAAAGAGACGGCTAAGGGAAGATATGATTGAGGTCTATAAAATCATGACTGGTGTAGATAAGGAAGTGTTGTTTACTACTTCTCATAACACAAGAACCAGGGGTCACCAAATGAAATGAATAGGCAGCAGGTTTAAAACAAATAAAAGGAAGTATTTCTTCATACAACACACAGTCAAGCTGTGGAACTCCTTGCCAGAGGATGTTGTGAAGGCCAAGACCATAATAGGGTTCAAAAAAGAAGTAGATAAATTCATGGAGGATAGGTCCATCAATGGCTATTAACCAGGATGTGCAGGAATGATGTCCCTAGCCTCTGTTTGTCAGAAGCTGGGAATGAGCAACAGGGATGGATCACTTGATTATTACCTGTTCTGTTTGAAGGGCCAAAATCCATTTGCTGTGTATGTAAGATCTTAACTACAGTTTTTGCTAAGAACTTTTCATATAGGCCCAGAGTCCATAGTTTGGCCTGGGCCATGGGTCCTGGCTAACATGGCTAAGAGAAAGCTGGGGTAAACAGATAACCTTGTGAGTTTCAAGTCAGTAAGCAGAGTCAGCATAACTCCGAGTGTAATTGGACATCCAATTACAATCCAGCAAGTTAAGGAAGTATGGGCCGGATGAATGCACTATAAGGTGGGTAGAAAGCTGGCTAGATTGTCGGGCTCAACGGGTAGTGATCAATGGCTCCATGTCTAGTTGGCAGCCGGTGTCAAGTGGAGTGCCCCAGGGGTCGGTCCTGGGGCCCGTTTTGTTCAATATCTTCATAAATGATCTGGAGGATGGTGTGGATTGCACTCTCAGCAAATTTGCGGATGATACTAAACTGGGAGGAGTGGTAGATACGCTGGAGGGGAGGGATAGGATACAGAAGGACCTAGACAAATTGGAGGATTGGGCCAAAAGAAATCTAATGAGGTTCAATAAGGATAAGTGCAGGGTCCTGCACTTAGGATGGAAGAATCCAATGCACCGCTACAGACTAGGGACCGAATGGCTCGGCAGCAGTTCTGCGGAAAAGGACCTAGGGGTGACAGTGGACGAGAAGCTGGATATGAGTCAGCAGTGTGCCCTTGTTGCCAAGAAGGCCAATGGCATTTTGGGATGTATAAGTAGGGGCATAGCGAGCAGATCGAGGGACGTGATCGTTCCCCTCTATTCGACACTGGTGAGGCCTCATCTGGAGTACTGTGTCCAGTTTTGGGCCCCACACTACAAGAAGGATGTGGATAAATTGGAAAGAGTACAGCGAAGGGCAACAAAAATGATTAGGGGTCTAGAGCACATGACTTATGAGGAGAGGCTGAGGGAGCTGGGATTGTTTAGTCTGCAGAAGAGAAGAATGAGGGGGGATTTGATAGCTGCTTTCAACTACCTGAAAGGGGGTTTCAAAGAGGATGGCTCTAGACTGTTCTCAATGGTAGCAGATGACAGAACGAGGAGTAATGGTCTCAAGTTGCAATGGGGGAGGTTTAGATTGGATATTAGGAAAAACTTTTTCACTAAGAGGGTGGTGAAACACTGGAATGCGTTACCTAGGGAGGTGGTAGAATCTCCTTCCTTAGAGGTTTTTAAGGTCAGGCTTGACAAAGCCCTGGCTAGGATGATTTAACTGGGACTTGGTCCTGCTTTGAGCAGGGGGTTGGACAAGATGACCTTCTGGGGTCCCTTCCAACCCTGATATTCTATGATTCTATGATTCTATGATCCTTATCGCGAGTTATAGACACATGAAGTGCTGAGAAAGGCCTCACGGTTACTCCCTAATGCAGGGGGGAGATAGTGGTACAATACCCCTCAGATTTCAGACAGAGTTCAGGGAGAGGCCTAATATGATTGACATGAATTATGACACCCTTCCCTCACAGATGTATGCCAATCCTAGCCCACAGAAATGCAAGGGTAAACTTATAAACAACTGTTATTGTTAAGTACTAATTACTGCTTTTGTGTTTTGAATCTCCAGGAACATACCCATTGGGTCAACCGGGAGAGCTGCTACCTCATTCCCTGGACCCCAAAATTAGGATTTAATCTATACACTTTAATAGACATAGTGTGGGGTAATTACCTGTGTCTCAGCAATATGTTAATTTGAGCCATGGGCAGAGCCATCATGTAACCTTTTAGACCATTGGCTTATTGTGCTTATCTCATCTTGCTGTTAGAACCTATCCAGGGGCTTGGGAAAACTCGTCCCCATCGCTTCTTTCCGCCCAATGAGCACCCTATATAATCTATTGTAATTAATTGTTCTGCAGTGTCTCTGAGCCTAATAAGCAAAGTGACACTCCGCCAGCGCTGTGCGCAATAAACTCCTATGCTTGACTCTACACAGTGTGGATTAATGTTCCTTCATGTTCATTCCCTCTGAGGCACCTTGCACTGGCCACTGTCAGAAGACAGGATGCTGGGTTAGATGGACCCTTGGTCTGACTCAGTAGAGCCATTCTTACATTCTTATGTTCTTCAAATTCCCCTTAAAACTCCTTTGCCACAATGTCTATAAAAAACTCAACCATTAGGCCACTGGTATGCTAAAACCACTGCCAACATGCTGATCAATATTGTCTTATTGTTTTCTTGTACTCTCCCATCAGTCTGTATCCATCTGATGTCTCTTGTTTTAGACTTAGATTGTAAACTCTTTGGAGTGGGGACTATCTTTTTGCTCTGTGCTTGTATAACACCTAGCACAATGGGGTCCTGGTCCTAGGTGCTACGAATAATAAAAGAATAATAATAATAAAATAAAATAACAATAATGGCTATTATTTATTTCTGATTCAGCAGAAAGCTATGGAATAGCATGATGGTGTGTCTGCTGATTTTTTAGTACATCAGCATAATGCAATGTGCAGTTTGGTTTCCCATGTTTAAGAAAGATGAATTCAAACTGGAACAGGTGCAGACAAGGGCTACTAGGATGATCCGAGGAATGGAAAGCCTATCTTACGAGAGGAGAGACTCAAAGACCTTGGCTTGTTTAGACTAATCAAAAGAAGGCTGAGGGGAGACATGATTGCTCTCTATAAATATATCAGAGGGATAAATACCAGGGTGAAGGAGGAGTTATTTAAGTTAAGTGCCAATATTGACATACGAACTAATGGATATAAACTGGCCATCAACAAATTTAGCCTTGAAATTAGATGAAGGTTTCTAACCATCAGAGAAGTGAAGTTCTGGAACAGCTTTCCAAGGGGAGCAGTGGGGACAAAAAATCTAACTGGCCTCAAGATTGAGCTTGATAAATTTATGGATGGGGATGGTTTGAAGAGACTCCCTACAATGGAATGTAGCCAATCTGCAACTGCTAGCAGAAAATATCTCCAAGGGCCAGTAAAGGGACACTAGATGGACAGGGCTCTGAGTTACTACAGAGAATTTGTTCCCATGTGTCTTGCTGGTGGGTCTTGCCCACATGCTCAGGATCTGACTGCCATATTTGGGATTGGGAACAAATTTTCCCCTAAACCAGATTGGTTGAGACTCTGAGGATTTTTCACCTTCCTCTGCAACATAGAGCATGGGTCACTTGCTGGTTTACATTAGTGTAAAGAGTGGATTCTCTAAGTCTTTAAATCATAATTTGAGGACTTCAGTAACTCAGCCAGAGGTTAGGGGTCTATTACAGGAGTGGGTGGGCGGGCAAGGTTCTGTAGCTGCAATGTGCAGACAGTCAGACTAGATGATCATGAAGGTCCCTTCTGGTCTATGAGTCTATAAGAAGACAAACTACGGCATACACATTTTCATTTTCCTAGGGTTTATCGCATCCAACATTTTCCTTGTGGAATTTATCAGGTCTTCCATCTGCACACTACCAGCCACATTCTTCATTGGATTATGCTTCGAGCAAGCCCACTGAAACCAACAGGTTTCCTGGTTACAAGGTAACAAAGGGGAGAATTTGCTCCAGTGCTCAATGATAAATCTACCTAGAGTGTACACTGACTGCATGCAACATAGGTAGTATATAAACATTATAATTGCTAGCTACAACCTGAACCCCCTGATTAGCCAAGCATTTTGGCAGCTAAGTAAGTGCTACTAGAGGTTATGAAAATATCTTCATTCAAGTTACCTGAAGTTCATTCTTGGTTTCCTTATTTTTAATCCAAATTTTTCCCTGAGTCTGTGGATCAATTAACAAAGGATAACGAGCTGCTTTCGTGGCAATAATTCCATTCTGTATGGATAGGTCATCATTTGGCAATCCTTGGAGGTTCCACTCACTGATGGTCGGAGCATCAATCAACATCTCTGTGAGGTTTAGGTTGTTGCCAAATGGGATTTTCCGGGTTTTCATTTCCTTTTGCCAATCATTTAACAATAGATTGCGGAACTCTTGGTTAAAAGGACCAGAATACGATAGAAAAGCTGTAGCCAGCAATACATCGCCTAAAAAAATAAAATAAACCATGAGATACTGAAACACTGTAGCAGCTCTGTTAGAGTAATACATGTGCTTGCAGGAAACAAACAAGAGAGACAGGCAAAGCTTCCAATGGAGCTACAGTAGAATTTATAGTGTAAGACTATTTATTTGCTTGACTATGCTGTGTGCAAAATATCACTGAAAATGTTGCGTTTTCCCCTAATTTTAACCTCGTGATTTTATTGAGACTTTGGGACCATTTAAAAAAATTTAGTTTTTCCAAGATATTCTGAAAGTTTCCAATGTATCATGCCAGCAAGGATCTATTGTCTGGCTATACCGAAAGAAGGACATTTGACGTGGATTTAATTAGGCCGCAACTTTATTATTAGATGTCTGGGACTACCCGGCAGATAAAAGTGTACAGTGCAGGTAACCCCATGTTTATTCTATAATTACCTGGGGGGCTTTTACCAGCTCCCCGTCTTTTTCCATCCAAGTGCCTCCAGCAAATTTATTCCTGGGACCTTACCATACCGGGGGGCTTTCATGAGCTCCCCCTATTTTTCCATCCAGGTCTCTCCAGCAAATCCATTCCCGGGATCTTACCATCTACCCCCCCATAGGAGGGTTAAGGTGGGCTATAGGAATGGGGGGTTGGCTCCCTGCCATACCAATCATAGGAGTCCCTAACTGCCCCCCCTCCCTTTCATTCCTTTAATGAATACCTCTTTTTAAATCCTTTTCCAAGCCATTTATCCGGTCACTGTATACCTTCCCTATGGAGTACTGGCACTGGACAGCTGCCACAAGGAGGCGCCAGCAATTAGTTTGGCTGCCTCCAAGACTGCGCTGTGTAAAATAGAGCTTCCGGTACAGAGCTGCCCCTTTTAAACCCTGCATTCCTAGGAGATGTGTCAGCCACCACACTGTCCCCTTTTGCAACAGTTTTCCTCTTCCCCCCCAGCCATAAAGCACTGTTCCCTTCATTCAGCCAGCCAGCCAGCCAGCCAAATACTCCCCACACTTAAAGGTGCAGGGAGGTCACCCTCTCGTCTTGCTTTGCTTAGTCATTAATCTTTAGCCTCAGGGTGGGGGAAGGTCTGGTGTTGATGGTCTCCATCAGCTTTGGGGTTTTTTCCCTCTCCCTGCTCTGCTGTGAAACACTGAAAAGCAGGAGTGCAGGAGAAATAGCCATCCCAGGCAGGAGGCAGGAACAGCACAGTGCCTATTCTTGGCAGGAGGCTGGAAGAGCAGAGTTTTTCCCCCAGTCACATCCTTACTCAGTGCTGAGAGCCCAACCTAGCCTGAGAAAACAGGGAGCATGTGCAGAAAATACTGTATCCCCAGATACATCTAAACTGCACACTCACTCACTGCAACATGTAGAGTGCACATATTGCACACACACCCTACCACAGGTATAAATAATAGCACAGATGGTGAGGCACTGCTTAGGTGAACAAAGACATGCCAGAACTTATGGCATATATATTACATGGGCTCTCTGCATGCCCAAGTAGTGTCTCTTCCATCTAACTGCTATTTTTAGCAGTGTTCATCTCACTGCCTCCCTGCTGCCAGAGCCTTACACTGATCAATATAGCTACATGCCACAGTGTGGATGCAGCTGGCTTTACACTTTGGCATGTAGCTACCCATATCCCACATGCCAGAGCTGTAACAGTGTAAACATAGAATCATAGAATCTTAGGGTTGGAAGAGACCTCGGGAGGTTATCTAGTCCAATCCCCTACTCAAAGCAGGACCAACACAAACTAAATTATCCCAGGAAAGGCTTTGTCAAGTCAGGCCTTAAAAACCTCTAAGGATGGAGATTCCACCACTTCCCTAGGTAACCCATTCCAGTGCTTTACCCCCCTCTTAGTGAAATAGTGTTTCCTAATATCCAACCTAGACCTCCCCCACTGCAACTTGAGACCATTGATTCTTGTTTTGTCATTTGCCACCACTGAGAACAGCCGAACTCCATCCTCTTTGGAATCCCCCTTCAGGTAATTGAAGACTGCTATCAAATTCTCCCTCACTCTTCTCTTCTGCAGACTAAATAATCCCAGTTCCCTCAGCCTCTCCTCATAAGTCATGTCCCTCATAAGTCCCAAAACCCTAATTATTTTCGTTGCCCTCCACTAGACTCTCTCCAAGTTGTCCACATCCCTTCTGTAGTGGCGGGACCAAAACTGGATGCAATATTCCAGTGCCGAATAGAGGGAAATAATCACTTCCCTCGATCTGCTGGCAATTCTCCTATTAATACAGCCCAATATGCCATTGGCCTTCTTGGCAACAAGGGCACACTGCTGACTCATATCCAGCTTTTTGTCCACTGTAATCCTCAGGTCCTTTTCTGCAGAACTGCTGCTTAGCCAGTAGCTCCAGTGTCTCCTTCAGTAATGGGAGGGAAAGCAGGGAATACCCTTATGTTTTGATATATTCTAGGCACCCATGCTTTGATCCAACAAAAGTAACATGTTGAGCTGTAACCATGATTTTTCTAATTCCACAGCAGTTGTCTACATGGCATGCTAATGTAATCATTAAGATCTGTGCTCTCTATTGGACAGAATCTGAACTGTTCAACCCGCATTTTTATACAGCTAGTAGATAAATTAATTTTTTTTCCAGCTCAAGAAGCAGGGATTTGGATTTTTGGAGCATAAGAACTTGAGTTCATTCCCATTAATTTCCCAGTGGCGCACATCATGGCCACTGTTACATTCTGCGTGGCCATGGACGTTATATGTTATCAGAAGAAAAATTTAACACCTGTGAAACTGATATTTTTAAAGGTGTTTTGTAACATAGATTCAGAGCTTTGATAGACACTGAAGACCAAAATCCAGTCCAAATGCCTGACAAGAACAACAAAATAGTTAACTGTTAAGTAGTTGAAGTTATTTCCACTCAGCAGTGCAAACTATAGAAATCAGGAAATAAAAAAAGTGAGTTCAACTTTGCACCATACAGTACCAGTCCCCAAGCACTAGTCCCCCACCATCAGGACACTCCACTAACCAACACAAATATCCTCCAACATTATCCTGTTAGTTTGCAACCAAGACTAGAAGGCTAGCGACTTTTTTTAAATCAAAAGTTTAGATTTGGACAAATTATGACAACAGTATTAGTGGATGAGTTTTTTTTAAATGATTATCACTGTGTAGAGAGAAACTGATGAGCAATAGTGTAAACATATTGAAGCAACTTGGTCAACTTTCAAAGTAGTTTATTCCTTATAATTTTTACAGTGTAGAAAAATCTATTTTTTATCTCAAAAACCATGAATTTATTATCAGGATCTGAAAAAGGTTACTTACTGTAAATACACTTATAACTCAAAGTATCATTGGAAAATTATCCAAAAAGTTATTCTATCCTTGAAGAATAAGTGCTCTAAGTGTGGGGAGGATACACTGTATTATTCTTACAGAACAATTAATCTTTATTTCAGGCACAAATCTTAACATCTTTAGCTATACAAACTATGTTGCTTCTGTAATAGTCACCATTAACATGTCACCCTCTACTGGCTGCAGCCCACAGATTATACTCCCTAACATTACTATACAAGCATGAAAGTATCATGAGTTATCACTAGTTTTATATGCTATACAAACTACTTTGTACCTTACTATGTGCATCTTACTTTTATGTAGTGTTCCACACCGAAAGATGACAAAACGTGATTTACAAAGAGAATTAGTCTTTATCCTCATTTTAGAGCTAAATAAACTGAGATACAGAGGAGGTTAAGTGACTTGTCCAAGGTCACCCAAAGAAGCCACTTGAAGGGCAGGAATAGAACCCAGGTGACCTTAGTTTCACTCCAGTTCATAGTCACAGGGCGAGTTCACAGTAAGTCTGTATAATGAAAAATTATTCTTACCCACAAGCCTCTTGGTTTGTGCAGCAAACTCTTTACTCTGTTCAGTCCATCTCTCTTTTTCACCTGCTAGACCACTTATAAGACTGGAGGCTGTTTGCATCTTATGTCTGCAGCGTTCTGCATCTTCAAGCAAGGTCTATAGAACACACAAAAAAATACTGATTGGAAGTGGAAGGAAAAACCTAATCTTAACTAAACCCTTACTGGCATAATGACTCACAAATAGTACTTTAATATTTATTGCATTACCATATACCAAGTAAGGCTGCATTTCTGTCATGGAGGTCACAGAAGTCATGGATTCCGTGACTTTCCGTGACCTGTGTGACTTCTGCAGCGGCTGGTACTGGCTCAGGGGCTGCCCGGCTGGGCAGCCCCTGGGCCAGCAGCAGCAGTTTGGATGTGTGGGAGAGGGCTCAGGGCTGGGGCAAGGGATTTGGATGTGGGATAGCGTTTACCTGAGGGGGGAGTCCCCTGGCTCCCACCAGCATGTCCCTACAGCTCATAGGAAGAGGGGCTAGGGGGCTACACACATTGCCTGTGCCTGCAGGCCCCGCCCCCAAAGCTCCCATTGGCTGCGGTTCCCGGCCAATGGGAGCTGCGGAGCCGGCACTTGTGGCAGGAGCAGTGCACAGAGTCCCCCCCGACCGCCCCTCCCCTTCGGAGCTGCAGGGACACGCAGAGCCAGGTAGTGAGCCTGCAAGCCTCACCAACCTTCCCGCACCCCCCAGCACAAGAGGAGGTCCTGGGCCGCGGGCCACTGCCTGCCTCCCCCCCAGCACCAGCGGGGGGCTGGGCTACCTCACCCAGCACCCGCGGCACTCCCAGACCGCCCCCCAGAGCACTCGTGGCCTCCCAGCCCAAGTTTTAATTAGGGGTATATAGTAAAAGTCATGGACACGTCTTGGGCCATTAATTTTTGTTTACTGCCCGTGACCTGTCCATGACTTTACTAAAAATACCCGTGACTAAAACATGGCCTTAGTCATAGTGCATAGCATATAGCACGTAAAACTGAAATGCTCCATCACTATGCATTAACTTCAAAGAACAGATGCACATTTGGGCTTGTTCCATACAATTGTATATAAGGGATCAGGGGCACAACAGAACCCAACCTTTGCCATAAACTCTGCCGCCCAACAAGAAGTCAGGACTCAGGGCAGAGGCTACAGCATGCTGCCTAGCCCCTGCCCAAGGCTCAGACCCCCACAGACACATCCCACAGGGGGCCACAGAGAACACACACTCACCCCAGTGGCTCCTGGTCCCTTCCCCTAGTGGGCAACTCTATGGCACAGGTGCTGTGTGCAGGATCATGCACTCTGGGTCCCACCTATGGCTGCCTCAACTGTGTCAAGCTGGATGGTTGAACTTTCTCTGCAGCTGCGAGGGTGGCCAAATCTGCAGCGCAGAGCAGCTGGAGTAATACAGACCACAGATCCATCATGGGAACCCCAGGGCTGAAACAGGTGGGAGGAGTCCAAGGCTGAGGAGGACTTGAAAAGATGGTTCCTAGAAGGGGACGATTCCATACCACTGTACAGAGCAGGGAGATTCCATCTGTGCCCCTGGGGATAGGGATGCCTCCTATATGTCATTGTGCGTGGCATGAGGGGGACCAAAGGGGACCCAGCTACTGCCCCCGAGACACTGTCACAAAATGCATCTCTGAATGAACATTTCAGGCAGATCTGACCACCCCAGGGAGACTCACATATGTACTGCACCCTCCCCCACATCATGTGCTTGACCCTAACGATCCAAGCCAGCTGGCCCCCTCATTAGAAAAATTCTGGTTGTTCCCCTTCATGGGAGCCTTTTAAATTTTGTTTCAATTTTTTTTACTATACATATGTATGTTAGTGCTGGTGAAAGGTGGGTGACATGTGCCAGCCCAGGGGCTTAAAGTCCATAATTTCAAATGTCTGAGCACAGAAATATTCACATTTTTATGTAGCAAATGCAGTGTTCAGTGCATGAAGCTTTGTGCTACAAACACAGTGGGTTTTAATGAGGCAGAAAAGTGGGCCAGGGAAGTATACGAGAAAGCAACAACAACAAAAAGATGTCCCAAAAAAATTCAAATTTTGTTCCATAAATTCTCCATTCCAAAGGACAATAGTGAGTTTGAGGATGCACTGTATTTTGTGGTTCCATAAATAGTATCAATGATTAAAATAGTCAAAGTGTATCAGAATGTAAAGAATACTACACCTGTTTTTCCCTCATGGCTTTTTCATACTCTGCCTGTACAAAATCTAATTCAGCTTGCTTGTCATCCAACTCTGCTTGGGCTTTCTGCAGATCTAGCATGGCAGTGGCAAGGCGATTCTCCTGGACTGCCAAATTAGCCTACAAAATATACATATGCAAAGCAAATTCAGACGCAAAATGTTTCAAAGCATTTGATATAAAGCACATCTCAATTAAAGCTTCATAGCATTATATTTAAAATCTAAACTGATCTGTGTAATTGAGCTATTATTCAGAATCCTTTCAATTCAATTGTCTGACAGACTGAATTCTGCTACAATTCTCAGCTGCAATTCTGTGGTAAATCACTTCGCAGGAATGGATAAAGCATTTCATTCAGATGACCCTCCACATTTTCTCAGACTACATGTGTACAGAGAACACATTTCTGAATTCAAATATAAACATCACAGACCAATTGCTATTCCATGTTCAGATCATGTCCTTCTAATTCCTTCTTATTGAGTATCAGTTTGTTCTTTGAAAGGCCTCAAAGTACAAAGGAGATAATCAATCATCTCTTCTAAAAGACAGTACTAACAAGCCAGTACTAAAGGTCATTTATTGCCCTAATTTATGATACAAGTCCCATGCTTATATTAAGAATTTTGTGAATGTAAATAAAGGGTCGTAGGTAGGCCAGGTCCTTGGCCTTATGCTATGCCCTGCTCAGTCAACAGAAAGCAACTGGAAAACAGCCATATACAGAATAGCTGGGGATTCCTTTGACACAGAGAGTTATGAAGCTAGCAGAGACAGCTCCACACCATTCACTCCTGGGTCCCCTCAATATAGGAGCAGCATTGAGATAAGACAGCAATGCCTTGCACTCCTGCAACAGACAATTGGAATCATGGTTCCTGGGGGGCCATTCCTGCTGGTGTTGGTAAAATTAGCTCTCAAGCTGCTCCAATTTATACTGGTGTCCAAACCAGCCCTAAGGAAATGTCCCCAACATTGGTATTTTATTTTACGAAATTCCAGATTTTACTAATTCTGGAGGCATTTGGTTAATTATGATTTACTCAGTTTTGCATGAAGTTTGTATTTGCACCTACAAATCTCATTGTTAGATAAATAAATACTTCAACTGTGAACAAATCCAGGTTTGTTTATGAAAAGGTAGGTGTTACTTTCGAAAATTTCTCTCTCAGTACATCTATCTGAGAACAGAAATGGCACAGGCAAATGTTCAGAAAACACTTAAACTCTGTGGAAATGGCAGTTTGAAGTTTCATATTTATTGTGTAAGTGATTTTCAGATCTAATACACTTAGTTTATAAACAAAAAAGGAATACATATTTAGAACTGCCTGCCCTGTAATCTGCTCCTTGGATCTGTAAGTAACTAGATTCTTTGCCTTTGCTTCCTCATCACCTGTCATAAAGGTTCTGCAGGCCTAGTTATTCCCTCAGTGCTACCTGTATAGCTCCTTCATTAGTTGTTCTATGGATACACAAGAAATGAATGCAACAGAATCCAGTTCCCTATGCCATACCTGTTTCAGTTCTGCTGCGCTTACAGGCGTCAAATGTGGTCGGCACAATTTTTTTCCACCCAAGTGAACGGACATGGCTAAATATACACAGGGAGCAGATTCTGTGAGTAAGATAGGGCAGTTCTACTTCATTTAAAAAAATAGAGAAAAAGAGTCCATTAGCCCCGGTTCAGTAAATCATTCAAGCACATGCTTAAAAGCTTTACTAAATCAGGATGGACTTATGCATGTGTTTATTATTTAAAAATGCACAAGTAACTGGGTGAGCCCTCTTGTGGAATTTTTGCTTTTGTGGTAGTGAGGCCCCTTAGACACATGCTGGAATTAGTAGTTTGCCCACTGGGCCAAATCCCATAGTGTTATTTAGGCATACCTCCCTCTGGCTTACCAATACAGACTTACCTTTAAGGGTAACACTTCTTTGTTGATAGAAAAAAATGCAGCCATAGCCTTGGTCCATGAGCAGAGGCCAGACACATTCCCACACACTCGCTTTGCCGTTTCGATGTTATAGTCTACCATTTCAAAGTAAGGATTCAAAAGCTCCACAACTTCTTCATTGATTGTGTCTTTTGGGAATTGCTGAAGACATCATGGAGAAAACAATTTAGCCACACTGAATTACCACACATCAGTCAGCGTCTCCAAAGGTGTTTTAAAAAAAACTCACCGACAATTTATTTGGCACATCCTAATTTGTGAATGTGATTTAAGCAAATAGATAACATAACTACCCCCCAATGGCTTAGCAAATTATCTGACAATGAGCCCAATCCTACAATCCTTACTTAGACAAAACTCAGATGGGAAATCAACAGACATTTCCTTTGAGTGAAAACTGTATGATTATGCCCAGTATTTGTTTCTCTGCAACACAATGGGTCGAAACCCCATAACTTTTAAAGTGAAATAAATAACACACACTTCTTACAACATTTGCTCTGCTACAGCCATTAGACAACCCATTTTTTTCCTCTATGTTTTTAAAGTACCTGCAGGTTCTGTAAGAAGTTTCCTGCTGTCATCAATTTCAGTGATTCCTGCCATGATGGGATGGTGCAGCTTTTCTCCAGGTCCACTTTCACACCATTCACTTTTCTCTGGAACAGCAGAAGCACGCAGTCCATAATACGCATGATAAGATGAGGAGGTCGGCCCAGTGTACGGACAGTGGCAATGTCTGCAGGTTTGATTGTCTATGAAATTGAGAGGAAGGAAAGGGATTAGCACTGTTGTTGCTGTAGTAAACCATGTAGTAAACCATCTCAAAGACAGACATAGCAAAAAATGATGGACACTTGCATTGAATCCATCCTACAGGCATAGGATCTGTTCGGAAAAATTAATCCAACCTACGTACCCATAATAAGTTTTTAATTGTTAAATCATGCTCAAGCTGAATAAAACTAAAAAGGTCCAATTCTGAAAGATTTTAACTGCTGCCTCTTGTAAGCCACTAAGTAATTTCTGCTCAGCAGCACCAAGTAGGCACTTAGCAATTTACACAAGCAAGCCTGTTCTGAGGGATGAAAAAGAAGAGAAAAAGCTCATTAAATAACTAAAGTTTCGTTACATGACGTAATGCTTTTGTTTGCACATTTTACAAGCAATTATCAGCATAATAGAAAGGACAAAAGGACCACAATTTGTGTTAAAGAATTTTACATTTTTTAAAATTAGTTACGTAAGGCCACAATCTATCTTCTCCACTTAATAGTCGTCTTGTCATTTAAAACTTGAAGTTATGACGAATAGGCAAATTGACCAATTTAAAGATCACTTAACAGCTAAGAAACCTGTAAATTAATCCAGTATTGCAGTACACATTTCTCTTGCTGCTAGCAAAATTCCATTAAATTCTTAGTAGATCATTTAAAATTCTCAAGTCCTTGAAGACCATAATTTGCCAGGTTCTTATAATGAGAAAACCAATCTATGCAACAATCACAACTGACAAGGAGTGTCCCCTGACTCAAAGGAAATTGTGGTTTGAAATAATGTTAAAATAATTTTACATACATATTTATTCATATGTTTGTTAGCTCCTGCTTATGTGTCTTTTTCCCTATTGAAGCTCTCATGTGAGCAGTTATAGCGCAGCTGAAGCCAACATAGTTCTTTGCTCAGACTTAGAAAACAATGATATCCTCATGGGAAATTGCCATCTGTATTTTACAGAGTATACGTGTCTATGTAATATATTTGACACCTTTATCCAGAGTGAAATTTTACATGCATTATTTAAATGTTATATCTCAGATGATATTGGAATTCATTTTACAAAGATTATATTGTCAATTAGCATTAGTAAAACCAGGATAGCTGCATTAAAAAAATAGCTGTCAAAGTACTAACTCACTTCAGAGATTTATTTTTGGCCAATCACAGAATAAAACAAGGAATAGGGTAGAAGACAAATATACTGCAGGCAACTGAATTACTGTGCATTAATTCCACTGAGGCCTTCTGATGATACCATAAACTTTGATGGGTTAGTTTGAGCGGTTTATGCAGTAACCAAAACTCCTGCAAAGAATCCTAGCACCATAATTTTGTTTTGTTTTACATGGTACTGCACCTAATAGCTGAATCTTAGTTACAGATCCATATTTGTAAATGCTATCACTGCATTCTGACTGTCTCAGTCATACACTACATTGCTGTCTTCATCTTCATTAGACAAGGGAGCTAATGTGGATCAAATATGTAAATATTCAAAACCTTCATATATTAGAATGGAAACCAAACCATTAGAAAGTTCCTAAGTATTTGATTACAGCTTCCTTGAAGCACAGATCTTCTTGGAGAGGTAGTCAAGATAACTTGGAGCCCATTCCCCCTTTACAGGGTTTTTTATTGTGAGGATTTTCTTCAGAGGCATCCCACTTATTTATATCTTTGAGTGTGACCAGTTGCCTATTATTTCACTCTGATGCAGCATGATTCAGTCATTGCAACCCCAAGTCTTATGATCAGTTCTGCTTTAAAAGGGCACCTTGGAGTTTAAGTCTCAAAATGCACTATAGTGTTCTGACATCTTAGTGTGCACAAAAGCCACTACTCTTATGTGAAGAGAAGGCCTCTCAAATCACTTTTTCATGAAAAAAAAAAATCAATCCTGCAAGGACAATATCATTTCCGCCTCCTCCCTAAAAGAGGAGATAAGAGGAAGGAGGGGTGTATTTGGAGGAATAATGTGCATGAGTGAGAAAGGCATTTGGGGGGAGCGCTGCTCAAGAGTTAAGGAAAGCATCTGAAAGTCTGAATACTTCTTTGACATGAGCCTGCAAACCTAGAGCTTTTCCCATCACTACTCCATACCTCCCACTCATTGCTTTGCTCTTCAGAGACTCTCCGTTCCCACCCCAACCGCTCTCCACTATTAGATTAACAGGTTTCAGCAATGGGAACTGAAGTTATTCTCCAACAAAAATTCTCTGCTGAGTTATTATTTATCACTTTACATACTAGTGTAAATACATTGAATTATACAGTATAAGATCTAAACCAGTGAGTCTCAGACTGAGGCTCGGGAGCCACAAGTGGCTCTTTAATGGGTCTCCTGCGGCTCTTTGCAGCCCATGATATGAAAACACTGTGTGATTTAATTATTAACCAATCTAAGTTATTAACCAATCTGGATGCTTTTACTATGTTATTAACTAATTGTAGAATATATGGTCAGTCATTTTGCTGTGACAATAATAGGGAATTAATTCGCACTACTCTTTTGGGTAATGTTGATCGCTAATTTGGCTCCTGAATCACTGAGGTCTGAGTATCACTGATCTAAACTAAACTAAAATGGGACTTTCACTCCCAGTGATGCATAATGTAAAGTCATGGGCAGAAACAGATATTACCACTACCGAGAACATACAGAATGTGCTACTCCATTACAGCGTAAACACTTCACAGCAAAGATGTCTTTTGGAGTAGTGTCTGAAGCTGGAGACAAAGGGAGCATGGGGAAAACTAGTGGCAACAGTGTTTCCAGGTATTGGAGACCTGACAGAAGTAGTCATGAAGAAGGACACAAACCAGGTAGGACAGCAATAAACTTGGGTGCAATATACATAATAGGAGAAAAATTAAGACAAGAGGGAAGTGACCTATGTTAGGATGGAATAAAGCAGGTTTGCACTCTAGTCACTGTCTATTCAGCAGTGTTTGAACAAAATACGAGCAGTGGCATTAGCTGGTTACCAGTCTGATATCAAACCCAAGGACTGGAGTTGCTTTTACATATGTGAGTTGCAGCGAGTTTAACATGAAAAATCACAATCAGTATTTAAGTGTTGAAAGCATTCCTTTTGTTGTAGGATTAACTAACTCATGAGCATATTGAGTTTGACCGACATTTATGAGATAAGAGGGAAATGTTTGTCAACTGGTAGGGTATGTGGCTCAACCCACCAGCCTACTTTCTATGGAGCACATCCTCTGAAAATGATAGTCCTACTTGTCCTTGTCTTGTAATTCTGACCTTTAAAGCTGCCTCTGCCTCTTCTAAAGCAGGCTTAGCAGCCTCCAACTTTTCTTCAGCAATGGCTTTATCTGCTGAGATGCTGTCTACAATTGCCTGGGCTTTATCTTTCACTTTCTGTACTTCAGCTTTCACCTTCTCAGCAGCCTGTGCTTTCACAGTGACTTCTTTCAAAACCTAAAAAAGGGGAAAAACACAAACACCAAATATCAAAGAAAATACACTGCTGAAAGAATTTGTTACTGTGTATTAATTTCCAGTGTAAAAATCCACCTGTCTAATTTTATATTCATGAACTATTAGGATATTCAAATAAAGATATTGCATTTACTATTGTCATGCTATACCATAGATCCTTTTTAACTCCTAATTGACTCCTCCTTCTTAAATTATTCCTTGTCAATGAGAAAATGAAACAAAGCACAAGAAGTTAAAGAGCACTTTGCATAAAAAGCTAAGCCTACCATGTCAGCTTTTTCATTAGCAACCTGAAGCTCCTTTTCTTTAACCTCCAGCTCTTTGCTTAGAGCAGCCACTGATTCAGATGCCTCTTTCAATTTCTCCAATCCAGTATTCATTCTACAATTTAAAATACAAATCAAAGAGCATAACAGGTTCCTCAGCTATTTTATAATTCTCCTTTTAAAATGATTCTACCAACAAGATTAATATGAAAGCTACTGCTAAAAATGTTTCATGTCACAGAAATTGGTACAAAAATTGTCATCAAAGTTTTCCATTATGTAACTTTCCACTACTATCAGAAATGGGTGTTTCACAGGTTAAATAGAAATTTAAGACAATTCAAATCAGGGAAAGACCTATGGAACTCTCCATGCACACAATGACTAAAGATGGTTGAATATTAGGGCTGTTGATTAATCGCCATTAACTCATGCGATTAACTCAAAAAAATTTATAGTGATTAATCGCAGTTTTAATTGCACTGTTTAACAATAGAATACCAGTTGAAATTTATTAAATATTTTGGATGTTTTCCTACATTTTCTATAATCTGTTTATCATTAAAATTGAACTTACAAATGAAAAATTATGTACAAAAAAACCTGCATTCAAAAATAAAACAATATAAAACTTTACAGTCTACAAGTCTACTCAGTCCTTCTTCTTGTTCAGCCAATTGCTAAGAGAAACAAGTTTGTTTACATTTACAGGAGATAATGCAGCCTGCTTCTTATTTCCAATGTCACCTGAAAGTGTGAATAGGTGTTCGCAAGGCACTTTTGTAGCCGGCATTGCAAGGTATTGACATGCCAGATATGCTAAACATTTGTATGCCCCTCCATGCTTCAGCCACCATTCCAGAGGACATGCTTGCATGCTGATGATGCTCATTAAAAATATAATGTGTTAATTAAATTTGTGACTGAACCCCTTGGGGGGAGAATTGTATGTCTCCTGCTCTGTTTTACCCACATTCTGCCATATATTTCATGTTATAGTCGTCTCGGATGATGACTCAGCGCATATTGTTCATTTTAAGAACACTTTTGCTGCAGATTTGACAAAATGGAAAGAAGGTATCAATGTGTGATTTCTAAAGATAGCTACAGCACTCAATGCAAGGTTTAAGAATCTGAAGTGCCTTCCAAAATCTGAGAGGGATGAGGTGTGGAGCATGCTTTCAGACGTCTTAAAAGAGCAACACTCCAATGAAGAAACTACAGAACCCAAACCACCAAAAAAAGAAAATCAACCTTTGGCTGGCGGCATCTGACTCAGATGATGAAAATGAATATGCGTCGGTATGCACTGCTATGGATTGTTATTAAGCAGAACCCAACATCAGCATGGATGCATGTCCTCCGGAATGGTGGTTGAAGCATGAAGGGACATATGAATCTTTAGCGTATCTGGCATGTAAATACCTTGCGACGCTGGCTACAACAGTGCCACAAGAACACTTGTTCTCACTTTCAGGTGACATTGTGAACAAGAAGCGGGCAGCATTATTTCCTGCAAACGTAAACAAACTTGTTTGTCTGAGCGATAAACTGAACAAGAAATGGGACTGAGTGGACTCATAGGCTTTAAAGTTTTACATTGTTTTAATTTTGAATGAAGTTATTTTTGTACATAATTCTTCCTTTGTAAGTTCAATTTTCATGATAAAGAGACTGCACAACAGTACTCATATTAGGCAAATTGAAAAATACTATTTCTTTTGTTTTTTACAGTGTAAATATTTGTAATTAAAAATAAATATAAAGTGAGCATTGTACACTTTGTATTTTGTGTTATAATTGAAATTAATATATTTGAAAACGTAGAAAACATCCAAAAATATTTAAATAAATGGTACTCTATTATTGTTTAACGATGCAATTAATCACGCAATTAATTGTGATTTTTTTTAATCAGTTGACAGCGATCATTGTTGGGCTCAAGACCAGAGATTGAACAGTAGATAGCCACATAAAGGAACCCAGGGCCTGTAAAAGGTGCTTTCCCTATTTCTAACTAAAAGCTTCTCTCTATAGTAATTCTTGAAACTGTGAAACTAACTATTACTTTACAGGGAAGTCAGTTAAACATACATCCAACTTTTTGAAGTCATTTCTGATTTGTGGTTCACTCAAAGAAGTCTGATTTTCAGAGGGTGGGAAGCATTTTCCGATAATTGGGATCCTTAGAAACATCTCACAATGGAACACTAAAAAATTAAGGCACCCAATCACTGGGCATTTGTTCTGGCTAGAGTTTCAAAAGTACCTGGATCCTGCAACCTGAATCATGCGACATCAAATGAATGAATGAAACATTTAATTTCTAGGTTGAAAAGCCTACATGAACAAATATTAGAAGGTAATGCCCAACCAAAGTGAGCCAAAAAATGGAATGGCTGTAGAGCAGGCTGGGAAAATTCATAGACTTTAAGGACAGAAGGTACCAATAAATCATCTAGTCCAACCTCCGATATAACACATTTCACAATTACCCCTGTCCATTAGCTACTTGGCTAACGCACATGTTACAATCTTGACCTGAAGATGAAATAGAGAATTCCCTACTTTGCTTGGTTAATCACCCTCACTGTTAAAAATTTGTGCCTTATTTTTAAATTGAATTTGTCTGGCTTCAGCTTCCACCCAATGGTTCTTGTTATGCCTTTCTCCACTAGATTAAAGAGCCCTTTAGAACACAGTATTTTCTTCCCATGAAGGTCATCAAGTCACCTCTCAATTTTCTTTTTGAAAAACTAAACAGATGGAGCTCATTATGTCGCTCTGTAGGGCATTTTCTCCAGCCCCTAAATCACTTTTGTGACTTTTCTGAACCCTCTCCAATTTTTCAGCCTCTTTTTAAATGAGGACACCAGAACAGTACTCAGTATTCCAGTACTGGTCTCACCAATGCCATATATGCCATAGTGCAGAGGTAAAAATCATCTCCCTATCCCTATTCACTACTTCACTTTTTATATATCCAAGGATCTTGTTATCCTTTGACAAGCAATTAGGTATCATCGAGAACAAACAACTCAACATGAGCTCTCAGTGCAATGATGTGACAAAGTCGCTACTCTTTTGGCAAGCTGAAAATGTTAGGTTTCTCTATTCAAGCCTAAGTTAATTGTATCTCCTCTGCTTTTTCCACCAAATGCATCCGATGAAGTGAGCTGTAGCTCACGAAAGCTTATGCTTTAATAAATTTGTTAGTCTCTAAGGTGCCACGGGTACTCCTTTTCTTTTTGAGTATAAGAAAAGGAGAGGATGAGTAGAGCAACAGAATGGAGCTGCCAGGCCAATGGCAGGCTAGGGACCTAGATGTTGACAACCACTAAAGCCAAGCCTTGGAAGACGTGCACTGATCCAAGATCTATGGCGGCTGGGAAGGTCAGGGATTTGGTCTGGCCTTGTGTTTTAAAAGACCCTAACCTTTACCAGAAAGGCAAGATGACCGATTCATTTGGCAACCAAGCCACAGTATGAACTGTAGTAAAGTAAGCTGCAGTCTGATTCCTTGCTGAAGGTGTCCAATGCTGGTTGTAACCTATTTAATTGCAAAGGTAGACTGGTGCTGCAGGGGCCAACCAATTGAATTTACACATCATTTCTTGATTTACACACTATTTTGAACATATTTAAATATGAACTGTAGAGAGACTTGATTGATTTAAACAACATATTTGAAAATTCTCTGAACCATATCAAACCACCTTGTTGGGTTTTCTTGAATAGAAGGTCCATCATCCTGAATCTGCAGAGGGTATACTGAGGCTCTTGGGCCATGAAAGCAGAAAGCATGCATCAGAGGAATGCGAGAGATGCTCCAGAATTCACAGAAAGGTTAATACCCATCTGTTTCACATAAAACAAAATGAAATTTTAACAAGAAAGCACCCTTCTGATAAACTAGCTGTTCTTTTGAGTGCAAAATCATACCACATGTACGTGTTCCATTGCTCATGTGAAAAATATGGAAATAAGAGCTTACTGTGCAAAGTGATGTCATTTATGGATGAATTGCTCTGAAAAACAAACTAAGATTCACATGTTTACTTTCCTGTTAAGTACCACTTACATTATTTCATTGTTATAGATTTAAATACTTGTAGGCCAAAAAATGGCCCTAATATTGGATCAAATTAAATTAATACCCACAGAATGAAAGACCTGAGAGGAAAATTCAAATCCAGCATCACTGTTTTCTTTATAAAGTGATCAGAATCATCAATTGAGATCACCATTGATTGCCACGAGCTGTTCTGTACCCATTTGGGGAGGGGGGAGAAAAAGGAGCAAATAAGGCATTTTACCTATTGGCCACTGTCTTCACCTCAGCATGCTTTTCTTTGTAGGTTGCTTTATATCCCTGAATAAAGGATAGGTAGGATTTTGGAGTCACATGTGTAGAACGTCTATATCTCTGGAAGTAGTCAACACACTTCTCTGCTACCCCATCCTGGAAAGAGCCCATACACTGCACCACCTCCTTCTTGGTTTCAGTGGTGCAGTCAATTTCATATGAGGATAGGAAGTGTTCGGATACTTTAGAGAAAGGAAAAAAAGGTTGTGAACTAACCCATTTAAATTAGTTTTTACATGCAAATATTGAAGAAAACTTCTACGACAGCATGCAGTGTGTCAGCAACATCGTGGAGAAGAGTTTTACCTAATTTACCTATCAGGTCTCGAAAAGCCACTGAACTCCACATCATTTTCTGGAGTGTATGTGGGCTGAACAAGTGGCATATTTTTAAATAGCTTTTTATTTATATGGGTCCATATGCAAACACACACCGTACTATCTGCATCAGAATACTGAATAGATCAGGAAACGCTTGTTGGCTAAAGACATCTGCAACTAGATTCTCCACAAAGGGTTCTGGCTACCTGAGACATAGCATATTATTCTCTTCTGCACATTTTCCTGGAACTCTAGATATTACGAGCCAACAAATCTGTTTTAAAGCTGTGATACAGGAGGGGCTTTCACAGAAATGTTTCAATTGACTTGGAACAAAGCTTTTTTTTCAGATTTTTTGTTGTGATTTAGCCATTTTTCACCCTTTGTGGGTATTTTAATTGGTTGAATTTGAAAATGAAATGCCCTTTTGAAATAAAAAGTCAAGTCAAAATTAAACATTTCGAGTACGTTGAAATAAAAAATTTCAACTTTTCAGGGTTTTTTGTTTTGGTTTTATTTTTTGGGGGTTTTTTGGTTGAAACTATTTGTCAAATTCAATCTGAATTCACAAATAGTTTTGGAGCCCCCAAACATCAATTTTTCAGCAAGAAATTTTTTTGCCAAGCCCTGGTTGAGAGGCTGCAATGCTGTCTGTTTGGCAGCTTTCATTAGCACTACATTCTAAAAACAAACTAAACAATTGGGGGAAGTTATATAGGAAATGCTTATGTGATACCTCAGCTTTCCATGATACTTAGGAAATTTATTTGTGTGAGAGGTTGGTCACTGACAATTAAGTTCCCCATATGTTCTGCTTAAGACACTACAGGTTATGTGGTGATATTTTGCTTATCACCAAGCCCTATGGCCACTAAATAAAGCTTCATTCTACTGACACTACTCTCAGAGACCGCTATTGAAGTTAGTGGCCATTGCTAATAGGGAGATGCTCCTGGTCACTATAGTTGGTAGTCTCAATACTTATTCATTTCACATAGGCATTTGAGCAGCCAACAGAACATAAGAGGTCTTAGTCACTTCTGATCTTGCTATTTTCAAATCAATGACTTAAAGTTAAAATATTTCATATCCCAGCACCTAACTCCTGAGCCATCCAGCCCCCCCATATGTAGCAATCACCATATTCCACCAATTGTGCTCAGGCCGTATGAGAGAAAGAGAAAGAAACATGCATTGTACTTACACAGCTGATCCAGAACTCAGCCTTCAGTGTTTGCCTTCATCTAATAGCCCTGTTCACAGCCAAGGTGGGCATTGACACCTTACAACCTTGGCCTACATATCTGACAGTTACTGTTTGAACATAACTCTCCCACAAAAGATAGACAGACTTGCACTGAGTTTGTTATCCTTTCCTTGACTATGTTGCCATACTCTCACACAGGGATGGATTCCTTTATTTTTTCACATTTATTCTCAATAATATGGGTTGGCTTTTACCAAAATCAAGGTTTAGTGTGAAGTTACTCCTGTGAAAGGGATCAGGACATAGCCTATCCTGAAAATGGGGTTTAAGACAGGTATAGGCATTGTGCCAATGTCCTGCCCAGGATTCCTTAGTTCCCAGTTTTCAGAGCTGCTAAGCACTCTTAGCTCCCATTAACTTGAAAGGGAGTTGTGTGAGTTCAGCATTTCTGAAACTGAGGCTGTTATTCTAAAAAAACTCATTGTATTGCTCATGTAGTTAAATAGAGCTATCAACTCTGCTTATTTTGAAAACTTACATTCTATTAAATCCCTTTTATTCCAACTCATAGGTAGAAGATTCATGTTACTTTTGAATTAAAACTACCATCCGCACTGGTTTTGAACCTATTCCCTCTACTCTCCAACCCTACATCATCATCATCCACCTATTTTCTGCAGAAGATCCTCCAGAACATTCCTATTAACTACTAACTTAGTGAGAAAGTGAGCATTCTATAATAAAAGTTTTCTTCAGAAACAATCGAGTTGAAGATAATTTCATTAAAATATTTTCATTTGTGATGTTAATGATATAAGAAAAGGAGTACTTGTGGCACCTTAGAGACTAACAAATTTATTAGAGCATAAGCTTTCGTGAGCTACAGCTCACTTCATCGGATGCATTTCGTGAGCTGTAGCTCACGAAAACTTATGCTCTAATAAATTTGTTAGTCTCTAAGGTGCCACAAGTACTCCTTTTCTTTTTGCGAATACAGACTAACACGGCTGCTACTCTGAAAGTTAATGATATAGTTATCCTCCCAGAAGAAAAAAGTGTAACCAGCATAATCTTCACATTTCTTCTTCCCACGCTGGCTAATTATTCTTTTGTGGCTTATCTGCTAAATATGCAGACACTCTAGTAATATTTTCAGGAAGAATTCCCTTCTTGACTGATTTCAAATGTGTGGATTTAATTTCTTTCTTTTGTTCATCGTTTTCACATCAGGACTTTTTCAGGTGAGGTTCAACAATATGGAATGTTTTAAAAATATTAGCTATCAGGTTACTTAAACAATGGGTCCAGAAATAGATTTTACTAAATGATGTTCTGGTATTTTTCCAGGCAATTTATAGAGAGTAATGGATTTAGCAGATATTTGGACAATATACAACAATATGAAGTTGAGCACCTTAGAAAAGGCAGTGAGGGGAGAAGGAAACTTAGAGGGTAACCAATTATGATTTAAAACTTGTTCTAGGTCCTGAAAATAAAGTATTTATTATTTGTTTTTAATCTTTTCTTTGAATGACTAAAGGATATCTTTAAGGGTGAAGGATTTTTCCAGTATCACATTTTAAGCCTTTTTTATATAATGGACATTTGCCTTTAAAAGAGACATAAGAGAGTCTTTTATGATTCTGGGTGTCACACACTACACTATTAACGTCAAACAGAACAAATGAAAGCTTAAATCCAATATTATGAGTCGAAGAAGCTTGCCCTTTTAGGGAGGGGGGAATTTTCCCTATTTACTTCACAGTGATTATAGCGCTTGATTTCATTAAATTTCCAGATTCAGCATAGCAAGACTCCAGAGCTGAGGCTAACACTCACCAGCAACCAGTGCATCCTTAGGCCACCGATTGAACCAGTCTGTAGTGCAACCAGAAATAAGAGCAGGGAACTTCAGGGCTCTGTTTCGGAATTTTTCACCCACTGGTGAAAAACAAAGTACTACATGGAGGTTCTGACGGACTCTGGTCATGAAATATTCATACAAATTCTCATTGGTTGGCGGTCGACGTGGGTGCTCCTTTTTCATGACAGGTATGAGATCACTAGTGATCTCATCAATTTCATCACGTGCAAACAAGTTGGAGACCTTAACAAAAGGAAGCAGATTTTTTAAAAGCAGCTTGGTGTGCCATTGTGACTGGAATGATGTACTATGGAAGCTCTTGTTCACAGAGCATGCCAAGTAGGTGCATACAGTTCTGATACAAACACATTGGGCCCCTTGCTTCACACTGTTTCATCAGTTTTATGTCATTGACTCTATCAAAACCAGAGGACTCACACTGGTAACAAATTAGTCTAAGAATGGAGAATCAGACCCACTATGATTAATTTTACTTGCTATTTTAATATATTGAGGTTAATTTCCCTCCTTTTAGTGTTAAGTTAACTAGTTAAAACACCTCTCTGGAACAAAGTATGTTAGTAATTTTAGATACAACTTTACCTCCTTCCTGCACAAGCCTATTTTATTTCTGAAAATTACTAAAACTCTGAATCAAACAGAAAACTTTATAAATGTTTAAGAAACAAAGTTCACATTGTTTCAGATCTCCTCCTTTATTTCTTATAATGTGTCTCAGTTTGAGTTTGTCAAGATACCTAAAAGACCCGATTCATACATTTTCATTCTAAGGGATTAATAGTTTTGCACTAATTTTCATAGAATCATGGAAGATTAGGCTTGGAAGAGACCTCAGGAGGTCATCTAGTCCAACCCCCTGCTCAAAGCAGGGCCAACCCCAACTAAATTATCCCAGCCAGGGCTTTGTCAAGCAGGGCCTTAAAAACTATAAACAATGGAGATTCTACCATATCCCTAGGTAACCCATTCCAATGCTTCACCACTCTCCTAGTGAAATAGTTTTTCCTAATATACAACCTAGACCTCCCTCACTGCAACTTGAGACCATTGCTCCTTGTTCTGTCATCTGCCACCACTGAGAACAGCCTAGCTCCATCCTCTTTGGAACCCCCCTTCAGATAGTTGAAGGCTATTATCAAATCTCCCCTCACTCTTCTCTTCTGCAGACTAAATAAGCCCAGTTCCCTCAGCCTCTTCTCAGAAGTCAGGTCTCCCAGCCCTCCGCTGGACTCTCTCCAATTTGTCCACATCCTTTCTGGAGTGGGGGGTGCAAAAATGGATGCAATACTCTAGATGTGGCTTCACCAGTGCCAAATAGAGGGGAATAATCACTTCCCTAAATCTTTTGGCAATGCTCCTACTAATTCAGCCCAATATGCTGTTAGCCTTCTTGGAACAAGGGCACACTGTTGATTCATATCCAACTTCTCGTCCACTGTAATCCCCAAGTCCTTGCCGATTAGCCAGTCAGTCCCCAGCCTGTAGCAGTGCATGGGAGTCTTCCTTCCTAAGTGCAGGACTCTGCACTTGTCCTTGTTGAACCACATCAGATTTCTTTTAGCCCAATCCTCCAATTTGTCTATGTAAGTCTGGAAACTATCCCTACCCTCCAGCATATCTACCTCTCACCAGCTTAGTATCATCTACAAACTTGGTGAGGGTGCAATCCATCCCATCATCCAGACTATTAATGAAGATGTTGAACAAAACCGCCCCCAGAACAGATCCCTGGGGCACTCCACTTGATACCAGCTGCCAACCAGACATCAAGCCATTGATCACTACCCATTTAGCCTGACGATCTAGCCAGATTTCTATCCACCTTATAGTCCATTCATCCAATCCATACTTTTTTAACTTGCTGGCAAGAATACCGTGGGAGACCGTATCAAAAGCTTTGCTAGAGTCAAGGTATATCACATCCAGCACTTTTCCCATATCCACCGAGCCAGTTATCTCATCATAGAAGGCAATCAGGTTGGTCAGGCATGACTTGTCCTTGGTGACTCCATGTTGACTATTCCTGATCACCTTCCTCTCCTCCAAGTGCTTCAAAATGTATTCCTTGAGGACTTGCTCCATGATTTTTCCAGGGACTGAGGTGAGGCTGACCGGTCTACAGTTCTCTGGATTATTCTTCTTCCCTTTTTTAAAGATGGGCATTATATTTGCCTTTTTCCAATTGTCCGGGACCTCCCCTGATCACCACAAGTTTTCAAAGATAATGACCAGTGGCTCTACAATCACATCAGCCAACTCCCTCAGCACCCTTGAATGCATTAGATCTGGGCCTATGTTCTTGTGCATGTCCAGTTTTTCTAAATAGTCTTTAACCTGTTCTTTCACCACTAAGGAGTGCTACAGCTTTGCGTCACCACACAGTCAGATTCTGTGATGGAGAGCTGACCAATTTGTATTAAGATTCCAGTGTTACATATTACCTGAGACTGCATTTGTACAACTGCTGCCATGATGTCTAAGAGACTACTCACATGAATCAAGCTGCCCATAATCAGACCCTCTCTCTGCTCCCTGATTACAAAACTGAAAAGGATGAAAGAAACAAAAAAATAAAAATTGTACCTCTCCAGATGATAAAACATTATTCAGGTATTCCAAGAAAGACTCATCTTTGATCTCATTATCTGTAAAAATGAAGCTGATGCCCTTTCCTTGTAGCCCTGCTCTCCTGTACAAGAGCTTCAGGTCTTCCATCAGGTTTGAAGTGCTGTATGATCTAGAAAAAAAACAGTTGTGTTGCCACTCAAAACTTTTAAATAGGGATGTTGGTAAACAAATGTGCCCAACAAAAATATCTTTGCATTCAGTGTACAAACAATGTAATTATGCTCAAGAATATCAATTTAAAGTGTTAAAGAACCACAGCCCATTTTAAGTCTCCATTTAAATAAACAAACCCAATTTGTTTTCTATCATCATTCCTTTTTTCAAAAGAGGATAATGTGGCCCCTTTCTCTGTTACTCTTAAAGACCCACTCAAACAGAACAGGGATTAATGATGCATGACAAACAAACCAACCACACAAAACACTCAAATGCACATAGTAAACCAAATTAAGAACAAAAATTTCTCCAGGCTTTTAATTACAGTAATCTTAGGTATTAGCCTGTTATTTTTTGCTTGTTGAAAAAAGACATTCAGACTGGGAGGACACACAGAATTTCAGCACGGAAAATAAAGGCAAACATTTTTAAAAGGCTCTTAAGGATGCACATATTTCCATTCTCATCTGTGGTCACCACTATGTGCTCTGCTTGTAGAAGGAATCCAAAACACAGAAATCAAAGTACATGTTTTTGAAATATATTTTGTTCAACTGCCTACCTTGTTAAAGTGATCTGGAACGTAGCATAGCCAGCTATGAATGATGCCAGTTTAGTCAAACTCTGCTTTCCTGAGCCACCAACTCCAACTAGGAGAGCATTTCCATGAGGGGTGCGAATCACACGGGAAATCTAAATATCAACATGGCAGTTTGTTGATAAATATATGGAATGTTTGTGCCAGAACAATTTAAGCCACCACAGCAATGGGCACCTTCGAATTAGTAATGAGAACCTTAGAATTATCACACTTTTATTTTATATATTACACATTTTTTAATTTTGAAAAGCTTTTATTTGTATGAGAAACTGATCACCTCTAAACACAACATACCATTATAGCACAGGAAGTGCCGTTTCCACTTTAAATATTACTATATGATAACAATGTTGTCATGTCAGAATAGATTTCTACAGGATTTCCTGTAATACCATATAAAGTTCATGCTCTATATCTCCCTTACATTTCACTGTAAAATTAACATCAATTTTGATTTCTCATTTCTGTAAATCAAAAGTAACTCATTAGTCATCAGAGTTACTGGTGTAGTGTCAGACTGAGAACTTTTAATGTAACTGCAAAATATTGGGGAGAGGAAGGATAGTTTAGTGGACAAAGCCCTGGGCTGCAATACAGGAAGCCTAGGCTCAATTCTGAGGTCAGCCATAAGCTTTTTGTGCAACTTTGGATAGCTCACTTAATCTACTCTGTGAGTCAGTTTTCCATCTGTGAAATGGCATTCCTGTTGCCCTATCTTCCATGGGCATCATGATGATAAAATCTATTAATGATTCTGAGACATCCCCATACCATGCTCATGAGTGTCATGTAAGTACCTAGATCAGTGGTGGGCAAACTTCCGCAAGTGAGCCGTTTTAAGCTGGCCCGCAAGCCGCACAACATGGCTTGGCCCTGCTCCGGTGCTCCAGCTGGGGCGCTGGGTTAGGGGCCGGACCACATGGCTTGGCTGCACTCCAGCCGAGGCGCTGGGTCGGGGGCCGCACTATACAGCTTGGCCCCGATCCGGCAGGGGCGCTGGGTTGGGGGATGTACTATGTGGCTTGGCCCCGCTCCGGTGCTCTTGCCGGGTCGCTGGGTCTGGGGCCACACCATGTGGCTCAGCCCCACTCCGGCCAGGATGCAGGGTCAGGGGCCGCACCACACGGCTCCCGGAAGCCACGCATGGCCCCACTCTGGCTCCTATGCACTCCAATGGAAGCTGCAGGGGTGGTGCCTGTGGATGGGATAGCGTGCAGAGCTGCCTGGCCATACCTCCGCAGAGGAGACTGAGAAGAGACATGCCATTGCTTCTGGGAGCCACTTGAGGTAAGTGCCGCTTGGAGACTGCGCCCCTGAGCCTCTCCCCACACCCCAACCCCCTGCTCCATCCCTGATTCCCTCTCCCGCTCTTCAAACCCCTCAATCCCAGCCTAGGTTATTACTGAGGAGTGGGGGGGTGCAAGTCTTTGCCCCCGTGGGCCCTGTTTTATGTTACTGGATGAAAGCTGGTATTTTAAAGCACAGTCTTAGGCTTCACATCCTCATTCTGTCTCCTTGCGACCATTCAGCAGCTTTGTTAGGGGCAGACAATGCCTCCCCCAACAGGTCTAACTGGTACATTGCAACCAGCCTGGGAGAACAGCCAAGGAAGCAATAAATAGCTGTGCAGAGGGGAATCCCCTTTAGCCGTCACGTATTTGTCCATGGCTCTGGAGCCCAGTTGCTGAGAGTTCATCATCAGCTCTCAATGTGCTGCTGTAGCTAAGAGGACTAATGGGATCCTCTGATGTATAAAGTAATATGAAGTAGGGGTAGGAAAGTGTATTCCCTCTGTGTACAGCATTAGCAAGACCGTTACTGGAATCATGTGTCCAGTTCCCATGTCCACTCTTCTAAAAGGATGTTGATCTGGAAAGGGTTCAGAAAAGAGCTATGAAAATATTTGAGATCCAGAAACATGCCTTATAATGAGAGACTGAATAAACAATCTATTTAGCTTATCCAAGAGAAGGCTAAGAGGTGACTTGATCATGGTCTATTAGTACCTATGTAAGAAAGAGACATCTGATAGTAGACTCTGCTCTTTAACCTAGCAAAAAAGGCACAGTGAGATTGTCATGCTTAAACTAGGCAAATTCAAACTAGAAATAAGGTTCACATTTTTAAGTGAAGGTAATTAACCATTGGAACAATTTACCTAGGGTTTTGGTTGATTCTCTGTCAATAGAAGTCTTTAAGTCAAGATTGGATATCTTTCTAGCTATGATAGAGCTCAAACAGAAGTTATGGGCTTGATCTCACATTTACTGGTCAAGATTCAATGGCCTGTAAAGTCAGGTAAGCAATCACAGTCATACCTTTTTGCCTTAATCTATACATGTATACATTTAGGAACAGTTAAGTTTATACCCGGACAGGATTACCACCACTATTTACCAGACTAAAAATTGTTAACAGAACCTCACTAATTTGCTCTGACTTACTTTTTTCAGATTACCCAATTTTTTGAATTCATTTTTCAACAATCAAACACAAAAATGCAATTTTCAACAGTACATCAAAGCTGGGGGGGGTTATTTCGACAAGTGTAATTTAGATTTATTTACTTACTACTTACTAGTATTTTTATCACATTTTGTTCAATTAACATAATCTAGTTCAAGTAATCTAATATACGACCTCACCGCAACTTCTTTTAAATAATGGCTGAGAAACAGGGCTGAGCCAACTGTGCAGTAGAGAAATACAAGGTTTGCAGTTTACAGAGGAAGAATTAGGGCGATATTACTTTTTAGGAAGCCCTTTCTGTGTTTGCATCATACTGGGTTCCACTGTGCTCTGAATTATAATCAGCTGTGTGCAGTAAGTATAATGAGTTTCACGTTCTGAGGTTTGACAAAACAAGAGAGCATACTGTGAATCAGGAGTGGAAATTTGTAGCTAGACTTTGCCCCCATGCTAAATGGCTGTGTGGCTGAGTAAGGCTGACCTTACTGTTCCCCACAAAGACACTTTGGTGCTACCCCAACTGTGGGGTTTCTCATTGTGGACAGAGTGAGGGATAGGGGTGGATGAAGGCAATACTACTTTCTGCAACCCAGTTAATATAAAAAGGCAATGAAAGGCATTGTATGTAAAATCATTGTCCACTTCTCTGGCTAGGTGGGAGAGGAAAGGCGTGTTTGATGCATTTTATAGAAAGTTGGTGTGCTCTATTACCCATTCAGGTGAGGGGCACGCCAAGGAATTGTGTTTCCTTTGGATGTTTCACCATTCTGTATTTCGAACTGTGGCTAAATGCATATCTAGCACTTTATATTTCTATGCAAAAATCTAGACTTGTGTTATATTACTTTAAAACAGAAACAAAAGACGAGCCTATGCCCCACTTTATTTGACAGAATAACTGAAATCCCACGTGATTACAGAAAGTAAAATCTGCTATAATGTCAAACTTCTGGTCATGAAAAGGCAGGAGGAGGAGAAAGTGCTCATCCTACCTTGACTAAATGAATCATAGCATCTTTGAAGAACACCATGTCCAGACGTGCACCCCGGATGTTCTCGTTGTATGTTTGTAGAAACATATTTAAACGATCCTTTAGGTGATTAAAAGATTCAATTGGTTCATAGATTTTAGGCATATCAAAGACAGTTTCTTCTGGCTCTTCACCTGTGAGAAGAAGTGATAGCAAATTGTTAACAGTGGAAATTACTAAAGAGGGCTGAGTTTTCTTTCCCTAAAGGTATGTTCTAGATATTAGCCATTACATTTTGTATCCTCTTTCCAATGTCCTCTGAATGCTTCCTCTCTTTTTCCCTCTCCCCCATTTCTTTTTCTTTTGCCTCCATAGCTCTCTGGTGGGCAGCCTCCTGGGCCTTCTCTGCCTCTTTCACTGCCTCCTTATTGAGTTGTTTTAATTCGGCCAATCTTTGGTGTTCCTTTTCTTTCTCTTCTGCTTCCAGTTTGGCTAACTCCAGTTTCTGTTGGGCATTGCTTTTTGTCATCTTAGCCTCTCTCTTTTTAACCTAGCTATACCGGAGAGTTAGAAAAAAAAATTGCCTTGTAAAATTTGCTGGCTGAATGATTTAGGGCCTGCTCATACTCCCTTGGAAATCAATCCTCTCTGAGTTAAATGATGTCAGGACTGAGCCCCTAACGAAGTACTATAACTGGTAACAGAGGCCACACCTTTTTTTTTTTTGACTTCAGCATTCACTGAGAAACTAAGTTTATTTCACAAACAAGCAGACATCGTGCACATAAACAAGGGGGCCCATTTATTATGTTGTATTCTCTATGAATATGATATATTGGCAGTTTAAATACATGCCCATTGCAAACTGTCATAAATATAAAGGGAAGGGTAACCACCTTTCTGTATACAGTGCTATAAAATCCCTCCAGGCCAAAGGCAAAACCCTTTCACCTGTAAAGGGTTAAGAAGCTATGGTAACCTCGCTGGTACCTGACCCAAAATGACCAATGAGGGGACACGATACTTTCAAATCTGGAAGGGGGGGGGGGAAAGGCTTTTGTCTGTCTGTCTGTGTGGTACCTTTGCTGGGAACAGATCAAGGATGCAAGCTCTCCAACTCCTGTAAAGTTAGTAAGTAATCTACCTAGAAAATGCATTAGATTTTTCTTTGTTTTTTGGCTTGTAAAATTCGCTGTGCTGGAGGAAATGTGTATTCCTATCTTTGTGTCTTTTTGTAACTTAAGGTTTTGCCTAGAGGGATTCTCTATGTTTTGAATCTGTCTGCCTATGAGATTATCTTCCATTCTGATCTTACAGAGTTATTCTATTATCTATTTTTTTGTTCTTCTAATAAAGTTCTGATTTTTAAGAATCTGATTGGGGTTTTTGGGTCTTAAAAATCCAAGGAGTTTGTGCTCATCTTGTTTATTCTCAAGCCTCCCCAGGAAAGGGGGGGTGTAATGGCTTGGGGGGGGATATTTTGGGGGAAGAAGTCTCCAAGTGGTCTCTTCCCGGATTCTTTATTAAATCACTTGGTGGTGGCAGCATACCAGATTTTTAACCTAAGCTGGTTCCCAGGGCAAGAAAGAAATCTGTGCCTTGGGGAAGTTTTAACCTAAGATGGTAAGAATAAGCTTAGGGGGTCTTTCATGCAGGTCCCCACATCTGTACCTTAGAGTTCAGAGTGGGGAAGGAACCTTGACACAAACTAAATTGACACACCCCTTTTAATTTACCTCAGACAGAAATTAAACTGTAGAAAGATTAGAACAATTGACTGTGTGACATACAATTCAATAAAAAGTCTCTAAAATAAAATGCATGGAACACTTCTTTCTTCATTGAATCTAGAACATTTAAATTCCTCATTTACCAGTATTTGAAAAAAAATCTATGCAGTTTTCCTAGGCATACAACATGGGTAGAGAAAGGCTATTCCCATAATTTAAGTTATGTTTTTCCATGAGGGTGTGCTATGTGGCAAGACATAATACAGCTGCTCAACATAGTTATGAAAAAGTGAATGCAGGTAAACATGCATATACTAAGCACCTGGCCAAAGTTTATCTTCATTTGTATCCTAATATTAATCAATTATGGATAGAGACATGTGGTGCAAACAGGTGCACAGCACATTTTCCTAACACACTCCCCCACATCCCTTGCTGACAGTGAAAATGATACACAGATAAATTCTGCTCTTAGTTACATGCTTGAAACTCCACAGACTTTAGGATTTTGTCCTATATGCTTCAGAGAGATAATGTCATGGCACATTCTCTGTGAAAAGCAGTAATTTGCTATGACCCTGGGGTATATCCAGTAGATACAGGATGCAGCATCAATTGGTTTCTGCTTATCTTCCTATTACCTCAAAAATTACGCAGGCTCATTACCATAATTTAGGTATTCTAAGGGTTGATGAACAATTGTTAAAAAGGTGTAATACCCTTAACTTGATTGCAAGATCAAAATGCTTAATCTACTCTGTGCATACATCATCGAGTCCAGCTGCTTTGCCATTCTTCAGGTGACTTGTTCCGGCATTGAGTTAATCTACTGTAGTCATCAAGTGCCTTACATCACGAAAGAATTTTCTAACCAGTGTTGTGCCTTTGGATACGACAGCTGGTAAGGTCTAACTGAGGTTATGGAATGAAAGACAACACACAGTCGGGCACACTGAAATAGATCTGGAACCCTAGGAGGACTTTTCTTGAGGGGCCAATAGAGACTGGTCAGTGTGGTGATGCCTGAATAGCCTGTGCACATAAACTGGCACATCAAAGACTAATATGATCAAATGGGGTTACTTTAATTATACCAATATATGTGAGAACAGTGAGGTGCAGACCATGAAGCACCTGCTCATTTGCCAACTCTTTGGGGAGACTTGTATGAAGGAGGACCTTGCTGTAGTGATAGAAAGAGTCATCGCTTGTGCATGGTTCTGGAAAAGCCTCTAGTCTGTGACAAGGATCCGAGAAAAGGAGAACCTCAAAAATACATATTAGCTGTATTAAAGAAACTATCTGATAATCACGGAGAAGGATGAAGTCAGAAAAGTCAATTACTTTATACAGAAGGGCGAAGCAATCATGATCAAAGGAGAATAATAGGAAATGAGGAATGTGTGTTAAAAGTACTGTGGGTGACATTTTTACTTCTCTGAATTTGTCTGTTTACCTGATCTAGTCTTCATTTTTAGAGTCACAGCAGTCTAAATGTATTGTCATTTACAAGTACATAATGGGGGGAGGACTTCTTATCAAGATGGATGTAATCAAGGACATAGCTTTTCCTCAAAACTTAGAACTCCACAAAGTAAACTTGGGGAGCTCTGATAACATTAATAGTTCAAACATCCTTTGCCAGGTATGCAATGTAAACAAGAACTCCTCTCAATTTCCATGGGAATTCTGAAACTGCTACACATTTATGAATCCTTAATTGTACATTAGCTCTGTGTACAAAGTTATTTATTTACAGCAATCTTAAAATAATTCCATTGAATTGATAATTTTGGTGTTAACTCTCAAAATGATTGGTAACAGATTAATATCCAAACTTTAAAAAACATTCCTTGAAATACTGAATTAAGCATTTCAGGTTTCATCTGATGAAACTATTAATAAGATAATTAAAAGCAAAAAAGTCATTTTCATAGAATTGCTTGTAAGTGAGTAACCCTACAAAATCTTAAATCGTTTATTTTCTGTATGTGGAAGACAGCTCTTCGGTGATATTTCTGTCATATTTCCAACTCACTAACACCTCTTGTACATTTGTTCTGTTAACATTTCAGGTGTTTGCACACAACTATAAAATGTTTTCTACAAATAAAAGATATTCATAAAGCTCTTACTAGTAGTTTTTATACTGTTACACAACAGTATATAAATTCTTAATTCCAGCTTTATTATCAATAGTGTTACCCCTCAAAGTGAAAGTCATACAGGGATGTTTCAACTGAGCCCCCTACACTTGTAGTTTATTTCCTAATAAACTATATACTGTGTTTTTAGCCAAATTCTTCAAAGTTTAAAAAAAACCCCACATCACTCATTTCTGGCTGGCTCACACATTAACCTTATCTTTAAGTGATTTTCTTTCTCTCGACCTAACTTGAAATATAATACACTTCATTTAAATAATGTCTTATCAGATTTTTTCCCCTTAGGATAGTTTTTTGTGGGTTTGTGTTTATTTTTTACTATTATACTTGTGTATTGATTCATTATACTGACAATTATATTTAAGTATTTTCAGAGGGTTGTACCATTTCACAGATGGTGACTAAGAGAAATATGTAACTAAGAAATATGTGACTAAGAGCTTAATCCTGCTCCTGCTGAAGTCACTACTATTTTTACTATTGAGTTCAAAGGTGGCATGATCAGGCATTAAGAAGACGACAGACAGCAAAAGTACTTAGACAAGCAACAAGAGCAGTAGCTTATTTTAATGAACATACCTGTCATCTTGATCCTGTTTTTTCCCACTCCCTCTCTTTAAGTTATCAGAAAGAAAGAACAATTCCATGATGGGTAGGAAAATGTTCTGAAGTTTTCAGACTGTTATCTGACGTACTACAGGACATGCAGTGGTTGCCAACCACTTTCAGATTACTGATCAGCTACGTTCTTTTCTAGTGGCTGATATCCCATCTACTCTGTCTCTTGCTCTGCTATCAGAGATATGTACTTTGAAGTTACAGTATGAAGAGATTGAAACAAACATGTAATCATGTGACCGGACAGTTCATGGGTAACAATTAATATGTAAACTTCATGCAGAGGATTTTTGAAATCGAGACAGTTATTTTAAAAAAAATAATTGCGTGATTAATCGTGCTGCTAAACAATAATAGTGCAATCTCTTTATCATGAAAGTTGAATTTGCAAAAGTAGACTTATATGCAAAAATAACTATTCAAAAACAAAACAATGTAAAACTTTAGAGCCCACAAGTCCAATCAGCCCTACTTCTTGTTCAGATGATCTCTTGTGGGAGATAATGCTGCCTGCTTCTTGTTTAAAATGTCACCTAAAAGTCAGAACAGGAGTTTACATGGCATTCTGTAGCCAGCGTCACAAGATATTTATATGCCAGATGTGCTAAAGATTAATATGTCCCTTCATGCTTCAATCATCATTCCAGAGGACATGTGTCCATGCTGATGACAGGTTCTGCTTGATAACAATCCAAAGCAGTACAGACTGACATATGTTCATTTGCATCATCTGAGTCAGATGCCACCAGCCAAAGGTTGATTTTTTTCAGTTCTGTAGTTTCTGCATCAGGGTGTTGGTCTTTTTAGACTTTTGAAAGCATGCTCCACACCTGGTCCCTCTCAGATTTTGGAAGGCACTTCCGATTCTTAAACTTTGAGTCAAGTGCTGTATCTTTAGAAATTTCACATTGGTAGCTTCTTTGCGTTTTGTCAAATCTGCAGTGAAAGTGTTCTTAAAATGAACAACATGTGCTGGGTCATCATCCAAGACTGCTATAACATGAAATATAGGGCAGAAAGCAGGTAAAACAGAGCAGGAGACATACAATTCTCCCCCAAGGAGTTCAGTCACAAATTTAATTAATGCATTTTTTAATGAGCGTCATCAGCATGGAAGCATGTCCTCTGGAATGGTGGCCGAAGCATGAAGGGGCATACAAATGTTATCATATCTGGCACATAAATACCTTGCAATGCTGGCTACAAAAGTGCCATGCAAACACCTGTTCTTACTTTCAGGTGTCATGTAAATAAGAAGCAGGCAGCATTATCTCCCATAAATGTAAACAAACTTGTTTCTCTTAGTGATTGGCTGAACAAGAAGTAGGACTGAGTAGACTTGTAGGCTCTAAAGTTTTACATTGTTTTGTTTTTGAGTGCAGTTATATAACAAAAAAAATCTACATTTGTAAGTTGCACTTTCATGATAAAGAGATTGCACTACAGTACTTGTATCAGGTGAATTGAAAAATACTATTTCTTTTATCATTTTTACAGTGAAAACATTTGTAATAAAAATAATATAAAGTGAGCACTGTACACTTTGTTTTCTGTGTTGTAATTGAAATCAATATATTTGAAAGTGTAGAAAAACATCCAAAAATATTTAATAAATTTCAATTGGTATTCTATTGTTAAACAGTACAATTAAAGCTGTGATTAATCATGATTATTTTTAATTGCGATTCATTTTTTGAGTTAATTGCATGAATTAACTGTGATTGACAGCCCTAAAAAAAATCCATGTAAGATCCAAGCTCAATTCCTGTTCTTACTCTCCAGTATAGCAGGAAATAGTTGAATGCCCCCACTGCTTCTAAGGCCCAAGTCTGAGGGCTAAAGCCGTGTCTTTTGTCACTCAGTGACCCATTTGACTAGCAGAACATTAGCTTCAGTCTGAGAATAAGTGAGAGCTGTAAAGAAAAGTAATTAGGAGGGTTTCTCAGGGCTCTGACAAACACAATGAGTACAATCAGCCACTAAAAAATGAGAACTTCCTACTTTGTCAAAGAATGTAGATAAGTGTCTTGGTTAAAGGAACTTAACTCTAACAGATATGCAGAGGAAGAATTTTAAATGTTCACTTCATAGCCTTTTGTCCTACAGTCTCCGTCTCTTTACTTGCATTTTGTTTCACAAAAGAGAATGTTATTTTCCTTACAGTAACTGGAGGTTCTTTGAGATGTATGATTCCTATTTGTATTCCACTGTGTGTAAACATGCACTTCATGCACGCAGTTATAGAACTCTTGAAAACAGTGTCAGTTGGTCCACACATGCACCCTCACCCTCCTCTTGCCTCTGATCAAGGAGATTAAGGGTGGAGCAGATCAACCTCTCCTCCAGTTCCTTCTCTATCACGAATCCAAGAATGATTTGAAGCAGAGGGGAAGGAGGGCAGGTAGTGGAATGCAGATAGGTCTACCCCACGTATCTTGAAGAACCTCCACACGGTAAGTAATTTTCTTTTCTTCTTTGATTGCTGGTCCCTATGTGTATTCCACTCTGGGTGGCTGACAAGCAGTACTGAAGTAGGAGGAGGCTGCCAGGATGCAGGCAGCAAAGTCATTTGAAATACTGCCATCCCAAAAGATGCATCGGTGGAGGAGTCCTGTACTAAAGCATATTGTCTCACAAATGTGTGGATGGAACTCCATGTAACTGCTCTGCAAATGTCAAGTAGAGGTACTTCTTGAAGCGATGCCATTGATATCACTTGTGTTCTTGTAGAATGAGCCATGAGGGGGAGGATAATTAGACAGCTGATAGCAGAGATAGATACAACCTGAGATCAATTTACAGATCCTCTGAGAAGATATAGCTTGACCTTGAATTCTTTCTGCTACAGCAATAAACAGTCTTTGAGTTTTTCTGATTGGCTTTATCTTTCGCAGGTAAAAGGTTAAGGCTCATCACATGTTGAGGGAATGAAGTCTCCTCTCTTCTTCTAATGTGTGTGGTTTTGGCAAAAAACAAGTGAAGTGACTGGTGCAAGTGAAACAAACTACTTTGTGGGTGAATTTAGGATGTAAACACAATGACACCTTGTCTGTATGGAATATGGTGTCAGGAAGATCAACCATCAATGATCTAAGCTTGCTCACCCTCCTGACTGAGTTGATGGCTATCAGGAATGTAACCTTCATGGACAGAAGAGAAATGGAACATGTGGCTAGTGGTTCAAAAAGAGGTTAAGAGAGCACAAAAAGAATAAGGTTAAAGTCCCATTGAGGAGCAGATTTCCTTACTGACAGAAAGGCTCTGATTAGACCTTTGCAGAAACTGGTAGTCAGTTAGTGAGCAAAAATTAAATAACCATGAGAAGGTGGGTGGTACACATTCATTGGTGCCAGGTGGACCCCAGCTGTTCTGAGAGAAAGAAGATTGTTCAGAATAAGGGGAATACCCACAACTCATGGGTTTTTGTTGTGCCCAGACAAGGAAACACTTCCACTTGACTAAGTAAAATTTTCTAATGGAATCTTTTCTATTGTTACTAAGGATGCTTTGCACAGCTTCAGAGCATGAACTTTTGAGATTTGACACCCATCCAAACACCTCACCCTGAGATGGAGTGCTTGGGGGCTGAGATGCTTGATTCTGTCTTTCCCCTGGTTCATGCGATTGGAAAAGGCTGAATGCTGATTGTTGACCAAGACAACATGTGTAGAAGACTCAGGAACAAGAACCGTCTGGGCCAGGTGGGGGCAATGGGGATGACTCATGCCTTGTCCAATTTATAAAATATATACATATGTATGTACAAATCCAAAACTAAAGGAAGATGAAACTCCAGACACTGGAAGTTCCAACCCAGGCCATGCGATGATAAGAAGGAACTAGAGAGGTGGTCGGTCCGCTCTGCCCTTTATCTCCTCAATTGGAGGACAGCAACAGTGCATGCATGACCCAATAGACATGGCTTTCAAGAATTTTTTGACTCCATGCGTATGCGTACCCACAATGTAATACACACTGGTACCAGCACTCAAAGAAGTACAAGTTTTCAGCATGCATACAATGTATGCTAATGCAAAAACAAGTGTCAGGGCAAGGACTGTCTACCACAAAATGCCTAGCAAAATGGGGCCCCATTCTTGGTTGGCCATCAGGCACTATCATAATTAATAGGTTAAATGTACAAATATACAAATCAAAATCAAAATCCATCTCTTGTACTCTACTACATATTTTGTTTTTCTTTCTTGCTCATTCTTCATCTGTTTTGTGTTCCCATTCAACAAAATATTTAACCACATGTTTGAGCACTTTCTTAATTCAGGGTCTATGTTTTCTACTCTTTTCATACATTTCTCTGCACATTTCTTAGTTACTGCTCTCACCTGCCATATCATTTATGATTCTCTGTTTTCCAGTATTGGTTCAGAGCATTTCATTGTTTATTCTAGTACCTCCATGTATTCATCATTTATGAGGAGTGGAGTAGCTGACTGACCTCAAAATAGTTTAATAATGGCCTTCCCCAAAACCAAAGCAATTCATACAACACAGTGAAACAGAACACAAAATTGTGTAATTCACCCATTTTTGAGCTACTTTGATTGCACTGTAAAGCAATTTAGCTTCCTTATAAAATAGGACTAAATAAATAGGGCTTCATTATGCATAACTTTTCTTGCAAGAGAAAAAATGAACAAAAGCAAGTGAAAGAAAATAGGTATTTTATAAATAATACAGACACCAAAATAACTATTGTGCAAATAAGATGTAAAACATTATTTTGATCTGAAAGATGTAAGAGAGACTATGCAACAAGTGAAAAAGGACAATTTAATAGGAGTCATTAGTAATGTAACAAGAAAACATCAGTAATGGTTGCAGGAAAATTACATTTATCTGACATTAATGGATTAGTCAAAATTGGGCTTTCTTGTGCACTAGTTGGGGGCCGGGGCAGGTTAGTAAGTGTAATAACTATTTATACAGTTTTAGTTCAAGTGCAATCATCTGTGCTTACTATATACTGGACTCATGTTACAGAACATCCTTCTGGATTGCACCATTATAGCATTATGGTTGCAACAGATCCCAGGTGCCAGATTGTGTCCAGCCATTATACAGATTATCTGCTCTCCATTTCTATCCCTACACAGGAGCTGGGCATAAATGCAGTCCTTGTGCTCCCATGAGCCCAAGGACCTATCCTAGCTGGCAACATTAGCTACCACAAAAAGGATAGACAAGAATTGGGACCATGGCCCTGTGAACTAACCAGAAGAGCTGGCTGGGCATTGAAGGGTGTTTATAATATGCATTCTTATGTATTTTCTACATAAGCATTTACTGTATCTTTCCCTCTCCACATCCATTGGCAATTTATCACAGAACATCATTATCTCCTCTTCTTGCATTAAGCTTCTGTAGTTACCTGTTGCTTCAGGTGTATCCCTTAGGAAGTCAACAAAGTAAGCATCAGTTTCCGAATCCACTAAAGCCTTTTTTGCTTCACCGAACTCCTCCTCAACCAATTTTGCCAAAGCTGTATCAAACCAATCTACATCTGCTGGGGTTGTGAAACGATCAGCAATAACACACTTACATTCATGCTTCCACAACTTTATCAACACCTGTTCACAAAACAAACATCTCAATTGATTAAGTTTGTAACAGAGGCACTTGTGCTCTTCACAGCCATATCTCAGCAAGATTAGAGTTTTGTCACTGTTGCTCCGTACAGCATCGCATTACCTCTAGACAATACAAAATAATGCTTTACTCCTTACTAAGGAAGCTGAAATAGTATTCTTTGTCAGACTTTGATTCAGCTGCATCTCAGCTTACGTGTATGTCCAGTTTACAAAAAAAAAAAAAAAGAAAAAAAGAGACTGCACATTCAGGACAAAGTATTAGATGAAACCTCAGTCTAGCCTCCCAAATTACATAATTGTGTGTCCAATTATTGCATTGCCAAAAACAGACTTTATGAATGCCAAGCATATTTTTACAAGCAAATTCAATAGCTGACTACCCAGTTTGCTAACAGATATATTTCCCACTCACAAATCATAACTGTCCATTCATAAGATGGAGTCCACACTTTTATATGCTACTTCTGGCAGTACCATCAGTAGAGATGCTTGGATAATGATTCATCTGCAGAGGGACAGTCACTGCATTGAAGACTAAACTTTATATTCAGTATTAAAGAAAATTAAGAGGAAAATATTTACATCAAGTATCTTATTTTTCACAAGGAATGTGGATCGTACAGTAATGAAATACAGAAAGACTTGTTACAGTCTGAAATGTTATTCCCTCTTCCATTTAAGGTATGTCTGCGCTGCAATCTTGGGCATGATTGCAGCATGGGTAGACATAGTGTTCATTGTATGCACACTAGCACAGCTAGAAATAAAAGGGTAGCACAGCCTTCAGATGGGGCTGGACAAGCATATTGGGGATCCCAGGTATATGCAGGCATTGCTATCCCATGCAGATGCTTGTGCTGTTGTGTCTCCACTGCTATGTTTAGCTGCTAGTACAGGTAAAGCTAGCATGGGTATGTCTATCCATGCTGCAACCACACCTCAGACTGAAGTACAGACATACCCTTATAGCTTTAAGCCAAAAATCAGCTTTCAGCCAGTCACATAGTTTGAAAACCTCAAGGCATCCTATACCTTAAGAACAAAATTATTTGTCATTAAGACACTGAATAGCTTGCTGCTGTGTATTTTTATAAAATTGAATATTTTTAAAAGCTTGATTTTCTCCAGAATTTTAAAAATTTAAATAAGCTAACATTTATCAGTAAGTATAACAGACCATAAAACCGATGCAGACAGTGTAACAAACTGGTTTCTGTTCTTTTGCTACACTGAATGTCCATAAAATCCTTTGGCATCTTAACCATTTAGCTAAGTCAGTATTGTTTCATCACTGATGCTTATTATTTATTATTTGTATTGAGGAAGCACCTTGGAGTCCCAGATGTGGAACAGGACCCCACTGTCCTAGGTAGAGTACAAACACAGAACAAAACCACTGAAGATCTTACAATTTAATAAGAAAAGTGATAACAAGTAGAGACAGAGGCTTCCTACGTATACTGAACCACCAAAAGAATCAGTTATAGTCTTCATCCCATTGCTACTTAATATGCTAACTCCATGAAAGAAATCTGTATGTTACTTACATTATGTTCACTGATTACTTCCGATACAGTATTTAGCATCCCCTGCCAAATCCTTGAGAGATCTCGTAGATTGAAGACATAATGGAACTTGGCTGGAGTGGGTAGCATTTTGATCTTGGTCATTTGCCATAACCTGCGTGTCACTGGCACCAATTTGGCTACTGATCTTCTTACCTCTTCTGAGAAGCCCCGCTGACTACAATAATGCCCTACTCCAATCACACCTGGGGAAAGTATAATTTATGGTTTAAAGGGCAGTTACTAAAATAAGGCTTGTCTACACATGGAGCTATTCTGGAACAGCTATTCCTGAATAACTCCAGGTACAGACAACCTGTACATGTAAGACAGCAGTACTCTTTGCACCTTCACCTCATGTCCCCTGAAATACACCAAAATGCTGCAGCCTAGCTAAGCTATAAAATGCACCTCTGGTGCTGCATTGGGAGCAATAGGTTAAGGACCAGACACCAATTATTTTAAGTCAAGGTCAAAGTTATTTCTGCAAAATTTTTGCAGATGTGTGCAGCAACGTAAACATGTAGCACCTGTACATGCAGCAAATGTGCATAGAAATCCTATATTTTCATATGTAACTGTTGTGTGTGCAGATTTTCCAGGGACAACTTTGGTGCCAGCCTCAGAATCTTGGATCTAGATGTCCCATTGTAAGACTATTTTCTTGAGTTTATAAATCAATTGGTGAACTTCATGTTGAATTGGAACATTCCAAGTCAAACCTGAGCAGACTCAATTTGGATTATTCAACACGAAAAATAGTTTCCACTGAAAATGTTAGGGGGCTAAATCATGGAAACCTCTCTACTCCCTTGGGTTTTGTAAAAAAATGATACTTGTTCAAGGCCTTAGTTTTAGGTCAAATTTTACCTCAGAAAGTCCATTTGAAAAAGGACACCATTTTGATTTTGTGCTAATGTTACCCACAGTTTGGTCCTGGGGGGGATTCTGCATCACTGCACAATTTTGCGGAAATTAATGTTGGGCAAACAGAATTTCATTTCCCCCCCGCCAATAGAAATTGGCTGAAGAGATGTTGGCCACCACTAGGGGCCACTGGATCTGGCAGAGCCCAGCTGAGAAATAGAAGGCAAGGCTGGGGAGAGGGTGAGGAAACCGGAGGGTTCCCAGCAGCTGCAGTTCCCAGCATACCCTGAAGGAGGGAGGGAGCACTCAGGAAACTCTGTGCAAGCCTGGGACCCCGAATCAGGCTGTTTCTCCCTCTGGATCCCTGGGCTATAGGAGGGTAGGGTCTGAGAGTGTCTGGGCTGGGGTGGAGAACTGCAGCTGGGCTTTGGGGGGTAAAGGGTGTGAGTGTCTGGGCTGGGAGGGCCCACATCTGGTCTCTGGGGGGTGGTAAGTGTCTGGCTCCCCAGCTGGGCTCTGGGGGGAAGAGGCAGAGAAGAAAGAACTAGGTTGTTGTAGGGGTTTCTTTAACTCTCTACTCCTGGGGGAATTTTTCTGTGTGTCTGTATTGTTACAGACATCCTTGCTGATAGGTATTTTGAAATAAATTACCAAAATAATTGAAACCAGCATAATTATCTAGTGTTATTTTGGCAAAATAAAATTTACAGAATTTTAAAATATTGTGCGCAGAATTTTCAATTTGTTGGTGCAGAATTCCCGCAGGAGTAAATTTTGTATCTTAGTCTAAGGCAGAGATTTGGTTTTGTGTTTGTTCATTTTTAGTTTCCAGGGCATGACCAAGGAGTGGGCAACAGGGGGAGACAACAGGGCATCAAGGGCTGAGAAAAAAAAACCTCAAAATCCCACTGAGCACTAACCACTTCCTCCCAGCCCCAGCATTACTCCTCCAGCACTACCACCAAAAGCCAGTGAGTTCATGTACCCCAGTCCTTGGTAATCCCAAAGTAGTCTGGGATTTAACTGAGTCCTAGTCACTAACCACACACGGAAAATTTGAGAGCCACTGTTCCAGGAAAATATGGGCACATACATTCAAGACCCCCACCCCACATGCAAAAAAAATTAAGATTTTCAATCTTAAGATTTCCCTTTAAAGTACGGGGGAGGGGGGCAAGCAAAATTTGGCATTCCAGTTCTAACTGTCTCAATCAATACTTTGCAAAGAGAGTCTTCATTTTACCAAAGATCTTGTCAATGGAAGAATTGGAAGGCAGAGTACAGTTGAATATGGAAAAATGTCTCTTTAGTCTCTGTGGGATGTCATTGCGACCTCCACCAGGGTGGATCATGGCTGCCAAGAACTGGATATCAACAATGTTGGTAAACTCCCCCGGTTTCTCTAGGTTATAGAACCCATTCTGTTCCATCAGCTGTCGAACTATCTCATTGGTGACCTATAAAGAGCCCATTAGGATTAGAAGAATATTTCCCTGGATGCAAAATGGCATGCAAAATTATTTATGAGCACTCGATAAACATAACTAAGAGACAGATTTTCTTTGTCTTAAAAAACACTACATTTTCTTCTGCCATGAAGAAAACAACATTTATAAATTACCAGAAATAGGTGGGATTGGATCGCCCTTTCCTCTGGTAATATCTAGAGGAGGGAGCTCAGAGGAAAATAATTACATGCATTTCAAATACCTCAACAACTTGACCAGAGTGGGGAGCCATGTCACCTATGTCATAAGGAGACATAAAAACAACAGATCAGCATTAAGACAAATTTCAATACTTAACTAACCTGATCTCCCCACTCATTGATTACAGGCATATTCACATCATCAATGAAAACAGTCATCTTCTTGCCTGCAGGAGGACCATATGTCGTCCCCATGCGTTTGTCCACATAACTCTCTATTGAACGCTGTAAGAAAAACCTTTATTACCTAAAGCTGTACAGTTCCTCTCCATCAAAGGATAGTTTATGCTTTTTATGTGCGCACACATAGTAGCAGAAACTCTTCAATAGCGAAGGCATACATGGGTACTCTTCAGACTGTTTTGAGGAGATTTCCACTAAGAAATGCCACTGGCTTTGTAGAATTGGTAAATGGAACACTGGGTTCTGAAAGTGAGGTAATAGGTTGCTATACAAATTGGACACAAATTGCCTTTAAAAACCATAACTGCCAATGTAGTGCATGCAACCCATTTGGAGAATTATCCCTTTTTTTTTCATGGAGTGGTGTAATAAACTAAGTTTGAACTATTGTGATCATAGATAACTTTATGAAATATCACCTCCATGAAAGATTTAACTCAATTATGAAATAAACACAACTTACAATCATTAATGTAGACTACGTTTTGTAAAGTTTTTAGTCTTTTACACAAGGTTTTAATGACAATCCAATAAAAATGAATGACCACTTCAGCCAGTTAGTGTGAACTGGCATATTTCCAGACATCAAGAAACATTGAAAATTTGATGAGGGAAGTATAACGTGTCAAAAATACGAGAGTAACCAAATAACCACTGGAATGACTGGAAGAGATGTGGTTCCTGAGGATTTGCTGAAATTGATGGACAATTTTCAAAAGGCATATTGTGAGAGAAGCAAGTTAGATTCCATGTAGAAAGGCCATTTTGACTGAAACCCTTGGAGTAGACTGGTGCTTTTGTTTGTTTGTAATTAGAGAAAGCCGCCTTTTAATGTGATCTTTCTGGCAAATTCTCAGGTGTACAAATAAAGATATGAACTCAGTCATCTTATTAAAAGTAGAGTGATTACTATACCTGGAACATTAATGGGGTAGTTGCAGATGAGAAGCTCAGACTCTTGGCCATGTGGCTTTCAGGATTATATTTTGACATGAATCCTTTGATAATGACAGTTTTAGCAGTTCCTTGCTCGCCAATTAGTAGCACAGGCTAGACAAGGAGAGAATTCAAATGAGCCCAGAGGTGCAAAAGCCAAGTGTGCTAACAAAGTCTCATCAACCTCTGTATCTATCCTTGTCAGGAATGAAACAAAAAAATAAAAATGTAACTTTCAATGAGAAAAAAATTGGCAAGCTGGAAGCAGTGGGCTGTTTTAGCACTGAACAATTCAAGATGTATTAACTCTAACAGTATGTATGCAAAAGGGTCATTAGTTTCCACCATACAACAGGAGATCCTCGCATTTTCAATTATAATTCCACATTGTCCTGTTATGCTGGAAGGAGGACAAGAGATACTGGATGTGGTTTAATTAGGCTGCAATATTATTCCTAAATGTCTGGAAGTACCCGTCAGATAAAAGTGTACAGTGCAGGTAGTTCAATAATCATTTACACATACCTGGGGGCGGGGAGTTACCCATCCTTGTCCCTAGCCAACCCACTGCTGGGACCCTCCTCCCTCAAATGAGGGTTAAGGTGTGCCATAAAGGAGGGTTGGTTAGCTCTCTGCCATATCAGTCATAGGAGCCCCAAATCCCCATTTCTGCTCCTTTAAAGAATACCTCCTTTAACTCCTTTACTAATCCATTTTATCTGATCACGTTATCCCTTCCCCACAGAGTACCTGCACAGGATATCAGCCCCATACTTACACAGTAAGTTGCAAATCATAGCCTAACTTCTGTTCCATATTTGCCCCAAGTAAGGCAGGAAGGTGGAAAAAAAACCAACCATCTTGCCTTGGCCAATCTGGCAGTGAGGGAAAACATATTTTCCAGCCCCTGAGAAAGGAGTGACTGGTGCAATGCCCACCATGGATCATGACAAAGCCTGGCATTTAACTACTTCCATGCATGAGAGGGTGGGTGCTGCTCCACCTCGTCCAGGTAAAAGAGGGTTTTCGTGCCCCAGTGTGGACCTAAATAGTTTCCCCTCTCTTCCAGTCACCTGGTGTGGGGATGGGACACTGACCTGGTCAAGCTACTGCAGCAAATCACTCTGGTACTCTAGTCTCTAAAGGGCCCACACACCTTTCCCTGCAAGCCAGACAATGGCCCCCACTACTTAATGGGCGGTGAGGTCATTTTATTTAAGAACATAAGAACAGCCATACTGGGTCAGACCAAAGGTCCATCTAGCCCAGTATCCTGTCTTCCAAAGGTGGCCAATGCCAGGTGCCCCAGAGGGAATGAACAGAACAGGTAATCATCAAGTGATCCATTCCTTGTCGCCCATTCCCAACTTCTGGCAAACAGAGGCTAGGGACCCCATCCCTGCCCATCCTGGCTAATAGCCATTGATGGACTTATTCTCCATGAATTTATCTAGTTCTTTTTTAAACCCTGTTATAGTCTTGGCGTTCACAACATCCTCTGGCAAGGAGTTCCACAGGTTGACTGTGCATTGTGTGAAGAAATACTTCCTTTTGTTTTAAACCTGTTGCCTATTAATTTAATTTGGTGACCCCTAGTTCTTGTATTATGGGAAGGAGTAAATAGCACTTCCTTATTTACTTTCTCCACACCAGTCATGATTTTATAGAGCTCAATCATAGCCTCCATTAGTCATCTATTTTCCAAACTGAAAAATCCCAGTCTTATTAATCTCTCCTCATACGGAAACTGTTCCATACCCCTAATCATTTTTGTTGCCCTTTTCTGAACCTTTTCCAACTCCAATATATCTTTTTTGAGATGGGGTGACCACATCTACACACAGTATTCAGGATATGAGCGTACCATGGATTTATATACAGGCAATATGATATTTTCTGTCTTACTATCTATCCCTTTCTTAATAGTTCCCAACAATCTGTTCTCTTTTTTGACTCGGGCTGCACATTGAGTGGATGTTTTCAGAGAACAATCCACAATGATTCCAAGATCTCTTTCTTGAGTGGTAACAGCTAATTTAGACCCCATCATTTTATATGTATAGTTGGGATTATGTTTTCCAATGTGCATTACTTTGCATTTATCAACATTGAATTTCATCTACCATTTTGTTGCCATTTATAGTTTAACTCTCCCACCGCCCATGCGGATCACATCATTGACACACACAAACAAGAATGATACCTTGCCCTGCCCAGCAATTGTTTCAATAAGGAAGTCTGTCCTCACGTTGTCAACATTTGGTACCAAGATGGAACCATACTCTGGAATGCTGTTAGTGGGGTACACATACTCTTCAACACGAGTACTCCAGTGCATCCATTTACCTTGTCAGAACAGAATAGATTAATACTTCCAAGCTACAAAGAATTTGCCTGTATCCCATTCTCCAACTAGTAGTACAAGTGGATTGTTACCTATGAAGTTCCCTTACCCTGTCCGGGGCAGTGGGCCCTGCAGGCAAAACCCACTCTCTATGATGATCAGCAATTAACTTTGCAAGGAGTATTCTTAAAAACCCCTGGGAAGGACCACATGACCTGTTGTTACAAGTGACCCGCTTGCTTACCTTTTCTCATTTGACAGCACTTTGTGATACCAAGTCCCTGTTTCCTTGTGTAGTCAGTTGCCCTTGTTTTGGTATCTCACAGCAACAGGGGGAAACTTTATTAAAACCAGTAGTAAAGCATGATTTTAAAACAAAAACTGTCAGGGAACATGGGAAAGTATACAACCTGAAGTGCCTTCTCTATTAATTCTATGAAATATACTCTTTCAAGATCATGTCTCTTCAAATGTTATCTGGTATATGCCAGTGGGTTACTAACCATCAGTTTCCACATAGTAGTCAAACATGGTATCTTCACTTCCTTCTGAGATATGGGGAAGATCAAGCTTTATTTTTTTATGATTACGAAGCCAGTGCTCCATTTTGCATCTGTCTTCCAATTCCAGCAATGCTCCAACACTCCACATGAGGGAGAAGACGTACAACCTTTCCAGGTACTCTGGTGTTACTTCCCCTCCTTGCTCCTGAGAGGTGAAACATTGTTTTAGCTACTTTCATGACTTAAGGCCGTTCCAAGAAAAAATTCCTACATCAGATTCTGCTTTGTATGTTCAAGGTAAAAACCTTTAGCTTTGATTTACATAAGTCTCAGTAGGTGTCCCTACCTATGCTCTGGGCAACCATTACACAAACGAAAAGCTACAATACATACTGTGTCATATTATTTATTTTCCCTAATTCAGAAAATTAGCCACTGGAAAAAAACCCATAGCAAACAAATAGCTTATTTCTCTCCAGAAGCCCAGGGAAAGACAAGTAGTTGGTTTATTAGTTCATTAAAGCCCCAATTCTGCAAATACATATGTTTAATGGGTTACTCTATGACGCAAGTAGTCCCATTGCATTATGGATATATGGTTACAGGATTCAGGCCTTAGACTCAAGATTCCTTAGGGCAGAGACCTATTATTTTTTATGCCTATAGTCTAATGCTCTGAAGAGATCTCTTCCCAGGCATATACCTTAAATATACATGGAAAATTAACATGATGCAGTGTGCAACTGCTCGCTAATTAAATGGTGGCTCTCAGAGGCGGCATATGTTAACAGTGCTCTGCGGCTTGCACTGGCTGAATTTGTATTTTGGTAGAGTTTAAAAAGCCAGAGAACTGAAGTCTTCTCTTTGACCATAGAGTCAATATTCAGCAGCATGGGTATCAGCTTTGCAAGTTTCCCCATACTGCCCTGTTAATCCAATCTGCCTCAAACCTAGGTCTCAAGAAACCATCTCTATAGGCATGAAGATGTTCACCATGTACATCTACTCTTTGGCCTCCCATTTCAATCTGCCAATAAGTGCCAATTTTTTGAACACATCCTCTAAGACATACTCCAAGGGAAAACTTATTTCATATAAGTAACAACAAATAAAAATCTATCAGATAGCATTAACTTTTCACCACCACATTCAACATTTCGTCTGCATTTAAGAAATTATAAGTGAAATGCCCTGCAGTCCATTATCCATTCTGTGAGCCATCCAGTCACTCCTGTTATTAAAACACCAGTTAGGGCGACTGCTGTCTAATGCCGCATAAGAATTCTTACAATTGTCATTGTAAAAATATCAGAAAAAGCACTATATAAACATACTGAAATAAGTATGGACCATCCTAAGTGTCATTTTCAATAGAAATTAGGTACTCACATGTAAGATATTTTAAGCTCCCACATCTTCACAGGAATGTCTCTTCTCTAAATATCCTGGTGTGCTTTCTAATATGTACCCATGTAGCATGAAACAACTTAAGTCAGAATAAACAGTTGGCAAAATATTGTCCAGCTTACCTTCGGAGGGATAAGTCCCTGCAGCATGTTAATGCTTTGCATGATCACAAAGGCCTCCAGCATCTCTATCTTATATTCCAAGGTCTGGATGCTGAAGTAGTAGAATTCGGGGAATGATGAAGTGTACAGGTGACGAAGAATTTCAGCTTCTTGAGGAGAACGTTTTTTCAAAAAGCCCTATTATCCATGGGGGGGAGGGAATATCCTTTAATTTCAAATCAAGACTTCAAAATATTTTTAAATGCTCTCAAGGTTTTAATAAAACAGACTCAAGTGACATGCTGACTTGCTGAGATTCAGCTTTCTTTGTTGGTGCAAATAGAAGGACAAATTCTGCATTCATGTATATGTATAACTCCCAGCGGAAGTTGCACACACATATTAAAAAGCAGAACTGGGCCAAAATCACAGCCAGTCATTCATCACTACTCATGAGATAAAACTTCCACTTTAATTCTCAATCAGCATAGCTGTTTCAAGTGCATTTCAACTCTGCAAAGTGGCTATATAAAAATGGAGTTAGAGGTAGAACTCAGGGATTAATTTAGCCTGAATAATATTTATGTTGGTGAGATGCTATACCAGAACCCACCCAGATTTACCCCCAAAACCCAGTTTGGAAGTTCAAAATAACTGAGCTGAGCATGTCTGGAAGCCACTCAGAGGACAATCATGCGGTCTTAAAATGCCTTTTTTTTTAAATCTCTTGGCAGTAAAAATATACCCCGTCTAATTGATTCCAACAAATATACAGTACCTCATTCAACTCCCTCCCTCTCGTATTCGAACTAGTTCAAAATTGGAGAAAATTTAGTATCCACTTTTTTTGAATGTCCCTACATGGAACACATCAGGTCAGAGCTTTACAGAAATACTTATGCTTATCACTGCCTTTTAAATACTTATGTAATAAAGGATGGCAAAGCCCCAAGTTGCTCTACTAGGAATACATTCATCTTCCATATTTGTCTGTAGTTCCAAAGGATAGTCTTGAGTCTTTTGTATGTATACTTTATTTTGGTGCAGGTTTTCCTGAGTTTATTGCCATTTCTTCTTTTATCCTACAAGTTCATTTTTCCTGTGTGTCACAGTAATTGGTGCACCAATATTACTGGCCAAAGTTCCATTTTTTCACCAGGGTCCTGGTTTTGTGTAGTCTGACTCATCGCCAAGCTAATATTTCTCCAGATGCTAATTTCTCTTTTTCCTCACATATCCCTCCTTCATACACTTCAATACAGCATTCACTACTTGATGCTTGTAGTTCAGAACAGTACTACAATAAGTTAAGAAGAAACTAAATGGGACTTCTTCGATTTTGGAATCAATTTATCTGTAGTTGTATATACTTTAGCAATGCAGCACTCTCTCCAAATACCTATGGCAGATTCAGATATTTTCAAGGCAAGAGATTTAGAATGGAAAGAAACCTTTCAAGTTTATTATTTCCTGAATGTGTCAGTTCTGCTAATAATAATTTTAATAGCTCTTCTTATATCTAGCACATGCCATGTTTTTTCCTTCAGGGATAAAGAAGGGTTTAGGCGTAGAGAAAAATAAATTTCAATTTGGTTACGGAAAAAATAATCAAATCTGACAGTAAATGTCTCAGGAACATGAAGAGCTGCCCTACACTCTTGGAAGATATAGCAAGAATCATGACTACTAACAGCAGAGACATCTAACTGTTGTGCTGATTGACTGCAGCCAGGAAGCATACCTTTATAGAGAGAAAAATATGACTATATATCAGAGGGTAGCCATGTTAGTCTGTATCCACAAAAATTATGAGGAGTCCAGTGGCACCTTAAAGACTAACAAATTTATATGGGCATAAGCTTTCGTGGGTAAAAAACCCACTTCTTCAGATGCATGGAGTGAAAATCACAAATACAGGCATAAATATACTGACACATGAAGAGAAGAGAGTATAAATAGATGTCCTGGAGAATAAATAGATGCTGTTGGTTCAAATGGCTGAGTCATGAGAGTTTGAAATATTATGGTCAGGTCTAAGGCCAGAGAAATAGTTTTAACTGTTACTGTATATAGGCTTGTTGCCTTGAGGAACCACCCCAATCTGGTAATCTACCAGACATTAGGATCAATTTGCCTTCATAATACCACATAACTCTGTGGTGAAAGATACACTCTTATGGCCCAAAGTCCATCCATTAAGAAGTCAAGAGCAGCTGTTCATCTCTGGGTTAATTTCCATCTCCTGACTCAGCTGTGAACCATCTGATCCATACTCTTGGGTAGGACAAAAGGGGTGGAAATTCTGCAGGATGGTAGGAGTTTGTAACCTGGCAGAAATCTCAGTTAGGATTTGTTAATCAAGAGCCAAGGTATAGGATCAGGTAATCCCAAATAGGATAAGAGATCCTTTCCTACTGAAAAGATGGGTTAAGAGTTCCATTGTCTGAAGCTTTGTTTCTCACGACCAATTTGGGGACAATGAATATGATAGCCATTTCCTCCTATTTAAGCTTCTGATTTATGAGCTTCTGGATCTAGACTATTCTCAGTGGTAGCAGATGACAGAACAAGGAGTAATGGTCTCAAGTTGCAGTGGGGGAGGTTTAGGTTGGATATTAGGAAAAACTTTTTCACTAGGAGAGTGGTGAAGCACTGGAATGCGTTACCTAAGGAGGTGGTGGAATCTCCTTCCTTTGAGGTTTTTTTAGGTCAGGCTTGACAAAACCCTGGCTGGGATGATTTAGTTGAGGATTGGTCCTGCTTTGAGCAGGGGGTTGGACTAGATGACTTCCTGAGGTCCCTCCCAACCCTGATATTCTATGATTCTTCCCAGAAGTTGAAGGATGTACATAAAAGGGAAATTTTCATTTGTGAGAAAAAGCAATCGTTCCCAGTGATCATTTTTCCCCGGTGAAGAGCTGCCAAGTTCATGTTTCAAAAGAAGGTGTGTATGTTCATCTGGTGATAGCCAAAGTTCCTGATGATCAGACAAAAACTTCTTGATTAAGCATCAGTTTATGAGTGTCTACAGGTTATTTGTGAACAGACTGGCTAACCTCTTTTGTTACATTTAATATATGTACATTAAGTGCACAGGAAATGAAGTGCATTGGTTTTATGTTTAGACCTACTGTCAGTGCCATTTTGCCAGTTTACATATATCACCGTTGGACTGGGTCAGGATATGCTACTTCATTAGGTGATCCTCAGTCCAGAAGGCCTGACTGGATTGTCCTTACATGTAATAAATTAATGCTCTGAGCCCTCTGACCTCACCTACCCTAAGAGGTCATCATCCATGGTCAGGAGTTAGAGGTCCAGACTGTGAAAGGAGAATCCAGAAATCACATGGGCATCTTGTTTCCATCAGGACAATGAAATGATCGCTATGTTATCTGCATTTCCCTTCACATTTCTTGTTGGGAATGATTCCAGGATGTTAAAAATAACCCCTGAAGCTCTCCTGTGAAATCTTGCCCAATGAGTCACCTCTCCACATAGAGACTCACACATCCAGGAATTGCTACTGAATGGCTAACAGTTCTGTGACACCATAAAAATCAGAGTTTGGATCTTGTGAAGTTTTCCCTGTTGGGAAGATTGACTCTTCCTCTTTCGATCTGAGTTGACCAATCTCCAAAGGGAATCAAAGAGCTCTTCAACTTTATTTCCAAACTGTGTGTCTGAAGTATTGAGAGGGTGCTGTGAACCTTCTCCTGCAAGTAAGGCTTTAAGTAAACCATTGAAGACTAAATATAGATAAATTCCTGGTCTTCAATGTAATTATGCAAAAAGAAAAGGAATACTTGTGGCACCTTAGAGACTAACAAATTTATTAGTCTCTAAGGTGCCACAAGTACTCCTTTTCTTTTTGTGAATACAGACTAACACGGCTGCTACTCTGAAAAATGTAATTATGGTCAATATCAAAACCTTCAGGAACACCTAAGACAAACAATACCTGTTTTGTCAATTAGCTAATACTGATACTAGGGATTTCTGTGGATAAATCAGAGGAATTGTTAGAGCCAAATGTACTGGTTCCATTACTCTTAGTTCTAGGAAGGGGGAAAGGTCCTTTAGGTGGGCTGATGTGATACTTGTCTTGAAGCTGAAGAGAGAATAGGAAGACATGGAGGAACATGGCACCACAGAGTATATCCATGCTGCCCTCTCCCCAACCCTTATCTTGTCTGAAGTAGATTCACTGCACTAGGAGCTATTGGGTGCTCGGTATTTTTGAAAAACAGGCCCTTTAAGAGCCTAAATATAGCTTTAGGAATTTAGGAATTTGGCTTTAGGTTCCATATTCTTAAACACAGACTGAAATTCCAGAATGAAAAAGTGGAAAGTGTAATAGACCACCCAAGCTTCTAAAGACTTAAATCTTTCAGTATTCAATACCACCACCTGGGCCATAGTTATGTTAATTGATCAGCTGGCTGTATGTCTAAGACTACAATTAATGCATTTACACAGTGTTTGAACTGAATAAACATACTGGATAAAATGAATAACCCCAAGTTATAATCTAAACACAGTGAACTACTTGAAAATCATTGGTATTCAACATTCATTAAATATACCTCACTAATAAACTTCTACCAATATACTGAATCATCTAATTATTGTGGACCATACCTCAAGAATAGGGCTCCAGTTGAGAACTGATGAACTCATGAAAACCATGCCATTCCTTGACACAGTAGCAGGGGAAGCATTGTCAATATTATGAGGCTCAAACACTATTTTACAGTTTGGTGCCATCGGAATACGATCTCCATTAGCTAGTGTTAGGGTTCTATTATCATCCAGTACAGAGTTCAGGTTCTCAATCCAAATAGCATCAACAGGACCATCAAGAACTATCCAGATGTGCTCACCTGCAATCCAAAGAACATGTCTATGAAGCAAATCATATGGTCTCACAAGCATTATCTAATTACACTTTATTGTACAGAATATTGCACACTAAGTCTAAATGTTGTAACAACAAGAAATACAAAAGAAAGGGTATTGATTCAGTTTGTTTCTACCAGTTTGAAATCAAGCATTTGATCGGTTGTTGTCCATATCCAAATGCTTATCTGTCCCACAACACATAAAGGTAGCATTATCTGCTGAACACCTGGTAATGCTCGTAACATTCTGGTCAGCAGATTCATGGATTTTTACTATCTCCCATCTTAAGAATTTTAGCTCTTCATATAAACTCCCATTTAATTAAATCATCAAAACTCAGAGTAGAAATCCTGTACTTTAAAAAAAAAATAATACAAATCTTCTGGTTCCAAAGGTTTTGATGATGCTCAAACAACAATCCCTAAACTAAGTAGGAAATACTAGTTAATACAAGTTGTCAGAAAATTGTTAGGCACAATTTCATGTAGTTTTACACTAACTTTTATCATTCTGATCCAGCTCCCATTGGGCATTTTTCCATCTACTTTATTGGGAGTTGGATCGGTCTTTATTTCAAGTATTTTTTGTCTTGCAGAAGCACAATAATCAGTCTTAGATAGGAGCTATTTGCAATATTGTGAAAGTCTTTTTAGGCCAGTTAATCTGTAGACAATATTTCCAAATTTCAACTACAGTAATTTACCTTAAATAATGTCTGATCACTACTTACAATTTTTATCAATAGAGAAATGACTGCTCAATAGCCAAATACTACCTGAGTGTAGTCACCAGTGACCCAGTTTTTGAGCTAGGAAATTGAGTAGTCAAGTAAATTAATATACAACAAGTTTATAATACGGGGCTCAATACAAGTCTCCTTTGAAATAAATGAATGTTTTTGCCTAAAAATGGATGGTGTGGCCAGGCAAGGTTTTTCCTTTGTTTCCTTTACACATTGAAATCCCAAGTGCCTGTGAACATGGGTACACAAACACAGAAAGGAACAGGGTACGTTTTTCAAATCCATTCCCTTAACGTCAAGCAGCAGGTGCAAAATTAGACAAAGGGACACCTCCTCTTTAATCCTATGACCAATCCTTCAAAGAAAGGATTGGGAAAATTAGTGGAATAGAATTTGCCATTTTGCAACCTGAAGATGACACATTCTGAGTAGTGATTATTATTTCTCCATGCAAGGAGGTCTTACTTTTGAAACCATACTAGTTATTTGCTTGAAAAAAGCTTTTTGATTAATGCTATGGTTGGTTCACTGGTTTGGGGGTGATGGGACACGTGGTGTTTTGTTTGTTTTTGTTGTGTGATTTACCTTTCTTGGCTCTCAAAGTTTTCCTCCACAGAGTGGAAAAAATCCCATCTGTCCAGTCATTGGTTGCTACATCAAGGCGACCAAACATCTGAGGTGCTGTGATAGCTTTGGGATTCATTCTCATTTCACGGTGTGGCTGTCCACAATCTGCAAAGGTCAAATCAATCTGTCAACCTTTGGTATTTCAAGTCAAATGTCATGGTGCGGCATTACACTAACTTACCATACAAAATTATATGGTTGTTAGTGGTTTACTACTATCAGAACTACAAGATTACTTTGAAAATTCATTTCTTCTTGTATACCAAATTGATAATTAGAGCTGTCAAAAATTAACAATAAAGTATTCCTTCCAGGCATGATGTAAAGGAGAAATCCATGCATTGACAAGTAAAGGAGAGCACAACAACATGATGACATGTATTCAAGGCCTTATTTAAGGTGGCGATTCTTTAAACTACATAGCTCCAATGCCTTTAATTTTCAATGTATTTTTCTATATCTTGAGCTTAGAGTACCACACAGAAACTTTATTCTCTACATTCCCTCATTTTCTGCGATATGTTCTTGCTCACCTTGGACTAACTCAATTAAATTGTAGTTGCATGATTACAGAACTTCTCAAGCAGCCACAGGGAATGCATTTATATCACCAGCATCTGACCTTTAAAATCCTTTATTAATACAAGACTATGTTTCATTTTCCAAAAATGTCTAATGTTTGATCAGCAGTAAAGATGTAACAAAATCTTAGCTCTAATAATCCTGAGTAAAGTATAGACAATGGACCTTTAAAAATATGACTTGCATTGCAAGAAAGAAATTTTTCATTTTAAATACCAGTAGTGTCCAGAAGTGTAAAATTTTAATGCTGTACAAAAAATTAAGCAGTTTTGCAAATCATGACCTGACAAAACTACTGCAGTATATGGTCATTTGTGGACATTATTACTTCAGATATTCAGACTGACAGATGTGCTGCATCATCTGTATCTTGGCAATACTCAGTAAAATGTTCTGCAGAAACATACCAAAAACTCTAAGAAGGTACCATATTGCCTTTGTGTTCTTTTCTGAATGAGAGCCGAAATTAAAAGATTAGATTATTTTGATTTTATGCTGGCTTTAACTGAACCAAGATATTGCATGGAAGTAAAAAAGAAAAGGAGTACTTGTGGCACCTTAGAGACTAACAAATTTATTAGAGCATAAACTTTTGTGAGCTACAGCTCACTTCATCGGATTACAGTTTGTCCTCTCTCTTCTAAACTATTCCTTTACACTACATCTTCACAGGCAACTTGGCAAGTCTAACAGGAATCATATAAAACCAATGCTGTGAAGTAGTCAGGTAACAAAAAGCCGCACAAAGCCATCTACAGCAACAGATAACTATCAACTGGCATAGAGGAATAAGAAAGATATTTCACTCTTGAATTAAACTAGTGTTAGGTTATGTTTGATACTTTTGTGCACACCTTGGATAGTATTTCTGTACCATTACTATTTACATTATGTACTATTAACTGTATGTGCATGCATAAAGTTATCCAGGCATTTATCTACACTATTTACAAGTAGAAATTCACTGCATTTTCAAGAGATGCTTTTGTGAACTTAAGGAACTTAAGACACAATTTGTACAAGTGTTGGGCCTTGGAGGTCAGGTCTGAAATTTCGTGTCCTTAAAACATAAGTCTCAGGGTCAGGCCCGAAGGTCTATGACAATGCTCTTATTTACCATATCAAAGACCTGGATTTAAAGTCTTGGCTCCAGACAGTTCCTTCCAGGGACAACAAATATGGAGAAAGCTATAGAAGCAACATGCTTAGTTTTGTAACAGAAGATGGGGAAAAATTGCCTCAAAAAAGATACCTCTCCATCCCAAATGTTAAAGTTTTAAATCACAGAATCCAAAAGCCCATCAAAACCTTCTTCTGACTAGAAAGAAGATGGCCAACACATGGAACCCTGAGAGTGTGAAATGGGGGGCAAGAAGGGGAAATGGTCATAATTTAGAACTATGGGTATGTCTTCACTATCCACCAGATCGGCGGGCCACGATCGATCTAGGGGGGGATCAATTTATCACATCTAGTCTAGAAGTGATAAATCGACTCCCGAGTGCTCTCCTGTTGACTCCTGTACTCCAGCGCCGCGAGAGGAGCAGGCAGAGTCGACAGGGGAGCAGCAGCAGTTAACTCACTGCGCTGAAGACGCCACGGTAAGTCGACCTAAGTATGTCGACTTCAGCTACGTGTAGACCAGGGCTATGAGAAAATAAGGTAGATTTCTGGAGACAAAGATGAACAACATCTTATGCTGTTAAAAATCCTTGCACTGTGCCTGTTTGATCATCTTCTACAATTATTCCTCATTAAGGGAATCTTCAACATTTCTGTCCTTTGAGACAATTCACCCACCTACCCACCCTTCCAGCCTTTGTGTTCCTTATTTTGCACATCTCTTAAATGAAAGTCTCTGATGCTCATACTGGTAAGCTGAACGTAATGCAAGTACATGAGATCTTCTCCAAGATGTTATCAGTTTTTCCTTCTTAATTTGTTTTAACATTCTGCATAAAATTTAGAGAAGTAACCCTTGTTACTATTCAGTCATGAAGATTTGTGCACTAGGGCACCATATACTGAACTTTATCCTTACAATGATTTATCCCCTTTGGTAAAAGTAAACGTTGTAAATTATTTGTAAGAATAACAGAATTATAAATCTGCTTTACATAACACAAATGGCTCCGTACCTGTCATGGATTTCATCAGAGTGTGGATGCAAGTACTTTTACCTGCCCCACTAGGACCTAAGGCCATCATTCCATGCCTTACTTTCTGCGTTTCATACAGCTGGATAACTTTCAGTTTCCAGGGAGGATGACTAATTAGGCCAGCTTCTTCAACCTGTGGATATTGACATAAATCCAAACTATTGCTTCTTTTATGAATCAGAACAATTTGTTAATCAGATTCAAAGTTTATATGCATTACAAGATCCTGATCATATTTAATTTTTTATTAAGTTTCAGTACTTCTAAAAGAGCACTGGTTGAAGCCAAGTAATACAACAGTTTCTACACTGGAACTCAGTATCCCATCTTCCACAATGGCCAATGTCATATGATTTGAGGAAAACATACAATTCCAACAACAAATAAGTTTTAATACTGAAGGGACAAACTTCAATATTGATGCAAAAAAATGAATGATAATTTATTCTTATAATGTTAGGTTGTTACAAACTTTCCTGTATCTTTACTGCATTGTAGCAGATACAATTATTTTCATAGACATGATTTTGGAGAATGTGATAAGCAAATAAAAACATAAGCATGTTAGTTATTTAATTATAGGAACGGTTCAAGCTAAGGAAATTCTGAGGAAATCTATTTTTTAAATCAACATGACAAGTTCCCTCAGTGTCAAAGAAGAAAAAGCGATGTTTATTAGCCTGACTCTGGAATGCAAATTTATAGATTATTTTGGTTTAACATCCTATACTATTTTTATACTACATTTTCAAAAATTAAGTTATGATTCATGTTTTGTATAGAACTACAAGTTGAAATGATATAAATGGTAGCTTGTTTAAAAGAATGTGAAGTTATTCTCTGTTCAAGTCAAATTATGCCTGGGATATGATTTCAGAGCAATAAAACATGTAAAAAAAAAAAAAGAGGTCTTTTCACCCTCTCTTCTCTTCATTTCCTCAGTTTAAACCCAGACAAAGGATTTAACAAGTCTTATTGCCTGAAGTCTCCACTTAGCTTTTAAGAGAACACATACAGATGGGAAGTGCTTTGGTTACTTCTAACCCCAAGTTGCAGCTTAAAAAGTGAAAACTTTTTTTTAGCCATTAAATTATTAAAATGGCATAAGCTTTTTTGAGATGTATATTTGTAAATGTGCTACATCTAAATCCAAATAAAAACTTCTTGTTTATGCTCTTACTTGAATAGTAAGATATTTTATGTACAAATACAGCACGGTCATTTGACACTGTAATCATTAATGGGAAGAAGCCATATGAATATAAAAATATTTAATTTCACTGGGAATTAGTTATCTGACAGTCATCATAATGGGACAGCCCCAAGGGACGTGGCCCCCTTGCGGATCAAGCACCACGTGGATCGATCTCTGGCTAGGTCCTTAAGGTAGTTTGGCAGGATACTTAGTGTGTCCATCACTGGCAATGTTATTGTGCCATCAAAGCTTTTGGCACCCACAAAATTGCCAGCTGTATAGTGGCATTCCTTGGTGTACACACCTCGGAATTTGTTGGTCTTCGATTCTTCACATTCTTCAGCCTTCCTCAGTGCCCGTGTTTCACTTCTATATAACAGTTGGTATAACTGTGGCTCGATAGATCTGCAGCTTCATAGCAAGCTTGATGTCACAATATCCACACAGAGGCAGCTGAAGGACATGAAACATGGCGACAGCTGCTGCTATACAAGCATCCACATCTTTTGAACTTCCTCCAGCACTGCTTGACACTTACCAAGTATTTGATGCTCCTGATGTCCCATCTGATGGGTTAATATTGAGCTGGTTATAATCTGGAGCTGGAGGCTGCTTGATGTTAATGGACAGAGACTCAGATTTATCCAGATTAATAACCAGGCCAATGTGCACTGCTTTTTGCCTGATCAGATCAACTATCAGCTGCAGGTTTCCAACTGAGCCAACAATACAATGTCATTACCATATTGGCAAAAAGAAAAGGAGTACCGGTGGCACCTTAGAGACTAACAAATTTATTAGAGCATAAGCTTTCGTGAGCTACAGCTCACTTCATCGGATGCTGCATCCGATGAAGTGAGCTGTAGCTCACGAAAGCTTATGCTCTAATAAATTTGTTAGTCTCTAAGGTGCCACCGGTACTCCTTTTCTTTTTGCGAATACAGACTAACACGGCTGCTACTCTGAAACCTGTGATTACCATATTGGAGATCTCAATGCAGAATGGCAGTCAGCCTGTCAACACTGGCACCTGCTTTCTGAAGCTTATCCACCAACCTATCAATGCCTACCTCATCTGATCCCACAAACTTGCTCAATGCCCTGAACCAAAGGCCTGATGGAAGTTTGTAAAAAGAGCAGCTCACGGCTTATTAAATGCAGCCATCTTCTTGAAAATCTCTCTAGATAAGATCTGGTTGACCACATTGAATATCCCAGCCTTTGCCACAAACTGCATCACTGAATCAAGACATTAACAGGGAGGCAAAAAAACTTGCCCTAGCACTGACTATAGTTGCTACATCCAGCCTTATCGCCCTTTTTTGAACACAAGCAGATTAGCCCTCTTCTAGTTATCAGGAATATTAGTGTGCCATATGGTTTGGAGGAACCCATTCAGCCACAGTACAACAATACCCTCTCCTGTCTTTTGCAACTCAGGGATGAGGTTACAAACTTCTGGTGCCTTTCCAAACTTGACTTTATGGACTGTGATGCAGATCTCTCAGCTGAAGGAAGGCAGCTCTACTGTAACATCCTGCCCCTCTTCAAATGGAGAAGGGACTACAGGGGGATGGACAATCAAGAATCATCTTGAAATGAACTTCCCATTATTGGAACTGATCCAGCAGACTCTGGCTGATGCTGCCACCTCAATATTTAACTTAACAAGTTGGGGTCATGTTCCCTCACAGACACTTTGAAGTTGAATAGAGGGTGCGGAGATTGTGCCTTTCTGCAGCCTGTTCTAAATTAGCTGCCTGAGATGACCACTGGGATTCCTCATCTTTCTTACACAGTGACTTGACAACATCCCAAAGTATGTCCCATTCAGCCTTTGTTTTTGTTCTTGACAAACATATTTTTGAAGACGATTGTAACCTCTTTTTTTTTCTACCTTTGACTGCAGTGAGCATTTCCTCACTGATCTCTGGATAGCATATGAAGGGCGGGGGATCCAGCACTGAGTTGACATCAGGCAGCACTAACAACTTGAAACAACACTATTCCTCATCAGATGCGGGAGGGAGAGAGACTTCGGTCTCTAATGCTTTGATGGCCTTAAGCAGTTCAGAACAGAAAGCATTTTTGGTCGACTCTGACCCATTTTGGCTCATTAACTGGCAGTCTTCAAAGTCGGAGGCAACAGAAGCTGATGATGAGTGTTAAGTTCAGCACCTCTGCAAACTCGTACATCCAGGACTATTGACTGCCAGTGACGATTAATGAGGACATCATCAATAATAGTGCTAGTGAAACCAGCTGGGCTGTACTAGGCCTGTTTGTGAATCTTTGAGTGATGGAACAGTAAGTGAGTCATTACTATGTCATTGGCAGCCACAAATTCCAGCAGTTGCTGCCTGTCCTGTTCTTCTGCCCAACACTGAGCTTCCCAAGCACACTTGCCCAGGTGTAATTAAACTTTGCTACTTGTGCACTGAAGTCTCCAAAGATCACTCCGCTACTGAAGGGGAAATGACCAGTGAAACCTTACTAAAGGACGATTCTGGTATCCTGCGTGTTGATGGCAAATGTAAAATTGGTGCCTGGTACATTCAAATAGTGTCCGAAACTTCTAAAGCCATCCTCATCACGCAGTTGAAAAATCTGAGCATCAATATCTACACTTTCTAAAGTATCCTGGCCAAGAAGTGGTGAATACAGAGATGGGGGTTATACATTTTTGTTCTTAGGCTTCCCTGACAGGTTGCATCAGAAAGGGGTGGCCTTTGTACTTTCATCCAATGCCTGACCGGTCTGGAAGTATTGGAGGGTGATTAGGGTGACTTCTCAACATCTGATTACTTACTGGCTGTGGGTATCTTACGATCATCAACCACACCACAGCCAACAATGCAGCTGCACATAATTTTTACAAGCACCTGCAGCCACTTCTTAACGAATGCTTGTGCAACTCCTTACCAAACACAAAAAGACAAGAACCCCCTTTCCAAAGATTAAGGTCAATGTCTTCTTTGATGACTCTTCAAGTTTAAAGTTGCTAAGAATATTTTAAGTTTAAAAAACACTAACTTGAAACATGAAAGATCTTTATATAGGAATTAAGAGAGTTGGACTCGTTTGAAATAGAATTTCAGCTCCTATTAAGACCTGATGAAACTAAAGTTACCACACAAAAAGGACTGAATGAAATAAAGTAAAAACTACAACTTTTAAAGACAGACATTCTGAGATTTTCTGCCACTAAGACAAAGGCAATTAGAACCCTGCTGCATACGCATTAGCAGATTGCTTATTCATGAGTTGAAGATACTAACAAGACCAGCCCACAAACATGTTGAGCCAGATGGTGACAGTGGCTGAAAGAAGTGCATTTTCATCCTCCTATGAAATTATGAAAGAAGAATGTAAATGTCTCTGAATTCAGAAAGCAAGCTGCATGCTCTGCTCCTATCATCACAGAACTTATTCTTAGTACTAAACTCAGCTCAAACTGTTCATTTCATCACTGCAAACAAGCAAACAGCAACAAAGAAGCAAGAAGAACAAAGCAGTGGCAACATTCCAGGCCAACACTGCCTCTGCAACATGACATGACTAAGACTTCAGTTTCATGGGTGATATGGAATCTGCAGAAGTGCTACAAAGGGATTAGATTTAAGATTTTCTTGTAATGATTTTACTAAGAAATTGGAATGCTACTATAACATAATGTACTAACAGCTTCTTCTGTTAAACACCCAATTGTTTAGACTGCGCATTCCTGAAGAGGGGTATAGAACTGCTGGCCTTTCCCCCTCCCCCGAAAGGTTTGACATCATACAAGAGTGTTCTTCGGGCCCTTTTTCTTAGGGTTGCAACTTTATTTCTTCTACATAAAACTATTTCAAAACATCCATCATTCCTTCACCCTAATCTGGAGTCTTCTGCTGGGACCTATCTATTCCCTATGGGTTTCCACTGTACAGGCCAATTGCCTGAGAATCATATGCTGTTCCCAGACCTACTACAGGGGCCAGTCTGCACTACTGTCTCTTGCAGGAGCCTTCCAGTTCTCTGCAGTTCCCCTCTATCTGGCCTACTTGCTGACTTTTATAATCACCTGATCTCTAGCTGATCTGTTTCAGCTGGAAGGTGAGGCTGGGCCCAACTTCCATGAAAGAGCCAGCCATCCTGTGACATAGAGACTTATGCTCATCTTGGTAAACAGAAATAGTGGGATTTAATTTGAATTTAAGATTTTTAATATTCATTAATTTGTCTGTCTCAGGATGACACCTTGGGATGGTTTCTTTTAAGTCACTGAGTCAAAAACTCTTCAGTTTCTTAAGACGTAGCTACATCTACACTATGAGCTAGGAGTGAGAGTCTCCTGCTCATGGACACATACTCCATTAGCTCTCATGGAGAGAGTATGAGTATAAATAGCATTGTAGCTACAGCTGAGGTGAGCCGTGCTGAGTACATACCCACTGTTTTCAGGGGCGTTATATTCAACATAGCTCAGCCATGCCTCCTCTACCTCTACCAGTGCTACCTTGGCTACATTGCTATTTATACTCATGCTAGCTTGAGGAAAGCTAATGTGAGTATGTCTACGTGAGCAAGGGAAATCATGCCCCTAGCAGGTAGTGTAGATGTAACCATCTCTGCCAATTCATGAACTGCCCAACTATAACCCATTTTAGTAATCTGTGATACACTGAGACTAGACTCACTACTGAATTGGGGAATAATGTACTTCGGTTTTTGTTTACCTAGAGGAGAGTATTCCCACCAGGGTAGACCCAGTCTCAGAAGGTGTAACCTCTGTTGATATATCTCTACAGAGAAATATGCAGAAGAGATTGTATCTGAAGTACCCATTGTTTATTTTTTCTGTTCTATTTGTTTTGTTGTATTGTTATTTTTCTCTTGAATCATACAATAATCAGTTAATTGTGATTATTTGTCTTTAATCATGGTGTCCCCAAGAGCATTACAAAAAAAACCACCCTGTGATTAAATAATGGGAGTCACATCCCCAAACTGGCATTGATAAAGACAGCTATAAGATCTGGCTTACCCTCTCTTGTTTCACTAAACTACAATTTTTTAGAGTGGTAGCCATGTTAGTCTGTACCAGCAAAAAGAACGAGGAGTACTTGTCGCACCTTAGAAACTAACAAATTCATTTGGACATAAGCTTTCGTGGGCTAAAACCCACTTCATCAGATGCATGCACTGGAAAATACAGTAGGAAGATATATATGTATACACAGAGAACATGAAAAATGGGGGTTGCCATTCCAACTCTAATGAGACTAATCAATTAAGGTGGGCTATTATCAGCAGGAGGAAAAAAAATTGTAGCAATAATCAGGATGGCCCATTTCAAACAGTTGACAAGGTGTGAGTAACAGTAGGGGGAAAATTAGCATGGGGAAATAGTTTTTACTTTGTGTAATGACCCATCCACTCCAAGTCTTTATTCAAGCCTAATTTAATGGTGTCTAGTTTGCAAATTAATTCCAGTTCTGCAGTTTCTCATTGGAGTCTGTTTCTGAAGTTTTTTTGTTGAAGAATTGCAACTTTTAGGTCTGAAATTGAGTGTCCAGGGAGGTTCAAGTGTTCTCCGACTGGTTTTTGAATGTTATAATTCTTGACGTCTGATCTGTGTCCATTTATTCTTTTGCATAGAGACTGTCCGGTTTGGCAATGTACATGGCAGAGAGGCATTGCTGGCACATGATGGCATATATCACATTGGTAGATGTGCAGGTGATGTGATTAGGTCCTATGATGGTGTCCCTTGAACAGATATGTGGACAGAGTTGGCAACGGGCTTTGTTGCAAGGATAGGTTCCTGGGTTAATGTTTTTGTTTTGTGGTGTAGGTTGCTGGTGAGTATTTGCTTCAGGTTGGGGGGCAGTCTGTAAGCGAGGACTGGACTGTCTCCCAAGATCTGTGAGAGTGAAGGATCGTCCTTCAGGTTGTAGTTCCTTGATGATGCACTGGAGAGGTTTTAGTTGGGGGCTGAAGATGACGGCTAGTGGCGTTCTGTTACTTTCTTTGTTGGGCTTGTCCTGTAGTAGGTGACTCGTGGGTACTCTTCTGGCTCTGTCAATCTGTTTCTTCACTTCAGCATGTGGGTATTTGTAATTTTAAGAATACTTGATAGAGATCTTGTAGGTGTTTGTCTCTCTCTGAAGGATTGGAGCAAATGCCGTTGTATTTTAGAGTTTGGCTGTAGACAATAGATCGTGTGACGTGGTCTGGATGGATTTTTTAGTAATTTCGGGGATAAAAGTACTTGGCTCTCAACCACTTGAAACACCCTTTTCTACCCCACCATACCAGAACTTGGGAGGAAGGGCATTTTTCCTTTGACATGAGTTTGTGATTAGTTTTGCCCTGAAAAGACACTTAGCATTTTAATATCATGCAAGAATCTCAAAGTCTAAGATATTTAAGCTTCAAAACACACCTCAGAAATAAGTATTATATCCATTTACAGACAACTAAGCTGAGAAAGAGAGGGGTTAAGTGATTTTCCCTGTGTCACAACCAACTAGTAAAAAGCTCATGTTAAGAAAACAGGACTTTAGTCTCCTTGTCCTCTGATCTATCCATTGGAAAACTCAGCATTTCTGAAGCAAAACAATCAGAGCCCTTGGAATTATTTATCATAGAATATCAGGGTTGGAAGGGACCTCAGGAGGTCATCTAGTCCAACCCCCCGCTTAAAGCTAAACTAAATCATCCCAGCCAGGGCTTTGTCAAGCCTGACCTTAAAAACCTCTAAGGAAGGAGATTCCACCACCTCCCTAAGTAACCCATTCCAGTGCTTCACCACCCTCCTAGGGAAAAACTTTTTCCTAATATCCAACCTAAATCCACTACAATTTGAGACCATTGTCCTTGTTCTTTCATCTGCTGAGAACAGTCTAGATCCATCCTCTTTGGAAACGCCTTTCAGGTAGTTGAAAGCAGCTATTAAATCCCCCCTCATTCTTCTCTTCCGCAGCCTAAATAATCCCAGTCTTATTTTAGCCAAAGATTCTCATTTATGCAAGCTTATGTTCAGGTTTTAAACTCAGGCTGTTTGGCAAAAGTATCTGATGATTTTCTGTTTCACAAGTTTTATTACACACTGTAAAATAGTTCCCCTTACCCACTGTATGAACAGCTTGTCTTTATTTCACTGAATGCTCTCTTGTTTGTGTATTATGGGAGCAACCAATTGACCTTTATATTCTCATATGCATGTATCAAATATAACTAGGTAAGCATAGCTAAGTATTTAAATTGGTAAAGAAAATGTACTTCTCATGCACAATGTAGTATTTTAGATGGATAGTCAGAAGTTTTGACAAATAACAGCTGAGAAAAGAAGCTGAGGAATAGTTACAGCATTGGGCCCAAATTCAACATGGCTATTCATTTGAATTTATACTACTCAGGAAAGTTCTTATTGATGACTGCATATATGACAAGTGTGACGGTTTTGAGTTATCTGAGAGAGGTGAAATGTCCACTGGAGAAAAATATTCTTTACATACTCAGGTGTTTTATTTTTTAACTAACTTTCCACAGCAATTCTCTTCTGGGCTGAGAACAAGGATGACAAATGTCAGCCTCCAAAGAGTTACTTTATAGGTCATTGAAACTAGCATTCATGAATTTAAGTGACATTACTATAGATTCACTAGCATGTTACTATCCAATATTTATTTTCACTCAGTAAACTTATTCTTCCTGTATGGAATTTATTCATTTTCAAAAGGGTTTGATTATACTAATGTATTACTCTGTTTATACTCTGCACACAGCCACATTCTCCTGCTCCTTTTGTCAAGCTGGGAAAATTCCATGCATCAAAAGATGCATTATTACCTGTTTGTTGATGGCAGCTTCTAGTTCTGGATAGCCTGCTTTGTCAAGCTGTATACTTGGAAACAGGTCTTCAATCAGACTCAAGAACAAGGGTTCATCTTCATCAATCTAACAAAAATTAGAAAACCATGAGGAAAATAAGACAAATGCAATCTAGCATAACCAATAGTGCTTTAAGGTCAAACTCTGCACTATACCATGGGCCTAGAAATCACTGAAAAGACAGAAGTAATCCAATTAGATTTCCAGGTGTGTGGGATGATGCAGAGAGAAGAATCCAGATATACTGGAGACGGAAGAAGTGAAATTGCAAATAGGCCTAATGGCCATAAGTTACTGTTAACAGAAAACCAAAACATGTCCTATGATTTTAGTCATATATAAAAGTACAGATTGTAGTGATATTATAAATGACTGATAGGCCTTTACTAGAATCTGGATAGACACAGAAAAGCAGATAATTAACACAAGGATGCAAGTCTGTGGCATGGTAATTGTAATACAGTTTGTCAGTGACAGCGGTAAGGAAATGATGGAGAGAAATTAGAAGGAAATCAAAATTATTCAGTTTTGAACACTTTGCTTTTGAAATAGTGGTTGGACCTCAATATGGCACCATACCCAGTTTGAGTTAAGAACTGGACAGAAGACTACAACTCAAGTGTGGAGAAGCATAGCTGGGAACCATTCCTAGAAGCAGTAGCTGAAACCATGGGAATGAGGAGGTTGGCTACAAAGACAGAAGAGTCAAGGCAAAACCCGGAATGATGCCAACAAGAGGATGTAGCATTTCTGAACCACTCTTCAGAAAGGTGTCTGAACAACCAGATCACACAGAGCCACATCCAATCTTAAAGCGGCCCTCTTGATTGTCAGCTTATACATTGGTTTATCAAATAAGAAAGTTAGATGTTTGACTTAAAGACAATTATACAACATTTAGAGCTGCATGACTTACCAATTTAGAAAGGTTCATATCTCTCAGAACACGCATGACAATAGTAGATTCTGTATCAGTGGGGTTTGCTCTTTTTGCTGCCCCGAGCGTACGCAGCACTGACAATATATTCCTCAAACCAAAGTCATAATGCACCTAAGAGGTGTGAAAAATAAACAATCCACCTTTCTTAAAAAAAAAAAAAAAAAAAGATTCACAGCAAATGTAACAAAGCTGGTGGGACCTCTACTGTATAAATCCACCTGACATCCAACATACAGATTGCCTTTTGACTGCGTGGTCTTGCACAAGTTACCTCACCTCTGAGTTGCAGTTTGCCCATAAATGGAGATTATGATATTTACCCACCTCTGTAAAGCACAGATCTATGAATGAGAAGCTCAATTTAAGTGCTAAATTTTATCAAATGAATCTCCCAAGAGGCTGTTTTTCTTGCTCTCTTAGAGCATGAGTGCCATGTAGAAGGGTTAAGGTTCATGGCAGTAGCAAACTAAGTTTAACAGCAATAGATACTCAGTCAGAACCTGAAGTACTGTAGCAGTAATAGTATTCATAGGACACCTCAGTACGTATTTTCTTTGTCTTGTTCTTTTATATTAAAGTACACTTTCACTTAATGGTAATGAAGGCCAAGATTCCTGTTTAGTTTGACCATTTTGAAATTAAGAGTAGTAGTATTTATATTAGTTTACACCACTGTTCTGGGCTAGGAGACCAGTCCATTTAGGTACAAAAAAGGTCATTCTCCCATTACCCATATTTGATTTATGAACATAAATTAAAAAGACATCCATCTCATGTACATATGCTAGTAAGCAAACAATCTGATTTGTTCGGGATGCAAGTCAGAGCACGATTTCACTCGGTATTTAAAAACTCATTCATGGCAAAGATGTACAGTGTAGCGGGGAAGTTACCCCGCTCCTAGAAAAAAGGCTAGGCTGATTGGGGAAGCAGCCACAGCTGGGGCCACACCCCAATCAGGCCACACCTGGCTTTGTTATAAGGGCTCAGGGAGGAGCTGGATCAGTCTCTCTCTAGCTCTGGAGAGAGAAGGACCTGGCTACCTGGGAGAGAAGGGTACCTGAGGTAGACTAGAGATGGGGAAAGGCAAGAGATGCTGGGGCGCTCCAGCCTGGTAACTCCCCAGGCTGTAGGCCGTGTGCAAGGCCTAAAGAAGGTACTGGGGCTGCAGAGGTACAGTCCGGGGTTAGGCAGAGGCAGCTGGTCCAAACCCCCCTTGCCGATGAGTGGCCTTTACAGACTGCAGTTTGCCCCAGTGAGAGGGGGCTAGATGACAACTGGCAGTAGCCACTGAGGCAAGATGGGTGTAGAAGGTTGGTGATTCCCCTGGGAGGGGAAACCCAGCGCATGGGGGTGCTGCAGGGGGCAGAACCCTAGGATAAGGGGCATCAGGGTCTGGGAGGGGCATCAGGGTCTGGGAGGCCTGGGGCAGATGAGACCCGCAGAGGGCACTCTGGAGGTTGAAGAGCTAATTCCCAAGACAACCAGCAGGAGGTGCTGCACTGGTGAGTCTTGCTTTGCTACATACAGTATGAACCACAATGAGTAAATTAAGTGTTTTTTCTCTATGATTTAGGTGGCAACAGTTCCTCCATGAGGATGCCATGAGGTCTTTGGTCAAGGCCAGCTACCAAAACCCTTCCAGTGTTCTGGGAGGGAGGGAGAGAGACTATATAGAGTCCCCTTCACGGTTCATCTACAGAAGTGCTTTAAGGTAGGATCTATGAGGCCTGAGGAAGGACCCTTACTTCACACAAAAAGAAAAAGGAGTACTTGTGGCACCTTAGAGACTAACAAATTTATTAGAGCATAAGCTTTCGTGAGCTACAGCTTACTTCATCGGATGCATTTGGTGGAAAATTTGGTGGATTTTCCACCAAATGCATCCGATGAAGTGAGCTGTAGCTCACGAAAGCTTATGCTCTAATAAATTTGTTAGTCTCTAAGGTGCCACAAGTACTCCTTTTCTTTTTGCGAATACAGACTAACACGGCTGCTACTCTGAAACCTTACTTCACACATGTTTGCTATCTACATGGAGAGGAGGCCAGTGTTTTCTGGGATCCCCATGGAGTACGAAATCAGTGCGGTAGCATTTGAAGGATAGAGGTATGAGTGCCTTGAACACTTTTGCAGGAGGTGCATTTGTTTGTTATGGGGCCTTTTGGGGAAAGCAGGGACTGATTGAGTTTACTTTTATTTTTAACAAGGCATCCTTCGATACATCGTGGGCACATCTTAAAAGAAGAATTCCTGAACATACAACACTAAATTAGGAAGTATAAAAAACTAGATCCTTGAACTATTGCTTTACAGAGCAAGCATTTGCGAACATATAAACCCCAATTAGTCTTAATCTGCCTCTGCTCATTAGAGCCACATTTGAATCGTAAATGGGGTATGGTTCAATATCACGTCTTTGCACACAAAGCAGTAAACCCAGAATAGAAGATAAAACCTCATGGAAAACAGAGAGCACCAACACCAACAAAACTGGGTTTTGTTTGTGTTGATGAACACCGATTAGCCCCCACTTCTCTGCTCTGTGACTCTCCAGTCTTAAACATTAGATTAAAAATCTTTTGAAAGGTAGTTTTCTGGCAGCTTCACCTGCTTAGATAGCTGCTCCTCACACAGCTTGTACAGAGTGAAGAATTTCCTTGCCAGTACAATGTTATCTATGAATCCACAGCTAGCCAGCTTGACACGAATTATTATCTGACGATCAGGAACCATCATGGCCACTAAACGGAAGTTTATCTTCAAGTTTTCAGGCAACTCTTGTCGCCCAGCATATCCTGGGTTCTGATTATGAGGAAAGAGTTTGTAGTTTACTTCATTAAATGTAACAAGATAAATAAGCAAAGATACTTCTACAGAAGTTGGACCAAAATATTAACTATTATTATTAAAGTATTTGTGACAAACTCTACACAGGATTTTTGATATACTACCAGAGTTTTGGTTTTAATACATGTTTGCACTCTGAAGTACCCACAGACATGACTGAAAATGCACATATGGAGTCATGTATGATTACTTACTACTTTGTCTTAGTACTTCTTATTCCCTTTAGCATTGCATAGCTAACACAGCTAAACAGGTAAGAGCTGGATTTTATTTCTTCTTGTGCATCAGAATTATTTACCCAGTTTTAATCAGCTACACTTTTGTCAACCTGTTCAAGGTAATCTTATCGCACAGGTATCAGAGGGTATAATTTGGCTGGCAACACACAGATTATAGGTCACAAGAATAAATATCACTAGTTGACTTTCAAATCCCAGGTTGAGTCTGAAGGGGTAGTTACTAGTAAAAATAGGTTTACCAGTGAAATGTGCACATTTGATCTGGAATAACTGAAACTCAACCCTGCAAATCTGCTTTATAACAAGGATTACTTCTCAGACTGGAAATGAGTTTTAGGAAACTAGTGATTTCAGCACCGGGGGGGGTTAGTAAATACAGTAAAAGTATCGAATTGTAAGCAGTGACATTGTGGTATTATCACTGAAATCTCATCTCCCCTCAGAGTACCTACCATAGTAAGAAATATTCCAAATTCAGGGTTCATTTCCACATTATCTCCATCAGTAAATAGAAAGTTCTTTTTACGCTCCTTCTTACATGTTAACACAATTGCAATTTGCTGTGCAGCTACTGATAATACAGGTAAGTCGATACGGTTAAATTCATCAAAGCAGCCCCAGGAGCCAGACTGAGCAAGACCTTGAAAAGAAAGAAATCTCTGAACAGTCTAATGGAAAGCTCAAATTTTAAAAAGTCACACAAAACCTAGTCAGAAAGGTTTCTGTTGAGCCATATCCTTTTAATAGGAAAAATACTACTATTAATAGAAGAACATTTATCTTGTCTTTGAAGCTGGTCTACATGAGAAAAACTGTTATTGTAGAATACTGACCGCTAATGTAAACGGTAGACCATAACAGTTGAGTATGTACTAGATTTTTTTTTTTTACAAAGGGGTGTCTCAATTTGGGACTTCTAAGCATGGGAATTCTCACCTTTGAAGATTCTTCCTAGTCCTCTGAAATCCATCTGGTCTGAACAGTTGAAGACTACTACATATTTACCAAGGCATCTCCCCATATCTTTAGTAGTTTCAGTTTTGCCTGTCCCTGCAGGTCCAGCAGGTGCTCCACCCATGTTCATTCCCAGGGCCTGAGCCAAGGTGATGTAACATCTACACAGAAACAGACTGTTATTAGGTATCTGCATTGTTCAGGTACCCATATCTGCTTGATGGCCTAATTGAAAAATGCATCAGTGTGATTTGAAGCCCAGTTCCACACAAGGAAAGCCCTCAGTTAACAAGCTTCATTAGCATTTCTGCTGTGGGAGAGAGATCTTCCAATTTATTTGAGTAGAAATACTCCACATCAGCAGTCTTTGGTGCTTTTTACTGGCCATTTCAGAGCCACCCTATCACCTCAGCCTGTGCACAGTAGGGGAGAAGGTTGAGGGGGATGTCAGTTGGTAAGTGGAAGCTCATGAGGACGGAATAGACAACAGCTCCAGAACACCAGCTTCAACAATTTTACCTTGTTTAATTGCTCAAATTACTTTAGCTGTTGTGGCTCTCAAAGTAGGTAATATGTACAGTGAAGCAAAATCCTGTATTCACCTCTAGGACAGTGAGATGTATTATCTTTTCCATCTTTCACTCTTATGAACCTATGACAGGGCAAACTACAGCCCGCAGGCCGGATCCAGCCAATCAGGGCTTTCAATCTGGCCCATGGGTTTCCCAGCCCAGTGGCACTCCCGGAAGCGGCCAGCACCATGTCCCTGTGGCTCCTGGGGGAGGAAGGCCAGAGGGCTCCATGCGCTGTCCTCACCTGCAGGCACTGCCCCCCGGGAACAGGGAACTGCGGCCAATGGCAGCTTTGGGGATGGTACCCACAGGGAGGACAGCGTGCAACAGAGCCTCCTGCCCCACCCCACTCCCAGGAGCCACTCACGGACATGCTGGCCACTTCCGGGAGTGGCGCAGAGCTAGAGCAGGTAGGGAACCTGCCTTAGCCCCGCTGCGCACCACTGCCACCGCGGAGCTGCTCAAGGTAAGCGGGGCTGAACCAGAGCCCGCACCCTGAACCCCTGCCCTGAGCCCCTTGCTGCAGCCCTCTTGCACCCCAACCCCTTGCCCTGAGCCCCTTCTTGCGCACCACACCCTCTCCCCACACCCCGCACTCCCTCCCACACCCCAAACCCCTGCCCCAGCCCTACATTCATGGCCCTCCATACAATTTCCCCATGCAGATGTGACCCTCGGGCCAAAAAGTTTGTCCACCCCTGGTCTATGATGTGATCTGATGCAAATTCAGATTCAATGAAATTGGTCCTATAACAAGGTCAGATGAAGAACTTACAGATGCTTGAGACAGCAAAAAATAGAGACGTTCATATTGGTTATTTTGGGTTCATCAAGATTCATCCTGTCATCACAGTCATGCAGGTGGAGCCCCTACTTCCAAGCAGATCCACACTGACTTCAGCTCTCAGATTTTATTGCACAATAAGAACTTAAGTTTGTGGCTAAATCTGATCCGCATTCATGGGCATTTTCATGTGGAATTTAACTCAATTATTTATTTTTTTTTTTTTCAAACTATATTACTTATGTTAACTTTCCTCTAAATAATATAGCTGTTTTATGTCACATATCAGCCAACATAAAGACGAACACAGCATATAGAAGTAATCATGAATTTCTGAACATTACATATTGTAAAGGAAAAGAACAAAAATTATGCCTTGATTTCCAGGTCATGTAAACCCACTGAATGTAAGACTGAACAGGACACAAATCAGAACAGATTTTGGCCCCAAATAAGCAAAACTTTGAAACAATCCTTGTGGTGAGAAGCCAAAAATGATGAACATTGGGTAAGTAATAAAACTTTTTTACCGGTCAGTGAGAGGAGTTATGACAAGCCTGTCAGTACAGCCTAAGAATTCATTCTGGTAGGTAAAACCCACATCAGTGATGTTAATCATCATCTTGTCAGAGTCTTCTTTGAAGTAAAATCTACATTGTTTCAACCACTCAAAGTCTGTAGGGCTCTTGACGTGCATACGGCACTAGGAAAATAAAAAAAAAATCCTCAACAGAGCTAACTGATTAAAATAGGCATTTTGCATTTATATACCACATTATGTTAATAGATCTCCAAGAGCCAGATTAGAGCACCACTAGAAATTCACTCTATTCAGCAGTGAACTGCAGCAGCTAACAACATTACACACACTTGCTGTGTAATGGGGGCAGAATTTTTGGCCAAAGTTTTTTTGGAGTGGCACCATGGAATCTAGTGACCATATAAAGTCACTAGAACCTCTGACTTTATGATATTTTCCAAAAGACCTAAACACAGCTAAACAGCATGGAATTCTGTCTTGGAAAGATGGAGGACTCATTCAGTCCAGCTACCATTTGATTATATTATTTTTAGGAATCTAAGAACCTGATTCTCTACTGCCTTCCAGCTTGGAGCTCACACCTGTGCAAAGAGCATGTAAAATGCCACCAGATCAGAAAGAGGGAGGGAGTACAGAAAAATTTCAAGAAATGAGGTAGGACTTAGAACAAGAGCTTTTTTGCATGTGGGTGCTATCGTGTTCAGAAACAGTAAAAATGTAACAGAGAAGTGGTTAAAAAAGGAAAACTGTCACGTAAAGATGAGACTCACCCAAACTATCCCTTATCTAAAATGTACTTATTTTTATTCCTAAATAGGAAAGGATGGTGGAAGTAGAGAAAGGTGGGTCTTGACTGGCTAAAGGGGAGAGGAAAGGGTAGCCACATCCTTCTTTCTCAAGATCCCCAAAAGCAACAGAGTAATATAAGCCCCTGCAGGTGTCTTCATACTTTGAAAATCTGAGCATACCTTGGGTGGTAACTTATGTACAGTTGGCAAGTTCTCTCATGATCTCCTGAAGGTTTGAAAAAAAAAATCTCCAGGTTTCTTTCCAGAACAAGCAGTTTTGTTTTCCTTTTACAATATCTGTCTCATTCTGGATTACCATGGATGCAGCAGATGAAAGGTGCAATTTATTAATCTTACAACCAACATGAGCTGATATTTCGAAAGAATTATTATCTATATTGTAGAGATATGCATACATCTCAGAATTACAAGGGTTGGCTGGATTTGTGTGTGTGGCACATCCAGACAGCCCCTATAAGGTGTGCTTCCTCCCTAAGGGGAAGTAACCCTGAAAGGTCAGAGGTATTTCCTGCCTGTGGAAAAGTGGAAGGGTTTTGTGAGAGCAAGCATCAGGAGGGGAATTGCCTTTGTTCTCTTTATGTTCTGTTGTTACTTAGCTTGTTCCTGTGTCATCATTCCACTGCCTGCTTGTGCTACCCCACCAAGAAAGCAAGCACAAAGTCACACAACAATATTTTGCCCAGAAGCACCACGTAGTAAAAAAATGCTTCATTTATTATTAAAGTCAATGGATATTTTTTGGCCTGAGCTGTAATTTATACTAAGCCTTCCCCCACCATCTCATCTGATTAGGCTGCTCTGGCAGTGTGAAGTGACTACATGGATGTAAGTGTGTTAGTCAATGAGTTTAGGCCCTTTGTTTTAGGTTTAGTGTTGTGAATTTGACATCAGTTTCCATCCTCTTCCCATCATTTATGGAATTTTATGCTAGCTCCATTCAGTTTATTCTTGGAACCTCTGATAATCCACAGAACACAGTCAGAATTGCACTCAGAAATGTATTAGAACACTTGCAGAATTTATATAGAACTTGGTAAAAAATTGTCCCAGGGTTGACCATTCACCACAGGCATTGATCTTGAATTGACACACACTTGGAGTTGTAACTTGGTCTCTTTCCATCAATGCAAATTAGCTATGTTTAATCTTGTCCCAACCCTGAAATTTTATCTGTGGAAATGAACTCAAACCCTCACATCAGCAATTGTAAAAGAAAGGCCTATTTTTCTAACAAGACCAAGTAGTAGAAGTCATCTGTCATCTGCCAATATTTTTTCTTACAATCCTGAAGTCTAGTAGCCTGATTAGTTTTTTTTATAGTTTCCAAATTATTTTACTGCCTGTGAAGTAACAAAACCCTTAATTTGTCCATGGATCAACTATAACCCGGGCGGCAGTAGTGCAAGCTTCCTCACAGTATTCCAACACCAAACATCACAGGAATGAAATGGAGACTCAATCGCTAGATGTAGGCGTACATATCATTTTAATATTTGAAAAGGCATATTCAGCTGCTGTAGAGCCATGTTTAAATATAATACTGTGACAGCACACGAAGCTAAACTGAATGCTTACCAGATCATCAAAGATGTCCCTCTGGTGCACGTGGATAGTGATTAGTGTCTCATATTTAATTCGCTCCACTGGACTGAGGTCTTTGGTTGTCATGTCTATCAGAGTGTTCAGCAAGTCTAAGAAAGATTGGTTTGTCTTCTGCATTATTTTTTTATCATATCTAGCATTAGTCAATGCCTCTTCTGAGTCTCTTGTCCAAATCATTTGGATCCCCAATAACCCAACCTTATGAAAACAAACAGTGTGTTCTGTGAAGTTTTTTCAGTTAGCATACATAAATATGCTTTTCTATTAATACTTAAATTACTCAGTAAAATTAAATACTTCAAAATTTATAAAAAGGTGTAACATATGCCTTCATCAGAGAAGTAAAACTACCTTGAGTAAATACTTTATATCCCAAGTCTTGATCTATTTGGTGTACAAATGTGATGCCTTTTGAAAAATCAACAGTAGCTGCACACATTTGAGGACAACATATTTTTTAATCGAGGTTCACTCAAACATATTTTCTCCTAATCCCACTAAAATAGTTGCACTATTATAGCACTGTTTATTAGTAGATCTCAAAATGCTTTACAAATCATTTGATTGGCTTTATTTATTTAGCATTACTTATTAGCTCCGTACCCATTTTAATAAGCTCACCTGTGCTGGGAAAGAAGAAAGAAATTCAATCAACTGGAATCCAGTTTCCTGGATATCCATGGCTGCCTGGCGAATGACAATATGTAATGAGGACTGGGATTCCTTTAAGAGAGAATTGAGCCAGATTTCCACATTACCCTCAGCCATTACAGGTTTATCCAACTCAATTGTCTCACCCTCTCGAGAACAAATTGACAGAATGCGATCATATATCTAGTTGAAACAAAAAAATATATTGTAATATACAGAACATTATTGCTATGAGCTGGTCATTTCTCCAACATCTCCACAACACAATTAACTATTTTTAATCCTGGTAATTTATTGAACAGGTCAGGTTGTACCTGCCAAACGAAATGAGCTACAGTAACAAATTAATCACTACTGATCCTGGTAGGGCTTATTCAGGATCAGGGTTTCCTCTAACAGTGTTTTAGAAATAACTGAAGTAAACTTTCTAATGAATAACAGGCTGTAAGATGATCTCACTTGTTAAGTTTTACTTCCATTTTCATGTTAGTGCCTAGAGACCCCAAATGATCTAGGCACTGTACAGAGGCACTCATTACGCTTGAAGTCTTAAACTGAAAAACAGACCAAGAGTGGGATGCTGAGGAACTGAGTGATTAAGGAACTCGTCCAAAGTCACACAGACAATTACTTGCAGTGTCAGAAGCCAAATCAGCATCCGAGTATTAATTCAGTGCCTTAACCTCAAGATTATACTTAATCTACCAGAGGGATTTTTTTAAAGCTCCTGAAGGTCTTTAGTACACAAAGCAATAGGACTTGGGCTTGTGAAATCTGTAGTCATTTTTGTAAGTCTCCCCACCAAAAACCTAAAGACTCAGTTTCTCACTGCTCCCCTACCCCCAGTAGATTTGTTAAGGGTGAAATCAGAATGTAAAAAGACTTCTTACATTGTATACCCCTACAGGTGGACATATTTGCAGTCCCAGTATTCCCATAACCACCAGGGCTGCTCTAGGAACATGCCAATACCAGTACAAACCTCCCCAGAATGTAACTAGTGAACTGGTGATACTATTTACCTTGAGTGGAAAAGTGTGCTTTGTTTGGAATAGGGAGGAGATGGGAAATAACCTAAAATCCCAGTAGCCAACTGTCACAGATATTAAACACTTGGCCTTTACAGGTCTGTCTTCATAAAAAATACCAGACAGTCATTCTTGTTTTGCCTGTTTTCTAACTCAAATACCTGGGCCTCAAAGGTCAACTGGAAAGTGATTGGTTTTAAGTTTTGCAAATGATACTGTGGGTGGGGATAACCTAGACAGGGAAAAAATTATTCTAACCAGAAAAGTGATATATACACACAGAGCAATAGAAAGTGTCCGTGTTTAAAACTGCTAACATCATGTCGTGTTCCTAAGTCAAAATATAGGTGCAAATTTCTGAACTACCATCCTCACTCTACACACAATTAATTTGTCATGTGAGTGAAGATTCGGAACCCAAGTCCCTGAGGAAAAAGTCTAATCAGCACTAGGGCACTCAAGATCCCTTGTGGATCTGGTGGATGGCCCATTTACCCGTATAACTTTGCATTTAAGAAATGCTGTGCATTGCTTGCCAATTTGCAAGACAAGTGTGGCAAGATTAGAGCAGTGCCCACCTTTTCATGGAACCTGACAGTTTTAATGTTGTCAAATACATTCAGCAGGTGAGCCTGTATAGTGTGAGAGTCTGATGCCTGGCCAAGTATCTCCAAGAGAGCAGGGTCCGACACAAAGAAGAACCGAGGAAAGGAAAGTCGTTTTTTCTCAAGGTACCTGAGTTTAAAAGAAACAAGCCTCATGGTGGTAATTTATTCAGCACTGCCTTCATAAGGTGAGCTTCATCTTATCCCTTTGGTGATGGGAGACCAAATTTTCTCAACACAACACATTAATGTAGTTTTCATTAGTGGTAATAATAGCAGTTCAGACCCACTGTGCCCCGATGGGGTAAGATTCTGCTTTGATGCTACCATTTGGAATTACAGATTATCTCATTGCACAAAGCCAGTGGAGGTTACAGATCAATCAGAATAGTAATTAAAATTTAAGAGTGCAGTTCTAGCTTGCTGAAGTTGGATGCGTTTGTTGAAAGTGTTGCTAACGAACTCCATGTCAGGCTTCCTTTACTTCAAAATTAAGTTATGGACTAACTTGCACCCTCACCTTACATGGATGCACAGAAAATAAACCTGCACCCCTGGGCCCAATGCAAGAGAAAAGCACTGAAGGAATTATTCTGTTGTCTAGTCCTGTGGTTGTGCTATTTATCACCATTTTCTTGGAATTGTACCCTATTAACAGTCTTACCCTGTAAGTGACTTCTGACAAATTTCGAGCTGTTCTAACAAGTGTGGCAGAAGCTGCCCCATGGTTTCATCTCCAACACAGCATTGGACCACATTTGGCATCTCATGGGCCCGCGTCATGATCTTCACCCATGATTTATCTATGTTAGAGAAACGCTTGGCTTCCTATGGGGAAAGGAGGGGAAAGCAGGTCATCTATATAACTGAAATCTTCAATTCAGATACAATAATTCTAAATTCATGAACGCTGCTAAAACTAATGTTCAGACCACTCAGATTTTGTCAACTATCCCCACAGAATGTCAATTTTGCTAGGTGTAATACAAGTTAGGTATTCTCTGTCAAAGCTTTTACATTTCGTTTCCATGTCTCTGGCACTGAACCCAATCTTTCCCTTCCCTCCTCACCCTTCCTCAAGGTAGGAAGTAGGACTGTTCAGTTGCCAGCATTTAGATCCATCATGTTTTAAATAAAAAGAAAAGGAGGACTTGTGGCACCTTTGAGACTAACAAATTTATTTGAGCATGCATCCGATGAAGTGAGCTGTAGCTCATGAAAGCTTACGCTCAAATAAATTTGTTAGTCTCTAAGGTGCCACAAGTACTCCTTTTCTTTTTGCAAATACAGACTAACACGGCTGCTACTCTGAAACCATGTTTAAATAGAGTACCCCAGATTTATATTACTTTCCAAAAAAGAATGTTAATTTTAACATTAAAGAAACTAGGAGAAATGTTAAAAGAGGAAGACTCCCACCACAACTGTATGCCCTTCTTAGTTTGAAAGATGAGTGGACACCTGTAACAAATATTAGTGACTAAGTAACAGTCTAGACATGAAAAAACCTACCGGGTTATCTAATTTAGTTTACCTCTCCACCAGTACAGTAATGTTCCAGATTGTACACTCCATGTTATACTCAGTCTAGTTTTAGTATGAATCCAATAATGGGACTTAGACTATTCCACAGGGCAAATACATCTCAGATAAGTTTCACTCACAAATTAATAGTGAGAAGCTTAGATAGTATATGGATTTTTTTATCCAATCTGATTTCACATTAAGAATATACTATTTTTAAATGATAAAGGATATACAACATTATATATACATGCACACACACTTTGATCATTTGCTATTTTATATGACTTCATCAATGACTGCATTAACTACTATGCTGAAGTGTATGAAGTAACTGCTGAAGTTACATTTGTTTTGTATCAGGACAATGAAATTGTTTGTTCAAGTGCAATTGTCTGTGCTCCTAATTATTGGATTTGCACTTGGAATTAACTTGAATATGCAACATGTGGTACAAGTTGTACAAACAAAAAGTGAATTTTGATTGTAGTAACACTTAAGATGATGCAAAAAAGTAAATAAAAATATTACTTTCAATAGACAGATAATCATGCACTCTTTTCAATATTAATACATATAAACTATCACTTTACTAGTTTTCCACAATAAGGACAATATGGCAGACATCTATGATGAGAGGAAGCTAGTAATCAAGGGCCCAATTCATGTCAATGTAAACTGTACCAGATGTGGCAAAGAGTCCTGTGGCATCTGACGAAGTGTGTACTCACCCATGAAAGCTTATGCTCCAATACGTCTGTTAGTCTATAAGGTGCTACAGGACTCTGCCACTTTTACAGATCCAGACTAACACGACTACCCCTCTGATACTTGTACCAGATGTGAGGCCCAAAATTTGTTTCTCAAAGAAGTTAATATTCGATTTTGTGTATGCCTTTATTTCAACGAAACCAGTACAAATATCAATCATTTTAAGATCCTGAATAAAGATTATCACAACATAGTTCAAAACCCCTATCTAGTACTTTTTAAAAATGGATTTCAGCTTTACACACTGTTCTCTTCACGAACCCTACCCTTCTGCTCACATTTTAAAAAGGTCTGAGGGTAGGAAGATGGAAAAACAGGAATGCTGAAACCTACAGTTATAGAAAATGCCTGAGTCATTTTTAAACGAATTCAGTTGTGTATTTAGAAAGTAGATTTAAAAGAAAGTAGCTATTCAAAAACCTTTGGAAGCTGCTTCGCAATGTCTCCGCCCACAAAAACAGCCTCCAAATAAATCCACAAGTTCTGCACTGTCATCCAGTTCTCAATTATGTCTGTTGTGCTGGAAAGGTAGTGTACCCATTTTTGGATCTGTGCCTTGAATGGGGTGTTGTACCTGGAAAAAATGTATAAAGTTGTTGCTATTAGAAAAGAAAACTATGCTTTTTAAAGTATGTTTAGGCCTCATCAAGAACATGACATATTAAGTGAGGAAAATGAATGCCTTATGTAAATTGGACAGCACTCACCAGCACCACCATCCATATGATAATATGCGACACTGACTTAAGGTCTTCTATACAGCATTTTTTCCAGGGTCAATTCCTGCTCATCCCTGGACTCCAATGGGAATATTAAAGTGAGTAAGGAAAGCAGGACTTGATCCAGAATCTTTCAAGAGCCCTGAATACATAAATATAGGCAATGTGAACTACTCTACAGACATTGAAGGGTCAACAATGATTTTACTATTTTTTTTTTACCTCTAGCAGCTTACATAATGAAAGTTAATACAGCTAACTGTGGTAAAAGGAAGTTATCTGTAATTACTGTGATCTCTAATTACATTACAGATTAAAAAGTGTCAGAAACCCCAAGATTGCCACCAACATCTAGCCACAATCTCACGTAATTGATAGGTCCTTAGCAACCAGTCATCCAAGATTCCCCTGACTCTTACATCATTTTTTGCATTATATTGTTGAGTTGTCATAAAATATAGAAATCCAGACTGGTTTACAAGAAAACAAGTTTTCCATCCAAAGAAAACAGCCAATTCTCTTTATACAAAGATCTACAAAGAACCCTATCTTTTCAAATTTTAAAATTAACACACATCATTGAGATAGCATTTTATACTCTAAGCACACCTGAAACTTAACATGGATTAGTTGTGACCTGTAAACTGTACAGATGTTTATACATGAGAAGTTCTTGGAGCCATATATGGTCCTCAGTCCATGCAATTAGGTTCCCAGGAAGTCAGGGGGTCATGCACAGATTAAAAGAATTGTTAAGCCTTTAGGTTCTGATCCTGTACCATGGGTGTGTGTTTATACCTACATTGAGCCCCGCAGAGATCAATACGACTCTGCAAGGGCAACGCTGACCCCCTGCGTAGGGCAGCTTTCAGGATGGGGCCTTCATTTGTGCTAATAGGGAAATGTTTAGCACTAATATACTAGTGGTATTTCTGTATTTATTTTCTAATTTTTCCTTTTAAGTTGGAAGGGGCAACTTTATCTAACAAGCCAAAGTCTTTTGCTAATAATAAATCCCCTCTCTGTTACCTGTTGCTCAAGAGAGAGCCCAGAACCATCAAGCTATCCTCCATGCTAGCAATCGTTTCTGAAGCGCTGTCTCCTCTCAAGAGCAGCTCACCACGAGTTTTAAAGTTGGCGAAGGTGAAAGTTTTGTTGTCCCACTCAGCAATCATCTGTTTCAGCTTCTGCTCAATGTCCCTCTCCTTCACCGCGCTGATGCAAATATCCTAGTAAATAAATAGCCAGTTAATAAGAGAAGCTCTTTCAGCTCAGCCTCAAGCATCCCTATTCTACTATCCTCTCTCTAGCATTCTCTAGGCTAGACAGTTAACATAAATCAGCAAGTGTAAAGACAACCGATATACTTTTCACGTGCAAAAATAATGGAAACCTCTTTATTCATATTCATCTTAAAATTAATACACCTGAAAAAGGCAGGAACTTTGATACTGCAGTCCTTCTACAGATGAATTACATGAGAAGGTAGAGATCTACTCTGCTTATTCCTGGCAGCCAGACCAGCTGTTTAACTCCAGTTTAAGGATACAAAAGGCTGAGTGGCTATACAAAAGATATCTACCTATCTACAGTTTCTCAAGATCATCTTTCACCACAGTATTTCTACTAGTGGTAGGGACAGGATGGCCAGCTCAGTAATGATCTTTCAAAGCCTTGTTACTGCAAAGCAAGTCACCTGTACAAATTTTAACTCCTGTGCTGGGTCCCACTGCCATCTTTAAGTCTTTGCAGGATTGATGTCTGTTTTGAAGCACAGGCTATGTTAAGGCTTTGTTACTTCATAAAAGAAATTCAAGGGAAACCTCAGGAATGGGGTGAGTATTTGGAAAGGATACCTTAGTGTGGTTTTGAATATGTGAGAGTTACTGAAGTACCACAAGTATTCCTTTTCTTTTTGAAGGATGTATGGATTCCTTCTATTTAACTACTATGAAAAAGGTCACACTAAGGATATTACAATGCCTTGAAAAGTGTTAACTGCTCATTTCTGTGCCATTCTAACTCATACCTCTATTTCCTCTTTATATTTCAGCAGAGGTGCTTCCATAATATTCCTCAATTTGAAGGTCTCGCTTTCCACCTCAAAGCCATGTTCAGTGAGATCTGTAATCCTCTTCCAGTGCCGAGCCATCATGGCCTTATTTGACATAAGCTCAAGCAAAGGGCAGCACTCATTGAAATCATCAACTGTCTTCTTTAGATCCAAAAATGCCTGCCATTCCTTTAAAGCGCGAGGAAGTTTGCGACACCTGCATATATACAATGTTAACTCTTTTGAAGCATTTCAGATGTTCCTTTATGTTACTGAATTAGCTAAGGTAACAAAGCACAGCAATGGCACAACATATTTCTGAAGTTAAAGTAGAGTTTAGTTTAAGTTCCCTGAATTTAGTAATTGTACATGTGCTTTAGGAGAAACTGTATTTTTCCCCAGCAGCCTATTTCATTGGCTGCAGATCAGGGAAGACTACACATCTGTTCTAAGGAGTTCAGCTGAACGATTGTATTACCCTTACAATGAACATTTTCACTGTCTGTTACTCCATCTATGAGCCACTTTACTACATTATAACAACTATTATCCCAGTAATATTTCTTCACCACATACAACTCTGGAATTCCTTTTAAGTTATTTTTATTTTTCAATCAACATTTGCCAAATTTCAAAAATGGTAAAGAGTTTACATTTTCTCAAACATTCTCCTTCCCCAAACTTTTGACCAATACTATTGATTATGGGGTACTTAGTGGCAGTATTCTGCCTGGATGTGCAGGATAATCAGGTATGATTCTTGAACTCACTCAATTCCCTGTTTGACAAAAGCTTCAATTCTGTACATGTATGTCAGCTCCTGTTAGATAGGAAAAGTATTGGGTTACACAGCAGCAACCCCATAGGTTACTGAAGGGGTTCTCTGCAGTGGAAAGTTAAGTTAAATTATCCCATTTGTAAAATGTAACCATCTTTCAACTAGAGAAAAGTAATGATCAATTCCAAATTTGCCCTCTAGACACAAGGAAATTATTTGTTACTTGGAAAAAACTCCCAAGGAACAAGAATCCTTTAACTCTCAATTGGTAAACTACTCCCTCTTTGGTGAAGACAGTAAAAAGAGAAGAGTGGAAGATTTCAACTACATTTTAAAGAGCAAGAACATGCTTATCTAAGTATAATGAGTAAAAGGCAATCCCTACCATTATTCAACAAGTAAAAACAGCCAGCTTAACCATCTGTACACTCTTCAACACTTTCTCACCTGTTCTGAAACTCCAAAAGTTCATTATTTATTTTCGCAATGTTAACTTCTGACCAGAGGATATCGTAGTAGCCATTGACTGTGTCAATAACATTGTTGTACAGGCTGTAAAGTTTCTGTAGCAGGGTCAGCTGCTTCTTTATCTCAAGTAGCTGAGGATACTGGGTAACAGGCAAACCAAAAAGCTCTTCCCCACCAGTGTAGGTAATGTATTTTCGATAGAGGCTGTCAAATCGATTCTAATAAAAATATATAGATGCAAATGCTAGTATTATGCTCAGAGCTCTACAAGAGAAAACATAGCCCCTGCTCACAGGTATCTATCATCTAAAAAGGCCCCTAAAACATAGCCCCTGCTCACAGGTATCTATCATCTAAAAAGGCAGACAAGAGACACAAAGTGATGCAAAGGATGGTTAGAAAGTTATGTTTAAATAAAAATGGGACACTCACTAGAGCCTGTGTTGGAAGTCCTCATGGAAGAAGTGAGTGGTAGCCTACATGGTAGGATAGAAGGTTGTTTCTGGAATAGTGGGATGGGTTGAAGAAAGTAGTCAGATTGTTATCTTTGGTGGCACAGAGTGAGAAAGGCTGGTTATGATATGGAAAAGCAGAAATAAAGGCATAGGTGAGGTCTGCAGGCCTTGAAAGCTAGGATTCATGTCTGAAGTGCAAATCCTCAAGTGAGGGATTTGAATAGGGAAGTCAGGTTTTCCTTCCTAGCAACTCAGACCACATTTTGCATGTGAACTCTGGCTGTACTTGAGGGAGCAACATGGGAAGCAGAGGCCAAATAGAGAAAACTGTTATAATGAGAGTGGAAACTAGCCAAGGCACGTGGAAGCATTTTATCAGAAGAGTAGTGAAGAGTATATATGTTTTGGGAAGGGTTCCATAATATAAAGAAGTGGGAAGATTTGGCAAAATCCTGGTGATATGGAGTGAGCATTAAAAAGTGAGACCAAAGATGCAGCTATATCAAAGTGTATGCTCAGCACAATTAGACTCCAATCAGGACACGTGTACTTAGTAATTATGTTTTATTACACAAATTCTGTATGTAAGATGCATGTTACCCATTTTTGCTATTCAATTTTTTATTATTCTTTGCTAGCTAATGTCAAAAAAATTTCAACAAACTTTGGTCCCAGTTGCCAAATTAAGTGGACTATATAGCCTTGTGGAATTTATTTAAGTATTCTGCTAAATTCTGACTGACTGAAATGTTTTTGCTACATGACATTTTAATTAAGTCTTTTAATTGGGAATGAATACCTGGAACATGATAAGCCTGTCACTGGCTTCCTGAGGCTCAAGACCAACTGCCATTGGTCCATTCTGGAAGAAGAAAGTTAAAGATGCTGTTCACCAATGTTAAAAATAAAGCATTTGGGACATATGATTTCACTGTCTGTTCAAGTGTTAACTTCATTAATAGTTTTTACTACTGAGTTTTGCCACTCTGAGTCACATCTAGTAGTACCAGAGAGATCAGCATGTCCATTCATAGGGAAAGGTGCTTGACACAACTAAGGGTGACAGAAGGAGATTCAAGTACTTTTCATACTTAATGAGTTGGGAAGGACCTTTAAGAAGTACCCATCACTATCCCCTTCTATTGGTGAGAGAACAGACGCTAGTGAGCTGGTTTACTGGAGACTGACTCTGCCTGTCTTCTTTGCAACAGTGAAATTGGGATGGTGCAAGGAGCTTCCACCCTCCTACATGCCAGAAAAAACCTCGCACTCACTGGAGTACAAGTACCATTCAATAGGCTTGTATTGAGCAGGCCTCCAAAACATTGAACTATCATCCCCATTTGCCCCCAGCTCCTCTTGCTGAAAAATCACGACCCCTACCACATGCTCCAGAAAAAAAGTTAACTGACTCTCATGCTTCATGATCACTGCCCCTCTGCAATGAAGTTGAAAACCACATGGTTTACACGGGTAACACAGAGAACTTACATGGTTTTTTTTTTTAAGTTTCTTTCTTTTTGAAATACTCCACAGATTAATACCTTGTCATAGTCTGCATAGTACTGATGACAATCTTCAGTAAATATCTCCACAGTGCTAATTAGTTCTCCTCTGAAGTTAGGCTGCAAAGCTACTAGCTCATTCTGCACTTCATTTGCCCGGACCAGAAGCTTCTCCCAGAGATAGCGCAGGGTGTCCACCTTCTCCATCTCTTCCTTTGCCACCAGCAACTCATATTTGTTTAACATTGCATAGGATTCCTGTCAGAATAAATAGTTGCATCTATATTCACCATGTACAGAACATGCTATATTCTATTCAAATACATATATAAATCCTCAAGATTTTAAATGTGGGAGACGGAAGACAGTTCCAGAGGGCCTTTTAGAGAAGCAGGAAGGCTGTGCTAATATAGTTGTGCATAAACAACAAATTCAGGAATCCATGATCACACAGAAATTAAAACTACTGTTTTTCCTCTTCACAGCATTCGACTCCTGGGTCTGATGGATTTTTGTTTTTGTTTTAACCTATTGCTCTAAAATTATTTTCTGGTTATAATTACAAGAGCCTATGTAACCTACAAATTCATTTTCATTGTGATAAGGGTAAGAAGAATTAAATTAAGGCTATGCTTCAGAACTGACCCACAATAATGACTGTGTTCAACACTACCACCGGTAATACAAAGAAGAGAGAAATAGCTAAACATTTTACAATAAAATAAGCAACACTCTTGAACAGATCTTCTTTTGAATACATGCTTAAATCTAATATCAGACATTTACCACTGAGAGCAGTGGAAATCCAGGACAGCCAAGATTTACCAGAGATCTTAGGTGTATGAATTGAAAATTAAGTATATTAGCTGCTTTATTACCTGCTCCCCCAACTCTGCCCCTCCTACATCTATAGATTCCAGTATTGTGGTCTCTGAGTACCTGAATTTTCATATCTACCACTGATACTTTGTTTTGATATACTACATTGCAACAACTAGCTAAAGTAATCAGAAACCAATTAAATTGGTCTAATATATTTTCATTCTAAAACTTTAAAAACTTTGGGTAACTGTTTGGTCTGAACAAAAATATGGGTGAAAGAGGAACTGGAACTGTACTGTACTAATGACAGCCAAGAAAAACATTTTATTTAGACCAAATAATGGACTAAAAATCAATCTTGATATGAGCTTTCCCAAGGAAGATATTGTATAGGAGTATGTCAAGATACAAAGCTAGCCAAAAACTGGTATGTGAATCAACAGATATGTCTGTTATTTGCACCTCTAACAAATGCATGAATGCTTTCCAGCTTCCAGGGATACTGAAAGTATCATGTATGAAACTTAATATTTTCAGTCCACAACTCATATTTGGAGCACATTAGCATATTTCCTTAATTACAGCTATAAACTGCACTTCAGAAATTGCTGAAATTTATTCTAGAGAAAACTGACATTGAAAAACAGTTGTCCTAATCAAGCATTTCATCAGCAAATGTACTCCGTATATATCCAAGCTAAAAGAGTAGACTTGCTAGTATCTCTGGTAAGTAAAATTACAGCGTATTCTTTGAATCTTCTGTCTTGATCGGGAGAACCTGTGATTCTCCCAAGAGTCAGGAACACTTTTCTTTATCAAATACTTGTCCTCAGTAAGATGTACATCCTCAGGCACAACTCCACCTCTGTCTTCCTTCTTGACTTAGATCTGCAGTATACCCTCGCTATACAGTATACAACTCCCTACAGCTCTGTGTTGATCTACCTGTCACCATCTCCTGCCTCTTGTTTTGGCTACCTGTCAGCTTGAAATGCTATAGTTCAGCACAGAGCTGCAGCCTGCCCTCTCCCACACATGAAGCCGCACAGTCACATCACCCGCCCTGCTCTAGCACCTGTATTGAAGCCCGGTTCTTTTCAGGATCCATTGTGCAATTGCCATTTAAGCCTGCATGAACTTGTTCTACCAGACACCAAAGATCTCTGGTTATTCATCTAACAGTCACCTCCTTTGTGTCTCCATACGCTTTGGCCTCTGCAGCACCCAAGGACAACAGCCTTCTTGTCAAATGCCTTTAGTAATTCTCATTTGAGAATTCCACATACCTGAGCCTCTCCATTTCTCTCTGCTGCTATGGCAGGCTCATGCCTACGTGCTGCCTCTTGGCTCACTGAGTTTACATTTGCCCTAATGGGAGTTCTTCACATGAAGGACTTTCAGGACCAGACTCATTTTATTATTTAACTAATTAGCTCATATTAGCACTACTATATATATATATATATTTTTCTCATCACATTTTCAAAATTTACACTGCAAGACAGTGTTCTATACACACCAGACTTATCACACACTTATCCCCTTTTGATTACCTCAATTGGTACCACTTGGAAGTCTATGGGGATTTGTTGCTCTCTAATCTCTTTTAATGCAGCCATAGCTATCCTTATGTCATCCAAATCCTTAATTTGTCGATTCAGTTTCTTGCCAATTTCCTCTACAAATGTGAAAATGTTTTCCATCTCTGTTCTGTATTTCTTGTTACAGTGACGCCCCAACTCAATCATCCAAGCCTTGGTTTCTGCAGCCAGTGCTAGCTTCAGGTCAGCTGGAGAACAGAGAACACGTCATTTTAGATAATTTTCCCAAACGCAGGCTTTATACACGCAAGCCTCTTGTTAAATTGTCAATACTTTTTCAAATATAAACATTGATTTTGTTTTCAGATGACTGTTACATATGTGTTTTATTCTCATGTTTGTGGAGTTAAGAGATTTGGCAAAAAGCAATGTAAATTTTGTCAGAATGATCATTTCAATTTAATCTTAAAACAAACTAATTGTTGAGGACCTGTTTTTGCCTCTCAGTGCCATAAGGATGCTGGACAAGGGTCCTTGAGCCACTGAGCTTCAGTGGTTGGAGCCTATATGCTTACAGAAGGCAGTTTATGTAATGTCTTCAGAGATGCTGGAGGGAGCATGCTGAAGAGTGGCAAGGACTGTACCTCTACAAGCATTTCAGGATCCTATTTTCACAAGTGCTGCTATACCAATGCTCAACCCCTCTGTAAGTGCACTCCCTTAGTTCTAGCCTCCAGGTACAAGTGTGCATATGGTGAGGGAAAAACCACGCACAGAACCCATCTATCACCCTTTTTGGGGTACATAATACTGTTCATAGCTCAAGTGCCACCCCAACCAGGGTGCAGCTGAATGATGACTGATTCCTGTATTGGAATGCTTTGGATGGACTCTTCCCCGGTTGTGAATTCACACAGAGGGAGCCATAATTTGGCTCTTTAATTAATTGCTATTTTACACAATTGTGAGCACTCACACTACACATGTATTATCTTGTTCATCAGTTTAGTTGTCCTCACTCCAACTTTATTCACTGAACTATCAGGTTAAATAAAAACATGACGGGACAGCTATCATTTAAATCACTTTAGAATAATTGGGGGAGAGGGGAGTTAAGTGAAATCTTTAAAAAACAAATGATACCAAAACTACTCATTTAACTTATAGGCGCTTTGGCATTTGATTTAATGGGCACAAGTTTCCAATCTCAATGGGGAAAATTAAGATCCGAATGCTTATTTCTGCTATGCTGGAGTAAAACCTTTTAAAGCAAGATCTAAATCAAGGACATGAAACTGCTCTGGCTTCGGTGATGAATATATATTAGTGACAATGTATAGGATTAGTTTAAATTATCCTCTTTAATATAGGTTATTGCTTGTATGTCCTTCTATTACCTGTGCAAAGTGTGACATTTATTATTTTGAACTGTCAGCTGTGCCTATGCAGGGAGCCCTCTTATTCCCATGAGCATGTTACCTCTTTTGTGGGTCACAGAATGAGGCTCTTCCTTCCCTCTGCAGAGCCATTAGTCCCCATGCTGCACAGGTGGGCAGGGAATGTGCAGGAAGGGAAAAGGCATGCTGGCTGAGTCTTGGTTCCACCCATATATTGACTAGTGTGATTACTTCACATGCCCACACTCCACTATATCCTCTGCAACAGAGTGTCTCCCTCTGGTAGGGCAACTACATCCACCCCTTGTAGCCAAGCCCCCAATCAGTTCTGAGCATACCAAGTAGCTTCCCCCCCCCCAATAACTTTGAAACAATTTCATGAATTGACTCTAAATATAAGTAAATGATTCCTTTCAAACAGTAGTAACATTTTGACACAGACAATTCATGCTTCAGATTGAGCATGAAGGGTAAAAGTAGATCTTATCACAGAAACCTGGCTACAAGCTTAAGATACTGTCCTCAACTGAATCTTTCTATGGGTCTCAGAGGTATAATCATGGGGAGAATTTAAAAAGTGAATTTTAAGGCAATAGTCTCAATTGTTTCAATATGCATTAATGATAAAGGTCAGAGTGAGAAAGTATAACATTTGTTCTACAAAATACTTGAGCTGATCACTATACCAGTATATAGTGCCATAACTCCCACACAGATGTATTCAGGTTCTGAGTTTATCTCCAGCTCCAAGTCTCTGAAATGGAGGACCTGGGACTCAAATTCAGAGAGTAAAGGGTTTCCTGTTATGAACTTATTGATGATTTCCTCCTTCTTCCTTTGCCAGATGTGGTCATAACATTTGAAACGCTCCAGAGCTGTAAGAACCTCCTGGAATAAATTACAAGGTCAAAGGAAGTTTCTCAGTGAGCCGTTGTGAACAAGTAATTTCTCAGATATTTCAGATGTTGGTTCAAGTTCAGTTGAAGTAAATGGTGGGGTAAGCTGCATTTCAGCACCAAACAAGAGGATGTCGAAATATTTAAATTAAGCAAATCCTGCTAGAATGCGATATCTATTCAGATACAAAAAACAACAATGAATCATACTGAATATGGCTGAACAAGTCACCGTGTACCTGTTAGATCATTTAGTACTAAAACCTCCCCTCAGTGACTGGTATGCAACCTCAACTACAAATCAGTGGAAATAATACGGTCCCTTTAGGTTAAAAGGTGAAATGTCTCAGTCGGTCTGGTGGCAAGAATTCAAATAGAAGAGGCCTTTTCTCTTCTCCTTGGATTATCTTTTCTTTAACATCTCCTTCTCCTCTCAAACCCCCACTGAGGATGAGTGTGCCAATATCTCCCCCATAATTGTCAAACTGGCCTTAATACTTAACTGTTATATACGGTGTATTCACAGTACTGTCTGAACATAAGCTCAATTCAGCCGGGCCTCTGCGGGCCAGGGAGAGTTTTTTATAAATGGAGAAACTGAAGCACAGTAGTAAATTGAACTGACCAAGGTTCACACATGGAATCAGTGTCTGAGCCGGGAACAGAATTCTGTCCCATTCCCATTGCTGTGCTTATTCCACCCTCTCTTCCCATAGCCAAGAGGAGCTCGGAGACAAAAGTGTGCCTCATTAGTTTGCAGTCTATTTTTTTTTATATTGGCTGTGGCACTTTCCAGTAACCCACTTCCATTCGGCAACTTCTGAATAATGAGAAATAAACATTACTTTGGGGTTTATATATTTACTCACCTATGAGGAAATAACCACTATCCTGGATTTCTACCAGTGTCATGTGCTGGATATTGCTATTAGATCCAGACGGCAGTAGTGTCCACTTATAAGTTAGGCAGAACAGTGTTTAGGCCTTTTGCCCATTGATGATGTGCTGTGACATGCACATTCTCATCTGTGCCCTTCATTCCATTCATGAATGTATACATTTCTGGCCAAACCTTTAATGCAGCTACCAGCCCTAATGATGAGTCGGGTTCTGAGCAGATACAAGGTGGAGCAAGGTAAATCGCCCTTCCCAGGCTGCAAAGCACCTTCAAAAGCCAGTGGCTCTGAGTAGGCCCAGCAGACACTCATGGCCCCTACAAAAATATGGCCCACCCCTTCCACACCATGAACACCATAGCATGCAAGAAATGTACACCCATAGGGTTATCTCCCCACAGACAGACCACTGCACCTCAGCCAGCAGAACATCTATGCCCCCCTCCACAGCTGCAGAGGCAGCAGATGGATTTTCATCTAAGGGCTTAATACACGAGTCTTACTGAGGCACATCTCCCACTAGCTTTGGCAGAACTTTTACTTGAGAACTCAGGATCTTGCCTTAGAATCATAGAATATCTGGGTTGGAAGGAACCTCAGGAGGTCATCTAATCCAATCCCCTGCTCAAAGCAGGACCAATCCCCAACTAAATCATCCCAGACAGGGCTTTGTCAAGCCTGACCTTAAAAACCTCGAAGGAAGGAGATTCCACCACCTCCCTAGGTAACCCATTCCAGTGCTTCACCGCCCTCCTAGTGAAAAAGTGTTTCCTAATATCCAATCTAAACCTCCCCCACTGCAACTGGAGACCATTACTCCTCGTTCTGTCATCCACTACCACTGAAAACAATCTAGATCCATCCTCTTCGGAACCCCCTTTCAGGTAGTTGAAAGCAGCTATCAAATCCCGCCTCATTTTTCTCTTCTGCAGACTAAATAATCCCAGTTTCCTCAGCCTCTCCTCATAAATCATGTTCTCTAGCCGCCTAATCATTTTTGTTGCCCTTTGCTGGACTCTTTCCAATTTTTCCACATCCTTCTTGTAGTGTGGGGCCCAAAATTGGACACAGTACTCCAGATGAGGCCTCACCAAAGCCAAATAGAGGGGAATGATCACGTCCCTCGATCTGCTGGCAATGTTCCTGCTTATACAGCCCAAAATCCCGTTAGCCTTCTTGACAACAAGGGCACACTGTTGACTCATATCCAGCTTCTTGTCCACTGTAACCCCTAGGTCCTTGTCTGCAGAACGGCTGCCTAGCTGCTCAGTCCCTAGTCTGTAGCAGTGCATGGGATTCTTCCAGCCTACGTGCAGGACTTTGCACTTGTCCTTGTTGAACCTCATCAGATTTCTTTTGGCCCAATCCTCCAATTTGTCTAGGTCCCTCTGAATCCTATCCCTACCTTCCAGTGTATCTACCACTCCTCCCAGTTTAGTGTCATCTGCAAACTCACTGAGGGTGCAATCCATGCCATCCTCCAGATTGTTAAAGAAGATATTGAACAAAACTGGCCCCAGGACTGACCCTTGGGACACTCTGCTTGATACCGGCTGCCAACTAGACATGGAGCCATTGATCACTACCCATTGATCCCGATGATCTAGCAAGCTTTCTATCCACCTTATAGTCCATTCATCTAGCCTATACTTCTTTAACTTGCTGGCAAAAATACTGTGGGAGACCATATCAAAAGCTTTTATAAAGTCAAGGAATAACAAGTCCACTGCTTTCCTCTCATCCACAGAGCAAGTTACCTCATCGTAGAAGGCAATTAGGTTAGTCAGGCATGACTTGCCCTTGGTGAATCCATACTGACTGTTCCTGATCACTTTCCTCTCCTCTAAGTGCTTCAAAATTGATTCCTTGAGGACCTGCTGCATGATTTTTCTAGGGACTGAGGTGATGCTGACTGGCCTGTAGTTCCCCGGATTCTCCTCCTTCCCTTTTTAAAAGATGGGCATTACATTAGCCTTTTTCCAGTCATCTGGGACCTCCCCCGATCGCCAGGAGTTTTCAAAGATAATGGCCAATGGCTCTGCAATCACATCCGCCAACTCCTTTAGCACCCTCGGATGCAGCACATCCGGCCCCATGGACTTGTGCTCGTCCAGCTTTTCTAAGTAGTCCTGAACCACTTCTTTCTCCACAGAGGGCTGGTCACCTCCTCCCATGCTGTGCTTCCCAGTGCAGTAGTTTGGGACCTGACCTTGTTCGTGAAGACAGAGGCAAAAAAAGCATTGAGTACAGTAGTTTTTTCCACATCCTCTGTCACTAGGTTGCCTTCCTCATTCAGTAAGGGGCCCACACTTTCCTTGACCTTCTTCTTGTTGCTAACATATCTGAAGAAACCCTTCTTGTTACTCTTAACATCCCTTGCTAGCTGCAACTCCAAGTGTGATTTGGCCTTCCTGATTTCGCTCCTGCATGCCTGAGCAATGTTTTTATACTCCTCCCGGGTCATTTGACCAATCTTCCATTCTTGTAAGCTTCTTTTTTGTGTTTAAGATCAGCAAGGATTTCACTGTTAAGCCAAGCTGCTTGCCCACCATATTTACTATTTACTACCATCGGGATGGTTTGTTCCTGCAACCTCAATACTTCTCACCAATACATTTCTCAAACCTCAGCCTTCTCACCAATACATTTCTATAGCAAGTCTCTTGGTCATTAGTGAAAAATTACCACCCTAATTCTGTCATAGATCATTAAGATGTACTAGCTACACTCTTTCAGATGTGTCCATTGGGGTAGTTCACACCCTATGGACTTGTTATAAATTTTCAGTTTTATGTTAAACAATAAGCTTGCACTCCCATAAACTTTTCAGAGCTGTGTGCTTTTTTAATGTTCAAAATTACCCTTTCTAGACATGATGCAACTTTGCAACACAAATGTTCTCTCTCCACCATCACAGTTTATCTTGCTCTCATTAAGCAATTTTTATAAGCATGTCACCATCCTATACGCATTAGCCCAGTGTTGTATGTTCCCTATATTGCATGGCATAAGGACATTGCCATAGATTGTAAGATTCAACCGTAACCCTGCTCGCTTACCTTTTTGGTAGAACTGAGGACAGTACTAAGTACAGAGACCAATTTAATAATTTCCTTGTTCTCAGAAACACTCTTGTAGTAGTTTCTGTTTTGCACTGGAGCAGGCAAATTTGCAGTTGCTACTTCTGAGGTAGTATCTAAAAGGATAGAGCCATTAAAAGTATTTGTAAAGACCAATTTAAGAAAATGTTATAATTCTCAGTCCGACAAAACTCCCAAGTTGAAGACACGTGGTCTCTCAATAGGTATTCCCTCTAAGTCTTAATATTTTAATCCATTAAAAGAGTATAGTTAATTCTAAGAGTGGCTGATACAAAGCCATTCTTCACCAAAGACACCTACTGAAGAGACAATCCTCGTCACCAAATAGCAACCTTCACTTCAAGCTCCCCAGCACAGAGTAGGGCAGTGCGCTCTGTTTCGGTCTCACCCAAGCAATTCCTGTTTTTCTTTCTTTCAGGGAGTTTATACCATGTACATCACTTAGAGTGACTAAGCCAAAAAATGTGGCATTTGGAAGCAGCATCAACCAGCTCTGGAGAAAGATAAAGTCATATCATCTCAAGCAGAGGGAGGTGGACCACCATTCAGGTATATTGACATTAATGAAAAGGGGATCACAAAAAGGTACCCTCTCCATCCTATAGCCTAAGAAATTGAAGTACTAAATTAGCATTATGTGTGCTTAAGTATTACTTCAAAGGTGGTCCAGTGATTGAGGTGCTAGCCTAGGATTTGGGAAACCTGGCTTCAAGTCCCTGCTCCCCCAAAGACTTCCTGTGGCAACTCTGGGCTAGTCCCTTAAACTCTGACCCTCAGTTCACTGTCTGTAAAACAGGAGTACTAGCATTTCCCTATCTTACCAGGGATGTGAGGATGTGATGTGAGGATACATATATTAGCAGGCTTGAGACATTCAGATACTACACTAATAGGGACTATGTAAGTAACCAAGATAAATAGATACATATGATGAATTTGGCTTAAATTCAAATTTACTCCAACACTACTATAAATCACTACCCAGGAAGTAGACACCACCTTAAAATGTGTTTTTAATCATTTAGGTATCTGAATGTAAGTGGCTGCACAAAATAAACTTTGTCTGTAAGAGTCCCTATCGCACCCTCTCCTGAAACCATTAGAGCAGCTTCTCTGTGATCACTACAATCACTTCTGCAATACATTTTCTTATATTGAAGAACTGAAATGTAAGAGCACTCTGCTTTTGATGTAAAATAACATTCTAAAGGGGTAAGTTAAGTGCAGGTCTAAAAACTATATTGTGGCTGTGAAGCCACAGTGCACATTGGAATGGTCATGGAAACATCTGACCATAGTGGAGTCCCCGCAAACATTTTGGCTTCCTCAGCCAGAATTCCTATGAAGGTACTGTGAGGGCTAACCATCACAAAGCCAGGGCTGCAACACTGTTAACAGGGTACAGTTAGCACGCTCCTTAAGCCAGTTCAAGTAACTCAGATGGAAGTAGAAAAAGACTGTCCCCATCCATCTCCATGGGAGGTCATGTATGACTTCTAGACTCTCCTGGTCTTCATATACCAGGATAGCAAGCACAGGGATTGTGCCCAGCCCCTCACTGTATTTGCACCCTCTTCTGCTCTTGCACCACAAATCTGGCCTCAAAGGTGATATACGATTAGTGTATTCTGAGTGATATCATCTTCATATCCAAGTAATTATACATATCCTGGAACACATACAGAAGGAGAGACAACATTTATATCTAAATCTGAGGCAGTGATATTATAAAGTTAATTACCCTGAGCATTTTTGACGCCAGTCTCTCTCATTCCATCATCAGAATCACTGTCTTCACTACTGCGCCGCAAAGCAGCTATTTTTCTTTCTAGCATTTTTTTCTGTGTAGGAAGTAGAATAATCATATTTATTTTCTGTCAGAAATTTTTCAAGAGCAGGATCTTTAAATACATTTTAAAAGGAAGTCTACTGAAGACAAACCTTAGACATTCTCTCTTTACTCCACTGCCCAACTCCCTTCATGACACTGACAATACTCTCCACAGCTTTATTAAGTGTTTGCTGTACCTCATCCAAAGCTGGCATCATAACAATATTTGGGATAGTCAGGTTAATGCTAGTCCGAAAAATAGGCTGAGCACTCTGTTTTTGCTTAGAAACACTGTCATTGTCTAAAGGAAGAACAAAACTGATTGTTATAAATACAGTTTTAAAAACCTGTACCGTATTCTTTATTTTGTCCATAGATATGAAACTAAACCAATTTACAATGATCTGCTTTCACCACCTATAGCTTTTTTTAAATACAGCATATTGGTGGATGTTGAACTTAGTACTGTTTAGGGGGAACACTTATTCCAGCTGCTTATTTCATAACTGAAGCTGCATTAGAAGACTCTGAAGTCAATAGCAATACAAAAATCCTCTAAACTTTATGCCATTACTTTATGCACTCCCCCCACCATAAAGGCTGATTGCTATATGAACATTTGAACAAAACTATCAGCAAGTAATCTGATTTGTGCACTCAAATACAAATGTGTACATTAAATAGGATATGAATTTTTGAATACTCAAATATTGTGGTGCACAAAATTGCAGATGCAACTTAAATGAAAGATGGAAGCCTCTAATTTTAAATACGTCTTTAAAGGTGGTCTGCCAAGAAAATAAATTGGATTTGTGTCCTCTCTCATGATATATGAACAAATCCTAAAAGACCTGTGTCTGTCTGTGGCAGCTTGTCAGCTAAGAAGCAGAGGGAGTTGATATCTGTAGTGCCAAAACCTCTCTATACAAACTTCAAGACCCAACAAGTTACAATGTCCCAGCTTTTCAGTAACAAAGTATGGTCACCCTATGCACGCACAAGGCTACACCTACTTTCATACATCTGGCCCCAAAATACTTATATTTAGTTTTTCCATAATAAACATAACCCACCAGTAGCTGAGGATTCATCTTATGAGGAAAATTCCCTGGGAAATGTACAACGCAGGCAACTGTGGTGTAACAAGCCAGCTCACAAAATTGCTTGTTCACCTATTCCACCCTCCTTTGAAGATCTGGCCCTGGTTTAGCATGGTAGTAGGATACCATGTCTAATTGTTCTTTTCAGAATACTAATTAAAATGTAAAGTAGTAGAACCTATGGCTACCTAAGAAGTTGATCGCAGAAGAGGCATGAATGTGCTTGCGTATGGTCTCCAGAGTGTTCCGAGTGACCTTCAAAAGGGCATCAATATTGCGGTGATTGAAGTGGGTAAGCAGTTCTTGGGCTTCTTCCTCTAACATTTCCATCTCCTTTCTCTTCTTCTTTGTTAAAGGAGGAGACATTCCAGCCATAATCTGACTTGCTGTAGGAGAGGCTGCCAGTTTCTCCTTTCTCCCTTCCTCCTCTGTTGTTAAAAGCAAATCAATAAAATTATGTAATTTAGAACATGATTTAATAAACTATGGAGAGAAACAGGAATGCAATTACATGTCTGGAAATTAACAATTTTTAATACCATCTTCATAAAGAAGTGTAAGAGAGAGGATTCCCATAATGTCTTGTCCACTTTGCAGTTTACAATGACCTGAAGACTAAATTCTATATTAAATACAGACCTAAAAAAACAGGAGTACTTGTAGCACCTTAGAGACTAACAAATTTATTAGAACATAAGCTTTCATGGGCTACCACCCACTTAATCGGATGCATAGAATGAAACATAGTAAGATTATATATATATACACACACACATACAGAGAAGGTGGAAGTTGCCATACAAACTGTAAGAGGCTAATTAATTAAGATGAGCTATTATCAACAGGAGAAAAAAAACTTTTGATTATCACTACAAAAGTTTTTTTCTCCTGCTGATAATAGCTCATCTTAATTAATTAGCCTCTTACAGTTTATATGGGAACTTCCACCTTCTCTGTATGTATAAATCTATCTTCTTACTATATGTTTCATTCTATGCATCCGATGAAGTGGGCTGTAGCCCACGAAAGCTTATGCTCTAATAAATTTGCTAGTCTCTAAAGTGCCACAAGTACTCCTGTTCTTTTTGCGGATGCAGACTAACATGGCTACTACTCTGAAACCTGAAATACAAACCTAGTAGATTTACCCCTGGGAATGTGAAGATATATCTTTCTGCCTATCCAGTCAAGCCTTGTCCTCTCTCTATGAAATGTGGTGGCCAAATAATGCCTATCACTGCTAGTTTCTGTGACATGAACACTTGGCTGCACAAGTTGGATTGATGTCACTAGCCTACCTCACATAAGGAAAGCAGCTGCAAGATTTCTTATCATCTTTCAGTCACTCAAAACTAGATTCAAGCCTGTAATCTGTCGACGTGAAAGTCTCTAAGTACCAAATTAACTATGAGCCCTCTGGGCCCTCAGCATATTTTATCTACATGTACAGACAACTAAGTGTGAAGCAAAGAAAACTGCTTATGAAGTGTTTCCTCTTACCTGTAATTTCATTCACCTCACTCATTTCAACAGTGACTGGAAGCAGAACTGACTTCTCATCTTTTCCTTTGGAATGCACCTCTGTGTCCAGTAACATGTTTATCAGCTCATTGGCTGCTTCTTCCACGAATGAGCTTTTCAAATGCAAAGTCTGTGCACCTTGAACACAGAACTCCTATCAATAAATACATCAAATATTGTGGAGTCTTATTTTTTTTTTCAGTCTAATGGCGCAAACAACTTTTAGTGGTAGATTATCCTACGAATACTCCCACTACCATCAATAAGGCTAGACATGGAATAAGGTACGAAAGTTGATCAAGTGTGCAGTGTCATGAACTGAAGCAATCTCATGATTATTTTGATATTTGTTTTTCTTAAAGAGCCAATTTCTAGAGTCTGGTACTGCATGAGAATCTCAGCTTTTATTAAAAAAACACTTTCTAGGTTTAATGAATTTAGAAGCTCAAAAAAATCAGAAGGAACATAGAAAGCCAAAATTTACTTTTAAAAATATCTTGATTTTTGGGAAGGGGCCTGATTCATGATTTTGAAAAATTATGTTAGCAATAGCAAGTCTGGCACGATCAGGCTTTCTCAATAATAGTGTTTTTCAAGGTAATTTTGTTTAGTTTAATGAGTCACATGACTTTGCTCAGAATTTTCACTACCAAATACTAACTTTTCATAAGGAATGCTACAGAGAAAGGGAAGAAGCTGCATAATCCAGCCTGGCACATTTATATTAGCAAATTTGTTTTGTGTTCTTAAAAAACAAAAAAACAAAAAACCACTCTCCAATTTTGAATCAGTTAGCCAGTCCAGGTGGAGCATTAATCAATTCCATGTTATTCTTTCATCAGGTCACAAGGGAAATACTGGTGAGCTCTGCATTCATGGTTAAGATTGGCAGGCAGGATACCAAAACCCTTTTAGAGCAACAGTGATTAAAGTGAAATAGTTAACAGAAAGTATGCGAAGGGAACAAAATATTAAAACAGAGCAGTTATATGTCTATTCTTATTGTAATTTCATTAGGGCTGGTCGAAAGTGTTCAAAACAGAAAGTTTAATTTTAAATTGAAAAATACGGGGAAGTTCCCACCTTTTCACTTCTATTAATTTCCCATTGGAAAAAAAGTGAGGAAGAGCTCCAAAACTTAAAACTGAGATACTGAAAAAACTTTTTACAAATTTAACTGATAGACAAAAGTTTTGACTTTTAATAGGAATCATGTTATTTTACATGGTGAAACTATTTTAGAAAGTTTCAATTCAGCCTCTGATTTTGCACCTGTGATCAAGAGAATATGCAGCTTTGCAGAAGCACTGAAGCAGCACATGAGATAGACTACTTCAATAATTTCCAATGAGATGTCTTTCCATTCTGAGTGTCTAATCACTAACCCGATGTCTAAAAGATCAAGATATCTTTCAAGAAAGTTAGTCTTCTCTGCTAAAGGTATCTGCAATTGACTGCACCTATAACACGCCTCCCCATTGTCAGTAGACTGTCAAAAATCAAAATCCATCTTTAAGAGGTCAGCTCTAATACTTTTATTTTTGCTACATGTGTTATAACTGTATTAAGTCACTCCCTACTACATAGTAAGGCTGATGGTCTCCTTTCTTGGGTGCACTGGAGGCCCATGGTTTCACTTCATATTCCACCGAGAAGTTTCACAAAAACAGGTATTCTAGTTCAATATAATCAATAACTGGAAAGATTCTGCATTTAGCACATTTTAGTGTTCTAATACATGTAATATACTATGCTTCCATTAAGATCACTTCCTATTGTGACTTAGGCTTGGTCTGCACATTGTTGTACCAGTGCAACTATTAAATTAAGGTGACTTTTTTTTTAAACCCAGTAAATTATGCCAGCACAACTCCTAGTGGGGATGCAGTATAAAGGCAAAACTTATTTTCTTTCCCTTATCGGAATAAACTAGAGCAGTGTAATGCATCTTTATCCTAGTTCAAGTACATCCACAACACAGAGTTGTATCACTCACTATGCTGGTATAGTTAAGTAGTTCAACTTTTCAGTTTAGACAAGTCCTTACTTTGCCACTTGCTCCTGTTTAGAAATTATTTTTTCAGGACTGTTTTCACTACTACAGGTATATTTGCATCAATGTACCTACTAGAATCCCCATATTTAGGGTTATCACAGCAGGACTCCAATTCTTTATCCAACCCTAGACATTTTCTTTTCTGTTTTCCCAATTATTGATAGCTATCTAGATCCAAGTCACAGTTGTACTCAAAATACTTCAAATTTACAGATTATGGATGCCCATTAGCTTTGTATCACTGACCACTGCACGCACTGGGGACTTTAAACTACGCTCCTCCACGAATCGGTTACATCCTAACTACACTGAAGGGAGAGCATTCAGGTATGATTACTAAACTTCTCACAGGGTCTTTCACTGAAATTATATTACACAATTGTCTAGAAATGCACTGCTTGCTGTGTCTTACTGCTTTAAGAATCACGGAAATCTGACCATGCTAATACTTACGTGAGTAGTCACAGGACGTCACTGCGACTACTTATGGATATAAGAACTAGCTCAGTGAGGACGGTTAAACAATTTGGTTAGTTGTTTTAAGAGAAACTGAAAGCCCATGGAACTTCAGTTAAAAATTAATTTGTTCTTTGTTTTCAATTTTAAATTTTACAAGTAATTCTAACACCTCATTCCAGAGTTCACTGTGATTTAACCAGCAATACTTGTTTTCACTTGCCTATTACATGTGAAAATTAAAAACTTGAATATGATTGGGTTAACTGATACCCTGCTGTGGGGAATGAAGTCTTTCCAAGGATCCCCCATAGAGCTACTCTTTTTCATTGTCTCAGGGATAAGGTTTGCCTGTGCACTGGTCCCCTCTATCCTGATCAGCTCAGGAGGCCATGGGGATAAAAAAAAACAACCCTGCAAATTCCCAACCATCTCCACAGTATTGCTCTCCAGGGCAGTTGAGAGCTGACCCCTCTGGTCAGCCAAAGCATGTTCACAGGCACCTCCAGCCCTTCTTGCTTCAAAGAAGATTTAAAGGTGCCATGTCATGTCAAGTGTCAGATCTCTAAGACAGTGAGAGGAAAAAGGGTGAATGGAGGATCTTCAAATTAAGTTAATTGGTATAAAACAGGACAAGGACTGACTACCATAGCATGTCTGACACTGGAAGCTCAACAAGCCACCTCATAACTGAAACATCTTGCATTTCCTACATTTGTGTCTTTTAAACATGTCACTCTCAGACAACTGGGACACTTTTAGTCATCTCATTATCAAATTACTTCAGTAATTTAAATCATTAGTGCAGTGTTCATGTCATGTCATACTCACTCAGCAAGCACATACTTCAATGTAGAGTAACTAAACATTTTTAGAAGAGTAAGTCTCATAACCTTTGTCATTTGGAGAAATTCCTCACAGGTAAGTGGTTCATCTTCTGGCAGTTCACAAAGCGGCACACTGCTCATTTCTTGTAGAACAGCATCAATACGAAATTCTATCAGATCATTCACTCGATCAAGCAGCAGCTCCAGATCAGCTTTCCAAACAAAAGAAGATCATACCAAAAAACAAAAATAAAAAATCCAAAAGAGGTTCAAAGGAAGGAGATGGTAGTTGTTATAAAGCCCCACCTAACTCCTTTCTCATGCTTTTGTCCTCAACGTGCTGATATATTTGGACTGATCACATTAGATTACATCAATATTTCTTTCATTTTAAGTGTCATGACTGTAGGAATAAGGTTTATGAATTAATTAAATAAAGTTTTTCTAAGAACTACCATTTTAGCACGTGTGCAACAGACAATGTGCAGCAAAATCTGGCCCCAGTTTCATCATATAACACTATCTAGTACTCAAAAACTCAGAATTTTTAAGAAATTTCCACTTATGAGCAGCAACAAGCAACCAAGTTTTTTCCTTTATACATATCAATTCACTGACCATCCATATATCCAAACTAATATTAAACCATTTTGACAAGGTATAACATTTTTTAACTTCAAAGAAGCTTGCAAGCACCATCAGTACATTTTTTTTTCTTCTAGATGTTTCAGTTGAGAGAGCTTAAGTGACTGCTCAAAGCTCAGCATACCTGGATCTGACATGGATTAACAGTGGAGTACAATATTTGACAAACACCCACAATCAGAAGCCCAAGGCATTTATGGATAGGTAACTTCATGTTGCAGGATTCACTTTGTGAGTCATGTTAAGCTCCATTTCCTGTATTTTTTCTTGATATAATTTTAATTATTAGAGATGAAGGAACTTTTGGGTGGGATGTAGGTATCTTTGGCACTAAATGATCTGATGTAAGCCAGATCTGTTGACCTTTGGGACAGGCTACAAAACCCATCTCTTCTCTTACGCTGTTGCAGATGAAGGTGCATGCCATACAATGTTATTTGTATTCTCTTTTCAGTTGGTTATGTTTTAGTTTTGTGAGGCCTGTGGAGTTTATTTTTGCTTGTATCATTATGACAGAATATGCTAAAAATTCAAAAGGCTGGATTGGATTGCAGCTTATGTATTAGTGCATTTACAAGAGTTTTAGAAAAAAATGCTAATTCAGCAAGATAAGAAGTTGTTCAGTGACAACATAAGAGGACTTTTACGTAAAAGGGCAGAGAGGCCCAGACAAGGTAGTGATTGATATGTGGGAGCTGCTGGGGAAGTAGAGGAGAATATCATAATGGTGAAGCTTGATAGAGTTTGCCCCTTTCCCTCTTATTTTCTTCAAGTATTGGCATGCTGCAGGCAAGTACACATGGCAGCAATATTGGTGAATGACCCATACAGCCCCACTGAGATTCCAGGGAAGCCAGTGAGATTGAACTAAATTTAAGGCAGCTCAGAATTTGGCTCCCATGGGGTGAATAAGCATTACAGTACACTATGGGTGAGAATTTTGGTATTTTAATTTATGCAACAGTTTAATCTGTATAATAAAAATGAATGTTGCACTTAACATTGGACTGTATATCTAGACTGAAGCAAACAACTCAGAGTTTAGTGGAAGAATGCTGATTCACTACAAGCATGCTTACCTAGTTTGTCAAAAATATTATTTATGTATTTCTCAATGTTCAAGGACGTCCAGTTTAGTGAAGTTAAACCAGGCTGGATAGCATCATCTACCTTAGCTAAGTGAGGAGCCATTAGTTGATCAATGGGTGTTTGTATTTTTGATTTAATTCTCTTATATTCTGCCAGCATCATCTGAAATAAATGGAGGGTAATAACACTAATTAACAAACACGATGCAAACCTTTCACTATGCTGATATTTGCATCCAGTTACACTAAAAACAAAGTTCCACTCTTCAGGTTTTGATTATTTTCCATTTTATAAAAAAGTATTTTTGAAACAATGAAACACTTGATATTTTTCACATTGGCTTTAACTTTATATTTTTAATGACACTACTAATTCTTAAGAATCCTAAAGTCTTCTACAAAAATACCACAAACACTTGATCACTGAAATGCACTGCCACCAGTGCACAACATAACTGGAGCAAAGGGAAGAGAAGAATTAACTTAAATGAAGCTTTGAAGGGACTTCAGTGTCACGGTCTAATCAGAATTAGAATTTGGCTAGGATAACAAAATTAACATCCTTGCTGAAAAAAAAAATGTTATCTTGAACATATTGATTAGGGCCTCTTATATTTAATATAGTAGACAGCACTTCCAACAATGCCACTTAGTACAATGACTGGATATAAGTCCAGTTCTCAAAGCCTAGTACACCACATAGGGATAAGTTCTAAAAGGCACCATTTAGCTTTGGGTACCCACCTTAACTCTCCTAAAGCCTAATTTCTCAACAGGTGAGTGAGTATCTGCAAACTAACCTAAAGCAATTGTAGTCCCAGGTGGATCCACACCTGTGAAATATTAGATCTCAGATGACTCAAGCTGGACACCCAAAATTTAAGGTTGCTTTTTTCAGTTTTGGTCTCAGGCTGAGATGCTGCAGCCAAGTGTGGATGGGTGTAGCATTCTAATGCAGAGAAACAGTTTACCATGAACATACCAATGGCTATATTGGGTCAGACCAACGGTCCATCTAACCGAGTATCCTGTCTTCCAGCAGTGGTCAGTGCTAGATGTTTCAGAGGGAATCAATAGAACAGAGCAATTTTGACATGTCATTCAGTCCCAGCTTCTGGCAGCCAGACGTTTAGGGACACCCAAAGCACAGGGTTGCATCTCTGACCATCTGGGCTAATAGCCATTGATGAACCTATCCTCCATGAACTTATCTAATTCTTTTTTTAACCCAGTTATACTTTTGCTCTTCACTACATTTCCTGGCAATGAATTCAGGTTGACTGAGCATTGTATGAAGAAGTACTTCCTTCCTTTAAATCTGCCTCCTATTAATTTCCTTGGGTGACCCCTGGTTCTTGTGTTATGCTAAAGGTAAATAACACTTCCACATTTGCTTTCTCCACACTGTTCATGATTTTATAGACTTGTATCATATCTTCCCATATCATCAGTCATCTCTTTGCTAAACTGACAGGTCCCAGTCTTTTTAATCTCTCCTCATATGGAAGCTGTTCCATATCCCTAATCATTTTGTTGCCCTTCTCTGTACTTTTTTCAATTCTAATACATCTTTTTTGAGATGGTGGGACAGGGTGTGCATACCCCACACTAGCAAGAAAGGGTTAATCCCACCCTCAGACCTTGCTAGGCATGCTCCAACTGCTGTGCTAGTATAAAGGAGAACAGCTCAGCTCAGTTTGGGATGACTGCCAAAAAGGAAAGACATTTGGTGGAGGCTCCAGCCCAGGAGTCGCTACAGCCCCTGCCTGCGGGAGTCGGAGATCCGAGAACCAGACTGGAGACCTGTTGCCTACAGCTAACCAGCTGCAGTCAGAGTCCTAGGGAGTTACCTGCACCAAATAGCCCAGAGACCCCAACATCAAACAGACCATGACTTCAGGAAACAGGGTAAGAAGTGTCCCCGGGAGGGGGAGTGAGTTGTAACCCCCTTAAAGCAGAAACAGTGAGTTGCAGTAGAATCCTTGCTGACTGGGTGGTGGACACACTTGCCACTGGCAGGGCCCTGGACTGGGACCCATGGAGCAGGGAGGGCCCAGGTCCCCCTACCCCAGCGGTCACCGCCCTGGGTGATGGCCCCTGACCCTGGCCACTAGGCCATGCAGCCAGGCCCTCAAGGGCTGCCACTTTGTCTCAGGCCAGTAGGCCATGCAGCCCTGAACCCAAGCACAGCCACTTTTACTCTGGGCATTGAGCCAAAGTATCTTGAATCCCAAGACAGTCTGGTAGACCATAACTGCAGTGCCATCGCACCCACGATCCACCCCAACAGGGGACAGGATGTGTATACACTGCAACAGATGGGGTGACCAGAACAGGAAGCAGTATTCTTGGTGTGGGTGTATCATGGATTTAGATCGTGACATTATATTTTCTCTCTTATCTATCCCCTGCCTAATGGTTCCTAACATTGTTACCTTTTTTGACTGCCACTGCACACTGAGCAGATGTCTTCAGAGAACTATCCACAACAACTCCAAGATCTCTTAATTGAGTGGTAACAGCTCATTTAGAACCCATCATTTTGTATGTATAGTAGAGATTATGTTTTCCAATGTTCATTACTTTGCACTTATTAACACTGAATTTCATCTGCTATTTTGTTGCCAGTCACAAAGTTTTGTGAGATCCCTTTGTAACTCTTCGCTGTCAGCTTTGGATTTAACTATCTTGAAAAGTTTTGTATCATTTGCAAATTTTGCCACCTCACTGTTCATTCCCTTTTCCAGATCATTTATGAACATGTTGAACAGCACAGGTCCCAGTGCAGATCCTGGAAGGCCGCATTATTTACCTTTCTTCATTGTGAAAACTGATCATTAATCCTACCTTTGTTTCCCATCTTTTGTCCAGTTACTGATCCCTGAGAGGACCCTCCCTCTTATCCCATGATTCCTTACTTTGCTTAAGAGTCTTTGATGAGGCACCTTGTCAAAGGCTTTCTGAAAGTCCAAGTATGCTATATGCAGTGCATCACCCTTGTGAACATGCTTGTTGACACTCTCAAGGAATTCTAATAGATAGGTGAGGCATGATTTCCCTTTACAAAAGCCATGTTGACTCTTCCCCAACATGGTCTTCATCATCTATGTATCTGATAATTCTGTCCTTTACTATAGTTTCAATCAACATGCCTGGCACTGAAGTTACGCTTAACAGGCTGTAATTGCCAGGATTATCTCTGGAGCCTTTTTGAAAAATCAGCTTTTGCTGTATTAAGTAGTTTGGACATTAAATGATAAAAAAAAGTTGGTAAATTGTAAGAAGTAGGTTTAGTTTTGGTGGGTCGGGGGGTCAAGTCTACATATGGATCTGATATTGATGCTAAAGTCTTTTTTCTGCAATACCTTTTCATGGGACCTAAATGATAATACAAGTAAATTAGAAGTCAGAATTTTCAATATTTTGAGACCCTAAGCCAATACTTCTAATTTTTTAAAGAAAGGCCATCTTTTAACAGCCCAGTCAAAAGACATCCTATGAAGACATTCTGACAACTAGTGATGCAGTTTTAAGTTTAAAAGGAGCTAGCAGAATATGTTTTTAACAAATCTATGAATATACCTGGAAACTTGATATAAAGATATCCAGAGGCTACAAACATTTAGTTTGAAATATACTTGCTTCACTACTGTGTGATCTTACCACACACAACAGCATGACAGGATGCCACTGCCTGCCATTGAAATGTATATATGAAGGAGGACAAAGATAGAAATTGTATTCTATAAATACCCTGGTTTGTAATAAATCCAAAGCACTTGTTTAAATTGATAAGTGACCTAATCCGTTTGAATTTCTTCAAATCCAAAAGTTTTTAATAGGAACCAATCTATAGGCCTCTTCCTGTATTCTCCACAGGTTTTACTCACCAAGAGGTCCTTCTCAGCTGTGAAAACATGACCCTCCTCAAGCTCTATTTGCAAGAAAGCGAATCCTGCATTACCCAGAACACTGACTTCTCCTGTTTCCCCTCATGGCGAATCAAGAATGGTCAGAAACAGGCCTCCTTTCCTCTATTTTATTATACAGGAGTCTCAGTAGACTCGCAGGGCTCTTTCTTGAAGTGGACCAGAGTGCCTCCACATCATTCTTTGAAATCAGCATAGTAAGCCAGTGAAGCATCCACAGGACTTGCTTCCTGAAGATTTCCTCTCCTGAAACCGAGTCTAGTAACAGTGGCTAAAAGTCAGCTTTGACCCTCTCTGCTCTGAACCAGACCAATGGTCTCTATAAGAATGATGGAGATAAAAACAGGCTAGGCACAAGCTTTTTTCTGAGATCCCTTCCTCACACCCTAGTGACAACTGGCTCTCACAACCCAACCATAAAGTTTCAGAACATTTTTTGAAATTTTTCATAGTATGAAACATTTGACAGCTTCCAAGTACTGAAAAAGCAATCAGTACAGTGCCCATATGAGAAAGTAATTATCCCCTTACACATATGAAGAAAAGGAGCAACAATAGGGGGGTGAGCTGAAGTAGATGATTTCAAAAAGCTTATATTATATATTCGTATTGCAGTAGCATGCAAAGACTCCAGTTAGAATTTGAGCCCTATTGGTCTAGGTGCTATACAAAAAGGGTCACCACCCCACTGACAGACCTAACCAAAAAGAAACAGCCAAATGTAGTTCAGTGGACTGATGAGTGTCAGAAGGCCTTTAACCAGCTTAAAGCAACACTCATGTCTGACCCTGTGCTAAGGGCCCCAGACTTTGACAAACTGTTCCTAGTAACCACAGATAGTCCAAGCGTGGTGTGGGAGCAGTTTTAATGCAGGAAGGACAGAATCAAGAATTCCATCCTGTCGTCTTTCTCAGCAAGAAGCTGTCTGAGAGGGAAAGCCACTGGTCAGTCGTGAAAAGGAATGTTACACCATTGTCTACGCTCTGGAAAAGCTACGCCCATATGTTTGGGGATGGTGTTTCAACCTGCAAACCGACCATGCTGCACTAAAGTGGTTTCATTCTGCCAAGGGAAATAACAAAAAACTTCTTCGGTGTAGTTTAGCTCTCCAAGATTTTAATTTTGAAATACAACACATTTCAGGAGCTTCTAACAAAGTGGTTGATGCACTCTCCCGTGAAAGTTTCCAAGAATCAACTGGTTAAAATCGTCCTTGAGATGTGGGAAATACTGTTAGTTTTTATACAGTCCATAGTATATCTAAAGGTACATGTGTCTAATTAACTCTGTTTTCTCCTAGAGCTCCAGGAAGAAATCACAGTCAGTGTGGAACCGGCTGTCCAACACTATCTGTGATTTGGGGGGCATGTCAAATATAAAGGGAAGGGTAACCACCTTTCTGTATACAGTGCTATAAAATCCCTCCTGGACAGAGGCAAAATCTTCTTACCTGTAAAGGGTTAAGAAGCTCAAGTAACCTGGCTCGCACCTGACCAAAATGACCAACAAGGGGACAAGATATTTTCAAATCTGGGGGGGGAGGGTGGAAGGGTTTGTCTGTCTGTGTGATGCCTCTGCCGGGGACAGATCAAGAAAGCAGTTAGTAAGTTAGTACTAGAGTTAGTAAGTAATCTAGCTAGAAAATGCGTTAGATTTTCTTTTGGTTTTGGCTTGTGAAATTTGCTGTGCTGGAGGGAATGTGTATTCCTGTTTTTTCTGTCTTTTTGTAACTTAAGGTTTTGCCTAGAGGGATCTCCTTGTTTTGAATCTGACTGCCTGTGAGATTATCTTCCACTCTAATCGTGCAGAGTTGTTCTTTTATCTTTGTTTTGTTCTTCTAATAAAGTTCTGTTTTTGTAAGAATCTGATTGGGTTCTTAGGGTCCTAAAAACCCAAGGCTGGTCTGTGCTCATCTTGTTTATTCTCAAGCTTCCCCAAGAAAGGGGGTGTAAGCCTTGAGGGGATATTTTGGGGGAAGACATCTCCAAGTAGTCTCTTCCCTAATTCTTTGTTAAATCACTTGGTGGTGGCAGCGTACCCTCCAAGGGCAAAAAGTTTGTGCCTTGGGGAAGTTTTACCCTAAGCTGGAAGAAATAAGCTTAGGGGGTCTTTCATGCGGGTCCCCAGATCTGTACCCTAGAGTTCAGAGTGGGGAGGGAACCCTGACAACCCTTCAATAAAAAACTCATGGCACTGAGACTTGGAGCTCAGACTTGGACTAAAAATAGCAGTGTAGATGCTGGGGCTTGGGCTGGAGCCTGGGATCGGAGATCCTTCCCCCTCGCAGCCCTGTGAGCCAGGCCCGCTGCAGCATGGCATGAGTCTTTTATTGCACTGTAAACATACCCAGAGAAAAAGAGAATCCCTGACCCAAGGGCTTGCAATAAAATCATGAGATTTTCCCAGCAGCCATCTTCCATCCTTGGTCACATTCTTTTGAGACTAATGATTGCTGCTGGCTTGTATCACTGCTGATGGCAGCTAACTTCCCAAAAGGAAATTAAGAGACAAGAGGAGAAACCAAGGCTCCATCTTCTCTCTGCATCTTCTAGCACAGCAGGCCCAAAAAGGACACTAGGTATAATGCTGGTGCAGCAGCTGCACTGCCCAGTTACTGGAGTCTCTGTGCTTATCCAAGGCACAATACTTTTAGAGTCGGCATGCCTCATTGCTGTCCCCTACCCAAATTGTGCTCAAAGCTGAACCACAGTTATGTTTGAGAAATGTCAACTGCTTTGCCTGAATTCATACTGCAAGTCAGAAATAAGGTTATATTACTGAGGAATTGCTTCAACCCCTCCAAACTTCTAGACCTCAGTGCCTTCCTTCCACACTGCCATGCCTCCTAGAGGTGATATTTAAGAACAAAGTCATAGTAGCATCTAAAAAATTGCATGAAAAAGATGGAGGTGAAATGTCAAGTCCTTTTCCCACCTTAATCACTTCCTGGTGCATAATAGTCTGAATTTGTTCATTTTCAATCTTATAAAAATACTATCTTATTTACTTTCATGAAATTATTGGAGCTTTCAATAGCTCTATGCAGATCTAAATGAATAAAATAAACCTACCTGCAGTTGATTAAAATTCTTCTTGTATGAGTCTTGCTTTTGCTGTAGAGCAATCGCGAAGGGTGGGATTTCAAGGTGCATGTGAGCCATGCACTCTGTTTCCCGAATTAAAGTCAATATCTGAGGGTCAAAATTCACAAATAATTCTCCTGTCTCTGGAGCCTTCACCAACAGGGATGCCTGAAGCCCTGATTTCGTTACTTCAATCTGCAGGAAACAAGAAACAAACAGTCTTGCCAAATAATCACAACCAAGTCAATACTATGCTCTGAATTTGGATACAAATATACACCTACAGCCTGAATTACAAAAGTGCTAGTTTCAGAGTAGCAGCCGTGTTAGTCTGTATTCGCAAAAAGAAAAGGAGTACCCGTGGCACCTTAGAGACTAACAAATTTATTAGAGCATTAGCTTTCGTGAGCTACAGCTCCGATGAAGTGAGCTGTAGCTCACGAAAGCTAATGCTCTAATAAATTTGTTAGTCTCTAAGGTGCCACGGGTACTCCTTTTCTTTTTGCAAAAGTGCTAGTGGAAACTTAAACTAATACTCCAATCTGATACAGTCTGAATCTAAGCTTAATATCACCTCCATTTAGATTAGAATGAAAAACTGCCTTCCCGCCAAGCTAAGTAATTACCTATATTTTCTTCCGAATTTTGGTCCTGTTGTAATAATTGGGCCTATAAGTTTACCCTAATTGTGAGCTCAACTGTAAAAAGTGGGTAATGATGCATGAATTATAACAATAGCCTATTATATGAAATTGTTTCAAAAAAGGTAAAGAAACCCCAAAAGCTAAATTAATTTAAACAAGAAGGGCTTCACTAATACCACTCAATGACTGTTAAAATCATGCCTGATGAACAAAAAAAGTTAAGGACCAAAAATGTATAAACAAAAACTGGTGTGTCAGAAATTAGGACTAATTACTAACAAAATAGCAAGGAAATGGACTATTCTACATCTCTCTCCTTTTTATGGTCATTTAACAACAACAAAAAAGCATTTGGGGGAAAAATTGGCTTCTGGAACTAGCTTCACCATCATGACTGCCACCCCCCACTGTCTCTGGGACCCCAGCCTTCATCAGCCTGATATGAAGAAGTGTCCTGACCAACCTGGGGAAAAAAAATAGGGGAGGGTGAGCCCAGATGACATTGCCACCTCTACTAGCTCCAGCTGAATCCTGACCACCATCTGGGTTGTAAGACTTATCTCTCCCGTCCTTTCCTACCTTATTACTTTTCTTTTCTACCTTTCTCCATTGCTTTCTGTTTAATAAGAGTCTGGCTTAGCTGGCCAACGCTATATATTTTGCAACACTGCTGTGAGCCTGTACACCTAACAACAGTGCCCTAAACAGCCTGCTAACAAAACAGTATGCTGTGCCTGTGTTTTCTCAGTAAGTTTACAAGTACTAGTCAACAAGAAAAAGACAGAAGCTGCATTTTCTAGCTTTGCTATTCTTTTCTCTTCCCTTTTGTGTGTGTTTGTTTTTTTAGGAAATAGAATCCAACTTTAGCGCTGCAATAACAGCTCCTGCACATCTCAACTAACTTCTCTTTTCCCCAAAAAGGACAGCTATTACCAGCTTTAATACCATCTAAAAAACTGTCAGACAAGGGGGTTTTCCTTCTAAAAATTCTCCAGCAAAAAAATGGAAACAAAAAGTGCTGTTAAAATAAAAGCCTTACTTAATACTTTAATAAGCCCTTCTCCCATCCCCACCAGAGCTTCTTTTCTGTATCTTTAATAAGAGGTTAAAAAGCTTTTAATGGCGTGTTTGCCACGATACTAAACAGGCTACGGTGTCTGTATACCAAACTCAAAACCTTGTTTAAAATTGTTTAACATTCAACTGTAACTGGGTTATGTTAACACCTTTAGCTCTTTGGGAACCTTTATTCCACCTAAATTAATCAGGCAGGCCACGAACATGAAAATTAATGGAGCAACACAGACTGGAGCTATGAAGGAAGTAGTGTCACAAATAGAATGGAGAGCCTCCATGACCACAAAAATGTAGGGCTAAAAAGGACTCAGAGATCACATAGTCCAGCCCCCTGCACGGATGCAAGATCAAGTCTGGGATGGCCTAGAAATACAGGTGTTTGTCTAAACTCTTCTTAAAAAGCTCCAGTGATGGAGATTCCACAACCTCTCTCGAAGGCTATTCCAGTGCTTAACTACCCTTATTGTGAATTTCAGATCAATTTTCCAGTTTGTCAAGGTCCTTTGGAAGTTTAATCCTGTCCTGCAGAGTGATTGCAACATCTCCCAGCTTGCTGTCATCCACAGATTTTATAAACATACTCTTCATGCCATTATCCAAGTCACTAATGAAATGATTGAATAGTACTGGACTCTGGACAGACCCTTGCAGGACCCCACTAGATGCCTCCTCCCAGGGTGGCAGCAAACCACTCAATTTTTTTTTTGAGTACTTTTTCAAAAAGTTGCAAACCCACATTATAATAATTTCATCTAGGCCACATTTCCCTAGTGTCCTTGTAGGGGGGTGGTTACCGTTACCTACTCCTGCTCCTGCCCTGTAGGGCTTAAAAGCCAAGCCTGGGAGAGAGCCAGGCCTGGGAGAGAGCCATGTTAAACAATTTTAAACAAGGTTTTGAGTTTGGCTGAGGGCAAGAAAAGCTAGGCTGATTGGGGAAATGGCTGCAGCTGGGCCATGCCCCAATCAAGCTGCAGCTCTGCCTATAAGGTGGCTGCTAGGCTGAAGCTTAGCCAGTCTCTCTCTCTGCGTTCAGAGAGGGAAGGAACTGGCTGCAGGGACCTGAGGGAATACCTAGATTGGGGCAGGGCTGAGGGGGAAAGGCCAAGGGAGCTCCAGCCTGGAAACCCCCAGCTGGGAGGCCTAGATTAGGGCCTATTAGGTATTGAGGTTGCAAGGGGGCAGCCCATGGGTAGACAGGTCCAAACCCCTTCGCCTGTGATGAGTGGCTGATACACTGCAGTCTGCCCAGGGAGTGGGGCTAAGCGATGATTAGTTGTAGCCAAGACTGAGGCGAGGTGGAGGTAGTGGGTGGGGGTTCCCTGGGGAGGGGAGACCCTCAGGGATTGTTGGGGTTTACTGCCAGGGGGCAGCATCCCAGTGGGAGGAGGCACCGGGTCCTGGGAGGGACTGGGGCTGGCGATAAGGCAGATCACCAGACGGCAGAGGGCACTCCAGAAGCTGACTAGCTAATTCCCAGGGACAACCAGCAGGAGGTGCCGCCGAGTGAGTCCGGCTCTATTACAGTCCCATATAACTGTGTCAAATCCTTACTGAAATCAAGCTATATCACATCTTCTGCTTGCCCCATCCACTAGTAACTGTGTCAAAAAACAGGTTTCAGAGTAGCAGCCGTGTTAGTCTGTATTCGCAAAAAAGAAAAGGAGGACTTGTGGCACCTTAGAGACTAACAATTTTATTTGAGCATAAGCTTTCGTGAGCTACTGCAGCTACAGTAGCTCACGAAAGCTTATGCTCAAATAAATTTGTTAGTTGCTAAGGTGCCACAAGTACTCCTTTTCTTTTTTGTGTCAAAAAAAGAAATTAAGTTGGTTTGGCATGATTTGTTCTTGACAAATCCATGCTGGCTATTACTTATAACGCTATTACTTATAACACTATTATCCTCTAGGTCAGGGGTCCGGAGCCGCATGCAGCTCTTTGGCTGCCCCCTTTGCAGGCAGCCATTTTCTGAAGGGGTGCAAGGTGCAGGTTCTGGCCGGGAGGCGCTTACCACAGGTGGCTCCCGGCCAGTGATGCAGCAGGGCGCTGGCCTCACACCACTCCCAGAAGCGGCCAGCTGCTGGTACTTCTCTATGAGCCCCTGGGGGGAGGGTGGCAGCAGGTCTCAGTGCATTGGCCACACCCACAAGTAGCGCCCCCACAGCTCCCATTGGCTGGTTTATGGACAATGGGAGCTTTAAGGATGGTGCTGGGGTGGAGGCAGCGCACGGAGCCGCCTCTTCTCTTTCCCCGCTCCCCCTGCCACCAGTGGCTCACAGAGACATACCAACAGCGAGCCGTTCCCTGGAACGGCATGGGGCCAGAGCCCTGCTTTGCCGCCTGCTGGGAGCCACCTGTGGTAAGAGCCTCCCGGCCAGAGCATGTACCTTGCACCCCTTCCTGCACCCAAACTCCCTCCCCAACTCCACACCTCCTCCTGCACCCCAATCCCCTGCCCCAGCACGGAGCCCTCTCCTGTTTATATTCAAATTCAAATGGCAGAAGTCACATTAAAAGTATTGGTGAATAGTAATAACTTTAATATGTTCAATTATTATTAGTTGATAAATTCTAACTCTACAAGTAGCTTTGCATGTAATGCATCTCTGGAAATATTTTGGTCAAAACCAAAAAACAAAAAATGACTCTTCTTCTTTGAAAGATTATCGACCCCTGCTCCAGGTGCTTACAAATTTATTATAATTTGAAAAAATGACAAATCTGTATTTTTAGTTATTTGGGGGTAAGTGGAACACAGCTTCTTGCCTTGTATGGGAAATAATCCCAACCTGAACTACCTGATGCTGCTATGTCTCAGCCATAGATATATGTCCATTCCTCATTATTCTCTCTCCCTTGATCATCATTATCAGTTCAAAAGTTGTAGATAATGGCTGCCTAAGCAATACTCTGCCATGTGATTTATTCCATGTCGGGCACAGTATTCTACTTTCCGATCAAAGATGTAGCAGAGCTTTTCACCATATTTCAAGGGCCAAAACACACTTGTAGAGGCTGCTCAAATAGTCACAAATTCAATGCAATGACACATTGAACACAACTGCAATAATTCATGCTCTCAGGAAGCTGTCAAGTCATTTCACATCTTGCAAGTTCATTTATAATAATTCAGCTAATATTACTGTAAATTACTCAAGATGTTATTTTTCCATAACATTCATTGTGCAAATAAGGCAACACAACTTTCCCACAAAGAAATTCTGGAGTCCCCACATTTCTGTTAAGAGATTCATTATGCCTTCCACCATAGCTCGGGTGGTGCAATCCTCTTGAATTTTTTAGATGTTTTTCACTCAATTTTTTAAAACACATCTCTATGAAGTATCCCTTATGCCTCTTCCCCTCCTGTGCTAACATAAGCACACAAGCCCAGTATTGCTGCAAGCTTACTTTTAATGTCCAAACTCCTTCATCACCAATGTATGTTGAACAGAACTCGACTGACACAAGATTACAAGAGATCATAGTGGTAACTATCTTACTGTAGAAAGAGGGAGATGGGCAAGGTAATGCTCTTTTAGCAAAAATTAGAGACAGAAAAGATCTAGTTGGTGACTAACCTCTGGAATGGCCAAAGGGGTCTATGCAAGGAGTTGCTAGGAGGTTTTAGAGTGGTAGCCGTGTTAGTCTGTATCAGCAAAAATAACAAGGAGTCTTGTGGCACCTTAGAGACTAACAAATTTATTTGGGCATAAGCTTTCGTGGGTTAGAACCCACTTCATCAGATGCATGGAGTGAAAATACAGGAGCAGGTATAAATACATGAAAGGATGGAGGTTGCTTTACTAAGTGTGAGGTCAGTCTAATGAGATAAATCAATTAACAGCAGGACGAAGGGAAGAAATATAACTTCTGAAGTGGTAAGAGAGTGGCCCATTAGACAGTTGACAAGAAGGTGTGAGTAACAATAGGGAGAAATTAGTATTGGGGAAATTAAGTTTAGGTTTTGTAATGACCCAACCACTCCCAGTCTCTATTCAGGCCTATTCTGATGGTATCCAGTTTGCAAATTAATTCCAGTTCTGCAGCTTCCCATTGGAGTCTGTTTTTGAAGTTTTTTTTGTTGAAGAATTGCCACTTTTAGGTCCGTTATTGAATGACCAGAGGGATTGAAGTGTTCTCCTACTGGTTTTTGAATGTTATGATTCCTGATGTCAGATTTGTGTCCATTTATTCTTTTGCGTAGAGACTGTCCAGTTTGACCAATGTACATGGCAGAGGGGCATTGGAGGAATGTTTCTGTTATGTTCCCAATAACTACTGCACAGGCCATCTGGAGACCAGGTGCAGAAACCACCTCTAGAGCTCTCATGATAGGATGTAATGGTAAAGACAAGTCCCTCCAGTATCTCTAAAGCTTTGCAACATGTCAGCTGGGCCACATATTTTACCATCAGCTTGAAGCTCAATAAATCATTCAGCAGTCACTGAAGAGCAGTGAATATTTCTAAGTGTCCATCAAATCCCTGTTTCTACAGAGGAAGAGGAGGTTACTCACCCTGTGCAATAACTGACGTTCTTTAAGATGAGTGTCCCTGTGGGTGCTCCACTCCAGGTGTTGGTACATCCCTGTACCTTCGCTCTGAGATTTTTACAGCAGTACTCATACCAGTCATGCACACACAGTGCTTTCCCCCCCTGCCCACCGCTCTGAGTGTACCGTAATAGTATGCATGTGTGACCAGTCTCCTCAGTTCCTTCTCTACAAAGGAGGCTACCCCAACTCCAAAGTAGAGAACTCTGTGGAGAACCAGTATTGGGGGAAAAGCATACATTAAATGTTGAGCCCATGCGATCAGGAATGCATCTCCTACGGAATGTTTGCCCAATCCAGCTCTGGAGCAAAATTCGGGACACTTCTTGTTCTTCGCAGTCGCATAGAGGTCCAGGGTTGGATAGCCCCAAACGCGGAATATATTGCTTATGATCATGTCATTTATCTCCCAATCGTGATCCCAGGGAAAACGTCTGCTTAGTTCATCCGCGGTTGTATTCAGGGCCCCAGGAAGATAGGCAGCTGATATCCGGATGTTGTTCATGAGGCACCAATTCCAGAGCTTCACGGCTTCTGTGCAAAGTGAGTGAGATTGAGTCCTTCCCTGCCTGTTGACATAGAACATGCATGCGATGTTGTCTGTCATTATCCGAACATGTTGGTTCTGAATAAATGGGAGGAAGTGATGGCAGGCATTGCGTCTGGCTCACAGTTCTAGGACGTTTATGTGTAGGGAGGCTTCGTGGAAGACCATAGCCCCTGGACTGTGTGGTGGGACATGTGTGCTCCCCATCTTGTGAGGAATGCATCAGTAGTGATGATGAGTGATGGGGAGTCCTGGAGAAAAGGGACTCCTGAGCAGAGGTTGGAGGGAACTGTCCACCATCGGAGGCAGTCTTTGACTCTGAAGGGTATGGATAGAGGCTTGTTTAAAGCGTGTACGTTCAGTCTGTAAACCATGGCCAACCAAGCTTGGAAGCACCTCATGTAGAGGCATGCATTTTTGACCATGAAAGTACATGAGGCCATGTGGCCTAATAGTTGCAGGCAGTCTCATGCAGTGACCTGGAGACTGTTGCTAAATTTTGTAACCAGGAGTTTTATGGTGTTGAAACAATTGAGCGGGAGACACGCTATTCCCATTCGGGAATCGAGATTCACTCCTATGAACTCCAGTTGTTGGGTAGGACATAAGCTGGATTTGTTTTTGTTTATTTGCAGGCCAAGGGAAAGGAAGCAAGCAACGGTAAGCAGTGTGGATCGAAAAGCTTCATCGAGCATTGAGGCTTTGAGGAGACAAGCGTCGAGTAAGGAAATATTACAACCCTGTTTCCTGAGGTGGGCAGTGACCACCACTAGGAGTTGGGAGAAAACTTGGGGGGGGGGGGCAGTAGATAGGCCAAAGGCCAACGCTCTGTATTGAAAATGTGTCGAACCGAGGCTAAAACGAAGAAAACGTCTGTGGGCTGGATGAATAGTCACATGAAAATAAGCATCCTGTAGGTCGAGGGCTGAAAACCAATTGCCTTGCTCCAGTGCTGGGATTATAGTGGTGAGGGTAACCATTTTGAACTTTTGCTTTTTGATAAATTTGTTTAGCCGCCTGGGGTAGAGGATCGGTCACCATCCCCCGGTTTTCTTTTCTGTTAAGAAGTAATGGGAGTAGAAACCTCTCCCTCTGTGTTGTTTGGGGACAATTTCCACTGCCCCCAATTGAAGGAGATGTTGTACTTCTTGGAGGAGCAGTTGCTCGTGAGAGGGGTCCCTGAAGAGGGACGGGGAGTTGGGTGGGTGGGAAGCGGGGAGAGGAAAGGGATAGAATAGCCAACTGTGATGACCTCTAAAGCCCACTTGTCAGTGGTAATATTGCACCATTGATGGGAGAATGGGCACAGGTGGTGACCAAAAAAAGAGGCAGGCTGTGTGAGCACTGAAGTGGGAATATTGTTTTCTATATACCCTCGACCAAGGCTTCAAATTTGCTTATTGGTCGGAGGGGGTTGAGACACTGCTGAGGAGTTGGGATGGCAGCGTTGGTATCTGGATCTCTGCCATTGCTGTTGCTCGTGAGATCTATGGAATTGTTGGGTGTATGTGGGGTAGCATGGTCGCTAGTAAGGCTGGTATCTATATTGTCGCCTTCTGGTCATAGGGATTTGAATTCCTAGAGACCGAAGAGTTGCCCTGGAGTCCTTTATGGAGTGGAGTACGTCATTTGTGGTGGAGGCGAATAGTTTGTCACCGTCGAAGGGGAGATCCTGATTGGTACTCTGGATCTCACTGGGAAAGGAAGAGGATGAGAGCCATGATCCTCGGCGCATCACAGCTGCTGTGGCAGTGGACCTTGCTGCAGTATTGGCCACATCAAGGGCAATGCAGGAGATTATTTGTCCCTTGGAAACTATGGCTGTAAATTGTTGTTTCTTTTCTTCTGGAATGTGATCAATAAAGTCCATGAATTTATTGTAATTTTTGTGGTCGTACTTTGCTAGAACGCTGTATAATTAGCAATGCGAAACTGCATCGTGGAAGAAGCATATACCTTACATCCAAGCAGATCTAATCACTTACTGTCCTTGTCGGAAGTGGTGGAGCAGGGAAATTGGTGTTTGTTCTTTTGGTTAATTGCTTCTACTACCAGCGAGTTTGGTGCTGGGTGAGTAAAAAGGAATTCTGAGCCCTTGGAAGAGATAAAGTACTTTCAGTCCGCTCTCTTACAGGTAAGCAGGCTTGCAGCTGGGGTTTGCCAAATGGCCTTGGCAGGTTCTAAATGGGCTGCATTGATAGGTAATGCAATTCTAGAAGAATAAGAGGGCTGCAGGATGTCAGTTAGCTCATGCTGCTGTTCAGGAACTTCCTCCAGGTTAATTCGTGACTCATTGGCAACTCTTTTAAATAGGTCTTGAAATTTTGAGAAGTCGTCTGAAGACTTCGGAGGAGGAGAAAGCAATGCTTCATCAGGCGGAACAACTGGTTCTACTGAGTTAGAGGCATGCCGTGCTTCCTCTTGCAGTTGTGACAGGGCTGCCTGGAGTCCGTGGCAGGGTGGTCAGCTGGTGGTACCAATCAGGTCTCACGCCTGGCTGCATTGGTATAATGAGTGTGGTCCTGAGTATAAGGAGCTCATGGAGCCCAATATTGCCACTGTGGTGGGAAGGGCATGGGTGGTGCCATCCAGGGGTTCAAGCCGCATGGGGCAGGACCCTCTGAGTAGGACGAGGCAGCTTCTTTATGACCTCTCTTGACTGGGGTCTGTGGATGGGACATCTGATAAGGTGAAAATCCTCCCTGAAGCCCAGATTCCTCATCAGTGGAGGAAAGCTGTGCGGACCTTGCCTAAGGGTCCGGAGAGAAGTAGGTGTTAAGTAGGGATGACTGCAAGATAGGTGACACCAGCAGGTCCCTTGAGTGTGTGAACTGCGGTGCCACGGTGCCTCTGAGGGGAGGGCTGAGCGAGAGGAATTTGTTGTGAGGAGGGGTTCCTCTGCACCGGTGTCCTGAGCGTTCTGTCACTGCCGGCTAGCTCAAAGGCTGATGGTGCTGGGAGAGTGGGAGGAGCCTGTGGGGGGTCAGACAGGCTAGTATGCATTGGCACTGCTTCCACAGCGGTGCCAAATGGTGCCATGTGAGAGGCAGGCAACTGAAAGCCTGAAGCCTCGGCTCCGGAGGTTAGTGTGACAGCCCCACGTGGGTTTCGCACAGTGCCAGAGGAGCCAGTCGCATCAAAGGTACTCAGCCGGGGGAGCGCAGGGAGGGAAGCAGTAGCTGGAGAAGGCTTGTCCCTGAGAATACCCTTTGTGGGTGACAGAGACTGATGGTTTTTTGAAGTTTTCTTTTGTCTCTTTGAAGCAGGGGGGCTGCGATGTACAGCAGAGTCAGAGCCCGGGTCTGAGGATGATCTGAGAGATTTTTGCAGCAGGAGCAGTTTTAGCCGCAGCTCCCTATCTTTGCATGCCCTGGATTTCAACTTGCTGCAGTGGGCACATTTTTGGGGGATGTGAGACTCCCCCAAACATTTAATACATTTAGAGTGGCCATCTGAAAGAGGGATGGCATCATTACAGTTAGAACAGCGCTTAAAACCTGGAGAGCCAGGCATGTCAGAGGTGGCTGCGCTGACAGGAACAAAAAAAGGTGTTTTGTTTGTTTGTTTGTTTGTTTTGAAGAGAAGGGAAAAGGTAAGCTAAAACTGGTAAGCTAAACTAAGAGGGAAAACAAGTTGAACAAGGGAGAAAAGAAATTCGCTAACAAGTCTGCTGAGCTCCGTCTCAGGCTGGGGATGGTAGAGAAGGAACTGAGGAGACCGGTCGCACCTGCATACTCTTAAGGTACACTCAGAGCAGGGGAGGCAGGCTCTGCGCGTGCGTGACTGGTACGAGTACTGCTGTAAAAATCTCCGAGTGAAGGCGCAGGGACTCACCAACACCCGGAGTGGAGCACCCACAGGAAGATCTCTCAAAAAAGAATCATACCTTGTGAAGTGGGTGTACTGAGAAGGGAGCATGTAGGAAGCTTTGTTCATCGCCAGTGCTCCTACAGCAGCAAAGAAGGAGCTTAGCCTGTTCTCAAGCACCGAGATGGTGGTCTAGTCCATGTCCATCCACCCTCTGTGGTTTCAAACAAGTATGATCTGCCAGCAGTAATGCCGCCAACCCCCTAATGCTGCTATGAACAGTAAGGATAGAATTTGCCTGTAGTGCATAGTATTCTGCCTGAATTATGGACACATTTCATTTTGAGCTAGGCACTTCAACAGGAAAGTTGGCCAGATTCTCTTCAGAAAACAATCTGTTGGACACAGTACAGTGTGAGGGCCTGCAAAAGAGCCAGTTCCTGCAAAGGAACTGTTTACTCAGTTACAGAGCCCTGATTATGGTTTAAGTTCTATACCGGCCCCATCCCATGACACTTCAAAGCAGCATAGGAAGTGCTCTAAAGTTCAGCTGTTGGCCATGACCGCCAAGAGGTCATCTGCCAGTGGAAAATAGCTAAAGCACAATAACGTTCCCTCTCCCACCCAATTTTTACCCCCATGCTGGGTGCTGCAGGAGAAGGTACAGCAGCTAGTTATACCAGTACTCTGCCAATTAGGGGCTTCTTATACTATGGCAATCCACTTATCCCATGTTTAGACAGCATCTAACCCGGTGGGTCCCTAGGCATTAATACGGCAGCAAAAACACTAAAAACAATTCAGTTTTCCCAGTCACAGCAGCAAGTGAAACATTTTACCTGCTGAAGCCATCCCCTGTGATAAATAACCTCAAACTCCAAGAGGACCTTTGCCACTTTGTTGTAGTTGCGGACTATGCGCTTCGCTTCTTCTGTCTGCAGAACAGTGGGATGCTGTTGGAAGAGGTCCATTGGTTCCTGGATCTTGTGGAAGAGTTGGCGTGCCCACAAGATCTTACCAGCTATTGGAGGCAGGTTACGAGCCAAAGGAGGGTCATTTTTCTGCTTAGTGTACAGCTTAGAGACCATCTCAATGTCATGACCATAGTTCTGAAGGATTTTCTGGTATTTTTCATCAATGCCAAGATTGGGGATTTCTAATCTGATAAAAAAAACCAAGGATTATCACTGGAAAAGTTACCACAAGACTTCAGTGATTAGGAGGCTCTTCTAGTTTTGAGTTTGAATGTACAATCATTTTTACACACTTTTGTATGCTCTGTGGGAGGACAAATGCATTCTCAGCCTGATATTCAACACCACCTTCCAAAGTACATTCCTACAACCAGAAGCTAGGCCTGGCTTAGACAGTTTAACAGAAAGTGTTTCTAAATAAGCCTAGAAATATCCCTCTATCACCCATATAAAGGGAATCTCACTAGTGCTAACTTCAAGTGTAAGATCACATGTTTTTCAACAAGTAGTAACACAACCCTGAACCCACCAATGGCATGAAATACAGGAACTCAGTTATACAGAATAGGGCAGAAGAACTGTGACAGTACAGACTGAGCTTCCCCTTCATTCTGCCATTTTAATAATTGAAAGCGGTACTGCTAGCCCATCTTCAGCTATTGATACCACAGCTAACCATGGCAATGAGATATTGAGCATGCTGCATCTTGATATACGATGACGATAAATAGATTTCAATATCCAAAAGAGAACCTTCAGCTCACATGCAGATAGTCAATATAAACAAGCAGTTCCCATGCTATATTTCAATCTTAAAGACAGACAAAAATAAATAGACTTTGGATACTGCATTAGGGATATAGAACAACAACAAACATTGAATGATTTTTTCTTTCCAGTGTCTATAATCAATGTGCTGGGGGGAAAGGGGGAAGAGCTTCAACAATAAGGCATAAATTACCAATGTAGAAGTTAAATATGTTTGACCCTAAAAAGCTTAAATTATTCAAGAACCATTATCCTTACATAAAGTTTACACTGTCATCTAAGGTCAGTAAGATACGATGATCTCACAAATGTGGTGGCCATGCAATTGCCCAGAAATAAATTCTACTTATGCAGATTGTCAGAAGTGTTAAGCTTTTCTTTTAAAGAAATCTGAGTAGATCCTTTCTTTTTATCAGAATTGATGAAGAGACATACTTAAAATGATTACTCAAGTATCAATTTATGTCCAACAAGAACAAAAGCATTTTATAGCCAATTTCTTCATTTTTTCTGTGTCAAAAGAGGTTATATTTGACCTAATGTGCAGAAAACTGGTATGCTACTCTAGGACAAACTAGATATATTTATAAATATCCCTTTACCTTTCGAATTTCTTCAGCATACTAAGAGCTCTTTCAGTGGTTGGAATCCTTTCAAAGGTGATATCCATAAAGGTCTTTAACTGATTCTGGAGAAGGAAAAAAGGTTATGCTGAGGAGAGCTTTATGGAGTACACATATTAAATATACAAAGTACTACCTGTCTGTGTGTTTATCACATACTGTACATGAACACAAACTACTTACCTGATAACAGCTGCAGTTATCCTACTTTAGATGTTGTGTAAAAAAGAAAAAAAAAGCAGAAAAACAATCTACCTCTCCAGTTCTCTCTGTAGCTACAGAAACCACACAAGCTCTTGTCTTCTCAGCTATTCAACCACATTAACAACTATAATCTGAGGGAACGCTTTCCTTCTCCAAGGCAGCTAAATTAAGATCTCAGATGGATATTGGCTTAGTACAGCAACTTTGTTCTCCCATCAGCTTTACATGGCTCCAGTGGTTAGGGAACCTAAAGTGTGTGCAGTTTGTCTGGATTATACAGCCCCTTGAGAGCCTGAATTTGAGGATTAGGGGTAGGAACTTCTCTTTCGGGAGAAATGGGAGAAGAGGTGCTTAAGTTCTGTAAAAGTGAGTATCCTCTACTATTCCCTGCACTGGAATACTATGTGTGTTTTGGCCTTTATGCACCAGTCTGGTTTTACCGGTAGACAGTTAAATGCAATGTGTAGCCCCTACAAACAGTCCCAAAGGCTGTATCAATCTCAGGATGGATAGGAAGTGATAATCCACTAAGGCTCTGTGTGATATTGGAGTGGTATTAGATTTATCATTCATTCTAAATTTGTATTTTTGATCCATGAGCAAAAGCACTCTAAGTGCTCCAGCCATTAAATCAGAGCTTACATATGTAATGCCCACAGACCCCGGTCGTTGAGATTGAACCTGGGACCTCTGGAGCTTAGTGCATGAGCCTCTACCACATGAGCTAAAAGCCTGTTAGCTAAGGTTGTAGAGCAGACTCATTTAACTCTTTTTTAATTGGTCTTGGTGCCACTAGATGGGACAGAACACCACACCCAGGAGGTGTGTGGATTATACATAAATAAGTTGATATTGCCTCAAATGGACACTTTCCCCTTTTAGCATTCAATAAATTAGCAGTACTAAACCTAGCCCCCCACCCCCAATCACAAAGCACTTAATTATGCTACCTACATGAAGGTCACTGGTCTGTTTGCAAAACTCTTCATAGTCCTGGTCAAAATCAGTCTTTCGTTGATCTAAGAAGTTATACTCCTTTTTCTTCATGATGGCAACAATGCTCTAAACAATTTTTGAAAGAAAACAACATATGAGAATACAGTTGCCTTATCAAGCAATCTGTCATGTTCAGTTACTTCCATCTGTTGGGTTTACAAGGTTGTGTTCTGTGGTTTCTACTACAGATATTAAAATCTTCATTTTTCAGATGCATAAACAAAACAATCTGAGTGACAGATAAGGAAAATAATATAAAACAGACCACAGGAGTGACACTTTAAAACACTCCCATCTATTGTAACGGTTTTAATAGAAACTAATAGAAAATGCAAAGCCTAGTGATTTTCTCATTTCAACACATTTGTTACCTATAAATAATTTTTTCTCATACAAGTGTGCAACACTTCCACACAATACACTCTGGTGCAAAATAGTAGTATATCAGACAAAGCGAACAAAAGTTCATATTAAATTTCTAACAAAAACACACCATTAATAGTATTCTCCTTTAATCTATGTATTCTGTGATGAAAAGAGGAATATTCAAAACCACATTCCACTGCATGAACAGCCCTAGCATTTGTTACCTGCCCACTGTTCCAGCATTGCTGCAGTTTGCACAAATGGAAGCACAGATTGGTTGACCCCCCAACACCAGTAGCCGATAATACTGTTAAAAGTTGTGTTTGCTCCTGCTGATCAGCCACAGTTCAGCATGCTAGCTGTTTGTCATGCTCCACTTATCATTTAAGTCCAACCCATATTTTTCAGTGGCATAGATGGATTCACCATTGTGAAGACATTTTAATCTAAACTTACTGATTTTTCCCTTGTTATAATGATTTCTTCCATGAACAAAGTAAATCTAAGATAGCAACTAAAAGACAGACTATTATATTTGTTCATACAGTTATATTCAACTGGTAAATGGACTCCAGAAACCTTTACTTGTCAAGTGTTTCAGCCAACCACAAGACAGTGGATACCTATGACACTGCCACATAGTTCAGTAATTTAAATAAGGCTGCTACTATCAATAGCAGCATGGCCTCATAATGACCTTCAGGCCTTTTTTTTAATTGGCCTTTAATTTTTACCATCAACAGCTTAACATATGTATTATTTCAGAATGAAGCATATATTTTCTCCCCCTGAACAGAGGGCCTGCATAAAGCTCTTAACACAGGACTTCAGTGGTGCAATGGATCTTGAGTGGGTCCACGGAGTTTTACCCTAAGACCATTATCAAGACAATTCTTTACCAGCAACTCGTCTTAAGGCACCGCTGTAGCAGTGAAACATCAGCACCAGACAACCTAAACAAGTGACCTCCCATCACAATGTTCAAACACTATGAATTTCATTTTTATACTGATAGAATCATGACATTGTGCACTTGACTGTGAAAGGAATAGTGAGGAAAGGAAATAAGGAATCCATGTATCTCTGCCCTAACCTCTTGCATTTATCCATGTTTTGCATATTTTGCCTATTTCACCCCAACCTTTCTTGCTTATACTCCCTTTCTTCTTTGCACATTTATCCCTCCCTCTAAACCTTTGATGGAAAATGCTTATTTAACAGCAATTATATTAACTATAAAAGTCTCATGCATTCAAGTAGATTCAACAATACAAATCTTTGATAACGGACTAGTACCCAATAAGGTTAGTACAGCCTATTTTTAAAACTTCTCCATAGTCTGTCATCTGCATTTGTTGCTTTAATTCCAACTCTCCCTAATGATGTGAGAGGTCAAGATTTGCTTGGTGTGTACCTGATATTTTGTTGCCATAACTTCCAATCCTTCAATCTTTGATTCTTGCAGAACTGAGTAGGTTGTAATGGTACTGAAGACATGTATAATTTTAACTAGACGTCGATGAAACATTTCAAATTTTCCAAAGATATACATCTCACTAAAATCAAACTGTCTTTCAGCTGGATTTTGTTCTAGTTTTTCTTTTGTCTTGTGAAAACAATTTTGATACTCCTTGGAAACAACAAAATTGAACAAACATGACAGACATTATAAACATTTCATTTTCATAATCTAGAATAGAATTATCTAGACAGTCACCAGCTCTAATCAGCTGGGGAGGGGGGTAAATTTGATCAAGTAATCACCTGTCTACACTACACCGAGTCTTTAGTGCACTTCTTCTCTGACAAATTAGGTTGAGAAATGGCATCATGGGATTCCATATTCATTATGTTTTCGTATTCGCTGATTCAGTTTGCTTATCACATCCTCAGCTACATCAAAACAACCCTTCAATGACACTATACAAGTGAACTCAAAAGTGGGAATTTAATTAACATGTAGAAAAAGAACCCAATTCACTTTCCCTTAGTTGGGCAGTAGTTAGAGCAAGGTTTATCACTAAAGGCAAATATGACAGACAACAAATCAAATACTGTAGTTCTGCTGAGTAACAGTGTCTTCAGTTTTTCCAAATCATTTCCTACAGTAAAGCACTGCATAAATTAGAGTGCAGCTCTGTTGCAACAAAGACACTTATTCTGGCTTGTGTGGACTGCACCAAACCTTACTATAATCGAGTTAAAAAAATTGTTCTGTCAAGGGTCAGACTGTGAACAATTTAATATTACTGGTACACAGTTTCTCTCGCAGGTAGCCCCATTTGAGTTGCGTACAATTACTCTAATCTGAAGAACTACTGAAGAGCCACGATTTTCACAAGTGCTTAGTGATTCTGGGTGTTGAACTTGTAATACTTTAAACCATTTTCTAAGGTTGGATGCTGAGAACTTCTTGAAAATCCACCCCCTTTACAGTGTTTTAAGTTCAGCACCCAGAATCACTAGTCTCTTTTGAAAATCCTGGCCCAGACAGCTTGCTTGCCCCTGACAATAAGGGATTCATAATCTATCCCTACATTCGTGAATCGGACTTTAATTCCAAACTAGTGCTTCTCAATATGCAAATGAAAAATATTTAATTTAGATATTAAGGTTTGATTTTTTTTTTGTAAAGGGGCTCGAAGAAGTTGGTTGCCAAATTCCAAAAGGCTTTTTTTTAAAATCCCCACCTTAGACTATAGTATGCAAATCTCCAGAGTATGTTCTGGTTAAGTTCAGCAGCTCCTCCAAGTTACTAGGTTGCCATGTATTCACTCTAACAATCCACCCATCTCCTTGCCATGACTACCATATTTCTGGAGGAACTCAGAGGGCAAGAAAAATCCCAAATATTGCAGTTTTAACAATATCTATGTTGAAAATTTTAAGTCCCTTAGTGATTTAGAAGCCCAAATTCCATTTTCAAAAGTCAATTAGCATTTCAAAAGTTTACCCATAATCTCTTCTGGAGCTAATTGGGTGTTGAGGAATGTTTCCTTCCTGCTTTTATTATTCTTTCTAGATATAGTGACCAACATGCACCAGCTTGAGTGCCTAGAGCTAACCTCATATTCAAGCACCCAAATGAAAGCTTATATTTAGGTAAATAGGTATGGAGTTTGTAGTGCAACTTTAGGATTGGAAATTTTATCCATTGAATATTTGCTGACAGATTCTGATTATAATTATTCCAGGTTGAATACTTAAATGAACTTCAATTAAGGAAATGGAGTTACACACCAGATTTTTCCCAGGGAAAGTGAGATCATAGTTTGCCCCAACGTTTTACTAGAGAACTGTCTTTCACTTTTCTGTATGCAATGAATTCTTTAATGTCAGTCCCTGTTAGACAAAGGCAGAGAACACACCACAAATACCAACAGGACTAAGGCATTTGGAAACATCTGTAAGAATCTATGTAAACGTCATTATGGGATTCTCGCTGAAGAAAAAGTACTTAGTATTGAATGACTCTAAAGTAGTTAGTGCATTTGGGGAAAGACTTTAAAACAGGCTCTGTACCCAGGACTTTCAGAATATGATGACAAAGGAAAATACCACCACAGCATGAGGTCACTAGATGCAAGTTCAGGGGTAGAATAGGTGCAAGGAAAGGGATGTAGAGAAGAGGACCCAAGATGTCTTGGCCACTTTTGCATACTTGATTAAGAAGCAGCGAGGCAGTCTTTACGCACCAAGAATGAAGGCAGTCAGTCAGTCCCCAGACTGCATGGGAGAACATGTCCCAACCTGTTCTTCTACACCAGCAGTCAGATAAAGGAGTGGGGTGGGAGAATCCAGCCCTGAGGCCACACATTCTTTGCACTTTCATTTATCACACACTGAGCTTTAAGGTTACCTGTTTAAGTCTAATAGCTGCTTGCAGTTTCTCCATAACTATCTCCTGAGGCTGGTCCCAAATGGTGGCAGTCTTGTTAGTTATGTAAGCTTTACATGCTGTTATCATCTGATTTGTTACCTAAGAATAAAATTAATTTCTAGTCTTATGAATAGGTCAGATTTAACATGCTTTGTTTTCGTTTCATTTTATGTCCCCCATTTACTTTCTACTGGCCGACTGCACAGGAAGTGCCAAAGCTTCCAGCCACATGTGTAGACAAATGGTTTCATCTCCAATAGTCGATCTCAATTCCATTCCCCAGCCAAAATGCTGCTGATCAAGTCGTTACACAAGAGATGGGCTAGTCTAGAACTTTAAATGTGCCAAACGAGGTTGAGGTGACAAAGTGATTTTGCGCCTTGTGAGTGGAGTAAAACTAGTATGTCCCAGATGACTGAACTGGGAGAGAATAAATAAGAGGCATTCTTAAACTGAACTCCTATTTTCATGCAGGAATGAGGAGTGATAGTTAAGAAATGAGCTAAGTTAGCAAAACTGTTTGTATACAGAGTGCAAAATTCACAATTGGCAAAAACAGCTATAACTCCATGGAAATCAACCCAATCACACCTGCTTATGGCCAGAGTGAGTTTAGCCTAGATTGTCTTTCAAAGATTCCCCTCAAGGGCTCAGTGAGTTTTTAAACACTTGTCATGGTTATTTTCATCATTTAAAAGACTTCAGTCTGGATTCTTTTGATCAGCATTTTAATGTAGTCTACATTCAAAGGAGAGTGAAGAATTCTGTACTTTGAGACAAATGTGGTCTCACTAAATTTCCAGGATCCCTTTATGTTAGTCTCCCCATCGGATCTTTTAATTAAAAGTAAGCTGGTTGTTTTGTACAGAAAGTGATATTGATACAAAGAGAGAATGTTGTGTGCACCCACCTTCACAAACAGTGAGGTTATCTTCTCAGAGGTATTATAGTAACGTGAGATGCTGTGAATCATTTTTATTGCATTTATGAGACCGGGAATAGCATCTACCATGGACACCTAAAAGGAAACACCATAAGTCTCTCAGTGAAATTCACCACTGCCTTGTACCTTGTTTGATTTACAAATATGCAGAGAGAGTATAAAGTGTCACTTTTCTAATTTGACAGTCTCTTTTCTACTGTACATTCCCTTTACTGCATTAGCTAATCTATCTGATAGCCCAACCACTGTGATTAATTTGTCCGATTATTTTGAGAAAAATCTTGCAATTCAGACTCAGACAACAGAGATGCAAAAGGGAATCTAAAAGGGGCAAATAACTAGGGCCTAGTCTACACAATCTTCCACTGATTTAACTTTGCAATGTTGCTGTAGCCGTATTGATCTGACCATATTAGAGAGATAAGGTGGGTGTGGTAATATCTTTTATTGGTCCAACTTCTGTTGGTGAGAGAGACAATCGTTCAAGCTTACACACAGTTCTTCTTGGCACAGTCAGGGGCTTAGAAGCCTAAATCCCACTAACAGTAGTTGGAATTTTTGTCCCCTACGTGTCTAAATCAGATAGGTGTTGCAATGCTGAGCACTGCAATGCCTCAATATCTTTACAAATTCAGGCCATGGTCTTTAACTAAGTAAGTTATAATGAGTAACAAATGAAAAAATAAACCTCCTCGGCCTAGCTTCGGCACAGCTCTGAACACCCAAAATTTATTTTGAAATTAGTAAAAAAAAAAAAAAAAGTCAGCATTGTATCTCCTTGGATGTCAAAGAAACTGAGGCATTTGTCAGATCTGGCCTGGTATCCCTAAAGAAGGAACATTCACTACCAAGTAACTTGTTTTTCAGTGACAGCATATGATAAACCTGTTTGGGGAGCTTGGAACTAGCTGCAGGGATTCTGAGGATGCAATGTACTGTTACATGACTTTGAAACCGTCAGTGAAGCCTATGAAATGGAAATTTGCTTTCTGTTCCACTGCTATATCTTTTCATTCAGGGAGGCAAAAGTTGTACTTACAGGGTCACTGTTGTATAGGGGGTCACAGCATTTTTCCAGAGTGTAGAGATACTTCACATTGTCTTTGGCTTCATTAGCTGCATCAGTGATGCGAGTGTCCAGCTGTCGCCAGCTCTAAAAGTAAGAAGTAAAAACCAAAAATAATTATTTTAAGAAAAATTGAAATGTCAAAAATATTGTATCAGGTGAGGCTCTTGCCCTCTGTATCACATCAATAATTTCATTACAACCTGCAGCAACAGATAGGTAACTAAGCACAATAGAATGTAGTTAGTATTATAGTCTATTTTCCACTAGATGCCTATGTATATAATACCCATTAAAGTTAAATTAATTGATCCAGAGAAGAACAGGATTCCCACTATGCATAGATATGGCTACGTCTACAAAGCACACCACTTTCAGCGTCATGTAGGGTACATGCAGCTACACGCTGCAATGGAAAGCAGGCTGCGCCCACACTGCAGTGTGTAGCTACATGTGTCAGGGAAAGGCTCTAGCAGTGTGGAGGGAGCAAAAAAAGACTTCAGCAGCATCCTAGTTTTGGAGCCTTCCTCCATTGCCAGAGCTTTTCTGGGCGGTTGGGGAATACTCCTGCAGCAGGAAGCTGGCAGAACCTTTCCCCACTGCCTCTTCCCATCTCTTTCCTGCTGCAGGGAAAGGCTCCTGCAGTGGGACATTACACTGCTAAACATAGAAGTAAAAAGAAAAGGAGTACTTGTGGCACCTTAGAGACTAACAAATTTATTAGAGCATAAGCTTTCGTGAGCTACAGCTCACTTAATCGGATGCATTACGATGCATACGATAATGCATCCGATGAAGTGAGCTGTAGCTCACGAAAGCTTATGCTCTAATAAATTTGTTAGTCTCTAAGGTGCCACAAGTACTCCTTTTCTTTTTGTGAATACAGACTAACACGGCTGCTACTCTGAAACCAAACATAGAAGTGTAGATGGGGAGGTGCTGCTTGGACATGCAGAGAGTCACATAGGGTATATATCACCTAAGCAATGCCTTACGGTCTATAATGATATTTACATCCATGCCAGGGGTGCTATTTGTGTACATACTCTACACACCACTAAATGGAGTGTGCAGCATAGAGGTACCTTATCAGTTGGGTGGAGTTCCCAATTCAGCATCTAACTTGTCTTCACTTCATAGTCTGTTACACTTCACCCAGACAGTCGACACAATAATGTTCAAACAGCAAGTGGCATTGCCAGGGCACATTTTATACACTGTGTTCTACGTATGTATCATGTGATGCCATGAGATAATGAACCTGCATCACTCTCACCAAGACAGGTGAAGTTCTAAAGGCAAAAGGATTTTTTTTAAATTGGGGAACACTTAGTTAATATTCCCCTCAGACATAGTGGTAAATCCACCCAGATCCCTCGGCAATGCTTGGGAGCCCTGAATTCCAAGAACTTGCAGAAGCTGCTACTGCTTACAGGTTATGGGACTGTGGAAAAAACAAAGCACAAGAGAGGGAAGCGATGACCAGCATATGGTAGGAAAAACTACTTTATCCTTTCCCTCATTCAGAAAATGCCAGATGCTAGGGAGCTGGCTGTGGCAGATTATGAATTTCACATATGCTATCAACACCTGAAGTGGCTACTGGAGCAGCACTTAGATCAACTGCTACCAACACCCGGAAGTAGTGAATGGTAAAAGAAACTGCTGATCACAAATGCAAGTTGGAGAGCAGCATGTGGGTAGGAAGGATAGACACTGGGAGTGAATGTGGTGGAGTTATCAGCAGAGGCAGATTAAGGTTTCCTTGTGCCCTGGGGCAGAGAAAGTGGGGGGGCCTTCCCCAGGCTTTTGGCCTGCAGTCCCACCCTCATCCCACCCCTTCCTGCCCCTTTCCCTATGGCCCTGCCCCATTCCATTGTCTGTCTCACCCCATTCCACCCCCTCACTGCGGCCCCGCAACCCCTTTGCTCCTTTCTGCCCCCTCTACTGCAGCCCCAAGACCGGAGAAGCTCTGTCCCCACCCCACAGCCCTAGGGCCACAGTGGAGAGTGAGAGTTCCCCCAGCCCTGAGGCTGCAGCAGGGAACAAGAGGTCCTCCAGTGCCGGGGAGGCAGCCAGAGTCCAGGTGCTGGAGCTTCCCTCACCACCCTGTACTTCTGCAGGGGACCAGGGTCGGGGTGCAGTGTTTTTTCCCACCCGCCCACCCGGCATTTCTGTCAGGGACTGGGATCAGGACGAGGGGGCTTCCCCCTCCCAACTCTGGCTGGTGCTTCCACCAGGGCTCCAGGTTTCCATCACCCCACGGCGGATTTCTGCTGGGGATGGGGCACCCATTTTTCCGGGGCCCCCCAATTGGCCAGGGCCACTGGGCACAGGGCCCATCAGCCCATTGGATAATCTGCCACTGGCTATCAGGAACTGGGCTGAGAGGAAGCAAAGTGACACATGATAAAATGTTTTGGATAGGTGGTGAAAGGAAGAGCATCTGGGGACAGTGACACTTGAGGAGGCTCTCCTGCTTGAAATTCATGTTTGGGGGTCCATGACTATTAAGCCAATTCCTCTACCTGATTTCTGAAGCCATTAGCTATGTGCATCTTGTTTAGATAAACAGAAATGCCATCAAGTGGAACGTAAGGAATTGTTTTGCTTGGCCACAAATATGGGAACTATTAATTTTATTTTCTTCAACTATCTGCTGTTCATTCTAATCTGTTTTATATCATAACCAACTTTTCACTGAAAAGCTTTTACTATTAAATACTGATTTGTGATATGCTCTGTAGATGTAGGCCAGTGCTTTATCACCTAATAATAAATATTAAATCAAATCCCAGTCTTTTCCTCAGTCCCAGTTTAGTGTGTTGAACTTCAAAAAAATATAAGGGGCAATAACAAGAGTATATAACATCAGAATTTTGTCCATTAAATATACTGTATATCCTGGGAAACTAAAGACTGAATGTAACCTATTTTCAGTCTTTAGTTCTGTCTTAAATTAACAGAAACCTTCAGAAGTCTGGATTTAGCAGCAGCAAGTACTCCCAGCACCGCTTTCACATCTGGGCTCTTCAGTTGGTCCAAAAGGTAGTTGAATTTAGACAATCGTTTCTTCCAGTGATCCAGTTCTGCTCGTGGCCCCAGGTCATCAGCTTCTTTCCTCAGCTGATCATTTTCAGCAAGGACCTTGAATCACACAGCAATATATCAGTGACTGATATGGAAGTTCTGCTATTTATCTGAATGGATGGCAGTGATATGAAGTCTCCTATTATTACTGACATCCACCTCCTGTTTGCAATGCTGTTATACACCCAATTTTTTATGGTGGTCCCAGGATATTAGTGAGATAAGGTGGGTGAGGTAATATCTTTTATCAGACCAACTTCTGTTGGTGAAAGAGCTGACAAAGAGCTCTGTATGTAGCACAAACGCTTGTCTCTTTCAACAACAGTAGTTGGTCCAATAAAAGATATTACCTCAAGCACATTGCCTCTCAATTAAATTCCTGTGACAAGTTAGGAGCGAGGCTTCCCCACCACCACCTTTCTTAAAAAGCCAAACTGACTTGATTTTGCTTAAAACTGTAAATTTGAGTAGAAAATGGGTATTTCTTCAAAAAGCCAGCGTAAAAAATCAAATTAACATCTTAAGACTTGGATAGCTAGCAAAAGTGTAACCTTAAGTCTACCTTAGATCAAGCATTTAACTTAACACACTGAGATCATTACTTCCACTTTGTTTCATCACTGATTATGACAAAGCTTCTAAAAAGAGGATAATATTCTGATAAATCAAAGAGAAGGGTTTAATAACCAAGTCCATTTGGCACAGGATAGGTGAGGAAAGGAAGCTAATAACACTTCCGCTCCTTTACATGCCATGACTACATTGTGAAATGATTTCTCCTCTATAGTCTTCATTGCAACTGCAGTACATCAAACTCCCAAAATTAAGTGATGCTATTAACAATTTTAAATTGTTAACTTATGTAAGTTAACGCTTTTTAGTATTAACTCCCCAGAGTCTATAACTGAGTCCCAAGAACAGCACCCTTAGACCTCTCTAGTCTACCTAGATTTTTACATCACTCACCACAGTGACATTTGAGTGCCTTAGGTTAAAACCTGCTTGCTGTACTAAGTATACAATACTGACAACTTTAATGAGCCTATTTTCCTTTTAGCAGTGCATGTGCAGTACAAAGATGAGATTTTACAATCTTTTGGCAAAAGGAAAATACCCTGAAAAGTTGCCAACTGTCTTTACTGTGCACCTACATCAAGATCCTTGCATTTCCTTCATGGCTTTTTTTATTTTTTTTTTTAAATTAAAGCCGCCAGAAGTCAATGCTGGTTTTTTTGTGATTTTGTATTTCAGTATTAAGGAGGTTTGAGATGCAAGAATTAACTTCTAATTAAGGAAATCAGTAAGACTTAACGTAAGTTTTATTTCTCATACTAAAAAAAATTGTAATCTGCATATACGTCCATTACAGAGCCCTGTTTTCAATGGACTCATATAATTTAACCCTAGACAATATATTTTGATCAACAACACAGAAATTCACAGTTTGGAAATAATTTTTTTTAAATCAATTTGGTAGTTTGACTTGGTGCTTGTCTGCACGAATACTTAGTTTGCAGCAAGCTGGGATGTAAATCTTCCCCATACTATTATGCCATGCTCTAAGGTCTGGTATGGCAGCAGATTCATTACCAAGTTCCCTAGGGCATTTTTAATCTATCCAGCTTTGAAACAGGAGTAGGCCAGTGTGTACTATGGAAATTTTAGTGTGCAGCAGCAGGATCCCCCCCCCACCATAAACCAGTGCATAGAAGGCTGGAATACGGAAGATTTACACCACAGCTTGATGCAAACTAAGCTTTTGTGTAGATACAAGCCCTTATCTAAGGACACAGAATATAGTAATTAATACTCAGCAGAATATAGCTTTTAAAAACGCGATACTACCAAAGTATAACAATACGAAATAATCAACATGTAGTTCATAAAGGATTCACTCATTATGTTTGTGCAAAAAACAGGTACAATAGATGTATACGTATCAGAGGGCTGTTTTGGAGTGGAGAAGCTGAACGAGTACTGTGCTTTACAAATAAGATCAAGCCCTTAGTGACAGCAAGGAAGCTTACTTCTCAGCATCGTGGCTAGCATATACTGTATGCATTTATTTACCAGTTTCAGATGGGTTGGAGCTCTGAATAACATACTGATTAGAGAATTAAGTGCATATGTGGCCACATTAATAAATACTACTTCTTTCTACCAGTTCTGGGCTTAATGCCACTTGTGTAAACAGGACTAATCCAAGTTTCACTGACATTCATGTCAGAACAGTTGGCAATGTTTCAGATCTGTGCAGCACATCACCTGTTCAATTTGTTTGATCCATACTTTCATGCAGGCCTCTATTCTTTCTAGAGCTTCAGTGCTGTTAGCAACAGCCAGATAGTCTGAAGGTCCCTTTAGAGTTTTCAAGTCATATGTGTCACACTTTTTCAGATTCACCTAAAAGAGGAAGAATTAAAAATTCAATAAAGACAGTGAGGACAGATACCTTGGGAGTAACCATTTCATTTGAAAAATTATTGCTTTGTCCTCATGAAGAGAAGCCTGCTTTACATGCCCACAGTTACTTTGAAGTTACAACATTGGCCCTCCCTCAAGAGCCCAGCCTAAACTCCCTGTGGTGATGTGCAGGCATCAGCAGCCCAGAACCCCCATGGTCCCAGATTCTAGCCCTGCAAGTTCTTACGCTGCAGTACATGATGTTGCCTTTCGGTCTGCAGTTTAGAAAAAGCCCTTGAAAGGAATTCTGGGGTGGCCAGAAATGCAAAAAGCACCAGGCCACTTTCTGCAACAACAGCAATGTTAGGTTCATTTTATAGCATAAATGCTGACAATCTTACCTTTTCCATCAGACTCTGCTGAGCTCCTGACAAGACACTAACAAATCCCTCAAGGGAACCAAGGAAGTCCTGCCGAATTTTAGCTGCTTGCTGAGGACCACCAATCTCACCCCAACCTTGGTTCATAGTCTTGATGACCGGAATGAAGATTTCTGACAGCAAATGGTGCACACTTTTTAGTAAGCCGCCCTGAGCAGTATCCAGCATATTGAAATTCACTTCCTGAAAGAAGGGATATGATGCATATCAAACTGAAAATAAAGTTGATATATGTATATGATTATACAGGCTGGTCACATTATACGTGCTTGGAGAATAAGAACTTCAACTCCTGTTTTTTAGCAAAGGCTGCAAGAATCCTAGTCCTGAACAGATTGGCCCTCTTGGGATTGTGACTCAGTTGAACTGGCTAGCAATGAACATTTCCCTGTTCCAGTCTGTTTACGTGGGGGCAGGCAACTCCTCTCCTCAAAGAAAGGTGAACCAAACATCCTGATGAGGTGGCCCCAAACTTTTTTTGGAGGCATTCATCCAGTATTCCACAAAGACCGAGGCAGAGCCAGAGAGGTCACCATTGGTACACCTGGACTCACTTATTTCCGTATTAAATCAAAATAGGTTTCGAGGTCTCAGAATACAATAGTTTTGTCAAGAATATATACACTGAATTTGCCCCTGACAAGGAGTTCGGAGGAAAATGTTCAGACTCCTGGCATGAAAATTTCAAAGGAAGACTTGTTCCCTTGAGTTGAGATCAATGTCAAATGTCAACTGAAGTAGTATTTTAATTGGGGTAAATTTGCAGTGTCCTCGGCAATGGTACATGGTCATTTTAACCACAATTTCTATACTTAGTTAAACACTTGAGTAAAATAAGTGTGCAGCATATCACCACCTAACGCAGGGTCAGGTAAATTAAAGCAAGCAGTCCATAGGGGACTAACCACAAATACACTGCTGTTTATACAGGGAAATCCCAGAACCAACAACAAAATTAACAGTTGCTATGTTAACTTCAGTGATGGAACATAGAAAAAGTATCTTGAGAGATCGTAAATCTATCAGATTTTAACATCATAACCAATGCTTTTAATTACTCCTAAATGCAGGTAGCCCATCATATGCTCATCACTCATCAATTAAGAGTGAGATTTAAATCTTTTAAACTACCTGAACTAGGGTTACCATATTTGAACAATCAAAAAGGAGGACACTCCACGGGGGAGGTATTTGCTCGCGCCGGGAAAAGCACCAATGGGAGCTGCCCGAGCTACGGAGTGGGGCTTGCATGCACCAGCAATGCACAGAGAGCCCTCCATCCCCGTCCCCCCCCATGACCCAACCATAAGAGCCAGAGGGACCTGCTGGGGGGGCAAGGTGGGGAGTCCCGGCGGTGCTTACCTCGGGCAGCTCCCAGGAAGCATCCAGCAGGTCCCTCTGGCTCCTTCTAGGGTTGGGTTGGGTTGTGGGGGAGCAGAGGACTCTCTGCACGCTGTCGGCACCTGCAAGCCCCGCCCCCGCAGCTCTGATTGGGCAGGAGGGAGCCAGTGCAGCAATCGGAGACCCCCTGAGCCTCTGTGCCTAGGGGCTGCCCACACTGCAGGCTCCTGCCGGTGGGCGGGCGCCGCGAGCTGCCCCAGGAAGCACCGCCAGCCCCGGTGGCTGTGAGTGCGGTGAGGTGAGCGGTCCCCGATATCAGGACAAAGGGTGTCCCGACCGATGTGGCAAAATCGCAGACGTTTTAGATATTTAAAAATTCTTCCTGCACAGCGATTTAAGAATTAAAAAGCTGGACATGTCTGGAAAAATACAGACATATGGTAACCCTACCTAAACCCATCTTCCAAAGCACCTAAGTGACTTAGGAGCGTAAATCCTATTTCAAGTTAATGGAACTTAGGTGTTTTTGATTAATTTATATAGATTCATCTTTTCTTTACCAAATGAAGCTAATGAATGTTTTTCACAAGGTAACCCAAAGTAAAGCTTTTACAGTGAACTAGCCTGGAGAAGAGCAAGGTAAGGTTGACTGTGACAAGGCCTTATGCAGAGCTCCCTAGGTTACCACCACTATCTAGGAATTCAAAACTAGCAAACATCTGACTATGACCCCTAGATTAGAAATTATATGGGGAAATGGCAGACATATGCCCCTACTTAAGGATGGAAGCCAAAGCCCTGACCACCTCTCTTGGTGTTATACTTCCATTCTGAAAGATTCCATACCTTTGCTAGTTTATATACCAAATACACACTCAGTGATTGCTTCATCTATAACTGGAATACAGCAACATCTTCGGGGCTGTGTCTATTGTGTATCAGAGTACAACCATTTAAGGCCATAGAATTACAGAGTCAAGGATTGAGATACCAAAGCCAAATATTTGATAAAATTTGCCTCTCCTTGCCTATTTTATGAAAGTCTAGTTACCAATTCTGTAGTGACGTCCCTGCATCTTTGTCAGTGAGTTTCTAGTTCTGTCTCAATGATTTATGCTTTGCAGATCACTCTTAAGAGTAAAACATACTGCATGTCTACCACTACTTAAGCATAAAGGGATACATTAAGAAATTCTTTACCATACACCATGCTCTTTTGCTTTATTTTTGATTGTGGCTACTTTCTTGCATGCACTATTAAATAAAAAAGAAAAAACTTTAAAGGGTTAAGCACTACATGCAACTCAAGGGATGGCATTAATACAGGATCTTTCAAGATGGACTAAAAATATTTATGGTGAAAGGATTAACAAGGAAATATATTTAACTTAACAGTAAAACACTACATTATAAATCATTAAAAGCAAAAATGTTAAAATTTGTAATGACATATCAGATCTCAATTCATTATATCCTCACAAATGACAGATCAGTGCTTTATGCTACGTACAAATATTTATATGTTTTAAAATACTTCAGTATAGGATCTCTGGTTGAAAAGCATTTTTAATAGTTTACTAGTTACTCAGGAGCCTCAGGACATGCAAGCAGGAATTGACACAGTATAGCTTGAGCATAATAGCATTGAAGAACAAGGACGGAGAGACAATAATTGACAGAGCAGGGATGGAGGAGGTATGCAAGGACTTCTATACAGAATTGTTCAAATCAAGAATCAACGTCCCTCTCCCAACGCTCCAAGAGTCAGAAGAACGCGTCCCCCCAATAATCGTCAGCGAAGTCCAAAGTGCACTACACCAGATGAAGAAGGGAAAAGCTCCAGGCAAAGATGGAATAACGTCAGAAATTATTTCTGCAGGAGGCAAAAAACTTTGGAAGGCCCTCGCTTTAAGATTTAGTCATTATCTTGAAGAAGGAAAAATACCATCAAGCTGAAAGGAGTCGAATACCATCTTGCTGCACAAGAAGGGCGATAGAGAAAATCTTAAGAACTACCGCCCTACATGCCTGCTCTCTGACATCTACAAGCTCTTTACAAAGGTGATAACAAATCAACTCTCGCAGAGTTTGGATGAACAGCCGCCGAGAAAGAAGGCAGGGTTTTTAAGAAATTTCAGCACAATTGACCATATATTTACCCATAGCCAGCTCCTAGAAAGAGCGAGGGAATACAAACTCCAGCTGTGCATTGCTTTCGTCGACTATGAAAAGGCCTTCAATAGCATCGAGTTTAACTAAAGACGATCGCAGAACAGGGCATTAACACACAGTACATCAGTTTGTTGAAAGAAGTGAATACTGGATGTACAACAAACATTACTCTCCTCAAAACTCCCCTCCGCATCCCAATCAAGAAAGGCGTAAAGCAAGGAGATACGATTTCACCGAAACTATTCGCTGCCTGCCTCAAAATGGTTATGAACAAGATCAATTGGAGGAGTGATGTGAGCATAAATGGAGAACGATTATCCCATCTCAGATTCACAAATGTCATCATACTAATTGCCGAAAGTACCAACCAACTGCAGAGCATGCTACAAAGACTCAACAAGAAAAGCAGTCAGGTCGGCCTGAAAATGAACTGTTGCAAAACAAAATACATGCAATCAGATGTCTTACAAAAAGCCCAAATAATGGTAACAGGAGAAGAAATCAAAGAAGTGGAACAGTACATATATTTGGGCCAAGAAGTTAATATGTGCCAAGACCTGAACGGAGAACTCTTGCGAAGGATTCAGGCAGGATGGTGAGCGTTTAATTCCATCAAAGACATCCTCAAAGGAAAAATTGACAAGATCACACGTACAATTATCTTCAACTCAACAGTGCTGCCAGCCATGCTGTATGGCAGTGAAACGTGGGCACTGACGAAGAGAGAAGAACAGCGGCTGTCGGTAGCTGAAAGGGCAATGGAACAAGCTATGTTAGGAATTTCCCTTCTGGATCGCATCCCAAATGAAATGATCAGAGAACGCAGCGGTGTGAAAGATATTGTCGTGGAAAACAGACATAACAAGATGTAATGGGCGGGCCACACAGCATGGCTCACGGACAATAGGTGAACTGCAACCATTGCTGAGTGGTATCGCGAGAACAGAAAAGACCACCCTATCGGCCTCCAAGAAGATGGGAAGATGACATTGTTAAACGTTTTCAGAGAACATGGAGAAGAAAGGCAAGAGTGCGAGAAGAATGGTGGATGTGTTGTGATTGGCGCAGTCTTAACAACAGCTGAAGACCGATCAATCCAGGTGATCCAGGTGACTAGTTACTTTAATAGTTTTCTACAACATCACCAACTCTGTTCCCCATTTAGATTCTGACACTCTAGAATGCTAACATAATCTCTGGTATCAGAGACCCAAGCTACCAAGAGTCTTCATGTTTAGATATTGTGGCAGAACTCCGACCTTGTCCCGGTGGGTCCCACGCTTCCAGGTGGTTTATGCGAGCCTTAGTCTCACTGTGACCCTCCATGTAGCTCTTCTCTCTCTAGGACCAGGGTTACAGTCTACTGAGCCCTTTTCATCATAAGCTACCAAGGAGGTTTGTGAGAGAACTCCCACGGGCTTATTCCCGAGCAGTTTAGCCTCCTGTCCTGAGAGGAGCTTATCTTCTCCTCCCAGGAGGTGTTTCTGTAGTGTTGGGTTGGGGGGCACCCTGCCCTCTACTCCAGGTTCCAGCCCAAGGACCCTAATGGCAGCAGCTGTTGGCAGCCTACCTTTCACTGCCCGAGTTGCTACATTTCCCTGGGCCACTTCCCCACAGCTCTCCCACTTCTCTCTCTTAACTCCTTCTTCACCCTTACCTTAAGGCTCCCTTTCCAGTGGCTTGAGGGTGTCTTCATTACCCAGCCCTTCAGCCGCACTTCCTCTCCTCTGGCTTCCTTCGGCCTGACCGGAGTGAGCCCTTTTATAGTATCAGAGGGGCCTTAATTAGAGTCAGGTATTCGCATTAGCTTAACAGCCTCACCTGACTCTTTGCAGGTTAATTGGAGTCCTACCATAGAGCAGCCCATGCTCTGTTCAGTCAGGGAACAGAAAACTGCTTATCCAGTGGCCAGTATATCTGCCTTCTACTACTCTGCTGTACCCAACTGGCCTGGGTCTATCACAACATGCATTCCTAATTGTTGGAGGATCACGAGACGAACTGGGTCCATTTTGGTCACCTCAGATTATGCCAGAGTTAAATATTTAATCAGGTAAGCTTTTATATTTGAGTACATATATTTTGATTTTCATTGTGTTCTTTGTGCAAAACTTGATTCAATCATACAGACAAGCATGAGATAATTTTCACTGCAAATCTGCAAGACTAATGTGTGGAACTGCTGGCTGTAAAAACAAAAAGTGACACCTACATAAAGTTCAAGCTTCAGCATCACAGTGCCATTGTTTGGCACAGTCTTTGGTGTGGTCAATAAATCATCACTGGAGATGCCGCTGTTTGTTTTCTTAGAGCCTGACACAAATTTTCCCTTTTTACTCCCCACTTTTCAAATCTTGTGTGGACTAACAATGCGCTTGAAGTTGATGCCACTGAGTGCTACCAGCACAATTGTTTGTGACAGACAAACTATGCCACATTTCCTTAGTTACACTCTTCCTTCAGTGGAAAACACAACAATATTCCCTTTTTGGAGCTCTGCTCAGTTAATTGTACCAAGAGGTCTCAAATTACAAGCTGCTATGATGCACCATAGAAACTGAATTAAATTTAACTCTCTTATACTAACATCCAGCATTAACCTTTATCTTACCCGATGGATATTCTCTGCAGTGATGGTTTTGGAAGGACTAGATTTAATGAAGAATACACATACACCGGTTAGAGCAACATCTATTCCCTCTGTCACAAACACTTTAGGTTTCTTGCTTCTTGCTGAGTGAGGACTGGGTCTTGTGCCCAGTAGGCCAAAATGTCCTATAGTTTATATGAAAAAAAAAATAGAGTTAGCAATAGCTGTGGTAAGATATTCCTTCTAGAGGAAGGAAAGCACTAGCTCAACTTTTCCATACCTAGTATAGGAGATGCTCCTAAACTGAACTGTGAACAAAAGTTTGTGAAGGGGAGACTGGGGTCTACACCTGGTTTTTACAAAAAAAAAAAATGTTGTGTAAACTTTCACTAAAAATGGGAACAAAAAATGAAGTTTTAAGTCAACATGGAAAAATGCCTCAAATTCAACATGAAAATTTTCATTTGGGTATAGTTTTTGAAAACTTAGTTTTGATTTTCAGGGGATGGACAGATGGGGATGGTCACAGATGCTTTCCTCTGGTGAAGAGCACCATAAAGTAAAGAGGAAAACAGAGGGTGAAAGGAAACCAAATGTATAGCTTTCCCACAGTCCCAACGAAAAACAGATCAAAATTGTTTGGTTCAAAACAAATATTTTGGTTTTGAAATGAGCAAAAAGGTGAAATATGGATATTTGTTATCTTTAAAAAATATTTTTCTTTGAAAAGTGAGAAAGAACTGTGGCCAGCTTTATTAAGTTATACTGTTATGTTTCAAGGTGTAAGGGACAATACCATGACTAGGAAGAGGAAAGCAAAGCTACCAGGTGCTGAGAAACTCAGTTCTGCCAATGGTATACATTAGGGACATCTATATGTCCAACTATGTATCCAGTAGTAGCAGTAGTAGAGATTGAGTCTAATTTGTTAGTCTCTAAGGTGCCACAAGTACTCCTTTTCTTTTCTCATTTGTTTATTTCTTATGCACGTGAATAGTTACTAAGTAATACGTAATATTGCTTGTACTGGCAAGGTTACCTCAGATTAAGGGATACAATATTGTGCCAGCAAAAGGCTAAAAAGAAGTTTGCAGAAAATTTTTAGAGGTAATTAAGTCAGAGTTAAGAACAATGAGAGATGGCCAGTGAGACCACCAAGGTGGCACAGCAATGAGTCAGAGTTAAGCAGAATAAAGGGCAGTTAAGTTACCTTTCTTTGGGGTAAAGACCCGTATGGTTACCCTTTACAAGCAATGAATGTGAGGAATTGTTTGAAAGATATCCTAATAGAAACTACAGCATTTGCTCAGGAAACTCCCTGAAAAAGCACAAGAACAAATCCGCACAGACACACCCCTGGAACCCCGACCTGGGGTACTCTATCTGCTACCCAAGATCCATAAACCTGGAAATCCTGGATGCCCCATCATCTCAGGCATTGGCACCCTGACAGCAGGATTGTCTGGCTATGTAGACTCCCTCCTCAGGCCCTACACTACCAGAACTCCCAGCTATCTTCAAGACACCGCTGACTTCCTGAGGAAACTACAATCCATCGGTGATCTTCGTGAAAACACCATCCTAGCCACTATGGATGTAGAAGCCCTCTACACCAACATTCCACACAAAGATGGATTACAAGCCGTCAGGAACAGTATCCCCGATAATGTCATGGCTAACCTGGTGGCTGAACTTTGTGACTTTGTCCTCACCCATAACTATTTCACATTTGGGGACAATGTATACCTTCAAATCAGCGGCACTGCTATAGGTTCCCGTATGGCCCCACAGTATGCCAACATTTTTATGGCTGACTTAAAACAACGCTTCCTCAGCTCTCATCCCCTAATGCCCCTACTCTACATGCGCTACATTGATGACATCTTCATCATCTGGATCCATGGAAAAGAAGCCCTTGAGGAATTCCACCATGGTTTCAACAATTTCCATCCCGCCAATAACCTCAGCCCGGACCAGTCCACACAAGAGATCCACTTCCTGGACACTACGGTGCTAATAAGCGATGGTCACATAAACACCACCCTATACTGGAAACCTACTGACCACTATTCCTACCTACATGCCTCCAGCTTTCATCCAGACCACACCACAAGATCCATTGTCTACAGCCAAGCTCTACGATACAACCGCATTTGCTCCAACCCCTCAGACAGAGACAAACACCTACAAGATCTCTATCAAGCATTCTTACAACTACAATACCCACCTGCTGAAGTGAAGAAACAGATTGACAGAGCCAGAAGAGTACCCAGAAGTCACTTACTACAGGACAGGCCCAACGAAGAAAGTAACAGAACGCCACTAGCCATCACCTTCTGCCCCCAACTAAAACCTCTCCAACGCATCATCAAGGATCTACAACCTATCCTGAAGGACGACCCATCACTCTCACAGATCTTGGGAGACTGGCCAGTCCTTGCTTACAGACAGCTCCCCAACCTGAAGCAAATACTCACCAGCAACCACACACCACACAACAGAACCACTAACCCAGGAACCTATTCTTACAACAAAGCCCATTGCCAACTGTGTCCACATATCCATTCACGGGACACCATCATAGGGCCTAATCACATCAGCTTCAATATCAGAGGCTCGTTCACCGGCACATCTACCAATGCCGTAATATATGTAATATATGTAATAATGTAATATATGCCATCAGGTGCCAGCAATGCCCCTCTGCCATGTACATTGGTCAAACTGGACAGTCTCTACGTAAAAGAATAAATGGACACAAATCAGACATCAAGAATTATAACATTCAAAAACCAGTTGGAGAACACTTCAATCTCTCTGGTCACTCGATTAAAAGACCTAAAAGTGGCAATACTTCAGCAAAAAAACTTCAAAAACAGACTCCAACAAGAGACTGCTGAATTTGAATTAATTTGCAAACTGGATACAATTAACTTAGGCTTGAATAGAGACTGGGAGTGGATGAGTCATTACACAAAGTAAAACTATTTCCCCATGTTTATTCCCCCCTCTCCCCCCACTGTTCCTCAGACGTTCTTGTCAACTGCTGGAAATGGCCCACCTTGATTAACACTACAAAAGGTTCCCCGCTCTCCTGCTCGTAATAGCTCACCTTAAGTGATCACTCTGGTTACAATGTGTATGGTAACACCCATTGTTTCATGTTCTCTATGTATATAAATCTCCCCACTGTATTTTCCACTGAATGCATCCGATGAAGTGAGCTATAGCTCACGAAAGCTTATGCTCAAATAAATTTGTTAGTCTCTAAGGTGCCACAAGTACTCCTTTTCTTTTCCCAATAAGATGGTGATTTGAGAGTGTTAACAATGAGCTAGAGCTTAAACAAGCATCTGAATAATAGGATCACACTTCCCTCCTGAAATTTGTCCAAGATCATAAAGAAACAACTTGGTGTTTATTAATGGAAACTGGAAGTACTGCTAGAAAGTGATTGGGGTCGGAGAGGAAAAACTATTACATTTTTATAGTTTAACTTTAGGTTATAAATTAACTTCATCTACCCCTTTTCCTAGTTTATTTGCAAAGTAAATGTCAAAAACCTAAAAGGGCCTCATTACAATACAAATTTAACCATACAGTTAGGTTAGTAGTTATTTTTTTGCCCTCAAGATACTCAAAGCAAAACTTTTGTTGTGCCTTGTCACTCAAGAACTTAATGATCCTTTTTCAGCAACATACCAACATCAGGTCAATAAGCCTGGGAAAAAGGAGGTCATTCATTCAATATGCATGGGTAATTTCTTTAATCTTCAGACGGTGTAATGTGATCATATTTGTGAGCCACAAGAAAGAAAAAATAATTACTAAAGGTTAGTAAAGTTTTCATCTACTTGAGTAGATAAAAAATAATTGGTGAAGACACACATGTGTATAAATATATTTGCACATATGTCAAAGCCAAATGGTATACAGTTGCTTTCAGGCTACACTGAAAGTAGTTAATTTTACCTAATTATAATAGTGCCTCAAGACATGTTTAAGAAAGAAAAGAGAATCTGATCTTTTAACCTTTCTCCCACTCCCTGAGTTGATTTGCAAGACTGAGATTTTTCTTTCTGTCTTCACTTAGTTTTTAATAGATACTTCCAAGGCTCCCAGTTTCTAGGGATTTAGGTTTTTAAAGAACAAATGGTATCAGAGTTTCTCCTCATTTTCTATTAGTACTAAGTTTTAATGACATTCACAATGCATTCAGAAATAATTTCATTAATTTGCATTATTAATTGCTTGCCTAATAGAGTTTACAGCAAGAGAGAGCAGTTCGTTAACATCCCCTCTACATTTTGATTAATGGACTTTTTTGTAAGCTGTATTTTGAGTGGAGGGAAAAGTTGACTATTATTGCATCACATGATGGTGCAAGACTGAGTACGCACAACATTCTGTTATTCAAGACATTACTGATTAAAAATTTCATCCTCCTTATCTCATACATTTCCTGCCAAAAATCAGACTGGTGAACTGTAAGAATTTCTGGAGGTAGATTACAGATTTTAAAACAGGAACTATTTCTTCTGATATAAAAGGTGTAATCTTTCCTACAGTTGTCGCTATAGGCAGTGGCCTGGTAAGAAGCCCAATATGACTCCCCTGTAGTAGCCAGGAGAGTAAAGCAAGCTGCTGGGCTTCTTAGCAGGATGTAGCCTCCAAATAGCATAGGGTATGCCGTTTTCCCTTCCTCTTTTTTGGTATTGCTCTTTGCTAGTAACTGTCACAGATTTTGAAGCTGCCCTATAATATTCTCCTTTCTTCTCTCATTGCCCATCAGATGTTTTCACTTCCCTCTTTGCCATTTGCTAGCTTCTCCCTCTTTTCATCAACCTAGATCCATCCCCCAGTACCTCATCTCTATATCCAGTCAATCCATTCGTCTCCTCTACAACATCCACCCTACTTCAAAATTTAATCTTCTAGCTCCAAGTGTTAATTACACCAGGTGTAATTCTGTCAGTCACTGGTACAGGGGTGTAAGGCAACCTGACTGAGGTTCAGAGTGACTTATATGTCACTTGAAGCTGGTGCATTCAGGAGAATCACTCTTCTAAATTATTTCCATCCCTCCTGCAAACGCTTCACTTTTGAACGTAATTCAGTTTATCTACTCTGTTTAAGGTTACACAGGCACACATATGACAGAGCATCATCAGGGTTAGTTTATTGAATATGTACAATAAATTCTGTGAATGCCAAGGATGTAAGTGGAGGGAAATTAGAAGCATGTGACTTAACAAGATTTCAGGTACCTTGATCCTCACTTTATTTAAATTGGAAAATAGCTATGTTTACACATCACCTAGCACAACTCAGGATGCAGCATGTTACAGTAAAGCAAATAGTTCTACTACAAGTTACTTAACCAGTTTCAGGTGTCTCCACATCTTGATAGTAGAACATGATATGACGAAATCCTTCAATGGCCAAGAACTTATTGATGCGCTCAATCTGTTAAAAAGTTAGGTTAGATCATTTACATACTTTTCCTAGTTATTTACTAGATAGCTTACCAGCATTCACAAAATCAAGCCTTAAGTACATGCATTTTAGCATCGTTGTTAAATATGAAAGTTAAACCATCATGTAAGGCCCAATTCTGCCACTTTTACTGAAGATGAGTTGCTTCTACCCCTGCCAATAAATCTACTTAATTTAATGGGGTTACTCAAATTGGTAATTACTGTGTAACATGAGGAAAAGTAATAGGATCAGGCCCTTATTTACTTCAGCCATTTACCATATATTGTGATCATAGTTACAAAAGTTGAGTTCACTGTACATGGCTTCAATTAAGGCAAAAATGTACAGAGATCTCTTACTCTGTTTCTCCACCACCAGTTTTAAAGGGTGAGCTACACTAACTGGCTAAAAATTAGAAAAATGTAGCTGCTGTTACTAAGCAGCATGGCAGTAGAAGTCTATATTCCAGCAGCTTTTTGGATGCAGCCATGTTCAAGCCTCAAGGGAATTTCACAGTTACGTTCAGATTTAAGACTACCAAGAATGCCCTACTCCTCTAGCTTCCTTGAGCTACATCTTTGGGATGTTCAGCCTTCAGTAACTGTCCCATAGATCCTTTAGGACTGTATAAAAGGTAATCAGCAGCTTATTCACCCAGCCATTAACTGGCAGTCAGGGGACTCAGAGTACAGAACCCATGTTTAATATTCTTTTATAGTGGCTGTACTGGACATGTGGGAGGTATTTCTTAGCACATTCACAAGCAGCCCCTAAAGGGTGTGGCTCTTCTTAGACAGGCGACAGCTAATGTTGAAAGTGTCCTTTTTTGCCACTGAAGTGGGAGTGCAGGTGATATCACCATGATTACAGATCACTGACAATGGGTCACTGAGAATCTCCCACAGAGCAAGTACTTCAATTTTGCGAGATCCTAAAGAAGCTCCTTCTACTAATCAGCATCACATTCATAAGTCTGGGTTTAACCCCAGGTTGATCTTCCATTCTGTTGAGGCCCAAATGTAAACATGGGAAATGAAGGGCTCCATTAAACATGGAAGGGGATTTTACTTCTTTCCAACCTCTCGTAAACTTTGCAAATTCTCAGTTACGTTTTTTAAACTTAATATTCTGTAGCCTAAAAGCTGGAAGTGCAATATAGCTGAAATGGAGTGCAAGATGAGGGAAAAGTAATTAGAGGAGTCTGGTGATCCAGAGGCATGTACAAGTTAACAGATAGCTGCTATAAAAGTTACAATAGTAACGCTGAAGCCAGAAAATGTGCTACAGACTCCGTAAAGGTAAAATTCAGCATACCTGGTTACCCTCAAGAATAGCATCTTCCACTTCAGCTTTGTCCAGGTCCACGCAGGAAGCAACAATATCCAATATATAATCATGCCTGCCATCCAGCTGAGCTCTTTTGGCTTCCTTCTCCTCCTTGAGCTTTTGCTGTAAGAAAACATTGACCGTTGGGAGAAAAGTTAGAACTGCTCAAGTGATCTGTATAACTTAATTTGCTCACTTTTCAAGTTACATCTCCTTCTTTTGGGGTTTACTTATGGTTGACCTATTTTTAGGCCACAACCTATACTTATGAAAAGTTATGAAATTTAAAGTTTTACAGCTAATTTATGTGGTTCAACCATCCGATTTAGCCTACAACTTTATAAACTAAGCATATTATATAGCATCATGTATTCCTATCAGAGGCCTTCTCTGGAAGAAATTGCATGAGGTACCATCCACATCAGGCTACATAAATCTACCACAAGCCTCAGCCCCTAAAGCCACTAGTCCCTGCTTTTCAGACTATTTACATATGCTGTTTAAATCAGGACATGATTCCAACACATCCTATTTGTTATTCATGTAGGATTGCTAAGGGTTTGTGCCGTAAAAGGACAAAGAAACTCACTGAGGTGGTTGGGATTTCACACATTATCTCTCTAGTATAAGGATATGTAATACAAGCAATAAGCCTGAAGATACACAAGTGTTTACAAACACAGTTAGCTACTGCTATTAGATTGTTTTTTTTAAATACTATACCTCAGCTTCTAATTAAATTGAATCCCATATGCAACCCATCTCATTTGGTTAGAGACAAAATAACCTTCTGGAATAGTTGCTGGTATTATTGTGCTTGCAGATCACAAGAATTAATATTTCATTTTCAATAGAAATTTATAATTATATTTTATTGATGGTAAATCCAAACTTAATTTCCCCAGTGATAATGGAGAATCCAGTAATTCTAGAGTATGACCGCAAGTAATATAGCCAGAAGCTGTAGCAGATCCAATAGGCCTTGCATAATTGAAATTATTCCCTTATGTAAATATCCTTCCTAATTATTGCAAGATCTTATAGAAGAATTTGTAAAAATTTCTTTAAGTCCTAGAGACATTTATTTAGAATGCTTGAATGTGTGGGGAGAGAATTTTTTTTCTGTTAACTTATAAAATAGGTGACTGTGTTTTCATTAAGTTGATGTGGTTGAAGAAGGCAATGGTAGTAAAATATTAGTTTTGTGCATATTAAGCACAATCTTTTATCATATCTGCAACTCATTTGGTCCCTGGAGACTACAAAAGGATAAAACAAATGACAATGTTCAATACACTCTATGGGCTTCACTCTGTGAGGTGGAAAATCCTTAAATTGTCTTACAAAGAGAACTATATTCAACTATAAAATAGCATCTCACATTTGTCAGCGTTACCAGACAGTACTCATTTGTCCTTTTAAAAAAAAGTTGTCATATGACTTGAGCTCAAATGTTCATTTATGCATGAAGCTGGTTAGCAAACTGATAGAGGGTGAAGTTCCTCCCTGTGATGGGGTATATTGCAATTTCTCTGCCCCCATCCCTGCTGGAGACCGTGGCACCCGACCCCCCTGCCTAGGAAAAACCCACTCAACTCAGGGTACCCACAAGAATTAGTTCTCTAATGGCTAGGCAGAAACAGTAACCAGTCAGGAGTTGCCAGGCAAGTTAAGAATGCTGGCCTGCTTCAAGCCAGGATGAGTGTGAGTGGAGCTGGGACAAGAGAGAAACTCCTCAGTCTAATCCAGAAATGTGGGGCCAGGTTAGGGCCTTTGTTTCCAATGCTGTGAACAAGCAACTACATTTTTGTTTATGAGTTTAAAGTTGTAGACAACCAAATTGTATTTTTGTTTGTTCATTAACCACTTGAAAACCGAGACCATGCTCCCTGCCAGAGTTCTTCAGCTCCAGGCATGCTGCCACAACTTGGTAGTGGAAATGGCATCAACTTCTCCCCTTTTCCAGGAAGGGGGTCATGGAAGATCCCTTACAACTCCTGGTTCAGGCACTGCAGATCCAGGTGGAGAACCAGCAGCTGCTCCTGGAAGAACAGGAGGCCTAGTGGGCCACGCAGCAGCAACAGAGTGCTCCTCAAGCTACTTCTGTTGCAGCAGCAATGATAGCAACAACAGTTCCAGGAGGCCATGCTTCAGTAGGTCGCCAACTGCTCCCCATCTGAAGCAACACCACTAGGGCTGGATATAACCCTCTCCAAATTAAAGCTCACTGATGCTCTTGAGCCCTATCTCATCGTGTTTGAGAAAGTAGCTCCAGTAGCTCAGTAGGTGAAGACTATCTAGGCCATACAAATTGATCATTTTCTGTCTGGGGATGCTGCTTACCAGGCCTTGATGACAACACCACCACCGACTATGACATCCTGAAAGCTGCTATACTCAACCAACTGGGGGCATCCCTGGAGATGTATCATCACCAGTTCTAGACCAACTTCCACCTAGAGCACAAACCAAGGTTGTTCCCCAAAGCCTAAAGATTGGGTCAACCACTGGCTTCAGCCAAAATACTGTTCTTCAGAGACTAAAGACTCAGTATTGCTGGATTGATATTCAGAGCTCTTGCAGCCTTTGTTCGGACTTGGATACACAGACAGAATCTTTGACTCACTGGCAACTGCCATCCAACTCAGAGGAATTTGAGGGCAGGCTAGCTGGGCAAGGATGATGGACATAGGCCTAGAGGGCCACAGGCCTAACCACATGAGGAGTCAGCTTTGGTTATCAGGAAGGAACTAGAGAAGTCCCGGAATAAGGAGCACTCGTTTACAAAACCCCCTGGAGGCTCTCCAATACACTGCCCCATGAGCTCCCTGAAGAGGAGCATGCAGAATGATGACCAGCAGGAGGCAAATGGGGGTCCCATCTGGACAATCATCTGTTTCCAGTGAGGGAAACCTTGGCATCTTAGCTGTTTGTGCCCTCTCATGGATTGCAATTACATGGTGTCTCTTGAACCAAACAGAGGAGAATTGTAGCTCAAGTATGCCTTGGGGCAGTCTTGAGGCTAATAGGCTTAGGATGCTCCCAAACCTTAGTGTGGGAAACCCTACTGGGCCCAGAGAAACTACAGGAGGATGACTGGTATTCATTACCTCCTCAAGCACCTGTACAGCATATACGCCTTCCTGTTGCTTGCTGCTAGGTAACAAAATGCTAGTGAATACACTGTTTTTGACAGTTATGTTATTCTTAGGGTTAATCTGTTTTCTTATGTGCTATTTAGAGTTGATGATACAGACATTCCTGAAGGCTAGTAAAACATTAATAAAGTGTTTACATTTAAATACTGTTGGCACACAAAACTATAGTTAATATAAACCTAATCAGCTTGAGTAGTTCTCAAAAAAGAGGAATCTCTCTCATCATTACACTTTATAGATCCTGAATTTCCCACTGAACTCCTAGGTTGCAACACTTCATAAAACTACTTGCAAACTCAGCCTCAGAGTTACTGACATTTATTAACTCAGCCTATGTACTTAATTTAATTAATATGCATGTTATACACCTACTCAACTCATAGTCAAAAAATTATAAAAGGTTGGTCAGCAAAGTTTCTGAGTGCCTATTTTCCTACAGATCAGTACTTTCCTATAGGAAATCTGTTGAACAGTGTATGAAATATTCAAACAAATATTGGAAATAAGACCTCAAGTAATCCTATTTGTAACACCTTTCTATTCAATAAAGTTATACCAGTTCTCAACTGGACTAATTGTTTTCTGACATGGCTTTAAAATGGTTATCCAGAGCCTATTTCTCTTTACAAAGTTTTGTAATTTAAAAGACAACATAAAGACAACAGGATCAACTAATGCACAAGATAATTTTATCATCTGATGCAAAAATCACCACAACTATCAAATATACTCTTCCAGCTACTGGCTGGAGTTAGGTTGATAGGGAGCCTTAATTGTGGATTTCTTTAACTTAAGGTTTTAAAATGAAAAGAAATCTAAACTAACTTTTAAATTCTTGTTTTGGGGTAATTACACCCTTGCTGTACTGTATTTTCCCTTAGTTATGCTGCTGGCTGGGTCTATGTGTGGTATATGCACCCACAGCCCCTAATGGGTATGAGACCTCCCAGCAGGGAAAACCTCTGACTCAGGAAGTAACCTTGAGAGAAAGGCCCAGGGAGGAAAAGCAAAAGTGTTCTGAGTCAGCAGGAGGAGGAGCTGCCTCTGTTCCCTGTTCCAGTAATAAATACATTGTCTGCTTTTACAGAGCTTGTGCCTATGACATCATTACAGCAACTCTGCCTGGATACACAAAGTCACACATGAATATTTCATTCTAAATTACTGATATATACTCTCAATTTTAATTTAGTCTGAGCATTCCTTTTTTTAAAAGGTTAATACATATGCTGACATTAAACAAGAATCCAGAGAAAGCGCTACCATGCTACATTTCTAGTGATAGGAAGGCAAATATCTATTGTAGCATTGCCTTTCACATTTTAGGGTCTGATTCACCCATATGCCCAGGCTGCTTCATGCTGCTCTGGAGCAGTGCAAGGCAGTCATGGCATATTGGCCAGTTTAACTGGATTCACAGCTGCTAGCATTGCCAGATTTACACCATTACTGTATTTACACCTTTTCCCCCTCTTATCGTCCCTGTTGAGTAGATCTGGTACAACAGGTCTTTAAAAGTACAACTAGGACTAAGCATCTTTGCCAAAAAAAAGTTTCATCTTCAAAGTAGGCTGGTGCATAAACTTTTCAAAAAAAAAATTGTGAAAAGTTCTCTTGGAAAATAGCTGCCATCGGTTGTTCGCAATTGGGTTAAGGCCACAACAGCCCTTAGCAAAGATGGCTGCTATCTCCCATTACTCTCCATGAGAGCAAAACCAACCTGCCATCACCAAAGATGGCATCCTCCATGCTTTCATATCAACGCTTAGCAATAAATGAATGGAGACGGTGGCCATCTTTTCTTATGACAATCAGTGGCCTACATCCCAGTGAAACAGTGAGGTATGGTGGCAATTTTGAAATGATTATTCTGAATTTCTCTAAAAACTGTTCTTCAGTTGAAGAATAATTTTTCAATTACAAGTAACAAGGAAACAAACATTTATGTATCATGGTCACTTTATTCATTTCACCCACATCTGATGTTTCACTTCTGTACCTGCTTCTGTGTAGAAAGACAATGCCCGTGCTTACATCACTGAGGACTAAGAAAGGTCTGATACTTTCAACAGAACACTGCCTGATTGGTTACAGAAGTTGGAAGCTATACACATAACGAAACAGATGCATATAGTCAATGAGGCAAGAGTCAAATAACATCAAAGAAAGATTCTCCACTGCTTTGTTCATTAGTATACCCTGTTCAAGATCTGCACTGACTGAGGCAGGGTTCCTGTACAAAATATAGTAATGCCATCATTTCACTGAAGACTTATGGTCATGTATATGCATGAATAGCAGAGCTAATTTGCATGAACAGTACTTTTGAGTACTCCACTTTAAAGAATATTCACAATTTGTTCTTGTGATATCCAATTCTATACACAAAAGGACAAATCAAGCAGCATATACTTACAACTGCAACTAAACTGAACAACATATGTTGGACTTTGATAGCTAGATAGATAAATAGATAGATGCACGATATAATGTTATAGTAATAGCCCTAGTAATGTTATAGTAACATTCATTAAGCACACACGATCAATATAACATTATATTGCATATATATTTCCAGCAGTTACATTGCCGGAATTGGTTTGTCTTTTTATAATCCTATTCACTTATGCTAAGCACCCCAAAGCACTTTGCAAAGCTGAAGTCAGCTTTGGAATTAGAAAGTAAGAAACATGTCAAAGGCAAAATACATTCATGTTCTGCCTCAGTACAAGCTAGGAAGGTACCTTCATGGATCAGTACCTAGAATTTTGGTATCCAAAACAAAGATAAGGAAGGGACAGAAGAACAAGTTAAGGAACTGGTACAAACTGATGGGTCTAATTTTAATGATGTGTAATGAGTTTTGTAACTTGTAAAGTCATCCTATAAACACTCTTAGATGAAATGTGTAACTTTGGCAGCACACCTTCTGTGTAAGATAAATGTAACAATGCTACACAAGACAGCTTCCTGGAAACTGCTGTCATAGTAAATCTTTTTCCCTGTACTATACTATTATTGACTTTTACAATAAATGTGGCTGATATTGGTTATGTGGTCTCTCACGTAGATTTTGTAACAAACCAAAGTGTGGTCAAGCAATTGACCATGAAATTTATCAACAAGGTAGTCTCCACCAAAACGTCTTTTATAGTACAAATCAATTCCAAAGCTTTCAAGTATACGAATGTGTCACATAAGCCAATTTTTATATACCCAGCCTATCTGCTGTAACAAGGCCCATGATTTAAGAAAATACCATGTGGTCTACATTTTCTGCTCATCCTCTTGGATTAAGGATTTAATTTTTGTGCACTATTTAAAAATCACTAAGTATCTAAATGCTGACTGTTTTTTTTTTAAATGAGTCCAGATCAGCAGTTAAGTTCACCTCAGCTTCATGTGCAAATCAATTAAAGACAACCGGAAACAGCACAGTTTGATCCCATATGCTGCTTTTCATTTTCAATTTCAGTAAAATTAGCTTACGTCACCTTTTCGCTGAAAAATTTCTTTAGCCAAAAAGTTTGGATTCATAGACATTGTCATTTTAAAACCACAGAGTACGTTATGTTGTGAAAACATATAGAAAATTATTTTAATATAGCATAGCAACAGTATCACTTTTTCACATAAAGGCTATCTGATGCAAATATCAACTATTTGATTTGATTCTGCTAAATAAGAAAAGCCATATCCTCAGACTTCATACATGGAAATAAAAAGGTACATTAGTCCTTTACTTTCATATGCCATCTCCACAATAGCCCAGTTAATTTTAAAAAGATTTGAGGACAGTACAAAGAGACAGCATAGATCATTTCTGCTCCACTAGACCTTTGGAAATTCCAACGAGTAAAAATATTCATTGAGCAATGCAAGCTACTATGAGCACAAACAACTTACCCTCTGCTGTATATATAGGTAAGAGTTCAATTCCACATCTGTGTCTTTATCTTCAAGGCATACAATGGTCTCTGGAATATCCTGGGCCCAGGTCACCTGAGACTAAGACTAGTTAACAAATCCCCTCCTTATTCACAGTGAGCTGTCCATAGCACAGGAAAAGCTCATCTGTGCTGGACGGAGGCTTCTCAGGGGCCAGTCCAAGGCAATGGAATGAACTCCCAAAGAATCTAAGCAGCACTTCAATCACCACTTTTTTCAACACTTAGACCTTGTTTTCAGTAACTAACAGGACAGACAAGATAAATAAACTGTTCTGATAGAACATAAGAATGGCCATTCTGGGTCAGACCATTGGTCCATCTAGCCCCGTATAATGTTTTCCAATAGCGGTCAATACCAGGTGCTTCAGAGGGAATGAACAGAACAGGCAATCATCGACTGATCCATCCCTTGCCACCCACTCCCAGCTTCTGGCAGTCAGAGACTAGGGACACCCAGAGCATGGGGTTGTATCTCTGACCATATTGGCTATTAGCAATTGATGGACCTATCCTCCATGAACTTATCTAATTCTTATTTGAACCCCATTATAGTTTTGGCCTTCACAAAATCCCCTGGCAACAAGGTCCACAGGTTGATTGTGCATTGCGTGAAGAAGTACTTCCTTTTGTTTTATGATGCCTATTCGTTTCATCTAGAGAACCCTGGTTCTTCTGTTATGCAAAAGAGTAAATAACACTTCCTTATTCACTTTCTGCACATCATTTATGATTTTATAGCTCTCTATCATATCTCCTCCCCCCTCCCCCGCCCTTGGCAGTCTCTTTTCCAATCTGAAAAGTCCCAGTCTTTTTAATCTCTCCTCATATGGAAGCTGTTGCATACCCCTAATCATTTTTGTTGCCCTTCTCTGAACTTTTTCCAACTCTAATATATCTTTTTTCAGATGGGGTGATCAGAAATTCACTCAGTATTCAAGGTGTGGGCATACCATGAATTTATATAGCATATTATAATTTCTATCTTATTATCTATCCCTTTCCTAATGGTTCCTAACATTGTTCGCTTTTTTGACTGCCGCTGCACATAGAGCACATGTTTTCAGAGAGGTATCCACAAAGATTCCAACTTCTTGTTAGTTTGTGCGTCTTTTGCTAGTTGCTCTTCAAATTCTTTTTGGCCTGCCTAAAAAAATTATAGTTTTACACTTGACTTGCCAGAGTTTATACTCTTTTCTATTTTTCTCAGTAGGATTTGACTTCCAGTTTTTAAATGACCACTTTTTGCTTTTAACTGCCTCTTTTATTCTGTTGTTTAGTCATTGTGGTATTGGGGTTTTTTGGTCCTCTTCCTGATTAATTTTTTATTTGGGGTATACATTCAAATTGAGCTTCTATTAAGGTATTTTTTTAAAATGTGTCCATGCAGCTTGCATCCATTTCATCCTTGTGACTGTTTCTTTAACTAGCTTCCTCATTTTTGTGTAGTTCCCCTTTTTGAAGTTAAATGTTACTTTGGTGAGTTTCTTTGGTATTTTGCCCCCTACAAGGATGTTAAATGTAATTATGTTATGGTGGCTATTACTAAGAGGTCCACCTATATTCACCTCTTGGACCAAATCCTGTGTGCCACTTATGACTAAATCAAGAATTGCCTCTTCCCTTGTGGTTTCCAAGACTAGCTGCTCCAAGAAGTACTCGTTAATGATGACTAGAAATTTTATCTCTGCATCCCGCATTCTGAGGTGATATGTAGCTATTCAGTATGGGGATAGTTAAAATCCCTCATTATTAATTATTATTATTACAGTTTTCTATTTTTATAACATCTCTAATCTCCCTGAGCATTTAACAATCATGGTCACCATCTTGGTCAGGTGGGCGGTAGTATATTATTACTGCTTTTATTATTCAAGCATGGAATTTCTATCCATAGAGATTCTATGGTACAGGTTGATTCATTCATTGATTCATTATATTTGACTCTGTGCTTGCTTTCACATGTAGTGCCACTCCCCCAGCAGCACAACCTATTCTGTCATTCCTATATATTTTATACCTTGGTATTATTATGTGTCATTGAATGTCATCATTCCATCAAGTTTCTGTGATATTTATTTTATCAATATCCTCATTTAATACCAAGTACTCAAGTTCACCCATCTTAGAATTTAGATTTCAAACATTTGTGGTACAAACACTTTCGAATTTGCCAATATTTAGTGGTCTGCCTTCATGAGCTGTAACTGAATGGGACTCTTTCAATTGACTGTTTCACTTCAGTTCCTACCTGTGTTTTGTCAACTTCTATCCTCTCCTCATTACTAGGATATAAAGAATCTCCATTAATAAATCCTCCCCCAAGGGATGACTCTGTCCAAACCATGTGCTCCTCCACATCTGTCAGCTTTCCCTTACCCCTTAGTTTAAAATTAAGTACCTAGCATCTAAATTTTGAGGCACAATTTAACAGCAGCAAAAGGAATATTGCTGGGGCTGCCATAAGTCTGGATTAACTAAACCAGTCTATTCTGGTTTTCAAAAGGTGTTACTTGATTTTTGATCTTAGTTTACAAGGCAGTACTGGAAGTCAAGCACTTAAACTTGAAATTATTTGATGTTTTAAACTCCTGTCATTTGTAAAGAGGGAACCACCCTAAGCTATAGGTATCTATAGGTATTTGTTAAAAAAAAATACTAAGGAATCTAGCATCACATCTATACCCTAGAATAAAGGTGACAATTTACCAAGAAGATCCCTTCTTGAATGTGGCTGGAATTTCACTAAAGTCACAAGGGTAGCAAGAAAGTTTCCAGTTCAGCTATTCACAACACAACTAAATTGTGTTCATTTAGCCACTATCTTTATACCCAATTCTTGGCTTACAAGAAGGGTGCTAAAATCAGAGCAAATGAGCAAAAAGGTTTTTGCAGGTAGAACGTCATTGGATCTACATGGCTTAAGCAATGTTTCTCAAGACCTTGGCTGCAATTTTGCCCCTATCTGAGCCACCATCTTTTACTCTCAGTACAGGGATCCACTGATAGAACTTTGGATGCAAGAGCTGTTTAGCCTAAGTAGGGCATATATAAGGTAACAATGGAAGCTCTCTTAGGTGATTTTTGGAGGTTCTAATCAAGAGCAAGTTTCCTTACCAGGTCTCAAGCTTTGTGCTGATACTGTTGTCATCCCAAGCCTTTATATTCACCCAACTTTCTCCCCACTCTAGGGTCCCTTTGTGTCTTGGCTGTAGACCTTGACAGACTTCTTGTCCCTAAGACCCATTCAGTTCTTGCTTTCTCATTGGTCTCATACTGGAACCTCCCGTTTCAACCTCCTGTCTTATCCAGCAGCTTGTTTCCAGAAAAACTTTTCTTAAACAGTCCAGAACCAGGAATGTTCTCAACCCTGTCCAGCAATTAAAAGAGCCAGCCCATCCTGTAACAGTGGACACGCAATCACGATTTGCCATTGTTCAAAACAAAGTAGTCTTTTTATATCCATATAGCTGTGGACAAGCCCTGGAAGGTAAGAGCCCAGGAAAAAGGGAAAAGATAGCTGCTTTTGCGAAGTGTAATGAATTTCTTACTGCTCATTCCCAACTATCAGGAAAAAAGTATTCCTGCCTCTTTCAACTGTACTCAGGTATCCAAATCCTCTCATTCTAGCACAGTGACAACCTTAACATAGTGGTGTAAACAGTGCTCACTAATGAGCGTGATGTGAACCTCCGTCACATTGCAATATAAATACCACCAACAAAACCATTTCCTGCCAGCTATGGAGGCATGCTGCCTGTGTAGTATCTTACTGATGAGCAGACCATGTCAACTTAAACCCTTTCTTATGAAAAGAAACTGTGTACAGAAATGGGTAACAAAACTTCCTACTGCTCTGTGTAGCTGCAGCCTGGGACTGCCCCGTCCTGGGCTGCTTTGTTTCTGCAGCAGGAAGAAGTGACCCAGAAACCTTAACATTGCATCTGGAGTGTACAGTCAATTTGCCATCTCTACACTTCCTGAAGGACTTCCTCTGCAACACAGCATGCACATCAATAAATTATCAGATGTTTTGTTTTTCTATGGCAACATTTGACCATTGAGCTGCTTTGCCTGAACTGCCCATGGTTTCACCTCTGAAGCATCATATCTGTTCTCTCCAAATTTCAGATGCAGGTACAATTCTATTTTCAATTTAAAGTTTTTAGTGCCATTGAACTAGAATTTGTGAATAACCCTACCCTGTTAAAGGCTGTAGCCTAATTTGAGATGGGCATGTTGAGGCTGGTCCTACTGTTTGAAGAGATATTCCATCAGGCACTGAGCTTTCACTGTCCTTTATCCTATTGATTTCTATTCCTGCTGTGCCACTTTGGACAAGTTACTTCACCTCTGGGTCTCAAGTTCTTGATCTGTAAAAAGGGGAAGTTTCTTCAAGCCCTTTCAGATCTATGCATGAAAGGTATTATTGAAGACCCAAGTGTAGTTTAACCAATTCCATCTGTGCTGCACTCTGCCAGGCAAGACCATTCTCCACTGCATACATGGAAGAGTGGACTTACCACTGGAGTGCCTCCTCATGGTTGAATATGGCATATCAGCTTTCCCCATATGGTGACCCTTGCCTACAGCTGCTCTAGTCCTCCCGTGGTCCACCTCTTCCCATGACTCAGCCCTCCAGCCAAGTCACAATTTAAGTCCACCCATCCTTGGGTCCATAATTGAAGGACCACTATGAATTCAAAAACAGTCTCATCTGAGGAATCTTCAGCAGGACTCCACCCTTCCACTCAGGGCTTGTCTTCATACAGCCACTCCTTTCCTGGGCCCAGTCATCTCATCCGCTAGGAGGCACATCCAAGCAGCAAGCAGTCAGACTCTTGGCTGAGTCCCTCAGTGAGAGATAAGCAAAGCTCTGATCTCTTTCCTGGTCAGCTCCAAACTGAGCTGGGTCTGCTTTTATCTCCCCTCTCCACTCCTCACACCTGCTACAGGTGTAGCTATGCGGGGCCAAGAGGGTCCCCAGTCCCTCATTAACCTCCTCCTTGCCAGTGTGCGGCCTGTGTGCCCCCTCACAGGGAGGCCATGACCTGAGTTTGCTAATGTCAAAAGTATGTCAACACAAGTTTAGTTTCAAGATTTTACTGTTGAACCCTAACCATGCTGCCCACCTAGGAGCAAATGAGTAACTGCCAGATCCACTTAGTATGAAGAAGGATTGGAAGCTGCTTCCCAACTTCAACAGCTCTTTCTCAAATATGGAGAACACACACATAAGCTCTCCCTGACAGGAGAAATTTACAAAATGTCCAAGTCATTTGGACAAGGTATTATCTTCTATTTGTATTTTTCCCTGTGGTATTGAATCAGTTGCAACAAATGTGTGAGTAGAGAATGAGCCACATTTATATTCAGGTAATCTATGAAGGGGCATACCCTCACACAGGCAGACAGGAGACAAACAAGCTTCCCTGGGCCTGTTCAACCCCAACAAGGTACACCTGCAAAGCTTGATCTGCCTGGTGAGGGGGAAAGTTAAAGGGGAAAACCTGCCATAGGAAGGGGCGGTGAACAGGAAGAGGGTTGCTCCACCTCACACAGCCATGACAGGTTCACCAAGAGGGAGACAGTAACAAGCCACACCACTCCCAAAGCTTCAAGACCCAATCTCGGAGCAGTATGCCCTATGAGGAGGGACTGGAGGTAGACCCCATTTTAGTCTAAGCCCATAGGGCTGACCTAAGAAGACAGTCTGAGATCCAGCTCACCTCTTTCTTCTCTTTATTCTCCTACAGACTCCCCTCTCCCATAAGGGAAGAAAGAGGGGAAAGGACTTTTCTTTTGTTTGCTCTAAGAACCCACTTAGGCATCTGCCGGGGAGTAGAGAGGAAGACAGTATAAGGACCTGAAGTCGGATCTGGAGGAGACTGGACTTGAGGAGACTCCTGCCCTCCATGTAGTCCCAAAGGCTACCCAAGGATATAATTTTTGTAGACCTTTTATATCCACTCAAAAGTGTATGCTAACATTTTATACCTCCAGACAAAGCTCTAAAGCTTGCTTCAGCTGAAATCTGTATATGATTCCCTTCTGAAGGACTCAGTGTTGCCTACGGGAGGTATTCCCTCTTTGACGGTCAAAAATACAACAGGAGAAAAGCATATATCTTCTTTTAGGTTCAGGTCCCTAACTAGAAAGGAAAAGCTAATTGTATTAGGAATCTATGGTGTCTGCTTAGAGAAACAAAAAATAGAGCCTTAGCCAATTTCAGGTACAGCTGGTAAAGTACTTCTAATGAAAAGTCAACAACTCCTCTACCTCTACCAATGCTGGCAATTGTCCAAACATAAGGTAAAGTCAAGTCTTTAATGTGTCCTGTCTGTATTTCTAACATGTGTACTACATTTTGAGATTGAAGAAGTTTTACATAAAACCTAGTTTACATTCATTTCCTATTTAATCTCCATACATAAATTATTATTAGCATTATCACGAGCTTCTATGTGGAGCCTTTCTGCACAAACAAGCCTAGACTTGACAAACCAAACATTTGAGTTGGATTATTTCACCATGACAGCAAATGGAGCTCTTACTGACAGATTTGTTTGAGAAACCAATAGCAATCAATCCTGCTATGCAGCTTTCTTTCTGAGTTATTGCAAACAGTACAATCAAAGGTAGAGCAAATGTTCATGATGGCAATGTCAGCAACTCAGTTTTTATCTGCTTTTAAAACACTCTTCATTTAAACCACTCCTAGAATAGGGAGGATAATCATCCTCTCACTTAGGCCACTGTGACATTTGCCAAAGGTGTCATTTAATGAGTGCTTTTCATTATGAAAGCTCTCTTCACGTCCTACTTACCAGCAGGAGAACCAGTTTTAACTGTGTTTGTAATTATGTTTCCATGTGTGCATAAGGCAGTAGAACAGAAAACTACACTGTAATGGAGGTGTCCCATTGTAGAAAAGAGATCCACAAGTCACTGCTGAAAATGCACAACTACCAAAAAACTGAAGAGCCTACTACATTTTTGTTGTTGCTTGTTAAGGTTTTTTTAGTAATGTAAACTAATGACTAACCTGATTTCTGGTACACAACCCTTTTCTGTGGAAGTCAGTCAATTTCAGCTCTTGCAGAAAATAATCCCATACTGGACAAGCTGGCACGTAAAGAGTATTTAAAATTGTGTTCAGAAAAATGAATTACTTGTGCATACTGACCTTCTGTCCGCGGACAAGAAAAGAAGTGCTGCCACAACACACACAAAGCATTAGGTAGAGACTAACAGTACACCATCATCATACCGTCATCTGGTTTATTAGAAAGTCCTTAAACTCACAGCAACCAAGATGATAAAAAGCATGGAACAGGCAAGTAGTCAATATCCAAAGTAAAGCATAATAAATACAACAGCTGCCACAGAAGTAGAGTGGAAATGGTGAGTGAGTGATTCCAGACAGAGCTATTCAGGAAAGGTATCCACTTGTATCAAGCCAGAGTTTGTGTTAACAGAAGGCAAAGGATCCAAGAAGAGAGCTGGATGCCCCAAACCCTATCAGTGATATGAATCAGGGATCAATAGCCACAACTAAAGTGAAAAACAGTTTATTTTATGACAAGTCTACACCAATAGTTGCAATTTGAATATACTACATGCAAGGCATACATGCTAGCCATGGTGGAGCTAAGACACAATCACACCTGAATGCTTGCTTGTGCAGACCAGTACCCTATCCAAACTCTACCTGACAGACATTAGACAGTCCAGAGGGACCCAGAGTTATATCTAATTTATCACAAGAGTCCACAATATTGACAGTAGCAATTATGCACTCAGCAACTCAGACATTTCAACATTAAGCAGCCTGACCACCACCAACGGGGACTTGGATTGCCAGGCGCATCTCATCCCATGAGCCAAAGCACAGATCTAACAGGGCCCAGCACTGAGCAGTTTCTCTGTCAGGGGCTTGAAGCGCAACCAAACGCCTCATTGTTTTTATGGATACAGACTAACACAACTACCCCTCTGATACTTGAAATTCAAGTACTTCAGTATTAACCTCACACCCCCTCCCATCTTGCCATTTTCAGGCAAATTTATTTTAATTGTCATGAAACCTTGTTCCAGCATCAATCCTCTTTTCTTGATTAAAGGAGTATCAAAAGTTTTCCTGCAACTTTAAACAGCCTCACTCGTTACAGTATAATGGGACCACCATTTGAGAAGGTCCTGTTTCACAAGAAGAGCAAATTACTTAAGCACACATAAGAGATATTTGAATTGGACTAATACATATTTTGCTATACTAGTTAATATATTGAGGGCTTCTCTTCATGGTGAGTTAGTGCATGGCAAAGCAGAGTGTTAATCTATACCACACAACACCACACTAGGGATTTCATTAAAGGGTTCTATGGAACTTGTAGTGAGCCGTAGCGCAGTCCACCAGAGCATTAGCAAAACTGCATAAGAATGAACTTTAAAAATAAAGCATTTTTCATTGAAATTATTTCAAATTACCCTTTACATTTAGTTTCTTACCTGAAAATCATCTTCTTCAGAAGATAATGACAACCTGAAAATATTGTACCTGGACAAGAAGTCAAAACTTTTTAGTTTAGCAAGATCCTTTCTATGGAAGAAAAAATGTGGTTCGTGTGTTGTAAAAATTCACTTCCAAACTAAAAGTCTCAAAGCAGTTTGTGTGTTGTAAATTAGGTTTTTTGTGCTGGACTCTCAGAGAACTCATTTAATATACTTTTGAATATGAAACCTGCACTAAGTAGCCTTTCTGACCACCTATAATAACATCAAGCTAATCCAAAAACTGTGTGCTAAAGTAACTTCTCTTCTACGCACCTTGAATTAAAGGATCTTTAAGTATTTAATATAATTGACTGAATTTATTCTTCAACATCCAAGTTTAACCAAGTCATATTGCCATTTTACATGTAAGAAAGTTGATGCCTAAGTAAGGTAAAGTGACTTCTCTAATGTCGCAACAAGTCAGTTCTAGTCCCAAACGTGTCCTATTAATCCTAAACTTAAAAAAAAAAAAAAGATTTAAATCTTGGGCCATTTAAATCTTGCGCCCAAATCACACAAACAGAAAAACCAGACCAACTTCTCACTGTTCTTAACAAATTATTTGCAATTGTTCCTTCCTTAGATTTTTTTTTAATTTGTCTGCCAAATCATATTGCATTATGAGATTTTTTTTATGTTAGTATGAACTTTATCCACACTTCAGTCTTCCTTACCTTTAAAACTCTGGTGACACTTTGTTTCCAAAGTTGTTTTCTTCCAGCCCTAAACATCGCATTAAATCAATGTAGGATACTATAAGCATCAAGAGGTGTCAGTTTTCAATCCACATGCCTTATAGAATTTGCTTGAGCTGCTACATTCCTCATCCAATAGTCTTCTTTACTAACAGGCCTCTTAGAGAGCCAGCAGCTGTCAAAGTTTAGATTTGTGTTTCTTGAAGCAAGAACTGATGTGTGCTTTTACTAATTGCAAGCCAAGCTGAACTGATTCAGAAATCATAGCCACTAACCACCATAATTTACTGTCTTTGGAGCATGAGCCATGGAAATACAGCTAACAGCCAACCTCTCTGTTGTTAAGGTAATATTGTTTATGTACAACACTGCTTGGTTTAGAAATAATCATGCTCAATGGCCAACGTAACCATTTGTACAAGTCATTTTAAACAAGCCTTATCTTGATTTCTGTTTACTCCTATTAATGAAGGCCTCAAGTGAACAGAAATCTTTGCCTCTTTGTCAGCTATGACTCTTTGAGTGATACAGAAACTCAGAAAAGAAGCCTCTTGCACAAATCTTTAATCAAGACCTTGGTCTTTGGACTACTGAAAAAGTACTATTAGGCATTTTTGTGCCTGTTTTCTGCCAGCCCTATGCTCCTCTTTCCTCTTAGTCCTGCTCAGTTACACACTGAAATGGTTGTTGAATGTTTAGCTTTTCCTCTTCAAATATTTTCAGCAGTTAGTTTTCAGAAGTAGCAGATCTTTAAGGCCTCCAAAAAAAAATCATCAAGAATAAAGCCAAGTAACTTATACAGCTATTTTTAGGAACTTTTGTTCAGTGTGATAAGTGCTTAAGTGCTTAACAAAATACTCAAAGTGAGAATTGTAAGGTATATTGTAATACTTTATGATGCTTAAGAAACACTGTTAATTTCCCTCTCCATCTCTCCCACCCAATGTAATGGAAATCTAGATTAGCTTTACAAACCCCAAAAAGAAATGTTAGACAAGTTTATACAAGAAATGTGATGGCAATTAAGAGAATTGTGTTTTCCTCTGTATCTTTTCATGGTCTTTCTCTTTGCTTACAAAGCACCAGATGTGCGAGCACATGAACACTTCACTTTGAATTGTTTCAGAGTAGCAGCCGTGTTAGTCTCTAAGGTGCCACAAGTACTCCTTTTCTTTTTGGGGATACAGACTAACAAATTTATTTGAGCATAAGCTTCCGTGAGCTACAGCTCACTTCATCGGATGCATCCGTTGAAGTGAGCTGTAGCTTACGAAAGCTTATGCTCAAATAAATTTGTTAGTCTCTAAGGTGCCACAAGTACTCCTTTACTTTGAATTGTGTATCAGTTCACAGGTATTTCAGAGCCCCTACAGAATATCTAATATGCAAGATGCACTTTTTCAAGTAAAACCACTACCAGTATATTTTCTTGTATAGAAGCACATATCAATCTATGGTCCAGCAAGGGCACCAACTCTAGGCTCCAGGCTCCTCAGATGTCACCTCTCTTGGGCAGAGACACACATTTCCCCCCCCTCCTGACTGAGGTATTTCTAGGCTGCCCAGCTTCCTGCCTACATTGTGAATTACCCAGCAAAGGACCTTCTGCATAAGCAGGCCTTCTTCACTTCTCTTCTCAGAGATGGTAAACAGTGTAATTACAACAGTTCAGTTACCATGCAGGCTGCCCTTTGTAAGCAAACTTTTATTCTTAAAATGGAAGCATTAGAGAGAAAATATATTAAAGCCAATCAAAGAGCCTACACACATGCTAATCCCAGAGATCACCCCCTGATGCCAACAAGGGCACTGGCTGTTGATTAGTCCTTGAAATCCCAGACAGAGTGTCTCCTGTGGTCACAAGTCCATCACAGCTGCAGAATAAGCCCCCTTAGCCTTATGGGGGCTCAGTAGACCAAAGTCCTGCCAACCCTTCCCTAAGGATTGCCCCCCACACACACCTTGTAACAGAGGTGCTGTCCATTTGCTGGGTCAGAAAGAAGGCCCTGAGTCAGTTTAAACTCTGGCTTTTTAACCAAAAACCCTTTGTTGACCTCTGGAGAATCCTTTGAACCAGTATTTGTGACGTTTCAGAGTAGCAGCCGTGTCAGTCTGTATCCGCAAAAAGAAAAGGAGAACTTGTGGCACCTTAGAGACTAACAAATTTATTTGAGCATAAGCTTTTGTGAGCTACAGCTCACTTCATCAGATGCATGCAGTGGAAAATACAGTGGGGATATTTTATATACACAGAGAACATGAAACAATGGGTGTTACCCTACACATTGTAATGAGAGTGATCAGGTAAGGTGAGCTATTACCAGCAGGAGAGGAAAAAAAATCTTTTGCAGTGATAACAAAGATGGGCCATTTCCAAAATTTGACAAGTGTGTGAGGAACAGTGGGGTGGGGGTGGAAGAGGGAATAAACATGGGGAAATAGTTTTACTTTGTGTAATGACAGGTTTCAGAGTAGCAGCCGTGTTAGTCTGTATTCGCAAAAAGAAAAGGAGTACCCGTGGCACCTTAGAGACTAACAAATTTATTAGAGCATAAGCTTTCGTGAGCTACAGCTCACTTCATCGGATGCATTTGGTGGAAAAAAAAAAAGTTTTTTTTTTTCCACCAAATGCATCCGATGAAGTGAGCTGTAGCTCACGAAAGCTTATGCTCTAATAAATTTGTTAGTCTCTAAGGTGCCACGGGTACTCCTTTTCTTTTTGTGTAATGACACATCCACTCCCAGTCTTTATTCAAGCCTAATGTAATGGTGTCCAGTTTGCAAATTAATTCCAATTCAGCAGTCTCTCGTTGGAGTCTGGTTTTGAAGTTTTTTTAATTGTAATATTGTGACTTTTAGGTCAGTAATTGAGTGACCAGAGAGATTGAAGTGTTCTCCGACTGGTTTTTGAATGTTATAATTCTTGACGTTTGATTTGTGTCCATTTATTCTTTTATGTAGAGACTGTCTGGTTTGGCCAATGTACATGTCAGAGGGGCATTGCTGGCACATGATGGCATATATCACATTGGTAGATGTGCAAGTGTTTGTGAGTCTCTCTCTAAGGGTTGTTAGCTCTCTGGAAGCATTAAATCTGAGTCCATTTGCTGTATGACTCCCAACTGTGCTTAATTTCCGCAGGGTCTGGTCCAGTCTTCCTCCCCGATGGACACAAATATAATCCCTTTCCAGTACATAAACATTTGCATTTTTAATACAATGAACTCCTAAAATACCTAAAATTAATTCCACAAAGTTGTCCAGAATATTCTCATATATGTGACAGCAATTTGTTAGGCTATACTGCATCAAAAACTCAAAAAACAAAAGCTCACTCTGTGGCCCTACTGTTGTAACCCTTGCACAAAAGCACTTTTACCTCACTGAGTTATACATGATCACAGTATCATCTTCTTCACTATGTTATAAGGCTTTGTAATACTGACACCTGTAAGTGTCCTTGCTCTCAACACCTTTAGAAGATGTTAAACATTAAGGGTCAAATCATGTTTCCTTACTCAAGTGAGTAATACCATGGAAATTCATGGAACTGGTATATGGTCTCCTCAAAAGTCTTTGAACCCATGCCTACATAAGTACAAAGTCAACATGAATCATTAACTCAGGAAACACCTCATATAGCAGTATATGCCCCAAATCAGGGGTTCTCAAATTTCATTGCACCACGACCCCCTCCTGACAACAAAAATTACTACATGACCCCAGGAGGGAGGACTGAAGCCTGAGCCTGCCAGAGCCCCGCACCCACGGGTGTGGGAAGCCGAAGCCAATGCCCAAGGGCTTCAGTCCCAGGCAGGGGGCCTGTAACGTGACCCCGATGCCCAGGGCTGAAGCCATCAGGCTTCAGGTTTGGACCCTGCTGGTGGGGCTTGGGCTTCAGCCCCAGGCCACAGCAAGTCTAAGACAGCCCTGGCAACCCCATTAAAATGGGGTTGCAACCCACTTTGGGGTTCCGACCCACAGTTTGAGAACCGCTGCCCCAAATGAACTCTTACAAAATTCTAAATAAGTCAACAAATATTTGCAATCAGTGGAAATACTCTCATCAGTATATCCCACAGGCAACAAAGATTTAGCCACAGATCTATTAGCACACATACCTGCACCCATACATTATGTCTATATACAGTGGTAATACTCAGAGAAAATATGACCCAGACTAGCAAATTCTGAGGCAGGATTGCAGCTCTAGAGATTAAGGTTGAGACTCTCTAAGCCTCTTGATGGCATCTGGAGACCAATTCCCAATAAATCAACGGACATTCAAATTCCTTATGAAGCTTTGAAAATTTCAGCTTCAAATGTCAGAAGGAAACAAACAGCTCTTCCTCAAAAAGATGTCATCCTCTTTTCCAGCTATAGAAAAACATGCAACACTTTTCATAAATGTGCATTCTCCTCCTCCCTGTAGGGTCATACACTTTGTATAAAGACTATTTCATAAACTTATATTAAGCCTTTAACTTAATTGATCAAATTTAACTTATTGCACAATTCTCTTCAGTACAATCTAACTTTTCCAAAAAAAGTCACTTTTGAATGGTATCTTCAAGCTCCTGTGCTTTTCCTTCTTTAAGTATTCGTAAAATCATTTAAATTCCAAGCATCCTTGTAGTTCTATCTTAGGAGCCAAGACGTCATTTTCCCTTCCAGCTAAATGTATCCAATTGACGGAAGATACCCAGGACAGAATCACCTTCAGATTCTCATAACCAGTATCACTTACTCATTTTCTGAACACTGGGAAAATCAGAGAGCAGTACTGTCTAAGGATTCCAGCCTAATGACAATACAGATAATTAAATTTCAAGTGTAAATTTTAGTCTGATTTGAAAGCAAAATAAGTCCGCCTTAAAGAATGAGCTCCACAGTTAATGGGCTAGCCTTGTGATTCAGACAGGTCATTTTCCAAACAAAAAAGGAGCTAAAGAAAGTGAGCAAGAACGAAGGCTCCCAATTTGTGAGCAGTTGAAAACGGAAACCTGAAATGAGTGAATGGATGCAGCATCTGCCAAGCTGTGTTATTCAGTTGCCTCTAAAGGTTTCAGAACCCATACTTCCAGAAAAGCATAGCGCATGCACTACCACAAAGGACCCACAGTAGCTGAAAAGTTATTGAGAACAGCAAAACAGAGCCTGTTGGAAATATATTGATTTTTAACTATAAACAGAAAAGTACACCCAACTTCACTATAGCAGACTTGGCATTTTGGCATAATCAAGTATCTTTTAGAGTCTATTTTGTAACCAAGGTAACACTATTTCCATGGTTCTGGTTAACAGATTTAAGTGAAAGGAACAAATAACCCATTATTGCTTTTTAGAAAAATGTTTATTAACATGCAAAAAGCTTTAACTATAACATGGAGGTTGTACAATAAAGCATTTAAATCAGGCAAAGCAAGATTACATGTTAATGCTAAATGGTGTCCTCCTGTTATGAGACAGTAGTTAATAATGTACTTTAGTCTTCATTAGGGGCTAAAGATGGTGACTCACCAGCCACTACACTACTTTGTGGCTGAATGAGGTGATGAAGGGTTTTTCCCCTCCACTGCCCCGATGACCAGCCATTCAAGTCCCCTTAGCCTTGTGGCTCTGTCCACATTTTACACTGATGTCACATTTTACTCCTCACCCCTTCCCAGGGAAGTCAGAGTCCAGTCCACTAGCAGTCTGGAAGCTTTGTACCCAGTCTAAGCCCACTAGCCCGTATGACCCTTGTCTTGGGCCTTCACCAGACCTTTCCTTGGTGGCCTGTAGGGGAAAAAAGTCAATCTCTCTACTCAGTGTTCCAGCCCAGGGTCCCTGTAGCAGGTGATTAAGATCTGCCTCTTCAGTCCTACTGATTCTTCCCTGGACTTCTTCCTACTGTGGCCTCCAAGGCCTTCTTCCCCAGTCCTTTTCAGGCCTTGGAGGAAAGGCAACAAAGCAAAGGCATGACAAGAATAGTCCAAACACGTTCCTAGCTTGGCCTCTCGCCCTTCAGGAGACACTGTCCTCAGCGCTCTCATGCAGCATTCACAGGACTGCTCAAGTAGCTTCATCCTCTGAAATGCTAGTTTTCCAGTCCCTGGAAAAATCATGGAGCAGGTCCTCAAAGAATCAATCCTGAAGCACTTAGAGGAGAGGAAAGTGATCAGGAACAGTCAGCATGGATTCACCAAGGGAAGGTCATGCCTGACTAATCTAATCGCCTTTTATGATGAGATTACTGGTTCTGTGGATGAAGGGAAAGCAGTGGATGTATTGTTTCTTGACTTTAGCAAAGCTTTTGACACGGTCTCCCACAGCATTCTTGTCAGCAAGTTAAGGAAGTATGGGCTGGATGAATGCACTATAAGGTGGGTAGAAAGCTGGCTAGATTGTCGGGCTCAACGGGTAGTGATCAATGGCTCCATGTCTAGTTGGCAGCCGGTGTCAAGTGGAGTGCCCCAGGGGTCGGTCCTGGGGCCCGTTTTGTTCAATATCTTCATAAATGATCTGGAGGATGGTGTGGATTGCACTCTCAGCAAATTTGCGGATGATACTAAACTGGGAGGAGTGGTAGATACGCTGGAGGGGAGGGATAGGATACAGAAGGACCTAGACAAATTGGAGGATTGGGCCAAAAGAAATCTAATGAGGTTCAATAAGGATAAATGCAGGGTCCTGCACTTAGGATGGAAGAATCCAATGCACCGCTACAGACTAGGGACCGAATGGCTCGGCAGCAGTTCTGCGGAAAAGGACCTAGGGGTGACAGTGGACGAGAAGCTGGATATGAGTCAGCAGTGTGCCCTTGTTGCCAAGAAGGCCAATGGCATTTGGGGTTGTATAAGTAGGGGCATAGCGAGCAGATCGAGGGACGTGATCGTTCCCCTCTATTCGACACTGGTGAGGCCTCATCTGGAGTACTGTGTCCAGTTTTGGGCCCCACACTACAGGAAGGATGTGGATAAATTGGAAAGAGTACAACGAAGGGCAACAAAAATGATTAGGGGTCTAGAGCACATGACTTATGAGGAGAGGCTGAGGGAGCTGGGATTGTTTAGTCTGCAGAAGAGAAGAATGAGGGGGGATTTGATAGCTGCTTTCAACTACCTGAAAGGGGGTTTCAAAGAGGATGGCTCTAGACTGTTCTCAATGGTAGCAGATGACAGAACGAGGAGTAATGGTCTCAAGTTGCAATGGGGGAGGTTTAGATTGGATATTAGGAAAAACTTTTTCACTAAGAGGGTGGTGAAACACTGGAATGCGTTACCTAGGGAGGTGGTAGAATCTCCTTCCTTAGAGGTTTTTAAGGTCAGGCTTGACAAAGCCCTGGCTGGGATGATTTAACTGGGACTTGGTCCTGCTTTGAGCAGGGGGTTGGACTAGATGACCTTCTGGGGTCCCTTCCAACCCTGATATTCTATGATTCTATGATTCTATGATTCTATGGGGAGCTAATGGGGAGAGGTCTGCTCACCTCCAAGGGCTGGGCCCTTCTGAACCAGACTACTCCCTTTTAAGGCTGCTTCTCCACAACTGTCATGTCTTGCAGGTGTGGTAGGGCAGGGCTGCCTGAACCCAAAGCTGTTTTTAAACACCCTTAATCCTGGTGCAAGGTTCATACACCCCATCATGACGGTTTTTGGTGTTCATAATTTAGCATTTGCTTCAAAATCTTTTTGCCCTTATAGTGCAATTTCATCATTAGAGTTAGTTATATGGCTTTGTACTTAAACGCACAGCTACTATATAGTAGTTGAGGATGGTAGTTGCATACAGATATTTAATTAAGGGCCATAATGCAGATTTATAAGACAAGAATTAAGGTTTCATCAATTTATGTATATACCTATCTTAACATGGGACAAGGTGAATGTTTCAGGAAGTTATACGCCTGTGAACAGGGACTATAGAGCATGTGAAAAAGGACTCTGCAAGTAAATTTTGCAACATCAACTATTAGCAGGAACAATACAGTGACAGCAACCTTTAGTCCAGGAACTGATCCAACACCATTCAGGTGAGTAAAGTTTTTCCAGGAGTTTCAAAAAATAGGATCATACAATCATAGAATATCAGGGTTGGAAGGGACCTCAGGAGGTCACCTAGTCCAACCTCCTGCTCAAAGCAGGACCAATCCCCAACTAAATCATCCCAGACAGGGCTTTGTCAAGCCTGATCTTAAAAACCTCGAAGGAAGGAGATTCCACCACCTCCCTAGGTAACCTATTCCAGTGCTTCACCACCCTCCTAGTGAAAACGTTTTTCCTAATATCCAACCTAAACCTCCCCCACTGCAACTTGAGACCATTACACCTTGTTCTGTCATCTGCTACCACTGAGAACAGTCCAGATCAGTGGTTCTCAAAGCTGGTCCGCCGCTTGTTCTGGCAGGCCGGACCAGTTTGTTTACCTGCCGTGTCCGAGGTTTGGCCGATCGCAGCTCCCACTGGCTGCAGTTTGCTGCTCCAAGCCAATGGGAGCTGTGGGAAGGGCAGCCTGTATGTCCCTTGGCCCGCGCCGTTTCCCGCAGCCCCCATTGGCCTGGAGTGGTGAACCGTGGCCAGTGGGAGCCACGATTGGCCGAACCTGCAGACGCAGCAGGTAAACAAACTGGTCCGGCCCGTCAGGGGCTTTCCCTGAACAAGCGGCGGACCAGCTTTGAGAACCACTGGTCTAGATCCATCTTCTTTGGAACCCCCTTTCAGTTAGTTGAAAGCAGCTATCAAATCCCCCCTCATTCTCCTCTTCTGCAGACTAAACAATCCTAGTTCTCCTCATAAGTCATGTGTTCCAGTCCCCTAATCATTTTTGTTGCCCTCCACTGGATGCTTTCCAATTTTTCCATATCCTTCTTGTGGTGTGGGGCCCAGAACTGAACACAGTACTCCAGATGGGCCTCACCAATGTGGAATAGAGAGAAACGATCACGTCCCTCGATCTGCTGGCAATGCTCCTACTTATACAGCCCAAAATGCCGTTAGCCTTCTTGGCAACAAAGGCATACCGTTGACTCATATCCACCTTCTTGTCCACCATAACCCCTAGGTCCTTTTCTGCAGAACTGCTGCCTAGCCATTCGGTCCCTTGTCTGTAGCGGTGCATGGGATTCTACCATCCTAAGTGCAGGATTCTGCATTTGTCCTTGTTGAATCTCATCAGATTTCTTTTGGCCCAATCCTCTAATTTGTCTAGGTCCCTCTGTATCCTATCTCTACCCTCCAGTGTATCTACCACTCCTCCCAATTTAGTGTCATCTGCAAACTTGCCGAGGGTGCAGTCCAAGCCATCCTCCAGATCATTAATGAAGATATTGAACAAAACCAGCTCCAAGACCAACCTTGGGACACTCCTCTTGATACCGGCTGCCAACTAAACATGGAGCCATTGATTATTACCCGACGATCTAGCCAGCTTTCTATCCACCTTATAGTCCATTCATCCAGCCCATACTTCTTTAACTTGCTGGCAAGAATAATGTGGTAGACCGTATCAAAAGCTTTGCTAAAGTCAAGGAATAATACGTCCACTGCTTTCCTCTCATCCACAGAGCCAGTTATCTCATCACAGAGATCATTGGTTACAGTACAGACTGGAAGCCTCAAGATGAAGGTTTCCTTGCTCCACAGCGGACTTGTCTGCCCTGAGAAACATTACACTGAAGTCTCTTGTGAAAATTTGCAACTTAACCTCTGATCATTAAGCCCTCTGCAGGATGGGGCTAATTAATATTTATATGGTGCAAAGGATGGTTTTGAGGCTTCATTTATTAATGCTTGTAAGTAAATTGGAAATTCTCAGAGGAAAGCATCATAGAAGTTCAAAGTATTATGCTTTGAAAAGAGTCAATCAAGGAAAAGAATTTTCTGCAGATTAAACTTGTGCTTTTATATCTTCTATCCTACTCTTAGTACAACAATTTCTGCAGAAACTGTTTAAAACGTCATTTCCAGCAGATATTAAGAAATTACTCAGATATGGTTTGGCCATCGATATTCAAGTCTGAAGAGTTAGTGTTGGTGTTTTCTAGGAGGGATAGCACAAAGTGAACAGAAAGCAGTATAAACATTTAAAAAAAATCTTGTGGCAGGCCTCCTGAAAGGCATGCTGTTTGCTTAAAAATATAGAGACATCATGAGTATTGAGATAATTCAGGGTCATGTTTTAAGCTGAACTCTGTCAGGAGGGCTAGAGATTTTTTTTAAAAGTCAACATTGATGTAATAACGCTAAGAACTAGGGCTTTATCATGAGTCTCATGATAAAATTTCTCAAATTGGCAACATTTTCTCAATGTATCCTAATTAACACCAGGTAGCTTGAGGCAATATATTGAAACAAGAATAGCAAATGTGGCAAACAAACTAAAGACAAAAAAGGAATTACTGGGAAAAGTTACAACAAGGAAAGAAGGAGAGGGTAAGTGTGGAAAGGAGAATAAGAAAAAAAGTGGGATAAAGGTAGAGGTCACTAGTATAATAAAGTTAGTGAGAGTAAACAGAAGTGTCTTGATGAATCTTTACTGAGAGCCTGAGCCCTGGTCTACACTACAGGGTTAGGTCAAATTTAGCCGTGTTAGGTCAATTTTATAATGAATGCGTCTACACAAGCAACCCCGTTCCATTGACCTAAAGGGCTCTTAAAATTGACTTCTGTACTCCTCCCCAGCGAGGGGAGTAGCGCTAAAATCGACCTTGCTGGGTCGAATTTGGGATAGCGCAGACGCAAATCGATGTTATTGGCCTCCGGGAGCTATCGCAGAGTGCTCCAATGTGACTGCTATGGACAGCGCTTTTAACTCCGATGCACTAGCCAGGTACACAGGAAAAGCCCCGGGAAATTTTGAATTTCATTTCCTGTTTGGTCAGCGTGGCGAGTTCAGCAGCACAGGTGAACATGCAGTCCCCCCAGAGTCGCAAACAAGCTCCAGTATAGAGCAAACAGGAGACACTGGATCTGATTGCTGTATGGGGAGAAGAATCTGTGCAGGCAGAACTCCGATCAAAAAGAAGAAATGCTAATATATATGCTGTGACAAAGCTCTGTCCTTGCCTCTGTGGGTCCCGTACAATGGGCGTAACTCGGGCTATCCAATCTCTCATCTGCAGTACATGCTCAACTATTTTCCTTCTGGGATTTGGCTCCTCTTCCCAGGCTTCTCTGGCTATAACCAATATACCCCGAGGGTTGCGCACATATAGTAGTTCAAATGGAGAGAAACCCGTGGAGGCTTGCGGAACCTCCCGTATGGCGAACATGAGGTAAGGCAAAAGGAATCCCAATCTTTCCCATCCCAGCTCACCACTTTCCTCATCATGGCTTTGAGGGTCCTATTGAACCTTTCCACAAGGCCATCTGTTTGCGAGTGGTATACAGAGGTCCGTAGCGCTTGTACATGGAGCAATGAACAGAGATCTTTCATCAACTTGGACACGAAAGGTGTCCCTTGATCAGTCAACCCGGGTAGCCCAACCCAGGCAAAGATCTGTACTAGCTCCTTAGCTATTGGAAGTTAGAAGCTGTGTTGCATAGGGGAACAGCTTTTGGGTACCGGGTTGCATAGTCCAGTACAACAAGCACATGTTGGTGGCCCCGAACTGTCTTCTCTAGGGGCCCTACCAGATCCATGGCTATCTGTTTGAAAGGAACCTCTATTGTTGGAAGAGGTATCAAAGGAGCCCGCAAGTGCGGGCGAGGGCTATGTAACTGACATTCCGGACAAGAGGTACAGTATCGCCGGACATCTTCATGTACTCCTGGCCAGAAGAACCTTCGCAGGATCCATGCCTGGGTTTTCTCTACCCGTAGGTGTCCTCCAAACAGGTGACTGTGGGCGAGACTCAATATGGCTTTTTAATGTTTTTGTGGCACCAGAAGTTGTTGTATCTCTTGCTCCTGCATTTGCACTACGCGGTACAGGAGATCTTTCTTCACTCTAAAGTAAGGTCTGGGACCCCGGACCTTCCCATCCACGGGTATCCCATCGATCTCAGCCACCTCTTTCCTGGTGTTATCATATCTGCGGTCCTCCGCCTGGTCCTGCCCAAAAGTCTCTCTCCCAGGACTGAACTGCCCAAGCTCCAGGGGCCAGCTTCTGCTTCTTCCAATGGCTCGCCGCCATCATGACTGGGGGCAGCCTCTGGCTCACATTCTGTGGTGGAAGTTTCTCTGTTGGCTGCTCACATCCATCTGCCTACTAGGGAGGTCTTCTGACCCTGGGTCAGGATCCGGGTTCCCAAGGCCTTGATGGCCTTCCTCTCTTTTTTTGTCTTTCGGGGGGCTGAGAAAAGATCCTGAAAAATCTCAGCGAACATCGGGGGTTGACATTCCCCCGGTGATGAGTCGCTATACTCAGGGTCCCAACCTCCCTGCAGTCTCTCCGAGGGGAGTAAATTATCAAACCCTGGATAGTCCCTCCCAATGACTACAGGATATGGGAGTTTAGGAACTATGCTCACGGTCACCTCAAAGGGGTTTCCCTGAACCTCTATCTCCATGGGCATGGTGGGGTAATGGGTCACGGTCCCATGCACGCACGTCACTGCTACGCGTTTGGTTTGTAGCAGCTGACTACTTTTTACCAGCTTACCCGATATGAGGGTGATAGCATTCCCAGAGTCCACAAGCGCTGTAGTCTCTGCTCCATTTATCCTGGCCTGGTGTAATTATGCAGGGCTAATGCAACCCCCGCGAGGTGGATAAGGGAACATGGGACCTCCCAATCCCCCAAGTTACATTGCATAGGCTCCCTGGTGCTGGGACACTGTGCTGCTATGTGTCCCCAGTCCCCATGTGCATAACATCTATAATTGCTTTTAATCACTCCCCTATCCTGGGGGCTAGGGGGTTTAGTCCCGGGGTTCCTCCCACTCAGGCCAATCCCTTCCTTCTGGGGTCCCTGCTGGTTTTCGCCCCCCTCCATTCTTCCACCTAGGACTCCCCAGGGGTTTGGCTGCCCAACCTTCCAGGCTTAGGGTCAGGTGCTTCCTTCGAAAGGGGCCTTCCTTGGATAGTCGGGTCAGTTCCCTGGCTGTCATCTGTCTTTCTACCAGCGTGATCATCTTGTCGTACGTGGACGGATCGTTCTGGCCTACCCATTTGCGGGTATCTAGCAGAATTTCCCGCACGTAATGGTCTATGACCAGAGTCTCCAAAATCTCCTCCGGCCTGCACACCTCGGGCTGTAACCACTTCCACGTGAAGTGTATGAGGTCGCATAGCTGGGACCTCGGGGGTTTGTTCTCCTGGTATTTCCACTCATGGAATCTCTGGGCCCTTATCACTGCCATTACCCCTGATTGTGCTACGATCTCTGCCTTCAGATGGGTATAGTCAGTGGCATCCGTGGCAGGCAAGTCAAAGTAGGCCTTCTGAGACTCTCCATACAAAAGAGGGGCGAGAATGCTGGCCCACTGCTCCTGGGGCTACACCTCACGCTGAGCAGTCCTTTCGAATGAAAGGAAATAAGCCTCTATGTCATCTCCTGATGTCATCTTTGGCAAACAACCAGTGGCACTCAGGGTTCACATCCCATCGAACCCCCAGGTCTGAGTGGTGAGGATCTTCAGCTGGTCCACCACCTCTCTCAAGAGGGCACGATCTTGGGTAGCCTGGTTCATCAATAATTGATTGGTTTCCTAGTGTAGCTGCATAGACTCCTGTTGTGCCATTGCCTGAACCCAGGTTGCCTCCTGCTGGGCTGCTGTGGCTTGCACCAGAGCTCTTACCACCTCCTCCATTATGGTACAAAGCAAACAAACAAAAATCCCAAACCCCAGTGCACTTTTTTTTAAACCTCTTTCTTCCACCACGCTGTGAACTAAGTCCCACTCCTAACACCAATTGTGACAAAGCTCTGTCCTTTCTCCGTGGGTCCCGCATTTCCTGGCGGATTGTGCTAGCCTCAGAAGCTCACTGTGACCCTCCACGTAACCCTTCTTTCTCTAGAGACAAGGGTCACAGTCTACTGAGACATTTTCATCATAAGCCAGCGAGGGAAGTGAGGAGAAGTTATCCTTCCTTGCACAGTCTCTGTTGTCTCCCAGTCTCAGTGATTAATCAGGGGGGCAAAAAGGGGGAGCCTGGGCCCGCCCTCTACTCCGGGCTCCAACCCAGGCACCCTAATAGTATCAGCTATGGTAGCTGACCTTTTAGAAACATGACATGTCCAATTCCCTGGGCTACTTCCCCTACAGCAGCCCTCACTTCTTCAAGCTCCACTTCACCCTTATCTCAGGGCCTCCTTCCTTGTGCCTGATATGGTGTGTACTACTCAGCCTCTCCAACAGCGCAACTTCTTCCCACAGCTCCTGACATGCACACCCACCTGACTGACTGGGAGGCTTTTAACTAGTTTCAGCCGGCCCTTGATTGGCTTCAGGTGTCTCAATCAATCTAGCCTTCTCCCTGCCTTCTGGAAAGTTCTTAATTGGCCCCAGCTGTCTTAATTGACCTGGAGCAGCTGCCATTTCACTTATCCTGATACCAGGGATGTGTTTAGCCTGGAGCGAATCTCTCTCTCTCTCTCTCCCACACTGCTCTCCCATAGCCTTCTAGCTTAGAGGGAGGTGGGAAGCTGCTACTCCTGCTGCTGCTAGGACCTAAGCTCTCCCTGCTGCTCCAGCTGCTCCATCCATTGCAACCATCTATAGCGGCCGGGGCCCCTTTCCCACCATGACCAGGTAGCACGGCGTCCGTTGCCTCCTGGTGCCCGCCTCACCCCATGTGGAGACCTATATGCGGGCGTCGGCGAAAGTGGTGGGGCCCACGGCCATTGTGGCGGCCTCCAAAATGTATGGCAAGGTCGTCTTCTTCTTAGCATCGGAGGCCGCTGCCCAGGAGGCGGTGGAGAAGGGCCTGGCAGTGGGGGGCGTGTTCGTCCCCTTAGAGCCGCTAGAGGACCTGGGCGTCCGCCTGGTCCTGACCTCCGTCCCTCCCTTTCTCCCCAATGCCGCCCTGTTACCCGCCCTTTCTACCTTGGGAAAGCCCATCTCTGTCATCAGCCCTCTCCCGTTGGGCTGCAAAGACCCCGCCCTCCGTCACGTCCTCTCGTTCCGCCGGCAAGTGCAGCTTCAACTGCCGCCGGCGGCGCGCGACGGAGAGGCACTCGAGGGGTCCTTCCTAGTCCCCTACCAGGAGACCCATTACAGGGTGCATTATTCCACGGAGGAGGCCCGGTGCTACCTCTGCTGGGCGATGGGGCACATCCGGAGGGACTGCCCCCTGGCCCGGGAAGGAGGGGCATCCAGGACACCCGAGCCCCGGCAGGACACCGGCCCAGTCATCGCCGACGCCCCTGCCTGCCCGGCACCCGAAACCGCCCCTCCTCCTTCCCAGTCCACCATTGCTCCCGCTCGGGCCCAAGGGGTACCTCCCCCACTATGCCCAAACGAGCGGGAGAACCCCTCCCCCGCTGTTTGCAATCTGGCGGGGCCTGTGGAGGAGGGTGCGGCAGGGACACCACCAAGCATGGGAGAGGACCCATCCCAAGGGGAATCTTCCCTCCCTTGTGCTGCCCCACCGTTACCCCCTCGAGTCCCTGAGCCATCGCCTCTGCCCCCTGACACAACCCCTAATAGCCAGCCCCTGGATGATGCCATGGAGGGCTGGGCCCTAGTCCAGGGGAAGCGGGTCAAGCGGAAGACTCGAGCTCCGCTCCTCCCATCTGACGCGGAGGCCCCCCGGAAGACCAGGAAGGGGGGCACCGATGCCGAGCCTTCCGCTTTACCCACGGGTGTGTTCCATCCACCAGAGCCGGCTGGGGAAGACGTGGCAGCACTGGAAGGCGGTATCTCCCCTCCACGGGAGTCCCTCCCCTCCAAGAACCCCGAGGCACCATCTGAAACCCCAGTGTGCCCCGAAGTAACCGTCGCGTCAGGTGCCGGCGGGGAGAATCCCGGGGTAGCGGAAAATTTCCCCTCTATATATGAGGAGATCGAGGCCCTGGGTCTGACCCCGGTCACCCAGGGGGAGGACGATCCTATGCCAGCGGGCCTCGATCAGGGCGACTTCATTCCAGCCCCCCTTTCCCCATACTCCCTCTCCCTAACCGTTGCTTCTGCTCCCACCTCCGAGGAGCCCCTGGACTCCTCCATCAACCCGGCTGCAGAGGGCACCCCGCTGAGAGCCGCCGAGCCAGTTGAGGCGACGGCCAGTGCCACGCGGCTGGAACCTGAGCCACCAGGGGCATCCCTCACTTGTGAGGAGCATTCGACCTCCTTTCCGGGAGAGGACCCTACAGAAGAAAGTCCACCTCCTGATGCCGTGGCTGCCAAATCCACCAGAGAGCTTGCGCCCGGCATCAGTGAGAGCCCTCTCCCGACCCAGACTCTCACCTCTACCCCTGCCCCTGCCCCTATCCCGCCCACCTCCCGAGATATCATTGCCACCCCTGGGACTGTCTCCCTCCCCTTTCCAACAGATGACTCCCAGGGAATGGCCTTTGTGTTTGCCCGTCCCGACCCACCAGGGGCTGCTATCCTCCCTCCGCCGCCCCCTATCGCCCCAGCATTCAGGTCAACCCATCAGGAGCCCCGTCGGGGGTCCGCACCCTGTCTGCCCGTCTCGCTGGGCCAGGGGGCTGTACCAAGGGCCCCATCGGGGAGCAACCAGACCATAATCCCAGCCCCCCATGCGCTGCGAGAGGAGTTGCGGGAGTTCCTAGAAGACGTCCGTGGCTCCCGCAACAAAGTCCAGCTTGCCCTCCAGCGATGGGGGGACTTTAATCAAATCCTCCGGGCCGCAAGGGCCCTCATGGGGGAGGGAAAAAGGACCGGGAGACAGGGCGCCGCGGCCTATCAGCGGGTCCGCCACTTCCGTGACTCCTTACTCACCTACGGGGTGGGTCACGGACTGCTGCGCGGCCCGCCGGGAGCCACCAGCATCCCTGCCGGCGAGGATCCCCCCCAGCCCTCCTCATGGCACCCTTTACCATCGCAACATTGAACACCCGTGGCTATAGGATGGGTCTCCGCAGGTTCCAGGTGCTCTCCTTCCTTCGAGAGGGGAGGTACTCTGTGGTTTTCCTGCAGGAGACCCATACGGATCCGACCGCCGAAGACAGCTGGCGGCTGGATTGGGGGGACAGGGTCTACTTTAGCCACCTCACAGTTCATACGGGTGGAGTGGCGACCCTGTTCTCCCCCGACCTACGGCCCGAGGTGCTGGGGGTCGCCGAGGCTGTGCCGGGTCGCCTGCTGCACCTCCGGGTCCGCATGGAGGGGCTCGTAGTCAACCTCGTCAACATCTATGCCCCAGCAGCGAGCCCGGAGCAGCTGCAATTCTATCAGCAGGCATCCGCCTTCCTCGGCACCTTGGATCCTCAGGAGTGCCTGGTCCTGGGAGGGGACTTTAACATCACCCTTGAGGAACGGGACCGCTCGGGGACCGAGCAGAGCCCGGCCGCCGTCGCCGTCCTCCGGGAGATAGTTGAACACCACTCCCTGGTGGACGTCTGGCGCGACCACCACCCGGATGACACTTCCACGTTCACCTTTGTCCGGGTGGAGGCCCATCGGTCGCGCCACTCCCGGTTGGACCGCTTTTATTTATCACGCTTTCATCTTTCACAAGCCCACTCCTCCAGCATCCGGCCGGCCCCATTTTCTAACCATCACATAGCCACCGTGACAGCCTCCCTATGCGCGGAGAGGCCGGGGCCGGCCTATTGGCATTTTATCAACAGCTTGCTGGAGGATGCGGGCTTCGTGGCGTCCTTCCGGGAGTTCTGGCTGGCCTGGCGAGGGCAGCGGCGTGCCTTTCCCTCGGCACGGCGGTGGTGGGACGTAGGGAAGGTGCGCGCCCGGCTCTTCTGCCGTGACTACACCCGGGGCACCAGCCGACGGAGGGATGCAGCGATAGAACAGTTGGAACGGGAGGTCTTAGAGCTGGAGAGGCGTCTGGCCGCCAGCCCCGAGGATCCACCCCTCTGCGGAGCATGCCGGGAGAAGCGGAAGGAGCTCCGGACCATCGAGGACCATCGGGCCCGGGGTGCCTTTGTTCAATCCCGCATCCGTCTCCTTCGGGAGATGGATTGCGGCTCCCGCTTCTTCTACGCCCTGGAAAAAAAGAGGGGGGCTAAGAAACATATCATCTGCCTACTGGCAGAAGATGGCACCCCCCTCACGGATCCGGTGGAGATGTGCGAGAGGGCGAGAGCCTTCTACGCAAGCCTATTCTCCCCGGAGCCGACCGATCCTAACGCTTGCAGAGTGCTGTGGGAGGAGCTCCCGACGGTCAGCGTGGGCGACCGAGACCGGCTAGAGCTGCCCCTCACTCTGGCCGAGTTCTCGGAAGCCCTCCGTCGCATGCCCACCAATAAATCTCTGGGCATGGACGGGCTGACCGTGGAGTTCTACCGCGTGTTCTGGGACATCCTGGGCCCAGACCTAGTCACCGTCTGGGCCGAGTCTTTGCAGAGCGGGGTCCTCCCTCTTTCGTGCAGGCGAGCCGTGCTCGCCTTATTGCCGAAGAAGGGGGACCTCCGCGATTTACGAAATTGGCGTCCCGTCTCGCTCCTCAGCACGGACTACAAAATCATGGCAAAAGCCATCTCCCTGAGGCTAGGGTCCGTGCTGGCGGATGTGGTCCACCCAGACCAGACCTACACCGTCCCAGGCCGCAGCATCTTCGACAACCTATATCTGGTCCGGGACCTATTGGAACTTGGGTGTAGGGATGGTCTGTCGTTCGCCCTCCTGTCCTTAGATCAGGAGAAGGCGTTCGACAGGATGGATCACGGGTATCTCCTGAGCACTCTGCAGGCGTTTGGCTTCGGACCCAGGTTTGTGAACTTTCTCCGGGTGCTGTACTCTTCCGCAGAGTGTCTGGTAAGGCTCAACTGGACCCTGACCGAACCGGTCAGCTTCGGGCGAGGAGTACGGCAGGGGTGCCCCCTCTCAGGCCAGCTGTACGCTCTGGCGATCGAGCCCTTCCTCTGTCTCCTCCGAAGAAGGTTGACAGGGTTGGTGCTGAGGGAGCCGGAGCTGCGGCTGGTCCTGTCGGCGTACGCTGATGAAGTGCTCCTCATGGTCCAGGACCCGGGCGACTTGGTGCGGGTGGAGGCTTGCCAGGCCATCTATTCAGCAGCCTCCTCTGCACGGGTCAACTGGGTCAAGAGCTCTGGCTTGGTGGTAGGGGACTGGCGGCAGGCGAGCTCCCTCCCACCAGCGCTTCAAGCCATCCGGTGGAGCACGGGTCCGCTGCTCTATCTGGGCGTTTACCTTTCTGCCACGCATCCCTCTCCGCTGGAGAACTGGCAGAATTTAGAGGGCGGGGTGATAGAGCGGCTTCGGAAATGGACAGGACTACTCCGGTGCCTCTCCCTTCGAGGGAGAGCGTTAGTGCTTAATCAACTAGTCCTGTCCATGCTTTGGTACCGGCTCAACACCCTGGTCCCGGCCCCGGCTTTCCTGACCAACCTGCGGACATCGATTCTGGAGTTCTTTTGGTCAGGACTGCACTGGGTCCCTGCAGGGGTTCTCCATCTACCTGTGGAGGAGGGAGGGCAGGGCCTCAAATGTCTGCTTACTCAGGTCCATGTCTTCCGCCTCCAGACCCTGCAGAGGCTCCTTTATGGTGCAGGTAGTCCGGCGTGGAGCATACTGGCGCACGCCTTCCTGCGCCGCTTCCGAGGGCTCCGATACGACCGGCAGCTCCTTTATCTCCATCCGAGAGGTCTTCCGCGAGACCTCTCCGGGCTGCCGGTCTTCTACCAGGACCTCCTCCGGACCTGGAAACTCTTTACAACAACCAGGTCCGTGGCGGCCACCGAGGGGGCAGATCTCCTTGCGGAGCCCCTGCTACACAACCCCCAGCTCCGTTTGCAGGTGGCAGAGTCCCGCTCGGTGCGCCAGAGGTTGGTCCTGGCAGAGGTCACAAGAGTCGGAGAACTCCTGGACTATGACCGGGGAGACTGGCTGGATCCCCTAACCTTCGCTCAGCGCATGGGGCTTTCCAGACCTTGTACTCCCCGACGCATACTTCAGGAGGTGAAGGCCGCTTTGCCGCCCGCTGCTCGGGTTTATCTCGAACGGGTCCTGCACGAGGGCACGCCCCGCCCACCCACTACCCCAGGCCCGCCGGACCTTTTAATTGGACCCCTGCCCCGTGGACCCAACCGATCCCTTCACCCCTTCACTAGAAGCCGGCTGCACGAGATGCAGCAGGTCTGTTTTCAAACCGCGCCAAGAAAACATCTCTACACGCTCGTGCTCCACACCCTTCACGCCCACACCCTCGTGTCCCGCCCCGATACAGAATGGCGGGACCTCCTGCCACCTTTGGAGGGTGAAGAGCCCCGGTGGGCCAGCCTATATTCCATCTTAGTCCCAAAGCCCGCCGGGGATGTCAGTTGGCGGCTCCTGCACGGAGCCGTGAGCAAGGGCGTGTACTTGGCGCGGTTCACCTCAATCCCAGACACCTGCCCCTTTTGCGGCGTGAGGGATACCCTGGCACATGTCTACCTGGAGTGTGTCAGACTGCAGCCCCTATTCCGGCTCCTCACCAATATTTTATTATGGTTTTGGTTGCACTTCTCCCCTCACCTTCTCTTTTATGCACTCCCTATCCGTGGCCCCACAAAGTCACGGGATCTCCTGGTCAACCTCCTCCTGGCCCCAGCTAAAATGGCCATCTACAAAACCAGAGTGAGGAGGTTGGCCGATGGAGTCTCCTGTGACTGTGGGGCCTATTTCCGATCCTCGCTCCGTTCACGTATCTGGGCAGAGTTCCTCTGGGTGGCGTCCTCTGACTCCCTTGATGCCTTTGAGGAGCAGTGGGCGCTGTCCGGGGTTCTCTGCTCAGTGTCCCCGTCCGGTTCCCTTCGTTTGACCCTTTGACCGCACTCCTATCCCTGTTATTTTATTAGTTGTCCCCCAGAATTTTTTGGGCATCTAGGTCCTGTAGATCCCCCTTTTAGGCTGGGGGGGATCCTTTAATAGTGGACGGGCTTCGCCCGCCCACTTCCCGGATCCCAATAAGACTACTTTTCTGTAGCCATCTGGCCTTGCCCCATCACAATGCCAAAATCACACAGGGCATGATGGACAGAGGCTACAACAGGGGGACACAGCAGTGCCACATGAAAGTCAAGGAACTCAGGCAAGCCTACCAAAAGACAAAGGAGGCAAAAGGTCTCTCTGGGTCAGAGCCCCATACATGCCAGCTGCATGGCATTCTGGGAGGAACCCTTCCACTACCCCACCACTGTCCGTGGACACCTGCAGGGGGGCGGGATTCTCACGCAACATGGAGGAGGATTTTGTGGATGAGGAGGAGGAGGAGGAGGTGAGCAGTGAATCCATTCTCCCCAGCAGCCAGGACCTTTTCATCACCCTGGAGCCAATACCCTCCCAAGGTGGGATCCCCGACCCTGAAGCTGGAGAAGGCACCACTGGTGAGTGCACATTTGTAACTTGAGTACAGAGTCTAAAAGCAATAGTGTTTAATGTTTGATTTCCCTTGAAGAATTGGGATGCATTCACAGCCAGTACAGCTACTGGAAAAGTTTGTTAACGTGTCTGGGAATGGAGCGTGAATCCTCCAGGGACATCTCCATGAAGCTTTCCTGGAGGTACTCTGAAGCCTTTGCAGAAGGTTTCTGGGAAGGGTTGCCATATTTCATCCTCCACGGTAGGACACTTTATCCTTCTGTGTTAGCCTCAGGAGAGTGATATCATTCATGGTCACCTGGTTGAAATAGGGGAATTTTTGTAAGGGAACAGTAAAAGGACCCCGTTCATGCTGGGCTGTTTGCGCTTGGCTAAAAGGGATCATCCCATAGCCATGCGGCAGCGGGAGGGGTGAAGGGATCATCCCAAATGGCCACGCGGAGGGGTTGGGAGAGGTGTGTGCTGCACATCCACCTGAAAACCACAGCCCCGCCTTTTAAATGGCAAACCCAACCGGCATTGCTTGCTATGGGAAAGGAGGACGCTGCAGTTTGAAAACATTCCCACATGTTATGAAGTCGTTAGAAGAAGCCAAACCCGCGTAGCCTTTGGCTTACCGTGGCTGCCTGGAAACTGAATTCTCTTGCCCAGCCGTGTGCGATGTGTCACCATACCGGCAGGCGCTCAGTATAAAAGGCACAATTGCGACCTTGTACCTAAAGCACATGTGCTGTCTACTGTGTATTGCTTGATTCACTGTGAAAGAGTCTCCCTTTTGTTCTCAGAAATGTATCATCTTAAATTTTACTCTCCCTTTTTATCCACTGCAGGTGCAAAATGTTTCTATGCTCCCCCTATCATTTCCGTCCATGAGGTTATTGCAGATTAGAAGGTGAAAAAAAACGCACTCACGATGATATGTTTTCCGAGCTCATGCAGTCCTCCCGCACTGATAGGGCACAGCTGAATGCATGGAGGCATTCAGTGGCAGAGTTCAGGAAAGCATTAAGTGAGCACGATGAGAAGACGCAGGATGCAATGCTGAGGCAAATGGGTGAGCAAACAGACACTCTCAGGCTTCTGGTGGAGCTGCAGGAAAGCCAACAAGAGCACAGACCGCCGCTGCATCCATTATATAACCGCCTGCCCTCCTCCCCAAGTTTCATATCCTCCTCACCCAGATGCCCAAGAATGTGGGGTGGGGGGGGAGGGGAGGCTCCGGGCAACCAGCCACTCCACTCCAGAGGATGGCCCAAGCAACAGGAAGCTGTCATTCAAACAGTTTTGATTTGTAGTGTGGCTACAATAAGCAATGTGCCCTTGTCCTTCCCTCCTCTCCCACCCCACATGGGCAACCTTATCAGTTATCGCCCCCCTTTTTTTAATTAATAAAGAAAGAATGCATGATTTCAAAACAATAGTGACTTTATTTCTTTTGCCAGCTGTGATCGAAGGGGAGGGGAAGGGTGGTTGGCTTATAGGGAATTAAAATCAACAAAGAGGGCAGTTTTGCATCAAGGAGAAACACACACAACTGTCACACCGTAGCCTGGCCAGTCATGAAACTGGTTTTCAAAGCCTCTCTGATGCGCAGCGCGCCTACCTGTGCTCTTCTAATCACCCTGGTGTCTGGCTGTTCAAAATTGGCAGCCAGGCGATTTGCCTCAACCTCCCACCCCACCATAAACATCTCCCCCTTACTCTCATAGATATTATGGAGCACACAGCAAGCAGTAATAACAATGGGAATATTGGTTGCTCTGAGGTCTAACCTAGTCAGCAAACAGTGCCAGTGAGCTTTTAAACATCCAAAGGCACATTCTACCACCATTCTGCACTTGCTCAGCCTGTAGTTGAACTGCTCCTTACTACTGTCCAGGCTGCCTGTGTATGGCTTCACGAACCATGGGAGCAAGGGGTAGGCTGGGACTCCAAGGATAACTATTAACATTTCAACATCCCCAACAGTAATTTTCTTGTCTGGGAAGTAAGTCCCTTCTTGCAGCTGCTCAAACAGCCCGGAGTTCCTAAAGATGAGAGTGTCATGCACCTTTCCCAGCCATCCCACATTGATGTCGGTGAAACGTCCCTTGTGATCCACCAGTGCTTTCAGCACCATTGAGAAGTACCCCTTGCGGTTTATGTTCTGGTTGGCAAGGTGGTCCAGTGCCAAGATAGGGATATGCATTCCATCTATCACCCCACCATAGATAGGAAACCCATTGCAACAAAGCTATCCACTAGGACCTGCACATTTCCCAGAGTCACTACCCTTGATAGCAGAACATCAGTGATTGCAGTGGCTACTTGAATCACAGCAGTCCCCACAGTAGATTTGCCCACTCCAAACTGATTTCCGACTGACCGGTAGCAGTCAGGCATTGCAAGATTCCACAGGGCTATCACCACTCACTTCTCAACTGTCAGGGCAGCTCTCATCTTAGTATTCCTACACTTCAGGGTGGGGGAAAGCAACTCACAGACTTCCAGGAAAGTGGCCTTACACATGCGATAGTTTCGCAGCCCCTGGGAATCATCCCATACCTGCTAGAGTATGTAGTCCCAACAGTCTGTGCTTGTTTGCCAGGCCCAGAATCGGCATTCCACTGTATCAACCAGCCCCACCACCAAGATGTCCCAATTGCCACAGCCCATGCTTTCAGGAATGTCTGTGTCCATGTCCTCCTCATGCTGCCATCTCTTAGTGAGATTCTGCACAATGCCTGACTGCTACTCGTCAGTCAGGAATCAATTCGGAGTGGGCAAGTCTACTGTGGGGACTGCTGTGATTCAAGTATAATGTGCAAGGTGTTTACAATGCTCGCAACAGCAGGGGTGAGCTGAACGGGCTCCATGCTATGGCATCTGCATGGGTAACCCAGGCAAAAAGGCACAAAATGATTGTCTGCAGTTGCTTTCATGGAGGGAGGGAGGGGAGACTGACAACATGTACCCAAAACCGCCCGCGACAATGTTTTTGCCCCATCAGGCATTGCGAGCTTAACCCAGAATTCCAATGGGCAGCAGAGACTGCGGGATCTGTGGGATAGCTTCCCACAGTGTACCGCTCCGTGAGTCGATGCTAGTGAGGACGCACTCCACCAAATTAATGCACTTAGTTGGGACAAACACAATCAATTGTATAAAATCGATTTCTAAAAATCGACTTCTATAAAATTGACCTACTTTTGTAGTGTAGACATACCCTCAGATATACATCAAAAAAAGAAAGGAGGGGACAAGAAATTGAGTGAAAACAAAAAAGTAGTACTTAATATACAGCTTTATACCAAAATAGCTACAACCACGTACTAACATTGGGTTATACACCTATTGACCAACATTTATAGTAGGGCTGTCGATTAATCACAGTTAACTCAGGCAATTAACTCAAAAAAATTAATTGTGATTAAAAAAATCAATTGTGATTAATCACAGTTTTAATTGTACTGTTAAACAATAGAATACCAATTGAAATTTATTCAATATTTTGGATGTTTTTCTACATTTTCATATAGATTATATTCTGTGTTGTAACTGAAATCAAAATGTTAATTATTTTTATTATAAATATTTGCACTGTAAAAACAACAAAAGAAATAGTATTTTTCAGTTCACCTCATACCAGTACTGTAGTGCAATCTCATTGTCATGAAAATGGAATTTACAAATGTAGATTTTTGTTACATCATCACACTCAAAAACAACGTAAAACTTCAGAGCCTACAAGTCCACTCAGTCCTACTTCTTGTTCAGCCAATTGCTGAGACTAACAAGTTTGTTTACATTTACAGGAGATAATGCTGCCCTCTTCTTATTTAGAGTGTCACCAGAAAGTGAGAACAGGCACATGCATGGCACTTTTGTAGGTGGCATTGCAAGGTCTTTACGTGCCACATATACTAAATATTTGTATGCCCCTTCATCCTTTGGCCACCATTCCAGAGGACATGCTTTCATGCTGATGACGCTCGTTAAAAAAATAATGTGTTAATTAAATTTGTGACTGCACTCCTTGGGGGAGAATTGTATGACCCCTGCTCTGTTTTACCTGCATTCTGCCGTATATTTCATGTTATAGCAGTCTCAGATGATGACCCAACACATGTTGTTCATTTTAAGAACACTTTCACTGCAGATTTGACAAAATACAAAGAAGGTACCAACATGAGATTTCTAAAGATAGCTATAACACTTGACCCAAGGTAAGTGATCAATGGCTCCATGTCTAGTTGGCAGCCAGTATCAAGCGGAGTGCCCCAAGGGTCGGTCCTGGGGCCGGTTTTGTTCAATATCTTCATTAATGATCTGGAGGATGGTGTGGATTGCACCCTCAGCAAGTTTGCAGATGACACTAAACTGGGAGGAGGAGTAGATATGCTGGAGGGTAGGGATAGGATACAGAGGGACCTAGACAAATTAGAGGATTGGGCCAAAAGAAATCTGATGAGGTTCAACAAGGACAAATTCAGCGTCCTGCATTTAGGACTGAAGAATCCCATGCACCGCTACAGACTAGGGACCGAGTGGTTAGGCAGCAGTTCTGCAGAAAATGACCTAGGGGTTACAGTGGACAAGAAGGTGAATCTGAGTCAACAGTGTGCCCTTGTTGCCAAGAAGACTAACGGCATTTTGGGCTGTATAAGTAGGAGCATTGCCAGCAGATCGAGGGACATGATCATTCCCCTCTATTCGGCATTGGTGTGGCCTCATCTGGAGTACTGTGTCCAGTTTTGGGCCCCACACTACAAGAAGGATGTGGAAAAATTGGAAAGAGTCCAACCGAGGGCAACAAAAATGATTAGGGGGCTGGAGCACATGATTTTTGAGGAAAGGCTGAGGGAACTGGGATTATTGAGTCTGCAGAAGAGAAGAATAAGGGGGATGTGATATCTGCTTTCAACCTCCTGAAAGGGGGTTCCAAAGAGGATGGATCTAGACTGATCTCAGTGGTAGCAGATGACAGAAAAAGGAGTAATGGTCTCAAGTAGCAGTGGGGAGGTTTAGGTTGGACATTAGGAAAAATGTTTTCACTAGGAGGGTGGTGAAGCACTGGAAAGCGTTACCTAGGGAGGTGGTGGAATCTCCTTCCTTCGAGGTTTTTAAGGTCAGGCTTAACAAAGCCCTGGCTGGGATGATTTAGTTGGGGATTGGTCCTGCTTTGAGCAGGGGGTTGGACTAGATGACCTCCTGAGGTCCCTTCCAACCCTGATATTCTATGATTCTATGTTTAAGAATCTGAAGCGCCTTCCAAAATCTGAGAGGGATAAGGTTTGGAGCATGCTTTCAGAAGTCTTAAAAGAGCAACACTCTGTTGCAGAAACTACAAAACATGAACCACCAAAAAAGAAAATCAATCTTTTGCTGGTGGCATCTGACTCAAATAATGAAAATGAACATGTGTCAGTCCGCACTGCTTTGGATTATTATTATTGAGCAGAACCCATCGTCAGCATGGACGCGTGTTCCCTGAAATGGTGGTTGAAGCATGAAGGGACATAGAAATCTTTAACACATCTGGCACGTAAAAACTTGTGACACCGGCTACAACAGTGCCATGAGAATTCTTGTTCTACTTTCAGGTGACATTGCAAACAAGAAGGGGGCACCATTACCTCCTGCATATGTAAACAAACCTGTTGTCTGAGTGGTTGGCTGAACAAGAAGTAGGACTGAGTGGACTTGCAGGCTCTAAAATTTTACATTGTTTTATTTTTGAATGTATTTTTGTACATAATTCTACATTTATAAGTTCAACTTTTATGATAAAGAGATTGCACTACAGTACTTGTATTAGGTGAACTGAAAAATACTATTTCTTTTGTTTTTTTACAGTGCAAATACTTGAAATCAAAAATAATTATGAAGTGAGCACTATACACTTTGTATTCTGTGTTGTAATTGAAATCAATATATTTGAAAATGTAAAAAAAATCCAAAAATATTTAAATAAATGGTGTTCTGACCAGCAGCTGAAGCAGAAAGCAAGATGTGTTTAGGCTTTTTGTTAATGAAACACTGGCTTTTATCATTTCCATCTACATTTGGCAGTTTTAAGACATTGGCAAATAGTATACATCTAGGGCTAACTCCTGCAAGGTACTGAGCACAGTACACATCCAGGAAACACTAATGTGCTTAACTTTAAGCTCACAAATAATATCATTGTCTCTAATAAGAATACTCATGTACTTCAGTCAGTGCATTGGTAGACTGGGGTTAGAGTCCTTGATACCTTGCAGGATCGTGCCCCTGATTAGCAAGGTCAGTTTGAGGTTTCAGAGTAGCAGCCGTGTTAGTCTGTATTCGCAAAAAAGAAAAGGAGTACTTGTGGCACCTTAGAGACTAACAAATTTATCTGAGCATAAGCTTTCGTGAGCTACAGCTCACTTCATTGGATGCATTCGGTGGAAAATACAGTGGGGAGATTTATATACACACTGAATATTTATATACACACCTTAGCCTCTAAGGTGCCACAAGCGCTCCTTTTCTTAGTTTGAGGTTGTAACAGTCAGCAAGAAACCAGCTACACCAAGAAGCATCAAGTTGAAAATAAAAGTGTATTGGTCCTATCACTTAAATCAAGAAAACTCTGATGCAATTTAAATGCTGACAACCTTGCTCCATTCGAAACCAAGTGAATTTAGGAATTTTGGTTTCTTTCTTCCACATAGTAGTTGGTTAAAGGCGGTGGTTAGCTGCCACCAAGTGGTAGATATTGAAAAATGTGCAATATTTTGCTATGGTTGTTTTTTTTTAATGAAAGGTACATTTGTCAATTTCCATACACATATTAAATGTGGCATGAGCACTCATTGAACTTGGACATAGATTGCCAGTTTCAAAATTACAGACAGAAAGCTGAGCTATTATGTATGGCCACCTATACCTATACTCTATTAATGTTAGAAGCCACAGCAGTGAATGCATGTCAGAGTTACAAAAGCATGCCTTCTGTAAAGCTGTAAAGCCCCTGGTCTAAAAGACTTATGAAAAACCCCTTGGCCTAAGCCACTTTGACAGTCATATAGGATTTTAAGTACTTATGAAAAAAAATCACGAGAATGATTACCCGCGGAAGTGCAATACTTGCTCCAAAATACATCAACTAGAGTAAGTTCTATTAGTATTATAGGACGTGACAGTGGGATTATCAAGTGCATAAATGCCTTTAAATATCTGGCCCCTAGTTTCTATACTCTAATCGTCAACTTGACTGCTATCAAAAGAGCTACTTGATAGAAAGAATATATCCTTAAGAGATAATGTTATGCATGGGTATTGAGGACCAGACTGCAATTTTAATTTGTAGTCCTGTGTAACTGTTGAGGATTTAGCCGAGACTCAATCTGGCAACTGTGAATAAAGCACTATTCTTCTTACATATTGCCAGTACCCCAGTATAGTTAATACATGTACCTTTAACCTGGGCACGTTAACCCTATAATGAGATCATCCTGTATGAACTCTAGTATAAAATCAAAGTATGCAAAAATATATTCAAGTACAAATTTGCTTAACGCTTACTATCTGGTACAGACACAGCCAAGTGTGAATATCCATTCTAATTGCTTCCTTTCAAAGGCTAGGCAGCCAACTTTCACGTGCCAAGTTCAGGTTATATAGTATAATGAGATGATTAGGTCCCTTCCATATATTAACGGGCAAATATATGGCCTTATTTACCAACTCAGCTAATCGGAGTCTCTGCAGCCATTCTGGAGGGACATCACTGACAGCTCTACTAATTGGCCCTGTGCAGAAGCAGGAATGGCTGGAAGCATTCATTTGGGCCAGGACTAGGAAAGCACATCCATAGATACCACTCTCATAGAAAGTAATTTTGTGACTTTATTTCATCTGGAAGCAAAGCAGCCCATTGTTAGATTGCACACTTTACTATATAACTAGAACATCTGGATTAAGGCTCCATTCTACCTGGTATATGCCTTGTCCAATTAGGCATTCTGCAATAAACAGAAAAGAGAAAACAGCACAGAGGAACAGATTTTGCAACCACCTAATTGAGATCTGAGCCTCCCAATAAAGATCAAGTGACCTGATTCCCCCCGTGCTCATTCAGGTATGCAATCACATTGTCTGCTATAACTACACATTATGCTGGATATTTAGTTGATTTGTCTTCATTTTTTTCATTATAGGCCATTGATAATGTCTTCATAAGACTACACTTAAGACCTTTATGTAGAAGTAGGCACTGGGGGAAAATGGCATTCCCTCTAGGTTGGCTGGTTCGGGTAGTCCTGTCCAGTTCAGAGATTTGGACATTGCTTACAGAATCTATTGTGTACCACTGAACTGATATGTGTATTTGTAAGAGAATCTTTGCTGGCCATGTTAAGCCCATGGTATATAGGAGGGACCTCTGGGAAGGAGGTTGCATTGAGTGTGACCTCGTTCATTAGCTGCATAGGAGACTTTGAAAGGACTGGAGTCTGCACAACCGGTAACATGCACAGAGCTTTTACTAACTTCCATTTGTGTCCTCATCTTAACATATAGCAAACTGGAGAGCTTTGAGCTGGCTTTGCCACATAGCCTCGTTTTCACTATATTGCCTGTCCCCAAATGGAACTCATCTAAGAAAGTGTAGTTTTTTGTCTGTGATCAACTATTAGAATCACCAAAACCTACAGCAAGACGCAACATGCTATGCAAAGCTCAGTGCTAGCTATCTGCACTATTTTAGCAGAACTATAAATAATGCCAAGTAAGCTGTTGTGAAAACACAACCAAATCTCCCTGAAGTCTAGATCAAAGGACATCTATCTTCTTAGATATGGGACCTTTAACTTAAGATTTCATAGAAGTTTGTTCAAGGGCTTCAGATGTATAACTGCCCTCTCATCGACGAACAAACAGGATAGAGGCCTGACTTTTGAGTCAGGAACTACTTTTATCATTCCAGTCACAAGATGGCATATAGCATCCCTCATCTGTATCCAAAGATTAACTAAATTTGTTATAGGTTTGAGTGCACACACTTCAATGCCAGGGGGAACATCTATACTATGCATTCTTTTAATGCTACTAAATATCTGACTATATCCAATATATATTTCTCGTATATGGTCAGTGGCTATTTGGCTGCAGAGCACAACTCTCCACCTAACTGAGACTTCATTTTTAATTGTTGTGTAAGGTGGCATACAATCTTTATTGGGAGGAAGCAAATTTCCTGGTGACATGTCCTTTGACATGTTCAATATTGTCCTTCAATACAGGTTCTTTGATTGTAATTATTCATGGGCTAGCTTCATGACTTCACTTTGTAGTTAGTCTACTTTTTTATTCTGCCTTGTACATGGGCACATTTACTTCCATTTCTCTCAAGCAATCGGCCATCACTCTGTGCATTAGCAAAAATTTCTCCAGCATGTTTTGATGCTGCCAGGTGCTCAGTAATAGCTACTATAATGTAATTAAATTTAACATCCTTATAGGAGGGGAAATGCCAAAGAAACCCACCACAGTAGCATTTAACTTCAAAAAGAGGAACTATACAACAATAAGGAAGCTGCGTAGACTGTCGGTCCTTCATCAGTTAAGACTGAGCCGATCACAACACGTCTTCCAATCTCCTCTCGCTCTTGCCATCCTTCGCCATGCTTGTCCATATATCTCCTTGTCAGGAATCATCCCACCTCTTTGGAGGCCGACTGCGTGGCTGTTTCTGTTCTCGCGGATACCACTCGGATATAGCTGCAGTCCATCTGCTGTCGCTGAGTCGGGCCACATGTCCTGCCCACCGCATTTTGCTGAGCCTGCTTTCAACAACATCTCTCACGCCAGACTGCTGTCTAATTATTTTGTTGGGGATATGATCACAGAGCAAAATGCCCAAAAATGTTCATTCCATCGCCCTCTGTGTGACAGACAGTTGATGTTCTTCAATCTCTGTCAGCGACCATGTTTAGCTGCCATATAGCATCACTGGAAGCATGGTCAAGTTAAAAAGATTTGCACAAGTTGTTTTGCTGATCTTTCCTTGGAGGATGTCATTGATGTCACTGAATGTGCACCATCCAGCTTTTTTTCTGCACGACAGTTCACTTTCTGATCATGGCGCATGTTGACTTCTTCGCCCAAATAAACGTAATTATCAACCTCTTGGATCTGCTCTCCTCCAAGAGTTATTTGGATTCTTGGCAGATCATCTGATCTCATGCATTTCATTTTCGACCGGTTCATTTTTAATCTGACTTGATTACTCTTTTCACATTGAGTTCTTTAAGCACTCTCTCAAGCTGGGCTGTATTTTCAGCTATTAGCACTATATCATCTACAAACCAGATATGGTTTAGCTCAGGGGTCTCAAACACGCAGCCCACGGGGCTATTTACTGCGGCCCACCATCTCCCCACGGTCCCCGATCCCCCTCCAGCCTTTACCTAGAGTGGCTCTGGCCCGGCATGCACAGGGGGCAGGGCATGCTCCCTGCCTGCCTGCCCTGCCCCTGCACCACTCCAGAAAGCAGCCAGGACCTGGGGGAGGGCGGGCTCCAGGGTCTGTGTGTTGCTCTTGCTCCAGGCACCATCCACAGCAGCTCCCATTGGCCACGGTTCCCCATTCCTGGCCAATGGAATCAACAGCAACACACAGACCCCTGTGCCCCCTATCCCCCAGGTTCCAGCCACTTCCCAGAGCAGTGCCGGGACAGGGTGGGTGGGCAGGCAGAGAGCCTGCCTGCCCCCCGTGCACACCGAGCCAGAGCCCATCCCCCGAACCCGTCCTGCAGCCAAACCCCCTGCCCTGAGGCCCCTGCCGCACCCTTCCTGCACCCCAACCCCCTGCCCTGAGCTCCTGCTGCACCCCACACCCCTCCTGCAGGTGGCGGAGGAGGGGGTGGAGATTTCAAGGAGGGGGGTGAAATCGAGGCAGGGGAGGGGTGGGAAGAGGCAGGGCAGGGGCTGGGCCTCATGAAAGGGGTGGAGTAGGTGCAGGGCCGAGGGCAGCGGAGGGGGGAGGTGTCAGTAATGCGGCCCTCGGGCCAATGTACTAGTCTTCATGTGGCCCTCATGGTCATTTGAGTTTGAGACCCCTGGTTTAGCTGCTTGCTGTTGATATTAATCCCGCCTTTCAAGTCTGGTCATCGAAAAACCAATTCAAGACAGGCTGTGAATAATGTTGGTGAAACTGTATCTCCTTGTTTCACACCTTTCTCGATGGGGATTCGGAGGGGAGTATCAAACAGTGATATGTCCATGCTGCAGCCAGAGTTCGCTTCCTTTAGTAATGTGATATATTTCACGCTGATGCCCTGTTCTGAAAGAGCTTTAAGAACGTTGTTAGTCTCTACGCTGTTGAACGCCTTCTCGTAGTCCACGAAGGCAATGCGCAAAGGGAACTTGTATTCCCTTGAACGCTCTAGTAGTTGGTTTAGAGTGAAGATGTGGTCTATCATGCTGTAATTCCTTCGAAAGCCAACCTGCCCTCTAGGTTGCTGTTCATCCAGGTTTCGCGACGGTCAGTTTGTTATTATTTTAGTGAACAACTTATAATTATGCGAAAGCAGGCAGATCGGCTGATAGTTCTTTAGATTTTCTCGATCACCTTTCTTATGCAGCAAGATGGTATTGGACTCTTTCCAACTGGATGGTATCTTCTGGATTTCCAGGTAGCAGCTGAACCTTCGGGCGAGAGCTTTCCAAAGTTCCTGACCTCCCGCCTTAAGCATTTCTGCTGTCAGACGGTCCTTGCCTGGAGCCTTCCCCTCTTTCATTTGATAGACTGCGTGACGGACTTCGCTGATGAGAACCAGGAGTATGTGTTCATCGGTTTAAGTGATGGCATTGAGACGTCTATATGAGATGCAAACAGCTGGGTATAGAAATCCCTGGAGATTGCCTCCATCTCTGTTCAATAGGTTACTGATTCTCAGTCCCTGGTCTTCAAAGCCGAAAATGATGACCTGTGCAACTCCATTTCCCGTTTGCATTTTTTGAGACTTTTATGATCTTCAGCAGCCTTTAGGAGCTTTTCGATTAGAAATTTCATAGAATCATAGAATCATAGAATATCAGGGTTGGAAGGGACCCCAGAAGGTCATCTAGTCCAACCCCCTGCTCAAAGCAGGACCAAGTCCCAGTTAAATCATCCTAGCCAGGGCTTTGTCAAGCCTGACCTTAAAAACCTCTAAGGAAGGAGATTCTACCACCTCCCTAGGTAACGCATTCCAGTGTTTCACCACCCTCTTAGTGAAAAAGTTTTTCCTAATATCCAATCTAAACCTCCCCCATTGCAACTTGAGACCATTACTCCTCGTTCTGTCATCTGCTACCATTGAGAACAGTCTAGAGCCATCCTCTTTGAAACCCCCTTTCAGGTAGTTGAAAGCAGCTATCAAATCCCCCCTCATTCTTCTCTTCTGCAGACTAAACAATCCCAGCTCCCTCAGCCTCTCCTCATAAGTCATGTGCTCTAGACCCCTAATCATTTTTGTTGCCCTTCGCTGTACTCTTTCCAATTTATCCACATCCTTCTTGTAGTGTGGGGCCCAAAACTGGACACAGTACTCCAGATGAGGCCTCACCAATGTCGAATAGAGGGGAACGATCACGTCCCTCGATCTGCTCGCTATGCCCCTACTTATACATCCCAAAATGCCATTGGCCTTCTTGGCAACAAGGGCACACTGCTGACTCATATCTAGCTTCTCGTCCACTGTCACCCCTAGGTCCAAAGTCTCTCAAAGTCTTCCTTCAACTTCATTCGTATGAGCTTGCATAGAAGGGAGCAATCAAGCCTGTCACTGCCATTTCTTTTCATTTTCCTCCTCTTCTCCAGTAAAGTATTTGTACTCTCTGAGATTCTTCCGCTAGCTCTTCTTGGTCTTTCACACTCAGCTGATTTCACACACCATTTCAGTCTCTGACTGAAGTTCTCATAATTGTCATTGCAGTCATCCAAGAGGCTCCAATCTTCCCTAGAAATGTTTTCCTTCAGGATTGCCTCATTGAAAGCTACCATTTGGTGCCTTCTGTTCACCATACACAGCACCTTTTTCTCCACCTTCACAGTGAACATGAGTCTGGCTCTCAGTAGGCGATGATCGCTACAGATATTGAATGATGGGACTATTGAAATATCCTGCACAATGTGTCGGCTATCGATCAGAAAGTAATCGATTTCATTTTTTGTCTTCACATTTGGTGCGATCCAGGTTCTTCTTCTGTTGGCCTTCTTTCGGAACCAGGTGTTAGCAATGAACATTCTCCTCATCTCTGCCAATATAGCTAGTAGTTTTCCTCGCGCGTTTCATTCTCCAATACCATACCTTCCTATGAACTTTTCGCCCTCTCTCCCTCTTCCAACTTTAAAGGAAAATTAGAAGGAAGAGTCACAAAAGTGAAATGCCTGCAAGCTACAAGGAAATAATTTTAAAACACCATAATAGAGGCTGAAACTGTATATTCCAAATGTATACTCCAAAAGAAAAAAAAAGAGTAAAGACCAAAAAAGTCACCCTGGCTAAACAGCAGAGTGAAAGAGGCAGTTAGAGGTAAAAAAGAATCCTTTAAAAATTGGAAGTCAAATCCTAGTGAGGAAAATAGAAAGGAGCATAAGCTCTGAAAGGTGAAGGGTAAAAGTATAATGGGGCAGGTCAAAAAATGAATTTGAAGAGCAACTACCAAATGACAAAAAAACTAACCGCAATTTTGTTAAACTACATCAGAAGCAGGAAACTTGCCAAATGATCAGTGGGACCACTGGACAATCATGGTGCTAAAGGAACATTCAAAGAAGACAAGGTCATTGCAGAGAAGCTAAATGAATTCTTTGCATGTAGATCATGTGAGGGAGCTCTCCATACCCAAGCCATACTTTTTAGAAGACAGATCTGAGGAAATGTCCTAGGCTAAGGCACCAATAAAGGATGTTTTGGAACAAATTATTAAACAGCAACAAGTAAGCACAGCCTAATGGTATTCACCCAAGAGCTCTGAAGGAACTCATATGAAATTTTCAGAATTACTAACTATGGGGTATGCAATTTATCACTTAAATCAGCCTAAATACCAGATTACTGGAAGACTGCTAATATTTAAAAAGAGCTCCAGAGGTGATCCTGGCAATTAGAGGCCAGTAAGCCTAACTTCAGTACCAGGCAAATTGGTTGAAACTATAGTAAAGACCAGAATTATCAGACACATAGAAGAATATAATGTATTGTGGAAAAGTAAATATAACTTCTGTAAAGGGAAATCATGCCTCACCAATCTATTAGAATTTCTTGAGGGTGTCAACAAGCATGTGAACAAGGGTGATCCAGTGGACATAGTGTACTTGGACTTTCAGAAGCCTTTGACAAGGTCCCACACTAAAGGCTCTTAAAGCAAAGTCATAAGATAAGAGGGAAGTTCCTCTATTGGACCAGTAATAGGTTAAAGAGGGAAAAAACTATCAGTTTTCACAATGGAGAAAATTATCTGGAAAAGGGGTCAACAATGAAGTGGCAAAATATGCAGACGATACAAAATTACTGAAGATAGATAAATCCAAAGCTGACTGCAAAGGGTTACCAAGGCAACTCTCTAACCTGGGTAACTGGGCACCAAAATGGCAGATGAAGTTCAACGTTGATAAAAGCAGAGTAATGCACATTGAAAAATATAATCCCAACTATACATATAAAAGGATGGGGTTTAAATTAGCCTTTACCACTCAAGATCTTGGAGTCATCATGGATAGTTCTTTGAAAACATCTGCTGAATGTGTGGTGGCTGCCAAGTAATCTGACAGAATGTTAGGAATCATTAGAAAAGGGATAAATAATAAGACAGGAGACGTCGAAATTCCACAATATAAATCCATGGCATGCCCACATCTTGAATACTGCTTGCAGTTCTGGTTGCCCCTTCTCAAAAAAAGATGTATTAGAATTGGAAAAAGTATGGACAAGGACAACAAAAATTCTTATAGGTGTTGAACAGCTTCCATGAGGAGAGATTAAAAAGACTGAGACTGTTCAGCTTAGAAAAGATACAACTGAGGGGAAACATAATAGAGGTCTATACAATCATGAATGATGGAGAAAGTGAATAGAAAAAGAAAGAAAGAGAAAGTAAGTGTTTTTACTCCTTTACATAATGCAAGAACCAGAGGTCACCCAATAAAATTAACAGGCAGTAGTTTTAATACAGCAAAAGGAAGTACTTCTTCATAAAATGCACAGATAACCCGTGGAATCCATAGCCAGTGGATGTTGTGAGGGCCAAAATTATAACTGGGTTCAAAAAAGAATTAGATAATAGTCATTGATGGACCTTTCCTCCCTGAATTTAGCCACGATGGTCACAGATGCAACCCCATGCTCTGGGTGCACTTAAACTTTTGACTGCTAGAAACTGGACTGGATGACAGGGGATGGATCACTCAATGATTGCCCGTTCCATTCATTCCCTCTGAAGCATCTGGCACTAGTCTCTGTTGGAAGCTAGGATACTGGGTTAGATGGACCATTGGTCTAACCCAGTGTGGTTATTCCTATGGTTTGCTTAGCTGTTTGTTATGGCATTGCTGGCCATATTCCTGGCTATGAATGAAGTACTATTCATCTGAAAAAAGCTATCTGACATAAACAATGCTGTTAGGGATGTCTTTTGAAAACATAGCCCCAATCTTTTCATACTTTGACATTTCAAGGAAGGAAGTTTGTTTAAGCAAGAATCATTGAAGCAAAGGAGATTGATGCTATAAAGGCATAGAGGATAGGTTTACACACACAGCCTGTGGCAGTGAGCCTCCCAGCCTAGATCAACCCAACTCAGGCTTGCAGGCCCCATGTTAGCACTCTGGAAAAAAAACTTGCATAGTTGTGGCTCAGGCTCTCATTAAAGCATGTACTCAGCTACTATACTAGAGGAGAACTTGTGTAGGGCTTTCTGAATGCTTATGGCTTTGAGATTTTTCAGTGCTCCCTCTAACCAGTACCTACATCTACCCTGCTAAGCAAATTAAGCACATAGCCTAACTTTGAGGCCTGCAGTTGTAGTGTAGATCCTGTACCTGTCCATACAAGTAGTCATAGAAATAATTAGGTTTTAGTACACTGAGACTAATTAAGTGACCCCTGACAAACGTTTGCTTATTTTTGGGGCTTTTTTCCAAACACTTTGCATGATGAATGTAGTCTTCAAAGATGCAGCTGGTCTCCACAAGCAACAGCATGTCATTGCCAAGGTATCAGCTCCATTGTCCAGTTTAAGGGATGTCTAAAACTTCAGTCTGGTAGCATTTACGAGCGTACCGTTGACCCTTCAATCATAGAATCATAGAATATCAGAGTTAGAAGGGACCTCAGGAGGACATCTAGTCCAACCCCCTGCTCAAAGCAGGACCAATCCCCAACTAAATCATCCCAGCCAGGGCTTTGTCCTGTTAATGTGTATTAATTCACAGATGCACTGCTAAACTGAACCAAGACTGAAGGGAAGTGGTTGTATTTTTTCCCTAGACCTAATTAAAAGTGCCATGGAATGAAATTAAACACGGCTAACATTTAAATTAAAATTAATTTAGTCAACCAGCATAAGATTGTCTTACTCCACCAGATAGTGCTCATGTTTCAAAATGTTTTGCTGCTGGAGGAATTGATTTAAGAAATAGTGACACCATCATTTGCAACTGTACACAGACTAGATTGAGAGGCAAATTTTGTGCTGACTTACAATTGGGTGCATACACCCCAATGTCACCCAATTTTACACTCCTAGTAAGGAGAATAATGATTTGTTTTATACACCAAAACCTAAATATTGCAAAACAAACCAGCATGAAAACCATAGTGCATGAAGTGGGTTGACACATAGAATCATTGGACTGGAAGGGACCTCTAGCGGTTTTCTAATCCAGTCCCCTGCACTCAAGGTAGGACTAAGTATTATGTAGACCATCCCTGACGGGTGTTTGTCGAACCTGCTCTTAAAAATCTCCAATGACAGAGATTCCACAACCTCCCTAAGCAATTTATTCCAGTGCTTAACCACCCTGGCAGTTAAGAAGTTTTTCCTAATGTCCAACCTAAATTTCCCTTGCTGCAATTTAAGCTTGTTACTTTTTGTCGTATCCTCAGAGGTTACAGAGAACAATTTTTCTTCCTCCTCTGTGTAACAACCTTTTATGTACTTGGAAACAGTTAGGTCCCTTCTCAGTCTTCTCTTCTCCAGACCAAACAAACCCATTTTTTTTTCAATCTTCCCTCATAGGTAAGGCTACAATTTAGTTAGGGGTATTTTTAGTAAAAGTCATGGACAGATCACAGGCAATAAACAAAAAGTGATGACCAGAGACCTGTCCATGACTTTTACTAAAAATACCCCTAATTAAATCTTAGGTGCCGGGGGGAGGGGGAGTGCTCCAGCAGATGCTGGTGCTCTGAGGGGTGCTCCGATGGTCACCGCTGCTATGTGGGAGGTGGCCCAGAGCCCCACCACCGCTGCTGCTCCTGGTAGGGGAACAGCTCTGGGCCCCACCGCTGCCATTGCCGCTCCTCCAGGCAGAGGGCGGTTCAGGGCCCTGCCACCACCACTCTCTTGGGCGGGGGGCAGCCTGGGGCCCCACCACTGCTCCCGGACTGCTGCTCTGGGGCAGTATCTGGGACCAGCTACTTGGGCTCCCACGCAGCAGCCCATGTAGCTGGCAACAGGGCCATACCAGCTGCTTGAGCAGCCCTGGGGTCAGCCGCAGCAGCTGCAAAAGTATTCTAGGATGTATTTCATCAGGCCCTGGTGACTTGAAGACATCTAACTTATCTAAGTAATTTTTAAGTTACTCTTTCCCTATTTTTGCCTCTGATCCTACCTCATTTTCACTGGCATTCATTATGTTAAACATTCAATTGCTACTAAATTTTTTGGTGAAAACTGAAACAAGAAAGTCATTTAACTCTTCTGCTATTCCCACATTATCTGCTATTGTTCCCCACCCCCACCCCCTTGAGTAATGGGCCAACCCTGTCCTTGGTTTTCCTCTTGTTTTTAATGTATTTGTAGACTGTTTTCTTGTTACCCCTTATGTCTCTAGCTAGTTTAATCTCGTTTTGTGTCTTGGCCTTTCCAGTTGTGTCCCTACATACATGTGTTATTTGTTCATCCTTTGTAATTTGACCTACTTTCCACTTTTAGTAGGACACTTTTTTGATTTTCAGATCATTGAAGATTTCCTAGTTAAACCAGGATGGATTTTGCCATACTTCCTATCTTTCCCACGCAGTGGGAGAATTTGCTCTTGTACCCTTAAATGTCTCTGAAAAACTGCCAACTCTCTCAAATGGTTTTTCCCATTAGACTTGCTTCCTATGGGATCTTACCTACCAATTGCCTGAGTTTGCTGAAGTCTGCCTTCTTGAACTCCATTGTCTTTACTGTGCTATTTTGCCCTGACATTTTAAGATCACTTTCACCCAAGTTGCCTTCCACTTTCAAATTCTCAACCAGTTCTTCCATATTAGTCAAAATCAAATCTAGAACAACCTCTCCCCTAGTAGCTTTCTCCACTTTCTGAAATAAAAAAATTGCCTCCAATACATTCCAAGAACTTGTTGGATAATCTGTGCCCTGCTGTGTTATTTTCTCAACAGATGTCAGGGTAGTTGAAGTCTCCGATCACCACCAAGTCCTGTGCTTTGGATGGTTTTGTTAGTGCTTTTAAAAAGGCCTCATCCACCTCATCAACCTTGTTTTACCTCTTTTATCCTTACCCAGAGATTTTCAACTAGTCTGTCTCCTATTTCCATCTCAACCTCAGCCCAAGTATATACATTTTTGATACATAAAGCAACACGTCCTCCCTTTTTTCCTGCCTGTCCTTTCTGAGCAAGCTGTACCCTTCTATACCAATATTCCAGTCATGCGTATTATCCCACCAAGACTCTGTGATACCAAGTATGTCATAATTGTGATTATTAACTAGCATTTCTAGTTCTTCCTGCTTACTCCCCATACTTCTCATATTAGTATACAGATATCTAAGACAGTGATTTGATTTTCCCCCGTGTTCTCTCTTGTCTCGCCCTACCACATGGCATCCTAGCATAGCATACAAAAGGGCTGAAGCAGATGTTTGTACCAAGTGTTACAGAAAGCGCACACAAATACAAGTGTGGGTATCCTATAAGCCAACATCCGTTCACAGAGTCAAGAGACCACTAGCTTCAGATTGACAGTACTGATTCAAGTAGGAGCAACAAGCAATCTTCCAGTACTTAAGTTGGCTCAACATGTCATCCTGGCTTGAGATAGCATCATTAATTTACACTTGGCATATCTGACAGGAACTAAGTCCTCCTGATTCTGCAATCTGCATTGCCTGAATGTGGTCTTTAAGTATTGTTCTACTCTGAAAAGTGACAGCAAAAATAGCATGTTACTTATTAGATCTGTGCCTTGTCTATTCATTTCTCTGTCACTTCCGTGACACAGTAAGTTTTAATGGTGAATTCAATAAACCTGAAGAGCCAAATGGAATTCTAAAATTCCACCTGTTCCAGTTTTTCCACCTCCATTGAAGGCAGAAAGTTTTCAAATGTGTAACTGGGGGCCTACTTTGGCCATATTAACTGTATTATAGGTGACACATGAGAAGGGAAGAACTGAACTTGACTCTCCACCCAGAATTTGTTTGCAGGGTTTGCTGTTATGGAAAAAATTACTTTTAAACTGAGCATATGTGGGATGCAACTTCTAAAAATATCATAATCGCACAATTCTTTTTTTTTTTAAAGTCACTTCTAGCACTTCTCTACCAACTGCGAAGGAACAATTCTCACATTGCAGTCTTACAATATACCTTGCTATACATGGAACAGTTTGAGCTTTCAAAATAAATTCTATTTGGATTCATCCATATTTGACAGTATGTAACAGAGTTACTTCATAATATTGCAAATGTATGTCAAGAGATTGGGATAATTTGTTTGTTTTGTCAAGAATCACCATAATACATTGCTAATGTTTCACTTTAAATGAGTGATTGTAAGTGAGACTAGCCTTCCAAGTATCCTGACTTAATTTACTGACGTTTGCTTCCTGATTATCATTTGCATCCTAATTATCACTACAAAAGTTTTTTTTCTCCTGCTGATAATAGCCCACCTTAATTGATTAGTCTCGTTAGAGTTGGTATGGCAACCTCCATCTTTTCATGTTCTCTATATATATCTTCCTACTGTATTTTCCACTCTATGCATCTGATGAAGTGGGTTTTAGCCCACGAAAGCTTATGCCCAAATGCATTTGTTAGTCTCCACAGTGCCACAAGTACTCATTTTTTTTGCTAATACAAACTAACACGGCTACCACTCTGAAGCTTATATACCTGTTACTCATTGTCTATAATTCCAGCAGGATTTTTGAATGCTGAAACCCCATGAAGATCAGTGGTAAAGAATTCATATCAAGTTCGGGTTCTGGTAGCAGAGCAGCTGCAAGCTCCATTTCATGTGTAATCTTATGCTATTACAATTTTTAACTTATTACCCTGAATCATAACAGTGTGTGACAGAATATATCCATGTTCATACCCTACACACTATTGTAATAATGTTTTATAAGGTATACCTTGTGAGTCTCATTTAAAAACTCATAATTTGCTGATCAATAATATCATGGCAAAATGCATATGGCAGCGTTATATGTGAAGTTATAAACATAAGATGAGATCATGACTAAAGTATTCTTTCCAGATAAGTCTGAGGAGTGGGCAAACCAGTTCCTCAGAGAGACAAAGGGCAAGCTGATGCCTCAGCCATGTGTAAACAAGGCTGATGGACCATTATCTACAAAATGGCCACTCTTTGGCAGGAAAGGGGCAAAAAATCTACATCTTAACTCAGAAACAGCATTGAGTTTCCTTGCACGCAGATGGTCTGTCACCTTGCTCCCAGATGGAAATGTTTTTAAAGAGGGGAACTGAAACTATAAAAACAGGGGCAAAGACAACCCTCTCTCTCTCTCTCTCTCTCTCTTTCCTTCCCCATCACATGCACTACACCTGTACAGACAAAGGAAGCAGCTGTTGGATTCTTCAGGAGGGGGTCCTGATCTGAGAGTTTGGTCAGTAATCTGCTGAAGCATGTGGTGAGAAAACTTTGCTATGAATCTAATAGATTTTGTGAAGTTAGGCACCTGTAAGCATTTTATCTTTATTTTTCTTGTAACCAATTCTGAGTTTTATGCCTCGCTACTTGTACACACTTAAAATCTCTCTCTGTATTTAATAAACTTGTTTTATCTAACCCAGTGTGTTCAAGCTGAAGTGTCTGGGTAACTCCATCTGGGGTAACAAGTTGTGTGCATATTATTCCCTTAAAGGAATAATGGACTCACTATATTTGTATTGTCCAGGGGAGGGCTGGGTAATACATTTCTGGGGGGAAATGTGGGACAGGGAGTGTGTTGGGGTCACTTTGTGGTCATCTTTAAGACTGGTAAGAGCCAACGTGTAACTGGCTGGCTGCAGAACACACACACAGACATAGCTGGCAACAACTTACAAAAAGCTGTTTGTGAGCAGTCCAAGTTGGAGGCTACACCAGCAAAGCATTCTAAAGGGCACCCCAGGTTACAGGGCAAGGGTGACGCAACTACTCATTGGTCTGGATTGCACCCTGATATGTCACAGAGAGCTTTACAGTTGTGTTAGCCCTACTTGAGTTAGCTTAACATGCTTAGACATACCCTATGGTAGCTGAGACACTGTCTTTGAGTGAAAGTCGCTCCTCTGCACAGGGACAACAAAAGGCCTTTGCACTGGTTTCTTTTTCTGACTCTCAGCACTGAGATGATTTTCACTGCCATAGAGGCGGTTAGAAAGCAAACGTTTGAGTGATACACCAGCTTTTGTCAATACATTTTCAGTATGTGGTCATCAATGATATCATTGGGCTCCCTCATACGGTGCTCCCTCAGTTACCCATTATGTTGTGCTTCCTTGTCTGTTTCCAAACCCTCACATTCAGACAAATCAGGCTGTTTTCCTTTCACTGCGTGTACTTGGCATATGAACTGCAAAAGAAAAAACAGAGCAAAACACGAGCATATTGCTGCAAGAGCTTTCCACGCAGCTTCTCTTCCTCACACAGCTCACCCTCTGAGCTCCTCCCTGCCACTTCCTGTTCCTTCCAATTACTGCCAGTTGCATCAGTAGCCTAATAATTACCTCCCAGGCATTTGTAATCCCCCAACAGAAAGTGGTGAACTCCTTCCAATTAAACCTGAAACCTTCTCCATGCTCAAGCAACCTCAGGGACCAGGGTGCTACTGCTAGCACTCAGTCACTTACCTCCCCTCCATTTCAACTGAGGCCCTTTCTTGCCACCTAAGATAGGGGGGTTTCTCCACTGTTCAAGATTTACCCTCTTTGTGAGGTTGGGATTCTATTGGGGCTTCTCATGCTCTTTCTAACTGGCCTTCCGTGGGCCACCAGTGAGGGTTTTCATTTTTAGGGTGGGGGTTTCCCCCCACAGCTCCATGTCAGCCCATAGGTCATTGCATCCAATCACACTCCACTGACCTTAGTTCTGGATTCTTTTGCCTTGGGCTCATATCCATCAAAGTAGGTTGACTGTCCAAACCCTCAACATTGGCATCTCTCTCTTCCCCTACCTTATCTCACCCCTTGCTCGGGATTATCAGGGTAAGTTCACCTGTCAAATCGTCCTCATCAGGACCCTTCCACTCTCTCTTTTTGACCTGCCCTTTTTCTTGGGTCTTGCCCTCGGCTTGTTCCTCCTGTAAGTCAGCCGAAACTTCCATCCTCCTCCTCTAGGAGTCCCCATTCTACTTCCTGATGCACTGTTCCCTTCTTGAGTTTCTCTCTGTCCCCCACCCCAAGTCCTCCAGCATGTCAGTTCTTTCTGGACTTGTTAATATACATCTAGGTGCTTTCATACTATCTCTGGAGGAGTATCTGGAGGGTCTATGCTTGGGATTACCTTTATTCAGACCCACTTGTTAGGGTCTCCCCTCCATCTTTTGTCCTTTTTACACAAGGGAAACAGAATCATTCCAATCCTGTCATAGCCACATAGGATAATGACTTTACTCCACCTACTGTGGCCACTTCAGTCTTCCTCCCATCTCCAACAGGAAGATGATCAAATAGTAAGTGTTCTTTTCCCCATGCACCTAGTGGATGGTTATCATCACCCCCTTCTGTTGTCCTTGTGATATACCCAATCTGTTTAGAACTAGGGAACATGCAGCTGCTGAGTCTACCACTCCCCCTGTAGTTTTCTGGCTTATTCTAACAGGAACCATCTTTATCCCAGACCCGCTTTTACACCTGTCCACCTACAGTACTCAACAAACCTGCAGTCAAGGCCTGGGTAGTCTTTCTGTGTGTCCTTCGTCCCTGAATGGTAAACTATTGTGCAGGCAGTTATTCACCCATTGTGTCCCCTTTCTCGGTTTCGATAAAGGAGGTTCCTCAATCTTCTTACCCCCTTTCTTGCTTGTAGTGGGAGGGAATTATTTCTGTAGTCAGTCTTTTACCACATACTCCTCCGTTAGTTTCAAGGTGGATTTTTTTAATTTTATTTTTATATAAAATACAGATACTTAGCAAAACAAATATAAATATACACACACAAGCTGGAAGTACCATATGAAAACAAAATTCCATGTTCGAATATTTGTAAAACCTGGAAAAAAAACAAAAAACACCTGAACCTGGAGAGGTCATGTAGGGCATCAATTATTAAAGTGACTAAATAGAAAAACAAGTAGACTATAATCTATGAGTATCGGGGACTAATCTATACTGAACTGCAGAAGTATGCAATAGTTGCACATGTGACCAGACACCCTCATATTTTTTCCAAGTGTTTCTATTATGCAGCCATTTTTCTCCATTCATTTAGTAGCAGAGAGCTCACTAAGCCAGTCTGTGTATGAGGGAGGAATTGCAGATTCCAATTTTCTCAAAATAATTCTTTTGGCCACTAAAATAGCTACTGCAATCCGTTTCTTAATGTTAAAATGGTAATATCAACTCATCTAACACCCTAAGGAGAAGGAAAAATAGCAACACAAAGTTTTTGAGAGAGCACTGAATATGGTGTTCCAGAGCACATGCACTTTTGGACTGGTATAGAGGATGTGTTAAGAGTTGGTATGTGGCTGTTTGCATCTCCAAGATTCAAGGTGTATTGTCAATCTAGTCTTAAACAAACATTCTGGAGTCCAGCTATACCCATTTAATACTTTGTTCTTGTAGAATCACAAGGATAAATAACTTGAAGTATCTTTCACATTAATCCAGATATCCTCCCAGGTGTCTGTTGTACTAGTAAGACTAAGTTGTTTTCCTCATTCTTCTTGAGACTGAGACGGTAATGCAAAGCATTAATGCACCTATAAGTAAGTCCTACAAAGTGACTTTTGTGTCCATATTTAACATGTTCTTCTAGAGGTGAGAGTGTTGAAACAGGCCATCTGTCCCCTATCCTTGCATGAAGGCTTAAGCATAGCCCCTGAAAGAAGGAACTGTGAGACTGTTGTAGCTGATATTTGTTACATATGTAATTGAAGGAGGCCAGACTAACATCCTGTATTATATCTTTAATTTTTGTTAATCCCTTCTCTATCCAAAACTGTTTTAAGCATAGTGTTGGCCTTGATCCTGAGGCACAGGTTATCTCATAATGATAAGAGAAGAGAATTGGTAGATTGGATGCTGTAATTATCTTAATGTGTTGCAGGTGCCCCATGTAGATGCAAAAATTGGATTTTCCTTAAGGGTGTAGACAGCTTCTTAACATATGTAAAATAAGAAAGGAAACTAAATGGCATAGCTAAGCTTTTTGCAATCTCAAACCGTGCCACTGTGTATACAGAACAATTGAAGAGGGAACCACCTTACAATAGGATGCATTTGGAGTGCTAAATAATAGATACAAATCTAGCAAACTGATGCCTCCTATTGCCCAGGATTTTTTAAGGGCCTTGTGTGACAAGCAAGGCTATTTTTATCCCATATAAACTGTAAAATAAGCCTATTTATTCAAGCAAAGGAGAGATCTTGAAAGGCAATACGATGATGATATAAATTATTCTTGGGCAGATCTTCATTTTGACTATTTCTATTCTCCCAAGTAAGGATCCAGGAATGAGACACCTCTTCTCTACATCCTTGGAAATTTGTTTTAATATATAGTCCATATTTATAGAAACAATTTGGGGAAGATTAGGACAAATTTTAAAACACCTAAATAAATTATGTCCTTGCATATTCAAAATGTAAAATGCTGAAACCGAGAGGGATCTGGTCTTTTGGATATATCCATTGTTTGTGATTTATTCCAGTTAATCCAATAGCCAGAGTTGTCTTTCCAAAAATATTAGCTACATTAAATAATGATGGGACTAATGTGGATGGATTCTTCAATAGCACAAAAATGCCATCAGCATATAAATTGATTTTGTATTCTTTCCTGTTCATAGTCACACCTTCAGCGGCCGAGGGTTGACATATGTATATTGCCAGTGGCTCAAGAAAGACTTTAGAAATGAGGGGACAGCCCTGTCATATCCCTCTTTCTAGGGCAGGGGTGAGCAAACTTTTTGCCCCGAGGGCCACATCGTCATTGCAAAACGGTATGGAGGACCGAGTAGGGAAGGTGGTGCCTCCCCAAACAGCCTGGCCCCCGGCCCCTATCTGCCCCCTCCCACTTCCCGCCCCCTGACTGCCCTCTCAGAATCTTCAAGTCATCAAACCCTGATACCAATCAGCTCTGTGTTCTTGGGGAACCAGGGTGCAGTATCCAGCCTGTCTGACTCATGAAAGACATCCCCCACTACCAGTCTCTGCTTGAATCAAAACCCATCAGAGAAAAAGCTTGCAGAGAGCAATGAAGGGCAGATGGGAGACACATCTAGACCCCTCCTGACAAGGGTGACAAGATTAAGACATCTCCATTAGCTTACAGAATGGAAAACAGAGACAACTCCCCTAGCTCATCTGCATGAAAGATGGGACAGGGAGACATTTCAATTTGCATACAGAATGGATAACCGCACTGAACTCTGGGACCAGGAAAGCAGGGACGCACTGCATCATGGGAATCTCTGCTCCAGATATTAATGAACCTACGCCCGCACACACCCAGCTCAGCAATTATCAGACCAATTCTAGTAATGAATACTTGATTGATATCCAAAATACTAAAGCAGCCTAGTTGCATTGTGAGCTCTCTGGAAGAAAACACCACCCATAGCCAAGAGTGATCAGCTCCTATTGTCTAGCCTAAAGAAAACCCTTAAGTCATCAGTTTACCTGTAAACAAATCTAGTGTTCTCCCTGGAACCATTGTATTTTCTCTACAAAAATCCCTACTCACTCTCCAGTCAGTGTTCTGATGCTTAGACTCAAATTCTGCATCAGTTCCACTGGGACTCCATCATCACCTGACTGATCATGTTGGGGGCTCTGCCAGTCTCCTTATCTTCAGGACCCCTGAGCTGCTACCATCACCTGGGAACCCCGAACCAGTTCACGCTTCATGGAGTGGTGAGAGCCTCTCTCTCTCTCTGTTTTCCTTTCTGCCTCAGGTATTACCTCTTAATAATGGATGTTATGTTGGTTTAGTCTCTCCTTGTATGGTTATCATTATTATTCAATAAATAACCCTTATGGTCAAGTTGAGTATTTCTCTCTTGCTCTCTGAATTTTACTTGTTTGTGTCTTTAGCTTCTCCCATTTACTCTTCAGCAACACTTCTTTTACCTAAGCTAAAAGATCCCTGTAGTGCCCAAAAATACTATGGGGTTTGCTCATCAAGTTGGTTACTACCAGTACAATTATAACGTGAAAGTGGGATAGGGACATGCCACATATGGAGCACATAAGTGGGGGGCAGCGGAGAGTGCTGCTCAACTCAGCCCATTGAGACCAAGAGCACATAAGAGTACCAGACTGAAAAGTGCTACTTGACCCAGCTCACTGAGCACAAGGGGGATCAGCTGAAGAGTGCTGATTGACCCAGTCCACTCAGACTTGCTCTATTAGTGTGTGTGTGTGTGTGTGTGTGTGTGTGTGCGCACGCACACGTGCAGGTTCATCTAGTTCTAGGGCTGGAGGAACCCAGACCCCGGGAACCTAAGGCCTTCAGGATAGCTCCATTGGGAGGGGACTTGCAGAAGGAAGGAGTAGAACTCCATATGAACACACAAGTGACATAAGCAGCACATTAATAGAATTACAGCACACACACACACACACACACACACACACACACAAACCGAAGAGTAACCCGAATAAATGAGCATACACCAAAGTAACGGGCATATCTGGTAACAACCCCCCCTGCTCCTGGTCCCCTGACTGCCCCGACTCCTTTCCACACCCCCACCCCCTGACAGGCCCCCCGGGACTCCCAACCCATCCAACCCCCCCCCCCCCCACACACACACACACACACTCCTTGTCCTCTGACCGCCCCCTCCTGGGACCCCTGTCCCTAACCGCCCCCCAAGGACTCCACCCTGTATCCAAATCCCTGCTCCCTGTCCTCCGTGCCCCTCCCAGGACCCCCCAACCCCCCAGGACCCAACCCCCTATCCAACTCCCCCTGCTCCCTTTTTCCTGACCGCTATTAGAAAAGGCCATGCAACCCTATCAAAGATTTTCTCTCTGCATCGACAAATAAGTCTTTGGAGGGAACACCTGAGCTTACTGTATCAAGTGAGTGATTTTTCTCGCATTATCAGCAGCCAATCTTCCTTTAATGAAACAAACCTGATCTGTGTGTATAATTGATGGCATAATGGTGTTCAGTCATGTCACTAAAATTGTTGCAATTATTTTGCAATCTGTGTTCAATAGCAATATGGGGTAGAAATCGTAACAGTTGTAACCATCTTTGTTCTTTAATATTAAAGTAATTAAAACAGTTCTCAGGTCATGAGACATGGTTCCTTTTTGTTTCAGTAAAGACCTCTGAAAGAAATGAAGATAGCTGATTACAAAACGTTTTGTAGAAATAGGCCAGGAAGTCATCACCCAGGGACCTTGCCGAAATTCATATTTTTATAGCCTGTTCCATCTCTTGCGTTGTGATAGCTTTGTCCACAACAACACTTGTTCTGAAGTAAGGTTATATTAAAAGATAGGCCTTTTAGGTCAAATTTATTAGAGTCAGATTGATTGTCTGATTTATATAAAGCTTGACAGAATTGCTTAAAATTGATTATTTATATCTATTGGTTCAAGGATGGAAGAAATGTTGTTGGCTAGTTCCATCTTAAGTCTTCTGGCAAATAGTTTATCTGCTTTATCTCCCCATTCATAATATCTTTGTTTGACCCTATTGAATGCAAATTTGACTTGACTGGATAAGCATTCATTACATTTATATTTAAAGTTGATTAGAGAACATAGGTTGTTTTCACTATTTGGATCATCTTGTGTGTTCTCGGCAACTCATCTATTCCCTTGTCTAGAGAGTCTAACTTGAGACTCTCTGTTCTTTTGGGAGGCATACTTTATGCATTCACCCTTTATAGTAGCTTTCAGAGCTTCCCAAAAGATGATATCTGAGACAACTCAGTGCTTATTTTTCTGTATAAAGTTAGAGATGACTGAATCAACAGTCAAAAGAATCAAAACTTTCAGTCCTTTAATAGTTGAGGGTTCAGCTTCCACCTAGAATATTTTAATTATGTGTAACCAGCATCTATAGTAAGTATAATTAATTTTTTTGAGTTGAAACAGCCTTCATGAAGAAGGTATCTTCCTTCAGGATCAGACCAAGATTGTAAACATGGAAAAGTTACATTGTTAGAATTAAGATGGATGTGTCTCTGCTCTTTGAATTCAATGATGAATGATACTCACAAATAGAATCAAGAAGATGTGGGTAGGTGCATCTATTTCTCCTAGATGAGTTTCCTGCAATAAAGCTACTTGGCACTTTTTTGATCTGAGGTGTCTCAGGATTTTAATTCTTTTAGAAGGTTCATTAAATCCCCTCACACTCCAGGAGCACACTCTAAAAAAATTCATGGCAAAATTTTAAAAGATATATAACCTTAAGGTACATATTTTCCCATTGATATTATGAAACCACATCTCTAGAATATAATCTGGATTTTTACATATTAGATACTGCTTAGGTTTGAATTAATTTATGCCTTCAATTGAGCCTCTTAGGGTGTCAGCTATACAAAAACATCTGTAGTTAATATCATGTGTCTTCCAAAGTATATTTGTCACAGCAAACAAAAAAAAATTAACAGACTTAAAACAAGCCAGTGTGGTTATGTTCAGATTCCTGATGGCTTCAGTTTCATCCACTCCTCCCCTTCGCTATATTTATCCAATAATAGTCTAAACACCTCTAATTACAAATATATTTTAAGTCCAATATTACTCTGTAAATACCACCGGGTAGTCTATAATATGCAGGGCTTAAATTCTCAGAAATTATTTCCCTGAGTCCCATCCACCCGCCCTCATTCAGACCTCCAGACTTCAGCTGTGGAGCGAGGCATGCTGGGACTCCGGTGGGTTTGAAAATATTTACCGGCACTGCGCGCCAGTGAGCACCAGCTGAATTTAAGCCCTGATAATATGTAGAATACCTATAGAAGATTTTATATATACATACACATATGTATAGGCATATGCATATATACAGACTCAACACCTGCAAATTTACAATTGTTTTGATAAATCAAATATAGATTTCTACAAAATCTTAATATGAAAATATAAAATATCATATTCATAGTTTGTCAAATGCCCTACACAAGCTGAATAACTAGTACTATTCAAGGTTTAGGTTATAGTCTACTTTATATGTCTGGAGTATGGACTGTTCCAAGGGATACAATCCATCAGAGGCAGAGCTAGGGACAAGATTCTGTCTAGCAGTGCAACCTGGGATGATTAGTGCCGTTAATACTTCAGTCAGTAGATGGCACTATAAACCCCATTTTAGTGTTCAACTATTATTCTGTGCATTTCAGAGCTATACAATTGTTGTTTCAGAGTAGCAGCCGTGTTAGTCTGTATTCGCAAAAAGAAAAGGAGTACTTGGGGCAACTTAGAGACTAACAAATTTATTAGAGCATAAGCTTTCGTGAGCTACAGCTCACTTCATCGGATGCATTTTTATTACTCAGTTCCAAAGGAGATCAACATAAGAGTTCAACCTAACTGGTTATTTGCTAGGAGTTGGAAGATTATATAAGTGAACACTACCATATCTATAAGGATACATAGGAAAACAAATTGATCTTTAAACTTGTTGAGGTATGCTTTTATGATAAAAAAAATCATTCTATTTTTGGTAAAATCTGGTCTCAATCTTTCAAGAGTCTGCCAAGCTTCAAAGGGGGTTTTGCAAAATCTTGTGGAGGCTGCTAAATCCATAGTGAAAGGTGGATGGGTATTTAATGCTGTACCTAACACTGATCCTCCTTAGGATTTCCTTTATGTTCATCTCAGTTAAGAAGTCAGGAAATAGAGAAATTTTGTGGCCTTTGTACATAAGGGTTTCAGCTTTTCTGGCAGCGTTCATTAACATTACTTTATCATTGAATTTCAGGAGCCTGAAGATGATGGGTCTGGGTTTACCAGACTCCTCCCTTCTAGTAGAAAGCATTCCATGAGCCTTTCACTATCTAATGGAGGTAGCTGGGGTAAAATTTAAGTCAGGGAGCAGCTTCTGAACAAAGCAGAACACTTTCAAAAGATGAGCCTGGGAGCTTAAATTCATAACTCTGCTAGACACTGAAAATCACAGAATGAACAGAGACTAGATTTATACCTTATCACAACAATCTGTCACCCACTAACCCCTCTTTGTCTGAAGAGGTGTTAACAGGCCACTCTATCTTGAATGATCCCTTCCAACAGACTAACAAATTTATGGTCCCTTCCAACAGTGTTTCTTCATGACCAACCGGCCCGCAGAGGTACTTGGAACCATTTTTATAGTGGAGGTGTTGAGAGCCATTGAACCTAACTGTAAATCCTGTATACAATGGAAACCACTTCAAGCCAAGGTGTGTGACTGCACCCACCCACCCACCCACCCACACACACCTGTAGTCCCAGCACCTATATCAGTCTGTGGACCAGCGCCAAGTCCCTGAGATCTCCCCAACAGTTTAGGAAGGCAGCAAGTCAGTCCCTGGTATCAAAAAGATTGAGAAACACTGCCTTAAAATATGTGTTAACTAATTTTGCTAAACAATTTGTTCCACCTTGCATTTAGCTGTGATACTTGCAGTACCTTTCCCAGACCTGAAGAAGAGCTCTGTGTTACTCAAAAACTTGTCTCTCTCATCAACCAAAGTTTGTCCAATAAAAAGGTATTAACTCACACATCTTGTCTCTCTAATACCCTGGGACCAACATGGCTACAACTACACTGCATATAAGAAGTCTTTAGCACTGATGGGACCTTTCACTCTAAATCCTGTTATTTAAGAACAAAAACTAAGGCACACAACAGCCCTGCAAGAATAGCATACATCTTAGGGTTTGTCTTCATGTACAGCACTGAAGCTGTGCCACTGTAGCAGGTTAGTGAAAATGCCACTACACCAACAGGAGAGTTTCTCCAGTTGGCATAATTAATCCACCTCCCCAAGAGGTGGTAGCTATGTCGATGGGAGAAGCCCTCCCGTTGATATAGCGCTGTCTACAGCGAGGGTTAGGTCAGTATAAGTTGCTCAGGAGTGTGCATTTTTCAGACCCGTAGTTATACCAATTTAAGTCTGTAGTGTAGACTTGGCCTTAGTCTACAGAGGATATGAACAAGGCAAAGATTAGATATAGATAGGCCAGTCAGATGCTCCCAGTGGCTTCCTAAAACTCTGATGTCTTTTCATTAACCTAAGGAAAAGGAAGGCTGTTTCTCAAACTTAATATGAATGAGTTAATATGGGACAAATTTTGCCAAGCTTACTCAATGGTAAATGCACAGGGAATAAGTTACCATTCATTGACCATCAACTTCACAAGAATGCAGGGCCAAGTTCTCTTTACAATTGTTTCTGAAGCACTCTTGTCCATCTCCAACAACCTCTGAGAACTTTAATTCTCTTCAGCAACGTAACAGAGAGAAACAAAACAAAACAAAAATCCATATTTGGAAAAGGAAAACATTTATGTTTTGCAGCTCTTAAGGATTGCAGCATTGGAGTTGAGGCAAGGAACAAAAGCTGATTTTGGAGTCTTGGATACAGACAGGTCAAGAACTCTTGCCTGAGCAGAACTGGCAATTTAAACCAATGTGTATGGGGGAAGGTTATTGCCCCACCTCATTCCAAGGAAACTATTATCTCCTGCCTCTAGTTTCATCAGACGACACTAACCAATTTCCACAAGAAACCGTCCCAGTCTGAACTGTTACTTCAGACTCCTTCCCAGATGACAGTATACGAACCCTTTTGCTTCCTGAAATCTACTTCCCTTGAATCGAACCAGGAAAAGGTCAGCCACATGATCCACTTAAGTCTTTTGCCAGCATATGCCCTGCTTTCCAGGGTGCACCAGTCAACACTGCAAGCATATTAGCCATCTTTTGTCTATTTCAGAACTTTCCCTTAACTTAGGATGAGATCTAAGATCTACCTTGCTAATTTAGCAGAAGCCAGAGTTCCCCCTGTGACACAGAGTCCCCTTGGTAGTTCACTACTCTGTGTCAGTAACTCCTGCCCGGCCTGACAAATTCACTGCACCTAACACATTGCTGTCATGCTGTTTGTCCAAAAAGTATCTTGTAAGATATCAAATGGAAGCCAGTCACCAACTGGTCACTAATATCATTGTGAAACGGATGCATTATTGCTATATGAGGAATTATATTGCTGACAGTATGCTTTAAAGTCTGTAACCAAGTATGGAGAGAAACAAGTTTTCTTCCCAACAAGAGGGAAGGTAATTATCTCCCTGCCTCTAATGTAAATTAAGCATTGGGAAAGTAAGTTGTATTTGCAGGTAAAGTAAACAAGAAAGGCCAGGTTGATGGGAAGAGGGTGAGATGTGAAGTTAGTATTTGAAGACACTGCAGACAAATACCACAGGAGTGGGAGGTTGTCATGTCTCTTGGATCAAACCAATGACTTTTTGGGGAGATATATGGAGAAGCAAAAAAATATTGTTACCCATTAACTGAGGAGATCCTGGGCAGGTCATGTCGAAATCGTGAGAATCTGGATCCTGATTTGACTGAAAATTAGCCAGCTCTAAAGAAAAACTCTGAGGGTGAGAAAACTGCTTCAGCCAAAGGATTATACTTTGCTAAAGTTATATTTAGTCTCTTAGAAGCGAGTTAAACTTTTGTTTTATTTGTAACCAATTCTGTTTTCACTGTCCTTACTCAATATCACTTAAAACTCTATCTTTATTAAAAAAGGAGTATTTGTGTACTCCTTTTCTTTTTTGCGAATACAGACTAACACGGCTGCTACTCTGAAACCTGTTATCTTTATTAATAAACTTCTCTTTGTTTTATCATAAGGAGATCTTAGTACTGTATACTTAGTGGAATCAAACAAGCTGGTGTGCACAGTGCCTCTTTGGAGACACCAAACTTTATCATTCCTATGAGTGTTCAGTAACAGGGCCTGGATGCGTCAAAGGAAAGCTCTTCTATAAGGCTTAGGAACATCAGTGCACCAAATGTTACCTGAAAGGCAAAAGTAAGGGCTGGAAGAGTTCTGAGATATTTGTCTGGGATGGCTAACAGACTGGGGTGACAGAGTTATCCCCCAGTTTAGCACCACCAAATCTCTTTCTTGCTGAGGCAGATTGGTTACACAGTGACCTATTGTTTGGGTACTCCGGAAAAGTGTCAAACCTCCCTTAACTACTCTAGTATAAGTTCAGGTTATTTTGAGTGTGGTATACATAGCCACAGCATCCTCCAACATTCAACTCTAGACTCATCTCTTCTATTAAGTAGTCATCTCCTTTAACAATGCTGCCCACCACACATACATTAAAAAACTATTTCACTGATGGCTAATTTTTCCTATTAATAATTGATACAGTACTGTTTAAAGCCCATATACTGCAAACAAGAATTGCTGCATAGCAAGGTAACGCTAGCCCAGGTAGTAAAAGAAGCCTTATAAGTTGTGTACCTTAAGTATAAGCTCAAATAAGGAATCTGCTATAGTCCATAATAGTACTTCATCTCCAAACATATGCAGAAAGGGAACAGTTTTGTAAATGCTTCCAGTATATAACAGCCCACACAAATATAGAGTATTATGGTCAACAAGGGTCGATTTAGTATTTCAGTAGCTGAAGTAAATTATGCATGTAAGCAAGATTCTCCATCATTAATTAAAGGTTTTATGTCTTCCTGCAATTTTCTAGTTTTAAGAGATGTACCCAGAGATCTTACCATTGTTGTGAGGTTTTGGCATGCTAGAATATATGACAGAGTTGGAACTGGGGGCTGTCTAGGTATTAGGGCTCAAATGTCTCAGTACAGGCAAACCAAGGCACAGTGGAAACCAAAGGAAGATCAGTTCAGTAAACTTACTATAGCATCTCAAAATTGTTGCAATTAGCTTAAATCTGACACTAAATGCTTTCAGTAACAAGACAGTGCAATAGGCAGCTGCTTTTTTAGGTCAATTAATGAGAAAACAGAAGCCACATTTTCTTCTTAAGAGGTCATCTAGTCCAGCCCCCTGCATTACAGGAAGGACCATTATAGCTCAACCGTCCCTGATAGGTGTTTATCTAACCCTTTCATAAAGACCTCCCACGACAGGGATTCCAAATCCACAACTTCTCTTGGAAGCTTATTCCAGAGCTTAAACTACCCTTATAGTTAGAAAGTTGCTCCCAATATCTAGCCTAAATTTTCCTTGATGCACATTAAACCCATTACTCCTTGTCCTACTTTCAGTGGACATGGAGAACAACTAATCACAGTCCTTTTTATAGGTTTCAGAGTAGCAGCCGTGTTAGTCTGTATGCGCAAAAAGAAAAGGAGTACTTGTGGCACCTTAGAGACTAACAAATTTATTAGAGCATAAGCTTTCATGAGCTACAGCTCACTTCATCGGATGCATTTGGTGGAAAAAACAGAGGAGAGATTTATATACACACACAGAGAACATGAAACAATGGGTTTATCATACACACTGTAAGGAGAGTGATCACTTAAGATAAGCCATCACCAGCAGCAGGGGGGGGAAAAGGAGGAAAACCTTTCATGGTGACAAGCAAGGTACCCATTGTTTCATGTTCTCTATGTGTGTATATAAATCTCTCCTCTGTTTTTTCCACCAAATGCATCCGATGAAGTGAGCTGTAGCTCACGAAAGCTTATGCTCTAATAAATTTGTTAGTCTCTAAGGTGCCACAAGTATTCCAGTCCTTTTTATAGCAGCCCTTAACATATTTGAAGACTTATAGCAGTGGTTCCCAAACTTGTTCCGCCGCTTGTACAGGGAAAGCCCCTGGTGGGCCAGGCCGGTTTGTTTACCTGCTGTGTCCACAGGTTCAGCCAATCACGGCTCCCACTGGCTGCAGTTCGCTGCTCCAGGCCAATGGGAGCTTCTGGAAGTGGCGGCCACTACGTCCCTTAGCCCGCGCCACTTCCAGCAGCTCCCATTGGCCTGGAGCAGCGAACTGCGGCCACTAGGAGCCACAATCGGCCGAACCTGCGAACGCGGCAGGTAAAGAAACCAGCCTGGCCCACCAGGGGCTTTCCCTGCACAAGCGGCGGAACAAGTTTGGGAACCACTGACTTATAGGTTTCCCTTCAGTTTTTTTTCTCAGGACTAAACATGCCCAATTCTTTTAACCTTTCCTCATCGGTCAGGTTTTCTAAGCCTTTTATCATTTTTGTTGGCTCGTCTGGACTGTCTCCAGTTCATCCACATCTTTTTTAAAGTGAGGCACCCAAAACTCGACACTACTCCAGCTGAGGCCTCACTGGTGCTGAGCAGAGGAGTACAATTACCTCCTGGGTCTTACATACATCTCTCCTAAAAAAAGAAAAGGAGTACTTGTGGCACCTTAGAGACTAACAAATTTATTTGTTTCTAATTATTTATTAATCTCTAAGGTGCCACAAGTACTCCTTTTCTTTTTTGCGAATACAGACTAACACGGCTGCTACTCTGAAACCTGATACATCTCTCCTATAAATACTCCCCAGAATAATATTAGCCTTTTTCACAACCACATACCATTGCCAACTCATTCAGTTTGTGATCCACTGTAATCCCCAAAGCCCTTTCAGTAGTACTACCACCTAGCCAGTTGTAGCCCAACTACAAAATATGTAGCTACCTGCCACAAAGTCAGATATAGAAGAAGCCAAATTGTTAGTTACACAGGAGCTCTACGGAACTATATTCAGACTGTTAAACTGGTCTGGCTCTAGAATTCAGTTCTGAAAGGACCAGGACAACATTGTGAAAAATCAGGATTTAAGTGGTTCAATTCACTACTCAGGGTCAGAGTATGGCATTGCAGAGGTCTTCTTCTCTACCACCACCTGTTGACCACTTGGGTCCTGCCATGGCCTGGATACATTTTTTGTGGTCCAGCCATCCAACCACGTCACCTTTTAAGTTCGGTCCCCTTCCACAGTACTAAAAGTCAACTAAACAGCCAAACAAAAATGTTCTTCTGTCCCTTTTGAGCTATTCTTCAGCCTGCCTTCTAGGCTCAGCTCTCACCCCTTTAAGTCCTTCTAGCTTTGTTATAGGGATCTGACACTCAGGCTGTCTTCCTTGGAATCCCTCTCGATCTATGATTCACTGATATTCCCCATTCTTTACCCATACTCCCATGGGTCTGCAGAGTTCTTGGCACCTTTAAACTGAGCACTGCTTCCCAGGGCCTTCTCCCTGGAGGCTCTTTTCCTCCTAGCATATTTTCCACTGCTTCCCCTCTCTGACAACTTCTCCAAGGGACCTCCTTGCTTCTTTACAAGCTCCATCTTAGATCCTCCCATGCAAGCCTAACCTGTGCCCTGTAAACTCTCTCCAGCAGAAGGTGCCTCCAGCAGGGAGTTCTCTCTCTGTATGAAGTCCTATGACCCTTTCAGGGCTGGGATCACTTTTTGCAATTAGTCAGTTTAATATCATCTGGGGTAACTGCTGTGTCACAGGCAAGGCTGAGCTTCACTCACTTTCAAGGGCAATCCATATTTCCATACCTGTTTCGTGTCCCCTCACTTTTATAAAGGACAGACTTGCATCTTACAAAATATTCATGGGGTCAAAGTTAACCTAAAAGAATTCATCAAACATTGCTAGCCAATCAAAACATGGCTTTACACTCACCTCAGTAACATTTATGTCTGTATTTGATACAATAACTTTTGAAAACTGCATCCAATCAATCCCCAGGTTTCAGAGAATATTCTAGACATCAGTGGGCAGATCCTTATTTATTTTGTTGACTAGAAGACTTCAAAACCCCATTTTTCACTAAAATTACTATTTGATCACTCAGGATAGAGAAGTGGGCCACTGACTTCAAGGTTAGGGTGAATGTTTTGGGGTAAGGGTTAGTGGGCCCCTCACTCCTTTGGCCAGCCCCCTCCCCCACAACCAGACAGTACCCTCTGGATTTTGGTAAGAATTGGAAAAGTCTGATTTCCCCTAAAAATCAGGCACTTCTGGTTTTAACCAAAGTCAATAGTGTCTGTATTGTAGGAGTCAAGGAGAGGGCAACAAAGGCCCAGCTGTACGTACAGCTCATAAGCCACAAAGTGTACAACCCTTAAGTTAAGTTTCTTGAGTCTTTGTCACATTGTGTCTCAAATTTAGCCCTTGGCTGGATAAGTGAGTTACTGCTGAACAGAACACAAATACACCTTTGCATTCCAGAAGCGAGCTTTTTAGCGCCTCTGTTAATGACACTTGCTGTATTATTCCTTGAAGCCTCAATCCCGCCCCCCTTCCCTTCAACCATGCTAGTCATAGCAGATCCTATTTCTTAGCTTTTTAGTGTTACCATAGCAATAGGAGGAACTGCTGAGAGACAGAATGATGCAAGATCCAGGATGCTGTCATGTTGGTTGCAGAACTACAAAAAGACTGCACTAGCATCTCAGATGGGCTATATTTAATGCATTCCTGATTTTGGATTCATTATCTGCACCCCAGGCAGAGAAACAAAGGGTATGGCATATGACCATAATGCCAGAGTCATTGTCTTAGCCGTCAAACAGGAAGACATATGCATGCAGCAATAGTATATGTTTTAGCTCAAAGGCCCAATTAAATACAGCTCCCATTAACTTCAGTAGGAGTGGTGGGTGCTCAGCTTTTTCTAAACATCAGCTACTGGAGTTCCAAGTAACTTTAGTATTGTCTACCTCTAGAATGGTACTCCTGGCATCAGGAATGTTTTAAACATTCTGTAACATTTGTGGAAGACTTGATTGTAATTGATTGTCCTAGGAGGTTTTAGCAATTCATCTTGCTATTCGTGACTTACAGATGAATGGGTAATGCTATCTAACTCTTAGCTACAGAGGCAATTCTTTTTAGCCTCAGTATGATGCTTTAAGGCATTGTTTCAGATGCTTATATTCTCCAGTCTCTTAGTTCCTCTGACTGCTATGGCAATATTTTATGAGGCTGAAAAAAATTGGGTATTGTATTCATGTAGCAGGTCAACTTCCATATAAAATCCACAAGGAAAGTAGAAGGGAATGGAAGGAGAGATGAGAAGCAGGAAGTGAGGTTTGGAGAAAGAACACATTCGGTCCTAGTAATGGACTCTGGTGAGAAACCGTCCCGCTTAACTCATATATTTGCTCAGTTTCATCCAGGATGAACTCACGGCTCAACTCCCTCAAGTGTCAAGTGTGGTGCACTCAATGTGACAGACTCAAAACAAGAATAATTATCTATATAATAAACTCACGCTGGGATTAAGTTTAGCTTCCACAGGAAAGTTGATAATGTCTCAGTAGAAAGCTATATGGACTTGAAGAATATCACCACACCCCAACATTTTAAGTGTCCCACCATTCAAAAGGCTTTCAATCTCTCTAGCTTCCCTGAGATGGGAAGCCACATTTTCATTGCCATTCCAGTTTTTATTTCAGGACTCTGAAATACTCCAGACCAAAGCATTTTGTGCCTACAACACTGGTCTTGATAGGTTGCCCATTTCCTGTTGGACACACAAGAGCAGTATGTACAACATGAGTCAGTGCATAAATGGAAGCTTAGAAGCACTGAGTGAGTAAACCACTGTGAAGATTCTTTCAAGGAGTTTATAAACTTGCATACCTAAAAGAAGCTATTGCCTAGTAGTATAGACAGAGACAACAACTTATAATACAAGAAAAAATATAAAGCAATTGAAAAGTGTACAAACTACAAAGCTGATCTCAGTTTAAAGTACTGGTTAACATCCCTTACAAGTAACAGTTGACTTATCCTAGCATTAAAAAGTTTTAACAACAATTCATTTGACAGATAGCAGATGTCTAAAACTGAGCATAATCATGTAATTTATCTGTCTCTTTGCATGGTATAAAGTAGTATTTCAGCTAGAAGCATTTGCTATCAAATAGTGTATTTTCATTGTGTGCAGGCTGTCGGAGAATTGTTCACATTCTTTGTAGTACTACTTTTTACTACACAGGGTAATAGTTTATCTGACCTTCCATCACCCCTGTCAGCTTGCGTTTCAAACATTTATTTTCTTTCAAATATTTTTAATCCATAATGCTGTGGTGCATAGGCCACACAAAATTAGGTGACTGACCAACCAGCTGCACAAAGAAACCAGAACAGTTAATTATACACAAACCAGGCAAACTGCAATGAACACAAGTTGGTTATGGCAGCACAGTTTGCTTCCTGATTTTACTAAGGTGCTGAAAACCTGCTGCTCCCATTAGCTTCAAAGTCAAGATGTGTTGGGCACCTGCAACCAGAATCCATCACTCTTTAAAATTCCTGAAGGTGAATATTGTTCCAAAAGCTTAGACATCTTTTTTGTGAAGATTGGCCTTGACTTGACCACAATTCAGAGACAGGAAGGGTCCCAAAGTGGAAGGAAATGTTTGTCTGTTGAGCAGTCCCCAAATTCCGGGCCATATGCTGGCAGTACAGAGGAGGCCCAAACTTCTTAGCTCTCCTTCCACAACCTTGGGGAGGTAGGAATTAACACCAGATTTAAATGCCACATCCATGCATAAATCCAATTTTTGTATCTGGGAAGGGACAAAACATCAAAGGAGCATTTAGGAGCTTCTATGGGAGTCATATATACATCATATAACACATATATGACATAAGTCATATAACACGGCTGCTCCTCTGAAATATGGGAGTCTTGTATACATCCCCAGCAATAGCACAATCTAACCCATCAGAGTTCAAACTACTCACAGCCTCAGTCCCAAAACAGAGTGCCTCCTTTCTCTTCCAGTGGTCACTGATGCTTCAGTTCAGTGTGAGCTTGGAGTGATGAAACTCAGTTGGGTTGCCAGGTGTCCTCCATTATGCTGGGCCAGGGCCACTCTTCAAATCTGGCTGCAGCTCCACCTAGCCCAGGTCATTCGCCTAGCCCCAGGGACAGGTAATGTTTGTGCGTACTATCTCCAGAAGCCTCCGCACTAATACATGTTTACTGCCTGTAGCAGAGTGCCATTTTCAGAGTCCCCCTCATGGCATGAGATAACCCTGCTTACACCTCATCCTCACTTCCCTCCTGGGTCTCCCAGTAACCTTCCACAGTCCAAAGTATCTCCAGGGGGATCCAACTCTTTGAATCTGTAGATATTTTCCATTGGCCCTTTGGGCCCAAACCCTTTCCCTTGGTTAAAGGATCTGACAGCCCTCTTTTGTGGGGCTGTGCTTAACTTCAAGCTTCTCCCAGTTGACCCCTTTGAATTATTCTCATCCATTTCCACCTGGACTGGCAGCAATGTCTTTCACACAGAGAACACAAAACTAAGCAATGATAAAATAATAAAACTCTTCTTCTCCCAGGCCCTTTTCTCTGCTGGGTGGAAGCTTCCAGCCTTCCTCCTGAACCTGGAGACCAGGTCTCACCACCTCAATCCTTTGTCTCCTAGCCTGGGAGCAACCAGCAGACAAACAGGCCTTCCCCTGCTAGTGTCTCTCCTTAACTGGGCTTTAAGCTTCATTTTTTGTTTCACCTGCCCTGTTGTCTAACCATCGTTTGACCCTTCCCCTGTAGGTCTAATAGCCCCACACACGTCTCTGGACCAGCTAGGAACAAGGAGAGCCTTGCTCCTCCCTCTCTACAAAGTTTCTAGTCCTTGGCCCTTAACAATAGCCTGGATTTTCCCACTCCTTACTCCTCCCCCAGACACTAACTATTCCCCAGTACCATCTTCTCTCGCAGTGTCCGTCTTAATTATTCCTTTGACCTTCTTTCACCTGGAATGGCTGACTCCTCTAGCCTTAGAGGCTCAGTACCCCGTTACACTGACCAAGTCCACTGTTTTCTCCCCACTCTGCCCCACACCAGCTCATCACCTCAAACTGAACCAGATGGTCTGCAACTATCCCCCCTGTCCTCTTTGAGCAGGGATAACCTCCCACTCTAGAAAGACTTTTCCCTCCTCCACTGAGAAGTGGGCAGGCACAAGGAGGTCCAGGGTATATTTCCTTCCAGCCCTCTAGCCAGCCTGGGCTGTGGGGCCCAGCTATCATCTTTGCTCATCCCCTAGTCATTACGTTTATGGGGCAGGGCTGGGCCCTACACACTGCTGACATGCCTCTGGGGAGCGAGGGCTCCACACCAGTTATACCTACATTTCAACTATCTGAAGACAATCTTGGTAACCAGATTCTGCCATAATTGTAGTTTTAGCACAAAGGCTCACAACACTACTCTTAAGTGCTATAGTTAAGGCAGCATTTTCCCAGATTTTTGAAAGCTAACCCCCTTCCTTAATCCCTACAATGAGTTTAAGGCCTACATATTTGAATGTTTTAACTGAAAATGGAGAATGTGTTTTGGTAAGCAAATATACTTCACGATTTCAGCAGGACATCATGATTAAGCAAAAATATCATGCTTGTCAGTCATTTAGTCTCTGTAAGAACAAAACTAGAGTTTTTTTGGAAAACCACTGTAATTTTTCTGTTCTGACTCTTCAGAAGCAGGTTTACACAATCCCTTGGAAAATGCCATCTCCTTTTCACTAGCATCTAAAAGTCCATGCAAATAAAATTGTCCATGTCCCTTTCCCTTCTGTTGTAAAATGTGATATTTCAGTACATACAGATTCCCCTCTACATACCAAGCACCACTGCCAAATTTTGTGTATACAGATACTACTTCTAGAAAACACAAGTGCTAAGATTATTTTGCAAATTAACATTAGTGATCTATGTAATGCTCAGTGTCTAGAGTACATAACTACAACACAAGCAGCGAACTCATTTCATTTCAGTTTGAAACAAGTAATTTTTACCTGTAGGAAATTTTTCTCTATCCCTTAAAGGGAACATTTGCCAGTTCGTTTCCACAGCAAAAAAGTAAATACATCACATCACTATATATAACTACTACAGTAACTAATGACTGGACAGTAAGTTTCTTTTTCAATAAACTGGAGACAGTTTAAAGAGCTCCAGCTGCTCGAACACCTGCACGTTCTCAAATAATCTTGTGTGAACATATTGGCTGACACCACTGCATCCCTTCAAATGAGCCAAGTGCATTGCTGGAGACACAGCAGACAGTCATTAATTCCTTGTACATATCAGGCTTATCTAAGTAGCAAGCAAAATTACATTTATAAGTATAATCTAAAGCCTTCTTGGTCCTTTCAATAGTTGCCCAAGTGACATTTTACTTGCTCCTTACATTGGCTTCATTTGCATTTCTGCCCGTTCGTTAGCGTATTTGCCCGTTCGTTTGGGTATTTATATGACAAGGCTATTTGAAAAAGTAGCTGTCCATATAGTATATTAGAACAGTGTTTCCCAAACTTGGGACGCCACTTGCTCAGGGAAAGCTCCTGGCACGCCAGGCCGGTTTGTTTACCTGCCGCGTCTGCAGGTTCGGCCAATCGCGGCTCCCACTGGCTGCGGTTCACTGCTGCAGGCCAATGGGGGCTGCAGGAAGCAGCGCGGGCCAAGGGATGAACCTTGCGGAAACACTGCATTAGAGAGACATGGTGGGTGATGTAATATATTTTATTGAACCAACCTTTGTTGATGAAAAAGACAAGCTTTCAAGCTACACAGTGCTCTGGAGAAGTTACCCAGAGTATCCAAGCTACACACCAGGTAGAACAGATTGTTTAGCATAAGTGGTTAACACATGTTCTAAGGGCCCATTCAATGTGTGTAGTAGAAAGAGAAAGCCTGAGACATGAGGCCTGGTATGAGGGCTGGGTGTAAAGCCTAAGGCCCAAACTAAAGTCAGGCCCTGTTGATTTAAAGCAAAGTTAGCAAGTTTCAGACTATGAGCAAAAGTCAGGCCCTGTTACAAAGCAGATGCCTGCTTGCAGGTTTACTATCCAACACATGAACTTAACAAGAATAGGGTTGGTGTTACAAAAACACAAGCACGGATAAGTATTCACGTAAACACATTCTGGAAGGATCATGCCAGAACATCCAGATACAAGGTTGTGTTGTATACACACTCCCCGAAGATGATACGTAGAAAAACTGACCCCTCCTAAGGTGACAGATAGAGATATTTTGATCAAATCAACATGTACAAGGTAAAGGGCAGTAATTAACCATGTCAGAGGGGAAATATGTAACCTGTTTGTATCAGTGTATCTGAGGGGTCACAGAGTGAGTATCTTTCGTCCAGGAACGGAAGGTCCCGCCCCTCACTGAGCCAAGTCCATTGTAATAGGCATACATGTGTTAGAGTCCTGTAGAGTCTATGGGATACTAGAACATGCTTCATTGAAAATAAACCTGGCCGAGCGCCTTCACTACTGAACCAAGCCTGTGGTCTCGGGCAGTTCAATTAAAGCCTGCTGTATGGGTTATCTGGCCAGAGCCAGTGCAACATGCAGAGAGAACACAAAGGCAGCCAACAACTAACAACAAAGTGAAGTGGCCTATTAACACCCCAGCAGTCACAGGACCAAAAAAAGGGGGGAGGAGGTTTAGTGAATTACAGCACTGGTTTTCAGCCTTTCCAGACTACTGTACCCCTTTCAGGAGTCTGATTTGTCTTGCATACCCCAGCTTTCACCTCACTTAAAAATTACTTGCTTAGAAAATCAGACATAAAAATACAAAAAAGTGTCACAGCACATACTTTCTGAAAAATTGCTCACTTTCTCATTTTGTCTGTATGAAATTTTAGTATGCACTGACTTCGCTAGTGCTTTTTATGTAGCCTGTTGTAAAACTAGGCAAATATATAGATCATTTGATATACCACCTGGAAGACCTCCAGGGGTATATGTACCTCTGATTGAGAACCACTGGGTTACAATTTATTACACTCTAATAAGTCATAGGTGATGGGGTGTACCTACCACAGGTGGTCCTACCACACCCAGCCACAGGAAAGGAGCAGTGAAGATGTGTCCTCCAGGCCTACCTAGAAAGGCTGCAGGGAAACAGCCAATCAGAGCCCAGCAGGCTCAGGTAAAAGGAACTACAGGGGGGTGGAGTAGATTAATTCCTGACTGGGACCTGAAAAGCATGGATGGGGAGCTTGATGCTAGTCACAGGTGCTCAAGAACAAACCCAGAAGGAGGGTTTGGGGATTCTTGCATTCAGTGAGGCGGGAGAGGAGTTAAGAACCACAGCCCCGATGTCAGAATGAAGAGAAGGGACTATGTGGGTGTGATGTTATCTGATTAAAATACGACCATATAGATCATTGTTGCTACTACTGTTATACAATTGCAACAAAGCTTGTACAAAGTATGTCATGTAAGGTAAATTATGATTTGCTGAATATGTTTATCCTATTTGTAAGCATGTATCATTTAGTATCTGACTTTATGAATATTGACTATGTACCTGTATTTCAAATGTTTGCTCCTGTGGTAACACCCACAAACTATTTAGCCAGCATATTGTGAAGGGACTATTCAAGTTGAATGGCCCATCAAAGAACACTTAACTCACAATAGGCCATGGAAGAAGCCTATCCACACCTGATGGACTTTCATGTGTGGATATTCTAGCTAGAGTATGGGTAATAGCTGCCCGGCCTCAGCAAAGCATGCAAGGGCATGGGACTAGATCATGTTACTAAACCATGTGATAAGAACAGATTTAAGAATTTTACTAAGATGATGTTAAATAAAAAAAAACGGTACAGAGTTTAAGCATAGAAGTTTCGGGTTATCGGGGAATAAAGTACAGATTATCAAGAGGTGCGAAGTTCGGTTTAGGATCGGCTGGCATAAGGAATACATAATCTGAAATATCCCCAATTGGGGGTAAAAGGTTAACGGGTCAAAGTACAGACATTGAGGTCTGAGGGTATATTGTTCATATAATGGCTATGTTCAGGTGTGGAGTATAATGAGTGGATACGATGATGAGGATGGATTGACCCTCATTTGGTGAGATTTAATGTTCAGTGAGTTTATGGTTCCAGATTATATGGTCCAATGGAAAAAGTCTCTCGGTCCCTTTCTTGTAGTTGATGCACGATGTTGTTCCGGCTCACGCCCCCTGGTACTGTCGGTGGCCAGTGATGTGTTTGATGTAGATGTCCCTGGACCATCAGATGGTGTCTGAGACCATGAGGCACCGCATGAGCCATGCATAGCGTCGACCGATCCCACAGGTCCGCAGCACACGCTCATTGCAACTAAACTCCATCTTCTTAGCTGTATTTTTCCACAAGTTGTGCTGAGGGCTTTGTTTGAAACAATGCATTTCCCTCCATATGGCAAAAGCTATAAAAGGCCCTGGAAATATCTCCATTTTGCCTTTTTCCTGCTCTGATCTCTAGACTATGGACTCAGACTAATGGAAGCATTCTAACCAAGAGACTGAGGACCTTCCAGTGATTTGGGAGCAATCAGAGACTTAACCAGGTAGCAGTTTATGCCATCACTGCTTTTGCAAGTTGATCCAAGAACTCTTTACAACACAAAAGCTTACCATTTCCAATATGAAACTGATCTCAAAACTGTATTCACATCTGTAGTATTATGATCTTTTAACCAACACATTCTCTCCTTTTTTAATAAATTTTAGTTGAGTTCAGAGGTGAAAGTAAGCTGGTCCAGTCCGGTATGGTGTACCGGCAAGAGCCGGTATGCCGTGCCAGACCGGACTAGCTTCCCCAGCGGTGATTTAGACAGCCCAGGATTCCAGCTGCTGCGCGGAGCCCCAGGCCCTTTACATCAGTGCTGGATCTCCGGCAGCGGGGCTTGGGCAGTACTTTAAAGGGCCCGGGGCTCCCCGCAGCAGCTGGAGCCCCTGGCCCTTTAAATCACCATTGGAGCCCTGCCACCGCTACCCCAGGGCTCCGGCAGCGGGGCTCAGGCAGCGATTTAAAGGGCCAGGGGCTCTGGCCACTGCAGGAGCCCCAAGCCCTTTAAAGCGCCATCCGAGCCCCACTGCTGGAGCTCCAGCAGTGATTTAAAGGGCCCGAAGCCTGTGGCAGCATTGGCCGGAGCCTCAGGGCCTTCAATTCGCCTCTGAGCCCCGGGGCTTCCAGCCACCTCTGCAACTGGTAGCTCTGGGGTCATTTAAAGGTCCTGGAGCTCCCAGCCACAACCGGAGTCCTGGGGCCTTTAAATCTTGATTTAAAGGCCCCGCCTCTTCTGGTTGGGGCCAAGCTTCTTCTGGTTGAGGCCACGCCCCCACTCAGGACTCCAGCATACCAGTAAGTGCTTCAAGTTACTTTCAGCCCTGGTTTAGTTCATAAGAATTGGCTGTAAGCATGTATTTGGGCAGGATTTGAAATATTCATTAACCTGGGAGGTAATATGCCCAATTCTTTAGAATTGGTAGAACTTTCTGGGTGGAAAGCACAAGGGTAGGTTGCTCTAAGGGAACTGTATTTTGGCTTCTATGTAACCAGTAAGGTATTGTAGCAGTTCTGTTGCTAGCTTGGTGGATCTAAGTATTAGAATAACCACGAGCTTTGGGGATTGTCTGCACCATTCTTTGGAGTTTGCCCTAGTTGAGTAACCTCAGAGTGGCTCCCCAGTCACAGTGCGGGGGAAAAGGCCTAGGGAACTACAGCAGCAAACTGAAAGAAGCAGTATGTGGCTGCTGTGCATAGGGTCCTTGCGCTGGAACCTGGAGTAGTGAAGTGGCTTAAGCCCAGAGAAGGGGACAAGGCTCTATTGGGAAGCTCAATTGAAGGGCAGGACTTAAAGGGACCAGGAGGCAGGGCTGAAGACCCTGGGAAAAGTAGACCAATGGTTGCAGTTGGACTCTTTCTTAAAGGCCTGAGAAAGGGACTAGATTTAGAGGGCTCAGAGACAGGGCTGAAGACTCTAGTAAGGACAAACTGTGTGTTGAACTTTTATTATCTTATTAACTTATTAACTTTATTATTATCACAGACCTAAGAGTGGCTATACTTCAACAAAAAAGCTTCAAAAACAGACTCCAACGAGAGACTGCTGAATTGGAATTAATTTGCAAACTGGATACAATTAACTTAGGCTTGAATAGAGACTGGGAATGGATGAGTCATTACACAAAGTAAAACTATTTCCCCATGGTATTTCTCCCCCCCACCCCACCCCCCACTGTTCCTCTGATATTCTTGTTAACTGCTGAAATTAGCCTACCTTGCTTGTCACTATGGAAGGTTTTCCTCCTTCCCCCCCCCTGCTGTGGGTGATGGCTTATCTTAAGTGATCACTCTCCTTACAGTGTGTATGATAAACCCATTGTTTCATGTTCTCTGTGTGTGTGTGTATATAAATCTCTCCTCTGTTTTTTCCACCAAATGCATCCGATGAAGTGAGCTGTAGCTCACGAAAGCTTATGCTCTAATAAATTTGTTAGTCTCTAAGGTGCCACAAGTACTCCTTTTCTTTTTGTGAATACAGACTAACACGGCTGCTACTCTGAAACCTTTTATTATCTTGGAAGGGGTATTCATAATTTTCATGGTATGAGTGAGCCAGAAGGCTGAGCCACTGAAGACCTGCCCAGGGAGGGCAACAACCTACAGGGGTGCCAGAACCAAGAAAGATTGCAGCACCACACACAGCTGATAAGAGACACTCAGGAAGTATGTCCCCTATCACTCCATAAATCCAGTGTCTTTATTCAGAATATGAGCTTTAGTGTATAGCAAAGTTATGAATTCAAGCTCCCAGGCTTTGGTTTTTTTTTTGGGGGGGGTGCAGGTTTCTTTGAAGATGAGGACAAAGGTCAGATATGGAGTGATCATTTTTTGAAAAGTGTTTGCCCATAGGTGACCGTGGGTTTTGTCTTAATTTTCTGTGTGCACTCATTCAAGAGTGGTGATTTTCTGGTTTCACCCACAATTGTTATTGTGGTTCTTAGTGTACTAGGTGAGGTACACCATATATTGTGATAGGCATGCGTAGCACTCATGGATCTTAAAGTCTGATGTGGGGGGTGTTGATCCTTGTAGCAGTGGAGATAGGTCTGCATGATTTACATCTTTTCTGGCAGGGTCTGGTGCTGCTCTGAGTTGATGGATCCTGGTCTGTGGGGAGCTTGCTTCTGATGAGGTTGGGGAGTCTGAAAGCCAGAAGTGGGGGTCCCCATCAAGTTGTTGTAGTTGTTTGAAAATATACCTTTATAGGTGGGGTGGTAGGTGACAACTAGAGGTACAAAGTCAGAGGGGTTTTTCCCTTGTCTCCCGTAGAGCTAGCTTTAGCATTTAATTTTATTCAGCGGCAATGCAAGGAACTTACATGCCTGTATTCTGTAAAACATTTGCTTCAGCCGTTACCATAACACTTGAGGCCTATGAACTTTGGCACAGATAAACTTCCCTAAGTTTTGGAGACCTGGAAATAGTGTGTAAGGGGGAATTTTGTCCATAACACCACCAACTAACCACAGGAACATGAGCTAACACCAGCTTTTGGATAAAACATCTACAGATGTCCAACCACAAGAGTGTTATGGTAACAAATTGACGTGTATATATAAGTTGAGATCATAAACATACTATTCTATAAGAGGACACCCCAATGTTCATAGGGTGAGGAAATACAAATAAGGAAGATGAGAGAAACCCCTACTGAATATGCATTAGACATAATGACATCAGCGTAACATATTATAAAAGTTGTATCCCAGCCTCTGTGTGGGAGAAGAGAGATGTAGCCCTTTGGAGGTGCCAGGATCATGGCTACTGGTGATGATGAGGAAGGTAATAGTGATGAGAAAGAGAATGGTTAACACTTCAGGTTGTTCTGCAAGGGATGGTGTGAGTATCTGGATGTGCAGATGTACAGTCTATTCTCTATCTACCTTATTGGGTAAGAGTGCTTGTGACTTTGCTAAATGTATTAATAAACTATTGTAAATATAAAAAGGTTCCTACAGTGCGAGTATCGGAACTCTGTACATCAGGATTCCCCACTATATAGTAATTTTAATAATACTGGGCCTGATCTTGGCACAAGAACCTGTCAAACCTCAGTGATATCTAATTAATACATAATCTATAGATCAGACTACATCCTGTATGCACATTCTCTCAGGATATTTGGGTGGCCCATTCCATAATGCAATCCACTTCTCTGGTAGAGTGTCCTTGTTTGGTGAAGGTGGTTTTAAGTGTGTCAAGGTGTCTGTCCTGCACTTTGTCTTCAGAGCATGTTCTGTGGCATCGGTGGGCCTGGCTGTAGATAAGATTTCTTGGGGCAGTTACTAGATCTCTGATAAGTACGATTTGTGGGTTTCTTACCTACAGTTTATCTATAGGGTTCCATTGCTGAAGCTGATCACGGTGTCCAGAAAGCTGATGCTAGTGTGGGGTGTTAACGGGTCACTTCACCTTGAATGGTCCTTTAGAATGCATGCTAACTACTTATGCTAAACTCAGAGGTGAAAGTAAGCCGGTACGCCCCAGTACGGCATACCGGTAAGAGCCGGTGCGCCGTACCAGGACCAGCTTTCCCAGATGGCAATTTAAAGCCCTGGGTAGCGGTGGCGCGGCTGCAGCAGGGATTTAAAGGCCCCCAGAGCTCCAGCCACTGCTACTGCCCCGGCCCTTTAAATCTCCACCTGAGCCCTGCTGCCAAAGCCCTGGGGTAGCGGCGGCGGGGCTCTGGCGGGGATTTAAAGGGCCCTGGAGCTCCAGCCCCCACTACCGCCCCAGAGCCCTTTAAATCCCCTCCTAAGCCCTGCTGCCCAAGCCCTGGGGTAGCAGCGGTGAGGCTCTGGCAGCAATTTAAAGGGCCCCGAAGCTCCATCCCCCGCTACCGCCCCAGGCCTTTAAATCCCCACCTGAGCCCTGCTGCCCGAGCCCTGGGGTAGTGGTGGTGGGATTTAAAGGGCCCCGGAGCTCCAGCCCCACTAGCCCCCCTGGGCCCTTTAAATTGCCACCTGAGCCCTGCCGCCCGAGCCCTGGGGTAGTGGCAGTGGGGCTCAAGCGGGGATTTAAAGGGCCCCGGAGCTCCAGCCGCCACTATCGCCCGGGGCATTTAAATCCCCGCCAGAGCCCTGCTGCCGAAGCCATGGGGTAGCAGCGGCGGGGCTCCAGAGTGGATTTAAAGGGTCGGGGCGGTAGCGGCAGCTGGAGCCCCAGGGCCCTTTAAATCCCTGAGGGAGTCAAGCCACCGCTACCCCAGGGCTCAGGTAGCAGGGCTCAGGCAGCTGCTACCACAGTGGAGCCCCAGGCCCTTTAAAGCTCTGCCAGGGCCCAGAGGTAGTGGTGGCAGCCTGGAGCCTCCAGGGCTCCTCAGTGATTTAAAGGGCCAGGTTTCCAGATGCGATAGCAGCAGCTGGAGCCCTGGGCCCTTTAAATTGTCCCTGAGTCCCAGGGTTTCCAGCCGCCTCTGCAGCTGGTAGCTCGGGGGTGATTTAAAGGGCCTCGGGCTCTCAGCCGCCACTACCACAGCTGGAGCCTGGCCCTTTAAATCAAGATTTAAAGAGCCTGGGGATTTAAGGCCCCACCTCTTCTGGTTAAGGCCACACCTCCTCCAGTTGAGGCCATGCCCCCTGCTCAGGACTCAGATATACCGGGTAAGTCCTCTAACTTACTTTCACCCCGGCTATTTGTTCCCCCTGGCATTTAGCTGTGACACAGGGTACCTTTCCCAGAGCTGAAGAGCTCTCAATCAGTCAAAAACGTTTTTTCCACCAACAGAAGTTTGTCCAATAAAAGATGTTACCTCACCCACCTTGTCTCTCTAATATCCTGGGACCGACCTGACTATGACACTGCAAACATATAATACATCACAGGGAAAGAAGATGCCAACGCTCTGAACAGCATGTCCAAGTGGGTCACTTTCAAAATCATCCTGAGTACCTGCGGCAATTGAAATAAGGGTTGTATAAGAGGAACTTGTTCCTGACCATGCATTGCCAGTCCATGTTGGCTATTAGACCTAAAGGCAGGTTTCTAAGTTTGGTCTGGTATTTGAGATGTAGTAGAAGTGACTAAAAGGGTTCCAGTAACTTGACTTAAGCAAAGCTTTTTAATTGGAATTTCCTTTACTTCACTATTACATATGGTCAAGATGATCTACTAGTTTGTCTTGCTTCTTATTTCAGAGAGAAAAACTGACCTGCCCTTTCCTTCTCTCTGTATTCATGTTTGTCTATTTTATAACTGTTACCCCACCCACCCTAACGCATTTACGTAGCATTATCAAGTTGAAAAATTGCAAGTTGAAAAATTGTGTAACTGCATAATTCTATTAGATATCCTGTGAAACATGATAGTTAGAAATATATACTAGCTATAAATTTAGTTTTCTACACTTTCCATTCTGTTTGTGTGAAAATCAATTACATAAACCCATTTTACATCAAGTGGGCTTTTAAATGCTAAGTTTACATTAACAGACTCCAATTAAATAATAAAACAAAACATTTGACTCTATGGTCATAGGTGCTGGGGCAACCGTAATGACCTACACACCCAAAAATGGGGCAAATATTGGGAGTTAAAATTGCCTCATTAACTGTAACTTAAGCATTCGCATTTAGTGCAAAGTGTGACTTGCCTATCTTATTCACATACATCAAATGAAATTAATTTTGGAAGTTCTGTAGTCATGTTTCTACTTATTTTTAATAAGCCTACATTAACATTTTCTACACTACAACTGTCTAGGGTTTATGCAGGACCCTTTGGTAAGTAAGGCACAATTCCTTACCTGTACTAATTAGCAAAGATAAGTAAGCCTTTACATATCTGAATTTGTTTTAATTAACATCTAGTTATTTCAGCTAAAGACTTCATAAGAACTTTTATTAAAATAAGGTGCTCTTAATTTGTAATACAAATAGTAAAAGTATCCACACACTTCCACTGCAGCTGCAGGTTTAAATTCCAACCAGCTTAGGTATTTTGGGTCCCATTTCTACATAGACACTCAGATTAGTGTTTATCCAATACTGGAACTTCTAGAGAAAAGATGTAACACAAGGGGCCAGAAGATACTTTTCACCAGCTGTGGGCTCTTTTCTTGGTTAGCATACAAGATACTGGATGTTCCTCCTTCCCCCTTTAATGTAGCCTGTTGCCCATAATACACATTGCTCACCATATACTGCTATCCTGAGTATCCCAGGGAAACTCTACTGTTCTTCTAGATGTAGCTGGTGTACAATAGTTTCTTACATTTAGCAGCTATTTTTGAAGACATCAGTGTGTCCATGATTTTACTTCTGTGTTCCGCTGAGCTCAGCAGTCCTTCTGCTCAGAGCTAGAATGCATTTTTTTTTTATTGCCCTGCTATTTGGGTGCTCAACCTCTTCTGTATTCCATGTGCCTTTATCAATAATAGATTCAGTTCTAGATTCCACATACACCCTTGTTCTTTGACATTCTAACAGATCATAAACTGCACAGAAAAATGAGTATCAATCCTTAGGCCTGGACTACACTAGAAAATTAGGTCAGCATAACTACATTGTGGCTGTGTCACACCCCTAAGTGGAATAGTTAAGCCAACCGAAGTCCCCATATAGACAGCATTAGGTTGACAGAAGTATTCTTCCATTGATCTATTTACCACCTCAAAAAGTGGATTACCGATGCCATCAGGAAAATCCTTCCTCTGTGCATAGATTGTCTACACTGCAGTGGCACACCTGTGCCGCTGCAGCATTTTAAATGTAGACAAGCCCTTAGCATAGCACTGCCACCATGACCGATACTGTGGTTTATACCACTGTCTCCCTTTGAGTTCCTACATCTGGCAGGGATCAACTACATACACTGTTAATTGCAAGGATGGCAACCTAGCTCACAACTCTCTAGGTACAGAAATAAAGTAGTCCAATAGTTGGTTAACTGCTTGGGATGGTATATAGATTTAAATATGACTATGTATATCATTGTTGCTACCACTATTATACAATTGCAACAAAGCTTGTACAAAGTATGTCATGTAAGGTGTCAATGGAAAAATTATGGTTTGCGGAATAGGATTATCCTATTTGTATGCATGTATCATTGTAGTATCTGAAGTTATGAATATTGACCACATACCTGTATTTCAAATGGGTTTGCTCCTGTGATAACACCCACAAGGCAGTTTACATAAGTCTAGCCAGCAGATTGTGAATGGAGTATTCTAGTTGATGGCCCATCAACAAAACGCAATGGGCCATGGAAGAAGCTTATCCCTACCTAATGGACTTTCCTGGGGACGTTCCAACCAGAATATGGGTAATGGCCACTGCTATGACTCATCCAAGTAGGCACGGACATGTGATTAGATCATGTGGTACTAATCCATCTTGTGCCTGTACTTTTCCATAAACTATGCTAAGGATTTTGCTTAGAACAGTGAGTTTCCCGCCACCTGATAGAAGCTAAAAAAGGCTCTGGAAGTATCTCTATTTTGCCTCTTTCCTGCTCTGCTCTCTGGATTATGAATTTATACTAATGGGAGCATTCTAACCAAGGGACTAAGGACATTCCAATCATTTGGAAGCAACCAGAGACTTAACACGTCAGCAGTTATCTCATCACTGCTTCAAGCCTGATCCAAAAACTTTGCAATTGTTGTAGGTATTTGATTCTTTTAACCCATTTTAACTCTCACCTCTTTCTTATCTAATATCTAAAGGTTTATTTATGCTAAAAGATTGGCAATAGGGTGATTATTGGGTAAGATCTAAGTTGTATAGGGACCTGGGTATGTGGCTGGTCCTTTGGGATCAGAAGAACCCTTTGGTTGATGAAATTGGTTTTAAATAACCACTCATCATTAAGTCTACTGTCTGGGTGTTGAAACAAGGACGTGAATACCTAAAGAGGCTGCAGTTCTGTATTCTTGTTAGCCAGTGGGGTGAGACAAAAGTTTACTTTTGTTGCTGGTTTGGTATATCATATGGAAGAATAAGCACCAGTTGGAGGTGTATCTGCCCTATTTCTCAGCAGTTTGTCCTGAATTTGGTATTCTCGGTTGTGACCCTTCTTATGAAGGTTTTGTAGCCTGTTCTTGGTACTTGAACCTAGGCCTAAAGGCAATCAAGTCATGTAAATTGTGTGTGGATTAAAAGCCACAGTGTCTCCCTCAACTCTGTGCAAAGAAGCATGAAGCAAATGTTAAAACCCAGTCTATTGGGGGAGGGGGCTGTACTAAGAGACCAGTAGCCCAAATCTGCACCATGTTAGACCCCACACAGGTGTCAATTTTCTATCAAGTGGATTGTTGTGATGTTTATAAAGCAGGCTTTGAACAGCAACACTGCCACCTCCTCAACTGTAGGGCAGCTGCTTGCAGGCCTACAAACAATTAAAGCACCAAAATCTCCAGTTCATGGCTCCACCTTCTCACTGAACTGATTAAGAAATAACACACTACAAAATATATTCAGTATTATCTAGTGTGGCAAAAGTGGAATATTCATATGGCTGTCTTTCAAAGCAGATCATATGAAAGTGAAAAGTTGATTTCTAGACAGAAAGGTAGTTGGAAAAAACATTTAAGGGCTTTCTGGCAGAAATCAATGCACATATCCTGCCTACTCTGGCCTCTGCTTTTGACCATTTTACCTTTAATCACTTTTATACTCTAATTCCCAAGATCACACCTAAGCTTTGAAAGAAATGAGTATTCATTTAGCCCACTGATAAAGCTCTTGTTAACATTCATAACTATTTGGAATGATTTTCTATAAAACTTCTCTGCTGAAATACAGTAAAATAATGTTGCCAAGATCATATAAATTTCACTCAATCCCAAAGCCCAGGCATCTTAGTCTTGTCACTTCTCAACACTTACCTAGTCATTGATTTCAGTGTTTCGTTTTTATTCCCTCTGTTCTAATTGGAGGCTGTGTTTCTGCTTATGTTGCAAGTTCTTTGGGGGTAGGGAGTGTTTTTTCTGTGGATGAGTACAATCCTTTCACCATAGGACTATAGTCCTGATTGGGAACCCTGGACACTACTACAACAGTGATATGTTTTGGTAGCTAGTTGACTCTAGATAGTCATTTTGGTATAGCAGCAAGTCTCTCATGTACCAAATGATTCAAGTACCACTACTGAAACATTAACAGATATCGTAATCAAGTTCAATTTGGCACTTAACAGCAATATGCATTGCCAGACAAAGTGACCTAAATGCATACATGACCTTCAGTTCTGAAAGGCAACTACATTCTGTGGTTTTAATGAGTAAAATTTGGCCCACCTGAAAACTATTGTAATTACATCTATTTTAATAAATCTGTTTTAGAAACTATTTATTTTGTAATGCCTACATAAAAGTAATTCCACACCTCCACAGGATAGATCTGCTACCACTGAGGCCTTGATTTGAGGATGGCTGTGAATTCTTAAACATATTCAACCATCAGTAGGCCTGGACACTGAACTGTGGGTAATTGGTATCTTCAACAGTTTTGCCTGTTACCTTCAGTAATTTCTCATCTCTAGCACCAATGAGGCATTAGTGTATAGTATATAGAATAGTATAGTGACAAAAGAGGACTCATTTTCCTTCACCCCGCAGCTGCACAACCAGGAGGACTAAGGAAAAGCAAGATAATATACCCCAACATTTGAACAGTGCCACAACTTAAAAGGGCAAGTTTAACTGAAAGTAAAGGGATAAAAAGAGGGGAAAAAATGGCTTCTGCCACCAACTGAAGTTAGTGGGTTTGCACAGACTGTGAGAAGAGTTTGTGGCAGGTTAGACTAGATATTAGACAAATATTACAGAGAATATTGGACAGTGGAGAAGTTTTTTCAAGTTAAGAAGAGGAAGCTCCTCTCACTTGACAGATTTAAGTTAAGGTAGGAGAGACCGTGTAGTGAACCTGCACTTGCAGAGGATGGACTCCATAAACAAATCTGTTTTTATCTGTGATTGTAGACAAACATTTGGTCAACCAAAAAGAAAAGGAGTACTTGTGGCACCTTAGAGACTAACAAATTTATTAGAGCATAAGCTTTCGTGAGCTACAGCTCACTTCATCGGATGCATTTGGTGGAAAAAACAGAGGGGAGATTTATATACACACACAGAAAACATGAAACAATGGGTTTATCATACACACTGTAAGGAGAGTGATCACTTAAGATAAGCCATCACCAGCGGGGGGGAGGAAAACCTTTCATGGTGACAAGCAAGGTAGGCTAATTTCCAGCAGTTAACAAGAATATCTGAGGAATAGTGGGGGGGAGAAATACCATGGGGAAATAGTTTTACTTTGTGTAATGACTCATCCATTCCCAGTCTCTATTCAAGCCTAAGTTAATTGTATCCAGTTTGCAAATTAATTCCAATTCAGCAGTCTCTCGTTGGAGTCTGTTTTTGAAGCTTTTTTGTTGAAGGATAGCCACTCTTAGGTCTCAGAGTAGCAGCCGTGTTAGTCTGTATTCGCAAAAAGAAAAGGAGTACTTGTGGCACCTTAGAGACTCGAGTGACCAGAGAGATTGAAGTGTTCTCCAACTGGTTTTTGAATGTTATAATTCTTGACGTCTGATTTGTGTCCATTCATTCTTTTACGTAGAGACTGTCCAGTTTGGCCAATGTACATGGCAGAGGGGCATTGCTGGCACATGATGGCATATATCACATTGGTAGATGCGCAGGTGAACGAGCCTCTGATAGTGTGGCTGACGTGATTAGGCCCTATGATGGTACCCAGAAGTCACCTACTACAGGACAGGCCCAACAAAGAAAATAACAGAACGCCACTAGCCATCACCTTCAGCCCCCAACTAAAACCTCTCCAACGCATCATCAAGGATCTACAACCTATCCTGAAGGACGACCCATCACTCTCACAGATCTTGGGAGACAGGCCAGTCCTTGCTTACAGACAGCCCCCCAATCTGAAGCAAATACTCACCAGCAACCACACACCACACAACAGAACCACTAACCCAGGAACCTATCCTTGCAACAAAGCCCGTTGCCAACTCTGTCCACATATCTATTCAGGGGATACCATCATAGGGCCTAATCACATCAGACTAACACGGCTGCTACTCTGAAACCTGTCATTAGGTCAACCAGTATTTAGTTGTTTTCTGGCATTCCCCAATCCTTATCTAGTCATGCTTAAGAAAGCAATGTATTAGTATTACTTTTGGACTGCTGAGGTCTCATTGGATGCAGTAGGCCTTATGAACTATCAACACCTTGCTCTTTGATGAAAGGTAGTCATGTGAGTATCCATTAAAAGCCTTAGGCTGTAAATCTTGATATTCATCAGCCTTCCTGATTATACATACTGTTGGGCCCTGGACAAAAGGAGAAGTTAATTGAATTAGTTTAGCCTGAAAGTCTCTCTTGAAGTCTAACCATGCAAAGGTCTATATAAGTAACCGATTTCAAGGCTTATGTCAACAATACTAAGGGCCAAGTAACTGCCATGGCAGCAAATAGTCATAAACCTGACCACATCAGCATACATTTAGAGGCTAATTGATTTTTTTTTTTTGAGCTCCCTGGATGAGTTGACAGCCTTTTGGATTATCAGATTGTGATAAACCCATATGGATATCTTGTGTTCAATATCATGAAGCTGCCTCCCCCATGGCTACTGTGTGGTTTCCTGCTGTGCTCCTGAGAGTTCAGCTAAAGTACTCAATCCCTTAGTCTTTTGCACCACCTCCCTTTGCAGATCTATGCTTCCCTGGGCTCCTCTTCCCCTTAAGACTGCCCCTTTTCTTCCAGACAAAGAAGACACGGTTTCTTCCTACAGTTGCCCCTACTGCTCCTAGCACAGGGAAAGGGAGAGTTAAAACCCTAGCACCCCTTCCCTGGAGCAGTGGGGGAAGGTGCCAGGACCTTTACACCCCTATTCAGGCTTAAAGAGAGGGGCCAGGATCATTGCTCTCCCCATCTCCCTGCCAAGAAGAGCAGCAGTGGCAGCTTCATCCAGGCAAGACAAATATTCACACTCATGATGGGGAAAGGGATCCCCACAGGCAGGTGAGTTTAAGGGGATGAATGGATTGAGGAAATTGGTAGTAAGGCTGCTGGAGATCAGGCAACTCAGCTGACAGCTGCAGAGAGGCTCAGAGCACTGCTGTTCAATTCAGATCACCTCCCAGGGCAAGCACTGTGCATGCCCTTCCTCCTCCACTTACACACACCTGAGTGCTCCTTCTCAGGCCACCCTAACCCCGAGGGGTGGGGAAGTTAAGGCCAGCCTACAAATTTGCAAGGCAAATTCCTGGCGTGAGCCAGGGCTAGTGCGTGGCTGAAAACAGAGCAGCCAGGGCACTAACAGCAGGGTAAAACATGTTTGGAAGCATTTAAGAAGGGCAGCTCCTTTTCCTTCCCCTCAAACTCAGGCCTTTGGAGGTCATTCCTTTCAACTAAACCGAGGAGTCCTTGTGGCACCGTAGAGACTAACAAATGTATTGGGGCACAAGCTTTCGTGGGCTGGAACCCACTTCATCAGACTTAGGGAGTGAAAAGTCTAGTAGGCAGGCGTGTGTGTGTGTACAATTACAGCCCATGAAGAGATGGGAATTGCAAGTGTGCGATGAGAGCACGGCTGTTGGGCGGAAAGTCGTGACAAGGGGACACCTATAGGTGCCTGGCAATACTTGGAAGGTCCGGTTGGGCTGAATGCCTCTTCGTCCCTTCTCCCCCCAGGGGAAATCGCCTTCTACAGGCAATAGACCAGTCATAGAATCATAGAATCATAGAATCTCAGGGTTGGAAGGGACCTCAGGAGGTCATCTAGTCCAACCCCCTGCTCAAAGCAGGACCAATCCCCAATTTTTGCCCCAAATGGCCCCCTCAGGGATTGAACTCACAACCCTGGGTTTAGCAAGCTAATGCTCAAACCATTTTATTCTAGTCGTTTTCCTTTGAAAGGCCTGTCAGCCTGGGCTCATGACCCAGGGTCAGGGCTCCCGACTCCCATATCGCCCATGACCCCACCTCGGGTCGCCTGACGAGTCCTTTGCCCGGAAGAGGCTGAAAGCCCCTGTTTGAGGGCGCCGCTCGGCTTGCCCCGGCGCGCGCTCAGGGTGCGGGGGGGGGGGGGGGCAGCTGCTGCGGGGAGGAGGCTGAGCCCGCGCGGGGGCGCGCGTGACGGATGTCCGGACCGAGTCTCTCTCGCTCCCCGCCCCCGGCCGCGACGCGCACCCGCGGTAGCCGGGCCCCGGCCGCAGCGCGGTGAGCGCTCTGGCCCACGTGGCCCGGCGGGCAAAAGGCTCCGCGTTGCTTCTCTCCCGCGGGGGGAGCAGCAGAGCCCCTCCCCCGCCGCCCCGCTTCGGGCCGGAAGAAACACCGCGCGCGCGCCTCACCTGCATTTCTTTGATGTTCTCCACCGGCGCGATGGGCTGGGCGGGCCTGGGGTGGCGATAGCCCGGCTTGGCTTGGGGCTGCGCTCTGCCCGGGGGGGCGGCAGCAACCGCCCTACGTTGATCCCCCGCCCCCTTCTCCATCGCCGGCGCCCCCCTCTTGCTGCGCGGGGCAGCGCCGGGCGCCCGCCGCCGCCGCGCGCTCCGCCTGCGCCCTCCTCCGCCGGCTTCCCGGCCAGCCCCGCGGGCCCTGTTTGCTGCTGCTGCTGCTGCTGTTTCCATGGCGAGGAGGAATCCTTAGACGCTCGCTCATGGGCCCCGACAACGGCCTCCCCCCGCCCGGGACGCTCCCCCCAGCGGCCTCACTCCGGCAATTAAAGAGCACGTGCCTTGCGTTGCCGCTGGGTTTCCAGCCCGCCGGCTCTCGCTTTGAATACCCGTGATCTGCCTGCGTGCCACAGCCGGGGTCGAGAACAGCCTTCTCACCACCTAGCCCCAAGTCGTAACATTTGCATGCTCAAGACCTGCCAAACCAATCCGTCCCCTTGAACCCTAACAGCTGCCATGTCAGCGTGGGAATGGTCCTTCTCCCCCACACGTGTTTTTGCCACCTCCTTTTTACGTTCCCAAACAATACAACTTCAACTGGCATTTAAAAGCAGATTTAATTAAACACCCCAGGCCAGGAGTGCATGGGCCAAAGCCCTGCCCTTGTCAGGGGGAGCAAAACCACCTGCCTCTCTGCTGGAATGGAGTCGGAAAATCCACAGGGCTAGTTTTATGTTGTATCCAGTCACCTACACTGGAACGACTCAGGCATGGGATAATTTGTTCCTCTTCGCAGCATACTGAGCCCTTGCAGCTCCAAGCAACCGGGAACCCTCAGTGCCATTTTACAGTCCCTGCTTGGGTAAATCTTTGAGCTTAGATATTAGTGCATGAAGTCTCCAATATTTCTACTACTCTGCATCTGCTGCTATCACTGCTAAGTATGTGTGGAGCTTGCCCCAGCCCTCTCCAGGACAGCGACACCAAAGTGAAAGCTGCGCTGCCAGTGGAGAAGCAAGTGACCATCACTGTGTAGAAGCTTGCAACACCAGATTGCTACCCATCCGTCAGGAATCAATTTGGAGTTAGAAAATCCACCATAGGGGCTGCTATGATGCAAGTGTGCAGAGCCATTAATCACATGCTGCTATGAATCACTGAGTGATTCTGGGCAACAAGCAGGACGGTGGATGGTTTTGCACCAGTAGGGTTCCCAAACTCCGGGGGGCGGGGGCGATAGATGGCACACACATCCCTATTTTAGCACCCAACCACCTTGCCACAGAGTACATCAACAGAAAGGGCTACGTTTTTTGGACATCAGTGTGGGATGGTCAGGGAAGGTATATGACACATGCATCTTTAATATCACAGGCCTGTTCGGAAAGCTGCAAGCAGGGACTTGCTTTCCAGACCAGAGGATTACCACTGGGATGTTCAATTGCAAATAGTGATTCTGGGAGACCCAGCCTACCCCTTACTCTTGTAGCTCATGGAGTCATTTTCATTTCACAAATGCCAATCGTGTCTCTCAAAAGTCAGTGTATGTATGGCTCTGATAGTCTGTACTCTCCATCGGGGCATAGTAGTAGGAGTATTGCAGAGGCCCCGGATGCCACTTAGAGAGAGGGAGAGGGTGAGTGAATGAGTGAGTGTGTGTGTGTTCGTTCCAGAATGCAGTTCTCTATGGGTGACAGAGGGAGACAAGCACAGGTCTGTTGAACCTGAAGGTCAATAAGAGTCTCTAGCATGTCTCCTTACTGCTTGAGAAGTGCTAGTATGTCCTGCTACACTGCATGTCTCTCTCTTTCTCCTGTGCTTTTCTCCTCTCTGCTCTATCCTGGTCTATGAGATCAATCCTTCAAGCCCTGTAGTCGGTATCCGAAGCACCAGAGACTTTCAGGATCTTTTGGAACATGTCATCCTGTGTCCTCTTCCTTCTCATCTTTATCTGGCTGAGCCACTCCACTGGTGTGGATAGAGAGACCCTCAAGGCCACATTTGCATCTGCAAAAGATACAATGCACCAGGGTACTGTTGAGAGTGTATTCAAAAGATAAATGGAAATTTGGTATACTGAACTCACTCCCCTTGATCGACACAAGTTACAAGCACTACATTCTCACTTCTTGGGATTCATATAGCACAGCGGCACTCCCAGCCATGGTGAGTTCAGCCAGGAGGTGGCGGGGAGGAAGGGGAGCTGGGACAAAAAAAAAAAAGTGTGTGGGCGGAGCTCACTGGTATCAGTAAATGTGAAGAGGGCAACTGAACTGAATACTGACACCGTTTTCCACGGGCAGTGGTAATTTTAGCTGATATCTCACTCCTGAGGGGAACAGAGGTTGAAAAGGAACAGCTCCTACATGCATCCAGCTGCAGACTGGGTCTGTATGGGGCTAGCCTGTGTGCTGCAATGGTGCCTGCTGAAGCAATTGCTGAGTGGCGTGGGAAAGTGTCCTATCGCAGCAGAAGAAATAAGGCAGCCCTCCCCAGAGACCTTTGGCAGAGGATTGCAGACTACCTCCAGGAAAGTTTACTCAAGATCTCTATGGAAAACTCATAGGACATCCCTGTCCTCATAGACTGTTCTGCAGACCCCTGCTGCCTAAGGGGCGGGAGGGGAATGTATAAGGGAAATGAGAAGCAGATAGCAACTCTACTTCCACTGGTTATTTCACTATCTCTTTTAGCATGATTCAAAACAGAGTAAATGAACAGATGTGTCCCTGCCCTATCACAGCAAATTGCACATTTACCAGAGGTTCCTTTTTCTGCATCAGGTTTGCCCATGCTGGACTGTAGGGACTGGCTTGACTGCTCTGGCATCAAAAACAGGTCTGGCTTGCTGCGCTACTGGATCCCCCATTCACCTGTTCCCCATCCTCCTCTTCCTCATCCAATGCCATCTTCTCACTGTTCACTCCAGGGGCCTGTGACTCCAGCTCCCCCAAAGTATTCCAGGGTCTCCACCAAAGATGGCATGCAACTCTGCAAAAGCGGCATGTCTGCAGCTCTGCACCAGAGTAACTGTTAGCTTCTCTGGCCTTCCGGTATGCCTGCTGAAGCTCCTTGCCTTTCAGGTGTCACTGCTTTGGGTCCCTCTTGTAGCCCTGCTTCCCCATGCCCTGAGTGATCTGCTCGTAGATACTGACGTTTCTCTGGCTGGAACAGAACTGGGCTTGCACAGCCTCTTCTCCCCACAGACACAGGAGATCCACCGCTAGCTGTGTACTCCAGGCAGGAGCACATTTGCAGCCTGGAGCAGGCATGGTCAGCTGGGCAGTTGCTGAGTGAGCTCTCCACACTAAGCAAACAGGAAATGGAATTTCAAAAATTCCTGGGGATTTAAAAGGGGAGGGTCATGTGTACCTGTGTATCTTGCCATCAGGCAGTGGAGTTCAAAATGGTGACCAGAGTGGAACACTTCCTGGAGGCTATTAAAATCTAAGTAAGTAACATGGTGTCTACACTCATACTGCATCACCCTAACTACATCGACCTAAGTGCTATCTCTTTCATGGAGGTGAAATTACATTGGCATAACTGGCAAGTTACATTGGCAGAAGTGACATTTTAGTTTAGATGTTTACAGAGTTAGGTCGACAAAAGTTTCCTTGCGTTGACCTAACTCTGTAGTGTAGACTAGGCCTAAGTCTACAGCCTCCCAGTCCACTAACCCGTGTTGAGCTCCCAGTTTTGGGGTCCTTTATTTTATATTGTCATGAATGTATGGAGTGGGGGGGGGGGGGGCAGAGGGCCATGCCCCCCACTCACACTTTTAAAAGTGGGAGAGCTATGCCTTCCCACTTTTTATCAGCCATATGGGCAAGGGGGGGGAGAAGAGAGAGCAGGGTCAGGGTGTCGGGGGGAAGAGGTGGCATGAGAGCAAGGCCTTGGAGAGAAGTGACAGTGCAGGGGAGTAGGGCCATAGTTTAGGCACCTTTGCCCCCCCCCACACACACACACACACACACTCTTTTAGGAAGCTTCTGCTGCTCCTGGAATGGAGTTTGGAGATGGTGGCAACTCACCAAAAACCTAATACAGACTATGGATATTTAGACTAGGTCTTTCATGTCTTTTTAATACTGAATAGCTTTGAGTTTCTTAAATGTGTAGTACCCATTTTCTACAGTGTGACTGTTAAATTAATCTCTTCCATCAAGAGGTCAAAGAAATGGAAATTTCCTTGTTGATATTTGTTTCTGGATGCATTTGAAAATTGGCTTCCACTTAAATAACTAGTAGAGAAACATCTGTAATGGGTTCTTTTAAGAGATCTTTATCTTTACTATCATGTTCTGTGAGTGAAGAGTGGTGAAAACCTGCTGACTAAGAAATCCTCAGGTTACCTGAGAGGGCTAATTGCATTTTCTTGTAAAAGACAGCTGTATTAAGTTGACACAATTACTTGCGCTGTGAAAATGGATTTAGTTTTAGTTTTGGTCTATCATGTAGCTACTATTAGATAATTTGGATTCCTATCTAGTATGTTCACTCAGATGATTAAAAACTTGGTATCTCACACAGTATTGTCAACATCAAAGATTCAAACATGAGATTTTAAAAATGAGATTAAATTTTGGGTTCTCTTTTGAATTTTGAGGATATACCTGGTACAAGTTTTAAAGCTGTTCTATGCAATCATGGGGGCTAGTAAACCTTTCAGAAACTCAGCTTTTATTTTCATGTAACCCTATGACCCAGAAACAAGGGTTTAAAAAACAAAACACAACCAACCATATACAAAACAAACATGAGATGAGAATATCAGGGGTTGCCTACACTATGCATAATGCTTCCTTGAGAATCAAAGCGCTGCATGTGTGGGAGCTGACAACTCCCTCAACTGTATCCCCTTATTTATCATCAATAACTTTTATTAAAATTACTTGGACAGTATGTTAATTGAACTTAATCCCCCTTCTATAACAAATTAAAGCACACTAGGGTTAAACGCTCACAAGACTTTACCTTATTCCTGTGTCAGATGGATGTGCACAGGTATAAAGTCTGAGGGGAAAAAAAACTAAATATGCAATTGGCTGCCTCTGTGAAGGAGTTCTGTAGCTACTACTCATCATCCCATACCTGCATAAAGACTTGATCCTATTAGTCAGTGCGTGTTTCTCAAGCCCAAAACCAGCACTCCACCATCTGCAGCTGCTCCGTGAATGCCAACAATAGCCTTGAATTGTTTCTTTCCACGTCCCACAGCAAGTTAGCCTCCAAGGAGTCATCATGTTCCCTGTGGTTCCTCTGGTGGCTCTGCAAATAGTGCTGGATCAGAAGCATTTTGCTCGCAACATTCATGACAATAGTGCAGAGCTGTGCAGGATCCATTCTTCCCACAGAGATAACAGATATGCGGGTTTGCAGGGCTTTTGAGGAGAGGCACGAAATATTATGAGATGCAGATAAAGTTATCGGATGGAGAAAACTGCATCATGGAACATTGAAACCATATTCCCAGTCACCTTTGTGCGACTCATTTGCACTGCAAACCCTTCCCAAAACACCCTGCGCTAGATGGTGGCGAGTTGCACAGAGGGGGTGGTTACCTGCGGTGCACAGTTCTCTGCATCAATGCAAGTGCCACTGGTTAGGATGTGCACCACCGGCACAAGGAGCATAGTGTGGACATGCCAAATCAATTTAATTACTGTGGCGGCTGCACGTTGACATAACTTAGGTCAACTTAATTTTGTAGTTTAGACTTGCCCTTAGGTTCTAATCCTAGCTCTGCCATTGACCTGCCATATAACTTTGGACAGTTCACTTCACCTCTAAGTGTTCCTCTTTCTCCCCTTTCTATGGCTGTATCCACACAGCCACTTTCAGCGCTAAAACTTTTGTCATTCAAAGGTATGAGAAAACACATCCTTGAGCAACAAACGTTTTAGTGCTGAAAAGTGCTTGTTCGGGGTGAAGTTTTTTTTTAATTGCAGGGAGAGCTCTCCCCCGGTGATAAAGCGTGTCTTCACTGCCCATGTCATAGCACAGCCACAGCTGCGCTGTAACATGGGTTGTGTAGACATACCCTAAGTGTAAGCTCTGTGGAACTGCAACTGTCTTACTATGCATTTGTATAGGGCCTAGTTCAAGGAAGCTCTGGAGCCAGTAGGTGCTACTGTAAAATCATTCCTTCAGGCTTTGAGAAGTGCCACTCATACTATTAGTTATTTTATAAATAAATCAGACATAAAAATCTAAATATTCATTTGTAATACTTTTATGCTTAAAACATTAATATATTAATGCATCAATCTTGGTTACCATTTAAATCTATGGGAATTGCTATTGGTTAGCATGAGATCAAGCTCCATCCTAAAATTTGTGCAATAGAAAATTAAGGTTTTTTTCTTCTTGTTTGTTTAGAATATTTCCCCAAGAGAAAATTGTGGCTAGTATTGCTAAGCCTTGCACTTGGAAGATTTTGAGTTAATTAAGGTGTCTGAACACACAAATGTTGCTGACAACGAACAGATGTAAAAGGAGAAAATGAAGGTCAAAAACTAAAAGTGGAACGGCTAGTGCAAGCCAGTAGCAAACTGGGCAGGTCAGGGTCCAAACAGTAGACTGGACTTAGGTAGGGATAGAAGCACCAGAGACACTTCTACACCCAAACAAAACATATGTGGTTTTACAACAGCTATGTTTCCCACTGAGCCCACCTAAAGAACTAGCAAAATTAAAGTAACTTAGTTTGGTACGACACATCCTCCATGTGATTGTTATCCAACTCTTAGCCCAAGTGAGAAAGCAATCATGTCTCTGAGCAGGTCTTATGATATGACAGTTCAGGCCCCAAGATCCTGTAAGATTGGCTGTTACCAGGCTTAGAAGTCATTTACCACTTGCACATAATTCCAGGTGCCAAGGCCTTTTCCATTAAGTATTTTATGCTTAACCTAGGTAGTCTTCTAAAGTAAGATGTTTCCTCAAAAAGGATAAAATGTGTGCTCTCCTCTATTTATTTTTGTCATCCTTAATCTGTCAGCTGTGTTGAATCCCTTGATTTTTCTCCCAGCAGTGGTCCCCATGCTGGACAGTAGCAGATTCAGCAAGACAGCTTGAAATATTATTGTAAATGCTCCGATTTCTGTTGTAGGAGCACAAAGCCTGCTGTACTAATAGTTTTCCCAGAAAGTATTTTTTTTTAGTCAACAGAATTAACATTGTACAGATGGCTCCTATATTATAACACAACATTCAACAGTTTACACAGGTTGTAACAACTGAACTGATAATTCAGCCTCAGTCATTCTCTTAAGAACCCTACAATAAATAGCTCACCCTATAACATGAGCTAATCTTTACTAAGGAAGTAATGTTTTGACAGCTATCCATTTGCTTTACTTTAAGTGGGTAGTTCTGCTGATTTCTACAGAATTTGCATAACTGTTTGTACAATTGGGACATTGTTTGGAATAACTGTTGTTGTGGTTTTTTTAAAAAAAGCTAAAATTGTAAAACTTTCCCCCTAAAATACAGACTAGTCAGAAACTATTAACAGTTATATATTCCTTATATATTCAAGGTGGGTGAGGTAAAAATCTTTCATTGGACCAAATTCTGTTCATGAGAGACAAGCTTTGAAGCTTATACAGAGTTCTTCTTCTGGTCTGGGATATGTACTCAGACTAACATGGCTCCAACAGCACTGCATACCTCCTTATATATGACATTTATCATTAAACTTGCCCAAATATTTATCTGAACAAATATTCGTCTGAACAAAACCCCCAGTTTCAGTGGTTCTGTTGAATTTGTATTTCCATACCACTTCAATAATAGACAAGAAAGAAGAGTGTTCTTTAAGTTTATTTATAAAGCTGTGGATTCTATGATTATCCATAGTTGTACAGCTAGAGTTTGGAACAGAGTTAAAAGAAGTGAGTTTTTGATCTTAGCCCACATGTGGAATATTATGTGAGTTTATTATTAGGAGGGTGTGAATGCTAGTTTTAATTAATATTTGTACTTTTGCCAAGACCATGTGACTGACGGCTGTTTAAAATTCTAAATTAATAGGTAGGACTCCAGATACAGCACTAAAGTTGAATTATGATGTCATCTCTATTCCTGAGGCCAAACTATTCCTTTTGAAGGTGTATTTTGGTACATGTGTAAACACATTTCTCTCTCCGTTTGCTGATCTGCTTCCATAGTGTTACTTTTATCATCTTGTCAAAGAACAGTTACTAGAGCTCCACCATGCATGTTCATTTAATGTTCGATTACGAAAGCCTTAAGAAACTGAAGAGAATGGTAGAAATATATCAAAGATCTCATTCCCACTCGGAAAGAGCAAACACAGATGTAAAGTTGGGCTTTAATTTGCAATATCACTGATAATATTAGTAAAAAACAGGAATTCATTATTGGGGGAGGGGGTGGAATTCCCACAGTTGTCTTACTAGACATCAGTATCAGTACATCATAATGCTTCCTAGGACAGGATCTCCTCTAAAAATATTACTAAGGCAAAGGAAACTGCTCTTCACAACAGGGCTCAGAGTTTGTAGACAGGACGTGTACAAGATCCCATCTATACCTTTTTACTATATACTGAAGGTATCAGATAAGTGTAAAATCAGTGCTTTGTGATGCACATTTTTGACAAGCTATACAAAAAAGGTAGTTCTCAAAATTTAAGAGATCTGCAACCATACACTGCAGGTTTCATAAAACCCTTATAAAAATGGGAAAGATGAGAATGAAGTAGAGAAAGTGATGGTTGCATGGTCACTGTCAATATTGTGTCTCCATGGCAAGTAATATTCCTTGCGCTCCCTTGAGCCGAAAGACTGCTCTTAGTTAGTGGTGCTAGCAATCAGAAAAGGGAAAGGAGGAGATGTGGGGCCATGTCCCCTACCCTTTTACACAGCCAGCAGAACTGAAGAATAATGAAGTTCAATATTGCCTTAACTGAACTCCATTGGATAGCTGTATACCCTCCTTGCGTGTGGAAATAAAGGAGTTCCAAACTTTTGCTAATCTTGTAAGCAGTTGCTTCTCACACTTAGCAGGGAGTAGGATCCAACCAATGAGAACCAGCAACTTCTCAGTAGGTTCACAGAACTTTAATTTTACAGCCTTTAAATAAGACATTCAACCCCTAAACATATTTTTAAGTTGCATTAATTAGATCGATATCATCTCTTTAAAAGAAGTACTTTTAGAACAAATACATTAAGAGTTTTTCCTGGACCATTGATGAGAGAACATATTTTTGATTGGTGAGCTCAAATCTCAGCATCACAGCCCACTTGCATTCCCTCAGGAACATTACTCCTAGCAATACTGCTTGTCGGAACACTGCTATCAACACCTGGCATTATCATCCCCTAGCAAGACCTAGACCAGCACTTAGGGTAAGTTTCTGCCTGTGTTGCGGGGGGTATGTGAATGGAAGAAGGTGGGTCACTACCTTCTGCACTAAGGAAGAGGTGTGTCTGCTCTGGCAATGCTTGCAGTACAGCATTGTGGCCTGTGACCCTCCAGCCTGGGTCCTTAAGATATCCAAGTAGTATGATACTTGTAGTTTTCATTAATGCTCCTTTACACCACAGTGGCACTGGAAAGAGGTCCTCGTGTAAATGAGAATAAGGCCCATAAGCTTCTTCTGCTGTAGCAAAAGGAAAATTTTTAGTAGGTGTGTGTTGACTTAGCGTTATAGCCTCTTCATAAACCAGCCACTAGAGGGCAAAATAATACCAAACACTTGAGCTGGTCTGATTCTATCTTCTAGTACCTAAGTATGTGCGTTACACAGTTATCCTTTAACATGACCCAGTGTGCAAATGCAAATAATCCTATTCTTGAACCTCTATCCATGAACCAAAGCAAGTCCAGCACACTGGGCTTATTGTAAGCAGTTAAACAGATTATTTTTCCCCAAATATAAGCCCTTCTTTAGAAAGGCTTAGATTTTCATTAACAATTTTAAGTTCAAAGTTGATTATATTTTGGTTATTAATATTATTAATTGTTGATTGTTTGTAAATTTTGTGTCCCTTTAAGATGAACTCAGTAAATCAAATTGACTAAATGTCAAGCCTTTTTTCAGCACATCTCAAATCATTTCACAAACATGCACGGCTAGACAGTGACTTGGAATACAACATGGCAACTAGGCAAGTGACAATACTTTGACCAACAAACAGTTGAGCTGTGCTACCTGTAAACATAGTGCCATCTAACAAGTCTCAATGATGACCAAATGATAGCCTGATTCTGCCACCCTTGATGAAATCACTGGGACTACTTACACAACTGGTACTACTCAATGTAAGTAAGAGTGGCAAAGCAACTATTCTACTGTGACACAAAGCAAACCAGAATAATATAGCCTTTAAAAAAAATCATTAGTCACCCACATCACCAATGCAGACGTTTTTAAACAAATACAATCCAGCCATGAAAAAAATCTGCATATAACAGCCATGATCATTGAGTTGGGGTGGCACCAAGACTGCATTTTTTTTGCAATTATTATTATTTTTATTAGGTTGGTTGCTTTCTCCGCCTCCTACCCCAAACTGTTGTTCATAAACAGTGTAAGGAAGTAAGAGGATGCAAAACTGGCAAACCAAATGCCAGCTCTGGCCAAGGCTGTAGGCATTAGCTAAGAACTGACAAACTCATAGCTGGAAATCAAACCAGCTTACCTCCATGTTAGTTTTGTTCAAAACAGGAATTAGTCTTAATGTTGTCAGTGTTTAGACTATATGAAATGTTTGTAAATTGCTGCATGCATTAATCTCACTTGTAAGGTCTGTATTCCATGATACAAGGTAAAATAAAAGATTGTTTTAAAATTGTAAAATACCTGCTCTGAACTTGTGAACTCAGACAGGAAGACTATCCAAAATTAAGTAGGCTATTGTAGAACAAAAGCTTTATTAATTGCCCCATCTTCCCACAGAGAAGAGATGCAGAAAGCCCCATCCCATTTGTTTGAATGCTGGAAGAGGGAAATAATAGCTAAGATAAAGATTTTTCATCTCTTTATTGTTTTGACTCTCACAAGGGCTGGAGCTAAGAAACAAAAAAAAGTAGAGATCCTAAGGGTAGGCCTGGGTTAAGCCCTAAAAAGACATTCAGTGCTGGCAGATAGCTACATCTGTCGCCTTTTGAATCAGCCTGAACTCTTAAGTATATATTGTGACAAAGCTCTGTCCTTGCCTCCATGGGTCCTGCGTTTCCTGGAGGATTTCACTGTGACCCTCCACGTAACCCTTCTTTCTCTAGAGACAAGGGTCACAGTCTACTGAGACATTTTCATCATAAGCCAGCGAGGGAGGTGAGGAGAAGCTATCCTTCCTTGCACAGTCCCTGTTGTCTCCCAGTCTCAGTGATTAATCAGGGGGCAAAGGTGGGGGGGAGCCCGGGCCCACCCTCTACTCCAGGCTCCAGCCCAGGGATCCTAATAGTACCAGCTATGGTAGCTGACCTTTTAGAAACATGACATGTCCAATTCCCTGGGCTGCTTCCCCCACAGCAGCCCTCACTTCCTCAAGCTCCACTTCACCCTTACCTCAGGGCCTCCTTCCTTGTGCCTGATATGGTGTGTACTACTCAGCCTCTCCAACTGCGCAACTTCCTCCCACAGCTCCTGACATGCCCACCCACCTGACTGACTGGGAGGCTTTTAACTAGTTTCAGCCAACTCCTGATTGGCTTCAGGTGTCCCAATCAATCTAGCCTTCTCCCTGCCTTCTGGAAAGTTCTTAATTGGCCCCAGGTGTCTTAATTGACCTGGAGCAGCTTCCATTTCACTTAACCTGGTACCAGGGATTTTTTTAGTCTGGAGCTAATATATCTATCTCCCACTACTTTTCTATAGCCATCTGGCCTTGCCCCATCACATATCCCGCCCCCACTCAACACCATAGAGTTGGGTAACTTGGGATGCCAGGCAGTATGCTCGTGACAGACCATTAGCGTTGCCATGGTGGCATCCAGTCCTGTGCCGTATGCAGAACTGGAATGGTTGGAGGGATAAGAACCACCTGGTGACCCTTACATTCTTTTCCTTATTCCGCTGCATCCGCTGGAGGGGTGCATGGTCCGTCACATGAGTAAATCATCGGCCTAAGAGATAATAACGAAGTGTCTCCATAGCCCATTTGACAGCAAGGCATTCTCTCTCTCGACTACTGCGTATTTCTGTTCTCTTGGGAGAAGCTTTCTGCTTAGGTAGAGGATTGGGTATTCCTCTTCTCCCACCATTTCCAACAGAACTGCTCCCAACCCTACCTCGGAAGCGTCTGTTTGTAAAATAAATTCCCTGTTAAAGTTTGAGGCTATGAGTACAGGGTCATTACAGAGGGCCGTCCGAAGGTCTGTAAATGCCCCCTCTGCTGCGTCGGTCCACTTTACCATGTCTGGACCTCGGGCCTTCACCAGGTCTGTTAGGGGACTTGCCCTAGTGGCGAAGTGAGGAATAAACCACCGGTAGTAGCCTACCACGCCTAGGAACGCATGGACCTGCTTCTTTCAGGTTGGCCAGGGCCAGTTTTGAATTGCCTCTAGCTTATTCGTTTGAGGCTTCACTATGCCCCTTCCCACAATATATCCCAGGTACCTAGCCTCTGCTAGTCCTATGGCACATTTAGCGGGATTAGCAGTGAGGCCAGCCCGCCTTAAGGTGTGCAGTACTGCCTCAACTTTCTCCAAGTGGGTTTCCCAGTCTGGTGTATGGATGATGACATCATCTAGGTATGCTGCTGAATAACTAGTATGGGGGCGCAGCAGCTTATCCATGAGGCGCTGGAATGTGGCTGGGGCCCCATGTAGCCCAGAAGGGAGGACGGTGTACTGGAATAGCCCATCCGGGGTGGAGAATGCTGTCTTTTCTTTAGCTTCCTTGGTCAGAGGAATCTGCCAGTACCTTTTTGTCAGATCCAGGGTAGTCAAGAATCGGGCACTACCCAGTCGGTCAACCAGTTCATCGATGCATGGTATGGGGTATGCATCAAACTGAGATATTTCATTCAGTTGGCAAAAATCATTACAGAATCTCATGGTACCATCAGGTTTAGGCATTAGAACAACTGGACTGTACCACTGACTGTAAGATTCTTCAATAACCCCTAATTCTAACATTTTCTTTACTTCAGCCTTGATTTCCTCTCTTTTGGCTGCTGGGATTCGGTAGGGCCTCAATGTTACCTTGGCTTCGGGGATCATGCAGATATGGTGATAGGTTTCAGTCGTCCGCCCTGGTTTTGTAGAAAACACATCTCGGTTGCGATTAATCATGTCGGCTGCCTCGATCTTTTGGATCGGCGTCAAGTCGGATGATATTCTCACTTGCTCATGTAAGTTAAACTCCTGGGGAAGGGTCTCCTGCATGACTAAGCATACCTCTTGATTGTGCCAAGGTTTTAGAAGATTGATGTGGTAAATTTGCTCCGATTTCCAGTGGCCTGGCTGCCACACCTTACAGTTCACCTCTCCCACGGCTTCAATTATTTCGTAGGGTCCCTGCCACTGGGCCAACAGTTACTTTCTGCTGTGGGCACCAGTACCATCACCCGATCCCCTGGTTGGAACCGTCAAATCTTCGCTTGGTGGTTATAATGGGTTCATTGGGTCTCCTGTGCTCTCTCCAAGTGTTCCCGTACAATGGACGTAACTCGGGCTATCCGATCTCTCATCTTCAGTACACGCTCAACTATGTTCCTTCTGGGATTTGGCTCCTCTTCCCAGGCTTCTCCGACCATATCCAATATGCCCCGAGGGTGGCGCCCATATAGTAGTTCGAATGGAGAGAAACCCATGGAGGCTTGCGAAACCTCCTGGATGGCGAACATGAGGTAAGGCAATAGGGTATCCCAATCTTTCCCATCCCGGCTCACCACTTTGCTGATCATGGCCTTGAGGGTCCTAATGAACCTTTCCACAAGGCCATCTGTTTGTGGGTGGTATACAGAGGTCTGTAGGGCTTGTACGTGGAGCAATGAACAGAGATCTTTCATCAACTTGGACATGAAAGGTGTCCCTTGATCAGTCAATATCTCCTTGGGTAGCCCAACCCAGGCAAAGATCTCCTTAGCTATTGTCTTGGAAGCTGTGTTGCGCCGAGGACCTCGGGGGTTTGTTCTCCTGGTATTTCCACTCATAGAACCTCTGGGCCCTTACCCCTCATCGTACTAAGATCTCTCCCTTTAGACGGGTATAGTCAGTGGCATCCGTGACAGGCAAGTCAAAGCAGGCCTTCTAGGCCTCTCCACACAAAAAAGGGGCGAGAATCCTGGCCCACTGCTCCTGGGGCCATGCCTCATGCTGAACAGTCCTTTTGAATGAGAGGAGATATGCCTCTATGTCATCTCCTGATGTCATCTTTGGCAGACAACCAGTGACCGTCAGGGTTCACGTCCCGTTGGACCCCCGGGTGAGGATCTTCAGCTGGTCCACCACCTCTCTCAAGAGGGCATGATCTTGGCTCGCCTGGCTCATCAATAATTGATTGGTTTCCTGCTGTAGCCACATAGACTCCTGTTGTGCCATTGCCTGAACCCAGGTGGCCTCCTGCTGGGCTGCTGTGGGTTGTACCAGAGCTCTTACGACCTCCTCCATTGTGGTATAAAGCAAACAAACAAAAACAAAAAAAAATCCAAAACCCCAGTGCACTTTTTTTTAAACTCTTTCTTCCACCACGCTGTGAACGAAATCCCACTTCTAACACCAGTTGTGACAAAGCTCTGTCCTTGCCTCCGTGGGTCCCGTGTTTCCTGGCGGATTTCGCTAGCCTCAGAGGCTCACTGTGACCCTCCATGTAACCCTTCTTTCTCTAGAGACAAGGGTCACAGTCTACTGAGACATTTTCATCATAAGCCAGCGAGGGAGGTGAGGAGAAGTTATCCTTCCTTGCACAGTCTCTGTTGTCTCCCAGTCTCAGTGATTAATCAGGGGACAAAGGTGGGGGGGGAAACCCGGGCCCACCCTCTACTCTGGGCTCCAGCCCAGGGACCCTAATAGTACCAGCTATGGTAGCTGACCTTTTAGAAACATGACATGTCCAATTTCCTGGGCTACTTCCCCCACAGCAGCCCTCACTTCTTCAAGCTCCACTTCACCCTTACCTCAGGGCCTCCTTCCTTGTTCCTGATATGGTGTGTACTACTCAGCCTCTCCAACCGCGCAACTTCCTCCCACAGCTCCTGCCATGCACCCCCACCTGACTGACTGGGAGGCTTTTAACTACTTTCAGCCAACCCCTGATTGGCTTCAGGTGTCCCAATCAATCTAGCCTTCTCCCTGCCTTCTGGAAAGTTCTTAATTGGCCCCAGCTGTCTTAATTGACCTGGAGCAGCTGCCATTTTACTTATCCTGGTACCAGGGATGTGTTTAGCCTGGAGCAAATCTCTCTCCCTCCCACTGCTCTCCAATAGCCTTCTAGTTTGGAGGGAGGTGGGAAGCTGCTACTCCTGCTGCTGGGCTCTGAGCTCTCCCTGCTGCTCCAGCTACTCCCCTGGCTGGGCCAGACACCCCCCATTCTCTGCTACTTGGCTGCTGGACCCCCCACTCTTGGGTGCTACTACTGCTCCAACTGCAGCCCCGGAGTGGGGGGGCTGCTAGCCCACTCCCCAGAGAGGAGGAGTGAGGGACCCCAACCACTGCTATTGTGGGCACCACCACCACCACCTGAGAGGGGTCCTTTCTGCCTGCCTGGACTACAACCTGGAGTTCCTGGAGCTGCTGCTGCTGCAGAGGCCGCTGTCTGGAGCTGCTGGAGCCCGAGGAGGAGAAGAAGAGGACCATCTACCAGTGGGGGAGCACCTAGAGACTTTGCAGACCACCGTGGAGGGGGCCCTAAGACTGAGTAATTTTCAAACTGTGCTCTTGTGGTGGGGGTCTTGACTGTGTTTGTAGGGACACGGGGGTGTGGTGTGGAGCTGCCCCCCGATCCATCTGTGTGTCCCCCCCCAACCCCCACCACTACTAACACCACCGCTGCCCCCTCCACCACCCCCACTGGCTGTATATCATCTGCCTCAGCTCCTGCTTCTGGACTCAGCTGCTTGCTTGGCTTACCACGCCCTATTTCCACCCTTTGGGCCAGAAGCAGCAGCCAGCTAAAAAAGACTTGTGCTAGCGCACATGGGTGAATGTACCCCCCCGGACTGCCTACCCCCCAGCTTTGCCCTTTACTACCTGCCCCATTTGCCACTTGTAGCTTTGCCCCCCTTTTTGCCCCAGCCCCCCTTACTTCAGTTTGTTTGCCTGCCCCACCCATTACCTCCTGCAGCCTTTGTTTGTTTGACGTGCCCCGACCTCTGAAGCTAGCCCCTTGGTTTCCCTGTTCTACCTCCAGACCGCTTAGCCCCTTGCTCCGTGTGCCCATGCCCCCTCCCATGCGCTTGTGCAACTCCCCATTTTAGTTTCAACCCCTTTCACTGCACCCCGAATGTTGTTGTATCCCCCCCTACCCTAGTGCACCAAGAGGAGCCGGAATTCCACCTTGTGTCGGTGACTGACCCCTAACCCCTGATTGCCCCCGTCCAGCCCACCCCTTTTGGCGCCCTCCTCCCCTGCCTGCAGCCTAGCGGGGAGGAGTGGTCGACCTGTTTCCCCTCTCCCCTCCTCCTTCTGGTGTTTCTCCTTCCCTCCCTGCTCATGATGGAGGGGGATGAGACGGGTGGGGCTCCTCCAGCAGCCCCAGCTACCCCTCCCCCGCCTGCCCCCTCTTACCCCCCCAAGCCTCCACCTCCGCTGCCGAACCATCTGCCATCGCCCCCGCTGGGGCACCAGCAGCAACGGGCATTGGGGTGACCTCCACTGCTGCCACGTCTCTCCCCCCCTCAGATTCAGGGGGAGCCCCCCCCAGCCGGCGGGAAGGGCCAGGGGAAGAAGAAGGGGAAGGGCCCCGCTATGAAGATCAGGCCCTCCATGGCAGAGGCTGCCCCCAATGCCCCGGCCCCGACTCCAGCTGGGGCGCCCCTCCCCGCTGTTCCCTCCACCAGCTTTGCAGGTGTCCCTCCCCCGGCCCCCAGAGCATACGCCCAGGTGGCGGCAGCCCCCCCGCCTGCCGCTACGTTATTTCTCCAGCCCACCGTCTCCACTACCATCTATAGCGGCCGGGGCCCCTTTCCCACCATGACCAGGAAGCATGGCGTTCGTTGCCTCCTTGTGCCCGCCTCACTCCACGTGGAGACCTATGTGCGGACATTGGCGAGGGTGGTGGGGCCCACGGCCATTCTGGCGGCCTCCAAAATGTATGGCAAGATCGTCTTCTTCTTAACATCGGAGGCCGCTGCTCAGGAGGCGGTGGAGAAGGGCCTGGCGGTGGGGGGCATTTTTGCCCCCTTAGAGCCGCTAGAGGACCTGGGCGTCCGCCTGGTCCTGACCTCTGTCCCTCCCTTTCTTCCCAATGCCGCCCTGTTACCCGCCCTCTCTACCCTGAGGAAGCCCATCTCCGTCATCAGCCCTCTCCCATTGGGCTGCAAAGACCCCGCTCTCTGTCACATCCTCTTGTTCCGCCGGCAAGTGCAGCTTCAACTGCCGCCGGCGGCGCGTGACGGAGAGGCGCTGGAGGGGTCCTTCCTAGTCCCCCACCAGGGGGCCCGTTACCGGGTGCATTATTCCACGGGGGAGGCCCGGTGCTACCTCTGCTGGGCGACGGGGCACATCTGGAGGGACTGCCCCCTGGCCCGGCAAGGAGGGGCATCCAGGACTCCCGAGCCCCAGCAGGGCGCCGGCTCCATCATCGCCAGCACTCCTGGCTGCCCGGCACCCGAAACCACCCCTCCTCCTTCCCAGTCCACCATTGCTCCCGCTCGGGCCCAAGGGGCACCTCCCCAACTATGCCCAGACGAGCGGAAGAACCCCGCCCCCGCTGCTTGCAATCTGGCGGGGCCTGTGGAGGAGGGTGCTGCAGGGACACTGCCGGGCATGGGAGAGGACCCGCCCCAAGGGGAATCTTCCCTCCCTTGTGCTGCCCCACTGTTACCCCCTGAAGTCCCTGAGCCATCGCTTCTGCCCCCTGACACAACCCCTGCTAGCCAGCCCCCAGATGATGCCATGGAGGGCTGGGCCCTAGTCCAGGGGAAGCGGGGCAAGCGGAAGGCTCGAGCTCCGCTCCTCCCATCTGATGCGGAGGCCCCCCGGAAGACCAGGAAGGGGGGCACCGATGCCGAGCCTTCCGCTTTACCCACGGGTGTGTTCCATCAACCGGTGCCGGCTGGGGAAGACGTGGCAGCACTGGAAGGTGGTATCTCCCCTCCACGGGAGTCCCTCCCCTCCAAGGCCCCCAAGGCTCCATCTGAAACCTCAGTGTGCCCCGAGGCAACAGTCACGTCAGGTGGCAGCGAGGAGAATCCCAGGGTGGCGGAAACTGATGTCCCATCAATATACGAGGAGATCGAGGCCCTGGGTCTGACCCCGGTCACCCAGGGGGAGGACAACCCCATGCCAGTGGGCCTCGATATAGGCGACTTCACTCCAGCCCCCCTTTCCCCATGCTCCCTCCCCCTAACCGTTGCTTCCACTCCCACCTCCGAGGGGCCCCTGGACTCCTCCATCAACCCGGCTGCAGATGGCACCCCACTGAGGGCCGCCGAACCTGTTGAGGCGATGGCCAGTGCCACGCGGCCGGGACCTGAGCCACCAGGGGCACCCGTCGTTGGTGAGGAGCATTCGATCTCCTTCCCGGGAGAGGGCCCTACAGAAGAGAGTCCACCCCCTGATGCCGTGGCTGCCAAATCCACCATAGAGCTTGTGCCCAGCATCACTGAGAGCCCTCTCCCCACCCAAAATCTCACCTCTAACCTTGCCCCTGCCCCTGTCCCTATCCCGTCCACATCCCGAGATGTTATTGCCGCCCTGGGGCTGTCTCCTTCCCCTTGCCAACAGATGACCCCCAGGGAGCGGCCTTTGTGTTTACCCGTCCCGACCTACCAGGGGCTGCTATCTTCCCTCCGCCGCCCCCTATTGCCCCAGCATTTAAGCCAACTTATCAGGAGCCCCGTCGGGAGTCCGCACCCTGTCTGCCCGTCTCGGTGGGCCACAGGGCTGTAGCAAGGGCCCCGTCGGGGAGTAACCAGACCGTAACCCCAGCCCCCCATGCGCTGCGAGAGGAGTTGCGGGAGTTTCTAGAAGACGTCTGTGGCTCCTGCAACAAAGTACAGCTTGCCCTCCAGCGATGGAGGGACTTTAATCAAATCCTCCCGGGCCGCAAGGGCCCTCATGGGGGAGGGTAAAAGGACCGGGAGACTGGGCGCCGTGGCCTACCAGCGGGTCTGCCTCTTCCGAGACTCCTTACTCACCTACGGGGTGGGTCATGGACTGCTGCGCGGCCCGTCAGGAGCCGCGAGCGTCCCTGCCGGCGAGGATCCCCCCCAGCCCTCCTCATGGCACCCTTTTCCATCGCAACATTGAACACCCGCGGCTGTAGGATGGGTCTCCGCGGGTCCCAGGTGCTCTCCTTCCTTCGGGAGGGGAGGTACTCTGTGATTTTCCTGCAGGAGACCCATACGGATCCAACCGCCGAAGACAGCTGGCGGCTGGATTGGCGGGGACAGGATCTACTTTAGCCACCTCACAGTTCGTACGGCTGGAGTGGCGACCCTGTTCTCCCCCGACCTATGGCCAGAGGTGCTGGGGGTCGCCGAGGCTGTGCCGGGCCGCGTGCTGCACCTCCGGGTCCGCATGGAGGGGCTCGTAGTCAACCTCGTCAACATGTATGCCCCAGCAGCGAGCCCGGAGCGGCTGCAATTCTATCAGCAGGCGTCCGCCTTCCTCGGCACCTTAAGTCCTCATGAGTGCCTGGTCCTGGGAGGGGACTTTAACATCACCCTCGAGGAGTGGGACTGCTCAGGAACCGAGCAGAGCCCGGCCGCCGTTGCCGTCCTCCGGGAGATAGTCGAACACCACTCCCTGGTGGACGTCTGGCGCGACCACCACCCGGATGACACTTCCACATTCACCTTTGTCCGGGTGGAGGCCCATCGGTCGCACCACTCCCGGTTGGACCGCAATTATTTATCACGCTTTCATCTTTCACGAGCCCACTCCTCCAGCATCCGGCCGGCCCCTTTTTCTGACCATCATATAGCCACCGTGACAGCCTCCCTCTGCGCGGAGAGGCCGGGGCTGGCCTATTGGCATTTTAACAACAGCTTGCTGGAGGATGCGGGCTTTGTGGCGTCCTTCCGGGAGTTCTGGCTGGCCTGGCGAGGGCAGCGGCGTGCCTTTCCCTCGGCGCGGCGGTGGTGGGACTTAGGGAAGGTGCACGCCCGGCTCTTCTGCCGTGACTACACCCAGGGCGCCAGACGACGGAGGGATGCGGCGATAGAGCAGTTGGAACGGGAGGTCGTAGAGCTGGAGAGGCGTCTGGCCGTCAGCCCCGAGGATCCACTCCTCTGCGGAGCGTGCCGGGAGAAGCGGGAGGAGCTCCGGACCCTCGAGGACCATCGGGCCCGGGGTGCCTTTGTTCGATCCCGCATCCGTCTCCTGCGGGAGATGGATCACGGCTCCCACTTCTTCTATGCCCTGGAGAAAAAGATGGGGGCTAAAAAACATGTCATCTGCCTACTGGCAGAAGATGGCACCCCCCTCATGGATCCGGTGGAGATATGCGGGAGGGCGAGAGCCTTCTACACAAGCCTTTTCTCCCCGGATCCAACCGATCCTAACGCTTGCAGAGTGCTGTGGAAGGAGCTTCCGACGGTCAGCGCGGGTGACCGAGACCGGCTAGAGCTGCCTCTCACTCTGGCCGAGTTCTCGGAAGCCCTCCGTCGCATGCTAACCAAGAAATCTCCGGGCATGGACGGGCTGACCGTGGAGTTCTACCGCGTGTTCTGGGACATCCTGGGCCCAGACCTAGTCACCGTCTGGGCTGAGTCTTTGCAGAGCGGGGTCTTCCCTCTTTCGTGCAGGTGAGCCATGCTGGCCTTATTGCCGAAGAAGGGGGACCTCCGCGATTTACGAAATTGGCGTCCCGTCTCGCTCCTCAGCACGGACTACAAATTCATGGCAAAAGCCATCTCACTGCGGCTAGGGTCCGTGCTGGCGGACGTGGTCCACCCAGACCAGACCTACACCGTCCCGGGCCGCAGCATCTTCAACAACCTATATCTGATCCAGGACCTATTGGAACTCGGGTTTAGGGATGGTCTGTCGTTCGTCCTCCTGTCCTTAGATCAGGAGAAGGCGTTCGACAGGGTGGATCACGGGTATCTCCTGAGCACTCTACAAGCGTTTGGCTTCGGACCCAGGTTTGTGAGTTTTCTCCAGGTGCTGTACACCTCTGCAGCGTGTTTCGTCAGGCTCAACTGGACCCTGACTGAACGGGTCAGCTTCGGGCGAGGAGTACGGCAGGGGTGCCCCCTCTCGGGCCAGCTGTATGCTCTGGCGATCGAGCTCTTCCTCTGTCTCCTCCGAAGGAGGTTGACAGGGTTGGTGCTGCGGGAGCCGGAGCTGCGGCTGGTCCTGTCGGCATACGCTGATGATGTGCTCCTCGTGGTCCAGGACCCGGGCGACTTGGCACGGGTGGAGGCTTGCCAGGCCATCTATTCGGCAGCCTCTTCCGCGCGGGTCAACTGGGTCAAGAGCTCTGGCTTGGTGGTAGGGGACTAGTGGCAGGCGAGCTCCCTCCCACCCGTGCTTCAGGCCATCTGATGGAGCACGGGTCCGCTGCTTTATCTCGGCGTTTACCTTTCTGCCACGCATCCCTCTCCGCCAGAGAACTGGCAGAATTTAGAGGGCAGGGTGATAGAGCAGCTCTGGAAATGGACAGGACTACTCCAGTGCCTTTCCCTTCGAGGGAGAGCGCTGGTGCTTAATCAACTAGTCCTGTCCATGCTCTGGTACTGGCTCAACACCCTGGTCCCGGCCCTGGGTTTCCTGGCCAACCTCCGGACATCGATTCTGGAGTTCTTTTGGTCAGGACTGCACTGGATCCCTGCAGGTGTTCTCCATCTACCTCTGGAGGAGGGAGGGCAGGGCCTAAAATGTCTGCTTACTCAGGTCCATGTCTTCCGTCTCCAGGCCCTGCAGAGGCTCCTTTATTGTGCAGATAGTCCGGTGTGGAGCATACTGGTGCACGCCTTCCTGCGCCACTTCCGAGGGCTCCGATGTGACTGGCAGCTCCTTTATCTCCATCCGAGAGGTCTTCCTCGAGACCTCTCCAGGCTGCCGGTCTTCTACCAGGACCTCCTGCGGACCTGGAAAGTCTTTTCAATGACCTCGTCCGTGGCGGCCACAGAGGGGGCAGATCTCCTTGCGGAGCCCCTGCTACACAACCCCCAGCTCCTTGTGCAGGTGGTGGAATCCCGCTTGGTGCACCAGAGGTTGGTCCTGGCAGAGGTCACAAGAGTCGGAGACCTCCTGGACTATGACCGGGGAGACTGGCTGGATCCCCTGACGCTTGCTCAGCGCATGGGGCTCTCCAGACCTTGTACTCCCCAGCGCGTACTTCAGGAGGTGAAGGCCGCTTTGCTGCCCACTGCTCGGGTTTATCTCGACTGGGTCCTGCACGAGGGCATGCCCTGCCCACCCCCTACCCTGGGCCCGCCGGACCTTTTAATTGGACCCCTGCCCCGTGGAACCAACCGACCCCCTCACCCCTTCACTGGAAGCCGGCTGCATGAGATGCAGCCGGTCTGCTTTCAAACCGCACCAAGAAAACATCTACACACGCTCATGCTCCACACCCTTCACGCCCTCACCTTCGTGTCCCGCCTCGATACAAAATGGCAGGACCTTCTGCCACCTTTGGAGATTGAGGAGCCCCGGTGGGCCAGCCTATATTCCACCTTAGTTCCAAGGCCCGCCGGGGATGTCAGTTGGCGGCTCCTGCATGGAGCCGTGAGCACGGGCATGTACTTGGCGCGGTTCACCTCAATCCCAGACACCTGCCCCTTTTGCGGCGTGAGGGATACCCTGGCACATATATACTTGGAGTGTGCCAGGCTGCAGCCCCTATTCCGGCTCCTCACCAATATTTTATTACGTTTTTGGTTGCACTTCTCCCCTCACCTTCTTATTTACGCACTCCCTATCCGTGGCCCCACAAAGTCACGGGATCTCCTGGTCAACCTCCTCCTGGCCCTAGCTAAAATGGCCATCTATGAAACCAGAGTGAGGAGGTTGGCTGATGGAGTCTCCTGTGACTGTGGGGCCTATTTCCGATCCTCGGTCCGTTCACGCATCCGGGCAGAGTTCCTCTGGGCGGCGTCCTCTGACTCCCTTGACGCCTTTGAGGAGCAGTGGGCGCTGTCCGGGGTTCTCTGCTTGGTGTCCCCATCCGGTTCCCTTCGTTTGACCCTTTGACCACACTCCTGTCCCTGTTATTTCATTAGTTGTTCCCTGGAATTTTTTGGGTATCTAGGTCCTGTGGATCCCCCTTTTAGGCTGTGGGGGATCCTTTAGCGGTGGACGGGCTTCTCCCACCCACTTCCCATATCCCAATAAGACTACTTTTCTGTAGCCATCTGGCCTTGCCCCGTCACAATATATTTGCTTGCTTTAACCTGTTAACAGCATTTCTTTTTCGTAGTTAATAAACCTTTAGTTTTTATTACAGGATTGGCTACAATTGTCTTTGGTGTAAGATCCAAGGCGATTGGCTACACTACTGTTTCAGTCTCCTGTCAGCTTAGAGCAGCTGCAGGCCACTGTAAGCTCTCTAGTGTAGCCAAAGCCTAAGGTACAAACTGATCTGGGATAAGTGATTGGTCTCTCGGGGCAAGGAGCAACCTGAATATTTTCTAATTTTTTATGGTGTCAGTGACCATTTATCACTAAGTCCAGTTTGTATCAGTGGCAAGATAGACTGGAGAGCCCAAGTGGACTGTCTGTGACTCCATGGTAAGACTTTACAGGGATCTAGGAGTTCACATTTGTTACTGGGTTGGTGAAATCTAATCATAGAACATGCTACCAGTTTGGGGTATCTGCCCTGTTTATGACAGTCTGCCCTGAGGTAGGCACTCTTGATCATGAGCCACTCTAGACAGCATGATGGGGGGACACTATATGTCCCCTTCGCTTCCTACATGGCTGCTTTGGACAAGTCATGATTGAGTTGTTGTTAACTGCATAGTTTTAGACTGCATGATGCAAGTACCTGGAATTCTTCTTTACTGTAAGCTGTCCACAGATAAAGCAATCATTTATTAGTGGGGGGTTGGGGGGTCACTGTGTCCCTCACTTCAGGCACACCCTAGGGGCCAAGACAGGACCTCTGCACACACCTGGCATCGGGTCTGTGACATCCAGGCATTCCTACACACTGGTCCAGTCTTAGGAGATTCAACCCTCCAGTTGAGTCCCAGATATTTCAACATTCCAGGGTTAACCCACACACACACAAAGAAATAAACACAAATCAGCAGTCACATTGGCAAGGTAAGGCTCTTTCCTCAGAGAGCCCTGGTGAGCAGTGGTCCCAGTCAGGTTCACAGCCCAGTCTACAGTAATGGTTTCTCAACTGCCATTCAGCATTAGGCCCACCCACTCTCCCTCCTTCCAGAAAGGAAACCATAAGACAAAAGTCATTTCAGAACCTCCTCCCTTCAGCCAAGAATTGGAGATCTATACAGCCAAAAAACAAAAACAAAAAAAGACCACTCCAAAACCATGGCAGAGAGTCCCAGAGCCCAGGTCAACTGAGGAGCTGCAATCAGCTGAACCTGCAGACACGGCAGGTAAACAAATCGGCCCAGCCCACCAGGGGCTTTCCCTGCACAAGCCGCGGAACAAATTTGGGAACCACTGGTCTAGAAGATACACACAATAAACAAACAGGCATGCATGCAAGCTCTGACGTACATGCTCATCTGAACCTATTGATGAATCTCATGCCCATGATGCACATTTCAAACTGTTAGCAGATAATGGTTTAAAGATCTGACACTAACATAGGAAGAAAATGAAAATCTGTATCAGAATATGTTTCAGAACACAAGGAAGTATTCGAAAGTTAAAAAAAACAAAGGAGAAAAGGATTAAGCTGAGTGTATGCGGTGCACATGGCATGGCCCCCATTATTAAATGTAAATATTTATAAGCTGATAGTTCTAAGTCTACAACAATAAACTGTTTATTCAAATGAAAAGGTTTATTTGGGGATTAGAGATGTATTGTTTTCTTAAACTCAGAGGTGGCATTGTGTTTTGAGTTCTCTGTTAGTTCTGCAGCAAACTACATTGAATTCCATTCATCAAAGCATTAATCTATTAAATACTTTTTTCCCTGTCCTTCTGACCACCAAAATAAACCTCCATATTTACGCAGAAAAATTACATAAAGTGAAAACTGAAAACGAAGGGCCCTACGCATGAGACATGACTCCAGGACAGAAAGGAAAATCATCTCTTAGAATGAAGCTTCACTCTTAATATTATGATCCCTATCTTAAAACCTAACAAATACAAACTGTATTTCAGCCACACCGTTGCCAAATTTTGTGTGGCTCCCAACATGGGAACTTTATATGCATGACAGCAAAGCACTTATTCTCCCCAACCCCTTTACGAAGTGGAAGCAGGTGTGGGCAGGATGAGGTGGCACAAGACAATTCCACCCCCTACGTCCACAGAACAGCAGGAGGCAGTGCAGATGGGAGGGCAGGTGGGATTGTATTCCTCTCCAACTATCACACTGTTCAAAAGGATGACCCTACTGGACCATGAATGGGTTCAGAAGCTGGTTATGGGAGCAGTGGGGAAGTGCTTGGGCAGCTGGTAAGCTGAAAGTGCTCATGTACAAGAAAATGAAAGGATGCTTTGGGAGCTGCAGATGCTGATGCTGAGGGGAGAAGCTCCTGTGTAGCTAGAGGAGTTGGCGTTGCTTCTGGGTGGTGATGGATGAGGGTGTCTGGGCAGCTGTAGTGGCTGGGAATGGGAGGGCAGGCATGATGGAATGGGAGGGGAGGGAGGCTACACTAGGTTGTTGAAACAAGCCTTTAAAAGACTATTCATTTTAAAATCTGTAAAGAAAGTTAGTACATTTTTAAGGGAATAGTTTAGATGTTTAAACAAGCAGGTTTAAAATAGCTAGACCTGTTATGGACAAATCAATCTCTCTTTCTTCTGCAACTTCTTCATTCTTTTTCTTAAGAAAGGACATTAGGGAAAGTTCTGGAAGAGATCACTGACTTCAGCAGTGGAGAAGATAGTGGAATTAGTAAACCAAGAGACGTTAGAAGAACACCCAGAAAGTTAGGTTTTAATTAGAGGTAATTAGCATCTAGTCACAGAAAGGAGTTCATGCCTGACAAATCAGACAATCTCTTTTTAAGTAAAATACAATTGATGGGAGAGCAGCTGTGGATATAATTTACCTGCTCTCTAGGACAGCTTTGATACAGAACCACACAAAAGACTAATCTACAAAGTCAGTAATTACACTGTAGGGGTGAGCTAATTATGTTGATAAAGAACTGGCTTGGATAGTAAAGACAAAGGGCAATTGTGAATGATAACAGTTTGGGCTAGAGCAATGTGATTAGTGGAGTGCCATAGAGATCAGAAAGTACTGGGAGTGACTTTGTTCACTGTACATGTATCGGTGGTGGTAAGGAAATTGAATCTGCTTAACTGGGCAGAAACTCATCACAAAGGAAGAGAGCAATAAATATCAGAATGCCTTGGACAGACTAGGAGCAACAGGATGAATTGCTTATATAATTCCATTAGGAGAAATGGTGGCATGAAGCAGTAGGACAAAAAAAATAAATTATTTTGGTTCATTGTGGTGGGGCACCTGCCCCACATAGGTAGATGGAGGATTAAAGCAGCCTTCAGGAGGCTGCGCAAAACCCAACCAATGGGAGGAGGGCTTGTAAACAGCCAATCAGGAAAAGGTTTGTTGGAGCAGACATTCAGGGCCAGGATGGGACATATAAGAAGGGCTGCTCAACAGACCCAGGGTAGTCTCTCCCTGGTGTGCAAGGGAGAAGGATTAGCTGCCTTATAGGAATATCCCAGAGCAGTGCTGGGCAGAGGAGCAATAGGGAGTTCCAGACTGAGGCCCATGATACAAAGGGCTGGGAAGGGACTAGGACTATGGAGAAGTGGCCCAGGGAAATAGGCAGCGAGAGTTGGAGGAGCGGCAGCCCGTGGCCGCTGGTTCTGGGGTCCCTGGGTCTGGGCCTGGAGTAGCAGGTGGGCACGCTTTCTTCCTCCCCTCCCCACTTGCCACAGAGGAGGTGGCCAATATTCAGACTGCAGTTTAACCCTTGAGTTGAGGGGCTAAAGAGAAGGCTTCAGTAGGCCAGAGTGGCAAGTGGATGGACTAGAGACAGCCGGTTCCCCCTGGGAGTGGGGCACCGATAGAGGACCATGCCCAGAAGAGGATGCTGCGGTCCGGGAAGCAACGCAGGTCTTAGGGAGCAGAAGTGACGGTGGTGAGACCCCACTAGAGGAAGGTAACCAAGAGCTAATTCCTAGCACAGCCAGCCGGAGGTGCCAAGATGGTGAGTCCCACCCCATCTCATTCGTTTACTACACCCATGGCCGTGGCATCCGAACACTTTAGCCACACTACAATGAAATGCTGAGCAAGACAAGGATTAGCAGTTATCGATCGTAAAATCCTAAAACACTACTATGAGCTGAATGACCATTCAAAATGGAGCAATGTAATCCCCCTATCACAGGGTTCACTCTGCTCACTACTGGGGTGCCCATCTGGGATTAACTCACCACTGGTTTAATGCCTGGCCTTGAAGTTTCTCACCCCCTTTTCCCAATCTCTCAATTTCTGGTCTCTCTCATTCTCCACAAGCCGTAGCATTTCCTCTTCGTGGCTTGGCCCTCCAGCCAGCTCACTATGTGGTTTCCCTTTTCAGAGTATAGTGTCTCATTGGACCTGCTATCCAGGCAATACTGCTCTGTTAGGAGCTGGTAGGGGAACATGGGGCCCACCCCTATTCTGGCTTCCAGTCCTGAGACCCTACACCACACAGCTAAGGTTTGCTCAGTTCCCAACCTTGCTGTTCCTTTCCTAGGCTACTTCCTCTTCCCCCAGGCTTTGTTCTTCACCCTTCTCTCTTCCGGGAACACCATTCCCTCAAGGCCAGCCTCCTAAGGTCCAGCTTTTTCTCTGGATTTTCTTCTTCCTAATGCACAGAGGAGGACCACAAACTTCCTCAGTGCAGCCATTTCTATTGCGGGTTTTTTGGCTCTAAACTAGTTCAGCCCACACACCTGCTCAGCTGAGGTCCATCTTCCAATCAAGGGTTGTTCTCTAGCTTAAACCCCTCAGGTGCGGACTGGCCCTTTTTTCCTTACCCTTTCAGGGCTGGTATGGGGTGAGCACCTCCTCACAACCTCTTTCCTCACTTTCATAACTTTGCCAAAATTGACTTTTGTGATGGCAGTTTTCCACACCAGGTGTCAATCGATAAGAACCTTTTTTTTTTAATGTGGTTGAGCAGAATCTCTTCAACCACTTGTGAGTAAAATATGTTTTAAAAACATCTAACCCCACTTTTGAATAAATTGGGCTATACAGGGAAAATTCAAATTGTGTTAAAGCTTGAGTGAGTGTTAAAACTTGAAACTTGGTATGGACATTGTCCTTGTTGAAGGGCTGTGTAACTTTGCTTGTTTTTTTGTTTTGTTTTTTAACATAGCAAAGTTGTGACCATTTAACAACTGTGTACTGAGCACATGTTGTAGATATTTTTAAGATCTATAGTTGTGCATTTAATTATTAACATTACATCTTTGCTCAAATGTTTAGGTTTTCTAACCATTTATTTACACATTTTTTTGAGGAGAGCAAGCCTTCTGTAGCGTTGCTTCTGCATCCACTCATTCCCAATTTATTTTAGGGTTTGTAATGCTGGATTCCATCCTGTAGCTGATACTAAACAGATGGGTATCGAGCAATGGAATGTTGCCCTGCCTCTGATGGCAGCTAGAGGTATGCAGTTTGCCTACCCCAGACAGCTCCACCAACATCTATTAGGAGTTGGGCCAGTGGAGAGTGCTGGTGGTCAAGGATGCTTGAGCAATGTAAAAACTATCTAGTGAACCACTGCAAAGCAACTGGATAGACTGAACCTATCCAGACTGTTCTGGACTGCTTTGACATTGAGTATTAGAGCAAAGGATGAGCCAATGGGAAGCTTCTCCCTCAAGATTTGTCTCAAAATGGTATTTGGAACAGAAGGATCAGATGCATCACAGTTACATGTATTTGACATACAGACCTAGCTTCAATATTAGGGCATAATATGTTTTCTATATAGACATCTCTACTACTCCCATTACCATACTCTGTGAGCACCGAAAAGAACTTAAACTCAGCATCCATTTTGAATGGGTTAAATACAACTTTATCACATCACATATTAGCTTGAAAATCAGACCTGATAGCTATAGAAGAGTGATGGAAGGCAGGTATATCACCCTAGAATGATAAAAGCCCTTTTCCCTATGAGATGAAAAGAGGGTACCTAGAAACACCTGAGACCAATTAAAGTCTGCCTGAGACCTTAAACCCCTCTTCTGGTGAGAGATGGGGGAGGAAAGAAATGAGAGACAAGGTGCAACAGGGTTAGTGGCAGCTGGGAGAAAAGGCCTCTCCTGGGTGGAAAGCTGATCTTCACCCTATAGGGAACACAACCCAGCTAACTGTTGTTTGGGGAAGGATTGGCATCCAGAGGCCAGCATCCGAAGGCAACACCTGAGATGGGGCAGAGAAAGGTACTTATATCAATGAGTTTGTTGCTCTTGTTCGGCTGAAGAGTACCCCAAGGCTCACTTTGTAAATACTGAAAAAATAAACCAGAGTGAGGCACAAAGAAACCGCTCTGGAGTCAGACTGATTTACTCCAGGCCCCCTCCACCAGAGGGAGAAATGCTGAGACTGACAAAGTGAAGGAGATGCCTTGCCAAACATGGTGTCAGAGTGGGATTTCATGCAGCATGCTATTCCGGTTGCATGGTAGATCATTGCTGAGACTGGATGATATGGTGAGGGTACTGATGCAGGCCATGGTGACACAACAAGAGGCAACCAGAGTCCAGATGGCTGCTCAGCAGGAATCTGTACAGTTACAACAGGAGGCTAATCAACTGCTGATGAACCAGGCAGCCCAAGAGTGAGTCACCCTAGAGAAGGTGATGAGACAATTGAAAGCCCTGACTGCTCTGGGATGTGGCCATGACAGGACCCAATCCCTAAGGACCAGCAGTTACCTGCAAAAGATGATGATGGAAAATGACATTGAGGCATATCGCCTCATGTTTGAGGGTGACTGAGGATGGCCACTCCGACTCACAGCCTCTGCAGCTGGACGCCACCTCCTGGATCCTAGATCTTCCTCTTCTGCGTGTGCTGGGCACCCTGTGTGGCCACCATCCTGTTTTCTATACAACGATGCATGCCTACAGTATGGCAGGGCAAGTGCGGAGGAGGGTTGGGGGAAGAGAGGCAGTGGGGAAGGAAGGGGGAAAGGACAGAGAAGAGGATGGGGGAATGGGGAGGTAGGGGAGCGGGAGAAGAAGGACGAGGGGATGGGGAAGAGAAGGCGATAGAGGAATAGCGATGGAAGCAGAAGCCTGGAATGCAGCATCCTCTCAGCAGCAGCAACAGCTGAGGCTCCCCCATTAAACTGACCCATCCCCTCCCCTCCCCTCCCCAGCACTGGCAGCCCAGGTACCACTCCAGGTGGGGGCGGGGGGAGAGCCAGTGAGCAAGGGGAACTGGCTTCAGCACCTGTGTGTGTATGCATACTACCCCCTCTCCTCTGCCAAATATAGCTGTCAAACTACGCCTATGCTTGCCACCATGGTAAAATCAACAGGGGATGTATTCTGCTTCAAATGCTGGCTGTAACTCTCATCGATATAGCAAAAAAAACAAAACCCCAGTTTCCATTATAACTCCTCTTCTCTGACACTCGGGATACCGACATTCTCCTGTGCCACGATCTGCTCAATTACAGCTCCATAATTCATAAGTAACATCTCCTCCAGCCTCGGCGTAAATTAGAGCAGCCATCTGAGAATTGATGGGCTGCACTACGTTGGGTAGGTGAGGCGATAGGTGTAGGAGAGAGCTGTGATTACTTCACTCAATCGGAGGGCTCCACTATCCCAAAGGAATTCTCATGTAGTAATCAGCCCTACCTTCAAAATTTTCTAAAACCTTCATCTTCTGGCAAAGACGAAGCATGAACGATTTCAGCCTAAAGGTGAATAATTGGAGGAGATGAATTTCAGAAATCAGAATGTTATAATGGAAACTTTTCTGCAACACTAGCTGTACTGGTCATGACCAGCACCCTCTGTAATATGCTATGCATCTCTGACTGTTCTCCCCACAAAGTGCATGTCCAGGAAGTCAGATCTGTGTTTGTGTGACTTTCTAGGAGCTAAATCATACTTTTAAAGCCAGAATACTGATATTTCTTAAGCCTGTGTAAAGATCATGTCATCCTCCATGGCTGCAGGCTACAGATGTTATAAATCCAAGTCCTGTCAAAGCTATGGTATTCTCCATAAATTCTCAATTTTCAGAGCCTCCTGAGGAATCCTTGACTGACCCTCTCCCCTATTCCTCTCATGTTCTGTGGAATTTCAGCCAAAACAGCCACTTCCTGTATTGAGGGGCTGTTTCCTCTCTCATCAACAGATACAGGCTTCCTGCTCTCTCCCTTCCCCTGTATACAAAGGACTGGACTCCTTAGATCTTAGTCAGCAGGGAACTGCTGCTTCCTGCTATCTCTGCACTTCCATATCCTTTCTGGCTCTTCCAGCCCTGCCCCAGAGACTGGGATTAAGAAGTGAAAAGACTGCTGTACTTTGCCTCATCACTCCTTGCCCTCTGCAAAGCACTAACTTTCTGTTCCCCATATGAGGATATTAAGGAGGAAAAGAATGAAAGGGAGTAAGCAGTTAGAAAGAGAGAGAGAGTGCATCTCCCCATGAGAACTACCCTCAACACTCACCCTTTTACATACATTGGAACTGGAGTACTTACTGGTGAAATGGGGGCTTCTATTTTCTCATCATTGGTGTATGTGGAGGTAGAGAGGAGGGGGCTGAACCCAGTGGGATAGGAGACAGTATGCTTTCCTCACACCATTGAGGACCCTGCCCACACCAAGGAAGAGGACCATGAAACTCCTACACCATTAGCAAATGCTCTAATTCAGATTTATATAAACAAACACAAATTTTGACTCTACTGAGTTTTTTTTTCTTTTTTCAGATGAGCTGGCAGGCATGACACCCTAACACTAATATGAATGTTTGTTTCACAGGTTCCTGCTGGTTAATACTCATGTGAGCTGGGTCAGCATGCACATCCATAACAGAACCTTTACGTGAACAATGCTTGGCAATTGTTTCTTTTTGTTTCATTTGTGTATTTGTTTCTTTAAGCTGCTTTGTTTGTTAATTATTACAGTTATTCTATCTTGTAATTAGTATTCCCTGATTTAAGACCTCTTTGAAAATAAAATTTGAATCTCTGAATATAATATTCGTTCCCCACCTAAAATAATTGTATACATGTTCAGAATGTAGATGCATGTTAATATCTTCATAGTTTTGGAAATGGCTATCATAATAACAAAATACCATACTAATGAAATATAACTTTCACATTCAAATAATAGAATCTGGGAATAAAATAACTGATTTATATTAGAGAGAACAAACAATTTACACTGGCAATATATGTAAAGTATTTAAATGCCATAATGTGTTGTCAAAATGCTGTAGAATATTAGAGAAGTGTTGTGGACTGCAGCACTGATGAGATTCATATGGAACACTAATACAAAAATGAGTTCTATGGACAACTATTTTTCATAATTCTATTTGATTAGATTAGTAGAGCTGATCACTCATTGCACATGTGAAATCTCGCACCTGGGCAATGAGATTTGTAACTGAGGCAAACACAGGCTCTGGCTAAAAAGAGGATTTGGGATTATAAATATTTAACCATAACAATCCTAATACACAGACACATTTGTACAAAGGCTGAGGTTACAAATTATAAATCTATTTTCAGTCCTAGTGATGTATAAGAACATGCTGGAAATAAGAAATATGTAGAAGTTTCCCCACCTGAGGCAGAAAAAACTCCACAGCGGCCCAACACTGTAGCATTTAATTTCAGAAAGGGGAACTACACAAAAATGAGGAGGTTAGTGAAACGGAAATTAAAAGGTACAGTACCAAAAGTAAAATCCCTGCAAGCTGCGTGGAAACTTTTTGAAGACACCATAATAGAGGCTCAACTTAAATGTATACCCCAATTTAAAAAACATAGTAAGAGAACCAAAAAAGAGCAACTGTGGTTAAACAACAAAGTAAAAGACACAGTGAGAGGCAAAAAAGCATCCTTTAAAGAGTGGAAGATAAATCCTAATAAGGAAAATAGAAAAGAGCATAAACTCTGGCAAATGAAGTGTAAAAATAGAATTAGACCAAAAAAAGAATTTGAAGAACAACTACCCAAAGACTCCAAAAGTAATAGCAAATTTTTTTTTAAATACATCAGAAGTAGAAAGCCTGCTAAACAACCAGTGGGGCCAAGATCAAGATACTAAAGGAGCACTCAAAGATGATAAGGCCATTGCAGAGAAACTAAATGAATTCTTTGCATCGGTCTTCACTGATGAGGATGGGAGGGAGATTCCCAAACCTGAGCCATTCTTTTTGGTGACACATCTGAGGAACTGTCCCAAACTGAGGTGTCATTAGAGGAGGTTTTGGAAGAAATTGATACATTAAACAGTAATAAGTCTCCAGGACCTGATGGTATTCACCCAAGAGTTCTGAAGGAACTCAAATGTGAAATTGCAGGACTACTAACTGTTATCTGTAACCTATCATTTAAATCAGTTTCTGTACCAAATGACTGGAGGATAGCTAATGTGATGCCAATTTTTAAAACTGGCTCCAGAGGTGACCCTGGCAACTACAGGCCAGTAAGCCTCACTTCAGTACCGGGCAAATTGGTTGAAACTATCGTAAAGAACAAAACTGTCAGACACATAGATGAACATAATTTGCTGGGAAACAGTCAATATGTTTTTTGTAAAGGGAATTCATGCCTCACCAATCTACTAGAATTCTTTGAGAGGGTCAACAAGCATGCAGACAAAGGAGATCCAGTGGGTACAGTGTATTTAGATTTTCAGAAAGCCTTTGACAAGGTCCCTCATAATCCGTCATGGTATAAGAGAGAAGGTTCTCTCATGGATTGGTAACTGGTTCAAAGATAGGAAACAAAGGGTAGGAATAAATGGTTAGTTTTCAGAATGGAGAGAGGTAAATAGTGGTGTCCTCCAGGGGTCTGTACTGGGACCAGTCCTATTTAGCATATTCATAAATGATCTGGAAAAAGGGGTAAACAGTGAGGTGGCAAAATTTGCAGATGACACAAAACTACTCAAGATAGTGAAGTCCCAGGCAGACTGCAAAGAGCTTCAAAAGGACATCTCAAAACTGGGTGACTGGGCAACAAAATGGCAGATGAAATTTAATGTTGATAAATGCAAAGTAATGCACACTGGAAAACATAATCCTAACTATACATATACAATGATGAGATCTAAATTAGCTGTTATCACTCAAGAGAGAGATCTTGGAGACATTGTGAATAGTTCTCTGAAATAATCCACTCAATGTACAGCAGCAGTCAAAAAGGTGAACAATGTTGGGAATCATCAAGAAAGGGATAGATAATAAGACAGAAAATATATTGCCTCTATATAAAATCCATGGTACACCCACACCTTGAATATGGCGTGGTCACCCCATCTCAAAAAAAAATATTGGAATTGGAAAAGATTCAGAAAAGGGAAACAAAAAATTATTACAGTATAGAACGGCTTTTGTGTGAGGAGAGATAAGACTGGGATTTTTCAGCTTGGAAAAGAGGCGACTAAGGGGGGATATGATAGAGGTCTATAAAATCATGAGTGGTATAGAGGAAGTAAATAAGGAAGTGTTATTTACTTCTTCTCATAATACAAGAACAAGGGGCCACCAAATGAAATTAATAAGTAGCAGGTTTAAAACAAACACAAGAAAGTATTTTTTTTCACGCAACACACAATCAACCTCTGGAACTTCTTGCCAGAGGATGTTGTGAAGGCCAGTACTATAACCTTAGTATCTATGAATCTATGAATCTATAACAGGATTCAAAAGGGAGCTAGATAGATTCATGGAAGTTAGGTTCATCAATGGCTATTAGCCAGGATGGGCAGGAATGGTGTCCCTAGCACTCTGTTTGCCAGAAGCTGGGATTGAGTGACAGGGCATGGATCACTTGATGATAACCTGTCTGTTCATTCCCTTTGGGGCACGGGCACCTGCCATTGGCCACTGTCAGAGGACAGGATACTGGGCTTGATGGACCTTTGGTCTGACCCAGTATAGCTGTTCTTATGTAAGTTTTAAATTGTATTAAGTGGCTTTGTGTGGTAGCCTGATCAGAAACATCATTTTAGAAATGCAATTACTAAATAAGGCTCAGTCCTGTATTTCTCATATTTCAAACTCCCACTTAGAAAAAATATAATTTGGAATGTGCAAAGACTGCAGGATCAGACCAAGAGAACTGATTTTGTTTTAGTTAAAATCAAATCCATCCCACTAAACTTTTTTTTGCTGTAAACATAAGAATAACCTATATTTTTTTCAGTATTCAGTAATTTGTGAGACTTCTTTTGAGCCTTCTTTATTGTTACTTTGCTAAAACAGGAAATGAAGAGTAGAGAAATACTGACGCAAATTGCACAACTTCATTATTTGAAAACCATCTATGTGCATGAAATCCTCTGTGGCAGAAAATTGCATACAGAGAGAAATTCCTTCACACTGAAAGAAAAGTCATGCCTGACTTCTCCCATTTTTTTTTAATACACTAGGTAGTTCCAGTCTTCCATTTGATTTCCAAACACCTGTGCTAAGTGTCTCTGTCCAGTATGAATATGTCACGGAGGGATGCTAGCAATGTCACTTGCGCTCTCATGGAGTGAATCCATATTTTTCTGAGAAGGTGTAAACAAACTTATCTCATATGCAGCCTTGATACAGGATATTAGCCATCTAAAGATAGTCTGTGCAGAGAGTGCTTGCTTCTTCATGCAGTCCGCATATGACACAAATTGGCAACGCAAAATGGCTTCTAGATAAAAGGCTACACCTTGCCTGACATCGACAGTATGGAGGCGCTGTTCTTCTGTGGAAGAGTGCAGCTTGGGGAATAACACAGGTAAATAAACTGCCTGATTCAGATGAAACTGAGACCACCTTGGATAAAAACTTTAGGTGTGGTTGCAGCATTAGTTCTCCAAAGACAAGGTGAGAATAAGGCAGCTCAGCCATGAGTGTCTGCAACTCACATACCCTTCTTTCCAAAGTGATGGCTATCAGGAAAGCAGTTTTCTGAGACAGGAGGGTTAGTGGTCAGGATGCAAGGGGCTCAAATGGAGGGCCCATCAGAGCCACCAGGACTGTGTTTAGGTCCCACAAGGAACCAATTCTCAGACTGGAGGATGTAAGCAGAGAAGCCCTTTCAGAAACATCATCACTATGGCATTGGAAAAAACTGACGTCCTTTGAACTTGGGAATGGAACACTAATATTGCTGGCCAAATGCACTCTCAGTGAACTGAGCACAAGACCCAATTTCTGAAGATGTAACAGATATTCCAAGATGTTCTGGATGGAAGCCCCTGTTGGTTGGGTGCAGCAGGCCAAGGACCACACTGAGAACAGCTTCTGTTTCACTAAGTAGGCCATCCTAGTGGAGGAATTGTTGGACAGCCTCTGAGCACTGAGCTTTCTCTTCATTTAGCCATGCAGCAGCCACGCTGTGAGGTGCAGGGTAGCTGATCACAGGAGGGTGCAGCTGGGGTTCCGGGTGAGCAAGTCATGATGGAGAGGAAGCAATATGAGAGGTTGAACTGATAGAACAAGGAGATCTGAGAAATAGCACTGTCTCAGCCATGCTGGAGCAATGAGCTTGGCCTGATCTGCTTTGAGCTTGAGGACGAACTGAGGAAGGCCTGAAATAGGTGGAAAGGCATACAGAAGAGTCAACTGCCAGCTGCAGTGGAAGGCATCAGAGAGGGAGCCCAGGCTGAGGCCCCATCAAGAGCTGAATGGTTGTCAGTTCCTGTTTTTATTTTGTTGCAAAGAGGTCAGTCACAGAGTTGCCCATGTTACAAAGCCGACCCAGAGAACACTCTCCTTCAGGGACCATTTGTGGCTCAGGAAGAAAACCATGCAGAGAGGGTCTGCAAGATGATTTTGCATCCTCAGCAAATGGACTGCTATCAGAGTGATGTTGTCTTTGTTGCAAAATTGCCACAGGTTTATCACCTCCAGGCAGAGTTACCTGGAATGCGCTTCCCCACCACTTATTCATCACAGTGTTGGTAAGAATGTGAACCACTGACTGTCTGATGCGTTCTCAGAAGGCGTGACATACATTGGGGAAGTTTCAATATGTTGATATGGCATGAAGCTTCGTGTTTTGTCCACAGGCCCTGCACCCTCAAGTCCAGATGCACCCTCTGACTCAGAAGGGAAGCATTGGTAACCACTGATGTGGTCGGAGTAGGTCATATGAAGGGGACTCCCACAAGCACAAGGAATCTAGGACTCATGAAGGAAGGTGAACCAATCTGTCTAGAGAATACAAGGCAGGATGGTTATCCATCCTGAATCACATCTGATGATAGCAAAAATGCAAACTGATTAACTGGACCACCCATGTGCAAGTGGACACCAGCAGGCTCAGACACATGCGGGACTGTCTTGGAGGGCTGAGATTGCAGACAGAGGCAGAGATATTGAATTGCCTGGAAGAAATCTATGAACTTGATCAGCAGGAACACTCAACCTCATGGAATGTAACAGGCCCCAATAAACTCAGTTTTTTGAGTGACAGCCAAAGCTGATATTGCAGTGTTTAAAATGAGTCCCAGATCATTGAGCAAATGCAACATTGTGCCTATGTGGGTGAGTACCTCCTCTCTGGAGCCGAACTTCAGCAACCAGTCACTGAAGTACAAGAAGACGTGGATTTCTTTTCTCCTGAGATATGCCATGACCACTGCTATGCATTTGGTGAAGACTCTGGGAGGGCAGAAGAGAGGCCGAATGGGAGAACTGTATACTGAAAATGACATTTTCCTACCACATAACTCAGAAACTTCCTGTGGCTCAGCAGAATTGCCACATGAAAGTAAGCGTCCTGAAGGTGCAGAGCAATGAACCAATAGAATGACCATGCGGAATCTCATGTACTTGAAGAATTTGTGGAGGCCAGGAAGGTCGAGAATGCAACTCATCCCACCCTCAGATGCTGGTATCCGGAAGTACTGGGAGGAAAAGCCATGGCCCCGGTGTTTTGGCAGAACTTTGTCCACTGCTCCCAACTTCAACAGAGAGCTGACCTGCTGGATGAGTAGTGTCTCATGAGAGGGGTCCCTGAAGAGGGAAGGGGAAGAAGGAGGTGTGGAGAGGAACTGGATTGTATAGCCCAATCTAAGTGTGTCTAGGACACAACTGTTGGAGATAATCAAGTCCCAAGCACTGTAAAAGTGGGTCAGCCTGTCTCCAAAGGGACAGTAGTAATGACTAGACCAGTGCTCTGGATAAAGGAGTCAAAATGAACACTTAGCCTGCACCGAGGGAGAGCATGTGAACTGTTTAAAGTCTGAGCCCAACTGCTTCTTCTGTGTGATCTGTCTCTCTTTCTAGGGAAGTCCCACTGTTTTGGGGGGGAATGGTTGCACAAAGGAATGCTGCACACAACATTGTTGCTGCTGCTGTGCCCCACAGTGGCATCTTTACACAGATGGCATGTACACTCCCAAGGACCTCAAGGTAGTGGTAGCTCTGAAATCCTTGAAGGAGTGTCATCACTCTTGTCTGAGAACAAGACCTGGCCATCGAAGGGCAAGTCCTCTGACTTGCTGGAGGTTCAGAGCAATCCCAGAGTTTTCCAGCCAGTTACCGCCAAGTCCATGACCCTGGCCGAGGTGTCTGCAATGTCAAGGGCAGACTGCAGGGACATTCTGGCCACCAAGCAGCCTTCCACAATGAACACCCAGAACTCTTCACATGAGGCCTCGGGCAACTGGACCTCAAATTTAGCCATGGCTGATCAATTGAGGAAATCATACTTGGAGCAGCAAAGCTTGTTGAAATGTGATCCTCGTCTGTAGGGATGATGCGGTATAGATTTTCCTGCCTAAAACATCCAACTACTTGGAGTCCCTGTCTTTGGGGATTGACATGAACCTACCCCACCAGGCCCTTTTATTTTACTTCCATTATGACCAGGGAATTTGGGGCTGGTTGGGAATATAACCCCTCAAATCCCTGCATAGGAACAAAGTAGCACTTTTCCATGTGCTTCACCACTGGCAGTACTGAGGCTGGTGTACTCTACAGGGCTCTCGCCAGCTCAAGGAGCATATCATTGACTGGGAGGGCCATTCTTCTGGGGCCAGCAAGTTGTAAAATGTCCACCAATTTGTGCGTTTTCTCTTGGAGGAACTCCCTCTGGAGGCTCAGGGATGCAGCTACATGGCATAACAGGTACCTGGTACCTTAAAGTACTCCAGAATAGATAAGGAGGATGAACGAGGCAACACAGTATTGTCTAGCAATGAGGACAAGGGTCTTGACTGAGCCAAAACTGGCTCTCCCTCCAGGAAGACATACCCAGGAGGAAGGACTCTTTTGGCTCCGTGGGGAGGAAGACCACCAATTCCTGGGTTTCTGGTTGATCCAAAGCCATCACCATCAAACAGGCAGGTGACTTCGGCTTCAAACGGGATCAAGAGCGATCTCCACACACAAGGAGCATCCCACTGAGTCCAAGGCTGCTGAAATGGATAGGTTATTGGTGTCTAGTAGGGGCCAAGCCAGGAACCTCCATCCCAGCCAGGAGAGACACCAACCTTGCAAGCCATACTGGTATTTGCAGCCCCTGGAATTCATTGGGTAATGAAGAGCAGGAGGATGACAACTCAAAATCAGAGCCCCAATATCTTGGCAACCTGGGCAAAGAAAGGGAGCCAATAGGTGATGCGATTCATCTGTCACCTGGAACGAGGTGTAAATTGGCACCCCAATGAAGGCAGAGCCATCACTACTGAGCATGCCAGTGCCATAGGCAGTGTCATTCCCAGCACAAACAGCAGTACTGGAGCACCCAAATGCATTGATGTCGAAAGTGGTGAGAGCCACCATGGGAGCACTTGTGGCATCAAATGCAGCAGGGCCAAAGAGAGTCCTGGTGCCAAGGTTCCCTGCACCAATTCTGGTACTGGTTCCATCCCAACCATGGGGAGGGGAGCATCTGGATGTGCTGCTGACAGAAATGAGGGTTCACTGGCTCACTCCATCGGAGGAGCCATAGGTGGCACAGTCCTGGGAAAGTCCTGAACAAATGGTGAGGTTGCGACTGAAAGGAAGAGAAGGTTTCTGGCTGCCTGGTACTCTGACATGGACACAGACCATACCGGTCCTTGTTGGTACCAGACTCAACAGATGCCTGGAGGCCAGAACTAGAGTCAATAGTACATGGAAGTGTCAGAGGTACCCATGACATCCCACATGCCGGAACCAGCCTCATGCCAGTCCACGCTTTTCTGGGGGAAGCAGATGAGTTGTCCCATGACCTGGAGTGGTCCTGATTGGTCTTATGAGACCTCTTCCTTGGTGCCAATGACTGAGGAAGGCTCTTCTGCCTCTTCAGAGAGGTGCCTGCCCTGGAACAAGAGCAGGTGGACCAAGAGGCGGCAGAGCTCTCCAAGCCCGAGGGCAATCTTCAACCCGAGGAGCGCCCTGGTTCCAAATTAGGCTCCATGGCTTGTTCAAACAGGGGCTACTTGAGGCAAAAGTCCCACAACATCTGTATCCTTTTTAAATGATTTACAAAGGTGGGCCTCGCTGAAACAAAGCAAGCACCGTGTGTGGAAGTGGCTGTTGGGGATTGCCCCTCCACACGAAGGACAGTGTTCAAACCCAGGTGAGGGCATCACCAGGGAACACTAACAATATACAATAAATGAGGCTAAGAGTAAATGAGAGGTTGTGAGACTACAACCACACGGAGCTCCGACTCCGGCACAGGCTGTGAGAAGGAACTGAAGGGGATCAGGGCAGTGCTGCCTCACATAGCCAGCAAAGGGGCCATGGCTCTGAGGCATGAGCGCTTCCCCTCTACGGGTACTACTGGGCGAAGTCTCTGGCTCCAGCGCTCTGGGTGTGCACACAAGTAAGTGGAATAGACATCTGTGCCTACTCGAATACTACCTAGCCTATCCTTTAAAAAAATGCTATTTTTGCTATGGATTTTCCAACCCATTCTTATATCAATGATTTACCTGCTAAGAGTCTGATTTCAGGATTTGTTCTAAAGAAAAACCTATACTGATTTATCACTTTGATACCCTGGCTATGGGCACAGGGAAGTATCTGAAAGGGAAAGAGACAGAGAGAAGTCATATTGGCCCAGATCCTCAAAAGTATGTATGTTCCTAACCTTCATTGATGTCAGTGGAAGTTAGCAGCCTAAATACATCTGGTCTGGAACACTGTGCCTAGATATGAGAGTCCAGATCCACAAAGGTACTTAGATATCACCTAAATTCCAGTTTTAGGCTCCACTACAACCCACAAAACTCCCACCAATCCTTAGGCTATAGGCACCTAAATTCACCCAGCATCTAAGTTCTCAGGGTAAAAGTTTCCTAAGTGCCTATGTGTCTGCCTCTGAGCATGTGCACTGCTGCCTCACTCTAGGTGGCCAGATGCCAATTTCCCACCTAACCTCCAAGCAATCCACAAACTGGGGAAAATTAGGCATTTGGCCACCTAATTCACATGCAAGGCCCAATCTGGTAGGTGTGCTCAAAGGCTGCCTACCAGATCAGGCCTATTCAAAATTTGGCTACTGCCAGGAGGGGCTGGTGGTGCTGCCCACTATAACTTTTAGCCCAAGTGCTTAGGGTACTCACCTGGGATGTGGGAGAACCAAGTTCAATTCCCCCCTCTGCCTGTGTGGGAGAAAAGAGTTAGAGAGGTGTCTTGCCTCTCAGACAAATTCTCTAACCTTTGGGCTATGGGATAGCCTGATGTAGGGCTCCCTTGATCTTGTGGGTTGAAGTTGTTTCACTGTGTATGATTTCTTACAGAACCATTGGCTAGGCATAGAAAAAGTGAGTGACTCTGTAGTCCAGTGCTTAGGGCTTCCAACTGAGAGATGTGAGGCCCTGGGTCCAGTCCCTGCACTGCAGTAACCTCTCTATTTATACACCTTGGAACAGCTTCAACAGGAGAGACTGAGGGAGTCATAGGTGCAGAGACTGGAGCACCCACAGGGAAAAATTGGTGGGTGCTCTACACCCCAGCTCAGCTCCGATCCACCTCCACCTCCGCCTCCTCCCCTGAGCAGGGAATCGCAGCCAATGGGAGCTTCAAGGAAGGTACCCACAAGGGAGGGCAGTGTGCGGAGCCCTCTGCCCCCCATCCCTCAGGGGCCGCAGGGACGTGGTGCTGGCTGCTTCCAGGAGCAGTGTGGCATGGGGCCAGGGCAGGCAGGGACCCTGTCTGCGCACTGCTGCCACCCCAGAGCCACTCCAGGTAAGCAGTGCCAGGCCAGAGTCCAAACCCCTTCTGCACCCTGCATCCCAACCCCCTGCTGCACCTCTCCTGCACTCTGCATCCCAACCATCTGCCCTGAGCCCCTTCCCTTACTCCACACCCCCTCCTGCATACCAACCCCCTGCCCTGAGCCCCCTTGTACACCCTGCACCCCTCTTGTGCCCCAACCCCCTGCCCTGAGCCCCCTCCTGCACCCTGCACCCCCTCTCATGCTCCCTCCTGCACCCCAAACCCCTGCCAACTTAAGAGTCAATAACTGGTGACTGAATGATCACAAGGTCTCAGGGAAAACAGGTTGATTCAATATTATCACTGGTGTACTTTTATGGGTTCCCCCTGTCCTGCTGCTTTCTGTTATTCAAGACTGAATTTATTTCTAGAAGATACGCTGTAGCTCCATGACAAGTATTGGGTCAGATGCAGGAATTACTGGGTGGTTTTATGGTTTGACTTATGTAGTAGTTCAGACTAACTGATCATAATGGTGCCTCTTGCCATAAAATGCATGATTCATAAACACCTGTGTAAGTTACATCTAATACCTTTTCATATATATTGTGTGTGTGATTACTTTTACTTAGGCCATAGTTTTACTGCATTTGTAAGATTTGCATTTAAGATTTTCATATTTCATAAAAAAATTAGAGTGCAGACAGATTCAATGGGCTAATTTCACTTTCAGGGGAACTCAATTTTTGCCTTTTATTGCTTCATAAAGAAGTCTTGAAAAAAATGTTGGGGGTTATTGTTAGTTTTGTTTTAACAAGTAGTAATAGGAATATAAAATCTTGGGTTCCCTGTTTTGAAGAGGGCCTCTCCTAGAGGGCCCAGAGATGTGGGTTTACAGCTTTTCCAAACCTTAACTGAATAGGAATGAGCTTTATCAAGAGATTTTTCTCCCAACTTTTTATTCAGCATTGGAGTTAAATAAGCTGTTAAAAATACAGAGAATGTTTTAAATACTTAGAATAAATAGCACTTCCCTGCTGGTTTAATTTTCTTGGCATTTGTGATGTCATAACTCTACTAGTTCTCTATTCATCCACTAAGTGTTCCATGAAAAACTGGGTAGGCAAGGCCTGAATTTCTAACGTAAAACAAAACCATGAAAACTTTTCAGGCTGTCTCCATACATCACAAAGAAGCAAAAAAAGAGGGCATAGGCCCAATTTTTTTCTCTTTATGCACACCATTCTTCTGCTCAAATCTTATGCTCTTATAAATTCTGCTTCCCTTTGGTCCTCCTTTGTATCTTTTCCCCCCACAGTCGCCTCCATACTTACTCCTATGATGTTCTTTATGCTTGGAATGTCCTCCCTGATCCTGTACATCATTCAGTCTTTTTCTCCTCCTTCAAATCAATCTTCAAAGCCCCACTATTACAATGTTTAAATTAAGATCTCAAGCAATTAAAAAATTATGTGCGATTAGAAAAAAAATAACTTATTGTTAATAGAATACCATTTATTTAAATTGGATATTTTCTACATTTTCATATTGATTTCAATTACAACACAGAATAGAAAGTGTACAGTGCTCACTTTATATTTGTTATTACAAATGTTTGCATTGTAAAAAAACCAAAAGATAGTATTTTTCAATTCACGCATTACAAGTACTGTAGTGCAATCTCTTAATCATGAAAGCTGAATTTACAAATGTAGAATTACGTACAAAAAAACCCTGCATTCAAAAAACAAAACAATGTAAAACTTTAGAGCCTACAAGTCTACTCAGTCCTATTTCTTGTTCAACCAACCGCTCAGACAAATAAGTTTGTTTACATTTGCAGGAGATAATGCTGCCTGCTTCTTGTTTACAATGTCACCTGAAGGTGAGAACAGGTGTTCGCATGGCACTGTTGTAGCCAGTGTTGCAAGATATTTTACGCATCAGATGCGCTAAAGATTCATATTCCCTTCATGCTTCAACTACCATTCCAGAGGACATACGTCTATGCTGATGACAGGTTCTGCTTTATAATGATCCAAAGCAGTGCAGACCAACACATGTTCATTTTCATCATCTGAGTCAGATGCCACCAGCAGAAGGTGAATTTTCTTTTTTGGTGGTTCGGGTTCTGTAGTTTCTGCATCGCAGTGTTGCTCTTTTAAGACTTCTGAAAGCATGCTCCGCATCTTATCCCTCTCAGATTTTGGAAGGCACTTCAGATTCTTTAAACCTTGGGTCGAGTGCTGTAGCTATCTTTAGAAGTCTCGCATTTTGTCAAATCTGCAGCAAAAGTGTTCTTAAAACAACATGTGCTGGGTCATCGTCTGAGACTGCTGTAACATGAAACATATGTCAGAATGCAGGTAAAACAGAGCAAGAGACATACAATTCTCCCCCAAGGAGGAGAGTCACAAATTTAGTTAATGCATTTTTTTTTTTTTAAATAAGCCTCAGCCTGGAAGCATGTCTTCTGGAATGGTGGCCGAAGCATGAAGGGAATATGAATCTTTAGTGCATCTGGCTCATAAATACCTTGCAATGCCAAAGGTGCCAAGTGAACTCCTGTTCTCACTTTCAGGTGACGTGAATAAGAAGCAGGAAGTGTTATCTCCTGTTGGCAGAACAGGAAGTAGGACTGAGTGGATTTGTAGGCTCTAAAGTTTTACATTGTTTTGTTTTTGAGTGCAGTTATGTAACAAAAAAAATCTACATTGTAAATTGCACTTTCACGATAAAGAGATTGCATTATAGTACTTCTATGAGGTGAATTGAAAAATACTATTTTTACAGTGCAAATATTTCCAATAAAGTGAGCACTGAACACTTTGTATTCTGTATTGTAATTGAAATCAATATTTGAAAATGTAAAAAAATACTTAATTTCAATTGGTATTCTACTGTTTAACAGTGCAATTAAAATTGCGATCAATCATGATTGAGTTAATTGTGTTAGTTAACTGCGACTAATCGACAGCCCTAATTTAAACATTTTTAATGTTGAAACTCTTTGGTCCAACACTGGACTGAACTTTGACATTGTAGGGCCTGTATCGTACCTTTGATATGCTAGTTATCAGTGTTAGGATTTTCCAGTGGGGTGGTTGAAATCAGAGTTGGAGGGTGTGGTGGAAATGGGGGGGGGAACTTGTGTGATTTACAGCTTCTCTTTAAGATGCTTCTCTAGAGTTCACATTATCTCAGGCTTATCTTATTAAGCATTTCCCTTGACACACGGCTTGGTATGTACTATTTTTTTTTTGACAGCCACACCTCCTTTCAAGTTATAAACCCCTAACCCTTGCCCTCCACTTTTTCTGATACTGGAAGCTGCTAATGCCTTCCTTTTGTCTCTTGTAATAGCACTGTAAATTCCAGATGGTCATAAATTAGATTCTTGACACTTAATAGTCACTTTTTACTTTACTTACACCAAGGATATAACTTATACCACCATTTACATCACCACAGAGTTTGGCACAGTGAACTGAGCAATAGGCATTTGGCTGAAATCACCGTACGTCCAGTTATCAAACCAGCACAAAAATTAAAACCTGGTAATATTGCAATGTTAACCTTACTTTTTTCCTGTGGTTTTCCAGCATTCTGCATGCCTATCACACAGATTAGTAGCTGTCAAATCAAATAAATTCTTAATAGCCACTCAGTCTTTCAAAATATGCCAACAAGTTTTGCAGTAGAAGTGTCTGAACTAATCCGAAAGGAATGTGTGCCACTTGCTCAATCACATTCTGCCTGTTGGAAACATGTCTTTAATGCTTATTCTAATTAGAATTTAGACATAGGTGTTCCACTCTCATGTACCAGGAGAGGCTTACCTTTCCATGGGGGTGTAATTAACTGGATACTGCCTGCAGCACAGAGCAAACAGAGCCTGTTGATCTATGGATGAATGATGTACTACTCCTGCCCCTTTGTGATTCATCTTAGAATTGGGAATGTGAACTCAGACGGTGTGATTTGAAGAAATAGTATCTTGTACCTATGCTCCTGGGTTCCCTTGGACAGGGTGACCAATGAGTAAACCTAAGGGCTAAAATCAAAGGAGATTTAAATGCAGATAACTGAAAAGCATTCTTACAAGAGTGCTAGGAGTGTCTAAATATATAGTCTTATCAGAAATCTGTCTGCTTTACATAGCTCAACCTGCCAGAAGTTTATTGAAGCAGAAGATTTCTCAGAGGTCCTGGTAGCAATCTAGCTTTGCAAAAATGCCCTGGTTTACTATAATGAAGGAACAACAAGATGAAGAAGAAAGTGTCCAGACTTGTTTGAGGGAGAATAATTAGAACTAACCAAAAACTGACACCTCAAAAAGGTATAAATGATGATTGGAAAAGATGCATTCATGGTGTGTAGGTAACAGCTTCCTTCTGTGACTGAACTCCGGTCCTCCATATCCACAGCTATTCTGGGCTTACACAATATCATTTAGAATAAAGCATGGTTGCCCATTTTTGCCACTATCATTTACCCTTACAATATAACCTAAGGTGAGCATACATCTACTAAGATGTGCATGTGAGCAACACAAATGAAGTAGAACTCAAAATGGCAATGTATGCAGAGCACTTCTTGGTGTTTTCTGGGTTATCAAAGCTTAAAGAATCACTGGCTGCAGTACAACACAATCTTAATGACTGAGGACCTGATCCAAAGCCCACTGAAGTCAGTGGAAAGAATCCCATTGACTTCAATAGACTTTTAGGCTCCAATCCAGTCTGCTTTTGTTCAAAATGGGGAATTTCATCCACTAGTAGAGTTAAACATGTTGCCTGGAAATTTCCCTGCAATAGAGACATGCGGAAAGTGTGGTGCTATTCCAAATAACAAAAAGAAAACAGACCCAAACTTAATCTTCCCTATCCGAAAAGAGAGTCAACAAAATTTACTGTGATGGAAAGGATTAGGGCCTGGGTTTTCCATGGTACTATATAAACATGTCCTTCTTCCCTACCTGTGACCCGATATTGTCCCATCATCTGTATGTATCCCTGGCGTCCTCACTTCTAGTGGAGCATCAGGCCAGGGAGAAAGGGAGTAGGGAGATACTGTGGCATAAGACAGCACATTTTGCAGGAATGAAGTGCTATAGTAGCTATATGTAGCCATGTGCATTTGCATAAGCACCACAAAGGATGGCCTTGGGAAGGGATACCAAAATCATTCTATGGAATGTATGTAAGGGAGATGATGAACTATGTCAATACCTAAAAAACAGCTTATATTTTAATTGGAATAAATACATTTTAAATATTGGAGGGAAAAGATAGTCCTGTTGTTAGGGCACTACGTGAGGATTTAGGAGACCTAGGTTCCACCACAGACATCCCATGCAACCTCAAGCAAATCATTTAGTCTCTCTGGGTCTCTGTTTCCCATCTATAAAATGGGGATAACAATACTTCCCTACCAATAGAGTTCTGAGGATAAATCTATTAAAGATTTTAAGTTGCTCTGTTGTTGTAGTCCTGAGGCCATATACAAACCTTAGATAGATACATTTAAATAGAATTGGGGGGCGGGCAGGCTTGTGTAATTTACAACCTCTTTAAGATGCTTTTCTAGACTTCATGTCATCACAGACTTGCCTCATTATGCATTTTCCCTTGGCATGCAGCTATGTTCTATTTTTGGGCAGCCACCTCTCCTTTCAAGGTATAAACCCCTTTTATTGTACTGCAGACAGTGATTCTTTAAGCCAGGGATCACAAACTCAAATCACCACGAGGGCCACATAAGGACTAGTACACTGGCCCGAAGGCTGCATCGCTGAAACCTTTTCATACAACGATACAAAAGTATAGTCAAAAATGGGAAAAAGTGAGTAGAGTATGCTATTAAAAGTCAATGTATTAACTTTTTTTAAACTAATGTGAAGAGGGGTTTTAATAAAATATAAACACCTGTAACTATTCCTTATGTGGTCAGTAACACTGATGATGATCTACACTAACAGTCTATCAACATAGCTGTAATGGCAGGAACTTTTCAAAGTAACTATTCATATAAAATATGTTGCCACTTTTAACAAACATTCTTCCCAACTACTCACAGCATGCCTTGCTCCGTCTCTAAGGCAGCAGCTGGGTGCAAGGTGGAGTAGAGCATGTTGGGAGTTGTAGGCCTCTATTGAGTGAATTTACTCAGCAGTCAGCACCTGTGTTGAAGCGTCCGTGTCCTCAACGGGTCGGGAATTTATTTTCCGCCCAGGCATTGGTGAGAGTGAGAGGTGCTGGGAACAAGCTTGGCTTTTGTAAACTGGAAAATTCAAGATCCCAGTTCCCTCCCCCCCATCCATGAATTTTCTCTCTGATTCATGTTCCCTTTCCCTCCCTCCCAGTGTTAAAGGAAAAGGGCTTTTCCCAGTGACTGGCTGCTGCTGCTTTCCCTGCTCCCTTCTCCCCCAGTGTTTCATACTGCACATGAGATCAATGGGGATGGATTTCAATGGCGGGTGTGTTTGGCCCTCCCTTGAGGGAGGGGAGATTTGAAGAATGGTGAAGGGGCTGGTTGAGGGTGGTGTGAGTTGGGCTATAGCTGAAGGGGAGAACTGGGGATGCAGGAAGAGCAGGCTCAATGGGTTAGTCCGGAGCAAAGAGCTGCAAGGCTGGGTGTCAAGCTTGGGCAGTTTGACTGGGGTAGACTTCAGAGAACTATGGAAACGGCTCATTGAAATGGATGCAGCAGACATCCCCCCCCCCCCCCGAGTGAGAGTGACTGTAAATGCTGCTTTAAACAGTGGCTCTGAGAGCCCATCTGCCTGCCCGCCCTCCCCTCCAGAGCATGTGTAGGGGAGCAGGCAGCAGCAGGGCTAGAGGTGGGGTTATGTTTTGCTGATTCAGCTAACAACATCTTCCCTGCCCTGGCTTTTCCCACCTCTTCTCTGCCCCCATTCCAACCCCTTCCCTAAAGTCTCTGCCCCCCTCTCTGCCCCTTTTCCAACCCCTTCCCCAAATCACTGCCTTGGCCCTGCCACTTCTCCACCTCCTCCCTTGAGCACACTGTGTCCCTGCTCCTCCCCCCTGAAAAGTCCTAAGCGCTGCCAAACAGCTGTTTGGTGGTGGGAAGCACTGGGAGGTAGGCGGAGGAGCGGGGACACAGTGTGCTGGGAGGGAGGTGGGGGTGAGGGGAGCTTGGCTGCCGGTGGAGTTGGCGCCTATGGCGGGCTGCAGGAAATAACTCCCCAGGCTGCATCCATGTGTTTGAGACCCATGCTTTAAGCTTTGATCACTGCTTGATGTTTTCTATGTTATCTGCATACATTGTCATCTTGAGTCCTACTTCATCTGTGTTGCTCACATGCACATCCTTGTAGGTGTATGTTCACCTGCAGTTCTATTCTAAGTGTAAAAAATAGTGTCAAAAATGGGCAACCATGCCTCTTTCTAAAAGGATATCTTTGGCCTTGTCTACAGTACTAAAGTAAATTGAACTAAGTTACGTTGACTTCAGCTATGTTATTTACATAGCTGGAGTAGCATAGCTTAGGTCAACTTACTGCAGTGTTTACACCACTCTGCACTGATGGGAGACACTCTCCCATTGACTTACCTTACTCTTCTCATTCCGGTGAATTTCCACATATGCATTCATTTATCTTTCCCATTGGGATTTGTTACAACATAATTTTAAAATAGGAAGGAAGGCATGCTACTTTTGCATTTATTTGCATAAATCAGATATGCAATCCATTATCTTTTGGACAGAGGATGGTAGCAGGTTTCCTACTATAAGCATTCAAGTTCTAATGACCAAACCCTACCCTGTGTTTGTTCTGTTTCATTTTCTTCTGTTTTCCTTTGCTTTTGGGATTGTTAGCCCCCTCAGGGCATCCTTCTGCACAACAGTTAAGTACAAGCCATCACTGACTTCAGTGGGATTTAAGCACATGCTTAAAGTTAAGCACATCACACACAAATCAGAGGCCTTGACTTAAGTGGGCTTTGGATTAGGCCCCCAATGATTATGATAAAGAGATGTCAACAAGTTAGTGGTGTTTCAGCAACAGTACTGTACATTTGGTTATGAACTGCAGAGGCTATATTTCCATTTTCTGCAACGCTAAAGTCCATGAAGAAAGGAATTGTACTACACATATATAAAATGGTTCATTGTCCCTGGTATACGGGAAAGCAAAACTTACATCCATGATTACAGAATTGGTGTATATTTTGAAGTTTATTTGAGCAAAGATTATATATTCATGAATTTAAAAGTTCTGGCTGCTTGCTATTGCATTCTAGTACAGAGTATAAGCAAACAGAGAAATTCAAGTGAACTGGAGCTTTCAGTTCCTCTCCTGTTCAGCCATCCCAGGTGAATTTAAGTGAATAAACCTCCTTTATTAAATGAATGGTGATATAGTGAAACATTTCACAGACTTGCATTAGTGACTGGTCAAACTTTCCTTTACCCAAAAGGAGTCTGTAAAGGGATGCTATAAAAGGAGTGCTCTGGATTTCAGAACAGACTCTTTGGAACAATGGGGAGTTAATACAGTTACTATAGAAGTATTATTTTTTTTCCCTCTCTCCCTCTCCGTGTGTGTGTGTGTGTGTGTAAGTAATATCTGGGCCTGATTTTCATTTATTCTAGGGCCCTTTTACACTATTCTCAGGGTAAAGGAGCTTTAAGTAGGTATAAATTACATCCATTTTAAGGCCCATTTACACTACCAGAGCACTGGAAAGGGGCCTTAGTGTAAATCCAAATCAAGCCCATTTATACCTATACAGCTTTCAGAGTAGCCCTGTTAGTCTGTATCTGCAAAGAAACAGGAGTACTTGTGGCACCTTAGGGACTAACAAGTTTATTAGAGCATAAGCTTTTGCGGGCTACAGCCTGCTTCATCAGATGCATTGAATGGACCATATAGTAAGATGTGTGTATCTATAAAAAACACACTTTTTTAAAATACATACACATACACACACAGCTGAGCTTGAATTAACATGCAAACTAGATACTATTAATTTGGGTTTGAATAGAAACTAGGAGTGGCGGGTCATTACACATATTGAATCTATTTCCACATGTTAAGTATTCTCACACCTTCTTATGAACTGTCTGATTGGGCCATCTTGATCATCACTACAAAAAAGTTTTTTCCCCTCCTGCTGATAATAGCTCATCTTCATTAATTAGCCTCTTACAGTTTGTATGGCAAATTCCACCTTCTTACTACATGTTCCATTCTATGCATCCTGATGAAGTGGGCTGTAGCCCATGAAAGCTTATGCTCAAATAAATTTGTTAGTCTCTAAGGTGCCTCAAGTAGTCCTGGGTTTTTTTATACCTATACAGATATATATGCCCAGAATTGCATTGATATAATTTATGTTGGGATTTTAAGTTTTGCGGTAAAGTAGATCTTCGGACGTGACACCCCAAATAATTGCTGATAACCAAATTGGTGCTTTTGAGCTGCTTCCTTGCCACAACACCACAGTCTATAAAAAGGCCATTGTTAGTCCCTATTGACATAAGCTAGACTCCCTGCCGATGTGTTGCCAATACACTAATCAGTGAGTACACATTTTAAAAGAATGTCAACAACTCTGAGTAGTATAGGGCAAGAAGTTATATGGCCCCACTCTGAGGCTGCACAAAGAGAATAATCATGTTAATAGAGGTCTCTAAAGAGAAGTTTAGAACAGTCACACATTGTCCGTTACTCTTAAAAGAATACACATATGGATCTATGAAGCTGAAGTTGAATTTTAAAGGCACTGCCTCCTGACAATTGCAATCTAATGCATCATCCCATTTCCTCCGAGAGTTAGACTCCTAAAAACATTTTAGGCACCTAATTCAGTGGCCTGATTTTCAAGATTGCTGAGCATGCCAGGAGTTCCTAGTAACTACAATGCTGCTGGGCATTCAGCACTTTTGAAAATTAAACCACTTCTAAAGCCATATTTATAAGCCTAATGTTTGGCTTCAAAGTACAATTTTGGCCAATATTTTGGCGTCTTCAGGTCACGTGAAACGGCATTAATTACACATATGATTAATTTGCACGTGGTGCCAGTACTTCACCGCTAGCCCAAAGAAGCTATTTCCTGCATAAGGGATGTTATTTGCAGTGTAACACAAAATGCTTGCCTTAAAACCATGATTGCTTTACATGTATTTGACAAACTTGCAAGCAGGCACCATGCCATCCTAACAGATGGGCTTGATTGTAGACAACCAGGAGCCCATGTAAGTGCACCAAGTATGGGTGATAAGGGCAAGATTCCTTGCCAAGAACATCCAAACAGCTGTCCATCCATAGTTTACATGCCTGGTGGATGAGGATACGTGCCTTCACTAACTGAGTTCTAAGCTAGATAAAGTTTCAGAAATTGAGACTTCTGAAAGTACATAAAGAAAGCTGTTTATATGGTTTTTAATCAAAGGGATTCACTAGGAAGAAGTGAGGCAATGTTATGACACCTCCACACCCTTTGTTTCTCCTCAAGAAGGCCCAGCCGAACTGGTCATAACAAGTTACTTTGTTTTAACAAGTCAGCACGGGTGCAGAAACCTGTTCTGCAGGCTCTCTCCCTGTGCAAAAGGTACATAGGAATAAAGCCCTAAGTAAAATTTCAAAAAAAAAAAAAAAAATACATAGATACTGTCTTACTGTATAAAAAAAAATCAGGAGGGGGTAGAAAATAAGAGAACAAGCTCTTACAGTACAGAAATGCAAGAACTAGTTGGGTAGTTTTTCATGTGGTTTAACGTCCCCCAAATAACTGAGTTTTTGGACAACTGGACACTAACACTTAAAAAAATACAGTCTTAAAAGTTGTTTTCTTAGGTTAGAGTTAGGCATATTAGCGGGATGCAGGAGAAAACCTTACAATGCTTGCAAGGCCTTCATTTCAAGAGCTATCAGTACAGTATCATTTAAGGTCACTAACATTCAATGCATCTGATAAAGTGAGCTGTAGCTCACGAAAGCTTATGCTCTAATAAATTTGTTAGTCTCTAAGGTGCCACAAGTACTCCTTTTCTTTTTGAGAATACAGACTAACACGGCTGCTACTCTGAAACAATTGACACACACAATTTCTAATAGACAATTAAGCAGTACTCCAAATACATTTGTCTTGGATTCAAGCTTCAACAGCAGCCAGAGATCTGTCATGACAAACAGAGCATGGTAGTTAGGTTCTGGAAAGTTTTCTATATTATTTCAACCAATAAATGACTCTCCTTCTTTGTAAACTGACTGGACATGATGAAGACCATCTCAACTAACTCTAGTGAATGATCAAATAAATGCCTAACTGGATATCATGAGGTCCACCTACAGGCTTCCTACTATAGTTTAATATCTTGCCATCAGAATAAATACAACTATTATTTTATTGACATTACTATATTACATGAAGTACACCAATACTATGTATACTAATTATACTACTATATAGAAAAAGTGTTGTTTGTTCATATATATAAAACACTACAGTCTTCATATAAAGAAGAATGATTGTTAGTTCAGGTATATAACTTTTATAAATGGGGAAACAGAGGCAGTTAGAGGCTATAGTAATGCTAACCCTATTTCAAGATACACTACAACATAGGCACCGACTTTTTGTTTTCCCTAAGAATGCTCTACCCCCAGGTCCCACCCCCACTCCACCCCTTCCCCCAAGGCCCTGCCCTTGTTCTGCATCTTCCTGCCCAACTCCACCCCCTCCCTGAGGTCCCTGCCCACTCGCTGCTCTCTGCCCTTCCCCAAGCCCCTCCATGAGCCACCAAACCCCTGAATCGCAGCAGCACCACTGAACAGCTGTGAGTCGGTGCCTGTGCATTACAAGAAAACTGTACTTATCTTCTCAGCACAGCAATCTGAACATTTATGGAGCCATAAACACCTTGTTAACACATAAAAAGTGTAAAATACATTTAGAAAATGAATGGCCAAATTGCAGCCATTTTGGTGTGGGTGAGGTAGATGGGAGAGAGGGTGCTAAGAGTTCTTCACCTGCAGTGCACAAGTTTGGGGCAGGCATAACTGGGTGCAGGGAATTGGGAAGCATAGGGAGAAGGGGGCAGCAGGTACTGACAGCCATGTTAGAGCCTCTCTGGGAGGGTACAGTTAGAGCCTTGTCCACAAGCACACCAGCAGAGCTGAGTGGAGGATGTGCTGACTACACCTTTGCAAAGATGTAACAAAGGATGCCTCTCCCCATCCCCCATGCATCACGCAGGAGGCACTATGCTTTCAAAGGCTCCCACAGAGCTGCAGAGGCAATAAATTGCTTCTGTCTCCCCCTCCTCCACCTCTTATTTTCAGGAGTCATACATTAATCCTTGATGCATTTAGGAAAAAATTAAAGGACATCTCTGAGCTGGCCTCAGCTATCTTGCTGAAAATGATAATTTACAGCATTAGGAGTATGGGAAAGCTATGAACTGTAAACTAGCTTCCTTCCTATTTAAAGTTTCCTGTGTGTCGTTTATGTTACGGCATTAACTCTTGAGGACATTGGAAAAATGAGTATTTTTAGAAAATGATCATTCTCACCACATTGTGAATAGAAAGCACCAGCTCCTCTGGACCAATTGATCTGTACTTGGCATAAGACCAGGGGAGGGAGGCAAAGGTGGTTTTAAGGCACCTTTATTCCTTGTGCCAGGGTAGTCTCCACCATAAGTTGTCTATGGCCCAGAGGGCTGTTCTGGCAGCAGAGAATTGCTGGGACATACACAATGCCCCAGTCATTACCCATTTTCCTACCCAGCCTCAGCATCTGGGAGGAATAGGAGCTGCCACATCAACTTTATGCCACCCAACATTCCCCTGTGGAGCAGAAATTCTTTGCGGGCTGGAGCTGCTGGCTCTACAGATGCTATGTGGTGTGAAGCAGTTTTCATGGGGCCAATTTTATAACATGCTCCATATACTGAAAAAAAATTAATCTGCAAGGTTAGCAAGCAAGAAAATGTGAGAGAATTTTCTTGAAGCATAAAAAACACCAAGTCATTTTAGATGACCAAAGTTTGACTTAAGGAATATGTTGTATTATCCAGATGCTATCAAAACATTAATATCCTGCTTTCTGGCTTCTCAGACAATTATAAACTTACCTCAGCAAATAAAAAAGTGATATAATTCATATACTCTACATTTATTGTGCTGTTTTTTTAAATGAGGGAATGTGTACTCTAAAAGAGATTGCATTTCAAAATATTTTTCAGACCCAGTTCTGCAGATTGGGTCCCTATTTTTATAGTGCTGAGCTTGCTAGATATTATACTGCATTCAGAGAGGGAACGGTGATTGTCAAGGTTCCTTCCCCACTCTGAACTCTAGGGTATAAATGTGGGGACCTGAATGAAAATCCCCTAAGCTTATTTTTACTATCTTAGGTTAAAGTCTTCCCCAAGGTACAAACTATTTTGCAAAAGGTCCTTTTGCCCTTGGACTTTATTGCTGCCACCACCAAGCATCTAACAAATATATAACAGGGAAAGAGCCCACTTGGAAACGTCTTTCCCTGCAAAATCCTCCCAAACCCTACATCCCCTTTCCTGGGGAAGGCTTGATAAAAATCCTCACCAATTTGCATAGGTGAACAGACCCAAACCCTTGGATCTTAAGAACAATGAAAAAGCAATCGGGTTCTTAAAAGAAGAATTTTAATTGAAGAAAAAAGTAAAAATCACCTTTGTAAAATCAGAATGGTAAATACCTTACAGGGTAATTAGATTCAAAACAGAGAATCCCTGTAGGCAAAACCTTAAGTTCTAAAAAGACACAAAAACAGGAATATCCATTCCATTCAGCACAGCTTATTTTATCAGCCATTTAAAGAAAACGCATATTTAGCTAGATTACTTACTAAATTCTAAGACTTCATTCTTGTTCCGTCCCCAGCAAAAGCATCACACAGAGAGAGCGCCTTTGTTTCTTCCTCCCTCCCCCAGCTTTTGAAAGTATCTTGTCTCCTCATTGGTCATTTTGGTCAGGTGCCAGCGAGGTTATCTTAGCTTCTTAACCCTTTACAGGTGAAAGGATTTTTCCTCTGGCCAGGAGGGATTTTAAAAGGTGTTTACCCTTCCCTTTATATTTATGACAGTGATTCAAAATATTAATATTTTGCCAGGTGATATCAAATTGTGATTATTAGTTGCTTGGAATAAGCAGATGGAGAAATTTGCTTTCAGAATAAATCACACCATAGAATGGGCCTTGTAGCCTTGAGAGATTTAAATGAATTGTTTCATTTTTACATAGATATTTTCTACAATTTGCAGCATAACCACATTGGAACAAACCAGGAGTGCCCCATTTGCTGTTTGATTTAACACTGCATAGCTAATTCAGTGAAATTCATTGTATCATTCAATAGACTGCATCTTAATGGACTGCTACTTACAGTGGACAAAAGCAAATTTCCTAAATTACACATTCAGTTCAATACATTTTTTGGCAGGAACTTCATAAATAATGGACACTGTGTTCTTTTCTGAGCATTACTAATGCTCAGAATTAAAAGGGTAGGCGAGCTGGCTAGTATTGAAATAAAATGGAGCTACAAATGTTCAATTTGGTAGGAAAAACAATTATCCATAAGCTGTGCAAGCTCAATAGAGTTGTGCTATGGTGAAAGAGGCTGAAAGTTTGCAAATCATTTATGCCCTTGCCTATGGGATTTTTGGAGAAGAGGGTGTGATGTTCCCCTCTGGTGTTATCTGAAGCAGTGATCTGCTAGTCCAGTCCTTGACTCTGGGAGCCAGCCTTACCCTCCTCTGCTGTGAGAGCTCCTACTCCTAGGCTGTTCATGCACAGCCTCTGGCATGTAAGCTGCTCCCAGCTACTTGCAATCAAATGACACTAGCCAATATCTCTGGTACCAGACAACCTTAGGAACCTCCATCTTGCAGTATCCAGTTATGCCCACTGAACGCTGCAAGCTTATACGAGTTCATCAATTTAACAAAGAAATTGATATGTATCAGACTTGTTATCCCAAGGGGAGCCTCTGACACACTTCAAACCAAATGCACTGCTTCAGGTAGAATAAAACAAATGTATTAACTATAAAGAGAGATTTTAAGTGATTATAAATCAAAACATAAGTCAGATTTGGTCAGATGAAATAAAAGCAAAATGCATTCTAAGCTGATTTTAACACTTCCAGTGCCCTTACAAACTTAGATCCTTCTCACCACAGGTTGGCTGGTTGCTCTTCAGCCAGGCTCTCCCCCTTGATCAGTGCTTGTCATTTGGTGTGGTGGCTGTTAGATGTAGGTGGGAGAGAGAGAGGGAGCATGGCAAATGTCTCCATTTTATCATGTTCTTTCTTCCCTCTTGGCTTTGCCCCCTCCCCCTTTCAGGGTCAGGTGAGCATTACCTCATAACAGTCCTAAACTGGCCGGGGGGGGGGGGGGAACCTCACTCGAGAGTCCAACAGATTCTTTTGTTGCTGCCTAGGCTAGCATTCTTTGTTCCTGTGAGGCTGGGCTGGGCTGATCCCATACCTGCCCTGATGGGGTGTGAACTGCCTCTCTGCTCTTGGAGAGTTTTTGCCTGGCCTTATTTTAAGCCACGAGGATACATTTTCAGCCTCGTAACTACATACATGAAATTATAACCTATAACATTTCTGTAACAATTCACAGTGCATCATGAGCCTTCCAAAGACACCCAACATGACAAACTTTGCATTGGATACCACACAATCATTTTACAAGGATGAACATGGAGGTGCTGGGTGTTCCCCCAAGGTACAGAGCATCACAGAGGGAGGTCTTTCTCCAGGTGCATATTTTTGAACAGGCTGGTACTCATATATTACACTTCCCTCATTCCTATTCAAGCTGTTGAGGATAGCTCTAAACTTATTATCACTGAGGCCCAATCCACAAAGGTATTCAGGCTCCTAACTTCTACTGATTTCAAGGGAACCTAGGCGCCTACATACCTTTGTGGAACTCCTCTGTGTAATGGGCACAGGTCAGGTCAGGTCAGGTCACTCCCCTGGATAGCATGAGCAGGGCAGGCCAGGCCAGTCTTGGCATAGACCTGGGGCTGTAGGGTTTTCTGAGTCACAGGCTAGGCTAGCTACATCTGGCCTCCCCAGTAGCTGGTCCTCTACTGAGCACTGAGGGCCCGCCTTTATACTTCCAGGTCACCACCTGTCCCTCTGAGGAGCGGGCTCAGAGCTTCCTGGCTCCACTCACTCTGGTGTCTGGAGGGGCTTGACCCTCTCTAGGGCGGCGGGGAGCCACACCATCTCACTACAGGACACAACAAACAAGAAAACAAAAATCCATAAAAGGGAGAGGATGTGGGCAATATCACATGGAATTGTAACAAACAGATAAAAGGCAAACATTTGAGGACAATTTTGGCAGAACCTATCCCCCATATAGGAATAACACACACATATACTCTCTCTTTGTTTCTTTCTCTCCTCCTCTCTCTCACTTTACTAGGCTCAACAGAGCTTCAGACAGTGCTGAGGAATTTTAATCTATTTGCTAGCCAGAGACTGCACTTTCCCTTTATTCAGTATCAATTGTGAAAGCAGAAGTTCACCTGCCTGCTCAGCTTGAGGAAAAGCAGTGGGCAAAAGCCATTATGCTACACAAGAGAAACGGGGAAATTAAACCAGAATAATAGGAGTGGAGAAGCCAAAAAGAAAATATATATGAATGTAAGCTTTTATTTGCAGCATTTGCTTGGGAAAATATCTCATACGTTTATATTAATAAAAAGTGAGAAATGGAATAATGGCAGCAATTTGCACATGATAACCAATTTCCTGCTCAGTGTTTTATTGTCTCCAGTTGCTGTTTCCCTGGCAAGACACGCTGCATATTAATTAAGAAAATGAAAGTCATTTCTCTATTTTCAAAACTGATGGAGTGGGATAATATTTAACAGTGATGAAACTTTAAATAACATGCTAAGTGTATCAAAACTGGTGAGACAGCAGATGTTCAGCGGTTGGCTCGCCTGTGAAGTAAAACAGGCATCTCATTATAAAACCAGGAAGTATGTAATTAATCCCAAAATGGTGTAAAATTTAATAAAGAAAGCTCATAAACAGACTGGTATAACTAATATTCTGCAGATTAAGTTTATAGTTCTTCTACATAAGAGGAACTAGCAGAGTCACATCAGAGAGGAAGGAAGTGTCTGTGATTCAGCTTTCCAGTTCTGGGCCAATTCAATTGTTATAATCAAGAAATGTTGCAACTTCCTAATGTTAATTCATAGCAAAATGTAAAGCAGTTGCAGAGTCTGGGTCACATTCCTGACCTTAGTGGGAATTGAGGGTTGGGTTTTAAAAAATAAGGACAAGTTTTATAAATTCCCCTGTGTGGCTATGAAAGGTGGTAAGGGGGCATAAGGATGTGTATTTATTACTCTTGTTGCTGCTTTACAAGTAGAGGGGAAAAGCAGGCTCCACAGGGCATTACTTCCCCCCTGCACAGGGAGTGGTTACAAAGGACTGGGAAGTGGGCAACGCCCTGGCTGCCTCACGATGTACAGGTACACTGACCAGGACATTTTACCTGATGAATGCAGAGAAATAATCTGTGCCTGGCAAAGGGTTGTGGCACATTACTTCCCTTTGCAGGAAGATGGGAATCGTGAATGAGTCACAATTCTTTTTCTGGGCTGCTCCTGGAGTGTGCACTGTCTCTCACACAGGCTGAAATATATAAAGTTTCAGTCTTGCCATAAACATCAAGCCTAGATTGAACTTGCTCTCCTTCAGTTATTTGAGCCCAGTGTACCCTATACGTATAGGTATTTGCTAGGTAAGGCATAGGTATAAGTTAAGGCAGTAATGCAATGAGCCTACAAACCTCAAGGCCTGTAAGACAATAGCTTAGCTAAACTAATCAAGGCATAAAGCCCCAAAAGCCTTAGCCTAAGCAGCTAACTAGGAGCAACCATAGATCATAAGATATAACAAGACAGAATGCTGTAATAAACAAGTATGACTAAACTGCTGATAGGTAACCACAAGATGCCAGTTTATACCAGCTTGTGATATTTTAAGTTAGGAACATCAGCAGATGTCCAACCACAAGAATGCCAGGGTAACTAATGGACATATATGCTAATGAACTTGAGGTAAAAGGCCTACTAACCTATGGGAGAAGGGGATCCCAATATAGTAGGGTGACGAAAAGGGGCTGAAACCCCTACTAAATATGCATTAGGGATAGATTTCAGAGTAGCAGCCGTGTTAGTCTGTATTCACAAAAAGAAAAGGAGTACTTGTGGCACCTTAGAGACTAACAAATTTATTTGAGCATAAGCTTTCGTGAGCTACAGCTCACTTCATCAGCTGTAGCTCACAAAAGTTTACGCTCAAATAAATTTGTAAGTTTCTAAGGGGCCACAAGTTCTTGTTTTCTTTTTGCATTAGGGATAGTGGGTGTCAGTGTAACACATTATAAAAGCTGTATTCCAGCTCACATGCCTTGGGACATAACAGAATGACAACCATTGGTGATGAGGATGAGGATGATGACTAACACTTCAGATTGTTCCGCAAGAAATGGTGAGAGTATATGGATGGACATTTTATATACATTCTACTTTCTTGGCTGGATTGGTGTATTTCTGATTTTGTTAACTGTGCTAATAAAAATATTAAAAGGACAGAACGCCTTTCCTACATGGAATTGTCTCTGCGCACACTGGCATCCTCGTAATAACTTCGATATTTTTGTGTCTGTTCATGAGGCAGAACTCTGCCAAACCACAGAATATTAACTGGGAATTAATACATAATCACCAGAAAAGGCAACATCAGAAAAGGAGCATTAGTGAATGAATTTTGCCTTGCTGTACCTTTGCTACTGCTGTGAATCCAAAGCCTACAAATGAAGAGAATACATTTGTTTTGGCAATACACATAAGAAGTAATGTCAACTGACTAGACTGCGTCATTATGAAATAATAACATTCTGTCAGAAGAAGAAGAATATGAGCTATTTGCCACCAGTGTTTGGACCTGATCCTGAGAGGGACTTGTACCTGCAATTCACATTGTAATCAAACTCTCAGGCCTGGTCTACACTACAAGTTTATGTCGGATTTAGCAGCATTAAATTGAATTAACCCTGCACCCGTCCACACAACGAAGCCATTTTTTTCGACATAAAGGGCTCTTAAAACCGATTTCTGTACTCCTCCCCAACGAGGGGATTAGCGCTGAAATCGACATCACCGTTTCGAATTAGGGTTAGTGTGGACGCAATTCAAAGGTATTGGCCTCTGGGAGCTATCCCACGGTGCATCATTGTGACCGCTCTGGACAGCACTCTGAACTCGGATGCACTGGCCAGGTGTACAGCACAAGCCCCGGGAACTTTTGAATCTCATTTCCTGTTTGGCCAGGCGAGCTCATCAGCATAGGTGACCACGCAGAGCTCATCAGCACAGGTGACCAAGCAGTCCCAGAATCGAAAAAGAGCTCCAGCATGGAGCTAACGGCAGGTACTGGATCTGACTGATGTATAGGGAGAGGAATCCATGCTATCAGAACTACGTTCCAAAAGATGAAATGCCACAATATTTCAAAAAATCTCCAAGGCCATGAGGGACAGAGGCTACAGTAGGGATGCAACACAATGCCATGTGAAACTTAAGGAGCTCAGACAAGCGTACCAGAAAGCCAAAGAATCAAATGGACACTCCAGGATAGAGCCCCAGACATGCCGCTTCTATACTGAGCTGCATCCAATTCTAGGGGGGCCCGCCACCACTACTCCACCCCGTCTGTGGACTCTGATGATGGGGTACTCTCCGCCATGCCTGAGGATTTTGCGGACGGGAAAGATGAGGAGGAGGAGGAGGAGCTTGAGGAGAGCACACAGCACACCGTTCTCCCCGATAGCCAGGATCTTTTTATCACCCTGACTGAAATACCCTCCCAACCCAACAAAGCCGGAGAAGGGATCTTGGTGAGTGTACCTTTTAAAATATAATACATGTTATAAAAGCAGGTGTTTTTTAATGATTAAATAGCCCTGAGGACTTGGGTTGCATTCGTGGCCAGTACAGCTACTGGAAAAGTCTGTTAACATGTCTGGGGATGGAGTGGAAATCCTCCAGGGACATCTCCATGAAGCTCTCCTGGAGGTACTCTAAAAACCTTTGCAGAAGGTTTCTGGGGAGAGCAGCCTTATTCCGTCCTCCATGCCACGCCATGCGACGCCATGCTCCATGCCACGCCACCTTCACCACACCGTGCTAGTAGCAAGTAATCTGGTATCATTGCATGACAAAGCCTGGCAGTGTATGGTCCCGGGGTTTGCTGGCATTCAAGCAACATCCGTTCTTTATCTCTCTGTGTTATCCTCAGGAGAGTGATATCATTCATGGTAACCTGGTTGAAATAGGGGAATTTAATTAAGGGGACATTCAGAGGTGGCCATTCCTACTGGGCTGTTTGCCTGTGGCTGAAAAGAAATCCTCCCCTTAGTTAGCCACGTAGTGGAGGGGGGCATTGGTGCTGAGCTGTTCGCGTTTGGCTAGCAGGAATCTTTCCTGATACCAGCTACGTGGTTGGAGGAGGGGTAAAGCGATCATCCCAAAGAATTGGATGGGGGGAGGGAGTTAGTTTGGTTTCTGCTGCTGCACATTAACAGGAAAACCGCAGCACTAAATGGCCAACTCAACGTGCCTTGCTTGGTATGGGAAAGGAGGACGCTGCTGTTATGAAGGTTGCAGAAGCCGAAAGACTATGGCTTACCATGACCACCTGCAAGCCAAATTCTGTTGCCCGGCACTGCGTGTGTGATCTCTAAAATGCGAAATGCGACCTTGTACCAAAATCACATGTGCTATGTAATGTGAATAATGTTGTTCACCGTGAAAGAGTATAGCCATTGTTCTGTAAAATATATCTTTTAAAATACTTCACTCCCTTTTTTTCCTCCAGCAGCTGCAAATGTTTCAAGCTCCCTCCTCTGTCCCAAAGGCTCTATCAGATAAGGCGGCAAAAAAACCACACCCACAATGAAATGTCCTCTGAGCTCATGCAGTCGTCTGGCACTGACAGAGCTCAGCAGAATGTGTGGAGGGACACAATAGCAGAGTACAGGATGGTGCCCGATGAACGTGAGGAGAGGTGGTGGCAGGAAGATCAGGGGAGGCATGAGGCAATGCTGGGGCTACTGCGGGATCAAACAGACATGCTCCGGAGTCTGGTGGAGGTTCATGAATGGCAGCAGGATCACAGACTGCCGCTGCAGCCCCTGTTTAACTGCCCTCCCTCCTCCCCAAGTTCCATAGCCTCTGCACCCAGAAGCCCAAGAACGTGGAGGTTGGGTGGGGCCTCCGGGCACCCAACCACTCCACCCCAGTGGACAGCCCAAGCAAAGAAGGCTGTCATTCAAGAAGTTTTAAAGTGTCCTTTTCCTTTCCTCCTACCCTCCTCCCATACCCCACCCAGGCTACCATGTGAGTTAGCTCCCTATTTTTATAATCAATTAATAAAGAATACATGTTTTTAAATGATAGTGACTTTATTTCCTTTGCAAGCAAGCTGTGATTGAAGGGGGGAGAGCAGGTGGCTTACAGGGAATTTAGAGGCAATCAAGGGGGCGGGTTTTCATCAAGGAGAAACAAACAGAAGTGTCACACAGTACCCTGGCCAGTCTTGAAACTGGTTTTCAAAGCTTCTGTGTTGCGCAGCACTTCCTGCTATGCTCTTCTAACTGCCCTGGTGTCTGGCTGTGCGTATTCAGCAGCCATGCAGTTTGCATCAACCTCCCACCCCGCCATAAACGTCTCCCCCTTACTCTCACAGAGATTGTGGAGCACACAGCAAGCAGCAATAACATTGGGAATATTGGTTTCGCTGAGGTCTGAGCGAGTCAGTAAACTGCACCAGTGACCCTTTAAACGTCCAAATGCACACTCTACCACCATTCTGCACTTGCTCAGCCTATAGTTGAACAGCTCCTTACTACTGTCCAGGGTGCCTGTGTACAGCTTCATGAGCCAGGGCATTAAGGGGTAGGCTGGGTCCCCAAGGACAACTATAGGCATTTCAACATCCCCAACAGTTATTTTCTGGTCTGGGAAGTAAATCCTTTCCTGCAGCCGTTTAAACAGACCAGGGTTCCTGAAGACACGAGCATCATGAACCTTTCCCAGCCATCCCATGTTGATGTTGGTGAAACGTCCCTTGTGATCCACCAGTGCTTGCAGCACCATTGAAAAGTATCCCTTGCGGTTTATGTACTGGCTGCCCTGGTGGTCCGGTCCCAAGATAGGGATATGCATTCTGTCTATAGCCCCACCACAGTTAGGGAATCCCATTGCAACAAAGCCATCTAGTATGACCTGCACATTTCCCAGAGTCACTACCTTTGATAGCAGCAGCTCAAAGATTGTGTTGGCTACTTGCATCACAGCAACCCCCACAGTAGATTTGCCCGCTCCAAATTGATTACCGACTGACCGGTAGCTGTCTGTCATTGCAAGCTTCCACAGGGCTATTACCACTCACTTGTGAACTGTGATGGCTGTTTTCATCTTGGTATTCTTGCGTTTCAGGGCAGGGGAAAGCAAGTCACAAAGTTCCATGAAAGTGCGCTTACACATGCGAAAGTTTCGGCGCCACTGGGAAACATCCCAAATGTGCAACACTATGCGGTCCCACCACTTTGTGCTTCTTTCCCGGGCCCAGAATTGGTGTTCCACAGCATGAGCCTGTCCCAGTAACACCATGATCTCCAAATTGCCGGGGACTGCGGTTTTTGAGAAATCTGTGTTCATGTCCGCATCACCGCGCTTCCATCGCCTCCTCGCCTGGTTTTTCAGGTGCTGGTTCTGCATAAACTGCACGATAATGCACGAGGTGTTTACAATGGTCATAACTGCTGCGGTGAGCTAAACGGACTACATGCTTGCTGTGCTATGGCGTCTGCTCGGGCAATCCAGGGAAAAGGGCGCAAAATGATTGTCTGCTGTTGCTTTCACGGAGGGAGGGAGGGAGAGTTGACTGACGACATTTACCCATAAACACCTGCGACAAATGTTTGGCCCTATCAGGTATTGGGAGCTCAGCCCAGAATTCCAATGGGCAGCGGGGACTGTGGGAACTGTGGGATATCTACCCATAGTGCACCACTCAGAATGTCGACATTTGCCACAGTACTGTGGACGCACACTGCCGAATTCATGTGCTTAGTGTGGATGCATGCACTCGACTTTATACAATCTGTTCCTAAAAATCGACTTCTGTAAAATCGGAGTACTTTCATAGCATAGACATGGCCTCAGAGCTATTACACCAGCATAAAGCTGTTGTGAAGTGGAGAATCAGCCCCTTTCTCCATAAACTGGCAGTATCTTTATCCTGCTGGCAGGCAGATTAGACGCTGATTTAGATAATTTGGGGCAGGTACCCAGTGACTTCAATGGAGCTATGATAATTTACACCAGTTCAAGTTCTGCTCCTACGATCTTTACCTGCTGCTGTTGTCAAGGTTCCTTCCCCACTCTGAACTCTAGAGTACAGATGTGGGGACCTGCATGAAAGACCCCCCCAAACTTATTCTTACCAGCTTAGGTTAAAAACTTCCCCAAGGTACAAACTTTGCCTTGTCCTTGAACAGTATGCTGCCACCACCAAGCTTGTTAAACAAGAACAGGGAAAGAGACCACTTGGAGATGTCTTCCCCCAAAATATCCCCCCAAGCCCTACCCCTTTCCTGGGGAAAGCTTGATAATAATCCTCACCAATTGGTACAGGTGAACACAGACCCAAACCCTTGGATCTTAAGAACAATGAAAAATCAATCAGGTTCTTAAAAGAAGAATTTTCATTAAAGAAAAGGTAAAAGAATCACCTCTGTAAAATCAGGATGGTAAATACCTTACAGGGTAATTAGATTCAAAACATAGAGAATCCCTCTAGGCAAAACCTTAAGTTACAAAAAGACACAAAACCAGGAATATACATTCCCTCCAGCACAGCTTATTTTACCAGCCATTAAACAAAAGAAAATCTAACGCATTTTCTAGCTAGATTACTTACTAACTTTACAGGAGTTATAAGGCTGTATTCCTGATCTGTTCCCGGCAAAAGCATCACAAAGACAGACCAAACCCTTTGTTCCCCCTCCCACCCACCTCCAGATTTGAAAGTATCTTGTCCCCTCATTGGTCATTTTGGGTCAGGTGCCAGCAGTGTTACCTTAGCTTCTTAACCCTTTACAGGTGAAAGGGTTTTGCCTCTGGCCAGGAGGGATTTTATAGCACTGTATACAGAAAGGTGGTTACCCTTCCCTTTATATTTATGACAGGTGTAAATTGGCTCTGCATGGCACTTTGACATGTCCATTTGACCTATCCACTATCAGATGTCACCATTCTCCACTATTAACCAATTAACACAAAACAGATATTCACCAGGGAGTGGGTACAAATACCAGAAGATACTTAAAATACAAATAAGGAATAAGGGAGGTTCAGTTATAAGTCACTCACTGTCAGAAACCAAGACATGGATGGTCAGGCCTGGTGGTTGGAGGAATGGCAGTTGGGCCTAGTAATCGGTGGAGTGGTAGTCAGGCTAGAACTGGAGCCAGAGATCGGAGCAAGAGTCAAGAGCAGGGTTGGAAAAAGGCAAACATAGGGCTGGGAGCTAGGCTGGAGCAAAAGCAGGAGTAGGGCAAGATTGGGAACAAGCCTGGAGCTGGCCAAGACTGGTGGAGTCTGTCACTCTTATCAGGCAGGTCAGCGTTTCAAACCATGAAGTGCCATTGGGCAGACTGAGCTGCTGCGTCTCCTGTGAGGCTTATATACCTGCACTGAGAGTTATCTGACCAGCTCCTGGTTTGTGGATTGATTGGAGCCTAGCACAGGAATGACTCATCACCGCATGTAGCTTAAACAGGCTTCAGTTCAGGGATGACTCATCACCTTACAGTCAGTGGTCCAGATCATCCCTTTCTGCGGTGGTGTTAAAGCTGCAGAAGGGGCTTCTAGGGAAGGAAACCTTTACAAGAATCCCCTTCTGCTGAATTCTCCACATAGTCCCTTTAGGGAGATAGGGGTCTCTTCCCACTGACAGGCTCTGGCCTCTGGCTGCCTTCTCAGCTTCCTGGCAGCTGACAGTCTACTCTTACCTCTGCCTTGGTCAATCTCCACCTCCCGCTCATGTGCAGACCCCAGATGTCAAAGAAAGGACTCCATAGGGTGTGGGTTCAGGGAGTGGAATGGTGCCATGGAGGAAAATTTTTCTTGGAACATGGCTATCTGTGCATGGAATGTCTCTTCCATGAGTGGATTTAGGGGGCATGACATGAGCCAGTATTTCCATCTGTGTGTTTGGCTATATCCAGTGCTATTTCTTAGTGCCTGATTTTAACATCTTATATTAGCTAACAGGAGTCTGAAATTTTATTTTTTTATTTTTTGAGTAACAGAAAAGCACACCTACCAGAGGTCAATTAAAAAAATTACTTTAAAATTATTTTAGCAAATAAAATTATATACCTACTAGAGGCTTATAGAGATGTCAATATGAATTTCACCTGTTAAGACCAAAGCACAGTGCAGTTTTGCTGGTATTCTACATTACAAACATTTATCAGCATAGTTGTGTCGCTCAGGGATGAGATGAAGTGTGTTATGTGATTGATATAGCTGTAGCAAGAGCCCCTAGTGTAGATGCAGTATAGTTTATTTCATTCGGGAAGGCTGGAATAAGCTAGATTGGCAAAACTGCATACATACTAGGAGGTTATTTCCGATATAACACGCTATATCAGGAAAGCCTTCAAAATATATACCTGGATCAAGAGTGTCCACACAGGGAACTGTACTGATATATTTGCAGAAGACTATTAAGGAAGCTAAGTAGTCACAGGGTGAGACGTAAAGTACAGTACTATGATTTCTTAGAAATGTATCGAGGAATAAGAGTAGAAGTTAATGGGTCAATTTTTTATATGCAAGTAGACTAATTGTGCAGGGAAGTGAGATGCCCCAAAGATCAGTACCAGGACCAGCGTTAGCTAAAAAAATTTTTTTAATTATCTGAAAGAGGGTGAGCAACAGGGTGGCAACATTTGTAAATGACACAAAATGAATTCAATTAATCAAATATACAGAGAACTGTGAAGAATTTCAGTAGAAATTCTAAGAACACTAAGCAATAGAACAACATGATCAATGAAACTCCATGTAGACAAGTGCAAAATACTGCACACTGAGAGGAATAATTAACCATACGCATTGCTGGGTTCTAAATCAACTGTAACTATCCAATAGCCAAATTGTGTTCGTCTCACTCATGTAAAAAGCACAATGAATTTAATATGAATGTCTTCTCATGTCTCTAATCCTTGTAGCTGCCTTTCTCTGATCCTTTCCTTTTTTCTCTGACCTTTTTATTTTGTCATTAACATACATGAATTGAAAAAAATATAATCCTTCAAATTGTACAGATGTTTATTAACCCCACCCTAATCAATTCCCATTTCTACTCAGGGATAATAAATGTAGTTTGCTCTATCCTTTTTGAGATGGAGTGACCACAACTGAACACAGTTCACAAATCAGCCTGAGATAAAACTGTACCGTGAATTTACATAATAACAATACTACAACCATGATCACAACTGTTATATACATTGATGGCATGCTCTCACCTTGAGCTGAACTGTCATCTGTGTTCATTTTTTGCTATGATTAATCCAAAAGAAAAACAAATAAAAAAAAGTCCAGAGAAGGGCAACAAAAATTATTAGAGGATATGGAAAAAAAACCTTCATAAGAGGAGAGATTTAAAAGATTAGGAACTATTTAATTTTCACAGAAGGGTAAGAAGAAATATGACAAAGTATTTAAAATAATAGATGGTGTGATGGGAGTAAATTGGACTCATCTCTTTACCTTTAATCATAATACAAGAAAGCAACAGAGCGCCTATTGAAATTAAATGGCAATACTGTAAATTTAAATCTGTGTTATGGGATATATAAACCTCACACTAGTTAACCAGGGTGTGACGGGGTGGACTATGCCCTGAGGCCCCCTGCCAGAAGCCTTTTGGTCCTGCTACACCCTGTCCCAGAAAAAGGGCAGAAGAGAGGTCCTCCACGCTGCCTAAAGTGGCTGTGTGGGAAGCAGCCAATCAGAGCCTAGCAGGCTAAAATAAGAAGAATTGCAGGACCAGAGTGAGATCAGTTCCTTGCTAGAACTGGAAGACAGTGGATGGTGTTCTGATCTGACTGCTGGGACTCCACCTGGACAAGGCCTTGAGATAAGAGTGAAGAATGTGCTGGAGCCATAGGGAAGTGGCCCAGGGGATTGTAGCAGCAACACAATGTATATAAAGGGACATGGCAGATGGTTGCTATCTATAGAGTCACTGGGTTGTGATCTGGAGTAGAAGGTCGGTCCAGGTCTCCCGCACCAGCCACTGGAAATGTGGTCTGGACTGTGATGCATGCCAGAATTGGAGCTGAACTCTTTTAGTGGCCTAGCTGAAGAGCTGGAGTCAGAAAGGCCCTGAGAGGGTGAAGACATTATCTCTAGGCCAGTGGTTCCCAAACTTGTTCCGCCGCTTGTTCAGGGAAAGCCTCTGCTGGGACACGCCTGTTTGTTTACCTGCCCCATCCGTGGGTTTGGCCAATCGCAGCTCCCAGTGGCCGCAGTTCGCTGCTCCAGCACTGAGGGACATACTGGCCGCCGCTTCCAGCAACTCCCATTGGCCTGGAGCAGCGAACCACGGCCACTGGGAGCCGTGATCGGCCAAACCCGTGGATGTGTCAGGTAAACAAACCGGCCCGGCCCGCCAGGAGCTTTCCCTGCACAAGCAGCGGAACAAGTTTGGGAACCACTGCTCTAGGCGCTGCTCTATACCAGAGCAGGGATAACTTGAGAGAGATGTTACAGAGGGCACTGAGAGAGTCCTCTGTTGAACTTGTATCCTGGAAGGAGTTTGCTTTGTTTTTATTTCACATACAGACTGTATGCTGGAGGGCTGAGTCAGCAAAGACCCACCGCAAGCAGATAGAGAGAGAGAGAGAGAGAGAGAGAGAGAGAGAGAGAGCAGGCATATGCACTTGGCCAGGAGCGCTCATGACAGGTAAGTGCACCCCATTACATGGGTTAATGAGAGCCTAAGCCTAATTAGGCCCCTAGGTGGCAGGCAGGCATAACTGATAATCAAATCCACCTGGAATAGAGAACAAGGGGAAGGAAAAAGAACCTCTACCTTTTTTAAGGTTCTAGAGCAGGGTAAGAGCATAGTGGTATGAATGTATGAGGAATATAGAAGGAGGCGGTTATAGACTCACTAGGTGAGTCTGCTTCACCATAAATCATAAGAAGAAGGAAGGGAATGGGGGAGGAGGAGCAAGAAGGAGGAGCAGCAGCAGCAGCATGGGAGGGTGGGTGGTTGGCTTCTGGGCTGCAAAGGGCCTGATGGGCTATAGAAGGAGAGGCTGAAAGTTATGAAGAGAAATGAGGGAGAAGTAGCAAGAGAGGCAGAATGGTTTCAGATTAGGAAAAAGAATAGAAATATCTGTATCTGAAGAAGAGGGAGCAGACGGGTGGAGAAGAGAGTAAGGGAAAGAAGCAACATCTTATAATTAGGAAGTCACTAGTTGAAGATGTAAAGATAGGAGATGTTAATCCCTTGAAAACAATGGAATGCATTAGGTGAAGTATTAGAAATATATTAAGAGCTAAAGAATGTAGAATGGATATTTATTAGTACAATGCAGACCGAAGGAACAGGCTGAGAAACTTTTTAAAACTACACTAATAGGGAGAATAAAAGAAATTTGCCAACTACTTAAATATCGAACAGATGCAAGAAGGGTAATGTATGGGGTTCCTCTAGGCATGTCTGAGGATTAAATTAAAAAGGTATAGGCAAGGCCTAAGTGTTGGTTGGTTGGTAAGTGGCTGACTAGCAGGAGAGCGGGAGAACTAGTTATGATCACTAGTTATGCCTACTTGCCACACAGTGGCCTCATTAGGCTCAGGCTCTCATTAACCCCTGGTTAGCCAGTGTGAGGTGTATACATCCCGTAACCCAGATTTAAATTTACAGTATTGCCTTTTAATAAGTGACATTGTGACAAAGTCAGGCTGGATGGTTCTAAGACAATGGTGGAAGGTGGGTATGTTAGCCCTAGGCCTTGTCTACACTACCAGGATAAATCAACCTAAGTTACGCTACTCCAGCTACGTGAATAATGTAACTGGAGTCGATGTAGCTTAGGTCGACTTACTGCGGTGTCTTCACTGCGCTGCATCAGTGGGAGACACTCTCCCTTCAACTTATCTTACTCTTCTCATTCCGGAGTCGACCGGAGAGTGCACTGTGGTCGATTTAGCGGATCTTCACTAGACCCGCTAAATTGACACCAACTGCATTGATTGCATCAGTGTCAATCTCTCCGGTAAGTGTAGACATGTAGAATGATAAAATCCCTTTTCCCTATAAGCTGACAAGGGATTACCTCAGGCCTACTAGGGACACCTGAGTTCCATTAAGGGCTGTCTGAGACCTTTAAAAACCTCTTTTCTGGTGACAGAGGAGAAGGAGAGACAAACTGCTGGAGGCCTAGTGGCAGCGGGGTGAGATGCTGCTCTCTTCCCTACAAGGGAAACAACCAAAACTGAGTGCCTGTTTAGGGGAAGGACTGACATCCTGGGGCCAATAACATGCACACCCCAGAGAGGGGGCAGGGAAAGGTGTCCCCCTTTGTTTTGTGTTTGTGAATTTGTTTCTTTTGTTTGGTGGAGGAGCACTCCTTGGGCCTGCCCCGAGGTGGTCCTTGGCAATACCGATCACTCCAGGCTCCACCACAGCCGCAGGGGGAAGTGCGGCGAGAATGAGGAGGTGCCTTGCCACACCATCCACAGCTGTCCAAGTAACATTTAAAGGTGCAACACTACCCGATATGGTGAAAATAAGATATGAACTCTTCTATGTTAAACCATATATCCCGACCCCTTTGAGATGTTATAAATGTTTGGGCATGTGACGGCTGTCTGTGGTAAATGTGGAGGAGAATGCTTCCATGAGAACTGTGCGGCAGAAACAGAACTAAAATGAAGCAATTGTGGTGCTAAAACTGTGCAGTATACAAAGGGTGCATGGAATGAGCTAGAGAGATACTGAAAATTAAAACTATCCATAAAATATCCTATACAGATGCTACCAAGAGATATTAACAGCAGAAAATGGAGAATAAGGAAGATGCCAGTGAGGGGAAAGAGCTACTGGTACAACAAAAGGCAGTTTGGGGCAGGAAAGATAATATAAGGGGAATAGAAGAAGAGTCACACTCATGGGTGACAGGGATGATGATGATGATGATGGGCAATCACTAGTTACCGAGTATGATCATCTTCCATTGGAGTTATGAGTCCTCAGGTGGTTAATAAGGCCAATCCTTGAACCACAAATTCTATTACAATGAGGGTAAATGTTTTCAGGCTCAGCAGGAGGCTGTTGACCATGACTGGGAGCCAGTCGCCCCTTCCTCCTGTGCCTCTTGTCCTCTTCAGCTTGTCGGTGAGCAAGTTCAAAATGCAGGGGACCATCACGTAGCACTTCACTCCATTTTAAGCGATCCTGGGCAAGTGTCAATGTCAATATTACACTTTATAAGGTTGTCCTTCAGCAAGTCCTTATAATGCTTCCATTGTCCACCCATGTTATGGTACTCTTCTTTCAGCTAAGAGAAAAGCACCTGTTTTGGGAGGCGATGGTCTGGCATCCAGACAATGTGACCAGTCCAGCGGAATTGCTGATGGATGATCATTGCCTCAATACAGGTGGTCTTTGCCTCTTCCAGAACACTAATATTGGTGCACCTGTCTTCCCATTTGATCTTCAGAATCTTAAGAAGGCAGCGTTAATGGTGCCTTTCAAGGACTTTCAAGTGGTGTCTATAGGTTGTCCAAGTTTCGGACCCATACAACATGTTGGGAGAATAACGGCTTGATAAACAAGAAGCTTGGTGTCTGTTTGAATGTCATGATCTTCAAAAATTCTGTGTTATAAACGCTGGCACAGCTCAGGTGATGTTGAATTTCAGCATCAATATCTATCTTGGATGAAAGACGACTTCCAAGGTAGAGGAAGTGATCAACATTCTCCAGTGCCACTCCATTGATTTTGATAGATGAGGCATGTAATACCTCATTTGGAGAGGGCTGATAGAGCACTTTAGTCTTCTTGATATTAAGAGTGAAACCAAGACATGCGTAAGCATCAGCTAACACATTCAAGTTTGAAGATCTTTCTCAGTGTGGGCAAAGATTGTATTGTCATCAGCATACTGACGTTCCACAATAGATGTTGTGGAAATCTTACTCTTGGTTTTCAGACTGCTAAGCCTGAACAGCTTTCCATCCATTCTGTAAATGATTTCAACGCCAGCTGTAAACTTCCCAGCAATTAGGTAAAGAAAGACGGCAATAAGAACAGCAAACATGGTTGGAGCGATGATACATCCCTGTTTGACTCCTGTTTGTACTTTGAAAGGTTCACTCTGGGAACCAGTGCTGCTCAGAACAGTCGCTTTCATGTTATCATGAAGCAATTATAGGACATAGATGTATTTATCAGGACATCTAATCTTAGAAAGTACAATCCAGAGGGCAAGGCGATTCACTGAATCAAAGGCTTTAGTTAGATCAATAAAAGCCACGTACAGTGGTTGGTTTTGCTCCCGACACTTTTCTTGCAGTTGCCGTGCTGTGAAGATCATATCCGCAGTTCCACGACATGGTCGGAAACCACTCTGTGACTCTGGTAAAATTTCTTCTGACAAGGGCAGAAGGTGGGTTGCAAGGATCCTCGCCAGAACTTTGCCTGCAATGGCTAGGAGGGAGATACCACAATAATTTCCACAATCCACTTTATCCCCTTTCTTGAAGAGGGTGACAATCAGGGCATCCTTCATTTCACTGGGTATCTCCTCCTTTATCCAGATTTTAAGGATAAGCAGGTAAAGCTGCCGAATTAGCTCTGGTCCACTGTCTTTAAGGATTTCAGTGGGCATCCCATCTACAACTGCTGCCTTGTTGTTCTTCATCTGCTTGGTGGCACTGTGTACCTCATAAAATTGGGAGGGTCTCCATGCTCATCCCTAAATGGTCATTGAGGGATTTGCTCAAGGATTTCATCTGCAACCATAGAATTACGGTTAAGGAGATCTTCAAAATGTTCTTTCCAGCAAGAATTGATGGCTTAGTTGTCCTTCAGAAGTGTGGTTCCATCCTTACAGCGAAGAGGATTCATAACATAACAAATTGGCCCATAAACAGCCTTCGTGGCATGGGTATAAGCCTTCCCTGGTGCAGCCGCCCCCGAGGGACACCGGGGCCATGGTGGCCCCGGCCCTTCCCTGAGGACCTCCCACCTACTGCTACCAGCTGCTGCTGCCTGCCAACCTGCAGTCTACACGCACCCCAGGTCTCCGCTGCTCGCCACGTCGTTTCTGCTCAGGGAATAAAATATAATACAATAAAAATTATAACAAAAGCAGCAGAAAAGTATTTACATATAGGCAATCTCTCAATAGGCCACATTCAGACAATTTCAAAAGAAGGTAATAATTAGGGCCCTACCAAATTCACAATCCATTTTGGACAATTTCACAGTCATAGGATTTTAAAAATTGTAAATTTCATGATTTCAGCTATTTAAATCTGAAATTTCATGGTATTGTAATTTTAGGGGTCCTGACCCAAAAAGGAATTGGTGGGGGGGCCACAAGGTTATGGGGGGGTTCAGTACTGCTACCCTTACTTCTGCACTGCTGGTGGTGGCAGCTCTGCCTTCAGAGCTGGGCAGCTGGAGAGCCGTGGCTGCTGGCCGGGAGCCCAGCTCTGAAGGCAGAGCCACCTTCAGCAGCAGCGCAGAGGGAAGGCTGGCATGGTATGGTATTGCCACCCTTACTTCTGCGCCACTGCTGGCAGGGCACTCCCTGCAGAGCTGGGGACCTGGCCAACAGATGCTGCTCTTCAGCTGCCTAACTCTGAAGGCAGTGCAGAAGTAAGGCTGGCAATACCATGACCCCTCTAAAATAAGCTTGTGACCCCCCTGCAGCTCCCTTTTGGGTCAGGACTGCCAATTTGAGAAACACTGGTTTCCCCTGTGAAATCTGGATAGCATAGGGTAAAAGCATGCAAAAGATCAGATTTCATGGGGGGAGACCAGATTTCACGGTCTGTGACGCATTTTTCATAGCCAAGAATTTGATAGGCCCTAGTAGTAATAACAACATGGTTCTAGCAGTTTTTTGCTGCAATGCATATAGTTTAATAACACAGGGCCAGGAATCAAAGAAAACTTTTTTTGACATGGAAAACAAACCTGCTGTGATATGTGTACAAGAAATATCGTTGGAAAAGAAAACCTATGTGTAGACTTCCAGAACATGATATAATCAATGACAGAGAAATAACAAAAGGAGGAGAGGTCTGTACATTTATAAAGGAAGGCCTTAGCAACATCATAATAGCCACACACAAGTTTTCAATACCACATCATTAAGATTCCTCTGCAGAATAACACCACCTTTATATGAATCTATAATGTCTACAACCCATGTAAAAAGCTAGACAATTTAAATTGGAAGAGTTATTTAAAAGTATTAAAGACCTGTATATTATTGGTGGAGATCTTAATAGCCATAATGAATTATGAAGAAGCAGGAAAACTGATTGTAATGTCAAATGCCTAGAACAATCCACTGACATGCACAACCTGGTATTACTAAATACTGGAGCACCTACTAGGTTTAATTTGGTGGATGGAACTTTTTCATATTTACATCTGGAAATTGCAACAAGCAATATAGCAAGCAAATGCAGCTGGCAAATTTACAAAGAAGGTGGAACGGGAAGTGATCATTTCCCTATGTTAATTACATATCAAGGTCAGGGTAATGTTAAAAACACTGAAGGAATTTCTACCTGGAGCCTTACAAAAGTAACTGCAGACTCTTTAAGAGTAAATGTGATTGAATATCTAAGTAACAATTATATAAGTGATAATTTAGAGGAATTTCAGGATGATATAATCAAGGGAGTTGTAGCAGCAGCCAACCTAGCTATATGTACGACATTGAAGTGCCACAGACTCAGAAATCCATTACCGTTAGAATGAAGATTGTAAAACAGCAATTAAAGAAAGAAATTAGGCATACAAAAGAAACAAAAAATACAATGACTTGCAAGGACTTAATGAACTATAAAAGATGTAAAGCAGTGGCACAAAGACTTGTTTAAAAAGGCAAAGAAAGAGAGGTGGAGAAAGTATTGTGGAAAAATGAACAAAAATTCTAAGGTTACAGAGATATATAAACAAAGTTAAAAGAATGAATGGAATATAGAGTAAAAATAAATTTATACCTGGTCTAAATGTAAATGATAAAATTGGAATTTCTAATGTAGGAAAAGCTTATTTTTAGCAACAGTGGTCCAAACAATTGGTAGTGATATCAATCAAAATTAAGATTTTGTGAACAAAAAGGAAAGTTTGTTTAAGAAAACAGAGTTCCCCAATGGCTGGGTACACAGTAAAGATGATGTACTGAATGAAAGTTTCGGTATACAGAAACTCAAAAAAGCTACGACAGCCCTAGATAAAGATAGCATATGTAATGCAATAATTAAGCATCTACCAAAATGAAGTTTAAGGGTTTTATTGAAATTGTATAATAATGCAGGGATTCTCAAACTTAATTGCAGTGTGATGCCCTTCTGACAACAAAGTTATTATATGACCCTGGGAGTGGCGAGGGGGAGGGGGAGGTGAGGCAGAGCCTGAGCTCCACTGCCTCAGGTGGAGGGAAAGGGAGCCGCAGCCCGAACCCTGCACTGCCCAGGCTTCAGCTTCAGTCCTGAGTCCCAGCAACTTTGGGGTCCCAACCCACAGTCTGAGACCTACCATAATATATGGGGGAAAGAATACTATCAGAAGAATGGTTTCAGAGTAGTAGCCGTGTTAGTCTGTATTCACAAAAAGAAAAGGAATACTTGTGGCACCTTAGAGACTAACAAATTTATTTGAGCATAAGCTTTCGTGAGCTACAGCTCACTTCATCGGATGCATTGGGTGGAAAATACAGTGGGGAGATTTATATACACACACAGAGAACATGAAACAATGGGTTTTATCATACACACTGTAAGGAGAGGTTTCATAGTAGCAGCCGTGTTAGTCTGTATTCGCAAAAAGAAAAGGAGTACTTGTGGCACCTTAGAGACTAACAAATTTATTAGAGCATAAGCTTTCGAGTGTAAGGAGAGTGATCACTTGCCAACTCTGTCCACATATCTATTCAGGGGACACCATCATAGGGCCTAATCACATCAACCACACTATCAGAAAGAAAAGGAGTACTTGTGGCACCTTAGAGACTAACAAATTTATTAGAGCATAAGCTTTCGTGAGCTACAGCTCACTTCATCGGATGCATCCGATGAAGTGAGCTGTAGCTCACGAAAGCTTATGCTCTAATAAATTTGTTAGTCTCTAAGGTGCCACAAGTACTCCTTTTCTTTTTGCGAATACAGACTAACACGGCTGCTACTCTGAAACACACTATCAGAGGCTCATTCACCTGCACATCTACCAATGTGATATATGCCATCATGTGCCAGCAATGCCCTTCTGCCATGTACATTGGTCAAACTGGACAGTCTCTACATAAAAGAATAAATGGACACAAATCAGACGTCAAGAATTATAACTTTCAAAAACCAGTTGGAGAACACTTCAGTCTCTCTGGTCACTCGATTACAGACCTGAGAGTGGCTATCCTTCAACAAAAAAACTTCAAAAACAGACTCCAACGAGAGGCTGCTGAATTGGAATTAATTTGCAAACTGGATACAATTAACTTAGACTTGAATAGAGACTGGGAGTGGATGGGTCATTACAGAAAGTAAAACTATTTCCCCATGTTATTTCTCCCCCCTCTCCCCCCACGTTCCTCAGACGTTCTTGTTAACTGCTGGAAATGGCCCACCTTGATTATCACCATAAAAGGTTTTCCTCCTTCCTCCCCGCTTCCTGCTGGTAATAGCTCATCTTAAGTGATCACTCTCCTTACAGTGTGTATAATAAAACCCATTGTTTCATGTTCTCTTTGTGTGTGTATATAAATCTCCCCACTGTATTTTCCACCGAATGCATCCAATGAAGTGAGCTGTAGCTCACGAAAGCTTATGCTCAAATAAATTTGTTAGTCTCTAAGGTGCCACAAGTACTCCTTTTCTTTTTATCAGAAGAATGTAAGCAAGTGATGGTTACACTAATAGGAAAACCTGCCATCATGTGTGGGGAAAATTATGGAAAAAATGATAAATGAGAGATTAGTAGCATACTTGGCTGCGGGTGGGAAATGAAATTAGAAACAGAGTACAAAGTGGTTTCAGGAAAGTGAGATGCAGAGTTGATCATATTATAAAATTTGACATGGAAATACAAAAAAGCATGAGGAACAGAGTTTGATAGCTATTTTTTTTTTTGACATTGAAAAAGCATATGACTTGCTCTGGAGGAAAGACTTGCCAAATAAACTGACTGAAACTGGAATAAGAGGAAGAATTTTCTGGTGGATAAGGGACTTTTTAGGTTATAGAACCATACAAGTTTGGTGGGGATTGGGATGGCTTTGTCAAATATTTATAAACTTACTAATAGCACTCCACATGGAAGTGTTATCAGCCCTCTCTTGCTTAACATCATGATTGATGATCTCCCAGAAAGTGTACAGACAGGAATCAGTATTACCCTATGTGACGTTCTGTACCTCGGGGGAACACCCAGCACCCCTATGTTCATCCTTATAATATGATTGTGTGGTATCTAATACAAAGTTTATCATATTGGGTGTCTTCGGAAGGCTCATGATGTACTGAGCATTGTTATGGTAATGTTATAGGTTGTAATTTCATGTATATAGTTGTGAGGCTGAAAATGTGTCCTTGTTGCTTAAAGCAAGCCCAGGCAAAAACTCTCCAAAAGCAGATGGGGCAGTTCATACCTCATCAGGGCAGGTATGGGACAAACCCAGCCCAGCCTCACAAGAACAAAGAACACTGGCCCAGGCAACAACAAAGGATCTGTTGGACTCTCGAGTGAGTCACTTCCCTTCCTTTGGTCAGTTTGGGACTGCGATGAGGTAATGCTCACCTGACTCAGAAGGGGGGAGGGGGCAAAGCAAGAGGGAAGAAAGGACATGATAAAAGGGAGAGATGTTTGCCAGGGCTCTTCCTCTCTCTTCCACCTCCATTTATAGACATCACCACAAAGCAACTGAAACGCTGATCAAACGGGAGAGCCTGGCTGAAGGGCAACCAGCCAGCCTGTGGTGAGAAGGATCTAAGTTTGTAAGGGCACTGGAAGTGTTAAGATCAGCTTAGAATGAGTTTTGCTTTTGTTTCATTTGACCAACTTGTTATGCTTTGACTTATAATCACTTAAAATTTACCTTTATAGTTAATAAATTAGTTTGTTTATTCTACCTGGAGCAGTGCGTTTGGTTTGAAGCACATCAGAGACTCCCCTTGGGATAACAAGCCAGGTAAATATCAATTTCTTTGTTAAATTGACGAACTCATATAAGCTTGCAGCGTCCAAGACTGCAAGACGGAGGTTCCTAGGGTTGTTTCTGGGACCGGAGATATTGGCTAGTGTCATTCAGTTGCACAATCCAAGGAGCAGCTTACATGCCAGAGACTGTACGTGAGCAGCCCAGGAGTGGGAGTTCTCACAGCAGAACAGGGTAAGGCTGGCTCCCAGAGTCAAGGATTGGGGTGACCTAGCCGATCACCGGTCTGGATAACACCAGAGGGGAACGTCACACCTTATTTGTGGACGACTGTGCTATATGGGCCAAACACAGAAGACTTTAGACAGCTGTGGAAAGAAGTGATGAGGAATTCAGGAGGATTTCAGAAAGGAGAGCTACTTGTGGATTTAAATTCTATCTTGCTAAAAAAAGAAGGAAGAGTGGGAAAGAATGGAACCTATATCTCTATGAAGAGAGAACTCAGGTAGTTCAAAATTTTACATTCTCAGGAGTTATGTTCAATAACTAACTAACTTGGAAGGGCGATACAGATAATGCCAAGAGTAAATGTAAAGGTTGGATGAATCTGATTAGAAAGTATTTCTGGGAACAGCTGGGATGCAGATAAAAATACACTGATGATGCTGTATAGGGCACTGATAAGACCAGTTATAGATAATGACTACCAAGACTTCAATGTTTCTAACTCAACATTTACAGAATTAGAGCTGATCCAAGCCCAAGCTCCGTGAATCACATGTAGTGTGAATATTACAACACTGTGGGATGCAGGTAGCTACCAAAGAAATGCCTATACATTTAAGGATGAAATTGTTAGATTTAACGTTTTGGGCTCAGGTAAATGGAAATATTGAAGATAAGAGTGCTCAACAAATACACAAGGGCTGTTGGGAATTAAGACGACCAGATGTAACTGGCTGCCACAAACTCCCACATGTTAACAGGGTCAAAAGGTGGATAAAAGACTTGAATGAAAAGGATGGACTGGAAGAGATTGAAATCTTTAGTCCTGGGAAAACAAACTATAGCTGGGGATGGTTCTCTCTCCAGCTGTGGATCTGGAATTAAATGATAAAACAAAGGAACGAGCAGGACCATCTGATATGAGGAAAGAAGTTTATACACGGCAAATGGGGTCAGCATTGCCAAATCTACACTGATAGATCTAAAGATGACAACACAGATCGAATGGAAACAACCTTTCATATCCGTGAATTTGAAATTGAGATTGATATGAAAATATCCAGTTTTGTGGCCGTTATAACAGCCGAATTGGTGGGCATCCTGTTGGCACTGACCTGGCTAAGAAATGTACATGCAGCTGTAGCTGTGATCCTATCTGACTCTCTTCATTGGGTATAATAGTGATCAAAAAGGGAGCCTTGGAAAGCAGGAAGATTTAATCAATGAAATACTGTTCTTAAGTATGGAGATAGTACAATTAGTATACATGTAATAATAGTGTGGATTCTAGCACATGACAGGATACCTGGCAAAGAGACAGCTGATAAAGCAGTAACAAATCCCTTACAAAATGAGGAGTTTGATACAAATATCCAGCTGAGTACACAGAACTTCAAAAGTTTGTTAAGAGAGAGCGTAAGAAAGAAAGGCAAGAAATATGGACCAAAAGAGGAAAGAAGGACAATGTTCTATTAAATATGTCCTAAACTGGAGGATAATGTTACACTTCACAGCTTCAACAGAAGAAGCGAACTATTTAGAGTGCTAACAGGTTTCTGGGGCCCGAATGGTAATTTGTATCTATTAAATGCACATGAAGATGGGTTGTGTGAAACACGCATGGGCGGTGGGTATAATAGGTCAGAGAAGGCTAAGCCCTGGCACAGCTGCCACAACCCGCCACCAGACACCTGGGCCATGGTGACCCTTCCCCTTCTCCGAGACCTCCACTGCCTGCTGCTGCCTGCCAATAAGTCCTCCACTCAGAGACAAGTAGGGGGCGGGGCACGTGGGGTCACAGACAGCTGCAGTGGCACAGGAGCCAGCAAACAGAGCTGTAAACAGGGGAGTCTGAGTGGGAATTTGTAAGGGGAGTTTGGGGGGAAGACTAGGAGAGCCAGGCAGAGGAACAGACAGGCTAGTGAAGGGAGTGGGTGGTGGTCTGGCAGTGTTTTGGTGCTCGTTGGGGGTTTGTTTTGCTGTGGGGGGTGGTGTTTTGGTTTGGTTTGTGTTTGTGTTTGTGTTTCCCTGACTAACAGGCCTTAGGTGGGAAGGCGATGACAGATACAGAGGCAGCAGTGGTAGTGACCCAAGTGGTGGGTCACAATGAAGATGACTGGATATGGAAGCTGTGGCATGTACATGATCCTGGAGCAAGCACCTGAAAAGAATTTTGTCTGTATGAACTGCTGCCTGATAGAGCTGATGGAAGAAAAGATCCGAGGATTGGAGATGCAGGTGGAAACTCTGGTTGAGTTTTTAGAAGGGGGTTTGAGCGGATGATGAAACAAAGACATGATGAGGCTGAAGGGAAAAGCTCAGACTTGCAGATGGAAGCAGGACCAAAGAACTCTGAGGGGAGACTGCTGGGTGAGGAAAGTGGATAGTGGAAGCATGTGACTAAGAGAACCAGACAGAGGAAAAGACGGGCCAGTAAAGGAGAAATAGAGCTCAGGAACAGGTTTGCGGAGTTTGAAAAAAGTTGAAGAAGGGGCACAGCAGGTGGTCACTGAAGGTGAGAGGGCAAGGAAGAAAAGAGCAGCTAATCCTATAGGAAGAGGGGAAGAGTCAATGGAGATAAGAACACCAAATATGAGCCCCAGGAGGATACGGGACGGGTTGCAGAGGATTGAAAGGGACAATATGAATCGAGAGAACTTGATCGATATGAATCGATATGAATCGAGAGAATATGACAATATGAATCGAGATAATATGAACCGGAGAATCACACTGTCACCAGGAAAAGGCAGGTCTACGTGATTGGGGACTCCTTACTGAGAAGAATAGACAGACCTGTAACCAGAATTGATCCAGAGAACAGAAGGGTGTGCTGTCTGCTGGGTGCTAAAATATGCGATATGGACCTGAGGCTGAAGAGGATCCTAACAGGAGTGGGAAAGAATCCACTGATTGTCCTTCATGTGGGAACAAATGATACGGCTAAATTCTCGCTGGAACATATCAAGGGAGACTATGCCAGGCTGGGGAAGACACTTAAGGAAATCGAGGCTCAGGTGATCTTCAGTGGGATTCTGCCTGTTCCTAGAGAAGGGCAACAAAGGTGTGACAATATTATGATGATCAACAGATGGCTCAGCTATAAGGAGGGCTTTGGGACGTACGGCCACTAGGAAGCATTCATGGACAGAGGACTGTTCTCTCGGGATGGATTTCACCTGAGTAGGGAGGGAAGTAGACTTCTAGGATGGAGGCAGGCACAACTGATCAAGAGAGCTTTAAACTAGGAATTTGGGGGAGATGGTTGGGAGATGTCCAGGTAATCTCCACGCCAGATTTTAACATTGAGAGGGAAGAAAACGAAGTAAGAAAGGATACAGCCATGGATAGGAGAATGGACATAAGGAGGAAGGGTAGTGTAGATACCAGTCTAATAGGTGATACTGGTGGTAGAATGGTTTCTCTCACTGTCAAGGTTCTTTCCCCACTCTGAACTCTACGGTTCAGATGTGGGGACCTGCATGAAAAACACCCTAAGCTTATTTTTACTATCTTAGGTTAAAACTTCCCCAAGGTACAAACTATTTTACCTTTTGCCCTTGGACTTTATTGCTGCCACCACCAAGCGTCTAAAAATATATATAACAGGGAAAGAGCCCGCTTGGAAACGTCTTTCTCCGCAAAATTCTCCCAAACCCTAACACCCTTTTTCCTGGGGAAGGCTTGATAAAAATCCTCACCAATTTGCATAGGTGAACACAGACCCAAACCCTTGGATCTTAAGAACAATGAAAAAGCAATCAGGTTCTTAAAAGAAGAATTTTAATTGAAGAAAAAAGTAAAAGAATCACCTCTGAAAAATAAGGATGGTAAATACCTTACCGGGTAATCAGATTCAAAACATAGAGAATCCCTCTAGGCAAAACCTTAAGTTATAAAAAGACACAAAAACAGGAATATGCATTCCATTCAGCACAGCTTATTTTATCAGCCATTTAAACAAAACAGAATCTAACGCATATCTAGCTAGATTACTTACTAAGTTCTAAGACTCCATTCCTTTTCTGTTCCTGGCAAAACAACACACAGACAGAGAAAACCTTTGTTTCTCCCCCGCCCTCCAGCTTTGTCTCCTCATTGGTCATTTTGATCAGATGCCAGCGAGGTTATCCTAGCTTCTTAACCTTTTACAGGTGAAAGAGTTTTTCCTCTGGCCAGGAGGGATTTTAAAAGTGTTTACCCTTCCCTTTATATTTATGACACTCACATTCTTTACCCGATTAGGCACAGACAAACAGCAAAAATTAAGATGTTTGTACACTAATGTGAGGAGCCTAGGTAACAAAATGGAGGAACTAGAGCTATTGGTGTACGAAGTGAAACCAGATATTATAGGGATAACAGAAACATGGTGGAATAGTAGTCATGACTGGAGTACAGGTATTGAAGGGTATGTGCTGTTTAGGAAAGACAGAAATAAAGGCAAAGGTGGTAGAGTAGCATTGTATATCAATGATGAGGTAGATTGTAAAGAAATAAGAAGTGATGGAATGGATAAGACAGAGTCTGTCTGGGCAAAAATCACACTGGGGAAGAAAGCTACAAGAGCCTCCCCTGGGATAGTGCTTGGGGTGTGCTGTAGACCGCCGGGATCCGATTTGGATATGGATAGAGATCTCTTTAATGTTTTTAATGAAGTAAATACTCATGGGAATTGTGTGATCATGGGAGACTTTAACTTCCCAGATATAGACAGGAGGACAAATGCTAATAATAATAATAGGGCTCAGATTTTCCTGGATACGATAACTGATGGATTCCTTCACCAAGTAGCTGCTGAACCCACAAGAGGGGATGCCATTTTAGATTTGCTTTTGGTGAGTAGTGAGGAGCTCATAGAAGAAATGGTTGTAGGGACAACCTTGGTTTGAGCGATCACGAGCTAATTCAGTTCAAACTAAATGGAAGGATAAACAAAAATAGATCTGTGACTAGGGTTTCTGATTTCAAAAGGGCTAACTTTAAAAAATTAAGGAAATTAGTTAGGGAAGTGGATTGGACTGAAGAACTTGTGGATCTAAAGGTGGAGGAGGCCTGGAATTACTTCAAGTCAAGGTTGCAGAAACTATCAGAAGCCTGCATCCCAAGAAAGGGGAAAAAACTCATAGGCAGGAGTTGTAGACCAAGCTGGATGAGCAAGCATCTCAGAGAGGTGATTAAGAAAAAGCAGAAAGCCTACAAGGAGTGGAAGATGGGAGGGATCAGCAAGGAAAGCTACCTTACTGAGGTCAGAACATGTAGAGTTAAAGTGAGAAAGGCCAAAAGCCATGTAGAGTTGGACCTTGGACCTTGCAATAGTAAAAGGTTCTATAGCCATATAAATAAGAGGAAAACAAAGAAAGATGAAGTGGGACCACTAAACACTCAGGATGGAGTGGAGGTTAAGGATAATTTAGGTATGGCCCAATATCTAAACAAATACTCTGCCTCAGTCTTTAATGAGGAGTTTAGGGATAATGGTAGGATGACAAATGGGAATGAGTATATGAAGGTAGATATTACCACATCCAAGGTAGAAGCCAAACTCGAACAGCTTAATCGGACTAAATTGGGGGCCCCAGATAATCTTCATCCAAGAATATTAAAGGAACTGGCACACGAAATTGCAAGCCCATTAGCAAAAAATTTAGTGAATCTGTAAACTCAGGGGTTGTACCATATGACGGGAGAATTGCTAATATAGTTCCTATTTTTAAGAAAGGGAAAAAAGTGATCCGGGTAACTACAGGCCTGTTAGTTTGACATCTGTAGTATGCAAGGTCTTGGAAAAAATTTTGAAGGAGAAGGTAGTTAAGGACATTGAGGTTAATGGTAATTGGGACAAAATACATAGTTTTACAAAAGGTAAATCGTGTCAAACCAATCTGATCTCCTTCTTTGAGAAGGTAACAGAATTTTTTTAAACAAAGGAAACACAGTGGACCTAATGTACCTTGACTTCAGTAAGGCATTTGATATGGTGCCTCATGGGGAATTATTAGCTACATTGGAAAAGATGGGGATCAATATGAAAATTGAAAAGTGGATAAGGAACTGTCTAAAGGGGAGACTACAACGGGTCATACTGAAAGGTGAATGTCAGGCTGGAAGGAGGTTACTAGTGGAGTTTCTCAGGGATAAGTTTTGGGACCAATCTTATTTAATCTTTTTATTACTAACCTTGCCACAAAAAGTGGGAATGTGCTAATAAAGTTTGCAGATGACACAAAGGTGCGAGGTATTGCCAATACAGAGAGGGACCAGGATATCATACAGGAAGATCTGGATGAGCTTGTTAACTGGAGTAATAGTAATAGGATGAAATTTAATAGTGAAAAGTGCAAGGTCATGTATTTATGGATTAATAACAAGAATTTTTGTTATAAACTGGGGATGCATCACTTGGAAGTAACAGAGGAGGAGAAGGACCTCGGAGTATTGGTTGATCACAGGATGACTATGAGCCGCCAATATGATATGGCCATGAAAAAGCTAATGAGGTCTTGGGATGCATCAGGCGAGATATTTCCAGTAGAGATAAGGAGGTGTTAGTACCGTTATACAAGGCACTGGTGAGACCTCATTTGGCCTATTGTGTGCAGTTCTGGTCTCCCATGTTTAAGAAGGATGAATTCAAACTGGAACAGGTACGGAGATGGGCTACTAGATTGATCCAGGGAATGGAAAACCTGTCTTATGACAGGAGAATCAAGGAGCTTGGCTTGTTTAGCCTAACCAAAAGAAGGCTTAGGGGAGATATGATTGCTCTCTATAAATATATCAGAGGGATAAATACCAGGGAGGGAGAGGAATTATTTAAGATCAGTACCAGTGTGGACACAAGAACAAATGGATATAAACTGGCCATCAGGAAGTTTAGACTTTAAATTAGACAAAGGTTTCTAACCATCAGAGGAGTGAAGTTCTGCAATAGCCTTCCAAGGGGAGCAGTGGAGGCAAAAGACATATCTGGCTTCAAGACTAAGCTTGGTAATTTTATGGAGAGGATGGTATGATGGGATAGCCTAATTTTGGCAATTAATTGATCTTTGACTATTAGGGGTAAATATGCCCAATTGGCTGTGATGGGACGCTAGATCAGGTGGGATCTGAGTTACTACAAAGAATTCTTTCCTGGATGTCTGGCTGGTGAGTCTTGCCCACATGCTCAGGGTTTAGTTGATTGCCATATTTGGGATCAGGAAGGAATTTTCCTCCAGGGCAGATTGGCAGAGGCCCTTGGGTTTTTCACCTTCCTCTGCAGCATGGGTCACTTGCTGGAGGATTCTCTGCACCTTGAAGTCTTTAAACCACGAGTTGAGGACTTCAGTTGCTCAGACGTAGGTCAAGGGATTGTTACAGGAGTGGATGGGTGAGATTCTGTGGCCTGTGTTGTACAGGAGGTCAGACTAAATGACCATAATGGTCCCTTCTGACCTTAAAATCTATGAGTCTAGGAAAACGAGCAAAGTTAAGGAAACGGCTGAACATTGGCCATGTAGGGAGAATTATACAGAAAGAATAATTCTTTAGGAAGAACTAAGATGCCTCAAGGTGAGAGAATATAGACTGAAAGTATTGGTGAGAGTGCTGGGAAAATGGGGTAGCATTAAAAAAGGATGAAAGCACCTTTTCAAGGATACAGGATGGGTCATAGCCTCACATGCTGAGACTGCTGTGCCATAAAATGAGAGGAGAAGGGGAAGGAAACCAGGCAGGAGGCCCTGATGAGAAGTAGTGGGGAGTTTCCTCTCCTGGGCTACAAGCATAGTGAATTTGGGCAAAAGGAGTGTTTTGGTCTGAAGTCTGAAGGAAAGCTGTGGCAAGGGCTACAGAAGGCTCCTTCAGAGAGCAGGTTAGGCTCCTGTGAGGCCGTGAGGTAGAGCCAGTAAGAAGCAGAGATGCTGAATGCAAAAGCAAGGGGCAATTCTGGAGGAGTCGAGCAGAGGTATAACTCGTATGTGGTGGACCCAGGGAGAACACTGCAGAGGACTTGCTTGCAGGAGCCCTGACGTGAGAGATGTGGTTAGTGGGAAGAAGTCAGGGGGCAGCTGCAACAAGTCCGGCAGAGCACACTATAGCTACTTGTTATACTGTCTCTGGATTGGAACCCACTGTAGATGGTGGGTCTAGGTTCTCTTACCAATCAGTGGGAAGGTAGCATGAAGCTCCTGGCAAAGTGATAAGAACAATTGGAAGCCTTGAGATTTGGGCTGTGATGAAGACCATGCTGCCCAGAACTGGGACCAAAGACCTTTTTGTAAGAATATTAGCTCTATTAGATGGACTTTTTCTCCACCCAGAAGTGGTAGAACTAAGGTGTGATCTGTCCAGAAGGCCGATCCCTGGGAAAGGTTAGACTACCGTGGGACTGGAATGACCATCCACAGGGGATTCTAGATATGAAAGAGCTGCTATGCCACAACCAGCCACAAGGGATGTGCAGCAGGAAGCCACTTTTCTACAATTTGATAAAAGAAATAGTTGTTTTTATTTTCTGCATAATTACCCTGTAGAATTCCCTGCCACAAGACAGAAGCCAAGAGCTTAGTAGGATTCAAAACAGGACTAGGCATATATGACTATTGTATGTAGGTATACTAGGTAGGATAAAAATGTATGAAGGACAGCAATCATGTTTCAGGATATAAGCCCACTATTAACTGCATGAGATTAGGAAGAAATTTTCCCCATAGGCAAAACATTATTAATCATTATGGGGATTTAATTCTTAATCTGCAGTATCAGGTATTTGCCACTGTTGAGACAGGATTCTGAAATACATAGATCACTGTTCTGACCCACTATGGCAATTCCCATTTGAAGACTAGACTGTGTAGGAACCTTCCATAGTGACTTTACTGTTCTCCATTTTACGTCTTAAAACGGAGGATTACAAACTACAAAACTGTCAATATTCCACACTGGGAAAAAAAATCAGGTTCAGATATATATGAACATCAAAACTTTGTCAGTTTCAGGAGAGCAGTATTTTATGCTCCACTTCTCTCTCCCCCACTAAATTATTCAACTGGTACAACCTATTTGCTATAATGCAGCTCCTCACAGCACTCTCAAGCAGTTCTATATCTCCTGGCTTCCAACCTGAATTGTCACAATGCAGTTTTGGCTAGTTTCTTTTGGCTTACTTAGTGGTTTACTCCTAACAAAATAGCTCCTTTGCCCCCAATTCCATAAGAAAGATTTATAAAAATTTTCACTCAGTAGTTCAAAGACTACCTCAAATAACTGAAGTACATCATGGATATTTGACACTACTACAGAAACAGAGTTACTTGACAATATATCACTTAGAAGCAGTGATCTTTCAGGAAGCAAAGAGGAAATGATGAGGCTCCTAAACATATTGCTAGGGATGCAAGCCAGGTAGAAGAAAACTAGTCTTTGACCACTGTCAAATATGGAGAGAAAAGCTGGCAGCTATGGCTGGTTAGGCTGATGGGAGAGATGTAGATTACAAAGGAAGTAGGGCTGCCCACCCCCCATAAAATAAAGGAAAAGATCTTTCTGTAATGAAAGAATATTGATTTTTACAGGGGGGGGGGAAGAGGGAGGAAAGAAGGGGTAATTGTTAATCAAGTGACCAATTGGGGACAAGAAAAATGAGGTAGCTGAGGACTATGATTGTAGTGGTGATAAATTGCTGGAACCATGATAAAAAGTAATTTGTTGCTTTTTCTATTTGGTTTATCTCTGGTGTTATTTCCCAGAATAAGTGGAAGGAAGCTGCCCTGTGTGATTTCGTATGTACGATTAGATAAAAGAAGCTGAGAATGAAATGGCTTGTCTTTCCTTTCACTACCTGGCTTAAGAAGGTTTGTGGTATTGGAGTAAGTTTTGCACTCCCTGCAATATGGCATGCCTGAAAATCAGTGCCAGTGTTTCCTCTCTCTAAAACAGGCTTATTCCTTCCATATGCCTGTCTCCAAGGAATACAGTAAATATATGCCTGTTAAAGCAAAAATCTAATTGCTATTATATCCAAAAACTAGATAAAACTATGTCATTTGCTTTCTAAGCAAAGATCATATTCTAAAGAGTAGCTTTATATTGTTGACAGGGAAGTATGTTAAGAGATCTCCAACAGGAAAGATGGATCTCTGTGAAGACAACTTTCTAAGCTTTTTCTGTGGAACTGAAAATAGCTACTTGCTCAGGTATTTGGGGAGGAAGGACCTTGATGAGGGCTAACTTTCCTCAGGGAGGGGAACCTTGTTCCTTGCTATAAGGCTATTGGTTAAAACACTTTTTCAATTAATTACTTTTTTTATGGATATTGAATAATCAAACTAAACAGACTTTTTTTAAGAAGAAGAAAGGGAGAGATGGGTGTTTGACTCTAAAAAATGGGTGATAAACTTGGTGCAGTACATGTTGCCAGTTGACATACTAGGTTTACTGAAAACAGTCAATAAATGTCAGCAGTTAAAGCTTCTAATATTTCTGTCCGAAACAATACAGACTCTAAAATCTTCACTGTATAAGAGGTGAGGTGGCAAGAAGGCACAGGAAACTTATTCTTTTCATTAAGAGCGACAAGTTGTGGAAGAATACCAGGTCTGTGACCTTCAGTGTGAAGTTTATGAATTTCTTAACTTGAAACCTTGATTGTCTTGCTTGATGTATAGAAAAAAAGCATGAAGTATTATTCTCTTCTGCTTTTAATCTTGGAAAGCTAGTCCCACCACTACAAAATGTAAATAAGCTATCAGATCAGAAAGATCATGTTTTGTGCTCTATTTGCACAAGTGTAAATCAGAACAGAGGAAAGCAAGGCCCAAAACTGTATATGTGTATTTACTATTACAGGTTTGTGGGCACCTTCTACTTGTTAGTGTCATTCTTGAGTGAAGAAAGACAAGGAAATGTTGCTCTTGGTTAATTGTATTAATTTGGTTAATTTGTATGCAATTAACAGTTCTAAAATTTAAGCTTCACAGCATCAAAAACAGAATAAAAGAATAAGGGTACAAATGAATAAATTCAGTTTGAAAATGACAAATGTTTGTTTGGATTTTCTTGGACTTCTGAAATTATGACGCTTATAACCAAGGAGTGACTTGTGGTGATGCTCTTAAATCTCACTCTGGGTCAACTCTTTGCTAGTCATGCTACCATTCCCAATTGCCATTCATAATCTTTCTCACTGATGTCCTTTGGGGATGATTCTTGCACCTTCTATGTTATGTCTAGTTGGTAACGGGTAGAAATGTTTTTTGGTGTATTTGAGTGGGCCTGCCTAAGGATTTTGGGGAGCTTCAGTAACTCTCTGGCACCTCAAACTTTGATTACAACAAAACTATTTAAAACATTGTTCTCGACTCCCAAGATGAGGTTCTTAGGTGAGCAATAAAAATAATGAATTAATTTATAAGTGAGTTGTTTGTGAAAGGTGCCAGACTGATTGGGAAACAATCCATAATCACATCAGCTTCATTGAACTACATATCTGAAGAAGAGAGAACTGGTGGTGTAAGATGAAGTAATTCCCTGCAAGTCCTTCTCATCTATGGATAACAAAAGACAATCTCTGAGGTAAACTACAAATATTTATCTGCCCATTCAATCTTTGACTTGCCTGAGACTGCCAAAAATTGGTACTAATTGTGGTGGTGGTATGACGTGGACATTCGTTCTCTAGGAACTAGACAAACAGTGTCTGTCACCCACATTCTCCACCAAATGTTGGGGAGGCTAAGGTCCAAATCTGGCAGTACTGCCCAGCAGCAAGAGACAGTGGCTGGGGATAGGAGAACCCAGGCCACCTCTACGCCACCAGCTTAGAACCCTGGTGCCCAGAGCCCTGTGAATAACAGTCCAAATATGTGGCCCTGGGGCAGGTGCCCTTACACCTCTACGCTGGGCTACTGCCTACCCCAGCTTCAGTTCTTCCATTTGCACCACCGGTCAGCTTCCGAGATCCCCCTGGAATTCTCTCTGATCACACTCTGGAGGGTTTTCCTTTATCATCCACAGCCCATCGTTCCCTGCCCCCATAGAGGGAAGGACCTGTGGCAGCTTGGCAGTGGGGCCTGGTCTCAGCTGCGTAGAGCCCCAGTGGTTTCTCTGCAGGAGCTTGCAGTGCACAACTGCTCCTCTGCTCTATCCACCCAGACTTATCTGAGCTGCTCCTTTGTGAGCCCCACCTCCAAAGTGAGTATGCCCACCAGGTGTGGCTGGGTGGGGCCTTCTGGATCCAGAGCTTTATGTTATGTTCTTTAACCCTTAGTTCACCAGTGTGTGGCTCATATACCCCATCACAATAACCAGTGTAGATGAAACACATATTTAAACTATTCACAAATTAGTTACCTGACATTACTAATGCTGCCTGTGGGGCTAGTTGATGTAATACAGCTTTAATTGATTAGGAAACTTATGCCTGGATTATCAAAGAAAATTATTATTGCATAATAAAAGAGAAGCCTCAGTCCAGTCTATAAGTCTGACACTGCTGCCACTGTAGTAAATTGTACAAGTATTCATTTCAAAAAGTAGAATTTGGGACCTAAAGTTGTGAAGTAGTTGCCTTTGACTGTATAAACAGGAAAGAAAGCACAGTGGAAGTAGCACCTTCCTGACTACTTAATAGACAAATCACATGAGCTACCAAACCGTATAGCTTTATGGCTCAAGCCATATATAGCGCTCAATTCTGACCTCAGCAGTAAGTATACTGTTTCAAACTGGACAAGCTTATGCATCTGAGCATTTAACAGCTGCCTTTATGGTAAACTGATGCTTGTTTGCATCCTCTAAAAAAGCATGTTACAGTAGATAAACATCCCCATATCTAATCAAAGATCCCATCTATGTCCTAAATTTAGATTGCATGCCATAGCTGAAAAACCACATTGTGACTACTGTTGCCAACTTAGGTTGGCCAAATTCCTGGAGATTTCATCACATGACATAAGCTTTAATTAAAAATTACACTTTAATTCCTGGAGACTCCAGGACAATTCTGGAGGATTGGCAAAACTAATTGTGACATGAGTTACACATAAATGAGAAGCCTGCTTTATACCATGAACTGCTGTATCCTGAACTGCAAGCAATGGAAGACTATCACCTGTAAAAACGGCAGTGTTGCCAGAAAAAAAGGTTATTTTAAAAAGGTTCCTGTTCTCCTCCCGCATTTTTCTAAACCTCTTTTAACAGTTTCACTCATTGAATTAATGCCAATAATTATAATTCAGTCACAGTTGCTCTGGTTAACTCAACACTAACTTAGACTCATGAATATTAAGAGAAAAAATTATGAAACTCAGTTGAGAGAATTCTCTGGAAATTTCCCTGGGTTGCTTTTTGTCAAGACATGGATGCAGCTAGGATACAAATATCAAGATTCTAACACATACTAGAGATAAAAAACGTATTCTTGCTGTAATTAGACAGAATCTAGTTTTTAACATTAAAAAATAAAATGTAGAGATTTAAAGTGCTTTATCCTCTTTTCAAGAAGAAATGCACTTAAGGTGTTGCTCATAAACTGTGTTTTCTTGATAAAATGCTCAAAAATCTCTAACTACAGGACCAAATCTGTAAATTAATCATAGGCCAGATCTCTTAAAAGCAAAACTGAAATCTCCCTTCAGAAAACTGTCTCTCACAGGGTGCCAATAGGAAACATATTTTCTCCAGGATAGACAGTGGGTATTGTATAGTCAAAACTCTTGTCTTAAGAAATGGCTGTCCCCTCCTGAAATCTAGATTCTTAAAAGATAGAAATTGGATTAAGAAATAGTGTTAGGAGATGAGGAAGAAAGGGAGTGTTATATATATATATATATATGGTATTAATGTATAAATATGGTATAAATATATATATACTCTGCTCTCAAGACATAAAACAAGATGACAAATATGGTGGTAACGTGGTGGGGAAACTAATGAGTTCTAAGCAAAATAAAAGCTGGAACAAACTTGAATGCATCCTGAGGAGCTATTATCACTAGAAATAAACTTAGTCTAAATCCACTCTTTCAAAATGCAGTTCTGAACCTCTTAACCTCCTCGTTAAACCTGGTTAAACCTTTTTTTTTTCTCACCCCTTTTTTTTTTTTAAAGAAAGTTGGCATCAGACAACTCTCCCAAACACTTAATCCAAATCACCACACTTCTAGCAATGTATCAGACAAGAGCAAGAGTTACTTGAATCCATTATACAACCTTCTACTCTGAGCGTGGTTGATTTGTAAACATAATTTTCTGTTTACTTAAAAAGGAACTACCTTCTAGCAAATGACCCAAATTAAATTATGGAGCCAAGGGAAGCTTTATAGCAACCCGCTTGTTCTCTTGGTCTGGTTCTGATAATATAATAAACAGTTTCTGCTATTTGGATGGCGGGGAGAGAACACACCCTGAAGTCAAAGTTAGTAAAAATCAGTGATACCTTGACATGTGTTTCTCACTATAAAGGAAGTTTCAAGAAGGGTTGGCTTCGACGTTGTGAAAGGTTAGCAACATGTGGTTTTTTCCTGATACTTTTTACCAAAAAAGTAATAAAAATATCAAATATTCCAGGTCCTAAAGTATAACTTGACATAACAAAGACAACACTTCAATCACTTAAGTTGTGCTGCTTTGCATTTAAGTTCTTGTGCCGAACAAGCAGACCAATATGGAAATTTTCTGATAATAGTCTGCTCACTACTCTACATGATAGCTTACCTGTGAGCCAAGCAGCGAAGAACTTAACACAAATAGCAGAAAGGCTTTGGTACAGAAAAATATACATTGAACTAAAAGTTCATAAAAGTTTATAAAGATTCATTGTTTCAACAGCACTTTAAGTCCATACCTCCAAATGAAACAAAGTAAAGATAAGATTTTAGTTTCCCCTTTAAACTTTTTATACTTACAGATTGCAGTGCAGCAAATAAAACATGCTGACAGCTAAAGTGGGGGTGTTTGAGAGTCAGTGATTCAGATTAGAAGTACATGAAAACTGATGTTCAAGGACTAAATAATTTGGTGGTTCTCCTTATCAATAGTAAATGCCAAAATCCAACACAATCCACAGCTGTCATTACTTTTCACCTTTGTGTGCAATACTGGCAAAGAGGCAAAAGACTGAATGGGCAGGAAGCCTTAACTACCTTCTCATACCTAGAGGATTCCCCCTAAAGAGGAGGCTTGAGACACTTTGGCTGGGGTGAGGAAAAGTACATTAACCCTGCTTGTGCTATATGCACTGTCATAGTAGATGGTGTTGGGCCTAGGATAGTAAGTATTAAGTGTTCTGAGCCACTAGCCCTGCACGCCATTTAAAGCCTTCAACACCAACTGACTTCACCAGGAGTTAAAGGTGCTAAGCATTTTGTAGGGGTGGTCAGGATTGGTTCCTTTTTATTACTTCAACTGCAGTGACATCTAAAGTTTCTAATCAAGAAGAGGGTCCCATTATGCTTCTCACAGCAGAGTATGCCTGCCCCCATCCTGCAGAACTTAATTTCAACATAGAAAAGTGCATAGAGAAAGGGCATATAACATACAAACTGAGTGAACAATGTGGTCTGCAAACATGCAGCTTCATTTATTTTTAACAATTTAGGAAGTGATTACACTTGGAGAAAAAGAAGAAAGGCTAGACAGGTGTGTGTCTGGGGTGGGCTGATGGAGAAAGGAGGGGAAATGGAGAGCACTGATAGGGTGTGGGGTGGGGTGAAAAGACCTGGAGGGAGAGTCAATTGGAATCAAAAGCCAGTCAGTGCACAAGAGATGTCTAGAGTAAACACTGTTGCTAGAAGTCGAATACGATCTTCAGTGTCTGGAGGACACTGCTGCAGCTGATTCTCAAGTCAGCAGGAGCAAAGAGGCTCTTCCAAAGCTGAACTTCTCCTGGGACTCACTTGATCGTGGGAGGTGGAATGGAGCCTGGTGCCCCAGAACAAGAGTGTTCGCCTGCACAGTTCTAAGTCCAGGACACTGGTTGGGACAGATGCGCCGACTTTCCAAAATGCCGGGGGGGTACTTGACCCAGGACTCAAGCACCCACCGAAAAAATAGGAGGTGCTCAGCCCACAAAAACCACCAGAAGGTGGCAAGAGCACGTACATGGCGCACAGTGCAACTGGCAGATGGAAAGCACCCACCAGCAAAAACAAAAGTCCGCACCTCTGTATAAGAGTCTATGTGGTGTTTAAACTTCATGAAAAGTTACCTGCATTGTTTTCACTTATCTTTGTCATAGAATCTCAGGGTTGGAAGGGACCTCAGGAGATCATCTAGTCCAACCCCCTGCTCAGAGCAGGACCAATCCCCAATTTTTGCCCTGATCCCTAAATGGCCCTTCAAGGATTGAACTCACACCCGTGGGTTTAGCAGGCTAATGCTCAAACCACTGATCTATCCCTCCCCCTCCTGTTATAATGTAGTAGCAAACATTTTACATTGTATATACCCCTGTAACTAAATAACCCATCAAATGAGGAAGAAGCCTTGTGGAATGCAAATGGAGAACTTCACAGAAAAGTGCTAATTTCAAAGCAAGTGGTCATTATGTGTGATGATCGGAGGTCAAAGACTCAAAATGCATTCCTCAGTCTCTGTCATCAAAGGAAAAGTCCACGTGGGTAGTGACAATGTCTGCTTGTTTTCTGTGAGTAGAACCTAGAAGCATGGATTTGAGGAAAGATCTGTCATCTCTGGACTGCTTGGACTCTTACAGGGAGTGGGTGAGGGGTTCCGGCTCTGGGAGGAAATTTGGGTGTGGGCTCTGGGCTGGGGCAGGGAGTTGGGGTGTGGGATGGGGGCAGGGGAGAGGCGCTTAGCTCGGGCAGTGCGGCTCCCAAGGCGACTGGCACACACACCCCTCCGGCAGCGGCTCATAGGCTCCGGGAGTGCCTTAGCTCTGCTGCTGGCACATCTCTGCACGCCTCTTGGGGAGAGGGAGGCAGCGGGTCTCCTTGCACTGCCTGGGGCAGGGACAGCACGTGGAACCGCCTCCCCCACCCCACCAGGGGCATGCAGAGACGTGCCAGCAGCCAGCCGCTTCTGGGAGCGGTGTGGAGACACTGGCCATGGCATGCAGGCAGCCTGCCTGCCTGAGCTCTGCTGCACCGCCGGCCAGGACTTGGGGGCAGGTTGTCAAAAATTTTTCCTCCATTTTGGGGGCTCCCCTGTCACTGGGGGGCCCCATGGTACCGCACAGTTTGTTTCATGGTAAATCTGCTCCCGGACTGGGTATTTAAATCTGAAACTAACTTCTCACCACTTATGCTGATTGGATGCTTTCTGCAATTCATTCATCTGGGCAATGACAACAGCCAAATTAGTTTTCTTCACTTGGTAGTATATTGTGCACTGACCAACACTTCACAAGAAAAGCTGTAACTATTATTGGACCTCAAGGATTAAAATACTGCTGTTTGTTCTTGGATTTTGTAAGCGTAGGACTTGAGAAAAACAAAGCTTAAACTAAGTTTGACTTAACTGTCCATTTATGAAGGGAATTGTGCATAGCATTAAGGCCCACTTAGTGTCCCATATTATGAGAACAAAAGGTCTAATGAGCAGCTGGTAAAATTCTGAATATGTAAAACCGGAAACATAAAAAAAGTCCACCTGTGGAACATGTTGCCGGAGTGAAGAGTCAAACACAAAGGTTGGAAATAATCGAAAGATAGTGTTAGGATCAACAATATACAAAGGTACATATGCCAATGTAAAGGTATATCTTCTGGACGTAAGTGTATCACAACTGTTACCAGATATGTCCGTTACTTTGGGGTATGCTCATTTATTAGGGTTACTCGTCTGGGGGTGGGGGGTGGAGGTTTCTGTAATTCTATTAATGTACTGCGTATGTCACTTGTGTGTTCATATGGAGCTCTACTCCTTCCTTCTGCAAGTCCCCTCTCAATGGAGCTATCCTGCAGGACCTAGGTTCCCCAGGACTGGGTTTCTCCAGCCCTAGAACCAGATGAACATGCGCACACACACACCCCCACACCCACACACACACAGACTAACAGAGCAAGTCTGAGCGGACCGGGTCAATCAGCACTCTCAAGATGATCCCCTTATATGCCCCTGTACTCAATGGGCTGGGTCAAGCAGCACTTTCAGGTGCCCCCCCCTTATGTGCCACAGGTTTAATACGTCCCTATCCCCACTTTCATGTCACAATCGTACTGGTAGTAACCTACTTGATGAGCAAACCCCACAGTATTATTGGGTGCTACAGGGATCTTTTAGCTTAGGTAAAAGAAGGATTGCTGCAGAGTAACTGCGGGAAGCTAAAAACACAAAAGAGTAAAGTTCAGAGAGAGAGAGAGAGAGAGAGAGAGAGAGACGCAACCAGCTTAACCATAAAAGTTATTTATTGAATAATAGTGATAACTACACAAGGAGGGCTAAACAAACATAACAGTTACATTTTTAAAGGTTAATACCTGAAGTAGAAAAGAAAACAGAGAGAGAGAGAGAGAGAGAGAGAGAGGGATCTCACCCACTCCATGAGGCTTGAACTCATCGGGGTTCCCAGGTGATGGTGGTACCTCAGGGTCCTGAGTGCTGGAGACAGGCAGAGCCCCCAGCACGATCAGTCAGGAGATGGCGTCCCAGTGGAACTGTTTCAGAGTTTGGATCCATGCATCAGAACACTGACTGAAGGGTGAGTAGGGATTTTTGTAGAGAAAATACAATGGTTCAAGAGAAAACACTAGATTTGTTTATAGGTAAACTGATGACTCAAGGGTTTTGATGAGGCTAGACAATAGGAGCTGATCACTCTTGGCTATGGGCGGTGTTTTCTTCCAGGGAGCTCACAATGCAACTAGGCTGCTTCAGTATTTTGGATATCAATCAAGGATTCATTTCTAGAATTGATCTGATAATTGCTGAGCTGGGTGTGTGCAGGTGTAGGTTCATTAATATCTGGAACAGAAATTCCCATGATGCAGTGCTTCCCTGCTTTTCTGGTCCCACAGTTCAGTGCGGTTCTCTGTTCTTCATTCTTTATGCTAATCCATGTCCCATCTTTCATGCAGTTGAGGCTAGGGGAGTTGTCTCTGTTCTTCATTCTGTATGCTAATAGAGATGTCTTAATCTTGTCACTCTTGTCAGGGGGGATCTAGATGTGCCTCCCAATGCCCTTCACTGCTCTCTGCAAGCCTTTTCTCTGATCAGTTTTGGTTCAAGAAGAGACTGGTAGTGGGGGGTGTCTTTCAGGAGTCAGACAGGCTAGATACTGGGCCCTGGTTCCCCAAAAACACTGAGCTGACTGGTATCACAACATGTCATCAAAAGGAAAACTTTTCCTCACTTTTACAATTCAAAACTGCTAGTGTCACATCCACCACATGGATATTGGTCTTCCTTGGAAGCATTAGTTATTGGTGTGCCCCTAAAGTGCAGATTTAAGATTGATAATTACCTGTTCTGTTCATTCCCTCTGAAGCACCTGATATTGGCCACTGTTGGAATACAGAATACTGGGCTATATGGATCTTTGGTCCAACCCAGTATGGCTGTGCTTATGTCAAAACAACCATCAGTTAAATGTTCTGGTTTTGATAACAATATTTCTACAAGTCAAATAGAAGCTTCTCAGCAGAAGTGCCAGGAACTGGCTCATGGTGGGAGAAGTGACTCAGTTCAGCATCTGTAAAAAAAATAAAATAAAATAAAATTATAAAAAGGTACAGGATATTTCTATTTTTCTCAATTGCTAATCATGCCCACTCAAAAACTTGAGAGTTTGTCTTTAATTTTGTCTTCCGCTTGTATGTTGATTTGTTCATCACTGAAAGTATACAATAAGGACAAGCCATATTATGAAATTCCTCATTGTGCCAAAAAAACCCACACCCTAATCTCAAGGGAGAGAAAACTGTCTGATGTAAACTGCCATTGTTCCTACAGTGGAATAAAATTGGCCCAAGTATGTTGGAAGAGCTCTGGGAAAACAGCTCACTAGTTTAGTACTACTGCAAAGCTAACAGCCTATTTTACAGGGCTTAGGCAAATTCTGACTAAACAATGGAGTGATTAGTAATTACGGTATGTTCTCCAGGTAAAGTTCAACTCTGGGCATACACTAAACTTAAAATATCAATCCTCTGATTCTCAAAACTACATAAATGTTTAACCTCATATAAAAGCACTTAATTATAAAATGCCAACCTTAAGTACATCTGTTGCCTATCATTAAGTACACAAAAACGACATCTTACATAAACATTGTAATGACCAGGGTAGTATAAACAAATCAGTCATTTGATTCTGGGACTTCTTAACTGTATAATAAATTATACAATGCAACAGTTACAGGAGATTCATAGAATCATAGAATCATAGAATATCAGGGTTGGAAGGGACCCCAGAAGGTCATCTAGTCCAACCCCCTGCTCAAAGCAGGACCAAGTCCCAGTTAAATCATCCTAGCCAGGGCTTTGTCAAGCCTGACCTTAAAAACCTCTAAGGAAGGAGATTCTACCACCTCCCTAGGTAACGCATTCCAGTGTTTCACCACCCTCTTAGTGAAAAAGTTTTTCCTAATATCCAATCTAAACCTCCCCCATTGCAACTTGAGACCATTACTCCTCGTTCTGTCATCTGCTACCATTGAGAACAGTCTAGAGCCATCCTCTTTGAAACCCCCTTTCAGGTAGTTGAAAGCAGCTATCAAATCCCCCCTCATTCTTCTCTTCTGCAGACTAAACAATCCCAGCTCCCTCAGCCTCTCCTCATAAGTCATGTGCTCTAGACCCCTAATCATTTTTGTTGCCCTTCGCTGTACTCTTTCCAATTTATCCACATCCTTCTTGTAGTGTGGGGCCCAAAACTGGACACAGTACTCCAGATGAGGCCTCACCAGTGTCGAATAGAGGGGAACGATCACGTCCCTCGATCTGCTCGCTATGCCCCTACTTATACATCCCAAAATGCCATTGGCCTTCTTGGCAACAAGGGCACACTGCTGACTCATATCCAGCTTCTCGTCCACTGTCACCCCTAGGTCCTTTTCCGCAGAACTGCTGCCGAGCCATTCGGTCCCTAGTCTGTAGCGGTGCATTGGATTCTTCCATCCTAAGTGCAGGACCCTGCACTTATCCTTATTGAACCTCATTAGATTTCTTTTGGCCCAATCTTCCAATTTGTCTAGGTCCTTCTGTATCCTATCCCTCCCCTCCAGCGTATCTACCACTCCTCCCAGTTTAGTATCATCCGCAAATTTGCTGAGAGTGCAATCCACACCATCCTCCAGATCATTTATGAAGATATTGAACAAAACGGGCCCCAGGACTGACCCCTGGGGCACTCCACTTGACACCGGCTGCCAACTAGACATGGAGCCATTGATCACTACCCGTTGAGCCCGACAATCTAGCCAGCTTTCTACCCACCTTATAGTGCATTCATCCAGCCCATACTTCCTTAACTTGCTGACAAGAATGCTGTGGGAGACCGTGTCAAAAGCTTTGCTAAAGTCAAGAAACAATACATCCACTGCTTTCCCTTCATCCACAGAACCAGTAATCTCATCATAAAAGGCGATTAGATTAGTCAGGCATGACCTTCCCTTGGTGAATCCATGCTGACTGTTCCTGATCACTTTCCTCTCCTCTAAGTGCTTCAGGATTGATTCTTTGAGGACCTGCTCCATGATTTTTCCAGGGACTGAGGTGAGGCTGACCGGCCTGTAGTTCCCAGGATCCTCCTTCTTCCCTTTTTTAAAGATGGGCACTACATTAGCCTTTTTCCAGTCATCCGGGACTTCCCCCGTTCGCCACGAGTTTTCAAAGATAATGGCCAATGGCTCTGCAATCACAGCCGCCAATTCCCTCAGCACTCTCGGATGCAATTCGTCCGGCCCCATGGACTTGTGCACGTCCAGTTTTTCTAAATAGTCCCTAACCACCTCTATCTCTACAGAGGGCTGGCCATCTCTTCCCCATTTTGTGATGCCCAGCACAGCAGTCTGGGAGCTGACCTTGTTAGTGAAAACAGAGGCAAAAAAAGCATTGAGTACATTAGCTTTTTCCACATCCTCTGTCACTAGCTTGCCTCCCTCATTCAGTAAGGGGCCCACACTTTCCTTGGCTTTCTTCTTGTTGCCAACATACCTGAAGAAACCCTTCTTGTTACTCTTGACATCTCTTGCTAGCTGCAGCTCCAGGTGCGATTTGGCCCTCCTGATATCTTTCCTACATGCCCGAGCAATATTTTTATACTCTTCCCTGGTCATATGTCCAACCTTCCACTTCTTGTAAGCTTCTTTTTTATGTTTAAGATCCGCTAGGATTTCACCATTAAGCCAAGCTGGTCGCCTGCCATATTTACTATTCTTTCGACTCATCGGGATGGTTTGTCCCTGTAACCTCAACAGGGATTCCTTGAAATACAGCCAGCTCTCCTGGACTCCCTTCCCTTTCATGTTAGTCCCCCAGGGGATCCTGGCCATCTGTTCCCTGAGGGAGTCAAAGTCTGCTTTCCTGAAGTCCAGGGTCCGTATCCTGCTGCTTACCTTTCTTCCCTGCGTCAGGATCCTGAACTCAACCAACTCATGGTCACTGCCTCCCAGATTCCCATCCACTTTTGCTTCCCCCACTAATTCTACCCGGTTTGTGAGCAGCAGGTCAAGAAAAGCGCTCCCCCTAGTTGGCTCCCCTAGCACTTGCACCAGGAAATTGTCCCCTACGCTTTCCAAAAACTTCCTGGATTGTCTATGCACCGCTGTATTGCTCTCCCAGCAGATATCAGGAAAATTAAAGTCACCCATGAGAATCAGGGCATGCGATCTAGTAGCTTCCGTGAGTTGCCGGAAGAAAGCCTCATCCACCTCATCCCCCTGGTCCGGTGGTCTATAGCAGACTCCCACCATGACATCACTCTTGTTGCACACACTTCTAAACTTAATCCAGAGACACTCAGGTTTTTCCACAGTTTCGTACCGGAGCTCTGAGCAGTCATACTGCTCCCTTACATACAGTGCTACTCCCCCACCTTTTCTGCCCTGCCTGTCCTTCCTGAATAGTTTATAACCATCCATGACTGTACTCCAGTCATGTGAGTTATCCCACCAAGTCTCTGTTATTCCAATCACGTCATAATTCCTTGACATCACCAGGACCTCCAGTTCTCCCTGCTTGTTTCCAAGGCTTTGTGCATTTGTATATAAGCACTTGAGATAACCTGTTGATCGCCCCTCATTCCCAGTATGAGGCAGGAGCCCTCCCCTCACAGACATTCCTGCCTGTGCTTCCTCCCGGTATCCCGCTTTCCCACTTACCTCAGGGCTTTGGTCTCCTTCCCCCGGTGAACCTAGTTTAAAGCCCTCCTCACTAGGTTAGCCAGCCTGCTGGCAAAGATGTTCTTCCCTCTCTTCGTAAGATGGAGCCCGTCTCTGCCCAGCACTCCTCCTTCATGGAACACCATCCCATGGTCAAAGAATCCAAAGCCTTCTCTCCGACACCACCTGCGTAGCCATTCGTTGACCTCCACGATTCGACGGTCCCTACCCAGGCCTTTTCCTTCCACGGGGAGGATGGACGAGAACACCACTTGCGCCTCCAACTCCTTTATCCTTCTTCCCAGAGCCACGTAGTCCGCAGTGATCCGCTCAAGGTCATTCTTGGCAGTATCATTGGTGCCCACGTGGAGAAGCAGGAAGGGGTAGCGATCCGAGGGCTTGATGAGTCTCGGCAGTCTCTCCGTCACATCACGAATCTTAGCCCCTGGCAAGCAGCAGACTTCTCGGTTTTCCCGGTCAGGGCGGCAGATAGATGACTCAGTCCCCCGGAGGAGAGAGTCCCCGACCACCACCACCCGCCTTCTCCTCTTGGAAGTGGTGGTCGTGGAACCCCCAACCTCAGGACATCGCATCTCATGCCTCCCAACCAGCGGAGTCTCCTTCTGCTTTCTCCCCCCAGACATATCATCTGGTCCACTCTCCGCATTGGTACCTGTGGAGAGAACATGAAAGCGGTTAGTTACCTGTGTCTGTGTTACTGGAACCCGGACATTCCGTTTACCTCTTCTGGAGGTCACATGTTGCCAAGCTTCTTCACTGGCCTCTTGGCTCCTCTGTGCAACCTGCTCTATATCTTTAGAGCTTTGTGCCCCTAGAATGCTATCCTGAGTTTGGTCCAGAAAATCCTCAGTCTCTCGTATACAACGCAGGGTCGTTACCTGTTGCTCCAGACCTTCAATCTTCTCTTCTAATATGGAGACCAGCTTGCACTTTGTACAGACAAAGTCGCTTCTGTCCTGTGGAAGAAAGACAAACATGGCACATCCAGTGCAGGTCACAACAGCTGAACCCCCCCTTTCCATATCACCTACCTACTATGAGCTTCCTCAGAGACGTTGGCAAGATGTAAGCCTCACTGGGCTCACTTTTGTAACGCGTTGCCCACCTTAGGATGCCACCTGACATGCTGAGATACCACTCAGCCTCCCTGGGCACCCTTTTTACCTGTTTTGCTGAGCCAGGCTATTAAGCCTCCTCCAGCACACACCCATTTGCAGAATGACACAGACACTGAGATCAGCTCTGGGAAGACTCCGCTTAAAGGACTTGCCCAAGCACTCAGGTGTCCACCTCCCTTGAAGTGCAGACCCAAAGGTATATTATGAAATTCGCCTCCTCCCTCAATGTGGAGGAAGGTATGCACAGCCTCTTACCCCCTGCCCCCAGTTATGAATTGCACCAACTGGGTTATATTATAAACAAGAAATAGGGTTATTAACTACAAAAGGTGAATTTTAAGTAATATAAGAGAGAATACACAAAACAAAGCAGATTACTGAGCAAATAAAACAAAATATGCAAGCTACACTCAATATACTTAAGAAACAGTTTACAACATGTAATTTCTTACCCTAAATGTTATTTTAGGCAGGTTGCAAAGTTTCTGTAGCTTAGAGTTCCAGTTATATTTCTTTTCAGACTGGACCCCTGTCTCAGTCTGGACTCCCCCCGGCCTTCCCTTCAGGTGTCTTTAGCAATCTTTCTTCTTGGGCACACAGGCTATGGAGAGGAGGAATCCCGTTTGCCTTCCTCCCCACCCTTAAATAAGGTTTACCTAAGTTGGGGAATCCTTTGTTTCCCAAACTTGACCTCTCCCCTTCCAGTGGGTAGTTACAAGAAGTCCAAGAAAATGTTTAGTATCAGGTGACAAGACCACCTGACCTAGTAGTGTCACAGTTACATCACAGGATGCCTCCCAGGAGGGAGAGACATGAGTATCTTCACAGTCTTGTTGTTCCTTCCTGATGGCCCATCAAATCTGATGGCCTGTTGTCTGGTGGGTGTCTTCCCAATACACACCCAGTTGTAATTGTTACTGTGATTGTACTCCCTAGTGGGGAGCCAGCTGTGGTCACTCAATTAGGGTGAACTGCAAAGAATGGGGCAGGCAATCCCCATAAAGCTGGTGGATATTCCAACACTTAGATTTACCAAGTCAGCATAAAACAGCTTCTTTATTTTCTATATAATCTTACTGGTTACTCAGAAGTCCAAACAACACAGTTCCCTTAAAGTGATCCAGCCTCAAGGCTCCATCCAGCTACCCAAGTCAAATATAATGACGTTTCTGTAAATCTTATTTCATTATATAAAAGAAAAGGTTCTACCAATCCCAAAGGATTACCTCCCAGGTTAATGAATGTTTCAGATCTTACTCAAATACACACTATAACCAATTATTATTAACTAAACTAAAATTTATTAAAAAACAAAAGACAGAGAGTACGGTTAAAAGATCAATATACATACAGACATGAGTTCAATTAATTTAGGTGCAGATTCATAGCAGAGATGGTGAGCTTTGTAGTTGCAAAGAGTTCTTTTAGAAATAGTTCATAGATCCAATGTCCAAATCTCATATTCAGGGCATACCAGCATAACTGGGACCTCAGTCTTGCGACTCAAACTTCCCCTGATGAAGTGTAAGCAGATCTGAGATGACAGAATCAGGACCCAAGGATCTTTTATACAATTTCATGTCCTTTTTTGTAAGGTGTTTTATGTCATTTGGTGTAAAAGAGCAGGAAGACTACTGGATCTAGGTCACGTGGTATGGCTGAGAGAGAGACTATATAAGGGGAGAACACACCTTAAGCAGTGGTGTCCTTCTGAGCGGCAGCCTGTGAGATGCGTGCTTCGAGAGACAACGTATCATCAAAAGAGCTTACCTGATTTCCATCCACGGTGCTCCATAACCAGGTTCATCCAGATTCCATGGTCCTCTTGCTGATCATTACCTAGGTAGTATGCAGTCCAGGATCCGATGTTGCAATCACACAGCCTGTCTCTGTCCGGAGGTCCATCCGCAAGCATAGTAACATCGTTCTTAGTCACCCATATTTGTAAGGTGATCTGTTGAGACTCTGTTCAGGATCCATTGGATACAACGAGCCAGATGGTCGTTGGAATAAACGTCCCTGACTGGGTAGAAGGTTAGCGAGGAGGCTTCTGCGTCCAAGGCAAGGACGCCTCTGAGGCAGCGACAGCGGTCGTCCTCACACTGGTTGGTGGACTCGGACAGGCTCAGAAGTAGGGTGCTATCCGAGGAGGGGAAACATTTGTTTCCTTGGGTGGGATCTGCAAAATCGCAATCCCCCTGTGTGAGTGGTGTGAGATTGTGGGTGTGAGCCCCTGGGGGAGAAGGACTCCCTTGCTCGGGGTGCACGAATCTGTAGCTGTGGGATTAGTAAGTCCCGTCCCCCACCCGAGGGTGTGTGGAGGAACACCTTGTTAAAATACCTTGAGGTGGTCTGTGTGTGTGTGTTCATTCCCTGATTGACTGAGTGCCTAACTAAAGAAGAAAAAGTTAACCTGCCAGGGTAGGATGGCAGAGAACGTGGTTGGAGTGACGGGCTGGACCAGGCAATTAAATAAAAATTCCATTGACTTCTATTGCTTTATTTGGGAAGAATACAAACCCCAGGGCTTATGATCTGTTCAGTGGGGAGAATGCTATGGTTAAACTGTGCAGAACATTGGAAAGGTTTATGATGTCTAAGCCTTCCCCCACTAAAAAGGCTAAGAAGAGAACTTTGCTCTTCAGGTTAGGTATGACTGTAGAGGAGCTGGATAGGCAACTGAGACTGAAACAAGAAGCCGCTTCTCAAGCTCTAAGTGTAGCAGCTGAAAAGGAAGCTGAGGTAGGAAAGCTTGGCTCCCAGCAGGCAGCCCAGATTGCTAACTTGACAATGCATCTTAACCACTTATAATCCCAAGTGCAGGAGTTGAATGGTAACCTTCTGAAAAAGGAGAAAGAAATATATATGCTGTCAGAAAAATTAGAAGGCTCTCAAGCTGCAATTAGAGAGTGAATGAAAGAGGTAAAGACAGCAAGACAAGGAACATCTGTGAATTATAGTGTATGTGATCAAAAGATAAGAATGTTGAAGCAAAGGTTGCAGCATATGCAGGGTGTCATAAGTGCTATAAAAACTGACCCCATAAGAGGGTATGAGTCTGGTACATCTATTGACTTGAATGGGAGTGACACAGAAAGAGAAATGTTACCTCCTCCTCTTAGGTATACTAGGAATGAATCTGTTTCCCCCTCAGCACCAGAGGAGCTGCATGAGTCTTGGGGGAACTAGGAGGGGAATTCAATTCACCCTCTGATTGCTCCAATAACCACTACTGTGGTTCATTATGGACACAGCAAACCCTCGGAAACGAGGTATGAAATCCGTGCCCTGGGGCCGGAACAGGTGCGAGCTATGAGCAAGCATATGGGCACCTTTTCTAAAGAAAATGCATTGGATTGGCTGGCAAAACTTAGTGTGACCACCAATTTAAGTTTCGAAGACACAGTTGAGTTGGTAAACGAAAGTCTGAGCACTGATGAGTTCGGGGCCCTAGGTACAGAGGTTCAGATTGCTAGTATTCAGGAATCTGTATAAATTTACCTTGCCATTATGAAGCTGTACTACCCATATGAAAATCTTAGGGGCAAGATGTATACTGACAAACAGAGGACCTTAGAAAGACCACAGAAATTCCTTGCCAGGAAATTATTACTATATTGGCTTACAGGTCAGCCTCCGATAGTAAGTGGAGTTGTTGTGTATGACGCCTCCAAATTCCAGGGGACGTTTGTTCAGAGTTTGCTCCCTGCAATTAAAGTGGCCATGGGACCTGCGAATCCCAGAATTGTCTCAAAGAATTGGAAACCAGAGCTCAAGAAGCGTATGATCTATATAGGGAGGCTTACCCTAGCGGCAATAACATCCGGGACACAAAAAGAAAGTGGCTGCCATAAAAGGTGGGAATGATGGGAAGGCTAGTTATTGAAAGAATGGCAAAAATAGAGATCCTGACGATGTGTTTAGATTAGCCTTATGGATAAAACTCCTCAGTTATGAGCCCATAGAACAACTAGATGGTCTGCCAACTCGAGCCTTGCTGAAAAAGCTAGCACGGTATGAGGGAGAGGATCTAACAGGGGAGGAAGCGGTTCCTAGAGAGGAAAGAGCACCACCCCAAAGCTCCCTCTGAAGCCGCCAAGCTCTCCCTTCCCCATTGCACGTGGCCACTATTGTAAATGATAGGTGGGGAAGGCGGCAACTAACATCAGCCTACGAGGGGAGTTTGGTAACATCAAGCAAACAATGCTGCTGGACACTGGGGCCACAATGAGTATAATTTGCACAAAAGCAGCTCCTTCAATAAAATAGCTACCGCTTAGAGCAGGTGTGGGTAAACTTTTTTGCCTCAGGGCCACATCGGGGTTCCGAAACTGTATGGAGGGCCAGGTAGGAAAGGCTCTGCCTCCCTAAACAGCCTGGTCCCTGCCCCCTATCTGCCCCCTCCCACCTCCCACCCCCAGACTGCCCCCCTCGAACCCCCGACCCATCCAACCCAGCCTGCTCCCTGTCCCCTGACCGCCCCCCCGGAACCCCCACCTCTAACTTCCCCCCTGAGACCCCACCCCCTATACAACCCCCCTGCTCCCTGTCCCCTGACTGCCTCGACCCCTATCCACACCCTTGCCCCATGATAGGCCCCCCAGGACTCCAATGCCTATTCAACCACCCCCTGCTCCCTGTCCCCTGACTGCCCCCCGGGACCCAATGCCCCTTATCCAATCCCCCCACTCCCCATCCCCTTATCATGCCTCTCTGAGCAGTCAGGTACATCTCACACACCAGTCAGGTACATCCTATCTGGAAAGGCAAATGGCGGCTGGGTGTCCAATCCCCGTCTCACCAGTTGGACTCTGTGCTTGTTCAACCGGGAGATGAGGGTGGATCAAGTGCCGTCTGTGTCAGCTGTACCATTTGCTCTATTGTCAGAAGGTGAAGACCATGAGTGCCCGGATCCATTGGAGGAGAATAATACCATCAAGTCTCCATTCCAGCTAGAGACCTCATATGAAGTAGCTAAAGCAGTGGGCCGTGACATATGGTTCGTTGATGGGAGCTGTTTCTGTCTAAAAGGCACCCCCCATACAGGTTATGCTGTACTCCAGGTAGCAACAGATAGGGTTTTGCAAATCACTGTGTTGCCCCATTCTGCCCTGGCAGCAGAAGTTGTTGCCATAGTAGCCACTTTGGATGCTGTGGATAGAGACTCTCTGATAATGATTTGCTCAGATTCTGATTGGGTCCTGAGGGCCCTCATTGACTGGATGAGTGTGTGGATGGCTCACAGCATGAACACCACATACAATAAACCAGTAGCCCACTCCAAATATCTTATTCATGCCTGGAAACTTGCTGAAGGCAGGAGAGCTCCAACTTTCCTTTTTAAGGTACGGACTCATCGGAAGAACATGGCTGAGATATCCATACTTAACAACCAGGTTGATGGTCTAGCCAAAGAGGCAGCATTAATGGGCCCGGACACGTTGTGGGTAAAATCGGACAATGTTATGTGCTCACTGCAACCTGCAGCTGCACAGCAACAACTTGACATTTTGCAGATGCAAAAGAAGGACAAAGAGATTCAGGATCTACTCTCTAAACATGTCATAGGGGTACCAAATATTTGAACATAAAAGAGGACTGGTAATGGGAAATCGAGCAGAGGTGAAAGACGACCTTCCAATATTGGTAGTCCTGGGTTGCCTACATAAGGAACTTACAACTTTAGTGCACCAACAAGGTCATTTCGGCATCAAGAAGACAGTAAAAAAGGTTCCTCACTATTGGGTGGTGGCCAGACATCACCAGGGATGTAGAGTATCATATCTGGAATTGTTTGGCATGTGCGCAGAACAACCCAGACCATCCTGTTAGGAAGGGACCTATCATCCACCAGCCCATTGAGTGTCCCTGGCATCGGATCCAGGTGGACTACATTGGTCCACTACCACACACTGGGCAGGGAAACTGCTACTGCCTTGTGGTAGTGGATCCATTTTCAAAGTGAGTGGAGACCTACCCTTCCAAAAATAATACTGTAGCCACCACCGCACACCTGCTTCTGGAACAAACATTTTCCTGGTATGGCCTTCCAGAGGTCATCGACTCTGACCAGGGACCCCACTTAGTGTGTGACCTGGTTAAGAATATTTGCCTTGCACTTAACAGCAAACAGCATCTCCACATCGCCGGACATCCCCAGAGCTCGGGGCTCGTTGAGCGGGCTAATAGGAAAATTAAAAGAGCATTAAGGAAGATCATAGAGCCCCCAGGAAAGAATGGGGATAAAAAGCTACCCTTTGTCCTAATGGCCATCAGTCCTCAATTGGAGCACACGGATTTACATCCCATGAGATCTTTAGAAGTCGACCAATGAGGACTCCTGAGTTGTGGTGGCTAGGGGGTACCACCTGATAAGTATCAGCTCTGGGTACAAATAGACCAGTACATAACCCAGCTTTTGGCTAAAATTAGTGATGCTCAGAAGGAGATAACTACCCAGTAAAAGCAGAACATACGTCAAATGGACAAAAGGCTGAATGCCAACCTTAAATTTCATGAATGGCATGTTGGAGATAAAGTTTTATTTTAATTCTATTCAGGGAAATATCACCCTCTGAATCCCCACTGGGTAGGTCTCGTAGTTATAACCAAAGAGGCCAGTCCAACAACGTCTCAGGTTGAATTAAAATCTCTCAAGAGACGGGTTTTTAAATGGTTCCATTCGTCCCAACTTAAGGAATGGAAGGGCGGTGTGGGGCCATAACCAGTGTCACTAACCTAAATCTCTGCTCTGTCTATTCCAGGAAATTCATGCAACCACCTGGATTGGAAAATGTTATATGTGTTGATATTGTTGTTTGTTAGATTTATGGAGTCTCTTATTGTAAATAAGAATGAACACTGGTATTGTAAAGTGAACAATAGGATGGCTGAGAGATGGGATACACATGTAGGGGTTTAGGAATATAATTATGAGTTGCTAGAATCCACGTATAATTAAACTGATGATTATGATGAAGATGCGGTGTATAATCCAAAGGGCAGAAGTATACTGATGAATAAAGCTCTGTTGAGCTCGGTCTTGAAAGGGATTATATCTGTATATGCCTATGAGGATACTGGCTATTTTATCTTGTATGGGCAGAAGAAAGGGGTAACACTTCATTAATGGCCTTCACAGCAGATGACGAATGGAAGCATGAGCTCGTATTAGATAAGGATGCACAAATTAAATCTATAAGAAAATGAGAAGGCAATTGTTCATGGCTCTTTGATGACACTTTCCCAGAAAGGTGCTCTAGGTTTATTGAGGTTTGGGTGCCGTCCAACTGTCTGTCTGTCATAAGTGACCTCCCTCTACAGGTAAAACCTGGGGATTTAAGTGTAATGGTTTCAATAGGCATCCGTAATGTTAATCAAACCTTTATAAATGCCCATTTGTATTTGCCATCAGGTCATTATCTAGCAACTTTGAAATGCAGCCATTGTATAGAACCATGTGTTGTTAGTAATTATAATGCCAGTATCATGAATGGGTTTTGTAAACAGTTTCCCTGTTGTATGTATTGGGAATGCTTGTGTTACAATGTTATCAAATGAGACAGGTGACTAGGTTATCACAAGTCTGTACGGAACTAAGGTCAAGGTAAAGATATCTGTGGTACCTAGACCATATACAAGTTCTGTTGGACTGATGGTGGTCAAACAGAATGTTAGAAAAGCACTGATGATAAATCCAGTATATTCCATCAAAAGGTTAATACAGTAATGCCTGTACAAATTTCCATACACAATGTTAACCAAGGATGTTTTGCATACACTGCACCTCTAATTGCGGGATGGAGTGCTTGGGTGCAAGGAGTGGTTCCATCATCCAACTCTCTCATAAGGAAACCTAGGGATACCTTATCTAAATATTAGGAGGGGTCGGAACTGGACTAGGCATGTTAAATACGATAGATGATCAGGTCCTAGCCGATAAATAGGAGCTTTGGGCTATGATATAGCCTCTTTATCACACTCTCTTACTACCTCTTTAAATAGGAGTAGTGAGCTTGAGTATCATATATCCAATATCTTACTTTTCTGGATGCAAATTCAGGAGATAGATCACGTCAACATCATAGGGGCCTTAAACATTCTTCAGTCTAACATCTCCCTCACTTTAGCATGTGTGCAAGCTCAGCAATGGATCCTAGATGTGGCTAAATCCATTGTGAGGGATGGCCTGAATGGGCTTATTCCAGTAGAGATAAGGCATGTTTTGTGGAACCATCTCAATCCCTTTGAGCAAGAACACCAGGGGTGGTAGAAGTTAATTAACTTCACTTACCTCCACCGCAACCATTCAATAATTGCTTATGTGCTGACCTTAAAAGCAGCAAAGAAGGAATGGATTTACCCTTTAGTGCCCATAGGCTTAAATGTGGGACAAGCTGTACTTATTCCTATGGCTATCAGCAAATGGGTCCATTGGAAGGGTGAGGAATACCACACTGTGAACCTCCAGTCTTGCTTAGAAGAAAAGGGCCTAGGCTACATTTGTAACACGGAAGTTTTGGAAAGATCCCATGTATATTTAAATGCTCAAAAAGGAATGTGTCATTATAAAATGCACTCTTCAGATTTTAGTCACTCCTCCATCGTGCTCACAAATGACCATTGTTTATGTTTAAGCAGTTGGTGCAGTGAATTTACTGTAAATAGTTATTATAGAATTACACATGACCCCTCCATCAACCTTTGTCTGGGCTCCATATTTTCCATCAAGGGTTGTTATATAGACTTTGTCTGACATGACATCACCACCGAGACTATAGATGTACAGTATACTTTATATGACCACTTAGATCCAGTCCACCTTGGAGAAAATATAGCAGCCCTAAACCAATTTATATTCCACCCAGAAATGAAGGCCCACTTAAAGCAAATTGAGAAGGAAGGGAAAGAGGTATTGCTGACAGTGCATCTGCCTTTAATCAGATTAGGCAGGTGTTAAAGCGAATCAAAGATGAGACCGCTTCTAGTCAGTGGTGGGAGAATCTATTTGAGGGGACTGGAAAGTTTTAATGATGTATGGAATATTTATGTTACATCCTATTATTGTGGTCCTAATCATCCAATTTGTAATCATTGCGTACTTGATCTGCCTTACTGTGTCGATCAAAAGAAAAACAGCTGTTATCTATAGCGTCTGTGCCTGTATCATCTTTTAAGTTAAGTAATGTCTGTGGAATGTGATGGTTAAAGTTCTATGTATATCCCTTTACTGTCAAGGAGGGGAAATGTAAGGTGTTTTATGTCATTTGGTGTAAAAGAGTGGGAAGACCACTGGGTCTAGGTCACATGTGTGATGGATTGGATCACAGAAACCCCTTTGGGACTGCCACTTGATGTGCCTAGACTACCTCTGAGCCCATTTTCCCTGCCATCTTGGGACTTGGGTACCTTGCCTTGTTTGAGCCAGACACCCTTGCGTGCTGCAAACACAGATCCAAGTCTGAACCATGTCCCCCACAAACTGCAGGCTTAAATGAAAACAGTTTAAGAAGTACTCCTGTCTCCAGCACTCAGATACCCAACTCCCAATGGGGTCCAAACCCCAAATAAATCCATTTTACCCTGTATAAAGTTTATACAGGGTAAACTCATAAATTATTCACCGTCTATAATACTGATAGAGAGATATGCTCAGCTGTTTGCCCTCCCTCCCCAGGTATTAATACTTACTCTGGGTTAATTAATAAGTAAAAAGTGATTTTATTAACTACAAAAAGTAGGATTTAAGTGGTTCCAAGTAATAACGGAGAGACCAAATTAAATTACCAGACAAAATAAAATAAAACACATAAGTCTAAGCCTAATACAGTAGGAAATGCATGTAAATCTCAGAGATGTTCCAATAAGCTTCTTTGACAGACTAGCCTCCTTCTAGTCTGGGTCCAGCAATCACTCACACCCCTGTAGTTACTGTCCTTTGTTCCAGTTTCTTTCAGGCATACTTTGGGGTGGAGAGGCTATCTTTTGAGCCAGCTGAAGACAAAATGGAGGGGTTTTCCAGAGGCTTATACAGTCTCTCTCTTGTGGGTAGAAACCCCTCTCTCCCACTGTATCGAATTACAGCTACCAGATGGAGTTTTGGAGTCACATGGGCAAGTCACATGTCCATGCAAGACTCAGTTCTTTACAGGCCGACGCCATTGTCCACATGCTAGTTTGAATGTTCCCAGGAAAGCTCAGATGTGGATTGGTGTCTATCAAGGTCCATTGTTAGCCAAGTATTCCCAATTACTTGAATAACCCCTTCACGTTATGTTGATCAGATTTGCCTTAGGTGCTTCCTACAGCAAACACTTTCAATACAAGCATAGAGCCAATGCTCATAACTTCAGATACAAAAATGATACATGCATACAAATAGGATGAATACATGCAGAAGAACATAACCTTTGCAAAGCATATGTGCAGGGTATGGCTGAGAGAGAGACTATATAAGGGAAGAACACACCTGAAGTGGTGCTGTCCTTCTGAGCGGCGGTCCATGAGATGTGCACTTCGAGAGGCAATGTACCATCAAAAGAGCTTATCTGATCTCCAGTCAAGGTGCTCTGTATCCGTGGTTCATCCAGATTCCATGTTCCTCTTGCCAACTGTTATCTAAGTAGTAGGCAGTCCAGGAAACAATGTTTCAGTCACACAGCCTGTCCGTGTCCGGAGGTCCATCTACAAGTATAGTAATGTAGGAGGAGAATTTCTGTATTTCTGTTCCGGTTGTTAATACCCACACGCCATCTTGAATTCCTGACAACAACTAGGAATCCAACTTGGCTGCCTTTTTTCCCCCTCCTTAGGTATAGTTTCCTGCCCTTTCTACCGAAAGGCGGGAAACCAGGCAACCATGTGACATCTGATCTGCCCAGTAACAGCAGAGCATATAAGGGTTAGCATCTGAGGGAAGGGGATGCCCATCTGAGTGGCAGAGTGCTGGATCACAGCAGCGTGTTCTACGCAGGTGCGTAAGCCAGGACACCGTGTCTTAGGGTTGTGGGAGGGTTTAACACACTTGCACGCAAGGGTGAGCTGCTAGCTGCCACCCTCTCATCTGGATCTTACTTGCACCCATGACAACGCAGGGGAAGAGAAAGAAGAATCACCAGCATCAGTCAGAGTTACCACCTACCCTGTTGCCTGAGGTCCACTTCTCACCCTGCTGAGTTACCTGGGTCGGTTCCAGGCTGCAAAAAATGGTAGAGACCTTTTAAGTCCTCCATACCCCTTACCTGGGACCCGTCTTGAGAAGGGAGTAAACCCTTTTTGGTCACAGTCAGTACAGTTATAGTGTCACCTTTACCTGTTTACCTTATTACTTGTGTTAGGAGTCCTTTATAGCATACCCTGTTTACTTATCTTGTTTTCTAATGAACATACCTGAGCTTTACTCCTGTACTTCCTTGTTGGCTTTTATTTTGGGTGACCCTAAACCTCGATGATAGATGTGGGTAAAGAGATGAATATCTTGACTGGTCTCCGGCCATCCTAAAACCAGTCATCAGTAACACCGTTAGTCATCCATAATTGGGTCTGGGCTCAATGCCCACAGTTCCAAGATCAACCACTGAGTTATTTGTTGTACTATCTTTCATTTAAAAAAATCTTTCTTCAGTTTCATTTCCCCAGGTATCAGACATCCTTCCAGTGATTTGGAGGTGGGAGGTCCTTACAGGTGATAGATACTGAGTTGGGTCGAGCCATTATCATATGTGGCATACCTTTAACGTTGCAACTTCTAGCCAAACAACACTTGGACAAGTTGGGATTTCCTCGGGGATCTTATAGACAAGTGAAATTAATGTCTCCCACCAGCTCTTAACATTCATGCATAATACTCCTAGTTTAGTATCTTACTGATGAGCAGACCAGTGTCAAGATATAATATAAACAGAACTATGTACAGAAATGAGGTAAAAAAAAAACCCCTTCTTACTGCTCTCTGTAGCAGCAGCCTAAGACTACCCTGTGCTGGGCTGCTTGGCTTCTGCCTCAGCAGGAAGTGTGTCCCAGGAACCCTAAGACTGCATGAAGAGTATACAGCATGTTACTCCTGGGGGAATTCTGCACCAAAAAATAAAAATTCTGTGCACAATATTTTAAAATTCTGCAAAATTCTGCAAGCCAAAATAACACTACTTCAGCATTTCTCAACTGCGGCCACCAGGGCCTTTTCTTGTGGCCACAGCCTCCTGGGCTGTGATGGGGGGGGGGCAATGGGTCCCCTTCCTCCCCCAATGATCCTGGATGCACAGCCTTGGTGATGGTTCCTGGGGCTTCCAGCAAGGGTTGTGCAGCCAGTCAGTTCCCCACCTTCCCAGGGGCAGTGAGGCTCAGGATTTGGGCTTCAGGCTGGGGTGACAGGGAGGCAGGCTCTGGCCGTGAGGGCTTCAGGCTCTGCCCCCCACTGCCTCTCCCAGCCAACCGCCTCCCCCCCACGCTCGATCGCCCCTAGACTCTGCTGCCTCCCCGCTCCCCCATCCAAGGCTTAATTCATCCCCAGACTTCCCGGGGCTGAGTAAGTCTGCTGTGAAAAGGGATAGTTGTAAGTTTGTTAATATCACTTTTCACAACGGACTTACTAGCTAGCAATAAATAAATTACAATAATTTGAATGGTATATGTGCATATTTATTTGGTTTTTCTAAAGCTAATTAAGTATTTTCGGAAAAAGTGTGAGAGCGGCCACCAGCAAGAGTTGGCCGCTGCACTCTGAGGCCACCAAATAATTTGTCCTGAGAACCCTGATACTATATAATCATGCCAGTTTCAATTATTTTGGTAATTTATTTCAAAATACCTGTCAGCAAGTATGTCTATAACAATACAGACACACACAAAAATTCCCCCAGGAGTAGAGAGTTAAAGAAACCCCTACGACAACCCAGTTCCTGCTTCTCTGCACCTTCTCCCGCCCCCAGAGCCCAGCCAGGGAGCCAGACACTCACAATACCTGCCCCCCAGAGCCCAGCCATGGGCCCTCTGAGGCCCAGATACTCACATCCCCTACCCCCAAGAGGTCAGCTGCTGGGCCTCCCCTGGTCCAGACACTCACACCCCATGCCTCCCAGCTGCGCCTCCGGCCCAGGCACACAGACACTACCCTCCTAGAGCCCAGGGATCCAGAAGGAGAAACAGACTGATGTGGGTCATGGGCTTGTGTGAAGTTTGCTGCGTGCTGCCACCTCCTTCCTCCAGGGCGTGCTGGGAACTGCAGTTGCTGGGACCCCTTCAGTTCTCTGTCCCTCCCACCAGTCTTCTATTTGCGACCTGGGCTCTGCCGGGTACAGTGGCCCCTATTGGTGGCCAGCAGCAATGCAGCCCATTTCTGTGGTGGGGAAAAGGAAATTCTGTGCACCCAACATTAATTTCTGAAAAATTCTGCATTGTGCGGTGGTGTAGAATTCCCCCAGAAGTAGCATGTGTAGCGTTCAGTGGCATATTCAATAAGAGAATATCTTTCAGATTAACCCATCTACTGCTGAACTACTGTGAGTCTACATGAAATTCAGTCCTGCTTGTACATGTGTGGGATCATGCAATATCTTGTTAGCATCTCGCAAACTTATTCTCAGCTTTCTGCAGGGAAGGCCAATGCTGTCAAAGAAAAGAAAGGGGGAGGGCAAGGAAGGGTTAATCAGGTATCAAGAGATATAGAGAATTTGGCTCCAGAATATGTGGGGAAGCCAAGTGGTGCAGGTGGGGATATAGTAGGGTGGCCTCTTTAACAGTTCCCCTTTTAAAACAGGACAGTAATTACTATCTTGCAAAAGCTAAGGAAGAATCTATTAATAACTCAGTTGGAAACTTCCTGTAGCGGGGTGGTTACCCCGCTCTGGCCGTGAAGGAGTTAAAGCAACCCTGGAGAGGGCTGCAGTGAGGAAGAGGAGTGAGAACAGCTGGGGGAAGCTGAGTGAGTAGCTGACCATAGCTGTGGCCAGCTTAATTAAGGCTCAGCTGGCCCTTATAAGAGGGCAGTGGGCTAGAAGCCAGAGAGGACTCTTCCTCTAGCTTGCTGAGGGAGAGGGGCCTGGCTGCTGGGAACCTGAAAGAGTACCTGAGGTGGAGCAGGGCTGGGGGAAAGCCAGAGGAGCTGGAGAGCTCTGGCCTGGAAACCCCCCAAGCTGCAGGGCTAGAGTAAGGCCAAATAGGTACTGGGGTTGCAGGGGGCAGCCAAAGGTAGGCAAAGGCAGCAGGTCCAAACCCCTTTTGCCTGTGATGAGTGGCAATTATACTGCAGTCTGTCCCAGTGAACGAGGGCTAGATGGTGACTGGCAGTAGCCCTATACTGAGGCAAGGTGGGGATAGGGGGTTGGGGGTCCCCTGGGGAGGGGAGACCCAGATCTGTGGCGGTACTGCCAGGGGGCAGCACCCTGGGTAAAAGGGGCACTGGGGTCTGGGAGGGACACGGGGACCAGTGGCAACCGGGACACTGGCCTTCAGAGGTTGCTCTGGAGGCTGGAACGCTAATTCCCTGGATGACCAGCAGGAGGTGCCATGGGGTGAGTTCCTCCCCCCTGCCCCTGCTACATTGCCTTTCTAGTGAGGATTTCTGAAACTGTTCCCTTAAAAGTATGAAACTGTACTTGAGCATATTCTTTGAGTATGCTAAGATAAGTAAAAATATATTAACTTTTCAGAAAGGTGAAGCTGCAGCAGCTCCAGCAACACATGTAGGAATCCTTGGCATTTGTGTGTGTCAGAAATACTGGTCTGCCTCAAATTCAGAGAGCAGCTTCCTGAAAAAAGTGGTGAGGGTCTGACATGTCTTACAACACTCATCATTAATTCTCTGGTTCGTTTGATTAAAACTTTACTCCTGGTGGATGTCCAGCCCTGTATTAATTGCTGTGCCCTGCATCCCAATTACCTGATTTTGGCTTTCATTCAAAGTTCATCTGGGGGCAGATCATTCCTGTTCAGGAGAGATAGTAGCCTCAGTTAGGAGGCAGCTGCTGCTTTGACTCTCCCAGAATCCAGTCCAAAAGATGATGCATCTGGGCTCCTTTCCCCTCTAACAGCTATTCTGCCTCTAAGTTTCTCCACCCTTGGAGAGGGGGCTCTTCTTGTACCTCCCTCTGGTTCCTAGTGGAGCTAGCTAGAGTTCATTTCTAAAGCTGGCTGACCAATTGTGATGAGTTCGGTCACAAAGACCCCCTTGAGGCTGTCCGCTGACATGCTGAAGTTACCTCTGAGCCCGTTTTCCAGCTTAGGACTCAAGAACCCTACCTTGTTGAGCCAGACATGCTAGTCTGCTGCAGCACAGACCCAGGTCTGGTCCACGCCCCCAAAGCTGCAGACTTTAACCAAAAACTGCTCAGCAAGCCACCTATCTCCAGCACCCAGACATCCAGCTCCCAATGGGATCCAAACCCCAAATAAAGCTTATACAGAGTAAACTCATAAATTGTCTGCCCTCTATAACACTGATAGAGAGATATGCACAACTGTTTGCTCCCACAGGTATTAATTACTTTGGGTTAATTAATAAACAAAAGTGATTTTATTAAGTATAAAAAGTAGGTTTTAAGTAATAACAGACAGAACAAAGTAAATTACCAAGCAAAATAAAATAAAACCTGCAAGTTTAAGCCTAATTTAAGAAACTAAATACAAGTAAATCTCACCCTCGGAGATGTTCCAATAAGCTTCTTTCACAGACTAGACTCCTTCCTAGTGTGGGCCCAATCCTTTCCCCAGTACAGTTCTTGTTAGTTCCAGCTCAGGTGGTAACTAGGGGTTTTCTCATGACTGCCCTCCCCTTTTGTTCTGCTCCACTCCCTTTTATATTTTTGGCACAAGACGGGAATCCTTTGTCTCTCTGGGGGTTCCCACCCTTCCTTCTAAATGGAAAAACACCAGGTTTAAGATGGATTCCAGTATCATGTGACACGTTCACATGTCCTGTGAGACTTCATTACTCACTGGCTGGCACCCACATACACATGAAGGCTTACAAGTTAACAGAGCCATTTACAACCAATTGTCCTAGTTAATGGGAGCCATCAAGATTCCAAGCCACCAATAATGGCCCACACTTTGCATAATTACAATAGGACTTCATAGAGTAATACTTAATATTTCTAGCTTCAGATACAAGAACGATACATTAATACAAATAGGATGAACACACTCAGTAGATTATAAGCTTTGTAATGATGCCTTTTTGCATAAAGCATATTCCAGTTGCATTATATTTACACTTATATAAGTATTTCCATAAAACATATGGAGTGCAACGTCACACCAATGTTTGAATCTTTTTGCTGTTGAAATATGCCATTGTCTCCAAAAACTTAACTATTTGGTGGAAATATGAGTTTGGATAAATTACTGGGAACAAGGGGAAGAGTGACTGGCCCCCTGGATAGCCCAGTGGTTAGGGCACTGACCTAGGAGCCTTAGGTTTCAGTTCTTGCTCTGCTGGACTCAAAGCCTTGATTTGAACCTAGGTCTCTACATCACAGGTGAGTGCCCAGTTACGGGGCTATGGCGTGTGTATGTCCCATGTTTCTTCATGGAAAAACTCAAAAAGGTCTTGGGTTTGTGACCAGTAGGAATCCTTGGCATTTGTGTGTGTAAGAAACTCTCCATGCAGCTCTGCGGCCAGCCCAGCTGGTTTCCACTCCCTAGGCAGTCTCTGACTTGTCCCTTCTCCCTAAGGTTACCACTTGGCCAGTATTTGACCAGGCTGGCCAAGGTTTTTTTTTTTTTTATGGATTTTCCAATTGCCAGAAAAATAATTTAATTTGCTGGGGTTTTTTTACACGGGTCTAAAGATTTGCATTATCATCATAGTACACTGAGATATCTAATGTTAAAAGTTTCTGTGTCCAGCTAAAGATGCTGCAGTATTTCCACTTCTGCAGTTTAAGCGATAACAGATCAAAACTTTTGAAAATACAGCAGCTGTCTGCCCATCAACACGCAAGCGCACAGCGCATGTGTGTGAGACAAGGTTTGAGTCACGCAAGAGTGAAGAACCGTGCAAAGAATATTAAATAATGAAAGCAGAGGTGCCGACTTTCTAATGTGCTGGGGAAGTGAGGGTTCAACACCCTGGCTCTGACCCTGGCCCTGCCCACACTCCTGCCTCTTCCCGCCCCGTTCCGCCCCCTCCACCGAGGGAGCCGGGCCCTTGTTCCTCACCCCAGTGCCTTCTGAATGCCACGGAACAGCTGATCGCGGTGCATGGGAGGCGCTGGGAGGGATGGGGAGGTGCTGATCAGCAGGGCCGCCGATGGGTGGGAGGCGCTGGGGGAGAAGAGCGGGGAGCTGGCTGCCGGTGATTGCTGAGCACCTCCCATTTTTTTCCTGTTGGTGCACCAGCCCCGGAGCACCCACGGAGTCAGCACTTATGAAAAGAAGATCAGGGTGATGGTGCAAGTGATCCCACTACACCCCCTGGGAAAAAAAGCTTGCATCAGAAACTGCACATCCAGTGACAATGGCTAAATGAAACAGACTATAAAGACTGGCTGGCAAAATGTGCTGATAAAACAAATGCCCATTGCACAATGTGTCAAGGTGTCTTTACACTGAAATATGATAGAATTGATGCTGTTTGGAAATATTCAACTGGACAAAAACACCCAGCAGTGGTTCAGAGTGCAAAACAGAACGCATGCATACGCAGGTACTGATTTTCCAAAGTGCTGGGGTGCACTTGACCCCCGGCTCTGCCCCCACTCCACCCCTTTCCCCAAGGCCCCATCCCGTCTCTTTCCACCCCCACCCCACCTCTTCCCACCCAGTTCCACTCTCCTCCCCAAAGTGTACCATGTCCTCACTCCCCGAGCCTCCAGCACGCTGTGAAACAGCTGATTGCTGCGGGTGGGAGGCATGGGGAGGGAATGGAAGATGCGGAACCGTGGGGCCCACTGGTGGGTTGGAGGCGCTGCAGGTGAGAGGAGCTGATGGGGGGCTGCAGCCCATTGGTGCGACAGCCCTGGAGAACCTACAAAGTTGGCTTCTATGTGCCAGCCCTGGAGCATATCAACATTTTTCTCATGGGGAAACACAGTTAAAGATGACGCTTGTGGCTGCAAGTGAATTGGCTTATGTCTTTCGTGAAGTGAAGCACAACTACAGTTTTTTATCAGTGACTGTGGCAATTTAATAGCTATGTACTGCTTCCGCTGTGGCAAATCAAATGAAGCTGAAAGGAACAAAAATGAAAAGTCTAGCTGAGAATGTGTTTTCTTTGGAAACAGCAGTAAAAAAGCTAAAAGAAAGGTTCCCCCTTTGTAGTTGCAACTTACGCATCAAATGAAAAAGCCAGAAGTTTTTTCCTTCAGCTACTTGGTGGGGTTTTTTTTTATATCGGAAGAGGCATAAACAACATCCTTTTGGATTTTTATGAAGAACTAGATGAGACATTGGAGTTGATTTCAGAAGGTATAATGAATGCCATAAATGAGCTTGGGTTGGACCTGAAAAATGTCAGTGCTTGTGGAGCCAATAATGCATCTGTGAATTATGGTAAGAACTGTTCTGTGTTTGCTGAACTCAAAGCTGTTCAACCACTGAAGATGCAAGCTAACTGCAACTGTTATGTTTTAAACAATGCAGCAAAAAACTGCATGAAAGCCCTCAGCTTTGACATGGAAGGTTTGGTTTTGAAGATTTTCAATGAGTTTTCATGTAGTGCAAAAAAAGCAGAACATCTCAAATTCTGCTTTGAATTTGTGGAGGAAGAGTATCAGAAAGTACTTTTGCATGTGCCCATTCACTGATTAACCCTCTTCACTACAACTGAAAGGCTTCAGTTAAACTTCTTTTTCTTCTTTCATATGGCTGGTGGAGAGCAGCAACTACAGTTTCACTTGAAGTTAATTGAGTCAAATGGCTACATCAGGAGTGGCAGAATTTATTGCAGTAATGCCTACTTCCTATTTATAAATTGGGCAGTAGGTGGTGATATGTTCCATGGTCTGTTGTGGAGAGCCACACTTGCACATCAGGGAGTCCTTGATTTTCCATTTGTGCATTAGATGTCCGCATCTACCATGGTTAGTTCAGAGTAGACCAAGAAGACCGTGGAAGGTCGAACCCAGGCACCTTCTGCATGGGATCCGGCACAAGGTGCTTATTTTTTAAGTCTTGTTTAGCCCAATCTGCTTTCCAAGCTTCCTTCTGATCGCAGCCTGATTGCATGAGGCTAAGCTAATGTTCCCAGAAAGGCTTGCGGAACATAAGATGTTGGGGGTGGGGCATTGTCAAGGTCTTGGCGGATAGGAAGACATCCGTTTCCTGGAGTCACTGAGCTTCACAGAGTGCTACAGCAGTTCAGCCTATCCTGTCCTAACATCGCGGGGGAACAATGTTAGAGAGAACAGGTAGCCAAGGTGTTGGAGTTAATGTAAGGGTTCCAGCGATGCGCTGCATCACTGTATTCAGTTGGGTGTCAACAAGTCACATGTGGCTGCATCTGATCCATACCTGTGCACAATATGCAGCTACTGAATATGTAAGTGCTATTGCAGATGTTCACAACACTAATGCCAATGCACCCCAGGTTGTACTTGTTAGTTTCTGGATTATGTTGGGTCTCGTTTTTATCTTTGTAGCTATCTTCTCAAGGTCATTGTGGAAGGTGAGGATGCGGTCGAGTTTCACTCTGAGGTACATTGGGATGTAATCATGTTGCACATTTTTACCACACAAAGCTACTTTCAGTGTGCTTTTGGCACTCCTATTATCAAGATGAAATGCACTTACTATTATTTTTTCCAAGGTTTGGTTTGAGCCTCCATTTCCAGAAGTATTGTTCTATAGCTCAAGTTTCAGAGTAGCAGCCGTGTTAGTCTGTATTTGCAAAAAGAAAAGGAGTACTTGTGGCACCTTAGAGACTAACAAATTTATTTGAGCATAAGCTTTCGTGAGCTACAGCTCACTTCATCGGATGCATTGGGTGGAAAATACAGTGGGGAGATTTATATACACACACAGAGAACATGAAACAATGGGTTTTATCATACACACTGTAAGGAGAGTGATCACTTAAGATGACCTATTGCCAGCAGGAAGGGGGGGGGGGAGGAGGAAAACCTTTTATGGTGATAATCAAGGTGGGCCATTTCCAGCAGTTAACAAGAACGTCTGAGGAACAGTGGGGGGTGGGGTGGGGGAGAGAAATAACATGGGGAAATAGTTTTACTTTGTGTAATGACCCATCCACTCCCAGTCTCTAGTCAAGACTAAGTTAATTGTATCCAGTTTGAAAATTAATTCCAATTCAACAGTCTCTCATTGGAGTCTGTTTTTGAAGTTTTTTTGTTGAAGTATTGCCACTTTTAGGTCTGTAATTGAGTGACCGGAGAGACTGAAGTGTTCTCCGACTGGTTTTTGAATGTTATAATTCTTGACGTCTGATTTGTGTCCATTTATTCTTTTATGTAGAGACTGTCCAGTTTGACCAATGTACATGGCAGAGGGGCATTGCTGGCACATGATGGCATATATCACATAGGTAGATGCACAGGGGAACGAGCCTCTGATAGTGTGGCTGATGTGATTAGGCCCTATGATGGTGTCCCCTGAATAGATATGTGGACAGAGTTGGCAACGGGCTTTGTTGCAAGGATAGGGGTTCCTGGGTTAGTGGTTCTGTGGTGTGGTGTGTGGTTGCTGGTGAGTATTTGCTTCAGGTTGGGGGGCTGTCTATAAGCAAGGACTGGCCTGTCTCCCAAGATCTGTGAGAGTGATGGGTCGTCCTTCAGGATAGGTTGTAGATCCTTGATGATGCGTTGGAGGGGTTTTAGTTGGGGGCTGAAGGTGCTGGCTAGTGGCGCTCGTTCACCTGCACATCTACCAATGTGATATATGACATCATGTGCCAGCAATACCCCTCTGCATTTTCCAACGAATGCATCCGATGAAGTGAGCTGTAGCTCACGAAAGCTTATGCTCAAATAAATTTGTTAGTCTCTAAGGTGCCACAAGTACTCCTTTTCTTTCTATACCTCAGACTCCCTCAGTTAATGCTTTCTCAATGTCACGCAGGTTTGGTGCTTGGATTGGCATGGCAAGATCATCTGCATATGCAAATTTTCATGATTTAGTTAGAGGCATGCCACTCCAGGTAAATATTTAAAAGGGTGGCGCGAGTACAGAATCTTGTGGTAGCCCGTTTATGATATGGGGTGAGCTGATCTTATTACCACAGGTGTCTGCTAGCATGGTCCACAGCAGGCAAAGTGTTTGGTAGCAAGGTATAATTTTTGCAAATTTCAGCATCAGGCCCTTAATCTATACAGTGTCATACGAAGATGACATGTCAACAAATACTGTGTCAGTCTTTAGTGTTTTCTGATAGCCAGGCTCAATGTGAGTTGTGAGTGCCAGAACAACTATGATTTGGCTGGAAACCGGCCTGTTCGACAGGGATACTTGGCTCAGTAAAAGGGTGTATTATTTTGAGGATGATATGTTCAGGAAATTTATAGATTATGCGAAGTAGAGAAATCGGCCTATAGCTTCCTTCTTAATTAGTGGGCTTCCCAGACTTCAGAATGGCAATTACCATTGCCTCACACCATATTTCAGGGATCCATACTGTCCTGAAGGTAGCAGAGTACAATGTTGCTAGCCACTGGAATCCTTTGGGGCCAAGATGATAGAGGAGTGTATCAACAATCAGACACTTGCATCAATCCCCAGAGGAGAACCTTCCAGTGTCAACACTGAGGAAGTAAAAGAAGGACTTGGCGTGATGAAAAAAGGGAAGGCTGCAGACCCTGATGGTATTCCGCCAGAATTCCTCCTCTCTAGAATTGGGAAGCTATAAAGGTGTACTACTTGGATCTTGAGGAATCGGACTGTCACAGGCAGATCTGGAGATTCATCGGCGATCAGAAGCATGAGCTAAATGACAAGTTGACACTTCCCAAGTACTACATTTATTTTGTTTGCATTCTGTCATGGCCATCTTTCAGAAGTCAATTTCCATTCTTGAAAAGGATTCTACAAATGCCACAGAACTTTTTGATCTGATGTCAGATGTCAGAAGCCAGCGGATTGACAGAGCAAAGGACAAGTTTTTTGGTTATCAGGAGAACAGAGCTTTGCCACACTTGCCAAGGGAAGCCCAGGAAAAGTTCAGAAATGAAGCAAAGACTATGTACAATTGAGCAGTAGCTTATCTGGAGAAATGGTTTTCTTTCAAAGACTCTCCATGTAAGTCATTTTCATGCCTAAACTTGAAGGAATTGCCAGCATTTGATGAATGAATGAAGCTGCAAGACCTTTTGAAATTGAGCGCTGCTACTGTTATGGATGGGGATGATTTCTACAGGGAGTTCTGTCTCTTAAGTACTGGTGTCCCAGCTCTAATGGAAGATGACAGTCTTGCTGGACCTGCTGATAAGTGGTACGCATTTTTCAGGACGGTGGAAGCCCCAAATGTCTTGAAAATTGTTCAGCATGTGTTTGCTGTTCCATGCAATAAGGCATTCCTGGGGCGAATTTTCAGTTTGATGGGAAACCTCCAAACTCATTAGACCGGAATTGCCTAGGTGTTGAAGTGGTCAAAAGTGAGCTTTGCATTAAATGCAATCTTAGGTATTCCTGTCTGGAATTCTACAATGTTGCTGTTAAAAATAAATGGCTGGAAATGGCACAATCAGATGACAAATACAAATTCAAGAAATAAACTCACTGGATTGTCTTCATTTTTAAAGTTCCAAAACGCTCCCATTCACATCATTAAAATATAGAATCAATGCAGTTTGGGAAACAACAACCTCAACGGAGATGGACAACGCAAACCGCTTTGAGAAACACGACCAAGGGAAGAAAGTGATGTTCTTAGTCTTATCTATACGTGTTATGGATGTAGACGCTACACGCGAGTGGGGGGTGGGTGTTGCAGTTCCTGTGTGGAGGGGGGGCTGGGTGCCTTTCGAAGGTGGTAACCCTCCTTCTCCCCGCCGTGCGGGTGGGGGGCCAAAAGTGACCAACGCTGCTCTTCGCCCTGGGAGAGGGTGTAGGCCCAGGACTCATCCCTTGCTCTGCTCATACATTTCCCACAGCAGGAGGAGGCTGCTGGGCTCTTCCCCCGCCGGAGATGGGGTTGACCTAGGGTGACCAGACAGCAAGTGTGAAAAATGGGGCTGGGGGTGGGGCAATAGGAGCCTATTTTAGAAAAAGACCCGAAAATCGAGGCTGTCCCTATAAAATTGGGACATCTCCTCACCCTAGGCTGCCCCGCTTCCCCCATAAGTGGCTGGGGAGGCTGACCCCGCCCCACTCGCAGCCCCCCGCCCTGCACCCAGCGGGCGCTGCGGCTCTGGCGCCACCTGCTAGGCTCGCAAGCGGGCCCCTCCCCGCCGGACGGACAGAGCCGGGGGCGACGGCGCCCCTCCCGGGCTCGCTGCGGGGTTTCTCTCCCCGGGCAGGGGGTGTCCGGCCTCGGGCAGCCCGGCGCTCGCCCCCCGCGGGCAGCCAATGAGAAGCCGCCCCGGGCCGAGCAGGGACGGAGCGAGCCGGAGATCGCCGAGGCTTCCCCCTCCGCTCTCTCCCCTTTTTTCTTGCGCCCTTGTGGCCTGGGCGGGGATTCTCTTCCCTGATCCCCTCTCCCCCGCCCGCCCCACTTGAAACCAAGATGGAGGATGGCGGCTGCTGCGGACACCACCGCTGCTCTGGCAGCTGCTGCTCCTGATCCCTGAAGAGGCTGCAGCGCCCCGGTTTCCCCTCCCACCAGCTTCCTGCTGCACTGATTGCAATCGCCCTCCAGGCACCCACCCCCTTCCTCCTGCAATTGTCTCTGCTTCTGCTCCCCCTGCCTCTTGCCCGCATGCATTGGATCTGTGCGTTCACACACAGCCCCCTAGGTGGCTGCAGGAGGGTGAAGGGGGGACTCCCGTAGAGCTGCAATTGCACGCATACCTTCATGTTCCTCTATTTATTGTTGCCACTGGCAGCCACCCCCACCTCGGTGCATTACTCTGTCGCCTGGATTTCCGCGTTGGCGGCTGCTAGAAGGTGAAGTCGGGACCTGAAGACAAAACATAGACACACCTTCCTCTTCCCAGGCACCAGCGGGGGAGCAGTGAGTGGATCAGGGTGGTGGTGGTGGGGGGGATCTTGTCTGGAGGAGCCGCCACTGCACGCAGCAGCCATGAGCAGCTCCACTACCACCACCTCCACGAGCAGCAGCAGCAACGCCGGGGAAGGGGCTGAGGAGGCGGCCAAAGACTCTGCAGACATCGTGGCGTTTTTCCGATCCGGTGAGTGTACTTGTTTCCTTGGGACAGGAGAGATTTTGATGGGGGGGGGGAGGCGGACTGGGAGGCCACGATTTGCACCAGCTTGGAGGAGGTGGTGAAAAGTCTCTTTTCTCTTTCCTCCCCCCAAGAGGGAGTGGGAGCGATTCGCTGCTTGGGAGCTGGCTTTGTGAGAAATGTAAGCTGGTAGCTTATTGGGGGAGGCTTTTCTTTCCCTCCCTAAGAAAGCAACACCCTCTGAATCCTTTGCATTTATAGTCGTGTATCGAGGGGGAGGGATGTAAGAGATCCACAGATGCATTGGTGTGTAGAGGATTGCATACGTTTTACGGTATCCATTTTTATACATGACTGCAATCCTGAGTCTTAGGATGTCTCTTTTTAAGGAGACAGTTGTGTGCTCCCTATTATTAAGGTATACGTCCGTGTAAATGGCAGAGCTTACTATGGGGCATGTCACAGGGAGAAATCTGAATTACAGCCTTTGTCATAGTTAACTGTTGAAGAATGATAGTAAAAAAAAAAAAAAAAGCTTCTCTTCCAACCCCCATGAATAATAAGAAGGGGACGATCCATACACAACGGTCGCAACAGTAAGTTATGACCTTTGACTACGACCATGCTGCTTTTCACTTCACTCCGATATTGGAAGAAAATTACCGGGGTGATATCTCAGTCACTAATGGTGAACTAACAAACCTCAGTCGGCATACTAGTTACTTACAAAAGTTGGGACGCAATCAGAAATAAATGTGCATCTGAAATTGTGGAGACCGGCCTAGTTCAATAAGCATTAGGGCCGTGGTTTTGTGATGTAGCAGATTGTGGCTCGGCTGGTGACAGGTGTAAGTATTTATGACGTTAGTTAAGAAAACACATGTCACTTGCACTTGGAGGCAGAACCTTAAAGTAGCATTTGACGCCAGACACGAAAGGACTTTCTACCGTGGCCAGCTGAGGGGTTAACCCCCTGCATCGTATGTCACTGCTGAACTTTTGGGACGGGAGAAAGTCCCTGCAAATGGTGGGGAAGGCATACGAGCAGTTCATGGATGTAAGGGGGAAAACCGGAGGCATGTTCGAGGCTCCTGCTAACGTAAAGATTAAATTTGCACATAATGTGGTGACGTTTGCTATGTCTGTAGGGTGTGGATGGCGCGATTATAAATAGCAATGCAACTCCAGCGTGCCTGGGCTGCATTTCTAGACGCTGATTAGGGAGAGGGGTGGAAGAGGGGAAATTTCAAAACCGTGTTTGCAGCGGGAAGTGAAAACGTTAAGGGATTTCCCTGCCTGCACGAAGGAGGAGCAGTGGAAGGAGCCGGGCTGCTGCTGCTGCTGCTCCTCATGTGCTGCTGGCTTGCCGCTGAGCTGGAAAGCCTCGCTGTGCGTTGGAGACTGGGGAGGGGAAAAGTGGGGGGAGCTTGTTGACAGGCTGCTAGGATAAAAATGGAGTCCGCCTCTTCCTCCCTCAGTATCTCCCCTCGGTACCTAGTCAGTTGCGCTCCAGGGAGCTGCGGAATAACGCGCGCTCTGCGGCGCAAGCTGTGATGGGGCGATGGCAGCTTTGCTGCCGGAGGCATTAACTCCCCAGTAACAGAGAGTGCGCCTCGGAAGGGATTGGGGCCCCCGGGGGGCACCCACCACTTGCCTGCTGCGGCTGCCGCTGGGGCCGGCGGAGGGGGAAGGGCTGCCTGCTGACTACAAGGCGAATGAATAAACAGGGGCCGAGGCTCAACACCGCTCCCCAGATTCTGGGCGGCGGCGGCAGGGAGGAGGCTCCGGCTGGGGTTACTCTCCCCCAGAACATCAGCTGCAGCTCCCCTCTTCTGGCGATTCTCTCCCCCCTCATCATGCCCCAGCCAACAGGCCGGAGGAGGAGATAGCGAGGACATCAGCCTTGGTTACTTGTTTCATCTGGATGCCCACAAAAGGAGTGGGCTGGAAAGGAAAATGCAGACTCACCGCTGGAAAGATGAAGGGGAGTCCGGGTTAGGTGTGTAAGAATTCGACTTTATCCGTGGGATAGCTAAGCAAATGCCATGAGGGAGGCTGCCTGTGTATGTGTGAATGACCAGCACTCGGTAAAGAATTGGTTCTTTCCGGTTGATAAGGTTGTGTGGGGGGGGAAGAAGTGCAGTCTGAAAGAGACCTCATCTTTGCCCTAGGGATTTGCACGGATAGGCGATGTAAGTAGTGACATTGAGTCTTATCTGGAGCGTCTGTGGCTCTTTTAGAAATAGGCTCAAAACAAGTTGACCAATGCACAAATACCTGAAAAGTCCATGAGGATAATAGCATTTGTGCAGAGTGAGTTTTCTTGTGAGAATGAGATTGCCCTCTTGCTCCCTGTGTTAGGCAGGCTCCTACAATGACAGCAAAATTATACATGCTTTTTAACAGCCGAAGTGGAAATCTATTAGTGTGTCCGCAGTGAGGCACACTTCATGTGATAGCTTTTGCAGTATGGAAGGTTGACAGCCCTAGAAGTAGTCAGCTGCACTAGATGACCTGTGGCAGATTTTCCCCAGTTACTGAAAATAACAGCATTAATAGTCTTACTCCACTAGACAAATGAAAAGGACAAAGTATTCTGTTTGGTCTAACAAACTCAAAGGATCTCACTTGTTTGTAGTCTCGTCAACAAAGAAGGTGTGTTGCTACTGAAGTCTTGATGAATTGGAATCCACAAGCGACTGAAACTAATGTTTTGAACACCCTTCTGTTTACCTGTGGCAAAGAAATTAGTATGTGTTGGCTTTTTAACTTTGTTTACCGATGGCTCTGCTGTGGACGGGGAGAGAGTGTATATGCATGTATTCCCCTACTTCCATTTTTACCTCATGCTCCAGGTCAGAGCTTCATTCTCCTGGCAAAGTAGAAAAAAATCTCTTCAAAGCATGTCAGTGCTTCCCATTATGGGACAGAGACAGGATCATTATATCCATGTACTCAAAGTTGGGGGTGAGGTGGAAGGGAATGCATTCTTAAATATATAATATATAGGCCAGGGTCATGCTGTGGCCAACCAATAACCAAAACACTTAAAGGGTGTTGCTTAGCTTTAGGCATGAAGTTAAGCATTTTGATTGCACACTTCATAGAAGACAAAATATTCATTTCCCCCAGACTTTGCAAATAAGTGTCAGCAACACTGTAACTGCTATAGTAACAAAGGGGTGAATGCAATTATTAAAATTGAGATTTTTATTAAGATTGCTTAGAGGACTGTAAACAGGGAACAAAGCATTTAAAAAAAAAATCCAAAAAGCTATTCCCAAGAACATTGTGCCCATCTTAATTTAAAGTGGTCCATTTTGTCTGTTGTGCAGCACAGAGGTGGCAAAGCTTTTCTGCAGTCCAGTTTTTAAGCTAAGTCTTATCTTAAAAATAGGCATATTACTTTGAGTGAAATCACACAGGAGCAGAAAAATTTTCATCAGTAAACTTAAAGATGTACAATTTAATGGAGTCTGATAGAATTCTCACTACTCAGTTTAACTTTGATCCAGATTCTATTCTTGCTTAAATGGGCAGAAATATGGGGCTATGGTGGCCAGAAGGGCTAATGTGATCCTGGGCTGAATAAACAGGAATCTCAGGTGGTAGAGGGGTTATTTTACCTCTGTATTTGGCACAGCTGTGATCGCTACTAGAAGAGCGTGTCAAGTTCTAGTGTCCACAACTGAAGAAGGATGTTGATAAACTAGGTGTTCAGAGAAGAGCCACAAGAAAGATAGACTCAAGGAGCTCAATCTATTTAGTTTAACAAAGAGCAGAATAAGGGGTGACTTGATTACAGTCCATAAGTACTTACATGGGAAACAAATATATAATAATGGGCTCTAGATCTAGAAGAGAAAGGTGTAACATAATCCAGTGGCTTGTAGTTGAAGCTAGACATTTCCAGACTGGAAATAAGGTGTAAATTGACCATTGGAGCAACATACTTAGGTTTGTGGATTCTCCCTCACTGACAGTTTTTTCAATCAAGATTGGATGATTTTCACAAAGGTCTACCCTAGGAATTATTTTGGGGAAAATTCTTTGGCCTTTGTTAATCAGTAGGTCAGACAGGATGATCACTGAGGTCCCTTCTGGCCTTGAAATCTATGAATTGAAGTTATAGGGTGAAGAATTTTGGTGTCTTGGCTGGAACTTAAATGCTAATGAATGTATCCACAACAAAAGAAACATAAATTGGTAAGTGATCAGTAGGAGAGATGGTACACACAAGAGAATATGAAATGTTACTCTGGGAAATTAAAAAATGGAAAAAATCCATCTTGAATTAAAGTTTTGAGAACCTCAGACAGTGAGTGGGTGGTCTGAATATGAGGATGTCATTGAACACTGAATCAGTTGAAAATTTAGTGTCTGTATCTGTCTTGAGGGAATTGCTTTACTGGACATATCACCTTGGGTGACTACCAAGATGACTAGTTTCAGAGTAGCAGCCGTGTTAGTCTGTATCCACAAAAAGAAAAGGAGTACTTGCGGCACCTTAGAGACTAACAAATTTATTTGAGCATAAGCTTTCGTGAGCTACAGCGTCCAATGAAGTGAGCTGTAGCTCACGAAAGTTTATGCTCATATAAATTTGTTAGTATCTAAGGTGCTGCAAGTACTCCTTTTCTTTTTGAAGATGACTAGTCAATCTCTTGAGCAACAGGAAACAGTATTTGTACTTTTCTGCCTAACAAATGACTTTCTGTTGGTTGAGAATCTTAAAATGCAATATTAAACAGCTGTTTCTAATGCAATTCAGCTGGATTATAGAAATTGCAGAATTGGGGAGAATATTAGATGACTTCTGTCAAATACACAGAGAGTGGTGAGCCCAGTTAACGTAGCCTAGGAATTGCAAAGCTTTGTGTAAGACTTTGGTTATAAACAACTACAAATGTTAAACTTAACACTTGCAAGAACTGTTGACATTGTGAACCAAAATATTCTGAAGGACACAACACATTTTGTTCTCTGTATCATTGACGTAAAATACTTTATTTTGGCATGGAAGTGTTGATTTAATATAGCATTGATTTTTTTTTTTCATTTATACTTAAAATACCATCAATGAATCTGGCAAAACGGTTGAATTATGGGATATAAACCTGTGGGTGCTTAGGGGCTGGGGTGGAGGACAAGTGCAATGCTTTGTTTTGTCTTTAGCTCTGATGAAGGAACTCTGTTGCTGAAGGTGTGGCCTACAGTACACTACTGCAAAAATATTTAATAAATCACTGATGTGAATTGTGTTTGTTTTTTTTTTGTTTTGTTTTTTTTTTTTTTTTTGGTGGGTGCCTGGGAATAGGTTCTCCATGTGAAAAGCTATATGGAATAAGTTGTTAGTTTGAAGAATTTTTGATTGGAAGTGTAGGGGGAACATGATGCTGCTCTGTGCCAGTGAAATTCAAGTGTCTCTGGTTAGTGTCTTTGCCCTCCTGCAGTTTTTTCTGTGAGATGGGAATACTGGGCTCTAAGATGGAGAGGGGCAAACAAACATCCATGGGGGGAGGAGGGGGAAATTCACTAGTATATCTTAAAGTCTGCGTTTTACAAAATGTAGCGTTTCACTAATCTCATTATAGTAAGGACATCAAGCTACTTTTGGAAAGGTCATACTGCAAAATTTAGTTGATGGCTTCAGGAGACTTAAGTACATTTTCTACTTTTAAGCCATAAGTGGAAGCGAGTTGAGGCAAAGACTGAAATATTTTTGTGACAAATGTTAATCTAAAGAACTTTGGTAGCTACAACTCTTGCATTTTGCATTGGAACTTGTCAACCAGTACACGGCAGCAAGACTTACTGGAAACAGCATATGTTGGTTTAAGGCTCTTATTTAAATTATTGTTGTTGAGATGAGGAAGGGGCCTGTTAGTGTCACTTTCAGAAATTGGACATGAAAGAATTAAAATGCAATAAGCTTGTCAAGTTTCTCCTTAAACGCATGAACAGAGAACATAGGACTTATCTACGCTAAAAACGCTACAGCGGCACAGCTGCAACGCTGCACCTGTGCGATGGCAGAGCCACTGTAGCGCTTCAGTGTAGACACTGTCAATCCCTGAGAAGCAGTTGCAATATCAACAGAGGTTAGGTCGGCTTAACAATGGCACTCAGGTGTGGATTTTTCACATCCCTGAGTGATGTAGATGGGTCAAATTAACATTTTAGTGTAGACCAGACCACAATCTTTACCCTTGCATTCTGTCTCAATCGTAATTAGAAAAAGGATTTGAAGACCATTGGATAACCTTTTAAGATATGTTATAACTATAATGTTATATAGTTATAGCTCACCATTAAACTTCCGGAACTTGCATGGAATTACAAGTATCCAACAGTTAATAAAAATTAGAGCACTGCAACACAAGTAGGGTTTACATGTAAACTGATGGAATAAAATTCTGAGCAACAGGAGATTAGTGTTTGAATTATGTGAGGGGGGGCAGGTAAAAGAATCATGATAAAATAGTCCTGTTTGCTTAACTGCTGCTAAAGTTGTGTGGATCTATGCAGTGATGTGTATATTGGAAGTGACATGCATAACTTTATTAAGTTGGTGAGCATTGACCCCTTTTATTAAATATTAAATCAGTGATAGAAACTGAGATGTGCAGTGGATTTTTTTTTTTTTTTAAAAAAAGAGCTAAGATAAATCAGTTCCTAATAAAGAGCTTCTACCTGTGGTTAACTTCGTAGGCCATTTTGCATTTAATTTTTAATAGTGTTTAAAATAGGACTGCATCAGTAAAAGTAAGCTCTTGTGCTCATTGAATTATCAAGGCTTTAGGTGAATGTCCAGGATGCTGAACTCTGTTTCTGAAAAAGCTTTGGGCTAATGATGTCAAGAAGTTGGTTCATATCACTGAGTACTTTAGTTATAAGTGTCCAGAGCAATAAATGAATTATTAGGCTATATGATGGATTGAAGAAGTGATACAAGTGACATTTAATTATTCCCCAAGAAGCCTAACGAAGTAGGTAAAGTTAATCAAAATAGTATAATAAGGATAATAGTAGGCCCTACTCTAAACCGCTAATACTCTTTGGTTGTCTACATCAGTGGTTCTCAACCAGGGGTACATGTATCCCTGGGGGTATGCAGAGGTCTTTCGGGGGTACATCAACTCTAGATATTTTCCTTGCTTTATAAGAGGCTACATAAAAAGCACTAGCAAAGTCAATACAAACTCAAATGTTACACCGACAATGGCTTGTTTATACTGCTCTATATACTATACGCAGAAATATAAATACAGTACTTTTATTCCAATTGATTTATTTTATAATTACATGGTCAAATGAGAAAATACGCAATTTTTCAATAATAGTGTACTGAGACACTTTTGTATTCTTATTGTATTCTTGTCTGATTTTGTAAGCAAATAATTTTTAAGTGAGGTGAAACTTGGGGGTACTCAAGACAAATCGGACTTCTGAAAGGGATACAGTAGTCTGGAAAGGTTGAGAGCCACTGGTCTACTTAATGCATCCTGTAGCTAGCTAGCTAATGTCTACTGTTTAAAAGATAACTACGTGCAGGGCTAACCACCATGAAGATGGAGGTGTTTGTCCAGGTTGTTCTAAGCTAATGGTGAGAGGGCTAATTGTTCCTAGTCACAACAGTTCAATGACTAGTGCGAATTCTGCTTCCAACTGAAGAAAAGACTGATAACAAAATGAAAGAGATGTTGAGACATCCATAATATTTATGGACATAGAGTTTTGAGGACAAGAGCGAATCTAAGGACGTGGATTTGCCTGCTGTGTACTTGTTTCAGCCGAAAGGTAGCTTACAATATTTGTGCCAATAATCTTTGTTCTGAGTAGCTGAGACCACTCAGTACTAATATGTACAGTTCAACATGAAAAAGAAAGTGATAACTTTTTAAAATTATTTCCTTTCTTGAACTTGCCCACTTCAGCTAGGTCAGCACTTGACAAAACCATCCGAGAAGGCATACCCTGTTTTCTGCTGCTAGAGTTGAGGGGTGAAGTGTACCGTTAGCCCTGTTCAGTCTATCTGTGCACCCCTTTCAATGCTGGAAACGTGCCTGTGCTAGGGCTTTCAACACAGTGCATCAGAGTGTTTTGGAGCCTGGGCTTCAGCCAGACCCAAAACGTCTATACGGCAATTTTTAGCCCTGCAGGCTGAGCCACCCGAGTCAGCTGAGCCAAGCTCTGAGACTCGGTGCTGTGGGTTTTTTGTTGCAGCGTAGACTTACTCAAAAAGAAAAGGAGTACTTGTGGCACCTTAGAGACTAACAAATTTATTAGAGCATAAGCTTTCGTGAGCTACAGCTCACTTCATCGAATGCATCCGATGAAGTGAGCTGTAGCTCACGAAAGCTTATGCTCTAATAAATTTGTTAGTCTCTAAGGTGCCACAAGTACTCCTTTTCTTTTTGCGAATATAGACTAACACGGCTGCTACTCTGAAACCGTAGACTTACTATAAGGCTGCAAAGGAAATATGGGGCTCGAAAGATGTAGGAAACCTTCATTGTGCATTTGGTTGCATGGACTACTTGGCATGACAGACCAAAAACAAACAGACAAAATCAAGCTAGGAATCCTTTGTCAATCTTTTAAAGAGAAAAATGCTGCCTGACCTTACAATACAGTAGTAGCTATTTCAGTGGGGCCTTCTTTCAGTTGGATCCTGCAGGCTGTCTGGGATGTCAGGTGGCTGTTATGTGCAAGTATTGCCTGGAACATCTTAAGGTCACACAAACCTTTTCAAAACAAAGTGGTTGCTTGATGTAAGAACATAAGAATGGCCATATTGGGACAGACCAATGGTCCATCCAGCCTAGTGTTCTGTTTTCTAACAATGGTCAATGCCACATACTTCAGCGGGAGCAAATAGAACAGGGCAATTCATTGAGTGATCCATTCCCTGTCGTCCAATCCCAGATTCTGGCAGTCAGAGGTTTAGAGACACCCAGAGCATGGGGTTGCATTTCTGACCATCTTGGCAAATAGCCACTGATGGACCTATCCTCCATGAACTTATCTAATTCTTTTTTTGAACCCAGTTATACTTTTGGTCTTCGCTACGTTTCCTGGCCATGAGTTCCGCAGGTTGACTGTGCATTGTGTGAAGAAGTACTTCCTTTTATTTGTTTTAAACCTGCTGCCTGATAATTTCATTGGGTGATCTCTGGTTTGTGTGTTATGCGAAGGGGTGAATAATGTTTCCTTATCCACTTTCTCCACAACGTTTTATAGACCTCAACCATATTCTCATTGGTTGTCTATTTTCCCATCTGAATAGTTTTTTTTTTTTTTTTTTAAATCTCTCTTCATATGAAAACTGTTCCATACCCCTAATAATTTTTGTTGCCCTTCTCTATACTTTTTCTAAATCTAATGCATCTTTGAGATATGATGACTAGAGCCACATGCAATATTAAAGGTGTGGGCGTACCAAGGATTTATATAGTGACATTATATTTTTTTGTCGTTTTATCTGTCCCTTTCCTAATGGTTCCTAACATTCTGTTCTCTTTTTTTGACTGCTAGTGCACATTGAGCAGATGTTTTTTAGAGAACTAACCACCACGATTCCAAGATCTTTCTTGAATGTTAGCAGCTGATTTACACATAATTTTTATGTGTAGTTGGGATTCTTTTCCAACGTGCATTACTTTGCATTTATCAACATTGAGTTTCATCTGCCATTTTTTTGCCCAGTCACCCAGTTTTGTGAGATCCTTTTGTACTCTTTAGAATCAACTTTAGACTTAACTATCTTGAGTAATTTTTGTATAGTCTGCAGACTTTATCACCTCCATTGTTTCCCCCTTTTTCCAGATCATTTATGAATATGTTGAAAAGCATAGGATCCCCCAAGGATCTGTGCTGGAACCAGCTATTTATCTCTGTCCACTGTGAAAACTGATCATTCGTTCCTACCCTTTGTTTTCTATTTTTTTTAACCAGTTACTCATCAGTGAAAGGACTTTCCTTCTTCTCCCATGACTGCTTAGTTTGCTTAAGAGCCTTTGGAGAGGGACCTTATCAAAGGTTTTCGGAAAGTTCAAGTATACTATAGCCACTGGCTCATCCTTGTCCACACATTTGTTGACTCCCTCAAAGAACTCCAATAGATTGATGAGGTATAATTCCCCTTTACAATGGCTGTGTTGACTGATTGTTCCCCAGTGTATTGTGTTCATCTATGTGTCTGATCATTCTATTCTTTATTATGGTTTTAGCTAATATTCCTGGTACTGAAACTGGGCTTACTGGCCTGTAATTGCCAGGGTCACCTCCTGGAGCCTTCTTTAAAAATCAGTGTCACATTAACTACCATCCAGTTATCAGGTACAGAGGCTGATTGAAGCAATAGGTTACATACCACAGGTTTAGTAATTCTGCAATTTCATGTTTGAGTTCCTTCAGAACTCTTGGGTAAATAACACCTGGTCCTGGTGACTTATTACTCTTAAATTTATTGGTTTGTTCCAAAACCTCCTCTATCGACAGCTCCATTTGGGATAGTTCATCAGATTTGTCACCTAAAATAATAGCTCAAGCGTGGGAATCTTCCTCACAACCTCTGCAGTGAAGACAAATAAAAAGAATTCATTTAGATTTTCTGCAACAGCCTTGTCTTCTTTGCGTGTTTCTTTAGGACCTCAAATAATCAGGGACCGCTGGACAATCATCAGGCTTCCCGCTTCTGATTTACTTAAATAATTTTTTGCCGTTGGTTTTTGTCTTTTGCTAGTTGCTCTTACAATTCTTTTGTGGCCTGCCTAATTATACTTTAACCCTTGATTTGCCAGTGTATGTTTCTTTCTATTTTCCTCTGTAGGATTTGACTTCCAATTTTTAAAGGATGTCTTTTTGCTACTCTGTTTAGGCATGGTGGCATTTTTTGCTTCTCTTACTACTTTTTTTTTTTTTGTTGTTGTTGCATACATATAGTTTGAGCCTCTATTATAGTATTTTTTAAAAGTTCCCATGACCCTTTCAGCCATTTCACTCTTGTGACTTATTTTAACTTCCGTTTAACTAACCTCTCCATTTTTGTGTAGTTCCTTTGAAGTTTAATGCTACTGTGGTGAGTTTCTTTGATATTTCCCCCCCACAAGGATTTAAAATTTAATTACATTATAGTCGATATTACAAAGCGGTTCAGCTATATTCACCGCTCGGAGCAGATCCTGTGTGTCACTTGAAACTAAACAAAAATTGCTCTCCCCTTGTGGGTTACAGGACTAATTGCTCCAAGAAGCAGTGATTAATGGTATCTAGAAATTTTATCTCTGCATTCCATGATGACGTGTTCCCAGTCAATATGCGGATAGCTGAAATTCTCCATTATTACTGAGTTTTCTGTTTTTGTAGCCTCTCTAGTCTCTCAAAAAGAACAGGAGTACTTGGGGCACCTCAGAGACTTAATCTCTAAGGTGCCCCAAGTACTCCTGTTCTTTTTGCGGATACAGACTAACACGGCTGCTACTCTTGAAATCTAGTCTCTTGGAGCATTTCACAGTCATTGTCACCATCCTGGTCAGTAGTGTAAGTATATTCTTACTGCTACACACTTTTTATTCATGTGTAGAATTTCTGTCCATAGAGATTCTGTGGTACCATTTAATTCATTTAAGAGTTTTACTATAATTGACTCTATGCTTTCTTTTTTTGTGCAAGGCAAGAGTCCAGGAAAGTGCAAAAATAAAGCTTGAAGTTAATTTTGTTTTAAGAAATGGATGCACTTTATATTAGATAGACTAAAATGCCAGTTGATGTTTGCTGTCTGGAATGAATGGACAAATGGTGTGCCTGTGATTTCAGAATAGTAAGTCACCATGCTGGTGCATATAAATAGCAGGTATTGGGAGTGTCAGTCTCCCTCAACCAGCATATGGAAAATTGGAAGACTGAAAATGTTTTTTGGACAAATGTGAACATGGGTGTGCTTAGCTCAAGAAGTACCAAGTTGCATCAGCTTCTCTCCAAGACGCTTGGGAGCAACACACTAAAATAAGAACCTGCAACAACACTCTTAGTAATCTATAAAGATAAGATACTGCCCTTGCCATACACTGGCCCAATAAAGAGAGAAATTGTGTATAAAAACATTGTAATTTGAATGGATTGATTCACTGACTTTAAAAGAAGCTGCCTACCAACTGATCAGGTGAGCTGTCCAGGTTTGAAATCAGGATATGACTTAATTTCAATACTGTAAAGAGCCCATTAAAATCTGTCTGGGAGAGAAAATGGATTTTGCATTCCTAAGTATCTCACGAGTCATGACTACCAAAAGGATGCCACTTTCATTCCTTCTGAAATAATTATTTGTAGTTTACCAGAAATATCATGTAGAAACATATTAAATTGTTCTGCTTTATTATGTTTCTGATAAGTGTATATGTGGATGGTGTTTCTAGAAGCTTTCCAAGACCCCGCTGAAAATAAATTTAAGGTGTTTTCTCTCAGATTATATGTGGGGAACAGGGGAAAACGTGGGGAAAAATTGTGTAGTAGGTAAAATAATTCGTATATATATTTTTTTTTGTTATGCTACTTTCAAACTTCAATCTTAAATAGATATATTAAACTGTGGCTTACTAATTATGTAAATAGTGAAAGGTTTCAGAGTGGTAGCTGTGTTAGTCTGTATGAGCAAAAACAACGAGGAGTCCTTGTAGCACCGTAGAGACTAACAAATTTATTAGGCATAAGCTTTCATGGGCTAAAACCCACTTCATAAGATGCATGGAGTGAAAAATAACAGAAAGCAGTGTGTACAGCACATGAAAAGATGGGAGTTGCCTTACCAAGTGGGGGGTCAGTGCTAATGAGGCCAATTCAATCAAGGTGGATGTTGCCCATTCCCAACAGTTGGCAAGAAGGTGTGAGTAACAATGGAGGGAAAACTACTTTTTGTAGTGACCCAGCTACTCTGTCTTTATTCAGTCCAAAGTGTCCACTTTGCAAATTTATTCCAGTTCTGCAGTTTCTCATTGAAGTCTGTTTTTGAAGTTTTTTTTTTTGTTGAAGAATTGCCACTTTTTAAAGTCTGTTATTGAGTGTCCAGGGAGTTTTTTTTTTTTAAATAGCAAACTCTCTCTTCTACAATAATATCAACTAATATCCATTAGCCTGGGGAGGGATTTGATACTATTCAACTTAAATTATTTCTAATGACACAGGAAAAGACAAAAGTAGGTTGCTGGCAAAGTAGTATGCGTGAGCATCTGCAAAGCTGAATCTAATTCCAGAAGTATACTGCTGTTGTGGGAAACTAATCACTTAGCTAGTGGAGGGGTGGGGGCAAATCTTAACAGCAAAACACAAACATAAGTATTTCTAGATTTACACTAGGACTGCGCATTTTTAATTCTCTGGTGCTGTAAAATATCAGGGCAGGTCTATACTACTGTTTTGCCAGCGTAGCTTTGTCAGAGATGTGGGAAAAAAATCACATGCTCCTCACATACAGCTGTGCTGGAAAAATCCCCATGAAGAAACAGCTTACACTAAAGAGTCCTTTCATTGGCACAGATGGTCATTTGGGAAAGTGGATGAATTACACCAGCTAAAGAACTTCTTTTGCTGGTATATGCAGAGTCTCCACTAGGGGGCCTTGCTGGTGTATTTGTATTAACAAAGTCTAGACCAGGGGTCTCCAAACTTTTTAAATCGCACACCTCCAGGGCCAGCTCTGGGGAAGCAAAAAAAAAAAAAAAAAAAAAAGCTGCCGTCGGCATGCCACCGAAGATGGAGTGGGGAGAGCCGAGCTGCCGCCGGCCTGCCGCCAAAGAATCACAGGTCCAGGAGCACTCCTCCTGCCACGCACCCTCATGGATGGTTTTGCGCACACCTCACTTTGGAGACCACTGGTTTAGACCAGTGGTTCTCAAGCTTTTAGGGCTTAGGACCCATTTGTAAATGTCTATTGCCTGTCATGACCCAGTAAATAGTCTGGGGGTAGAGGCCCTGGGGTGGTTTCAGTCGGGTCCTGTCCCCTGAGGGGGTTGGGTCCTGCCCAGCACTCACCCCACAGTGGCAGCTTCTGTGCTGTGGGGCTGGCTGGCCTTGGCTCTCTGATCTGAGTGTTGCAATTCCAGGGTTGCAGTGCCTCTCAGGTTTGGCCCCACCCCTCTGGCTGGACCAAATTTGTGAGAGTGGAGTTGTGACCGGGCTCATTGGAATGCAGTGCCATTCGCTCAGATTTGTCGTACCCAGACTCCCATCGTCATGATGGCTGGGCCAGACCTGAGCAGCACTGGGACGCCAGAGGCTGCAGTGCTGAAACAAGGAGGCAGGCCCAGCCAGCCCTGTGGGATGGGAGCTGCCACGCAACCATTTGAAACATATCCTGACCCACAGGTTGAGAAACCCTGATCTAAACTAGCCTTCAGATGAGCTGCACTGACTTAAGAAGTGTAAGTGCAAGGACTTGAATCAAGAATTGTGGCCACACAAATAGCCACAATACACTCTTTTTGCCAAGAAGCAACAAACCATGTTTGTGCCATGTAATTTGACAGAAATGACCATCTCTTAAATTCCAGCTCTTCGACTTGCCTGCCATTGTAGGATATGAGCGGGAGGGAAGCCGGCTAGTTGTGGGGTGGGGAGTGAAGCAAGGGAGCAAACCATGATTTTGAAGGGAGCAGGAGTGGATGGCTGCTGTCTGCATCCCTGTAGGACTTGAAGGTTTTTTGTTTTTTTTTGTTAAACTGCCTGTTTTTGTTCTTGTTTAAACTGCAGGCTGTCTCTCAAGGCTTGCAGTTTCATTGCTTCTGTAGTATCCAGTAAGGGCTGTGCTCCTGCCTTCTGATTGCTTGCCATTAACAGATCTCTGTTTTTGATTTGTAGCTTGCTTTCTAAAGCTTATCCCCTTTTCTGCACACACATCTTTCAGGGCTTTTGGTAGGCAGGAGCTTTCCCAGACTGCATTGATGCTTGCAGAGCTGAGTTCTCTGCCACTTCTGATGATGATGCTTCTTGCTGTCCTGTGAGAGCTACAGCCACTTGAACATAGGAGGAGCACCAGCTATTAAAGGATGGCATAATAAACACTGAATTGTCATTCCCACTTACTGCACTAAACAGACCTGTTAAAAATTAGGACTTCTTGTTTCACACTTCATGTCCAAAATACTGTGATAAAGTACCTTGTTAAAAGGTATGTTACAATGGGGGCTTGAATACGTTTACACCCATTTACTGCAGTAACAAATAGTAAAGTAACAACCTTCATGTGGGCCAAGGAAGAATGTCCCTCGTGCGTCCAGAACAACTAAATAAGATCGGTTATGCAGTGTGAGGCAATGGGATAGCAAGGAAGAAAGATGAGATTGTTTTGAAGCTAATTGGCGTGCTGTTCAGCACTGTAAAAGTACTTATGGCATCCCTTGTTCAGTGTTTGGGAGGACGTATTTTTGTGTACTCCCATATTTTAACCTAGTGCTCTGATAACTCTTGTAAATCTATAAAGGAGTCAGGTTAACTGTTTTGGCGTGTTAAGCATGGAGTCAGAGTAAATACATAGAAAATCCAAAAGAGGATTTGTTACACCAATTTGAATAAAGATGTATATTCTGTTAAGCAAAAGCTTCATACACATAGATTTGAAACAGTTTATTCATCATAAGCTACTAAAAAGAAACAAATACTAGACTGAAAGAGTTTAATAATGTTGGCTGTTAGAATTAATTATCAGCACTAGGATAAGAAATTAGCTTTCTTTGGGTGCTACTAACAGGAGTGGTAGTGAACAATCTCTTGTTTTCCTCTGCTAATGTTTGAAAAAACTGGAGCCGATGTAGAGGCATGGGAGTTGACCACCGACTGAGTGAAATAACCTATGCTAATTTACACTTGGCTTCACAAGAACTCTCTGGCAACCATAAGGACTACAAAAGTAATGTTGACATTAGGTTTTGTAGAAGCTGATGGCAAATGGGAGACTAACACCAGGGCTAGTGACTCATTCAACAGGGGCAAGTGCTAAAATGCTTTTTAGACTTAATTATGTCTCAAGCACAACAGTATAAATCTTTTTTTTTTTTTTTAAAAAAAGTAAAACAAACAAAAACAAACCTAGATAAATTCAATGTAAAACCTAATGAAGGAACCTAAACCCTGCATCTTTAAGACCACCCTTTCAATGCATGTGCTCAATTAAAGACGCCTTCACAAGCCTTGCCTTCTGCCAAAAAGTAACTTGGTCCTTATAAACTACAAAAATAAACATGATTAATATAAATCAGCTGGAGCAAAATCCTTCCTTCACAGAAAGGGAAAATAGCCATCACATTGAAATCTGGAATTTGTTCCGGTGCCTAAGCAAATGCTGACACTCAGAATAAAATGAGGTGACGCTATTGGTAGTTAGGGACCCAACTGCCAAGAGATTAATATATTAAACCCAACACGATAAATTGTCCCAAGATACAAGTCTGAAGCCAGTGAAAAATGCAGAATAGAAGTATTGCATGGTTCTTAGAGAAAAGAAGTACTAAGTTATCTAGTACGTAGTGCTGGCTGGCTGAAGTTACACTGGGCTTCAGATATAGTTCCTGTAGAATGTAGCATTATGTCTTAGTCATCTCCATAATGAATAAGTGCTTAGGAAACCTAAGTGCTGAACAGGTTGGGATGTAGAACCTTGTTTATGGAAGGATGATTTTATTTCTTCAGACTGTAAAACATAGCTGGATTTTGATATTTCTGCTTGCTAATCAAAAGGTGTTACATCAGAGACATGAAATTTAAGTACTTTCATTTATTATTCTTAAATCTATAAAAACAGGCATACCTGCTGTTCAGTGCACCTTAGATATTCTAAAACCTAACATCACTAAATCTCCAGGAAAACCCAGAGTCATCCTTCAAAAGTAATGCATATTAGGTCCCACTTTTCAGTTGCCCATTCAAAAGGTGGCCCATGAATCATGCTATGAAGGTCAACATTATGATGCCTCCAGAAACTCCCATTAGGTGTAGGGTCCCCATTACGCTTTGCACTATACAAACATAAGACTGAACGTGCTTCCTGAGGTTGATGGTTTATAAAAAGCCAGGATGCTTTGATAGTCAAAGGCTTTTGTAGCCTTTAAGGTTTTTGTGTTCTTTGTGCTTTTTTGAGGAAGATATCAGAACTTGGTTTGAATCTTTCAATCAATGATAAACTAATTCCTTCACTTTGTAAGTTTTTTTCCAATGGTGGATTGTCAGCTGATCAGAAGAGCCCGCACACCAAAGCTGCTATTTTTAGGTTGTAAATCTGAGGAACTATCCTCAGGAGATGGAGAAGGTTTTGGAACAAATTGATAAATCAAACAGTAGTAAGTCACCAGGACCACATGGTATTCACTCAAGAGTTCTGAAGGAACTCAAATATGAAATTGCAGAACTACTAACTGTGGTATAAAGAAAAGGAGGACTTGTGGCACCTTAGAGACTAACAATTTGAGCATAAGCTTTCATGAGCTACAGCTCACTTCATAGGATGCATGTAACCTATTGCCTAAACTAGTCTCTGTGCCAGAGGTGATCTAAGCAATTACAGGATAGTAAGCCTAACATCATTACCAGGCAAATTTGGTTGAAATTGTAGTAAAGAGCAAAATCATCATCAGATACGTAGATGAACACGATAAGTTGAGGAAGAGTCAACATGACTTTTACAAGGGGAAATTTTGCCTCACCAATCTACTAGCATTCTTTGAGGGAGTCAGCAACCATGTGGACAAAGTGATCCAGTGGATATAGTGTACTTAGACTTTCAGAAAACTTTTGACAAGGTCCCTTCCCAAAGACTCTTAAGCAAAGTAAGCAGTCATGGAGTAAGAGGTAATGTTCTCTCATGGATCAATAACTGGTTAAAGGAAAAGAAACAAAGGGTAGGAATAAATGATCTGGTTTCACAATGGAGAGATATAAATAGAGAGGTTCCCCAAGGATCTGTTCAATGTATCCAGAAATGATCTGGAGAAAGGGTAAACAGCGAGGAGGCAAAACTTGCAGACTAGCTGAGTCCAAAGCTAATTGTGATGAGTTATAAAAGGATCTCAAAATTGGGTGACTGGGCAACCAAATGGCAGATGAAATTCAGTGTTGATAAGTGCAAAGTAATGCACACTGGGAAAAGAGAATCCTAAGCATACATACAGACAAAATGATGGGATCTAAATTATTAGCTGTTACCAACTTTGAGAAGCATGTGGCACTGGCCACTATCAGAGACAGGTGCTAGGCTAGGTGGACTATTGATGGTCTGACCCAGTATGGGCATTCTTAAATTCTTATCATAGCTAATCCTTCTTAGTCACTTGGGCACATTGAGAAGTTGTGCTGCAGTTACACAGACGAAAGAAGGGAAGTGTCCACAACAGTAAAAAGTTGAATCTTTACTGTACTTGTATTTTTTGGTAACATCCTCTGTGCCCTTTTAAATTTAATTCCCCCTCAAGTTTCTGTTAGACCACTTTTTCAGGTAAAGATCCATCATGTAAATTACAGAGTAAACTGTCAAATGATATTTAAATGGTTTAGGTAGAAGATGGCACTAGGAAGTCTGGCAATGTGGTCAGGTTGGAGAGTAACCCTTGTTAATTCTATTTTGTGTCCTTGTGTAAAGGGCTGGGTTAAACCTTGTTGCAATTAGGGGATGGGGTAGCATTCATAATTCATTCATGATAAATGTAAAAAGCCCATTAAGCTATTTTATACAACCAGGTAGCTGAAACAATGAGTACCGCCCAAAATGCAGGCATATGGCAAAGCTTGAGGAGAAGCTGAACCATGTGGCCCAAGGGATTTCCCAGGGGACTGATACACCAAACACAGAGGCTAGGGCATTGACTGGCGGAAATGAAGCACCATAGTCATGGAAGAACTGGTAGCATGTCTGCGGTAAAAGCTGCGCCTCTAGGCACTGTGTTGGTTAAAAGAAGTTAGGAGCTGAGCAAAAAACCCTCTTCTGTTAGATTCCTCCTGTGTTCAGGGAAACAGGACTTCTTACTTTTTCTGTAAATAGGATTGGATTGAATACATGACTTGCATCGGTTTCTCTTCCTAAAGGAAACAGCCTGCAGGGCCCTGAACTTTGGCTAATTACTCAGGTCAAAAAGGGGTGACAGTAGTCAAATCTGACCCATGTATCCAGAAAATTGCCTCACATAGAAAAATTAGTGCTCAGTTGTGGACACCCCATCTTCAGCTTCCACTAAGAACAAGTCTCTGGGAACAGTTAATAATTTGTACTTGAGTATCCTGGAGGAAAAAAGAAATATAGATGACTGGCTAGAAAAAATTAATAAAATAGATCTGGAAGCCTATTTAGGGTTTCAGTAAAGACCAGTGGTTCTCAACCTATTTATTATTGTGGGCTACATATGTGGCCCACAAAGTGTTACCTGGGCCACAGGTTGAGAACCACAGTGCCCCCAAGCTAACCTCCCACACAAACCCCTATGCCCAGCTCGTTCCGCTCCTGGCCCCACTCTGTGGAGCGGTCTCTGGGTGGAGAGCCAGGCAGGGAGCAGGGACCCTGACCTGGACCCCACCATGTGGGGCCAATGGGGCAGCCAGGACCTGGATCCCGCCAGGTGGCAGTCTGAGCCCGTCAGGCAGCAGCCGGCAGCCCTGACCCCGAGCCCATGGCTTTTAGTACACAGCTGAGCTGGGCTGCAGCTGCGTGTTAATTGGGCTGCGGGTTGAGAACTGCTGGTAAAGACCCCTACTACTGGCTCTTTCCCAAGTTAAGTAGAGATCAAAATTAAGAGGGTGTTTCATATGTTACTGGGATTCTTCATATATGTAAATACCCTTCCTCTCTCTAAATATATAGGTAAAGTTTTATCCACTGACCTGTTTTATATACCAGTTCAGAAGCAATCCAGGCACCTTGGTTAAGTTGAGGGTGGGGTGGGAAAACAAACTAAGATTGAAGTAGTGTTAAATTGAAAGGACCATAAGAGAATCTGCTGCATCTGCAAGCACTAGTTAAGAAGTGGTTTAATCCTAGCCAAGATAGTTTGTTATGCTGCATCCTTTTGAAAAGGACACTTCCTCTCCATCTGTAACAGGCAGCATTGCACAACTTTTTGTCAAAAGTTGGAAGCTGCCAGCAAAACAAGAATAGAATTAAGATTTTCCAGCCAGATTTCTAGCAAACCAAGTTAAAGTGAATCACTATAGACTTGCAGTCACTGGCTCCCAGTGAAGAGCTTTTCTTCACATTTTACTATTCTGGCTGCTCCTCTTGCCGGAGAAAAAATTGCTTGATATGGTGGGGACCTTTTTGAAAATAAAGTTTTGTCAACAAAGTGATATTTGTCAGTAATTCTGGAAATCTTCAACATGAATATATACTAAATGCACAGCAAAACTTCACTCTTCAAACAAAGGAAAACTTTCCATCTTATACCCTTTCTGTTAGTTTCATATATAAGGGCAATTTCAGATTGAAATCTCAAGTCACTTGCTTTTTTGCTTTAGGCAGTTCACATCTATCGTGGAAGATTATTGTAGTTGGAGAAGTAATTAAAGTACAACCTCACAGACTGAGCCAACCATCTGAGAGGGGAGTCAGTCCTGAAATTGTTAGAAATTTGTTCGTTAAAAGTGACTAGAAGAAAATATTTGCTTAAACAAATGTGAGGTGAGTTTTTAAATAGCTTGAAACTTAAATGTTTTTGAAAATTCTAGCCAGTAAGTGTCTTGGGATTGAGGGTGAGATTTCCTGTTCTGTTATTTCTAGTATAGCATTGAGTGTCTGTTACTTATCATGGAGCAGTTGATGTTAAAAGACCAGTGTCTAATTTGTTGCTCCTCAGAGAGCTTACATCATGGCTGAATGCTGTTATCTTGCTCTGTTTTCTTGAGTGTCTGCTGGAAGCTTTTGAAAACCGTTTCTGTGCTCCTGCAGTGTTGCCCAAACAAACCTTGCATGTTACTTTTGTTGCTAAATATAGCAACGGTTCCCAGTTCCAATTTGAAGTTCGAGTGGCGTCCTGAATGGGTCATAGAAAACAGAAGAGTATACGTGCAGTTTAGCCTGTAAAATGTTCTATTTAAAGCTCTTCATTATAAGCAGTATGCAAGTAGTGATGCCTGTACATTCCATTATAAGACCCATTTTTTTATTTGCTTATAACTTAGCCCTAAGGGTTACAGTGAGGCAAAAAAAAAAAAAAAGAAATCCATGCTAATTTTCTGCCTCAAGCTGATTTGATTTTGAATGATTCAGCTAAAATAGTTCAGCCTTTAAAGGGAATGAGGTTTAAGGAAAATACATTTTGCCCATGCTGAGTTTCTTTTCAGGGATGTACCTTTTAGGTGAGGCACTTCTTTCCTTTTTTTTTTTTTTTTTTTTTTTTTGGTCAAGCATAAACCTTTAAAATTTTTTCATCTTTGCACATATTCTAGACTAGTTGGAGTTTGGCAGCTAAATTAATCCAGTGTGCTCTGTGTGCGTCTGTCCATCCGTCCATCCCATTTCCACTGAGCATGCGCCAGGCTAGGGCTATAAGGTCTGAGCAGGACCTCTCTTGCAAATGCAGCTCAGAAACACTATGGCACTGTACACATGAACTGAGAGATAATACCCCAGGAGCAGTGTCTGGTGCCCTGTGTTGCTTCTGCTCCACCAGCCCCCCCCCCCCCCCCCCCCAGCAGTGAAGAGGAGGAAGCAGCATGAGTGCAATACAGAGGGGTGAAATGATGGGGTGGGGGAGGAGGAGGAGGAGGAGGGTATAAGGGCATGGGGAGGAAAAAGGAGGGGCCTGGGTCAGGATTTGCAGTGGGTAAGAATAAGAGCAGAAACGGATAGAGATGGGAGTGGGGTGAGATGCAGAAGGATCTCTGACCTGTAAATCATCATCACACTCAACTACAGAACCTGGGCTTAAACACATTATTCCTGAGTGTTAACAAACTTTGATTGTTCGACAGGTAGCTAACCTGTTGGCTAAGAGGCTCATCCCTGACTAGTGGAGGTCAATGAAAGTTAGCTTTCTCCTGCAACCACTTTTTTAACTCAAGTGGTTGAGGACTGTGTGGATGTAAAGGCCCCTGCTGATAAAACCATGTCAGGGTACTCTGGGTCTAGTTTTGTATGCCTCTATTTTTTTTTTTTTTTGGAAAAATACATTAAGAGGCATACAAATATTACACTTCAAAGTCAAAAACTCAAGTCTGTAAAACCTTAATTTGGCCCTCTTGTGCATATGCATTATGATTTTCTTCAATTAGTGGATCACATACTTATAGTTTCCATAGGACCCTGTTCTAGTGCACAGGGCAGACTGAGCTCGCTGGGTATTCATTCTTTATTTTATTATTATTTTTTTTTTTTGGGATCATCAACAATTGTCGTCTGGTTGTGGGTATTTACAGCACTCCCTCAAAATAGTGAATTAAATACAATATTAATTTCCTTCTGGGCTTTTGTATTGTGCGTTCGTGATCATATTCAAATGCTTCAAAAGTGTTAATGACTTCACATTCACAACACTTACGTGAGATGGAGTTTTCCCCATTTTACAGCTGGGCAATTGAAGCACAGATTAAGGCCAAAATTGTCAAAGGGGAATCCAAAGTTAGTTGCAAAACTAGAAGATCTTGAGGCCTTAATTTTCAGAATATATGGCATTTCATAACACTTCATGTAGGAGCACAGCTCCCACTGAATTCTACTACAAGTGGTCAGCCCTTATGCAAATAAGACACTTGGTGATTCAAGTTGGATACCCAAAAAGTGAGGCTCACACGGTGGCCACCTGTGAACATTTTAAGTAACTTGTCTAGCATTACAGGGGCAGAGACAAGCATAGATTCCAATTTTCCAGGGCAACATTCAACTACCTGAACCATGAGACCATCCTTTTGCTTCTTGCAGTCCCCTTCCTCATTCACTACACATCTTTCAATTTCTGCAACAGATGAAGGGGTACTATAAATAACTGCCTTCTCTACACAACCCTGATTCATCTTTAGAGCAGGTCTGGCCTGTGCTCTGAAGGAAGTGTGGGGGGGGGGAAGAGGGGAGCGGCTATGGGGAAAAAAAATTACGTGGTCACATAGGAAAGTCTACATTGTGCATTGGCACAAAGGTAGTGGAGCGTATGTGAAATAACATTACACAGGCAACCTTAACGTTGGTGTTGGCTAACTTGAGTGCTTTAAACCTTTGAAACCTTAATGTTCTTTCAAGATAATGTTTTGGATGTATTTGAATACTAAACTTGCTGTATACAAATGTGATCTTGTAGCTTAATGTCAGTGGAATGTAATACACATTTGGACTTGAATATTTTTAAAAATGTAACCTAAATGATAAATGACAATACTTTCATGGAAACACAAGGAGTATGTAGTGAAATATATAATTGTGTTGAGCTGAACTGAGGCTCGCATTTTCTTTCTATCTTAGCTGAAAATGCTGCTCAGACATTAAAATGGCATACTAGAAATATGCTCTATAATGGATATTCAAACCAGTGAGTTTCAACAAACTAACATGACATCACTTGTACAGCACAATATAAAACATTTGAGAAGAATGGCCTAGTGCTGTGTAATTGAAATTATTGAACACAAAGCTGTGGTTGGTGTCCATTTGAACATCAAGGTCAGGTAAAATTGATGGTGGGGAAATAAAAGAAATCCTTCATAGGAGAATTAATTGTATAGAAAACTGACTTGCATGAAAATGACATGTTTCAGCAGTGTGTAGCAGGAACATACAAATGCACCCAAACCTGCATGTGTTTTCCTTGTTGATAGCCACGACACAAGGCCAGGAGAAATTGTATTTTGTTTTCTACTGTGGGGTACCTCATACTGTAGTTAAAGTAATAGGCTAATTGAATTTATTTACTTAAAAGCTAGAGTGTGATGACTGCCTCCACAGAAGGGAGCGGAGACACTTCTGCTTTTCTGCACTGATGAGGGAGGAAGATGCGACTGCCTTCCCTCACTCAGTTTATTTACTTCTGGTGGAATTCTGTGCCACTGCATGTGCACAGAATTCATGTTCCACACAGAGTTCTTTGCTTCCCTGCAGAAAAATTACTTTCTGACAGGGAAGCTGCAAGAACAGTCACACATCACTCCCTAGCAGTGCAGATACAACGTTTCAGGCACTCAGAGTAGCCAGCGGAGAGGTAAATCACTGTGGGTCTGGGGTACCCCAGCCAATGGCTCCTACCCTGAAACGGGATCAGCTGCTAGTCCTGGCTGGGTTTGAGGTAGGAGAGGATGGGACTTCCTCTGTGAGGAGTGGCTGGGGCTGTGTCAGACCCATCCCCAGAAACCTCCCCCAGCTGCAGGAAGCTCAGCCTCCTCCCCTGCTTCCTGCCCCCATCGCTCCTCAGCTGTGGGGGGAGGGGTCACTGTATGGGAGCTGCTCCCCCATCCACCCAACCCCTGTGCATCTGGACCTCCCATACCCAGACATCCCTGCCAAGCCTCACCTGGTACATCCAGAACCCCCCTAACCCTCCATACCCAAACCCCACCCCAATGAATCTCAACCCCTATATCTGGAGTCCCCCTGCACCCAGACCCCCACCTCTGGACCCCCACCCCTGCACCCAGACCACACTCCACTGAGCTCCCTACACTCAAATTCCCACCCTGATGCCTCACCCTGAGCCCCCCACATCCAGATCCCCATGCCACTGACCACCAACTAGTTGCACCCAGACCTCTTCGCTGAGCCTCAACAACCTTCACCTGGAACCCCCCCATAAGAAGCCTCTGTGCATCTAGATCCTCCTCACATCTAGAGTGCCCCCCCACTGAGCTGCCTGCACCCAGATTGTCCCAGACAGAATCCTCTCACCCCACACCTTGATCCCCTCCACACTTGGATCCTGCCTGGTTGAGCCTATCTGTCCCACACTTGGTGCACCTGGCACAGAGGTGTAGGGCTCCAGGGTATTTCTGGGGGCAGGCCCAGGCCTTATGCTGTGTCAGGATCAGCTGCAGCCTCACTGCTGAGTCTGTGTCCTGGGGTTGGTGTGTGAGGGGGACTGCAGGGTGATCTTTCACCTTCATGCAGCTCATGGCCTTTGCTCCCCACTGTCATGCTGGAGCCTCTGCATTTATTTATTGATAAATAAAACTTCCAGAATCTTGAAGAATTTAAAAATATTATGTGCAGAATTTTTAATTTTTTGGCACAGAATGCCCTCAGAAGTATTTATTGTCCTGGATATAACTTCAAGTCCTACCTTCATTTTGTTTCTTGGAATGCAGGAAGAATGTTATAAAGTATTCAGGACAAAAACAATGTATTTTCTCTTTTGACGGAAGCACCATGGACTTCTGTAGCCGTAGGCTTAAGTCTTTATGGTAATGAGTAAAGTTGTCCCTCTATTACATAAATATTTCAACTGTTTTCTCTTTAAAGAAAAATAAGGATTTGTTTAGAATGTATACATTGTGTCTTTCACCTTCTGACTGTACATGGCAGGCATTTGGCAGGAAGAGAAGGTGCCATTTCCCTCTGACCCTGCAGGCATCATTCTGCTCAATGAACCAACCAACTATAAGAATAGGATCATGATTGGCTTCCACAGAAGTTAATCAGGGAGCTTTTCAACTTGTCTAAACCAATGGCATGATATAACAGCTATATCGATACTTCAGAAGAACCAGTGGAATCTTGGAATGACAAAATGAGGAACACAAGACCATCTGGTTAAACTATCAGTTTTTGTTTTTGTTTTTTAAAAAGACAGCCAGCAGGTTACCAGTGGACTTTGCCAAATTGGTGCTCGTAACTTACAAAAAAAGAAAGAAAAGTCATTTTGGTGTAATTTATGCTTTCACTAATAACTGATCAGTAGTATAAACTTAAAGCTTTGACTATGTGATTTGGTTACAAAGCAGGAATATTTCTTCCCTCTGTAAGAAGTGACCTTGTTGTTCATTATGAATGAACAACGTTAGTCCTAGCAATTCTGAATTTAATTCTGAATGTCTTAGGCCTGAAAGTTTAAAGTTAAAGCTATCTGAATAAGAGTGTCATGAAGTGATTTTGTGTGTACTTTTCCCAGTTTGATTATAATGGAGAAAGTTTATTTGTGTGTTCTAAACCTGCTCTTACTATGTTTTTATGTCTTAAATAATATTTTGGTCCAATAAGGCAAAGTATGTTTAAATTTCTTTTATTCTGTACTCTAGAGAAGGTAGCGATCCTGCAGGTTTCCTTGCTGCCTAGACCTGAGGAAGAAAGATTAATGGTTACCTGAAAAAGAAAAAGAAAAACATTAAAACTAACAAAAGTGTCAGGTTCTGTAAGTCTACTTGGTAGAACTATAGGCCTGTCCCTGAAAGGAGGAGAGCTCCCCAAAAGCCTGTGGGTTTTTTGTTGTGGATTACGATCACCAGAAAATGAAAGATGGCGTCAATTTATTGAGCACTGTTAGGGTATATATTCTTAGTGCTGATGAAGATAGCACATAACAGTGTCTTACACAGAGTAAATAACTCTTTCAAATACGGGGAATTGATGTTCATGGGATCCAAGTGATTTGCTCAGGATACACCAGTCAAGTCATCCATGATTGATCTTTGGACTGCAGTCCAGGCCTCTTAATAGAGTAGTGAGTCATACTATCTGAACTGTTTTCTCCCTTAAAGCAGATACTTCACTTGTCCATTGCTAAGAGAAACAATGTAAGGAATTTGTTCATGTTATCAATATCACTTCCGAGGTCTGAACTTTCAGTTTTAAATGGATCGCTCAGAAAAGCAGCCTATACACAATAGATTACTTTTAGTCCTCTAGATTCACTTTCTCTTTTTCTCAGCTGGAAGACTAAAATTAGACTGGCTATCCATTTCTCGACCTGCTGCATTAGGATGATACTACCGTCAGGTCTCCCCACACTGGAGTTGAAAGTCTTTTTTTGCTTTTATTTTTTTAACTATACAAGGCCATCTGTTCGTATCACAGATAAAGCCCTTAATTTTTAAATTACTAAATTTCAGGGCAAAATTAAATGGATAGCCACTCTTAAGTTAGCTCTCTTTTGGAGTTAGCTCAGTTTACAGTACTTGTGATCAACTGGGAGCTATTTCAGCTTTTTTGGTCAAAAAAGTCTAACAAGAATTTAAAAATAAAAATAGTGGTGCACACCTCACCATTAACAGGAAAAACCCAACTTAAAATGACTTAAACTATATCCCTGCTGATATCACTGCTTTTTGCAGCCTAAGAAGATGCTAATATCACTTTCCCTTACAAACCTAATTTTGACTAAAGGTGTTAAATTGCTGCCTCTCAATGCACTGTGGGAGCAGAAAACTGACTAGGAGCACCCAATATAACGAGTAATAAGTCTTCAGGATTTCATGTCCCCATTTAACAGAAAGCAAAGTTAAACAAACTGCAAAGTGTTGTCCGAAAGGAAACTTGGAGGAATGAGGCAGAATTTTTTTTTAATAACAGGATGACTATGGCTTAGCATATCTAACATGAGACTGTTGTTTTAGAAAGTGATCTGCAAAGCTTTTTTTTTTTCCCCTCTGTCTCATGCTAAAAAAGATAATAAACTTGAATGCAGTATTCTTCTCTCAAGAACTAATGTTCTTACAGCTGCAAACTGGTAAGTTGAACTTCTCTTCCTCAAGCAGAGTTCCTTCATGCTAAATGACAATGTCGGATACAGGGATTTCTTGTTAAATAAAGGCTGGAGAATAGGATTGAGAGTTATCACTTGTACTCAGTGTTTCAGCTTGTGCTGTCTTCCCTTTCTATAGATTCAGTTTCACTTAAGTTAAAATTATCTGAAATGAAGAGAGCCTTGCAACACTTGCTTTTGTAAAGCCTACTGAAGAAAACTAATCTACTTTCACACAAAATTGTTACATGGGCCTTATGAATTGGTATGCAGATGAGTGGCTTGAGTTCTTACCCTGATGCTGTTGTCAGCAACTTTTATTATTTTTAGTGGGGCCCCTACACTTCGAGTGTAGCAGTATAAGATTTAATACAGAGCTTTCGGGACTGGGCTGTGAGCCTAGCTATAAAGCAGGATCTTAAGGTAGCAACATTAATGGGCAGCTCGGCCTTCTCTGAGGATTCTGTGAAGGATCTGTCTGCTGTGGAATGGCCATTTTTCTACTGTGGTATTTATTGAGCCCACACTGGGCTTCTTGTGTGGCCAAGCTTCTTGGTAGCTGCTTCTGTCAAACTCTGAGACCATGTCTACACCACAAACCACGATCAACACCAGTTATATCTGTATACACCCACTGCAGTTTGTATATCACTCAGGGGCGTGCATATTTGGCTGCTTTTGTCAGCTCTGCATGTGCTCACCAGGAGTGCTTGCATTGATGCAAGTGACGTGCACCACAGGTAGGTATCCCAGTGTGCCACTTGCCACCATCTGGCGCAGTGCCTGATGGAATCTTTTTCCTAAGTCTTGGCGAGGAGAAATGAGTTTCCCAGGGATCTCTGGGAGCTAGGAGTTAAGTTCCCAACATGCAACTTGTTCCCATAATGGATAACATAAGGTTTCCAGAGTGTGTGGCTGCCTTCCTCATCTCATGCTTTAGATGCTCTTTATTCCAAACTAGTTCTGACCTAGAACTAGAATTTTTATTAGATAGGGGGTCAAAATGTTGGTTGAATTAAGTGAAAGGAGAAAAGCATTAACCTGAGTTTCTTCCTTGGCTTCTAGTTGCTGTCACTATGAATATACTATATGGTGTTAGTTGATGGGCACAAATGTGGTGAGGATCTGTTTTGTACTGTTCTACCCCAGGAAAAGAACACAAATCAGAGGTTCCTGAATTCATGTTCTTTAGATATCACTCATGACCCTGACAGTAGGCTCAGATCTTATGCTACACTACAGCATGTCATTTAAGTTTTTTGTTTGTTTGTGGGTTTTTTTTGTTTTTGCTGTGGCACTTGTAACTAGCCTCTATTTAACATTTTAAAGTTTGATATCAATTCCATTTTAAATAACAAAAAGTGCAGAGATTATGCAAACTATGTGGCTCCAATAAACTTTTGTAGGTGCGTACTGTCAAGATCATCTTGCTTACGCTTATCAGGTACTTTCTGCCCATCATCTTCACTTAAAATAAATGGATAACACTTTTTGTTCGGTTTCAGAATAGCAGCCGTGTTAGTCTGTATTCGCAAAAAGAAAAGGAGTACTTGTGGCACCTTAGAGACTAACAAATTTATTTGAGCATAAGCTTTCGTGAGCTACAGCTCACTTCATCGGATGCATTGTTAGTCTCTAAGGTGCCACAAGTACTCCTGTACTTTTTGTTTGATATCCCTATTTCTGTTGTGCTAGTGGCAGTTCAACAAGCTACTGGAGTGTAGTTTTTAATTTCCAAATCTTGTACTTTATATAACATGCTAAATGTGATTACAAAGGCATAGTACTCTCTCAACAGTAGGTGAAATATTGAATGTAACCAGTTGGTCAAATTGTCATAAATGTTAGTGCTTTTGTTGAACAAAGCTCTTCAAAAACCCTGAAGCAGAGGTTTCCAGACTAGTCTGAACCAGTGGTTGTCTACTAGCTGATTGGTCACTTGGCAGTGGCTCCTCACTTCCACTGTCAAAATAATAATATAGCGAAATGTTCACTATCTCATGAACATTAGTTCAAACTTCAAAAATTGCTTTTGTCAAAGGGATGCTATATAATGGTAAATGGGAGTGGAGGTTGCGTGCTTGATTTCAAATGGGAGGGTAGGGAAGACAAGATCCATACTGACTCAAATGAAAAAGTTTTAGAAGACAAGTTAATTAAAACATGCAGGAGCTTCCTGGTTACAGTAAGATCGTTGGGAATGGTTAAGACAAGATGTGCATAGATAAGTGATCCTTAAAGAAAGGTTACCACAGAGTTTTGAAGAACAGGAATGTGACGGCCACTCAGTCTGAGTTAGAAATGAGAGGAAAAAACAAATGAACTGATGCTGGAGCAGTGTCCACCATGGCTTTCAAGTGCAAAGCATGGGAGGCAGATGAAATAACTCTGGTCACATCAACTTCAGATGGATGAAATTTTGATATCTTAAAATGGTTTATGCAGGCTGGCTTCGGAGTGTTGGTAGTCAGGAGCAGCCCTAGCAGTTTTGACTATCAGGCTGGAAGACATTTTCAGCATGAGCTCCCCTCTCCCCCACCCCCAAGTGGCTGAGCAGCAAAAAAAAAAAAAAAAAAAAGTCACATAGCTGGCCAATCAGTGTGGGACAACCCCCTCGCCCCCCGCCTGTACTGCACGCCCTGGAAGCTGGTGCTCAGGGTGACCGCTGTGCTCATCTGACTCTAGAACCAGCTCTGGTAGTAAGATATTTAAGCAAGCTAAGCTTGAATACATTAAGTGTACCTGAAATTGACTGCAGATGGTTTAGTGTTTGTCTTCACCTGGGAGAGGCTGCACTGATGGTTTATTACAAACTGAAGCAACAGTGTGGCATGAAAATTGGGTTATTACCTGTCTTCTTAAGACAAACAGCTATACTTCTGTCTGTCCAAACTAAATCCTTGGCCTGACTGACACATCCTCAGGGATGTCTGGCCATGAACTCTGTTTTCCCTCCTGTGTTCCTCTTCCTTTTTCCAGTTCTACCACTTCCTACCTCTCTTTTCACATTCCAGCCATATTTAAGTACTGTCTGATTTCACTTCTCTCAATTATTTTTGGAAGTGCTAAAGTCCGGTGCAAGAACTTACTGGGTTGTTGCCAGTTGTAAACGCACCTTAAACTGACCAACTGTTTGGCAGGTTTATTGAGTATGTGTTCTGTTTAGGAAAGGTTTTAAGACTTCCAGCCAGTTTTAACAGTCATTTCCCTGTAGCTAATGGGGTGTTGTCTTGTGCAGGAAGATAATGAAGCACCCACCAGCTGAAAAAGCAGGAAAATGCTTAGGTTGCTTCATCCCAGAAAGCATTTAGGAGAAGGATCTGAAAATGAGCCTGCAGAGTTAGAGAACTGGCCGTGTCTATACTAGCAAAATAAGTTTCTGTACTGCACCAGTTGTATCAGTGAGGCAGCTGTGCTGGTGATGGCAACAGTGTAAATGTTAGTGCAGACAGAGCCCAAGCATCTCCTTCCTGCTGAGTCACTGCCTACTTTGAATGTGTTCTTTATCAGGCTCCGGTGAACACTTGAGATTTTTAACTTTTATAGGTTCCTATATGGCGTTTGTCACTAGTATCTACATTAATAGCTTGGCACTAGTGCAGCTGTTGAGTTGCTGCCTGTTGCTAAAACCAAGGCACACATTCAGGTAGCGTAGATGCAGCCTGATTAGTTGGCAACAAGGCAGCTGACTACAGGGCTATAAAAACAAGGAGCTAAAATGCGGAAGCCAGGCAGCCAGAGGAAGAGGGCTTCTAGTTACAGTAGCTGGATTTGCCTGTGGGACCCTGATGGGGAGGGAAAGTAACCTAGCAGTTGGCCTAAACAGTGCTAGGGTGACTCGGGCTTGGCTACACTTGCGAGTTACAGCACAGTAAAGGAGCCCCGGGCGCACTAGCTCACTCCCTGTCCACACTGGCAAGGCACATAGAGCCCTCTGACACCGCAGCTACAGCGCTGCTGGTACTCCACCATGGCAAGTGGAATAACGGTTGCTGCGCCCCCACTGGAGTGCCATGGTGCTAGTGTGGACGAGGTATTGCATTACTGTGCTCTGATCAGCCTCCGGAAAGGTCCCATAATCCCCTTAAGTGGCCATTCTTGTCATTGTTTTGGAATCACTGCAGGAATGCGGATATGCCCTTTGAAAGCTCCGTTTCTGACAACTGGCTGCTTATCTGCTCTGAGACAAAGCAACCATTAGTGTGGAATGCTGTGTGTGAGAGAGAGAGGTGGGGGAGCAGGGGGTCTGCTGCTGTCTGAACTTACAAGACAGCATGTTGACATGCTCTCAGCCCCCCAAAAATCCACTCTCTCTCCCCACATACACATTCCCTGTCGTACTCCACCTCCCCATCCCATTTGAAAAGCACATTGCAGTCACTTGCATGCTGGGATAGTTGCCCATAATGCACTGTGCCTAATCCCGTGGCAAATGTGGCCACGCCAGTGCGCTTGAAGCGGTCAGTGTGGACATACTGCAGAGCTTTCCCTGCTGCGCTCTCTGAAGGCTGGTTTAACTCTAAGCGCTCTACATCTGCAAGGGTAGCCATGCCCTCAGTGACATAAACACACTTAGGCCTGTGACCCAAGGACCTCTTGATGCCAGCTGATGGGGTATATGATGTTACAGGGATCTCTGGGGTCTGCTATTTATATTCTAGTTGAGAGTGTCCTGTAAGGTTTCTACTGAAAGTCCGGGTCACACTGGTCATCATAATATTTGCAAAATGTACATGTGGATAATATGTAAGGAGTGGGATGTGTGTGTATCCTGGCTGAAAAATGCTGTGAGAGGGGCTTTGGGGTAAGCAGCAACATACTACATAAGATGGCATCATGTTGTGTTTAGGCTCGAAATGAATGTCATGGTTTTATTTTATATGTAGCCCTTTGTTTCCAGTTTTCCTGTTTGCTATCATATGAATCTATTTTTGTTAAATAAAACTTGCTTTCTTTTCTAGAGAAAGCAAATGTAAATGTTCTGTTTTAAGTGGAGCTGTGTTCTAAGGTCAACTAGTAAGTTGTGGAGCTTTTCATCTGGGAACAGCGGGTTTGGTGATTCTGAGAGTGTCCGGTAGATAAGGGCTGGACACACCGGGGGACTCAGGGATTGGAGTGTATCTGTCACTTACCTGCAGAGGGACAGTGGAGCCCATGGGAGGGGTGTGTGTGTGGGCAGGAGTCCTTGTGCTTCCTGTGGCTGGGGTTGTCCAGGAGCTATGCCCTGATAGATAAAGGCACGGTTCTCTCACACTAAAGGCAGTTGATAGCGAGATGCTTTACAATCCTGGCTACCCCAAGGGAGCATCAGTCACTTAAATAGTATAGGTTAATCTCAGTGCACAAGCAAACAATGTCTTATTGTCTGGCTTCTCAATGTCTCAAGATACCTGAGCCTGTTAGAGTCTGAGATTGTGTCACACTGGACTTTAACTTTGCAGATCAACCTTAAATGGCCTGAAAAATGATGAGTGGATTCTCCACCTTCCAGGCTGTAATGAACTTGTTAAGGTAACTGCTGTATCTCCGCTCAGTGACATTCACTTTTTTGTCTTGCGCCTAACTTTTGGATCAGGGAAGGGAATCATGTTTCTTTTACCACTGGATAAATAAAGGCACTGAGGGCTGGCCAAGAACACTGGTAAGAGGGATGGTGCTGAATCAGAAGGATACTCTAAATGGAGTTCTGTTTAAAATGGACAAAATTCCCCCCCCCCCCCCCCCCCGTGCTTCTTAGATGACTAAATTGCTCATTTCATACATGACTTAAGTGTGACTGGAGCAGTGAATCAGTGTTTGTCGGCACTTGGTATCTGGCTGGTTTTCCAACTTTCCATATAAAAGCTTGAGAGGCCCTTTGTGCCGCTACAAACAATGTTGTGGAAAGTCTCTTAACTCCCCTTGTTCTGAGTGAGTGAAAATTTTTGGCAAACTCATTTGAATCAATAATTGCTTATTTGCTTTGCTGCTGCTTCTTTAAAAAGCTTTACTGTCCTTTTTGTTTTTAGACAGATAATCAGTGTCACTGTCTTAAAATTTGATCCCCCCCCCTCCCCCGAAACAGGGACAGAATGGCTTTGCTTAGAAAATCTTTTCTAACAAGAAACGCTTATGAATGATCTTTCTGAAAGTTGATTTTTTTAACTTGCTTCATTCTTTGTGTCATTTCTCTAATTTCCTAAGTACTAAGGCTAATACCATACTCTGAAGTTAACCTTGATTTTCCCAATTTTTATATATAATTACTTCAGGAGACCAGTTCCCGTTTTGTCAAAGTTTACCATCTTAGGTAAGAAGCCCCTAAGAACGACTTAAGGAAAGAGGTTAAACTGAAGGTATGTTGTTTGTTTTTCATCCTAACTTTTGACTTGGTATTAAACAGTGGCCATGTCATTTCAGCTGGCCCATGCAGGTGCTGAAAATGGAACAGTAAGGCTGTATTGCTAACAGGAAAGCCTTGCATTTCTATTTTGTTCTGATGTTGCTGACAACTTTAGAATTTAAATGGGGGGAAAAACATGTTTCCATGATTACAGTCTTCCTTCGGGAAGCATTTCAATTGTGGCTTCCTCAGTGTGGCTTCCTTTCCTTCAATAGCATCAAAATGTGTATGTCTGGTAGCTACTTAGATTGGTAGGTTTGGCATGTGGGATTTGTATTTTTAAGATGGACGAAGCCAACTCCCAATCAGTGTTCCCTTTCAACGAGTCTACATAATAGGTCAGCTTCATACAGTTGTAAACAGGATTGTACTACCGGATATGCGGTGATGGTAAGAAACATAGGGCAAGCACCCTTCGTATACATGATTTGCCTCATTTTATAATGTGAGGATTTATGCGTTACTTTAATGTAAAAGCAAACTTTTTATATGAATCTAACTGAAAACTTATTCTACCTGTTGTTTAATATCAGAACTTGTTACTGACAATAAGAACTTCTGAAAGTGTATAATCATATATCGTGTCTGTACTTAAAAATATCTGTAAGAGTAAGCTAGCATGGGTTTAAGTATCTTCGTTGCTACCAAACTTTAGTTCTTGCACTTACACCAAAAGAGTGACTTCATCTTTATCTTTGCAAAAAGCCATTGCTTTGTGATTTGAAAATGTATAACTGAAAGTTATTCTTTCCCCACAGAAAATATAGAACAGATTAGGTGCAGTGTCTAGGCCTGCTACCTCCCTGGAAATGCACCCTGACTGACATCCTCAACTCCTGTGACTTGAGTATGAAATACCAGGGGAAAATGTTGCAGTTCACAAACTAAATGAGTCTTTTGGACCTTGACTGAGGTGTGCAAATCTGACGCCTTGTTTGCCAAGTGTACACAACATTTCTCACATGCATAATTAGCATTCTTCTCTAAAGTTTTTTATAGTGCTCACTAATATCTTAGCATTATCTACAGGAGTGCATTTTAAGTGCACACACTAGAAATACAGCTGAGCAGTGCCTACGGTTTTGTGATGTGGTCACTCGTCCATTAGGAATTGCATTCAAGCCTGCCTGTTGTTGGGTCACTGAATGAATGCCATTTCTCACATAGAGTAAAATCTACGCTTTGAATGTGGAGTTGAAACACCAACTTGAGATTTCTGTGGACAGGTGGAGACGGTGAAAGGAAACATTTACCTTGCTTGCAGTGATGGTTAGCCACCTTGATCCTTTTATAAAAACCGTGGTGTATATAACTTACGGTACAGTGGTGATACTGTATTTTGTTGCTATAAGCAATTGCCCTGAAAGTTAAATATTTAAGTGACTAAAATATATGACTTATTATGAGGTGCTTTGTGTATAGTGTGTAGCATATTATTTTTATGTTAACCAAGTAGTTCTGATATTTGCCTGCATTCCCCAATCAGTGAGCAGGGGGAAAATGTCTGGGCCTATAGTTTTAAGTGGTGACGATGTGCAAAATTAAATGGGGCAGATGGTAGCAGTAGTCTCTCTTGACCCCATCAGTCTTGTTTTTAAAAGAAGGAAAAACACTTGGGTTGCTTCTTGTAAGTAGCAGGATAAGAGAAACTGTGTTGGCTTCTCGTGATTCCTTCACTGTTCTCTTCAATACTGATTTTTTTCTCCAATACTGAATTTTTCCCCTTCTAACCTAGCTTTCCCTGCAGTCTTCCTCTGCCCACTCAGTCTTATTCACCAACATATTCTAGTCCCTCTGTAGTGAAGCTGCCAACCTTACCTATCCTTACCTCCCAGTTTTGAAACATCTCAAGCTTTCTTGAGCCCAGCTTGCACCTACTCAAACCTATATAGACCCTGTTACCAATCTGAGAACTTCTCTGTTTTCCACCTAAACTCTGTAGAGCTTGGGCTCTGTAGAAGCCTACATTCCATGCTCTTCAGTCTGCCATTGGTGCTGCAGGGCCAGAAATTCCCTGGAGACAGACAGATGTGCTGCAGCCTCCAGAAGTGTAGGCGTTCCAGCCCTGCCAGGAGTCCCCCAGGGGCAAAAAGTATTGCTGCACTCTGTAGTACATAGATAACTAACTCTTGGTATGTCTACCCTGCAGTGTAAGCCCAAGGTTTGAATTCAGGCTCTAGCCTAACCCCCATTTCATCTACATACAAATTGCCCTAAGATGGGGCTCGGACCAAAGGTCCCAGGACCCCACAGGAATGGAGAATCCAAGCCTCAGTGAAGCTGGACTGCAGTGTGGATGCTGGAGCCCCAGGCTTGGGCCTGAGTTAGAAAATTCTTAAATTAGGGTTGACAATCCATGTAGACACTCAAGTCGTGGGTTCGCTAATCCACCATCTGCTGACTCAAGTTCCACTAATCCTGGGTTTACATTGTGGTGTAGACATACCCTTTGACACTGTTGATGGGGCTAGCCCCACCAGTCCCTGTTGACTAGTTGTCCCTGCCCTCTCTCACATGAAAGCCCTGCCAAAAAAATATTTTTCGCTATAGTCGTTAGCTTTTTTTTTTTTTTTAGCTTCTACTTTTGCCAGACTCAGTAATAATTCATAAACAAAAGCAGGTTGTTTTTAATATCAACGTTTTCAAGGTGAAATGAAGCTTATCTTGTGATGAAGTGTGGGCTGTATCCCTCCTTTCTCAACCCCCTTTTTTACCAGGTGGTATTCTAAATTACCTACATTTTTTGACATTCACAATTCAAATCATTCCTCTTAAAACCTTTAGTTTTAGTAGTCACTTTTTTGTAAGACATCCCCTTCAACATTTGTGTTCAGAGCCTTGTAAAGTAAATGAACAAAATAAAGCAAATAATTTGAAAAACTTAATTTGGTTTATCCATAACTTGATCTGTACCAATGTAGATTATAGGACTCGGAGAAAAATAGGTCATCTTATTTTTACTTTCTGTAGCATCTGCTGTGTTATATACTGCTTTTTAAAATATTTAGAACACTTTATCCATTGGAAAAAAATCAACAGGTTATTTTCCTTGGCCTTTTTGAGTCGAACCAGAATCTGAAAGTACCATAACTGATTTTGAAATAAAGCTTATACTAAAGACATGAGCTATTTTTCCAACTTGAATAATCTTGGGCAATACATTGGTGGCATATATAACACAAAACAACAATAAAAATGCAATCTCACTTCAGAGTATTTTGGTAATATTGAATTTGGGTTGATTCCGACTATTAATTTACAGGTTCATAAAATGAAGAAAAAATTAAGCTCCATAATGTAGAACTCACAAGTGTGCCTGAAATCTCTATGGTGTGAAGGAAGAAACAGGTGCGGTGTTATCTGTAAAATTGAGTGCTCATGGTTGAATTAACAAAAACTACATGACTATATTAATAACTTGAGCTACATATCCACTTGAGAGAAAAACCAAGTATATTTAAAGGGGGAAGAGCAGGAGGGTGTTTAAAAGATTCTATTGGTATCTGTAATAAATGAAGAGAATTGAGTATAACGGCATAGAACCGTGAAAATGTAGGTTTGAAATGACGGTGTCCTACTGCTAAGCTGGATGGATGAGGCAGAAGTGTTGCTTATTGACACTGGAGCCGTGCAAAGTACTCCTCATTCTTGAATGGACTAGATTGTATTAATTTCTCTAAACATTGTTGATGTGGCTTTGAATGTGACTCTGTTACATGAAAAATTGCATGGGGTTGGTATTTTCATGGTAAACACTAGTAAAATTGTCATGACTTAAAATCATGCTGGATTTCTGCCCCTCTTCCTTCAACCTGATAAAACACTTCCTGGAAAACCGTACCAGTTGTATCATGCACAAATACAGTTCATAACAGTAACTTCATTCTAGTTCTGCTATACTTGATTTAGAAGCTTTTAATCAAGCAGTGCTCTCTTTATTTTTATGTGATTTTGAATAACCTTAGTTGAGGATGAAAAACTCAACAGAAGTTTTGCTGGTTTGGACTGCTTTATAGCCCTCTTAAAACTAAATAGTTGGATTGTACACTAAATCTTCAGGGCTAAAGTTTCAAAAGTATTAAGTCATGTCTGAAAATGGCACCTAGGAGCTTTAGAGTACCTTACTGCTTGACAACATCTCAGGCTTAAAATCAAATTGAAAACTATTTTGTTTAAGCTTGGTAAGTGTAATGTGCATGTATAGTAACAACTCCAACTTCATATAGAGTAAGACAAATTAACAGTGTAATAGTTGCGTTTTATTTGTTCATGTCCTGGTCGGTGACCAGCCAAAACTAAGATTCAAGATTAGAAATAATGTCTCAAACGCAATGCAGTAATTGGGCAAAACAATCTAATGTTAAAAACATACAATTTCTGGGGTTAAAGGGATAATCACATGACCTACTGTTGACATAGAATGATTTAGTTTTTAGCAATAGTAATTGAAAATAGATAACATCTATTTACTTTAGGCATTTGTCAGTAATTTGCAGTTATTGACCCATTTGTATATTTGACAGCAATAGGAAGAAAACTTAAAATGGGGGAATAAACATTGTAAAACGACAAATTGGAAGGGGAAACCCCAAGATAAGTAACATCTGAGATAGCAAAACTAATTTTTAAAAAATGTGGTTTCAAATGGCTTATGAACCACAAAAGCATCTTAACTCTCCGTGATACCTGATCGTCCCAGCAATTGAACTTAGAAACTTCTAGAACCTTTGGACACTGATGACTATTAATGACAATGTAATGAGTTAGGTATGTGATGTGACTTTTCATCTCCCCTCTATTAGCTAGCAGTGGGGCAGCAGCTTGTTTTGGTGCATGTATTACTTTGACATCTGTGGCTAGTTCTCGTATGTAGCACAATGGGGGTCCAGAAAGAGGCTCTTGGGCATACTGCAGTCCAGATATATGTCAGATAGATGGGATAAAAGAGTGCTAAAATGAAATCTGAGTGTAGTGAGAGGATATGCAGTTGTGATGGAAACAATGTTTCCAGATTAATTTTAAGTAAGGAATGCTTAATATGTTGTCTCAGGTAGAATAGCTGAATGCTGGGGTTGCCAACTTTAATCACACAAAATCGAACACCCCTACCTCGCCCCTTCCCTGCAGCCCCGCCCCTTCTCAAGGGCCCTGCCCCCGCTCGCTCCACCCCCTCCCTCCGTCACTCGCTGTCCCCCATCCTCACTTTCACTGGGCTGGGGCTGGGGATTGGGGTGCGGGAGGGGGGTGAGGGGTCTGGCTGGGGGCACGGACTCTGGAGCGAAGCCAGGGATGAGGGGTTTGGAGTATGGGAGAGGGCTCCGGGAAGGGGGTTGGTGTTCAGGTGGGGTATGGGCTCTGGGCTGGGGGTAGGCTCTGGGTGGGGCCAGAAATGAGGGGTTCAGGGTGCCGGAGAGGTCTCCAGACTGGGGCAGGGGATGGGGTGCAGGAGATTGAGGACTCTGGCTGGGGGTGTGGACTCTGGGGTGGGGCCAGGGATGAGAGGGTTGGGGCGGAGGAAGGGGCCCGGGCTGGGGCAGGAGGTTGGGATGTTGGGGAGGTGAGGGCTCCGGCTGGGGATGTAGCAACTGGGGTGGGGCTGGGGATAAGGGGGTGGGGTTGGGGAGTTAGGGGTGCAGAGGGAGGGAGTTTGGGTGCGGGACGGGACTCCAGGCTGGGACAAGGGGTTGGTGTGCGGGAGGGGGTGCCAGGTCCTGGCGGGGCTTACTGCGCCTCCCAGGAAGAGGCGGTAAGGGAGGCTCTGTGCGCTGCCCCCGCGCCCATCGTCGCTGCCCCCGCAGCTCCCATTCATTGTGGTTTCCGGCCAACGGGAGCCGCAGAGACAGCCCTCAGGGCAGGGGCAGAGCACAGAGCCTCCCTGGCCGCCCATGCGTCTAGGGGCGCTGGGACCTGGTGGCCACTTTGGGGAGCCACACAGAGCTAGGGAGGCCCCAGGCCCCTGCTGCATTGCCGACCAGACTTTTAACGGCCTGGTTGGTTGTGCGGACTGTAGCCGCCAAGGTCCCTTTTTGACCGGGCATTCTGGTCGAAAATTGGACGCCTGGCAACCCTACTGAGTGCAAAAGATGTTGCCTGTAACTTTCTTTAAAATAAGACCCACTCGATTTCTACACTATTGAGAAAGATAGGCTGAGATCAGTGTCTGCTCTCTGGGGGCTGTCCATGTAGCACTGTAATTAATGCTAATGAAAATTAGATACATACATGCTTTCTGAAGTAAAATGGGTATTTACGCTCAAACTTAATCTCAGTAGTGAAGTGATTAAACTCTCATTAGACTGCAACATAGTATTGCAAAATCTTACTGCACACACTAATGGTAATCCAGGCATGTCAAAACTTCCCTTGTTATGATGTTACCATTTGCATGGTTATTTCTTTTGAGTATGCTTGGAACACAAAGCTAAGAGTGGGTGTAGAGTTAAATGGCTTAAAAGAAATTGAAATACATGATGGGGGGGGGGGATGTTCAAGTGGAAAAGGGAGCAATTATTCTGCCTCCAAACAAAGCATTGTCTGCTTGGAAAATGAAATTGAGATGCCATCTGGAGATAGACTGAGATGGAAAAATCCTATATATTGTTCTGGGGTCCTTGGGGTGAGCTTATTCTTATTACTTATTACTCTTATTACTCTGCTGGGCTCTGCAGGATTGGTTTCCCCTTCATATGGCTTGAATCTTCCCTAGGGTTTCTGGCTCTGCTGGTGAGATTGAGAAGACTTGATAGTGTACTCTCAAGTCCCACTCACTGATTCTACTCAAAGCAGATGTGCAAATATAAATCTCCTTTCTTAAATGCTTTAATCAGCAATGCAATTAATAGACATCTAAACTATTCTGGGAATTTAAACACCACCAAAAATGAACAAAAGCAGCTTGCACCTTGCAGTTTTATTTTAAACTCAGGCAGACAAAACTGCATCTTTCACACTCAGATCATGTTTGGAAGGAGTTACAAAGGAGGGATACAGGCTTTCCTAAACTAAAATAAAAGCTGAGGTTTTTGGACTACAAAACAGTCGGCTCAAACTAACAGTACCAGCTTATGAAGCTGCTGTGAATCAGATCATGTGAACCCTATTTACCAGTGAAGATGGACTGCTGAAATTCCACTTGAAGTACCATGGCACACTGAAGTACCCAGGATCCTCTTAGTCTAGTTTTTCTCCCCTGACTTAGCTTCCTGTAACAGTTCTAGTAACAAATTTATTTATTTATTTTTTTGTTAAGAATGGTAAAGCTTACATTTGCAACAAGGAGTACGGAAGTCCAGGAATACTGCTGCTTCATTCTGACCTAACTGCTTGTAATTTGTAGTTTGAAAACAAGTGTAAACACAAACTACAGCTCTCACCCCATTATATGGCAAGATTAGTTGTGGGCAGTGCAAGAACTGTGTACATCTCAGTCCTTCCTTGCTGTCAACTGTTTGAAACATACACAGCTACCCTAAAGTTTAACTTCAGTTGATGTCAACAAAATGCTTAGCATTCCTTCAGTTTGACAAAACAGGATCGAGAATATTGACAAGTACTAATCTATTATATAAAAGTAACTTCAGTTGGTAGTTGCAAGCAGTTTGGACTCTGGAAATGCAGCAGTGGTGGTAGGTTTGACCTTTTTTTGAAATATTTTACCACAGGGAGATACTTACACTGTACAATACAAAGACAACAAGGAAATTGCCAATTTCTATATTAAACATCAGTGCCCAAATTTTGTAGTGTTGTTACTTTCACCGTTCTTGGGTGCAATCCAGACCAGTGAGAGGTTGTCACCACCTGCCCTGTAACTGTGGGTGCCTCACAGTGGTTTGCTGCTGTAACTCCCAAGCTGGGCCACTCAGAACCAGCCTATCAGCATTCAGGTCGCACCCACCTGGCGTGTCTATATTTAGGTGCAGCCCTGGTTCAGCAGCTCTGACCTCAGCAGCCTATCCGCAAAACTCCAGTCACACTCTGGCTTCCACTAGCCTGGCTTATTACTTCCAGGGTGACTCCAATCTCAAAAATGTGTTCTGCAATGTCCAGCTCTCTCCTGGACATTTCAGATATTAAGGTTTGTTGCCCCTGCAGAGAGTCACTATTAAAGGGTTTGTTAATTTAACTGGAGTTACCAAACGGTTCATTTTAAACACAGCATTGGATCATTTTAGATGAAAAATGAAACACATTTATTAACCCCCTCCCCCAAGATAGGATTTTAAGTGAATTCAAGTATAGGTGGTAAAGTTTAGAAATGATTACAAACAGAAGTGAAAACATGCATTTAAAATTTAATCTAGCAAGTTTTGGTTCAAGGCTTTCTTTAAGATGGCCTTGCTCACCCATGGTCTTCCAGCCAGATGGTGATTGACCCTTTCCTTGGTCAGGATCTCTCCCAGAGGCCCAAACATGCTGGGGCCATTGTCGTCTTAGGTGAAAGAGAGAACTTGGGGTTTTCTGCTCCTTTCTTTTATTGTCCAGTGAACATTTGGAGTGGACCCACAAAGCAAAATTGATCCAAGCGGTGAGGAAGGCAACATGGAGTCTTGTGGTGAAGAGGCTACATGTTCTTTCTTTGCCCACTTACGTTTTTTAAAATGCAAATTGTTGTATTTCTTGCTATTTTCTCCCTCTGCTCTTTTGAAAACTGAGGTAAATAGACTTTCCTTTGATTAGGATAGGCGTGTTTAACAACTTTTGCCTAGACCGGGCTGTCCAGTTTTGAACATGTGCTAATAACATTATCTGGGGGGAATTAATAAATTTACATATAATGTTGGTACGTACATTTCACTAGGATATTATTGACGAGTGAGTTTAGTTTTCAAAGGATACTGCACAGGGCATATTATGTACAAAGATTATTATGGAGGTGTGTAGGGCAGGGATGGCCAAACTGCGGCTTGCGAGCTGCATGCATCTCTTTTCCAGTTACCGTGCGGCTGGTGGAGCCCTCCATTCCCCACCTACCAGACTGTGGGAGGAGCTCGGGGCTTCTGCCCTGTGGTGGGGCTAGGGACTTCCGGCAGAGATGTCTGGTGCCTGCTGAGAGTGGGAGGCACAGTTTTAAAGGTTTACCTCCCCCCAACCTGCAAACAGCTTGGGCCACTTCCTCTCCCCTGCCTTACCCTCATCAGCCCCTCCCTGCAGCTCCCAGGTGTTAGCTCCCCATGGAAGGCAGTGGCAAACAGCTGGGAGCTGCAGGGAGGGGCCACCGCTTTAGCTCAGCAGGGAGAGGCTGCAGCTCTAGGCTGTTTTCCTCCCACCTCGTTGGCTCCAGCAGCTACCATGCAGGGAGGGTGCCCGGTGGTACCATGTGACTGAGTGGGGCCAGAAAACCCTGGCAAAAATTGTGGGGGGGGCATGTGGGACCATGTGTCTCCTCTGGCTTCTGCCTTGGGGCTTCAGCCCTGTGGGAGGCACACCCTGGCTCTCGAACTTCTGAAGATTGTCCTATGCGGCTTGGAGGTCAGTAAGTTTGGTCACCTCTGGTGTAGGGTATGAATACAGGGTGCTTTTTGTCCACAGGTACTAATAGTGGAAGAGTTTTGAAGTCACCTGTAAAGCTAGTAAAACTTCTTTGGATGGCAATTCAGTGAAGGTTACGTGGAGTGTGGAACCATGTCAGACTTGCTCTTTTCTATTCCTGGTTATACTGGGGGGATATGGGAGGGGGAAGAGATTTACCGAATAATTACAGATGTGGAAATTGGGTGTCTGCTATATTAGTTGCACTAGCTTGTCTTCCTGTGACTGTGGCAGTCTTTTATTAAATTTTCCAGTGTGCCACCACACCCAATATGTAGCTATTGGAAAAGGGTGGTTTCTATCTGCACCCTGATTATTGTCAAAATACTCAGCCAAGGATAACAGTAATAAAACAGCATGTTGAATGTTTGGAGGTGGGGACGTGACTAGAAAATTAGATTTCAATGTAGAAATTGAGATGATGTACATCTAATTTTCCTAAAATAGTACCTTTTTTGATTCTGTGAGTAATCAAGCAATTTGTTTTGAACAGAGCTAAATGGAATGTGGTTAAAACAAATTCCTCTTTTTCCTCCCCAATCGTTCAGGGAGTATGGAAAATCTGTTTCTAACTGTGTGCTCCTTAATTTGTTACTATACTTTCCTGTAGTAAAACAGGCATGAATTGTCAGTCAGGTGCAAAATTCAAAAGTAGAAAATAATTTGTTCACTAAATCCAGAGGAATCTTACAACTTTAGTAATTTTAAGATTGTCACCAGCCATATGATGTAAGAACAGGTCACTCCCTCTTCATCACCAGCATGGCTGGAAAAAGACTACTGATCTGGAAAAATTGATTAAAAATTGCACAAGCTCATATTTCCTTGGGAAAACCAACAGCTTCTGCTGCAGGTGAATCCATTAGTTCAGAGCCGTAGAGATGAGAGATTTGGGCAATTCTGGTATAAAAAAATGAGAGGCTAGAGAGGATTCTTTATTAAAAATAAATAAAGCTGTGAATTGGCAACTGTAGCTAGAGGAGACAGTCCTCCAAGAGTCTCATGTCAGTAGATCCTTGATGGAATAGCTTCTCTTGCTGTTACAGTCAATTTATGAAAGCTATTCTGCTGTAATAGATGTACAGTTGAACCTTGCTAATGCACACTGATTGGGATATAGTGAATGACCATAATTCTCTTCATAGTAACACAAAGCACGGATAGAGTTGCAAAACTACTATTATTTACTTGACAAGCGTAATCTTAAATGTTAAGTAGCATATCACTTAATGGCATTCTGTTATATCTGAAGAATGGGAAGATGGCTATATGAATGAGAGTACGTGTGGATTATCAATGCTTAATCACAGAGTTGTGTCAATGTAATTAAAATTCCTTTCCCTTGCCAGTGCTACAAAAGAAATAATAATGGGCAGGATGTCTTGCCTTCTTCCACTCCTAGAGTATGTGAGAACTTGTCAGATAAATGTAAAGTTGACACCAATGGCCCCTGCTTAAACTGGACACTGCATATAGGGAAAAAAATTAGGATTTATGCATAGGATGGGTTAAACCCCAGATTTCATCTTATTTTAATGACCTACTGGAAAAGCCCTTAAAACAATAATCTCTTACCCTCTTATTTGTTGTAAGAAGTAACATTTAAGTAGCTGAATGGTATTTCTGAAAAGAGCGTGTGTGAGAGAGAAGTTAGAGGCGATCACATTCATAGATCAAAAGGCTGCTTCTTGTAAACAGAAAAGTCCCTTATAGGTAACTATCACAGGAACAAAAGGTTGCTATTGTAGAGATTGGTCATTCTTTAGGACTGTGGTTTAAATATGCAGAGGCCACTTTATTGCCGGTTAGTGTGAGCACTTCAGCTCTCCTCTTGGCACTAACTAGCAAGGAAGAAAAACATTGGCATGATACTGACTACTGTGTATATTTGTGAACTATAGTGCATATAGACAAATGGTCAGAAGGCCTTTTGTCATCACTATGGGAGAAATGTGCTCGTACCTTGAGTTAATGTGGTGTAAACACTTAGTGGGCTAGAACTTGAACTAGCTCACTGAAGTTGAGAACAAGCTCCTTTTCCCTCACAAAGGCATGCACTGAAGTTCAGAGGCAAAAATTGGATGGGAATGAGATAATGGCAGCAGTAGCAGCTTGTCTTCCCACCGTCTCCTTGGCTAAAATACACACAAGAAGGGATTTAAACCTGTTGAGAATAACACTTGTTTCTAAAGCATCTCAGTAATGGTACCAAGGGTAAGGGGGTGAGAGAGACAACACTTCAAATATATTCAAGTGATAAATAACTACGCCCTTGAAATTGCCTAAAAAAATTAGAGGTACAAAACTCACAGCACAGAATCGTTTTTTACACAGTCCAGTACCTATCTGCAAGAAACATATTACTGTTCTGAGGAGGTGAGAGGCCTGGCAAGGTAAGGCCTCTTCCACAGGATTGTCCAGGCTGCAATGTCAGCTACAAAATTAAACATGAACACTTAAAACTAAGTTTTTAGTTTAATGCTTGTAAGAATTCAATATGTTAAAGTTAAAAGCACTCTGTATGAATCCCAAATTTATTACTTCATTAAAATCTCATGATTTTAAGCCAATCTCAGGATTTTTTTTTCATGTTTGAGGTTGGTGATACTGCAGACAAAAAGGCTCATGGTCCCTTTTGGCCTTAAACTCTACAAAGTCATCCAAAGTTACTGAGCTTAGTACAGGGGTAACTGGGTGAAATTCTCTGGCCTCTCTTCCACAGAAGGTCAAACAGATGATCCAGTTGTCCCTGCTGACCATAGAATCTATGAATCTATGAACATAGAATGACTACTTAAGTGACAAATAGTGAGTGAGTGAGTGACATCTTTACTACTATATAGAAAGTGAATAGTAAGCTGCTATTCATTTGAACGCTGCTAAGCAACTCATAGTTACTAAATAGTACTGAAACATTTTGGAACACAATATTTTACACGTCATCTTTAATGCTATGCAATTAAATCAATCCAGACTTCAACATGTCAGTTGTAATTGTCTCTACCTTTTGTAAGTAAAAAGAACCTTCGCTTAGCTATGTTTTTAAAAGGCAAGTGAAAATCAGCCAACTTAATGCATGCCTCCCCTGGATGAATGAAATGAAATGAAACCTTGAATAAATCAAGTCTTGTGTTGCTCAACTGAAACTTTTCCCAGAATAGATCCAACCCAATTTACAGTGACCCCCATGCTTCACAAATGCAGTATGTTTCTCAAGGGTGAAGTCTCTAGAAAGAACTAATCTGTCACCTAGCAAACTTGTTCTTAAATGTCCCTTGGCCCGCGCCATTTCCCGTAGCCCCCATTGGCCTGGAGCGGTGAACCGTGGTGGCCAGTGAGAGCCACAATCAGCTGAACCTGTGGACGAGGCAGGTAAACAAATCGGTCCGGCCCGCCAGGGGCTTTCCCTGAACAAGCGGTGGACTGGCTTTGAGAACCATTGCTCTCTACGTGATTTTAGAGGATGACTTGAAGAGTAATGATATGCAATAAAATAAAGGACATTTCAGGTTAATAGATCCCAAAGCCAGAAGGAACCCTTGTGATTATCTAGTCTGATCCCCTGTGTAACACGGGACAAAAAAATTGACCAAAATAATTTCTAGAGCATATTTTTTTAAGAAAAACATCCAGTCTTGATGTAAAAATTGTCAGTGATGGAGAATCCACCATGACACCTTGTAAATTATTCCAATGGTTAATTACTGACAGTTAAAATCAAATCTGTTAATCATTTTTTTTTTTGGCTTTTCTCTGGACCCTCTCCAATTTATCAGCATCTTTCTTGAATTGTGGACACCAGAACTGGACACAGTATTCCAGCAGCAGTCGTACCAGTGCCAAATGCAGAGGTAAAATAGCCTCTGGAATCCTACTCGAGATTCCCCTGTTTATGCATTTCAGGATCGTATTAGCACTTTTTGGCCAAAGCGTCACACTGGGAGCCTCACGTTCAACCGATTATCCACCATGACTCCCAGATCTTTTTCAGAGTTACTGCTTCACAGGATAGAGTCTCCCATCTTGTAAGTATGGCCCAAATATAAGTGGTGAGAATAGAAGGACTGAAGAACTGAGCATATGCTGGATTTTAGTCTATCGTGTTCAAAGGGAAGTCTCAACTTGAACAATACAGAACTCTTAAAAACTATTTAAAGGGAATAACTGTGCACTAACATAGAAGGAATTGCAGAGATATGCAAATGATGCATCAACAATTTACAAGCATTGTTGAACTTAAAGGGAATGTTGAGAATGAGCATTATGGTCCCCATCTAATGAAGACTTGTCTTGCTATGAGTACATTGGTAAGAGTCAAGGAGCATCCTATTAAGCATAAATAGATGGCACCCCAGTGGACTGCAGAAAAAGAAACTCAGAATAATATGAAGCTAAACAAAATTTTAGGAATAATATATGTCACTTGCTGTAGGAGCAGCTGAAGTGACAGCACCATGACCTATTAAAGACCATTTATAACAGCTCTTGAAAAATTGTATTAGAGCACAGAAAAGAGAACAGTTCTCTTAGTAGAAAATACTCTCAAAATTTTATCTTTACATTCCATTAATTGACCCTAAACTATAAGATCCCAAAGATTTTGGCAAATGAGCTATGCTGTGTGTATTGTGAGGCTGCCTGATCTGATTGGAGCTTGAAGTAAATATTTTGTACATCTTGTGAGAAGACTGCTTCCAAGGGAGACAGTTGTAATGTTGACTGATAATGAACATGTTTGGAATGCCTAGAACAGGCACACGTGTTCCTTGAGACAGAATGATTAGGATTTAGCTTTTTAGTTACCAGATCAGGATTTAGCACTCAAACCTCCAAGAAGTGGCTTACAGCAGTAAACCATCCTTGTCCTTGCTGCAAAATGGCTCGAGACACTCTGTTCTCTGCCACTTATTCTTGCAGTCAGTTTCTGAATAGATGGCATCCAGGGCTACCTAGAACAAGGGGGGGGGGGGAATACATACTGTTGTTTGGTTTCAGAGTGGTAGCTGTGTTAGAGACTTTTTGCTGATACAGACTAAGGTGTCACAAGTACTCCTTGTTCTAACACATTTATTTGAGCATAAGCTTTCGTGGGCTAAAACCCACTTCATGGGATGCAAGCAGTGGAAAATACAGTAGGAAGATATATATACACACACACACACACACACACACACACACACACACACACACACACACACACACACACACACACACACACACACACACACACACACACACAAAGAGAATATGAAAAAATGGGTGTTTCCATACACACTATATAATGAGAGTGATCAATTAAGGTGAGCTATTATTAACAGGAGGAAAAAAAAATTTTGTAGTGATAATCAGGATGACCCATTTCCAACAGTTGACAAGAAGGTGTGAGTAACAGTGGGGCGTGGGGGGGTGGAATAAGCTTGGGGAAATAGTTTTACTTTGTGTAATGACCCATCCACTCCCAGTCTTTATTCAAGTCTAATGTAATGGTGTCCAGTTTGCAAATTAATTCCAATTCAGCAGTCTCTCATTGGAGTCTGTTTTTGAAGTTTTTTTTTGTTGAAGGATTGCCATATTTAGGTCTGTAATTGAGTGACCAGAGAGATTGACGTGTTCTCCAGCTGTTTTTGAATGTTACAATTCTTGACATCTGATTTGTGTCCATTTATTCTTTTATGCAGAGACTGTCCGGTTTGGTCAATGTACATGGCAGAGGGGCATTGCTGGCACATGATGGCATATATCAATTGGTAGATGTGCAAGTGAATGAGCCTCTGAAAGTGTGGCTGATGTGATTAGGCCCTATGATGGTGTCCCCTGAGTAGCTACTTATCCTACAATCCTCGCTAACAGACGGCCCCCCAACCTGAAGCAAATACTCACCAGCAACCACACACCACACAACAAAAAACACTAACCCAGGAACCTATCCTTGCAACAAAGCCTGTTGCCAACTGTGTCCACATATCTATTCAGGGGACACCATCATAGGGCCTAATCACATCAACCACACTATCAGAGGCTTGTTCACCTGCACATCTACCAATGTGTTATATGCCCATCATGTGCTAAAGAACTCTGTATGTATAAGTATATTCTTACTGTATGTTCCATTCTGTGCATCCAGTGAAGTGGCTGTAGCCCATGAAAGCTTATGCTCAAATTAATGTGTTGGTCTCTAAGGTGCCACAAGTACTCCTGTTCTCATTATAGTGTGTATGACAACACCCATTTTTTCATGGTGCGTGTGTGTGCGTTTGTGTGTAATATATATATATATATATAAGCGCTCTCCTGCTGACAAAGCTAATGTCGCTTGCGGGGCTTGAAGTATTTTGTTGGCAAAAATGCCAACAAAGTACCAAAAAAGAGCGTTTACACACGCTGACTTTTAGCGACAAGGCTGTGTCGACACAGCCTGGTCACTAAAAGCTGCATGATGTAGACGGGCCCTATAAAATGGCTTTCTTCCTCAAATTAGAAGATTATGTCAAAGGGCTTGTCTACAGCACACAGCTTTAGCGTTCACACTGCCACTGGCATCAGTAAAACTTTTTGTCTTTTGCTGGCGGGGCTTTTTAAAGTACACATGAAAGACAAAAGTTTTTTCGACAACTTCACAGTGTAAAGAAGCCCAAAGTAAAAGTCAGAATAAAAAAAAAAAACATGAGCACAGCAAGATAGCAGTCTACAATCCACCCACATTGATTGAATTAATCCTTTTCAATCTGTTTCGCTGTGGTTTGGCTAAACTATTGTTTTCCTTAATTTACCATTTCCAGTACAAATGTTAAAGGAATACTCTAAATAAAGAATTCCTAACAGAGTCTGAGAACATTAAATTAAGTACTGTACTCCAAGAACTTTTACATTGACTTCAATTATAGGAAACTGGGTAACTTTTTGATTGTATGTTCAGTAAGGGGAAAAATGAGAATTTCAGAACTGGCAAATGCTAAATATTCTCAGCTGTTTATTACCATCAAAGATGAAGGTATGTAAACTACTACTGTTCAAAACAATCTGATGCCTAATTTTATTACAGTACTTCAGGAATGTATGAAATGTAGATTTCAAAACTTCTGGGGCTTTGAACTTAATACTGTAGTTCCAAATGATTTTTTGGGGAGGTGGGTGGGGCGCATGATTGGTTTGAAAGTGCCACTCATTATCACAAACGAAATATGTGCTAGGAATTTGTGAATGGTTTCAGGTCACTTCGGTCAAATTGAGAACATATTCTGGATGCTCTTACTTTTTGACGACTTTGACTTGTTTTCATCTCCATTTTAATTTGATGTAGATTTTTAAATCGGGTTTTCACTTGTGGATTGGTCATGAGGTGCCTTACTCACTGCTGGAGTGCCGCCTCCTGGCTGCATCTGGGGATTAGCTCTGCCAGGCTGACACCTCTTCCTGCAGTTGTACTCCCTCACTCTCTGTTTTGCTGTCCTGGGTCTCAGTTACTCATCGCGTAGCCCTCCAGCCAGGCCACTGTGGTTTTTTCCCCTTCTGAGGAAACCATGCACATCAAAGTCTCGCAGGATCTACTGTCCCTGGCAGACTTCTTTTTTCAATGCCCACCACTTCTCCAGTGGCTGGTAGGGGAGCTCTAGCCTGCCCTCTACACAGGGGTCCAGCCAAGCAGTCAAGGTCTGCACTGTCCTATCTCTTACTGGTGTAACCCTGGACTACTACTTTGCCATCTCTCACCCTGACCCCACTTCTCTCTCTGTAGCCCCCTTCTATTCTCGGCTACTGGGCTTAATACTGGCCCCTGCTGCTCATACAGAGTTTCGCCTCATTTCTGATTAATCGCTCCCTGACTCTTTCAGGTGTATTCTAGGCAGTTAATTGGCCCACCTATCCACCTTAACCCCTTGGGGCCCCATCACAGGGTCACTTTGTGTAGGATAGTGTTGCAGATGAGCAAAGGGCTGTGTTTTCCAGTACTGTATAAATGTTTTTGTGTTAAAAAAAAAAAGTTGTGCATGGATATTTCTCTAAGGGAAACAATACTTAAGTTTGTAAATAGTAATTATAAAGATCTGAAAATATTTGAAGCATAAAAACACAAAAGAGGGAAAAATTCAAAGGAGTACAACCAAAAGTTATGGTATGCTAATGAGAGGAAAGTCATGCTGTCAAGGAAATTGGCTACCAAAGGGAAAGTGCAAGTCCCATCACTTCAGGCACTCCAGTATTAGACTGGCGAAGTACAAGTGTGTGTAAAATAGAGAAATCCTGTTTTGGTAGAAAGATTAGGTGACCAAAGATGTTGCTTGTATCTCAAATATTAGATTTTTACTTTTGTATCAAAACATCACACTATAAAATAACTCTAACTGACTTTTTATGAAAATCTGGGTCTATTCATGAATAATAAAACACTAGTTCTAAGTATCATGTTGGCACCTGACAGTACGCCAATACAATAGTGTGTATGTGAAGCATGTTCATCTGATCTTCAAGAGAAAGGAGGCTGCTTGAACTGTAACTCAGTTGCACAAAGCTGAAATGTTAAAGCGCCACTAAGTCATGTTCTAAGGAAACGTTCAATTTGGAGGGAGCTGATGGGAATTCAAAAATTTGGTTGGTACACTGGGATTTCATAGCTTTCTTGCTTTATTTCCACATGTCAGTATCATCCATATTCAACTATATTATGAAATAAATGTGATAATTCTAAAAAGCCCCATGATCCTCCGACATCTACAGAAGGGTGAAATATTAGTAATATCCGTGAAGCAGTTAGTCTTAAACTTAATCTGTTATTTTGAGCATTGGCAGCAGCAATGTGTGGTGAGCGGGGTCTTTTTACCTTACATAGGACTGGTGGTACGTGCATGTAGGTGGGACTTACTGAAGGTAATTTTGGAGAATTTTAGAACAAGAATTAGAGTGTGACATTTTAAGCAATGGGAGGTGGAGTTGACAATTTTGTCTTTCCTTCCACCCTTTGGAGTCTAAATCCTTCCTCTTACAACTAGAGGCCTTGTGTACACTTAAAACATATGCTGGCATACTTACTTGTGTTAGGGGTGTGATCATTTTATTTTTACTGACATATTTATGCTAGTATAAGCCCTAATATAGACACACTTATACCAATTTAAGTATTTTTGACTATATACCTTACATCTCTTGGAATCAATGTGAACTATGTCAGCAGAAACATCAGTATAATATTGCAACTGGCATCTACACTAGGGGGTTTTGCCATTATATATGTGTGCCAGCAAAATTTTCCTCGTACAGATAAGGCCTAAATATACAGATAAGACCTAAATATAGTATAAACAAAAGTCTGGAAACTCCCTGCAAAATGATATCCACTTGTGCCTATAAAAATGAAGTCGTAAAGGGTTCTTGGTCAGTTCTCCCCCCAAATGTTATAATTCAATATTGCTACAGAACTAACATGTCAGCAATGTGTGTTTGGGGCTTAACTTAGCCTAGTTTTTGAGAAATTCTGGCTGCAATTACCTCAAAATGGGTACATCTGGAAATTCCTTTTACTGAAAGCTAACCTAGGAGAATGAGAATAGGCTTTCAAGTGTGCAGTGTCGATTGCTGATTGCCCTGCTCAAATTCTGTGTTTAAACTCACTTGATGTCTTCATATCATAACATTCAAAAACCAGTTGGAGAACACTTCAGTCTCTCTGGTCACTCAATAGCAGACCTCAAAGTGGCAATTCTTCAACAAAAAAAACTTCAAAAAAAGACTCCAATGTGAAGCTGCAGAACTGGAATTAATTTGTAAACTAGATACCATCAGATTAGGCCTGAATAAAGACTGGGAGTGGTTGGGTCATTACGAAACCTAAACTTAATTTCCCCAATACTAACTTCTCCCTACAGTTACTCACACCTTCTTGTCAACTGTCTACAATGCACCACTCTCTTACCACTTCAAAAGTTATTTCTCTTCCATTGGTGTCCTGCTGTTAATTGATTTCTCGTTTAGACTGACCTAACACTTAGTAAAGCAACCCACTTCCTTTCATGTATTTATACCTGCTCCTGTATCTTTTTTACTTCATACATCTGATGAAGTGAATTCTAGCCCACAAAAGCTTATGCCCAAATAAATTTTGTTAGTTTCTAAGATGCCACAAGGACTCCTTCCCCCCCCCCCCCCGATGTCGTTAGGCAAATGACCATACTTAAAATTACTGAAGTGTCACGTTGCTAAAATTTGCTAAAAATCTTGGTTCTTCTGGTGCTCTTGCTGTGGAAGTTGTTGGAATGAAGAATACTGGCAGGATAGAGAGTATCTGCTTAGAAATCCTGCCTGATCATTTAATAGTGTATAATCCCTTTACAAATCCTGACAGAAGGCCTTAGGCCAGGGCTACATTACCAAGTTTTATTAGCAGAGCAGAAGTGTCTCTAGAATCACAAAAGTACAGGAGTGTGTGAAACTTATTACCATCTGGGATTTTTGGACCTATAGGTCAACCAGGGTGTGCAGCTTTTGGGTTTGCTGCCTGAGAAGACCTATTTTGTTCTGGTACTTTCCCTCTTTTTCCTGCTGGGACTTCTAGGCCTTCCTTCTGCCTGCTCTTTCTCCATGCTGCGTGCTATGTTGAACGTCCAGAACATTTGCTTATGGTCCAAAGTAGCACTGGCTTACAGGATCTGGCTGAATATGTCCTCCCTAATCCTCTTCTTTATCCTCATCAGGTTCAGGAGTTCTGTGGGTGTGGAGGGGGCACCCTTCAAGGCTGTCAAGCCAGAAGTTGCGGATTAAAAACAGAGATTGGATTTGCAGTCAAAATAGAAAGAGAAAGCTACATTTGAAATCTCCCTTTCCTTGTTCCCATAAACCAGTTTTAAATTAGAAATGCTTATTGACACTTCAGCATTAGAGATCCTCTGCACAACGCTGCTATCCAGCCCCAACCATAACGAGCGTGATCCTCCAAGAGCAAGGCAGGGTGGTGAGGGTGAAGAAGTCATTTGGGTTTCATGGAACAATAAAATTTTGGTTCCAATTTTGATGGGTACAAGCATAGGGGAATGGCACTGTTTTTTGGCAGGTAGTGGTGGTTTTAGCTGTATCTCATTCCTGAGGGTAACAAGGCACAGAATACAGCTGCTGCGGATGTACCAAAAGTGCCCGGGCCTGTTTGTGTTGTCTGTCTACTGCAATGATGATAGCCAAACTCATGAAGGAGTAGTAGCATGAGAAAGTGTCCTGCTATGTGCAGAGGAAGAAATGAGGCAGCCATCCCTAGAAATCTTTGAGGATTGCAGATACCTCTATGGAAAGTTTATCAAGCCCTTTCAGGAGGATACAAGGGACATCCCTGTGTACATAAATTGCTTCTTATGGGCACCCCTAACCCAACAGATCAATGAAAAGCAGATGCCAACTCTGTCTCTATTTGTTGTACCTCTACCTCTTCTATGACTAAAACAATGAAAAGTAGATAGGTGTGCCTTGTTAGTTTCAGATTGGGATGGGCACCATCCTTAAATTTAAACCTTGTAAGAGAAAATGCAAGCACACTTACCAGAGTCTCATTGAGCTCATCCGTGCTAGGCTGGCAGGACTGGCTAGATAGTGCTGGAGTCTTGAACAGGTCCTAGCTCCCCTCCCCTGTCCTCCTTGCTGCTCACTGCAGGAGTCTCTGTTTGGGCTCCTCAGAGGTATCCACAGAGTCTGCAGGTGCTGGTGGGATCTCTGCCAAAATTTGGATGCCTCTTGTTGTGAAAGTAGCAGGTCTGTGGCTCGGTACCAGGTTGATTGATTGTAGGCCTCCCTGGCCCTGTGGTATCCCTAGTGAAGTTATTTTGTTTTCATGTGGCACTGCTGCTGATCTCTGTCATACCTCTTTGCTTGCATCTCTTGTGCAATCTGCAGATGTCCAGGTTTCCGATGCTGACCTGTAGCTGTGCTTGATTAGTTGCTTCAGCGTATGGGCCCAGGAGATCCAGTACTTCTGGTCTGCTCTGGGCCCGAGTGCGTTAGTGCATGAGATTGGTTGGGCAATTGCACAGAACAAGAGAGAACTGCTAATTATGCTCGCCAGGCTGGCCAATCCATAAAAGGTATTTCAAAATAAGTGGGGCATTTTAAAAGGGAGTAGCTTACAGTCTCTGTGACCCCTGGGCAGCGGCGCTCACAGTTGTGAATAGAGGAGTTGCTATTAAAAGGAATGTGCTATTGAGGGACAGCTGCTGGTGGACTGCTAGGGTCAGTAGAGACCCTTGTACTATGTCAACGTCAGTAGGTTGATCATGGCTTTACCAGGCCTCAGTGCATGGTAAGCCAGAGCATGAATGTACAACACACTAAGTTGCTGTATGGCCCCTGCTAACATGCACAAAAAGTTCTATTTCAGAGTAGCAGCCGTGTTAGTCTGTATTCGCAAAAAGAAAAGGAGTATTTGTGGCACCTTGGAGACTAACATTTATTTGAGCATAAGCTTTTGTGAGCTACAGCTCACTTCATCGATGAATTGCATCCGATGAAGTGAGCTGTAGCTCACGAAAGTTGTGCTCAAATAAATTTTAATCTCTAAGGTGCCACAAGTACTCCTTTTCTTTCTGAAAAAGTTCTGTAGTGCACTTGGACATACTGTTCATTCAAACACTGTACACACAGCAGTAGATCAAAGTGTACTATGGAACTTTCAGTGCACAGTAGCTGGGTCCATGCAACCAGTTAGTGTTCAGCAAGCTAGTGCACTGTAGATATACCTCAGCTTGTCACGCACAAACTCTCTGTTTAGGCAGGCCTTAATTAATGTAATCTATCAACTGACATGCAATAAATGTGCGTATAAAGCACAAGATATCGTGGGGGGAAAAACTAGGAAATCAAAACGAAGAATCTGGAAGATAAGACATAGTTGTGTCATAAAGTGAAGCAGTTGAAGAGAAAGTGCAAGTGGCACAAAAATATAAGGATATTATTGAAGAGGAATGAACTGAAATCTGTCGAGCGTAAATAGACAAGTTACTTTTTGGAGGAACTTCTGTGCATTGACACAACAAAGAACAGGTACAGCCATCCTGCTTTCCTTTCTCTGTCATAAATGAAAATCTGAAAACAAAAAATTAGTGATAAAATAATTATAAGAAATCACAGAAAATGAAGTGCTGGTAAAATATCTGGCCATCACACTAATCTTGTTGAAAGCATTTGAAAAGTAGGTCAGTGTTGGCAAAGATACGCTGATAACAAACATGCTGTGCATACAAGGGGAAACTTAACACTAAAATAGTGTCAAACTTCTCTTCAGTTAACAATATGAGATTGGGCTTGTGTACTTCTGTAACAAGACGTGATTACAGAAGTGTAGCCCAAAGGCCATATAAAGTGCATCTGAGCATAGGATGTCTCAATAATACAGTTCATGCATCATATCTCAAATATGGAGCGATGTATGTGTGGTGCTACACTGATGAAAATGTACAAATATAGATCATTAAGTGTTTTTTCGTCTTGTCATACACAACCAACATGGTGTTTAGACTAGGAAAAGGTCGTGAATGTAAGTGTGTTCATTAAAATTTATTAGCAAACACATTAAACAGAAATGTACATAGGATTAATACATGTACAACTCTTATAGCTGGGTATGGTCTACCTTCAGATTCCCCAGTAAGGTTGACCATGACCAGCTGATGTCTCAGAATGCCTAACATTTCATTTCTAGTAGCTCATCACACTTAACCTGTCACATGGTAGATGGCAGAGTATTACAGTATTGGCCAGTCTCTGCATGGAAAGGACTGAGAAACTTGTTCCTAATGTTAATCAACAAAAGGCCTTTTCATTTCCGTCATCAGGGAGACGGGCAGGGGAATATGTAGGGGGGAGGAAGTTTGTAAATGGTCTGAGGCCAGCTCTACAGTACAAGTATTTTGCCGATTATAGCTGTATTGGCTGAGCCCCTTAAGTGTTGACGCAGCATGTATAGTAACACCACCACTCTGAACAACCATTAGCTGTGCTGACAAAACTTTGTTGTAGAACTGGCCTAAGGCCTTGTGTCTCAAATTTGTAAAGGTATTTAGATGTTGCTGAACTCAGGATGGCAATATGTAAGTCTCTTTTTTTCAAAAGCAATTCAGGCACTTAGGAAGCTAAATCCAGTGAGATTTAGGTTCCTAAATTCCTGAATACTTTTTGAGAAGGAGACTCTCCATATCTGACCTCTGTCCTCATCCTCAAAGGAAACCTGTACAACACCTTCAAGAGACGAGCCTGGGAACTGACATTCTTAACTTGACTGGACACTAAAAGTCATGGACTTAATAGAGACGCTGGTTTTATGGCGTATTACAACAATTTGTAACGCATCCTACTGCCTGCTAACCCTCAATTGCTCACTTAATTTTAAGTGGTCTCTTGCAACATGTGTGAATCCCTTATGCTTAATCATGTGTCCCAACTTGTATTTAGCTCAGACGCTCTGGTTACCTTCCCCAGACCTCAAGAACTCTGTGAAGGTCAAAAGCTTGTCCCTTCCATCAACAAAAGTTAGTCCAATAAAAGATATTACCTCACCTACCTTGTCTTGCTCCTAAATAAGTTAGGTGTTGCAATGCCGAGCAAAACTATGACTTAAATGTCTTTTAAAAACCTCAGCCTTTGTTTCAATGAACAAATTGCCTTTGAATTTGTCTTGGAGTATTCTTGGAGCATACCAAGCATTTACTAAACTGCTTTTCAAGCCAGCGTTCAAAAGGAATGACAGAGGGAGGCAGTAACTATAGAACTCAAACGCTACTTCAGAGCTGTTCCCTTGTAGATCATAACTAGAATAAAGATGAAAATACTAACTCGCTTTTGGTAAAACCACAGTCCTTCTCAGTTGGTCAGAAATGTCATACTTCCCTCATGTTAGTATTGGCTAGGAAGTCACCAGCACTGACTAGGTAGAACAAAAAGGGATTTATGTTTTTTATTGAGTAACCTTAAAACTCTGACACACTTACATAATACAAAAAATTTAAAAAACCCAGTCTTTCATCTTAATAAAAAAGTCACCATGTACACCTGAAATCTTCCTCCTACTGCAGCAGACAATAAATATAAATCAAATGCCTTATCCTATAGTTGGTTCATTTCTAATTTAGCACTTATGGATGCTAACCACCATGGCAAACCATATATATATTGGTATCGTAAGTTAGTGTTACCCAACTGTCTTCCCAAGGATGAAAAATCTAATTTTGTAAAACGCCCTAGCTACCTGCCTAGCTTCTTCGTGGTCCAGAGGTGGCCATAAACTATTAAATGATAATAGATAATTGGAACAAAATATCTTTTCAAAAATCTCCAAGGAAAGACTCAGGAGCACTCTGCAAAGCCTCAAATTAGAGACAAAGGCGCAGGAGAAAAATAATTTGCTTCTGTTCCCTGCAAGTTTTTCTGTGGGGGCTCTTCTAGAGCTTGACAGAAATAAGGCCTTGAAAGTCCTACTTTCTATATTTTCCTCAGAGTCTGATGGTATGGTGGGCATGTTAAGACTGAATACTAATTTCATAGGTACCATTAGTCTATTGACCCTTATTTGGCCAAAAATGAATGATAAAATGCCCAGGCGAAATTGCGCATATATATAGTATCTAAATTTGTGTTTGGCATACAGAACAGGGAAACAAGCATCATAGACCTGACAACATGGTGGCTTTTTTCAGATTTGTTACAGCAATTTGCCATGCTCTTGAGTGTCTCAGCAAAAGAAGAGGGGTAGAATTTTAATTTAATGTTTAGCTGTTTTTTTTCCCCCCAGTATTCTGTGTGGTAGAAATTATCCAAGTGCTTGTAGTCTGCCTCAGTGAGGGGTTGCTCAGTTTTACTGCTGCGTCTGTATGTGGGTGGAAGCAGATTTAGTTTCCTGTTCAGTTAATGTTGCACTGAACTTAAGCTCAGTAGCAGCATTTAGAAATAAACTCGGATGGGCTCCCATTGGCACACTGTGAGATACTGAAGCCAACCTTGTGGGTTATGTGACTCTGTTCATTATTGTTGGATGAGTTTCTTTGGAATCTGATATTTACTGCAAGTCTAAGTGAATGAAAATAACTCACTTTAGCATCTTCAGGAAAGAAGACAAAGCATTGACTTCCTTTCTCATCCAAACAAGCCAAGCTACCACCAGATTGTTGTCGATTGGCTTTTATGTTTTGTGTATGTTTGTCATTTCTCTGGCTGCCATTTTTGCTTAAGAAGTATCTAGCTTCTTAGTATCCACTAACTATTACTTTTCCTTTCTAGTTTTCTAGCCCGCAAAGCTAAGAACATATCATGGACCAATGTAAGTTAATTTTTGGAATATTAAGAAGATAGAGTTGCTGAGAAAAGCAAACAAGTTTGTTTAATGGTAATGAGATTTAGGTTAATGAGCAGCACTCAAACTCAAGTCGCACTGTTTAACAAGAAGTCTGCACTAGAGGTATTGGGAATAGCCCTTTCTACATGCATGATAACTTGCCAGAAACCAAATTGGCCATTACAAAAGTTGGAATTAGAACTCAAGTGGAATCCAATTCAAATCACTGGCATAGTCCAAGACTGTCTGTGTACATATTGCACTCCTACTTCAGATATGGCAAAAAAAGTAGAGCCTTCAAACCATTGTAGTTTAGATGTGAGGGGTCAGCCTATCTGCTCTGTAAATTTTCATAGAATCATAGAAGTGTGTAAGACTGGAAGGGACCTCAGTAGGTCATCTAGTCCAGTGCCCTGCACTCAAGGCAGGACTACCTAATAACTAAACCATTACTGACAGGTATTTGTCTAACCTGTTCTTAAAAATCTCCAATGATAGAGATTCCACAATCTCTCTAGGCAATTTGTTCCAGTGTTTAACTACCCTGGCAGGAATTTTTTCCTAATGTCCAACCTAAATGGCCCTTGCTGCAATTTAAGCTGATTTGCTTCTTGTCCTATCCTCAGAGGTTAAGGAGAATAATTTTTTCACCCTCCTCCTTGTAATAACCTTTTATGGATTTGAAAACTGTTATGTCCCCACTCAGTCTTGTCTTCTCCAGACTAAAGTAACTCAATTTTTTTTCAATCTTTCCTCATAGGTCATGTTTTCTAGATCTTTGATCACTTTTTTGTTGCTCTCCTCTGGACTATCTCCAATTTGTCCACAAATTATTTTGTCCAAATGTTTTGCTTAATTGTGTTAAATGAGTCACAAAAGGTGCTGCTTGCTAGTACTATTGCTAAATCTAATGTAAGATGGTTATTCATGGTAATGTTCATAAGACCAGGCTGTCAGTTGATGGTGGCACAAACTAGTGTTTCTCAAACTGGTGGTCCTTTCAATGCTTTGTGATGGTTTAGAGCTTTAGGGTCAAATGGTGCAAATTTGTTTGCAGCTGTTGAATTGCATTAAACAATAAAGATTTAGCAGCACTTCCAGCTGTCAGTTTCATAGAAGCAGCTGCCTTGCTTGCCACAGAAATATTATTGTAAGGGTTGGAGGGTAACTGGTTTAGGCATCTTTGGTTTTAAGATGAAGCCGATGTAAGGGGGGAAAAGTGTAGAAAGGAAGAGTTTTAGAAATAACCAAAGTCTTGTCTTGGGTAGAAGAGAGATGAGGGTGCAAGATCATGACTAGATAAACAATAAAAATCATTGGCTTTCACAGGAATTGTCTGTGACAAACGCATACAGCCTTGTAAAATTATTTAAGTAATGAGAACTCATTACACTACCTTATTGAACATTAAATGTATCAGAGGAGCAGTCTTTCTGTGCACATTAAAGTGTGTAGATTAGTTCATTTGCTATGGTGCACATTTCAATGACTTTTTTTGCGAATACAGACTAACATGGCTGCTACTCTGAAACATTTCAATGACTGGTAGTTGAGTATTGGGATAGTTACTCAAGAACTGGAAAAGAGTTACGCTTGTCAGTGACTTGTGAAGTTAATTTGAAGTACCTTACAGCTAAGTATTTCATGTAGCTGGCTAAGTCAGTTGTTGGCAGTAAGGTGACTATAATTGGATAAATTTTGCAATGACTACCAACTTTAGTGGCATGTGCTGTGTATTAGTACAATATATGCAAGGGATAATTACTTAAGTATCTGAAAAAGGAATTGGAAAGCCATTTTAATTCAAGTATTATGAAGCTCTTGTGTGAAAGTGAGGTATTAATACAGAAGTCAAACATACTCTTCTCAAGTTGAGGCAGTACACTGGCCTATGTAATTGAAGCAAAGTAAAGTCACATGTAGAATTTTAGATACAAAAAACAACATGCTGGTAGGTGTCTCTGTATTTCCAAAGAAACAAATAATTTTGATGAGTGCAGCAGAAATTGGAAGAAGTCCAAGTGGCTTTCTGTGACCTCTTTTTGAAAGTGGTAAAGAATAGTGTTAAACTCCTCATGTGTGTTTTTGTGGGATGAGTAGTATTAAATATTGCTAATGTATGGAAAGATGGGGCATGTTTATCTTTCCGTAATTGGTATAAATGGCTTTTCTGCTTTTTTCCTTCTTGAAACACTTTCACATTGTTACTGCCAAGCATAAAGTAGAACTAAATGGAATGTTGCAACAGTACATAATGATAAAAGGGTTAATCTCTTCAGTTCTAAGTTAATGAACAAAACACATATGCCTTTCTGTTGCCTTTAGCCTATTTGGTGGTAATAGAGCTCATGTAGGTTGTTTACAAGGGCACTAAAGAGGGTGGCCCAAAGGACAAACAGCATGGCGACACATGATATCTGAAAACAAAATGTGCTTCTGAAGGCCAGACAAATGGCTGTGGAAAGATAAAAGATAAGCTTCTTGATTTAAGGGCACGTAAATTCTGAAAATTGTGTCTTGGCTTTGAAATTTTGGGAAAGCTTATGACTTTAGGGTAATGTGTTTAAATACAAGTAGTGATCTTTTCAGTTCATTGGCTTCAGACTCTGAACTTAAATCTTGAAGGTGCATTTTGTCTGCTCTGTCAAATTTTTTTTTCTTTGAATCTGTCAATATGACTTTTTGGTGAGCGGTCAGCATTGTGTTCTGGGAACGATGCAGGAGTGAGTTGTCCTGAGCAAATGGTGACTGTGGTATAGCACAGGAAGCCCCCTCCTTTCCCCTGACTGGATCCTAAGGTGGTAGCATGAACTGAAAATAGTTCTGTAGTGTTACTTACTAAACCACTTAATGGAAGATTTCTTGATGGTGAGAAGGCAGAAGGGACAGCAGGAGTGGCAAGAACTAGGGAAGGAGAGCATATGGATGAGGAGGAGGAGGTGGTGGTGGTGGTGGTGGTGGTGGTTTTTTTTTTAAAAAAATACTTTTTAAGAGCAAAGGTCTCACCCTCTGCACAAACAGCAATAAACTTTTTTTTTTTTTTTTTAAAGTATCACAGACATGTCCTGAAAATTTTTAAGCTTTGTTTAAAAGAGTATAGCATCCTGGGTAGGCAAGCTTTTCTGAAGCTGAACCACCAACATCTGTACTAACTTATTGTTATTGACATAACACATAATATAGACAAAAAGCTTCTGGAGGGCTTTAGCCATGGTAAACCTTAATTTTCAAGTATGCAGACACTCCAAACTTAAAACAGGGTGTTAATAAAAGTTTAGCTTCCTTGTGTATAATGGACATGGGATGAAATAAGATTTCCCCCCCAGTCCCCTTAGACCATTAAAATCACAGATATGAAGATTGCTTTAGGGAGTCCAGGGCCCTTGAAATAGAATATTGACAGTAGTGTAGAATGAGGTGTGTAGTCCACAGAAAAAAGCACTGTAGAGACACCAGAACTGTGATTCATTCTCTCTCTCTGACTTATTGGTGTGCTTTTGTCCTGTATCAGAGTTCACCTGTAGGACCTAAAAGCTAGTTTAGTGTTTCTGCCCCCTTTGGTCATATGGTAATTGAGGCTTACAGTGGGGGTGGGGTGCCACTTACAGCAGTGGTTAAAGCAGCAAAGCGTAGTGCATAAATAGTAAGGTTTCAAAAAGATTAAGTGACAGAACCAGCCTCCTAATTGCACTCCTCCTTCACATCACATGATTATCTGTGCTTCTTTCCAAGTATCAGTGGCTTGTAATATCTGATATAACATCATTCCCTTTATGTAGGCAGTTCTCAAGTTGTGGGTCGGGACCCCAAAGCGGGTCGTGACACCCTTTGAATGAGGTCGCCAGGGCTGGTTTAGACTTGCTGGGGCCTGGGGCTGAAGCCCAAGTCCTTCCGCCCAGGGCCAAATCCAAAGCCTGAGAGCTTCAGCCCTGGGTGGTGGGGCTCAGGTTACAGGCCCCCTGCCTGGGGTGAAGCCCTTGAGTTTTACCTTTGGCACCCTTGCCTGGAGTGGTGGGGCTCAGGCTTTGCCCCCCCCCCCCCCCCAGTGAGTCCACGGGTGAGTTCAGGCTTCAGTCCCCCCTCTGGAGGCCATGAAATAATTTTTGTTGTCAGAAGGGGGTCATGCTGCAATGAAGTTTAAGAACCCCTGCCTTGTGTTGATATTAAGCTTTTCTTTTGTTTGAGTTCAGTGAGGATAATATATTTTAATGAATAAAGTACTTGTATTCATTTGGGTTGCATATACCATGAGAGCAAGTTTCCTAGATGCTGGGTCTCACTCTTTATACAGGGAGTAAGCATTTGGTGGCATAGTTTATTCACCTAGTGGAATAATAAAGGCATATGTTAGTCTCTAAGGTGCCACAAGTACTCCTTTTCTTTTTAAAGGCATATGTGTAAACACAAGACCAAACATTACTAGACATAAGGCTGTTTTTCTTTTTTGCTGCCCTACACAATGTCAAATAAGTTATGCTAATAGAAGGGAACTATAGATACCAAATGATTTGACTTCTTAGTTGATTGGAATTTAGGGCTGTCAGATCTTAAGGTATTTCTCACATCCTTGTCCCAGACACAAGCAATTCAAATGAAAGCCCATAACAAATTAGCACCAGGGCTACTTTCTTTGCTATTGGAGGGTAATTACACATTTTGTATGAAGGATGTCTGACTTCAGTGTTCTTGGAGGTTATATTTGAAGCCTCACTGATGTTGCCAAAGTGACAGATGATCCCTACGAAGATTAGCTAAGTACCAAACAGTAAATCTGACTCTTAATGTAGCCTAGGGCCTTGTCATTCTTGGGTGCTAGAAAATTCAATTGTGTTCTGGTGATGAATAGTCTGGCTAGGAAAGAATTGGATCAGTTCCATACAGTATGTTGTTGGGCAGAACATCAGCTGGTGAACTGCCTACCAAAACAAGCCACTTTGTCATTTAAGTAGAATGAAGGGCCTGGAGAAAGCGGCACAAGAGGGAACCATTACTACATGGAGAGCAGCAGTAGTTTAAACTTGCCTGCTGCAGGAGCTCCCAGGACAAAAGCAGTAAGCGTGGGGGATGGAGGGGGTGGAATCCAGGATGCTGGCAGAACACTGAAGAAACTGGTAGCAGTCATGCTGTTCTATTTGCTATAATCATACACAGAAATGAATCCTGTCAAGCAGTTGGCAGCCAGGCTCATAAAATCATGAGTGGGTGAGATTGAAGTAATGCACACACCACTATATTATAGTGAATCAAAACTAACTTTAAAAGTTGTGTATCCTAACCTCAGAGGACTTGTACCTGAATATGGGAAAGCAAAACAAAGGAAGTGAGTAGCTACCTTGTGTACTTCTGGACTGCAGAGCAAGGTTGCCTCTGTTGATATACTGTTAGTTCATTCTTTGCTTTCATTCAGTGGGGAGAAATCCGTTTTGAGACTAAAAAATTGCCTTCCTGATCATAATATCCTAAACTGAGCTACAAGTGATACTTTTTGTATAACTGGATAGTATTAACCTCTCTAAAAAGAAAAGGAGTACTTGTGGCACCTTAGAGACTAACAAATTTATTAGAGCATAAGCTTTCGTGAGCTACAGCTCACTTCATCGGATGCATTAACCTCTCTGTATTTCTGTTTCTGGTCTAGATGCTACGAACAGCCAGAACAGTTCGTTTAATAATGTAGCCTATGGTTTCAGGAAATTGGAACTAAAAGAAATATGCCTACTGTACTCAGATTCATCGGATGCAAATGCATCCGATGAAGTGAGCTGTAGCCCACAAAAGTTTATGCTCTAATAAATTTGTTAGTCTCTAAGGTGCCACAAGTACTCCTTTTCTTTTTGCGAATACAGACTAACACGGCTGCTACTCTGAAACCTGTACTCAGATTGTCACTGACAAACTGAAAAGATGTGAAATTGAAGGTTTTATTTAACTCAAATTCCATTAATAGTTAATTATCAATACAGATATTGTTTGTTACTGGGATAGCTCACATATACATGAGTGTTGAGAGCTATGGATGTTGCCACAGAAACTTGGTGAACTCAGATGTTTATAAAGGTGATTATTCATAGGCTTTATGTAATTGAGGAGAAACACCAAAGTTAGAATGACCTGTTTATCTGATGTAAATTGCGAGTTTGAGGGGAAGAGAATGCTATCTTTGTCTTTTAATTGTGTGAAAAGAAATATGTGACTTAATAGCATTAAAGTTTTTCTGGCTATTGGAAAATATATTACTTTGCAGGAACATGGCTGATCAGACTTCACAATAAGGAAATGTCTGGTTTCTTGAGTAAAACCAGTGCTACAAGAAGCTTCTTGTGAGCCTTAAAATGAAAATTAAGCCTGTTTCTTCCATAATTGTTCCAGTACATCAGCTGATGCTTCGAGACTTTGCAAGAGTGAGCCTGAAAACTTACCTTGCTTTGGTCTGAAAGTTCCATAATGTTAAGTACCTGAGGAAATGGTTAGGATATTCATTTGATGTTTATCTTCTGATAAACTATTAACTATATCCCTTGAATAATGCAAAATGTTTTTTGTGTAACTGACTCACAATCTGAAATGCCTCAAAATACTTTAGCAAAATGGAAAATCTAGACTAATTTACTGATATTCCCAATTAATTTATTGTGCCTCTAAATACATTCTAATGTGTACAGCTTTTCAAACAGCATGCTTCTACAATAGGTAAGCTGTACAATGTATCAGGATAAAGGTGTAGTCCGAAGATAATTGACTATTGTCTCGAGGCAAACAGTCTGCATCCCTTCTTGGGGTTCTCAAGAAGTAAACACAGATAGGAACTTCCTTGAAGCTATAAAGAAAACACATGCTGAGATGATTACTGGTGTAATGGTAAAACACATACCTATGGAGTGACAAGTCCAAGGACTTGGACCAGCTCTTGATATTACTCCAGTAACATGAAGAGGTTGCCAGAAAAGAGCATTGAGTACTATTATTACTCTGCTTGCTTTCCTGGAGGAAAGGAAAGGAGAGTTTGTTGTTTAAAGCAGCTCTGACCACACGTATTGTATCACTTCACCACCAAACCTGTCAAAAAAGGTATGCAGATTTTTCTAAACAGAACGTAAGATATTTAATTTTTCTGACTCTCAGACCATTCCTAGTAACTTTCAAATCAAGCTCCCTTTTATAGTTCCATTGGGAAAGATGAAACTCAGCTAAGTCCTAAGACACAAATGCCTGAGGCAGGAATTGGTCCAGGAAGTCTTCACATGGTACCCTTTCCCTTTCATTTCCTTAGAGGATGGCATATTTGTCCTTACTTTATCTCCCATTTGTCTGCTTCTCCAGGTATTTTCACTCTCTCCCATGCTGTCACTTACATGTAGGGAAAAATTTCCCAATTAACTTGAGTAAAGCCACAGTCTCATGTTAAAAGAAAAGGAGTACTTGTGGCACCTTAGAGACTAACAAATTTATTAGAGCATAAGCTTTCGTGAGCTACAGCTCACTTCATCGGATGCATCCGATGAAGTGAGCTGTAGCTCACGAAAGCTTATGCTCTAATAAATTTGTTAGTCTCTAAGGTGCCACAAGTACTCCTTTTCTTTTTGCGAATACAGACTAACACGGCTGCTACTCTGAAACCAGTCTCATATTAGTTACCTGCATATGTTACAGCCATCAAATAAAGGCTTGCCAGATGAAGGTGATTACTTGTAATGGGCTGTGTACTTGCACACATGTAGTTTTAGATAGCAAAAGCATCATGTTTAGCGTCAGCATCTTTATTTTGTTCTTGCTTGTTTGTCATCTACCCTGCTAGTTTTCTCTAACATTTTATCATCTCTCTGGAGTAGCAACTGTTTAATATCTTTATACAGTGCCCAGCTCAACTGGATCTATGAACTCATAAATATTTTGGGAAGTAACAAAACTGCAAAGTAGTATACATAGCTGTACAGCCCCCAGCAAGGTGGGTTGAGGAATTAGGTCAAAACGAGGATTGCAGAACTACCAGCCTAAAGTGAGATCTAGATGATTTCACACTACTTCCTTTCCTTTGCTCGGACAGCTAAACATATTGGGCTACCAGACGTCAATATCCAGGAATGTTTTCATTAATGGAAGCTCCTGTTAATACAAACACAATTCAGTGCTCAGTATCAAACAGCTCCAATTTTACTAGTAGAACGAATGAACCTGAATTGATACTACCATTGTAACCATGTGATACCTTCATAAAACTCATAGGTCAATGTACAAAACGCTCTCCAGATTCCTCTCACTAGACTTATGGTCCCTTTGCAACAATTCTTAAACTTTTTTCAAATAGTTCTGAAATCTGAATTTCCATAAAAAAGTGCCTTTTTCTTGTCTGTGGTGTAGATTTAAAAAGCAAGGAAAACAATTTTGTGTCTTCTTTTTCTCACTGCACCCTGTCAACCCTAAAAAGAAACTCGTATGGCTATAGCTTAGTGCTCAAGTGACTTAAGTACAGAAACTCACAATTGGAGTCAGTCATTCTGTCTTTGTGTACTGGAAGATGACCTGTATTTCCATTCATTTAAAATATATTTGTATGTGTACATACTTACGTGAGGATACATTTCAACCATCTAATAGTTACCAGAACACCTTCGGTGCATAAAGTGGAGAGAGGGGAAAGAATGTCGATGCCTGTAGTGCTGTCAAGGTGGAAGTAATTTAAATATTTTCAGAGATTTTTAGTCAGGAGACATTTTTCCACAGTGTATTTAATAATCTTAGAGTCTGTTAGTCCAAGACAAAGTACCAAATCTGTTACAGGAAGTGTGCTTGCATGTGGGATGTTTTTTATAAATCTCTGTCCTGTTACCAACTTTTTAGTACTAGTGCCACCTCAGTGTGAACTTCTGCTGAAAAACAACTGCCTAAACCACTGCCAGCTTCTTTCCTTAGAGGATTGGTGTACTTATAAGTAGGCTTGGCATGATTAGATTTTACTGTAAACTACTTCACTGTATGTACACAAGCAAAAAAATAATGGATGGATAGTATTTTAGATATGGTAAGGAAAATTTTAGATTAAGAAAAATGCTGCTTGAGAACTTACTAGCGTTTTTGATTTTAAAATACTGATGTCATATACTTTGATGTGGCATTGACAAGTTGTGTTAACAGTTAAAAGCTTTAACTTTCTGAATTTCGGCATCTGTCATTCTGTAATTCTGACCTCTCTCCTATAATTTCCCACAACTGTAAAAATCTAAATTAGCAAAAATGTAAAGTTTAAACATCCATATGTATCAAAATTATTTAAAAAAGGTCAAATTGTGCCAAGCCTACTTTTAGGTTGGAAACTTTTGGAATGCTTCTGAGATTTTTTTTAATCTTCCAGAGTGAAACAAGAACCTCAGTTGTGTCTTTATCATAGGGAAGACTTGTGTGGGTAAAGGCTAAGGAATTAAGCAGATGCAGTGTGGCTTATAACAATTCCTCTTCATTGAAATAAAGGCTTGACAGGAATTGATCACCATGCTTACTACTAGTTAGCCCTACCTGTATATAGTCTGTATTTATATGTGTGGTAAATGACAGGGAGTGAAAGTTAAAATTAATGTGGTTGAGTTAATTCATAACGCCAGCCTATTAAGTGGTGATGTGGAAAATCTCCTTAAGAAGGAAAAATTACTTGCTGCTTTAAAGGCCAACACTAAAGGATTGGCCCCTTCTGAATGATTTTTAACTAAACGTACTCACTGTTACGTTTTCACTTTCATAGAATAGGTTTTTTTTTGTTTTTGTTTTTTTTAAGTCAGTAAACTTTTCTGATCAAATTGTAGAGGCTTTGGCTATTTAGCACTTCTATAGAATCAAAACTGACATTCATGTATTTGTGTAAGCTTAATAAAAGGTCAGAAAGCCAAAAGCAACTTGATGTACATTAAACTGAAGGTGTTCTGAATAAGTCATGTAGATGGAAACTCTTAAGGTGACTTAGTGGTCTCACTATTGCATTTCAGCAGTGTGTTCCTCATGCATCAGATGTTGTGGGAGATTGGTTCAGCATAGTCTGTCAGGTCAGTTTTTTGTAGGATATGGTCTCTTGTCAAGCCCCCTCCTCTTTCTTCCCTCCCCCCCTTTACCTGACCTCACCTTACCTGCTCTGGTTCTGAAGCAATGCTGAGTATGGAGAATTAAGTAAGTGTTTACAAGGTCGTCTGCTCTTCCACAGCTGTCACCTGAAAGCACTGTAGTTATGGATTACAGAAAATCTTAGTCTAACTGATTTCAGTAATCAGAAACCTTGTACAGAAAGTAAAATGAAAGCTGGAGATATGGCAACACTTGTTTGCTACAGTGAAGAATCACTTTAACTTTGCAGTCTGTCTCAGTCCAGTGCGGCTCTGGGAAGACTCAACTGTCCAGAGGAAACGAAAGGTGGCTATCAATTTAGGAGTCTTATGTGCCTGTAGTGCTGAAAGTCATCACAATTGGATGGTCTGTGAGTGGCCTTTGTGAAAAGACTTTGCTGTCTCATTCCACTTTTATAACAAGACAAATATTTCCGTCCACAATTGGCAAGCGCAACAGCTGAGATGGGTGTACAGATGGAAGTAGCCTCACCTCTTATTGTAGTCCTTCTATGGGGATGGTCAAACTGGAAGATCACTGTCTAGAAATGCATACTTATTCCTTTTAGTGCTGTTCTTAATTTGTGGATATGATTTGAGTTCTCACTGCCATAGAGTTTAGTCCTTTCAGTTAGTGAATATGCCTATTTCATAGCCTCATAAACAAAGGACCTCTGGAGGCAGACCAAAATTAAAGAACTAAAATTTGAAGAAGACTTGGGAACTTGTGTGGAAAAAGGTTGGTAGCACAACTTAACTATCAATTTTGCTGGCTCTTGATTTTGCCAAGATTATGCAAGGAACTATAAAAGATCACCTAAATTATGCCTTTTACTTCTAATAGCTGATTGTTGATAATATGGTATAGGTCACTGATGTAGAGAGTGAAAAAATATAAAGGAGGGAAAACAACAAAATTGTATTGCCCAATATGAGTAAGAAAGGAAGAACTACTGGTAAAATGGCAGTATACTTACCTTAGAACAGTGGTTCCCAAACTTTAACAATCTGCAAACCACTTTCACTAAATTGTGAAATCTTGTGAACCCCCTCCTAAAAATGAATATTTCCAGGGATTTAAGTTTAAATTTCCTCAGTGTGATGGATGTGCTTGCTTTGCTCTGCATAGCTCTTGGAAGTTCGGAGCCACTGGAGAAAGATAGTCTCAAGTCTGTTTCTGTATTTGATTTTCAGACGTGCATACGAGGAAAACGCTTTCTTACATAAGTATGTTGTTAAAAATGGTAACAAAACTGTAGTAGCTTTTTCTGCCAGAAGGGGATACTAGTTTCTTAAAACTCAGCCAAAAGTTGATCAGTGACAGATTTCTGAAACTTCTTTTCAGTTGGTAATAACAGATCTCAAATCAATTTCTCTTTTTCCTCAGTATTCAATATCCGTGTTGAGAAAGTGGTATTATCAAAAGGGTTGTGAATCCAGTCATTATCACCTGACATAGCTGGAAAGTATTCCCTGAAAGTTGTGTAAAGTCCTTTTAGGTGTGCCATTATATTGGTTTTAGTGCAGTGATCCAACTGAAGTTTATGTTCTGTTGGAAGTTGTGAAGATTACTGAAACACTCAGTTTGATTGTTTTCCAAACAACTTTCCCAGAACTTCAACTTCTTTATCATGGATTCATCTCGCTCTTGCTGTTATTGAAAACTGTTATATTGAGGCCTTGAAGAGATAAATTTAGGTCATTAATTCTTGAGAAAATATCTGCAAAATAAGCCTAGCTCTGGAGCCAGCCATTATTTTCCATACAGCTGGGAAAGTGGAAAGGATGGCTGTTGGGAAAAACACCTAGGATTTCCATTCTAAGCTCAAACAAGCGCACAAGGATTTTGCCTCGTGAGAGCCATCTAACTTTGGTATGCGTCAGACAATTGTGTATGCTACCCATTTCTTCACAAAGTACGTGAAATATTTTGTAGTTTGTTGGCTGTGATTTTATGAAGTTTGCCATTTTCACTGCCTTGTCCAGCACTTCCTTCAGTCCCTCAGGCATGCATTTTGTTGCAAGGGCTTGTCTATGGATACTGCAATGAGTCCGAGACTTTTGATGCAACCTTTTTTATTTGACCTACAAATCCAGTGTACTTCCCCATCAATGATGTGGCCCCAACAGTGCAAATGCCTAGGCAACGAGACTAGTCTATTTCCTTTTCTTGAAAATATGCATTAGTCAGATTGAAGATACCTGCTCCAGTTGTATGTTCTTCCAATGGTCAGTGAAACAACAAGTCGTCTTCAATCATACCTTTGTTCACATAACATACAAACAGTAACAGAATAGCTAGATTAACTACATCACTTGATTCAGCTGTATAGCATAATATGGACTATTTTTCACTCTGTACAATTGTAGTCTCTACATTATTTGACATGTCATTAATTCTTCATGACCACATATTATTGGACAAAGGAACCATGTCAGTCCTTTTTGCAGCCTTTTCTCTGAGCATGCAATGAACTAAGTCTTTTATACATGGGCAAATCAAGCTCTCTGCTATGGTATGGGCTTCTGATGCTTTTGCTACTTGGTAGCCCATGCGGTATGATGCTTCGAGTGCATTTTCATTATCAGTACTTGCTTTGGATATAAAACTGGTAATGTCACTTTTCCTCTCAGCTAATTTTCGCTTGAGAAAAACAGGCTTGTTGAGTTGTGCAGGATGCCTAGTTTCTAAATGGCGCCGAAGCAGAGAAGGTTTGAGGCTGCTGTTTGCTAGAACATCACCACAAATTACACTCAGTGGTTTTGAACGTTCTTGATCACCAATGCATGTAAAGCCATATTTTATATAATCATAGTCATATTTTCTTTTCTTTGTAAGTGACTTTCCAGGACCATCATGATCATTAGACTTAGATTTTCCACAGTGTGGACTTGAGGAAACACTAGCTTATTCTTGCATCATTACACTTTCCTTTTTCAGCCACTTACCATTGAACTTGTGTACAAAAGTTCTAATAAAAATAACACAGAGAATGCTAACAACCAACAAACTAGAAAATGAGAAAATTCACTCATCTCACTGAAGCAAAACAGCACTCCAGAGAGAATGACTTAGTATCAAATGACTGAGGCACCTTAACGCTGCTACACTCGCTACAAAATGGTTCTGGCTGGTTTGGCGCACAAACACCTTTTCTTCTGCCACCAGGACCATCCCTGGGTGGTGCCCTGCAAGGGACAAATTAGCCTGGATCACCCCCCCACGTACAGCATGGGCCCTGCTCACTCTGCCCTTCATGCCACCCAACTTCCCCTGTCTGCTAAGGACTGGGATCCCAGCTGCCGCCCTGCCCACCACAGGGCTCAGGCTGCTGGCCCCGCAGCGGGATCTGGGCTGCTGGCTCAGCGTTCCACTGAGCTCAGGCTGCCGGTCCCCGCTGATCGCTGGAGCTTGGGCTGCCAGCCCCAACTGTCCAGCCCCGCGCTCCATGGGGCTTAGGCTTCCGACCCCATGCTGACCGCTGGGACTCGGACTGCTGGCCCCCCCCCCCCGATGGGGGCAGGGCTCAGGCTGCTAGCCCCAACTGCCTGGCCCCGCTCTCCATGGGGCTCTGGCTACCAGCCCCGTGCTGACCGCTGGGACTTGGGCTGCCGGCTCAGTGCTCCAAGGGGATTGCACCGTCTGCCCTGCAACTGGGTCCCACCTGCCGTCTCCCATGCCCGGGGTCCTCTGACTACCATTAGGGAAACTTTTTTGGTGAACCCCGTGTAACGTTGTGCGAACCCCAGTTTGGGAACCACTGCCTTAGAATAATATTGGTTCCATTAATTCCAGGGAACATCACTTTTTGCTGATGTAGTGTCCTATTGAACTAAAGTGTGAATGAGGCAATAATAAAAATATGTACATGAATTATTATTCCTAATGATTAACCTTCCTTTCAAAATGTAGAGGGTACCCTAACATTGAGCAACAGAAAAGGAAACATAAAAGAAAAAATTACAAGTAAAATGGCTTAGTTTATAATAGTGGTATTCCTCTTTGTATTTCTCAACTATAGAAATTACAATGTGTGATAATTTTGGAATACAGCATAGTTGTAGGCTGGTAAACCAAAACCATGCACTGTGTTTGACCCAAGGCATATCTATACTACGGAGACTAATAGCGCTGTGACTATGCACCTTATCTGTGCTGGCATAACCCCACAGTGTAGATGATGCTGAGGGGGAGGGGTGTGTGTTTCCATTGCTGTAGGAACTCCACCTCCTGAGTGCCTGTACCTAGGTCAACGGATGCACTTTTCCATCAACCTACCGAAGTCTACGCTGTGGGTTAGGTTTGCATAGTTACAGCGCATGGGTGTGTGGATTTTCACACACCATAATGACATAGCTATATCAACTGAAATTTTACATAGGCCAGGCCTACGTGAAGATTACTTTGTTGCTAAATGTACTTTGTAGCATTTGTGCACCCCTTTCTTCCTTGCGGTAGTTTGTATACACAAGCTACTGCTATGTAGTAAACAAACTCTAGCATTCTTTTCTTTCCACAGCCTTCCAACAAAAAGATTTTTGGAGCTAGTTGTTAAAGCGGTATAACTTCAGTGGCTTGTGGAAAACTCTGTCAGCATTTGGATGATGCTAAACAGTGCGGCATATTGACCAGTGAATGTTTTAAGACTGGCCCTGGCAAAACAAATACATAGATTTTTGGGGTAATAGCCTTTTAATTATTGCTACTTGAGTGCTCCTTAACTAAGTTATGAGATGTTTCCATGTAACCTTGAATGGATTGTGTCAGGGACAAGGTGGATTACGGTTCTGGCGGAAAAAAAAATTATATATATATAGATTTTTAATTAAGGATCTCATGAATTTCCATTTTGAACTTTTGAGGTAACCCTGCTGGTTCAAAGCAGTTACGCATGACTAGTTCCATCAAAAATAATAAGGAAGTAGTGGCTGCTGTAGCAAGGCTTGTAAGCTTTGGCTTTTTGCATTGTACGCATAGCAGCAACGTAGTGGCTCTTCCTCTCAATCCCTGCATGATGGTGATATTCAGATCTCATTAGCTTCTGGTAAATAGAATTTTACATACTAGTTAGTTATGCATGAAAAAGGCATTTAGACATTATGTACCTTAAAGTTGGTTGGTTGACTGTCCGTATAAATCTAAATGTGGATAGCTTTTAAAAATCCTCATGTTAAGAATGCCTAAAATTGAGAACTTTTGAAAACTGAACTTAGTACTTTCAGTTTCAAAAATGAAAATAGATTGGCTAAGTACTTGTATTTAATTCTACTTTGTTTCACCTGTGTTAGGGTGGCAAGACTGGCTGATAACTACTTTCAGTTACTCTATAAATTAGTTACACCTGCCCTAAGCCTCTTGGACAACTAACGTGTCATTAGTCAATATCCTTTGCCAAGGTTATGTCTTGACGAAGGCCATGTCTATCCTAGAAAGCGTACACTGGAGTAGCTGTACTGATGCAGCTGCACTTCTGTAAGATCGCTCGTATAGCCACTCTATGCCAACGGGAGAGAGCTCTCCCATAGATGTAATAAAACCACCTCCATGACCAGCTATAGTTTTGTTTGCAGGAGAAGTTCTCCCACTGACATAGCACTTAGCACACTACCACTTATGCTGACGAAACTTATGTCGCTCAGGGATGGGGGGTTTTCCTTATACCCATCCCAGGCTCCTGAAACACTTCAGTGTGGTAGACTGGAAACTCAGGGTGTCTACACTGCAAAGTTTATGTGCAACAAGTTATACCACTTTTATTAACGTGCTGGAATTAAACCGCTGTTGTGTTCGCACGCTGTGCTCCTTGTGATAGTGGAGCACCTCCACATCAGCAGCTCTTGCAACAGCAAAGAGAGCAGTGGATTGTGGTAGCTATCCCACTGTGCAACTGGCTGCAGGGTGCTTTGGGAAGGGTTTGCAATGCCTCATGGGGCAGGGACAGCATCACATGATGCAGGTTTCCCAATCTCATTGTTCTATGGGCATCCTACTTCATTGCCAGCCACTTTTCAACTGAAGTGGAGGCTGGAGAGTGTGTGACAGGGAGTGTATATGGGGGCACGCTGTCTTGTAAATTCAGAGAGCCGCAGGAAGCAGCCAGTCTTGGAGGAGGGGGAAACCCTGACATCAGCCCCTGCCTCCATCCCCAGCGTGCGTGTGTGTGTACACAGGCCTCTGTGTTCAACAGAACAAGCATTCCACAATAATGGTTTTCTCTGTGTCCCGGAGCAGATCAGCACAGCACACAAGGGCTGTCAGAAAGAGAGCTTTGAAAGGGGAGAGGAGCATGCCTTCAGGGCAGCCAGCCAGGTTCAAAACAATCTCTCAAGTGGCTGCTCTGCTCATTATGGGACACTTCTGGAAGTTAATTACAGCACTGAAAGCAATTGATGTGTTTACACTGGCAATGCAGCAGAGGAGCATCTATGCTGTAGGCCTTAAGTCGAGGTGGTTTTTTTGCAATGTTGCAACTGAGGAGTTTCTGCGCACTAAGTGGCTTGGCAGTGTGTACACCTCGGGAGTTGTGCCGCAGAAAGCTGCTTTACTGCACAGTAACTTGCCAGTGTAGACAAGGCCTCAGTGGCAGTTTCAGATATACTTGAAACAAATGAGTTTCTTACTGAATAAAATGGGTGTGTCTTTTAGTTGGTACAGTATTCTTTGAGCTGTATTGCAAAAGGTAGTACACTGTAATATCAAAAGAAATGTTTTCAGCTTGGAGTGAAAGTTGGGTATTTAGCTACCAGGAAGGCACAGGAAGTAGTTTGGAATCTAGCTGGGCTTTTCTGCAGAGAAGGATTATTGACTCAAAATTGTCAAATTGTAGATGCATGTTACAAACTGTAAGGGCAGGTATAGTTCCTGAAGAGGTTTTTAGCTCACTTCAATTGACTACATTTTAAACTGCTTAAAATGACGTGAACTTGAAGTATGTTCAGAGTCAATTTTGGTCTACTTTGAAAGGTTTGATGGGAGAGTTATGGAAAAAATGACATGTTTGTGTTCAGTAACAGCTGTATATCCTCTTAGCTTTAGAGCAACCTGTCCGTGTCATACAGAACTGAAAACAGTAAGCATGACAGTGTTTTCATAGCTGATATAATAATGTTACCTCTTCAGCACAAAAACTATTTGTTTTTTCCATTTTGCCCATAGTAGATAGCAGCCTGACTTCCTTGAGAGAAATAGTGGGATCAAAAGGTTAAATGGGCACTGTACAGCAACTAACCTGTGACTGGGAAAAGTCAAGGTAATTAACCCTCTACAAACAAGCATACAACTTCCTTGCCAAGAAATGCATTTCCCCTCCATTCTGTTTATTTGTAATTTGTGGTGTTGGTTGAAAAGTATTATGTGCTATTACCACTATAAGCAGCTTTTAAGACTAATGTAAATTCATCACCCACACACACCCTTCCCCCTTCTAGGAATTTCAGAAATTGCTGCCTCTATGAAGCTACATGAGAAAATATCCCTTACTTGAATTTCTTAAATATAACTTTTAATTAAAATAGGTGATTGATTAAATGCATTACGTCTCCTGGAGACATCTAGGTACAAAACTAATCTGCAGCAATACTTCAAGAAAGTGCTCACGTTTCTGGCTTTCCACTCATTGACAATATTTAGTATTGTAGAGCACATCTGGAGGGACACGTAGGTACCTTTTGAAATTGTACTTCATCCTAGTGGTACAGAAATGCAACTTCTGTCTCAACCCCATAAAATTTTGAACAGAGTATTTCGGGAGGCTGAAGACCATCTGTAAATGCCTATAACGTAAGTAAAGGAGTACTTGTGGCACCTTAGAGACTAACAAATTTATTAGAGCATAAGCTTTCGTGAGCTACAGCTCACTTCATCGGATACGTTTGGTGGAAAAAACAGAGGGGAGATTGATATAGACACACAGAGAACATGAAACAATGGGTTTATCATACACACTGTAAGGAGAGGTTTCAGAGTAGCAGCCGTGTTAGTCTGTATTCGCAAAAAGAAAAGGAGTACTTGTGGCACCTTAGAGACTAACAAATTTATTAGAGCATAAGCTTTCGAGAGCTACAGCTCGTACAGCGGGGGGGGGGGGGGAAGGAGGAAAACCTTTCATGGTGACAAGCAAGGTAGGCTATTTCCAGCAGTTAACAAGAATATCTGAGGAACAGTGGGGGGTGGGGTGGGGGGGGGAAATAGTTTAACTTTGTGTAATGACTCATCCATTCCCAGTCTCTATTCAAGCCTAAGTTAATTGTATCCAGTTTGCAAATTAATTCCAATTCAGCAGTCTCTCGTTGGAGTCTGTTTTTGCAGCTTTTTTGTTGAAGGATAGCCCCTCTTAGGTCTGTAATCAAGTGACCAGAGAGATTGAAGTGTTCTCTAACTGGTTTTTGAATGTTATAATTCTTGACGTCTGATTTGTGTCCATTCATTCTTTTACATAGAGACTGTCCAGTTTGACCAATGTACATGGCAGAGGGGCATTGGTGGCACATGATGGCATATATCACATTGGTAGATGCGCAGGTGAACGAGCCTCTGATAGTGTGGCTGATGTGATTAGGCCCTATGATGGTGTCCCCTGAATAGATATGTGGACAGCGTTGGCAACGGGCTTTGTTGCAAGGATAGGTTCCTGGGTTGGTGGTTCTGTTGTGTGGTGTGTGGTTGCTGGTGAGTATTTGCTTCAGATTGGGGGGCTGTCTGTAAGCAAGGACTGGCCTGTCTCCCAAGATCTGTGAGATTGATGGGTCGTCCTTCAGGATAGGTTGTGCTACTCTGAAACTTATAACGTAAGTGTAAACCTTGGCTTTGGCAAAGAAACATTTAATGTTTGAGTAATTAATTAACGGGTTTAAGTCAGATCAAACTACCATAATAAACTTCAGTGATCAATTGAAAAGATCTACAGACAAACGTACTGACCCTCCGTGCCGCACAGAACAATCTTCAGAAGTTTGAGAGCCAGGGTGTGCCTCTCACAGGGCTGAAGCCCTGAGACCCTGCTCTCTGCTGTGCTGAAGACATAGGAGATGGGGGGCATGCAGGGGTGATGTGCCGCCCACCCCCAGATTTTTCCCAGGGTTTGCTGACCCCTCTCAATCACATGCACGGCAGCTGCTGGAGCCAGCCAGGTGGGAGCTACAGCTGATGGAAGAGGTAGTGGCAAACAGCTGTGAACTGCAGGGAGAGCTGCTGCCTGTCCCCACTGAGCTAAAGCAGTGGCCGCTTCCTGCAGCTGTTTGCTGCTGCGAGCTAACACCTGAGAGCTGCAGGGAGGAGCTGCTGAGGGTAAGGGGAGTGTGTGACTTAAGCTGTTGGGGAGGCCAAACCTTTAAATTGTGCCCCCCACACAGCAGGCACCATCTCTGGCAGAAGCTGCTAGCCCCAGCACTGCGCTGCAGGGCAGAAGCCCCGAGCTCTCCTCTTCCCCCGAGTCTGGTAGGTGGAGAATGGGGGGGGGGCATAGGAGGCTCCCCGAACCACACTTCAACTGTAAAAGAGCCTCATGCAGCTCACATGCTGCAGTTTGGCCACCCCTGATCTATAGCAACCTGTTAGTTGATTCTTTTAAAACTTTCAGTTTTTTTATTTTGAATGCCCTTTACAAATGACACCAACTTAACTGTTGAAAATCTTTTAGTTGAAGTGCTCCTCTCAATCAGAAGTTAACTGGAAAATACTTAACTTGGTCACATATGTGGTAAAATGTTACAATCTTTGGTCTGCAGGTATTAACTCAAGTTTTAGGCTGTTAGTGGTTGGTTATAAGCTGGAGGAGACAAGTGAGGGTAGGAAGCAGATTGTTCAGAGGTGAACTTTTAAGGTGGGAAAACTTCTGTGTTCAGAACAAAAAGGTGGGAGACAGAATGGAGAGTTGCTTGAACTGGCAAGTGTTAATTATACTGTCCATTTACACTTGGTTTCAGAGTGGTAGCCCTGTTAGTCTGCATCCTCAGAAAGAACCAGGAGTACTTGTGGCACTTTAGAGACTAACAAATTTATTTGAGCATAAGCTTTAGCCCACGGAAGCTTATGCGCCGATAAATTTGTTAGTCTCTAAGGTGCTGCAAGTACTCTTCGTTCTTTACGCTTAGTGAAACTTTCAAGTTGGTAAGCTCAGCTTTGATCAAGATGTAGAAATGTTGAATGTTCACTTTAACACAATGAATTCTTTTCAAATGAAAAGTACTTTATGTGGTACACCACAGCTGCCAAACTGCAGACACATACTGTGTTCATAAAGGCTGGTAAAACCATGTCATATATATCTGAAGTTGTTTTCATGATGAATATTCAGTTTTGTCACTGGATTATGGCAGGTACCATAAGCCAGTTACAGTATGCTGGAAAAAAAGCTTCAGTTTGTTTACTACTTAAAAAAATGAAGAGGGGTGGAGATGGGGAGCAAGGTTGAAATTGATTGCCAAGACAGATTTAAAACATCAGATTTCTCTGAAGTTCTTTGTGGTTGACGTGGAACGTGTCTACGTGACAACTGCTACAGTAGCACAGCTGTGGCAGTGCGGCTGTGCCACTGTAGCGCCATAGTGTACGTGTTCTGTATATCGGAAGGGGTAATTCTATCAACATAATTTATCCATCTATCTGAGAGGTGGTAGCGATGCCTGGGGTTAGGCTGACGTAGTGGTGATGCTTGGTGTGAAATTTTTCACAGCAATATAAACTAGGTAGATCTAATTTGTAAGTGTGGACCAGGCCTTGATAAAATAAAGTTGTACAGCTTGCTGATAAACTGTGTATTCCCAGTACAAATAGCAGTGTAGTTGTGGTAGCATGGGTAGTAGCAATGGAGGCATGGGTTAGTCATGCCACGTATGTGCAAAACTGGTACCAGTTGGATACATACTTTGATAAGAGCTAGTACATAAGCAGAGGAATCTCAACCTTAGCTTGTAATATAAGCTGGGGTGGGCAAACTTTTTGGCCCAAGGGCCACATCTGGGTATGGAAATTATACAGTGGGTCATGAATGCTCATGAAATTGAGGGTTGGGGTGCGGGAGGGGGTGAGGGCTTTGGGGTGGGGCCAGAAATTAGAAGTTCAGGTTGTGGGAAGGGGCTCCGGATTGGGGTAGGGCGCTGGGATGCGGGGGGGAGGGCTCCAGCTGGGGGTGCGGGCTCTGGGGTGCGGCTGAGGATGAGGAGTTGGGGGTGCAGGAGGATGCTCTGGGCTGGGACCGAGGGGCTCAGAGGGCAGGAGGGGGATCAGGACTAGGGCAGAGGGTTGAGGCGCAGGAGGGGGTCAGGGGTGCGGGCTCCAGGTGGTGCTTACCTCAAGCAGCAGCTCCTGGCCAATGGGAGCTGTGGGGGCAGCACTTGGGCCAGGGGCAGCGTGCAGAGCCCCCTGGCTGCCCCTACACGTAGGAGCCGGAGGGTGGAGATGCTGCTACTTCTGGGAGCTGCATGGAGCCTGGCAAGCCCTGGCCTCCGTTCCTTGGCAGGAGGTTGAGGGCCAGATGTGGCCCCCGGGCTGTAGTTTGCCCATCCCTGGTGTAAGCATACCTTGTGAGCATCAAGATACGCTGCAGGTTTTCAAGAAAGAAAAACTATTTCCCAGTTATTCTTTTTCTGTAGATCCCAGAGCGAAGTCCTGTGGGAATATCACTATCCATTGCTGCTGTGCTTTGACTGTGGTACACCACAATCTCCAAAATAACTCTTGAATGCCACGGATAGAGTAACATAGCAGACACACGATCTTAATCTGTCACTAGTCAACCGGAAGTTTGTTGGTGGACTCCTCCAGTATAGGTAGTTTGTGACTAAGGGTCAGTTATGACCATACTTTTCAGACTTCTAGTAAGAATTCACATTCACAAGTACCAAGCTTTTAGCTTTCATTTCATTGCAGTCCACAGTGCTGTGGAAAGCCTTTGTCTTTGTTTCCCATTTCTTTCTCCATTTAACTTTATAGTAAACCAAGTTATGCCCTAGCAGTTCATTTTTGTCAGCTAGCTTTTAACTCATGGACATTAACAAATACTCTTAGCCTACCATAAAGCATTTCTATCTTTACATATTTAATAATTTTAAATATTTAAATGTAAGTTTAATTTACATTTATTCAGGTTATTAATTTTTACTTTGTCTTAGAAAAAGGTGAATGGCTCATTCCTTAATTACTAGGTTTGTTTTTTTTACTTGATTTTGTCAAGCTCTATTTTGGATGAAAATAAAAATTCAATTAACATACACAAAAATAGCATTTTAAATGTTTTTTATTAGTTTAAATAAACCTACCCTATCTGCTTAATACATGAAAATTGATCAAAAGAAGTTTTGCATTTAAAATTAACTCCGTTTATTAAACAAAGGTGGTACTTAGTGAACTGAATTGATTTTGTTTCTGATTACCATGTCCTTCAAGATTTTAGAACTTGTAGGTCTCACTCTCTTACATCTACCTTTTATTCATAAATGGAAGAGGAGAACAAATTTTCCTGCTTTTTTCAACTCCCTGCTGGTTTCCTTGCTTTGAATAAACTGAAATTAGGAAAATATTCTCTGCACCTGCACAAGTGGCTACTGTTTGTCAAAAGCTGGGTTTAGCACTTCCGCAAATTGGCTTAGCCAGTGACCTCCAACAATTCAGTGATTTGACTTCATTCAAAATTTGGCAACAAATGTGCTGCTTATTATTTTTGTAATTTAATTTAAATTTAGTATAGTACAGTAAGTTTAGGCCATAACACAGACTCTCATATCTTCAAATGTAACTTTAAGAAGGTATTTTAAAAAATTGAGTTTGCTATTTAAATTAAATGCAGGGAATTAAAAAAAAAATTTTTTTTATCCACACTGCACCCCAAACCCCTCCTTCCTGGCCCTACCCCTAAGCCCCCACCCCCAGCCGGAGCCCTCACCCCACTGCACCCCAACCCTTTGCCCCAGCCCTGAGATGACTCCTGCACCCCAAACCCCTCATCTGTGCCCCCACCCCGGAGCCTGCACTCCCAGCCAGACCCCTCAGCTCCAGCCCTGAGCTCTACCTCTCCTAGCACAAGTATAAATCAGTAAATCAACAGATGTCCTGCTACTTTGGGGGTTCCATCCTTGTAATTTCAAAGTTGACAGCATATTTACCAGAGGTTCCTTCCTCTGCATCAGGCTTGCCTCTGTTTGACTGTCAGGACTGGCTGGATTGTGGTGGAGTCAAGAACGTTTCCTGGCTCGCTGTGCATCTGGATCCCCCAGTTGCTTGTCCCCTATACTCCTCGTCTACCTCCTCCTCCTCTTTGTTCATGGCAGGAGCCTGTAATTCATGGTCCTCGGAAGTATCTATTGCTCTCTGCGGTGGGTGTGCAGGGTGTGTCCGTTGAAGATGGCTGACCGGTCATTGACTCAACACCTGATCGATTGTTGGTCTCCCTGGCCTTCTGATACGCCTGCCACAGCTTCTGGGCTTTCACGCAGCCCTGCTGCTGGTCCTTATTCTTGCCCTTCTGCATCCCCCGAGCAATCTGTTTGTAGATAGCCACATTTTGGTGGGAGGATCAGAGCTGTGCCTGCACAGCCTCTTCTCCCCACAGGCCCGGGAGGGCCAACACCTCCTGTGTATTCCAGGCAGGAGTGTGTCTGCCAACACATTTCAACAATTTCGATCCCACCATCAACCTCAGCCTGGACCAGTCCACACAAGAGATCCACTTCCTGGACACTAAGGGGCTAATAAGCGATGGTCACATAAACACCACCCTATATCGGAAACCTACTGACCGCTATTCCTACCTACATGCCTCTAACTTTCATCCAGATCACACCACACGATCCATTGTCTACAGCCAAGTTCTACGATATAACCGCATTTGCTCCAACCCCTCAGGCAGAGACAAACACCTACAAGATCTCTATCATGCATTCTTAAAACTACAATACCCACCTGCTGAAGTGAAGAAATAGATTGACAGAGCCAGAAGAGTACTCAAAAGTCACCTACTACAGGACAGGCCCAACAAAGAAAATAACAAAACGCCACTAGCCATCACCTTCAGCCCCCAACTAAAACCTCTCCAATGCATCATCAAGGATCTACAACGTATCCTGAAGGATGACCCATCACTCTCACAGATCTTGGGAGACAGGCCAGTCCTTGCTTACAGACAGCCCCCCAACCTGAAGCAAATACTCACCAGCAACTACACAACAGAACCACTAACCCAGGATCCTATCCTTGCAACAAAGCCCGTTGCCAACTGTGTCCACATACCTATTCAGGGGACACCATCATAAGGCCTAATCACATCAGCCACACTATCAGAGGCTCATTCACCTGCGCATCTACCAATGTGGTATATGCCATCATGTGCCAGCAATGCCCCTCTGCCATGTACATTGGTCAAACTGGACAGTCTCTATGTAAAAGAATAAATGGACACAAATCAGACATCAAGAATTATAACATTCAAAAACCAGTCGGAGAACACTTCAGTCTCTGTGGTCACTCGCTTACAGACCTGAGTGGCTATCCTTCAGCAAAAAAACTTCATAAACAGACTCCAACGAGAGACTGCTGAATTGGAATTAATTTTCAAACTGGATACAATTTAACTTAGGCTTGAATAGAGACTGGGAGTGGATGGGTCATTACACAAAGTAAAACTATTTCCCCATGTTATTTCTCCCCACCTCCCACTGTTCCTCAGATGTTCTTGTTAACTGCTGGAAATGGCCCACCTTGATTATCACCATAAAAGGTTTTCCTCCTTTCCCCCCCCCCCCCCCCCCCCCGCTTCCTGCTGGTAATAGCTCATCTTAAGTGATCACTCTCCTTACAGTGTGTATGATAAACCCATTGTTTCATGTTCTCTGTGTGTGTGTATATATAAATCTCTCCTCTGTTTTTTCCACCAAATGCATCCGATGAAGTGAGCTGTAGCTCACGAAAGCTTATGCTCTAATAAATTTGTTAGTCTCTAAGGTGCCACAAGTACTCCTTTTCTTTTTATAAGTAATGCAGTATCTCCGTTATCACTATGCTGACTGTGACTCTGCACGGCTCCGGGAAGTGTGTCATTAAGTCAGTGTAGCGGAACACTTATGTCAGCAGGAGACAAATCTAAGTGAAGATACTTCCATAGCTAGGTCAATGTAGCTAGGCTGCCTTGTGTCAGCCTAATCATGTAGTGCAGACCAGGCCTGAGGCTCAGAAGCTTGGCCCTTCTGCCAACAAAAGCTGGTCCAATAAGATACTACCTCACCCACCGTGTGTGTGTTGTATCTTGTGACCAACACTGGTAGAACAAGAACAACACTGTAAATAAAGAATGCCAGGCATTTTAAAGTAGGAGTTGGGGTATGTGACAAGAATTGCGGAGAACAAATGGCTTGAACTTAGGAAGAAAGTAGAATGCAACATGCCAGAAGACTATTTTGTTTGGGTTCAGGCTGGAAACTACTAAATTTACTTTTTCATTGTAGCCTGTTCTACTCCTGTCCTCCTTCAGGGACTGTTCTTTGTTTACCAGAGGGTGCGAATTCTCTGTGAGCTGTTCTGGTAGTCAGTGAGTTAATTAGTGTATAATGTGTGGAAAGAAGAAACAAGCTTTTAGAAAGCTTGGAGTTTAGCATATTCTAAATAAACTGGTGAAAATAGTTATGAAATACTTTAATAAAAGTGGAGGAAACAAGTGACATATTGGGTTCATTTTTGCCATAGATTTGCTGTACAATGGTGTGTAAATTATGCCATCGCTGAGTGCTTCAGTTTCTTAATCTGTCTGAGGTATAATATCTACCTGATGCATGTATTCCTGGTAAGCAGACGTATGAATTGTATCTGATGTTTATGTCCACTAAACTTGGGCATGTTAAAAATGTAAGTTACTCATTCTATTTGTAGAATTAATTTAAAGATCGGAACTTGACAGTTGCCTTTAAGTTTTCCAAATCATGGAAAGTTTGGATTCTTTACAGGATTACTCCTCTGTCTCTTCTGTTCTCACATCCCACCTCACATAGCCATGATAAAAAGACCCCTAGTGCCCTCCTACTAGCACAACATACACAATTCTGCATTGAAATGGTGCACATGCACCTCATTCCTATTGATAACACACATTTGAAGGGGAGGACTCAGACCCAGATCTCCTCATATCACAATCACAGGTCTCCTAAGCTGCTGCAGTTTATTCGTCCGCAATTTAGTACAGCTCCCCCTAACACAGTGAATGTAGGTGGAGTGCATACTGATAATTTCCAGGGGCTATTTCCATCACCGGGGAGGTGGCAGGGGGAGGCTGAGCTAAGGATTTCATGGACATTGGCCGTAACTCTGTATTTCCTGATTTTTCAGAAGTTTGAATTTTGCTGAAACTACATGAGCTATTATCAGGCTATCTGAACTCTGCATTAACTAAGTGTTTTTTTGCCATTTTATTAGTATAGTGACAGCCCTCACATTTCTTTAAACAAAGTAAACAATAGTCTGAGCTCAGTTGCTAAAATTCCAAAAGTCGGTTGGCAGAATCCAATACTTTTAAATGTTCTCCAAACTAAGAGATAGGATTAGGTTATTTAAAAGGTGACACCTCATTTTCCGGTCTTTCATTTTCAAGTGTATAGTTTTTTACCTTTTCACGTCTCACAAATTCACTATTGGAATATTTTGTTGCTGAATATTAATTCCACTTTAATTTCAAAGTCTGTTCTGTATCTTTGTTTATTAGATGGTGGTTTGCTAAACTCTGTCAGTTAAAAGAGCGCAAGTAATTCTGGAAGTCTTCAGTGCTTCATACTTGTCACTGTCACTATGGTCAGTCTCGAAATATTTCACTTTTAGCCTTTTGCAAATATTTAAAATGGAGATGGAATGACTTTGGTGCTTTCCTTCAACAAATGGAAGAATCAATTGCACTCATTGGTCCCCAAAACGACAGTATCATATCTCTGATTCGGTGAAAATCAACTGCCATAGGCCCAGAATATCTAAAGCTGAAGTTTTTTTTTCTGTTTCAAGAAGATTGAGTTCTTACAAATTTCTCCAGCACTATATCTTAAATAAGTAAAATAACCTGTACCCTTCTCTGTATATCAAATGGTAAGCTTTCCCATGTTTTTTTCTCAAATTACAGGCCCACAATTTTAATGGTGTCTTTTCCCTTGTTAAAGACTGTTTTGTTTGTTTTTTCACTCAAAACATCTTGTCACAGCAACTTAAAGTTTACTAGCCTGATAGATAGTCATGGTGGTTTTTTGAGATGTCCTCAGAGTAGTACCAGCAGCACTGATGATAAATAATGGTATAGTAATGGTTTAGAATTTTAAGCACAAATTTTCAGCCCATACAATAAACTTGTTAATGTGGTCATTTGACCTAATTTAAACTTATAGCACAGTGTGATTTGTTTTCCGCCTTCCTCCTTTCAGCTCCTCTCTTCCCCCCCCGCCCCACATTTTAACTGCTGGAAATGGCCCACCTTGTTTGTCACCATGAAAGGTTCCCCCCCCACGAGATGGCTCATCTTAAGTGATCACTCTCCTTACAGTGTGTATGATAAAACCCATTGTTTCATGTTCTGTCTGTGTGTGTGTGTATATAAATCTCCTCACTGTATTTTCCACCGAATGCATCTGATGAAGTGAGCTGTAGCTCACAAAAGCTTATGCTCAAATAAATTTGTTAGTCTCTACGGTGCCACAAGTACTCCTTTTCTTTTTGTGAATACAGACTGACACGGCTGCTACTCTGAAACCTGTCATTTGAAGCAGAGAATATTATGAAAACTGAAAGAGGGTTGGGAAGTTCTTCCCTCTTCCAGCTCTTACCTGGATTTTAATTTCTCAATTTTGTTTACCCTTCCCTCTTTCCTTCTATTCCTTCTCCCCCCACCCATCCTCCAATTAATCACAGATTTAGCTTCTGGTTCTTCTAAAACCAGCAGTTGTGAATCTGAGAAGATGTCAACGTTTCATTGGTGTTCAGCAATAACACAGAGAAAATATGTAGGTCTTCAGTCAACTTTATATTGATTTTGCTGCTGCTGGGGTATTTATTACAAAGGAAACATAACCATTTATAATTTATATATCTTTTTTAAGACAAAGGAACAAACTTGCAATTGAAGCTGAAATTCAGTGACTTTGCTTTTTGATAGTATACAAAGTATAATCAAAGAGCAAAGTTGTTTCTCTATTAAGGTTGCGAGTACATATCTGTAACTTAGAGGGGAAAAAAACAGTGTAGATGCTGCTAGGTTCAATGGAAGAATTTTTCTGTCAACTTAGTTGCTCCATCTTGAGGGGTGGATTGACTACAGCAATGGAAAGCCCCATTCCATCACTACAGCAAGCATCTATGGTACAGCACTATGGCAGCATAGCTGCAGTGCCACAGTTGTGCTGCTGAGTGTTTTGTACTGTAGACATGCTGAGTCTCAATATCTTTGTGCTAGAAGGACTCTTCTTGCGTTTGGTTCCCTTGGCAGTGCTACTTCACTGTGCAGTGGAGCGAGTGCAGCAGTACCATGGGAAGCATTTCAAGCACTGACGGCCAAGCGAGTATATTGTGCAGCCATGGCACAATTGTAACTGTTCTTCCGAGGTTCCAAGTGATCTACTAACACTAACTCTTATCATGTGCCCTGTTTCCCTCACGTTATTGAGACACTGCAACAGTTGTTGCATGCAAATGAGTTGTAGAGGGAAGGTGGTGAATGGCTGAGTTAGTCTGTCACAGTCTGAGGATATGTCAACGCTAAAAGAGCTACAGCCGCACAGCTACAGTTACACTGATATAGTGTGCACATTTATTACAGTAATGGAAGGGGTTTTTCTGTCGCTGTAGTAAATCCCTCCCCTGCCCCCCCCTTGAGACGCAATAGCTAGGTCAATGGAAGTATTCTTCCACTGACCTAGTTGCATCTACTGTATGATTTAAGTAGACCTAATTACATTGCACAAGGCATGGAATTTTTGACAGCTCTGAGCAATGTAACTCAGGTTGACCTAAGTTTTAGGTGTAGCCCAGGTCTGAATCTGAATCCTTCCCACACCATCAGATGTTCCTTAGGGTGCAAATGAGGCTCCACCATCCCTATCTGTACAGGGCTGCTGTTTGCATGTCCTCCATGGTTTACATCCCATAAGCATTCCCTCTTTGAGTTGTGTTTAATGGAGAGATTCTTTCATTTGGGTGCTATGTCATGTTCCTCCAGCTGCCCAACAGCATGCCTGCCATGGCAGATGCTCATTCTTACACTGAGTCATAGTGGTCCCACTTAGGCATGCTTTACAGCTCAGCTTACCCATCAGTAGTCTTTATAAGCTTAGCAATGAGAGGAGAAGATGATTCATTTCTCCTAGTTTCAGTTTAATTTCTTCAAACATAGCCTATGCATAAATTTGTATAGGGAAGGTTTCAAATGTCTAATTACTATGTTAAGATCACTGGCAGCAAGGAAACAACTGAAACAGATCCTAAACTTAAAACACCTTTTTTGTAGGAAGTTCATACGTGTCCAAAGAATAAGTATTGTAAATATGGGGAGGGTATGATGCTATATTTTTTCATACATAAAAAAGAGATTGAGTCCATTTTTGCAATTTTAAGCAGGGATTCCGTTTTAATTATGGAGGTTGTGACTCCATGATAGGGAAATTATCTGAGTTGAGGATCGAGAAGTTAGTTTTCTTAAAGCTAACAAGCCAGTATCCTGTGTTTCTGGAACCTCTTAGCTCAAGGGCATGTGTGCTGCCCAGTCAAACTAGCTTCCGATTAAATGGAACTGTCATACTCCTGACTTGTACATGCACTTCTAAAATAACCCTGCTTTAATAATCTAACCCATATTGTTTTGGTTACATAAATGTGAATTAGTTCTAGGTCTCTGGGAAAGTTAATACTTATAAATTTAATAAAGCGAAGTTGGGGGGTGGGGAGAACCAAGTCTGTTCTTAGCTGGCAATTTAACCAAATTAAATAAATTGTTCCAGGAATAGTACACAAGTAAATTCAGATTGCTGGTACAAAAGAAGAGTGTCTTGACAGAGTTGGGAGCACTGTTAGTTTAGGAATTACATAATCAAGCTTCCCTTTTATATTTGTGCCTGTGTTGATATTAACTTTTGTTGCTCAAGAAAAGAACCAAATAGACTAAACCAAATATTGGGCAAGGAAATCTTGCACTGTAACCTTTTGTGGATCAAATAAAAAATTATAGTACTGCCTGCTTTAAATTCTAGACTGAGCCACTCTTTTTATATACAGTCATATGTGTTGCCTATTCTTGTAACTGTTGCGAGAGCAATGGAATGGGACTTTAAAAAAAAATAAATAAAGTTGCTTTCGATGTGTTTTGATGGACTCCTCAAATAGTATCTAGCAACCACTTATCTCAAAAACTTTTAAGCTAAAATTAAATAGGGAACAAACTGTTTCTCCACTTGCAACGTAATAAATGCTTAAGTAGACTCTTGTATTTGGAGACTCGAAGCTACATAATTTGTTGAAATGTAAGGTAAATTTTTGTTGAAGTATTGTCACCAACATTTGAAAGCCTTTTAAAAGGTTCATTTGTGGAGAAAAATAGGGGCACGTTTTATACCCCATGAAAATACAGGGCTAAAATGCTGTTTAAAAATGAGAATAGGGACTAGGCCTTAGTAATACGTATTACTGTTAGGGTATATACAGCATTTTCTGCCCCTTGTTTAGATGGAGTTACACTACAGCCAATCTGCATACTGAATTTGTTTGCAACCCTGTTGAAATAGGCACACTAATTTTGTGGGTTTACAACATGTCTGTTGGGGAAAGGAGTGGCTTGCTAATGACTCGTGTTGCTACAGAGAAGCACAGCTGAATTAATTCCTTCATTTCCCTGCTGGTGGGAGGCACTGGTGTGTGTTTGTGTGTGTGTGTGTGTGTGTGTGTGTGTATGTATGTTGCAGTTGCTGGATTGAAGTCAAAGTTGTAGGCCTGATGCAGATGGGTGTGGCAGTATGCAGACAGTTGGGAATGAGAGGATTACATAGTTAGTGTTTGGGTTTGGAGCTGAATTAGTAGGTAGGACTCCCCCCCCCCCCCCTTTAGTGGAGGGTTTTTTTGTTTTTTGTTTTTTAAATTTTTTTATATACTTGCCCAAATGGATTTGGTAAGGTCAGTATTTAGCAATACTTATAGATACTCTCCAGTTGGTGGTCAGTTTGTTATCTTTCATGCTTAATGGTAAATCGGGGTATCCTGTTACATATCAAGTTGTTAGTCTGCTTGGCACAGTTTTAATAAAGGAATTGATGCTGTATGAAATGGAATTCATTGGCTAAAGAGATCTTCACCTCAATCAGAATTGCTTTCATTCATCAGATTCACACTTGGAAATATTTATCATGAAATAGCTGATGCATTTCCCTATTTCCCCCCTCCCTCCTTGCGCACACACACACTTGAATAAAATACATCTGCAGTAGTTGGAAGTCTTGTCATTTTATAGTTAAATTGTTTGCCTGGATTCCAGTATTTTTGTTTTGTTTTGGATTGAGAAGGAATCATTGGGCCACAGACTGTGGACAATAGGCTCTTTGTTGTACTCTTGGAAAAGGGTAAAATTATGTCGCAGATTTCCATGCTTGCTTTTTAGACACAACTTGAACAGATTCTTGTCGTACATTTAGTGATCAGTATGAGTCTGTATTTATTTAAATTTAGTTTCTGGTAGCAGGTTTATGAAGGGGTTCTACTGCACTCATTCCCAATAATTAAAGGGACACCCACTTGAAATTAGTTTCAGAAAAAGCTTCGTACTGTACCTGCTCCTGAGTTTTCTTGCCAATTCTAGGAGCTCCCCACCAATGAACTACCTTGACAAAATATTAGTGCTTTGTTGATGCCTGAAAGGAACAAAACATAGGGCAAACAGGCTGTGCGAAGCACTGTGAATGGTGTACGGGAAACTGGAAACAAAACGATATGTAATCTCCTTAAGTGCATCTGCCGTAAAATCTCAGTTCACGTCTGAATATCAGCAGTGTAGCACCCACTAGTTGTAACAAAAGTGAAAATGTAAGCATAGACAGGAAAGTGACTGAATCATGTCTGTTGGTGCTTCTGTTATAGCTACCACCAGAAGAAATGACCCAATAACTAATGATCCAAACTTAGCTAGGATAGATATGTCTTCAGTTACAAACATTAGGTGTTAACTTTTAAGCTACTGTTGTTACAAGTTAAAATCATTGAGGCTTATTCATTTTAATTGAGTGTAATATAAAAGTAAAGGAACAGCCCTCCCATTTCTACTTCTAAACTGGTTAGAATATTGCAAAATGAAGTTCCATGACTGCATACTACAGTGTGTCTTCATACCACGTAGAACTCTGTGAGGTTTAGGTTCATATACTGGTAACATGTCCTGAAAGCTTGATTGATTTGATTGGTTGGTTGTTACCTTTAGTGGAAAATGACTAGGGTGCTTAAATGATTGTGGAATAGAATTCTTAAGTGTAATCTTACCTAGCTGTGGGCACTCCAAATTGGGTGTGCTGTATCCTGTTCTGTCCTGTTGGGTGTCCTGTATCCTGTTCACCCCTTCAGAGGGTATAAAGCAGTGGTATCTACTTAAAACTTTCAGAGTCTCATTCAAGTGGGAGAAAAGCTGGAGGAAAGTTTTTGAGCTAAAATGGTGGATCCCAAACTGAGTGTCTGAACTACTTTTAATAGATTATATCCTTCCTGTGCTATATTGATGCTTTTTTTTTCTTTGGTTTCTAGTTTAGTCCCATCAGCCCTATTCCCCAGCTTTTTGCTCCTTATTACAATGAACTACTCCTGTATGATTTGAGACTTAGAATGAAGTTGTAGCATCTAGAGCGTTATGGATAGGTAGGTGCTTTTTCGTTAATTATAGGATTAAAACTAATATTAAAAATGGGGTTCTCGAGATATAACATTCTCTAAGTCAAGTTGAAATATGATACTTTAATTTGCCCTGCTTCAGGGGATTTTAAGACCTATTCCTTCTTTGCTTTAACTATACCCAGTAATCACTGTTTTTTTTTCATTGTTTTTTTTTTGTTTTTGTTTTAACAGTGAAGCGGGGGTGTTTTTTTGTTTCGTTTTTTACAGTCAAGTTCAATATAGACTGAATCTGCATTGAATTTTAGGTACCTGCTTCTGTTAGTACATCCATTAGTCTCTATGGTAATTGACTCAATGTCTTGGTCAGGTGGAGTGCTGATTTCTGTTCAGGCTCTTGTGCGTTCTTATTTCCTGAAGAAACTTGTGAGATGACTGATTCTAGTGCAGGCAGAATCAAACGTAAACAGTCACATCAGATATTTTATCCTTCATATTTAGGCATCTTCAGGCTAAGTTTGAACTTCAGTCTGGTGGCGAAGTGAAGGTGTCTCACTTAATAATCATTCAGGTAATAAGTGAGAAGGCATCCTGGGAACCATTTGAATGTGTGTAAAAAGAAAAGGAGGACTTGTGGCACCTTAGAGACTAACAAATTTATTAGAGCATAAGCTTTCGTGAGCTACAGCATCCGATGCATCCGATGAAGTGAGCTGTAGCTCACGAAAGCTTATGCTCTAATAAATTTGTTAGTCTCTAAGGTGTCACAAGTCCTCCTTTTCTTTTTATGGATACAGACTAACACAGCTGCTACTCTGAAACCTGTCATTTGAATGTGTGGATATTGGGGGGGGGTGGGGGGGATAACAGCAAAACTCTAATGTGGATATGAGCTGAAATATCTGAGTTCACAGACAATTATTTCCTGGTTCCTTATGGTTTGATCTCTTGAGCGAGAAGTTCAGTAAATACTGATGTACAATTGAGTGTTGCTTATCTCTGAGATCCTGGTGATTTTGGATACTGGCAGTGATCTCCTATAAGGAGAAGAGAGGAGAAAAATTCTGTATCTTCTAGACCATATTTAGAAGAAAAATTATTGTGCAGAAAACTTGTCTGGTAGAGCAACCTTAATTCCTTAATTCAGCTGTATATCTAGCAGAGACATAAGAAAACAAAGTCCATTTCTTTTTGGTCTTTTTCACCCTCCACCTGAAATTACCACTAACTTTCTGGAGGTGGCAGGTAATTCTGGTGCTGAGTGTAAATATAGTGAAATTTAGGGTGCGTCTCTACACTTAGTGTGTGGCAAAGTGAGGAGGTGTCAATCTACAGTGCAGTCTGCTGCATACTAAATAGCTGTGCAGATCCACGGAGAATTCTGTGGGTTCAGACAGCAATAGGTCAAAGTGCACTGTGGAACTTTGAGTGCGTGGTAGTAGGGTTTACACAGCTATTTAGTGCATGGCTGGCTACATTGCTGTAGGTTGAGACCCCACCTGCCCCTCCCCCCCACTTCCTGTGTAGACAAACAAGTAATCGTGCCTAACAAAAATGATCCTGATGACACACAGACTTTTGTTGCTTGTAGAGTACCGTAACAAAAGTAGTAAATTACCCAGCCACTGCGCTGCCAGTTAAATGACCTTTATTTGTGACAGAACCATTATCTTGAGTGATGCTCCCTTGTATTTCTTAACAAAAATCTGCATTTTAAGCAGCACAAAATGTAAATATGGATGTGCTTGATTGGGTTTACATGATCTGATTAGAGTACAGAAGCAGTGCTTCTTAGGAAGTTGTCTTCCTCAGTTGTTCGGCTACTAAAGTGTTTTTAGCATATGACTTCAGTCTTGTGGGTGTACGGCTGGCTTTTGTTGTTGTTACTGTCGTCCTTTATTGGAACAGTTGCATCTGGGTATTACAGAAGATTAAATAGCAATCATTGTCAAAGCGTCTTTGGTAGTAAATCCAGGCAGAGCAACTGTTAAGCAGGCGGACATTCTGGCAAATTCTACAGAGTGAAGATACGTATTAATGCATAAGATTTGGGCTTTGGAATATGGATTGTACCTTTTTTGTCAGGTTTCTCATGCACAAGAATTTTAGAAGCAATTTTTGATCTTTGAAATATAACTTCCTTGAGATGGTGGAAAGTTATCAGTCATGGAAAATAAGTTAGATTCAGCAGGCACCTGTTTTTGAGAAACTGTAGTTCTGAAAGCTTGACTCATTCAATCGGAGAGAGGGGAAAGATTTAATTTGATGCTTATTTTACAGAATCATTTTTATGCATTTTGTTCACCATGCAAAAAAAATTAAGCTTTACGAAGGAGCTGAAAGGAAACTGAATTGTCAGTTCTTGGGTAGTTAGATAATTTCAAGTACATGCTCCCTTGGTTATAAGAGTTGTGTACTGTAGATACTTACAAGTGGGGCGCAGAACAAAACAGATGTGGTGATATTTCTCATGGTAGGCCACTTGAGTATTCTTTTAAGTACTCCCTTTGCAATAGTATGACGTCTGCTAATGTACAAACATTTCTGGTGTTAACATAGCTGTAACATGAGAATGTTGTAGGAATAGAATCCCTTGTTCTTTTAGTTAACTCCCTTTGTAAAACAGAAGAATGTAAAATAAAATTGGTAGACTGATGTATTGGTTAACTTTTGATGACAGTTCTTGAGTGTAGCATGTTACGTCTGTTTTTATAATGGTTCTCTTTCCAAGAGGACATGGACTACGCTTCCCATTTCTAGTCTGATATAAGAGGTAATGGCAACTATGATATTGGATTGCAACCAAAGTGTGATTGTAATTTTAGTAATCTTTTTTGGAGATGTGGCAATTCAGATGCTATGATTATTATAAAGGAATGTCATTTTTTGGTTATAAGAAAAGGAGTACTTGTGGCACCTTAGAGACTAACAAATTTATTTGAGCATAAGCTTTTGTGAGCTACAGCTCACTTCTTCGGATGCATTCAGTGGAAAATACAGTGGGGCGATTTATATACATAGAGAACATGAAACAATGGGTGTTACCATACACACTGTAAGGAGAGTGATCACTTAAGGTGAGCTATTACCAGCGTGGGGGAGGGGGAGACCTTTTGTAGTGATAATCAAGGTGGGCCATTTCAGCTGTTTCTTATGAAAACACATACTGTTTGCTTGTGTCCAGTTTACCAAGCAATTGCTTTGAATCAGTGACCTGTCCTCTTCATTATTTATCACTCCCCCAATTTGTTTGTCACCTGCAAACTTTATCAGGGACGATTTTGTTTTCTTCTAGCTCATTGATAAAGATGTTAAATAGCTTGAACCAAGAACTGATCTCTGCAGGACCCCACTGGAAACACACTCCCTTGATGATGATTCCACATTTACAGTTGCACTTTGAGACCATTTAATGTATGCCATTTTAAATTTTATATTCTAGTTTTTTATCAAAATGTTTTAAACTTATTGCCAGACTTACTGAGGGCAACGAACTTCAGATTCAAAAAGGGACTGGACGCTCGTAAAGAAAACAGGTGTATCCAGACTTGTTAGAGTTAACACTTCAGAAGAGAGAATAAACATCATGCTTTAGTATTTAAGCCAGGCTCTAGCTGTCCAGAGATCAGGCTGAGCAACAGATGACCCCACATCTGCCTATTGCAGTGCTGTTACACCTTCCTCTGAAGCATATGGTAGTGGCCATGGTCTGAGAAACATACTCAGCTAGATAGATCTCAGGTTAATCCAGTATGGCAATTTCTGTGTTCCGTCACACATACTCTGACAAGCTTTTGATAGCATTGTTGTTTAACTAGGTCCCTAACCCCAATACTATAATACTGAATAACCTAGATAGATCTATCTATCTAAACTAGATACATCTTTCTATATTAAAAGAACCCACCAAGATGTCTGACCATCTCCTCTCTGTAACTCTTAACCTTGATTTCATTCTTTCCCTATTGGTCCACCCACAGTTGTGTATATAAAATTTTAGCGAATAAGCTTTCTGGGGTAGGGACTTTCCAGAGCATACTAACCTTATTTTATAACACCAATAACTATCAGTAAATGTTTTGATGCCCCAAAGCAGTTGATGTCCTTGGATTCAGGGGGGGCGGAGGGGAATGAAACAAGAACTGGTTTATATTTTTTCCTGATGGCTGAGGTTCCAGTGTAACTGGAACTGCTTTAAAGCAGTACAGATTTGGCGTGAAGTTGACAGTTCTAAGACCTTATGGCAGAAGTGCATATTTCTGGCTTGCTTGGCAGCTCTTTCTTTGAACAGTAACCAGCCATGTATTTACTACTTGTGGATTTAATGCAGAATTTGCAAAACTGGAATCTAGTTGGTGTTAGACAAATATTAGACTTGCCCTGTCCTTCATCGAAGAGGGCAATTGTGAGCTGAAGAGGTCTTTGTGCTGCAGTGGACTAAGCCTTGCTGCTGACCTTGAGGGTACAGTGAGTCACTGATTTCTTAGACAAGCTGCTGGTACTGTAGATCCTAGACATGAGTGTAAATGATCTCATACATTTCCTCTTAAATTTGAATGAGTTGTTAAAAATTGTACTTTTTTTTTCTTCTGAAATGTATGATACTGCAGTAGAGCAGAAGTGTGTTATTGGCAGTAGACAATGGTGGAAAAGTGTGCAAAATTCACACTGAACTGAGTAGTAAGGGGACTTGGGGTGACTGAGGTGCAGTTGATCTCTAACCCCAGCAACTGTGTGACAGATGACCTTGTTTAGGATATTTGGTTATTCCTAGTGCAGGAGGCAGTGTCTGTCTTGAGTGCATTTGAATTCTGTTAAGAAAAGTGAAGAAGAGGGGCCAACCAATGGTGGAAGCGCTTCTGAAGGCTCCTGTGGAAGCGGCTGGTTTCTAGGCTACTCAATTCCACATTGTATATTGGACACAACATGTTATGGCCAGCCTAGCAGCTTGCAGCACCCACTTCCCTCCTATTACTAGATATTGAGTAATAAAAAAACCATGCTCAGAAGAGACATACCAAGGAGGCTGATGATTTCTCAGACTTTACCCCATACCCATTCTCCCAGTCTTGGATGTGCATTGAGTACATCAAGGAACTAATGACTTTTAGGGTTTGGTATCGTACAAATTGCCAGGATGAAAACAAATATTTCTAACACTGTTTGGAAATTTGGAACTTCAGTATTGGAATAATATGAAGGATTGGTTTACAGTTTTGAGAAAACACATGTGATATTGGATCTTAAAAACAAGCTGGTATGATTTTTTTTTTTTTTTTGGTCTTCCCTGAAACAGAAGTGGATCTAAATCAAAAGTGCTTCCATAAAGAGAGTGCTTATTAATTTCATAGTATGAGGCAGATTTATTTACACAGTCACAATTGACATACAGGCTGGATGTGCCATGCTGTATTACTGTAGTAGACGTCTCGACTAATATGAAAGACTTCAGTAGAAGGTTAGTTTGATCACATTAGATTTTGAAGTATTATGGAACCATTTATCTCTCAATTTCATAATTTTAACTGGAATTTGTAACAATTTCTCATGAAAGCATGACTTAAGCAGCTAATGAAGTATGTCAGCTCACCATGAAGTGTATTGGATGGCTGATGCTTAATCTTAGAGGAAAAAAAAAAAAACCAACAAACCACCCACCTAACTTCTATTTTCAAATGCCATATAGGATAGATATGTCTGCACAGGGATAAAAATCCCATGGCTTGCCTGGGTCAGCTGACTCAGGCTTGGCGTTCAGCCTGAGCTCCAGGACCCTCCCTCCTCGCAGAGCTCCTGCTGAACCAGAATGCCTCTGCATTGATATTTCAGCCTGGAGGCTGAACCCCACGAGCCCAGGTCAGCTGACCCAGGCCAGCTGTGGGGTTTTTATCCCTGTGTAAATGTATCCTTATATGGTTAAGTGTAAATCCCATTGAGTTTCAATGGGATATAGGATTCTGAGACACTTAATCTCTTTTGAAAATTTTAGCCAGGATTTTTTTTTAAGAAAGGGTGTGGTGAGTTTCTTTGAGATAACATCCTGTACTTGTGTTGTGGCCTAACCTCTAAAGTACTTGTATAAAGAAAGCAGTCAGCATAGAAGGATGCCTTCTGTTAATACAATTGCAGCAACATATACGACTATAAACAGATTATCCCAAAAGACTTAAATTCACATTGTAGAATATTGTAAAACATTTATAATGAAGAGAAACTTCAGGCTCATTCTTGGTCCAAAAGTTTGTTTAAATGGGACTGTATTGGGAAAAAATCTCATCATATGGTAAGGATAGCACTTATTCCATTCTGCTAGTACCTCTGGAGGATGTTAAACAGAAACTATTCAAGTTAGACATTTTAAAATCAGTGGATCCAGATACATGCATCCAAGAGTTTTAAAAGAGTGGACGGAGGAGCTCCCTGGACCTTTAATGTTGACTTTGCATAAGTTTTGGAGCGTTGAGGAAGTTCCAGGGGAAAAAAGTTAATGTGTCGGTTTTTAAAAAAGGGTAGGTGGGATGACCTGGGTAATTATTAGGCCTGTCAGCCTGTCTTAGATCCTGAGCAAGATAATTGAGCGCCTTCTGCAGGACTCAGTTACTGAATAACTACAGGTAATGTAATTGGTGCAAATCAACATGGGTTGTGGACAACAGATCCTGGCAAACTACCTTTTTTTTTTTTTTTTTTTTTTGAATGAGATCACAAGTTTGGTGGATAAAGATAATAATGTTTAAAGTAATATACTTAGGCTTCTGTAAGGTGTTTGAATTGGTAACAAACATTTTCATTAAAAAAAAATTAGAACAATATAAAATTAATATGGCACATATTAAATGTATGAAAACTGGCTAACTGATAGGTCTCAAAATGTAACTGTAAATGGGGAACCATCTTTGAGGGAGTCTATTTCTAATGGTATCCCTCAGAGATCAGTTCTTGGCCCTATGCTGTTTAAAATCTTTATCAATGACCTGGAAGAAAACAACAAAAAATCGTCCCTGATAAAGTTGGCAGATGACACCCAAACTGGGGGAGTGATAAATAATAAAGAGGGACGGGTCACCAATTCAGAGTGATCTAGATGCTTGGTAAACTGGGCGCAAGCAAACAATGTGTTTTTCATACAGCTAAAAGTAAATGTATATCTTGGGGAACAAAGAGTGTGGGCCAAACTTGCAGGATGAGGTACTCTATTTTTGGAAGCAGTGCTTCTGAAAAAGATTTGGGGGCCGTGGTGGATAATCAGCTAACAGTGTGACACTGTGCCCAAAAAAGCTAATGTGAGCCTGGGATGTATAAGTGAAAATCTTGAATAGGAGTAGAAAGTTGTGTGTCCACTGCTAGAATACTGTGTCTAGTTTTGGTGCCTACAAATCAAGAAGGATGTTGATAAATTGGAGAGGGTTCAGAGAAGAGTTGCGAAAATCATGAAAGGATTGGATTTAGCACAATGGACTTGCAGAATTTGTTCTGATTAGATTAACAAAGAGAAATTAAAGGGGTGGCTTGATTAGTCTGCAAGTACCTACATGGGGAACAAATATTTAATAATGGGCTCTTCAGTCTACCAGAGAAAGGTGTAACATGATCCAATGGCTGAAAGTTAAAGCTAGACAAATTCAGACTGGAAATAAGACATACATTTATAACAGTGAGAATAATTAACCATAGGAACAATTCACTGACAATTTTTAAACTAAGATAGGATGTTTTTCTAAAAGATCTGTTCTAGCAAATATTTTTGGGGAACTTCTGCTGTCTGTGTTTTATAGGAGTCAAATGAGATGATCACAAAGGCCCCTTCTGGCTTTAAAATCTATGAATCTATGACAGGTACTTTCTACAGCAGGGGTGGCCTGCAAGCCGTTTTAAGCTGGCCCATGAGCCGCACCAGCAGCTTGGCTCTGCTCCGGCTGGGACGCTGGGTCGGGGCCGCACCACGTGGCTCCCGGAAACTGGCATGGCCCCGCTCCGGCTTCTATACCCTCCAAAGGGAGATGCAGGGGTGGTGCCTGCGGACAGGGCAGCGTACAGAGCTGCCTGCCGCCTCCTCTGCTTAGGAGCCGGAGAAAGGACATGCCACTGCTTCCAGGAGCCACTTTAGGTACGCGCTGCTCAGAGCCTGCACCCCCTGCCCCTCTTCCCATGCCCCAACCCCCTGCCCCAGCCCTTATCTCCCTCCTGTTCTCCAAACCCCTCGATCCCAGCCCGGAGCACCGTCCTGCACCCCAAACCCCAAGCCCTACCCCAGAGCCAGCACCATCAGCCGGAACCTGCACCCCTTCCCGCACCCCTGCCCCAGCCCTGTTGCCCCTCCCACCCTACAAACCCCTTGGTCCCGGGCCAGAGCACCCTCTTACACCCCAAACTCCTCATCCCCAGCCCCACCCCAGAGCTCGCACCCTCTCCCGTGCTCCAACCCCAATTTTGTGAGCATTCATGGCCCGCAATACCATTTCTATTTCCCGATGTGGCCCTCGGGCCAAAAAGTTTGCCCACCCCTGTTCTACAGTCATTTAAAAAATTGTCAGTATTTTGCTTTACATAGCAGAGATTAAAATAGCTCACTTGACAAAATCTCTATTCAATGCTATACTAGAGAATTCTTTTTGATAAACAGAAATGCGTCTTTCATTTTAACAATCCTGCATTTCTCTAATACTTCCACTAGTATTCTAAAATCTATATGAAAATTGCTTTGCCATCAGAGAAACAGACATTTCTGGATTTGAACAGCAGCTCATTAACAAGGCATAGCAAACTAGTCTACCATTTAGAAATGGGATGAATAAATCCCAGACTTAATTTGTTGAGGTACTTCTTTATCTTCAAAAAATCTTTATCTCTAGGTACCCAGCCAATAATTAATCGCAAACAAACATGTAATATAATCAAACATCCCATTTACTGTAACTCTTTAAATCCACCTTTTATCAAGAGTATAAGCAGCTTCCTTGCCCTTTATAGCTCAGAGGGTATCTCATGGCCTCAGAATTATCACCCTGTCTGAAAGCCTGGGGAAACAGCAGGTTGGATCAAGGAGGGGATAAAGATGCAGTAGTTGATTTCCAAGTCACTAAGCCACCTCCTCTCTAAAGGAGGAAAGTCTGTGCATCTCTGCTGACCTCAACTGTGACAATATCTCTGAGTCTGGTGGTCTCTTAAGTAGGCAGATCTCAAGCCACTTTAAAGTGCTTTGCATGTTACAGCCAACACTATAATTTTTACCCAGAAGCTAATGGGCAGCCACTCTTCAATCCAACTGAAAGTGAGAAGTAAGTTGCTCATACATTGAACTCAACACTTGTGATGTGTATGTTTCTACTGAGGGCATTTTGCACTATAAATTGTGAGCCAAAACATTAAAAATTATTCACCACAATATTTTAAAATTCTGCAAATTTTATTTGTTAAATAAATGCGGCGGCTCTAGCATGGCATTGGGGAGCACAGGCCACTGCTGGTGGCACAGAGGTCGGAGACCATTCTGCAGCTGCCCCCGGGACTCAAATTCAGCGGTGAGACTGCACTCAAACCTGACATAGTGCAAGGATCAGGTTTGCCCCGTAAACACCCCAGGGCCCTGCCTCTCTGTGCCAGGTGCACCAAGTGTGGGCAGACAGGCTTAGCCCAGCAGAATCCAAGTGTGGAGGGGTTTAGTGTGGGGAGCATCCAGGTATGGGTTCAGAAGGTTCTGTATGGGGCAATCTGTGTGCGGGCAGCTCAGTTGGGGATCTGGATGCCCAGAGGTTGGTTGGAGGTTTCTGGGTGCAACGGTAATGGGACTCTGCAGGGAGGTCCAGGTGAAGGTGGTTGGAGCTCAGTGGGCGGGGGGTGGTGTTTGGGCGGGAGGGGATCGAGCTCGGCAGGGCAGTCTGGGTGTGTGGGGTTCAGTGCAGGGGGTTTCAGATGCTGGGGGAGTGGGGCTCAGTGGGGTAGGGATCCAGGTGCAGCTGGCTGGAGCTCGAGGGGGTGGGGATCAGGGTGCCAGTGACTCATCGGTATGGTTCAGGGGGTGGGTGTGTGTGTGTGTGTGTATGGTGAGGCTAAGTGGGAGGGTCTGGGTATGAGGGGGTCTGGATGAATGGGGGTTGGGCGGATGGGGGAACAGCTCCCTGTACAGTGATCCATCCCCCTGCTGCTGAGGAGTGATGGGTGCGGGGATGGGGGAGGGAGAGTTTGCAGAGCTTCCCTGGAGCCTGGGAAGAAATCTAGGGGTGGGTCTGACCCAGCCCTGGATGCTGTGCAGGGGAAGAGGAAGTCCTTTCCTCCCCAGCCCAGCCAAGACTAACAGCTGAGCCTGGTGCAGGGTAGGAGCTACAAGCCAGGTCTTCCCCAGTCCAGTCCCCTGCACCACAGTGATTTAAACCTGTGTTGGCTGTCCTGGGCACCCAAAACATACTGCTGGGGAGGGTCACATGACCACTCGTATGGCTTCCCTTTGCTTCCTCATCAGAAAGTTATTTTTCTGCGGGGAAGCAAAGAAATCTGGTGGGGACATGAATTCTGTGCATGTGCAGTGGTGCAGAATTTCCCCAAGAGTAGTATGCAGCAGTACCTAATTCAGAAGTATTTAAATGAACAAGATGTCTGGTATAGTCAATAGGATCATCAAGTAAGGACAGCAGTATTGGAGTCTTTGCTTTCAGTTATTTAACTTCTGACAGGGTTTAGTTGCAAACCACAGGTTGAAACTGGATGTGATGTACTAGCAACTAGTTGCAGGTGATAAACACACTGAAACTTAAGCAGCTATTGCCCATTTCTAGCCATGGTCAGAACTTAAATATATTGTGATTCACTGTATTATAAATAGTTGAAAATGGTGAGTGTTAAAGTAACTGCTCATGCACTAAATATTCGGAGTTTGTTGTATCTATAGTAGTTCTAATGTTTTGATGTAATATTGATCTATAAAACTGTAAATGCCACAATTGGTAACTTGAATTTTACACCAGTCTAACAGATAAGTTCATTGTTTCTGCAAATGCCTTTTTTAAACAGCACGTCACTCGCTTATTTGGTCTTTTTGGGTGGTGATTTGTTTCCTTAATCTTGCATATACTGCTTAATCCTTATTAAAGTTGAGCTTGCAGTTGCTTTAATCATAAATCTGGACTAGTCTGAGATGACTTGGTGATAACCACTTGACTTGCTTTGAGATCTGGATTCAGAAGTGCACTTTCAGGATTTAGCAGACTTGTGAAAACTACTGAGCCAATTGCACACATAATAATTTGTGTCTATTTACAGTCATAGTGTAACTTGAGTTAAAATGTTAAGTTCCCAGCTTCCATAAGTCAAACTTTTGAGAAGTAGCTGAGTGGAGTGCCTGAGTAGCGTTCTCAGCCAGGGGTCTGAGGCTCACTGAAGGGGCTGCGAGCAGGTTTTAGGGGATCTGCCAAGCTTGCAGACAAGGCAAAAAGCCAAAGCCATGCTACCCCGAACCCTGCCATCTGGGGCTGAACCTGAAGCCTGTGCAGGGGCACCCTGTATCGTAGGGCCATGGGCAATTTACTCCTGGGGGAATTCTGCGCCACTATGCATGCACAGAATTTATGTCCCCTGCAGATTTCTTTGCTTCCCCGTAGAAAAATGACTTTCTGACGGGGAAGCAAGGAGAATCCACAAGAGTAGTCATGCAGCCCTCCGCAGCAGTATGTTTTGGGAGCCCAGGGCAGCTGGCAGAGAGGTAAATCACTGTGGTGCAGGGGGTGGGACTGGGGAAGACCTGGCTCCCTACCCTGCATTGGGCTCAGCTGCTAGTCCCAGCTGAGCTGGGGAGGATGGGACTTCCTCTTCCCCTGTACAGCATCTGGGACTGGGTCAGACCCACCCCTATATTTCTCCCACAGCTGCAGGAAGCTCTGTAAACTCCCCATGCCCTGGCCCACCAATTCCTGCACACATAGCTCCTGAGCTGTAAGAGGAGGGACCTGTATAGGGAGCTGCTCCCCCATCCACCCAACCCCTTTGCAACCAGAACCCCTCATATCCAGATTCTGTTGCCGATCCTCGCCCTCCCAATGGGCCCCACTCCCCCTGCACTTGGACCACCCTGACAAGCCACCTGGATTCCTGCCACCCATGCCCCCTTATTGAGCTCTATCCCTCCCACATCTGGACCCCCCCAAGCCTCAACCACCTTCACCTAGATCCCCCTACAGAGTCCCATTACCATTGCACCCAGAACCACCCAACAAGACCCTGTGTATCCAGGTCCCCCTGCATCTGGCTCCCCCACTGAGCCACTCGCGCCCAGATTGTCCCACACAGAACCTTCTCAACCCACACTAAGTATCTCCTGGGTCCCCCACACTAAGTATCTCCATACTTGGATCCTGCCTTGCTGAGCCTGCCTGCCCACATCTGGTGCACCTGGTATGGAGGTGAGGGGGGATGTTTCTGGGGCAGGCCCAGTCCTTGCGCCGTATCAGGTTTGGGAGCAGCCTCACCACTGAATCCATGTCCAGGGTTGGGGGAGCTGCACAGTGATTTCCCACCTCTGTGCAGCCAGTGGCCTTTGCTCCCCAGTGCCATGCTGGAGCCTCCACATTTATTTGACAAATAAAATTTGCAGAATTGTAAAATACTGTGTGCAAAATTTTTAATTTTTTGACGCAGAATGCCCTCAGGAGTAGCAGTTGCACTGCTTGTTACCCCCTAATGCTGGCCCTGGTTTTCATATGCAGAAAAATGGTTGTTATAGCACAGCTGGGCCCTGGAGTTTTTTGTAGCATGTTGGGGGGTCTCAGAAAGAAAAAGGTTGAGAACACCTGCTTCAGAGGACAGTGAACTTTGACTTTGCAATATGTGTGTGAAACACAGCTCTAAAATGCTTCCAGCTGCAACTTTTCCCCATGAGAAAAAAACAACACTCGTACAGCGTGTAACTACTGTAAAATTGGCAGGAGTGGTAGGCACTCTCCGTTTACTTTGTCAAGAGAGTGATTGAGTGTACAGTACACTCCTCCCTCGTGGAAAAAGACAAAATCAGTTGATGGCCCAAATATTTTAGCTCTCATTCTGGCAAAACTACTGCTGATGTTTAATCCATTTGTCTGAGTAAAGGCAAGAGGATCAGGTGCTGTGTTTGCTAAATTGGGCTTTTGCTAGAGGGGAGACAGCCCCTTCTTGCTGCCTTGCCCAGATGATTCGGTAAACCACATAAGGAGGCAAGATGGCAATGGTTTGTGACAGTTAAGAAATCTTCAAATTTCGTGCATTTTAGGGTTTCTAACTGGTTTCTAGAGAGCAGTATTTCAAGAAATGAGGCAAAGCAGCTCCAGGCTAAGTGCTGCGTATAAAATATTCTTCACTGGTTCAGTGATAGTTCAGCTTTGAACAAAGATGATGTAATGGGTTCTGCTGCACATACTGCTGATCATGTAGTACCTACGCTATCATTGGCTTCACACAGATAGCACTGTACTGCTCCGATTCAGCATCCCAGGAGCTAGTATGCATCTGCAGTACAGCTGAATTATTACAGTGTGACTTTGTCTCCTCTATGGCTGCTATTCCCTTCCGCTTGATAATACTGCACATACATACTGGGTGTGCATATGCACCTACCCAGAACAATTGCATTACCCTTTCTTTCACAACACAGGATCATAAACGTGAAAGCTTGTGGACATCCGTTCAGGCATTGGATGCTGTTTTATCTTCTGTTCTATGATTGGGAGAGGGAAGGCAGGTTGCTATTAGCAACTACTTGCTCATTTAAATATAAGTGAATTGCACAGGTTTTTCGTTCTTTGTGGTTGCTCACTTCCATCCAGTACTGAGATCTTAAAATTGAGATTGTTATATCCAGAGTAATTGCACAAATGAAACTTTTTAAGGGGGGAAAAAATCTGTTCTCTGGTGTAACTTGTTTAACTATGCCTTTTAGGTATCTTTAATAGATTCATGTCACTGAATCTAGCTAGTGTGTATGTGAAGCTAGCTGCAGACTATTCCTGCCTCTTCTTGCCCCCAATAAAAAGGGTTTCAGCATATTGTCATGCTGAATATACAAAAGAAATGTCTCTTTTGCTTCCTATCATTTCTCCCTTCTACATGCACTCTAATCTAACTTGGAATCTTGAACTACCACAAAATCTAGTGTAACTTTAACTAATTTCTGGTATTTAAGATTATTGCATTCAAGGATCATTAAAAGGGAAAAGTCAATGTATTTGCATGCAAAGCTCCTTGCTTGATCATACAGGACTACTTGTGTTAAAGTTGTTCAACATAAATTTTGTGGCCGGCTGCTAGATGGAAAATAATAGTTTGTTTATATTGAGATCCAAGTTAGTATTAACTTAGCTTGATCACAAATACAACATAAAATTGTATGGCCTAAAAGACTGCGTTTAACACTACAATGCTGTGTGAATGCTGGTTGGTCAACTCCCTCAGACCTGATTGATTTTAACTTAATCTTGGCGGATAAATCAACATAACAAAGAGCCTTGGAATTGTGTTTACTATTGGTGAAACTAGAAAGAAACTTACCAGGCATCACATAACTAGCAACAAATAAAGTTAAGGGATAGTAAGACCCAAAGACTGCACCTTGGTGGGAAGCCCAGCACAATCACGTGCCTCAGTTGCTGTGGGGGAAACATACTGGCTCTCCTAATAGTGTATGGTCCCAAAGCAGAACTTAAGACCGAGGTTACTCTATCAATTTGATGTCCAGCTGAATAGAACTTGCCATGGCTGCTGTGCACAAGATGGGAATAGAATTCAAGTCTCTGCTTGTTTGGGGTGTTAATCTTCAGTTGGTCATCTTTCCTTGTTCCTTTTTTCTTTTTGCCCATAGCCATAAATGCAGGTTCATGCCTCAACTCTTCTGCTTTTAACTGGCAGCAACCACAAAAACAGAACAAAACAAAACACCTTTTTGTTGAATAATGCAATAGCCTAGTCAAGGGGTAGGCTTTCTGCTGTTCCTAGGATGGGATAGGTAACTATACATGATCTCATTGCACATTAAAAAAATCATAGCAGACCATCAGCAAGAGTAGTGAAATTGAGCTTTCAAGAAAAAACATTATGGTGCTGTGGCTGGTGCCCCTGGGAATCCTTTTGTTTGTATACCTGCCCAGTAACTACAGCCAGATGGGAGAGTCCATTTTTCTAGGCTTCGCAAAGACTTAGGGATGATAACAAATCTTGAGTCAACACAAAACTTGACCCTAATGTTGTGGTGTTAATAGTTTCTAAAACAATATATTGGTTTGCTTAGTACTTAAGAGTTTTTTTTCCCCCTGCATTAATAAGCAGTACTGGAAATCCACTCTGTCACTATAACATTTTAACTGTTCACTTTTACTTGACCTATATATTTGTAAATTATGTAATTAAGCACTGTAGAAAAATCTTTCAAGATACAGGAAAGTTAAAAGAAAAGGAGTACTTGTGGCACCTTAGAGACTAAGTCTGCCACAAGTACTCCTTTTCTTTTTGCGAATACAGACTAACACGGCTGCTACTAGGAAAGTTAATGCTGCATTCTTGTGGGAAGATGTTGGGAATACCACACCTTAAGCAGTAGGCAACAGCCACCTAAAACTGCCAACTTCAGTGTTACCAATGGTTGTGCATCAAATATCAGAATTGCTTGTGGCATACAAGATGCTCTTACGTAACAGCACCTTTCAGGTTCTAAAACGAAATAAAAGTAATGTCTTCAAGCTCATAAACCATACCATCAGTGGTATTAGCACCTCTAAACTAAATGTCTGCAGTACCAGTCAAGAGAAGAAATATGGAGCTGGAGATAATAACAATATGGTGAACAGCAGCACATAAAACGCCTATTGGTTCATGAATGAAGCAGTAAGCTGACGGTTTAGACAGTGTTAATGGGTGAAATAATATTTTTCAGATAAAAGTGGGTGACTTAAAGGCAGGAACGGAAGAAAGACACCAATGGACATACAAGTTTAAAAATCCAACCTACTGAATATCAGGGAAGCAATATAGGTCACCCTTGATATTAATTTTGCATTTATAAACAGTTTAACGTCCATTATTCTATAAACATCAGTTGTATGTGTTATAAGCACTTTAGTGGAAGGTATTGTAAATGGTTGTAAGCCAGGGTGGTAACCTACCAATTACTTGTTACTCATGAATTGACCTTTAAATGGAGCCTTAATATAAAGTGTTACCACTATATTAAACTCAAAAGTTTGTTCAAAATAGATCCAGTCGGGGGTTATTTTCATTTACATTTTAGGTTGTTCCCTCTTCTCCCCTCCCCAACAACTATTAATTAGCCTGTCCACCTGCTCATTCCTCCCTTGTAGTACTGCTTGTTTCTCATTCAACTGTTATGGCTCGTCATCCAATCAGTTTGTAAGCATTTTGGAACAGGGACTGTTGTTCTGGTTTGTACAATGTCTCAAATAGGTTTTAAAATCACTCCTGAGCACTTAAGAACAGCTGTCATAAGAGCAACCATTTTTCTGCCTCAGCCCCTCACATCTGTCATGCTCTTTCTCCTTTGGCTCTAAATATTTTGGTGTGTTAATTATTTTACGGTTTCTGAAACAAGCTAAAACTTGAATACCTTAAATTCATTGTTACTTCGAGGTTTACAAGGCAATGTATCACATTGCTTCAATGTACTATTGGAGTACTGTAAATCGCTTGCAGCAATTGTGTGGTGTCTTTGAGTTCTCCTCACCGTCTCTCAGTTGGCACTAGTAAGGGAACAGGGCATTTTATACCGTCCATAACAATTGAATCACAAAACAGATAGGGTGCATTTGTACTTAGCACTCTGTTCTTCTTTTTTGCTAAGAAGAGCTAAAAAACTGGCAATAAATTCCATTCTCTATTGTGTTTTGAAGTAATTCCAGGCTGTCAGTTCTAATTTACATGCATTTCTGTGAGTCACATGCAGCCCTGCAGTCTCACGAATAAAGTGTGGTCATAGTGCAGGATATTCCTTCCAGTTTGTTGGGGTGCATGGGGTAGATGAATGGAAGGGAAGTAAGGTATCCGGAGCAGCAATCATGATGAGCAGTTGAAGGTTTGATGATGTAATATCTTGTGATGGGTGAGTTGTCAAGCCTGACAAGAGCTGATTTAGTCAAAAGCACAACTGCCTCAGTGCTCTTGAAGTCTCCTAAAAGTTGAGGATATCATTTTAATGTTAACTTACAGGCTTTTGTCTAAAAAACAAAAACAAAGAGGAACCTCTCTTAATTTGACCAGTCTGGCTGGTGAAATTAAATGTAGAGGAGGGTTTCTGATTACATTGTTCTCTTCTCGTTCCACTGTAACTACACGTTAGAAAACCTATAGGTGGCTAACATTAAACAGTCTAACTTTGAATATGTAATCAAACACCACTACGTGGATACTAAGGTATGTAATGTTTGGTATGTTGTACTGCTTGTTGAATGTCCTTACACAATATTCAGAGGCTGAGCGAACCGAACAGGATGACATTTTTTGTGTGTTTTTTTGGCAAAGAGGAATAACAATGACAGTTGTTTTTAAAGATGACCTGTTAGTCGTACTTAAAATTCTCATGGTGTCCTCTGAGCTGGGGGATCAGCAGCACGTCCATTATAAATTGCTCTTTCCAAAGGGTGGATAATGCTGGTTCCTTTAGACCAGTGATTCCCAAACTTGTTCCGCTGCTTGTACAGGGAAAGCCCCTGGCGGGCCAGGCCAGTTTGTTTACCTGCCGCGTCCGCAGGTTCGGCCGATCGCAGCTCCCAGTGGCTGTGATTCGCTGCTCCAGGCCAATGGGAGCTGCTGGAAGAGGCGCAGGCTGAGGGACGTACTGGCCGCCGCTTCCAGCAGCTCCCATTGGCCTGGAGTAGCGAACCGTGGCCACTAGGAGCGCGATTGGTCAAACCTGCGGACGTGGCAGGTAAACAAATCGGCCCGGCCCACCAGGGGCTTTCCCTGAACAAGCGGCGGAACAAGTTTGGGAACCACTGCTTTAGACTGAAACTTGGGGGGGAAATGGTAAAATTGCATCCCTTAGTAAATACCCTTGAAATCTGCCTTTGAACATTGCTGAAATTCCAAAGATTGGGTTACTTTATAGGCAATGTCTAGAACCCTGTTAAAAGAGAGAGATTAAGATAACTAAGGCAGTTGAGAAGCTAGGGATGACCATTATATATTGCAGTAAAAAAGGGTTGCTGGAACACTTTTTTGTAAACTCAAGGACACAACCATGAGACTTTCTAGATATACCTACAGTAAAATGAGACTAATGGCTTCTAGTCCTGAGGAACATGACAACTACTATCATCCACATTTTCATAGTTTTCTTGTTCATTATTATAGCTTTTTACTTTTTGAATTCAGACACTGTTGCCAAATATTCACTGGTTTCATACACTATACATGAGTCCACAACACCATTTTCCAGCTTGTACTTCACAACTCTCACTAATACCCATCACTGCTGACTGTTTGAGCCCTGAGTCCGAGTCTGCAAGAGCCTTGAGACGGAATTAAATTATCCTCGAAATTCTTTATCCAGGTTGGAGTTACAGCATGGAAAATCTTGCAGTGCCACTGCCTGCTGGTTTTGTAGTTAGTTAACAAACATCTCCCAAGCAGTCACTGTGGTATATTTCACAAGCATTGCATTAATTAAACTCAGAATCAAATGACCACTTCAGTTGTGCTTGAAATAACTTTTTCATGGAATAAAAGGCCATTTAGGTATTTGCCGTGGTATATTTGCACATCGCTATTGAAAAACACCAGTGAAGTCCAGCACAATGGAATATAGTGGCTAAGTGGGAGAATGATACCCTTTTATTGTCACGTAAAAGAAATGAGAAGAGGGGATATGTGAAAAGAGCCGGAGCTTTGTAGTGAAATATCCTCAGATAGCAAGCAAATTTTTATATAATAAAATGGGTTGTCAGGGAGGTGGGAGGGCTGTGATCAAAGCGCTCTGCTTTGTCTATGGAGGACACAGAGTAATGAAGCGGTGTGGACCATGACTAGGAGTCAGTGAATTTCATTACTCTTGACTCGCCTGCCCCTTTTTAATCTTTCAACAGGCAACTGGAGATTAGTTTCTCCCCAAGATGTAACTTTCTGGTGAGTCATTTTGGTTGCATCACATAACTTTACTAGTTTCAGAGTAGTAGCCGTGTTAGTCTGTATTCGCAAAAAGAAAAGGAGTACCTGCTTGTCACCATGAAAGGTTTTCCTCCTTTTCCCCCCCCTGCTGTTGGTGATGGCTTATCTTAAGTGATCACTCTCCTTACAGTGTGTATGATAAACCCATTGTTTCATGTTCTCTGTGTGTGTGTATATAAATCTCTCCTCTGTTTTTTCCACCAAATGCATCCGATGAAGTGAGCTGTAGCTCACGAAAGCTTATGCTCTAATAAATTTGTTAGTCTCTAAGGTGCCACAAGTACTCCTTTTCTTTTTGCGATAACTTTACTAATGGCACTTAACATTATGTATTTTATAAAAAATTGCAGAATACACAGAACTGAACCATAGGTGTTAAGGTCTGATGGTCAGTGTGTCACTTTTCTACAGTTTCTACTTGCGACCATTTGAGTTCTTAAGCAGAATAAAAGTTGAAGGAAACGAAAACTAATGTTAGAGCAATTTGCTTCTCTTTGCTCACTGCACCAGGGGAATTGCTTTTACAGATGAGAATTTCACTAGGCTGTCTCACTGAGCACACTGAAATAGGCTTGCCCCAGCTTGTGATCCCACTTCACCCTCTGAAGTGAGAATTCAGCTTTCTAGTTTAACATACTTTTGAAAGAGCTAACGAGATAAGCTTTAAATGTTCTCAACCTAATTGTTTGAGGCTTCTTCTGATTCAAAAAATAAAATCCGTTCTTCAAGCTTCTTGAAAGGCTTTAAAAATATATTGCCTCTACAAAGGAGATGCCTTTTATAGATGGCCATTTTCTGTCAGTAATTTCTTTTGTTACCTTGGAGAAGAAGCACACCAATTAGATCAGACTTAGAGTCAAATATGTGTATTAGGTCTCTTATCAAACTTATTTTAGACCCTATTAAATTATATGGAAATTTCCTTTAATTCACCAAATGGCCATCGTTATCTTAATGGTTTTCAGGTATTATATGAGACTTTTTCTTCACTTCCATGTAAATCTGAAATTCCACAGCCTGTTCTGGTGGAAAAAGAAGACCGTGTGAGAACTGGGAAATAGGACTTTCTCACGTGGGGAATGAAGCTTTCTTCCCAAAGTTTCTCCCACACTCAGTATATACCTTATTCACGTGTAGGTTTATTAATATATTTAATTTGTTACTAAAGAACTCACTTCTGTTTGTTGGGTAATCCAGGTATAGGTTAGGGAAATACATTGAGTCATATTTTATAACCTCACTGGAATATTATCTAGGTGAATTAACTGATCCATATTTAGCAATAGACATACCTCTTCATAGGGAATAATTCTGCTTTTGGAATTATGTAATAGTATATAGACAAAGATTTGTTGAAAAGGTACAGAAAGACCATTCTGGAAATCATAGTTCAGGTTTAAGGTGCTTGCACTCATTACTGTTCTTGCTGTGGAGTACAGGTGAGTTGAAAGGAAAACTACGAAGCTTAACTTGTTTTTCTCTTTATCTATTGACTAATTATTGCTTGAAATTTAAAACTGAAGCTTGTCTTTGGGCCAGACTAGTTTGCCTCCGCTTATGCAACTTGTGTGTAGCTGTGAAAATGGCAGACGTTTGTCTGCTGCCTGGTTCATGTGCAGCAGCAGGGTGACCTCATCCTGCTTATGCACTGATCTGGAAGCAGACAGGCAGGCTTCCCTCTCTTCTTAAGAAAGTGCATGGGAGAATTGAACACCATTAGATGTAAATGTTGTGTTCCATATGAAGTGGTCTTCCACACATTGTGAACGATAGTTAACAGTAATAAGTCTTATTTTCTTTACACAAATATGTAAATTGTGTTATGTACAACAAATACCAAATAACTGTATGTGGTTCTCTTCTGCCCCCTCCCCCCAGTCTGTACTTTTCTTTGGGTCATGGCTGTCCCTAAGCCTATGCTTCTACCAGAGTAGCGTTGCCCTCTTTACCTCCCTGACTATGGGGGGGGGGCACAAGGGAGGAACAACACTGGAGTGTCCCTGCAAACCTCACTGCACCCCAAACCTCAGCTTTTCTTTCTGGTTGTACAGCCCCTTCTTCTGTGAATGTTGCTTTTCTCCCATCAGCTCTCCAAACCACTGCGAAACTTACTTGCTAGTAATCTCTGGATTGAGCCCTCCCCACATTACCCACCCAGGTATGTTGTGCTGTTTGCGGAAATCATCCTGAAGCCAACACACCTGTTTTAGCACAGAAGCCCATCAGTGCTAGAGCCAGTGATGAAACAGGGGTACCATTGTGCTTACTAGCTTGTACAGTCATGCTAGTGCAACTAAATATGGTGTGCATCATTGAATATTTTTGTAAGGTGTCTTCAAAGTATGCAAAATGGGCTTTACTCTCCTTTAGAGGCAGAGTCTTTTTAAGGGAACTTGTATAGTGTCATCCTCTTCTCTCCGTCTTTCCCCCCACACTCAGTATTGCAATAACAGCTAAAACTTGTTTGCCAACATAGCTTAGTTGATAATGGGATATACAAAATTACACTGTATATGTGGTTAGTCATTAAATGTCATCAGAGGCAATGCGTGGGGAGAGCATGCGGGATCATGTGAGCCCCAGAATTGCTTGGCTAGTACTGAGCATGCTCAATAACATCTGCTGAAGCCGCTCCCCTCACTCTGCCCCCCACTGTCCATGTAGTGTGTTCATGGGATTAACACAGTTACCTTCTTCTCTGTCTCTAAAGGAGATCATAGCTTTAGAGATTTTGACCAGATTAACCTCTTAAAATTTGTCATAAAAGATTTGTGGGCTGCCACAGACCAGTGCGGTTTCTTGCTACTCCTTAAAGGTGGCTGTCTGGCTGTCTGCAATTCATAGGCTTCAAGAAACCATGTAATGTACAGCATAAAACTTCAGTATACATAAGAGTATGAACTCATGCAGAACATGGCATTATATCTCAAAGATATCTCATCATGGAATAGGGATTATAAATTCTAATTCTATAGTATGAGACAATATATTCGTGTAATGTTTAAGAAAATTTTTGTAAATGAGTTCCAATAGTTCATGGATTAGGGACCCAATCTTATGGGGTTCCAGGGGCTTCTGTATAGATTTAGGTTAATATTTCTATCTACTCAATGGGACTCAGTGCTCTGTCTAGAAGATACCATCAGAGATGCTTAGTTTTGCAGTTCTCAAAATGTGGATTCGTGTCTCCAGAGGTAACATGCTAGTTAACAGTAAAAATGTTTTTAAATAAATAATATATAGAGGTGAGAAATAATAGACCTCAACCCTATTGCCCTTCTGCAAATTTGTGTACACAGAGTCAATCGCTTACCTCTCTCTAAAAGTGCAATGTTTCAAAAAGTTAAATGAATAAAAGATTGTTGGGAGCGGAATAGATCTGGACAAGGAGAAGAAGTCTGGAGATAAATGTGAGATGGGAGGGACAGGCAGTAGAAACAAAAGTGAAAGTGTTTGAGCAGCATATTCCAGAAGTCTTTCTGAGCATAGCCTTCATTGATTTGAGATCTACCATACCATTCTCTCACTAGAAGGGAAAGCTGTAATGGCAGCAGGCCGTAAAAGAGACCCAGTTTGGGAATAAGAACCATTTAAGAAATATATGCTTGCTGCTGATGTTTTAAAGAAAGGCACACCAGTGAACTGGTGGAAGTCACTTAAGCACTTGGATTCAGAGACTGTTAAAATGATAATCTCACTTTTAACAGCAGTAGCTTCTTCTGCCAGTGTAGCAAGAATATTTTCTTCCTTTGTACTAATTCATTCCAAATTGAGAAATTGTTTGGAACCTGAAAAAGCAGGAAAGTTTGTTTGTCTTTTCCAGATTATGAACAAATAGGAAAATGAAGGTGAAGATGACTGAGTTAGCTGCAGAATCCAATATTTTAAGTTTCTCATGTTGACCTGGCTGACATAGTTGCTTTAATTTTTGTTTTTGTTTTAAAAATATTTCATTTAACTATTTTAGTTAAAAACAGTTTTAACAAAAACAAACCTGATTTTAAAAAAGTTGAATGTTTAACTAAATTCAAAAATTCATATGCTTTTGTTAAAATATTGTATGTTTGCTGTTGAACAAAAGAATCCAGAATACATAACATTATTTTAGTTAAATAAAACAATTTACATGTCTGTCTGGTGGTGATCTCCTCCTAATACAGCATGGCAAGAAAATCCTCCAAATATTAATGATAGTTCACCCCCAATGACTTCATAAATATCTGCTTCATTTACCCTTGATAAATGAAATAACCAAACAATCATTCATTTTCTGATATAGCTGTAAAACTAATCTGAAAAGTTTTCAAAATAAATCACTTTAAGAATGTATAGTGAATACCTTCTAAAAATGAAAACTACATCTATCTGTGAGTTGTAAAGAATATGTATTATAACAACCAACAAGAATGCACTTTTATGTAGAAATCAATGATTAAATCAAGTCTTCCTGACTAGTGATTTCAATCATGATTTAAATCAATTTGATTTTAATCAAATCCACCCTGGTACACACTGCTGAACTGTTCTCTTTAGTGGTTTATCTTCCCTTTGGTGGGCATTTTTCTCCAAGTGATCTAAAGGTGCACACAACCTACTTTTTTAAGTAATGGGCTGGCTGGCTCGATCTGTGCTCAGTTTTCCAGTGTTGTCAGAGGGATGTATAAAATCCTTAGCACAGCAAGTGGTGTCTTAATCATCAATTAAACATCTCTCAAATGTCCTTCAGTAATTGCAAGGTGTGTGGCCCTTGATTATTTGCTTTATGTACTCAGAGTTTCTTCAGTTCCATGCCATCTCAGTATTTTGATACCATAGTGCTGAGAGGGGGCCTGAAGTTCAAGCAACAGTTGTTTTCCCCCTACACTTGTATTCAAATATTAGATGATTTTTTTCTGAGTGTTTACCAAATTCTATAAAATGTAAAGTTTGTTAGTATGACTTCTGGTAAAGCAAGAGGAAGAGGACCTTACTGAATTCCACCATCCTTTAGACCCAGATAGCCATCTAAATTCTCTGACTACATGTCTTAAATAAAATATAACAAAAACCAGGGACCTACTAGTTAACAGTAACTGACAAAAAAAAGAAACGTGAAATGGCAAATTGGTTTTAAAACTAAATAGTAAACAAACTTCACAATTATTTGAAACGAAAACCCACATTAAATCTTGGTGGTAATGTTTGTATAAAACCAAAAGAAATTATAAATGAAGCTGCTATTTGTTACTCTTTTTCTTTTATGTAATTTTACTGTTTATTAAAATCAGGTATTTGGCAAGCAAGAAATTGCTTTATATTAGCTTTGAGTGATGAAAGACTGATGTAGAAATAGTGTGCAATGTGTTAGAGACTTTATACAGGCAAATATTGTGTTGAATGGCTGCAGATGCTATTGTGTGAGAAATATGATCAGCTTCAGAATTCCAATCATACATTTTTAATTGTACATGCTTGAATTAGAAGTCCATTCATCAGTTACAGCTCTGTGTAGGTATGTACATATAGAATTGCCTCTACATCTCAAACCTTTGTTTGCTTGAACACTGTGCCACCTTGTGCTTCTCAAAATCCTCTGAATACTGCAGGCACTGCAGTGAAAAACACAGCAGCAGCAACTGCAGGCTGGCCTGGTTTGAAAGGATGACATCACCTCCATTAATGTGTGATAAAGACTGCTGGCTCAGAGGTTGCTGAGCTGTGTAGAGATTGGTGCAGATATTTTTGGCACTGCTCTTGAGGACATTCAATGACTTGCTTCAATAAGTCTTACTAAAGCTACAAATCATAAGTGCTTTGTAGTACAATTAACCTTAAAACAGATAATGAGCTGCTTTATTTAATGTCATATTAACTCCCCCATGGAGTTAAAAAGAGCACATGGTCTTTCCTTTCCTACAGCACCCTCTCACCCAAATATAACCCCTGCTGTCTTTCGCCTTCAGTAAATTCACCATTGTAGAACAGGCACAGAAATAGGCCTTTAAGGGGACTGAAACTCATACACCATGAGCCTTTCACATTTGGAGACAATGTATACCTTCAAATCAGCGGCACTGCGATGGGTACCTGCATGGCCCCACAGTATGCCAACATTTTTATGGCTGACTTAGAACAACGCTTCCTCAGCTCTCGTCCCCTCATGCCCCTACTCTACTTGCGATACATTGATGACATCTTCATCATCTGGACCCATGGAAAAGAAGCCCTTGAGGAATTCCACCATGATTTCAACAATTTCCATCCCACCATCAACCTCAGCCTGGACCAGTCCACACAAGAGATCCACTTCCTGGACACTATGGTGCTAATAAGCGATGGTCACATAAATACCACCTTATATCGGAAACCTACTGACCGCTATTCCTACCTACATGCCTCTAGCTTTCATCCAGATCACGCCACACGATCCATTGTCTACAGCCAAGTTCTACGATATAACCGCATTTGCTCCAACCCCTCAGACAGAGACAAACACCTACAAGATCTCTATCAAGCATTCTTACAATTACAATACCCACCTGCTGAAGTGAAGAAACAGATTGACAGAGCCAGAAGAGTACCCAGAAGTCCCCTACTACAGGACAGGCCCAACAAAGAAAACAACAGAACGCCACTAGCCATCACCTTTAGCCCCCAACTAAAACCTCTCCAACACATCATCAAGGATCTACAACCTATCCTGAAGGACGACCCATCACTCTCACAGATCTTGGGAGACTGGCCAGTCCTTGCTTACAGACAGCTTCCCAACCTGAAGCAAATACTCACCAGCAACCACACACCGCACAACAGAACCACTAACCCAGGAACCTATCCTTGCAACAAAGCCCGTTGCCAACTGTGTCCACATATCTGTTCAGGGGACACCATCATAGGGCCTAATCACATCAGCCACACTATCAGAGGCTTGTTCACCTCAGCATCTACCAGTGTGATATATGCCATCATGTGCCAGCAATGCCCTCTGCCATGTACATTGGCCAAACTGGACAGTCTCTACGTAAAAGAATGAATGGACACAAATCAGACGTCAAGAATTATAACATTCAAAAACCAGTCGGAGAACACTTCAATCTCTCCGGTCACTCGATTACAGACCTGAGAGTGGCTATCCTTCAACAAAAAAACTTCAAAAACAGACTCCAATGAGAGACTGCTGAATTTGAATTAATTTGCAAACTGGATACAATTAACATTAGGCTTGAATAGAGACTGGGAATGGATGAGTCATTACACAAAGTAAAACTATTTCCCCATGTTATTTCTCCTCCCCACCCCACCCCCCACTGTTCCTCAGACGTTCTTGTCAACTGCTGGAAATGGCCCACCTTGATTATCACCATGAAAGGTTTTCTCTCTTCCCCCCTCCCTCCCCCCCTTGCTGGTGATGGCTCATCTTAAGTGATCACTCTCCTTACAATGACAGGTTTCAGAGTAGCAGCCGTGTTAGTCTGTATTCGCAAAAAGAAAAGGAGTACTTGTGGCACCTTAGAGACTAACAAATTTATTAGAGCATAAGCTTTCGTGAGCTACAGCTCACTTCATCGGATGCATTTGGTGGAAAAAACAGAGGAGAGATTTATACACACACACACACACACACACACACACACACACACACACACACACACACACACACACACACACACACACACACACACACACACACACAGAGAGAGAGAGAACATGAAACAATGGGTTTATCATACACACTGTAAGGAGAGTGATCACTTAAAATAAGCCATGGGGGGGGGGGAAAGGAGGAAAACCTTTCATGGTGACAAGCAAGGTAGGCTAATTCCAGCAGTTAACAAGAATATCAGAGGAACAGTGGGGGGTGGGGTGGGGAGGAGAAATAACATGGGGAAATAATTTTACTTTGTGTAATGGCTCATCCATTCCCAGTCTCTATTCAAGCCTAAAGTTAATTGTATCCAGTTTGCAAATTAATTCAAATTCAGCAGTCTCTCATTGGAGTCTGTTTTTGAAGTTTTTTTGTTGAAGGATAGCCACACTCAGGTCTGTAATCGAGTGACCAGAGAGATTGAAGTGTTCTCCGACTGGTTTTTGAATGTTATAATTCTTGACGTCTGATTTGTGTCCATTTATTCTTTTACGTAGAGACTGTCCAGTTTGGCCAATGTACATGGCAGAGGGCATTGCTGGCACATGATGGCATATATCACATTGGTAGATGCGGAGGTGAACGAGCCTCTGATAGTGTGGTTGATGTGATTAGGCCCTATGATGATGTCCCCTGAATAGATATGTGGACACAGTTGGCAACGGGCTTTGTTGCAAGGATAGGTTCCTGGGTTAGTGGTTCTGTTGTGCGGTGTGTGGTTGCTGGTGAGTATTTGCTTCAGGTTGGGAAGCTGTCTGTAAGCAAGGACTGGCCAGTCTCCCAAGATCTGTGAGAGTGATGGGTCGTCCTTCAGGATAGGTTGTAGATCCTTGATGATGTGTTGGAGAGGTTTTAGTTGGGGGCTAAAGGTGATGACTAGTGGCGTTCTGTTATTTTCTTCGTTGGGCCTGTCCTGTAGTAGGTGACTTCTGGGTACTCTTCTGGCTTTGTCAATCTGTTTCTTCACTTCAGCAGGTGGGTATTGTAATTGTAAGAATGCTTGATAGAGATCTTGTAGGTGTTTGTCTCTGTCTGAGGGGTTGAAGCAAATGCGGTTATATCGTAGCGCTTGGCTGTCGACAATGGATCGAGTGGTATGATCTGGATGAAAGCTAGAGGCATGTAGGTAGGAATAGCGGTCAGTAGGTTTCCGATATAGGGTGGTGTTTATGTGACCATCGCTTATTAGCACCGTAATGTCCAGGAAGTGGATCTCTTGTGTGGACTGGTCCAGGCTGAGGTTGATAGTGGGATGGAAATTGTTGAAATCATGGTGGAATTCCTCAAAAGCTTCTTTTCCATGGGTCCAGATGATGAAGATGTCATCAATGTAGCACAAGTAGAATAGGAGCATTAGGGGACGAGAGCTGAGGAAGCGTTGTTCTAAGTCAGCCATAAAAATGTTGGCGTACTGTGGGGCCATGCGGGTACCCATCGCAGTGCCGCTGATTTGACGGTATACATTGTCACCAAATGTGAAATAGTTATGGGTCAGGACAAAGTCACAAAGTTCAGCCACCAGGTTAGCCGTGACAGTATCGGGGATACTGTTCCTGACGGCTTGTAGTCCATCTTTGTGTGGAACGTTGGTGTAGAGGGCTTCTACATCCATAGTGGCTAGGATGGTGTTTTTAGGAAGATCACCAATGGACTGTAGTTTCCTCAGGAAATCGGTGGTGTCTCGAAGATAGCTGGGAGTGCTGGTAACGAAGGGCCTGAGGAGGGAGTCTACATAGCCAGACAATCCTGCTGTCAGGGTGCCAATGCCTGAGATGATGGGGCGTCCAGGATTTCCAGCTTTATGGATCTTGGGTAGCAGATAGAATACCCCAGGTCGGGGCTCCAGGGGTGTGTCTGTGCGGATTTGTTCTTGTGCTTTTTCAGGGAGTTCCTTGAGCAAATGCTGTAGCTTCTTTTGGTATCTCTCAGTGGGATCAGAGGCTAATGGCTTGTAGAAAGTGGTGTTGGAGAGCTGCCTAGTAGCCTCTTGTTCATACTCCGACCTATTCATGATGATGACAGCACCTCCTTTGTCAGCCTTTTTGATTATGATGTCAGAGTTGTTTCTTGAAAGAGGCTGCAGAATACAATCATCTTTCTAGAGCTGGTGGTAATAGTGCTATTGCAGAATAAATGAATTTACAAACATGCTGGCAGACTTGTTCTTTTTGTCTAAAGCTGCTGGCCTTACTCTTGTCCCCATAGAGGCCCAGCTGCCATAGGGGGAGCTAGGATATATCAATAAAAAGTTGCCACATGGATTAGTACAAAACATGAGTGGCTCCCTTGGGCAGCTGCAACCTGCGGGACCTGTGATGCTCAAACAGGGTGCTAAAACTTCAAACCATGCCCCCACATTAGTTTGATGGATGTGGAACAGCTATGTAATCTAGGAATTATGTCCTGTAACTTATCGATACCATATGTGATCCGAATAGTGAGAATTGCTCTATGACTATAATGGCTTATTGGGCTGTAATTCAAATGTTTTGGTTAACTTTTAATGATGGGCTATCAGAAGAATAAGGAGAGCAATGCAACAGCTCTAGATAAGCAGCCTCCTGACAAATTTGGGGGCAGTTACAAAACACTGGCCAAATAATTAGTGGTGAAGTGTGCTATTTCCTGGCTCCAGTCCAGAGCAATGCAGCTCTTTTGCCAAGGCTGGGAGCCTGGAGATCAAAGCGATTCTTAACAGTTAAGACTTGGGGGCAGGGCGGGGGGATTGTCAATGAATTCTTCCTGTGGGCAGCAACTGATGTAATCACTGATAGGTCATGCAGGAGTGTCTGAAGTAGAGACCTTCCCAAGCTTCCAGGAGGGGACAGTAGGCCTTAGGGAAGATAGGCCTCAGTATTGTTCTTGTTTTAAGAGTAGCAGCCGTGTTAGTCTGTATTCGCAAAAAGAAAAGGAGTACTTGTGGCACTAACAAATTTGTTAGTCTATAAGGTGCCACAAGTACTCCTTTTGTTCTTGGTTTAAGATCTCTCTCTCTGAAATGTGTTGGTACTAATTAAAAATACATGGCATTAAGAAGGCTGCGTGGTCACTCGATACCACTGGCCATAGCTCTCGAGGAGAAGAAATGCACATACTGAACCCTGAACCTAAGGCACGCCTCCTTAGGTAATCACAGTATCCAGGGCCTGCAGCCTAACTCCCAGTTTTCATTGCATTCTGAGATGAAGGCTTGAGAAAGAGACAAGAAAGAGCCAGAGGTCCAGTCACAGTTAGCAGGGAACTACCAGCAGAAACTCATTGGAGCAGAGGAAAGATCAAAGCCACCTTCCCTCACTTGGGACGAATTATCACTGGGGAGTGGGGGGCAAGAATGAACTTGTGTAAAGCGCGATATAAGTTGCACTACTTTGCCTTCTGTAGGATTCAAGGCCCTAGGGGGTCTTGTATGTCTCATTTTTAAATCTGCATAAAATCTTGTCATTAAAATGCGGAATGTGGCTAAAAACTGGATGAATTTGGTTTTTAAAAGTATCTTTTTTGAAAAGAGACAATTGAAAATTATGATTTAATCGGGGTGATGTTCCACCCATGGAATACCACCTGTTTTGTTGACTTAACAGATTCTGCAAATGAGAAACTCGTTTTATCTTGTTTGCAGGTATTTCCCGAAGAGATTGCCTGTAAGGAAGCATTAATGATGCACCTTAAAAAAAATTTATCTTAGCAAGATAGAGCAGAGGTGGGCAAACTACGGCCCGCAGGACCGTCCTGCACGGCCCTTGAGCTCCCGGCCGGGGAGGCTAGCCCCCGCTGCTTCAGCTCACCGCACTGCCAGCGCGGCTGCCAGTCCTGCTGCTCTGAGTGGCATGATAAGGGGACGGGGAATGGCTGTGTTGGATAAGGGGCAGAGGGTCCCCGGGGGCAGTCAGGGGACGGGGAACGGGGGGGTTGGATAGGCGTGGGAGTCCTGGCAGGGTGGGGGTGTGGATAGGGATCGGGGCAGTCAGAACAGGGAACGGGGGTTGGCATGGTCCCAGGGAGACTGTTAGGGGCGGGGGTCCTGGAATGGGGCGGTCAGGGGACCAAGTGGGGGAGGTTGGATGGGTCAGGGGTTCTGAGGGGGGCAGTCGGGGTGGGAAGTGGGAGGGGTTAGAGGGGGGCGGGGCCAGGCTATTTGGGGAGTCACAGCCTTCCCTACCCGGCCCTCCATACTGTTTCGCACCCTGATGTGGCCCTTGGGCCAAAAAGTTTGCTCACCCCTGAGATAGAGTACTCTAAGCACTATGTATGTGGTTGACTGGAAGATGAAAAGAGGGACAGAAGAAGGATGCAAACAGAGTTCTGGCTGCAGGCCATGAGGTGGCATTCCTTTGAATGCTGGATGTTTACAAAGGGGTTTAGGATGAACCATTCAAGAGACTTAAAATGTCACTCGCTCTCCATGATGTGAATGCTTTTTTCCCCATCTAAACATGCAGGAACTTGGAGTATGTCTGTGCTGCAGCTGGGAGCATGCTTCTCAGCTCAGGCAGACAGTTTCACAGTAGCTCCACTTGAGCTAGTGCATTAAAAGCAGCAGTGTAGCTAGGGGTAGCATAGGTAGCTTGGACTTGCTTGAGTACAAACCCACCCATGCTCTCTGGGTACATACTCGAACAGCTACTCTGAGCTGCCACTTAAGCTACCCCACCTACACTGCTATTTTTAATGCACTAGTTTGAGCAGAGCTAGTGTGTTTGTGTACGTGAACTAGGAAAAGCACTCTAGTTGCAGCGCTAGTGCTAGTCCAGTGCTGAAAGTTTTTCTGATTTGGTGGCAACTGTTAAACAAGTCTGTGTTTGATGCTGACTTGCAGCAATTTCTTAAAATATTATTTTTAACTTCTGTGGATATAAATGGAAAATGTAACACCACTGCATAGACTATTCTTGCCTCCCCATCCCTATCCTTTCTGAACAAGAGACTACACAAACCTCTAGACAGTTCAGTGATATCCTTATGAAGTTTCTCTGTGGTCGTCTAAGACTTAATGTTACTAGCTTCTAAGTGACAGAATTTATTGCCACGTTAGTTGACTTTTTTTATTCTGGTAAGCTTTGCAACAATGAATGGAATTCCTCATTGAATGAGGAGGAAGTAGTAACACTACTTGCTAAAGGCCAGTTGATAGCTCTTTGGTGTAATCAGAAATTGCTGGACCTTTGGATCATCTCAAATCTCTTTTTGTGAGCCCTGGCTTGTAAAAGGTGGAGATGAATGAATATTCACTGGTTTTTGCAAAGTACTCCTAAGCTTCACACCAGTAGAAGCCAGGACCTAGAAAGGAATCCACGTGTAAGATAGCTTTATTTTTGCTTATGGAGGTGTTTTCAAAATGGCATGTAGGTGACTGAAATTCATTGCTTGCTGCCTTGAAGGACTCATGCCATTAGTTGCATATTAGATCTCTGTTTGCTGGAAGAGGAAGTGAAAGACTGGTATCAGAGCACCATTCAAAGTGAGAGCTTCTAAATTAAGAAAAGGAGTGCTTGTGGCACCTTAGAGACAAGTACTCCTTTTCTTTTTGTGAATACAGACTAACACGGCTGCTACTCTGAAACCTTCTAAATTAAGTTGACCTTTCTTTTTATCTACTTTGAAAATGTTTAACTTCAGTGCTTCATCTTCCATTAAGGGTTGCCTACTGACCTTGTTGTTATGTTAAATGTATACACATTTCTCAAGTGATCATTCGTGTATTTACATAGTTAAAATTGTATAGGATAAAAATGGAGTTTACCAGATTCTAACTTACTGAGATTCATTAACAGGGTTAAAAGAACTTAAATAAAGTTGTAGGCTTCAAGATGCATTAAATAAGGTAAATGTTTCCTTGTGTATTGGGTAGATGGGATTTGAAAGCCTGCTTACAAATTGCATATCAAACCGCTGACTTATTTCCTTGTTTCTTATGTGTTCCAGGGTTTCGCAAAAATGATGAAATGAAGGCTATGGAAGTATTACCAATTTTAAAGGAAAAAGTTGCCTATCTTTCAGGTAAAGTCTTACTCTTACTAACATGCATTGTATTTTTAATTGAAGTGTTTGACAGCCACAGGAAAAAACCACTAGTTTACATGTCCACAAAATACCAGGTAAGACAATCTACATGCATTAAATATTTGTATGTCTCAACACCTGTAAAATAACAACCATCACATAATTTTTTGCCAATATTTATCCTTGTACAATGTCATAAAATTAAAGTATCACTGGCAACTTGTTTCCATAACAGATTACTTGCTTTTTCCACTTCACTCAAAATGCTTTCCCCTGTCTTATGAGCCTTAAGTTTGTTCTCTGCTTGGGAACATGGTAAAATAGGAGAAGTGTGTTGATCAGTTCATTGGGTCGTGTGTTTGACCTGTAAAGCCTACATCACAAGTTGATTGAGATACAAAATTTATTAGCATTGCACTGAGAGAAGCTTGAATTCCTCTCCCCCCTCCCATTCTCCAGTATACAATTGGAGTTCAGTGCTGGCTAGTCTGCAAACTGGTGGAAGGATTTAAAAATGTGGTTTAGATTCACAAAGACAACAACTGTTAACCTGCACATTGATAGGTAATCTTCCTTAAAGGAAAAGGAGTACTTGTGGCACCTTAGAGACTAACAAATTTATATGAGCATAAGCTTTCGTGAGCTACAGCTCACTTCATTGGATGCATTTTTCATAGCTCACAAAAGCTTATGCTCTAATAAATTTGTTAGTCTCTAAGGTGCCACAAGTACTCCTTTTCTTTTTGCAAATACAGACTAACATGGCTGCTTCTCTGAAACCTTCCTTAAAGGAATGCTGACTGTATCTTTTAATGACGTACTCCTGTGAACGAGGCTATGGCTGTGACTTCATTCTGATTTAAATACTTTAAAAGCTGTTGAGATTAAGAAGCAGCAGTCTCTCTACCCATAATCTGTAAATGACAAATCACTTGCAGAAGACAGTTTCAGCCTTGATATTACCTTTTTTTAGGTTAATAGTGTGTTAAAACTGCAGAAAGGTTTTTATCTATAAATATTCAGGCACACAAGGGTCCTCAGATTGGGTTAGCGCACCTAACACACTGATGCTGCTGTTTGCTTTTGAGAGTATGGGTCCTGGGACTTGCAGGCTCTCATATCAGCTGGGAGGGAAGCTTCTTATCAGAGAAATGCTGAGCCTAATTCCAAGGTCACAGAAATGCTTCCCCACACAGGAAGGGGATCATTGAATGAATGCCCCTGTTACTGTTAGAGCCACTGTCTCATCTAGTTATGAACACTAGTTTGCCAAGAATTTTAAAACCCAACAAAGCCTTTCAATGAACGTTGGGGAATTTCAGGCCAGCCATTCTAGTTTTTGCTTGGTTTGCAGTTTTGCTTTCGCTTTACTTGGGGTTCATTGGAAGCTCTTGCCCTGGCCTTATTCCATCTGTCTGTCTATTCTCCCAATCCCCAAACGTAGCACTTTAGAGCAGTGGTTCCCAAATTTTTTACCTTGCGCCCCCACAGAGCTGGGACGCAGATGGGTAAGGGGGCTGAGGCTGGGGCCGCAACTGGGGTTGGGGTGGAGGGAGAGGAGACCCTCAGCTGGGGGCTGACCCTTGGCCGGGCATGTGGCTGCAGCTTTGGGGGAGGATTGCTGGGGCTGGTGGCTGGGACCGTGGACCCAGGGCTGGCGGCTTGGGCCAAGAGCGGAGCTGGGTGGCACTCCCTCCCCATCCCCCTGTGAATGCATCCCCATAGATTGAAGACCTCTGCTTTAGAAGAATGGGGGGAAGGGATGGTGTAACAGATGTATCTAACCTGATGTGGCAAACTTTTGCTCTCCCTCTCCCCTGTTTTGTTTTGTTTTTTTTCTCAAAATGCATTGCTTCAGTGAAGCCCAATAACTTGAGCCTTCCCCTAATAGGAAGGGTTTTTTTCTTATATTAAAACTGTGTACATCTGTGGTGCATGCATTAGTTACTGAAGGCTACTTAATGATCTTTGTCACCTGCCATTATTCATCCACATACTTCTCCCAGTGTTCAAGGAAAAATTGTAAGCGCCTGGGAGTAGGGATCAGTCTCTGTCATGTGCCATAAACTTTTATGGCATAGCGTAAATAGAATATTCAGGTGTCACTCTAGTGCAGAGGTGGGCAAACTACGGCCCACGGGACCATCCTGCCTGGCCCCTGAGCTCCCGGCCAGGGAGTCTAACCCCTGGCCCCTCCCCCGCTGTCCCTCTGCTTTTTGCAGCTGCGCACGTAGCGCGGCTTGTGCCCGCCCACCTCCCAGGCTTTCCAATAACCCTGCCCTGCTACTCTGAGCAGGATGGTAATGGGGCGGGGGGTTGGATAAGGGGCAGGAGGTCCCAGGGGGTAGTCAGGGGGCGGTTGGATGGGGCGGAAGTTCGGGGTGTGGTGGTCAGGAGACGGAGGAGGGGGGGTTGGATAGGGGGTGGGGTCCCGGGGACTCGGGGGGTCCTGGGATGGGGGGACAGGGAGCAGGGTGGGTTGGATAGAGGGAGGGGTCCTGGGGGGGCAGTTAGGGATGGGGTCCAGAGAGGGGGCGGTCAGGGGACAAAGAGTGGGGTGGGGGGTTGGATGAGTTGGGGGACCTGTCGGGTGTGGATAGGGGGTGGAGTCCTGGGGGGACAGGGGGTCCTGGGAGGGGGCAGTCAGGGGACAAGGAGTGGGTGGGGTTGGATGGGTTGGGAGTTCTGAGGGGGGCAGTCGGGGCAGGAAGTGGAAGGGGCCAGGCTGTTTGCAGAGTTACAGCCATCCCTACCCGGTCCTCCATACTGTTTTGCAACCCCGATGTGGCCTTCGGGCCAAAAAGTTTGCCCACCCCTGCTCTAGTGAGTTAACAAGGCTGTTAGTGGAAACAACATGACTGCAAAACATTTTCTAGTCATATTCCTCAAGGAAAAAGGTAGAAAAAACAGGCAGCCCCCTGCAACTTGGAAGTGTTTGCTATTTGGATATTGGGAATGGTACCTTGCTGCTTTCCATAGTGGAGTAGTGTTAATATAGCTTGTCTGAAACCAGAGAAAATGGGATGGTTCTGGAGGAGCTTGCTTAGTGGTATGTGGGCTCACGCAATGTTTTTATGTTGGTGTAAATGTGAAAGGATATGCAACAAATCACAACATAGAGGATTCTAAATGTATTATACAGGCTATCAGAGCTGCCCATTGCAGTACCCAGGAAAATCAGGGTGAAAAAAAAAAACCCATTGACTTACTGGTTTATTGCAGAAAAATGCAATTAGTAGCTTTTCGATAGATTCCATCTCTGTATGTGTTGTTAGTTTATCTGGTAAAACTGTATCCAGCTTCTCTGAAATTTATTTACAAGGGACTATATCAGGTCATTATATTAAACCATTAAGATTTAAAAATAGTACATGTACTAACGTATAAGAAATTTGAGAACAAGGTATAAATTTCTGAATAAGATCAGTACTGGAAATGTAATGGTTCTGTTAAAACAGTGCATTTATAGGCATACTACATTTTTGCATTCATTCCTAATTGGTTTCTTAGAGTTGGCAAGCTGTTAAACAAGCACACTATAAATTGTCAAACACATCTACATACAGAAGTGAAGAATAGTGAGAAAAGCCAGCAATTTTATGTAGAATAAGTACTTCTGGTACAGAACAATCACACGAGAAAGGTTATTGAAAATGTCAGTGAGCACCTTAGCTTGTGGGTGCCTTTTCTTCTCCCATCCCTCTTCTCCTGCCCATGGATCTTAAAATATTTCTCAGCTTGAGATACATTAACACTTGCACAGTAGATAGCAGCAGAATCTGGAAGATAACAGTAGCAGTTTACTCTTGGTTGACATTATTATGCTTTCCTCTATAACAAAGTCTTCAAACATTGCTAGAAATCAGAGTTTGGGTTCTGGAGCTACATATGATTTGGTTTTTAAGCAACTGCTATGACAAAGGAATAAAGAAATAATCAGGGCCCTGATGATGACCTTTTTACAGATGGGAGTGACTACCCTAGAATAACCCAGAAAGTTAACGGCGTAAACAGGCACAGAGCACAAGAGCTGTGACTCAGGTTCCCACAAAGCTGTAACTGTCTCTGTTCAGTACCGCAGATAAAAACGTTGACATACTGCTGATGTCTCAAACTGAGGCACAAGATGAAGTGACTCATTGGAGGTTTTCCAGTGAGTCATTGCACTTGTATAGTTTGGATTAGAATATGTCCAGACCTCAAATCCTTTACTCTTACCATTAGTCTACTATCCCATTATACATAGTTTAGCAGCATTGCTTAGAATCCAACTTTTAAGTCATCCAACAGATGACTTAAATATTAACTATGACTGTGCTCTTGCTGGTTTTAACCAGTCTTTTCTAATTTAGGAATGCACTTGGCACTCATATATTACGGTGATGGAACTTTGTAATCTTGAATGTATTTATCTTCACAAACATCTCTGTGAAGTAGTGTGGAAGTACTATTACCTTAATTTTACAGATAAGGAACTGAGGCACAGAGACTAAGTTACTAGCCCAGGGACACACAGGAAGTCTGTAGCAGAGCAGGAAATGGTCCCTTGGTCTCCTGAGTTCCTGGCTGGAACCTTAATCACTAGACAACCTTCCCCGAAGATAACTTAGTTTCACATCACAAACAAAACTTACTAACTTACACTTCTCTTCAAGGGTATCCCTGAAGACTGCTGCTTCTTGTCAATGTGTTGTATTGGTAATGTTTTATGCAAATTGGCATTTCCTGAAAAACTTAAACTAGCCATCTGGAGGCTGTTGGCAAGGCTGCTCTTACATACTTTCACTTGCAAGAAGTGATGCATGCCCACTGATTCTGACTGGGGAAAAAAAATCAAATGAAAGATAATATACATCTCTCTTTACAGGCAGAGGAATTTGATGTCTGTGGATTAGTATTTAATTTTAGTTTATATTACTAAAATAAAAAATCCAAGTCTTACTACAGAGAGCAATAACTATTTTCTGATGAGAGCTGCTTATACTCTGCAACTTTGGGGGTGTTGGACTTCGCTTGGGGTTGAGAGAGGTGGTAATATTTACAGGCAACAGTGGGACTCCATTTTGAGTTGCATCTACATTTTGAGTCAGTCTGGCTGATGATCCAGATCCTATTGAGGAGGTCAAAGAGGTTATATAGCAGTGGTTTTCATTGTATATACCATTACAGGCCGCATATGCTGCTCTCTGTGTTACAGGGGATGCATTCACACAATATATATACTACCTGTATGACCCTGAGGAGCCGCAGTCGTGTGCTGACTGGGCCACGGGTTGAGAACCACTGCTATAAAGCCTGCTTCAATACTTAGGAGCTCAGTTTAGTTAGAAGTTTGCTCCAAGGTGGAGCACATTCCAGCTTGGGAGTTCAATGTAGCTCCGAATTTCACTCTGAGTGTAGCATAGCTCTCCACTTATAAATCTTCCTTGAGCCTGGCAGTTGAGTTTTAGCTGTAGAGCTTGTTTGATCTTAAGCAGCTTAGTACAGTCCTGAGGGCTGGCAGATACCAGCTAGGGGTTGCAGCTATAAGCCCTTGTACCCTTTGAGGAGATTTACAAAAGGGGAGTTTTTTATGCAGCTGTTGACTCATAAATTACACATCTAGTAACTTGATTCCCATGGAATCTTAGCTTTAAAAATCACTTATTTTTCTGCGTGTTTAAGGGACTCCTAATTTTTAGCTCTTCTCTCCTACACTGCACATGTCTACACATGGAGCTCTTCACTGGTGTTCTTGTAGCAGTGTACTTCACTGGCAAAGTGCTCCTAGTAGGCTGTGTTTTGTACTGGTATATTAAAACCACCTTCATGGGCAACACAAGCTATACCAGTAAAAGCACAGTTTTTCCTTAACTGCGTCTACACAAGGGATGACTTCTGGCACAGCTGTGTTGGTCAGCGATCACTTATCTGCACACCCCTGACTGACATATCTATGTCAGCAGAAGTCTGTAGTGTAGACCTGCTCTATGATCCATAGCATTACATTACGATGTGCAATGTGACAGAATAACTCCTTTTGGCCAGAAAATGCTCATGTTTAATCTCAGGCCAGATCTATGCTAGAAACATTACCTGGTTTAGTAATATCAGTGAGGGGAGTGGAGTTTGGGGTATTTGGTTTTTTTTTTTTTACAACATATTTAATTGACGAGTCCTAGTGTATATGCAGTTACGTCAGGATATATAAATGTTTTTTCCTGTATAACATACATCACTTGGGGAACCAGTATAATCTCTACTGCAAAACACTTTTACACTAGGAAAGTTTGCTGGTATAGGTATCCTTGTATCGGTATACCAGCAAACCTTTTTTTAATGAAGACTAGGCCTCAAAGGTATATTGTGGGAAGCTGAGAAATTATTACTTCCACAGTGCACTCTTCAGTACTTGGAGATATTCAAATTAAATGCTGTCTAAAATTAATATTTGATAAAGGGTCATAAAAAGGAATCTTAATACAAAAGTCTAATGGACTAAACTTAATTTTGAGGGTACATTTAATTCAAATGGCCTGATTCTGTATCTTCAGCTATACAGAGTTAAATGCATACACATGAATTGAGACAATCTCAAGTAATATATAGGTCTAAGGTTTTTTGGTACACCTTCAAATTCAAATATTATTTGTCAACAAATGTCTGCCAAAGCTGTTGCAAAGCTCGAGCTTTGGTTCAGAGGTCTTGAGTGTGGGTTTCCATAGTCAGTGAGGCAGTACAACTAGAGGTTCTGTGGTATAAAGTGCGTAATTAAGTATACATTTTGCATTGGCACTACAAAATGAAATTATTTTAAAACAAGCATGTTACTGTGTAAAACAAAGAACCAGCAAATTCATTGTACAACTAGATCTTCCCTCACTTGTTGTTCAAGTCCCCCTTGAAGTTCAGGCATAGCAAATAATACTCTTTTTTTCCCTCTAGTGACTGTTGCTCGAAGATACCTGTGCTTGTGTACCATTCCTAGGTATTGGTTAAATCTATTCATTTTCTTCAAGATAAGGTATCTACAATATTCCCCCCCCACACACACACACACTACGTTAAAAGAACATTATTGAGGTTGCTCAAGTCAAGTGCTCAAGGAAACACCAGAATTAAGATTGCCTGAGGAACCTTGTATGTATGCATTAGGATAGTCTTTATTTACATGGCAGAGTCCTTATAGACTAACAGACGTATTGGAATATAAGCTTTCATGGGTGAATACCCACTTCATCAGATGCATGTTCACCCACTAAAGCTTATGCTCCAATACGTCTGTTAGTCTTTAAGGTGCCACAGGACTCTCTGCCGCTTTTACAGATCCAGACTAACATGGCTACCCCTCTGATACTTGATTTATTTACATGATCACATACTAATTTTTCCAGAGGAGTCCTGACTTATTCAGTGCACAGGATGGATGCTCACTGAATGAGCAGCTATTCAATATTCTGTTTTTTCTCGTCATTGTTCAGTGTATGGCCCAGGCCTTATTGTGTATGTTTATATTGCACACTAAGCCTGGGTTCTGAGTTAGATTTGAGCCCAAGTTCCCCTTCTGTCCACACACCAATCGGTCTGACTTTCAACTTTTGAACCAAATGAGGCACGGGTCCTACAGACAAGTTTCCTTGACAATACAACGCTGATTCATCCACAGACCTTTGTGTCTGCCTGTTCCCTCTCCAAAATGGCACTTTGTGCCCTCTTCCCGTTCTCTCTCTTTCCCCCTCACCCCCCGCACCCCCCCGGCTTGTCATTGCAATCCTATTCTCCTCATCTAGGTCGTTTGTCTCCGTTCCTCAGGCTTCTCATCTCGGTTCTTCTTCTTGCCCACCCAGTCCCAGTCCTCCCATCCTGGTTCTTGGTTCAGTCTCTCTTCCCTGTCCAGTCTCAAGTCACCTCCACCCACATTCTCCCACCCCAAAGGCTCCCAGACCCATTCTTCTTTCCTCAGCTGTACAATCTGTTGTCTTTAACCCCACCCTGCTGACACTTTGTCATAGTCTCTTTGCCCAGCCAATCCTAGCCTCATCTCCCCCCCCGCCCCAGCATCTCATCTGATCTCATTTTCTCTCCCCAACTCTAATGTTAGTCTATCTGCCCACCCAGTCCTCGCCTCCCTCCTTTAACTCTCAGTCCCAGTTCCCTTCTCCCACCTGCTGTGCCACACTCAAACTTGGTCTGTTCTTTCTTTTCCTAGTCTTATTTCCTCTGTCCCCGCCCCCAAGGTCTGTCTCTTGTCCTTTCTGTGTTCAAATCAGATGGCTTCCTGCTCCTCACTAAGTAGTGCAAGCCGAGGTGTCATTAACAGTGCAGGAGAGAAGGGTTTCCTATTCGGTTCCAATGTCTGCTCGAGTATGGCCCGCCTTAGCCCAAACTGCAGTTGCCAGGGAAAGTCCTGCTCAGACCTGGATTGGAGTATGCCTAGTGTGGATGGAATATCCTTAGAATTTAGTGCTAAACTCTGAGTTTCTACTGCACATGTGTGAACAGCAGTTTTTCAAAGCCTTATAACTTTGCCAAATGTGGGTGGACTTTCACAAGGATGGCAAAAGTACATCCCTGACAAAGAGGGCACCCCCTTGCCAAATTTAAAGTCTCTGCTCAACAGTATGGAAGCGCTAGAGCGTCTCAAGAAAGGAGTCCATTTCAGCATGGGCAAAATCATAGTTCCTCCATGTCCCTTCTAACTTTGTTCTCACGAACAGCTGAATAGTTTTGGCTGAAAACTTAAAACAAAACAAAACCACCAGCATGCAGCAGATACCCAGTCCAGAAAATGTCAGTCCAAATGGCCAAAGTTCAGCAAAGTTGTAAGCAACTGAAGACAGGGTCTTAAACTAGAACTATCCGACAACTTTAACACTAGATGGTGCTGCCCACGCTGCCTGTGCGTTGGTACGTGGATGCACTTAATCATATATTATGGAATGGTACTCTTTTGGTCTTCATGCTTACATAAACACAGCACCATGAGTGGGTGCTGAACACTGAATCTGCATGATGGATCAGACAGATCAGGTGTTGAACTCATTCATAAAAATGTATGCCCTAATCTATCCCTCACAATTTAAAGACAACCCAGTAAACTTCGGTCCAGATCCTGGCTCTCTGCTCTCTTTACACTGCTCTGATAACCATTAGGAGGATTGAAACGGCCACATCTCTAGCTACAGGTCCATAGTTCATGGGAAACCTCCCAATGGTCATAGAGCCAGTATAGCTCACTTCTAAGCTTCCTCCTCCAGCCTCCGGTGAAGGGGAGCGTTAGGCTGTCATGGAGAGAGGGTATGGTTGGAACAGGCTGTGAAATTACTATCTGCTGGTCAAGTTCAGAGTAGCCTTGAGGCTGCTTTAATCTCCACTGGAACCAGGGCTGCCACTAAACCAGCCTGACCATCAGAAAACCCTAACCAGGAATTGGGGCCTCTTTTCCGCAGGAGCTTTTCTTGTAACTATTAGCTCCTGTGTATTGCAAGTTGTATATTAACTTGCTGCTTTGGTTTAGCTGAAGTGCTTGATTTAATTTGAATACTGTATAATTGTTTTCTTCTAGAGTGCAGTGATGCATGTACTTAAATATGGGTGGGAAAGGACTGTTAAATTTTTATGTTTGACTACTGCTGGCAAGATATAGATATAGTTGCATTTCTTATACTGTTCTTAATACCATAAAAATACTATCACTGGAGGTCCAGCAAAAGGAATCTGACAGCATCTCGGAAGATAAAGTTTAAAGTTTACACCACACAAGTATCTGGCTGATCATTTTGTATACCAAGTTTAATGTGAAAGAGTTGTTTCTATTTCAAGCTTAAAGCTATAAAATGAGAAATGATAGAAATGAAGACATGCTGTTAATTTTAGTATATATTAAGTGGTGCCCCATAATTAAATTTCATTGTCTCTAGTAGGTGATTTGGGTATACAGTTGCAATCCATTCTTCAAGCAGAATTTGATTGCTTTGTTCACAAAATTACGGTTTAAAATCACACAGATAAAAATGGGGGAGCTCAGAGGCAGAATTGCTAGCCAATTACCTACATGTTTTATTGGTTCAGTTTCTTACACTGTGATACAAGGATTTCGCTTTTTCCAGAGTGAACATGAGGATAAATTCCTAATGAATTGACAGATTCAGCAGCTGCAGGTCAACACAGGAATGTATAAGCCATTTATCTCTCAGTGTAATGGGTACTAAATCCCATTGTTTTGGAATCATTTGCTTTTAAAGCAATGTATGTTCTGGGTAAACCTCAGATGTCAGCACGAGTGTTTAAATTTTATAAACTCAAGACTTAGTCTCTTACTAAAAGTACTTGAAGACCGTGGCAAAAATCTACAATGAAAGTCATCCCTACAATCCCAGGTTTTTTATTGCTAGGTGCACATTGTTTAGCCATCACAGTGTGCTACTTCAGGTACATTGTACTGCAGTGTTGAAGTCTAAAAATTATTTGAAGCATAGTCTTGTTTTTTTTTCCTTAGGCCCTGAATTTGTATTTCTATTAGGATGCGGATGCATCCTCACTGCAGAAAAGAAAAGGAGTACTTGTGACACCTTAGAGACTAACAAATTTATTTGAGCGTAAGCTTTCGTGAGCTACAGCTCACTTCATTGGATGCATTCGGTGGAAAATACAGTGGGGAGATTTATATATACACACACACAGAGAACATGAAACAATGACTCTCCTTACAGAGTGTATGATAAAACCCATTGTTTCATGTTCTCTGTGTGTGTATATAAATCTCCCCACTGTATTTTCCACCGAATGCATCCGATGAAGTGAGCTGTAGCTCACGAAAGCTTACGCTCAAATAAATTTGTTAGTCTCTAAGGTGTCACAAGTACTCCTTTTCTTTTTTGTGAATACAGATTAACATGGCTGCTACTCTGAAACCTTTCACTGCAGAAAGTGTAACTTGATGCTGTCATATGCACTTGCTTAAAACTCTTTATTTCAGAAGCAATGCCTTAATATCTCCCAATAATACTTGAGTAGTTCAGAGGAGCTGACGGCATGTGATGCTGTTCTTTCTTTATAAGATATTAACCATAGTTGAGTTGTTCGTATTTAGTGCACAGATATGCAGAATAAAGCTCTCAATATGAAATTATGTAGTGTCCATGCGCTCTTCTAAGTAGTCACATGCTGATATAATTGAACTACTTGAATTGAAGTCATTTATATTAATATTGTATAGGCACTCAGATGGTGGGAAGTATGCTGAGATGTGTAGTATTGTCTTTGGTTAAGACAACTCCCCACCCCTTCATGTTAGTCTTTGTGGTTGCACAGTCAAATGAACAAGTTTCACAGAACCAGTACTTACCTGTAACTTGCTGTAAGTCATGGAATTGTAAATAACCTAAAAGCATGCAGTGGGGTAGCATGGTTTGTTTCTGTCAGGTTTTAGGCTTTGTCTACACTGGCATTTTTGTTGCTAAAACTTTTGTCGCTCCGGGTTGTGAAAAAACTCCCCCCTGAACGACAAAGGTTTTAGCGACAAAAAGCACTGTTGTGGACGGTACTTTGTTGTTGGGAGCTGCACTCCCAGCAATGAAGCTACCGCCCCTCATTGGAGGTGCTTTTATTTTGTTGCCAAGCGAGCTCTCTCCCGGCAATAGAATGGCCACACTGCACAACTTACAGCGGTGTGGCCGCAGCGGCACAGCTGTGCCCTTGTAAGGTGCACAGTGTAGACATAGTTAAGTGTGTCTTTTGGGAAATTTTTATACTGGCTTTTGGCATTGGAAGAATCAGTTACATAAAGCCAGCTATCTTAAATTAACATAAGAACATAAGAACGGCCATGCTGGGTCAGACTAAAGGTCCATCAAGCCCAGTATCCTGTCTACCGACAGTGGCCAATGGCAGGTGCCCCAAAGTGAATGAACAGATAGGTTATCATCAAGTGATCTATGCCCTGTCACCCAATCCCAGCTTCTGGCAAACAGAGGCTAGGCACACCATCCCTGCCCATCCTGGCTAATAGCCATTGATGGACCTATCCTCCATGAATCTGTGAATCCATGAATTCTCTGAGAAGCACACATTAGGTGCTGATAACCTCCCCTCCCCCCATCAGTAAATACATCAAGCTGTGAGCAGTAGGTACGGTTGTATGTATGATTCACTGACAGTCACATCCTGTGAGCTGCCAGGGACTCAAGCACATCATTGGTTTGCAGTGATGGAAATGGGGGAGCATGGTGTTGGTCATCCTGACCCCAACAATTTGTTGTTTAGTTAAAATGGTCTTTTGACCCACAGCTTTGGGTGGTTCTGTTTTAGTAAATTTTAAATCCCATTTTCTTTCCAAGTGGATGTGAACACCTATTAGAACGAGGCCTTGGTTCTTTATTAAGTGCAGTCTGATTGTAAACTGTCCAAGGCAGGGACTCTTGTTGTTTGTTGTGTTGTATAGTACACTTTTGGCACTTATCACAAATCTTGTTTTTCAGGTGGCAGAGATAAACGTGGAGGCCCCATTCTAACATTTCCAGCTCGCAGCAATCATGATAGAATACGACAAGAGGACCTTAGGAGATTAATATCATATTTAGCTTGTATCCCTAGGTAAGAGCTGATCGCCTGTTAAGCTTTCAAACTTTACGCTGAAATTGCTGGTTAATGTTGCAGCATCTTTCCTGGTTATGAAATGAAATGGGTTAAGGAGCGATGCAAGTTCACACCCCTCACTGTCTTTAAGCTGCTTAGAAAAAGACTTAACAGCAAATGGGGCTGCCTATGGAACATGGATTGCTGGCAGACTGGCTGCTGCATGTCAGCTGGGAGTAGGCAGTGGTCTCTAGATGGTCATACAAGGGTGCTTGCATTCTGAAATAATGAGATCATCACTCAAAGGACTTGTCAAAAGTAGGGAAAAAAGTTGATTTAAAAACCATGTTAGTACCTACTGTCGCTAGCGTTGAACACCTCAGCCTCCTCCTTGGGTTGACCATGACCTGTTAACACATTTTAGTGGTATTGAAGTCTACCGTAGTTGCTAACAGGTCTTGAACTAGCACAGTTACAATTAACTGACTGAACAAACTTGTTGATACAAGGCCTAAGAAGAAAGCAATATGTAAAACTATAAAGAATACCCCTTTGAATAATAACATAGTACACCATGGTAACTTGGACATCTTATATGCTGTGAAACACACTGAAAAACACCATCAAAAATACACTGATTGGAGCTGGTATTAAAGAAAAGTATCTGCCCCAACCCCTGCTTCAGTTGAGCTATGCTCAGTGCAGGACAGAATGGGGACAAAGATGATTACTGTATGCCCTTTATTCTGGGTCCAGCTAAGGCCTGCCAACCCTGATGTGAATTAAATTAGCCCTAAGCTTGCTTTCATCACCTCAGCTGTCTGACCCAAAGGAGTGGCTCTAAAAGCTGAGAATAGCTGGAAGGCAGCAGTACAAAGCCGCAAGGCCTCGTGTGGTGCGGGTTCCAAGAAGGAATTGAAAAACAGTTTCTACATCCAGGGAAGTCTCATTAAACGAGTGTTACCCCCGATGGCTGAACTGTCTGGCTGTACAGCACTTTTAAACTGCCAAAGTGGTAAAAAAAAGAGCTCTGTCTTACAGATAGTAAGGGCTAGCTTATACTCAAACTGAAAACACTCCAAAAAAGTGTGCATTAAAACTGATTTCTTTTGTTTTGGCACAAGTTTGTGTAAACAAGCCACTGTAACTTATGATGAGGTAGGGGGCTAAACAATCCTCTAACGCATGCTGTTCCTAATGTCACCTGAGTCTTTTGGCAGAATCCTTGTATTATGTGACTCTTACCTAATTCTGACAGGCTGTTTGTTGTCTGTTACACAATAATTTTTGGTTTCAGAGTAGCAGCCGTGTTAGTCTGTATTTGCAAGAAGAAAAAGGAGTACTTGTGGCACCTTAGAGACTAACAAATCTATTTGAGCATAAGCTTTCGTGAGCTACAGCCGATGAAGTGAGCTTTAGCTCACAAAAGCTTATGCTCAAATAAATTTGTTAGTCTCTAAGGTGCCACAAGTACTCCTTTTCTTTGTAAGGAGAGTGATCACTTAAGATGAGCCATCACCAGCAGCAGGGGGGGGAAAGGAGGAAAGCCTTTCATGGTGACAAGCAAGGTAGGCCATTTCCAGCAGTTAACAAGAACATCTCAGGCATTGGCACCCTGACAGCAGGATTGTCTGGCTATGTAGAATTCCTCTTCAGGCACTACGTTACCAGCACTCCCAGCTATCTTCGAGACACCACTGATTTCCTGAGGAAACTACAATCCATTGGTGATCTTCCTAAAAACACCATCCTAGCCACTATGGATGTAGAAGCCCTCTACACCAACATTCCACACAAAGATGGACTACAAGCCGTCAGGAACAGTATCCCCGATAACGTCACGGCTAACCTGGTGGCTGAACTTTGTGACTTTGTCCTCACCCATAACTATTTCACATTTGGGGACAATGTATACCTTCAAATCAGCAGCACTGCGATGGGTACCCACATGGCCCCACAGTATGCCAACATTTTTATGGCTGACTTAGAACAACGCTTCCTCAGCTCTCGTCCCCTAATGCCCCTACTCTACTTGCACTACATTGATGACATCTTCATCACCTGGACCCATGGAAAAGAAGCCCTTGAGGAATTCCACCATGATTTCAACAATTTCCATCCCACCACCAACCTCAGCCTAGACCAGTCCACGCAAGAGATCCACTTCCTGGACACTATGGTGCTAATAAGCGATGGTCACATAAACACCACCCTATATCGGAAACCAACTGACTGCTATTCCTACCTACGTGCCTCTAGCTTTCATCCAGATCATACCACACGATCCATTGTCTACAGCCAAGTTCTACGATATAACCGCATTTGCTCCAACCCCTCAGACAGAGACAAACACCTACAAGATCTCTATCATGCATTCTTACAACTACAATACCCACCTGCTGAAGTGAAGAAACAGATTGACAGAGCCGAAGAGTACTCAGAAGTCACCTACTACAGGACAGGTCCAACGAAGAAAGTAACAGAACGCCACTAGCCATCACCTTCAGTCCCCAACTAAAACCTCTCCAACGCATCATGAAGGATCTACAACCTATCCTGAAGGACGACCCATCACTCTCACAGATCTTGGGAGACAGGCCAGTTCTTGCTTACAGACAGCCCCCCAACCTGAAGCAAATACTCACCATCAACCACACACTACACAACAGGTTTCAGAGTAGCAGCCGTGTTAGTCTGTATTCGCAAAAAGAAAAGGAGTACTTGTGGAACCTTAGAGACTAACAAATTTATTAGAGCATAAGCTTTCGTGAGCTACAGCATCCGATGAAGTGAGCTGTAGCTCACGAAAGCTTATGCTCTAATAAATTTGTTACACCACACAACAGAACCACTAACCCAGGAACCTATCCTTGCAACAAAGCCCATTGCCAACTCTGTCCACATATCTATTCAGGGGACACCATCATAGGGCCTAATCACATCAGCCACACTATCAGAGGCTCGTTCACCTGCGCATCTACCAATGTGATATATGCCATCATGTGCCAGCAATGCCCCTCTGCCATGTACATTGGTCAAACTGGACAGTCTCTACGTAAAAGAATAAATGGACACAAATCAGACATCAAGAATTATAACATTCAAAAACCAGTCGGAGAACACTTCAATCTCTCCGGTCACTCGATTACAGACCTGAGAGTGGCTATCCTTCAACAAAAAAAACTTCAAAACCAGACTCCAACGAGAGACTGCTGAATTGGAATTAATTTGCAAACTGGATACAATTAACTTAGGCTTGAATAGAGACTGGGAATGGATGAGTCATTACACAAAGTAAAACTATTTCCCCATGGTATTTCTCCCCCCCACCCCACCCCCCACTGTTCCTCAGATGTTCTTGTTAACTGCTGGAAATGGCCTACCTTGCTTGTCACCATGAAAGGTTTTCCTCCTTTTCCCCTCCCTGCTGCTGGTTCATCTTAAGTGATCACTCCCCTTACAGTGTGCACGATAAAACCCATTGTTTCATGTTCTCTGTGTATGTATATCCATCTCCCCACTTCATTTTCCACCAAATGCATCAGATGAAGTGAGCTGTAGCTCACGAAAGCTTATGCTCAAATAAATTTGTTAGTCTCTAAGGTGCCACAAGTATTCCTTTTTCTTTTTACAATAATTTTTGAATTTTGAGGTAGTTCACATGCTTTGCTACTAGTGTGTTTAAGTGGTTTACACAATGTCAGGGTGCTGGGAACTGAATAGGTGTGCCAAAGCTACTAGCTTTAATGGACAAGAGATTTCACCCTAGGTGTCTGAACTCTCTCAAGGGGTAGAAAGGTGTTGGAGGCTTGTATTCATGAATGTGTTCCGGACTGGAAACAGCTGCCACTGCTACACCCGAGTTGGGTTCCAAGCAGAAGAGAGCTGTTATCTTTGCCCCACCACCTGTTCCTTCCCAAAACAAGTTGTGAGGAAAGCCACAGACTCTCAGCAGGATTTTATAGGGAAGGGGCAAAGTGGTACTGGCTAGAGTTTTGAGGGAGTAAGCGGAAGAGGAAGGTAGCTATTGCAGCCACTAAGTAGAAGGACCATTAAGGTGCTAAACGGAAGATTTTGTTGAAGGGGAAGGTCAGTTTTAGAGCCTAGGATCCATTGTCAGTTAATGTTAGGGGGCTCCCCAGCCCCTTGTAGCTGGGAGCAATGCCTTTCCTATTCAGGGTGGAGGAGGAACAAGTGCAAAATAGAGAAGCAGTGACCTCCCTTGTTCCCTCAGTGTACTTACAGCAGCAAGTGAAAGGCCACTGTGCTAAGATATATCTATTAAAATGGGTAACAATAGCAGTGCTTCAGGGTATAAACAGATAAGCCTGTGCAGTGTTGTCTTCTCTCAGCTATCACCCCAGTTGAAGTCCAACTGCAGCATGGTTTTATTTTTTTCTGAGTAGACCGCTTCCAGGGAATGACTACTGGATTAAGGCTTCGTTTTCAAAAATGAATTAGGAGCACAAGTTCCGTTGAAAGTCACTGGGACTTGTACTCTCAATTAAGTAGATGCTTTTGAAAATCTTGTCATAAATTCACTCATTGTGAGTTCCACTATGGCAATTTTTATTTTGCTCTTGTTCATGGCTAATAAATATGGATACGTTTGTGTCTAATTTTTTTTCTATGAGCAGATTGGTTTCACACCAGCATTCAGTTTGACTGTTCTTTAGGAAACTTAAGTTGAGAGTGACATGAAATTAATAAAACTAAAGGTGATCTGAGCCGTAGCCTTAAGTTAAAAAATGTAGAAGGTAAGGATTAAATCAAGCTGCTGCTTTGCTGCACAAAAATTGATGAGCAAATTCTCTAAACAGGGATGGGCAAACTTTTTGGCCCAAGGGCCACATTGGGGTTGCAAAACGGTATGGAGGGCCGGGTAGGGAAGGCTATGCCTCTGCAAACAGCCTGGCTCTCTGTTCCCTCCCACTTCCCACCCCCTAACTGCCCCCCTCAGAACCTCCAACCCACCCTGCTCCTTGTCCCCTGACCGCCCCCTCTCGGGACCTCCCACCGCCCCTGTCCCCGGTCTGCCCCGACCTAGCCACATCTCCATTTCCTGACAGGGCCTCTGGGACTCCCACACCTATCCAACCCCTTCTGTTCCCCAAACTGACTCCAAAAATTGCAGAAAATGTCAGTGAATCAAAAAATCAGTGTATGGGGAAGCATTTGAATGAAAATCTTTGTTTGACCTGAAATGGATTTTTATTCTGGTGTTTATAAAGGGCTAGAGTCACAAATAGGCATTTGGGGTGGAAGTGGTAGCACCCTCCGTACAACTTTTAGACCAGTGGCTTTGGGAGACCCAACTACCAGCCTATAGAGGCTCTCTGGCCTAATGACTCTTGTCATTATGACAATGAATTTGTCATTTGGCCATCGGGTCACTCAGTATATGGGGAGGGGAAGGAAGGAGGTGCCTGGCCAGAGTGGGATGGCACAGATGGGTTGGGGGGAGGGATGGGGCACGGGCTTCCAGTAGCCTGATTTCCACTAAAATAGTCCCATAGAGTGCACATTTGGCACTACAGGCGGAAGAAACTCTGTAGTGCCGTAACCCCTTACCCCAAGATCGTTGCCTTACCCCTGTGTATTAATGACAACATGGTGATTGTAGTGGAAATCAGTGATTTCCACGGTGATTGTAATGGAAATCATGGAGTGTCGGGCTGCTTTCTGCTCAGCCAGTAAAACTCAGCTCACACTTTACCAATGGGTAGACATCACTTGTTTCCTCAGCAGGCTGGAAAACTTTTTTTATCAGCTACTTTTAGATTATACTTAACTCTTAGGTTGGTCAGTCTGGGTCCACAGCACTGCTAATGTTTAATATTGGACACATCTTTCCTAGATACCTATTTAACTGTCTTCATGCATTTTTGTTTGAGACTCATCCAGTTAATTTGCATAGCACAGTTGGGTATCCCCTCTCTCCAGACAGGAAGAGGTATGTCCATTGATGTGCACAAGGAATTAAAAAATCAGGTATTAATTAATGCATTTTGCTGCTAACGTGGACTGGTGTATCCTTCCATGGGGGTACAGCCTAAGAGAATAAAATATAGCTGTACAAAATGAATGATACTAGTACAGTATTGAAAAACAATTTGTGAATATGCTTGCTGCTCTGCTGATTCACAACAAGGCTGAAAAACGCTAATTACATAGAGAGCTTGGAAATAAAAAAATAATTTTGACTAAGAGCAAGTTTTGTGCTTCCTTTACCAGGGTGTAGTTCTAGACCTGGTTAGTACGTCTGATTGTAAGCATTTAGGCCAAATCCTCCTGCTGTTACACAGGTAACTGAATTACCAAGCGTTGTGATGGAACAAGAGAAGCCTAATTTGACCTTTAACTTGTAATAGTGCATATTAACATTTTCTTTTCTTTTTTCTCCATCCAGTGAAGAAGTTTGTAAACGAGGATTCACAGTGATTGTAGACATGCGTGGATCTAAATGGGACTCTATTAAGCCTCTGCTGAAGATTTTACAGGAATCCTTTCCCTGTTGTATTCATGTTGCACTGATAATCAAGCCAGACAACTTCTGGCAAAAACAAAGGACTAACTTTGGCAGCTCTAAGTTTGAATTTGAGGTAATAGCAAGATAGAAAAACGTAGGCTTACAGCTTAGTTCCTAGGGAGTTTTGGTCCACCTAGCTCAGGTTTTTATTAAAAATAGTTGAGCTGAACCTTGGCATTTGAATGGAAGGAGAGCTAAATCAAGCTGCAGGACTGCAAGTGTGGGTCTATTTTTAGTCTCATGTTAAAGGAATCTCTGTGTTAAACTCATGGAAAGGATCTTGGCCTCTTCCTATGAAGGGAAGAGATTTTTCCACTTAGCCAAGATACTGGTAACAATGTTAATACCAGTATGACATGCAAAGGAAAGCCGCCACCGAGCCTGTGGTCTTGTCCTTCCACTCAGCAATGGGTATTTCAAAACTTTAACCAAAACAATCACCAAAAGGAGTGTAGCTGTTTCTCAAGAAGCATGAGATGATAAATGTAAACGTGAGACATTTTTTAAATGGTACTACTAAAAAACAAAAGTTAGCTATAAAAGACCATTGTGAACAAGAGACTGGGTTTCTGCAGGATTTAGTATCTTGCCTCTCAGGGGGTGGGATTTCCAAAGCTGACCTAAGTGCTCCCCTTGAAATAGAAATATATGGAAAGCAAGAGGCCCCACTGCGTAGATTTGTGGTTTCTAAGACTACATGTGCTTTGTAAATAAAGCATTGTGTGTGGCCTTGGTTGTCTTTAATGTTATATATTGTTCAAAATACAAGCACAGACAATATAGACTAGATGCTCTGAACTGTATTTTCACTGTGTTTTCCAAGTGCATCAGATTTGTGATTGCAATATTCTTCATTGTGTTTTAGACTAACATGGTATCTCTGGAAGGCCTTACCAAAGTAGTTGACCCCTCTCAGCTAACTCCAGAATTTGATGGCTGTTTGGAGTATAACCATGAGGAATGGATCGAAATCAGAGTTGCCTTTGAGGACTACATTAGCAGTGCAACCCACATGCTGTCCAGATTGGAGGAACTGCAGGATATACTGGCTAAAAAGGAATTGCCTCAGGACTTGGAGGGTGCTCGAAATATGATTGAGGAGCATTCACAATTGAAGAAGAAAGTCATTAAGGCCCCTATTGAGGACCTTGACTTGGAAGGACAAAAGCTGCTCCAGCGGATACAGAGCAGTGAAAGTTTCCCCAAAAAGAACTCTGGGTCAGGGAACGCAGACTTGCAGAACCTTTTACCCAAAGTATCCACCATGTTAGATCGGCTGCACTCAACTCGGCAGCATCTGCATCAGATGTGGCATGTGCGGAAGTTGAAACTGGACCAGTGTTTTCAGCTCAGGCTGTTTGAGCAGGATGCTGAAAAGGTAAAAGGGCTGTGGAGTAAAGGGGAAACAAACATGCACCATCAGCTCCAAGGTACTAAGGTTGGTCTTGCCTGATTTTAAAAAAAAAAAAAAGTGCCAGTGAAAGCTGGAAAACATTCCCTAAGAACTACTAACTACAATTTTCCGTTGAGGTAGGGGGGAGTGTTGTGTTCAGAGTGGCTTTTAGTATTTTTTGAACTCAGTTTCTAGTGTGGATAATTGGTGTTTCAGTGAACTTGATTAACTGAGAGGGATTTGGGTTTTGAGTGACACACAGACACTTCAGTTGCAGTAAGTTTATTTTAGAATGGTATTTTTTCTGGCACAAAATGAATGTGCATACTGTTAAAGAGCAATGTCCCTCTGCTGCAGCAGGATGAATGCAGCGATGCATCATCTCAGTCTCCTGTTGAGTGACTCTTGCTCAGTCGGTAAGTGGTCAGAATGGAGTTAAACTCTCCTGAACTACAGGAGGGGGGAAAAGATGCCTACATTGACATGTTTAAGAGTCCTGTGTTAATTACTGGGCGAGACGGATGTGCTGTCTAATTTCCTGAGATTCATTTTTAGTGGTTGATAATATCTCCTTTGAAAACAGTGCACACCCTAGTGGGGAAGCCTAATGAATGGCCATAGATACAACACTCATTTCACTTGTGTTCACAGTATTACCAGGGTTTGTTTGGTCAGGGGTAAAGAGTTGCATGCATTAGAGTAAAAGCAGTTCTGCGTCAGAAGATGTGACATAACTAGAAATTGATGACACCTATATATTTGATCAAGAAGCTTTCTAGAAAGATGATAGTTTCTTCCTAAGAGAGGCTGAAATTAGACTGCCAAAACACTTGAAGAGTGAGTTTTGGCCCATTTTCTAAAATGCTCAGGTTATAATTTCTCCTGGAGATGCCGCTTCTTATGATTTATGACCAAAGGAAAATTATCAAAAAAGTAAATAGAGGCTGTTTCTGCCATGCAGGAATTGAGGGGTGGGGGGAAATGGTGCACATTAGCTCAAAAACACACAGAAAAAATCTGACCAAGTTTTAATGCTCTCTGTCATCCAGCATTCATGATGCCCCATATCTCCTTAGAAATGTGTTAATTCGGTTACTCTTGCAGGGATAGAAAGCCTACAAAGCTGCAAATTTCTTGCTATGTTAATTTTGTACAGCGAACATATACGAAGGAACAGTTAATGTTTAAGACACCTAAATATGGCACTTGACAACTATTTTCCTTATTGTCTTACCTGAAAAGCTCCTGATTCATATTGTTAGCTCCTGCTTAAAAGTTTTGGTTGTAGGGTTTATGCCAATCACTCAGAGTTCTGTCTTTTCAATCTGTCAGAAAAAAATCTCTTCCATTTTTTCTATTTCCCAAAGACTGGAATAGGTTGAGTTGATAAAGCTGAGCTTGTTCACCTCTGGGATGTGCTCCTATGGGTAGCCGTGCTCAGTGATGGTTAATGTTGTTTCTTTGTTCTTGTCTAGACTAGGAAAAAAAGGTGTGGGTATTAATTAGCTAAAGTGCTAAGCAGCTCAGCAAGTTTTAAAGGCGGCACGCTAAACTTATAAAATGTATCTGTGCTAGCTAATATGTTCTAATACACACACCTTTTTATTCTAGTCCAGATAAGACCTTAAGACAGTGGTTCTCAACCTATTTACCATTGTGGGCCACATATGCAGCTCTATGTGTTGTGGGCCTCATCCACACAATACTACTTGTATGACCCTGAGAATGTCATATGGGCCGCAGCTGTGTGCTGATTGGACCACGAGTTGAGAACCACTGCCTTAAGAGTACGTAGTCACAGCACATGAAGCCTGGGCTCTGAATCCGGTTTAAACCCAAACGCCTTTCAGTACACGCACAAAAATTAGTCTGACTAGGCCAGGAACCCTTCTGGACTTAGGCCAGTGTCTGAAGACCAAGTACTGCAGATTCAAGGATGTCAACAGAACTTTTTGGGAACTCACTGTCCTCCTGCCTCTTTTATGAGAAATTCATCCAGGTACTGGCAACTGTGGTGTGCACTGAGCACACAATGGTGCATGACTGTGCTGAGTGGGGGGACAGCCCTTGGGAGCAACCTGGTCTAAAATCTGATAAGTTTCTGCCGCCGTGTTTGTTAATATACGGAAGGGAGGAATGTCTGTTATGTTATGAATACCAATCAGGGTTTGGATGTGCTTCTGTTCATGGCAGAACCCATGCCCTTCCCTTAGCTCCCCCCGCTTTCCTCTCATCACCACTTAGGATTCAAAATGGATACCGTAAAATAAGTAAGAAAGTTAAGCGGTTATCATAAAATTTTTACTAGTTAATGGCTGTTATAAGGATGGATCGGGGCCCCACGATTAACCTCACGTACTCTTCCCATCTAATACAGTGCATCTTATAAATAGGCCACGCCCACACTGTTCTGCAAACTGAGTCCCCCAAAAAGCTGGCTATTATGAGTCCAAACAAAATGCCAATGTGTTTGGTCCATAGCTGGCTTAAATAGGAGTCCAAATTTCAGCAGATGGTAGCTGTCTGTGTTAGGAGTCCCCGTGGGCTGGCAGTCATTTGGGTCTATGCATGGACACAGGATGCTTGTAAGGAGGCTGTACTGTGTCTCCATGCTAAATCAGCACCTTATTGATTTTACTACAAATTTTCACCCATTGCTGGCTGGTGATTAAAACAAACTTCTCACTGAGTAGGAACTCCAGATGACTGATTTCTTTCCAGGGCTGGGTATACTTATCAGGGCCGCCTCTTGAACTCAAGAGTAAGGCGAAGATTTTGTCACTGCTATTTTTAGTAAAAGTCATGGACAGGTCAGGGGCAATAACCAAAAATTCATGGAAGCCTGTGACCTGTCCCTGACTTTTATTAAAAATAACTATGACAAAATGGGGAAGGAGGAGGGTCCAGTACCCACTGCTGCTGAGACTTCAGAGTTCAGCGAGGGGTCCCCCCTGCCACCAGCAGCACCTTGGAGCTGTGGGTTCTGCCCACAGTGTCTTCGGCAATAGCTTGTAACTGTGGGGTCCCCCTGTGGCAGCGGCTCCGAGCTGCTAGGGGGACCCCACTGCCGATGCCGGCTGGGAGCTGCAGGGGGTCCTCCGTCAGCTGACAGGTCCATCACCGCCACCCTGGGACTGAAGCGAAAATATCACGGAGGTCTCTGGAAGTCACAGATTTGGTGACTTCCATGATCTCCGTGACAAAATCTTAGCCTTACTCTTGAGCCCCTCCATATGTTGGGCACTAGAAGCTTAAACAGATCTTAGCATAGACGTATGGCTGTCCTCTCTTGGCTTGGAACGAAGTTCACACTTCCACTCAGGGACTTCCAGAATATCAATGTTTTCCAGAGCTTGCCCTGCCTGAAAGGACTGAAAAATCCATGGCCAGTAAGTAGACCACTTATAAGTTCTCCCTTCCAATCATGGAAAAATGAAGGGAAAATAGAAATAATTTTAGTTTTAATTTTGTATATATTTCTTACCATGATGTATGATGGCTTTCAGTGCTGCTCTGGAGGAGATCTTCAATGGCCAGTGTTTTTTTGTGTGAATAATAAACAGTCCATTGATGAAAGTAACATCTTTTGACCTTGAATTAAAGCAGCTCCTTTGACTCAGTAGGTGCAGCAGCACACGTGGAATTTGTGGGTCTGGGAGGGAGGCATTAGTGCTTCTGGGAAAGGTGGGTCGGTCCCAGCTGTGAGGCAGCTCGGCTTCAGAAGCATGGCAGGCTCTGGGCCCTTTCGTGCTGTGCTGGCCATGCTGGAAGGCTGCTATGCCGACGTGCTGGGGCTTGAACAGTTTGTGCAGAGGCTCCGGGAGGCGGCTGCCTGCGGGTCTGGCGAAGCTGAACTGCTGCAGCGCGGAGACTCTGAGCTCTATCGGATGTTTGTGTCTCAGTGCGTGGTGCGCGTCCCCCGGGGAGCCCGAGCCATCCCCCAGCCCCTCTCCTTCCAACAGGTACTACCTGGGGTCGGCGTTCGCTGGGCAGCGGGAGGACGCTTTAGGGAGGCTGGCGTGCCCCACTCTGTGGTGGGCAGTTATCGCGTACACCGCAAGCCTCTTGCTGGAGCGAAATTAATGGTTCCTGACTACTGAAAACCACTGGAATTAATCTTCTTTCGAACAGCAGAGGTTGTACTCCTGGGCTAGTCAGTTCTTCTGGCTGCTTGTACTCTAGAAAGCACCAGAGCAACCCCGTCTGGAAGGAAGAGCCTCTCTGCTCTTCCTTGGCTGGCTTTTCTTCTCTTCTCACTGAAGCAGCGTTTCTGAAATGCACAGCGTGGGGGTGGTAGTGCTGCCTGGGCGGCAGTCAGCATGGCGGTGGGCATTTCTGGAATCTATAAATGTGTTTGCGCCCAATGAATGGTTCCTGCAAATACTGACTTCTCTTTTTCCTTCCAGTCCCAGATCGCTCAGCTGCCCCCACAAAAGCAGGAGGGGAGGGGGGAATCATAGAGCTCTGTTGTTTTTCTGTGCTTTTTAATTGGCTCGTGGATCTGCTGTCGACCCTGCTCCTTGCCCTCCACATGTAATGGTGCTGCTCCTGTTTTCTCCTCTGTTCTTCTTTTCTTCTCTATTCTTGGCTTGTGTGTGGGTTAGATCATGCAATTTTTTGTTAAGACAGCCACTCGGATGATTACTTTTATTCTTGGGACTAGGTAATCTCTGTGACCTGGGGCCAGGGGCTGTCTCTTAGAAAGCTCTGCAGTGGGGTGGTTCTTCCTCTTTCCTTGATGATGATGGATGAGAACGAGTTTCCCTAGGCTACATCTAGATGAGAGTCAAATCAGGGTTAAATAAAAGATTATATATGTAAGGTTACCTGCTTTTGTATTTTCCTTATACATTAACATCTAAATATTAAAAACAGTAGTTTGTGTAATCTGTTTCTGGCTGGTGAATCTTGCCCATATGCTCAGGGTTTAACTGATCGCCATATTTGGGGTCGGGAAGGAATTTTCCTCCAGGGCAGATTGAAAGAGGCCCTGGAGGCTTTTCGCCTTCCTCTACAGCATGGGGCACGGGTCACTTGCGGGAGGATTCTCTGCTCCTTGAAGTCTTTTTAAACCACGATTTGAGGACTTCAATAGCTCAGAGATAGGTGAGGTTTTTCGTAGGAGTGGGTGGGTGAGATTCTGTGCCCTGCGTTGTGCAGGAGGTCGGACTAGATGATCAGAATGGTCCCTTCTGACCTTAGTATCTATGAATCTATGATAAAGTGGAAAATACAATTTTTATCATGACGGGAAAATAATGCCCTCCCCTTCCCCCCGAAGACCCTTCCACCTCTGCAGGGCAAATACAAGGCACTAGGAGCCTGGGGGAGTGGACCTACCTTCTGCTGGCAAGCAGAAAATCTGAGATGAGCTGGTGGGAGAGATTCTAGATAGAATGAATCCGCAGACAGAGTTCCAGAAGCACCCAATGAAATATCAGAAAGATAAGGATGAGAGAAGAGTGGAAAGAGAGAGACGATGCACAGAGTGAGCAAGGATTGGCAGATAGATTAATGGAGCATGCCTTGAGGTTGAAGAAGGAAGACAGTGCAGCGAAGGAGCAGTTCAAGCTATTATTTTTACTGATGACTACCCCACTGCAGGTTCTATTGCCACTTCCAGCTTTAGCCCCATGCCCTGAATTCCCTCGACACTATGTAGACTGTGTAGCAGTTCAGCAGTTGGCTGGATCATGTCACAGGCAATGAACAGTAGCACATGGAATGGGCAGATGTACCCTCTGGATTCATCCATTCAAGTCTGGTTGCAGCTCTTTGTGTAAAATGCACCAGAAAGTTAAGGAGAGGCCATCCAGGAATAGTTGGCCATGTCATTTGGTAACATGCACCTTTCCCTGTTCTTGCACAGAACTTGGTTATTGCGTTGTATGTTTTGAGGGCAGCTGGTCTGCTTTTCTGTTTCTTATATTGGTATCTTAATACATGTATTAAATAAAGTCTTGCTACTGTAGCCTTGTGTGGAATTCAAGTTTTATTATATGTAATGTTAAGTGGCAAACATTAATAAAGGTCATCACATGCCCATTCTCAGTAAATTTCATAATAAAATTTTACAAATGTCAGAGTAATCCATAGGCTGAGTTGAAGTACCTGGCCAATAGTCATAAAATGTATAACATCGCCAGGAATTGTTTCCAGAATTCATATTACCAACACACCTTTAAATAAATTAAATTAAATAAATAAAAATCCCACAGCTGCCTTTCACTCATACAGAGCACGACTTAAAATAACACTTAATTCCCCCTTATGCATGGCATCATGCAAACCTGGTATGTGGGCACACAAAGCATCCCTAATTTCTGTGGGACATCTGGATCCCGCACCCGTTATGACAGACACACTGTTTGGCTGTGTATGCCAGTTCAGAAATCCAGGAGTGGCCTGAGTCTACTAGAAGAGGTTTCCCCTTATCCTCCCAGACATTGTGCAGTAACACATGTAGTGCCTACTACCTTTCACTACTTCACAGTCCTGATCACCTCTCAAACCTCTGCCACAACAACTCGCACAGTGATTTGCCAATTCTAAGCTGGTTAGCCATGGACCTGTATTAGGCTGGGGTATTAGCTTCCAGATGGCTATGGTGACCTGCTTCTGGATTGGCTTGGCTTGGCTGCCCTCATGTCGGTGTACTGGCACTGGAGGATGGGGCAAGCTGATTGCATACCTCCAGGAGCATCTGTTTCTTCATGTGAAAGGACTGTGCTTTACTAGTTACTCCAAGTCTGTTTGATGATGTGAACGCACCAGTCTGTGCTGTGGCCCTGCTCCAGAAGCTCTGGTCTACATAGAGGGAGTCTGTGGCTAAGGCAACAGGCATGAGCAGCATCAGCTGGGTCATGGCTGGCATGTCAGTACCCCCTTCTGAGAGGTGCCTTGGCAGCTCACAAACTGCTACTTTAATGTCCACCAGCATCTTGCAGACGCTCTGCCTGATTTGTGAACTACGATTGGCAGCATGAGGTGGAAAAGTTTTTTCCAGCTGGGAGCATGCGGACTCAAAATGGCTTGGTTGGATGTGTTGGTGGGCTAAAACCATGCAAAATACTTCCTGTCAACTTCCACAGACAAGTTCTCCCATAACCAAGCACAGAGCAGCTTCAGCTAGCTAGAGAGCTAGGAACTCTGGGATATGATGCTAAACATCCACAGAAGCTGAAGTTCTGACTTGGGTCTGCATAGAGCAATTTGGATGTGCCAGCATGGTTGTAAGGTCTGAGTTTCCAGTGGACCCCAAACACAGGCTTAGAAACACCATGTCTGCAGGTGTGGGTCACGCAGACCTGAGTTTATTCCTTCTAAATTTTCAACCTCTTTGCTCAGGTATGTCTGGACTGCCCTCACGTTGAAGCTGTCACACTCTTGGCTCTTCCTGCTCCTGGCTCCTGACATGCAGCCCAGCCACTTACAATATATTCTGTGTTCCCAGCTCATAGAGGAATGGAGAACTGAAGTTACTAGTGTTGCTTTGGTAACCTACATATATTAAGGCTGATATTTTCAACTTGGCAGCACCTTTGGTTCCTCGCTGTGTTCTTTCGTCCAGGAATCCTTTTCACCCAGCTCAGAGAGCAGGTGGTCTCTTCAGTTTAGAATTATGGAGGAGTTGATGATCACAGCAGGGAATCAAGCTCTGCATCTGTTTTGCCGTGCTGCTTGTTCCCTGTAGAGCTTCATTTTCCACTGGCAAAAAACTGAACAGCTCCCCAGCATCAAATATATATACATTGCATGCAAAAAATCTGTGAATGTTAACACACACACACACACACACACACACACACACACACACACACACACACACACACACACACACACACACACACACACGGCAATTAAAAAATGAAGGAAATACAGCATTAACTCATCTACACCTTGAATGCTGTATTTGAAGTCACGCTTAACAATGTAGCCAATAATTCAAGATACATCAGTTGCAGCAACTTCTCGCTTAGATGGTGGTTGGCAGTGTAACTTGCATTTCCTGCATTTATGTTGAATTAAAAAACCTTGGCATTGTCATAATGTAGGATTTTGTGACTGTTGTATTTAAGACAAAAGTGGAGGAAGTTGTGATAGTGTACTTGAACATGTATATTTTGTATAAATGCATAGGCTTTAAGCTGCACTGCTGTAATACAAATAAAACGTGGCTATGACTGCAGGCAATTACATAACTAAAATTATATTTTTGAGCAGGTATAGAAATAGGCTTCTAATAGCTTTTCTTATTTTTTTTTTTTAATTTAGCAAGCCAGCATTGAGAAGATTAGCAACATGAAAAGGTAGATGTTTTATAATGCATTTATTGTGCATTACCTTCACACTTCAAGTAAAGATTTTTTTCTCTGGCCCTAATTTAATGGAGCAGATTTTGCTGCAACTAGAGTATGGGGTGATTGTTCATTTGAGAAAGCTTTGAGATGGTTAACGCTGAAATTAACAAAGTAGCAAAAATAAGCTGCAACTTCAGGTTTCATTATTGTAGGGTCTGTGTCTCTTGTAAAACGCGAAATCACATGTTCCTTGTTTATGGCTTGTCATTGCATTGTAAATTAGTGATCTCGTTGTTGTTTTTCTTGCAGATGTTTGACTGGATCACACACAACAAAGGTCTGTTTCTGAATAGTTACACAGAGATTGGAACCAGTCACCCCCACGCTATGGAGCTGCAGACGCAGCACAACCACTTTGCCATGAACTGTATGGTAAGAAACATGACTTGCAAACCAGTTTATCTTGCACAGCTGTTGGATTTTATGGAAACATTTACAGTCTCTGACCACAATCAGGACCATGTTTCTGTGCAAATGCATAGTGAGAGACTGTCTGTGCTCCAAAGAGTTTAGAATCTGAAGAAAGGATGAGAGGGGAAATAGACATAGCGGTGAAGTGACTTTACCAAAGTCACACAGTTCAGTGGCAGACCTATGATAGAATCCAGGTCTCCTGACTCCAAGTCCCCCAGTATCCTATCCGTTAGACCACATGTCAGTATTGGTGAAAGTACAGCATACAGATAATGAATAGTTCTTTGTCAATTACTAGCAAGCATTTCAGTAGTGGATTCTCAAGTATTGCTTTAGAAATTGCCAGCAACTTCAGAGAAAACAGGTAGGGCTTTAAATGAAGAATGATGCTAGAAGGGTGCACAATGTGGGCAGAATTAGTTATATGAAAACCCATAAATTGACTCCAGCTTACGCTTGAATACTTATAAGAAATTTCACTATTCAATAAAAGAGCCTGTCAGCTCAGTATTCACAATCCTACATTTTTAAAAGGGATCATTTATCATTTTGACATAACAGAATGAATTTGAAGTAAATGTTTTCTCATGGAATTGGTACTTACCGTCTTTCAGTGTGGACAAAAATGGATGCTTTTTTAAAAAAAAAATTTTTTTAAAGTTTTAAATTAAACACAGGTTTGTTTTTAAAATAAACCTATGTTAAAGCCTCAACTATTTTAAATTGAACAAAAAATAATAATTAGTACATGTTTGCCTGCCAAGTTTTAAACAAAGTCAGACCACTGAATTGGTGTCAGTTATTGGCTAAGCACTTGGAACCAGAGTTTAAAGTGCTAAACCAGCTAAACATCAGGAGCCATTTCTGCAGATGCAGAAAGGCTATTTTCTTGATTTCAGTTTCTTCAGCTAGTTCAGTTCAATCACTAATTCAAAGCTAAGAAACCACTTGGGAATTGAAAATCCAGGAAAGCTTGTCTTCAGAGTTATGGATTAAAAAGTAGGTACAAGAGGGTGAGATCTAGTAGTTCTAAAATGTAGGTAGGACATGGTGTCCAGAAAGGTTTCAAAGTAGCAGCCGTGTTAGTCTGTATCTCCAAAAAGAACAGGAGTACTTGTGGCACCTTAGAGACTAACACATTTATTAGAGCATAAGCTTTCGTGAGCTACAGCCGACTTCATCAGATGCATAGAATGGAACATATAGTAAGAAGGTGTGTGTGTGTGTGTGTGTGTGTGTATATATATGTATATATATACACATACAGAGAAGGTGGAAGTTGCTATACAAACCGTAAGAGGCTCATTAATTAAGAAGAGCTATTATCAGCAGGAGAAAAAAACTTTTGTAGTGATAATCAAGATGGTCCATTTAGACAATTGACAAGAAGGTGTGAGGATACTTAACATAGGGAAATAAATTTAATATGTGTCCAGAAACGATACATTTGGATCACTAACTACAGATACTTGCTTTGTATTATAGATAGCTATTTTAAATGCCAAACATGCTTATATAAACTGTGAAACTTTTTCTTGTATATCCAGCACTTTAAAGATCATTTTATTTAATTTATCAAATAAAACTCTGTTTTGGTGTATTTTATTTGAATTTGAATTTCCGTCCAAATAGAGCTCAACACAAAATAATCTGGTAAATAAGAAATGAATCATTCACTGTTTTCTAACATCATAAACATGTAAACATTGAGAATCTGCATAAATGTAAGTTGCTATATAATTGGTTAATCAAATAAGTATAGATATAGTGTATCTTCCTTGTTAGCAAAAAAACCTCCACCAGATTTCGTGGAAAGCCTATATTTAGCTGCAGGTCAACATGTTTTAATTATTACCACCCAATGCAAATCAGTCTTTCTTTAGGAAATACCTAAATAGTACAAATTCAAAACTAGATTAAAATAATTGATCTAAATCTGTTTCCTGCTTGCTAATAAATCATCATTTTAAATTGGTGATTTAAGTTTCTTTGACTTAAAATCAGTCCACCCTTTTCAGGACCAGCTATTCAATGTAAACTTCAAAGTGTAGGCAAGCACAAAGGGGTAGAAAAAATAAATCTATGTATACTTTTATATTGTAAATTTGATGAACTTTTTCAAAAAAAAGTGTAATGCTATTAAAAAGGCACACAGTTTGAACCATGAAGAGAAAACAAATTATTGACTATCTGCTCATTCAGAGATCATCATCCGTTTTATGTACTGAATGAGGAAGGGGTCCTGTGGAAAAATTAGCATGTGATCATGTAATAAAAGACTCTGTAAGAGGGGTGGCCAACCTTATTGGTCCTCTGAGCCGCATACGACAATCTTCAGAAGTTTGAGAGCTGGGGCACCTGCCGGGACTCGGGGCTGAAGCCCTGCACCTGCTGAAGCCCTGAGACTCCCGTCTCCATTGGGCAGAACCAGAGGTGACGCATGGGGGGAGGGTACATGAAGTCACGCACCACCCCAGATTTTTGCCAGGGTTTGTTGACCCTACTCAGTCACATGATGCCGCAAAGCTGCTGGAGCCAGCAAGCTGGGAGCTGTGGCTGTGGGGAGAGGCAGCAGCAAACAGCTGGGAGCTCTGCGGGTGGTGGTGGTGCGGGGGCTGCTGCCTCTCACCACAGAGCTAAAGGTAGCTTCCAGCTGTTTGCCGCTACCTCTCCATGCGGAGCTAACACCTGGGATCTGCAGGGAGCGGCCACTGATGGTAAGAGGAGGTTGTGACTCAAGCTGTTGAGGGAGAGGCAAACCTTTAAATTGTGCCTCCCCCAGCAGGTACCAGTCTTCTCTAGCAGAAGAAACTAACCCCACTGCCCTGCACCAGGACAGAAGCCCCAATCTCCCCCTCCCCCTCTGACGGGGAGAATGGCGGGGGAGGCTCCACAAGCCACATTTTAACTGTAAAAGAGCCACATGTGGATCACGAGCCGCAGTTTGGTCACCCCTGCTATATAACTTCAGTTTATGCATCTGCACAAGGGGGCCAAATTAAGATTGCACAAGCAACCTTAATTCTGGTATATCTGAACTTCTGACTTTGCTGACAGCAGAGGAATGTTGGCTATTGGTTATTTTGGTTTCTACTCCAGGCTCGGTAGGCAAGTCTTCTGTAGTGGATAGCTATTTTGCCTCAGCCTATTCCAGCCTGTCCCAGTAGTGATCCCTACCCTACAGGCATGCATCCCCCCTGAATTAGAGACAAGAGGTTTCCTCCTCCCTGTTGCTTGGGTGCCAGAGTGGTGGGGATTGGCAGTAAGCACAGAAGAGAATCTCTCTGCTGTCAGTTCTGGTGTCACTACAGCTGGGAGAAGCAATTGCAGGAGAAGCCCTGCCTGGCTTCCGCAGCCCTGGGCTGGAGCACATTCAGTGAAGATTAAATCTTTTGTGAATTTGCTGCCAAAGTTCACAAAGCCTATATAAAACATGTGCAAATTGTTTTTCAAATCTTACAAGTGCGCCAACTTTGGATGTTTTTTCATGGGAACAGCTAGAGTGACCAGATGTCCCGATATTAGGGGCTGTGTCTTATATCTGCAACTATACTCCCTCACCCCGTGCAAAAAAAAAAAAAATAAGTGTCCCAATTTTTCACACTTGCTATCTGCTCACCCTAGGAACAGCCAAAGGCACATTCCAGATACTAGCGAGACACCTGTCACCTGAGCCTTTGCTCCAAAGCATGGAGGCACAGAGCTTCTCAATGAAACAGCTGAAAGAATTGTTTCAACATGAGGAAAACATGTTTTTCTTTAATCTCACTTTGAGAAATGGCTGAAGATTGTGGATGAAACATACTATCAAATTCAGCCTGAAGAATTAAAGTTGAGCAAAATAAATGGCAACTGAAAACAGGGTCCTTTCATGGAAAGCGTCAGACAATCTTAACGAAAGCCTATAAAAACTGCAGTCATCAGAAATGTCACATGCTTTATAAGCAGTAAATTGACTGTCTCAATTTGAAAAAATTGTCAGTAATCATATGCAGCTTACATACATTATGTATTAAATATTCTCATTTAAAAAAAATTGATTCTCTCCCTTGCACCAGCCTGCATCTCCCTGACAAAGTAGAGGGGAGGGAGGAAAAGTGATAAAATAGCTGCTAAGTATGTACAGCTTCTCTATATGCAAGAGATTTTGGAGGTGTAAATTGTTGCTGAATTAAGTTGTAATGGCTCTGTCATCAGTAGGAGTAATCTAAATCCAAATCGGGGAGTGGGGGGAATAGGGCTTGCAAATGGAAGTTTGTCTCATAAATGTTTTTGTCCAGAACCTGATTCATAAACATTTCTGTCCTTCCTTTTTCAAGATTAAATTTCAGAGCAAATCAGCTGCAGGTTCAACAAGACAATAGAGCCTTCAAACAAACACCCCCCACCCCCCAATAATGCCTGAAAAAACAAGCTTGAACATCACTGAGTTCCCTATCTATCTGGTAATTGCTTCACTGCTGAATGAAGCATCGCCTATGTTCAGCCAACAGCCTTAGCCAGAAAAATGGACGGACATAGCTGGTGCTGTACTTTCTAGTTTTCCATTAATCAGAATAAATGCTAGATGGAAGCTTGCTGCCAGAACACAAGCTGGGTCCAGCAATAGTGAAGAAGCTGTGACCAATAGGATTCTTTGTGGGTCCAGTGAGAAATGCTGAGGAGAGGAGCATACACAAGGAGACTGAGTGGGGCCAGCTGAATGTTTTAAGTATGGATAAGAACAAAAAGCAAATTGCTGTTTTAAATTGGATATAGTTAACCTTCTGTGTAGTTATGGGTATATGACCTACAGTTCATGTATTTAGTCTGCAGATGAATAAATTTGACAAGTGCTGAGTCTTTTTCCTTGCAATACAAGAAATAGCATATCTGCATATATCACCCTTTTTCTGTATGCTAGTGTTGCCCCTAACTGTAGGTAAACTATTCCAAATGATTCCTCTCCAAAGATGAAAAGAACAAACTAGTCTTCAGTACACTGTATTTAGCACAAGTAAAGCACCTATCTGAACACCATTTTAAAATAAAACTACTGAACTTAAATTCTCTTTGAGGATACAGTTGTCAAATGGCCCAAGACACACATCACCTTGAAAAAATACAACTTGTTGTACATCAGCTAACATTAGTCTCTAATTTGATCACAGTGGGCCCTGTTTTCCCTACTTGCATTAAAAGTGTGCAATGGGAAACAAGGCATTTCCAAACTTTTTTTTTTAGGTGCTGCTGTTGAGCCATGTTGTCATTCCACAAAGGGAAAGCCGGAGCTATGGAATAAACACAGCACGAATCAAGGGAAGCCTACATAACAGGGGGCTTGCAATCACTTGTAGATCAAACCTACAGTCGGCCAGAGGGCTTTCCCTTTTGTGCATGTTCAGTGTCCATTTCTGCCTTCAGCAATAGCAGCACAACTTATTACCAGCCTGTTTACTCTGACCACTTGGGAATCATTCAAGTGTTAGAGCGTCTTTAAAGAGCAGTGACTCAGTATTATCAACTTGTGAGACTTGCTTGAGTTTAGTGATGAGCAGCCCAAAGAGTTTCCTGAACTTCATAATGCCCCCTTGTGTCCGGCCCACCTTCACTCAGGGCGGCTCTGTCAGGCGCTCACCTATCTCAGCACCCCTAGGTGGGGCATTGAAAACTAATTTAAACATTATTTCCAAAGAAAACAAAATACCCACCTCTTATCTGAGCTACTGACCCCAGGGCTTGCTCCCTGGAGTCCTTTCCCAGTCTGGTTGTTCTCCACAAGCTGGATCCTTATCCCCAGTCTGTTTCCAGGCCACTTTTATCTGGGATTTGGACCTGTCTAGGCCCTCTCACAGGAGCTTGCTCCCCTCCTGCCTGCCACCCTCTTCCTTCAGTGCCAGTAACAGGAGACAGCCTTCCTCCTGAAGCTCTTCTCTCCAGTTGAACTCTCCCAGGCTTTTAGGGGAATCATCCAGCTCTTACACAGGGGGTCTGATAGTTGACCTAGGCCCTCTGATGCCCAGCAGATCAGGATTAGTGGGGTGGGACAGGTGGAGAGGAAGGGCAGGGTAGCTGATCTGTCACAGGTGAAGCTGAATCAGACTCCTCATAAAGTTCTAGCCAGTCTGTAACACCCCAGCTCCTGGAGTCAGGTGATTGTGAATCTCTGCTTTGATTGATCAAAATTAAGTTTCTAGCTCTCATGTTTGAGGTGAAGCTTGAAAACCATGAACTTTAAAATCACAAAAAAACAGAAGACAAGTAGAAAGAACCCAAGATGCATATGGTGGAAAAAATTGTTTGGGTCTTTAAGCCAATTTAATTATTTTGGGGGTGTGAGGCTTGATTATTTTTTTTCAGCGCGTGGGGTCGGAAACTTTATCAATCATTGATCAGTTATGAAGACTTCAGTCCATCTTATGTGGAGGAGGAGGGAAGATGTGCTCCGGGTCTATGCCCCCTGATTCCATGTGCACCATGGGCTGCAGATGCTGGCAGGCATGATAGAAGTAGCTGTGCAAGTGTATGGGGTGGAGGGAGCATGAGGAACATCTTGCACAGAAGTTGTTGCAGCTTCCATTACAAAACTCAGCTTTTTAAAGAGAGCTTTGATTATGCTGGGGATCCAAACCTTTTCTTTAGGAGTTCACAGCTCGGTGTGCAGCTACAGGCCAGCCTCCTCTTGTAGCAGAAGCATACACTGGTCAGGCCCTTGGGAGCCCCTGCGTTAGCTCAGTCACTATGCCTCTACCCTATCGTTAAAGGGGCAGCTCCCATAAATTTATATAACCATTATCAAAAATATATACAATAGTAAAAATACTGAAAAAATTATTACTAAAAAAATCCCATTATAAATCTATTTCTAAAACATCTATTCTAGGAATCTCACACTCTCACTGGCCTTTGTACATCATCTCACTGCCTCTACAACTTTTTTTCTGGACTTCCCATGGTTTTGCTTTCCTCAAAACTGTGGCCATGATTGTATAGGCCAGTGTTAGTATTGCTTTAAAAATAAATAGGGTACAAGAAAGCTAAAACTGAGCTACCTTTGGCTACTGCCAGAGGCTTAGCACACTGCACGCCTGAAAATTAATGTGTGAAGGCACAGCTGTGTTTGTTGGGTTTGACCTAGAGTAGACAATTACAGTAAATTGTGGGTTATATCTACGCTACATGGCACTGCAACTGGGCCATTGTAGCACCCTAGTGCAGACGCTTCCTACCTCAATGGAAGGGTGTTTTCCATCAATATAGTTAATCCACCTTTCTGAGAGGCGATATATAGGTCAACAGAAGAATTCTTCTGTAACCTAGCTGTGTCTACACCAGGGGTGGGCAAACCTTTTGGCCTGAGGGCCATATCGGTGTTGCAAAACTGTATGGAGGGCCGGGTAGGGAAGGTTGTCTCTCCCAAAACAGCCTGGCCTCTGCCCCCTATCTGATCCCTCCCACTTCCCACCCCCTGACTGCCCCCCTCAGAACCCCTGACCCATCCGAACCCCTTCCTCCCCCCCGTTCCTTGTCCCCTGACTGCCCCATCCTGAGACCCCCTGATCCTAACCGCTCTCCTGAGACCCTGACCCTTATCCACACCCCTGTCCTCAGACAGGCCCCCCCCCCCCCGAGACTCCCACGCTTATCCAATCCTCCCGTTCCCCGTCTCCTGACTGCGCCCCCCTCCACCAGAACTTCCGCCCCATCCAACCGCTCCCTGTCCCCTGACTTACCCCTGGGCCCCCGCTGCCCTTTATCTAACCCCCGGCCCCAGCCCCCTTGCCATGCCGCTCAGAGCAGCATGTCTGGCAGCCGCGCCGCTTGGTCGGAGCCAGACGCGCTGCCCTGCAAGAGCGTGCAGCCCTGCCATCCAGAGTGCTTCCCGTGCAGTGGCGTAGCTGCAGGGGAGCGGGGACAGCAGGAGAGGGGCCAGGGGCTAGCCTCCCCGGCCGGGAGCTCAAGAGTCGAGCAGGATGATCCCACGGGCTGTAGTTTACTCACGTCTGGTTTACGCTGAGGGTTAGGTCAACCTAATTGTGACTCTCGGGGTGCAAAAACTTTCACAGCCTGAGCCACGTGGCGAGGTCAATCTAATTTTTAAGTGGACCAGCACTTAATCTCAGGTTTTGTTTTCCCCATTGATAATGCTAAAAGCTATATTTGCTTATCCTCTTTGCCCTGGGAGTTAGCTGACCCATGACCAGCTAACATATATTTTAGTTAAGGAATTCTGGATTCCTATTGTCAAAGCATGGTATCTATCAGGGGTGTGTGTGGGTATGTGTATATACATATACACACTAGCCTGTTTCAGAATCACTAAAATCTGTAGTAGTCAAACACTGTCAGTTTTGTCTGTGAACTGTGAGTCTTAGAACAAAGCGCCCTTATGGATTTTTGGAAGCTTTAATCTAAAGCACAGAGGCTGCACTACAGATTCCAGTGGGTCAACAGTTAACTTTGAGCAGAGAGAAGGTACTAGGGTAGAATCTGTTTAAATCCCACCTCAGGGGCTGGTATGAATGAAAACATTAAGAAGGTCAGATGAGGTAAAGAGCGTTTAAGAACTGAAAACCCCTGGGTTTTTTTTTCCCTCTATTAAAGATACCTTTTTCAGTCTCAAGTTTTTTACTTCTAACATTTCTTTAATTTACAAACCTGTCACCTTAGACTGATTGATAAGCTACATCTTGAATTTTAAACTGCTTAATTCAAGATTCTTTGAGTCTCCAACAAACAAGAGCTGCACTGTTAGTTTTAAACTGCAGTCTTTGTCAGATCAGTTTGACATGCAGAGATTTTTCAAAAGACTAAATGCTAACGTATAATTGGAATAGACGCACCTAGGCGTCTCTGTAGACTTCATTATTTTTGTATTCTAGTTTCCCAGGGAGGGGTTTTTGTAAAGCATTTCTTGACTAAAGAGTCCAGTTTTCTTTTCCATAACACAACAGGGAGTACTGATTGGATACTGCAGGTAACTTAAGTAATTACTAATGAGGGACTATAAAACTGTTGACATTGCCCAGTTTTCACTTGTCTGGGCAGTGCCCAGTACAGTAAATCATTGATCCCTGATTGGAACTTCTGAATGCTATCTCAGATGAGTAATTAGTAATTTACCACAAAAGAGAAGTAAGGATGCAGTGATAATAGTCCTAGTGACATACTTTTAAGGATGTCTCTTTTAGTGTATCATACCAAATGTGCACTCCTTATATGCAGAATAGCAGCTCCTGTTTCAGAACCTGTTTACTAAACCAGCATTTTATAAAGGACTTCGGGAATATGTGGGTGAAAAAGGAAACCTTTAATGCTTTTGCCGGTTTGTTTCTTCTTAAGTGCTACAGAGAAGCTGAGGTAAACTGGCAGGCTGTCACCCATATTTCCCATGTATACTTGCCTTCCACTGAAATCAGCCACATGCCAAAGGATGACACATGCTGCTGTAGCCGGCCTGTGCCTTAGCTTGTTTATCTGTATTTGCTGGCCTTTGCCATGTTGAACAATAAATTTTTTTTATATAACCTGTAGGAGAAAAATTCTGGTATTTCCAGACCTTGCAGAACCTCTCTCAGGTATTTTGAAGTTTAAAGAGCAAATGCCATTCTATTAAAGCGTGCTCTGAGTAAAGAAGGTTGTAAATGAGATGTACTTTTATACAAACTGCTGCCCTTATTGCATTATTGACTTGTTTTTTTGTTGCTGGTTTTTTTGCTGCCCTTTTGTGCTGCTCCATAACATTCATTAGTTTTATACTTCTGCAATGCAGTGGAATAATCTGAAAAACACAGCGAAGTTGTACCTCTTTCCTCCCTGACTTCCTAAACAGTGAATTAGCATTTGGAAGCTTCAGATTCATTGCATTAGTTGTCATTTAAAATGACCGATTAAACAATTATTATTTCTTAGTAAAGTTGTTGGCTATCATTGGCCTACAATTATTGCCTATTTACTTGCAGTCAGCTAATGGCACCCATCAACTAATGGGATAACTAAGAAATCCCTGGATGGAGCAGTAGAAAAAGAGAGCACTCAATTCAATTCAAGAAATACCTGTTGGTTCTCGAACGGCATGACATTTTTACTTTGCATATAGGTGTTATAAAGATAGTTGACCATACGCTTTCACTGAATGCATCTGTCAGTCCCTCTCTATCTATATCCAAGGTTCAGTTAACACACTTCCTATGGTAGCCAGTTGATATTTGAGGGGTTTGTCATCCTCCAGTTCTTCCTTTGTCATTCTTCTTTTTCTGATCTGAATTGCTGCTGCTTTCTGTCACAGGAACCAGCTTCTAGGTACTGAGATTTAAATCTTTAGTAGACTTCTCAAATAGTGGTGGGTGCTGTAATGGGGAAAAAATAAAATATTGAGTGAGACTACTGTTCATTTGTGTTCTGGCAATGTGCATTTGCACACTTTTTAGTACCTTTCATGCTAAAGCTTCAGAGAACAAAGTAGTGTAAATACCGTGATAAGGAATATGTCTTTGACACCCACAGATGAGCCATTCACCCTGGAAGCCTTAAATTTGGTTACCCATATCATTGCTTTGGCTTCTGTAATTACTCACATTTATGGTGGTAAAAATTTCAGTCCTTCAAGCCCAGCTGACGCCATAAGACTAGCTCACTTCTTGTTGTAGTGGGTTATACGGATTAGATGTACACTTTATATAGTAATAGAATATTTCCTTCATTCTTTTCAGTTTCTCAGTATGGAGAAAGGGAAGGGATTTTCAGTTTTCACTATACTTAACATAATTTCCCATTACTCAGCCAAGCCCCGTTGTCAGGTGTTTTAACAGGCTTTTTATCGTATAGCCCACATGCCAGATAATCAAATTGAAGTTACTTCAGTAAGATTGTTCAGATAACAGATAGTTCTCCTGTGTTTCTCCAATCATATATACTGCTGCTTCAAAGAGGAAGAGAATAAGCCAGGTTAGATTTTGTTATACACTTTGTTATACACTTTATTTCCAGATCTGATGCATTGCGATTTCAGTTAGTAAAGGTATCAAATCACAGAGTATTGGAGAGTGCTACCTTTTTTCCGCACTGATCTGTGATGATTTTCAAAAAGTGCAGAAGGCTGGAAAGTGGAACTCATGGGCAGAATACAGAGAACCTGGTGATTTTAAAAAGTTCTACTCATGAGCATTGTGTGTATTAGTGCTTGCTGGAACTTCAGGTAGTTTTTATTACAGGTGTGATGGTTCTTGGGGCACCTCGGACTGTCACTTTATTACCCCCTGCCTCTTATGAGAGGGAATCTCAGCTCAGTAACACTATGAGCCTTTTAGCCACTCAAGCACTCTCCTCTGGGCTATACCAGCCCTTACTTCACCTTGCAGGTTAACAATAGGTGCAGTCCAAGTCCTATTTGAATTGTTCCCCTGTGATATCCACCCCCTGACACATGCTACTCGTAGAAATTCCAGATACTTAGCATGCAGAGTACCCCAATTTACCAGTTTAACATTAAACCTCCACTTCTGTAAACCACACAGCACTTGCAAGCACTTATGATAAAGCAAAAGCAGGCTCATTTAAGAAAGGGCAAAGAATTAATTGGAAGTGGGAGAAGGTGATGAAAGCAAATGGTTACAATACAAAACAAAATCATAAAATGTGAATCTGGGTCTACACTTATTAATAGTTAAATTTCCTATATAATAAAGTAGGCTTTCCCCAAAAGTTCAGTCCATTGCAGACCTAGCTGGTTTCATAAAAAACAGAATCCAAATGGAAAAGGAGTACTTGTGGCACCTTAGAGACTAACAAATTTATTAGAGCATAAGCTTTCGTGAGCTACAGCTCACTTCATCGGATGCATTTGGTGCATCTGATGAAGTGAGCTGTAGCTCACGAAAGCTTATGCTCTAATAAATTTGTTAGTCTCTAAGGTACCACAAGTACTCCTTTTCTTTTTGCGAACACAGACTAACACGGCTGCTACTCTGAAACCTGTCAGAATCCAAATGGTCACTCTTTAAGGGATTTCCTCAGTGAATGGATATGGTGTCTTTCCCTACACACTGTTATACTGAAAGAATCTTTTGTCTTTATTCATAGCCAAGGCGATCTCCTACCTGCTATAATGTTCCTTTTCACCTCCAAGTGGTTTCTGTCCTTGGCAGTTGTCTCTGATAGTTTTCAATTGAATGTTCTGAGATGTGGTAAGGATAAACAAGAGAACCTTGCATTACCTTGCCAGCTGATAGCGGGGGTTGGGGGGGAGACAACTCTCTCTTGCTTGAATGGGTCATCATTGAAACACACTACCTCCTGGTGACTAATTTCTACTTCAAGTGCATAAGCATACTTTCAATATAAATACATTATTCCTTAAATATTACCCATAAGTAAATATATCTTGCAACGATTATAAATCTTGGTAAGTTATGAGCTTTCTGTAGGTAACTTGCATGTTGTTATTTATGAATAAATATCTGGTCAGACGTGGTGTAGTGAGTTTGTCAGGTCTGAGGTAAGAGCTGTTTGCAAAGAATAGGGACCTTTTGCCAAAGAACTTCTGTGTCGTGCCAAATCTTCATCCAAATTTGATGAGGTACTCCCAGTATTTTTCAATGTTACAAGGAGAAAAGTAAACCAAGAGCACTTGCTACCAATAACTTTATTGTAGCTTCTCAGATTGGCCCAGAAAATGAGTGACACTGTGAAATCAAATATCCTTTGATGGTTAGGTAAAGATTTTCAGCTTCTGGTATTTTCTAGAAGCTGAAATACATGTTTTTTTCAGTTTCATGATCATACTTTTTATCTGCCCAGAGTTTAGGTGTTGAGTGGTTAGGGTCAGAATAAGGATGTAATTGTGAGATGAATGCAGTGATGTCTATGTCTATGGATGCCTAAGATTGCCCAGGTATTAAAATTTCAGAGCAGTGGTTTTCAGCCTTTTTCCATTTGTGGACCTCTATAAAATTTCAAATGGAGGTGCGGACTCCTTTGGAAATCTTAGACATAGTCTGTGGACCTCCAGGGGTCTGCGGACCACAGGTTGAAAACCACTGCTTTAGGGTATCATTTGCAATTTTTTGGAATTTAGCCAGTCTTTTACTCCTCTGGCTGGAGTTCAGCGATTAAGTCTGGAAGTAATTTTTTTTCAGAAAGTATGTGCAAAAACAGTTCAGTTATTGCCAAATACTGAAGAGGACTTCTGCTGCTGTCACTTTCTGTGACCTTGAATGGCTGTAATGCCTCAATGAATGGAGGTAAAATTTTAGGGGGAGAGAGGATCCCTAGGTTATGGTGGTCTGGGAACATGAACATGCTGTTTAAAACAAGTGATTACCAGTCACTTATTATTTCCTAATGGTTAACTATTTGAATGCCTTCATTTCTCCATTAGTGAAATAGATTTACTATACAAGCCCTCTGTGAGGCAAGATGAAGCTTGTCTGTTTGCTTTTATTAGGGTCTTTGTGAAGTACTAGGGGTTCCTTTGACCACAGTATTATCATTCGTTATGAGTCAGAAACACAAATTTGCAACAGCTGAGAATTTCCATTGTTGTCAATGGAGCAAGGCTTCTTTACACCAACAGAGGGTCTACCCCCAAATATGTACTTTTAGTAAATGTAAAACTAGGTTATTCAAAAAACATTGCTTAGCATTTTTTACAAATTCTTTTTTGAATCTAGGCTTGTGAGGTTATTAATTTCCTAACCACATTCTGCCTTTGTCATCCTTTCTCCACAGAATGTGTATGTAAACATAAATCGCATCATGTCAGTAGCAAATCGTTTGGTTGAATCTGGCCATTATGCTTCACAGCAGATTAAACAGATAGCTAGTCAGTTGGAGCAAGAGTGGAAGGCATTTGCTGCAGCCTTGGATGAACGAAGCACCTTACTGGATATGTCCTCCATCTTCCACCAGAAAACTGAACAGGTCAGTAAATGGGACACAGCCAATGAAAGCTAGCAAGCTGAAAGTATAAACCAAATTACCTGATTTAGCCATGAAACCAGTTAAAAACAAATCCAGAAAGCAATTTAGCTCCATTTTGGATGGGGCTTAAAAGGAAGCAAAGGCTACAGGCAGAAGACTTGATCTCTGCTCAGCTCTACAGTAGTATGGAACTTCATCATCACATTTAAACAGAGCCTTGTTCTCCCTGACTCAAGACTGCCTGGGTTTTAAGTCACTGCTCCTTGTGCTCTATTCACAAGGCTCCTTAGAACACCAATACAGGTTAGAAATTAGAAAGCAAAAGGATGTAGAAATTTAATGATTTGAGCATAGAGGCTTAACCTGGGGCAAGCTTTTGAGATGATGAAGAAAGTAAAAAAAAATAGTATGAATATATAATATTGCTGGCAAACAATAATTTGGCCAGCAATTCCTTGCCTTTTGCCTCACACGATGAGAGATGATAGTGTTTGACATGTGAATATCAGTCCCAGAATGGTTCAGTATTTAAGGAGCATTTCAGGAAACACCTATTGAGTAGTAAACCTAACTCACTGGAAAATTAGGGGAAGTAAAGTACGTAAGTGTCTGTCTTTAATCTGCTTTTGGAGTTGAGTGGGGGATGTTGACTCAGTGCCCCATAAGAGTACACCTAACTTCCATTGGCATTACATATCCCTGTTCCTGGCTTTAGGCCCCCTAACAACTTAAAATGCCAGTCATAAGCCATGTGCAACAACCAGTGAATTAATCAGGTCCAGGAAGAAATAGGCCTAAGTTTTCCACATTGCCAGGTTAATAGCCTTGATAACTAGAGCATGTTTTTCCCTTCAGGGAATTAGTTGCAACCTAGTTGAGAGAGACATGCTCTTGAGTCTCCCATCAATATTCCATTTCCTTGTTGGTGTGTTTTGTAAGCTGCTGGGGGTGGTTTTATTGATGGGGAGCACTAGGCTTTGTGAGCTAGGTAAGAAGGTAGCGTGTTAAGTATAGTCCCTGTAGATATTTGTCAGTTTTCTCCTGTGACATGCCAAACTGAGTTCCAGAAAAATTGCCATTTGCTCGTAACTGATATAAGTGGCCTGTTGGGAACAAGGTCATTTGGCCACAAAAATTTAAGAAGCAGTCTAATGACTAATTGTCTTAAAGTGGATTTTTGCATGTTTACTAAGAGGAGATGTTAGATTCTTAAAACCAAATTGTTTGAGAATGTGAATCCATTAATTGACAGACAACCCTACAGTGCTTCCAGCATGCTAATGATGATGCTTTGGTCTAGGGAAGCAAATAGCTGATCTTAGTCCATTTCTGGTAAATAGAAGTCCTTATTGCAAGTACAGCTGTTGCTAAGAGAGACCTTTTTTGGCAGTCTCAACAGTGAGGCCATAGAAGGGCGAGTCATGAAACATAAACTATTTTCATGCATCTATAGATGTGGTCATTCTAGGTCAGTTTGTGATACTTGGTGGGACGTGTGGGACTTTACCAGTGCTTGTGCTGTATTTGTTCCCTGGCTAACTTAAAGATTTGCATCGCTACAGTTACCAGTCTGACACTTTTGAAAAGCACCATATGCAAAAACATAATTGCATGTTGGTGTGCCTCCTGACCAAAGTGGAGTGGGTTATTTTTTCAAATGAACTGCATCAGTGTCTGAAATTAGGAATGTATTTCACAGAAAGGTTGTTTTTGTACCTGGCAGTTAACTGACAAGTTATGACTGACTGTGTCCAAGCCATTTTGGGAAGTTACTACATGCTTCAGTACAGAGTGTACAGAAATGTGAATTGGTGAGAGAGAAGTAAAATAAATTAAAGGAAAGTCTTAGTCTGCAGAAGAGAAGAATGAGGGGGGATTTGATAGCTGCTTTCAACTACCTGAAAGGGGGTTTCAAAGAGGATGGCTCTAGACTGTTCTCAATGGTAGCAGATGACAGAACGAGGAGTAATGGTCTCAAGTTGCAATGGGGGAGGTTTAGATTGGATATTAGGAAAAACTTTTTCACTAAGAGGGTGGTGAAACACTGGAATGCGTTACCTAGGGAGGTGGTAGAATCTCCTTCCTTAGAGGTTTTTAAGGTCAGGCTTGACAAAGCCCTGGCTGGGATGATTTAACTGGGACTTGGTCCTGCTTTGAGCAGGGGGTTGGACTAGATGACCTTCTGGGGTCCCTTCCAACCCTGATATTCTATGATTCTATGATTCTATGAAAGAACAGGGTTTGCAGTCTGCTGGGATTAATTAAATTAGTTTCTTTTAATTGCTCCTTCTGCTGTGTTCATTTGACAATTAGCTGTGATGGATTCTAATACTCTCTCCATAGGAAAACTGGCTGTGATTTATCAGCTATCTGATTAGCCATAGGGGATGAAAGTTGAGGTGGAGAAGAAACCGGGTGAGAAAGGAATGGTTTGCAACAGACTGAGACTACAAATGGTTGCCTTTAAACTGTCATTTGCATTTAGGACTTTCTGTTTACATGCAAATAGCTTTAAGTCTTTAGTTATTTTAGTGCTTCCATATATGCTTATCTGCTTCCCAGATCCAACACACTTAACTGAGAAGAGTACCTCTTGTTTAAGTTGCATCTCCCCTTATGCTCACTGTTGTAGTGGGTAGCATAATACAGTGGTTTTCAACCTTTTTTTTTTCATTTGCAGACCCCTAGAAAAATTTCAAATGATGGTGCAGACCCCTTTGGAAATCTTAGACAGAGTCCACGGATCAAAGGTTGAAAACCACTGGCATAATAGGGTTTAGTTGCGTTTGGTGTATGTGATGTGGCATTCGTCTCATGCCTTTATCTTCTTTGATTAGCTGAAAAATCAAGAAACTGTCTGAGTGAAAGTAAGCACCAGAAATGAGAAGTGTATTTAGCAGTTGAGTTCACTTTGAAGGTTTCTGACATTAAGTAGGCCAGCTTCAGTGTGTGTGTGTGCGCGCGTGCGCGCACGCTTGTGTAGCACTTCAGAGAGTGCTGGAGAACTAAAAACATGGACTCAAACAGATTGTTGGTTGTATTATGGAAATTATTTGACTTGTGAACTCACATATTCCCTTACGTTAGATGGTTTTCATCAAATAACACTTTTTAAAGGTCCTACCCACCCAAAATAGTTTTTCACACTCCTATCTATGAGCATCGGTAATAAGTTTTACTTACTGATAGCGTCTTACCATATGTACATCTGGGAATGACACAATGTGGTTTTTCAATTCCTAGTACATGAACAATGTGGATTCATGGTGTAAGGCCTGTGGTGAGGTAGAGCTTCCTTCTGAACTACAAGATTTAGAAGATGCCATTCATCATCATCAAGGAATATATGAGCATATCAGCCTGGCTTACTCAGAGGTAGGCAGTTTATTTATTCCATTAGGCTGCTGACTTATTTATAGTATGTTTAAATAAAATGATGGTTACATCACCAACTGACAAAAACCAGAAAACTATCTGCTAAGTTTGGCACTATGCCTTGAAGTATTACACAGAAGGGCAGAGTGTTAGACTTAACTTCGAATTCTGGCTTTTGCTGGTCTGTTTTTCAAACTCAGACTTGGTTTCTGGCTTTTGTTCTTGTGGGAAGAACTTTAAACTGCCTAGCTGGGATACCATAATGCTTCCCCTGCAGGCTGCCTTGATGCAGACAGCTTGGCAATGTATGAAGCGGTGTATTTTTTCCATTATGTATTACTTAATGCCATTAAAAGATGTTCAGATGTATTATGATACTGTCATTAAAATAAGTTTTTAAGTGCACAGCAAATGTGAAATACCTTTGGAAAAGCACTGAATTAGGAGTCAGCACTTAAATAAGTGTTTTAAAACTTCCTGTTTATTGCAAAAAGCTAAAGCAGATTGGAGTAAGGATTGCATTATTCGTTCGGCAAACTAAAATCAGATACCTTGTTCTGCCAGCAGTAAAAAACCATCTAAAACTAGCCAGTGTGTGTACACATTCAGGATTTATAATATTTTAACATGTTCAACATCACTGTTAGTTTTCAAAAAGTCATAAAATCCTGGCTTTCAGAGTTACAACCACAAGGTTGCACTTCTAAGCTAGAGAATGTATTTACAGCTGAGTTACCAACTCTAGGAAACAATTTATTTTGAAAAATGCTGGCAGAACACCAATAGAGCACAAAAAAATAACATCCATCATGAAGTTTCTGGTGTGCTTTAAATATTTCAGGGTCCCAAAGGGGCAGGAAATCAAATGGGTGTTGGCTTTCCTTTATAACTAAAATGTCCTGTATTAACCATTTTTCTGTTCAGTCTTTCTCACTCCATCTCCTTTAGTGTCAATGTGTATTGTGATAGGTTTCAGAGTAGCAGCCGTGTTAGTCTGTATCTGCAAAAAGAAAAGGAGGACTTGTGGCACCTTAGAGACTAACAAATTTATTAGAGCATAAACTTTTGTGGGCTACAGCCCACTTCATCAGATGCACAGAATGGAACATATAGTAAGAAGATATATATGTACATACAGATAAGTTGGAAGTTGCCATACAAACTGTGAGAGGCTAATTAGTTAAGATGAGCTATTATCAGCAGGAGAAAAAAACTTTTGTAGTGATAATCAAGGTGGCCCATTTAGACAGTTCACAAGAAGGTGTGAGGATACCTAACTTAGGGAAATAGATTCAATATGTGTAATGACCCAGCCACTCCCAGTCTCTATACAAACCCCTAATGCTATCTAGTTTGCATATTAATTCAAGCTCAGCAGTTTCTCCTTGGAGTCTTCAGAGTAGCAGCCCTGTTAGTCTGTATTCACAAAAAGAAAAGGAGTACTTGTGGCACCTTAGAGACTAACAAATTTATTTGAGCATAAGCTTTCATGAGCTACAGCTCACTTCAATGGATGCTCACAAAAGCTTATGCTGAAATGAATTTGTTAGTCTCTAAGGTGCCACAAGTACTCCTTTTCTCCTGTTTTTGAAGCTTTTCTGTTGCAAAATTGCCACCCTTAAATCTTAAAATCCAGAGAGGTTGAAGTGTTCTCCCACCGGTTTTTGAATGTTATGATTCCTGATGTCAGATTTATGTCCATTTATTCTTTTGCATAGAGACTGTCCGGTTTGGCCAATGTAGCCCACGAAAGCTTATGCTCTAATAAATTTGTTAGTCTCTAAGGTGCCACAAGTACTCCTTGTTCTTTTTGTGGATACAGACTAACACGGCTGCTACTCTGAAACCTGTCATTATAAGATGAAAAGTAATTACAAGTTAATTGTCTCATTTTAAATTTGTGGCTAACATTTTAATTTATATCCCTTTGGACTTGACTGAATTCACAAGTTCTCTTTCTGTGTGTAAAACATACCTTGTTTTCCCTGTTTTGTGCTGACAGAGTCCTTAAAGGAAAGGAGAACGGTTGAAATTGTTTCTTACGACAAACCTGAACATTTGATACAAGTTTTAATGTGTTTAAGACTTGGTTTCTTTAGTTTTTAACATCTGGCCTCCCAAGAAAAGAAACTGTCTTTGAAATTTTTAACAACCCCATTTCTTCAAGCTCTTTCAGTCATCCAGTGGATCCTGGTTTGAAAAAAAAAGAGTCAAAGGCTAGACTCAGTATTCCTGCTAACTCAAACGAAAGCACTTCATGGTGGAGAACAGGGCAACAGGGAGAATTGTGAAATGATATTCAGACATGTAAAGAGCAATACAGTCTTGAAGCAAAACAAAATTAGTTTTTCTTCTTGAATTAGTTATGAAACATTGCAAGTGGAAATGAAACTTCACTTGAACATCTTATTTTTTCTAACCAAAGCTGTGGAAAAATTGGATGGTCTGTCATTTTAGTCTTTTGGTGCTATAGTACCTGATGGTGATGAGTAGGAAAAATGAATTAGACTATATATCCTTTGTAGGCAAGACTTTACTCAGGCAAACTATGTGGAGTTTTTGCCTGAGACTGGAAGTTGAAATCCTATGTTTTCAGCTTGAGTACAGCTAGGTATCTATACAGAATCCCTTGAAATAAATGAGGCAAGACTTCATCACAACGGCAATTCCCGCCTCAATGTGATGAAGAACTGACAGTACCTGGAATGCAGAACCAATATCTGGATGCATAATGTTCACACATGATCAGTGTGGCGGTGCCATGGTACCATCAAGAGCTTGTTACTCAACAGAAAGAGTTCAACTTTACCCTCCTTTGACACAGATTCAAATCCAGTAGTTGTTAATGAGTGATGTATGTATATGTGAAAACCTTGAGTTTTAGGCTGTCTACACTGCTTTTTTGTCGGTAAAACTTTTGTCGGTTGGGGTGTGAAAAAAAACACACACCCTGCCTGACAAAAGTTTTACTGACAAAAGTGCCCGTGTGGATAGCATTTTGTTGGCGGGAGATGCTTTCCTGCCGACAAAGTTACCACCCCTCATTGGGGGTGGTTTTATTGTAAAGAGCGGCTACATTGCGTACCTTACGGTGGCACTACTGTAGCGGCACAACTGTGCCACTGTAAGGTGCGTAGTGTAGACATAGCCTTAGTGTCCTAGATGATCTGTTAATCTTTTAAAAAAAACTCAATAAAATAGCTGGATTATAGCATATGCTTCAGTCACTTTAGGATGAATGAATTATGGGCAGAGGAAGAAGTAGCCTATTAATTCCAGAATTTGGATTGACCATGTTTTTAAGCATTACACTTGTAATGTGTTGACAAATAGATGTACTTTTTCCCTACTTTGTAACCAACTTCAAAACTAAACTTGCTTCTAAGCCTTGATTGTAGCTTGCAAATTTGAGATACTAATTCCTTTAGTAGGAAGAATCCTACAGTGCCTAATGAACATAAACTCAGATACTGGATATACATGTGGATCAATGTATGCCCAATCACTGAAATGCAGCTAAAGCTAAAATCTTATAAAATTAATGTGGCATGCATACAATGGACTAAAAACTAGCTAATTGATGATTCTCCATTTACAATCACATGTTGAGACCATCATCAAGCCAAGTGTTTCCAGTGGGGTTCTGCAGGAATTGGTTCTTTGTCCAGCGTTGTTTAATATTTTTATCAATGGACCTGGAAGGCAACATAGTCATCACTGATCAATTTTGCAGATGATGTACAAATTGAGGGAGGTGTAAATAATGAAGAGGACAGACCACTGATTCAGAATGATTGTAAACTGGGATCAAGTAAACAATATACATTTTAATATGGCTAAATATAAATGTACATATCTAGAAACAAAGAATGTAGGCCATACTTACGGGATGGGGAACTCTATCCTTGGAAGCAGTGGGGATTGTAGTGGATAATCAGCTGAATGCGAGCTCCTGGTGTGATCCTGTTGCCAAAAGAGATAATGTGATCCTGGGATGCATAAATGGAAATCTTGAGTAGAAGCAGAGAAGTTATTTTACTTCTGTAATTGGCAGTGGTGTGACCACAGCTGGAATACTGTGTCTAGTTCTGGTGCCCACAATTCAAGAAGGATGTTGATAAATTTCCGAGGGTTCGGATAAATGCTACAAGAATGACGAAAGGATTAGAAAACATGACTTATAGTGATAAATAAATTGAACTCCTTAAGTCTAGCATATCAAAAAGATAGTTAAGGGAATGACTTGATCAGTCTGTAAATATCTGTGTGGGAAACAATATTTCAAAATAGATTCTTCAGTCTAGCGAAGAGAGATATAACACGATCCAATGGCTAGAAACTGAAACTAGACAAATTCAGAGTGGAAATAAGGAAGACCATACATTTTTAACAATGAGAATAATTAGCCACTGGAACAATTTATCAAAGGTCCTGGTGGATTCTCCCTCACTGTCCGTTTTAAAATCATGATTGCATGTTTCTGTAAAAGATCTACCTGATGAATTCTTTTGGGGAAGTTCTTTGGCCTGTGCTGTACAGGGTATAAGACTAGATGATCGCAGTGGTCCCTTCTGGCCTTGGAATCTATGAATATGATGGAACATATTAACTATTTATCACCTCACAGTAACTATGCACAGTAGTCTAGGATAGGATGTGAAGAATACTTTCCCCTGTTACTTTACAAGGAAAAAAGTTCATAGGTGTACGGTTACCAGAGTAATAAAGTCGGTCAGAACACAGGGGCTAACATCGTATTTTTATGGAAAGTTTCTTGTGTACTCTTTTTAAGTAAAAAGATCTGGGCCTTACTTTCTTGACATAACTGCAAGAAAAAAACCCAGTCTCTAACATTGTTCTGGGTCATTAGTTGAGTTACTGATTAAGAAAGAAAAGTGTCATCTACTGAACTACCAGTTTTTGCTGCATATATAGATGCCTATTTTCTATCCTACTTTACTTTGTAGGATATTCATATTTTCAAATGTACTTTCTTTGGTCATATTACAATATTTTGTTTTTAAACCTAACCACTCAAATAGGTAAGGCGCGTGTGTGGGAATAAACATAAAATGCTTCCCTCTTTAAGAACTGGGAAAAGAGAGAACCTCTGAAACTCTGCAAGGCTGTGGCATACTAGGAAATACACAATAGGAAAGAACCCTGTACAATCTCTAGATTGGGTTGGACTTGAGACACTAGGTCTTAACTGTCTCTAAAGTCTGATTTTCATTGAATGAGAGTTGTCTTTTTTTTTTTTTCTTACTTCACAATTGGAAGGCGTTCTTTCCACAATAGTACAGTTGTAGGCTGTCTGAGCACTGCACCAAATTCCTCCTACAAATGACAGCATCTTAATTGGAATTAATCTTGAAAATTAATTTCTTAAGGATTTAAACAATGAGTATTCAACATTTGTTAAAAGTAACCGTTCCTTTTTATTTGATCATTGCTGCTTTTTCTTCAGCTAGTAAGACTAACTGTGATAGGTTGCTGTATTCTTTTGAAATTATTTTGCACTTTAATGGTTGGGTAGAATCAAGATAATACTATTAGAATTAACCTGATACTCTGATATCAGTACTACAGGTTAAAATGTAGCAAGATTTGTCATGTATTTCTCAACATTATGCTTCAGAGAAGCACTTTGGCTCTGATAACATCCACATCTTATTCTAATGTTAAGTCGCAAGTAATAGCAAACTTTGACTTAAGCTTGTGAAATGAACAGAATTCAGTTAAAACCAACTTTGGTCTTAACTTGCATCACTTTGACTCTTATTGAAAAGTCACTAGGAAGATGAGCTTTATTGGTAGACCACTGTTTCAGAACAGTAACTTAATGCATACAGTGGACATCATATATGTCATTTTCTCTGCACTATCTGTTGTAACAGCAGTGTGTTCCCATTCTGGGATTAGAGAGATTGAGAGTGCTAGGTGTCGCGTCTTTAATGAATCTGTTCTGTATAATTTTGTAGTCTGCGTTCTTCATTAATGAGTTTTCGAACAGAAACTTAATGCTTCATCCTTCTTGCTGGTCAGGTGAGCCAAGATGGGAAGTCATTACTTGACAAACTTCAGCGACCTTTGACTCCTGGAAGCTCTGACTCATTAACAGCTTCTGCTAACTACTCCAAGGCAGTGCATCATGTCCTGGATGTCATCCATGAAGTACTGCACCACCAGCGACAACTGGAGAACATTTGGCAGCATCGGAAGGTCCGCCTGCACCAACGGCTTCAGCTGTGTGTTTTTCAACAGGATGTCCAACAGGTTAGTTCTAGTCTCCTGATGTTTGTATTTGTGACCAAATACGCTATTAACAAAGATTAGAAAATAATTCAAAACAGGCAATTCCTGTATAAATTAGAAAATCCAAGCCCAAAGTTACCAGGCATAGGCAGAGACTCAATCGAGAAGAAAATGAAAAGGTAGATGGAAGTAAATTTTCTGGTATAAAGTGTACTGTAGGCAAAATCCCGCAGCTACAAATTTGTAGTACCTAGCAACCCACTATTAGGTATTCATTTGTGCTTTATGTCACATAGAACTTTTCAGCTTACGGTAATGACAGCAATGAATTATTGGTAATGGTTGAGCAGTGATGCCATGAGGAAGCATGGAAGTTGAGATGCATAGCTTGCATACATCTTAGGGAATGAGTCAGGCTTTTTTTGAGCAGTGGAACACTGATCAGAACACAAAGTTTCTCTGTCTATTTTGAAAAATAGAGGACATCTTTAACTTTCCTCTGGTTAGCCATCTGTGAGAAGCAAAAGTCACTCCAGTTTAATGACTCACCTACAGGTTAGCACTAAAAAATAATTGATGAGGATACTTGAAACTTATGTAGTGCTAAAATGCTCAAAGCACGTTAGAGAGAGACCCCTGTGAACATAAGTGTAATCTCCCATTTTATGGATCAGGAAATTGAATTGAAGAGGTTTGACGTAACCAAGGCCACGCTTGTAGCTGGTGGATCCTAGCTTGCAGCTGAGGACCTCCTAAATCAGCTGTGCTTAGACCTCCAAGACAGTAGCTTGTTTTTTTTGTTCAACAATTAAACAGTGCCCTAGAATTGACAGTCAATCCAAAAGTAAATGTGCTATCAGCTGTGCCTGATTGAGACAGTACTGTGATGGATTTGCCAAGCAGGAGACTACAACTTCTGTCAGCTCCTTTCTTATTCAGAATGAGGTCCATAGATCCTAGACATTGGGATTTCTGCTCCTGTGCAGCGTTGGAGGCAGACCAGTCCTGTTAGACAGAGGCAGGGGAGATGTGGCTCCACCTCTGAGAAACAGCCAGATTTGGTCTGCCTTTCTCCTCATAGTCACTGGGAAGTCTGTGCCCCCTCCCCCTCATCGTTCACCCATGCAGAGTGCAGCATGACAGAAAGAAAAGGAGTACTTGTGGCACCTTAGAGACTAACAAATTTATTAGAGCATAAGCTTTCGTGAGCTACAGCTCACTTCATCGGATGCATTTGGTGGAAAAAACAAATGCATCCGATGAAGTGAGCTGTAGCTCACGAAAGCTTATGCTCAAATAAATTTGTTAGTCTCTAAGGTGCCACAAGTACTCCTTTTCTTTTTGCGAATACAGACTAACACGGCTGCTACTCTGAAACCAGCATGACAGAGATGCTAAGGAGGGAGGGAAAGACAGATTCTCTTCTGCACATCCCCTGCTGATGAAGTGCCTGCATAGAGATGTGTGCTTGTTCTGTGGAGGCCTAGGCCACGCAGGGGGAGTGTAGGTTGAAGTACAGGTACTAGAAGGCCCGGGAAACTTCCCAGCCAGCCTCTGGAGCCCAGGTTCTCAGCCATGACTGACTGCAGAGCAGCTGTGCAGCCCCTACTCTACAGCTGCTGTGACAGCAGGGAGCTGACAGGGATCCAGAGGCAGAGAAAGGATGAGCCTTGATAAGAGGCCCCTGGGTCCAACCCTTTCCTCAGTTCTACAGCATGCCCACTACAGTGACTCCAGGTTGTTATTTCCTAGCAGCATCAGCCCAAGTGCTGTCTTCCAGTGCCGTAAGTGGGCCAAAGACTCTGAACCTATAGGGTTGGAGCCAGGTGCTCCTTGAATCAGGTCAACCTATCTGCAGGCCACAACCAGGAATCTCCGATGAACAAAGCATGGGACCCAGGGAGGATCCTTTTGGACCCATTGCAGCACCAATGTCCATTCCGAGCAGCCACTTTCTCAGAGCAAGAAAGCTGCTCAAAAGAGTAACAACAAGGCCCTTCTCCCCCACCCCAATGGACTGTCAGTCTGAAATTCCTCTCTTCTGAGGAGGATCAGGATCAAGGGCATCAGTGTCTCTCAGACTTTTGGACCAGGGCCTCGGGCCTGAATTCATTTGTGTGGGCGGTCCCCAAAAACATAAGCCACAGATCGGCGGGCACCCCAGCTTGCAGTGCCACTCACTCAGATTTGGCATCCTCCCTCCCCATTTTCTGTCATGATGGAGGGTCAGCCAGGCCAAACCGGAATGAATGGTGCTCTGACCTGTCATGAAGGGCCACAGCACCACTCAGCTTTAGCCTGGCACCTTTTCTATTGGCTTGCCGGTTGCTGGCGTTGCAACCAGCAACTGTAAATTGCACCCATGCATGTTGGTGCCAGCAGCCATGCCACTGTTAGCACACAGGTCACATGGCTGCTGGGAGCACTGCTATTGCGGCACTCAGATCCGTTGGTAGGCCGGGCTCTCTGTGTGCCAGGGCAGTGGCTGAGGCTTGCACTTCTCTCCACACTAGGGGGCGGAACAGATAGGCTCTGCTCACCAGCAGGGAGGACTATAAAGGCTTCTCCCTGTGGAAGAAGAGGAGATAGAGACAGCTGGTCATCCTAGATATCCTACAAATGTCAGCAATAGAATCTCTCTCTCTCCTACTTCACAGGAAATAAGACCGTTGCTCCATATTATTCCTGTTTCCCCCCTCTCCTTCCCATCTCCTCCCAACAAGTCATGAGGCTGCTCAGCTGTTCTCAATCTCTGGTATCTCAACAGATCCATGAAGAAATCACAATCCAGAATAGAGATGTTAAAATGCACATTAGTGCCATCAGTAAAGGGGACTGTGCGATATCAGTAGATGCGAAGGATGCCTGCCTCTCTATCCTGATTCAACAAGCTGTTTCCTCTTAAGTACACAACACTACAAATATCTGTCCATGGCCTTTGGTTTAGGATCAGCACTGCAAAAGCTTACAAAAAGTGCATGTAATGAAGGGGTTCTCAAACTGGGGGCTGGGACCCCCTCAGGGGGTCACGAGCAGTCAGCCTCGACCCCAAACCCCGCTTTGCCTCCAGTATTTATAATGGTGTTAAATATATTAAAAAGTGTTTTTAATTTATTAGGGGAGTCACACTCAGAGGCTTGCTATGTGAAAGGGGTCACCAGTACAAAAGTTTGAGAACCACTGATGTTGTGCTATCTGAGAGCTGCTCTGTCTACCCTCTCCTGGGTGATCTCTGTCCTGAGTCTGTCCTAGATGGCAATACCCAAGCAATAAGGTTGCTGCGGAGCCACGGTTTTATGATTTGAGTCTCTTAACTCAGTCTCCATGTGTCCCCTATCTTCTACAAAGTTCATCACTCACCTAGATATTTGCCTAGTTTTAACAGGCTACACAAAAAGTATTATCAAAGTCGGAACAAACTAAAATTTCATACAGACAATGACTTGTTTATACTGTTCTATATACTATGTACTTACATTTCAGTGTATTTATATTCCATTTGATTTATTTTAGAATTATGTAGTAAAAATGGGAAAGTAAGCAATTTTTCAGTAATAGAGTGCTGTGACACTTTTATATTTTGTATGCCTGATTTTGTAAGGAAGAAATCTTTAAGTGAGGTGAAGCTTAGGGGGTGGGTGGGGGGGAGACACAGAAAAAATCAGACTCCTGACAGGGGTACAGTAGTCTGGAAAGGTTGAGAGCCACTGCCTTATTGCATGAAAGACCAGGGAAGCTGAGATCTTTTCAAAATAGTCAACCTTTCAATGGGGACTACCCCTTGCCATACTCATTTCTCTTCTGGGATCAGTGGTCTCCCATATGGATATTCTTAGTGGGCTATTGCTCACATGAGGCCACTGGAGCGTCCTCTTATTCTTCTTCCAAGTATCTCTCCTCTACTCCTCAGAAAAGGTCTTTCTTCCCAGGAGGATTCTTAGGTCACTCAGATGGTGGACATGTCCAAGCAGATTGAGGTCGGGTTTTCCAATAGGAGAACGAGTCAAGACAGTTATCTCTACATATGCCAGCCTAGAGGGATGATGTGCTTACATGGAAGCAAGGACTCTCCAAAGGATCTGAAACAAGAGAGCAGGCACAGCATAAACTGACAAGAATCCAGGACAATGCAACGTAGTCTCAGAGCTTTGCTCCCATACTAGGACTTCCCTTGTGCAGATCATGATAGACAACAACATAGTCAACCATGTCATTTGTCTACAGACAAAGGGGAGCAAGGTCTACAGTCCTGCAAAAAATAAATTTACCTGGTCGTCAACTTGGGCAGGGAACAATTTACAGTCTACTCACTCCCTTCACATCAAAGGCAAAATTGAATGTTATGGCCAACTGGCTCAGCAGGCAAAGTTGGATCATCCAGAATGGTAACTGAATCCTCAGGTGTTCAGTCTCCTGGTAAAGGATTTTGGTTTCCCAACAGTCGATGGATTTGCCTACGACCTTTATCACAAGGTTTCAGGTTCTTCTTTTGCTGATGGGATCACAAAGCCAAGGCAGCAGATGCCTTGTAACAAAGATGGCCAAAAGGGATTCAGAAGACAAGCAGCACTGATAATTCAGATATCCCCATTCTGGCCAACGACATCTTTGTTTTCTGGTCTCCTTGACGTGATACAAAGATTTCCTATCTGCTTTCCATCTAGAAGGGATATGATATGACATAGGGCCACTCATGCATCAGAATCCAGACAGTCTAGCTTAGCTACCTGGTTCTTGAACAGAGCCTCTTAAGCTGAAAAGGTTATTCAGAGAGGTAATATCCACAGTTTTAGCTTCCATAAACAAATCTACTAATACAGGTCATCCAGTGGCCTGGCTGAGGCTCTCCCTTTGTATCCAGTGTCATCTCTACATCTGCATCATTACCACAGTTCTTGAGTTTATTCGAGATGGTTTTAGGGTAGCCCTGGCAGTACCGATGCTCCAAGATCAAGTTGCTGCTTTGTCAAGCATCCTTATGGCATCAGGCAAGTGGTGGATTTCATCTTACCCAGGTAGCCAGTGTTGGCACTGCAGTGTGGCTGCACAGAACAGGGAATAGGCATTATGTTCTTAGGCAAGATTGGTTGCTTCAAGTCTGGAAGGAAATGCTGTAGTAGGAGTACCACACTTGGCTTTTTTGTCTTTGGGTACTGTGTTTGGGGGTGAGGGGAGGGAAGGGTCATTGAGTATTACTCTGTAGCAACTGCCAATCATTGTCAATCTTTAGAACAATGCATAATTCTCATGTAATGTGAAGACATTTCTTCTGATAGTTTATGAGTAGTACACTTCAATACCACGCAGTTCAGAACACAAAGGGTGGGTTATTTGTTTCTGGTGGCACAGTTTTAGAGCAAATGGCAATGTGAAGCCAAATTTATATCAGAAAAATTTAATTGATACGGGATTCAGAATGAAATAAAGAAATTCACAGAAGTGTGGCTGAAGCAGACTATCTTGTTTCTGAAAAGAACTATACAGAAAATATTGCACAGCAAAGAGACTCATTACTCATCTTTAGGACAAATTGACAAAGAAATTAGGCCATGTTTATGCTTATAAGTTTCTGTTATAAAAGATATAGATGATTAAGTTTTACTGAAAGTGGATTTTAGTTGATATAACATAAATCTGTTCATAAATCAATAGCTTGTGATTATGGGGTTAACTTGGCGATTTGGCCACACATTCCATTGTATTATGGGTACTGATTTGCATGTCGATTAAGATTAAAAAAATGACTTGTAAATGAAATTCTCACATACATCTGCCTTTCACAAAATACTGGATAAGAGCTGTTGGGAGTAAAACAAAGTATGCACCTTGGATGGGTCTGGCAATGAGTGCAAAATTCAGCTGAGGCAGCAACATAATTAAAATTAGTGTTTTATAACGGTAGAAATTGTTTTTTTGTGTTTTTGTTTTTGTTTTGTTTGGGTTTTTTGCAATAGGTAGAAGAATATGGTAAAGGAAATGATCTGACCATTTCTGTGGGGGGAAAAGGAAATTCTACGCACCCAACATTAATTTCTGCAAAAGTCTGCATTGCACAGTGGCGCAGAATTCCTCGAGGAGTAAACATGGACTATATGGAAGTGGTGCCAAGATAACTTGGCGACATTGGATCAGAGGAAAAAATTGCTGGGCAGAACAACAGAACTGAGTTGCCAGTCAGCTGAGAGAATATAGGCCTAGCAGGCATTATCCAAGTAATGACTTTGGATAAGTAGATTGACACAAGAAGAGTTGTGTGCCGAGCCTCACTTTGAACATGTTGTCTATTACTGCCCTGAGCAGAGATCTCTGGCACCTGGAGGTGCAAGAGATTAGATCTGGACTTTTTAGCTCAAATAATATAGTTTAAAGGCAAGTACTGCTTCTAGGGAAGGCAAGCAACAGATCTTTAACAAAGAAGGCTTCAATGTAATAAAATGCAGAAGGCATCAGTTCTGGGTGAATTACAGTTTTTCAGCTGTGTTGAAAGAAAAAGCCCATGAAATTGAAGGTAGCGGTGGACAAAATACCTGGCAAAAATGAGTTATGTCAGAGAGGGTAAATTCTTGTTGCTGGACACATTTACTGAAGTTTAGTCAATAAAATACTTAATACTTTGGCTTGAAAATGGCTGTTAATAGTCTATATGCCAGAAAGAAATTCAAGTTTTTCTTGTATTTCCTCTTAAATACGTATTTACTTTGGGTAGCGTTTTGACCTGTGCGTAGTCTGCGTGTGGTTGCTCTTCCTACTTTCTCTGACTCCCCTACAGGGACGACTGCTCAATGAATCTTTTTAAAAAGGGAGTACCACTCTTGTTAGTTGCGTATTGGATACAGAAAGTCAGACCTGAAATGATGATTACTTTCATTGTGTCACAACTTAATTATGTGACTATTGTGGGACATGAAGGTTCCCCCTGCCTTTTCTAATTGCTATGGGAAAGGGTTTCACTGCAGTTGTTAGGCTTAGTTTATTTGAAAACTCTAGACTTCTTTAAATGTGCAGATATTCAGTACATTTAACATTTATTCTGTGTTTTATTTGTAGCAAATATAACAAAATAATTCGGGGGAGGTGAGGGAGAAAAAATTGGGGAGATCAAGGCAGCACAACAAAACAATGAAAGGTCTGGAAAATGAAATGGAAAAATGGGTTGAAAGGGGCATGTTCAGTCTAGAAAAGACAAATGGCCTGTGCATTCCATCACATAGCAGGGTTTCAGCAATCTAGCAGCAGTAACAAATTATATTTCAAGGCAAGGCTAACATTATTGCATAGTATTTATTATTACCAATTATTAAAAAGTAGGCTATCTTCCAGAGGTGATTTTGATAATCAAATTAATCCTGTTATAATTAGGTTGGAAGGGCTAAGTGAACTAGTGGTCTGCCTTTATGACCCAAATGGTTATGTGATTGAAAAGCAAATCACAGCCCAATCATGAAGCTTTGCTTATTTTTCACAGTAACCGACCTTTATTTTGATTAGAGATGTGATGCATATTGCTATCTTAAAGTAGCCTAGGCCCTGCTAAGAAGGGGAAATAGGAGAAAATAGTAGCTTGTTAGCTGAATGAACTGCTTTTTAACCAAGATTTCTGCACAGCCTGTAAAAAATGTCACTGCAGTCCAAATTAAAAAGAAAGCACTCAGTCTGATAACATTCATTTGTCTGTGAAGTGTAAGAGAAATGTGAAGTTTTAATTTGTTTGTTTGTTTGTGGCTTCAAGTGAGTGTCCCTGTGGCCTAAGACTGGGTTTCATCTAAATCCAGTAGTGATAATAAGAGCCAACTGGTTCTGAATGAATTTGGTAGATGAATGGATTACCCTTTTGCCATCAAATTATCTTTAGAAACTTGGAAGGGGCACTATCAAATAGTTTGACCACCCATGTTCACTTATTTGACAAGAAATACAATCTGACTGGATGGTGAGGGTTGTCCCCAGGAATCTGAATTTGTTTAAATCCACCAGAAAATGCATGAGGGCAAGGGACATCAGTTTATTCCAGTTAAAGGAAGAAGGACCTGATTTTTGCAAGGTGCTGAGAGTGCCTTTTACAAGCAGGTATGGGAACTCAACTGAGAATGACTTCAATTTACGGAGATTTGAGAACACAAGTTTGGTCTGTATGTATGCTACTATATAAAATGCACTAAACGACATAGGCTTAATGTCTAGTTGTTGTAGAAGGCCGCAAGGCACTGTTGAATCATTGCATTCTTAACATCTTCACTTAGTGTCATCCTTCTGTGCAGGAGACACTTGGAGGAGCCACCACACTCATGCCCCTTGCTGTGTGCTTTGTGGTTCCTTGGACAAACAGTGTGTCTTGTCCTCTCAACCAAAGGGCTTGTATTGATCAGCAGACCTAAGATTTTGTGAATATCTGACATAAATGCAAAATTCTACTCTGTGTGTGTGTGTGTGTGTGTGTGTGTGTGTATACACTCTCTCTCTCTCTATGTATGTATGTATGTATGTATAAAAACTTGTTTATTTATTTTTGGTATCTCATTTGGATATTGTTAACTTTTTTAAATTTAAGGGTTTATATTTATTTATCAAAGCTCCAGATTCCTTAAGGATGAGAGCAACAAATTGGAAAGGAATGCGTACCATGTCAACGTGAAAATATTGAACACATATCTTACATACCATAAGGTGCACAGAATGTTCAGTATGGAAATAAAAAATATATCAGTGATGCAGATAAGGCTGAAGGGATGGATTTTTATGAATAATGTAGGAATGTCTCATAAAATAGAGGAGGAAATAGCTAGAATGATAGGGAAAACTCTCATACATAAATCAAAGAAATGGAAATATGCTTAACAGCATTTTCTTAATGAAAGATATAAGTACTGGACTAACTTGGTCTCTTGGTAATGAAGCATAAAATGTGTGGGGAAAAAAGATAACAGGAGAGTGGTTAGTGTTGTTGTTGTTAGAAGTACCAGCAAGTAAGTGTTCAATAAATAACATGCATGTTTATTTACGGGATTAGAAAAATATTGTACTTGTAATATGAATGTCAACACAACAAATGCAAGTAAAAATATGGGAAGGGAGTTATCACTGTCTGTTTTTATGTGTAAAGAGATGTCTGCAGAGCCTAGAAAAATATTGGAAACTTTTGTAACCCAAGAGTACTTTTAAAATAGCAATTTCCTCAGGGGCCTTGGATTTTTAAAACTTGCTGCTGAACCTGAAATTTTGAAGTGAATAGGAAAATTATAAATCAAGCATTCTCCAATGTAGTTGTGTTTATAATGCACTGATAAACACTTCTGATCATTTACTCAGACTCCCTTTTGGAAGCTTTTATCTTGCTCTTTTCAGGTGGTGGTTGATGTACTGTAAAAATGAACAGAGTACAGGCATAAATAAAGTGTTTTTTCAATTTAAATCACATTTTTTATTTACATGTAGCTAGTCACTTAGACACCTCTGCATATTAGTGTCTTAACTTGCTAAAGTGGATGCATGGTTTCCTAATTGCTAGTAAAATATTAGGTTTTACATAGTTATTTTCTACCAAGGAAATGCACATTTGAAGTGCTTGTCAGTGTTGATAAAGACAAATCCCGGACCTCAATAACTTCCTTAGTGTGGGAGTAACACAAATAGAAAATGGATAAGCAAATAGCCCTTGCACGGCTTTCTGATGTATTGAGTTTCCACAAGAAAGCAGAAATGCTTTGACCAGGCTGTATTCACACATCAAGCCTTTCAGCTTCAAGTCATGGGACTTGTTCTTCTCAGTCAATGCTACAATAATAGGTTATCTAGGTGCTTAAGAAAAATCCCATCTTCCATGTTTAACTCTTGGCTTCAGAGCTAAACTTCAGGCTCCTATTTTGGAAAAAAAAATTATATGTGTATTAAGTACACAATAAGTTGGTTAATATTTTAAAAGTCTAAATAACTTTTCACAGGTAAAACAGAATTGATTTTGTTGTGAAGTGACAAAGAATGTATACCACAAAGTTTTTAATAAATATTAAATTTAATAATGTTTTGCTCCAGTTACTGAAAACACTTAAGCACGATTAAAGTTTAGGTAAGAAGTCCATTGATGTCAATAGAACTATGTTTAAATTTGTGTTCCTGTTTGCAGGATTTGGGCCATAACTTTCAATATTTGGTTTATTGCCTACAACAGTTACATAAAATTCAAATAAAAGCCTTTACCGGTAGTAGCATTTTTTTAAAAAAAGGTTTTGTAATGCAGTTAATTAGAAATTTTGATCTAAAATTGCAGTAACATGTTTCTAAATTACTATTTTTACACAGTCATCAATCTCATTTGAAATCAATGATTGTGGGGGAAAAAGTAAGTATTTAAATCATGCAGTGCAATCTCATTAAACAGAACTCCCGGAACGTTCGTGTTATGTTCATGGACAGAGAAGTTCAGTAAAACCATAAAAAAAACCCCTCTTTCTGGAAGGTTGCAACAAAACATTTACTTCTCAGAATCCCAAACCCTACCACACAAGAACCAAAAACAGAGAAAACAGGCTGCTCCTTAAGGCAGCGAGGCACAATTCATGCTGCTTTGCTCTAAACTAATTCTTTGCACGCTGACTGCTAAAGACCCAGATTGCACGTTCCCTACCAACCCCCCTAGCTGCAAGGATGATTTGGAAAACCCCTGAAAATTTAAACTGATACCTTATCATTTTAACACAGTTTTCAACATATCACCATCAAAAGGACCTCTAAGAGTAGGCCCTTTGAGATCTTTAAGTCTATTACTGTTAAGCACAACTTTGGATAGTGTTTGTGTAACACATGGTATTGCAATATGGGTCCTTCTCTATCTGAAGGTCTTATATGGTTCCCCCTCACCATAATATTGGAGTGCCTTCCATTTACTTTCAGTCACAGCAGTCTAGTCCTTAGTGGACTTCATGGAGTCTCTCGATCTTCCTTCCTGGAGCCAAAACTCTGCTCAGGGTAGGATTGTGGCTAGTCAGCATAAAAAGTTAAAAGGCTACTACTGCAGCAAGCTAATGGAGTGGCTCCTTTGGCTCAAAGGGTACACTGTTGCGCAGAAGGCCCCATTGACAACTCTAGAAGGGGATAGGCAGAACTGTTGTTGGCAGGGTTACTCACATTTAAAAGTGATTACACTTCTACAAGCAGTCAACTTCCTGAATTGAATCCTTACTGAAATATTTTCCAAGATTAGCTGTGGAACCAAGTGACTCTCTGGGAAGCTATACCAGATACCGCACTGCAACAGAGGAGATTAATATAGGAACTAAAGTTGGAAAGATGAGTACAAAGTAGGGCTGTCAAGTGATTAAAAAAAATTGTGATTAATCGAGTGTTTAAAAAAATTGACTAATATTTTTGGATGTTTTCTACATTTTCAAATATATTGATTTCAATTACAACACAGAATACAAAGTGTACAGTGCTCACTTCATATTTATTTTTGATGGCAAGTATTTTCACTGTAAAAAAACCCAAAAGAAATAGTATTTTTCAGTTCACCTAATACAAGTTCTATAGTGCAATCTCTTTATTATGAAAGTTGAACGTACAAATGTAGCATTATGTAAAAAAAAAACTGCATTCAAAAATAAAACAATCTAAATTTTTAGAGGCTGCAAGTCCACTCAGTCCTACTTCTTGGTCAGCCAGTTGCTCAGACAAATAAGTTTGTTTACATTTGCAGGAGATAATGCTGCCCGCTTCTTGTTTACAGTGTCACCTGAAAGTGAGAACAGGCGTTCACAAGGCACTGTTGTAGCCAGCGTCACAAGATATTTACATGTCAAATGCCCTAAAGAAAGGGAGTACTTGTGGCACCTTGGAGACTAAGAAATGTATTTGAGCATAAGTTTTCGTGAGCTACAGCTCACTTCATCGGATGCATGCAGTGGAAAATACAGTGGGGAGAGTTTATATACATAGAGAACATGGAACAGTGGGTGTTACCATACACAGTGTAACGAGTGATCAGGTAAGGTGAGCTATTACCAGCAGGAGAGAGGAAAAAAAAACCTTTTGTAGTGATAATCAAGGTGGGCCATTTCCAGCAGTTGACAAGAACATGTGAGGAACAGTGCGGGCGGGGGGACACATGGGGAAATAGTTTTACTTTGTGTAATGACACATCCACTCCCAGTTTTTATTCAAGCCTAATTTAATGGTGTCCAGTTTGCAAATTAATTCCAATTTAGCAGTCTCTCGTTGGAGTCTGTTTTTGAAGTTTTTTTGTTCAGAATTGAGACTTTTAGGTCTGTAATCGAATGGCCAGAGAGATTGAAATGTTCTCCAACTGGTTCTTGACATCCCTTCATGTTTCAACCACCATTCCAGGGGACATGGGTCCATGCCAATGACAGGTTCTGCTCGATAACAGTCCAAAGCAGTATGGACCAATGCATGTTCATTTTCATTATCTGAGTCAGATGCCACCAGCGGAAGGTTGTTTTCTTTTTTGATGTTTTGGGTTCTGTAGTTTCTGCATCGGAGTATTACTCTTTAAAGACTTCTGTGTAGCATATCTGGCATGTAAATACCTTGCAATGCCTATTCTCACTTTCTGGTGGCACTGTAAGTAAGAAGAGGGCAGCATTATTTCCTGTAAATGTAAGCAAACTTGTTTGTCTCTTAGTCATTGGCTGAAAAAGAAGTAGGACTGAGTGGACTTGTAGGCTCTGAAGTTTTACATGGTTTTGTTTTTGAGTGCAGTCATGTAACCAAAAAAAAAAATCTACATTTGTAAGTTGCATTTTCATGACAGGTTGCACTACAGAACTTGTATGAGGTGAATTGAAAAATGCTATGTCTTTCATTTTATCATTTTAGAGTGCAAATATTTATAATCAAAAATATACACTTTGATTTCAGTTACAACATAGAATATAATATATATGAAAATGTAGGAAAACATCACAATATTTTATAAATTTCAGTTATTCTATTGTTTAACAGTGTAATTAAAACTGCAATTAATCAAAATGTTTTTTAGTTAATCGCATGAGTTAACTTTGATTATTCTACAGCTCTAGTACAAAGATGTGAAGTAGTGCTAGGTTCACTTTGGGGAAAGTAGTGTTGCTCAGTTTTTGTGGCTTTATTCATAGTCCATTTACTTTTTCCCCGAAGGAATCACCACCCCCGTGCACCATTTGGAAAGTCAGGGCATCACCATCGCTGTGTGGAGTGCAAAGTTTGCCTCAATCCTATATTCAGTGCTTTCCATTTACTCCTCTGTTGGCCAAATTCTGTTGTCAGTAAAATCTATGCAAATCTGAATTAACTCTAGAAGTCTAATGCAATTGAGAGCAGAATTTGTCTTTATAATCATAACCCTTCTGCATTCTTAGTTCACCTTAATTTTGCATTTGAAATGTTAGGAGAATAGCCTCCTTGAAACTAGCCAGGAACACTGAAAATGCATCACCAGTAGGTACTCATTGACATATGATTTTCCTCCTTATTCCTGCTGACCGAGGGGTTTCTGTCCACTTAAGCATTGGTCTTGATTTTTTTAAATTATTGCATACAGAGATGCGTACCAACTGTAGGTAGACCATTGAAAAGTCTTTCAATCCCGGTCTCTGGGCTTCATTCTCCCTATACATGACAGAATCTTCAGCGTCTTCTTCATTTTGTGCAGCCGGGTGTTTATGCAACATGCCTGGCTAATGTCAGAGGTTTTCATTTCCTTCTAGTGTCTTCTGGGGAGGAGGGCATGTGACTGAACTTCCCTGTTTGAAGGCTGTGTAACTTCATCTGACCAATACAAGTAGTACAGGGATGTCAAGTAAGCCACTACGGTACATGGAATTCTTGAAAATGTTATTTGGACAGATTTAAATTAAATAGGAGCTCTTTGGAAATAAGGGAAATGCACTGGAATGTGCTAATGAAGTGAGTGCATCTGTATAGAACACGTGGAACTGAACAAAATCTTGCTTTCATTACTGCTTTTAATTACAATAGTACAATAGTGGTATGTTGGCCCTTTTACTTACAATTGTGTGGTTTTGAAACTGGCTTTCAGTTACGAACTAGTGCCCAGAATAGATACTATTGGAATTGATGAGTTTTGCCTGATTGTAGGATCAAAGCTTGTATCTGCCTTCTGGGGTCTCAGTGAATCTGGTAAGACATAGGGGTGCTTTAGAAGTTGGTACGGTCAAGTAAAAATTGTGGGCATGTGATGAAGTTCTTAGAGATGAATGTTGTATGGATATTCATTGTTCTAAATGCCTATCAGTCTTAATATAGATCAAAATATGAACTTCTGCACAAGACAGGCAGCAGCCCAACTGCTTTCCACTTAATGCATCATTTTTCTGAAGGTGCATGGTCTTGAAATTGTCATTGAGATTTCTCAAGTAGGGACTGTTCTGTTATTGTTGCTAAAAATACAAATCTTTGAAATAATTAGAAAGTATGAGCTATTGTAAATTCGAAGTTTGGTTTGTGGTTGTGTCCATGAGGGTATTACGGGATATTAACTGTAGTTAGGATTGAAAAGGTTAGATTTTTATCAGTAATGTCAGTAAACCTTGATTTCACCAAACACACACTAACAAATGAAGAAAAAATTCCATTAACAATAACTGAAATTTACAGATAGGCAAAGTAACAAAAATGCTGCTTGAGAACTTTGAGGGTTTGATTTAAGGATATTTATTTTTTATATTTTGACGTGTATATGGTGACTGTTTTAACAGTTATAAAGCGTTAACTTTTTGAATCTGTGTCTACTGTCATTAAAGAATTATTGTCTGACCTGCCCCCCTGATTTCCCACACCTGTGAAAATTTATATTGATTAAAAAAAAAGCTTTAAAATACTGATACCTGTCAAAATTATTTTAAAAAAAAACCCACAAATTCTGCCAAGACTAGCTTTACAGTAAGGTTTAAAACTGTTCTCTTTATTTGTTAAACTAAACTGAAAGAGAAATTCTTCTGCTTTCAGTGTCTGTGTTTAATAGATTTGTTTCAAGGCCAGAGATACATAGATTCATAGATACTAAGGTCAGAAGAGACCATTCTGATCATCTAGTCCGACCTCCTGCACAGCGCAGGCCACAGAATCTCACCCACCCACTCCTATGAAAAACCTCACCTATCTCTGAGCTATTGAAGTCCTCAAATCATGGTTTAAAGACTTCAAGGAGCAAAGCATCCTCCCCCAAGTCACCCATGCCCCATGCTACAGAGGAAGGTGAAAAACCTCCAGGGCCTCTCCAATCTGCCCTGGAGGAAAATTCCTTCCCGACCCCAAATATGGCAATCAGCTAAACCTTGAGCATATGGGCAAGATTCACCAGCCAGATATTACAGAAAATTTTTTCCTGGGTAACTCAGATCCCATCCATCTAATATCCCATCTCAGGGGATTAGTCCTATTTACCCTGAATATTTAAAGATCAATTACTTACCAAAATCCCATTATCCCATCATACCATCTTCTCCATAAACGTATCGAGTAGAATCTTAAAACCAGATAGATCTTTTGCCCTCACTGCTTCCCTTGGAAGGCTATTCCAAAACTTCACTCCTCTGATGGTTAGAAACCTTCGTCTAATTTCAAGTCTAAACTTCCTAGTGGCCAGTTTATACCCATTTGTTCTTGTGTCCACATTGGTGCTGAGCTGAAATAATTCCTCTCCCTCTCCTGTATTTATCCCTCTGATATATTTATAGAGAGCAATCATATCTCCCCTCAACCTTCTTTTAGTTAGGCTAAACAAGCCAAGCTCCTTAAGTCTCCTTTCGTAAGACAAGTTTTCCATTCCTCGGATCATTCTAGTAGCCCTTCTCTGTACCTGCTCCAGTTTGAATTCATCCTTTTTAAACATGGGAGACCAGAACTGCACACAGTATTCTAGGTGAGGTCTCACCAGTGCCTTGTATAACGGTACTAAACCTCCTTATCCCTACTGGAAATGCCTCTCCTGATGCATCCCAAAACAGCATTAGCTTTTTTCACAGCCATATCACATTGGCAGCTCATAGTCATCCTATGATCAACCAATACTCCAAGGTCCTTCTCCTCTTCCGTTACTTCTAATTGTTGCGTCCTCATCTTATAACTAAAATTCCTGTTATTAATCCCTAAATGCATAACCTTACACTTCTCACTATTAAATTTCATCCTATTACTATTACTCCAGTTTACAAGGTCATCCAGATCCTCCTGTATAATATCCCGATCCTTCTCTGAATTGGCAATACCTCCCAGCTTTGTATCATCTGCAAACTTTATTAGCACACTCCCACTTTTTGTGGCAAGGTCAGTAATAAAAAGATTAAATAAGATTGGTCCCAAAACCGATCCCTGAGGAACTCCACTGGTAACCTCCCTCCAACCTGACAGTTAGCCTTTCAGTAGGACCTGTTGCAGTCTCCCCTTTAACCAATTCCTTATCCACCTTTTGATGTTGATATTGATCCCCATCTTCTCCAATTTAACTAATAATTCCCCATGTGGCACGGTATCAAATGCCTTACTGAAATCTAGGTAAATTAGATCCACTGCATTTCCTTTATCTAAAAAATCTGTTACTTTTTCAAAAAAGGAGATTAGGTTGGTTTGGCACGATCTACCTTTTGTACAAAACCATGTTGTATTTTGTCCCATTTACCATTGACTTCAATGTTCTTAACTAATTTCTCCTTCAAAATTTTTTCCAGGACCTTGCATACTACAGATGTCAAACTAACTGGCCTGTAGTTACCCGGATCACTTTTTTTTCCTTTCTTAAAAATAGGAACTATATTAGCAATTCTCCAATCATTCGGTACTACTCCTGAGTTTACAGATTCATTAAAAATTCTTGCTAATGGGCTTGCAATTTCAGGTGCCAATTCCTTTAATATTCTTGGATGAAGATTATCTGGGCCCCCCGATTTAGTCCCATTAAGCTGTTTCAGTTTCGCTTCTACCTCTGATATGGTAATATCTACCTCCATATCCTCATTCCCATTTGTCATGCTACCATTATCCCCAAGATCCTCTTCAGCTTTATTAAAGACTGGGGCAAAGTATTTGTTTAGATATTGGGCCATGCCTAGATTATCTTTAACCTCCACTCCATCCTCAGTGTTAAGCGGCCCCACTTCTTGTGTAAATGGTGAGCTAAAAGTAGACAGCCCATCTCCTAGCTCTAATGTTAGTTTATATTATTACTATAATAAAGAAAATAGATAACATTTCAGAATTTGTTATCTTCATAAAATATTATGGCTTTAAACTTCACATAAAGGAAAGACAAATGCACATGAACAAATCACCTACTTGTATTGCAGTAAGCATATGTAAAGTGAAGTCACAAATGTAGATCCATACAGCTCTTAAATGTATGTATAGACCGCTGTACCAGTGTTGTCACTCTTTCCAGTTAATAACTGCACCTCTTAAAAACTAAATATAACTTTTAAATGCGGTATAAAGAAAAAAAATTACCAGAAAGTGTATCTCGGGGGGGGACCTGTGGGTAAGGACTTCTAAGGAAGTCCTTAAATAAAACTTATCATGAAGGCTATGTTACGTAGTATTGTATAGGAGATTATATAGGAGATATATATAAGATTCCTCCTGGTTAAGTTGAATTCTGGAAGATGTGTATTGTATCACTCCTGTGAAGTTTCACCTTGTTCTGTGTAGCAGTCTTGGACTTGTGGAATGATTTGGGTTATACGGAATTAAATATTCTATAAAGTCTTTCTAATGTTTAAATTTTCATTGAAAGATTTAAAGTAATACACTTAAGTTTCATTTGTTTAAATGGCAACTACAAGATGTCCCTTTCTACTGCCATGAAGAGGATGTGTGTAACACTGTAGAGAATATTGTTAAATGTAGAACCTGTTGTGCAGAATGGAGTCCACAGTTTTACAAAGTTCTTGGCGCAGGCACTGTTTAAAGGTCTAAACGGTTTAAAGATCTAGCTTATTAATAGCATAATTGATCATTTTTGTCTTTGAGAGCCTAATTTTTTTTAATTAAAACTTGTGATACGGACATAACTTGTAACATTAATACCTTTCAGTGAAAATATGCAAGGATCCTAAGATTGGCTTCTTGATTGCTGACCCTTCTATTGATCTTACTACACTGAGCTCTCCCAGCACTCCTGGTAATCCACCTCCACAAGGGGATTAGCTCAGAGCCTGTCCACACTAGTGCTTTAAAGCGCTCAGACTTGCTGCACTCAGGGGGGTGATTTTTCACATCCCTGAGCCAGTAAGTTAGAGCGCTATAACATGTAAGTGTAGATAAGCCCAAAGATTTTGTTTAAAAAACAACACCAAAAAACTCTCATGGTTGTGAAGGTTACTCCATTTGCATTAAAGTTCTCCGCTCTGTTTTTTCCACCAAATGCATCCGATGAAGTGAGCTGTAGCTCACGAAAGCTTATGCTCTAATAAATTTGTTAGTCTCTAAGGTGCCACAAGTACTCCTTTTCTAGTTGTCTCAGGGTATCTCTACGCTGAAATTAAACATCCGCGTCTGGCTCCTGCCAGCTGACTTGGGCTCGCTAGCCTCTGGCTGCGGGGTTGTTTAATTGCAATGTAGATATTTAGGCTCAGGCTGGAGCCCGGGCTCTAGAAGCCTGCAAGGGAGGAGTGTCCCAAAGCTCGGGCTGCAGCTCAAGGCCAAACATCTGCACCACAGTTAAAAAACCCTGCAGTGGAGACCCACAAGCCCGAGTCAGCTGGCACAGGTGTCTTATTGCAGTGTAGATATACTGCCAGTTTCCAAAGAACCTGAAACACTAGCTCTTCAAAAATGTGAACTTCCCTCATTTATCTGCAGAAAATTAACTCAGTGCCTAATGATTGTTTAAATGCCAACATAAATGTTTTCGCTACTCTACAGTAGAGGAAACATCAATCTAATATGCTTATCTGTAACAGACCCAACATTTCCCTCAGTGCCAAAAGTCCCAACTGTCCCCTCTCCAGCTAGGGTGGCCAGATGTCCCGATTTTGGGGTCTTTTTCTTATATAGGGTTATATTACCCCCCACCCCCTGTCCCGATTTTTCACACTTGCTGTCTGGTCACCCTGTGTCCAGCTGCCAAAACCTCTAACTCTCCTCATTACTTTTGTGGTGCAGTAAAGTTATAAAAATAAATAAATACAAATGTAAAGAGTATGTAAATCAGTTCTACATCAGCGAAGATGAAATACATACTGTGCTGTGTGTTCAATTAAAAACCAGAGTTTAAACTAAATTACTACAAAATTTACAGCATGTCAAATTGTAGTGCTCAGAATTCATGGACCCTGCTGTAGAACTTAGGTTGTCCTTGCTGTGGAGTCCGCTGGGCCTTGTTAGAACTCTGTCAACATGTACTGTATAATCTTGCTAGATTTAGATGGCTACCAGCTTAGTAACTGTTAACATAGCTTTCAATGTAAGCTTTATTAAAATTTTGTAAAGGGAAAAATGACATCAGAACTATCAATACAGTTCTTCGTAGATTGTTGCATAACTAACTGCAGCTCAATTTCTTTGATAGCTTGATTTTATTGCTTTTTATTTCTCCCACTGCAGGAAGCAGGCTCTGGAAGCAAAACAGAGAAGCATGCATTGAAGCTATATTTTATGCGGTTGTCTTTTTGTTGCAGGTATTGGACTGGATTGAGAACCATGGAGAAGCTTTCCTTAGCAAACATACCGGGGTAGGAAAGTCCCTGCATCGGGCCAGAGCTTTGCAGAAACGCCATGAAGACTTTGAAGAAGTAGCACAGGTAAATGTTTCAAACATGTTAAACCCCCATCCTGTTAAACAATTGCACCTATATCACTGTTCAATGGTGCCTTAAATTGCCTAATTGATCTTGAAGGGTTGGGCACATTGAGTGCTCTGGTAAGAAAAAAATGAATCCAGACACCATGTAAATTTAAATTCTGAGTGTTTCCTTTTAACTTAACTTCTAGAGTAGATTTTTATTTGAGTGTTCAATTTTGCATAAAAATATTGAAAGCAAAAAGCAATGCATCCACTGTGAAAATGATGCTTGCAAGAACAACAAACAACAAATCTCTGAAATCTTTAATATCCGATTGGGTGCAAGTAGGCACGCTCCATTGTTTGTAAAAAATCAAACACCCATCTGATAAACTCAGTGTCAGTCAGCCATTCAACATAACCAATTAAAACAAATGATAGTAAACACTGTTTTTTAAACACGGGTTTAAGTATTCACATCAATCTCATAAATGTAACAATATCTTTGTTGGCTACAGAAACATCAATATGAAAATGAGAAGACTGTAAAACACAAAGTTGGGACTTAAGGACTCATGCACATGTTGCTTGAGTTAAGATTGACGACCATTCTTCCTATTAAAACAAATGAGTTTAATATGTATGATAGCTGATGAAACGGGATGAAACAATAACACATTTCTTCTGAGCTGAATGTTTACAATTCAAGTTCTGGTGCAGGTTGTGCAGATACTGGAATTTCCATCCCATGAAAAACTTCATGTTTCTCAAATAAAATAAAATAAAAACATTAATTCCTAATCAGAACAAAAATTCAGATATGTGCAGTCTTCCATGGGAGGGACATCTTAAAAATTCTTGCATTTCAGAAGAACCAAAATGGGATTGTTTGAATTATTCCAATCCCTGCCCCCCAGGCTCCAGTGTTCCCTGGCTGCTGAGTTTCAAGCCAGGCATGTGAGGAAGCCGGTGGCCAGAGTGCCTGGTTTCCGTGAAATCAACATTGTTGGGTGGAAAACATTCAGAATATTTTCGACCAGCTCTAGCATTGAGTAAGATTACCAGTAATGTTTATGAATTCAGTTTTTATTCACCAGAGCTTTTTTTAAAAGCTTATGATCTGAGAGAAATGACTGAGCCTATCAAATGCTTTTGTATGTCTGGCTTTAACTTGGAAGATAAGTAATGTGTAACTAGGAATTAATGTGTACCTTGGAAATACAGCATGGTCACAAAAAAGGCTTGGAAGATATTAAAGAAATGAATATATCTGGGTATTTTAAATAAATTGAGTTGTAATTAGTGAAATCACAGCTTATAACGCTTGAAAAGACAAGACTTGGAGAGAGAGTTACCAGATGACTTAGAGGGAAAGCTATTGTGATACCAATCATCAAAAACGGGAAAAATAACAACACTTATATAGCTGACACTTAGCTTCAACACACACTCTACTGGTGACGCTTGCACTGTCAGGGTTATCTGCTAGCCAGTTTTATTGATGAATTATCCTGGCAAAAATGTATGCTAAGGCAAATCATATATAGTAGTTCTGTCTAAGCTGGTTTGTTTACCAGGGGAAGTTAGCATTTAAATTGTGAGGTTGTGGTGTTTTCCCATTGGGTCTTTTTTTTGCTAATGACTGCTGGAAGTGGCAGTCAGATAACCAGAATACTGTGAAGTATTAACAGAATCAGAAGTACAGATTTAATAGACAGTATAGTGGATTGATCAAAGTATGAGTGAGGGGTCAAATATTTGTGCGTTCACAAGATGTGGGTTTTGTTTGTATTAGTTTTCCTGTTTAATGCAGAAGGTAATCATTTATGGACCTGTAATGTTGAGAGCATGTCTTAGAGCATTTCCACTACTCAGGAACTGAAACACCATGAGAAAACCAGATATCTCATGACAATATCCAGATAAAGGGCTCAAAGACACTGAAACAACCTTAGGGCTATACACGGGCACTGGATTCCATACACACTCTTAATTTTTCATTTATAACAAATGTATCTTTTGTTTCACGTTCAGAGTCATTACTTTTTGCATCAGAGGCCAGACCCTCTTTGTTTAAGATGCTGGAGATGAAGTCCATTAGGTATTTTACACTGTGATACTTGAGCAGAATGATTAAAAGAACAAAATATGACTAAGGGCATGGCTACCCTTGCAGATGTAGGGTATTTTGAGTTTGAGTTTTGAGTTAAACCAGCCTTCGGAGAGCGCAGTAGGGAAAGCGCTGCAGTGTGTTCACACTGACAGCTTCAAGCGCTCTGGCATGGCCACATTTGTGGCACTTGCCACAGCATTGGGATGGTGCATTATGGGCAGCTATCCCAGCATGCAAGTGACTGCAATGTACTTTTCAAATGGGAGAGGGGGAGTGTGACAGGGAGTGTGTTGTGTGTATGTGGGGGGAGAGAGAGTGGGCTTGTGGGGGGCTGAGAGCATGTCAACATGCTGTCTTGTAAGTTCAGACAGCAGCAGACCCCCTACCCACCCCCCCACCTCTCTCTCTCACATGCACAGCATTCCACACTAATGGTTGCTTTGTCTTGGAGCAGGTAAGCATGCAGGGAGTCAGAAACGGAGCTTTCAAAGGGCATATCCGCATTCCTGCAGTGATTCCAAAACAATTCCAAAGAGTGGCCACTTGACGTAAGGGGATTATGGGACGTTTCCGGAGGCTGATCAAAGCGCAGTAATGCAACACCTCGTTCACACTGACGCCTGGGCATTTAAGCCAAGGTGCAACAAGCATTAATCTTCTCCCCGAGGTGGAGTACCAGGAGCGCTCTAGCCATGGAGTCAGAGCGCTCTATGTGCCTTCCCAATGTGAATGGATAGTGAGCTAGGGTGCCCAGGGCTGCTTTAATGTGCTCTAACTCGCAAGTGTAGCCATGCCCTAAGAGAGAACAGGGTGAAAGTATTGGAAGGGTGTAAACATCTGGGACAGAGGAATTGATCTAGGCCAGTGGTTCTCAAACTTTTTTTCCCGTGTACCACTTGAAAATTGCTGCGGGTCTCGGAGGACCACTTAATGGTCTTTCCAACTGTTGTTTGTACTGTTAGCTAACTATTGTAAAGTGCTTTGGATAAGAGCGCTATATTAAAAAAATAATAAATAATAATAAACTTTTTTTTTGTTCTACAAATAAAAGCACACAACTCGTATTTTAATATCAGTAGTCTTACCTTTCTAATGCGATGGATGTGCCCTCTCTCCCCTGCCACAGCAGCCACAGAGCTGAGGCTGTGAAAGAGGGTCATCTCTCCCCGGCAGCCGCAGCCCTGGAGCTGGGGAAAGTCACCTCTTTCTCTGTCCGCCGCAGCCCTGCACATCCCAAATTCCTCCCACCCCCCTCTTCTCACCCCACTGCCCCCTCCACCTATACTCTATTCCCCCCAAGGCCACCACCTCACCTTAAATGTTTGAGAACCTCTGATCTAGGCAACAAGAGGAATATTTTTAGGTGTGGTGTAATGAAACTGAACAAAGGAAAAAATTAAGCTGAATAATAAGGAAAAATTTCCTGATGCTGAGCTCTACTAGATTGAAAAATAATCTCCTCGGGGAAAGGGTGGAATCTCTATTGCTTGAGACTTGAAAAACTAGACTGGACAAAGTACTTAAATATACTGTAGGAAACAATCCTTCACTGGCAAAAGGATAGACAAGATGACCTAATAAGTCTTTTTTTTTTTCATCTCTAACTTCTGGTTCTGTGGTGATTGCCAAGACAGGCACACCCTTTGAGATTTTTTCCCTTCTCTAAATCAAATATAAGCAGGCAACGAACATGCATCCCTGCTTTGTGTATTCCAAATAAGACCGTTGATTTTTATACTTCAGGGTTTAACGTGACAATGAATGTGATGTCCGTCACATACTCATGCTGTTCACTTGTGTGCGGGCATATGACAGTTTTTTGCTATGAGATGCATTATGTTCTGTAAGAGTGACTGCAGATGAAGTGTACTTATTCCCTACGTACACTTCGAGTTATTCATGTTTTTCCTTTGATCAGAGAACCTGGCCGCACCTGGGGTTATCAGAGTCAACTCTACAAAAAAAAAAAAAAAAAAAAAAAAGAGACGGCATCAACTCCTTGAAATCCCACCTGGCTACTTTGCTCAATCACCTGGAGCCTCTAGTAAATGCTGAACTGTTCACTTTCAGCTAAGGAACTGACAAGTTCAGACAGGTGATTTGTCCTTTTTTCCTCCTATGCTGTTTCTCCAGGGTAGTTCAGATTCCAACTCCCCAGGACTGCTCAAAGGAATCATGGAATAAGCTAGCACACAATGTGCAAAAAGTGTTCATAGTTCCCTGTAATGTCAGCAGACTTCAGTCTCATCACAGGTTAAATATTCTGATGAAAGATTGACACTTTCATCTGCTCACTGTACAGGATAACATTGGTCTTCATAACAAGGGCTTGCAGTATGCTTATGTATCCCATCAATGCAAATGGAAAGGGGATTTGTCACATTGGCTATAGGTTAAAATGCTTTCTTTAGCAGTTATGAATAAGGCTAATATTTGGTCACAGATATTTTTAGTAAGAGAAATGGATAGGCAATAAAGAAAAATTAATGGAAGCCCGTGACCTGTCCCTGATTTTACTAAAAATATCCATGACAAAATGGGGAGTTGTGAAGTCCCCACACCACCCGTGGCGGCTGGGCAACTGTGGATGTGGCTTAGAGCTCCAGTGGCCCCCACCGCCTGTGGGGGCTCAGAGCTCTAGGTGCACCCACTGCCCAAGTTGGCCAGGAGCTGCGAGATCCTCCCGCCCCCTGAGGTGGCCCTGAGCTGCAGGGTCCCTCTGCTGCCCAAAGCAGCCCAGAGCTGCAGGGTCACCCTGCTGCGGTGACCCTGCAACTCCTAGCCACCATGGGCTGAAATCACAGAGGTCTCTGGAAGTCATGGATTCTGTGACTTCCGTGAGAAAAACTTAGCCTTAGGTATGACTATATCTCAAAATATGGTGATTGAAACACACATGGACAAAATTTTCAATATTACACACACAAGCCACAAATGAGTAGTAACAGTTACTATCAAATTGACCAATTTTGCCTTCAAAGAAGCAGCGCTAGAGCCTACCCTTTCTTCCCTGCTAGCTAAAATTTCTCATGATCTGTGTTGCACACATAAGAACATTTACCCCACACACATAGGATTTCGATTCCAGTTACTTTTAACAGTCCACTTGTAGGGCAAAAGATTCTCATCTTAAAAAACCTTGGACGCAGACAAATGTTTTGTATTTATTCCCTTGTGTATTTGTGGATTGGATTCTGACTCAACTATTTCTTTTTTTTTTTTTTTGCTACTGTGGCTGAGAGATGTCCAATTGTGCGTAATGGTCTCTGCCCAAGATACATGTATGGTATACAGAGCAAGAGTCTGTTAGCCATGTGTTTCTTCTACAAAGCTGAGTTAACATTTTATCCTTATGGAGGTTGCATCTTAATTGAGCTATGGATCAGCTTCCTTGGTTCAGGGACCAAGTCTGTAGAAATCCCTTCCTGACCATGCCCTTCTGAGCCTGTTTGTAGACTAAGTCAAGGCTGAAATAAGGCCTTTATATTTCAACCAGCTCATATGAGACCATTGTAGCCTCCTACTTTTACCAGTTACCTGGTAGCCCCTTGTCCATTTTCTTCTATTGGTGGTGGCTATGACTCTGTGCTATTTTATTTAATTCACACTTAACTTTTGTACGAAGTCTATTATATTTTGTGCTATATAAATACATAACAGGTGTTCATTTTCTTGAGGGATGGCTCATGAAGGTGACAGCTACTGCAGAATCTCTGAAAAGTAGGGCTGCCAAACAATTACAAAAATTAATAGCAATTAATCACACTGTTAAACAATAATAGAATACTACTTTATATTTATTTTTGATTACAAGTATTTGCATTGTAAAAAAACCAAAAGAAATAGTATTTTTCAATTCACCTAAGACAAGTACTGTAGTGCAATCGCTTTATCATGAAAGTTGAACTTACAAATGTAGAATTATGTACAAAGAAAACCTGCATTCAAAAATAAAATAATGTAAAATTTTAGTGTCTTCAAATCCACTCAGTCCTACTTTTTGTTCAGCCAATTACTCAGACAAACAAGTTTGTTTACATTTTCAGGGGATAATGCTGCCCGCTTGTTGTTTACAATATCACCTGAAAGTGAGAAGAGGCGTTCTCATGGCACTGTTGTAGCAAGCATCACAAGATATTTATTTGCCAGATACACTAAAGATTCATATGTCCCTTCGTGCTTCAACCACCATTCCAGAGGACATGTGTCCATGCTAATGAGGGTTTTTGCTCTATAACAATCCAAAGGCGTGCAGACCGACGCATGTTCATTTTCATTATCTGAGTCAGATGCCACGATCAAAAGGTCGATTTTCTTTTTTGGTGGTTCGGGTTCTGTAGTTTCCTCATTGGAGTGTTACTCTTTTAAGACTTCAGAAAGCATGCTCCACACCTTGTCCCTCTCAGATTTTGGAAGGCACTTCAGATTCTTAAACCTCGGGTCAAGTGTTATAGCTATTTTTAGAAATCTCACATCGGTACCTTCTTTGAGTTTTGTCAAATCTGCAGTGAAAGTGTTCTTAAAACAAACGTGCTTAAAACAAACATCATCCGAGACTGCTATAACATGAAATATACGGCAGAATGCAGGTAAAACAGCAGGGATCATACAGTTCTCCCCCAAGAGTTCAGTCACAAAATTAATTAACACATTTTTTTTTAATAAGCATCAGCAATAAGGCTGTGAGTCTGTCATGGAGGTCACAGATTCCGTGACTTCTGCAGTGGCCGGTGCTGACTCAGGGGCCGCCTGAGCTGGGAAGCCCCTGGGCCAGCAGCAGCAGTTTGGGTGTGTGGGAAGGGCTAGGGGCAGAGGGTTGGGGAATATGGGGGGGGAACTTACCTCAGAGTGGGGGTTTCCCAGCTCCCACAGGCATGGCCCTGCAGCTCCTAGGTGGAGGAGAGGCCAATGGGAGCTGCGCAGCTGGGGCTTGTGGCAGGAGCAGCAGGCGGAGCCCCCAGCCCTTCCGCCACCTAGGAACTTCAGGGACATGCAAAGCCAGGAAGGGAGCCCCAGCCAGTCCTGCCAACCCATCCCCCCCAGCACCAGTGGGGGTCCTGGGCCACCTCCCCTGGCACCCGCAGCGCCCTTGGACTGCACCCCGCCCAAGGTTTAGTTAGGGGTATAACTGTGAATTTTTATTTATTGCCCATGACCTGTCCAAGACTTTTACTAAAAATACCCATGACTAAAACGTAGCCTTAGTCATCAGCATGTCCTCTGGAATGGTGGCCGAAGCATGAAGGGGCATACAAATGTTTATTATATATGGCAGGTAAATATCTTGCAATGCCAGCTACAAAAGTGCCATGCAAATGCCTGTTCTCACTTTCTGGTGGCACTGTAAATAAGAAGAGGGCAGCATTATCTTCTGTAAATGTAAAGAAACTTGTTTGTCTTAGCAATCGGCTGAGCAAGAAGTAGTACTGAGTGGACTTATAGGCTCTGAAGTTTTACATTGTTTTGTTTTTGAGTGCAGTTATGTAACAAAAATAAATCTACATTTGTAAGTTTTACCTTCATAACAAAGAGATTACACTACAGTACTTGTAAGAGGTGAATTGAAAAATACTGTTTCTTTTGTTTACAAATATTTGTACTGTAAAGATCAAAAATAATATACACCTTGGTTTCAATTAGAACACAGAATACAATATATATGAAAATATAGAAAAATGTCCAAAATATTTAATAAATTTCAATTGGTATTCTATTGTTTAAAGTGCAATTAAAACTGTGATTAATTGTGATGAATTTTTTTATCACGATTAATTTTTTAATTATTTTTTTCAGTTAATCGCATGAGTTAACTGCGATTAAGCGACAGCCCTGCTGAAAAGGCATGATAATTATATACAGATAGTTAAAGCTGATCTACATCATGAATGCCTCCCTGTCTAGTTAGGAAATGGGCATAAACCACTTCTAGTGCCATGCTGTTACTCTTGTCTTCCCAGCCTGCTAGAATAGCCTTAACTGACAGCTAGATATAAAATCACCTTGCATACTTTAGATCAGTTTTATTAAATGCCTAAAAAGACGCCTTCTCTTTGCACCCTTTTTATTCATCTGTCTATTTTGGGGAGTTCTCCAGCACAACCCACCATGTTTAAGATCTTAGCTCCTGCACACTGGCATAACTATATAAGAAAAAGCATTTCTACTGGATGTCATTACTAGTTGAAGGAAGGTTTACAAAAGTGAGTTGAGGATTGACCCTCTTTTCTGCATGCTGTCTAAGGATACAGCATCTGAGCTATTTTTGAAAATGACATCCAAATTACATTAACTTCTTAATTACATTAAATCCTTAATTCATCTATATCATTTTCCAGTTTGCAGAAAGATAAATCTGAAATGCTTAGGCTACATCATAACAAGGATGCTCTCAGAATTCTTAAATAGTATTTCATAAGAATAAAATGTCAGATTAATTATAAAATGGGAAACTATCTTTTAGACTAACACGGCTGCTACTCTGAAACCTATCTTTTCAGTCACACAGATGGCTGTGGGTGGGGCCCTTGGTTCCCTAGGTAGTTCCCAGTGTAGCCTTTCAGGTTACAAATGTGAGCATTGAACTTCTTTTCTTGTTCATCTGTGTGAGCTTTGACTATAGCACTGGGCATACGTAAGTACTGACCAGGAAGTGTTCTGATCTAACATCTTCTAAGGTGGTGGATAGTGCACTCCAGTACCATGTGGGTGCAGGCTTCTTCAGGTATAACATCTTAGAGACTCAGAACCTCCCTTCAGGGTTGGAGAGCAGCAGGAGACAGCCATTGTCTGGTGTGTGCACAGTTTATTCAAAAAGCACCAGGGACTAATGTTGTTGCATAAATAATTAATGAATTTATTATACTGAACAAGGAAAAAAATCGAATAGTTGAAAGCAGTATCGAAACAGACAAGGTTGTCGATCCCAAAGTGTACAAAAGTTTGTGCTGCCGGCAGATAATGCATCGTAGTATTTTGGAATGGCTTTGAACCATGTTTACAGTTAATTTCAAAATGTGGATGTTGATTTTAAAAATTGAGTTAAAACCTGAGCTTAAAGGAACAAGATCAGATGAAACATTAGGTTTGTTAGGGGAAGTGAGACGGAGGCCATAGGAATGAATTTTTACAGGAACATGCAAACATTACCCAAGTTTTATTTTTCTAGTTTGTGTGAAGTTATTTAAAAACAAAAAAACAAAAAAAAGTTTTATATCATGAGCACTTTCCAACTGAGACACTCAAAGCAATTTTGCACACACTGTAATAAATAAAATCTCTTACTATTTCCACCTCCCTAGCAGAGGTATGTAAGACTCTCTCTGTTCCATCTACAGAGGCACAAAGATGAACAGATGATTTGTGTAGGAGTTGTCCTGTAATTCAGTGGCAAAGCAAGCAAGGAGAACGCTGATTGCTTGGCTCCTTGTCATGTTTTAGGTCTACAATAGAAACTTTGACTGGTATGGTAATATCTATTAGGGGTGTGATTTCTTTTCTTTTCCTTTCCATATCAGCAAAAGCCCTAGTGTACCACAGTTACACTTGCAAAGTGAGAAGGCTTTTATGTGGGGACCCAATATAAGCTATACTGGCTAAAGCACTCTTCTGCTGGTATAGGCTTCATCTTTATTAGGAAGGTTTGCCGGTAATGCTATGCCAGCAACCCTTTTCTTGTGTAGACTAGGTCTCCATCTTCTTCCTCTTTAGTGGCTAAAAGTTCCCCATTAGTATTTGTAATGTAAATGCTGCGGAACTGTGCTAGTGCATGAAACCTGCATTTCATTGGAAGTGTAACACACTGAACAGAAAGCGCAGGATGAAAGGTAAAATTAAGCGAGATTCTACATTTCAGTTTTAATAAGTAAGGAAACATACTTGTTTAAAAACATCTCCTTTCAATTGACAGAGGCTCTCTTGGAGAGGAAATTGTTTTCATGTCAGATATTTGGGTCTTTTGGTTCTTGGGGTTTTGGTTTTTGTTGTTCAGTTTTGTGAACTGACTCCTCTCCCTTTTGAAGCTGCTGAACTCTCACTCTGCCTTTCCAAAAGCACAGTCAGTCAGCACTCCACTTCTGGGAAACAATCCCTTATGCTGCTTCCAAAGTTTGCCTTACTTGGTCCTGCCACACAAACTCCACTGTTTCACAACTTGTGTCCAGAGTTACCCCCTGAACCCTTCCGCTGTCCTTTCATTGTGCCCCCTCTTCCAGTTACCTGCCTCCCTATGTGCCATTTCAACACCTCCCAACTGCCAAATTTATCAGCTTTTGCAAGGAAACCTGAGAATTTTTTTTCTTATCCATTGACTCTTGACACCTCATTGTTGTCAGTTGTATAGTATTTTTTCTAAATGCCCTACTTAAAAATGTGAATTAAAGCCTTCTCTTTCTGGTCATTGCTCTTGGTTAAGTGCTGGGAAAAGCTTTCTGACCTGAGAGTATTTTTGTTACTGGTCTGTCAAATGGTGTTTAACATGTTAATTTACAACATATCAGGCATTAAAACTGTCCTTCAGTCTGGCAGTGGATTGGTGTTACTAGTCCTGGAAGGAATGGACCAAGTCCTGCATCTTTGACTAGTATATTTTCAATGCTAGTAGAAATTCTGTTTCACTCGTGATGCGTTTTCATTGTGGTTAGAACACCACAAAAAAGCAATGAAGAAAATTAACAACAAATGGTGAATATTCACCCTGTTTTATTTGAATGAATTGGATAGTGTTCTACTCTTCCTAACGGGAGAAACACACACATTTCAACTACAAAAGTGAAGTGATGTGAAAGGATTATGCTTGTTAAAACGGGACTTCAAAGACCTATAATTCTAAGAATTTCCATCCACTGCCCCCAAAAGGAACAGCAGCTAGAGGTCCTTTTTGTTTTTTATGAAACTGAAGTAAAGTGCAGCAGACATTTATAGATGCTTCCTTTACTCTGGTACTTGGCTATATACAAAAAATCGTAAAAGCATTTTATTGCCTGGTGTATGTAAGGTGACAGTTTGTCTGCAGATGTTCCCTTTTCTGCAGTGTATTAAAGGACAATGTCAGAGGATTATACAGTTACCTGTCTACTGTAATGAGTATGAGAAGGCTATTGACATGAGATTCCAGCAACCTAATGCTTTACTGCTTCATTTTTTTCAGTTTGTTTCCTGCAATGGGCAATGTATTGTGTCTTTAGATACAGGCCAGCATTACCTTCTGTTCGCTTATCCCTGTAAAACGATCATTTTATTTTTCTGCAGAACACATATACTAATGCAGATAAATTGCTAGAAGCAGCCGAGCAGCTGGCTCAGACGGGGGAGTGTGACCCAGAAGAGATTTATCAAGCTGCACATCAGTTGGAAGACAGAATACAGGATTTCGTTAGGCGTGTGGAGCAACGCAAGATCCTGCTGGACATGTCTGTGTCTTTTCACACTCACGTTAAAGAGGTAAGTTGACCACAAATCATGGAAGTACCTGGCAAACTTGAAAAGGATGCAAGCCGAGTAATATTTTCATTGGTAATAACATACAGCTCTTGCTAACGAGATACAACGAACCCCAACTGTATAGTGAGCCTTTAATTCAAAACTGAGCTCTGCCTGTCCTATTCTTCTGTCACTACAGTGTTAGCTATCTCTGTACATAAACAGTCCCTGACAACTGTTTATCTGTGAATGGGATGTGATTATTATTATTTGTATTATGGTAATGTGTAACAGACAGACCCCAGTGGTCAGTATGTGGAATTGAACCAGGCACCTCTGGAGCTTAGTGCATGAGTCTCTACCACGTGAGTTAAAAGCCAACTGCCTGTTAGCTAACACTGTAGAGCAGACTCATTTTATCTCTCTCTTTAAGTGGTCTTGGTGCCACTAGATGGGACAGAGCATCACACCCAGAAGGTGTGTGGGTTACAGTAGCTCATATGTATACACAGTAAGAGACAGTCGCTGTCCTAGAGAGAGCTTAAAATCTATATTTACAAGATTGTGGATCAGGGGGTGGGGGAGATCCAAGGCACAGAAGTCCGGTGACTTTCCCCAAGATCACACATTGGCAGAGCTGGGAATAGAACCAGGCCTCCTGTCTCCCATGTTAGAGCCCTCTCCACTAGACATTTGTTTATCTTTGCTGCATACAAGTAGAAGTGTGTGTGGAATTTTCTTTCAGGTTGAAAGTAGACCAAGGGGAGTGAAGGCACCTCAGATTGCTAGGCTTTAACTAAATGGAGTGAAGGGTAATAATTTTAAAACCATTTTGCACTGGGCTCCTAAAGATACTCCTCAAGTAGGTTATCAGTGTCTCCCCTCCCCACCCCCCGCCCCATGACTCACCATGCTAATGAAGCCTATTAATTATTCTGTTACATTATATCACATGGGGCTGATTGGTCGTTGGCTGTGAGATTTTGAGCAAATTTTAATTTAGGAAGAACAGTCATGCCTTGTAGAGAAAGAAAGGACATTATCCAAAATATACTGCATTCTGCAAACTGTTTTATAGGATAGATATATTTCTGTATGTGAACATCTGTTTCATATATTTTATTAAACAGGAAAGGCAAATGGTCTGAAAATGTTCATTATTAGATTGTTTTACAACTCTGGACATTCATGTGTTATTCAGCCAGTGGTTTCTGTATTCATGCTTGCTCATGCTCACTCCTTGCTTCTCCCCTTTACAGACCCACACTTCCTGCATTAAAGCAACATGAAGAGAGTCCTTACAAATTAAAAGGAGTACTTGTGGCACCTTAGACACTAACAAATTTATTTGAGCATAAGCTTTCGTGAGCTACAGCTCACTTCATCGGACGCATGAGCTGTAGCTCACAAAAGCTTATGCTCAAATAAATTTGTTAGTCTCTAAGGTGCCACAAGTACTCCTTTTCTTTTTGCGGATACAGACTAACACAGCTGCTACTCTGAAACCTTAAAAATTCACTCTCACGTATTATACTTTACGTTATTTTTTGGTGTCTCAGTATAGATCTACTTTCTCTTTCCTCTCTTCCTCTGATATCATCTGGTGCTGCTATGTATCATTAATCCAGCAGAGATTCTTTTTTATGTCATCTTCACAATTCCCATTTTCAATACTAGTCCTCCAAAGTTACATTTTTCCACCTCTTCTAGTTCTTTGTCACTGATTTGAAACTTTGTTTCTTCCTGCTGTCTTCCAGTTGCCATAATTTTTATCTTCTCTGTACGTATCATCCATCCGAATTTTCTGCTTTGGTGGTCTACCTTGTCAATTACTCTCTAGGGCCACCCTGGTCTATGCTGTGAGGTCAATATCATCTGCGAATCTAAGGTTATTCGCTGTTCTCCCTCTTAACTTGGCTCCTCCTATTTCATATCTCCGTGCTACAGCCCTAACTACTTCTAGTACCAAGCTGAATAAATCCGGTGGTACCGCATATCCTTCTTGCACTTCTGTGGTCATCCTGAACCATTCCATCAGCTTCTTGTCTATTCTCTGCACATTCATCAACTTGCTGTAGATACTTTCTACCAGCTCAATCAATTGCTTGGGAATGCCTTACATACTCAAAACTTGCCATAGCCCTGTCTGCCAAATGCTATCAAAAGCCCATGCGACTTCTACATGGTTCCTGTAGCAGGTTCAGTTGTGTTGTGTGTTTTTCTCTGATGTCGGTCTCAGTGCAACCTGTTCCTCTGCCAGGGCCGCATCCTCATACCTTTCATTGTCCTCAGCAACATCTTGGGGAACGTGTTTCCCAGAACACTCAATAAGTGGATTGCTCTGTAGGTCTTGCACTCACTCTTACTTCCTTTTTTTTTTTTTTTATAGATAGGTACTTGTTATTGCTTTTCCCCATTCGCTAGGCCCTTGTTCTTGCTTGTAAATCTTATTGAGTACTTTGTGTATTGCCTTTACTATGTGTTCCATGCAGCAGTGCTGTGAATTTATCATCCCTTCATGGTGCCTTTTTCAGACTTTCTGTCGAGAGCTTTACTTTTTCTAAGAATTTGAAAAACGTCTACAAAATCTAAAATAAATAAGTGTTGATAAAATGCGTAAAGCAAGAACTAAGATTGGAGAGAGATGACTGTGAGGGTTTGGACACGTGTCAAGAATAGACCCAGAAAGGATACCGTACACAGTGGTACATACCGAAGTGCAAGGACATAGAAATAAAGGAAGACCGAGCGTGGGTTAGATAGAAACGGTGAAGAATGACATATAACAAAAGGGTTTAAAGGTTAGTGAAGCTGGTACAAGCAAGAAAGTGGTAGAAAGGCTTCATTTGGCCCCATTGTCACCACTGAGCTGACAAATGGGAATTGAAGACTAATCCAGCAGAGAAATGGCAGCTTGGGCTAGATGCCATAATATGATGATACTCTTATGGTGGTTCTTTGTATTTCTGCAGTATCTATTCATCTGCACCAAAAAGAGAGACTGAAGTGCTGTAATGCATCTAGGGTGGACTCAGTGGAGGGCAACAGTGAACGGTGTGGAATGTAGAGGAAGAAAGTGAGGAAGAGGGGATTTACAAAGGACAGGCTTGCCTGTGATTCACAACTCAGGAATTCTGACAAATCAACCCAGATGTGTTGGAATGTTGCCTCTGTGCCTCTAGATGCTATTTGACTTCTTGCTACACAACTTCTGTCTCTTCAGGCATTTCCATCTTCCCCTCTGGATAAGTTTTGCTGTTGTACATCTGCAGTGTAACAGTCGTTTATAGGGAAGCTTGCTTTTTTTACCTAATCTCTAAAGGCATGGTTATGTAGCTGTTAATTTTTTTAAAGTTAAATGTCATGTTATAGGGTACGTCTACATACAAAGCCTATGTCAACATAGTTATGCCAGCATGGTCCCCTAGTGTAGGCATGGCCTACGCTAACAGGAATGTTTTGTCAGTATGGGAACACCTCCAAACAACATTAGCTGTGTCAACAGGACCCCTCTTCCATCAACAAAGCTGCGTCTATCCAGGGGTTTTGTTGGCATAGCTATGTCAGTCAGGGTGGGGGTTTTCACACTCCTGACTGGCATAGCTATGCTGAGGTAACTCACAAGTATAGACCAAGCCATAATGTAGTCAATTTTTAAACATATGCAAACAGGAGAAGTGGAAATGAGTATTTAATATATACAGACAAGATTAGCTCTTCATTTGCAACATATACAATTTAAACTATTGGGGCAAGATTAAGGCAAACTTCTCCTATTTGAATGTCCAGTATTTTCAGGATAAAATTAGGAGGCATATGAAAAGTATGAGAGAAATGATTCCTTTGTTGGCTTATGTTTTTGTTCTGTGTTCCTGCTCAGAGGAGCACTGCTTTCTCAATTCAGTGGCATGTTGCTTGTTCTCAAATCAGTGTGTAGAATGCAGAGATGACGCCACAAAACAGATGGAAGATAAAAATGTGCTAAGCCAAAATATCCTCCTTTGCTACATTGGCCATGAGCATTGTATTTGTCCTGCAGAACATTTATTAGAAATCGGGATTATCATCACAGTATTTTAAGTGTAATTTTCTGGGGTGCATTTCAGTTGAATAAAAAGCTTATTTTATATGTACACTTAAGTTTGCTAGGGCAAAGAGAAGTATTTGTGTATATTTTAATGTACTTGCTGATCACAGACTGGATGGAAGGATCTTTCAGTAACATAATACTATGACACTTTGCCTGCCCTCCTCCCACAGGATGTTTTGTTTCTCAGGTACTTGCAGTTTTGCCTAGCCAAAGGGCAACCATTGAAAATCTAACCTGATACCTGAGTGACAGTGAGCACTTACTAAATTGTGGGCGTGCATAGCTTGCTATTGTGCCTTGCTTTGTCTGTGGTTTTTAATTCATTGTCAGATTCTTGTGGAGCACTTGCCAGCTTGGTCTTGCCCTGATTCCTACTACTTTCTAATGTCTGAACTGGCTTGTCTATAAAAGCAATTTCCTATTTAAAACAAACTCTCTTCTTGGTGGGATGGATCTTCTAGAATTCTTCTTCCCCTTGCTTTTGTTTCTTAGCCTTTCTTCATCTTCGTCAAAATTTCTTGCCTCCATGTTCTTTGTTTTATCTCACCTCTCACTTTCCCTTTTGCCTGTCTTATGTTTCATTGTTGTCCTCATCTCTGCTTGCATGTTCCAGTTCCTACTCTCTTTTCCTCCTTTATTTTGTGTCTCCCCCACGTACTGTTATTCCTTCATGCATATGCCATCCATTCACTTTCTTCTCTTTCCATAGTCCCCATTTTCTCTGCTCTTCCCATATTTTTATTCGCATTCAATTGCTTCTCTCACTGGTTTGGGAGATTTAGAAAAATGTTGCCCCTGTGTTTTTAGGCCACCACTTTCTTATAAACAGGCCTCGCCTCTGGGGTAAGTGGCTCAAGTTATGGTGCTCAGGGTTTACAGTTAACATTTACTAACAATTACAGCACAGAAGCATCTGGGATATTACAGCTGTATTTCTACTAGGTATGGGAACCACCATATATTTGTCTTTGCAAAGTAAGCAAATAAGAACTATCAAGTTTGAGGACTGAATTGGAAGGTAACAGACTGTATTTCAGTGTGATGGTTTGTACAGTGCACATACACAAAGTATTGCAAAATACAATTCAGATATGGAATAGAAATTACTAAACATATATTCATACTCTTATGTTAATACTAGTACAACCTGTTACTGGTCTGAATGATATTTTGGGGAAATAAGTCTTCTGGCTGGACAGCATGAATAATAAAAAAAAAACTTGTTTACAAGAGTAGTGGTTTAGTTTGAGGTCTGTATGTAGAAATCAGTGGCAGGCTCCACTGATGATCTCCCAAGGTGTGGTTTAGCACCAGGGTGTGAGTAAAACAACCTTTGGGGTTGGGATACAAATATCCATATGAAAGATGAGTGCTGTATGTGTAGATGTCTATGCACTCGTCATTCTTCCACATGCTGCTATACAAATACATAATTAAATGGATCCCTCATCATCCATGATAGGAGGAAGATGGTGTAATGGCCAAACCAGGTGTTTGTAGCAGTGCCAAAAGTACAGCAAACAAATCATCTCAATAACTGGAGTAAAGTGTAGAAATATAGATCAGAGGTGAACACAGATTGGAGAGGATGGTGGGTTTAAAAACACTTATTTTTTGGCATTTTACATGTAACACTTGTGAACATCCTGTGAAGTTAATTTTTAAAAAGTTAAAGCCTTTGCTCTGTATGTGGCATGTGCTTTTTAAAACAGCTTAGTCAACTCCTTTCTCACCCTCCCCTCACTTCAGTACAAATTTGTCACCTTCTCCATTGCAAACTGATGTGCATTCAGGCCAATGCGAGGAGGGAGGGAATACCATGAGCTAAATGTAAAACACAATGCAGAAAACCCCTGCTGTCCCAAACTTTGAAATGTTTGACTGTAATTTATGAGGGGTAGGGGGAAATTATGATGGAAGAAGTAGTGAAAAGAACACTTAAGGCTTGTCTGAACAGTGTGTTAGTCCACCCCAGAGGGGTGTAAATTCTAGTGTGCACTAGCGTGTTATGCACTAACTTGTTCTTGTAGACCCACTAAAAACTCCCTAGTGCATCTTAATGTAGTCCTGTTGAAACTTAGGTTTTTCAAAATTTAGACAAAATATTGAAATAATAAAGTTGCTTAAATATAGTCAAATAGTACGTTCCTCTCTTTAAATATTCATCTCTGCAATGGTAGCATCAGACTGTGCACTTTTAGATTTTAAAATCCCACTTCTAAAAGGGACTTGCATGTTTATCATCTTTAAGTCTCACAGAAAGACCATGGAACTTAAGCTCCTGAAATGCCTAACTTACTTTGGCATAGGCTTCTAAGTCACCAATGTCCTGTTAAAAAAATTGCAAATTGAAAAGACACTTATCAGATACTAGCTCTGAAAGAAGAAGCCTTTTCAAATACAGAAGATCTATGGGAATGTTTCTATAACCCTTTACAATTCCTGTGGAAATAGCTCTTTAAACAAACACTCTACAGTGTCTGTTGCACAGATACTGTAGCGCTGTGCTGATAGCCAACACCATGCAAGGTAAACTGACAATTTTTGAAATGGGTATTATATTCGCGTTTGTGTCATTCAGTCCAGACCACGGGGAAGTCAGTCATATTTTAAAAAAAGTTGTTTAATTTTGAAGGTAAAAATATGCAAATTGTAATGAAATTACAAGGAGATGGAAAGAAATTCCAAATAGTTCTGAAAAATTGCTTGAATATCATGGCATACGTTAATGACCAGTCGTTTTTCTCTTCTTTCGCAAAATAACTTAAGAGCAGTTCTTCTGTGGCATCTTATGTAATTTCAGCCTTTCAGTGGGTGTACAGTGTCAGCAATAACTTGGAGGTTAGGTCAATCATGGAAATATTTATATTGCCAGGATATTGCAGTGAATAAGATTGTTTAAAAATACAAATCACCATCCTAAAATACTAATCATATGTTCCCAACATTTTAGGAAAGAAATTGCACAGGATACAGGATTGTTTTAGCAGATGTTTGAGACGTTACTGTATTTATGTATGGAGAAATGTTAAGTTGGTGTAATGTTCATCTACCAAAGATCCAGGAGTTGCAACTTTGTGTGTGAGCTCCAAAGCTGATAAGGCGTTATAGCAGAGAAGTGCAGTTGAAGAGGATCGTATTGAGATTGTACTCTTATCTACTTGTACAATAATTCCCTAATTTCTAGGGAAAGCTATTGAATTAAAATAAAATAAAAAGTTCTCACTGTTGCTGAATGAAGGTTGAAGTAAGAGCACAAAACATACTTAATCCCCAGTTCTGTGCCCCTGGTGCCAGGTCTTTGAAATGCTTCTTCCTCTTCAGTTCAAAGAGAAAATGTATGTTTATTTTAGTAGGAAGTATTTGAATTAGTTCTTACTATTTGGCTTCATTTTGTGTATCCTGACCTGTTTTACAAGAAAATTATTTTGCTATCACTCTAAACAACTGTAGTTCTCTGCCAAGTAACCTCTGTGTTGATTGACTCAGCCTCCTAGGACCTTCATGTGAAAAACCGTTTGATTCTCTTCAGTATTTGTTTTGTTTCTTCTGCATGCTCTCCTTCCATCCTAACTTGACTTCCTGCCTCTTGATAGAAGCTTGTCTCAAGTAATGACACTATACCTAATGCTATTTTGTGACTCAGTACCCAAGGCAATCAGCCACTCCTGTTCATCGTGAACTAGACTCACCCCTCAGTTAGGGCTTGTCTAACTTGCTGTGGTACATAGGGCTTACCGGGGGGTTCAACGTGCAGCGATTGATGCATCGGCGGTTGATGGCTCTCCTGTCGACTCCTGTACTCCCACCTGAACGAGAAGCGCAAGGGGAGTTGATGGGAGAGCGTCTCCAGTTCACACAGCATAGTGTGGACCCTGTGGTAAGTAGATCTAAGTATGTCGACTTCAGCTACTTTATTCACGTAGCTGAAGTTGCGTAACCTAGATGGATCTCCCCCCGTAGTGTAAACAAGACCTTAGTTAGATATTTGCTTCCCACTCTGATGGTAATGTTATGGCATGTTGATCTGTAGCAGTCTTATTTTAACTACTGAGTAAGTATGCTACATGGATTCAAGAATATCTTTTGGAATAATCACTTTAATATTCTCTTCAGAGGTTGGCTCGGGAGACCGTATAAAAGATTTATTGGGTAAAATTTGTTTGCTGCAAATGTATCATAAAAGCATTCAGTGATCACACAAGTGTTTAATTTGCTGTGGCTTCAACATCAGATTTCGTCACAACTAGACAAACACTGCATATTAAGTATTGTCATTATTGTCTATGTAAATTTGTCAAACATAATTTTTTTGTCTGAACTGTGAGTGCTCAAGGCTGGATTAACCACTATGCAAATAGGTCAGTCAGTGCCTGTCACCCTGAGGGCATGAGGCCGGGTTTGAAACCATACTGGCGCTGCATCTAGAAACGAGCTCTGCTTTTGGCAACCAGGCATCAAACCAGTGGACACAATACCCCGTTGGGCCAGTCTCCATATTATTTCTATGCTTGAGATCGGGCTGCTGCTTGGCTGGCTCTGCAGAATGAAATCTCTGCTTATTCTGTGTTTGCTCTAGGTCTGGTGCATAGCATAGCAGTGAAGGGAAATGTTCATGCATGCAGGCAGGCAGTGCAGAGCCAGCTCAGCATTAGTAAGCCTCAACTCACCCTGCCTGGACCTCTTTAGCCCATAACTGTGTCCTCTGAAACATGGTTCTCTGTGGGGTAGGAATAGAGAATTGGGGTGCTTCAGAGGCACAGGCTAGGGGGCTAACTCTTGGATGGTTTAGGACACAAATTTAGAGGGGTCCTCAGCTGACCAGTGGGCTGGGTAACAGAGGCCCATAGGGGAGCAAGGAGCCAAACATTTTATAGTGCCATGGCCTACAGAGAGCTTTAACACTTCATGCATGGCTAACACATCTGAAAATCAGGTTTCTTAAGTTACCTAGCGTGGAAAAAATTATCATAAGGACTAAGAATATTGGAATCAACTGTCACAGGCAGGTGTATTCCAGGGAAAAAATTATTTTACATGTAGGACTATTGGGTTAGGCTGTTTATTTTAGGAATAGAACCTGAGCAAAGTTTTCAAAAGTGCCAAAGTCCTATTTTCAGAAGTGACAGGATCCTAAGTCCCTTTTACTTTGAATGAGACTTGGACTCCTAAGTGAAAATGGAAAGAATTATCCCATGTAAATACTGTATTGTGTCCTGTTGGACTGGATAAAGTTTGCTTATGGTCTGAAAGACCTTGTAAGCGCTGTTGGTTGAATTGCTTGGGTTCAAGGAGTCCACTACACATTCGGTCCATTTGGTTTGGTTTACCAAAGTTTGAACTTTGTTCCTTAAATGAGTAACAAGTGTTGTCCTTAAATGACTATAGTCATAAGGAACAGATAATGAGCCACCCTGTGCTGTTTTGTACTTATTCCTATTGTAAATGATAGGGTTGTACATGTGCCAGAGGCATATGAGTTTGGCCCAGTCTCAGTAACTGTGCAGCTAAGTGAAAACTAGGTTGTTGGCGTTACTTTAAGATGTACCTAAGGCAGTACATAGATAATGAAATTAAAACAGTATTGTTGGAGTATTGTAGTTTTTAATTATAGTTGTTAGTAGGGCTGTGTTTTTAAAAAAAAATCCAGAATTGTAATTTTTCATTATTTTCATACAAGTATTTTGCCAAATTAATTTTTCATTGGATATTAGAGAACGTTTTTTGTCTGAGAGCAACACTGTAGGCAAGTGTCTTAGAATATATGCTTAAATAGAAAAATAAAAACAATTTTGCATAAAGTATTGCAGCATTACTAGCATGTGAGAGGTCTTGAAATTAAGCAAAATTTGCTCCTTAATGTCATCAGTTTCCAACAGTATTATACTTCAGAGTCGTATTCAGGGTTTTAGAGAAAATCACGGGTAATGTTCATACAGTATATCAAAGCAACTCTTCAAAGATAATTGGAGTAAGATTTTAATTCTTTTATTGAGGGAACTCAAATAGGAATTATTTTTCCCTTTGGAAATAGTAAATAAAATAAAATTTAAAAAACGCACCAGGTTTCATGAACATATGAAGTTCAGACAGAAGAATTTGAGAGGTCATGATCTGGGTAAACAAGATACTTGTAAGTTGTTTTATGCATCACACGAAGTGTCACATATGCTAACAAGAAAAAATACTCACAGGAGTATTCACACCAGAAGTGAGTTCTCGGCTTCTTTGAACAGTATTTTGGTCATTTGTACAATAAATGTCTAGTAGCTGCAAATGTTAGTGGATAATTTGTGTAGAGAGACTCATGTTTAACAACTTAGCTCATCCAATCAGGGAACAGAATACCACATCATCTAAGGCTATGGCTACACTACAGCTTAAATTGACATAAATTATGTCGCTTAGGGCTGTGAATTAGTCCCACTTCCTCCCCGAGTGACATAATTTACGCAGACTTAAGCACCGGTGTGGACAGCAATATGTAGGGCCAACATAGCTACCGCCACTCATGGGGGCTGGAGTAATTAAGCTGACGGGAGAGCTCTCTTTCATAGGCTTAGAGCAGGTACATTAGAAAGCTTACAGTGGCACAGCTTCATTAGTGCAGCTGTGCCACTGTAAGCCCTCTAGTATAGCCATAGACTAAGTAAACAATAATACTACGCAATAGTAAATACTCAGTGATTTGTTATTTACAGGTTAAAGTGTGTTTGTGAAAATTAATTACAAAAAGACTTGTAGACATACTTGCTGAAAAATTACAAAGATGGAAAGGTGGAAGTTTATAGGATAAATTAGTTGTAATGAATTATTCAGCCAGTTGGCATTGCAAGTTATATACTCTGTCTGGATTTAGTATGGTTCCATATTTGAGTAAGTGGACAGCATAATTACCATAGCTAAACAGTTGACATAATTAGAGCAGATGAATATTTTCCATAGGACACTACCTGAGATTGTGTTCTGGACCGAGGCTAGGAAAAGTAGAGAATTCAGTTTATTTTTGATGTACCCCTTTGACTGCTATTGTTGATTTTCATGACCACTGCTCAGTGCCATCTACCTTTTATGTATGTGTGTCACTCAGCAGTGTAAATTTAGCTGTTGAGATACATCTCCCTTCCTTCCTTCCTTCTCTCAGGGAGTGTTACCATAGCATTTTCCTCCCAGAGCTGCAGATGGGACTGACTCTGAATTCTGTGCTGATAGCTCCGATACGATATAGTAGGAGAATGGGAAAGAGGGTAACATAGCAGCATGGATAAAACTCCACTTGTTTTTCCAGCAAGAGAACATCATCTATCTGACTTGGGGTCATCAATTTTTTTCTAACATTGAGAACTGAATTTTGTATAAACAGAAGCAAATCTTGTGGCTTTTTCATCTGTTTGCTTCTCCCAAGGAGATTCATACAAGGTAGTGTCTGCCTAACACCAGCCTTCATTTCTTTTCTCTTGTAGCTGTGGACATGGCTCGAGGAGTTACAAAAAGAGCTGCTTGATGATGTCTATGCAGAATCTGTGGAGGCTGTACAAGACTTGATCAAACGCTTTGGCCAGCAGCAACAGACCACTTTACAGGTTACAGTCAATGTCATCAAGGAAGGAGAGGATCTTATACAGCAACTAAGGTAATGTATTTTTTAAGAGAAATTGGTGTTAAATTTTTTCAACATTTTGTTTTAAAGCATTGGGGATATTTCTCCTTAAGCCTCTTCCTCCATATACTTCCCCCATATAATGGATCATTACCCTTTTGATTTTTTTTTTGTAGGGGGAAAGGTGAGAATAAGAAGCTATCCTGTATGAAAATAAATATGAGCAGTACGATTAGATGTGTTTCATTTTATGCAGATCTTATCTAACCCTTTGTTTACAGGAAGTTGGGCTCATAAACATTACCTTCACATAAAGGAGAGTTGGCCTCCATAAATTATCTCTATGCGACATGAGTCTGGGCGATATCAGTCAGAAGCATCCGTGTGGCATGCAGTGGTTAAGGATTACTGAACTCCTAGCAGCAGCCCTTTCTAAAGAGACCGCTTGTTTTAAACTGACACTTTAAGTTCTTTTGAATGTTAGCACGTGACATGATTGTTTTTTTCCTGTAGAGGCAAAGTGAATGTGTGGTCTTGTCCATTACTGGTAGCTTAAATAAATCCTTGGGCACTTTCTGAATTCTGCAGAAGTGGGTGTTACCTCATCTGTGGTGGTGGTGTATTTTTTTTTTTCTTTTTTGGCTTTATACTCAAGTAAAATTGAATCGTGTAATTCAGCATACAATGAAGTATGTAGTCATCATTTCTCATTTCCTCTTCAAGAGTAAAATTTAAATGTTAAACTTTTCATTTTGACACAAATAAAATGTAGATTGAATACATGTATTAAACAAGAATGTGCCTATATGTTGAACACTGAGGCTGAAAAAGAAAGTAATGTAGTATCTTGATGCTTTATTAAATTACTACAGCATCATTTTAATAGTTTATTAAAGGACTTTGTGTTGAAACAAGGCCAGCTTCCTCCTAGTGTTGTTCATACTAATGGTTTTAGATAAAGAGCTTTGTCATGCACATTTAACAGTTTACTGTATGTAATCCAATTCCTGTTGCTTTTTTTCATAATACCCCTTTCCTTCCTTTCCACTTTCAATAGGGATTCTGCCATTTCTAGTAACAAGACCCCTCACAACAGTTCCATCAATCACATAGAGACAGTTCTGCAGCAGCTGGATGAGGCCCAGTCTCAGATGGAGGAGCTTTTTCAGGAACGCAAGATCAAGCTTGAACTCTTCCTGCAACTACGCATATTTGAGAGAGATGCAATAGATGTGAGTCTCTGTTTTGTGAATAACATTCATTAAATTTGCTTTATCCATATGGGAAGATTTATACTAAAAAGGATATATTATGAATCAGACACATGCAAATAATGATTTCACTGGTTTAGTTCTTACCTGAAAGGTCTGATGGATTTGCTTTCCTCTAAACTATGGGAGTGGCATGGCTTGAGTGTAGCACTGGAAGCCGAAGACCCCTTCATTCTAATCTGAGCTCTGATAAACGCACTCTGTGGCCATTGGCAAATTACTTAATCTTGCTGCTACAGTTAATCCGTGTGTAAAATGGGGCGTTAAGCTATCAAATTGACTTTTTCACAGGGGTGTTGAGGATGAAATCTTTGTAAAGAGCTTTGAGTATGAAAAAACACTACATCAGTGCTATTCATTAGTAGTTATAACCATCCTTTCTTCCTCTTCTGCACAGCAGACTCTCAGTTGCAGATATATTAAACCTCAAGGGTACTTCTGAATGGCTGTGTTTTTGCTGCTCTTGGAAAGCCATAGCTGCTGCAGCTAAAACAAAAAAAAAAAAAAAAAACCCCAGCCACTTTTCCATAGCATTTAAAATAACAAAACCCACCCATTCAGTTGTACTGCAAAACCTGCGCAAACTTGCAAGCAGCTTGTGGACTGGCCAACACTTGGAAGAAAATACTTGCTATTGGTATGAATGCTTTTTGACTATACATACTTTAAGTAACTTTACGTATAAAATTAATCCACAGAAGACTCTAGATTCCCTGTATGTTAGTAAGATGGCCTTTCAAAGATGCTGCTGGGTTAATCATGTATCCTTTAAAAAAACAAAACAACCCAAGCCCTAAACTGCTGTTTGATACTATAAATGCACTCAAAAATTCTCAGAAACTTAATGCAGAATTAAGGCTGACCAGTGGTGCCTGAATGTGGAGAGTGGCCAAATTTAAACCTGTGAAAACAAAGAATTAAGAGTTAAGGTTCATAGAATATCAGGGTTGGAAGGGACCTCAGGAGGTCAATTAGTCCAACTGCCTGCTCAAAGCAGGATCAATCCCCAATTTTTTTTTTGCCCCAGATTCCTAAATGGCCCCCTCAAGGATTGAACTCACAACCCTGGGTTTAGCAGGCTAATGCTCAAACCACTGAGCTATCCCTTCCCCCGACCTCCACAATGCAACCTTAACTCTGCCCCATGGAGCTGGCAATAGCCACAAGAAATGGTTAGAAAGGTGGTGGAAAGGTTAACAAACTATTGAGATGTGGTGGTTTCTCAGCCTCTTTGTCTTCAAATCAAGAATCTTATTGGAAGATGCTTTAGTCAGACCAAAACTGTTAGGCCCAATGCAGGAGTAAATGGGTGAAATTCTCTGCTCTGCTTTATACTTTGTTGTTAAATATCTGTGTATCTGCTGTAAGGAGATATGAGGGAGAACTAAGAACATGCCATTGTTCTCATTGTGCTCCACACACCTGAATTCCAGTATTTACCTGCGTGCATTTTAGCTACATTCATTGTGCTAGGTGTTTCTGATCTGAATAGTGGAGCGATTTGTTGGGGCAGCTCCGCAGAACTGCGATGAGTAGAGAGGTGCTTGTGTACATAGAGGAATCAAATATGCCTCATTTCAGCATTGAATTTGGTAGCATGTCATTAGAGGTGCACAAAGGTGTCTGTCTGACATAGGGACTGTCAGCAGTCTGGTGACATACCTCACTGGTCTCAAGGGCTTACTGAGGGTTATGTGAAGGCAATGTCTCAGAAGGAATCTTCAGGGAAAGAGTGAAGGGTGGTTTCTCTGGAGTAGGCTCAGTGTTTGAGTGTAGGCCAGTACAGGTAGCTTCAGTTTGCTACATCTGACTTAAACCTGAGTTTTGCCTTCGCTAAGGAAAGATGTTACTCTTTGTCTTAGAGTGCTCATGTGCACTGTTCCCAGAGTGTTGTGTAGTATCTATGAAGGCAGAGTGCTGGGGTATCCTCAGAAAAGAATCAGTCAGAGTTGTGTTGCAGGAGTGGTGTGGACCTTAACTTTGTATTTCCTGGTTTTCGCCAGGTTTAGCCACGCTCCACCTTCCGGAAGGGTACAAGGCACACTGGGCAGCCTTAACTTTCTGTTAATGACGTTTTTGGCATTTAATTACCTTTGTTTAAAAAAATTCACAGCACCTCTGTGACAGGGCATGCCTCACCACTGCGGTGCCTCCTGTTGGCTGTCCGTGGAATTAGTGCTGCGCCCTCTTCTGGTGGTGTCTCACCCACTGTCATCTCTATTCCTGGACCCACGTCACTCCCAGGACTGCGGTGTCCTCTTCAGTGACACTGCCCTCCAGCTGTGCCACACATTCTGTCCCCCACTTCCGGGGGAACCTGCAGTCTACTGTCCAGCCACTTCCTTACATGGCAAACTGCAGTCCACGGTCTAGCCCCTTGGCTCTAGCACCCTCCTTGCCCTTGTGTCAGGGCCCCAGTCTGAAGATCCCTGCAGCCTGCCAGGAGCTGCCTTTAGCTCTCTGGGTCTCTGCCTGCAGAACTGCTCTGCCCAGAGTACTTGCTGCCTTCCGCCTACAAGGCAGCCAGTCCTCCTCCCTTCTCAAGCTTCACAGAGTGACTCCCACAGCTCTGTTCTGCTGCCCTTCTTATATGGGCCAGCCCAACCCTGATTGGTTGCTCCTATAAACCCTTCTGTGATTGACCACCTTCTGCTCTGCCTCCTTAGGGCTGCTTTTAACCTCTTTTCTACCAGTGTGGGGTAATAGCCCAGTTTCCCTCTCCACTGCTTCTGGCTCCTTAGCAATGAGTACCCTGGCTACAGAAGGCACTGGCTGCATGTTGATCCCTTCACTTCCCCCTTCATCATCTCCATGTCCCCTCTCTCAGCCTGACCAGCATAGCCTGGTTCTCCCTTCTCCCCACAGAGAAACTGGCATCAGCATGGGACCTGCAGGTTAAGGAGAGGCTGCAGGGGCTAGTAGGGAGTTAGTGGGGATATTTTTAAAGAGGGGTGGAGACAGAGATGGGGCATAACAAGAGGAAGTATGGTCTAGTAGTTCAGATACTAATCTGGCACTTGGAAGACTTGGTCCCTGCTCCACCTCGGAGTTCCTCTGTGACCTTGGGCAAGTCACTTAGTTTCCCTATGTCCATTCCCCATCTATTTAAAAAACAAGTAGTACTGACCTGCCTTACAGGGAGTTGTGAGGGGAAATACAATAAAGATTGTGAGGTGTTCAGATGCTACAGTGGTAGGGGGCCATATCAGTTCCTGTGATTGGATGGATGCATTGGCTGAAGCCCTGCAGCATCCCCTCTTCACAGCTCTGACCCCTTCCTTTCCACCCAGCTGTGTTCCAACACTCCCTCCTCATGGCGCTGACCCACATGTTCCTTCCCCTGCGATCAGACTTGCCTTCCACTGCTCCAGGTACTCCAGCATTTCCTCCATCATGCCCACTGCTCCTACCACCCCCCTACCCTCACATACCTGTTGTTTCAAGCCCCACACACCCCTCACACCAGCTCCACCCCCATCCTTGCTACTCCATGACCCCTGCAAAGTTGAAGTGGATGTGGGAAGGTGATGGGGCTGTGAGCTGCCTGTACCTGCTGGAGGCAGGAAGGGGCAGGAGAGTGGAGAAGCAGTTTTCAGAGTAGCAGCCGTGTTAGTCTGTATTCGCAAAAAGAAAAGGAGTACTTGTGGCACCTTAGAGACTAACAAATTTATTAGAGCATAAGCTTTCATGAGCACAGCATCCGATGAATGTATCCGATGAAGTGAGCTGTAGCTCACGAAAGCTTATGCTCTAATAAATTTGTTAGTCTCTAAGACACCACAAGTACTCCTTTTCTTTTTGGAGAAGCAGTGTGTCTCTCCCCCACCCCACTTCCCCCCCATCTAGGCCAAGTGTAGGGGAGTCATGTAGAAGTGGCCCATTAATGTCAGTGAGACTTCTCAGCAGAACGAGGGCACCCTACAGAGATGAATACTGTCTGAATCAATAGCTCTGTGTTGTGTGAACTGCAACATTCATCTAAGTACCTGTTCTTCCCTATTATCTGGCTCCCCACCCCCTTCCAGGATTGCTGCTCTTGTGGGCCGTGTTCCAGCTCAGCTCCTCAGTTTCCATGCTTTGTGCCTGCTCCAAGCATGTCTCTTCTCAGTTCCCCATCCAGAGGGTCAGGGACCTGCAAGTATTAGCTCACAAAAGCAGCAGAGGTTGGGGCTCTGACCTTCTCAGAGGGTCATGGCCTCCCAGATTCCAGCTCGTACTGCCGGGCAGGGAGTGAAGCTCAGAAGTGTCCAGAGGGGCAGAGCCCCCCGGGTGCTTGTTCCCATATGGGGGATCAGGGAGAGGGGCTCAGAACCTTCCAGAGGGACAGGGCTCCCTGGATTCCATCTCAGATGTGGGCAAGGAAACTGGCTCAGAGTCCCCAAATCCTGGCTCACTCTTGGCACCCCAGCTGTTTCCCTGAGAGATGGGGCTGTGAATGGGCTCAGCCAGGGCCGGAGGAGCAGCGCAGAGGAGGGAAGGGACGGATGTGGGGCAAACAGTGTTTGAATGCTCACTTACACTAAGAAAAGTAGCTGTCTAGAGTGTTCTAACTTCTCAGTAGCTGTGCCAAAGCACCGCCCTACAGGGGAAGCTTGGCAAAGAGGCAGAGAACACACTCCCTCCACTACCCAACAGCCCCTTGCTGCCCCAAACTCCCCACATCTTCCTGCTTCTGCCCCACAAAAGTTTATAAGAGTATGAAAATGTTAGGAGCAGCTCATGTAAGGGGTAGGGGCTGTACATAAGGAAACCAAACTGATCAGCGACTTGCTCTCCTTTGATCATACTCACTTCTATTGTTTAGGAAACAGGTGAAGACCCTGATTGTCTAGGGTCTTTCATCTTCACTTACTTCCTTGACAGCAATTCTTAAGTAAAATCAGACTTTGCATTTAGATTTTAGAGCACGTTAAAGCAGAAATTTTGGTATCAGGGCAAAACTCCCCAAAAGAGCCTTTGCTGGATGTAGACAGAGAACAAAAAACATGCACAACACACATTCTCTAGAAGCTGCCAAGGGTGGGGCTTGAACTCACAATGCATGGGTGTTGCACAGGTTCAGTAAACATAACTTGTCATCTTGAGCCACCCAGTTGCTGTGACAACAGATGGCCTGAAAGCCCTTTTGCTGTTAACAAAGTCCTGGTCTTGCTGCACATGCACGCTTGAATCTTTGTGCCAAGTTAGCACAACCTGATTGGAAGTTCCTGACTCTAAAGTTAATAACTACTTCAATATTGCTTCCCCAGCAGGGTAGTGGGTGCTTGCACTAAGTAAGATCAGTGCTGATTGAAACTTGCAGCGCTCAGGGGTGGTTTTTTTTTTCATATCCTTGAGCAAGAATGTTGCAGCGCTGTAAAGTGCCAGAGTATAGACAAGCTCTTAGATCACTTTGTAAAATGCTGCGTTAAGGGGAGGCTGTATCTTGGAAGTCTTTGCTCAAATGGTCCCATATTTGGACCACTGATATTGCCCAGCATCCACCATGAGGCACAACAAATTTCAAGCCAATCAGAGGTAGCATGAGTATTTTACAGCGCTTAGAGTAGTCCGCTTTTAAATGGAAAGTAATGCTCAAACTTGACTGTGCCTCCGTTGGCACTAAGCTCTGTTAACCATTTGTGGTGTTTACTGTTTTACTTAGTTTTGATAGTGAAAATAAACTGCTTGATTTCTCAAGCAATAGCACAATTCTGCAATATTTAAATCCATGGGTACTGTTTTAGAATCATAGAAAAGTAGGACTGGAAGAGACCTCAAGATGTTATCAAGACCGGCCCCCTGCACTTAGACCATTCCTGACAGGTGTTTGTCCAATGGGGATTCCACAGTCTCCCTTGGAAGTTTATTCCATATCTTAACTATCCTTATAGTTAGACAGTTTCTCCTAATATCTAACTTAATCTCCCTTGCTGCAGATCAAGCCCAATACTTATTGTCCTACCTTCAGTGGACACGGTGAACAATCGATTACTATCCTCGTTTTATAACAGCCCTTAACATATTTGAAGATTTTACACACGCACACGCACACACACACATATCGTCTTTTCTCGAGACTAAACTTGTCCTGTTTTTTTAACCTTTTCATATATGCCAGGTTTTGTAAACCTTTTATCATTGGCTCACTCTCGTCTGGACTGTGTCCAGTTTGCTCACATCTTTACTAAACTGTGGCACCCAGAATTGGACTCAGTATTCCAGCCGAGGCTTCACCAGTGCCGAGGAGAGCAGACAATTTACATCCCTTGTCTTATACAACACTTCAGTTAATACACCCTAAAATAATAGCCTTTTTTCCAACTGCATCACACTGTTCACTTATATTAATTTTGTGATCCACTATAACCCCCAGATCCTTGTCAACAGTACTACCACCTACCCACGTATTGCCTAGTTTGTATTTGTGCATTTGATTTTTCCTTTCTAAGTTAAGTACTTTGCACTTATCTTCACTGAATTTCATCTTGTTGAATTCAGACCAATTCTACCAATTTTTCAAGGTCTGTTTGAATTCTAATCCTGACTTCTGAAGTGTTAACAGCCCCTCACATCATTCGTGTCATGTGCAAATATGACAAGTATACCATCAACTCCATTATTCTTGTCATTAATGAAAATGTTTAATAGTACCAGACACATGTCGGATCCCTGCAGGATGCCACTAGATACACCCTCCCAGTTGGACAGCGAACCATTGATAACTACTCTTCGGGTATTGTCTTTCTACTAGTTGTGCATCCACCTTCTAGTAATTTAATCTAGACTGCATTTCTCCAGTTTGTTTATAAGAATGTCATGTGGCACTGTGTCAAAAGCCACACTAAAATCAAATTTTATCACATCTACTGCTTTCTCACTAACCACTTAGCCAGTAATCCTGTCAAAGAAGGAAATTAGGTTGGTTTGGCATGACTTGTTCTTGACAAATTTATGTTAGCTATTCCTTATAACCCTGTTATCCTTGAGGTACTTACAAACTGATTGTTTAGTAATTTGTTCCAGAAACTCAACTCAACAAAGCCCTGGCTCACTGTTTGTGCTGCCATTCATACCTGGGCTAGCTCGGTGTGCCGTGTCCGCAGGCCATCCTGAGAGTGGACGTTCCATAAGGGACCCAATATGGCATATCTCTTAACCATGTCTACATTACAGCATAATTTGCATGATGTCTAGTAAGCAAAACACAAAATAACCAGAGGAAAAAATGCATCCAAGTACATAACCCTTCTACCCATTGCTTAAGCTGTGATCCTTTCTGATCAGCTTTTTGTCCCACATGGCCAGATAAACCCAATGGGAACCAATAGTGCTTCAAGATTTTTGTGCAGCTTTCCTGTATTCTTGTAACTTTTCAGTTCTGAGTAACCCCTTGGCAGATCAGTGTCAAAGCCCCTCACCATGTTACAACCCCCTATCATAGTGCCAGTTTTTCCCATAGCCAGTTAGGCAGCAGCCCCAAGACCTGCATTCTCACTACCCAGCTTACATCGCATACCTGTGCATGACCAATTGTACTGCATGAACACCTCTTAGCTGGGCTATCTGTTTTTCAGTGTTATCTACCTCTCTCCCCTCACTGCTGTTGGTGCCCATTTATCTTGCTCCCCAAATCACAATGCCCTAGGAATAGGGTTGTACCAACAAATCGTTTTGATGATTCTTTTCCCACGTCAGTACCAATTTTCAGTGAAACATATGGAAGTCCAGAAAGATTTTGTAGTAGAACATAGATAATAGGCCCCAGATCATTCAGTGTTTGAGATTTCTCTATCTGAAACAGGTTTGTTTGAGTCTGATGGCTGTTTATTTCTACCCTATCACAAGAAAGTAATCCAGTCTGATCAACAGTGAGGCTTACAGGTTTCAGAGTAGCAGCCGTGTTAGTCTGTATTTGCAAAAAGAAAAGGAGTACCGGTGGCACCTCAGAGACTAACAAATTTATTAGAGCATAAGCTTTCGTGAGCTACAGCTCACTTCATCGGATGCATCCGATGAAGTGAGCTGTAGCTCACGAAAGCTTATGCTCTAATAAATTTGTTAGTCTCTCAGGTGCCACCGGTACTCCTTTTCTTTTAGTGAGGCTTACAGATATTCTATTGGGATATGGTGCTAACTTTGAATAAATAGCCTGTTTTTTTAATTAACTGTTTGCAGTTTCTGATAGTTGTTTATGCCTTAGGCTTGGTCTCACCCAAAACTTAAATCGACCTAGTTAAGCCGACCTATGCCCTGGTGGAGACAGTGCTTGGTCAATTGAAGAATTCTTCTGTCGAACTAGCTGCTTCCTCTTGAAGGAATGGGCTTACTACAATGATGGAAAAAACCCTTCTATCACTGTAGTAAGTGTCTATGCTACAGCAGCACATTTGCAGTGCTGTAGATGTGCTGCTCTAGTGCTTGTCATGTAAACATCCCCTCAATGGTATCAGCTACAAGAGTGCTGCTGATTTTCAAATTGACACATGGAAAAACACTCGCTTGGGAAGAAACAAAACGACTTTGCATTTGATTTGAAGTACTAAAATACTGTTTGCTAAAATACCATGTAATTGATGTTGGAGCTGTGTCAAGAGATACGTAAATCTAAAAAAGAAAAGGAGTACTTGTGGCACCTTAGAGACTAACAAATTTATTAGAGCATAAGCTTTCGTGAGCTACAGCTCACTTCAAATCTAAGTAAACTAAGTTTGGGTACACTTAAAATCAAGATTTCAGAACGCAAGATTGGTTGGATAGGTTATATAATTACTGCACTTGAGCTTTTCTTTATAAAATTCTCAATATACTACGACAAGAGTTTTGCTAAGCAGTTAGCCGGTATTGGAACACACACAAGAAAACTGACAGTTCCTGTTCACAAAGGTGAGGCGTTATTGGCTCGTTTTATTAATGCACCTGAGTGACATAGCTGAAGGCTAAACTGGCACACTATGCTGTTTCTTACCACACTTAGCATAAGCAAATAGATTTTCTACCTGAGGTATTATGCCAAAATTTATTTGTTTTTTTACCCATGGGTACAAAGACGATAATTCTGCTGCCTACAAAGTAATGTGCTTGTAAATTTATATTAAAAGTGCATGCATGCACGCACGCGCACACACACGCATGCACGCTCTGCTGTTGGCCTACAGAGCCAGCGCTAACCTCAAGGAGGAATTCCTTACCTCCCGAATTAGCAGAATTTTCTTGCCGGCCTACATCACAAAACTAATAACTTCCACAACTTGCTCAGACAGCCCCAGTGTTTGTACAAGTCGGTAATAGTTATGTTAGTCTATAGTTTAGATGTTTTGCTAAATGGATATTACGAAGCTGTTAGCTGGGGAAAGAACAGATGGAGGAGGAAAGCATAGTTCTTCTAACTTGTTTTTGAATTCCTGGTCATCTGATTCTTTAGTACAAATTGGACAAATTGTAGTTATTAATCCCAATAAAAACCTCTTCTTTCTCTATATTAGATAATTTCAGACCTTGAATCGTGGAATGATGAGCTCTCTCAGCAGATGAATGACTTTGACACTGAAGATCTTACGATAGCAGAGCAGAGACTCCAGCACCATGCAGACAAAGCCCTGACCATGAATAACCTGACCTTTGATGTCATCCACCAAGGACAAGATCTGCTGCAGTATGTCAATGAAGTGCAGGCCTCTGGTAAGATGGATCTGTCCCATCTTATTCCAGTTAATGTCTTTAGAGGGATTATCCAAGCTGATACTACCAGGGGTCTTAAAGTGGCATCAATCCCCATTAATCACAATCGAGAGGAGAATGGACATGTATTTTGCTTCTTGAAAATAATTCCATAGCATTTAAATAAAATAGATGAAGCATGCGGATCACTAATAAAGTAGACCCTACTAACAATTAAAATGTTCAGGTTTAAAGTGGAGGTGGGGGGAAACTCTGTAGGAAGTGAAAGTAAATAGAAAAAAGAATGGAATTAATAGTACAGGGAATTTATTTTGAGATAAGTCATGTCTGTAAATTATGCATTAACTTTACAAGTAAAAGCAATTCATATTTTAGTTTCTTAACCCTTTTCACTTGATTTTCTTTGCAATATCTTGCTGCATTTAATCCTTCACAAGATATCATTATAGACTTTAAGGACTTCTCCCAAGATAATGTTGAGCATTCACTTGCTTATTATAAAACACCTGGAAATAATGTTTAAGTTCCTTAATCAAATTCTTCAAGATTTAAGTATATTTTACTAAATCGAAAATGGTTGGTATATAACTGTAACTCCCCTGGAAATTAGATCCACCTATGTTTCAAATTAATGGGTCTCCACAGGTGTGGAGCTGCTTTGTGACAGAGATGTAGATATGGCAACTCGTGTTCAGGATCTGCTGGAATTTCTTCATGAGAAACAACAGGAGCTGGACTCAGCAGCGGAACAGCATCGGAAACACTTGGAACAGTGTGTACAGCTGCGCCACCTGCAGGCTGAAGTCAAACAGGTATGAGCTAAATATGTTCTGTGCGTTGTGAGTAGATGTGTGTGTATGTTCCATATATACACACACACACACACACACACACACACACACACACACGTATGCAAATAAGGTAGCTAGGTTGTAAGAAAAAAGTGTTTTACCTTCTCATTCTTGCAGGTTTTTGTCCTGAGAATTAAGCATCTATCACACTTTTTTGACCCTCGAATCTCAAAACAGATAATACCAGCTTAATTGTTAAGTTACTGTTTGCTATGGGGACGGTGCTGTCTGAAGAGCAGTTAGACTGTTCAGTCCATTTTTGTATCTTCCCTGTAGCAGACTGTAAAAAATCCTTTGAAATCTTCCCTGACTTGTGCAGTGTGACCAGCTTGGGTGCCTTGCTTGCAGCACGTACCAGTAAGGAGGGATAATGCACAACAGTAGGGCACATCAGATTGGCTGAGCGAAGTGAGGCCTTTCTCTCAACTTGATGGAATCTCTGTCTTTCTGTAATGCAATAACTTTGGAATGCTGCATGTAGTCAAGTCCAAAATTTTGGAGATGGTTTTAGGCATTGGTGGGCAGAACTCTATTGATTTTGGTGAAATTAGGAAATCCAGAAGGCAGAAAGGGGACACACAGAGCCCTTGCACCTGGTGAACAAAGCCAGCAGCTTCAGCCAGCTCTAATTATCCACAGATCAAAGAACCGGTTGATGACAACCATGAACATCTTCTAGCTCCTATTAGCACCTTCCAGCATAACGACAGTCCCCATCTGAGCTCTACCCATTGTCCAAATAGAGTTTCAAATGTTGGCAACCTGAATGACTTACTCCCAGACAGGAGGGAAATGAGTGATGGAAGACTGGGGAACCTGGGATGGGGGGCGTGCACAGAGCCCCTGGCATATGGAATAGGGGAGAGCAGGGGGCATAAAGAACCCCTGGCATGTGGGAAGGGGTTGAGGTGGGTTGTAGGGAACGCTGAAGTAGAAGGGGAGGATGGGAGGGTGCCCCTCCCCCCCGGGAACTTTGTGAAAGGGAATGAAGGAGTGCAAGAAGCCCCTGGTGTGCAAGGAGCTCAGCGTGAAGAAACTGTGAAACATGTGACCACCCTACTTTATTGTAACTTGAAGTATCTAAATGTTTATAGTTGGCCAGTGTGCAGACTGATACACTATAGGCAGTGCTTCTTAGAATGATTACAGAGTGTAAATGACTTTTTACTGTAAGAGGAATGGAGATGGAAGAGATTTTACAATGATTTAGCTTAGACAGCCTTCTGTTATTTATTACATGCTGTCTTGTGAGGATGAAAGGAAAGTGCCAATTGGTTATGATGTCCAGCTTGCACAATATATTCTTGATTGTAGAGAGTCACTTACCAGCTGAGACAGGATCTTTTCTTTATGAAATGCTGATGAACTAGAATGTTATCAGCTGCACTACCCCTCCCTTTCCAGTGAGGTTGAAACAATCTCATTTTAGAATATAGCATGCAGTACTTGGTTCATATTCCATGGCATACATATGTGATTAAACCATAAATATAGTAATTCTTACTGCAGCGTACGCTGTCCTGTCAACTGCATTTGTGTATGAGAGCTGGGGGACCAGGGAGTGAGAGAGGAGGAACAGTTGAAAATTGCATTGACATGTGTTGCTGATCACATGTCCTACAGTAGTTGACGGAGGTATACTGCTGAGAAATGTCAGTGTCATGCTTAATACGTATTTTCAGGATTTATTCTGGAAACGCTGTGTGACTCGTCCTTTTTCTGAGTGATTAGTAATCCTAGCTAAAGTGGACATTGAAAGTTGACTATAAAACCAAAGTATTGAAAGCATTTAGCACAAGCCTCTTATATAGATGTTAATTGCTGAGATTGGACCCCTCTTCTTCTTGAAGTAAGTTTGTGGGAATCTTTCAGCTGACTTAAAAGTCAGTTGGATCAGGCCTGTTAGAACTAGAGCACATTTCTAGTATTTTAAATAAAAAACTTCCCAAGATAGTGTTGTTCATACTGCCTAGTCACAAAACAGTAATATTCCCACCCAGGAGATAGGTTGTTTACAGAGCATCTTTCTGTGTGGGTTTTTTTTTTTTAAGTCCCTTCAGATTTATGAATGTTCACATGAAAGGGTGCAACCCATAAAAAATATTTAGATTGTAAGTTCTTCAAGGCAAGTGCTCTTTCTTATGGTTAGTAGGTCTTAACAGAAATCAGGGCCCCATTATGCTTGTCTCAAGGTGATACCTTAATATCAACAATTAAGAACCCATTTTTATCTGTCTAGAGTTTTATATTAACTCTAATACTGTCATTCTTGACCTGTCACATTTTTCAAAGGCATTTGCATTTTCAAATAAGTTAATAAACTGTGCTTAATATAAATACTTATTTAAACACACAACTGAGAGGGTGCATGCATATGTTAAACACTTAATTTGTAAGTTTATCGCTTCTTATCCATATAATCTAAAAATGCTTCTCTCATCTTGAGACTGAAAAGTGTATAAATCTAAAAACATGGTCTGATACTTTGTATTTGTGTGGTCTCCTTATAATTCTACTAACACCCTTTGAAGTGTTTTGGGACTAGTAACTTTTATTTCTTCTGACTTTTATTACCTTAATACAAATACATGAGTTTTGGGGGGCGGTTAAGCCAGGAGGCAGGACCACTTGCTGTTTCCTCTGAACTGGAAAAAGCTTTGTAGCTCAGCAGGTCACAGCCCTTGCACTATCTGAGAGGAACATGACATAGTAAACCTCCTTTTCAGACTGTTCTGTTTGTATTTTGTTGCCGGAAGATCTGAACACATGGTTTCCAGGGTTAAATTACTGTGATTTCCTGTCCAATTTACTACTGTAAACTTAACTGGGCATAAGCATCCATTACGTTATGGAGAAACAGTGTCTCTGCAGAGGTAAGATTGTAACCAGCTTTTCATTTTAGTCATGATTTTGACTCCCCTACTAACTGTCAAAACTGCTGCCACTGCTGACTTTTTTTCATGATTCATTTACATATAGCAGTAGCGTGGCATGGTGCCCTCCAAAGAAAAAAGGGTCGATAGTTCAAGCTGTTTACCATCTAATGAAAACAAATAAGATGTGCCTGTGCTGGGTTTAGTTGCCAGAATTGTCCCTCAACTCCACCAGTGATAGCAACAATGGTGGGAGCATTGTGAAGACAAGGCTCTTGCAGCTACTTATATTTTGATTGGAGTTGTCCATCCTTGCTTTGAGCACAACAAATGGACATGGTGATAAAATATCTATGACTGCTGGTGCCTTAATTACTTTACCTCTACCACTGGTGCAGCTCTTTTTATTTCTGACAGCAGTGGTAATTTCACCCACCCACCCAAAAAAAAAAAAGGTTACTGTAGATAAAACCATAAGCTAGAACAATAACAGAAAATGAGGAGGTAGTGGAAGGGCTAAAAGAGGAACAGAGACTTTAATAAGTCACATAAAAGCTTTGCTTGCTAAATTGAGATGCCGAATAGAGTTGGATAGGGCAAGAGTAAATAGCAGCGGAGAGTGGTATAGAAGAAGGGGTTTGAGGTGGAACTTGGAGGGGTCTCAGGATGCTTGGTGTGCAAGAAGAGAGATTGCTTCAGATGTAGGGACTTGACTTGACTTCAAGAGCTTGACTTGAAGTCCAGAGATGTGTGGTGTCTGGCTAGAAGAGAATTTTGGGGGGAAGTGAAAGATAAATTGATGCACCATACATCAGACATTGGCTTGAAAAATAAGGGTAGTGTGATTTTTCCATAAGATTTCTAACAGTTTTTGCCTAATGAAACTCAATTTAACCTTTACAAAATTTGCTTGTTTCTCAGTGTCAGCACTGGTGTCTAATGATATTTTCAGAAAGTTGATTGTTAAATTTTAACTGAGATTTAAAATTTTTTTAAAATCTCTGTTCTGATGGTGTTAATTATTATATCCATTGACTTCCTGATATCTGTAGTGGGGCCACCAGAGATTATGGGGTTTAATATATGTCCCAGTCTTAGAAGTGGGCTCCTGCAGGGTTTGAGAGTCCTCCCCCACCCCCAGTCCTGAGCCATTCAAAAACTCCTGTGTTGACATTATACCATAATAATACTTCATAAATATAGACTGAAATACATTCTAGCTTGAGAAACCAAGAACAAACTATCAAAGTTTACCAGATGAATTCTTAAGACTTTCTAAAAAAAAATTAAGGAAATAATTACTTTTTTTTTTAATGTCCATTAAAGTAGCATAAATCAATAGATCGTAGGCCAATGTAGTTAGTTATCCAAGTCAAATTTATAAATGACAAGGAGTGGAACTGCACCTTAGGTCTGCTCCGCTGCACCTTATGAGACCACCGTATGCCTTCCTCTCAGAGAAGATGAGAAATATTAATAAAGGAAAGAATAAGCTAGCAGTTTCCTTGAACTGGGGAAAGGAGAGACAATCTAATATGAAATGCACCTGGAAAAAGCTTTGTGGATCTAAATTACTATCCACCTTGTTTAGAAACTGTGATGTTGAAAACTGTTAATAACTGAGAGGGGATGATGCCCATATGCAGTTAAACTTTGACAGTATGACCAACACAATTTCTTCGCTGTATTACGCTCTGCGTGCTAACAGTTGCCCCATCTACATGAATAGATTCATCCTCCATGGCACTTAACTTGACAATACAACAGTACTGACTTTCTGTCTTCGAGACCTATACAATTCTCATTCCAGTCTTCCTGGCGAATTGATTTATGACAAATGGTGGGGAGTTCACCACCATTTTAACTTCTCAAATATACATTAATTAGGTTCTCTGGGGCTGCAGATATCATAAGCCACATATACTCTTCCTATTAGGATAATACTTCTTGCTACATATACCCTACAGCTGCGGACTTGTTAAAATCTATAAGTGAACCCCCAAAATACCTTGATTTAAGATATTCCTGGCCAAACCTGCAAAAAGTGCAACACTAAAGGTCAGTTACTGGAGCTGTGAAGCTTGTTCTAAGTACAGACACCTTACGGTAGGGTACGCAGGTTGGTGGGAGCATGAAAACAGAGTTGTAGTTGTTGGAGGTACCTTAACTCTGCATTTCCATGATTTTCTACGTTAACCCTTTTCACTTTGAGATGATATAGACTGTTTAATTTCCTTAACTTCCTTTCTGGTTTCCCATCCCTGACAAGTTTTCAACATATCATGACAACTCCACCTTTAAGTGATTAATTGTAGAACTAGGTATTGGCAGGTAGTCATATAAATCTGGTGACATTTTTGACAATGTGGGAGGGGGGAAGTGACATATAATATAAACGGAACATAAGTGCATATACATGCATGTGTCAAGAGAGGTCTTGCTGTATGTAACTTTCTGAGCTGTTAGAGGGAGAACTAGGCTTGGTACTGTTTCCCTCCTCTGGATGGGGAGATCCAACTCTGAGTTACTGTGGTTATGCAACACCCTAACCACTTATTCAACTTGTTTGTGTTTTAAACCCACTGTTGATGTTTATATGGGTACTACCACATTTGTATTGCACTGGGAACCAAATAGGATTCTATTCTTGTGAGTGTCAGTCAGTGGGGTTCACACATGGTGGGAGTGCAGAGGTACTTACCCAGGAGCCTTCAAAAATCAGAAAGGAGAGAGTAGCCCAAAACATGCATTAACATAAGTCCCATAGATTGCCTCAATATGTTCTTCTTACTGCTTCATTCCCCAGTACAAGGCTTAATGGATGACTTAAAGGTAGCTCAGGTCTGAGTTTGACAACCAAGAATTAAAAAAAAAAAATACAGTAGTCATTATCTTAGCGTTTGTATGTGCATATAGTCATAAACGTACAGTTACTAAGCCTTATGCTCACAGTTCAAATTCTTGATCTGAAACCTGACAGCTAAATTAACGTTATCTGTTATAAATCAGATCTGTAACTTCACATAGTGTTGTTTTCCAGGCACTGTCAAGGGCATTATGTTTTGGAACAAGTCTTGTTTCCTTAAGTAGTGTTAATTGCAAATAACTTACTTCTGCGTAGTAATAGAAATGGAGCCTTTCTTGCTGATCAGAGGAGAACTTCTAAATTGTGCTGTCTTGTGTTCTGTTTCAGGTGCTGGGCTGGATCCGAAATGGGGAGTCTATGTTAAATGCAGGGCTTATCACAGCTAGCTCCCTACAGGAGGCAGAACAGCTGCAAAGAGAACATGAGCAGTTCCAGCATGCTATAGAGGTATAAAAAGTGTGGTGTTCATGCCATTCTCCAATAAGATGGGTGCTTATGATATAGTTCATGGCAATTGTTATAAAGCAACATGAGGAATAGATTAAATCCATATGTACTTTCTAGGTAGATCTCGCACCACCTGGGCAACAACGAAAAGGTTGTTAACATGAGTGTGTACATTTGGGGTGAATAGATGGAGGGAGGTAAGGACAGTTACTAGAAAAGGGAGTTTTGGGTAGCAGGGATTCTGACAGTCCTGTTTCTGTTCTATGTGAGTGCAGTGCTTTTAATAAGTCAAGGGCAGTGGAAGTTCACTTTATATAAATATTTAAATTGTATATTTACAAAATGGCTGAGAAAAATTTAATCAAACAAAAGACTATTGCAAACACAGCGTTTTAGAGTAGGATGCTATGGGTTTTTAGGTTTTAAGACTAAGCTAATATAATAGATGATAGATCGGTTACAAATGGGGAATATACACAAATTGCATCATTATAGATAAGATAAAAGTTTTCCTGACATGGTCTCATAACTTCAGTGTACTGTATGTGTAAATTACTAGGTTTTGTTAATACTTTAATTTGATCTTTACAAGGCCTTTTCTAACTGAGCTTTCATTATTAGTATGTTAGTGTTAATCCTGTCTATCCTTTCAGTATAAAATTGGACAAAAAATTAAAGCCAAATTTTAATGCACTATTTTGGCACGTGGGGGGAAGTAGTGTGTAAATATTTGTTCAGTATTTTATTGTTGCTGAACACTAAAAAGTCTCTGGTGGTTGATTAGCTTTTTTGTTTTCAGAAGTACTCCATGTTACAGTAAATGCCTTCTGTTTTTCTGCCCTTTTGTGGAGTTTTCTGTTTCCCATCTCTGTTTACAGTTTGTAGTGTGCGTGTCCTCACTCTTGAAAGCTTTGGTATTGAGTATAACACTCCTGAGCTATGGGTATATATATCCTTGTGGGGATAAATGATGATGATTTTTAATTTGAATATTTTCTGGACCATAGTGCACTTGGATATAATCAAAATTCTTGTACATAGGTCTTCCAGATTACGAACAGGTGTATGTTTTTACTGGGGGACCAAATGTTCACTATTATCATTAACAAATAATCAATTAGTTGGCTCATTTCACATCCTCCTGGATACTTGTTCTATCCTTTTTCACTCCACATAACTGTGAAATGGATTGCAAGAAAGTTTGTATGAAGAAAATAATTCTGATATCCAATAATCAAGCTGTGATGCTTTGGGTTTCACCCAGACCAGTAAGAGTTGTCACTGCCTGCCCTGTAACCTTTGTGCTGTGTAGCTTTGCCTCAGAGCCCTGAAACCAGCAGCCAGCTCACTACACAGTGGCCTTAACCTGGCTCCAGCCCTTGCAGGGCGACACCAACAGCCCTTCCAGATCCAAGTTGCCCCTGCAGCGTCCAGTCCCTCTTGCTGAACCCTCACAGAAGTTATCAAGTTTGCGGCATCCAAAGAGACAACACGCAACAGTCTGGTATTTGGCTGAAGACCCACACTTGAGATACTTTTCTAATAAAACAAGAATGTTTATTATCAAGAAACCTAGTGAAAGAAGAATTAAGTGATTAAAAGTGAGAGTGAAAGAGCGAGGAGAGGTTACAAATAAAACAAACAAAATGCTCTTTCTTGTGACTAAAAATTAATTCTAGCCAGTTACAATCATTGCCTAAGCAATTTCCTTACTTACATCAACTTTCATAGGCTCAAAGGGTACTGTACTTGATCATCCCATTAGAGATGGACGCAAAAATGAAAAGGCTTTTTGCATCCCCTTATGTATTTCCAAAACTCACTGTTTTGTCCCCAGACTCGGGATGCATCCTGGTGTTCAGACTTGTGCTGTTCTTCCCATCTCCCTCTTGATTCATATGTAAAAGGAACTTCTGTTGTGTTGATTCCACAATGCTTAATTTACGTTGGAGATATGTGGAAGGCTGCCTTTCCCCCCTGTCTGGGAGAAAACCTGTTCCTCCCTTTGTTTAGTCACAGATTTTAAAATAGGGGTGGACAAACTTTTTGACCCGAGGGCCACATTGGGGTTGCAAACTGAATAGATGGACGGGTACACAAGCCTGTGCCTCCCCAAACAGCCTGGCCCCTGCCCCCTCCCACTTCCTGCCCCCCTCAGAACCCATGACCCATCCAACCGCCCCCTGGGGACCCCCCCCCGGGGACCACACCCCATATCCAAGCCCCCTGACCCCTATCCACACCCCCGCCCCCTGACAGGCCCCCTGGGACTCCCACACCTATCCAACCCCCCCCCCGTTCCCAGTCCCCTGCCCCCCAGAACCTCCACTCCCTGTCCCCTGACTGCCCCCTGGGATCCCCTGTCCCTTATCCAACCCCCCACTCCCTGCCCCCTTACCATGCCGCTCAGAGCAGCAGGAGCTCGCAGCCACGCCGCCCGGTAGGAGCAGCGAACCAGAGCACTGGTGGTGCTCCGATCTGAGGCTGTGGGGGAGTGGGAGACAGCAGGGGAGGGGCGGGAGCTGGCATCCCCATCCGGGAGATCAAGGGCCAGGCAGGATGGTCCTGTGGGTCCTAGTTTGCCCACCTCTGCTTTAAAGTATAATATGAGTGAATATTCCTAATTCCTCATATATTGTTAGTACATACATTTCACAATGATAGTAATCACCAGTGTGTCACCAGCTTTCATAAGAGACCTTACTCAATATACTTGTATATTACAGTAGCATTATATCCAATCAGTTGATTCAATTGCTTATTCTTTGAGGTTCAGTCCCCGTTCTCCCGCTGGGGTATTTGGACCCAGAACATTCCACCTTTCCCCTCCCAATCCAAAGAGAGAACAAACCTAGAAGCCATAATTATAATCAGGTTATGTACTGTAACTTGGGGAGCACTGTATGGCTTGCATAATCTGTTGCTCTGCAGTGGCTGTTCTTGTAGACTGATAGACACTGTCAATTGATAACAAATCTCTGTTGAATTTACTTCATATTTGTTTGCCTAGAAAAAGTTATGCTGCAACCTACTGCTAGCCCTTTATTTCCTTTGTCTGATATACGTGTGTAGAAAATAGCATTGCAAATAAGAAAATGGAACATGGATTTAAAGCAAATGCATTTAAACGTTATGCAATTAAATATTTTATTTCAACTTCTTATCAGAAAACACATCAAAGTGCACTGCAGGTGCAGCAGAAAGCAGAGGCGATGCTGCAGGCTAATCATTATGATATGGATATGATCAGGGACTGCGCTGAGAAAGTTGCTTCTCACTGGCAACAGCTGATGCTGAAGATGGAGGACCGTCTCAAACTTGTGAATGCTTCCGTTGCCTTCTATAAAACGTCAGAGCAGGTATAGGAACTCTTGAAGACCCATGCCTTGCAGAATGGTAAAGGGATTTGTGATGTTTTATCATAAAAATTACCTTTGGCTCAAGTGGCAGAGTTAATTAGCTTTAGAGCTCAAGTTTATAAAACTGATATTAGCAGAAATGTTGGTATTTTAAAATTTTTATTTAGAACTTTCCATGCTGTTTTGGAAACGCTGACAGTATTATATTAACTGAGGCCTAGAAAAAATGAAACTGACTCTAACTAAATTGCAGTACAGTCAGTGAAGTTTTATTTTCTATACTGAGCAGAAAGCAAAAACCACACATTATAATTGATAAAGCAAAGTGTGTTTGTAAAATGCTTAGTTACAAATTATTCACATGTTATTAATAACATTTATATACGATTTTCTCTAAAATGTTGCTCTGGTATTAGATTTTGTCTTTAGTGGTAAGTCAGCTACATCTTAAATCCCCATCTGCCCTTCTTGACCTTTTTTTCTTTTCCCCCATGTTTTAAATCAGGATTAGGTAATTGATTAATTTGGATTTTCAGTTTCTGGAAAGGGCCTTGCCAGGGAAAGTATCATATGTGCAGATATACTGTCATGTAAGAAATCACTTCTGATCATAGCTTGATTAAAATCCTATCATAAAATCCTATCATAAATAATGTTACCACCTATATCATACTTTTCATCTTCAAAGTGTTTCATGAGTTTTAATCCACATCACATCCTGGGCAGAGGCTGATGGCAGTTTCCCTATTTTAGAGGGGCGGGATGGAAAACAGATAAATTGAAGACACAGTCGGCATCTATGTCAGAGCTGGGATTAGATGTCTAGGATTCTTGGTTTCAAGTCTCCTGGCTCAAACTACTTCACAGTGTTTTGTTCAACTGAAATACTAGAGATATTTGTCTCCTCTTGGCTGGTAGGTTTGCAGTGTGCTGGAGAGTCTGGAGCAGGAATATAAGCGGGAAGAAGACTGGTGTGGGGGAGCAGACAAACTGGGTCCTAACTCTGAAACAGATCACGTGACCCCTATGATAAGCAAGCACCTTGAACAAAAAGAAGCGTTCCTGAAGGTAAAGATGATGTTGGTTACATTTTGGGAAGCAAGCAGTTACATCCTCACATATCTCGAATAGATCTGAAAAACCCAGTGACAGGTGTATGGCTTCGTGAGCTCCTGAATGGTGATTACACAGGGAATGGCATATGACTGTTTCTCGTGGTGATTAGAACATTGCCAAGTGCATAAAATGTATGCCAGTTTATATAAATAAGTTTCCAATTCAACTTCAGCAGATAGCTCGGAGAATCAGGCATCCCACTGTGATAGACGTGCAGGTGGGGCTCACTTTTTTCAGCAGCCACCACTTCCCAGAACACTTGAAAGACACTTCTTTAAAAGAAGCAACAGCTGCTCAGCACAATGGCTCCCCATGACTCGAAGAAGCTCCCAGCAGCGCTAGAGCTACAGTGGGGAAACCTGATTCTGTGCTCCTTTTTCTGTAGTATTTTATAATTGCTCTTAAAAAAAACAAAATAATATTCTACACTACAATAAAGCTCCAAAACACTATAGTGCCACCATGTCTTTGAGTATTACTGTTACAATTCTACTCTTAAAATAAAGGTAGTGGTTCAGATTTTGTAACCAAATTGTAAATAAAAAATCACTTAGGAAGAGGAGAGCCAATTTGGAAGGGGAAAGGGTCGCAGAAGGAGAATGGGGAGAGAATACCAGGAGAGGGAGATAAAGGATGGCCGGGAAGTGGGGTGTGTGCAAAGGCTGCTGTTTTCCAGAGAAATACAATCTTAAAATATAGTACAAGAAATTCAACACAACAGCAATCTGAAGAAAAGATGAGGCAGTAATATTGGGCCACTTGTATTCAATTTTTGCTGATAAGCAAGGTGACTTAGCAATGGTAATATGTCAGTGGCACTTGAAAATAATTGTGATAGCCTCCGCCTGTGGGATGTGTGACTGCATGGAAAATACAATATGGTCAGTAAGTATACAGAATGTTCTTCCTGTGGTGTTGTATTAGAGAAGTTAGAAAGCCTCTTAATGTTCAATACTGAGGTGCAAACACACTGAAAACATGAATTTTCGTATAACTGTAGGGGCAGTGTCAAATGGATCTCTCAGTTGCAAATGTCTGAACTTTTGGACTGTTATGAGAATATGATCTGATAAATTACTGTCTCAGTGATTTTTGTCATTGGTCATGTCTGTGCTGTCTTCACCTAACCTTTTAAAGTAGTACTTTGATGTTCCACTTCATTACAAACAAAGGACACCAGGCCTATATATAGCATTTGGTATATATTCAGAAGTTCAGGTTAGGAAGGCAGCTATGCTGGTTCTTGGCAATGCAGTTAGATTCTGGCTGTTTTGTTGCTCTTTGGTTTGAATGCTTTTAAGACCTTTAAAGGGCATGTCTTCTTTCAGTACTTTTGGTTTCATTTCAGCAGAGCAACTATTTTTTCAGTTTAAACTAGTGGTGGATCTTTTACAATATCCAGGTGATTACTGAAAGTTGTGCACTTTGTTTTTAACTTATTTGTCATTATTATGTAAACCATCTACTCTATGTACCTTGATCCGCACTTAAAAGTATGGAGAAGATGATCACTTTTAATTAACTTCAGATATAAATTACATGTAATGCTATTTAGTGTGCAGTGCCAGATAACCTAGTCCTGGATTAACTGCTATTTGCTTGGAAAATAGTGATCTTTTTTACCATTTGTCTGCTCTGTATTGAGTAGGACATAGTAAGCAGAAAAAGGAGTGTGTGTGTGTATCCATGCATCTGTTAATGCCCTTTCAAACACAGCAATTTCAAATGCTACTGAATCTTCTCGTAGGCTTGTACGCTGGCTCGGAGGAATGCTGATGTCTTCCTGAAATACCTGCACAGGAATAGTGTAAACATGCCAGGGATGGTAACTCACATCAAAGCTCCTGAACAACAAGTCAAAAGTAAGTGTTCTTTTAGGAATTTGGCCTTCATGCGCTGCAACAAATCTGAGAAGATGAGGGTGAGCCCCTGCCGGAGCGGATACAGTATTTCAGATTCATCCTAAAATAAGTGATCGCCCTGGTGAAGGTTTAAAATAGCTGGTAACCACTCGGCTTCATTTTTCAGTTTTAAGAAAGGGAAGAGTCTTGCACCCAAATAAAGCTTGATTGGTATCAATTTGTATATTTCAAACTTAATGTCATGTTTAATTTACAAATGGAGACTTAAATGCATTGCTCTTCATATAGAAGTGTCAAGAATTCCACAGCCAATAAGTCTATATAAGCACATTTGGTATTCTGGGCTATACAAAATGCAATGGGAATTCTGTGTTAGGAGAACACAAAACTTAAAAATGGCCTACTGAATCTCTGGACTAGTTTTAAACTTAAAATTAAACTAGTTTGATTGAACATAGGATAATTGGGAGGCCCAGGTAGTAGGGTAAAATGGCTCTATTAAAGCTACAAATGTGTGTGCAGCTGTGGTGGTGGAGAAAAGGAGATGGATCTTGAGATGGGATTTGAAAATTGTCAGTATTCACTTAGGCAGAACAAGACTTTAAAATAGTACTGGTCCACTCTGGTGATGAATGCAAGAGATGTTAGTGCCCACAGTGAAACAGTGGATGGAGAGAGAACAAAGATCAGTGGTATTACACCAACAGACTTAAGCTCAGAAAATAAATGAGATAGGAGAAATGAAGATGGAATGGGATAGAACTCAGAGAAGATTTTGAACAATAAGGATCTTTCTTCAATAGATTTTTGAGTTATGATTGCTTGTTTGCCAATTGTGGTTCCCCCAACCACACTTTAACTATGGCTAAACGTTTGGGTCATAATGTGTGTGCAAGTATTGCAGAAGGAAGGGTTGTCCCCTCATTGCACTGCAGGTTGAAGAACTTTCTGCAGTTTCTCCTTCACACAGTCTGGTTATGTTGAAATTGAAAGCTAAGCCATGTTGAATTGTGTTTGTGGATGGCAGCAGCTATCTGAGATGGTTTTGGCTATGGAGGAAATGAATTGTGGGTGTCAGACAAATATATGATTTGAAATGGAAGACTGAAAAGGGTTCACAAGAGATGGAGTCACACCACTGAATGTGAGAAGGGATAAAAACATGAATTAGTTTATGAAGAGCTTAAGACCCACTCAGAAATATATAGCTTACATAAGGGTTTTTTTCATACAACTTCATGGATTTTTTTTAAAGTAAGAATTTGAAATAGTTTAGTGTAGCAACAAAGACTTGTAAACTACTTGCATTTAATCTGATTGCTATTGCTACATTCACAGTAGGTGTGCAATCAACTCACCTACTGTAAATGAGAAAGATTTAAGTGAAGAAAGAGGAGAAATGCCAAGCTGTATCCTCCATGGTATTACTGTACCTGTACTGTACTTTTCATGGTCTCCTACATCAGTGGCTTTCAATCTTTCCAGACTACTGTACCCCTTTCAGGAGTCTGATTTGTCTTGCATATCCCCAAGTTTTACCTCTCGTAAAAACTACTTGCTTACAAAATCAGAGGTAAAAATACAAAAGTGTCACAGCACACTATTATTGAAAAATTGCTTACTTTCTCATTTTTACCATATAATTATAAAATGACTCAATTGAATATAAATATTGTACTTACATTTCAGTACATAGTATTCAGAACAGAATAAAGAAGTACTGTCTGTATGAAATTTTAGTTTGTACTGACTTCAGTAGTGTTTTTTATGTAGCCTGTTGTACAACTAGGCAAATATCTAGATGAGTTGATGTACCCCCTGGAAGACCTCTGTGTACCCCCAGGGGTATGTGTACACCTGATTGAGGACCATTGTTGAACATAGTATAATTGGCATGCTCAGTTCAGACATACAAGTCACAGATGACAATAACCTAAATATAGGAAAAACTAAATCTACAATAACTTATATGTAGGGAATATACACCTTTCATCTTAGTAAATTCTTCATCTGTTTCATAAAACAGATGGTTTTGGTAATGGTGCTAAAAAGATGTATTGAGGCGCACTGAAGTTTTTTTCTTTGTAGGACTCAGTACTGCTGTGGTAGCTGAACAGATAAATCATAGAACCATAGGGAATGTAGGTGTGGAAGGTACCTGCAGAGGTAATCTAGTAATTGTATGATAGTTTTCTTTTTCTAAGTGTATTTAAGAAAAACAAAAGGAAGGAGTATGATAAAAGACTGTAATAAAACCGTAAATACATTTCTTGTCAAATGCAAGCTGTAGTACATTTCAGAGTCGTTTCATTCCCTCTCATTCATAGAAGAATCTGACAGCTTGAAATGCTGTCTGCTCTGCAAGCCTGTGCTCTGTAAATAGAGATTAAAACTTTTAGCATAAATTTAACGTTGGAAAAACTGAACAAATACACACCTATAATTCACATTTCCAAGGCGTTTCCAAGAACACACTGGATGCCTGTTTCATAAAATTACTTGAACCAGTCAAGTCTAGTACTGAAGGCTTAAAAGTATGTTACTCTCTACTGCTGTGGCAGCCCCCCCCCCCCCCCCCCACACACACACACACAATGAAGGAGGTGGCTGGGTGATCCTCTGTCTTAGATCCATTACTTTTGCTCCAGTCTCAGGAAGACTTTAAGAGGTACAGTTTGTGGTACCTGCAATACAAATCAAAAAAGTTTAGGAAACACGCTGTTATCCTAAACACCCCTGGAAGATGAGTTATGAGAGGCCACTGTTAATAAGGGGGGGGGGGGAATATAATTCAGGAGATGGAAATATGCAAAGCTGCTTGTCAGCAGCTGAATTCAACACATTACTGTTATATAACTTCATGCCGTGTTATACAGTATCTTTTTCTGGCTCTTGGCATCCAAAGGAACTAATAGCATAAATCATAGCAAAAGCACAGCCAAATGTCTCTCACTGGCACACCATCTGTACAATGTTCTGATAGCATGGACTCTGTTCCAGTTAGCTAAGTAGATCTTGCATGCTGTGTATAACAATTGACTCCAGTTACGTCAGTCTCAAGATGTCCATTTTTATGTAGTGTCCAGTCTGAAATGTTATAATACATTGAGATTTCCCCACAAATCTGGGAAACGTGTCACTAGGATGAGCATTTGAGAGGTGGTGGTAGGCAGATAGACTGTCAAAGTAGATTGTAAAATGCGATCAAGGTAAACCTGTCAGAAAAGGGGAATGGGAGCTCAGTAGATGAGGGAAATGGAGGTACAATTATGGCTGGTACAGCCCTTCTTACTAAATTAGGAGATCATAATATTAATGGGCCGAGTCGCTGTCCTGTTGGCGATGTACTGTGCATTGACCCTGAGTTAGCATTAACATTCCCTATAAGCTGTGCACAGCTATCCTGTATCTACCATGCAGGGAGCCTGGCCAATGTAGCAACACAGACTGCTTCCCAACACAATTTGCTGCTTTGCTGTTACTGAGCATGCTTAGTAACATGTCGTGAAGCTTCTGCCCTTATTTTGTCCTCACATGGCATAACAATTTGCCCCTTGCTATTAACAGAGGCTGAATTTGTTCAGGGAGCAAACTGTGTGCCTGGGGCTCAAACAGATGGAGTGAGGGGAAGCAGAGAGAGGGGGAGAGTCAGGAACTGGAAGTAGGAGCCAGGTTTAAGAAAAGGAGATGGGTGCTGCCAGACAGTGGCGTGGAGGTGGGACAAGGAGAGGGAAGAGCAGAGAGGATAAAAGTTACTGTACACGGGGTGAACTGTCTACAGGGTTTGCAGAAACAGGATGTAGGTGGCAGAAGCTCCCCCTCCTTCCCCCCGACCTCGGCAAGACGGCACATCTCAGCACCCGCTTCTCATGGCCAGCAGGGGAGGGGTGAGAGATGGGGTGGGGAGACAGGCTCAAAAGAGGTGATGGTAGGAGGGCTCCCTTCAGGGCTGAGGCTCCTGCCCATGACATAGAAGTTACCAAAATACCGCGAGTAACAATTATGGTAGCCAATTTTCAAATATCAGTAATAGGACTTTTTTCTTTTTTTCTTTCTTTCTTTGAATTATCAGAATCCATGAGTCTAAAAGTAAAGCCATGCCCTCACCATCTGTTTTTACAGATTTGAAGCTCCTTATATTGAGAAACCTCGAATGATGCTAGAAGTAAAATTGGATGAACATAAGTCTGTTTGTGAGTACTCTTATGCAGAGTACCAAGAAATGCCAAATGTGCTCATTTTAATTTTATCCATGGTCCTGAGTTTAATAACTAAATGTAAGGATTCTGAACAAAATTGTTAGCAACACCTCCTAACTTAATTATGGGTTTCATTTCTGCTACAAGTGGAAGCATGTGTCAAGCAGTCTAAGTAAATGTTCTACTGCTGGCAGGATACTGCACAATAATACCTGTCTTTAAAACTCCTTTGACATACATATCATGTGTATATGATACTCTAGTCTAGTACTGTCAATACTATGCATTTCTGAAGTCCTTACATGAACATTTATATAACCCATACTTTAAACAGTCCTGAAATATTCATGTACACAATAGACCATAATCTCTCTAAAAAAGCAATTGCAATCCATTGTGTTTACTCTGAGTTCTGTGTGGGATTTCTGACCCTGTCTCGTTTGTTGCAGAGGTTGAGTGCTGTGTCGGAAGTGAAGGCATGGTCTCAGGGCTAAGGCAGTTGAATGCTGCCCTGGAGAATTGGATTCTATCCCTACCTCTGCCACAGACTTCCTGTGTGGTGCTGAGCAAGTCACTTAAGCCAAACTGTTCACAGATGATCACTGTTAGGGCACCAGGAAAGTGAGGCACACGCAATATGAGACACCTGGATCTAGATCTGTGAAGTGCTGAGTGCTTGAAAATGAAGTCTATTGGAGCAGTGCTTTAAATACATAATATGCTATAAAAATAAGCACTGTGAAAACCCTGTGTGTCTCAAGTAGGGCATACAAAATTAGTGAATGTTTGACAATTTTAGCTTTAATCTCTCTCATCCTCAGTTTCCTAGTTGTAAATTGGGGATAGTGCTACCTAATCTCATAGGATTTTTGTGAAGATACGTTGATGTTTGTGAAGCACTGTTATACTATAGTGAGAGCACTTCAAACATCCAGGACAAAATAAATAATTTTATATTCTGTGTAGGGTTTAGATGGTGTACATTACGTGAAGCCTGGGCCACACATTGAACCAGGAGGTTAAAAAAAAAAAATGAATAATTTCTAATCCACTGAATGAAACTGTAGTCCCATGGAAAAAAATACTATATGATCATGTTGTGATATCCTGTCCCTTTAAACATCTGAGCACTCCCCAACTCTCCAGTGCAGAGCCTCATTTTCATGTTGTTTTCACTTTTGCTGCAAGAACAATAGAGCTACCTCCGCAACAGACAGCTGAATTTCTATCAGCTCCCTCTGTGTCTGTGTCTTTTCTGCTGGATCCAAATATAACACATGCAATTAAAGATAGTATCATAATGCATTCATACAAGGGGGTGCGAATTTAAATTGCATAAGCAATCTTAATTCCGGCATTTCCGAACTTTGTCCACTTGACTATTAAGGTTGCACTGTTACTTTATTGTGCTTCTTTTTGGGGAGGGTGTTTAACAGCTTATATGGCTTTGAATCTATATCTAGATCAGAGGTGGGCAAACTACAGCCTGCAGGCCACATTCAGCCCGCGGGACCGTCCAGCCCAGCCTTTGAGCTCCTGGCCCAGGAGGCTCACTTCCTTCCCCTCCCACACTGTTCCCCCTCCCACACAGCCATACCACTATCCGGGCAGCGGGGCTGCGAGCTCCTGCCGCTCTGAGCGGCATGGTAAGGGGGCGGTGCGTGCAGCAGTGGGGGGGTTGGGTCCCGGGGGGCAGTTGGGTGGAGTGGAGGTTCTGGGGCAGTCAGGGGTCGGAGAACGGGGGGTTGGATAGGGCGTGGGAGTCCCGGGGGGGCCTGTCAGGGGGCAAGGGTGTGGATAGGTCGGGGCAGTCAGGGTACAGGGAGAAGGGGGGGTTGGATAGGGGGTGAGATCCGGGGGGGGCGGTTTGGGGAAGGGGGATCCCAGAGGGGGCAGTCAGGGGACGGGAAGTGGAAAGGGCCGAATAGGGGGCGGGGGCCGGGCTGTTTGGGGGGCACAACCTTCCCCAATGTGGCCCTCGGGCCAAAAAGTTTTCCCACCCCGATCTAGATATTTTCTGTATATTTTCATTTATTTTACTTGATCCAAATTTAATCATATGTAAAATAGGTCTCCAATGTTCTGGCTCATCTGGTAATCCTCCCTCAGAGATTGCTTTGTGGGCTGGCATGAACAACTATGAAAATGAGCGTTTTTGCTTTGATTCCTCTGAATTTTGTTGCTTGCTTTGTCACTGTCTGCTTTGTCGATAAGCTGTATCAAGGGAAGCTGCTCACTGTACATGAGTTTAATTCCCACACTGTGTGCACCTCCACTACTGAACTTGGCCTACTCATTTGAAGTAACAGCAAAGTTAGTTATAGGGTTGATACAGGCAAGACGCTAAGGGAAATGTTACATTGATGAGGATGGATGACAAGTATGATCATAATGTGAACAGAAGTGATACCCATTAAGAATTCAGAGTACAAATGGGCAAGAGGAGAAATAAAATAGAGGAAAGAAGGATTGCACAATGGGAGATAAAGTTGTGAGGCAGTCTAGCAGTTGAAAATGTTACTTTCTAGTCACAAAAACTGAGGAGTGGAATAGGTAACTGAAAAAACGGGATTATAAACTATTTATGGTTCAGGGACAAGCTATGCTTGTGAGCTCTCTCCCAGTCTCGCTGGGGATACTATTTCCAAGTATACTCAGACTTTAAGGTCAGAAGGGACCATCATGGTCATCTAGTTTGACCCCCTGTACATTGCAGGCCACAGAACCTCATTCACCTGCTCCTGTAATAGACCCCTAACTTCTGGCTGAGTCACTGAAGTCCTCAAATCATGGTTAAGAGACTCCAGGTGACAGAGAATCCACCATTTACACTAGTTTTAACCTGCAAGTGACCTGTACCCCATGCTGCACAGGAAGGCGTAAAACCCTCAGGGTCTCTGTCCATTTGACCTGGGGGAAAATTTCTTCCCTACTTCAAATATAGTGATCGGTTAGACCCTGAGCATCTGGGCAAGACCCATCAGCCAGACACCTGGGAAAGAATTTTCTGGAGTGACTCGGAACCGTCCCCATCTAGTGTCCCATCACCAGCCATTGGAAATATTTGCTGCTAGCAGTCACAGATCAGCTACGTGCCATTGTAGGCATTCTCGTCATACCATCTCCTCCATAAACTTATCTAGCTCAGTCTTGAAGCCAGTTAGGTTTTTTGCTCCCCTTTAAGGCTGTTTCAGAACTTCACTCCTCTAATGGTTAGAAACCTAATTTCAAACCTAAACTTGCTGATGGCCAGTTTCTATCCATTTGTTCTTGTGTCAACACTGGCACTTAACTTACATAATTACTCCCCTTCCTGGTATTTATCCCTCTGGTGTATTTATACAGAGCAATCATATCTCCCCTCAGCCTTCTTTTGGTTAGGCTAAACAAACCAAGCTCTTTGAGTCTCCTCTCATAAGGCTTCTATGTGCACTTAGAATCATAGAATATCAGGGTTGGAAGGGACCCCAGAAGGTCATCTAGTCCAACCCCCTGCTCAAAGCAGGACCAAGTCCCAGTTAAATCATCCTAGCCAGGGCTTTGTCAAGCCTGACCTTAAAAACCTCTAAGGAAGGAGATTCTACCACCTCCCTAGGTAACGCATTCCAGTGTTTCACCACCCTCTTAGTGAAAAAGTTTTTCCTAATATCCAATCTAAACCTCCCCCATTGCAACTTGAGACCATTACTCCTCGTTCTGTCATCTGCTACCATTGAGAACAGTCTAGAGCCATCCTCTTTGAAACCCCCTTTCAGGTAGTTGAAAGCAGCTATCAAATCCCCCCTCATTCTTCTCTTCTGCAGACTAAACAATCCCAGCTCCCTCAGCCTCTCCTCATAAGTCATGTGCTCTAGACCCCTAATCATTTTTGTTGCCCTTCGCTGTACTCTTTCCAATTTATCCACATCCTTCTTGTAGTGTGGGGCCCAAAACTGGACACAGTACTCCAGATGAGGAGTACTTCTCCAAGAGTGGAGGTCTGCAATTCACCTCATTTTAGACTGGGTCATTAGGCTACAAACTCCTGTTTCATAAGCCACATCTCGTTTGAGCCAGTCTAAATGGGTTTGGGTCTGGCTGTGGAGTCCTTTCTGGAAGTTTGTGACCAGAATGAACTGCAGTGACTCAGGACAGCTTAATCAAAAACATGTATGATTTATTTGTTTACGGAAACTAACAGTAGAATTAAAATAGCATTAAAACAAATGTCTATATGCACCTCCTCTGCCTTAAACCTCAATCTTCACTTGCATGTTTAAGTAGGCAATAGCTTATCCCAGATCTCTCTCCTTCCCCTCCCCCCTGCCCCCACGCAAGTTGGAGGACCAGTGTGCATCTCATCAGACCCCCTCTCTATCTCCACCAGCATCTCACCCCCTCTATCCTGTGGCTTCTATCAGAACCAAGCTCTGTTTTAGTGTCCCTCCAGAATTTCTCCCTTTCTCGGCCACAGTTGAGTGACAGTAAAGTGCATCCAGTCTTTGTCATTGACATAAAAGGAAAAATGGTGGTTAACCAAACTGAGGGGATGGAAGGTCAAATTAACAGTGGTAGGTGGGTGGGGATTCTTGAGGGCCTGCTGTTTGCGGGATTCTCTAATGTGTGAAAGGAGAGAGATGGCATAATAATCAGCAGAACTGCTTTTACATAAGTCTTCATTTCCAAGTAATAAATTCATTTTCTTGAAACCAAATGGACTAGGGAATATTTGAATCGGTGCATGATTTGTTTGACTGACTGTATTCTTGTTGACTTTTGAAGGAATGTTAATTATAGTAATTTTATTTCTGAGTTTTTTAGTGGATTTCTTTGCATGCGTGGGGTCTGAGATGAGTTAGGATATCACAAGAATAAATCTGTTAACATATTTATTCCTGGGCTGTATGTTCACCCATGTTTATTGCATGACACCAGGTACCTTATAGAACTCTAGAAATTTCAGATGGGAAATGATTATTGATTATTTACAGCCTGAATGCTTAAATGCATCTTGTCTACTTGTCCCCATTCTCTCTTTCCTCACCAGCCTGGTTCCTCACCCCTACATTATATCAAGTTCTCTCTCTAGTCTCAAAAACCTATTGTTTCAGAACCACATTTTGATGAAACCACCAGTCTTTATTTTAACTAAATCAGTGTCCCTGTTTATAAAACAATTTTATAAAAATTTGTAAAGGAAACTTTTTTGTGTAGATCTTAATACAACACAATAGTTATTTGCAGAGCTTTTAGCCTCACAGCTTCCCTTCATTACAAAATAAAGGACCATAACCTTCAGTTAATTTGTCTGTCCCTGCAGATATCTTAAATGAACTCTTCCAGAGGGAGAACCGCGTGCTGCATTACTGGACAATGAGAAAAAGGCGCCTTGACCAGTGTCAGCAGTATGTGGTCTTTGAAAGAAGTGCCAAACAGGTCAGGATTTTATCTAAGAACATTTTCAATTCCATGCAACTCAAATTCCATACAGATCAAGGTGTGACTTATCGCCTGACTTTGAGGGAGTAGGTTGCTCCCATTGACTATGCTACTCGGAACTTCTGAAAGGCAGACTATTAAGAATCAAGGTATAAAAACCTTACCCCACTCCTCCCTCAAAATAGAACACTAGAAATAATTAAAAAAAAATGTAGGCAGCCACCTATAGCCAATCTATCACTCTCATATTGTACTACAAACAGGTGGTTGTTTTACCACACTGTTGAGGAGTTGTTTTTTTGCCAGGCTGTGTTGAATAAATTGTTAAATATTTTAGTAAATTCTACCAATGCAAAATAATATGAATAAAGAAATACCTGAAAGGCTGAGTCATAACAATATTACCTTTAAAAACTGTATTTCTTTTGAGTATCTTCAGAACTGTTAAATAACATCGTTGTAAGTGAAAGATCAGGGAAGAAAAATCTTCACTATTGTGTGCATTTAATAACACTTTGTATACACTCGGTTTCACTGTTTGTCCTGCTTACTGGGTTAACATCATACATTTGTGTGGGTCTATTACACAATGGTGGAGAGAATATTTAAAAAGAGAAGTGATTTTTAAACCATAAAAATATCAGGGGAACTCCAAGGCAGAAGTAGTAATTGAAATGGCTTTTAACTTCTTGGAATTGGCTAGATGACACAGAAAGTTCTGTCAAATACTCTGAGTTTTTTGGTCCACTTGGCTCAGTCAGTACAGGCACCATCATGCTGGCTGTCTCTTGTGTAGGTGGGTTTAGCAGATGTCTGGCCTCCTTGTGTCACTTGGCTCCTGGTGTACTTGCCCAGGAATATTCAAAATTCAATTCAGGAGGTATTCTACCTCTGGCAGATACCCCTTAGGTACTATATATCTGCATCCTAGCTACCCACTGTTTGGAATGACTGTGTAGGAGTCACTGTCATTGAGGCCAGAGAGGTAGAAATTAGAATAATTGCATCTCGAGAAAATGACTTGCCAGTCTAGAGAGACAGAAAAGGCTGAATTTCAGAAGTATGGTATGGGCAGAAGCACCCAAGCTTTGATACAGCCTGGATGTATGATTCTTCTTTGAGTGCTTGCTCATATTCATTCCATATTTGATGTGTGTGCTCGCCACATGCACTCGTGCCAGAAGTTTTTCCCTCAGTAGGGGACTGGTTCTGGTGCCCTCTGTAGTGGCGCCCGCATGGTGCATTATAAATGGCACCACCAGCTCCCCACATCGTCAATTCCTTCTTGCCATCAGTGATGGTGCTGAAACATCTGTTGCTTCAGCTAGCGTTGTTTCGTTCTCTGTTCTTGCAAGCCTTGAAAACCTGTAATACAGCTGTATATAGTTAGTAGTTTCTTAGTTACCCTTAGTAGTAGTTCTCAATTCTTTGTTAGTCCCGAACGGGACTCAGCTGGGGGACAGGGCATGCCCTGCGATAGCTGCAAATTGGTCTGTGCTCATCAGCAATCCACATACCAGCTACCTAAGGTGCTTAGGCGAGGGACCCATAAGTGACAAGTGCTGTATCTGCAGGTTCTTTAAAGCTGGGACGAAGGAGGAGCACGATATCTGTCTGAAAGCGCTCCTAATGGAGTCGGCCCTCACTCCGGCAGCAGTCCAACTCTGCACCGAGCCCCGCAGCCTCCGTGCATGGTGCTCCACTGGCGCCGCCTACGAACTGGCAATGATCCACCTCTACGACTCTGGTCAAGAAGCTAAAAAAGACTGTGAAGGGAAGCTCCCCTACCTTCCATAAGGGAAAGGAGAGGGCTGGGGGTGAGCCATGACCCGTGCTGGGAAGCTCAACGCCTCCTTTGGGAAGTCGGGCCTCAGCTCAAGTTGAGCAGTGCAGCCTATCCCATACTTCTCCTGCAACTCCAGATAGCGGCGTAGGCCCTGGCCAACTTCAGGTACCTTTGACACCCAAAGCCCTTCAAGCAGCTCAGGAGATCCTGGTGCTCCTAGTGCCATCCACATCGGCTCCAGCTGTAACCCGGTCTCAGGGAAAACCCGTGCTGGGACCTATGTGGGAGTCCCTGCTCAGCAGCATTGTTCCCCATCGAGAGGGACGTTCCGCCATCTTTCGCCCACCCAAAGCCACCACGCCTCAGGACTAGAGAGGCAGACTCAGCGGAGCCCTCTTTGGTCTCCGCACAGGGGGCACTGATCGAGGGACTTGAGATCTACCTCGCTGGTAGATTGGCGCAGACCTTCTGAGGCATACGCCACCTGGCAAAAACTCCCGGATCGGCCCCGTCCATCTCCAAGGGCCTGGTACTGATCACGGCACCGATCGAGGATCAGAGATCACAGATCACTGGGCCATCATCATCTGTCTCCTAGCAGTTGGTCACCCTACTTGGGAAGATCCTCCCGACAAGCGGCCTGTATTAGCTCCCGGTCCTGGTACTGGTCAAGTTGCATGAGGTGTGGATCGCTGGGTCTCCAATGCAGATCCACTGAACGCCATCCCTGAGGTGATAATGTGTCCCTGAGATCCCAACCAAGAAGCCCGTCTCACTCGGACAGGTCAGCTTCGGGACGCACCAGTCAATCTTGGTCGCCTGGTACCGACCACTCCATTTATACCTCTGACATGGAGCGAGGTTCCCTGACTACGGGACAATCCCTGGTACCTGCAGTTCTGCCTGCATCATCAGCACTGAAACCTGTCCCATGGCCCTAGGCGCAGTAGCTGGCGCCATGGTACCTGTAGAACCCTTGGGGGTTCACCCAACCTTCCCAGGTGGCCTGGTTGGCATCGAGAGCCTTGGAGAAGCCAGCGGCTTCAGCATCCCATCCCCCTCCGGTGCTCGAGGCTTCGGGGGGGTAGGACCCACAGGTCCAGGAGGATCCAGGGGAGCAAGCTGCTGGACAACCAAGGGAAGTAGAGGACCCTGCGGCACCAGCATCATCCTCATCGTTGCCAGAGGAGGCCATCACGGGGCCCCCTCACCCACTTCCACAAGATGACGCCAAAGCTCACCAGGAACTTTTGAAAAGGGTTGCATCCAACCTGGGGCTTCAGGCAGAGGAACTGAAAGAGCCCTCGGACTCCCTGTTTGATGTCCTCTCCTCCTCGGCTCCTGTCACTGTGGTCCTATCCCTTCATGAAGGGGTTTCCAAAATCACTAATGCCCTGTGGCAGACCCCCTCTTCCCTGGCCCCTATCTCTAAGAGGGCTGAACCCAAGTACTTCATGCCAACCAAGGGGCATGAGTACTTACACTCCCACCCAGCCCCAAGTCCCTTGTGGTAGAGGCAGTTAACCACAAAGAGAGGCAAGGACAATCCAGGGCCACACACCAAAATAAAGACTCGGAGAGGTTGGATCTCTTTGGTTTTAAGATTTATTCGTCTTCCAGCCTTCAGCTGAGAGTGGCCAACCACCAAGGCCACCTTGCCCGATGTGACTTTAATATGTGGCAAGCCATGGCCAAGTTTGAAGGGTCACTCCCTGAGACTTCCAAGAAGGAGTTTCGAGTGACCCTCGATGAGGGCATGACCACTGCCAAAGTGACCTTCAGGCAACGTCAGATGCCACTGCTGTTGCTGCCGGAACCATGGCTTCTGCTATCTCCATGCTGCAAGTCTCTTGGTTGTTCCTCTCTGGGTTGTCCACCGAGGCCCAGCAGTCAATGCAGGACTTGGCCTTTGACTGCCAAGCCCTATTTGCGGAGCAAACAGACAACAAGTTGCATGGCCTCAAGGACTCCCGCACCACCCTAAAATCCCTGGATCTTTACGTTCCAGCCCCGGCACATAAGCTGTTCAAACCGCAGCAGCCTCAGGGCCAGGGCAACTAGCCATGGCAGGACCAGCCCCACAAACAAGCCAAGGGCTACAAGTGCTATCTGAGCCACCCGCCTCTACCCTATGCTCAGTCAGGCTCGACCCGTACCAGGCAAGGGGCCAAACGGTTGTTTTGAGGGTGCGCCTGAGTGCGACCTACAAGATTGTTCCCCAGATCCATCTGTCCCAGTGTTCTCCAACCGCCTTCCCCTTTTTCTCCCTGCTTGAACCACTATAACCTCGGACCGATGAGTCTTCAGTACAGTGGAGCAAGGTTATACCCTCCAGTTCCTTTCTAACCCCCCTTCCCACCTGCCTTCCCCCTCCCTCTTCAGGGACCCCTTTCGCAAGAGTCTCCTCCTGCAGGAGATAAAAGGGTTACTGCAGCTGGGTACAGTGGAAGAAGTTCCTCTTGAGTACAGGAACGGGGGTCCTTTTTTTGGTACTTTTTAATCCCAAAGGCCCAGGGCAGTCTATGGCCCATCTTGGACCTGCGAGACCTCAACAAGTACTTAAAGAAGCTAAAGTTCCGCATAATTTCCCTGGCCTGTATCATCCCCTCCCTGGATCTGGGAGACTGGTATGTCACCCTTGACTGAAGGACGCATACTTTCACACACTGATCTTTCAAGGACACAGACGCTTCCACCCTTGGTCCATGTCCAATCTGTTAAGAAACCTTCGTGTTTCATTTTTAGTTGCTAACACTTTGGCCAGGCGGGTGAGTTGGGAGCCCTCATGGCAGACCCTCCTCGTATGGTTTTTCACAGGAAAAAGATATCCTTCATTTCCATTCTAAGTTCCTCCCCAAAGTTATTTCTGAATTCCATGTCAACTGAAGTATCTACTTACCTTTCCTTTTTCCACAACCCCACTTTTCTGCCTAAGACAAGACTTAATTCCCTTGATGTCGAACATGCTTTGGTGTTCTACCTTCAAAGGATCAAACCCATCAGAAAATCACCAAGACTACTTCTTGCCATAGTAGAAAGATTGCAAGATCAAGCAATATCCTCTCAGAGAAATTCAGTTTGGGTTTTCAGGTGTATCATCGATTGTTACAGGTTAGCTTGCATATCGCCTCCTGACAGCAGCAGGACACACTCCACAAGGGCACAAACTGCCTCTACAGTATCCTTGCAGGACATTGCAATACTAGATACGTGCAGACATTACATGCTCGTTCAGGCCTCTGCTGCAGATGCAACAGTAGGAACTGCAGTACTGCAAGCATCTTTTCTGGGGGTTTCCTCTCACCCCTTCCAATCTGAGCATGGCTTATCGGATGTAGACTACACATAGGGACCAGCACTTGAAAAAGAAATGGAGATTATTTACTGGTAGCTGCAAATCCTTTAAAATTTCTGGTCCCTATCTGTATTCCACTACCCACCCTACATCCCCTCTGCTTTGGATCCTGTTTGATTTGTGGTAAAAAGTGGAATTGGAGAGGTGTCAACCCGCACTACCTCTTATATCCCCAATTGGGAGTACAAGGAGATCTACCACAAGTATGCAGGTCAACTGATGCTGTCTGTTAGAATTTCCAGACTCGGGTGCATGGCGCGCATATGTGCCCATGTGTGGACTACAGATAAGGATTACACATCTTGAAGGACTTCCAATTACAGGTAGATAAACTCCATTTCAAAGTTGTTTCAGATGAAATGTAGAAGGGATAAAAATGAAATATAGGTCTGTCTAGTAATTTTATTATGCATGTATTTTTATGTATCTTGAGTACTTAAATTGGTGTCTATTGAAAAAGTGTGCTACTTTCTTTTATACTCTTCACTGTTTCTTGTTTTATTCAGGCTTTGGAGTGGATCCATGACAATGGAGAGTTTTATTTATCCACTCATACTTCCACTGGTTCCAGTATCCATCACACTCAAGAGCTGTTAAAAGAACATGAAGAATTTCAGATCACTGCAAAGGTAAATAAAGAGCAACAGCTGGTGTATGGCCAGCTTCACCTTGCTGTATTGGCTCTCTTACCTGTTTCCACTTGACATGAAATGAAACAAAATTGCTGGTATTACCCTACATTTACAAGACTGGTGACCTCGCTTAAAAATGGAGAAAGATAACTTCCTTTTGTGTCCTCAGCTTGGTTGGTTTTCAGATCAATTTGGAACTCAACTGGAACTCAACTCTTAAATCTTATTTTATGTTAGCAAAAAGCAGTAAGTCTTATTATGTTCCAGTTTGTGTGCTTCAAAATATTGAACACTTTACTAATGAAAAGATAGCACAAGATGAAAGATTCAGTCATTCAGGTATGGCTCTTACCTAGAACAACATATTGTACTGCAATGTTTCTAGGCAGTGGCAGGCTTACTTCTCTGCACACTGTGGCCACATGGGACCCAGCATCACAGGTGCAAACCTAACATTCCAGGCACAGGACATTTTGTTCATTATTAATTGTTGAACTCTGGCACAAGTAACTACAGCAGGAAAGGTTTCCCTAATTTCCCTCTCCTGCTCCCCATTTAAAAAGCTGCACTTTGTCTAAACCTCTTGGCTCTCTGTCCCGTGTGGAAAAATCATGGAGCCTCAAGCTGGTAAAGAGGTGGTGATCAAAGAAAGATAGCTGGAAATGCAGGATGTCATGGAGGAAGGAAGAAGACTGGTCACATTATATATGGAAGGACTAAGCATGCCTCTGCACACCAAACCCATTGTCCCCTCAAAGACTTGGTTCAGCCCTCTTAATGTTAAACTTCTGCCATGCAATGCTGCCTCTAAAATGCGCACACTACCCACTGTCTGCCACTGAAAATAATAAAGTACCATTTTAATGCAACTTCCCTACACATTTGCAGCCATTTGCCAGGAGGATGCGTTGTCCTTAAGTCTTTGCAGGCTCAGGGCCAGTGTTTGTATTATGATAGTACCTAAAGACCTTAATAGGGATCAGAGTCCCTTGGTGCCAGGAGCTATATAAACACCTGAGAAGACATGGTCCTTGCCCTAAAAGCTTACCTTGCAGAACTGATGTTCTCTGTTTCCAGTCAAGAGAATTTCTAAAGGTTTAAAGCATGAGGTTTTTTGCTGCTGTTGAAATAATAAAGAAGCAGGCAGCACTTGCTGATCTTCTTTTCCTTGGGAAAAATTATGGTATTTAAAAACACTTGGGTGGGATAGAAGGGAGATGGTGGAAGGTAACACTTATTCAGTTACCTTCCATCAGCCCTCCCCTTGTTTTTAATAATTAATTATACAAAACAAGCCCTCACATTATAGGTACTTGGCAGTAACTTTACTTGTCAGTATTTTCCTGTTGTTTTTCACAGCAAACCAAAGAGAGGGTGAAGCTGTTGATACAGCTGGCTGATGGCTTTTGTGAAAAAGGGCATGCCCATGCAGCAGAGATTAAAAAATGTGTCACAGCAGTGGACAAGAGGTACAGAGACTTCTCTCTGCGCATGGAGAAATATAGGACCTCTTTAGAAAAAGCCCTGGGGATTTCTTCTGATTCAAATAAATCGGTGAGTGAAATTTCTGCATGTATTAATAGGAGAATAAGCAAATGCTTTAACATAGCTCCTTGTAGCTGATCAGATTGGCCATTGTTTTTCCCTGTCTCCTCCCTTAACCATTTTCCCTTTTCTCCTTAATACAGAGCAAAAGCCTGCAACTGGATATAATCTCAGCTAGTGTTCCTGGGTCAGAGGTGAAACTGCGAGATGCTGCTCATGAGCTTAATGAAGAAAAGAGAAAATCTGCCCGCAGGAAAGAGTAATGCAGTCTTTACAGATATAAATATTTAAATTACTGTTAGTGAAGCAACTGTCATATTTTTTTACTTCAAGATTTAGCAAAACATTTTAAATAGGAATGTAGCAAAGCACTCTGTACTACCTAGAGTGCATCTTCCATAGCCTTGCATAGACTTATTCATTGCCTTATTCCAATTTTGGTTCATCACTGTCTGGGTTTAGGAAGTGTTCAAAACCAAGCTTAAAATGAGGATCATTTAAAAAAAAAAAAAGAAGAAGAAGAAGAATTGGTAGAAGTCCAGAAAAATTCACAAAAAGTAAGTGGGTAAGGAGGGAAATAGTAGCAGTGAGGCTGAAGTATTTGCAAAATACGACTGTTAAAATAATATTAAATAAGTAACAACTCCATAAAAGGTTGAGATTTTTCCTGCTCATGAATAGTAGCAGCTATTGCTCTTCTTTTTTTATCAGTTGAATAGTAGCCCCATGCTTCTAATGGATCCTCTTCTCTCTCTCTGTTAATGGTCTTAAAATCCTTGCTGCCTCATCCCTCCATTTTTTTTTCCAATGTAAACTTTGCTAGTGTTGGAAGCCTCTCCCCCAACAAAAAGTCCTTCTGATGCTAATTAATCTCTTATATGTTTTTCTTGTAATATTGGAAATCGAGTAAGTTCATTGCAATGGAGAGAGCATATTCTGGTTAGTGGAAAAGCATTATCCTGTGATCTAGCAGGCTGTGATTTGATCTTTCATTCTTTTGTCATTTTTAAGGTTCATTATGGCTGAGCTAATTCAGACAGAAAAGGCTTATGTAAGAGACCTCCGGGAATGTATGGATGTAAGTGTATATTGTATGGGACAAGGTTTCATTATGTATATCATTTTGCTTCTGCATTTCTTTAGCAACCAAGTGTTGTTAGTTTATCATCACAGGGCCAAATTCTGTGCTAACTTATGCCTCCTGCTAACTTGCTGGTGTCAACATAATTGCACCAGGTGTCAGCCAATGGAGAATTTATCCCATGTGCTTTATTTTTGCTCATTTTCATTTACAATACTTTATTGCTCTTTGCTCAATAGAAAACATTTTAATGGTCTCAGAACTGACCATCCACTTCTGTTGGGTTGTTGGTCAGTTTGTTTTGTTAGTAGCAGAGATGAGCCTTTGTTAACTCTTTCATTGTGTTTATCACTTGTTTCAGGACTGGCTGACTCTCTTTGAATAGAAATTCAGAGAGGTTCCATGGAAAAGTGCCCAGTAATTGTTAAACTCGAGCAAGTAATGCTCAGCAGTAGCTATTACACAAAATGAAAACTTCTGGAATCCAAACATGACCTTGGTATAATACCCTGAAGCACTATTTGTTGTCAGGAATATTGCATATTTGAAAAGATTAAGTCTCAAGGAGCATATTTGATTGTCACTTTCAGGCCTTGACTTTTTTTTTTAGCTGCACACTGTGTAAAGCTCCATATCCCAAAATCAATTATAAGTTGTACTTTCCTGTACTTCTGCCTTTGAGAATGTTTACTTCCAAATGTCAGAAACTGCTACTGTTTGGAAACTTGATTGCTTTTCATGTGCCTTTTTCCTTCTGGTCAGACGTATCTGTGGGAAATGACCAGTGGCGTTGAAGAGATCCCACCTGGTATTGTAAACAAAGAACACATTATCTTTGGAAACATGCAGGAAATCTATGAGTTCCATAATAAGTGAGTAACTTAGCTTCCATGCCTATGTTTACTAGTAAAGATTAAGTGATCACTTCAGGTATTTCCCAATCAAAATATTGCGTATATTGTGGCATGATGGCCGATGTTTATATGGTGCATCCTGAGCTTTTCTTGGGGAGGGGCTAAGATGTCACCCCTTGCCCCTGTTCTTGGGTGCCGAGGGCCCCGCTATTAACCTGGGAAGGTGGCAGAGGAGGGAAGCAGCGGAGGAGTCTGGGTTTGCTCTTCACTCTGAGTCCCAGCCCCTCTCAACCCCTGCGGGTTTCTTACCCTCGTCCCCCTTAGGTGGGGTTACCCTCGGTCCTTAGGTGCTGCGGGGAAGGGAGTCTCCCTGTCCTGCTGGGGCAGGGTCTCCCTTACTTCAGTTCTCAGGTCTTCCAAAACTCTCAACACACCTCCAAGCTCCAGTCCTCTCTCCTTCCTCATCCTCCTCTGACTGCCTGAAGCAGCGAGTTTTATTAGGTTCCTGACAGGGTTTAATTGACCACAGGTGCTCCAATTAACCTGTAGCAACCCTCCCTAGTCTACAGGGAACCATGCCTTAATTAGCCTAGGGCTTATATTTCTCTTCGACCATGTTACCACTGCTCCCTGGCCCTCTTGTATCACAATATAAATGAATAAAGGATGTTTTGCCACAGCAGTAGCTAAAGTGTCTCCCTCGTTGAATTACTTGCTTCCATTATAGCATTTTTCAGTAAATATCTATATAATTCCATTTAAAATGACCTTCTCTGTCCCAGATATGTCTACTAATCTTGAATTTTTAAAGAAACAATTTGAACGCTTAAGTAAAGTTCTAGACTGGTTGATTGCCTTGAAGAGATGGACACTACTGATTCTACTTAGCACTTAGTAGACTTAGACAACTACTTAGCAGTGGTTGTGTCAGGCTCTTCATGTTCACTTGCCAGTGGGCTCATTTCTGACTTTTAGAAATCCGTCCTAGTGGGAGCGGGTAGTTCAGTTTCTTTTTCTGTTGTTCCTTGGCCCTACTGTGAAAATTGCCAAAAAGGATTGCCATTAGCACTGGTTACAAGGAGTTTGATACGGACACGTGTTCAGTATACCTTTTTTTAACTCTTAATGATTCAGAAGCATTATGTTTAGCCAGCCTTACTCACATTTTTATCTCCTGTTTGTTACATGCACTTACTGCATCTCGTGTTAAGTTCGATTGAAATCTTTTTGAGTGACAGACCATGTAAACCTGTGTGTTTGTCTGTTGCCTGGCTTATCACCATCCAGACCCTGATGGGTGCTTTTACATGCTGTTGTAATAGAAGAAATAATAATGTCTAGCAGAGCTACCATTTTGTATATTATCTGAGGGATTCACAACAGCTATATTCTCTAATGATCCACAAGGTATAATAGCAGTGTGCACTATGCCATATCAGTAGTGAAAAGTCTCAAACTTAATAAAATTCATACCAGGAACTTAGATCAATAACAGATTACTTCGGCTGTGAAAGGGATAGTCTTGCAAAGAAAGCCACTTGTTGATTACTTTGTATGCACCTGTTGCTGCCCTTAAATAACTTCATATATAATCTGTTATGGGTATATATAATAGAGGTTTTTTTCCCTTCATTGATTGGCTTTTTTTGGGGAGGGGGGGAAGGCTTTTATTGCTGGGGCTGGCCTCCATCTCTTTTTCTATTTTTTACTGACATTTTAATAATTAAACCATTCGTGGGGCTTAGGTGAGAGGACACCAATTAGCCCCTTTCTGAGGGGAACAGCAACAGTTACTACAGTGAGTAGATAATACAGCAGTAAAAAAAAATCAATACAACAGTATTTATCACCAACTATTTAAAATCTATGGTGTTTGAAATGTGGTATTTATAGGGTCCTGGCACCCCAGATTCTCATCCATTCATAGTATCTTGATCCAGTTGTCAGACCATGCTGTTGGTATGAAGATCCTCTAACAATATATCTGCTTAAACTCTAAATAAATGTTAGCTGCCCTAATGAAAACATGCCATGTTCCTTTTAATGGTGTTCTGTTTTTCTCTACCCATAGCATATTCCTAAAGGAGCTGGAGAAATACGAACAATTACCAGAAGATGTTGGGCACTGCTTCGTAACTTGGGTAATGAAATCCTGGTTGGTGTTAGAAGTAACAAAGGAAATCGAGAGCAGAAGGAGATGGAGACTTTCATTTTGTGTAGTCTTTTTCTTAATTAGTGGATTTGTAGAAGTACTTTTCTTCCTGTTGGAGTAAACAAACTATTGACTTGAATTAAAAAGCCAATGTCCGCCAACAAGTGCAAGAACATGGCTCCCACTGAAATCAGTTTGAGTTGCGTGCATACACCTGAGGGCAGAATATAGTTCACTTAACTATAAATCAGCTTTCTCATTGCTTTTTATTATTTTGATTGTAATATGTTTAGAACCCTGCAAATCTGTGGATATCCACTGACCATGTTTGTGGATCGTGGATTGGATGTGGATACAAATTTTGTATCCGCCCAGGGCTCTAATTAGGTTGTGTATTTTCTCACAATGTTGGGTTGAATTGGAAAAGATTCCCCTGTAGTTTGTCTGGTTTCAGGCAGTGGAAATGCTGTTTCATAAGCTGTTTAAATTTGCATTTTGTTCTGCAGGCAGACAAGTTTCAAATGTATGTTACATATTGTAAAAATAAGCCAGATTCTACTCAGCTGATATTGGAGCATGCAGGAGCGTATTTTGATGTAAGTACCAGTCTCTTTGTGTATATATTAAAAATATGGATGGGTTGTTATTAATCATGCAGTTCTAATTACATTGGAATGCCTAAGAAATTGGACATCTACTAGTAACACCAGAAAAGTTCTCTATAATTAATAATCTTACAACACAATGTCAGTTAAATCGAAGAACTTTTGTGTCTCCGGTGTCTAATATATAGTGTTTTATTGCTATTTTAGTCCCCTAAAATCAATTAAAATATAACTTTAAACAGTCGCTATTACCTATCAAAGGAATTGGAAACATAGTAATGGTTGAATATATTTTGAAATGCAAATAGATTTTAGCAACTAAAACTCACATATAAAACTACAGTTTTAGAGACAGATGCTGCATATTCTAACAACGATGAATTTGGTTCAATTTGATTATACTGAATCAAGACTAAAATCTTGGACTTGCAGGGTGAAAATGTATATTAACAGTAATCTGCTTATATTTCTTTTCAATGTACGGTTCAAAGCTGCTGTAATCAGGGGGAAAGGGTGTCCTGCCTAGTTAGCATCTACGGTAGCCGTTGCCCCTAGTGGGTATGGTTCACGCAACTCCATTGAGTGGATTCAGTTCTCAGGGCAGCAGCTCCTCCTAGGGGATACAGGGTAGAGTGGGGTAGGGAAACCAGGTCCTTTCCACTACACCAGGTTCCATCTCAGGACCCTTTGAGGCTGGTTTGGCTGCACACCTGTCGGCATCTGATGTCTGCCTCAAGTTGGCTTCCCTGGGTCACTTTCTACCTTGGCATGCACCCCATCCAGCCACCGCCCATCCCTGGGAAACATCACCTTCAGAGTTTCCAGCCCTGCTTCAATAGCTGAGTGCTGTGGTTCCTTCACTTCCTGAGTCGGTGTGGACTCAGCTCAGGTCCTCCTGCCTTCTTAGAATCATAGAAGATATGGGTTGGAAGAGACCTCAGGAGCTCATCTAGTCCAACCCCCTGCTCAAAGCAGGACCAACCACAACTAAATCATCCTAGCCAGGACTTTGTCAAGCCGGGCCTTAAAAACCTTTTAAGGATTGAGATTACACCACCTCCCTAGGTAACCCTCTTCAGTGCTTCACCACCTTCCTAGTGAAATAGGTTTTCCTAATATCCAACCTAGACCTCCCCCACTGCAACTTGAGACCATTGCTGCTTTTTCTGTCATCTGCCACCACTGAGAACAGCTGAGCTCCATCCTCTTTGCAACCCCCCTTCAGGTAGTTGAAGGCTGCTATCAAATCCCCCCTCACTCTTCTCTTCTGCAGACTAAACAATCCCAGTTCCCTCAGCTTCTCCTCAGAAGTCATGTGCCCAGCCCCCTAATCATTTCCGTTGACCTCCACTGGACTCTCTCCAATTTTTCACATCCTTCTTTAGTATGGGGCCCAAAACTGGACACAGTACTCAGAATGAGGCCTCACCAATGCTGAATAGAGGGGAATGATCACATCCCTCAATCTTCTGGCAGTGCTCCTACTCATACAGCCCAAAATGCCATTAGCCTTCTTGGCAACAAGGGCACACTGATGACTCATAACCAGCTTCTTGTCCACTGTAATCCCCATGTCCTTTTCTGCAGAACTGCCTCATAGCCAGTCGATCCTCAGCCTGTAGCAGTGCATGGGATTCTTCCATCCTAAGTGCAGGACTCTGCACTTGTTCTTGTTGAATCTCATCAAATTTCTTTTGGCCCAATCCTCCAATTTGTCTAAGTCATTCCAGACCCTATCCCCACCCTCCAGCGTATCTACCTCTCCCCCCAGTTTAGTGTCATCTGTGTACTTGCTGACCATGCAATCCATCCCATCATCAAGATGTTGAACAAAACTGGTCCCAGGACCGACCCCCTAGGGCACTCTGCTTGATACTGGCTGTCCACTAGACATGGAGCTGTTGATCACTATTCATTGAGCCCGACGATCTAGCCGGCTTTCTATCCACTTTATAATCCATTCATCCAATCCATACTTTTTTAACTTGCTGGCAAGAATACTGTGGGAGACCATATCAAAAGTTTTGCTAAAGTCAAGATATATCATGTCCACCGCTTTCCCCATATCTACAGAGCCAGTTATCACATTCTAGAAGGCAATCAGGTTGGTCAGGCATGACTTGCCCTTGGGGAATCCATGTTGACTGTTCCTGATCACCTTCCTCTCCTCTTCAAAATGAATTCCTTGAGAACCTGCTCCATGACTTTTTTCCAGGGACTGAGGTGAGGCTGTGACCATCTGTAGTTCTCCTTCCCTTTTTTAAAGATGGGCGCTATATTTGTCTTTTTCCAGTAGTCCAGGGGAATTTTCAAAGATAATGGCCAATGGCTCTGCAATTACATCAGCCAACTCCCTCAGCACCCTCGGATGTGTTAGATCCAGGCCCCATGGACTTGTGCATGTCCAGCTTTTCTAAATAGTCCTTAACCTGTTCTTTCACCACTGAGGGCTGCTCACCTCCTCCCCATACTGGGCTGCCCAGTGCAGCAGTCTGGGAGCTGGCCTTGTCTGTGAAGACCGAGGCAAAAAAAGTATTGAGTACTTCAGCTTTTTCCACATCATCTGTCACTAGGTTGCCTCCCCCATTCAGTAGGGGTCCCTCACTTTCCCTGACCACTTTATTGTTGCTAACATAAGCAACAAACTCTTAGCCCAGAGCTGCACCTTAACTCCCCTCCCGTCCAATGAGGGGGTTTATACACCCCATCACAGCTGGCTAATCTAATAATGGCAGAACTTGCTTTTATATGGAAGTTCTTTACCAGGTATATGTGGTGTCCATTTGAGACAAGGGCATAAAGGCAGTAACTGCTTCTGGACTTTGAGAACTGAACTTCATTGAGGACTCATAGTTGCCACATTAGAGGACTAAGATTCCCTTTCCAAATGTGCCCTTGGTTAAAGACTGCATGTGTATTTAAATACCAAATATAGTGCTCACTCCTAAGTACGTACTCTGAGCCATCACTAGTGAAATGGATACTGGGAAGAACTGTTTGTGCAAAGAGGAGAAAAAGGGGGCTTGTGATTTAATCGCCTCTAAAAAATCTTTACAGGTATCTGAACTGTATGCCAAATAACTTTCACTAATGCCACCAACAGTATGAATGTTTTAAAGACCCATCACGTTGGACTTCCACATGCTGCATTTCTAATACATGAAAATGAAGAGCTGTGTTGGGAGAGAAAACTTGTCAGAGAGAACCAAATAATCCTATGTAATGTGTAATTAGGCAACTAATGTTGATGTAAAAAGTGTGTGTATGCAAATGAATGCACACTTAGTACATATATGACCATAACCACATATATGACCACATGCATGTAACGTTCATAGCTAAGTATATATAGAAGCTAAGATTGCATTGTATATTATAGGGGGATGCTGTTTGCATGGTTTAAACCTCAACCTAAGATTTCCTAAAAAACAGTACCTTATGCTTCTGAGTCTATTAAAGAAATCTAGCGTTTCAGCTTCAACTAAAAACATACTTGCTTCATATTAAGTACACAGTCTGTACCTCATGCTATGTGTGTGACTGCATTACGATTCGTGGTCTTACAACTCATGGATTCAATAGATAATTTGTTACTTAAAATGAGTACAACTGTCCTGTGGGTGTAAATTGTATTAAAGTTTTGTGCCAATTGACACAACCAATCAGTCAACATTCAGTGTTTGAGGTTCTTAATTAGCTACTTTTATAACTGTTAAAGTATAATGGAAGAAAGTTCCTCCATGTAAATACTCATACTTTCCTCTTAAAAATCTTGCCTACTATTAGGCTGAGCTCTTTCTCTTTGGTAAGTAGTCAGTAAATTACACTTCTTGCTCCCTGCTGCTGGCCTTGTAGACAGCAGTTAATGAAACATGTTTCCCTGAGTTGGTTACACTTAAACTAGCGAACCACAGTGTGAAATCTGTTCCCAAATGGGCGTTGGCTATTGCCGGACAATATCATCACAGCCAAAAGCATTTCCCTGTTTACCCAAAGCGACTTAGGAAATAATTATCAAAGTTAAAATGCCTAAAAACTCAGCATTTCAGATCCAGAGTCTTTGCTGTTCAGATGCAGGTCCTTTTTAAAAGCTTGATGAGAATTGGCCAAGAAGTTAAAAGAATGTTTGTATGGAAGGGGAGCAGATGGACTCAAAATATATGGTGCTTGGTTTGAAAATCTTGCTATACCGTCCTTTTTTTCCTTTGCTCATTACAATGGAAAGGACAGGTATTGTATCAATTGTAACACTTGTAGCTGGCTAACCTACTATCGTTAATACACATGACACTCAAATTCATCATTGTTTAATACAGGAAATACAACAGCGGCATGGATTGGCCAACTCCATCTCCTCTTACCTTATCAAACCTGTCCAGAGAATAACAAAATATCAGCTTCTCTTAAAGGTAGGTATCACTTTAAAGTTGTAGGATGTCTGATCCTGCAGTTCTCATGCAGGCAAAAACCCCATCACAGTCAATAGGACTGTTACTTGCGTAAGGCCTGATGCTGCAGCTTTTCACTGAGCCTCAGGAACTACAGTAACATCTTCTGTAAGAACTGCTTAAAAAATGAAAAAAATTGTCCTAATAAGCAATTTGCTATTCAGACACCTTAAATCAATATGACACCTATATACTTGCCCTAGTTATCCTACTCTTAATTTAAAAATACTTTTTCCAGTTTAAAAAATGAGCAGCTAATGTCCATCCCAAGAGTTTGTGAATGATGATGTTGAAGTAGCTTCTAGAATGAAGTCTCATAAGCTTCTAGCTGTATTAATATTTTTTAATTGCTTAATATATTATTACGAGTATCTGGAAAACCACAGAGCTATGGATTTTTATGTAATACTATATAAATTATCTAGACAATGACATTGCAAATACTAAAACACAAATAGACAACTATTACTACTACAAGATGCGGGTAAATTTGAGCTTACACTTAAGCAAAGAAGCATTGACAATGGGAGAGAACACTTTGGACTCCCGGGCATTGATTATAAGACTTGAGCAATGTACTGTATTTGCGGTTTTAAATATTCTAGGGTATCCTGGGTTTTGTGTGCTTAACAAGTTCAAAATTAGATATTAACTTTTTCTATGTTTAGCTAAAATTGCACTTTGATTTGATTGCCAGCCTGTTGTACTGATAAAATATTCCTTATGGTTCTTTTGAATGCTTAATAGCGTGGCCATTCAGGTCACAAACAGGTGGAAACTACATCTCATTTTATATTGAATGTGAAATCCTCCCTGGCCTCTGCCAGTGGAAAAAATTAATGAATAAATCCATAAACCTGCTAATTGGTTTAATTACAATATTGATCCAAACAGATGTGTGTTTAGAAAAGTGTCAGCTGTCAGTTTCAAAACTTAATTTTAAATATAAACATTGCCAAAATTATGGATTAATACAAAGTTGTGGGGCAGCCTGTGTCTGAGTTGATTGGTGACATGCACTGACAAGGCAGCCTAGTTCATGACCCCCAGTGAGTCACAAAGCAGTAACTGTGATGAGTGGAAATATGCCTCACTACTCACAATCAGCCACTTCATCCCCTAGTGGCATTGACATCCTCCATATTTCTGTTTCAGTTACCTGTAGCTTAAAGGGTGTTGGTGCATTGTGGGATACTGTGAGAGGCTGGGGTGGGGGAGAAAATGTGGACCAGCCCATATCCCCAGGGAGAAGAAATAAAAATAAAAACAAATTGAAAGTTAGGACTAAATGACACTCTCCACGTATAGTTGTTTCTTACCTAGTTAGGGAATGCAGTGGCAGGGTTGCGAGCCGGGTCAGGCTTGAAGTTAGTGTTGGGGCTGGTCTTCACTATGAGGAGATCCACGCTGCTGCAATCGATGGAGCAGGTGTCGATTTAATGGGTCGAATGAAGACCCCTAAATCGACGGCAGAGTCCTCTCTGGTTGACTCAGAAGTAAGGGAAGTCGACTGGAGAGAGCGTCTCCCATCGACGCAGAGCAGTAACAGGCATCGACTTCAGTTCTGTTATTCACGAAGCTGGAGTAGCATAACGTAGATTGACTTTCCCCGGTAGTGAAGACAACTCTGAGTTAGAGTCCAGCCTAGGGTTATTGCTGTTTGAGGTCAGATTTGATGGTGCCAAAAGTGCCAAGCTTTTCTCATGAAATTTAGCCTAAAGTGGCAGAATCCAAAAAACAACTGACACGTGTCTTTCATCTGGACTGGCCAGAGTGCCTAGATTGGCTGTTTTCATGAGATTTGCTGTATCTGGACCAGAATTAGAAAATAGGCTCTTTTCACTTTTGAAGCGACCAGTACCAAATACATGGAAGTGGGTGGAGATGCAGAGTTCTTAATCCAAACCCCCTCCCTGTGCCTGAAATCCGTGGGGGTTGTAAATCAAGGCTGTGGCATACATTTTGGCCTATCTTCGGACTTCATGATATGGTATGATGTGCTGAAGGAAGGCTGGAAACATTAGGGCTGGCAGTGTTTAAGGAAAGCAGCAACTGAAAACATTTAAGTTTATTTTGTGTTTCAATTATTCATGCATCATCTCCTGCTGTTAGTTTGTCTTACCTCTGCCCCACTCCCTATACAGTTTATTTAAATTGTGCCTCTCCCCTGCCATTTCATTCTGTTCCACTGTGTAGACATTAGCAAAGTGAAGGATCCTGATTATATGCTTCAGAGAGCAGTCTTCTAGTATACTGTTGTTTGCTGCCACCTGCAGAGTGAAGTAAAGGATTAAAACAGCATTTTAAAGAGGAAAAAAAGGCAAAGGAAGGAGACATGCCAGATGTGAAAGAGCATAAATAAAAGCAACTAGGAAGAGTAGAGAGCGCCAACAGATTAGTGGCAGTTGAAATTTCAGAGGGTTCGGTCACTTCCCCAAATTCTGGCAGTTTGCTTTAATTTGTTTCTTTCAGAACCTACGCCCGGAAAGTTCTTGAAGTATCTTCAGCTGTTAGTACTAAAGCCGCATAACTCTGAAGTCTGTTTTTACTCTAGTTTCTTGCATTTGTTGTGTTGACCGTTCTTTAAAAAAAAATGAAGTAGCAAAAATAGGCTAAAATGGGCAATAAGACAGTTTTATTTTTTAAAGAGAAAAGAAGTTCTAGAACATGCTGTAGTGAATGTGGAGCCCCGCTTGGATACCTGAGGGGGCATATATGCCTCTTCAGCTAAGGAAAGAGGGATTTTATACCTGTGTTGTTTAGATGCTGCAGCAGTGTGGCACAAGAATGTCTGACGCTAAGAAAGTCCCTCCTTAGAATCAAATAATGTGGACCCATGCAGTTTCATGCTAAAATCAAGTGGGATTGCACATGGGCACAAGGATATATACTGTTAAATCGGAATGCAGGATTGTGGCCCTAGTTTCTAGTGCTTAAGGACATCTCTTTGACCAGTATGTCATGTACACCTATATATTCAAGCAAACCTAATAACTTTTGGGAGATTTGCAAGTGTATATTAACATTTATTGAACGTTGGACATTAAAAATTTAATCACTTTAACAAAAGCTTCTTTCTTTAACACTTCAGTTTTAAAAACCAATTAATATTTGGATCAGCTTACTTTAAAACATATGGATGGTTAATGAATCAAATAGAATCAATCTCTTGCTACCCCTTCAGGGCCTGATCTTGCAAATAGAGTATGTGCTACACTGCCACTTGCAGTCTGAGAGGAGCTGAAGGGCAGCTGGCAGGACAGGGCCTTTGGTCACCAGAGCAAATGCTACTGTTTTCGTTTTGTTGTATTGTAGAAACAGATGGTGTGCTAATAATGACCCGTTGATCTTCTGCAGGAGCTGCTTACTTGCTGTGAAGAAGGTAAAGGCGAGATTAAAGATGGTCTGGAGGTGATGCTTAGTGTGCCAAAGCGAGCCAATGATGCCATGCACCTCAGCATGCTGGAAGGTAGAACTAAAACTTGCCAATATACACTTGTGTAATAAATTCTGTAACTAAATATTAAAATATTCACGTGAAGTCAGAGATCTGAGGGAAAAGGGAAATTTGTTTAGAGTTGGCTCTCACTTTCTAATGACATTGATATGCTTTCATCTGTTTGCAATGGAATTATTTGGATGATTTCTTTTATAAAACGATGAGGTAGCAGATGACATAAAACTATAGTAATATATCTGATTTTAAAAAAGGATGTTCTTACAGTCGCGACATACAGCTATTTACAACTTACTTACAGTTGAAAACATTTGATTCAGTTTCTATTCTAAGGGGAACGCACATATAGCTAAATAACCTCAGCTGCATTTCTCATCCAGTGTCATAACTTTTTTTTGTCTGAAGAAAGTTCAAAAAAGAATGTAATCCACCAGAGGTGTTCTGGTCTATGTATCAAGTAATAATCTCCAGGAAGGTCATTGCTTTCACATCTGGTATGCTGTCTGATTCCATAACTGACTTCCGGTTCAAAAACAGTACGTCTTTTGGCAGTTAAAAAAAAAAAAAAAAGACAACATAAACCAATTTAGTCCGAGACATAGCCAGAAAAGAAGAATCATGTACATGCAGAATATAGCAGGCATTTAAGTTTGGATTCAATTGCTTACACATGCTTATAATTGACATTTGACCCAAAACCATTTCATAGTCTGTACATGATCATGTATTGCATAAAAAGATCCCCCATATACTTGAGAACTTTGATGGAAGATCTGTTTCACAAAGCAGCCCATCTCAAATAGAGATAAAAGCATGACCACAGGAAATTTAAGTTGCATATAAAGGATTTATCACAGATGTGTCGGCTATATTTACATTTTCTTTGAAACTATTGTGACTGCAGGGTTAGGCCCTGTGATAGGAAACTGAAAGCACTTCAGATGGGATTTCCAAAATCTCCTGAATGACATAGAGCATACTATGCATTGACTTTCAGTGGGATGTGCTCCTAAATGTCACTTTTGAAAATTCCCCACCCCTCCATATTCTTATGGAACTACTAAAGTGAATGCAAGTTTGCAGGATCAGTCCCAAAGTCCCATGCAATGTGAGCTTGAATGCTGAAAAGCATTAATGTTCATCCTTTACCACTAAGAGCACATAGGCTGACTCTACAGAATATTCTAATATTTCTGTCACAAAGCATATGTGCATAGTTAGGAGTCATTCCATGGTAGATGAATCTCGTGAGTGAACACATTTCCTTTATGTCTCAAGAAACTCCTAAATGAACATCCTAATCAAACTTCTCTAAGATACTCTGTACTATTCTACTCTCTACATATTTCTTTACATAAATTGTTTTATATTGTCATGGTAGTCAGGCCCCATTTATGTGCTGCTTTGTTATATAATGTTTTACATTTAAATATAGAGTAAATGTAAATTCACCCTTAAATGATGGAGAAGGGGACTTTACTACAACTTTTGCTGTGACCTGTGAGAGATTTCTGAGGTCTGTATTCTTTCTATAGCAGTTACTGAACTACTTTCTTAAGAAAATAAAAGATGCCATTGTCTAGACCGAGAAATGCACTGGTTAAATTGGTGCTTGCCAATTTATAGTGGGTAAAAGTAAATTAGTTTAGAAGGAACTGGTGTTTGAAGGCCAGAAGTCTCTCTTCAAATTACATTCCTCTCTTTTGAAAGAGAGATGAGTCTGATGGTGCTCATAGTAAGTACCCTGAAATCTGAGGAGGTGTGGATCCCAACTAGAATATGCAGCTCAGGTCCATCTGTTCCCAAGAATTATAGTTCAAAGAAATCTAGTTGGGCTTTTTGGGGAAAGAATATGCAAATTTGTATTTGCTAATTTAAAATCGACACCTGTTGTCCTGGCTTTCTGTCACATGAGGTTAAAGTCTCATTTGGCTTTAGATGAGTCCAAACCCTCACAAGACAAAATAGTTTTGTAAGACTTCAGCCTAAGGTGGCAGAAACCTTGTAAGAAAAGTTTAGTTTCATGATGGGGGATGTACATGAGAAGCTGATTTTGGAGATGTCATTTGGAGCCAGAATCTTACCAGAGCAGTTCACAAGACTTTTCAGTTGTTGAATCAAAGCATAAACTTGAGTAATGATTTGGTGTTGAACTGTAAAGCATACCCTAAACCAACTGGGATCAGAATACCACCTCCTCTTTATTAAAAGTACTAAATATATTTGAAAACAGAGCAGTGATTTGATAAAGCATGGTATGTTTTTAGTGTTCTCACTTCTACTTTTCAGCTTGACCTTGTCTGTCTTTGCCTGTTTTGCAGGATTTGATGAGAATATGAATCTCAGGGAGAACTCATCCTTCAGGAATCCTTCCAAGGTTTGGGACCCCAAAACTTAATCCGAAAGGGTCGTGAGAGGCATCTCTTCCTTTTTGAGATGTCCTTGGTCTTCAGTAAAGAGGTGAAGGACTCAAGTGGGAGGAGCAAGTACATATACAAGAGCAAACTGTTTGTAAGTATGCAAAAACAGCAGAAGATTGTTGTGTCCAGAAAAATTAAAGAATTCTTATCCAAATGTAACCAAAATTTTAAGTTGGTGTATTCAAATGACTTAAACATGACTTTGGAACATATATGAAACTTTAGCTTTCAGCAAGCTCCCCCCCCCCAAAAAAAAGCTTGATAGTGTTGGATCATTGGCCTTTTAAGGTAAGCAGTTAGGCTTACTATCTTGCTGTGCTTCTGCGAAGAAGGGTGTGTTGAAATGGAGAAGTTTAGTCCTCATGGAACCTGTGGAAGTGAAAGTGAATTTTAGGTTAGTTCAGTCTATAACAGTTTTGTATGTATCCATTGTACAGATGATTGTTATGTAGGGTGCATTTTTATAACACTAAATGAGGTTTTTTTTTGTTTTTTTGTTTTTAAGGATTTGGCTGACACAGAATTATTTAGAAGTAGTATTTATAACTGTTAACCATTGCAATTACAATAGCACCCAGATCTCCTGGTCAGCTCTACAAAGAAAAAAGAAGAGTCTATCTCTTCTGAAAAGCTTGCAGTGGTCTTTGTAGAACACACAACTCTATAGTACACCAGACCCTTGCGATAGCCCGGGGTCAGGATTCATGCACCGGTCCCATGTTAACGCAGGGAACACGTTGCCCTGGATCCCAATTTAAATATTTAAATTTGGGATCCATCGCCGAGACTGTGCTATAGCGACGCAGGCTATAGTGCGGGTTCAGTGTAATAGCTTCAGTGTATGTTCTGTTCTTACAGGGCCTATTGAACCCTGCCTGCAAACAAATATTTTATTGGCTCCAGATAGTTCTGTTTGAGGTCTGTTGGAAGGACGGAAACATAAATCACTGTTTTAATTTCTAAAAATGCTTTGGCCAGTTTTATAAAGGTTACAAAACTGAGACTGGGATTTTTAAATGGAGCATAAGGTAGATAAGTAACTCACTTTCTTTGGCAACCCTAGTCTAAACCAATAATGCAGACCATGGTTCAAAAAGTAAGAAGTATTCTCTTAGTTCCTACCCTATCTGTGCCACACTCCGATCAGCCCCACTCACCTGCTAATCCTTCCCTCTGGAAAAGATTTGGAGAATAACTACAACATGACCTAACATCATCGTGAAGTGAGGCTGGTAACAAATTCCCTCATTGAGCACAGCCTACTTTGTTGCCCACATGAAGCTGACCCTGGGAAATCATTAGTTTGAGCACCTCAGGAGATCTCAGCTGCTAAGACTTTACCTGGGAGGAAGAGCCACGTGTAGGACAAGTACTAAAAAATAAACTCTGTCCCTTGCAAGCTTGTCATTTCAGTTCCCAGCTTCTGCTGGTAGCTCTTCGAGCCAGAGTGGTTGCTGGGAAAACACTGAAAGCTGCTTCCTTACACGTACCAAAAACTTTCACTGTGCCTCAGTTGTGACCCACCAAAAACAAAAATGGTCATCCCGGTCTTCAGAATATCCTGAGGATAAAGACTGCCGGTCATCGTAATCTGTAGGACTTCTACTGAGACAACCAAACTTTCTTTTGTGATCTAAACCGAGGTTTGATTTGAAGTTTCTAGGGATGAGAAGCTGGTGTATTAACCCATTGAACCGCATGAAGTCAACTTCTTACCCAGCTAAATGTCAGTAATGAAAGTTAGGAAACAAAATGGGATTCGTCATTAGTACTAACATCTAAAACAATCCCAGAGCTCTGCTTCCTGTCCAGTGTTGATGTCCTCATGTTGCACTGTGCCGAGGAAGATCATAAGCTGGAGTTCGTGTTGCTCTGCCGCAGTCCTGCTGATAACAGAAATAGAATGCATCGAGTAAATTAAAAAAAATCTTCAAGATATAACTGGAGGAACAGTTTGAAAATGCTAATGTAATAAGAGTTTGGAGTCAGAGAAAGAGGTTGTATGATAGAGCTCCGAGTCCTCCAACAACTTCTGCTTGTTTCGATCTTAAAAGCCATGCATATAAATATTGTTCTGTCAGCTTCCCTGTGAAATGGCAGCACTTTCTATGTGAAATTAACTATCTTGTACAGATGTGTTAAGAGTTTATACCTGGGGTGCATCGTGCTGCTGCCAGATTTTCATACTTGCTAGGAGTAGACAATGTATTGTCTTTCTGCTGCGCAATCCTACATCATAGCCCATCTGGTCTTTTCCATTATTACCTATGAGAGGGAACATTTCTGTGTGCTTATGGAAATGGCAATCTTCAAGAAGAGCTAGGATTAGGGCTTGTGGAAAATTTTCTGTTTATATTGGTTTTGTCAAAATCCCAGTGTTCTGTGGAAACTTTTTACATTGTGTTTCCTTTCCATGGAAAATGTTGAATTTCATAGAAAAATCAAAAAATTTCTGCTGAAAGCTGATTAATTTGTATTTCAGGTATTTAGACAGAGCTGATATTTTCCCTGGAAATTTTTGACCAAAATCTTTTTTGTTTTTGTTGTAATTTCCATGGTGGGCATTTTTCTGACCAGATCTAATGAGGATATTGTCAAGATAATACTCTGGGGATTAAGTTGAAGAAAGAGAGCAAACCCACTCCCCTCACCCCCCAGTAATACAAAAGTACAATGTTTGTCTCAAAATCAGAGATTGATGATTTAATTACTACACGCAACTCGACCAAAAAGTGAAATTAAAGGAATGCCATCACTTGAAAAACATGCAACTGTTTTTTATCCAGTATTGTGACAAGTAACAGCTGAATTACTGTCAAACAACTGAAAGGGGTTGGAGGAAGGAAAATATATTTTCCTTTTGTTCAGTTCACAGGGTACACCTTACAGCACTTATGAATAAGCAGTTTCTTGGAGTAGATGGAGGAGAGACATTAATTTAAAAAGATGTGATTTGTAAACTTATAAAATTGGCAGGACTTGGGAGCAAGTGCAATACCTGAAACTACAGTACTTTAAATTATTTTTTAAAACTTTTCTAGAATTCAAGTTGTTGACTTAATAACTAAAATTTATACTTAGAACTTGCTGCTGAACATAAATTATTCTATTCTTGTCTTAGTTTGAGACAAGCAGTGGACTTCTGTATTACTAGGGTTTTTTGTTCTCTCCTTCAAATAGTCTATTTCATATTAATTTATATAGGGTACAGGCAGAAATATAATCTGATTTCTTTCTAATATATCTATCCTCTGACTAAGTAGTATCTGAGGATGGGGCTTTTCAACACCAACGTCCCTATAGCAGCCCGAGGATTGCTTTTCCAAGTATCACTTACACTAATGACTTTTTAAAGTTCACTTAAAAATACTTTTCTGATGTTTTTTAATTGTGATGTTACATGTTAATATACCCTTCAGTATTTGCATTGTACAGCATGTTGGCACATGCAAAGATTGTTCATAGATCAATTAAATATATTTTACACTGAAATAAAAGTGCTTTACAAACATTAAACACCCTTATGAGGTAAAGTTTTACAGATGTGGATGACAAAGCAGTGAGTCTAACTGATTTGACCAAGGCCACAAAAGCAAGTAGTGTTGAAATGCTATTAGAAAAAAAAATTAGTGCCTCCCATGCTCTGGCTCTCCAATGCACGCTACACTCAGTGTGTAGATGCTAGTAGAGTGTGTGTGTGTGTGTGTGTGTGTGTGTGTGTGTGTGTGTGTGTGTGTGTGAAGATAGTTTCCATTATGCATGTAACAATTGACTTTGTTACTTACACTTAAGCCATAACCCCACATAACAATTCTGAATGTTCACCTTTGACATTTAAAGAGTCAGGCATCTTGAGTTTGATTTGTGTTTTCTAATTTATTCGCTAGTTCTCTTGACTAAATCTTTTTGTATTGCTAAAGGAGAAACTAATTGACGTTTAGATTATACTCCAATTGGAAAGAAAAAACAAGTTATTGGACAGCAATTCTCTACAAGGTTCTGGTATTAAAACATCTGCCTGTGCCCAAATGTTTTGAGAAGCCAATACTTCATCCTTTAATTTACCCTTTTATGTTTTGGGTTCTTCAAGTAGATGCAGATGTGTATTCCAAGTAAGTGTGTGCGTGCGCTGGAGCCTTTTGCCTACTAGTACCCCTAGAGGGGAGGTTCTCATGTCTTGTGCCTGTAGCCCCTCCTCTGGCTATATGAGGTAACATCGTTCCAGCCCCCCTCAGTTCCTTTTCACTGTCCACCAGCTGGAGTCAGAGCTCTATGCAGTTGTTGCCTCACAACCTTGCATTTTATCTCTTCACCTAGTTTGATTGTATGTTGTGAATGGCTAGTTAGTTTAGTGATAGTGCTCCCCGGTGATGCCCTCACTGGGGTTCAAGCATTGCCCTTCATGTGAAGTGGTGATTACTAACAATGACCACCACATGTGGTGCTTGCTCTGCCTTGGTGAAGCCCACCTTAAAGGAGCACTGTTTTAATCTGCAGATTGTTCAAGGAGAGGACTCAGGTGGTAGACTTTGCCTTAAGCAATACCTGCTTGAGCAGGCCACGAGGCCTGACCCAGTGCCATGGCCTTCCTTGGGCTTCAGATCACCCTCTGGCTCGGGAAGCGCTGCCTCCTGTTTCGGGTCAGGGGCCTCTCTGAAGAGGCGTAGGAGTTGTTCTCAGTTGTCGGCACCTAAAGAGGAGGTTGCATAATACTGATCAGAAGTGCTCTAGGTGCCAGGATGAATTCTCCCACTCTCCTGAGAAGAACGCAGACTGACACAGGTGACTTTGACCCTCCCTCAGTACAGGGTAGGGAGGGCAGACACCCCATGCCATCAACTCCAGTTCCAGCCTCTGGGCATCTGTTTAGTCCAGTACTGACAGTTTAAGTGACGTCAGCATACCAGGTTGTGGCAGACCTATTCTGCCTTTCAGTCCCGTCCTTGCCATTGGTCCAAGACTTCGTAGGCCTGGCACCTGTGATGACACCTCAGTTGGAGCATGCCGCCAAATCAGCACCTCACCACAAAGTACGGACACAGTACCGGAGACAGTACAAAGTTCTTCAGTACCAGGCTGTGTTGGGGTTTGGATTCACCACCGCAGCGCCTCCTGCTGTTCACTCTGGGAATTAGCTCAGTTCATGTGGAGCACCCTCTGCCACTGGTGTCCCGTCCATCTCTCGCCCTAGATTGGCATCTCGACCTGCGTTGCTCCCAGCTTGCAGCATCCTCTTCAGGCCACTGCCCTCCAGCAGTGTCCGCTGCTCCGGTCTCACCCCCTTCCGGGGGTTTGCTGTTATCAGAGGTCCTTCTCTTCACCCCAGCCACAATAGCCAACCACACAACAAAGTCTAACCCCTTTTGGCAGGGGTCTGGTGCAGTCCGTGATGGCCACTCCTAACGGCCGGGCGGAAGTGCAAGGAGAAAGCGGGGGACCCAGGCCCGCCCTCTACTCTGGGTCCCGACCCAGGGACTCTTTGGCGGCAGCCTTCCTGCCTGCTCTCTTTCTCTCCCTGGGCCGTTTCCCCTTCAGCCCCTTTGCACTGGCTCAGCCCTTTTTGTCAGGGCCCGCAGCCCGGCAGGTACTGGGTGGAATTTCCCTTCTGCTCCCCCGGCCTGCTCAGCACTGCGCTGTCCCTGGTGCTAGTCGTCTCATACAGGAGACAGACCTTCACCCTCTGAAGGCCTGGGAGAGACTGCCTGCTCCCTTCCTGGGCAGCCTTTATATAGGGCGTAGCCTAGCCCTGATTGGCTGGCTGTAATACTGGCCCTGATTGGCTCTCTAACAGGCCCTCCTTGATTGGCTGCCACCTTGCGCAGCCGATCTGGCCTGTTGAAGCCCAATCTGGCATGGGGGTGGGGCACCGCCCCACCACACGGGTCCTTGCTCTGCATCGATGCTGCAGATGATTCTGTGGATGTTGGCATGCCCTTGCAACATCAAGGCACCCAGGCGCCCTAGTATTCTCGTTTACACCAGGACCGACCTGGCCTATGGCACTGACCTTTTTGGCACCAGTGGTACTAACTACATTAGCAGTGCTGATCGTGACATCATTCTGGGCTATGGATGAGTGAGATCTCCTGTTGGCTCCCTCTGGAATTGCTCCTCCCATGTCTCTGAGGTCCAGGACTCCTCTGTTTCAGAGTCAGGCTCTTCATTCTCCCATTCCACTTCACCTGAGGGGGTTCAGAGGCAACCGGTGGACCAGTACAGCTACCAAGGTTGGCATGTGCCTAGAGGCCAGGATGGAGGCCCTTGGCCCAGTGCCTACTGGCCACCAATGCTTTACCCATATCAATGGCTTCCTTGGGCTCAGTGGGAAGCTCCTCACTTCCAGAGGTCTTGCTCATTGTCTCAAGAGCGAGATTGCCTGCTCGTGCAGCATTCTTGGCTGCAGATCAGCTGCAAGTCCAGATGCCCAGGATTCCCCTTCCTGTGGAGCCACCAGAGTTTCCCCTTCTGGAAATGCTGCCTCAGGAGCAGGATCTGCCTCTGGTCCAGCGAACAACCTCATTCTCCTCGGTGGGCAATAAGCTGTGGCCAGGTTCATCCTTCCCTTCCATCCCGGAGGACTTCAAGGCATACCACGACTTTTTATGTCAGGTGGCCTTGTCCCTGCGTATTCAGGTGGAGTTTCTCCAGGAGAATACCCATAAACTCATGGACATTATCCATCCCTCTATCCCTGGGAGAGTGGCCCTCCCAATTAACGAGATGCTCATTGAGTTTGTGAAGTCTCTTTGTGGTACACTGGCCTCTGTTCTGCCGGTGGCCAAGCGTATTTTGTGCTGGTACGGGGATATAAGGGGTTTTATTCACACCTGTCCCAGAGCCTCCTGATGGTCACAGCATTGAATGACAGAGTTTGGAAGGGCAGGTTGAAGTTCTCCCCCTGGGACAGACACTCAAAGTGCCTGGACCTTCTAGGCAGGAAGATATTCATCATCACTTCAGATGAGGATCACGAACCAGAAAGTCCTGCTGCCAAATATGACTTCTTCAATTGGTCGGCTGTGGACAAATTTGAAGAGCAGTTGCCGAGGCTTCCCAAGATGAATTTTGGGCATTTCTCACTGAGGGTTGTTTGGTGGCTAAAATGCAATCAGCACTTGATGTGGCAGACACTTTGGCCAGGGCTAGGGCATTGGCAAGTACTATGTAGATGGCTTCCTGGCTCCGGAACACGGGGATCACACTGGATGTCCAGCAAGCCATGGAGGACTTGCCATTTAATGGCTGAATCTAGTTTTTGGACAAGACAGATGAAACCTTGCATTCTTTCAAGGACTACCTTAAGGTCTTTGGAAGTATATATGCCACCAATACAAAGATGCCATTATGGGGCACAGCAGCAGCCATACAGGCCACAGCACCCCTTTGTGCAGCCCTTCCCTCCCAACCCCAAGACATGAAACTATCCCAGGAAGAGAGAGAGGTCTCATAAGAGAAAGTACTAGAGTTTGGGACCTGGCCACTCTGCACACCAGCCTTCAGTGCCTGCTAAGTACCCATTTTCACTTGCTAGTTCTAGAGTACTCTTCCAGTTGTTTTTCTTCCTCCCTCATCATCCTCCCCCTTCTTTTTCAGGCAGGCTGGCGCACTTTTACAATGCCTGGGTCTTGATAACATTCAACAGCTGGGTCTTAGCCACTGTCAGATCAGGCTACAGAAAATTGCATTCTTGAAAGCCTTTAACTCAGCCAGGAGACCATGAGAGTTGCAGGCCCTGATGACTTGGTCTCCTTACACACAGTTCCCCAGGGACAAAGTTACACTCTGGCTACAACCGAACTTAGATTCAAAGTGATCTCTGAGTTTCATTTAAATCAGGTGGTGCGTTTACCTGTATTTTTCCCTAAACCTCATTTCTCCCTGGAGAAATAATGCCTCCATGTGTTACATGCTATCTGGCCTTTTATCTGAACAGGACTGAATAGTTTTGTGCTTCGCCTTGCCTGTTCATATCATATGCGGACTGCATGAAGGCACAAGCAATCTCTGTACAGACCATTTCTAGAAGGATATCATCTTGTATCAAGATCAAGAGAGAGCTTCTGCTACGTCCCTCCTCCCACCCCCGCAGTTGCAGGCACATTGAACGACAGTGAAGGCAACATCGGTGGCATTCCTTAATGACATTTCCATATTGGACATTTGCAGGGTGGCCACATGATCGTCCATATATTCATTTACAGATCATTACACAATCATTGCATCTTCCAGAGCAGACACTAATGTCAGAAGTTCAGTCCTGCAGTCCTTATTCAAGGTAGACACCAAGCCCTGCCTCCAGATGTGAGTACTGCTTGCTAGTCACCTACTTGGAATACACCTCTGCTTCTACTCAAAGAAAAAGAAATCGTTACTTACTGTAATTGTGGTTCTTCGAGATGGGATGCAGACATGTATTCCACGGCCCACCTCAGTCCCCTCTGCATTGAAGTCTTCCCCTGGATGTTCGGTGCACAGGAACTGAGGGGTTGGAACGTCATTGCCTCATGTATCTAGGGAGGGGCCACAGCCATAAGGCATGAATGCCGCCTCTTTACAGAAACTGCTAGGCAAAAGTCTCCGGCACCAGTGCGCGCGCACACCTACTTGGAATACACATCTCAAAGAACCACTGTTACAGTAAGTAACCTCCAAGTTCACTTCCAAGGCCATGAAATTTCTGAATCACTTCTATTATTGTAGAGGAAAGGAAACACATTAGAAGTGATTTCTTAGGTAGAAAAGAGATTAGAATTTTAAACATAAATAAAAATCTTCTTTTGTTAACCTGTGATTTCCAGGCAGAAATACTACATTACCTGCTGTAATAATTGCCATGATCTCTAACTGAAATAAGTGAGGATAGCAGCTGCTTGACTTCTAGCCTGAGAAACTGACACTTAGAATAGAGTAATGAGGATTTGGGTGAAAAATCAGAACATAGAATTTCTGACATGTTATTTGGTGGTGTAACCACATATTTATTAATTTGTATACCAATGGTGGAAGCAGTTTGCTGAAAATTGTTTTATTTCTAAGCAAAAAAGCCAACAAATGGGGTTCTCAACAATGCCAATGTGAAGAGGAACTTTTGAATGTGCAGGAGTGACTTAGGAGTGTATGTTCAGCTTAGTGGAATCATTGGCTTTCTGTGGATACTGTGCAAAAATTATCATAAAGTCCTAACCAATTTTTCTCACTTCCAGACTTCAGAGCTGGGTGTCACAGAGCACGTAGAAGGAGATCCTTGCAAATTTGCACTGTGGGTAGGAAGGACACCAACTTCTGACAACAAAATTGTGCTTAAGGTAATTTTTCAAGGAGGCATATTTATGCTTCCTATATCAATTGTTTGACTGCAGATCTTTATACATTACTGTTTAAAACAAACAAAAAAATAACCTCTGTGAAAGTGATTGCCTATGGATGGACAGTCCCTTGAGCCAGATAAACTTACCTTAACCTTAATTAGGGGTGGTATATATTAAATCTTAATGGTCCTTTAGATACTGGGAGAGTCTGTGCAGCCCACCAAGGAATAAGCAATCTTGTTCTCTCCTGTAAATTTGAGAGGAGTGTAAAGCTGTTTAATTTGTTTACTTTGCTTTTCTGTTCGGATTTAAATCCTCTTGCTTGAGAATTTAAGCCAGCCGCTAACTGATGGAGTCAGGAAGAAATAAACCCATGGGCAGGCTATTCTATAACTATCAGTTACAGGGTTTGTTGTGCTCCATATCTGTTACGGGTTGCTGATGAATGGTGTGCTCTACTAGTTAGATAACTAGATAGTTAGATAACTAATCAAATCTAATGTAGCAATTCCCAGGTTTGGTTAATTTTATCCTAACAAGGCTAATCTTGTGCACAATGAGCAATGTGGAAGACATGACTCCTACTGTGGCTTACTAGTAAAGGAAAAATGTGAAATGCCGCAAAGGAAGTGTTAAACTATACTTGAGCCTGATCTGCCTAAAGCCTTGTAGAGTGTTGTGTGTGAATGGGTGAACACTGCGGAAAGCAGCCTCTGTTATTTATCCTGCATCTCTGAGAGGTGCCAGTACTACAAGAGAACTGAGCAGCATTTCAGAGGGGGGACAGCGAAGAGGACTGCAGCAGCTATAATGCCCAGGTTCCATGAGACATGTACTCCCACTGGGAAGAAGTCTTATAAACATGACCAGGAGGCATTGTGATAGTGTTGAAGACCGTTCTTGGGTTAAACCAGAGACAGAGGTGCCGTGGCAAGCCTTTTGAGAACCAGGCTGTGAGCTCTAAACTGAAAGAACAGCCTGTAAATTGTAAGTATAGGGAGCATCAGAAAACAGGGCCAATCTCTAGGCAACCTAATGAACACAACTGGCCTGTAGTAAGCTGCCTGATTGGCTACACAACCTGATTGGTGGGAAAAATCAGCAGACTGGCTCTTAAGCCCAGCAGCAGCTGTTTAGCGGCTGCTCAAAGCATTTGTTCACAGCTGTGATGGACTGTGCCTGCTTGTTCTCAGCTCTGCTCCTGCCTTGGCCCCAGCCTTGCCCTTGCCTTGCCTCACCTCACTCCAGATAACCTGGTCTAACCCACAGCTCTGATTCCTCATTTTGGACTCCACATGCCAGAGCCATGGGTCAGAGCTGGCCTTTGACTCTGGTTCTGACTCTGGGCTCCAATTCCTGGCATCCATCTTCTGCTCTGACCACTGGGCATGACTACCACTGTCCCAGTCACGTAACGATTTGAGCATCCCCAACACCAACAATAAGAGAACTAGAGCTGATACAGTGAATGTGGATTCTATAAAGGCCAATATCTCTCTGACAGCGATACCTGGGAGCCCTACAGACCTTGCAGGCCCAGGTTGCCTCCCTGCAAGTGCAAAATGTGGTTCTGCAAGCCATGCTGCCATCAGCAGTGATCCCTGCTCCCTGCAAGCCCAAGCTTCCCCTCACCTGACAAGTTCAACGGTGATGGCAACAAATTTCATGGCTTCAGTTTCTACTACATCCACAATTGTACCCCACTGATCAAGCCCAAGTGGGATTGATATCAGCCTCCTTACTGGGGAGGCCCTGGCTCAGGCATCTCCACTCCTGGAAGAATCAAGCGCATTTCTAGGACTGTTGGAAGACTTTGTTCAAGCTATGGCAGAGGTCTTTGATGATCCAGATCATGAGTATGTGGCCAAAGCCACACTTCAGGAGTTGTGTCAAGGATGCCAGGTTGTTGCTAAATATGCAACCGAGTTCTGACGCTTGGTAGTAGACATCAAATGGAACAAGGCGCCACCACCAACTCTGGCTGAGTTGGGGCCTGAGATCAGACTACGTTGACTGGAGAGAAAGTTTTCACATTACACAAAATAGAAATATTCACGTGGGTAGGAATAATACTCTTTTGGAGGGTGGGGGTGGGAATAGCTAAAGAACAGAATATTGGGTACTTTGGCCCTGAGAAGTCTCAAATGCAGGAATGGGACAAAGTAACAGATAGCAGCACAGTAGAAAGTAATGCAATAACTCCTCACTTAGCGTTGTCACGTTTAACGTTGTTGTGTCGCTGATCTATTAGAGAACATTCTCATTTAGAGTCGCGCAATGCTCCCTTATAATGTTGTTTGGCTGCTGCCTGCTTTGTCCACTACTTGCAGGAAGAGCAGCCCGTTGGAGCCAGCTGGTGGGGGCTTGGAATCAGGGTGGATGGGCAGCCCCCCTATCAGCTTCCCTAAGTTCCCTGTGTGGCAGCCGCCCAGCAGGCTATCAATTGCCCGGCAGTTCAGCTGTCCCTCCCCCCACTGCCATGTACTGCTCCTGCCCTCTGCCTTGAAGCTGCTCTCCAGAGCCTCCTGCTTGCTATGCGGGGGGTGGGGGGAAGAGGGGTGCTAATGTCAGGGTGTTTTCCTCCCCCTGCTCCTGCCTGTGCCCCCCCGTACACCATCTTCACAGAGCGGGGGAGAGACACGACAGGGCTCAGGACAGGGAGCTTGCTGCCAGCAGCTGCTGTCTCAGCTTGCTGAGCTATTTTAAAAGGCAGTGTACTTAGAGTGGGGTCAGAGTACTTAAAGGGGCAATTCACGTGTCTCTGTGTGCCCCTCCCTCCGCACCCTAGTGGTGCACTCCAGTCAGATAGCGTGGGTTTATCATCACATTCAGTTTCCGCAGAGAATGTTTGCAGCCACTGCCATGCATCTATTCTGTCCCCTCCCTCCATTTGTGCTGCCTTGTAGAGTGTGAGGCTACATTAACGGTAATGTGTTAACCTTTGAGGGCTCAGCCGAGTGCTAGTTCATCATTTAACAGCAAGGCATTCCCTGGAAAATATTATAGAATCATAGAAGATTAGGGTTGGAAGAGACCTCAGGAGGTCATCTAGTCCAACCCCCTGCCCAAAGCAGGACCAACACCAACTAAATCATCCCAGCCAGGACTTTGTCAAGCCGGGCTTTAAAAACCTCTAAGGATGGAGATTCCACCACCTCCCTTGGTAACCCATTCCAGTGCTTCACCACCCTCCTACTGAAATAGTGTTTCCTAATATTCAACTTAGACCTCCCCCACTGCTCCTTGTTCTGTCATCTGCCACCATTGAGAACAGCCTAGCTCCATCCTCTTTGGAACCCCCCATTCAGGTAGTTGAAGGCTGCTATCAAATCCCCCCTCATTCTTCTCTTCTGCAGACTAAATAACTCCAGTTCCCTCAGCCTCTCCTCATAAGTCATTTTCTCCAGACCCCTAATCATTTCATTGCCCTCCGCTGGACTCTCTCCAATTTGTCCACATCCCTGCTGTAGTGGGGGGACCAAAACTGGACACAATACTCCAGGTGTGGCCTCACTAGTGCTGAATAGAAGGGAATCATCACTTCCCTCGATCTTCTGGCAATGCTCCTACTAATACATATCCCTCCACTGACTCCACCAAGCTTCACAATTATCATTGCTGTGTACGGTATTAAACTGTTTGTTTAAAACTTATACTGTGTGTATATATATATGTGTATATAACATCTTTTGTCGGGCGAAAAACATTTCTCACACACACACACTTTTACTTCACTTAACATCGTTTCACTTAAAGTAGCATTTTTCAGGAACATAACTACAACGTTAAGCGAGGAGTTACTGTAACCAGTTCAGAATTGCCATGAGCTGCCTTACTAAGGAGGAAGGCAAGAGTGCCTCAGAGTAAGGGGAGTCTGCCCCAGGCAGAGCAGGCTGGATGGGAAGGGAGTGACTGGCAGGAGCTCTCATGTCTTCTGATGGAGATAAAATGTTGGTGGATCCAGCGGTTGCCAAATTAAAAAAAAAAATTACCACATTTGCTGCTTACATTTATTTTAAGTCAACAGGACAGTTACCCTAGAGTGGAGTATCTGAGGGATTATTTGTATGGTAAGAGCATATGGTGGCTATCACAGAAACTGCTGTGTTCTTAATCCATCCCTTTACTGGGTGGAGAGGATTAAAACCCTTGATTATTAAATCCAAGTATGAAATGTTCTATAACAAGCACTTAATTTTAGTCATAAGGCATTGGCCTGGAAACCACACAAAAAATCTCACTCTTACTGTGTTTGGAGGCTGAGAAATCAGACTAGTCCAGAATGAGTAGACTGACAGCAAAAAGGGTTTGCATTTTTTTACAACTGCCATTTGGAAATTAATTAAAATATGTATGTGAAAGTCTAGCACCATAAAAGTTCTTGGCACTAAATTGATATTAGAGCAGACAACTCAACATTTCAGTCCACCACCTCTCTTCCGAACCTTTTTTGGCACAACTAGCAACTACCCAGTCAGAGACTGGTCTCCTGTGTTTATATTTCAAACACTTAAGTTATTTCCTGTTGCTTTTTTTTTTCCTTTAGATAAAGATTTTAAAGGCTCAGCTACGTGCAACATCTTAAATTTTTTACGGTTTTCTTTGGAAAATACTTTTATAATCTGGTTAGAACTGTGTCTGATACTTTGACATCCTTGCCATTTTATTTTTCAGACACATTTGTTACTAGCCCCTGCCAATTTTTTTTCTTGTTCTGTACAAAGATGCCTCTGTCACTCTGAATTGTCAAAGCCGGAGCTTTGTAGCAATTCTGATATTGTAGCTGCAAAAGGAGCTACACTTCATGGAAAACTGTAAGGAAACAAATATCCCTATCTTCTATTTTTGAGGAGGGAGAGGTGTTTTGGGTTCTTGTTTCTTTAACAAAAAATGAAACGTTTGTCCTTGCAATTTAGCTGTTCCTGCAGCTTTTTCCCCAATGAAGTCCCATTGTGAAACTTTATGTAATTTGTATAATTAAATAAACAATTATGATGTATTGGAGGTTTATGATTTTGATGGGAGACGAAACAGGAGCTGCAAGCTAATGCTTGAAACCAAATTTTAGTAGGACCTCGACCTTGTCAATAATTTTGTGTCTGAAATTAATTGCACTTGCAAACAGCTTAAATGAGATGTTAAGTGACCTTTTTTCTGGCCATAAATAGCATTTGTATCCACAAATCAAGTGGCTGGATACCAAATGCTATTTGTTGCACCACAAAAGTGCAGGTGCTCAATTAGAGGGAGTTCTTGAGAATCTGGCCCTTAAACAATGACCCTGTTCTCATGCAAATATCAAGAAATGGGAAAAGTAGTAGAGAAAAAATAACACAGAAGCTTAAATATCTCAATAAAATAGTTGGTTTTCTATGAAATGGCAGCATCTCTTTAAATGCAGTTAAAATTCACTTAGAATTTATTACTCCATTACTAATTTGTAAGGTGCTATTACCACACACGTCTTGCAATGTATTCATACAGCAGCTATAAAACAATAGGGCCATGACCTTGATTAGGGTTCCAGGCTGCTTTATTATGCAAACATATAATACGCAAAGCTGAAATTATTTATATTTTAATAAAACAGTATAGGTAAAGTCAGGAAACGAAAATAGTGGAATTTGAAAATGGGAACAAGCTAGCTTGAATTTTCTATTAAATATATTTTTGAAAATAAATATGTGGAACCATACTTATGCCTTTTCCCATGTGTATATGTGTGGTTTACTAGTGGACACAGGCCTTCTTAACCATAATGGTCCATTTGTTTGTTTGCATATTAAAGGCTTCCAGTATAGAGAACAAACAAGACTGGATCAAGCACATCCGGGAAGTGATACAAGAAAGAACCATTCATCTGAAAGGAGCATTGAAAGAGCCAATCCACATCCCCAAAACAGCTCCAACAACTAAACAGAAAGGAAGGAGGTTAGAATTTGAATAACTTATTAAGAAGATGGGGATCATTTTTAAAGTGCCCCATCATGAAGGCCATATTTTAACTGCAATGATGGAATTTTCTGTAAAGACACAGTGTTCTCAGTACATTCCGTGACTTAAGCCAAGATAGGAGTCGTTGTTGGCTAGCGTTATCTTCAAGTGTGGTCCTTGTAAATTAAGCTGCAGTTGATCACAGTGAGGTACATGTTCAAATCTCTGCTCTAAATGCTCCCTTGGATTTTTCTGTGGTGCTGTTCTAAAAGGATGTGTTGTTTTGAAGTCAGTTCAGCAGCCTAGGAGGTGGGCATAGACCAGATGTACTCATTAAATTTTTACAGTATGTATTTTTTACTGAAGTTGCTTGTTTGTTTAAACCAGACTTCACACTCTGCAGTTTTGGTGAAATGGCTACCTGGGGGGTTCTCTTACTAAGATTCCTTGTGGTTGACTGCTGCTATATTTTTTTACAGCTTAAGTTGGACAAAGATAGTTAACTCAGTTCATTATATATTACAGTATAAAATAAAGTAATTAAGCAAATGTTGGGGTGCAAGGCAGGTCTTCAGCTGCTCTGTCTTAGGCACCCACTGCTGTAATATCTAGATGCCTTCCATTAGGGTTGCAGATAAGAACTGGCACCCTCTGCAACAGATGTGCTAACCAAATTCTGACAATTGGATTGTATGTTTGCAGAGATGGAGAGGACCTGGACAGTCAGGGAGATGGCAGCAGCCAGCCTGATACTATTTCAATTGCATCACGAACTTCCCAGAACACACTAGACAGTGATAAGGTAAGAGACATTAAGTGATATTCCATTTATTTTTTATTTTTTTAATTTTTTTTAGCAAATGGCATACAGTTTAGACTGAGGTATCACCAACTGTGTGTTGTTTCCCCTGAAGCATACTTCTGATAGTCTTCCTTCCTCCAGATTGGCTACATGCAATAAAGAATATGCATTTTAGTCCCTTGTCAATGGGGTATCATGGCTTAACACCATAGTCTTGAGGCAAGGCTTTCATTTATCCAAACTTATAAAATTCCTTTTCTCCACCCCAGAGTCATTTATAACTTTGACCCAAGGATGCATGATGGTGAAGATAAAGAGGGGACCTTTATTTTGTGTATGTGTTAAATCCGACTAACCTTCAAAGTTGTCCCTAATCTCTCTCTCTGAATCTTTCTGAAAATATACCTTGTGCCATTTGTGACAGCTAGGCAATACTGGCTATTGTGTCAAATAGGAATGTCAACTTTGAAAGGGCACAGTCTACCAACAGCTCAGATCAGCACAGTAAAATATTTTATAAAACGTGAAGGGGTTTACAACAGTCTAAATGTTTTAATAGGGTGGACTGTATCTGAGCCAGGCAGAAGTGTGCAAATCATCAGTGACATCCTAGGACAGCTAGGTGAGAGGGTTCTAAAAAGTGTTTAAATAATTATTTTCTCCTAGAGTCAGCCTTGCGTGCGTGCGCGCGCTCACACACACACACACACACACACACACACACACACAAAACATGGTTTCTGTACTGATGCAACAGTTCAAGTCTAATGGCAATTGAGACTTTTTGCTAAATGAGGAAGAGAAGGAAGCAGGCAAAAGGGTAAGTTCAGCTCCCTCAAAAATGCTTAGGGCTGATATTTATTGAATCTGCTGGGGAAGGGGGGCGATATCTACTTTTTGACTAGCTGCAATTGTGCCAGCAAGTGGTAGTCATTGGTTGTAGAGTTCATAGATCTTGGTGTCTACCTGAGCTCTAACACTGTTAGCCAGAAGCCTGCTATGTATTGTCAGGAAAGAAGAGGAAGGGGGAAATGTCTCAACAGCTTTTGTTTGTGATAGTTTCCTCTTCCATTTGGATAAAATCCACATTCTAATTTGAGCAAAAGCTGGAAAAGTGTGTACCTATACATCATTTACAAAATTGTACTGTATATACTTGCGTTCATCTATTGATATATACCGAGGAAGAGGACTAATGCATGGTATGGTCTTCAAACATAATCTTTCCTCCTCTATATTGGTTAGAGAAATGGCTAACTGTGTTTAGATGCACTTCTACCTAATAAGCTTTTCTGCACCAGTGTAATCTAGGATTTAGTAGGTATTGGTGTAAGTGAACTCATGGAGTTATAGGATATAATGTTTAGCAATCTCCACCCATATTTGAGTTTATAATGCCTGTTAAGTGGGTTGTTAGTAAGAAGTTTCTCCACAGATGTTATAGGGTGGAAGGCAATCAACATGTTAAGTTTAAGTCTTGAGGGAAGTTCATTCAGCCAAGCCTCTTAATAATTCTCACATGATGCATGAAGTATTGCTGTGAAATGAGGCTACAGATAAGCCACCCAATTTCCTAGGGAATACTACATCATAAATAACAGAAGAGGGCGTTTGGTTATGCTGGGAATGGATTGCATCACCTCTTTATTGTCCAGCGTGTGCTTCAAGTCAGCCGTTGCTCATATTCGTTCCTGTCTCAGCGAGACACTGGGAAAACAGAGACAGCATGTCATCTGGGTTTGGTGGGTTAACACAGTAGAACCTCGTTAATTCATACTGATGACTAGGAGTCCAACTGCAAATGACTTGCTTAAATAATGTATTGAAAGAAAAGAAAAATGACAAAAATAAGGCACTTTAATTTACTTTGACGGTTGTCACTGAGTTTTTGTATTTGCACTGAAAATGTTGTCTGGTATAATTGGTTTAAAAAAAAAAGAAAGAAAGAAATCTTAACAAAAAGGTAGTTCACTCCAGCATGCTGATATTAAACCATTGCTAAAAATTGCAGAGGCTGCCTTTGTTTGTGCAGATTTTCAAGTGTATGGATTAACCAAATGCAGATTATAAATGTTAATCAAAACTATCTCTGGATAACGAAAAAGACCTGCAATCAGGCAATCCAAAGTCTAGTGTTTTTTTTTTAAATAATTTTAATATGAGGCACAGTGAAAGGAGATGAGGCAGGAGGCCAGTGAAGTCTCTGAGGAATATGAATCATAAGTAATACATATATTTCATTTAGTGGGTTTGTAACTCGCTAGTTACAGTCCACTTGGGGCTGAAACTTGGCACATAATTTCTGAGCCTAAATACTTTTTTTTTAAAATGTTTAAATCACTTACACAATGAGGTAGTAAAAAGGAGGGTAGAGAGCTGAGACTTTAGGTACTTCTAATAAAAGGAGTTCAGCCAAAAAGCTGCTTCTTGCTAGATTAAAATTTAAAGACAGTTTAGACTACTAAACTACTAACTTTAGGTTATTTTCATTAAATTAGAAACAGATTAATTAAAAGTATCAACATGTAAAACACATTTTACCTAATTTAAAATAGTCATAATCAGGTGGTGAAACTACTCCACATTATATATTTCCATAATTTTATTTATGTGCTCTTCTTAAATCACATCACACCAAAAACTACATGGCAAATGCTCCCATGCTGCTCAACAGTTGACTAAACCCACTCATTTTGTCCAGTTATATTTGTATGCAAGTCATTTCTTTTACACATTCTGAGTAGAACAAATAAGCTGTCGCACAGTTTGAATATGAACGGTGTCAATTAAACTAGTGGTAAGCACGATGGATTCCAATGAACTGTTCACCCAAAAAGCAAGGATTTGTTTCATTTTTGCTCGACAGCAGCATAGGGTAAAGTAGAAATCTTTGTAACCTACAAACAATTAGGAAATGTCCAAGCTAGCCTTTACAAATGTGTTTACTTGGAACTGTTTGGCCATAACTTCACTCTGAGGTTAAAAAAAACCAACAACCTTAGTGGCTTAACTCTGGAACCTGATGGCCTGAGGAAGCCCCACCCCAGCAAGAGACTCTGGTGGGGCTGGAGAAAGGAGGGGCCAGGCCCTTGTTACCACTCATCAAGTCCTCTGTCGAGTCATGTGGGGGCTGAGTTCTCCCTCAGATCTGTCAGTGTGATGGTCTGGAGCAGAGATTGACCCGTGCCAGCTGAAACAGGGATGGTTTTCGGTTCTTGTTAAGCTTAGCTTATGGTGTGGGTGGCCTTTATTGCTATCACCCCAAGCCTGGGTAGAGGAACTGTGGTTTCTATTTAAGTGTGGGCCTAGGACCCTGTATCAACTTAATCTGCCTATAAAAAGTACCTTGGTGTTTGTAATAACAAGCTTCTGCACTGAACAGAAAACATTTTGCTTATTTGAGCCTGCCTCTGCTGGGTCTTGGTCATTAAGCTACTCTGTGCGACTTGCCAAACTTGTTTGAGAGGGATTGAACAGTCCTTATCTAAACCAAAAATTTTGTTTTACATACCTGGCTGTTCTCCATTTCTTCTGTGGACTGTCTGTATTATTTTGAAATTGCTGGCCCAGAGCATCTCTATTTTCCCCTCCCTTCCCCCATGGAAAGATGTTTTAGGAAGAGGGTCTGAGGAAGGGTAGCTACTTGAGCTGGTCAAAAATTAAGAGGGCGAGAGAGAGGGGCATGACAAATTCCTGAAAACATAGGCTTGGCCTACACTACAGAGTTAGGTTGATTTAATGCAGCTTATGTCAACCTAACTCTGTAAGCGTCTACACTAAAATGTAGCTACCACTGATATAACTCACTCACTCCACCGACTTAATAACTCCACCTCTACGAGAGGTGTAGCACTTCAGTTGACGTAGTTAAGTTGACGCAGTGTCATTGTGGACCCTGTGTTGCTTACATCGACTGTTGTTGCCTTTCAGAAACCATCCCACAATGCCCCACACTGGCAGGTACATTGGTGCAAGTGTTCCTGGTGAGGACACACACCGCCGACACAACGAGCGTAGTGTGGACGTGTAAAACTGATTCAATTACTGCGGTGTATTACTGTATGTCAACATAACTTAGGTCAACTTAACTTTGTAGTGAAGATTTGCCCATATGGAGTGAGCTGCAGTTGATTGCCCAGACCTTGAGATCTGTCCGAAAGCCTTGTCTTTCTATACTCTTTCCAGGCAGGTCTCTGGGCACAGTGCTGCCCACTTTTTGGGTTTCCATAATCGTGCACTTGAACGCTCACAGAGGATTTTAGAGCAATTTCTCCTTTTCCTATAGCCTTGTTTTGCTAACATGATCTTTGAAAAGGTGTGTGCAAGTGAGAATAACTTAAAATCATATAAAAGACTCTCTCTGCCCCTCCCCCCAAATGAGTACTTAAGATGGAATCTTAGGCCATGCTTACACTAGGGAAATCAGTTGGTAGCATAGCAAAAAATAGTTGTAGGAACAATTTAGTACATCCATACTACCAAGCCCGAATTGGTGCCATTTCCTCCACATTAGGGCTGTGTTGCACCAGCTGGCCTCTAGTGGTTCCTGTATTTGGCAAACTCCTCAGTCCCCCAGCTGAGTGTTTTGTTTCCCCTTGCCAGGTCCCCTTCAGTAATGTCTCCCGAAAACCCAGTATCTAGTTTGCCTCTTACGCCACAGCTCTTCTACTGATGATCTGCTTGTTGATACAGGAAAAAAAAGACAGCAACCATTGACCATTCTTCCCTTCCTGGAGTATCAGTAATGTCCCCTCTCTCCTAGCTGCCCTTCTCCTGAGGAAAACTGCATTCCTGAGGACAGCTACCAGAGTGCGGGCATTACTGAGGGCAGGGGACGGCATACGTGAGAGGAATAGAGCCAGGGGAAGGGGGATGATTGTAGATGAGAGGAAGAGAGGGCATTGTTTGGGGGAGCAGAAGTTGGTCTCTACATGTGATCCACACCTGGATGACTGACTGAAGAGCTGCAGAGCAGGAACTAGTGCATTTCAAGGGCCAGAAGGGGACTCTCAGATGGCTAACTACTTAATTACCAAGGTAGCTTCAATTTGTATCTCCCTATCAATAAAGTGTCCTTTGTACAGCAGGTCGGAGGCGCATTTGAGTTGAATAAGGGCATAGTAATTGATTACTCTCTCATTGTAGACAAGTCGTTAATGGCTGAAATGAAGGTTAGAACAGAGTTTTGGTAGCACCCTGAAAATATCTTTTAGCAGTTACCAGGCTTAGAAGTTTAGATGATGTAAAACATCCCAAGTTCCTTCAATTGGTCCTAATGCAGAGGAAATTAACTGTAGGCATGAGAGTATGTTGTGCAGTGGTATGTCAAATCTTTTCATGTTTATGGTGATTGAATTGGCAGTGATATTAAATGCTATTTCAAACAATCATATGGAAAATGGAAGGGGTAAGCGAGGGTTGGGGTGGGGTGGGAAGAGAGTCAATGTAGAGTGCTAGGATTACAGTTAGTTATATTGGCTACAGTGTGTAGGCATTCAGTAAAAATCTTGACTTCTGTCATCCTTCTTTATCAAGCAATTGCTCTTTGCAGCCTGCTCCGTGCAATCCACTCTGTGTGAAACTACTACACTCTGCGTTAATCTACAAGCATCTTTATATTTGTGTGCAGTTCTTGAAAGACAACAAAGTTTGATGCAGCAGGAGAGATCCGAAAGTACTTAGTGTATTAATTAGCAAAAGCAAGGGGGAAAGGGCTTCTATTAGTGATATTCACTTTCCTTTTTTCCTGCTCAGAACTGGCAGCGGAGAACTACCTACAACTGATCTTCAAAAGATGAGATTTTTTTAACTTCCTACTTTCCCCATGTCTTCTCTTTAGAGAAGACTAGTTGAAAACAAAGATGATTTCTGCCCTTCCAATCTGTAAATAGTCTGTTTTTGTACTGATGATACTAAACCAAAACCAATTACATTCTGTACAAGACCACTTATTTGCACACCTAGACATTATTCAAGCTTACCTTTTATGCTTTCTGCACTAAAAAGTTACTTTTTTCATGAAATCTTATATATGTAGTGTTAAGATGCAACATAATGTTAGATGGTATGGTCTAACTAAAACATGTGTAAGGTTCCTTTTAATAGACATCTCATATTTGTGTCGGATAGTGATTGTTTCCAGCATTGAAAGTCAAATGCCTTCTTGATGCAACTGCACTGAATTCATCAGATGTACATAAGGAGTGTATTTGGCCCATTTAATAATAATTTAAAAATAGGCACAAAATGTGAATCGTGTATAACATTAAGATGTTAATATTTCCCCTGGCATGTTCGTTAATGAAAAGAATTTCCTTCCTCTTAAGATATGTGATTTTGTCCATGCCTAGTTTTCATTTCTCATCTTGCCTCTGTCTTTCCAGCAACTCCCATCTTTCAAACTTATTCTCATCATTTATTTCATCAGGTCTTACTAATGCAGTTTACATAAGGGGTTTCTTGAGAGAAAAGGATGAATTTATGCAAAATATTTACAGTCCCTTCTGAAACTTAAACTGTGATTTAGGCGTTTTCAAAGTCCTAATGTCCTCATCAGTATAAATCAGTCTCCACTTTCCGGCATGTCTTCTTTTCTTCTCCCATCCAATCTAGAGATTCTTGCCAAAACTGTACAACACCAGCTGCTTGAGCTGTGCTCTTTATCACAGACACCCCTTCTTTTCCAACTGTGTTCGAGTGCTAAAGATGAATCTGCATTTATAAGCTGCATTAAGGAGAATAAAGGGCAAAAACAATTTAAAAAGAAAAACATTGGCTAACAGTTAAAATAATGTGGGGGAAATTAATGGGTGTTGTCTCAAATGTTGGACAGTTAAAAGTTGAAAATATTTTTATGTTCTTAAAATTATATTTTTCATGGTGATGGCTAGTGTTTCCAGATGAGATGGGTAGAGGGAGTAGAACTTAGTTCCTTCTGTTATTGACCATAGTGGAAAAGAGACTGCACTCACGTTCACCTATAGACATTGTGCAGAGCTGAGAACATGTTGTCAGCATTGGCATGCTGTAACCTGATGGTATGTCTTCACTGCAATGAAACACCTGCAGCTGACCTATGTCAGCTGACTCGGGCTCATGGGGCTTGTCCTGCAGGACTATAAAATTGCCATGTAGACTTTCAGACTTGGGCTGGCGTCCCAGCTCTGGGCCCCCATGCAAGGGGTGGGGGGCTCCCCAGAGTCTGGGCGAGTGTCTACCCTGAAATTTTATACCTCTGTAGTTCAAGCCCCATGAGCCAACACAGGCCAGCCACAGGTGTTTTATAGCAGTACAGCCATACCCTTAGAGTCTAATGCACAGGCTGTGTTGTGGACGTGAGTGTTATTGAATAGTTAAGATGAAAGGGACAGCTAACCAATACTATTGTTTGTTGGTTCCCACATAGGTAATCCATATTATCTCTGTTTGTTATACTCTTCTGTCCTAAGACTCTCACCAGTTGAAATATTTAGGGAAAATGAAATCTGTTGTTAGCTAACTTCTATTTAATTAAGGGAGGGGGAAGAAGGAACATCTGTGTGAAAGCAGAAAACTATAGGTATTCAGATCGGTTAATGCATGGTTTCCAAAAGTGGTGAAACTTGTTACTGATCTATGGTTAGGGTAGTGGGGAAGAGAGAATGTGCTTTTCATGAGAAAAAGTTTGGAGCCTTGCATTTGACACCTTATGAAGTTTGACTCTGTGGACTTTTTCTTAGACCTCTTCAGGCATACACATGTTTTCAATTGTTTCAGACTTAGTTTGAAGAGGGCTATAACATAAATCAGTGCCAGAAACCAAGGGAAGGCTCTTGACTTTTTCCCCTTTGGCATAACTTTGGGTGGACTAAAAGCTAATATAATGCAAAGGAAGAGGGGGAGGGTAGCAAGATATTTTTAACGAGTGAGAAGGTAGCATGTTTTGAAGCTGTGCACCTCATAACTTGAGCGCTGGGACTGTCTTGAAAGATGAAGTAGAAGCCGTGTGATTAATTTCTTGCCAAAACCAGGGAGTGGGGGAGGGGTTGCAGGCTACTGTACTTTCATTAATTATGAGAAACATAAGGTTTCTCTTTCTTCCCAAGAAAAATCACTCCACGCGCACACGCAACCAGGATTAGTTAACAAGATTGGCAGGCAGTGGTCATGGGAAAGTTCTGCAGACTGGCTGTCAGGGGTTAAGTCCTGTGGATGTGGCAGAGATTGGGAAGGAAGGATGGAATTAGTCTGTCTGTCTGGTGTCATGGGTTGCTTGGAAAGCACTTCCAAATTCTTATTTGGTGACAGAGCATTATCCTGGAGAAGAAAATTTCTATCTTGCATTTCAGTACAAGAAAATTAATTAAAACTGATTTATAAGTAATAATCCAGATGTGTATGTAGCCCTGTGTCTAAAGTATACATGACTTTCTGGTATCAGGATAAAAAGGAAATTTTAGTTGTAGCAAAATTAGGTAAGCAAATTTCAAGATTATAAAATGTTTGTGTAATAACCTCTGCAGTTACATTTTCTAGGGTAAGAACTATAAGGGAATAGTTGTCTTTCTTATCTGAGTATAAACTGGAAGAAACATTCCCTGATGCTATTGCACAATTACCCCCATGAAATATGGGGATTTTGTGTCTAAAATGTCTGATGTTTTCTACTATTGGACATTGCATACCAGATTAGATGAAACATTAATCTGTTCTGTTCTAGTAGATTGTGTTGTAACAGTGGTACTCATATACCAGGAGAAAAAAAAGTCCAATAGAATACTGCTGCTGTAGTATTACTATTAGAAATTAAAATCAAGTTAAAGGTACTTAAAGAAGCTGTGGTGCAACTAGGGAACTACAATGTGTTTATCTGCTTGCTTTCAGTTAATCTCAAACAAGGTGAAGCAGTAGAGCATAGTTAATCTGGATCAAAAGAATTTTAATTAAGTGCTTAGAAAAACACTAGTGAGGCATGCTGGGTTTTGCCAACACTGGTTCACGTGCGTATCTGTATGAGTTTGAAGTCGTCTTTTTGTTGTTGGGTAGGGTTAGGAAGGAGCGAGTTAAAAATCTTGAAATACAGCTATTTTTGGGTCCGTATCTCAAAGGATCCTAAAATAGTTGGTTGTCTCAAGAACTGGTGTGCATGGATCCCTATGCTTAAGATATGTGAAAAGTCCATAGTAAAATTTTGACCCACATATTCAGAGACTGTTTGATGATTGGAGAACCTGGAGGGAGGTGGTGAGCAGTTGCAGAAAAGTGTTGAACTTCTTTTTCTCAGCCAGTTTGTCTTCCTCCCGCTCCTAGTTGCAATTCCTCTTCACCTCCAACAAGTCACAGGGCCCCATATTTAATAGTGGTATCTTTGGCTTCCTGCCACCCCCAACCACCACACACCTGTACATTGTCCTGGGTAACTGCTACCTCAGACCCTTTGGGTGAGGAGGAGGGTGATGAGAGGGCTGACTGATGAACCCCCTCCCACATCTCCTGCTTTCACAGAGGTTATTGACTAGAAGGGTTGTCTGAAGTGAGCCAAGAAAATTCTTCACTTCCCTAAAATACTCCTCATTGCAGTGGGAAGGTAAAATCCCTTCCTCTCTTGCTTTAGCTGTCTCTGCACTAAGCCCAGGACCAAAAAATGCACAAAAGACCTACTGTGATGGCTAACATACCTTTATGGGCTTTAGTTGTGAGTGTCTATTACTGTTCTAAGACTTTCAGGGCTCCACCTGAGCCTGGTTTCAGTGGGAGAAGAGAGTGAGTTTCCCTTGCTGTCTTGTGTGGAGTGGTGAGTCTGCTTTTTGTCTTCAGTTTTCTCAAGATACCCTTGAGAGAAAGCTACACCCAGATGCAAGCCTAGCTGCTTAACCCATATCATTCACAGCTCTTGGAATCATTCTGCACAGTGAATCTGAGGTGAAGGAGAGATGGGGGTTTGCAGTAAATCTTCAAAACTGACAAAGTTTCTTTAAAGCTAATAAATTTTAATATGTTTCAGAGTAGCAGCCGTGTTAGTCTGTATCTGCAAAAAGAAAAGGAGTACTTGTGGCACCTTAGAGACTAACAAATTTATTAGAGCATAAGCTTTCGTGAGCTACAGCTCACTTCATCGGATGCATCCGATGAAGTGAGCTGTAGCTCACGAAAGCTTATGCTCTAATAAATTTGTTAGTCTCTAAGGTGCCACAAATTTTAATATGGCGCCATTAAAAAAAAAAACCCAGAAAACATAGCCATATTGTAAATTTCAAAGACAAAAATAGATTTTCCCAGAAATCCTAAATAAGCTGTGGTGTGTGTTTAAAAAAAAACTGCAGCACCCATCCATCCCTTGTTTTCTCTCTTTCCACAGTTGTCAGGTGGCTGCGAGTTGACTGTGGTCATCCATGACTTCACAGCATGCAACAGCAATGAGCTGACAATCCGCCGTGGTCAGACAGTGGAGGTTCTAGAGAGGCCCCATGACAAGCCTGACTGGTGTCTGGTACGAACCACAGATCGATCCCCTGCTGCAGAAGGGCTAGTTCCCTGTGGATCGCTCTGCATTGCCCACTCTAGAAGCAGCATGGAGATGGAAGGTATCTTTAATCACAAAGGTAAGTGAGAATGTGTTTTACGTGCTAGTTGTTGGCCTCATTGCAGCATTTCATATTTTTTTAGTAAAAAATGCTGTATAAGATAACGATTTTTTTTAAGAGTTTCATTCAATGCCTTTGAATTTTTATCTATTCTTGGATAAGACTTTCTGGACGTAGAAGTCTATGGGTAAAACTTGTATTCCAAGACTTCTGAGGACCCAGACTGAAGCAGCTCAGCATCTTATGTGTGAAGTGGAGAAGCAATGGGAGATTTGGAAGCCATTTAGACAAGTTATGTCCTATTAAAATAAACTGAGTTGGATGTTCTGCTGGAGCAAACCTTGACACTGTGCGAACCTGTGCCTCAGAAATTTAGAAGAAAAAAATTTAAAAGGAGAACAGGGTCTTGCCCTGCACGGAGACAGAAAATTAAATTCAGCTGCTTTAAAAACAAAAACAAAAAAACCCCCACAACACTATGGTTAAAATTCTTGCCACTCACAATACCAGTTAGCTGTGTAGAATGCTACGTTTTTCTTTCTCAGCATTTTAAAAATTGTACAGTGAGTCTAGGAAGATTAGGCTTTTCCCTTTGTCTAGTTGTTCAGCTTTATAAGTAGCCTGTAAGGAGCCTAATCATTAGACTTCAGCCGCAGCTATATTGGGTCCTGTTTAAATTTTTGGGGGCATAATTGTTTGAAAAAACCTTTATATGTAAGGGCGCGATCTAGTTTTCCGAATGAATGATACTCTTTTTAGGAAATCAAGGGCAATATGGGAGGCTGCCTGTAGCTTTTTATTAATTTTATTGAGGCACTGGAAAAAGAAGTTTTTTCAGCGTGAATGGGATATTTCACCCTCTAGCAAAGAGAGGGATTATCTTTATTTGGTGTATTCCTGGATAAGTGGGTGTGGTGTTTAATGTTCCAGTCCTCACAGGATGCTTTTACATGTAATATCAGTCTAGGAATGAATAGCTGTGTCTCTTGACTTCTTGACTGGGGGCAATTGATTTCATTCCTGAATTAGGCCGACACACAAAGCCTGTGCTCAGAAGCAGATAGGTTTATTGGAAAAGGCGGTTTGCCCATTTAAAAGAAGCCTTTTGAGCCTCTTCATTTAGAATAGAGAACGAAATGTAAGTTATGAGTCAAAGTGCCTCATCACAGATGCAGTAAATATCTATAGAACTTATACATTGATCAGATTGTATTATAAGCAGAAGAACTGTTGAGAAATCAATTGGTATACTATGCTGTTGGAAAGCACTTTTTATTTTTCCCACTTCATCGATTTTCCAGCCAGCTCCTTGTTCTTCTCTTCTTTCTGGTTTGTTCAGCTTGTGCAACAATGTAGTTGGCTCTAACAGGAAAGCTTTATGTGTTACTTACTTGGGTGTGCAGCATGCACAGCAGCAATTGTGTGTGTGCAGGGTGATGTAGCAGAGAAAGCTGAAAATTTTGTCTCTAGGTTGATACTTCAGCTTTTTTGTCCTGTGGTAGTCTGGGTAAGGAAGCCTAGCAGCCATTTGGATGATTAATTGATAAATATTTTTTGGTTTCACTAAGGCGTTTCTTCCTTTGACTGGGAGTGTGAAATCATAATAATGTGTCAGTGTTTGCAAAGGGAGCTTCTGAAGCAAAATAATTCTTATTAGAAAGGGCAGGCTGGATTGGACAAAAGGAAAATTCCAGTATGTGATATGGGGAATATTGAACCAGTTATAACCAGACTCATGCGGGATTCTGTGTGAGAGACACAAAACTACATTTGTGTTTAATAAGTTTTGCATTTGATTTTTCCTTCCTAAGTGTAGTACGTTGAACATATCTTGATTTGATTTCAGACCAATTCTCCAATTTATCAAGGTAATTTTGGTTTATAATTCTGTCCTCCAAAGTGCTTGCAACCCCTCCCAGGTGTCATACGCAGATTTTATAAATGTCCTCTTCATTCCATTATCCAGGTCATTAATGAAAATACTGAATAGTACCAGACTCAGGACAGACTTCTGTGGGACCCACCATATAGTGCTCTCAGCAACCCATTGATAACTATTCTTTGAGTACAGTCTTCCAACTAGTTTTTCACCCACTTATAGCAATTTCCCTAGTTTGCTTATGTGACTGTCATGTGGGACTGTGTCAAAAGCCTTACTACAGTCAAGACATATCACATCTACTTTTACCCACTATCCATTAGACAGGGAACCCTGTAAAAGAAAAAAATCACTGGCTTGGCATTATTCATTATTGACAAATCTATGCTGGCTATTTCTTATAGCCCTATTATCCTCTAGGTGCTTATAAATTGATACGCTATTTTTCCAGGTATCAGATGTTAGGTCTGTTACTTCCCAGGGTCGTCTTTGTTCTCCTTTTTAAAAATAGGTGTGATATTTGCCCTCGTCCTCAGGGGTCTGACCTGTTCTTAAAGATGATTGCTACCAGTTCAAAATTGGCTACAGCTAGTTGCTTACATGCTCTAGGATGCATTTCATCAGGCCCAGCTGATGTGAATTCATCTAACTTAAGTCAGTACTTTTTAACTTGTTCTTTTCTTATTCTGACTTGTGCTCCCTCCCACTTAGTTATTAATATTGTGTTAAGTGTCTAGTCACATACTTTTAGTGAAGACTGAGCAAAATAGGCATTAAACACTTCAGTCTTGTTGTCCATTAATAGTTCTCCTTCCCCACTAAGTAGAAGACCTTCACTTTACTTTGCCTTTTATGTCCCTTGCTAAGTGTGACTCATTTTGTACTTTAACCCTTCTGTTTTTGACCTTGCTTGCTTCTGCTGTTCTTTTGTATTCCTCCTTAGCAATTTGTCCATGTTTCCACTTTTTGTAGGATTCCTTTTTTGGTTTTCAGGTCACTAAAGAGCTCCTGATGGAGCTATGTTGCCTCTACTATTCTTCCTGCCTTTCCTTTGTGTTGGGATAGTTTGCTGTTGTGACTTAATAGTGTCTCTTTGAGAAACTGCCAGTTCTCCTGAACTCCTTTTTTCCCTTTTGTTTTCTTCCCATGGGACATTACCTACTAGTTCTCTGAGTTTGCTGAAGTCTGCTTTTGGAGGTGCATTGTCCCTATCCTGCTGCTCTCACTCCTGCCTTTTCCTTAAAATCATGATATCTGTCATTTAATGATTACTTTCACCCAGGTTGCCTTCCACCTTCAGACTGGCAATCAGTTCCTCCCTGTTAGTCAGAATCAAGTCTAAATTGACCAACCCTCTGATTGCTTGCTCCACCTTCAGAAACAAGAAATTGTCCCCAGTACATTCCAAGAACGTATTGGATATTTTATATTTTGCCATAGTTACTTCTTCAAGAGATGTCTGGGTAGTAAGTCCCACATTAGTATTTTGACAAGTTTCAGAGTAGCAGCCGTGTTAGTCTGTATTCGCAAAAAGAAAAGGAGTACTTGTGGCACCTTAGAGACTAACAAATTTATTTGAGCTTAAGCTTTCATGAGCTACAGCTATTTTGGATACTTCTGCTGTTGGTTCTAGAAATGAATCTTCCATTTCCTCGTTCTGCTTGGGTGGTATGTAGTAGACCCCTATCATAACAGTGCCTCCTTTTATTCCCCATTTATCCTTACCCAGAGACTTCCAGCTGGTCTGCCTTCATCTCTTTCTGGACCTCAGAACTTGTTTGCACATTCTTCGTGTATCATGCAACATTTCCTCCCTTTTATCCCTGCAAGGCCTACTTGGACAGTCTAGATCCCTTTATACCCATAGCCTTGAGATTTATTCTCCCTTTCCCCCACCTTCCCCCCCACAGTCTGTGATGCCAGTTAACTAATACTTCAGCTTGTAAATAACTCCTAGTTCTTCCTTTTTATACCCCATGCTCCCTGCATCTATAGACATTTGTGATGTTGAGCAGATTTCTCCCCAACCTCCACATGCGCACACACTCTCTTGTTGCTCCTGTGTGACCCTGTTATAATTTTTAATTTCTCCCCAACTTCTAGCCCTTTGTCAAGGTCACCGTTTTTATGTTTACCTGTGGGATTTTGTGACTTGCCCCCTTTGAAGCTAGTCTCCCCACAACTTTGGTGAGGCTGCCCTGGAGAATTGGATTCTATCCCTGGCCTTTGCCACAGAGTTCCCATGTGATGCTGGGCAACTCACTTAAACCAAACTTTTCACAGGTGGTCAGCTGCTCACTAATTATTTGTTCCTAATTTTCTGGATGCCTGATGTGAGAGCCTAGGCTCTGATTTGCAGAAGTGTTGACAAGTCACAGTTGCAACTGAAGTCAATGGGAACTGTGATTTGAATATATGAAGTGCTTTAAAGTGCTGAATACTCTGAAAAATCAAGTCCTAGGTATTTCAAATTGGGCACCCAAAATTCGGGGATACTTCAGCCTTACTGTCTCTGTGCCTCAGGTCCCTATCTGAAAAATGAGACTAATACCAGCCCCAGTCCTCACAGGAGTATTGTGAAGCACACAGATTCTGTAGTAATGAGCAGCATAGAAAAGCTCTTGATATTAGTAATTTTTTCTTCAGAGAAAGGTTTAAATAGTTGGCAGTGAATAAGTCATCAGGCCACACATTGAACAAGGATAAAACAAGATATTGAATAGTTACTCATTCTGGTATTTCCTGACACGTTAATGCTCAACTTTAAATCCATACTATTCTTTTAATGTAGTTTTTTCCCCGTATAATATAATAAAGCTTCTGTGTTGTTTGAGTGAATCAACAGATGTTTATGGTATTAGGTTTCGTATTTTTATTTACTTCAATAACCAGCCTACCTGGGTTGAGATTTTCTTCAAATGAATCTGCTTCATTTTCTTTTTTCCCCCAGTTGGATCTTTGTAGAAACAAAGGATTACTGTGGTAATCCTCCTCAGTTCCACAGTAACTTTCTTCCTCTTCAAAACCACGACACAGACTGAAGTATGAAACAACTTCTTTTTGAATATTTTTCTGAAATCCATGAAGACATATTGTTAAAGCTCTTTGATTCCTGCAGTCATGGTTTTACAAGAAGCACTGAAAAACCGTCTCAACAGTTTCCTACTTTACATGATAGTTGGAAAATTATAGGCTGTCCAAAAGCTAAAATGTGCTTCAGCAGTTTGACATAGCAAGCCTCTTCTCTTCTAATATAAATAGCTAATTCCTGTGTTGTATTTATTTTAAAAAAAAACTATATATATTCTCAAGGGGATTTCACCACCATCAAATGTAAAAAAAAAAAAATCGTGTTGTGGTTTAATTCTCAATTAACTATCTAAAATCTGGACTTCTAGGGTAACTAGAGAGCTAAAAGGGTTTCATTTCAGGAAAGCCTAGTGCTTGCAGCCAATCTAAACACCCGTGGTGGTCAGTCTACGTTAAATAAAACACAACCCAGTGTCAGATTTTATTCAGGCTATATTAGAAAATGCTAGATGACCAAAACATTGATTTGGGAGTATTCTGCACTGAGGCACAGCTGTTGGCATTATATTTTATAAATAAAGCATATTCATAGTTTATAATATTAAAATGTCTGTAATGCTGAGTAGGAAATGGAACTTACAAGAAAACTTGTTTTTAGGTAATATTTTTATTAAATGTGAGAACAGGGAACACCTGGCAAGTAAAGGAGATTTAATTCATATAGTGGATGTTTTGTGACTCAAGGCTGGATTGCTGCATAATTGATACCTGAGGCTGATCATAAAAACTGTGCAGTTTCTGCATCTTGTTCACAGTGGAAAAGGCAGATGACATATCACACTGGTCTGTGCTCATGCCTCAATAGCTCCTCATTCAGTGTAAGGCTGTAGTCCTTATAAGAGCCAAAAACAGGATAAGGCCAAACTACTTGAACAGCTGTCTCTCTCCTGCAGCATCACTCCATGACAAAACTTGCCAGATCTGAAGTTGGTCTGTTGTCAGTCATTGACAGGCTATGGAACTTCCTATTGCAGGAATTTTGGTTTTAACTTTTGCTTTACTTCATACTCTAACTGTTTAATCTGTTTGTACAAGGGTTCCCTGAATATAAGCAGCGACATTTTCCAATTCTTCCCCTTTCTTTCCCCAAAGAAAGACCTTCTGTGTCCAGTCCCATAGAGTAGTACCACACAGAATCTCAAAACTCCTGAATTTCACACCTAGACCAGCTTGTGATCTGAACACGTCTGATACTTGGATGGATGGATGGATGGATATAAATTATATTTAATGAAGGTAAAATATGACCAAGGTATGGGCAAGGGCTTTCACAGTGATGACAGAAAAAAAGAATGGCTATGTTTGGGAGAAAGGAGACAAGACATCATGCAGAGGAAGGGGCCTGGCTCTAATTGTGAAAACTGGGGATTCAGGGAGGGGTGTGTAAAGTAATAAAAATGGGAAAGTAAGATGACTTCATCAGTAACACTTTATTTAGGCTGGAAAGGTGGGGAAAGATACAGATAAGGTGGTTCAAGTAACCCCAGCTTCAGAAGACCAAGGCATGGACAAGGGTTTAGAGGTAGAATGAATAAGCAGGAAATAACTTATGTGAAATACACAGGCAGATACAATTTTTTGCTTTGTCCCATTGTATGTGAGAGAAGGATAGTTACAAATATGAGACACCAAATTTCCAAACCTGGGCAAGAGGTCAAGTGGTGGATTGTCAAAGTGAGTATGTAGCCAAATTCTAGTGCAGTCTGCCATATCTCTGAGGATTTGTGTTTTTAGTTCTCTTTTCCTACCACATCCTACATTGGCTATCTTGGATCTTAACAGGTCCCAATAAAACTTCGGAAATGAAATTTCGGATAGTTTTCTCTCTCTAGCAGAGGGGTTGTTTTGTTTTTTTTTCCAAATCAAATATCAGATTAATTATTTTACTAGTTTCTGTTTCTCAAATTATATGTATCTCTAACATTTTGAATTTTCTCAGAATTAACAGAATTGCTTGCTCCATTAATGAATGTATGTTTGGATCATGAAGGTTTATATTTCACCATTTCAGCCCATGAGACTGGTCAGCTCTGTCTGCAGTTCATAAGTTACCCCTGTTCAGGGGTATTAAAATGCGGTTAAAGAGTTGGCTTCTGAAACTTGAATAGCGACAATGAAATCTTCCTACCCTGTGGGAAGTTAAATGAACAAAGCATTACATTTGAGACAGAACAGCCTACAGAGAAGAGAACTGCTCACACTGGATTTGGTATTCATCCACTTGAACATGCTTTGGGTACCAGGCAGCAGCTAATTTTATTTATTTATTTATTTTAATATTCACTGGAAGGGAAATCAGGATATAAAAAGTATCTGCTTCGGAACAGATGTATTTGCACAGCTGAAGCTTTGGAGATAGAAGGTACAAACCAGCAATTCTGGCTGGCTGCCTAGGATTTCCCCGGGGAATTAGTATTTTGCATGAAATTAGCTTTGCTCATGGCAATTTTCTGTAAGTTTTTCAGCTAGATTCAGACATTGGATAGGCTGTAGCCCTCACGTTTTGTTTGCGAGAAACGTCCTTAGTTTATTGCATTGAAGACAGAAGTCCTAGAATATTAATTGTTTCTGTGATAGTCTTTCCAGGTGCTGTACTCTGCGTTAATTAAATTTGCTGAGAAGAGAGGCTGCTGAAATTAGTTCACCTTTGTACATACACACTTTCAGCTTCCCTTGCAGTACAGCCCATCTGATCAGTCTTCACTCATACTAAACAGAACCTGCTACAGTATGTCATAGCATTTTAAACTAAACAATATTACCACTTTTTAATAGAAGAATTTGTGCTCTTGCTAAATAGAGGTGGCTTTGGTTTCAGATAGCCTCTGAAGCATGCTGCTTTGAGCTTTCCAGTATGTGATTGAGCTTCTGATTTAGGTGATACCTCACTGCTTTGGTACACGATGTCCTCATTTCAGTACTGTTTTCAGTCAAGGTTTATTGGCATTATCAAGAAGTAGTGGTGCACTGAAAATAACTGCCGAATTAATGTATTAACGTGAATAATGCCTAGTATGGAAGAAGCAAGTAGGAGCTAGGATTTTCACTGTGAACTTGACAAAAGGAAAAGACCAACTGCATAAATGAGTGAGGCTGGAGAGACCCTTCCTATTCTTAAGGAAACTACCCAAAAATCTTTAGAAATATGGTATAAGTGCACACATGCACTCTCTCGCTCGCTCTCTGGCCTTTTTGTAAAGAGCAGTCCCAGTAATTTATTTTTAGAAGTGGTGAAAGCATTATCAACCTCTGTGTAATTCTGATATGAGCAAACCAGGAGAACCCAGGTGTCTGAAAAAAAACTTAGTTACTCCTGGTAACTTGGGCACTTTAAATCTTCTGGTCCTTGGGCTGTAAATCAGTTTGCAGTATGCTCTTACACAGTAGACTAAATACAGTACAGCAACACTGAAGTCCTTGAATAAGAGACATTATCAAAGTAATGCAACATATTCAAGATTCACATGTCAGTTCAGTGCAACTGCACCTTTATTCCCCAGTTACAGTTTTGTGAGGGCACTCACTCTAGGTTTCCAGCTCCTGAGCCATCACCTCTTTTCAGCAGAGACCCACCTCACCCTCCCTCCTTACCAGAAGAGTATTTCCTATACTGTGTTCTCCCTAGCAAAGTCAGGCAGCCTAAGCTGGCCTGCTTTACTTTTCTCCTCAGAAGATGTTATACAGTGCAATTGCCATAGTTAAGCTATCACACAGCTTTTTCTAAGCAAGCACATTTATTCTTAAGGTGAAAAGCATTACAGAGAAAACAGTAAAACAATAAAAGAACCTACACACATGTTAATAACTTTACCAGAGATCACCCCAGCTCGCACAAGGTTTTTTTTTTTCCTGTGGTTATAAATTCATAACAGCTTCAACTCAGAACAAGAATCCTCATTAATGAGTCAGTTATTCTTTTATACAATTCGTCTTTGAACTGTCCTCATGTAACAGGTGATTAAAAGATGTCCCCCTGAGGATGAAGCATCAAAGGCTGAGTCCTTATGTAGGAGTTTGCAATCCCCTCCTCCCAAGTACATCCTAAGAATTCCACTTCACACGTATTGTCCAAAATATCATACGTGCCTACTACATTGCTCAACCTAGTCTTTCAAAGCTCACAGTACTACCCAGAGATTGCATTAATCCTGTCGTCTTCCTAAAGAAGATCCATACAATCCCACATTGATACATAAACATTTGCATTTTTAGTACAATGGACTCTTAAAATACTTACACTTCATTCAGTACAATGTGTCCAGAATATTGTAGAAAATTGCCATAACTGTTACATAGCCTAGTAACTGTGGATGCATTAAAGTTTATTCTTTTTCTGAAGGCCAAAATTTCTCTTCTGTCCAAGATTAGTATGGATACCTTATTGGGAGTGCTTCATATTTAGTATCATATATTAGTTCAATCCAAGGAAGAGCCAAATATGAATCAGGAAATGGTTTTTTATTTATAAAAAGTCAGCTTTCTGTCTTGCTGCACTGCGAGACCAGTGCCTCTGCCTAAACATTATTTTTAAAAAATCCTAAAATTTTAATGGAAACTAGAAATAAATAGGGAATTTAAGTAGAGCTTATGGCATGTGAAGAGTAATAAATATACTGAATGGAAAAAAAGTACAATTGAAGCTAAGCATAACAAATTCAAGAGGTACCGATCTCTTCCTGAAGGAGAACTTTGTGAGATGTCAAATTAAGAAGGTGATGTCTGGGATAAAATTTTGGTGAGGGGAAGGCAGTTAGGAAGTACGATTACTGTTCTTGTAGAAGTGCTCTCTCAATTTGGCCTTTGGGATTGGTGCTCCCCTTTGCCTGCCGCCTTATGCTAACCTTTACGTTTGGTGGTGTGATGCACCCAGAGCACTAAATGGAGAGCAAGAAGTGGTTCCCCCTCATATAATTCTTCAAACTTGACAGATGATACAAAACTACACAAGATAATTTAAGTCTAAAGCTTACTGCAAAGAATTACAAATGGATCTCACTAAAGTGGGTGTCTTGGCAACAAAATGGCAGAGGAAATTCAGTGTTGGTAAATGCAAAGTAATGCACATTGTAGAACATAACCCAACTATACATTCAAAATGATGGAGTTTAAATTAGCTGTTATCACGCAATAGAGAAATTTTGGAGTCATTGTGGATAGTTCTCTGGAAACATCTGCTCAATGTTCAGTGGCAGTCAAAAAAGCCAACAGTGTTAGGAGTCATTCAGCTTGGAAACTAAGACAACTAAGACGAGTTATGATAGAGATCTATAAAATCATGAATGGAGAAAAGTGAATAGGGAAATATTATTTACTCTTTCATATAAAACAAGAACTAAGGGTCATCTGATTAAATTAATAGGCAGCAGGTTTAAAGCAAACAAAAGGAAGTACATCTTCACACAATGCACAGTCAACCTGTGGAACTCGTTGCCATGGGATGCTGTGAAAGCCAAAAGTACAACCGGGGTTCAAAAAAGTATTGCATACATTGATAGAGGATAGGTCTTTGCTATTAGCCAAAATGGTCAGGGATGAACCCTCATGCTCCAGGTGCTGCTAAACTTCCGACTGCCGGAAGCTGGGACTGGACAACAGAGGATGGGTCATTTGAAATAACCCTGTTCCATTTATTCCTTCTGCAGCATCTGGCACTGGCCACAGTCAGAAGACAGGATACTTGGCTACGTGGACCATTGTTCTGAGTCAGTATGGTGGTGGTGGTTGTTCATTCTATAGTGAGATGCTAGCCCATGGAAATCCATCAGCTTAAACGTGCAGAATGAGAGCACTGAGTGGTACCTTTGGCAACTTCCTACCGTCAGTAATTCTCTTCCCCACAGTCTTGGAGGACAGCAGAGAAGCTCCTTGGTGACTCCCTTATGGGCAGAAGAGCAGCCTCATGCCAGCTTCCTCTCTCACCACAGAGGGGAGACAGAAGTAAGGCCTCAGCCCAAGAACAAGGGACAGCAACAGTGAGCACAGAAGAGGTTATGGAGAGAATAAAATAGGGTGGAGCTGTGAATGAAGTAATAGTTTTGGAAGAAAAGTAGAATTGGGAGAAACAAGATGGAATGAGGAAGGGAAGAGATTGCGGTCCATCTCACAAAGTGGGATATGATGGCTAGAGAGAATAAGGTGGTGATGGAGATGAAGAAAGAAAACACATTACTAATACAGACAAGGAAATGTGGGGAAATAACAGAAGGAAGAAATTTGACCAACTGGAATGTAGTATAATTCAGAGTAAATAATGACAGTTCATTAAACAGGAAAAAGAAAACTGTAGATAATCAGATGAGAGGCAAAATTAGAAAATTAAATCATCTTGGAAGAGAGAGGAGAAAGAGGATCTTGCAATAAACAAGACTGAGGATTAGATAAACCTAGACACAGTAGCAAGAAAGGAAAGTGAAATGAAAACAAAAAAAAGGAGTTGGTAAATTAAATGAATTTTTAAAAATACATATTTTTATGCCAATTTAGGTATGAAAACCTTGGTCGGTCTTGGTGATGGCCACTAAAACTCTAGCTCCTCTATTGACTTATTTTTAACCCCCTTCGGTGATTAATTTATTTTAAATGTGCATTAATGACAGCTTGATTGGCCTTTTCCTGTTCTTGAGTCTTGTGCTCTGTGGAGAGTCTTGTGCAACCCAGTTTACACCATATATCCAGGAGAGTGAGAATATAAACACACTACATTACTGGGTGGGTTAGTGGGAGAGGCCCAGGCCTGAGGAAGAATAACATTTTCTTTATCAGTATCAGAGGGATAGCTGTGTTAGTCTGTAGCCACAAAAATAACGAGGAATCCGGTGGCACTTTAAAGACTAACAAATTTATTTGGGCATAAGCTTTTGTGGGTAAAAAAATGCATCTGAAAAAGTGGGCTTTTAACCCATGAAAGCTTATGCCCTAATAAATTTGTTAGTCTTTAAGGTGCCACCGGACTCCATGCTTTCCCCAAAACATGGTGAGTCTCATACTGTTATGCATAGGTCAGTTTGAAAACAAGGTGATAGTGCTCTCACGGGCCCTGGCCACAGCCCGAGGTTGGCCCATTCTGATATTGACATGAAGTGGTACTTGGAAGAGGCTACATTCTGAGGATCTGCACAATAGCCTCTCTTTATTTCCTCTCTCTGCTTGATCAACAGTGGAAGTTTACATTATTGACACTTGGGGTCAGAGTCTCATTTACATTCACATTTTTACATTGCACAGGGAGTGTAAAGTCCTCACTGTGTGAGTAAATCATATTTACACCCATTTTATATTAAAGTGGTGTAAAGGGGGCCTTAGGTGTTCATCATTAGGTTTTGGAGTTAACATCCCATTGATAAATGAGGAGAGTTCACATTTTCCTTCAAATTGTTTTTGTCTGTAGAATTAGGAAGGCTTCGTTACATTGGTTCACATTTTGAAATTTTCTTGGTAAACAGCAAGATTACAAGGTTCATATTGTGTTTATAAAAGGTAAGTTTCTGGAGCACAGTATGGGAGCCACAATGGGAAAAGACCGTCTTGCCAAGCTGCAATGTTGCAAGGGGGTAAATGTCATCCTTTGTAAGCTGACCACCAGCAAATTACACCAAGGACTATTCTGAGAGAACAAAAATAAAAGGAGTACTTGTGGCACCTTAGAGACTAACAAATTTATTAGAGCATAAGCTTTCGTGAGCTACAGCTCACTTCATTCAGCTCACGAAAGCTTATGCTCTAATAAATTTGTTAGTCTCTAAGGTGCCACAAGTACTCCTTTTCTTTTTGCGAATACAGACTAACACGGCTGCTACTCTGAAATCTGAGAAAACAGTATTTGCTAAAATACAGGGTTTGCTTAGTCCTCTTCACATCATAAAGGATGTTATCACAGGAGCTATTGCCAGTATAAATTCTTTTCCAAACCTATTATTTTTGGATTCTCAGGCATTAGCTAACTCAGCAAAGATGGCATACTCGGGCTTTCTATGGTAACTTACATATACTGGGTATTTTATACCTAGATTCTAGCTGCTATCCTAAAAGCAGCTTCCATGCCTTACTTCCTGAGGGGGATCAGCATGTACCTCTCTAAACTAAATACGGTTTCAGGGATTCTTTAAAATAAAGACTGGACTTTTCCAGTTACGAAGAAAGGGGATAATATAAAGTGCTGCAGGAAACAAACGTATGCAGCACTAGAGTTGTAAATATTATTAATAATATTAATGAATACTTTTCCACTTTGTGATCTGTGTGCCTAAATTGATAATTTTAAGACTAGTATCTTTTCTAAGGGAAGCCAGACAAGCAGTGCATAACCCAAACACAAAACTTCATTAACTTTCAGGGTTGGTGAATGACTTTTTAGCAAAGGAAAAAACATCTGTAATGGAATGTTGGTTACAACTTTGAAGCACACACAAATTTGGAGATTCTCTGATGAGCAGTTGTTAATTTTCCAGTTACCTCCCACACCTTCTCAATGTGTTTAGTGCAACATAGAGGTGATACACCATCTTCTCTTCTCCCTCCTCAAAACTCTCTCATGCATAGGGAGAATCGTGTATGTATGAGAGAGAGGAGAGATATTAAAAGGTTTCCTTAAGCCCTAATTGCAGCCCAAATATGCATACATTTTATATGGTAGGTAAGTTATGGTCCAAAGTTATTGCTCTAAAAACAAACAAACAAAAATCCTCCTCAGTAAACAGCCCTACATGAAATCCTGGCCCTATTGAAAACAATGGCAAAACTCCCTTTGACTTGAGAAGGGCCAAGGTTTTCCCCCGTTTTTCGTATAACAGCACGGGTATATACTGTATATGTGTGAGAGAATTTAAGCGAAATTAAAATAAAACAAAAAAAACCTCGTATCAGGCACTGACTCTGCAGCTTAGTCCTCCACCTTCCAGAAATGCTTTGAACTAATGGCAGAGTTATCAGATTATCTTGCTGTCCCACAGGATGTGACAGGGAGGGAGAGTGGAGAGTGCCTTTCCTATTATTACACAGCTGAATATGATGGGAGGGCAGGAAGTCAAAGTGAGTTTTTCTTGCTAAATATTAATGTTTGAACCCTAAACCCTGTAACTAAATTGAGTTTAATGTGCATGTCTTGCATCCATTTCCGGATACAGCATGTTATCTCTTGAGGAGCTCTAAAAGTTCCACCTGCCATAAAGTGCAACACTGTTGCTGTTTTAACCATAGATGCCATGCAGATATAGATTATTTTTATTAGGAAGATTCACTGTATAGAAGTCCAAAGAATACATCCAAGTAGAAAAGGTTTAAGGAAAGTTGTTTTTAACTAACAAAAATACACTTGTAAAATTTGAGACTGGCATAGCACGTGATGTTTATTAGCCATATCGTTATTTGTTATATTTTTAATTAATGCAAAAGTTTGCCATTTATGCTGTGCAGATCCTCGGCGTTCTTTTTATTGCGTTTGTCATCTATTTTGGAACAGTTTGCCTTAAGGGAGAGTTTACTACTTGAAACTACTTGAGTAGGTTTAATCATGCAGCTACAAGAAACTACCAGACATGAATTCAGACTTTTGTGTAAAAGAGCTAATGCATGCTGGAACATAAGGGGAAGGAGTAAACTAGTTAATTGAAATGTACCAGTGCTATTGAAATGTAGTGGTGTTAAAGTTTCTAAAGATACAAAGAACTTTGTGTACCTATAGCAGTGCCTTTAATAGTTGAGTAAAGTTAGACAGTGTAAAGTATTATAACATGTTTTAGATCAGGATAGGAAAAATTTTTGTGGTTTAGCACCGGTGTTTGGACCAATTCTGCATAATCTCTTTTGAATGAGATGCAAAACTAATGTCCTGATCATCTGTGCTTGTCACAGCTCTCAATGGAACTTTTTTGCAAGAGCTTTGGTATCCAGGCCAAATTACAGCTTAAATAATTAAATTCTGATGGTCTAAAAAAAAATTGCCCTATTTAAAATGGCTGAAGAATTATTCCATTCTTGCCTGTAATAGTGCAAAACAGTGCTACGAAACAGCTTTACCAGGTGGATTCCACACCAAAAGCAAGTGAAAGTAATTACTATGTGTGTATGTTTATACATAACACAAATAATATTAAATAATTATTAATATAAATAATAATTTTGAAGGATCAGTGATTTTTTTTGTTTGGTTAAAACTCTCTGGTTACCAATTTAAATTGCATCATTTTCCCTCTAAAGCATTTAAAGAGGTTGTGTGCAACTCCAGGACATACTTTCACTTTTTAAAATATTTTATGAATGTGAACACGCTTCTCTGTTTCTCTTTTCTCAGTGGTCAGATGTATTTCCAGTTAAAATGTAACCACCATCATGCCCCACAGTATCACCTTACAAATCTCTTGACTTCTACCAGTGTATTCACAAATGAAACTCGATACTTAATCTAGTTGTTTTCTTGAGCACACTGATTCCTTTTGTTTTAAAGAGTTTTGATGAAAATCTTTAAAAGAAAAAAACTAGCAACTTATTTATTGCAAAATTTTATTTAAAAAATCAAAATAGTTATGATGAAAGTTTTGGATAACAGTACATAGACAAAAAGAAAAGGAGTACTTGTGGCACCTTAGAGACTAACAAATTTATTTGAGCATAAGCTTTTGTGAGCTACAGCTCACTTCATCGGATGCAACATCGACTAATGGTAAAATTAGTATTCAGCACTTCATTAGGAGCGCAAAATATTCCTCACTTTGAACAACTGCTTTTTTTGGCACTCTCCCATGGAGAAAGGAGACTGTTTCCTTCCCTCTTGTTAAGTAATCTATGTATGAGAAATAACATTGCTTGCAGTCATCCAAGAGAGTTTCAGTGTTTGAATTATCTGAAGCTGGTTTTGTTGTGGTTTTGCTGACAGTGACTGGAATCCTTCAAGCTGAATTGGCATTCTGCAGTGGTGACTGTGCTTAGGAGTCAGTTTTCCCAAATCTTATCCAGATAAATGCAAGACAGGGACACTGAAGCATTCACTATTTCTCTGACTGCTTTTAAAATCTAAATTAGTCAGAAAATAAATTATTAATATAATGAAGATGGTGTTGAGGGAAAGCTTGCAAAGATCTGTGCTTTCGTGATTGTGCCTATATAATTGCAGACATTTGCCACACCTCTGGCATACCTTATATGATCATAGTGATGGAAGAGACTTAGTCAATCATCAAGTCCATGACCCGGATGAGATTAACTGTTTTCAAGCTTTAATATTTCCGGTTAGGGCCTTAGTAGCTGAGTGACTTGGTGGCAGTTCATCCCAGTTTAGTTATTGGAAAATTCTCATTTCATAGGACGAATAGAAGTTTAAAGGAAACTTATGAATTGTCTGGCTAGGAGCGATTCTTGAGAACCAAACAAAAAAATTCCCTTCCATCAGTTTTCAGTTTAACATGGTTTCCCATTTTGAGCCAATTTTAAACAAAAAAAGAGAGAGGCGCGATGATGCATGTTTGACTTTTTGTGGAAATAGTCATAGTATGTTGAAAGATGGAAATGTTAATGGACACCCTAAAGAAGTGATGTTCACACCATTACCCCCAAAATGCAGCTTCTGATTTTACCCAACAAAAGGTACTTTTCAGCTGGCAGTCCTGCTAGGAAGGAACAGGAAATAATGTGCTGAATACATTTCGAAAGAAGCAGTGTTCTAATCATTCCTCTCTTGCGCTCTGCATAGTGTTATCTGTGGGGTAGAAGAGCAGAGAGGAGTTCTGTAAACAGGGCTATCTTTGTGTATAGAACCTAAGAAACCAGATCCTAGTGGGTGCAGCTGTGCTGGAAGTACTGAAACTGTAGACACATTCTACAAAGAGGAAAAGCAAAAACTAGACTCCTTTCACAATTTCTATTTTAATATAATGTTAAAGTTACCCTCAAAGTCTCCACCTTAAATTTATTTATTGAAGTACTCTTGGTTTCCTCGTTAGGTTGTGGTATTTTGGGGGGGATTTAGAGAGGAGAGTCTGAATTAGCAGAGCTGGCAACAAAGAATGAATTATGTGGGTTTATAAGCAAGCACTGTTTGTTTCTTTAATATGAAATGCATATTGTAAATAAAATTCCGACTAGTCTATGTAACATTAGATTTTAATCCAAGAGTTTAATAGTCGCAGCTTTATATTTCTGAATTTTAGCTTTTAGGTCTGGGTGATCTTCTGTCCAGTACAATATCTATCCTCTCCCTGATGCAAAAACATGGATCAGAATTCTGAAGGTTAAACACTGAAATAAGGAAAGTATTTGCCTTTATCAGATAGCTTAAAAAAAATCTTCAAAACATGGCATTTAGGTGCCTGAAAAACTAAATAATTCACCCTTAGTGTAACTTAAAATAAATACCTAGTTTCTAGCAGGTAAAAATGAACTAGCACATTTGCATTTCAGATTAATGGGAATCCTATTAATAATTTGTAGTGATAACTTCTAAATGTATGAAGTGTATGTATGTATGTATGAAGTATTCTGTGAATTGAATGTATGAGACACGTGGGAAAGTTCCATAAATGCAGACTGTTCATCTGGTGTTGCTTGAATGTTTCACTGACTTTGGAAGAGGTTTTTTTTTAAACAGTCCTAAAAAGAATCATCAATTATTCAGTATACAGAAATAAAGGGAGAAGGATGGATGTTCAGTAAAAACATTTTTGAAGTTGTGGTACAACTTAAATAGGTTTCAGAGTAGCAGCCGTGTTAGTCTGTATTGGCAAAAAGAAAGAGTACTTGTGGCACCTTAGAGACTAACAAATTTATTTGAGCATAAGTTTTCGTGAGCTACAGCTCACTTCATCAGATGCATTCAGTGGAAAATACAGTAGGGAGATGTATATACATAGAGAACATGAAACAATGGGTGTTACCATACACACTGTAACCAGAGTGATCACTTAAGGTGAGCTATTACCAGCAGGAGAGTGGGGGGTGGGGGAGACGTTTTGTAGTGATAATAAAGGTGAGCCATTTCCAGCAGTTGACAAGAATGTATTAGGAACAGTGGGGGGGAACAGGGGGGATAAACATGGGAAAATAGTTTTACTTTGTGTAATGACCCATCCACTCCCAGTCTCTATTCAAGCCTAAGTTAATTGTATCCAGTTTGCAAATTAATTCCAATTCAGCAGTCTCTCATTGGAGTCTGTTTTTGAAGTTGTTTTGTTGAAGTATTGCCACTTTTAGGTCTGTAATCAAGTGACGAGAGAGATTGAAGTGTTCTCCAACTGGTTTTTGAATGTTATAATTCTTGACGTCTGATTTGTGTCCATTTATTCTTTTACGTAGAGACTGTCCAGTTTGACCAATGTACATGGTAGAGGGGCATTGCTGGCTCATGATGACATATATCGCATTGGTAGATGCGCAGGTGAACGAGCCTCTGATATTGTGGCTGATGTGATTAGGCCCTATGATGGTGTCCCCTGAATAGATATATGGACACAGTTGGCAATGGGCTTTTTTGCAAGGATAGGTTCCTGGGTTAGTGGTTCTGTTGTGTGGTGTGTGGTTGCTGGTGAGTATTTGCTTTAGGATGGGTGGATGTCTGTAAGCAAGGTAAACCTGTCTCCCAAAATCTGTGAGAGTGATGGGTCGTCCTTCAGGATAGGTTGTAGATCCTTGATGATGCATTGGAGAGATTTTAGTTGGGGGCTGAAGGTGATGGCTAGTGGCATTCTGCTATTTTCTTTGTTGGGCCTGCCCTATAGTAGGTGACTTCTGAGTACTCTTCTGGCTCTGTCAATGTGTTTCCTCACTTCAGCAGGTGGGTACTGTAGTTGTAAGAATGCTTGATAGAGATCTTGTAGGTGTTTGTCTCTGTCTGAGGGGTTGGAGCAAATGCGGTTGTATCGTAGAGCTTGGCTGTAGACAATGGATCATGTGGTGTGGTCTGGATGAAAGCTGGAGGCATGTAGGTAGGAATAGCGGTCAGTAGGTTTCCGGTATAGAGTGGTGTTTATGTGACCATTGCTTATTAGCACCGTAGTGTCCAGGAAGTGGATGTCTTGTGTGGACTGGTCCAGGCTGAGGTTGATGGTGGGATGGAATTGTTGAAATCATGGTGGAATTCCTCAAGGGTTTCTTTTCCATGGGTCTAGATGATGAAGATGTCATCAATGTAATGCAAGTAGAGTAGGGGCATTAGGGGACGAGAGCTGAGGAAGCGTTGTTCTAAGTCAGCCATAAAAATGTTGGCATACAGTAGGGCCATGCGGGTACCCATAACAATGCCACTGATTTGAAGGTATACATTGTCCCCAAATGTGAAACAGTTATGGGTGAGGACAAAGTCACAAAGTTCAGCCACCAGGTTTGCCGTGACATTATCGGGGATACTGTTCCTGACGGCTTGTAGTCCATCTTTGTGTGGAATGTTGGTGTAGAGGGCTTCTACATCCATAGCGGCCAGGATGGTGTTTTCAGGAAGATCACCGATGAATTGTAGTTTCCTCAGGAAGTCAGTGGTGTCTCGAAGATAGCTGGGAGTGCTGGTAGCATAGGGCCTGAGGAGGGAGTCTACATAGCCAGACAATCCTGTCAGGGTGCCAATGCCTGAGATGATGGGGCATCCAGGATTTCCAGGTGTATAGATCTTTGGTAGCAGATAGAAAGAAACTACACCATTTGCTCGAGAAACTCGCTGAAAAAGCACAAGAACAAATCTGCACAGACATAGCCCTGGAACCCCGACCTGGGGTATTCTATCTGCTACCCAAGATCCGTACAGTTATTGACCCCCTTCTAACCTGTCCCTTCCAACCGGTTCCTGTCCCCATCCTCTCTCTTTCACAGTTCCTCATCCCAGTCCCGTTTTCTTCACCTACCCAGTCCCAGTCTCTGTGCTTAGCCAGTCTCGGTTCCCCACCCTTCCCAGGTCAACAAGCAATCTGTGTCTTCCCTTCCCACCCACTCCCGGTCTTCAGTCAACCCCATCCACACTGGCTCACAGTCCAGTTCCTTCCAAGTTTGTGTTCCCCTGGCTCCTTGTCCCAGACTCTTGGCCAGCTACGTCCCAGTACCCCCGACACACACCCTGGCTCCTCACGAGATCTGTGCCCCAGCCTCACTCCCAATGAAAATATATAAAATAATCAATATAAAAACCAAATAAAATATGAAATAAAAGTAATGATGCTCGTTTGGTCATATAGGAGTTGAAGAAAATTAGGTTTTTGTAACTTCTCTGCGTTTTTTTAAATTTAAATTAAGATAAAATGACTTTAAATTCTGGCCAACAAATTTTCAGATAATTGTGCCGCTATGTTTTAAGTCGTGGATAACATCTTGTTGGCTAAATCTACGATAGGAAAATTATTCTTACAATAGACGTAAAAGAATGTTCCATCTCAGAAAGGATGTTACAAGCAGCTATATGACTCTCTCTGTATTTCCTAATTGAACATAATTTATAAATTGTTGCCCTTTTTCAGTATCTATATTGGGGTCTTTAGAGCTAGATTCTGCTGACAACTATAGTCTCATGAAATCACTGAGACTGGATGGGACATGTTATGGTCCACTGTGTATGATTGTAGAACATTTGTTTTTTTCATAATGCTACTTTAAGCCTTGGGGACATAAACAGTCTGTTCTTGTTTCCTTGCTCCCTTCCTCTTACTCATATTGATTTGTTTCATATCTTTTGGCTTGTGCTTCACAGGCTCATTTTATCTTTTCAATTTACTGCTCAGACTTTCATTTTGAGAATGGACCAAAGCAAAAAACAAAAAGAAAAGTGTTGCAATGGGAAACAGCAAATGAGGTAGTGTGTACAGATTTCTAAGTGGCTTTCTGTGTATGCACTGTTGCCAATAAAAAGTAAAGCTGTTTCCAATTAAAGTTGCAATACTGCATGTGACAGCTCTGGACATAAGAATTTTGAAGCATATCTGCTCCAAAAATTCACTTCCAGCTTGAGACTACATTATTTCATAGCAGTGCTAATAAACCCATCAACTTGCTCCCTAAATCTCACTTGAGTATTCCTGTATGTACATTACAAAAAAGAATAGTTGAGTGCTTTCTTCCCTTCTAGTCTTCAAAGAATCTTTCCTTTAGTGTGCATGAAGTTTGTGTTTTTTTGGAAACTGTTGGGGGAGGAGATGTAGTTGTTAACCTTTTCCTTGCTAATATCTTAGGAAATATAGAATAAATAGCAGACTTATAACAGTTAATACATAATACAGTAGCGCAAACCTCATTCTGCTAGTGAGATTCATACAGTCCTGAAGCTCTAAAATTGCACCTGTTCTGCAAAAAGATTATCTCCCCCCACCCCCGCCCCGGAACTCCGTATTATTCAGTGGAATTCACCTTGGGTGAGAGGAGGGATTTCAAGGCTGAAGTACTGTAATGACTATAAGGAGTCTAAGAAGGGAGGCAACACTATTTTAAGATGTCAGCAGATATCTTTAAAAAAAAAATAGAAGGGAAAAGAGACTGATTTTTAAACCTGGTGCATGCGGCTGCTTAATATTAAAATCGTTAGTATATATGTGTAAAAGCAGTGTTAAGTGCTGATGATAAGCTCATTGTCGCTGTCTTCAGGGCCCTTCATAAATGTACATCTGTTTCTGTATGTTACCTATTATCTCATCACATCACATCCTTGCCTCTTCACTCCCCCAGTGCCGGCATCATTGTCCGTCATCTCATCATTGTCCGTCATCTGTACCTTTTTCGGCACCACTTGTTGAGTCTCTCCTGAAGGCTAATTTATTTTATGATGCTGTGAAGTAAGAATTGAACTACTATTTTCATGATAAATTAATGACTCACTTGAGGCAGAGAGATGTTTACATACCCACTCAGTGACTGATAATAACTTTACCCCTTAGCCTTCTCAACCACACATACCCTGCCTGCCGCTGCTTCTCTCATTTGCATCCCATCTAAAATTAGATTGTAAGATTTCCGGGTAAGGACCATGTTTTCCTGTTTGCACTGTGACGTGCCTGGGAAATCCTTAGCACTGTGAAAATAATAAATAGTAATAATGGACAGACATGGGAAAGAATACAAATAAGTGCTAGTGTGATGTATTGGGAAATGCATAGGTTAGAGAAAATACACCCAAAGTTATAGTTCAGTGAACAATGTACTGAACTTAAGATATAATTTTATCCTGCAGAACATTGACTTAAAATGTGTAGCTCTGAAATAGACTTTTAACCAAACCTCATTTAGAAGACAAGGAAACCTAGTTCTTTACTTTACACAATAAGGATGACTGGGAGATGCATGCACTTATCATGTATTTGATGAGAATTTGTGTGTGTAAAATCTCTAAAACAGGAAGAAATCAAAACTGAGTGCTGCTAAAATTTTCAGGCTTTCTAGTGTGGTTCTGTGTTCCAAACACTAAGTTTTACTCGCATAATAAGGTAGACCCTTTCTCAGGGAGAAAACAAAAATTATCTGGTTTATGGTATTTTCCAAGCTTTGCTTGAGCTTCAATTAGGGTAGTTACGGTAGGGTGGAATCCACTGCATCTGGCTATTCCCACATGTGAAGCTAAAATCTGGAGTACTGCTCAGAAGTGAGTCAGTGGAGAGCATCCCCAGGAAGAGAGAGTAGCTGCTCTGAAGATAGTGCAATGGGGCTAACACAGATGAAAGCTAACAGAGATTCCTAAATCTGATTACTTTGATTTTTTTGTTGGTTTGTTTTATACTGTTTGTGTAACCATCTTCAGCAGAGTGTGTAAGGGCGGGCAAGTGGGTGTTTTTGAACCAGAGGTCTCCGAACAACTAACTGCTTACCATGCCAAACGGGGTTAAGCAGATAGATACTCTGAATTCTCTTCACTCTCTAAACTCTACCTACTGCGGCAACGGACAGTCTGGCAACTGTAAATACTGGATCCTGGACTTAGGTACAAAAACACATAAAGCAAATAGGTATTTTATGAGATATTTCCAAATCGTGGGAGTTGCAGTCTGTCTTTTTTCCCCATTCTCAAAATAGGTGGAGATGTGGAGTATAATAGTAAGTGGCTGTGTAAGAAAGAGGGAGTATAAATGAAATTAATCTGTGTGAACCCTGTAAAAATTACAGGGAAACTGTATAGGAGGCTCTTGCAGAAGGTTAAAGTGAAGTTTAATTGATGTTATTTTTATAAAATGGAATTGTAGAAATGAGAAATACTTTCTGTGCTTGTATACACACTGTCACCTGGTAGCAATTAATTTGAAATGCTTAGCAGCAATCTTGTAAGAGTGCTGCTGCTTGACTGAGGGAGCCTTGATTTTCTAATCTGTATTAATTGTCACTGTTGAATTTAAAATCATTGAGTGGTAACAGTTCAGGTGAAGAGCTGTTGGGAGATAATGTGGAAGCAAGAGACCAGTTAGACTGTTTGCAAATTGTTTGGGAATTTATCATTGATGGTGAAAGTTAATCAAATGTTACCCAGAGAGAGATGTCATTTAATTGGTGATTGGGGGAATGAGTGCAAGGAGAGTCAGGGTAGGCTGTAAGGGGACACTGCTTAAGTTAGGATGGGGGAGAAATCATGTTTGTACCAGGAAAAGTATACTTGCCCCTGCTATTCTGACTGTATTGTGATCACTGCAGCTTCAAAAATAGAATAGACTTTCATGCAAAACATCTGAAATTTTTCAAGACAAAACACAGATGTGTCTCAAATGCAGCAACCTATGTGGTCACTGGGATGGTTACGCTACAAATTCAGGTAGTTTTGTGGTGGTTCATATACTGGCTTTCCTGCTTGCTATCAGCAGGCACACTGGCAGTGGGGCAACAAGAGGAAAGGAGATGTGCTCTGCTATGCAGCACCAGTTGAATGTAGCCTTGCTGGTTTTGGGTGTTGAACTAAGAGGAGGCTAAGAGGAAAAACATAAAAGAAACACACTAGAACTGCAGATAGGAGGAACACGAAGTTTAAACCTGCTGTGGGCATCTGAAGACAAAGTGGCATGTTAGTAGGACAACTTCACATAATTCACTGGCTCACTGAAAGATAGGAAAAGTGGGCATCTGCTCTTCAGTTACTGCTCTGATGCGTGGCAAAGGGGCCAAGTGCTGGCAGTCTGGCTACTGTACTTGTCACACAAAATCACATTCTCAGTATCTTCCTTAACAGTCTGCGGTGCCAGAGCTGTCAGACTTCCAGTGAAGATGATTATTCAAACTTTCAGACTTAAAAATTTTAAAAAAAAAAGTACTTTAAACTACCCTGCTTTTCCCTCCTCCTCTCTCAAGTCAAAAACAGCCAGCAAATTTCTTTGCAGCTAACATTCATGCCATGCCTTCTCCAGTTAGCTAGATAGGGCCACTAAGTCACTTGGCAGGATGCTGCTTTCCCCCAAAACACTGAACGCTTCATCGCCTTGATTTGTGCTGCTTTGTATCCATCCTCTGCTGAGTTCTTGTTACTATAGGCGTCTGCTGTGCAGCATACCATGTGTGTTGCTTCCAAGGTGTCTTCATAAAGAACACATTTTTTTGAAATGCTGAGTGTAATAAACTACACTAATAAGACATTTTACATCCATCTGTGAGTTAAGATTGAAAAGTCTTTTGTTTGCATATGAAAAGTCTTGTTTGCAAATGGTGACTCTGCGTGCTCTGATATGTTACTTTTCAAAGTAATGTTATTTCCATGTGCAGTTTTCCTGGTTGTAAATTGATGTCTGTTTGTATAGTGCATTTTCATGAGCAGCTCCTATACCCTTTCCTAATACAAGAACAGAACTGCTTGTATGATCCACTGTAACTTAATAGGAATGGTGTCAGTGAGAGTAGCCACAGCAAGATGTTATAGAGTTTTTAGCTGCCACAAATTTACAACTGCCAGTGTTTTTTTGTTGTTGTTTGTTGTTGTAGCTGGTTTATTCCCAGGATATTAGAAAGACAAGTGGATGAGGTAATATCTTTTTTTTGTACCAAATTCTGTCGGTGAAAGAGACAAGCTTTCAAGCTCCACAGAGCATTGAAATTAGGGGTAGTAATCGCTGCAGTTTTCTCAATAGAAATTTTGAACAACACTAGTCTGTCTTAAGAATTCTTCAGAACTTGAAGTTTGTAACTTCCTTAAAATGTTTGAGAGAATTTTCATGGAATTGATAATGAACTGTTCCTCCTTAACACTGTGATTTTTTTTTTGTTCTTTCCAAATATGTGTCAGATTGAAATCTGTAGTAAAAGATGAGGGGAAAGTGAATGCATTACTAAGCAGTAAATCAGAGAAGGTACATATTTCAAGAAAAGCATTGGAAAATAAACTACAGCAAATATTTAGATACTCTAATTTTGTTCCCATAACTTTGGGTAGTTTAGAAAATGTTGAAGATTTTAGGAATTTCTCACTAAAAACCTATCAGGAAATAAATTCTTGTAAAGATCACACTCATATCTGTAAACATACAAATGCACTAAAAAAGAGGAGTATGGTTGAAAACCAAACTTGGCTGTGATTTGACTGTAGGGGGAGGAAAAGCATTGATTTGAGTCTTACTCCTACAACTGAATGTTAAAATGATTAGATTTTTTCCCAATTATTCTGTTAACCAGAGGAAATTACAGGACACATTTATTCCAATCCATAAATGGATCATGTGACCCCATATTTCAGTTTGGAAAGTTAAAAAAGCATGATGAATGAAATCAAGGGAATAAATGTGCAAAGCCCATGAGTTACTAACCTTAAAGTGCATTACACCCAAAGGGATATGTGTGGTGGGTTAAGAAGGGAGATGAATTGGCTTTAGTTTGCCTGGGAAGAGATGTTTTCTATTTCATACGACATATATCTACAGTGGAAAGCACAGGTCATCTAGTTGCACTTAATTTGATCCATATATATATATATATTAGTTTAATTTTCTGTTTGATCACCCATATCACTTTATAGATACAGCCAATCTTATAATAATTTATATATCCATAAATCAGGATAGTTTGACTACAGAGTGTAATAGTTGGGAAAGCACATACAAGAGAGGAGAAGATTCTCTGAGGTCTGGGTTCAAAGAGTACAGTGGGAGAAACCAGTGGTACTGGTGGCTTGGTTGTAATTTTTGGATCTGATCCAGTTCTGAAATATGTGTAGCCTTTTAGAACACAGTTGAACATTATATGTGCATTGCATGCTCTTGTCCAGCTCAGTCAAAATAACCTGCAACACAAATCCTCTCAGAATTACATGCAACTGTGTGCTATGTAACTGCATGTCTGAGGGTAATTCTCTGCAGGCCTATGCATCCTTCCTTTCTTTTGTCTCTACTGGGATTTTTTTTTGATTCCTAGACACACAAAATTCAGAAAGGTTGAGTTGAGGTTGAAAGCTTACATCAGTAAATGAAGCGTAAGAATCTTTATAGTTAATGCAAATCATCAGAGATTTCATCGGAATGCATCCAATGAAGTGGGCTGTAGCTCACGAAAGCTTATGCTCAAATAAATTTGTTAGTCTCTAATGTGCCACAAGTACTCCTTTTCTTCATCAGAGATAGGAAATTCATGCTCATTTGGTGGTCGATGAGTCCCAACTTCCTATAACCGTTAAAACACTTATTGGTGCTTCCCTACTTGTACCGCCTCCTCCGATGGGTCTTTGAAGGTGTGTGGGCCTTTCTGTGTGAACATTAGGAAACTGTTTTAATTCTTCTCTACCTATACCACTCCCTCCCATGAGCTTTAGAATGTTTAATTCCCGCTCCCTGGAGGCTGGTGACTCACCCTGGCTGCAGATAAAAAAACCCACCAACACAGTCAGCTTAGTTAGAATGTGAACACGTGTAAATACTACCTTGTCAGTTTAGGAATCCATATATTAAACTTAAAATTAGTTTAAAATATTCTTCTTAAGCCACCTGACTAACCTACCAATTTTGAGATTGGTGTTTCTTTATATTTCTGCGTGGGAAGAGGGTGAAATTGGATTTATAGCGTAGACTTTGTTGGAATCTGAAGCCAGGACTGGCAACAGCAACTCCATAATAAGGAAAATAATAGTTTTCCTAATGCATGCTGTTTGTTCTTTTGTTGAGAAGACGATTGCTGTATATCACAAATGCATCATTTTACAGATATTACAGACAGCTGATACCAAGAAGGCTTCATAAGAATTATAAAAACAAAAAATGATGCTGGTAATACTTGCACAATAGAGACTGCATTTTAGGCTATTGCCAGCAATAGAAAATCCAACCTGAGCTAGTTCCCCTTCTCTGTCATTTCTAAGACCAAACACATTTATTGTCTAAAAGGAATACCTATAATTGAGCATTTTGCAGATTATACCATTGTATAGCAGTTGAGTATCAGTGTCAAGCCGACTAAGTTTAAATTGAGCATATTAAGTTGAAAAGCAAGGCAGAATGCACTAGCTTTTTATTCAATACTGTGTATACTGGATTTCTTCATTAGGTTTAGTGTTTTCTGGTGTGTCTGTTTAAACTGAATTGCCAGTTTGCAAGAGAAGCACAAATTATGGCCATTCTGATTTTTTTTTTCCAGGTGCTCATTGTTAGGCCTTGGAGTGAATAGTGGGTTCATAAACACTGTTGAATGTTTGACTACATAGCGGTGTAATGATCCATGGAATTTGTCCATCCAGGCTTGACCTGTTTCCTTTTCCTGTTATTGGGGTTAGGAAGGGCAGCATAATCCATCTGCTCTGACTAAATTCACTCATGAGTAGGAGGTTTTGTAATATCTGTGATCTAGATACAAAGCATAATTTCAATATTTGCTATTTTTAGTGGTAATTACTATGTTCAATAGTAAAATAAAGGTGGCGGAGTGAGAGAAACTATGAGTGCTCCTCCTTACTGTCTGTAGGAAGCTTTACTTGATGTCTACATTTTTGTTTGCATTTGTGTATGCATATGGCCTTGAAAAGAAGACAGTCATACATAACAATGCTTGAGCAGAAAAAAAACATCTTTCTTAGGATGGCTTTTAATGCGTTGCTAAGAACTAACGGGTATTTGAACTAAAATGTATTTCAGTTGTTTGTAGCTTCTGACTCCTAGTGCAAAATGCTGTGACTACTCGTCATCTCTCTAGCAAGTTGACTTAAACGGGAGTTAGGGATGCTAAGCCCTTTACAAACGATGCTTAGGGCCTCGCATGATCGGGCCTATATCATCTAAGTGTCGTAGTTTGCTCTAACAGGAACCTTTTGGCACAGCTGTTGGGGAGTACAGCTCTTGGGGAGCACACATTGTTGCAATGAGGAGCCGGGGGTCTTAGTTAATAAAAAAATTACCATCTACTATCTTTTATTATTTATTAAGAATCCAAAAAAGGAAAGGACGTGTGTTCATTCCCTATCCCCTTTCGTCCTCACAAAGAAGAAAAATGCATTTCTGGTTCCTGAATAACTCAGTTGCTTTAAAAAAGTGAATGTCATTTCACTTCACCCTCTCATGCTGCTTGCCATAACACAGCCAGTGTTGATGTGAATTTATCGTGCATGTTGCTAATTAAAGGATTTTTACAGTTAATCAGGGTTTGAGAAAAGTGGTGTTGCTCTTTTTCCCTCCCTTTTCTTTGTTTCCCTTTTTTCTTGCTTTCTTTGTCTGGAATATCTCCAGATGGTTCTCTCCCCCCCCCACCCTCTCCTCCTTTCTCATTATTTCTTTGTGGTCACTTACTAGTTGTAGCAGAGAGGAGGGTGTCCGGAAATGATTCAGTGAAGAAAGATGCAGGGGATTTTTCCTCAGAACATGGACTTTGCTTTGAGCTATTCATGAGATACAATTGCAGAAAATGTGTCATGCAGCAAAATGTAGCATTTAATTTTGAGACGTGGGCTTTTTCATACCAAATAGGACCAGCAGTAAAGATACCCTTCTGGAAGACCAGACATGTGGCGATCAAAGGTTCTGGTTTCAATTTGCAATGGAAGTTCAGTTTTATGTGTTGTATTTGGGCAAAGGTGTAAACTGACTGCTCTTTCAGTAATAAATTACAGGATATTTTGTTCTTTTAGGTATTGGCAACATAAAGCAGTGTGATTTCCCACCCCAGTAAGTCAGTGGACATGTTGATTTTGATGTGGTCAGAATCATTCTACTCTGGTTATTTGCTCCTTTCTCACAGTCTCTTCCTTTTAGTCAGATAGTACATTCTGAGAATCTGTTGTTCTCATAAATTTGCCTTGCAGATTTACTGAAAGGTGCTACTTGACCTTGTCTAGAAAGCACTATTAAAAATAGTTGGTGGGATAATTTGCCTGTACTGACAGTAATGCATATTTGTTTCTCATTGTTCAGATTACGCTTTGATGTGAAGATAGAAATTATTGAAACCAAATCACTTTTAATTGTTGTTTAAACCTGCAATTACTAATGCAGCTATTATGGGGGAAAGGGGACTAGTTTGTCATTACCCACAATAAAGCAACTAGATTGTTTTGGGGCTAGTACCCATAGTGGAGTGGGAAAGTACACATTTTAATGCTCCTATATAAAAGGTATGCTTTTCTGGGATGTTATTTTTAGAAATGTTGGTAAGTTTATTTTATAATGTTGGATTTGGCAAGAACTGTGATAAAATTAAATCTTTTCATAATGACTGGTCATTATGAAGGACCAGTTTAAGCTCATTTATTTAGTGGATTCATCTTCTTTCCAACTGTCCTAACTACCTACAGCAGAAGAGGAGTATTTGAAAAGAAAAAATTACCAAAGTTATTGTGATAGCCTTGGAACCAAACAGTATGAGAACATTTGTTTCAAGTTCAAGGCAATGTTCCTGTCCCAAGGTCAGAGTGTTTACACAGCTGTTGCTTAAAACAGTCAATAGTTGTCTTACTAAATAATTCTGGTTTTAATAAAAGCGAGCAGGAAGAAAATAATTTTAAAATAGCTTTGAATTAGTGTGCGGGTTTAGGTTCACCTGAGATTGAAAATGGCTTGCATTGCATATTGTATTGTACTCTATCCTATATCCAGTACAAGTTCCGGATGGTCTCTGACCACTATTTCTCAACATAGACAGAGGTGAAATAAGCTGGTATGGTATGGCACAGCGTACCGGTAAGAAAGTGGCTGCTGGTACACAGCCGACTGTACTGGCAGGGCTGCTGATGGGGGGCAGAGGGGGCAAAAGTGGCAACTGCCCCGGGGCCCGGTGATTTAAAAGGGCCCAGGGCTCCCTGCAGCGGTCGTAGCCCCGGGCCCTTTAAATCACCGCCGGAGCCCCGGGCAGCGCTGAAGGGCTGGCTGGGGGAGTCTGGCCCCAGCCCCGCCCCTTTGGTATGAGGCCCCAGCCCTTCCAGGGGCCCAGAGCCACGCCCCCCCCCACTGCCCCGCTCCCCCCCCCCACACCTTGCCCAGTCCCCTGGCCGCCTTGCGAACCGGTAAGTCCTTTAAGTTGCTTTCACCCCCTGAATATCGATATGTGAGGAGAACTGGAAGCAATAAAGTTGACAGTGGATATAGTCTAATGAACTCTGCTTTCAAGAGAATTACATTATGTTAGTCATTTCCTTTGCTCCTATACTTGTAGATACCCTGTTATAATGAATGAAGAAGTGACTCTTGTGTGTTGTACCTAGGACTCAAAGTAGTCTTTGAATCTTTAAATTTTGCAACCTTACTTCCCTAAGTAAAAGTTGGCCTTAAGCAGATGTGGGGTTTTTGTCTTTTTGACTTGTTCCTTTGTGGTGGAGGGTTATGTTATTCTTTTGGCAATGTATGTAATTTGTCCTGCTGAAAAACATTGATTTGCAGAATACTGTCAGTTTTTTATTGCTTGCAGCTACAAGCATGCCTTGTGTTCTGACTTGCATAAATTCTCTTCATTGTAAATTAGCTTAAAGCCATTATTGTTAAAATTGTCATCGTCTGTACATCACCAGCAAATATCGGTTTAGTGACCTAACTAGAGACAAAATATTATTTGACTTATGACTAGGATCCTACCAAATTCATAGTCCATTTCACAGTCATAGGATTTTAAAAATCGTAAATTTCATGATTTCAGCTATTTAAATCTGAAATTTCAGGGTGTTGTAATTGTAGAGATCCTGGCCCAAAAAGGAGTTGTGGGGGATCACAAAGTTATTGTAGGGAGGGCTGCAGTACTGCCAACCTTACTTCTGCACTGCTGCTGGCGGCAGTGCTTCCTTCAGAGCTGGGCAGCTGGAGAAGCGGTAGCTGCTGGCTGGGGTCCCAGCTCTGAAGGCAGAGCCACCGCCAGCCCAGCAGCAGCGCAGAAGGAAGGATGGCATGGCATGGTATTGTCACCCTTACTTCTGCGCTGTTGCCTGTAGAGCTGGGCTCTCAGTCAGCAGCTGCCACTCTTCGGCCACCTAGCTCTGAAGGCGGCAGCGAAGAAGTAGGGGTGGCACGGTATGGTATTATCATACTTACTTCTGAGCTGCTGCTGGCGGTGGCTCTGCCTTCAGAGCTGGGGGTCCGGCCAACAGCTGCCGCTCTCTGGCTGCCCAGCTCTGAAGGCAGCACAGAAGTAAGGGTGGCAATACCATGACCCCCCTAAAATAACCTTGCCACCCCTCTGCAACTTCCTTTTGGGTTAGGACCCCCAATTTGAGAAATGCTGGTCTCCTCTGTGAAATCTGTATAGTATAAAGTAAAAGCACTCAAAAGAGCAGATTTCACAGGGAGAGACCAGATTTCATGGTCCGTGACGTATTTTTCATGGCCGTGAATTTGGTAGGGCCCTACTTATAACATCTGTTTCCTCTTCTTCGCTGGGTGTTTGTTCAGTATGTCACCAATCTTTGTCCTCTCTCACTGGATCAAAACTATCTGTATTACTTGGTATGTTCTTGCTTTCATACTCTGGTGAATCATTCAGGAAGAATTTCTAGGGATTTTCAACAGCCTGGTTTATTGCTGTTTCTGGCTGCTGAGGGGTAACACTCAAGAATAATCAGTGTTAAGATTTTTATTTTTGGTGTGCAAAATGGTATAAGTGAGACTTGGAGTTACATCTTAGATCATATGGATAGTATGCCAGGAATGGACCGTAAGCTTCTCCACTGAACTTCTAATTGGGAAGAAACTGTGTAAGTAGTGATTTTTGTCCATAGAGAGTATATTGATCCTCTGGCAAAGATGAGATGCAACTTTGGAGGTGCCTCTTGCATTGTCAACCTTTAATTCTTATTGATTTCAATATACATCTGCATACTATTTCTTTGTCACATGTTCTCTTGATTCCACCAGTGATATCAGTAGAGAGCTTTTTTCGTGGGGTATAACTTTCTTACAGGCATTCTGAGTAGAGAGGGGCTACATTGGATCTACATTCAATCGTCTCCTGAAATCCAGACCACATGTTCAGTACACATTTGGCGGATCATATATTTATTTTCCCTCTCATCAGTAAAAAATTGAAGAATTTAATTCCCTTCTACTCAGCACCAACAGATGCTTGTTTAAGCATCTGGCCTTCTTGATCTTCACTGTCTGTCTTTGTTTCATACTTGCTTTCTTCTCCTCTTCTGCCACCATCGCTTATTTCCTTCCACTGGTATAGAACTCCTGGATTCCATGAAAGATGCCCTAATAGAAATTATCATCAGTACACCACTTCTTCTGAATACCGACTCCCTCAGTGAAACTCTTACAAGCACACAGATAGCCTTATGGCTAGATTAGTTTAGATGTTTTGGAATCTGAAATTCTATATTGAAAGCAACCTTGGACAGGTTCTTCTAATCAGCCACCTTTGACTTGTTGAGATTCTGCACACTTTCATAGGCATGGCATGCATAGTGCTTGCAGTGTTTTTGCTAGTGTTTGAATTCAGTGATTCCTACAAGGTCTGTGCAATCTCTTGTTTCTTTCCTTGTCTTTCTCTGCTAATCTGTCATTGCTTGCTTTTAGGCCAGTCGTTGCTGAATGTAACTTTCCCTGCTTGCTGCTTAACATTTCCATGTTTTTCTGTATTGATGTTGATGTTCTTGTTATCATTTCTTGTTCTGGACAGTCATGCTGCATATATCAAGACAAGCTATTAAATTGCCTTGTGGTTATATTTGTAGTGCTGCACAATTGTTTTCAGAGGAAAATAATTACTTGTCAGCAGAAACAGCTCTGAGAGGGCAGATAAGAAATCTTGGTGTCCAATAATGGTTGAACATAAATGCACCACACAGCTGCTTTGATAAGAGTAGAATAACTGTTGTATGTAATCCTTAAATTAATAGTATTTCCCATTTGCATTCCAGGAAGTGCACTTTCCTACCAAGAAAGCAGCCGCCTCTTTGGTTAGTACATAGCAGTTGTTTAACACCATAGAGCATCCCTGCAAAACGGTTTAGGTCACAGTGAAGAGTATCTTGTCCATTTGCAATGACAGTGGAAATATACATAGCTAGAATATAGATGAAATTGCAAAAAAGTACTTATCCAGGAGATGGGGCCAAATATACCTGCTCTTCAATAGCCATAGTTGAGAAGGTGGCCTTTCCCAACAGTACAGTGCCAACTTAACACCGTGCTTAATGTCAGCATGATACTTGAATTATCAGCACTACTTCCTGCAGCACTTTGGGGTTTCATTAGTTGCATAAAAATATTCATTAGACCCAACTGATCTTAGCTTGTGAAATTGGATTTGTTTACTTGCCCGAGTCCTGTTTGAAAGGTCTTTTCTCTCATGAATTTGCACACATCTCCCATTGAAATGAATGGAGATATTCTATATATGCTTAATGGATAAATGAGTGCTAAATATCTGAAACACACAAAAAGATTTAGTGTCTTTATCTTCCTTTGTTTAAAGAAAAAAATATTAAGTTAGGACTCAGAGTACCACGTATGGCAGCTTCAAACTTCATAAACCAGATCAATAGTTTGTAGTTGGTTTTAAAAAATGCAGTTGATCTCTTGTCTTAAAATTTAAGATTCCAAACACATGAATGAGAAGCAACCAATTTATACCACAGACTATTTTTAAGCAGTTGTCAGATGTGGCCCATGAGTTATATATTAAATTACTTCTACATTAAATGTTAACTTTCATGGTCCAGAGAACTGTATGAAGTGTTCAACATTCCGTGGTCCTGGGGGAGAAAAAGCACATCTCAGAAAGCAGGTTTTTTAAATCTTTCAATACACCTGGTCACATACTTTGCCTCCCTACCCTGTGATCACATTTATAATGTGCAAGCAGAATAAAGTCCAGACCAATAATATATATACTTGGTGCTTTAAAAAGGCCAGTTTGATAAAGCTGAAAGTAATTGAGCCAGATCAGCTGGGAGGAAGAATTTAATCAGAAATATGATAATTGGGACTCATTTGAGAATACCGTACTAGTTGCCCAAAAAGCCACAAATCGAGGAAGAAGGCCATACTGATTAAAAAACCAACCTGGTTTAGAGGAGGAAGTGAAAGCAGCTATAAAAATAAAATGTATCGATCTATCGATATATACAACAAATGGAAAAAAGGGTAAGTTGATAGTAATGACTATAAATCAGGAGTTGGGAATTGTAGAAGAGTGATAAGGAAAGCCAGGTTTACACAAGGAGAAATCTGTGGTCAGCAGAGTTAAGGATAAGGAGGAGCTTTAAAAAAAAAATATTAGTAACAAAAAGAATCCTGGCAATGGTATTGGTCCATTACTAGATGGAAATGGTATAATTATCAATAATAATTTAGAAAAGACAGAAGTGTTTTTTTTCTGTTCTGTATTTGGGGAACAAACAGATAATATATTTTCATCATATCCTCACAACACTCTTTCTATTCCACTAGTATCTCTGGAGGATGTTAAACAGAAACTACTAAAGTCAAACATTTTTAAATCAGCAGGTCCAGATAACTTGCATCCAAGAGTTTTAAAATTGCTGGCTGATGAACTCTCTAGACCATAAATGTATATTTTCAATAAGTCACGGAGCACTGGTGAAGTTTCTGAAGACTCAAAGAAAGCTAGTGTTGTGCCAATGTTTTAAAAAAGGTAAACGGAATGACCTGGTTACTTAGAGGTTTGTCATCTTGACATCAATCCCGGCAAGGTAATGGAGCAACTGATATGAGATTTGATTAATAGAAAACAAAAGAAGAGTAATGTAATGCTAATCAACATGTATTTATGGAATACACATCCTCTCTAACTAACTTGATATCTTTTTTTGATGAGGTTACAAGTTTGGTTGATAAAGGTAGTAGTGTTGGTGTAATATACTTAGACTTCACTAAAGTGTTAGACTTGGTACCGCTTGGCATTTTGATTAAAAAATAGAACACTATAAAATTAACATGGCACACATGGATTAAAAACTGGCTAATCGATAGGTCTTAAAATGTAACTGTAAACTGGGAATCATCATCAAGCAGGAGTGTTTCCAGTGGTGTCCCACATGGATTGGTTCTTGGTCCTAGCCTATTTATCATTTTTAGCCATAACCTGGAAGAAAACAAAATCATCACTGTTGAAGTTTCAGATGACACACATTGGGAGAATGGTAAATAATGAAGAGGACCGGCTCACTGATTCAGAATCATCTGGCTCTCTTGATAAGCGAAACAAGCAAACAATATGTGTTTTAATACAGCTAAATATAAGCGTATGCATCTAGGAACAAAGAATGTAGGCCATAGTTACAGGATAGGGGACTCTATCCTTGGAAGTAGTGACACGGAAAAAGATTTGGATATCATAGTGAATAATCAGCTGACCATCAGATCCCAAAGTGACTCCGGGACCAAAAGAGCAAATGTGATCCGTAGATGTATAAACAGGAAATCGCAGGTAGGAGTGGAGAAGTTATTTTACCTCTGTATTTGGCACTGGTGCATCTGCTGCTGAAACACTGAGTCCAGTTCTGATGCCCACAAATTCAAGAAGGATGTTGATAATTTGGAGAGGCTTCAGATTAGAGCCACAAGAATGATTAAAGGATGAGAAATGTTAGATTCAAAGAGCTCAATTTAAGTTAACAAGGAGAAGGTTAAAGGGTAACTTGATTACAGCTTGTCAGGATCTACATGCAGAACAAATATTTGATAATGAGCTCTTCAGGCTAGCAGAGAAAGGTATAACAGGTTCCAGTGGTTGGAAGTTGAAGGTAGATAAATTCAGACTGGAAATAAAGGTGTGTATTTTTGGCAGTGAGGGCAATTAATCATTGGAACAATTTACAACAGGTTGTGGTGGAGTCTTTACTATTTTTAAATCAAGATTGGATGTTTTTCAAAAATATATGTTCTAGGAATATTTTGGGGACACTCTGTCTTGATTTATACAGGAGATCAGACTAGGTGTTCACACTGGTCCCTTCTGGTCTTAGAATCTATTAACCCGTCAGTGTCTTTTGGAAAATTGTCTGGGAACTGTTCACGCTGAAATTCAAAAATCTTGAAATATGATTAGTTTCGGTTTTATGAAAGGAGTCCTATTTCATGAAGAAAATCTGCAAAAATATACTCTTCAATAGGAGTTGAGAATATTTTAATTTTGTCTTATTTTTAAAGTACAGATCTTGATATTCTTGAAATTTCAAAATTGGAAATTGCATTTGGATAGCTTTCTTGCATCAAAACGTACATAGAAGTTTTGATGTGAAAAGTCTTGTTTGTGTAAACTTTGAGGCTATAGAGTACTCCCAAAACAAGATGGGGGTGGGGGAGAGGGAAGTTAGCTCTTTGTTTAAAAAAAAAAAAAAAAAAGCCACTGTCATTTAAAGGGTCATTCTGCTATGAATGGTAAGTAAAAATGGCACCTTTTAAACTCACATCTGCTCCCTCTGTATACATAGGAAAATAACTGTTTACTCTAGTGATTCTTTCTTTCCTCATCAACTGGTTTCTGTTATTGTTTGTGCATCACTAACAAAACTCGATACTAAATTCCACCACTTATACCTGTGGAAGCCCATTATGTACAGCTGATTTGCACATATAAAATATCTTCGTGTAGAACACACATGAGGTGTCTGAACAGACAGACTGGAATAGAGTGGAATGTATCTAACTCGAGATCTCAGTTGGCCAGTAGAACTTTAATGACTGGAAATTATGCATAAAAAGGAAAGAACCCAGCGTTAACTGTAAGATATAAAATTTTGTTTGCAGGATTGGTGAATTTAATTTGAGCTTGTGAACACACACCGGTTTTTAGTCTATTTTCATAGTATAAACACAGCTGAACATTCCTTTTAGGCAGAGATGCCCAAACTCTGGTGGTTGGAGCACTTTCTCTTGGTCCACAGAGAGTTGAGAGGTCACGTGTCATTTGCTGCACCTTGATTCAAGCCATTAAATTTAATTAAAAGTCACCAAAGCCTTGAATAGAAAATGGATAGTCATCAGAAGAACATTATTCGAGGGACAGCGATCCGGGTGTTTTTGAGAGGGAGGTGGGAGGTAGTGTAGAACAGTGGTTCTCAAAGCCAGTCTGGCGCTTGTTCAGGGAAAGCCCCTAGTGTGCCAGGCCAGTTTGTTTACCTGCCTCGTCCGCAGGTTCGGCTGATCGCGGCTCCCACTGGCCGCAGTTCACCACTCCAAGCCAAAGAGGGCAGCGGGAAGTGGCACGGGCCAAGGGATGTGCTGGCCCCCTTCCCGCAGCCCCCATTGGCCTGGAGCGGCAAACCGAGGCCAGTGGGAACTGCGATTGGCCAAACCTGCAGACGCGGCAGGTAAACAAACTGGCTTGGCACACCAGGGGCTTTCCCTGAACAAGCGGCGGACCGGCTTTGAGAACCACTGGTCTAGAAGATTCCAAATGCAAGACCAAGATACTACTAATAAAAATATGGGCTACGCTACAGGGAAAAGATGATAATCCCTACTTTTATTATTAAAAGCACGTGGTGGTTTGACAAATCCTGCATATAAATTTAATCAGTAGAAACAGATTTTTCCATTAATGTTTTATAAAAATGTATTTTTTTCCTGTTTACCAGAAAACAGACTTTAAATAGGAGAGAATTTGACCACTAAGTGCCAAGAGTTGAATAAAATGCCCTACCAACTCGCTCTCCCTTCCTGTAAAACTGCCTAATGCTCAGTTGCATGCAGGATTTTAGATTTAGTTTTCTATAGCCATGTGGTCTAAATTCCAGGGAGCAGAAACAGAACCTTTTCTGTTCATCTGGGAAAGTGGCCTGGGACAACATCATGCTTTCTTCCTGCTTTTTTTAAAAAAAGTCTCCGTTGGCACGTAAAACTATCCAGCAGGCATGAAAGGAAGGAGGGCATCTTTGAATCTAAAATGTGTTGGTGTTTGAATCTTGATTGGTGACACTGACTTGTTGAAAGCTGCCTCTGTGTGTGCAAGATTAGATACGGGTTTTATTTTAAAAAGATTAAATGCAAGACCTTAATTCCTACTGCTCTATTGAAAAGAGAAAGGGGGTGGGTGGAACCCAAAGAACAAATAACCTGAGAGATCCTGAAAGAACACAGTAGTACATTAGACCCTGTAGACCTGTGCCACTAGTTTATTTTATCAAACATAGAGCATTTTTGTGCACAGTTGGCTATAATGAAATGTTCTGGCAAACTGTTATCCCACCTTCCAAATTATTATTGGGGGCTCATGAGAGTGAGGAGCATGGAGAAAAATATCAGTTTATTTTCTAAAGTGCCTAGTAAAAGTAGACTCAAAAGTTTGGACTAATTCAGTCATAGGTTTATCATGAGGAGACATTTGGTGCATATTTTAGTGGTTGAAATTGTATGTTCGCTTGTGAATAATTGGACATCATCTGAAAGAATTTCATACAGGACCTCTGAAGAGGTGAAAGAAAAGAACTTATACAGCCTCCTTTTTCTTTCTCTGCCTTTGTTAAATAGTTGATGTTATAATTCCTAGACATGTTGTTTGAAGACCTACCAGATATCTCCTCTCTGTCAACAAGAGCTGTACAATAGCTTCACAGTCAAAATTCCAACTGTAATCAATATTGATGTGATACATTTGGTGACGGTAACTATTCAAAGACATTGTCTCAGTTCATTTCCTAGTGGACAGCTGTCCACATTACAAAAGCCACATTTAGTATTAACTGACATCTCATTGTCAGTTTTAGCAGAGAAATTAGGGGTAGAATGACTTTTGAGGGCTGAACTAGTCTCTCAAGGTTACTTCTGGAGGTATTATTTTCAGAGAAGAGTTGCGTTGGTGATGGAGGATGGGCTTTAATTGCCATAGCCAGTGCAATATCTTTTCTGTGGATAGCAAGATTTTTTTCTGCGGTTCTCAATCCACCACCTTTCATTTGCTTATACTCTGTTTTAGAAAATGGAAGTACATTTTATCCAAAGATCAGAAGTGAAAATGTGTTCCAGTCGTACAGAACAGTTTGCCGTGACTGGTTACAATACATACAGTATGTGTAATAGCTACTACCTCTTAAGAAAAAAGGTAAAAGTATATATATGATGGCTCTAAATTTTGATGAGTATTACTACTAGGCCATTACAAATTAGCATTAAGACACAAAATCCTCTATGCCATTCTCTAGTATTAATACACATAGTTCTAAAAGTGATGCAATGAACTGTAGGGTTCCCATTAGAAAATATTTTGGTTTACAACATAAGGCAGCTATAATGCATAGAAATGTCATGGAGCATATTTCAGTATAGTACACAATTTGAAAGGAACAGCTAGTTTACTAGAGATGGATAGTCAATGTATTTATACCACTGCAGATGATTAGCATATATTTCTTTTGTATATTGAATAATAGTTTCCAATATGTTGTGGGCTGGCTTAAAAAATGGTTCCATGGAAACTACTACAGTGTTTTCATGGAAAGGGACATTGTCTCTCAATGAGTGAAGGGGAAATTCCACATTTGCGAGCATAATAAAAATGGCAATTGTGTGGTCCTTCAAGTGTCAATTGCTTTTTTATAGATGCTTGTTAAATATGAAACATTTTAAATGTTCTTTGATGTATATTAGAATATTGGCTTACGAAAGTATTCAGGGAAAACTCAGCAGGAAAGAAACAAATTTATGCCATTTAGGAAACTTTTGAATGGTTGTACACATGACACCTTTTTTACCAAATGTAGGTCAGAGGTTAAAGAGCTGCACTGTGTATGCACGTCTGTGAATAAAATATATTTCTGTACTCCTTTCTCATGCCTCCCCAATATCTCTTGCCCAGTGAAATGGTACTTTGCAGCTGATTTTTAGTTTTGGTGGTTATGGACCTTTGTCATTGATTCTTATTTTGGAAAAGAGGATCAAACTCTTCCTTCTCCAGTATCTCATTGACCTGGCACTGGTTTGTGCATGTTGGTCAGTTGTTTAATAGTGTTTTTGAAATTGTCAAAACTACATTTTAATAAATTAATTAGAAATAACAAGAAAGTTTTACTGTCTAGACAGCTTTCTTTCTAGTCAGACTGGTCCCTGGGTTCATTGGCAGCAGTGTGGTGGTGGTGTTTTGATTAAAAAATGGTTAGATGGTGCAGACAATGCAACAATTGGACTCGGTTTGCTTTCTAAAGTAGGAAAGTATGTTCCCTGTAGTACCCTGACCTTTAAATACTAAGACCGTTACAATGCAATATGGAAATAGTTAATCTGGAGCAGAAAACTTCAAGTCATCAACTAGCTGGACATGGTTCATTATTTTTTTAAAAAAAATCAATTATTAATCACAGATGTCCAAGTTTCCAGGGTTGGAAAAGCAGGGAATAGAAGGAGTATTCCAGTTCCCCCTTAACTTCAGGAATGTGTGTGTTCACTAGAGGTCATCTTGTATTTTAGTTTGAGAGGGTCAGAATCCATGCTGCTTGCCTTTTTTCTCTAGCTCTGTTTTTTTTTTTTTTGGTTTTTTGGTTGTTTTTTTTAAAAAAAGGTAAATTAATGGACTTTCTGTGAACTCTCTGACCTCATCAACAGAGAAACATATGTGGTTTTACTTCAAGTTAGGGGAGGGGTGGAATTTAATTCACTTTCTCTTATGTTTATGAATTGTCTAACAAAAAAGTACATCCATTAGTAATTCAGGAAAGAAAAAAAATAAAAGTTTACTAAGCTCCAGTGGTATCTGAATATGAACAGATAGTAAATTAAGTTTCATTAACTTATATTGTACTTGTGCCTTGCTAGAATTTAGTGTCAAATGTTTCTCTAAAGGAGAGGCTATAAGACTCTGGACGGACACTTGCTGGAAAGGTTTTCTGTTCTTGGGACATAGTAAGGGCTAAGACAGGTTTCAGAGTAGCAGCCATGTTAGTCTGTATCCGCAAAAAGAATAGGAGTACTTGTGGCACCTTAGAGACTAACAAATTTATTTGAGCATAAGCTTTCGTGGACTACAGCCCACTTCATTGGACACATAGAATGGAACATATAGTAAGAAGATATTTATACATACAGAGAACATGAAACAATGGGTGTTATCATACACACTATAATGAGAGTGATCAGTTAAGGTGAGCTATTACCAGCAGGAGAGGGGAAAAAAAAAACCTTTTGTAGTGATAATCAAGGTGGGCCATTTCCAGCAGTTGACAAGAACATCTGTGGAACAGTGGGGGGGGGGGAATAAACATGGGGAAATAGTTTTTCTTTGTGTAATGACACATCCACTCCTAGTCTTTATTCAAGCCTAATTTAATGGTGTCCAGTTAATTCCAATTCAGCAGTCTCTCATTGGAGTCTGTTTTTGAAGTTTTTTCAAACTAAAACCTCTCCAGAGCATCATCAAGGATCTACAACCTATTCTGAAGGACGACCCATCACTCTCACAGATCTTGGGAGACAGGTCAGTCCTTGCTTACAGACAGCCCCCTGAAGCAAATACTCACCAGCAACCACACAACAAAACCACTAACCCAGGAACCTATCCTTGCAACAAAGCCCGTTGCCAACTCTGTCCACATATCTATTCAGGGGACACCATCATAGGGCCTAATCACATCAGCCACGCTATCAGAGGCTTGTTCCCCTGTGCATCTACCTATGTGATATATGCCATCATGTGCCAGCAATGCCCCTCTGCCATGTACATTGGTCAAACCGGACAGTCTCTACATAAAAGAATAAATGGACACAAATCAGATGTCAAGAATTATAACATTCAAAAACCAGTCGGAGAACACTTCAATCTCTCTGGTCACTCAATTACAGAGTAAAAGTTGCAATATTACAATAAAAAAAACTTCAGAAACAGACTCCAACGAGAGATTGCTGAATTGGAATTAATTTGCAAACTGGGCACCATTAAATTAGGTTTGAATAAAGACTGGGAGTGGATGTGTCATTACACAAAGTAAAACTATTTCCCCATGTTTATTTTTCCCCCCTACTGTTCCTCACACGTTCTTGTCAACTGCTGGAAATGGCCCACCTTGATTATCACTACAAAAGTTTTTTTTTTCCCTCTCCTGCTGGTAATAGCTTACCTTACCTGATCACTCTAGTTACAGTGTGTATGGTAACACCCATTGTTTCATGTTCTCTGTGTATATAAAATCTCCCCATTGTATTTTCCACTGCATGCATCCGATGAAGTGAGCTGTAGCTCACGAAAGCTTTTGCTCAAATAGATGTGTTAGTCTCTAAGGTGCCACAAGTACTCCTGTTCTTTTTATTATGGGCTAAAAGACCCAAAACTTAATCAGTCTGTCTCTATTTGCAAAAGTCAATGTTGTTCTTGGTTTCATTTTGAATTCTTATATCTCTTCTTAGAGTTTGTATTACTGATAAAGGATTCTTGAGCAACCTTAGTAAAACAAATTGGTCAGCAATCACAATAAAGAAAAAATAAAACCAGTTTTAGTTTAAGGTTCCCATGAAGAACTGTAAATGGTGGAGAGAATGTTGCTTTAATTATCTGGGTATGATGTAGATAAACCAGGATAGAATTTTTGAAAGCATGTGAGTGCCGTTTTTCAAAAGTGAAAGTCAATGGGCCTTAGAGAGCTTTTTGATAATTTTACTCCTAATCTTTAACATGATGATGATGATTTTATGTTATTTTTGCTAATCAGTGACACCTATCAAAATAAGTAACCAGTTTCACCAGAGTTTCTGTTAACCATGCATTGCAGAACCTGTTATCTTATTTAACAGTGGGGGTCTCAAACTCAATTTACCTTAGGGCCAGTGCCAGTCCTCAAATCCTCTGAGCGGGCCAGTAACGTCACTGAAGATGGTGTTCAGAAAAGAAAACGTTTATATTGTATTTTTTATTTCAAATTTCTTAGAAATAATAAAATAGTCCTACAACTTTATACAATTATTCATCTGCCAGAGAGTTTTTAGTGTTTGCCAGGCACCTGGTAATGCTTCAGTTCTGTCAGTTTGTTGATGTTTGGCCTCTGTGACTGAGCAGTTGAAACCTTCAGGATTGCAGCAAAGTGTGCTTGGTAGTTAGTTGTGTTTGGTATTTTGACTTGTTTATATTCATTGTGGGGAAAAAAGTGATGCTGCCTCCATGGCTGACTCTGCCTGGCGACTAGTGATGGTTTCCCTGTCCCTCTCCCCCAGCCAATGGGAGCTGCGGGGGGTGGCGCCTGCAGCAGACAGAGCCGGCAGCGTGGCTGCATGTGTCTCTCCTCCACGGACCGCAGTAGGGAGGTTCTCGGGCTGCTGATGGCCCGCAGGCCGGGACTTTGAGACTCCTGCTTAACATGAAGGTGAATTAAAATTAAGGTCCTGTATTTGTACCTCAGCTCTGGAGCCTAAGGTCCTGATCCTGCAATGGGACTGCTGTTACCAGATTTGCCCATTTTTGCTCATTTATTAGGGTTACTCTTCTGGGGAGTGGGGGGGGCAGGTTTTTCTGTAAGTCTATTAATGTATTTCTTGTGCCACTTGTGTTCTCATATGGAGCTCTACTTCTCCCTCCTGCAAGTTCCCTCTCAGTGGAGCTATCCTGCAGGACCTAGGTTCCCCTGGGCTGGGTTCCTCCAGCCCCAGAATCAGATGAACACATACACATTAAGAGAGAGCGTCTGAGAGGATCAGGTTTCAGAGTAGCAGCCGTGTTAGTCTGTATTCGCAAAAAGAAAAGGAGGACTTGTGGCACCTTAGAGACTAACACATTTATTAGAGCATAAGCTTTCGTGAGCTACAGCTCACTTCATCGGATGCATTTGGTGGAAAAAACAGAGGAGAGATTTATATATGAGAGGATCAGGTTAGTCAGTGCTCCCAAGCTGACCCCTTATATGTCCCTGGACTCAGTAGGCTGGGCAGAGCAGCATTTTGAAGCTGTCACCCTCATAGGCCCTTGGATTCAGCAGGCTGGGTCAAACTTTCAGTCTGCCACCCTTATATGTCCCAGGTTCAGCACATCCCTATCCCCACTTTCACGTTACAGTTTTGGTAGTAACCCACATGATGAGTAAACCCCTCAGGATTTTTGGGTGCTTCATGGATCTTTAGCTTAGGTACGAAGAGTGTTGTTGCAGAGCAAATGAGGAAGCCAAAAAACACCCATGGGGGGTGGGAGGGAGAGAGAGAAGCAACCAGCTTAACCATGAAAGTTATTTATTGCCAGGTAATAATCATACAAGGGGAGCCAAACAAAGAAAACAGTTATAATATTAAATCTAACTTAAATTTGATTATAAAAGTCAGGTTTAGAAAACTATACCTGATCACACAAGTCAGGGTCAGACGGCTATACCGAGAGAGAGAGAGAGAGAGAGAGAGAAGCTGCGTTCTCACCACTCCATGAAACTTGAATCGATCGGGGTTCCCAAGTGGTGGTGGTAGTTGAGTGTCTGGAGTCAAGCAGAGCCCCTAGCATGATCAGTCAGGAGAAGATGAAGTCCCAGTGGAACTGATGCAGATTTTGAATCCAGGCATCAGAACACTTACTTGAAGCATGGGTAGGGGTTTTTGTAGGGAAACAACAATGGTTCAAGGGAGAACACTAAATTTGTTTACGGGTAAACTGATGGCTCAAGGGAGTATACCAAAGTTGTTTTGTTCAGGCTAGACAATAGGAACTGCTCATTCCTGGCTGTGTGCGGTGTTCCTCAGAGGGAGCTCACAATGCACGTAGGGAACGTCACTATTTTGAATACCAGTAAAGGATTTATGACTAGAATTGGTCTTATAACTACTGAGCTGGGTGTGTGCAGGCGTGGGTTCATTAACATCTGGAGCAGAGATCCCCCATCATGCAGTGCTTCCCTGCTTTTCAGAGTTCCATGCAGTGCTTACCTTGGAATCTCTGTTCTCCATTCTGTATGATAATTGAGATGCCTCCCTGTCCCAACTACAATGCAAATGAGGCTAGGGGAGTTTCCTTAATCCTGTCACCCTTGTCCCAGGGGTTTACGTGTGTCTCCCGCTGCCTTTTCATTGCTTTTTGTAAGTCTTTTTTCTGATCGGTTTTGGCTCAAGCAGAGGCGGGGGGGGGGGGTCTTTTGTGAGTCAGACAGGCTGGGTGCTGCACCCTGATTCCCCAAGAACACAGAGCTGATAGGTAACACTGCTCACATGCGCAAAGTTGAGAGGCTGAGGAAATGTTTGTGTAGTTGCGCCCTAATTCTATAATCATTAGATACCATTCCTTTTAACTTCAGTGGGAGACTGCTTGCTTGAATAAGGACTGCAGAATCTGGTCCCTGGTCAGCAGCAACTGGGATCCTTTTAGAGTGAGACAATGAATTGTTATTGGGAAGCAACCTCATGTGTTCAGTCCTTGAAATGGCATACATGTGCTCTGTGGAGTCAACACTGAGGCTTCCTCATTGAGAGTGAGATCAGTATGAACCAATACAAACAATTACATTAAACCTCTAATAAGTGGAAATGTGAGTAAACATCTGTAAGAGTTACGAATGAGTACTTTGTGATATGAGGATGCGTGTGCACAAACAAATAACATACATTGTTCTAGTGAATTGCATACCCAAAGTTAAAATATCCCAGTTGTTACGTGTCTGTTGCTACAGAGAAGATTGTTTGCCCAAGGATGTATTAGCAAATATCCAGTAAAATATTAAGATGGGCTGGAGGCTAGAAAATAAGGCTTATGCCAAGGAGAGATTAATAGAAAGGCAGCACACGCTCCCCCAGCGTCTTTAGTCCGTGAGATGGGATCTCTGGGGAAGCTCAAGCCACACTTACAAATAACCTAAAGCAGTATTTTTGCATTCTTCTTGGATCCTTTAAATCTTCGTCCACATCAGATATCGCTCTTAATGAATAGTTTGCACTTAGTATTCTGCAATAGCTAAGCAGCCTGATGAGTTCCATTTTGCAGAGCTGCTCCTCTACAAGAAAGATAAACTTAGATTCATAGATACTAAGGTCAGAAGGGACCATTCTGATCATCTAGTCCGACCTCCTGCACAGCGCAGGCCATAGAATCTCACCCACCCACTCCTACGAAAAACCTCACCTATGTCTGAGCTATTGAAGTCCTTAAATCATGGTTTAAAGACTTCAAGGAGCAGAGAAGCCTCCCTCAAGTCAACCATGCCCCATGCTACAGAGGAAGGCGAAAAACCTCCAGGGCTCCTCCAATCTGCCCTGGAGGAAAATTCCTTCCCGACCCCAAATATGGCGATCAGTTGAACCCTGAGCATGTGGGCAAGATTCACCAGCCAGATACTACAGAAAATTCTTTCCTGGGTAACTCAGATCCCATCCATCTAATATCCCATCTCAGGGGATTAGTCCTATTTACCCTGAATATTTAAAGATCAATTACTTACCAAAATCCCATTATCCCATCATACCATCTTCTCCATAAACTTATCAAGTAGAATCTTAAAACCAGATAGATCTTTTGCCCCCACTGCTTCCCTTGGAAGGCTATTCCAAAACTTCACTCCTCTGATAGTTAAAAACCTTCGTCTGATTTCAAGTCTAAACTTCCTGGTGGCCAGTTTATACCCATTTGTTCTTGTACTTACCCAGGCTGTGCCTACCATTGTTCTAAGTTGAATGTTGTTCTAAATTGCTTTATTTGTTCCCCACCATTTTTGGTGAAAGAATCCCCTTGCACCTAAGCTGTGTAGGAAGGATCTGAGTATCAATACCAGCCTTGGAGAAGGAATGCAGAGAGAGTGTTTAATTCCCAGCACCAAAGCCATCCAGTTAAAGGTCATTTCACAAACTTGGCTTTTACACATAAACCTGCAGTGATAACTCCAAAAAACTAGCAAAAAAAAAAAAAAGAACAGTTTAATGGGGTCTTGTTAATACACTAATAATTATGTTTGTAAGAGAAACCTTCAAATTTAAAAACAAAAATTGTATGAATACATACTTTGGCTAGGGAAAAAGCACAGACTAGCAGTACCAGCAATTCATAAGCCAGTGTGTGTTTACCATAGAGGTACTGTCCAGTCCAAGTGACATGAACCTCACTGGAAACTATTGATCTTCTGTATCTATAATTACTAGATTGGGCGGAGGGAGAATTATCCTTTGTTTGATTGCAGAACCTTAGGCATTCTCAAGCAAAGAAACAAACATTGCTCATCCTGAGGTTTGAGCAAGAGCATATTTTCTTTTAAATAGAACTACTCATGCTGTTTCCTTTTTAAAACTGTCAGATTAAAGCAAAAGAAACAAATATTTAACTGGAGTTTATCTGAAGTCTTCTTCCCTTTCTCCTCCAAACCTACCTTCATCCTCGAAATAAATAAATCAGTTTGTCACAAAACTAAACAGAACATTTGTGGTGATTGTGCACACTGGAAGCTTGTGCGTACGTATATATAAGTATTGTAGCTGAGTTAAAAAAATTAACACATTTTAAGACAACTTTCTTTTACCTTTTTTTAATACTTTCCTGAATTTGTGCACATTTACAAAATATGTAAAATTAGAACACAGCAATTTTTGGTCAGTGTATATGTGTAAATGGTGATCAGCAAAAGGCAAAGAACATGACTGTTATGGAGGACAGTGCCTTATAAATGTTTGCCAGCCTATGAGTGGCCATTTATAATGTTGAGGGCCAAGGTATTCTTAATTGATATAATGATTTTGGTCCTCAAATTAAGACATTTTGAAAGGGTCTTGCATTCAGAGAGCCTGTGCTCATCACTTCCTGAAAAATGGGCCCTTTTAAGATGTCTCGAGTTGAGCATCCAAAATCGCAGCTTATTTGAGAAAACTCTGGCCCTGGTTTGTAATGGGGCTTTTAAGATTCCCTCATAGTCATCAGGTGGCATTAGCCATTGTGAAAGGCATTAAACTAGACTTGGTAAATCTAGTAATTTGTTCCACTGTGGCTAATGCCACATTATCAAAGTAAATATTTAGTTTGTGCTGCGTTTCTAGTCTTTCTCTCTTAGCAAATCTGTCACGTGAAAGGTACAATTAGAGTTGCCTCCTACTGTAATGCAAATATAAATGAAGACACTCTTGGTACATTTTTTCATTTATATTTCATATTTTACCATCAGTGCTTAAAATCTACTTAAGGTTCTTTCTCTTGATTTTAAATTGCTCAGTTGTCAATATTTTCCCTCTAAAATATTGTTCACCTTCTTTCCTCAGACTCTCTTTCAGTCTCCAGTAACGATGCCAGTCCTCCTGCCTCCGTAACATCACTTCAGCCCCATATGATTGGTGCACAGAGCTCCCCAGGCCCCAAACGCCCTGGCAACACCCTGAGGAAATGGCTTACCAGTCCAGTGAGGCGCCTTAGCAGTGGCAAGGCAGATGGGCATGTCAAGAAATTGGCCCATAAGCATAAGAAGAGTAGAGAGGTCCGCAAAAGTGCTGATGCTGGCTCTCAGAAGGACTCAGATGACAGTGCTGCTACGCCACAGGATGAAACCATTGAAGAGGTTAGTGTTCAGGCAACATTCTTATCGCTTGTAAATGTTGGACATGATTCAAGTGCTTGGGTTTTGGATGCTGGGGGGCACTGCAGGATGGCACAACAGCTTATTTTGCATCTGTTGTTTCTTGTACAAATTCGATTTGGTCAAGTAAAACAGAGTCACCTCATCCAGGTCTCTTGTGAGTGTGTTTCAGTTTTATGCAGCCATTAGTCCCATGCATGCCTTGACTGTCATTCTCTGCTCAAGAACAAGCCCTGTATTGGAATACAAGGGTTTATGCTGTTAAGAGTTGTGTGGGGAGAGCACTCTAGTTGAAGAACAGAAAAGAGGATGGGGGAAATTACTTTTTAACCTCATCTCCCACCCCACCCCCAATGAGAAAAAACTGACTTTCTGCACATACTGAGTAACATCTGAGCAATGTTCTGATGATAGGCTATTTCATGCTTCCCTTTTCTCCCTTCCCAAAGGACCAGGAGGATGTATAGGGAAGGGTTATTAACCACTTTAAAGCCAGCAAATCTTGCATTCCTGCCTTTAGAAATAATGTGCGTCTCATTAGTGCAGTGTCCTGGGAAATAGCTGACTTCTCGAACCAAAAGGTGGTTCCAATCAGTTACGTAATACCCTCACAAGCTTTCATTAAAGCAAAGGGAATGGGGAGGTTGTATCATGGAGTTCATGTCACAGATGTCTGTGGAAAGCCTTTTTCTTCCCCGCCATTCATAGTTCTCATATGAGATTAGGACCCATAACCAGTTGATAAAGATACAAACTTGGCCTGATTATGCTTTCACTTATGTGTGCACAGTTCACATTGAATCTAGTGGCATAACAGAGCATCCAAGGGTTCTACTCGCAATGTATTTTAGTTCACCTTTTCTTTGACCTGAATCGGACCATCAGTTCTGATGGTGTTCCTATAGATTATAGATAATGAAGTCTGATTTCTAACTAAGTGGCCCAATGTTTTTATTTTAGTGGCTTTTTGTCTTATTTTTCTTTTGCTACTGGCATATTTCATTTTCAACTTGGAGCATCGGTGATCCAAGTAAAAGTTGAAAGGGAATGGACTAGAGGCATGGCACCAGGATGGTGTAGGAGCTGTGGGTTTGGGGAAAATGTTGTTCTCCACCCTCAGATGCCATAATGTAGAAAGAGACCCTTCTCCCAAGACAATTGTCACAATTTTCTCAGAAGTAGCCACGCTCCTACGTTCCTGAGTGTGGGGAAGAGTGCCAGTGTCGTATCAATGCCCTGAGGTGGAGAGAGGGCAGTACAAGTCATTCCTCGTTACTGTGAAGGCAATTGCAATATCCTGTAAATTATTTTTGTCACAGATCAAGGATTGAGGTCCTGTTCCTTGTGTAGCTGACTGGATGGTTTCTACCCAGAAAACATTAAAAACAAAGTATGTGGTCTGTGTTCACTGTTTAAAGGCGAACCAGTGATGAAATTTAGGATTTTGTTAAAATATCCCATATTTTAATACTATATTGTACTCATGTCGCACCTTTCAGTTTGAGGAGATGAGTACTCTACAGATGCCAAGTCTGTAGTTACATATGTTGCACCCATTTTACAGAGGTAAACTGAGCAGAATCAAAGTCACTGATGGAACCCAGCAGTCAACTCCCAAGCCTCGGTTTGTAACTTTTTCTATAGTAAAACTCAGGCTGAAGTTCTTGCAAGTCACTTGTACTCAGTGCGTCAGCCCAGATGCCTTACTTGTTGAACTAGTCATAAACTGCATCTCTTTTAAGGTAGTTATATTTTTGGCAACTGTGTCTATCTTTTGAGATGTTGATCTGTTTAGCTATCCCTAGGCTTGCTGGAGATGAGCCTTCAGAGGTAGTCTGGCATCTGTGAGACAGCTTCCACTTACTCTGCTTTATGCATCTCATGAATGTCTTGGTCTTCATTGCAGAGAGGGCGGAATGAGGGGCTGAGCAGCGGCACTCTCTCCAAATCCTCCTCATCTGGCATGCAGAGCTGTGGAGAGGAAGAAGGTGAAGAAGGAGCAGATGCTGTACCACTCCCCCCTCCAATGGCAATTCAGCAACACAGTCTACTCCAGCCAGACTCGCAGGATGACAAGGTAAAAAGGGAAATAGGGAAGAATCTCACATGCTGAGATAGACTGATAACTTTTAGAGTGTCTTAAAGGGATTTGCTGTGGAGAAAATATCTGGGACATATGTAGTTATATGGGTACAATTGAGTACAGGAACCTTACATCATTGTTTAAAAAAGGACCTTATAGCAAAGGTAGGGATAAGCAGTTGATCTTTTTGTGTGTAAAGGAGTTTTCACACATACACCCCCCTTCTGAGTGGCTTCACATTTTTGTAATACTTCATGCTTATATATTCTTAGTCTTCCCCCTTTCCACTAGTTAAGAGCTGTTGTGGGAGCAGTTAACTTTCTGACTGAAGTCTTTTTGTCCTGTAGGTAATTCACAAAACAATTCTGTTTATCCTCAAACCTGGAGTTGTTGTCACAAATATTTTCCATTTGCAAAGGAAGATGGTTTTTCATGTCGACATAAAGTCGCATGTCCATTGTGAGCACACCATAGCTTCCTCAAGTGCTGTAAAGCGTTGGTCCACGTTAGTGAGTTGCTGCCTGAAACTGTTCAGTTTAACAAGCAAAGCCAAGTTTAAATTGAGAGTGCAAAACTATATCTGAAACCACTAACTGGTAAGTTTTGGATGGAGATCATCAATCTGCCAAATGAATCGTGTTTTCATATTTTGTTGGTTTTAAAAAAAAATCTCACAACATTCTCAGGTTTTGAGATGTTTTATTTCAATTTTCAAAATGAATCAAATTTTTATGGGGCAGTCACAAAGCCTGAAAATAGAGGATTTTAAAATGGAAACTCTGTTGACTTCTGCAGCATGGACCTCACCTCTAATATCATTTTGTCCCCATTGTGCTATTTAAAATGCTTAAGTGGTGAAATATATGATATGAGCTCATTGTTAGTGAGTTTTGTTGGCGGTTATTCGCCTTTCTTAGTAGACCAGATTCTTTTTCAACAAATTTTCTTTCTGTCCTTCACTCTTGTTGTTTTCTCCTGGGCATTTCAATCATAATTTAAGTAGACATTTTCTGGATTGCAATGGGTTTTTTCAGTGCACTGCATGCACCAGTTTCCTGCTTTTTTTCTAAACTGGAAACCGTCGCAATATACGAAATGATGGATGAACATACTGGGAAATACTTCTGAGATGAAATAAAAAGAAGAATTATATTCTTCAAATCTTTTTATTCTTTAAAAAATTGTTGGGTTTTTTTTCCTGCTAGTTAGAAAATTGTCTGACCCTTTGTGTGCTAGAGTTACAATAGTGTTGATGAGAATCATGTTTAAAAACTTTTGCTAGCAAGCTGCTAACATGATCTCTTAACCAGTATATTCAGTGACTGTGATACGAATAACACATACTAACATTGCCCTTATTGCATAGGTCCATCTGTATTACAAATGCAATTACATCAGAGGAAGCCATGTTATAATTTGGTCTCCATTCACTTTGCATTTTCAGTGTAGATTGGATCTTTAGCACAGTGTTGTGTAACGCACCAAAAGATAAGTTTTGCCTTCACTTGCCAGATTATCATCCTGCTTGCAAAAAAATATGTTTGAACGATGATCTGCCTCATGCATTTTCAACACTGGTGTAAGCAGGACTTTGGAGAAGGATTTACTTTGTTTTAATATGAATCCCTTAGAGGACAGAAACATGCTCCTATAGTGTTTCTGTCCGTCTCTAATAGACCGAACCTTGTACCCAAACAGTGCCAACTTCATGGTAGTTTGGATTCTGATCCACATCCGGATTTAAACTTTGTCTTGGATGCATGTTTAGGACATAGGTTTTGTAAAGTTGTTTTTAGCAGCATTTGGGAGTTGGGATTGTGACATCTGCAACATCTGCCTCAAATCCCATTGCATGTGGGCTTGCTCGGTTTTGGAGGTATATGCAAGCACCAGGTATGAGGCCATATTGATTTCTCTAATATCACTAAATAACAGACTCATTTTTTTTCATTAGCATTTCTTGTACAGTACACACGCTTCTGTTTGGAGAATCATTGCACAATTCATTTATTGCATTGAATAGCAGCTTATGAGTTTTTTGCATTTATTTTTGGATAAACAATATTGATGTTCCAATACAGTTGTTATATTGTAAAACTAATTATTTTTGTTTTTTGTTTTTCTCTTTTTGTAAATTTTGACTGTAGCATTACGTTGATTTGTGTTCTGTCTCTGCTTTGGCTCAATTCCCTTACCTTTCCATTTAAAGTTGTTTGTGATTCCCTTGTTTACCCTACCCCATGTTCCTTTCTCAGTGAGGCAAACAAAAGCACACCCATGTCTTTGCAGTCCTTGTTTTCAATAATGGGGTTGAAAACCACAGTCAAGAGCATTCTGTTTAAAATCATTATGAATGTAATTTCTTTGTTTGTCCAACATGTTTGAAACATTTGCAGAACAGTTTCACCTGTGTTGCATGATGTATATCTGCCCTTTCCTTAATATGAAGTAAGGTTCATATTGTACCCTGTTCCTCTTTCCAGTTATTTAATGATACATGTAATCTGCAAACCAGCTGTGTGTTTGCTAATTACGGAAGCTGAATTTAATGGCCCTCTCCCAGAATCCTTTACTGTGAATACCTTTTACCCTCAGTTGTAGCTATAAACTGGCATCTTATAGCTTGTGAGGCCAGAGATCTTCTATACTCTGCACTTACCTTTGGGAAAAATGGATGACACACAGAATGGTGAGCTTGATTTTTCCCTATTCAATCTGGGAAATATACCCCAGCTCCTTTTAGAAATGTAAATGTTCTTAGTTTATTTTTTTAATCCTGTTTCAAGGTTTGTGTGTTGTAATTTATTTTTACAGTTGCTTCTTAATTATATACTGAGTTGAAAAAATTCTTAAATTGTTCACTATCAATCAGGTCAATCCCTGCAATTTGTATGGCTGTCCTGATAGACTTTATAGTAGTTGAAAGTTTCCCAAGGATATTTCCCAGATCTATAATGTGCTAAAGAGAATTATGAAGTTACATCCTACTAATTGAAATGGATTAAAACTGTGCATGGACAGTTCTCAATGTGTATCAAGGTTTATTTAAAAATTTTAGATTCCAGTTGCATAAATTATAAGGAAACATTGTATTCTTAAATTAAAGGGAAATCTTTGCTGGGTAGCTTGACCTGAAAAGATACTTGAAAGAGGAATCTTGACAGCCTGTGACAAACTAAAGTAAACATGTTATTTTTCCTTTTTTGTCATTGCACAGACATCTTCTCGATTATTGGTACGCCCTACCAGCTCTGAGACACCCAGTGCAGCAGAACTAGTCAGCGCAATTGAGGAACTCGTCAAAAGTAAAATGGTGAGACTGATTGGAAGATAAACATGATTCAGAAGCTAAGGCAACTCCAAACTGCCCTGCTGTATGAAAAGTTCCAACACACTTCCCTATGAATTCCAGCATTTAGCATCATCCATTTTCAAAAGCAGTCTCAAAATTTTGTGTATGTAAAGTGGCATGTATTCATGAATATACGAGCATATATGGAATATACATATATTCAGAGAGAAAAGATTACTAGTCAATTTGAAATATACTTAAATTTATTTGTATTGCAGTAGCATCTAGCAGCACAATCAAGGATCAAAGTTCCACTGTGCAATAACCCTGTATATATACTTACATTTTAGAGTCCCTGCCCCAAGGATTTCACAGTATAAGTCTTGTCCAGGGACCAGTGAATGAAACAAACCAAGCAGAGAGTTAACTGTAAAGCTTCTATTTAAGACGCTCTTTCATTACCTCACACTAGTTTGTTTGCTCAAGTAAAATACATCAAAAATATGAGAGTTTTATTGCTATTTGAAGAGAAAGTATTTAATACTTTGTTAAAGCATACTCAGAGGTCAGTGTTAAAGTAATGTAGAGCTTGGTTCACAGCAGAGTACTTTCATCTCTTATTTTCAGGTGACACACAGACTATTTCCAAACTCTTCTTTATTTGAATACCTTTAAGATGCAGAACCGGGCACATTACATTTCCTTTATATATTTTCCTCTTGCTGAGGACAGTCCTGACTTCATTATATGTAGTAATTCTTTGTTAGCTTGTGTATGGATTCATAATATCTTTGAGGTTTAGTTTTTACTTAGAATCATAGAATACCAGGGTTGGAAGGGACCTCAGAAGGTCATCTAGTCCAACCCCCTGCTCAAAGCAAGACTAATCCCCAATTTTTGCCCCAGATCCCAAATGGCCCCCTCAAGGATTGAGCTCACAACTCTGGGTTTATCAGGCCAACGCTCAAACAACTGAGCTATCCCTCCTCCCCAGGAAAGGTAGAGGATGTATTTTTAAACGTGACTCTTTGGAAAACTAAATCAGGTTTTAATAAATAAAACTGTCTGTGATGAGCAACGCTTGCTCGGCACCACTAACTGTTTTAATGATTGCTCTATGTAGTCTCAAGTGGTGATATCATTCTCCCATCAGATTATTCACCAACACAGATCAGTTTTTCCTGGTTTTTGGGCCGTCTGTGTATGAGGTCAAATCCTACTGGGTTTTTATTGATTTCAAAGTCTTGAATAGGGCATCTGACTCAGGAGGGTGTGGCTCAGCTGCATCTTACTATAATGTTGGGGGAAAACATGATCAATAGCTGCAGCAAGACCTGACCCTCTGGGCTGGAGTTAAACTGGCTTAATAAATTCTTTCTAGAGCAGTCCTTCACACAATCTCTTCAACACCCCTTCTTTTCCAAAATCATATAAAATTCTGCTTGCTGTCTGGCTTCCAAGGGCAATGGAACTGCACCCTCTTTCAACACAGAATTTTGCCCCTGGTTTTGAGAGTTCATTTTGAAGAGTATAAATGACAGTTACTATTGTATGTAGTGCAGGTGTGGAGAAAAGACTGTTTTGTGAAACCAAAGGATTAAAGGTAACCTGCAAATTTTTTAAAAAATTGGTCTTGTGCAGTTTCTTTTTGTCTGCTTTGAAACATATAGAAGACCTTAAAGGTTGACAGGAGGGGTTTTTCTTACCGTGTGTGGTGAAGGGGGATTGTAGGGGTCTCAATATGTATTTCTAGCTCTTATATTTTAATTGAAGGGGAAGGATTTTGTTCTGTATTTAACCACTTCTTTCTTTTTCCAAAATGTAGCTATTGATTAAAGCAATCAAAAACTGCTATAAACAGTCGCTCTCAAAATTCCTTCCCTCTTAGTTTACATTCTATTATCTCGGGTGATGTGATAATTTCCACAAGTTGGTAGGTCATCAGTCTTCCAGGTTGGACAATTTTTTAATGTAGTGAGAATTTTGTTAGCATCTAGAGCCATAACCTGGGTTTAGGCCCGTAGTACTAGATTCTGTACAAATAGCAGGGGTGAAAGTAATATTAATCTCTTACCAGTATGGGGACCAGCTCCCGGCCCCAGAAGGGGCGATGGTCAGCCTCCCCCAGCCAGCCCATCTGCGCTGCCTGGCCCGCGCGGCCCAGGGCTCCGGCAATTATTTAAAAGGGCCCGGGGCTCCAGCCTTTGCTGGGAGCCCCGGACCCTTTTAAATCGCCAGCCCCAGAGCAGCTGCCCCTTTTGCCCCCACCTGTCAGCAGCCTGCTGGGAATGAGAGGGGGGCAAAAGGGGCAACGATGTTACAGCACTGTGGCAGCGCTTTAACATCGGTGCCCCGTTTGCGGCACTCCATACCCCTCCCGTCGGGGCCCTGCCGGTAGGGTCGCTATCGGCAGGGTGGCCAACTGGGGGGCAAAAGGGGCAGTGACGATAAAGTGCTGCCGCGGCAGCACTTCAACATTGGCCGCATATGAGCCAGTACCGGCTTCTTACCGGTACAGCGTACCAGCCTACTTTCACCTCTGACAAACAGAGAGTAAAACAGAGTTCCTGCCCTGAAAAGCTTAGTGTGTGTTTAAAAAAAAAAAGAAAGAAAGAAAACAAACAAGCTGAAGAAAAATTATTCTTGGACTTCTACTTATACCTTACAAAGAAGAAGAGGGAGAGGTCATCTCTTCAGAGGGAACGGGTTGGGTTGTTGGTTTTTGTGAGTCCCCTTTAATTTTTTCTGCCCTTGTTATTTAAATGCAATGGTGAGGATTTAAATTGTTCTAACTTCATTATAGTAATCGCTATTAAAAATTCAGCATTTACCAACAGTTACCACAGATTTTCCCTGTAGGTAGAATAAAACAAGTAACTGTGTGACAAATTTTGACTTTTTAATGGCAACCCTAGAGTGTCATCTTATATTTTTTGGACTCACTAAGGTAATGTAAATATTTGAGTATAAAACAGAGGTTCCATATTTTTTAACAAATGTAAATGTGTATTCATTTTGTACATTTAAAGACAGCATGAATAGAAGGCAAGATGAATAAATATTGCAACAATTTATGAATACACTTTTAGGCACTGGAAGATCGTCCAAGTTCACTATTGGTAGATCAAGGTGACAGCAGCAGTCCATCTTTCAACCCTTCAGACAACTCCCTTCTCTCTTCCTCGTCACCCATAGATGAGATGGAAGAAAGGAAATCCAGCTCTTTAAAAAGACGACAGTAAGGCTAGCTTACAAATTTATATTTCCCCTCTGTTCTCAATCAGGTAACATTTACAAAGTCCTTTGCATCCTTTCAAAACAGTCTATTTTAATTTAACAGAAGAAGTAGTTATTTTTCCCTTCCAGCTTGCATGTTAGGCATCAAATGGATGATTTGGTTCTTCCTTGAAAACCAGCTGTTGTTCAAAGAGAATTCTCAGGCATATTATTTCCAGTACTAAGTTCACCCAAAAGACCTGTCAAACATGTCAGTCTCAACCTTCATGGAGGAGGATGCTGGTTTTTAACTATTCTAAAGGGTATTTTTAGGTTCCAAAAACCATAAATCATTGCTTTTTCCTGAAACCGTGTTTCTCTACCTTGAACTCAAATGATAGTTGGGAAGATCCAGAAATATTTGTTGATATTTCAGCTGGTATTGAAGATTAATCGTATGTATGTCGGTGTTAAAATAATAAAGACATCTTCGGTTTGTTTGCTTATGAATCTCTTGCTGTTTCTTGTGAATCAAAAAATGGAATTCTTTTTAATTAATGTTTTAATTGTCCTGACCAATGCAGCAAAAGTCCTGGCTGCTGCAGCTATAGTTTAGTAAACACAAGAAGTAAGAATGCCCTGAAGACAGTGAAGCATCCAGATTCGGAAAGTCAGATGTAAACTCTACCTCACTAAATGTGCATAACTGCAAACTTGTAAAATGGTGTATGCCCATTCTTAATCCTCTTTAAGAATTTTTATCCACATCAATATGTTTTTCTCCCTGAATGTTTTTTTCACCTTTTCTCCCTCCTTGTAGCTATGTCTTACAGGAATTAGTGGAGACGGAGCGAGATTACGTCCGAGATTTGGGTTATGTAGTTGAGGTATGTTAGTTCAACCTTTCTAAATTTCTTTTATTAATCCCATTGCCAGTCATCTTTGTGGCTCGCACACTGTTTTGTTAGAAGAAAAAGAACGAGTCTACTTTAGGTGTGGGTTTTTCTATAGAAATTTAAGAAAAAACAGGATTTGATATAGAATTCCCAGTGTCTCGCCTTCACACTATTTCATACATCCTTTTTTCCCCCTTATAAGAAGATTAGTTCTTTATCATTCATGTTTTAATTAGTGACACATAATAACATCTGAAACAATAGGCACAGTTTAATTAGTTGAGGCAGTGTGGTCTAGTGGATAGACCACTGGACTGAGACTCAGGAGACTTGGCTTCTACACCTGGCTCTGCTACTTCTCTACTGGGTGACATTAGGCAAGTCTCTTTACCTCTTTGTGTCTGTTTCCCATCTGCAGAATGGCGATTATGATACTGACCTGCTTTGTAATTGCTTAAATCTGCTGATTTCCTCATTTAGCTATTTCTAAATATGTTCCAGAAAACTACCTTTTCCCCAAGTTTAGACATATTCCTTAGAGGAGCTGATTAACAGGTCTGTTAACTAGATTAAAGACCAACTCCTAGTTTAGGCAGCAGCCCAGCCCAGAGTATTGAATAAATATCAGATACTCCGGGCCTTAAATATACTAAACAAACAGTTATACAGGCTTAGTATTTATTCAGCGTGTGGGATCAAAGTATTACTGTATGTGCATGCTATGCTTAAAGGTCAATGCTAATGTACAAGATCTTAAGTATTACAAGTTTAGTGGTTGACAAATACTCTTTTTACTGTGCTTAAATGGGAACTAGTAAGAAGGAAACTCTATTACAAGTTAAAGTTCCAGATTTTTTTAAAATTCTTCTTACTGTGGATTTATTACAGACATTGAAGAGAGACAATTTGTCAAATTCTTATTGGGGTACCATCCAGATAATCCTGTATTTCTTTCATTTTATGCATTTTATGCTTTGAAAGATGCTTTGTGAAATATTGTCATGGGATAAGAGGGAAGATAATTTCATGGATTTTAACTGGTTAAAAGACAGGGAACAAAGGCTAGGAATAAATGATAAATTTTCAGAATGGAGAGGGGTAACTAGTAGTGTTCCCCAAGGGTCAGTCCTAGGACCAATCCTTTTCCACTTATTCATAAATGATCTGGAGAAAGGGGTAAACAGTGAGGTGGCAAAGTTTGCAGATGATACTAAACTGCTCAAGATAGTTAAGACCAAAGCAGACTGTGAAGAACTTCAAAAAGATCTCACAAAACTAAGTGATTGGGCAACAAAATGGCATATGAAATTTAATGTGGATAATTGTAAAGTAATGCACATTGGAAAAAATAACCCCAACTATACATACGATATGATGGGGGCTAATTTAGTTAAAACTAATCAGAAAAGAGATCTTAGAGTCATCGTGGATAGTTCTCTGAAGACGTCTACTCAGTGTGCCATGGCAGTCAAAAAAGCAAATGGGATGTTAGGAATCATTAAAAAAGCGATAGAGAATGAGATGGAGAATATCTTATTGCCCTTATATAAATCCATGGTACGCCCACATCTTGAATACTCCGTACAGAAGAGGTCTCCTCATATCAAAAAAGATATACTGGCATTAAAAACGGTTCAGAGAAGGGCAACTAAAATGATTAGGGGTTTGGAATGGGTCCCATATGAGAAGAGATTAAAGAGGCTAGGACTTTTCAGCTTGGAAAATAAGAGCCTAAGGGGGAATATGATAGGTATATAAAATCACTTGTTCCCATAATATAAGAACTAGGGGCCACCAAATGAAATTAATGGGCAGCCGGTTTAAAACAAATAAAAGAAAATTCTTCTTCATACAGCGCACAGTCAACCTGTGGAACTCTTTGCCTGAGGAGGTTGTGAAGGCTAGGACTATAAGAGGGTTTAAAAGAGAACTAGATAAATTCATGGAGGTTAAGTCCATTAATGGCTATTAGCCAGGACAGGTAAGGAATGGTGTTTGTCAGAGGGTGGAGATGGATGGCAGGAGAGAGATCACTTGATCATTACCTGTTAGGGTCACTCCCTCTGGGGCACCTGGCATTGGCCACTGTCAGTAGACAGGTTTCAGAGTAGCAGCTGTGTTAGTCTGTATTCACAAAAAGACAAGGAGTACTTGTGGCACCTTAGAGACTAACAAATTTATTTGAGCATAAGCTTTCATGAGCTACAGGTCACTTCATCGGATGCATTTGGTGGAAAATACAGTGGGGAGATTTATATACACACACAGAGAACATGAAACAATGGGTTTTATCATACACACTGTAAGGAGAGTGATCACTTAAGATGAGCCATCACCAGCAGCAGGGGTGGGAAGGAGGAAAACCTTTCATGGTGACAAGCAAGGTAGGCCATTTCCAATGCTGGAAAGCTGTGAGGCCAAAAAAAAAAAGCCTATTACCTTCAGCGTTTCAGATAGGACATCATAAAGTCATTTGGGACCACAGTGTGGTCTCTGTAAACAGAAGGCTTACCAGGCCAAATGTGAAAAGAAATGTTTTTTAGAACTCGGAAATGTGAAACTTTCCATTTTGATTTCATATACTTGTGGGAAGTGAAAATAAACTGAAAAATTAAATTAAAAGTACTGGCTAAATTTAAACATAGGTGAGACAAATCTTATTTCAATAAAATCATTAATTTAACAGCTAAATACACTGCTACATGTAATATTGGATTCTTACACCCTATTGATTTAGTGGCTTAAATAAGAGCTTGCAGTTTAAAAATTCTTAAGCCCCTTAAAGAGAGAAAGAAACCCACCGTTTAAACTTGGACATTTCACAAAGAATTGTTCTGGATTGTTTCAGGGTTACATGGCACTTATGAAAGAAGATGGTGTACCTGATGACATGAAGGGGAAAGACAAGATTGTATTTGGCAACATTCACCAGATTTACGACTGGCACAGAGAGTATGTATGTTTTTTATTTAAGAATTATCTGTTACTGGTAGAAAATAATTTTATAACATACTGAATGTACACAGGGGAAAAAACCTATGGCAATAAAAGTGTTTCAAAGGTTTAAAAACAAGTAACAAGAAATTAAGAGCAGCTGGTCCAACACTTTTACAGTTAAAATTAATTTCTAAGTTGAGATGATTCCTATAGTTATTTGTATGGAGACTATTCAAAATAAATATGTAAACACATCAAGCATTTGGACTGATCTGTCTTGTATAGATAACATTTAACGTGACTATTTAGTTGATCCTATTAGGGAAAAGAAAAAATCCTGTGTCTTACGCAGTAACATGTGCGGTACTTACCTATTATTCTGACAGTGAGAGGCTATGCTACAAATGATCAAAAACAGTTTTTATTCTCAAATTTCAGTGGTAGTATAGTTATGAGCACATCAAGGAATGTGCAGAATGAGAAGAAGAGAAATTTGAATCCCCATAGCAAACAAAAGGATTGCAATGATGAGTCACTATGTTGCTTCTTTTTGTTCTTTACTTAAAAATGCCTCTTGCTTTGAAGTCCTGCAATATATTCTTTATATAGGCTTCAGTTGCAGATAGGACATGCACTAAATCAAGGATCCCAGCTGTGAAGAGAGGGTGGATACAAAGAATGCAGCCACCATTTTCTTTTAACATTATCTGTTGCCATATAATGGGGTACAAGCTAAATGATTTCTTCTTTGTTCAGCTTCTTTTTAGGAGAATTGGAGAAGTGCCTTGAAGATCCAGAAAAACTGGGATCCCTCTTTGTTAAGCATGTGAGTACAAACACCCTCTTTCAAGCAGGTAGTGCCAATTGCTGGTATTACTGTGACTGACCTTATTATATAAAGGATTTATCAGTGGAGCAGCACAGGTGAAAAGTCAGTAGAATAAAATAACACAGGGTAAGAGGCAGAGACAGAATTAGGTGAACAGGGAGTCTAATTTTTGTTTGCAATGCCTTGTGAAGAAAATTGTTAATATGGTACCTGTCTCTCAACTCAATCTCAGCTCCTCTTTTAAGAGGCTGTAGTTTCATGAGACCAGATGAAAAAAAAATCCTCTCAAATTCAAATGCAATACTTACAGAGTAATAAAAACTCTATATAGAAAAGATCTGTTTGGCACTGGAAGAACTGAGTGACCTATGCAGGATTGGTTTTCTAGCTCTCTATCCAGTCTAACATCATATGTCTCCTTTTACCACTTTACCTTGGAAGAAAAAGGTACAAGTTTAAAAGCCAGGAATTCTAATTCTGAGCTTTCCTCTGCAGCATTAGACAAGTCACTCACCGTTTTTTCCTTCCCGCCTAGCTGTAAAATGGAAATTAAAATAGTGCACTACACTTGGATACCACGGTAATCAGCACCTTAAAAGTAATTATGATAAATAATATCTCAAATGCTAATTTTGTGAAATACTTTGAAATTCAAAATATTATATACAACCCAGTTGCCTGTTTTTCCATTATTTTATTATTCTCGGTGTCTGAATGTCAGGTGTGTTTGTGTAGTACCATGCTCAGATCTATAACTTCTGCATGTACAGTTACATTTTTGGGTCAGAGGTATCCTGTTTTCAAGTAATTGTAACTCTTAGACAGATACTTCAAACTATTTGAGGGTTTTTCTTTTCTGGCTAATTTCTTAATTTGTTATATTTGAAGTATACCTGCTTATTTGCTCTTGATACAGAATTTATTGTACCAAAAGGCAGAATGATCCTTTTAAGGTAGAAGTATACATTTAGATATATGTGCTTTTTTATTATACTCCATTTCAGCCTGTCACTTTTTTTCTGACTGTAGTACATGATCTTTGTGTCTCTGTTTATTCTTCCTAGGAGAGAAGGTTGCACATGTACATAGTTTACTGCCAAAACAAACCAAAGTCTGAGCACATTGTCTCAGAGTACATTGATACATTTTTTGAGGTAAGTCTCAGAGAGTAACATACATTTTCAGGGTGGAAGTTGGGTTCCATTCCAAATTATGAGCGTTCTTCTTTGCTTTTGAATTTTGTTGCTCTTTAAAAGAGAGAGTAGCACCACCACCTTCAGAAGGGGGCTGCTGATATTCAAATTTGAGATAAATTCAGTGATACCAAATGAACGAGCTTCACTCTTGGTAGGCCAAGGGAGGTGTTGTTAATGTATTATACTTATTATTAAACAGTAATTCAGACAGAGAGGTGGATTACAATATGGATGCAAATGACAACATTTGATTTTGCTATACAGTACTTTAGAGACTCATTAGAAACTCGGATGCTGTAAACAAAACATAAGGTGTTAAGACAAAACCTTTAGCTTAATGTTTTGTCTCACAAGTTTGTCATAGTAGCCTATGTTCAGATCTCCTGCCAGTTCTACAGATCAACGCTGAGGGCCTTAAATAAAGGCAGAAAAGTTGACAATAGCAAAGATAAGTAAACTAAAAAGCAGATATTATGAACTATGAAGGTAATTTCTGTTCATTTCATAATTAGGGATAAAACCTACTTGAGACACTGATTCTGTACTCGTGATTCTGACAAAAACACTCGAAGTCTGTGGGGAATGTTTTATGAATAAGCTAAGAATAAAATCCATTCCACCCCACAGGAGTATTTGAGCTCTAGCTGAGTGGAATGAGGAGCTGTTGAGGAAGTAAAATCCGCCTTTCATTGCCAGGCTGTGGGAGTTGTTTGAGGTTGCTGGTCCCCTTGAGGGCTGCTGGTCCCTTCGAGGGTTGCTATTCCAGATGGTGGGTTGGAATAGCAGTTGCAGTAATTGCACAGATATTGATGACGGATCTATGGAGAGGTTGTTTTGAAGCCTCATCCCTGGTTTATTCCTTTGTGGCCACCAACACAGGATTATGTGGCCTGGGATGGAAATCCTTTCTGCAGCACATAGGACAGGGGTGGGCAAACTTTTTGGCCCAAGGGCCACATCGGGAAATAGAAATTGTATGAGGGGCCATGAATGTTCACAAAATTGTCGTTGGGGGTGGGGCTGGGGATGAGGAGTTTGGGGTGTAGGAGGGTGCTCTGGGCTTGGGCCGAGGGGTTTGGAAGACAGGAGGGGGATCAGAGCTGGGGCAGGGGTGTGGGAAGGGGTGCAGGTTCCGGCTGGGAGTGCGGGCTCTGGGGTGGGTTGGGGATGAGAGGTTTGGCGTGCAGGAGGGTGCTCTGGATTGGGATCGAAGGGTTTGGAGAGTGGGAGGAGGATCAGGGCTGGGGCAGGTGATGCAGGCTCTGAGTGGCACTTACCTCAAGTGGCTCCCAGAAGCAGTGGCATGTCCCTTCTCCAGCTTCTATGTGGAGACACAGGTAAGCAGCTCTGCACGCTGCCCGATCCACAGGCACCGCCCCTGCAGCTCACATTGGATCGCATAGGAACCTGAGTGGGGCATGCAGCGGCTTCCAGGAGCCACATGGTGCGGCCCCCAACCCAGCGCCCCAGCTGGAGTGGGACTGAGCCGCACGATGCGGCCCTGACCCAGCGCCCCCGCCAGAGCGGGACCGAGCCACGTGGTGCAGCTTGCAGGCTGGATCCAGCCCACAAGCCGTAGTTTGCCTACCCGTGACATAGGAGGTGCAAAGGAACTTGTGTGAATGCTCTGCCAGCAGCTTCCTTCCCACATTGTCACAGCTTCTCTGCCCATAGCATCATACTAGCTTTCCCAATGAGACCATCTTAAGGTCTCAATCCTACAAATGCTTGAAGCATGTGAGCATTACCATTGAATTCATGTGCATAAGCTTTTGCGGATTTGGATCCAAAGTAAGGACTGAAGAACTGGGCCCCAGGGTTATAAGAAAAGCTTTGAAAAGGCAGAATTTGGAATACTTTGGGAATAAAGATGATACAAATAAAACATGGAATATCACAAGAAAATGAGAATTTGAAGCACAACTTCAAGATTAAATGTATTTCTGCTCTTCTGCCTTAGCTCCATGACAGTAAAAGTACTGGTCTATATCCAAGTAAAACCAGTAAAATTTAAAGCTAACGCTCTTCATTTTAAAACTTTTAGGACTTGAAGCAGCGCCTGGGCCACAGACTTCAGCTCACAGACTTGCTAATAAAACCAGTGCAGAGAATTATGAAATACCAATTGTTACTCAAGGTGAGGTGATGCTGGGTACCCTTTCATTGTAACCACCTTTACTAAAGAAGAACTGAAAAATCTTATTACTCTTGGCTTTGTTTTTTGGGTAGTAGAATTGTAAAAGGTGAAGGGGCCTCTTTGTACTCGATATAAGCCAGAAATTTGAATATTGTATTTCAGTTTGTTTCCTAACTTGGGTTCACATTGTTCTCGGAATCCCAGTAAACAGGTTGGACCAAATTCTGATACTGTTTAAGCCAGTTTAAATCCACATTAACTATTCAGTATAGTGGAAGGGCTTAGGATTTGCACTAATGTAACTGAAGGCAAAATTGTTTGATTTTCCTCTGATTTTTTCTTTAATTAATTTTATTATTTTATTATTTATTAATTTTATAATCCCTTTAACACCTATTGTCTGAGTGTTTGGCAAAATGTATTTTTGACCCTTTCTACCAAGGGGGATTGATGACTCAGTAAAAGTTCTTGAATTATCTGAAATTAGATGTGAAACTTAGCACTAAAAACCTACCTAACGCATGTCAGAAAGAGGCTTTGAATATTTTTATTATTTTCTTAAGAGCATCTTTTGGAATGTGTAATTCTCACACAGATAGGAGCCAGTTTGGACTTGAGATAATTTTCCCTTTTCCCTTACAGGACTTCCTCAAATACTCTAAAAAAGCTAACCTCGACACAACAGAACTAGAGGTACTTTTGGCATTTTCTTTATTGACTTGAATACTTGTGCTCCACACTTCTTTTACTTCCAGTGCAGTGCTTGTGAACAAGTCGAGTTATATGAAACTACTGTTCTGTTTCAGCTCTAATTGTCCTGCTGATTAAATACACTGAACTATATTGTAAAGCTCCTGCCATCACACACACAATCCTCCACTGGAGAGTTAAATTTTGATTTTCTCTCCTTGGCTTTAACAGAGAGCTGTAGAGGTCATGTGCATAGTACCGAAACGGTGCAACGACATGATGAATGTTGGCCGCCTGCAAGGATTTGATGTAAGTTGGTTTTCTTTCTTAAAGTGGTGCATACATTTCTGTTCTCCTTATGACATATTTCCAGATGAATTTATATTGTATCTCAGATGGCTATGCATTTCTCACTGTCTGTGACACAAAGTTTTGCTCCTAATTATTTGTGTTAATCCAAAATGGGAAAGGAGAATCTTAACGTGAGCCCTGCCCAAGAGTAGGCCAGCCTGGTACATCGTTTGACCAACCTCAAAAATATGACCTGTCTTGTTTCTCACATTGCTTGACTCCTATATGAGTAAAATTGACCCTTGGGAACTACCAGTGTGGGAAATGTTTTCATTATGACATCATCATTTTGAAATATCTTCTTGCAAGAAGTTAGTCAATTGCATAGAAATTATTTTAAAGGGATTTTGAGTGAGTGAGTGCCTCTCTCTCTCTCTCATATCAATCAGTGAACATACATAAAAACTACTCTGAATACTAAAAAACCCTTGTAATGAGGTTTTATTTCTTGGAGAGATTCAGAAAAATAACTGATGAATTAAATGAATTTGTTTCTGCTTCTGTTTTTTAGGGTAAAATTGTAGCCCAGGGTAAACTCCTGCTGCAGGACACATTCCTGGTTACAGACCAGGACACAGGACTTCTGCCACGTTGCAAAGAAAGGCGGGTCTTCCTGTTTGAGCAGATTGTCATATTCAGTGAGCCACTAGATAAAAAGAAAGGTTTCTCCATGCCGGGATTCTTGTTTAAAAACAGTATCAAGGTAACTGTTGTCTGTGAGCATAATAGGGTTTGTACAGGGGGGTACCAAGGTAATCATTTTCTGGTAATGGCCTACCAACTCATGAACCTATGTCTTTACCAGTAAACCTAGAAGAATAGTAGCATTAAGCTCAATACTAAAAACACATGCAAACAATTCTGTGCTCAGCTGTGCCAACACATTAAATTCTTTTCATGCTGGCTTTCTGATCTCTTCTGCCTTAAATACAGTAATATAAATGTTCTCATTGTAACTTAGATATACCCTACACTAAGGGGCTGTGTCTCAACTCTGTGTTCACATCTTATCACAGATATTCCCCAAGAAATCTCAGCCCAAACCAAATGCAAATACTTGCCAACAGTACTGAAAACTTGACTAGAACATCTGTCAGATCACATGACTCGACTTTCACAGGCTAATCCCTTAAACATTTTAGCCCTGCCATTAAGCAGTAGAGTGCTGCACAGTTATGTTGGATATTCCCAGAAGTAATCTGACTGGGGGCTTCTGAGCAATAGGGTAAATTGGTATATGCATGGATTGATCTGGATGACTGTACTGAGCTCTGGATGCAAGCTACGCTTCATAGTCCTGCTCTGACTTGGCAGCTTGTACTTGTTTGGAAATAGTTGCTTTCTTATAGTGGAATCTTTATAGACTACAGATTAAAGTACAAAACTACTGTAGTATTTTAAATAAAAGGAAGGAGTGAGCAGAGGACTCTACCAAGGGGAATTTCACTGTGCTACCCTGGAATGGATCACTTCTGTCTGACCTTGAGTCATAGTTTCTGAAATGCAAGATGCTATTAATGACTGAGTGAAATCTTAAGTGATGTGACAAGGATGACAAGTATCGATCATTAATCCTTAGTTTCATTTAATAATTTATTTTACGGTAATCCTGACTACATTAAATAATCATTATCTTAAATGTTTTGAAGACTTTAGAAGCTCAGAACTCCTGCCTAGAGCTGTTGGTGGTATCTTTGCAGTACAATAGATACAATAAATTCTCTTTCATTAAGGTGAGTTGTCTTTGCCTGGAGGAAAACGTGGACAGTGATCCATGTAAATTTGCACTAACATCAAGAACAGGGGATGTCATGGAGACCTTTGTTTTGCATTCTGCCAGTCCAGGCGTACGTCAATTGTGGATCCATGAAATCAACCAAATTCTGGAAAACCAGCGTAATTTTTTGAATGGTAAATCATTTGTTGTAATCTTTCTGCCCCAGGCTCTGTACTGGATGCCCCAGCTATTTGCTCTCCTTCATATTTTATCTGACCTAGTTCAAGTAATACTCCAAAAGATTTCTTTCTTCTGGGGAGGCAGGCCTTTCAGCTGGGGGGAAACATGCTCATTGTTTTCACTTCCCAACAAATGTTTGAACTTGTGTAGTAGCCTGTAATTGACTATTTCAAAGTGCTTTATAGGAAAGAATTAAAATTGACGTCCCTCTGATCTGAGAAAATATATCCGCTTTAAACAAATGGGAGTTTTTGGACGGCTAAACCAAAGTAACAGCCTAACATTACAGTATAAATGTATTTCAGTTGCATTACTTCATAGTTTGTTCAACAGCATTTAGTACTATAACATTTAGTGTCACTAGGAGAAAACTAGGAAAAGCTAGTAATTGCCACAGGTCTCAAAAGGGTCTTTTCACTGACCTTCACACTCATGTTTCTAGTTTTGAATCACTCATTCTTCCTCAGCATAGATTTTTTTTTTTCATTGTGAAAGAGCTGGTTTAAAAATCATGTAAAAAGACCTGTTGGAAACAGGATGTGGTGGTTAGAGCACAGGACTGGGAGCTGGGAGTTGTGGCAGGTATTTACAGCTCAGCCATTGACTTATGACCTAGGAGAAATTGCTTAACCTCTGCCGCAGCTTCCCCATCTGTTTTGGGAATATAATCTTACCCACCAACATACCTTGCAGGGATGTCATGAAGCATTAATGTCTGTAAAGCATTTTGAGGTCAGTGGATTAAAGGTGTTATGTAAGAATAAAGTTTGTTTTTGATCAAACTCTAAGGTTGCATTAAACGTATCCAGCTTTAACCTGCCCTCTTCTCACTCCCTCTGCTCCTTCCCCTGTATTTAAATTACAGCCTTGACATCACCAATTGAGTATCAGAAGAACCACAGTAGCGGTGGCGGTGGCAACAGCAACAGCAGTGGTCCCAGCAGCTGTAGCGGAATTACCAGCTCCAGCCGTAGCAGGCCCTCCCGGATCCCCCAGCCTGTCAGACACCATTCCCCAGTCCTGGTCTCCTCTGCAGCCTCCGCCCAAGCAGAGGCAGACAAGATGTCAGGTATGTCCATTCATAATCCCTCCCTGCCACCCCACAGCACATCCCTAGAGACTGGCCTCAGCCAGCCAGCCAGGCACCCTCCCATTGCAGAACTGGATGGTCCTGAGAGAGAAGCTGAGCAGATTCCCAAGATGAAAGTTATTGAGAGCCCCAGGAAGACAGCTGGAAATGTTTCTGGGTCAGCAGACGGAGCCCAGAAAGAATTGCGTGGGAGCTCGGAGGACAATCGCTCAAGGAGCAGCATAGGATCTCTGACGCTCGGGAAGCCAAGGCCAGGAGCCATCTCTCCAATGAACTCTCCTCTCTCAACGACTTTCCCTTCTCCTTTTGGCAAGGAAACCTTTCCACCCAGCAGTCCCCTGCAAAAGGGCTCCTTTTGGAGCTCCATCCCAGCATCCCCTGCCAGCCGTCCTGGCTCCTTCACTTTCCCTGGGGACAATGACTCCCTCCAGCGCCAGGTCCACCGCCACTCTTCACACAGCAAGGACACAGACCGCATGAGCACATGCTCCTCGACCAGCGAGCAGTCAGTTCACTCCACCCAAAGTAATGGGGTAAGAGCGGAGCATCTCTGTCCTGCGAGCTCTTCTAAAACCTTCCCATGCTCCCCTTCTGTGCGTTACCATTACTCTCCATACTAACTTCTGGCTCTCCAGTGCTGCACTGCTCTGAAATAATCAACTGTTCCAATATCTTCTCTACACAAACAAATAGAATATATATTCTATGTCTGTGTGTGTATGCATACAACAGACTTGTGATATGTATACAGACACAACACAACTGCTAACATTAGTTGTGACTTCCACCTCTGCTGAAACATAAATCACTAGTCTGATTCCTACTAACTTGCTCTCCTTGCTTTTTTGTCTCTAATCCGAAGGCAGATAATTAACATGCTGAATATGGCAATCACATGGCCTCTGTTTGTGCGCCACCAACAGCATTTTTAAAATTTCCAGTTGGCCGATTGTCTTGGGGCTTTTTTCCCCCACACACATCCATCCTTTTTTTGATTTTTCCTATATAGTTTTGACTTTGGTGAGGCATCAGTGTCACACTCCCTGGGCTGCTTTATTTTACTCCTTTCAGCCTTAATTGAACTGCAGCATTCTTTTCACTCATCCTCTTTAAATCCCATATCTGGTCAGTGAAGCTTCCAAGTATCAACTGAAAACACACAAACACACAACCAAAAAAAACTCTTATCACCGTCAGCCCCCCAAAAGTTAGAAAGTGGAAATATTCACTCCACACCTTTATTCCCCTTGTAAAAGAAACTGTGTTAGGGCATCTGGAGATTCAACCTTTTAGTCTGCACTTTTTTATGTGTGTGGGGAAAAAAGGGTTAACAGAATCCACATCCTGAACTGATGCCCACCAGGAAACGCAACATAATCATGGGGCATGTGCAAATTTAATGCACAACAAATGAATGTCACTCACTGTGAATGTGATAGGCATGTCACCATGCCTTTTACCAGCATTTGGTTTTCCCTCACTAAGTGTTGTATTCACAAGTGTTTGTTTTTTTCAGTACCTTTCACAGCTCCTACACAATACCAATTGCAAATCACCTAACCTGCAATACTTTTTTAAATGCATGTACTTCTTGGTAGAATTGTTTAACATACAGAGTTCTCTCGATGTTCTAGTTCTTACACTTACCTTTGTAATAGCCTTAGAGGAAAAAAATTGTGCTTTGCATGTATTCTTTTTTATTTGATCTGGTCTCCTTTCTAATTTTCATTTGGTTTGGCTTTGTCTTGCCTTTATCTTTTTCTTTAGTCTAGCAGAATGTTATGTTAATATGATATCTAGGGTAAATAGATGTCTTTTGAATAAATGAATAGAGCATTAATAAGATATTTTTATGTATACTAAAGCAATAAACACCAATTTCTTCTGTGATTCCCAAATAAGGCTTTAAATCAATTATTAAAATTCCATTTTTTGAATGGGGACATTCATGAAAACTTGAAAAGGAGGCCATAATTTCTGTGTTTGTTTCCTACAATAGCCAACACTATCTGAATATGACTTCTCCCTCACAACTCGCATTCTGTTTTAGCTTGATTATAGAGGTAGGTCATAATTTTACATTTATAACATCACTGTCTGTAGTCATACAAGGTGATGTCACAAATTTTAACTTAGTGACTTCACTCTGTGATCAACTAATTGGAGAAAATGAGCTGTGAAGGTTTATGTCCTTAAATTTGGTGTATTCATTTGTGGATGTGTGTTTGTACATATTTACACACATGTGTATATTGATGTAGTTAAATTATATGTGTAAAAATATACATACACATGCACTCATGTATGCATGTGTTTCTGCTTCATAACTGAAAAGGGGGCAACCCTGAAAAACACATGAAATGAACCTTCTAGTCTGGCTCTTGTAAAAGCTGTGAGAAACACCTATTCAAAACATAGAAGATTTCTACTTAGTAGGATTGTCAAGTATGTGGAAACAATTCTTGATTAAGCTTTTATGGTACATAATGCTTGAATTATGGGGGAACATAGGGAGGACGTGGTACTTTGCAGGTTTTCCCTTCTTGGGCTAGATTGCTGTACAGTTTCTCTGACAGTACTAACAGTTTGCAAGTAGTTCTGGTGGGATGATTCACATGATTGGAATGTTAAAATCAATTGTTGTAACATATTTAAGAAGGAACAAGCAGGCAAAAGGAGACTGGGAATAACACTCCGTCAAAAATGGCATTACCTGTTTCCGAGTAATAACTCTGATAACTCAAGAGAAAATGACCTTGAATGCTTATGGATCAATGTCCTATCACATAAAGCACAAGATGGGGTATTAGTTGGAACAGGATGGCCAGCTTCTTGTACATCTATATATAATGAATAGGGGAAAAAGTTGCATGATCATGGGGGATTTCAGTTTAAGTGACATATTCTCAGGGTGTCTTGCTGCCAGTATTAAAACATCCCTGGAATTTCTAAATATTATTACAATCTCCTTACTCAAAAAGTGTTGCATCCAACACAAGGGAATTCTATATTAGACCTCATCTTGACAGATAAAGAGGAACTGATCACAGAACTAAAAATTAGAGGTAACTTAGATACAAACTATCATGACTTGATCACATTTATAATGTGCAAACAGAATAAAGTCCAGATCACTGGTAAATGTGTACTTGATGCTTTAATAGGCCCAGCTTCACAAAGGTGAAAACAATTACAAGCCAAATCAGCTGGGAGGTAGAACTTAATCAGAAACGTGAATGATAATTGGGAATTGTTTAAGAACATGTAACTAGATTTCCAAAAAGCCACAATCAAGAAAGAAAGCCATATTGGTTAAAAAAAGGAAAAGAAAAACTACCTGGTACAGAATGGGAGTGAAGGCAGCTATAAAAAATTTTAAAATAATATATAGCAAATGGAAGAAAAGGGAAGTTGATAGTAATGAATATAAATCAGAAATTAGGAATTATAGAAGATTGATAAGGGAAGCAAAGGGACACAAGGAGAAATCTATGGCCAGCAGAGTTATGGATGATAACTAGATAATCTTGAGTAGGAGTAGAGAGATTATTTTACTTCTGTACTTGGCACGGATGCAGCCGCTGCTGGAAAACTGTCCAGTTCTGGTGCCCACAATTCAAAGATGTTGATAAATTGGAAAGGGTTTACAGAAGAGTCACAAAAGAATAGTTAGAGTCAGAAAACATGCCTGATAGTGGTGGACTCAAGGGACTCAATCTATTTTAGTTTAACAAAGAGAAGATTTGAGGGGGGACTTGATTACTGTCTGTATGTACCTTCATGGGGAACAAATATTTGACAATTGGCTCTTCAGTCTAGCAGAGAAAGGTATATACACAGTTGAGTGGCTGGAAGTTGAAGCTAAACAAATTCAGAACGGAATTAAGGCATACATTTTTAACAGTGAGGGAAGCTAACATTTGGAACAATTTATCAGGGTTGTGGTGGATTCTCAATCATGGACAATTTTTAAATTAAGATTGGATGTTTTTCTAAATGATGTGCTCTAGAAATTATTCTGAGAAAGTTCTGTGGCCTGTGTTCCATGGATGATCACAGTGGTCCCTTGTGGCCTTAGAATCTATTAATCTGACCATGCTGAAAATTTATGGATGCTCCCTACTGGGGCTGGGCATTTGTGCTCATACATTGACTAGCCTGGAAATTAGATGGATCTCCCTGCCTTTGTAGATATGATGGGCACATTCCTAGGCTGGCATAAAAATTTGAAGATGCTCCCTACTGGTATTAGGGGAGCTGCTAGCAGGATTTCTATGTGCTGACACTCCTTTCCTCTGGCTGGCTGGCTGTGCACACTCCCAGTCCAGGCAAGCAGTTTACAGATGCTCCCTCCTCAGACATGCTATTTACAGGGACCATTGACTCTCCCTACGGTGGGGGAGTCAAGCTGGGTTCTTTTTGTCTTGAACATTGTTAACTGTAATACAGAGACAGTTACCTGGAATTCAGTTAATTATCTTATTGGGGGTATGCAGCCCAAAATAAAATCCTGTTCCCTCACCCAAAGCTGTTTGCGCTTTGTCATGATGATAGGAGTGAAATGCAGTACATACTTACTTTAATCACCAGAGCAGTATTACAGGTAATACTAAGGTATTATAGTAGTGCCTAAATACGCCAGCTGTGCTAGGTACTGAGCCAACACATAATCACAGACAGTTGCTACCCCTAATAACTTGAATTCAAAATAGAGTAGACACACACAAAAGTGTTAAGAGAAACAGAAGCACTGAGAGATGTGGTGACTTGCTAACGGTCACACAGCTAGTAGATGGAAGAGCCAGTAATAGAACTCAAGTGTCCTGACTCCCAGCCCAGTGCACTGTGCATGGAACCATGCTGCCTGCAGTGATGACTCAGAATATACATCAGGAGCAGTTCTGTTGGATAAGAAGGTGCCATTCAAGCAGGCTTTACTCTTCTGACCACAACCACATAGTAAACACTGGGCCAAACTATCATTTACACTTGTGTAAATCTGAAGAAACTTGACACTGATATAACTCAGCAGATTGTGGCCCATTTTCTTTTCATTTGCACTTACAGGTGATAATGATTATCAGATAGGCGTGGCATAATAATAATAATGGGGAGACAGTTGAATTCTTGCCTTCTCTACTGAGACTGCCAGCATAGGGTACATTTTCTGTTGGGGACAACTTTTCACCATCAGCTTAATGTCTTTGGGCTATTGACCAGCCATTGGGTGGTAATAGTGATAATCGCCATTGACTTAAGATATATTCAGAGCAGCAGCACTTACGCCACATTGTTATTCCCTGGAATCATCCAGTCCCCCAGTTTATAGGTTGGCTTACCTTTAAGTCCTTCCTAAGGAAACTGTATGGTTCAGGGCCGAGCTATATGGAGTTCGTTTGTTAGTGTGATGAGAAATTGCATGTTGACATTCATTAAAACTTCAGAAGGAAGCATAAGGTAGTCACAAGAGGTAATAGCTAGACCTGATTTTTCAGGTGGGACCACTGTCAGGACAGATAACTTTTCATGGCTGAAAAACTTTGATAGTGTGATTTTACATCATATGAGTTATTGATCAGTCATTACAACATTTGTTGCCAATTCTTATTAAGGAGAAAGGCAAAAAATTCAGGTATACCCATACAATGTTGAGTCCATGCTTGTAACTACACGCACTTCTAATGGTTTTACTTACTGATAGAATATGAGAAAAAAGACCTCCAACTGTAGGGTAGCTATAAATGGGTCGATTAATGATCTATTTTTCCGGGGGTTTTTTGGGGGGGGGGGGTTTAAACACCTAAAAAGTAGCTAATTTATCTCATCCTACACGTTTAAAAATAAAGAATGTAAAAAATGCACAAAGTATCAGGGGGTAGCCGTGTTAGTCTGTATCCACAAAAACAAGAGGGAATCCGGTGGCACCTTAAAGACTAACAGATTTATTTGGGCATAAGCTTTCGCAGGTAAAAACCCACTTCTTCAGATGCATGGCCCATGCGTCTGAAGAAGTGGGTTTTTTACCCACGAAAGCTTATGCCCAAATAAATCTTAGTCTTTAACAGACTAAACTGTAAAGCATTAAGGTTTCTGAGAAACACTAACAAAAGCCAATTCATTTTGCCCTTTTGTACCTTGTTATATGTAATATGCAAGATTGGGCTACTGTCCTTAGATCCAACAAATGGAGCAAGGTGAGAACGATCATCTGCTCCAAGGCTGAATTTCCCAGCTTTGAGTAGGTTGGGTCCTACCCTTAATTTTTGGTCTCTTTCAAATTGTGATTCATAATGCCTCCTAATGGATAATCCCATGTACTGTAGTTTGCTTCTGTAGGTAGTAAAAAGGGGTGCCATGAGGCTTCAATAAAACTGGGATCCATAGAATAATAAATAAAAGTCACAAATGTGGGGGAAATCCCGATTTCTTCATCAGCTTTCTGTAATGGCAGGTAATAGTATATTTTATTTGTGTAAATGACAAAGATACAGTAGACCAGGCATGTTCAAAAAGACAGATAAACTCCTTGGACTACAGATTGTTTAGTGTCGCAGTACTATGTAATCTTAAGTGCCCTCTGTTTGAGCTCTAAACTTGAACCCATTTTTCCCTTCCCTTCTCTGTCCCTACCCCATTAATACCTACAGAGTGAAAGTAGCAGCAGTAGCAATATCTCCACCATGCTGGTGACACACGACTACACGGCAGTGAAGGAGGATGAGATAAATGTCTACCAAGGAGAGGTCGTGCAAATTCTAGCCAGCAACCAACAGAACATGTTTTTGGTGTTCAGAGCCGCCACTGACCAGTGCCCTGCAGCCGAGGGCTGGATTCCTGGCTATGTCTTGGGGCATACCAGTGCAGTCATCATTGACAACCATGATGGAACAATCAAGTGAGTGTCTGTGCTTCTTCAGAAGAGAAGAGGGTTTGCACATATTTTATGTTACTTGAGCATTCTGTAAAAAGATTTACAAATAAATCAGGATTTGAGCCTTCTAAACTAAAAGCTTTTGTGAACTTCCAGAAGGAAATGGACATCATGTGTGATGAATACCTGGAAAATATTTGGTATGTCTTGGTGTCAGTAAAACTGATTTACAGGTTGGAAATTTGCTATGATAGAAATGTTTAAGAAACCAGTGCAGGTATTTTCTTTATTACAAATACTGTTTAGCTTTCCTGAAATGATACCTAATGTTGTTGAAAGAAGACTAATTATGCACTCAAATTTAACCTTTCCCATAATAAAAGAAGCAAGAGATCTGAAATGGAAATTAAGGCAAACTTTAAATAGAATAATTTATTAAGAATTAGGCATTTCTATTAATAAGAATAATAAACTATAGTTACACCAATTAGGATGAGATTACCGGGGCTGCCAGTTCTTATGCTTTAAAGCAGAAAGATGGTTGTTGGCATGAAAGTATATTTCTCCCCATACTGTAGTACTGGAAAATTGGATGATTTATGGGGGGGGGGTTACATTTGTATCTGAAACATTTGTCATTGGTCAGTGTTGGAGATGAAGGCACCGACTCCGTGGGTCCTCCAGGACTATTGCACCCACAGGGAAAAAATGGCAGGTGCTGAGCAACCATCGGCAGCCCCCCATCAGCTCCCCACAGTATTTCCAGCCTGCCGGCAGGCCCCACAAATCAGAGTCTCCCCTTCCCTTCCAGCGCCTCCCACCCGCCGTGATCAGTTGTTTTGTGGCGTTCAGGAGGCTGGGGGAGAGGAGCGAGGACACAGTGCTCTCGGAGGAGGGGGTGGAACGGGGGTGGGTGTGGGAAGGGGTGGGGTGGGGTCTTGGAGGAAGGGGTGGAGTGGGGGCAGAGTTGGGGGGTCAAGCACCCCCCATCACCTTTGAAAAGTCGGCACCTGTGGTTGGAGACAGGACAGATGGCCCATTGCTTTGTTTCACTGACAGTTTCCATGATTTTATGAAAGACTTAGCTTCACAGGTAAGATTCCATACATTACAACGCTTTTCATTGATCTTTCATTTTGTCGACAGTTTTAAACAAAGGCAAAATGTCTCTTGTACTTACCTGCATCCTTTAATTTTGTAATTTTTTGCAGAAATACACTGAGATCAAAATTGATACTTTTAGCATGGAGGGTCACCAGGAAATCTAAGATTTCTTGAAGATATTTTGTGAGTTTCCTTTACAGCTCCCATACTCAACAGGACTAGACTCTGCAATCTTTTCTCTTAGATATTTACAAACATTCAAATTTTCCAATGCAAGTGAAGTTAAACAGCACAATGCCCTGCTCAGGGCTCAAAAGAGTTGAACAAAATGTTAATGTTCTGCCTTCAGGAAGTCAACATCTTGGCACACAGCACTCCGTTTAAGGAAGAAATCTGAGAAAAAAGATAAAGACGGCAAAAGGGAAGGCAAGCTAGAAAATGGTTATCGCAAATCCCGAGAAGGACTTGCCAACAAGGTTTCCGTGAAGGTAAATGCTACAAGGGTATGGTATTTCAAAAATGAGCCTGTGGGGTAAGTTAAAATAATGGGTCAAATTTGTCTCTTGTATAACAGCATTGACCTGAGTGGCATTAGACCAAGGACGAATTTGGCTCAGTGTGTGTGGTTCTTCACGTTGTTTCTCCAAATTCAGAGCTTGTGAAAGTGATTCTCCAGTTTGGGGCTGTGAGGCCGTTCCAAAGTGAATATGGGGAGACTGGTATGGGTGCCAAAACGCTGAGTTGCAGCTGCTTCTGTGCTTTTGTGGGTATGGCTAAAACCCATCACCATGCTAAAGCGTTTTCATTTTAGACCATTGGAAATAATACTGGTTTTAAGAATGTTACTTGAAAGAAATAATTAATTCACTTTCTCTCTTTTTCAGCTTCTCAACCCCAACTACATTTATGATGGTAAGTTGTTCTAATAATTAAAAGCCATCGTAACCATAGTTTGAGGAAAACATACTTTGCATTGTATCTGCTGATGGGATTTTGAGTGTAGGAGAAACCACTCCTCATTGCTTCATCACCAGAAATAGTCACTTGCTTGATGTGATACACATCAGGAATTGACTGTATTGTATCTTAAAAACTTGAAGGTTTTTTGGAGAAGGGAGGCAGTCCATGAAGTATGTACTGTGATATTATCTTGGAACTTTGGGCATATATCCACAATTAAATAATAACAAATACATATTATACTATGTAACATACCTTTAAGAAATGGGTAAAGACACCACTGCTAACGGATTCCCACCCACTCTTTTCCTCTCCCTACCCAGTATGGCTTACGCCTGAAAAAAGAGATGGGTCTTGTATTGAACACAGAAGGCCGGTAAAATCCAGGTTGTGTTGGACATGGGGGGGAAAACAAGATCTAGAACTGAGAACCCTCCCCCAAGAATGCCATGCCTCCATTCCCTCACCTTTAAATCTAGGGAATGTTAACAAGAGCACCTCAAATGCAAGGGCCAATCAGACCTACGAGTAAACAGAAAACCTGTGTGTTTGCTGAACTTTTCTAACATCCACATATTGGATGGAGTACAGCATTCTGGACCAGCTCCGGCTTCTGAGTGATTGTCAAATATAAACTCTATTCAGTAATCCAGTTGTGAGGTGATAAATACATGGATTGCTCTGGCAAGGCCCAGATCTTGAAGAGAACATAATTTCATAGGTACCTTTAGGTTTCTTCTTCAAGGAGTGTCCCTGTGGGTGCTCCACGTTGGGTGTCTTGGCACCCTGCACTTCTAGTCGGAGACTTGTGGTAGCAGTGCCCCGGTTGGCCGTGCATGTGTGGCAGCCATCTTGCACTGCTCTGAGCAGCTACCCCACGCACGCAGCCAAACGCCACCAGTTCCTTGTCTACTGCCCCTGGTTTCAGTCAGAACGATGGCAGTGCCATATCTACTCTCATATTCCTTTCATTTCTGCCCTTTTCTCAGTTAATTTTCCTGATTGTTTATCTCTCCATTCATTTTTCTTTCATTTTCACATTTAAAAAAAAAAACTTTCCCGTTTTTGTCCCTGCCTCTGGCAGTCAGCCTCCAAAGAGGCATTAGACCAGGACTGTTCCCATTTTTCATTCAGCTAGCCTCTCAGACATGCCTGGCTTTGCAGGTCTCAGTGCTGTCTGACCTGCAGACTCTCAATACCAGTGACAGACAGCCACTCGCAGTGTGTCCGTTGCCTGGGGGGAGACGCACGTTACCCAAACGTGTCCCCACTGCAAGAAACACAAAGCGTGGACAAGAAAGGCCAGGGACCTCCAATTAAAACTTTTAATGATGAAGAGATCCCTCCGACCCCGAGTCCAAGACACCACCTCACCAGTCCTCACCTGCAGCTGCCTCAGATATGGGGTCCTCTTCAAAAATGACTGCTAAGGACCCTGATTCTACCAAAGCCACAAAAAAGTGGTCTCACTCCTCGCCACACCAGAATTCACCTCCAAAAAAGCAATCCCCGACCATAAAAACTGCCTCGGTATCAACAGCACCCAGAGCACCAGACCACGAGGCACCAGGACCATCCAGTACGAGACATCCTGAGAAACAAAAGACCCTCTGCAATCTCACTCGCATAGCAGCAAAACTAAGCCTCATTGGAAACCTCAGGCACAGCCCCGAACTCTGGAACCACCTGCTGCACCAATACAACATGACAAGTCTGCAGCACCGACAACGCTTCCTCTGGTTCCCAGCCTGAGCTTGCCTGTGCTGCTGGCTACCAAGTCTCCCGGTATCGCAACAGTTTGTCAGCCATGCAGACCTCCTCATTGCTTCCACCTGCTCTTTGGTACCGATGGCACCCTGGCCAGAGTCAGGGCCAAGCTTTCTCACTACACTTGCTGACTCTGCCCCACCTCTCTCCAGTGGTGAAGAGGAGGAAGTGGAGACAGGAGAGGGCACACCTCACCACTCCTCTCCTAAACCTGGACCCACAGGGCATGGGTTGGCAGCCCCTACAATGGGTGTCTCCTCCCATGGCCTTCCCACTGCAGTGGTCATACTGGGACCCCTGGGTATTATACAGAGCCCAGGATACCCAGCCATCCAGACCATGTAGGTCCAGGACACAGTGATCACCTCCGTCTGCTCCAGCTTCCCCAGAACTGCTGGAGGAGGAAGCTGAAGAATCTGTGGAAAGGCCGGAGGGTGACACCCTCCCACCTACCACATCCCAGTTTCGTCTCCAGACGAAACAATAATGCCACCTCCCCCTACATTGGGAGATGATTTCAAATCCTTTCAGGATTTGTTTAAAAAAGTAGCTGATTCATTAGACATCTCATTGGCTGAGTTACCAGAGACTCAACATAAGCTGACAGACATATTGCAAGCTTCTCTATCAGCCAAGATAGCACTACCCAATGCTGCCATCATGGCCCCAGCAAAAACTCCAGCAGACTCCAGCCACAGCCCCACCTTCTTGTAAGTGATCTGACAAGAAGTACTACGTTCCAGCTAAAGAAGCTGAGTTTTTGTTTACTCACCCTACTGCAAACTCATTGGTGGTAGAGACAGTTAATCAAAGAGGGAAGCAACATCAAACCAAAACCACCCCTATGATAAAGATTGGAAACACCGAGACCTCTTCGGCAGGAAAGCCTGTTCATCAGCGACCCACCAGTTTCAGATAGCAAACTATTCTGCATTACTGGCCAAGTACATACACAACATTTTTTTCTCAGATGTCATCTTTTATTGACCACATCTCAGCTGACAAAAAAAGAACAATATAAAGCCGATATAGCAGAAGATTTCCTCATTGCCAAAACTGCTCTGCAGACTTTTCTGGATTCTCCTAACACGGCGGCCCGCTCCATCGCCACGTCGATTGTCGTGCAAAGGGCTTCATGTCTCCATCTCTCCAGCTTCCCCAGGGAAGTTCAGGCAACAGTAGAGGACTTATCTTTTGAGGGGAAGAAATTGCAGAGAGCACAGACGTCTCCTTAAACACCCTGAAGGACTCCCATGTGACACGAGGGACACTTGGAATCTGTATCCCTGCACAGGAGATTCCTACAATTCACTCTGGGCAGCTTACACAACCAATACAAGATACTTCCTTTCGGCCTCTCTACGGCCCCAAGGGTTTTTTTCCCAAAGTACTTGACATTGCAGCAGCACATCTTCGCAAGCAGGGTGGGACCATATTCCCCTATCTAGACGACTGCCTGTTGAAAGCACTGACATACTATGAGGCAGTTCACACCACTCACACCGCTCTAACCCTATTTACAAACCAATCTACAGAAATCCACCCTGACCCCAACCCAACAACTGGACTTTATAAGGGCACACCTCAACTGTGTCATGGCATCAGCACGGCTACCCCAACAATGGTTTCTTGCCTTAACAAACTGTGACAGGGTTGGGCCGGATGGCTACAGGAGAGTAATAGAAGGCAGATATATTAGCCCCAGGTTAAGTAGGTCCCTTTTCCCTGGGTAAGATAACAGGGAAGGTTCCAGAACAATCAGGAACCTTCTGGAAATAATTAAGACAGACAAGCTGATTAGAACACCTGCAGCCAATCAAGAAGCTGCTAGAATCAATTAAGGCAGGCTAATCAGGGCACCTGGGTTTTAAAAGAAGCTCACTTCAGTTTGTGGTGTGCATGTAAGGAGCTGGGAGCAAGAGGTGCTAGGAGCTGAGAGTGAGAATGCATACTGTTGGAGGACTGAGGAGTACAAGCGTTATCAGACACCAGGAGGAAGGTCCTATGGTGAGGATAAAGAAGGTGTTGGGAGAAGGCCATGGGGAAGTAGCCCAGGGAGTTGTAGCTGTTGCACAGCTGTTCCAGGAGGCACTCTAGACAGTTGCATTCCCCAGGGCCCTGGGCTGGAACCCAGAGTAGAGGGCGGGCCCAGGTTCCCCCCAAACCTCCCAACTCCTGGTCAGACACAGGGGGAGTTGACCTGGACTGTGGGTTCACGAAAACGGCCAAACTGAGGGCTGCTGTGAAGCTCCAAGGCGAGCAGATCTGCCAATAAGTGCAAGACCCACCAAGGTAGAGGAGAAACTTTGTCACAAAACCTAATCTCAACAGTAAGACACAGCCCACAAACGTCTGCCAGAATGTGCCTACAACTTCTCGGACACATGCTGGCTATATCACTTTCGTTGTGAAACAAGCCAGGCTGCATCTGAGATGTCTACAAATGGCTTGCACTGTATATATTGCTCACAGAAACCCAATCAACAGACTGCTTACAATGCCCAACAGAGTGAAAGACTCGCTCACATGGTGGACAAAACAAACAAATGTCTGCTCGGGCCTTCCCTTCCAAAGGGAAACCCCATCAGTCACTATCAGAATGGACACCTCTCTGGTAGGATGGTGGGCACACGTGGCCGACAACACCATCCAGGGCCAATGGTCCCTAGAGGAGTCAAATCTCCACACAAATCTACTGGAGCTCCAAGCAGTTTGAAATACCTGCCATCACTTTCTCCCCCAATCTGCAACAAAACTGTCCAGATTCTCACAGACAACTTGGCAATTGTTTTATATAAATCGCCAAGGAGGGGCCCGATCTTACCTGCTCTGCACAGAAGCAGTCTGCCTCTGGCAATGGTGCATCTCCAACAACATACACATCACGGCATCCTACCTACCTGGAAACCAGAATGCCACAGCAGACGACCTCAGCAGGAATTTCTCATGGACACACCAGTGGGAACTAGAGGCACAAATTCTGCAAACTATATTCCAACAATGGGGATTCCCCTCAATAAACCATTTTGCCACAACCCACAATGACAAATGCCCACAATACTGCTTTAGAGCGGGACCAGGACACAACTCTCTTGGAGACGCCTTCCTCATCAGATGGGAGGCCCCGCTCTTGTATGCCTTCCCCCCCGATCCCCCCGTTGAGTCATGTCCTTCACAAGATCAGACAAGACAAATCCAGAGTCATCTTGATTGCACCAACATGGCCCATACCAACTTGGTTGCCATACCTGACCCCAATGGCGAACCCTTCCCCTTCTGCCTCACCTGTGGACACAGAATACCTCCGTCACCCCAACATTCCTAGCTTTGTCTCTAGGCATGGCTAATTCAGGGATGACAGAACTCGAATCATGCTGTTCCAAGGAGGTCCAAGACATTCTACTTAACAGCCGATGTCTCTCCACATCAAAAACATATGCACACAAGTGGAAAAGATTCTCCATCTGGTTCCGAGACAAGCAAATCATTCCACAGTTGGCCCCGTAACCCACTATCCTTGATTACATATTGACACTCAAAAAATCTGGCCTCTCGACTAGCTCATTCAGAGTGCACTTATCAGCCATCACCACCTTTCACGACAAGGTGGACGGACTCACGGTCTTCACCCATCCACTGACTAAGTGCTTTCTCAAGGGTATAGAGAACACTTACCGCACATTAACAGACTCAACCCCTATGTGGGACCTCAACCTTGTTCTCTTTGCCCTCATGGGCAAACCCTTTGTACCGCTAGCGACCTGCTTGTTCCTACACTTATCCAGGAAGGTTCCCTTTCTAGTAGCTTATCACATCGGCACAAAGGGTGGGAGATTTGGGTGCCCTAATGGCACACCCACCTTATACCACATTCCTCAAGGACAAGTCATCCTGTGCCCACACCCTAAATTCATACCCAAGGTTGCCTCCCTCTTCCATCTCAATAAATGCATTTACTTACTTGTATTTTCTCCCAAGCCACACACGGACAACAAGGAGGCATCCCTTCACACACTAGACATCCGCAGAGCGCTGGCATTCTATGTAGAGAGAACAAAAACATTCAGAAAATCTGAATTGGGCTATTCGTATCCACAACAGAACAATCAAGAAGCCAAACCATTTCCAGAGACTTTCTAAATGGATCTCTAATTGTATCAAACTATGTTACCAAAATTACAATCTGCAAGCTCCTTCTGGACTTAGCACACACTCCACTAGAGCTATGTCCACATCCATAGCCTTTCTCAGATATGTATCTATCACTGATATTTGTAAAGCAGCTACCTGGGCATCGCACCATACTTTCACTAAACGCTATGCCCTGGAATAGCAGTCAGCTGCAGACGCTCACTTCAATCTATCGGTGCTCTCCACCGTACATACATCAACTACGAAGCCCTTCCTCTCCACCGAGGGGCACTGCTCTTCAGTCACCTAAAGTGGAGCACCCACAGGGACACTCCTCGAAGAAGAAAAGGTTTACTCACCTTGTGCAGTAACTGAGGTTCTCCGAGATGGTTGTCCCTGTGGGTGCTCCGTTACCCATCCTTCTCCCCTCTGCTTCAGAGTTCTGGCTTGATTCTCTGGGGTAGAGAAGGAACTGGGTGGTGGTTGGCTGTGCTCATGGGGTAGCTGCCGTGCATGCACAGCCAACTGGGGCACTGCTATCACAAGTCTCCGACTAGAAGTGCAGGGTGCCAAGACATCTAAAGTGGAGCACCCACAGGGACCACCATCTTGAAGAACCTCAGTTACTGCACAAGGAGAGTAACCTTCTGATCCCTTCTCATTCCTTGGGATTACTCAGGCTCATCCTGAGATTAGATTGGACTTGGTTTCAGATGAATGGAGTTACACTTGACACTATAGGCTTCAATTGGACATGTAGAATAAGTATTTCAAGGAGAGGGGGAAAGGCCCCAAACTTGTAAATGCAGTGCTTTATTTTGGAATGATGGGAGGGCAGGATGAAAGGGGGGTAACTTGAGTCCACTTATTGTAATTACTTTTCCTTTTGCAGTTCCCCCAGAGTTTATAATACCATTGGGTGAGGTCACATGTGAGACAGGAGAGACTATCATTTTTAGGTGTAAAGTCTGTGGTCGCCCGAAAGCTTCAGTAACTTGGAAGGGTCCTGATCATAACACCCTAAGCAATGACAGTCACTACAGCATTTCATACAGGTACAGTAGTGTGTTCACTTGTTTCTGCATTCTGAAGGAGAGAGTTCATGGAGAGCAGAATGACTTGTTTTCTTGGCAGTGTGGGGCGTTGCCTTCAGTCCCATTTCACTTTTTCCATTCCCTCCCCCACCCCCCCAAAATAAATAATGGAGTTCAAATTCCTGTGTGTGCTTTGACTGCACATAATAGGCTTTAGCTGCCAATTCTCCAGTTTGCTAATAATCCAGAAATCATACAGTGTTGGGTGTGGATGAGTGTATGTTTGTTTTGGACAAGGGCATTAGAGGTACCTTCACACTCCTTGAAAATCTCAGGAATAAACCATAGTCTCAGCAAGCAGCATTAATGCAGGATTTGTTCTGTAAGAGTTCTAGAGGAGTGACTGCAGGGAATTGTAATGGAGTGTAGCTGACCTAAAGGTTTTGTGATGAAATATTTCATGTCTTTGTGAAACTGCAGAGGAGTCACTGCTGGAAGGGCTCTGGCTCTTTATCTAAGCCAGAGGTCTGCAAATTGGGGCGTGCCTCCCTAGGGGGCATGAAGGAACGTTTGGGGGAGCTCAGCTGGGGCCTGGGCCAGCCCGCACAGAGGGTGCGGGAGGGAGTGCCACCTATCTTCTTTCCTGGCTCGGCCTGGTTTCAGGCCCCGCCCCTGGTGCCAGGGCTACTGGCCTCGTGCCCAGGGCCCCAGCCGATGCCCTGCTCTCAGCCCTGCCCTTAGCTGTGGCCCCAGCCTTGGCCCCTTTACCCTGTCCATGTATCTCTCCTCCCCCACCCCTGGGCCATGGCCCTTCTCCTGGCCCCAGAGGTGGGAGGGGGTACGCAAGGTAAAAAGTTGGAGGATCACTATCTAAGCATCGATGATTTCAAAACAAGGGGTTAGAGTTTAAGGGATACCAGTGTCAAATGTAGCCAATTTTGGAAAAAAATCAGTTAAAAGAAGTTTAAGATACTGCATCTGCTTAAGTCTGCCTGGCAATTGTTGTGACTCCTTCACACTTTCCTAATTTATTTATTGTTTTCTTCTCCCCTGCTGCTGTTAGAGACCCACACCAACTGGGAGAACTGGCAAACTGGTTACACACAAAGTGCTGTCAAATGCACAAAGTAAATATACTGAACAAATAAAGAGGAAATAATAGTGAGCTGTTTATTGAATAAACTTTCAGTTACTGGAAACTTTAGTGGTACTTGCAATAATAGCAAGTAAAAATTGGAAGTGAAATTTTCTGCTAGTTAGATGTTTGTCCTTTCCACCAAACACAATCTTTGCTCCAGAGAGGCATAAAGCTGGAATAGAAGAGGTTTTGCAGGGCTGAGGTTCATTGTCAGACCTGAATGAGAAGCTGATACAGTGCTGACACCTGACTCAAGCTATAGTTATTAGTCCTCTATTTCATAGTCACTAAATTCACTTATTTTTGGTGACCTTTTTTTTTTTTTTAAACACAGAGGTGGTGATTGAATGAACTGAGAGTAAGACTAGTTAAATGTTGCTACTCCTTTTAAAAATAAAATAAAATCCAGTGTTTTCCTGACACTAGATAGTCAAGCAAATGTGGCAGAAAGTTTCCTTCTGTTTTAAGCAATTGGATGACGCACAAATTTGTTCCGTGGCCAGCCTGGTGATGGAGTGACAACACAGTCCTCCTGTATGTGTGGGAAGGAGGGTTGTACTGATCTCTCCGCCAGAGGAGGGCGGTATTAAATGGTTCCATAGGGGACTCTCTGACAAAAAAGTTGCTACAAAATGGGGACTTCAGGATGGCAGGAGAAAAGGGAAATTCTTGATCTTCAGGTGTCAGAGGCTTTACCAACAGGAGACAAGTTGTCAGATGAAGATTTTGACTCTGATGTGAGTCTGCAAGATGTCACTCTGAAATGCTCAGAGCTAGGATGTACCATTATTTAGTGGAGTTGGTGGGTGTGTATTGTAAGAGTGCTGAATTTGAATGTAAGATGCGTTGAGACCTGGAGACTTCTAAATAGGATATGGAACTCCCTGATCTATTCTAATGTGTTTTGCAGTGATTTAGGAGAGGCATTCTTGAAAATCATTGGTGTGACCACAGACGACGATGGTATCTATACCTGTATAGCTGCAAACGATATGGGTTCGGTTTCATCTTCAGCTAGTCTTCGAGTTTTAGGTGGGTTTGTCTCTTAGCCTCTTTTCATCTGATAACATTAGCAGCAATCTTGGGTTTCATAGGATGGCTATACATTATCCACAGAAAACTCTGGCCTCTGAGTTCATGAAATTTAGAGGTGATTTATGTCAATCTTTTTCACGGGACATGTGGCATTATATGTGAAAAAAAGCATAGAATCAAATGAAGTAATAATCAAAAATGAATCAAACTGTACCATAGAATCTCTATAGATAGAAATTCCATGCTCTAATAATAAGAATATATAGCGGTAGGGATATATGACCGACCACCTGACCAGGATGGTGATAGTGACTGTGAAATGCTCAGGGAGATTAGAGAGGCTATTGAAATTAAACACTCAGTAATAATAATGGGGGATTTCGGTTATCCCCAAATTGACTGGGTACATGTCATCTCAGGATGGGATGCAGAGATAAAGTTTCTTGACACCTTAAATGACTGCTTCTTGGAGCAGCTGGTCCTGGAGCGCACCAGAGGAGAGGCGATTCTTGATTTAGTCCTAAGTGGAGCACAGGATCTGGTCCAAGAGGTGAATATAGCTGGACCGCTTGGTAATAGTGACCATAATATAATTAAATTTAATATCCCTGTGGCAGGAAAAACACCACAGCAGCCCAACACTATAGCATTTAATTTCAGAAAGGAGAACTACACAAAAATAAGGAAGTTAGTTAAACAGAAATTAAAAGGTACAGTGCCAAAAGTGAAATCCCTGCAAGCTGCATGGAAACTTTTTAAAGACACCATAATAGAGGCTCAACTTAAATGTTTACCCCAATTAAAAAACGTAGTAAGAGAACCAAAAACTTGCCAGCGTGGCTAAACAACAAAGTAAAAGAAGCAGCGAGAGGCAAAAAGGCATCCTTTAAAAAGTGGAATTTAAATCCTAGTGAGGAAAATAGAAAGGAGCATAAACACTGGCAAATGAAATGTAAAAATACAATTAGGAAGACCAAAAAAGAATTTGAGGAACAGTTAGCCAAAGAATCAAAAAGTAATAACAAATTTTTTTTAAGTACATGAGAAGCAGGAAGCCTGCTAAACAACCAGTGGGGCCACTGGACAATCGAGATGCAAAAGGAGCACTCAAGGAGCATAAGGCCATTGCAGAGAAACTAAATGAATTCTTTGCATCGGTCTTCACAGCTGAGGATGTGAGGGAGATTCCCAAACCTGAGCCATTCTTTTTAGGTGATAGATCTGAGGAACTGTCCTAGATTGAAGTATCATTAGAGGAAGTTTTGGAACAAGTTGATAAATTAAACAGCAATAAGTCACCAGGACCAGATGGTATTCACCCAAGTGTTCTGAAGGAACTCAGATGTGAAATTGCAGAATTACTAACTGTAGTCTGTAACCTATCATTTAAATCAGCTTCTGTACCAGATGACTGGAGGACAGCTAATGTGATGCCAGTTTTTAAAAAGGGCTCCAGAAGTGATCACAGCAATTACAGGCCAGTAAGCCTGACTTCAGTACCAGGCAAACTGGTTGAAACTATAATAAAGAACAATTTTGTCAGACATATAGATGAACATAATTTGTTGAGAAAGACTCAACTTGGCTTTAGTAAAGGGAAATCATGGCTCCCCAATCTACTAGAATTCTTTGAGGAGGTCAACAAGCATGTGGACCAAGAGGATTCAGTGGATATAGTGTACTTAGATTTTCAGAAAGCCTTTGACAAGTCCCTCTCCAAAGGCTCTTACGCAAAGTAAGCTGCCACGGGATAAGAGGGAAATTGGTAACCAGTTAAAAGATAGGAAACAAAAGGTAGGTATAAATGGTCAGTTTTCAGAATGGAGAGAGGTAAATAGTTGTGTCCCTGAGGGGTCTGTTCTGGGACCAGGCCTATTCAACATATTCATAAATGATCTGGAAAAAGGGGTAAACAGTGAGGTGGCAAAATTTGCAGATGATACAAAATTACTAACGATAGTTAAGACCCAGGCAGACTGCGAAGAGGTTCAAAAGGATCTCTCACAACTTTGTTTGTGACTGTGCAACAAAATGGCAGATGAAATTTAATGTTGATAAGTGCAAAGTAATGCACATTGGAAAGCATAATCCCAGCTATACATATAAAGTGATGAGGGTCTAAATTCACCGTTACCAGTCAAGAAAGAGATCTTGGAGTCATTGTGGATAGTTCTCTGAAAATATCCACTCAATGTGCAGCAGCAGTTAAAAAAACGAACAGAATGCTGGGAATAATTAAGAAAGGGATAGGTAATAGGACAGAAAATATGTTGCCTCTGTATAAATCCATGGTACTCCCACATCTTGAATACTGTGTGCAGATGTGGTTGCCCCATCTCAAAAAAGATATTCTGGAATTGGAAAAGGTTCAGAAAAGGACAATTAAAATGATATGGGACAGCTTCTGTATGAGGAGAGATTAATAAAACTGGGACTTTTCAGCTTTGAAAAGAGACAGCTAAGAGGAGATATGATTGAGGTTTATAAAATCATAACTGGTGTAGAGAAAGTAGATAAGAAAGTGGTGTTTATTACTTCTCATAACACAAGAACTAGGGATCACCAAATGAAATGAATAGGCAGCAGGTTGAAAACAAATAAAAGGAAGTATTTCTTCACCTAACGCACAGTCGGGCTGTGGAACTCCTTGCCAGAGGATGTTGTGAAGACCAAGACCATAACAGGGTTCAAAAAAGAATTAAATTCATGGAGGATAGGTCCATCAATGGCTATTAGCCAGGATGGGCAGGAATGGTGTCCCTAGCCTGTTCGCCAGAAGCTGGGAATGAACGACAGGAGATGAATCACTTGATGGTTACCTGTTCTGTTTGTTCCCTCTTGGGCATCTGGCCCTGGCCACTGTTGAAAGCAGAATACTGGGCTAGATGGACCTTTGGTCTCACCCAGTAGGGCCATTCTGGTATTCCTTCGCCAGTAGCCTCAGCAAGGCTGGACAGATTTCAGAAGTGAACTAGTTTGGGGCACCCACAGATGGTAATCTTGTGTGGGGAGAGTTGAGTTTACTAGTTACTTGAGTGGCTCCCAGCTTGGCCCAGTGAGTCAGGAATCCTGTAGTGATTTTCTTGTCACAGTTGGCAGTCTCAGTGGCCACTAATACCAGCTGAGATCTGTATTGAAATCACATTTTCTAAGTCTGTATTCTTAATGCTATTTTGGGGAAAAATTGTGTCATCTCAGAATTTCTCAAACCCACAAGAGATCAAATACTAGTGACATGTCCCCTTTGAGCTCTTTTTTCAAAGCTCTTTCACTCTAAATAGGGAAGGCCAAATGCTTAGTGGTGCATATTTCTCCATCTCCCGTTTCTCAGATCCAGAAACCACACAATCCTCTTATGTGGCCCGTCTAACACTTTAAAGCAGTATCTTACTTCAGGATCTGAAATAAAGCAGATTTTTTAAAGCATGTATATGGGGGAGTAAAGGAACCTTATCAACGTAAAAATGACTGCTTTACTTGAGGATCTTTTACCTACTATAGCTACATGTCACTGTTTAAGATGAGAATATTTTTTCTGGTTTGTTTACTTTATGCTTTTGATAGCACATACACAGTTTCAGTGTTTTGCTAACAAATTCCCCTTTTTTTAAAACGGGTCCTCCACCCAGCAGTTGGGAAGCAACAGACATTTTTAAAAACATGAAAAATTAAGTAAGGTGGTAAAACAAAAATTGGTAGGTCATTTGGGCAGGTGAAATATCTGAAACTAAAGTTTTTTTTTAAATTGTCAAGGTCATGTTTTGTCATTGATTTGGATTAATACATAATATAGATACCCGTTCTGTGCTCTGTCCATTCCATAAAATAAAACACAAAATGAAATACAACAAAGGGCTCATCCTACCCTTGAAACATGTGCCAGCCAATATGGGGACTATAAAATAGACTCGGGCTTCCCCAAAGCCTGTGAGGAAAAAAAAAAAAAAAAGATGAGTTTTGTAGAGTGTCTGGAAGCATAAGTCTAGGCTCTGAAATAAGTGACCTCTTAGATCACCATGTCTCAAACCATTTAGGGTTTTATAGGCAACACCACCACCACTCTTAATTTTATTGGCAACCAGTGCAGATCCCATAACATGTACTCCTGATACATAACTCCTTTCAGTAAAACAGTCAAGGCATTCTGCACTATCTTCAGATTTGAAATAGTCTGTGTATGTAGCCCAATGTTGAGTGTATTGCAGCAGCCTGGTTTTGAGGTGATAATGAGGTGGGCATAATTGGGGCAGGCTAGTTCCTCATTGGAAAGGAAAGTCCTGCTTTTTTCACTAGTTACCTGTGGGGGGAAAAGGCCTCTTGGCCATAGTTAAGGCTACATTTTAGTCATTTGAATTTTTAGTAAAAGTCATGGACAGGTCATGGGCAGTAAACAAAAATTCACGGCCCGTTACCTGTCCATGACTTGTACTATATACCCCTGACTAAATCTTGGGAGTGCTGCAGGTGCTCGAGAGGGGGCCTGTAGGTGCTCAGGGGGGCAGCATGGGGAGGGGGGTAGTCTGGGGGGTGGTGCGAGTGCTCCAGGAGGCACCATGGGTGCTTGGGTGGGAGCAGCCCGGGACCCCCGCTGGTACTAATGGGGGAGTGGGAGGTTGGCAGGCTCCCTATCAGGCTTCTTGGAAGCAGCAACATGTCCCTAAGCTCCTAGCTCCACACTCCACAACTTCCATTGGCCAGGAACTGCAGCCAATGGGAGCTGTGGGGGCAGAGGCAGTGTGCGGAGCTAGGAGCTCATGGAAGAATATGTTGCCGCTTCCAGGAAGTCTCCCCAAGGTAGGGCCTACCCAGAGCCCTCACCCCCTCCCGTGCCCCAGCCCTTCCCCCCCCCCAACTCCTCCTGCTGCTGTTGGGAGGGGGAGGAGACGGTGGCCCAAGACTGCCCCAGTAGCAGCCAGTGCAACTGGCCAGGGGTTACCTGAGCTGCTCGGGCAGCCCCGGAGCCAACTGCACCAGCCACTCAAAAGTCATGGAAAGTCACAGAATCCGTGTTTGGTTCTTGGGCATGCTGGAGGAGCCAGAGATCTGACCACACACCAAGTTACATACCTGTGTTTATAAATAGCAATTGCACTCTCTCAGTAAAGGACCCCAATATACGTCCCACCTATTCTTCTGGCTGCTTCTTCAAACCCACCAAAATTATGTCACACTTGTCCAAATAAGTCACAGCCAGCTAGCCCTTTCCGAGCTTGAAATTATATATTAAATAGGTTTTACTCCACTGTTCTGTCAGCATACTTGAGTGCACTGCTGCACATGTTGCCTCACTCCTGGTTCCAGCCACTTCATTGCAATTGACTATACAGTAATATCCTGCAGGAATGCTTCCTCAGCACAGAGGAATGATAGCCCACAGTTAGCTTTTGGGCTCTTGGAGAGATGAGAACAGAGCCACTCAAGAACAATTCCACTCTCCCTTGCCTGGATCTGTAAGCCAATAAAAGAAGCTTCATAAGCAATGGTATCAAAAGCTGCTGCAGAATTTAAAAAAAAAATCAATGTGGAAATGTCATCAATTTATTTACAGTTAGAATAAAATAATCAGAAATTGCACTGGTTGCACTACCTATCCCACACTTGCACAAGCTATCCCACACTGTGATGTAATTAGGATCAAGGAAATCTTAGAACTCAAGGAACTGCTAGTGTCCCTGCCACAACTTTCTTGATGACCTTGCCCAAAAATGGGAAACTGAATACCGATTGACAGTAAGCCAGACTGGCAGCATCAAGCATTGGTTTCTGGACCATTAGCTTCACAGTGACAGCAACATCCCTATTCCTCCTCAGCTCCTTGGAGGGAAATGCTGACAGTCTCAATAAACAGGGGCCTTAGTGCCTCTCCCCATTAAGCTTCACCAGCCCATAAACACAAAATTCCAACTCCTAGGTTGTAGGACAGAGCACCTGTATTTCTGCAGGGCCATAGCATGTGACCTTAAAATCTGTCACAATTCTTCAGACTCACGTGAGACTTCAGTCACCAGCCCTGTAGCCAACTTCTTGCATCATCTTTTTCAAGTCACTTATGTGATGACTTGTAGGACAAAGCCAGAGGAGAAGGGCATTTACAGGCCATTAGAATATTATTTTGTTCTCCATTAAGTCCTACCAAACCATCATGAGGGGTCAATCCGAAGAGCAACCTTATCCCTCAAGGGTTCCTGAAAATCACTGACACCACTAAACAGGCCTGTCACCCTTCCAGGATATATGCATCCCAATCTCAAACCAAAAAAGACAATGGTCAGTCCGTGATGGAGGAGTATTCATCCCTCCAAAATCCACTCCCAAATAATGCACAATTTCCAGAGTTTATCTGGCCTGCAGCCACCTGAAACAGTCCTATGGTTGTCATGGCAGCCGTGAAATTCTGAGGAGTATTCCTTTTTAATATTGGTTGTTTAAATTAAGGCTGAAAATATTTTTTTGTACTAGAAATAATTCTACTTGTCTTTCCTTTAAGGTCCTGGAAGTGATGGGATCATGGTAATCTGGAAAGACAACTTTGATTCCCTGTACAGTGAAGTGGCTGAACTTGGCAGGTATGACTTACCCATGCCATTTCATTGTGAAGGTTGGAAAGTTCAGCCAGTGTGTATGTTAGTCTCTGAAGGGTGGAAGAGAAATGTCCAAATATGACATTGGTTCAGATTATTTCCTTATGAAATCTTCTTGAAATTTACAAGTATTTCTTGCAATGATCAATTGTTGGAGTCAAAAACAGAACACAGAATTGCTCACCCTGTGAAGAAAAAGTAACATAATGCTAAAATTCTGCCATAACTAGATGACATAGTTTAAATACAAAAGCAGTTTGTTTATGCTGAAACTTTATTCATGGGCTAAATTAGAGGGTGTATGCACTGTGTATTTTATGAAAAATTGCACAAGTTCTCCAAATGATTGTACATAAGTGCCCCCATAAGATTGTACAGCACTCCCCTAGTTAAGTATCTTAGTCTTTCCAACAAAATCCATTTGCATTACTTAGTCATTGTACCCTAGAAAACAAATAACATTCTGATTTTACTTTTCTGGATATTTACAAGGATTTTTGGTAGCTGCTAATTAGTTATCAAGACCAGTTTGCTAGACTATTAATAATACTTAAAGTCTTTGAATGTAGTCAAACTATTCTACTCTACTCTACTCTACTCATGTCCCATTGGACATAGCCATAACATTTGTCCTAATAAAATTTTTTAGTTTCTGGTCCTTTAGCACTGCCCTCAGCTAATTCTTTTCCTTTTTAATTGTTTTTCAGGGGCAGGTTTTCTGTTGTTAAGAAATGTGATCAGAAGGGAACCAAGCGAGCAGTGGCCACCAAGTTTGTGAACAAGAAGTTGATGAAACGAGACCAGGTTACCCATGAACTCGGAGTCATGCAGAATCTCCAGCATCCCCAGCTCATTGGCCTTCTAGATACCTTTGAGACTTCCTCCAGCTACATCTTAATATTAGAGATGTGTGTGGGCTCTAAGTAACATTGCGTTATGTATATGTGTAATCTTCATGCAACTGGGTATTGTAGTAGTTTGTGAATGATTTTGGAGAAGTTTAGGATTTCGCAGTATTTCTAGAGTGCTTACATAAAGTCCTGGAACTCTCGCATTCTGTTTCTAAAGATGGCAATACTGAAATATTCTGCTTGTCCATAATGGAAAGCAAAGGCCCTGGCTGTTCACAAGAACCAGTTCCCCCAACTAAAATCTCCTGTAAACAGGTTCCCATCGGAAGGGTTTGGTGAGGGGACAGGAGGATCCTTGCAATGCAGAAACGATCCTCTTAACAGCATCCCTCTGAAATTGTGTAAGTGGCTTTGGATGTGGTGAGAACAGGAGTGAGATGTGGATGGAGTAAATGTTCTAAAATGCTGATGTGCCTGGACTTCTCATCTCATATGTTGTTCCTTTCTTCCTGAAGCTGCAGTCTACCACATTTCAATATAAGCTGTAGTGGGTGGTGGAAGAGGAAGTTCTTCTGTAGCATCTTAATTAGGTCAACAATTCCATGCTTCCCTGTCCAACACCCCTCCACCCTCATTCTCATAAGGTTTTTTCTTCTTTATAAATGCAGCACAAGCATTAAAGGTTCCATCTGTATGTAAGTTGACACACTGTTCAAAGGGATTCAAAATGCAGGTTCTCCACATGTCCAACATGAACATGATGCCAAGACTTTCAGAAGAAACTAATGGTTTTAGGTGCTTCAGCATGTTATGAAAATCAGGCGTCTTGAATGTTAGTGTCTCGGACAGGGCACCAAAAATGGAGGCACCATAATATTTTTATTATGTTGTTGTGAGCTGCTTTTCTGGGTCATCTTTACAGGTCTATGTAGTGGAAAGTCAGTAGATTAAAACTGTGTGAAGTACACCAAGGTCTTCAGTACTTAAACTGGAATTGGGATTAGCTGTGTTGCCCCAGTATAGCTTCAGTTGAATAAAGCCATCAGTTTTAGAGCAGTGTTCTTGCACTGCCTGTATTCTACTAGTATTTTTTAAAATTCACAATAGAATGGATATACCCATCAAAAATAGCTAGTGTTGCACAGTTTTATAGCATTTCTTTTATCTGGTTGAAATACTGCCTTTCCTTCTTTAGTCACCCCCTTCCAAAATATGCTTCAGAATAGTAATCCTCACTTAACGGTGCCACATGATTAACGCAGACAGATTAATCCCAAGGGGCTTTGTCATTTGACTTCAAGAAAAGTAAGATTAAACTTCTAATGAGTAATGGTATCCTTGATTCACTAATAGTGAATTAACTGATGCTGTTGGTGAAGATAAGGACAGTTTAACTTGCAAATGCTTTTGAAACTTTAAAATTAGCAAATATATTTTTCAAATGTTGCTGTTTTAGTGTTGCAATGAAATGTAAGTCTTGTACTTCAATAGGGCTGACCAGGGTCGTCTTCTAGACTGTGTTGTGCGATGGGGAAACCTCACTGAAGGGAAGATCAGGCTCTATCTGGGAGAGATTCTGGAAGCTGTACAGTATCTTCACAACTGCAGAATAGCACACCTGGACCTAAAGGTGAGGAGAGATGGTACTCCTGGAGTGTTACCAGAAGAGATTGCGATTTCTGGGGTGCAGCTGCATGCTACATACAAACTTGGGTCTCCTAGAAATGGCTTCCTAGAATGACCATTGAGAGCCATGCAACCTTTGCCTTGAGCCATAGAATGCTCCGTCCAAGGTTATATGAAGTGGTGGGAATTGCCACCCCCCATGTACCCCAAGCTATTTTCTGCCACTGAAACAGAAAGTCTTAACTTCCTCTATGTCTTCCAGTTTTGCTCATTAGCTGTTCGTGTCCGCCTTCGTTAGATTTTGTGTAATGCAGTTGATTTGTTTGCTTGGTTTTTGCCTGGGGAATTTGTTTTATGCATATATATATATGTAATTTTTCTCCACTTGAAGCAACAGAATCTATTGTGCAAATTGGGTTCAAGAATTGCTCTTCTTGTGGCTCCAGATTTTCCTTTTCTCTTTTTTATACTCTGTCTGAGGTGCTTGGGTGAAGGGCATCTGCTGGATCCTTAGAAGAGAATATCATAGAATATCAGGGTTGGAAGGAACCTCAGGAGGTCATCTAGTCCAACCCCCTGCTTAAAGCAGGACCAATCCCCAACTAAATTATCCCAGCCAGGGCTTTGTCAAGTTGGGCCTTAAAAACCTCTAAGGAAGAAGATTCCACCACCTCCCTAGGTAACCCATTCCAGTGCTTCACCACCCTCCTAGGGAAAAAGTGTTTCCTAATATCCAACCTAAACCTCCCCCACTGCAACTTGAGACCATTAGTCCTTGTTCTGTCATCTGCTACCACTGAGAATAGTCTAGATCCATCCTCTTTGGAACCTCTCTTCAGGTAGTTGAAAGCAGCTATCAAATCCCCCCTCATTCTTCTCTTCTTGTTCCATCCATCTGGGTTACACTGTTTGTATCTGATCCATTTGATGGAAAAAGTCTTGAGGGTTTCAAGATGGATTTGAAGCTTGTTACTGGCCCTTCCTCCCACCCAATTTTGGTTTAGAGGGGAAATCCGGTACCAAGAGATCATCTGTGCAGGCAGGGTCTGCTAGGCTGCAGGGGGCCTTGGACTCAGTTCTTCAGATTTCATTCTTGATAGGAAAAGAAGAGGAAAAAAGAGGCAGTACCATCATGCCCCAGCTTCCTACTCATCTTCAAAAAAATTAATTAAAAAAATTGACTTGATCTACAGCTGTTGTGGGCCCAAAAAGTCAGAGCTTTCTAGTTGTTTCTGGGTTTGTATGGCATGCACAGCTGAATTCAAGAGTGGGGGTCTACTTGAAATCCAGTTACAGGTAAGTAACTTTTCTTTAATTCAAAACACAATAAAAATTCCACCTTCCCTCATTGCTTTTAGGAGGTGCTTGTAAGAGTTCCTGTGGTTTCCACAGTGTGGCTCTAAGAGACTGATTTAAACTTCAGCTCAGTTCAGCTGCCTCTGTATTGTAAAATAAATGGCAACCCAAGGACATGTAAAGGTTAAGGGACACTTCTACGTTGGGGGAAAAAAATCTTTAACTTGCTACCCCAGTCTTCAAATATGTGCTGTTTGTTGTTTTTCTGTCAGGAGGCAAGTAATCAATGAGTATTATATACACAATATCAGTCAAAAGTTGTTGGGTCTTCAAAGTGCAGGTTTACAGGGTTCCCGTTTTTGGTGGAGCTCTGCAGAACTCTTCTTGTGAGTTTTTGCCGACTTAGGACTGTGTTTCCTGTGTCATGATTGTGTGAGAACCTAAAACTTGATGATCACATGTTGCAAGATGCTGCAGACTGTTGCAGGATTGTTTGAGGAGCTTGATAGAATGGTGCAGGAGCTTTGTGGAGCTAACCATGGTAATCCAATTAGCTTGTAAATGTTTGCTGTGCTCACCAACTGATCCTGCTGGCGGGGAAGCAGTAAACTAGGGCATTAGATGTGTGCTAGACTTATTTGAAAGATGGGTATGATTTTTCTCTTTGTATTTTCTAGCCTGAAAACATTCTGGTGGATCAGAGCTCAGCTAAGCCAACAATAAAACTGGCTGACTTTGGAGATGCCATCCAGCTCAATACCACCTATTATATCCACCAGTTACTTGGGAACCCAGAGTTTGCAGCTCCTGAAATTATCCTTGGAAATCCTGTCTCCCTCACCTCAGATGTTTGGAGCATTGGAGTGCTCACATATGTCCTTCTTAGTGGCGTCTCTCCTTTCCTGGATGAAAGTGTAGAGGAAACTTGCCTGAATATTTGCCGCTTAGACTTTAGTTTCCCAGATGACTACTTCAAAGGAGTTAGCCAAAAGGCCAAAGATTTTGTATGTTTCCTACTTCAGGATGACCCGGCTAAGCGTCCTTCTGCTGCATTGGCCCTTCAAGAGCAATGGCTGCAGTTGGGGAATAACAAAAATGTTGACAGCATTGACATATCCAGACTAACTTCGTTCATTGAGCGGCGAAAACACCAGAATGATGTTCGACCCATTCGTAGCATTAAAAACTTCTTACAGAGCAGGCTCTTGCCAAGAGTTTGACCTCGCTTGAAATTCTCTCTCATTCTCTTTCACCTGCCAATCAAACTGGAGATAGAAATCTCCTGCCAATCAGCTGTTGACTTGAATTTTGGAGAAAAAAACAAATAGAGCCAATCAGCTGCTAGAATGTTCGTGTGAAAATGCATTCCAAGTAAACCTGCACACAGTAGTACTTGGGACTAGCAATGCAAACTACGCTGAGGTGGAGGACTATAGCATTGTACTCTGTGAAAGGCAGTCAACAGCGTTACAGTAACAGTATTTTATTCAGGTTTCTGCAAAAAACAAACATTTTTTTAAAAAAACAAACTAATAGAATTTTGCAAATGAACTGATCTATCATTTTCAAGATGTGTTCAAGGAAATAAATGCCTATGTTCAAAGTACTGGTATTAACGAACAAACAAAGACAAATATCAAATCACACCTGGAGAAGACTCACCAAATTGGCTGCCCATTGATATGGCCTCCATTGATGTCCGTTTTTCACTTGGTCCTAGAGCTTTCCAGTTGCCTCGCCTGTATGTATCTCACATAGCAGTGCACTGAGATCAGACTCTGCTTTTAAGTGCATCCAACCTCAAAATTTTTGCATACAAATAGAATGAATCGTTTTGCTCTGATAAAATGTAGGCCTTACTGTATATAGACTGTTACCTGCCTTTGGTTTGTAATTTTTCTCCCCCTCTCCCTCCTTCCTAAATGGTGGTATACCATTGTGCGGGTCTTCAGTTCAGGTCAGCCCTTGCTGTCCCATTCGAAAAGAACTTTGGGTTGGTGCCCAGCCTGCCATTCTGATTGTTGAGCAGTATACAGCAGGATGAAAATACTGTAAATGCACTCATTTGGGATTTTGTTTTATTTCATATCATGTGCAATGTTGTGGCTTTAACATTTTATGCAACTATTTATGAGGACCTCTGTTGTAACTGTAATAAATATATAGAAAAAGCACATACTTAGTATGGCGAGCTTTATGGTTTTGTTTGTGTGTTTGGGGTTTCTGGGCGGGTGAGGGAGGGAATATTGTATCACACTGTCATTACTAGTTTAAGATGAGATTTTAGCATAAAATTTAGTAAAAAATTTAGCGAGTTTTAAGGATTGTAAATAAATAAATTAGATATTCATAACCCAAATCACAAACGGGATAAGAAATAGGGTGACATTTTTAAAAAATTTGTTATTATATTATTCAAAATGCCAAAGTATTACTTTCCCAAAATCAGTCTCAACATTTACTACTTTTTAGAATTTTCAAATCTGCGTTTACTGCTTTCTGTACAATAACTGAATGAATTTTTTGCTCTTTGGTGAAGAAATACATCCAAGCAGTAGTGGTTATAAGACCTGACACGTAATGTAATTGTATCTTATGTAACTGTTTTTAAGATTGAGGTAATATTAACATGTGATGAAATATTTAAAAAGACAGAGATGGTTTTCTGTGCATCAAGGAATTCACATGGATGTGTTGTCTATGTTTCTCTGTGCAAAATGCCATGTTTAAATAAGGAAACTAAGCCTGCAACCCACACTAGTTAGATATATGGATCTTAAGCCATAAACTGGCTTTGGTTAGTTTTAAGCTTTGCCGCTTCCATTGTATTCTATTTATTCCTTTTTGGTTTTTTTTGTTTGTTTTGTAAAGTTGTACAGAAACTTTTTAAAAGAAAATTGAATTCAAAACTGGATGTGTATTCGTACCAACCTCATAACATCTTGTTCGTGTTTATTTTCCTCTATTATTTCAGTTAAATTTTTACTTTATTTTGCATGTATATTTCTTTGTACAGTGACGTTATGTGTTTAAACAGTATGATGTGATGTAAATATTTTATTTTGCCATCAGTTATTTTAAAAAAAAATTAAACATATTTGACATATTTGTCTGATCTCTCTTGTTTTAAGACCTTATGATCTAGGTCTTCCTATATTTCAGTGTTGCTCTGCACTGAAGCTATGGCAATAGTTCATTGCTATAGAATGAGATTTAAATTGCCTATTTTAAAAGCCAGGAGTATGCCCCACAAAATACTATTTGCCCTGTACTTCTAGGTGTTGAATGCTTTGTGGTATTCTAGTCTTCCCACATGATTAGATAATTTGATTTGCTACCCTTCTGGGACTTGTTTGTCACTGCATTGTATACCTTTAGAGCAACTGTGGATACAAGTTGCAGCCAGACTTCACCCAGTTAAGGGCCACATTGCCAATTTATCAAGAAACCAAAGGACCAAAACTAAATCATATAAAATGGAGTATATTCCAGTCATTCTTATAGTTAATCTGGAGCATGCTACCCATGAGGAAAAATCATTTTAATCTAAGGATGGTTACATTATTGCTGATGAAACTCCATCTAGATCCTTCAAAGGATTCAGGTAGAAAGCTTTTGAATAAGTACACTTCTTGTCCTTACTTTATTTGCAATTCAAATATGAATTTAAAGGTCAGTAACTCAATATGTAGCACTTCTACATATCAATTCATTGAATTCCTGATTTTCAGGATTGTATATTGCCCAGCTTCAAAAACTAGTTGTTTCTCTCTCTTCCCTGCACCCACTTCCCTTCCCCACACACAATTTGCCATGGAAATCCCAGAAATAAACATACAGAATATTCAGAGATCTATCTGACAGGGCAAACAGCCTGAAGTCTCCTCTAAGGTATGAAAATAAAATACCCCATCCCAACCTGTTGTTTCTGTTATAAATGCTCAAGCTTCTTGCTGCTCTGTGATTACGCACCTGCTCCTGTTCCTGTTGAGCAGGAAAATGGATTAGGCCTGGCAATAAACCACAGTGGGGCAGAGGATTAACCCAAGTAAAGTATGTGTAGACATTACTCACCTGGTGGGTTTCAGTGACAAAAATAGGTTTCAGAGTAGCAGCCGTGTTAGTCTGTATTCGCCAAAAAGAAAAGGAGGACTTGTGGCACCTTAGAGACTAACAAATTTATTTGAGCATAAGCTCTCGTGAGCTACAGCTCACGTCATCGGATGTATTCAGTGGAAAATACAGTGGGGAGATTTATATACCCATTGTATTTTCCACTGAATGCATTCGATGAAGTGAGCTGTAGCTCACGAAAGCTTTTGCTCAAATAAATTTGTTAGTCTCTAAGGTGCCACAAGTCCTCCTTTTCTTTTTAGTGACAAAAATGCGTTCCTTTAAATTAATATTATTGGCAGAGATCTTGTGGGTGCACATGCCCTGCTCTGGAAGTCTGCACAAGTTTGGGTGCTCAGGGTTGTTGTTTTTTTTTTTTAAACAAAGGGAAGGTTCATTTGTACCCCAGTCCCCTGCTTACTTCGAAGGCTGAGCACTCCAAGGGGGTTGTTTAAGGCTATTCAATAGGAATTTTCAGAGGTCCCCCAGGCCCACATTTACCCAAGTTTTGGAGTGTGTCCACATTGCAGTCAGAGGTGTGATTGCAGCAGGAGTAGGTGTGACCTAGCTATCTTGAATAACAATAGCTGTGAAGCCGAGGCAGCATGGCCTGAACAAGCCCAGGTCCCTGAACTCACGTGCACACTGCTGCGGTTTCACTGCTATTGTTGTTTGAACTAACTAGCTCAAAGCTATGTTGGGTATGACTACGCTTGTTGCAGTCAGACCTCTGATTACAGTGCAGATACACCCTTGGTCCCAGAGTAGCACAATTAGGTCTATAGGGGCAAGTTAAGCCACTTAGACACCAGCACTCATCAGCTGGTTTGCACACAACACGCCTGGAAATAGCACTGCAATCTGACTTAAGGCAAATAGCTTGGGTGAGAGCAGCTAATATGGGGCTTGTGGTCTAGGGCAATGCTGCAGGGTGTGGGGAGAGTAGGAGAGCTGCAGTGGAAAGGATGGGGTGGGGAACGGGTCTGGAAGAGGGTGCTCTTTGAGGTTTGCATTATTGAGTAGGTGCTGCACCCAGTGGCGGATTTAGAGTTAGTGGGACCCTGTGCTCAGCTTCATTTCTGGAGCCCCTCCTTGGGACCCAGCCAAGAAAAAGAACATTCTCTCTTATCTCCCCCACTCCCATGTTTTCATTCTTTTTTTCTTCATCCTCCTCTTATAATAGCAAGTAAATGAAAATAAAGAGAGGAACCTTGATTGTTCTTGTAGTCTAACTTATTTTTCCACAGACCACTTGAAAATCACTGAGGGTCTCGGCGGACCGCTTAATGATCTTTCCAAATATTGTTTGTACCGTTAGCTAACGATTGGAAAGCACTTTGGATAAGAGCGTTCATTTAAAAAATGTAAAAAAAAAAATTGGGTTGCGGGGTCTGGCCAGGAGTTAGGGTGCAGGAGGTGGGACAGGGTTGGGGTGTGGCATGCTTACCTGGGGCACCTCTTGTTTGGTGCGAGGGGCGCAGGTGGGGATGTGGGGGGTGCAGGAGTCAGGGTGGTCACAGCAGGGGGGTGCAGGAGCCTGGGGGTGCAGGAGGCTGGGGGTGCAGGGTCTGGGAGGGGGTTGGGGTGCAGGGTCTGGCCAGGAGTTAGAAAGCGGGACAGGGCTCAAGGCTGGGGCAGGAGGTTTGGGTGTGGAGCGCTTACCTGGGGCTGCTCCCATTTGGTGCGAGGGTGCAGGTGGGAAGGCGGGGGGGGGGGTGTGCAGGAGCTCCCATTTGGTGCTCAGGATGGAGGTGGGGATGTGGGGGGGTGCAGGAGTCAGTGATGGGGTCATGGGGGTGCTCCCAGCCCCCTGCCCTGACTGGCTGATGGGGGAGTGCAGGGGCCCTGCCTTTACTTCCTGCCCCAATTCCACCCCCTTCCCCAAGGCCCCACCCTGCCTCTTCTCCACCTCCTCCCCCGAGCGTGCTGCGGCCCCACTCCTCCCTCTCTCTCCTGGAGCGCTAGCAAACAGCTGTTGGTGGCAGTGCTGGGAGGCAGGGCTGGGAACGTGGCGTGCTCGGGGGAGGAGGGAGCTTGGCTGACGGGTGCGGAGCCTGCCCCAGGAGTCCCAGGAGCCGGCAGGACCAAGTTTCTGCCTCCGCAACTGCCTGTCCCTGTGGCCCCCTGTCATTTGGGGGGCCCCATGCCAAGGCACTCTGTGTTTCACTGTAAATCCGCCTCTGGCTGCACCAATCTCTGGCTATAGGCATGACTTCTAGATGTATTTTGACAGAAAGGAGGAAGTGGCCAAGACTTACTCGGCATACAAAGAGTGGAGTGCCATTACTTTCTGAAGAGGATTTGAGAGCCTGGGGGACCTTCCTTGACTTCACGGAGGCACAATGAATCTGTGCCTTTGGACTACATCTTTTAAGTCTTCATGCACCTTTGTGATAAGCTGCAGGAAGATCTGGAAACAATTCCATAGGAGCCCATGCCCTCCTAGTTCCAGACAGGATCACCACAGCATTGGGTATACTAGCCAGTTGGTCTTGCCTTCCACCATCCTGCTATGCACTATTGCCTGGAAGATGTCCTGACTGCCACAGAGAGGAAAGCAATTATCACACAGCCTTACCCATGGAGAGAAATAAGCACATCTAGATAATGCATGAATTCTGTTATATTGCCCACTTCCCATCAGTGCTGGGTATAATGAATGACATGGATAACCCTGAGGGCTCTCAAGATGGATAATGTCTCCAGAAATGGGAAGGACCCAACTTAGCCACAAGCATCATGTTAAAAGATGAAGTTGCTGTTCACGGTTGTGGCCAAATTTCATGGATCCTGTTGTGACTCTGTACTGAGTGTTATCCTGCCTCTGCTGTTAGAGTGGATCCAGTGAGTCCAGTTTCATCACGGGTGAGCAGACACGAAGAAGAAGAGATTCAGGTCTCTGCAAAAGCCTGGTGGTGGTACGATATGCTTCTGAGAATATAAAAGGATGCTCCTGGCTTGTTGTCTACCACACAACATTATCATGAGACAGCAGATACCCTAGCCTGAGGTGGCAGAGAGAAAAAACGTTGTGAACCCATCAAATGAAGGTGGTGAGGAGGGAGGTGCTGGTGTGCGCAAGCATAGGAAGGGGGTAACAAAAACAGCTGGCTGGAGGGAGGTCAAGCACCACAGCCAGCAGATCCCAGGCAGTAGTCCATCAGAGAGAGGCAGAAAGCCAACTGCTTCCCTAGTGAGTGAAAAATGAGTAGCAGGCTTGGTACCGTGCTGCTCTGTGGTAAATGCAGGATGATGTGGCATTGGGTGTGTTCAGTTAGTGGGAAGCCAAGGCTAGGGGAAGGCGGCAATGGTATTAATGTGAAGTCAGTTGCTGCTGTGTTATGGATGGGTGGCAAAATAGAACTCCATTTTGAATTTCTATTGGTCGTGGTGGAACTGGTGATGGAAGAGAGTGGCATCTCATCTCCAGTCCAGGAAGTGATCTATACTTCACGTACCTTTCCTGTATACGTAGAGCAATGGAAGCTCCTGAGTAATTTTTATTATTAATGTTCATTATTAACTTACCTATTACAGGGAAGGGGTTGAGTGTAGGGATAAGCATATGCATGTAAATTCTGCATTTACCCAGACCAAGAGTTTTGCCAAAGCCAATGCTCCATCCCTTAGGTAAATAGCACTGGCATAACTTCTGAATGAACCTGCACTGCAGCTAAGGTAGGGAGTGTCTGATGAAAGGTTACCAACCTTTAGAGCAGGGGTTCTTGACTGGGAGCAGCAACCAGAAGACACAGCTCATCCTGCTCTTCCCAACTTTTTAAAGGGGAAGGGGTTTGCATCCAAGTGGGAGAGAGGCTCAATATAGAAAAGGGTTGAGAACCACTGCTGTGGGCAAACACTTGTTGTCAGTATTCTGAGGGGGTTGACAATATCAGCAGACCCCCCCCCCCAAATGCCAATAAGTACAAAGTAAAGGCTATGATTCCCACCATCTCCATGCACACACATGGGGTCTCCATGTGTGGACTCGAACACCTTTTCCAGAGTCCCACCTCAAGCCTGCCAGGGTCTGCCCACTCACATCCCTTTCAACACCATGATCCAAAGGTATTCAAGTATTTGGTCTGGGATTTTATGACTACCTGATAAATAGCTGATTTATCCAACCTCTCCCTGCAGGTCTCTAAAATGCAATTGTCTGCTGATTACATTTGTACTGACTGTAAATTAGTAGCACAGCCTGACTGGCCTTAGCCAGCTGCATCCAGCACTCCTGAGATGGGGACAGGTAAAGTTGCTGCAATGAGCTTGTGAGGTCATAAGCAGGATATGAGAGAGGTGGTGAGGATCACACATCCCTGCCTGTGTGGGTGAGGGAGGAGGATGTCAACTTGGGGGATAGTCTCAGAGGCACAAATAGTAGCTGTCTAACTCACGTTGAAAGTCTGAGAGAGTAGGGCACCTCCCTGATGTTTTATGTCCAAAAATCATCTCTCCCTCATATTTCTAGACAAAGCAATAATCCTAAGGGAGATGGGACTTGGGCTGCCAAGAATGGGTTGTGGTATCCATGCTGAGAGGATGTTGCACAGGCTATAAATGTCCTGCTAGTTCACGGAGGCTTTGGGATGGGAGGGTGATACCAAACAAAGCACAGCAGTGTAGGATAACAGAATAGCCCCCTATTTGTAGAAACAAATGCCACAGGATCATCAGCATCCATAGCAGACCAGGCTGAGATTCCATTCTGTGCTGCTGGCATTCAGGGGGACTTCTGGGTTTGGATGATGCAATTTTGGCATAGGCGAAGAGGAAACTTTACTGTTTGTGCAAATGTGATGCAACTGTCCAGTTACGGTGGTACATGTTAAGTAATGTAAATGTTGGATTAGTGGGGAGGCTTCATCTTTACATTGTATTGTTTATTTGCATAATTTCTGAAATAAGCAAATTTTAAGGAATTTAGTCACCTTGTTTATCTTTCCTAACCCCTGCAAAATGACCGCTCTCCAGGTGCTAAACATGGCTAGAAAATGTGCAGGCGTGTAATGGAAGACATTGCCAGCAGGAAAATGAGGCAGATCTCTGTGCTGCCTGTGAGAAGTCTCAGGAATGAGGCCTCCACGTCAAGAACATACAAACTAAGAGCCGCTTGAAAGAATGGGAGTTTTCTGTGAAAAATCCCATGTTTTTGTATTGAAAACCCAAAATTCAAAAAAATTCAATGAGCTGTAAGAAAAACACTAATTGCAAAAGTCTCTGCTTTTCAGCAACCACAGTGGGTCGAATCCTGGTCTGATATAAATTGGGAATAATTCCACTGAAGTGCAGGAGATATGCTAGCCGAACAAATTCCCATGGGGGTAGCTGGGAGCGGAGCATTGAACTGCGTTTTCAGTTCCATAGTTGAGGCAGTTGGGCTGTATTTGTAAGGAAGGGAGTTACCTTTCCCCACATTTCAGTCTGTCACCTTTATAGTGACAATTTAGTGAGAAATAGGAATTTGTTTTCCATCACTCCAGACCTATGTGGAACATTTACTCCCCACTGAGCAATGTCACTCAACTAACACTCTGCATCTGCTTTGCATGTCCACTCCCAGCCAACTGAATATTTCTGTTTGCAGATCTTGTTTTGTTTAAATAATGAAGCGTGGGTCAACATTTTGTTAGGAGGCAGGCTTTTTTTAAATCCACTCAGCCTTGGTATGGATTAAATGAGAGGAACCCCCTACACACACTGTGGAATACAAAGCCATTATTAAAGGTCACAATTTTCTAAAGGATTGTATAGAATGTCTATATGAATAAGCTACAGAATGTACAGTTCTATTTTCCATGGCTGGGGAGTATAAAGCAAGTTTGCTCAGTGGCCGATGTTTCTTTCAACTCAAACTTTGAAAGAAAAGCTATTTAACATGTTACTGACTCTATTTTTGGATTCTCTCAGTTAGTTTCTGGGCAGCTGGGAAACCTGCCTCCTATCTGATGGCCAGATATTGAAGGCATAATATCTCTCTGCAGGTTTGTCAGAGCTTTTCCATGATACAGTGTAGTATAAGTATATGCTGCATACAATATAAACAGAGGTTCCCTTTCTCTCTTACACTGTGGCCTAGTCAGATAAATTGTGTTGGTAGCACATCCAATGCCTTGTCTCTTGTCCTCATGGTTTTGCCTAAAGGTACTGATGTTAACACATACCATAAGAGTTGCCCCAGATAATGGAAGTGAAATTGGTGCCATTTCAATTTGGAAAAGAACTGCATTTAAAGGAAGTCTTTAAACTTTGAGGTCTTTAGTAACTCAATCAGAGGTTAGGGGTCTATTTCAGGAGTGGGTGAAGTTCTGTGGCCTGTAATATGCTGGAGATCAGACTAGATGATCACGATGGTCACTTCTGACCTTAAAGCCTATGAGTCTATGAAATATCTGTATTCAGAGTTCTGTTGTGACCTTTCAATGGTAGGAGATCTTGCCTGCAGTTTGTCAGCACTTCCACGATAAACTCCACTGGAAGTAAAATAGTTAGCAAGATTTTCTCTCCTTCCTCCCCAACATGCCCACCCTGTTGCTTTCCCGTGCACACACCTCCAATGGTGTGCACTTTGAGCAGTGCGAGTTTGAGCCTTGCACCCAGTGCAAATTTTTACAGCTTTCATTTTTAAATGTTCCACTTAAAAAAAAATGGAGAGGGTCGCTGTCAGCTTCTGAAATGGTAGATGAATGGTTCCAGGATAAGCCCCGGGAGTAACATCAGGTGTGGGGGCTTCTCTCATGTCAGGGTGTAGAGATGGTTGCAGGGAGGGGCCTAAGAGCAGGAAAGGTTTCTTCTCCTCCTAGCAGAATGAGTGCAAGTTTGGTGCTTTTCAGAGCCTCCTGTAGAGAAACATTTTTGAAATGAAAAGGCTTCATTTGGACTGCCTCTGGTAGGGGGAGGTAGGGAGACTTGTGTTGACAAAATGGTATCATGAGCTAGAAGGTAGGTGTGTCTCATTCAGTGCTCTCCCCTTCCCCCACCCAGCAGCTACGAATACACCTGTGCCTAATTTATTCCATCTCTGAGATGTGATAAGGTGCTTGAGTGCATGTACGGAGAGCTCTGCAGACCAGGTATATATATGCGCGCGTGCACACACACACCCACACCCCGTGTATCTCAAGCATTTGGCCTGAAACCTGTAATCATTGCTATCATTTCTAAGCCTGCCCATGGTGGTGGTGATGTTCCAGACAAGACAAATGACCTCGGAGTGTAAATCCAGCAGTATGGAGCCCCTGCATAGAACTGTGAGCAAATACTCTGCCAGGTCCCCTACTTGTCCTGCATTCACACACAATCACTGTAGGCTGAGATTTTTCCAAGCTGTCTCAGAGCTTCATCTGCCCCGTGTCCAAATCCTTTAGGTGGCTAAAATCTCTGCCAAAATGCTCATGTTACATATTGTCTGAATGTTACACTTTAAGAGGGAAATTTTCCCAGGCACAAGGGGCCAGTTTTAAACCATTCATAAAGAGAACCTTAATAATAAAAGCAGTAGGCATTATGACAGTGGCGTCTGCTCAGCAAAGCTATCATGGTGCTTGGTCAGTAGAGGCAGCAATCTTCTTTGCCTCTTCAACTGCAGTGTCCTAGCCTTTGTTTGAACAGGGGCACATTTCTTGGCTAGGAGCAAATAGGGCACAGCAGTTGTGTGGCACCTGTCTGCCACTCCTCTAGCCACAGTTTTAGACTTTTCTCCTTTTTAAAAATCCTCAGAAATTAACCATAAAATATCAATGCAATGTTAATGTTCGGCAATAAAAAGCCAGGAAATGCACAAGTCAAAGTTGAATGCAGAATCCTCTTGCTCATATGCATTATGGGAATCTTTAATTCCATGAGGTTAGCTGAGATACACGTGTATGAAGTTTGTAGCAAAAGGTATATTTTCAAAAGTATGATCACATGACTAAACATTTGCAATGTATATGTGCAGAGAAGCCCAATGAAGGTTAGGTATGCAATCTTAATTTTTGCATTTCCTGCCTTTTGTTAGCCAGCGTTGTACAGGCAAGCAATCTTTCACTGTTATCATTTGCATTTGACATACTATGACTTAACTAAATTAACGTTTCATTTTTTGTTATGTTTACACATTTGATTTTGTGCCAAATGGCTGTGTTTGCTCAAGGGGACTAAATTATTTTATTGTTGGGAGTGGTTCTTCTCTCTGTCACATGCACACATTAAGGTCTGAAGTACACCTTGTGGAAATGTTATCTGTACAGGAAAATATTGTATTTCCTTCCCTACCAATCAGTCACCAAATTTAAAAAGTTATACTCATGTTTTGTATTAGACTGACACATGAGGTGCAGTGGAGCCAAGACTGATTCTAACAACCCAATAACAGCTCCTATGTTTTAGCTAGACAAACATATGTACACCAGCACAAGAAACAAAATTCTGCTTCTGAGACTACAGCTACACTACAGCCAGGATCGATGCTCTGAGATCAATCCAGGGGCGGTCGTTTTAGCAGGTCTAGTGAAGACCCACCAAATCAACAGCAGATCGCTCTCCAGTCGACCCCTGTACTCTACCCCCAACGAGAAGAGTAAGGTAAGCCAACGGGAGAATTTCTCCCGTCAACCCCCCGGGGTAACTTGACCTAAGGTAGGTTGACTCCAGCTTACTTATTCATGCAGCTGGAGTTGCGTAGTGTAGGTCGACTTACCGTGGTAGTGTAGACATAGCCTCAGTGTTTCAGCTGTCATGGGCAGTTCATGGCACAGTGACCCCAGTAGCAACAACATCAGCAGTGCACAGAGCAGCAGCCACATGTGCAGCAACAAATCCAGCAGTGCTGTATGACTTCCAGAAGGAAGTTCCAATGTATTTGGAATAACTGGCATTATCTGTGGCTGTAGTCCATTTAGTATAAATTATCGACTGGTTGGCAGGAACTCCTTGCAGACTAACTTTTTGAATGTTTAAGAATGTGAAGTGTATTTAGCGTCTCCAAATTTCAGCAACAGGAGAGACCCTACCATGAATCTTCCTCAGTGGTTTAAAGCTAAGCATCTAACTTTCATAGATGTGATAGTTGTCATTCAGTTCCTCATTCGTTTCCTGCTGTATCTCCCATGGGTGTCTAAGACTTCCTTCCCCCACAGAAAAGTAGGCTGCAATGGACAGTCTCTTCTCTGTTTCTCCAACAATTCCTACCATGTAGTTGTGTTGTCAATATTAAAAGCTGCAGAACATTGAAATCTGCAAATGTGGGGACTGTCATTTTAAAAAATATCAAAACAAACAGCACAAGGCATAGCTGACTGATTGCATCTTTCATTTTTGTAATTATTTTAATAAATGCCTCCATAATGGGATTTACTTGAAGCAGTTGTTGAATCTCCAGGTGCTGCACCGGAGGGCCACAGAGACCAGGTATCTTGCAGAATCAATCCCACTTGCTTAGAGTGCACAGGGCCTTGATTATAACTCTTAAGGGCCTTGAGTAGGATACCCCCTGTGAAGTCTCAGAAGTGTAGTATAGCAATAGTGAAACCAGAGATGGCCCCAAACTGGATTCCCCCTTCTCCTAAACTTAAGCGAAAGCTTCGATCTGCCCTGAAAATTCACAGCTTGGATCTCAGACTAAAAGGAGCTGAACACCACCAAAGGTGCTGAGGGTACTCTTCAGTACACCATAGGAGATGATTGGCATTTTGGGCCTATTTATTATTACCCCCCTTTGTTTGCCTGTGGTAAAGTGACTTGCCAAGGTCACACAGGAAATATGTTGCAGAGCCCAGAACCTAGCTCTGCTGAGTCCCATTCCAGTGCCTTAATCCCAGAATCATTCTTCCTATGTCCGTTCCTACATAAACAGACAGTTCATAGCTTAGCTCATCTTGCTGAGCTAGTAAAGGATTTTAATTTTGACCTGCAGAGTAGACAGCGAAGTCTGCTAAAAGATGGGAAAAATTAAAAAGGCCTAAAACACTTATCTCTGCAACTCAGAATAAAAGAACCACTAATTGTACATGAGGAGACTTACAGGGAGAAAAATATTCCTACAGCTTTGCTAATTAACTCCTCTGATCATTCATTCAACTGGACTTCCAGTGAATTCTTAAGTGGGGCATGTGTGTTCTGGAGCACATGGCTATTTGCTGACTCATTCTCTCAACACTGCTTATTTCAGTGCTGTCAGATAGCAATTTTTTCTTGTGGCCAAGTGTTCTTCAGCGTTTGTCTTCCCAGTGGCTCCTGGTTCTTAGCATAAAGACATCCATTCTCATTTGTATATTTCTTTTGTTTGTTGTTCATGTGAGTCCCTCATCTGAGACGCTTGAAACCATTTCTTGCTGAATGAGATTTGCTCTTCTAATGGAAAAGCAGCTGCTTTTTATTTCTCTATATACTGTTGTTATTGCAGACAGCAGAAGTATGTGTCATGCTGGGGAGTGTTTCTTGAAGAGGTGAGAGAAAGGGATTTTCTCTTTTTTGCCCAACTAGAAAACAGATCCAGAAACTCCCGCATTCTGAAGTTTAATTTGACACGCTGTGGCTCACAGCAAAATCAGCTGGAGCTACTCTCTCTGCTTCATTGGGTGTTTGAGGATTTGTGTTTAAACAGTGTTAAATATTTAACTGTAGGTGCCAATAGTCAAGCGTTTACATTGTTTTTCTAGTGTATCTCACCATGGTGGCTAAGGGGTTTGTTTTTTTTTTTAAATCCCTTAGTGACAGCATAAGTTGCTGATGGGGCGTTTTGGTCTGAGTAAATTTCTCACTAGTTTCTAAGACTATTAAAATGTGCTAGATATTGGCACTGCATGGGTTAACTCTTGCCCATTTAAAAGGACAAAAATTGCAAGATTTTGCCAAATCAAAGTTGCATGTTTACAGAGAGATGGGTTCAGTCCTGCTTTCACTGAAATCCATGGTAAGCCTTGGATCGGGGCAGGAGCAGACGACACCTGTATACATAAAACTGCTATTTAATGCACTACTGCTACCCTGGTCCCTGTTTGTTAGCTTAATACTGTACAAGCTGGCACATGTACTAGGAAGTGCCCAAATCACAGGAAATACTGTTTCATAGTGTTGCCCCTTCTTCTGGCACCAGTGTCCTGCTGCTGACACTGGGATCAGCCCTTTGTGAGCAATAGCAAGGCTTTGCTGACCACTTTGCAGTGGTGGAGAAATCAGTGACTTGAAGTTTAGGTATATTCTAAATGTAAATTGCTTCATTTACACCACCACCACCCCCCCCCACACACACACAACCCTACCACACAGCCAGTCAAATAGCCTGGGTACAATTGCCTCTTTCAGTAATCTCAGGGCTTGTCTACACTTAATATGCTACAGCTGCATGGCTGTAGCACTTCCTCATAGACACTACCTCTGCTGATGGGAGGGATTTTCCCATTGCTGTCATTAATCTACTTCCCTGAGAGGCAGTAGCTAGGTTTACGGAAGTATTCTTCTGTCAACATGGTATCGATTTAGGCTGACTTAACTATGCCACTTGGGTGTGGATTTCTCACACCCTTAAGCAACATAGTTATGCCAACCTAATTTTCCATTTCCAAATTTGTTAGTCTCTAAGGTGCCAGAAGTACTCCTTTTAATTTTCCATTGTAGATCAGGCTTTAGCCCCCACACCAATGGTGCATTCCCAGAACTTTACTGTGTGCAACAGTTTCCTCTTCACAGAACTTTCTAGCAATAATACAACCTTTCTTCAGGGACTAAAAACTTGCTGACCCATTCAGAAAGAGTTTGTAAGACTATGTATAACTGCATCATCTGGTGACTCCTACCATAACAGTATCATAGCAAAAAACAAAAAAAATACTGCAAGCCCCCTCAAGTGATCAAATGGCCCAAACAATTATCCTGTTTGACATTGTACCTGTGCCTGGGTGTTGGAAGTTTTGTAAACAATGAATTATGCTCATCCAACAATTCTGTTCACCCATATCAAGCAGTCCACAACATTGTGCAAAGCTCAAATCAGCTTTGGAATTAAAAAATAGGAAACTTGTCAAAGCAAAGTATAAATACTTTGTAACAAGTACAGTTAAGGAGTACTTTCACGGTTTATTAACTGGTTTGGAATGTAGTATCCAAAACAGAGATAAGAATAGTACAGAATAAAACAAGTCAAAGAACTGTTAAACTGGTAGGTTGGATTTTAGTGATATGTAAAGAGTTTTATAACTTGTAAAAATCATACTATAAATGCTACTAGCTGAAATGCCTATCTTTGAAACACATGTTCTGTTTAAGGTGAGCACGCTGTAAATTTATTTTCCAGAAGTAGTATGTATGTATGTCTCCTTTTCATATTGTACTTTTGCCTTTAGACAATAAATTTAGCTTTTTGGTCTCTTGAACATTAAGAACAAGCCACATGTGTACTCAAACAATTGGCTACACATTTTAGCATATGTTTAAATGCCAAAAGAAGGGGAGGAGAAAACACTACTGTAGTGAATCTCAGAGCCAGCATTTTCTGCCCTTTTTTCCCCAGTTCAACCATTCTTCAGTTCTGCATAGTCACTGCCAAGAGCTAATTTCTAAATATAGTTTTGTCAACTATTCCAAGTTTGTGAAATTCATGGACAAATTCCTGCAGGAGTACAGAACATAATTCCAGACTCTGAGGAAGATAAACTGATAGCAAGATCATCCCTACAAGCCTCAGCTGATGCAGCGGACACAGCCTTTTTTTGATGTTGACAGCTGTTGTCATGAGCTGAGCATCATGGCTTCATTCCTCGGAATTCCCCAGGGAAATTCATTCCACAATGGAGAATATGCCCTTTGAAGTGAATAATCATTACACCAATTGAAAGATTCTAGGGCATCCCTCCACTCACTGGAGAGCTACACTCCATTACTAAGAAAGAAGTTTGATAGACCTCAGAGGTACAAGTCTTGACCAGCACCTCAACCCTTCTATCACTAAAGAGGCTATAAACCACTGTGGAAGCAACTGAAGCTGCAGTGGAGCAAGCATATAATGCTCCTCATCCTCCTGCTAAAAATTCTTTTGACAGGACTTTGGAGAGCTGTGAACCACAGTAGATGCCACATCCATCAACCCTGAGCCCCAAGAGCCAATCTGGAGGCTATCTAGTCTGCTTTGCCCAAGCCTGGCAGATAACAAAGATGAGGTCTTAGCATAATTCATTCTGGCTACCCTATAGAATTAATCTCCCCACAACCTCTGGAACCCTCTTCCCATCTCTCTTCAGGGACCGCTCTTGAGAGTAAGCTCATTCAAGAGGTGAATTCCCTCCTTCTGAAGGGAGCCACAGATCTGGTACTTCCTCAACTGTGTGTGTGTGGGTAAGGGATTTACTCAAATTATTTCATCACACCCAAGAGATGTGGAGACCCTCGGACTTCAGACAACTCAATGCCTTTATCAAAAAATTGTGTTTCAGAATGGTCACCCTTTCATCAATAATTTTGTCACTGAACAGAAACCAATAGTTCACAGCTCACAATATGAAGAATGCCTACTTCCATCTAGACATCCAATCCTCCCCCACACACACACACACAAGGTTCTTTAGGTTCACTATGGGCCTGAAACATCATCAATACAAGGTGCTCCCCTTCAGCCTTGCTGTAGTACCAAGGGTATTACAAAAGTACTCTCAGAAGTGGCAGCTCACTTCTGGTGCCACCCGTCATCGGTTTTCCACTACCTCGATAACTGGCTGCTGACAATGAAGTCTTATGAAGTATTGGTTGGGGACATAATTGATGCTGGTCCTCTACAATTGTTGGGGATCTGCGTAAACACAGAAAAATCTGTTTAGATTCCAACACAATCCAGAGAGCTTATCAGGGTGACTCTGGACTTCATCAGGGCCAAAGCATATCTTCACCAGGACAAATTTCAGTCCTTGAAGGAATTTGTCACTCAACTCAGACTGAGCCCACAAACGTCGACCCATTCATGACTCATCCTTCTAGGTCAGGAGTGGGCCACATCTGGCCCTTCAGAGGTTTTAATCAGGCCCTTGAGCTCCCGCTGGGAAGCAGGGTCTGGGGTTTGCCCCACTCCACATGTGCCATGGCTCCTGGCAGCAGAGGCACATCCCCAGTCCAGCTCCTACATGTAGGGGCAGCCAGGGGGCTCCGCATATTGCCACTGCCTCAAGGGCTGCCCCCACAGCTCCCATTGGCCAGGAACTGTGGCCAATGGGAGATGCAGGGGCAGCGCCTGTGAACAGGGCAGTATGCAGAGCTTCCTGGTTGCACCTCCATGTAGGAACCGGGGGTGGGGGGACGACATGCTGTCACTTCTGGGAGCACTTGAGGTAAGTGCTGCTCAGAGCCTGTGCCCCAACCCGCAGCCCTGATTTCCTCTGAATCCTCTATCCCAGGACAGAGCACCCTCCTGCACTCCCAGCCCCTCATCCAAAAGTCCACACCCCCAGCTGGAGCCCCCACATGCCCCAACCTGCTGCCCTAGCCCAAAACGCCCCCTGAACTCCTCATTTCTGGCCCCACCCCAGAGCTGGCAACCCCAGCTGGAGCCCTCACCCCCTTCTGCACCCAAACCCCCAATTTCATAAGCGTTCATGGCCCACCATATGATTTCCATATCCAGATGTGGCCCTTGGGCCAAAAAGTTCGCCTACCCCTCTTCTAGGTCATATGGATTCCTGCATGTATGTTATGACCTTCATGAGATTTCAGCTTTGCTTCCTGCAGACTTGACTTCAGACAGTAGGAGCAAGCTAGTCTCTGGGGTGTGGAGTCAAGGCTCCAGAGGAGATGCTCTTTTAGTTCGTTGGTCGGGACATCTGATGTATGCCTTCACACCAATTCCTCTCTTACCTCAGGTTCTGAGGAATATCAGGCAGGATGGAGCAGCAATAATTGACTGCTCCCAGATGGTTCAGACAATTCTGGTTCCCTACCACAGGGGTGGGCAAACTTTTTGCTGCAAGGGCCACATCTGGGTATGGCAATTGTATGGTGGGCCATGAATGCTCATAAAATTGGGGGTTGGGGTGTGGACTGTGGGGTAGGGTTAGAAATGAGGAGTTCAAGGCTCAGGAGGGGGCTCTGGGCTTGGGCAGCAGGAGGGTGCCAGGGGTGCAGGCTCTGGTTTTCACTTATCAAGCAGCTCCTAGAAGCACCGGAATGTCCCCACTCTGGCTCCTATGCAGAGGCATGGCCTGGCAGCTCTGCATGATGTCCCGTCCACAGGCGCTGCCCCTGCATCTCCCATTGGCTGCAGTTCCCGGCCCTTGGGAACTGCAGGGGTGGCACTTGGGGCGGAGGCAACATGTGGAGCCCCCTGGCTATCCCTACATGTAAGACCCGGAGCAGGGACATGCCTCTTCTTCCAGGAGCCATGCCACATGTGGAGTGGGGCAAGCCCCGGACCCTGCTCCCCAGCAGGAGCTCAAGGGCTGGATTAAAGTGTCTGGGCCATAGTTTGCCCACCCCTGCCCTACCACCTTTGTTTGTCACCATGACCAGTCATCAGTTTACAGACCTTCCCAGACCTATTGATAAAGGCAGAGTCAATCATTCCAATCCAGTTTCCTTCTACCTGTCAGCCTGGGTTTTAGAGGAGCATCGAACCTAGAAAACTCATGTTCAAAAGCAGTTTGGGCCATCCTTAACAATAGTAGGAAGGAGACCACTAGGCAATGCTACGTAGCTAAGTAGAAAGGGTGTCAGCCTGGTTGCATGGTCCTCAGCTAGAGGACTCCAATATCCCCACTATTTTGGAATATCTTCTCCCCTTAAGTACATCAGGTCTTTCTCTCAGCTCCCTATGGGTTCACTTCATGGCTGTCAGCACCTACCACCCTCTGACGATATCCACTCAGTTTTCACCCATCCTGTGAAAATAGGTTTTCTAAAGAGACTAGTTAGAACTTTTCCTCCTGTGGATAAGCCTACCCTGACATGGAACCTCAGTCTTGTCTTCTCAGAATTAAGAAGGACTCTGAGCTCAGGGATTCATGTTGATTAGCCTACTTATCCATGAAAGTCACCTTTCTAAATTGCCATCACCTCAGCAAGAAAGGTGGGTGAACTGGGATTTTATCCCCAAGGATAAAATTTCTCTAAGGCTACACCCTAAGTTTGCCCCCAAAGTGATCTTGGATTTCCTTCTGAATCAGACAATCCATCTGCACACTTTCTTCCTGAAATCCTACACCACCAGTGAAAACAAAAGGCTTCATGCCCTGGACATCTCTTGAGCCATGGTGTTCTACTTCCAAAGAACAAAGCTATTTAGGAAATCACTTAAACTATTTAGAACATTTGTAGAATGGATGAGAAGGAAAGCATTCTACTCCTAAAGGCTTTCCAAGTGGATTTCAGGATACATTGTGCTGTGATACAAGCTGATGAATATTACTCACCACAGGGTGTTATAGATCAGTCTACACGTGCTTTGTCTCTAACTTCTCTAAAGATGTTCTTGTCAAAAATCTGACAAGCAGCAATATGGGATGTGGTACATATCTTTTTAAGACATAGTACAGGCTTCTGCACTTGATACATCTCAATACCACTGACAGGAGCACTGCTGTATCCCAGAGATCTTCACACATCCCTCCTTAATGACTGCCTCTTGTCAATCACCCACAGGGAAATACATATAGGGACTATGATGTTCCCCTCTGGTGCTATCTGGGCCAGTGATCTGCTAGTCACTCCAATCCTTGACTCTGGGAGCCAGCCTTACCCTGCTCTGCTGTGAAACCCCCTCCCCCTTGGCTGTTCATGCACAGCCTCTGGCATATAAGCTGTTCCTTGGACTGTGCAACTGAAAGACACTAACCAATATCTTCAGTCCCAGACACAACCCTACGAACCTCCATCTTGCACTGTCCAGTTATGCCTGCTGAATGCTGCAAGCTTATATGAATTCTTCAGTTTAACAAAGAAATTGAAACGTACCAGGCTTGTTATCCCAAGGGGAGCCTCTGACACCCTTCAAACCAAATGCACTGCTTCAGGTAGAACAAACAGATTAACTATAAAGATGTTTTGAGTGATTAAAAGTCAAAACATAAGTCAGATTTGGTCAAATGAAATAAAAGTAAAACACATTCTAATCTCATCTTAACACTTCCAATGCCCTTACAAACTTAGATGCTTCTTACCACAGGTTGGCTGGTTACTCTTCAGCCAGGCTCTCCCCTTTTGATCAGCACTTCAGTTGCTTGGTGTGGTGTCTATAGCTGTAGGTGGGAGAGAGAGGAAGAGTATGGCAAACGTCTATCCCTTTTATCATGTTCTTTCTTCCCTCTTGGCTTTGCCCTCCTCCCTTCAGAGTCAGGTGAGCATTACCTCATCACAGTCCCAAATGGACCAAGGGGGGGAACTCACTCAAGAGTCCAACAGATCCTTTTGTTGCTGCCTAGGCCAGCACCCTTTGTTCCTGTGAGGTTGGACTGGGTAGTCCCATACATGCCCTGATGAGGTGTGACCTGCCTCTCTGCTCTTGGAGAGTTCTTGGCTGGGCTTATTTTGAGCCATGAAGACATTTTCAGCCTAATAACTATATAACATGAAATTATAGCCACCATGCCCAGTGCATCATGAGCCTTCTGAAGACACCCGACATGACAAACTTTGATACCGCACAATCATTTTATGAGGGTGAACATGGGGATGCTGTGTGTTCCCCCAAGCTATAGAGCATCACAGACTATCATTCAAAGAAGAATGAAAAAGTTACTTACTACAGTAATTGGAGTTCAAGATGTGTGGTCTCTCGCTGTATTCCACTGCATGGCTTCCTTGCCCTCTGCTTTGGATCTTGGACACATGATTTGCAATAGAGAAGGAACTGGAGAAGTGGTTGATCTACACTGCCCCTTATTGTCCTCTGTTTAGAGCATGAGGAGGAGAAGAGCACAGGCACAGACTAACAGATAAGGCTAGAAAAAGATATTCCCGTCAGTTGCATGGAGCACATGTGGAATACAGGTAGACTATGCATCTTGAATAACTCCAGTTCCTGTACTAAGTAACTTCTTTCCACTGATTACAGTAATAACTTGGCCTACAGAATGTACTTTCTCCCAGATTGCAGGTTCAAGGATATGGATAATAATGAGAAATGGACATGATCTGATTAGTTTGCATCTGGATCCAAAGTTTGCATGTTCAGTTCCAGAGTTTTGGTCAATCCATGACAGACAAGGGGGCTCAACGGTAAGATTCAGAAATGGATTTGAACTCCCCTAAAGGACTGTTAAGACTTGGTTCAGGCCCTTGTCTAAGGCTTGTGTGTGAAAGTATCAAGTTAAGCCTTCTTGATCCTGCTCTTTTGCATCCCAACAGGGATTCAAAGTTGTTGCTCTGTAGGATCAAAGGCAACTTGTTCCAATATCCTCTTTCAAAAGGACAATAAGAAAAGAAAGTTTCACTATCACATGGTCAAACTCAGAACCCAACTTATGTAGCTTGTGGAACTGCAAGGGAATTGTCATGGATGGCAGAAGCATGCAGATAACAGAAGCCACAGGAGTGTGGGTGGATGGACAGAGGATATTTCCTTTTTGGCTTGTGAATGAGATAAGGAGCTAGAGAAAATGAGCAAATACAAATTCTGGCTGATCAGCAAGACAGACTTATTTTGTGCACTATAATAGCCCATCTCACCTGACAAGACAGGACTGAGGTGCCTGGTCTAGACAGCACAAACCTGTAAACAGTTCTGAAGGCCCCAGCTTTCTCTTTCACCAGTTCCCCAGGCTATCACCCAGGGGTCCTAACAGTGCTGCTCCTAATGTACAGCTCCAGCTACTTCCTCATGTCCCAGAGGGCGTAGAAGAGAAGAGAGGTGAGTGAATCCAAGGACCAGTGGCTGAGAGGGAGTCCAACAAATCCATGACAGTGTGGCTGAGAGAATGGGGAGGAATGAAGGGGTCGCAGCTAGAGAGGAAGGAAGAAAGGAGGTAGAAATTGAAGGAGAAGAGAGAAGAAGAATGTGGGGAGTGCAAAGTGAGAAACAGGAGAATGAGGGAATGAAGCAGCAAACACAACAAGTGCTCAGGAAGAATGTAGAAATGAGGTAGGAGTCAGAAAAACGAAGGGGGACAGATTTAATTAAATGTTTCTCAAAGAAGCCAAGAATGGGGTAAGAAATCTAATACAAGAGCTGTCAAAGACAGTATCTGGGAACACAGTACAGTAAAGATGGCTTATTCCCACCTTGCCCTTTCATGTAATATCTGGATTTTTCTTTCAGAAAAGGGAGGTGGAAGAAAGGAAAGATGATGATTGATTGAAAAGAGGGCGAGTGTGTGCACCCTTTTCTCAGATATCAAATCCTTCACACAAACTTCCTGGACTTTCACCAGTGCCTTCCCCCCCTCACACACAATATAGGTATCCCAATTTCCCTCTTTGAGAAGCTGGTCATCTGACCCATTGGAATCTGAATACAGACAACAGATCTGAAAACAAAAAACACTGTAGCAGATAAGTGTTCAAAGCTAGCAGGTGAGCTTTTAAGGATACACAACTCTTTAGTGAAGGGCACTGCTACCTTGTTAGATGATGAGACAGGAAGAAGCCTCAGCAGGCTTGCAGTCATAAGGCACAGCCAGTAGTTCAGGGCTGAGGGAGCAGATCTTTACCTTGGGTTCCTGAGGTATAGAATCACAGGAAGAACAAAGCCTCATAAGTAAAAATTCTTTATTCATTTCCATGCATGAAGCATTTCTTTAAGGTAATGAAAGAAGCACAACTGATCCAAGCACGTTGAAAGAAAGAGGACGGTGCTCCTTTAAAAAGAGCTGCTTAACTTTATTAACATAGTTAGTAGTTATAGAAGTGTAATCAAATCTCACAGGAAAGGAGGGTGTAAGATAGTAACTGCAAGAGCCAGCATGATCCTGCTTATAGCACTGCTCAATTGGCCCCTGTATATCAATTACGTTGGGGTGAGAGTGGTTCCCCATTCCTCTGGGACATCAGGTGTTTGCTACTTCCAGGAGCAGGAGACTGGACCAATGGGCTGAGTCTGTATGGTGAATAATGTCTTCCTAGTGGCCATTAAAAAAAAGTTTAGTTTTTTTGTGAAACCACTGGCTGATTTAACTTAGAAAACCTGGAGAGGAATGAACATGAACCTCACAAGAGGTTAATTTTCTCATCCTTTTTTAAAAATGCACCTTTTATTAAGTGGGTTAATTGGCTTTATATGTACCTGTAGCAACACAATGACTTACTGGTGCGGTGCCTCCTGATGATTGTCTGGGAATTAGCTCTTTCCAGCCTTCAGAGTGCCCTCTGCAGTCCAGTGTCTTACCTGCCACTGGCCTTTACCTGGGGTTCTGCCCCAGAAGTACCACCACACTCTAGGTTTCCCCTCCCAGGGAAACCCCCAACCTCATCTTGCCTCAGCGGCTACTGCCAGTCATCATCTAGATCCCACTCACTGGGGCAGACTGCAGTCTAATAGCTACTCATCACAGGCAAGGGGATAGGAGCAGCTGCCTCTGCCTAACCCTGGGCTGCACCTCTGCAACCCCAGTACCTGTGTAGGCCTTCACCAAGGCCTGCAGCCTGGGGGTTTACCAGGCAGGAGCTCCCCTTGCCCTATCCATAGCCCTGCTCCACTCAGGGACCTTCCGCTCCCTCCTAGGCATGCAGGTAGCCCTCCTCCCTCCAGGGTCTGAGTGAGACTCCTGCTTCAGGCCCACAGCCCTCTTATAAGGCCAGCTGTGGCCTGATTGGGGCATGGCCCCAGCTGTGGCCACTTCCCCCAATCAGCCTAGGTTTGCTGCTTTCACTCCTTTTCCCTAACCCTCTCCAGGGCTGCTTTTACTATTGGCTCCCCAGGGCTCTCCAAGGGCTATTTTAACCCCTTCAGGGCTGGAGTGTGTTGACCACCCTGCTACAATACCCCATTTGCACCATATCTTAAAAGAGTGGTAGTTCTGTAAGCTACCTCCCTCCCCATTGACAAGCACATCAGGTTCCTGCAGAAACTAAAGCAATTTTTTGCATGGATAGATAATATTAAGGAAGTTTTTATTTTTTTTTAGCTTTTTGATGTGATTTAGTAGTTGGAAAGGAGGAGAACCCAGTGCCATATGATTCTGTGAACTTCTGACACAACCCCTTTGGGCCACCAATGGACTACAGTTCAAAAATCGCTGTCCTGTAATCTCCAAGGAATATGGAAGATACACAGGGAGGTAACCAACGTGGCCTTTAGAAATAGCTGAATTATGCTTCATTGTTTTTTTTCTTGTGGCTTACGCATGGAGAAGTATACGCTGCCTGTGAAACTTTGAAAAGCTTAACGGAAGTGAAACAGGAAGTCTGATCCTTTCACAGTTTGTTGATCTGTAAAGACGAGCTGAGTCTGTAAACTGACTTTCTACAACTGACAAAACAACTGGGGGGGGGAAAAAATCTAGTTGGAAGGAGCCCCAAGAGAGGAGATGCTGAGACGCCTGGACAGAGGAGAGAGCAAGAATAGAGAGCAACTCACTGAACCCGTAAAAAGCAAAAGAGTTAACCAATCATCAAAAAAAAACATTGGTGAGTTTGTGGAACTGAGTTCTAAGTGCTGGAGTCTCATCTAGACTCACTGTGAACAATTAGAGAAAGCTCTTGGTGTTGAGGATGATGTCCTCATAGGCACTGTTTATACGCATGGGTTTGATTACATGTGGTATTTCAAATGTAACCAACAATGACCAACAGGGAAAGCATTCTTTGGCTGTTAATGATGGAGAAACTGAAAGACTGAAGCAAAGTCTAATGTCCAGCAGGTCATTAGTTGTCCGGAAATAGATGTTTCCCATTCTTTCCACAGAGCTGGCCACAGAGATGCCCATGTCTTTTTCTTGAGTTAATGCAGTTATGATGCTGGCTTTCCCACAGATGGGAGTGGGAAATATAATGAAAAACAAAAATAGACAGTGAGATTAATTATTTTAAAAAGGACACAGTATATCTATGGCAGTAACGACAGTTAAAATACCTTAATATTTGTATAACATAACTTCCCATTTAAGCAACTGCTGTAGTTGCCACGGGGATGTTGTGTGATCATGAATAAGAGAAGGCAATCCATGTGAAGGCTCTGCCAGGGTTTAATTGATTTCTTCATTAGGAGAGGAAGTGTCCTTGAGACACTTTCTATAATGATGTAGTTTACCCTATCCAAAAGTTTATGTAAGTTTCCTCACAAGATAGAACATGCAATGTTTTCAGGTAGTAGCATCCCACAATCTGTAGAGTTGTCTAAGTGTCCTAAACTTGCTGATCTTGGTATAACTCAAAAAGAAAAGGAGTACTTGTGGCACCTTAGAGACTAACAAATTTATTTGAGCATAAGTTTTTGTGAGCAGTTACTTAAACAGGAAGTTATATTACACAAGTATTAAGGTATTTTAACTGTCGTTACTGCCATAGATATAATGCGTCCTTTTTAAAATAATTAATCTCACTGTCTATTTTTGTTCTTCATCGATGAAGTGAGCTGTAGTTCACAAAAGCTTATGCTCAAATAAATTTGTTAGTCTCTAAGATGCCACAAGTACTCCTTTTCTTTTTGCGAATACAGACTAACACGGCTGCTACTCTGAAATCTGGTGTAACTCAGTACATGTCTGGTCAAGAGGCTCTGGATAGACACTAAGTTGAAATTTCAACTTGCTTACAAATGCCCACAATATCCTCTGGAAACCCCAGCAGCATGATGTTAGATCCTGTTTATTGGCAGCAAAGTCACTAAAATCCCAGAGAGTCTGTCAGTGTGGTACAGTGGCATGAAAAAAATACCTGCAATAGAAAATGTGGGAAACAGTGTCAAACTTTAGCCATTCTCAAGGGATAGCCTTTGCAGAATTTTCCTTGTGTCTTCATGGAAGTCACATGTATCTTTTAGGTCAGTGGTTCCCAAACTTGTTCTGCCACTTGTGCAGGGAAAGCCCCTGGCGGGCCGGGCCGGTTTGTTTACTTGCCGTGTCTGCAGGTTCGGCCGATCGCAGCTCCCAGTGGCCGCGGTTCGCTGCTCCAGGCCAATGGGAGCTGCTGGAAGCAGCGGCCAGTACGTCCCTCGGCCTGTGCCTCTTCCAGCAGCTCCCATTGCCCTGGAGCAGCGAACCCCGGCCACTGGGAGCTGCAATCGGCCGAACCTGCGGATGCAGCAGATAAATAAATCGGCCTGGCCCGCCAGGGGCTTTCCCTGCACAAGTGGCAGAACAAGTTTGGGAACCACTGTTTTAGGTAAACATTAGTTACAGTGAAAATATTTTATAACTAGGGGCTCTGACGGAGCTTGGCTCTGCCAGGGTTTAATTGATTTCTTCATTAGTTCCCTCTGTAATTTCCCAGGCTTGTTTTGAGATGAAATTACCTTTCAGACAAGTTTCCTTGTTAACAGCACAGTTCAGTGGGATGTTTCCACTCCCAACCCATCAATAGCAGAAATTATTCTCTGTTTGGGAAGAATCTGCTCTGCTTTTGTCTCAGGTGATCCTAGTTTTGATCTAGACTGCCTTCCTTTGATTAGCCATACAATGGATAACTTTTACTCCAAACCCTCAGTTAATAATGAATTCTGTAACATCCTGAGCTTAGTATATTAACAGGTCACAGGGTTGATTGGTCCTTTAAGGGAGCTGGGCTCAGCATCAGCCATGCTTAGTTAACTAGGTGAGGCTTCCTGTAAGAGCATGCTTAGCTTGGTACATGGAGAGAATGGTAAAGAACAGGCAGGTGATAGTGTCAGAGACCAATAGGGAGAAAGAAGATGTTCTACAGCAGAGCCAGATGAGTGTCAGGTGGTGTTAGAGGCTCTCCAAAAGGGGCCCAGTGAAAAAGCCTAGAGAGAGAGAGAGAACGAACGAACCAGAACCTAGGGAGGGGCTGTGGAAAAGGCCTAGACACAGACACAGACATAGGTAGGAAATGATCCCAGGAGGTGAAGCAAGAGGTCTGAATAGGTGGACTTGGGCTGCCTGCTACAGGGTCCCTGGATGGGAAACCAGAGTAAGGAAGGGTCTGAGTTCCTCTGTAGGGCCACTGGCAAGGAGGTGGTGTGAAAATCCCTTGCCACAAGAGAGAGGACAACAGCCTGGAATCAGGATGAAGACCAGCATGAGGTTGCTGGATGCCAGTTTGTTTTGTTGGACTTTGTTTACCTCCCAGAAAGAGAAGCAGAATTTGGCTGGAGGGCTAAATCATTAAAAAGCACTTGAATTGCCATAGCCAAGAGTAGGAGATTGAAATGCCTGGAACTAGATGAGGGGAAATTGAAGCACAGAGCATCAGGTACCATGGTGACTTTGTCTGCCGACCACTGTAGGATAAGACACTACCTTGTAGCCCCAGAACAAATCTCAGTGACATAAGCCTTAAAAAATGGATATCTAGTAAACGACTCCAGGAGCATCACAACTCACCTTCCCATATGTGTTCATTAACAATGTCCATCACAAATGGGATCTCGAAATTCAGAGCCATAGGCAACATGTGGGATTAGATGCTGTCCTCCACTAGTCACAGCACTGAAATATTTTAATTCAGATCTGATTTTTTTTACTGGGTTTAAGTGATATTTGATGGCCTTTTTTAAACAAGAGATGTTTTATCCTTGTTGTTTCCTTTGAAAGTACTGAGAAACAAGATGCAAATTTACTGCCTATTGTATCAATTGGGACTACTCTGGATTCAAGGCTACATTTGACACTCATGTATTAGGGTTGGAATCCAGAATTCCCATATTTTAATCTGTCACATCAATTTCTTCCTTTGTTTCTTAACATTTTGAAAAGAAGAGGGAGGGTACAGATAAGGAGGGTGTATAGTGCTGAAATATATCAGCAGGCGTTTGCTGATGGTAAGCTGAAGAAGTCACATGCTGATGTTTTAGACTAACATCCTGTTGGCATTTTATAACATTTTAAAAACAAAAAACTGATAAAATTGGCTACATCGAGAGGATGAAGCAAACTAATTGTTCCCAACTGTATCACTTTCAGGGTGTAGACAGGTCCTTAAAATTAACTTCTCTCTAGTTGCTAACCCTTTGGGGGTGGGAGAAAAAACACCTATGCCACTGAATAGAAGCAGGTGAAATATCACTTACTTGCTCCTGAAAGGGTAACCAACTTTAAATTTGCACTTTTAACTGCAAATGTTTTACCCACTACTGTGACAAATAACACCTACGTTTGCAGTGACTGAAAGTGATAGGCAGGGTGGGATTCTCTTTCTCAGTTTGACTGTTCAGTATGCAATCAGTTTGTTATATCTTTTGTTTTTTCTAATGAGTAAAAGAGAATTAAAACCACTTTTAAACAATAGGATAAGTGTGACCATAAAATAACAAATTAGCAGGAGGATTCAGGGGAATGTGTAGGATGCCTTTAGCTCAATTTTTCAAAACTGACAAGCTGGCAGTACAATATCTCCTTAAAAACGCCAGCATGTTTGCTACTAGGTGGTTTCTATTTGGTTAACAGGGGAGGCTGATGGATTGGTGGGGAAAATAGAGGGAGCACTTTTTTTTGAATTTGGGTCAAACCTGCATATCATAATGTTGTGATGCATACAAGCTGAGACAATTGTTAGTCTCCCCAACAAGCTATTTGAGAGCCCTGTTACTTTCCTGCCATGTTAATTGGATCTGCATATTAAGAGTGGGGCACACCTAGGAAATCTTAGGGCTTCTCTGTGCACACCAGCTGCACCATTAGGGGACTGACCAGCCCAGTACACCTGCAGAAACTCCTTATGGGGAAAAAAGAAAAGGAGTACTTGTGGCACCTTAGAGACTAACAAATTTGTTTGAGCATAAGCTTTCGTGAGCTATAGCTCACTTCATCGGATGCATTCAGTGGAAAATACAGGGGGGAGATTTATATACACAGAGAACATGAAACAATGGGTGTTGCCATACACACTGTAACCAGAGTGATCACTTAAGGTGAGCTATTACTAGCAGGAGAGTGGGGAGGGGGGAGAACCTTTTGTAGTGATAATGAAGGTGGGCCATTTCCAGCAGTTGACAAGAACTCCTGAGGAACAGTGGAGGGAGTGGGGGAAGGGATAAACATGGGAAAATAGTTTTACTTTGTGTAATGACCCATCCACTCCCAGTCTTTATACAAGCCTAAGTTAATTGTATCTAGTTTGCAAATTAATTCCAATTCAGCAGTCTCTCATTGGAGTCTGTTTTTGAAGTTTTTTTGTTGAAGGATAGCCACTTTTAGGTCGTAATCGAGTGACCAGAGAGATTGAAGTGTTCTCTGACTGGTTTTTGAATGTTACAAATCTTTTTATTCTTAATCCATTTATTCTTTTACGTAAAGACTGCCTGGTTTGACCAATGTACATGGCAGAGGGGCATTGCTGGCACCTGAGGGCATATATCACATTGGTAGATGCGCAGGTGAGCGATCCTCTGATAGTGTGGCTGATGTGATTAGGCCCTATGCTGGTGTCCCCTGAAGAGATATGTGGACGCAGTTGGCAACGGGCTTTGTTGCAAGGATAGGGGTTCCTGGATTGGTGGTTCTGTTGCGTGGTTGCTGGTGAGTATTTGCTTCAGCTGTAAGTCACGAAAGCTTATGCTCAAATAAATTTGTTAGTCTTTAAGGTGCCCCAAGGCCTCCTTTTCTTTTTGCGAATACAGACTAGGGGGGCTGCTACTCTGAAACCTGTCCTTATGGGGAGTGCGTCCACGCTGGCGCCTCTGGCAGGGGCGCATGTCCCAACAGCCGTGGCCACCGGGCAGCACTGGCATGGCTAAAAGCAGGGGTGCTCTGCTGGTACCCCAAAGTCCCCCACCCTGCCTGCAGTGCGGGAACCTTTGGCTGGGGCGGGGGACATTGAGCTCCTATGCCCTAAATCCCCTCGGCTCTAGACGGCGGGAGGCCCCGCTGTGCCTGCCCACCCCCCGCAGAGAGGGGGAGGCTCCCCTCAGTGGCGCAGGCGGCAGAGCCCGAGGGAGCGCGGCCCCCGAGCCGGGGGTGGGAGCGGCAGCGGCAGCGGCAGCGCCGGCAGCTCCTCCCCGGCGGCGCGGCCTGTCCCCAGGGCCCCGCCCCGCACTCCTGCCCCCTGCGCGGCACTCCCGGCAGCGGCGGCCCCGCAGGTGAGAGGCTCTCCCGGGACCGCTCGCGCTTGGCGGCTCCCGGGCTCGGGGCTCGTGGCAGGTGCCGCCCCGGGGATTCCCCGCCCTTCCCCTCCGCGCGCGCGCCCGCGCGCCCCAACCAGCTGCTGCCGCTGCCCGCGCTGCACCAGCCGCCCCCGTCTCTGCCCGTCGCTAGCGTGCGGCGGGCGCCAGAGGATGCCCCCTTCCCCCCCCCCCCCCTTCGGCTGCGTCCTGGGGTGGGCGGCTGGGACCTGAGGGGGTTTCGAGGCGACTCCCCCTCTCCACTGAGCAACGTGGGCGAGCCCGGGCTCATGGCGAGGGACTACGGCGGGGCTGGGCTCTGGCCGGGCGAGGAGTTTCCCCTCCCTCTCTCGCAGCATCGGCGGCTGCCCCGCGCGCCCACGACTGGCCCGCGGGAGGCTGGTTTTCTCGCACGGTGTGGACGGGGCAGGAAAGAGGGGAACGGCCACGAGATGGAGAGCGCCTGGGGGTGCGGCGTGTGGACCCTGCAGGGCTCGGGGAGAGCGATCGGGGTCCTTCCCCTTTCAGTCAGTCTTGGCACACGCGGGGGGGGGGGGCGTTTGGCTTCCAGTCCAAGGGGCGTTTTCTGTCAGCCTCCCCTACCTCCTGTTATGGCAGGTGCCAGAGGGTGCGGCCACGCTGCCCACCCCACGCCGGGAAAAAGATGAGGGCAAAGAGCTTTCTTTACATTAGTCCTCCCCCCCCCCGTGGTTTTAAAAAAAGAAAATGCGTGCCTTTGTTGTGATCTAGCGGCTCCTCCTCTACTGCCAACAGCTTGGGGAACTGTTGATAGGGGATTATATTCATAGATCTTTTTATGCTCAGTTATTTGAAGGTTCCTTGGCAAGGAGTATAAATACTTGAAGGGTCTACAGAGATTTAAGAGAGACTTAATAATGCTCAGCTTTCTTCCAGTTGTGCTCTCTGTGTAAGAAACAAAAAGCCCACGGTACTGCTGGGACCGTTTAATAGAGACCGCGCATGGATTTGACTGAGGCCAGAGATTTTGGGGTAAACAGTGCCTTGTAAATATTGCAAGGTTCCAAGGGGGGGGGGTGTTTAAGGTGCGGGGGGGAGGAATTCCAGGAAGGGATTATATTTTTTGAAAATGGAAATTCTTCATTTTAAACCTTGAATGTTACATTTTGAACACTCTCTGAGGTCGTTGGCTTGTAGATGCCCAGTTAAATGTCCAAACCTGCGTGGTGTTGAATGCCCTCAACTCCCATCGCAGGGGGAAAGGAGGAGGAGGGAGTGCTCGACTTCCAAAGTCACACTGAGGGGGACATCACCAGAGCAGTCAAAAGATGGACATGTTCCTCTTAGTCTCCTCCCAGGTGATTGCAGCTACATCTCATAGTCATAGTGAAGTCAGTGCTTACTACCTTACAGCCTTGTGCCTGTATTTGACTGATCTCTTATGTTCCAGAAACCATATATTTTCACTTTGTCTTTCTGCTGTAGCAGTACAGCTTTAGAGTACATTTCTGGTTTAATAATTACTACCGGTCCATCTGCCTTATTACATATTACACTGACTGAGCCTGGACTCTTTCTCTCTTGCTGACCAACAAATCATTTGCTCACTGATTGAAATGTGAAAATTGCTCCTACCTCACTTTCAGTTTTAACTTCTGAAAGTTAAAGGGAAGTAATTCACAAGCTATTCAATCAGACAGATCCATTGTGGTTATTGTGATTCTCTCAATTGCTGATACTTGAAAATATAATTACTATTTTACCTTAGCCTTTGGGACTGCTGTTTTCACATTTCTCAGTATATTGAAGCTGGAATAATGTGTATGAATTATTAAAACTGGCAATTTCTATACTTTGGCTCTAAAAACTGTTTTTAAATCTCTGGAGCTTGTCTCTCAGGACCTAAGTTGAGGTCTGTAATTAACAACAGCTAATGTTTAGACAGAGAATTTAAATGTGCATTAAAATAGAGATGTACAGTGGGACAACAGATGCTTGTATTTTAGAGGCACCACAAAGAAGCCAATTTGCATAACCAACATGCAAGATATTGCTAGACACACTCTCCCCACTTCTCTTCTCCCCTTCCCCCAGGAATCCACTGTACATAAAAGGGTATGTGAATTTATTTTTTGTTTTGGTTTTCTTGTTGGGGGAGGAAAGGGAAAACACTAGAAATTATGCTCAACATTTTCAAAGTTGCATGCCTAAAACTAGGCAACTAATTCCTTAATTAAGCAAATAAATAATTGGTCTGATTTTTCAGAGGTTTTGAACACCCAAATATTCCATACACTTCAATGACAAATCTGCATGATCAGCACCTCTAAAAGTCAGGCCTCTGTATAATTGCCTTAAAATGGATTTGGGTGTCTAACTTTAGGCCAGTGGTCACCAAGCGGTCGATTGAGATCGACTGGTTGATCCTAGAGGATTTCCCAGTCGATCGCGATCTCCAGCATTGCAGTGTGGCTGCCGCTAAGGTCTCCTCCCCACTCTGCTTCTGCCTGCAAGCACTGTCCCCACAGCTCCCATTGGCTGGGAGAGCTGCGGAGGCAGTGCTTGCAGAGAGGAGCAGTGCGCAGAGCCACATGCTCCCCACTCCCCCCTCAGGCACCACAGGGGCGCATTAGCCTCTTCCGGGAGTGGTATAGGGCCGGGGTAGGCCGGGAGCCTGTCTTAGCCTTGCTGCGCCTGCGGCCGGCCAGGAACCGCTGGAGGTAAGTGGTGCCCAGTGGAAGGCTGCTCCCCATCTCTGGGCCGCCTCCTGGAGCCAGCATCCCATGCCCCCTCTTGCACCCCAACACTCTGCCCCAGCCCAGAGCCCCCTCCTGCTCCCAAACTGTCTCCTATAGCTTGCACCCCTCACCCCTTCCTGCACCCCAACCCTCTGTCCTGGGCTCAGCCCAGACCCCCCTTCCACACTGCAAACCCCTCAGCCCAAGTCCAGAGCCTGCACCCCTTCCTGAGCCTCAACCCCCTATCCCAGCCTGGTGAAAGTGGGTGAGGGTGCGGGAGTGTGGGCAACGGAGAGAGGGGTGATGGAGTGGGTGGGGCTTTGGGGAAGGGGTGGGATAGATCCTTGGTTGCCCTTAGATTCAAAAAGTGACCACTGCTTTAGGCACTGTAAATTTAAACAACTGTATCAAGCGTTTTTACTACAAACAGGCCCTAGACTAAGTCTTCAGTAGCAGGGCCCTCCTCTTGGGGAGAAGAATTGCAGGGTCCTTTGAAATTCATTGTGTATCGGCACCTGCCTCCTGCCCGCAAATCCATCTTTAGTGACATTATTTTTAACATTCCAAATCTCTGAACTGTTTCAAACCACTCTTTTTTTTATTTTATTTTATTTTATTTTAACCACTATGTAACCCTTGAAATACGATTTTCTTTCAACTTGGTTTGGTGGATGAGCTTCCCTGGCCATGCAAAATGTGTAACCCATGCTAATAGAATGGCTTCTTGTCCCCCTCTAGTGGCTAGATCAGAGATCTGGGTCTTCTGCTGTCCTGAGCTAATGGACCCAGCCCATTTTAGAGGGTGCCCAAAATAATGGGGGGGTGGCCAAGCCAAATCTGAGTGAGAGCCGTTGCGATGTGGTGCACAGGGTCACACAGCACACCTTGGGTTTGGTGCCTGCAATCGGTAGTACGGAGAGTGACTTCCTCCCTCTGGCTGAGTCCAAATTCCACTATGGCTGCCCTTGGCATCATTGCACAAGGACCCAGGAGACTCGCTGAGCTGGGAACACAGAGGCAGATGTGGGGACTAGGGGCTGGGGTACGACTTCGCCAGCAGCGGGGCTGAAGCACAAGGAGAGGTGGACTGGGAGCACACTCCCTGCCCCTCCTGGACACAAGCAGGGCAGAGTCCCCTCGTCTCTGTGGGGATGGCAGCAACTTCACAGGCCTGGACCGTCTCTGACCCTCCATTCCTTCCCCTCTTCTTAAACTCTTCCATCTCCATGGTACTTTTTTTTTTTTTTTTTTTTTGGAAGGATGTATGTGTGTGGGGGTCTCTATTTCAGATTTTTGCCCCACCCCCTCTCTCCCAAACCTCTGTTCGGTCCTGAGCAAAGGTTCATGATTTTTAGAGTGAGGCCTCAGGTTCAGTTCCCAAAGATTACTGGCCAGGGATGCCACTACAAACAGAAAAGGGAGACTTGCAGCTTTCTGATGGAACCATCACATGCTTGTAGGCCTGGTAGGTTCCAAAATATTTGGCCTTAAATTGTCTGAAATATAGTTTAGATGTCCCCTTGCTCTTAGTCCTGAGCGACTGGACTCATGGTACTAATGGAGCCAAGCTTTCAGGAGGAGAGAATACAAAAGATGATGCCAATACATTTTTGTTGAAAACAAAAAAACCTCTCAAAGAATAGAAAAGAAGTTCATTTGGTAAAATAGGTAGCATGATCATGTGATTTGGCAATTGTCAGTAATGTGGCCCTTCAAACTTCTTATTGTACCACACCGTCATGTATACAATATACACATTCTGTTGTGTGTTGTCAGTGACTAATGTAATTTTATTGGTAGGTGAATTGTGGGAGTGGGCTGTGCAAATGGTATTATGCAATGACACAAATGCCCTACATTAACAATCATCGTAAAATATCAAGTATGTTGGGACTTGAGAGATCTGCTAGCCTTGCACAAAGGTTACAACTATATATAGTCATTTTATTTTTTAAATACGTTATTTTTCAGAAGTCTGTATTTCTTGGATTTACCTCTTTAAACCATGTCTGGTTATAATTCCTTAGCTCTGAAAGCACTATGAGAAGGTGCAGTAGCAAAGTGATTTTGTAGTTTGGCTACACACAACAGTTGTACAGATTTAAATGTATAGTTAAATGGTACGAGCCCCATAGTGTGGATGCAGTTGTACTGGTATAAAGATATTTTCATAAAGTGCTTTAACTAGACACATTAATTGTGGAGCTTTTTTAAAACCTTTATAACTGTTCCTGAAGAACATAATCTGAATTCTAACTGAGCTATAATAAGACAATAAAACAAAACATTAATCTGGGATACTGTCTGACACCTTTTCCAGCACTGTCTTGGCAATCTGCATCTCTCTTTTGGCTTTGTCGTTTACTTGATATACAGTGGAGTAATTGTACTCCTATGCTGATGAAGCTGCTTTCATCCATGTATGGAATAATAAGGACCTTTGCTCACAAATAGTGTTGCTGGGATTCCATGCTTGGCAAATACAGATTTTATGCGCGTTATTACAACACTTGAGGTCAGACTTGACAAGATAGCACTTTCCAGAAAGATACCATAATAAGGCATTATTAACTAATTCTTTAATTCTTTTCATTACAATGAATCCCAGTATATATTTTCCCATGGCTAAGAACAAAGAGTTTAAATTTGGTGCAAGATGGCTATAAATTGTCTTTTGCTCTCCTTCCCCCACCATCCTTCATGGGTTTCTGAGAGTCAGTTCGCGCTACTGTGTTTATTTTTATGTATACATATTTACACATTTACTTACAATTGGACAGAATACTTTTTGTTAATGCAGTGTTAAGATAAAATCAGTTAAAATCACACTAAATCATGCAGTGCAGAAATAATAACCAATGGGAAACAAATTAGATGTAGACAAGGGAGAAAAGAGATGGCTTTTGCTGAGATTTGAAAACAAGTGGCAAATCTAAGGGGTGAAGGGGCTGTTGGGCAATAGGAGGAGAGAGAGGCTGTTCCAAATAGCAGGGGAGTCCAGTCCATGGAGGGTACTAAAGACTGGGGATTTTAAAACTAGATGCTGAAATGAACAAGGAGCTGTGGCGAATTATGGATTTATGTAGTATTTCTTAACCAAAGGGGCATATGATATTTTATAATCTGTTTCATATGAATCTGCCTGAATGCTGGGAGTTAAATCAAAGGAGGCTGTAAAGGGGGAAACCCACAGGAAATGAAATGATGGCAAAGTTATCAGATGGGGAGTACCCCTTGTCTGTCACTCTCTGGGCTAGAATAGTTTACTGTTCCCAAGGCAGACCATAGGATCAAAGGGATTAGAAAGCTCAGAGATCCTATAAAAGGTAAGTAGGGGTGGAGTGTGTGGCCAGGGACTGCCCAAGGTATCAGCAAAAGCTAACAGGCTGGCAAGAAACACAGATGCTGTGAGCAGGTTAATCTGCTTCTCCCAGCCAGAGATGGTGATAGCTGGACTGAGGGAAAGTTACAACAGCTGGCATGGAAATTTTAAGGTTTAAGCAAGCCCATGCATGTAGGGACCTTCTATTGTTATTCCTATTTGCTGTGTGCTTTGTTTAATGTCCTTTAGTTCTGATTTCATTTCTTGTCACTTCCTGTTTTTTTTTAATCCCTTTTAACTGTGGCATGTTCATAAAAGCTTGGGTTTTCAAAAATAGTTAACTCCAGATACGGCTTTAAAGTGCAGTTCAGTTCTGAAAAATGATTCTGTAAATACTGCATTGCAGTATTCCAATATTATTCACTCTCGGTAATTTCCATATTAAATATCTTTAGTTTACAAGTAAAAAGACACACCATTCCCCAAACTGCCAGCCCTGCAAAATCAGCTTGGTATCCAGAGTAAAACTTAATTAGAATCCATTGCTAGATGGAGCTGCAAGATTCATTTCTTTTTCCAGGCCTTCCCAGCTGATTATCTTGGGTTTCTAAGCTGATTGGTAAAGCTGCAGAGGCAGCAGGGGACCATGGTCTTTTGGCTTCTTTTTATGGAGATCTTGAATGTCTCTATTTAATCCTTGTAAGGTGTCCAGATACCAACAGTGATGCCAAATATATACTAGTAATAATAATAAATTCCAATGTACAAAGTATTTCAATCAGGAGTTAAGGGAACACCATCAACTTAAATCACAAAGGTGAAATATTTATACTTTCGATAGTTTTTGGCATTACTTCTAACAAGAGTGACTAAAAGAATGGAAAGAAAACATTTATTTGTTTGTTTATTTTGTGCATCAGACAGTGCTTTGTTTATAGTCAATTTCAATTTCTCTGATATTGTCAAGTCAGTTCATTTTTTTATTTGTGTGGGTCTTTCGCATGACTGGGAGAGAAAATCAGAAAAATGTAATTGGAGCACACCAAAAACTGGGAGGAGAACTCATGTGGAGGTGGTGTATCTGCCACTACTTTTAACTATTTTTTAAATTGTCTAGATTTCAAATTAATGATGTCCCTTTAAGGTTGAAGAGACAACACTAATCAAATCTGGCTGCCTCGCTGATATTTTTTCCCCTCTGCAGTGCTAACCAGAATAAAAATTTTAAAAACTTGCTTTTCTCAGTCATCAAAATAGATAGAGCCAGATCCTGCCAATCTCATTCACAATGAGTAATGTCTTAGGGCTTGTGTACAAGGGAAAAATTTCTGAGTTGCTGGTGTAATTATACTGCAATAGTTATGCTGGTAAATTTTTCTGTGTTGACCAACCCATTCTGCGAGCAGCCCTCTTGAAATCTTCGGGGCCAAACTGGAAAAAAGTAAGTGGAAATTCAAACTCTGCCCACAGCCTTGCTCCTCGTGATCTCTTTTTTGCTGCCTCTGATGTCTTCCTTCTCAGGCATGTCATTGTCTGCTCTCCATCCTGTGTCTCTGTTTTTCCTATCATTTCCCGGTAAAAGGAGGTGGAGAGAGACATTAAAAATGGCCATACTGGGTCAGACCTATAGTCCATCTAGCCCAGTATCCTGTCTCTGACAGTGGCCAGTACCAGATGCTTCAGAGGGGATGAACAGAAATGGGCAATTTCAAGTGATCTATCCCCTGTCCTCCAGTCCCAGCTTCTGGCAGTCAAAGGTTTAGGGACACCAGGAGATGGGATTCTATCCTTGACCATCCTGGCTAATAGCCTTGATGGACCTATCCTCCATGAACTTATCTAATTTTTTTTTCTGAACCCAATTATACTTTTAGCCTTTACAATGTCCCATGACAATGAGTTCCACAGGTTGACTGTGCATTGTCTGAACAAGTACTTCTTTACCTTGTTTTAAACTTACTGCCTATTAATTTCATTGGGTGACCACTAGTCTTTGTATTATATGAAGGGGTAAATAACGCTTCCTTATTCATTTTCTCCACACCATTCATGATTTTATAGACCTCTATCCATAGGCGCTGACTTTCTAATGTGCCGGGGGTATTCCACCCCTTTTCCCAAAGTCCCACCCCGCTTCTTCCTTCCCCTCCCCTATCTGCCTCTTCCTGCCCTGTTCGACCCTCCCCCAAGCATGCCCTGCCTTCACTCCTCCCTGCCAGCGCCTTCTGCCTGCCGCGCAACAGCTGAACTGTGGCAGGCAGGAGGCGTTGGGGGGGGGGGAGTTGCTGATCGGTGGGAGATGCTGCAAGGAGGGGAAGGCACTGATAGGGGGGCTGCCGGTAGATGCTCAGCATCCATCATTTTTTTTTCCATGGGTGCTGCAGCCCTGAAGCACCCACAGAGTCTGCACCTATGCCTCTATCATATTCTCCCTTAGTTGTCTCTTTTCTAAGCTGAACAGTCTGTCTTTTTAACTTCTGCTCATATAGTAGTTGTTCCATCCCCCTAATCATTTTTATGGCCCTTCTCTGCATTTTTTCCAATTCTAATATATATATTTTTGGAGATGGGGCAACCAGAATTGCACATAATATTCAAGGTATGAGGATACCATCAATTTATACAGTTATAACATTATGATATTTACTGTCTTCTTATCTATCATTTTCCTAATGGTTCCTAACATTGTTCGCTTTTTTGAATGCCACTGCACATTGAGCCAACGTTTTCAGGGAGCTATCTATGATGACGCCAAGATCTCTTTCATGGCTGGTAATAGCTAATTTAGACATTTCATTTTGTATGTATAGTTGGGATTCTTTTTTCCAGTGTGCATTACTTTGCACTTACCAACGTTGAATTTCATCTGCCATTTTGTCACTCAGTTTAATGAGATCCCTTTGTAACTCTTCGCACTCAGCTTTGGACTTAACCAGCTTAAATAATTTTTCTATCATCTACAAATTTTTGCCACCTCGCTCTTCACCCCTTTTCCATATCATGTATGAATATGTTGAACAGCACAGGCCCAAGTACAGATCTGGGGGTTGGAGGGAAGAGTGTTAATTTCCTTTTTCCATTGTGAAAACTGACAATTTATTTCGATCCTTTGTTTCCTATTTTTTTAACCCGTTACTGGTCCATGAGAAGACCTTCCCTCTTATCCCATGACTGCTGAGTTTGTTTAACAGCCTTTGGTGAGGGACCTTGTCAAAGGCTTTTTGACAATCCATGTACATTATATTGACTGGATCACCCTTGCCATTCTTGTTGACTGCCTCAGAGAATTCTAATAGATTGGTGAGACATGATACCCCTTTACAACAGCCATGTGGACTCTTCCCCCAACATATTATGTTCATCTACCTATCTGATAATTTTGTTCTTTACTACAGTTTTAACCAGTTTTCCCAGTACTGAAGTTAGGCTTACCGTCCTGTGGTTGCCAGGATTGCCTGGAGCCTTTATTAAAAATCAGCGATACATTGGCTACTCTCCAGTCATCTGGTTCAGAGGCTGATTTAAGTGATAGGTTACATATCACAGTTCTGAAATTTCATATTTGAGTTCCTTCAGAACTATTGGGTGAATACCATCTCATCCTGGTGACTTATTACTGTTAAATTTATTGACTTATTCTCAAACTTCCTCTATCGATACCTCAATATCGGACAGTTCTTCAGATTTGTTATCTAAAAAAGAATGGCTCTGTTGTGGGGATCTCTCACATATCCTCTGCAGTAAAGACCACTTCAAAGAATTCCTTTACTTTCTCTGGTTTCAGAGTAACAGCCGTGTTAGTCTGTATTCGCAAAAAGAAAAGGAGAACTTGTGGCACCTTAGAGACTAACAAATTTATTAGAGCATAAGCTTTCGTGAGCTACAGCTCACTTCACCAAATGCATCCGATGAAGTGAGCTGTAGCTCACGAAAGCTTATACTCTAATAAATTTGTTAGTCTCGAAGGTGCCACAAGTTCTCCTTTTCTTTTTACTTTCTCTGCAATGGCATTGTCTTCCTTGAGTGCTCCTTTAGCACCTTGCTTGTCAAGTGGCCCCTGGCAGGCGTCTAACTTCTGAGGTAGTTAAAAAAAAAATTACCATTAGTTTTTGTGTCTTTAGCTAGTTGCTGTTCACATTCTGTTTTGGAGTGCCTTGTTGTCACTTTTACACTTGACTTGCCAGAGTTTATTCTCCTTTCTATTTGCCTCTAACCATCGCTTTTACTGTACTATTTAGCCCTGGTGGAAATTTTCGGTCCTCTTACTGTTTTGTTTTGTTTTTAAATTTGGGGTATACATTTAGTTTGAGCCTCTATTATAGTGTTTTAAATAGTGTCCATGCAGTTTACAGGCATTTCACTCCTTTGATTGTTCCTTTAAATTTGTGTTTAACTATCATCCTCATTTTTGTGTTGTTCCCCTTTTTGAAGATAAATGCTACTGTGGTGGCGACTTTGGCATTTTCCCTCTAGAAGGATGTTAAATTTAATTACATTATGGTTGCTCTTTTAGGAGAGGTACAGCTATGTTCCCTCTTGGACCAGATCATGTGTTCCACTTAGGACTAAATCACACAATGTAAAATTTCCAAACTGATGAAATTCCACCTGTGGAATTGCACTCTTTCACGTACCAAACAATAAGAAGGCAGGACTTTGACATGTCACGAGACCAGGTATTATTTCTGATTACTAGTTACGTTCTTCTAAAACTCTACATGGTGCTTCCCAAAATGCAAAATATGCTAAATAGTGAACAAAATCACTATCCTAAAGAGCTGCAGTCTCTGGTACTGTTTCCATGTGTGCCTTTAAATTGACTGCTGTAAAGCTAGACTATCAAATGAATTTATTTCCTACAATGGTCCAGGCAAAGGTGAGTGCTTCCTTGTACTAGCAGCTGAAGACAAAAACAACCAGAATTGTATTGATATCACTAATTATGTAAAAACTGATGGGCTTTCAGAACAAATTACTGTCAGTAGGTGCCAGGTAGTCAGCATATTGTTTCTAAGAAGCTTGTAGTTATGGATAGGAAGCAGTCTTGGTTCTGTATAATGCTGTTTCTGTCATTGGTTAGGTTAGGGTTGAGGTTCCTGACTGTCTGAGTAATCTTTTATTTATTGGATGTGTGGGGTGTGTTGAGCTTGTGAATATATGAATATTGCCCTGAAGCTAATAGTGTGCTTGCTAGACAGCAGTTTTTGTTGTGTTGTGTCCTTTCAGCTGTCACACTTCAACTGCAAGGCTCTGGAGTCCTAAAGTCTGCAAATGGTTGTTTACAAATGGATAAACTGATGAGCAACACTGAGATTAGGTGACTTGCCCAAAACCACCACAAGGCCTGCTCTGAGTTCTTTCTCCTGAAAGAGCTGATGGGATACTCTGACAGATGGTTTATTTTCTCATACAGGTCACAATCAGTTCTATTGTATGTATCTTTATTTTCTGTTCTGATTGTTCAGTGACTGAGTCCTTTGAATACATCCCTTATTTGGTTTACAAGTACTAACATTTTATTAAAAAAAGAAAAGGAGTACTTGCGGCACCTTAGCGACTAACAAATTTATTAGAGCATAAGCTTTCGTGAGCTACAGCTCACTTCATCTGATGCATTTGGTGGAAAATACAGTGGGGAGATTTATATACACACACACAGAGAACATGAAACAATGGGTTTTATCATACACACTGTAAGGAGAGTGATCACTTAAGATGAGCCATCACCAGCAGCACGGGGTGGGGGGGAAAGGAGGAAAACCTTTCATGGTGACAAGCAAGGTAGGCCATTTCCAGTAGTTAACAAGAACATCTGAGGAACAGTGGGGGGTGGGGTGCGGGGGGGGGGGGGGAGAAATAACATGGGGAAATAGTTTTACTTTGTGTAATGACTCATCCATTCCCAGTCTCTATTCAAGCCTAAGTTAATTGTATCCAGTTTGCAAATTAATTCCAATTCAGCAGTCTCTCATTGGAGTCTGTTTTTGAAGTTTTTTTGTTGAAGGATAGCCACTCTCAAGTCTGTAATCGAGTAACCGGAGAGATTGAAGTGTTTTTGAATGTTATAATTCTTGACGTCTGATTTGTGTCCATTTATTCTTTTACGTAGAGACTGTCCAGTTTGACCAATGTACATGGAAGAAGGGCATTGCTGGCACATGATGGCATATATCACATTGGTAGATGCACATGTGAACGAGCCTCTGATAGTGTGGCTGATGTGATCAGGCCCTATGATGATGTCCCCTGAATAGATATGTGGACAGAGTTGGCAACGGGCTTTGTTTCAAGGATAGGTTCCTGGGTTAGTGGTTCTGTTGTGTGGTGTGTGGTTGCTGGTGAGTATTTGCTTCAGGTTGGGGAGCTGTCTGTAAGCAAGGACTGGCCTGTCTCCCAAGATCTGTGAGAGTGATGGGTCGTCCTTCAGGATAGGTTGTAAATCCTTGATGATGCATTGGACAGGTTTTAGTTGGGGGCTGAAGATGATGGCTAGTGGCGTTCTGTTGTTTTCTTTGTTGGGCCTGTCCTGTAGTAGGTGACTTCTGAGTACTCTTCTGGCTCTGTCAGTCTGTTTCTTCATTTCAGCAGTTGGGTATTGTAGTTGTAAGAATGCATGATAGAGATCTTGTAGGTGTTTGTCTCTGTCTGAGGGGTTGGAGCAAATGCGGTTATATCGTAGAGCTTGGCTGTAGACAATGGATCGTGTGGTATGAAAGCTAGAGGCATGTAGGTAGGAATAGTGGTCAGTAGGTTTCTATCATACAGACTAACACGGCTGCTACTCTGAAACCTAACATTTTATTGTACATCTTGACCTTCTGATGCTCATGTCCATGATTATAATTTTTATGATGATAATGCCTGTGGACCCCAGACATGTAGCAGGAGCAGAGCCGTCCCTAGGGTATGGCAAATCAGGGTGACCGTTCCTGGCCCCATGGGCTGGCATGGTTGGCCAACATGCATGGACACTGTGTGAGCCGCTGGCTGGGGGAGGCTAGCCCCAACCTTGCTCCTTCCACCCGAGGGACAGTGCTTGGCAGCGCTGCTTTCAGTCCCGGGAAGGCGGGCGGTGTGGCCCCAACCCCCTGGAGCCGAGTGGCGGGGGGCGGAGTGTGGGCAGGGCCACACCTGGCTGTTTGGGGAGGCACCACCTCTCCTGCCTTGCCTGGTCAGTCCTGGAAGTGACGAATTCATCACTTCTGCCCCGGGCCCCACACACCCCTAGGGATGGCCTTGAGCAGGAGGACTCCTTTTGTGTTAGGAATTGTACAAATAAACATGAGAAAAGGTGTTTCCTGTCCTAGTTATGTTGTTTGTATATTGCTCTTATTATAACACTCTGCCCACCTGAGAAGAGATCAAGACACAGGCAACTACCTATGATTCTCTAGACACTCTAATTTATTTACTAAGCAGCACCACCCACAGCCCTTTGCCCCTGGCTGCAGACAGAGGCCATAATATCCCTTTCTGTGAAGGTTTTGCTGTTTGCCAGCCTGTTCCTGCAGTGTCTCAGAGGACTGGGACAGCTTCAGCTCTACCAGGACTCCCCAGTGGCGGCAGCATTTACTGCAGAATGCAGTACAGTTCACACTCTAGACCAGTGCTACTCAAAGTGGTGGGCCGCGGACCAGTGCTGGTCCGTGAGCCATTGGCTGCTGGTCTGCGCGCACATTGGGAAAAAAAAATTGCCAATCCCCCACATCAGATGTCTAGAGCAGGGCTTCTCAAGCTTACGTGTACGTCTGCACTGCAATGAAAGATTCCTGGCACAGTCACAGGTATCCTGGGTAAGCTGACTTGGGCTCACAGGACTAAAAATTGTCGTGTAGATGTTCGGGCTTGGGCTGGAGCCCAGGCTCAGAAACCCAGCAAGTGGGGGAGTGTCTCGGAGCCTGGGCTCCAGACCAAACCCGAACATCAACACTTAAGTTTTATAACCCGGCAGCCTGAGCCTGAGTCAGCTGGCATGGGCCAGCCACAGCTATTTCCCTGCAGAGCAGGCATACCCTTGTATCAGAATGGCCGACAGCTTGGGAGATACTGGTGAGGATTAACCACATCAGTCCCTAATGGCTGTGCATCCTTGAAGAAGAGAGAACAAAGCTATTTTAGGATTCCTGCTTTGTGATATTGGCGAACAGGATGGAACGGTAAGCCGGTCAGAGGGCAAAACAATTATTTTTAGGGGAGTAACATTTTGATTTTCCCTGATATAAGTCCCCAGTTATCCAGGCAAATCAAGAGGCAGTTTATTGAAGAAGGTAAGGAATTCATATTACTCGGCCTTTTGGCTAAGATTAAGTGTAGGGAGGCATTCAGGGTTAAAATGTAGGTTCAATAGTCCTTTACTCTGCCAATTTGGATTTAGCACACCACTCTCAAAAGTTGTATGTTTTGGAAAGCAGAGACTGGACAAACAAACCTGAGCAGCATCAGGCTGACTCACCATAAACTTCAGCAACTGATAGATCCTCTATAAATAATAACCTTCCTTGAAATAATAGATTTATAGGAGCTTACATAAATCCAATTTCTTTGCATATGATTGGAGTGTAACATCTCTGAATGGGGAAGGAGACTTATCCTAATGAATTACAGTAGAATCTCAGAGTTTCGCACACCTTAGGAATGGAGGTTGTCCGTAACTCTGAACAAGACAGACATTACCGATGTCAGCCATGGGGATGGTGGACGGGGAAGAGGGCTGCAGCTACAGGGAGGGGCAGGGCTGCAGGTGGGGGCGGGGGAATCGGGGCTTCTGATCCTAGGGGCATAGGGCTCTGGGTGGGGGGTTCAGGGCTTCTGCCCCACAGGAGCACCAGGGCTCAGGACTTTAGACTTGGGGGGAGTGCTGGGGCTCAGGGCTTCAGCCCCATGGCTCTATTCCCAGCTTCAGCCCTGCAGGGTTGCTGGGCCTTGGGTCTCCATCGTGGCTCCATTCCCGGTTTCAGCCGGAGGAGAGGCACTGGGGCTCGGGGCTGTAGCTACAAGGCGAGTGCTGGGGCTGAAATCGGCTGATTGGTCGCTTCTGGTTCCACGGGGTGTCCAGTTGACCAGTAAGTCCACAATTCTCGTGATTATATCTTTGAGCTTCTACTGTAATATAAAATAATAATGGCAATGACCAAAATTTCAGGAAGGTTTTCTGTTTGTTTTAAAAAGGAATGTATTTATAGTAGTTGGTACGGGTAAGTGCTTAGAGAAGGTTTACATTTTCTGTGGTACATAATGATATTCACTTACTAGTGTCTGAAACTTTCTCTTGTGTTTTTTCCGTGCTTGATTGGAAGTGGATTTGAGCCTGTTACTGGTCTTTGCTGGAGTACCATTCTGCAAGGAGACTCGATTAGGAATGGATTCATGAATTGAAATTTACCCTCATTTGTATGAATCCCTAGAAGAAAAATATAATTATGTGCATTATCCTTTTTGCAATCAAGCAGGGGGAAAATCTCAAAAATGTACTTTAAATTCTCAACAAACAGGTGCTGGGTATAGATATGGTGGTAGTATGTTAAACAGCAGCTGGAGTGTGTTAAACACTACAATTTTGGACAGCTTGGGAGACTGAGGTATTTTTATAATGAAAAGGCTACTCTGCTACCTCACAATTTTATTTTTTCTGAAAGGTCTCTGGATACCAGAGGGAAAGACATTTTTGACTCCTATAAGGCAGCTGAGTAGCAAAGGATTTCCTGCAAGTATTGGGCCAAAATACTGCAGAAACTGTTGTATATTGTGTGACCTCTTGACTCTAATCTCAGTCTCAATGTGTATGTCCATTTCCATATAAAAGCCAAGACTTGAACAACTTAAACTGAACACTACTTTTACCATATGGTGAATTCAATTATTGATACCATCCTCTCCCATACTCATCACCATTACCTTCGGATACTGAGGAAACAATTAGCACTTATGGTGTTTCTGATAGAACAAGGGGAGAAAGCTTTGTTACTATGGCTATTTCCTATTGGTTCCAAAGGAACTGAAGCTACAAACTGTATTCAAGTACTATGGCCCCCATTTCACTAGAGTCTTTGCTATCATAATTCTCTCAACCTTCAAACCTGCCAATGTATGACAATTCATCCAAGTGACTGAAAAATGACTAAAAGATGGAATACTTGTGTTTCATTGCATGTCAGATTGACATGTCATTGACAGAGAAATAGTTTTATACTATAAAATCTCTGTTCAAGGAAATCTTGTGGGGTTCTTTTTAAAGGGTTTATTCAATTCACTGGAAAAACAGTAGGTATGCACTGTACAACTATGCAGACACCACCTCGTTCCCAAACAAACATTAGTGGTCAGCAAAGTTTGAACTCTGGAGCCTCAGATCCTGAGCCCAGAATTCTATGATGTGATGTAAAGGAATAACTGTGTTGTCCATAGCAGCCACGGGAAGGGATCTGACGTACATTGTGTAGGATCTAAATATATAGACCTCATCACTTTCTGATCAAAATACAAACTTGGTTTCTGACTTTGTTTGCCTGTGTGTGCCATAAAGGCTTTTTTTTTTTAAATGCCAAAAAAGTACATACATACATACACACACACACCCCTGTGTGGGGGAATGGAGGAAAAAAGTGTACTCAGTCATAAGTCACCCAGTCTACTTTTAATTTTGGAAGGTGCTTGGTTATCACAGTGATGCGTGTGGTATAAAAAGCTGAACGGAACAGCGAGAAGGCTGTGTCCTTGGAAAGGACACTACCTAATATTTTTTTGTGGCTGATCGGATGAGGACTTTGACAAGAATCCATTTCTCACTATCCACCAGCAATAAAACACAGTTGCAGGCACACTCCTCTTTATATTCTTGGTGGGGGGGAGTAAGAGAGGGGGATTTTTCCTGGTATTTTTCAGTGCCTAATAGAAAGAACCCAATAGTCTGTAGATTTTTCTAGTGCTAGCAGAGTTGATTGTAAAGATGATGATTTAGCACAAGATGATGGCCACTGTGGGGAGTTCTGACACATAAGTTTTATGGTAGTTTTCTTTGTATTCCCTTTCTGGCTCTATGAGGGGTCAAGGCCTCCAGATGCTCCCTTGCACTAGGAATGTGCCACTGCAGGTCCCACCAGTTACTCCACAAATACTCAGTGAAAAGTCATTGTTGTTGAGGGCTCCTTTATTTATACACAGGCTTCAAACCTGCTCAGTGGACAGTCTTATAGAAAAGTCCATATGTCATAACTTAAAAGTTTTCACATGACTTGCCATTTGCTGTCTGCCCAGATGTGTCTCATGCAGCTCACCTGTCTGGGTGGAGGACCACCAGGTTTCCTTGGGCATCCCAAGGCCTCATGAGTGTTTTGTTAGAAGCCTGAGAGTTGCACCTATTTCCATAGATTGCAAAAGAGTCAGCCCTCACCTTGACTGTAGTGATGTCTTCACTCAGGTTTGGAGAAGAGATTTGGTGTGAGCACTGGGTGCGAGGAACTGCTGAGCTCTAAACCTGCCTTGGAGGCAGAATCCCATATATAGTATGTGTTGGAAAGTTTGGTATTGGTGGGTTATTCCAGTTTACAATTGGTATGAAAAACAACAACTCTGTTTCCAATAGCCATTTATTTAAATAATTTCAGTCTAAGATGTAACTGGACAAGTGATGTTCTAATCAGAATAAGGGCAAGTCAAGACGAGCAGTGAGTGTGCAGCAAACTGGGGTGTAAATCTACAGCACACTAGTATGTTGCACACTAACTGTCTGTATGAACATTGCTACTGCAGTCTAAAAGTTCCCTTTTATGCTTTGAAACAGCAGTAGGTCAGTGTGCATTAGGGAACTTCTAATGCATGGTAGCAAGGTCTGCAAGTACCATAAGTGCACATATTAATGCACTGTAGAATTACACCCCATCTTGCCGTTCATCTAGACAATCCCATAGTCATTCTTGTGGAGTAGACTACTGGTGCACTTCTCTCCTACTAGGAGAATTCTTTGCCAAAAAAAATAAAAATTCTGTGCCTAAAAATTCTGAGCACAATATTTTAAAATTCTGTAAAATTCCGCATATTTTATTTGTCAAAATAACACAATAGAATCATGCTAGTTTCAAAATGTCTGTAACAAAACAGACAACAAAAGAGATTCAGGAATTTTTTTTTGACAAATAGATTCCTTACTAGGTATATTAATACAGAACTCTGAGTAATAATTCATTTAAACTACAATACAGAAATGTATTTCCAGCACCCCTCAGAAGCAGTGCAAAGGCTTGCAGGCATAGGGGTAACCGAGGGGCTGAGGGAGAGGAAAATAATTGCTGGGAATGCGGGAGTGAACCTGTAGGGTGGTTGGGTGTGAGTTGGAGAAGTATGGAACAGTTTTTTTTTTGGTTGGGGGATTGTTAGGGAGTTGGGGAGCCTCTCCCATGCAGACCCATAACCTCTTCCATTCAGTCAGGCACATCTGCCCTTGTCCTCATGTGTCCCTGCATCCCCACTCAGCCACCCCTCCTACACATCTCCATGTGGCACTGCACGCACACTCCTATTCATCCCCCACCCCAGTCTGTCCATACACTAGCCCTTCTGAGCCCCAGTCTATGTGACCCACCCAGCAGCTATGTGTGCCCCGCTTTGTCCCCCACCATATCCCATGTCTCCTCACCTGGCCCCGCAGGCAGGGCACTGTGAGAAACGCAGCATCTCCTCTTCTCTATCAGATGCTGATTGATTGATATGGCCAGTGAGCTGGCTGCCCTCTGTTCTGGTGCCACAGCATTCCCTGGTGGGTGAAAGGCGTAATTGCAGTGCTTCTCCAGCAGAATGTATTTTCTGCTGAGAAAAAGAAAATTTATGGGTGACATGAATTCTGCACGTGCACAGTGGTGCAGAATTCCCCAGGAATAACTTCTCTTATTGAAGGCACACAGCCTTGTGCCTCCCAACCTCCCATAGGAGAGCATCAATATCTTACTTAGCCCATGTCTGCAATTCAAAATTATGTCAACCTAACTTCAGCATAGAGTCGCTGCAGTTATTAAATCACTTGTGCGTGTGCACACTTGGCTTTTTGTGTGAGCATTGCGCCTCCTCACCGGGGGTGCTTGTATCACTTGTATTGTTCATGTGGGGCATTGTGGGACAGCTCCTGAAAGCCAATAACAATCGACATAAGCATAACTACGTCAACATTGACTCTATGCCACTTGGGGAGGTGGTGTTACTAAATTAGCATAGATAGACACTTAAGGTGGTGGGAGCCAAATTTAAGTGAAGACATTTGCACAGCTAGGTTGATGCAAGACAGCTTACATCAACTTAACCTTGTAGTGTAGACCAGGCCAAAAGAACATCCGAGTTACTTATTGCTATGTTATTACACACATACCAAGAGAGGAGTTTCCCTGGGTTTCAAAAGAGGCTCCTCTGCTTTTTTGCTGAATCTCTTAATACAGTGTCAATTTCTATTGAGAAATTCTGTTTTATGTCTAAATTAAAGGACTTTTTCAACACTGGCAAAGTTCATGTGAGCCTCCCTGTAAAATATGGAACTGGAACAGAACCCTTAGATGTCAGGAATTTGCTCACATGTATTTCTACTATTCTACAAAACACATTACTTTGAGAAAAATACCAGTTCAGTCCTTTTAATAGTCCCATTCTGTGCAATCAAAATCAAATGAGAGTATTGTGTATATATATGGCCACCATAAATAATGCAGAAAAAGACTTGACAAGTTGTTTTTTTCGTTTGTATCTTCACTTGTTTTTGTTTCAATATGTTTGATTAATTTGATGTGGATATTTTAAGATGGATCAGCATTGGGTTTGCTTTGTATCATGGTGGGAAAACTTAGACAACCGAATGTGCCAGGTAATGAACAAGAGTTGTAAACTGTTACAAGGGGCTAGTATAGTTAACAGAAGCTTGTATTATAAACTTCCTGATTTTTTTTAAAATCATCCCTTCACCACAGAAATAGAGGAAGTATAAAATAAATCACTGTAACTCTATTAACCTCCCAGGACTTTTCCCCTCAAACAATGTGTAAACCTCATACAATTAGTCATAATTTAGCTGCTTTGAAATTTATTAAAAGTATCCTTCTTTGTTTCCATAGATAATCAGTGCATATGCTCTGAATAGAGATGCCATAGAATATTTTCATATTCATATTCCACAATTCATATTGCACGGGCAAGGCAATGACCACAGGTGGTGTCTATAGAAAGAAACAATCAGCTCAGGGACTCAACAGTGAATGACCGTCCTCATGATTAAGAGAAGTCTTTTTTAAAGTCAGATGATGCTTAAAATATTGTACTAAATGAAAATGCAAGAAAGTTATGTCCTGTTGCTTTTTTTTGGTTGGTTAATGTTCATTATTACAGATCTGTTGATCCTTTGATGTAAATGTGTTAATATTTGAAGCAGTTGTTGGTAGAGCAATAGTTAATCATAAGTTATAGGAATGTACTAAGTCTAAACCAGTGGCAAATTCAGCAGTCAAGGAAGGTAGAGTAAAGCTCTCTACAGCCACTCAGTTCATGTCCTTTTCTTCAGGGTGGGTTTTATTAACAAAAGATTTAAAAAACCTCAAAATAATACAGAGTTTTAGAGCTGTCTTGCTTTCTCCCAGCTGGGAAATAAGAGTGAACGCCTTTCCTGGCTGGCTAATCCCTAGACCTCCTGCTAGATTGTCAAGGTGGAACTTTCTTCAGGGTCATAAATTAATCTTCATCTTCCCAATTAGGCCCAGGATTATTCCTTTATGTGTTTTCCAGTCACATGATGCTAAATTGATCATTCTCCATCTTTTGCTCCATCTGGAGAATACAACTCCCTTGGTCTTAAAGGGCCAGGCCTCAGAACAGGACATTGCGATGGGTGCACATGCCCAAGAACCAGCAATCAGTTTTCAAAACATCTTGGTTTCCCTATTGCTGATCTCCAGTGTTGTCAACTCTGACAATTTGATTGTGAGTCTTGCAATATTTGTTGTTTTTCTTAAAACACCATCTCCTGGATTCAAGTGATTAGATGAGAATCTCAGCTTTCATTAAAAAAGTAAGTTTCTAGCCCTCATTGTTGCAGAGAAAAGTTTGAAAGCATGACTCAAATGCACCCAAAAGGTTCAGAAAGGAGCGGATAACTAAAATGAGCCCCCAAATTTATCATTTCTAAAAATCTCATAGGTTTTAAGCTAATCTCATGGTTTTTGAGGACTGACTCATTTTGAATGCTTGGCAACATAAAGTCATTAATAGTAGGGGTGTATAGAGATATTGTGAAACAGTGAGATATTGATCACTTTTTAATTTTTGTTTCAGGAAGGAACGAAATGCTATCCTGGATGACATCTTTCAACCATTTCTTACATATTGTGTGGCAAAAATTAGAGAGACAACTAATATTAGTCATGTCTTTTCTCCTTGCTGCTCTCTGGTATTGTAGAAGGCTCTATGCATACTTAGCACAGCTGTTGAAATGGTATGTTTTTACTACAATGCCTTTCATTTTCAATTGTATCTTTGTTCTTTCATTAAATATTTACTTGCTGCAAATTCTTTTTGACAGCTGTTTTATCGTTTGCATTTCAGGTGGAGCAGATATCTGCAGAGAAAATTTAAAAGTAAACTTTTTTGTTACCAATCTGCATTGTAACTTTCCTCCTTTATAAATGCAAAAAAGTAGATGTTTAACTAATCTGTGAATTAAATTTGGTTTAGAGAACCTCAGTGTACTGGCAGAAGTTGATCTGCTTGGTTATTGTGCAAAAGAATGGAAAGGAGAAACCAAGCAGGCCAAGCAGATGAAGGCGGTAAGAGTTTCTAAAGTTAAATCTAGATATAAAAAGTTTGAAAAAAAAAAAAATACTGATCTTGAAAAAAAGAATAAATTCCATCCAGTGTTGCTGTAAGCATGTGTTAAGAGCTGTGTGAGATCAAATGAATTTCAAAAAGGGACGGCGGAAAGCTCTCCTTGGATACCCGGTTCTGTATATAGACAGGAGGTATGATTTCCAGCTAGAGTAGATGTACACACACTAGCTTTGATTTGAGTGAGCACGTATAAATCTACCTGAGCTGGACGTTACACCTCCAGCTGCAGTGCAGATGTACCATTACAGGCAAGAATTACTCAGAAATGGACCAGATCCTCAGCACTCTACCAGCACAAACGAGCCAACGAGCTAGCCTAACTGGGCAGCTGGAGATTCCCTTGTCATGGAAGAATTCATGGCTGCCATAGAACTAGAAGAGCTGGCCACCCTTTGGTGTAGGGCTGTGTTGGAAGGCATACCCAGAGCAGAACTGCACTGTGGTACTCTCAGGCCAGCTGCTTGAAGTTAAAGTAGCCCTGAGCAGATTTAATTTGTCCTGGGCACCAAACTAATTCTCCAAAGGCTCTGGGGGAACACAAAGGTGCATATAACTACTTTTGTTTTCCCCAACTTTGGGTCCTGATCTTGAGCGCAGGTTGGCCAGACAAGACTTGTGTTTAGTCCTCAAAGTAATGGATCTGATTCACTAGCACCCCCCCCCCATTTGTAGGAGGAATAGTTGTTACAGAACTTCTAATTTCTAACTGCAAAGAAACTAAACTAAGTTAATACAAAAGATGAATTGATGGTTTTGATGAAACAAAAACAAAATGCAACCAAGTATATACTCAAACACCTAAGCTCACCACAACTGTCCTAGCAGCACATGATGGGGCAAAGTAATCTCTGCAATACTGTAGCGGGACTCAAGCAATGTGGGCAGCAAGTGCCAACATGTTGAATTACCCCCAAAACCAAACTGAGCCTGATGCTACAAAACCAAAAAGAAAGAGACACCAGTTCTCTTTTGTCCTTTCTTTCGACTGAACCACTGATCAAGGAAGAGAGGCAATGATATTTTACTGTTGGTCCACAATGACTCCTTCTATACTTGGTTTTATTTTATTGTAAAAAGTGAAAACGAGAGTTTTTGTAGCCTAGAATAACGTGTACACAATCTACCTGCTATAAATTTCAGATAATCATCTTATTACATAGCCAAATTTCTGGATTACACCCCAAGTACATTGGCATAATGCTATTACAATTTGTTTTAGTAATCCATATATTAAAACCTCTTTGAAAATGTACTAGTCTGAAGAACTGGAATCAGTTTAATGACAAGTGATTATTTCTAGTGGTATCTTGTAGGAAGAAAAAAGGATATTAAACACAAAACGCCAAGATAATGTGACTTTTAGTATAGTTAAAACCAAACCCCACAGCATTGTGACTTCTCACTCTATCCTTAACTCACTCTGCAAAGGTTTGGGTGTGGAGTTTACTTACTGTCATGAATTGTTTCACATGCCTTAACTCTCTGACTTTTCTCAGGAAATGTGTGGGTTTGAGCTAGGCACTTCCTATAATTTCAGCAAGACTACGTTTAATATTTAATGAAGTGATACTGAGGGAAAACTTGTGCGGCTTGACCTTTTGCACAAGTGTACCTGGGAATGTGACTATTAATAGTATTATTTTTGGAAATGTAGCAATGACCCTCTCATCCCACTGTTTGGAAAATAGGTGGTGGTGGGGGCAACAGCCTAGCAACTAACAACCTGGCAATGCTGGCATGCTCCCAGTTCTCAGGACTGCTGCTGATTCAGTTTAGAGGGGGAGGGAGTCTTTGTTTTAAATGCATAGCTGTCCTTTCTAGAATGTTGGAGCATAAAATATGCATTTTGGGTTTAAAACGTTTATTCTTTATCGGCCCATTATTTTTCTGGCAGCCAAAGAATGAGGCCAGAAATTTCAGTGGTCTCATCCTGGCCTGTAGTTTGCTGGCATAGTCAATTACAGGTTTACATAATACAGTGAAGATGCCAAACAACGTGTTTTATGGGCACAAAAGCTTTTAGAAGTTAGAAGCCATATTTGGCCATCACAGTGGGTCATGGGGATTTAGCCTAGTAATTGCCATGGATGTGAAGAGTTGTGATTATATCCCAGTTCCCTATCTTTTTAAAATAGACTAGATGCAATGTGGTGGATTAGTTTGCTCCGCTGCAAACTGCTTGTCAGTAGTTATGCTATTGCTGCATGTACCAATTCTTAACAAAATCTTCAGAAAATAAATAGTGAATGAATAAATAGTATCAGTAATGGCTAAAAAGACACAAGAAAGCACTTCCCAGAGATCACAGAGGGTGAAATAAATATTGAGGTTATCATTCAGCATTAAAGCATTTTGTGCCAGCTATCTTCAGATAGAGAATCAATTTAGTAATCCAGTGACATAATTTTTATAATGGAAGGGCTCCATCTGCTGTACATTGCTAGATACACAATTTTAGAAGAGAAAACAATGTGGTATGAACCTAACATCTGGATCCAAATTTTCTTTTTGAAATATTGACATTGTCATATGAAGTTCTGCACACAAAAGTTGTGATCTTTTTCTCAGTCACCTTGATAATAAATTCCTAGCACCTCTGAGTGCCTAGGAAACAGATGTTCATCAAAGATTAGGACTGTTAGTATTAGACTGACAGCACCAGTGACTCCACAAAAATTTTATCAAACCTTTTTGGCCATAGCATTTGCTGTCTCCTGTTCACAACATATAAACTGGTAAATGTCAATTTCAAGTTCGAGAAAGAGAAAAAAATATTTAAATATGCATTGAATTATACACACAAACAGATGATCATAAAGATCATTATGGAAATTGGAGAAGTACAATGTCCAGACCATGTATAAACATGTTGAAACTGGTAGAAAGTGTATACATCTATAGTGAAATCAAATGTCTTCTGCTTTCCCTTGTACTAGTGTTCATCAGCAGAAACTCCACTGAGGTCAGTAGTATTACTCCACTGAAAACAGAATTTTTATAGACCCTTAAGAACATGTTGAAATTAGCCTCAAAGCTAACTTCTCACTGGTTCATTCTAGGATTTAAGATGCACGTTGTTCACTGTTGTTTTGGCCTTTTTTAGGCTTATAAAGAACTATTTTGGAGATACCATATTAAATATATACGACAAGTCAGAAGAGATAACTACTGTGCATTAAGAGCTGTGCTGTTTCAGGTATTCAGCCAGGGCATTTATTTTCCATCATGGATGAAGGAGCGAGACATTTTAAAGGTATGTTTCAGTTGCTGAAGCAAATAAAATTTACATGTCCTTATATTATAGAAGGAGGATTTGATCCAGCAACAACATCTCTAAAACTGCTGTACTCCATTGCAAGTGTGGGTCGAGCGTACAGGGGGGAGCAAGATAGATTAAGCACTATGCAAAAGTGGAAGCAAGTATCAAGTCCATTGTGTTTCCTTATTCTTAAGAGTACAAGAATAAATGAAGGGGAATGGGTGAGTATACTATAGTATAGTATACTATACTATAGTATCATGTCTGAGGGGACATGGGTATAAGGGCTATTTCTATCATGCTAATAAGGCATAATAATACTCTGTGTGGTCCCATTTTAAGACTTATGCCTGCCACTGGACAGGAATTATTATTTACTATTTGTATTGGGGTGCTTTGAGATCCCAGTCTGGGGATTGTGCTCTTTATTGGCTAGTTATCTATTGAAAAGGCCATAAAAGCTCTTATGAAGCTGAAAGTCAACAGAGCTTTACCATTAGCTACAGTGGTAGATGACTGGGGGTTTCTTTTTGAGTGCTTTTCTTTTTTTGTAGTGCACTTCAAGTTGTATATGCGCTCCATGAGCCTGGGTCCAGAGACTTTTCCTAGCAGTGTTTGTTCAGTCCATTCATGTGCTCTGCACCGAGGGGAAGAAGGGGCTGCCAGACCACGGCCCTCTCCGTTCTTCCTCACTGCTTGAGGTCTGGGATGGAGCCTCAGGTCACTGCGTCTTTTCAGCCTTTACCTGTAAATAGTTTAGCTTACTATATTTTGTGCCCTCATTGAACACCCCTCGTGTAGGGCAGTGATCCTCCCTTCTTCACCTCCTCTCTCCTTCTCCCCCGCCCCCCCGCAGCTTCACTCTGGGGCAGGGAGAATATGCCAAAGGCTCCCGGTTTCAAGAGCTTTGTGGACTGCCAGGGGGACTTCCAAGTAAATGACAGTAATGACTCTTTTTGTACCACCTGTGGGAAGCCCTTATCCCTACCAAATGCAGTACTTGTAGGTCATTTCTACGGAGGATGAGGCAGTCAAGGGAGATCTGCCTTATGATGTTTCTCATGGATAGGTCTATGAGGGCAGCTCCAGATTCTGACCCCTATATGTTGGCCTGAGGAAGGTAGGAGTGTGGCTTTAGCTGGTTGCAGGCCTCTCCTCACAATCCCCCGTCGGCTCCAAAAGACTTGGGTGAGAAGACCTGGGATTAAAGCAGAGGAAAGGAGACACAAATACTCTCATAAAAATGAGGGGAAGTTGCTTGTCCAACTCCTCTAAAAAGAGACAGAAGTCCTCTTCCCTCTCCAAGGTGGGGGAAGCCTCGTGCTCTCGCTTAGCAGCATTTGGCACTGTGAAGGATCAGCCTAGGGCATCGACTAAGGGCAAGATCCTGTTTGGGACCTGCACTTTGGCACCTCCAGCGTCCACATCCAGACTGGCATCCTCGGCTCCCTTGACCATGGCACCAACCGCCCTGATGGTGGAGAAGGAGGTGGGCCTCTCAGCTTCAGCTCACTGTTTGGCACTGGATGACTTTCTGATCCGCTAGGAACCAGAGTCACTGTTGCTGTCCAGATACCTGCACCCAGTTATACCAACATGCCAATCGATACCAGCCTGTATCCCATTGCTGAGCTGGGGTCAAGCCAGACTTTCGCCAGTACTGTTCACTAATAGAGACGGCATCACCACCTCCTGGTACTGAGAGATCCCCATTGGACTCAGACTCAAAATCCTTTGACTCTGGAGGTACCAGGAACAGGAGGCCTGTCTCCATACTACTCCCCAAGGTGACTTTTGTGAGGGTTAAGCCCAGATAGGGCATCAGGAATCTCTGAGTGTCACAGTACTCCCATCCAGGGAATATTCACCCTATTTGTATTGGCACCCATCATCTTGGGGATGCTATGATGGGGTATGAGGCTCTACAGTGGCAGTAGTGGGGCCCGGAAGATCCCCCTACCCATTGCGTTTTGTACCCACACTGAGGGACTTGGGAGCCCAGGGAGATAAATCTCTTCTGTGGGAGGAAGAATCTCCACAGGCTCCCTGGAACAGTGACAGCCTCAGAAGATGAGGACCAGCCTGGGCAGGAGGAGAGTGCATCGGTGAGCTTATCCATATTATTTCCAGAGGAAGCAGTGATACCAGCTTCTCCACAGTGCCTGGTTGCCCCTAAGGTCTTCCAGGGCTTGCTTAAGAAGCTGTGGAGGCCCTGCACATCCCCCTGGAAGAGGTCCTGGGGAGTCTGCATAGACTGCTGGACATTCTGCACAGCTTGAGCCCAAGCAGGGTGGAGCTGCCAATTAACAAGGCCATCCTCAAGCCAACTAAGACACTTTGGCAGATGCCGGCCACCATTCCTGTGGTGTCCAGGTGAGCACAGGAGGAAGATTTCATGCCCACAAAGGGGTCAGAATATCCTTTTTTCCCACCTGACCCCCAGCTTGCTAATGGTGACAATAGCAACAGAGTGCAGTAGGCAACAGCTGCCAGATCTATGCCTCACGAAAAGGCGGCTAAGAGAATTTTGGGAGGGAAGAGTACTCTTCGCCTTCTCTACAGTTTCGGATTTTGAACTGCCAGGTGCTGATGGCCAAGTATGACTTCAACATCTACAATAGGCTCATCAAATTCATCAAGATGATACCTCAGGACAATAGGAAGCAGTTTCAGGCCCTAATCAGTGAGGGAAAGCTAGTGTCCAGATCCACCCTCCTGACAGCCCTAAATGTGGCAGACACTGTGGCATGGTCTGTGTCTATGGCAGTGGCAATGAGACATTAGTTCTCTCTTCATCAGGGATCCAAAAGGACATGCAATTAATGATGGAGGACCTTCCATTCGAGTGTAACAAAGAGTTTAGCATGAGGATGGATGAATTCCACCATTCGCTAAAGGACTCCTGAGCCATGCTCAGTTTAGTTGGCAATTACACATCTGTGATGAAGCGCAAGTCCATCAAGCCACAGTTCAGGCAGAGGTCCACCCAAGCCAGTGTTGTGTCACCAGTGGCAGTATGAACTGTGCTAGAGGAAGCAGAGGAGGAGTGCCCAGGAGCAATCATCCTTCATATCCATCAGAGTCACAAATGAGCATTTTACTGGGACTCTTGAGAACCAGGCACCAACCAGACCAATGGATTTAAGCTCCTCCCGTGTTTCTTCAACTTTTGAAGTGTGGCTGCCCCAGTACCTACCAATCTGGAGAGAGACACGACAGACAAGTGGGTACTAGAGGTCATCTTGGGATATACAGTCCAACTTTTGTCCCTCCTCAATCCCCCTTCTCCATTCTCTTTCATGGACAACTTTCACAAGCAGGTTCTTCAGCAGGAGGTGGAGGCCGTCATGCAATGAGGGGGCAATAGAATCAATGCCCCTGACAGCAAAGGGAAAGAGTTTCTATTCGAGGTATTTGCTCGTCCCCAAAAAGATAGGGTCATAGGGGAATGGAGACCTGCTTTGGGCCTCAGGGAGCTGAACAAGTTTATCTGCAGCCTGAAGTTCAGGATGATCACCCTGGTTTCAATTTTTCCCTCACTAGATCTTGGAGATTGGTTCATGGCTTTCGATCTCTATTTCCACATAAATGTCTACCCACCACACAGGAGATTCCTGAGACTTGTCACTGGGCAGCAGCACTACCAGTACTCGGTACTTCCTTTCAGACTTTCAGTGGCCCTGAAGGTGTTCACCACAGGGCTGCTGGTGGTAACAGCGCATTATCCCCAGTAGGGGCTATTAGTGTACCCCCACTTAGATGATTGGCCCCTCAAGAGGTGATCTTGCTAGGAGGCACAGGTGTCTGGTCACACTCCTGGACCTGTTCAAAAGACTGGGTCTCAGAGTGAACTTGGACAAGTTCACTGTGGAATTAACACAGGCTATAGAGGTCGTTGGGGTACGGCCGGACCCAGTGTCATATTTGCCAGACAATCACTTTGTTCCTGCAGGCATGGCTACGGATGGTGTCCACACAGTCTCAACTTGCTAGTCTCTGTTTCCTGAAGGGTTGTAGACTGCTTTGGCCAGTGTGATGACAGGAGAAAGGTGTGTGCCTGGATGTCCTGTTCTGTTACCTGCTGTTGGCTAGGACTATGACCACAGACACCTCTCTGTCAGGCGGAGGAAGTCACATGGAGGGGCAGATGGACCAAAGGATATGGTTCCCTCAGGAGTGAATTTTCCACATCAGTGTGCTGGAGGGTGAGGGTGGTTTGGCTGACCTGCCAGCATTTCCCCCCTTGCGTTTGGGGCGAATTTGTCCAGATGCTGTTGGACAATATAACAGTGCTCTGTTACATCAACAAGCAAGGAGGTGTACAGTCCTCACATCTCTGCGTGGAGACCATCCATGACTGGAATGGGTGCATACCTCTGAACATTGCCCTGAGCAGTCCATCTGCCAGGATTTCAGAACATCCTGGCTGACTCCTTTAGCAGACACTTGTGCAGTGAGAATGAGTGGGAGTTTCATGGCCTGACTCTGCAGGTGGTGTTTCCAGAATGGGTTCACCTAATCACAGACTTGTTTGTGTCAGATCAGAACAAGAAGTGCAGGGAGTTCCCCTCCACAGAGGGGTTGCAGCTCAGGCTCTCTGGGTGACATTTTCCTCATGTGATGCTTGGAGGCTCTAAGGTATGTGTTTCCCCTGATCCCTCTGTGACCACGGGTACTTAAGAAAGATCACGCAGAACAAGGTGCAAGTCATTCTTATGGCACTGGAGTGGCCTTGTCAGTTCTTGTAGCCTATACTCTGTTGCACTTCTGCTTGGGGTCCTCTCTACATCCCATGGTGTGAGATCTCTTGACGCAGGATGAGAGGAGGACTCGCCAACCCATCCATGCTGCACCTGAGGGTGTGGTATTTGGATGGATGTTGAGCCTAAAGAGAGTTTGTTTGGCTGACATGCAGACCTTACAAAGTAGCTGTAGGAAAACTCCACCAGGAGGTGCTACACTATAAAATGGAAGAGATTTGTGATGTAGTATGATCAACCGGGAATCTCCCCCTTGCATTCAGGGGTGCCATACATGTTGGACTACCTGTTACCTTCTAAATCCTCAGGGCTGTCCCTCAGCTTTCTGAGGGTCCACCTGGCAGCCATCAGTGCATTCCACCTGACAGTGGTTAGCTACACTATTCTCTCACACCCGTTTACATCCCAGTTCCTGCAGGTTTCAGTTAGGGACTTCCCTCCAGTGATGAAGCCTGTGGCAGCCTGGGACTTAAACTTGATCTTATTCCGTCTGAGGGGGTTGCCGTTTGAGCCACTGGCATTGTGCTCCCTGCAGCTCCTTTCCATGAAGGTAGAGTTTCTGATCACTATCATGTCAGTCAGGAAGGGACACTAGTGGTGCTCATGGCAGATGCCCCATGCAGTATAACACAAGGACAAGGTGTCCATGAGACTACATGTGAGGTTTGACTTTCACATCAACCAAAGCATCCAGTCACCTATGTTCTCCCCCAAGCCGCATGCCACAAGGGAAGAGGCGAAGTGTCGCTCCTGGGATGCGCATAGAGCTATCGCTTTTACCTGTAGAGGACAAAGCAGTTCTAGAAGTCACCTAGACTCTTTGTCTCATTTGCAGAGGATGATGGGAGAGGCCATTTCCACCGGAGGCTGCCAAAGTGGATCTTAAGCTGCACGGTACTCTGCTACAAGCTGAATGAGATCCCTCTTGGGGGTGGTGTAAGAACACGTTAGATGAGAATCCAGGCATCTTGGGTAGCCTCACTCAGGGATCATTGACATCTAAAGAGCAGCAGCCTGGGGCTTGGTACGCACCTCTGTGAGGCACCATGCTCTGGTCCAAGCATCTGACTTGGATGCCTCCCGGGCTAGGTCAGTTCTGCATTCTGTAATGATGCAAGGCTGCGGGCATCCACCTCCTTGGGAGGGACTCTGGTTGTAAACCATCTGAGGTGCACCATACAAAATGATAAGTACTCAAAGAAGGAAAGATTACTCACCTTGTAGTAACTGGAGTTCTTTGAAATGCTCTTATGTGTCATGCACCACTTACCCTCTATTCCCACTGCCTCGAATCCCATTGTGGAACCTTGTGGTGGTGAAGGACCTGAGAAGGGGATGGTCCAGCAGCCCATTTTATACCCTTGGTAAGGGGCATAAGGAGCACGTGGGCACATACACGGACAAGTAGACACCGCTAGGAAGAATTCTTTGGTTCTGGGTGGGTGGAGTTCATGAGCACCTGAAGTGCACTACTGATCGATACATTTCATAGAATCTCCAGTTATCAGAAGGCAAGTAACCTCCTCTTTTTTTAAAGTTGTAGGCTCAGGGTTTTAATCTTATTCAGATGTGGTTTGTCATTTAAAACATATCTTCTCTATACCTAAATTATTTACAATAGTATATTCTGCTTGTTGTTACAGTAGTGATCTCTCCCCTATTATATTTTTACAGCTCCCTGAAAAGCTTCTGTATTCACAAGGCTGCAACTGGATTCAGCAATATAGTTTTGGACCAGAAAGATACACAGGCGCCAACGTATTTGGAAAATTACGTAAATGTATTGAAACGTTAAAGACACAGGTGACTATTTAGGAAATGGAAAAAAAATGTTAGAAGGGAGGAATGAGACTGAAAAGGGAAATCATTTACTGTCACAGAAGTATCGGCTTTCCATTCAAAACATTGCTCCTGTTGCAATCTGTCAGATGTTACTGGTATTTACTGGATTTATGTATGGGCATAAGTATGTCCCTGTAGCTATTGGTCATCACTATTTTGGTCTTTACATGTTCATTTATTTTCATTTACTGTATATCTTTTTGTTTTGGTTTACCAGCAAATGATCTTATCTCTTTTGAGACGCTGTTGTCATTTGTCACAGGGATGACTACACCTCTGCCCCCATTCAGATCTCTGAGAGCATCCACGTCAGGGCTTTTCGGTCTCTTTGCCTTTCTCTGTCTTGGGGCAGAAGTTTGTGATTTTGGGTCCTTATCACACTACTTCATGTATGCCAAGCACTTATCATAGAAGTGTTGGAGGAAGGTACCTCAGCAGACCATCTAGTCCAGGTCCCTGCACTCAAGGCAGGACTACCTAATAGCGAGACCATTCCTGACAGGTGTTTGTCTAACCTGTTCTTAAAAACCTCCAATGATGGAGATTCCACAATCTCCCTAGGCAATTTGTTCCAGGGCTTAACCACCCTGACAGGAATTTTTTCTTAATGTCCAACCTAAACTGCCCTTGCTGCCATTTAAGCCCATTGCTTTTTGTCATATCCACCGAGGTTAAGGAGAATAATTTTTTCATCCTCCTAATAACCTTTTATGTACTTGAAAACTGGTATCATGTCTCCCTTCAGCCTTCTCTTCTCCGGACTAAACAAACCCAATTTTTTCAATTTTTCCTCATAGACCATGTTTTCTAGACTTTTTTAATCATTTTTGTTGTTCTCCTCTGTACTGTCTCCAATTTGTCCACATCTTTCCTGAAATGTGGTGCCCAGAATTGGACACAATATTCCAGCTGAGGCCTTATCAGCAGGGAGTGGAGCAGAAGAATTACTTCTTGTGTCTTGCTTACAACGCTCCTGCCATTTCCACATTTTCTGTTATTGTCTTTCCCTCCTCATTTAGTAATGGGATTATCCTGTCCTTGGTTTTCATCTTGCTTCTAATGTATTTGTAGAATGTTTTCTTGTTACCCTTTATATCTTTAGCTAGTTTAATCTCATTTTGCGAGATTAACTTTGTCCCTACATACTTGTGTTGTTTGTTTATATTTGTCCTTTGTAATTTGACCTAGTTTCTACTTTTTGTAGGACTCTTTTTTGAGTCAGATCATTGAAGGTTTCCTGGTTAAGCAAGGATGGTCTCTTCCTATACTTCCTATCTTTCCTACGCAGTGGGATAGTTTGCTCTTGAGACCTTAAAAAGGTACCTTTTGAAAAACTGCCAGGTCTTTTGAACTGTTTTTCTCAGGCCTGGTCTACACTGTAGGGGGCCGAGGGATCGATCTAAGATAAGCAACTTCAGCTACAAGAATAGCGTAGCTGAAGTCAACATATCTTAGATTGACTTAGAATCACTTACTTCGCGTCCTCATGGCGTGGGATTGACTGCCGCCACTCCCCCGTCAACTCTGCTTCTGCCTCTTGCCGTAGTGGAGTTCCGGAGTCGACGGCAGAGCGATCGGGGATCAATTTACCACGTCTACACTAGACATGATAAATTGATCCCCAATACATCGATCACTACCTGCCGATCCGGCGGGTAGTGTAGACATGGCCTAAGAGACTTGCTTCCCATGGGATCTTAGCTACCAATTGCCTGAGTTTACTAAAGTCTGCCTTCTTGAAATCCATTGTCTTTATTGTGCCGTTTTCCCTCCGACCATTCCTTAGATTCATGAACTCTGTCATTTCATGATCACTTTCACCCAGGCTGCCTCCCACTTTCAAATTTTCAACTGTTCTTTCATATTTGTCCAAACCAAATCTAAAACAGCCTCTCCCATAGTAGCGTTATCCATCTTCTGAAATAAAAAAAATTGTCTCCAATGCATTCCAAGAACTTGCTGGGTAATCTGTTCTCTGTTGTGTTGTTTCCCCAACAGATGTTGGCCTATAGTAGACCCCCATCATGACATCAAGCTTGTTTTTTACCCCTTTTATCCTTACCCAGAGACTTTCCACAAGTCCTTCTCTTATCTCTATGTCAACCTCAGTCCAAGTATGTACATCTTTGATATAGAAGGCAACACCTCCTCCCTTTTTTCCCTGCAGTTCCAACTGCATCTCAGACACCTGCGTTTCTTCCCTTTGGGAACCTGTGATCAATGATACAGTGACCAACAGCCTTTTAAAAGCAAAGTATACAACTAGAATAAAGCATTAGAGGCGGCGGCGAGGAGTTTAAAACAACAAACAGCCTGTCTTACCCAACTTGCTACAATTCCATAATGGCAATTTAGGCATATCTATTTTCAGGCATGCCCACCGGTCCCTGTGAATGTTTTTTCAGTCTGGTTTCCAAAGAGAATGTCCTTTTTAAATGCTTAAAGAGTTCTTTATTAATCAGTTTTGGTCTTTTGACCCTCTTGATCAAATCAGTTTCATAGACTCAGTGAGGGAGTGAACCTCAGAACTAATAGTTCTGGTATTGTCCCTTTATTTTTTGTAACTAACAACCTCGGGTGGGTTCAAAATGGTGACATAGACATAAAAGGCTTTGAGTTCCATTGCCAATCTCTAAAAGCCATTCAGTTCTTCCACTTATTTTTACTTTAGTTATGATAATGGTTATTGATACCCAGTGATTATTCTTTTTTTAATCCTTATAAAAATAGTTTCCATTAAAAAATAGCACACAAAACATTTATTAGTGATGAGTTAAGCGGCTGATTTGAATTTCTTGTGTATGCTTTGTAGTGGACTGAAATAAGTGGTGTTAAAGACCATGACGAAAGAGGAAACATGTGCAATATCCTTTTCTCTGATGAAAGCAAGGAATATAAGCTGTATGAGGCTATAAAATTCATCATGCTTTACCAAGTTGTGGAAGCCTATGAACAGATGAAGAATGAGCAGAAACATGTACCCATCCTTTTTAGCCTCCTTTTTGCTCGTGATACATCATCTGACCCTTTGAGTTTCATGATGAATCATCTGAATTCCATAGGGGACACGGGTGGTCTGGAGCAGGTAATGGTGTGAATAAAAAATGAGTTCTAGCAGTCTGTGTTTTCTGAAGGATTAGGGATTGGGAATATTTTTGAGTTCTTATTCATTGACTTGATGTTCTTAGTATACTTTAATACTAGGACTGCATGAAAAATGCATTGTTTTTAGCACACCTAAACTGTTTGCAAATTCAGGTAGGATTTGGCGAATAGTTTCAACCAGAAAGAAACTGGAAGACAAAGTTTGGAAATATCAAATCATTTTGTTTTGATATTTTTTAAATGAACTGTTTTGACATTTTCTGAACAACAAATCATTTCTAATCAAAATTTTCTAAACAGTTTGACCCAAAATACTTTTTCTTTTTCTTTTCAGTGAGAAAAAACAAAAAAACTTAGTTTTGTTTTGAAACTGATTTTTTTTTCAGTTCAGCCACTGATTCAAAAAATCAGCTATTTGCTCAGCTCTATTTAATACATCATCCACGATAGAATTATTTTATTTGGAAGAAAAAAAAGCAAATTTTTCCTAGAGAAAAAGCAATTAAAAAGTGGTGGGGGGGGATTTTAAAGTGTCTCCAAAATAAGTGTCTCCAAATCTTTATACAAATTACTAAAAGCGGTGATATCACTGATATGTAAAATAATATGGTTTTTAGATGAAATTACCCTGCATGTTTGACCTATTTCACCTTTTGCACCTGTTTTTGGTGTGTGGTTTTTTTAATAGAAGCTTTCCAGATAGGCCACTTTAGAAAGTATATTTGCCCTTCTGACAGAGATCTCCTTTGGCTGCTTATCATCTTTGGTTGTGGGAAATTCCTGCTGTTGTAATTCCTAGTTCACTTTTCTTATTACACAAGTAAACTAGTTAAATGACTTACACTAAACATCAGAGCATGATTAAAATGTGGGATGTTTTTCCCCCTAGTTTCCTTCTTATAAATCTATAAACAAATGTTTACATCTTTTTCCCCCCTTAGGTTGAAATGTTTCTTCTTGGATATTTACTTGAAGTAAAGATAAGAGTTTACAGACTGTATAAGTTTAACACTGAAGAGTTTAAAGTAAACTATCCAGAGGAGTATCACAGGGACTGGCAGGAAGTCTCTCTTCTGACTGAGGATGACCGTCACTATCATATCCCCATTATTAGAATATAAGACTGTTTTCTAACCATGAAGTACAAGAAGTGACCATCTCCAGTAAATTATCACCTTTAAGCCAAGTCCTTTGCCAGCAACAGTAAGATGTCAAGTAACATAAAATAATGACTACAGGACACACAGGTTTATTATGTTAACACTTTGCTTGCTTCTACTGACCCATATCACCTGTGATCTGCCTCAGAAAAACAAAAAATACATAATCATACAATCAGGACAAACTGGCATATTAGGGTCCTCAAATGAAAAAAATAGGGTAAAATGCGTGTGAGAAAACATTTTCACTAGATACTTGATAGTCACTTGTTGAACTAAGTCCAAAAGATGTGTTGTGTATAAACTTACAATGCCAAATGATACCTATTGTTTGTTTAAGAAGGGTGCTTCAGCCACTGACTTGGGAGAGAAACAAAAGCAATAATAAAAAGAAATAACTTGCAGTATAGCTTTACTCAATGTATACTCTTCCTCCTGCCCTCCCCCATCTCTTCTTTTTGGAAGGGTCAGATTTAATGTTACCTGTCAAAAGTATATAAGGGATCTTCTTTGCAATTGGTTTGAGAAGGCTGTGCACTTCAGTGCATTTACAAATACTGGCTTTTCACAACGTTAACTCTCTGTACATTATATACATTTAGCAGGACTCAATTTCCTATGCTTTTTTTGTATATACGATTTAATAACTTTGAGTTACTTTCCTTAATCTTGACATCAAGTTTACTTCTAGTTTTTGAGAGTCTTAAGAAGTGTCCACTATAACAAGCAAATTGTCTTAAAATGTGTTGAAATAGCAGCAAAATTAGGAAGCTTAACTTTAATGAAAATTAAAGTGATAACAGTTTAGCAATATGTTTATTTGTGGCATATGAACATTATCATAAGTAAGGCTGCGAGTTTGTCGTGGAGGTCACGGAAGTCACAGATTCCATGACTTTGCAGGACCTCCATGACATTTGCAGCTTCACCAGCAGTCTTGGGCCACCGCGCCCCCTACCCCAGCAGCAGCAGCAGGAGTTCGGATGTGGGAGGGGGCTCAGGGCTGGGGGTTGGTGCACAGGAGGGGGTGAGGGCTCTGGGTGGTGCTTTCCTCAGGGGGACTCCCCAGAAGTGGTGACATCCCTCAGCTCCTAGGCGGAGGTGTGGCCAGGCAGCTCTGTGCACTGCCTCTGCCTGCAGACACCACCCCTGCAGCTCCCATTGGCTGCAGTTCCTGGCCAATGGAGCTGTGGAGTCGGCACTCGGGGAGGAGGCAGCACGCAGAGCTGCCTGGCCACGCCTCTGCCTAGGAGCTGGGGGAGGGGAATGTCGCCACTTCCAAGGAGGCACGGAGCCAGGTAGGGAGCCTGCCAGCCCTGCCAATCCACCCCAGCATCTGCGGGGGGTCCCGTGCCGCACGCTGCTGCCTCCCACCCCAGCACTAATGGTGGCCCCCGGGATGCCCCCCACAGCACCGACGGGCCACACACTCCCAATATTTAGTCCGGGGTATATAGTACAAGTCATGGACAGGTCACAGGCCATGAATTTTTGTTTACTGTCCATGACCTGCCTATGACTTTTACTAAAGATACCCATGCCTAAAACATAGCCTTAATCATAAACTTCAAATTATTTGAGTCACTTCTCTAATAAGATTATATATAAAGAGAAGAGTTTTTAATAAGAAACAAACAATTTTCCTTTAAATAACATTGAAATTATCTCCAAAGATGCATATAATGTTTCTCTTGTTCTCACAGGAGATAATTTACCAGAATGAAGTGGTGAATCAGGTCCTCAGGAGTTAAACCAATTATATATGCTTTGACTACATAGAGACTGAGCTATTCATTTCTGTAATGAAAAGCAAATTTTTCCTCTTATATTTCTTTGCATATATGTATATATATTTATAAAGCAAACATGGATTTGGTGAGTACTGTAATTGTTTCGTTTCCTGAAAGTTTTATTGGATTGTGGATGGTTTGTTCAATAATTTGTAATCTTTTATTAAAACTGTTTGATACATATTTTTTTCCTCTTACCAAAACCACATTTCTGATTATATTTTATTTATTAAAAAAACCTTTTTTCCTGAATTGAACATGTTGTTCTTCTGTTTTGGTTCTGTTCTATGTGGAAGTTTAAAAATTGTTCATAGTAGCATACTGCTGTTATTTACTGAATACCAACAGGGTACTCATTGCTTTACTTATGTAAATAGACATGGCTCATACCCCAATAAGATTATAATATAGTTTCCATGCAGACAGATATGTATGCAAAAAGTGCAATTTTGTGGAAGTATTTGCTATACTTTTATGAGTACTTAAAAAGTTTATTATCTGTCTATAGTATCTAGACATGGTAATTATCATGACTAGCAATATACAAGTACTATAACTGAAAAAATGAATTATGTAAAAAATACATTACTTTTTTTTAATTTATTTTGAATACAAGTCTTTCCAAGAATGTTGTTAAAAAAAAATCCTCTTAGGTTAAAGTGCTTGGGGGCCCCTATTGAACAGTTTAGAAAACAATATGGGATAAAAATAAAATCAGTCAAAATATAGCTACAATGCTGGCAATTCCTTAGTACTATAGAACCTGTGGAATAGTCTTCAATATTTTTATTAAAACAGAGATTAATGGCTAATATGCAAATACCCAGTTACCCACTGACTTAAAGCAAGCTGGTTGTACCATTAAGAGCTGGCTTGAGCAGGAGTGCAGATGCTGGGAAGGATAATAAGCAGGAAGAAGGTCCTTCAGATAGTTGGATCCAAGTCTGTAAGAAGCCTGTGCTGCAAAAGTAGCAGGGGTGTTCTCCATTGCCGTGCCAACCTGTGGACTTGGGGGCTGCCTTTCACTCTTTGCGATACTTGGTGCAGCACCTGGAATACTGCTAATTCCTCCATTTTTCTTATGAAATTCAGAAATTCCAGGAATTTTGTCAGAGGAGCTGGCAGCTTCCAGGAGCAGAATTCATTTGGCTTGTGCAACTAAACTTCACTACATGTGTTCATCGTATCACTTCCTTGAATCCTAGTTTAACAGGGCAGTGGCCCTGGGGTGCACACACAGGTCCTAGTCCACGTCTTGCAGTCTTTCAAAACTTAGAGCTGTAGGTGTAGGTCATATACCTGCTACTAGTCATGTGCTCTATATGAGAAATTGGATATAAGGTTTTCTGCCTCTTAGGGCAAGTTTGCAATACAGCCGCTACGCATGTCCAAGTGTGCCCAAACTCCCTGTTGTCCACACTGAAACCCCTGAACCGCCTGTCTCGAGGCAAGTAGATCTCAAGATGGCTAGCTGTAGAAGAAGATTGAGAGGTGACTTGATTATGGCCTATAAATACCTTCATGGAGAGAAGATAGTGAGTACCAAAGTGCTTTTTATTCTAGCTAAGAAAGGCACAACAAGAACCAATGGCTACCAGCTGAAGCCAGAGAAATTCAAATGAGAAGTAAGGCATACATTTTAACAGTGAGGGTGATTAATTACTGGAACAAATTACAGAAGAAAGAGGTGAATTTTCTGTTTCCTGATGGTCTCACATCACACTTGGCTGCCTTTTTGGAAGGTGTGTTTTAGTGAAACACAAGCTATTGGGCTTAATATGGGGGTAAGGGTGTGAAATTTCATGGCCTGTGAAATAGAGGCCTGATTAGGAGATCTAATGGCCTCACAATCTATGAATCTATGAAAAACTCGGGGGTGAGTAACAGACTCTGCTGTTTTACTGGGAAGCCTCCTTGCTCCCCAGAATCAATAGTGAGCAAGGGGGCGATCAGGGGAGCAGCTCAGATATCCAAGCGGGCTGTCCAGGGGCAGACATCAGCCCTGCAAAGGAGAGGTGGGTGTGGCAGTGACTTCACAAGGGCCTTTGGCAGGAACTCAGCCTATTGGGCAAAGGTGGTGAGGAGGCTGTGACTCACAGAGCTCCCTTGACATCAGCCAGGCAGGATAGGGGTGCAGGGCAGTGGGAACTTTGGAGACCCCGGTAGCACTGTTGCAGCAAGTCTTCTTCTCACCGTCTCCCCTTCAGGACTAAGAGAGGATTTGTGTTCATGCACCTGAGTGCTAAGGAGGAGCTTCTTTGGGAGTTTTCTTCTTTCCGTGTTGATTTTGTAGAAAGCAGACATCCCCTGTGTAGAAGGTAAGATTCTCAGTGAGGGTTGGAACCTGTTCAGTCTGATCCATACATTGCCAGCCACGCTCTAGGCTTGGAAAATACAGGTTAAGCTGTCAGAAAAATGTCCCACCTAGGACTCTGCCCCCTTAGTAACTGGCTCAAAATGTAATTGTAAATAAGGAATCATTATCGAGCGGGTGTCTTTCTAGTAGGGTCCTGCAGGGATCAGTTCTTGGAGCTAACCCTGGGCCCCTCCCTTTGTGCCTGAGGCCCCTCCCCTCCCCTTCTGCCTTCCCGTCCCCCATAGGAGCCTAAAGCTTCCCCACCATGGCCCCGAGTGCCGGACGGATGGGCGCGGAGGGGTGAGGCCCCAGTTCGCCGCAGCCTCAGCTCCCACAGCCCCTGGGCAGCGCAGCCACCGCGCCCCCAGCCTCAGAGATCCGGGCGGCTGGGCCGCACGGTCACCGCGCCCCCACCTCCAAGTGGCCAGGCAGCGCAGTTGCCGCTCCCAGAGCCTCAGGGCTCTAGTCAGCCCGGTGCTCAGGCAGCCAGCGCCCGGCAGGCAGCATGGCCGAGCACCAGCCGTCCCAGGTGGCTCTGAGTTCCTGCTGGAGCCAAGAGGCATGCTGGTCTGGGGGCAGGGCCACGGTAGGCTGTTTGGGGAGGCAAAGCCTCCCCTTGCCTAAAATACCCACTGCCCATGACCTACGCTATTTAACATTTTGATCAGTGTCTTGGAAGCAAATATACAATCATCACTGATAAAATCTGCAGATGACGGAAAGATTGGGAAAGTGGTAAATAATGAAGAGGACACGTCACTCATACAGAGCCATCTGGATTGCTTAGTTACCTGAGCACAAGCAAATAACATGCATTTTAGTATGTCCAAATGTAAAGTTATACCTCTAGGAACAAAAAATATAGGCTGATCCTGAAAAAGACTTAGGGTTATGGTGAATAATCAGCTGACCATAAGCTCCCAGTGGGACACTGTGGCCAAAAGGGCAAATATGATCTTTGGATCCATACATAGCAGAATCTCAGGTGGAAATAGAGAGGTTCTGTATCTCTGTACTGGGTACTGGTGTGACCACTACTGGAATATTGTGTCCAGTTCTGGTGTCCACAATTTGGGACAGATGCTGATAAATTGCAGAGGGCTCAGAAAAGAGCCACAAGAATGATTTAAGGATTAGAAAACATGCCTTATAATGACAGACTCCAGGAGCTCAATCTATTTATCTTAACAAAGCAAAGGTTAAGGGATTAACATAAGGGAACAAATATTTGCTAATGGGCTCTTCACTTGAGCGGACAAAGGGTATAACAAGATCCAATAGCTGCAAGTTGAAGCTAGATGAATTCAGACTGGAAGTAAGGTGAACATTTTTAACAGTCAGGGTTTGGAGCAATTTACCCAGGGTTGTGATGGATCCTCCACAACTGGTATTTTTTAAAATCACGATTGGGTGTTTTTCTAAAAAATCTGCTCTAATTCCTATACAAATTATTTTTGAGGGAAGTTTTATGACCCATATTTACACAGAAGGTGAGAACTGGGAGTACAAGGAGATCTACCGCACTTGTGCAGGTCAACTGATGCTGTCTGTTAGAATTTCCAGACTCAGGTGCATGGCGTGCATATGTGCCCATGTAGGGACTACAAATAAGGATCACACATCTTGAAGGACTTCCAGTTATAGGTAGATAAACTCTATTTCAAAGTTGTTTCAGGTGAAATGTAGAAGGGATAAAAATGAAATATAGGTCTGTCTAGTAATTTTATTATGCAAGTATTTTTATGCATCTTGAGTACTTAAATTGGTGTCTATTGAAAAAGTATTATGACTAGATGATCAGAGTGGTTCCTTCTGGCCTTGGGATTTATAAATCTGTGACACGCGGGGGGGCATTCGGAATTTGTCCTTTTTGTTTCCCTTTTCCTCCTCTCTTCTTCTTTTTTCTTGTTCCATTACCCTCTGCTGCTCTTCTTCCTGAGGAGGGTGGGGCTGTTCTCCAGCTGTCATTGTAGGAGGCCCTCACAAAGACGTGGGGCTGGAATAGTGCGCTGACAGAGATCTCCACCAGAGTGATCTCCTCTCGTGACTAGTGCTGTCTTTTGGCCATCTGTTGAGAATGCTCAGCCTCCAGTCCCTGAGAGTCTCCATGCTGATTGGGTGAGCTGGGGGTTATTACTGAGTTAAAAGGGAGTTAAAGTCATTGTTGGCTGAGTGCAGTGAGGCCTAATGCTCAATTCAATGGCATTTCTTTGTCTACTTGTAATGCGATAATTTTTGAAGACTATGTCCAATTGATTCCAAAATTTCAGGGAATTTCTAGGTATCGGTAGGAAGAATCTTGTTGATTCTGGTGACAGCTAGAAAAAGAAACCATCAGCAAAGCTTGGTTTCCACACTGTGCCCATTTAATTGGTGCTGCAGGTAGAGGTGCACTGTGACATCAGAGTTAACTGAGCCAGTCAATGCTAATTCTGTGCAGGTGATTTACATAATTCAACCCCATTGGTTAAAGGGAGTCAGCAAATGATCCTGCAGGTTTCAATGGGAGAGATGACCAAGGCAGGCAGCAGGCTTAGGGTTTATGCTCAGGGTTATTGGAGTGAGTGAGTGATGGGTGGCTGAGTTACCCCTGATGTCACAATGTTACTGCTCAGGCTCCTCTGCCTGCAGTGCCGCACGAGCAGTGACTGTCAGGGGGAAGGTTTTGTTGATCTGAAACTTATAAAACAAGAAGAGCAGAAGAGGAATGGCTTGGATGATTTGTTTATAAAATGTAGGTGTTGTTGCAGTATCCTCTGCAATTGCTACTGGCTCAGGGACAGACACAGCATTCCTGCCCCTCCCCACACCTGTTAGCTGGGCCTGCATAAACAAACAAGTGTCTGACCCTCTAGTTAGTCTTTTTAAGACTGAGCAAATAATATACAACACATGATTGATATGATGACCTTTGCTGCCTTCTCTCCTTTAATGGAATATGAGCAGTTTATGATTCTCGTGAATAAAGTAGTTCTTCTAAAATCAAGGTGAATAAAAATCAATGGTTATTTCAAACCCAAAACCCCCAAAAGGGGATTTTTTAAATATTTAAATAGGATTTTTTAAATGTAAATTAAAGCAGGTTTATTTTTTGAAAAACAAACCTATTGGGGATTAAATTTGAAAGTATGACAACCTATATTAAGGCCTAAAGTTGCTTTAAACTAATTTAAATTAAATAAAAACGTTAAGAAGTCCACGTTTGCTACCAAGTTTCAAAGGCAGTCAAACCACTGAACGGTTGGAAGTCATTGGCTAAGGACCTGAAACTGAAATTTGATGAAATGCTACACCAGATTTTGGCAGAAACAGCTTCTTCTGCAGGTGCAGAAAGAATATTTGCTTCATTCAGTTGATGCAGCTAGTTCAGTTCAATGACTAGTTCATTCAAATTTAAAAAACTGACTGGGAGTTGAAAAAGCAGGAAAGCTTCTTTTCCTCTTCTAATCTATGAATAAACACTAGCTAGGAGAGGAAGAGAGCTACTAGACATTATGACCATGAATAATCAGTTCAATTCACTAACTAGAGATACTTGCTTACATCAATTAGTTTTCAATTAAAAATATGTTTCAAACAACTTTTTTGTTTTTATGTATTCTACACATCCAGAAAATCAACATGTTTTAATGGTCACCTATTCATGAGAATCAATCTTTCATTAAGAATACAATTAAAAAGTACAAATGCAAAACATTCTGAATGAAATCAATCCGTCCTGATCTCTACTGTCTGGGATTTTGGGCCTACAGGCCAGACTGAGACCCTCATTGGCTAGGGACCCAGTAACAAACTCTAGTCCTGTTAGCATCCATGCCTCTAACTCCAAGGAACAACTGAAGGCAGTGGGAGACAGAGGGGCACTGACCGTTCTTCTTCGAATGATTGCTCATATGTATTCTACAATAGGTGTGCATGCTCGCCACGTTCACCAGTGTCGGAAGTTTTCCCCTTAGCAGTACCCGTAGGAGAACGCCCCTAGCAACCCCAGGAGTGGCGCCGGTATAAAGGGGAGCTGCGCACTCCCCCCACCCTCAGTTCCTTCTTGCCGCCAGTGAAGGTGCCTCCAGCTCTGCTGTAGCTTCCCTCTTTGGACTTCGTTAGTTCACAGTTAGTTAGTATCTGTAGTTTAAAAAAAAAGAAAAAAAAGAAGTTAGAATAATCACATGCACCTGGGTTGGGGCATTCGCCGGGCTTTAAGTCATGTGACACTTGTAAAAGGCCTATGCCAGTGAGTGATCCACACACTAATTGTTTACACTGTCTGGGGGAAACCCAGCTCAGTGACCGCTGCAAAATTTGCAGATCCTTTAAGCCTTGGACCAAGAAGGAGCGGGACATACAGCTCCAAGCCATTTTGATGGAGTCAGCCCTGACCCTAACACCGCTACTCTGCTCTGAATCGGCACTGAGCACCGTGGCATCGGTGCACAGTGACCCGTGGCTTTCACCAGTCAGCACTGCTCCCCATCCACAGCACACTCTAAAAAGGCAAAGAAGAGGTCTTCTCCACCAAGGCACTGGGCAAGGCTGGAGGAGAGACTAGACCTGTGTTGGGCAGCTCTCGATCCCCATCGACCTCGCAGCCTTCGACTCAAGTCAAGCGGAATAGGCCAGCCCACTCGAAGCCAAACTCCCTGGGCACCAATGGCCACATTCAGGTGCCCTCCACGCCAGAGGCCCTGTGGGCAGCTGGAGACATTCTGTCTCTACTGGTACTGGTTGCACCGATGCCAGTGGCTCTCCAGTCCAGAGGCAAACTGACACTCGGACCTCCACAGTCACTGCCCGGACGGTCAAGAAAGAGTTCCCGATGCTGTTCTCCATGCAGTGAGCGTCCCGCGCGCAGCCTGCACCAGTCTCTGTCGACCCCCCACCAGGTCGTCTGGCTGGGTGCCAAGCAGCAGGGGTTCCAGGCACCACTCTGCCTCGAGGGAACACAGACCTCGCGATCAGAGTGTGTCCCACCGGGACAGATGACTCAGGAGATCACTGACTCTGAGAAGCTTATTGTAGTCCTGCATGATATGGATGTCGACAGTGCTCCCGTTCTTCATCCTGCTCAAGGTCCCCGCTGTGGCACCACTCCCGCAGCCCCAGGCACAGCTTGCTGGCACCCAGCCGCCACAGATCCACCTGTCATAGCCTTTCACGGAGCAGCTGCTACAGACGGTACTCCAGCTCCTCCATGCTGGGATCACGGTCCCGAGATCGGCACCGCTCACAATGTCATAGCTCATCCTCATCCCGGGATAGCGGCAGATCGTATGCCAGCCCAGCCTCCCTTCGAAGTCAACAGTCGGTGAGCCAGGCAAGACAGTCTGCTTTGTCAGTGTGCAGCAGGTGCAGTGGCACCAGGCTCCCTGGCCAGCACCGTGGTACCAATGGGCCCTGATGCAGCTCCCGTTGGTGGCTCGCTCGGTGCCTGGAGCTTCGGAAAGACTGTCAGCTTCCCTCTCTCAGCCCCCCAGAAAGGGGTCAGTGGAGTGCTCTTCCCCAGTTCTGTGTTCAGAAGGGGACTAAGTGGTGGGGGACACAGAGCACTGCACCACCATCCTCATCCTCCCCTGATGAGGCAATCACAGCCCCTCCTCCGCCTGTCCCACAGGAAGACACTAAAGCCCACCAGGAACTTTTGAAAAGGGTGGCATCAAGCCTCAACCTACAAGCTGAGGAGGTGGAGGAGCCCTCAGACTCCCTCTTCTATGTCCTCTCAGCTACAGTGCTGGCCAAGGTGGTTCGCCCACTCCACAAAGGGGTGGCAAAGATCTCAAATGCCCTGTGGCAAACCCCAGCTTCCTTGCCCCCATCTCTAAGAGGGCAGAACAAAAGTATTTCATGCCCCCAAGGGGCATGAGTATCTGTATACCCATCCCACCCCCAACTCTCTAGTGGTCGAGGCAGTGAACCACAAAGAGCGCCAGGGCCAACCTGTTCCTACCCCTAAGAATAAGGACTCGAGGAGACTAGATTTATTTGGTAGGAAGATTTATTCTTCCTCAAGTTTCCATCTGAGGGTGGCAAACCACCAAGCCCTCCTGGGGAGATATGACTTCAATTTGTGGGGCTCAATGCCCAAGTTTGCGGACTCCCTCCAGGAGCATGCTAAAAAGGAGTTTAAGGCTCTGGTCAATGAGGGCACAGCTGCTGCCAGGGCAGCCCTTCATGCAGCCTTGGACGCTGCAGATATGGCTGCAAGATCTATGGCCTCTGCGGTGTCCATGAGGAAAGTGTCATGGCTCCTGTTATCGGGGTTGTCCATTGAGGCACAGAACTCCCTGCAGGACCTCCCTTTTGATAGCAAGGCCCTATTTGTAGAACCAACAGATGTGAAGTTACAAGTTCTTAAGGACTCCCGCACGACACTAAAGACTCTTGGGCTCTATCCAAACTCAAACCGCCACAGGCCCCCAGTCAGGCCACCCACTCCAGATATGAGCCCCCTTATAAAAATCAAGGACTATGAAAAGCACCCACAATGACAATCTCAGCCTGGGCCCTCCAAGGGCAAGCAGGCGGGTAAGCGCCAGTTTTGATGGGACACATGGGGACAACTTACCGGGTACCAGGGATCCACTCAACCTTCCCTTCTCCAACCGCCTATGTATTTTCTTCCCAGAGCGGTCAGGGCTGACCTCAGACCAATGGGTCCTCAACACCATCTCCCGGGGCTATACCCTCCAGTTTCTTGCTACCTCAGCCACCCACCCACCTTCCCTCCCCATCACTCTTCAGGGACCCCTCTCACGAGGGCTTACTCGAGCAAGAGGTGTGGCGGCCCCTTCACTTAGGAGTGGTGGAGGTGGTGCTGGTGGAGTTCAGATTCAAGGGGTACTACTCCCTCTATTTCCTTATCCCGAAGGTGAAAGGGGGGCTCAGGCCCATCCTGGACCTGTGAAGCCTGAACCAGTACATGGTAAAGCTGACATTTTGCATGATCTCTCTGGCCTCCATCGTCCCCTCCCTGGATCCCAGAGACTGGTATGCTGCCCTCGATCTACAGGAGGCATACTTCCACATTCACATATTCAAGGCCACAGGCGTTTCCTCCGTTTCACGGTAGGGCAGGAACACTACCAGTTCACTGTCCTCCCATTTGGCCTATCGGCTGCTCCCAGGGTCTTCACAAAGTGTATGTCTGTGGTAGTGGCCTACCTTGGGCATTGGGGGAAGTCCAGATTTTTCCCTGCCTCGACAACTGGCTGGTCAAAGGCAGCTCCAGATCACAGGTACAGGATTACGTAACTCTCCTCCTGTCCACACACTCCACACTGGGGCTGCTGATAAACAGCACCAAATCCACATTGATACCGGTGCAACACATAGAGTTCATTGGAGCGATTCTGGATGCGACATTGGCCAGAGCCTCCCTCCCTCCGGACAGATTCAAAACCCTGAGGGAGCTCATTGGGGTGGTCATGAGGTTTCCCATGATGACTGCCATAATGTGCCTCCAGCTCCTGGGTCATATGTTGGCGTGCACATACGTGGTTTGTCACGCCAGACTCAGGATGCAGCCCCTTCAGCTCTGGTTGGTCTCGACTTTCTCCCAGTCCAGAGACAGAATGGACAAAGTCCTCACTGTGCCTGAACCTCCCTCCGCTGGTGGTCCACCCCGGGGAACATGCTCTAAGGGGTCCAATTCAGGAGCTGGCCCCAACTGTAGAGTTGGTGTCCAATGCGTCACACTTGAGGTGGGGGGCCCATGTGGGAAACCTTTAAACCCAAGGTCTGTGTTCCACACAGGAACTAGCCCTGCACATAAATGTCAAGGAGCTCAGGGAAGTCCGTCTAGCCTATGTGGCCTTTTGCTCGTGCCTATCAGGCAGGAGGCTCAGGGTTCTCACAGACAACATGGCCTCGATGTTCTACATCAACAGGCAAGGCAAGGCCCACTCCTCAGCCCTCTGCCAGGAAGCCCTCAGGCTGTGGGATTTCTGTATAGTCCACGATATCACCTCGGAAGCCCACCAATTACTGGGTGTCTGAAACTCTCGGGTGGATCGGCTGAGCCGGGACTTTTCTTCTCAGCATGAATGGTCGCTGCACCCGGAGGTGGTGCACAGGATTTTCCGCACATGGGGCACTCCCCAATTGGACCTCTTCACGACCAGGCCGCACTGCCTGTGTCCCCATTTCTGCTCCGGGGAGGGCTGGGCATGGGTGTGATCTCCAATGATCTACAAGACTCTCTCACAAGCTTGGCAGTTGCCCCACAGTGGCCCCGCAGTGGCCGTTGTCAACCCGCCTAGACCTTCTCTCCCCGGACCGAGGTCGCCTCCTCCACCCCAACCTAGTAGCCCTCCACCTCACGGTGTGGTTGCTCAATGGTTAGACCAGGAGGAGAGCACTTGCTCGTAAGGTGTCCAGCACATCCTACTGGAGAGAAGGAGGCCCTCCACACCTCAGGCCTACATGGTGAAATGGTCTCAGTTTCCCTGTGGGCTACTGATCGGGGCATTTCACCAGTGGCTGCCCCAATCCAGCTCACACTGAATTACCTCCTTCATCTCAGGGCCTAGCACCCTCGTCCGTCAAGGTGCATCTGGCAGCCATATTGGCTTTTCACCCACCAGTACAGGGCCACACAATATTCTCTCATGCCATGACCGGTCAATTCCTTAAGGGCTTCGATCGCCTCTTTCCTTATGTTAGGCCCCTGGTCCCTCAGTGGAACCTGAACTTGGTGCTAACCAAGCTAACAGGATCTCCATTTGAGCCACTTGCTACATGCTCCTGGTCCCACCTCTCATGGAAAGTAGCTTTCTTGTGGTGATCAAGTCTGCTAGACAGGTCTCCGAGCTCCGGGTCCTGACCTCCAAATCCCCGTATATGGTGTTCCATAAGGACAAGGTCCAGCTCCCACCACACCCTTCATTCCTCCCTAAGGTCGTCTCCGCCTATCATATGGGCCAGGACATTTTCCTGTTGGTGCTCTGTCCCAAACCCCATGCATCCAGTGAGGAGCACCATCTCAACATGCTAGATGGGCTTTGGCCTTTTACCTGGAATGTATGAAACTGTTCAGGAAGTCTTCGCAACTGTTCATCGCCATGGCTGAGCACATGAAAGGTCGGCTAATCTCTACCCAGCAGCTCTCCAACTGGATCACTTTGTGTATCAGGACTTGTTATGACCTGGCGGGAGTTCCCCCACTGCCGATTGTGAGGGTGCACTCGACAAGGGTGCAAGCCTCATTGACTGCCTTTCTGGCTCACATCCCTATTCAGACATTAGTAGGGCTGCCACACGGTCATCGGGACACACGTTCACCTCGCATTATGCGATCGTCTTCCAAACTAGGGAGGAAGCTGGGTTCGGCAGGGCAATGCTCTGTCCCGAGTGTCTGTGAACTCCTACCCACCTCTAACAGATGTAGCTTGGAATCACCTATTGTGGAATGCACATGAGCAATCACTCGAAGAAGAAAAGACAGTTACCTTTTCCGTAACTGTTGTTCTTCGAGATGAGTTGCTCATGTCCATTCCACATCCCGCCCTCCTTCTCCTCTGTCGGAGTTGTCTGGCAAGAAGGAACTGAGGGTGAGGGGAGAGTGCAGTGCCCCTTATACTGTACCATGGCGGCACCACTCCAGGGGTCACTAGGGGTGCTCCCCTACAGGTACTGCTAAGGGAAAAACTTCCGGCACCAGTGCACAGGGCGAGCACACACACCTATTGTGTAATGGACATGAGCACCACATCTCAAAGAACACCAGTTACGGAAAAGGTAATTGTCTTTTACTAAACCATGACTGCAAACACAGAGATGTGTTATTGGCTTTGGATGGGGGACAAATGGGAAATCAGTAGGGATTCTTGCTCCAAACAATAATCACCCATTGTCCTGTTGAGCTCAAAGGGCTCTAACACTCCTGAGCTGCTCACATCTCCCTACTGCTAGGAGTTAGAGAAATTTCTCCACCCCCATTATAAAGTTGCGGAAAATGAGGTAAAGAGAAAGGCAGTGACCTATCCATGGTCACACAGCACCATCATGGCAGAGCCTAGAAAGAGAAGCATACGAAAAAAAGTTTTAAATGCAAAACATTTTTGATAAAAACTGATTTCTTAAACAAAGGAAATGTTATATGTAGTTAGTGAACTGAATTGATGCATTCTGGTCACCATGTCCTTCTAGATTTATGAACTAATAGATCTCAGTCCCTCACACCTAATTTTTGTACATAAATTGAAGGAGGAAAACAAGATTGCCTGGTTTGTCAACACCCAATGGCTTTCTTAAATTTCAGTGAACTAGTCATTGAACTGAACTTTTTGAATAAACTGAAAGGAAGAAAATATTCTCTGCACCTTCCAAGGAAGCTACTGCTGTCCAAACCTGTGTTAGCTTTTCAGCTATCTTTAGTGCCAGGGGCTTAGCCATCACTTCAGTGGTTTGTCTGTCTTAAAAACTTTGCAATGAACATGCTCTGCTTAACGTTTATTTTTCTCTTCTTTTTAAATTATTTTCAGAGATTGTCATAAATTTAGCCCTTGTCAATTTCAAATTTAATTTTAATTTTAATAAACAAACCTGTGGCTAATTTCATTACAAATCCAGTTTATATTTTAAAAATCACCTATTTATATCGACCCAGCTGGGTATGGAAAAGCCTCTTAGCTCATCTCCCAACCCAGGAGGTGTTAACCTCCTCAATCCAAACTTTAGGATGGGCTCCTCTCTCTGTACTGGGCTGAACTGAAAGCCAGGATCCAAACACTCCTCACTCTAGGAATTTGGATCTGACCGTTGATGGTCCAGTGCTGCATCCCACTTACAGAGCGGTTTTCCTGGGTAAATCTCAGCACTTTAAAATAGTGAGTAAGTATTAGATTCCCATTTTATTGCTGGAGACTGAAACACAGAAAGGGGAAATGGCTTGCCCAAGGTCCCATAAGTCAATAGGAAAACAGATAATGAAAATCAGGAGTCCTGACTCCCAATCCCCTGCCTCAGTCACTCCAGCCGGTCACACTCCCTCTCGGAGCCGGGGAGACTGGGAACAGGGTCCTGCTTGCAATTGCCAGCTCTGGAAAGGAACTTTCCTCTAGTGGTTAGTGTAGGGGCTTGGATACAGGGCTCCGGGGTTCCATCCCTGGCTCTGTCACCGTCTCCCAGTGCAACCCTGAGGCAGTGGCTTCCCCTGCCCAGGCCACAGTTTTCTATCAGTGCAGTTGGAGTCCCTCCCCCACACCCTTGGCTTGTCAGGTTTCAGGAATGTGCACAATGTGCTAGGAAACCTTGAGACGGAAGGTGTCCTGCCCACGGTATGTCAGTGTTCTGGACCCCGGCTGCTAGCCTGAGTTTATCCATCCTTTAGCAATAAAACATAGGCTTGTTTTCACAGCCACTGTCGGTCTCCCAGTTTCTACACCCTGCCCTGCTGGCAGGGCATTGGGCAGCTCCCTTTCCAGCCCACCTTGGTGCGGGAGAGCAAGGAAGAGGGCCAGGGACAGACCAACCCTGAGCATCTGACACTCAGCACTAGGCCATGCGAGCAAGTGAGTGGCAGGTAGCATTTCCTCAGATGCTTCCTGTTTCTGCTTGGGGAGAGGCAGAAATGGAGCGGGGGGAATCTCCTCCCACTGAGACTAGATTTGCTAACACAGCCCCCTGCAGCCCTATGCTCTGGGCCTGGGCAGCGTGTTTCTTGCAGGGTGTTCTCCAGAGCCATCTCCAGCATGGTGGAAATAGCCCAGCAATAGGGCTCCCAGCCCTTCCCTTGTAGGAGTCTCGGGGGGGGGGGGGTTGTCAGACCCTGCCAGCTGCTGAACACCCACAACCCCACTGAACTCAGTGGGAACTGAGGGGGACTCATGCCTCATATGATTGGAACCTTGTGAAGTTTAGCTGGGGACGAGTTCCCAGGGCAAACTCAGACTTCTTCCCGGGTTCTGGTCTTTCTCTAGCCAGGGAGGGCGTGTGCCCTGGGCGGGAGGAGGGAGCTGCTTGTCCAAACAGACTGAAAACCCCACTGCTCTGAAAGAATGAGACTCCCCTGGTGTCACAGTGCCTCAGTGCGGAGGGGGAGCTTTGGGAGCAGCCTGTGCTGTGAGCTGCTGCCAGTGTGTGTAGATTGCAGTCTCTGTGCCCTGTGGTAGGGTGTGCAGTGAGGGGGAGTTGCCCCAGTGGAGGAGAGGTGGGGCGGAGCAGACAGGCCCATTAGTGAGAGGCTGCCTTGACCCCAGACTCATGGCTGCTCCCCACTCAGTTCCAGGATGAAGAGGCTGAAGCAGATGCTGGGAAGAAGACTCCAGAGCCAGTGGGAAGCAGCTGCCAGCTTCCCCAGGAGGAGAGTGGTCCCTCTGTCCTCGCTGGCAGGGAAGCAGCTTGTGGCCAGGCCAAGCGGTGGACATGCCTGGTGTTCTGGAGGAGGAAGACATCAGCTCCCAGAGCAGGCCCTGAGGCATCTTCTGGGGCAAAATGGAGGTGGCCCAGGGTGCATCTGTGCGGGAGGGAACCAGGACAGGACAGAAGCCGGGCAAGGCAGCTCTGGGGCTTCGTCTCCAGGAAGCAGAGGAGCCAGGAGTCCAGCGCCAGGGCCCAGCAGGAGCCATGCCCCTGCCTGGCCACTAAAGAGCCCCCAGCCTGCCTAGGACAGGAGATGAGCAACCCCTGTTCTAGCACCAGCAGCTCCACTTGAGCCCTGAGGCTCAAGGCTCCCACAGTACTGGTGAGGGGAGACCCAAGGGAAAGGGAGAAGGACTGAGGTCGGGGGGGGGGGCAAGTAACACTCTGTGCCATTGGTTCGCTAAGTTGTCAGTCCTCAGCCACGTGAGCCCCACTGACACCAGTGGGAGTGGCACAGCCATGCCCGGAGCAGGGCATTCTAGGTGGAGTTAGGGGAGCTCCAGCCTCCTGGACCCCTGATGATGTGGGGGTGGCCTGACTGCCATGGTGCCCTGAAACTGATGGGGCTGAGGGCATCTCTGGGAGGGGCAGGGTGAGACCCTTTCTGCCTGTGGTTCCTTACAGAGGAGAGGGGCACATTAAGCCTTTTCTCCACTGCACCCCGGCAGCACCCCGATTCTTCTCGGCAGCAGCAGGAGTCACCCTCTCTCCTTCTCTGCCTAGCATTTCTCCCATGTTATCTGGGACCTGCAAGAGGGGGTGTTAGTCCCACGCAGGGCAGGGTCTCCTCTCCCCACAGACACTGTCCCAGTTACAAATCCTGCCTGTGCAGGAGGACCCTGTGGTTTTGGGCTTTTCCTATCCAACCCATGGAGAACCTGGGCCCTGGAGCCAGTTTGGGTGGGGTGGGGAGGTCCCTACCTAACAAGCTCTCTCTCTCCCCCAACCCCACTCCTAGTGAGTGCAGGACAGGGCCAAGCAGCTCCTCTTCCTGCACACTATCCCCACTCTGTGCTTCCCTGCACAAAAGCAGGGGCAGGACATCCTGCAGCCGCACTGCTCCAAAGCGTCCCTTGCGAGTGAAACCCGTGCCCAGCCCTTTGGGGGAGGGAGCTAGACATGGGACGAAGAGAAGCCCCCCCTGTACCAGTGTGGGGAGATGGTGGGGCTGGAGGGGGCAGCAGAGGACAGGGATTCCTGGGGCTGAATACTGGGGAGCTGGATGTTGGGGGATGAGGGGGATATGCTGGCTGTGTCTGCAGAGCACTTTGGCTTCCTCTCTGGGAAGTGCCTATGGGTCATCAGGGCCAGAATCCACCCGCTGTTTTGTCTCCTTTGGGTCTCCCAGGAGCTGATTGAAGACCTTCCCCTGGTGTCTGAGCCAAGCTCCATCCTCTCCAGCTCTATGGCCACGGTTTGCCATCTCAGGTACCAGGACCCTCCCGTCCAGTTTCCCTAACCCTGGTGCTGTTCAGGCTGAGACCTGGGACTCATGGATCCTCCCCCTCCTAGGTCATTTGTGGCTGTTCTCATCCTCCGGCTGAGGAGGCAGGAACGTTCACTCTTTCCTGACCAGGTGGTTCATTTCACTCCAGTGACATTACAGTGGCCTTAGGGAGAGGATCACCGGGGACGGGGGCAGAGATAACAGGGGCAGCAGGGTCCAATTGTGAGATCAGGGGAACGGGCCCTATTCTGTGACTTCAGCCAGGTCACTGCGCTCCTTGGCACCATTTCCATTTTTGCTGGACAGTGTCTATTTCCCTCATGTTTCATGTCCATGGTGGTGCCAGCACCACTGAGGTGCTGCAAAGTCGAATACAGGCTCTTCAATCCTACCAGCAAACTGGAGCTGGAGCTGGAATCAGGCCTCCTGAGAGCTGTCTTGTACAGAGTTTTTACATGCGCCCAGGGAAGGACACTGCTCACTTCCGGGTAGATCACCATCCTACTTCTCTGTTGCAGGAGCAGGAGTGGCCTGTGGTCCCTACTCCCTTAGTTTGGTGGAACTGCTGAGAATAGGGAAGGGGTGAGCAGAGCTGGGAACAGGCCCGGGGGTTAACAAAATGGCAGAGAGGGCCCCTTCCCTCCAGAGGGGATAGTGTTACCAGTCCTTGGCAGATCCTCTCCTTCCTTTCTCATTCTGTGCTTTGCTGCCTGGACTCTGTCCGGCCGTCAGCTCCCATCCATTGCAGTTTGGCTGTTCCACACCCTGTTGGGTACCAGGCCCTGTATGAAGAATTGCTAAGGGCAAGGATTAAAGAGCCAGCTGGCATCCGGTCATGGACACTTGCTAAGTGTCCCTGGGGAGATGTGAATGGGAGAGGCCAGGATGTGTCTTTGGGGTCTTGCCAGGGCTCCCCAGAGAACCCTTCTGATCATCCCCTGACCGGGGTAGCCCCAGATCCCATGACTGATGGGTGCTCCCTCCTCTTGCAGGCTCTGCCCAAGGCCTATGCAGACAGCCTGGATGTCATGCTAAGGAGCCTGCTGACAAAACCCCCACCATGGACAAACTGGAGCACCTCTTGGAGGTGAGCACAATCGCAGGTTCTGGGGGGAATCTCCCCTTAATCCCATGAGAGGGCTGCAAAGGAGAGACTGGAAGAGCCATGTTTCCATTGTGTCCTCCCAACTGGGACCCAGCGGACCACACTTTGCCCGAGCTATCTGTGCAGTGCTATGTTGAGCCTCTTCTGTCTTTCGGGGGAGAGAGAGGGAAAGATCTGGGACTGTACGCCAGAGCTCAGCGTGGTGTGACGTTGCGCTCTATATGATTTTAGGAAAATATGTTGAGTGTGAATATAAAGTAACTAGAATATGCTGCATGATAAAGGTCTCTTGTAAGGTATCATTACAAAGCTTATAATCTATTGAGTGTGGTCATCTTGTATGCATGTATCATTCTTGTATCTGAAACTAGAAATATGAAATATAACTCTGAGGGCCTATTGTAGTTATGCAAAGTGTGGGCCATTAATGGTGGTTTGGAATCTTGATGGTTCCCATTAACCAGGACAATTGTCTGTAGATGGCGCTGTTTACTTGGAAGTCTTCCTGTATACCTGTGTGCTGGCAAGTGGGTAATGAAGTCTGCAGCCCCCTTGTTCTGTTCCACCCACTTATATATGTTTTGCACAAGGTGGGAATCCTTTGTCCCTCTCTGGGTTCCCATCCCTCCTTCTAAATGGAAAAGCACCAGGTTAAAGATGGATTCCAGTACCAGGTGACATGATCACATGTCACTGTAAGACTTCAGCCCAGGACAACAACAAAAGACATCATTGGTAGAACCGAGGTTTATCATCAATAACCACTGCAGTCTGGGATTGGTGGCCTGATGTAGAGCCCCTTCTCTGTGGCACTGCTCAGACGTTTCCATGGCCCGTGTCACTCATGAGCTAGTGAATGTCTGTCCCACCCCCCCACCTGGGACCCAATCCACCCACATGGTATCTGAACTCTTCCCAGCCAGGAATGAAACTCACTCAAGGACCCTGGGGCAGGGAAGGATCCTCCCCATCTGACGGGTGTGGACAAAGACACAGAGGAAGGGCTGTGGTCTTGGCCTCACAATCCTGGGTGTAGATCTGGGAACTAGACTGGGTTCCAGGCTAGTGCCTTCCCCCCAAGGGCAGCTTCACTTTCTGCCCTTTATTCTCCCCTCCTGCTAGGGGGTCTCTGAGTGTGAAATGAACAGGAGCTAGGGATGGTGAGGAGGCCATGGCACCTAGCCTCGGTGGAAGCTCCCTTGGCCTGGATCCCAGCCCAAGGACAGAGACACCTTTGTCATCCTGCTGTCCTTCTTTTATTCCTAGGAAGAGAAATGAGGGGATGTGTGGGATTTGAACCCAAGTGTCTAGGGCTCCGTGTGGGCAGTGCCTTGGAGTACCTGTAAGTTATCTGGGCAACAAGGCAGACCCCTGCCCTACTGCTGATACAGTCCCCATGTTATTCCTAGTTTCTGCCTGCATGCACTGCCCTGCCCTACCCTCCGGTTCCCAGCTATTGACTCGAGCTTGACCCTCAGCTCCGGTCTCTCGCTGATGACCTTGGCGTGACCCTTGGCTCTAGATGTTGGCTAACAACTCTGGCTTAGCATTGTGCTTGCCCTACTCTTTCCTCGCTCCAGCCCCACCACTGACCTACTCCAGCCTTGTCTCCTCCTGATCCTCCCCAAGTCCTCGGTATCTAGACTCTGGCCTGATATCGACTTGGTTTATCTTTGGACTGAGACCACCCGGCTTTCACATCTGGCCTGCACCTGGACTCTGGCTCCAGTTCTCATTCTGGTTTGTCTGTGGACTCTGATCTCAGTGTTGACCCTGGCATGTCCCTGGATCTTGATTCTAGCATCACTTTTAGCCTAGGTGTAATCCTACACCTAGCTGTGACCTACACTCCAAGCACTAGACCTAAATATCGGATGCAGCATGTGACATCAGGTGGTGCAACTTTTTGCAAAAATTTAATTCCAGAAGTAAGTGGCCCATATACAAAAGGGGACACATCACACCAGGTGTGAACCATGGTCTTGTTACCTGAGCCTGGCCCTATGGTGCCCCTACCAGAATGGTTGAATGGAGATGACTGAAAATGTAGGGGTTTCCTTAACCAGCCTCCGCCCCGGACCTACTCCTCCATTCTTGGCTCTGATACCCAACATTCCTGATAAATACCAGGATTATGTGGACATCTTTGAAAGAAAGGAGGACGCATTGCCTCTGCACCGAGGCTATGACTGCCCTATTGACCTATAACCTAGCCTGAAAGTTCCCTTTGGCCATATTTACACAATGTCTGAAGAACTAGTGGCTCTCCCTGTGTAAAATCATGAAAACTGGTAGAAAGCATTTATTTGCTACTAAGCATTTCCCACAGGTTTCCCACTGGTGCCCTGTCCCTTTCTGGGAAGAAGAAAGGTGGGACTCTACGCCTCTGTGTAGACTACCAGCCACTGAACAAAGTGACAGTTTGGAACCATTACCCCCTGCTCTCAGGGGTGGCCCTAGACTAGCTGCCAGCAACTGGCGCCCTAGGCAAAGATGCAATCAGTGCCCCAGCCCCAAACTGCAAGGGAAGATCTAGGCTGAAGTTTTCGGTAAACTGGGAAACATTTTGCCCCTTTTTTCCTTTTAATGTTTTTTAAGCTTTTTTTTTTAAAACAGAGGCTTAATTATTTGGTTTGTCCATCCGTCCGTCTGTCCAACCAATGTTTCTGAGATCAGATAAAATAGAGACACGACGTTTTCAGAATAGATTTGTACACGTCAGTGAGGTGATACTTCAGTCGATTTCAAATAAAAATGCATTTAAAATGTTAATTATAGTTTTTATTATTACAAATCCAAAATCATCCATTACACTATCCTGCTTTAACTGCCATTACCACCACATCCAATATAGAAAGAAATAAGAAAACTCTTCAATGAACTTTAACCTGTATTTACAAAACATTCTGAATAAAAAACACTCTGTGCTCTTAAAACATGACTTTTCTTGCTTTAAGTTTTGAAAATTCAGTCACTAGTTCTTTTAGATCAAGTTTTCTAGCTAGTTCATGCTCTATTGTCATTGTGGCAAGTCCAACAAGTCTCTCTTGCACCATTGTTGAATGCAGATATGTTTTTATCAATTTTAACTTTGAGAAGCTATGTTCCCCACTAGCTACGGAAACTGGCAAAGTTAAAAGAATGCGTAGAGCTATAAAAATGTTTGGAAAACTGTCTGAGAGTTTATTTTCACAAACAAACTTCAGTACTTCTTCAGGAATGGAATGTTTCTTAAATCATCTTGAAAAAGCCTCACAAATCTGTAGCATCAATGTCTTTTGAATGTTCATGAGTCAATGCTGACTCCAGTTTTATACCAAATTCTCTTATCTGTTTTCCTGTTTTCTGTTGCAAGCTGTGGATATCATATAGAAAGCCAAATACTGACTCTAGCTGCTGCATCTATTGAAATCTTTCATCAACCGAGTGAATAGCAGTATCAAGGACTGCAAAGAGAAATTCACTTTGAACCTTTGTTTTGGGTTCTGAATAGGTGTGTCTTGTCTTTCATATGAAAACTGCTGTTTCTTTTGCTGAATGCGAACTGGCTCTGGTTCAAAGTCTGTCAGAAAGTCTATTTCTTCAGCAAGCTTGAGAGAATTGACCAGTGTTCTTTTGAGCCCTTCATCACTTCTGAATTCCGCCAGAATATTTTTAGTTTGCTGCAGTTTTTGAATAGCAGAATGTATGTTCAAATTCTTTTCCTGAAGCTGCTTACTAGTGAGGTTAATCTTGAAAAGGATATTATAGCACAAAATGAGTGAAGTCACAAATTTGACTTTGGAAAGGCCATTTGCAAGAGCTTCTGCATCTGAACTTGCCAGATGATCCAGTAAAGGTAGTATCATCAGAAATTCCAATTAGGGCAACATAAATGTTTCCAAGTTCATAGTGAAGAGGCTTCAAAGCATCAATGCAACTCTCCCATCTTGTCTGACTAAGTGGTTTCACAGTTAGAGAATTCACATGGTGAGTCAGAATCTCCCAACGGCGTGTTGAGCCTTAAACACGTTGCACCAGGTCAAAGAAACTGCTTGCCTCCAAACAGCATCTAGCTAGCAGCGTCATTGACAACCAAATTCAGAGAATGCGCACTGCAAGGAATGAAAAAGGCCCTAGGATTGATTTCCATCATTCTCCTTTGCACACCATTGTCTTTATCCTTCATATTACTCCCATTATCATAGCCTTGATCACGTAAATTTTCAACAGATAATGACATTGTTTCAAGCTCTTGTAGAATAGTTTGTCATAAATGCTCCAGTCATCTCCTTCAGTGGTACAAAACCCAAGAAATGTTCCTTTATGAGCACTTCAATATTATCTTCATCTGCAGACTTTTCCGTATCACAGACAGCTGCAGCGGCACAGGAGCTAGCAAACAGAGCTCTAAACAGGGGAGTTTGAGTGGGAGTTCTGTTGGAGGAGAAGGTAGTTGTACTTGGTTTTGTATTTTTAGTATTTGTATTTGTGTGTGTGTGTGTGTAGGGGTTTTGTGCTGGGAGAGCAGCTGAGCCTGATTAGGGGGTGGGGCTTTGTGCTGAGAGAGCAGCTGAGCCCTGCCTAGGGGGCGGGGCTTCTGACTAGGGGCCCTATAAAGGTAGCCAGCCAGTCAGGCAGCGGCACAGACAGTTGCAGTGGCACAGGCGCTAGCAAACAGAGCTCTAAACAGGGGAGTTTGGATTGTGGTGCTCGTTTGGGGTTTGCTTTTGCTGGGGGGTGTGTGGTCTTTTTGGTGTGGCTCCTGTTTCCCAGATTAACAGGATTTAGGTGGGAAGGAGATGACAGATACAGAGGCAGCTGTGGGAGTGACTCCTGTAGTGAAAGACGCATTGAGGATGACTGGATGTGGAAGCTGTGGTATGTACATGATCCTGGAGGGGGGAACCGGTAAGAGTTTTTTCTGCATGAAATGTTGTCTGATAGAGCTGATGGAAGAAAAGATCCGAGGTTTGGAGATGCAGGTGGAAAGTCTCGTTGAGTTTAGGAAGGGGTTTGAGCAGATGATGGAGCAAAGATATGAGGTATCTGAAGGGAAAAGCTCAGACTCACAGATGGAAGCAGGGCTGGGGAATTTTGAGGAGAGACTGGGTGAGGAAAGTGGTCAGTGGAAACATGTGACTCAAAGAACCAGGCAGAGAAAAAGACGGGCTAGGGAAGGAGAAATAGAGCTTAGGAACAGGTTTGCAGAGTTGGAAAATGAAGAAGGGGCTCAGCAGGTACTTGTTGAAGGTGGAACGGTAAGGAAGAAGAGAAGAGAGGCTAGTCCTATAGGAAAAGGGGAAGAGTCAAGGGAGACTACACCAAATATGAGCCCCAGGAGGATACAGGATGGGTTGAAGAGGATTGTAAGGGAAAATAGGAATGGAAAGAACTTGCAGCCAGAGGGAACAGGGGAGAGACTGGAGAATAGCACTGTCACCAGGAAAAGGCAGGTCTACGTGATCGGGGACTCTTTATTGAGAAGAATAGACAGGCCTGTAACTAGAGCTGATCCTGAGAATAGAAGGGTGTGCTGTCTTCCGGGTGCTAAGATACGGGATGTAGACCTGAGGTTGAAAAGGATCCTCAAGGGAGCGGGAAAGAATCCCCAAATTATCCTTCATGTGGGAACAAATGATACAGCCAGATTCTCGCTGGAAAGTATTAAGGGAGACTATGCTAGGCTGGGGAAGACACTTAAGGAAATTGAGGCTCAGGTGATCTTTAGCGGGATCCTTCCTGTTCCTAGAGAAGGGCAACAGAGGTCTGACAAGATTATGACTGTCAACAGATGGCTTAGGCAGTGGTGCTATAAGGAGGGCTTTGGGATGTATGGCCACTGGGAGGCATTCACGGACAGAGGTCAGTTCTCTCGGGATGGACTTCATCTGAGTAGGGAAGGAAATAGACTTCTAGGATCGAGGCTGGCACAACTGATAAAGAGAGCTTTAAACTAGGAATTGGGGGGAGATGGATGGGAGATGTCCAGAAAATCTCCACGCCAGATTTTAGCATTGAGAGGGAAGAAGATGAAGTAAGAAAGGATACAGCCATGGGTAGGAGAATGTATATAAGGAGCGAGGGCGGTGTGGATACTAGTCTAATAGGTTATACTGGCTGTAGAATGACTGTGCCTAATAGGGTACAAAATGTGAGCGAGGCCAAACAGCAAAAATTAAGATGTTTGTACACCAATGCGAGGAGTCTAGGTAACAAAATGGAGGAACTAGAGCTACTGGTGCAGGAAGTGAAACCAGATATTATAGGGATAACAGAAACATGGTGGAATAGTAGTCATGACTGAACTACAGGTATTGAAGGGTATGTGCTGTTTAGGAAAGACAGAAACAAAGGTAAAGGGGGTGGAGTAGCATTGTATATCAACGATGAGTTAGAATGTAAAGAAATAAGAAGCGATGCAATGGATAAGACAGAGTCCGTCTGGGCAAAAATTACATTGGGGAAGAAAACTAGTAAAGCCTCTCCTACGATAGTGCTTGGGGTGTGCTATAGACCTCCGGGATCTAATTTGGATATGGATAGAGCCCTTTTTAGTGTCTTTAATCAAGTAAATACTAATGGAAACTGCGTGATCATGGGAGACTTTAACTTCCCAGATATAGACTGGAGGACCAGTGCTAGTAATAATAATAGGGCTCAGATTTTCCTAGATGCGAGAGCTGATAGATTCCTTCATCAAGTAGTTGCTGAACCGACTAGAGGGGATGCCATTTTAGATTTAATTTTGGTGAGTAGCGAGGACCTCATAGAAGAAATGGTTGTAGGGGACAATCTTGGCTCAAGTGATCATGAGCTAATTCAGTTCAAACTAAATGGAAGGATTAACAAAAATAAATCTGCAACTAGGGTTTTTGATTTCAAAAGGGCTGACTTTCAAAAATTAAGGAAATTAGTTAGGGAAGTGGATTGGACTGAAGAACTTATGGATCTAAAGGTAGAGGAGGCCTGGGATTACTTTAAATCAAAACTGCAGAAGCTATCGGAAGCCTGTATCCCAAGAAAGGGGAAAAAATTCATAGGAAGGAGTTGTAGACCAAGCTGGATGAGCAAGCATCTTAGAGAGGTGATTATGAAGAAGCAGAAAGCATACAGGGAGTGGAAGATGGGAGGGATCAGCAAGCAAAGCTACCTAATTGAAGTCAGAAGATGTAGGGATAAAGTGAGAGAGGCTAAAAGTCGAGTAGAGTTGGACCTTGCAAAGGGAATTAAAACCAATAGTAAAAGGTTCTATAGCCATATAAATAAGAAGAAAACTAAGAAGGAAGAAGTGGGGCCGCTTAACACTGAGGATGGAGCGGAGGTTAAAGATAATCTACGCATGGCCCAATATCTAAATAAATACTTTGCCTCAGTCTTTAATAAGGCTAAAGAGGATCTTGGGGATAATGGTAGCATGACAAATGGGAAGGAGGATATAGAGGTAGATATTACCATATCAGAGGTAGAAGCGAAACTGAAACAGCTTAATGGGACTAAATCGGGGGGCCCAGATAATCTTCATCCAAGAATATTAAAGGAATTGGCACCTGAAATTGCAAGCCCATTAGCAAGAATTTTTAATGAATCTGTAAACTCAGGAATAGTACCGAATGATTGGAGAATTGCTAATATAGTTCCTATTTTTAAGAAAGGAAAAAAAAAGTGATCCGGGTAACTACAGGCCAGTTAGTTTGACATCTGTAGTATGCAAGGTCCTGGAAAAAATTTTGAAGGAGAAATTAGTTAAGAACATTGAAGTCAATGGTAAATGGGACAAAATACAACATGGTTTTACAAAAGGTAGATCGTGCCAAACCAATCTAATCTCCTTTTTTGAAAAAGTAACAGATTTTTTAGATAAAGGAAATGCAGTGGATCTAATTTACCTAGATTTCAGTAAGGCATTTGATACCGTGCCACATGGGGAATTATTAGTTAAATTGGAGAAGATGGGGATCAATATGAACATCAGAAGGTGGATAAGGAATTGGTTAAAGGGGAGACTGCAACGGGTCCTACTGAAAGGCGAACTATCAGGTTGGAGGGAGGTTACCAGTGGAGGTCCTCAGGGATCGGTTTTGGGACCAATCTTATTTAATCTTTTTGTTACTGACCTTGGCACAAAAAGTGGGAATGTGCTAATAAAGTTTGCAGATGATACAAAGCTGGGAGGTATTGCCAATTCGGAGAAGGATCGGGATATTATACAGGAGGATCTGGATTACCTTGTAAACTGGAGTAATAGTAATAGGATGAAATTTAATAGTGAGAAGTGTAAGGCTATGCATTTAGGGATTAATAACAAGAATTTTAGTTATAAGCTGGGGACGCATCAATTAGAAGTAAACTGAAGAGGAGAAGGACCTTGGAGTATTGGTTGATCATAGGATGATTATGAACTGCCAATGTGATATGGCTGTGAAAAAAGCTAATGCTGTTTTGGGATGCATCAGGAGAGGCATTTCCAGTAGGGATAAGGAGCTTTTAGTACCGTTATACAAGGCACTGGTGAGACCTCACCTAGAATACTGTGTGCAGTTCTGGTCTCCCATGTTTAAAAAGGATGAATTCAAACTGGAGCAGGTACAGAGAAGGGCTACTAGGATGATCCGAGGAATGGAAAACTTGTCTTATGAAAGGAGACTTAAGGAGCTTGGCTTGTTTAGCCTAACTAAAAGAAGGTTGAGGGGAGATATGATTGCTCTCTATAAATATATCAGAGGGATAAATATAGGAGAGGGAGAGGAATTATTTAAGCTCAGCACCAATGTGGACACAAGAACAAATGGGTATAAACTGGCCACCAGGAAGTTTAGACTTGAAATCAGACGAAGGTTTTTAACCATCAGAGGAGTGAAGTTTTGGAATAACCTTCCAAGGGAAGCAGTGGGGGCAAAAGATCTATCTGGTTTTAAGATTCTACTCGCTAAGTTTATGGAGGAGATGGTATGATGGGATAATGGGATTTTGGTAAGTAATTGATCTTTAAATATTCAGGGTAAATAGGCCAAATCCCCTGAGATGGGATATTAGATGGATGGGATCTGATTTACTATAGAAAACTCTTTCCTGGGTATCTGGCTGGTGAATCTTGCCCATGTGCTCAGGGTTTGGCTGATTGCCATGTTTGGGGTCGGGAGGGAGTTTTCCTCCAGGGCAGATTGGAGAGGCCCTGGAGGTTTTTTTTGCCTACCTCTGTAGCATGGGGCATGGTTGACTGGAGGGAGGCTTCTCTGCTCCTTGAAGTTTTGAACCATGATTTGAGGACTTCAATAGCTCAGACATGGGTGAGGTTTTTCATAGGAGTGGTGGGTGACATTCTGTGGCCTGCGCTGTGCAGGAGGTCGGACTAGATGATCAGAGTGGTCCCTTCTGACCTTAGTATCTATGAATCTATGAATCTATATCCACAAAACGAATGATCATCCTCATTTGTTCAACATGACTCACATCTGGAGTACAGTCCAGTATTATTGAAAAGTATTTTGCAGAATGGGCAGCTTCTGTAATTTTCTTTTAATGGTATTTGCTAGGATTTGAATCAGTTCATTCTGCATATTTTTTCCTAAGTAACTAACGTGTTTCATGATCAGTTATTTTACGTAGATGCTCCTTCATGACTGGATCAAAGAAAGCGCCTGGTGGGGTCAGACCCTAGATCTAGCTCTCAAAAGTTGTTTTTTGAAGTAGGGGAGGGGCTGTGGGGCACTGCAAAGAATATTTCTGGTGTCTGAATTCAAATCAGGATGATTTCTGACATCCTGACCTTTGCTGGCTCTGACTGACATCCCATCGCTCCAGCCCAGCTGTGAGTGCCTCACATTATAGGGGGTACTGCCAGCACTGCCTGTTATTAAGATTGCCCAGTGCTTCCCATGATAAGCCTTTGTTTTCAATTGCTTATAACATTGTCAAACTGTAACTGGCTGGGCTGAAATTTCCCATGCTGGGTGTCTGCCCTGAGGCTGAATATTTCCTGAAACATTCAGTCAAAATAATTCAGTTGTTGTTGAGAATGAGGCTAGGCCACATCTTATGGGTCTGTTACTGGAAGGTGACTGGAAGATCACGATGGTCCTTTCTGGCCTTAAAGTCTGAGTTTATGAAGACAGTGCTTGGCCAATGCTAAACATTTCAGGTGCCGTTGTCTTTTGAAAGCTCTAGCGCCCCCAGGTTTTGGAACAGGGACTTTAAATTTCCCAAGGAGGTGGCCTTTGTACCAGGGATGCACCTTTTGCTGTCTCTGAAAATCTACCTAAATGACCAAAGGAGAAGTCTTTGAAAAGTCAGGGCGAATGGAGCTGCTAATCTCAAAGAAGTCAAAATAGAGACTTCTTTGATGTTAGCAGCTCCATTCCCCCTGGCAATTGTGTCTGCACTGGCATGCTCCAGCCTGGGGCTGAGCAGGACTTCCCCTACAACTGCAGCTCTCAGCTGCTGCGGTCTGTGCTGGGTCCAGGTACCTGAACTGAGAGCAGAGAGTCTGTCTCTCCTGTGCTCTCAATGCCCCTCCTCCCTGCTGGGCCCAGAGGAGAAAGCGCTAGATTGAAATGCAGAGACTAGGGGACAGGGGTGAGTAGATTGGGAGAAAGAGTCTAAGGGATCCTGGAAGCTGGCAGGAGGTGAAAGAAACTGGCATTTGGAGTTGAGGGGAGGGCAGAGAATATATCTGAGTGAGCAAGGAGACTTGCAGCCAGAGAGGAGACGAGGAGTGAGAACCAGTGGGGTGGGTGGAAAGAAGTGAGGGGGAATGGGAGGTGGATCTGATGAAGAGCTGGGGTTCAGGAGAACTGGGACTGGCTGGGCAAAGAGATTGAAAGCAGGAGTTGGGGCTGGAGATTCATGGGTATTGTGATTGGATGAGGCGCCTAGGGAGTGAGATTGGTACAGGAGGCCAGGATAGGGGAGAGAGACAGATCAGATGAGGAGATGGGAGGGGGACAACTGGGACTATCTGTCTAGGAGATGGGCCCTGAACCAATGCTGAGATGTCCCAAACCTCTCCATCCACTTTCCACATATTCATCCTTCACCTCTGCTCACTTCCCTTTCCGATTTAGCCCCTTGGGGACCACAGAGCAGTTAAAGGGAGGAACCCCAGACTCTGCAAAGTAACTTCTTAAACAGAAACACACTTTCCTCTTAGACAGCACAAGAGAGTCACACATCTGTGCAAAAAATAAACACCTGACCTCAGTCCCCTCTCTGAATTCTGAGAGCCGTTGGGTTTTGGTCTGTGTCCTGGGGCTCCTGGCATAGGATTGGCTCTCTCATCTTAGAGAGCACATCACTTTAAAAAACAGGTTGTGAAACCTTACCCTTGGGGCCGAGAACATCTGGGACTGCAAAGTCCCACATCACCAGGAAGGGGGAGCCAGAGAAGAAGTGTGTATCTGGTACAGGGCCTTAGGAGCCCCACAGCTTGAAGCAGTGACTGGACATTGCCTGACCTCCATGGCTTGGTTATAAGTTGGATCCAGAGGTTGTGTCTGATTGATGCAGTCTAATGAGTGGTTTCATAGTAGCAGTCTAATGAGTGTCCAGCAGAGGGGACTCAGTCTGTGACTTGAATTTAGAACAAAGAGGCAAGGAATAAAAGAGACCAGGGCCCAGTCTGTGAAACAAAACAAATATATTGTTCTCGTCCAGGCTTTTCCATTGAATCACTGTGTGACCACAAGCAAGTCACTTCATTTCCCTATGCCATACAGTCTCCCCAATTTTAAATGAAGATAATCAAGGTGGGTTTATCATGCCAATTTAGAAGGTGGGAAACTCAGATGCATAGAACTGCAGCCTGTTGACACTCTAGATGTGAAGTGTGTTTGTTAACAGGGGACCCCCATGCGTGGTTCATAACCCCATGGTTGAAACTGCTGCTAAGCGTGTTTTTGACCCCATATGAGAGTAGGGCTGGATGCCCTTTTCCTGTTCTACAGGGGGGGAGTGGGTGTGCAGTGCCTGGGGGGTGAACAGACTCTCAGCCACTAACTGTCTTCAGCATTTACATCACCGATCTGGAAGTCAATATCACATCACAGCTGGTAACATCTGCAGGTGGCACAAAGATTGGTGTCACGGTAAATAATGAGGAGGACAAGTCAGCCCATTCAGACAACACATTTGAATACAGCAAATGCCCATCCTAATCTAGGAGTGAGGGAGATTAACCAGTGGAAGAAATTACCTAGGGAAGAGGTGGATTCTCTGTTTCCTGATGGCCTCACATCACACTTAACTGCTTTAGTGAAACACAAGCTATTGGGTTTATGGGGGTAAGGGTGTGAAATTTCATGGTTTGTGAAATACAGGCCGCCTTACGAGATGTAATGGCCTAAAAAAAATCTATAAATCTATGAAAAACTCAATGTGGGGTGAGGAACAGACTCTGGGTAGCCTACTTGCTCCCCAGAATCAATAATGAGCATGTGGGGTGATCTGGGGAGCAGCTCAAACATCCTACTGGGCTGTCCAGGGGCAGACATCAGCCCTGCAAGGGAGAAGTGGGTGTGGCAGTGACTTCACAAGGGCCTTTGGAAGGAACTCAGCCTCTTGGGCAGAGGTGGTGAGGAGGCTGTGACCTCACAGAGCTCCCTTGACATCAGCCAGGCAGGACAGGGATGCAGGGCAGGGGGAAACTTGGAGACCCCTGTATCTTGCTTCAGCAAGACTCCTTCTCGCAGTCTCTCCTAGAGGACTAAGAGAGGATTTGTGTTCACGCACTTGAGTGCTAAGGAGGACCTTCTTTGGAAGTGTTCTCCTTTCGGTGTTGATTTTGTAGAAAGCAGACATCTCCTGTGTAGAAGGTAAGATTCTCAGTGAGGGTTGGAACCAATTCAGTCTGATCCACACATTGCCAGCCGAGTTCTAGGTTCAGAAAACACAAGTTAAGTTGTCAGAAAAATGTCCCAACTCGGACTCCGCCCTTAGTAACAGGCTACCTAATAGGTCTCAAAATGTAATTTTAAATAAGGAATCATTATCGAGTGGGTGTCTTTCTGCAGGGCTTGGTTCTTGGATATACGCTACCTAAAATTTTGATCAGTGACTTGGAAGCAAATATACAATCATCACTGTAAAATCTGCTGATGACAGAAAGATCGGGGGAATGGTAAATAATGAAGAGGACATGTCACTCATACGGAGCCATCTGGATTGCTTAGTTACCTGAGCACAAGCAAATAACATACATTGTCCAAATGTAAAGTTTCCCTTTAGGAACAAAAAATATAGGCTATATGTACAAGAGGGGGACTCTGTCCTGGGGGGACGCTATCATGGGAAATAGTGACCCTGAAAAAGACTTGGGGTCATGGTGGATAATCAGCTGACCATGAGCTCCCACTGAGACACTTTGGCCAGAAGGGTAAATGCAATCTTTGGACCCATACATAGTGAAATCTCAGGTAGAAGTAGAGAGGCTCTATATCTCTGTACTGGGTACTGGTACGACCACTACTGGAATATTGTGTCCAGTTCTGGTGTCCACAATTTGAGACACATGCTGATTAATTTGAGAGGGTTCAGAGAAGAGCCACAAGAATGATTAAAGGATTAGAAAACATGCCTTATAAAGATAGGATCAAGGAACTCAATCTATTTAGCTTAACACAGAAGGTTAAAAGATGAGCATAAGGGAACAACTATTTGCTAATGGGCTCTTCACTTGAGCAGACAAAGGTATAACAAGATCCAATGGCTGCCAGTTGAAGCTAGACAAATTCAGACTGGAAATAAGGCGAACATTTTTAACCGTCATGGTTTGAAGTAATTAACGCAGGGTTGTGATGGATCCTCCATAACTAGCATTTTTAAAATCAAGATTTGCTGTTTTTCTAAAATATGTGCTCTAATTCAAACAGGAATTACTTTGAGGGAAGTTCTATACAGACTAGATGGTCAAAGTTGATCTTTTTGAGCTTGGAATCTTTGACTCACTGAGGAGTTTGGAATTTCTCCATTTTTGCTTCTCTTTTCCTCCCTTCCTCTTGTCTTTTCTCTTCTCTTCTCTTGTTCCATTTCTCTCTGCTGCTTTTCTTCTTGAGGAGGTTGGGGCTGTTCTCCAGCTGTCATTGTAGGAGGCCCTCACAAAGACGTGGGGCTGGAATAATGCGCTGACGGAGATCTCCACCAGAGTGATCTCCTCTCGTGACTAGTGCTGTCTTTTGGCCATCTGTTGAGAATGCTCAGCCTCCAGTCCCTGAGAGTCTCCATGCTGATTGGGTGAGCTGGGGGTTATTACTGAGTTAAAAGGGAGTTAAAGTCATTGTTGGCCGAGTGCAGTGAGGCCTAATGCTCAATTCAATGGCATTTCTTTGTCTACTTGTAATGCGATAATTTTTGAAGAATACGTCCAATTGATTCCAAAATTTCAGGGAATTTCTAGGCATCAGTAGGAAGAATCTTGTTGATTCTGGTGACAACTAGAAAAAGAAACCATCAGCAAAGCTTGGTTTCCACACTGTGCCCATTTAATTGGTGCTGCAGGTAGAGGTGCACTGTGACATCAGAGTTAACTGAGCTAGTCAATGCTAATTCTGTGCAGATGATTTGCATAATTCAACCCCATTGGTTAAAGGGAGTCAGCAAATGATCCTGCAGGTTTCAATGGGAGAGATGACCAAGGCAGGCAGCAGGCTTAGGGTTTATGCTCAGGGTTATTGGAGTGAGTGAGTGATGGGTGGCTGAGTTACCCCTGATGTCACAATGTTACTGCTCAGGCTCCTCTGCCTGCAGTGCCGCACGAGCAGTGACTGTCAGGGGGAAGATTTTGTTGATCAGAAACTTATCAAACAAGAAGAGCAGAAGAGGAATGGCTTGGATGATTTGACAATAGAATATAGGTTTTGCGGCAGTATCCAGTGTAATTGGTACTGGTTCAGCAGTGGGAACTGGGCCTACATTAAAAAAAAAAAAGCGTCCAGCCCTCTTTTAAGAATGAGTAAATAATTCATAACAAATTGGTGATATGATGAATTTTGCTGCCTTCTCTCCTTTAATGGAATAGGAGGAGTTTATGATTCTCGTGAATGAAGTAGTTCTCCAAAAATCAAGGTGATTAAAATGAATGGTTGTTTCAAAACCAAGAACCCTCTGTAGGTGTCTAACTCTCGTGACCTACTCAAATCGCACTAATTCTAGGAGGTAGAGAAGTGTGTCTGTCCCGAACAGAGGTGGTGAAACTGAGGTAAAGAGCAAGAAGTGTTTACACAGCAATGCTGTGGCCGAGCCAGAAAGAGAAGCATAAGAAAAAAACATTCATCAAAAATGTTTTGCATTTAAAACTACCCAATTTCTTACAGAAAGGAAATTGTATCTGTCGTTAGTGAACTGAATTGATACATTCTGGATTCCAGATTTTTGAATGGGTAGATCTCATCCCCTCACATCTAGTGTTTATTTCTAGATTGAAGGAAGAAAACAAGTTTGCCTTCTTTGTCAACTCCCAGTGTTCTTTCTTAAATTCAGTTAACTAGTCATTGAACTGAGCTAGATGAATAAACTGAAAGGAAGAAAATATTCCTTCTGCACTTTCACAGGAAGGGCTACTGCTGTCTAAAGCTGTTCTAGCACTTTCACGAACTCTGGTTCCGGGTGCTTCAGTCGTTTGACTATCCTTAAAACTTGGCAGTAAACATGTACAAGCGGTGGACGTGCCTGGTGTTCTGGAGAAGGAAGACACCAGCTCCCAGAGCAGGCCCTGAGGCACCTTCGGGGCCAAAATGGAGGTGGCCCAGGGTGCAGCTGTGCAGGAGGGAGCCAGGACAGGGTGGAAGCCAGGCAAGGCAGCTCTGGGACTTCCTCTCCAGGAAGCAGAGGAGCCAGGAGCCCAGCGCCAGGGCCCAGCAGGAGCCATACCCCTGCCTGGCCACTAAAGAGCCCCCAGCCTGCCTAGGACAGGAGATGGGCAACCCCTGAACTAGCACCAGCAGCTCCACCTACTCCCAAGGGGCCAGCAGTACCTCCGAGGAGTGTGAGAGCCCTGAGGCTGAAGGCTCCCACAGTACTGGTGAGGGGAGACCCAAGGGAAAGGGAGAAGGACTGGGGTGGGGGGGCTAGTAACACCGTGTGCCCATTGGTTCAGAAAGGTGTCAGGCCTCAGCCACGTGAGCCCCGTTGACACTAGTGGGGGTGGCACAGCCACACCTGGCGCAGGGCATTCTAGGCGGAGTCAGGGGCACTCCAGCCTCCTGGGCCCCTGATGATTTTGGGGGGTGGCCTGACTGCCATGGGGCCCTGAAGCTGATGGGGCTGAGGGCATCTCTGGGAGGGGCAGGGTGAGGCCCTTTCTGCCCTGGGGTTCCTTATGGAGGAGGGGGGCACATTAAGCCTTCTCTCTCCACTGCATCCCGTCCTTTCCCTCAGCAGCAGCAGGAGTCACCCTCTGTCCTTCTCTGCCTGGTGCAGGGACCCCCAGTGTCCAGCTGGAGGATGAGGAGGAAGAGGAGGACGTGTCCCCAGAGGAAGTTGCCATCAGGGTCATCCAGTAGCATCGCCAAGGCAGAGATGAGCTACAAAAATTTCCGAGCTGAGCTCGTGCCGAGTCTATCCTGCCCTCACCAGCCCTTCCGGGGGGGGGGGGGGTCTTGTCCCAGAGAAGCCATAACCCCCATTATCTGTGACCCCGAAGAGAGGGTGTTTGTCCCATGCAGGCCAGGGTCTCCTGCCCCCACAGCCATTGTCCCAGTTAGAAGCCCTGCCTTGCAGGAGGACACTGTGATTTTGGGCTTTTCCTGTCCAACCTAAAGGAGGACCTGGGCCCTGGAGCCGGTTTGGGTGGAGTGGGGAGGTCCCTACCTAACAGGCTGTCTCTCTCCCCCAATGCCACTCCTCGTGTGTGCAGGACAGGGCCAAGCAGCTCCACTTCCTGCACGCTATCCCCACTCTGTGCTTCCCTGCACAAAAGCAGGGGCAGGACACCCTGCAGCCACACTGCTCCAAAGCGTCCCTTGTGGAGAGCATTGCAGTGAGTGAGACCCCGGGGGGAGGGAGCTAGACATGGGACGAAGAGAGGCCTCCCCTGGGCCAGTTCTGGGAGATGGTGGGGCTGGAGGTTGCAGCAGAGGACAGGGATTCTTGGGGCTGAGGGTTGGGGAGCAGAGAAACGGGAAATTCTGTCGCAGATACAGAGCTGGCAATGGAGGAATTGTAGGGCCGGAGGGGTGGCTGAGGGGAGGAAAGAATTGGGTGGTCCCAGCTGGAGAGGGAGGAAGTTTGAGAGGTGTAAGGAATGTGGGGGCCCAGCTGGATTGGCCGCGGGGGAAGGAGGGTTATGCTGGCACCCTCCTCTCTGGGAAGTGCCTGTGGGTCAGCGGGGCCAGGATCTCATCTGCTGCTTTTGTCTTCTTTGGTCTCCCAAGAGCTGACTGAAGACCTTTCCCTGGAGTCTGAGCTAAGCTCCATCCTCTCGAGCTCTATGGCTGCAATTTGCATTTTGGCTGTTCCATACCCTGCTAGGTCCCTGGCCCTCTGCAGAGAACTGCTAAAGGCAAGGATTGAAGAGCCAGCTGGCATCCAGCCATGAACTCTTGCTAAATGTCCCTGAGGTGATTTGAATGGGAGAGGCCAGGATGTGTCTTTGGGGTCTTGCCAGGGCTCCCCAGAGAATCGTTCTGATCATCCCCTGACCAGTGTAGCCTCAGATCCCATGACTGACGGGTGCTCCCTCCTCTTGCAGGCTCTGCCCAAGGCCTATACAGAAAGCGTGGATGTCATGCTGAGGAGCCTGCTGACAGAAACCCCCACCATGGACAAGCTGGAGCACCTCTTGGAGGTGAGTACAATGTCGGGGTCTGGGGGGAATTTCCCCTTAACCCCGTGAGAGGGCTGCAAAGGAGAGACTGGAAGAGCCACGTTTCCATTGTGTCCTCCCAGCTGGGACCCAGCGGGCCACACTTTGCCAGAGCTGTCTGTGCAGTGCAATGTTGGGACTCTTCTGCCTTTGGGGGGAAAGAGGGAAAGATCTGGGACTGTAAGCCAGAGCTCTGCATAGTTCTGTTAAGCACTAACAGTGGGCACCAGGCCTGGCTGGGGACTGAGAGACTGAAAGTCCTGTGAGATCCAGGACATGGGCCTCTGAGAAAAGTCACTGGCTCCTTTCTAGGAAGACCCTGAGTACAGGAGGATCCTCAGAGAATCAGCTCTTCTGATATGGACACTGCAATTCCCAGAGGGATTGTCCTCACGGCCACTCCCTCCATCCCACCAAGGCCTTTGCAGCCAGGGAGGGGCCAGGGCGTGTGCCTTGTTCCTGATGTGCTGTTCATGGATCAGGTAGAGAGCCACCATGGCAGCTTCACTTCCTGCCCTTCATTCTCCCCTCCATTCCCTGAACGGTAAATGAGCAGGGGCTTCCTATCTTCTCTGTCTTCCAGGCTTTGGGATCTGTCCATGCCTCCTACATCAAAGCAGCCTGCAGCTGGCCCAGCTTGGGGAGCAATGACCTCATCCTGTCAAACTGAGAGGCGCTGGCTCTCAGTGATGCTTAGAGGGAAAACCACACACCCCTCACAGAGATAGGAACTACTCACTCATCAGGGTGATTGCAGCTCTTGGGACAAAGATCAGGTTCCTGGTACGCAGCCTGGCTGAGAGCATCCCTTATCCCTGGATCCCAGCCCTAGGACGTTGTTCTCATTGTACTGTGTTGATTTGATTCCTAGGAAAAGCATCGCCAAAGGAGGTGTAAGGATCCTGGACTCTATTGCTTGCAAGAAGCTTCAGCCACCTTCACAGGTAGAGGTCACTGTCTTTCATACAATTACACCAGTGCCCTTTCTGGTGTCCAGCTCTGCTCCCTCCAGCATGACAGAGATAACCCTTAACTCCCAGAGTCCTGATTTCCTGCCCTTCCAGGGGCTGAGGGCTTGTATTGTCCCCACCCTGTCATCAGATACTTTTCCTATGGGAATCTCATGAGAGCAGAGAAAGAATCTCCTCTTCTCTTAGAACCAGTCTATTTAGTAAATCCACCCACACTGACCTCATTTTAGCGGCTTTGTTTAGCCAAAATTAGCAGTATCTTCTGAAAACCCTTAGCGTGTGGGGGTGAGATGGAGCGGGGAGACTGGAGCTCCAGCAGATTCCCCTGAAGAACACCACCCTGTCTTTCTGCGGTCAGGCTGGGGTGCACTGTCTATCATGGAGGTGAAGACCAGATGGGAGCTGCTGGATTGGCCTTGATATGCCATGTCCTTGTACAGATGAAGGATCTACATTACAGAGATGGCAAGAAGCAAAAGATGTACCACAGATGGCTGGGAATGGTCTGAACAACCTACAATGATAGGTAAGTAAAACCCTGGCCACATACAGACACCACGGGCATTGGTGTGGATTGAACCAGGGTCCATCAGCACAAGCCCCTCTCACTCAAGCTAAAGGGGTCACTCTAGGAGTGTAGGAGAGGTACCGGGTGAGTCTGATGGAATGAATAGAAAGGGGAGCCTGAGTGGAGGTTGCTGGGTCCTTCCCAGTAGCAGCAGGATGCTTCAGGAAGAAGTGTCAGTAAGATGGGAGTGGGAGGGGAGGAGCAGATGACTGAGGTGGAGATATTTTTACACAGGGAGATGTTTGCATAGGGAGCTTTGGAGGTAAGAAGGAGAAGTCCAAACTGGACATGGAAAAAGGGCAGCCAGAGCCAGACTTGGGGAAGTGGGGAAGACAGCACCAGGAGAGGAAGATCATCTCAGCAGCTGCAGTTTGTATTGCTGGCAGGTGGGAGGGAAATTCACCAGAACATAATTCACCAGAACGGCCAGGGCGAGGTGCCTGACTAGCGGTGAGTGGAGAGTTCCGTTACAGAGCATGCTGCAAAGCCAGCAATCCCGTGCTACTGCAGATGCAGAGTCGTTGTCTTTCTCCCCCTACACTGCCAATGGAGGGAAGCGTCTGACCCTGTGAATTTCTCCCTGGCTACACATAACCCATCCTTGCACTCAGTGAAATGCTATGGTGTACTGTACACAGCATGCTCAACTCAACTCAACCTCAGAATGCTGCTGTTAGCACCGTTGTGGGGTGATGGCCAAATATCATTCATTAGCATTGCTCTCTTATGCCCCTTTCAGAGTGTACTGAGCCTGTGATGAGCCAACCTTTCCTCCCCCATCCCCGCAGGACTTGGCTCACAGAAACTCTCAGGGAATGGGTTCCTCCACCACAAGCCGGGGAGTGGAGCTAAGCTGCTCCAGGGTTGTACTGCAGCCTCAGGGCTGTAGTGGCACCTTCCAGTGAGAGGGGCTGTACCAGTGGGGCGGGGCTGCATCTCAGAAGTGGGGGATAATCTCATGGGTTGGAGACTAGTGACGCAGCTAGGAGGACATTCCTCTAACAGTACAAAGGGAGGGTACTCAGCTGTCAAATGGGGTTCTAACTCAGGGTGTTGGGAAGATATTGACTAGAGGTGGTAAAGAAATGTGAACAGAAGAAACTGAATTGTTTATGCACCATTGCAAGAAGACTGGGTAAGAAGCAGGAGGAACTAAAAGTTCTCATTGATAACTACATTTGATATAATTGGTATTATTGAAATACCAATGTACTGGTGGGATGATTTGCATGACTGGATTGTTAAAGACACCTGCTGCAGTGGCAGCCTTGTGTCTGGCATTTCCCAACTTTTGAGTGCTTGACTTTGCAACCTGAATGATTTTCATGTTGCTTCTGTGTGTGTGTGTGTGTTATCAATATGCAGAACTTAGAACTTTAGCAAGATTCTGGATTGTTGGCTGTGCTACAATCACTGCTTATATCAACTGGCCCTATATGCTTAGTGTTCAACCCTACTAGGTCAGGGAGCAAGTTTTCCCTTCCTTCTTCAAACCCGCAATAGTCCAATCAACTCTGAAGAAAGCAACCTTTTCTCATATAAATGGATAGCTACAAGTATTTTCTATTTTTAAACAAGGCACTACCCCAACACGACACACATGTGGTTATGGTCCTTAATGCACTACTGGAAGGTGCTCAGACACTATGGTGATTAGCATGGTATAAAAACCTACATAGGCTAGCAGCCATCAAGGAAGAAAGCCAAAGTTTCTCTTCTTCCTGGCCCCTTGTTCTTTTTAGGAGGCTATTTCCAGCCCTACCTGGCTGAAGTTTTGTTCCCCGGGTGTATCAAACTCATCTGTAGGAGCCTCTAACTCTCTGCCACCACTTCCTCAGGTGCCTTCCTTTAAGCCCAGTTGGGCAGCAGGTTCAGCCACAGTTGGGCACAGCTTCCTTTTAAAGGGGCCAATCACACCGTGCTTGTCATTATAAGAGCTTAGTCCTGCATATAGCTAAATGTAGTGTAGTGGCCAGATATAGGGCATGTTGCTCCTTGAAGTAAATGAAGCAAATGTGCAGCCTTTTCAATACCAGTAATAGTCTCACATGCTCAATAAGAAGATCCCTTCCCTCCATTGAAGAACAATGTCTGATTTATTGATCTAATGGCTGCTACTCGAAAGGTGTTTCAGCAGATGCCCATTTCTGAGTTGAAGTGCTTCTGGCGTGCACTCAGAAGCACCAAGAGAGAGAAAAGGAATATTTGTAAATGTTTAAGAACAGTTCCCAGGTGGGAGCATCAGAGAAATAAGGGACAGACGGTGCCCTCCTGCCTTCAACCACTAATTACCCTGCCCCTCCTGCTTTATATAAACTCATCGTTAGTTCCTTTTCAAGGGGATTTCTAGCCTTTTGGTTGTAGTTGTAGTTTCAGTGGTTCTGGGTTCTTCCTTTGTTATTTTTTGATCTTTAGAGAGAAATTTCTCTCCTGTTTTTGTTGTTGTGTAACTTTAGCGCCCTCGTGGCAAACATAGAGTCTGCTCTGCAGGTAGTTCTGGCCAAGAAAAGGCACGTGCAGGAGTGCAGCAGGGAAAGCCCCTTCTGCCCCAGAGACACCTGTCCCCAGTGTGAATCAGAAGAGTACAATGAATACAGGAAAGGGAAATATTTATTTAGAGAGGGATGAAAGGAGAAAAACAACTGGGGGAAAGCTAGGGGGAACGGTAAAACACAGGGTTACATTCAACACAAGGCCCTACAGCCCCAGTGGTAGCACAGTCTGAAAGGGCTGACACTGAACAATGTGTCTACACACAGAGTTCACGAGTCTTGAGCAAAGTTCCAGTCCAGTGATGAGTCTTGGGTGCTCCAGGTTGTGTTCAGCGCCAGTAAAGTTTTCCCAATGAACCTCTCTGGTGCCCTCTTCTGTCACTCTCTGCAAAGCCACACAGAGTGATAACCTCCCCACGTAACAAGCTAACAGCCTCCCTCTTATTTAGGGTGACCATATTTCCTTATGCTGAATACGGGACACCTGGTAAAATTACTCGTATTCAAGCAAGTTCAACTGCAATCAATCAGAACGATGCAGTACAAATATTAAAATTGACATCAAGTTGACTGAGCCCCTGTTAAAAAGAAACACTGAGTAGTTGGATTCCTTTTATTTCCCTTCTTATCTTTTAGGCTTTAGGGCTCACATGGAGAGAGGTGACACACACACACTCCTGTGCACCTCTCTGACACAGCGGGGTGACAGGGTGACTGACGGGCTCGACCCTCCATGCCTGGCTGGGCCCCTGGGCCAAACCCTCCTTTCCTGGTACCTGGCACCACGTCTTCCCAAGGCAACCTGTGTGTGTGTGGGGGGGGAGGCACACAAATTCACGTGCCCCACCCCCCCAGATTTCTGCCAGGGTTCACACCAGAATGTGGCCAGCAACAACCTTTCCGCATTGTGCAGGAGGGAAGGGATGGGAGCTGCTTCCAGCCACAGCAGGGGTGAGGGGGTGGGGAGGGATGACCTGGCCCGTGTCTTTGCAGAGCTCATCTCTTCCCCCTCTCCCCCTGTCCGTGGCTGGAAGCACCTTTTTCCTTCCTGCCCACGCAGTGTCGAAAGGCAGCTAACACCTCCAGGCTGCTGCTAGCCACCGATATAACCCAGCTGCCTCCTGTCCCCTGGCTACAGTGCAAGCAGGAAGGGGTTAAGCCCTATGGATGCATTGTGCCCAGGGAACCCGACTGCAGGGGCTTGAGTGAACCTGGCCAGTGAGGTGGCTCAGCAGGGGAGGGTGCCTAGGGGACAGACCAAACCCTGTGCTCCGAGGTGGAGGTGGGGGGGGGGTGTAAAGGGTGCTAGGCCTCTGTCCGGGGGACTGCTGTGGAGTCTGCAGGGTCGGGATGCAAACAGGCCGGAAATCGCTTCCCTCCCCCGCCGCCACTCCAGCGCTTAGCTGAGGGGCAGAAAGGCTTCCCTGTGCCAGTGCTGCATGGGGCTTTGGCACATGCAGGGCTTGGCTCCTCCTGACCAACACCCCAAGCCGAGGGTCTTGAGCTTTCCCGTGGTGCCAGCCCAGCCAGAGGCAGTGGGGAAAGGAAGTAGCCTGCTGGCCAGGCTGTTGGTGAGCTGAGCACTCCGACCGGGGGCTGGTTCTCCACACAGTGCTGGGAGCGGGACACTCCCCGCCGGTGCAGATATGGAGGAGCTGCAGGGCAAGGTGAAGGGGCAAAGCAGGGAGAGGACAGCGAGAGGGGGAACACCCTGCCACCAGCTTTGCACACCCACCCCCATTGTCAGCCACTGGATCCCCACACTCGCCGCTGGTGGGCAGGCGGCTGGCAAGCAGGGATCCAAACAGCAGCAGGACCCACCAGTACCGACTGCGGGGAGACAGAAAATACGTGACGATTTGCCCGTTTTTAACAAAAAGTTGCAACACCAGCAGGAGGGCTTAAATACCCTGTCACGCTCTTCCCCTCCTCCCCGTCCCCGCTTCCCTGCCCCCCCAACAGGACTTTCTCCTCATAGAACAATCAACTCCCCGTCCCCCCGGGAAAAGATTTAAAGGGGCCATGCTCTCTAAACCACAAGGGGTTACAGTGGCTGTTTAGGCAGGTTGGGGAGAGAAGTGACCCGCCCTGCCCTTCCTGATACTGGCACCAGCCTTTGGAATACTATCTCTAAAGAATCATTCCTAAAGTACCTGCTCCGTAATTTGTCTTCAGGCTATTTGGCTCCCTGGTGGGGTCACTCCAGGTATTAACAGCATTTTATAATTAATTTATTGTTTCTGGATTAATTGCTGTTTTTTGGACTCTGGACATGATTCTGCTCTCACATCTTATTTACTTTGGGCAGGCAGCAAAAAATCTGATGGCACAAGCTGGTACAAAGAAAACAGAGTTAACATAAAAGACCAACTTCAACCCAAGTGTAAGCAGTGGCCAATCCACTAGCAGTCAACGGGGGTCAACCCTGCTTTTGGCTGGGCTGAACTGGCAGAGTGTGGTATGGTTTCCACCGACTGGCTGAATGACATACCAAAGGCCAAGTCATGGCAGGTGTTCAGCGCCCCAACTTCCATTGCACCGCATGGAGATTGGCTTGCTCAGCTCTTTGGGCCAAGCACTTGGAAGGGTCAGACCTTGAGCTAGTTGTCAAAAGTTGTTTTTGAAGTAGGGGAGGGGCTGTGGGGCACTGCAAAGAAGAGTTCTGGCGTGTGAATTCAAATCAGGATGATTTCTGATGTCCTGACCTTTGCTGGCTCTGACTGACATCCCATCGCTCCAGCCCAGCTATGAGTGCTTCACATTATAGGGGGCACTGCCAGCACTGCCTGTTGTTAAGGTTGCCCAGTGCTTCCCATGATAAGCCTTTGTTTTCAATTGCTTATAACATTGTCAAACTGTAACTGGCTGGGCTGAAATTTCCCATGCTGGGTGTCTGCCCTGAGGCTGAATATTTCCTGAAACATTCAGTCAAAGTCATTCAGCTGCTGGTGAGAACGAGGCTAGGCCAGATGTTGTGGGTCTGTTATAGGCGGGGGACGAGATGACCACAATGGTCCCTTCTGGCCTTAGTCTGTGTAGACAGTGCTTACCAATGCTAAACACTTCTGGTGACATTTTCTTTGAAAAGCTCTAGTGCCCCCAGGCTTTGGAGCAGGGACTTGAAATTTCCCAAGGAGGCGGCCTTTGTGCCAGGGATGTGGCTATTGCTGTCTCCAAAAATCTACCTAAATTGACCAAATGAGAAGTCTTTGAAAAGTCAGAGTTCACACAGACCTAATAGAGACTTCTTTGAGGTTAGCAGCTCCATTCCCCCTGGCAATTGTGTCTGTACGGGCATGCTCCAGCCTGGAGCTGAGCAAGACTTTCCCTACAATTGCAGCTATCAGCTGCTGCGGTCTGTGCTGGGTCCAGATACCTGAACTGAGAGCAGAGAGCCTGTCTCTCCTGTGCTCTCAATTACCCACCTCCCCCATCCCACTGGGCCCAGACAAGGAAGTACTAGATTCAAATGCAGAGACCAGGGGACAGGGGTGAGTAGATTGGGAGAAAAAGCCTAAGGGATCCTGGAAGCTGGCAGGAGGTGAAAGAAATTGGCATTTGGAGTTGAGGGGAGGGCAGAGAGTAGACCTGAGTGAGCAAGGAGACTTGCAGCCAGAGAGAAGTGAGAACCAGTGGGGTGGGTGGAAGAACAGAAGAACAACCATAGTGGGTCCTGGCTAATAGCCTTTGGCAGACCTATCCTCCATGAATTTATCTAGTCCTTTTTTGAACCCCGTTATAGTCTTGACCTTCATAACATCCTCTGGCAAAGAGTTCCACAGGCTGACTGTGCATGGTGTGAAGAAATACTTCCTTTTGTTTGTTTTAAACCTGCTGCCTTTTAATTTCAGTCGGTGACCCCTAGTTCTCGTGTTATGAGAAGGAGTAAATTACACTTCCTTATTTACTTTCTCCACACCAGTCATGATTTTATAGACCTCTATCATAGCCTCCCTTAGTCATCTATTTTCACAGCTGAAAAGTCCCAGTCTTATTAATTGCCCCTCATATGGAAGCTCTTGCTACCCTTAATCGTTTTTGTTGCCCTTTTCTGTGCCTTTTCCAATTCCAATATATATTTTTTGAGATGGGATGACCACATCTGCACACAGTATTCAAGATGTGAGTGTAACATAGATTTATATAGAGGCAATATGATATTTTCTGTCTTATTATCTATCCACTTCTTAATGGTTCCCAACATTCTGTTCTCTTTTTTGACTGCCGCTGAACATTGAGTGGATGTTTTCAGAGAACTATCCACAGTGACTCCCAGATCTCTCTCTTGAGTGGTAACAGCTAATTTAGACTCCATCATTTTATATGTATAGTTGTGATTATGTTTTCTAAAGTGCATTACTTTGCATTTATCAACACTGAATTTCATCTGCCATTTTTGTAGCCCAGTCACCCAGTTTTGTGAGATTGCTTTGTAGCTCTTCACAGTCTGCTTTGGACTTAACTTTCTTGAGTAGTTTTGTATCATCTGCAAATTTTGCCACCTCACTGTTTACCCTTTTTTCCAGATCATTTATGAATATGTTGAATAGGGCTGGTCCCAGTACAGACCCCTGGGTGACACCGCTATTTACCTCTCTCCATTCTGAAAACTGACCATTTATTCCTATCCTTTGTTTCCTATCTTTTAACCAATTATCGATCCATGAAAGGACCTTCCCTCTTATCCCATAACAGCTAACTTTGCTTAAGACTCTTTGGTTAGGGTCCTTGTCAAAGACTTTCTGAAAATCTAAGTACACTATATCCACTGGATCACCCTTGTCCACATGATTGTTGACCCCCTCAGAGAATATTAGTAGATTGGTGAGGCATGATTTCCCTTTACAAAAACCATGTTGACTCTTCCCCAACAAATCATGTTCATCTATGTATCTGATAATTCTGTTCTTTCCTATAGTTTCAACCAGTTTGCCTGGTACTGAAGTTAGGCTTCCCAACCTGTAATTGCCAGGATCACCTCTGGAGCTTTTTTAAAAATTGGCATCACATTAGCTATCCTCCAGTCATCTGGTACAGAAGCTGATTTAATCTCCCACAGTTATTACAGTAGTACAGTAATTTCACATTTGAGTTCCTTCAGAACTCTAGGATGAATAGCATATGGTCCTGTTGACTTATTACAGTATAATTTATCAATTTGTTTCAAAACCTCCTCTAATGACATCTCAATCTGGGATAGTTCCTCAGATTTGTCACCTAAAAGAATGGCTCAGATTTGGGAATCTCCCACACATCCTTAGCCATGAAGACCGATACAAAGAATTGATTTCATTTCTCTGCAATGGCCTTATGGTCCTTGAGTGCTCCTTTTGCATCTCAATTGTCCATGGCCCCACTAGTGGTTTAGCAGACTTCCTGCTTCTGAGGTACTTTAAAAAAAATGCTGTTACTTTTTGAGTCTTTGGCTAGCTGTTCTTCAAATTCTTTCTGGCCTTCCTCATTATATTTTTACACTTCATTTGCCAGAGATTATGCTCCTTTCTATTTTCCTCCCTAGGATTTAACTTCCACTTTTTAAAGGATGCCTTTTTGCCTCTCGCTGCTTCTTTTACTTTGTTGTTTAGCCACGGTGGCATGTTTTTGGTTCTGTTACTATGTTTTTTAATTTGGGGTATACCTTTAAGTTGAGCTCTATTATGGGGTCTTTAAAAAGATTCCATGCAGCTTGCAGGGATTTAACTTTTGGCACTGTACCTTTTAATTTCTATTTAACTAACTTCCTCATTTTTGTGTAGTTCCCCTTTCCGAAATTAAGTGCTATTCTGTTGGGCTGCTGTGGTGTTTTCCCTGCAACGAGGATGTTAAATCTAATTATATTATGGTCACTATTACCAAGTGGTTCAGCTATATTCACCTCTTGGATCAGATCCTGTGCTCCACTTAGGACTAAATCAAGAATTGCCTCTCTTTTTGTGGGTTCCAGGACTAGCTGCTCCAAGAAGCAGTCATTTAAGGTGTCAAGAAACTCTCTCTGCATCCAGTCCTGAGGTGACATGTATCCCGTCAGTATAGTTGAAATGCCCCATTGTTATTGAGTTTTTTATTTTTGTAGCCTTTCTAATCTCCCTGAGCATTTCACAGTCACTATCACCATCCCGGTTAGATGGTCTGTAGTATATCCCTACCACTACATTCCTATTGTTCAAGCATAGAATAACTATCCATAGAGATTGTATGGTACAGTTTGGTTCATTTAAGCTTTTTACTTCATTTGATTCTATGCTTTCTTTCACATATAGTGCCACTCCCCCACCAGCACAGTCTGTTCTGTCCTTCCGATATATTTTGTACCCTGGTATTACTATGTCCCATTGATTATCCTCATTCCACCAAGTTTCTGTGATGTCTATTGTATCAATATCCTCATTTAATATGAGGCACTTTAGTTCAGCAGTCTTATTATTTAGACTTCTAGCATTTGTATATAAGCACTTAAAATTATTACTTTTCAGCTGTCTGCCATTTTGTTATGTAAATGAATGGGACTCTTTTTCATTTGATTGTTTCTCATCCAATCGTGGCAGTATTTTATCGTCCATCCTCTCCTCCTTACTAGAACACAAAGAATCTCCATTCATAGATCCTCCCCTAAGAGATGTCTCTGTTCGAACCACATGCTCCTCCACATATGTCAGCTTTCCCCCAGCCCTTAGTTTAAAAACTACTCTATGATGTTTTTAATTTTAAGTGCCAGCAATGTGGTTCCACTTTGGTTTAGGTGGAGCCCATCCTTCCTGTTTAGGCTCCCCCTTTCCCAAAAGATTCCTCAGTTCCTAATAAATCTAAACTTCTCCTCTCTACATCATCGTCTCACCCATGCATTGAGAACCTGCAGTTCTGCCTGTCTAGCTGGCCCTGCGTGCGGAACTGACAGCATTTCAGAGAAAGCTACCATGGAGGTCCTGGACTTCAATCTCTTACCCAGCAGCCTAAATTTGGCCTCCAAGACCTCTCTCCTATCCTTCCCTATGTCATTGGTACCTCCGTATACCAGGACCACAAAGGAGGTGAGGGGGAATGGCAGATGGATCTTATGAAGAGCTGGGATTCTGGAGAACTGGGACTGGCTGGGCAAAGAGATTGAAAGCAGGAGCTGGGGCTGGAGATTGTGAATGGATGAGGAGCCTGGGGAGTTAGATTGGTACAGGAAGCCAGGATGCTGGAGAGAGACAGACCAGATGAGAAGATGGGAGGGGGACAACTGGGACTGTCTGTCTAGGAGACTGGCCCTAAAGCCAGTGCTGAGACATCCCAAGCCTCTCCAGGCACTTTCCACATTTTCCCAGATTCCCCCTTCAACTCTGTTTACTTCTCTTTCTGGTTTAGCCCCTCAGGGACCACAGAGCAGTTAAAGGGAGGAACCATAGGATTTGCAAAGTAACTTCTTAAACACACACACTTTACTCTTAGGGCATGGCTACACTTGCAGATGTAGAGCACTGTGAGTTAAATCCACCTTTGTAAAGCGCAGTAGGGAAAGCGCTGCAGTCTGTCCACACTGATAGCTGCAAGTGCACTGGCGTGGCCACATTTGCGGCATTTGCCGCGGCATTGAGAATGGTGCATTAGGGGCAGCTATCCCACAGAGCACCTCTTCCCATTCTGGCACTGAGGCTTGTGGGAAGGGGGCGGGGAGTGCGGGGCATTCTGGGTCCCGTCCCAACACCCCATGATGCATCGGTTCGCATCCCAGCATTCCCTTTGCTTCCGTCCACATTTGGCACCATCTTTCAATGTTTTTTGTACTGCGCGCTCGGTCTTTCCTTTCGGTCTGCGGGAATGGAGCCCTGTCATAAATATAAAGGGAAGGGTAAACACCTTTAAAATCCCTCCTGGCCAGAGGAAACACCCTTTCACCTGTAAAGGGTTAAGAAGCAAGGATAACCGCGCTGGCACCTGACCAAAATGACCAATGAGGAGACAAGATACTTTCAAAGCTGGAGGGAAGGGGGGAGAAACAAAGGTTTTCTCTGTCTGTGTGTTGTTTTGCCAGGAACAGAAAAGGAATGGAGTCTTAGAACTTAGTAAGTAATCGAGCTAGATATGCGTTAGATTCTGTTTTGTTTAAATTGCTGATAAAATAAGCTGTGCTGAATGGAATGGATATTCCTGGTTTTGTGTCTTTTTGTAACTTAAGGTTTTGCTGAGAGGGATTCTCTATGTTTTGAATCTGATTACCCTGTAAGGTATTTACCATCCTGATTTTACAGAGGTGATTCTTTTACTTTTTTTCTTCAATTAAAATTCTTCTTTTAAGAACCTGATTGCTTTTTCATTGTTCTTAAGATCCAAGGGTTTGGGTCTGTGTTCACCTATTCAAATTGGTGAGGATTTTTATCAAGCCTTCCCCAGGAAAGGGGGTGTAGGGTTTGGGAAGGATTTTTGGGGGAAAGATGTTTCCAAGCGGGCTCTTTCCCTGTTATATATTTGTTAGAGGCTTGGTGGTGGCAGCAATAAAGTCCAAGGGCAAAAGGTAAAATAGTTTGTACCTTGGGGAAGTTTTAACCTAAGCTGGTAAAAATAAGCTTAGGGGGTTTTCATGCAGGTACCCACATCTGCACCCTAGAGTTAAGAGTGGGGAAGGTACCTTGACAAGCCCGATCTGCTGAGGAATACACTGAAGAGTCTCGCCAGCACGTCATGTTTGGCAGTCCAGTTATTCCTCATGATCCAAAGTGACAGTGAGGGCTCTGACGATGATATCGACTCAAGTAATGTATATGACATGAGTTTGCTTGTGGCATTCATGGACATGCTCACCACCAGGGAATGCTGCTTTTGGACTCGGGAAACAAGCATTGAGTCTGGGATGATGAGCAGTGGCTGCAGAACTTTCGGATGAGAAAAGCCACTTCATGGGACTCTGTGAGGAGCTCGCCCCCATCCTATGGTGCAAGGACACGAGATTGAGAGCTGCCCTAATGGTGGAGAAGCGGGTGGCTGTTGCAATCTGGAAGCTGGCAGCTGCAGACAGCTACTGATCGGTCACTAACCAGTTTGGAGTGGGGAAGTCGACCATTGGAATTGTGTTGATGCAAGTTTGCAGGGCCATTGAAGAACCGTGACTCTGGGTAACGTGCATGACATTGTGGCTGGCTTTGAACAAATGGGTTTCCCTAACTGCGGAGAGGCGATAGATGGCACGCATATTCCAATTCTGGCACCAGCCCACCTAGCCTCCGAGTACGTTAATTGGAAGGGGTATTGCTCGATGGTTCCCCGGGAGCTTGTGGATCACCATGGGCGTTTCATTGACATTAACGCAGGCTGGCCCAGAAAAGTGCCTGACGCATGCATCTTTCGGAACACTAGCCTGTTGAGGAAGCTGCAAGTCAGGACTTTTTTCCCAGACCAGAAGATCACCATAGGGGAAGTTGAAATGCCCATTGTGATCCTTGGAGACCCTGCTTACCCTTTAATGCCGTGCCTCATGAAACCCTACACAAGGAGCCTTGACAGCAGCAAGGAGTGGTTCAACAACATGCTGAGCCGGTGCAGAATGACTGAGGAGTGTACTTTTGGCCCTTTAAAGGTCCGCTGATGCTTTCTGTATGGGAAGCTGGACCTGGCCAATGACAGCATCCCAGCGGTTATATTCACGTGCTGTACCCTCCATAACATTTGTGAAGGGAAGGGTGAAAGATTCACTCAGGCATGGAACTCGGAGGTTCAACACTTGGAGGCTGAATTTGAACAGCCAGAGAGCAGGCCTATTAGAAGGGCCCAGCGTGGGGCTGCAAGGATTAGGGATGCCCTGAGGGAGCAATCTGAGGTTAAAAACCACCGGTAATGTTTGATGCCCTGCATGGGAGTGAAGTGCTGTGGTTCCAATGTTAGTTGGAATCTGTGTTTGATATGCTGACTTGCAGTGCCTGTTGCTTTCCTGAGCTAAGGTATCTTTTACTTTATGCAATAATAAAGAATGTTTTCAAAGCCAAAAAATCCATTTATTGAAAAGAAAATTCATTTATTGAAAAGAGACACAATAGCTTGGGAAACAGAAAGGGCAAGGGGGTGGGGAACAGTACAATCACAGATTTGCATATGTCCTGTCTGGAGTGCTGTGCAATGAGTGCTGCACTTCAGGATGGCTATACTGCATGGTGATGGGGGTTGAGTGCAGTGGGTAAGGGTTGTAGTTTTCAGGACTGAGTGGTGAAGCTACAGGTGTTGGAAGTAGCTGGTGGCAGTAAGAACCTGGGTGTTGGGGAAAGTGGGTTGGAGGTGACATGGGGGCACAAGGGAAAGAGTTTTGGGACAAGGGCTGTGGGGGTGAGGGCAGGCGCAGTAGTGCTCTGGCTGCATTGCTACGAGTGCCTGTATTGAGTGCGCTTGGCGTTCCATGATGCTTAGCAGCCACTCCGTGCTTCGGTGCCGGCAGACCGCATTCTGCTCGTGGACCCTCCTTTCACTCTCCCGCCACTCCTGCACTTTTTGATTTTCCTTACTTCATGCAACATGTCTTCCTTGCTTCTACATGGCCTCTTTCTGATTCTTTGGAGTCTTTTGGCCAGTGATAACACAGAGGGCTGAGATCTCAAGGTTTCATCTGTAAAGGCGACTGGCTACCTTCCTCCTGGCTTGAGAACAGCTCCTGGCTGCATGCATGTAGCGATTCTGGGGTGTCCTTCCTTCCTCAGCACTCTCGCTCCCACTTTGCTTCTCCTTCTCCTCCTCTTCCTCCTCCTCCTGCCTTGTTGCACTGGGCTCTGAAGTGTCCATGATGGTCCCCGGAGTGGAGGTGGGGTCGCCCCCAAGTATCACGTCCAGCTCTTTGTAGAAATGGCAGGTCGCGGAGGCAGCACCGGAGTGGTGGTTTGCCTTGCAGGCTTTGTGGTAGGCATTCTGCAGCTCCTTCATTTTAATCCTGCACTGCAGTTCATCCTGGTCATGGCCCCTTTCCATATTGTCCCTTGATATCTGCCAGAAGGTATCGTAATTCCTAAGGCTGGAGCGCAGCTGGGACTGGACAGCTTCCTCCTCCCAAACACTGATGAGGTCCAGCAACTCGCCATTGCTCCATACTGGGGCTCACCTGGCGCGTGGAGGCATGATCACCTGGAAAGATTTGCTGATAGCACTCCAGGCCTGGCTGAGCAAACAGGAAGGAATTTTTCAAAATTCCCAGAGAATTTAAATGGCAGGTCTGAAGGTTGGTCACCTGAGGCAGGGCAGTAGAGTTCAAAGTGATGACCAGAGTGACTAGCACAAGCATTGTGGGACACTTCTGGACGCCGATCAGAGCTCACTCTAGGATCAGGGCATCCACACTGGTGCCGCGGCGCTCCAGCGGGGGCGCAGCAAACACTATTCCATTCGCCGAGGTGGAGTACCAGCAGCGCTGTAGCCGCGGAGTCAGAGGGCTCTACGTGCCTTGCCAGTGTGGACGGGGAGTGAGCTAATGCACCCGGGGCTCCTTTTATGGTGCTGTAACTCGCAAGTGTAGCCAAGGCCTTAGACAGCACAAGAGTAATACACATCTGTGCAAAACAATAAACACCTGACCTCAATCCCCGCTCCAAGTCCTCCACACTCCTGAGAACCGTTAGGTTTTGATCAGTGTCCTGGGGCTCCTGGCATAGGAATGGCTTTCTCATCTTAGAGAGCACATCACTTTAAAAAGCAGGCTGTGAAACTTTTTCTTTGGGGCCTAGGACAGCTGGACTGCAAAGACCCACATCTTTGCAGAGGGCCCACCTCCATATCTGCCCACTTTGCAGTGTGAATGTTGTGAAGGTGTGGTTTCCTGGTTTCGAGTCGGAATAGTCCTCCACTGCAATTCCCACCGTTCCCTGTACCCATATCTTCCTGATCTGTCTGTTATCTTCCCACTCCCCCAGTGTGCACCAGAAGTTACATGCTGCGGCCTCCAAACTCACAGTAGCTTAAAACGATCACAACCCTGTGAGCAGCTAGTTGGCAGGAGGAGCACACCAACATTGGTATCAATAGGTGGCAGGATTCTAGCTGTGACCACAGTTTCTCTCAGAGCAGCAGCACTACACAGCTGTATGTCGCAGAGCCAACGGCTGGCAGAGTTGGACATGGAGCATTCTGCTGTTCAGTGCTGAGAGAGAATGAAACGTTTGAAGCAGCATCAGAAGGTCCAGGACTCCAGTAAAAGTCAGGAAATGCACCTTGCACATGCCCTTCCTATTGAGAGCTAGATTGGGCGCTGTCAGTGTTACAGACAGGTCACTTAAAATCAATAAAATTCAGGGGAATAATGAAACCTAGGCCTCAAATCCTACCCCTTTTTACAGGATCGAACCCTCCGTATCTGTCACCGGGTGTATTTAAAATCAAAACTGACAGGTAAATAACATAAACCTGATAACATTTAATAACTAACACCTTAATAACAAAGATAATAAGTCTGGCAGTTACCAAGTCCCTAACAAGCAAATGATAGCGGCAGGAATAAAAGAGGAGAGAAAGAGAGAGTTGGGGGGGGGAGGTAAGATCCCTTCACAAGGTACGACTCTCTCCTCCTCTTCTGCTCATCTTCAAGAGGTTGAGCAAATTACCCCCGCTGGGCAGAGTGAGTGCGGTAAGAGTGCAGTATGCTGCCGCGAAACGGGCAGTGGGTGTGGGTAAGGGCAATTCAAGGGCCTCGTCTGCCTCTGAAGTGGTGGAATAGACAGCAGCACCTTGATTGCTCCGCGCACGCTGTCCCTGAGCCGCGAGCAACGAACTGTCAGCCAACTGTCAGTCCATTGACAGCCAACTGACTTTTTGACACAGCCCACTTCCTGGGCTGCACGTGGCACCAAAAAGAGTGGGGTCATTCTCTCGCTCTGTTACTAGGCAGAATAGATATCATAGGACAACCAAAGGTTACACAGGGCAACTCATAGAAAACAAGGGAAAGAACTTATTAAAAAAAGAAAAGGAAAAAGGGAATATTATCCCTACATCGAGGGCTCTCAGCAGAGGGCCTATCATGACACATGCCATTTTGCTGAACCATAGCAGGCTCATTATCAGACAGGATAACAAGGGGGATGCTGCAGCTGGGAACAATGAAGATCCTGCAAATGACCCTGAAGGCCAGGACGTGGTCGTCAAATTATATCAGAAGGAGCAGTTTGGAGAAGACACCAGTGAAAACCCTAAAGAGGGGGATGCGCCTGGCCAGAGTCTGGAAGTCCAGGCTGGTAACTGCAACTCTCCTACCCCCCACCCCAATTTTTTTCCTGGATACATTGTACTTTCAAAACTCTGGACTTTGTAAATTATGGACAAATAATTTACTGTCCTGGATAATATGCCATGCATTGTTGTGTGTGTGTCTGTGGTATAGTGCAGATGCCATGCTATTTGCCCAGCCTGTCCCCTCACCCTCCCTCCTCCACCTTCCCCTCCCCTTCAACCAGCCTCTGCTGTGCACAATCCAAAATGGATGTTTTTTCAAGAATTCAGAGTCTGGGCTGTATGGTTTGTGCTAAAGCCTACAGTCTTTAGAAAGGTTTCAGAGTAGCAGCCGTGTTAGTCTGTATTCGCAAAAAGAAAAGGTGGACTTGTGGCACCTTAGAGACTAAATAAATTTGTTAGTCTCTAAGGTGCCACAAGTACTCCTTGTCTTTAGAAAGTTCACAAACAAAAATCCATGCCCCTCTGTATCCCCCCATTTCATGGCAGGCAGACAGATGGGGGTGGCGGGGTTGAAACACTGCTTGGATGAATGCTCTCCATCCTAGCTTAGGCTTTGGTTGATTTCCTTCATTTTTTCCCAATCCTGGTAGTTTATTCTAGGAAATTTCTCATGTAGCATGAATTGTCGATGGTCTTTCAGGTGAACTGTGAGTGCAAAGCTGCTAGGGCATCCATAATAACTAGGGCCCTACCAAATTCACGGACCAATTTGGTCAATTTCATGGGCAGAGGGTTTTTGAATTAGTCAATTTCACCATTTCAGATGTTTACATCTGAAATTTCACAGTGCTGAAACCGTGGGAGTCCCGACCCAAAATGGGATAATGCGGGGAGGTCAAAAGTTGTTTGGGGGAGGTGTCACAGCATTGCCCTCCTCACTTCTGTGCTTCCTTCAGTGCTGGACTCTGAAGGCAGCAGCCACTAAGCTTCCTGAAGCTAGAGGAGGCTCCCGGATGTGGAGGTGGGTCCCAGCTGGTGGGAGTGCCTCAGCTGGGGCTCCTAGCTACTGGTTCCCTGGCAGATTAATGCAGGGGCCCTGGCCAATTTTGGGAGCCCCAGAAAAATAGGCACCTGAGACCCAGCAGGAGCCGCAGGGGGAGTAAGCCCCGAGCCTGGGCAGCGAGAGCCCTGGCAGGAGAGGATTGGAGGGTGGAAGCCCCAAGCCCAGCACCCCAGTCCCTGCTGCAGCTGCGGAGCAGCAGCCCTGAGCCTGAGCGCCTCAAGTTCCAGCTCCAGCCGCGGGGGCCGAAGCCTCGAGCCGCCACTGCAGCTGTCGGGCAGAAGCCCTGAGCCCAGGTGCCCAGATCCCTGGCAGGAGTGTGTGTGTGTTGGGGGGAGGCAGAAGCCCCAAGCCCGGGCACCTGGCTGGAGTTTTTGGGAGCTCAAGACATGAGTCTGGGTGCCCCAAACCCTGGCTGCAGCCTCAGGGGCCAGAATCCCTGAGCCTGGGCACCCAGAGCCCTGGCTGGAACAGGAGCAGGTGCATGTGGGAGCAGAATCCCCAAGCCTGGGCAAAAGCTACCAGGGCCAAAGCCCTGAGCCCAACTCCGGGGCTGCTGCAGCACAGATGTGAGGGTGTACCAACCTCACTAATGCGCTGTGTCTATAGGTGAGTCTGATAGCCCCACCGAGAGTAATTGTGCAGGGGAAAAACTTGTCGTGTCCCCAGCCCAGCGGACTAGCGGGATGCTCCCAGCCGGCACGAGAAGATGGGATTTCACGGGGCAGGGCTAATTTCACTGTCCTTTATAATTGGTAGCTATATTCTAGCTATAGAAGTAAGTGAAGAAATGACTTTATTTCGGTGAACTCCTTTCATGGAGAGAAAATAATGAGTACCAAAATGCTCTTCAATCTAGCCAAGAAAGGCACAACAAGAAGCAATGGCTGTCAGCTGAAGCCAAAGAAATTCAAATTAGAAGTGAGGCAAGAATTTTTGACAGTGGCGGAGATAAACCAATGGAACGAATTACCAAGGGAAGAGGTGGAGTCTCTGTTTCCTGATGGCCTCACATCACAATTGATTGTCTTTCTGGAAGGATGGTTTTAGTGAAACACAAGGAATTGAGCTTAATAAGGGGTAAGTGTCTGAAATTTCATGACTTGTGAAATAGAGGCTGGATTAGGAGATCTAAGGACCCACAAATCTATGAAAAACTCCAGTGCGGGATGAGGAACAGACTCTGCTGGTTTCCTGGAAAGCCTGCTTGTTCCCCAGAATCAATAGTGAGCAAGTGGGCTTATCTGGGGAGCAGCTCAAACATCCAACCGGGCTGGCCAGGGGCAGACATCAGCCCTGCAAGGGTGAGGTGGGTGTGGCAGTAACTTCACAAGGGCCTTTGGCAGGAACTCAGCCTATTGGGCAAAGGTGGTGAGGAGGCTGTGACCTCACAGAGCTCCCTTGACATCAGACATGCAGTACAGGGGTGCAGGGCAGGGGGAACCTCGGAGACCCCTGTAGCCTTGCTGAAGCAAACCTCCTTCTCATGGTCTCTCCCTGAGGACCAAGAGAGGATTTGTGTTCATGCACCTGAGTGCTAAGGAGGAGCTTCTTTGGGAGTTTTCACCTTCCTGTGTTGATTTTGGAGAAAGCAGACATCCCCTGTGTAGAAGGTAAGATTCTCAGTGAGGGTTGGAACTTGTTCAGTTTTCTCCATACATTGCCAGCTGAGCTCTAGGCTTGGAAAACAAAAGGTAAATTGGCAGAAAAATGTCCCACCTAGGATTCTTCCCCTTAGTAACAGGCTACCTAATAGGTCTCAAAATGTAATTGTAAAGGAGGAATCGTTATCAGGCGAGTGTCTTTCTAGTAGGATCCTGCAGGGAATGGTTCTTGGCACTAATGCTATTTAGCATTTTGATCAGTGATTTGGAAGCAAATATACAATCATCATTGATAAAATCTTAGTTATGAAGCATTTCTGGAGATTTAATCTAAATCTGCTATGCTGTAGTTTGAACCCATTGCCTCTTGTCCTGCCCTCTGTGGCAAGAGAACAATTTTTCTCTATCTTTCTTATGAAAGCCTTTGAAGTATTTGAAGACTGCTATCAGTTCCCTCTTTTCCAATCTAAACATACCCAATTCATCCAACCTTTGCTCATATGACTTACATTCCACACCTTTGATCATTTTTGTCGCTCGCCTCTGGATCCTTTCCAGTTTCTCTACATCCTTTTCATGCAGCAGTGACCAAAATTGGACACAGTACTCCAGCTGAGCCCTAACCAGCGCTGAGTAGAGTAGTACCATCATCTCCTATGACTTGCATGGTATGCCTCTCTTTATGCAACCCATATTGCATTTGCTTTTTTGCATTTGCTGTGCAGAGAGCCTGAAGAACGGTGTGTACCTCTGTCTGCATTGGGGGTACATAGGTTCTCCTCTTTCTTCTTCTGGAGGTCACATGTTGCCAATATTCTTCCCCGTTCTGCACTGCCCTCTCTGATTCTTCAGCATGCTGTGCTTCAAGCACCAAACAGATGTCTATCCAGAAAATCTTCACGTTCTCTGATGCAGCGCAGGGTTGATACTTGTTTCTCTAGTCCTTTAACCTTCTCTTCCAATAGAGTGAACACACACACACATTGGAAGAGTACAATGCTGACAGGAAAGGGAAACATACATTTACAGAGGGATGAAAGGAGAAAAACAACAGGGGCAAAGATAGGGGAAGCAGTAAAACGGGGTTGCATTCAACACAAGGCCCTACAGGCCCAGTGGTACCACACTCTGAAAGGGCTGACACCAAGCAATGTGTCTGCACACAGAGTTCAGGAGTCCTGGGCAAAGTTCCCGTCCAGTGGTGAGTCTTGGGTGCTCCTGGTCGTCTTTGGTGCCAGTAAAGTTTCCCCAACAAACCCCTCCAGTGCCCTCTTCTGCTGCTCTCTGCAAAGCCACACAGAGCGACATGTGACAACCTCCCCACTTAACTAGCTAAAAGCCTCCTTCCTTATTCCCAATGCAAAGTCACAAGCCCCAGTACTCACATCCCATACAGCTCTGGGCAGCAGTGATACTTGATCCAGCTCCGATTTGTCCTTCTCATGCGAATCCTCCCTAACACAGTGCTCCTCCTGGCTCCTGTCCTGGGGTGTCCCTGATCCTCAGCTCTGTCCCTCCCAGGCTTCAGGCAGGTTCTCCGCTGCTTCACTCTGTGAGGGCCTGCTTGCTGCAGCCCTTCTGTCTGGACCTCCAGACACACACCCTATCGCTTTCTCCGCCATCTCTCTGCTCCCCTGCCCTCCCAACAGGACTTCCTCCCTATGGAACAATCAGCAAACCCTCCCCCACCCCCAAAAAGATCCACAGAGCTGGATCCAGAGGTCGGGGCTGATTGATGCCGTCTGATAAGTTTCAGAGTAGCAGCCGTGTTAGTCTGTATTCGCAAAAAGAAAAGGAGTACTTGTGGCACCTTAGAGACTAACAAATTTATTTGAGCATAAGCTTTCGTGAGCTACAGCTCACTTCAGCTCACTTCATGTCACTCATACGGAGCCATCTGGATTGCTTAGTTACCTGAGCACAAGCAAATAACATACATTGTCCAAATGTAAAGTTTCCCTTTAGGAACAAAAAATATAGGCTATATGTACAAGAGGGGGACTCTGTCCTGGGGGGACTCTATCATGGGAAATAGTGACCCTGAAAAAGACTTGGGGTCATGGTGTATAATCAGCTGACCATGAGCTCCCACTGAGACACTTTGGCCAAAAGGGCAAATGCGCCCCTGGGACCCATACATAGTGAAATCTCAGGTAGAAGTAGAGAGGCTCTATATCTCTGTACTGGGCACTGGTGTGACCACTACTGGAATATTGTGTTCAGTTCTGGTGTCCACAATTTGGGACACATGCTGATTAATTTGAGAGGATTCAGAGAAGAGCCACAAGAATGATTAAAGGATTAGAAAACATGCCTTATAAAGATAGGATCAAGGAACTCAATCTATTTAGCTTAACACAGAAGGTTAAAAGATGAGCATAAGGGAACAACTATTTGCTAATGGGCTCTTCACTTGAGCAGACAAAGGTATAACAAGATCCAATGGCTGCAAGTTGAAGCTAGACAAATTCAGACTGGAAATAAGGCGAACATTTTTAACCGTCATAGTTTGAAGTAATTAACCCAGGGTTGTGATGGATCCTCCACAACTAGCATTTTTAAAATTAAGATTCACTGTTTTTCTAAAATATGTGCTCTATTTCAAACAGGAATTATTTTGAGGGAAATTCTATACATGTTATACAGAGTAGATGGTCAGAGTGGATCTTTCTGGCCTTGAAATCTATGGCTCACTGAGGCATTTGGAATTTCTCCCTTTTTGCTTCTCTTTTCCTCCCTTCCTCATGTCTTCTTTTTTCTCTTCTCTTGTTCCATTTCTCTTTGCTGCTCTTCTTCCTGAGGCAGGTGGGGCTGTTCTCCAGCTGTCATTGTAGAAGGCCCCCACAAAGAGGTGGGGCTGCAATAGTGCGTTGACAGAGATCTCCACCAGAGTGATCTCCTGTCATGACTAGTGCTGTCTTTTGGCCACCTATTGAGAAAGCTCAGCCTCCAGTCCCTGAGAGTCTCCACACTGATTGGGTGAACTAGGGGTTATTACTGAGTTAAAAGGGAGGAGATTCAAGGCATTGTTGGCTGAGAGCAGTGAGATCTAAAGCACAATTCAATGGCATTTCTTTGTCAGTCTGTAATACGGTAATTTTTGAAGACTACGTCCTATTGATTCCAAAATTTCAGGGAATTTCTAGGCATTGGTGGAAAGAACCTTGTTAATTTTATTTCAGAGTAGCAGCAGTGTTAGTCTGTATCCGCAAAAAGAAAAGGAGGACTTGTGACACCTTAGAGACTAACAAATTTATTTGAGCATAAGTTTTCATGAGCTAGAGCTCACTCACTTCAAGTGAGCTGTAGCTCACGAAAGCTTATGCTCAAATAAATTTGTTAGTCTCTAAGGTGCCACAAGTCCTCCTTTTCTTTTTGTTGATTTCAGTGACAACTGGAAACCACTAAAAGCTTGGTTTCCACACTGTGCCCATTTAGTTGGTGCTGCAGGTAGAGGAACATTGTGACATCAGAGTTAACTTAGCCAGTCAATGCTAATTATGTGCAGATCATTTGCATAATTAATCCCCATTGGTTAAAAGGAATCAGCAAATGATCCTGCAGGTTTCAATAAGAGAGATGACCAAGGCAGGCCGTAGGGTTAGGGTTTATGCTCAGGGTTATTGGAGTGAGTGAGTGATGGGTGGCTGAATTACCTTGGATGTCACAATGTTACTGCTCAGGCTACTCTGCCTGCAGCGCCACATGGGCAGTGACTGTCAAGGGGAAGATTTTGTTGATCTGAAACTTATCAAACAAGAAGAGCAGAAGAGGAATGGCTTAGATGATCTGACAATAAAATGTAGGTTTTGCAGCATTATCCAGTGTAATTGCTACTGGTTCAGAGATAGAAACTGGCCCTACATAAACAAACAAGTGTCCAACCCTTTAGCTAGTGTATTTTAAGACTGAGTAAATAATTCATAACAAATTATTGATATGATGAATTTTGCTGCCTTCTCTCCTTTAATGGAATATGAGCAGTTTATGATTCGCATGAATGTAGTAGTTCTCCTAAAATCAAGGTGAATAAAAATCAATGGTTGTTTCAAAGCCAAGAAACCCAAAAAGGGATTTTTTAAAAGTTAAATTGGATTATTTTTATTTAAATTAAAAACAGGTTTATTTTTTGAAAAACAAACCTATTGGAGATTAAATTTGAAATATATGACAACCCATGTTAATGCCTAAACTTGCAATAGCTTAGTAAAGTCATTTAAATTAAGTAATAAATATTGACAAGTCCATGTTTGCTGCCAAGTTTTAATGGTAATCAAACCACTGAACTCATAGCAGTCTTTGGCTGGAACCAGAGTTTACTGAAATGGTAAACCAGCTTTTGACAGCAGTAGCCTCTTCTGCAGGGACAGAAAGAATATTTTTTTAATTTAAGTTGATTCAGCTTGTTCAGTTCAATAACAATTTCATTCAAATTTCAGAAACTGACTGGGAGTGGAAAAAGAAGGAAAGCTTGTTTTCCTCTTCCAGTCTATAAATAAATACTAGACGTGAGGGGGTCAGACCTATTAGTTCTAAAATCTGAGAGACACGATGACCAAATACAATCAGTTCATTTCACTAACTGCAGATACTTCCTTAAATCAGTTAGTTTTAAATGAAAAATATGTTTCGGTAAATTTTTTTGTTCTTATGTATCCAGCACATTTAAGGTAGTTTTATTCAATTAATAAACCAATTGAAAATGCTGTTCTTGTGCATTTTTAAGTGCATTTGAATTTCCATCGAAATGGTGCATGGACAAATCATAAGTAAAAAATCCATCATAGTCTTGGAAATAAATGCATCGTTTGCCGTTTTCCAACATAATTAAAATGTAAAAATTAGACACAAGAAATGTAAATTAAGCCATATAACTGCTTAAATAATGTACATAGATATACTTACCATCATGGTTAGCAAAGAAAAAGCACCAAATTAGTGTAAAGACTATATTTAGTTGCAAATCAACATTTTTTAGTGATTCTCAACTAATGAGAACCAACCTATCATTAGGAAAATAACTAAAACGTGCAAATGCAAAACATGATTAAAATCAATTGTTCAAATCAATCCACTCAGATGTCTACTTCTGGGATTCTGAATTTAGGAGGCCAGACTGAGACCCTCATTGACTAGGAACAGACAAGAAACCAGTAACAAATTCCAGTCCTGCTAGCATCCAAGCCTTTAAATCTGAGGAAAAATTGAAGGCAGCAGGAGACTGAGGGGTGCTGAGAATTTCAAACCCAAAGATGTGATATTGGCTCTGGATGGGGGGAGAAGCAGGAAATCATCAGGGATTCTTGATAAATCACCCATTGTCCTTTGGAGCTCAGAGGTGTCTAACACTCATGACCTACTCAAACCACACCACTGCTAGGAGTTAGAGAAGTGTGTCTGTCCCGAACAGAGGTGGTGAAACTGAGGTAAAGAGCAAGAGGTTGTTACACAGCAATGCTGTGGCCGAGCCAGAAAGAGAAGCATAAGAAAAAAACATTCATCAAAAATGTTTTGCATTTAAACTACCTGATTTCTTTAAAAAAGGAAATTGTATCTGTAGTTAGTGAACTGAATTGATACATTCTGGTCACCATGTTCTTCCAGATTTTTGAATGGGTAGATCTCATCCCCTCACACCTAGTGTTTATTCCTAGATTGAAGGAAGAAAACAAGTTTGCCTTCTCTGTCAACTCCCAGTGTTCTTTTTAAATTCAATTAACTAGTCATTGAACTGAACTAGATGAATAAACTGAAATGAAGAAAATATTTCTTCTGCACTTTCAAAGAAAGGGCTAATACTGTCTAAAGCTGTTCTAGCACTTCCACGAACTCTGGTTCCGGGTGCTTCAGTATTTTGACTATCCTTAAAATTTGGCAGTAAACATGTACTACTTAAGATGGATTTTTTTCTATTCTCTTGAAATTATTTTAAGAGATTATAATAAATTTAGGCCTTAACATAGATTATCAAATTCAAATTGAATTTGAAGCAGGTTTATTTTTAACGCAAAAACCTGTGGTGAGTTTAATTTGAAAAACCTGGTTCATATTTTAAAAATCCTCTATTGTTAATCCACCTGGTGAGAGATGGAAAAGTGTCCTAGCTCATTTCCCACCCCAAGAAGGGCTGATACTCAATTCAAGATCTAGGGCTGGGCTCCTCACTCTGTACTGGGTTGAACTGAAAGCCCAGATCTAAACTCTCGGAATTTGGATCTGACTGTCGATGGTCCAGTGCTGCATAGCACTTACAGAGTGACTTTTCCTGGGTAAATCTCGGCACTTTCAAATAGTGAGTAAGTATTAGATCCTCATTTTACTGCTGGGGACTGAAACACAGAGAGGGGGAATTGCTTGCCCAAGGTCCCATTAGTCAATAAGGAAAACGGCCAATGAAAGCCAGGAGTCCTGACTCCCAATCCCCTGCCTCAGTCATTCCAGCCGGTCACACTCCCTCTCAGAGCCAGGGAGACTGGCAATAGGGTCCTTGCAATTGCCAGCCCTGGAAAGGAAAGTTCCTCTAGTGGTTAGTGTAGGGGCTTGGATACAGGGCTCCATCCCTGACTCTTTCACTGACTCCCAGTGCAACCCTGAGGCAGTGGCTTCCCTTGCCCAGGCCACAGTTTTCTATCCGTGCGGTTGGAGTCCCTCCCCTACAGCCCTTGGCTTGTCAGGCTTCAGGAATGTGCACAACGTGCTAGGAGACCTTGAGATGGGAGGTGTCCTGCCCACGGTATGTCAGTGTTCTGGACCCTGGCTGCTAGCCTGAGTTTATCCATCCTTTGGCAATAAAACATAGGCTTGTTTTCACAGCCACTGTCGGTCTCCCAGTTTCTACACCCTGCCCTGCTGGCAGGGCATTGTGCAGCTCCCTTTCCAGCCCACCTTGATGCGGGAGAGCAAGGAAGAGGGCCAGTGACAGACCAACTCCGAGCATCTGCCACCCAGCACTGCGCCATCTAGACCTAGTGAGTGGCAGGTAGCATTTCCTCAGAGGCTTCCCTGTTCTGCTTGGGGAGAGGCAGAAATGGGGCGGGGGGAATCTCCTCCCACTGAGACTAGATTTGCTAACACAGCCCCCTGCAGCCCTATGCTCTAGGCCTGGGCAGCGTGTTTCTTGCAGGGTGTTCTCCAGAGCCATCTCCAGCATGGTGGAAATAGCCCAGCAATAGGGCTCCCAGCCCTTCCCTGTAGGAGTCTCGGGGGGGGGGGGGGTTGTCAGACCCTGCCAGCTGCTGAACACCCACAACCCCACTGAACTCAGTGGGAACTGAGGGGGACTCATGCCTCATATGATTGGAACCTTGTGAAGTTTAGCTGGGGACGAGTTCCCAGGGCAAACTCAGACTTCTTCCCGGGTTCTGGTCTTTCTCTAGCCAGGGAGGGCGTGTGCCCTGGGCGGGAGGAGGGAGCTGCTTGTCCAAACAGACTGAAAACCCCACTGCTCTGAAAGAATGAGACTCCCCTGGTGTCACAGTGCCTCAGTGCGGAGGGGGAGCTTTGGGAGCAGCCTGTGCTGTGAGCTGCTGCCAGTGTGTGTAGATTGCAGTCTCTGTGCCCTGTGGTAGGGTGTGCAGTGAGGGGGAGTTGCCCCAGTGGAGGAGAGGTGGGGCGGAGCAGACAGGCCCATTAGTGAGAGGCTGCCTTGACCCCAGACTCATGGCTGCTCCCCACTCAGTTCCAGGATGAAGAGGCTGAAGCAGATGCTGGGAAGAAGACTCCAGAGCCAGTGGGAAGCAGCTGCCAGCTTCTCTGTCCTTGCTGGCGGGGAAGCAGCTTATGGCCAGGCCAAGCGGTGGACATGCCTGGTGTTCTGGAGGAGGAAGACACCAGCTCCCAGAGCAGGCCCTGAGGCATCTTCTGGGGCAAAATGGAGGTGGCCCAGGGTGCAGCTGTGCAGGAGGGAGCCAGGACAGGGTGGAAGCCAGGCAAGGCAGCTCTGGGACTTCCTCTCCAGGAAGCAGAGGAGCCAGGAGCCCAGCGCCAGGGCCCAGCAGGAGCCATACCCCTGCCTGGCCACTAAAGAGCCCCCAGCCTGCCTAGGACAGGAGATGGGCAACCCTTGCACTAGCACCAGCAGCTCCACCTACTCCCAAGGGGCCAGCAGTACCTCCGAGGAGTGTGAGAGCCCTGAGGCTGAAGGCTCCCACAGTACTGGTGAGGGGAGACCCAAGGGAAAGGGAGAAGGACTGGGGTGGGGGGGCTAGTAACACCGTGTGCCCATTGGTTCAGAAAGGTGTCAGGCCTCAGCCACGTGAGCCCCGTTGACACTAGTGGGGGTGGCACAGCCACACCTGGCGCAGGGCATTCTAGGCGGAGTCAGGGGCACTCCAGCCTCCTGGGCCCCTGATGATTTTGGGGGGTGGCCTGACTACCATGGGGCCCTGAAGCTGATGGGGCTGAGGGCATCTCTGGGAGGGCCAGGGTGAGGCCCTTTCTGCCCTGGGGTTCCTTACAGAGGAGGGGGGCACATTAAGCCTTCTCTCTCCACTGCATCCCGTCCTTTCCCTCAGCAGCAGCAGGAGTCACCCTCTGTCCTTCTCTGCCTGGTGCAGGGACCCCCAGTGTCCAGCTGGAGGATGAGGAGGAAGAAGAGGACGTGTCCCCAGAGGAAGTTGCAATCAGGGTCATCCAGCAGCATCGCCAGGGCAGAGATGAGGTATAAAAATTTCCAAGCTGAGTTGGTGCCGAGTCTATCCTGCCCTCACCAGCCCTTCCGGGGGGGCGGGTCTTGTCCCAGAGAAGCCATAACCCCCATTATCTGTGACCCCGAAGAGAGGGTGTTTGTCCCATGCAGGCCAGGGTCTCCTGCCTCCACAGCCATTGTCCCAGTTAGAAGCCCTGCCTTGCAGGAGGACACTGTGATTTTGGGCTTTTCCTGTCCAACCTAAAGGAGGACCTGGGCCCTGGAGCCGGTTTGGGTGGAGTGGGGAGGTCTCTACCTAACAGGCTCTCACTCTCCCCCAATGCCACTCCTCGTGTGCGCAGGACAGGGCCAAGCAGCTCCGCTTCCTGCACGCTATCCCCACTCTGTGCTTCCCTGCACAGAAGCAGGGGCAGGACACCCTGCAGCCGCACTGCTCCAAAGCGTCCCTTGTGGAGAGCATTGCAGTGAGTGAGACCCCGGGGGGAGGGAGTTAGACATGGGACAAAGAGAGGCCTCCCCGGGCCAGTTCTGGGAGATGGTGGGGCTGGAGGTTGCAGCAGAGGACAGGGATTCTTGGGGCTGAGGGTTGGGGAGCAGAGAAACGGGAAATTCTGTCACAGATACAAAGCTGGCAATGGAGGAATTGTAGGGCTGGAGGGGTGGCTGAGGCTGAGGGGAGGAAAGAATTGGGTGGTCCCAGCTGGAGAGGGAGGGAGTAAGTTTGAAAGGTGGAAGGAATGTGGGGGCCCAGCTGGATTGGCTGGGGGGGGGGGGTTATGCTGGCACCCTCCTCTCTGGGAAGTGTCTGTGGGTCAGCGGGGCCAGGATCTCATCTGCTGCTTTTGTCTTCTTTGGGTCTCCCAAGAGCTGACTGAAGACCTTCCCCTGGAGTCTGAGCTAAGCTCCATCCTCTCGAGCTCTATGGCTGCAGTTTGCCACTTCAGGTACCAGGACCCTCCTGTCCAGCTGCCCTAACCAGGAGTCACAGATCCTCCCACTCCCCCTCCAATTGTGACTTTCACATCCTCTGGCCAAGGAGGCAGCAACGTTCACTCTTTCCAGGCTGGGTGGTTCATTTCACTCCAGTAATGTTACAGTGGCCTTAGGAAGAGGATCATCGGGGCGGGGGGACATATAATAGGGGCAGCAGAGTCCAGGGTGAGATAAGGGGAACGGGCTCTGTTTCAGCCCTGCCAGTGTCTGGCTTTGTGACTTCAGCCTGGTCGCTAGTCTCCTTGGCAACTCCATCTCCATTTTTGCTGCCCGGTGCCTATTTCCCTCATGTTTCATGTCCATGGTGGTGCCAGCGCCACTCTGGTGCTGCAAAGTCTAATACAGGCTCTTCAATCCCACCAGCAAACTGGACCTGGAGCTGGAATCAGGCCTCCTGCGAGCTGTCCTGTACAGTGTTTTTTACCATGCGCCCAGGGAAGGACACTGCTTACTTCCGGGTAGGTCACCATCCTACTTCTCTGTTGCAGGAGCGGCCTGTGGTCCCTACTCCCTTAGTTTGGTGGAGCTGCTGAGAATAAGGGAGGGGTGAGCAGAGCTGGGAACAGGCCCAGGGATTAACAAAATGGCAGGGAGGGCCCCTTCTCTCCAGAGGGGATAGTGTTACGCGTCCTTGGCAGATCCTCTCCTTCCTTCCTCATTCTGTGCTTTGCTGCCTGGACTCTGTCTGGGCGCCTGGCTCCCATCCATTGCAATTTGGCTATTCCATACCCTGCTATGTCCCTGGCCCTCTGCAGAGAACTGCTAAGGGCAAGGATTGAAGAGCCAGCTGGCATCTGGCCATGAACTCTTGCTAAGTGTCCCTGGGGTGATTTGAATGGGAGAGGCCAGGATGTGTCTTTGGGGTCTTGCCAGGGCTCCCCAGAGAACCCTTCTAATCATCCCCTGACCAGTGTAGCCCCAAATCCTGTAACTGACGGGTGCTCCCTCCTCTTGCAGGCTCAGCACAAGGCCTATGCAGACAGCCTGGATGTCATGCTGAGGAGCCTGCTGATAGAAACCCCCACCACGGACAAGCTGGAGCACCTCTTGGAGGTGAGCACAATGTCAGGGTCTGGGGGGAATTTCCCCTTAACCCCGTGAGAGGGCTGCAAAGGAGAGACTGGAAGAGCCACGTTTCCATTGTGTCCTCCCAGCTGGGACCCAGCGGGCCACACATTGCCAGAGCTGTCTGTGCAGTGCAATGTTGGGGTCCTTCCGCCTTTGCGGGGAAAGAGGGAAAGATCTGGGACTGTAAGCCAGAGCTCTGCATAGTTCTGTTAAGCACTAACAGTGGGCACCAGGCCTGGCTGGGGACTGAGAGACTGAAAGTCCTGTGAGATCCAGGACATGGGCCTCTGAGAAAAGTCACTGGCTCCTTTCTAGGAAGTCCCTGAGTACAGGAGGCTCCTCAGGGAATCCACTCTTTCTTCCTACGGACACTGTCCTCACGGCCACTCCCTCCATCCTACCGAGGCCTTTGCAGCCGGGGAGGGGCCAGGACATGTGCCTTGATCCTGATGTGCTGTTCATCTGTCAGGGGTAAAGAGAGGATGGACCAACCCCAAGACTAAAGATCATCCCAGTCTGGAGAGACAATGACAGCTTTTGCCCAGCAGGACCTGGGCAGCGTCCTGGGTGAAAGAACCTCTTTTAAAGTTCTGGGATCAGCCAGTCAGCTATTCCACCCTGAGCCCAATGTCTCAGCCCCATGGGGAGGAGGAGAGGCTCATTTGTAGAGCATGTACCCCTGCCCATTGACCCTCACCTGCCTCCTTCTCCCACCACATGTCAGTTTCTGGATGCACTCCAGAGAGAACCAGGAGAGAACCAGGGCCATACGGAGCAGCACTGCCCTGCTCCAATTTGCCACCTGCCTCCCAGGATTCGATGTAAGTGACACTTGACCCCAGCATACTGTGTAGTCAGGGCTGGCTCTGACAGGCTGTGGGATTTGCAGCTGCAGGGGTTCTAGATTGAGAAGGTTCCTGTGTGGATCCAGAGTCAGAACTGAGAATCAACTATGCTTGAGTCAAGTTCCTCTTCTCCTGGCTAAGGGTTCCCCCTGGGTCCATAAGGGACTGTGCTCCAGAGCCCACTGGCTGACAGATTCATGCTTGGCCTCAGGGCCCTTGTCATTCTGGAGCAGCTGGGGAGCGAATCCTCATAGAGGGCCCTTTCCCTGGTCCCTTTATTCCAAGCTCCCCAGGGGCAGAGAGAATGAGATCTCTAGCTGTAGCTCCTCTCCCCCAGCCCCTCGTTCAGATGGAGTGGGAGGAGAGAGATGCCTGGCCAAGGGGAGATGGAGAGCTGAAGGTACAATGGTGATGGATTCCTCTCTCCTCCTCCTTCCATCAGAGTTCATCTGACTTCCCCAAGGTGGGCTACCTTGTGGCACAGCTGGGTCTCTATATAACTGACCCAGCAGATGACATCAGCCGTCAAGCCAGGAGAGGATTTACTGGCTCTATCAGCTACTGTTTCAGAAGAGGGGTAACAAACCCAGCTGGGCAATGGGATCCCAATAGAAACAAGGACCATCCTTTGAGACTCACTCTGCTGGGCAATGGGACCCCCCTCCTCTGAGACCAACACCAGCTTAGAATCTGATTCTTTCTCTTCCCTGCTCCCTGAATCAGGGAGATGAGTGTGAAAGTGCCAGGGAAATTGGCTGTTTTATCTCAGAGCCCAGCTCCGTCCCCCACCCCAGGGAAATGAGCCCATCCACAGGGCTGCCAGCTGGTGAGGGGACAGGAATGGAGCTATTGAAACACATGGAGGGAAAGAGCCCACAGGGAAGTTGGGGCAGGAGCAGGGACCACAGAGGAAGGACACAAAACTTGTAGGATGTCACCAGTTGGTTACCTAGAGCCAGATCCTGACTTCTATGGGAGTGGGGGGTTCTCAGCATTAGGTATCATCATTTTCAGGCACCCACTCCCAGAACACAGTGACCATAAGGGTCACATGATTTCTGTGTTGAATGGGACAAATCCCCCTCCAGGTACTAAACCGCCTGGTGGTGACTCTGTGATTCCATTGGAGCATGGATGTTGCGAAGACCCCAGCCAGTGTACACCCAGCAATGGGTACAGAAGGAGACAGGCACTGAAACCAGAATGCCAAACCTCACAAATAGAAAAGGAGTACTTGTGGCACCTTAGAGACTAACAAATTTATTAGAGCATAAGCTTTCGTGAGCTACAAATGCATCCGATGAAGTGAGCTGTAGCTCACGAAAGCTTATGCTCTAATAAATTTGTTAGTCTCTAAGGTGCCACAAGTACTCCTTTTCTTTTTGCGAATACAGACTAACACGGCTGCTACTCTGAAACCTCACAAATGAGTATGTCTTTCTCTCCCGGGGCGAACATCAGAGATGCCAAGGAACTGTGGTGCCAGGAGGGGCTCGAGGACACCAACCACCTTGGCTACAGGAATATGGCCAGGGTGGGGGAGGTAAGGACTCTCAATCAATGCACTGCACCAGCTCAGGTGCAGAGCTGTGTCTCCCCCTGCAGTAGCTGTGTCCTGGATTCAGGACAAGAGCCTGCCACTTATTTCAAGCTGACAGTGTTCAGCTGCAAGAGGCTGAAGATCCTGGGTTGGAGCCTTGCTAACGGCCATGGTTTGTGTGTGTTACATGGATCCATTGCAACATAGCATAATCTGGCTCCACTCACTGACTCCCTGGCTGACACCCAAGTGTCTGAGAGGGGAGCTACTGGGTCAGTGCGTTGGGAAGGACACACCCAGCTATTGCCTGACCAGATCCTCACTGAATTTCCTGAACCCTGTAGAAGCATAGGAAGGGTGTGCTGTTTGCCAAGCACCATCGTGAGTCAGGAAGCAGAATCTGCGCCTGCCCTGGGAGTTGGGTCAGCGGCACTGAGCTTCTACCCTGGGCTGAATTACTGCATTGTATGCAAGGCTCATGGGAATGTGAGTGGGGTGGGGAGTGGGAACGGAGGCAGCTCTGAAAGGCCCATACCTCCAGCATGTGAGCTCCAGGAGATATCGCTGCTGGAAGCAGTAGAGGGTCCTGTGTGGTCTTTGTGAGCTATGTTCCAGAGTGCACCAGGCTCATGCACACTGACACATTCCCAGCATGTCGTGGCACCTGCATTGGATCCTGCTCCAGAAAGAGCTAGGAGAGGCCTCAGTGCCTGCAACCTCTTACTGAAGGGGGTTCCCTGGGTCATGGGACCCCAAAGGTCCTCATGGGGGATTAGCCGCCTTGGCTGCAGCAGGACTCTGACCCTCCTGTGAGCCACTAGTGGGATTTGGAGCCTGGTTCTGAGCAATTGCCAAGGGCTCTGGTGCTGTTGGTTTTGGTCTTCAGAGAGATCTTCTCAGAAGGCCAGAACAGATCCTTCCTGCAGGCGGCGCTGCTGGCCATCCACGACCCTCGGCTACATGTCAGCCAGGCTGGGCTGGTCCTAGCTTTCTCCATCATGGGGGAAGCCGACCAGCTGATAAGGGATGAGGTAACCAGAGAAGGATTGATCTAGCTTTGGGGAGAGACCCAGGGCCTTTTTCCTCCAGGCCACGGAAAGTCACTGCCATCCAGTACCCTTTCACTAACCTGGGAGCAAGGGGACAAATGAGTCATGGCAGGTGCCATTGTTAGGTGCCAGCTTGTCCCCAGAGCAGATCAAAGCAGTTCAGACCCAAGGCTCAGTTCAGCAAGGCTATTTCATAACAGGCATCATATCAACAGGATAAGCTGCCATTGCTGATGCTTGTGCCCCTTATGACCTCTATGAGCCTTTCTTCCCCTCAGGGCCTCAAGCAGGTTCCTAGTGGTCTAGTGTCCAGTTATCTGAGCCACATCCATAGCTGCCCCATCACTGGCAACCTTGGAGGCCAAGTACTGAAAGAGCCATGAAGACTAACCAGGCTGAGCTCAGGCATGTGGGCCGGGGAAAGCTCGCCCTGCTGCTGGATGGGTTGGGCCTGCTCTGGGAGAACTGGAGGATTCAATCAGCAGAGGCTGCCCATGTGGCCCGTTCACCAGAGCTACCATCCACGGCTTCACCATAAGGACTGGGGGTCACATGGGGAAAGGTGTCAACTTCCTCTCACCCCTCTTCACTACTGCCAAAAGCCTCCCAAGCCCTCAGCTGGAGAGAGAGGGGTGGCTGAGAGGATTCTGGGGAGCTGAGATGCTTCCCTGGATAGGTTTGGAGGTAGAACAGCCCTCATAGGGGGCTGAGAGGAATGGGGGAAGAGTTCACTCTGCAGTGGTGGGAGTCAGGTTGGATCATTAGTGAGGAGACAAGACTTCATCTCAGGGGTTGGGTGGGGGAATCCGTCCCTTACATATGGGGCGGGGCTGGGTGGAAATTTAGCTGGCTCCAGGTGCCGCTATTACCCTTTGTTGCCGGGAGTGTCTGAGTCTCTGACTAATCCTTGTTCCCTTGCAGGAGAAGGATGTTACAAACAAAGTGATGGCCCACCTATTTTACATCCGGTGCTTGTGCCAGGTGTCCAAGGCACTGCAGGGGCTGTGCACCATGGGACATCCTTAAAGGCCACTCCCTCGTATGTCCAACATCTCACACTCCCTGCTACAGGTACTGCTCTGTCTCACTGTACATGGGGGAGAGTGGCAGGTGGGAGGTGAGATAGAGTCTGCAGTGCTGAGAGAAACCCTCTCCCTTCTGGGTGGGGTGGGGTCTTCCCTCTGCTCCCGAATCCCCTTTGTCTGGGGCATGAGGTTCTCCTTACCCTCCTTTTTCTTCTCCTTGTCATCATGGGCAGCGGGTGGAGGCTCTGAGGAGGGATAGCTGATGGATTCCTTCATCAAGTAGTTGCTGAACCGACAAGAGGGGATGCCATTTTAGATTTGGTTTTGGTGAGTAGTGAGGACCTCATAGAAGAAATGGTTGTAGGGGACAACCTTGGTTCAAGTGATCATGAGCTAATTCAGTTCAAACTGAACAGAAGGATTAAAAAAAAATAAATCTGCGACTAGGGCTTTTTGATTTCAAAAGGGCTGACTTTCAAAAATTAAGGAAATTAGTTAGGGAAGTGGATTGGTCTGAAGAATTTATGGATCTAAAGGCAGAGGAGGCCTGGGATTACTTCAAGTCAAAGCTGCAGAAGCTATCGGAAGCCTGCATCCCAAGAAAGAGGAAAAAATTCATAGGCAGGAGTTGAAGACCAAGCTAGATGAGCAAGCATCTCAGAGAGGTGATTAAGAAAAAGCAGAAAGCATACAGGGAGTGGAAGATGGGAGGAATCAGCAAGGAAAGCTACCTTATTGAGGTCAGAACATGTAGGGTTAAAGTGAGAAAGGCTAAAGGTTAAGTAGAGTTGGACCTTGCAAAGGGAATTAAAACCAATAGTAAAAGGTTCTATAGTCATATAAATAAGAAGAAAACAAAGAAAGAAGAAGTGGGACCGCTAAACACTGAGGATGGAGTGGAGGTTAAGGATAATCTAGGCATGGCCCAATATCTAAACAAATACTTTGCCTCAGTCTTTAATGAGGATCTTAGGGATAATGGTAGCTTGACAAACAGGAATGAGGATATGGAGGTAGATATTACCGTATCTGAGGTTGAAGCGAAACTCGAACAGCTTCATGGGACTAAACCGGGGGGCCCAGATAATCTTCATCCAAGAATATTAAAGGAATTGGCATATGAAATTGCAAACCCATTAGCAAGAATTTTTAATGAATCTGTAAACGTATGACTGGAGAATTGCTAACATAGTTAGCATAGTTCCTTGCCCACATGGTCAGGGTTCAGCTGATCGCCATATTTGGGGTCAGGAAGGAATTTTCCTCCAGGGCAGATTGGAGGAGGCCCTGGGGGTTTTTCGCCTTCCTCTGCAACATAGGTCACCGGTCACTTGCTGGAGGATTCTCTGCACCTTGAAGTCTTTAAACCATGATTTGAGGACTTCAATAGCTCAGACATAGGTGAGAGGTTTATTGCAGGAGTGGGTGGGTGAGATTCTGTGGTCTGCATTGTGCAGGAGGTCAGACTAGATGATCATAATGGTCCCTTCGGACCTTAATATCTATGAAGGTAGCTCCCAGCTCTACCCCTTTCACCCATGCCCAGAACCCCAAGAGCCCCCTGTCTCCCCATCATGGCCAGAAGCACAAGCGCCTCCCCCCTCCTCCCACCCGAGGGAGCACTATCCAGGCTGGTTAAAGCCCTGAGCTTCCCCCCCCCCCCCCGCCCGGAGGAGCCCTGGCTGGGCTGGCCGAAGCCCCGAGCTGAGCCTCCCCCTTCCCGCGGCTGGTCACAGCCGTGCCATGCCTTTCCTCCCTTGACCCATCCCACTGACCTCCCAGAGAAAAGCATCTGTAGAAGATGCTTTTGATATGCCCCATGCAGGTATGTGCTTCCTAAGCTATCTTGGAACCTGCATGGGAAATAATAAAGCAAAACTTCGCTGCCAAACCCTGCAACCAGGGGTCTGGTGGTTGTGTCCGCAGCAGCGCTGGGGGAGGCAGAGCCTCCCCTGGCCTATTATACCCGCCGCCCATGCTTGTTGTCTCTGGCATCACCCCTGCTCCCAGGCCAAGCTCTCCCTGCCTGGCCTGATGCAGAAAGGCCTGCATGTCAGGGGGAATGGCCAAGCACCGCATCTGCAGCACTCCCTGACTCAGGGCTATGGCAGGGTCCCTCAGTCCCTCCCCCATGCCAAGGGGAAACAGGAGGAATCTGCCCTCAGGAAGCCAGACCTAGAACGCCACTTCCCTCTCACCACCATGCCCCACCCTCACCCCTCTGCCCCATGCCCAGAGGCCAGTTTAGGAAGCATCACGCTGTTGGGGCCATGTGGCTGGCCCACCCCAGGACAACAACAAATGAGAACATCTGTAGAACCAGGATTTATCATCAGTAACCATTGCAGTCTGGGAGTGGTGGCTTGATGTGGAACCCCTCCCCTGAGCTCACTGCACAGATGTTCCCATGGCCCATGTCACCCATGAGCTAGTGAATGTCTGACCCACCCCCCACCCAGGGCCCAATCCACCCACATTGTATCTGAACACTTCCCAGCCAGGAATGAAATTCCCCAAGCACCCTGGGGCAGGGAAGGATCCTCCCCATCTGACAGGTGGGGACTAAGACACAGAGGAGGAGGTCCTAGTACATAGCATGGATGGGAGCTTCCCTGGGCCTGAATCCAAGCCCAGGGACACAGACATCTTTGTCATCATGCTGTCCTTCTTTTATTCCTAGGAAGAGAATCCCCAGGTGAGGATGCATGGGACTTGAACCCAGATCTGCAGGGCTCCAGGTGGGCAGTGCCTAGGAGTACCCATAACTTAGCTGCGCAACAAGGCAGACCCCTGCCCTGCCCTCTAGTTCCTGGCTATTGACTCTGGCTTGATCCAACCCCACCACTGACCTGCTCCAGCCTTGCCTCCTCCTCCTGATTCTTCCCAAGCTATCAGATTCTGACTACCCGGCTTCGACTTTCCGCCTGTATCTGGACTCTGGCTTGGCATTGACTTGGCTTATATTTGGACTCCGATCACCCGGCTTTGACCTCTGGCCAGCACTTGGACTCTGGCTCCGGCTCTGATTCTGGTTTGTCTATGGAGTCTGATCTCGGTGTTGACGCTGGCATGACCCTAGATCTTGATTCTAGCACCACTCTTAGCCTAGGTGCAATCCTATACCTAGCTGCAATGTAAGCTCCAACCACTAGAGCTAATTATCGTATGCAGCATGTGACATCAGGTGGTGCAACTGTTTAGAGAAAAGCAGGCTTTCCAGAAGTAAGTGGCACATACACAAAAGGGGACACATCACATCAGGTGTGAATCAAGGCCTTGCTACCTGAGCCTAGCCCTGTGGTGCCCCTACTGGAGTGGCTCAATGGAGATGACTGAAAATGTAGGGGTTTCCTTAACCAGCCTCCGCCCCTGGACCTACTCTACCATTCTTGGCTCTGACACCCGACATTCCTGATAAATACCAGGATTATGTGGACATCTTTGAAAGAAAGGAGGACGCATTGCCTCTGCACCGAGGCTATGACTGCCCTATTGACCTACAACCTAGCCCGAAAGTTGCCTTTGGCCATATTTACGTAATGTCCAAATTTACGTAATGTCCAAAGCAGAACTAGTGGATCTCCCTATGTACAGCCATTAAAACCGGTCCAAAGGGTTTATTTGCTATTAAACATTTCCCACAGGGGTCCCAGCCCTCTTTGGAAAAAAGAAAGGTGCGGACTGCCAATGACAGGAGGGGCCAGTCTTTCCGTAGGGAAACTATTTGCTGAGGGGAGGTACTGAGCCCTTGGCACTGACTGAATTCCTAAGCCCTGTTTGTGGCAGCAGTTCCTGCCTCATCTCCATTCCTTGAGCTCCTGATCCCATCCTCCTCCTCAGCGGTAGTGAAGCAAACTCTGGGTCCCTTCCCTCACTCTGGCACAATCCATGCCCAGAGTGTCCAATCCCCATGCTGTCCTCCCCTCCCCTCCTGTTGTGGGGGAGAACTTCCTGCCCTTCATTCTCACCTCCCTTTTTGGTCTTTCTTCGATGGGGTCTCTGAACTGGAAATGAGCAGGGGCTCCCTCCCCTCTCTGTCTTCCAGGTTCTGGGATCTGTTCCTGACTCCTACATCAATGCAGCCTGAAGCTGGCCCAGCTTGGGGAGCAATGACCTCATCCTGTCAAACCAAGAAGAGCTGTCTCTCAGTGATGCTTAGATGGAAAACCACACCCCCCTCACGGAGGTAGGAACCACTCACTCATCTGGGTGATTGTGGCTCTTGGGACAAAGATCAGGTTCCTGGCTGAGAGCATCCCTTATCCCTGGATCCCAGCCCTAGGACTCAGACGTTGTTCTCATTGTACTGTGTTGATTTGATTCCTAGGAAAAGCATCGCCAAAGGAGGTGTAAGGATCCTGGACTCTATTGCTTGCAAGAAGCTTCAGCCACCTTCACAGGTAGAGGTCACTCTTTCATACAATTATACCAGTGCCCTTTCTGGTGTCCAGCTCTGCTCCCTCTAGCAGGACAGAGACAACCCTTAACTCCCAGAGTCCTGATTTCCTGCCCTTCCAGGGGCTGAGGGCTTGTATTGTCCCCACCCTGTCATCAGATATTTTTCCTATGGGAATCTCATGAGAGCAGAGAAGGAATCTCCTCTTCTCTTAGAACTAGTCTATTCAGTAAATCCACCTACACTGACCTCATCTTACTGCTAATCTCAGCTAAACAAAGCAGCTATCTTCTGAAAACCCTTAGCGTGTGGGGGTGAGGTGGAGCGGGGAGACTGGAGCTCCAGCAGATTCCCCTGAAGAACACCACCCTGTCTTTCTGTGGTCAGGCTGGGGTGCACTATCTATCATGGAGGTGAAGACCAGATGGGAGCTGCTGGATTGGCCTTGATATGCCATGTCCTTGTACAGATGAAGGACCTACATTACAGAGATGTCCAGCAGCAGATTTACCACATGTGGCCTGGAATGGGCTAAACAACCTACACTGATAGTTAAAAAAAACCATGGCCACATATAGACACCACGGGCATTGGTGGGGACTGAACCAGGGTCCGTCAGCACAAGCCCCTCTCACTCAAGCTAAAAGGGGTCACTCTAGGAGTGTAGGAGAGGTACCAGGTGAGTCTGATGGAATGAATAGAAAGGGGAGCCTGAGCTGAGGTTGCTGGGCCCTTCCCAGTAGCAGCAGGATGGGTGTGAAATGAGAGGAGGGGATGACTGGGGTGGAGGATGTTTTTACACAGGGAGATGTTTGCATAGGGACCTTTGGAGGTGAGAAGGAGAAGTCTGAGCTGGACATGGAAAAAGGGCAGCCAGAGCCAGACTTGGGGAAGTGGGGAAGACAGCACCAGGAGAGGAAGATCATCTCAGCAGCTGCAGTTTGGATGGCTGGTGGCGGGGAGCGCGGAGAGTGGGGAAGTCACCAGAATGTGATCTGGGGTCTTGTCAGTAGGAAGAGCCTGGATATGCTGTCAAAGAGATCAGCCCCATTTTAACCGAGGGAGGAACAGAGATGGAGCGGTGAAGAGTTCTCTGAAACTTAGAAAGGAGGCTGATTGTGACTCTGTTCTGGTTCTAAGTCCTGTGCTTGGACCACACCTCAGTGCAACCGTCTGTAAATTAATGACCCACCTGAACAACAGCCAGCCCTGCCGCATCCTGGCCTGGAGCACAAAACTGAGAATCTTGCAGGAGCTTCCTCAGGTCAGTGTCAACCAAGGCTGGTGGCCTGCTGGAGAGTCTGTCTGACCCATTTGGGAAGCAGCCTCTTAGAAATGGCTGTTCCACATAAGGGCATGGGCGTTGCAAAAACTCTCCAATGCACAGAGCTCTGACTAACAAGGCTTGTGTTCTGTCACTAGAGTCCTGATGGCAGAGACCAGATGGCTGCCTCTCTGCTCTGGGCCACGGTGTTCTGCACTGAGGAACCAGTCCGTTCTCTGCAGACTGCAGGGATCTGAAATCGTTTGCAGCCCGTGCTATTGCTGTACCCTGGAGAAGGTATATTTGTCTGGGGCTGAATTTTTGATACCGGGGCTAGATACTGCCGACTTTATTCACTGTTGTGACGATGTTCAGTGGTAGTTCTGTGTGAGCGAGGTCTACAGGAATGAGCCTCATCTGAATGGGTGATCTCTTACTGAGATAGAACCTTGTGGGCTGGATTGTACCCTGTGTGTGCAATTCCATTGGCAGTGGAGATGCACAAGTAGTTAGCTTTGGAGAGAGTGGTAGTTTAAGCCTAATACTTTTGAGAGGCTTGGGTGGAGGTTGCTAGAGATGAGGAGACCCCCTCCTAGGCCTTCTGAGGTTAGTCGCTATTATCCCCATTATCTGGGATTCAGACGGGAAGTGACTGGCTACAAAGTCACACAGAACATCACTGTCAGAAGCAGAAGCAGTCCCGGTACAAACTACCTACCCACTCCACCCACTAGACCATGCCCCCTTTCCAGAGCCACAGAACCCAGGAGCCCTGACTCTCAGACCTATGCCTTGCATCACAAGGCCAAACCCCCTCCCGCTAAGGGAGCTATAGAAGGGACCATCTGTAGAGACCCCCTCTACTCTCCCACTGTCAGCGTTTCCATGGGTGAGAAGTGCATGAGCAGAGATTCCCCTGTGAGAATCCTAGGGGCTGCACACTTGGCTTTCACAGGGAAGGCCTCTGGCAGCCATTGACAGAGTGCTCCATTGAGAAGATTTTCCATCTCTAACAAAGGGTTTCCGTTCTCCCAGATCAGCGGCCACGTAGCAGAATGCAAAAGAGCCGTGTGGAGATGGGCTAGAGGAGTCACAAGAGTCACCATGTGGCTGTGCAGCAGGTGCAGTGCCTGCCATAGCCATGCACCAAACCCTGCACTCCAGACAACCCAGGCTCAGTTTCCCTTGATTGCGAAGGGGACTTTGGCTTGGGGAATCGGTCGCTGGTGCCCATACACAGAGAACTGAGATGTTTTCATGAGGCTACTCAGTGGTACATGCAGCTCCATCCAGACAAGTGGCGAATGTATGTTAAAGAGCGAGGCTGGGACCTCGGTGGAGCTCTGCACTCAAGCATCCACAGCCAGGAGAGAGACGATGGGAAGCTCGCTAAGATGGCTGGCCACAGCATTGAGAAAAAGCAGTTTGGCAGCTAGTTCATGGGAAATAACAAGGAACTAAATATCAAGGGCCTTTCCCTGCCCACTAAAGTGTTAAAAATGTGTCTCTTGACAATCGCTCCAATCTTTATAATGTCCCAGTATAATTTAAGGCAGCGGGGCGGGGAATTTCTAAATGTAATATTTCATGCTTCTAAAATGACCTATTAGGTTCAATCTCTAAGCACCTAATTCTACAACTTGAGCTGAACTGAACAAATTCCTCGGGGGGTAGCAGTAGACAGCTCCCGTCCTTTCTGTGGACTAGCCTCCAGGGAGGCATTCAGTACATCAGAGCAGCATGAGGTTCCCCTTGCAGAGTTGCCTATTGGCACTGCCCTTGTCGGGAAGCACATCAGGGTACTGTGGACTGGGCAGGAGAGACACCTCCAAATCTGCACAGCCTGAGGATCCAGAGAGCTCTGTCCAGATCCCAATGCTTCTTCAGAGCAACTGAGGAGCCAGATGACACCTGGACTCTCCCTCTCTCCATGCCTGAGCAGCACAGAAGCAGCTGTTTAAAGGCATGTCAAGTGCCATCTCCCGTGACACTCACATGTGGGTCACTGATGCATTTGCGGAGTCCAGGCTGAAGGCCATACACTCCTCTGGGCTCTGGGAAGCAGGAGAACTTGTACTGCAATAAATCTTTCTGTGCCCCTGCTGAGCAAGCAACCTCTCTGCTCCGCTTGCTGGTTTCCAGCCCCCAGGAAGCACTGAGAGGTAAGGAGACAGTGATACAGTTGCCCGAAAGGTGGATGTATGAAGAAGCAGAGCTAAAGGGTAACAGACAGCCGTGCTATAGTGTTCCCCTTAGATTTACTCCAGCAACCACCTGGCTCTTCCTGCCATGGGCCACACCACTTAGGTTCCCATTGTTGAGCCAGGTTCCCCAACAACAAAGCTGCCTCAGGCTCACTATAGGCTTTCCCGCTGCCCTATTGTGAGAGAGGTAAGAAATGAAGTCCAGGCACTCCACAATCCTCTCACAGCAAACAGTGTGGGGTATTATGCACATTTGCAAACTGATAAATTTGCGTACTGTTGCAAGAAGCTGCACTGCCCCCAGGCAGCTCTGTGTTTAGAGCAACATTAATTCCCATAAAGAAAAGGAGTACTTGTGGCACCCTAGAGACTAACAAATTTAGCTGTAGCTCACGAAAGCTTATGCTCTAATAAATTTGTTAGTCTCTAGGGTGCCACAAGTACTCCTTTTTGCGAATACAGACTAACACGGCTGCTACTCTGAAACCATTAATTCCCATGTGGCTTTCTGAGAGGAAATGCTGAGGAGGACCTGAAGGGAGGTTACTGTGGAATGCAGGCATTCCCCTGCTTCTATTCAGGTTCTGCTATTCCAGTGCTGCAGAGTTGGGAGGGAAGACTTGAGGGTTGTGGGGGAGCGTGATGGAAGGGGTTAAGGTGGCCAGGTAAGCCTATGAATTCCACAGGCTGCACCTGGAGGAAGAGTGAGGGAGCAGGGGTTGATTGCAAGCAGATTGCAGCTGGGAAAGGGCTGTCACTCCCTGGGAAGGAGGAGGAGGGTTTGGAGCTGGCACACCCAGAGAAGTTGGGGAGACCAGAAGAGCAGGAAGCAGCTCAAGGAAGGAGCAGTGGGGGTTGAGAGAGGAAAGCCCAGAACTTCTGTGTGGAGGGTCCCTGGACTGAAACTCGGAGTAGAAGGTGGGTCCAGGTTTGCCAACCAGCCAGTGAAGTAGGGGCACCCGAGGCAGTGAATGGGAAGACTGCCTAGGACTGCTGAAACAAGGACCTGGGTAAACCCCGGATGGGGGCAGGAACACTGAGTGATCTGGCTGGAGGGCTGAGTCATGAAGAGGACACTGCGGTTCCTGGAGTGAGAGAGGGACTGCAGAGCTGAGAGTGAGATGGAGTGATGGTGTACAACAGTAGGACAGGGCATCAACCTAATGAATCAGAGTGGTCAGGGGAAGATGCCTGACTAGCAGTGAGTGGAGAACCCCATCTCGGAGCATGCTGCAAAACCAGCAGTGTGTGCTACTGCAGATGCAGAGATGTCTTTCTTGCCGTACACCTGCCAATGGAGGGAAGCGTCTGACTCTGGGAATTTCTCCCTGGCTACAGCTAACCCATCTTTACACTCAAGTGTAATGCTATGATGTACTGTAAACAGCAAACAAGATACTCAACCTCAGAATGCTGTTAGCACTGTCTTAGGGTGATGGCCAGATATCATTCAACAGGATTGCTCTCTTATGACCCTTTCAGAGTGCATTGAGCCTGTGCTGACCCAACCTTCCCTACCCCAACCCCCAGGACTTGGCTCACAGAAACTCTCAGGGAATGGTGACAGGTTTCAGGGTGGTAGCCGTGTTAGTCTGTATCAGCAAAAACAATGGGGAGTCCTTGTGGCACCTTAGAGACTAACAAATTTATTTGGGCATAAGCTTTCGTGGGCTAGCACCCACTTAGTCAAACGCAACTGATATAGTGGGTTCTAGCCCACAAAAACTTATGCCCAAATAAATTTGTTAGTCTCTAAGGTGCCACAAGGACTCCTTGTTGTTTCTTCTCAGAGAATGGGTTCCTCCACCACAAGCCGGGGAGTGGAGCTAAGCTGCTCCAGGGTTGTACTGCAGCCTCAGGGCTGTAGTGGCACCTTCCAGTGAGAGGGGTTGTACCAGTGGGGTGGGCTGCATCTCAGAAGTGGGGGATAATCTCATGGGTTGGAGACTAGTGATGCATCTAGGAGGACATTCCTCTAACAGTACAAAGGGAGGGTACTCAGCTGTCAAATGGGGTTCTAACTCAGGGTGTTGGGAAGATATTGACTAGAGGTGGTAAAAAAATGTGAAGAGAAGAAACTGAATTGTTTATGCACCATTGCTAAGAGACTGGGTAAGAAGCAGGAGGAACTAAAAGTTCTCATTGATAACTACATTTGATATAATTGGTATTAAAACCTGGGGGCATGATTTGCATGATTGGACTGTTAAAATCACCTGCTGCAGAGACAGCCTTATGTCTAGTATTTTGCAACTTTTGAGTGCTTGACTTTGCAACCAGAATGTTTTTATTGTTGTGTCTTTGTGTGTGTGTGTTATCAATATGCAGAACATAGAACTTTAGAAAGATTGTTGGCTGTGCTACAAGCACTACTTATATCAGCTGTCACTATATGCCGAGCGTTCAACCCTGTTAGGTCTGAGAGCCGAGTCTTCCCTTCAAACCTGCAATAGTCCAATCAACACTGAAGAAATCAACCTTTTCTCATATAAACTGATAGCCACAAGTATTTTCTATTTTTCAAAAAGACACTTCCACAAACATGACAGATGTGTGGTCACATTGCTTAATGCACTATGGGAAGGTGCTCAGATACTATAGTGATTAGCACAGTATAAAAACCTATAACTAGGGCCCTATCAAATGCACAGAGCATTTTGGTCAATTTCAAGGCCATGGGGTTTTTTAGTTAGTCAGTCAATTTCATGGGTTTAGATGTTTACATCTAAAATTTCATGGTGTAACAGTGGGGGTCCTGACCCAAAATTGAATAATGGGCGGGGTGGGGGGGATTGTTTGAAAGTTGTTCTGGGGGGCGGGGTTACAGACTGCCACTTTCATTTCTGTGCTGGGCTTTGAAGGCAGCAGCCACCAACTTTCCTGAAGCTAGAGGAGGTAGGTCGCAGCTGCTGGGAGTGCCTCAGCTGGTGGCTCCTAGCTGCTAGTCCATTGGCAGATTAACACAGGTACCTTGACCAAATCTGCAGGGGGCAGAAGCCCCTAGCTGGGTGCCCTGAGCTCCAAGTGGAGCTGCAGGGGGTGGAAGCCGCAAGCCCCAACTGCAGCCACCTGGTGGAAGCCCTGAATCGGGGCATCCAGAGCCATGGCAGGAGTGGGGTGCAAGCCCCAAGGCTGGCGTCCAGAGCTCTGGCTGCAGCCACAGGGGCCAGGAACCCTGAGACCCGGCAACCCAGCTCCAGCTGCAGTCACCACGGTGCCTTTGTCATGCAGTGATTGTTTTGGGCAGTCTGTGTATTTCTGTTTTCATAACTGAAGGTTATGAGGGGCATTTGAAGTTGACCTGTATATGTTCCATTTCATGTCATTGCAGTCAGAATTCCAAAGTTTGCAGGGATTCTTTAAAAGCATGTTTCCCTTCCCTCGACATTCTGTCATGGTCGCCACAATTGGTTCCTTTAAAACAGCAAGGGCACAATTTTTTACCAATGTTTGTTACGAGTTGAATAAATTGGTTATTTTTCAGAAAAGCTCTTTGTTTTGCACTGCACAGTGTTTAAACTTATCCACTTTGCCCTCTACCCTCCCCCCCCCCCAACACACACACACCCTTCCTCCCCCCTTCTCTTTTTACATTTAGGAAGCGGTTGAAGAGGGGATCACAGACCCATATTGGTAAGATGTTAGAGGTTAACAAAACATGTGGCGCATATAATCAACGAACACAGAGTGGATTTACAAGTTAAACTGCGGTCACTGTACTGTTAAAGTTTCACCACGTGCGCTGCTTCCAGTTCTGGTGCAATTATAGATGTTATAATTTGGTCTTCGCAGGGTTGGGTGTATGGCTCGGTATGTATATCCGCCAAACCCTTTCAGTGAATAAATCCCTTCTGTATATTATTGCTTCAGTCCTTGCCTGCCTGGGCTGATATTGGTCATGCTTCATATTCTTTTACAGCAGTGGGCTGACCATGCAGGATATTGGATTGCTCACCTTCAAATATCCTGGTTGCAGGATTCATAACTGAATGTCACTACTGTGCCAACCTCCCCCCCCCCACCTCTGCTGGTTGATATCCTAAGGTAGTGAGCCTGCACCTATTACTCTTCGGGGCCGGCATTTGTCCCTTTGCTTACGTGGGTCTGGCAGCTCCTGATACAAAACCCAGGTACACATACAGGGATGTTCCACCGATTTATATCAAAGAATATTAGGCAAGAGGATGGGAACAAACCAATCAGCCAAAATGGGGATGAGAAGCTTAGGAGAATTTAACAACTATGAAACAATACGACAATCCCTTCCTTCACCTCTGGAGGTGACCTAAATCTTCACCCCCAACCAGAGACCTTGAATCCCACCAATGCACATAGGTGACCAGATGTCCCAATTTTGTAGAGACAGTCTCGATATTCAGGGCTTTGTTTTATATTGGTGCCTATTACCCCCACCCCGATTATTCACATTTACCATGTGGTCACCCTTGGTGCACACTGAGCTGAGATGCAAGCTGTTTACTAAGAAACTGAGGCATAGTCTACACTAGAAAGAGTTTGCTGGTATTAAAGTGTCAAAAAAAAAAATCACACCCTTGACATTATTATACTGTCAAAAGTTGGTACTGTGGACCTTGCCCAGCATGATCACTCTCTGAAGCTCACCTGGAACTGTTAACACAGTAATTTAGGGTATCCCCATATAATAGCCCTGACTTATTTCTGGAAATAGAGAACTCTTGCCTGTCTTTCAGCAAACAGTTCAGCTGAGGTGCAGGAAAAAGGGAGTGTTTCCTAATTGCTAGACATAGGAAACTTTTCTGTAAACAGTCTGTGCACCTATCAGTGTTAACTCCTCAGTACCCAGAAAGTCACACTTGCACTATGATTACATCAGGTTTGACTTGGATGACTGCTGAAGGAATAAAAAAAAAACCCTCCAGCCATTTTTTCTTTTAAAAAGATATTTCCTGCCTTTTCTTGTCATGATATTGAACTGTATGTCTGCTCTAAATTTCTTTTTTGCGGATTCTATTGATTTACATCATACTCTGTGGTTTTGACAAGTTACGCTATGATTTATTTTTAAACGTTTCTTACTGTCTTTGTGCTGTTACATTTCATGCTCCCAGTAATTATGCATGCACTTTGGTAATTTCATATGTGAGCATATTAATTCAAACAGCACTTTATTTTCATTTAGGAACATAGCTCTAATATCCCTTTGCTAGCATTGGCATGCCCTGTGAATACTGTATTGTTCAGTGTGCCTTATTATGATTACATGTCTGAAAATAGTGTGCTTACTATGTGTATAGTCTATCTTTACAATTATCAAAATATGTCAATAATATGTGAAATATCTTCTGTGACAAATATTTAAGAAAATCTGTTGAGGATCAAACTGTGCAGGCTTTGCAATACAAAAAGATCAACATATCTTGAAATCATGAATAAAAAACAGAACCTCAGCTTGTGTCAATATTCCGCTGACTTTCATTGGAAGGAGACACATGATTTTTTATTATTTCAATTGCAAAATATAATTAAATCTTCAGCATATAGATGATGGGCCTGTTCATTAACCATTGAAGTTATCTGGTGTTGTAAAATTATCATGGAATTAGGAGCACAATCCACACAATAAGGTTTTAGCCTTAATAATCAAGCCCTTAAGGCTTATATGGATGTATAACTTATTATATACATAATCTCTTAAAACTAAGTAATATTTTTAAACTGCAATAATGTCATCATTACATCTTAATCTTTTTTGAGTAGCAGAAAAGGAACTTTTTCTTTTTGCATAAGGTAAAAAGTTGAAAGTTGTGTACACCTGAAAGGAAGCCTTAGAACTGTTCTAAATGTACCGTGACAGTTCAATAGGTGTACGTATTGTTGACTGGATTTTATACTTGGCCAGAGGACAAGTCTCAGGAACATCTCCCTCCCATGTCTGTCATCAGATTCTTACTTCCCGCAAAGGAAAAACTGATAAGGGATAGGGTGCAAAACAAGAACAGGTTTATTGGAATAAGGGTAAGACTAACTGATGTGACAAAGTTCCTCCTTTGCCTTGATGGGTCCTGCTCTTATTGGCAGATTTGCTCACCTCAGAGATTCACGGCCGCCCTCAGTTTGGCCACTTTTGCTAGTGGCTCAAACCTGCCGTTCACTCAGCTAACCTCATCACTGGTCAGTACTGGGAAAAAGGAAGAACAATCCCCGTAGTCTCTGCTGATCCACCATGTGGGTCAGGGAACAGCCCAGAGACCTTCCCCCCTGGTGGAACCCACAGTCAAGGTCAACTCCTTTTGTCTCAAATAGGGAGTTGGGGGGGGATAGGGGGGAACCCGGGCCCACCCTCTACTCCAGGTTCCAGCCCAGGGCCCTGTGGATTGCAACTGTCTACAGTGTCTTCTTGTAACAGCTGCAACTGCCTGGGCTACTTCCCCATGGCCTCCTCCCAACACCTTCTTTACCCTCACCGCAGGATCTTCCTTCTGAAGCCTGATCACACTTGTACTTCTCCATCCTCCAGCAGCACACCTGCTCCTTGCACACCCTGCCCTAACTGCTGGGAGGTCCTTTTTAAACCAGGTGTCCTAATTAGTCTGCCTGCCATAATTGAGTCTAGTATGTTCTTAATTGGCACCAGGTGTCTTAATTAGCTTCCCTGTCTTAATTGGTTCTAGTAGGTTCTTGATTGCTCTAGGGCAGGCCCCACTGTGGTCACTCAGGGAACAGAAACCTGTTCACCCAGGGGCCAGTAGATCTGACTCCTCTGCTGAACCCACCTGGCCTGGACGAAGGAGGGAGATTTCTGCTGCTGTTACTGGGCCTTGGGCTCTTGCTGTTGCTGCTATCGCTACCACCGCTGCTCTAGCTACTTCCCTGGCTGGGCTGGGCCAGACACCCCCTCCACCCCCCTTCTCTGCTACATGGTTGCTGACTAGCTGCTGGATTTCCCCCCCCCCCCTTGGGTGCTGCTGCTGCTCCAATTGCAGCCCCTTGGGAGGGGGGGGTTGCTGGCCTGCTCCCCAGAGGGGTGGAGTGAGGGACCCCTACCCCAGCCATCACTACTGCTGTTGTGGATACCACCACCACCACCACCACCACCTGTGAGGGTCCTTTCTGCCTGCCTGGCCACCGGGCTGCTGCTGCCGCCTTTGCTGCCTGGGAGCTGCTGGACCCCGAGGGAGGCGGGGACGAAGCCGTCTGCTGCTGGGGGAGCGCACGGGGACTCTGCAGACCATTGTGGAGGGGGCCTTCAGGCTGAGTAACTTTTGAACTGTGCTCTTGTGGTGGGGGTTTTGACTGTGTTTGTGGGGACACCAGGGGTGTGACGTGGAGCTGCCCCCTGACCATCTGCGTGTCCCCCCCCACCGCCATCATCATCGCTGCCCCCTCCACCACCCCCAGAGGACGTTTACCATCTGCCTCCAGCTCCTGCCTCTCAGACTCCGCTGCTTGCTTGGCCGGCCGCCCTTTCACCACCTTTTGGGCCTGAAGCAGCAGCCAGCCTGCACTGACTCTTAGCAAGTGTACGTAGGCGCACGTGCCCCCCCACATTCCCCTGGACTGGCCCCCTTCAGCAAGTCCCCAGCTTTGTCCCTTGCTACCTGCCCCATTTTGCTCCTTGCAGCTTTTTTGCCTCCCCTTTACCTGAGCACCTCGCTGGCTTCAGTCTTGTTTGTCTGCCTCGCCCTTTTCCCCCTGCAGCTTTTGTTTGTTTGCCCCGGTTTCTGCAGCTAGCTCCGTGGTTCCCTGTCCTGCCTCCAACCTGGTTCTCCCCCCGCCCCAGGGGGTACCCCTTCCCTGACTGGCCCCTGTCTCAGTACACCCCCCTAACGTTGTTGTGATCTCCCTCCCCTAGTGCAGCTAGAGGAGCCGGATTCCTATCCTGAATCGGTGACTGTCCCCTACGAGCCCTTGATACCCCCTGTCCAGCCCCCCCCTTTGGTGCCCTCCTCCCCTGCCTGCAGCCTAGCGGGGAGGAGTGGTCAATCTGCCTCCCCTTTCCCTTCCTCTCTGGTGTTTTTCCCTCCCTCCCAGTTTATTATGGTGGGGGGGACACGGCGGGGGGGGCCCTCCAGCAGCCCCAGACACCCTTCCCCGCCTGCCCCTCTGTCATCCCCCCCAAGCCTTTACTTCAACCGCCGCTGCCAAACCACCTGCCACCACCCCCGCCGGGGCGCCGGCAGCGGCGTGACCTCTGCTGCTGCCATGTCCCTCGCCTCCTCGGATTCTGGGGGAGCCCCCCCAGCCGGCGGGAAGGGCCAAGGGAAGAAGAAGGGGAAGGGCCCCGCCGAAAAGACCAGGCCCTCCATGGCAGGGACGGCCCCCACTGCCACGGCCCCATCACCTGCCGTGGCGTCCCTACCCACTGCTCCCTCAACCAGCTCTGCGGGTGTCCCTCCCCCGGCCCCCAGGGTGTACGCGCAGGTAGCAACAGCCCCCCCCCGCTTGCCGCTACGTCATCTCTCCTGCCCACCGCCTCCGCTACCGTCTATAGCGGCCGGGGCCCCTTTTCCACCATGACCAGGAAGCACGGCGTCCGTTGCCTCCTGGTGCCCTCCTCGCCCCACGTGGAGACCTACGTGCGGGCGTTGGTGAGGATGGTGGGGCCCACAGCCATTGTGGCAGCCTCCAAAATGTACGGGAAGGTTGTCTTCTTTTTAGCGTCGGAGGCGGTGGAGACAAGGGCCTGGGAGTGGGGGGCATGTTCGTTCCCTTGGAACCACTGGACGACCTGGGCATCCGCCTCGTCCTGACCTCAGTCCCTCCCTTCCTTCCCAATGCTGCCCTGTTACCTGCCCTCTCTACCCTGGGGAAACCCATCTCTGTCATCAGCCCTCTCCCACTGGGCGGCAAGGACCCCGCCCTCCGTCACGTCCTCTCCTTCCGCCGGCAAGTGCAGCTTCAACTGCTGCTGGCGGCGCGTGACGGAGAGGTGCTTGAGGGGTCCTTCCTAGTCCCCTACCAGGGGGCCCATTACCGGCTGCATTATTCCACGGGGGAGGCCCAGTGCTACCTCTGCCGGGCGATGGGGTATGTCCAGAGGGACTGCCCCTTACCCTGGCAAGGAGGGGCATCTGGGAGCCCCGGCCCCATCATTGCCAGTGCCCCTGGTTGCCCGGAGCCACCCCTCCTCCCACTCTATCCACCACTGCTCCCGCTTGGGCCTAAGGGGCGCTCCCCCCAGCACGCCCAGACGAACGGGAGAGCCCTGTCTCTGCTGTCTGCAGTCCGGCGGGGCATCTAGAGGAGGGTGCAGCAGGGATACCACCGAGCATGGGAGAGGGCCTGCCCCAGGGGGACTCTTCCCTCCCTCGTGCCACCCGCCGGCTGCCTTCCACAGTCCCTGAGCCATCGCTCCTGCCACCTGACCCGAACCCTGTTAGCCGGCCCCCTGATGATGCCATGGAGGGCAGGGCCCTAGTCCAGGAGAAGCGGGGCAAGCGGAAGACTCGAGCTCTGCTCCCTTCCACTGATGCGGCAGCCCCCCCAAAGACCAGAAAAGGGGGCACCGATGCCGAGCCCTCTGCCTTGCCCACGGACGCGTTTCATCCCCCGGTGCCGGCTGGGGCAGACATGGCAGCACGGGAGGGCAGTACTGTCCCTCCATTGGAGCCCCTTCCCTCCAAGGCCCCCGATGGAGCCCCTCCTGCCCCATTACCATCCGGAGCCCCTGTGAGCCCTGAGGCGAGCGTCACTTCGGGCATTGGCAGGGAGACCTCCACGGTGGTGGAAGGGGAGCTCCCCTCCATCTATGAGGAGATCGAGGCCCTGGGTCTGACCCCGGTCACCCAGGGGGAGGATGAGCCTCTGCCAGTGGGCCTCGATCTGAGCGACCTCACCCCAGCCCCCCCTTCTCCATGCTCCCCCTACAACTGCTGCTTCTGCTTCCACCCCCGCGGGTTGCCAGGGCTCCTCCATCTGCCCAGCCGCGGGTGGCACCCTGCTGTTGGCCGCCAAGCCCATTGAGGCGACGGCCGGTGCCGTGCGGCTGGGACCCGGGCCCCACGGGCTGTCCCTTGTGGGCGTGGGGCAACCGACCTCCTTCCCGGGCAGGGACCCCACTGAAGATGCCGGCCATGGTGCCAGAGCCCAGCATCATGGAGGGCCCCCAGTCCCTTGAGCTCAACCAAGGGGGGCCAATTTCCAGCTGCGCGGCTCCTGGAGCCCAGGATCCTGCCTTTGCCCCTCACCCTGACTCTGCTTCCGACCCATCCGGCTCCTACTCTGGAGCCTTGCCCTGCCCTCGATGTCAACCCTGTTCCTGTCCCCTCCACCTCCCATGATATGATTGCCACCCCTGGGGCCACCATCTCCTCACTCCCAGAGGATAGCCCCCAGGAAGCAGCCTCTGTATTTTCACAGTCCTGACTCACCAGGGGCTGCTATCTTCCCTCCACCGCCCCAAATTGAGCTGGGGTTTGAGGGGAGCCAGGTGGTACCAGCCCATCGGGTGCCATGTTGGGGGTCCGCCCCTTGCCTGCCCGTCTTGGTGGGCCATGGGGCTGTGTCGGTGATCCCTCTGGAGCAAAGCTGGGGGCTAGTGACCCCAGCCCCCCATACACTGCAAGAGGAGCTGCGGGAGTTCCTTGAGGATGTTCATGGCTCCTGTAACAAGGTGCAGCTCGCTCTCCAGCGATGGGGGGGACTTCCATCAAATCCTCTGGGCTGCAAGGGCCCTCATGGGGGTGGGTAAAAGGACCGGGAAGCAGGGCGCCACGACTTACCACCGGCTCCTACCAGGTGACTCTTTACTCACCTACAGAGTAGGTCACGGACTGTTGCGTGGCCTGTCAGGAGCCGCGAGCGTCCCTGCCGGTGAGGATCCCCCCCAGCCCTCCTCGTGGCACCCTTACCATTGCAACGTTGAACACCTGTGGCTGTAGGATGGGTCTCCTCAGGTCCCAGGTGCTCTCCTTCCTTTGGGTGGGGGTGTACTCTGGTTTTACTGCAGGAGACCCATATGGTTCTGACCGCCCAAGACAGCTGGTGGCTGGACTGGGGGGACAGGATCTACTTTAGCCATCTCACAGTTCGTATGGCTGGAATGGTGACCCTGTTCTCCCCCGACCTACAGCCCCAGGTGCTGGGGGTCACCGAGACTGTGCCGGGCCACCTGCTGCACCTCCGGGTCCCTATGGAGGGGCTCGTGGTCAATCTTGTCAACATCTATGCCCCGACATCGGGCCCAGAGTGGCTGCGTTTCTTTCAGCAGGCATCTGCTTTCCTCGGCACCTTGGATCCTCACAAGTGCCTGGTCCTGGGCAGGGACTTTAATACGACCCTCGAGGAGCAGGACCGCTCGGGGACTGAGCTGTGCCCGGCCGCTGTGGATGTCCTCCGGGAGATGTCCACCAGGGAGTGACAGTTGACTGTCTGGCGCAACCACCACCCAGACAATGTCTCGACGTTTACCTTTGTCCGGGTGGAGACCCATCGGTCGCACCACTCCTGGTTGGACCGCATCTACTTAATCACATTTCCACCTTTCACGGGCCACTCCTTCAGGATCTGGCCGGCCCTGCTCTCCGATCACCATTTAGCCACTGGGACGGTCTCTCTCTCTGTGCAGAGAGGCCGGGGCCGGCCTATTGGCATTTTAACTACAGCTTGTTGGACGATGTGGGCTTTGTGGCATCCTTCCGGGAGTTCTGGCTGGCCTGGCGAGGGCAGCGGCGTGCCTTTCCCTCGGTGTGGCAGTGGTGGGACCTGGGGAAGGTGTGCGCCCGGCTCTTCTGCCATGACTACACCCTGGCCAACCTCCGGATGTTGATTTTGGAGTTTTTCTGGTCAGGACTGCACTGGGTCTCTGCAGGGGTCCTCCATCTACCGCTGGAGGTGGGAGGGCAGGGCCTGAAGTGTCTCTGCACTCAAGTCCATGTCTTCCGCCTCCAGGCCCTGCAGAGGCTCCTTTTATGGTGCAGGTAGTCCGGCGTGGAGCGTATTGGTGCACACCTTCCTGTGCCGCCTCTGGGGACTCCAATACAACCAGCAGCTCCTTTATCTCCATCCGAGAGGTCTTCTGCAAGACCTCGCCGAGCTGCCGGTCTTCTACCAGGACCTCCTCCAGACCTGGAAACTGTTCACAGTGACCAGGTCTGTGGCGGCCTCTGTGGGGGAAGATCTCCTTGCAGAGCCCCTGCGACACAACCCCTAGCTCTGTGTGCAGGTGGCGGAGTCCCCTGCGGTTCACCGGAAGTTGGTCCTGGCAGAAGTCACCAGAGTCGGAGACCTCCTGGACTACGACCAGGGAGACTGGCTGGATCCCCTGACGCTCGCTCAGCACATGGGGCTCTCCAGACCTCGTACTCCCCTGCGCGTACTTCAGGAGGTGAGGGCCGCTTTGCCACCTGCTGCTCGGGTTTACCTCGACTGGGTCCTAAGGGAGGGCGAGCCCCGCCCACCCTCTACGCCAGGTACTCCGGACCTTTTCATTGGGCCCCTGCTCCATGGACCCGACCGACAACCTCCCCCCCCTTTCACCATGAGCTGGCTACACGAGCTGCAGCCGGTCCATTTCCAGACCGCGCCAAGGAAACATCTATATACGTTCATGCTCCACACCCTTCATGTCCTCACCCTCGCATCCTGCCCTGACACAAAGTGGTGGGACCTCCTGCCACCCCTAGAGGGTGAGGAGCCCCGGTGGGCCGGCCTCTATTCCACCTTGGTCCTGAGGCCCACAGAGGATGTCAGTTGGCGGCTCCCTCGCTGGGCCGTGAGCACGGTCGTGTACTTGGTGCGGTTCACTCCAATCCCGGACACCTGCCCCTTTTGTGGCGTGAGGGAAACCCTGGCACACGTCTACCTGGACTGCGCCAGGCTGCAGCCTCTATTCCGGCTCCTCACGAATATTTTGTTAAGATTTTGTTTGCACTTTTCCCCTCACCTTCTTATCTAGGTACTCCCTGTCCGTGGCCTCACCAAGTCACAGGACCTCCTGGTCAGCCTTCTCCTGGCCCTGGCTAAAGTGGCCATCTATGAAACCAAGGTGAGGAGGTTGGCTGATGAAGTCTCCTGTGACTGTGGAGCCTATTTCTGATCCTCCTTCCGTTCACGCCTCTGGGCAGAGTTCCTCTGGGCAGTGTCCACTGACTCCCTTGACGCCTTCGAGGAGCAGTGGGCATTGTCCGGGGTTGTCTGCTCGGTGTCCCCGTCCGGTTCCCTTCCTTTGACCCTTTGATGGCACTCCTGTCCCTGTTGTTCATTAGTTGTCCCCCCGTAATTATTTGGCTTTTCAGGTCCTGTGGACCCCCCTCTTAGGCTGGGGGGAGATCCTTTAGCAGTGGGCAAGCTAAGCCTGCCCTCTTCCTGAATCCCAATACGACCAGACTCCTGTACCCCACAGGTCTGGGTCTGTCACACTCAGGTAAGTAACTATAAGGACTCCCAAATTATAACTGAAAAAACAAGGGAACCGAATATAAAAGGGCCACTGGCTGTGACAAAGAGGGCTTGGCTCCCTTCCAAAGGTTGATTCCGGGTAGGTTAGATGGAGGACAAATCCATATCCTGCAGCTTTATCCCTGGCACCGGTGCATGACAGGACTGGCTCCAGTCCCGATCCAGATGGTCAGGCAGGTGGAAGGCAGGACCTCAGGTACAGGCTGATGGAAGCTCTGTCTTGTTTTTCTTGCAGCTCTTCTTCCCTGCATCATTGTGGGTGGATGCCTGAGACAGGATCAGAACGGCAGATGATGGCTTGTTCTTGCATGCAGGTACAAAACACTCCCTACAACCCTATGCATGGTACTAATGTCAACCCTCCAGGGTAAGCAGTAGCACTCTGCCTCTCAGAAGTAGCATGTGCTGCTGCCACTGCTGCTGTCCATCTAAGATGGGCAGCCCCGTCTGACAGACGTGCTGACCCTTTTATAACATACACTTGCTGGGCAGATTACCGATCAGGTGATCTACCCAGTTTCCCACCTTAGGGCAAAAAGGGCACCAAAGGTGTAATGGGCTGAGGAAGAAGGGCAACCAGTATGGATTCCCTGTTGTTGAAGGGATCCAAGATAGTGTAAGGGATAGAACAGCAAAATAAAAATTTTCTCCCAACAGTAGTGCAATATTCAAAACAAGACTGATGGCCATATTTGGGGTCGGGAAGGAATTGTCCTCCAGGGCAGAGTGGCAGAGGCCCTGGGGGTTTTTCACCTTCCTCTGCAGTGTGGGACACGGGTCACTTGCTGGAGTATTCTCTGCACCTCGAACCACGAGTTGAGGACAGTTCAGTAGCTCAGACATAGGTTAGAGGTTTGTTCTAGGAGTGGGTGGGTGAGATTCTGTGGCCTGTGTTGTGCAGGAGGTCAGACTAGACTATCGTAATGGTCCCTTCTGACCTTAAAGTCTATGATTCTATGAATTCAAGTTATGACTGGCTTGGAATGACAAATGACATCAAAGAGTGGATATTGTAACTAAAACAAAATTCTCAAATATTTAATTTTAATTTAAATTCTACTTAAAATTAATTCAGAAAAGAAATAAGTTTATAAATTAGATGTGAAAATGTAAGCTCTCCCTCCTTGCCATTATTTTTTTCCAAACATGTATGTTGATGATATTGCATGTGCTTTTCAAAACTAGGACACAAGTGGTTTGCATAATCAGAAAGGAAGAAAATAATTTCATCTAGATACCCTCTTGCAATGCATTAAGGTGCATTTTAAACTCGTACATGTCTCTCTATATTAATTAACCAATGTGGTTATGACCTCCATTCTCAAAGCATTATGAATGTTTTGATTGCAAACTACAGCTACATGATAGGCAGTATGAATTTTTTTCCTTAAAAACAACTCAGAAAACATGTAAACAGTAACCAGGCTAACCGCATATTACCTGTATTTATTATTGCAACAGAGTAAAGCATCTAATTGTCAGTAACAAGTGAACACTTGCTACTGAGACAACTCAGTGCCACACTGATTTCCATTGCTCACTACGCTGGCACAGCACGTTCATTTAGAATTCAATAGAACTCATTGTGGAATTGTGTTGTCTCAGTAACAAGCAAGTGCTCTTGTCAGTCCTGGATCCAGTACTATTCAATATTTTCATTAATCAGATGGATGATAGAGTAGAGAGTATGCTTATAAAATTTGCAGATGACCTTGAGCTGGGAGGGGTTGTAAGGACTTTGGAGGATGGTATTAAAATTTAAAATGATCAGGATTGATAAACTGGAGAATTGGTCTGAATTTAACAAGATGAAATTCAATAAAGTGCACAGTACTTCACTTAGGAAGGAAAAATCAAGTGCATAACTACAAAATGGGGAATAACTGGCTAGGTGGTAGTACCGTTGAAAGCATCTGGGGGTTATAGTGGATCACAAATTGATTACGAGTCAACCATGTAATCTAGTTGCAAACAAGCTACTATCATTCTGGAGTGTGTTAATGGGAGTGTTGTATGTAGGACATGGGAAGTATTTATCCTGCTCTATCCCACACTGTTGAGGCCTCAGCTGGAGTACTGTGTCCAATTCTGTGCACTGCACTTTAGGAAAAATGTGGACAAATTGTTGCAAGTCCAGAGAAGAGCAACAAAAATGATAAAAGGTTTAGAAAACCTGACCTATGGAGGAAAGGTTAAAACATGGAGCACATTTAGTCTCGAGAAAAGAAGACTGAGGGGGATCTAATAAGTCTTCAGATAAGTTAAAGGTTGTTATAAAGAGGACGGTGATCACTTGTTCGCCATGTCTACTGAAGGTGGGACAAGAAGTAATGGGCTTAATTTGCAGCAAGGGAAATTTGGGTTAGATATTAGGATCAACTTTTTAACTATAAGGATCCTTAAGCTCTGGAATATGCTTTGAAGGGAGGTTGTGGGAACCCCCATCATTAGAGGTTTTTAAAAACAGGTTGGACAAACACCTGTCAGATTTACTTGGTCCTGCCTCAGAGCAGGGGGTTGGATTTGATGCTTTTTAAGGTCCTTTCCAGCCCTATCTTTCTGTGAATCTATGGAAGATGTAAATTGTGGGGTTGTTGACTAGCCTTATACCTATGTTATGTACTTTTGAAAAAGGGCTAACTATTGCAAAAAATCACTTTGTTCTTTTTGCTCACTACATGTTACATTATAAAAAAGATCCTTGGAAGAATTCAAATTGTAATTCTACTCTATATTAATGCACATACATCATTAAACCATGGGAATTGGTTGGAATGGACTTAATCAGACCATTCAGAGCAACAGAGAAAGGGTACTAGTATATATTGACAGCTACTAATTATACAAGATGAGTGAAAGCATTTTCAGTTAGAAACAAGACAGTACATGATGTGGCAAGGAAGGTCTGTGAAGTTATATAGTGACCTGCATGTCCAGATGGGATATACACAGATCATGGTTCCAAGTTCAATAATTAGGTAATGATTCACATTAGACAAATCATTGTAATTATGCATAACAAATACATACATTGGAAGGAAAGTTTATTGAAAATGTTTTTCCCCCCAGCTTTCCCTGTGTGAAGCACTGAAGATATAACATAGCTTCACAACCCCATACCAAAGGTAATTTTAGGGAAAATATTTTAGAAGTACTCGTGGTAAGTGTAGCTGAGGCCTGGCCTGACATGAGTAATTAACACATGGGGAGAGGCCTTATTTTGTGGAAATAGGATTTGGGAAGTAAATTTAATTATTAGGCTGAAAACAGGACATTTGTGCTAAATATGAGAAGTAAATAGGTCAGTAGTCTAAAAAGAAGTGTCTGAGCCAGCTAAGATAAGAGGGAGAGCACCCGAACTATTTACTATGAACTAGAAACAAGACAAAATAAGTTAAGACTATCGAGATGAGGTAAAGAGGAAGTTGAAACATGAACAGCACGTGGACAGAGCATGCTGCAAAGAAACCAAACCATCCCAAAAATGTATGATGCAATTCATAATAAATGCAATGGGATGTGTAAATGTATATAAAAAGTTTCTCTGTAACTTTAGAGCTGTAATATACCCTGCATCCACCCTCCTGAGTTTGAGTCTGATCAACTCAGTGTAGCATCAGTGTGTGCCAAATAAAAAAATATCTGAGTGACGAAGTCTAGACTTGAATCGAGTTCTTGGGAAACCAAGTGGAAAGAGGTCTTGGAGGGAATCCCAACAGTAAGTAAAGGGGACTGTGTCATAAATTGACTATTGTGAGCAAATCTTCCAAATTGAATTATTCCACTGAAAATGTTATCTTCTGAAATCTAAAACAGAAATTAGTCATAGCAATATGCAATGTGCGGTGCTTCCACTTAACATTTTGCAGAGTCTATATCAAGCAGATAGCTCCAGACATTTGCTTAAGTACTTGTTTTAACAAACTGAATTATCCTTCAATGTTTACAATGTGTTAAGGCAGATGGCTAACCAAGAGGACTAGGATGAATTTTTGTCTAACTTTATTTTGTTTGGTTCAGATGTTAGTCATGTTAGACTGTATCTGCAAAAAGAAAAGGAGGACTTGTGGCACCTTAGACTAACAAATTTATTTGAGCATCAGCTTTTGTGAGCTACAGCATCCGATGAAGTGAGCTGTAGCTCACGAAAGCTGATGCTCAAATAAATTTGTTAGTCTCCAAGGTGCCACAAGTCCTCCTTTTTTTTTTGTTTCCAATTGAAACATTAGATGTCAACAAAAATAGCACCCCTTTGTCTTAGGTATGGCTGAGAAGCCAGATTTCCAGAGGAATTTTCATCCTATTACTTGGTATCTGTCTTAAATCACTAGTAGCTTTACTACAAGTTAATTTTTTGTTGTTCAGTTACAGAACACAAACCGTTTTCCATTTCTTGACACAGTCAGAAATTTTATGGTGTCCAGATAACCAAATACACCAGTCGTACTGTACTACCTTGTAATAAAAAATGGACACTGACAGTAGAATGGCTGTAAACAGCAACTCCAGAGCAAAAGACAAACAGCATAAAGAATGTCAAAGAAACATTTCTAGATATGGAAAAGTAAAATTTGACTCTGGGGACCATATTATGTTACTCAAGTCAACAACAAAAACAAGAAATGAAGGACAGCTGCAACCCACTTAAAGGATATACAAAATACCTAATATGGATTAATGATTAAATGAGAAATCTTATCAGGGAAGAGAATATGATCAATGCACAGTATCTACAAATCAAAACCCTTTAAAAAAGCCAGTAATATGTACAGAAATGAAGCATCAGACAAAGACATTGAAACAGAAAGTGGTGTGGGTGGTACTGAGACAACAATACTCCCAGAAGTTATTAAAAAAAAAAAAGTGTTCATGCATCTTTGAACCCTGATGAGAGCACTGGGTCAAACTAGGAGGTAGAAGAGATGGACTGTATGGCTGCGAAGTTACAAGCAACAGTTCTAGCAAACAAATATATGGTTATGGAATATTTGGAAGAGAAGGCATGGTACCAGAAAGGCAAGTTCTTGATGTAATGTCTTAATAATTGGAAATTTGATCAGAATTATGTGATTCATAGATGCTAAGGCCAGAAGGGACCATTTTGATCATCTAGTCCGACCTCCTGCACAGCACAGGCCACAGAATCTCACCCACCCACTCCTATGAAAAACCTCACCTATATCTGAGCTATTGAAGTCCTTAAATCATGGTTTAAAGACTTAAAGGAGCAGAGAAGCCTCCCTCAAGTCAACCATGCCCCATGCTACAGAGGAAGGTGAAAAAGCTCCAGGGCCTCTCCAATCTGCCCTGGAGGAAAATTCCTTCCCGACCCCAAATATGGCAATCAGCTAAACCCTGAGCATATGGGCAAGATTCACCAGCCAGATACTACAGAAAATTCTTTCCTGGGTAACTCAGATCCCATCCATCTAATATCCCATCTCAGGGGATTTGGCCTATTTACCCTGAATATTTAAAGATCAATTAATTACCAAAATCCCATTATCCCATCATACCATCTCCTCCATAAACTTATCGAGTAGAATCTTAAAACCAGATAGATCTTTTGCCCCCACTGCTTCCCTTGGAAGGCTATTCCAAAACTTCACTCCTCTGATGGTTAAAAACCTTCGTCTGATTTCAAGTCTAAACTTCCTGGTGGCCAGTTTATACCCATTTGTTCTTGTGTCCACATTGGTGCTGAGCTTAAATAATTCCTCTCCCGCTCCTGTATTTATCCCTCTGATATATTTATAGAGAGCAATCGTATCTCCCCTCAACCTTCTTTTAGTTAGGCTAAAGAAGCCAAGCTCCTTAAGTCTCCTTTCATAAGACAAGTTTTCCATTCCTCGGATCATCCTAGTAGCCCTTCTCTGAACCTGCTCCAGTTTGAATTCATCCTTTTTAGACATGGGAGACCAGAACTGCACACAGTATTCTACAAAAAGAAAAGGAGTACTTGTGGCACCTTAGAGACTAACAAATTTATTAGAGCATAAGCTTTAGTGAGCTACAGCTCACTTCATCGGATGCATTTGGTGGAAAAAACAGGAGAGATTTATATACACACTCACAGAGAACATGAAACAATGGGTTTATCATACACACTGTAAGGAGAGTGATCACTTAAGATAAGCCATCACCCACAGCAGGGGGGGGAAAGGAGGAAAACCTTCCATGGTGACAAGCAGGTAGGCTAATTCCAGCAGTTAACAAGAATATCAGAGGAACAGTGGGGGGTGGGGTGGGGTGGGGGGGAGAAATACCATGGGGAAATAGTTTTACTTTGTGTAATGACTCATCCATTCCCAGTCTCTATTCAAGCCTAAGTTAATTGTATCCAGTTTGCAAATTAATTCCAATTCAGCAGTCTCTCGTTGGAGTCTGTTTTTGAAGCTTTTTTGTTGAAGTATAGCCACTCTTAGGTCTGTGATCGAGTGACCAGAGAGATTGAAGTGTTCTCCAACTGGTTTTTGGATGTTATAATTCTTGACGTCTGATTTGTGTCCATTCATTCTTTTACGTAGAGACTGTCCAGTTTGGCCAATGTACATGGCAGAGGGGCATTGCTGGCACATGATGGCATATATCACATTGGTAGATGCGCAGGTGAACGAGCCTCTGATAGTGTGTATTCTAGGTGAGATCTCACCAGTGCCTTGTATAATAGTACTAAAACCTCCTTATCCCTACTGGAAATGCCTCTCCTGATGCATCCCAAAACAGCATTAGCTTTTTTCACAGCCATATCACATTGGCAGCTCAGTCATCCTATGATCAACCAATACTCCAAGGTCCTCCTCCTCTTCTGTTACTTCTAATTGATGCGTCCCCAGCTTATAACTAAAATTCTTGTTATTAATCCCTAAATGCATAGCCTTACACTTCTCACTATTAAATTTCATCCTATTACTATTACTCCAGTTTACAAGGTCATCCAGATCCTCCTGTATAATTTCCCGATCCCTCTCTGAATTGGCAATACCTCCCAGCTTTGTATCATCTGCAAACTTTATTAGCACACTCCCACTTTTTGTGCCAAGGTCAGTAACAAAAAGATTAAATAAGATTGGTCCCAAAACCGATCCCTGAGGAACTCCACTGGTAACCTCCCTCCAGCCTGACAATTTCTCTTTCAGTAGGACCCATTGCAGTCTCCCCTTTAACCAATTCCTTATCCACCTTTTGATGTTCATATTGATCCCCATCTTCTCCAATTTAACTAATAATTCCCCATGTGGCACGGTATCAAATGCCTTACTGAAATCTAGGTAAATTAGATCCACTGCATTTCCTTTATCTAAAAAATCTGTTACTTTTCCAAAAAAGGAGATTAGGTTGGTTTGGCACGATCTACCTTTTGTAAAACCATGTTGTATTTTGTCCCATTTACCATTGACTTCAATGTCCTTAACTAATTTCTCCTTCAAAATTTTTTCCAGGACCTTGCATACTACAGATGTCAAACTAACTGGCCTGTAGTTACCTGGATCGCTTTTTTTTTCCTTTCTTAAAAATAGAAACTATATTAGCAATTCTCCAATCATTCGGTACTACTCCTGAGTTTATAGATTCATTAAACATTCTTGCTAATGGGCTTGCAATTTCAGGTGCTAATTCCTTTAATATTCTTGGATGAAGATTATTTGGGCCCCCCGATTTAGTCCCATTAAGATGTTTCAGTTTCGCTTCGACCTCAGATATGGTAATATCTGCCTCCATATCCTCATTCCCATTTGGCATGCTACCATTATCCCCAAGATCCTCTTTAGCCTTATTAAAGACTGAGGCAAAGTATTTGTTTAGATATTGGGCCATGCCTAGATTATCTTTAACCTCCACTCCATCCTCAGTGTTAAGCGGCCCTACTTTTCTTAGTTTTCTTCTTATTTATATGGCTATAGAACCTTTTACTATTGGTTTTAATTCCCTTTGCAAGGTCCAACTCTACTAGACTTTTAGCCTGTCTCACTTTATCCCTACATGTTCTGACCTCTATTAGGTAGCTCTCCTTGCTGATTCCTCCCATCTTCCACTCCCTGTACGCTTTCTGCTTCTTCTTAATCACCTCTAAGATGCTTGCTCATCCAGCTTGGTCTACAATTCCTTCCTATGAATTTTTTCCCCTTTCTTGGGATACAGGCTTCCGATAGCTTCTGCAACTTTGATTTAAAGTAATCCCAGGCCTCCTCTCCCTTTAGATCCATAAGTTCCTCAGTCCAATCCACTTCCCTAACTAATTTCCTTAATTTTTGAAAGTCAGCCCTTTTGAAATCAAAAACCCTAGTTGCAGATTTATTTTTGTTAATCCTTCCATTTAGTTTGAACTGAATTAGCTCATGATCACTTGAGCCAAGATTGTCCCCTACAACCATTTCTTCTATGAGGTCCTCGCTACTCACCAAAATTAAATCTAAAATGGCATCCCCTCTAGTCGGTTCAGCAACTACTGAAGGATGATGAAGGAATCCATCAGCTATCGCATCTAGGAAAATCTGAGCCCTATTATTATTACTAGCACTGGTCCTCCAGTCTATATCTGGGAAGTTAAAGTCTCCCATGATCACGCAGTTTCCATTAGTATTTACTTGATTAAAGACATTAAAAAGGGCTCTATCCATATCCAAATTAGATCCCAGAGGTCTATAGCACACCCCAAGCACTATCGTAGGAGAGGCTTTACTAGTTTTCTTCCCCAATGTAATTTTTGCCTAGACGGGCTCTGTCTTATCCATTGCATCGCTTATTTCTTTACATTCTACCTCATCATTGATATACAATGCTACTCCACCACCTTTACCTTTGTTTCTGTCTTTCCTAAACAGCACATACCCTTCAATACCTGTAGTTCAGTCATGACTACTATTCCACCATGTTTCTGTTATCCCTATAATATCTGGTTTCACTTCCTGCACCAGTAGCTCTAGTTCCTCCATTTTGTTACCTAGACTCCTCGCATTGGTGTACAAACATCTTAATTTTTGCTGTTTGGCCTCGCTCACATTTTGTACCTATTAGGCACAGTCATTCTACAGCCAGTATAACCTATTAGACTTGTATCCACACCACCCTTGCTCCTTATATACATTCTCCTACCCACGGCTGTATCCTTTCTTACTTCGTCTTCTTCCCTCTCCATGCTAAAATTTGGTGTGGAGATTTCCTGGACATCTCCCAACCATCTCCCCCTAATTCCTAGTTTAAAGCTCTCTTTATCAGTTGTGCCAGCCTTGATCCTAGAAGTCTATTTCCTTCCCTACTCAGATGAAGTCCATCCCGAGAGAACTGTCCTCTGTCCGTGAATGCCTCCCAGTGGCCATACATCCCAAAGCCCTCCTTATAGCATCACTGCCTAAGCCATCTGTTGACAGTCATAATCTTGTCACACCTTTGTTGCCCTTCTCTAGGAACAGGAAGGATCCCACTAAAGATCACCTGAGCCTCAATTTCCTTAAGCGTCTTCCCCAGCCTAGCATAGTCTCCCTTAATAATTTCCAGCGAGAATCTAGCCGTATCATTTGTTCCCACATGAAGGATAATTAGGGGATTCTTTCCCGCTCCCTTTAGGATCCTTTTCAACCTCAGGTCTACATCCCATATCTTAGCACCCAGAAGACAGCACACCCTTCTATTCTCTGGATCAGCTCTAGTTACAGGCCTGTCTATTCTTCTCAATAAAGAGTCCCCGATCACATAGACCTGCCTTTTCCTGCTGACGGTGCTATTCTCCAGTCTCTCCCCTGTTCCCTCTGGCTGCAAGTTGTTTCCATTCCTATTTTCCCTTATAATCCTCTTCAACCCATCCTGTATCCTCCTGGGGCTCATATTTGGTGTAGTCTCCCTTGACTCTTCCCCTTTTCCTATAGGACTAGCCGCTCTTCTCTTCTTCTTTGCCCTTACACCTTCAACAAGTACCTGCTGAGCCCCTTCTTTTTCCAACTCTGCAAACCTATTCCTAAGCTCTATTTCTCCTTCACTAGCCAGTCTTTTTCTCTGTCTGGTTCTTTTAGTCACATGTTTCCACTGACCACTTTCCTCACCCAGTCTCCCCTCAAAATTCCCCAGCCCTGCTTCCATCCATGAGTCTGAGCTTTTCCCTTCAGATACCTCATATCTTTGCTCCATCATCTGCTCAAACCCCTTCCTAAACTCAACAAGACTTTCCACCTGCATCTCCAAACCTCTGTACTTTTCCTCCATCAGCTCTATCAGACGGCATTTCATGCAGAAAAAACTCTTACCAGGTCCCCCCTCCAGGATCATGTACATACCACAGCTTCCACATCCAGTCATCCTCAATGCGTCTTCCACTACAGGAGTCACTCCCACAGCTGCCTCCGTATCTGTCATCACCTTCCCACCTAAATCCTGTAATCTGGGAAACACAAGCCACAACAAAAAGACCACCCTCCCCCCCCAGCAAAAGCAAACCCCAAACAAGCACCACAATACAAACTACCCAGGTTAGGGTTTGTGCTAGTGCTAGTGCTGTCTGTGCCACTGCCTGACTGGCTACCTTTATAGGACCTCTAGTCAGAAGCCCCACCCCCTAAGCAGGGCTCAGCTGCTCTCCCAGCACAAAGCCCCTATACACACACAAATACTAAACATACAAAACCAAGTACAACTACCTTCTCCTCCAACAGAACATGTGGCATGATATGTTTTTAATTTATGAACATCAACAAAGAAATGCATTTTACTTCTTTTCTAGTGAAATGTATGCAATCCCACCAAGTTAAAGGCAGACTGGAGGCAAAAGTGAAACAATTCAACTTGTATGAAGCTTCATTCTGTGGGTCAACAAACTGGCTGGATGATAAGATAAACAGTAAACATGGATGGTGACTGAAATGATTAATTTCAGTAATTTAAAATGTTCAATTGCTTTGGTTTTCATAATCTGATATAGGTAATTGACGCGTACTTGAGTTGTGTTGTCAATACAGCAAAAGAAGGTAAGCTGCTAGTAATGCTACTTCATTCCTGTTATTTGTATTTCTAAGTCAGTATTTAGAACAAGTATGAGAGAACATTTGGTTTATTACTTACAAAGAAATGTCTGCAATTAGTACTCTGTTTTTATTAACTTTTTCTTAGCAATCAATATTCCTTCTGTATTAATACTTTAAAACTATATTGTTTAACTTATATTTTAAAATTATTGATTAATTTACCACATCCTTATGTGTTAACAGGTACATGCTGTCTTTTCAATCACTACTAGAAAAATTCTGTCAGGCAGAGCAACGAAAGTGAATTTTGAGAAGATAAGTGGTCCTGACATTTGATTTGAATGCACTGGAGGGTAGCAGGCCTCTGGTTTTCACCAGTACAAGTGGTGCTCATTAGCTACAATAAAGGAAAGGGACAGTGTAAGTGATAGTAAGTAAGTGATATTCAACATGTGGTGTCATCCCTCCACCAGGACCAATATCAAGTGCCTTCTCTGTATTGCTACAGAGCAGGAGTGGGCAAAGGATCCTTGACAGCTTCTGTTCCTACACTGGAGCAGAGGATTCCTCTCCACCCATTCAGTTAATTCCACATGTGCTCAACAAAATCATACCACATGGCCAGGGTGATAGTACCAGCAGAGGCCAGGCAATTCTGGTTCACAGAATTACTGGAACTGACCAGCCATCCTCTTCTACCTTCATGTCAAAATCTGCTACAGAAGAATGGCATGATCCTATCTTCAGACTGTCTGTCTCTGAATCTGGATGTCTGGGACATGGGTCTTACAAATGGCTTCTCCTGCTCTGCTGAGGTGCAGGAGGTCCTCATTCACTGAGGATAGGACTCCATTCACATGGTGTACACACAAGTGAAAACAATTTAGTGTATGAGAAGCCAGCAACAATCTTCCTCCAGTCTACTCGAATACCATCTGTCACAGAGTGGACTGTCCCTTTAAGGGTATGTGGGTTCAGTCTCAGCTGTGCCTAGTTATTCACTTCCCAGGTAAAGGGGTTGGGCCATTGGTTGGGTCTGCTGACCAGGTAGCATGGCATAGGTGGCACATGAGTTTTTTGTTTGAAGAGGCTACTCCCAAGAGTGCCAGAAGCTCCTTGAAGTGTGGGGCCACCAGCACCCAGACTGTGACCATGCCCCTGCTCTGCTGTTCCCCCCCCCAAGGCCCCACCAATGCTCCAACCCAACCCCTGTGACTCTGCCCCCACTCTTCCCCAAGGCTCCACCCTCACTTCGCTCTTCCCTGAGACCTTTCCCACCACTTGCTCCTCTCCGCCTCCTCTGCCCCCATTTCTCTCTCTGGAGGGGAGGGGAGGGGCAGATGTGGGGAGGGCCCATGGTCCAGGCGCTGATAGCCCCACACTTCTAGGGAGCTTCAAGCACTCCTGCTCCCAAGGCGCAAAGGTGGCGGGCTGGCACACCTCCAAAGGGAGGTGACCTGCATCTGACATTTGCCCCCTGTACAGCCAGCCATTTTTATTTTGGGCAGACTTATAAAAGGGAACCTGCTCTGTCAGAGAGATGACACCAGGGGTTAGGGGAGAGCTCTGTGGAAAGCCCCAGACAGTGAAGGGGGCCCAGCAGAATTCATCTATTCAGATAGATCAGGGAAGTTGAGAGAGTTTGGGCCTAATGCTCTGAGTCAAGTGTAACAGGAGAAGGACCTGCAGAGAAAATGTAGGGGATCTAGAGGGGGCCCAGGGTCAGAGGGCATGCACTGTGATGAATTACTTCCAAAGGTCTGAGGCAGTGGTTTCACAATCAGAATGCCGTAATATGGTTTGAGATAAGAAAGTATATGGTTTTGTTTTTTAAATCCATCAATTACAAGCTTTGTGTAACTCAGTCAGAAGTGCCAGACACCAATAGCAGTTTCACAACAGTTAGAGGAATAAAGTGAAGGGAATGTGTAGATATAGAAGAGATAGGGAAGGAAAATATCTGTAGATTACGCAAGCCCAAAATAATAGCCTGAAGGCCTCCTGTCCGGTAGGTTCTACAGGAATTCTCCAGTATTCACAGGGGCAAAGATGTCAAAACTTGTGATTCTGGTGCTGCATACAAGAAAAACAAATTGGCAGGTTTTTTTTAAAAAGAAAAAAGCTAATATTTTCTTAAGCTCGAAAGGAAGAGGCAGCCATAACAGCAGCAGAAATGACCTCTGTGTACCATGCAGTAAGGCATCATTTAGCAATAATTTGTTTGACTGTGGAACAAGCTCTCATCCCAATTGTGGAATCATTTTCCAACCACTCAAAACATGTACAGTGCAGAAACAAAAGCAAAGTCACTGGATAAACATGGTTTGGCACCAAAATCCATACAGAGAATTATTCAATATCTGTCTAGAGATTATACCATTTTCTGCTTTATTTCAACAGATGCGTTAAACAAGGGCAATAGGAAAGAGACTGAAATCCAGGACCTCTATGGAGGCATTCTCAGAAATGCTTCCAGTTCCACGCGCAGGGCCAGGTAGGCAGGCAGAGCTTCAGAGTCTCAATGCGTTGATGAGACCATGGTTTGGATTTATTAGGAACTGGGGAACCTTTGGGATAGGGGGAGCCTATACAGGAAGGATGGGCTCCACCTAAACCAAAGTGGATCCAGGCTGCTGGCACTTAACATTAAAAAGGTTGCAGAGCAGTTTTTAAACTAAGAGATGAGGGAAAGGCAATTGCTGCAGAGGAGCACCTGGATCAGACAGAGACTTCTCTTAGAGGAGAGTCTATTGATAGAGATTCTCTAGGTTTTAGTCGGGAGGAGAGGATGGAAGAGGATGAAGTATGGGCCAGATCAGACGAGAAGCAGTCACATAAATAATCTGACCCATCCAAAAAGGGCAGACAAATAAATAGAGCCAAGTTTTTAAAGTGCTTGTACGCAAATGCTAGAAGTCTAAATAATAAGATGGGTGAACTAGAGTGCCTCGTGTTAAAGGAGGATATTGATATAATAGGCATCACAGAAACCTGGTGGACTGAGGACAATCAATGAGAGACAGTCATTCTGGGGTACAAAATATATCGGAAGGACAGAACAGGTCACGGTGGGGGTGGGGGGAGTGGCACTATAGGTGAAAGAAAATGTAGAATCAAATGAAATAAAAATCTTAAATGAGTCCACATGTTCTATAGAATCTCTATGGATAGTAATTCCATGCTCTAATAAGAATGTAACAGTAGGGATCTATTATCGACCACCTGACCAGGACAGTGGTAGTGACGATGAAATGCTAATAGAGATTAGAGAGGCTATCAAAATAAAAAAACTCAATATTAGTGGGGAATTTCAATTATCCCCATATTGACTGGGGTACATGTCACCTCAGGACGAAATGCTGAAAAAAAATGTCTAGATACTTTAAATGACTGCTTCTTGGAGCAGCTGGTACAGGAACCCACAAGGGGAGAGGCAACCCTCGATCTAGTCCTGAGTGGAGCTCAGGATCTCGTCCAAGAGGTAACTAAAAGAGGACCGCTTGGAAATAGTGACCATAATATAATAACATTTAACATTCCTGTGGTGGAAAGAACACCTCAACAGCCCAACACTGCGGCATTTAATTTCAGAAAGGGGAACTACACAAAAATGGGGAGGTTAGTTAAACAGAAATTAAAAGATACAGTGACTAGTGTGATATCCCTGCAAGCTGCATGGACACTTTTCAAAGACACCATAATAGAGGCTCAACTGAAATGTATACCCCAAATTAAAAAACACAGTAAAAGAACTAAAAAAGAGCCACCATGGCTTAACAACCATGTAAAAGAAGCAGTGAGAGATAAAAAGGCTTCTTTTAAAAAGTGGAAGTCAGATCCTCGTGAGGTAAATAGAAAGGAGCATAAACACTGCCAAATTAAATGTAAAAATGTAATAAAAAAGCCAAAAAGGAGTTTGAAGAACAGCTAGCCAAAAACTCAAAAGGTGGTAATAAAATGTTTTTAAAGTACATCAGAAGTAGGAAGCCTGCTAAACAACCAGTGGGCCCCTGAACTATCGAGATACAAAAGGAGCACTTAAAGATGATGAAGTCATCACAGAGAAACTAAATGAATTCTTTGCTTCAGTCTTCACGGCTGAGGATGTTAGGGAGATTACCAAACCTGAACTGTCTTTTGTAGGTGACAAATCAGAGGAATTGTCACAGATTGAAGTGTCACTAGAGGAGGTTTTGGAATGAATTGAGAAACTTAACAGTAACAAGTCACTGGGACCAGATGGCATTCACCCAAGAGTTCTGAAATGTGAAACTGCGGAACTATTAACTATGGTTTGTAACCTGTCCTTTAAATCAGCTACTGTACCCAATGACTGGAAGATAGCTAATGTAACACCAATATTTAAAAAGAGCTCTAGAGGTGATCCTGGCAATTACAGACCGGTAAGTCTAACGTCAGTACCAGGTAAATTAGTTGAAACAATAGTAAAGAATAAAATTGTCAGACACATGGAAGAACATAAATTGTTGCGCAAAAGTCAACATGGTTTCTGGTAAAGGGAAATCATATCTTACTAATTTATTTGAGTTCTTTGAGGGGGTCAACAAACATGTGGACAAGGGGGATCCAGTGGACATAGTGTACTTAAATTTCCAGAAAGAAAAGGAGTACTTGTGGCATCTTAGAGACTAACAAATTTATTAGAGCATAAGCTTTCGTGAGCTACAGCTCACTTCATCGGATGCTTCCAGAAAGCCTTTGACAAGGTTCCTCACCAAAGGCTCTTATGTAAATTAAGTTGTCATGGGATAAGAGGGAAGATCCTTTCATTGATTGAGAACTGGTTAAAAGACAGGGAACAAAGGTAGGAATAAATGGTAAATTTTCAGAATGGAGAGGGGTAACTAGTGATGTTCCCCAAGGATCAGTCCTAGGGCCAATCCTATTCAACTTATTCATAAATGATCTGGAGAAAGGGGTAAACAGTGAGGTGGCAAAGTTTGCAGATGATACTAAACTGCTCAAGATAGTTAAGACCAAAGCAGACTGTGAAGAATTTTAAAAAGAAGTTTAATGTGGATAAATGTAAAGTAATGCACATTGGAAAAAATAACTCCAACTATACATACAATATGATGGGGCTAATTTAGCTACAAGTAATCAGGAGAAAGATCTGGGGACTGATCATGGATAGTTCTCTATAGATGTCCACTCAGTGTGCAGTGGCAGTCAAAAAAGCAAAAGGGATGTTAGAATCATTTAAAAAAGGGATAGAGAATAAGACGGAGAATATCTTATTGTCCTTATATCAATCTATTGTACACCCCACATCTTGAATACTGCATATAGATGTGGTCCCCTCATCTTAAAAAAAGATATACTGGCATTAAAAAAGGTTCAGAAAAGGGCAACTAAAATGATTAGGGGTTTGGAACGGGTCCCATATGAGGAGAGAGTAAAGAGGCTAGGACTTTTCAGCTTGGGAAAGAGAAGACTAAGGGGGGATATGATAGAGGTATATAAAATCATGAGTGTTATGGAGAAAGTGAATAAGTAAAAGTTATTTACTTGTTCCCATAATATAAGAACTAGAGGCCACCAAATGAAATTAATGGGTAGCAGGTTTAAAACAAATAAAAGGAAGTTCTTCTTCACTCACCGTACAGTCAACCTGTGGAACTCTTTGCCTGAGGAGATTGTGAAGGCTAGGACTATAAGAGGGTTTAAAAGAGAACTGGATAAATTCATGGAGGTTAAGTCCATTAATGGCTATTAGCCAGGATGGGTAAGGAATGGTGTCCCTAGCCTCTGTTTGTCAGAGGGTGGTGATGGATGGCAGGAGAGAGATCACTTGATCATTACCTGTTAGATTCACTCTCTCTGGGGCATCTGGCATTGGCCACTGTCGGTAGACAGGATCCTGGGCTGGATGGACCTTTGGTCTGACCCAGTATGGCCATTCTTATGTTCTTAAATTGTTTCTTTCTGCATTACATCCTTTAACCTTTGAACTTCACCCTATTGATAAGTTACTCAATTTTGTAAAGGAGTGCTATGAATTGTAGCAGAGCATTCCAGACACTGGCAACAATTCATTGCTATTTCATCACCGAAATGAAGCAGTATTTCTGCATATTCTGCAGTCATAATGAATAGTTCTTTCCACAATTTACAGTCTACTTAACAGTGCTTGAAAGCAGAAAATGAGCATATACTTAAAGTAAATGGCCCTGTGTATATTATCCATAGTATACTTGGTTTGTGTAGGGCATAGCTAACTATGAAAGCCTGATTATGAAAATCTATGATCTTTTAGCACCCTTCCCCAGTGTTACTTCAATAAAGCTGGGGGCTGCTGCCACTTAAATCTATCCGTGTCTGTCTTCATTCACCTACGTGTCCTGATCTTCACTTTCAAAGCCCAGTGCTATATCTGGATCCAGACTTGATACCTGGAGTTTGACAAAGGTAGTGAGCAGAAGAGAATACCTCACAGAAATTAACACACTCCTTATATCAAGAAAGTCAACCAATAGACTGTATTCCAAAAGATGGCCAAGGATTTAGGTGCTGGTTCAGGAAGCAAGAGATCGGACCAAATTCAGTAAAGGTGAAATACACATTATCAGTCTTTCACGTAGGAAGCTTAGTAAGGGAATTAAGCCTGTTTGGTTTCCTGTGCTGTCCTTATGAAATTCATAACTTTATGGAATGGGCCTTGATTTGGAAGAACGGGTTGCATCATGCTGCATGGTATTTGGATAATTATTTTGTTTGCAGGTCGGGCCAATGTGGTATTGGAATATGTGGGATTTTAGAAAGTGCTGATGGTTAAGTTACAGGGGAAATATGGAACCTCCAGTATCCAAATTGCCATAGCTGGGCATTCATATGGACACCTAGTGTGATATTTCCCAGCTACCTAGGGAGAAGGTGGTATAACCCAGATTTCTAGTCACCTCATCCCTGGATCTAAATCGGGGTTCCCAAACTTTTTGCTGGCACAACCCCATTTTAATTATTTGCTGCCAGAATCCCAGACAGCGTGGAGGCTGCCATTTTGAAGAGCAAAATAGCATCCTATGCATAGCGTGATCTCACATGCCCCATAAGTGTGAGATCATGCTGCACGAAGGATGCCATTTTGTAGCATGAAATGGCATCCTCCACACAGTTTGATCTCATACTACTAAGTCACACTGTGTGGAGGATGCACCATATGTGCGAGGTCATGCTGTGCAGAGCAAAATGGCATCCTCCGCATGCTAAGGATCACTGGACCCCCTCTGCTGCTGATGCAGTCCCAAACAGTTTGGGAACAGCTGCTCTAAATAATGCTGGAGTAGAGACTTGTATAAGCCACCTCTCTTTGCTAGAGGACCCATGGAAAGGATGGGTGGGTCCAGGGTCTTCAGAGTGCCATTTAAAGTGGAGGAGACCATAGATTTGCCCCTTTCTCACCTGACCTTCCTCTTCCCCTCTTAGCTGTCCCCTCACCTGCAGCCAACTCCCCTCCCCATGAGATTGACAGGTAGCTGACGAGAGAGTAGAAAAACTGGCCAGGCCAGTCAGAAACCAGCTGGGTGACAACTCTATTTTCCATGTACCTGCTTAAAAGTGGTCAGGCCATGACCCTGGTTTGCTGCCCTCCACCCCTTTCCTCTCTTGGCTCCACAGTCTCTGGGTGGGTCAAGAAGGATATGAGGCTACTCCTTTGTTTCCATTTTAAACAACCGTACGGGTTGGAAGATGTGGAGAGAAGCTGATGAAAGGAAATCTGGGTAGAGGAGGTGCATTGTGCCCACACCCACACAACCCAGTAGTGCAGGGATCTGGGCATATTAACTATACTTTCTGAGTTGTTGTTCTGGTGTGTTTGTTTGTCATTACTGGTTCCATTTGTTGTCTGTAACATATTTATCCTATTTTTCATTCTCCCCATGCTTTCCTTAAATAAAGTGCCTCCTCCTTTAAAAAGCAAACTGCATATTGAGTTTTATCATGGTTTTGCACCTGTTGTAGGTATCATTTGTTTCTTGGAATTTACAAGTAACGGGCCCACTTACCCAGAAATCAGTTACACGAAGGGTCCCAGTAGCAACTTTGTGTCTAGGGGGTCACTACAGTGGAAAATCTGCAAAAATTAATTTTTGGGTGCACTCTGGGCTAAGAACATTAGCCAATTAGAAGCCCTTATTTGACATTTGAATTTTGCCTGTTGTGTGGTGCCCCCTGGTCACAGCCTTTGGTTTCCAGTTTGAGGCAGAGTAATGTACCTGCTCTGCTTCACTAGAGTCACTAAGGAAATGAGGAAGTACTTAGGAACGCAGAAACTGTTTATGTGGGCTTAATAGGATATCTTCGGGAAGAACCAAACTGAATTGACTTGCGTGTTGAATTTCACAGTGAACAGTGCATGTAGTGATGGTGCTTAGAGTGGGCCTGGCAAGGGCTGATAAAGGATATTGGATTCTTTAATTTTTCCCTATCTTGTTGCAATCACAATCACTGCCCACATCTTCCAGATTAGAGATTCTTTTTTGGTGTAACAGTTAGGCTGTGGTCCACATTGGCAGTAGCCCGACAGTGATATCCTATGCAGTAATTCAGCTTGTGGGCAGATTTCAAAGCTTAAAGCTTACTATTTATTTCTCTTTGAATCCTCTGTGCCAGTCCAGATACTTGGGAATAGATCGTCCCTGCCAGCAGATGAAGACAATATACAAAATGCTTTCAGCTATGTAATCCCCCACCCCCACCCTGTATTTAATGGGCTTGCCATTTTACAAAGCTCCAGCGCTGCTGTCTCCAGAAGGTGGAGATCCCATACTTTTGTTGGCTGACCTAGAGATTGGAGAGAAAAGAAAGGCCTATGACTCGAAAACTCCTTTTAGAACTGGGACACCCTCAGTCTTCTCATCCGGTGGGCTGCTTGTTGAAGGATTCAGCACATCTGACTCCCACAGGACCCACAGTGAATCCCAGAGGATGCTGGGACAGCTGCACCTGGCAACTGCAAGAAACTGCCAGGTGATCATCCTCCTTAGTGTACAAAGGATCATGCTCATGAAGTAAGGGGCAATATAGGGGACAAAGCACAACCTGCCCAAATCTGCTTAACAGCCTAAAAGTTTGGGCAGGAAGCAAGGCAGGGCAGTACCCTCAGCACTCTGCTGAGCTAACTAGCAAGTGTGGGGAAACCCTGAGTCCAATGGAGGCCTCAGACCATAGGGATTCCCTCCTTCTCTCTGTGAAATAGGCTGCCTTCCTTCAGAGGCTGAAAGTGCCCATCCCTTTCCTCTGCTGCTCAGGAAGTCTCCAGGCTTTGTTACTCTATGATGTCCCAGTCTCCACAGGGCAGAGAGGCTTTCTCTGGCTCTTCTCCAGCTTGCGATTGCCACTATCACCACTCCCCCACCCCTACCAGTGCTCAGGGATGGGGCACAACATTAATATTCTGTGGCAACTGCCATTAGGGTTGGAAGGGCAAAGTTAGTGAGCAGCAAATCTCCACACACTAGCCTTTGGCTAGGACTACTCGTTCCCAACTTCTGGCTGTGACCACTGCTCCCCGCCTCTCAGAGCTAAGCCAAGCCCCCGCTACTTCCTCCTTTCCTCAGCCAGGCCGCATCCTAGCTGGGAAAATTCCTTCCCAACTCCTTTCAAAGTAGGACGACTGTACGTCCTGTTCTGGCCGGGACAGTCCCCTTTTTAAGCTCTGTCCCTGCCATAGCGACTTTTCTTTTTCTTTTTTTTTGTTACAAAAAAGGGCATTTGTCAAAACTGATCAGTTGGCAAAAGCAAACAAACAAATGCCCAGTTTACCAAAAAAAGTAGGGTGCGCCTCCCCTGGGGGGGCATGGAGGAATGTTGGGAGGTGGTGATGAGAGGTGCTGGGCAGCAGGGCTTGGGGATCAGTCGCAGCCCCAGGAAGCATGGGGCGCAGCCCCAGGAAGCATGGGGCTCAGCCCCAGAGCTTGGGGGGTCAGCCCCAGCCGCGGTCGGCGTAGAGGTTGAGGGGGGCGGGATCAGCCCCAGCTTCACGCAGCGTGGAACTTGAGGGGGAGGGCATCAGTCCCAGCTCCAGCCACTGCCACTGGCAGCATGGGGCATGGAGCTCGGGGGGGTCACCCCAGCCACAGGCAGCACAGGGCTCCAGTGCTCAGCCTGAACCCCAGCTGTGGGTGGCATGGGGCACACAGCTCGGGGCGGGGCTCAGCCCCAGGCAGCGCAGAGCTTGGGAGGGTATAGGTGCTGGAACTAGGGGTGTGGGGCATAGGTGCTCCCCTGGCTTTAAGTGGTTTCCATTGTTTACAGTTTTCATTGGCGCTCTCAGCATCCCCACTATACAAATTGTTCTAGCACTCCTGCGGTGGGGGCGGTCAGCCCCATCCGCAGGTGGCGTGGAGCTCCGGGAGGGTGTGTCAACCCGGCCATGGGCGGCATGGGGCGCAGAGCTCAGCCCCAGCCCTGGGCAGTGGGGGGATGGTGGTTCTGGTGAGTCCTGTGGGGTGGCTCAGACTCAGGCGAGCCCCGACTGACCCATTTTTACTTTAGAAAATATGGTCACCCTACTTCAAAGCCTTCAGACTAGAGGTTATGTGAGTCATGCATGGGTAATAACTTTCTTGCATGAGTGCTAGTATATGTAAAAACATAGCCAAGATGATTTCTATTTCACACTTCAGTGTTTTAATCTAGTCTTGCAGTTTAACACACTCTCTTCCTTAGGCAACTGCATTTTCTATAATCTCTCAGTGAAACATTTAACTTTGGCACAGGAAGTGTTTAAAAATGATCCCCTTTTGAAATTCCAACGGAAAGGTTATGGTGCTTAGCAAGGTTTTGGGGGAAGGCAGGAATGGTTGTAGGACAAAGGCAGGAAAGTCCCTCTGCCAAAAGTATATGTTGTGTGAGAAAATCAGTTTGATTTGTGAGTTAATACAGACAGAGAAAATTAGCATTAAACCTACCTAGTAATTCTTTAGATTTGACGAGTGACAAGCTGTGTTTTACATAACAAAATAAAGGTTGAACTACTAAACCAATTAAAAACAAGACATATAACAAGCATGCATTTTTAAATGTTTAATGTAGCGCTAATTCTAGGAGAAATACCTAACAAGCACACCACAAACACTTTGGGCCAAATGGATTCATTTCTGGAAGATTACAATAGTCGCCTTGAGCTTGTCTTTTCAGTACTTTTGCCATCAGTCAATTAAATTAACTTAGAGTGACTAAGTTGCTCTACCTTGTGAGCTTTTTCTAAAATACCCGTGGCGGGCGTTTGGAAAGGGTAGTGAAGTACAGGAGGTGGGGATTTACATCTCCACTTGAAGCCTACCTTGTCAGTGGGAAACAGGGTGACTGCAGCACAGATGGAGGCGGGTGTGTGATCTGTGCGTGGCTGTCAGGAGCAAAGGTTTAACTAGTTATTTTTGGAGTGTATCGTACCGATGAGAAGCTTACACAACAACAGACCCCCCCGCGTCATGTCAAAGATCATTGCATGGGCAGGCGGTGAAGTATCGCCCGTCGCAGGAGAGGAAAAAGCGAAAGCGAAAGCGACTGCATGGAAACTAGCAGGAATCTAAGCACCCAGACAAGACAAAGCGTGAAGAAAGAGATGGTCCTGTTTATAACCGACATGGTGATTTAGGTTGAAAAATGGAGGTAATCGCAAGCCGGAACAGCAAGGAAGGCCGATGGACACCCAAATAAGGTACAAAACGGCCTCTGTTTTAATACTCGATAAGGGGAGAGATCAAAATCTGCAACCGTTTTTGTCTGAGAATTCAGGTTGGACTCAGGAAGACGGTAAGAAGGAAGTGGGACTGTATTACCCAGGATGGGAGCAGAGATCTACATAAATCGGAGTCAGCTAGCAGCTAGCCCTTCGCAGCAGTTTGATTTAAGTATAAGGGAGAGTTTTATACTTTTAAAAAGCAACCAATTTTAGTCTCAACTATTAAGAAATAGATTGGATAGCCTAATCATGAGGGTCTGTGTTTGGCGCTGCAGTCCCTTGTCTGAGCAAACGAAGATATGTTGGGAGGGATGAAACGAGCAAATATTTATTATGATGCCAAGGTGGGGGTTTTTTAATTCCAAATTTACTACACCCTCAGGATAAGGAGCCAAGAATGTCTACGAAATATTTTACTAAAGACGCTTATCTGCCAGTTTTTTGAAGGAACCATTGGATTTAGAGAGATCAAGGGAAGTAGATGAGAAGTAATTATTGAAGAGAAGTGTACAACTTTTTTTTTTTTTGGTGGTGGTGGGGGGAGTCTGTATTTCCCTCTGAGAGCCAAAGTGCCCTCTAATTTTTGACTGGCCATGGGCGCAAAACATTTCTTCTGTGCAAATTTTTGACAGGCCGTGTGCGCAAAAAAAATTCTGTGCACATTTTTGTGCTTCTGTGCAAATTTTTATGCGCTCGGTGTTTTGTCGTGTGTGCGGGGTTTAGGATCTGTGTGCGGGCGCACATGCGCACAGCTTAGAGGGAACAGTGCGGAGAGCTCTTCTTCTGTTTTAGTATCAATTAATGCTAACCATGGCTTTTTATTGGGCCCTTTCTAGTTTCACTCTCTCTCCTGCAAGTGATTGTGGGTCTGTTTGGGAGTGAGGCTGGAGCTGAGTTGCGCTGCTGTTGCTACTTTCTCTTTGTTTGATGTAAGGTTTGGGTTTTTTTGTTTTGTTTAGGATTGGTGTTGGTTGTGGGTGTAGTTTTGGCCTTGCAGGCCAGCCTTGCTGGCACTCCTTTGACTCCCCAGCCGTGGCATGCAGACACCACCCATTCTCACAGGTGGTAAGGTTCTTGATCTATGGTGATGATTTGCAGAGCTCACCTTCAAAAATCTGCTTCCATGAAGGAGGATGCCCTGGCGAGAGGAAAGCAGATCACTTGTAAGAATCTAATGTATGCCTCCTGCATGAGCAAAGCAGTTTGTTAGCACACTGAGCCTTGTTAATCTGGTTGCTGTGTGATGGATACCAGTGCGTCCTTGTTCTGCCTCCCTCTGTGTTAGCTATTAGCATTGCCATTTCTCATGTGCTCCCTTTCATAGGGAATTGAGCTGCTGACCAGAGATTTTACAAGATATGGTTAGGTCACTAGTCCCATTAGAAGAATCCCTTCTAATATATAAAGCCCCAGCAGCTCAGCAGGTCCTGTCCTTTCATAGAGAGGTTATCAAATACTGCCTCTAAATCTTTGGAAGGTTCCCTGAAGTATAGAATTGGTGATTGATGATATTTTGTCTGTGGCTGAGGTTTTGGCTTGCTTCTAAGTGGGAGCCTGACACGTTTCATCAAGCAGCCTTCTGAGAAGAACCAAGCAGCCTCTAGGAAGAATGCACCTGGGACTGAGGTCGCATCTATGAAAGGCTCTGGGCACATCTGTGAGTCATCTGAATGAAGTCCCACAGTGAATAGAAATACTAACAGCAGAGGGAACCCTATGCTTTGAAGGTGCTGCAAAGTGATCACTTTAGTCTCTGGCGTTGGGGAGCACAGTGTTCTATGAGCAAACCTAGCACATTCTGAGTGGGCTGCTGAGGGCAGTGGGTGTGGGGATTTTCCAGCAGCCACTATCATCCTCCCAGTCCTTACAGCCTCCCCCCCGTTAGTCACTTTGCAGCTACCTCCCTTAATGTCTCACCCTGAGACGTGGTGACTGTGGGTCTGGGACCAATGGGGATGATGACCTCATGGACCATCTGGTCCTGAACTCAAGATGCCATTAGCAGTTTGCTTGATGAGAGCAAGGGTTAACATGGGTGGACATGAAGGGTATGTTTTCTAAACCTAACCTGATTTTATTGTCTGCTGGGTATACTGTGAGACATGTTCTGTCTGAGTTTGACAGGACAAAAAGTGATGACCTAAGTGCATGTTCCCTTACTCAGTAGTAATGCCAGGGGCTAGTGATCATGTGGTTTATTTCCTTTTTAAACCCTCCCTGTAGAGAGCATGGAAAGTAACATTATAGCAGGTTAAAAACAAACCAATCATCCTTACTTCAATGACATGAATGGGGCATCTGCTTGATTGTGTTCTCTGTTTCTATCTATTTTATTTCCTCTCCCTCATTGTAGGAATTTTACATTTTATACCAACCAATCTTCTATTTATTATTTCTTCATTTCTATGTTTGCTTCTCCTCCTGCTTTTGTGTTACATGGAAATGTGTTGCGGTCCACTGGGGGAAGTTTGAAACATGTTATATTTAACACAGGGGTGAAGAGGGCTTGAACTGAAAGCTCTCGAAGAGAGGCAGGTGGTAGTGTCCGGGATCACTAGATAGCATGTTGTATTTTTGAGAATACTTCCCATGAGCAGAAGTAATCAGTTTTTCAGATTTTCATTTTGTTTAGATTATAACAGTAGTCAACATGCTCTCTTTATCTGTCCAGTTCTTACCCTCTTCTTTCAGAGCATGAGAATCCTGGCCGGGTATGGTCTTCTGTGGAAATAATATGTGAAGAGGCTGTAGGGAGAAAGACATTTCACTCCACCCACTCCTCTAACACAGGCTGTAACTCATCTCTCAGCATGCAGCTGCCAATAAGCCTGAAGGATGCCAGAGCCGCCCAAAAAGCATGGCTATCAAATTTGCCGAATTATGCAATCCAGCTGCAATATCTCTCTCTCTCTCTCTCTCTCTCACACACACACACACACACACACACACACACACACACACACACACACTCTCTGTGGTTGCACTAGCCATGTTTTGGGGACCATAGATATGACAAGAAGGACCCAACCAGGGAAAACACAGTCCGTGGCCACCCACTGATTTGGACTTTGAAGCCAAAATGAAATTTTTTGGAGAGATTTAGTTTATGTAGGGGCAGAGAAGATTAATTTCATCTCTTCAAAGAAGGAATTAGGTAAACTCTACCATATATAAAATAAATAATTACACATTTATAATTGGTAGAACATCTGCCATACAAATTTGATCACAAAACACTTCATAGAATTTTCATAAATGGTCCCACTTTAGAATAATAGATAATAGTGGGGGAAAGAATTTGCATAATATATAGCAAGGGAAAACAGATACTTGTAGCTAAGATTTGAAATGATTGCAAGCTGATGAAGGAGAGAGACACAGGAAGGCTTTTTTGATGGCAGGAGCAGCAGAAGTAACCTCACTTGCACGGAGAGAGGCAAAAAATGGAGGATCAGAGAAGTCTGGTGAACTACTGATGGGCACAGTCTGAAAGAAACCATGTTAAGTGAAATCCTGAAGATGTACAGCCTGCTAGGTTAGATGCTAATACTAAAGTAGGCAGGGTGGAGAACTAAGGGTTAGTCAGATTACTTAGAGCTCCTAGAACTGCATTATCAAATTCCTCCTACAAGAACATAAGAATGGCCATATTGGGTCAGACCAAAGGTCCATCTAGCTCAGTATCCTGTCTTCCAACAGTGGCCAAGGCCAGGTGCCCCCGAGGGAATGAACAGAACAGGTAATCATCAAGTTATCCATCCCCTGTCGCCCATAAAGATAGATTATTGCAATTGTTTAAACTATTTCTTGGTGAGAAATGTCCACTCTTTCACATTTCATTGCCCATCCATAATTTCCACCAAGGAAGTTCAGAATATTAAATAGCAAATTGTCAGCGTGTGTAGAAAGTACTATACATCTTTAGCACAAAAAGTGGAAGGCAAATCTTTCTGGAAACAGATCTGCAAATTCTGTCAAACTGAAAAATAAAAAGGGAAAAAAAGTTTGTATAAATCACAAAAACATATAATGTATCTTGTATTGCACACTTTGTATCAGTTGGTGGGTATTTCCCATCTATTTTCTCTCAAGGGCATTCCCCAGTAGTCATAAGCAGAATTAGTCACTCCTGGAGCTTCAAACTGTGCTCCACAAGACTTTAAAGCAACTTTTAAGTAGTGTACAGGAGCCAGTTCAATGAGGAAGAAAAAAATCTGATAAGCCGTGAGATGGATTAAATAAGGTAAAATTAAATAATCAGAACTACTAGTTTCTTTGCTGGGTGTCATTTTAAATGAAAGCTCAGGCCTGTGTGTCCACTAAGCAGAAACTGACAAGTACAGGATGCTGACTCAGTGAAGCTATTGTGGTTTTATTTTGTTTATGAGAGAGCATCAGAGATACAAAATTAGCCACAGTATTTATTCTGTTGAATTTTGCATTGTGTAGCACTGCATGTGTAAATTTCTTAAACTTTAAAATGGTGCTAAAGCCGTTCAATGAGTGTGTGAGCCAATCCCTCTCCCTTAACTTTTACTAAAATCAAATGAGTCATTGCAACTAACACCCAATTTGTTCTGTCTATTCTACATAGATATTCAAGCTTCCATGGAAATGTTCACAAGAGAAATGGCTTGTCTGTGGGTCATTGGCCAAAATTGAGCTCTCCCCACAAAAATGTCTAGTGCTAGCTGCTGCCTTTCATCCATCAGCTGTCTGCATGTCAGTGGCACTGTATGTATATAAAGCTTGAGTTGAGACAGTCAAGATCTCTGAGATAAAGCATCGTGCTTCCCTACAACTGTACCAGTTAGCTAGAAAACCAAGATTTAAGCAGTTGCGAGCACTTGGGCAAAAATATTTTATCACAGTATTTATTTCAGTTCTCATATCACTGATTTCTTCTTTCTCTCTTCCTCTTCCTAATTGTGTGTGGATTTTCTTTTTTTAATGTATGCTGTGGTATGTACTTTTATTAGTGACGGCAAGGTCGAATAAGTGTGCCTTGCACTTGGAATGGAAGATGGTGAAGCTTAAAATAGTACATAGATTCTGCCAGTATTCATTCCAGTCTTGGATTAGCCTTCAAGAAAACTGTCTCCTGCATAAAATAATTATTTTTCCAGTACACAGTTCCATTGCATCAGAGGAGCAAGGTTATAATGGTCCTCCTCCGGGTGTTTTAGATGATTTTTTTAGTATTGTAGACCCAAATCCTTAAGCATTTTGAAGGTAAGTGCTGAAATCTTCAACTAGATAGGATATTCTTTGGCTAGCCAATGTAGTGATTTGAAGATATCTTTCAAGTTTGCACACAGTATTAGTTGTACTTTCCTGTGGGCTACTGTTTTATGCCAAAGTAGGCTATGTTGCTGTAGTCCAGTTGGGAGGTAACAAAGGCATATATTATTACCAAGGCCAAATCATCCATCAGTGTGGGGGCCAGACTCTCATTCAGCTGTAAATGGTGGAATCCTAGGAAAAACGTAGGGCTGGAAGGGACCTCCAGAGGTCATCAAGCCCAATCCTCTGGGCTGAGGCAGAACCAAATAAACCTAGATCATCCCTGACAGATGTTTGTCTAACCTGTTCCTAAAAACCTCCAATGATGAGGATTCCACAACCTCTCTTGGAAGTCTGTTACAGAGCTTCATTACCCTTATCATTAGAAAGTTTTCCTAATATGTAACCTAAATCTCCCTTGCTGCAGATAAAGCCCATTGCTTCTTGTCCTACCTTCAGTGGACACAGAGAATAATTACAGGTTTCAGAGTAGCAGCCGTGTTAGTCTGTATTCGCAAAAAGAAAAGGAGTACTTGTGGCACCTTAGAGACTAACAAATTTATTAGAGCATAAGCTTTCGTGTAGCTCACGAAAGCTTATGCTCTAATAAATTTGTTAGTCTCTAAGGTGCCACAAGTACTCCTTTTCTTTTAGAGAATAATTGATTCTCATTGTTTTTACAGTATCCCTTAACATATATGGAGACTGTTATCAAGTCCCCCGCCAGTCTTCTTTTCTCAAGAATAAACATGCCCAGTTTTGTAAATCTTTCCTCCTTGGTCCGGTTTTCTAAAGCTTTTATCATTTTTGTTGCTACCCTCTGGACTCTCTCCAGTTTGTCCATGTTTTTGAAAGTGTGGTGCCCAGAACTGGACCCAGTACTCCAGCTAAGGCCTCACCAGTGCTGAATGGAGCAGGACAATTACCTCCCACATCTTACGTGTGGCACTCTTGTTAATATACCCCACAATATTAGACTTTTTTCCACAGCTTGCATCACATTGTTGACTCATATTCAGTTTGTTATCCACTGTAAATCTGAAATCCTTTTCAGCAGTGCTACCATCTAGCCAGTTATTCCCCATTTTGTAGTTGTGCATTTGATTTTTCCCTGACATTGGCCACTCTCAGAAATCCCAGAGATTCTCCGCACCCAAAAGAGCAGTGTTCCCTAATTTTACCTTTAACCACCGCTCAGATAAAACTACACAGCACTTGTAATTCAACGAAAAAAGGTTTATTTAAGAACGAATAGAGATTCCACTAGGAACACCAGAGAATGATGGAAACAAATGATTATAATACAAAACAAAATCATAAAACATGAACTAGGGCCTACTCTTTAAAAGTTTCCTTTTCTATCTAATAAAGTAGATTTCAGTCTGTTGCAGATCTGGCTGGCTTCCCAGGAACCAGGATCCAAACTTTCATGAAAGTTGCTTAACAAAATGAATGGATACTGTGCTTAATTATCTATGAGATGACAACTCCAAATGTGGAATTACAATTCCACACATTTAGTTTTAAACAATTTTATTCTTTCCTTTTTTATTTGTTCTGCATGGTTTTTTTTAAGAGTGTTTTTTGCATTTATTCATTCGATTTTAAGGGTAAATGAAATAGTGTATTTGGTTTATTATTCAGTTATTGCAGACATGGTGAATTTGTACAAGAATAGTGCTGTCTTAAATATCATTCCAATAGTGATCCGTGACCAATAATAAACACTGAATTGTCAAATGGCGATTTTTCAGATCTTTGGTGTGCTAGTTAATGAGATAACTAGCAAGTGAAAAAGATTACCGCACACATTGTGTATAGGGTTGCCAACTCTGATTGAAGCTATTCCAGGAGATTTTTTTTGCTCCCAACATGACATAATGTCACTTTCTTAAAATATCCTATTAAAATCTCCTGGATTGCTTTCGATAGTCAACAGGAGATTGATGCCAATTCCGGGAGACTCCCAGCCAATCCTGGAGGGTTGGCAACCCTAATTGTATATGTGGCATGTTCACGACAATAGTGTATGGCAGTCTAATCAATGCAACCACTAACAGCATTAGATTGACTTACATTTCAGAATTTGTGAAGGAAGAACTTGAGTTGATTAAACACAATCAGTGCCTTGTGAAGGCCTGGGTGTCATGTGGGGATAATTCCATAAAGAATGAGCAAAAAATTTGCAGATACAATCTTTCATGGTAACCAGGTCTCAATATACTAGATTCTATCAGTGACAATATAGCAATATATTACTAGTGTAAAAAAAAAAAAAAGTATATTCTTCTCTTTTACCAGTAAGAAGAATTACCTAGCTTGCATCATCCTGCAGATTTTAAAGCCCTACTTATTAATGAGATACTCAATATTACATTTGGACAGCTGTCAACAACTTAGCCTGTACTCCTCCTACATGTGTGTTACTGTTAAAATGCTGGTAATAGAATGGCAATAAAGACTACTTCTTAAGAAAATAATTAAAATCTTAGAAGCTGTTGACTTCGATAATGCTAATGGCATTGAAATATAAATGTTATTTATAGAAACATGGGAAACACTTGGCCAAGATGGGATGGCTGCCAGAGAAAGAGTAACCCAGAAGTAGCGAATGGTGAACAGAAACCCACGTTAAAACAAAGGACTAGGTCAAACAGTTGTTCAAACCAAGAAGTTCCACAGGAGAGCAATCTACAATCATGCAAAGGGGAAGCAAACAGAGATTTAATCCAGGAAAAGCAAGATGATAACATTTCTGAAGACTCTGACAAATTAAGGTAACGTTTTGGGTTTTGTTTTATATGTTTCTGATGGCATTGCCTTCTATTTGAATGTCTCAGTATATTCAAAGCATTTTTAAAAATGAATATTAAAAAATAACCCAGCACCCTGTATTTGTCTAAACAGATAAGCACCTTACTATTTTACAGAGGATAGTGCCATCCCAGGTCACTTTGACTTCAGATATCCTTATACAAGTGTCCTCTTTAAAAATTGGGAGCTAAATATGTGCTAAATGCTACTGTGTGCTAGATGTATACCCATTCTCTAGTTATTGAAGTTCTTTTCTCTTTTTCTATATGAGAACATTTTCAAACTATTTTATAAGTATTTACTCCTCTTTTTATTCTCACCTATATTATCTAGAAAAATTGTATCCCTTTGAGGGAAAAAGATACTGCATGAAGGCACAAGTCTTTATTCTTTTCTAACCACCAGTTTTCAACTTTGTGGGTGCTTGTGAATTTGATGCTTGTGAAAGGAATAGGATTTAAAATAGATCAGTACATAGAACTCATATAGCTGGAACAATGGCTATGCAAATGTAGATTTATCAGTGTTGCCCCCACCATAGGTGTTGGAACTAGGGATGTTAGGGGTGCTGCTGGATAATAATAATGGATATAACCCATTATATCCAGGATTTACAGTTTGGTTCAATGGCTCTCAGCACCCCGACTATAAAAATTGCTTCAGCACCCCTGCTACGCACTTCAATCCTAGTGAACTAAGTGGTCCAGCTCTAGTACTGAGAATAATGCACTATCTGACCCTTCGATCCTTGGCCTCTCAGCTTAAATTGCCAATGAGGATCCCAATTGTGATAGTTTTTATGATGCAAGCACCAGTTCATTAGGAACTAGACTAAGTCCATTAAGTCACTTTATATAGGTCACAGAGTAGCCATCAGGTTTCGGTCACTACCAAGGTTGGCTGCGTTTGAACTGGTGATCTATAAATGAAAGGTTTCATATCCTATGGCAAATCTGATCAAAATGTTTTTTTTTTTTTTTAGTTTTTCTCTCAAAACTTACATTTCTCACTTTTTGTCTATTCACACTGATTTCCTCAATTTTTCTTCTGTATTTAACAGTGTAGGCCCTGACTATATTCAAAAAATTTTTGAGCATAATCCTGACTTGTATTTGTAGTTTCAAAAAGTATTTATTTTATCAGTCTTTTTTTTCTATTTTTGACCTTCGTCCATGTGTCTTTTGTTTGTAATGTTATGAGTGTGGTCATTAGTGTTTTCGGTTTTATATTATACAGTCCTTGTGCAGGGTTCTCATTGTCTTAGCAGAAGAAACTCTTGGAGTACTATACTTACGAATGGATAGCTCATCTCAAAACATTTGAAACAATTTGCTCTAAAGTGAAAACCGTTACTTAGTTTTTTGTTTTTTCCTTTTCCTCCTCTGATTATTTTCTCCCTATATTTTAGTGTTTATTTCCCTTAGATTTCTTCAGCCTGTTTTTGCCCAGATTAATTCTACATTGCTATAGAAAAGAGTATCGGACTGTATATAGGCATTAACTCCTTTCAGGGGTTCTCAGGACAAATTTTTTGGTGGCCTCAGAGTGCAGCCATCAACTCTTGCTGGTGGCCGCTCTCACAGTTTTTCCTAAAATACTTAATTAGCTTTAGGAAAACCAAATAAATAGGCAAATATACATGTCCACATCATTGAAACTTACTTATTGCTAGCTAGCAAGTCTGTTGTGAAAAGTGATATTAACAAACATACAAGTATCACTTCACAGCAGATTTACTCAGCCCTGGCAAGCCTGGGTTCAAATTAAGCCCTGGATGGAGGGTCATGGAAGGCAGTGGGGGCCAGAGGAGATCGGGGCAGGGGGGTAGGCAATGCGGGGGCTGGAGCCTGAAGCCCTGCAGCCAGAGCAGAGATCACAAACTCAAATCACCATGAGGGCCACATGAGGACTAATACATTGGCCGGTAGGGAACTCACAGGCTGCCTGCTCCTACAGCACTGTGCCCCAGGTGACTCCAGAAGAGGGCAGGGCCCAACCCCTGCTGTTGGCTCCAGCAACCAACACCAAGGTAGTGCATCCAGGAGCACTGGAGAGGAGGAGGGGGCACTGCTTTGCCCTCTTCCCCCACCCTTTCATCACTGCCCAGGAGGATGTGGCTGCAAGAAAAGCCACTGGTGGCTGCATTTGAGAAACACTGTTTTAAACTATTAGAAGTCACTGGTGATGTCATTGAAAAAGTGATTTCCTTAACATTTCACTTTCCGGTAAAGGCTGATTTTTTTTTCCTATGTAACCTCCATGTGAAGATAGTTTGGACATTACTATAGCAATTTCTTATGAAAATAAGAAAAGCCTGGGTTTTCTATAATCTTTTCAGAGTATTAGTTATTTCAGTTTATCTTCTTTCAATCATAATGTCAAAGGAATTACTATCACTAATTTTTTTCAACCTATATAGGCTTTTCATAATGTCCTCTTATTATATCTAGTTGCTTCCTCTGCTTTTATCTTAAATTTAATTTCTCTTTCCTTTTCAGGCACACCCCATTCAAATACCTGCTAACTATTCATAGATACTAAGGTCAGAAGGGACCACTCTGATCATCTAGTCCAACCTCCTGCACAGCGCAGGCCACAGAATGTCACCCACCCACTCCTGTGAAAAACCTCACCCATGTCTGAGCTATTGAAGTCCTCAAATCATGGTTCAAAACTTCGAGGGAGCAGAGAAGCCTCCCTCCAGTCAACCATGCCCCATGCTACAAAGGAAGGCAAAAAAAAACCTCCAGGGCCTCTCCAATCTGCCCTGGAGGAAAACTCCCTCCCGACCCCAAACATGGCAATCAGCCAAACCCTGAGCACATGGGCAAGATTCACCAGCCAGATACCCAGGAAAGAGTTTTCTATAGTAAATCAGATCCCATCCATCTAATATCCCATCTCAGGGGATTTGGCCTATTTACCCTGAATATTTAAAGATCAGTTACTTACCAAAATCCCATTATCCCATCATACCATCTCCTCCATAAACTTAGCGAGTAGAATCTTAAAACCAGATAGATCTTTTGCCCCCACTGCTTCCCTTGGAAGGTTATTCCAAAACTTCACTCCTCTGATGGTTAAAAACCTTCGTCTGATTTCAAGTCTAAACTTCCTGGTGGCCAGTTTATACCCATTTGTTCTTGTGTCCACATTGGTGCTGAGCTTAAATAATTCCTCTCCCTCTCCTATATTTATCCCTCTGATATATTTATAGAGAGCAATCATATCTCCCCTCAACCTTCTTTTAGTTAGGCTAAACAAGCCAAGCTCCTTAAGTCTCCTTTCATAAGACAAGTTTTCCATTCCTCGGATCATCCTAGTAGCCCTTCTCTGTACCTGCTCCAGTTTGAATTCATCCTTTTTAAACATGGGAGACCAGAACTGCACACAGTATTCTAGGTGAGGTCTCACCAGTGCCTTGTATAACGGTACTAAAACCTCCTTATCCCTACTGGAAATGCCTCTCCTGATGCATCCCAAAACCACATTAGCTTTTTTCACAGCCATATCACATTGGCAGCTCATAGTCATCCTATGATCAACCAATACTCCAAGGTCCTTCTCCTCTTCCGTTACTTCTAATTGATGCGTCCCCAACTTATAACTAAAATTCTTGTTATTAATCCCTAAATGCATAACCTTACACTTCTCACTATTAAATTTCATCCTATTACTATTACTCCAGTTTACAAGGTCATCCAGATCCTCCTGTATAATATCCCGATCCTTCTCCGAATTGGCAATACCTCCCAGCTTTGTATCATCTGCAAACTTTATTAGCACACTCCCACTTTTTGTGCCAAGGTCAGTAAGAAAAAGATTAAATAAGATTGGTCCCAAAACCGATCCCTGAGGACCTCCACTGGTAACCTCCCTCCAACCTGACAGTTCGCCTTTCAGTAGGACCCGTTGCAGTCTCCCCTTTAACCAATTCCTTATCTACCTTCTGATGTTCATATTGATCCCCATCTTCTCCAATTTAACTAATAATTCCCCATGTGGCACGGTATCAAATGCCTTACTGAAATCTAGGTAAATTAGATCCACTGCATTTCCTTTATCTAAAAAATCTGTTACCTTTTCAAAAAAGGAGATCAGGTTGGTTTGGCATGATCTACCTTTTGTAAAACCATGTTGTATTTTGTCCCATTTACCATTGACTTCAATGTCCTTAACTAATTTCTCCTTCAAAATTTTTTCCAGGACCTTGCATACTACAGATGTCAAACTAACTGGCCTGTAGTTACCCGGATCACTTTTTTTTCCTTTCTTAAAAATAGGAACTATATTAGCAATTCTCCAATCATTCGGTACTACTCCTGAGTTTACAGATTCATTAAAAATTCTTGCTAATGGGCTTGCAATTTCAGGTGCCAATTCCTTTAATATTCTTGGATGAAGATTATCTGGGCCCCCCGATTTAGTCCCATTAAGCTGTTTCAGTTTCGCTTCTACCTCTGATATGGTAATATCTACCTCTATATCCTCCTTCCCATTTGTCATGCTACCATTATCCCCAAGATCCTCTTTAGCCTTATTAAAGACTGAGGCAAAGTATTTGTTTAGATATTGGGCCATGCCTAGATTATCTTTAACCTCCGCTCCATCCTCAGTGTTAAGCGGCCCCACTTCGTCCTTCTTAGTTTTCTTCTTATTTGTATGGCTATAGAACCTTTTACTATTGGTTTTAATTCCCTTTGCAAGGTCCAACTCTACTCGACTTTTAGCCTCTCTCACTTTATCCCTACATCTTCTGACCTCAATTAGGTAGCTTTCCTTGCTGATCCCTCCCATCTTCCACTCCCTGTATGCTTTCTGCTTCTTCATAATCACCTCTCTAAGATGCTTGCTCATCCAGCTTGGTCTACAACTCCTTCCTATGAATTTTTTCCCCTTTCTTGGGATACAGGCTTCCGATAGCTTCTGCAACTTTGATTTAAAGTAATCCCAGGCCTCCTCTCCCTTTAGATCCATAAGTTCCTCAGTCCAATCCACTTCCCTAACTAATTTCCTTAATTTTTGAAAGTCAGCCCTTTTGAAATCAAAAACCCTAGTTGCAGATTTATTTTTGTTAATCCTTCCATTTAGTTTGAACTGAATTAGCTCATGATCACTTGAGCCAAGATTGTCCCCTACAACCATTTCTTCTATGAGGTCCTCGCTACTCACCAAAATTAAATCTAAAATGGCATCCCCTCTAGTCGGTTCAGCAACTACTTGATGAAGGAATCTATCAGCTATCGCATCTAGGAAAATCTGAGCCCTATTATTATTACTAGCACTGGTCCTCCAGTCTATATCTGGGAAGTTAAAGTCTCCCATGATCACGCAGTTTCCATTAGTATTTACTTGATTAAAGACATTAAAAAGGGTTCTATCCATATCCAAATTAGATCCCGGAGGTCTATAGCACACCCCAAGCACTATCGTAGGAGAGGCTTTACTAGTTTTCTTCCCCAATGTAATTTTTGCCCAGACGGACTCTGTCTTATCCATTGCATCGCTTCTTATTTCTTTACATTCTAACTCATCGTTGATATACAATGCTACTCCACCCCCTTTACCTTTGTTTCTGTCTTTCCTAAACAGCACATACCCTTCAATACCTGTAGTCCAGTCATGACTACTATTCCACCATGTTTCTGTTATCCCTATAATATCTGGTTTCACTTCCTGCACCAGTAGCTCTAGTTCCTCCATTTTGTTACCTAGACTCCTCGCATTGGTGTACAAACATCTTAATTTTTGCTGTTTGGCCTCGCTCACATTTTGTACCTATTAGGCACGGTCATTCTACAGCCAGTATAACCTATTAGACTAGTATCCACACCGCCCTCGCTCCTTATATACATTCTCCTACCCACGGCTGTATCCTTTCTTACTTCATCTTCTTCCCTCTCAATGCTAAAATCTGGCGTGGAGATTTTCTGGACATCTCCCATCCATCTCCCCCCAATTCCTAGTTTAAAGCTCTCTTTATCAGTTGTGCCAGCCTCGATCCTAGAAGTCTATTTCCTTCCCTACTCAGATGAAGTCCATCCCGAGAGAACTGACCTCTGTCCGTGAATGCCTCCCAGTGGCCATACATCCCAAAGCCCTCCTTATAGCACCACTGCCTAAGCCATCTGTTGACAGTCATAATCTTGTCAGACCTATGTTGCCCTTCTCTAGGAACAGGAAGGATCCCGCTAAAGATCACCTGAGCCTCAATTTCCTTAAGCGTCTTCCCCAGCCTAGCATAGTCTCCCTTGATACTTTCCAGCGAGAATCTGGCTGTATCATTTGTTCCCACATGAAGGATAATTTGGGGATTCTTTCCCGCTCCCTTGAGGATCCTTTTCAACCTCAGGTCTACATCCCGTATCTTAGCACCCAGAAGACAGCACACCCTTCTATTCTCAGGATCAGCTCTAGTTACAGGCCTGTCTATTCTTCTCAATAAAGAGTCCCCGATCACATAGACCTGCCTTTTCCTGGTAACAGTGGTATTCTCCAGTCTCTCCCCTGTTCCCTCTGGCTACAAGTTCTTTCCATTTCTATTTTCCCTTACAATCCTCTTCAACCCATCCTGTATCCTCCTGGGGCTCATATTTGGTGTAGTCTCCCTTGACTCTTTCCCTTTTCCTATAGGACTAGCCTCTCTTCTCTTCTTCCTTACCGTTCCACCTTCAACAAGTACCTGCTGAGCCCCTTCTTCATTTTCCAACTCTGCAAACCTGTTCCTAAGCTCTGTTTCTCCTTCCCTAGCCCGTCTTTTTCTCTGCCTGGTTCTTTGAGTCACATGTTTCCACTGACCACTTTCCTCACCCAGTCTCTTCTCAAAATTCCCCAGCCCTGCTTCCATCTGTGAGTCTGAGCTTTTCCCTTCAGATACCTCATATCTTTGCTCCATCATCTGCTCAAACCCCTTCCTAAACTCAACAAGACTTTCCACCTGCATCTTTTCCTCCATCAGCTCTATCAGACAACATTTCATGCAGAAAAAACTCTTACCGGTTCCCCCCTCCAGGATCATGTACATACCACAGCTTCCACATCCAGTCATCCTCAATGTGTCTTTCACTGCAGGAGTCATTCCCACAGCTGCCTCTGTATCTGTCATCTCCTTCCCACCTAAATCCTGTTCATCTGGGAAACACAAGCCACACCAAAAAGACCACACACCCCCCAGCAAAAGCAAACCCCAAACAAGCACCACAATCCAAACTCCCACTCAAACTCCCCTGTTTAGAGCTCTGTTTGCTAGCGCCTGTGCCGCTGCCTGACTGGCTGGCTACCTTTATAGGGCCCCTAGTCAGAAGCCCCACCCCCTAGGCAGGGCTCAGCTGCTCTCTCAGCACAAAGCCCACCCCCTAATCAGGCTCAGCTGCTCTCCCAGCACAAAACCCCTACACACACACAAATACAAATACTAAAAATACAAAACCAAGTACAACTACCTTCTCCTCCAACAGAACTCCCACTCAAACTCCCCTGTTTAGAGCTCTGTTTGCTATTCATGTCTCCCAATGATAAATGATATGTTCATTTAGCTATTTCACTCTTTTTTTTTCATGTCTCCGATAAATTCTTGTTAATTTCGACTGCTTCTGTAGTCCCTTTCCATTTCTGTGTATCTTCCTCAGAAATTGCCTAAAACTGAACATGTGCACTGTGCAGTGGAGAGGGGCAGTTCCTTTGTCATGCCATTCTGCCTTTATGAACTGCAAGTCGAGGCTTGCATTTGCATAGCACTACAAGTGTTCGTCTGCCTCCCTACCCCCTGCTGCATCCCAGGTCTGGCTTGGATTGTTAGTCCCAGACATATCAGGCTCTGTGTTATCCAAACAGACTCTCATTCTAGTCCTTTCTCATTTTCCTTTATTCAGAGCAATCTCATTTTTTCCTTCCCCTGCGCTCTGCACTCCTGGGAGAATTCTGCGCCATTGCGCAATGCAGAAATTTGCAGAAATTAAGGTGCACACAGAATTTCATTCCCCCCACAGAAACGGGCTGCAGTGCTGCTGGCTGCCACTAGAGGCTGCTGGACCCAGCAGAGCCCAGCTCACACACAGAAGACAAGGCCAGGGGGAGGGGGAGGGAGCTAGAGGGTTCCCGGCAGCTGTAGTTCCCAGCACTCCCTGAGGGAAGGAGTTGGCAGCGCGCAGGAAACTCCGTGCAAGCCTGGGACCAAGCATCAGGCTGTTTCTCCCTCTGGATCTCTGGGGGGAGGGGGTGCAGGCATCTGAGCAGGGGGCCTCCTTGACTGGTCTCTGGGGGGGAGGAGGTTTGGGTGTGTTGGCTGGGGGGGAACCCTGGCTGGGCTCTAGGTGTGGAGGGCTTGTGGGTGTCTGGCCCGCCTACTGGGCTTGGGGGGGGTGGGGTTGTGAGCATCTGGCCCCATAGCTGGGCTCTGGAGTGGAGCAGAGAAACAGGAACTGGGTTGTCATAGGGGTTTCTTTAACACTCTATTCCTGGGGGAATTTTTGGGTGTGTCTGTATTGTTACAGACATACTTGCTGACAGATATTTGAAATAAATTGCCAAAATAATTGAAATTGGTGTGATTATGTAGTGTTATTTTGACAAATAAAATTTGAAGAATTTTAGAATATTGTGTGCAGAATTTTTAATTTTTTGGCACAGAATTCCCCCAGGAGTAACTCTGTTTGCCTGTGTGCATGTGTGATAGGTGTGTGAGTGACTCAACATGGTTTCCCCTTCTTTTGCATACCCTGAGCCCATGGGAAGTTGCATATGGCACCCCACTGCTTCCATCCTTGCCCAAGCTTCTATATCCCACCTACCTGCTCCCTCCTGACTTCTGTATTGTCCGCAAGTCCTATCTCTTTCTTCACTACCCACCTGTGAAATTGGTATGGCCCAACTCCTGGGCTGTTTAGCAGCATCTTAGCAGGGCTGGTGATACCACTGGAGTGGGCGGGGAGGAGGAGGAAATGGCCATTGTCAGTGTGCGTGTGCTGAAGGAGGTCATGGGAGTGAGCTAAGGTGATATTAATTTAACAATAGGCATTCTGCACATTTGCTATAGGAAAAGTGGAGGAAGGGAAAAGACACATTTTCCATGCATGCATCAACAGCTGAGCATGATACAAGAAGAGGCTTACTGTACACTTGTGGTTCAGGAGTGAGATAATGTGCATCTTCTGCAATCACTTTCTTTGATGTTGGGGTTGCTTCTGAAGTTGCACGCCTGATGCAGGGACACTGTAGATCATAAGCAAGGAGTGATGTTGGTATATTGTTTTCAAACTGCTGCCAGCACAATTTGCTCCAGATAGCAGTTACTGATCTCTGGGTATTGGTTTTTGCTGCCCTGTCATAATTTGTAGTCTGGCCAAGAATATAAGAATGGTCATGCTGGGTCAGACCAATGGTCCATCTAGTCCAGTATCCTGTCTTCTGATAATGGCCAATGCCAGATGCTTCAGAGGGAACGAACAGGAAATCATGGAGTGATCCACCCCTTGTCCACTCCCAGCTTCTAGCAAACAGAGGTTAGAGAGACAAGGATGGGAGCACTCCAGGCATAAATTGCTACCATTGTGAAATCTCTATTTTAAATGTAGACACAAATAAAGAAAAGTATTTTTGCAGTTTGGAAATGCATTCTACAGAGCTAAACCTCAGGACTATTATATATAAAACCCTGAATGGAGATGATATTCTTTATTAGTGTGTTTCCTGTATTGATTAGGCCATACAATTTCTATATTAAACAAACACTTAATGGACACAAAACATTGAAAACAGCATAACACATTGTAAACAGTATTTGGAATACTATGTATACTTTTTAAACACAAGCTATTACGCAGAAAAATTACCATTCTTCCTTATACAGACTTCCCCCATTGTCACTGTTACACATATTGAACAACTAGTTTTCAACATAAAATTTGCAGTTTTGCACACATGAGCACACTTCCCACTGATCTTATTTCAGAGATATTGTCTTAGGCCTTTTCTTCACTGCTAAAACTGAAGTGTCTTGATCTCACTGTGTTTTTACCTCAGAATAGCTCATGTACCTTAGTTACTTTGAGGTAAAAAAAAAATTCACTCTTTTTAGCAGTGAGGAAAGGGCATAAGGGCTAGATTAATACCAGGACTTAGGTATTGTGATGCTGAGCATCACACCACCTAATTTTTAAGTGTCTCGCTAGAAAATCACAGGAACAACACTGCAATTCACAAAAGCTGAGTTAGGTGCCTGTGCTCCCTATACAATGAATGGGGACAAATTGGCTTCTAAGAATGGTTTCAGAGTAGCAGCCATGTTAGTCTGTATTTGCAAAAAGAAAAGGAGTACTTGTGGCACCTTAGAGACTAACAAATTTATTTGAATGAATTTATTTATTCAGTGAAGTGAGCTGTGGCTCACGAAAGCTTATACTCAAATAAATTTGTTAGTCTCTAAGGTGCCACAAGTACTCCTTTTCTTTTTGCTTCCAAGAATGTGATTCACAAAAGCCAGCTCACTAGCTGGACCCCCCCCAATGTAGCCAATGGGAGATGCCAGTGAGAGGCACGTGTCCCAAGCCTTGCCCCTCTCACAGAAGTTGGGACTGCAAGGAGGCACCTATCCATGCGAGCTATCCACAACTGGGAACCACTCTCCTGGACTCGGGTGTCTTAGGCGCTAATCTGTTTTGTGTCAGAATGAGCTAGGCAGGTGCCTAACTCCACACAAAACAGCTGCTGCAGGAGGAGGAGGAGGAGGAGGTGGTGGTGGTGGTGGTGGTGGTAGTGCCTACCGTGCAAGTTTTAGCCCAGTGGTTGGAGAACTCACCTGAGAGGTGGGAGACCACTGTTCAAATCCTCTCTCTCCCTCTGCCAAGGAGGAAGTTGCACTTGGAGTCTCCCACATCCAGGTGAGTGCTCTAATCACTGTGCTAAATGTTATAAGGTGAGCAGTGGCACAACCACCCCACCTCCTTCTTTGGCCAGGCTTTGAATGAAACCCCATCTAGTAGGCAGCCCTTGAGCACTCCTACCAGATTGTGCCTAATCCACAAAATAGGCATTTGCTAGCCTATCTGCCCTGATTGGTGAGTCGCTCTGGGGATTTGGTGGGAGATAGGCATCTGGATGCCTAGAATAAGGCCTGTCCCAAGGCCCTACTCCCACTTTCTGTTCTTCCCCCATGGCCCTGCCCATGCTGCTCTTCCCGACCTCGCTCCATCTCCCCCCCCCCCTCAAGTGTGCAAGAGCTCAGGGCTTGCCCAGGACTTGGGGAGGCTGGGGTCATCTGGTGGGCCAGTGCTCAGGCCAGCCAGCACCTGGAGCAGCTGTGGCAGGCAGGCCAGGGCCTGTTCAGATCAGGCGGTGGCCCAGAGCTTGGGGCAACTGTGGCGAGCGGGCCGGCCAGGGCTCGGACCTTGTCAAGGTTCCTTCCCCACCCTGAACTCTAGGGTGCAGATGTGGGGACCTGCATGAAAACCCCCTAAGCTTATTTTTACCAGTTTAGGTTAAAACTTCCCCAAGGTACAAACTATTTTACCTTTTGCCCTTGGACTTTATTGCTGCCACCACCAAGCGTCTAACAAATACATAACAGGGAAAGAGCCTGCTTGGAAACGTCTTTCCCCCCAAAATCCTCTCCAAACTCTATACTCCCTTTCCTGGGGAAGGCTTGATAAAAATCCTCACCAATTTGCATAGGTGAACACAGACCCAAACCCTTGGATCTTAAGAACAATGAAGAAGCAATCAGGTTCTTAAAAGAAGAATTTTAATGGAAGAAAAAGTAAAAAGAATCACCTCTGTAAAATCAGGATCGTAAATACCTTGCAGGGTAATCAGATTCAAAACAGAGAATCCCTCTAGGCAAAACCTTAAGTTACAAAAAGACACAAAACCAGGAATATCCATTCCATTCAGCACAGCTTATTTTATCAGCCATTTAAACAAAACAGAATCTAATGCATATCTAGCTAGATTACTTACTAAGTTCTAAGACTCCATTCCTTTTTTGTTTTTTTCCCCCCTCCAGCTTTGAAAGTATCTTGTCTCCTCATTGATCATTTTTGGTCAGGTGCCAGCGAGGTTATCCTAGCTTCTTAACCGTTTACAGGTGAAAGGGTGTTTCCTCTGGCCAGGAGGGATTTTAAAGGTGTTTACCCTTCCCTTTATATTTATGACAGGCCTGCTTGGGCATTAACTTCACAGCTTTAGCGTGTCTATGTAGACCAGCCTTTAGTAAGTAAAGGGAAGGGAATAAGGGAAATTGAGAGGGGGAAATGCACATGCATGTGCGCGCACACATACACACACACTGCAGACATTCAGATGCAAATACTTTTGATTATGTTCTCCCCACAATCAGTATCAGAGTTGTCAAGCCACAAACAATAAGGGTGCATTAAACACCTCTGAGTCAGCATAGCGTGTATCCTCACTGCTAAGAAAGGTCACCGTGTGATGGCGAATGTAGCTGAGCAGGTTCCACGGCCCCAGTGGAGGCAAAACGCCTCTAGGCCTGGCTGGCACCAGGGCTGTTCACCTGCCACTGCTGCTCTCTGGGCCGGAATGGTAGAGGAGTGGGACTTGCAATAGCTTACTCGTCTGTGAGCTTGGCAGATAATAGCGATGGTCTTTTTTAAGCACTGTTGTCACTTGTTTTCACACTTGCAGGAAATTGTGCGTGCATGTGAGGCAATAATTATTTCGTGACCATCTCTGAGCAGTTCTCAAGCAGTGTTTTTCTTACATTGCCTAGCTGTACATTTTGATTATTATTGCTGGAAATGTTTTTCTGTTGGTCTGTGCATGTACGGTGAAATCAGCATTGACTCATGTTTACTGATAAAAATCCTTCAAGGCTTAATGATCGACACTAATGTTCCTGTTTCGGTAACTCTACGTGTTGCAGAGCTCTCTGACATGCAAGCTCAGTCACCTGTGGAAATGAGCAGGGGAGTGTTTCTTGCCAAGTCTCAAAAAAATAAAAATGGCTCTGCCTTTCAAAACAAGCCCAACCCATTTCAGAGGGAGGGAATTGGGGATATTTATACAAATTCCATAATTTTTTTAGTAATGTAAATACACATACGCATTACTTTAGTAAGTGTAATGTGTAACAATGTTGTATGCAGCAAAACTAGTGCTAGAAATAATAAAGGGGTAGAGGAGTGGGACTTGCATACAGATCTGCCCCCCACCAATTCTGCAAGGAGTTCAGGGTAGAGGAGTGGGACTTGCCATGCAGCATCTGCCCCCTACCCACACCCACCCTGCAAGGAGCTCAGGGTAGAAGAGTAGGACTTGCAATGCAGCATCTGTCCCCCCTCCTCTACTCCAAGCTCCTTGCAGGGTGGGTGTGGGAGGAGTGGGACTTGCAATGAATGCAGCATCCACCCTGCAAACTCAGTGGGCTTCTGTGCATCTTTTCCAGGCTGTAATATACCACTAGGGGGGTAGGGGTGGGGCTGTGGCTCCCCTTAGCCAGCTGGGTTTCACCACCTCCCCCCCTCATACTTACTTGGGTTGGGACTGCACCCCTCAGCGCCTCCAGTCACAGACTGCCTGGGGAACAGCTGCACCAGCTGTTTTGGTTTCAGAGTAGCAGCCATGTTAGTCTGTGTCCGCAAAAAGAAAAGGAGAACTTGTGGCACCTTAGAGACTAACAAATTTATTAGAGCATAAGCTTTCGCGAGCTACAGCTCACTTCATCGGATGCATTTGGTGGAAAATACGTGGGGAGATTTATATACACAGAGAACATGAAGCAATGGGCGTTACCATACCCACCGTAAGGAGAGGTTTCAGAGTAGCAGCCGTGTTAGTCTGTACCCGCAAAAAGGACGGGAGGACTTGTGCCACCGTAGAGACTGAACACGTTTGTTTGAGCATAAGCTTGCCTGAGCTACAGCCCACTTCATCGGATGGGTGAAAGCAGCTTGAAGTTCAGACTTCAGAGCTGCCCCCGAACAGCTAGAGAAAGCAACTGCTGAGCTGGTTACATGGCGCCCTGCAGGCGCGGGGGCGGCGGCCTGGGCGACTCCGCTTCCCGGGTTCCACCGGTCATCGCCGGGGAGTCCAAGGGAGGCGCCCAGGCCGCCGCGCCGCCGGCGCTCGCACGGGGTAGAAGAAGCAGCAAGCGCTTCCGGCGGAAGCGCCCGCCCAGCCCAAAATAAAGCAGCGCGAGCTCCAGGCCCGCCCCGAGAAATTTAGAGCCGCTTTAAAGGAGCAAAAGCCCCGCGCCGCGTCGCGGCAAGGAGCAGCTTCCCCGCGGGCGGGCGAGCGAGCGAGCGAGCAAGCAAGCAGGAGCCCGCAGCAGCCCGCAGCAGCCGCCGCCGCCGCCCGAGGACCCGAAAGGTCTCGCGGAGACGAGGCCTGCGCTTAGCGGCCTCCTTGCCGTGAGCCTGGCGTGGCTTCGGCTCCCCAGTCAGCGCCGAGCGCGGCGGGCTCCCAGCGCGGTGAGTCCTTCGCTGGCTGCGCGGCGTCGAGCGAGCGAGCGAGCGAGGGCGTTTTTCTTCGGACGCCCGCTGGGGTTTGGGCCGCTATTGAAAGTCGCACGGGAAGGGCATCGGCGGAGACACTTTCACGGATCGGGGGGCTCGCTTGCATCTTGCCTGCTCCTGTTCTACGTCAGGGTTGATTATTCTGTAAACAAATACTAGGTTTGAGCGGCTACAGGACATGGTGGGCGATTTAAAAGCCGTAACGTTGTGCCTTTGGCCGTTTCTAAAGCTTTCCAACAAGGTTAAAAGAAAAGGAGGACTTGTGGCACCTTGGAGACTGATTTCAGAGTAGCAGCCGTGTTAGTCTGTGTCCGCAAAAAGAACAGGAGGACTTGGGGCACCTTAGAGACTAACACGTTTATTAGCGCATAATAATAAATGTAGTGGAAAAATGCAAAACCAAATGCATCCGATGAAGTGAGCTGTAGCTCACGAAAGCTTATGCTCAAATAAATGTGTTAGTCTCTAAGGTGCCACAAGTCCTCCTTTTCTTTTTGCGGACACAGACTAACACGGCTGCTACTCTGCAACAAGGTTAAAGATTCTGTTCTACTGGACGTAGATCTAGCGTCTAAATCAACTAGACTGTTGCATTCAGATATTTTAGTATAATTACAAAGCTTGGCCTTTAACATTTTCAAGTAGGTTACAAACGTCAATTAACCCTCACCACACCCATTTCAGTTACTTAATCTTAGTTTAATAATTGAAGTCATGCGATTTAGCCAGTCTTGTTCCCTTATTAAGAGTCAACTAATAGGAGCAGAGCATCCTACCCATGAGTAAGCCTCTGAAGGGTAAAAAATGAAAACAGGAGAAGGCTGTTTTAGGGATATCAAAGAAGTAAAAAACTTTTTTTTTTTAATGGAGACAAACTTAAAATGTGTCTGTACCTATTTTACCTGCTGCTATTACAAGATGCAAGTGATACTGATGATTACCATAACTGAAATAGTAAAGTGGATACAGACATTTTTTCATCTGGTATAGTTTGTATATAGTCAGTTTCACTGTTGCTCTATATTCAGTTTGCCCTGTTTGTGGTCTTCAAATAACATGAGAGAGAGAGAGAGAGAGAGAAACATTTTTTTAAAGATTGGGAGACCAAAAAATTGACAGTGGAGTTCAGGGAAAATCTGGTATCTGAAACTTTTAATTACATTTTTAAGCTGATCAGATTTCACAGGCCTCTTTTATGTAGAGCCACTTCAATAGTAGTTATAATCCATTCCCTCAAAGAGTTCACAATCTAAAGGTATGGAGAGGTAAAATACTTAGAATATTGAAACCTTAGAATAAAATGGTGTCTGTTTATCAGGCTTGGCAGAATATATAGATTTTCAGAAATGTCCTGCAGGAGTTGGACTCAGGATTCATTAATTTGAGAGATTGCCAAATGATAGGAGTGATAAAAGCAAAAGATAAAGGGAACAATAGGTACAATGTATAAAGCAGGGAGAAGTGTAGCAGGAAATAAGGACAGAATGTCAGGAAAGAGGGGCAGTTCATGTGTATTTATTGTAAATACACTTTACAATCGTAGAAATGATTTCTGGGTTTGCTTTTTTATTTCCGATACATATACATTTTTCTGTGATATCTATAGAAGTCCCTTCTCTGGAGTAACTTAAAACTGGAATGGATAAAGTAATAGAATAGTGATTCTTATACTTGTGCATGACTGTTGGTTCATCCCAATGGCCTTTTAGGGGATACTTAGTATTTGAAAGGGCAGGTGTCTAAGAGAGCAACTTTAGCTTGAGCAGTAGTCTGTAGAATGAAAAAGTTTGAAAACTACCATGTTAGAAAATAGACAGTGTAGCTAAGTATCCTGCGCTGGCTAGATGATCTAATACATCTTCAGATCCAAATTTTCTGATAAACTGTTTCATCTTTGTATGCTGAAAACATGATCCATTAATCTTACACTGAGAACAGCCAGGAGATATTTTGTGTCAAAATATTGTACCTTTGGCAAAAATATACTCCTTCATCCTCATGAATGTACCTTACATATTTATGTATTTCAAAGCCAGGGTATGTTTCAGCGAAAGACAAGCAAGTCCACTGGCCCTTCGGCTAGTGCAGAAGAAACACAGAAGAAAGATACTGCAATGATACATTTGACTAGACATGAAAAGGAAAAATATATTCCCAGTGATGAACCTTCTTCAGCAAGTGCAGCTGGTGACCAGAAAGAGAAACCTGCGTTAGAAACCAAAAAAGAACATGCTCATTCAGGACATGGAAAAGCTGCTCAGGCACATGACCTGAAGGCATCCCTGACGAGCCACGATTCCCATAAAAACTGTGAAGTAAAGCTGTCCGTGTCAAGTAGCTCTTCAACAAAGGAGTTGTCTGTAGACAAGTGAGTTTTTTATCAAAAGTTTGCTGTAAAATCAGGTACTTTAATTTCTGTTTGTAATATTAATGTAAGTAAAATAGGCATAAATGCCAAAGGAATTAGTAGTTGTGTTTAGGTAATTAGTGTTAATTATTGCTGCATGACACTTAGCTTGAATCTTTCACTTCCTGAGTTGAAGGGATTTGGCTGCATCTCAGTAACCTGTGGGTATATGGATTTCTTGGTACTCCATAGTAGTCCCCTTTGGCCAGTCTAGAAGAGGTGCTGATGAGCTTTGAAAACCTTTAGGGTAGGTGCAGGGCCTTGAGAATTGTAGGAATAAAGGTGGTACCAAGGGACCAATTTTATAAACACTTAATTCTAGGGGCATGGCTAACTACTGGGAATAGTAATATATTTTATCATCTTAAAATTCTTAGCGTCTGCTTTGAAAGAATGCGGTGTGCTCTGATATTTTGAACTCTGTGGAAGTTCTGTCTGCAAGGACCACAAGAGTAGATGTGTTTAAACATCGTCTGCAATCTTTAAAAGGACAAATTAAGAAAAAATAGGGAGGTGAGCAGATGGCGGGACGTGAACTAGCCGATCATTTGTGAGCACCATCTGCTGTATCTTCAGGATTAGTTTAACTAGTTTTATTCCCAGAACTTTTCCAATCCTGTGTATTTCTAGAGTTTTGACCCTGACATTTTAAAGAGAGGTTTTACTTAAATATAGAGCTATGGTTCCCAAACTTGTTCCGCCGCTTGTGCGGGGAAAGCCCCTGGTGGACCAGGCCGGTTTGTTTACCTGCCACGTCCGCAGGTTCGGCCGATCACCGCTCCCAGTGGCCACGGTTCGCTGCTCCAGGCCAATGGGAGCTGCTGGAAGTGGCGGAACAAGTTTGGGAACTACTGATATAGAGGAATGCTGGTATGCGAAGAACACACATTTTGCTTCCCTCAACAAAGGCAAAACTCTAAGGCCCGGTGTACACTAGAAAATTAGGTTGGCATAAGATAAAATCCACACCCTTGGGTGGTGTAATTGAGCCAACCTGAGTCCGTGCATTGATACTGTTAGATCAATGGAAGAATTCTTCCATCGACTTTGCTACTGCCTCTCAGGGAGGTGGATTACCTACACCAGTGGGCAAATCCCTCCTGTTGGCATAGGTAGTGTCTACGCTGAAGTGCAGTAGGGGCATAGCTGCAGCAGCGTAGCTGTGCTGCTCTGGCATTTTGAGTGTAGACAAGCTCTTACTGAAGCGAGAGCAGGATCAGAAATAATCTCAACTCTTTTATTTATATATATATCTATATATAATCTCCCTCTCCCTTATGTATGTATGTATGTATGTATGTATATAAATAATGTGTGTCAGGCCCAAATCTGTGATCTCTTACTTGCGTGAGAAGTAAGATTAAGTTGGGGACTACTTGTCTGAGTGAGGATTTGCTGCAAAGGCTCCATAAAGAGAAATGGGTGTTCTCAAAGGGGGAGGGCTGTGGGATTCTTTAGGGAAATGAACCTATTCACGTTTTGAATGGGTATTCTAAACAGTGGAAAGTGAAAAGAAAATAAATAAATGTGGCTGCTCCTTTTCCTTAGTATAGATTGATAAAATGGTAGAGCAAGGAAGTACTTTATCCTCATTAATCTATGACCCATGCCTTATTTACTAAACACCATCCAATGTGAACAGTGAGCACAAAATTATTCATTTCCTCATGGTGCTTTCTAAGGCACTCATCAAAAAGCGTTATTTTTAATTTTAGTTGAGAAAAATGAATAAGTATGACCATGGGCTTGAAAATGCTACTTATTTCATGTTTCATGAACTTGCCATTTAAGTAATTAATCCCCTTAAACAAGTATTCCAATTTTGTGTATTTGAAACTTCCAGCACATAAATAGATTTCTGTTTTCTTGTAGATTGATCTCATAGACTTCATGAAGTCTATTTTTTTTCATTTATTTTAATTTTTGAAATTAACTGTTGCAGTGTAATAAAGGCTTTTGTGCTTCCATATAATTTATGCAGTTGAGTATCTGGACTTATCAGTATTATGAATAATGCATCTAATCATCACCATCATTAAAAAGGATTTACATAATCCTCCCTTAATAAGATCTCATTTTAAAAAAGTAAAATGAAAATGGTAATTAACTGTAGTAAAAATGCAGTAAAACAGGAGCTCCCCCCCCCCCCCCCATGCTTCATACAGTATTTTGAATCCTGTGGTCTCAGTCCTGATAATGTTTTTGTGTAGTAGTCCTGTTGAAGTAAATGGAGACGAGTCATATTAATAATTGTTAGCAGAATTGGGCCATTGTTCCTCCCTACCCCCCTCCTTTGGAGGGTTTGGTTTTTATTTATTTATTTATTTTATGATCATTCTTTTTCTTTGATCAATCATTTTTTCTTTCTTTGGCTGCACTGAAAATTCTTGGTCTGCCCTAGTTCGTGGTAGTCTCATCCTTACCATTTCTCCTCTTTGCACTTCTGTTGTTTCATCTATTAAGATTCCTAAAAATAACCCCAGGTATATGTATCCTTGTGTGTACAACATGCAGCTCTTTCTCCCCCTTTTAAAGTTCTTGGATACCATCTTTATTCCTGTCTGTTTTTGCAATAGAACAAAATCTGCTTCATGTAAGTGTTACTATTTAAGAATTACTATTAATGTTTGTTTGAATTTAAAGTAGAAGCTTTACTTACAGCCTGTTACGGGTTCTTGTTCTATTCAGGTCACCTTCCTTTATGCCCATTGTATTCTCAAGTTTTCTAATGGCACCTGTTTTGAGAAGAAATTTCTGTCTCTTCCTTTGACCCAGATACACACAGAAATTGCAGTGGGTGCAACCTTTTTTGTGTACACTCAACTTGAGAGTGTTTTTCACTCAAAATTTTAAAGCAAGTGCTGCTCACACCAATTTTGCTGACACCCTGCAAGCGGAAAGTGGGGCAATATCCTAAAAGAATTGGATATTATCTTGCCCTGAAATCAATGAACTATTGCATACAAAAAACGTTCCTGAAAAAAACAACATTATTTAGACTAAGTCGAACACTGGAAACTTAGTGTCAGAAGTTAGGTTGCTCATTTAACTTCAGTTCACCTTCCTTGTTCTTTTGTATACAGGCAGTTCATTAAATCTTGTATTCCAGTGCATTTTTTTTTCCATAGGACCCTCTGCCTCATTCAGTGCATAGATTGGATAGTGATAAGAGAATGAGGTAGCTGTCCTATATTTTTATTCTTATAATTCTTAGTGATTCCATATCTATTTACTGAACACCATCCAAACCTGCTGCAAATACAGAGTTATTCATTTCCTCCTGGTCTTTTGTAGGGCGCTCATTCCCATAATATCAGAGTGCGTCACAAACATTAATGAATTGATCTCCACTGAGAGGTGAGAGCATTATCACCATTTTGCTGATGGAAACACAGAGAGATTTGCCTGAGGCCACACAATGAATGAGTGGCAGAACCAGGATAAATATTCAGGACTTCTCACCAGTAGGAGTTGTGGGGAAAAAACAACTTCAGAGAGCAGGACAAATTTATGAGTGCGATTGTATGACAAGGTTGGTTGTAATGGTAGGGGACAGAGCTCAGCAGCCCTGAGGTTCGCTTCTGGTTTACGTCTCATGTTCCTAAAAGCTTATGCTTCAGGGTTCAGCTGGCCACCTGCAGGGGTCAAGAAGGGATCCTCCCCCTCACCCCACAATGAATTATGTGATGAGTGGGTGGGTGGTTGTGCTGTGTTGTTTTTTGGTCCTTTGAAGGATAAAAAATGGCCACAGCTGGAGAAATGGGACACTGGGCGGGGTGGACCAATGCTTTGAGATGATGGCACCGAGCATTCTCTCTGTCTGGCTAGTTCTTGCTCACGTGCTCAGGATCTGATTGTCATATGTGGAATCGGGATGGAATTTTCCCCTATGTCAGATTGGGGAAACCTAAATGGGGGGGGGGGGGGACGTGTTTCACCTTCTCCTGCAGCGTGTAGGTGCCGTCACCTGCCAAGATCATCTACGTATATCTTACTTAATCATTTCCCTGCCCTTGTAGGATGCTTAGGTCTATGGTGCACCTTGGTCCCTCCTGTTCTTTGCCTGTGGCGCACGGTAGTCTAGTCTCCTGAGAGTGTAATACTTCGGGCTAATTTCAGTTAATGTGTGGATGGATGCAGGGTGATGTTGGTGTCCTCTGATATACAGGAGGCAGATGATCCATTGGTTTCTTCTGGCCTTAAACTCTGTTCATTTTTCCAGACCACGCTACCTTACTGACAGATGCTAAACATCTGCAGCTCCCATTTACTTCATCTTCAATTGTTTGTGAGTGCTTAGCACTTCTGCAGATCAGGCCCCAGATGATTAAAGTTGGGCACCTGGAAAATTTTGGAACGCGCAATTACCTGGAAACACTTTGGTTTAAGTGACTTGCTCAGCATCATATAGAAACTCTGATGGAAGCAGAGATACAAACGAGTTCTCCTGGGTGGTGTTCATCAGACTTAACCATAAGACTATCCTTTTTTCTTCCTTCAGTCCACTATCTCAGTCACTACACACCTCCAAGCTTCTGCAACAGATGAGGTAGAGATCTTACAATCTCATTCACCATGTAACCTGAATTCCATTCATCCTGTGCACTGAATTGAAAAAAATAGCATGTGATCGTGTAACTAAGGAGTATCCTAATGTATACGCACAGGAGAGCAGAATTAAGGTTGCATAGCAATTGAATGTTTGGAAATGGCAGAGGTGCTTAATGACTTTCTTGTTTCAGTTTTCACCAAGAAGGTTGGTGGTGATTTGAATGTCTCACATAGTGAATGTCAGTGAAAATGAGGTAGGATCAGAAGAGGCTAAAATAGGGAAAGAACAAGTTAAAAAAATACTTGGACAAATTAGATGTTTTCAAGTCACCAGGGCCTTATGAAATACTCAAGGAGCTGACTGAGGAGATGTCTGAGCCACTAACGATTATCGTTGAGAAGTCATGGAAGAGGGGAGAGATTCCAGAAGACTGGAAAAGGAAAAATATAGTGCCCATCTATAAAAAGGGAAATAAGGACAACCCAGGGAATTACAGACCAGTCAGCTTAATTTCTGTACCCAGAAAGATAATTAAGCAATCGGTTTGCAAACATCTAGAAGATAATAAGGTGATAAGTAACAGTCAGCATGGATTTGTCAAAAACAAATAGTGTCAAACCAACATGATCGCTTTCTTTGACAGGGTAATAAGCCTTGTGTGTAGGGGGGAAGCGGTAGACATGGTATATCTTGATTTTACTGAAGTTTTTAATACAGTCTCACATGATCTTCTCATCAAGAAACTAGGGAAATCCCACCTAGATGGAACTACTATAAGGTGGGTGCAAAACTGGTCGGAAAATCATTCCTAGAGCGTAGTTATCAGTGGCTCACAGTTGTGCTGCAAGGGCATAACAAGTGGGGTCCCACAGGGATCAGTTCTGGGTCCGGTTCTGTTCAATATCTTCATCGATGATTTAGATAATAGCATACAGAGTACACTTATAAAGTGTTCGGACGGTACCAAGCTGGGAGGGGTTGCTTTGGAGGGTAGGATTAGAATTCAAAATGATCTGGACAAACTGGAGAAATGGTCTGAAGTAAATGGGATGAAATTCAATAAGGACAAATGCAGAGTACTCCACTTGGGAAGGAACAATCAGTTGCACACATACAAAATGGGAAATGATTGCCTAGGAAGGAGTACTGCAGAAAGGGATCTGTGGGTCATAGTGGACCACAAGCTAAATGAGTCAACAGTGTAATGCTGTTGCAAAAAAAGTGAATATTCTGGGATGTATTAGAAGGAGTGTTGTAAGAAATAATTCTTCTGCTCTACTCCGCTCTGATTAGGCCTCAACTGGAGTATCGTGTCCAGTTCTAGGCACCACATTTCAGGAAGGCTATCGACAAATTGGAGAGTCCAGAGAAGAGCGACAAAAATGATTAAAGGTCTAGAAAACATGACCTAAGAGGGAAGATTGAAAAAAATTGGGTTTGTTTAGTCTAGTCTGGAAAAGAGAAGACTGAGAAGGGACATAACAGTTTTCAAGTATGTAAAAGGTTCTTAAAAGGAAGAGGAAGAAATTTTTTTTAACCTCTGAAGATAGAACAAGAAAAAATGGGTTTAAATTGCAGCAAGGGAGGTTTAGGATGGACATTAGGAAAAACTTCCTAACTGTCAGTGTGGTTAAGCACTGGAATAAATTGTCTAGGGAGGTTGTGGAATCTCCATCATGGGAGATTTTTAAGAGCAGGTTAGACAAACACCTGTCAGGAATGGTCTAGATCGGGGTGGGCAAACTTTTTGGCCTGAGGGCCACATCGGGATGCGAAACTGTATGGAGGGCTGGGTAGGGAAGGCTGTGCCCCCACCCCCATTTGTCCCCTCCCAGTTCTGTCTCCTGACTGCCCCCCCCAGGATCCCATCTCCATCCAACCCCGCCTGCTCCCTGTACCCTGACTGCCCTGACCTATCCACACCCCCGCCTCCTGACAGGCCTCCTGGGACTCCCATGCCCTATCCAACCCCCCTGTTCCCTGACCACCCCAGAACCTCCGTCCCATCCAACTGACCCCTGTCTCCTGACTGCCCCCCAGGACATGCTACCTAACCTTGTCACAGTGCGCGCTGCCCCGTTACCATGCTGCTCAGAGTGGCAATAGCTCACAGCTGTGCTTCCCCCGCGGTGGCATAGCTGCATGGGAGGGGGGACAATGGAGGAGGGGCCAGGGGCAAGCCTCCCCGGCCAGGAGCTCCGGGGCTGGGCAGGACGTTCCCATGGGCTGTAGTTTGGCCACCTCTGGTCTAGATAATTAGTCCTGCCATGAGTGCAGGGGACTAGACTAAATGACCTCTCAAGGTCTCTTCCAGTTCTATGAAATGTCAGAATTTCAAGTGGTCAACTTTGCATCCTAAATAGCCGCCTTTTAGTATAGTTTTCTTACATGTACCTTACTAGATTTTTTTTTAAAACAAAAAAGGTTAAAAAATAAATGTATTATGTTCAATGGTAACATACCTTCCTCCCAAAAGGAAAATGGTGACTCAAAGTTTATATGTCAGCCAAACTGAACAGAATTTTCAAGGATAAAGAGGAGGCACTTATCTGGCCTCAGCTTTCTCCTTGCTGCAGACTTGTGGTGAGGGGGAGTGGGAACTTGCAAGCATCTCTCTTATAATGGAAAGAGTTTGGTAACCGACATATATAGGTCAATATCAGCCTCCCCTATAACAGAGTATGCTTCCAGAGAGAACTTTACAGAAAATGTTTGAGCTTTACTGTCATCACCTAAGATCAAAAGATGCTGTGAAACTTGAATGTGTCTAGTTACAGATATTTGATGAAATACTATTTAAAGCAATTGTGCCTGTTAACTGTGGATTACTCTCGTGGAATTCATAAGGCTGTCTGACCACCTTTGAGCAAGTATACTGAAAAAAGGAGCCTGTCCATGACATTTCTGTTAGAAATGTTTCATCATATCTTGGCATGTACAGAAATCTATTTTCAGGTTCCTGAGTTGCAGCTGGTGGAGAGTGTACTCCCAAATATATAATCTTTAATGAGAATCTATTTTATGTCATTAACAGCTTTTCCCCTTAAGACAACTCAGTCTTATCAAGATTTGTCACAGAGGAACAATTCTGTCTATTTATAATCTATTTATGCTATTGCTTGAATCTTCAGGAAGGAGACTTATGGCTCTGAGTATAAATAGTTTGACTATTTAAAAGCAGATAATGTTGTGATGCTAATCATTTGGTGTCTTCCAAGGTTGTTTGAGCCTCCTTGAAGAATCTTGGTTGAGTCCTTCTTTATATGTAGCACAGATAATCAGTTCTGTCACAGATATGAGATGAAAATTCATAAACACAGATGTGTTAACTTGAAAATGAAATTGTATTTAGCTATGCAGACTTCCAGTCATTCAGTTTGAAGCCTTAGTAAAGTCTAAATTGAAACTGTTCTAGGTCTTCTGCTCTATAGATGAAAGTTTGCTAGCCTCAACTATGTTTGGCCACAGCTGAGTAACTTTTTTTTTCTGACTAGTGGAGAGCAAGGCTTTTCTGAAAACAAAGCTTATAATTTTGCAACAGGCTGTTTATGGTGTTACTGTTTTCAGACTAAAAAGATTCCTCCCCACAATAATAATGGAAACTGTCCTAAAACCCTGATAACTGTACTTTTAAACACAGTTGTGGTTAGCATGTTCAGACTGATGTGGAGAGGACTAATGAGTTAGGCCATGAAGGTATTTCTGCAAATAATTTCAGAAATTGTAGTTACTTTTGTAAGATAAGTGGACATAGACTTGAATAAAAGAAATTAAGAGCTATAAATAGCCATGTTATTAAGGCTATAAATACAAATCCATATTCTTAAACTTTAACAGAATATATCCAGTTACCACCTGACCACATCAGTCCATTTGTTTACCTTTTCCCTCTACCCTTCAGCTGTCTGTCTTGTCTTCAGGGTGTAAGGTCTTTGGGGCAGGACACTACTTTTGTTTCTGTTTGAACAACACCAAACATACTATACTGGATGCTAATTAATAATACATAGAAGCATAGACTAGAATAATTGCTAGTAGAGACTAATACATAGCAATCTTGTAAATTATTTTTCTTCCTCATGGAAAGCGAGGGGAGGGAGGGAGTGTTAAGATTTTGAAGTGTGAGTAAAAGTATTTTTTTTCCATTCTAGTAAAGAGCAAATAAGTAGATAACATCTTGATGGTAAATATTTATGAAGTTTTGTAAGGCTGAGATTGTGTTACGGTCAGATTATTATGTAATTATATGCTGAATGCCTGGCAGAATCTGGGTTAGATAGGTAATACATCAGTATTTAAGACATGCTTTTGTCTTTCAAGTTCATGACATCCAAATCAATCATGGATTACTGGCTCCTACTCAGTATGACACCTTAGCATGCTTTTTATTGCCGTTCAATCCCAGTTAGAGCCTATGCATAGGGTTACGGTAAGTATTGTATTTTTAATTAATATATTTTTACAGTACTTGTGTATCACACATGATAAAGAACAGTAATTAAGGCCTTTTAAATATAGCTAGAGTTGGCCAAAATTGTAAAAATAATTACAAAATAAAAAGGGGACTTAGCACAGAATGGTAAAATGTCTCCAGTGGGGTTCACATCACCAGCAGAACACATGTTAGGGCAGGAGGCAGTAATCTATTACTGGCATGGATGTCCTGGAACTGAGAATATGATCTACCCAACTCTTTTGTGGGGGGAGGGGAGCGGAAGCATTCACCACATAATTAAGATTTTATTTCCTTTAAAAATGCATAATAAATGTAGATAATCTTAAAAAGTTGAATTTTCTAGTAATATTTTGAGAATGATTTAAATTACTACATCCAGTGGTAAATGGAGTAAATGTCAATGCCAACAAGATCTATGGAGTTACATGAAGTATGTATCAATGTTATTTCAGTGAGGAGGACATGTACCGTGATGCAGAAGAAATAGAGAGAGAAAAAGTATTGCCTGTTTGTGAGACAGGCTCCTCAGGTACATTTGAACTTTAGTATATGGCATTACACACATACAGTAGAATAGCTTCTTATTATAATGACACTTCTAGCTTTGTTGCCCTCATCCGCAAAGATCTTGTGCTCAACTGTATCTGTGTGTAAATGTGATGGCGGTTACTGCTCACAGTTGAACACAATGTACATTTTCATCCAGTGAAAACTATGTAATATAAAATAACTTTGGCTACAATTGGCTACAATACAGTCTACCTGTAATTTTTCTCTTTCAATTGGGTGTGAGGAAATTTTGAGAGCGAAAGAGTTGATGATGGATGACCATTGTGTGTTGTACTTGTACGTGTGTAACAGGGCTTGAAAAATTTATCAAACACTACTTGCTAATAGGCAATATGAAAGTTCCCACTGCTGGGGTCTGTGGCCTGTGTTCTTCACTGCTAGCACACCACTACCAACTACTTGGAATGGAAGTTTGTGGGATTTCCAGGAAGGGTTGGGTTCCTCAGCCCTCCCTGGGGAAATAAACTTCTCTTACCATAGTTGGCTAGTAAGTGTTTGATAAATGTGGGTGGGGTTCTTGCACCTCTGCCTCTTTACTTTTTGAGGGAAGGGAGGGAAGCTCTCCTTTCATTCTCTCTGGCTGCTATGGGATGGAGAGAGTTTACTGGTCTCCCCTTTCCGTCTCGCTTTTTTCCCCCTTTCCCCCTGCCCCCCAGGGATGGGGAGGAGAAAGGGGAGTTGCTGGGGTCTCTTCCTTGCTGGATCACACCATAATTTTTGCTTGCTCACAGCTTTCCTGAACATTTTTTTTCTTCTGATACTAACAGAAGATACTATTTTTTATCATTGGCTATGAGCTGTGCTACACCAATTTCTCTTTGATTAGCACTGGTTTTATTTTTGTGTGCATTGATGAATAAAGTACAACCACTTCATTGTGTAGCTCTGTTTTTTACTTCTCCTTAATTTAATGTGTATTTATATGTGATCAATCTTGGCAGAAAATAAACTCAGCGTTGCACCTGAAATGGACATCATAGAGTACTGCCAAAAAGAATGGAGAGGCAATACAGCAGTGGCAAAACTTATGAAAAAGGTATGATAACACCTTCCCCCCCCTCCACCCCCGCTTAGAAGGTTTTTTGTAACTTTTTGCTAAAATAGGCCCATATCGTGGAAACACTTACTCAGTGCATGATTCTTTTGTTGATTCGGCTTACAGGTATGAACTATATGCTGTTCACAATAATTTAATTATTAAATTTCTTTATCTGTTGAGGTGATGACAGAGTTTTGAGAGACTTCGTTGTTTAAGGTTTTATAATCTACAAAGGCACTTTAATTGATACCCTCTGTCATGAAGATGTTAGTGGTACCAGGTCATTGAGATGACTCCTTCCCACCAATTTTAAACCCTCTATCTATCAAATGGCTGCCAACACTTTCTTTGCAATTTGAAAGCAACTGAGGCTGGGTGGATGACCAGAAATAACTTTGAAAAAGAAAAGTTTGAGCCTTTTCTTTTGAAAAACTGCTGGGTTTTTTTGCACGTTCTCTTGCTTATTTTAATCTTTTTTTATTTTCAGGTAGATCTAGAATGGGAGAATTTAAAAATCATAATTTTTTCTGAATTTTTTTTAACTAAAGTAGTTCTTGGAATATCTGTTTTGATTGCTAAATAGTTTGCAAAATCATTAACAGAATACACAAGGAGATTTATAAAATACAATTTTTTCCCTTTAAATGAGAGAGACTTTTTACTTCGGTTCAAAGATAAATCTCATCTCTGAGAGCTGATGAGAGAAATAAAGGCCAAACTTTGCTTTAGCTGTAAATGCCATTGACTGTAGTACCGGGAATACAGAATCTAGACGTAGGGTCCTCTTACATAAGCAAAGGAGGAACTGATCTTCAGCTTAGTCTTAGTTCTTTGGCCTTGCTTTCTCAATATGAACAAATAACATGTCTTTTAGATGGGGAGAAATTTACCAGAACACTTCAATGCACACACTTCTTTGCTGGAGGGAGAATAAAAGAGAATGAACCACACATGACAAATATTGGTCATGTTGCTTAATGAACTGCTGAAAGATGCTCAGATGATGGGGCTGAGAATAGAATAAGAACTTGGAGAATAGAGTGCTTTTGTTTTAAATTTGATTTATTTTTTAAATCTTAAATCTAAATGATCCGTTTGTTTGGGGTCCTAAGCAGTTTTTACTGTTTTTAAAATAACTTTTAAAAGCCTTTTTATTGACCATGAGTACTTATTATTACTTTGCAGTAGGCTTTAAGTGTCATTAGGCCAGATTCTATTCTTGCAACTTGCTGCAAGATATGAGAGCAGAATTTGACTCTTTGAATCAAATGTGTAATGTTGCTGAGCTTCAGTTCAGGCCTGACCAAGAAAACACAAAATGAGGGCAGAATTGATTATAAGGTATCATGCCTCAGGGTAACTTCCCTTGTTCTGCTGGTGAGTGCATTGGTAGTGCGCACTGCAACAGAGTGACTGGCAGTACTCCTAGAAAAAACCCCAAGAACATGGTTTTTATCATTAAAATAATCTCTCTGTGATACTGGAGCAGAAATCCAAGCAGTATTAAATAAATATACAATAATAGAAGCAGGCATTAAATAAAACAAGTGTGTGGTGAGGTATGGTGTAAACAAGACACATCTCTATGGCAATTTTGATTAGTAACAGCTGAACTAAAGCAAGGCTGTTTTTTGTCATACTTGTGCAACTGGGTGTCAAAACACTGTCTGCTGCACTTACCAGAGGATTGTATGATTTTGTATGTATCTGCCAATTTCAACAGAAATAACAAGTCTGCTTAGGGCCATTCAAGGTTTTTTCTTTTCAATCAGTCTGCGTATAGTTCTAAAGCGCCCATTGCCATAGTTCTCAGCACTGTCATGCAGGGTGTCTTGTGCCCGTGGGACAACCATCCTGCATCATATTTTTGGCTTATGTCGTGTGTTCTGTCTTGGCAAGAACATTACTAGATATACAGTCTCTCTCTTGCAGTTCTCCCCTCCACCCCTCCCCAGTAAAAGTTTATACTTTGGTGGATGGGGAAGAGGCGGAGGCAGCTAACAAAGGGGGTTTTGGGTGGAGTGAAGGTAGCTGAACAAAGAGTATGATTAAAAAAATGAGGGAGGAAAATGAAGATCCTTTATTTGCTTGCTATCCTTCATTAGATCTCAATTTTTGTATGATTGTTGAAGAATCTACTTTTTCAACATGTAAAATCAACAATTTTGTTAATATAATGCTGTTATAAAACTGGAGTCCTCTATATTTACATAGAAATGTGCTTCAGGCAGTGTCAATGCACGTCTCCACACTTACCTGCCAGAGATCCTCAACTCTGCATTGATGAGAACACCTGCAGGTTGTAAGCGGCAGGTTCAGGAACTTTCTACACATTTTAATTAATGTGCCAGTTCTGATGCTGATATTTCACATGGACCAGCCAACATCTTTAGTAATGTCCTTTGGTCCAAAACGTACAACAGGCAGAATTTTCAAAAGTGCCTAAGAGACTCAGGAGCACAGATCTCCTTGAAAGTCTGTGATTGTGCTCCTAAAGTCACTTTGGCAATTCCCTGAACTTCTAATAAACTCCTACTTCTAATGATTGGTTTGGTTTCTCACTTCAGCTACTGTGGGTTGTTGCATTTTTATAGCTTCTGTTCCTATTAGATTTCTCAAATAAAGGCATTTGAGCTTTTTGTGTGGAATATTGGGCCAAATGCTGTTGACTGTTAACTAGATCTGTAATTTGAGCATGTAATTTGAGCAATTATGTCAGGACTAATGAAGGTTTGATGTATTTTACGCATAGGGTTATTGCCGTTTTTCTTGTATTCTGATACAGGGATATGAAGCAGTTTCTCAGAAGTTTACCTCTATAAGGAGAGTGCGAGGTGATAACTATTGTGCTCTCAGAGCAACGTTGTTCCAGGCACTGAGCCAAACTTCTGAACTTCCTGACTGGCTTCAGAGTGAGGACTTAACGTTGGTATGTATGCTTCAAATTTATATCTCCTGATATAAGAACTAACATTTTTTCTCTATTGGGCAATGTTGTGGCCTCATTACTGTATTGAACGAGCAACGCAAAACACTGATGAAGCTATTATCACAACATTCGGTGAAATCAAGATGTACTATTCAGAGATAACTGCACCTATATTCCTTTTCTGTGGTTGATTGCAGGAGTGATCAGGCAGGGCTCAGTCTCCAGCCATCACATGTCTCTGGGTAGGGACCCTTGTCCTACTTCCTTCTGATAGTGTTTTTTTAAGGCTACAGAACTGCCTGCCATATGTGTGATATCCCCAGTAAGCCAGTCTTCTTCTAGGCCAGCAACATGACTTTTCTTTCTCTCCAAGGGCTATGAACAGTGACTTTCCGGCATTTACAAGTTACCACACAGCTCTTTCTCAACAGGCCCATTTATTCTTGGGGCAAAAGCTTTGCACAGAATACATACACAAGTTCCTACATGCTTATCAATAAACATACCAGAAATAGCCCCTCTGTCTTATGGGCCTAATAGGGCAACGTCGTTCCAACCCTTCAGCAGGATATCAGACCCCTTGGACAAAAGCTCAGATTCATTTGTTGGATTATAAGGAAGGCCGTCTGTCAGTTCAAAACTCAGCTTTTTATACCAAAATCACTGTTTGAGGCTCTGGAAAACTCTGTTTGAACCAGTCTCCCCAGGGAGTCGTACATCTCTAGAGTTGTAGTGTCAGTGATGTGCCTTAATCACACTCCCACCACGCACGCGTGCACACATACTGTTTTTAGCTCCTAGAGGAGCTGTGGTAACCCTCTCCCATTCGGTAGCATATTCACATATAAGCCATTCATAAATTTAATACAGTGGTCCCCTGAAGATACTGCATGGAGTTGCAATATCTGTCACAACTATTAATCCAGTTTTAAAGATGGGGGTGGGAAATTGAGGCAGAGAGAGAGATAAAGGGATTCTTAGAGCTGGGCACTGAACCCAAGTCTCCTTAGTCACAGCCCAGTTATTTAACCACAGGACCATCCATCCTTAACTACTGTTTTTGGTTCCTTTATTTTATATTGCATGAAAGTCGTATAGAATTTATTGTGTTTGTGACAATATTCAAAAGAATTAATATGCCTTAATTTCAATTAAATATTTGAGATTTCTATTGAATTAATCGTCAGTGCAGCTTCAACAGTTTGTGAATAACTACCTTGAGATTAAATTTATTGTTCCTCTTAGAAACCTTAATCTTTTGGTATTAAGGGAAAGATATTGAGTTCAGTAACTCCCTCATACACCTATAGCTCTGTTCTCTTCCCTGCATCAAGTTGGAGGTGCATTGGTAGTATGGTGAAGCTTGTTATGTCAAATGTTTCTGTACTACCTCTGTGAATAGACTGTTACAGCTTTTGATACTTGCATTCTGTTTCACCAGCAGTAAATTCACTTTTCAAAAAAGAAGGGTTTGCTATTAGAAGCTGTGTAGATTCTGTGGTCTAATACACAAGGTTCAGAACCCATGACACATGTTTTTCATTGTTTGCGAAGTTTGGTCAAAATTATCATATGATGCTCTAAATCAAGCCAAGCCAAAGTATTTGGCAGTTGAACAGTGCTCTTGTTACAATGCTATCGTGAAAATTCTGATTGCTTCAGGTACTTCATTAATGAGACAAATTGAAAGTACCCTTAAAAAGGGCAATTGAGGAACTCTTACATGTTTTGAATGTTACAATAAAAACTCAAGGTAAAGTATAAGTAATGCCAAATGCACTTGTAAGTAGTAAATGGATATTTTGTTTCCTTTATTGTACAGTCATAGTTGTATATCTTAATTGCAGAACTGTTTTGGTATAGAAAGGCTCGGTGCCCTAATTCTCTACTACTTTTGAGACAATAAAGTTTTAATCCCTTTACTTAAATCCAGTTTTAAAACTTCCCAAATGTGATAACTGTCTGTGTACGTCTGCTGAAAAGCTGTTTTGTAACTTCTGACAGCAATACTGCTATCTATCTACATCTGCAGCAACAGTACAATACAAGGGACTTCTTAAAAATAGTGTCTAGGAGTAACCCACTGCCCACGAGAGAGAGAGAAGCTTGGTTTCTTTGGGATAAAGGTATATTTCTTGGCCTCTGAAATTCTGAGTCTCAAATTGACAAGCTCTGTTGGTAAAGTATGATTTTTACCATCTATGACCTGCTGTCTGGGTTCACTGATAAGGTGCCTTAGGACACTAAAGACCAGTTTCAGGCCGTGATTGACAAAGGAAATCTAGTAATGAGATTGTCACTTCAGACTGCCCAAGAGGTAGTAGATGTGGCAGTGAGATCCCTGGTGACTGCTTTAGTAATGAAACTTACCGTGGCTGTCTTTGGAAATTCTTGAGTCTGAACTGACAGTGGAGGACCCTCGATTTGAGACCACTATTTTCTTCAGTGCTACGATGGATAACACTCTCTAACTGTTGAAAGAATCCTGAGTCCACTGCGATTGCTTGGTATTTATGCATCTGGAGTCAAGAGGAGACCAATAAGCTGCGGTTCAGATGACTAGCCCTGCTTTTTATCATCAGTGACAGTACACACTACCTGTGCAAGCATCAGAGGAGACACAAAGGGTGGACAGGGTCAGTAGTTTTTCCCTTCCCAGCCACTGCTATCCTTGAAACCAGCATTTTGACAGGGTCTTCTAGAATCATAGAAGATTAGGACTGGAAGAGACCTCAGGAGATCTAGTCCAACCCCCTGCTCAAAGCAGAACCAACCCCAACTAAATCATCCCAGCCAGGGCTTTGTCAAGCTGGGCCTTAAAAACCTCTCAGGATTGAGATTCCACCACCTCCCGAAGTAACCCATTCAGTGCTTCACCATCCTCCTTGTGAAAGTTTTGCCTAATATCCAACCTAGACCTCTCGCACTGCAACTTGAAACCATTACTCCTTGTTCCGTCATCGGCCACCACTGAGAACAACTAGCTCCATCCTCTTTGGAACCCCACTTCAGGCAGTTGAAGGCTGCTATCAAATTCCCCCTCACTCTTCTCTTCTGCAGACTAAGTAAGCCCAGTTCCCTAAGCCTCTCCTCATAAATCATGTGTGCCGTCATTTTCATTGCCCTCTCCTGGACTCTCAAATTTGTCCACATCCCTTCTGTAGTGGGGGGGGGGGCAAAACTGGACGCAATACTCCAGATGTGGCCTCATCAGAGCCGAATAGCAGGGAATAGTCACTTCCCTTGATCTGCTCGCAATGCTCCTACTAATGCAGCCCAATATGCCATTAGCCTTCTTGGCAACAAGGGCACACTGTTGACTCGTATCCAGCTTCTTGTCCACTGTAATCCCCAGGTCCTTTTCTGCAGGACTCTGCACTTGTCCTTGTTGACCCTCAGAGTTCTTTTAGCCCAATCCTCCAGTTTGTCTAGGTCACTCTGGACCAGGGGCAGGCAAACTTTTTGGCCTGAGGGCCACGTCGGGGAATAGAAATTGTATGGCAGGCCATGAATGCTCACAAAATTGGGGTTGGGGTGAGGGCTCTAGTTAGTGCGGGCTCTGGGGTGTGGCTGGGGATGAGGAGTTTGGGGTACAGGAGGTTGCTCTGTGCTGGGTTCGAGGGGTTTGGAGAGCGGGAGGGGAAACAGGGCTGGGGCAGGGGGTTGGGGCGTGGGGAGAGACTCGGGTGTAGGCTCCAAGTGGCACTTAAATCAAGCAGCTCCCGGAAGCAGTGGCATGTCCCTTCTCCGGATCCTACGCATGGAGCAGCCCCTGACCTTGCACCCCAGAGCCATGCAGTTGCTTCCAGGAGCCGCATACTGCGGCTTCCAACCTTGCGCCCCAGAGTGGGACCATGCTGCGGCTTTCGGGAGCCTCGTGGTGCTGGAGCTAGTGGGCCAGCTTAAAACGGCTTGCGGGCTGGATCTGGGCCGTAGTTTGCCCACCCCTGCTCTGGACCCTATCCCCATCCTCCAGCTTAGTGTCATCCGCGAACTTGCCGAGGGTGCAGTCCATCCCATCATCCAGATCATTAATAAAGATGTTGAACAAAACCAGCTCCAGGACAGACCCCTGGGGCACTCCGCTTGATACTGGCTGCCAATTAGCCATTGAGCCGTTAACCTGTTGAGCAGGTCCATTCATCCAATCCATACTTTAACTTGCTGGCAAGAATACTGTGGGAGACCGTATCAAAAGCTTTGCTAAAGTCAAGATTTATCGTGTATGTTTAAATGTGAAATGTGGCATGCAAATGATCAGAATAGGAGTCCACTGCTTTCCCTATATCCACAGAGCCAGTTATCTCATCATAGAAGGCAATCAGGTTGGTCAGGTATGACTTGCCTTTGGTGAATCCATGTTGACTGTTCCTGATCACCTTCCTCCCCTCCAAGTGCTTCAAAATGGATTCCTTGAGGACCTGCTCCATGATTTTTCCAGGAACTGAGTTAAGGCTGATTGGTCTGTTCTCTGTATTCTCCTTCTTCCCTTTTTTAAAGATGGGCACTATATTTGTTTTTTTCCAATTGTCCCTGACCTCCCCGATTGCCACGAGCTTTCAGAGATAATGGCCAATGGGTTTGCAATCACATCAGCCAACTCCATCCACACTCTCGGATGCATTGCATCCGGCCCCATGGAATTGTGCATGTCCAACTTCTCTAAATAGTCCTTAACCTGTTCTTTCACCACTGAGGGCTGCTCACTGCTTCCCCATGCTGGGCTGCCCAGTGCAGCAGTCTGGGAGCTGACCTCCTCTGTGAAGACAGAGGCAAAAAAAAGCATTGATTACTTCAGCTTTTTCCACATCATCTGTCATTAGGTTGCCTCCCCCATTCAGTAAGGGTCCCACACTTTCCCTGACCACCTTCTGTTGCTAACATACCTGTAGAAACCCTTCACGTTTCCCTTCACATCCCTTACTAGCTGCAACTCCAATCGTGCCTTGGCCTTCCTGATTATACCCCTGCATGCTCTAGCAATATTCTTATACTCCTCCCTAGTCATCTGTCCAAGTTTCTGCTTTTTGTAAGCTTTCTTTTTGTTTAAGCTCACCAAAGATTTCTCTGTTAAGCCAAGGTGGTTGCCTGCCTGCCATATTTGCTATTCTTTCTGCACATCTGGATGGTTTGTTCCTGTGCCTTCAATAAGGCTTCTTTAAAAATACAGGTAGCTCTCCTGGACTCCTTTTTCCTCTCATGTTAGCTTCTCAGGGGATCCTGCCCATCAGTTCTCTGAGGGAGTCAGTCTGCTTTTCTGAAATCCAGGGTCCGTATTCTGCTGCTCTCCTTCCTTCCTTCCTTCCTTCCTATCAGGATCCTGAACTCAAACCATCTCATGGTCACTGCTGCCCACGTTGCCAGCCACTCCTACTTCCCCTACCAGTTCTTCCTTGCTAGTGAGCATCAGGTCAAGAGGAGCACGGCCCCTAGTTGGTTCCTCCAGCACTAGCACCAGGAAGTTGTTCCCAACACTCTTCAAAAACTTCCTGGATTGTCTGTGCACCAGCTGTCCCTCTGGATCTGCACAGCCCCTCGGGTTCTTCTTTTGACCCTATGGAAGCTCCTTAGTGTCCATGCGTATCTTGAAGAACTCAAGTAACTACAAGGTGAGTAAATCATCGTTCTATGCTGTTACGGTAAAATTTACATTTTTAAGAAATCAGGATCTACGCAGATGTGGATGCTAGCATCTTCTAAGTTATCCCTTCCTTTTCTTTCAAGGAAAATCTTAAACCAAGTCTGCCTTTCTTTGATCATATGTTAACTGCTTCTAGAGTTCAGTTACACCAGACACTTTGGGTTGAATATGTATTTCTTCGGACTGTTTTCTCAAGCCGCTTAAAACTGATTTAGGACCAAATTTTGAATACTATATTTCAGCTCATTAGTATTTGACAGTTAATTCACAGTCGCTGCAGATCTTTGTCATTCAGCATGAGCATAAGCTGTGCTGATTATAAGGTTTTAAGAAACCCCTTAAGTGCAGGTTGGGCATGTAGGCCAAAATATAAAAGGATAAATAGAAGGCAAGAGTTAATTACAATATTTTGCAATTTTCTAAAACTTTTTGCCTTCCTTCAAGAATATTGAAAACTACAAAATATTCATAATATTGAGGGGGGAACCCTTGGCCTTACCTTAGCTTTATTTAGGTTGCCGAAGTGGTCTGTTTTTAGTGGTCGGTGTTATGCCACTAGCAGAGTCCTCATCCCCCATTCAGTCCTTGGCCTGTCTACTAAGTGTGTGTGTATGTGTATGTATATTGTGACAAAGCTCTGTCCTTGCCTCCGTGGGACCCGTGTTGCCTGGCGGATTTCGCTAGCCGCAGAGGCTCACTGTGACCCTCCACAGGTTTCAGAGTAGCAGCCATGTTAGTCTGTATTCGCAAGAAGAAAAGGAGTACTTGTGGCACCTTAGAGACTAACAAATTTATTAGAGCATAAGCTTTCGTGAGCTACAGCTCACTTCATCAGATGCATTTGGTGGAAAAAACAGAGGAGAGATTTATATACACATACACATATACACATACCTGGTGTGTGTATATAAATCTCTCCTCTGTTTTTTCCACCAAATGCATCCGATGAAGTGAGCTGTAGCTCACGAAAGCTTATGCTCTAATAAATTTGTTAGTCTCTAAGGTGCCACAAGTACTCCTTTTCTTTTTGTGACTCTCCACGTAACTCTCTTCTTTCTCTAGAGACAAGGGTCACAGTCTACTGAATCATTTTCATCATAAGCCAGCGAGGGAGGTGAGGAGAAGCTATCCTTCCTTGCACAGTCTCTGTTGTCTCCCAGTCTCAGTGATTAAACAGGGGGCAAAGGTGGAAGGGGGGGGAGTCCGGGCCCACCCTCTACTCCGGGCTCCAGCCCAGGGACCCTGATAGTATCAGCTATGGTAGCTGACCTTTTAGAAACATGACATGTCCAATTCCCTGGGCTACTTCCCCCACAGCAGCCCTCACTTCCTCAAGCTCCACTTCACCCTTACCTCAGGGCCTCCTTCCTTGTGCCTGATATGGTGTGTACTACTCAGTCTCTCCAACAGCGCAACTTCTTCCCACAGCTCCTGACATGCACACCCACCTGACTAACTGGGAGGCTTTTAACTAGTTTCAGCCAGCCCCTGATTGGCTTCAGGTGTCCCAGTCAACCTAGCCTTCTCCCTGCCTTCTGGAAAGTTCTTAATTGGCCCCAGGTGTCTTAATTGACCTGGAACAGCTTCCATTTCACTTAACCTGGTACCAGGGATTTGTTTAGCCTGGAGCCAATATATCTATCTCCCACTACTTTTCTATAGCCATCTGGCCTTGCCCCGTCACTCACTCACTCACTCACTCACTCACTATATATATATATATATATATATATATATATATATATATATATATATATATATATATATATATATATATATATATATATAAAAAATTTTTAATGTGGAACTGAACCAATATTAATTTCACATAGTCCCTCAAACCACCAGCAGTTGGTGACTGTCACCATTCACCTGAGCTTTAATTAAATTTGTGCCATTGGAAAGGATCTGTGGCTGGCTCGTGGCCTGGTAACAGGCTAATCTCCCAGCTGCTGATTTTAATTCTAGCTATTGTCCAACAGGAGATGCGACAAGCTCATTCTTTTTTTAAAAAAAAGGGCAAAAAATGGTGGTGTATACTTTTTGTACACGTCCGCTTTTTTGAAGAATATATGAGGGTATTATATGAGAGTAATATATGAGGGTAAGCAGCAATATGTAGCAATATCTTCAGTAAAATATCACAATTTGACAATTTTACTTCCAAGATTTGACTTAATAAGTTGCTCGTTTTTCTTTCTCAACTTTGTAGCTTCCAGAAAAGCTGCTGAGCAGATACGATTGGATCAAACAGTGGCAGCTAAGACAGAAACTGGGCAGGAAGATGGGAGAACTAAGTGACGAAATTAAAGACTACTTAATACTTCTAAGGAAGAAGGTTGGATAAATTATATGTTCACTTTCCTTAGTGAGTTACAAATAAGTATGTTTAGCTCTCCACCAATTCAACCTAAATTCTAGCAGAGTAAAATTATTCTAGGAAGGGTAACTAATTACTTAACATATCTAGAATTTATGACACTAATTAAAGGCAATAGAAAACTTCTAAGAATAGAAAATGAAATTTAGAATTCTTTAGTATTAGATTAATATTTAAATCTTAGAATTCACCCCTTCCACGTTAAGGCATAGTATTTCTTTGCCTAAAGGTAAGGTACAAGAAAAGCGGGAAGCCTTTAACCTATTCCCAGAGCAGTTTTGCCAGGATATTCCTGCCATACAGTTACGGAACTGATAAAACCTTCATGTTATGATGAACATAACACACACATAATGAAGGAGGCAGCTTGAGACAATGTAAGTTGGATTACTGCAATACAATAAGTAACCTAGTGCCACAATTCATGTTATATGGCACTACTTGGTAGTGTAACACTCCTGTGAGGGTGATTCAGCCTTTCACCCTATTTAGATAGATAATTGTGTTCCAAGTAAGAGTGTTCATTTGGGGAAGAGCGGTGTGCTTTCTGGATGAGACCTTACAAACAGAGGACATTTCTAGTCTTCATGGGCATGAAAAATCTTTTGTTTCTAAGGAGTTGGAAAATATTGGACCTGAGTGCCAGGACAGACCTCCATCTACCCCCTCACTATTGCTGTTGGGCGATCTACTGGCATGCCACCTAGCTGCTGTTCTCAGTCCCAGGGGTGAAGGGATTTCCTGCATTTATAGTACTATGTAAAGTGTTTTTAGAAGCCTTAGGGATGAAAGGTGCCATATAAATATAAGATACCAGAAGGGTGTGAGGAACTATACTTCACCACTAGTGTGACATTTTTAATGAATCTTCTTGTGTTTCCTAATTTGTGGGAACTTTCTTTTCCCTTCTTGAATTAGCTGATGCATAGACTAGTCTGTTGTCAACATAAAATTTTATCACTAGAAATGCATAGTTCTAGGTTCACTCTCATTTTGGTTCATGTTTACCATACATCCTTAGTGAGAGCAGAGGTGTGTTCCCTGTTGGACAAATGCTCTTAGTGGGGTGGTGGATGGCTGCAAGCAGTGATAGAATGACTGAATCTTTACATAGCAAAATGATCCTTTACTCCCCTTATCATTTGTGTGTGTTTATGTATGTACATATAGCTGTTACAGCATTTATCATTTATCTAACATTTCCCAAGTGCTGTACTCTTTATAGATTAGCATCTGATTTGTTTTCTTTTTACAGTTGGAATCTGCTTAGTACAACAGTTGCCAAACTTCATTGCACCATGACCCCCTTCTGACAACAAAAATTACTACATGACCTCAGGAGTGGGGACTGAAGCCTGAGTTTGCTGCCACGGGTTGGGGGGCCCAAAGCCCAAGTGCCACTTTCCTGGGTTGGGGGGCCGAAGCCCAAGGGCTTCAGCTCCAGGCAAGGGGCATATAACCTGAGCCCTACTGCCCAGGGCTGAAGCCCTTGGGCTTCATCTTCGTCACCAGACGGCAGGGCTTGGGCTTCATCTTAGTCAACAGGCCCCAGCAAATCTAAGCCAGCCCTGGCAACCCCATTAAAACGGGGTTGCAACCCACTTTAGGGTCCCAACCCACAATTTGAGAACCCCTGGCTTAGTAGAATGTTTGTTTTTTTTGGTTCCATTTTTCATGTCTTTTGTGTGCATATGTTTACAATTTTATTTTAAATGTTTTAAATAGGCACAGATTTACTACGTCAAATGCTAATGTTTGGTTATATGCAGTAGGAGCTAAATAACTAAAGCACTGTAGGTATTTGAGATGCAGGGAGAATATGAAAATTATAGGTACTGTTATAGCCAGTGAAAAGGTTACTGCCTCTCTTCTATCAGAATCTGTCTCTCCACCCCATTACTTTTTCCCCTTCCTTTTTCTTTCTGTTGATCTCGGCCTCATCAGATACTTGTTGCTACAGGAAAAAGGCAGCAGCAGCAGCTACAGCTATGAGAGTATTTAAAATAAATGGATTTTATCTTTAAGTAAAAAAAAAGTGCATGAGAGCCCTTTATACATCTAATTCAAAGTAGCTGTGCTGAAAATGTGGCAATCTACACTTGAAAATGTCCTTCTTTCCTTTTGCAATTATGAATGATATGCTGTCACTTACGCTGATAATCCTGTTTTTTTTTTATAGTGGGAGAGTATGAGTGAAATGAAAAGTCCTGTAGAGAGACAAACAGCTTGTGATGAATTGTTTACAAATGAAGAGGAGGAGTACAGTCTATATGAAGCTGTGAAATTTTTGATGCTGAACACAGCTATTGAATTATATGACGATGATAAAAAAGGAAGGAATGTCCCCGTGTTCTCATGGCTACTGTTTGCTCGGGATACATCCAGCAACCCTAGTCAGCTAATGAATAATCACTTGAATCAAATAGGTCACACTGGAGGCCTTGAGCAAGTAAGGAGAGCTATTTATGCATTCTAGTATACAGGCAGTTTTCTAGTGTCTAGGACTTTCATGCTGTGGTAGAAGCAGAACTAATCGGAGCACAAAAACACTTTCTGAAATGCTTTGGGAAATCAGCAAAGCTGAGGTAGCTTTAAATTTGATGTGGTTTGATGCTTGTAAAAAGGTAGCTGCTCAGTAAATGGAATAATAGCAGTACTTGTTAATGGTGATCTAGTTAAGGGTCTGTGCTTGTAATTGTAAACCCCTGTTTTCTGGAGTGTATAACTCCTGGATAACAAATTTTGTTCATTTTTATACATATAGGTTTTTTAATGAAGTAAATGAAGAATTAGATTAATGTCTTGAACGATTACCAGAAAAGGCCATTACTCTTTAATTATTTAAAATGTCAAAATAAAGGTAGGGGTGTGTGTGTGTGTGTGTGTGTGTGCGTACACGTATATTATATAATTAATTGTAATATATGAAAAGCTAGCAGTACTGAATTAATTACATAAGGCAAACGTATATGAAACAAGAACTGCATAATAAATCCATTGTCTGACTGATTAGACATTTTTACTGGTCTTGATTACCTGAAAAACGGCATAATTCATCCTTGAGGAATTGCAGCTACCTAAGTGAACCATGACTTAATGTATAGATCACAAACTGGTTAATGAAGATATTGGTGTGAAAGGTAGTACAAACATTTAAAAAAACAATCAGGGAGCCTGATCTCAAAAGACCAGATTCCTTAAATCAGTGTAACTACCGTCAGAAGTCTTGTTGCAGGATAAAAACCCTAAGTGCAATGCTCAACTGTGCGTTTGTTAATCAATAATAGCTAAGGGCCGGATCCTGTTCCCATTTAAGTTTTTTGTACTAAACTCTCATTGACTAGGTGCTTAGTTCCACCTTTTCAAGTAAAGTCGGCTATCACCTGCCTTTAACTTGTTGGCTTTTCTTGGGGTCCAGCTTTGTCACCCTTACTCACATGGAGTTGAACTTTACTCGATGACTCATCCTATTGAAATCAATGAGACTGTTCTGATAAGTTATGACTAGAACAGAATACGCCTGACCCTGTATGAGTTGACAAGACAGGAGGGAAGGACTGGGGGAAACCCTTCCTTTGCTACCTCACATCCACGCAGGCAACAGGCCTAATAAGGTTCTTGTACTTGCCGAGCACAAGGACTACAGAGGCTAATGCTGCTGACAGTGCTAGTCTCTCTACAAAATGGGGCGGGGGCAATGGTCCTAACCTGCATGCATACACACATTACCATCAGCCTTGCTCCAACTGGAAGAATTGGCTGGGTGCAGATGTGAGTGGATGCCCAGAGTACCTTCAAGTGTGGTGGTGGTGCAACGCTTATGTTCTTCCTGGCATTTCTTGGGGCAGTACCATGCCTTAGCTTTTACAGCTGTGCCTTAAAGGCACAATTCAATTCTATTCCAGCTATTTGTGCAGTCATGTCCTTGTTTTACTCCTTTGAGGGACATTAAACTATCTAAAGATGAGTTGGGACATGGATTCTGAGTGCATAGGCATTCTCATTTTTTAAAATTCTGTTTCTTTTATAAAGAGAGTTATTGCTTTTAACATGTGTAGCACTAGAAACTAAAGTCCTGAAATAATCCAACTTGTACAGCACGAGCAGCATCAAGCAGAGGTTCCCCCTCACTGTCTTACAATTCTCTTGTGTAAGTTTAAAAAATAATAGCAGGTATTAAGTGCTGCTTTAGTTATACTAAAGCAAATTTATATCAAAGTGCTTTAAACAGTTTGTTTTTTAAATGTAAGACTTCAGGCTTTGTCCAAGGGAAGTCCTATCTATCTGACCCGGTTGTAGTTGTGTCTTAAACTGAATTCTGAACATCTAGTGCACTTGGACTGACTCCTATCTGTCTCAGTGGAGTAAAGGAGCATTCAATGGTTGGTAGCCTATGTTCAGGAAATGATACAGGTATAGGTCCACAATTTTCTATCAGGAATGCTTAAAGCTAGGTACCTTAAGCATTGAAATAAGTGGCATTATTTCTTTCAAAAGCCTTGAACACACAGCTTTCATTTGGAAATGAAGTGTCTTGATTTTCAAACATTCGAACAAACTATTTCACTGCCTTAAGCACTTGAGATTAAAAATTTTGGCTATACTGTGTAACGAGTACACAGTGTGAAATTGTTGTGTACTTGAACCCTGAGGATGGCCTATCCATAGGATGGGATTTCAGTGAATTTCCTCATGCAAGAGAATCTCAGTATCTGAGCTTCATTCTCCATTTTAAGGGTCCTCTTATACAGAATAACAACATGCCTGGAAAAATATACATTAGTACTATGCATTACTTTCTAATTGATTTTTTTTTTTCAACCTAGGTGGAAATGTTTCTTCTTGCATATGCTCTGCAGTATACCATCAGAGTTTATCGATTGTATAAATACAGCACTGATGAATTCATCACACTTTATCCCAATGACCCAGAGGAGGACTGGCCTGTGGTGACTCTTATCACTGAAGACGACAGACATTATAATATTCCAGTCAGAATGTGTGAAGAGACTAGTTTGTAAACAAGAGATTTTGGCAGATTTATAAATTTGATATCCAAGTCTCACTTGGATGTTAAATTCCCAACACTATTTTGAAATAAAGTCATGATGAGATTTACACGATGAAACCTACAGTATTTTGGATCTCGAGTTACAAAGGATTGAACTGAAATTCCAAATAGGACCTTTGTAGTGGGCTGACTTGGAGGTAGCAGGCCTAGTGGGTATTCCACGACTCAGCAGTCCCCAAAGACCTGAGATGGCCTTGCTTGGATGGTCCATGGGCATGGTGGCTGAGTTAGGGTCTGTCGTTCCCTGGTGGGGAGAAGGTAGAGAGACCTGGGTCCTCCCTCTCCACCAGATCCCAACCCAAGGGAAAGGGGAGAAGAGCGTCTCTTGCTGATAAACCCAGACCAGCTTCCTCTGAGCCACTTCCTACGTCCCCGTTCTCTCTCTTCATTTTGGAGGATGATTGCAGCACTCTGCCCCCTCCCAGCAGAGAGTTTCCCCATAAGTTTCAGCAGTTCAGATAGCAAACGGGTAGCTTGCTTCTCAATGCCCAGATATTCTCCCTTGTCAGGGAGCAGGGGAGGGAAAAGGGTCAAGCCCCCTGCCTCCCAGTTAGGTCTTACCCACAGTCGAGACCCTTCTCCTGTGGTTTGCTCTGTCCCAGAAGCTGCAAACTGGCTCCCTCCATGCAGACCGCCTCTCCTTCACTTTTCTCCTGCTTGACTGTCAGAGTCCCCTTTTAAGCAGGCCCTCCTTTGGAGCATGTTCTGAAGCTGCTGAGAGGCGGGGCCCAATGGGCCCTGTACTGCTCCTTCACTCCCTTAGCCTTTGTGTGGGGTCTGTAAACCCCCCACACAACCTCCCTTTAAAGAATACCTGATTAGGAAATAAAGTTGGTCTCTGTTGCTTGGTGTAAATGAATTTTCATGGCACTCTCTGGAACAAATCTCTTAAATGGATTATGTATAATAGAATATAAAATGTGGAAACCAGGGAGCAGGTATGATGGAAATTATTATTATTTTTTCCCCCTGAAAGGGCAGGGCAAAAAGACTTGATTGGGGTTATAGAGTAGTTTGCCTGGAGGTCAGCAGTTTGGATCCTACTCAGTTCTGTATTGTCCAAAAGCCATTAACGTGGCATTTTGGGAGAGTATGTGAAATGAACTAGTGTCAATCCAGTTTCTAGTGAACACATGCCCATATCACAAAAGCTGTTATCATAATTGGCATATTTATGAGAAGTCTCAGTGGAGAGGCTAAGGATTTGAATGGATCTGGAGATTGCACTAGTAACCTGGCTGGGGTTGAGCCAAATGAGCATGCAATGTGAATCTAGCCCTACTGCTGCCTCTGTTTTTCCTGTGGGCCAGCCATTCTTCAGGGCTTTCAATCTGGCACCTTATACAAGTGATTTAAAAAAATAAATTGGAATAGTAATGCTGCAGTGCCCTGCAATGTGGTCATAGTTTCAGGATTTTCTATCATAGCTATATGAATTGGTTTAAATCTGAAATGTGGCATGCAAATGATCAGAATAGGAGTAAAAATGACTTTAAATGGAATGCAATCCAGACAGTAGTAGCTGAGTGTCTGTCCTCTTCTATACCACACTTTTTGTCCAATAGAATTGGACCTATTAGGGTGATTTTATTTAAAGGTATACTAAAAAACACAGCAATATAGAAAATTGGGTTGTGCTGTTCTGTTTGAATTATCTTCTAAACTACTCTTGCATTTTTAGTCCATAACAACTGCTTTTTGAAAACAGCCTGATAATAAGTCCTCCATTGACGTGGGATTTGTTTTTTTTTTTTTTTTTCATTTTAAATGGTGAGGGCCATCTTCTGCTGTCAGTTATTCCTGATTTTTCACCTGCATAAAGGGAGGCAGAATTTGCCCCCCAGATCTTAACTAGTGTCTGAAGTAGTTACTGTGTTTTTTCCATGTAGTATTTAGAGGCTTCTGGATATTCTGAGTGTAGTGTGCTTACTAGAGTATACAGTATGTATTGACCACACTTAAATCTCACACGCTAGCAATAAGTAATGGCTCTATCTTTTTGTTATATCTACCCTATTGAAAATTATTAGCATGTTTTGTGTTAAAGGTTCCTGGAAGCTGCAAGGGCAGAGCATAACAAACGTGATAAAGAATATGTTGAGATCAAACGCGGGGTTTAAGGCTTGTTGCAGTTTCTATCAACTTACTAGTGGTATGTGAATAACCAAGAAATTGCCAGAGAAGTTAGCAATAGCAAAGGAAAGGGAGAAGATACTTACCAATTAAAAGTTTACATTAGTTGTTACACTTCACCTGGACTTTAATGGAAAAATAATGTATATAAACAGTTTTTTCTGAGTAATTTTCTATCTTGAACATTGCTGTCTTTTTTTGTTTTTAAGAAGGGTTATTGTACTTGACTAAAATGTATGAGCCTAAACAAAACACTTTAAAAAACCCATGTTTTTTTTTGAGTTGTGCAATGTGCAGGCATATTTAGGGTGCAGACTTGCAGTCCTTACTTATGTGAGCAGTCCTGGTGCCTATTGGGCAACATGTGAAAGTGAGGGTTGTGGCATCAAGCCCAAAAGACTTGGATAATTGTTATCCGTAGAATATGGTGGAAGCCTGAATACTGCTAAACTTGGAATTTGCTTCTGTAGAGGTCAGTGGCAAAACTACCACTGACATCAGTGGGAACAGGACACTTCAGGATATTCAGAGAATAGCAACGGCCTTGCAAGTTACTCATGAAAATATTTTAATGCAAAAAACTCAGTTTTCAGCTACGTTGTATACATATGTTCAACTAAACATCTATTTCAAATATATTAAATTTAATATTGACTGCAGTGTTTTCCTTTATCTGGTGCTCCAGAGTGGACAGTTATTTGCTTTCAGACCCTTATATTTTCTCCTATACTTAGCTGAACAAGCCTACAGTGCGGTGGATGCCACCTCAGTGGAGACCATAAATGAAGAAACTGAGATAGTGGATGGATAAGGAGAGTGGTGGTGTGATCCAGTTACTCTTGTGCCCTTGAGTATTCTTCAGTGGGCTCTTATCTATGACAGCAACAGCTGCTCTGAGTGAAGATTGCAGGGTTGGGCCCTTAGGTGGCAAAAGTTAAAACACTAAAACTGGAATATGTTGGAAAATATATAGCAGATACCTTAGCTCGTTATCCAGCTACCTGGCTAGGTACTACAATAATGGGAGTGATGTAAGTATCTGAGCACCTAGGTGGTAGAGATGAGAACTTTGCAATCAGGTGTCTGATTTTTGTAGTTCTCACATAGTCTGTGCATTTCTCTCCTCTAGTCTTACTACTTGTTGCCTGTCTTGTGTTATGTGTAATTGAAAAATTATAGCACCTTAGAGACTAACAAATTTATTTGGGCATAAGCTTTCGTGGGCTAAAACCCACTTCATTGGATGCATGGAGTGGAAAATACAGTAGGAAGATTTTATATACACAACATGAAAAAATGGGTGTTTCCATACCAACTGTAATGGGACCAATCAATTAAGGTGGGCTATTATCAGCAGGAGAAAAAAAACTTGTAGTGATAATCAGGATGGCCCATTTCTAACAGTTCACAAGGAGGTGTGAGTAACAGTACGAGAAAAAATTAGCATGGGGAAATAGTTTTTACTTTGTATAATGACCTATCCACTCCCAGTCTTTATTCAAGCCTAATTTAATGGTGTTCAGTTTGCAAATTAATTCCAGTTTTGCAGTTTTTCATTGGCTTCTGTTTCTGAAGTTTTTTTGTTGGAGAATTGCGACTTTTAGATCTGAAATTGAGTGACCACGGAGGTTGAAGTGTTCTCCGACTGGTTTTTGATTTGTGTCCCCTTTTTTTTTTTGCATAGAGATTGTCCAGTTTGGCCAATGGACGTGGCAGGGGGGCATTGCTGGCACATGATGGCATATATCACATTGGTAGATGTGCAGGTGAACGAGCCTCTGATGGTGTGGCTGATGAGATCAGGCCCTATGATGGTGTCCCCTGAATTGTTATGTGGACACAGTTGGCAACGGGCTTTGTTGCAAGGATAGGTTCCTAGATTAGTGTTTTTGTTGTGTGGTTGCTGTTCTCGTTACAGTTGGTATGGCAACACATTTTTTTTCATATTCTCCGTGTGTGTGTGTATGTATATGTATATCTTCCTACTGTATTTTCCACTGTATGAATCTGATGAAGTGAGCTGTAGCTCACGAAAGCTTATGATCAAAAAAATTTTAGTTGCTAAGGTGCCACAAGTACACATTTTTATTTTTATTTTTATTTTTTTTCCCCTGATACAGACTAATACAGCTACCACTCTAATTTTTCAGGTTTCAAACTTTTCACTGATGAGACCATGTCTCTATTTTACTTGAAGCAGCTAGCCCGCTTCTGGGTGCTGAATAAAAATATATATTGGCCTGATTCTGCTCCCATTTTAGTCAGTGCCAAAATATGCATTGATTTGAATATTTATTCCTAGCTGCTTTTTAAAATACTGAAATATATATTTGTCAATAGAGCACAAAGGTAATAGATCAGCTCTGTAGTGCATAAAAGTGCTTAATAAAAGAGAGAAAATGTAGGTGGGTGATCTTTAAATTTTGGAACACTATTGATTGTCCGACCATCCCAGCACTCTACAATGGGTACCAGCTGTGAAAGTTTCATGGCATAATATCTCTAGAGCATAATTGGAACTTTTATGTGCAGCGAATGAATTATTTCATTTTCATCCTTTTGTTATATTAAGGAGGCTAAACCCCATTTTAAATCTATTGTATGAGTGTGCCCATTTCTTGTGATACCATAGGTTTAGGTTGAGTATAATCTAGGAGCTTGTCTTTAAATGAAGAAATGTTTGATTATCCTCTAAATCTAACCAGCTTTAAGCAGGTTTCCATTAAACATGGCTTCTCAGAGACAGAAGAGACGTAACTTGGGAAATAAGGGAATTTTTCTGAAACCCCCCCCCCCCCAGCTAAGGTGGAAAAGCTTTAGCTTTTTAGAGGTTTAATAGTGAGAGAGAGACTTCTTAGGTTCCCTCCCCACATGACAGATACCAAAGGGACTCTCACCTGCCAGCTTGCTCATGAGTTACTAGTTGTCACAAGGTATCTGGTCCCTGTGGATAGACCTAGTGCTCCTGGACTGGAGCAGGTGAGCCCAATCCAGCTAATTGAAGAGGGCTGGGCTACATCTGGGCCTATGAAGGGTGGTTAGTTGGTATCTGGAGAGAGGAAAGACTCAGACAGGTTGCGGAGGGAAAGCTACAGTGGAATGGAGCTAGCCCCTGTGGTGGGTCCCTAGAGCAAGGAGCTGGGGGCTCAGTGAAGCAGCCCTGTGGTTGCTGCTCCAGGAAGGGGAACAGCTGGCTGAGGCTGCCGGATGCTGGAGTGCCAGAGACCCCTGAGAGGGATGGCGCTGAAGCCTGGGGCCAAGGATTGAGTTCTGTTTGTTAGCCTCTGTTGTGAAATAAACCTTGACTGAGACTGGGCCTAGCAGTGCATGCTTTGGAGCTGAGGAGAAGCAATGGCCCCGGTGACTAGTGCTTTGTTGCTCATGATCCAGTAAGGTAAAGCAAGCTGGTAGGATGGCAAGAAAACCTGTGTACATTATGGGCCTTTGAACTGCTAGCTGTGAGGAATACAGTTTGATGTGAACCTGGTCATGTTATAATTCAGCACGTGTCACTCCTGTGATTTGCTTCATTTTGTGTCTTACTCCTTGTTTATTTCTTTCATTGGGTTTTATCACTGTTGGCCAAAGTCTAAAATGAAAGAAATCTTGAGTAAAAGGAAAAGCGTAATGGAGCTGATGTGCTCCAGGCAGGCGTGTCATCGGGGAGGGGAACAGTGGTTATGGTGTTCTGCTCCACCAGACAGTTTGGCCCTTGTATATTTGTGTGTGTGAATCCATTAGCTAACCCGCTTCCATGCCCTCTTCCCTCTGCTTCTCACAGAGGCCCCCATGGTGCGCAGAGGGTATTCAGTCTTTCTGTGCACACTCTCTACTGCTTGACCCACAGTAGAGTATGAGACAACCGCCTAGTTTCCAATCTGGGCCTAATCCTGAGCAGGCTTACTTGTCTGTCAGAGGCCCAGTCACACATATGGCTTGGGACATCTCGTCCTGTGCAAGTATGGTACAAATTATACCACATTGGAGTGATGAAGGGCACAAAAATGATAATGTATAGTTTTTTTTGGGGGGGGGATTTGGTTTGTTTCTTTCCCCCCTGTGGCATTCATCATAGAATTTGAGCATCGTGCAAATGTTAATGAAGTTATCCGCACACATCCATGAGGCATGTAAGTGTGTTTTCCCCTTACAAAGAGGGTGACTTGTCTGAGATACTTTGTTAATGTGTCAGTTGAGAACAGGACCTACATTTCTCAAGTCCCCATCCAACCTTAACAAGATTCAGAGCATGAAGATGGGATATATGATTTTTCTTTTAATATCATGAGTGAACCACCAATCTTATTCATGTGAGATTAACCTTTTGTAGGTGGCAGTGTTCAGTCGGATGGGCACCAAGTGGCTGTTTTACCTAATTCTGAACACCCATAAATATACTTGATGGTATTATGGACAGTTTCTTGTCACTCAGTTTTTAACTATGTTCTTGCATGAGATGGCAGTATATTTTTGCCTTGTCTACATCTCTTTCCCAGATTAGATGGAAAATATTAATCTGAAAAAACCATTCCTGACCCAAAAACCTAACACTTGTTCAGTGTGAGTTCGGATCTGACATTAGTTTAGTGAATTAGCTAAAATAATCTGTTACACTCTGACTCTGTGTGTGTGTATTAGTAAAACAGTTAAAACTATTATAAGTGATGCTCTGCTACATTTGCTCAGAGTGTATTATTAAGGAATAATGGTATGGAGTCAAGGGTTGCCTAAATGCCTGAACTCAATGTTCAAAACAGTCCTTTTTGTGCTTCATTTCCACTGAAAATGCTCACTTATGAATGACCTTTACTACTACTTAAACATTCAAATAGTGTAACTCCAGGATTTCTGGTCTGTTTTTGTTTGCTTTGATTCAAATATATTGCTTTGAGGGGAAGAAAGGGTACTAAAACTGGCCAATTAAGGTTCCTTGTGGACTAGGACTTTTTCACTCATATTTTACGTCAGTGAGTGATTTAGGTCAAGATTTCAGTTATCAATGATTAAGACAGTCTTGCTCCCTGCACCCTTGGCAGATAAGGAAGGTCTGAAGTGCAGAGCAACTCTTGTAGTTCTGCTACACATGGAAGCCCAAGGGGATACAGGGCATATAGGACTATGCAGGTCCTCTGTCCAAAACAAAGTGCTTCAAGTACTCTGAAAATTGGGGTTGGGGTTCTCTCAGAATCTGCCAGCAGTAGCTTGGTAACACTGTTTACAGTGCGTCCCTCAGTGACATGGCTCAATTTTTAAATGGTTTATTTTTGGGGGTGGTGTGTTGCTGCATCTTGAGGCTTGCCCCCTCCCTCAGACACCAAGCACTGCCCAAACTCCCATACTGCACTGAACAATAAGAGAGACTGCAGCAGCTACTGCATAAGGACACTGTCACTTATACTCTACCCTGCATCTGGGGCATTGGGGGAGGAAAAAATATTGTTCCCTCTACCTCCCACCCTCAGTCTATGGAGAGCTTCACAAAAATCATTAACTTTGGCTTTGCAAAGGAGACCAGGAATGAGGGAGTAGGTACAAGCTTGCCAGAAAGTTAGCTTTTACTGATTGCCAGCAGATGTCACTGTAGGCAAGAAAGAGTATGGAAAGTTTTAGGGCTTTATTTTGCCCTGTTTGTTCATAGATTCCAATGTGATGCTGTGGCCAAAAGAGCTGATGTGATCCTGGGTTGGGAATCTTGGGTAGTGAGGATATTTTACTTCTCTGTTTGGCACTGGTGCGACTGCTGCTGGAATGTGCTGTCCAGTTCTGGTGCCCACAATTCAAGAAGGCTGTTGATAAATTGCAGAGGGTTCAGAGAAGAGCCACAAGAATGATGAAAGAATTAGAAAACATGCCTTAGAGTGATAGACTCCAGAAGCTCGATGTATTGAGCTGGATTGCCGTCGATATGTAGCTACATGGGGAACAAATATGTAATTAATGGCCTCTTCAGTCTAGGAGAGGAAGGTGTAACACACTCCTATGGCTGGAAGTTGAAGCTAGACAAATTGACACTGGAAATAAGGCATAAAGTTTTAACAGGGTAATTAACTATTGGATCAATTTACCTAGGGTTGTGGTGGATTCTCCATCATTGACAATTTTTCAGTTAAGATTGGGTGTTTTTTCTAAAAGATGAGTTCTAGCAATTATGCTGGGGAAGTGCTATGGCCTGTGTTATACATGAGGTCTCGCTGGATGATCACAGTGGTCCCTCCTGGTATGTTGCATATGCTGCGTTTCCAATTGTTATGATGTAAATCTACTGTCATTTAAAAGAACATGTTAAAATTAAATGTAAATAACGCCTGCTTTAGGTCCAGTGCCATAGTCTTTATTTGATACAATTCTGCCCACTGTAGCGGGGGGGGGGGGGGAGAGAAGGGAGGTTGCCTGAGTAAGAACTGCAGAACTCAGCCCTTCCTCTGTTTCTGAACATTTTCCTTTTTGCTATAAAACATGGTTTAGTGTAGAAGGCTAAGAGCGGTCCTATTTTTTTAAAAATGTACCGAGTGACTGCTATTTTGATAATACAGTCAAGGTTGAGGGCCTTGTGAGAGCCTGAATTGTGTGTCCTTCCCCTGCCCCTCCCAACCCTTTTAGCCTTTTCTGGGATTTCTCTTCTGCAGCGGACTCCACTTCCCAGCATTGGCATAGCATGTAGGCCCTGATTCTGAAGTGCTAAATGTGAGTGTTTACTCTAGTGAATGAGGTTGTTGAGTTGAAGGGGACTCTGAGTGAGAAATTCCTCCTTGCTGGCTTTGTGTTAGCTCTGGAAGCTCCTCTGCTTCCTATCTCTGACCTTAGACGATTGGGTCAGAAGTGGGTATGACTGGACCAAAGGAGCATACTCTCCTTTTCATGGTGTATAGCCAAGCAGGAATTGATGTAACAACTGCTTCTGTCCAGCTGTTTACATAGCTGTGAGTAGGAGAGCCAGCAGCGAATCAGCTTGTAAGAGAACAATCCTGGCGTGGGTTAGCTAGTGGTGTTGAAAAGAGGCATGGTACATTAAAGGATTAATCCTTAATTTTTCTGCAGGTACCTTCCGCATGTTCCCACAAACCCTTGCTAGGCCAGGAAAAGGCTCTCAGAGATAAATAGGCACGGTTGTTGTTTTTCTGCTTTACCACAGCCTGACTTTTTTTTTTTTTTTTTTTGTCATGGAAGGCACAGGGAAGGAAGGGCCTGAATCTAACTGAAGCTAAGCATTCAAAATACCCTCCTCTGTTCCTCAAGCATGTCACCCCCTGCTAGCCAGAGCACATCTCCCCAAACAGAAGAGGGGTGGCAGCCTCCCCAGGCCTACTCTAAAATGGACCCTTGACTTCCTGTGGCGGAGGCTAGTAACTAACTCTGCTCCCCCAGTGAGGAGGATGGGAATGATTTTTGAAAAGGATCAGTTGAATTTAGTTTGTATCTGCTAAGGCAGAGCATGAAGCCATTTCCCACCTACACTCCTGAAGGCCCAATGGGCAGTGCTGATGCAAATGGCAGCTGCCTCAGACAAAAGAGAAGTAGGCCCATATGAGGTGAGCAAAAAAGGAGCAGGAAAACAGTGTTTCTTCCCCTTCTGATGGGTATGGCTAGGGAGTTTCCAGAATATGTGAAACTGATTAAGCAAGATGTATAGACTATTTCCTCATGGGATAAGAGGTTGTCAGTACTGTTGATATTCAGCCTGCTCAACCACACGTGACAGCTCCTTTAAGGGAGCTGCTGCTGCTACCCAGATATTATTGGGCTTATCTGTTTCAGCAGGAGCACGTTGGGAAATGTAGCCCCAGGAGGGGTCAGGTGAGCAAGAAGAGTCATGGAGCTAGTAGGATTATATAAGGGAAGCCAGTAGCTCAGTTAAGAGAAGGGAGTGACTCCAGAGAGAAGGAAGGTGTGAGGAGTTGTTCAGCATTAGTGTGCTAGGGAAAGGAGCACTGGGAATGAGCGGTCCACTTGGAAAACAGCTGAGAAAGGGCCAATGAGGAATCTTGGTTTTGGATACAGGTGAAGATTGAGGAGGGGATTTATAGACTGAGGAAGCTATGTAAAGGTGGCACAGGAAATGGCCCTGGGAAACAGTAAGGGCAAAGTAGGAAGTTAAGGCAGGGCAATCTACCTATAACAGAGGGTAGGCATAGATCCCCCTATGCTACCGCCTCAGGAGATGGTGTGGTTATCTTGTTGGTGTTTGGAGCCCAGGAGGGTCAAGGCCAACAGAAGGGCTAAAGCCTCTATAGAAGAGAACAGACCCATAGAGGCAGAGCTGTGTTCTGAAGAGAGTATGTAGTGAAAGACCGTTTGTTTGTTTGAATTTCCATTATTTTACATTCTGGAAAGGGTGAATGTCCACCTCAGTGCTGTGACTCACTGAAGACACCTACAATGGCCTAGCAGCCTGGGAGAAAGGCCTAGACAGATGCAAAACCGTAGGGAAACCGAAGCAGCGGACTCCAGAGAGGTAAGAACTTGTTACACGCATCATGGTTCTTAACATCCTTCAATGCCTTGAATTCATGAGTTTAAAAACCAAACCCAGAATACACACGAGTGAGAGAAAGTAACATTATTCTTCAGAGAATTTAATCCTCCTTCCCCTGGTTTCCCTGACACAGCAGAGATTGCCATACCCAAACCTGAGACTGGACTTATTCTGTCATGTTGCACCCCAGTCTTGACTTCTCAAATCTATCAGTGTAGAAACTTGGAGGTAAATCCTAGCAGAATCTAGTCATTCAGGTCACTAGATCATCAGTGTCTTCCAGAAATGATTCTACAGCACAACAATGTGTAAGAGCAAATGATTTATTGCAAGAAATAGGGACATGGGAAACAGGAATACCAGCCATGCTCTAATTCTTCCAGGATGGTCTTCAATTTAATACAGGATCCAGTTCCTGGAAGATCATAGAAATGTAGGGGCGGCAGGGACTTTAAGAGGTCAAGTCCAGCCCCCTGCAGTGAGGCAGGACTGAGTACCTGTCAGGGATGGTCTAGGTTTATTCTTAAAGACTTCCCATTATGGGGATTCCTCAACCTCTCTTGGTAGCATGTTCCAGAGCTTAATTACTTGTATACAGTAAAATCTGTTTTATCTGGAACTTCACCATCCAGAAAGCTCTGTAAACCAGCATTTCCGATCTTCATTGAAATTCCAGTTTATAGTCCGGTTGGCGTGGGGCGGAAGCAGCTTGGGGCATGGGATGCCGGCTTGGGGGGCTGCTCATCTCGGGCAGCTCCCCACAAGCAGTGACCTGTCTCGGCTGCTCCTAGGCGAAGGCATGACAGGCGGCTCTACCTGCTGCCCCTGCCCTGCTCCACTCTGAGCGCTAGTAGTGCAGCTCCCATTGGCTGGGAACCATGGCCAATGAGAGCTGGGCGGGGGGGCGCCTGTGGGCAGACGCAATGCGCAGAGCTGGCTGCTGCACCTCCGCTTAGGAGCAGTGGGATGGGTGGCTGCTTGCAGAGAGACTCGTGAGGTGAGCGGCTCCCTGAGCCGGCACCCCGCACACCCTCCTGTGCCCCAAGCCACTGCCCCGAGCCCCCTCCTGCACCCCCTCCCACACCCAAACTCTCTTAGTTAATTGGCATTTTTCACGTACTGGCACCCCCCCATTTACCCAACATGCCAGATAAAACTGCTTTTACTGTCATTAGCAGGTTCCTAATATCAAACTGAAATCTCCTTTGCTATAGATTAAGCCCATTACTTCTTGTCCTACTGTCAATGCCCACCATCCTCTTTATAACAGCCATCAACATATTTGGAGACTCTCTGGTGTCTCCTCCACCCCACCCCATATATTCACCCCGTGTCCTGTTTTCTCAAAACTAAACCTGCCCAGTATTTCTAACCTTTCTCGATAGATCCGGTTTTCTAAACCTTTTTATCATTTTTGTTGCTCTACTCTGGACTCTCTCCAATTTATCCACATCTTTCCTGGTCTGGCATGCTGAATTGTACACACTCCTCCAGCTGAAGCCAGAACAGTACTGAGTAGAGGGGGGACAATTATCTCCCATGTCTTGTATACAACTTCCTGTTAATACACCCCAGAATGATGATAGCCTTTTTTTGCAACTGTATCACATAGTTGACTCTCATTCAATTTGTGATCCCCCAATTACCCCCAGAGCCTTGTCAGCAGTGCTACCACCTAGCCAGTTATTCCCCACTTTGTAGTTGTGCATTTGATTTTTCCTTTCTATGTGAAGTACTCTACATTTACTGAATTTCATCATCTTGAATTCAGACCAAATCTGTCAAGGTGCTTTTGATTTCTAGTCCCATCCTCCAAAGTGCTTGAAACCCCACCCAACTTTGGATCCTCTGAAAATTTAATAAACACATTCTCCCTTCCTTTATCCAAATCATTAATGAAAATATTGAATAGTACTGGATGCAGGATTGTGACCCCATTAGCTATGCCCTCTGTTTGATAGTGAACCATTGATTACTCGTCTTGGAGTATAGTCTTCAAATCAGTTGTGCACACACCTTATAGTAATTTCATCTAGATGTCATTTTCCTAGTTTCCTTATGAGAATATCACGTGGGTCTATCTCAAAAGCCATACTAAAGTCAAGATAATCAAGTGTGCTACTATCCACTGTCAAAGAAAGAAATTAGTTTGGTCTGGTCTTGACAAATCCATGCTGGCTATTCCTTATAAACCTATTATCCTCTAAGTGCTAACAAATTGTTTAATAATTAGTTCCATTATCTTTCCAGGTATTGAAGTTAGGCAGACTGGAATTCCCCAGATCTTCTTTGTTCCCCCTTTTAAAGATGAGTACTATGTTTGCCCTTCTCCAGTCCTCTGGAAGGTCATCCATCCTCTGAGTTCTCAAAGATAATTGCTAATGGTACTGAGATTGCTTCAGCTAGCTCCTTAAATACCCGAAGGTGAATTTCATCAGGCACAACTGACTTGAATACATTTAACATATCTAGCTATACTTTCACATGTACTTTCCCTATTTTTGGCTTGCATTCCTTTCTCGTCCTCCCCCCTCCCCTTTGTTGTTAATATTGTGTTCCGTATCTGGTCACCATTAACCTTTTTAGTGAAGACTGAAGCAAAACAAGCATTTAAACACTTCAGCCTTCTTGATGCAACTCTCAGCCCTAAGTAGCCCCAATATATAATCACTTCCTTATTCTGAGCATCACATAATCCGATTCCGGAGGTCAGTCAAACTCAAGATTTCACCTGAGAAAGTAGGATATCATGGAGATTAACTTGATTCTGCCTGTCTTCACCTTGGCACTGTTTGAACCTCTAATCTAGAAGGACTTGTATTTCCACTCAGTTGAAACTGGCTTGTGTAATACTCATAGGTTAACTTTGGGTATAAAAGTTGATACTATCTTTTTGCAAATCTCAAGAAATAGTGCTCTTTTCATTTTGTTCTCGCCTAGAACATGCACATGAAATATTTTGTGTTCAAAAGCCTCCAAAATAACCTAAGCTATACTCTGCAATTTAGAGCACTTCAGCATTGTTCCTTAGCATAAATGTGTTTTAAAAAAAAAAAAATCCTCCATTGCAACATGGATGCGATGCTGCGAATTGGAGGCCCATAGGACTTCAGGCAAAACCCACCATCCAAGAGTGATTCTCACATTCTGGGCACAGAGAGTGTTAGCATCAGAAGTGCAAAAAGCTGTGCAAAGTGTGGCCTGGAATCTGCAGGCACCCACATATGCCTTCTTTGAGAGGAGAGTGTTCCAGTTCCTTGTAAGGCCCTTTCACCTTCTAAATCATTGTCCTCATACTAAGCCTCAATGTGGAGTAGTAAAGTATTGTGCAGAAAAATGGTAACTTCTTGTCTGCTCACTTACGTGCTTTGAGTAATGTGGGTGGGACACTTCACTGGAGACTTGACATCTAACTCAGAGGATGACTCTCTACTGGGCCTCCCTGTTGCCTTAACAGGTGGTTCAGACTTTGTATTTATGGTGACTTAAGTTCAATTATTGTGGAGTTTCAAGTGAGATACTATTGCAAATTATTAGCAAAACATTGCTAGTTAAAGAATGTTTTCACAGCTTTGGAAGAATTCTTCTGGTGGTTTGTCAGATGGGTGTGGTCAACAGCCACAGCATCTCTTCAAAGCCATTGAGCTGGCCCTGATAGGAAGGGAAGAAGGATGGTTGACTTTTTTTAACAGCAGGAAAAATGGTTTTTATCCTTGGAGTGAACAAAATAATTAAGTTGTCCCATATGGTTTCACGTTTGTAACTTTGCAGGGCTTTGTGAGGGTACACAGCTGATCTTGTGCAGTGCTTGAGGTGCTCATTGACTTCAAATTAGGTATTTCTAGCTGGAAAGCAATTGTAAGTGTCTGAGTTAACATCTCCAACAGAGAGGATATTTTACTTGCTTGACCCAAACAGGCACATGCTCTGACATCAGAGGAAGTAACAGATGAAGAAATTAAAAAGCAGAATCATAAGCAAATTGTTTGAATTTTACTCGAAGTAAAATTAGAGTATGAAAGCTATTTGACAGTCTTGGAGCACAAATCCAAAAAAGAGGAAAGCATAGTTCATTTCTTTAACAATGCAAAAACATACATCTATGTTAAATACCTAAACAGTACTCAATTTTAATGCAATATATACTTTATGCTGACTTTAACAGTCATTTAATAATCAATAGCTGTACAAATTTGTTTACCTTGGTTTTCTTTAAAGTAAACCACCAGAGTCCAAGCAAAACAAAGTGTAAGTGTGTGTGTGTGTGTGTGTGTGTGTGTGTGTGTGTGTGTGTGTGTTAAAAAAAAAAAAAAAAGACAGGTACAGCATCTGTACAGATGATAGTCCCATGTTTTTTGCTTTAAAAGAAATCACCTGGATTTTGATAAATGTGACACACAATGATGCATGAGGTAACTTTTTCAAATTCTAGGAACCCTGTACCATGTTTCCAAATGGTGCTATGACTTGAAGTCTTTGGAAAACTGACTTGTTTAAGTAGTGACAAGGTGGCCATTCACTAAAAATACCTCTTTGTTTTTGGCATGCCAAGTACTTGGCCCTGAAAGACTTCTAGTGGTACCTGGTTTTGTCAGCTTTAGACGATCATGCAGAAGAATTGTAAAAATTGCGTTTCCCTAGAGATATGTTAAGTGAATTGAACTGGGTCACATTCATAGCGTTGCATCCCCTAAAGTATGGCTAGCTGCCACCTTTCCTTTTCCCAGTTTGTCACTCTGTTGCCAAAGCCCCTGCTTTGCAAAAGTGCTCCAAGCACAGAAACTGTACAAGTGTCCCCACTCCTCTTTTGTGAGCAGGCATGTTCCACATCATGCTTCAGTAAGAAGTTCATCATAACACCCTTAGGGGCCACTACTGTTTTTAAAATATTTACTGTGATGAAGCTGCCATTTAAGCTTAAAGTCAAGTTTTGAGAATTCAAAGGCACAATTAGAACACAATGGTGGTGGTGTAATATGCAAGTACCACACCCCCACTCGTGAATCTCTCCTCAGATTCCCCTGCCTCAGAGGGGTGTTGATCTCCATTACTACTTTAGACAGCAGCCCTTCACATCACAAGATTTGGCCAAACCTGCCTTAAGCTCTTCCCTGAAACTGATATTTGTTGAGTAATTTTCCACTGGGCACTCTCAGGGAACCAATCTTGACCGACCACGTCAATACTGGTTCCCTGTTGTGAAATTAGAGTGCCACTCTCCCTCCATGTTTGTCTTTAGGTCTCAGCCCTCCCCTTCCCCCCTTCTTTTAAATTTCAATGTTAGGGCTAGGTAGCGGCTAGTGCATAAGGAATGGAGAGAGGACACTGGGTCGAATGTGCTTCCTTCCTTCCTTCCTTGTCCAGAGCTAAAGAGGCAGCTGCAACTTCTGCCCTTGTGTTCCCTGTCCATAAAGCTTGGAGTTGTCCAGTGCCCACAGTGATATTAGACACTTTGAAAGGGAACAATAAGAGAGAGAGTCCTTCTGCACTGGCCGGTGGAGTATGGGCACGCACATTCTGTACACTTTCAAAGGGTAGCGTAGCTCCTTCACACCTTAGGAGCTCCTAGAAACATCCTGCCTGTGACTGAGAGAGCAAGAATACTCTAAGAGCTTGGGAAGCTGTAAAAAAACCACAGAATGTAGTGTTTAATTTTAGCCCTAGGTTGGGATTCTAGATAGTGGGGCTCTGGGTGCTCCCTGGGGGCTATGCCAGAAACAGGAGCAATATGAGGGGCTGGACAGGCACAAGCCCAAGTGCTAGGCTGAGACAAAGAGGCAAGATTTTCCCTACATCCTCCACTGAGGACCTCTAATCAGACTGCAGAGGGTGAAAGGTCTGAAGCAGGCAGGGGAAAAGAAAGTGATAAAGCATTGTTCTACAGTGAATTCCTGCCCCAAGTCCTGCTCGAGGGGAGTTCCTAAAGCTTTTCAGCAGACAGATTCTGGGGAGTCCACCAGCCCAAAGACATCAGTCTTTGGTGGAGCATCCACAGGCCCCAGTCATCAAGCAGGAAATACCTTGGGTCGCCAATTCCTACATTTGATCTAAAATTAAACACCAATAAGGAAACTGACAGATCAAAACTTTACTAATGTAGCAGTGGGGATATAAAACACCACCCACCTTATGATTTCTTTACTCTTCCCAGTTTAAAAATAGAGGTGGGGTCCTAGTCATCTTGTGTGTTTGCGATACAGTAACATGCAATATATTGCAGCAAGCTTAGGTCAAGTCTGAGTTTAAGCAAAGTGCACTTTTGACTATAGTACTTAAAAACAGTGACTAATTATATATAAAAAAGCTTGTTGATCTAGACTAATATGTAATCAGATGCCACCTATAAAAAGGCATATGTATGATCACCTTTTTGATCTATCTGCAAATGCCATGAACAAATCAGCAACTGCTAAGAAAATATTTAAGTTATCAACGGTAGCCTCTCCATCATTTCACTATGGCTCAGGAAAAACCCTGCAATTTTTCAGCCTTACTCGGAGGATCCACCATAATTACACTAGCACTTTAGTTCAGTGATGTGGTATCAATCTCTCTCTCATACACATGCATACGCACCTCTAACCCCACAGGATCATTCTAGTTTGAAGTGATAGTATTTCCAAAAGAACTGCCACTCTTTTCTTTCTTGTGCTTGCTGACTTGTGGTTATTATTCCAACTATAAAATAAGGTGCCTTTTAATATTGTTAGTTGTCTTTGGTACCTCATTTATGTCCCCCACCCTCCCGCAAGTAGTGGAGTCTATATTATGGCGGGGGAAAAATTGAAAAGGGAAAAGAAAATGACAAGCACGCTTGTGAAAACTGGCTTCCCCCTGGATTTTCTATAGGTCTGTCTATACTACCCCCCCAGAGCGTGATCGATCCATCCCATGTAGTCTAGATACGATAAATCAACCCCAGCCTGCTCTCCTGTCAACTCCGGTATGCCACCAGGTCAAGAGGTGCAGGCATAGTCGACGGGGGAGTGTCAGCAGTTGCCTCACGGCAGTGAGTAGATTTAAGTACATCAACTTCAGCAATCCCCTCCTCCCCCCACACTGTAGATAAGGCCTAAGTGTGCTGTTATGCCCTGTGTCATAAGGGAACATTTTCAGAAATGTGCTTTTAAAACTACCCTAGTGATGCAAAGTTCAACTTGTAGGGTAAACCAGGTGTAGCACTGCTTTGCATCATTAGAACAGCAAAACACCATCTGGACCAACACTTTGAAGATTATTATTCACTTTTCAAATCTCTCTCTCTCTGTCCCTGCACTTACTTCTTTATCCTCTTTCCTAATGCAGCACGTGAAACTAAAAATTGATCCAGAAAAGAACTTACTTTAAACTTTTTAATCATTGCACTACTAGATATTAGTCACCATAAGGACTATATTTTCTTTCTTGGCTTAGGTTCTCTTTGTTTGATGGCTTTCCTTAACAGGAGCCTTCAAAATAGGGAAGGGAAGAAACTGAAGATGACAAGAAACAGAGAAATTGGTGAGACACTACTAATAAATATAAAAAAGACATTGTGTTAAGCTAATAACTTACTAGGACAAGGTCTTGTATTGCTAGAGAGGAGTATTTTCCCTGAAGGGTTTCAAAGACTGTAAAAGCATATAGAAAGCACTAGTATGTGTCTTATGTTTTGCCCATGGATTTCTTGATTATGAAATGTTGAGCTTGACCGCAGGGGAGACTGAAGATCATTCTTTAACTACAGACGAGATGCAACAGCCAGCAAAACTTCCGTTCACCCTGTACTACTCTGACAATGTACCTCTACTCTGATCACCACTCTGAGCGCTTGTCAAGCGTGGCCCATTGAGTCTCTGGCCTCTTTACTAAGAGGGTGCTAATTGCTGCTAACTGGGATGATGGTTTTAGTGACATAGGTGCCTAGTTACTGAGAAAACTGGACTCAGCTCTCCCAACTCATTTTTACACAGCTCACCTACACACTATCAGAAAGCTACATTCAGTCACTGAGCCATCTGTTCCCTTCCTCTTCCCTACAGTTCAGTTGTAGTTTAGACAGAAAGAACAGTAGCATTGTCACCTAGTATATTTGTGTTTTCCCTGTGAAATGACAGTAACTGTGTCACAGTTGTGATGACTGTCTTCATGTGTGACTGAATCATGTCACAGCTCCGAAAAAGATGTAAAAAGAAAAGGAGTACTTGTGGCACCTAAGGTGCCACAAGTACTCCTTTTCTTTTTGCGAATACAGACTAACACGGCTGCTACTCTGAAACCGAAAAAGATGTGTGAGCCTCTATTCCATATGGACAGGAGAAGAGTAAGACCCTAAAATATTGGAATTTTACCACATCTACAGTGATGCATAGTGGAAACTCTTGTCAATGGGGATTTGCAGAGGTGTGACATTATTTATTAATCTGTATGTGTGGTGGTAACAGCATGATTTTAAAAACAAAGTAACATTTGTGGAAAAATGGTAAAGACAAATGCCACTAGCGCCATGTGAGATGTGATGCTAGGCTAATTTTGGGATGTGGGAAATGCCCATGATCCATTGTAGTAGAATAATCCCTGTTAAAATCATTACAGTTTTTTGCCTTTTCCTTAATGAACATTAACATGGTATTCCCTAACCCACATAAAGCTAACTCCTTGCAAATGGGTAATTAGGCAACACTTTACTTGCAAACTGTAAAGGCTTTAATGGCAACTGCTGTACTAGCATGCTTCTGCCGGAGTAGCACTTTGCAGTGCTTCAGCCCTGTTCTCGCCTTTTTAAAGAATATTTTCTCCCTGCTATTAAAACAAAAATTCCAATAAAAAGCCCCAGTTCCCAGCACCGGCCAGTAGTTCTATAGTCACACTAAATACTGAAGAAGTAGTGGCCCTGGCCAAGGTTTTCTTTCCCTGAAGCTTGCCTCCTTGAACACCTCTCTACTGCTCTCAGAGCAAAAATGGCAACCCTTAGAAAACAGCTTGGGCCCCCTTTGAACCTTTGAGTGGCTGTCCACCTCATGTAGTTCTCACTCCCCCTCAGCCTCTGACTGGATGCCCAAAGAAGGGTTTTTCATTCCCCTTCAGCCTAGCAACCTGGCGGGCTCTGTCTACAGGACTGGTTTCTCCGTCAGAAGATCATTCAATACACTTATTTAGAACACTTCTTAAAAACTACCTGAAAGTCCATCTAATCTTAATACTACAGTGTTCATGTAGTTTGTATCCATGCATCAGTAATCTTTACTAACTTCACCCTGGTAACAAATATAAATAATATAAGGAGGTTTGTGAAGTTCTGCCCATTGCTGATTAAACTGTAAATTAAACATTGATAATTTGGTTGACCAGATGTCCAGTTTTTAAAAAAGGGACAGTCCCATTTTTTGGGACTCTCTCTTATACAGGTGCCTATTACCCCCCACCCCCTGTCCTGTTTTTTCACAGTTGCTATCTGGTAACCCCACTGATAATCCACAGCTGTGTTTAATCTGTCACAAAACCCTTAACTAGACACAGAACTGACACTTTCATTTTATAATTCCCAAATCTCTGCAAAATGCCTTTAAATGAATAGAGAATTTTGTAGCCTATTGATGACAGAGAGAATAGGTGGGCTGATTCTTGTCGACCAAATCAATGCCAAGGCCAGCCAATGATCCAATAGTACATTCTGGCCTAAACAGTGCTAGCCAGATTAAATTGCCTCCCACCACCACTGACAGGACATTTTTAAGTACTGGATCACAAGTCTCTAACAAAGCAGAAATCAAAGCAATCTCACTACACTATTTAAATAACAGAAACCACCCTTCAAAATGTTGCATTTTAATGAATAACCTTAAAAACAACCATTTTTTTTCCAAGCATCATGGCTTGCGATGCACTCCTGGCATTCATCAACCAGCTGCCTATTTTAGACCCCTTTTGTGTCAGTAAGATGCTGCCATGACTAAGCAGAAAATAATACCGAAGCAGACAGCAAGATCTATTCCTCAAAGGAAATTATAAGACAGCAAAATAAATGAACTCAAGCTGAAAAAACCCCCATAATCCTGTTATTCCCCCAATCCTATGACTCTGTGTGTGGAGCTCTATCTATCAAGCAGACAACTAACTGATCTTTCCTTGCACATCTGTGCAAGAAAAGAGGAAGCTGAGCTGTTTACTGGGAACCACATGGTGCCCGGTCACGCACTTGCCAGGAAACCTAGAACCTTCTCCATCAAGCCCATTGTTCGGTAAGTCTGAGAAAACTGCTTCGGGCAGTAACAAATGTTCCTTCAGTATCAGAGAGTCTGTAAAGGAAGGGCTCAAACAAAGTAGCATAACCCTGTGTATATATTGAATATCCACACATCTCTACAAATCATCGGTCATCAACACTCGTCTCGTTTTCAGTCACGTAATGCATGTTCACACTTGGTCTTACATGTGAGCTGCAGAATACAAATCAATTTTGTTCCTCTTGTATTATAGTTTAATTTCCAAAATTTAGTAGTAATTTCCAACAAATATTAGTATCCCCCTGCAGGTTCACTCATGAAAATATTGTACCCTGGTTCTTTACAGTGAAACCTTCAAGGGGATAACTTAATGTTTGCCACAGTGATAGCGTACTAATAATGAGATAACCATGCATAGGGGAAGCTACTTGAATTCAGAAAAGTCCTTTTACAAAGGAAAAGGTATTGGGTAAAACTTTCAAATGATTTAAAGCACTCCTGACTTTCAATGAGACTTTGGTGCCTAACAGACTTTTGAAAATTTTACCCATTAATGCCAAAAAGTGTGGCAGAAGAGTGCGTTTTTCATAAACCTCATGTAGGTGCATGTACAACTAATACATGTTCACTGCAGTACAGATTAGGTATCCCATTGTCTCATGAAGTTCTAACTTAACCATCTAGTGTCGAAACATGTCTATTACTGTAACAACGCAATTTAAGGAAATGCACAACACACTGGAAATGGGATTAAACAGAATCTGTTGCACTAGCCACAGCTAGGGCTATAAGAGAACATCTGAAATCTTGCTCAAACCCTGCTGTTCCTTGATCATGGATTATTTTTTATAGATTCAATATACAAGGAGTATTAAACATTTATTCTCCACAACTGAAATTTCAATTTAGTTGCTACACTAGCTTAACGCTTCCAATTGTATCACCAAGAATTTGGCATTTGCCATATGCTAAAAAACTTTTAGCTAAACAGAAAGCTTCAGCATTTAAATATTAGATTTTTTTTATTTTTACGTTCTTGTTTTTGTGGAATTTTAAACTACATAAATATTTAACGCTCACAAATATTCAAAAATACTGCTGCTTAAATTTCTAATTATGTACCAGAAGAAACATTACAATAAAATATTCTCAGTTTAGCTCTGCTTTTGCCAGAAAAACTGCATGTTGAGAATTTCAACACAGCTGTACTGGAGAAAGCAAAATTATGGCAATAGAGAAGACCTTGAACTGGTCACTATGGTCTACATCAATCTATATATAGTGTATATACACATGGCTGTGAGAGTCTGTACTCATGAATTTTTATGTGTGCACGGTATTCATACTGCACAAAGTTGATTTGTCTGAGTTTATTTCTTCTACTGTAAGGAATAGTGGGAAAAACCTCCTGATAGCACTGAAACCATATGGATTTCATTTCACCCATCCTGTGGCACTACTTTCAATAGCAATGGACTGATTTTTGCAACTCATTCAAAATTTCATTTTTTATCTTAATACACTTGTACATATAACAAACAGTACAAACTTTGGAAATAAGATGCAGTGGTCACTGATACAATACGTTTCACTACGGTATAACCAATACACGAGCAAACATTGTATTGTATCAGAGACATTTTTAAGGAACTTGGATAAATAGGAAGTGTACTGTAGCCTAAAATAAATTACACAATATACAATATATATATTTATACACATATATGTATATATACACATATTGATAGAACGTTTAAAATAAGTTTTTAGAGTTGATCAGTTCTTTGAAGTATAAGGATTACCTGGTAAGCAATCTAGAAACTGAATTTGTCCATAATTAAATAATTCATTTCTAAAACTTACAAAAATATACTTTACTAAATAAGATTTAAAATTCATAATTTAAGGATGCATCATATAGGATTCAGAGTAGCAGCCGTGTTAGTCTGTATTCGCAAAAAGAAAAGGAGTACTTGTGGCACCTTAAAGACTAACAAATTTATTAGAGCATTAGTCTTTAAGGTGCCACAAGTACTCCTTTTCTTTTATCATATAGGATGAAATTCATTCTAATACACATCACTCAAGTGAAGGCCTTCTATGCTATTTAAGCCCCACTTAAACCTAACAGTGCCCATCTTGTTCACACTGTACAACACTTACTCATGTAGTGAGCAGTTCTCATTCCCATGGAACGATTCTCACAAGGGCTACTCAGCGTGAGCAAGAATTGTAGAATTGGATCCCTAACATGGGACTTCAACGTCCTAGCAGGCACTCAAACTTCTCCCATGCTGATTTTGATTTACTTTTATAGGGAAAACAGGTTAAAGCAACATCCCTATATATTTAATAGGGCTATATGTATTAAAGGGCTATGCCATGGCGTACTTTAAGTTATATGTATGTTTTTGAACACAGATTGTAGAAATAATTGTATAGCAAACTGTAGTGTAAAAACTAATTATACACAGAACTTATGTCAGACCAGTGGACCAGAACTTGGGTAAAGCTTTTCTTCCCGTAGAAAAGAATCTTGGGTATGTCTACATTGCAATAAATCACCCACAACTGGCTGTGTCAGGTGACGGGGCTTACAGGGGTTGGGCTGAGGGGCTACAAAATTGCAATCTAGACCTTCCAGCTTGGGTTCCAGAGTCTGGGCTCCAGCCCCAACATCTACACTGAAATTTTATAGCCTTACAGTCTGAAGCCCAGGAGCCCTAACACAGACCAACCCTGGGTGTTTTATTGTAGTGTAAACATACCCTTAGATGCAACTGCACCACTCTACCAACTGCTGCACCCTCTTCAGGAAAGGAGAACGGAAACTGGTCATAAGGAAACTATGTGTAGGACTTGGCACCAGTGTTCTATAAAACTTCTCTCTTAAATGTGTACAATTTTGGAAAAATCTTGCCATCTCAGATAACTTAATAAAGGCTAAATAGCATTCTTGTCCTGTATTTCTCACATCCCTTTTATTACGTTTATGTACTATTTGCTCACTGGGGCTCATGCCTTTCTACCTTGTTTTGTAACAATATACAGCAAAACTCCAAATGACGAGTGAAAAAAAACATAATGGCCCACCATGGTACATTTGTTTAGATAGCAAAATCTTTGTCAAGCGAGTAAAATAAAGCTGCATTTTCAAAGGTTGTTTTTTAAAAATTCTCAACAACAAAAAGGAAAAAAAAGGAAAGAGGGAAGAAAGGACGGCAGCAGAGTCAATGGCACAGAGACACACAGCAGGGCTTTGGTTGACAAATGCAGATTGCCCAAAGACGACGGATGCATATTGAGGAAAATGCCCTTTCGTGTGATGCAGCCATATCTTTTGTGTCTGCACGGAGCGAGAAAACAAATTCAACTGAACAAGCAAAAGCAAAGATCTTCCTTTAGGTCCCTCATTAGTGTGAGCATACTCAGTATGCTAGAGAATTTATCTGAAGCCTTTTAAATCAAGGCCTCTTTATTACAAAAATAAAAACAAAAAAAGGATGAGAGAAGAAAAGATGCTGAAGTGTCATTCTATGTGTCCCTGCAGAGAACAATCACGTCCCGTTTATTATTCATTCTCTTCTCTCATTTCTACGATGTCTGTCATTTCTTCTATCTGTGGCATGTCAGTCATTACTGAGTCTTCGCCTTCCGTAGCTGTCTCATTTTCATTCCGCTTCTTTTTCTAGGTCGAAAAGAGGTTGTATTCATAAGCACATGACCATCTATATTGTTCATTGTGCATCAGCTCAATCCTACAAATGGCAGGCCTTACCAGAAGGAATGTGGTCTAATGTTTAGAATGCAACATTCCTGGCTTCCACTCTTGGTATGCTACTGATTTGTCATGTTAATTTAAAAACTTCCTTTAACACCCCCATGGGTCCATTTTGTCCTCTGAAACACAGGTATTATTATTGCCTCTGTCTCAGAGGGGTGTTGTGAGGCAAGTGCTTCAGGATAACTGGAGGGAAAACACTATGTACAGAAAGCGAAAGGTGGGGTTCTAAATTCCAAAATGTCACAAGTCAGGCGCACAAGAGGTGAAAATAGTGACATTCACTAGTACAGTAACATTCCTCTCAAAGACAGAAGGTGATATTCCTTTTCGAGAAGAGGGGGAAGGGACATTTGACCAAGGCTCCACCTCACATATATTTACATAGAGGAAAACTAAGGCACTAGGAAGTTAAGTCACTTGGCCCAAGCTCACAAAATCAATGGCACAGCTGGGAACAGAACCTAGAATTCCTGTGCCCTAGTTCAGAACACTTAGTTAGTACTGTCTATGAGAAAGTGACAAAAGCAAAGGCCAGTTCCCTTGTAGAGTGTTTACCTGTTGACCCAAGCTCTCTGCTCACTACTGATAGGAGAAGCCACTGTCAGTATGAGGCAGGCCACTTGTGTTCCCAACATTCTGCTGTTGAGCACATGTGGCTTAATGTCTGTCTGTTGCATCTGAAGAAGTGGGTTTTTTACCCATGAAAGCTTATGCCCAAATAAAACTGTTAGTCTTTAAGCTGCTACCGGACTCCTCGTTGTTTTTGTGGATACAGACTAACATGGCTACCCCTCTGATACTTGTCTTTTCAAGACAGTCATATGATTCATGCAGGATGTTTTGGATGAGTTAAACCTAAGATGCCCTCAGCCCCAATACAAAACAAGCTGAAGCATCTGTTCCTTATCTGTTTCTCAGCAGGTTGCCCAGTCCTTATTGAAAACAGTTGTAAAACTCCCATCCAAAACCCACTCATATCACTGATTCAGCTGAATCAGGCATATTAATAGAGCAAGATTATGAGGGTGGTGTATATAGAAAACTGGTTTAGTTGCTCTCAAACATTTTACCTATATTTAATCTTTTAGCTGAAAATAAACTGACAGGCAAAACTACTGTTGGTTGTGCCATTACCACATTGGCCGGTGAAGAGATCCTTTCAGATTCATTGGACTTGTAATAATTATACCTGTCAGGCAAATGTGATCATCCAGTTGTTACCTCATTATACTTCAAAAATAAAGTACTTCATCTGAAAACTGTGTAGGTCAAAAATACTGGAGGAGATGCGACATTATACCATGCACATCATAAAAATATTAGGGTAAACAGAAATTTGTTGTAAAACTACAAGCCAAGAATAGCTTTGGATAGAAGATTTTTCTTTAATTTTTAGTGAGCAAGAAAAAGATTAACTACAACAGAGAGACAAAGCTCTCTATTTACCCATGTGTTGAGTACAGCATGGGCTAAGGAAGTGTGAATTTTTTTGCTCTGCCGATGTGCCTCAATCTGTTCTTAACTTCTATCAATGAGCTTGTAGTTCAAAAGCTTTTAGGTAGATTCTGATTTCATAATTTTTGATAAAAGCAAAAGTGGTAAAAACGTGCAGGGCTTTTTGATTTTTTGCCTGTAATGGAAAATTCTAAATTAAAAAAAAAAAAGAAAAAAGCAGCAAGGATTCTTTTCTCTACACTCTCCCACCACAATTGTGTTTAGCTAATTAGATGATTGATGCTGTACTACTTCTAACTGGAGTTATGTATCAAATACCTTGTGCATACCCTGAAAACGTATCTGTAAGGGTTCAATCCTGCAGACACACTTATGCATGTGAGAAACCATACTCACATGAGGATTCCCATTGGCCCTGATCCTGCAAACACTCCTACCTATGCATAACTTTTTTCATGCGAGTCCTCACTGAAATCAATGGAACTAGCCATGCGAGTTAAGTTAAGCATAAGGGTATGTAGGACTGAGGCCACAGAGATGCATGAATTCTCCACATGAGTAAAGTTTTTCACTTGCTTAAAACTTTTGCAAATTCAAGTCTGTACTTTGAATGTGCATGTGTGTTTGTGTCGGTGGAGGAGAAAACCCATCTCCATCCAGTTAAGTGAATATTTTATTCAGGATAAAAATAAAGCCAGCACTTTTTTGCCCACCTTCCACATAGTCTTTACTCAAAAATTGTGTTTTCTACACAACTTGTCACCTTACATAAGTAGTTATCCATGTTTGTCATGGTCACTGGATTCTACACAACCAGTTTCCTACCTGTTTCCGACAGACATAGCAAGCTGCTATTGCAACCATGGTAGATTCTCCTACAAAACCAGCTAGAAGTGATCCTACTCCTAGGGTGGCTCCATGGACCCTGAGAATGACAAAAAAGAAAAGGTAGGATTTAAAAAAAAAAAGAAAGAAAATTACACTTTCAGTAAAATATTGAACCAATGTATTTTAATGAACAATTTCTACATAAGGCATAAGGGGGCAGATATTTAATATTTTATGGGGGGAAAAAATCCAGGCACTGGTAGAGAGAATAATTGATATATTATAGAAACATTTGCTTCCTAAATAGTTTCATTATTTACTATAATCTGTTATTGCCTGAAAACAAGAGGAAACCCATTGTGAATCAAATTCTGCCCCAAGACAAGCTAAATATAGAATTTAATTGAGAATGATAGCTCTGTTGTAGACAATACGTTTTTTTTTTTAAAAAAAGTCTACAGAAAAAAAAGATACCATTCCCTATATACCTATTGCATAGATTTTTTCAGAAAAGTAAAGTAATTTCTGTGTAATTCTGATAAGTTTTCATAGCATCCCGTGGGTATGGGTTTCATCTCTATTAACAGCTGTAGAATTTTCAACAAGGGCTAATAGTTACATGCCTAGCTAGAGACAGGAGGTGGCTGGAACTTTGGAAGTGATCATTTACAGGAGTTTGAAATTATTTTGGTTTTATTTTAGTCTCTGCCTTTGGTGAAGACAAAGAGTTAAATAAGGGCAGCTATTAAGTGAAATGGGCTGGGGGGGGGGGAGAAGGAGAGTGACTCCATTAGAGCTGTGGTGAGTGGAGTAATTTACCCCAAGTAAGGCAGCACAATGAGACTAGTGATGAGGACAATGATGCGCAGCACTGAGCTGGGTGCCAATACAAATGTCTTCTTCAGTGTCATGAGCCAGCCAGTCAAGTGTGCTCTAACTGTGACTGTCAGAAAAAAGGAAGAAAAAACAATCAAAATATGCAGTAGAAAATGAAGGAAGAGAGTTTTTTCATGTTAATAATGACACAGACCTCCTTTGTAAAGTGCTTTTCGAGCTACTGGTGAAAAGCGCTATTGAAGAGCGAGGTTTTATTATAAATACTATTTATTTAGAGTTTAGCATAAAAAAATACAAACACCATGGCCCTTGTTTACAGTTGCTTTGCCTACAGTGAAACTGCCTTAACTGCAAACTAGACTGGAAGTCCAGAATTGTTTTAGTGCTTTTAATTGTGTAAAAAAGCAGTCTGAGGTACAGCAAACTTCCCGCAGTGTGAAACTGGCTTGTCAAAAACATTTCAAAAGAAGATAGTTTGACTCCATTAAAATAAAAAACAAAATAAAAATGTAGGTGCGACAGTAATACAAATACATCTTAAACACCTCTTCCATATGGTAGGTGCATTCTCCTCACTAAAAATACATAACTCCTTTTAAGGTCAGGAAGAAAGGATACCTAGATGTGTCAAGTGGGGAATAGACTCCTGAAACAGAACTTCACATTTGGAGACTATAATCCTTACAGAGCTGTGCTCTTAGATATATATTGATCTATACAAAGAATATCTAAGACTCTATACAATGTAGCAGTAACACATGTAGGTAATAATATTTACATCAGCATTTTAATATTTGAGGGAAATATTTTGGCTAGTAGTGTAATAAACATCCATATAATACAAAGGAGAGCATTCCATTTTATTGTTTGCATAACAGTAGGACTTGTAGGCCCTGTTCAGTATCAAGGTGTGTTGATATTGTGTAGTTGTCCAAGATGTTGTACAAACACACAGTTAACTACAGTTGGGCAGAAACACACAGTGCACAATGCACATTCTCAGGCACCTAGAACAGATACATGTCAGCTTTTAGTTTTCCCATTTAAGAAATGTATATATGCTAAATTTGTCTGTCTACTGACAGACCCTTTATATGACATTTATACCTTGAGCCACATTCAGCCCTAGTGTCAACTGGTCTGTATTTTTACCTGGAACTGGGAAAAAGGAGAAGATGCGCAAAGGAATGACACACAGTTCTGCAAAGGCAAAATCGACTCCAATTATGTCAACTAAAATCTTCTCTGATGCATTCGGAGTCCAAAACATCAAAAAACAGAGCTGGAAAAGAGAACCACATAAACAAAATTAGGAAGAGTTTGCATAGCAAAGCAAGGAAGGAGAAGGAGAGAGACAGGAGTTCAGCTGCTAATCTAGAGCCTTAACTGATCATGCAAGTATTTCCTGTATTAAATGGAGGAAAATGATAGGTGCAGTACAATAATATTTGGCATTTCTACAGCATTCAAAGATCTGTAGTATCCATGGATCACAGAGCAGGTTATAAACATTAATGAATTAAGCCTCATCCCTGTAAGACTGGCATATATTATTGGTACAGATGGGTAAACAGAGATACAGGAAGGTTAAGTAATCTGCTCAAGATCACATGAAGAATTGATAACCTAGAACTTGCCAGTTCTGACTCCTAGCTACATCCTTTAACTACTAGCCTACATTACTGCCTCTTCACATACAAGCCCAAGAAAGAAATAGTACACCAGGCAAATATCAAGATCCAGCAGGTTATGAATCAGTCATAAATTAATAATTGATGCACAGGAAAATTTAATACAATGTAACTTTACTATGTTTGGATTCTAGAATTCCTGGCTTCTTTCACATGTAAAGGGCTAGCCAGATGCTAAACTAAGTAGAAATTGGGGAGAAGAGGTTGTGAGAGGTCTTCCAAGGAATCTTTCCCCTTACCACAAGTCAGTACAATCCCTGCACTTGGTGAAGTGCTGAACATTTACAGCTCCCACTGACTTCAAACCAAGTTGTGGGTGCTTAGTGGCTCTGAACACCCAAATGTTTTTATCACAAAGCGTACAGCAGAGTAACAAAAAGAAAATAGATTAAGATCTTGAAAACTTTGACTTTCCCTGAAATAAATCAAAACGACAGCCTTGGAAAAGAAAACGCTATCAGAAGTTCTTCCTGAAGACACTGAGGAATTATATTCTTTTGTTTTGAGGACTGCGTTCATATAACCCTCCTGAAGGACGATGGATGCGATGTCACATGGCTCTTAAGTATCTGAATGCAGTAAATTCCTAGCTACCTCCTCCTTTAACTACAGGAGTTGGGGGTGGGTGGGGCTCAATTCATTAATGTTTATAACCTTTTGTTAGATCCCTGGATGCTACAGATCTTTAAAAGCTGTAGAAATGCCAAATATTATTGTACTGCACCTATCTCCTTCCTCTATTCCAAATGCAACAGTAAAGAGTATAAATATAGTGCATGTCTTCTGAGTTTGCCCACAAACACACACAGATGTACGTGCACTCACAACAGTCACTTAGGAGTAGCAGAACAGTTGTATACACAGAGATGCTGCCATCAGTATAATGGTAGTAATCCCTAAGACAGCTCAAGAACCCCCAGCACATAGCATTCCTATAGTGTCTGTCTGCAGCTTGTTACATACATTAGGATGATCAAGCATGATTTAAGAACTTGAGTCTACCGTAGATAAGAGTGCCAATGTTCAGAAGCACAAACACAGATTTGAATAGCTTAGATTTGAAATTGCCTCCAAGAAAGATTTAACTTTTCTGCTGCTGATACCAGTACTTTAAAAAAGTCATAGAAATGTGTCTGCTTTTATCCTGTACAAAGCATCAACGCATGCTGGATAGCCACGGTAGCCTGGCAGCCATAATGCCTCATACGGTGAACTTGTCAGATATTATCATGCAAGAACTTTTATGGTTAGCTCGGATTTGAATGGAAAATGTTAAAGAAAATGCACCGTGTTTTAAGAAGTGGTGTGGTGGCTCAATACATGATGCTCTTCCCTCTCAGCAAGCATTAAACCATTGCCCCAGCGCAGTGGTGGGAACTCTGTGCAGTTAGCTGTTCTATCTTTGGGATGAGATACAAAACAAAAAAGTCCTTACTGGCAATATTTTAAAGATCTCAGGGCACTTTCTCCATACGTAGGGACAGCAGCCCTGATGTTCACACCATTGTTTAACTCTGGTGTGTTTCTCACACCGTGTAATTTAATTTGTTTTTGTTGTTAAAAATAAAGTTAGTTATTTTCACCTTCCACAAGAAAATGGATGCTGAGAGAGTGATTATAAATAAAACAAACCATAACTAGAAGCCTTAAAACATGCCAGTCTGTCAGATTGCAAGACAATAGAACTGAATTTACTTTTCAATAAATCAGAATCTAATGATGCCCTCAGCATCTAATTGACTCTTTTTTAATCTATGGTGAGATTTCATGGCCCTTAGCAGTTCTCCAGTTATATGACCCACAAGTTCTTACATATATTTGCAGTGAAACTCTGGCTCCATTGAAGTCAACAGTCAAACTCCCATTGACTTTTATGGGGCCAGTATTTCACCCTTGTTCTCTAGTTGCGTACCAGTGATTGTCTTTTCTAATTAACATGCAAACAGACACTCTTTGATCGACAACACCAAGTAAATAGAGCCCTGCACAGATACAAAATTTACTTCCACAGATAGGATATACATTTTGTATCCATGCAGGGCTCTACAAATAAGTCACTTTACCCTGTGTTACACAGAGAGGCACCTTCCTGACAGCTTAGAGGCGTGAACAAAACCACTTACTTCAGTCTGCTGATTTAGCTTTATTTCTTCTTCTCATGGACAGGAACTAAGGGTGGGATTAATTTAAGCAGCCTAAACCTCAGACTTAGGTGCCTAAATTTGGAATTTAGGCAGCTGAATTCAAGTTTTAGGCTCTATTGTGATTCACAAAACTCCTGCCAAACACTGTAAAGCACCTAAACTCTGAGCCTAAATTTTCAGGGTAAAAATTTCCTAGATGCCTAAGTTTCTGCCTCTGAGCATGTGCATTGCTGCCTCACTCTTATAGTCCAGAGGCTTGTCTCCCTCCCAGAGTGATCCACTAACCAAAGGAAGATAGGCAGGCAAACACTTATTTCACCTGTGGGACCTGATCCAGTAGGCATGCTTAGCGGCTGCCTACTGGATTGGGGCCCATTCACAATCTTGGAGTGGGGTAGTAGCCTTATAACTTTTAGACCAGTGGTTAGAGCACTCACCTGGGATGCAGGTTCAATTAACCACCTCTGCCTGAGGGGAAGAAAGGATTTGAACAGGGGACTCCACTCTGTCAAGACAGTGCTCTAACCACTGACCTATGGGATATTCCGATGTGCAGCTGCCTCAGTCTCTCCTGAGGAAGCACTTGTACTGTGGATAAGAGTCACTGGATTAGAGAGAGCGAATGAGTCTGTAGCCTGGTGGTTAGGACACCCACCTGGGAGGTGGGAAACCCTGGGTCCGGTACCTCTGCTCCAAAGGCTCTCTAATTATTTATCCACAGTGGAACAGCTTCAACAGGAGAGACTGAGATAGAAGATCCCTGTTCAAATCTCCTTTTCCCCTCAGGCAGAGGAGAGAAATTGAACCTACATGTCTTACATCCCAGGTGAATGCTCTAAACCACTGAGCTAAGAGTTATAAGATAGGCATCACCATCGCTCTTCAGGCTGTTTTATGTGGAGTGAGGCAGGTGTCTCATTCTCACAACAACCAACTTAGGTGCCTAAGTCACCTGACTCCAGGAGAGGGTTCCCAGCTCTGCCTTCCTGCAGCCTGGACTTAGCCACTAAACTCTGTGAATTGATGGGGTAGGACAAACCCCTCTCATCAGCATCTCCCTCTGGCTAACTTAAGCAACTCTCCACCTAGCATTCTGGCTTTTGTGGATGGCATTCTAATGCACCTCTCTCCCCATCCACTGTAGAGGGAGATTAAGTGCCGAACTCAGGCTTTGAGGATCTCAGCGTTTGTGATTTTCTAGGTGCCTAAAAGTTGGGCATTGCGATGCTCAGTGTCCCAATGCCTAAGCTGATTTGCATTGCACAGTACAGATATTAATAGCTGCATAGTGACTGTATGAATTCCTGCACTGTGGCCGTCATTATTAGCCAGAGTGCTGTGATGGGCATTCTGTACAGTTTTTGAGAAACAGCATAAAGTTGCTATGCAGGAGAACTTTCTGATTGACTTACCTATAAAGCCTAATGGAGAAAATAACTTAGGGCAAACACAAGCACAATCAAACCTTTTATTTTATTGCCTGTGCTCAGACACCCACACTGAAGTGAAATAGGCATAAAGTGAATTGTTCTTTATCTTTGAAAAGTCAAAGTTTGACCAGTGAAGTTTTAATTGCACTAACTTCAATGCACTTTTCTTCACAGATAGCTGGTCACCTTGAAGATGACCTTGCTATTAGAAAACCAGGGACTGAACCACAGAGAACATGCATAGATAATGGAAGTCAAAGTTCTAACTTTTTCTTTAATGTTCCTTTCAAAATTACAGTAATTTTATTATGTGTAATAAACAAAGTATGAAGTGATAAAACACTGAAATAAGTTCAATGAATTTTTTCCAGTAAAAGTTCTCTTTTAATCAGAAACACACTATTCACGGCAAGCAATTTATCTGTATAAACATATATTTATTACTTTCATGGTTAAAGAGAACAATTTAAAACCACCTGCATTTTGAGGATGACAAAAGCTGTAATTTTAATGGCAGTGTAATATATAGCTAAAACTGCACTATTCTGTGAAAAATTAAGCAAACACTGTTTACCCTGACACCTTCAAAAATTTAACAGTGTAATTCCCCAAAGATATAAAGAGCAATTTCCACTTTCTGAATGAAACAGGGATTTTTCTGTCATACATTTTTTAATCATTTGGGAAATCTGTCATCCTTGTATTCAAAAGTGACACTGAGTGTAATTTCAATGCGGTGTCCTGGTTTAAGAGCTCAGGAACACATCTAAGACAAAGGAAAACTACTTTCACAGATTTAGCAAATTATAAAGAAAGAATTTTATCATTCTTGTATTGCACATCAGTGTCAGCTACTGTACTGCACAGCATAATACCGTTCCTGCAAGATTGGTACATCATTCTCTATGCTATACTGAACAGCAACACTGGCATATTACCGGGACAAAATATATGCTACTATACATTAAAGAACAGCTCGTTCTCTCTCTGAAAGTGTCACAAACTGTATCCTAATATGGCTAAGAGGAGAAAATCTTTTTTTTCCCCTTTAGTTCCAGAATTACTGTAGATTAGTTCAAAACTATTGTGCTCAGGGTTCAGTTTTGCTCCCATTGAAGTTAATGAAAGTTTTGCTGTTGACTATAATGAGGATCAGGACTAGAAGCCCTATGCTGCATATACCTAGGGGCATGCTTACATAACTACTGTAAGAAGTTCAATTTAAATCAATTCATGGTGGAAAGTTAAATCAACTATTCACAGTAGTATATTTAAGCATCGTCTTAAGTGTTTGCAGGATGAGGGTCGAAAGCAGTAAAGATCTAAAGAACTCAAACTTCTCTAATAATTATGCCCTACCATGCAGGCTGGCTTCCTGGATTTTTAGCTTTGCAAAACCAAAGCTAAATGTTTATTATATTTGCTATATGCCCACAGCATGCCAAGTGACATGCAGAACACAGGGGAAAATAGTCCCTTCCCTGTGGAGCTTGCATTCTAAATAGACAGACACAACAACTGGAAACTTGCATCATTGTAGGCCATTGGGGAAGGTTTGTGTGTGTAATGTGTCTGTTTCAACAACTGTGGTATACGTCTTTATCCGACCATATCTTTATTAGGCAGAGATCCTTATAAATATGTGTGGTGACTGCCATTCAGTGTAATATGTGTATGCAGTAGGGGATGCTGTGAATCACTAAGCACAGGGTGAAACTTGCTGAGGCTGAGAGCTTAGTGATATTGGAGTAAGGCCTTTGTTTGTGGAATTTAAGCACCAGCTTGAATTTTGTTACCTTATGGTAGGTAGTGTGGCAAGGTAGCGCCTCGTCATGCCAGACTTGGCACTTCACCCTCTGGAGGTGGTGGGGCCTGGAGTAAAATCAGCCCCACTCTGGACAGTGTGTGTGTTCCACCTCTGTTTATTTACCAATATTGCCAAGGGAGGCAACCCAAGGAATGCTCCTCCTCCAAACAAAAACAGATTTAGAAATTCAAAACAAAGGGGAATAACTTTCCTTGCCCCCTTGCTGTGGGGTGTTGTCCTGTTGGCTTCTCTGTCTTGCCAGAGCTTCAATAGGTACACAAGGTAGATCTGCTCCTGCTTCTGATGTTTGGGCTGTTGAATTTTATAGTCAACTTACCCAATGGCTTCTACTACTTCATATGGCCAGGAGCTTGCTTTCAGCTGTGGACACTACCAACACAACCCGATCTCCCATCTGAAATTTCTGAACCTTTGCTCAGCGATTATAATAGGTCTGCTGGGTCTCTTGTGCTATTTCCAGGTTCTCGCTCTGTGGAGGTGACTTGGGCTATTCAGTTCTGTATCTGTGTCACATGCGCAATGATGTTCCTCCCTGGTTTAGCTGTTCTTTCTAGGCTTCCTTGGCCATGTCCAGTAAGCCACGGGGGTGACCACTATACCGCAGATCAAAGGGGGGAAAACCCAGTAAAAGTTTGGAGAACCTCCCTTATAGCAAATATCAGTAAGATAGTAAGGTATTCCAATTTTTCCATTCTGGCTCACCAATTTCCGTATCATGTTCTTCAGTGTCCTATTAAAGTGTTTGACGAGGCCGTCAGTCTGTGGATGGTAGACTGAGGTTCACAGGCCCATATGAGGAGCATTGCACACATCTTTCATCAATTTTGACAAAAAGGGGATTTCTTACTCTGTCAAGATCTCTTTGGGTATCCCAACCTTAGAGAAAATTTGAATCAACTCCTTCACTATCATCTTGGACATTGAGTTTCGTAGGGGTATGGGTTCTGAGTATTGGGTGGCATAGTCCAGAACAAGCAGCACACTCTGATGGCCCCAGGCCACCTCCTCCAGTGGGCCTATCAGGTCTACGGCTACCCTCTCAAACACAACTTCAGTAATTGGTAGAGGTACTAAAGAGGCCCTCAAGTGTGATCGTGAGCCATGTAATTGGCATTCTGGACAGCAGGTACAATATTGTCAGATCTCCATATAAACTCCTGGCCAAAAGAATCTCTGTAGGATTCGATCGAGGATGTTATTTACCCCTAGATGTCTTCTGAACAAATGACAATGAGCTAGGTCCAACAGTGCCCTCTCGTATCTTCGAGGTACCAGGAGCTGCTCCACTTCTTGGTCTTGTATTTGGTCTACTCTATATAATAGGTCCCTTTTTATCATGAAGTATGACCCTGGGCTTTTCGTTTTCCCCTCCACTGGGACCCCATTTACCTCAACTATTTCTTTCTAATGTTGTGGTACAGTGGATCACTGGCTTGGTTCTGCCCAAAATTCTTAAATGAGAGACCAATATATTCAAGTTCAAGGGGACCCATTTCTGTTGCACCTCCAGGATTGGTCTCAGCAGAACGGGGTCTAGCTTCTGGCTCGTCAACTATCCGAATCACTCCTCTCTCACTTGTGGGACAAAACTGCTTACCCTTGAGTGCAACCTTTTGGTTCTGGGCCAAGATCCTGGTCCCCAACCTTTTGTCCTTCCTCCTTTCTCACCTAGCTTTCTAGGGCTTCCCAGTTGCAGAGAAGAGTCCTGGGCTAATTCAGAGAAACTGGGAGAGGGCTATCTACTGGGGCCTGATTATCAATCCTGGAATCACTACCCTCCTCTGACTCATCCACCAGGGGTAGGTTTTCAAACCTTGTGAAATCTCATCATATGAGGACCAGATATGGGCATTTAGGGATCATCCCTGCCATCACCCTGGTAATGTTCCCCTGAACCTCAATTTGCACAGGGATGGTTGGACAGTAATTGACAGCCACATGTACACAGGTTATTCCTGTGCATTTGGCCTGAGAAAGCTGGTTCCACCCCACTAGTTTCCAGAGTCCACTAATGGAATGGTCTCTATGCCATTCATCCTAACTGGCTGCATGTATCTATGTGGGGTCATCATGACTCCCACAAGGTTGATCAAGCCACATGGATCTTCATGATAACCCAGGTTGCACTGCACGGGCTCCTCAACGTTAGGACATTGGGCTGCTATATGCCCTAATTCCTGACAGACATAACACCTATATCCCGCTCAGGGCATCCCACTATTTTTTGGCTATTGAGTCTTACCCCATGACCCTCCCCCAGTTCCCCAAGTCCCTTTGCAGCCTCAGGTTGCTCTTCAGCATCCTTCCTCCGCAATATAGTTCTGCCCAACCTTTCAGAAGTCTGGGCCTTTGGGAAGTTGGGGGAGGGGGAGGACTTAATGGACATGAAACTTTCTCGGACCACCAACTGCCTGTCTACAAGGGCAACTAAATCGTAAGAGGAGGGGTCATATTGGCTAATCCATCCCTCGTAGGTCTGGTGCTAGTCATCTCATGAACTTGTCCAACACTAAAAGACTTCTATAATCCTCTGTTCAGCGGATCTCGGGGCACACTCACTTCCGCAATAGATGCATCAAGTCAAAGAGTTGTGACCTCAGTGCTTTGCCATCCCGGAACCTTTACACATGGAACCCCTGGGCCCTTATAGTTATCATCACCCTGGACTTTGCCAGGATTTCAGCCTTCAGCTGGGAGTAATCTGTAGCAGCTTCCATTGCCATGTTGTAGTAGGCCTTCTGGGCCTCTTCACACAGGAAAGATGCGAAGATGCTGGCCCACTGGTCTCGGGGCCAGGCTTTACATAGGGCCATTCTTTCAAAGGTTAGAAGGTATGCCTCCATGTCATCTTCCATAGTCATCTTTTGTAGGTAACTGCTGCCCCTTAGAAATCGTGTCCCATAGTGGCCATGTATCAGAGCAGTCAGGGCCTTTAGTTGGTTCAAGACCTCCTGCAGAGTGGCTTGATCCTAGGCTGCCTGGCTCATCAGCAGTTGATTCATTTCCTGTCATAGCTGTACCAACTCCCGTTGGGTGGCCATCTGTACCCAGATAGCCTCTTATTGTGCTGCTGTGGCTTCCACCAGCACCCTCCCTATATCATCCACTTTGAGGGTAATATACCTTGCCGCAAGATCGTTCACTGTGCCAACAACCCCATTGCTGACATGAAGTGTGGCAAGGCACCTCCTCCATCCCACCAGACTTAGCACTTCCCCCTCTACTGGCTGCAGGACCTGAAGCAAGTCAGCCACACTCTGGACAGCGTGTGTCTTCCCCATCTGTTCATTTATCAGGCCCAAGGAATGTTCTTCCACCAAACAAAAAGAAACAAATTTACAAACACAAACACCCTTTCTCTGCCCCCTGGCTGTGTGTGTGTGTGTGGGGGGGGGGGGCGTGTCTGTCCTTCCTCTAAGCAGGCACTCCATTTTGGTTATTTCCCCTGTAGGGAGCAGAGCAGCCTCTCATCCTGGAGAAGCCTACCTCCCTGCTGCCACTCAGCTTGCAGCAGACGGTCTCTCCCCGACTCCCACCCCACCCCTCCTACAGCAGAGAAAGTCTCAAAATACAAGTGCTTACTCAAACTACTCAATCCCTTCTCTCAGATAAAGTAAATGCATTTGACCTTGAATTTAACCACTGATGTATGAAACAACTCCAGTACAAAAATGTTGCTGAGATTTCATTTGAGAACTTGGATGAATGAAGTCACTGGTTTCCAAGAATCTCTAGCACAGAGAACGTTTTATAGATATCATACCTAGAAACTATTCTAATGTACTTAGTGTGCACCAGCAGGTGTTATTTGTCTTGAGAGACCCATAAGTAATAAATTATAGCGAAAAGCTAACCAAGATAACTGCCATGTTTATATGTAGCTTTTGTACATCCATGGATAAACACGAGAATTTTCCAGGAAATGGCAAAGGACAAGTAGATTGGGCTATAATATAATCTCCAATCAGAAAACCCCCCAACCAGTTGACAAAGCTACAACATGACTCATAATTTCTCAAACATTTGCATGACCCAATATCATTCATGTTTTCTAACTCAGAGCACAAGACACAACAACAAAAGATGGTACGTGCACTCCATCACTTAGCACATCATTGCTATTGTCTTTCCACTGCATCAATGGAGCCTAATGTCTTATTATTTCATTAGGAAAGAGCCATCAAAAGGTGACTTAGATTACCAGAGTTTCATGTCTGGCAAATTTAGACTATGGATGTGTTCAGATTCTGATGCTCATTTTAAAAATTAGGGCCTGACAAAGAGGTTAATATCTGTCATGACCCAGAAACGTAGTTGTTTAATGGGCGTAGCCTTCTAATAACAGTGGAGATGAATTGTACTTGATACATTTGGGGAAAGTCTGGAGTGATCTCAAGATGAAGCTGTCTAGTATTTTTTTTTTCCCCACCAAATGCATCCGATGAAGTGAGCTGTAGCTCACGAAAGCTTATGCTCTAATAAATTTGTTAGTCTCTAAGGTGCCACAAGTACTCCTTTTCTGTCTAGTATAGGTATTCTCTTGTACAGTCTCTCTCTACACTTGTATAGAATAATCCAAACACATAACTAAAAATAGGTTAAAGACCCAAAGTCATCTAAGGAATGCAACAAATCCACAAGATGTCCTTTAGTTTTATATTTTGTTTGGATTACTGATTAGCCATAAGTGATGTAAAATAATATTCAGCCAGTTTCCTGTTGGCTGGATAACTAAGTGGTCTCTTTTTCACATAAAATAAATTCCAAGTCACTCCATCCCCTTTCGAGAAATTGACATCACACATGAAAGAGGGGCTGAAGGGGAGAGTGGGTGTGACTTTTTTTTTTTTTTTTTAAAAGGTTGTTCTAGTTGCAGAGTCTGTCAGTCACTCAAATGTGCATCTTGCTCTAAGTTGCATAAGTATGAAGATCTGAATTTGACCCTTTGTCTGATATCCATCTATGCAAGATGTCTGGAGAGCACTGTAATCTTAGAGAATCCCTCTATATTTTTGTCAGCTATATAGCCAGTGTGAAGCAGCCAGCTTCAATGACCTTTGAAACTTTAAGCCTCCTTCAAATGCCAATGTGGTGGTAATATGGTTTATATCTTATAAATGCCCATCTTAAAGTGGAAAGAAATAAGCAGTTTTTACTTGCAGTTTCAATCTAAGTAAAACAATGGTGAGCAATAATGCACCTTTAATACCGCAACATTACTCATATTTGCTGTTATTAAGTCAGATATTCTGATTCCATTTTCACCCTGTAATTAGGGACACTGGTGGAACCTTAAGCATAGCTCTACAGTTACACCAATATTAAAAATATTCCCTACTGCCTGCTAAAATGTTCATGGTACTGTGCAATCACCGCTAATAAACAGGTTAATAACCACCATTTTATAAGCAATTCTCATGCATGATTTCTTTTAAGGGAAAGGACTCTAAATATGAAGATAACAGTGGTACTAATTTAGCAAAACTGAAAAATGATTTTGTATATTGCCACGGGCCAATACTTTCTAAACTCTAGGAGCTATCACATCAAGGGCTACTGACATGAAATGTGGTGGTGGTATCCCAGCAGGAATACCCATCAGGAAGAGGTTCAAGAAGATCTCAAACCAAAGCCCTACATTAAGGGCTTTTACATATTAAGAAGAGGTTGTTTTTTTTTGTTTCTTTTTTTTTTTTTTTTTTTTTTTTAAAAAAGGCAGTCCACTACTTTATGTGTCAGTCATTTCTATGAACAGAAGGGAAAAGGATTCCCCCAATCTCGTGTTATGTTTTGAAATAGGCCTTATATGCATTACCCCATTTGAGATGGGGCAGAATATTGGGACCTTAGGCCATATAAGAAATATGTAGAATAAGTCAAAAAACATGCACGTTTGCAACAGAAAGACCAGAATAAGATGCTAGTGTGTCTATGTCCATGTACAATATCGTGAACAGTCATGAAGTTAATATTTTATATCAATGGATAATTTCCCTGCCCTGCAAAAAGTTTGCCCATATATCTGAGTAGTCTTAGGATCTCTCTTCACTAAGTGCTGAGTTAAGGAAAAAATAACTGTCAAATACAAAAGTTTTCAAGCAGTAGGGGGAACCAAACAATGCAGGAATGCTCTATGTGGCATCACTTTTCCCTTTCAAAGTAGTGGTTTTCACGTTCATAGATTCTTCTCCTTCTCTGACTTTGCTCATATTGCACTGCTACATAAGAGGAAGATCACTGGCAAAACTAAAGCTGGGTCTAGCAGTTGTACAGTAACTTTATTTGTTAGCATTAGCATGGTCAAAAATGATGTTACTGCATATTCTTTCCATGCAATTACTACCGAATATATTTAAGCCTTGTGATTACTCCTGGGCTGGTTCACTAACTGTTGGAGACACACATGAATGCTGCGTGTGGGTTGGGGTTTTTTTGTTTTTTGTTTTTAAAAAGGGTGAAGCTTATCCAGGCTCTTCTTATAAAAGCTTGAATAAGCTGAAGGTGGTGGACATGAGATCTCTTTGAAAGCTCTCAATTTCAGAATTTAGTCACTGAAACTGTAGTTCACAGTGCTCCTGAAGTTTTCTAAGTATTCTAACTACAGCCTTCAAATCAGCCCAGCAGTAACGTGTGGGATTTACTCCAACGTCACCCTTCACCATTATGGTGTTTGAGCAGATATATGCTACAATGAAAATGTCTGATCCTCCATTTTCCTCTTGTTATACTCACTCACACATAATGGATCTTTTTGTGCAGAATCAGACAATGAGACCTCAATCTTTACCTCTCTGGACAAAACAGAATCTCCTTGTTCACAGACAAAGGGTCATGGATGGCACACAACCATCAGCTCTCTGATATTAGGATTTTGGCAAGTCCACCAGTGTTGGTCAAACTTCTTATCGACCAGGCAGGAGATCTGTGTTTGAGATGCCTTTTGGAAACCTGATAGTTAATATTTACTACAGTAAGAACTAAAAACAAAACCAAGAAGGGGCGGTGAAGGGAGAAGCCTTGTTTGAGTGAATACTTTTGGCACCACATCATTTTCAAAACTGCTATTCTGTTCAGCACAGGATAGGAAAATAAGATGGGGAAAACAAGCTGAGCCTCTGCAGGGGTGTTGCACCGTTCTAGAACTGGACCCTTCCTGGAGTTGACAGAATGTTTCAAAAAGTAGGTCAGTGAGAGCACAGAGCTTGCCCTAGCAGTCAAGGCCTGGTTGTGAAACAAATGAATTATGCAAGTTCCAGTTATAATGTATAACTTAGCATCTCCGTGGCATAACGAGGTTCTGACTAAGGCCCTGACTGAAGTAAGATGCCAGAGTTGACCCATATTATTTTTAAGTTCATTTCTCTGCCTTTGTAATATTGCTTGTTAGAGAGAGCGGTTGGGTTTGTCCGTGAGGTAGAGTCAGATTATAGGCAAGCTGAGCAGATTGGTTTGGGTGTTCGGTGAGAAGTGATGAGTTGGCTGAAGTAAATATTCCGTATCTGTGCCGTCCCTATTAATTCTGGCCTCTTTCCCATAAGGAAAAAAATGAAAGGTAAAGGGAATGTGTAAAATTTCTTCACAAAGTGAAATGTATCAGTTCACGATGTATGCAGTTGAGGTTTGACCTTTTGACTGCTCTATGTCTCTCATTGGACATCACTAAGTATTGGCAACAAAGCTTATCCCATGCACACCACCCTTCATTTTGCTTCTTTAAACATGAGGGAAAATATTTCTGCAATGCAACCTAACTGGACAGCAGTGATACAGAGACTAAACAGAATATTTAGATCCTTAGGAATTAACAGTATTGCATTGTTCTTGTCACCCAGTTTCTAACTCAGCCAGACTTCACCTACTTGGTACTAGGAGCAGACAAAGCAGACACAGGAAACAAGTATTGCCTACTCCTGACTGAAACACATGTGGCTATTCCAATTTTGAAGATCTTCAGCACTTCCTGGGGAGAGGGAAACTGTTTAAGCTGGTACAAGGTGGTGTAATTCTTTTCAAGTATGAAGAAAGGAAAACATACTGAATATCATGGCTAACTTTGTAAAGGTGAAACCTACAGGAGTGTCCCACGGTTAGCCGAGGAAGAAACATTGCTTGAAACTAATAAAGCTAGACTGGATGAAGCACTGGAAAACATATTATAAAGAAGAGGAACCATGCTATGGTAGAACATTGGTGTAGAAGTGACGATGGGGCTAGACAGTGATATTTAAAAAACAAAACAAAACAAAAAACCCTTGTTATGTTCAGTGACCTTCTGAAGAAGCGCATTTCGATTATTTCTCTACTCTGAACAGTGCATAATCAGAACAACTATGCGGACATTTCTAAACATACACCAGAAATCACAATCCTTTTAGTCAAACTCCAGGCTTTTTTCTTAAACAATAAAATAAATAAAAATCATATAAAAGCTTGCTTTAATTGCAGGAGTGTAATCCATTTAAAGGAGTTGACTTTCAAATAATCCTTCATCAGTGAAAACAACAGGCTGGAACCATAATGCTGCAAATCTGGCTCATCTCCCAGGTCACTAATTCAACAAACATCTCAGTATGTCAGCGATAGTGCTGCCATTTAAAAAAAGAATCTCTTTACCTCTCTGTTCCTGTATTTAGGATTTGATTTTTCAAGATTTATCCATTCTGTATATCATCTGAGAATATTAAGGATTAGCAGAAACACAGATGGATAAACTATTATGAAGTAATATTCCTGCACAAAGTAGGTTGTAATTTTTCCTGCTAGTTTTTATACTATTGTTAACCTATTTATCCTACTTTAATGAATGTTAAATCAGACTGCACAATGCATTCCAGCCCTTCTTGTATAAAGACTACAAAGTACCTGGAATGCCAGCAGGTGATGTTAAAATACCAAACCATATGTGCTTAATGTTCTGCACCCAATGAGTCATGTCATCTGATACATGAATTATAAAAACTAAATGCTGCTTATATAGAATCAGACTGTAGAGATGGCAAAGATCTATTAGATGCCACACTTGATGACCTGTCTCCTAGATGCGTGTGGTTAATAAAATCCTCATTGCACATATTCCCAGCAAGTCACATGGCATGAAAATGTTGAGGTATTAAAAAGTAAGGCACCTCATGACTTGTAAAGAGGCTGTCTCCACGAATCCAACACACACAATCACTGCTCTTCACACAGTATTCTAGATCACCACCATCCTTGGTGTAAAAACTTCTATCTTAATACTTGTTTATCTTTGTCTTTAGTTGATTTGCTTAGGAATTTGTCACTATGGCTCAAAGACCTTTTGTGTAACCCTCCCTCTGCTCTTCGCTATCCCTTCAGTATCTACTACATTAAATTTTCCCTCTGCTGCCCAGAGGAGTACAAATCTTCACCTGAAAGTGACTAGTGATTTCTGGGTGGCCAACTTGAGTCACCTTTAAAAGGGCTGTAATTTTAGAGGGTGGGGTATTCAGCACTCAACGTAAATCGAGTCTCTAAGTAGGGTGCCAAAAAATTGAGGCATCAACTCACCAGCCACTACTGAAAATGCTGTCCTTAATTTTTTTTAAACCTCTCTACCAGTTTAACCCTAGGCTTGTTCTTGCTTCAACTGAGGTGGGCACTGTCCCTCTCTCTCAAACCCAGCATGGCTGCAGTGATTAAATGACCACTTCTGGACTCCAGGGGAAGAGGTGGTGCTTGTATGAAGGGAAGGGAAACTCTAGCTCTCTCAGTTCCAGCCCTGGTGGTACCCAGGTGCACTGGAACTGCTATGGAGAAGGCAGAAGCTTGTCCCAGCCAGTGGGGAAGTGAAATAGGCTGAGGGCCAGGACTCCCCATGGAGCTCTTGTTCCTCTGACTCTGTTGGGCCTGTCAGGACCTGAAAGTCACTCTCTACCTTCAGTTTGGGTCAGTATGTCCACAACCTGATCAGCTACATGCCCACAAATCAATTCATTCTCCTCACTGGAATGTGTTGAAGTAGGAGCTATTGTTATTACTATTTTTGGATTTCTTTGACAGCTGACATACTAATGCTGACTTCAGGAAACAGGATGGTGGGAGCTGTGCTTATCCTCTTTAGGGAGAAAATGATTATATGGTATTTTTAATCAAAGAACAATTATCTTAACTATGGGTCAAATTCTAGCCTTAGTTACCTCTGTGCTTCCTCAGTGGCTTCAGCAGAGTTGCTCAGGGGTAGCTAAGGGCATAATTTGGTTTGCTGTCAGGTTCTGACTGGAATCTGCTGTCCCTCAAGCTTGAAATATGATGCCTTGATGTATAGTTTCCACAGGCATATACCTTATAAACTGCATAGTGCTTTAGACAGTTAGATGTTTTAGTTCAATATATAGATGCACATTAATGCTAAACCGCAGTCTGTGTGTGAATCTGTTCTTGGACACAATCCAACTGAGAAACAGCAAAACTAATTTAAATGCTGGGGATGACACTAGAGACAGCTGTGCAGGAGACCAGCTTTGGAGCTGCCAAGAGAAACTAGCCACTCTCTTAGACTGCTCTTATGATCTTCCACTCTATGGGACCTCTTTTGCTCTCTTGCATCTAATAAGTATTTTGTGAATGAATTCAAGGGTGCCTCAGGGTTCTTCACTACACAATAAATATAATCTCAATTAATGGTAAGGGGGGCATAGCATAGCAAGATGGCAAAATATCTTACTACAGAGTTTTAAAGAACTCCCTCTACCCTTGCCAGATTTGATGGAAGATATTGGTTTGTCTAAACATCTGGAAATATCAGACATGAACTTATAGCTCCACTGACTCTTATTCATAGAATTCAGAGCAAGTAGGCTAACAGGTAGGCTAGTATGAGCGATGTCATGGTATTTTTCCTAAACTCCCGACCACAAATTGGACAAAAGATGGGTATATGGGAACTGAGCAGCCTTCAGTGCCCAATAATAGGCAGGTGAACGTTACAAGATTGGTGACTTGACAGCAGATTTGCTCAGATCAGTTGTAAATTAAGTGTCTCTGGAGTGAGTAAGCAACTGATAGCTTTGGACTGAGCAAACAGAACACTGGAACAGGACTACTGCAGTGTCAGGGAACCCACAATAAGTTGGGCAGCTGATGAAGGAATGCTATTTAAGGGGGGCTTGAGTGGATATGAAGCAGAGGCTCATCTACCGTAGCGAGATATTGGGCTGTAAAGCTGTCATCCAGTTATAGGTATTGGATCTACACTGAAATATTTCAAAAGAAACATACTTTGAAATGACACCCTATATCTTTTTGGTATAGATGTGTCCCAATTCTGATATTGGATTTATACCAGTATAAACAAAATCAGAATCTTGTCCTTAATACCTGCAGATATGCACAATGGCTATTGAGTTCCCTTTGCCTGTGGGTGCATTTCAACAGCTGGTAAAAGTCCTCCCTAGTGATGTCCCTTACTACTTAAGAAGTTAATGGAGAAATCAATCAGTTAATGTCTATAATGCACTTTGCAATTCCTAGCTCAAAGGCACCATTGAAATAAAAAATGTTTATTTATTTCTGTAATAAAAGTCTTCTATTTTCAGGGAGTGAGAGAGACGGGAGTGAGAGACCCCCATATCTGCCAGTAACTTGTGTGACCCAGAGCCAATCATTTACACTCTCGGGATAAATTGAGACACATGTGCGCAAGACATACAATATTTGCCTGGCTTACTAGGTGCTATGAAGATAAATAAAAGGTCTTCAAAGTGCTTGGGGGTGCTCTACAGAAAGGCACTACCGACCACAAAAGCCACAGTTCCTCTCATTCTGTGAGTAATTTTCTTCAGTAATCCAGTAATCTACAAAAAGGTACCCTGGTTCGTATTAATTTAGTCCTCTTCAAACAGTGAATGCTGCAATTAATCACCCCCGTAGTCTGAACTACATGGTCATGTAGACAATCCTTGAGTATCTGATAAAGTCTTGTCTTCACTACAAAAAAAAAAAGAAAAAAAGAAAAAAAAGAAAAAAACAAGTGTTCTTAACTCAAGTTAGCTGACTCAAGATAAAATCCTAGTGAAAACTACAAACTTACCTTCACTAGGATTTAACCATGAGTCAGCTAACTTGAGTTAACACTTTTTTTTTTTTGGGTAATGAAGACAAGGCTTTAATACTAGAACTGACTGACTGTCACCCGTAAATAGCAAAGTCTGTGAAAAGGTCTCACAGTGATACTGTCCAGACAGAAGTTACTAGCCAGAGAATGTTACCACTGCTTTATATACAATTGCTACAATTCCATTCTCCAAAGTACTTGTGGCACCTTAGAGACTAACAAATTTATTAGAGCATAAGCTTTCGTGAGCTACAGCTCACTTCATCGGATGCATTTGGTGGAAAAAACAGAGTAGAGATTTATATACACACACACAGAGAACATGAAACAATGGGTTTATCATACACACTGTAAGGAGAGTGATCACTTAAGATAAGCCATCACCAACAGCAGGGGGGGAAGGAGGAAAACCTTTCATGGTGACAAGCAGGTAGGCTAATTCCAGCAGTTAACAAGAATATCAGAGGAACAGTGGGGGGTGGGGTGGGAGGGAGAAATACCATGGGGAAATAGTTTTACTTTGTGTAATGACTCATCCATTCCCAGTCTCTATTCAAGCCTAAGTTAATTGTATCCAGTTTGCAAATTAATTCCAATTCAGCAGTCTCTCGTTGGAGTCTGTTTTTGAAGCTTTTTTGTTGAAGTATAGCCACTCTTAGGTCTGTGATCGAGTGACCAGAGAGATTGAAGTGTTCTCCAACTGGTTTTTGAATGTTATAATTCTAATGCATCCGATGAAGTGAGCTGTAGCTCACGAAAGCTTATGCTCTAATAAATTTGTTAGTCTCTAAGGTGCCACAAGTACTCCTTTTCTTTTTGAGAATACAGACTAACACGGCTGCTACTCTGAAACCTGTGATTCTCCAAAGTGTATATAGGAGTGGGGAGGACTACTCAGGAATCCAGCAGCATCCTTCCCCTTTAAACTAGCCACAGTAGTGGTGCAACTGCATGCTTATGTGATAACTAACACTGCCTAACTCCTAAATGCTAACTCCTATAAAAACAATAAAACAAAAATTCATTGACCAAAAAAAACCTTATTAATGTAGAGTTAATTGACTGCATCTATTTATTAACGTAGAGATGGGTAGCTGACTGGAAATGTTGTTGGAGGCTATCTTTTATCATGTGCTTAAAGTTACTGTAACCAACAATGAATAATAATTTAAAAAAAAACAAAACAAAAAATTTTTCCAGAGCCATTTTAGAACTTTCTTTATAATCTTTTGTGCCAGATAGCAATATCTTCAGCAGATAAGATGAACAAGCTGGACTGTAAAATGGTGGCTGATTCTATTTGTCACATATGTTAATCTTTTAGTTCATCTTAAAGTTAGGGGCAGTTTTACCAAAAAGAAAAACCCATTTAAGGTTTTTACAGATATGCCTCTGGCACATTAGAGCAAACCTGACATAGCTCCAAGTGAAACATACTCTCAAATTAGTGCACAGCTTGAATTGCCCATCTTCTCTGTCCAGCCCTTTAATCTTGCCAAGGTACAGAAAGGAATGAAAATCAAGGGGCAATCCTGAACAAGAGTTTTGTTTCTTAAAAAGAATTGCCAATTAATTATAATATAGAGATCGTTTGCAGCTAAATTATCCTCTTACACACCCAGCTCACTTATCAACAGAACACGTTTTTCCTGGAGTCCACAGCCATGGAATGTGCCCACTGGAGAGGAGGAAAATGCAAAGCAAGACTGAATTAACTTCTATGACAACGCTGGTCTTTTCTGCAGCTTAAGCTGTTTCTAACAAAACAGAGTTTAAAGCCATGAGGACTGCACAGTGCTCCTGGCATCCATTATCTCTCAGTGAGAGCCAGATTAACCCAGTGAGGTGCACACTGTGCAACCCTGAAGTGTTGTAAAATAAGCTTCCAACACTAAGTGGAAGTGAACTGTGGCGACACATGGTGTGACGGAGCACCTGAAATCAGGAGCTCTTCTTAAGGGTTAGTGTTCAGGTTGTGTGACTTGCTCAGATCTGCTTTAATGGGAGTCAAGCATCCCACTTCACAGTTTGGGACTGGATCCTTAAATGCACCCCGTCCACCTGAGCGGACGTTACTAAGTTTGCAGGAGTATCTGACCTGAATCAAACTATTCAGTAACTGCTGCTGTTTACTGTGATTGCAGCCCACCTAGGAAGGAAACAGGGATAGTTTTAATGAAAGACAGTTTGGGGTTTGAGATTCCTTTTATTACTCCCTCAGCACCATCCTCTGTGCTTCAGTGGCAGTAACTGTTCTCCAGCCAAGTAAGGCTGGACTTGGCTCTAGGCCTGAGGCAGGTCTCTTGAATGACGGTGATCCCAAATCCTTGCTGAGGAAGGGAAAAAGCTCACCTTTCAACCTGGATCCTGCATGTAGTAGTATGTTGTGCTGCCACGAGACTATTGGACTGGCCCAATTATAGACTTTTCCGCTATCCCTCACTCCTTCTAACGTAAGCACAGAGGGTCCAGTTCTGCTGTCAGTCACAGCACGCAAACTCACTGACTTGCATAGCACCAGAACATATGTACCTGTGGGCAGAGTTGGGGCCCCAAAGATGTTACGTGAAGGGCAGCAACAGATGCAGTCCATTAGCCTTCTAAAACAAACCCCCTGGCCATTTCATTCAAATAATGATGCACCAAAAGAAACTACCACCAAATTGGAACGCCTGAGGGCTAAGCCGCAGATGACTAAACGCTGTTAGTCACAGACCTCAGATGCCAACAGATCATACTTAGTAACTTAGGCTGCAGGTTCTATTCCTTTCTTTGTAACACCACCACAAAAAAAGCCTATGTTAGTTAGAAAAGAGTTGCCTTAGGAAATGGGGATATGATGCAAAAAAAGCAGAACAAGGGATTTGGCCCTGTTACTGCATTTCGGGCTACTTCTGAGAAAGCTGAATCCCTAGTAAGCATGTCAGACTCTAGAGAAGCCGCTGCTGTTCTGAGAAAAGCTCTTGTTTAATATCAGTCTACTTATGCCATTTTAATAACTGGCTCATTACAAGGGCAGTGCCAAGCTTTCCAAGCACAGAATAAGGATGAGGGACAGAGTTCTTCTGTGCCACCCTAAAAGGGAGGAGGGTGAAGTTTTACAAAGAAAAGGAGTACTTGTGGTACCTTAGAGACTAACAAATTTATTTGGAGCATAAGCTTTCGTGAGCTACAGCTCACTTCATCGGATGCATTCCGAATGCATCCGATGAAGTGAACTGTAGCTCATGAAAGCTATGCTCAAATAAATTTGTTAGTCTGTATTCGCAAAAAGGAGTACTTGTGGCACCTTAGAGACTAACACGGCTGCTACTTTGAAACTTTACGAAGAAGAAATACAACATTTTAGTACTTCATAGATACTAAGATCAGAATGGTCCCTTCTGACCTAGTCCGACCTCCTGCACAGCGCAGGCCACCGAATCTCACCCACCCACTCCTATGAAAAACCTCACCCATGTCTGAGCTATTGAAGTCCTTAAATCATGGTTTAAAGACTTCAAGGAGCAGAGAAGCCTCCCTCAAGTCAACCATGCCCCATGCTACAGAGGAAGGCGAAAAACCTCCGGGACCTCTCCAATCTGCCCTGGAGGAAAACTCCTTCCCGACCCCAAATATGGCAATCAGCTACGCCCTGAGCATATGGGCAAGATTCACCAGCCAGATACTACAGAAAATTCTTTCCTGGGTAACTCAGATCCCATCCATCTAATATCCCATCTCAGGGGATTAGTTCTATTTGCCCTGAATATTTAAAGATCAATTACTTACCAAAATCCCATTATCCCATCATACCATCTCCTCCATAAACTTATCGAGTAGAATCTTAAAACCAGATAGATCTTTTGCCCCCACTGCTTCCCTTGGAAGGCTATTCCAAAACGTCACTCTTCTGATGGTTAAAAACCTTCGTCTGATTTCAAGTCTAAACTTCCTGGTGGCCAGTTTATACCCATTTGTTCTTCTGTCCACATTGGTGCTGAGCTTAAATAATTCCTCTCCCACTCCTGTATTTATCCCTCTGATATATTTATAGAGAGCAAATCATATCTCCCCTCAACCTTCTTTTAGTTAGGCTAAACAAGCCAAGCTCCTTAAGTCTCCTTTCACAAGACAAGTTTTCCATTCCTTGGATCATCCTAGTAGCCCTTCTCTGTACCTGCTCCAGTTTGAATTCATCCTTTTTAAACATGGGAGACCAGAACTGCACACAGTATTCTAGGTGAGGTCTCACCAGTGCCCTGTATAATGGTACTAAAACCTCCTTATCCCTACTGGAAATGCCTCTCCTGATGCATCCCAAAACAGCATTAGCTTTTTTCACAGCCATATCACATTGGCAGCTCAGTCATCCTATGATCAACCAATACTCCAAGGTCCTCCTCCTCTTCTGTTACTTCTAATTGATGCGTCCCCAGCTTATAACTAAAATTCTTGTTATTAATCCCTAAATGCATAACCTTGCACTTCTCACTATTAAATTTCATCCTATTACTATTACTCCAGTTTACAAGGTCATCCAGATCCTCCTGTATAATATCCCGATCCTTCTCTGAATTGGCAATACCTCCCAGCTTTGTATCATCTGCAAACTTTATTAGCACACTCCCACTTTTTGTGCCAAGGTCAGTAATAAAAAGATTAAATAAGATTGGTCCCAAAACCGATTCTTGAAGAACTCCACTGGTAACCTCCCTCCAACCTGACAGTTCGCCTTTCAGTAGGACCCGTTGCAGTCTCCCCTTTAACCAATTCCTTATCCACCTTTTGATGTTCATATTGATCCCCATCTTCTCCCATTTAACTAATAATTCCCCATGTGGCACGGTATCAAATGCCTTACTGAAATCTAGGTAAATTAGATCCACTGCATTTCCTTTATTTAAAAAATCTGTTACCTTTTCAAAAAGGAGATTAGGTTGGTTTGGCACGATCTACTTTTTGTAAAACCATGTTGTATTTTGTCCCATTTACCATTGACTTCAATGTCCTTAACTAATTTCTCCTTCAAAATTTTTTCCAGGACCTTGCATACTACAGATGTCAAACAAACTGGCCTGTAGTTACCCGGATCACTTTTTTTTCCTTTCTTAAAAATAGGAACTATATTAGCATTTCTCCAATCATTCGGTACTACTCCTGAGTTTACAGATTCATTAAACATTCTTGCTAATGGGCTTGCAATTTCAGATGCCAATTCCTTTAATATTCTTGGATGAAGATTATCTGGGCCCCCCGATTTAGTCCCATTAAGCTGTTTCAGTTTCGCTTCGACCTCAGATATGGTAATATCTGCCTCCATATCCTCATTCCCATTTGTCATGCTACCATTATCCCTAAGATCCTCTTTAGCCTTATTAAAGACTGAGGCAAAAATATTTGTTTAGATACAAATGATTAAAAAAATGCTTGGTTGTAACTCCGTATTGCAAATACCTGATTCTGAAACGGATCTTTCCTAAAATAAGGGCTCTGTGGAAACAAAAGCACCAGGCCTCACTTTTGGGAGTTCAACTTGTGCTTAGGTTTTAAGTGAAAAATGAGCATCGTGGTCTAGCCCTACACTCCCCTCACAATTGGCCTAGGACTGAAACAGGGGAAGTGCAGACCAAGGAGTACCCAGTGCCATCAACAGAAGTTGTGTGAGGAACAATAGCCATACTCTGTGCAAGAACGGCTTAAAACATTTGTCCCCATAGTGCCTTATGACTAATAGCAAAAAAAGGAAAATGTGACAAAGCACATTCTCAAAATGGAGCTTGAATTTAAAACTTCTTGTTATCTAACATCAGAACCCTGTCAATTGCTTAGCTGCACTAAAAAAATCCTTCAACTAATTGTTTCCCTCCCTACCTACCCCCCCTGTGACATTTAAATATCTGAGTTTCAGTGGCCTCTCATACACACAAGGTCTAAAAATAGGACTGTTGGGAGGGAGCTGCAGCTGGCTCATTAATCAGAGGTCTCATTAATCTGGTTAATCAGAAAAGCTCTCTTATTTATGGTAAATCCAACAGCTGTTTCTTATCTATTTCAGTTCTCCACAGCCTTTAAATGAAACTGCTCGTCAAAGGAAACCTTCTAGTGAAACTCACGTAAATGCCCAGACATCTTCCAAACAATATTATTAATTGCAGTTTCACTACACAAGTAGCTTTAACAAATCCATGCAGCAAATCTCCAGCAAGATGCTCTGCCTCAGGGAGTCAAACAGTGTTGACATAACCAGAGGACTGGCTTACTATACTGATCTATCAAGGGAAAGGCTCCTGCCATTTCCCCTCTACCACCGTGACTGGACACATGGTTCCCATCACTGGAGCGGGGGATCCCCCAGGGAACTCTGTTTGGAACCTGCTTTCTTACTGGATTACCACTCCGTCTCCCTTTCCAAATCAACCAGAGAAAGACCCATTCAAGTGGCATGGTCAAATACCCTTCTTGACTGATCTGTGTTCAGCCAGCCTGGGAAGAACTACTGTACATACTCATTCATAAGCTGAATTTTTTTTTAGTAAAAAAGGGAAGCATCAGAGAAGGGAGGTTGGCTTATGAACAGGCAGAGAGAGGAAGAGGTGAGACACAGCCTCTCCCCCCAACAGAGGGGGCAAGGAGAGGCAGCAGAGCCAGAAGGGAAGAGGAGGGGCAAGAATCTCTCCGCTTCTGGCCATGCTGCTCTCCCCCCAGCCTCCGAAGCAGCTGCAGCCCCAGGGCTGGCAGGCTGCAGCCCCACTGCTCGGTCCCGCCCACCAGAGCAGGTTGTGGCCACGTTGCCCGCCCCGCCGGAGCACGCTGCAGCCATGCCACCCAGCCCAGCCTACTGGAAAATGCTGCAGCCGCACCGCTCGGCGTGGCCCCCTGGAGCACGATGTGGCCGCACTGCCCAGCCTGCCAGAGCAGCTCTAGCCAGGCCAGAGACATCCTCCCTGGCCCTCCCCAGATAAGGTGGGAAGGGTGGGATGGAGTAGTGTGGGGGTCCTGGGCTAGGGGTGGGGTCGCGGGGGGGGTGTCACAGGGGTTACTCCCCTGACCCCCAGCTTCTCCCCCCAAAAAAATTTCCCCACCAGTTGCTGTCCCAGCCAGTCAGGGTAAGCAGCTGGCGTGCTGGGACACTTTGTTTACTTAGGTTTACCTCTCTGCCTGCGGACGCTTGAGGTAAACAAACCATCTCAGTCCATCAGCAGCTTATGCTGATGGCCCAGGAGCCAAAGTTTGCTGATCCCTGAATTATAGCGTCAGCTTATGAATGGGTCATAAAAATTTTCCATTTTTATACTTATCCATCTTGTGGGGGTCGGCTTATAAACGAACCATCTTATGATTGAGTATATACAGTACATCCCCTCTTCCTCCATGTTTGGACACTAAGGAGACCTGCTAATATGCTGAGTCCCCAAGGACAGTGATCCCATTAGATTCACTATATTGCAGTACGGCTGGTCCAGGAGAACAGAGCAGTTACTAATGGTGATGGAAACAGCTCTTCCTCAGATAAAGGAACAGCTACTGTAGCTTTGAATTGGCTGCCACAGATGCAAATTTGGAGTTCAGCCCTACAACTACTTAAATACATATAAATATACTTAAATACTATGTAAATAACTTTCTTCATATTAAGTCCCACTAAAGTCCTATGTGCACGTGTTTGCAGGATCAAGCCCCTGAATTGAATCAGGCCTGTAAGCTGGCTTTCTATAGTTTAGCCCTGGATAGATAGACTTTCCCAGCAAATAATATGGCAGACAAGAGGGACTAACTAGAAAATGCACTCTACTAATGGTTCTACTTTTTGGTTGGGTTTATTTGTGAATGATCCTAGGCAATGCTGCACAAATGAAAATAGTCAAGAAAAGCTAAGGAAATGGACTGTTCTGGGTACTTCTAGACAAATGGGCTTCCTAACATGAACTTATGAAAAAATGGTGCCAACTGAGTAGATGGAGATAGGTTCAAGCATGTAAAAATAGTCTGGAAAGCTATAAAAGAAAAACCTAATCAGAAGATTAAAAATAGCTCTGTGCAGGGTGGTGCTGGTAATGCGAGAAGCTCAGGATTTACCAGAACCTTTGTAAGCTGAAAAATGCTTAAGCGGGTTAAGAAAATAATCAATCAGTTTATATGAAGCCTTGAGTGCTGACACACGAGTGCTGCAATCTGGGAAGAGGAAAGGATTCCTGAGAAGCGACTCCAGTGAGTCAGAGAGAGCACTGCAGGAGGGTCTAGCTCCCTGCTGGGCATTTGTTGCAGGACAGTGTGTCACCTTGGACTTGGGAGAAGTTAGAGCAAGAAGATCCAGAGAAAGCCCTGAGCAATAAAGGGGACACAACACGAGAGATCCGAGAAGCAGCCAACCTGAGGCCAATCAAGCAAAGCCAAAAGCCTGTCATCACTAACAAGCTTTTTGGAGTACAACTTAGAGACTCTAATAGCATTGCACCTAAATTGTGAGAGATACAGAAGTGTGGCCTGAGCACAGATCTGGGAGACAAACTGCTGAGCTTTGATTCCAATTCAGCCAGACTGACTGACTCAGTGAATCATTTCACTTCTCGGTCACAGTTTTCCCATCTGTGAAATGAAGCAAAGAATACCTTACCTACTTCACAAAAATGCTGTGACAATAACCATTCCAGCACATTAACCTTTACTAATGATTGATTCTAGGGAAGACTTGGCTCTATGTAAAACTGTTTCCCATATTGTCAAGTTACATGTGCTTCAGCCAAGAGGGTGGAGTCTAGAAACTGATGATGGCAAAAGACAAAAAGGAGTGTAACCAGCAACTGGCCCAAGACCTCTTAGTCAGAGCAAATTGAGGAATCCACTGTTAATTAACTGCAAATTGGAATCCCCAGACATTTTGAAAGGAGAGTCCAAAAGGAGCCAATTTGTCCAAAGAACGGGAAGGGTCCTGAAGGTGCCCGTAAAACCTGAGTATAGCGTGTATAGTTTTAGGTACACCCTGCATCACAGCTGAAGCCAAGGCAGCATCAGCAACATCCAAAAAGAGCTGTAGCAGATCCCTTTCCATGTAGGCAAAGATTTTCTCTCAGAAATCCTGTAGGTTTTCTGTAACACTGTTGAGCTAGCGTGGATGTTGCACAACATGGGTTTCTGTGCCCATCAGGGAGAGTGTGCTTGTATTTCAAACCTGCTAGCAACAATTGTGCCCAGGCCTGGTTGCACAAGCCCAAGAGTATGCTGAGCATTAGTGTAAACACTTCCTTCATCATATGCCAATACAGTAGTTGTATTTACCATGACCACCCTCTTCACCACTGGCTTTGATACTGAAGTCTGTGTCGAAGGCTGTGTTACTCTCTTGGCTGGGAGTCCATTTTCCTCTTCAAAATAAGGAAAGAGAATTGTTCTCAAAATATGATGAAGGAAAAAAAGTCATAGAAACGTTAACACTTCTCCACACTGCTAAACAGACCCTTGGTGCAGAAAGAATGGTCTTACAAAAGATATGTTGTATGCACTGGTATGCTGGCCATTTCTGGGATGATGTGGGTTCAGAAAATAGTTCCCCTTCTACAGAAGACAAGCTAAGAGACTCATCAAGCAAAGTTTTGTCTGGAATAGGCTCAGCTGCCAAAGCCCAACCCAAAGACAAGATTTGGAGACATTTCTCTAGTTGAGTTAGCTTGGGTTTGGGAGGGGGAAGGAGGAGAGGCAGGCGTCAAGTTACAGGCCTGTAATGTTACTATCAGTATTTGCTCCATGGAAAGGCATGATGTAACACAACTAAAACCCTGAAACTCAAATCTTCTCTCTCATGTGTTATTTTTCCACTTTAAAATTAAACAATGAGCAGTAATAAACCAGGGGTCATCCAGGCTACAGCTGCTGACTCCAAGAGTGCTATCAGCATATCTTCAGTGATTCAGCATTCTGCTACATTCACAACCCATAGGAGCACACATGAATATGTAGATAGACAGAGGGCTGACTGGTGCCATTTTTATTACCATTTTATCACCATGCACCTAGAGCTAAATTTTGAGAAACAGTCTATTGTAGTTTTGCAGCTGCAGTTGTGCAGTTCTTAGTGTGCACAACAACCAGCAACCTTCAATAGTAGGATTCTGACAATGAAACAACTTGATTACTTTGGGCACAAATCACTTGCATCCACAAATCAGATAAAAAAAATCCTGTGATATTGTATGTAAAAACTGCAAATTGTTGCGTTTTTAAAAAGTGCCCACTGTTAAGTAAGACAACAAGTAACAGAAAGCTTAAAGCAGAACTTGAATGGAAATGCAGATCAATAAGGGAAAAGTGCAACAATGAAGAACACCGAGCCTTCATACCCCACAAAAACCTTTTCCAATATGCAGGGTTTGAGTAGTAAATGTTGAACCAGGGGAGCTCATCTTTTTTTGTACATTGAAGATAGAGTAACTAAGTATATTAATTAGGATAACTGAGTTACTTTGCCATGGTGAGCTCACATCTCATCGATACAGCTACCAAAGATTCCAGAATTTGGTCCTCAGTCTTATTCAAGCTAAACTATGGGTGCAGGGGATCAGCTGTTTCACACTCCAGCTGGGTGAATGAGAATCTAATTATTGTACTCTGGAAGAAATGCAGAACCTTTGTCCTTTCCATATCTCTGCAGACTTATTTTAAAACAAAAATTGGTGAGTGTTATAGCTGTGCCAATAAAACGAAGAAATAAAACAAAACCTTTTTGTTGCACTATACAAGGCATGTAAGTTACCCACTTGATTTACTCAAAACAAATAAGAGTAGCAAAAAGCAGCAGAACCCCTCTGCCCCACTGTTTCTTCCATACAGGCTATTTTAGAAGCTGAAACTACCATAAGCTTCATAGGCAAAGCGAATAATGCTAAAAGAATGTTGATGAGATTCTGGTAATCTGAATTTGGTGTTTGCAGCTTCACACATGTGCAGTAATTTTTCGCTTTAGGTTGAAACTAAGAGTTGACGAGTGACTCCTTACCGTTAACGACAGAGCCATGCAGACAAATGTGAACTTCTTGATATGCGTTGCTGTAACTGTGCTGCTGGTGTTCACCAGTTTATTGCTAGGATTATTCTAGGGTGAGAGACAGAGAGAGAGAGAGATAACAAGCATTAACATGGCTCCAGACTGCTATAGAGCTGACAGCCCTAGGGTCATAAGGGGGATTCTTACTTTTTTTTAAAAAAAAGTATTTAGCTTCCAAACAGGACACTTGCACAAGCCACAGAATATATTTTCATGTGAACTGACAATCATTGTTCAACTGGTCTCTCACAGAGTTTACTAATTGCCTCAGTCTGCTAAGCAGTAATGCCTGTTCAAAGTTTTAATGATTCTTTCTAAAGGATACTGGTGTGGTGTTGGCTCTCTTAGCTTAAAGCTTGTAAGGATGCGATCATAGCTAGGAAAAATGTTGTTATCTTCCCTTCACCCCTTAGCCCCCCGTCAACACGAAGTGCACAGCATATATACAGCAATGCAACCACCCATGTCTCAATACAGATCCAATTAGCCAGGGAGTGACTATATAAACAAAGATCTTGGAACACCTGGTGCTAATAATTAAGTCTGATGAACTGTAAGTAATTAGAATAGCTAGATCTTCCATCCTGAAAAGCACTCACATTGCAGTGGCAGGTGCGCTTAAAAAACCAACCCCCATTCGTTCCCCAAAGCACCTAAAAACAAATGAAACTAAAGGTTTCATACTGACTGGGAACACATCCTTATGATAAACTACCTAAATGAGCTACGACAGGAGAGTACAGAAACCCAGAAGCAGGGCCTAGAACATTGGCTGCAGAGTCATCTATTGCTGTGACTACTTGGCTGTTTAAGACGCATGGGTAGGCACCAGAAGATGCAGTGCGATATTTACTCAGCCTTGATGTAGTTCAAGCAGAAGAATATCGAACTGGCAGTCACCTGGTATGGACGGCTTGCTAAACCTAATCTGAGAAGTCGGAACTTGTGCAAACCCATCCAGGGGAGTGTCAGACATGAACGTGGGACAGATTAAAAGCACACTGACTATTTCACGAGCTTTTGTACAAAACTCAAACTCAGAACTTTCACAAGTGATTACGTAACTTACAGAACCCCATTCTATATTGGGATGTTCAACTTTGGTGCCCAGATACAAATTGGCAACTTGTACAAAACCACTTCTAACCATCAGAAGGTTAATGATCTGGAACAGCCTCCCAATAATTGTTTGCCCCCACAACTCCTGAGAAAGAGCTGGGCAAATGAATGAGTGCAACTGTACAATGAGTTTGCTTTTGATGGTAGGGGGCAGAGTGCAGCAGTGCTGGGGCTCACTTCCAGTTTATATCTCATGTTCCTAAAAGCTCATGCTTTGGGATTTCAGCTGGCCACCTGGAAGGATCAGGAAGGGATTCCTTCGTCCCCACCCCCAATGTATGCTTCCTCTGAAGCGTCAGAGATGGCCACAGCTGGAGATGGGAATTGGACAGGCCAGGACTTTGAGGTGGCACCGAGCATTCTCTCTATCTCAAGTGCTTGGGTGGCTGGTTCTTGCTCACATGCTCAGGATCTAACTGATCACCACATGTGGGGCCAGGAAGGGATTTTCCCCCAGGTCAGACTGACAGTGCCCTTAGGGTTTTTCTACCTTCCTCTGCATCATGAAGGTGTCAGTCTCTTGCCAGGACTATCTGTGTATCTTTCACTTAATTTCCCTGCCATTACAAGGGCCTCAGGCATTGGTACACCTTGGTTCCTTCTATTCTCTGCCTGTGACACAAAGTAGTCTAGGCTCCTAAGGGCTGTAATATTTTGGTCTAATTATTGTTGTTGGGTTAGTGTGCAGGTGCTGGTCACCTGTGCTATACAGCATGTCATGCTGGATGAACTGGATGGTCTCTTCTGGAATTAAATTCTAGGACTCTGAATTTGTGCATATGGAAGATGCCAGAAAAAAAAAATCTGAAGTTGCTTTGTACAGTATAAGCTGTCCTCTTTGAGCACTGATGGATCTCTGAACATGGTTTTCTTAAGTCCACACTTCTACAAGTAGGGCAGAACTACATTAATGGGCACTAGCAGTGTGTACACCGATTATTTAATGCACAGCTTAATTTAATGGACTTTAGAAATCATACCCCATAGTGCATATTGCTGCTGTGTAGACAAGACCTTAGACGCCCCATATTTTAGCTAATACCAAGTTCTTCTATAGATCAGAATCTGATCTCCAATTTCAGTGTTGTCTCTTTTATAAATGGGATCCAGGGAGAAAAGCTGAACCACAGCTGCTCTGTGAAATCTTGCAAAGAGGGACATGAGGAGGGATAGTGTCCCTTTCCTTGCAAGACTGGAGTCAGTCACTTTCCTTGTGACATAGTCCACTTCACTAGCGAAAAGTTGCGGTGGCAAATGTTGCAATTCAGTGTGCTGTTACTGGGTTTGAACACTAGTCTCTTACGTATGTTTCCATTGTAAAATATGGCACTTAAAATGATAAAACAAGGTTCCTTCAAATATTATAACTATGGCAAAAGATCGGTTGCATGCACACAGAGCAGCTGCAACCCATTTGAAAGGTCTGAAAATTACAGGTGAGCTTTTAGAAGGCTTCTGAATGATAAAAGGTTCTGGTTGGATTCATTGGAGAAAGCTTTATCTTAAGAAACAATAGCTTCCAACAGGTGCATGAATATGAACAAATAAAAATTTTTCTTGACCCTCTGAAGACTCTGTGTGTGTGTGTGTGTACGTACTACATAACAGCCAAAAAACCAAACAAGAACAATAGCTGAAGCATTCACAGCCAGAGAACAGGCGCTTTTTTTTTTTTTTAATTGAAATATTGGCTCCTCTATACCCAGCCTGTGTCATGCCACCTTGCTCTTCAACAGTATAATCTCAACCCTAGATTTGCTTTGCAATTAGATCATACCTGTTTGACTCCTATCCTAACTCCTTCTCCACATGATACCATCTGCTGGCTGTGACAAATCATACTAGTTTCTACTTGAACTGTTGACTCTCAATGTTATCAAATAAAAATAGTGTTACAGAATCATAAAAAATGTAGGGCTGGAAGATATCTTGAGAGGTAATCTAATCCAGCACCCCTTACTGAGACAGGACCAAGTGAATTTAGACCATCTCCGACAGGTGTTTGTCTAACCTCTTCTTAAAACCTCTAGTGACCTAGTCAACCTGTGGAACTCTTTGCCAGAGGATGTTGTGAAGGCCAAGACTACAACAGGATTCAAAAAAGACCTTGCTAAATTCAGTGAGGATAAATCCATTAATGGCTATTAGCTAGGAGGGGAAGGGATGGTGTCCCTAACCTCTGTTTGCCAGAAGCTGGGAATGGTCGACAGGGACTGGATCACTTGATGATTGCCTGTTCTGTTCAGTCCCTCTGGGGCACCTGGCATTGGCCACTGTTGGAAGACAGGATACTGGGCTAGATAGACCTTTGGTCTGACCCAGTAGGGCCGTTCTTATGTGATGGGGATTCCACAATCTCCCTTGGTAACCTATTCCAGAAGTTGACTACCATTCTAGTTAGAAAGCTTTTCCTAATTTGTAACCTAAATCTCCTTTGCTGCAGATTAAGCCCATTACTTCTTGTGCTACCCTAGGTGGACATGGAGAACAACTGATCAGTCTTCTCTCATCAGCATTCCTTAATATATTTTAAGACTGTTCTCAAGCCCCACTCAGTCTTTTCTTCTCAAAACTAAACATGCCGAATTTTTTTAAACTTTCCCATAGGTTGAGCTTTCTAAACTTATTAGTTTTGTTGCTCTCCTCTGGAGTCTCACCAATTTGTCCACATCTTTCTTAAAGTTGTGGTGCTCAAAACTGGTCACTGTACTTCAGCTGAGGCCTCACCAGTTCTGCGTACAAAGAAAGAATTACCTCCCTTACCTGACATTCAACACTCATGTTAATACAGCCAAGAATTGGCTTTTTTGCAACTGTATCGCATTATTGACTCGTATTCAGTTTTGATCCACTATAAACCCCAGATTCTTTCTTGCAGTTATTCCCTATTCTGTAGTTGTGCATTTGATTTTTTCCTTCCTAAGTGTAATACTTTGCATTGGCTTTTCCTGAATTTCATCTTGTTGATTTCAGAGCAAGTCTCCAATTTGTCAAGGTCCTTTTGGACTCTAATACTGTCCTCCAAAGTACTTACAACTCCTCCCAGCTTGGTGTCCTCTGTAGATTTTATAAGCCTATTTTCCACTTCACCTATGACTGTTCAAGTCATTAATGAAATTATTGAATGGTGAAGTTTTTTTTTTTTTTAGAAAATGAAAGCTCACTATTGGCCAAATCCTGGTCCCACTGTAGTCAATAGCAAACCTCTTATCAAGTTTAGTGGCACCAGGATTTGGCCTTGTATGGGGAGACTCCATATTTTCTTATTATTGTAACTTGCACAAGCAGTACACTGAAACAATGAGTTTCACCATATCTGCACTGATTGTTAGCAAGTTCCACAACCCTTGCTCTAATCCACTCTGGTCTGCAGTTTGTTTATTTTGTTATTGCTGATCCAGAGTACTGTTAGATGTCTCTAAAAAAGATGCTACCCTATTTTCATATTCTAGTCTACATTCAGCAGGATGTCCCTGCATAAGTCTACATATTGAACTTTAGTTGGCATGAGAGTCTTGTCCTCAAATAAACAAAGTTAACAATTGTGACTGACTGCTTATTTTAAAAATTGGATGGAAGTGTGGTGGATGAAACCAAATAGGGCTTGATTACTTATGTCCGTATAAATGCATACATGCCCCCACACAAAAAAAAGTGTTTATTCACCCAGGCTTGGGACCAAAGGAATTCAGGAACTGTATAAGCAGTTGGGGAATGGAGGAGTTGGGTATCTGATTTTGAACATCATAGCTGTTACCTGTCATCATGTAAATTAAGTGTTGGTGTAGGTATGTAGGCTGTTACCAGTGCCAAGTCAGAGAAAAATGTAATTCAGACTAAAATACTAAGGGGCTTTTCGTTCTGTTTCCTCAAATCAATTCCAGGAGCAGTCCTGGAGTCTTTATGTAAACTTGCTGAACTCCCATGAAAATTCTCATTCACCTTGATCGGTTAAAGTCCATAGTATAGAAATAATATATGGAATGTCTGCTTGTTTTAGCCTATGAAGTAACTTTTGTTTGACATTTAATATGAGCAAATTAAGCTAATCCAATCTGTAGAAACAATGTAGTGTCCAGAGACCAGCCTAACTTTGAAGATGAGACTTGAGTTCCTTAGCTGCTGGATATTTCATGAAGATGTTCTTCATCAGGGAAATAGCTAAATTAAACTGGAGCTACCACTGAAGTTTTTAAAAACTTACAAATATGGCAGTTGTTTATATTCAAAACAAAAACACCCAGAACCTCAAACCCAGGAAATTGAGAGGTAAAGTTAAAACTAGACAAATACCTGAAATTATGAAAAGGCAAAACTAATGCTAATTCAGAGTTTAGGATCGTCTAAAATGTTAAAAAAAACATTAGGAGACAAAAAATAAAAATAGAGGACCAAAAATACATCAATCAAGTAATTCAACATGGCCTGAGCCATACCCTCTTTCCCTCTCCCGCCCTCCCTCTCATAAATACACACACGTGGAATAGGGGGTGAATTCTTGAGGTGGCAAAATTTGCAGATGAAACAAAATTACTCAAGGTAGTTAAGTTCAAAGATGATTGTGAAGAGTGACAAAGGAGTCTCATAAAATTGGGTGACTGGATGAAAAAAAGGCAGATGAAATTCAGTGTTGATAAGGGCAAAGTAATACACATTGGAAAAAATAATCCTAGCTATAATTAGCTGTTACCACTCAAAGATCTGGAGTCATCACGGATAGTTCTCTGAACACATCCATTCAATGTGCAGCAGCAGTCAAAAAAGCTATCAATGTTAGGAACTATTAAGAGAAAGATTATAAAACAGAAAATATCACAATGCCACTATATAAATCCATGGGACTGCCCATACCTTGAATACTGAATGCAGTTCTGATTACTTCATCTCAAAAAAGGATGTATTAGAATTGGAAAAGGGGCAGAGAAGGGCAACAAAAATGATTAGGGGGATGGAACAGCTTCCATATGAGAGATTAAAAAGACTGGGGCTGTTCATTTTAGAAAAGAGATGACTAAAGGAGGGATATGATAGAGGTCTAAAAATCATGAATGGCATGAAGAAAGTAAATAAGGAAGTGTTATTTACCCATTCACATAACACAAGAACCAGGGGACACCCAATGAAATTAATAGGCAGCAGGTTTACATCAAACAACGCACAGTCAACCTGTGAAAGTTATTGACACAATGTTGTAAAGGCCAAAAGTATTAGTGGGTTAAAAAAAATTAAGATGGTCAGGGATGCAATCCCAAGATTTGGGTGTGCTTAAGCCTCCAAATGCTAGAAGCATCTGGAACTGGCTGCTGTTGGAAGACACGATACTGGGCTAGATAGACCACTGGTGTGACTGAGTATGGTCATTCTTACGTGTTTTATATACATACATACACACTTGCAGTTAAGGAGGAATGGAAAATATGGAGATTAGTGTAGGAGTCTTCTTCCCCTACGCACCTTTTACACTGGTGTAACTCTTCTGCCTTCTGCTAACTATCCTTAATTTATAGTGGTGTATATCAAAGGAAAATTGGGTCTAGAACTACCATGAATGTGAAACAGGACTACAAAATATTTAGCACCATCATACAACACAAATATTCACCTTGTCAAAAGCAGGATACACAGCTCTAATTTCTGTCAACCAGCCGTACGGCATGTGTCCCACAGGATACGTAGCTGTCAGAATCGCCACAGCCTACAACAGGAGAAAAGAACATACTTACACTTCAAATCTTCAGACAGCATGAATAAACTAACTTTTTTATCCATTTTCAGTTATTATTGACCTCAGTGCAACAAGAGAAAGGCAACCAAAGGGGCAATCATTACATCAGGAAAACAATCACAGAAACAGTTATTCTATGATGCATTTCAGACTCAGGGAAAATTCAACTTGGGTGAAGCTATATGACTTAATTGTGTGGTTTTACCATCACAATTGTACACTCTGATTATATTCTAGATTTTTAAACTGTTTATTTGCTCATCAATCAGTTGATTTTTTCCCTTTATTCTTTCTATGATGTTGATTAATTATTCGATCTAGTGAGGCTTAAATACCCTGCACTAGAGTACACTGCTTTTTCTATTAATTGTATTCCATGATCTTCAATTTTTCAGAGAATTTTGTTTTAATAAATTCATAAGTAAAACAGTGGAAACATAAAATTATTTAATTAAAAAGAACTACAGCAATGTAATTTGAAAGCCTGTAGACTTACTCACTTTGGATGCCAGATTGACTGTTTTGGGCTAGAGGGACCCTAGAGACAAAGAAAACACTGCCTACTTCTGTACTAAATCAATTGAGATTAGACAAAAATAATCCTAGATCATGGTTTCAGCTCATTACCTGAAATCTAAGAAAACTAAGTCCTCTAGTACTTTTGCAAGTACCATTTATATAAATGCAATACAAAAAACCCTAACATCCCAACCGATTTTAAGATTGCTTTGTGCTGCTGCTGTTTATGTTTTCTTCTTTCCTGAGGAAAGAGTCAAATTATACATCAAGGAAACATTTTCAAACATTGAAACTGCCTTTTTTCCCCCCCACTATGGAGGCTGGTGAGATTTTCCAACACTAATCTGGCCACTGCTGGCCCAGATAAGATGGGGCAGTAAACATGTCCATCATTTCAGTCCTACTCTTCTCAACTGACGTATCTTGGTTCACATAGGAAGACAGTTTAGGGAGATTCTCTTTAGGCTCCTTCTAATGCTGTCTTGAAACTAGGAAACTGTCCCTGTAACTTTCCTCTTCCTCAGAGCCAAAGTATGCATCAGTTCTGTGAATCACCTGAGAACTTGATAACTTCACTATTCACACTACAAGAGTTTGACTGTATGGGGTCTGCAGGATCAGGCCTTTCTTGTCTTGTTATGATTCAACCAAATTTAGACTCAGTTGGGGATGGATCATTAATGGAAGAGAAACACTTCTTTGGTCTGTACTATTGCTATCTCAGGGTTTGTCTTCACAGCAGTTAGACACCCGCAGATGGCCTGGGCCAGCTGACTCGGGCTTATGGGGTTCAGGCTGAGAGGCTGTTTCACTGCTGTGAAGACTTCTGGGCTCAGGCTGGAGCCCAGGCTATAGGACTCTGAGGTGGGAGGTTCCCAGAGCTCAGGCTTCAGTCCAAGCTCAGAAGCCTACACTGCAGTGAAAACAGCCCCGCAGTCCAAGTCCCGCAAGCCTGAGTCAACTGACATGGGCCATCCGCAGGTTCTTCTTTGCTGTGTAGACAGATCCTCAGTGTTTTGGTCTCCTAATAGAAGAATCAGAAAAGGCTTACGGGGCTAATCCTGCACAACCTGAATTCATGAAACACCCACTGGGTGCACAAGGAACACAGAATCTGTTTCTTGTCCTTATTATATCCACCTCTCCTTCCCGATTTTCATCTATAGTAGACCCCTACCATGACATCATCCATGTTTCTTTTCCCCTTTCATCTTCACCCAGAAACTTTCAACTGGTCTTCCTCTCACCTCCTTCTGGATCTCAGAAAACGTGTATATATTCTTGATGTATACAGCGATACCTCATTCCTTTCCCTCCCACCCTCTCCCCCGTCCCGTCCTTCCTGAACAAACTATACCCCCTCTATACCAATATTCCAGTCATGGGATTTATCCCACCAACATACATGTCCAAAAGGGCCATGTTACTATGTCTGTGAAAACCTTAACATTAGGACTTTCTGTAAATCCTTCATATTTCAGAAAAGTAGAAGTCTGCATTTAGTTTCCTTGGTTTTTTCCCCCCCTTATTGAAAAAAAGGAAAGAAAAAAAAAAAGTCACAAAAAACCCTAATCCTCCTCCTGTTGAAATCAATGGCAAAAATCCCAGTGATTTAAATGGGGGAAGGACCCACATGAAGATGCACAGTTTCTGTAAGCACAGGATTTTGTGTTGTAGTTACAAGAAACCTGTGCCTCTGTGGACTGCTTGAATTGCACCTCTGATGAGTATTTCAGAAAGTGAGCACTTAACAGAGACAAAGGGACTGGTACCTTCAAGATGTTAAGCAGGATACATCTTTGGGACAATGGACCCAAGAACTGGCCTTTGGGACCCTACTACAAACCAGTTTAGAAAGTGCCCAAGAGGTAGGCAGGTATGTACGTATGTGTATGTGAAACAACCCAAGCACTCACATCCCAGCCAGGGGCCGGATTCTTCCATGCCTTACCTCTCATACAGTCACTTACAACTGTGCAAAAAAAGTTAACAAATCCTGATGGTAGTGCATCACATCGCTTTGCATAGCTGTAAATAAATATGCAAGAGGCAACACAGTGGGGAATGAGACCCCAGACAACTATCCTGCATTCACCAGGCTCTGGGGTTTCCATTGCCCATCACTATGCAAATCTTGAAATCCCAGGATACTTGAATGGAATCTGTGGTCCCATGATGCATTTGATAAGACATTGTTTAGAGTGGGATGTAAGTGGGACTAGGGGGCTGACCAACGGACAAGAGGCTTCATGTTAAGAGGCAGAAATTAGGCCGTCTTCTGCTTGCTTTTAGTATTCTGGGAAAAAAATAAACACTTAGCATTTGCATTTGAGACCACTTTCCCCTGTTCCTATGGTTGAGAGGAAAATATACCAGGAGGTGCTGTATATGGATGGGAATGAACACCCTGCTTCCTTAGCAAATGTAAGCAAGGATGACTTCTTTTGTGTGTGGAATGCAGTACAAGCATAAAATATTTCAGTACAAAATGGCACCCAGCTTCCCAGGGATTCACATACCTCTGTGGCTGCAGAGCTGCCGCCCAGGTCCCGGGAGACAAAAAGGTTGACAATGGGTCTACTGATTCGCTGAGTTGCCAAAATTAATGCCAAAGGCCACCAAAAACTCAGCATCTTCTTAATTGTAGCATCTCCCTGTAGCGTAAGAGAAACAAAGTCCCTTTTGAAACAAACAGGCAGGACAGAACCAAAAGCACAACCAAAGGATTTTTCTCACTTTTCCCACCCATCAGCTGACTCACCAAATTCAAAAGCACGCCAGAGCCAGAGCCTAAGAGAGGAATGCCACATGAAAATGCAATCTCCCACATTAGCAATACAGAATTAAAGGTAGCTGTGCATTCTTAACAGCCCTACTAGATCTGAATAATTGATGTACAAGGTATTTGCATAATTTGTCCTGGCAACCGGTTATAAAGGCATTGATCTGCATTCAGGGATTTGTGAATTACTGCAAGACATTCAAGGAAAGAGGTGTTCTGACACACAGCTTCCTCGCACAGGGAGGAATCTCTCAGAATGTCAGTTTCCAATGTCATCCTTGTAGCATATAAATACATTTGCTGTGCTGATGATCCTATATACTAATTCGCAGGAATATGCTTAGCCCAGCCACAGAGGTATTGACATAAGGATACACTGTACCGCTCTCACACAGGAGACTGTCAGTTAGCTGCCATGTACACGGTCATTGAATTGGTATGCACAAGGGTATGTTTGAAACTAAGCGTTATGTGCTTTTTTCCCTGAGGGACAGAGAGCTTACAATCCTCATAAATACTAGCTAACCAGATTGCACAGCAAGTCCTACCAGGCATTAAGACATACCCCCATCTCAGGCCCACTGCTGTCAGGAATAATGTCGTGTATATTCCTGTAGTAGCCCAGGCATAAGGTGGTACATCGGACCAGTGCCCCCATGTACAAGGATAAGATTGGGATAAGGAGGGGCTCTTTGCATTCCAAGTGACTGTGAAGCAGAATGGCTACAAAAACAACCTAAAAGAGAAAAGAGGAAAACAAGTAGACAGGTTAGGGGTTTTCTATTTTAAATAAAGGGCCCAGTATTTCCTGTTGTACCCAAAACCAATCGATCTCTGACACTGCCACACTGATGCAGACTACATTGTGGAAGTGCCCAGAGGCCCTAGTCAGGGATTAGCTTCCCATTGCAGTAGGCGCTGTACAAACGAGTAGAACAAAGACAGTCCTTGTCCCAGAGAATTCACATTCAAGATTTGATACCAGGATATAGGTGGACAAAGTACTGGTAACAGGGTCAGGTGCAGGACAAGTAATCATAAGGATGAGTATGTTTGCATGCATTTACTCTTGGTGTTGGTAGTAAGTTCCAGGTGGCCAGCAGCCTAACCAATTCCACATGGTGTTGACCCATTTTGATAGTGGGTACGCTTACAATATCAATTTCTAAGCGTCTTTTCTGAAAGTCAGATTAAAAAGAAAACACTGACTTCTTTGACTAAGTCAAATATGATTTTTCAGTATTTAAAACTCAGTGGTTAGAAGGGAATCCCACTTCAATTCTAACTTTGCACTGGCTTCAAGCAAGATAGCTGGGTTTTCTCTTGGACTATCAGGGCTCAGCCTTGGCATAATTCTAACTGGTAAACTTTAATACTAAATACCAAATCCCAGGAATACAGCCGATTATGGTGAGAATCAACCCCATTACACTTCTTGGATTTTAGCATTTAAGATAATAACTTTTTCACATTTATCACAGAGCTTGAGCATCCCAGTAAAATTCCAAATGTTTCCAATGAGGAAAATAGGAAAGCCTGCTTGACATGGTTCTGTGACTGAAAACTGAAAATGACTCTATTGGCAGGGGCTGGGACTACAGCGAGTTCTGAATGAACACATTGTGTTGGTTTGCTTACTAAATACATCCTTTTCTCATTGGTTTTATATTGTGTGCAGACAGTGATGACACATAATGTATGTCTTGGTTTAAAAAGAAACAAACACCTGTATTTACAAGACTGGTAATGCTGTTTATAGGAGGATTGCAAAACAGTTGATTTAGGATGCTACATAGGAAATTTTTTCAATAAAGTTGCTCATCCAAAAAGTGCTCAAAAGAGTAAAGAATTGAAGGGCTCAGGACTAAAACCATCAATCAGATCTTCAGGACTACAGGTAACAAAATTTTATTAAACAGGTGTTACTACTGCTTATGTTCACTTTGCTAGCGTCAACTGATGCAGGGAAGTCCAGTGGTCAGAGATTTTGCCCTTCTGGAAATGCTCGTCCCATACGTATTCTGCTATGGAATGAGGAGATATTGTAGACTTCATTTTCAATGGCCTTACACCTTGTTTAGTCAACTTGCCCTTGTGCAAAGTGTGTGCTATCTAAACCACTGCCAGATTAAGATGGTGTTATAATCTCTTTGTTCAAGTCTGAATGACTAGACAAGATGCAAAACCATGGAGAATGAGGCCTAGCAGACTAAATTCTGTTTTCGTACCACGATCTTATACCACTGACTTCCAGGGTCACTCTAGAATGAGATAAGAGTCAGACCCATTAAGTAGATTTCTTTGGTATAAAGTTAGTTGTTACAATTACTTCTAACTTATATTAATTGCAGAGATTTTGCTCTATGTGATATACAGTGCAAAAACGAGTATCTATCATAGGGTAACAGACCACAAGTGTTTAACCCTTCAATATAGGATTGTTTTTACTTAATAGAGGGAAAGTGATCTAGAGAACTGAACGAAGGATTCGGAGCCCAGAGCTCTTGAGTTCTGATTCCTTCTAATCTTGCACGAGGCACATGCTCTGTCTCTGCCTTCACTTCCCTCATCACTAAATGAGGATAACAAGGACTGGCCTAGGTACCCTTCACTAGCTGTGAACATAAATTTGTGTAAAAGTTTAAGCGCTTTAAAAATGAGAACTGCAATATTGGTACTCGATATCAAACATGAATTTAAATGACTTTCCACAATGGATGTCTAGTAAAGTGCAGAATGAAGGGGACATATGTTTAACACATCACTCAGATAATGGAAGTTGAAACAATGCAGGACCCTTCCTAATAATGCACTGCAGCACCAAAGTGTTTCAGCTAAGTTCTGACTGCAGTTCTGAGCATGAAACATTAAGGGCCTTTAACAAGAATATTGCTTGCTGAGCTGTCCTCACGCTCGAGAGACAGCATATGTTATTGCAGTATGGCTGGAATTTCATCAAGTTAATCAACAAGTGCATAGCTGAGGGATGAAGGGAAAACTGAGGAATCAAATATGTATTTCTATTGTCATATCTAGAGGCCCCACTCAGGATTTCAGCCCTATTATGCTAGGTGCTTTACAAAATATGGTAAAAGACAGTCCCTCCCGCAAAGAGCTTAAAATCTTTAGTTACATTCGTATAAAGGTACTTAATCCTGGAACACGTGGTAGCCATTGTGTTTCACTGAACTCCTGTCCTTTCAGGAAGGGCATAGCTGCAGTGGGACATTGCATTAAACCAAGCTATCCTGGTTCCCCATTCCTGGAGTTACCTGACTTGTGTGGAAGCGAGAGCAGCCTCAGCTACAACTGCCACCAAGGGGCCTCTATGCAGTGTGGACTGCCAAAGTACAGCACGCTCCAGGTACAACCCCACCTCCGCCAGCATGCTGGGGGGAAAGGTGTAAAGCAGGTTGTAAGCCAGTGAGGAGTTTTGACATGCCAGGGGAAACCTCAAATGCTTGTTTAGAACAGCTATAGAGCTCCATATCATGGGCCATGATCTGGCCCATAGTGCAGCAGGCACAACTGTTGTTGAGATGAGTCATTACCTGAGCTATGACATCTGAGATGGAGGCACATCCCACAAGGAAACTGTGTTTGTGTTTCAACAGAATGCCAGCATGGGTCCAAGCCTGTAAAGGACAGAACTTTGTTTAGAAAATGACGAACGTGGATACATCTATTAGGTTCAGGTTCAGACCCTGGCTACTTTCTTACTGCTAAACCTTACACAAACCATTTATGAAACTATTTCCTACATCTGAGTCAGCCGCCCATGTGAATCTGAACAAATCTAGGCCAATAACCCAGAGAAGACACTGCAGCTTTTAACTCTTTGCCAGGGCTGATGGAGAGGATCAGTTTAAATGACTGTACAGTAGCTGCTGAGAAGGGAATACAGTAATGAGAAGCAGTCTTTATTCCTGTTGTGGGGGTGGAGTTAGAGGTCTAACAAATCCAAGTAATAGGTTTTCTTTTTATTCACCAGCTTTCACTGTGTATAAAATGTAGCTCTGATCTCATTGGCCAATGGCTATATTGAATATTGCAACAAAATCCTGCCTTTAAAAAGTAACTCACTGATGCCACTTCTTTTCATACTTAGTTATTTGGAGAAAGTGACTGGGGTGCAGGTATACATCAGTAGTATAATCTGCAAAATCTTAATATTAATAGAGCAGAGGAATTATTTGCATGGCAAGCTCTCCTTCAATGCGCCTCCAAATACCTGTCAAATAGTTGGTTCTATAAGCTGGGAACACCAGAGAGAAGTTCCAATTAAAATTCAGTTCTGAGCCAGACACTCACCATGGCATCCATAAAAGGGAAGGCAGCAAGATAAAGGAAGGCCCTTCTAGTTTTACTTCCCACTGATTCATCCACATGGTGCAGCTTGTTAATAATGTAATACCCCAAATCGCTATATGCTGCAGAAATAAAAGAATAGCAAAAAATTAATTTGGTTAAACTGACAGATTCTGGCTGGGATGTTCAAAAGCACCTGTGTGAGTTAGGCATCTAAGGTCTAGGCACTTCTGAAAATCCCACCTTCTCTTCCTAATCAGGGATTTTTGTAGTGTCTTATGAATATAGGCTTTCAATGTATTTTGCAGGTACATATTAGAGAATAAGCCTATAAGTATTCTTAAAAGTTTATAAAACACATAATATCCTAACACCGATAATATTACCTGTAAAACATGTACAAAACAGTGAAATCACATAAGTTATAAAGGCATGCCACAAACTGCATTTATGGCCATGTGATGGCTTCCCGTTCACCTTGTCTGCTAATCATTTCTACTGACACTTGTTCTAACATTGCAAAACTTCTGGGGCAGCCTTAGGTGGCTGCCACTTTCCTTCCATGCTTTAAGGGCGAATACATCATAAGGCTAGAAATGGATTATCTGTGCTACTGGAAACTGTGCATTCCTACTTTTCAGCAGGCAATGCACTTGTTTCTCATCCTGGTTCATCCTTAGGTAAAAGCGATTTTTAAGAAGTTAGTTAAAGTGGCTTTGCATTTCACAATTTTAGAGGAATGCGACAACTTCCTTTTCATATAAGGCCAAGATAGCTGGACTCTCCCCACCAGGAATGTCAGGATCTAGTACTGAAAGAAAAATAAATCCCAATAACTTAAAAACCACTATAAAGATGTATAACCTTACATTTTTAAAAAACTATTAAAAACGTTAAAGTTGACAAGTCATGCTATTATTGCAATTTTGTTTGCACACAATTCACTATATTACAAAAAATATACACAGATACTTAACAGCATGTCACATACTTTATACATTTGCTTATATTATTCGATCCATGTGTGTTAATACTGGTGGTCCCATCCAGCTTTGTTCTAGCCTAAAACCAGCTATCCTAATGGAACTGGCAGGTTACTCAAGAAGGTAGGGAATTTGCTTACACTGCCACAAAACCTCAGTTTTGCTGAAGGGCTTAAGTGTTAAATGTAATATAGAACAATGTTTGAGGCCAATCAGAGGAACTGAGTCCAGCATTGTTTTGCAATTACTGAGTGATAACACAGTCACAAGGTTAGGGGATTCAAAGAAAGGTTTATTGCTCATTATAACACTCTTCTAAAATGATGGGCAAGTAATGACAACTAGACCTAATGACAGAAACAGGAATGAGGGGCAACATATTTCCACCAGAAGGCTGGGAAAACACAAAGCAAGATAAACAAATAAAACCTCCATTTTATACTTGTTTTCTAGTCCTTACTAAATTGCTGCTATCTATATTATGGCTAGGCTTGCAGTCTGTCAGATCACCCTAGTAATCTCCAAGCTGTACTTAGAGAGTCACTCCCAAACAATCAACTTAATTGCCTTTTGAATAGTATCAGGGAATCATTCTGTAAAACAGAACTCTAACCTTACTTCTTGAGTCCTGGTGGTCGCCTCAGTTCCTTTTCTTAAAATATTCCTTTTGCAATAATTTTCACATATCAACTGATACCAGCTGTGGCTACTTTTAACAAACAAATATTTGTGTGTCCACTTAACTTTCACTCAATACTTTGTAAACAGTGTGTGCTACCTACACATTTTTACAATTCCTTTGAATGCTGTTGCTTTCATTGCAGAGCAGCACCTCATGTCTGTTCCCTAAAATAAAAACTGACTTGAATGAGCTTGTGCAACTTTGGAAGAGACATGAACATATTTCATTAGTCTCAGATTCTGTGAGGTCTGTGTTAGGTTCCATCCACACCTGTGCCTCAACTCTATGGACTAAAATCATGTAGTAAGACAGCTAAAACTCTTGCAGGAGCTACAGGGTGCTAAGTTCCTTACAGGGACAAATATCCTCTTGACCCTGTCCCTTCCTGCCCTTTGCACCTTGTGTGTCCTGTGAACCCACTTCTTGTAGAGGGGCTTCCGTGAGCAACTGAGAATGGAGAGAGCATTCATCAGTTGCTCTCCGCTTTCTCAGCCCTCTCTTCCCCCCCCCCCTTCCACCTCCATAAAAGCAGGCAGTAGTGCAACCTTTTTGGTTCTGAAAGATAGAGATTTTAAAAAAAAAAAGCACACTGTCAAAGAAACCTCAATTAGTGGCCAAGGACTGGATGAGCATAGACACAGAACCAGCCTGAGTCCTGGAAATGTTCCCTCCAACACATGGTTGGAGCACATTGGCAGGGCACTATGGAGAGGCTTGTACAGCTTCTGCCCCAAAAGGACCTATTCCCTGGACACAGCACTTCACTCTTCAGGGCTCTCAATCTGGCATGTTTTACAAACATTGAAATCCCTTGGTGTTAGACAAAAACCTACTGAATTTTTGACGTCGTTGAAATTGTAACAGCTAAGCTTAACATTAGCTTTAAAACAGTTAACCTGATTTCCACATGTAAGTGAAAGGTGACAAACACACACTTTTGGTGATGTTGCTAAAAAGCAGTTTTCATCCTTAGAGGATAAGCAGGCTGCTCTCGGCTAAGATTTACTGATAAGTATTCAGGCACGTCTCTTTCAAATGTGAATAAAGCAATCTCTGATGAATTAGAATGTAACCTTGGCAAGCCAGCTGAAATTATGAAGAACAATATAAAAAATACAGCAGCCTGTTTTGTTCTCCTGTGATAACTCTCACAATTTCTCAAGATTCACTTTCACATGTCTACAGTTTGGTCTTGCAGCTTGCATTTAAGTAAAAATTCTAGCTTGGCTCTCTCTTATACGAGTCTGTTCAGAGTCATAAGGATAGGCATTTTCCACTATTGGATTTATCTGACTAGTGGAATATCGTGCATATAAATGGAACATCTTCCCTATGGTTGCTTCTATAAAACTCCAACCAACAGCCCACACATTTGATAGCCCTGAAACAAATGCACAACTGAATATGCTCTTGGAGCTTTGCTGACCCATGCATAAACTGTATTAGTGACAGCAGAGTCTTAAATAAATGGCACCACAGTTAGTCATTCTGGGGTCATCCACTATCCTGCATGTTGCTCTTGTGTCATGAAGGAAACAAAAAGAACCCTCCCAGGAGGTGCCATCATTGATGTTCAGACAAAGCTACACATGTAAATATTAGCTCTATTGGAAAAATATCACAGGTGGCTTTGGATTAATTGATGAATTCTCTGGATATAGTCCATCTTCCTACTTTGATGCCAATTTTAAAAATAAACTGTTCTTGTAGACTTGTGAAATGAAAAATGTGCTTCTTGTCATCAGGTAGATGTACCACAAAAGTTGAAACACTATTACTTGAACTCTTTAAAATCTGGAAATGCCTGAGGATTTCTGTCTATCAAGGTTCCCTCCCAACTCTGAACTAGGGATACAGATATGGGGACCTGCATGAAAGACCCCCTAAGCTTATTTCTACCAGCTTAGGTTAAAACTTCCCCAAGGCACAAATCCTTTCTTTGTCCTTGGACAGTATTGCTGCCACCACCAAGTGATTTAGACAAACATCCAGGGAAAAGGGCCACTTGGAGTCCCTATTTCTGCAAAATATTCCCCCAAGCCCCTTCACCCCTTTCCTGGGGAGGCTTGAGAATAATATACTAACCAATTGCCTTTAATAAAAATACAGACCAGACCCTTTATCTTTAGCACACTAAAATCAATCAGGTTCTTAAAAGAAGAACTTTAGTATAAAGAAAAACTGTAAAAGAAGCACCTCTGTAAAATCAGGATGGAAGGTAATTTTACAGGGTAATAAAAAGATTTAAAAACACAGAAGATTCCCCTCTAGGCTCAACTTCAAAGTTCCAAAAACAGGAATAAACCTCCCTCTTAGCATAAGGAAAATTCACAAGCTAAAACAAAAGATAATCTAACGCATTTCCTTGCTTTACTTGCAATTTTTGTAATCTTAGATGCTTATTTCAGGTAGGGTTTTAGGAGATTTTTTTTCCTGCCTGGTCCCTCTCTGTCCCGAGAGAGCACAACAACAAAGAGCACAAACAAACCCCCCCCCACCCAGATTTGAAAGTATCTTCTTTTCTTATTGGTCCTTTTGGTCAGGCACCAGCCAGGTTATTTGAGCTTCTTAACCCCTTAGAGGTAAAGGAGGGATTTTATGCTACCCTTACCTGTATGTTTATGACAATTTCTCAGACAGCTTAATGCCTCATAACACTCCAAATATAGCTGTTCCAATTTTAAAGAAAGAATAGTTGTAAGTAGCCAAAAAATACACCAAATTTGAGTCTGGGCTCACTCCATTCCTTCTCTGCTCTGTGACTATGTTGTCGAGAAGAAAATGACAACTTAATTAGCAGAAATGTAAATTGTTAATGTTAGCTACTGCTACAGCAACATCCATCTCAGGATGTCAATACATTATACTCTTTTTAATGAGTTCTGTCTTATCACTCCCTGCAAAGTAGGCACAGATGAGGATTACTTTAATGATAAGCTAGGTGATTAGAACAAGAATCCCACCAGAAGTCTATGAAAACTAAGATTAAAAGAATCTGGATAACCTGACTCACGGTCAGGTCAGTGTTCCAGTTTCTTCTGTGCTACAGGTGGCAGAACATTTGGTATCAGCTAGTCAGGTGGGCATGTTTAGAACTTTACTGACCACAAAAATGGCACAGTTAACCTTCATTCTCACTGTATTTTTTGGCATGAACAATTCTTGACCACGTTAGCTGGAAACCAGGCCCTTAATCCTTCATGCACGAGTCACTATGCATGCGATTAGTCCCATGGAGACCAGGGGAACTATTAACAACTGTAAAGCCACTCACTTGAGCAGGTGCTTGCAGGATAGGGGCCCCGTGTCTGCAATCACAGTGGAAAACTAATGGCATTGCTATGAGCTTCTGCGGGATTCAGCCTGCCATCTGTTAGCCTGGCTGCTGAAGTTCTAACTGCTTTGTGCTGAAGCTGACAAGTGACACTTCATCTACTGCCTCACCAGATGTTTGTGGTAGTGTGCATTTTCAAGAGGAAGGGGATGTAGAGGTGTTTACTTAGTCACAGGGACGATGACTTTAGCTGCACGAGGTTTACATCCAAAGCTACTGCTGGTTTCTGTCATTCCTAGAACTTCAGCAATGGCGAATGTAATATATATATTCAACTGAAAAGAAATAGCCAGAGCGTTATTCCAGCATCTTGAAACTCCTGCTGAGAAAGAGTGAATTAAATGGCAGCCAGGGCCAAAACAGGAAACCTGATACATAGAGCCCTGCATGGATACAAAATTTGTATCGGCATCCGATCCGCAAACATGGTCCGCAGATATAAAGTGGATATCCGCAGATTTGCAGAGCTCTACTGATAAGTGATGAATAGTGCTATTGTGTCTACAGCAAAGAGAAAGATGCAGAATGACTGATCCTGGGGCTAGTATTAAACAGGTCCCAATTAGTACAGAACAGCTGCCAAGCATTCGATAAAATGGAGAATTGTAATAAAAATGAATCCCCTTCTCTGAGAAGTTTAATATTGGTAAGATATAGCAAATTTTTGTATGCATGCAATAAATGAGATCTCTGCTATATTATATTCCTTCCCTCATAGCACACTGTTCCTTCCCAATGCTACTCCTACAAAATACTCAGAAGTAAGTCACAGCTTGTTTATGCCCGGAGAAGTAAGTAACAGACTTCCCACAAAGTTATACTTCAATTAACTGGTGGTGGCAGCTGACCCCAAAACATCACAGGACAAGGAACAAAGCACACATTTCAATGTCTAGCTCTAAACTGAAATGGTCAGTGGAAGGATGGTTTTGTGGCTAAGGCACTAGACTTGGACTTCAAGTGGGAAGGAAATGTGGTTTCAATTCCCACCTCTGACATTTTCCTGGGTGATCCTGGCCAAGTCACTGACTTTCTCAGTTCCTCATATTACTTGCCCAGGGTGTGTTGTGAAAATTGTTGGTGAGGCCCTCATACTATGGTGATTGGGGGGTGGGAGGTGTAAGTACAAGATACACACAGCTTGCAGACACGAGTCTGGATTGTTTGGCTCAGTTAGACACCCACATAGAGGATTACTGTGGCTCATGTGAAGGGCTAGAAAGGAGATCCTGGTGGAGAAGTAAGTATGAGTCATGGGGTTGAAGCAGTCTGGTTTGGCATTGTAAAGGAGTGGGAGTTGCTCTTCATCAGTTCTGCTCGAGTGCTGCTGATAGACTCAATCATAGCTGCAACTGGACATTTCCTCCTCCACTGCCACTTGTTGTCTTCTTCCCTCTGACCCTTTTCAGCCAAGAACAAGACTCTTCTCTTGTTCCCTTGGGTTTTTTGCTCTTCCATGGTTGAGTCTCACACTCCACGAAGGACAAACATATCCTCCCTTGTTCTTCACTTACAGACTACATCAGAGAATATCACTGCAGTCTAGAGATATTTTTTTAAATTTGTTGAGCATCAATACCCTGGGCCTTTTGCTTCCTGGAAGAGGTATGTGACAAATCTCACAGCTGCTGAAGACCAGCTGCCAGACTGTCACTTGGTTCCTCCTCCTGTTCTTCCCCCCCACTCCGGAGGTTGTACATCTATGGGTCACAAAGGGATAAGCAGGTTTTAAAACATGTTCAAAGGGAACTTGGCAGCATCACGGTCATTTAGTGCTGGGAATCTGACTAATGCTGTTGTCTTGGGTCCTTCTCCACTCTCAGAGGTGGTCTTCACATATTTTCAGGCATACACATTAAAATATTACAAAATATTTTACATTTTGCCACCATGAACAGTTGGAAGATTGAGTGAAGCCCCTTCACTCAGGACTTTAAGGTCTGACAAACAGACAGACTTTTTTTTTCCTTCATAAAATGGAAACATTGGGCGCAAGAGGTTCACACCACAGCAGTGCTCTGTAGTTCAGCAAACCTAGGGTAACTCAACCAGCATGTTTAGGAATGACTGACTACCCACAGCCATCTCTGACCAAAAGCCCCACATACCTAAGCAGCAATCAATCTATAGCCTTCAGCTTGGAAATCTGGCTCATATACTGCGCATCGGCAGGAACCCATATGGCTTAAAACCAAAATGAGATGGATCAAAAAATGAACTCTTCCCGGCTGGTAAAACTGCCCTCTGTTCAACCTGGTACACAAACTGGACAAGGTGGGCAACTGAAAGATCATGTCAAGGCTGGGGAAAGATCCAAACCAAGAAATCTTATGGCAGATCTTGCAAATGAATACAGGTTTACAACACTGACTGCTTATAATCTTCAGTACAAAATCCTGAGCCACCCCCATACATTGAGGTGGCCTGTAGATGTCAGGGAGATCAATGAATTAATTTCATTGATGGTTTAACATTGATGTTAAATTAGTGACAGGCTGATCTTGGCAAAGGGCTACTGCAGACAATGAGCACATTGCCTGCATACTGTCATAACAACAACCACCACCACCACCAACAAAGGGTAAAATTAGCAGTTTAATTAATATGTGGGGCTATGGTCTTAACATGAGGTGCTTTAACACTGGGTGCCTGTTTCTGTGTGTTTAAAGGGTTATAGGGCTGCTAAGAATGATTAAAAGGTGGCACCAAGCCAGGAGATAACATCAGTGGACATCTGTTCTTCCATAAGGCTCTTATGCAAGTACAGTAAGTACACGGGCTTACTGTGATGACTTGCAGTGTGTGATGGTTGAGACACTGACAGCCTGACAATGAACAATGGGTCCCATGTGCAGGCCACCTCTGTAGCTCCACATCCAGCGATAGATATTGCCACCAAATACCTGCCTAGTTCCCAGAGAGCAGCAGTCCCCCACATGGGTGCCCAAGTCCATTCACACTCCCTGCATTCCTTCCCCATCCCTCCCCTCAGACAGCAGAGAGATATAAGGAATACCAAACACTATACCTGTTACAGGGACTTTACTCTCTTCCCCCTGGTCAGTCTCCTCCTCCTCATTTTCCTTGTTGCAAGGGCTACATCAGTCTCCATTCTGTGAAGTGGGTTGGAGGTTGTTTGGGGGCACTAGGCCTGGTACAGCTCTTAAAGGTACATGAGGTCCAATTTCTGCTAGGCTCTTGGTTGTGGTCTAATGTTCTCTGATACTAACACTTCATGGCCTTGAATATTCCATCATACTGGTTGATACTCAGTTCAGTATCACATTTGGTGGGTCTTGCAGAAATCTGCAAATACTGTTAACTTCTTCCTAGCCAACTCCAGGTTTATTTGTATATTCTCCCTGATCAATAGTGCAGTCAGGGTCCTGGTCTCACTTGCCAGTGGCTCCTGGGTTTTGCAAGACATGATGTCTGTAGTAGCTGGTGCAAGAGCTTAGCTATCCACCAAAAATGGACAATGAAGCTTTGACTACGGCTAACAGAAGGTAATGCTGGTTATTTTTAAATCAGCCTGTCTGATCCTTTTTACTACACAGTTTATCATTATGAAATGGCTGGCATGGGGGAACAGATACTAAGGTGCTCCTACTGTGATGTGGGTGGCAAAGTAAGTATCTATCAAAGGTGCTAAGAAGTCCTGATTGAAGTAGAAAAAAAAAAAAAAGCATTTCTCACATTGGGATGGCCTGCTACAGAAAAGAACCGTGAAACCCATTTACACAGACGAATCCCACCTGCAAGCAGTAGGACAGTGCTATGACATGGGTCCAGCCTGACAACTGTGCTACTGCCAAAACACGGATGAAATAGGCCAGCAGTAAACTGAGCAATCACACACTGGTAGTAGTGGTATGCATTTGTGCACGAGCAAGAACTACAGATGGATTCTACCATTCTAAAATAGTAAAATTTTGTAGTCTAAACAGAACTCCAGCCACAAGACAATCTCATAGTTCCTCCTAAGTTTTCATTTCTAGGTGCGAGGAGAGCTGCAGGTTAAGCAGCTCTAGGGGATGGGATGGGGAAGCAAAGTCAACCAGTAAGTAAATAGTGAGAAAGGCTTACCTATCAAGGTATGAAATACAGCAGCCACTGCACCAGCCACAACCATGCACAAAACTGCTTTGGTCCTGTCTCGTTTGCTGTTCACAAACACCAAACCGACATTCTTGAAGTCGCTCATTGGACCCGTGAAGAACTTCATGAGGGAATAGGCCAGCCCGTAGCTGGCCAGCATTTCCACAGCATCTTCCTTAACAGCTGCTATACCCCTATTCAAGGCCTGTTGAAATACATAAAACAAAGAATACTTCAAAATATAGACAGTGTCTGGAAAAAAAAAATATGATGCAGTTGGTTTCCATAGAAACCAACAGTTTACCAAAAGTTAAGTCATAACCTATTTTGATCTGTATTGACTTGACATTCTTTGGATCCTGCATGCAGAAATATGAAGTGACTGAAACATCAAAAGAAATACTGGCAAAGTGCATACAAAAAACTTTTCCCACTCTGTACGCTTTCAATTTACTGTGCTGCACAGCTCTATTGTACATCTGCACGGTGAGACAGATACCAAGTGTTCCAATTTACAATAGCCAGTAAGAAACTACAGAGGATTTAAATACATAAAGTGTTTCATGAAATAAAACATTAGTAATTTGTTTCTAAAGTTATCAAATGGAACCCCCTTGTACTGAAGTGCAGTACTTCAACAACTTTACTATATGAAATTGACCACTGTGCAGAAGGCCAAGAAGTCCCATGTGAGGACTTGGTGTGACTTTAGTAACATGTAGACCAGGTTTGCCTTTTGCACGGGAGAGTAAAATTTCACCCATATCCAAAAGATACAAAACTGGAACTGCAGCTGGTCCATTATGAAATTACTTGGGGCTTAAAGTCCATTTCACTGTAAAAGGAGTTGTGCTACAGTCATGTTGACCTGATTCTACACAATGGTGTTGTTTTTCATTAAACATACCCAAAGGTACATGTGACCAAATATGTTGGTCTTCCTCCCATGTAATTTCATGTTTCAAAATAAGATTGAGACCCTGCACCCCTTGATTAAGCAACATTCTCACAACTTATTAAAAAGAAAAATGAAACACAAAATATCGGTATTTCAAAGTTGTTCTCATTTTGAATAGTTTAGCAAGTATCTTGCAGATACTGGGGGGGGGGGGGGGGGGAAGTGTCCTCCTGCTCAAATCTCCAAATAATTTAACAAAATTATCTTCATATCTAAATTGAAACAAGAGAAAAATGCCGTAATATTTTCCTCAGAACTCAGGAAAAGCTCACAGCAAGCACATTTCAAAATGTGTTGACTAAATAGGACACAGTTTTTGTCTTCACTGCCATAGCATCAATCACCTGAGATATTCAGTAAATTGTGAAAACAGGATTAGACTCAAAAAGCACAAAGGATGGAATGATGACTTGATTTCATAAGAATTTAGTTCTTATGGGTCACAGATGAGACATACTGAGAGGTCCACAAAGAACTGACCAATCAGGAACATCTTTTAAGCCTCCCCAACTCCAAAACTGTAGCACCTACCACTTACGTACCACCCCTGGCACTGAGCTTTGTTTGAAGGTAAAATATCTAAATTTGAATATCGTAACATAACTAAGTTCAAGTCTTAGCATTTCAACATCAGAGTTCTGGGTGAAGCACCTACAAGCAGGCAACTCCCATTGGCTTCAACAGAAGTTGTTTCTGTAGGCTGGAGGGCAGCATTTAGCCTCTAATATTTTTTTCCTTTTCAATCTCTCCAAGATACTTCATTGCCACTTGCTGATGTTAAGACTAAATCGGTGTCTCCAGCATGACATAAAATTGCAGCAAGTTCTCCATACCTGATGCCCATCAAAATGGTCTCTTGCACTACACTATGCACTAAACAGAATAAATGAAGTTCCATATTTTTCAGCCTTCTTGCTCTTTGTCCTTCTCCCAGACAATGACCTTATCCCATTGTGTGTAAGATGCACAAGATCTTCCCTCCTACTGTTACACAACTTCTTCTGGGGCCCGCATAATGCGGGTGCTGCATTATTGACATGGGTGCAAGTTACATCTAATCTTGCAAAGTAAATAAAGCCCAAAAAGATGGCATCCTGGGCATGGAGAAGTATAAAACATTGTGCACATAATTTGCTTACTACTTAGGAATTCTGTAGAAAAAAACTGGTGGCAGCCATCTACCATGACAAGGGTCAAGCCCTTAGCTTGTATGATTCCCTCTAATAGCTGCATAAAAAAGGAAGAATGTTAAAACTGTTTCAGAGCTTTAAGCTTGTACCTTGGCCACTTATACATGGGACAGGGGTATTGGGGCTATGCCTTTAAGGGCTGAGCTTCCCAGACAGAGTCTGGGCATGGTGCTGTGCAGTTGGAACCAGTCTTAGAATGAAGCAGACCTCTTGCAAGCACCTTAATCACTGAACTCCATCAGGGCAACAGCAGACATTGGTGCTGGTAGGGGCTCCTTAATGGACTGAGGATACCTATGGGATGTGATTAATGCAGTTCAGGACTCATTGGTCATATGGATATCCTACTGACAACACACCTATAGCGTAATTTGTCTGATTTGGGGCATGACCTGAAATAATCCCACCTGCTAGGGACAAGCCTTCCCTGGTGAGCATGGAGAGTAAATAACTTCTGCAGAATTTTGAAGCTTTCACTTATAAAGTCTTTCCTCTCATGCTCATGACAAGAAGGCACAGCTGTGGTAAGTACACTCTTCTTCCACATACTCCTTCAGAGCTGGTGGGAGGCTTAAATGATGATTGTGACGTATATTGTTCTGGTTATCAAAGGTAGTAATTTCTTTTGCTTCAACAGGAATCAGATCTTTCCATGCCTCTGCCAGCACTGCTAGTAACAGGGTAAATTTCCATCTTTTAGATGGAAATCAACAGAGGGTGCCTACTGCATTTTGACTTTTATTCTTCCCTTCCCTCCCATTGTCTTTTGTTTGCAATAAACTATTTCTGGTGGTTCTAATTTTCAGAGTAATAGCGAAAGCATTCAGGGCACTCTGCAACCTAAATTAATCCTGTCACTTGAAAACAAAGCCGCATATATTTTTAGGCACAATTCACCATAGCAGCCACTTCCATCCTGTTAGGACTACTACTTGTTGTCAAGGCCTACGCAGGAGGGTAATGAATCTATCACCGGACAGGGTGGCAGTTTATCTGAGAGTCTGTGCATTCAGTTGAGGTCCATAAAATGCCAATGAGAATATGATCTCTGAGGAAACTATGGCCTAAGAAACTAACAGAACCAGAAAAATCCTTATTACACATAGGGGAAAAAAATTCACCCTGGATGAAGCTCTGAAGTCAATTGAATTTGGGATGAATTTGGCCCATAATCACTTTGTGTGTCCATTTACCACATAACTAGCAATGGACAAGAGTGAGTGACTCTAGAGTGGGACTCTGCTCCCCCATCATATTAGACTGAGCTCAGACATTTTCTGTGGAAACTACAACTAAGGAGACACACCTGAATTGCTATGGGATTCCCCCCCAATACATACGCTGTGCACCAGGTAGCATGAAGGATCCCTACTTTGTTAGAGGAATGTTGCCATTAAGTTGTCCTACTGAGGAACAGCTTGCTGACACGATGAAATCCCTCTAAGGTTAGACATGAAACAGTAACATCCATAAACAAGGCACTGGAAAAACTTTTTCCTGTGGAAGACCGCTTTAGAAAGCTTACAATAAATGTAACTGTCTACTAGCTGCTTAGTTTCAGTAACTTCCTCCAGACAAACCATTCATTTTGACTGATGTGCCTCAGCAATTTCTTTTTCCATTTTCACATTACAGAGACGGATGGACAAACTATTCAATCACCCCTTTCAAACCCTGTGGATCACATGTCATATTTGATACCCTTAAATCAATGTGAAAACCCAGAAACTTGGAGAGCTTATTCTGTGCATCATATGAAAGATAAAAATGTTTGCTGGGTTCCATGACGTGCCAAACACTGGCAGCACTTGGTAATCTTCCAATTTAATTTCCTGCAATTACATACATTTTTAAAAAGTCATAAACCAAGGAACACTCTCCACTTCTTATTGCATCACTGACTGCAGTTTGTGCACATGCTTTGTGTGCACAAAGCCATTGACAAAACTGAACAAACAGCATCTGGGTTCCATATTTGTTCCAAAGAAGTTACAATCTGTGTCCAAAAAGATCAGCATGATTTGTCAGATGAAACATAAGTTTTTCAGAGGTAGTTAGGCTTTGCTGTGCTCAGCATTGTAATGCTTAACTGACTTGGGAGCCTGCATCTCATTTTCAAAACTGACTTAGGCACTTCTCATTTTTGAAAAATGAGAATTTGGCTCCAAAGTCAGTTAGGAGTTGCACCCTGAATGGAGCAATGCCTAAATGCTTCTAAAATCTGGGCCAAAGGCCCTTATTGTAGGGTTGACAAATCATGCATCATTCCACTGTTCCATTAGCTTATGATCGGTCAATTAGTTTATTTTTTTAAATCTCTTCATCCAGATTTGGATCGAACACCTCCAAGGAAAACAGAGATGCTTCAGGGAGTGATGCTGGTAATTCAGTAGATGACGTTCTTCTCTCCTGCATCATTACTGAACTTTTGCCCCAGTACAGTATTGGGAGCTACTGTGATGTTGGGGTTGCTGTCTTCTGGAAGAATGATAAAACCAAGTTCCTCTCACTCTTATAATTTAAGATCCGATGGCACTCCTTTTAGCTGCAGAGTTGTTGACCCTGAGGTACAAGCTAAATTTTAAACTTGAATAATTGAAAACTCTACACTTGAATTTTTTCCCTGACGCATCAATTGGATATGTTCTTCCTAAAAGGGTGCCTAATGTTAGTTGGAACTGTTAAAATAGCTGCTGTATTTTTTGTTGGGTGAAGTGATTCTTGTATCTCCCAGGGATATTCTGAAGCTTACATACTTAACATTTGTCAAGCACTTTCAGATGCTCAGAGGGAAGGAGTTATAGAAGGGCACACCATTATTTATTACAACTCTTACCAAAAAGGAATCTGTATCCGATACATGGCACATAGCATATGATAGCAGAAGAATGTCATAATTTCACAATAATTACCTGTCTGACCCATCTTTGTCAAAGGTCTATTAACTACGAAAATGACAGTACCTTGTCCCTCAAGTGGGCAACAGACAGAAGGGGCAGAATTAACCCTTGTAACACTCATTTAAATGGAGGTATATGAGCTATGAACTTGGCCTATTATATTTTTCATATTTACGTGATTTTTGACAGACAATAGCCTAATCATACCAACTGCTGATGAACTGAATCCATCAGTAAACAGTCTGCAGGGAACAGTCAACCCTTATTGAATGTGTTGTGTATTAAATTTCTACTCATAAAATAAATGCAATTCTCAGGCTTGTAAAATATATTGCACACTGATCACTCTGGAACTAGTCCATGGCTTGGTTGATAACTCACTTTACTCCTTGCCGCTTACCCTGGCGGGCCACATGCCAACATTGCTGATCCCTGATCTAGAGGATATTACTTTCCAGACAATGCATACAGTGTAGGTATAAGATATATTTGGTTGAAATAAATAAGTGACCCTCTTTTGGCAAGTGTTTTAAAACATGCAAGTTATAACTGTTCCTCCTATGCCATTTCATTCTTAGCAACTAGGAGGTAACTAATGATAGCCGTGTTAGTCTGTAACAGCAAAAATAACGAGGAGTCCTTGTGGCACCTTAGAGACTAAGATTTATTTGGGCATAAGCTTTTGTGGTTAGAACCCACTTCATTAGATGCATAATTGATTTATCTCATTAGACTGACCTCACACTTGGTAAAGCAACCGCCGTCCTTTCATGTATTTCCCTGCTCCTGTATTTTCACTCCATGCATCTGATGAAGTGGATTCTAACTCACAAAAACTTACACCCAAATAAATCTGTTAGTCTCTAAGATGCCACAAGGACTCCTCGTTATTTTTTTTTTAAAATGATAGTCACTCTCCCTCTCCACATGTGGTAACACACGCTTTGTTTCCAGTTTTTTTTCCTTAAACATTTTTATTATGAGTAGTAAGAAAATCCCCTCCTCACTGACCCTCCTCTTCACGCTATACTCATTATACAAAATATGTCACAAATACAGTGCAAGGCTGTAGTCCATCCCATGTGTGAGTGAGCAAGAGAGATTTTGTTTTGGGTCTATATTAGCCCTAGACACACACACACCCCTACCTTTCAGCCAGAGAAAGACAGAAATACTGTTACTTGCATTGTGGAGGGAATCAGCAAGCCCTTGCACAGTATGACATTAGCTGGGGAGGTGAAACTTTGGCCTAGGACATGCAAACACAACCCCCCATCTTCTCTTATGAAAAGTGCCATGCTGTCTTTAATATATACATACAGAACCAGCAAGGTCTTGGTTTTTATAGCGTCATTCTGAAGTCTCTATTGCCAAAGAGCAACTAGTAGGGCTCAGTCTCCTTACAAACTTAATAAAAATCTGGTCATTATAACTGGCTTCCTCAGCTTGACAAGAAACTTGGGTGTAACCTTCGTCATATCTCCAGTGCATGCGTAGTGTCACCTGCAGCAAAATGTACTAACACAGGAGTCTCATGCAAAAAGACAGTGCCCTAGAAACCAATAGGGAGCTTTGGGGAGAAGTGTCCGCGGTATTGTTTTTCCTACTTTAAATATGCTGTCAGTGTTATTCAGTAACGTAGGCAGAAATGCATGCTTCCAGCCTAAAGACATAACTCTGGTGAGCAGTCTTCTGAGATTCAATCTCTCTCTTAGGCCAGGTTCTGGGAGTTCCTCTATTTTCACCAACTTTAGTGGGAACAGAGAGAACCCAGCAGCTACCAGAACTAGGCCACACATCTTATACTGGAGTTCACCTACAATCATATGATCAAGATGAACATGTTATGCACTCAGTCTTAAGGATATTTAGAAAAATTGCCGAACACCTGAGCATTAAAGCATAACATTTCAATAACTTGGGTCTAACTTAAATGCATTCCTTCAGATGTATTTACTGTGTGGTTAACCTCAAATACTCATGATTGTGTCAGAGTTGAATCTATGGCTGTTCAACAAATTCCAATCTTCTCTACATCATATTCTGCCCTCCAGGATGAAGATGATCAGGGAGTTATGAGAACAGTGACAACAGTTACCAAATACTGGATTTTATTTACTTTTGTTTATGCCTTATATTTGATAGGTTTACTCAAGTCTTTGAAACCTGGAATTGTGTCTGGGTTTTTTTGGATCAGTCTTGCCAGTTTAGCCACCTGAAGGAAACCTCAAAAGCTAAGTCTGAAACTGAGTGGGTTGGCTAAGCATGTCTATGTCTCAAGGACAATAGCCCTCCCTTACCCCCATCTCCAGCCTCAATCATGAGAGGAAGACAGAAGTCTTCGTTGAAGAACTGGGGAAACAGAATGGATGGTCTCTCCCTACCCTCCAGTCCCTTCTCCCTCTGCAATAATTGTTCTGAGTTTTCACTCTAAGTCTTGTCACCATGTACATTCTAGCTGCTTTGCGCTGCTGCCATGGACACACACTACATTGCCAGAACACCACAAAGCAGGTAGTTTTTCAGGAAATCTGGCCCTCTGATTTTTATTAAAATAAGACCAGATTTACTGCCATATCACTGATCTGCTTTACTCTTAATCTCTGATACTAGTACAACTACATCTCCAGTAGTATTGTATCCTAACCATGAACATGTTGGATAAATACCTATATAGCTAGATCATATGGTAAGAAGAGAGATCACCAGCTCAGCAAAGCAGGAATCCCTCCTATTCTGTCATCACCTGTTCTGTTGCTGAAAAAGGTACTGAAAATTGCTTGCATTTCAAAAGCATTTGTTTGCAACAAGAACATCGGTCTTAATTTAAAACCAACTCTGCAGCATCTAGTAAAATATGTAACAGGGGATGTTTGTGTTATGCACCAGTGGGAATTTCCTGGTGTTGTTTCCTTAGATAGCCTGATTGTTTACTTATAAGAATCATAATGAAACATTAATTGTTAGTTATATTTATGTTACATTATAGTAGCAAGTCCAATCCCAATCAGGATCATGGTTCATTGTGCCAGGTGCAATATGAACACACACGACAATCTCTGCCCCAAAGATCAGATCTTTGAAAAATACACTGAATTAAATGTTGGCCTTCAGATTTCTTATAGAAGACTACAGAACATACCCTTTACTTTCAGTGATATATAAAATATACACAGTAACAACACACAAAAAGCATAGGGGATTGATTTAAAAAGCAGTAACACTCACTTTGATTACATAAACACAACTGTCTCCATTTTGACAATGTTTCAGTCATGTGATTCTTCTTGTGGCATTATATTTTTTTTTCTTGGAGTATGAGAGTTGCTAATGGTCTGTACTAAATGAACAGAATTTGGATCAGGTACTTTGCATACAAAAGTGTTGGACAGCCTTGTACTGAAGTCTAAGTCAAAAGAAACCTTCCTGTTGACTTTAGCAGGAATAGGACCAGGCTCAACATGAGCAAGAGCAGCACAAGCTTCCTCTTGTTGCCTAAACCTGGGCCAAGTATGGCCAACTTTAGGGAGAGAGGCTATTTAATTCTCTGCCTTTCTAACTGTGGTAGGGTCCCCTGTGAACTACTGTACTAAGACCAAGTAACAGCCATCAGAAGGCATCAGCTCTTGGTCACTATTGAGCCAGGTGTGAATGAAAAGGACACTTTTTAAATGGCAGTTAGGAACATGATCCAAAAAAAGCTGAAGCAAAGCAGATGACAGACAAAGCTACTGCTCTACCCTCACAACTGAAGTAGTAGAGGTAGTACTTATATATATGAGAAGTACTTAGTCTTACAGACAAGAATATAGGTTATAAACCAGTGGTGGGCAACCCATGCCGCTTCCCACAGCTCCCATTGGCCAGGAACGATCAACTGTGGACACAGAGCTGTGGGCAGCCATGCAAATATAAACAAACTGTCTGGTGGCCTGCCAGTGGATTACCCTGATGGGCCGAGTGCAGCCCACAGGCTTCCCACTACTGCTATGAACTATATGAAAATATATCAAGTGCCAAAGAGTGTAATTTGGATACCTGCATCTTTATATAAAGTGATATTTTTCCCCACAAACTTCGTCAAGAGAGAAATAAGTAGAAATATAGTAAGAAGAAAAGGAGTACTTGTGGCACCTTAGAGACTAACACATTTATTTGAGCATAAGCTTTTGTGAGCGACAGCTCACTTGAAAGCTTATGCTCAAATAAATGTGTTAGTCTCTAAGGTGCCACAAGTACTCCTTTTCTTCTTGCGAATACAGACTAACACGGCTGCTACTCTGAAACCTAGAAATATAGTGGAAATCATGTACCCTTCAGACTATCATAGGCTGAAAGAAAGAAGAGTTACTAATATCTCTGAAGTGACAGCTGAATACTTCTCCCTCTTGCTTCCTTCTAGCAAAAAATTTGAGCCCCAGGTCAGATTTTGTGAAGCCATTAGTAAAAATATGGGTATGCTAACTTATCTGACCAGTCTATATGGGCTGCTTACATAAAGTTTACCTAAGGACATTGTGGAATCCCTGTTGTTGGAGGTTGTTAAAAACAGGTTAAGGATGGTCTGCTATACTTTATCTTGCTGCAGCACAGGGGGATGGACTAGATGACCTCTTGAAGTCCCTTCCAGCCCTACTATGCTATGATTCTATAAACAAAATATGACTCTGAGGAAAAGATTAGTATGCCCAGTGGGACTGCCCAAATAGAACAGAATACCATCAATAATTTATAATTTCTCCTCTTCATCATAACTAGTGCAAATAAAAAGCAAGAATGAACCCTCTTGCATGATTCCTTTCATCCCCTTACTTGGAATGCCTGCTAGTCTGTGACCAGGAGCAGGGCTTCTCTTTAGCTGTCAGTGTAGTCCATTCATTTCCACCCTCCAAATCTTATGATAGATTTGTGCTGTAGGAGGTTTAAAGAAAGAGGGTAAATCCAACATAGCAGATGATTCCAGAGAGTTTACAGATCCCACCAGACCCTGGGGAACCTGGGAAAATTGCACAAACTGTCTTCAAAAGCAAATGTGCTGATCCTGATGACAGTAGCAGACAGGAGGCTTATGGATAATTAAGCCAGCAGTGCTGGCATTGAGTTCAATGAAGATGGAGCATCCTTGCCACTGCAACAAAGAATGAAGAGTCAAGAGAGGCCGTCACATTCTACCCTCAGATATTCAGCATGCATCACACAAACCTAAATCTGCATTCCTGATCAGGAGCAAGGGAGAGATGTAGAGCTGTACAGCTGAGTTGGGAATCCTGCTCCCAAAGCAATCAAAAGCATGTATCCTGGGGATTGAAAGAACCCAGGGTATAGACCCATTAAGGTCAAACCATACTTCATTTGAAGTATGTAAGGCTAGACTGGAGGAAGTGTTAGGATATTTACTGTAGGGGACAACAGCGTGGTGGCAGGATGGCGAGCCAAACGACTTAGTTCCTTTCCCACTCTGAAGTTGTGCATGTCACGATTCGCATGACGACAGAGCTATCTCACACCCATTAACATGTAAATAAGGACAAGGCTGTGTAGTGAGAGGAGCCCTTAGGAGGTATCATTGGAGTGGTAGCGCTCCCACTCACTTTGTGCTGCTGGAGCTGTAGTGGGAGTCTAGAATCTGGCTTCGGGTCTCTAAAATGGCAGATCAGTTCTTAACCCAGGTTCCCAACTGTGGTATACGATCTTGATGTTCGATCCATTCGCTTCATCGCAAGTGTTTAAGAAGATGGTACATGAACTAATGAAGTATAGAAACCACTGGGACTTAACCATTTATATTCTGAAAGTCCGTGTAGCAATATGTTGAATCTGTACTGTCTGACCACTGCCCAAACTCCCTTCCTCAGCCAGGAATAGAATTTCTCATTGCCCACATAGCTCTGCTATCTAGCAAATAACTATATAAGCTACTGGCAAAACATATGTCATATTGCTATTTAATGATTGCTCCATGGAGGTTAGCAGCCTACTACTGCTACCAGTTACTCCCTTAGCTCAAATGGTAGAAAACTGTGCTGTTAATTTGACCCGTTTTTAAAGGTCCGGGGGTCCCAACCCCTCTGACTTATGTGGTGGGATATGGCTTCAGATGATGGAATTTGTGGGGGGAAGGCAGTTTGCTTTAAAAATATTAAAGTTTTACATTCCTAAAAACTACCTTAAAAGAATGTTAGGGTTCAAAATAAATCACTCAAGAGTTGGGAAATGCCAGAATTACAGTTTTTCTATTCAAATTCACTCACAGGTTGAAGTTCATGCTAAAGCTGTAATTTGTAAATTGCAGTGTATTCATGATAAATGGTGTTTCATTAGTCACTTGACTGAGCAGTTTTTGTGGGTGAGCATGTGATAGACAAAATATGTAGAGTGAGAATGAGTCTATATCTATGTAATATACATGTTCATGATGAAGGGCAAAGAACATTTAAAAAAATGCTTTTAAATATTAATTTATTCTACTATTATTCAATAGCAAGAAATTGTCACTGTATAAATAAGCTATAATGAGCGCCCTGAGTGAATATACAAAATTCCTGACTTGTCATATAGCTGCATCGTGCCAAGAAAGAAAAGATCAAAGCAATCTGGTCTTCTGTTCTTCTCAGTACTACTCTCTGCCAAAAGGGGAACAAATGGGAACAGACTACAACACTAAAACCTATAACTGTATGCCAAAACAACAGTGAACTGAACAAGAACAACTCCATGCATTAAGATTTCTATGTTCATTCTCTCTGGACTCTATAGTATCTGCAGCATGCCTGTATGTCCCTGAACATGCAGAACAACATCTGTGCAATTCCTTTTAAGCTTGTGCAGTAGTATTACTCAGGTTTTATGCTATCATTAACCTGCTCTTAAAGGATTTTTTCTCTGGCTCAGCTGTGACTCACTGCTAACGTTCCACTGTTTTGCCCAATTTGAGTTGAGTAAATGTTTTTGAGGTCTTTGATTTTTATCTGCTGTTCTGTGGGGCGTTGGGAGTGGTGGCTAAGATCGGTCATGTAAGCAGCTATTCCCTCCAGCATGCCACCGGACACACAAAGCACAGTTTGTTAGGCGTGAGTGACTGTGACTGCAACTGTAGAGCTGCCAGATTAGCTCATGTCTTAACTGCTCTGAAACAAGAGAGAGAGGTCACCCATGTTCCTAGTACAAACACAGAATTGGTGTTTCCAGCTCTGGAAACTTAACCAAACCAAAACGCACATTAATTAGAAAATCCTTTCATTTGTACTTGTTTCTCTTTCCATTTTTTATCCTTAGTATCATCTTAAGTGACTGAATCAAATTTGAGGGCAATTCTGGATTGTAGGAGTGATTGCCTTTCTTGCTGGGACTTTTGATAATCCTGATGCAAAACTCCACTGGAAGCACTTCCATCTGTGATGCACAAACTGAAGCACTGTAGACACTGTTGTAACAGAAGATATCAATGGTCTAGCTAATCTATTATCCTCCCTCTCATTGTTTAAATGGAAGGAGCAAAAACAAGCAAATTGAACCTGGTTTCTCCGAGGGAGTTTCTTCCTGACACAAGACTCTGATCTCTTTATGCCCTGAAGCATAAGGATTGAGACTCTGACTTTTCTCTCTGTTAATGCAGGTGCTATTCTTATTCATATAAATTGCCTAGTCTCTATTTAAAACCTTGCTAAGCTTTTCCCTGAGTATCCAATTGCACAAAGTCCAGAAATTAGATTCTTTTAATGCATAAGAAAAATGTTTTTTTCACTTGGTATATAGTTAAGCTACTGAAAAGTTTCTCAAAGTCACAGCAATCCCTGTAAAAATTATTGCCTTCGGAAGGCTTACTCTCACTAAAGAAGCCACACTAAGATTTTATACACCCTCTCCCCCATTCTAAAACCCCAGGCACAACCTTGTCAGTCCAAACATTGTGATTCTTAGCCTTTTCTTTCTGCTATAAGCCCACTCCCTACAATCCTAAAGACAAACCACCACAACCCCAGGCTTCCAGGGTATCAACAGCAATAATAAAAAAAGGAGTACTTGTGGCACCTTAGAGACTAACACTCTCTTCTGCTACACTTACTGAGTTGTGATAATGATCAAGATTGTATAATTTCAGTGTATAGACATAAAAACATCTTTTTCAGGCAGTAGGCACCTTACCAGATGACTAAAAATACAATCAAGCTAAGTAGGACACCACCAACCATCTCTCTGCATGAATACAGAGTCCCAAATAAAACTGATTTCCCCCCTCAAATGCTGTAAATCTCTAATCCTGACAACAAAAATTCCCACCCCCTCTGTACACTCAAACCTCTGCCCCCTTAAAATGACTGCTTAAGTAGATACCTTTAGGCCTTGCTACAAAATCTGACAAATCTGAGCTATTTTGGACCAAATGGGTTGGGGCAGGGGAAGAAGAAATGGCAGATTTCAGTGTTAGGGGCCTTCCCAACACTCTGCCAGTAGTTTCCTCTCCTTTAGCATGGGAGCTCCAACTCAAACATACCTCTGCTGATCTCATCTGGAAGTACTGCAAGGGAAAGAGGCAATTTTTGAGGGACGGGTCCCAGGCCATATATGGCTTTGAGAGTCAAAAATAATATTTTATCCTCCACAGAGTATGCTCACAGTGGGATACATCACTTAGCAAGCAATCTGTCATTGTTCATACTAACCTCAGTTTCTGGGGTGATTTTTCAAGTATAACACTACATAGGGACAATTGCAGAAGTCTAATCTTCAGGTGACTAAGAGGTGGATGATGGTAGCCACATGAACATCCAAGAGAGGGTGGAAACCTCCTTATTTGATGCTGGGTGGGGAGGTTAGCTGACCTGGCTACTGCTGCTGTGTGATCATATAACATCAATCGGGAATCCGACGACATCACTATAACAAATGATTTTCAATGTGGTTGGAAAGGTAGCTAAAATACTAAGTGATTTTGGAATGCAAGGAGGCTGGGTATGTCTACACTGCAAATGAAGGTGCGCTTGCAGTGCGGGTAGGCATCCCTGTGCTAGTTTTAATCAAGCTGGTGTGGGTAACAGTGGCAGCGAGTGATGTGAACTTCAGCACAGGCTAGTTGCCCCAGTACAAGCCTGCTAGGAACCCTGGGTATGTTCTTGATTTGCTGTCCCACACTGGGGTCTATGCCACTGCGTCTTCACTGCTCTTTTTACTATGGTAGCTAAATTAAAGCTAGCAGAGGTGGGCCTACTCACGCTTCAATCTCATCTTGTTCTGTGGTGTAGACTTACACTATATGATCTATCCTAATCAATCTTGGTACAGAAGAGGGAAATTGGAGAAAGGTGCTAACACTCAAGTTAGGCAAGATTCTTCATTAGCTCTCAATGTGCGTTATACAGATAAAGGAACAAAGCAGTCCTTGCTAAAGATAACAGGCCAGCTGCGCTCTAGAGCGGGGAGGGGGGAGAGAGAAAGGAAGGCCCAAAAATGCCAGACACTAACTGATACATTGCATCCTCACAAGAGTCTTTGCTATCAGGAGAAATATGAAGCTTCCCCAAACCTAAAGCTGCTTTCCCGGGACAGAGGTAGAGCTAAGCAGAGGATATTCCCATTTCACAGCAACTTTTGAGGTTTCAAAAAGCGTTTGCATTCCTTACCAGAACAAAAATAAAACCTTTCAAGTGTTTTTGCAAAACCAGAAGGCTGTGAATCTCAGTCACATGCTCGCCTAGGGGTTTGTGTGCTGGCCTAGGATGTGGGAGATCCAGGCTCAAGTTCTTGCTCTGCCCGATTCAGAACAGTGCTTTTCTCATTCGGATCACTTCAAATCAGGCTCTCTCACATTCCAGGCCAGTATCCTACCCACCAGGCTATAGAATCTGTGTGTGTGTGCACGCACATGCCCTCCACCCAAAAACCTTCCCCCCACAGATACAAAAACCTTTCACAGATGCATCTCTGTGAAACATTGCAGCACCTACCAGCCACAGGTAGAATCTTCACGTGACAGCAGGGGTGAAAACACCCACGGCTGGAGACGTAGCAGGCCTTGCAACATGCATTTCTCTGTGCTAGGAGGGGCAAATCTGAGCCTGGTTGCTAGTCATTGGTGATTTCGTACCCTTTCTTGGTTATGATGAAGAACATAGTGTAATTGACAGTGAAACTATTGATGATCTTTATCTGAGACATATTTCTCTCCTTGGTCACAAAACCTGCACTGAAAAGCTACTATTGTTTAAGCCATTCCAACCCCAGGAAGAAACAGACATTTGCAGATGACTGGTTGCCCCACTAACCCGACTGCTGTAAGCGCGACCTAATAATTCCTAAACAGGTTATGTTCTCCAATACTATTTGCCCAAGTAGCTTCAGCCAGAGCACCGCCTATTATCAGATGTTTTTGATCTGTTAAGCCCAGTGCTTCTGCAGCCTTGTGCATACACCGAGTTTAAATCAACGTATATAACTGGTATACAACTACATCCTTTCTTAACCTGGCTTTCTCTATGCTCTCCTGCAAAGATAACTATTAGCCAAAATGATCCCTCCTTTGAAAAGTGGTGATGTACACTTCACATCAGTGAAATTTATATGGTTCCCCTATTAAAACCCCCCAGCTGCTAAATAGAATAGTTAAATCTTATTAACTCATTTTGTTTGTTATATCTAAGCACAAGAGTGCTAAAATAAGTGGAAAACACTGCCTGAATTCTGAGCAGCAGCAATAAAGCTATTATTTAAGCACTCCAGCAAATCTGATAACGTTATCTAGTATAATTCAGTGTCTGAGTCACTGGCTTTAAATACAGCATATTAAATCTCATCTCCCATCTTATCTACTATCTCTGTTCATCTCTAAAAATGCCTGGTCTCAGTGAATCTTGGATTTCAAGTAATAATAAAATCCATGAAGAGAACATACCTACCATTCTTTCACAGGTAGGTATTCTCATTAAATAGAAAGCCCTTATTGTGCAGCGAATCAGCCTACAGTCACTTGTTTCCCTGGTCCCAAACATTTTTACACTCTGCCCAATGAATTTTTTGGCAACCTATTTCCATAAAGTGAGCAGGAAATTAAATCTCCCTCCCCCACATATGCAGGGGAGTGCACTGGACTTTGAATACTAATTCAGTGTCACTAAAGTGTATCTCAGGACTGCTTTAATAAGCAAACGGTTAAATAGTTCCTCCTGGGCTTCAGGCCAAGAGCCTAACTAAGAGGGAGAGATTCAAGATGAGTGTCATGCTATCAGAGTTGCAAGGATTTAAAAACTGGGCTGTTCTGCTTTGTGCAGTTTTGCCTAGTAAACTTTCATTAAATTGCTTTGTCTACACAAAGAATAGATTAAAATGTATCTTTTGCTGGACAAAGAAAGGAAATCCTCAAAGCAAACGGACAAAATCAAACATAAGGTACGAGGCTGAAAAATCTAAAAAATCCTGAAAGAATCATTTGCGAAGCCTGTTGTTAAGAGTTGATGGCAATTGTAACTCTGGGCACACAGATAACGAGAGGAAGAGATTTTTAACATGGGTAAGCAGATGTATTAGTAACTGGCTGTGTGTCATCTTAATAGAACAAATATGCATATTTCTCTGAAGCAGTGTGAACATAATGATCTGCCACAAACTGCATGCTTTCACCTGACTTCGGTGACAGACGGCTCTTAACAACAAAGCAACCTGCAGGGAACAAGCTTCAGTTTATATTAAGTCATGATTTTTGAAATCTGGGCTACAAACAGCCAAAGCAGTCTGAAGAAAGTGGAAGCAGAGGCACTCTAAAGGCCTCACTCCAAGTTCTTAATGGTAGGTTAATGGAATTTTGCCTTAGTAAGGACTCAGCTGCAAGACTAGTAGTATATACATGCACAGTGCATTCAGTAGTTCTTATACCTGTATTTGTCCTTTATAGTTAGAAACTTATCTACTGGCTAGTGCAGGGGGACTGAGCTCAGGGCATCTGGATTCTATTCCCATCTCTGCCACTGGCCTGCTGGGTGACTGTGGGCAAGTCATTTCATCACCCCTGCACCTGCATTTGCCTATATGTAAAACGGGAAACAGGATATTGATCTCCTTGTAAAATGCTTTGAGATCTGTGGCTGAAAAGTCCTAGATTTTTTTTTATTATTGTCATCTTCTGTGACTGTAGGCATGCCTCTTAACTACTCTGACCCTGTTTCACCACTGGTAAAATAATACTTACATCTCTGGGAGGATGTCAGGCTTAATCCATTAATGTTTGTGAGGCACTTGGCTAAGAGGGTGGTGAGTGCCAGAGAAATGTCTATTAAAATTATGTTAATAGCCAAAATGAAGAGAAGTGGCTTGGAATGCTACAGGTTTATCAACTTAGAATAAATATATATAATTTAGACTCATGCTGGACTTGCATCACACTTAAATACAAACTTGCAGAAACATGTGTCAGGCTTACAATACGTAATACTGTATTAACTTTCTTATTAAATCAATCAACTGTTGACTGTCCAAATCCAACTTCCATCCAGTAATTGGTTACCACCAAACAAATCAATATCACCATTCAGAGCTCCACAGAGCCATGTTAGTACAACACATTCAAGCAGTAACCTCTCGTACAAAAATACATGAATTATAACTGATCAATGATACAGGCACAAATTTCTCATTTAGGATTGGGCTAATTAACATCACTAGGCTTCTTCTAAATCTTGTCCTTTTCTACCTTTTCCCCCACCCCACTCTAACATCAAGATACAGCCCCAATGGATTTCTTCACAAATCATATCTCCTTTCAGCACAACCTACTCAATACTTTCTTTATAATCAACATTTATTCCTTCATTTAATATTGTTCAAATTTTAACCCAAACCAATTTCCAGAGAGGCACAAAAAGACAGAGAAAACAGGCCATATTCATCCATGTTAAACTGATGTAGCTCCATCCAGGAATCAATTTGGCCTGATGTATCTAATTTATAAAGGGTTATTTACTTTACTGGAGTCTTTAATCTGTGAGAGCAGGTGACATGAAAGGAGTGCCCTTGAACGGGCACTACAAATCAGAATGTTTATGGAAGGGTCTACATTACTTTAAAAAACTTTGAATAAAACATCAGTCAATAAACCAGATGGATTTCACTTATTTTATGATTAAAGTGAATGAAACACAAACCATTCTGTTTGTGCTGCAGCAAGGTGACAGAACAGATACCAGTACACAGAAGAGTTTGCATTTCTGAATTTTAAAACACTCTGTAAACAAATATGTTTGTCTTTGATTACCTTTTTTTTTTTTTTTTTTTTTTAAAAAAAGGGCTTGTCTACACATGGAATTATTCCTGATTTACTTCATCTGTGGACACTTATTTTGGAGAGTGCCTTGTTCCTGTGTCTTAATCCAGTGGATAAAGTTTGAATACGATTTGTTTAATATAGTAGTATGGAAAGGGCAGGGGCCTTTCTATTAGCTTTCCTATTTAATGGGTGCACTATACTAAACTGCTGTGGTGGCACCTCCCACCTGCAGCAGCACCTTCTCCTACCCCACCACGCTAGCACCACAGTTTCATAGATACTAAGGTCAGAAGGGACCATTATGACCATCTAGTCCGACCTCCTGCACAACGCAGGCCACAGAATCTCACCCACCCACTCCTGTGGAAAACCTCTCACCTATGTCTGAGCTATTGAAATCCTCAAATCGTGGTTTAAAGACTTCAAGGAACAGAGAATCCTCCAGCAATGACTCGTGCCCTATCCTACAGAGGAAGGCGAAAAACCTCCAGGGCCTCTTCCAATCTGCCCTGGAGGAAAATTCCTTCCCGACCCCATATATGGTGATCAGCTAAACCTTGAGCATATGACCACAACCGTAATCCTAGGGGGAGGGCTGAAGAGCAAGTCCACCCTGCATTCATCCCATAGTGGTGGCTCCTGTTCTGCAGGGTTGCGCGCTGCTCCTGGCATTGTGATGTAGCTAGCCTTGAAACCCCATACACCAGGTTGCATGCCTGGAGTAGGTAGGGAGCAGGGCCCAGAATCATCGGACAGAAGCTGCTGCTCCAGGGTGAGTGCAAGGAGGGCTTACGCCTCACCGCCACCTATCTGGGGCCACCCCTTCACAATGAGTCAGGAAAAGTGTGTTTTGCCTGTCCTTTTCACCCTTGATTTCAGTAGGTGCAACTGAACCCATGCTAAAGCCGCCCCAATTAAGAGTTAATTTCATCTGGAGCTCTCCACATGTACCCAGAGAAAAAGGCAGTCACTGCAATTCATTTAGTTATGCTCAAACAGACAATACAGTGAATCCGCTGTTAAAAGTCTGCATCTGACCCAGCGGATTGACGAAGTTCACGTGTCTCAGGACAAACAAATGTCTTAGAAATGTGTCAACACCAGTCTGAATTCAGGAAACACACTGTCTGAGGGTCAGGCAGAGAGGCAGAGGCTGCAGGGGTGCAACGTATCTCACCCAGCCCAATCTAAGGTATGCCTGAGCAAGGGGAACCTACCTAAAAGTTGCAAGGAAGGGCTAAAGATATGCAAGGAAGGACATAAGAGGATATGCATACAGGCCATTTTGTTGTTTTAAACACTTTTCTTCTCTGGTTACGTTCCCATGGATAAATAAATACTTTTTCTTTGAACAAGCTGTCCTGTTACTGCACTTTCATACTGGGTTTAGGTCCCAAAGAGAAGCCTATAGCAAGGACCAAAGCCCAACTGGGCCTAATGAGAACATGGCCAGTAAACAGGGGTACTGTAACCTGGTGACCCAGACTAAAAGTGGAGGTGACTTATGGGATTCTACCCTGAGAGCTTGACAGGCACCTAACAGAGAAGTCAAAGGGACAGCTCATGTTGATACATAACAGCATTCTTCTCTATCACAGATATTTAGAACACTGGGCAATATTACATAAACCATAGCTCTTCAGCACTACACTACAAGGTTTAAACTTTCCATTAAAATCAATGCAATGGGTCTCATCTGTGAAATACTACTTTGATTTTATAACTAGGTGTCCCACTGCTGTTGGAGAGGTATACATGTAGAAAGACAATATCAGAGCAGAGATCTATCACCTGAAAAAATAAATTTGGCTCTAATAAGTGCAGTCCTGGGGGTGCTCAAAACAGAACTAATCACACCTGTTAAAGGTCAATTATGTTCACTTCAGCATTTCATGCAGTAGAAACTTTAGAAGACAAGTTATACCACTGAAGCTATTCACAATGGGTTTGAGTCCCCCAGTGGCAGCCCTGACTCTGAATTTTCTTTTTCAGAGTTCATAGTTCAAACTTAACATTACTTGAATAGAAATGTTTGGGTTTCTTTTGTAACACTATTTTGCATGCATCTCATCTAATTTTTGCATTGTCCAGCCACTAAGCTGGGCCAAATCTTCCCCTGAATTACACGGTTATAAAACTGTAGTTGGTCCACTGATTGTGGCTGCTGTAACTGAGAACAGAATGTGGCCCAGTATCAAGAAAACACACTTACACTGTTTCAGCTCTTGCAATCATCATATTCTGGCCTCCACAATCTAGCCTTGACATAATTTCATCACTGTCTTGACATTGCAATAACATGGATTTGCAGAGATATGGTCCGGTTGTCACTAAAATGCTGTTCCAATAACTGGATAGATTTGTTAATTTTCATCATGCTTTTGTCTCTTCATAAGAGTAATATGGTCACGTGTTCTTTTATCATCATCAAAATTTGTATTTGTTTTTTGGAAATGTAGAATCTGTTTAAAACAACGTTATAGAATAGTGGAATGGGGCGTGTTCACGCCACAATATAAAACATTAAATATTATTCATAGCAGTAGCACAAAAAGGCCACAACGAGACAGGGCCCCATTGCAATAGCCATGTCATGTTTGTCATGTGCAAACATGACAGTCGGTATTCCAGAGAACTAAGGGCCAGTCTTTCACAATATGGAATAATTCTTGTTTTCCTGCCAGCTCTCCTAACCACTCAAAATGGATGGAGACAAAGTAGAAGCATGGCCTCTCTCCTATCTCTACCTCCAAAGGGTGGTGCTGCATGCAAGCCCCCACTTGCATGCCTAACTGAAGAACAGGCTCTTCCCTGAGAAGCAGTTTCCTTCTGGGAAGGTGTGACTGTAAGTGGTGGGGGTGAAGGGACGGGGGGGGGGGGGGAGGGGGAAGGACTACAAGGCTCTGTCCCTGAGGCAAGTTACAGCCTGATCCTGCTCCCTTAGAAGTATATAACCAGAGTCACCATTGATTTAAATAAAGCAAGGACTGGTCCTTAAGGACCCAGTTCTGCAAACTTTTATTCAAATGAAAAAAAGGTTTGCATGATTGGGCACTTGCTCATTGCTTTTGGATACAGAGACAGGGTTCACACTGATGTCAGTGGGAGATCAGTGTAACCTTTGAGGGGAGAATTTACCTGAGACATTTTGGACAAAATTTACCAAAACATCCCAAATTTCAGAGGAGTGAGAAGTATTTAGATGGGAATCCCGGGATTTGAACTAACCTCTTTGGTGTTCATTTTCAGGCTGGACTCAAATCAGAAGGAGCCTATTTTGGGGGGGCACACCAAATCTGCTATTGATACAGAGTCTTGTGAAAACTATTCACAAGATCTTGACAGTGTCAATCCTCAAGCTTGTCAGGCTCCAGAAGCCCCTCTGCAGGAAAGTACATTGTATAAAAACTGCTGCTAGTAGATTACATGCAAATCCCAAGGGTTTATGTTTCTTTGGGGGTTACCCAAGCACCGTTAGTTTTGGCTTTTGGGGGGGGGGTCAGTAAGTGGAGTTACCACAGAGGGACATTCTCAGACAGACACTCTTCAACTTCGACTCATTTTTCAGCCACTTGTAGTAAGAAGTGGGAGTAGAACAACCAGCTTCACACCCCTATTTGAGCATCCAGTTAGATTCCGATGGAACGAAAACTCAGCCTTTGTTAACCTTCACTGTAAAATCACCAATGTCTGAGGTTCCCTTTGGACATTTGATTTAGTGTTGCAACATCTCACTTTTTTGGGGTGTCATAACTGGGGGAGTTATAAATTAGGAAGTTACAAATTAGGAAGAAAAATGGTACTTTAGCCCCAGATCTATGCTACCAGGGTTGGGGCCCACTTATTTGTGAACTTTAGATTAGGTGCTTATAGTCAGGTTTATAATGGTTAACCAGCTGCAACCTTACTGGAGCAAGTACTGTTATTCCATTATTCCTTAGAAATGTTACCAACAAACACAAACAAGCTTTAGGATCAAAATGCCAACACACCCTTAAGTATAATGATACACTGTGCAAATGACAAAGACCCCGTTAAATTATTTTCAAATTAGAAATTCTTCTTTCCAGTCAATTACAAAACTGCTGCTATTGATCAAAGAGCTTTAAGAAAAATAAAGGCATCCCTTATTAACCAGTGTTAATTATATTTTTCCCACAGGACCCAATCGTTATTCCTTTCTGTAAAGATATCTTTGAGAAAGCAGATGCCTTTCAGAGTTTCATAGAGCAGGTTAAATCTCTTCTCCTGAAACTCTAGGATTAACAGCTGAAAAGAGCTGTTAACTAGAGTCAGACATATGAAATTAAATGCAAACTCTATTCTGAAGCACTGTTGCATTATTAACTTAATTACATGAACAACACAGGATATGTCAATATTTTCCTCCTCTTTCAAATGTGGTATTTATCTGACCTCACATCACACCTGGGCTAGCACAGCACAGCTGCCGTCCCTTCCCTCTGAGCTGTGTGTGTGTGTGTGTGTGTGTGTGTGTGTGTGTGTGTGTGTGTGTGTGTGTGTGCGCGCACACACACAAAGATCTGCACCATTACTGAATGTGCCGGAAGAGCCATTAAAACCCTGAGCTTATTCCTAAATCCCAGGTGACTAGCTGTGCTGTCCGACTCACTCTTTTCATACACTACAATTTTAAAATACAACACACTATATAAAAGCCTGATCCTACACAACTGAAGTCAATGGGAGCAGGACTGGGCCCTAACAGACTAGGTGGTGAAGCAAGCACATCTGATCCAGACAATCTGGAGTTCAGGGAGCACTGACAACACCTGCCTGTCAACTCTAAATGAATGGGGATAGATTACAGGAAGGTCACTAGCTCTCAGTTGTCTGGTTCAAGCAAGGGCACCACTGTCATTTGCACTGGGAAACCACTCATCTGCCGTTCCAACCTAAAGGCAGATGCTGCACTAGTAGAAAATGCTATGAAGGGATACTGAAGCAACATTAAGTATGCAATCATGCTGACAGAAGCACCTCTGGAAAAGAACTAGTTGCTATAAGATGAAACAAAGAGGCACATTTAAATACGCTTAAAATTATAAATGGCAAATGCTTTTTGCTAGATAATTGGTATTGTGAGATGAGATTACAAGGGACAGCAAAATGGCAAGAGCTTGAAAAGCAAGGTGATCCTTTCATTTGTAAGGAACTCTAAAGTTTATTTCATCATCATATGTTGGAAGACAAAATCTTCTGAAAAATATTGTAATTTGAGTTTCTTGATACAATTCCAGTTAGTTAAGCTCCAAATGTTCTTTGGTATATCAAAGAACAAAAGTTTAGTCTCCAGTAGACTTTTGCAATTAGTATAGCATTAAAGCTGAGCTTGTTTGGACTACATAATTCATCCTGAAACTAGAACAATGTCTGTAGTTAAATTAGAAACTTATTTTTGTATTGTGTGGATGATGGTATAAATGTACAAAATAGCGCACAAAACTTTTTAAACCCCCAGTTTTTTTTTTTTTTAAGCACCCTTTTCAAGAATCAAAAGTGTTGGGTTTTTTTAATTGATGTTTTGTGCAACCTTCAGGCATGATCCAAAGGTCTCAGAAGTCAAACGAAGACTCCATGAACCTTGATCCAAAGGCCACTAGTATGTCCAAAGCTGTAAGATCTTGATGTATGATCTTGTCTCACGTTACAAGAAAAACAGGTGAAGTCCAATCAGTAGTATAGGTCAAGGTGCTACAAGAAATAGCGTGCTTGGCTTTGAATCTGTACTGGCGTTTAAAAGGCTCTGAGACTGCTAGAGTTGTCTTTCAAAGGAGACATCAAACCAAGGTCATAACCATTTATGGTCCTGACAAAATCCCTTGATGCTTTTGGTGAGTCCCTGAATCCTGAACATATTTCCATTTGGGTTGCCTACCTTAAATTTTTCCCTAAGTTTTAATTAAATTAAGAGTTTGGGGCTGTTCAATAATGGCCATATTCCATCCCAGAGGTGGCTGCATTTCAAAGTGATTCTTGTGTGTAATGTATTTCACATTTCTATAGTACTGTGACAAAAGATGGTAGTAATTTATATTACCTGCAATCTTGGTTCAAGTTCAGAATTACATTTTTCTGTCTCAGATTTGGAGCACCCATGGGTGATTAATCAGTTAAATCTGTACTGCAGTACAGCATGCAGTGTAAAATGATACAGGGTTCAAACAGCTCTGCAAGACTGAAACACACAGTAGAAGGGGAATGTGCCATTTTGAACTTAAAATTTTGAATTTCTTTACCAAGTTGTATTGGCTCCTCTTCCTCCCAGGCTGAGAGCCTCTACGCCAATTGTCACCCAAGAGCAAATTTATGATGCTGAGGGTATATCTTCACTAGGGAGACTATAGTGGTATACGGCTCTGGTGCCGTAGTTATGCTGGTATAATCTGGTAACGTAGATGCAGCCTACCTGATGGAAGGATTATTTTTCTCCATTGGTGTAGGAATACCACTTCCATGAACAACGATAGCTATGTTGAAAGAAACAAACATTCTTCCATTGACATAGCTGAATCTACACTGGGGGTTAGGTTGTTTTTTTAGAGTGTTTTTTCTCTCACCCATGATGATTGATGTGGCTATGTCAATTTAACTTTTAAGACTTGACCAAGCCTGAGTCATGAACTCCAAAATAAGGTCTGGACTGGAAGTGCAAATACTATGGTGCTAGTGGATATCTTAACAGTGTGTCTTTAATAAGAAACCTTTCCTTTTCTCTTGCTGCCGGAGTACCTGATCTAAAAAGAATTAAGAAATTCCACGTTTATTACTGTTATTTCCATGGCAACATAATCTATCACAGAAAAAGAATTATGGTTTCCCTTGAGGACAAGTGGGTGCAAATAAATGGAGTGTGAAAAGGGAAAGACAAATCCAGTTAGTGCAAGTACAGATGATCTAGCTGATGCTATCCACACGGTCTCATAAGTACTTTTGCCTCATCAACCTGAACAAAATTTTGCTGCCTTAACATTTTATTGGATTTGATAACAAAATGAGTCAGTCCTTCAAGCTGGTCAACACTACCAATTAAGCATGTTCAGCTCCCCTCTGTTCTCTCACCTGTACCTAAAATAAACCAACACTCGTATAGTTGAAGGACTTGTTACAGGGGAGGGTAATAAAATGTATACATGCTACAGGGTGGGGGAGTCTTGGGGTTAGCAAAAAAACCAAGACAGGGCAGGTTTGGAAAATTAGATAATAGAGAACCTCAGACTGAAAAAAGATGGCTTGTTATGGCTATGGGCAGCTCCTAACTTCTCCTTTCCCAGTATCCTAGCAGAATGCTTTCCTGGGTAACAGTGATGATGGTAGTGGTAACTAGGAAGGCAAACAAAGGGGTAGTAAAGCCCTGTGAACTACTGTGAGTATTCTATTCAGCCCCCATGCAAATTTTCATTTTCTAGTCAATTTTACATTGGAGCATGGAATGCCACCAAGTCAGTAGGATTGCCGGTTTCAACTAAGGCAAATGCCAGGATACGCTAGATCGCTTTGAACAATACTGTGCGTATAGATCTAGAACTAATATTTTAATGCACTCTGATGTTACATACTTTACCCATATACAAGTAAACAATCAAACCTGTGCATTATAACAGCAGCAACAAAAATAAGGTCAGAGAAATTCTGAAGTTGTAATTTCAGACTAACATAAAACTGCACCAAAAACTGCCATTTCAGTAGAATATTCTCCTATTATCAAGCAAGTTCCATACCCTGTTCATTATCCATTGTCTCTCCATTGACATCATTTTTACAGACAAAGCCAGTTATTTTCTTGCCCCCTTCAGCCCTATTCCAGTCTGAAAGACAAAGCCCTTCAAATCGCACATGTTTTCTTCCATAGTAACTGATTGTCAATAAACCAAGATATTGTTTATCTTTCTCTCTTGAGCATTGAGCTACTGCCACAAAACAGCTGGGTCAGCCAGTGCAAACATGTTTCAGGATTGTTGGGAGCTAGACATTTTTACAACTCTGTTTTTCAGGTTTTCTTTTTATAGATGTTGTTTATCTGCCTGTCTTTGTCCACACTGTGGTTAAACCTTCCTCTTTTTTTTGAGGTCTTGACGCCTACACAGCAAGTGGCTGGGCAATTACAGTCTTTCAGAAGAATCCCATTAAGAGATAGGTGGGAGGGTCTCAATTACATAGTTTCTTCCTCCATTACTAGATTAGTGACCCACATATCCTCTAGCTACAAACATATGTCTCTCCCCTACTTCTCCTCTCTGCATATGTTAAAACATGCTTGCATATTATACCCTCTTGGCAGTAATGTGGTCTTCTATACAATTAAAGGTATTTCTGCTTCTCCATTAGGCCTGTTTTGCTTTTTATGGCTTATAATGCTGCTACAAACTATCTCCCTTAACATCAGTTCAACTAATGTTTTCTCACAGCTAGCATTCTTTATGTGTATGAATATGTAGAGAAAGGAAACTACACAGGTAGCTGAGGGCTGTAAGAATTACATGTGCACACAAAGGAATACTGAAGACAAAGTAACTACACAACAAATTCAAAAAAAATCTGTGAGGTCATTGGAACTCCTGGATGTTTACTTAGCTGTATTCAGTCTCTGATGTTATATTCTCTTTAAAAAAGTGAGATCTCTTAAGGATCTGCATTTAAAATGGCAGCCCGGTCTTACAGAATGCTGACTACAACACTTTGTTTTTGTAAAAAAGCACTTTGGGATATAGATTTTTCTATGCATATTCTATTATTCTTTATGTTGGGTTTCCAAGTACCTAACATGTACAAATCTAGCAAAATGAAATTATATGAAATAGAGGGCTATTGTCACCCCTTGTCTTAGAGAAACATTTCTGCAGAACTGTAAAGTGGCAGATAGTTTAAAGATTGAGAAGCCCAACACTTATCGCAATTGTGGTAGGTCAACTTCTGATGAGGCATCATGACCAAGAATTGGCATAACAGCCTTAATGAAAGAGCCATCATCAAGTGGTTTAGGTCCAAATGGTCTGTGTGACTTTAGAAAAAGGAAAAGTTTACAGAAACCATGTCAGAGCACATGGAATCAAATCAGCTGATGCCTATCTTGGAGGAGATTGGAGAGGTACACAAGAGATTTTACAGTCAACAGCACGATGAAGTTTCAAGGTCCTAATTCTCCACTTACTTGCATTTTGTACAGTCACTTGTAGCTTGTAAAATGAAGGTAAAATGCTACCATATCAGAATGCTAGTGTTTTTACACCTATATTGCACAGCTGTAGGTGCAAGGCAGTGGGGAATGAAGCCATGAATGCTTCTGAATATGGAGATGGTGAGAACACAAGTTAAGTACGCTGAATGTGCGTCTTTTTCAAAACTAAGCTGTTAGAAAATGGTTGCATTTCTGTGTCAAAAATTCAGTGAAAATGTGTAGGACCAGCCAGTGCTAGAAACAGGATTCTGAACTGGCTGGCCCACTGAACTGAGGCAGCATGGTAATTCCTTTGTTACTCCAAAGAAAATGTCCAGAGCCATCTGAGTGTTCTATGAAAGGACCTTTCTCAACACCAGGGTCTCACACCATACAACTGGCATAGAATAAAACATCCACAGTAGTGCCCAGAAGCCCCAGTCAGGGATTAGGGCACCATTGTGCTCTGCAAAGTACACCCTCACATATACAAACACACCCCAACATCCTGTACCTGGCTCAAAGTACAGACTGTAAGGCTGATGAGACAATAGGTGGCTACACGCAGGCAGGTGGTAGAAGTAAAAGGAAAACGAAATGACTGTGATTAGTGAAATAATCAGTTGTCTCAGCACTTATTACTTAAAAGCTACATACAATTAAGTTAAGTACTTGGAGGATGGACTAATCTGAAGAAAAATATTGCACATAAAGTAACAGGTACAAATGCATCCTTTGGCATGGCCCATACAAGCTTAGCCCAGGACTAGTGCAAGAAAAGCTTCCAAGTGTCAAAGCAACACTGACAGATACTGATCCTGCTGCCCTGGATCTCTGAAAATGTTACCTCCAAAATACTAACTTCTATGAGTACACATAGTACTAGGAGCTCCTAGTAACAATAATTATAAATAATGCTAAACTGTTTTAAAAGAATTTTCCCTCATCTTCCCCACCTCTCTCTCCTTCAGGAAATCACCACATGCCTAAACATTTCCAAAAAACAGCTGGCTTGGAAAAAGTGAGTTGCAAGTATATTTCTCAGTGTTCCATCAACGGACTGCTGTAAGTGCCAGGATCCATCCACAGTGGAATTGACTTTAGAAGGGGGGGGGGGGGGAATCTTTCCTCTTGGGGTTAGAAGGGAGAGGAGAACTGAAATGGAAAACAAAATCCATCACTTTGTTTAGACTTGTGAGTAATAATTACTGAAGCCAGCTTTTCCACACAGAATGCTCTTGGTTTGTGTGGCCAGGATGTTTTGCCACCAAAATGTAGGAGGAGTAAATTGAAATCTGTTTTGAGGGCTCTGTGGTATGTTAATAGATTTTCTAAATTTAAAAATTTACTGGGCAAAATGCTTATGCTTCTGCAAGTGGGGGCACTTATATTTTTCTGTTTTTTGCCAAGCAGACCCAGACAGAAAGGGTACATAGTTTTAATGGTCTTTGATTAGGTTTCTGGGAAGAAAATATGAATCAAAGTCTACTGATTTTTGTTTTGCCTCTTGTGGTGTCTTCTGGCAGCATTACGCATGTATGTGTCTGTCTCACTGCTGAGACTCTGGTTGAAATTCTGTACATGTCTACAGATTGGAGCAGAAGCCTGTGATATTCCGAGAGCAATTAAAAACTGAATATGGCCTTTCTATCTTTTAAATCCCTTGCAGAAATGTGATGATTTGGGGAATCATGAACTTCATTCAACAGTTTTCATCACTGAGGCATTCATCAGCACATTAATAGTTCAAAGAGATTGTTGCTACAGTGCAAAGACAAAAAAGACATACTACGACACTGTTTGGCAATGTATTTCCTTATTGTTAAATAGCCTCAGCACCTGACTAGAAAATCTGATATTACACCTGAAGGCCATGGGCTGCAGTCTCCCCCCCCCCCCCCGTCCCAAAAAAGCACCCTTCAATAACAAGGAAAATGTCACCAAGACCAAGTTTTCCTCTTGCTTATGTGACTATATGAAGCTTTGCACACACAAATGTGAATTTGTGTATAAAAAACCTCGCATAAATTTCCAAGGCCAGTCTTTAAATTATGGTCCAATAAATATGGCTCAGAATGAATGAAGAATTCGCAGTGCAACTTGACAGTAATCTGAAGATCGGATACCCCTTTTAGAGCTATCTGATAGAAGAAAGGGTATAAATGCTGCTTACAAGTGAATGGAATACAGCCATCCTCAAACTATAGTAGTTATCACCTTGGTTCTTAAGATCAAAACTACTTTTTTCTTGGTGTGAAGATTTAAATAGAATATTTCAACAAACTAAATAGAGACAAAAGAGTAACATACTAATAGCCAACTGTCAAAGATGTGCTGTCTTCATAGGCACAATCTTAAATTACTTATTTAAAATTACTGCAATATCTAGCATCACGTGAAATAATCACTAAATTATATTTCATACTCTAACAAGCCCATGGTCAGCACTATTAAACCTTTAAGGACCCAGTATGTTAAAGAGGGATAACCCTTAAAACCTTTTTTTCCCCAGTTGGATGAAAAGGCTGAGCATAAAAACACTTCCCTAAAAAGCCCCTAGTAGCCCTTTCATTTCAGTAGCAATTCACAGCACTAATGAACTACAAGTAAATTTAAATCCTTATTCACAGTCACTTTGCAATCATGCCTTAAGAACTCCCAATGCTTAAGGTCCAGATTTCTTGGGGGCAAGGACTGAATTCCAGTCACTGATTGGGACAATACAAACTATTGTTTAATAAAATATGAGTATTCATTTTTAAAGCGCTCAATCTCTTTTCTGATGGTGCAAGGGGTAATAAAACAAGCTAGAGATTCCATAAGGTGCACAATGATTGCTCTTTTGATTTTTATTTACATTACGGGCATGCGTTGGATGAGAGTTCAGGCTGCAAACACAACTACATTTGAGAAGCTTTACATACATAAGCAGCTTCAACTGATGTGTGTAAATATCTGCAGGTTCAGGGGATAACATGGTTTTCTCAAGTTATTACCGTAACTCCTCACTTAAAGATGTTCCGGTTAACGTTGTTTCATTGTTACGCTGCTGATCAATTAGGGAACATGCTCGTTTAAAGTTGTGCAATGCTCCCTTATAACATTGTTTGGCAGGTGCCTGCTTGTTCACAGGAAGAGTAGCCCATTGCAGCTAGCTGGTGGGGGCTTGGAACCAGGATGGATGGGCAGCCCCCCTAAGTTCCCTGTGTGGCAGCAGCCCATCTATTGCCTCGCCCACTGCCATGTGCTGCTCCTGCCCTCTGCCTGGTGGGGGTGTGTGTGTGTGTGTGTTCGTTCGCTGGAATCCCCCTATTTACATTAATTCTTATGGGGAAATTGGATTCGTTTAACATCATTTTGCTTAAAGTAGCATTTTTCAGGAACATAACTACAACCTTAAGCAAGGAGTTACTGTATTTCACTCACCTTGAAATGGGAACAAGCAGCACATTGACAATAGACAGCTTCTCAAATTTGTTTACCAATGTAAAAAGAAAAGGAGTACTTGTGGCACCTTAGAGACTTCATCGAATGCATCCGACGAAGTGAGCTGTACCTCATGAAAGCTTATGCTCAAATAAATTTGTTAGTCTCTAAGGTGCCACAAGTACTCTTTCTTTTTACCAGTGTAGCTTCTGCAAGTACCTCTGTGTGCTCTTTGGAAATGTCAATTTGTAATTTATTTGACCGCAGCATCCCTCAGTGAATCATAGCAAATAATCCTATGCTTCCTTATGGCAACAGTGTCACAATTAAGTCAAGTTTCTCCTTTTGTCAGCGCTAGTTGAATTCCACTAACAGGAGGCTGTGTGAAAATGCAGCACAAGCACTTGCTACAAAGCTTAAGAAACAGAACTGAAAACAACTGAAACTGCCCTTGCATGTCAGTTAACTATTATTTTATTCTTTTAACCTTTAATTATAAAAACACTTCCGTCCCTGATGTCAGATGGACATGCTGCTGAAACAGTGATCTTTGCTGCTGGTTTTCCTATGCTCTCTTTGCAACTATAGCAACAAGAAAGCTGGAGGAAGGGAGAGGGGAAATACAGCCCTTAAGAGAAGCTCACAGTGCATGCATGAAATACTTTTGCAATAGTTTTCTTTCACTTTCTCTTTCAAAGAAATCTAAAGTCAGTGAAGCAGGATTACACAAGAACTCATCAAACTTGTGGTTTTATAACTCTGAAATCTGACAAGAAGGTTAGTCTGAGAGCACAGCAGTGAAGATACAGTACTGTCAACTTCAAGCGTTTAAAAATCATGAGTAGGCCTCAAAAGATCAGGAGACTGACTTAAAAATCATGAATACTTTTATATTGTGATGATTCTTATTTGCCTTCTGGTTGTTTAAGGTCTTTAAGGCAATGGCTTCTCAACTAGGGACTGGGAGCCAATGCTCACATTAGAGAAGTTGTCTCAAGAACAAAACTCCCCTTCCATTGACAATCCAGATTAAGCCAAACAGAAGAGAGAGTTGTTCTTAAAATATGACTGTCCAGACCCTGGTGCTCTCAACCTATTTACCAATGTGGGTCACTTAATTGGGTGACTGGGTGACAAAATGGAAGATGAAATTCAGTGTTGATGAGTGCAAAGTAATGCTGTCATAAATATAAAGGGAAGGATAACACCTTTCTGTATAAAGTGCTATAAAATCCCTCCTGGCCAGAGGCAACATCCTGTTACCTGTAAAGGGTTAAGAAGCTCAGCTAACCTGGCTGGCACCTGACCCAAAGGACCAATAAGGGGACAAGATACTTTCAAATCTGGGGGGGGGGGGGGGCTTTTGTTTTCCTCTTTGTTTACAGGGCTGTTCTATCTTGGGACAGAGAGGCCAGACAGAAATCCATCCACTACATAACTCCAACCCATCCTAATCCAAGTCTCCTATATTGTAACCAGTATAGGTAAACCAGGCAATGCGGATTAGTTTATCTTTTGTTTTATGTGAATTTTCTCCGTGTTGAGGGAGGTTTATTCCCGTTTTCTGTAACTTTAAGGTTTTGCCCAGAGGGGGAATCCTCTGTTTTGAATTTGAATATCCTGTAAAGTATTTTCCATCCTGACTTTCTAGTGATGATTTTTACCTTTTTTTTTTTTAAAAATAAAATCCTTCTTTTAAGAATCTGACTGATTTTTCCACTGTTCCAAGATCCAGTGGTTTGGGTCTTGGATGATTTTGTAACCAATTGGTTAGGATATTATTCTCAAGCCTCCCCAGAAAGGGTGTGTATAGGGCTGGGAGGGGGAAGGGGGGGGAAAGACGTCTCCAAGTAGTCTCTTTCCCTGTTCTTTGTTTAAAACGCTTGGTGGTGGCAGCATACTGTTCAAGGACAAGGCAAAAAGTTTGTACCTTGGGGAAGTTTTTAACCTAAGCTGATAAGAATAAGCTTAGGGGGGGTCTTTCATGTGGGTCCCCACCTCTGTACCCTAGAGTTCAGGGAAGGAACCCTGACAAATGCACATTGGAAAAAATAATCCCAACTATACATACAAAATAATGGGATTTAAATAGCAGTTACCACTCAAGAAAGATCTTGAAATCATCATGGATAATTCTATGAAAAACACCTGATCAATGTGCAGTGGCAGTCAAAAAAATCTAACACAATGTTAGGAACCATTAGGAAAGGGATAGATAATAAAACAGAAAATATCATAATGCCACTACATGGTATGCCCACACCTTGAATATTGTGTGCAGTTTTGGTCACTCCATCTTGAAAAAGATGCATTAGAATTGGAAAAAGGACAGAGTGACAACACAAATGATTAGGGGTAAGGAACACCTTCCATATTGGGGGGGAGGAATGGAAAGACAGGGACTGTTCAGCTTAGAAAATAGGTGACTAAGGGGGGCTATGGCAGAGGTTATAAATCATGACTGGTGTGGAGAAAGTGAATAAGGAAGTGTTGTTTACTCCTTCTCATAACACAAGAGCCAGGGGTCACCCAATGAAATGAATAGGCAGCAGGTTTAAAACAAACAAAAGGAAGTACTTTCTCACACAAGGCACAGTGGGTTCAAATCCCTATTAGATAAGTTCATGAAGGATAGGTTCATCAATGGCTATTAGCCAAGATAGCCAGGGACACAACATCATGCTCTGAGGGTCTCTAAACCTCCAACTGCCAGAAGCTGAGACTGGAGGACAGGGGATGGATCACTTTAAATTGCCCTATTTTGTTCATTCCCTCTGAAGCATCTGGCACTGGCCGCTGTTGGAAGACAGGATCAGGGGCTAGATGGATCATTGTCTGACCCTGTATAGCCATTCTTATGTTCTTAAGGAATTCAATATATCCTTTATTCTGGTTTTGTTCAAATCTACATAGGCACTCAGAACAAAGTGTCTGAATTGTGCTCTTATAGATTAGGCTTGTGGAGTCCCTTCTGGAGGCCTAAAGTGTGAACAGTACCTTGTCAGTGTGGCTTCTCACATGGCGGTTACTCAATTAATCAGAGACCACCAATGACTGGAAATAATGAGTCCTTGAGGACATAGTTCTGGTGAAGGGGTGGATAAGGGGTCTTAATGCCACTTCCCATTGCTGCTGGGTACAAAAGAAATCAAAGCTAGTTTGATTTTGTGAGCCTTTTCATAACCCTCAACTAGGTTTAATTAAGGAGTCTCTCTTCCAAGGACAATCCGTAATTGGCAGCTTAAGCTGTTGCACTGGTTGCTAGTGACTCCGAGAAAAGCTTCACTGTGTTCAGAGGTGTGTTGACTCCAAAGAAGGCTCAGGGACAATACATTCTCCTATCCTTGGGCTACACAGACTGCTTGCTCTGGAGCCCTCAATTGTTGATTAACTTCCTCAGAATAGGTTCAAAGAATTCTGTATGGAAAACCTACCCAGAGTGTTCTTGACAGATTTAATAGACCCTAACATGGATCAATGGCTTTCCTCAGGGCTGGAAGGGGTATGAGGGTGTTTTCAGGGAGGGAAGGGTACTTAACCTGCTGCTTTGGCTTTTTAAGTGATTGGATTGCTCAATGGTTGCTCTGACTGCCAGCTCCTCATCTCTCTTACAGAAGAGCAAGATACAAGGAGCTGGTATTACGGATCTTAATTTTCTAATGCAGTTAGCCCTTTTTAACTGAGATGCTCTCAAAGTCAGGACGTTTGGGGACAGAGCAGACTGCTTCTATGAAGGCACTGGCCCTAAATCCCTGCCAAGTCTTCCTTTCCAGATGTAGAAATAAGACCCTCCCATAATGTGCAGCACTCAAGGAGACTGAGAAGACTGAGGTAGGAAAGTTGCTTATAGAGGGAAGTCCAAGGAGGGAGGAATTCTGCCTCCCCAAGTTAAGTGGTATTGTCAGGGTTGGCGCTTTGAGGAGGAACTGAAGTAATCTGCTGGCAAAAAGGATAGTCTCAACTCAGGGCTGACCCTGGCATAAGCTAGTACATCTCTTTTTTGGTTCTATTCTTCAGCTCATTGGACCTCTACTTACCTACTTTCTAGGGAAGAGCATGCTCCATTGTAGCAGGGCAATAAGTAGCTCAAGCAGTTAAAGCCACCTAGAAGTTTGAAGAAAAAGGAAGGAGTGCTACTTCCTGGAAAAACAAACATTCAGCGAAATTGGACAATAAGGGGCAAGAGGCCCAAGGTAGCAGAAGCTCAGAAACTGCCTGACTGCTCCGAGGCATGAAGGCAGAATTCTGGAGAAATGCAGTTAGGGGATGGGATCTGAGAATGGAATACTGGACAACTAATATATTACCCAAATAATATTGAAAACAAAAAGTTACCATTGTAAAAAGCAATCTCTTCATACACAAACTATAAATCATTGACTAATGATTAACATGCTATGTTGCAGTGGGCCCAGAAGCAGTAACATGAACTGACTGTCCATATACACAATACCTGCCTCTTATTACAATCAAATCCATTCCTCTCACTTTCAAATGTGGGGTTGAGCTCTTTAGCAATATGACTATCTGCACCACTTGTTCATATGATACTCAAAATGAATGCTTGCATGGTACATGCCTGTGCTTAACAACATTGGCTGTATAGCACAAATTTTAGTCATCTTTTTAATTGGCATTTCCATTCCAGTTTTGATGAAGTGGTGCTGCCATGTGCTTATTGTCCCCGTGCTGCTTTTCAGTAGCAACCAAAGAACAGGGAGGTCTGCAGGTGTTATTACCCCGTTGCACTTCCAACGTGATATCAATAGAATAAAAAGGGAAAGCAGCTATTCTCTGATTCTTTCCATTCCTGCCTTAGATCCCACTTAAATTTCAAAGTAGGCCTGACCCGGTGGAGCTGCCTTGGAGGAATTTCAGTGGGGACATCAGGGCATGAGTGGGAACGTGACACAAAATTGAGGCCTTACTGGCTAGTCCTTACATTGATGGCTCCCCTCTATTCAAAGAATAGAGAGAAGAGTGTCTAGCAAACAGTGGTCCTGACCCATGACAACGGCCCCTAGGTGCTACGGTAATACAAATAACTAACAAACAACAACAGTTGCATATGTTATGCTTATGTCTTCTCTTGGTTGGACTCCTATTGCAGTTACATGGACTGAGTGGGGAAGGGTGGCCACAAAGCTTAAAAGAAGGGTAGTTCTAAAAGATCAGTCACTGAAACATGCTACTGATGTGAGAGGACAAAGGGGAAACTGCACAGGCAGAGAGCGCGATCTGCTGCTAAGCTTCGCTTTTTAACGCGGCTTGTGGGAAAATACAATGGGAAGGAGCCTATGGATTTTGGGAGAAAATAGACCCATCTTCCATTCTTTGTTGCTACCATTCACACGGTTGTGCTGTGCATTATCCTCCCTGTTGTAGTTTTCACCACTTTTCTCTCAGGGCAGAGTAAAAAATGAATTTGGCATTGGGCCTGAAAATAACTCTAGCTGAGGGCCATGACACAGCAAAAAAGAAAAACAAAACAAAAAACCTCACACACGCAAAGGAAGAAAACTGCTTAGCCGACACAGGAAGAGAAACACAATTTATCATGAAAAAACAACTGCTCCTCCCACATAAACTGCTCAGACTGTACAAAAGTTTAGACCTAAAGATGGATCAGTCAGGAAATAACTAGTTCTGGTATTTTGTGAAGGACACTTGATTAAAACTGAACACCTGAGGTCAATCTGGCATATCATTAATTTTTTGTAAGTCCAGCATTTCTGTGAGGCTAAATTTTGGTATGCGGTGGGGAGCGAGGGAGGAGAGGCAGAGGGAATCTATTGCTGTTTCCCACATTGGTTGCCCTTGCTGTTTCAGTGCACAGGACTTAACACAGGCTACACTAAGGGCATCCACTAAATGACCCCCTGGGTGAGATAAGGGTGTGGCCACAATCCTGCCTTCATTGCACACATTTGACGCTGGTGGGCTCTGATGTGAGCAAGTGCAAGCTATGGCTTTTCCTAAGTAGCAGCAAGAGTCACTGGAGGCTGTGTTGCCAGCAGCATTCCTAGAGACATTATACCTGCTCCTGCACTAGGCATAGAACGTCCTGCCATACAACACACTGCTGGCCTACTAACCCCATTCAGTGCAACTCTGGCACTTGGATCCTTAATTGTACCTGAGCCCTTTTAGCATGTCTAGTCAGTATACTATGAATTCATTCTAATACTTGCATGTACATCCAAGCATTTTAAAGCACTTTGCATGCATTACAACAGTGGCCCAAAGCAGCATGTTAATTGTGAATAGCAGAACCTAACTAACGAGAACTGAGGCTGTGTACTCCTACATTATTGATACAAATACCGAATGCTGCTGGATAAAGCAAGACGCACATTAAATGTATTAAAGGATGCACCTTATGCAAGAAACAAGAGATCTCTACTCCAATGAACGGCTAAGGTCTTGTGTCTTCTAGAAAATAGCACCAGTTTAATTCAAATCAGATGATTAAACCAGCGCAAACCCGTGAGTGGACACTGTTATTTTGGATTAAGAGTGAGTTATTCTGGTTTATTGTAAACTGATCCTTAATCCATTTAAGATTAATGGAAATAAACCCTGGCTACAAACCATAAGTGTCCACACAGGCTTTTGTGGTCGTGTAACTAATGTGTTTTGAAATTGCAGCTTGAGTTAAACTCATGGAATTTTCTTATGTGGGCAAGACCTGGAGGGTAGAGAAGTCAATGGGACTTGTGCTTTAGAAAAGTCCCCCGAAGGACATTGGCTGTACACAAAACATGATGTAGCACCTATGGTGTATTCTCCCATGTCACAAACAGGACATTTCTTTTTCTTCAAATATATATTTCTCTTGTAAAACACCCTCAATTCTATTAAAAGTTGCACCAAAGAGTGGACTTCAGCTGGTAAATATACACCTCCATAAATTCAGGCTAACTGATGTATAGCTATTGTACACAAAGACATCATATGCACAGACACAGGCATGCACACACACTTTCAGTGGGGGTGGAGAGGAGCACACTATGTTAGCTCAACAGGTAACAAATGTCTGCAGTTGTTTTGCTGAAGTACAAGTCATCTAATGGGAGAAAACATGGGCTAGCAGTTGATGTACATGAGCTGACGTAGAGAGGTTTGGATCTTTTTCTTAACTCAGCCACAAACTTGTGCAACTCCTTAACACTTTGTTCACTTTGCGGATTGAGAGTTTGAGGATGAATGAACCATATAATGGGAAGTTAATACTGAAAAACTACTATTATGTAAATAGATAGAAGAGCCTCAAATGAAACACTGTTCAAATTTGGTCACCCAACTTAAAAGAAATAGGCCCCAAGAATAATTAGAGGCTTGACGTTTCCTTAGTATGAGGAGGAATTAAAGAGTAATGGGATTTCTTAGTTTAGAAAGGACACAGAGGAACCAAGGGATGGTGGTAAAGCTGGGTGCTCCTATCTGTCTTATTTCATAACATAGGAACAAGGGGAAAGTAAATGAAATCGGAATGCAACAAATTTTCTCTCAGCCAGATACATAGCATGAGGTACTCATTGCCACAAAATAGTACTGGGGCCAAGTGCTTCGTGGGTTTCAGAAAAGGATTAGACATTTACACAAACAACATTACCCCCAGTTGTGAGATACGATAAAAACTATAAGGGATATAAACCTTCAACCTCAGTGTAGAGGCTAACCTCTAAGATAAGGGCTAGGAAGAGCCTTCTCCCATGCACAAGCTATTCCATAACTGTCACTCTAGGGATGCTATCATACACCTTAAGTATCAGATACTGGCTACTGTCAAAACGGGCTAGTAGACTAGACAGACCACCGGTATTATCCGGTATGGCAGTTTCAATGTTATCATATTCTGTTTCAGGACTCAACCCACTTGTAAACTGAAGATGTTTGCAAAGTACTTTGAGAGAGCATCAATAAGTAGAAACTATTATCCTAAGTTTCTGAAAAGTAGCCTAACCATCTTCAGCACAACTAAAATATTACACAAAAACAAGTAAACCTACTGTTCAAATGTTGGTTCATTTAAAAATCAGTTTTTTACAATAATTTGAAAACATATTTTGTAAAGCTAACCTTATAAAATAAGAGCTTGTCTACATGATGGAATAAAGTGTCTCTACAGGGGTGTGTTTCTAAAGCACACTAATGTGCTGGACATTAATTGGTCTGTGTGAACCCTGCTGGTGTGTAATAAAGGTTCCCTAGTGAGTTTTAATGCAGTGCTATTTATCTGTAAATCTCCAAATGTTTTGACATGAATATCAGTTATTATTCCTATTATACAGATAGGGAAACTGAAGGACTTAGATAAAATACATAAAATAAACTGTACTACTAAGGCAAATAAGATGTTCTATATTCAAGTTTGCAAACCAATCAGTGTTTCCCCAATTAAACTAAGGATGAGATTTTCAAAAATGCCTCAGAAATTTAGCCATCCAACTATCATTGACTTTCAATGGCAGCTGGCAACCTAAATCTCTTTGACACTTCCAAGCATCCTCCCCTACATGGTATTGGATGATGTGCGCTACCTAGGCAATTCCATTCTGCTAAAACAAATTGTGTCAAGTTGTTTATTTGAGGCAGACAGCAATACTGGTTTGTGGGGGTGTTTCCGATCTCTCCTAGCCAACTGGCACATTGCTTCAACTACAATATGTAATTTACCAAAAGGGAACAGCACAAAACCTGTCAGTTCTGGAATCCATAATGATGTGACATGTATGACCGATCCCTAACTTCTCACTGTTTGCTGCACGAGATAGGTTAAACCCACTTAATGCATTCCTTGTGATATGCTGCTTTCTGTTAATGTTTAAAGGTGCACCCTTCTAGTAAGTCTTTAACATTTACAGCTCCTGGAAGACCGCCTTTGGCCAGATATTGTTTGAGTTTTGTTTTGTCCCTCCTGTTCCAACTCCATTGCCAGGATCTCCAATGTAGCTGGATCATTTCAATTTCATTTTAACATTTAAAGAGATAAATAGGAAAACTGCTGTGTGCCATTGCTGAAGCTGGCACATCTTGGGGGCTGAGGCAGGCTTGAGCCATGTGGATTGCCCATCCCCTGCCTTTAAGACAAGCATAGGACTCTCCCTCCCCTGTGCGAGGAAAAGACATGCCCAAGAGCCACCTTCATATCCTCTTGGGAGCTTCTTTTTGGTGTCTCCCAGCAGGAGGCAGAGTGTTCCCTAGGAGGAAAAGTGGGAGGATGACGCTCAAACTGAGCAATGACTGTGGAGATGTTAGATTATTGGTGGTTATCGGAGATGGAGAAACTGACAGTATATTCTGTACTTGGGGTAAGCTGTTCTTGTGGTTAGGTCTTTCGAACAGGGACTCTGTTCTATTCTGCGTGTGTATGAGCTAAGCTAACCATACATGCAGATTGGGGTTGACTAAAACATTTTGTGAACTTGTGTTGAATTTGCTGAATTATTTTGGTCCCAAAAAAATAAAAAAAACAATCTGAAGAAATCAAAACCTTTTGACATTTACTAAACAAAAATTTTGATTTTTCAATTTTCTAATTTCAAATTTTAGTTCAATTTAAAAAAAAAACCCTAAAACTAAACAAAGTGAAAAAATTGGGGCCGGGGGGGGGGGGGGGGGGGGGGACACGCACAGTTTGGCCACTGAACCAAAAATATCAGTTATTCACACAGCTCTATTCTGCATTCAGTGATGTTGCCTGCAGTTGAAAAACAGATCTTATTAAAGCCTAATTCAGGCACAAGAATTATAACAAATATTCCCAGCTTCTATATCCTGAAAGACTCTAAGCAGAGCCACAGAAACCTGTTTTCCTTGAGAGCTTCTTTGTGGTGATCAACTGGAACTGAGCGAGAGAAGCTAACTTTGAGAACCCTCTCTGCCCGGTGGAAACGAAGGCCAAATAAAACAAACCAAATGTACACCGAAAAGAAAAGGAAGTGGCTTGAGAAGAAATGTCACTAAGGTTGTGGGTAGCATATTTAATTCTAATCCAAGGAAATATTAGGAAATAAAAGCAAAGTTAAAAAAACCTTTTGGACCAGTGATATAAAGAAGTTAGGCCAAATCCAGCTTTTCTGTGTGGGTGCAACTCCACTGAGGTCAATAGCTACACAAGGGCTGAATTCGGCCTCTGCTGGCTATACAACTACATCAGTGACAGAAAAGGGCTAATCCATTTAAATGGTCAAATTAAAAATGCCCACAGTTAGTACTCAGTTAGCCCTTTTTATCATAAGTCTATATTGATAACCCTTTTCTAATCTGGCTATTTTATAGATATATCTCATCTTTACACGGATAAGCTGTTCCCAGTACTAACTTGTATATTTTTTTTTATTTCTGAAATATTTTGGCTTGGATGGATATCAGTGGTTCTAAACCAAATGTAAGAATGATTTTGTAACTGTACTGGCATGGGAGGGGGGAATTAAATGTTAACAAACATGCAGGTTTTTTTTTTTTTAAAACCAAGTTTTGACCTGACTACAGTTGAAGCATAGGTTAAACTCAGTGGCCTAGAATGGAAATTGAGTGGTCCAAGGACTTGGCAATAAAGGTGTCGTAACAGTTTGGATCTACTTGTAAATGCTGCATTGAACAAAAATACAGATTACTAACAGGATGTAAATTTTCTCCCTCCCTGAAGTAAATAATCTCAAGAGTCAGTTGTAGTATTATCTATGTAGGATTCAATTTACCCATTGCCCTGCAAAGTTATTTGCAATACTGTAAAGAGGGTGTAAAATGCTATTGCAGAACTGATAATAGTTTGCACCCACTTTGCATTGGTATAAATAACTAGAAAGTTTAGGGCAATAGGTAAGCTTACCAGAGCTGTGCATGGTGCCATACGGGTAAATGAGAGATCTCTCTTACTGGATGATTCAATTCCAAGTTCAACAAAAACATTACAAACATAAGTAGAAAAAAAGAGGAAGAGAAGGAGAATGGCAGGGGAAGATGGTGGGACAGGAGTACACTTCACGTGGCAGTGTGGTTTCTCTACAGCTATGGAATTGTGTATATTGGTTGTTTTACATATTTCTTTTTGAGTATGTTAGAGAAATTTTAAACTTTGCAAAATAGTTCTAGTAGATATATATAAGGACCAGATTCTGCCACTCTTACCTCACACTGAGTTGAATCTTTGGGTCTGATCCTGAAACTATGCATGGGTGAATCTCTGCACCTGCATGAAGTCTCACTAAAGTCACTGGCGCTCCACAGGGGTTTGCCACATGGATTCAAGTGCAGGGTTGGGGCTTGACCCTGTGAGTATTCCCACAGAAATCAAAGGGCTGTTTGCAGAATAAGGTACTACTCTGCGTAAATAAAGGTGGTAAATCTGGATCTACATGTTTAATCTAGTTTATGTCTAATTTAAATTACTTGTAATATTTATAGTTATTAGATTATTTGGGAAAGTTACTAATGGGCTTGAGTCTCCTCACACCACTTTGACACCAGTGTCACAATGTTGATGCAAGTGGAATTACCCAGTGAAGATGAGAGAAGAATCAGGACCCGTGATCTTTAATTAATTACAACATTGCATACAATATCTATTTCCCTGTTCCAAGGCTCTGCACCTTACAAATCTTCTCCCTCCACTTAGAATACAGCAGTGCTATCGGGAAAAACTATTTAACAAGGCCCTTCTGAACTTGGTGATGAGAAAGGAGAGGTTAGTTATAGAAGGGCTGTACTTTGAAATGACAAAGTCTACATCTTTAGTTCAGTTCACAATCAAGCTGGCAATCTTACAGGCAATGGATTGATCGATCTCTCTCTCTCTCGCTCGTTCTCTCTCTGTATTATGTAATTCAGCATGTTTGTCTAACCCAGTGTTTATTCAAATCACTAAAGATGTATGGAAAAATCTGTCAGGACTTGGAACTCACTTTTTTTTTTTTTAAACCACAATGCCCACCTCCAACATGCCAAACCTGCTAACCCTTCACTTCTTCTCTTCCCCCCCCCCCACCGAAATGGCTGAGGGGAAATTTAGTGCCCATGAAAAAGACTAAGATCAACTGGCTAGAGCCAGGCATGGAGTGAGCAAGCACCACACTTCCAGTCTTCATCTAGCACTTCAAAGCTGGGGGCCCTGTAGAAGCAGCCTCTTTCCAGTTAGTGTGAATGATTAAAAGGTGCATCTTTACGTTGTCATAGATGCACAGATTCCAAAGCTGTAAGGGATCATTGTGGTCATCTAATGTTATGTATAACATCCAGGTCAGATTGGATGTTTTTCTAAAAGATGGCTCAGGGCAGAAACTTTATTCATTTTGTATCCTTAAGGACACTGAACACATGGCCATTAGTTATTGAAATATTGACAATTAATATGAAACTGCAACAACAGATCTGCTCAGTAGGATCAGTGGTACTCTAATAGAGGAAGCAAGGAATAGGTGATGGACAGTGCAATAAGCATCAGGCCATGTCAACATGTTGTGATATATAGAGAAACCATAAAAAGAAAAGGAGTACTTGTGGCACCTTAGAGACTAACAAATTTATTAGAGCATAAGCTTTCGTGAGCTACAGCTCACTTCATCGGATGCATTTGGTGGAAAAAACAGAGGAGAGATTTATATACACATACACACACACACACAGAGAACATGAAACAATGGGTTTATCATACACACTGTAAGGAGAGTGATCACTTAAGATAAGCCATCACCCACAGCAGGGGGGGGAAAGGAGGAAAACCTTCCATGGTGACAAGCAGGTAGGCTAATTCCAGCAGTTAACAAGAATATCAGAGGAACAGTGGGGGGTGGGGTGGGGGGGAGAAATACCATGGGGAAATAGTTTTACTTTGTGTAATGACTCATCCATTCCCAGTCTCTATTCAAGCCTAAGTTAATTGTATCCAGTTTGCAAATTAATTCCAATTCAGCAGTCTCTCGTTGGAGTCTGTTTTTGAAGCTTTTTTGTTGAAGTATAGCCACTCTTAGGTCTGATCGAGTGACCAGAGAGATTGAAGTGTTCTCCGACTGGTTTTTGAATGTTATAATTCTTTACGTCTGATTTGTGTCCATTCATTCTTTTACGTAGAGACTGTCCAGTTTGGCCAATGTACATGGCAGAGGGGCATTGCTGGCACATGATGGCATATATCACATTGGTAGATGCGCAGGTGAACGAGCCTCTGATAGTGTGGCTGATGTGATTAGGCCCTATGATGGTATCCCCTGAATAGATATGTGGACAGAGTTGGCAACGGGCATTGTTGCAAGGATAGGTTCCTGGGTTAGTGGTTCTGTTGTGTGGTGTGTGGTTGCTGGTGAGTATTTGCTTCAGATTGGGGGGCTGTCTGTAAGCAAGGACTGGTCTGTCTCCCAAGATCTGAGAGAGCGATGGCTCGTCCTTCAGGATAGGTTGTAGATCCTTGATGATGCGTTGGAGAGGTTTTAGTTGGGGGCTGAAGGTGATGGCTAGTGGCGTTCTGTTATTTTCTTTGTTGGGCCTGTCCTGTAGTAGGTGACTTCTGGGTACTCTTCTGGCTCTGTCAATCTGTTTCTTCACTTCAGCAGGTGGGTACTGTAGTTGTAGGAATGCATGATAGAGATCTTGTAGGTGTTTGTCTCTGTCTGAGGGGTTGGAGCAAATGCGGTTATATCGTAGCGCTTGGCTGTAGACAATGGATCGAGTGGTATGATCTGGATGAAAGCTAGAGGCATGTAGGTAGGAATAGCGGTCAGTAGGTTTCCGATATAGGGTGGTGTTTATGTGACCATCGCTTATTAGCACCGTAGTGTCCAGGAAGTGGATCTCTTGTGTGGACTGGTCCAGGCTGAGGTTGATGGTGGGATGGAAATTGTTGAAATCATGGTGGAATTCCTCAAGAGCTTCTTTTCCATGGGTCCAGATGATGAAGATGTCATCAATGTAGCGCAAGTAGAGTAGGGGCATTAGGGGACGAGAGCTGAGGAAGCGTTGTTCTAAGTCAGCCATAAAAATGTTGGCATACTGTGGGGCCATGCGGGTACCCATCGCAGTGCCGCTGATTTGAAGGTATACATTGTCACCAAATGTGAAATAGTTATGGGTCAGGACAAAGTCACAAAGTTCTGCCACCAGGTTAGCCGTGACAGTATCGGGGATACTGTTCCTGACGGCTTGTAGTCCATCTTTGTGTGGAATGTTGGTGTAGAGGGCTTCTACATCCATAGTGGCTAGGATGGTGTTTTTAGGAAGATCACCAATGGACTGTAGTTTCCTCAGGAAATCGGTGGTGTCTCGAAGATAGCTGGGAGTGCTGGTAACGAAGGGCCTGAGGAGGGAGTCTACATAGCCAGACAATCCTGCTGTCAGGGTGCCAATGCCTGAGATGATGGGGCGTCCAGGATTTCCAGGTTTATGGATCTTGGGTAGCAGATAGAATACCCCAGGTCGGGGCTCCAGGGGTGTGTCTGTGCAGATTTGTTCTTGTGCTTTTTCAGGGAGTTTCTTGAGCAAATGCTGTAGTTTCTTTTGGTAACTCTCAGTGGGATCAGAGGGTAATAGCTTGTAGAAAGTGGTGTTGGAGAGCTGCCTAGTAGCCTCTTGTTCATACTCCGACCTATTCATGATGACGACAGCACCTCCTTTGTCAGCCTTTTTGATTATGTCGTCAGAGTTGTTTCTGAGGCTGTGGATGGCACTGTGTTCTGCATGGCTGAGGTTATGGGGTAAGCGATGCTGCTTTTCCACAATTTCAGCTCGTGCACGTCGGCGGAAGCAGTCTATGTAGAAATCCAGGCTGCTGTTTCGACCTTCAGGAGGAGTCCACCCAGAATCCTTCTTTTTGTAGTGTTGGCAGGAAGGTCTCTGTGGGTTAATATGTTGGTCAGAGGTGTGTTGGAAATATTCCTTGAGTCTGAGACGTCGAAAATAGGATTCTAGGTCACCACAGAACTGTATCATGTTCGTGGGGGTGGAGGGGCAAAAGGAGAGGCCCCGAGATAGGACAGATTCTTCCGCTGGGCTAAGAGTATAGTTGGATAGATTAACAATATTGCTGGGTGGGTTACGGGAACCAGACTGCTGAATTGGAATTAATTTGCAAACTGGATACAATTAACTTAGGCTTGAATAGAGACTGGGAATGGATGAGTCATTACACAAAGTAAAACTATTTCCCCATGGTATTTCTCCCCCCCACCCCACCCCCCACTGTTCCTCTGATATTCTTGTTAACTGCTGGAATTAGCCTACCTGCTTGTCACCATGGAAGGTTTTCCTCCTTTCCCCCCCCTGCTGTGGGTGATGGCTTATCTTAAGTGATCACTCTCCTTACAGTGTGTATGATAAACCCATTGTTTCATGTTCTCTGTGTGTGTGTGTATGTGTATATAAATCTCTCCTCTGTTTTTTCCACCAAATGCATCCGATGAAGTGAGCTGTAGCTCACGAAAGCTTATGCTCTAATAAATTTGTTAGTCTCTAAGGTGCCACAAGTACTCCTTTTCTTTTTGCGAATACAGACTAACACGGCTGCTACTCTGAAACCTGTCAAGAGAAACCATAGCATCTGTTTTCACTAGCAGCATGAGTCAGAAGCCATGTGATCAAGAGCATCTGCACAGAAATTGGAAACAGATGTCTGCTAGTGGGCAAAACAAGAATTTTAAAAAAGAGTCCGACCTAAAAGAGGTATCTTTAGGTTTTCATAGATACACCGATTCCAAAGCCATAAGGGATCACTGTGGTCATCTAATCTGACCTCTTGTATAACACCAGCTAGAGAACATCCCCAAAATAATTCCTAGAGTGCATCTTTTAGAAAAGCTTCCAATCTTGATTTAAAAAAAAAAAAAAAACAATCAGTGATGGAGAATTCACCACAAACCTTGGTAAATTGTTCCGAAGGTTGATTACTCTCAACCTTAAAAAATGTATGCCTTATTTCCAGTCTGCATTTATCTAGCTTCAACTTTCAGAGATTGGATCATATTATACCTTTCTCTTCTAAATTAAAGAGCCCATTATTAAACGTTTGTTCCCCACGTAGATACTTACAAACTGTAATCAAGTCACCCCTTAACTTTCTCTTTGTTAACCTAAATAGATTGAGCTCTTTGAACCTATCACTATCAGGCTTGTTTCCCTGAATCATTCTCATGGCTCTTCTCTTAACACTCTCCAATTTATCATCAACACCCTTCTTGAACAGTGGTCACCAGAACTGGACACAATATTCCAGCAGCAATCATACCAGCCCAAATACAGAGGTAAAATAAATTTTTCTACTCCTACTCAAGATTTCCGTTTATGCATCCAAGAAACACATTAGCCATTTTGGCCACAGCTTTGCACTTGGAGCTCATGATCAGCTGAATATCCACCATGGCCCCTCAATGTTTTTTTCAGAGTCACGGCTTCCCTGGTTAGAGTCCCCCATTTTGTACGCATGACCTACATTCTTTGTTGCTAGATGTATACATTTAGCCAAATTAAAAAACATATTGTTTGCTTGCACCCAGCTTACCAAGTGAGCCAGATTGGTCTGTATCAGTTACATGTCCTCTTCATTATTTACCACTCCTCCAACTGTTGGGTCATCTGCAAGTTTTCAGTGATAACTTATTTTTATTAATCTGGAAGAAAAATAATTAAATAGCATAGGGCCAAGAATCTATCCTTGCAGGACCCCACTAGAAACACACCCAATCGATGATGATTACCCATTTACAATTATATTTTGAGACTTATCAGTTAACCAGTGTGACAGAGGCCCATTGTGACAACTGGCAAAGGGTTCACTGTTCTTTACAAGCATCTCCTGTCTCAGACCTGTCAAACTCACTACACCTGATGCAACTGCTTTCATCATATTCATCCATAAAGGGTAACATGTGAGGTCTCTACTACAAACTTGTAACTCATCAATGCTCAATCATTGCGAGATGTGTTTAGAGGTAGTATTTAAGAAATAATGAAACTATACTAAAAATTATGCCCTTATGGTCTTGGAGTGAAAGTGAGTCACCAAGGAAAATATGTCTCAGTGCTGGCCCATTCAAGCAGGAGGGATTTGTTCCGGGCTAGCTGATTATGTAATGTACTGCTCAGTCATGCACCGTTGCAACAATCCAGAAAAGTAATGGAAAACCATCAAAAGGTAAACTATACACAACTAAATCACTTGGAAGTGGAAAGTAATTATACAACAGAGAGGGGATAGCCGAGTCTGTGAATAAAGATAAAAGATGATTCATTACATTACAGGATAGAGAAAAACTCTGTATCCATTCACTGATGAGCTACCTTGAAACAACGAGAAAGAGAAGATTGAACCCTGGCTCCTTGAAGCTAATAGATGCTGCAGCAGACTGGACTCTGGGGTAAGGATCTAATTTATTATATAGGAAAAGGTAACTTTTAATAAGTGTAGTCCCTAATTCATGTCTTATGAATTTGTTTTGTATGTAATCATTTGTTTCCATCACTCATGCTTGTTTCTATTAAATCTCTGTTCTTTCTTAAAATAAATTTCCTTTGGTTTTACTATAATTGAACTCAAGTGCCGGGTGTGACACAATAGCGTTGGGCTCAGGTAAAACTGGTAATCTCAGATGCACCATTTCTTTGGGAATGGAGGACCTAGGATTTCTGTGGGTAACCAGTGATCAGGGGCTAGATACCACAGGGCGATAGTTTGAAGGAGCTTGGGGGCTGAGTGCATCTATCGTCAACTAGCAGGCCAGGTATAAGTCCAAGGGAGAATGCTTGAGTGGTTGACAGCTCCCTAACATAGCCAGCCTAACACTGAGCTGGCACAGGTAAGAGTCACTCATGCTGGAGGAAGTTGGCAACAAGATGACTCACAGGCCTGGGTACCCCAAGAATCACCACAATCAGCTTTTAAACCATTTAATTTATGCCATGTCAATTTGATAACTTTTTAGATTTTTAATCAACAAATCATGAGGTACCAAGTCAAATGCCTCACTGAAATCTAAGTATATTACATCAACACTATTACCTTTATTAGCCAAACTTGTAATCTCATCAAAAAAAGATACATCAAGTTAGTCTGACAGGATCTGTTTTCCATAAACCCATGTTGAAAGGCATTAAATATATTACCCTCCTTTAATTCTTTATTAACTGAGTCCCATATCAGCCACTCCACTATCTTGCCCAGGATCAATGTCAGACTGACAGGCCTATAATTAACCAGGCCTTCCCATTTATCTTTTTTAAATATTGTCACAGGATTAGCTTTCTTGCAGTTTTCTGGAACTTCCCTGGCATTCTAAGACTTTCTGAAAATCAACACTGATGGTTCAAGCGAGCTCTTTTAAAAAAACTCTTGGATGCAAGTTATCCAGACCTGCTGATTTAAAAATGTTTAACTGTAGTAGCTGCTGTTTAGCATATGCTGAATGGAGACTTTGTTTTTAACTAATGCTGCAATTGTAAAATAAAGAATTCCTACTTCAATATCAATTTTTTTTTTAAACAAACACAAACTGCTGTTTCCCCTACTCCTGGGCTTGTAAACGACCCCCAAAAAATGCAAGTTATGAGATACTAAAAGTGCAGTTTCAAAATCATATTCTAGAATATTATGCAACATTCTAATACGGATTATATAGAATCTAGTGTCATGCTTAAACCTGGGCAAACAAATTTATCTGGCAAATTTAGTTTTCTGTTTATGAATTATCCACAATAGCCTTAATTTTGCTGAATAATTTTGAAATACTAACCAATACAAAATGTTTTATGCAAACATTCATCCCATGGATGATGAACTGTTCACTCTGACCACTATTCTAAATACTCATGATAAATAACTCGCGAGGTAGGAGACCAGTCAGTCACGCAGTCCACGATACAGTTTCTGTTCCCTAGGAGGACGCCAAGACAATACCAAGGCTGCATTTAGTTTCAAAATAATCATACCAACATTTCCCAAGTGAATTTCACACATGCACATTTGATCAAGACTCACTTTCCTTGAACATTCTCATGAACACATTTTTCTTGTACAAATATTCAAAGGGAATGATTAAAAAAGACCATCAAAGCAAATTTGTGTGGTTTTGTTTTTGTCACAGAGCAATGCCCAGTATTAACTCCGACCTTACAAGACTACATTTAGTAATCTGATATGAATTAAAATCTTAGGTTAGATCTTTGCTACTTACGCTGACGCTTACTTTATTATGTAAAGTAAAATAGCATTCATTTCTAGGGACTACATGTGAAAAAGGGAAACGAGGTAGCAATGTAATTTTAGGGCTTGACTGTGTTCTTCCACCTGCAATTTTGATAGCCCAACCTTCCGCACCTCTTCAGGGAGCATCTAGAATGTTGGTTCTTGTTGGTCCCTGACTGCAAAGGGGATCAAGTACAGTAAAATCAAAAACAGAGCCGCTCAGCACTTCAAACTGGGTTTGGCCAAGTAGCAAGATTGTAGAGCCATGGCCCCATCTCATGCACACTTGCTAGCTGGCAGCTGGTGCTGCGGGAATGCATGCTGCATTACAGATAGGTCTGCTGATCATTTCTAATCTCATTCTCACCAGCACTCTTATCTCTGTAGGAAACAGAATGCATGTCTTCACTGCTGTTTGTACTGTACAGCTCTACGTCCCACTTCAGCCCTTTCAAACACAGACTCAGTCTCCAAGGCTAGAAGAGACTAGCATGGTTACTTAGTCTGACTTCCTGCACATGGCAGATTAAAGAACCACGCTCATCCACTCCCGTAACAGACCCCAACCTCTGGCTGAGTTACTGAAGTCCTTAAATCATGATTTAAAGACTAAGTTACAGAGAATTCACCATTTACTCTAGTTTAAATCTGCAAATAACCCAGGACCCATTCTGCAGAGGAAGGCAAAAAACCCAACCAGGTCTCCAACAATCTGACCCAGGGAAAAATTCTTTCCTGACCCCAAATATGGCAGTCACTTGGACCCTGAGCATTTTGGCAAGAACCAACAGCCAGACACCTGGGAAAGAAGCCCTCCCACCTAGTATCCCATCACTGGCCACTGGGGATATTTGCTGTTAGCAGTCACAGATCAGCTACATGCCATTATTGGCAGTCTCATCATACCATCCCTAGCATAAACTTACCAAGCTCAGTCTTGAGGCCAGTTAGGTTTTTTGTCCCCACTGCTTCCCTTGGAAAGCTGTTCCAGAACTTCATTCCTCTGATAGTTAGAAACCTGCAGCTCCCATTGGCTGGGAACAGCAAACTGCGGCCACTGGGAGCTGCAAACAGCCATGCAAATGTAAACAGTCTGGCAGCCCGCCCGCAGCCCACCACTGATTTAAAGACTAAACTTGCTGAGGGCCAGCCTATATCCATTTGTTCTTGTGTCAACATTGGTGCTTAACTTCAATAACCCCTCTAGGATTTATCCATCTGATGTATTTAGAGAGAGCAATTATATCTCCCCTCAGCTTTTTTTTTTTTTGTTAAGCTCCTTGAGTCTCCTCTCGTAAGGCGGTGATTTTCCCTTCCTCTGATCATCCTAGTAGCCCTTCTCTGCACCTGTTCCAGCTTCAATTCATCTTTCTTAAACATGGGAGCCAGAATTGCATACAGTATTCCGGATGAGGTCTCGCCAGTGCCTTATATAATTTTAATAAAACTTGCCTATCTCTAGGGAAATACATCACCTGTTACAGCTTAGCATTGCATTAGCTTTTTTCATGGCCATCCTGTGATCAACCAATAAGTCCAGGTCTTCTTCTGTCGCTTCCAACTGATAAATCCACAGTTTATAGCAAAAATTCTTGTTGTTAGTCCTTAAGTGCATGTCCTTGCAGTTTGTACCTTTAAATTTCGTCCCATTTCTATTACTCCAGTTTTCAAAGTCATCCATATCTTCTTTATGATATTCTGGTCCTGCTTTGTATTGGCAATACCTCCCAACTTTGTGTCATCCTCACACTTTATTAGCGTACCTCCACTTCTTCTGTCAAGGTCATGAATAAAAAATGAAATAAAACTGGTCCCAAGACTGATTCCTGAGGAACTCCACTAACACCTCCCTCCAGTTTGACAGTTTACCTTTCAGGATGTTCCACTGCAGTCTCCCCTTTAAACCAGTTCCTTATCCACCTTTCAGTTCTCATAGTAATCCCCATCTTCTCCAAATTTAACTAATAATTTCTCATGTGGAACTGTATCATATGCCTTACCAAAATCCAGATAGATTACATCTACTGCATTTCCTTTATCAAAAAAAAAAAAAAGCAGTAATTTTCTGAAAGAAATAGATCAGGTTGGTCTGGCACAATCTACCTTTTGTAAAACCCATTTTGTATTTTATCCCAATTACCATTTACCTCTGTCCTTGACTACCTTTTCTTTCAAAATTTGTCTCAAGACCTTGCATATAAATGAGGTCAAACTAACCGGCCTGTAGTTTCCTGGTTCATGCTCCCCCCGGCCCACCTTCTTAAAAATAGGTACTATATTAACAATTCTCTAGTCATAGGGTACGACCCCCTGAATTCAAAGATTCATTAAAAATCCTTACTTTTAAGCTTGCAATTCCATGTGCCAGTTCCTTTAATCTTTTTGGATGGGGATTATCCAGGACCCCGGATCTGGTCCATTAAGCTGTTTGAGTTTGACTTCCATCACATATGTGGTAATTTTTACTTCCATATCCTCAGTTCCATTAGCCACCCTGCCACTATCCCAACATCCTCATTACCCTTCTTAAAAAAAGAGAGGAAAAATATTTGTTTAGGTGTTGGGCCATGCCTAGATTATCTTGAATCTCCACCCCATCCTCAGCCTTTAGCAGTTCCACTTCTTTCCTTATTTATTTTGCTATAGAACTTTTACTATTGGTTTTAATTTCCTTTGCATGGCTGCTGATTACAAGCCTCAATACAGCCAACAGGACTTGTCTACAGCATTTAAAAAATTCCTCCATTACAAGCTTCTCCCACTGTTGTACGTAGTGTAGTTGTAGCTTTGTCAGTCCCAGGATAAGCTTAATAACTCTGAGGCTCAAAAGCTTGTTTTTCCTCACCAAACAGAAGTTGGTCTAATAAAAGATATTACTTCACCCACCTTCTCTCTCTAACCCTCTCTCATGACATTCAGTTCTTTACCTCTGTATTTCCAGGAACTTCCATAACTTTACCACCACATTTTAACCAGCTATTAGTAGTGAAGAAGAACATATAGGCTTATAGTGGAATATTAAAGTAAAGCATGAAAAAGCTGGTAAAAGTGCTCTTAGGCTGAGGCAAGTATTAATTTTGTTGATCTGTTTGCTAAACTATTGAATCTCTACCCTGAATACCTTGCTTCTTGGAGACCATATAAGAAAACAGCTTTTCTGTGTCCTGAATAAGTATCAGTTCTGATCAACTGCATGTAGTCTTGGATGAGTCAGTGAATATATTGGAATTGAACTGTTTTGCTTTAAGTGGTACCACACATTTGTGTATATACACACAGGGATGTTTCTTGTCAAACTTTTTTTTTCTAGTTATCTGAATCTTTTTTCCTAAAGATAATGCAGTGCCTGGTCCAATTTTCTCTCTACAGCCATTATACAACCTATTGTTATAACCATTCTTGAAATTATGTAATCTGGTTTTGGACTGGATTAAAACTTCCCACATCCCCAACAAAAAAATGCAGAAACATACTACAATTTTTATAGTTTTGAAACAGCTTATGGAACTGCTCTAATAGCCTTTACTCCCTTCGCTTGTCTGGTGGTTTTGAAGATGATGTATATTTGTTGCTCTTTATTATATATGTGTAGGTATGTAGAAGATTTTAGGGTATATCATGTATACTTAAAAATGAGCCAGAAGACAAAAATCTCTCAAAGAAAAAGTTTAGTTAACCCTTAGACTTAAATTCTCAAACTGTTACCAATACAAAATTTTGTTGCCATAACTGTATTTAGAAGCCTAACCCCCAAGTGGACCTAGTTACACAGGTTGAAAGTTACTTGCATGACAGCATCTTTGCCCCCAACCCACAGCAGGCCCCACAGGAGTGAGCCCATCTGTTCTCCCTTAATGTCTGCGTTCGTCTCTAAGGAAGGAAGGGATTCTTTTATATAGTAAAGAAAGGCTCTTGGTCCTTCCTTGAAGATTCTTCCTATTTGGCTCTCCATTTCTAAATGTGTTGTTTTGCAGTGTTACTGTAGCCATGTTGGTCCCATGATACGAGAGAGACAAGGTGAGTGAAGTAAAAGATATGACCTCCTCCGTTTTTAAATTTGTTCTTCCTCGCTCCTCTCATTGGAGTCCGTTTGTACACAAGTGTCTTCTTCCTACAGTGTCTATAGTGACAACTTCTGGATAAGAATTCTCAATAGGGGCTAGCACAATGGTACCCTGACCATGATTACAACCTTTAGGTGTTAATATACTGAAAATAATTAATGATTTCTCCACATACATATGAATTACAACTTAAAAATCAGGCTATTATTTCCACCGTATGCATCCGATGAAGTGAGCGGTAGCTCACGAAAGCTTATGCTCAAATAAATGCTAGTCTCTGAGGGCCACAAGTACTCCTTTTCTTTTTGAGACTATTAGAACAGTATCCATTAAGGACAGTGCCAGGTTCTGCTGCTCCCATTTAAGTTAATGAGGCTCTGCAGGGTTCCTCGAGGAAGTGCATTTGACATTACTAAGATGTTGTAATGCAACAGACCATGTCAGAGCTGTGGCTGAAAAATGTTGGTCCTGTATCTTAAATTCATGTTGGCCTGACTGGATAGTAGACTGCTGTCCAAAGGCTAGTATAGCCCTGCATTTGTCCCTCTCAATCTCCCCCCCCCCCCGCTTTCTTTTATTGTCAGAGTATATGGAGATTTACTTATTGGCATATTCGAAGCACTTAAATTATGTAAAATCAAAATAAAACTAATGTATTTGTTCTGAAAGCACAGAAATGCAATGACTATATACCTTTTGTTCCAAATGGTAGGCTGAATCTTTGTACCACAAGACTCAATGTCTCCTTTCCAATTTTGAGATTTTTACCTCAGACTTTCTATGTAGCAGTAGATAAAGGAGTTGGGATGAAAATACATGCCCTCTTTCTTAAAGGCCTTCCATTTATCTGTCACAATGTTATCTGCAACCTTCCTATTGATGCTATTGGGTTTCTCTGGAGTGTCTCATTCCTTGGATTCCAGGAACAAGATAGTTATCCTCTTTTACATCTCCGGCTCTTGCTCTTTTCAGTGGTACAGTTGTTAAGCGAGCTCTGTGTTTATGGAGAGGTGGTTTCCTGTCAGTGCACTAAACTATTGTATGTGGTCGTGATTTAGGTGCACTTCTTTCTGTTTTGGGGCTTTTGTTTGTCTCAGATATTAAAGATAGCTGAAAGTTTAGATCGGCAGGAGAGCCAAAGTAGAATGCAGCTACAATCGGTGCTACGTATGTGACGTACGCCTGCTTCCCATTATATTTGAAAGGAGACATGGGTCTCTATTTTCACTTCTGAGACCTTCATTTACAAACTACTTTTAGCTTCCTGATGAAAATAATTTCTGACTAGTTGGTAACTTCATACTAATATACACTTACATTTGGGCAAAGGTTGAAACCTCTTCCATTATAACAGGCATTATGACAGGCAACATGCACCTTTTATAGAAGGTAATCTTTAGTCTGATTAGCTAATAGGGATACTGCAAACCCTTAACAGGTGCTGCCTAACAGACAATGAATGTAAAATTCTATAACGTGATATAGTTTTTAAAGAAAAAACTCACATCTCCACATACTAGAATCATGTCACACACAAATCATTATCTACTCCAGAAAGTAGATCACCACCCTTGAAGGAAGAAAAGCATTCAGTATAAACCCCACATATCTGCAACCATTTCTCCACGTTGGCTGCAGTAGTGTTGTATTGTCCAATAATGGATAGCAACCAGCAGAGCTTAAAGGGAGACTGCCACCCCGCAGAAAGGTTCCAGAACGCACTGGATTGAAGATATAAACTTGAAACAAACAGATCTGACATTTTATTTTTAAAAAGAACAGAATCTGCTTTGATAACGCATTAGGAAGGTCAACAATCCTCATGCTTCATGGGGGCATGAGCTAGATTGCAGCTGGAGTCATACATTTTTCCCATGGAATAGCTAAGGGCACTATGTGGGGGGTGTTTTGACAAGATGGGGTGTTTTGTTTTGTTTTTTTAAACAAACAGTACTGAATTATCGGTACCTGACTGTTCAGAGGTGCCTGATAGCATGACTAGAAAGTACAAAGGTGGTAAGACAGACAGATTTTTCAACGTAGCACTGGCAAACTGGGCATCTGCCTCCCACTGATTTTTAAATAGAATTTGGGTGCCTAGGTATCTTAGTTCCTTTGATGCTGTAGTGTTTTACTTCCACATATACTGTGTGGCAGGGATTTTCAAACCATTAAGAAGATACCAAGCTTTACAGATAGCACGAAAACAGAAAAGTGGAGAGAAAAAATGGGAAGATATTTCATGTTCAAGACAGTCCTCAGCCAGGATCAGGGGCAACTCTAAAGCAAATACTGACACCCGGTTTTGATATACCATTAGCACAAAGAGCAAAAATGAACAGATAAGCTACTGTAGGAACAGTGATAAAAGGGCATGTGCAAATCCACCTTCAGTATTTTCTTTTATACTGTATTGTTGGTAACACTGCCTTAGAAACCTGAAAGCAAGTTGTCTTTCCTTATTAAATTAAATTTGTCCTTATTTTGTTCAACAACCCCCATAGCTGCCATCCTCAAACCCCCTTCTATCACATGCCCCCCACGCTCTCTGTTTGAGCATAAAATGAACAGAGCTTTATTTGTTTACCAGCGCCAGCATCAGCTGTAATGTCAGCACAGCACAAGCAATGAGTTTGCCTCTACAACTCTGGCTGACAGGACAACTCACGTTTCTGGGAATCGGGCTTAGTTAACTACTGCTTTTCTACAAGCACAAATGTTGGTTTTCTGTAGATCCCACATAAGCAAGTGCTATTTAAAAATAAACATACAGGTGACAAATGATATTTTAAAAGTGTTTTCAAAACCCATAATTCCCTACCAGTGTACAGCAGCTTTTCAAACTTTGTGCCCACACCATTTGACAGTGTCTCTTAAGATTAAACTGAGCCAGCAAATGCTGGAGGAGAGCTTTAACTTTCCTTATATCTGCGCACAAATGCTCAACTTCCAACTGTAATATAGCCAAGGAGTTTCATTTCACAAATAACTTTTCATACCAAGCCTTGCTTGTGCTTATGCACTCTCTCCCCTCTGCCCTTTCCCCTGGCACACTCCAGGATTCCCATTTTCTCTCTATTCCCTCAAAGCTCACATATTGTAACCTCTGCCCTGGAAAGGAGGACTGGATATGGTTCCCTTAGCTAATTCTTCAGTCAGCTTGAGCCACTTGGGTGGAGGGGAAGGGGCAGGCATAGCATACAAGGTATCTTCTCACTCAAAAGTACAACCCTATTGGAATTGCTCTGAGATGCACCAGTCTTGGTTGTCCCAGGAACTTGGGACATGAACTCTGCGACCACTACCCACCTTACCCACTTCACAAGCCGTTATCACACTTAGCTCAACTGATTTAATTTCAACACTTCCTCATAGCTGATTGTTCCAAACATCTTTCCCTTCTACTAGTTAGTTTTTTTTTTTTTTGGACATTATTTGCCAACGTGGGAAAGGTTAGCGCAGGAGATGGTGTTTTGGGAGTTGTGTGGTCTGTTTCTGTCTCACACTGACTGGCTGTGTGACACCTGACATATGCCGAATATTTCACTGGACTATATTTCCCTTAGCACATTTAACACTTTGCCCAGGTACCAGCAACATTTTCAGGTGGATGGCTACAAATGGCAAGAAATGTCATGATTTTCCGAGTTCAGTGATTCACTAGCATACACTACTCTGAAATCATAAATACCCTAGGTTTGATTTAGTCTTATATTAATAATTTATATTTTTTATTCACAATTAGCTATTCTAATTGTGGGGTGGTAAGTTCTGGGCCTAATCATACCTTGGATATCAGCCCCACAACTCAAGGGTGTGAGGCCCTGACCAAAATCCTAAACTAATCAAAGGCTTTGACCACCCTTTTTCATTGTTAGTACACTGTCCCCTGGGATGTTATTAAGTGATAGACAAACAGTGGCTAGATCATGTTTAATTTGGGCAGGCACTCTGTGTGTAATTTTACTAATGCAGTTCACCCTTGCCCTGAAACATGCCTACTAGTGCAGTTACTGCCTTGAGTACATCATTTCAATTGAGCTAAATTATATGGCATTTTTGAGATTGACAAGGATGAGACCAGCAAACTCATTTGGAAATGTAAACATTTCCAAGATGTGCACCAAAGCTGTGAGAGGTAAAAGTCCGACATACTAACTCACTGTGCTTACTAGACCCCCGGGATAAACTTCTGAAATGAATCCTATATTCAACATTTACTTCATTGACTCTGAAGCACTTTTCACTTTATGGACAACTACAAATGACTGATCTGCCTTCCCCACCTCTCTTAACTACATAACTTTTGAAGAAGTAGTAGAAGAATACACTACAACAGAATACTGTAGAAGAATACACTACAACAGAACAGCTTTCCAATCAGAAAGATTTAATTCAGGTTAGATACTTGGCACCTTGCTTCAACATCTTTATCTCATACCTTACAAGTAGAAAAACAGCCTTGGTCAGCTATTGGGATGGGAGAGAGAAATAAGACTATCAGGTATTGTGAGGAATATAGGGCATGTTGTTCTCATCTCTGATCCAGGAACTGGCTTTCAGACTTAGTGAGAGAGTAATCACTCTGACCTTCATTTGCAATATCTCAGAGAAGGTGGGGGGGAGGGGGAGGAAAATCAAGACAGCAGGCACTTACCATGTGCCATCAGGCAGCAGAGCTGTGGAAGAAACCCTTAATTGCTTCCATTACCTAGAATCTGGGTGAATGAGAATTCTAGACAAGCAACTACGGTGGAGATCTGAGGCAGCCATAGGTTACTGGCAGGGACTCAGTACTTTGTGTTGATGTTTTGCCAACTCTCCGCCAATGTCTGCTAGTAAAAACATAACGTATCTGAACTGAATGGTCCATAACCATCAGATATGAAAGGAGAAGAAAGATGTTGGCACTGCTAGTTTCCTGGAAGTGTGAGTGCTTCCTCAGCTGGAGGAGGAAGAGGGGCTACTGTGTCCTTGGTCTCAATACTTAACTCAAGCATGTGCTTAAAACCCATTGACTGCAAACAGAATTTAAAATTAAATATCTGGGAAGCTGTATATGTAAAATATTTTGATTTTAATAAGACTTGACACAGTCTCACATGAAAATTTCATAATAAAACAAGGGAAATGTGGTCTAAATCAAGTTACTATAAGGTGAGAGCACAACTTTCTGGAAGACTGTTCAGAGTAGTTATCAATGTCTCGCTGTCAAACTGGGAGGATACATCTAGTGTGGTCCTGCAGAGGTCTGTCTTGGGTGCCATACTATTCAACATTTTCTTTAATGACATAGATAAGGACTGGAGAGTATGCTTATAACATCTGTAGATGACACCAGCCTAGGAGGGGTTGCAAGCACTTTGGAGAGCAGGATTAGAATTCAAATTGGAGAATTGGTCTGAAATCAACAAGATGAAATTCAATAAAAAAGATAAGTGCAAAATATTTCACTTAGGAAGGAAAAAAAATCAAATGCACAAATACAAAATGGGGAATAAATGGCTAGATGGTTTTACTTCATAAGAAAGATCCAAGGGCTACAGTGGACTACAAATTGAATGAAAGTCAACAATATGATTTTGTTGCCAAAAAAAGGGTAAATATCATTCTGGGGTGTATTAACAGGAGTGTCATGTGTCAGACACAGGAGATAATTATCCCACTCTACTCGGCATTGGTGAGACCTCAGATGGAGTTCCAATTCTAGGCACCACGCTTTAGGAAAAAAGTGAACAAACTGGAGATAGTCCAGAGACCAACAAAAATGATAAGTTTCAGGAATGATAAAAAAACTGTGCAGGTTTAGTTTTGAGAAAGAAGGCAGGCAGAGGCTGGGGTTGATATACTGAGGGCTGTTATAAGGAGTTACAGTGATCAATTGTTCTCCATGTCCACTGAAGGTAGGTCAAGAAGTAATGGGCTTAATCTGCAGCAAGAGAGATTTAGGTTACATTATAGGAAAAACTTCCTAACTATAACAGTAGTTAAGCTCTGGAATAGACTTCCAAGGGAGGCTGTAGAATCTGTAGGAACTGGTTGGACAAAGACCTGTCAGGGATGGTCTAGGTTTACTTGGCCTTCCTTCAGCACAAGGGGCTTTGACTAGAAGACCTCTCAAGATCCCTTACAGCCCTGCATGTCTCTGATTCTGTGCGTTTAAAGGCTTTGCTAAATCAGTGATTTAAAACCTCCTAAATAGGGCCATTCCTTGCAAAGGGTACAGCAATACTGCAGCTGGAAGCATGCTTCCCAGCATGAGTACACTGACATGCAGCAGCTTTAGATAAGCTAGCACTAAAAACAGCAATGTCACCAGGGTAGCATGGGTGGCAGCGTGGGCTAGTCGCTGCGTAGGAACCTGCCCGGAGCCCCTTGGTACGTACTTGGGCAGCTAGCCCAAGTTGACATCCGTACTACCTATGGCTACACTGCTATTTGTTAGTGTGCTAACTTGACGAGAGCTAATGTATGTCTGTCTGTCTACTCATGCTGGGGAACGTGCTCCCAGCTGCAGTGGAGACACAACCTCCCTTAATGTTGGAGCCATGAATTATTTATTGCTTGATGGATGCAGTTTGCCCACAAACACTCATGAAAGAAACATGCAATGGCAGATGCCTGTGGGGAAAAAACGGGGGACAAATTAAGGTTAAAGAATACTTAGGAGAAAAGTGCAGGTAGTTGTTGTACCATGAGGGAAAGGTAGTGGAAGTGAAGGACAGTCTGCTAAAATGTCTAGGAGCTGTCCAGTGCCAGAAAAAGCTACAGAAGTACAAAAACAGGACTTCACATTAGATAGCATAACATAATCAAAGCTCCATAGCCAAGTCAAAACTAAGTGATGCAACACTGTCAATTTTAAGTATTAAAAACAAAAACAAACAGTACAAGATTAGCTACATTAAGATTTAACCATATGGGCTCAACTTGGCAGCCTGTAGTGGAAGCCAGGCTGCTGGTTATTGTTGTGCTGTATCAACCTACTCCAGCCAGGGATTTTATACAAGAAAGAGTTTGAATTTTGTGGCGTTTCCTACTTTTATATCCGGTTTATCTCTTCCGCAGTAGTAGAATTTATTTCATCCACAAAGTTTCGCTTTGTTTTGAGATTTCTAACAGAAGAGTAAATGATTTAATCTCATTATCTAGCAAAAAATAAAGACATTCAGTGAAGATTAATGTTACAGGATAGACACATTGTTTTTTTATCGAGAACAAATGAGTTACTGATGGTGAGGGAAAGGTTCTTGAAACAAACTCCCATAGGCCTGCAATAGAGCAGCTCAATGCAAAAAACAGTTACTGATCTCTGCTAGAAACCATACCAATCCCTCTCCCCAGAGTTCTGTCAACCAGTGTTTATGGTCCCTAATTCTATAGATTTACTGCAGCAGAAATCCAAACATTCTCTACACTCTCTCTCTCTCTGCAATCACTATTGCTCCTTTAAATAATTTCTCCTTTTCTAAATGTCTTACTGCAGCACACACTACTTCGAATTACTGAAAGGGGGGGCAGAGTGGGGAAGGAATAGCTCAGTGGTTTAAGCACTGGCCTGCTAAACCCAGCATTGAGAGTTCAATCCCTGAGGGGGCCACTTAGGGATCTGGGGCAAAAATTGGGGATTGGACCTGCTTTGAGCAGGGGGTTGGACTAGATGACCTCCTGAGGTCTCTTCCAACCCTGATATTCTATGAATTCAGATTTCTTCTGGAAACGTTTGTTTTATATAATACATAAAAATCTCCTTTGAACTGCAGTTGGTAACATTATCTGCACTTGAAAAAGGTCGCAGATTAGTGAGTTATGACTTCTCCCATTGCGTCCCACTTCTACAGTTCAACGCAAATTTTTTCTTATTGCCTGTTGGATTAATATTACTTTAATATTCCTTTTGGTACTGGTCACATTGAGCTGGATTTCCTGCTCACTTCAACTGATTTTACACTGGCATCACTCCATTGCTTACTTCTGATTTACACCACCAAAAGTGAGAGGAGATTGGTCAGTTATTTAGAAATATATTGATGACAAATTGATGGGTATGCAGCTCTCTTGTTTGGGCTAATCCCACTCTTTGCACTACAGTAGAAAGCTCAGGTTGCTCTGTGGTAAATTTGAGAGAGACAATTTACTGGCCTTTAGCAAGATTTTTCCTTAGAGTCTTCATATTTTCAGTCTCACCTTCTCCTCAAAAATCCCTCAACTCAATTCCTCTATTAATACACAGACAGTAACAGACCACCCGCACCCCCCGCCATGTGCCAATTAAAATAAGGACTGTTGAATTATTGGGTCTCTTCCACAAATACACTCCCTGCCCTCAAGATCAATTTCACAGCTCTAAACCCTGAGGCAGAGATTGTTCTCCTCCCTTGCTAATTATTCATTTATATTTACAATCACACCCACAACATATTAGGTGCTTTGCCAACAGATAAGCAGCCAGGATCAGACTCTGGGTATGACTTGGGCTTGTGGGGCTAAAAAACTGTTGTGCAGACGCTGGGGCTGACACACGGCACCCCCCACCCCGGGCCCTCCATCCCCTTGTGAGGTCCCAGAGCTCAGGCTCCAACCCGAGCCCAAAATGTCTACACTGCAGTTTTACAGCCCTGCAAGCCCCAGCCCTGGGAGCCCAAGTCAGCTAACCTGGGCCAGCTGCAGGTGTTTAATTGTACCTAAAGAGCGAGCTTGCTTAGTGTAATTCCTCTGCTCTAGTGGAATTCAAGAATACAATGAAAAAATATTAGGTGGGTGGTTTGTAGTGATCTCTCATATAAATCCTATTAATGAGGGAACACTTGATCTCTATAGAGTTTATAGAAAAGCCATGCTATTTATTCTTTAGTTCCAGAGAGCCTTTCCTAAGTAGTCTTTTTCTGAGCCTATTACAATGCTGGAACATGTTCTAACACGTATACCATTGACTGTACCTCAGAAGGTTCAGACTGTGAATAATGAAAGGTCGTCATGCTTTCATGCCTTAAAATAAAAGGTTTAAAGTTAAATGACCGCTAGCAAGTATGTAAAGAACTGTGCAGCCATAATTCATCCATACGTTTTTGTGCATGGACCTTAGGCCATATTTTCAAAGGAGGAGGCCTGAGGTCCATGCACAAAAAAGTGTGCGTGTGTAGCAGGATGCCTACATTTGCACATGGAATTGCCATGTCTGCACACAGATACGGGTGTCTCTACATGCAAAGGGCATGTTGGATACCCAACTAGCCATTTATGTGCACATGTGCTATAACTACACCTGCAATAGTTTAAGAAGTTTCACACACAGATTTTGGGCCTCTTCCCTTAACAATTTCGCCCTTAATATCTATCCCAATGTAAACTAGTGTGTGATTGCTAATGGCAACATCTAGTACTGTCCAATTTGGAACAATGCTATAAGGGTATTCTCTTCCTCCAACTCCCAAATAATATTGTACATATTTACATTTTACATTATTTGTAGCAACTGTATTTTAAAAATGCACTCATCTGTGGCAACTAGGAAGCTTTTCTTGGATGAGTAACTTCTGTGTCTAAAGAATCCAAGTCTTCCAAGTTAAGAGAAAAAAGTTTCTAACACTTAGGGTTGTGAAACAACCCTTCCCAAACACACACACACCACAAGATGAGGGTGTGCTCTCCCTAAATCTGCAGGCACATATCTCCAGTGTTTCTGCATTTGTTGTGACACACAAAGGGACCAGAGTCTTCCTCATGACTGTAGCAATTATGTGAATCAAGTTCACTCTAATGCAGCTTGGAAACTAGGGGAGTCACTGAAATTATTACTGGGGATGATGACCCACAAAGAGCTTGGGGAAGGGCAGATCTGTGAATGGGGATCTTTTCCACAAAACCATCCTTGAAGCAACCAAGAGGATCTGCATTAGAAAGTGGTAAACGGAACGCTCTTCCTTTTCACAAGCCAGATGGTGATCAGGGATGAACTGTTCAAATCTATCCAACATAGGGGCATGGCAGGGGACTTGGCTCCTGACCTGTGCATTGGTCCTGTATGACTGGCATTCCCCTTATGTGCATCTGGGACTCAACAAATTTACAAGATGCTTGTGTATGAGGAACTGGATGTATGGCTGAGTGGTTGGATGAGAGAGAGAGACAGAGAGAGAGAGAGAGAGAGAGAGAGAGAGACAGACAAGATAAATGAGGGGAGCCAATTTTGGCGGAGAGGGAAAAACTGGGCAGGGATCCTTGTGGGGAGACTGGAACTGGGATACTGGACAGTGGCAGAAGGATCTTTGTCCACTAGAAAACACACCCCTCCAGAATCCAAGATTCCTGAGTCTCAACGTTCTTCTGCCATCAGCAAAGATGTGAGACCTGTTGGCAAACTGTCTCATCCCCCTCTTGTGGCTGGTCCACAGAGGATGACAACATACTACTGCTATCAGTTACTCCGTTAACTCAATTGGCAGACATCTGTGTGATCAACTGTAAAGGTTGTAACCTGCTGGCAAGCTATGTGAGTAACAATGTTTCAATTAAATTTATGGTTTTCGGGATGGGGTGGGGGGTTAAACCACAGGTAATTACCTACAAAAGACTTAATATTCTTTTAATTAAGGTTGCAAAACCAAGTCTTCAAGAAATGTGTATACATTAAGTCTTTAATTACATGGTCACTTGCTATTTTTTTCCATGTCTGAAAATCAGTGCTGATCTGACCAACAGAATGGGAACCTGAGGTTAGTGGCCAGACACCTGTGAAAAGTTTGGTTTAAGTGCCTTGACCAGTATCACAAAGGAACTCTAGCAGCAACCCATTGGCTTAGCCATAAAACCATCCTCTCTTCCTGAAGTCCTCCCTTCCTTCATTCACTACATACCTTCCATCTTGTGCAACAAGTGAGGCAGAGAACTCACAGAAAATAGCCTGCTATAGCACACAATTTTGAATCATGCCCAGAGATCCATCTTCTGCACTGAGTGAGGCAGGGGTGGGAAAAACAGGATGTGATCATTGAATTAGAGACTGTCCACAATGCACATGATCACGGGCACAATTAATGTTTTGCTCTATTCCCATTTCAAAGCAGGGTATATCAAAGCACACTAACAAACTTTCATTAGTGTGCATCAACAGGGTTCACACAGCCATTTAGTGTGCAGCAGGGTAGTGTGGAATAGATTCACACCTCAGCATGGCACAAACTAATTGTTCGTGTGTACAAGCCCTTAGTCCTTCTGTGATCTACCTTGTTGATTTCCTTTGCAGTAAGTACAGTACTGTACATAGTTAACATTATGACTAGATTCACTGAATCACAGAAATTACAGCTAGGTAAAATGGAATCAGTTTAGATCATATAATCTAATGGTAATGTAGGATTCTTCAACAAGTACTTTAGATTTAAGTAATGCAAGAGATGGAACTACCCAGATTTTCCTTTGGGAGACTTAACCATAGTTCAGTACATCTCAGAGCTAGGACATTCATTCTGATTTTTTTTAGCCTAAAGTTTTCTATCTTTTTAAATTCTACCTCTTTACGACTAGGTTGATATTGTACAGGAGGATATACTAACTCACTCCTCTTCCTCTTTCTTTCCTCGATGACTACACCCTTCAAATCCCTACAGCCTGTTACCATGTTCCCTTTTTATCCAAGCTATTTATGCTTATTTTTTATAATCTCTCCTTTTAAGTAACTGGAAATACTCTTAACATAACTGAAAAATGTGTTTCAAGCCCTGAAATCTGTGTACTGTTAATTTTCCTTTCAAACATGCTAAACATTTTAATTGGTAGACCCTTAGAGGAAATAGGCAAGGGGGCAAGCTGCAATAAAACCTGTAGTTCTGCAGCTGAAAAAGACTATAGATCAAATTTTCCAAAAAACTGTTGGAACATAGCAATATGCTACAGAGATGAAAATCTTCAGGATAAAAAGGAAAGTGAATAAGGGCTATCCCCACAAGAACAAACTCAGCTTGCTAGGATTACAGAAACAAGTGGCTGCTTCTCCCTGATGGTTAGATTACAAAAAGAAGATGCTATCCAGCAGCTGGAGATAAGGAAGAGGAAGGAAAGTGGGGTAAATTGGATGAGGTCAGGAGATAAACTGGCAAGGGAGTTTGATAAATCCAAAATATAAATTCCACATTTTCAGGGAAGTGAGCAATTCACATGTGTTGTAGTAAGAATGAGACCGAACTCCCATTTACAGCTGAATTTTGTCATCAGTTCTACATATACAACCTGACTGCACCATTGCAGAGGTATAACCAAAACTAAAAACTCAGGCCCCTGAAGAGTGCACTTCCTCTCATTTCGGTCCAAGCAAGTCAGGAGTAACTCTACTGCAGGTAATGCTTTATATCAGACTAGGGCTGATATAAATGAGATCAAACACATGCCTAATAAGTTCATTCAAGAAATTAACCCACCTCTTAATAGCCAACACATGACCTGAAGACATTTGCAAAGTACACCAGTTAAAAGCCCAAGACTTGACAAGTGTTGTTGAACCACTTATTGTGCTTAGAAATGACTCCTTAGGTGATATCACAATAAAAAAATATCATAGTTCTTGCCTGGAGTGATCACAACATACACCAATATTTGCATTGTCACCAAAATGTGAAACACTGAACTATTTCCCTAAACAAAGAAACAGAAAAAGAAACATGATTTATGTTAAGTTTTGCAATGCAGTGAATAGAGGTATTTTTTAATAGCCACTCTACATCTCCAGTAGATTTTCTTTGTCCCCTTCTTTCGTTCAGTTAAAAAGGTGTGGACATCAATAACATACACTAACAACAATGAAACACTTAGCTATCTTTCAGAGTAGCAGCCGTGTTAGTCTGTATTCGCAAAAAGAAAAGGAGTACTTGTGGCACCTTAGAGACTAACAAATTTATTAGAGCATAATGCATCTGATGAAGTGAGCTGTAGCTCACGAAAGCTTATGCTCTAATAAATTTGTTAGTCTCTAAGGTGCCACAAGTACTCCTTTTCTTTCAGCTATCTTTGTAACTGAGGGCTTGTCTATATACAGAATTGTTCCTGACTCATTCCGGAGTAAGTGTCTCCCAAGTTAATCAGCAATATTTCCATGAGCATACAAGCACTGAGCTAGGATGATACAAAGATGCATGGAAATATTCTTACCAAATTAATTCCATGGATTAGACCACTAGAATTGAGGAAATGGTAAACACTGCTCTTTTAGACACTAGGATTCATGAGAGACTTTGGTTTTTTGCTCTGTACAGCCTCAAGCAATTCCTTTTTTACCCGAGGTCTCTATAGGCTTTTTCTTATCTGACAACATGGCAGCAGAACATAAACATGTGAACAAAATGTAATACCACACCTGTGGGAATCTCACATCAGTGGAGGATCAGACAAGCAGAAGGAAACCTAATCTGGTGACCTAGTTGCACATTAACAAAAACAAAAACAAAAAAACCCCACCCACACTTCAAAGTGTAACATAAGAAGTTACCAACAACACCCAAGATGACATTACAGAGAAATAGCAAAGTTCAGTGCACAGTTGCAAGTGATTACAGAGCTAACCTTTTCGTGATGTTAATGACATCACAGGCAATAATGCTAAAATGCAAAGTGGTTTTCTTCCAGTGATCCTAACTGTAACCAATTCTGCAAGAATCACAATTGCTAGCAATTACTCCGATTAGTGGTTTAGAATAATTTGAGCTCAATACAGATTGAGAGAAACTGATGCGGAAGTGATATGTTGAGTAAATGCACATTTCGAAATGGCACAGCACTCCAGCTTTACCTAGCAATAATGCTTTCTTATAGAGCAAATAAGATTTTCCTAAAGTTACTAGCGTCCAAAAAATTCTGTTTGAGACCCATTCAGGAAAACACAAAAAGAAAGATTTATGATACTGAGGAAATAATTCTTGTATAATACATGTCTTCTAGGTTCATACTTCTTAATACTTTCCATCTATATAACACCTTCTATCCAAAATTACAACATGTTTTACAAACACTAATGAATAAGTTTCACAACATACCTGTGGGGACATATTACTATTTTATAGATGAGAAGGTTGAGGTAAACAGAGATCAAGGTCCAGATTCTCAAGTGTATTTAGGTATCTAATTCCTACTGATTTCAATGGGAATGAGATATCTAAATACATCTGAGGATCTGGGCCTAAATGACTTGCCATACAGGAAGTCAGTGAACAGAGCCAGTTAGAACCCACATCTGACTCCAAGTTCTTTTCCTTAAAACAAGACTATCCCTGTTTCACACAGTCACAGGATTTGCTGTATTAAACACACTAGACTTGTTAGTCCATCTAACAATGCAAGTAACAGGTGTGATGGATTATAAAAGTCTGTCTGATCAGATTTCAGGTTACTGGAGTGAGAGAAGGTCCTACTGATATAAGATTGAGAAGAGAAGAAAATTAAAGTGGAGCCAGCAGCAGTGTGGGGAAAAGCAGAATAGTTAGAAGACAGAGAAGAGTGGAAGAAAGGAAGGGTGCCAACAGAGAGAGGGAACAGAGCACACTTCTGAGGCTTAGATCTATATATTTTATAATACAAAATCTGAAACGTTTTGAGTGATGTGGGTATAATCCATCAAGAGAGTTTCTAGCGAAAACTGAAACCATTCAAGCTTCACTCTTGTGGTTTATATTGGCAGCAGAACCTTTCTTTGGAATTATAGCCCCGTAACTCATAGTTACCTGCTATCTGTTCTATACCGTATGTACAATAAAGGTACATACATACATAGCGGCATAGCTGCTGCATGTCACTGACTTACTTGATACATAACAGAGATACAAATCTCAGCCAACAGGACAATATATATACGAGACCTTTGATTTTACCAAGTCTCAGTGTTGGTCACATGAGGTAAAATTCCAGTAAATGCTCTGTCAAAGTAGTGAATTGAACATCTGATCCCTAACTCCTGTTATAGTTAATGAAGACATGTATTCCTAATTACTCCTGTGCCCTATGGATCTCTGAAGCACTGATTGGAGGACAGATACTAAAATCTCTAATGCAGAAGTAAAAAAAAAAAAAATACAGGGATATGAACATCCCTCATATCTATATATACACATTTTTTTAAAAAACCCTTAAATAAATGATCAGACTTAGATGTCCAAAAGTAGAGAAAGTGCATGTCTGTCAGACTCTGACTCATCATTTTATCTCAATTTTCTTCAAGAAATATTGTCAGAGGTACCAGCATAATACGGAACACCACATTTCATACATGCTACATTACATAATGTCTTAATCTTGGGTGGTGATTGGTCAACTCAATCACACAATAGTGTGACCAGTATGCATTCTGGAGTATGTTTCCAAGCAAATGGACTTATTGCAATCATAAGCCCCAAAGAGATCAGCACAAGAAATGTTTTTGAAAAAAAGTCACTGACTTAAAATTTGCAAAGGATAAGGATGGTTAAAGCTTGTTTCATAATATTGTTTTTTTATCTCCTAACCTTTTCTACATCTTTATTATTCCACCTCCTAACTGCTACTAGAATCCTAGATGAGGTCCCTTCCAGCCCTTAAAGAGATCATGTAGTCCAGCCCCCCCGCCCCAAATACTGAAGCAGGACCAAGTAAACCTAGACCATCCCTGATGGTGTTCATCTAACCTGCTCTTAAAAACCACCAGTGACAGATTCCACAACCTCCCTTGAAAGCCTATTCTAGGCCTTAACTATCCTTGTAGTTAGAAAGCTTTTTCTAATATCCAACCTAAATCTCCCTTGCTGCAAATTAAAAACTCATTACTTCTTGTCCTACCTTCAGCGAACATGGAGAATCACTGATCACCATACTCGTTATAAAAACATTTTACATATATAAAGACTATTTATCATGTCCTCCCTCAGTCCTCTTTTTTCCTCCCCAAAGACTAAACACGCCCAGCTTTTTAACCTTGTCTCATAGGTCAGGTATTTAAACCTTTTATCATTTCTGTTTATCTTCTTTAGACACTCTCTGATTTGTCCATCTTTTTCTTGAAGTGTGACAAGGTGGGTGGGGTAATATCTTCTATTGGACCAACTTCTGTTGGTTAGAGAGATAAGCTTTCAAGCTACACAGCTTTTCCTCATGGCTGGGAAAGATACTAAAAGCTTGTCTACCCTGGCACTTTACAGCACTGCAAGTTTCAGCAGTGTAAAGTGCCAGTGTAGACAGCGCACCAGCGCCGGTAGCTATACCCCTTGTGGGGGGGGGGGGGATTTATAGGGCTGGGAGAGCTCTCTCCCAGTGCTGGTGCCGTGACCACATAAGCCACATTAAAGCACTGCTGCTGCAGTGCTTTAACGTTGCAAGTGAAGACATGCCCTTAGACTGTTACGGCTAAAGGTTGAACAGATAGTTTAGCACAGGTAGTTAGCACATTGCTCTGTGGTAAGGGACCATTCAAGGTGAAGTGATCCTTTAACACCCCAATATGATAGGATAAAGGAGGGTTAGTGGGTTACAGATAAATAATAAAAATAAAATAAGGGGTGGCCAAACTGTGGCTTGCGAGCTGCATGCCGCTCTTTTACAGTTAGAAAGTGTGGCTTGCGGAGCCTTCCACGCCCCTTATGAGATTTGGGCCGGGGGGGGGGGGGGAAATGTGGGATCTGTCTTGCAGTGGGGTGGTGGGGTAGGGGCATCTGTCCAGCGGGGGAGGGCAGCTCAGGGCATCAGCCACCATGAAGAAGACTCTCTCGACAAACGCACCACGTAACCAATGATATGCCAGTGACACATCGATGAAGACTACTTAAAAACTCTCTCCACCACAACTTCAACAACCATCACCTGTCCATTATACTCTCTCTCTCTCTCTCTGGAACACTCCCACACTAGCATCAACTTCCTGGACACCATGATCAGTTTCAACAATGGAACCTTACAGACAATATACAAGAAACCCATGGATCACCAGACCTACCTTCACAGACCCAGTAACCACCCCAAACACTCCAAGAAATCCATTATCTTCCACCATGCACCCAAATACCACAGAACATTCTCCGGGGAGCAAGTCTGGGATATACACATTAACACACTCTAAACTGTCTTCACCAAACAAGACACTCCACCAGAGAAGTAGATTAAGTGGCCTGTTCCATGATGCAAATACCCTCAGAGAGCCTGCCTCAATACAGAACTAAAATCCTCTCTGACCGCAAGCTGCTAGTTGTCACCTACCACCCCACACTAGAACCCATACGGGGTACCAAACAACTAAAACCTACACTCAATGGGGACCCCATCCTGAAAGAAATCTTTCCTGAACCCCCGCTTCTGGCCTTCAAACAATCCCCCAACCTCATCAAGCTCAGCAGCAGCAAACTCCCCACAGACCAGGACACGCCAACTCAAAGTGGCGCCAGACCCTGCTAGAACAGATGCAAAATTTGCAGACATATCTCCACTGCTACAATGATAAACACCTCCTCCCCTCCCACCACACACACACGTTTCATGATCTATTGAGCCTACACATGCCTATCACAACATGTGGTGTACCTCATCCAGTGTACTAAGTGTCCCAATAACAACTATGGGGTGAAACCAGACAGTCACTATGCTCTCGAATGAACACACACAAGAAAATGATAAAAGACAAAAACACCTTATCACCTATGGATGAACACTTTTCATAAAGCGATCACTCTACATCTGACCTATCAGTCCTCACCTCAGAGGAAACCTGTAGGACACTTTTTTCAAAAGACAAGCCTGGGAGCTTAAAATCATAATTTTGCTAGAAATCACTAAAAATCATGGTCTTACTAAAGATACTGGACTTCTGGCTTATTACAACAATCCTTATCCCACTAACCCCCTCCCCCCTTTTTGTCCTACGATTACAGGGGTCTTAACGGACAACTTCACCTTGAATGATCCCTTAGAACGTGTGTTAACTACTTCTGCTAAATTGTTAGACCTTGTATTTAGTGCGACACTCTAAAAGGATATGTCTACACTAGTGAGCTTACAGCGGCACAGCTGTACCGATGCAGTTGCACTGCTGCAAGATCTCTCCTGTAGCGTCAATATGCCAACATAATTAAATCACCTTCAACAAGTGGCGGTAGCTACGTTGGCGAGTTACATAGTGCTGTGCACACTACTGCTTATGCTGGCGAAATTTATGTCGCTTGGGGGTGGGGGGGGCAGTGAGGAGGTTCACAACCCTGAGTGACATAAGTTTCGCCAACATATGTGGAAGTTTAAACCTGGCCTTTCCCAAACCTGAGGAAGAGTTCTGTGTAGCTGTAAAGCTCGTCTCTCTCACCAACAGAAGTTGGTCAAATAAAAGGTATTTGTGACATTCCCCTGGTGTTATCTGGGCCGGTAATCTGCTAGGTCACTCCAATCCTTGACTCTGGGAGCCAGCCTTACCCTGCTCCGCTGCAAGAACCCCCACTCCCGGCCCGTTCACACAGCCTCTGGCATGTAAGCTGCTCCTTGGATTGTGCAACCAGATGACACTAGCCAACATCTCCAGTCCCAGACACAACCCTAGCAACCTCCATCTTGCAGTGTCGTTATGCCCTCTGGATGTTGCAAGCTTATTCGAGTTCATCAATTTAACAAAAATTGATATATACACCAGGCTTCTTATACCAAGAGGAGTCTCTGACACGCTTCAAACCAAATGCACTGCTTCAGGAAGAACAAACAAATGTATTAACTGTGAAAGATAGATTTTAAGTGATTATAAGTCAAAGCATACCAAGTCAGATTTGGTCAAATAAAATAAAAGCAAAAAGCATTCTAAGCCGATCTTAACACTTTCAGTGCCCTTACAAACTTAGATACTTCTCACCACAGGCTGGCTAGTTGCCCTTCAGCCAGGCTCTCCCCTTTGATCAGGGCTTCAGTCGCTTGGTGGTGATGTCTGTAGATCAGGGGTTCTCAAACTGGGGGGTCAGGACCCCGCAGGGGGTCATGAGGTTATTACATGGGGGGGTCGCAAGCAGTCAGCCTCCACCCCAAATCACGCTTTGCCTCCAGCATTTATAATGGTGTTAAATATATGAAAGTGTTTTTAATTTATAAGGGGGAGGGTCGCACTCGGAGGCTTGCTATGTGAAAGGGCACTAGCTTCAATATGAAAATCCTACAACTAGGCTTGACCTAATTACAAAAAATAAAAAACTTGGTTCTTTAGCCTCCCTGCAGAGGAGATAATGTCTGTAAATGTGGCCTTATGTTGCATCTATCTGTAACTAAACTCAAGAAGAAAGCAGAACCTTTGACTCTACTTAAGCAGCAGCACTGTAAAAAGCACACACCACCTTCTGCACATACGGTCTGACTAAGTGCCTACACCATACTACACTGAATTCCATTATTGTTGGGGTGGGTTTTTTTGGTTTTAAGGCCTCTCCATGTGAAGACACTGTAGACCTCAATCAATTCCTATTTATTTCTGGTTGGTGTCCCTGATTGTCTAATTGTTTTGGGCTTTTTTGGTGATGTCCAAGTACCCAGCAGTGCAGGGGTGAGACCTCATCTCTCTCCCTCCCCCTCACACTTACATCTATTACCTGTAATGGGGGAGGGGGTGGAGAGAAAGAGGAGGAAAGAAACAGCAACTAAAACTATAAACACCCTTTGTCCTCTAGCCTTCTTTCTTTTTCCCGGCTTTTAGTTCTGTGATAGTTAACTGCCTCTTGGCTCTTTCCTTCATTTCCACTCCCACAATATCCAGCAACCCCACCTGTTGGGGATAGCCTCTTAACTTAATTTTTAAATAAAAAAGTTGAGCCGAGAGCCATAAGCCAGTTTACTCTTCAGGCCATTAAGCACAGCCCAACCACTCCTGTAGCTGAAAACTGTAGCCTTGCTGGGAAAGGAGATGGTGGTTTGCCTTTGAAACACTGCAGCTAACTGCTCCAGTAATTTTAAAATGAAACCACTGCTTCTCCTTCAGTGCTTAGCAGTGCTACAGTATCTGTGCTGTGCCTACAGAGCAGAGGGGTGACTAATAAATAGCCTGCTTGGGGATCCCAATTTAATTTCTTAAGATAGATACATTGGCAAGAGGACAAGAGAAGCTGCTGGGAATTGGGAATACAGGTAAGAAAAAGAAGGGTATGAGCTGCCATTTTAAATTGGCACCACTAACTTATTTCCCTAAGATCCTGAATACCTTTATTCTCATATCCAAAATTGGGAGTTAGGTAATATTCCCAATAGAAATGGAGATTTGAATATTTGAGCCACAGACTGCTGCTGAAAGGGCATTAGCCTTAATGGGGACACAGAAGGAGAATTCCACAATTTATATAAAAGGCGAGGGAGAAAATTGAAGCCATGCTGCCAGGCAGCAGAAGGACCCCAGAGTCAGTGCTGAAGCGGAGATCTTAAGATTGTCTGGGTTCTGGAAGCTGTCCCCTTGCTCATTCCACCTAGTGGCTACAGATTAGCTCTTCTTGGATTTCTCATCTTGGACAATATAGACTGGTAAACTGCACTATTGTTTCTGGTCAACTTCACATTCTGCTTCTCCTGTACTAACGCAATGTTGTAATATTTGAGTTACAAACCCTGCAGGGGAATGTAATTCCATCAAAATGTTTTCACTTAAAAAGAAAAAAAAGCATTTCTGTTTAATCTTTTGTAAAAACTTGTTTTCTTGAACTAAGTTTGGACTTAAATTTACTTGAAAGTGTCCCTTTAGTTCAGGAATTATGCACACATGTGACGGGGGGAAAATCTGTCATTAAATATTGTCATAGCAATACAATATTTTCAAAAACCTAATGGTATTTCCACTAGGATACAATACTAATAATGGAATCGTGGTTATTGTATATAGTTATAGCCTACACTGATTACAATGGGAGCTTTTGTCACATTTGTGTTAATGTGGTATTAAAGGCCTACCTAATCTAGGTTAGTCTTTGACCTCTGATGTCAATCATAATACTTTGTTCTTCTCGAGTATTTTTGAAATTTATTAGCTCTCTTGCCTGCCCTGTGATATAAGTAAGTGTTATGCACTCTTTTAAAAATGGAGTGAACTGTGGCATAGAAAAGTTATGTAACCTGGCCAAGATGCCATAGTGGCAGTTGGAAATATAAACTCTCCAGTCTCAGTAATTCTCTTTAATATTTTATGCACAACTTGTTCTGTTTTTCTGGTCACCATTTAAGAAAAGAAAATTGTTTTAACTACAAGGAGAAACTTGTTAAAATAAAATTAGGCCTCTTAAAACAGCAGCAGCCAACAAATTTAGAACAAGGGCTGTCGATGCCTCATTGCTCTTATGGTAACTCGCTTGTTTGTACCCCAAGTACTGCACCACATGCAATACATAAAGTTACCAGGTTATCCCAAGAGCCCTGAAGCACAATAAAGAGTTAATGAGACAGTAGTAGTTAGACTCCTTCACTGCCTCGTTTCAATTTGCCTACACCTAAATGCCACTGAACATAACACATGCATGTGTGTGCACGTGTGTATACGTGTACTGCTAATGAATTGCTGGTAATGGATCTCACAGGCCGTGTTTATCCTACAGACAGTTGAAAATAAAACAAATACGGCTGATAACATTGCTTCAGCTGATTATTGGGAGACCTACTGTAGTACTGGCTGCCGATACCATTTTCAAAACAGTGTCATACCCCCTTACTTGTAGCAAATAAGGCCGCTGCAGGGGCCTTGAGCACTGGTGCACCTTGGTTCCTTTTATTCTCTGCCTGTGGCACATCATAGTCTAGTCCAGTGGTTCTCAAAACCGGTCTGCCACTTGTTCAGGGAAAGCCCCTGGCGGGCCAGGCTGGACCAGACCGGTTTGTTTACCTGCCGCGTCCGCAGCTTTGGCCGATCACGGCTCCCACTGGCCGCGGTTCGCCGCTCCAGGCCAATGGGGGCTGCGGGAAGTGCGGCCAGCATGTTCCTTGGCCCACGCCGTTTCCCGCAGCCCCCATTGGCCTGAAGTGGTGAACCGCGGCCAGTGGGAGCTGCAATCGGCCAAACCTGTGGATGCGGCAGGTAAACAAACCGGTCCGGCCCGCCAGGTGCTTTTCCCTGAACAAGCAGTGGGCCGGCTTTGAGAACCACTGGTCTAGTCTCATTTAGTTGGGTCTTATTTTGGTTGTCGGCTTTAATGTGCAGGCGCTGAACGATATTGGAGGCTGTGATACACAGGAGGTCAGACTATTAGATGATCTAATGGTCCCTTCCAGCCTTGCACTCTATGGCTCAAAGTTAGTTAACACCAGTGCTAACATGACAACAGTAGGGAATCCCAACATTGATAACTGGTGTTGGCAACCAGGGAACACACTTCCAAAATAGTGCTATTGTCGATGCCGCCTCAGAGGCGGTTTAGTGCGCAAAGCGCTGACCAACAAGTCAGACCCACATTCTATTCCTAGCTTTGCCAATGGCTTACTGAGCATTCCTGAGCAAATACATTACCCCATCTGTACTTCATTTTCCCCAATATTGCCAACCCTGAAATGTTCAAAGAAATCAGTCAGTTCCCAAAAAAGTGGCTAACAAACATGATACTTTTTGTGGAGAGGGAGGTGCGGTCATTGCCTTTTGTTTTGTGTGTCCTTTGAAGGTTTTTTTCCTGCAACCACAAGAAATACAAACTTAAAAAGCAAACAGACGCTAGTATTTTCAGAAAGAAAAGGAGTACTTGTGGCACCTTAGAGACCAACAAATTATTTGAGCGTAAGCTTTCGTGAGCTACAGCTCACTTCATCAGGTAATCACTGATCTCCAGTACCTGGGCCCTTAAATAAAACACCAAATATCGTGACACTTATGATAAAAATCATGAGTTAGTAACACTTCCATTTGTAAAATGAGTATAATGATGCTTATCTTTGTGATGTGCTTTGAAGCTCCCTGGATGAAAAGTGATAATAGTGGTGTTATTACATCAAAACGTAGTGGTATAATACAAGATGCAGAAAATGAGGGAGTTCAAAATTCGTTGGGATCCAGTCTTAAAAGCCCCCCAAAACCTTATTCAACATAATGAAACATTTATGTTTGCTTTCCTAAGTATATTTAAATCAGCATAAAAACAGAGCAAATAGGAATAATGTGTTAGAGCTATTATTGTGATTTCCCCCTCTCTTCACTTCTCAGTCATTCTGTATTCATACTGCAGTATTACAGGTTTTTTAGTATAAACGAAATTCAGATATAAACTTTTCTCAGATGTAGGCAAGACTGAGATGAGATTAGCTGGTTAGATTTCAATCAGAGTCTTGTCCCAAAAAGCAAAGAATGCTGGAACAGGTCCTTAAGGTCAATGAAAATATAGTCTGTTCCAGAGCCCATTAACCTCTCTGAAGATAAGGGGTGAGTTGATTAGTTCTCACTGATATTACTGTAACATGTTTTTACATCCTAAACACAATACAGAATCATAATTAAAAATATACTGTTCATATAGTACACCCATAATCACTGAGTCTTCTGAAAATACTTAATACCTCTTATTGTTAATTTTCCACAATGTACAATGCTCACAGAGTTCTTTAGTCCCCTCCTAAATCACCTGCCAAATAATTATCTAGTGACAGCAGAGGACAAATAAAAGATGTGGCAATTTCTTAGCTGTATAATCCTCCCTGTACTTAGCCACGTGATAAAAATCTCTCAAATCTCACAAAATTCTGTTAAGCAAAAAAGAGAGTTTAACACACTAGTCACTTGCCTCACTTTTCACAAAACTGGCATTACATTTTATTGAAAGGGCTCTGCTTTGAAAGCTGTGCTCCCAAATAATATTTCTACTCATGGAAACAACAGATGGAGAAGCTGTATCAAAAGCCTTATGATCTACAGTATTCTTTCAATGACTGCTCAATCTGTTCAGCCAATGTATATTACTAGGCTAATTTTTATACAGTAATCTTGTATCTGACCTACAAATTCTTCTGTGACTCTTTTAGAGATTATTAGCCATAGGGAATAACCTCCCTTCATGCTAATTTGACTGATTTATATTAGCAGTCTTCTCTTAAGCATAAGTGCACAAGGAGAAGTACTGTAGCTTTGTCTGAGCTGTCCCTTGGCACACCCATTATGTATACAATTATTCTGATTTTGCCGTATTATTGTTAAAATTATTACCGCAGCAGGGAGTGATAAGACTGGCTCATCAAATCTTTATGTTCTGGAAAGCCTATTTTTGCTCAACAATACTAGCCTGATAATCATGTAGCATCCATTGGGGGGGAAAAAATGCAGACATGACATATCAAAAATTGGACAAGCTCAGGCATAAGAATTACCAACAAAAGAATAAAATCATTTCTGCCTCAGTTTCCCCACTCATGTGAGGGGATAAACCAACTCAACAGTATATTAATGAAGCTCCCACAAGTGTCAGTATTTCATTCCTTTTTCATCAGGGATGCACTTATTGTTAAAACTGGTTTTAAGATTCTACTCGATAAGTTTATGGAGGAGATGGTATGATGGGATAATGGGATTTTGGTAAGTAATTGATCTTTAAATATTCAGGGTAAATAGGACTAATCCCCTGAGATGGGATATTAGATGGATGGGATCTGAGTTACCCAGGAAAGAATTTTCTGTAGTATCTGGCTGGTGAATCTTGCCCATATGCTAAGGGTTTAGCTGATTGCCATATTTGGGGTCGGGAAGGAATTTTCCTCCAGGGCAGATTGGAGAGGCCCTGGAGGTTTTTCGCCTTCCTCTGTAGCATGGGGCATGGTTGACTTGAGGGAGGTTTCTCTGCTCCTTGAAGTATTTGAACCATGATTTAAGGACTTCAATAGCTCAGACATGGGTGAGGTTTTTCATAGGAGTGGGTGGGTGAGATTCTGTGGCCTGCGCTGTGTAGGAGGTCGGACTAGATGATCAGAATGGTCCCTTCTGACCTTAGTATCTATGAATCTATGAAAAATGCAGTTCATCATCACTGAAGACATCACTCAGCAGGTATCCCCAGCCAAGTCTTCCACCTAGCTTCCCCTTTCCTCATCCTTTTCCTGATCCACAGTCTCCTGCAGGAACCTCTCTGCTCCCTGCAGCAATCCCTCTTTAAGTGAGGAGCTTGTTGGCCTTCTGTCCCACCAGCTGAGAAGCAGCTGATTAGTCCAACTCCCTGGAAGGGCATCCCATGCTGTGATGTTGTTCTACCAGGTATCTAGCATGCCTTGCTGCAAAGAGTGTTGAACTTGGTCTCACTGCTGTGGACAGGGTCGATCACCATTTTCAGCACCATTTTAAAAAGCTGCATAAATAATTTTTAACATGCATTTTCCAAATACTCATTTTCTCAGTGTAAGTGGGGGTTGGGATGTTGGTGGCAAGAGTGTACTGAACACTCAACATTCAAGGAGCTTTTCTGTGATTTACTTGTTAATGTTGACAGTTCTGATCTGAAGAGCGCTGAAATCAATGCAAGACTTTCTTCTGATTGGCATGGACTATGAATCACGCCCTACCTGTATAAGGCAAATTGTTTATTTGTACCTCAATCACCTTTTTCTTCATTTTCTTCTACCCTGTTTTCTCTTTTTTTGTCAGGAGGCAGAGAGTGGGATTTATGGAAAAACTGATTGGTAGAGTAAGTTGCCATTGTGTGAGACAAGAACAAATTGTATATTCAAAATATTTTGATATATCTTTTATTGCTTAAATTTAGAATAAAGATTTTTTTTTTAAAGTAGAAGAAGAAGAATAAAAATAAGTATCTTGGCAAATATCAGAGAGGTAGCTGTGGTAGTCTGGATCCGTAAAAGCGGCAAAGAGTCCTGTGGCACCTTGTAAACTAACAGACATATTGGAGCATAAGCTTTCGTGGGTATTCACCTACGAAAGCTTATGCTCCAATACGTCTGGTGGCTATAAGGTGCCACAGGACTCTTTGCCGCTTGGCAAATAGTTAATTCTTATATCCATTTTCTATTGTAATAGAATTATGCCCAATCTTGCACTTTTTACACAGGCAAATTCACTAATATATTGAATAGTATCTTTGCCTGAATAAGGAATGCAGGAGTAGGTGCATATGCTGATTTTATGTATAAGAATTGCCTAAAAGGCACCAGATTGTCTGTTGACAGAATAGTAACTTATCACAAGGATGAAAGTTGTTAGCGGGCATTCAGCTAGTGCACTTGTTGCATGGGGCTTCCACACACTTGTGGTTATGTTTCTTACACAGGAAACTGTGCCAAGTAAATAGGCTGTAATAAAAAGTGAGGAAATACAGTGAGCCTTATTTTAGATGGTGTCCAAGGCAAAGAAGAGCTTTAAATCAGCAATACTGAGGAACTTTAAATAGGATGAAGTGTGCACACTTGTTCACAATTGACTTAATTCATTTCAAAGTTTGTTAGCAATAGATTCCAGTGCTCTCTATGCTACTCGTCTCAGGTTCTCATACTATTGCATCTGAATTTGTGAATTAAAAATGATGACAAAGAAAGCAATACAAAAAGAGTATTCAAGGTAAATAGAGTTAGAAAGTCAGCTCAGTAAACTGTTACCAATTAAATGCTTAGCACTTCACATTTGAGAGATTTTCTCTTGCTGTCTGTACTAATGCAGAGAATGCTACCCTATTTTTTGTTTGTTTTTTTCCCCATTGATTTAATCCATCCTTTGTCAATATCATTACACTGCATCTTGTAAGAGTTTCCTAAACACAGTGCTTCACTGATAAGGTGGCAGGGACTACTGCCTACAAATGGTTCACTGGCTGCTGAAGAGGTTGCAGCAGCACCAGCTTTTCAATGACGCCACATGGAGAGAGGTAAAAGAACAAGATAAAGCAGGCTGTATGAGGGCGAGGGAATTAGGCCCTTTCACACCACCACAAAATCAATAATTATAACGCACCCCAGCAAAGCCCCAAACCAACGGGAATTAGTAGTCTCTCTCTAGTATGTTTCTAGAGCCATAATCAAGGTCTGTTTAAATATTCTCAATCAGCCACCCAACTTGCTACATGTTTTGCAATAGGGGATTTTTTTTTTAAAAATCCCCTTTCTCCCACAAATTAAGCAAAAATACTGTAGGGTGGGTTTTTGGAAAAGTAGTTTTAAATTAAAATACAGACAAATACTTTATATAATCCCAAATTACATAATCCTTGAGTGCACTAAAAAGATGTCCTTCTACATGCATCAAATTAGAGTTCAAAACAGATCATGTTTTAACATTAATGGTGGAAAGCAGAAAAAAGTCTGATGAATAATAAACAAGCAGTAAACAGATCTTTCCAAAACACAACCACAGCAGTGAGGCTTCAAACCCAAAAGCAACCATGAGATGAAAAAGGAACAGAGAGTCCACACCCCCAAATAAATGAGACAATCGATATTCTGCATTCAGGCAAAATTTTGTGATGCACTGGGCAAAGCAGCTACAAAGCCGTTTGCAGAAAACAAACAACGATCTGCAAATTCCTCTCGGGATACCTATAGATCACAAAAAGAAAAGGAGTACTTGTGGCACCTTAGAGGCTAACAAATTTATTAGAGCATAAGCTTTTGTGAGCTACAGCTCACTTCATCGGATGCGTAGCTCACGAAAGCTTATGCTCTAATAAATTTGTTAGTCTCTAAGGTGCCACAAGTACTCCTTTTCTTTTTGCAAATACAGCCTAACACGGCTGCTACTCTGAAACCTATAGATCACAGTGCACCCTATTTTAGTCTCCTATGGATGTTCTGGCAGAGGAAAGTCCACATTTGCCAATCAAATACAGCCTGTGTGTGCATTGCCATCAGTGACCCTAGGTTCCCAGGGAAGAGACTAATAAATAAAGAGGGTGTTTTGTCAACAGTCAGCAATAGGGATCCTAACAAGGCACATCTGCAAAGCAGCAGCTTGCACAGTAATTTATCCCTTAGCCCCAGCGATGGATTACTGCCTGCATCTGGCTAGGTCTAGAAAAGGTAAAAGGCGTCTGGCGACTTACCTGCTCCCCGAAGTCGATGGCTATATTGGTGATGCCCAAAGGGACCAAGAATCGGACCAGGGGCCAGTAGTTAGCGAGCGCTGGAAATTTCACCATAGTCCCAGCTGCGCGAGGACCCCAAACACATCTGCCGTAGCAGGGACACTGCAAGGGGGGAGGAATGGGGAAAGAAGGAAAAGGAGAGAGAAAAGAAAGGCCCCCTAAAAATCAAGCTTCTGGCTTGGCCGGGGGAGGGCTCTGCATGGAGCACCAGCAGCAGCAGCAAAGCGGTCTCGTCTCTCCGCCTCCTCCGCTCGCTCTGCTCCGCGCTGCGCGGTGCGTTGCCGTCTTAGCAAGAAATCCAAAAGATCAAGTCCATCCCTGCTGCCCTCCTCCCACACAACCATGACCTGCTGCCGCCGCCGCCGGGGGGGGAAAGAGGAGGGACACCACCACCGCCGCCCGAAATTTCGGCGGGCGGGTGTTCCATTATAGGAGCTAGGGCACCCCCACAAAAAGGAGGCAGGTACCCTGGCTTAGCCTAGCCGGCAGCAGGGGGATGGGAGCAGGGGGTGGGAACAAAAACCAACCAACCACCGGCATGGGGGCAGGATGAGCCGGGCTGTCTCGCCGCCGCCGCCGCCGCCGCCGCCTCCTTCCCCAGGCTGTGGGAGGAGAGGGACGCCGGAGGGCGGCTGGGGCTCCTGGGCGGCCGCCTCGGTGGTGCAGAAAGCGGGCTGAGGCGGGAGACGCTGCGCCCCGGCCCAGCTCTGTCTCCTCTCTCGGCGCCGGCCTCGCCGAACACGGGGGTTTTGACACACGCCCAGCCTCATCTCGGGCCGGGCGGGGCGGGGCGGGGCGGGGCGAGAGCGGCACCTCGCTGCTCCTCCCGACGCCGGCCGCCGGCACCGCTCGCGGCTGCGGCCCGCCCAGGGGAGAGAGGCCGCCGGTGCCTGCCGCGCGGGGCTGTAAACAAGCGTGCGCGCCCTAGGTGTCCAGCGAGCGTGGCCACACGAGGGAGTGTGCGTGTAAATGCGCCGTCTCCTCCGTACACTGTACGTGTGCACGTACCCACTAGACCTAGGCGTGATACACAGATACAAAGCATACTTTCCACGCCCAGGTTTCAGAGCAGCAGCCGCGTTAGTCTGTATTCGCAAAAAGAAAAGGAGGACTTGGGGCACCTGAGAGACTAACAAATTTATTGGAGCATAAGCTTTCGTGAGCTACAGCTCACTTCATCGGATGCATTTGGTGGAAAAATCTCCCCTCTGTTTTTTCCACCAAATGCATCCGATGAAGTGAGCTGTAGCTCACGAAAGCTTATGCTCTAATAAATTTGTTAGTCTCTCAGGTGCCAGGAGTCCTCCTTTTCTTTTTCCACACACAGGCTCACAGCACAGAGCACATTGTATGTACAGGGCAGGTGTCGGTTTGTGTACAAAGAAAAGGAGGACTTGTGGCGCCTTACAGACTAACACATTTATCAGAGCATAAGCTTTCCTGAGCTACAGCTCACTTCATCGGATGCATTTGGTGGAAAAAACAGAGGGGAGATTTTTCCACCAAATGCATCCGATGAAGTGAGCTGTAGCTCACGAAAGCTTATGGTCTAATAAATTTGTTAGTCTCTAAGGTGCCACAAGTCCTCCTTTTCTTTTTGCGAATATAGACTAACACGGCTGCTACCCTGAAACCTGGTTTGTGTACAGTCGCTGTGGTTTTGGGGGTGTGCACATTGCCACAGCTTGTACGTAAGTGCTGTGTGTGTACATTCATAGGTATCAGAGTAGCAGCCGTGTTAGTCTGTATTCGCAAAAAGAAAAGGAGGACTTGTGGCATCTTAGAGACTAACACGTTTATTTGAGCATAAGCTTCCGATGAAGTGAGCTGTAGCTCACGAAAGCTTATGCTCAAATAAACGTGTTACTCTCTAAGGTGCCACAAGTACTCCTATTCATAGGTACGTAACCCTGGTGATTGTGCATGTACAATATCTGCATCTCTGTGGGTGTACATACATGTCTGCATCTAGCATGCATCTGTTAAAGCCCACTGCTGTGCTCCAGGGCACTGCCACATAATGGAGTTACAGTCAGCAGAAGTGTACAGTATTCTGTTCCTCCATGCATTGCACCAACACTAGTCTGTAAACTTCTCCCCCACCCCTGGCCTGGTTTTAGGATTTGTGACATCCCAGGCAAAAGTGGAGCTTTACAGTGCTTGGAGCAGGACTTCATCTGTGAGTTGCCCACTTGCCTCCCTCTCTTGTTCCACTGTAAAAGTATGAAAGAGTGAGCTGGCCTGCAAGCTGCGTGTCTACACAGGCCCCTCTCAAAAGTGGGACCCCAAACTTGCATTGCATGTTAATAAGGCCTTCACCGCGTGCGTTTGACCATTACTGTAGAATACTGTAGAATGTAAGCAGTGCCTGATGGAGAAGGCACATCCTGTCTGTTAATGACTGGCTGGAGGATTTACGGAACTGAGGCAAAGTAGTGAATGGGGGTGTCCTTAATCTCGCTAGTCATTACGGGTCAGGAAATGCCTGACCCAGAATTTTTGTTCTGATAAACCACATAAAATAATAAATAAATGGAGACCAAGATGTGTTAGTATTTCAAAGTCAGTTTAATTTCTGAACAATAAAACGTGCCATTTGCTTGTAGTCTGGAGGCCCAAGCCTGCTCACGTGGAAAGCAATGGAATATCAGTTCACTGGAAGCACTGTTGGACCATGGTTCGTTTCTAGAAGATAAAGACTAATGCAGTTAACCACTGAGAAAAGCAGGACTTAATTCTCAATTTTTAATTGATATATGTAAGACACTTGGACTTTCCAATTTCTATTGAGGGTGTTACCCTAGAGGTAGAAGGATCAGGGTATGTCTACACTACAAAGTAAAAGCCATGGCACCACATCTCAGAGCCCAGGTCAGTTGCATCGGGCTCATGCAGCAGGCCGTAGAGCTAAAAATAGTAGTGTAAATATTTGGTCTTGGGCTGGAGCCCAGGCTCTGAAAGCCAGTGACTGGGGAAGGATCTCAGAGTCTGAGCTCCAGCCTCTGAGAATGTATACATTGCTATATCTTCTTCAAGTACATGTGTGCTTGCTCTGGAATTGCAGATTTTTGCCTAGCAGTACCCGTTCAGGGGCAGTGCTCCCACCTCATGGCTCTAGCCCCTCCCTTGGCTAATGAAGCAGCTCGACCCTGACCTCCCTCAGTTCCTTCTTACCTCCCATGACTGGAGTTGCAGCTCTGTGTAGTTTTCCACCTCATAATCCTTTATTCGGTGACTTTTTTTGAGTTGTATATAGTTCATTAGTACCACTAGTACAGTGTTAGTAGGATTTAGTGTTAGTTGCAGCTTGGGTTCCCTCACCAGGGTTTAAACATTGTCCATCGTGGATGGGGGGAATCACCAATAATGATCCCCATGTGCTGTGCTTGCTGCTCTAGGTGAAGCCCCCGTCATGGAGCAGTGTTTGAGATGCAGATCATTCACGGAACGGACTCAAGTGGTGAGGGGTCTTCATCTGAAACAGCATCTGCTTGAACAGGCCATGCTGCCTGCTTCAACACTGAGGCCCTTGTCAGATTGCAGGTCATCCTCCGGTTCTAAGAGTGCTGCTGCTTCACATGCTGGAGCTGGTGCCTCTTTGAAGAGATGGAAGCAAAGACACCTCGTACCTGCCAATAATGGGGAGCAGAGGAAGGCAGTGGCTTCAGCAGATGTTATTGAGCGCACTCAGTACAAGCCAAGCAGCAACTTGGAGGGCCTCCCCAACCCCGGGGCCAGCCTGCTGTGTTGCCTCTCCACAGAGGAGTAATTTCCTGTTGAGTGTGCGTAGGAAAAGGTCATGTAAAACCAACCGAGACTGCTCCAGGTCCCGTGGGGACTTGTCTTCCTCTTCCAAAAGGAGCATGAATCAGCACGGGGTGAATGCAGGTGTGTGGGATGAAGCAGGTCCCACCAACGTCTCCCCAGCACCATCCAGACAGGTCAGAGACCTATACAGCTGACTACAGTTCCGGCCCCAGGGGCCTCAAGCAGGATCTGACTCTGGCACAGTTAACTGCCTCATTCTTGTCCCCAGATGATTCTGTGGTGTCAGGCTCTTCCTTTCCTTTGGTATCGGAGGAATTTGTTAAATATTTTTGGATATTTTTCTACATTTTCAATATTGATTTCAATTACAACACAGAATACAAAGTTAACAGTATATTTATATTATTATTTTTGATTACAAATATACAAATACAAATATACAAATATACATATACAAATATATGCACCCGTAAAAATGATAAACAAAAGAAATAGTATTTTTCAGTTCGCCTCATACAAGTACTGAAGTGCAATCTCTTTGTTGTGAAAGTGTAACTTACAAATGCAGATTTTTTTGGTTACATAACTGCACTCAAAAACAAAATAGTGTAAAACTTTAGCGCCTACAAGTCCACTCAGGCCTACTTCTTATTCTGCCAATCACTAAGACAAACAAGTTTGTTTACATTGATGGGAGATACTGCTGCTTGCTTCTTATTTCCAATGTCAGCTGAAAGTGAGAACGGGTGTTTGCATGCCACTTTTCTAGCTGGCATTGCAAGGTATTTACATGCCAGATATGCTAAACATTCTTATGCCCCTTTCATGCTTCGGCCACTATTCTAGAGGACATGCTTCCATGCTGATGATGCTCAATTAAATTTGTGACTGTCCTCCTTGAGGGGAGAATTGTATGTCTCCTGCTCTGTTTTACCCACATTATGCCATATATTTCATGTTATAGCAGTCTTGGATGATGATCCGGCACATGTTCGTTTTAAGAACACTTTCACAGCAGTTTTGACAAAATGCAAAGGTACCGATGTGAGATTTCTAAAAATAGCTACAGCACTCGACCCAAGGTTTAAGGATCTGAAGTGCCATCCAAAATCTGAGAGGGACGAGGTGTAGAGCATGCTTTTAGAAGTCTTAAAAGAGTAACACTCTGATGCAGAAATTACAGAACCTAAACAGAAAATCAACCTTCTGCTAGTGGCATCAGACTCAGATGATGAAAATGAACATGCATCAGTCTGCACTGCTTTGGATCATTATCAAGCAAAACCCATCATCAGCATGGCAGCATGTCTTCTGGAATGGTGGTTGAAGAATGAAGGGACATATGAATCTTTAGCGCATCTGGCATGTAAATATCTTGCCATGCCATCTACAACAGTGCCATGTGAACGCCTGTTCTCACTTTCAGGTAACATTGTAAACAAGAAGCAGGCAGCATTATCGCCTACAAATTGTAACCAACCTTGTTTGTCTGAGTGATTGGCTGACCAAGAAGTAGGACTGAGTGGACTTGTAGGCTCTAAAGTTTTACATAGTTTTGTTTTTGAATGAAGTTTTTTTTGTACATAATTCTACATTTGTAAATTCAACTTTCATGATAAAGAGACTGCACTATAGTACTTGTATGAGGTGAATCGAAAAATACAATTTTTTGTTTTTTACAGTGCAAATATTTGTAATAAAAAATAAATATAAGGTGAGCACTGTACATTCTGTATTCTGTGTTGTAATTGAAATTAATATATAAAAATTGAATTTAATTGCAATTAATATTTTTAATCATGCAATTAATCACAATTAATTTTTTTAATCGCTTGACAGCCCTAATATAGCTATATATAATCAGAAGATCCACATAACAGGTCTCTTTCCTGGCTCACTCCTGCCTCCCCCTCCAAGGGAAGCTTCATAGCCTTTAAGGAGAAGGCTGAGTTTACCTGAAAGAGACCGCCCATTACTTAATTCTCTCATGTCAAATTGCTTTTAGAGTTGCATCGCTATGCTATGTGTTATTAATTGGTGCCATGTTTCACCCCAGAAGTGGCTGCATTTTCCCAGTAGGTGAAGCATTACACAGGCTTATGATCCTGAAAGCAAAACCTACAGTATAAGTAAGAAGAAAAGGAGTACCCGTGGCACCTTAGAGACTAACAAATTTATTAGAGCATAAGCTTTCGTGAGCTACAGCTCACTTCATCGGATGCATTTGGTGGAAAAAGCAGAGGAGAGATTTATATACACACACACAGAGAACATGAAACAATGGGTTTATCATACACACTGTAAAGGAGAGTGATCACTTAAGATAAGCCATCACCAGCAGCAGGTAAGGTTACATAAGGATTTTGATTACAAGTCCCTATTTTTACATGTGCATTTATTTCTGGAGAGAAAAAAATCTCCTTTCCAGGTAAAACTGTCTTTGCTTGGTTTCAGTCTAGAGGGAATTTTTTAAGTTTTAGGAAAAATCTTTGTGCTGTTTTTGAGTTGCAGAAAGGTAAGTAAAGATGTACCTTTTTACATTTCCTTTCATATGTAATTCATGGTTGAAATTTACAGTTTGAAATTTTTGGGTTGACTAATATTTGAGGATTATGCCCTTTCATTGCCTATGAAAAACAAATACCCCATACCCTGCACACAAAAATAAAGACCCCAAAGTTATAGCATTTACAAACTTAGTATCATAGCTCCTAGTGTTAATTATCTGGAGGTGCAGTAATTACTTCTAACAGTTAGGCCCAATCCTGCAAAAACTTACATGAGTAGTTTTATTAAGCATAATAGAACTGCTCACATGTGTAAGCATTTGCAGTATCAGGGCTTTAAAGTCATTCAGTGGATTGTATTTATTGACTTGAGTGGACTTTGGATCCCTACAGCTGTAATTTATTTCTGAATATTTAATTAATGCCCCATATTGTAAAGTGTTGGGCAACTTTAATGGGCAATGCTATCTGTGCCTCCTATAATAAAATAATAAACAATTAAGTTCTTCTGTCCACATTTGTTTCTTCTTTTCTTCACCTCATTAATTTCTTCTGCTTGTTGGATGTATGGATTTGTTTCTACTCCTCTTCCAGCTTGAGTACTGTACTCAAGGCATAGAAGCTTATGCAGAATTTGTTTGTGGTGGGGTATACTACCCCTTTAAGTGATAGTCTGGAGCTCACAGCCAAACCAGTGCAATCAAGTGGCACCCTGCACCTGTCCTTTGGACTTGGCTATCCAAAAAGGAAAAGGAGAAGAGATGAGAAGCCTACAGGCCACAGATCTGGGCTTTAGAGACCTAGTCTTTCTGACCACAAGTTTGGTTGTTCTGACTCAAGGATCTGAGGTAAGGGTTCATTGAAGTGGATTAAGCCAGTATACTAGGCATGGAGCTGCCTAAAATAGCCAATGGAAGATGCTGATGTGGGGAGGGTGTCTAAAGCCCTGTCCCTCTTGTGGAGCTAGGCACCTAAGCCAAGGCTGTAGGGAGGCACCTATCACTGCTTGTGATCCACAACTGGGAACCTCTCACCAGGGGTCAGGTGGCTTAGGTGCCTAAACCACTTCTTGGAGGAATGGATTAGGTGCCTGCCTCAGTACACACAATATGGCTGGGGGAGGTGGTGCCTCTACCCCCCCCCACCCATCACTTTTAACTAGGTGGTTGGAGTATTTGCCTGGCATGTGGGAGAACCAGGTTCAATTCCCTCTTTCTGCTAGAGGGGGAGAAAGGATTTGAACAGGGGGCCCACCTCTCAGGAGAGTGCTCTAACCCCTGACCTCTGAGATATTCTGATGGGGGGCGTGTTCCCTCAATTTCTCCTGCTGAAGTTATTCTGCTGTAACTGGAGAAGGGGGACTCCAGGCAGGTGCCCTAACCATTGATGACAGAATCTCTCTCTCCTGCGATGACTGAGGATAAATACTTAAATAGTCTTGGGAAAGAGAGAGAGGGATTGATTCTGTAGTTTAGGTACCTAAACTGCTTCATGGATCACACCCTATGTGCACAAATTAATTACCCCTATGATTTTTAGGACATTACAATTAGAATAGGGAGTCAGGAACAAATAAGATGAGGATAAACAATACTTTATTCCTGGAAAGGATAGGGACAAATTAGAAAATGGTAAAGAGAACAGGCAAAAGAGTCAGGGGCATTAAATAAATGAGGACCCAACCAATTCCACAGCAGTGAACACTAAATACACACAAATTAAATAAAAATAACAAAATGCCCCCCCCCCAACTGATTGGTAAAGTTGGGGAGAGATGGTGTCTGTTGCTGGGATGCTGTTAGCATGGCTGGAGTGAGTCCCTAGTGGTCTCAGTCCCAAGCTTGGTGCAGGACAGGCTTGCTGGGTATAGTCCCTCCCCCACATTTTTGTGTGTGTGGAATGGGGTGTTCCTGCTTGGCCATAAATCCCTGGCTTCCAGTGCAGGGAAGGCCTGTTGGGAACATCAGGCAGGCCATCCTCTTGGGTCAAGAAACAAAATGGAATCTTTGGTCCTAACAGAGAACAACCCAGGTGCTTCTGCTGCTGCAGCCCAACATCCAGCAGCTATCTCTGTCTCTCCACACTGTTCCCTGGCAGCCGGCTCCATCTCCCAGCTAAGCTGCTTCTCCGGAGCCTGTCAATTGGCCTTCTGGTCCGGCCCTCACAGCAGAGATGACCCATGCCTGGCGATGGTGTGGAGGGACAGTAAGGGCAGTGTGTTACTGAGCATGTTCAGTACAAGCCAAGCAGCAAAGCGGGGAGGATGTGACCCTGCATGCCTGCACACATACCTTGCCTCTGCTCTGCCCTCACAGGCTGTTGATGTCCCTCAAGCACAAGTGAGGCAGACAGTCTTAATTGCAATTCCAGTCTGAGTGACCAGCTGGGAGCTGCTTGTCTCAAGCCTTTCCCTGCTTCCCCTCCCCCTTGTTGGCAAAGGGGCTATGTAAGAATGCCCACTTCAAGCAATGTTAGGACCAAAGTTCCCTCTAATTTTTGACAGGCCATGTGGGCCAAAAATGTCTTCCTTGCAAATTTTTGGCAGGCCTTGTGCGCAAAAAAATTCTTCTGTGCTAATTGTACTTCTGTGCAAATTTTTGTGCGCATGGGGTCTCGCCATGTGCGCGGGGTTTAGGATCTGTGTGAATGCGCACATGCGCATAGCTTAGAGGGAACAGTGGTTAGGACCAAAGTGTGCAATCTTTACATACGTAATCCCAATGGTTTCCTCTCCAATGCTAGATCCAATTTAAGTGACAATTTAATGTGCAAGAAGCTAACCGGGTTGGACTCTGACTATGTCAGATATTTCATCATGCTCATGCCATGATAATTGCATTCCTTAGAGACTGTACTATTGACAGTGTCAGTGGAGAAACTTGTATATGCAAGGGACTAGGTCATCTCAGCAGCAGGCCTGCAGCTATCATACTCCTTTCCATTAATAGAAAGGAGAATGACTAGTGTTCTAAAGTGGGAAGGCAATAGTTAACCAGCAGGGCCAGGAAACTGGAAACTGCTAGCCTTCCTGGAGTAGAAAAGAGGAGGTAACAGCCTGAAGTGGGGGATACTGGGAGTGGTTGAGCCAATGCTGTGTGACTGGAACAGTCAAGGCTTGCCCGTTGTCCTTGACCTAGGAGCTTCTACAAACTTCACAGTAAGTCCATTCTGTTTCTTTAGTTAAAGCTTTTCAATTAACCTATAAGGGGAGAAGTGTTCAGAAACTATACATATAGCTTGACTTAAGGGTTGCAGTTCCCTCTGAATAGAGGAGGGAATATATTTCAGATACTATATTTTGTGTATTACCTCATGCCTTTTCTTGGGTCCCAATCCTAAAAGTGGAGGAAGAGGTCCTGGAGAGGCAATAGAGGGTTCTGTGAAGCACATGTTGGTTGCTGCTGCCTTTCTTTAGGGCCCACACTGACCACTATCCTTTCCCCTTAGTAGTAAGAGGTGACTGGTGGGGAATCTGCTTACTGTATGATACATTCTACATCTTTTGTGGTGTAGAGTTCTTTGCCTATCTTAATTTTTGTTACTGTGTATAAACAAGTACAGACATATTCATTTATGGGCTTCATGGTCAGTTTATGTCACCCAGCTCTGTCCTGAACCCTGTAGAATGCTATCACGGCTGGGACTGTGAAAACCCATGTGGGGAATGAACTTCCCAGGCTAATCTCTGGCTCAAATAGGACCTTCCAGTTAGGAACACCATTGCAGTGGGGTAAGGCAGGGCTGCAGGACCCCTTTCAGTGGGGCTACAGAAAATGTTTATTGCACTAAAGGAATGAATTCTAAGGCCTAGTCACTGTAAGGCCTGATCTACACTTGAAAGGCTTTGTTGGTATGCTATGCCTGCAAAGCACTCCTACTACAGTCACAGCTTTTACTAGCAAAACTGTGCTTTTGCCAGTATAACTTGTTCCAGCCCCAGTAAACACAATAAGTTAAATTGGCAAGAGCACAGTTTTACTGTTGTAACTGTGTCTATACTAAGGACATTTGATGACACAACTGTGGTGTCAGAGTAGCAGCCGTGTTAGTCTGTATTCGCAAAAAAGCTTATGCTCAAATAAATGTGTTAGTCTCTAAGGTGCCACAAGTACTCCTTTTCTTTTTTACAACTGTGGTGGTCACAAATCGTACCTCTTCACACCCCATCCAACATAGCTGTAGTAGCAAAAATTTTTAGTGCAGACCAGGCCTAAGTTAGCTTGATGGAGAATTTTGAGGACCTGCTTTTTGGGTTTTTGTCTCACACTGCTTCCCACATTTGGTCCTTGGTATAAGGAAACCTATGTTTCTCCCTTAATGGGTGGGTGTAACAGACATGTAAGAGAGCACAGCAGCAGAAACCAATAGGGTTGATGAGTAGCATAGTACAAGCTGGCCTGGCATCAGGAGGTCAGAACACACAGCAGAGTGGCGGTGGCGGTAGGGTGACCAGATGTCCCGATTTTATCAGGACAGTCCCGATTTTGGGGGCTTTTTCTTATATAGGCACCTATTATCCCCCGACCCCGTCCCGATTCTTTACACTTGCTATCTGGTCACCCTCGGTGACAGCAGCAGCATCTGAAAATGGCTAGGAGATGAGGTGCCTCACAACAATTTGAGGAGAGGAAAATGAAATTATGTATCTTCCCTTATTGATTCTGGGGTCTTAGCCAAAACAGCGAAGAATCATTGTGAAATGGATGATGGGTATATTACAAAGTTTAAATCCAGACACTCATTGTCTGGAATCTTTCCATTTTACCTTTAACATTAAATTTGATGTACATACTCCTGCATGTTGGGCTTGCCAAACCGAGATGATATATTTGTGTCATTAAGACAATCCCTGGTGAACATCACTGTTGTACAGCATGTATGATAAAACAATGAATATGCTAGCATATTTCATAGTAGGTAACAACATTCTGGTATCTAAACATGATTTATTAGTGTTGTATAGTTAAAAATAAAAACTTCTCTAATATATTCCTTTCCTATGCAAAAATTTCTAAAACATTCCAAGAGCTTGGAAGTATTGGTAAGCATTTTATTTAAAGTTATAGTATTGCTTTTTGATGCCTTGGGCAGATTGTAGCACCAATTCAGTGTATCAGTCAGAGTTGTATGTAGAATGCCATGATGTTATGAAAGTTGCTTGTTTTAGAAAGAGAAGAATGTGCTCTTGGCTTCTTGCAGTTACTGAGAACTATTACAAAAATTTTCTTTCCCTTTTTGGAATGTGTATCCCACATTTGTATAATATGGAAGTGGTTTAAGTGAATTTTAGGGTGCCAGAATAACAATTTGTACTTTTTACAAGACATTTGCTTTATAAAAATATTGATCATTTGTGCTTCTATGGCGCCTTCCATACATAGATATCAAAATGCCTTACAAACATCAATAAAACCTCACATTATTCCTGTGAAAGAGGCAAATATTAACCCCATTTTACAGAGGGGAGAAACTGGGGTACTGGGGAGTGAATTAAGATCAAGAAGAGAGAGATACATGATCATTCCTGTCCTTTCTGTGCTTGAACAATTAGATGTTTGTGCTTTATTCAAGTTATGCAGCTGGACCTAAATGAAAAAAGAACTTGGCTCTTACTAAGAGGATCTAGTCTATCTAATTTGTTTGTATGGGTTTAGAGGACAATGACAACTGCAAAACCAAAAATGGATATTTGCATGTGAATGTTGTCATTATCCAAGGTCTCAGACATTGTTTCAATAAGGTTGTGTGATTATAATCTTGGGGGGGGGGGGGAAAGGGTGGTTTAAAAGTCTGAGTTGAAAGCTGGAGAACATTCTTCTCCTAGGAGTGAATATTTTGGATATTCGTTACAATCACATCTATATATTTATGTTTGATAAATTTAATACAAAACTCCCCTAGAAGTTGACTTCTTTTGGCTATTTTTCACTATGCCTTTAACTCAAAAATGGCTTAATGCCCATTTCTCCGCTGAATGGACCAGCGTTTAATCTATACGATAAATGGATTCCCTTTTTTAAAAAGATATACTTGCATATGGGGATTGGATGGGTTAGCAGGCTGTTTAATAGTCTACCTGTCCTTTTGCTTCTAGGTCACCAGTTCAAATACAGCCAAAGTTAATACTGACCTGCGTGAAGGCTGTTTGTTAACTACATAAAATACATCAGGTGCCAACCTAAAAGAAATTCAGAGCAAACAAATGCAAGAGTTCACTTCATTCTTCATGGTACCCTAGCTCCTGAAAGAGACTAGGGTTGTCAGTTCTCCTAGAAAAAGAGGTGGGAAGGGGAAGTTAAAATTTAAGTTCCATGGCCCTTCAATAACTGAATTTCACAGTGACTGGCAAATGAATTTTGGCAGACAGGTTCCCAGTCAGAACAGCCATTCGGTTGTCCCTAACAAAATGGATTCCGCTTGTACAGATAAATTAGTGCTAGAAATGATATCCAGAGGTGCTTCTTTGCAATTCCTCTCGAATCCACTATGGAAGTTCCTATTGCCTCTAACACCAAGGAATTCCCAGAAGTGTGAAGAAATCCACCTTATCACTCAGCATCTCTTGTGAGATGAGAGCCATTTACTTTCTTTCTTTATCCAAGCATTTCTTTCGGACCTAAAAAATGGGGTGATCTGGGAACAGTGCTGTATTTCAAAGTACTCAAGTGCACAAAATACCTCAGATTTTGGTTGGAGAGCCTCTCAAAAATCCTCACACCTCTGTCTTCGGAATATTTCATGACATGACTCCAATCCCAATCAGACTGGGACATGGAAAATACCTTGAGTTCAGTTACTGGGAGATCCCTTTCATTTCTCTTTTTTCAGCCAGTCCAAGAATACTTACCACAATATTGACTAATCTGGTAACTCCCTTCAGAATCCAGGTTGTAGGACTGTATTTAGTTTGGGGTGACACTTTCCTCAAGGGACAGTGAGAAAAATAATTCTTGCACACAATTGAGATGACAATCTATTAACTGAAACACAATCTTATGATAAACTTTGAGGTCAATATGCACCTGTGTCAGTCCTTTCTCCTTCTGGGAATTCAGATTGACATGTCAGTTTATCAGAAGAGTGTTTCTGTATCAGGAGAGAATAATCAAATCAGATGAAACAAAACCCAGTCCATCCAATTCCTACTACTCCTTCTTGGGAAGCTGGTCTTCTTGTACACGGAATGGCTTCCTTGGGAAAAGCTTTTCTTGAGGATACTGCCATAGTGCATGCTGAACCATTGGAATCTGGCCTAGTCATTGGGACTCACAGATGAGTACATTGGGACTGCCTACCAATGTGAATAACTTCTACAACTCTCCTGTGTGGAGAATGAGCTTTCCAAAGGAAAACAGGTATTCAAATAAAGAGATAAATACTGCAACTTAAATCAAGTAATTTAAACTGGACAATCTCTAACACAAGCCTCACTGAAACAAATATTTCCAGAATAGATTACTTTACTTTAGTGGTAACAATTAAGTATGTCAGGACTTCAAAAGTGACTTAATTTAACATCATAATCAGGTTGTTTAATTTATCAAGATGTGATTAGCTCGAACTTGTCTACCTCAATCAAAGCTCCCACACAAGTGTTCATGAACAAGGCCCTGTTATGTCTAATAGTTTTGTTCAACTTCTCCTACATATACTATACTACAATAATTCCCTGCTTTTAAATTAGAACATACTAATCCAATGAGCTGTGAATGTATGAAATGCCACCTGTGTAAAATCTAAGCATACTATCTTCTTTATCAATTGAGTTGCCTCTTAGTAATTGGAAACTGAGCCTAATCATACTCTGACTTAAGAAAGGCAATCATGTAGTGATTTTGTAATCCTGGGATTTTGGGATCAATTCCACTTTGATCTTTTTGGATCCCAAAATACCTTATTTTAATAGTGGTATTTTAAAGTAATTTAGTCATTTGTTTTATTTGTTTCATCTTGGTTAACTTAAATATTGGTGTTTGGTATTGTAACAATGTTGAAACAGAAGATAAGAATTGAGATAATAATGGGGAATTAGTCCTTGAATTAGTTAACCAGCAAGTTTTATTTAGCCATAAAAGCAACTCCCCCCAAACCCTGTAAAATGTCTTTTTTTTTTTTCTCTCTTTAAATTTTAGCTCTCATTTTATTATCTTAAACTCTTCAGGGACTTTCCCCTACATTGCACATTAAAGTAGTCACTGATCATGCTTATGGATGCCTGAGCCTAATGACTATGGATAAGAGGTCCATAGGAAACAGAGCTCAGTGATTCATCACTCAGGTCCAAATTAATCCGTAGGGTAAAACCACTAACTTCAGTGGAGCTAATCAAGTGTTGAATTTGACTGTCAGTCTTGAGCATTATTTGATACACAAGGTGCCAGCTGCAGCAGCAGCTTCCTAACTCAGGGCTCCATGATGCCAGAGGATGTCATAACATAATGGGGTCAGACATCAGCGGCAGGTTAAGACCATGTGACCTTCTTACTTTGCATGGAGCTCTTAGTAGTTCACATTTCATCACTGCAGAGTTGCAAGGTTTCTATATTTAATAAGTATTGCAAGTTCCTGAATAACTGAAAAATTTTAAAAAATATATGGAATGCATCACAAAAACAGCTTGTACTTTAATATTTTTGACAATTGAATCTTAATTATTTATTGTTACAAAAATATACCCCCGCACATTATGTATTACCATAAAGTCTTTGTAATACGCAATTTCACTTCAGCAATCTGTTACCAGATCTCTCCACCAATTAAGAAGAGAGTGGTTGTCCTGGAAGCTAGCAATTGCTGACCATTACCACATGGTGGTATCCCAACTCCCCACATTCATCACCTGTATTTAACATAGAAAATCACTGTTGTAATAGTGTGTGGCATCTATCAGAGAGCATTCACTTCTTAATAGCAGCCACTCAACAGTCATTTTTGTGTGTCTGAATTAACATGTGCAGATGGAAAAAAAAGCAGATTAATGAGGTTCTAGTGTAACTGCCATTAAAGTATCTCTGCTGTTCAGTTCTGTTTTTGTGGAGCAGCACATGTTGGGGTGTGCATGGTGGGTGTTTGTTTTTCCTTTTATTGCTATACCACACTGGTTTTCCATGCTTATAATATTCTCCATGGGCATGGGAGTAGGGAATAAATCAGCAAGGGAACATTTTGCAGTTATAGACATTGATGCCTAATTGGATTTGATGATTTACTATAGCAGACAAACCACTTCATTAGAGCTTTGTGCAAAAGTTTGTAAACGTCAGCCTCTGAGAAGCTATTATTTTTGACAATGTATTGGAGGGTGATCTGTTACTCAAAGTAGTCTAATATCCGTTATCTATCTCTGGCTTCTGGCTCTTAAGAGGGCTCAGGTGAGAGTAGTTTCATTATTATGAACAACATAGTTCTACTATGATGCTTTGATTTTGTGTTTGTGTAGTCCTTTGACATTCCTGCTCCCTGACTTCGGAATATCAGCACAATTTGCCTTCTGAAGCCTGGTCAAAGATTTATGTGACTGATCTTGAATTCCTTGTGCACCCAAAGCTCTCACTGAAGTCATTGGGAGTTGTGGGTGTACAAGAAATACTAAAGAGTCAGGCTCAAGTTTTTCTCTGAGTACCCTCTTAACAAAACCAGAACTACGTTTTTCAGAAGCAGATACTTACTTATCTGGTCTACCAAGAAATATACTTGTAATAAGACTGAAAACTTAAGATCCCCTTTTCAAGAACAAATCCTTTGAAACTAAAAACCAAACCTCCTTTCACAGAATATAAGATCTCATATCTATCTTCTGGTTGGTAGGCATTGTAAACTGTATATCCAAATCCAGTTTTTGTGGTGGGTTTTCAACTTCCACTAGACTTGGGTGCAGAACTAGGAATGTTATTCACTGACTCCATGCCTTGATGTACCACTAGACTTGTCAGGAGGATGAGAGTTAGCAAACAAAGTAGAACGCTTGATTTCATCGTTATGTAATCATTGAATTGAATTCCTTCTGGGTGGTTAAATAACAGTGGTAAACTACAGTTCCTGTACAGTTATCAGAAAGCAAAATATAGGTAAGGATGTGATTGATGTATTCCCAAGAAGCAAATTCTTTCTCTAATACACAAGAGTAAATTAGCGCTGAGTCTTCAGGGCTGGCCTTACCATGAGATGAACTGAGGCAGCTGCCTCAGTGCCAGACCATGTGTGTGTGGCGGGGGGGGACGCTACTAGCTCGCAGAATGTAGAAAATTGTGTCTGCTGCTGGTGCGTACGTATTCTGTCTGCTCTAGATGCATAGAGATAGTGGAGTGCTGTGCTAGAGGAAGGAGGGCACAAGGGACATATTGGGCAGGCAGGAGAAAAGGTGAGAGGGAATAACAGAAAGCAACAGGAGCTGCAGGGAGAGAGAGGAGAAGGAGCCTCTCTAGCACCCCCAGGAGCCTGGACTGATTAACACCAGCTTCTCAGGGAGCTTCCTGTTTCCTGCTGCTTCCCTGAACCCACCTGAGGAGAACAGGCAGTCAACTGAAGTAGTAGGAGCCAGTTCAGCCCTTCAGACACTATCTTCCTTCACTCAGGCCTTGCTACCAGCCTGCTTATTTGTTCCCTTCAACTGAGTGTTGAGAGAAGCTATAGCTGGCACAGAACAGCAGTCATGAGTGAAAGAAGAAAACACCCTTCTGGGGCAGCATTCAGAAAAAGAAAGAAAGCAAAGGAAGCTTTTCTATATAAGCAGGAAGGAGCGCTCCTGAGATACATAGACACAAATGTTCATGGTGAGCCTTCCGGCCCCAGTGAGGACATGAGCGGTGAGGGGATGCCTGATCTTCCAGTTAGTCAGAGTGCAGGTGACCTGACAGCTACTGCAGCATCCATATCTCCATCTCAAATGGATGTAACCATGCACATTCCTGAAGAAAAGTGTAGATCAAAGAAGAGAGTGGTGGAGGGGCAAGAAACAGCTGCTGCTGAGTTTAGTTCCTTAAGTCTTGATGATCCAGGATTGTGGATCCACTTGAGCCTGAGGGACTTCCTTGTACTGCATGGGCCACAACAAGTGAAAAACTTCATGTTCCCCAAAGACAATGAAAATAGAAGTTTCCATCCAACACATTACTGGCGTGAAATCCCCATTGGTGACAAAGTTGAGAGGCCAGGGCTTATGTACTCAGAAACCCAGAATGCTGCATACTGTTTTTGTTGCAGACTCTTCCAGTCTAATGTTCCAACCACATTAGGTTCTACAGGAACAAAGGACTGGAAAAATCTGGCATGTCATGAGAAGGCAGCAAATCACCAGAGAGCATTCCATAGGTGGAAAGAGCTTGAGATGAGACTAAGGTTAAAGGCCACCATAGATGATCAGCATCAAGAGAAGGTTGCATCAGAGTCTCTTTACTGGCAAAATGTTCTGAAAAGGCTCATTGCCATTGTGAGAATGCTTGCTACCCAAAACCTAGCACTGCGTGGCACTTCAGATCAGCTGCATGTGCCAAACAATGGAAACTTCCTTAAAATTGTGGCGCTGATGGCTGAGTTTGATGCAGTACTCCAGGAGCATCTAGAAAGAGTCACCACGCAAGAAATGTACACACACCACTACCTTGGAAAAACAATTCAAAATGAGATCATACAGTTACTGGGAACAAAAATCAAACAGAAGATTATGGCAGATCTGAAGTCAGCAAGATATTACTCTGTTATTCTAGACTGCACACCTGACATCGGCCATAAGGAACAAATGACTTTAATGGTGCATTTTGTAATAACAGAACCTAGTGAAAATGTCCCTGCAATGGTGACTGTCAGAGAGCATTTTCTAGAATTTATTGACATTGATGATGCTACAGGAGCTGGTATGACAAATGTGCTTCTTAAAAAGCTGGAAGATACAGGAATTGCAATAGCTGACATGAGATGTCAGGTCTACGATAATGGTGCCAACATGAGAGGAAAGAACAGAGGAGTGCAGGCACGGATCTGAGTTAAACCCTCAAGCTTCTTTTGTCCCATGCAATTCTCATGCATTGATCTTGGTGGTCAGTGATGCAGCATCAGCTTCTAGTGAGGCTGCTGATTTTTTTTAATGTAATTCAAAGCATCTGTGTATTTTTCACTGCATCAACTCATCGATGGCAAATTTTGAAGCAACAACTGGAAACATCCTCTCTGACACTGAAACCACTGAGTGCCACATGATGGGAAAGTCGAGTGGAGGCGATAAAGCCTATCAAACACCAAATTGGGAAGACAGATGATGCCATAATTGCCATTATCGAGGATAATACTATGACAGGAACTGTTCATGGGAGAACAATGGCAGAGGGAAATGGAATCACCAGAAACATACATAACTTAAAATTTCTGTGTGGCTTAGTGTTGTGGCATGACATACTGTTTGAATTAAATGTTGTAAGCTAGAGACTCCAAGGTGTTGATCTTGATATATCTGGAGCAATGGAACAACTGGACAAAGCAAAGTCATACCTACAGTCTTACCAGTCAGATGAGGGATTTCAAAATGTTCTGAAGTTGGCAGAGGAAATTCACACTGAAGCTATTTCCCCACCCATTCAAGAATACAAGAGTCACTGAAGAAGACATTTTGATTACGAGGCACAGGATAATCCCGTAAGAAACCCCAAACAACAGTTGAAAGTTGAATTCTTTAACCAGGTACTAGATTGTGCAATACAGTCAGTTGAAGAACGTTTCATACAGCTCAAGGAACACAGCAGTATATCTGGGATGCTGTATGATATTCCCAAACTCCTCACTATACCTAAAGACCTATACCAGCAATGCAGGGCACTAGAGACAGTGTTGACGCATGATGACATGCATGATATTGATGCGAGTGATTTAGGTGATGAACTGAAAGCCCTTTTAAGATACATTTCAGCAGGATCAACTCCAAAGGTTGTTCTGGAATATATGTGCACAAATAAGATGATCACCCTCTTTCCAAATGCTTTTGTTGCTCTGCGCATACTTCTAACACTTCCTGTAACAGTTGCCAGTGGAGAACGCAGCTTTTCCAAGTTGAAGTTAATAAAAACACATCTACGCTCCACAATGACACAGGAGAGGCTGGTCGGCCTTGCAACCATCTCAATAGAGCATGAGCTGGGCCAGACTGTGGACCTTCAGGAATCAGTTCAAATCTTTGCAACCAAGAAGGCATGGAAAGCACCACTTTGATTATTCAAACAGATAAAAATACCAGTGTTTGCAATGCAAACAAGAAAAATTACATTTTGCTGTTCAAGCGTTGGAAAGTTAAGTCATACTTAAAATTTTTGAACAAGGCATTTTAAGTTGTTAGTTCTCCTTTATTGGGGAAGATAGCAGAGCAGTACCATGAGAGGAATAGAACAGGAAGAAGGAAGAACTGAGACCTTTCAAAGTTTTGGCCCAAGCGAGGGAGCATGGGGGCGTCATTTGAACTCCCCACCTCAGGTGCCAAACTGTTGTGGGCCGACCCTGCATCCATATCCTAAGTAAAAACCAGCCTTATTAGTCACTACATTTGGTTTTCTATTTGATCACTTTTTCTAGAGGTCTGCACCCTGCTTGCTTCATTCGTGTGGGTAGTGTTGTTTAAGTTTCATGGGATTGCTTCAGGAGGAGTCATGGCAGCTAGATCAGGCCCCCAAACCATTGGACTAATATTGATTTTGTCCATAATTATAAGTGTGTGATGTCAGCTTGCACAACACATCACATAAATGCAATGTGTAATGATAAACAATTAATACAAGTCACCTCAGTAATGAAAACCTAGTTTAAAGGGTGAATGATTAAGGTAAGAAGTGCAAAAGGAGAAGATGGTTTTAATCCAAGTAACACATGAACACACAAAAGTGAAAACATTTGGAAGCGAGAAAGGCCTGTTTAAAGCTTGAATTTGGCTACTGGTTACTGATGATGGTATTAAACAATACATAAAGCATTTAGAGATTCAGGGCACATCTGCAGGTTACCTCAGTTTACATACTGTCTTTGCTTGATGGTGTATACTCTTCTTGTAATGAAGCTTTGAACTGATTGAATCCTATGAACTATGATTGAGCACCTCTTGAGTGGAAAGTGATAATCTTTGCATGTATCCCTTTTAATGATTTGGAGGGAGGGATAGAGCACTGAGTGGAATGAAAAACTAACGCTTATTTTATATCTTATGAATTTATAATTAAGTTTGTGCTGAAACATCATCACTGAATGAAGTTATCTCACTCATCCATCTGGCCCAAAAGAAACCAGGCAGAAATTATGCCAAATCTGTATCTTAGCAAAGCACACACTAACAGTAACAATATGTTTACCTTTTTATGCATAAGTGACAAACTGCTGGTAATGAAAGGAGGAATGAAAAACCTGCATGATTACTATACTTTCAGCCTTTTTCCTTAAGATGGGCATCAGCTTCACATAAGCACAGAGGAGATTGGGCGCACAGGCAATGTCTCATGGATGACGAAACAAAGGCAGAGGATCTTTCCGCTCTGTTTCTGCTCCTAATATGATTGCCAGAGTAGGCAAAAGAGATAATGTACCAAAATCATCAGCAACAATGCTGGGAGATTTGTCGATTATGTGATGACCGAGGATAGCTTTCGGTGTTAGCTGCCTGGCAGCAAAATCCGAAAAGGAGAAAGTGCCTCCTTTGCAGATACCAGTACCTAGTACAAACCCAGTCTGAGGAAAAAGGAATGATTTTCTGTGTGAAAAGCGTTTGGCCAACACATAGATTAATGATCATTGACGTTTAAATTTCAAGGAACTACAGTGTGTTGCTAGCTGTGTGATTCCTATTCCACTGGCCAGCCATGCAGCTAAAACAACATGCATTTCTTTACAAATTTAGGGGTTAATATTTTATATGTGCCAATGTCTGTTTGGAACAAATTTTTGGGGGAGGTGATATCAATCTGAAGTGGCAGCCGTTCAAACTGGATATTGTGAAAATGAGCATTGTGAAAACATCAGTGTCATTGACCATTTTTTTGGTTATAATTCTGATGCCACTTGAAGAACTGAGAGTAGAAATAAGCAGTGGCAACCTTGGTTTAAAAAAAAAAAAAAAGGCAGCACAGGTGCTGGGCTAATGTAATGGTGGAACTCAGTGGAAGTTGGGCACCTAGCTCCTTTATGTTCATTTGAAAATTCCAGACATGTATCTTCAGCACGAGTGAAATGTTTTCTGAGACCAGCACAGTGTAAGGAGCCAGTCCTGGCTGTTTATATGAAAACTTTTTATATAGGTACAGATTGTGCCTGGTCCTTATGTGGATGAGCAATGAGTGGGGTGGGGAAAAGAGGCCATAAGCAGGCCCAGATTAAAGTATGCTCACTATAGGTTTGTGCTTACAACATTAGTTCCTTAAGTTATGTGGTAACATGGGAATCTGAACTTTCATTTAAAAATAAATAAGGTTCTAGCCCTCATGGTTGGGAAGAAAAATTTGCAGGGGTATAGCCTTGGCTTGTGTAAATTGCCAAAGTGCCAGTGAAGTCAATGGAGATATGACAGTTGGCACAACTTGAGAATCTATGAAAATATGAACATAGTGTAACTGATGCAGACACTTGCCTGAGTTTGCAGGATGCCTGAGAGAACCGGTCAGAAACATGTGAAATGCCCCATGAATCTCAATGGTTGTTAACTCCCAGACTTGGTGCTTTGGGAATCCCCATCAATTCCATCCGGCAGAGAAGTCTGCGTGGTAGGAGAGTGGAACAGGTTCCATCCACCAAAGAAAATAGACTTCAGCCATTGAAATAAATGCTAGGGTCCCCTTTACTGCCATGCCTGCCTCTCTGGGGTGGGCACAGGGAACCCCTGCAGGTGCCCCTCTTGTTCCCAAAGAAAAGGGGGAGAATTGATGCTATTCCTGAGACAGATTCCTGTCCTCCTGGCACCTCTACTCCATTTGGGAGGTGAACCCATGGAATAGGACCGTACCTGTGATGTGGTTTGCCCAGGTCCCAGATTGCCCTAATCTAATTTTGAATTCAAGGAGTCTTCCTTCCTCCCCCACCTTCTCTTTGTGTGGCCTGTACGAGGGCCCATCAGAAATCCAGTCCTATACTTAGGTGAGCTCAGGTGTTGATTCCTCCCTAAAGAGAGTAGGTAGGAGGCAGGGCCATATCTCTCTTTCCCCCTAAGCACATACTACCAGAGTTGGCTGGCTATGTAAGGGGAGTAAACTGTGCTCCGCAGTGGGGTATAGTAGCTGACCCTCTATTTCTGGGAGGCATTCTACCTCCCTAAGCCTCCTGATGCTCTCCTTTGGTGGAGTGACTCTGTCTTTTTCCCCCACCCCACAACATCTTGCTCCCAGGTACAGCTCTTGATACAATATAGCCCACAATTGCCAAAAGCAAAGACCTATCATTACATTACCATCGTATAGATTAAATAATTTTAAAACACAGGAGGTACTTATGTTGCTGCCTAACTACACTATTTAGGAAGGGGAAGGAAGGTGTTAAATGCCAAGCAATGGACACTTCCATATAGGCAATTTTCGATGCTGGACTGATGACTTTCTGACAGAGTCCAAATTTATTCTCGTGTGTCCATAGACAGCGAGGCAACAGTCACAAAGGGTAACTTTCAATAATTTGTGCCAGAGCAGCCCACACTACTCTAGAAAAGAAGCTGCTGGTTCTGTTTTTGCAATTTTAAAAATACATTTATAGATCCTAGCAGGCAAGGTACTTTGTTTGGGTATGTGACTGCAATATGCACCTCTTGTTAGTTGTAGGCACTCAAATACTGAGCCAACGACCTGGAGTCAGGGAGTGTGTTTTCTTAGTGAAGTTGACAGGGTTCATTTCCGAAATATATAAATATTTTTAAAAGATCTTCCTTTGTAGGGTTGTTACACTTCCACTTACAGGTATAAATAGCTGCTCATCAAGTTAGAAAAGAAGGGCAGAATTTGACTTGCAGTTACCCCCATGCAACCCTGGTAACCTCAACCTTGTACCTAAAGGCTGAAAACAAACCTGGAATGAACCCTATCCATAATGAATTATGCATAAGAAAGGGAGAATTCTGGTGGGTTAAATTATTAATCAAGATTTTTATATGGCCATTTACTGCACATCAGAGACTTGTTAGAAATGGCAACTCCCAAGGATCCCAGGTCTTCCTGTGTTCTTGATTCTTTAACTGAATAATGGGAAAACATCTGTTTGTTTTTTTAAAAATAATATGGATAATTTTAATAAGGATTCAACGATTCTTTCATTACAATTAATAGCACAGTCCAGACTGGCTATCATGTTGTTGGGAGACAGTCAGATACTTGGAGCACTCCACCTGAGATTCATACCTCATACCTGAGAGATACAGGTAACTTGCAATAACCGTATGTTCTGCCACATATAGCTCATTAGATATAACTTAGCCTAAGGATAATTACACACAGTATATAGGAGAAGAGGCATGTGGGAAAGACTCACTTGGCCACCTTGAGATAAGCATCTTAAACATTTTTTAAAAAACCCTCTATAGGAATACGGCCAAATTTACTATTGGCCTAAGCAGGAACAGTCCCCTGCAAGTTAATGGAGTTGTAGCTGCTTATGGTAGTGGTGGATTTGTCCCCTGGAAACAACAGCTGTGTGACCAGGAACTTCTTAGTGCCCTCTGGTAAGGGGGTGCATAAAGGTTACAGGGATTTCCTGGGTATGGTATTTACATTCTAATTCACCCAAATGGTATTACTTTTACTAGAGACGTCATGTATCATATTGGTCATCAATATGCTTTCAAAACTCATGTATGGATGTTGTTTAAGGAGTAATGAATTTGAAAATGAAAAATTATGTTCTTAAGGTATGTTCTAGGGACTGGTCACAAGGAAAGGTCAGAAACAGCTTTTCTGTCAGACTAGCAATGCTTATCTATCAGTCTGTTTATATGTAAATTAAGTATTGTCTAGTTCACAATGGGCCTCCATTTACCAGTCTGAACTGAATGCTAAGGAAGGATTATGAAATCTTAAAAGACAGAATAGTAGTAGGAAGAAGTAAATATCGGGGTGGGGGTACTCTATTAAAGGTTTGTTCTGGTACCTTTTGGGAGACAAAGAAAACACCCTGTCATCCTTCACCTAGTAAGTAAATGAACAGTGAGTTTGCTTCATGAAAGAGGAGTCTCAGCCAGGCTAGGCTGAAAATGTGAGATAAGCCTTTTTGGACAGCAGGTTAACTTGTTAGTTAAATTTAGTTAATACAAAGCATGTTATGATTTTGTTTTATATGTAACCATTAGTTTCCAATATTCTTATTCACTGTCACTTGAAACTCTGTTCTTTAATGACAAACTTATTCTTGTTTTCACTATAAATATATCTAAGTGCTGTGTGTTCAGCAGGGCTGAGTTCTGAGGTATAACTAGTTAGCTGCAGTGTACTGTTCCTTCAGGAGCAGCAGCCTGGTAGTTCTGTGAGTGTTCAGCGGATAATGGCGGGGACACTATAGGGAATGCTCAGAGGATTTGGGGGCTGGTGTGTGCCTATTGCTACATGCACAGAGAGATCAAGGCCTGCAGAGGCTTAGAAGGTGGTGCTTGTGTTGCCAAAGGCTGATGGTTTCAGGGAGCTGATCCACAGCAGGTACAGACAAGTCTCCCTCACGCTCAAAGCAGTGGGTGGTAAGGTGCCTTGCAACCCTGGGTACCACTGGGGAGCATCATGGGCTGATACACTGAAGAGAATAAATGAAGCTGCCCTTTTTACAGGGATAATATTTAGCGGCTACAGGAGTATGATCATTAGGTAGAATATGCTTCTCCTTTGGGGTGTAGGAGAGGAGAGAGAAGAGACTAGTCCATTGCTTTCCAATGTGATAAACTTCTGGGCAGATATGACTTCCTAGTTCTCTTATTAAGGGACAGGTTTTGAGATGTATTCTAAGATTTAGTAATCAAGAAGAGCGGTGAGGTAGCATTGTCCTGTCTGATTTTATGATAAAGTGCAGATTTCAGTTCTTCATTCTATAGAAGATTATATGACCGTGAATTTCAGTTACAAATATTGTTATGCCAGATGGTATAAATAGTGCTTCTCAACTGGTGGGTCAGAATGTCTGGGAGGAAGGTGGCTCAAGAAAGGCATTTGAGTCCTGTGATGGGAGAGGGTATAAACCCCACACTGATCACAAAGGGGTTAAAGAGCTGCTGTGGGAAAGGTTGGCCCCAGCTCTCCAGCCCTGTCAATCATGTCAGGAGCGGAATAATGGTTTAAAAAGTAGGCAGTTCCAGTCAGTTGCTGTGCAGCTCTGGGAGAGAGCAGAGAGCAGCTCTATAGCTCCCAAGAGAGACTCCTGGAAGGCTTCCAGGAAGCTGCCTTCAAGAAGGGCACACTGATTCTACAAGGAGACAGCAGACCTTGGCAAACTGGCCAGGTTTGGCAAGGCCCAAGGCAAGCCTGCAAGCAGTTGTTAGAGCTATAGTCAAACCCTTCCAGGGTTAGGGAATCGGGAAACTATACTGAAAGGACTAGGGGAGTGGGAGCCGGGACCCCATCCCCTTCAAACACAGTCATATTATTCAGTTCCAAGATTCTTGTTTATGGGGGGTGGCCTACAGATTTTGCAGCATCCAAAAGAGAGAAGGTGCCCATCAGTTGAGAACTGTGAAAGGTTCATGAGGTGTTTGAAAATTTTATTACAGTCTAAAACAAAGAAAATCTCACTCTGCCACTCCCTGCACAAACTTACCCTTCAGGGTCAAGTGTTCTGTCAACATCTTGAAACACCCACGCACACATAAATCATGCAGATGTTATCATTGTGACTTTTTTATTCTTTTATAGTAAATGTAGGGGGTCATGGACAGTTCTGATTTTGAATAACCTGAAAAGGCTGACAGACGTGGGTGCAATGAATTTGTAGCTGTGTAGAGTACATAAAGGTACCATAATCAACAGTTCACTTATCTGTGTGGTAGTAGCTGAAACCAACATCCAGAGTGTAAATATTGAATTCTTAATAATTATTACCGTCCAGCATATGCAGTAACAGGAACAAAAGTAGTAAACTCTTTGACACTGAAACCACGGCTCCCGTCCAAATGGGCTAGTGATGCCGCTCTATTGGTACAGCCAGCAGAGGTCATTAACAAACATGCCAGAATGGAAATGCCTGATACATTCCTTACAACCAAGTATAATTGTATGGTACACATACTTGCAAGGCATTCCTTCATAGTGTCTGTGTAAACCAAGGCACATATGTGAATTTTAAGTATTTTCCCCCTATTTTTCCTGCAAGCTGGTTAAGAAAAACAGTCTAGAAGTACAACAAAGGGTGGGAGTGTGGGTGTGGAAAAAGTCTTTACTCCTCCTGAAGGTGCACAAGTGTGGAATACTTTCTCCATCATCACCAAATGGCCCAAGATGCATCTTTGTGGCATTCTTCTGAGTAAAGCTCAAGACCTTTTTGTTTCCATTTTAACATGCTTTCTGTATAATTGTTGTTTCTTGTATGGTTTTGACGTAGGAGAAAAGAGGAGGTGATGTTATTACAGTTTCTTTCAGCAGCTGATCTGATGATGTTGTCTTGTTGAGTAATTTTGATATGTAATCTTAATAATTTGCCAAGAAGCTTTTGGCCAATTGGCACTGAGAATTAAATGTTCTCCCAAATGAAGGCTGGTATTAAATGTTTGTAATGGTTATAAAAGATCTAAACTTCAATTGATTGATTAGCTATCATTTTAGTCACATCATTTGCATTCCTATTGTCTTGACAAGTCAAGGAGCTGCCAGTGGGATAAAATCTTTCATTGATTACTCTGGTGTAAATCTGGAGTAACTCTACTGATATCAATAGAGGCATTACTGGAGCAGATTTTGGCTCTTTATAAATTATGCTGGAGTGAAACAAGTTTCCAGACTGACACACGTTTTTTTAAGAACAAATCTAACAGGAAAAAAAGCCTGCCCTTTTAACAGTGATTGGCAAAATCTGCTGTGTGAAAACTTTAAACAACTGGGGTTCAGCTGCTGAACCCAACTTGTTTTTTTTTCCTCTTGTGACTAAGTGGTATTGTGGTGAATAAATGGTATTGTCAGTAGCACAGCTGCAACCTAGGAAATGGGCTGAGACCAATTTCAATTTTTGTTTTATGTCCTCAGGCCAAACTTATTTTCAGTTACTTTTGGTTTGGTCACATTTCAGAAACCTTATTCCGTAAGGGTTCTTTCCTGTCTTGAAAACCTCAGTCATCTAAACAATAACAACACCATTATAAACTTCTCCATCCCTAACAGAGATAGCTACAAGTTCCTTCTGAATCTGATAAAGTTGAAAGCCTGGTATTGCACAACAGGACATGTGAAACAGCTTGCTGGAGCAGCGTGCAAACATTGCAGCAGAAATACAGCTTTAGGCCCTATGGTGATCCCTGAGCACTCTTGTTACAGTAATTCATAATTAAGGATATAGAGATGTATGAAATATCTGTCCTATCTACTGCTATTTTGGAAATAGGATTGAATGTGTAAGATGATTGACTAGGGGCATAGGTAATAGGATATGGAGCCTTCTACTATTCTATTCTGTTTCAAACTTAGCCCAGATCATTCATGTCTGAATGACATGACCACCTGCTGGCCTGTGTAAAATGAGTTGGTGACCTCCGTTCAATTCCAGTGGGAAGATGTCCAGATTTAAACTACTATTCTAGCTGGCACCTGGGTTGGCACTCCGGACAAACTTGTAGCTTTTGATTAATTTAGAGTGCAAAATGCATAAATCACTAATAACAGTTTCTTTTACTGAGGTGGCTAAGTAAATGTATTATAGGAGATGAGTTTGGTGAATCACACATTGAGACATGAGAACTTTATTTAGTGCTTAAATAAATACAAGTAAAATAGAAATAATAGGAAAGCAATATCAGTATAGAAAAACAATCCCCTGCACTGTACATTTTCACAACCTACTGGAGAATTATCAGAAGTAAGTGGAGAAGCACCATAAGTGGGAATGACATTTCAAATTTTTATCATCCTCACTCTCTTGAGATCTAGTGATGCCTTGGGGAAAAAGCTGGAGCAGATTTGTACCCACTCTGCCTAGGTTTTCAGCAGACAGACCTGCTTTGCTAAAGTGATCAGTTTTGTCTGGTTTTCGGTTACAATTCACTTTAGTATTTGAATGGATGAGTAATGAAATTTGTTATCCTTATTGTATGAGTTTAAGGGCAGCAGAACTGTGCTTCTTATGCCCTGATTGAGGGTGTCGCCCAAAACTGATTCTCGCTTGTTAAACAGCAGGTAGGGATACTAAATCCCACTGAAGATGAGAAAGGGTCAGGGACAGGTATTCCTAATTGGTAATGTGGACTCTGCCTAAAAAGTCGTAGACACCATTTGACCCTATGCTCTCTAGTGTTTACAGACAGAGTTGATTGGACTCAGTTGGGTGTCCTGGTTTCTGTTCATCACTGATGACCAGCTCTATGGGGTAAGCCTTAGACATGGTATGGGGGCAGTGACAGACAACAAAGAGGCAGCAACACAGAGGTTCCCTATTATCCAGTTAAATCACTAAGAGCAGGACTAAGTGGGGGAACCTTAGAACACGACATTGTAGAAGTTTCAGTGAGCAGCAAGCAGCACCAGCAGTGATAGCAGCAGAGATGAGCAGTGGCAGAGGTGGCAGCCCATGGTGGCAGAGATAGCAGCAGCAACAGTGAATCAATTGCAGAGGTGGCAACAGCAATGGAGGCATTGCTCGATGTCTTCCCCCCCCCCCCTTTCAGGGATGGGAAATGAACCCATTGTGAATGCATCTCTGAAACCTTGGTCTTTGTTGACTAAGGACAACCAACTGTGAGTGGGGTGCTTCGGAGGGAAAGGGGATTGGTTTGTTAAAAGGACATTTGCTCAGACTTTTGCACTACAAGGTGAGAAACTGAGGCATAGAACACTGCCGAATGTACTGTAGGGTTGGGTTTGCACATGGTCACATGCTTTTGAATGTGGTTGTGTTGTTTTCCCAAATTAATGCTGGGTTCCCTTTTCCTTTTTTTATAAAAGTTATCTTTTGTTATGCATAGACTCAATGCTTAAGAGTCGGAAATTGTTGCCTTTACTGAGGGGTGCTGTTTAGATTTCCCAGATTACTGGGTGGGGGCTTGAACTGGTTCTCTTTTGTATTGTTAAGAGGTGCCCCTAGATATTGAACTTGGCCCTTGTTGCTTCCAACTTCACCTGGCGGAAGGGTTAAACATGATTTTAGTCTCTTGTTCTGTACATCCAAACGTGTCCAGTGACCATATTTAAATTGCCCACCAGCCTCCTGTTCGTATGTGGTGTTCCTGGAAACCGTAATTGGGGTTCTGATTGCTAATATAAGCTATGTGTGTGAACACTGTGATGATACATTTCCCAGTACATTAAAGTGGTTAATCTCATGGTTACACGTACCAAAAATCCCCTAGAATTTTGTTATTTTGTACTTTTGCAGTGCTCTTGTTTATCACACTATACATATTACTAATTCTTCTAACTCCAGGTCAAATATTCATGCTATCCTTACGCTAACTGTTAGGCTCCATTAACTTTATTAGGCCTCACACCTGTGGTAAAGCCTATTTTCATTATTATACCTGTGTTTCTTCCTGCTTGCATTACAGCTTTAATATTAGCTTATGTACGTAAGAATAGCCATATTGGGTCAGATCAATGGTCCATGTAGCTCAGCATCCTGTCTTCTGACAGTGGCCAGTACCAGATGCTTCAGAGGGAATGAATTGAACAGGGCAATTTCAAGTGATTTATCCCCTGTCGTCCAGTCACATCTTCTGGCAGTTGGAGGTTTAGGGAAACTCGGAGAATGGGGTGCGTCCCTGACTATCTTGGCCATTGATAGACTTATCCTCCATGAACTTATCTAATTCTTTTTTTAACCCAATTGTACATTTGGTCTTCACAATATTCCCTGGCTATGAGTTCCACAGGTTGAAGGAGTTATGTGAAGAAGTATTTTCTTTTGTTTGTTTTAAATTTGCTGCCTGTTAATTTCATTGGATGACCCCTGGCTCTTGTATTATGTCAAGGGGTAAACTATACTTCCCTATTCACTTTTTGCATACCATTCCTGATTTTATAGATCTCTTTCATATCCCCCCCCATCATCTCTTTTCTAAGCAGAACTGTCAGTCTTTTTAATCTCTCCTCATGTGGAAGTTGTTCCATACCCCTAGTCACTTTTGTTGCCCTTTTCTGTATCTTTTCCAATTATAATATATCTTTTTTGAGATGGAGTGATCAGAACTGCACAGAATATTTAAGGTGTGGGTGTACTATGGATTAATATGATGGTATTAGGATATTTCATATTTCATCTCAGTCACTGGAAAAATCATGGAGCAGGTCCTCAAGGAATCAATTCTGAAGCCCTTAGAGGAGAGGAAAGTGATCAGGAACAGTCAGCACGGATTCACCAAGGGCAAGTCATGCCTGACTAGTCTAATTGCCTTCTATGATGAGATAACTGGCTCTGTGGATGAGGCGAAAGCAGTGGACGTGTTATTCCTTGACTTTAGCAAAGCTTTTGATTTGGTCTCCTACAGTATTCTTGCCAGCAAGTTAAATAAGTATGGGCTGGATGAATGGACTATAAGGTGGATAGAATGCTGGCTAGGTCATTGGGCTCAGTGGGTAGTGATCAATAGCTCCATGTCTAGTTGGCAACCAGTATCAAGCGGAGTGCTCCAAGGGTTGGTCCTGGGGCCGGCTTTGTTCAATATCTTCATTAATGATCTGGAGGATGGCATGGACTGCACCCTCAGCAAGTTTGCAGATGACACTAAACTGGGAGGAGTGGTAGATAGGATACAGAGGGACCTAGACAAATTAGAGGATTGGGCCAAAAGAAATCTGATAAGGACAAGTGCAGAGTCCTGCTCTTAGGATGGAAGAATCCCATGGACCACTACAGACTAGGGACCGAATGGCTAGGCAGCAGTTCTGCAGACAAGGACGAGAAGCTGGATATGAGTCAGTGTGCCCTTGTTGCCAAGAAGGCTAATGGCATTTTAGGCTGTATAAGTAGGGGCACTGCCAGCAGATCGAGGGATATGATCATTCCCCTCTATTCGACATTGGTGAGGCTTCATCTGGAGTACTGTGTCCAGTTTTGGGTGCCGCACTACAAGAAGGATGTGGAAAAATTGGAAAGTGTCCAGTGGAGGGCAACAAAAACGATTCGGGGATTGGATCACATGATATATGAGGAGAGGCTGAGGGAAGTGGGATTGTTTAATCTGCGGAAGAGAAGAATGAGGGGGAATTTGATAGCTGCTTTCAACTACCTGAAAGGGAGTTCCAAAGAGGATGGATCTAGACTGTTCTCAGTGGTGGCAGATGACAGAACGAGGAGTAACGGTCTTAAGTTGCAGTGGGGGAGATTTAGGTTGGATATTAAGAAAAACTTTTTCACTAGGAGGGTGGTGAAGCACTGGAATGCATTACCTAGGAAGGTGGTGGAATCGCCTTCCTTTGAGGTTTTTAAGGTCAGGCTTGACAAAGCCCTGGCTGGGATGATTTCATTGGAGATTGGTTCTGCTTTGAGCAGGGGGTTGGACCAGATGACCTCCTGAGGTCCCTTCCAACCCTGACATTCTATGATATTATCTATACCTTTCCTAATGGTTCCTAACATTCTGTTAGCTTTTTTGACTGCCCTTACACATTGAGTGGATGTTTTCAGAAAATTATCCATGATGACTCCACTGTCTTTCTTGAGTGGTAACAGCTAATTTAGACCCCATCATTTTGTATGTATAGTTGGGATTATTTTTTTCAATATGCATTACTTTGCACTTATCAACATTGAATTTCATCTACCTTTTTGTCACTCAATCACCCAGTTTAGCGAGATCCCTTTGTATCTGTATGTCATCACTTTGGATTTAACTATTTTGAGTAATTTTGTATCATCTGCAAATGTTTACCCCCTTTTCTAGATCATTTATGAATATGATGAACAGCACGGGACTCAGTACAGATTTTTAGGGGACCCTGCTGTTTACCTCTCCATTGTGAAAACTGACCATTTATTCCTACCCTTTGTTTCCTATCTTGAACATCATTAAGCATGTAAACATAAAGCATAATCCTCCCAAGATCAGGTTAAGGGTCAAAAGTCAACAGACTAAAGAGTGAATCCGCCTGGACATTAAATCAATGACTCATCCCAAGACGTGGCCCACAATTTTACTTGTTGATGCACAACCGTTTGGGTTTTTTTTTTTTGTTTACTTCATTCACAATTTGTTTATATTTGACAAACCCTCAATGACGGAATGCTAACAAAGAAATCTCACTACTCCCCAACTCATTTTCCCTTCTTAATACAGTGAAATCTTAAAGCAACATTTCATATTACTCATTTCGAAGGCAAGAGTTTGTAGTGTTACAAAACTTCCAGGGCTGGGTTAAAGCATATGGGTCATGAACCATCGCACTGAACCACTTCTGTGGCTAAATAAAGGACTTTGGAGTCTAAGTCTATCCATTTTACATCTCTTCAAAATCACTTTCTTTGTTTTTGACTTTTTGGGTTTTTTTAAAAAAGAAGGTGGTTGATCTGAGGTAAGATTCTCCCTTACTAAAAGGGGTAATGTTATACCAGAGCAAACATGAAAGAGGAGAAGACTTACACTAAAAGCTATCTACTCGGGCAGCTGTTTTTCTATTTAAGTGTCTAATGAATCAGAAAGAAAACATCATTCTAATTTTATTGTAAATGTAAAGTGAATCCAGATGTTTCAATATAGAAACCTCATCGGAATCAGGACTTATAAGGAGGATGACTGATGATGCTCGGAAGAAACAGGATAGAAGGTCACATCTCATGCTGAACGAGACTAGTACTTCCGTTCAAGAAGTGCTGGTAAAACCTTTGGGCTTGGAATCTCCGGTGTGGAAAGAAAAATATTAAGTCTGGAAAATTAAATAAACTGGGCTTTATGTATTTTGGGAGTTTGCAATTATTTCTTTATACTGTGAATTTAATTAAATGTCTCGCATTTGTAGCTATACATAAGTTTTATATAAATATTGTTTAAAACTATTTTTTAAAAAATTGGCTACTAAAGCTTATTCTTCAACTTTTGTTTTGAAAGCAATTTTTCTAAAGTCCTATCTCCATTATTTTATTACAGCTAAGAGAATAACATGCCCTGACTACTTCACTGGTTTCATTAATTTCACCCCTTGTTTCTGCTTGCAGACTATCCACAAGCAGATGGCAGTTTTCTTAAATGTATTTATTGATTATTCAATTAATTATTCTGTGCTTCATCCTCCTTCTATTGCACTCTTTCTTTCTGCCATTCTTCCCTGTAACAGGATATGCTGGCCTTTTAAGGGAGTTGCATGCATCTGTGCTAGGTTCAGCACATCTCCACGGGTGCAGGGAATGACACCAAGGATTGAATGATGGTAGTCTGTGACTAGAAACCTGGCCTGCAGAAGATAAAATGATAACCCATGGCTATTCAAGAGAGAGAGACTTAGGGGGACCATACTTGGGGAGTGGGAGGGAAGGGGGGAGGGGAGATGTGCCACCAAAGGGCAGGAAATGGCTGGGGAGGAGGCCAGACTAAGCACATTGGAGACCCTGGCTAGCTAAGACAGGGCTTTTTAGCTTATGGGGCATACCAGTTATTTAGGTCCTGGGGCTGGAAACCTATAGTGCAAGGTGGACATGGGTTCCCTCTATGGTGCTACCTTGTGAGGTGGTACTGCCACCATTGTCAACAAGGGAGAAAAGGGACTGGCTGGAGCCTATGAGGGTTAGATGCTGAGCCCAGAAGTAGGTGCTACAGATTGTGGAAAGCGACAGACCTTGAGAGGAAGGGCTGTGTCTGGCAAGAGTCTGGGGTAGAAGACTTTTTTGTGTTTCTGTTTAGACTTTGAATACCCTTGAAGGGGTGAACTCTTGTGACTTAACCAGATGACTAAGTCATCTCAGCAACCTAACAGCACTGGGAGCTACAGAACCCATCTGAGGGGGGAAACTGAGGTGTGACATGGAGGGAATTTGTGGCAGCTAATGGGCCTGAAGCCATATTGGATAAGTCCCTGCAACATTCTTTCCAGTTGTTAGTTGCTCTAGACACCCAACATGAATAACACCACTGTGGGGTATGTCGACAGTAGTCACAGTGGTGGCTGTGCACCACTGCTTTTCAGCAGTCTCTGCCATGTGGTGGGGTTTGTGATGGATCAGATATGGCAGGGAGCAGTTTAGGAGGAAGCATAGCTGTGGGATGGGAGGAGGGGTGTGTGTGTGTGTGTGTGGGGGGGGTGTTCTGGACACTAGTGATCCCCCAACTAAAAGTGGGGGGGGAGGAGTTAGGGCAGCCCTTGTGACTATCTTAATCTGCATTGGAGGTTGAGCATGCTCTGTACAGATGGAATGTTCAGAGAATTTATCAGCAAAAATTCTAATGGTCTCTACTGAGGTTTGTGGACTGAGATTTTGCAAAACTTGGGCTGCCTTTTCACAGGGATGGCAAAAATTACATCACTGACACATGGACTGACACCCCCTCTCCAAACTTCAAGTCTGTACTCCAAAGCATGGAGGTGCTAGAGCGTCTCAGTAGAAAAGTTGTCAGATTTCTTTATTAACATGGGCAAAACAACATATTTTCAACATAATCTGGTTCTTGGAAATGGCTGAACTGTTATTTTGCTGAAACGTTTCAAAATATTTAACCCAAGACAGACTCCCAGAATGGGAAACTCTAGCCTGAATGGTTCAAGTTTAGCAAAATCATAAGTGACTTAAAATAAGGTCTTAAAATGGGAAGTCTTGGGGCAATTTTAGAGAGAGCTACCAGTTCTGCTTATAATGCAGGAGAAAACTCTTGACAGGAATTAATGTTTCTGTCTGGGTGTGAAATCTAGAAGACAATGGCAGCATATATATACACACACACACACACACACACACACACATACCAAGTTACCTAGACTATAGGAGTAATCCAAGAGAGCAGAAGAAGGAGCTGGGATAATGTGGCGATGAGGCATAAAACCTACATGAGAGAGAGAGAGAAGGACTATGACTATGGATAGGATTACAGCATATAATGTGAATACATTTCTAATTTACACATACTCGGTCTGTACACATGGCCTATCTGGTTCATCTACTGCTTAGTAGGACTGAGAATATAAGTGGGGAAGTAGGGAAGGCATTTGTTTTGTCTGATCAGTTTTGTAGCATAAAGGCCAAAATAAGAATATTCTGATGCCTTAAAACTTGTGCTCCTTTGCTCCTGAAGTTTTGACTATGAAAAGTCCTTGGTTAAAAAGAAGAGACGCTTTATGTCCACCTATTTATTTAACCCAGATCAGGAATGACGGAAACTCAGTCGGTCGCTTTCCTTGCTGTTGACTCTTGCCAGGATGAAACATGATTTCAGACATCATATGGGACATGGCTAGGAAGATAAAAAGGCTTCTGCTTTGCCACCACATCACAGAGAACTCTATGCCCAATCTTTTTTTCCTCGCTTTTGTGTTTTCAATATTTAATAATTAAAAAGTACTTTCTCCTTAATATGAGTGCATTGTGCTCTCAGACATTATCTGTACCCATTGCGTGAACTAGTCTCTTCCTCCTTTTGGAAAAAGGAAAATACCATATAATCATAATTTATTACTAAAGTTTAAGCTGTCATGGGAAAAATACTGCTCCAGCTGATGCAGTTACCTGACTGAACCATAATAACCTCCATGGCTCAACTGTCAAAGGAAACTTTCCACTGACATAAAACAACCTACAGAATGAATTAACTGCTTAAAAAAAAAAAAAGTACTTTTAGACAAACATTGGTTCCGCATATGGCCTGTATATACAGCTATGTTATCCTTTGACAAGATATCTAATAGCATGCAACTTAGCCCTAATTGGAGGGTGGACATGTCTGTTTCCCAGACTTGATCTGGGAAAGCGCTGCTTCTATTTAAAAAGTTTTGTTTACAAGCTGCAGTGAATAATTATTTGCCTATGTGCAGTACTTTCTTATCCAAAGATCTCAAAGCACTGTAGAAACATTAAATAATTAAGCCTAACACATTCCCTGTGAGATGGGTAAACTGAGGCACAGAGATTGAATGACTTGTCCATGGTCACACAACAAATCATTCAAATTCAGCAATACAACCTGCAAGTCCTTACTCCCAGTCCTATGCTCTAATCTCTAGAAGAAGTCCGTGCAAAGATGGCCTCTATGTGTGGTATGTCATCATAATCCTAGTGCAGAAACTGTGTGACTGCACTGAGAACTGAGCTGGTTTGTGTTAAATGAAGAACTGGAATTTTTTTCCACTTTTTGCTTGTCGGTGTGTAAGAGAAACTGGGAAAGCACAATGACAGGTTTCAGAGTAGCAGCCGTGTTAGTCTGTATTCCCAAAAAGAAAAGGAGTACCCGTGGCACCTTAGAGACTAACAAATTTATTAGAGCATAAGCTTTCGTGAGCTACAGCTCACTTCATCGGACGATGAAGTGAGCTGTAGCTCACGAAAGCTTATGCTCTAATAAATTTGTTAGTCTCTAAGGTGCCACGGGTACTCCTTTTCTTTTTGGGAAAGCACAGTGGTGTTTAAAGATACGGGAATTTCTTGCACGTTGGTTGACTCTTAGGGCTCAGAGGTTTAGTCCTGGATATTTTTGTGAGTCTCAGAAAGGAAAATTCCTAATGACTAGAACATCTGACTGAGAATCAAGTGTTCAAATTTCTAGTCCCATTAGCATCGCTGATTTACTGGAAAACTTTGGCCAAATGTCACAAGCCCCCCAAGCTTTAGCTTTCGTGCCTGTAAAATACAGATAATACATACCTCAAAAGTGTTAACTTGTTTAATCTTCAAATCGTTCTGAGATTCTGAGAGGAAAATATGCATTTGTGTTATCTTTCTAGTGAAGGAGAAGGGTCAGAGAGAAAATTCTTAACACCACCCTCCCCACAGAAAAGACCAAAATCTAGGCCCTAGAGCATTGACATAGCAGATACTATTATAGGTACTGGGAGGTGGACTCTGTTCCCAGCTCAGGCACTGATTTGGTGTATAGTGTCCGGCAAGTTACTTAACTTGGCTTGTGGGCAGTGCTTTTGTGTGCACCAGTTTTGGGGCGTCCAACCTGAAACACCTGGGCCTTGATTCTTCAGAGGTCATGGGCTTATACAGTACCCACTGGCTTCGTTTGACATTTTAGGTGCTTGGTGCTTCTAAAAATTAAGTCCTAACATTGGGTACCCACACAAATGAGGCATCCAAAGTCTGTGGCCACTTGATAAGATGCTGAGCTTGACTCCATGTGCCCCACAGGTCTAGGAAGTGAAATATGTTTTCATTTTTAGCAGTGGAAGTTGGTGGGGATGCTGCAGGCAAAACCAAAATGTCAAAGATTTGTGGCTGAAGAAGAGAGTTCTTCAGTCACTTTTCTCAGTTTATGCTGGATACATACATACATACAGATTGCCCTGAAGCATGTACACAAAGTAAGTTTATGCTCTAGTGAGCTCCAAAATGCGGAAAAACAATTTTCTGAGTGCAGAAAAGAAGGGCTTTCTGGCATTGCTCTATCTTTGTCCTTGATGCCCCTTTCCTCATAATGGAGGTATCAATGCATGAATATATCACAGAGAGCAGTGACATGAATAAGATGTGCTTTTTGGTTTTAATAGATGGTATTTATTACAAGGAATCCGGAGGCTAAGCAAATACTATATTTTGGAGACGTTTCAGTACATCTGCATTACAATGACTCTCTTGATTTTGCTACCATATCATTCCTTATAAATCATAAGCGGGGAAAACATAAATAAACAAGGTATTTCTTCCAACATTTTTACGGAATGGGCTTTTACAAAAAACTGCAGAGTGTAAGGTATTTTTGGCAGACGTGTCTTTTTGTTTAAATTTATAGGGTTAGGCAGCAGATTCTCAGCTAGTGTACATTCTCACAGCTCTACTAACTTCAGCTGGAACTACACTGATTTATACCAGATGAGAATATGGTCCACATGACTCAACTGGGCCATTGGCACAAAGTCCTGTGTTAGGGGAGGTGTAGAGCTGCACTGCCCCTGAGGCATCACCAGACGATACTCCATCTCAATAAGCCCTACAATGACTCTGTGGAATCAGATTGCTTCCCCTGGTGTGTTGTGCCACAGATCAGGGTTAATGTGGTGGCATGGGTGGGGCCATGTCCCTTTGACCTCAGTTCCCACATCTGGATGATTGTGTTTTCCTTTGGAAAATCCCACTAAACAGTCCCTGCTAACGATCTTCTATTGTACTGTGCCCTTGCCTGGGCCACCTAAGAGGGTGGGATCCCATGGTGGCCCCCACTTCCAGGCAGGTCACCATGCAAAGTACTCCATATAGGAAGGAACAATCAGTTGCACAAATACAAAGTGGGAAATGACTGCTTAGGAAGGAGTCCTGCGGAAAGGGATCTGGGGGTCATCGTGGACCACAAGCTAAATATAAGTCAACAGTGTAATGCTGTTGCAAAAAAGCGAATGTCATTCTTGGATGTATTAGCAGGAGTATTATAAGCAAGACATGAGAAATAATTCTTCCACTCTACTCTGTGCAGATTAGGCCTCAACTGGAGTATTGTGGCCAGTTCTGGGTCCCACATTTCAGGAAAGATGTGGACAAATTGGAGAAAGTCCGGAGAAGAGCAACAAAAGTGATTAAAGGTCTAGAAAACATGATCTATGAGGGAAGACTGAAAAAATTTGGTTTGTTTAGTCTGGAAAAGAGAGGGATATAACAACAGTTTTCAAGTACGCAAAAGGTTGTTACAATGAGGAGGGAGAAAAATTGTTGTTCTCAACTTCCGAGGATAGGACAAGAAGCAATGGGCTCAATTGCAGCAAGGGGGGTTTCGGCTGAACATTAGAAAAAACTGGTTAAGGGTGGTTAAGCAAATAATAAATAATCTAGAATGGTTGTGGAATCTCTATCATTGGAGATTTTTAAGAGCAGGTTAGACAAACACCTGTCAGAGATGGTCTAGAAAATACTTAGTCCTTCTATGAGTGCAGGGACTGGACTAGATGACCTTTTTGAGGTCCCTTCCAGTCCTATGATTCTAGGTAGCCCAAACAGTAACTTTAAAAATATTAATTTTAGTTTGTTAACTTGAGTAACAGCTAATAGAAATCTGCCAAATCTGTTGAGTTCTGTAGAACATTTTCACACACAAATTGGTAATGTTTACACATGCTGTAAAAACTGGGACTAAAAACTGGGAATTCTAGGTCCCAATACTACCACATCACCACTGGAAGTTCAGGCTGGGTTTCTGCTCGAGGATCCTATGAAGTTAGGCATTGCAGAAAGTACAGTCCAGCAGGGTCAGGCCAGTATATAAACCAGAAAGCTAACATGGGGAACTGTCTGAGCGATGATGCAAACTACCTGCCTGCTTTCGCTCCAAATCTTGTCTTGCTGTGAATCCTAGACTCCGGCTTCTGATCCCAGTTCATCCTCGACTCCACTGTTTGCCTCCTGTCTGTACCTGACCCTGACTTTCTGGTATCCTGACTCAGCTCAACCCGAACCCCACTACTCATCTTCTGACCAGAACTTGGTAACTGACCAAGGCACGCAGACTGCCCAGGGCCTGGCCTGACAGCTTTGGCCCCCACTGCCCCTCCATCGAACCTCTCTACAGATGATGGATTAGGTAGGCCACCCTGCAACCCAGGACTAAGTCACCCACCTGCAGGCAGAGAACCTCACGCTACAGGCCCAAGTGACACAGCTAGCCGCTTCAGCATAGGCCCTATGGGAGCAACTTGCAGTCTCACAGCGAGAAGCAGCTTATGTACATGCCTGAAGAGATCACCCATCTCCTAAACTGGCTCCCACGGTGCCGCTGCCTGAATGGTTTGACGGAGACTGTTGGAAATTCTGGGGGTTCCTGAACCAGTGCAGGCTGCTCACCCTGTTCCGTCCCTGAATGGACCCCAGAGACCAGACAAAAGTGGGGCTAGCAGTCAGCCTTCTCATTAGTGAAACAGTCAATTGGGTTTCCCCCCACCGATGGAGCAGAACAGCCAGTTCTCTCTGGATTGGACAGCCTTCTTGACCATCTTTCACAACCCACATGGCATCCACTCCTCAGAGGCTGCCCTGCAGAGTCTTCACCATACTGGAATTGTTGGACCTTCTGAGGACTGCCAGGATGTTCACTAAACTAGACCTTTTGGGAAGCTCATTGAGTCTCTGACTTTAAGGTCAGAAAGAACCATCATGGTCATCTAGTCTGACCTCCTGCACATTGCAGGTCACAGCACTTCACTCACCCACTCCTATAATACATCCATAATCTCTGGTTGAGTTACTGAAGTCCTCAAATCATGATTTAAAGATTTCAAGTTACAGAGAATCCATCATTTACACTAGTTTAAACCTGCAACTGACCTGTGCCCCATGTTGCATAGGAAGTCCCTCCAGGATCTCTGACAATCTGACCGGGGGAAATTCCTTCCCAACCCCAAATATGGTGAACAATTAGATATTAATACATGGGCAAGACCTACCAGCCAGACACATGGGAAAGAATTCTCTGTAGTAAATTCAGAGCCCCCTGCATATAGTGTCCCGTCACCAGCCATTGGAGATATTTGCTGCTAGGAGTCACGGATCGGCCATATGCCATGTAGGCAGTCTCATCAGCGCATCCCCTCCATAAAGTTGCCAAGCTCAGTCTTGAAGCCAGTTAGGTTTTTTTGTCTCCCAACCTCCATCTCCCCTTGGCAGGCTGTTCCATCTCCTATGATGGTTAGAAACCTTCATCTAATTTCAAGCTTAAACTTATTGTTGGCCAGTTTATATCCATTTGGTCTTGTGTCAACATTGGGACTTAATTTAAATAACTTATCCCTCTGATATATTTATAGAGAGCAATCATATCTCCCCTCAGCCTTCTTTTGGTTAGGCTAAACAAGCCAAACTCTTTGAATCTCCTCTTATAAGGTAGGCTTTCCATTCCTCGGATCATCCTAGTAGCCCTTGTCTGCACCTGTTTCAGTCTGAATTCATCTTTCTTAAACATGGGAGACCAAAATTGCACAGGATGTGGTTTCACTAGAGCCTTGAATAATGATACTAACACTTCCCTGTCTCTACTGGAAATACCTTCCTGATGCATCGTAAGATTGCACTAGCCTTTTTTACGGCCGCATGACATTGGCGGTACATAGTCATCCTGTGATCAACCAATACACCCAAGACTCTTTCATTGTCACTTCCAACTGATATATCCCCAGCATATAGCAAACATCCTTGCCATTAGTCCCTTTAGTGCATTGGCTGTCGTCCCTCCCCCTCCGGCTCAAAGGGAGGCCACTTCACTTCACTGGGTCACTGTGGGATCAGCCCAGTCATGGTGGGGAGTTAGCGAATTGACTGCAGTCACAGAGGCCCTGATCCTCAAGCAGGGCTGGGTGGCAAATGGTCTATGGAGCTCAGGCCCCAGGCAGGACAGAGCAACAGTTTAGAGCAGGGGTGGGCAAACTTTTTGGCGCAAGAGCCACACCTGGGAATATAAATTGTATGGCAGGCAATGAATACTCACAAAATTGGGGTGGGGTGTGGGAAGGGGTGAGGGCTCTGGTTTGGGGTGCGGGCTCCAGGGTGTGTCCAGAAATGAGGAGTTCAGGGTGTGGAAGGGGGCTCTGGGCTGAGGCACGGTGGTGGTGTGCGGTGGGGAGGGAGAGAGCTCTGGCTGGGGGTGTGAACTCTGGGGTGGGTTTGGGGATGAGGAGTTTGGGGTGCAGGAGGGTGCTCCCGGCTGGGACTGAGGAGTTTGGAGCGTGGGAGAGGGATCAAGGCTGGGGCAGGGGGTTGGGGTGCAGGGAGAGACTCAGGGGTGCAGGCTCTGGGCAGCGTTTACCTCAAGCGGCTCCTGGAAGCAACGGCATGTCCCTTCTCTGGCTCCTACGCAGAGATGCAGCTAGGCGGCTCTGCACCCTGCCCCGTCTCCAGGTACCGCCCCTGCACTCCCATTGGTCACGGTTCCTGGCCAATGGGAACTGTGGGGGCAACATTTGGGTCGGGGGGCAGCGTGCAGAACGGAGCCCCCTGGCTGCTGCTACACGTAGGAGTGGGAGGGGGCCATGTCGCTGCTTCCGGGAGCTGTGTGGAGCGGCTCCTGACCCTGTTCCCTGCCTGGAGTGCCAGAGCGGGGCAAGCCCCAGATCCCACTCCCCAGCGAGAGCTCGAGGGACAGATTAAAACAGTTGGTGGGCCGAATTCGGCCCACGGGCCGAAGTGGAACAACAAGTCAGGTGGAACTACAACCAGTCTAGGGAGCTCAGGCCCTCAGGCAGGGACAAGCAATAGGCAGTCTACAGCGCTCTGGCCTCTGGGCAGGGCAGAGCTATAAACAGTCTATAGGGCATTGACCCCACTGGCAGGGCAGAGCTATAAGCAGTCTTTCACCTGATGTCCTGATGCAGGCAGATGGGAGACAAACACAGGCCTCTTGGCCTAAGGTGGGTAGGCGGCCACCCCAGGGGTGGGGTGGCCTCAGGGGGTAGGGAGAGCTGGGCCCACACTACTCCGTCAGGGCCCTGCCCAAGGCCGTGACAGTGGCGGAGCCCTCCGCCACTGGGTCAGCAGGGATCCTGCCGAAAAACTGCCACCGACAGGGCTTTTATATGTAATGTCCCATTAAGATGATTAGGGAAATTCTGATTTTTGTTGATACTATCATAGTCTGTCTCCTGGCAGATTTGGCAACGTGACAGATGTACATTACAAAGACCCTATTCAAAATGAGAAGCTCTAGAAGAAATTTAAGTGTTTTAAAAAAAAAAACAAAAACCAAAAAAACCCCAGTTCTCATATTTCTGTAGAAATCTGTGTTGAAGTCAGGATTCTATGGGTTTTGTGCATTTTCTGTGTGTGAAATTCAGTTGCTATATAAAAATGATCTGATGCTTTCATAACTTCTTCTATCCTGCTTGTTTGTTCCTATGTGATTGTTAAGAATGAATGTATAGCAAGGATAAAATTATGCTATTTGTGAATCATTTTATGCCAGTAAAATTACATCCTTCATCCAACATGATGTGGATCCATTAAGAGGCTGCAAAAAAGGCATAGTGTGCTCAGTGGAAATTTCGAAGTAAAGAGTTGTGAAAGGATGGAAGAAATATGGCACAAAAAGGTGATATTTAGAGAAAACTGCTCAGAACTAGGAGGGAAAAAGATAGTGATTGCAAGAGGAGATATGCCAGGCTGAGCAGAGCCAGGGGAAAAGAGCCAGCTCATGATAAAGGCCCTGATTCAGCAAGGTACTTACATGCTTAGAGCCACCTTGCTGAATCAGGGCTAAAATGAGCCATCACTACTGGACTTTAAAGGTGGTGATGAGCTTTATTTTTTAAAAGTCATCTGCAAAGTTCTTTGGTGATATATCTTATTTTTTTTAAAGAGTTGAGCCTTCAGCTAGACGAATATCACAGATGTCAAAGAGCTGAGAAGCATTAGCAATTTTTTTCTTCCTTTTTTCACCAGTCAGCTCCTTCTCTGCTCTGCTGTGAATTTTTCAAAAGCATAAATCTGTGACAGGTACCAAGGAATTACTTGGAATACAAATTACAGATCATTTAAAATATCTTTAAAAGTCGTGATCTATGCCTGCCAATTATCTCCCCAATAGAAATCTGGCTAGCTCCTTAGACAAATAGGGTTTCCAAGGCACCTGTGACATTATGGAATGACTTATGCTGCGGGTAGCACATTAGGGCCTAGTGCCATAATTTTGGGCACAAAAAATAGCTAAAATATATCTCAACTGTGGTGTTCTATACATAGCTAAAAGGCTAACTTGTTTAAAAATAACTCCCTGCCTATTATCCTGCATCATCAGCAGTGAGTAAGTCTCTGTCTGCAATTTCCTCCCTGGAAAATGTGTCATATCTATTATTGACCCTACAAGACAAATAGTGTCAGGAAATTATTCCTTGTGAGTTCCATCTCATGATTGTACTATAACAGTTTCCAGAACCCTTCTGGTTAATATAAAAAGAATGAAAAAACTCACTGTAAAGCATTTTGCATAGAAAGTTGACTTCCTGCTTCTGTGAAATCCCATACAGCTCTTGAAATTTGTTAGAGTGCCATCAGCTCCTACTGAATGCAATGGAAGATGGAGACACTTAGGGTATGTATACACTGCAAAGAAAAACCCACCGTGCAACCTCAGAGCCCAAGTCAATTGACTTGGGCTTATGGGGCTTGACCAGAGCTAAAACTAAAAGTGTAAATGTTTGGGCTTCAGCTGGAATCCAAACTCTGAAGCTCAGAAATGGGGCGAGTCTTACAGCTGGGGTCCACCCCAAGCACAAACATCTATACTATTATTTTTAGTCCCACAGCCCGAGCCCCGCAAACTTGAGTCAATAGATCAGGGCTCTGAGACTTGGTGTTGGTTTCTCTTTGCAGTGTAGACAAACTCAACATCTTACAGGATTGAGTCCTATGTTTGTTTTGGTTTTAACTATAATGCATAATTTCATAAGAGAATGGATTGCTTATTACACAATTATTGAATGAATCCGCTCTACAAAAAACACTTTAAAAATTAAGAGAAGTAATTAAGAAAATGTACTGGACCGAAGAACTCAAGGATCTGAATGTGGAGGATGCTTGGAATTACTTTAAGTCAAAGTTGCAGAAAGTATCGGAAGCCTGCATCCCAAGCAAGGGGAAAAATTCAAAGGGAAAGGTTGCAGATCTAACTGGATGAGCAAGAATCTAAAACAGGTGATTAAGAGAAAGGAGAAAGCCTAAAAGGAATGGAAGATGGGATGGAAGATGGATCAGCAAGGACAACTACTTCTTGGAGGTTAGAAAGTGTAGGGAAAATGTGAGAACCGCCAAAAGCCAAGCAGAGTTGGACCTTGAAAAGAAGATTAAAACCAATAGTAAAAGTTTCAATAGCCATATAAATAAGAAGAAAACAAAGAAAGAAGAAGTGGGACTGCTAAGCACTGAGGATGAGGTGGAGATTAAAGATAATGTAGTAATGGACCAATACCTAAACAAATACTTTTGCTTCAGTTTTTAATAAGGGTAATGAAGAGCTTATGGATAGTGGTAGGGTGGCTAATAGAAATGAAGCTATGGTAGTAGAAATTACCACATCTGAGGTGGAATTCAAACTCACACACCTGGAATGGGACTAAATTGGGGGGCACAGATAGTCTCCATTCAAGAATATTAAAGGAACTGGCACATGAAATTGCAAGTCCAATAGCAAGGACTTTCAATGAATCTGTAAGCTAGAAAATCATACCCTATGACTGGAGAATTGCTAATATAGTTCCTATTTTTAAGAGAGGGGAAGAAAAGTGATCCAGGAAACTAGAGGCCTGTTAGTTTGACCTCAATTGTATGCAAGGTCTTGGAACAAATTTTGAAAGAGAAAGTAGTTAAGGACATAGCGGTTAATGGTAATTGGAATAAATACAACATGGTTTTACAAAAGGTAGATAGTGCCAGACAAACCTGATCTACTTCTTTGAGAAGGAGGTTGATTTTTAAGACAAAATAAATGCAGTAGATCTAGTCTACCTGGATTTCAATAAGACATTTGATACAGTTCCAGATGGGAAATTTATTAGTTAAATTGGAGAAGATGGGAATTAATATGAGAATTGAAAGGTGGACAAGGAACTGATTAAAATGGAGACTATAACAGAACATATTGAATTGTAAACTATCAAGCTGGAGGGAGGTTACCAGTGGAGTTCCTCCAGGACTGGTCTTGGGTCCACTCTTATTTACATTTATTGTAACTGACCTTGGCACAAAATGTGGGAGAGTGCTAATAAAATTTGCAGATGACACAAAGTTGGGAGGTATTGCCAATATGGAGGATGACCAGAATATCATACAAAAAGATCTGGATGACCTTGTAAACTGGAGTAATAGAAACGGGATTAAATGTAATAGTGCAAACTGCAAGGTCAAGCACTTAGGGACTGGAGTGAGGCAGAGTGGCCTCCCTCAGAACCAGAGCAGGAGAGACCATTCTCTGCACCCAGGTGAGCAGCTCTGGGGCAGTGCTGCCCCTCAAACTGGAAGGTTAGAGGCAGGACAGGAAATATAAGAGGCGTGGCCTCCTCCAGCTCAGTTGAGGGGAAGCCAGGGAAGGAGACAGACGCCTCTTCCCTGCTGTAGTCCTCCAGCCCTGCAACCAAAGTGGGTAAAGCCCTGCCCCAGAGGAGTTTCTGAGTCCGGAGAGGAGCCAGTGAGCTTGTCAGCAGCCAAATACCTGGAAGAGAGAGAGTACCTCTGGATGCTGGAAGCCCTGTCTGGATTTGGTAGGAAGTAGCCCAGGGAAACCAGACTTTAATCTGGTTTTGCTTTCGGTGCTTGGGTTAGAGTTTTTCGGCAGGATTGCTGCTGACCCAGTGGTGGAGGGCTCCGCCACTGTCACGGCCTTGGGCAGGGCCCTGATGAAGTAGTGTGGGCCCAGCTCTCCCTACCCCCTGAGGCCACCCCACCCCTGGGGTGGCCACCTACCCACCTTAGGCCAAGAGGCCTGTGTTTGTCTCCCATCTGCCTGCATCAGGACATCAGGTGAAAGACTGTTTATAGCTCTGCCCTGCCCAGAGGCCAGAGCCCTGTGGACTGCCTATTGCTTGTCCCTGCCTGAGGGTCTGAGCTCCCTAGGCTGGTGGTTGTTCTGCCTGACCTGAGCTTCCTCTAAACTGTTGCTCTTCCCTGCCTGGGACCTGAGCTCCATAGACTGTTGTTCCAACCTGCCTGCGAGCCTCAGCTCCCTAGACCATTTGCCGCCCAGCCCTGCTTGTGGGCCAGGGCCTCCTTGACTGCAGTCAATTTGCTAACTCCCCCCTTGCGACTGGGCTGATCCCACAGTGACCCAGTGAGGTGGAGTGGCCTCCTTCCGAGCCGGAGGGGGAGGGATGACAGCCAACGCACTAAAGGGATTAACTACAAGAATTTTTGCTACAAGTTGGGGATTTATCAGTTGGAAGTGACAGAGGAGTAGAAAGAGCTGGATGTATTGGTTGATCACAAGATGACTATGAATCACCAACATCATGTGACCATGAAAAAGGCTAATGCAATCCGAGAAGGTATGAGGCAAGGTATTTCCAGTAGACACAGGGAAGTGTTACTACTATTATACAAGGCACTGCTGAGATCTCATCTGGAATACAGTGTGCAATTCTGGCCTCCCATGATTAAAAAAGATCAATTCAAACTGGAACAGGTGAAGACAAGGGCTACTAGGATGATCCAAGGAATGGAAAGCCTACCTTACGAGAGGAGACTCAAAGAGCTTGGCTTGTTTAGCCTAACCAAAAGAAGACTGAGGGGAGATATGATTGCTCTCTATAAATGCATCAGAGGGATAAATACCAGGAAAGGAAAGGAGTTATTTAAGTTAAGTGCCAATGTTGACACAAGACCAAATAGATATAAAATGGCCATCAACAAGTTTAGGCTTGAAATTAAATGAAAGTTTCTAACCATTACAGGAATGAAATTCTGGATTGGCCTTTAAGGAAAGCAGTGTGGACAAAAACCTAATTGGCTTCAAGACTGAGGTTGTTATGGAGGATGGTATGATGAGGCTGCTTACAATGCCAGATAGCTGATCTGTGACTGCTAGCAGCAAATCCCTCCAAGGGCCGGAGATGGGACACTAGTTGGTGAGGGCTCTGAATTACTATTCCTGGTGTCTGGCTGCTGGGTCCTATTCAAATGCTGAGAATCTAACTCATCACCATATATGGGGTCAAGAAGGAATTTTCCCTGGGGTCAGATTGGCAGAGACCCCAGGAGGTTATTGACTTCCTCCACAGTATGGGGCACAGGTTGCTTGCAAGTTTAAACTAGAGCTGTCAATTTAATCACAGTTAACTCATGCAATTAACTCAAAAAAATTAATCACAATTAAAAACATTAATTGCAATTATTGGCAGTTTTAATCACACTGTTAAACAATAGAAAATGAATTGAAATTTATTAAATATTTTGGATGTTTTACTACATTTTCATATATATTGTATTCTGTGTTGTAACTGAAATCAAAGTGTATTTTTTTTTGTTATAAATATTTGCACTGTAAAAATGATAAACAAAAGAAATAGTATTTTTCCATTCACCTTATACAAGTACCATAGTGCAATCTTTGTCGTGAAAGTGCAACTTACAAATGTAGATTTTTTTTTTTGTTACATAACTGCACTCAAAAACAAAACAATGTAAAACTTCAGAGCCTACAAGTTCGCTCAGTCCTACTTCTTGTTCAGCCAATCGCTAAGACAAACAAGTTTGTTTACATTTACAGGAGATAATGCTGCCCTCTTCTTATTTACAGTGTCACCAAAAAGTGAGAACAGGCATTTGCATGGCACTTTTGTAGCCAGCATTGCAAGATATTTACATGCCAGATATGCCAAACATTTGTATGCCCCTTCATGCTTTGGCCGCCATTCCAGATGACATGCTTCCAAGCTGATGACGCTTGTTTAAAAAAATAATGCCTTAATTAAATTTTGACTGAACTCCTTCAGGGAGAATTGTATGTCCCCTGCTCTGTTTTACCCACATTCTGCCATGTATTTCATGTTACAGCAGTCTCGGATAATGACCCAGCACGTTATTCATTTTAAGAACGCTTTCTCTGCAGCTTTGAGAAAACGCAAAGAAGGTACCAATGTGAGATTTCTAAAGATAGCTATAGCACTCGACCCACAGTTTAAGAATCTGAAGTGCCTTCCAAAATCTGAGAGGGACGAGGTGTGGAGCATGCTTTCAGAAGTCTAAAAAGGGCAACTTGCTGATGAGGAAACTACAGAACCCTAACCACCAAAAAAGAAAATCAACCTTCTGCTGGTGGCATCTGACTCAGATAATGAAAATGAACATGTGTCAGTCCTCATTGCTTTGGATTCTTATCAAGCAGAACCCGTCATCAGCATAGACGCATGTTCCCTGGAATGGTGGTTGAAGCATGAAGGGACATACGAATCTTTAGCTCATCTGGCATATAAATATCTTGCGACGCCAGCTACAACAGTGCCATGAAAACACCTATTCTCACTTTCAGATGACATTGTAAACAAGAAGCAGGCAGCATTATCTCCTGCAAATGTAAGCAAACTTGTTTGTCTGAGTGATTGGCTTAACAAGAAGTAGGACTGAATGGACTTGCAGGCTCTAAAATTTTACATGGTTTTATTCTACATTTGTAAGTTCTACTTTTATGATAGAGATTGCACTGCAGTACTTGTATTAGGTGAATTGAAAAATACTGTTTCTTTTGTTTTTTTACAGTGCAAATACTTGTAATAAAAATAAATATAAAGTGAGCACTGTACACTTTGTATTCTGTGTTGTAACTGAAATCAATATATTTGAAAATGTAGAAAACATCCAAAAATATTTAAATACATAGTATTCTATTATTGTATAACAGTGCGATTAGGCACATTAGCCATTGCCATTCACTACTCTATTAGATTCCCGATGAGAAATTTCTGGGAAATGACCATCCTGCTCTCTTTCTCTCTGCTAACTGGAGTACATTGGATTAGAAATCCACAAGGTGAGCTACTTTGTTTGTCTGTATTTAACACTTGGAAATCTTGTAGATAAGCCTAAAAATGAGGAGGAGGAAGGGCCTTCCACTTAATCCCATCTGTTAATTTGATCTTCTGCTTACTGGGATCAAAATAAAATCATTTCTATAAAAAAATAAAATTGATCAGAATTGTTTTTAACCATAGAGGCAGGTATTATTAGCTAACTTGATTACTAGCTACAGCCATTCTGAAAGAGAACAAAACCAATGATAAGATGACCTGAGCAGAACTATATTATTCATACATGGTTAACAATATGGAGCCCAGCTCTGCAACCCTTTCTTAGGCTGAGTAGCACTGAGTAGTCCCATTGTAATCAGCATGACTATTTGAGTGAGAGCGCCACTCAACCTGAGTAAAAGATGCTGAATCAGGCCAATTTTAAGGTGCACCATATATTGGCAAAGCTGTGATCTGTAACTTGGTGAGCAAGTCAGCTGCTAATCTTCAAAATGATAACTTGCTTGACTAAAATAAGAGGCACCGCAGTACAACTGTCTTTGGCACTCAGTTGCTTCAATAATCAATTCATACTGATATTTTAAATTTCCATTTGTGTAAAAATGAAAATAAACTCACTTTTGTTCTGTGATAGACCATTTATTTGATCTGATTTACTTTTCTAGAATCAGGTTCCCATCTGTAAAATGGGGATAATGATACAGATCACCTTTGTAAAGTGCTTTGAAATCTCAAGATGAAAAACACTGTATACTCTAGTTATTTATTAACATGTATAATTTTGGAGGAAATCGGAACTTGTCGAAACACTCTGTTTGATTCTGCAAAATAAACTCAAACTTCTGTGCATTAGGTATGCATCATCTTGTGGTTGCTACATTTGTTTGAAATGTTAGTTTATTGAGGAAAAGTGGGGGGCCTCTGGGAGCACAGGCTCTTCTAATTTAACTGTGAATGAAATACTTTGGTTTATTTATTTGATTCAATTGATAGCACTCTGATTTGGGACTAAATTCCACCTTCAAATGCACACCTGCAAGTATCTTTGATTGGGAAGTGCACAAATGTATTAGAAGGCCATATTTGATCACTGTTTTTGATCAGTAGTACCTGTGGGTTCAGCGCTCTCCTGCCAGTATGGAAGAATATTGGAAGTGGATGTTAATTTTCCTCCAGGGCAGATTGGAGAGGCCCTGGAGGTTTTTTGCCTTCCTCTGTAGCATGGGGCATGGGTCACTTGAGGGAGGATTCTCTGCTCCTTGAAGTCTTTAAACCACAATTTGAGGACTTCAATAGCTTAGACATACGTGAGGTTTCTCGTAGGAGGGGTGGATAAGATTCTGTGGCCTGCGTTGTGCAGGAGGTCGGACTAGACGATCAGAATGGTCCCTTCTGACCTTAGTATCTATGAATCTATACTCTCTTTGGAAAGAAATGTCTGAAATTCCTTGAAGGAAAGGGAAGCATTTTAGTGTCATGGTTTATCCATGAGATTCAAGAATTCTTTAACTCAGAAAAATTCCTGAATTCATTTTTTCCCACATAAAATTTAGAGATGGGCCTGAATGAAACCCTCCAGACCTTGAACTTCAGGACATTCACCATCTGAATCTGAATTCAAATCTAAATTTGGAAATGGCTCCTATGTGTAAAACGTACCAAACCAAGACCTCGGATCTGAATTTACAAGGCTTTTAGAAACCAAGGTCCAGTAGTCTGAGTGCGCATCTTTTAAAATATATATGTGGCAAATTAATTCTGAGGTTGAGATTCTCAGCCTCGTATGACAGAACCTATCTACTGCAGACAGCTTCTTAGTCTGATTGTGAGACAATGGGGAATGCTGTTGGGTGTAGCTGAGATAAAACTTATGCAAGTTAAGGACAGAGCCTTCTCACTGAAGGATCCCTGCCTGTGAAATGAACAACTGGAGGAAATTAGAATGAGTCCAAATCTGTCCATTTTCAGATCAAGAGGAAAGACCTGCCTTCTCTCCGAAGCACACCTGCAATAGCAAACACTGAACAACAGTGATCAATACAATTTGCCAGGGTTGGATTACAATGAGAGGAGGATATAGGAGGAATAAGGAGCTAAAAGCATTTCTAAATAACAAAGTTCTGTAGGAGATTGCTGTCATTTTGAACAGTAGATAGAAACCAACCCACTCTTTTTGGGTTTCTAATTGGAGGGGCCATTTATACAATCACTGAATAGTTTTTAAATTTGGATTCTCAAGATTTTTTTCACTGTTTGCAATGAATTAGAATGGGGCTGGGGGCTGCCTTGATTGTGTCCTCTCACCTAACAAATAGATGTGGTGGGGGGTTACACATACTGCCTTAGAACAGCAATTTCAGCATATCTAGCTTTTAAAACCCATTGATGCATGCTGGCAAGGATCTACATTTGGAAAGATTGCCAGCTACTCCAACCTGTGTTTAAAAGTAACTATGAAAGTAATATTTCCTGTGCTAAGCAAGAGAGGAAAAGGCAGTAAGCCCTGGAGCACGGCTCTAACTGAAAGGACAAGGGAAAAAGCACATAGTTGCACTCTATTTTCTCCCTCTTCCCTCTCATCCCATACTCCCTCCCACAACAACTTAATTATACAGAACGTTAATGCTTTAAAAATTGGTCCAAGTCACACTAATTGTGTTTACTGGCCACAATGGAGGATATAAATATCTGAGGGAGTCATAAAAAACAGAGGCTTCTTCCTGGTTGTGGTTTGCTGTCACACAGTATTCCATCTGTTACTTTGCACAATCTACAGCTGGTTTGTCCAGGACTCAGTTTGTCACCAAAGCTTGATCCCAAATGGCATTCTGCTGTGATACATTTATTTTCACATATACTTTCCACATTTTGTTTCTGAGCAAATTTTCACTTTGTATTAACTAAAATAGTAGAAGAGCTGTTGCTAAGCTAGGTAACTGAAATGAACCCCAAGAATGAAATCAAAGGGGAAAAGGAGAGAACTTTTGTTTCGCTCCAGAAATTGCTGTTCAGACTGGGAATTGAAGCCACAACATTGAAAGGTGCTGGGCCAAATACATCCTGAGCACAGCTCAACTGAAGTCATTTGATGGGAGTGTAATTAATTTGAAATGTTCTCTCCTAAGCATCAAATGTGAAATGCCCTTTGGCCACTTTTAGGGTGCACAGGCACAAACAGGAGCCCCTTGCTTGTGATATGATTTCACAAGTAGATTTTCTTCATACAGCACAATTCTTCCTTGAAGGAAGAACTATTTTGGGGGATCTTTATAATACATCCAGTAGCACTTAGAGCAGAGGTTTAGTGATTTAAGCATCATGTCTGAAACACCTAGGCAGTCCGTTTTGCATGCTGGTAAGATTGACTCAGCTTTTTCCTTTTCCAGTTAGATATACAGCATACTGTATGACTGTTTCACATGATCCCTTAAAATCTGATGGCATGAATCTTGTAGATATTGAGCACCTGCAGCTCCCACTGATGTCAGTGGGAGCTAAGAGTTCTCAGTAGCTCTGAAAATCAGTCCGGAAGTCTCTGCCTGCACTGTGTGGTAGGTAAAATCTGCATGTGGAAACTGGAATAGATTCACTGAAATCATAGCCCGTAAGTGGCAATTTATGTAAGAATAGGGGGTTTGCCCTGGTATTTGCAATCAAAATGTCCCTGTCTTTCAGCATACACTGGCTGCTGCGAGAAACTCCAGTGGCAGCTATAATTCAACGATGTTGTACGTGCACAGTTGTGTAAAGTACTTCGGGATGAAACATGCTATATAAATATGAGTTATCATAACACTGCTGTAGTGAAGCTTTCATTATGTCATCAGTATTTCAGTCAAAGAATTATGTGTATACTTAAAGAACAACACAAGATGCATCGAAGATGTCAGGGCACAGCATAATTCAGGTGATGACAGCTGTCAAATTTGATGTAAATGTGCTGTGCTGTAATAAGATAAATGTGATGAGGATCAATGTTTACATTTGGCCAGTGGCATTCTGGATTACCCTTGTTCATGTAAGTGAATATTTTGTACAGCGTTAACATTCATCTGGTTTTGGTTATGTTGAATATTAATGCTGAATGTTGCTGGGTTTTTTGTCAAGTTTAGGTCATTGTTAACTCAAAATTAAAGAAGAGTGTCTGACAGAACTACAGCCTGTTCCAATTGCACCATGGCTAGAAAAAGTGGAAAGATTGTAATTTCAAGAATGTGAGTTTCATAAAAATCTGTGTTCTGGCCTGATCAATTCTGAGTAATAGACTGATGCCTATTTTGCCTAAACTGGCTTCTAGATTTGGTTCCTGGCCAATGTTTTATTACAGGATTAAATAGTTGAAATAGTTCTGGATGAATCTTGAGCCTGCTGAAAACATTAGGATTCCTATGATGTTCATTCTACAGAAATGTTGTTCTATTCTCTCTCTCTCTCTCTCTCTCTATATATATATATATATCACACTGATCACAATAGGATCTGAGCACCTTCCAGGAGCTCATTAAGCAGTGTGACATCTGTCATGTGGTTGTTCACTCATTTTCTCATCTCATCTTTATTGCATACACTAATCTCAGAGGGAGAAGTGTTTGCAATGGAGTGTCTAGTTTTGGAATGTATTTATAATATACAGATGAACATTGCTATATGTTTGTGAGAGAAGGCAAGGTCAAAGGAATGTGCCTTCCGCTTGGAGCAGAAGGTGGTGAGGTTTATGATGGACCTTAGTTTCTGGTGGAGTTCATTCTACAGTCTCGGACCAGATTGGCATTTCCCTTATTGTAGAAAGTTTTATTGTGCCAGAGGAGTGAAGTAGTCAGCTATGGTTGTCCAGCCAGAGCTTTAGGTGATATTTTAGATACCCTGGCTCCAGGCCACGGAGTGCCTTGAAGATAAGGATCAAGACTTTGAACTTGATTTGATATTCTGAGAGAAACCACTGTAGGGAGCAGAGAAAGGTTTGATGTATTTGGGGTAGCCGGTGTTTGCTGAGGAGCCACACTGCAGAGTTCTGTACTAGTTGAAGTTTACTAATCATTGAAGACTTCATGCCCAGGCATGCCTCATTGCTGTAGTTCAGCTGAGAAGTGATGAAGGCATGAATAACTGAGGCTAGGACACTTTCTCAGGATGGGATGGAGTCTCATACTCAGTTACAGATGGTAGCATTATTTGCAAGTACTGCTATGTGAGAACAGAGTGTCAGTGCGGAATCCAAGAGTACTCCTAACCTAAGCTATGGATGGAATTGACCAATGTGGGTGTGTACCTTCAACCAAAAGAGACTGCACTATGGCTGTGAACTCATCAAAGTGCTTTCCTCTGCCGACCAGCATCACCTTGGATTTTCTTGGATTCAGCTTCAATCAGCTCTTCTCCAACCATGAGCTGATCTCATCCAAGCAAAGGACCATCTTGATGGTAATGGTGTGATTGTATGTGGTGAAGGACAAATAGAGCTGTGTGTCATCTGCATATTGCTGGCACTTGATTCCATGTTGTCTGTCCATTTCACCTAGTGGCTACAGATAGGTGCTAAGAAGGTCTGGAGAGAGAACAGATCCTTGTGGGACATCTCAAGTGTAGTGGTCGAATTGCAGTTTCCCCTCACTGCTCTTTGTGCACTTCCCCCAGGAAGCAGGATTCCATTATAACCCATTACTCTGGACCCCTGCCACTCCTGTCAGGTTGGAGAGCTGTATCTCATGGTCAACAGTGTTGCATGCTGCAGAGAGATCCAGGAGGATGAGAATGAATGTTATAGATGGAGATGATAGCAGGAGATCATCCATCCATGCCATTAAAGCAGTTTGTTTTTGTCCTGGCCTGAATCCAGACTGTGCCAGATCTAGAATGTTAGATTTAATTAGATGAGCTTGTAGTTGGCATTGAATTAGATTATATCTATGAGTTGGCTCAGGCATGGAACTTTTGACACTGGGTGATAGTTGGTTAGAACAGATGTATCCAATGTGGGTTTCTTCAGTGTTGGTTCGACTATTCAATATCTGAAGGAGGAAAAAGAGATTCCTTCTCTGAATGAGGCATTGGCTGTTTTGGTCAGCAGTGGCACTAATTGTCCATGACTCTGATTCACAAGGCCGGAAGGGCATGGATCAGATTCATGAGTCTTGGACTAAGATGCCTTTATGATGTCTTGATGAGTGAATGCACTGAACTCTGGGAATGTAGGAGACTGTTGATTGGTGGGTGCAAGTGGGGCAGACCCAGGCGGTTTTGAATGTCTTCCCTCATATGTATGACCTTTACAGTGAAGTAGTGTAATAGATGTAAGCAGGGTCTGAATGAACTATCCCCTGACAGCTAGTTCGGGAGGGGGAGAGACTTCAGGAGCAAACTGTATTTACATGAACACACCTACTCTGAGTAGGTATCTAGTAGACCGGAGTTGTGTAGCTCCAAGTGATCAGCTTTGGCTGATGTTGGGTGTTGAGAGAATGTGGAATTGGTTAGTGCTACGCTCGGCTGATGTGGCAACTCAGGGTGTCAGAAGCCATCAGGTGGTCGAGGGACATCTACATAGGACACATCACTGGACATCAGCAATACCAGGAGGGATGAGTGGCGTGCCAATGAGAAGTGCAGTCAGAAAAGTAACTGAAATACTTTCCTTATGGATTGTATTTTCTAAATGGACAAACCTAATCTAAATGCTCAATTTCTGAGGGACAATCTACAGTCATTCCTATATTTGCTTTCTATAACCAATTCACTGTACAACTTTTCATGAGTGATGTACCCAAATACTTGGATGCTAATATCTAAACTGTATTGTTAAATTTATTCACCTAAATTTGAGTTATTGCTGATTATGCACTATATGTATCTTATGACTTTTAAAACAAACTTTGTATTTGTGGATAATCTAAGCACTATACCCAGATGTACAGACATTCTTTTCTTAACCTGTGTACTTTTTAACATTAGCTTTAATAAAATTTTGAAATTGAATGCAGGGGTAGTGAAATGTTGTTACCTTCATTGTATGACTAGCGGAGAGCAGAATTGTGCTGAGCTTGTCCTTGTTGAAGGGTCACCCTCAGATGAAAGGAACTCACTAAGCCAGGGGCTCGAATGCTTGACACCTGAGAAAATAAGAGGGGTGGGGACAGGTGTCCCAGCCAGGACGTGTGGACAGTCCCCAAGGGTCCCCACCCGGTCTGGTTTAACCTGTTCCTCCCCATTGTTCAAAGACAGGGCTAAATAGGCTTCATTAGGAGCCTTTTGTTATGTTAAAGTGCTCAAATGAGAGCTGAAATCGCTTGCGGTGGGACTGTTTCTGCCCAGTCTGCAAAGAGCTGAAAATCACTAAGAGACTGATGTGCAGAGGTCACAGCAGAGAGGCAGGTGGCAGCAGATGGTGACTGACAGTTGGCCGGTGAATGAGTGGCCGACGATGTGGCTGGCAGAGAGGAACCGCGGCTGGCGGAGAGGAAGTGCTCAGATGGCAGACCAAGCAAGGTGCCTTCTCTCCCAGATGGGAGGTGAACTCACACAGATGCACTTCTGAACCCTGGGTCCTCACAGACCAAGGACAACCACTGTGAGTGGGGTATGGTGAGGGAGCAGAGAGGGGCACAGAAAAGGAACTGTTGGTTGTAGAACTCAAGAATATGAGGCAGAAGGCACTGCCCCACACACTCTGGGGTGGGTATCCTGCTCATACTTTTATGATTATGAATCCTGCTTGTGGTGTTTTCCCTAGTTAACGTTGGGTGACTTCCCTCCTTTCATTAAAAGTTTCTTTTCTACACTCAGACTCTGTGCTTGTGATTAGGGAGGTATTACCTCTCAAAGGCACCCAGGGGTGGTGTGTAATTTTTCCAGGTAACTGGGTGGGGGCTCGAGCTGGTTTCTGTGTTGAAAAGGAACCCCTAGATATTGAACCCGGACCTGGTTGCTGCCAGCTCCGCCTGGCAGAAGGGTAACATAGGTAAGAGGCTGCAGGGACTCGTCTACTTGAAAGACTTTGTATATAGAAGAATTTTGGATACTAGATCATTCAACACTTCTTTTAAGAATTTGTTTTTTTTCCCCCACTGTCTGTGGTATAGAAAATACCTTGGCTTTTAAGAAATTCCTCCACCTATGGCCTCTTTTATCCCACCATTATTGATGTGTGCAGGGCATTGTGACTCACTTCTGCAGCTAGTGACAAAGAGGATTCCACATTCACTTTCAATCCGTATGTTCCTTACACAGTTTCTAGAAATATTTTCTCTTGCGTTAGTAATTTAACTGCACTGGTTCTGTAACCAAGGGACCCTCTGCAGCTGTGGAATCAGAGGCAGGATTTTCCCTTTACATACACAGTTTATCACACTAAATACTACTGCTTCCATTCAGAGGAACTCAAATAATTATGCTATGAATTAAAATGAAATTGCCCAAAAAACAATTTCCCACTTGGGTTGTAGGATTCTTTTGTTATTTTAATTGTTGTGTTGTCTTCTGTAAAACAATTGGAAATTCATGCCAGAAAAGATACTTGAAATGATTTTAAGGTTCTGACTTACAAGAACAAAAATCAGTGACCATTTTTTACCTTATGAGGGGAAAAATACAATAGTTCAATGTAAATCTTGAAGCATAAGCACTAATCTGCATTAATCATAATTATGAAGTTACTGAATAGAATCATAGAATATCAGGGTTGGAAGGGACCTCATGAGGTCATCTAGTCCAACCCCCTGCTCAAAGCAGGATCAACACCAACAAAATCATCCCATCATGCATAGCACAATTCAGCTTGTTTGGGTACCTTAATTGTACTTTCCCACTCTTCAGCCTGTATGGATGTCTTTGCGGTTCTACCTTAATTCTGCATTTCCTACATTTATAACACTTGTTCTGGAGATAGGGACAAAGTCCCCATTTTTAACCCTAAATTACCAATATGTTCCATCAATCACAACTCTATTTTAACATTGTATTTGTCTAGGAATTACTGTGGATTTTAATTTCTGAGGTTTTTAGTAAATTTAAAATCTGCACATAGGATAGAGGAGCAGCAGGAGAAAAGAGCATTGGCCAAAACTTACTGATGATAAAATATAGAATGAAAAGTATTTAAAGATGACAAAATGTCTCTTCATGACTTACCCTGTACTGGGTTGTGGGCTCAACACCTCTTGCAGTGCGTAATGTTGCTAGGTTATTAGTAGTAATTGTTCAGTGTGCTGAAAGCTGCTTTTTAAGTCATTTAAAACATGACTTAATATTCACCCACTGTATATGTTGAGTTTAGAGACTGGAGGTCACGGGCTAACCTGTTAATTTCTGACTGTGAGGCTGATGGAGATTTGGTTTAATTCATTTTTGACCACTTGCATGTGTGAAATTTACATATTGCAGTATGTAAATACAAATGTAACTTCTGACTCTGTAACTAGTACTCATGGCTAATTTTTATTCATGTATGTAGTCTAGTTGACTTCAGTGGAAGAACTGTTCATGAGGATCAGGCTTGCATGATTAGACCATGATGGAAACCCACTGACATAATTGGCTGCATCTGCCCAAACCAGTTTTACTGGGCTTTGGATGGCTCTATTGGTATTGTCTGAACTTGCTGACTTCTCTACATAGTCACTCGTGTCTGTGGTCATTCAATATCTGGTAACAGTTTAAAACAGATAAAATGCGGAAATTAAAACAGAAGGGGATCATTCTGTCCACCTATGACAGTAGTGGTAATTCACATGAGTAACTGAAGGTAAAATTTGGCCCAAACAGTGGGTTGCAATGACTTAGCAGAGATTTTTAGTTAGTTAACTCTGGAACAGTGATAAGGGTAAAGAATAAGTCTGACTCAAATTGTGACTTCTTTGTAGACTGGCCTCCGAAATGAAAGAGTGAAATGCACATTAATAAGTAGTGTGCATTTGTTCCAGTGCCCAGAGGGGAGTATGAATTTTCATCCAGGTTCCTTTTTGCAAGTCTGATCTTGGAAGTGACTTTTTTGCTAGTAGGAATTGCTGCGAGGAAATCAGGTTTTCAATCTGCTTGTCAAAGCTACGCATATATTATTCTGGAACCTTGAGCTTCTGGGACTGGTTTATGCTGTGGCAATCAGCAGTGACTAGAACAGTTGTTCCTAGTGCAGGATCTGCAGTTGTTTCTCTGGGTTGGACAAGATGACAGTCCTCTTTGATGAGGGCAGGCACAACTGCAGTTCTGACACATAATGTATTCCTATTGACTTTGCCATGAACTTAAATTAATGTCCTTTTAGTACTGCCTCCAAGGCTTTGCCATTCTTATTCCATTAGTAGATTACTGTAAATTCCCAAAACCTGAAATATCAAAATTGCAGTCCATTATCTAGGAAGTGTGTAAGCAGCATGGTTGTCTCCCTAAAGTTAATTTTGTAGCCCACAAGAGATGTGGCCTAGAACAATCTGAGACTTCACATAATGATCCGTGCAGACAGCAACTCCACTGGTAGCTGGTGCTATACCTTTATCTTAGTGCTAAATTGTTGTTTTGCATGTTGTATTAAGTGATTGGGTAGAAGGGAGTTAGTAGGAAGTTTTAGTCCAGTCTCTGTGTATTATAGGAAGTGGTTTTTTTGAATCAGGCAACACTGTTCTGGCTGAACAAGATCTGAACCAATGCTGGACATTGGTACTTCGAGAAGGTTGATGACTAAAAAAATTAGGACTTGAGACTGATGTGGAACAATAAGGTAGCAATAATAAGACCTAATAAAATGCATTAAAAATGGGGTATTCATAAAAATATTAATCTGATCCCTGAACTTTCCAAGGCAAGAAACATTACCGCTTCTCAAACAGAGAACCAACAGAATCTTTAAATATTTACTTCACATACCTTTTAATCTGAGCTATTTTTGGTAAGTAATAAGGTATGCTACAGTTTAGTTGTATGGTCCAGTATCCTCACAGCTAATGTGCATGAAGATACTCCGTTGGTCCTGTGCTTTACTATGCCTTTAGAAAAGGTGATGTTAGATAGCATTGCTATCTCTTATCATGTTTTGGTACTTAAATACGGCAAAATTAGTAGAACGTGGTTCATTTTCCTCCTTGAAGTGAACAGGCAAATCGTAACATGTTAATGCAAGTCAGTCATGTATCCAGGGAAGATTGGTCCACCAAATTAGTAAATGTGTTTTACTATTTCTCTGCTGGATTGTATGCCTATTAATGAATGCATCATCAAATCTGAAACATGTAATGCAACCTGAAAACTACTGTGAATGGGTCACAATGGGTTAGCACCATCTAGAGACTTAAATGAAGCTGTCAAACCAAGAGACGTGAAGTATGTTTACTACTTGCCCTGTTTTCAGTCATTACACTGACAGGATAGCCTACATGTTCACTATGATCAGAGTTTTGCCGTATCTGAGGTCAAGCATATTGCAAAGTAGAAAGTTCTGAACAATTCAAATGTACAGCTCTGAGTAAACTGCAGGATTGTGTTTATGGAATCTCTTCTTGCAGTAGAGAACTTCCTCTACAACAGGGTACTGCAATATTTGACAGTTTAATGCATGTATGTGCAAGAAGGGGGGCTGTAGCATTCAGTAGGAGCTAAATTTTTACATCCCCTGTATACTGATGAAAAAATAAACATACGTGTTCTCTTAAAATCTTGGTGTTTCAAGACAGGATTACTTGGAAAGAGTTCTCAGGAAGAAGACCCTGAGGGGTTTGATCACTGCACAATCTGTAGATTCCAATCAGAAGTCTGGAAGACTTAAAAATTGAAGAAGATAGTGTGTTCTAATTAAATGTTTTCCTATACCATATCAATAACATGCCTTGCTATGAAATTTTGAGCTCTTGTTTTGGCTGGAGGATGGAAGCATTTGAAGAATTGCTGGCCTTCTTGTTGAAAAAGAAATGGGAAGAAAACAATAACAGCCTAGTAATGAGAGGCCCCAAATCTGCCCCCCCCTTGCTCTTGAGCAGCACCATATTCCAAAAACAGTCCCGTTGAAGATTTGACACTGTCTTTTTTTAAAGATGTAATTTCTGAGGTGTGGCTCAAGTTCAGTTGTAAGAAACTGATGACAACTAATAGAAATAATAGTGATATCGACAATTGCAGTTTAAAATATAGATGACAGTAAGATGACGATGGTTGTCCGACTGCCCCTCCTACCGGTGTACGTTTATACTGGTACACTGAATTTCCAGTGTCAGTCAGAGGTGGGCACAGCACTTTCTCCCTTTATCACTTAATTTAGTACAACAGAAATGGCTAAGTGAAAATAATATTTACAATATGTTTTTCATAGTGTATTTCCAAATGTGAGCACACTGCACAGTATGCAATTTGACACCCATGACCTTGGCCTTCATATAGGATTTGAGAGAGGTGTCCTTGTAGGAAACCCCAAACTAAATCTTTGTATGTTTGTTTGTTTTGCGTATAAAAATTTACGTGACAAGAAAAACCTATGAGACTGCATGTTGGTAATAGTACACACCTTCTATAACTGCTTGAAATAGATTTTGGACCACATTAAACCAAAGTTAGTAGCCTTTAATATTGCCTCTCTGCCAAGGGTTAGCTGACATCCATGGCCTTGCAAGTCAGCACTTCATGATCAAGGAAAAATGAGTGATGTGGAGTGTAGGTATATTCTCAGTGTAACTTGTTTTCTTAACATATATACACCAGTCCTGGAAGAGAGGTGGTCCTGGACACCCTGCAGGCAATCCTCTGTACCAGGAATCTCAGGCCAACACCAATTCTCAGGGAGAGGGAGAGTGTGGCAGGACAAGTCTTCACCTAGAATTGGGCTATAATCAGAAAGCAAACTTTCTTGTTGCTTATACCGCTCCCTTTACTCACAATTTGTCTTTACCAGACCCTTGCATAACCGGAATGAACATGATCACACAGTATGTCTTCCCAAGACTGAACATTTGCTTCTCTGGTAAGAAACATAACTTTTCTTAATTTGGAGCAGGGATCTGAACCTGGGTGAGTGCACTAATCACCAAGCTATTGGCTATTCTGGGATGGGGCGTGGTGTGTGTGTGTCATGTCTTTTTATGAAAAAATTTCAGAAAGATCTTTCATTCCGCACTGGAACAAAAACAAATGTTAAGACCGCAACATTTGTCACAAAATGGAATTGTTTTCCTCCAATCCTATCCATTATTTATCCCCAGCCATGTTTTTATATGAGTATAGGTACTAATCCTGGTCCCATGGCCAAATTCCAGCATGGGAGAAATTGGGGCATGAACCATCTCCTTCCCTAAAAATTCCCCTTATGTTTCAATTGCACTCTTTCAAAATAGCTATAGAACATTATTGTGCACTGTCCACTTTTTGTATAGAGGTGGCTGACTTTCAGTGATGAATGAAATAGTCTGTGTATGGTTTGTATGCTTGATGATGGTGAATTATTGATAAAATCAGGGCCAGGGCTATAGGCAAAGTGGAAAAGAGAAGCTGTTTCCTGTGAGCCTTAATAAAAAGACACCATGCAGGAGAGGGAGACATGGGCCAGAAACTGTAACCAACCACACCACCTAGCATAGTGTCACAGCAATTAGATAAGAGAGCTGTGCAAATCTTTTGTTATAAATATTGAATTAGATGAAATGTGCCCCATTTCACACTTCATTACAAACCCAGAATTACTGAACTCCAATAAAACTCTTGACAAAACTTGGGGAGCTTCATGTTAAGCCTGAAATCAAATGAGAAAGCATTGTCCTATCCAAAGTCTCCCAATAGAACCTGGGCTTTGTCATTATCTCTTACCATCTTCTATGGAGTGGCTTTTAATGCTCTCAACTCTCCAGTGATGGCCACTTGGCCTTTCCTCCCATATAGGATGTATATGGAGCAATGATTTGCCTTCTCACCCAATTGGTACAGGGTGTGTCAAAGCAGGCCTGTTTCTTCTTATTTTTATGGCATCTTTTCCATTTACTATTTTTTTCTTGGAAAAAATTGCTATCCCAGCATGCCTTTCTGAAGCTGGCTCTTGAAATTTGGCAGCATTAGGCAGCTGCAGTCCTGAAATGGCCATTTTGTAATAGGCATTCCGGCTGCTGCTGCTGCTTTTTCTGCTGGTAAGTATCAGTTACGCTTTTCCTTCCTTACTGTTGTTATGGCACAATGTTCATAAACCATTTCTACCCACGACTGGCACACTTCCCAGGCACCAAACTTCTTCCAGGTTTCCATCAGCTTGAAAGAGGCCTGACTTCGGGGTGAAAACCACAGGCCGATCATTTTGTACTTGGTGTGGCTAAGGAAGCCTTGGGCTAAATAGGTAACTGATAGCCAAAAAAAGGAAAATGCTTATTCAACTCGGCGGTTCCCTTCAGTGCAAATTACTAAGGAAGCTTAAACTGTTGAACTTGTGAAAACTTCCATCTCCTCCTTTATCAAATCTAAGGCTTTGAAACTTGGCATGAAGCCATTAATTCCTAATAAGAATAGAATAGGCAGGTTGCTAATGAGTGCAAGTAAACCAGGCATTGGTGTGTTCTTTAATTTGGCTTAATTTACCAGTGGCATGGTATTAAATAAAGGAAATGTGTCCATTTCCTATAAAAAGTGTTACAGAAGCTTAAAACATTATTTGGTTGTCTCTTTCATTAGAATAAGGGCACACAAGAGAAAATAAGAGGTGCGGCACATTAATTTTTGTTGCTAGGCTGAGAACAAGCTATAATGATGGATTCAATCTAGCAAGTACAATATGTGCCTTGGAGTCATGGAAAGGGCCTAACCTGCAGCCCTTACTCATGAATTCTTATTTAACAAATATAAAAGTGTTCAAGTTTGGGACTTTAGGATTCTAACACATGTATTTTTTTGATAGCCAGCCAGAATCCAGCTCTGTTTGTGCAGAGGAAAGTCTTTTGTCCATGGTACTGTGCTGACACTTTACAAAAAGCAGAAAAGTAAATAAAATATTTAACCTGCCTGCTGCAAATAATTATGTAATTTTCTATGATAATTTTTTAAAAACTTAGCACTGTAAAAGTACATAACACTTTGCAAAGTGCTTGGAAAGACCAAGCCTTTGCTCTGAGCCATTTATAACTTGGTTCAGCTAAATATGGTTCTTGGGACAAGAGCTCAGACTCAACACTGGGAGTATTATTTCAATTATGGGAGTGCCTAAAAGCCCCAACTTTGATCAAGGATTAGCTGTGCTAGGTGCACTGTACCTACCTAGTCTCTACCCTGAAGACCTTTCTGTCTAATTATCAAGACAGAGGGGGAGGGGAAATAGAGGCACAGAAAATGAAATGACTTGAGTGAGCACACTGTGGCTGAGCTGGGAACCCAGGCTTCCTGAGTTGCAGTCCAATGGGAGTACTTCTGAGTCTGCCAGATTCTCTCTTCCATAGAATCATAGAAATGAAAGGCTGGAAGTGATGTAGAGAAGTCAGCAAGTCCAGGCCTATGCACTGAGGCAGGACCAAGTAAACCTTGTGTGTGTTCGACCCGTTTTTAAAAATCTCCCGTGATGGGGATTCCATAACCTCCCTTATGGAAGTCAATTCCAGACCTTAACTATCCTTATAGTTAGAAAGTTTTTCCTAATATCTAACATAAATTTCCCTTGCTGCAGATTAAGTCTATTACTTCTTGCCCAGCATCCATGGACATGGAGAACAGTTGATCCACATCCTCTTTATACCAGTCCTTAACATATCTGAAGACTGTTATCAGGTCCTCCCTCAGTTTTTTCAAAACTCTGTACAAATAATGTAACTTGGGAATACTTCTATTTGTCTACTCTGAATAACTACAGTAGAATCTCAGAGTTACGAACCTCTGAGGAATGGAGGTTGTTTGTAACTCTGAAATGTTCATACAGTAGAACCTCCGAGTTAAGAACACCAGAGTTACGAACTGACCAGTCAACCACACACCTAATTTGGATCCAGAAGTATGCACTCAGGCAGCAGCAGTGACCAAAAAAATTAAAAAGAAAGAAAGAAAATACAGTAAAGTACTCTGTTAAATGTAAACTACTAAAAATATTAAGGCAAAGTTTACATTTTTTTTTTAAAGGTAAGGAAACTGACTCTGTGCTTGTTTCATTTAAATTAAGATGGTTAAAAGCAGCATTTTTCTTCTGCATAGTAAAATTTTAAAGTTGTATTAAGTCAGTGTTCAGTTGTAAACTTTTGAAAGAACAACAATGTTTTGTTCAGAGTTATGAACATTTGAAAGTTACGAACTGTCCGAGGTGTTTGTATCTCTTAGATTCTATTGTAACCCCGAAGAAAAATTTACAGTTGTTCTTTCAAAAATTAACAACTGAACATTGACTTAATACAACTTGGAAACTTTAATACGCAGAAGAAAAATGCTGCTTTCCCTTTATTTTTTTTTTTTAGTAGTTTATACACAGTACTGTACTGTATTTGCATTTTTTATCTTTGCTGCTGCCTGACTGCATACTTCCAGTTCCAAATGAGGTGTGTGGTTGACTGGTCAGTTTTGTAACTCTGGAGTTCATAACTCTGAGGTTCTCCTGTATATAGTTGGACTCTCTCTCCCAGTTGGGGTAACTACTGCGGAAAGTTTTTAAAGAAAAGGAAAACAAACTGCTTAGCTATGCTATGTAGCATTCGGCATAAGAAGAAGGGCAGGATACTTCCTGTCTGCTTCCTGAAGATACTGCCAGGTCACTGGTTGGAGTCAGTTAGGGACACAGCCTGCTACGCATGGAGACCTCGGGTCATGCATATTTTAATATGTGAGTTATTCTGATATTGCTACTTATTTAGGCTTGAACCTGTGTCTAAATATCACTGAGAGAGTTTCAGATTTTGTAACAGCCAGACATATTACTAGGCAATCCTATAATTTAGTTCTCAATTAAAACTGGAGTCTGAATGAATGAATGAATGCAAAGCACCATAGATAATAGCTTCTGTCTGGTGGGTGCAGACACGTAGTCTACAGTTATGCTTGTGTAATCCGGGCCTCACCCTCCATTGCACACAGCATGGTTTTCCAAAAATGTTTTATGTAACCTTCCCCTAATAGTCTAGGTTAATTTAGGTACCAGAAAAGAAAAGGTGGTATTTTCCTTTGTAATGATCCACACTTGAAAAACACACTTTTAAAAAGAAAGCATCCATACTCTAAGGTTTTTTTTTCTACTGTGAAAGCTATTGTACTTGAGTCACCAATCCCGAATCATGGCCTTTGTACAACAACCATGCTGACAATCAACTTTCTTCCATCTACTATCTATGGCCCATCCTATGTCGTCATTCTTCATTTAAAATTCTTTTCTCTCACAACCTCTGGAACTGTTTTGAGTTAAAATTTCTATTAGGCTAACTCATTAAGCAACTAACTCATTAAACAAATTTCCATTAGGCTAATGCACTCTCTTCTCCGCCCCCCCCCAATTGGTTGTTGCTTCTCTCCACAAAGTTATTTATTGGAATTTTGGAGGAGAGAGTTCCCCTTTATCAGATGTTCCTAAGAGCATAAATGATGCCATATATGCCTCTTCGTGTTCTGGCTTCTTACACCCACCTTTATAGGAATATTCTCATGTATTCTACAATACCAAAGTACAGTAATACAATGACATGATATAGGACCACATTCTTTCCCAAGCACCCATTGCACTATGGATGGTGTTGCACTGGCATAACTGAGGGTACGGGTTGATCCTATATATTTTATTATTTTGACTGAATGTTTTTTAAATGGAGTGGCCACAAAACTTAATTTTCAATGAGCTGTTGGCCTTGTCTTCTCTCTCAAATATTTTCCTACCATTTTCTGACAGGTTTAATTCCAGAAAAGACTAACTTCCATTTTGCTGTTTCCGTTGCCAGGGGTTTTGCTTTTTATACAAGAACTAATCAAGTTTCACAAAGTATTTCATCTTACAAATAACCTGTGTGACAAATCCTACTCATTAGTTATTGTCTTTTTTCAGAATTTTGCTTGGCATGAAGGTTTGGGTATCTGGGGGTGGAGAGAAACTGAAATTTAAAAAGTTTGTATATCCAGGGTCAAATTAGCAAACCTTGGCACAGTAGGTGTGCTCACAAAAACGTATGCACATATGTTGCACTTGCAAATTGAGTAATTGCATATTTAGCTTACTGTTTGTTTACATAGTTACATGTGTGGGAGCAAATACAGGGTTTGGTTGACAGAAAGGATATGAACGCGTTATTACTGACGTTACTACTGGGAAGATATTGTCCTGATTTATGAATCAGCTGGTATGGAAGAACTTAAACTAGTGTATGTCTCTGTAAAACTAGGGTCTTGTCTTTGCTGGGGATTTCAGCCCTCAGTTGCCAAGCAGCAGTGTGGATGAACCAGTGCAAACCCCTAGTGTAGATAGGCTAAGCCATGATTTTCACCTGTACAGTTTATCCATGTTTGAAATGGGAGAAACGGCACTGAGCAAATTATGATTTATAGCAGCTTTGCTGCTTGACACTAGGTGCCCATGTGAATACAACTTCAGTGGTGGCTGGCAACCAATGGCTAAGACTTGGGCAAATTGCCAGCGATGCCTTTGTTTTTAGACTACTACATTTACATTTGTAAGAACTCTGCCTATCTGCAGAGACAGCAGCCACTTTGTTCTCAGAGTTTACAGCCTGTTGCATAGGGGAGAGACACACACAGGGTCTATTTCACAGACACTTGACTTTTCCTTTAAGTTAAAATAAAAGCCATTTAGCTTATAAATATATGGCTGCTTTTCTTCCATGGAAAAAATGACATCATGCCCCAAAATCCAACCCAGGTTTTATACCTGCCCATTGAATGCTGCCTGAAGACTTTGAGTTCGTACGCTGTAGACAGCCAAGCAGTCTATATATGTTCAATAAAGCTCATACTTTTTTTGAAACTTAATGGCATAATTGAAGAACATATACATATACAGTAACCTGGGACACCTTTCTGTGACTGGGTTTGGAAATTTGGCTGTGTTTTCAGACCTCCCAAGTTACTATTTTCGGACCTCAGGAATGGTTACTTAGCAGTAGCATTGCCCCAGTGTACATCATAGCTATCACTACTGCTGCTTCCACATTAGACACCATCACTGCTGCCGATCTCCTCCCTGTTTGAAGCCTGAGACTACAACCATACAGATGATGTTGTTACTTCCATGATACACCTGGCAATCATCCTGATTGAGGTTGGGCAAGATGTGCAGGGGATCCTAAAGTTCCCATGCAACTACTAGCAGGGAGTGAGGTAGGAAAATGCAGGAAGTTGAACTTTCTTTGAAAACAGTTAGTAGCTGTTAAATTAAGCAGAGTAAACTCCACCTGGCTCTCCAGGTTTTATTCATCAGCTCCTGCTTCCCACTGGATAAGGCTCGTCTCTCATTTTTGGAGACTTCCTGGTTACAAGTATGGAAAATAGGCTGTCTGTTTCAGATATACCAATAAATAAACTTGCTCATTTTACTTCAGAAACAACTTCCTGTAGTTACCATTGTGGTAATTATGCATAATCCAATTATATGTCATCCTGGGTAGGGATTCTGTGAAGAATGAATGCTAATTATGTCACTCCCCTGCCTTAAACATGTTTTACATATGGCAGGAACCCTTTGTTTTCCAGTGTGCTTCTCCCAGATGGAAAAATACTGGTATGCTATCATGGAGTCCTGTACCAGGTGACATGATCACATGACCCTGCAGTGTCAAAGCAGTCATGAGTCAAAGGCCATTTGTAGCATCCCAGGAAGGTGGGACCTCAGCAGCTTCAAAGACCTATTCTCCTTGTTCTCTCCATTGACTTGTTCCCAGCTATCCAGCCAGACTTATTGCATTCTGTCTGGTGGGGTTCCCCAGGTGCAAACACTTTTGTAGTACAAATGTATAGTCAATATTCCTAACTTTTAGCTACAAAAATGATGCATGCATACAAATAAGATAATAATATTCAGTAAATCATAACCTTTCCAATGATACCTCACATAACCTATCTTGCATAAAATGATGCATGCATACAAATAGGATAATAATATTCAGTAAATCATAACCTTTCCAATGATACCTCACATAACCTATCTTGCATAAAATGCATTATGACACAATCATATTATGATCTTGCTCTGAAAAATACAGGAAGCAGTGTCACAGTACCTTCCAAATATATTCTTTGTATTAAATTTTTGGCCTGTGATATGTGAGCGATATCTAAACCTCTTCGAGATTGAATTTCTGAGCATACATCTGTCATTAAGATAAATTACATTCTTACCAACTGGCAAGCATGTTTATTTACACTCGTGTTTCTCTTCTGCCTTGAGGGGCTTTGAGCAAACTTTCAGACCTAGGAAAGTGTGTGTTTGTAGCAGAATAGAGTTAAGAGTCTATCTGGAGAAAGAACTTCATTTCCTTTGGGCCTTAATGAAGGATCTTGCCAGAAATATAATCTTGCTTAATTTATATTTTAATTCTTATTACTTTCAACAGGGGCTTGGAACGGGAAGTCCCAACTGCAGAACCTACTGGTTTGATCCCTTAGTCCTCTCCTGTGTATCTAATCTAATACATTAAACTAAATTGTTGGATGAATATTTGCCAAAAAAAAATGCAGTTTCAGTCAACCTGAAACTACTCATGAATTTACCTAATAGTTTTTACCAGATTTTTTCAGGCTAGATTTGAATAGGAGGAGGTGGTGCTGCTGCCTACCTTACAACTTTTATCACAGTGGTTAGGGCACTTACTTGGGACATGGAGACCTGGGTTCAAATCTCTGTTTCAGAATGGGAATTCGAGCCTGTGTCCCCCACCACCCAAATAAATGCCCTAACCACTGGGGTAAAAGTAATAATGTGGGCACCATCACCACTGCCTCCTTCCCTTTTGTGGATTTAACCTTATAAATGTTTTGAGTCAAACAACATCTTTTATTCCACCCCAAATGGATTTTTTTGATTTGCCAAAATGTTCTGGATTTGTTTTGACCCAAACAAATCTTTTTGTTCAGTTTTTTTGGGCTTGACAGCAAACCAAAAAAACAGTTAATCACCCAACTTATCTATTATGTATCCTTTTCTATTGAAGTTAGCACTCATACTTAAATGCTAGTGGTCAGTGCTGAAGATCCCCGAGACTTAAACCTTGGTGCTATGATTAGCCTCGAATGTTCTCTTACCAACCTTAAGAGGTGCATATTTGTTACTTTCAGATTGGAATAGGAACTTTAACACAGTCCAGTTTATAGCAATCGCTCAGGAAGGCATTTCAGTTGTGAATTTGCCAGTAGTCGAAGGCCTTTGGGAAGGATAAAACTCTGGACTTACTTGTTGTCTGAATGTGAGGAAGTGAGAGAGCTTTTTCTACCAAGTAGAGAACTTCCTATTAGTACTTTTATGTTTGTTTTTGAATAACTTTTTATTTTGGACATCTGGATAGCATCGTACCAAATTTGTATTCTGAGATACTAAGGGAACATCATATCCCAGAATGTAATTTATCAGAGGATGGTAGGTACTGAGAAGCTTGAATCAGAGTTAAGGGAGGCAATTAGATCCCATTATTCATTGTCATCTCTTTTTCCGTGATTGCTGACATCACCTTAGTTTGAGACATGTCACTCATTGCTGCTGCATCTTCACTTTTTATGACTCATTTTCATTCAACTTCTTTTTTCCAGGCTGAAACAGTCTCACCTAACCATGTGACCCTTGTACCAAGACCTGTTTGTACATTATGCAGATTTTTAGTCTCAAATTCCTTCACCTACTGGAAGAAATGTGGTTGTATGATTAAGTTCCAGGACTGGGAATCAAGATTCCTGGGATCTATTCCTGGCTCTGCAAGAAATGGATAAGTATTTTAACTTTTTTCAGAGTAGCAGCCGTGTTAGTCTGTATTCGCAAAAAGAAAAGGAGTACTTGTGGCACCTTAGAGACTAACAAATTTATTAGAGCATCCGATGAAGTGAGCTGTAGCTCACGAAAGCTTATGCTCTAATAAATTTGTTAGTCTCTAAGGTGCCACAAGTACTCCTTTTCTTTTTATTTTAACTTTTGTCTCCAGTTCCACACAGATAGGATAGTACCTAACTGATAGAACTGTTATGAGGCTTAATTAATGTGCGTGAAGTACTTTTCAGATCCTTGGGCACTATAGTAGTGAAATGTGAAAGATCATAAATCAGAAGCACCAGAAATGTAATTAATGGTTGCCACTTGTTGCTATTTCCAGGCCCTGTGAAGGAAGTAAACTGGGTACAAGAGCTTTCTGCATGTTATAGGATTGAGTCCATAGTGTTTTATCCATGAAATAGGGCATTTTAAAAAACAGAATATTTATTTGCCTTTAATACTAGAACTGTCCTCAACTAGAGAATTATTAAAACATCCCCTAAATAGTTAATATTTGTCTTTCTTACTATTATGACCATTTTTAGGAATTTTGAGCCAAAAGCCTTCAGCAGGATTCGGACCCATTGTGCTAGGCATTGTACAAATGTTCAGTAAGACACTCCCCGCCCTCGTGAGATCAGTCTGTTTTCCTTACTTACTCTACTAAAGTTACTTATCTAGTTTAGAAGCAAGAGAACTTCCTGTTTTTTACCTGATCACTTGATGGGGTCTGCAGTTCATTTGCAGTCATCACTCCCACTGTGGCTTGGAGGAAGGCCACTCCACCTCACTGTGTTGCTATGCAGTCAGCCCAGTCGCAGGGGGAATTAGCAAATTGGGGGCTATGGTCTGTGGTGCCCTGGCCCTCGAGCAGAGCAGTAAACAGTCTAAGGAACTTTGGCCTTCAGGCAAGGCAGAGCAGCAAGCAGACTTTTATCTGGCCTTCTGGCTCAGGCAGATGGTGGACAAATGCAGGTCTCTTGACCTAAAAGGGGTAGGCAGCCACCCAGGGGTGAAGTGGCTGCAGGGGGTAGAGGATCTGGGTCCACCTTACTGCACCAGGTCCCAGACCAGGGCCCTGACAGTGGCAGAGGCCTCCACCACTGGGTCAGCAGGGATCCCACCAAAACACCCTGACCTGAGCACTGATGACAAAGCCAGACTAAAGTCTGGTTTCCCTGGGCTACTTCCTACCATAATCTGGGGAAGGGCTCCGATATCCAGGGGTCCTCTGTCTCCTTGGGTTATTGAGCCTCCGGCAAGCTGAGCAGCTCCCCTCTGGACTCGGTCTCCTCTAGGGGCAGGGCGCTACCCAATTCAATCGCAGGGTGGGAGGCCTGCAGCAGACAAGAGGCATCTGTCTCCTTCCCTAGCTTCCCTCCAACTGAACTGGAGGCCCTGCCACTTATACTTCCTATCTTGCCTCTCAATTTCCGACTGGAGGGCCAGCCTGGCCTGGCCCTGCCCATCCAGGCACACAGCATGGCCTCTCCCCCTCTGTCTCAGAGGGAAGCCATTCCACCTCACTACAGGGTTAAATAAAAATTATGCAGTAGCAAAGCTTGAGGTCCTTAATAAGATTTTACTTTGCCTTCAGCCTGCCAGATTTCCACTTGCTTAAATTCCATTGTTTGGTTCAGAGCCTACCTAGATAAGGAATGAATAAAAACTGAGGGCTAGATTGTCTTTACTCTGTGCTGGAATAGACAGCGAGGGTCCCCTTCTTGAGGCTCTCCCCCAAATTGTGCCTTATGCAGGGACTGGACACAGCTGCAGTCTTTGTGCTTTCCTGAATACAATGGCTATTCATGGGTATCCCAATAGTGCTGCTGGTCACTTCACAAAAAACAAGGTGGACACAGGGCTTATAGGCCTTCCCCTTGATAAGCTTGTCCACACCAGCCATCCCAGCAGGCTGCACTCAGGGATGTACATGCTGAACCCTTTAAAAGTGACACAGGTGATACGCAAACTGTGAGAGGCTGTGCCTCAGTCAGGCTAGATTGCTTTTGTTATATTCACTGCTACTGTAGCCTAGTGGGCTAGCTTGCCTTTATTATATTTACTGCTTTGCATTATATTCAGCAGTAATGCAAGAAACCGACAGGCCTGTATCCTGTAAGACATTAGCTTCAGGAAGTTAGCATAAGGCTTAAGGCATAGGGGCTTTCCTAAGTTCATACCCTTTTAAACTTAACAGGTACACCACAACTTGGAATTTGGAAAGAACCAAAATAACCAGTTAGGACAGAAATAGCAAATGTGATACCCAACCACAAAAGGGCCATGGTAACGAATGAATGCATATGATAATAAGTTGAGACCACTATCGGATCACTAACCTATAGGAAAAAGACACTCCAACATTATTAAGGTGAGGAAATACAAACAAGAAAAAGGGGAAAAATCCCTTGATTTTTGGATTGAATTTGGATTGAATATGGATTGAACATAACGGTGTCACTGTTACATATTATAAAAGTGGCATCCCAGCCTAGGGGCGGTAGGAGAGAGAGAGAGATGTAGCCCTTGGGAGGTGCCAGAATGATGGTCACTGGTGATGATGGGGAAGGTGATTGGTGATGAGGAAAATGATGAATAATGTTTCAGGTTGTTCTACAAGGGATGGTGTGAGTATATGGATGTGCAGACATTCTGTAGTAACTCTATCTATCTTACTAAGTTGGGGTGTTTGTCACAGTTCTAAATGTATTAATAAACTATATTTGTAAATACAAAAGAGTTTCTATAATGTGAGTCTTGCAACTGAGCATATCAGGGCTCCCAACCATATAATAATTTGAATAATACTGGGCCTGATCTTGGGGCAAGAACCTGTCAACCCTCAAAGTGATAACTGGGGATTCTTAAGTAATCAATATAACTAATACATAATCTAAAGATCAGACAACAGACAGTGCCCTCTGCAACTTCTGTTGAGAACACAGAAGTTCTCACTCCCAACCCACCTGTAATGCAGGGCTGTGCCTAAGGCACCACTGAGCTATGGATGAAAGCTTTGGACCATGTATCTTACTTCTGTTTTGGTAGGTAAACTTACAAATGTCCAAATACCAAATGGATTTAGCTGCATCCTTTAATTTCAGGTATGGGTCCCAATCATCCAACAAACTTTGCATGGGTGAAGCCTGTTGACTTCAGTGGGACTCTGCCCCGGCACAGATGTCTGGCGAAAGAAAATTTACTGAATGATGGAGGACTTCTTAGGCAATTGACTAGGCCATGGATAACAGTCTTTTTAAAAGGAGAAGGGAGATGGGTGGTTATTTTTACAGAACATATGGCTATGTTGTAATGTTAGGTGCACAATTCTTGCTGCTCTTGATTGAGGATGAGGAAGAGATCAAATGAATGTGTGTAGGGAACAATGACTCATGTGGTTCCACTTCAAGGCTTCCCTTTGTCAATCAGCCCAACCCAGAGAAAAACGCAGAAAATTGCCCAGGGATTTATAATTCCCTGAGAGTATGGGAGCATTTGAGAGAGGGGGAAGAAATGGAGCTATTCAAAGGCATAGCAGAGTTACTCACAATATCTCATGTTCCAGATTTGTATCCTGAACTTTCAAAAAAGCTGAAGGAAAAACTGATTCTGGCTTTTTATAATATTTTATTTAATGTTGGTCAAAATATAATTAGTCCATATACACAACAGAAAGTTATACCATAAAAGGACCACCTGTGAGAGGGATTTAGTCAAGGATGGAGTGACAGTAATATCCATTCCATGCCAAGAATAGTGGTAAGGCACAGAACACCCTCACAGCTTCTTTGAAGCAACTATTACAGCTCATGGCCATGATCCTGCAACTTGCTGTACATGGGCAGACACCTATGCAGAGCCAGTTTAACTTCAATGGGGACCCATGCAAGTGTAAGGGGCTGCCCATATGTAAGTCAACTGCAGGATTAGGGCCGCTACTTAAAGCTCTTGTGCCCCACACAATGATTTTGACTGCTGGACTCATCTGGCCTTATGGTGCACCCCAACGTTTCCCTTGGGTGTGGCCTACAGAGCAGAGCCACAGTGTTTCCAAGGCTGTGCAAATTCTTCCTGCTGTCTCCAGGGAATCCCTCTACACAGTAGAGCTGTGCCAGTTCCACTGTTTTGGGTTTGTTGTCCATGAGGATCAATGTTTTATCCTGAAAGGAAGGCCATCAATTATTTTTGCAAGTGAGACACTCTTACACAATTATTGTAATTGTTCCCATTCCTCACAGGAAATACCTCCCTAAGCAATGTTTATAGAGTGCAGAAAAATCAACTGACTAAAAACAAATGAGAAATGGTTATGAAAATCTCATCAGTTAGCTTTCAAAGAAATACATACAAAACCATCAAAAGTGGGAGGCAGAGTTCAGTTATTAAATCTCTGAAGGAGATTGGTTAGGCACACAAGAAAGCTGAATTAAGGTTGCATGGGCAAGCTTAATTCTGGCACTTCCTAACTTTTAAGTCCTTGAATCTGCAACCTTAATGTTCTTGTAATGAAGTTTTTGTGTGGAATTTCCTAGCTTTAAAAAAAACTAAAACAAAAAAACAAATTCCATCATGCGGCAACACTGACACCACCACATGGTTTAATCAGCAGATTTGGAGCCTTTAGATCCACTGCACAGACCTCTGCCACTAATGGAATAACTGATAGAGGTTGACAACCTTCTACTGCTATGTGGGGGTTGACGACCACACATTTTGCCAGTGAGTTTCACTGATATTTGTTGACAGCAGAGGAGTGATGAGACTCAGAAATCTTGAGTTCCATTTTGGGCTCTCGAGGGGAACGTGCTGTAATGGGCAGACTCTTCTGCCCCATCCCTCCCAACCTGTCTGTCTTTTCCCCCTACTCCAATCCTATTCTCCTTGGTTAACTGATCTTCTTTCAGCCAATTCCCCTTCCTCTCCCAGCTCCTTTTCTGATCCGTCTATCCCTGCACCCTGGATCCCAATCTCTCTCTCTCTCTGGGCTTCTCATCCCAATCTCAGTCTTCCCTCCCCATCCCCTGGCTCCTGTCCCAGTGTCTTTGCCTAGCTGGTCCTAGTTCTTCCCCCTCCCCAACTCCCAATTTCTCTCCCCCTCTCCAGTTCCAGTCTTAACAAACCCCTTGTTCTAATCTACTCCTTTCCCTCTCCCATAGCTTTTGTGCCTTCTGAATTTGAATCAGTTCACTTCCTCCTCCATGCTGCCTGGGTACCAACAGGGGGCCACTGAGAGCACAAGAGAGGCAGGTTCCCAACTCTCAGCTCCAGTGCCCAGCCTGGAGGAGGCATTACAGGGAGTTTAGGGAAAGTCCTTCTGAGCTCCCATAGCCCTGAGATTGGAACAAATTCAGTCACTCTGTGAGATGGTGCATACGTAGTCCGGTCAGCACTAGGAGTTGTAAGAAAATGGAGCATGCTCAATGAGGGCAGAATTTTCAGAGCTTTTTAGCAGCTAAATATCTAAATCTCTACTGAGAATGTGTATTTTTTTTCAAAGGCTCTTATAACTTGGCCAAATTGAAGTGGATGATCATGGGGATGCCAAAAGGCTCATCCCTGACACAGTGTCCACCCCCATGCCAAATTTCAAGTTCTGATCCAAAGCATTGGCTCATTAGAGCTTTTCAAAGAAAAGATAAAATCTCCATTTTTTAACATGGACAAAACATACTTTTCTCCCTAGCTTGTTCTTGGAAATGGCTAAACTATTTTGGCTGAAATTTTCCAAAACATTTAGCCTGAGGCAGGCACACAAAGCCTGGGAAACTTCAGCCCAAACATTTGTCTGACAAAGTTTTACAAGCAACTGAAAACAGAGCCTTATAGTGTGAAGTATCAGGCAACCTTAAAAGGTGGTGCTACCAGCCCTATTAATTTCTAATTCTAATAACAGCTGCCTCTAAGTATATTTGACCCTTCCTTCTGTTCTGATTGTAAAACGCAAGTAGTCAGTAAATAAGAGTATGTAAAAATGGAATAGAGATATGAGAAATTAAAAGGATTACAGTAAATTTGAGTATCACAGGATTTATCTGAGGAATGATGAGGTAGCTTATATAGAGAGTTTTCACAACATGATGTAAGAGAAATATTACATTAGCACCATAGGTAAAGATGGCAGTCACTTTATAGATTACAGAGACTTCGTGCTGAGCATCTGACCTCTAATCCATCTCCCCCATTCCTAAACCCTTTAACAGCTTCAAACAGCTGACATTTTTAAAAAATAACCTGCCAGCCAGATAAATGTTTCCTTCCATTCCCTGCAAAATTACACCTGAGTTATAGGACTATTAAGATTCAGGCCTGGAATAGTAATTGGGTTTCCATACCTATTTTTCTAATGTTTGGGTGTGTGTAGTCCTTGGCAAAAAGCAGATCACAGGGTGGATAAATGGGGGCCAGAATTTCATTGTGTGTAATTCTTGATGTACACATTCATACTCTTGTGTATAGTGACCATTTTTAAAATTTCAATGGTACAAAAAAATGTTGATGGTGTATTGTATTGTTGAATACTCACTGACTGTAGTCAACTAGAATTTACAGTTCAAGATGGAGCAGTTGGCTCCAAGTTATGTCATTTAACAATATGCATCTTCACATATGTAGTTCATGCTGTGTGCCACACATGATCCAATAAAAATATCACATCAAGACTTGGTTTCAAGGAGTCTAAATGTAATGTTAATGGTGGGGGCAGTGGGGGGGAGGAGTAACAAGACTAAAATAAAACCAGAGAATGTGGTGGTGACTTCCAGCAATGTATCCCAAAAGCAGAAAATTTTATTCCAACACTACAGGACAAATTTTCCAAATACTAGAACGGAAGAGATTCACATGCAACTTTATTAATACTAAACAGTAACTCTGAGTTAATTATAGCCACGGTTTGCCATTTACATGTGTAATTTAAATATGCATGCCAAACTCAGTCCATACTCTTTGCATACAGTAACTGAATCTACAGAATATAGAGCATAATGGAAAAGATTGAAAATGAATATGAAAGCGTTGTTGTGAGTAGGGGAAATGTGTACAGCTGGCCTTCTAAGGACATACAGATTTTATATATCTTGTGGTTCTAAACTTTAGAGGTGATCCTTTTCCTAGTAATATTTGGATATGTCATATTTATTTCAGGTAATAGGTTAGCATTATCTTAAACGTAAAAAGGACAGAAAGCTAACTGCTAAATGTTAAACCAAAATATCCTGGCTCTGTTGTACATATTTAAGGGAATCTGTTGCCCTCTAGTGTTCACAGCATGAAGTAGCAGTGAAGATATGAGAAACAGTAAATTCTAATGTGAGATTATAGAATTAAATGTTGCCAGACAACTGACTTGTTTATAGCAAGAATATGCAGTCTTACAGTTCTAGTTCAAACTATGAAAATAATGCCTTTGTTCCTTTGTATATTGCTATTTATATGGCTGGCATTGTGTAAACGGAGGTTAAGGATAAACCTGAAGCAATAAGTAGCATGCAGTGTGTGATACCTTTCTTCTGGAAGTGTATATTGACTTGTGTGTTTGGCCATATCTGAATGAATTTGGTCATCTACAACTCAAAATTAAATACAGTTGCATGTAGCCTCTCTAAGTTTTTCTAGCTACCATAGTTGAGGGTGCTATCATAACTGAGGTCTATTAGCAAAGCTACAATGGAATGTTTACCAAATATCTGCTTTGAAACAAAACAGCTGAGTGTGTTCACAGTATTGTTTCTTGATGACCCTTCTGCCTAAAAGTCAACTTCAATTAACTCCTTATTTAAAGTGAACATTGGACTAATCCAGAGTGAATATTCAGAGGCCAGGAGGTTTCTTGTGGTACCAGGAGAAATGTTAATGCAATGTGAGTGGTTTAATGTATGTATATAGAACCATATGTGTGTGCTTGTCCCACCCCTTTATTCCTGTCTTCTGGTACAAATGGCTCTAACACCTCCAGTTTATAAACACTGAGGTGTATTTTATTTGTTATCATCTCACCCACCACTCCTTTACAGTCCCTGCAGCAACTCTATCTATAGTGACATACAAATATCATCCCCTTCTGCCAGAGGGGAGAGATGTCTCCATGCAGAGGTCTCCCTTCACCTTGGCACTGCCAGCCTCTGCCTCTCTCTCTCTCATTCCCCCTTTGCACTTCCTTCCTGTGTGCCTTTCGACTCTGTCAGTTAATGGGTTAGCTAGCTCATTAGCTCCCCCAGCTCAGACTGATCCAGTAATTAGCCCCATTTCCCTAACTGGACTTACTGTGACCAGAGTGCTGGTTCAGCTGCTAATTTTCAGCATACTGTCACAATGCAGTTTTTCTCAGTATGTCAGGAATGGTCAGAAGGAATCAGAGTGGTACAGCAGTGAAAATGAACATTTCCAGCAGGCCCTCAGAAAAGACTCTTCCTGCTCCAAACCATGCATGTTGTACTTCAGTTGAGTGTAAGGGCATTTGGTACATACTGATCACCCTAAAAGTCATCTCATCCTGAAAGAGCAAGACAGGTCAGACAATGTTGTATTATAACTGTTTGGCCTACATTTTCACAAGTGGCAAGTGAGTTAAATTCAGATGCCTGGCCAAGATGCACCGCTCATCAAAATTTAAGGTTTTACAGGAAAAACAAAATTATTGGCAAGACATGACTGGGGAGTTGGCTGTGGTTTGTTACACTTACAATATAATAATATCCCCAGCACACCACACAGCTTCTTGGGCATGCTGCAGAAACCCAGATTGCTCCGCCAGTTGGCATTTTTTTGCTCTGCTGTAAAACTCAAGTCCACATTAAGGGACAGCCAGTGACACTTTATGAAGTCATTTCTTGTCTGACACCTTCCTCAGGCACTTATGACTGCACTCAGCTTTCCAATCAACCCTCTCCTTTTCATGTTGTGAGGAAGGCAGCACTGTCTGGGGGACTGAGTGCAGAGTTGGGCAGTGACTTGCCACTCACTTGATCAAGTCACTTCATCATATGTGACTCAGTTTCTTTGTATAGACAATGTGGAAAAGGATTGCAGAGATGAATTAATGTTTAAGTAGTACCATATAACTATTACTATTGGGAAATATACACGACTCTGGGGATATTAATCAAGGAGGGACATGCAGGCTGGAAGGTGCTAGCAAGGGAAGAGTAAGACTCATGGTATAGACAAGTATTGGCCAACTCTTAAACAATGGTTTCAGAGTAGCAGCCGTGTTAGTCTGTATTCGCAAAAAGAAAAGGAGTACTTGTGGCACCTTAGAGACTAACAAATTTATTAGAGCATAAGCGCATCCGATGAAGTGAGCTGTAGCTCACGAAAGCTTATGCTCTAATAAATTTGTTAGTCTCTAAGGTGCCACAAGTACTCCTTTTCTTTTTCCAACTCTTAAAGGGGCACTACTAGCATCAAACAAAACTTGTTAGTTAACACTGTGTCACTACAACAATCAGGCCTGTTACAAACTCCTCAGTATCTACTTCTTGTGTTTATTTTACAGTGTCTAAAACGACATGGGTGCGTCCTAGTAGCCATAAAGACACAGTCCCTGCTTGGAAGAGTGTACTGCTCGAGGCCCTACTTCTGCAGTCAGAACTGTATGGGTGGATCCTTGCACCTGAGTGGAGTCCCATTGACTTGACTGGGGCTTTGAATGAGCACAGGGCTCTGCCCTTCTAGATCAAATTGCAGGGTTTGGGGCTGACGCTTTAGACACAGCACACCATTCTTGTTCACTAAATATTTGTGAAGAGGAGGAGGATTATCAAATTAGTGTTTATTTAGACAGATTCCCTTCCGTTTCAGTGAGAGCTTCGGATCCTTGGCACAAGGTTTCTCGAACTGGAAACCCAAACCCGAGGCACTCAAAATTAATAAACACTTAAGATAACTCACTCAGCCAGTTGTGTTGTGCATTCCTGTTTATGTATGCAGTCACTCAGAGGGCACTTTGAAGCATGAGGACTTTACCAAAAAATTTGTCTCACTACATGTGTTCACTATAAATTCTGCAGGAATTACTTCCAAAAGGAGTTATTCCATTTTATGGATTCTAAACTGGATGCTTTTTAACTTGATCAGATTAATTATTCCATCATTTCACAGCACATTTTGCTATGTTCACAAAGATCTTACTTAGCAAGACGCACCAATTCCTGTATTTCTGTCTCACAGTAGTTAGTGATTACTAATAGATTCATGAGTTAACACTGCCAACTAGCCTTGGAGCCTAAAGAATGTCATAATTAAAAGCATAGAAACAAAAATAAAAGGGTATTGTGGCTTGATGGCACATTAAACTTGAGAGTCAGGGTGACCATTAAGTTAGAGCAGGGACTGGAAATCAGAACTCCTGGGCCATATTCCCAGCTGTCACTCTACTTTTCTGTGACACTGAGCAAGTCTTCAGTTAACCCCTGTGCCTCTGGTTACCCAATTTATTGATTGACCATGATAATTATTTGCAACACAGGGCGTGGTGAGGCTTTGAACAGTATTTTGAGTGCCATAGATGGAATGGGCTATAGCAAGGCAAGTATTGATGGAAAAGAAGACCTCAGCCAGACAGGCTGGAAACCACCATTTTAGTAATTGACCCAGCCTTCTCACATCTGGACTAGCTAATCCACTAGTCTGCTGGGACACATATATAGCTCTGTTGAAACAGATAGAATTCCCAACAAAGAGGGAGAAATCCTTAGCATAGATTTAGGTTACAGGTTCTTCTTCCCAGTGACAAATTTATTTACTTTAAAGTATCTGTTTCCAGTGGCTATAGGTATTTTTACAGTGTTTATACAAAGAATCCAAACAGAGACACAACATAGTGCTTGTACGAGCCCAACATGGATTAAACTACTTGCCCAAAGTCATTCCTTTCCCTGCCTCCTGACCGGGCCACTCTACAACCCTTAGTCACTCCCCTCTGCAAAAACACAAGAAAGAAGAAATCATGCAGCATGTCCTAAAGGTTAGCCAATCCAGGCATCATAGTAGCAGCCGTGTTAGTCTGTATTTGCAAAAAGAAAAGGAGTACTTGTGGCACCTTAGAGACTAACAAATTTATTAGAGCATAAGCTTTCGTATGAAGTGAGCTGTAGCTCACGAAAGCTTATGCTCTAATAAATTTGTTAGTCTCTAAGGTGCCACAAGTACTCCTTTTCTTTTTGCCAATCCAGGCAATGACAGATCAATGGGCAGGTAGGATAAAAACCACCCTGCCACCACTTCTCTTCCCTTATAAATCGCTGAGCTGTTGGCTTAACTGCCACTATTGGTCCTATCTATGGCGATACCATACATTGAGATGCCTTTCACATAGTCAGGCCCATATGGGGCTTTTGAGATCAAATTCAACAATGTAAACTACCTGGAAGCCAATGAGCAATGTGGTTCATGAGTATAATAAGCCATAAGAAACATTTAAGTTGGCATCTGCCCCCATTCTATACCAAATTAAGCTTCCCAATGGTCTTAAGAATTAGCTCTATGAAGAGCATAGTGCAGTTATCTAATCCGAAGAGACAAAGGCATAGATAACTGGAGCAAGGTTCATGGCTGAAAGAAAGGGTAACTCTCTACTTGCCCAGGCATAGATGGAGAAAAGCTTGACTGGATACAGCTGCTCCTTGAATATCTAGGTGCAGAAAATGATCCAGCAAGACCCTCCATATTATAAACATATGTGACAAATGGCAGGTGTACTTCCTTAGTCGGACATGTGAATAACAGCTCTACCATTTCTGCTACTTTCTAGTCCCTTACCTGCCAACATTAGCTCAGTGCTGGGGATGAGATTAAACCGGCTGGCCCTTATTCCCTTCAAAGTCATTCCACGCCTCCATGATCAGACCCAATAGACAGAAAGCAGAATGCCGTCAGCCTACTGAATGGACAGTAGCCCATCTCTACCCAGTAACCCTTCTAATGGACTCATCTGTATGTTGAACAGGAAGGATGACAACATCTAATCTTGTAAAAAAAAAATACAACCCTTAGGACAGCCATTGGAAAAATAAAAATAACCCTAAACTATCCTCTGGGCTCTCTTGTGCAGAAAGAATCACTCAGGATCAACTCCCTGTACCCTAGCTGGGACCACAGACCATACCCAACAGTAGCCACATAAAGAAAAGGAGTACTTGTGGCACCTTAGAGACTAACAAATTTATTAGAGCATAAGCTTTCGTGAGCTACAGCTCACTTCAAGCTTATGCTCTAATAAATTTGTTAGTCTCTAAGGTGCCACAAGTACTCCTTTTCTTTTTGCGAATACAGACTAACACGGCTGCTACTCTGAAAAGTAGCCACATAGAATCACAACCTTGTAGTAGACAGTAGTGCAGAGCCAGTTCATTCCATGGAGCTCACAGTGTCTCCTGGAGATCTCAGGAGTATAACTGTTGTACTGCTTTTCAAAGAGGGTGCAAACTGAGCTCCTTTCCATGCGCTGCGAGTTTTTCTGGCTAGTGTGGAGTGGGGTCGGGGCTATGGCTCTTCCTGTAAATTGCCCTTTTGCAGAAGCTAGCACCACTAACTGCACTAGCTCTGCAGATTTCTTGTGCTGCTTGAGGAAGGATTGTCTTCTGAATAAGACATAATTCAACTCCTGAGTAGATGTGTATGAATTTCAGGTTTTTTTCCCCTCACAAAATTTCTCTTAAAGTCTCTTGCTATTTCAGTGTGCATGATTTCACTTGCCATACATTTTCATTCTAAAATTTCAGCTATTTTTACATGCAAATCATGTAGAAATGAGGGCATTTTACATGGTTTCTATATTAAAATGGTCTTCTCTCAAAAACTGGCACACAGCTTGCAGGAAAAAAGGAGGAGTAGCTGTGGTGTCGCTAAACCGTGGAGATCCCTGGCTGACAAAATGGTGTAATTGCATCTTGGCTGGACCAGAGGATTCAACTCACTGAGACAGCAAATAAAGTATCTTTAAGATAAGTGTGAACCTTCCACATTGATCTCAATGTGTGTGGGGAGGGTGGTGGTACCAGTAGGATTTAACTGTCAAGGTTAATTGTTTCAGTAGTGCTACGAGCAAAAACATCCAGCTGTTCTGGGATTGTGGATGGTTTTTTGTGATGAGAGGAAGCATGATTTGCATATAGAGCGGGTAAACATTTTGATTTACTTTGGATACATTTCCATTTATACCCAAACATAAAAACTGAAAACAGTCTGTCTTGAAGTGCAATTAAAATTAACTTACTTGAAACACTGCATGCAACTTAAATCTAAAAGTTGCAGGCAAAATATATTTTTCTTTTCCTTCCTATTTTTACGGGTGGAGGATTAAGAGTGAAATTCACCCCTGTGCTGAAAGAGAGTGCAAGACCAATCAATGCATCACTTAGACACTCCAAAAGGGGGTGGATTTTACCCTTGGTGAAATAAAAGGAAAGACCAAAAAGGTGAGGAGAAAATTGAGCCAGACTTTTTCCAAGACATGAAACAATTGGCGTTTCTCCCTGCCTCAGAATCTGCAGTGCAGATTTGTGACTGGGCTTGATTGCCCCTTAACGTTTAATGATAAAATCTGGAAAATAAGAATCCAAATGTAAAGAGTGTTTATAGGTTATATAACAGATTTCGGGCCCGATCGTGCAACTCATATTCACATTAGTTGTCCTGTTGAACTCAATGGGACCAATTGCATAGGTAAGAACTATTAGTCTGAGCAAAAATTATGAGATTAGGCCCATAGTCTGTGACATTCTAGGTGAAAAGCAGTTAATAAATGGTAGTCTCTGGTCCAAGTGAAACCACCATACACTTCAGTTTCTTCTTGGTATTGAGCTACTGCAGGAGAAGGGAATGGTGCAGAGCTGTCAAGGTTCCTTCCCCACTCTGAACTCTAGGATACAAATGTGGGGACCTGCATGAAAACCTCCTATGCTTACTTTTACCAGCTTAGGTTAAAACTTCCCCAAGGTACAAACTATTTTACCCTTTGCCCTTGGACTTCCACTGCCACCACCAAACATTTGACCAGGTTTACTGGGAAAGCATTGTTTAGAAACATCTTTCCCCCTCAAAATCCTCACCAAAACCTTGTACCCCCCTGCCTGGGGAAGGCTTGATAAAAATCCTCACCAATTTGCACAGGTGACCACAGACCCAAACCCTTGGATCTTAAGAACAATGAAAAAGCATTCAATTTCTTACAAGAAGAATTTTAATATAAGAAAATGTAAAAAGAATCACCTCTGTAAAATCAGGATGGTAAATTCCTTACAGGGTAATTAGATTCAAGACATAGGAATCCCTCTAGGCAAAACCTTAAGTTACAAAAGAGACACAAAGACAGGAATATCCATTCTATTCAGCACAATCGATTTTCTCAGCCATTTAAAGAAATCATAATCTAACGCATATCTAGCTAGATTACTTACTAAGTTCTAAGACTCCATTCCTGTTCTGTTCCTGGCAAGAGCATCACACAGACAGACACAGACCCTTTATTTCTCCCTCCCTCCAGCTTTGAAAGTATCTTGTCTCCTCATTGGTCATTTTGGTCAGGTGCCAGCAAGGTTATCCTAGCTTCTTAACCCTTTACACGTGAAAGGATTTTTCCTCTGGCCAGGAGGGATTTTAAAGGTGTTTACCCTTCCCTTTATATTTATGATAAGTGCATTATAGGCCAAATCCTGGCCTTACAGCCAAAATTTTGCATAGTGCAGGCAGTGACATGTAGCCAACTATATTAGGAAGCGTGTCTGGTACTAGAGCAGGGGTGGGCAAACTAGGGCTCGTGGGTTGGATCTGGCCTGCCAGCTGTTTTAATCCAGCCTTTGAGCTCCCGCTGGGGAGTGGGGTCTGGGGCTTGCCGTGCTCCAGATGGAGAGCAGGGTCAGGGGCCTCTCCACGCGGCTCCTGGAAGCCGTGGCGTGGCCCCGCTTTGGCTCCTACGTGCTCCAATGACGCCCTCCAGCGTTCCAATGGGAGCTGCAGGGGCAGTGCTGCGGACGGGGCAGTGTGCAGAGCTGCCTGGCCACACCTCTGTGTAGGAGCCAGAGAAGGGACATGCCGCTGCTTCCGAGAGCTGCTTGAGGTAAGCGCAGCCCGGGACCTGCACCCCTGAGCCTCTCCCCATGCCCCAACACCCTGCGCTAGCCCTGATCATAGAATCATAGAATCATAGAATATCAGGGTTGGAAGGGACCCCAGAAGGTCATCTAGTCCAACCCCCTGCTCAAAGCAGGACCAAGTCCCAGTTAAATCATCCCAGCTAGGGCTTTGTCAAGCCTGACCTTAAAAACCTCTAAGGAAGGAGATTCTACCACCTCCCTAGGTAACGCATTCCAGTGTTTCACCACCCTCTTAGTGAAAAAGTTTTTCCTAATATCCAATCTAAACCTCCCCCATTGCAACTTGAGACCATTACTCCTCGTTCTGTCATCTGCTACCATTGAGAACAGTCTAGAGCCATCCTCTTTGAAACCCCCTTTCAGGTAGTTGAAAGCAGCTATCAAATCCCCCTCATTCTTCTCTTCTGCAGACTAAACAATCCCAGCTCCCTCAGCCTCTCCTCATAAGTCATGTGCTCTAGACCCCTAATCATTTTCGTTGCCCTTCGTTGTACTCTTTCCAATTTATCCACATCCTTCCTGTAGTGTGGGGCCCAAAACTGGACACAGTACTCCAGATGAGGCCTCACCAGTGTCGAATAGAGGGGAACGATCACGTCCCTCGATCTGCTCGCTATGCCCCTACTTATACAACCCAAAATGCCATTGGCCTTCTTGGCAACAAGGGCACACTGCTGACTCATATCCAGCTTCTCGTCCACTGTCACCCCTAGGTCCTTTTCCGCAGAACTGCTGCCGAGCCATTCGGTCCCTAGTCTGTAGCGGTGCATTGGATTCTTCCATCCTAAGTGCAGGACCCTGCATTTATCCTTATTGAACCTCATTAGATTTCTTTTGGCCCAATCCTCCAATTTGTCTAGGTCCTTCTGTATCCTATCCCTCCCCTCCAGCGTATCTACCACTCCTCCCAGTTTAGTATCATCCGCAAATTTGCTGAGAGTGCAATCCACACCATCCTCCAGATCATTTATGAAAAATCCCCTTCCTGATCCCCTTCCTGCTCTCTGAACCCCTCAATCCCAGACTGAAGCACCCTCCTGAACCCCAAACTCTTCATTCCCAGCTCCATCCCAGAGCCCACACCCCCAGCCAGAGCCTGCACCCCTTTCCACACCCCAACTCTCTACCCTGATCCTCCTCCCACCTTCTGAACCCCTCGGTCCCAGCCCAGAGCACCCTCCTACACCCCAAACTCCTCATTCCCAGCCCCACCTCAGAGCCCGCACCCCCAGCCAGAGAACTTACATCCTATCCCCAACCCTTTCCTGGACCCTGAACTCCTCATTTCTGGCCCCATCGTGGAGCCCACACCCCCAACCAGAACCCTCATCCCTTCCTGAACCTCCATCCCAATTTTGTGAGCATTCATGGTCTACCACGCAATTTCTATTCCCAGATGTGGCCCTCGGGCCAAAAAGTTTGCCCAGCCCTGTACTAGAGACCTGTACTCCAGGTACGTTGCCATGTTTTTTGGTCGGGGGCTCTCTCCATGGTATGAGGCGCTGTTTGCTGTTCCTTCTTGCAGGAGCAACATGATTGTGCTTTGGATGCCAGTATATTTGGTCAGTGGATTTTTGGCTCCACTCCACTCCTCCTGGAAAGCAGCTCTTGGGGTGCTCTTCAGGTCTGGTCCGGTTGACTAGGCATATCTGCTATAGTGCAGTCTTCTGCATCATGGTACATATATGTACTACTGCTTTCATATCCTCTTCTGCCTTGCTCATGCATTGGCAGGGTATAGCCCTGTGCATTTAGTATCAGCTGTGTAAACTTGTGTGGATGGCACTGGATGAAGGATTTGATACTTTTTTCCTCAACAAAAAGAGGAAAGTGGGCCCTGTTTAACATAGCCTTGCAAAGTTGTCCTGGCTGGCTTGGAGCCATTCTGGGGACTTAACAGTTTACTGGGGAGCTATAACTAGGCATGCAATCAGTGCATCATTCCTTAGGTGTGTTCTAGCTGGAGGGGGGGCGGGGGAGACGTGCACGCTCAGTGTGTTTTACTATGCGAACACTCATAACTTTTTTCTAATGAAAAACTTTCTGTAAAACAAGAATGCATACAGCTCTTTAGTGAGGAATATTTCCACGCAAAATTCAGCTGTCAAACCTCAGGCATTTCAGCTATAGTCCTGGTTTTAAAAAAGTCAAAAGGATTTTTCCCGTCTGAGGAAATGTGGTTTCTTGTTTGTTTGTTTGTTTTTTTGTTTTTTGTTTTGCCTTTCCACCCTCAAAAATGGCTGGGTCACTGAGCATTTCAGGGGTAGAGGAGGGAAAGGTAGGAGTTTGAAAAGGCAAATATCTTGCAAAGTTGTAACCATTTGAATAATGGACTTAAAATAGAAATTTTGCGATCTAAGTGGTGGTGGTGGTGGTTGCTCCTGCTATAGTTTGCATATATTTTACATGATTCTGTACTGTATGCATGTCAGTTTCTGGTAAAAGACCTTGTAGGCACTAAGAAATCAAATGAGACCACCGCAAAAGCAGACTCATTGGAAAGAATTGCTTTATTTTATTATTTACAGTTTCCTGTCATGGCACTGAAGCAGTTTCCAAAATCTATAGGATTTCATACAATGGCTTGATATCTGGAACTTGAACATTGTTTAATGTAGTAAATCTCTAGTGTGAAATAGTTTTTGGTAATGATCAGTATAAAATAGTGGTTCTTTCTAGGATAACTACGTACATTTTGAATTTTTATAGTGAAGCTGGAGTGAAAGCACTTTGCACTGTGTATACTTATGATATGGAATTTCATGGTCTATTCTCTAGTGCATGCATGTGCTACACCTCATTTAGGCAGTTTCCTTCTAGTAAACTACAGGAATAATGGGTTGTTTTCTCATAACTCCTAAGGTTCTGCTATTCACTAAGGGTTAGACTGGCACCTTGCAATCTGCCCCAAGTAAATGCCAGTGCATAGCTGATGTGCCCCAGAAACAGAGTAGGGAACTGACTTGTGACTCAGATGCAGTTTGGTCCCTGCTTCCCCTTTACTGCATGCACAGCTTACTTCCTGCAACATGCTGGCTTTGCTGTGTTGGCCTGCACATTTGGGGGCAGGGTGGGGTGAGGAGGTGCTCCTCCATCCTCTGCCCACCAATTCAGGTGGGAGAATAGTGTCCCACGAGTGCCTGCTCTGCCCCCAGATTGTGAGCTCTGATATGGGTAGGCTGCTCAGGGGACTAAGGGGTCACTTTAGGCCCCCTTGCTCCTATGCATGGGCACACAGGCGAAGTCATAGTATGAGCCCTAAAGATCTGACCCAGTGCCTAATGAGGTCAATGGAAAGATTCTATTGACTTTACTGGGCTTTGGATCAGGCGCCTAAGTCTTCTCGAGAGCGCTAGTGGTGGGCCTTCTGTGTTACGCAAATAGGCGAGCAAGAGACGGCAGGGTTTCATACTCTAAGACATTTGTTAATGTGCATGATAGGGATTTTTCAACTGGGATATTTTATATTAAGAGCTCAATTCTGACCTTGGGCATAGGGTTGCAACTTCAGTGAGGTCAGTACAAATTGCATCCATGTAGCTGAGGTTATAACTGAGCCTAGGGCCAAATTCTGGTCCCACTGAAGTTAATGGACAGAACTTCAGTTGATATCGCTGGGCCCAGGACTTAGCTCTAAAAGCACAATACCACCCAGCCAGGTGCTGAGCATTTGTACAATAAAGCTGTAAACACCTGGATACAACTAGTGGCAGGACAAGGAGTGCAGAGAAACCCACTCTTGTATTAAATTGAGTGCTGTTGCATGGTTGCCAATTTACTCCTGTCCAGCTAAGACGGGAGTGCCTAGCTAAATACTCCAATGGTACGATAAATCTCTGACTCTTAAATCCTACTCCTGTCATATGCCCTGCCAATTTTTTTCACTGTACACTTGCGAGTAGGATGGGCGTGTACAAGGCTTGAGGCTTAATACAACTCTGTAGAGATTACTGTGCCTTGTGTTTATCTTGGACCAACTCTTAGTTTTCACTTACATTTGAACTGTTGTAGCACTGTGCCCCCCTGCTGCATGTTGGACAAACGTATGCTCCTATTGCAGACTTGCTCATTTAGGTCTTGACCATTACAATTCTAATTTTGTATCCTGGTGATTTAGGGCCTGATTTTTCAAGGCTCCCCACCACCCATTTGCCCCAACCCCTGCACTCCCTTCCTGTGCTCCTAAGCCCTGCACTGTGCCCCTTTCACCCCTAACCCCTGCACTCCCCTCGTACACCCACACGGGGAAACTGACCCGGATGCACAGAGCAGCTGGAATTGCTGCTCACTCTCCCACCCAATGCTGCTTTTTTGCACACCCCTTGGAGGTTGAGTGTGGGGAAGAGCAAAGTCAGAATTTCCTGCATCCAGGTCACTTTCTCTACCTGGGCTGCATAAGGAGAGGGCAGGAGAGCAGCAGCTCCTGATGCCTCACAGCATAGCCCAAGTGGGAAATGTGACCTGGATCCTGGGAGCCCTGGAGTTGCTCCTCGCTTCCCCCCACCAAATAGGCCCCTTGGGGGTCATGGAGGAACATTTGCAGGGGAGCAGTATCTGTGCTTCACTGTTTCCCCCCACCACCACCACCACCATTTCTCTGCTGGAAGGAAGCAGTGAGAAATCTGGGTGCTGCCCCCACGTGTCACCTCCAGGAGTTTGTGGTGCTCCCCTGCCAGCCAGGAGCAGTTTCTGACACTACACCAGCAGTGCGCACCTCTGCACTGCTGTGCAGCGCTCTCCTGACCACGGTGCCCTCAGTGGTCGCCTGAGTGGTCCAGCCCTAAGGCCCCTGATGGTACATGTAGGAAAGGTGAGTTGCTTGGACCTAAACCCTGCCAAAAGCCAATCTTGCTGTGACTAGGCTACGGACACAGTAAAATCTGTACTGCAGATGGTCCCTTAGATTGTAAGTTCTTTGGTGCAAAGACATGATGGTTTTACATGTCTCAAAAGCACTATGTGAACTTAAGGAGCTATATGAATACTAATAAAATATTTCTTCTTCACCCATCCCTTATATTCCCTGTCTCTGCAGCATTCCCAGCTCCGAGGAATAAGGTATTGTCTCTTTACTGCTCAACAGATTTCTTGAAAGATGATACAGGAGTCCTCCAGGGGCAGGGAGCATTTATTTGCTTAGCTCTTATCGGGGGAGGCTGTGTTTGACAGATGATGCATACAGATTGCCTTCTGATATTAAGCTATAACTTCCATTGTTTTGTTCATTTAAAGGACTGATTGTGGCAGAGCAAAATAAAGCAAGTTTGCAATGCAACTGATTTTGGGCTGCTGCATTTGTGCAGCGTCCACACAGCTCAATAATTTGACCTTTTTTGCCAGATCTGAAATGCTTTGGGGAGGAAGAGAAAAACAGCGTCATCAGCTGAGACCTTGGCCTTTGTTTGCTCACTTCTTGATGGAGAATGGAACCTTACTTTTACTTGGTGATAAGAACTGATAGTGTGATTAGAGCTATATGTAACACACGCCTGCTTGGTGTAGCACTGTCTCCCTCTAGTGGCAGCTAGACCAGCTACAGGTTGATGAGCCTGGTATAGCCTTGCCTAAGAGAGACATGCCTTTTAGCTCATGCATTAAACTCAAGAGATCCCAGGTTTGATCCAGCCGCCACCAAATGGGATCTGATGGCATTACATATACAAAATACGGAGGGGCACAAAATTAAATTAATAGAGTTTATATCATTGATTCTCCGGACAGGAGTTGCAGATGCTTAGCACCCTCAGAAAACCAGGTCCTTATATTGGGTTGTGTGGAGTCTGACTCCGCTTGTATATACCACAGTCCAACTTTGCGAGTTGCATTCTAAGGACCAAACTATGGCTTTAAGATGTAGAGTGTTGCTGAAAGGGGAGGAGTCATTGATGCCTGGAGGCATTATGCCACCCTCAAGCACGGTACTAATTCTTTCACTGAGGAAGAGGTCATGATGTCCCATTCAGATATGCCATCTGTGCCAGCACGTGCTGCCAGTAGCATTGGCAGAACCCATTTTTGTGTCCCAGAGCACTGGAGCCACGTGGCTGCCTTCCGTGACCAAGCGAAAGAGCTCATCGGGTAGAGCTATTCAAAAAAGAGGAAAATTTTTTTATGAAACTGTGTATTATGGGGCAGAAGAAGCAATAAATCATGGGAAAAAGCAGTGCCCACACCTAAAACCCATTAAACTCTTGTCAGCCAAACAAAACCACCGCAAAACTGCATAATAAAGGAAACTAAACTGTCATGTTTTGTAGGAGGAGATTTTTATTTCTTTTTAGTGAACAGTTGGCACAGCCTGACTTCACAAAAAAAAATCAGATTATGCCCATGCTAAGCATAGTTGCACTTCCATTGGTGACTATGGGTTGGCATAGCGAGAGGATAAATCACTCAAAGGCGGCCTGACGGATGAAATTCAAGGAGGCTACCCATCTTTGGCCATTTGCTTTGGACGCTGTAGTCATGCGTCTCAGGGCATTAAAAAGAGGGAATGGATTGGCTTGTTCTTCACAACTGAATTTGTCTTTTTTAATAACCTCTTCAATTCTAGCTGATGACAAAATTATAGCAGCCAACTTTTGAGAAGGACTTGTATGCCATTTCATCTTTTGTTCATATTTTAAATGGATGACTACACATTTTTAACTGCATTGAACAGCATTTTTGTTGCTACATCAGCATGGCCTCAGAACACTTTTTAGAGTCAATTAGCACTTATTTGCTACTGAATTACCCACAGCTGCAATTCTGCTGTATTCACATTTCCCTTTTCTTTTTTTTTTTTTTTTGTTATTGTTGTGTCTTATATCATGCTAAATGTATCTGGAAACAATAGAACAACTGAGTGCATTCTGAAAAAACTGCTAGACAGTGAGATGGGAGTGTGTTGCCTAGATTAACACAAGGCAAGCAGTGGAAGCCTGTGACAGTCATTAGGATTAGTGTTATAGGAAGAGAATGGGCAACTTTTGCAATCATTTCAAATTACTTTAGGATGAGTATGCCTTGAGGGAAACTGTCTGTCCTCCATGGGTGGGATTGATTTCCTATGGCCCAGGGAAGCTGTTTGCTGCCTCTCATATGGTATGCAAGTGAGAAGCCGAGTTATTCATTTTGTTTCAGTGGGGGTTATAAAATGAAGACATGGGACAATGCTTAGAAAATACAAATGAGAGATTTGAGGACTTCAGTAACTCTGCCGGAGGTTATGGGTCCATTACAGGAGTGGGTATGTGAGGTTCTGTGGCCTGCAATGTGCAGGAGATCAGACTAGATTACCATGACCTTCTGACCTTAAAATCTATGAGAGAACACATGCCAAGCATGCACACTCACCAAGAAAAAGCCAAGGGTGATAGGATTAAGGCAACTCCCCTAGCTCCATCTGCATCAAAGATGGGACAGGGAGGCATCTCCATTAGCATACAGAATAGAGAACAGAGATTCCAAGGCAAGAACCTCACTGAACTCTGGGACCAGAAAAGCAGGGAAGCACTGCATCCTGGGGGATCTCTACTCCAGATGTTAATGAACCTATGCCTGCACACACCCAACTCAGCAGTTATCAGACCAATTCTAGTAATGAATCCTTGATTGATATCCAAAATACTGAGCTGTCTAACTGCATTGGGAGTTCCCTGGAAGGAATACCTCCCCTACCCAAGAGTGATCAGCTCCTATTGTCTAGCCTAAAGAAAACCCTTGAGTCATCAGTTTACCCATAAACAAATCTAGTGTTCCCCTTTGAACCATTGCTGTTTCCCTACAAAAAAACCTACCCACGCTCAAGTAAGTGTTCTGATGCATGGATCCAAACTCTGCATCAGTTCCACTGGGATTTCATCTTCTCCTGACTGATCATGCTGGGGGCTCTGCCTGTCTCTAGCACTCAGGACCCTGAGCTACCACCATCACCTGGGAACCCCACCCAGTTCAAGCTTCATGTAGTGGTAATATCCCAGCTCTCTCTCCCTCTCTCTCTCTCTCTCTCTCTGTTTTCTTTTCTACCTCAGGTATAACTTTCTAACCCTGACTTGTTTGATCGGGTATAGTTGTCTATATATGACTTTTGTGATCTTTAATAATGTAACTATTATGTTGGTTTAGGCTCTCCTTGTGTGGTTATCACTATTATTCAATAAATAACTTTTAGAGTTAGGCTGGTTGCTTCCCTCTCTCTCTCTCTCTGAACTTTACTCTTTTGTTTTTCTGGCTTCCCCATTTACTCTGCAGCAACGCTTCTCTTACCTAAGCTAAAGATCCCTGTAGCACCCAAAAATACTGTGGGGTTTGCTCATCAAGTGGGTTACTACCAGAACAATTGTGATGTGAAAGTGGGGATAGAGACATGCTAAACCTGTGAAATACGAGAGTGGCAGCTTGGAAGTGCTGCTTGACCCAGTCCACTGAGTCCAGGGGCATATAAGGGTGACAGCCTGGAAGTGCTGTTCGACCCAGCCTGCTCAGGTTTACTCTATTCCGGTGTGATACCTGTGTCATATAAGGGTGGCAGCTTGGAAGTGCTACTTGGCCCAGCCTATTGAGCCCAGGGGCATATAAGGGTTGCAGCTTGAGAGTGCTGATTGACCCGGTCCATTCAAACTTGCTGTGTGTATGTATGTATGTGTGTGTTTGTTTCCATCTGATTCTGGGGCTGGAAGAACCCAGCCCTGGGGAACCTAGGTCCTGCAGGATAGCTCTGTTGGGAGGTGACTTGCAGAAGAGAGAAGTAGAGCTTCATATGAACACATAAGTGACACAAGCAGTACATTGATAGAATTACAGTACCCCCCTCCCCCAGAAGAGTAACCCTAATAAATTAGCGTACCCCAAAGTAACAGGCAAATCTGGTAACACTCCCCATTTATTTTTCTCCAACCATGACCTCTTCATGCCCCTAATTAGATTAAACTGATAGTTAAAATTATTTTTGTGGTGTCATTATAGGGCAGAGTCAAGGTTGTTAGGGATGTTAACTGTGCATTTCCTTCCCTTGACATGTTGGAATTTCTTTTCAGTCTGAACTTTAACTCTGAGTTTCCTGGGTTTGTAATGCTTGTTTTGTTGATAACTATAGTACTCTAGTGAAGTTTCTGATCTGTAAATTACTGTCATGAGCTCAACTCATGTAGGGTACTTTACACTAGAGCTGGAAGGTGTAAATTTCCAGTTTGAGGATACATATCCGCACTAGCTCTGATGGAGGTGGAGTTATTAAGTTGGTGTAGTGGGCAAGTTACATCGGTGGGACCTACATTTTAGTGGAGGCGCTTACGGAGTTAGTCGACATAAGATGCCTTCTGTCAACCTAACTCTGTTGCATAGACCAGATCTTAGACAAAGGTTGTATGCAGTGTAGTTGTAGCTGTGTCAGTCCCAGGATATTAGATATAGACAAGGTGTGTGAGGTAATATCTTTTTATTGGACCATCTTCTATTGGTGAGAGAGACACGATTTCAAGCTTACATAGGTCTGAGAAAGGAACCCCCGGCATCACAGCAAAATGTATAACTGACTTCCTCCACAAACTCAACAATATTTACAACCTTCCTCAGAAAAGCATCCTCACCTCCATGGATGTCACTTTTCTAAACACCATCCTGGCTCACAATGACAGCATAGCTGCCTGCCTCAAATATTTACAAGACAATGGACAACTCTCAGATATCCACCCCAAATACATCTCCAAACTCATCCATTTCATCCCTCATCCATAATAATTTTACATTCAACAGAAAACACTTTGTCCAGCCCCAGCTACTAGGATGGCTCCCCAGTATACCCACATCTTCATAGGCCACTTTGAAAAAGGATTTCTGGACAAATGCACCACAAAACCAATGATATACCTGAGATACATCAATGATACTTTCATCTTCTGGACAGACAACTTAAACTCCCTCATTGATTTCCACCACAACTTCAGCAACCACTACCTGTCCATTAAACTCTCTCTGGAACACTCCCATACTAGTGTCAACTTCCTGGAGATCACAAACAGCTTCAACAATGGAAACTTACAGACAACTATGTACCAGATACCCATAGATCATCAGACCTACCTTCATAGATCCAGTAACCACTCCAAACACACCATGAAATCTGTTATCTACGGCAGTGGTTCCCAAACTGTGAAAGGAACATTCGGGGGAGGGAGGGCAGGGACAGGGACGGAGCACCACCCAGCCCTGCTCCACCCCTAGCTCTGCTCCAGCCTTGCCCCCAGCCATAGCCCCGCCCCCAGCCTCGGACCCCGACTGGTGCTCTGCCAGCTCTGCACCCGGCTGTGGCCCTGACTGCTGGTCCCCACTGTGGCCCAGCCATGGTTCCACTACCAGTTTCAGCCCCACCTCCAGCATCATCCCTCAGCTGTGTCTCCACTCCCAGCCTGGCTCCAGCCCTGCCTCTGGCCATGGCTCCGTTGCAGACCCACCCCCAGCTATGGCTCCAGCTTTGGCCTCCTTACCCCTGTCCATGCCCCCCCACCCCCTGAGAGTTGCTGCCTCAGTCCTGGCCCCACCTCCGGGTGGAGAAGGGAGTGCAGACGGACAAGCGGGGGTGCGACCGTGAAAAGTTTGGGGACCACTGATCTACAGCAAAGCACTCAGATACCACAGAATATGTCCAAAGGAGAAAGTCCAGAGTTATTAAGTTGGTGTAGTGAGCGAATCACTTCAGTGAGAGCTACATTTTTAGTGTAGATGCATACAGAGTTAGGCTGACGTATGCTGTTTTATGTCAACCTAACTCTGTAGTATAGACCAGGCTTCAGGTTGACTTAATTTGTAGTCTAAGATTTTCCCTAAGCAGATTTCTCACCGATGGTCTGTTTCCAGCTACTTTTGCCTCCTGGGCCAAGAGGATCCACTTTTCATGAGCTCGAAGGGTGCTGCTTCCCCTTTGTCTCCTAGGTGATGGATAACAAAATGGCTTTTTGCCTCTGCTTATATCTTCCCAAATGTCATTGACCCTGTTTCAAGAGTCAGGAAGGCTTCCTGGGGGTGCAGTCTCCATCCTCCCTTGAGATTGTTAAGTGGTCATCTTCCACCACTTGCCTGCCTGATGGCTTTTTTTTTTTACCTTACATGTAAATGTACTTTTCATTCTCTTTGGTCTCACCTTGCTTATTTTACACTGGAGGCACAGTCAAATTGGCAAAACATCATTCCTTTGGCTAGAACAGCTGGACTTATACACTGCCTGCCGAACACATTTTCGAAATGTTTTTCCAGCAAGCACCTATAATTTTTATTCATCACCTGTACATACATCATGCAATAATATCAATGACTGGCATGTTATCAATTTGCATGTGCCGCCTTACATAACACCTTCTAGATACAGCTTATTGGGGTAATGAGGGTGTCAGGCCTGATGGGAGTTATGTTACGGTGTGCCCTTTACCAGTTGGCACTGAGGGGGTCCCTAATTCACAGCACCCAAACTCTGCACTCGTACGACAGCATGTCTTAGAGGCTGGCAGAGGTGGGGATCAGCTGGATAGCAGTCCAGTGCAGGGAGTGCATTAAAATCCTGGAGGGCGCCTTTTGCCAGGTAAAGTTAGCAACAGCAAATCTCCAGCTCCCTGCTCTTAATATGTGGAGTTTGACTGGGTCCTCATCCCGCCCCCAAATTCAGAGCTCACCATCATGCAAGACAGGCTGCTGCGCAGGGGTGATATGATTTTTAGACTGGAGGCAGAGGGGACAGGGACAGCACCAGAGAAGACTTCAGCAGAGGAGCAGGAACAGATGTGGTTGCTGGAGCAGGCCACATGGCTAGAGGAGTAAGGGCCATATTCAGAGGATCTGTTCAGGGATGGGCCTGGCGAGCACCTGGAGAGGAAGGGGCATTGGAGCAGGAGCTGCAGCCTACAAGTGGCAGCACAACAAGCCTAAGGGTCAGATATTCCATATGTGGTTTAAGAGGAAGAGTCACTTGGTCACAATTGGGATATGTAGTGTGAAATGGGGAGCTCTCAAAGAAAGGACCCAAGGTTGCAGGCCCGAATGATGAAAAGGGGAAAATGGGTTGAAGGGGTAACAGGATTGTAGATGGCTTAGGAGTAAACCCAGGGAGCTAACTTTCAGCCACGGTTAAGCTACCAACATTATCTAGGAGGACATGTCAGAAAGTCTCCAATGCTGGAATGGACAAAGGGAGAGAGCGCTCTGCTTAGTCACTCTCCATCTCTCATCTCACTCCCTAATGCAGGGGAAAAAATCAACCCCCCTTTTTTACTTAGTACAGGAATTTTAATGGCAAAAAAATTCAGTCTTCATTGATTTCTTTTTTGGTTTTTGGTAACTGAAAACTAGTGGTTTGGTTTGGTTTTTAACTAAAATATCTTTTATTTTGGGTTGAAAATTGACATATTTTGGGGTTTTCAGTATTTTAGAAAATATGTAATTTTACTTTATTGTAATTGAAAATGTTTTTTAAAGATTTTAATTTTTGTTTGCAGGAGTTTGTGGGGCAGGGTGGCAGGGTGGGGGGATAATTTGTTCGTCAGCTCTACTCCCTAAACTCCTTGGTTGCCATGCTCCCTTCTTTCTTTTTTCCTTACCTTGTTACAACTGCCCGTGTAACTTTCTCATTGGGAGCAGAAGCTTTAAATGCTGAGGCACCCTAAGTGACTTCTAGAATTTCTTTCTGCGGCCTGTGCCATATCCTTTGAATCACAGTTTCACCGTTATCCCTAAAATTCTGCCTTTGTTCCCTTCTTCAACCTACTGTAATCTATCTACAGATCCTACATGAAATAAATTATGTACCTTGAATGTAATTAACAATGAAGCATTTTGTAGCAGTACTTGTGATGCAACTTAGTTTTGGGTAGTAAGTGAATTGTACAATGCCAACTTTGTCTCTAGGAAAAAGTTAATTTTTAAGCTCTTTAACACATAATTAAGCAGTCTCCGCTGCCCATGCACTGTCTCCTGATGCAATTATGTGAAATCTGTTTAGCTAGAAGGCCAGCGGTTGTCTAGACATACTAGTGAGGTCTCCTGAGCTGGAATTTAATTAAAGGGATTTCTAGGGTCCTAGAAAGAGAAATGTTTGGCTCTGATTTCTTGTTTTTAAAGATGTGGTTTGGAGAGGAACATTTTGCTTTCTAACACAAGGGAGAGAATATCTGTTTTTGAAATTAGATATTGGGTAAAAGAGAGGGATGAGGAATGTGTCTGGAGAGTTTAACTCTTGTATTACCACTTTCAGGGGGTTATCGTGTTACGGAATCAGGGAGCTGAGACCATATTAAGTTTCTTATGTTTGGTAATAATTGACACATTTAGAAGTATGTATTTTTCCTTCCACCTCTCTGTTAATATTGTTATAATTCCTACATTGTTTTCCCCTTAATGGCATGCCAACTTAGGTTTCATTTTAAACCCTTTCCCTCTTTTACAGGAGTTATTCACATACCAACTGGTGTTAAAAATTCTAACACCTGGGGTTTTACCCTGCAAGGACACCAGATTCTATTCCCATATAAGCCATTGACTTACTGGGTAACCTTGAGCAAGTCACTTCACCACCTTTCTCTACCTTGTGTCCCCTCCTCCCCACTTTGTCTTGTATATTTATCCTTTTGGGCAGGAACTGTCCTTAATGCTATTTGTACAGAGCCATGCATAACGAGGCCCCCCCAGCTCAGTTAGGCCCCCAAACTTTACCCGTGAAGAATAATTGCTGGGTGTTCTTGGTTCCCATTAGCTCTAATGGAAGTTGGGGGCACTCAATACTATGCAGGATCAGGCCTTAGATAAGGAACTTCTTGTTGGCATTTTGCCAAAACTGAAATAGAATATTCAGCATGAGGAGACCCTGAGGGAGGATACCCCAACCTATGTGTGCAAACTGAGTACAAGTGGGATCTGTGGGTGTCAACTGTAATGTTTTGGGTATATAAGCCATAGTCACAGCAACATTGCAAGTTTAGCTTATTTGGCCCTGAATATATTTCTGAAATCTCAGAAATTATTTTACCAAACAGTAGAGACTTACTAATGAGTCTCTCAGTCACCCTTTTCAAAAAGGTAATTGAAATCACTTGCACCCTATATCATTATGACTTGATGAAACCGTCATGAATCCAACCCTTGATCTATAGAATAACTCCTTGCCATTAAGACTTCAGCATATGAGAAGTCTTATTGACATCAGTGGGATCGTGTCTCAATTTTGCATTTAGTAGATGAAATAATGTGATAACTATCCCATTTCCTAAGGTTTCTGGATTTCTGGGTAGAATAACCTACCATTTCCCTTGAGGAAAACAAATCTCTGTTCCTGATGAGGCCTGTGAATCTTCAGGTCAATGAAGCACAGTGCTGGTGCTGGATATGTTTTCACCTCCCAGCATAGACTAAAACACAATACTGATTTCACTGCCAGAAAGTAATGAGCAGTTTATGGTCTTCCAGTGCTGCTGCTCCAGCAGGCGCTAACATCAGGTTTGTACGTGTAATGAAAAAGCCTCTCAGAACAAGCACTCAATTGCATTTGTTTCACATGGTGTCTGGGAAAAGAGGGTAACATGGAAAAAGAACAGAGTTAGGCAAACTCAGCTTGATGTTGGCTGAAAAGCTGATAATACTCAAACGACCTATTTTTTCTCTCCACATCTAATACCAATAAACCACAGTCCCTGGAGTGCATTATGGTGCGGTTATGTAATGACTAGCTTGATAGCACCTACTCTTAGTTTTTCATCGTGCAGAGTCTTGATAATCACACGAGCTTTGTTAACAGATTTATTAAGCATTTTTCTTTGAACAAGGGGAAAGATTTGTGACATCAACTTGAAAGGGCAAGTGTTAGGTTTTAAAAGTACATAAGTATAATTTAACCTAAATTTCCTTATCACCTTACATTATTTAAATGAAAAGACATGTTCAGGGCTTACTAGTTTTCTGTGGTTTGGAGCTGTCAGAGAGTGATGGGGTCAGATCTGTGCCCCAGCCCGTAACCAGGCTCCTGGGAATGACCTTTTTTCTGTGCTGGGCTCCAAGGACAAACACAGTTCTACAGGAGCAGGTGCATGACCTCCAAGACTGGGCCTTTGGCACCAGCTAACCCTATACAGGGTTATAGTTGGCCATGTTCCCTGATGTGAATCCAACAAAGCCAGATCCCTGTGGGAGGCTGGTGCTGTGCCCCTTCAGGGCGCAATGCTCTCTGTGAGTAGTCACAATGACACTGGCAGTCTTTTCAAATTGAGCTAACCATTTATTGATCACCTGGTAAACACAATCTGAAAGTCCTTAGGTTAGTGTAGAGAAATCGAAGTTAAAGCAGAGTCCCTTCTGGTTACCCAGAGCCCCAGCCAAACTATAGTGAACCATATGTTCAGGCTCTGACCTTCTCAGTTAGCTCCCAGCTTCGAGAGCTCCTAGTAACCAATAGTTTATCCCCCCCATCACCTTCCAATCTTTCGTTCTCTAGCTGGAGTCTTTTCTCAGCTTGTCTGCTGAATGGTGGAGGTAATCCACCTCCTTCTGGGTCATTGGCTGCTATATGTCAAAGTCCTGGTGATTGGGTTTCCCACTGATATGAGGTCAGCCTTTGACAGTCCTTTTTGATGACCCATTCAGGCTCAGCTAGGTAGGTGACACACACACACTTATGTCTCTTAGCTTGCCCTGAGAGCATATTTAGATCTTTTCTTCCCAGTTGGGTAGCCATGCAAAATATAGGAGAAAGTAAGGCACACATAAGCTTCATAAAAATATTACACAAAATTTCTCACTTCATCACAGGAGGCAGATATTGTGATTATAGTAGTCTTAATGATCTTAAAGTAATATGTGCCACATGCAATGCTATCCCAATGGAAAGGATGCACTCATCCTTGCACTTGTCTGGTAGTACTTGTTGGTATGATGGAGGCAGGGACCAATCCCCCTCCTCCTTCCCCAGCTCTTTTGGGCTGCTAGATTTGCCAACAGCACTAGTTCTTTTCTCTGGAGCTCATCAGCAAGGCCTGCCAAATGGCTGCTGTCTCATGGGTGCATGTATAGGATGGAGAAGCAGCTATTTTTATTTTCTGCTTCCCTGGCACGCTTGCCTCAGGAAACCAGAAAAGGCTGAGACAGAAAGAGAGAGTGTTGGAGCATGATAGCTAGGGAGAGAAGAGGAAAAGAGTAGACTGAATGATGGGGTGGCAGGAGGAATGAGCAAAAAAGAAAGTGAGGCCAGCATGGCAAATATAAGCACAGAAAACCAAGGAGGAGGAGAGAGTGCAGAAATAAAAGAGGAAAAATACATAACAGTGGGAATTTAAGAGTATAGAGGCTGCAGGTATGTGGTAGAGAATACAGGTGGGTTTAGGATTTGGGAGGATACAATTAAGGGAATGAGGCACGGAGGTGAAAGCCTTTCCTTTTCTTGTTTTTATTACAAAGGAGATTGTGGTGGGAAGGAGGTGGAGGAGTAAAAGAAGTGGCACTTGGTTATTTTTTCCCCCTCTGATGCCAGTTCCTAAAAACCTGTTATCCCATCCCCATTTAAACCATGCCCATTTCTACTCTGACAAAAGTCCTGGCATCAAATGTTGAACATTTGGTGACCCTAGGTGTGACAGTGGCACTTGCTGGGATCTTGAAACCAGGCGATGGTCAGTGGTCTTTAATAAAAGCAAGGGAGGGCATAAACCTGCTCCTGTTGTAGTCAATGGGACCTAGGTCCTCATTTTTAATAGGCGTAGGATGGATCCAGCATGAGCTCAGGATGCTGTTGCGTGGCCAGTAAGATAAGGCCAGAGGTTACATATAACTGATGTGCCTTGCCTGTTTTGGGGATAGTGGTAAAAACTTTGTTTCAGTATAACCATCCCTATGTGTATATAGGTCAAATTAATTATCCTGTACTGGCTTAATGAGCGGCAAGTCAAGTTACCAAGATAATGATAATGGGGTATGTGTGATGCTCTCCCAGGATACCCAGGATTATTAGTTACCTTGCTATTACTTGTCCTTAGAGTGATGTGGTCTTGTCTGTCCCTGCTGTGGTTCAGCTTCCTGAAACCAACAGCCTCTGGCCCCACAAACACTTACTTCGATATCTCCAGACCTTGCCCTCTCTCTGCAGGCTAGTGCCAGGTCCACACCAACACTCAAGTCTTCAGAGCACTCCCTGTAGTGTCCAGCCCACCACTGGACATTCAGAAATTACCAGGCTTGGTGTCCACTAAAGAGAACAGGATACGCATCAGCTTGTTTTATTCAACTGAGGAGTCGCACTTTGCTTGGTACCACATCAGTGAGATGTAATTATAATAAAAATGAGAATAAGTTTAACAAAGAGCAGAGATTCAAATGAGTAGTGAGGGAGAACATTGGAAACTGGCTAAACAAAAGTATAACACACTTATTAGACCCTTAAACAGGCTAAAATCCTTGTTGAAAGTAATTTCTTATCTAAAGCAATCTTTCCCAGCATCACCAGCACATGTGGCGGGGATCCACCATTTTTGGATGCAAAAAGTTCTGTTCCTTTTGCTCCCTCAGTAATGGATCCAAAATGGCTTTTTGCTTCTTTTTATATTTCACAAAGTGCATTGTTTTTTCACACAGCCAAATTCATCCTCATGGCTTGTTCTTTTCTTCCTATTGACATCCAATCCCCCTGTTGAGTGGTATGTAAATGGAGCTTCTATTGTTTGGCTTACAAGCCTACATCTACAGATGAGCCTCGGCAGACATGTGAATGTACATCCCTTTGTCTGGCAAACCAGTCTTTCACCTTTGCTGGAGAGTAACACCTGGATACAAACTATAAGGACACATTTTCAGTATATAAACATAACTTTCTAAAGATAATCCATATGTACATTTCACAATTAAATTAATGGCCAGCATGATCCTGGCTTTGATCTGATAATTTACAAGACGCTATTTATGAATAAATAGTATGAAAGCAATATGTTAGTTGTAGTGAATTTGTCAAGCCTGCTCAAAGTTGGTGTTATAGAACAGTTAATCCTCTGTTGGTTGGTATTGAAGTTCTTAAGGACACAATATGACTTTTATTTTGTTTGATTTTTCTTTTTAAACCAAGAGGCCAAAGAAATTTGGTAGGTCTCTCATGACCCTTCCACACACTCAGAAATACGAAACTGCTACCTCAGACCACATCACCTCAGGTACTGACCTTGAAGAAGGGAAAAACCTGTTTTTCATAACTGTTTTTCATAGCTCATAACTAGAAATTTTAACTGCCAGGTTTAATAATGGCAACAGGCAATAGTTTCCTGGCATAGCAGTAACATTGTGAAAACACAACTCTTGATATCTGTCAATTGCCACATTCTGGTCCTTATTTGTATTGTGCTTTTTCATCTACACCTCTTCATGTCTCTGTTTACAACTGGTATCAAGGACCATAAGGAATAAAGTCCAGTGAACTAGATTAGAACTTGGTTGCCATGAAAGCAGAACCTATTGTGGGCTTTAGACAAATTAAATGCTTTTTCAGCTGTCTTTTCATTTGCAAAAAAAGAACAATACACCAAGATAGTCCTTTTGCCAAGGTAACATTGGTATATTCTTATAGCAAAGAATTCCCATCAATTCCCTCCACTTACACCAAGGAGCCATATGGCTCCTAGCATCCACACCTACTTTCCTATCACAGCTCCACACCGAGATATTTAAATTGTTGTACGGATTTAGCGTTTCCTTAAGCCAATAGCCCTAAATTAGATTTTAGGCAGAGAGTGAGACTGCTGTATTAATAGGACAAAACATAATTTTCATGTCAGTTTCTGAAACAAGCATCATAATTCTGAAACAAATGCACATCAGTCAATCTGATCCAGGGCCCTACAAATGTCTTCAGCCTACCATTATAGTTATTATGTATGAAAATGCTCGTGTGTTTTCTTTGGGGGGAGAAGGGAGCAAGAATTATTGGATTATGGCAGTAGATTGCAAAGGGTCCTCAAGGAAACAAATACTTTAAAATGCAACTTCCGTGTCAAGCCTTTATAATTTAGAAGACCCTTCAGGCAGAGAGAGCTCTTCTTGAACCAGTTTATCTATTTCTTCACTCAGAAGCGAGGCTGGATCAGAAATGAAGATTGCTGTGAAAGCAATAGACAGAAGCAATGTGTTCACCATGTTACTTGGTTAAGCAATTTGCTTAGATGTTCTGGTTGTCACTTTGCATATGAAAATCTTGCTCTCACAGCTGTGGGTGCATCTGGTATTCAAAGAACATGGCCCACTGTTAACATAACAAAAAAAAGCCAAAATATGAGCTGGCCTCAACTTGGCCTCTAAACTGCAGCCACAAGTTTTGAAAATGCATTTGTTTGTGAATGCCCACAAAGTAGTTCTCCTCTTAGTTTGTTCCTCCTAGCACACTGTTGCACAGGCATGTTATGTCCAGTTGACAAAATATAGCCTGAACAACTAAAGTCTAGATCATTTAAACTGTAAGAAGAGACTCAAGGAGCTTGGCTTGTTTAGTGTAACCAATAGAAGGCTGAGGGGAGATATGATTACTCTGTCTAAATACATAAGAGGGATAAATACCAGGGAGGGAGAGGAGTTATTTAAGTTTGGCATCAATGTGGGCCCCAGAACAAATACATCATAAACTGGCCATCAACAAGTTTAGTTTTGAAATTAGGCAAAAGTTTCTAATCATCAGAGGAATGAAGTTCTGGAACAGCTTCCAAGGGGAGCAATGGGGGCAAAAAAACTGAAGTGGCTTCAAGACTGACCTTGATAAGTGTAAAGGGGTTAGGCTGGGGAATCGACCCTCTCCGGGGCGGTGGGGAGCCACACCGGCTCGCTACACACAGTTGACTTTGGGGAATTTGTCCAGCCACCGGAGTCTCCCTTGGCAGCCCTTGTGGTAACTGGAACGAGCACCGTAGGCTCGGGCCCTGAATCAGGGCGGGGCAGCAAATAGTCAATAGCTCAGGCAGGGGCTGAGCAACACAGCATGTGTGAATTAGCCCAGGCCTCCAAGGACCTGGAAGAGGGGGAGACTGCCACCCACGAGTTGCATGGCAGGGAGGACGCAGGCCCTTCCACTCCACTGTGTCCCAGCCTGGGGCCCTAGCAGCAGCAAACGACCCGCTGCTGGGTCAGTGGGGATCCTGACCGCAACACACTGACATGGGCTCTGGCAGAGTTTCAGCCAGACTACGGTCAGCTGCCCCCCGGCTGCTCCCTAACTCCCCTCCTTCTGGTACTTGGGTCACAGCGGTGATCTCCGGGGGGGTCCAGCACCATGGGTTCCTCGGTGTAGTGGGCAAGCGGCAGGCCCAGTAACTCCTCTGTGTAGTCAGCGCAGGGCAGGTCTGGAAACTCCCCTGGATAGCGGGCGCAGGGCAGGTCAGGCCAGTCTTGGTTTTGTGCTAATTGTGATAATTTAGTGTGACCTCCTTCACACTGCAGGCTGCAGAACTCACCCACTCACTCCTGGAACAGACTCTTAACCTCTGGCTGAGTTACTGAAGCGGCCGCAGGGTTTTCCGAGTCGCGGGCTAGGCTGGCTGCATCTGGCCTCCCCGGTGGCTGGTCCTCTAGTGAGCTCTGAGGGCCCGCCTTTATACTTCCGGTTTGCACCTTTATACTTCTGGGTCACTGTCTGTCCCTCTGAGGGGTGGGCTCAGAACTTCCTGGCTCCACCCACGCTGGTGTCTGGAGGGGCTCGACCCTCTCCGGGGCAGCGGGGAGCCACACCGCCTCACTGCAATAAGTTTATGGAGGAGGTGGTATGACAGGACTGTCTAATATGGCATGTGGCCCATCGGTGACTCCCTGTAGCAAAAATCCCCAATGGCTGGAGACGGGACACTAGATGTGTGTAGGGGGTGAGGTTCTGAGTTACTAGAAGAATTCTTTTCGAGGTATCTGCCTGGTAGGTCTTCCCACATGCTCAGGGTCTAACTGATCATCATATTTGGGGTCAGGAAGGAATTTTCCCAGAGGTCAGATTGGCAGAGATCATGGGGGGTTTTCCCCTTCTTTTGGAGCATTTGGTATGGGGTCACTTGCAGAGTTAAACTAGTGTAAATGGTGAATTATCTGTAATTTTAAGTCTTTAAGCCAGGATTTGAGGACTTCAGTAACTCAGCCAGAGGTTAAGGGTCTAGGAGTGGGTGGGTGAGATTCTGTGGCCTGTGCTGTGCAGGAGGTCAGACTAGATGATCAGAATGGTCCCTTCTGACCTTAGTATCTATGAATCTATTCCAGGAGTGAGTGGGTGAGTTCTGTGGCCTGCAGTGTGAAGGAGGTCAGACTAGATTATAACAATGGTCCCTTCTGCCTTTAGTAAGAGTATCTGAGTAAGAATGTACATTACAATTTTAAACCTAACCAGTGTCCCATAAGTGACTTGCCACAAAATGTCAGAACATGTTAGTATTAGAGCTGAGTGGGTCTAATATTTATTTAATTTTCTTTTTTGATATAGGAATTAGATACAATGCTCCTGTCAGATATTTCTAAGTTAGTATCTGCAAAAACACTAGAATTTTCAGTTGCCTAAGTAGCTCCTGGAATCACCATTAAAATTGCGCCGCCTCTCCCGACCAAGTTTCACCCCTGTGGATTTTGCCCCTCCCCCCCCCCATGCGCCACCCTGTTGGCCTGACTGGATCCATCCCCTCCCCGCAAATACAGAAGTCAAACTATGCCTATGCATCTAACATTGCCTGTAATTTTTGGGAAACAGGCTGGGACTTAATGAAGTTTTTTAGGTTTTCCAGGTTGGAGTGGGAAAGAACTTTTACTACAGCTAATATCCTGTGTACCTAGTCATTACTCGCAATGGATAGGTGAATCATTGCAGTATTTTCTTCATGTTATCTGAGATTATCAGCTCTTTATGAGAAGAGCTGAATAATTGCTCCAAAATACTCTTCCTAAGTATGCATGCTAACTTAAAAATGAATTTCCTTCATCTGCACTCTTGTTATAGCAGCTTTACATGAATTTAAAGAATAGTTTTGCTCACATGAATACTCAGGGAAAGTGATCTTTAAGCTTTGGTACTCAGCCACTGGTTTATTGTATGCTTTTTGTGTGTAGTTTTGTTATGGGAAGGCTCTCTTATTGGTCGATACATAATTGTAAAGCATCAATGTTGCAAAACTAAGTGTAAAAGAATTTTGAGTTTTTGGATGTTCTCCATGGGGGCTCCACGAATTGGAACTAGCTGTTCATCCCAATACAGTCCGCCTTACTCCAACGGGCCCTGTAATGGACTTTCTGCTCCCCATCTTTCTACCTGGTGTAGCCTCCTTGGGGGTGAGGACTCATGGTCTGCTTCTAGTCGAAGTTCTGGTTCCTAGTCTAAAAACTGGTCTGAACCTGTAATCAAGGGAGCAAACCCAGTTGTGGGGTTTGAAAGACTGACACATACCAGAGCTCTATGTTGGAACTGGAGGTGACTTCTGGGAAGCTTTTTGCATGCAGGTAGGTTTTTATTATTTTTATGTTTTCATTGGAATGCTTTTTACTTTAAGAATAAATGTGGTTTGCTTTGTGATGGCTGACTGGTAACCCTGTGTTATGGTCCCTGGAGAGAAGCTAACCTCAGGTGCTGGACCCTGCTGGAGAAAGTACAGTGAGATGGAGAGGGACTATAAGCCTAAACTTCTGGTCTGGAGGGGAAGAGTGAGATGGATCTCTGCCTGAGAAAGGTGGCTGCTGGGAGACAGAAACCTTCCTGGACACTTCTGGAGTGGGCCATGGGATCGGGGGGAGGAAATACAGGTGCAATTACTCTGAAATTTTGAAAAACACCAGAAGCTTTGGATGAGAGGAAAAATCTCTCTAGGAGCAGGACGTTTAGGTAGCAGTATATCAACTAATTAGGCTTAACTTCATTAGATGATTATCACAGTTAAGACTCTTTGACGCACCCTGAATGTTGTGGTTAGTGAAGAAATAGCTGCATTTCTTGGAGGAGACATACCTGAGGGCTACGGAATGAGGCCCAAAGCAGCTTTTCCTTAGACTGGGGGAAAGGGAAATGTGAGCAAATGCTAAGCAGGGTGTGGGGAAAATTCTCCAAGCAAATAAAAAACACGTGAAATTCGGAGTAGTGCTCCTGAAAGCACATTACTAAATCTTATGGGTTCAGACGACAGGGCACAACAGAGAGCTGAAATGAAAGATGGCTTTGTTTAGTCAGATCTACTCCTTTTCTTCCTAAGGTCCTTCTCCGTCAATTAGCTGGTACCATAGAGGGACATGATTCCCCTCTACCCCTCAAAAATTATGTGAAAATATCCTTATATGTTTACTCCGGTAAGGATTGTCATCCCCTTTTCTCCTGAATGGAAAACAATTAGAAAAGAACCAAATTCCTTATAAAGGAAAAGGTTTCCAACGCCAGCCTAAGTTAGCATAATGAGATAAGGAACAGTGTTTCAAACCTGGATGCCTGGAGTGAAGCTTCTGAAGTGACATTTAGACATCAGGATAGGAGTGGCGTGATTTTTCAAGGGTGCTGGGAAATCTCATATTTTTGCACTTAACCAGTAACAACATATACCCATGCTTCATTTTAGTGACCTAATTTGGCATTTGGGTTTAAGAATAACTAGTGATTAACCAGGTGCCATGGTTTTAGCAAACTGTGCCACTAATCAGTTAGTGGAATGATAATATCTGGCTGTGTGGGCAAAGTCTAAGACATCCCATATCAGGAAATCTTTGAAAACTTGACCTCTTCTCCCTCCCCCTCCGACTTGCATGCTGCATCTCAAAGTAAAAAGAAAAGGAGTACCGGTGGCACCTTAGAGATTAACAAATTTATTAGAGCATAAGCTTTCGTGAGCTACAGCTCACTTCATCGGATGCATTTGGTGGAAAAAACAGAGGAGAGATTTATATACACACACACAGAGAACATGAAACAATGGGTTTATCATACACACTGTAAGGAGAGTGATCACTTAAGATAAGCCATCACCAGCAGCAGGGGGTGGAAAGGAGGAAAACCTTTCATGGTGACAAGCAAGGTAGGCTAATTCCAGCAGTTAACAAGAATATCAGAGGAACAGTGGGGGGTGGAGTGGGGGGGAGAAATACCATGGGGAAATAGTTTTACTTTGTGTAATGGCTCATCCATTCCCAGTCTCTATTCAAGCCTAAGTTAATTGTATCCAGTTTGCAAATTAATTCCAATTCAGCAGTCTCTCGTTGGAGTCTGTTTTTGAAGCTTTTTTGTTGAAGGATAGCCACTCTTAGGTCTGTGATCGAGTGACCAGAGAGATTGAAGTGTTCTCCAACTGGTTTTTGAATGTTCTAATTCTTGACGTCTGATTTGTGTCCATTCATTCTTTTACGTAGAGACTGTCCAGTTTGGCCAATGTACATGGCAGAGGGGCATTGCTGGCACATGATGGCATATATCACATTGGTAGATGCGCAGGTGAACGAGCCTCTGATAGTGTGGCTGACGTGATTAGGCCCTATGATGGTACCCAGAAGTCACCTACTACAGGACAGGCCCAACAAAGAAAATAACAGAACGCCACTAGCCATCACCTTCAGCCCCCAACTAAAACCTCTCCAACGCATCATCAAGGATCTACAACCTATCCTGAAGGACGAGCCATCGCTCTCTCAGATCTTGGGAGACAGACCAGTCCTTGCTTACAGACAGCCCCCCAATCTGAAGCAAATACTCACCAGCAACCACACACCACACAACAGAACCACTAACCCAGGAACCTATCCTTGCAACAAAGCCCGTTGCCAACTGTGTCCACATATCTATTCAGGGGATACCATCATAGGGCCTAATCACATCAGCCACATTATCAGAGGCTCGTTCACCTGTGCATCTACCAATGTGATATATGCCATCATGTGCCAGCAATGCCCCTCTGCCATGTACATTGGCCAAACTGGACAGTCTCTACGTAAAAGAATGAATGGACACAAATCAGACGTCTAGAATTATAACATTCAAAAACCAGTTGGAGAACACTTCAATCTCTCTGGTCACTCGATCACAGACCTAAGAGTGGCTATCCTTCAACAAAAAAGCTTCAAAAACAGACTCCAACGAGAGACTGCTGAATTGGAATTAATTTGCAAACTGGATACAATTAACTTAGGCTTGAATAGAGACTGGGAATGGATGAGTCATTACACAAAGTAAAACTATTTCCCCATGGTATTTCTCCCTCCCACCCCACCCCCCACTGTTCCTCTGATATTCTTGTTAACTGCTGGAATTAGCCTACCTTGCTTGTCACCATGAAAGGTTTTCCTCCTTTCCACCCCCTGCTGCTGGTGATGGCTTATCTTAAGTGATCACTCTCCTTACAGTGTGTATGATAAACCCATTGTTTCATGTTCTCTGTGTGTGTATATAAATCTCTCCTCTGTTTTTTCCACCAAATGCATCCGATGAAGTGAGCTGTAGCTCACGAAAGCTTATGCTCTAATAAATTTGTTAGTCTCTAAGGTGCCACCGGTACTCCTTTTCTTTTTGCGAATACAGACTAACACGGCTGCTACTCTGAAACCATCTCAAAGTAGTCTCAAACTGAACAGTAGTTCCGTTGAACACAGATTCACTTTTTATGCAAACCTCTGCAAATGCTTGTGAGTACAGCATTACACACAAAGAATTGTGCATAAAGGCCACAGTACTAACATTTGTCCTGTATGACTATTTTCATACATCATTCACTCAGTTTTATATAGATAATGTTAATGCATGAATCATTTCATTCCCACACAGGAACTGTATTACACCTAGCCCATAATTCTTGTGTACCTTTTATTTCATTCAAATGGATGTTGTACTATAATCCTTCATTATTGCTGGGCTTATCTGAAAAGTTGAGTATAAGGAAAGAGAGACTCTTCTGACCAAAATGTCTGCTCAACACATTTCCAGGAAAGAAGCATGACTAAATTTTGGCTTTCTTTGTCTAGCCTACTTTACCATCGACACACACTGCCATCTATAAAATATAAGGTGAGCGTTAAGAGCAACTACTCTCTGTATTCTCTTCTCAATGCACATATGCAATCCCCATTGGCATAGAAGGAAGTTAAATGCATTCACTAAGAAGAGAATATTCCCCACGGAAGCCCCTGTGGATAAACTCCAGACTTCTCTCCTAACCGGCTTTTTTAAACTAAGGCAAATAGGCTGTTTGGGTAGGTGGGAAATTGCTACATACTTTCTATTACAACTTGCACATTTTAGTCAAAAACATATAAATACTAATATGCCCCATTTGTGGAGATGGACTGCACAATTAACATGTTCTTTAAAAAGCTTAAGTTCTTACCCAGCTATTATTTGAGAGATGCATAATTTTCTCTCCATGCTAATCCCTTTATACAAGTACAGATGGTGGACTATTCTAATTATACTTTGAGTCCTTGTCTAATGCTATCCATTCCTTTCCACCTTTCTTTTGTAACTACTGTAGTATTGGAGAGAATGCTGATACAATTCTTAGAGGAAGGTTTCTCAATGGTAGCAGTATATATCATCTCTGTACTTAAACCATCTCTGTCATTGTAGTATCTGACTGCTGTCCAAACAACACATTTAACCTCAGTTTGTGTATGATGGAGAGAAATATCCATGTCTCTCTCCCCCACAGATGAGGAACTAAGGTGCTAAGATTACATGACTTTCCCAAGGTCATACAGGAAACCTGTGGCAGAGCTAGGGATATGAATGGAGGTCTCTTATATTGCAGTCCAGTGCCTTATTCACAAGACCATCCTTTTCCTTCATCACTTCCTTTATAAAATAGTTAGCACAGTTGTAAATATGCCCATGTAAGCCTCCCCTCCCAAAAAAATCAGTAATGGAATGACCTAATGTGGCTTCTCATGGTACAGCAATTACAGAAAAATTCAGTACCATCATATGCAGTAGTTTCAACCCACATATACTAAATTTATATGAAAGGTGCACATTTTGCATTATTAGCATAGCCCTGCATTACTGACATTGAAACGCAATAAGAATATAATTGACGTTATGATGAGGATGCAGCCTTCTTTCAGAAAAATCTTTTTTCAGGAATGAATACTAATGCAAAAAGTAATTAAATGATTGGGGGGTTTTAATTTCATCTGAATTGTTTCCCTAAGGGGGAAAAACATTGTTAAATTCCTTGATTTTAACCAAATAAAATCCATCTAATTATAATAGAGCTATACAATATACATATTTTACAGTGGGAATTTTGTCTTGGGGATGAAAGAAAATATGTACTACCTGATGAATGCTGCCAGGGACTGCAACATTACTCTCTTTCTGCTGATAACTGCACTCTCTGATGACATTCCAGAATTTAATTTCTAATAATGTCATAACATGGGAAGTTGCCAATAGGTGTGCTGCCTCCAAACTACCACAAGATGGCAATGTCTCAGAACATTGCTTTTATGCCTAAACATGCAGAAGCCAGTCTAGTTCACTGAGCCTGGTATTAAGGGCAAAGGGTAGTAAAGATGACCTATCCCTAGACACTGGGATAGGAAAGCCAGGCATCATGCATCATATTCAGCTACAGACTTATGACTTGGCAGCTAGGTTATGCCATCGGTTTTTGCTTGCTGTGACCAAATGTGTGTGGTGCCAGGTTCTGTCATGTTGAATTTAGGGTTCAGCTGGTTAAATTGCGTCATGCTTTTACACATGGGACCTGGCATAAAACTACATACTTCATGCTATTGGGTCATAAAGAGCTATGTGCCCACATAAATGGAGAAACAATTTTGTTTGCCATGCAGTTCAATGGGTACTCCATGAACATGACCAGAATTCAATTTGGATCACAATAATCCCACTTTCCCCACACCTTCAACCAAGGTATTTCTACTGGTAGCTGAGTTGGTACCCAGTACTGTATTTCAGAATGTTCCTCATACAAATTTTGACCATATAGTAGGGCATTCACAATTTGTAAGCTCCATTTTAATCTCTTTTAGACCCAAGCTCTGGGTTCTTGATTGCATTGAGGCAAATTTCATGATGATGTCACCATACCAATATCTAATGCAAGCTCACTACATTCCAACAGGGAATAAAAGAAATAAAACTTACTGACTATGCAGTTGTTTTTGGACAAGCTCCAAACTGAAGATGTTTTTCAGTGTAAACTATTAGAGGTCTTGGAGTGGGACTGTTTACTCTGGACCAATCATGTGAATCCAATCAGAGCCAAACCCAAAGATTTTAAGGAGGGAAAGTTACTATCAAATGCCCTATAATGCCCCAGCAAGTGTGGTCTCATTACTACATAAATCCTCAATTAGATCAGTTCTACTGTATGGCTTCTTTGTCTGGGAATCTTTTTAAAGCTACAGTGGCAAAAAAACTTGAAGTCAAGAGAAACACCTGTGTGGAAGGTTGCTTTGGCCAAATGGATTTTGGACTCTCTATGACAATTTCTTGATCTATTCTTCTCTGAAAGGATGAACACTTGTGTAATTTAACTTAGAGTTTTTCTTGAGTGGTGTGTAACCTTTGGATGTCCCAAAGCCAAATGAAGTGTGTATGTTAGTATTTGACTTGGAGAACACACAGATTGAATTCAGCCACAGCTCATTCTTCATGTCTAAGGTCACACACAGAACATGCTGTCAGGATTCAGTGACATCTTTGGCAAGAGAAGTGTGAGGAGTAAAACCCATAAGTTCAAATAGTCTTTGGTTTCTCTGACGTTTTTCACTCTTAGTATCTTACATATGTGATCCAAGGCATCTTGGTGCCAACTGGCAGAGGGCACAGAAGTGCAAGGGTTTTACAGGGATCCCTTGGATCAGATATGTACAAAGGGTGGCAGGTGAGCCCACTAGTCATCATAATCACTGCACAATATATGTATGGATAATATTTAAGGAGTTAGATATCTATACTGAAAATTGTCTTTAAGGCCTTGGAGTTAAAGCAGGTCACCAGAAGGTAACATACCTCAGATATATTCCTTTCAGGCAAGAGGAACAAATGCTTATCTCCCTGTCCGGAAATGTATGTATTGCACAGTGTATACCTCACAAATGTAGGCCTTTGTGCATAGTGAGCCAGAGGCAAAAATAAGAGATTGTTTCATTCTGTGAATTTCTTGTCAATTTTGTAAACAGCAGGGGGTATCTGTTTATGACTAAAGACAAGGATTGTAGGTACATCTGGGGGTATAAGGAAACAGACAGGGTCCTTCACCTAGGTCACAAGCTGGCCGCATGTCTGGCTCATGAAAAAGAGGATCACAGCCAAGTCTGACTGAAAAGTACCACAAGGACTTTGGGTAAGCCAAACTCTACAAGACATGAGTATCTAGTTAATTAAGTTTAGGTTCTAGAATGCGTGTAATGTTTTGTTTTATATGTAACCATTTGTTTCCAATACTTGCTGCTATTACTTGAAACTCTGTTTTGTTACATAAACTTGGACTTGATTTCAATATAAAAATATCAAAAAGTACTATGTGTTAAGCAGAGAGGTGATCTGAGGTGAAACTGGTAAGCGAAGGTGTATTGTTGCTTTGGAAGCAGTGGAGCTGTAAATACTGCAAGTGTCCAGTGGAACAGGGACACTGCAGGAGATGCTCGGGGATTGGAGTGTGCTTATTGCTAACCTGGAGAGAGACAGTGGGGCCTGAATAGGCCTAAAGGGGAGTGCTTGTGTTGTCCATGGTCAGTGGAGTTAAAGAACTGATCCCTGGCAGACACAGCTAAAGCTTCCTTATGCTAACAGCAGGTGGTAGCAAGGTGCCTCTCAACCCTAGGTATCCTTGAGAAGTGTCACAATAGATGCTTGCAAAAGAAGCACCTGTGTGCCTGACCCTCTGTACAAACCACTTTTTGTGGCTCTGAAATATCTATGGCCAGGGGTTGAACTAGTCCCCTCCCACTGGTTCCACTCCTCCTATGCTGAACAGTGAACACTCACTCTTTTTCTCTACCTTTTTATGTTAGTCAACATGATTGGAACTCTCCCCCACCTCCTTTTTGCAACAAATAATCATGATCCCTCATCTGTGAAGCTGCTCCTAAAATCACATTTCTTCTATACCTAAATGGAGTATATCCTTACTGACATTCCAGTAGCAACTGGTGGACCCAGCCTAGAGGTGGGCCTCGTTGGGTTAACAACCACACTCAAAAAGTAGCTCTCAACCATTCCAGATTACTGTACCCCTTTCAAGAGTCTGATTTGTCTTGTGTACCCCAAGTTTCACCTCACTTAAAAACTACTTGCTTACAAAATCAGACATTAAAATACAGAAGTGTCACAGCATACTATTACTGAATAATGCTTACTTTATCATCATTTTTACCATATAATTACAAAATAAATCAATTTGAATATAAATATTGTACTTACATTTCAGTGTATAGTATATAGAGCAGTATAAAACTAGTCATTGTATGAAATTTAGCTTGTACTGATTTCACTAGTGCTTTTTACGTAGCCTGTTGTAAAAGTAGGCAAATATCTAGATGAGTTGATGTACCCCCTGGAAGACCTCTGCATACCCCCAGGGTATACACACCCCTGGTTGGACTAGAAGATGGTCCCCCTCCCAAAGAGATTGCATTCCAAAAACTGACAAACCAAAACAGATACATTTAGAGAAGCAAAGAATTTGTGTTACAACCTGGTCCAGTCCTTCTCTCTGAACTGAGAACTGTCTGTGGTAGGACCCAACTGCTGAACCTCATGTGCTTCTAAGCCTCTGGGTAGTTGACTGGTCACTGTTCCTGGCTCTGGGTTGTTCAGTGCACACCCCATACCTGACACCCTCCTTGGGCAGTGGGGCCAGCTGTGGGACCAGCAGTCAGCTGTCTAGACCCTAGAACCCATGCCTCAGCCCTCCTAAACCCCCAGTTCCTTAGACAAGCCCCCACCACCAGAGTTCATTAGTCTCTGAAAGGTCTGGTTTTCTAATTATGCTCTTCAAGTCGTCAGGGACAAGACGAATGTAAGCCAAGGAAAACCAGGTTTAGCAAAATAACTTCTTACACACACACACACACACACACACACACACACACACACACACACACACAATTTGTTGCTTTTAGATTTGTAACTCTGTTTTTAAAGAATACATTTCTGAATGCATACCTCTTATTCTAATCTCTTTCCTCTTTGTGAGTCCCTGGGTTTGGTCAACATCCTGAAAGAAGGCAATCCCCTCCTGCTGAGTCTTCCCTTTTAGTGATGAAATGGCTTTCTTGCTGACAGATGCACACTTTGACAGACTCTGTCCCTCTTCGGTCAGGTGGAAAACTGCAGGTCTCCCAGCCATGTGACTGGGGGGAAGAGGATTGGAATCCTCGCCCTGTAGGGTGATCAGATGTCCTGATTTTACAGGGACAGTCCCAATATTTTTATATGAGCTCCTATTACCCCCCCACCCCCGTCCTGATTTTTCACACTTGCTGTCTGGTCACCCTGTCCCCCCCCGAGAGGTTTCTTTGCACATAGTCCAACCAAATGCAAAGGCTCTACTGGCAGAAACTCCATTGTTCAAGCAGGAGAGTTGTTCAGTGTTGACGGCTCTTCATTGCTTTTTTGCAGTTTCTCAGACAGCCTGTCCACTAGGGGTCAAGTCTCTGCTACAAAATGGAGGCTCTAAACCATAAAAAAAAGGTTATCATGAATGGCATTCACAAAACAAAAATGAAATTCAACAACTGACACATATATGTCTGCCAAACTGCCACAACTTGTAAATTTGCCCACAGCAAAGCAATCAGCCTCAGTCTGCAGGCAGGGAGGAAAGAAAAAAAAATCTTTTTAAAAACCCCAAGAGTCCAAATATCTAAATGGTTGTTCCTTGCTGCATCTCCCATGAGGAGGAGTAGGTGTATGTTCAGTCCTCTGGGAGGGGGCAATCCTCAAGGAGCCTGCATGGTCAGTGCAAAGAATTTTTTTTTTTTAAATGGAACCACTCAAAGCACAATCTTTCTACTTATGCATCGTACCTATTGCAAAAGCATATTTTTCTAATATGTCAGACTCTCAGCCATGCTATTGGTGCATCTAGGGCTAAATCTTGGTTCCCTTGAAATAATGACTTTCACTTTTATGGGACCGGAATCTGGCCTGCCGTACATTCTAAGCTATATTGGGGGCTGTAGAGGTTTTGACTAATTACAGTAAATTCTTGTTTTTAATCTTGCTTTTTACTCAGTATAAGAAATGGAAGAGGAAACAAAGATCCCATGGATGCCAGTGACACCCGTTGGCTACAGATCTCTGTACCATCACAGATCAGGCGATATGTGAGCCTTGCTGTTTATAGGAAACCATCTAAAACCCGTCTCTTTGAGCAATACTTCCCTCAGTTTTAATGGTAGAAGGATGACTTCTTGGGGGGGAGAGAATTTAAACAGAAAAATTTGAGTTACAATTGGGAAGTGTTTAAGAGTATTTTATTAGATGCCCACTAAGCCACAATTGAGAGAGAAGGTTAGACTGGTTAAAAAACCAACCTAGTTTAGAGGTAAAGTGAATGAGCTATTTAAAAAAAATGGAAAAGAGGAGAAGTTGATAACAAGGAATATACATTAGAAGCTAGGAATCGTAATAAAAGATATGGGAAGCAAAAGCACACAATGAAAAATCTAAGGCAAATGGAGTTAAGGACATGGTAAAAGATTAGTTTTTAAAGTATATTAGAAATGAAAGGAATCCTAACAATAGTATAGGTCCATTGCTAGATGGAAATATAAAATTGTCAATAATAATGCATATCAAGCAAAAGTGTCCAATAAAAATGTGTTCTGTGTTTGGGAAAAAGCCAGGTGTAGTCATATCATATGATATACTTTCCAGTCCAACAGTAACTCAGGAGGATGTTAAACAGCAGCTACTAAAGTTACACATTTTAAAATCAGCAGGTCCAGATAACTTGCATCCAAGAGTTTTAAAATCGCTGGCAGTGGAGCTCTCTGAACCGTAAATGCGGATTTTCAAAAAGTCTTGGTACATTGGAGAAGTTCCAGAGGACTGCAAGAAAGCTAATATTGAGTCAACAATTTAAAAGGGTAAATGGGATGACCCAGATAATTATAGGCCTGTTGGTCTGAACTCAATCTCGGGGAAAAGTAATGGAGCTGCTGAAACAGGACTTGATTGCTAAAGGAGGGTAAAGTAACTAATACCAATCAGCATGGGTTTATGGAAAACAGATTTTTGTCAAACTAACATGCTATTTTTTGCTGAGGTAACAAGTCTGGTTGATAAAGGTAATTGTGTTGATCTAATTGACTACTGTAAGACATTTGACTTGGTATTGCATGACAGTTTGATTAGGACGTGAGACTGATTCACATTCAATATGGCACACATGAAATGAATTATAAACTGTCTCATTGTGTAATTGTAAGTTTTTATCAAGTGGGTATATTTTTAGTGGGGTCCTGCAGTTCTTGGCCCTACCTAATTAACATTGTTATCAGTGACCTGAAAGAAGACATAAAATCATTACTGATAAAGTGTGCAGATGACATAAAGATAAGAGGAATGGTAAATAAGGAAGAAGACAGGTCACTGATACAGAGCAATGTGGATTGATTGGTAAGCTGGGTGCAAGCAAACAATATGCATTTCAATATGGTCAAATGTAAAGTTATATATCTAGGAACAAAGCACGCAGCCCATACTTACAGGATGGGGAACTCAATCCTGGGAAGCAGTGGTTTTAAAAAGGATCATGGTGGATAATCAATTAAACATGAGCTCCCAATGCAAGGTTGTGACCAGGGGAAGTATAAGCAGCAAGTAGAGTGGTTATATTACTTTGGTATTTGGCGCTGGTTTGACTCCTAGTGGAATACTGTGTCCAGTTCTGATGACTGCAGTTGAAGAAAGATATTGAAAATCTGGAAAAGGGTTCAGAAAAGTGCCATGAAAATGATAAAAGAATGGGAAAATATGCTGTCTAGATCGTGATTGTCACCCATTAAATTTCTCTTTGATCAGCCAAAAGTATAACAAGACCCAGAGTTTGGAAGTTGAAGCCAGACAAATTCAGATTTAATATAAGGTGCAAATTTTTAATGGTGAGAGTAATTAACAATTAAACAACTTACTAAGTGTTGTGGTGAATTCTCCATTACTGGAAATTTTTAAATCAATATTGGATGTTTTTCTAAAAGATTGAACTAAAGCATTGCAGGAATTAATTCTGGTAAGTCCTAAGGCCCGTGTTAAGCAGGAGGTCAGACAAAATGATCAAAACAAATCCTTCTGGCCTTATATATCTTGACTTTAATAAGGCTTTTGATATTTTTTTGTATGACCTACTCATAAACAAACTAGGGAAATACAACCTAGATAGAGCTACTATAAGGTGGGTGCATAACTGGTTGGCAAACTGTTCGCAGAGAGTACTTATCAGTGGTTCACAGTCAAGCTGGAAGGGTATAACAAGTGGTGTCCCCTCGGGATCAGCTCTGGGTCCGGTTCTGTTCAATATCTTCATCAATGATTTAGATAATGGCATAGAAAGTACACTTAAAAAATTTGGAGATGATACGAAGCTGGAAGGGATTGCAAGTGCTTTGGAGGATAGGATTAAAATTCAAAATGATCGGGACAAACTGGAGAAATGGTCTAAAGTAAATAAGGTGAAATTCAATATGGACAAATGCAAAGTACTCCACTTAGGAAGGAACAATCAGTTGCATGCATACAAAATGGGTAATGACTGCCTAGGAAGGAGTAACGCAAGAAAGGGATCTGAGGGTCATCGTGGACCACAAGCTAAATATTAGTCAACAGTGCAACACTGTTGGAAAAAAAAGCAAACATCATTCTGGGATGTATTAGCAGGAGTGTTGTAAGCAAGACATGAGAAGTAATTCTTCCTCTTTACTCCACTCAGATTAGGCCTCAACATGGGTATAATAGGTCATGGGGGGGGGCTCTGCCACCCCTAGTGCAGATGCTGCCGCAGGACCCTGGTTGTGGGTTTAGTGGGGGAAATTTTTGCTTTTTATTATGCCCCATGCAAGTTCCAGGGCGGCTGAGGAGGCAGTATGTGCTATTCAGTTTCCTGGATTCATTAGTAATCTCCTAGGACTCCAGGGAAATTTCGGATGAACCCAGGAAGCTGAGTAGCACATACTGTCTCCTCAGCTGCCCTGGAACCTGCATGGGGCATAATAAAAGCTCACATTCTTCTTCTTCCGAGAGAAGACGAGAAGAGCTTTTGAATTTTCACGGGTTGGCTTGGGGGCTGCAGAGGGGAGGTGTGGCTGCGGGGGCTCTGGTCAGCTTGTGGCCCCTCTGAGCATGTTGAGAAGGGGGGCTCAGGGCTTTGGCTGGCCCGGAACTCCTCTGGCCGGGGGGGGGAGGGGCCAGAAGGCCTTGGGATTTGGGCTGCAGAGGGGGGTCAGGGAGGCTTGGGCAGTGGGAAAGGATGGGAGCTTAGGGGGCAGGGGGGCTCAGGCTGTGGGGGGGTGGTGGTCTCAGGGCTCTGGTCGGGGGGGCAGGTGAAAGGGGTGGAACCAGGGCCTAGCTCCCCGAAGTGGGGCTCCACCACCACCCATGGGCCTCAACTGGAGTATTTTGTCCAGTTCTGGGCACCATATTTCAGAAAAGATGTGGACAAATTGGAGAAAGTCCAGAGAAGAGCAACAAAAATGATTAAAGGTCTAGAAAACATGACCTATGAGGGAAGATTGAAAAAAAAAAAAAAAAAAAAAAAAAAGGATTTGTTTAGTCTGGAGAAGAAATGACTGAGGGGGAGGGGACATAACAGTTTTCAAGCCCATGAAAGATTATTACAAGGAGAAAAATTGTTCTCCTTAACCTCTGAGGATAGGACAAGAAGCAATGGGCTTAAATTGCAGCAAGGACAGTTTAGGTTGGACATTAGGAAAAACTTCCTAACTGTCAGGGTAGTAAAGCACTGGAATAAATTGCCTGGGGAGGTTGTGGAATCCCCATCATTGGAGGTTTTTAAGAGCAGGTTAGATAAACACATTTTCAGAGATGGTCTAAATAATACTTAGTCCTGCCATGAGTACAGGGGACTAGACTAGATGACCTCTCAAGGTCCCTTCCAGTCCTACAATTCTATGATTCTGTAATCCTAGAAATGTAGGGCTGGAAGGGACCTCAAAAAGTGAAGTCGAGTCCAGTCCACTGTTCTGAGCAGGACCAAGTAAACCTAGACCATCCCTGACAAGTGTGTGTCCAACCTCTTCTTAACGGTCTCCAATGATGGAGATTCTACAACTTCCCTTGGCAGCATATTCCAGATCTTAAGTACCCTTATAGTTAAAATCTTTTCCCTAATATCTAACCTAATCTCCCTTGCTGCAGATTAAACCCTCTATTTTTTATCCTACCTTCAGTAGACATGAAGAACAATTGATCGCCATCCTGTTCATAACAGCCCTTAACATACTTGAAGACTATTCCCAGGTTCCCCCCATCAGTCTTCTTTTTTCAAGACTAAACGTGCCTAGTAAGTTTGGATTGTTTGTTTGCTTGTTTGTTTTACACCTGGTCAGGCAATTCTAACCTTAGCATTTTTGTTGCTCTTCTCTGGACTCTTGCCAATTTGTCTCTATCTTTCCTGAAATGTGGTATCCAGAAATGGACCTAGTCCTCTAGCTGAGCTCTCACTAGTGCTGAGTGAAGTAGGGCAATTACTTCATGTGTTTTACATAAAACACTCCTGTTAATACACCCCAGAATATTAGCCTTTTTTGCAAATGCATCACATTGTTGAGTCTCATTCAATTTGTGAGCAACTATAACCCTAGATTCTTTACAGCAGTACTATCATCTAGCCAGTTATTCCCTATTTTGTGGTTGTGCATTTGTTTTCACCTTCCTAAGTGAAGTACTTTGCTCTTGTCTGTATTGAATTTCATCTTGTTGAATTCAGACCAATTCTCCAATTTATCAGTCCAGACAATTTTGAATTCTAACCCCGTCCTCCAAAGTGCTTACAACCCCTCCCAGCTTGATGTCATTTGCAAATTTTATAAGTATACTCTTCACTCCATTTTCCATGTCATTAATTAAAATATTAAATAATACTGGACCCAGAACTTCCCCCTGCCCACCAATAGGCCCTCCCAGTTTGACTTTGAGCCATTGATGACTATTGAGTATGGTCTTTCAACCAGTTGTGCACCCACCTGACAGTAATTTAATCTAGACTGCATTTACCTAGTTAGCTTATGAGACTGTCATAGGACTATGTCAAAAGCCATATTAAAAATCAAGACACATTACTTCTACTGCTTCTCCCCTATCCATTAGGCCAGTAACCTTGTCAAAGAAGGAAATTAGGTTGGTTTGGCATGACTTATTCTTGGCTATTCCTTATAATGCTATTTTTCTCTTGGTGTTTACAAACTGATTGTTTAATAATTTGTTCCATTATCTTCCCAGGTATCCAAGTTAGGGTGACTAGAATTCACTGGGTCCTCTTTGTTCCTCTTTTTAAAGATATATTGTGTGTTTTCCCTCTTTTAGTTCTCTGGGATTTCACTTGTCCCTCCATGAGTTCTTGAAGATAATTGCTACCAGTTCAAGGTTACTTTAGCTAGTTCCCTAAGTACCTAATGTTTAATCTGTGAATACGAAAAGCTTCAAGAAAACAGATAAATTTCCATTTGATCAGTTTTAAAAAAAAAAAGTGTCCATATTGATTCTATTCTTAATATTGCATATAGAGCCTAAACACAGTGATGGAGAGAGCTTATTTAAAAAAAATTAAATTTGCAACCTCAGCAAAACTCTAAAATTCAAAATTTTGATTTAAAAGAGTCAGGAATATTTTTGCAAAAATTGATGCCATGTTTTCTGCTAGCTATATTGCTGGTGAAGAAATATTACAAAAGTTAAAATGTTGACAATTAGTTAGGAAAAAGGACAAAATCTTAATAATAATAATGTCATTTTTTAAACAAGCTTTAATGATGGCCAAGATTAAGAAATTGCCTAAAAAGATAAATGGGGGAGAAAAGAGAGAGATGCAGAAACTATACCCTATAAAGCAAAATTGTTTCATGAGATGGTAGCAGAGAGCTATTCGGATGGTTGTCAATATGGGTTTTTTGTTCCTATGGTTTTCTTTTTACTTCCTAAAACTCTCAGCCAACCAAAATCCCATTTTTCTTTCTCCTTGTGGCGACTTCACATAAATCCAGTAGCCCATTTTGTAAAGTAGTACATGTCCACTTGTAGAAGACGACAACTTCAGATTGTGACAATGCTGTGTATCCTCAGAGGACAGAGAATTGCATTATTTCTCTCTCTTGTAACTTGATAGGGATAGTTCATTAACATAGGAGGTTTGATCTATTAGAGAAAATATTTAAGATATACACTGTATGCAGATGGCAACTATTGCTTTCTGAAAAAAATATTTCTTGGGGGAGGAGTATGCAGTATGAGGGAGTTGAAATGGTGAGTTTGGTGCTCAACTTTTTTTCCCTAAATTGTAGAAGTGATTTAACCTTGCAACGAACTACAACATGAAAGGAGAACTGATTTAAACCAATATTAACCTTTCTGGGGTTTTTTTAGCTGTAGATAGACTAACACTGTAGAACTAGTTCATTTTCTCAATGAGCAATCTTCTCCTGAAATTAATCATGCTCACATCATCTAAGATGAAGGGGTTTTTCTTTTTCTTCCGAAGCACAATTTTAGACTCGGCTGAATTGAAGTTGGCTTCATTCCTCACAGTCCCCCTAATATCAAAGCGCACCATATATTTTTACTTTTAGTAACTTCCTCCAATAAAAACAAAAAGTTATAATTAATAGTCTCAGCAGTTTTGCTGCCAAGGAGTTCTGGCCACAATTCCTAGTTTATGTTTTATACTGTAGATGCATACCTCCAAATCTTGTTAACAAAACGTGGTAGCGTTTTTTGGGGGGCAACCAATTCAAGACTACTGCTGCTGTGCAAAGGATAAGCTTTATATTTAATGACTACATGGGAAAGCAGCATATTGAAGAGTTACCTTGCTTTTAAATAAATACTTTTGAGAGGCCGATATTTTTCAAAGGAACACATCAGGATTTTAGACACCATGGCCAGATTATACTTTTCATCGTGTGCTTGTGTCTCTTGGTCACCTTGGTTTTGCCATAATGATTTTAGGTTACATTTATGAAAGGCAAAACAGGGAGCCAGGAGATCTCCCGACTTAGTGCACCTACATAGCGACAGCCAGCATCCTGCTGTTTGCATTCTGAGCATGTGGGGACATAGTTATTTATATAGTCCACAATTGTCAGGCATGTTTCAGTGTAGCAGCCGTGTTAGTCTGTATCTGCAAAAAGAACAGGAGTACTTGTGGCACCTTAGAGACTAACAAATTTATTAGAGCATAAGCTTTCATGGGCTACAGCCCACTTCATCGGATGCATGGAATGGAATATATAGTAAGACACACACACACACACACGTTGGAAGTTACCATACAAACTGTGAGAGGCTAATTAGTTAAGCTATTATCAGCAGGAGGAAAAAAAACTTCTGTAGAGATAAATCAAGATGGCCCATTTAGACAGTTGACAAGAAGGTACTAGGATATGTAACATAGGGAAATAGATTAAATATGTGTAATAACCCAGCCACTCACAGTCTCTATTCAAACTCAGATTAATGGTATCTAGTTTGCATATTAATTCAAGCTCAGCAGTTTCTCCTTGGAGTCTGTTTTTGAAGCTTTTCTGTTGCAAAATTGCCACCCTTAAATCTTTTACTGAGTGGCCAGAGAGGATGAAGTGTTCTCCTAACAGTTTTTGAATGTTATGATTCCTGATGTCAGATGTGTGTCCATTTATTCTTTTGGGTAGAGACTGTACAGTTTGGCCAATGTACATGGCAGAGAGGCATTGCTGGCACATGATGGCATATATCACATTGATGGATGTGCAGGTGAACGAGCCCCTGATGGTGTGGCTAATGTGATTAGGTCCTATGATGTCATTTGAATAAATATGTGGACAGAGTTGGCATCGGGCTTTGTTGCAAGGACACGCACCCTGCAAGGAGCTTGGGGTAGAGGAGGGGGGCCGATGCTGCATTGCAAGTCCCGCTCCTATAAAAACACTAACCCAGAAACCTATCCTTGCAACAAAGCCCGTTGCCAACTGTGTCCAAATATCTGTTCAGAGGACACCATCATAAGGCCTAATCACATTAGCCACCCCATCAGGGGCTCATTCACCTGCACATCTACCAATGTGATATATGTCATCATGTGCCAGCAATGCCCCTCTGCCATGTACATTGGCCAAACCGGACGGTCTCTACACAAAAGAATAAATGGACACAAATCTAACATCAGGAATCATAACATTCAAAAACCGGTAGGAGAACACTTCAACCTCTCTGGCCACTCAGTAAAAGATTTAAGGGTAGCAATTTTGCAACAGAAAAGCTTCAAAAACAGACTCCAATGAGAAAGTGCTGAGCTTGAATTATTTATGCAAACAAGATACCATTAATTTGGGTTTGAATAGAGACTGGAAGTGGCTGGGTCATTACACATATTGAATCTATTTCCCTATGTTAAGTATCCTCGCACATTCTTGTCAACTGTCTAAATGGGCCATCTTGATTATCACTACAAAAGTTTTTTTCTCCTGCTCATAACTGCTCATCTTAATTAATTAGCCTCTTACAGTTTGTATGGCAACTTCCACCTTCTCTGTGTATTATATTTATCCATCTGTCTTCTTACTATATGTTCCATTCTATACATCCGATGAAGTGGGCTGTAGCCCCCGAAAGCTTATGCTGTAATAAATTTGTTAGTCTCTAAGGTGCCACAAGCACTCCTGTTCTAATTGTCAGGCATGGAGTTGTGAAGTTGGGCATCCAAATCCACATTTAGTTACTTAAGTACCTTACCTTTTCAAGATTCTGCCTAGAGCGTTTCTTACACATTCTTTCTTTAAGAGGGTGCAGTGGGGATCTTGTAGAAGAACCCCCAGCCCAACAAGTGGACTCTCCAAGGTCCCTGCGGAGGTTTCTCTGACCTGCTGGACACCAGAAGGTAGAAAAGTTGGTGCTGATTGGGGCAACATTCACTTATCCATTAAAGAATCACCAGGCTAGAGGGGACTATACTGAGCTTTATGTGACCTGTGCCACCCCTTTCTAAGCAAGTAGATCCTACACCCTGAAGAGTCTCCACGGAGGAGCTTTCATGGGAGACATGCCACAGAGCTCAGCCAGCAGCTCTGCTTTCTGTGCTCCTGGTGCCAGGATGTACTGGATTCTCACCCGCTGCTCATGCAATAGGAGGGCACAATCTGGCCTTATGTTATTTGTTCCCATTAAATAAAATTAGTTTATGAATTTGCAGTGGGAATCTCTGTAATGTGTTGTTTTAGCTCCTACAGAACTTTATTTTACTATTTTTGTTAAAGCTGCTGAGATTGCTTTCAGTCTCTTTCCCCTTCATGCTTTACAACCCAAATCTAAAACTTCAGCGCTCTGTGTTGACAGGATCATATAACAACTTGTTTGAAGGTTTTCGGTTCATGCCCTAGCAAGGGCTTTCATTCCTCTCATGATGTCTTTTGTGGAGTATTAGTAACTTATGATATTGCCCTGTGGAAGGCTCTGAAAGTAGTTCAGATGCTATTCTCATAAATTCCCTGCATGTACTCTTAGCTTGCCAGTAAGAGTACTAATTAATGCCGCTTGTGTCCATACCACAAAACCTCCGCTTGTCTTCTAGGAAGTGGACTGAGGTCATTAATTCGTAATATCCCATCTTGTAGACTTGTAGGTAATGATGACCTGTAGTCACTAGTGACCAGGCTAAGATTTGAAATAGGAACATAGAAATGAAAGGATCCATGATGCATTACTAGTCTGGTGTGACTGTAACTAGAACTTTTCCAGGAACAGGCTTCATAGAGGTATAGTTTATGGTCAGCCATTAAGGTGTCTTCCTTTTAAGTTTTATCTAGTCTGTGTATTGTTCATGGGGTATCTTCTCAGCACTAGAGGTTAGCCAATAGCTAGTGTATAAAATGGTCTATGGAGTAACATAGGCACTGGTTTAATACTGTATGGACTTTTTTTTGGCAGGGGACGGGACCTTATTCACTTAGTGTATTCAATTTCATCCTCAGTAGCATGCTGCTTTCCCCATCTTTTCTTAATGCTCTTCATATGACTTTTATTTGTTTTTTTTTCTTCTGTGACCTTTGTCAGCACTTCTAGTTCTCCATTTGTTTGGTCCATATGATTCAGAGGTTTGATTTGGTCTTTCCCATAAATTTTTCCATATTTCCAGCTATTAGTGAGTAATTTTTTCCATTTATTAAAAAAAATGTTGTATTAAACCTGAGCTGTTAGTTATTGCCATAAAAGGGTGGGGGTTTGCATGCACATGTGTTTAAATAACAATTGGAAGAGAAAAATACTCCTACAAATACACTCTCCAAATTAGAATCTGTTAGATGGGACTAAATCAAACCATGCATTTCTCTTCTATCAGAAAGCCAACTTGCGCATCACTTACATACATTAAAAACAAACAGATATTATGATTGTTCATTGTTTGGCAGGACAGTTTAAATAGCCATCAATTTATACTCTCATAATCATTGCCATGCAGTTCACAAATTCAAAAAAAATTATAGCATCTGTCTGCACTTGGCAATCAAGTGCTACATGAGTTATTTAGAATTTGCTGTATTAGAACAGTTTTTAAGATCTATCCTAACCAACGTAATGTCTCAAGCAATAGACAATAGCTGATGCTTTAAACGAAAGTGGAAATGAGCCATAATACACCTGGCTAGCTGCAATACCAAAACACAGAGGAGATTCTTGACCCCAGCAGGTGATCAGAACTGAGAGTATTTGTAACTTTTTTTCCTATCCACTATTTCTGCAGAATTTGTTTATATATATATATATATATATATATATATATATATATAATCAATCATAGTGAATTCCAGAGCAGTTTTGCATCTGTGGAGACTATGTGGTGAATGGAGCCTTGTATGGGCCCTTTTGCTACTGGGGAGTTCATCTTTATAGGGTGGCTGTTTTTTAAATACGATGTGTTAGCATCAGTATTGTTAGTGCTGCAGCTGGTTGCTTGGCATCATAATTAGTGAGTTTTAATGGGGTTTGTAGGAAGAGTGCAGGCAAAATCTAAAAATGTAGGAGAATTACACTACTTCCTGGAAAAACTGACTGAAAATGTATCAGATAACTTTATTAAATCATGGCAAAAATGGAATTTTAATTTGTGTGTATTCCCAGAACTTTGTGGAAGAACTATTTTTCATACTTTTCAGTTTTGCAACCAAGTGCAGTGGTTTCACCCACAAATTATGCATATGCACATGGTGCAGCTGTAAGCAAATTGAAGAAATGTGCATGCAAGTTAGACTCAAATTATCCAATTTGTGTAAAAAGTCCCCTTGTGCATGTGTAAATGGAGGCTTTTTAAGGTACATAAGAATGTGCATATTATTTAAATCAGTTAAAAATGTGCAAACAAGCCATGCAACACTTAAAACACTAATAAAATTTTAACTGCAAACCTAATCTATTAGGAGGCTTCCATTAACAGTCTATTTGGACCACATTTTGTTCCCAGCAGAGTCACTACAGCTGATTGAACGTGGGCTAATTGTTCTATTCTTGGGATCTTGGGGATAATGGTAGCATGACAAATGGGAAGGAGGATATAGAGGTAGATATTACCATATCAGAGGTAGAAGCGAAACTGAAACAGCTTAATGGGACTAAATCCGGGGGCCCAGATAATCTTCATCCAAGAATATTAAAGGAATTGGCACCTGAAATTGCAAGCCCATTAGCAAGAATTTTTAATGCATCTGTAAACTCAGGAATAGTACCGAATGATTGGAGAATTGCTAATATAGTTCCTATTTTTAAGAAAGGGAAAAAAAAAGTGATCCGGGTAACTACAGGCCAGTTAGTTTGACATCTGTAGTATGCAAGGTCCTGGAAAAAATTTTGAAGGAGAAGTTAGTTAAGGACATTGAAGTCAATGGTAAATGGGACAAAATACAACATGGTTTTACAAAAGGTAGATCGTGCCAAACCAACCTAATCTCCTTTTTTGAAAAAGTAATAGATTTTTTAGATAAAGGAAATGCAGTGGATCTAATTTACCTAGATTTCAGTAAGGCATTTGATACCGTGCCACATGGGGAATTATTAGTTAAATTGGAGAAGATGGGGATCAATATCAACATCAAAAGGTGGATAAGGAATTGGTTAAAGGGGAGACTGCAACGGGTCCTACTGAAAGGCGAACTGTCAGGTTGGAGGGAGGTTACCAGTGGAGTTCCTCAGGGATCGGTTTTGGGACCAATCTTATTTAATCTTTTTATTACTGACCTTGGCACAAAAAGTGGGAGTGTGCTAATAAAGTTTGCAGATGATACAAAGCTGGGAGGTATTGCCAATTCGGAGAAGGATCGGGATATTATACAGGAGGATCTGGATGACCTTGTAAACTGGAGTAATAGTAATAGGATGAAATTTAATAGTGAGAAGTGTAAGGTTATGCATTTAGGGATTAATAACAAGAATTTTAGCTATAAGTTGGGGACGCATCAATTAGAAATAACGGAAGAGGAGAAGGACCTTGGAGTATTGGTTGATCATAGGATGACTATGAGCTGCCAATGTGATATGGCTGTGAAAAAAGCTAATGCGGTTTTGGGATGCATCAGGAGAGGCATTTCCAGTAGGGATAAGGAGGTTTTAGTACCGTTATACAAGGCAGTGGTGAGACCTCACCTAGAATACTGTGTGCAGTTCTGGTCTCCCATGTTTAAAAAGGATGAATTCAAACTGGAGCATGTACAGAGAAGGGCTCCTAGGATGATCCGAGGAATGGAAAACTTGTCTTATGAAAGGAGACTTAAGGAGCTTGGCTTGTTTAGCCTAACTAAAAGAAGGTTGAGGGGAGATATGATTGCTCTCTATAAATATATCAGAGGGATAAATACAGGAGAGGGAGAGGAATTATTTCAGCTCAGCACCAATGTGGACACAAGAACAAATGGGTATAAACTGGCCACCAGGAAGTTTAGACTTGAAATCAGACGAAGGTTTTTAACCATCAGAGGAGTGAAGTTTTGGAATAGCCTTCCAAGGGAAGCAGTGGGGGCAAAAGATCTATCTGGCTTTAAGATTCTACTCGATAAGTTTATGGAGGAGATGGTATGATGGGATAATGGGATTTTGGTAAGTAATTGATCTTTAAATATTCAGGGTAAATAGGCCAAATCCCCTGAGATGGGATATTAGATGGATGGGATCTGAGTTACTATAGAAAATTCTTTCCTGGGTATCTGGCTGGTAAATCTTGCCCATATGCTCAGGGTTTAGCTGATTGCCATATTTGGGGTCGGGAAGGAATTTTCCTCCAGGGCAGATTGAAGAGGCCCTGGAGGTTTTTCGCCTTCCTCTGTAGCATGGGGCATGGTTGACTTGAGGGAGGCTTCTCTGCTCCTTGAAGTCTTTGAACCATGATTTAAGGACTTCAATAGCTCAGACATGGGTGAGGTTTTTCATAGGAGTGGGTGGGTGAGATTCTGTGGCCTGCGCTGTGCAGGAGGTCGGACTAGATGATCAGAATGGTCCCTTCTGACCTTAGTATCTATGAATCTATGAATCTATTCAAAGCAACTGACATTTTTCTTGTTTTATCAGTGTTATATGGAATGGAATTTGATCAATCAATCAACTACTTGGAATAAATGAATGATTCACTATACAGTCGCTCAGACTGTATAATGGATTTCCTAGGCAACATGCTGAATTTTTGTTGATTTTTATGCTTAATTTAGAGTGTGCACCTCCAATATTCTGAAGTGGAAATTCACCTAGCCCTAACTAGTAGAGAAAATAGAAAATTGGGCTATAGCGCCTAAGCAATTATATATATTATCATTACAGAAAAACTTCAGGGCATTTATTGGTGGGATCTTTTCTGGATAGTAATTTAACCTGTGGAATTCATTTGTTCAAAATATAATTGAGGCCAATAGCTTTATAGGATTTTTAAAACATTAGAAACTTATATGATTAATGAGAGGGGATTAAAAAGTTCCCTAAATAGGAGTATAAACCGTCAGGCTTCAGGGCATACGTGAACTATGAACTAGTGGAGATAGGAATTGCTGTACTGGCTTGATCCATGTAGTCCTGTATATTAATTCCTGTATTCCTAATACTAAGTAGTGACTATGGATTATATAAGGAATATTGTAGCTGGTAAAAGGTAAAAAACTGATTTGTTTAAATCCGAAGTCCTCTTTTTATGGTGTAGGTCTTTGCTAGTTAAGTCTTTGGGATCAGATGTAAAAATCAGGGTCAGAATCTTGACCTCAAAGATTTTTATGGAATGACTTGCAAGAAAAGTGGTGGTTGCCTGTGTCTGGCATAGTACAGCATGAATATTTGAATTCTGCCTGCCTAAATTTTTCTGACCATTTAGATTTTAATAAGGTAGTCTTCATTTCCTTACGTAAATGCTGGTGCAAAATAGTTTTCATATCCTAATCCAGAGGTGAAGATGGTGAAATCACTAAATACTGTAGAGTCTTTAAAGTGCTTGGAAATGTTTTGGGATGAAATGACCTATGTGTGTGTAAATTATTAACAGTCAAAACCAAATGTATGATATACTTGTAACGGCCTATTTACCTTTATTTCAGTCTTTCCTCTCTCTTTTTTCCCCCTTTAATTGTTTATTGATCCCTTTATGTAGTCATAGGTGCTGGAACTAGGAATGCGGGAGGTGCTGCAGCACCCCCTGGCTTGAAGTGGATTCCATCATATACAGGGTTTACAGTTTGGTTCAATGGCTCTCAGCCCCCCACTGTACACATTGTTCCAGCGCTGCTAGAGGGTGGCCAGACAGCAACTGTGAAAAATCTGGACAGGGGGTGGGAGGTAATAGGACCCTACATAAGAAAAAGACTCAAAAATCGGGACTATCCCAATAACATTGGGACATCTGGTCACCCTACGCTGCTGTATGTAGTGTAGTTGTAGCCATGCGAGTTCCAGAATATTAGAGAGATAAGGTGCGGGAGGTAATATCTTTTTTGGACCAACTTCTTGGCGAGACAGACAAGCTTTGAGCCACTCAGAGTTCTTCTCCAGGTCTGGGAAAGGATCTCCCAGCATCACAGCAATAACTGACAACTGGCCACTCTACCTTGAATGGTCCCTTACAATATGTGCTAACTTATTATGCTAAACCATCTGTTCCACCTGGCATCTCTTGCTGCAAGAGAGTCAAGACCCAGTTAATTCATATAATGATGTCACTGGCTGGTTCATCTGTAGGGACTGACTGCAGAACCTCTAGGCCTAAACATATTAGATTTTGCTGTCTGAGCTAAAGAGCTGGGTGTGTGCACTGTTCCCTTGGGTACTGCAGATCTGATATTACTGTGAATGTTCAGTGGAGAAGGGGCTGGACCCTACTAGGGAATACTTTAAAAATGAGTTTCGGGATTGGGGTGCACCTATTGTTATCCTGCAAGGTAAAATAAGGGCTGGCGTAGCCCAGAGGAGATAGCTTAGGTGGCCAATGGTCTGGTGGAGTCAGGGAACTGACACCCAGTTAAGCACAAGCAAGTCTCTCTCACTGGAGGTAGGGGGTTAACAAGGTGACTCTCAGTCCTAGGTTCTCTGAGATCAGTCAGACACATACTATATCAAGAGTATAATGGACCACAAAACTTATACCATTTAACAGTATGTCAAATACACAGAGAAATCATATCCAATGCCTGGGAAAGCACTGCTAACTTCAAAATAGCACAGCAAACTGTAGGCCATGCAACAAAGCACACAGTCAGTGAGAGAGAGAACACCCCAACACTCTGCAAACAGAGTCAAACCCTGCCATTATTTCTGGCTGTTTATCCATCCTCGCACCTCCCTAAAAGAGAGCTTCCATTACAGTGAAAAAATTGATTTCAAACCTGAGTACAATGGGAGTTTGCCTGGGTAAAAAGGAATGAGAATTCAGTAAGGACCTCAGGCTTTTGTCTATAGTACTAAAGAATGAAAATATCATCATCTCTAGGGGGGAAGGTTTTCCTCATATTTCTAGTCTAGGCCTAATAATTCAATATTCTCTAATAGTCATCTCATTGAGCTAAACTCTGTTCGGTGTGCTATTGTCGAGGACATCAATAGAGAGGTCAGACCACCTACTTTGGGGAGATCAGCTTACTGTGCCTCGCAAGAAAGATGTGGTGGGGGCTTCCACTAGTTTCTTGACCAGATAGTTACAAGATCAGCTGTACAAAAGGTAACACATTCATGCTTGAAATACATGGGTCAAGTGTGCACACTATTTTAACTTTCACCTTGTTTTTAGACAGTAGAGTTATTGTTCTTTAATACAGGAGAGTTCTTACATGGCTCTACTTGAAAACCAAATATCATCTCACATATGTGAACAAAGCTGTATAACTTACAAAGAACCACAGCATTAAATGTTTCACTTTAAACAAATGATCTCATCTTATGGTTGGGAGTGTAATTAACATTTTCTCTTCTAACAGTTTGAAAAACTTTCCCAGTGCCGGTCCCCCATCTGTGCTGGCTCAAATTTAATTAGTGGGATTTTTATCAGTCCAGATAAAATCCTTCCTAGGTCCATGTTTGTTTAAAGATTTCAACCCCACCCTGTTAGCCACATGACTAACTGTGGAGACCAGCTTTACACAACTTGAGAGGGACCCTTCTCTTTTGGAATAAAGGCATAGGTTGTAAATGTACATATTTCAGAACTCATAAGATGATCTTATAACCATGAGGGAAAAATGGATCTAACTTTTTCCATCCATTTATTTCAGAAAGATCTTGTATGTTTTGTATTACAAACATGGTAAGCAACTCATTGAATATTATGCATACAAAGCAACTTGAGTGTAAGCTCTGCAAGTATATTGCAGGCATATAACTCTGTTGATGCAGTACTTTCTGCACTCTCTATGCTGTACGAACTGATCAGAAAGCTCTACTTGTACTAGTGCATCCAACCAATGCATGAATACAAAGCAGGTACATAATTTTCCACTTCATAACCCTGATGTGGTAACTGTTATTGTCAAGAAATATGTAGTTATTTGTGCCACTGGTCATCAATACAACTCAAAGGTAAGCACTAAATATTAGTTTTTCAAATTCCTTACCTGCATAATCTGTTGTATCCTTTGTGACAGGGTCAGGCCAGATGGCTACAGGACAGTGTTAGAAGGCAGATATATTAGTCCCAGATTAAGCAGGTCCATTTTCCCTGGGTAAGATAACAGGGAAATTCCAGAATAAAAAGGAACTTGCTGGAACAAATTCAGGCAGGCAGGCTAATTAGGACACCTGGAACCAATTAAGAAGCTACTAGAATCAATTAGGGCAGGCTGGCTAATCAGGGCACCTAAGTTTAAAAAGGACCTCACTTCAGTTTGTGGCATGTGTGCAAGGAGCTGGGAGAAAGAAGCACTAGTTGTTGAGAGTGAGAAGGCATACTGCTGGAGGACTGAGTACAAGCATTATCAGACCACCAGGAGGAAGATCCTGTGGTGAGGATAAAGAAGGTGTTGGGAGGAGGCTATTGGGAAGTAGTCCAGGGAGTTGTAGCTGTTATACAGCTGATCCAGGAGACACTCTAGAGAGCTGCAGTCCACAGGGCCCTGGGCTGGAACCCAAACCTCCCAATTCCTGATCAGAGACAGGAGGAGTTGACCTGGACTGTGGGTTCCACCAGAGGGGAAGGTCTCTGGGCTGTTCCCTGACCCACATGGTGGATCAGCAGAAACTGCGGGGATTGTTCTTCTTCCTTTTTCCCATGCTGGCCAGTGATGAGGTTAGCTGAGTGAGGGCAAGTTTGAGCCACTAGCAAAAGTGGGCAAACTGAGGGCTGCCGTGAATCTCTGAGGCGAGCAAATCCGCCAATAAGCGCAGGACCCACCAAAGCAGAGGAGGAACTTTGTCACACCTTGTTTTGTGTTTCTTTGTGGACTATGCAATTTACTGCTATCTTATGTGCAACCTGTGAAAGTACTACACCAAAACTTTACTATTAATAATTACCTGTTTACTTTTATTAAATAGTAAAGATTCCTGGCTCTTCTAGGGCTTTTCATTCATAGACATGAAACTGCTTTATAAAGGAGTTAAGTATCATTATCACCACTTTACAGATGGGAAAACTGGGGCACAGAAGTGAAATGACTTGCTGGAGGTCACCCAGCAGACCAGTGGCAGAGCCAGTAGCAGACATCAGGTCTCATAACTCCCAGTCCAGTGCTCAATCACATAGGCCACTTTGAATAGTGACAGTTTCTCAAGCCAGAGGAGTCAAAACAGAAGCTCTACACTTTCACTGAGTGAGGTCAGTTTTCAAGTAGGAGTGAGTGAATGTTGGAACCACAATCTGGAGGGAAGATAGGAGCACAGCTGGTTAAAGAGAAGGAAAGAAAAGTGAGATAGGTGGCCAGGGCCGATACGAGAAGTATTAGAGATTACACCCTAATCCCATCTCCCTGATGCTAGTTGGAGAAAAAAAATTAATGGAGGAAGTACTGGAGCATGCCTTGCCATCTACTTTTCCTAAACAAAGAAATTTATTTGGCTTAGTGGCGAGGTACTTGTGCTTTGGACCCCATCTTGACCAGCAGCAGGGAGGGAACACCCTGTCCCCGATTGTCTTTAAAATATAAACTATTGACAGAGAAAAGAGATCTGAGGAAACCAAGAGAAACCAGCAGCCCGTGATTGTGAAACACAGAGTGCTTGTTCTCACCATAAAGTTAACTCAAGTCATAACTCCAGTGTTGCCCCTAACTCAAGTCCCATCCACATACAGAAGCCCTTAACTTGAGTGGTGTAATAGTGGTGCTTCTTTTGTTAAGATTTCTTATTAATGTTTTGTATTGAGAAGTAAAAATTACGATACAAAAGAAAAAACCCAAAGTTATACACTTAAAATCATCTTCTGTAACACGCAGCACAGAGGTAACATGCACATTCAGAAACCACTGTTGACATCCTTAACATTAAGCTCTTTATCCCAGTTTTAATAATATCTTCAAGACTCCAAGAGTGCTTTTTCATCAACAAGGCATGTATGGATGACAGGAGTCTAGGGAACATCTCTACTACACCCAGTATTTCAGGGGTGTCAGGCAGTGCCAGAGTGCTTGGGTCAAGGGGATGGGTCAATAAATGATTCAGAGGTATACGTTGTCATAGTGGTATGGCCTGAGGGTTAAGCTGACATAGTACCTGGAATGGAACTATCCCTCTCGTCCCCCCCATTTTCAATGAGTTGAGAGAGGCATTATATGCCTATATATAATATATATATCCATTCTCTCCATATGACTGATGGGTTGCCAACCTGCAAGTCAAAATTACGCCACATAGTGATGTGATGGTGCTTTTAACTTGGGTTGGCTGGCCAGAGGGGAGGGAGAAGTGGAAACTCAAATGAGCACAACTCACTCAACTGCTTACACAACCACTCTGCCACATGGACACAGGCTAGCTTGAGTGCTGCTAGTCTTCCAATGCCTTCTCACAGTTATGCCCTGCAAATGCCCAAAAAGTTCTCCCACAGTTTTTTGGGAAAGAGTTCACAGAGCAGCTCAGCTTACCTCAGTGCTAAGAATCAGGGGATATGCCCCTAGGAGACTTAGACCCACATATAAGTGAGCTCAGTGCCAGTGGACATAGCAACTCAAATGTTATTCCTCAATGTGATTGCTCTCACTTGAGAAGAGTAACTCAAGTGTAGGCAACTTGAATTAAATCTGAAGTGAAGATTACCCGGAGAGATTGAATGGTTAGAGATGGGCCCAGACAGTCACCAGATCCAAAGAACTCCAAACTTGGTTGATGATGAAATTTGAACCCAGATACAGATCTGAATTTCTCAACTGAATTTTATTTGTATAATTGGCTGAACAAGCACCTTCGGTTTTTGTCTGGCAGGCTTTTTAAAAATCAAATGGCCCATTTCTGAAGTTATTTCTCTTGAGGAATAAACTAAAGCCTAATGAATGGGATTTGCTAAACTTAACTGTTAAAGAAATCTTTAAGGCTGGAACCCAAACCTCCCAACTCCTGATCAGAGCAGGAGGAGTTGACCTGGACTGTGGGTTCCACCAGAGGGGAAGGTCTCTGGGCTGTTCCCCGACCCACATGGTGGATCAGCAGAAACTGCGGGGATTGTTCTTCTTCCTTTTTCCCAGGAAAAAGTCTACTTTAAAAGCAGGCTCTCTCTTTTACAGATTGGACCATAATGGAAGCACAGGAAGTGCAGAGTAAAAGGAATATTTCTAGAAGAACAAACTTTAGAAAGGGGTCACTAGAGAGAAAAGGTGGGTGAGGTAATTCCTTTTATTATATCAGTTTCTGTAAGCTTTTACCTACTTCTTTCTTCCTGCTCTCATCTACAGACCATAGGTTAGACAGATGATGTTACAGCTGAGCTTCCTTTAGCACTGTAGGGAATCTTGGGAACTTTTACTGCTCCTTCCCTCTCCTCCCCTGCCCCAAAGTTGAACCTGTGCTGGGCACAACCCCACAGTAAGAGGAGCATGTTTCAGAGCTGAGCTTGCCAGGCCTAAGAGGCCAGTCAAGTAAAGGAGTAAATCTTACCAAAGGGTTGGACATGCTATGGCTTAGGAGTGGAGGCAGAGGATTCTCAGAAGTAATGTGTTACCTGGGACTATCTGTTATCTGTATCCAGAACTGAGACCTAAAAAATTATTGTCATGTTTTAGCTTTCTTAAACAACACTGTGACTGTTTGCTTACTTAAAAGTGTTGGAATTTGTTCATAATGCTGTAGTCTCTCCTCCAAGTATGTTTTTTTAAAATGTGGTTTTTTTTCTTTGAGTTCAGAAGAGGAGAGGTGGCAAGTAGCCAGCAGTCTGGCTGCTTGGACAAAGAGCTAATCTTTGAGCATGGTCCATGCTGCAACCAATATCATGTGTCCAGTCTGTCATAATATTTATTCACAACATCTTTGTGTGTGAGAGAGAGAGATTGAATCTTCATTCAGATGAGATCCAGATCTCTGTTTATTTGAATGGGACATATACAACATGGCTCCAAAAGGCCTCCAGGAAAGAGCTTTTGGGAGAAATGCTCTCACTTTTCCACTAATACACTCAGATTTCTAATGGCTTAGTGAATTAATAAGTAATTAGGTTAACTTCTCTAAATCTATGGGTTAGAAGTTATTTTTCACCCACACATCTTGCAGATGGTATAAAATAGATCTCTTGCCCTTTATTGACATATTATTCAATGTACATGAATTTGACAGACACCCCATGTTGTCTCTGAATTGTGGTCTTCTTTTCTTCCTCTCTTCCTGTAACTATAAGAATCTTTCTTCTCTGTACTGATTAGTACACAAGATAAGTGTCTGGTGAAGTCTGTCTCAAGGCGCGCTACCTGCCTTTTACTGCTAGGCCTTGAGAATATAATATCCAATATTTATACATATCTCCTTACATGCTATCCACAGATACACTTCACTAAGATTATGATGACTGGTGTGATGCAGGCTTTCAGTAGAAACCTTACATGACACTTCTTTGGTGAACTAGAAGGTGAATTCTACACCGGGGAATCCCTTTAACACTTATGCACCCCTGTACTGCCTGCCAGTTGGCGTCAAGAAGTCCTTGGGTCACAATCTCCTATTCTCACCACTATACAGACTCTCCCATTACTGAAACCCCTCATTGCTTTTTAAGAAGCAAAGTGGTCACAGCTCCAGATTGTTTCCACAAATTGCCCATTGGCTGAAAATGATAAAAATGGGTGGGATTAAGCAGCAAAGCTGCTTCAAATAGTAGCAACTTGGGCTTTACATCTGCACCCCCTGTTTGCAGGTGGGGTTGCACAGGTGCAGGTACTCTAACCTATTTAGAGCAATCTCAGAGGTTTCCATAAAGGCTCTGTTGATAATATTTGCTGAACATGCCTTGAACAGAAGTCCTTATTAATTCCTTATTGAAAAATTATCCATGATAGGGCAGAACAAAATAGGAATAAAGCCAATAAGGGAGTCTCTAGAAATTACTTTAGAAACCTATAGAAGTCAGTGGAGACAGTTAACCATTTAAAAGCCTTTTTCAAGCATATTACAGCATTCTGGAATAGAGATATAATTTTCCATTAAATGCCATAAAATGGTTCAGAAGACTAATCCCATTATACATTTCATGCAGGTATTTGGACCATTCCTGGACTTTGAAGATGATTCTGTTTGTTGACAAATCTTTTTGTGAATTCTTTATAAATGGCTTGAATTTATAACTATTTACAGAATAATTTATGTTCATCTATACATTGTTTGCAAGCAGTTTACTGGCCATTTCATATTTAAAGATTTGATCTGTGTTTTGTTAATTTTGATTGCACACATGATCATATGGTCCGTGTTCCCTTATTGGAATATCATAACTGTTAGAATCGGGTTTCCAGCACAAATACTTGTGTTCAGGCATTACAAATTCACTTCCTGTAGTTTTGCCCTCTAAAATCGGCTCTTTATGTGAACATTGATTGTAATCTTAGTTGCTAGAAGATTTGTGGAAAGTAAACACACACGGAGAAAACAAGCAAAGCCAACTGAGCTTATTATTTAAAATCTACAAAATACTTCCAGAGATTGTCCAGGAATATTCATTCAGTGTGAGAGGGGATCATTATGATAAGTCTGACCTCCCGCACAGGAGTGGACATGGCATCTCACACTGTAATTCCTGCAACTCGCACTGTAATTCCTAGATCAAGCCCAGTGACCTTTGCTTTAGCTGAAAGCACAAACCTTTAGAAAGCCCATCCAATCTTGATTTAAAGATTTTAAGCAATGGATAATCTGTCACATGCTTTAGTAATCTTCTCTACTAGTTAATTACACTCACTATTAAAATATGTATGCCTTATTTCCAGTTTTAACTTGTCTAGCTTCAATTCCAACCAGCTGTAATCAAGAATAACTTTTCGATCATAATTCCTATGGACTAAAGTGCCTAGAATCATCGAACAACACTGTCTATGTTTGTGACTAACATTGTTGTGTTCTGTAATTGTATTGTCTAAATGAATTGTTGAGTGAATAAATATAGACTGAAGTTTTCACAACCCTCTAATGCGTTTGGACACCTTTATTGCCAGGAATTTAGGCTTTCAAATACTTTTGGCAGCTTTGAAAAGCTCAGCCTGAGTGTTCCCACAACAAAAAGAAAAACAAAACAAAAAACAAGCAAGCACATCCTGACAACTTGAGGATTTTTTTTGTCATTTCCAGTATTCTATTTTCTCAAAGTTTTTGATTTTAAAAGGATCTAATCCACATACTATGGAATCACTCATAGGTTTACTCAGGATAGTACAGATAATAGGATATTTAATATGATTTAGGAGTGAAATCCTGGTTCCATTTAAGTAAATGAGGAAACTTCCATTGACTTTGTTAGGGCCAGGATTTTACCTTAGGGCTCCATTGTACATATGGTTCAAGAACTATTAATCGAGAAGTTCTTAATTTTCTACCAGACATAAACAAGGCATTAAAAAGAATGTTTACTAATTCTCCCTCAATTCTTTGAGCATTATAGATTGCTGCCCAGAGAACATAACCCTCTATCTAAATCAGAGAACTTAAAAGTTCCAGGAAAAGTGGTCAGGATTCCCAGAACTACAACTGATTATAGGTGGGGCTGGAAGTGACACCTATTATTAAGGTTGCCCAACACTTCCATTATAAGACCCTTTTTTCAGTTGCTTATAATTTAGACAAACTTTAATCATTTGGGCTAAAATTTTCCATGCCAGGTATCTGCCTTATTCTGAAAATTTTGGAAAATTTCTGCCAAAAGGGGTCATCCATTTCTGAAGATTAGGGGAAAAATAAGATGTTTTGCCCAGGCTTAAAAAATGTGGGTTACCTTTTCTTTGAAAAGCTCTAGTACTCCCATGCTTTGCAGCAAGGAATTGAAATTGGGCAAGGCTGTGGCCTTTGTGTCAGGGATGTGCTCAGATCTGGCTGAGTTATATGCCTTTGAAAAAATGCAGATTGTATATGCTCAGATTCCTTCAATTTTTAGCAGTGAAGTGACCCAAAGTTTCTGTGTGCGCTGCATTTGCCTCAGCCTGGGACAAAGCAGAACTTTCCCTGCAGTTGTGGTAGGGTTGCCAACCCTCCAGAATTGTCCTGGTGTCTCCAGGAAATAAAGATTAAGCTCTAATTAAAGATTGTCATGTGATGAAGCCTCCAGGAATACATCCAACCAAAATTGACAGCTCTAGTTATGGATCTGGGCTGCTGAGGGGCATGCCAGTTCCAAGCACTGGAATTGAGAGCAAGGAAGTAATTTCAACGATCCCCTACTGGGCCCTGGCTACATGGGGGAAGAAGCTGCCTGATTTGAAGGCAGAAGGGACAAAAGACCTGTGAGTTGGGGCGGGGGAGGTAATGGTGGGGGAGATGGAGGAAAATAGGAGGCTGGCAGTGGGTGGGAAGAGGAAAACGGACTGAGGGTTGGAGTTGTGGTGGAGGTGAGACAGACTAGTAATGGAGCGGGGGCTGGGTAGAGACAAAGAACCAATTGGATCGGGGCGGGGAGGGGGAAGAGGGAAGACTGATCTGATGAGGAGCTCCTGACAGGAGGAGTCTGTGGGTGAGCCAGAGTGCTAGGGGAGAACTGGGACTGACTGGGCAAAGAGACTGGGAGAAAGAACCGGGGCAAGGAGGAAGTGAGGTTGGACATGGAGAACCTGCCGTCTACACAGAGGACTGGCTTCTTTTGCATCCATTCTTACCTGCCTGTTTCTGATTCCAAAGCATTGCAACTCTGTAGGATCCACTCTTCCAGGGCTCATCAACTTGTTCCAACTTTCAGGATGGGGGTCCCCTGGGGAAGCGACGTCACTACTAACACAAATACTGCCATGTGAGTATTACTGTCCATGAGGAATTTAATCTAACACAAGTTAATGGACTCAGTACAGGAGTAATTGGATGAAATTCTCTGGCCTGTGTTACAGAGGAGGTCAGGCTGGATGATCTAATAATCCCTTCTGATTTTAAAAATCTATGAATCCCCATGGCATCAGTTGGGTAACAGTTCATGGAAAGGGCTTATTCCTTAGCCATGCCCTCAGTTGCAGATCTGAAGGATCTCTGTGGAGCCCACAGGAGACGTAGAGAAGGATGCTGCAGAGGTAGCACTCACTCCATCAAGGTGTCTACTCAAGGATCCACCTATTTCATTCCCTGAGCCTTTATGGATGGAGGGAATAATTTTAACTCATGTGGTTAGGTAATAGTAGAGAATGGATATATATTCTCTGTTAAGGTTTTTGATCAAGTACTGCATGCATAGCAGTAAGATACCAACATATTACATTTATCTGGTAAATAATAACAAAAAAAATAAATTGTGGGGAAAGTCCCATATTAAACATATGAGCAGCTGCTGGATTTAATTAGGCTTGGGTTGTTTTGAAGTGTGGTTGTAGGTTGCTCTGGATTTTCAGCTGGCCTTTAGCTCTTGGAAACTGGAAGGAGGACTCCATGAATGCTTTGGCAAGGGAAAACTGGGGCACAGAAAACAAACTTTGTGTCAGGAAGGCTGTGGGGGGTTTTTAATTGTCATGTCTGGCACCAGTGCAGAAAGGGTTAAAAATGCCTTGACTTAACCCACATCTCCAGCTTTCAGCAATTCACAGCTTCCCCAGTGAAGAGCTTGAAGGACACTCTGCTTGTGTTCAACAGCAGTGCAGATGGAAAAAATTGTACTGACCCCAGTCAGCTGCAGCAACAAGGTGAAATGTGTGTGTGGGGGGAGGGCATTGTAAGTTTTCTTTCTGTATCCTGTCGGGGGTGCCACATGTCTAACGTTTTAACTTTTATAACCTCATGACATTCCTTTCTTTTAAAGAAAGGGAATTAAAAAACCAAAACTTCACCACAACCTCTTGAGAGCACATGGATTGCATTTTGCCACAGTAATCACTTACTGCAACAGGAGGCTGTGGTACCAGTGGGATATTAAACCCTCTCATGTGGCTGGAGCAGACTTGGGGGAGAGGGCTCAGGAAAAAATTACAAAAACATTTTCTCTTCTGCCCATTCCCCCTCCTTTCTTTTTTGAACCAGAATTTGAAAATTCATTGAAGCTTTGACATTTGAAAAACCTCACCCAGCTCTAGACAGGGTTATATTAACTCTTGTATCCCTGACCCATGTCAGGGGATGGGGAGACAGGAAATGAAAGCAGTCCCTTATCAGCATTCCTGTGTGTCCGCCTGTGTGTACAGCTAAACAAAACGAACAAGGACACTGGTAGTGTGTTTCTTTACGACATCCAGAGTACTACTGAGAATGTTCCTGTGATGAAAGGTACTGAATGCCACCCTGGTCACAGAGAGTGGAAAAACACCCTGAGCAGCTGTCAAGGTTCCTTCCCCACTCTGATCTCTAGGGTACAGATGTGGGGACCTGCATGAAAGACCCCCTAAGCTTATTCTTACCAGCTTAGGTTAAAAACATCCCCAAGGTACAAACTTTCCCTTGTCCTTGAACCCTATGCTGCCACCACCGAGCATTTTAAACAAAGAACAGGAAAAGAGACCACTTGGAGACGTCTTCCCCCAAAATATCCCCCCAAGTCCTACACCCCCTTTCCTGGGGAAGGCTTGATAAGAATTCTCACCAATTTGTACGGGTGAGCACAGACCCAAACCCTTGGATCTTAAGAAGAATGAAAAATCAATCAGGTTCTTAAAAGAAGAATTTTAATTAAAGAAAAGGTAAAAGAATCACCTCTGTAAAATCAGGATGGTAAATACCTTACAGGGTAATCAGATTCAAAACATAGAGATTCCCTCTAGGCAAAACCTTAAGTTACAAAAGACACAAAAACAGGAATATAAATTCCATCCAGCACAGTTTATTTTACCCAGCCGTTAAACAAAAGAAAATCTAACGCATTTTCTAGCTAGATTACTTATAGATTACTTATTAACTTTACAGGAGTTGTAAGGCTGCATTCCTGATCTGTTCCCTGCAAAAGCATCACACAGACAGACCAAACCCTTTGTTTCCCCGCCTCCAGATTTGAAAGAATCTTGTCCCCTCATTGGCCATTTTGGGTCACGTGCCAGCGGGGTTTCCTTAGCTTCTTAACCCTTTACAGGTGAAAGGGCTTTGCCTCTGGCCAGGAGGGATTTTATAGCACTGTATACAGAAACGTGGTTACCCTTCCCTTTATATTTATTACATGACCCCCAAATCATAGATATGGTGAAACACTGGCTGTGATTTCTTCCTGGAGCTCTAGGAGAAAACAGAGTTAATAAGACAAATGCACCTCTAAATATACTACTAACTGTATAAAGACTAACAATATTTTCCACATCTCAAGGATGATTTTAACCAATTGATTCTGGGAAACTTTCACGGGAGAGTGCATCAGCCACTTTGTTAGAAGCTCCTGAGATGTGTTGTATATCGAAATCAAAATCTTGGAGAGCTAAACTCCACCGAATAAATTTTTTATTATTTCCCGTGGTGGTATGAAGCCACTGTAGCGCAGCATAGTCGGTTTGCAGGTGGAAACGTCGTCCCCAAATGTATGGGCGTAGCTTTTCCAGAGTGTAGACAATGGCATAACATTCCTTTTCACTGATTGACGTGGTTTTCCCTCTCAGACAGTTTCTTGCTGAAAAACACAACAGGATGGGAATTCTTGATTCGGTCCTTCCTTCATTAAGACTGCTCCCACACCATGCTCGGATGCATCTGTGGTTACTAGGAACGGTTTGTCAAAGTCTGGGGCCCTTAGCACAGGGTCAGACATGAGTGTCGCTTTAAACTGGTCAAAGGCCTTCTGACACTCTTCAGTCTACTGAACTGCATTTGGCTGTTTCTTTTTGGTTAGGTCTATCAGTGGGGAGGCGATTTGGCTGTATTGTGGTACAAATCACCTGCAATATCCAGCCAAGCCTAAGAAGGATTGGACCTGTTTCTTTGACTTTGGGATAGGCCACTTTTGGACAGCATCCACTTTGGCCTGTAGGGGTTGATAGTTCCTTGACCCACCTGGTGTCCAAGATAAGTCACTCTGTTTAGGTCTATTTGACACTTCTTAGCCTTAACAGTTAGACCTGCCTCCCTTATGTGCTCGAAGACTTTTTGTAGATGTTCCAGGTGTTCTGCCCAGGAATCCGAAAATATGGCCACGTCGTCAAGGTAGGCAACTGCATATTCTCCCAATCCCACTAGGAGATCATCTACAAGTCTTTGGAAGGTGGCGGGTGCATTCCGCAGCCTAAAAGGGAGCACATTAAATTCATACAGCCCAACATGTGTGATGAAGGCTGACCTTTCTTTGGCGGATTCATCTAGCGGTACCTGCCAGTACCCCTTGGTTAAGTCCAAGGTAGAGATGAACTGGACCCATCCCAGTTTCTCCAATAGTTCATCTGTGTGTGGCATTGGATAGTTGTCTGAGCAAGTTACAGCATTTAGCTTACAGTAGCCCACACAAAAATGTATCTCCCCATCTGGTTTAGGAACTAGAACCACTGGAGATGCCCAAGCACTACCAGAGGGGTGGATTACACCCATCTATAGCATATCCGGGATCTCCCGTTCTATAGCAGTTTTAGCTTGAGGAGATACCAGGTAAGGTTGGGCTCTAATTGGGTGAGCATTACCTGTGTCAATGGAGTGGTATGCCCGTTCAGTCAGTCCTGGGGTGGCTGAGAATGTCAGCACATAGCTAGTGCACAGCTCCTTGATCTGCTGTCGCTGCATACACCCAAGGGTCATGGAGAGGTTCACCTCTTCCCCACCACCAGCACTTTTCCCTTCTCAGTAGACACCTTCAGGCCACTCAGCGTCATCTCCTCCCTGGGCTGTAAACTGACAAACCTTTAATTCTCTGGAATAAAAGGATTTTAGAGAATTAATATGGTACACCTTAGGCTTTTGGTTTGAGGTGGGGATGAAATAATTATGAAATAATTAACAGCTCCCAGGCGCTCTTGGACCATGAATGGCCCTTCCCACGACGCTTCCATTTTATGGGCCTGGTGTGCCTTTAAGACCATGATCTGGTCCCCTACTTTGAAGGAACACTCTCTGGCATGTTTATCATACCAGGCTTTTTGCTCTTTTTGAGCATCCTGTAGGTTTTCTTTAGCAAGGGCTAAAGAGATTCAGAGGGTGTTTTGTAGGTTGGTTACAAAGTCCAGAATGTTTGTTCCTGGAGAAGGTGTAAATCCCTCCCATTTCTGTTTCACCAACTGTAATGGCCCCTTAACCTCGTGGCCATATACAAGTTCAAATGGTGAAAACCCTAAACTGGGATGGGGTACAGCTCTGTAGGCAAAGAGCAACTGCTGTAATACTAGGTCCCAATTATTGGAGTGCTCATTTATGAATTTACATATCATGGCCCCCAAAGTTCCATTAAACTTCTCAACCAGGCCCTTTGTTTGATGATGGTAAGGGGTGCAACCAAGCGATTCACCCCATGAGCTTCCCAAAGGCTTTCCATAGTTCCTGCCAGGAAATTAGTTCCTGCATCTGTAAGGATGTCGGAGGGCCAACCTACCATGGCAAAAATGTCTGTTAGTGCCTGGCACACACTTTTAGCCCTGGTGTTGCTTAGAGCTACTGCTTCCAGCCATCAGGTGGCAAAATCCATGAAAGTCAGTATGTACTGCTTTTCTCTGGGTGTCTTTTTCAGAAAAGGACCCAGAATATCCACAGCTACTCTCTGAAATGGAACCTGAATGATGGGGAGTGGCTGGAGATGGGCTTTGACCTGTTCTTGGGGTTTTCCCTCTCTTTGGCACACCTCACAAGACCGGACATGGGTAGAAACATCCTTGCCCATTCCCTCCCAGAGGAACAACTTACCCAAATGGTCTTTGGTTCTGTTCACCCCAGCATGGCCACTAGGATGATCATGGGCTAAGCTTAATAGCTTTACCCAGTACTTAGTTGGAACTACCAACTGTCTCTGAGGATGCCAGTCTTCCTAGTGTCCACCAGAAAGAGTTTCCTTGTGTAAAAGTCCTCTTTCTACAACAAACCTGGATCGATTAAAAGAGCTGAAAGGCGGTGGTTTGCTCCATGCCACCGTCCAAGCTCTCTGGAGGCTTTCATCTGCTTCCTGTTCAGTCTGGAACTGTTCCCCTGATGCTGAAGACATTAGTTCCTCATTGGATTGTGGACCTGGGCTTTGTGCCTCTGGAAGCGATGCAGGTGATGGAGCTGTTTCGAGGGACTGTGAACTGCTCTCCGCTGGTGCACTATGTTTGGGTTCAGGCTCTGGCTGAGCCTCTTGAATAGGGTTATCTGCTGCTGCCAGTGCAGGTTCGGTGGGGCCCTTTGGTGTTGGGGTTGGAATACTGGCGGTCTGGGACTGATTGTATGGATCAGCATCAGGAGCAAGACTTTCTGCTGAGTCCATTTTCTTATCCCATAAACACTGTTTTATATCCTCCTTGGACATATTCAGGAATTGCTCCTGAGTCATCAAATCACACATTCCTTCAAAGTTAGTTACACCCCTTCCTTTGACCCATTTATCTAACAGATCCTTCATCTGGTTTATATAAGCCACATTACTTAGTCCAGGTCCTCTCTTAAGGGCTCTAAATTTTACTTTGTAAGTTTCAGGTGTAACTTGAAATTTTTTTAAAACCAAATCCTTTAATTTATTATAATCAGAAGCCTCCTCAATAGGCATCTTATTGAATATGTGCAGTGCTCTTCCAGTCAATTTTGTGACCAATGTGGTCATCTTGTGAGCTTCAGGAATTTGATGGAGTGTGCACAGTCTCTCAAAGGTGAGAAAATATTCAGTAATATCACTGGATTCATCATACTCATAGTCGCTCCCATTTGTGGATTGGTGGGGAAGGATTGTTAGGGTTATTCGGTGTATTCTGCTGAGCCTTGGCCTTCTCCATCTCCAGTGCATGCTTCCTCTCTTTATCCTTCTCCTCCATTTCTTTAGCCTTTGCCTCCATTTGTCCCATCTCCTGTGGGCAGCCTCCCTTTCTTTTTCTTTGGCTACTTGTGCATCCATCTCTATCTGTCTGAGTTCTACCCATCTTTCATGTTCCTTTTGTCTTTCCTCAGCCTCAAATCTGGCTAATTCCAGCTTCTGTTGAACATTGTATCCTGTCATCCTAACCTCTCTGTTTTTAACTAACTTTACACCCGAAAGTTAGAAAGAAAACAAAAAAAAAAAAACCTGGCTTGTAAAATTTTGCAGTGCTGTAACCTGATAACTTTTGTCTCTGATAGCTGTTCTTAGCCTATAGAAAATTTTTTGTTATGCCTGCTGCTCTGTCCCCCAGGCAGAGAGACAGAATCAACGGCTGCAATCACCTTTTACAAAACCTTTTAAAATCCTGCTGTGCTTCTGGTTCAAAATGATCCCACCATGTCAGGGTTCCTTCCTCACTCTGAACTCTAGGGTACAGATGTGGGGACCTGCATGAAAAACCCTCTAAGCTTATTCTTACCAGCTTAGGTTAAAAACTTCCCCAAGGTACAAACTTTGCCTTGTCCTTGAACCGTATGCTGCTATCACCAAGCGTTTTAAACAAAGAACAGGAAAAGAGACCACTTGGAGACATCTTCCCCCAAAATATCCCCCCAAGCCCTACACATCCCCTTTCCTGGGGATTACTTACTAAGTTTACAGGAGTTGTAAGGCTGCATTCCTGATCTGTTCCCGGCAAAAGCATCACATAGACAGATCAAATCCTTTGTTCCCCCGCCTCCAGATTTGAAAGAATCTTGTCCCCTCATTGGCCATTTTGGGTCAGGTGCCAGCGGGGTTACCTTAGCTTCTTAACCCTTTACAGGTGAAAGAGTTTGCCTCTGGCCAGAGGGAATTTTGTAGCACTATATATAGAAAGGTGGTTACCCTCCCCTTTATATTTATGACAGCAGCAAATACAGGCTCCCAGCAACCTCGGTGGCCAAAACAGGACCGCTTTAATAGTGAGTGGCTATATGTACAAAAAGCCATTGAACTTCAGAGATGTTACAGCTGTCTAATAAAAGGCAGGATGATATGCTTGTGAATTGGGGTTTCAGAGTGTCTTACCCCTAGACCTTGACATGAAATTAGACGAAGGTTTCTAACCATCAGAGGAGTGAAGTTTTGGAATAGCCTTCCAAGGGAAGCAGTGGGGGCAAAAGATCTATCTGGCTTTAAAATTAAACTCGAAAATCAATAATTTTCCTCCATGGAGGAGATGGTATGATGGGATAATGTGATTTTAGTAATTAATTGATCTTTAAATATTCATGGTAAATAGGCCCAATGGCCTGTGATGGGATGTTAGATAGGGTGGGATCTGAGTTATCCAGGAAAGAATTTTCTGTAGTATCTGGCTGGTGAATCTTGCCCATATGCTCAGGGTTTAGCTGATCGCCATATTTGGAGTTGGGAAGGAATTTTCCTCCAGGGCAGATTGGAAGAGGCCCTGGAGGTTTTTCGCCTTTCTCTGTAGCATGGGGCACGGGTCACTTGAGGGAGGATTCTCTGCTCCTTGAAATCTTTAAACCATGATTTGAGGACTTCAATAGCTCAGACATAGGTGAGGTTTTTTGTAGGAGTGGGTGGGTGAGATTCTATGGCCTGCACTGTGCAGGAGGTCAGACTAGATGGTCAGAATGATCCCTTCTGACCTTAGTATCTATGAATCTATTTGCATATTCTATTAACTGGCCATATTAGTTTTTGTGTGTGTGTTCAGTTGATACGTTTTATGGGATCTACTGATGAAAAACTCTGTATGAGAACTGGTGGCTGTTGTTATTTGCATATTTCTTTTAAAAAGATTTAATAGTAGCCTCTGGAGTCAGTAGATATCAACCACTTGTCATGTGGAATAGTAAAACCTTCTGTAATCCTGACCCATGTCATCTGACCAGAGCCAGGAAATTAAGACTATTGTCATAACGGCACAGATTTATTGCATTTATTCACCCTTCCTTGCTACTGCCTCTCTCAGTAGCAGACATGCCAAACCCATGAAAAAAAATGCAGAAATTGGACTTGGTTTTGGCTTAATTGGCTTGTGAGTTGCTTGTTGGCTCGTCTTTGGCTAGTAGTTTGTTTGGCTTGTAGCTTGTTGCAGCTTTTTGCTTTTTTTTTTTTTTATTAGCTCCTGGCAAGCAGGGCCAATCGGGGGAGAGAGTCAGGGGTGCACAGTGGGCCCACCCCAGTCCCAGACTGCACACCGGGGGTATCGAGTCACAAAGAGTGTTGGGGTTCTGAGGGATTGGCTTGTTCTGGCCTTGTTTTGAAATGGGATTAGCTTGATTTTTGGCTTATTGTGAAACTTTACCACGTGAAAGTTGGCAACTGTGCTCAGTAGTCCCTTACCACTTTGTACGATCCTTTGTTCCCCAGAACAGTTACTGATCACACATGCACTTTACTGAGACTGTTGGACGTGACAATTGCAAAATGCAATGAATCAGTAGCATGACTGATTTGAAAAAATGGTGTCTGTTGTTCAGCCTGACATTATGTGGTAAAGGGGGCTGGAAGGAGAGGTGGAAGAAATGAATGGAAAGAACAGCACGCTCCTTGTCTTGTAAAATGCAGATTTCTTTGATTTTTTTTTTTAATTTCTTGATGTCTATTTTTTAAAGTCATCATACAATCCTGTGCACTTTCATAGAACAGTTATTCAGTAAATGGTTTCCTGAAGTAAAATACAAATATACAAGAAGTGCTGATGGTGTGAACACCTGGTTTTCTAATAACTTTTAAAGCAAAATATTATTTGGTGGTCTCTAAGGTCTGTAATGTTGATTTTTTTAAAAAGAGATTACTTCCCTGTGTAAAGTGAGACTGTAAATTATTGAAAATGGTTGCTAAATATGGAATGATCTCTCTTGAGTAAAATTAAACTTTAATTAATACAGCTAGAAGCCAAGGGAAGGGAGGTGGCGTGTGGAGGGCTGATAACAGGGCAGTGTGCAGGGCAAGTCAGTATAAAATGGAAAGAAGTAGGGCAAAAGTACATGGAATTAAGAAGTCTGCTAAACCTATGACAGGGCTGTAGCAAATGCACTCTGGTAAGCGAAGCCTTATAATTCTAATGGATACCTCAGAGAGCCACAGCTACCAGAAGTTTTTCCGTCTCACATTGTACTTCAGGGGGAACCAGACATTTTCTGGTCCCTCTGAAAATCCCTTGAAGTGAGTCAAATCCATCAACTTAAATGTCACTTGAAAAATAAAAGGCAGAGCACTAGTGTAAAGTGTGCGTCGTGAGATGTACTGGGTTTAGGGGTTTTTTTTAAGTAGGTCACTGTGTTTTGCACCATCTCAGATTCTTCAGTGATTTTCAACAGAGTGCATTGCAGTAGTCTAATCTCAAGGCGTCAAGAATATGAATCACACTAGCATGGTCCGTAGCTGAAAGAGAAGGTTGCAGCCTCCTAGCCAGGCATAAATGAAAAGAGGGGACAACTCACTTTTGTAGAGTATTTCAAGCTCATTGGATGAGAGGTATATTAACAGCAGGATGTCTGCACTGAAACTGGGCAGATTTTTTTGGACAAATAATTTATTTGGTGAAAAAAGGAGTTTGGGGTTGACCAAAGCAATTTATGAATTCAGGTCAATTTTGATGAATAGTTTTGTCTGAATTTATTTTTAGAAAGATCAAAATATTTTCTTTCGATATTTTCCAAAGCAAATGTTTGGACTTTGTTTGACTTTACATTTTGTTTTAAAATTTAGCTACATCTAGTTTAAAAAAAACAAAGGGGTAAAAAATGCATCCAAATATAAAATGCGGGGGGGAATCATTTTGGGTTAAACAAAATGAAAATTGAACTAAAAAACCCCAATTATTTGCTCAGCTTTATTCTCTATTAGCTGTCTATTACGAAGCCTTCTTATTTTTTCTGATTGAGAGATTAGTATAGCAGTAAAGGTTAACTGATTACAGTAACTCCTTAATTAACGTCATTCCGGTTAACATTGTTTCGTTATTTGCTGATCAGTTAGGGAACATTGTGCAATGCTCCCTTATAACATCATTTGGCAGTTGCCTGCTTTGTCCAATGCAGGAAGAGCAGCCCATTGGAGCCAGCTGGTGGGGGCTTGGAACCAGGGTGGATGGGCAGCCCCCCTATCAGCTCCCCTCAGTTCCCTGTGTGGCAGCCGCCCAGCAGGCTATCAATTGCCCGGCAGTTCAGCTGTCCCTCCCCCCACTGCCATGTACTGCTCCTGTCCTCTGCCTTGAAGTTGCTCTCCAGAGCTTCCTGCTTGCTGTGTGGGGGGTGGGCGGGAGGAGGACGAATGTCAGGGTGTCCCCCTCCCCTCGCTCCTGCCCCCCACTCCTGTACCCTATTTCCACAGATCAGAGGGGGGACATGACAAGGCTCAGGATGGAGGGAGCTTGCTGGCAGCAGCTGCTGTCTCAACTTGCTGATCTACTTAAAAAGGAGTGTACTTAGAGTGGGGTCAGCGTACTTAAAGCGGCAATGCACATCTCTCTCTCACACACATGATGTGTGTCTCTGTCACTCTCTGCCATGCTGTCTCCCCTCCCTCCATTTGTGCTGCCTTGTAGAGTGTGAGGCCACATTAACAACAATGTATTAACTCTTGAGGTTAGTTCATCATTTAGCATTAAGGCATCCCCTGGGAAATATCCCACCCTCTGACTCCACCACCTCAACCAAGCTTCACAATCATCGTTGCTGTGTACAGGATTAAACTGTTTATTTAAAACTTATACTATGTATATGTGTGGGTGTATATATATTTCCTGGAACTTAACCCCCACTATTTACATTAATTTCTTATGGGGAAATTGGATTCGCTTAACATCATTTCGCTTAAAGTAGCATTTTTCAGGAACGTAACTGCAACGTTAAGCGAGGAGTTACTGTACCTGAAAATCTGAGTCAGTCAATGAAGTTTTTAATGTTAGAGCAGGAGTTGGGGCGGGAGAAGGAAGCTCTGGAGGATGATATCTTTTTCACGGAAACCATCAACTTTGTACAGCAAAGATTACTGGAGTCAATTCACTAAAAAATTCTGAATGTACTGCAATCTCTGTGTCCACACCATTGGTTTTAACAAGTGTACATGCTGCCAGTGGTATGACCAGCGTTTGAAAACCTGTTATCCAGCTAGCGTATAACTCAATGGACTCCAAAATTATGCAATGGTGTTCAAGAGTATAATTGTCAACTTCGGATTGTCACAAGGTCTTGTTGGCTTTAAGTACCTGCTCGAAATATACATGGATTTTGTAAATTATATACTTTATTCCACATGTAGACCTCTAGACTGTACTTTATTACAATGATGATCCTTCGGGCCAGCACAATAAGCAATATGAATGAACTTTCTATCACACTAGCCTAGTATTTAGGGTGGAAACACCCTGGTGTGGATGCCTGGTGCAAGGCCTTCCTCACCATTTAAAAAGGGCTGAGTAAGAAAGGTCATAGGGAAAGCTACCACGAAGTGTGCCCCCCACCCCACACACCGTGGTGGATGATTAGACTTAGGGGGTAAGTGGGGGAAGATCCACCAGATGCATAGCTATGTGGATCTGATTGCCCAAAACACAACGTATGAAGCTCAGAGAGGTAGCAAATGGTATTCCAGTCAATGTTCATTCCACTGCAAGAATGTGAGCAGTCTTACAGCTTTATATTGTGTTAATGTATAATAAACAAATTAGAAGTATGTTAATTGTTGGTACACTATATGTACTGGATTCTTACGAAATAAATATATTAGGAAGCCCTGGAAGAGAGAGAAGATAAAATACAGAAAATTCTGACTTAACCATACATCACTGAACTTTGTAAAATTACAAAAATTCTGGGGAAATGTACAGCAATTAGTGAATGAACTATAGGAATAGCATGAAAACTCCCCAGTAGATTCTTGGGTATCACTGCTTTATACAAACAAATTTGTGTGTAATTTCTTTTTATGTGCAATTTTATGCTTTGCAAGGCAATGAAAATGACAAAAGATCCCTAAGATTCATGAAGGGACTTACTTGAGCAAACTACATTACTGACAGAGTTCATTAGCAGCATCTGAATCTTACTAAGACTTTTCAAAAGAAACTGGAGACCTTGGATAGATACAATAGAATAAAATAGACTAATTTTATTAACATCTGAATACAGTGGAAGGATTAAAGTCCTGCCAGATGTAGCTTGAAACTTTGATTCTCCATGTTCACTCATTTTGAAAAAGGATGCTACTATTATCGGAATAATGTCATCTTTTTTTCAAGCTGCCAACCTGGTGTCATATGCTTAATTTCAGCAATGTATTTGGACTTCTCAGGCCTTGGCTGAAGAGTTGTCATAGGTATAGTCCAATGCTGCATTTGATTTTTATTGTGACTATTATATTATTATTCTGCATAGTATTCTCAAATTATATTATTCTAATGAATAGCTCAGCTTAATGCCATTTTGAACTTGGGCCACTGCCTGCATGAGACAAATTTTATTTTGACTCAGTTCAATTAGTCTTCTGATGCAGTCATAGCTTCTTCTATCAGAGCACCAATAAAACCTTGGAAATGGATATCCTCTTTGACATAGTGGGATTGCTTTTATTTTCCTCTTTTGGCCCAGATCTATTTTTGAAAAGTAACGTGAGAAGCTCAAAAATTGATGTGTATGACTGGGAGAGAGAAGGAAAGGAAGGAAGAGAGCAGTGTGAAACTGGGAACAGAAAAATGGGTTGTGGAGAGAATTGTTATCCAAAAAGTACATAAAGCATCTTTGAGGGATTCAACTTTAGTACTGCAATGGTACTATGTGAATGTGATGCAGTAACAGGTATCACAGCAAAAAGGACATCTGGATTGTATTAGCTGAGAAAGAAATGTAGGCCACCGTCTTAGTTGGTGTAAATCCGCATTGCTTGTTTGACTTCTCTTAAGCTATGCTGATTTACACCAGCTCAGGTTGTGCCCAATAGACTTGCTTCCCAGATAAGCCTGCTGGCATAATGTACTGTAGTTGTAAAATAATTTAGAGTTACCTATTTTAATAGGTCCTCTATATACTAAATATTCTTGGCACATCTATGGCATTTACAGTTTGAGGTTCTCCTGGCACTTTACAACTATGAATTTAATCAAATCTCTCAGGTAGGTATTCGCCCATTTGGCAGTTGAAAGGCCAGAATACTGATGGTGCAGTACAAAGCAACTGTACAGTACAGGAGAATCTAGACGTTAATATTTACTGCCTTAGAGATCCTGTGTTTGTGTTTAATCACTCTGGCTGTCATGATCTCAGCACTCCAGAGGCCCACCAATGTGCTAGCACATGTACCATCCATAAATATCATAAATCTTTCTTTGGCACTCTGTTGGGTATAAATCGGGAAAGAATTTGACTTGTTAGCTAGCAAATAACTGTTGAATTTAAGTCCATAACACCCATATTGGCTACTTCTTGTGTGAATATTAGGTCAAAAATTGGCTTCACTCTGTTATGTATACAAGTCACTTTTGGGATGATGGGGGAAAGAAGGATCTTCAAAGTACTCTCTTGGTTTTCCTTCTCATGGTCACAAAGAATATTTTCCCCCTAATAAAATAATCTGGATTTCCCAGGCCAGTCTATTGTTCTGTTACTTCATCCTTGATTGCTAGCCTAAATATCCAAATCAGTTACTTTATTATGAAGAACTTATAGTACCTGAATCTCTTCCAGGAACTCTGGGAAGGATGTGGCATGAAATGTGAAAGGGGCAGAAACAAAAAAATGGATGTTGTGTAGTCCCTTCCCATTTACTTTCTTTGAGACTCAGCTGAAATTGGGAAAGCCAAATTGAGCTTCAGTGTACCAGATAAGTACTATAAACATCCTGCCAAGGTCTACCACAGTTTTTTGCATTCCAAATATAATTTGTTACTATTTTAAGATTTGTACAATAAAGTCTAATGCAAGTAATTACTACTTGATCTAATATTTCAAAAATTAAAATTAAAGGGATTAAATTCTCTGAAATCAGTGAAATTGCATTAGCAGAGAATTTACATCAGGGACTGTGAAACTTTACTGCCTAATACTAATATCAGGGCTTAAATTCAGCCAGAGTTGTCTGGAGCCGAGTTCCGGTAAATATTTTCAACCCCTCTGGGTTCAACAAGCCCTGCAGTTTTCATAGCATCTGGGGGGGGGGAGGGAGAAGGGCGTGGGAGGCTCAGGGAAATACTTTTGAGAATTTAAGCCCTAGTATTAACATTAAAAAGTATTTAAAAGCCCTTTGTAACACTGCTTCTGTTCCAATGTTGAGCAGTGTCATGGCTTCTAAATAAAGAGAGCCCTTTAGTTTCTAAAAGTTTTCATTTCAGGCTTCATAGGTGGTGTCTGTGATGTTACACTCCATATGCTTTATGGACATATGCTTATAACATGGATATGACATAGCTGAGAAATTCTTTATGCAAGATGGGTCTTGTAAGGAATCATTGGAAAGGTTATGATTTACTTAATGTGATTATCCAATTTGTATGCAAGTATCATTTCTGTAACTAAAGTTAGGAATATGGACTATGTAACAATTACAACTGGGTATGTATTGGGAAGACACCCACCAGACGACAGGGTAAGAGGCTGTGCATACCTTCCTCCACATTAAGGGTGGAGGTGGATTTCATAATATATCTTTAGGTCTGCACTCCAAGGGAGGTGGATACCTGAGTGCTGGGGCAAGTACCTTAAGCTGAGCCTTCCCAGAACTGATCTCAGTGTCTGTGTCATTCTGCATTAGGTGTGGCCCTGCCTGTGTGTGCTGGAGGAGGCTTAAGACAGGTAAAAAGGGTGTCCAGACTGGCATAACAGGCAGGCTCAGCAATATCTCAGCACAGCAGGTGACGTCCTAAGAGGGGCAATCTGTCACAATGTCCCTCTTTAACTATTCACTCACAAGCACATTTTGTGGCAACAATTCTTTCTTAAAGCTTGATCCAAAACCCACTGAAGTCTAGGGGAGTCATTCCATTTATTCTAACAAGCTTCGGATCAGCCCTTTAAAGATGATCTTCTTCTCCTCAGGGTTAGGATCAGCCGCGTAGACTCCTATGAAGACTCCTACAGAAGGACCTAGACAAATTGGAGGATTGGGCCAAAAGAAATCTAATGAGGTTCAATAAGGATAAGTGCAGGGTCCTGCACTTAGGATGGAAGAATCCAATGCACCGCTACAGACTAGGGACCGAATGGCTCGGCAGCAGTTCTGCAGAAAAGGACCTAGGGGTGACAGTGGACGAGAAGCTGGATATGAGTCAGCAGTGTGCCCTTGTTGCCAAGAAGGCCAATGGCATTTTGGGATGTATAAGTAGGGGCATAGCGAGCAGATCGAGGGACGTGATCGTTCCCCTCTATTCGACACTGGTGAGGCCTCATCTGGAGTACTGTGTCCAGTTTTGGGCCCCACACTACAGGAAGGATGTGGATAAATTGGAAAGAGTACAACGAAGGGCAACGAAAATGATTAGGGGTCTAGAGCACATGACTTATGAGGAGAGGCTGAGGGAGCTGGGATTGTTTAGTCTGCAGAAGAGAAGAATGAGGGGGGATTTGATAGCTGCTTTCAACTACCTGAAAGGGGGTTTCAAAGAGGATGGCTCTAGACTGTTCTCAATGGTAGCAGATGACAGAACGAGGAGTAATGGTCTCAAGTTGCAATGGGGGAGGTTTAGATTGGATATTAGGAAAAACTTTTTCACTAAGAGGGTGGTGAAACACTGGAATGCGTTACCTAGGGAGGTGGTAGAATCTCCTTCCTTAGAGGTTTTTAAGGTCAGGCTTGACAAAGCCCTGGCTGGGATGATTTAACTGGGACTTGGTCCTGCTTTGAGCAGGGGGTTGGACTAGATGACCTTCTGGGGTCCCTTCCAACCCTGATATTCTATGATTCTATGAAGCCTCATGCATCTTCTCTACATGATTCTAACTGGAAATACACTAAACCTCAGGGAACAATACACATAGCTGAAAAAAGGCCAAAGGACTAGGAGGAGATTGTGTTACTGATCAGACAGGCTGTGCAGCAGGAGTCCTAGCGTGCTCATTGTTTGGACAGAAAAAGATTTTAAGCCATTGTTTGATTAAATCTATTTTTTTAAGTGCTGGCCTGAGAAACCAGCTGATGCTCACATAAAGAAATAAGAACCCTTCTGAAATGTCCATATTACTACCACAGGACTAAATAAACTCAGTTCTCCATTCTTGGTCTTTTCAATAAATGCACATAGACTCACAGGGTTTAAATAACATTCCCTTCTTGGGATTTGGTTTGTTAACAAAACATAACAGATAATGTTAACTGAAATAAAAATCTTCCAGACTTTGTCTGGAGGCTCTTCGGTTCCTTCTAAAAATCACCTCTTTCCTATGGGCTTAACAAGCTGGGGCTGCTTCTCTTTCCCCCTGCAGGAATCCTACACCAAACTTTCACTTGGCTGATACGCTTCCAGCTTCTTTCCCTGACTGTAGTCTCCTCTCTGTCTGAACAAGCTCCCACATATACTAGAAAGCACTGCCAAAGGGCTTCTATCACATAATTTTTGGTCACCCAACTCTGCCAAAGGATCAATACCCAGCTACAGAATATTATTGTTACAGGAGCAAATGATTAGGGCCCTGCAAATCTGCAGATATCCATGGACCATGTTTGCAGATCATGGATTGGATGTGGATACAAATTTTGTATCCGTGCATGGCTCTACAAATGCTGTCCCCAGTCCATGGACATGAAAATCCCTTGCTGCAGTGGAACTGGTATTGCTGTGCTGTGTAAGATACAGAGGTAGGATGCAGGAAGCTTGAACATGAGTTCTGAGCAACATGAAACTGGGCTTATAAATTAACTATCAAAGTATAACAAAAATCAATCAAGAATTAAATATTGTGTAAGTAAGTTTATTAATACTAAACAATAGTGATTAGCTTGAGTAAGTGTCAATGCTGTGAAAGATCATTACCAAGGCCTCTTTCTTCAGGTGCTACTGCGATCTCTTGCTTGAGCCTGCTGCATGCCAATGTGGCTCTTGGTTTCTCTAAAGTTTTTTTGTACCAGTTGACAATCCTAAGTAAATATTCATTCTTTGTCAGCATCCCTAGATGGCAGGACAAGACCCTGCAGCCAATCAAAATTCCATGGCACTTAAATGAGATACAATCTCATTCCCTATTTCTGGGCATCTTCAACATGCACTTTATTTGATCCTGATGATTGTTTAACTGGTTTAGCAACTTTGGAGTTTGGGATAAGGCAAACATAAGCCCATTAATTGCTATGCAAAATTAATTGCTGTGAATACTCCATGTTTCAGTCCAATTATGCCACCCTCCTCTCTGTGCATGAAATAGTATAGTCTAGGCCTCAGTGACCCATTGAAGAGGTTACTACTAAACTCTCCCCTGAAGATTTCTGTAAAGCAGGCAGAAATATTAATAACTGATGACATCTGCAAACAAAATTTATATTTAAAGTACAGCAAATGCTATGCTGATCAATAATGAACATTGCATATACCACGTAATATTATCAGTTCATCAGTACGTTGTGTGCTGTGTTCTAGTGGCTCTATAACTCTTTTTCTTTTGTTTTTAAGCAGACTTTTCACTCTTTCTCAACGTTACCTTTCTTCTTTATGCTCTGGAATGATCTCTTGTAAAGCATTCCTGCAGTGGATTTTGCTTAACCACATGGGTTGATGAAATGGGGCAGGGACAAGAAGTAATTATACAAAGGGTGCTGTTATTCCATGCTGCTTGTGAGCATGCACCATGTAGTTAAGCCTCGCAGAGGTGTCTAGTTTTGCCCTATTCAGGGAAATTACCTTGGGTTTGTTTTTCATTTTGTAAGCCAAGCTCCTAGCATCACCCTTTTCACGCTCACGTTTTTTCTACAGGTTGTTTCTTTAAACTCCAAGTCTGTGATGAGATTGATGGGTGAATAACTGGTCTATTTCCTGCTGCTTTCAGACTGATTATAAACACATCTTCAAAAATGAAAGAGATGAACAGACAGAGTTGGAATATGCCCTCATCAAGGTCAAGGTGGCTACTGAGTTCCACTGTGCGTTGGTATGGGCTAATCTAACAATAGCTGCCTCTGCACTACTATTTAATAAAAATTCTTATGGTTTAGGAATATTCAACCATCTGTGTGATATATCAGGCAGAAAAAGACTTTGCAAACTTAAATGACAAAATGAAAGCTGGACGGGTTTTGCCTTGAAATGTAAAAATTCATAATCTGAACCACAGAATGAAATCAAGGAAAGAGGGCAATAAAGGTGGTATTTTAGCTCTCTGGAAGCTTGTGAAATTAACCCTGTATGATCATTGTTCCTATCTACATCTGATCTATGCAGGATTAATACACTAAAACAAATGCATCAAAAGGCCCAACCCTATGGTTAATGCCTTATATTCCCACATAAACATCTCGGATGCAATTTCAAGGCTCAGTCAGATTCCTCCTGGGCCACTGTTCCTTTTCAATTTTGTTCACATTTTGATAATGACATATCTATTCAGGATGCTCTCTCTTATCCAGAGAAATCCCTGAGCATTTTCCAAATGGATTGTAAGGAACATTTTTTTTTACTAGGGTACACTTCACCCACAACTATGGGGTGGAACACAACGGGTGTTGAATAACACACAGCAACACCACTCAAGGGCTTGTAACAGAAAGAAATCTCTTACCCATCTGTATTTACAATGGGTAACTTAGATAGAAGGAGTGCAATTGGCCAAATTACACTTTGGCCTGGATACTTAGCATCTCTCCGTTTGTGAAAAGTATCGCTGAAAATTTAATGACAGTGTTTTGCATACCATCTCTAAGAAGGCACCTCCAGTGGTAAAGGCTCCTGCATACCCAGTTATGGCATTCGTTCAGTTGTAATGCCAAGGGAAGCATTCTCGTGGATCACTAATGCTACTTTCTGCATGCAGTACTTGGGTTTCTGTCATAGGGTGTATATACCCAAGGTTGGCCTGGCACCCAAGGGGTTAAGGCAAGAACTGCCAGCCAACACTGATTGCCAGTCTCACAGCAGCTGGGAAAATAAAAGAGCTGGGAAGCAGGCTAGTGGGGTGGCTGCCAGAGGAGTGAACAGGCTGGAGATAGACATTCCTGCCAGCAAGCTGCTCAGAAGCTGTCTGGGGAGGGATGACTGGACCTACAGGCTAGAGAAGCCTGCAGAAACAAGGGAGGTAGGAAGGAGCTTAGGGCACAGAAGGAGGAATGGCTGAGGCTTCATTCTGCCTGCCTAGTTTAAGGACCCTGAGCTGGAACCCAGTGGAGGATGGGCTGGGCTGGGCTTCCCTTCCCTTCCCTACTGACTCCTGGGAGCCTTAAGGACTCAGTGTTTGCAACCCCTTGAGCACTGGGAGGAGCTGACCCCAACAACTATAAGGGGGGAACCTGCACATGCCAGCAGGACTAAGGCTAACACCCTCCATATGCCAGAATGGGGCTACCTTAGAGACTAGTGCAAGAGGAGCTGCCTGCCTGCCTGCCCCATCAGATGGAGTGAGCTATTGTACAACACTCCATCAGGCCAAATGGGGCACTGTTGTATTGGCACACCCGCCCACAGTCTCCAATCTAAATACAGCTCAATGCTGTTTGGCCTGTGGGATCCTAGATCAAGGTCCTATGACAGCAGAAAGACTTCATGTATTTGTCTCACCTGTTGGCTTAATAGGGGGTCTTGTCTTGTGGGGAATTCTTAATTTGTTTCTGATCCTTTTATCTTATTGCTCTGGGCTTTGATAAAGTCAGTGGATGAAAAAACAATCATTAACCAGCCATACCACCATGTGCTAAAGCTTGTGATCACAAAGTAATAAAGGGTGAACTTTATCAGAACACCTATAGGAGAATGCCACAGAAAAGAAAAGGAGTGTCTCTCTCTTTGTTTTGCTTTTAATGTGCATCCTACAGCAGCCCTTCCCTCATTTGCTACTGAGCGTCTTCCTTCATTTCTAGTTGCACAGCTTTGCCCACCTTGTTATTTATCTGGGTTTGGAATGTTTCTCTTGATTATCTTTTTAAAAGATAAACATAAAGGAAGTTTATATTTGAAGCTTATTACTGTTAGGGGTGGCTCAGCCTTGATTATCAAATGAGGCACACCTGGGTGGAATCAGGTAATTCACTATAAAGGGCAGCAGGTAGCTGAACTGAAGGGGGAAGTTCAGTAGAGTCTGCAGTAAGTGAGGACAGGCTCCTGCAGGGAAAATCCTGAGGCCATTCGTTCAGGGGAGGTGCCCTAGGAAGGGAGGCCTGGGGGAGACCTTTACCAAGTAGGGGGAAGGGACTGCAAAGGCTCCAATCAGGAAGACCTGGGAGGAGGATAAGAAAACTTCTGTGGATTTTGTACGGATTTTAAACCCAGTCCTCAAGGAGGGGTATCTTTGACCAAGAAATAGCCTGTGTGAAGTTTTCTTTGAACTTTTCAAGAGGGAAACTGAGGCAGGCTGCCTGTAATGTGACCCAAGGCCATGAAGTGACACACTGAAGGTTGCTGGCCCACTACACTGCAACACAAAGGATGAGGCTATAAGCACAGAAAACAGGCTATTTAAAATTCAGTTGGGGCAACAGCAACATTTACTATGACTCCTGACATATAGATATTGCAATAAAAGGTCTTTTACTGTGTTATCACTCCAAAGTGGGGAAAATGACAAACTGTTTGTATCCTTTTCTTCAATTTTAACTGTGCACAATTAAAATTGCATGACATTTTTGAAGAGGATAAGGCTGCTGTGGAAATCTTCTCTCTAGATTTCCTACTGTTCCTCTCATCAGCCATAATGTTGAGTTAACATACTTTGGTATAATAGTAATAGCTTTTGTGGACTGCTAACATGGATCCCCAGATGGTATGAACTGGGAGTATTGCAGAAACAGCATACTTAATCTCTGGGAGAAAGACCCTTTTGCATTTCTCTCAAATGGCCTGTTGTGACTGACTCTTGCAAATTGCTGGGCCTGGAACACTGCTAATGCTTGGAGAAATAAAAGTGAGTGTTTGTCTTCCTTTTAGAATAAGGGAACAGGAGTGAGGAATTCAGGCTTCTACGCTGGGCTCAACTAATGATGAGTGTTACCTTGGGCAAATCCCTGAAGATAAAATGCTCAAATGTAGTTGACTAAGATTAAGCCTCTAAATCCATATCTACATAATTAAATAAAAGTGGCCTGATTTTCAGAGGTACTGATAACCCACAGTTCCTACTGTAATTGATTTAGAAATGCAGGTTTGAAAGCATTGGTCTATGTGCCTCAGCTTGCGTTAGGGTTTGTTCAAATAATTAAGTAATAAGTCAAATAAAAAAATCAAATAAGTAATTCCCACAATGCCTTGTGCGTGTTTAATCATCATAACACTCTTGTACTTAAGGTATAATTTTTGTTATATCCTTTGGAATCTGAGCAGGATTGTTAGGTAAAGAGATTCACTAAGTAACCCACCGCTGGACTGCCAAACTTTGTAACTGACAATCAGACAATATTCCCTTGAAGTTGTACAAGGCTAAAGCTTAGGCTAACTACTTTTGACAAAAAACAAAACAAAACAAAAAAAAACACACACCACACAAACTCCAAGCAGGAAACCTCATAAATAAATAAAAAAGGCCTAAAGGTGTCTTCAGAAGACCTCTTTGCACAGTCAATATTACCTTGCTTGTGTATCTTCCACTGTAATTTGTAAAAGATCCACCACTATCCCTTGCCCCCGCTGCCATTTGTAACTAATGGAGCTGGAAAACTCGAATCCTTGAATGCTTTTATCTACCATGTCCTACTAATTTCTTTGGCAACGTGTGATATTAATAGGGGTAAGAACAGCAAAGTTCCCAGGAACTGAAATACATTGAGAAATTGCCATGATTGAAACAAACAATATTGAAAAGGAAATAAAAATGCTTAGACAGGGAGAATGTGAAATCCCATTAAACACAATGTAATTACTATTGAAAGTAGTGTTACTTGCCCCTCTTTTCCCTGATCAGCTATGAATCATTTGATTTCATTGGAAGCCAGAAGGAAAGGTTTTTATTGAGCATTTTTGCTCTTTGGATAACCCGTGTTTCTGAGAGGAATGAACGGAAATATGTTTTGGGGTTTTTTTACATGCATTGCTGGAAAGATTTTTAGAAAAAGATAGGCAAATAGCAATGAAGAGCCTTAATGCTGTAAAGAAAATTACTTAGCGGCAGGTTTTGGTTTTAAGCCATGTGATGTGTTTGGGAAAGGGAAAGAGAAAGGCTATGTTGCAGTGGGAGCTTGCAGATTCTGCTTAATTTAGCAGTTATCCCTCCATCTGTTTGTGTACTCTTATGGCCTGCATCACTACAGCGTCCAAGCATCTCATAATTATTGATGGATTTTGCCTTGCAATTCACATGTCAAGTGTGACGTACCCAGCAAAGCAGTGTAAAAGGCACGCTAAGTTAGAGAGCTGTGTCCCCTTAGCTCTCTAACTTAGGGTGCCTTTTACACTGCTTTGCTGTGAGAAATACCACTTCTAGTCTGCTCTCACACAGCCTCCAGCATGTAAGTTACTTCCAGTTATGTTGTATGAGTGCTGTAGCCAGCCACTCTTGAATTACACTACAGAGCAACACCACCAAACTCCCAGTCCCAGGCTTCCCCAGAAATGTATGTCTTGTACTGCCCAGCTCTCTCCTAGACAATATAAGCTCATATAAAGTTGGTCATTTTATTAATAGAAAATGATATGCACAAATCCTATTATCCCAAATGGAGTTTCCCCAAACACTTCAATCCAAATGCAGTGGTTTAGATAAAACAAGTTTATTAACTACAAAAGGATAGATTTTAAGTGAATATAAGTAATGAGGCATAAAAGTCAGAATTGGTTACAAGAAAAATAAAAATAAAACTCAACTGATGCTTAACTTAAACTAGAGTGAATTCAAAGCAAAGCCTTTCTCGCCACATGTTTCAGCAGTCCTACCGACTGAACATCTTTCAGTCAGGATCCCTCCCCACAGTCTAGTGCTGCTTCCTTTGTTTTTCAGATGTTGTGGATGCAGTGGGCAGAGAGAACGGGAGGGATCATTTGGGGGCATCTGCCCTCCCTGCTTATAGTTCTATCCCTTCTTTGAGAAGCATCTCCAGCTGAGGTTCAGTAGGAAAAGTCTGCGTGGACAGGAACCCCAAGATGTTTCTTCTTAAGATGTAGATTTTTTTTCCACCCGAATGTCCCCTTTCCTGCCAATGAATCAGCATTTCTCAGGTGATGGCTCGTTTGACTTTGTCTAGGGCTGAGGCATCAGCTTGCCCTTTGTCTCTGAAGAACTGGTCTGGCCACTCCCCAGACTTTGAATATGTCTCCATAACACCATATGGTGGAATCTTTTAACTTTACATGCAATGTTGCAGCACATTTAATCAGGACAGTATTGACCAGCGATTTATGAGTTTTCCTATGATACCTCACAAGACATACTTGAACAAAGTATATTAGAATAGTGTGCAAGGGGTGAATACAGGGGATAGACAGTCACATGAAGTAGGAAATTGCTATTCTCATTTTACACATGGAGAATTGAGTGGGGAGGGTAAAGGTATGTGTACACAAGGATAAAAAACCCTATGACTGGCCTGGGTTAGGTAATTCTGGCTTGGGCTCCAGGGCTGAAAAATCACTGTGTAGACATTTGGGCACAAGCTGGAACCCAAGCTCTGGGACCTTGCAATGGTGGGGAATCCCCAGAGCTTAGGCTTCAGCCTGAACAGCTACCCAGTGATTTTTAGCCACAGTTGTGCCATGGGTTTTTTAATCCTGTGTAGATGTACTCTGAGTGACTTTCCTGGTCAAACAGGAAGTCTGTGGCTGAGCCAGGAATTAACTCCAACTCTCCTGAGTCTAAGTCCAGTGCCCTACCTCCTAGACTATCCATCATCCTCCTGAAAAATATTAAATGCATTCATTTAAATTTTGTAATTATCAAAATTGTCCTCATTTTACATTCTGTAATCTTTAAAATCTCTTTTTTAATCAGTAGAAAGTATTACAGCTAAGCAACCTGTAATTCAATAACAATGAGAAATGTGTAACTGATTATTTAAGCAATGTGTCTCATACTGTATTACCTTAAATGTTCTCCTAGCCCATACTAGCACTGGCCACCCACTCATCTCTTAGCAGTCTGGTCTGCTACACCAGTTGCGCCCACCTTTGCTACATTAGAGGATTTCTTTAGTCTTTCTCCACAGTTTTCTTGCAAATGGTTTCCAGTTCCTTAACAGCTGCTCCAGTCAGTCCAGAATGCCCTGATCTGGTGTTTTCTAGTCTAGGAACTACTATGGAAATGGATGATCCTATTTACCCAGACTGTGATCACAAACCCTTATTATAGCTGATTAAATAAGCAGGGATAGATGGGGGCAATACTTGGATAAAACCTTTTATAGTTTCTCCATCCCCTGTCAATGTTAGTTTACCTGCTGCAGGATGTGGTAGTGAAGATCTTCCCTCTGAGTCTGCACTAAATGTAATACCCAACATGTTGATAGGCATACTACTGGGGATACTAACTTCTGGGTGAGACATAAAACTAAAGTCCTTTTGATCACACAGAATGACCCAACAGGTGACTGAAATAGAGGCTAGATAGTGAGAACCCTGCAAAATGATGTCTTCAGAAAAGCCATAATGTAAATAACTTAATTTTATGGCTTGCCCCAATTTTATGCCACCCTGAAGAAAATATCTGTCATTCTAAAAATCACTAGACTTCTGCTTTAGCAGTATATTTGTTCTTCACCCATCCAATCACATTTCCATGGGCTCCCCATGTAGTGGTTCAGAAAGAAGAGAAGGAAGTAGTAGAGCAGGCAAGCATTTTTTGTTTTGACAGAACACTGCATAAGGAGCAACAAAATGATGAGCACCAAAAGTGTCAGAATTAGAAGTTTTTTGACATAAGTCAAAACTGTAGCAATAGGAATCTCTGTTCTAGAAACCAAAAATTGTAGGGCAGGCCTGAATTTTCCAGATGTCCTAAGAACAAATTGTGATGCTGGCAGACCAGGAGCCAACTCATACCAAGGGCCCCAAATCTCAATTGAACACTGTCAAATACATAGCTGAAATCAGTCTGGGACACCTGCATGTTTTCTTAAAATAGGTATTAGAATGATAAGAACGTGTTTAGACTTTATTAAATGCTTGTGAATTGTCACATGCATTAAATCTCAGTTATAATGTCTGTATCCCATATTGTAGGGTAATATTTGAGCATGGTCTTGTGAGCCTTTGTAACTGTAAGTCAGTAGACAGGAGAGAGACAATGAGTTTGAAATAACATCTTCCATTGGAAACTAGTATGTCCTGCCTGACAAGGAAGGCCAATTGACTCGAGACTAGAGTGGAACATCAAAGAGGACAAAATACTTTGTTTGTTCTCCTCTCCCCACCTCCCTGGTAGCTCATAAAGATGAGTCTTGAAGTGAATGCCTCCCATTAGTCAAAATTGCAGCTCAAAGCAGAAGTGGGGAAGAGTATAAAATCCCATGGCGAGGAACTGTATCTTTATGTTACTTGGATGCTTGGGGGCAAGGATTACTAGGCATCAGCAAAAGATCTGCAGTGCTTAGCCTAGTTAGCCCAAAAGGATGTATAGAAGCTTCTATAATAGCAAACTCTATTACTTTTTGAAACATAACATTGGAACCTATTTGTGTGTAATATTCTTTAACCTTGCAAATAACTCTTGTTTCCTTTTCCTATATAATCTTTACATAGTTTATTATAGGCTTAGCTACAAGCGTTGTCTTTTGTGTGAGATCTAAAGTGTAATTGAGCATCCCTGTGGGACTAGGAGGAACCTGAATATTACTGAGATACTTGGTGTAAGAGACCATCTAACTAACAGGTAACCTTGCTTAGTTGGCAAGTCCAATCAGACTACTCAAGAGGACTGTTTGCCACTCCATGTTAAGACAGTTATAGTGCCTGAGGAGTTTATACTTGCTTGGTGAAACCTAAGTATAGAACTTGTAACCAATCTGTGGTTTGTGCCCTGCTTCTTAATCTGCCCTGAGGTTGGTACTCATGCCCTGGAGCCACTGCTTGACAGCTCGATACTGGTGTGGTCTTGTCAGAATTCACATGCAACAGATCAATTAAGCATATAGATCATAACCCCAACCCTGTTAAAAGTTTAAGCTTGATATTGAGCATTTTAAAGGCTAAAGAATATTCATAATGATTGAACCACAGTCAAATGATGGCCTTGTGAGAAAAGAACTTGAATAGTTATGTTAGGCAAGTCCCCTCTCCAATTTAAAAGTCTCAGTCCAGGAACTGAGAATGTTGGTCATAAGTGTGTTGTTTTTTAAACCAGCTTCCAGGGCAAAAAGAGGTGGTGGATTTTAAGGCCTCTGCTGCCCCCGGCACTGCAGAGGAGGACACCGTAGTGGATCTGCCCTGATTGCAGCACCTGAGAGTCCAGAAAGAATGTGAGCACCAGAGACTGGTGGTGGAATTGTGGATGAGGGAGACTGAAGCAGCTGAGGCAACTAAGAAGAGAGCCCACCAAAGATCCATGGCAAATAGCAGCAGTCAGAGATAATGAAGAAGCTGAGGAGAGGGCACACAGAAGGAAGCTCATAACCTGAGCTGTAATGTTCTAGAACAATAAAAGGGGCTTCCCCAGCCAGGGAGTACACCCACAGACAACACAAGGGATTGGGAGAAGGTCTGCTCTGTTTATAAAGAAACTGATTGTATAGAGGATTTCAAGGGTGGACAAGAGAGACTATGTGGGATGCATGATATCTCAGCAGATAAACAGATGCCTATCCTCTTAACCAGATTAACTAGGAAAGCCGAGCAAGTTTTTAATGACGTGAAGGAGGAGGATGCCAAGATCCCAGAGACCTATCCACTGAATTGTAGAAACTTCAGAATCTAGCAATGTCAGCCGTGTTAAATATGAGCATAAAATGTGTAATTTTATGAGAGAATGGGAGTGGGGGCTGAAGGTGATTATGGAAGACCAGGAGCAATTGCTATGGATAATTGCAGATGAGGTAAAGGCAGTCAACTGTGACAAAAAACCTTCCCATTTTAGAGGCTGCAGAAATTGCTGGTATTGTTGAATCAAGGTCTCATGTGGGGCACAAATCCCTGGGAAAGAGAAATCCCCACGGGAGATTGAAAATAAACCTAACCCCAACTTTAGCTTCCCTTGGGGTTTTTAAATCAGTGTTTAAAGCCCCCTACCATAAAGGAAGGCAGTCTGGTTTTATATGTCCTGGAGACCTGCCATGATAAATTGTCCAAAATATAAGGTGACCCCAGGAGCCACATCCCTCCTGCCACAGTGAATGCCATTACCATTACTCCAGAGGCAGCGATAGAGCAAGAGAAAATCATAGAAGAAAATATTAGGACTGAACCTTGGGAGGGTAGTGAGGAATTTATTAAAAATGCTAAGGTAAATAGTATTGATTGTCTCCCTCCAGTCCTCACAATGTTCCAAATCATTTGGTCAAGGAGAATTTGGTAAGATAGGATGACACTTTTCCTAGTTTAAAATATATTAGCTTTTACCAACTTCCCTGTAACTGTACCATTGGCTGAGGTCTACCTCAAATTTGAGGATTTTAAAGGAGATATTGTGGGCATAGGAATCTACTGCCTGCTGATGTTTTAACCATGTCTAAGCAGGTTAATATCATCATACTTTTTCTGGCTGCAAGTTATAGTTTTACCTCGCCTACCTTGTGTGTGGACAGCAGGGGGCCGTGAGGGGGTTGTGCCTTGCTTCTTAACAGTCTGCCTTGAGTTTGGTACTCATGCTCTTGAGCCACTGCATGACAGCTTGACACACAAAGAGGCATCTGGAGGAGAGCAAGAAGGTTGGGAGCATGTGGTAGGAGCAGATTGACAAAGGGCAGAAAGAGATGTAGGTCAGCCATGAGTTCAATGGAAGTGGAGATGAGGACTGGAACACTAAGGAAGATAGTCTAGTAACAAGAATAGAAAGCTGAATGGCAGCCAAAAAGAGACTGAAAGTTAAGCTGCAGTAGTCATTGGTAGTATCCAGGAAGAAAAAGTCTAGGAGATGAAAAGATGACCACTCGGTAGCAAGTGGAAGTTCTAGGTGAAAATGTTAAATTGAGCACTATTATCCAAACACCACTAACAAGCTCAGAGTATATTCTTCCTATTACACTTTGAAAGTCTAATATGGAAAATGCTTTGTTCTGGTGAATTTTGAGCACAATGCAGTAACTCGTAACAAAGAACCAGTTAAAATATCTGATATTTAATTAAGTATTCTAAAATGGCTCCATGTGATCTGACTCTTTATTCCAGTGGGGGAAATAAGTTTGTCTCCTGGCCCATACATTAATTGTTTGAAGTGTTCCTCCAGCATTGCTGTCACTAAAGGCTTGCCACGGAAAGTGCAGACCCCTTCCCACATTACTCTTCATGCCTAGGATTCTACTAATGAAACACATACTCCACACAGACTGAGACAGCAGTCCCACATGGATCCTTCTCCTAGAAGAGCCATGAAAACAGATGTGAATAGGAATAAGAAACAGTGAAGACCTTTTTCCTCTATCTACCACAAGAAAATAAGTTACTTGTTTTCTAATTTGTTAGGAAAATCTGATTTTATTGCCTGATTTCCCCCCCACCCCCATATCATAGAGAGACAATAGTCTCTTTTCTGAATGTTAGCTGAGCTACAGTTGTAACCCATTGGTCAAGGTGTGTTGTGTCCCCTTTTCTACCTGATGAGTCTGTTTACAGCTTTGAGTTGACTAGCTTCTCTAGCTGAAGTTGTAGATAACTCTTGTTTTTAAATCTCTGGAGGTCCCTAGTTCAATCCTCTGTGACAGCCAAGATGGTAGCCCTTACACTACGACCATCCACCACTCCATTACCCTGGTAACCCTTAAAATAGGGAAAATAAGTAAAACTGCTTACTTCCTACTCAGGAAGGCTGGAATTGTGGAGTGCTACACCAAATGAAAAGCAAGAGGAACAGTTCTTTGAACTAAGTAGGAACTAAAGATCCAGGGGGGGAACAAACACTCCTGGATGGGGAAGTAGTGGTGTTCTCATCCTTCCTTCATTTCCACCCCATTCCAATAACTGTGGTTTCAGAGGTCCCTAAACAAACCAAGATGGCCAAGGGATGGCCAGAACCCCCCTGTGCTATGCATTTCTTTGAAGGCCTCTTCTCAGACAAGAAAATGAACACTTTAACAGACCACCCTCTCATGATGAAATCTGAAGGTGAGTAGGCACAGTTGATATGCAGAGGGCACTGTGTGCTCAGAAACACTCTGCAGCTGCAGATAAAGCTCTCACTGGGTGCTGTCTCAAGAAGGTAAGCAACACCTGTCCTGATAGTCCTCTGCTGCCCACAGCCATCAGCATGCAGGTGATCCTAAAACTCTTCTTGCCATAACATAGGAGATTTTAGCCAAATCTAAGTGTTTTATTTAATTTGAGTGTGTCCTTTTGTAATAGTTCTGTGTTGTCCAGGCGCCAAAATCTGTGCATTAGTAACTGGTGTGTGTTATATACACGTGTGTGTATATATAAAATGTACATAAGAAACATTCATATGGCTGCCTAGTAAAGGAAGTGTGATTGTTTTCACAATACCCAGAACATATTTTAGCAATAATTAGTGGTGATTGTACAAGGTTATAAACACCTTCCAAATGCCAAACACACACCCAGGCTGTAAGCAAATATTTAATTAATGCCATAGCACAATCTTATTTGTAGCCAAGTTACTCAACACCACTCAAAACAACTTCAAACAGCAGAGCTACTGCTCTATTCAGTATGCAAATATTTTGCTTGCAGTAATAAAGAAAGGGTCCCACATGTTACAAAATGTTAAACTGACACATGCTTTAAAAGAGGTCCCATGGCAGCCGCTCTAGATGGAAACCAAAAAAAACGACCGCAACATAATGAAGCATTTGTGAAGAATTTCACTGGGAGAAAAATCTGCATTTTTCCATCCTAAAGAGCAGATCAGGCAGGTGAGACTAGAGCTCAGGGGATTGAGTCTCTGATGAGCCTTCTTTTTGGAACTGGTTAAGAGCTGGGAAGTCAGTCCAGACCCTAGCTCTCATGTCACAGGTATCTGGATAAAGGATCTGAGTTTGCTTTTCACTCTTTAGTCAAAGTTTAGTTAAATCATCTTCTCTAATGGTATTTGTGTAGATCATTTTGACAGGCAATCTGAAAGTCATTTTTGTTTTTGAAAGCCATCCCTGTAACACTACCCATTTTGTAGTCCTGTCACGCTTGCAAACTAAGCAGGTTTGGGCAGGGGTGGCCCTAGACTAGCTGCCAGCAACTGGTGCCCTAGGCGAACCATGTAATTAGTGCCCCCAAATGCCAAGGGCAGATCTAGGCTGAGGTTTTTGGTAAACTGGGAAACATTTTACCCCTTTTTTCCTTTTAATATTTAAGCATTTTTTTAATCAGAGACTTAATTATTCAGTTTGTGCATCTGTCCATCTATCCAACCAATGTTTCTGAGATGAGATAAAAATAGAGACAAAATTTTCAGAATAGTTTTGTACATGACAGCTGGATGATATTTCAGTCCAATTTCAAATAAAAATGCATTAAAAATATTATTACTACAAATCCAAATAATCCATTATGCTATCCTGCTTTAACTGCCATTACCACCACATCCAAAATAGAAAGAAATAAGAAAACTCTTCAATGAACTTTAACCTGTATTTACAAAACACTCCAAATAAAAAAAAAAGCCTCTGTGCTCTTAAACATGACTTTTCTTGCTTTTAAGTTTTGAAAATTCAGTCACTAGTTCTCTTAGATCCAGTTTTCCAGATATTCATGCTCTATTGACATTGTGGCAAGTCCAAAAAGTCTCTCTTGCACCATTGTTGTATGTTTTTATCAAATTTTAACTTTGAGAAGCTATGTTCCCCACTAGCTATGGAAACTGGCAAAGTTAAACAAAAAAAAACAACAACAACAACACTCATAGAGCTATAAAAATGTTTGGAAAACTGTTTGAGAGTTTATTTTCAAACAAACAAACTTTAGTACTTCTTCAGTAGTGGAATGTTTAAGTTGTCTTGAAAAAGTCTGAAGCTCACTACACAAATCTGTAGCATCAATGTCTTTTGAATTTTCTTAAGTCAATGCCGACTCCCCGCTCTACATGAATTTCCGGCTATGCGACCTTGATGTATATTCGAGTTAGGGTGTCATTAGCATTGCAGCTCTTGCCGCTGGCGGATTCGTTTCATTGTGGCTGAGTCATTGCTTATCAAAATTGTGGAGTGGGCCATCTTGAGCCTATGTTGCAAATTGGAAAAAAAATTGCTAAAATATTATTTATTTTGCAGTAAATAAAAGATGACATAATTTCTCAAATGTAAAGAAATGGATTATAATTCATAACCCCTCCATACACGCATGGGAATTGAAATAATGACATCTTTGTTATTTTATTTGTATTTTTTTTCTTCATCTTTTTCATTTTTTTCTTCATTGATTTTTTTCCTTGAATTTGGCGCCCCATTTAACTTGGCACCCTAGGCGACCGCCTAGTTCGCCTATATGGATGGGCTGCTCCTGTGTTTGAGTGTATTCACTACATGGATGGGAGATTTCCAAAAAAGCGTGTACCCAGTGTGAGATGGTCATTCACTAGGGGGAACTTCCCCGTGAACTAAAATACTAGCATGGCGTTAAAGAGTATTTGAATACTGACGGTTGCTATGTACTGGGCAAAATGTATAACTGAGTTCCTGACCATGTGTGATTTTTCTAGATCTTATAGTACATTTTGTAAGAATTAGTGTTAACTCTGGTGTCTTGACCAAATAACTATTTTGAGTAATTATATTTTACCTAAGCACTCCTAAGAATAGTTAAATCATGTATCTGCAAGATGAAGATAAATCAATGTCTTTCATCATCTAAAATGCTGTTGTATCTATTTAATGTAGGGGTTAAGTGTGCTAAAAATCATCTAGTTCATTCAGTGGTGAAGCTTATTAAAGCAATGAGTATACATAGTAAAACTCAGGAAAGAGATTGGCCCAAGCTCTAAACTTTTATAAAAGCTCATAGCAGGAATTTGAGATCTGGGATGCTGGTTTGGGGCCCATTTCTGGTCCAGAATAATTGTTCAGTCCATCACAGACTTCCTAAATGGAGTCTGCTATCGCCTGTCTTTACAATACAATGGCCTACCAATATACAATACCCACCCTCTGGAAAACAATGGACATTGAAATACACATTTTCAATAGAGGAACCTATGTTGCACCCACATGTAAATCTGGAATGGCAAAGTTGGGCTAAATTATGTTCATAAATGGGTCTTTAATGCTAACATTCAGAATTACAGCAATCCCAGTGGTGTTTTGACTATAGGCAGAGCTCACAAAAGAATAGACACTTGCATAAGCAAACTAAAAACCAACTACAGAAGAACAAACCAAAACTAGTATGTCAAATATATCTTCAAGCTTAGGGCAAAAAGCAGGAGACCTACTCGTGTCAAGTGTGACCAACTGGCCACGTGCAGCAGCCCTCCAGCATTCACAATATGGCCTGGCATGGAACTCAGCACTGTCATAGGAATGTTTCCATGTGCACTTCTGTATAACCATTGTAAGTGAAGTAGCCAAGCATACAATGATCTGCTTCTGTTTGGTTTTGGTATTCTGTTGGAAAGATTTATTAAGGATAGCGGTTATAGATGGGCTAAGAGCAGAATGGAAATAACGTTCTATTCTGTAACAACACTGAGTCCCATATAGCAGTGTGTGTTTGTTTGTCCACCAGAAGTAATAAAGCTTCATAATGACTTCATTCACAATATCCACAGCTCTTACTTCCTTTCACACAGCTAACCTCTACAGTCTTGTTGTTTCTTCCTTTTAGACAGCATGAGAAGATCCCTTCAAAGCCTTTACAATATCATCATTATTGGCTAGAGCACCAGGTGTTCACTATCGTAAACTGCCCAGCCTTGGTGCATCTCCTGAGATGTCTTAAGGGGCTGATTAATGTTTACAGCAGTGTCTTCACTCTAAAGAAACCTTAGTGTCAAGGAGAATCAGGCCCTGAGAGGCCAAATTGCTACTTCAGAAGTGAGATTTAATTGTCACTTAACTGCTTCACCCCAACCAACAACCACCAGCATTGCCATTTTATGTAGATGTTTCATTGATTTCAATGGAAAGTAGAACTGTGACTGGTGTGTTTGACAGCGGTGAAGAAGAATGCAATGTGATTCACTGATGCAGTATGTCAAGGGGTTGCAGGTGCTCATAGTGTTGTTAAGGTTTCTCATTGTGAGACTATTTTAATTTGCTTATAACTTTGTTTTGGACTGAAACTTTCCATGCTAGGTATCTGCCTCAGGCTGAATGGTTTGATTGGTGGGTTGGGTTGAGAATTTCAGCCAAAACTTGTCAGTCATTTTCAGAGAATGAAGCTAGAGGAAAATGTTACTTTGTCCCTATGTTAAAGAATTTTGGTGATGTCACTTTTGAAAAGTTCTAGTGCCCCCATGCTTTAGAGCAAGAAGTTTAAAAATTTCTCTTTACTATAGTTTCAACCAATTTGCCTGATACTGAAATTAGGCTTACAGCCTATAATAGTCAGGAACACTTCTAGAGCCATTTTGAAACATAGGCATTACATTAGTTATCCTCCAGTCATCTGGTACAGAGGCTGATTTAAGCAATAGGTTATATACCACAGTTAATAGTTCTGAAATTTCATATTTGAGTTCCTTCAGAACTCCTGGGTAAACAACATCTGGTCCCAGTGACTTATTTTTATTTATGGGGTTTTTTTGGGGGGGGGTTGGTTCTTGTGGGGATTATTGGTCCAAAATCTCCTCTACTGACCCCTCAATCTGGGACAGTTCCTCAATTTGTCACCTAAAAAGACTAGCTCAGGTGTGGGGCTCTTCCCCATATCATCTACAGTGAAGACTGATGCAAAGAATTAATTTATCTTCTCCACAACAGTCTTGTCTTCCTTGTGTGCTCCTTTATCACCTCAATCATCCAGTGGCCCCACTGATTGTTTGGCTGGCTTCCTGTTTCTGATGCACTTAGTTTTTGTGTCCTTAGCTAGTTGCTCTTCAAATTCTTCCTTGACCTGCCTTATACTTTTACATTTGACATGCCAGAGTTTATGCTCTCTTTTTCAATTTTTCCTCAGTCAGATTTGACTTCCAATTTCTAAATGATTCCTTTTTGCTCCAACCGCCTCTTTTTTTTAATCTATTATTAACTATGATTTTTTGGTCCTTTTACTGTTTTTATTTGAGGTATACATTTAGTTTGAGCCCCTATTATGGTGTTTTTAAATAGTCTCCATGCAATTTGCAGGCATTTCACCCTTACAGCTGTTCCTTTTAATTTCCTCATATTTGTGTAGTTCTCCTTTTTGAAGTGAAATGCTATGGTAGATTTCTTTGGCATTTTCTTCTTTACAAGGATATTAAATATGATTTTATGTATTACTGAGTGGTTCAGCTATATTCACCTCCTGAACAAGATCATGTGCTCCCCTTGTGAGTTCCAGGACGTTGCTCCAACAAGAGGCCATTTATGGTGTTTAGAAATTTCATCTCTGCAGCCATTCCTGAGTTGAGGTATATCCAGTCAACATGAGGATAATTGAAATCCCCTCTTACTATTGGGGTTTCTGCCTTTGTAACCTCTCTAATCTCCCTGAGACTTTTACAATACCATCACTATCCTGGTTAGGTGGTCAGTAGTATATTTCTACTGCTATGTTTTTATTGTTCAAGCATGGAATTTCTATCCATACACTGTGGTTTAGTGTGATTCATTTAAGACTTTTACTTCATTTTAATTTCTTTTTAATAACTGCTTTCTTTCATATTTGAATTTCTGCTTTCTTTCTGCCACAGAGTTCCTGTGATGCTGGGCAAATCACTTAAAGCAATCTTTTTAGAGGTGGTCACTAATTGGGTAGTACTCATTTTCTGGCTCCCTGACTTCAGATTCTTGGGCCTGATTTTTCAGAACTGCTGAGCACTTGCAGCTGGAACTGAACTCAGTGGGCACTGGGCTTTGAACATACCAAGTGGTGTATATAATACTAAATACTCTGAAAAATTAGGTCCTAGGCATCTCTGCTTTGGCACCCAAATAAATAGATACTTTTAACCTTAATCTTGGTGCTTCAGTTCCCCATATGTAAAATGGAAGTAACGCTCCCTGGCGTCATAGCAGTGAGACTAAATTATTATTTGTGAAGCACTCAGATACTGTAGGGATGAATGACTTAGGAAAACCCCTGAGGAAATCAATAATGCTGTCTTCAGAGCACAGTTTTGATAGTATGCAGTACATAAAACCTGGGGCTACATATTGAACAATGAGGAAAATATAAAATATTGAATATCTGGTCATAAGGCGAGTATGGTCCACTCAGTGCACTATATGAGGCAGGAGTCCTGTAGAAAACATAGTTTGTGATTCTGTCATTGAAGAATGCATCTGATGACGTGAGCTGTAGCTCACGAAAGCTTATGCTCAAATAAATTTGTTAGACTAAGGTGCCACAAGTCCTCCTTTTCTTTTTGTCATTAAAGACTATATCATAATGAATACCGACAAGAGTCCCAATTAAGATTTCACAGGCAACCTTAATTCTGGCATACAATTATGTGAGTGCTTGACTTTGCAATCTTAATATTCTTTTAACTTAGTTGTTTGTGTGTAATATCTATAGCCATAGCACATCCACCTACCATCTTCCTGCTGGTTGAACTTGGGAAGTACAAGAAGTTAAAAATACCCACTTTGTTTCCATCTTTACTTTAGATGGAGGACACATACCATGGAGGTGTGTCTGATTTGTGTGTGACTATGTCTAGAGCAAAAAAAAAAAAAAATAAAAAATAAAAATAAAAAAAGCAAAGGAACAGAGTTTGTATCCATCTCCCCTCAAAAAAACCCCCAAACCCCAAAAAACAACCCCAAACAGAAGAGAGGGATATTTATGTATCTGTCACACATGTGGCCTGAATTTCAGAAGTGAAGAGCAGCTCTAAATATCAGGCCAGTGACTCCTCTTCATGTGTCTAGGAGCTATGCATATGCACATCTGGTGAAGACAATAGGCTATGCAGTGTCCTAACCTCTGCTTCTTAAATACTCTAGCTCATTATCTTGTGTCAGCTGTGAGGGGTTGAGAGGGAAATGTTTCTAAAGGAAAGGTTTCCCCTGGGCCAAAAATATTTGCATTGATGCAGGCTCTGAAATAAATGTTTCGTAGTCTATTCACAATGATCACTAAATGAATGTGCAGTATGTGTAAGTGAGCATACCAAGGCTTGCGTCATTCCATAAATGTGTTCAACTAGCCATGTGCTGGAGGAAGGGAAGCAACTCTCTAACTGCCATGCTGAACCACTTGAGTGGGAATGAGTCCCTTCTTTGTTTCAAGTCAATCCAAAGTGAAACCTCATGTCCTGGAAATAGGAAGAAACACCATCACTTCTCTGAGAAGCAACATCTGGTCAAGTAACCAATGGATGAGATGGAAATGACTACTCTGCAGCTGTAGCTTTGCCACATTTTTTTTCTTACAGAAAAATCAACAGCCCTTTCCTTCCCTGCTTCCTACCTAATGCCTCAGAGAGTATTAGGTAGGAAGCTGCTGGTTTAGATGCTATGAGGGAGGGAGGGAGTTCTCTTCTAAGAAGAAGTTTTAGCAGATTTGGGGTAGCAAGCGCAAATCCAGGGAAGACTCATTTCATCCTGGGGGAAATGGGAGCTTTTGTAAGAGTATGCAGTGAAGGATTAGGGAGCAAGGCTGTGAAAGATAGTGAGGCAGTAACTGCACTATAATGCTGAAATGAGCTTACCCAGTTTACAGCTGATATTTTTCTAATTACACTAAAATCCACATGCTTGCTTGGATTGTGTTGAAAATATCTGTGCCTCTGGAAGAGCCAGCAGTAAGAACTGGAATCTGGGAGGTTCTGTACTGCTGACCTCGCCACACTGCTACTGGAGGCTTTGACTGGGCTCCTATGGAAGAACCCTCTCAGGCTGGACTTGGCAGAAAGTACCCCCAGTAGGACCTGAGTGGCAGCTCCTTACAGCCCACTGATTGGCTGGTACTAGTACTTAAACCAGGAAGCCATGATGGGAAGCTGTCTGCCTCTGCTTGCACTAGATCCTAGACACTGGTTTGTCCTTGGATTTCCTCCTAAATTGCTTAAATTGCTGTAACCTGGCTCCTGACCCCGATATGAGCTTAGCTATCGGCATTTTATTGAATCAAACAAACAGTTCACACAACCCCCTGATACAATCCTTCCAAGCCCAAACTTCTTCTGCAGCCACACCCTGCTCAGCACAGCTGTGGACTGCTGACCTGTTAACAGAGCCCATGCCTTAAAGCGACAGAGCAATGGAAGTGCATTCCAACGAGTTCTGTCTAACCCACATGCTTTGCCCCCACAAAAAGTACTATATTGACACCAAGGTGCATTTTATCTCTTTTTTAGCACTACAGCAGTCCATCTCCCAGGTTCCTTTCCCAGCTTCATCCCTGACCCACCACAAAGACGCCTTGGTCCTCAAAGTTCTGAGCCTACAGCAGCTCTTCTTTTCATAGCTTGACCCTATTCCCTCAGCAGGCATTGCTTCCAGGCTGTGGTCATGTGACCTTCTGAAGATTAGAGGCCCCAAAACACCTGTGTTCAGAGGGACAGAATTTCAAGCAAAGACAGGCTGACCTAAGGCCTGTCCAAGAAGGTACAGAAGGACCGTCCTGTGGCTATGTCTACAGTGCACATCACTGGTGGCAGCTTGTCATGTACAGGTAACTACCATGCCACAGGGAAAAGCAGGTTATGTCCACAGTGCAGTGTGTAGCTACAGGTCAGTGAAAGGTTCTGGCAAGTGGAAGGCTGTAAGGAAAGGCTCAGCCTCTCCCTCCCTATCTCCCTCTGCCTGAGGCTTTCCCCACTGCCAAAGTCTTTTCCTGCAGCAGGGAAAGGCTCCAGCTGAGGGGAGATAGATAAACATAGCAGTGTAGGTGGAAAGGCACGGCTTGGTCAAGTAGAGAGCTGTGCAGGCAAGGGTTAATTTGTGCCAGGGCTGAGCCCCAGCACCTCTAGGCTTTGGTAGTTCATGGCCCCGACAGCTCTGGCTGGGAGGCGCTTAGCACAGGTGGCTCCCGGCCAGCAGTGCAGCAGGGCTCAGGCAGGCTGCCTGCGTGCTGTGGCCCCATGCCACTCCCCGCCAGGGGCCACAAAGACGTGTCAGCAGTCATCTACTTCTGGGAGTGGCGTGGTTCCCCACAGCATGCAGGCAGCCTGCCTGAGCCCTGCTGTGCTGGGCCCCCCCTTATCCTGGGACCCTAGACTGCAGCCACTAAAGTCCCTGCATTAATCCAGCCCTGCACACAGGGCCAATTGCAGAATTAGGGCCTTTGAGTCCAGTCATCATATGGATGTAGAAGGCAAAAGTGTGGCGTTAGCCAGAGTATAGAATATTTAAAAATTGAAGAGATGCTACTCTTTCACTTCAAAGGCCCTTTGACTCACAACTGGCATAGGAGCAGAAGGAGCCGTCAGAATGTAGAAAGGCTCAGCTGGGGCTCGTCTCTTTCTGGGGTGGCAGGGAACCACACCGCCTCACTCCCTTTGGGAATAGCTCTTGTGGGGAATTAGTCCGGCCATGGGAGTCTTCCTCTATGGCCTTAGTGAAGGTACAAATGAACCCAGTGAGCCCAGGCCCTGGGTCAGGGCAGGAGAATGGTGAGTCAGGCACTCAGGCCTTCGGGCAGGGGCTGAGCAGCAACAGTATATAATAATCATAGGCCCAGGCCCTAGGTTCCGAAGGGCCTGGGAGAGGGGGAGACTGCCACCCGCGAGTTGGGTGGCAGCGGGAACACAGGCCCTCCCACTCCACTGCATCCCAGCCTGGGGCCCCAACAGCAGCAGATCCACTGCTGAGTCAGTGGGGATCCTGGCCGCAACATACTGACATGGGTTCTGGCAGAGCTGCAGCCAGACTAGGGCCGGCTGACCCCGGGCTACTTCCAGACTCCCCTTCTTGAGGTACCTGGGTTAGGGTGGTGTCTTCAGGGACATCCAGCACCATGGGTTCCTCGGGATAGCTGGCCAGGTATAGACTCGGCAACTCCTCCGGGTAGCTGGCCAGGAGCAGGCTCGACAACTCCTCTGGGTAGCTGGTGCAGGCCAGTCTAGTCCAGTCCAGTCCACAGGTTTTCCGCAGGCCGCTGGGCTTTCCCACTCACAAGCTGGACCAGAGACATCTGGCCTCCCCGGTGGCTGCTTTTCCAGTGAGCCCTGAGGTTGGGCCTTTATACTTCCGGGGCAGCACCTGACCCTCTGGGGGGCGGGCTCAGAGCTCCCTGCCTCTGCCCACTCTGATGTCCAGAGGGGCTTGTCTCTCTCCGGGGCAGCAGAGAACCACACCACCTCACTACAAAGAGCCTCATGCTTTCCCAAGGCCAAAAATTTCCTTGGTTGTTGCCTAACTAAAGTATTGACACAGCTTGACTGACAAGCCATATTTGCCTTTCAGAGAATAAGTTGATGGTCTTTACATCACAACACAAGATGCAACCTCACCTTCTGTGTGTGAAACCTGTGAACATAAAAAAACAAAAATCCTACACAATAAACACCAGAATATGTTTGCATTAGAGGAAATTGCCCATTAAAGGCCAATTTCCAGGGGCAAGGGTGTTCTATTCAGCCAATCCAGACTTCCACCTCATTTCAATTAGAAGTTAATTTCTTTACATTATTAATAGCAGGCAATAATCCTATTCACTTTTAGTTTGAGGTAAATCTGAACTGATAGTTCTGCTTCCTGTGTTCAGAGGGAGGTCACACAGACCATTGCCATGAAAGTCAACTTTGACTAATCTTTCAGGCTTTGGCAGGCAGCTTGCTGTAAAAAAAATTAACTGAAAAACAAAAGATCCTGAAACAGTGAGGTCTTCCTGAATTCTGCTGCGGCTTCCCTTTCTCCCCTCTAAAGTCTGCTTTGCCAAGGCAGAGTAGACCCTCTGAATGACTGGAAATCATGGAGCAGCAGCATCTTACAATTCTAGTCAGCAAGTCAGAATAGATTTATGATCCTTTTTAATGCCAATATCGACAAGAACAACTTTTCCTACATCTATGGTTGGTGAGGCTCTGCGCACTTGAAAAAGGCTGTGGACATTAGGATTTTAGCCATTGATGTATCTATGCTGATGCAAAAGCTGAGTGCAGATGCTCTGTACTGGTATAAACTGTGACATGCACTGCTGCAGCGTAACCCTGTTTTGAAGTACTGTTGGAAGTCACTGTTGGAAGCTGTACTCTTGGAAGTCACAATTTACATTGGTGCCACCCATCTGCATAGGATCTTCCACATATATGGCTACCCCGTGAGTAAGTAGGATTTAGGAGCATACATTCCATTGACTCTCTGGGACTCATGTTGCTAAATCACTTGAGCACTTTAATGGATAGTGCAATTGCTCTCCACCTCTGAAAATCAGGCCATTAGCTTCTTAAGGGTCTCACTTTTTAGAGCTCCTGCAACTAGGAAATGCAGATGAAAGTTTCTCTTCAGACACTGTATAACATCTAAGAATGGCAGCATGAATGTAAAGTAACATCTCATTTTGCTTCAAGAAAATAAGAAATGGTGGTCGAGTGAGTATAGGCTGGGATTCCATCCTTGATTACATTTGTTGTGACCATTTGTATTATGTTTGGTTTTTCTAAAGGCCATGTCAGGCTCCCGTTGTCTGTATGATGCCTCCCTGTCTAATGCTTTTAGCCATTGGACCATCCTTTCTCTAATTCAGGGGAGAAAGGAACTGCTGTGTCTCAAGCTGAATTGCTTTCATTAAAAAAGGAAAGTGGGTCTTGAAAAGCTTCTATGAAAGCCCCTGAAGTCTTGTCTTCAAATTAAGTGCAAGTTGGTGGCCCAAGCCAGTGTGGTAGGATTTCAGGCCATGAGCAGTATCCTTTAAATAAGCTGCCAGGAGTTGTGTATGTTGACTGCCTCAGTTCCATCTCTGTAAAAAGGGGATAATAGCTCTTCCCTACCTCACAGGGCTGTTGTGAGATAAATACATTTCAAGATTGTTAGGTGCGCAGACTACAGAAATGGGGGCCAGAGATGTACCTTAGATAAAATTCCCGTTAATGGTGATGCTAGAAAAAGCAAGAAATAGGCCCTGTAACATCTAAAACAGACATCAGAGGAAAGACAATGACAGGCTGAAAATGGCTTAAATAATTTTGCATAACAAAGTCACTATTTTTCATTCTCACAGAACCTGCATGGTGCTGGATCTAGAGTGATTTTTAGAGCCTTCTGTTGACTTCAAGGGTGCTTGGATTGGGCCATAACTTTCCTTTGTATAGCCATTTTCAGTGACAGGAATCCCCTAGCATTTTACCTACTAATTTGTAAACTCTCACTTCACCTACTATTGAATGTGAAGCCATTTCTGGGTTGAATGTAGCAGCTGTTTAACAGCCCACAGCAAAAAGTGTAAACCACCTTTTAGAACAGGAAGTGCAAAATAACTGCTCCTACTGAAACTACAGAGTAAATTTAGGTAGGAATAATGTAAATACCAAACCAGAATTTATCCAGGACATCAGGTTTAACACCTTAACCATTAAGAGCCATTAACATCTTATGTGACCTCTTAATAGCTACAAGAGGTACAGGCCTCTACAATGAGGTTTTATATCTCATTGGAGAGGTGGAATCTCCATGGCTGGCCACTGGACGATGCTTGATTGTTGGTTGTGGCTTCTATTCTGGATATAACATTGGCAGATCTTGTAGTTGCAACCATACAAAACTATATATTTTTTCAATCAGTCTGAAAGGAAGACCTATATCATTAGTGTATGTTGAGGAGTAGCAGTTGCTGTCACTAGATCCAAATGACAGAAGCAAGAAAATCTAAGGATTGTGGAGAAAAACCATCATTGTGGGGAAGGCAATCACTGAAATGACATCATCACATGAAAAACTCTATCTTACAGCTCAGAAGATGCATTTGAACATGTAGAGGAAAGGGAAGGCATGATAAGGAGCATGTCAGGGATAAGTTGGAAATTGGAAAATTGGAAAAAGGCAAATATAGTGCCCATCTTTAAAGAGAATAAGGAGAATCTGGGGAACTACAGACCAGTCAGCCTCACCTCATGGAGCAGGTCCTCAAAGAAACCATTTTGAAGCACTTGGAGGAGAGGAAGTTGATCAGGAACAGTCAACATGGATTCACAAAGGGTAACTCATGCCTGACCAACCTGATTGCCTTCTATGATGAGATAACCGGCTCTGTGGATATGGGGAAAGTGATAGACGTGATATACCTTGACTTTAGCAAAGCTTTTCTTACCGTCTCCCACAATATTCTTGCCAGCAAGTTAAAAAAGTATGGATTGGATGAATGGACTATAAGGTGGATAGAAAGTTGGCTAGATCATCAGGCTCAATGGTAATGATCAATGGCTTGATGTCTAGCTGACAACTGGTATCAAGCAGAGTGCCCCCAGAGTCTGTCCTGGAGCTGGTTTTGTTCAACATCTTCATTAATGATCTGAATGCTGGGATGGATTGCACCCTCAGCAAGTTTGCGGATGACACTAAGCTGGGGGAAGAGGTAGATATGCTGGAGGGTAGGGATAGGGTCCAGAGTGACCTAGACAAATTGGAGGATTGGGCTGAAAGATATCTGATGCGATTCAACAACGACAAGTTCAGAGACCTGCACTTAGAACGGAAAAATCTCATGCACTGCTACAGGCTGGGGACCGACTGGCTAAGTGGCAGTTTTGCAGAAAAGGACCTGGGGATTACAGTGGGCGAGAAGCTGGATATGAGTCAACTGTGTGCCCTTGTTGCCAAGAGGACTAATGGCATATCGGGCTGCATTTGTAGGAGCATTGCCAGCAGATCGAGGGAAGTGATGATTCTCCTCTATTCAGCACTGGTGAGGCCACATCTGGAGTATTGCATCCAGTTTTGGGCCCCACACTACAGAAGGGATGTGGACAAATTGGAAAGAGTCCAGCGGAGGGCAACGACAATGATTGGGGGGCTGGGGCACATGACTTACGAGGAGAGGCTGAGGGAACTGGGCTTATTTAGTCTGCAGAAGAGAAGAGTGAGGGGGGATTTGATAGCAGCCTTCAACTACCTGAAGGGAGGTTTGAAAGAGGATGGAGCTAGGCTGATCTCAGTGGTGGCAGATGACAGAACAAGAAGCAATGGTCTTAAATTGCAGTGGGGGAAGTCTAGGTTGGGTATTAGGAAAAGCTATTTCACTAGGAGGGCGGTGAAGCACTGGAATGGATTACCTAGGGAGGTGGTGGAATCTCCATCCGTAGAGGTTTTTAAGGCTCGGCTTGAGAAAGCCCTGGCTGGGATGATTTAGTTGGGGTTGATCCTGTTTTGAGTAGGGGGTTGGACTAGATGACCTCCTGAGGTCCCTTCCAGCCCTGATCTTCTATGGTTCTATGATTGTTGTAAACTCCTAAGCTGGGCCACAGTCCTGCAAGTCACTGTACATCATAGAAGTCAATGTGGTTCATGCAGGCGTGCAGTTACACTGGAAGGTGAGATTGCCCCTTAAACCATAACCTCATTGTAGTAGGGATTGTGAGCCTGAACACAAATAATAACTTATGAGGAATAATTTAACGGACAACCCCACTAAAACATAACTTTTTAAGTCCCTTATCTAATAACCTAGATTCATGGATTCTAAGGCCAGAAGGGACCTCTGCGATCATCTAGTGTGACCTCCTGCATAACGCAGGCCATAGAATTTCTCTGAATTAATTCTTGTTTAAACTACAGAATATCTTATAAAAAACATCCAGACAGGCATTGACTTCTGCTAGCAGGGAAAACTGCATGAGAGGCATCAGACTTACAGGAGATCTGTTTCTCATCAGATGGTACAAAACACATGTGTTGGAGGAAACCCTTGAAAGGGCAGCACAATATGCTTAGAAAAGAGCAGTTTTACCCTGGCTACTCTCCATCCCAGCCATATACACACTCATAAATTGTAATGCCCACAAGATGCAATGCTTATGTGGAGGGATTTCCAAAAAATTGAAGGCATGAACTGCAGACAACTTCCAGTTGGCTTCATTGACAGATTTCTGGAGTCAATAATGAACCTACCAAAATAACATATTTATCTCCTCCAAGAATGAAAGCAGAGGGGACGATGTGAGTGTGAATCTGAATGACCAAAATTGCTCACAGTGAATCATCTGAGCTCTGGTGATCCCTCTTCAGGAAATGAATAAATTTGGGGGGTTTCATCATATGTGAATTTCTCTGACAAAAAAATGGCATGAAATAAAAATAACTAACTAATGCAGAATATTTAAAATACAAAAACCCATCACCCCACTGCAGTTAGATGACCCTGCACTCTAATATTTCCATGTGGAATAGTGAGAGATAAAATGGGTCTCTTACCACATAAGAATGGCCATACTGGGTCAGACCAAAGATCCATCTAGCCCAGTATCCTGTCTTCCAGCAGTGGCCAATGCCAGGTGCCCCAGACGGACTGAACAGAACAGGTAATCATCAAGTGATCCATCCCTTGTCACTCATTCCCAGCTCCTGGCAAACAGAGGCTAGGCACACCATCCCTGCCCATCCTGGCTAATAGCCATTGATGGACCTATCCTCCATGAACTTATCTAGTTCTTTTTGGAACCCTGTTATAGTCTTGGACTTCACCTCAGCTTTCTCACATTTTCATCATTCCTCAATATGCAAAACTATACTCTGCTTCCCATTTCTGACTCTTGCTCCAATATGAAAGCTGTATCTATTGGCTCAGATTTCTTGGAGGTGCAAGTTGTTTTGTTCAGAATAAGAGGCAATGGGATGACTCTCTTCATATATCAAAAAGAAGATATTTTAATTACAGATATTTGCCAGACAATACCATCACAAATTTAACAAACACCCATATGTAACAAAAGAGCTTGTAAAAGAGGAATTTTTCAGAGTTCATGCAAGTTTCTGTAGAAGGCAAACATTAAAAATCCCAGAATTGGCCCATGTCTGCTCTGCTGTACTAAAACTATATAAATATTTTATTGAATCATTGGGATTTAGGTACCCATTCATCCTTTAAGAGAAAGAATAGCTCTTAATCCACTGAGAACCCTGCTTACCAGAGGAGTGAATTCTCTTCCCTTTCAGGCCCTGCTGCATATCCTTTTCTGGAACATGAAATGATTTGCACATCTGATCTCCATTGAGCCCCATGGCAGATGAGTAACTGAGAGGTGATTGCTTTGTCACTAAGTAGACTGCTTAAGAAAATCAAGCACTTAGAACCACAGTTGCTGCAGTATGTTTCTGATTAGAAAAAGTTCATTTTCTATCCCAAAAACGCAAACTAAGCAATGCCAAGAGGAGTGCTGAAGTGGTCTTCCCTGCATAGCAAAAATGTTAACTAGTGTTAGAGGTTAATGTCCAAGTTTGATTCACAAACACTAGTTCTTAACCACCTCATGTTTTGAGAGGTAGACCTGGCTTTGCATGGTAAAGGAGCAAAGGTATTACTGAATTGTAGACCACAACAGAAATATTAGAATGTGCCAGGCTTTTGGGAAAAAAACAGTATTTTCTGGTGAAGTGCTAACCAAACGCTTGCTTAATAAAACAGATAGCAGCAGATGGTTCTCTTCTCCTATCAAAGTCTGAGAAAATGCACCCATCTCTCTTGCCTCCAACAACTCACAAGGGAAACAAAACTATGTTAAACATTCGAGAAATTATGAAGTGAGGCAAATTGATGCACCGTAATTTTCTAGGGTAACAGATACCAGCAGTATAATGCATCCCTCATTGTCATTACTGCTTGCAGCTGGGGCTGCCACAGTGTCAAGACACACATTGTAGCAGAGACAGAAAATGTCCTAGGGTAGGTGTGCATGCGTGTGGTGTACCTGGCGTAATAGAGGGGGAAATTTTAACTACTTCATGATGCTTCAGTAAATAGTTGTCTAACTCAGTGTGAATGTTTGTATACAGTCATCTTAACAAAAGATATGAGTGAATTCAGAGTTTGTGGAAGGTGCTGGATTGACAGCTCTCTCATCTGAACTTTGGTTTATTATTAACAGAACAGGAACAGTATGTGCAGTGCAAGGTTCTCAGCACTGTCCTACGAATAACTCTCATTTGGAGAAAGCACCTCTAGGCAGTGAAAAGAAAGTGACTTGGTATACCCTCTTCCACCTGCTAGGTTAATTTCATGATCAAATGTTCTAGATTCACACTCAGTAGCCTCCCCACATCCTGGCCTTCACTTTTTTTTAAACTTTATCTGCTTTTTCAACAATTTAGCTTTACCTTAATTAAATTTTTTAATCCGCTCCACACTTTTTCAAAATTCCCTCTTCCCTTATATATTTTTTTCTTTCTTTTCTGAATGTTTAAACTTTTTACTCCACTTTCAAACCTTCTTTCCCCAGTAGCTTTTGATAATACTTGGTCCAAGTAGCATGGTGGGCTCTACAGGCTATTGTAGCTTGTTGGATTTTAGTAAGAGTTGTCCTTACTCTGTTCACCTAAAAGTTTTATTTTACCTTATTTCTAGTAGGAAAGATATTACTAGTTTGAGTGGTTTTCCCCCAATATAAATGTAGGGAACAACTACTCAGAATGGTACCACCTTACCAACTAGTGAAAAGAGAGAAAATATTGGCTGAACCCAATATATATACACTCTGTATTGTAGTACATATGTGTTGTAGGCATATGTGTTCTAAGTGGTTTATTATCTTTGAACTGAAGTTGCTATTCACTCTAGTGCTTACATTATCTAAAGGCATTTACTTTCCCTTTCCAAGCCCCATAGCTAACCACAGAACAGATTACTTTCCCACGGCGTGAGCACTTGACTTTGTGGTAGCTAACCGTGATAATTTATTTTCCACAGACAGAAAAGGAAGGGAGGTCAAGATAATTATTGTGCAAGGTAGTTAGTGTCCTTGCATCACACTTGACCTAAAGAGGAATCTGCAGGTTTGGAAACTAAGAAAGGTTACATGACACAAATTTGACCACGAATCACATGTTTTCTTTATATAACAGTTTCTCTTGATCAACGAAACCTCCTTCCATTTCAGATTGTACTAAATTTTTTATGTATTTGGTTAATATGAGACTAGGGCTCCTCTTTTCAAAAGCTTTTTGTTCTATTTTTGTTGGCTTAGATTTAGGGTTAGGTTTAGAGTAACAATAAGCTTAATTTTTATGATGATATAAATGCAGAATTTACTATCATAAATCTAAATAAGACAGTAAAACGTAAATGGACTCTAAAATAAAGAATAGGAGCAGAAGGGAATACTAAACTTTGACACACAGTTTCTTCCCTAGTGTATACTCACACAGGGAGTTATGCACACATCCAGAGAAGAATACACCACTACTACACAATGGTAATGTATTTTAAGCAGCCCAATTCAGCAGTTACAACCCCTTGGTCCAGAATAGACCGGACCTTGTGGGCATGCTGCAAAAGTTGTTTATTTAGCAGGTTTTGGGGGGAAGGTTGAGAGTATGTTCCTGAGGAGGAAGTTAGAGAGGCTGCTTTGATTTATTGGCTGCAGGCCGAATAAATTTATTTGCATATAATTTATTGCTGTTGGGTGGTTAGCATTTACCTGCAAGTAAACTAATTAATAGGGTGCCTATAGCTTTTTGTATGAGTGTTTTTAATTGCTATTGCAATCTAAATTATTATCCCAATTCTTTTCAGAAAAATTAGATGTAAAGGGTAATATGTCCTTGAAAGCTGAACTGATTCTTTTTGGTACTCTTCCTGATTTTTTCTTTCCTTCCCCATATGAATACATGACTACTTTGTTTCTTTATGCCTGGTCCTGCAACCCACAGGTGATTGAGATCAGCAGAGATTTAATTCATTTTAATTAATTACAATAAAATGATGTTGAAAACCTCCAATTTAATATTTAAAACAACTAGAAACTTGTTTGAGGGCTATTTTTATCCAAAGCAAAAGTGTGTCTATAATAGAATTGTTTGTTATGATAATAATTGTACCCAGGATAACACACTCCAGGGCTTGTGAATTGTGTTGCATCATGTTATCCCTTACATGCTTTTTCTGTTTTCATAGGTATACTATGACCCCGATCTCAGATGGGGGTATGCGGCAGATTACATTATTTGGAAAGGAGAATGCAACCTAAAAAGTTTGAAAACCACTGTGTTGTTGTTCAAGCTAGTTAGATCAAAACTAGCTTGGGTACGTCTCTGCATGCTGCTATCACACCTCTAATTGCTGTGTACACATACCCACAATGGATGTGGGAGAATCCCTAGTTTAGAGATCCCTAGTAACATTTTTTTCAACATTTGACTCATATTGCTACTGTAGTGAACTGCACATGGATGATAGGTTTCAGAGTAGCAGCCATGTTAGTCTGTATCTGCAAAAAGAACAGAAGTACTTGTGGCATCTTAGAGACTAACACATTTATTTGAGCATAAGCTTTTGTGAGCTACAGCCCACTTCATCGGATGCATGCAGTGGAAAATACAGTGGGGAGATTTTATATACACAGAGAACATGAAACAATGAGTGTTACCATACACACTGTAATGAGAGTGATCAGATAAGGTGAGCTATTACCAGCAAGGGTAGGGGGAAATAAACATGGGGAAATAGTTTTACTTTGTGTAATGACACATCCACTCCCAGTCTTTATTCAAGCCTAATTTAATAGTGTTCAGTTTCAAATTAATTCCAATTCAGCAGTCTCTCATTGGAGTCTGGTTTTGAAGTTTTTTTGTTGTAATATTGCGACTTTTAGGTCTGTAATCGAGTGACCAGAGAGATTGAAGTGTTCTCCAACTGGTTTTTGAATGTTATAATTCTTGACTTCTGATTTGTGTCCATTTATTCTTTTGCATAGACACTGTCCGGTTTGGCCAATGGACATGGCAGAGGGGCATTGCTGGCACATAATGGCATACGTCACATTGGTAGATGTGCAGGTGAACAAGTCTCTGATAGTGTAGCTGATGTGATTAGGCCCTATGATGGTATCCCCTGAAGAGATATGTGGACACAGTTGGCAGCAGGCTTTGTTGCAAGGATAGGTTCCTGGGTTAGTGTTTTTGTTGTGTGGTTGCTGGTGAGTATTTGCTTCAGGTTGGGGGGATGTCTGTAAGCAAGGACTGGCCTCTCTCCCAAGATCTGTGAGAGTTATGGGTCGTTCTTCAGGGTAGGTTGTAGATCCTTGATGATGCACTGGAGAGGTTTAAGTTGGGGGCTTATTTCTGTCTGGGGACTAAGTGGACTGGAGCTGTTTTGAAACTCTGGCCAGTGGATGTGCTGGGGAGAGAGTCCCTAAGCTCTGCTGGAGATAGCTCCTCACCAAATCTGGCCAAGTAGCATAGAAAAATCTAACAGCAACACACTGGAGTGAGGGTCAAATATATTTCCAGCTGCTTGTTCTTTTGGCTCAGGTTCTGTTAAAGTCCCATCCTGACTGTGTGATGAGTAGTTCCTGGCAAAGAGCCCATTTGGCAAGCCTGAATTTCTTGGCTAACAGCTGTGAATGCCACACAGACTAGAGAGATGCAGGCTACAAAATTACCATCTCTGAAAGGATCTTGCTAAAGGAGTAGTCACACTGCTTTTGGAGAGATTCAGTACAGAATGGTTATGGTCTCAAACAGTAAAAGGCTGGGGGAACTCAATCTGTGGAGACAAAACTGATCATGGATAATGCAGATAAATAAAGGTCAGTAAGGCATTTTAATCTTAAATACCATGGGCTAGAGCCTTAGTTGTGATTAATAGCATAATTAATGGGGTGTGTGCATATGTGTTCCTAATAAAGTAACCTTATTTCCCATTCTTCCACTCCTCTCAAGATTCTTCTCTTTCAGAATCCAGTAATCTTCAGGCTATTGGCAGACAATATGTCTGTGGGACGATATGGTCTAGCAGAAAGAGGATGGGTCTACCAGTCAGGAGACCTGGGTCTTAATCCTGGTTCTGAAATTCACCTGCTACATGAACCTTGTGCAAGACCTTAGTTTCTCTCTTTAGCTGAGCTACCCCATCTGTAGCCCAAGACAAGTAATGCGTATCTACCTTTGTAATGTACTTTGCATTAGTATAGTACCTTTTCCATCTGCAGCTATCAAAATACTTATTACTAGCTGTAATAAATGAAAGCAGGGGAGCTCCCTTTTATGAACACCCAGTTAGCCAGTTAGCTATAAAGTCCTTCTTGGTGGCTGTTCTCTGCTCCCTTTACCTGTAAAGGGTTAACAAAGTTCCCCAAATAAAGGAAAAGGAACGGGCACCTGACCAAAAGAGCCAATGGGAAGGCTAGAACTTTTTAAAAAGGGGGAAAAAAACTTCCCCGTTGTTTGTTGTTTTCTGGAAAAGAAGAGCTGGAGCAGCAATGCTATAAGCAGAAATGCTGTGTAAGGCTTAAACCAGGTATGAAAATTCGTCTTCCATACCTAGAAGAAATTATTGGACAGGGAATGTTTAAATAGATGTGATCAGGTTTATTTCTTTATTTTGGCTTGTAGATCTCCTCTGTGCTACCCCCAGATCATTTTGTTTTGCTTGTAACCTTTAAGCTGAATCCCCAAGAAAGCTATTTTGGGTGCTTAATTTTTGGAGCTTTCTCAGCTCTTCCATGGAGGGGGGTGAAATCCACGGTGGATTTACTAACTCCAAATGGATTCCCCGCTGTCTGGTAGCAGTCTGGCTTTGCAAGCTTCCACAGAGCATTCACCACTTGCTTCTCCATTGTCAGAGCAGGTCTCATTTTAATGTTGCTGCACATCAGGGCTGGGTAAAGCTCTGCACAAAGTTCCTGGAAAGTGGCCTTCTTCATATGAAAGTTCTGCAGCCGCTACTCACCATCCCATAGCTGCATAACGATGTGATCCCACCAGTCAGTGCTTGTTTCCTGGGACTGGAAATGCTGCTCCACTGTGTTCAGCTGCTGTGTGACTGCCAGCAGCAACCAGGAATTGTTTCGTTCTATGGTTTGCAGCAGGACTGCTTGAATGACATCACAATGTTACACGTGACAGCTCCTGTCTCGGCTCTGGAAATACTTCAGGAAAAGGTGCAAGGTGTTTGTAATGCTCACAACAAAAGTGCACAGCTGAGTGGGGTCCATGCTTCTCGGATTATGGCATATGAGTGGGTATGCCAGGCTTTCGAAAAAAGGCATGAAAAAGCATGAGTTGTTTGCCATTGATAGCTAAGTAGGGGGAGAGGGAGGAAACTGCATCATGGGAGGTCAAAGCCATGTTCCCATTCCACTCTGAACAATGTTTTGGTCCCATGAAGCTTTGCAAGCCCTTCCCAAAAATCCCTGCAGCTAGTTGCACTGTTTGATAGCTACCCACAGTGCACTGCTCTCTGTATCAATGCAAGCGCTGCTAGTGAGGATGCACTCCACTGACACAATGAGCGTGGTGTGGACATGCCCCATCAACTTAATTACCGCGGCGGCTGAATGTTGACTTCAATTAAGTCAACTGAAGTTTGTAGTGTAGACATACCCTAGGAAGTAAAAGTGCATCATTTGCACTTAATACTTTATCACTGCAGTAAGCTGTACTCTGTAATATTTTTTTGCAGATCTTACGTGACTGCTCTTCTGAACTTGTTCACCATGGTTACACCAACAGTAGCATTGCATATGCAGACAGAGTAATACCATTATAGCCAGTCAGAAGGTGGCTGACTCTGCTCTTAATGACAGCAGTGCTCTGCTAAAATTGTGCAGGCCAGAGGGGGGGGCAAAGGAGCACAAAAAGGGACAAACACATGGAAAATGGTAGAAAGGGAGTGACAGTTAACTCACATGCTGTCCCCTCCCTGCACGTTGCTCAACAATACCCAGACTTCTCCATGTTTTGGTTGGGGTCACATACAACCTGAGGGTACAGGAGTCAGATACACCTCCTTCAAAACCAGTGAATTTCCATGCTGAATCTGTTTAAATTTTAATGTTATTTCTTCAGTAACTTCTCCCCCCTTCCTGTTGGCAAAAGTCAGCATGCAGCCCTCCTTTCAGACTGCTCTAACATTTTCAGTCACCTCACTAGATTCCCAGCCTGAGGAATATGTCAGGATTTGACAGCAAAGGGACAAAATTCATACTGGGAGTGCTGAGCAGGGTGGTTCTCAGGAGGTAAAAGTTGGGGCAGTTGGTGATTTTGCTGCTCCCAGGATTCAGAAGCCTCTCTAGCACAGCTCTACAAAGTAGAGCTGAGCGAATAATTGATATTTTTGTTTGGTGGCCTAACTGAAAAATCAGGAAAAGAAAATTTTGTGTCACCCCATAACAGAATTCTTTTCATTTTTCTTGCCAATATGAAAAGTTTTTGTTTCAAGCAAAACTTTTGGTTTTGGGAGTATTTACCTTCTTTTGTTTGTTTCTTTTAAAATAAATCTAGCTAAATTTTGAAACCAAAACATCATTTGAAATCAAAATGAAACATTTCAATTTTTTTTAAATATTTGTTTTTGTCTGAAATTACTTGCCAAATTCATGAATAATTTGTCCAAAACTGCGTTTTTCAGAAAATAAACTATTTGTCTGAAAAAAATGTACCTAGCTCTACTCCCAAATAGCTCCAGAAAACCAGGGAATAAGTAAATTCTACCGAAATGCACAGAAAATTAGCTAATATCCTAAGAATTAATCTGTATTCTCATAAGAAGAGGCACAAAACATCAGGAGAAGCATGGGACAGGGAAATGTTGCTCACTTCCACATCTTCTGCCAAGCTCAGCTGAGACAGTGCCTTCTGGGAAAATCTGTGTGTGATCCAGTCATGTGGCAAAATCACAAACACATTGGTGCTCCTAGAAAATGTTCCAGGTACATCTTCCACACCAGAATACTTGACTAAACAATGTTATATCTGGCTTGAAGCTAACAAAAGTTAGGCACTGCCTCTGTGGGCGTAAAGCACCTACCACTTTGTGTGTATTATAAATTTTAGTAACTAATTAACTGCTACTGCAGCACCCTTATTCTAGTTCCTTTCTACATGGGCCTTGTAGCACCTTAATCAGAGGGTCTCAAAACACCTGGTAATACATAGAATAATTACAGATGGTCCCCAACCACAAAACTGTGTGTGCTGATTTCAAACTACTCCCCTCTAAAGCTCAGGAGTGTTGAGATTCACTTTCAGAGGTAGGTACCAGCAAACAAAATCTGGATCAGAGTTCAGATTCTGAAGTCTGCTCCTTCAACCGCCCCCCTCCCACTCTGCATGCATGCACACACACAGTTCAGGGGCGTTCAGAGTCATTGTTTTTTATTTGGGCTAATGTCTGTTTTTATTTCCAGCCCTTCTTCCCTCACCCCCCCCCCAGTTCAAAATACCCAGGAATGAATAACTCAAGGGAATAGTATTGAATTAGATAAGATCATTGCTGACGTAAGGTTTGGGAGCTTTAAAATTTCATCTGGCCTCCAGGAAGGGAGCATCTTTTTAACAGGAACACTGTTTTATTCAATTGTTTTTATTCAATTCTCCTTGCAGGATTGGAAATTCCCTTTAGGTCCGGTGGAATTTTAAGGCTCCCTGATTGTAGGTAAACTACTTCTTTTGTAAAAAGAAAAGGAGTACTTGTGGCACCTTAGCGACTAACAAATTTATTTGTTAGTCTCTAAGGTGCCACAAGTACTCCTTTTCTTTTTGCGAATACAGACTAACACGGCTGCTACTCTGATACTTCTTTTGTATGGCTTATCTTTTAAAACACCAGTGTTTAGATGTCCGAGTTTAGGCTGGCAATCCCATTGATTGCTTCAGGTGAAGTGGAGCGAATGGCAGATACCACCAGAATGTGATCATTTGGTACATTGGTTAAAGAGGTGTTTGAAATCTGTTTTGCACAGTTACATATAGGGTTGTGGCTCAGTCGCCATTTAGATAAGAGATGTGCAGATGCAGTTCATTATTATTATTTTTTTGTGGGAGTGAAAAGCCACTGGCTTCTGTGGTTGAGTCCCTGATGAGTTTATTCAGGACTCTGACACCCTTCCATATTGCTCACCCTTGATGTTTGGAGGGAAAACCCTGAGTTTGAGCTTTTGCACTGCAAATCAAACAGGCTTTCTGGATTTGAGTTAGAATCTCGGTATGATGTTTAGATCTTCATGTATTGGAAGATCCTTATTCCCTTGAATATGATACGACTCCCAAAGGATTCTCATGTTGTAATAAATGTTTGATGTTGATGGATGTTTTCCAGTATTGGAAGCCCCGGCTGTGGCATTGATTTTAATGTGCCGGTAACAATCTGCATGGTGGTGGTAAGAGTTGATATGTGATGTGTGGTAGCTATGTGTCCAGACCAGTGAGCACTGGTCTATGGTAGAGTAGACAAGGGCCAGTGAAAAGGTTCGTAGAGTTTTTTGCATCAGCCCCCGAGATCATTCCTGCCAGTTGCTGGATGAGATTTCCACATCTTGATATTGGGTTGTAAATATTTTTCTGGTGCTTGGTGGTATGTGAGGCTTCAGTATAATGTCAAACCAAGATATTTCAGGAAGGGATTGTAGCCATCTGCTGGCAACAGATTATTTATTATTTATTTTAGGTAGTTTTAGGCATATAGTACAACAGAAATTCTGGTTTATATAGTATAACAGAAATGCTGATACAGCTTTAACAATGGTACTGCAATTTACACTACTATACAGGGGGAGTAGCGGAGTTAGATGGAGGTCATATGATGCAGAGCATAAAAATCCCCCAAACTGGATTTAATTAGAAAACTTCTGAAACAATTTGGCAGCGGGCAGCTGCTGTCAGATCTTGTACAGCATCTCCCAGCCTTAGAAACAGCTGGACACTTTTTTCATCCATTAGACTCAACAGAATTCAGCTGCAAATTGTTTCTTGTCAAAATAAAATATGGACAGGTTTTATAATTGCTGCTGTATGTCTCTGGGGTCTGAATCTTAAACAGTTGTCAAAGCTGGTCCCACGACAGACACCTGTGACACTGGCAAACTGAGCACTTTATTCATTAAAAATATATACATTGCTCCTGTGCAGAGTGCACTTGCCTATGTTCATTGCTTTATTTTACTACATTGTGTGTCGGCTGACCATTATATTTTACTAGCTGCCTTTGCATTAGGAGCAGATTTTATTTAGATATCAGAGATTTTGAGTCAATGGTCGGCTTGAAAGTGCTCCACTCAGATGCTAAATCTAAGTTTTAAATAGATCTTTAACAAATTTTTTTTATAATTGAATTAAAACATTCCTCTTTGAGTAATTACCTGCCTGTTTTTGGAGCTAAAGCCCTTAGTTTTAACAGATGCACTCTAGTCTTGGTATTTTAGACACTTACAGAAGAATCCACCATAGTATGATATAACCCTATCCCGCTTTGTTGAACCATTTGTTCTATGGGTATAAGGCTACAGAAGACAGGCTTACAGTGTGGCTCTCTGTCCCCCACAGTGGGATTACATAGAAGTTTACAAGTCTGAACTGGTCACTGATAGCTGGGTCTTCTAATTCAGGCAGTAGAGACGTATGTTTTTAGACCTAGCGGTCTTGGGTTTAGTCCTGCTAATTATCACAGACCCAGGGATATCACATTACACCTATATTATAGGCGCCAGTCTGCAAATCCTCCATGCACAGAAATCCTATGGACATCAAGGGAGTTCTGCATAGGGGAGACTCACAGGTTTGGGTCCTACTATGGAGAAGGGGAGCAGCAATACTAAGTGGCTTAATTCAGTTCTCAGACTGTACTGAAGTTGACACAGAAGCAAACAGTTTCATCACGTCCTCACAAAAAAGTGGCAGCTAATATCTGCCTACTATTCCATGGCTTGAACTGGTCCTGCCACCCACTCTGGGAAAATTCATTCATGTATGTGATTGTTTGTAGTATATGTGTTAAAGGGGATGTCTACACAGCAGCTGAGAGCGAGCCTCCCAGCGTGGGCAGACAGACTTGCATTAGTGGGGCTTGAGCTAGCGCGCTAAAAGTAGCAGTGTGGATGTTGCAGCTCAGGCTCTCAAGCCCACCCAATCACCTGGGTTTGAGCTCTGGTGACTAGCCTGAGTCTCCGCCAGAGCCACAACATCCACACCGCTCTTTTAGCCTTGCTAGCACAGTCTGTCCACCCAGGCTAGGTGGCTTGCTCCCAGCTGAAGTGTAGGTCTACTTGGAGACTCTGCTCAGTAAGTAAACTTGATAGTTTTGCAACTGTATCATTATAGGCTTTAAGTTGGCAGGGTCAGTCTAAAATTTAACAATGTCATAATCTTTACTTTATTCTTAAACATTGTGCTATATTAGACAGTGTCATCAAAACTTCTGACAAGACACGTTGCTTCTAGGCAGGAAACAACACAGCTTGAAACTCAATGAAAATGAAGCTGGCCTCAAACTGCAAAATTACGATTCCAAGCACCTCAAGTCCAGGGAGGTTCAGATTTGGGAATTTGGGGAAGTTCATTAAAAAAACAAAATGGGGGCTCTTTGTAAAATCCTCATCTGGTGTTGGAGTTTGAGCATCCCCAACATTTAGAGGTTATTGGCCAAATTAAGTGTTTTCTGCACAGAAACACTTTTCTTGTGCCTTTTTCAAATAGCGTGTGTGTGTGTGTGTGTGTGAGAGAGAGAGAGAGAGAGAGTGCTTCTGTTAACCTGTTTTCAAATGTTGTTGCTAACATTTATAAAGAACTTGTTCTTGCCAACATAATACCAATGACTGGCACAGAAAATGACAAGAGCAGGGCTAATTTTCAGACTATGGCAGCAAGTCATAGGGGTTTGATGATATCGGAGAACTTGGGAGAGTGAATGTGTATAATAGGGCAGTGGTTGGGAAACAGTGAAAACTTTCCTATACTATTGTACTCATGTGCATGTGCAAATCAAACTGTGTACGTACTAATGGCAGTTTGAGCAGCCAATTGAGCAGTTAATTTATCTGTTGGTAAAAATATGGAGTTTAAATCCATAAACGAGTGTTAGTGCAAAATATTTGAGGGCAAAATATCTGAGGTCACTTTTGACATTTGGCCCAAAGTATCAGCTTTTACACAAGCAAAACTAATACTTGCCCCTCCCCTATTGTCATCTTTCTCATTTCCTTTTGCTGGTTCATTGTTCACTTCTGTCTTCCTCTAATTCATTGTGAGCATATATCAACTCCTCAGCAGTAAGAAAAGGAGGGCAAACATAACATCTAGTATAACCCAAGGGAGCTATTCTAGCTCTGTCTTGACTTAGAGATTTATATGCATATTGTTTAGCATTAATGGGAATTACCTACATCAATCACCTTCTATCAAATATATAACCTTCTACATTTTATGCAGATTATCAGTTAGTTTTGTACCAGTTAACTCCTTGCATTTGCAACTATTATTAAACACCCTTTACCCTACACTTGATGTCCATTTTGTGCTACCCTTGATCTAAATGAGATACATTGATAGAATTAACACATGGAAGAAGTCCCTTTCCAGGAACAGGATGGGTGTGAGGAAGGTCAACCCAGTACTATCTTAAGACTTGGAAGGCCCAGGTTCAATTTATTGCCCCAGAACACACTTTCTGTGTGACCTTACAAGTTACTGAGCCTTTCTATTCCTCAGTGCCCCATCTGTAAAGTGGGCACAATAGGACTTCCCTACATCACCTGAGTGTTGTAAGGATAAATACGTTAAAACGATTGTTAGGGTGCTGAGCTATATAAGTGGGAGTCATATAAGTAACTAAGATATATAGATAGGAAAGCTTCCTTCTCTACTGCCTTTTCCCAGTAGAGGGTTATGTTGTTACTGGAACTTATATCTCAACATGCCTCTTTTGGGGCTCGCCTTCTAAGTCTGGAAAGTCAACCAATTGCAGCCTTAAAGTGTCCTTTTGTCACTGTCTCAGTCCTTGGGTAAGCTGCCCCTTCTGAGGCTGTTCCAGTCACCCATTTGCACCCCCTTCAAGTGGCGGGCCCATACCTTCATTTCTCCTTGAGGTGGGACACTAATCCAACCACTCTGACTGGAACTCTGGGTTACAACCATGATATGTAGCCGGTTCAACAGTTTTGGCACCTGCAACAGTTTCCCTTCAGGCACCTATGGACAGTAATATATACAGTAACAGAGAAGCAGCTTCTTCAGAACAAGGTAGGATTTCTTTGCCAAAAGTAAAGCTAAACCTTTCAGACTAAACCTTTTTTTTCCCCTGCCAAAAATGTGGACTTGGGTTGAACAAAACATATTTTTCAAATTCGTGTCTGATTCACTGGATTGTTTAAAGGAACCCTCTCCCTACTCCGCAAAAAATCAGAAAATTAAAATGTTTTGTTTTCACACTTTCAGAATGAACATCTTGATTTCTGGATTTCAAATTACTGTTTCCAATTTTACTTCAATGTTCTTTTTTTAAAAAAATGAAAAACTCACAAACTAAACTTTTTTTGTTTCAGGTCAAATAAAACATTTCATTTGATCCAGAATGCAACTTTTCAGTTTTTTTCCAAAAAAATTTCTTTCAGGTAAGTCCAAAATGAATTCTTTGAAGAACTAGGGCTCAAGAAGCCAATCCATGCCTAAGCCCTTGCTAAGTGCAGTATCCAGCACTGACCTTACCTACCATATACCCTGTAGCACATAGGCCCAATGTGGGATTTCAATCTTACCTCTTAATTTTGTTGGTATATTAGATTTGAGTACAACTTTGTTTATATCAATTTTATGTGATATTCTACCCTTACTTACTCTGTGGGCAACCCAGATCATCATCATTATCGTCGTCTTCTTCTTCTTAATCATTTGCAGCACCATAGCACCTACGATCCCCAATCCTGGACCAGGACATCATGGTGCTAGGCACTGTACAAACACAGAGCCAAAAGACATACCAGTGAGGTCATGCAAGTTGTGAGTGAGGTCAAAATTTTGGTCTTCTAAGTGTATTTCTCTTGCATTACCCTGCATGTGTATTGCACTGAATAAATATGCTGGTCTTTATACTTCAGTTAGCAAATGACTCCCAAACCAACCATCTCTTTTATAGTCATTTAAATACTTCTAATAATCAGCTCTTTTACAGAGATAAACAATAACAGCAGAATCCTGCAAACACCCGAGTAACTTCATTCACCTCATTTCACTGAAGTCGGTACTACGCCTTGTGGAGGTAAAATTATTCAAGTGCTTAAGTATCTTGTGTGGGCACTAGCAGAATTCTTGGAGTCCAGTCTTGTTCTGCCCCTCCTCCAAGGAGTCCCTGAAGGGCTGGACAGGTGGGATAAATGACTTTATAGAGTTCCCTTCTAGCAGAGGCTTACTGTTGGCTGAAACACTGCACATGTGGTTTAACACTGTGTAAGACACTGTGACACACTCCAAAAGGGTCCCAGCACACTTCCAGCCTGAATAGTTTTTTGTTACATTATGTGAAGTTAAAACGTCTGTTTTCTTCTTTACTATTGGTAATAATAGGCAAGACCAAGGAGCCCAAAGGATGCTGCCCATTTAGCAGTGCAGGGGCTAGGAAAAATGGTCACTTAACACTAATACCAAATAATAAGGCTGTTACATAAATTCCACCGGCCCAGTGGGGGACTTTTCATGTACAGCTGCCTCAAACCACTAATTAGCAAAAAAGCATAGCTAATGTGCATGTCTCTTGTGATCTTTTTACTGGAGGGAAGTGGCAGCTCTTCTTTTTAATTATACTAAAGTCAACTTAATTTAAGACAAAACGCACCCAAAATCTTAATTCTTGGCATGTGCTTGAAACCTTGTGCTGATCCATCTGTATGTTTTCTGTGTGTGTGTGTGTGTGTGTGTGTGTGTGTGTGTGTGTGTGCATGTCGAGGGGCAGGGAGTGAATGCATCTTACCAGCATTTGAAAGCTGCTGACTGGGCAAGTCCTTTTTAATGGTGCCTTTGAGGAAAATGAAGTGAGTAAAACCAATTTCAGGTCCCATCCTATAGGCTACTCTGTGCAAGCTGACCTGTTGCCCATGTGGAACCCCACTGCAATCAATGAACCTGCCTGTGTGGGGCAGCTTGCACAAACAGGTCCTTGTTTTAATATTTTTTCAGCGGGATTATTTAAAGCAAACTACCATTCACTATTGCTATATAAACCCAATAAAACCCTGTTTGGGGATTGTCACTCTTTGCCTCCTCAGAACTCCGTAATACTGAATAGCAGCAAAGTTATCCAATCAGGACACATGTATAAATCACACATGCCAAACCCATGAAAAAAATGCAGAAATTGGGCTTGTTTTTGGCTTAATTGGCTTGTGAGTTGCTTGTTGGCTAGTTTTTGGCTTGTAGCTTGTTGCTTGGTTGGTTTATCGCTTGTTGCTTGTTGCTTCTTCTTTTTTTTTTTTTGATCAGTTCCCGGCAAGCAGGGGCAGGGTGGGGCAAGCAGGGGCAAGGGAGGGAGAAAATCAGGGGTGGACAGAGGGCCCACTACAGTCCCAGACTGCCGCCATGGGGAATTTAGTCACATAGAGTGTTGGAGTTATTAGGGATTGGTTTGTTCTGGCCTTGTTTTGAAATGGGATTAGCCTGATTTTTGGCTTATTGTGAATGTCAGGGTGCTTATTTACCGTGTGAAAGTTGGCAACTATGTTGTAAATATCTGAATCTTGATTGGCTGAAGCTGGGGAGGGGGAAGCTCTTATTCACTTCTCATGAGCCAGTCAATTAGATAAAATGCAAATATCTGTTTCTAACTGCCTCTTTGGAAGTGATTGATAAGTTGATATTTTTTTCCTGGACCTCTAACTACAGTTCTCTTTTCAAGCATTAGTATCCCTTAATCTATCTCATCACATTGGTATCTTAGGGCTTCACAAAATTATAAATTGTACACTAATATTCTCTCACTTTCATTTGCACGCACTGTCAGATAGCAGGGACTGGACTTAGTTTATTTATTATGATTTTATTTTATTTATAAAAAATTTGTTATAATGGGAAAGCAAGTTCAAGGGTGAGAGTTAAAAAGCATTTTGCTCTGAAAATGGTGGCTGTCATGTTGATTTTGCCCCCAAAATAGGTTATCCGAACCTCAGTTGAGTAGAAATGTTTCAATGACTGTTTATATTTCAATGAAAATTATTTTTTGTTTGAATAAAATCTGTTCTCTCTAGTGTCTGCCATCCAAAAATGGCTGTCCTGCCTAGCAGCACACTGCTGGTGAACTGGATATAAAATGAGCGTGAATCAAAGTGGAACTGACTCGCTTACTTTCACTGGCTAAGCTGAGAGAAATGCAAAAAGCAAATACATAGCATTCATGTTAATTGGCAAACTAAGGTAATTAGATTTTTGAAATTTCTCATAAGCCAGAAGTCTTGTTAAAGTTATAGGCAAGGACATTTATTTTCTAAAAACATCCAGTAAGATTTTATCCGGTCCAGCTTGTTTATGGCCATGAGTTTCTTAAATAAGAGGATGTATAGATTATTTCTAAAGAAAACATTCAGAGTGTATGTAAAAATACAGAGTGTATACTGACTTCATGTTTTAGTAAATAATGGAATTATTGTTCCCTTAGATAAATACCATCCTTGACTTTAGTTTAATCAATATTTATCTCTCAGGACAGAAATTTCTCATGTTCACCAAAACATGATATCAGGATCTGCTTGACTGTAAGATTACTCTAGATATCCATAGGTACATAAAGACAATTTTAAAATGCAAGCCTGTTTTTTGGATAAAATACATGAAAAAGACTTGAGGTTTTCCCCCCTATAAAGTGACATTATGGAGCACTGGTTGGTAGCTTCCCATTCAAAGACAGATTTTCAGTATCCCCCTGACATACACACTTCCCCAAAAGAATGCAAACCCTGTGATATCTTGTCACATCCTAGACTATTTCTGGAAAGTTTGAAAAAAAATCTGAAAAGGCATATTAAAATTATGATGTTTCCAAAAAATAAAATAAAATAAATCCCCATATCTTAAAAAACAAAAACTATAAGGCAATCATAATTTCAGAGCTACGTTCACCACAGTTTGAAATTTACTCTCTTAAAATGAGATTCTTCTTTAGAACCTGGGGCCCTCAAAATCAGAAGACAGATGTAAAGGTAGTGGGAAGTTCTGCAAACCCCTACCAGGCTTTGAAATGTACAGGGTGGAGTTTTATAACTTGTTCTAAACTATTCCTGATCTCTTTAAAGTGTACTAAATGTCTACCATCATGTTGAAGCCAAAGTCATTCCTGTCTATAACTCTGCTTAGAGGGTTATAACATAGCATGAGGCTATCCAGTCCCCTCAGCAATAAGAAAGGGAGAGTCAGCTTGAAGACAGAAAGATGCAACAAGGCACAGCTAGTTATGTGGAGAACTGAGAAATACCTGTTGTTTTTTTATTTGCAGTGTCGTTGTAGTTATGTTGGACCCCGGATAGGAGAGAGACAAGGTGAGTGAGGTAATATCTTTTTATTGAGCCAATTTCTTTTGGTGAAAGGGACACATTTTCAAGCATCATAGAACTTTTTTTTTCCAGGTCTGGAGAAGGATACCAGAGTGGTCAAGCTAAATACAAGTGGAGACCAATTGTTAAGGAGAAGGGTTCACATATGTTGTAGGAGACCACTTAAAATGAAGCATGCAATAACACATCTACAGTGGTAGGACAATGAAGATTACAAGGCAGCAAGGTGCGTTACAAGTTGTTGTAATGGACCATAAAGCAGAGATGCTAGTTAACTTTGCTGGACTAAAAACTTAGATTTATGAATTTAAGTTCTCAGCCTTGTCTTTTGAAGGTGATGTGAGGGTTTCCTTTGAAGATGAAGAATGAGCGGTCAGATATGGAGTGATCATTTAGTGCAAAGTGTTTGTACATGGATGATAGGGTGTTTTTGCCTTTTATCATTTTGCTGTGTGAGCTCATTTTGAGAGCATAGTTACTGTATGATTTCACCCTCATAGTTGTTGTTGGGGCATTTTCTGCACTAGATGAGACACACCGCATGTTGTGATAGGCATGTGTAGGACCCATGGATCTTGAAAGGTGTGATGTGGAGGATGTTGATCATAGTAGCAGTGGAGATCCATCTACAAGTTGTGCATCTGTTGTTTTGGCAGAGTCTGGTGCTGCTTTGAGCTGGTGTGTACTAGTTTGTGCAGAGCTTGGTGCTGCTGCTGGGCTTGGTGAGGTTGGTGGCTGCTTTGAAGGCTAAAAGAGGAGGAAGTTGGGAAATCTTCTTTGAGGGTGTAGTCCCCATTGAGTATAGGTTGTAATTGTTTGATACCCATATTGGTACTAGTGTGGGGTGGTAGGTGACAAGTATGGGCATGCAGTCTGTGCTTCTTTTTATTGAGGCAGGTTTTCTTGGGGTGTTTGGGTGGCCCATTCCATGATGCAATCTGCTTCTGTGATGGAGTGTCCCTGTTTGATGAAGGCAGTTATAATTGTATGCATATTCTGTGGTATTTGAATGCCTGGCTGTAGATAACAGCATTCTTCTTGTGTCTGGAGTGGCTACTGGATCTATGAAGGTAGGTGTGGGGTTTCTTGTATATAGTTGTCTGTAAGGTTCCATTATTGAAGCTGATCTTGGTGTCCAAGAAGTTGATGCTGGTGTGGGAGTGTTCCAGAGAGAGTTTGATGGACAGGTGGTGGTGGTGGTTGAAGTTGTGGTGGAAATCTATGAGGGAGTTCAAGTAATCTGTCCAGAGGATGAAAATGTCATTGATTTATCTCAGGTATGTCACTGGTTTCATGGTACATTTTCCCAGAAATTCTTCCTTGAGGTGGCCTACGAAGAGGCTGGCATATCGGGGAGCTACCCGAACACCCATGGCTGTTCTCATTATTTGGACAAAATGTTTGTTGTTAAATATAAAGTTATGGGTGAGGATGAAATGGATGACTTTGGTGTGGATTTCTGGGCATTGGTCATTTTCTTGTAGATATTGGAGGCAGGCAGTAATACCATCATGGTGATAGGTTTCAGAGTAGCAGCCGTGTTAGTCTGTATTCGCAAAAAGAAAAGGAGTACTTGTGGCACCTTAGAGACTAACAAATTTATTAGAGCATAAGCTTTTGTGGGAAATCCAGAATCCATGGTGGCAAGGATGGTGTTTTGAGGGAGGTTTTTAATGTTGCAGAGTTTCTGGATTAAAAACATTTAAAAGTATTTTATACCTCTCTGTGTTGTTTATGATGGGTTACTTGCTATGGTGTTAGATCAAATGGAGTCATTAAAGGAGCCAAGCAGCAGACTAGACTATGGACTAGATAAGAAGCATTCCAGCAAATACTCAAACAGAATAGCCAGGTTAATAGCTCTGAAGAGTCTCAACCATGGTTTTGCCAAGACCTTGATCAATGAAAAGATCTGCCCTGCAGAAAGAGAGGAGGAAGTTGTCGTCAGCAAATTGGTGACACAGACTGACTGAGAGTCTGGGTCTGCAGCAAGCAGCATATACCTTACCTACCACATATGCTATTCAGTGTGAGTATGGTTCGTAAATAGTATCCATATGGTGTCAAATAATTCACCGTTGTCTTGTAATGTGTAAGTAACTTATCATGTGATGCCCATTTTAAAATCATGTATAATGTATGTGATCATAGCTACAGTACTTGCACAATGTTTAAAATGCACATTTTTTAAAAAGCAGACTTGTATAGAGCCTTTATGATCCACCATGTGCAGTCATACTTAAACATCATAAAAAATTGAATTTTAATCTGATAGACCTACAGCTTCTTGACACAGTAAAATAGTCAGAGCTACCAAGTTATAATTTGAAATTCTTATGACATTAATCCAGATATGCAGGCTGAAAATGTTAGGGAGAAAATAGCTACATATACGCAGTGGCTGCTTTTCAACTGTGAATATTTACATTATTTCCTTTTAGACTGTGGGCTTAAATCCCACCCCATTGACCCAAGTGCAGACTTGTCAAGTAATCCCCCATGAAATGCAGGGTTTGGGACTTTTGGTAGAGTTGTCCTGTAGAATCTACCTTTTTGTTTTCTGATGAGAGGGGGTTTCATATGAAGTCATGCCGTGGCATTATGAATCAACAAAATGGTGCTAATATATTTTGAAGACCTCTCCTGCTTTCATGTCATCTGCTGTAATTTAAATTATCCAAATCCAGACTCCCACAAGGCAGAATTCTAAGCAAGTTTTCTCTCTTCAGAAATCTGCTTATCTTTCTCATTTCATCCTGTTCATGTTTGGTATATGCCAGAGAACATTGTGAGGCTGCCTTAGAATTTTTTCAGATTCTTTTCTTAGGTCAGAAACATTCCCTATTTGCAGAAGTGTTTTCTATTTTTTGGAGCTGTGATTCATTCACTATTAACTTTTGTACCCTTCTCCTCAGGCATGCAAACCTTTCCCCATTCCAGGAGCATTGGTTGGCAAGGAAGCTATAATAGGAAGACCTGCACCCACAGCTAGTGCAGAAGCATAGGCCTCCCCAGAATGTCTTCGCCTCTGTTAGCTCTTACAGCATCAGTGTGCCTTGTGAGCTTGAATCCCCAGCTTCTTTCATGGGGAGCAAACCTCCTACTTCAAAAGGAAGAATGTATCAGAAACCGATACACTAAGGAGACACTTGGGCAGTTTCCAGTTCGATAGGTGGGATATTCCCACAGAGGGGATGACTGGGGCTATTGCACTTACAGCAGATAAGGAATGGTATAGTTTATGAAGGTGGTGATATACCTAGTTCATGAGTTTAACAATGTAGACACAAGCAAGTATGTTCACCCATTGATTTTGGAGCAGTTGTTACAACCAACCTGTATCTATTTACTAAAAATAAATGAAAGAGAAAAAGGAATAAACTAAAATAAGTTTATTTTTTCCATGTGTGAGGGCTGAATTGCTTCACCTGTACATCCCTTTAATCTTCTGTTGCATAACTTCATTGAGAAGATGAAAATAATAGTGAAAATCATTAGAGACAAGGGCAGAAGAAACCATAGAATCCCAGGGCTAAACAATGGAAAACATTAAACTGTACAGGTTCCCCCAAACTCCTGATTGTGGACTGGGCTGCTGTAAAACCACTTGCATCTCTCTCTGTAGAGATAACATTAAACCCTTACATCTTTTTGAGGGAAGGGCGCCAATAAAGCTAATGAAACATGAGTTACTAGCCGTATATGACTGCCTGTTTTGCACCTGTGAGTTAAGTTAAATTAAAATCTCTGATAAAGACAAGTGCTTTAATCCTTTCTGCTGCCTTATTCTTCAAATTAGGGCACTTCTTGCTTAATGACATTTGACCTGTATGTGTGAATACTTTGCAAGGCTAGTACACTATGGTTTGGAGGAGGGGTATTAGGATGTTGCCCTGTTTAAAACCTGTCAATCACTTCACACACACAAAAAAAGTCAGACTATTGCTTGGAGTAGTCTTGAGGTCAATATATGTGCTGGCTTAAGAGTTAAGCAGGTCACTTCCTAAAGGAAAGGCCTTATTAAGGGAAAAATTCTCTTTTCATTTGCCAGCCTGAGGGACTCCAGAGCCTTAGTTCAACACTAGCACAGCCTAGTCCCAATTCAGAGGACCTAGTTGTGCTTGCAGTTACACTGGTATAAACCAGAGGTAACCCCACTGGCATTAATGGAATTATCCCAGTGTAGTCGGGAGCAAAATCATGCCTAGAGAACATGGCTTTCTCAATTACGCATCCTTATTGTTGGTTCACTTTGTGGTATGTCCTGCCAACTGCAGCATACTAAACCACTTTGTCTCCCTGTGGAATATGCCTCATGTAGATCAGTGATGCACAGTCCACTTGACCAAGTCCATACCAGCTTACTAGATAAAGACCTTGTCTGTAACAGGTATTGCCCACTGCCTTCCACTTTGCACATTCTAATGGGCAGTGAAGCATCGTCCATACCAAGCCTCATTCTTGTGAGGTTAACCCTGTAGCGATATGTAGCATGATGAAACAATGTTCTATTCTTCTGTACACCAGCTCCCTCTAGTAGAGAATTCTCTTTCACTTGTTTCTGTAATTTGAATGTTGACTAATGAGGAAGGGCACCACATCACTGCCTCTTGAATTCGGGAGTCAGAGTGGGGTTAAAACTAAAATGAAACTGAGGGAAAACAAATGGTCTCTTCAAAGGTAAGCCTTATAGGAACTGTTAATTAGCAGTGGAGGAAATCTAAGAACACTGGTCTAGTAAATGTGGTCAATTTTGATTTGCTCATAGCTTTTTTTATAGATATACATTTATCTGTTGACTCACCCACAGGGAACAGAGAGGCTACCACAAACACCTTTGGACTGAATGTCTTCAAATCCAATGCAATGGTGATTCTTATGGGACAATCAGTGCTACAGATGGGACCAGGGACTTTATACTACAATTTTCTTAATCAGCTGATTCATTAACTCAGGTGGACATGCAGCTTGCCACACCTTCGGACACATTCCCCCCCCCTTTTAAATTTAACTCTGCTGGAAATGCTATGCTGTTCAGTCACTGATTTTTATAAACATGGGTACAAAAGCTTTATATCAGATCTTTGAAGAATTCGTTTATGCCTCTTGCCCTGCACTATAAACTGTATACCTATTGGCGTCGGGTCTTCTGTAGAAAATCTAGATCCAATGGTTTTATTCTTTCCTTTTCCTAATTGTTACCAATGTCTGGCATGTGAATGTATTACTGAGGTAAAGTAATTTCAGTTGCCAAGTATGAGGATACAGGTATTGTTAGCAATGAACTCAGAAACTATTTTCTCATAAGCATCTACTGGTGCTTTGTTATATTAGGTGTTCTTGTGAGGTGGACATCTTGTCTAGAAAATTAAGTGGCTGGCCTACATAAGAGCTAATGTTGTATGTTGCAGAGAAAGCTACAGTATTAGTTCAGCAATGATAAACAACAACCCCCAATCTTGTATTTCTTTAACCTCTGTTCTTATTCAAGTAGGCAGTGCTGACAACTCATGATTTTATCACAAGCTTTCAGTAGTTGTGGGTTTGGTTTTTTAAACTCCAGCTCCTGGGATCTAGAGGTCTAGTGAGAATTTCAGCTTTCCTTTTTAAAGAAGAAGTAAATTTCTGGTCTTAATAGTTGCAGAGTAAGTCCTGAAAATGTGAAATAAATGCATCCTAAATGCTCAGATACCAGCATGCAAATAAGAACCCCCAAATTTATTATTTTAAAATAATATAATATTTTAAAGCCAATCATGACTTCAGAGCTTGAGTTGTGATTTTAGAATGCTTGCATTCAGTCAATGCACATATTATTCAAATATGCATACACCCTCTACTCCTAATTGTGGGGTGGGAGTGGGGGAATATGTGCTGATGTTAATGCTTCCATTTTACATGGGTGATGAAACTTCATTGTGTCTAGTGTCTGATTTCTCATTTCTAATGAGAACTCACTGGTTTACAGTGACAACTGGAGTAAGGCAACAGTGTATTATGTCCCCACTATTGTTTGCACTGGTCATGGACTATGTAATAAAGAAAGTAACCACAGAAGGCAATCGAGGAATTTTATGGACAAATAGGACACAGAATATGGACACAGAATGGGACTCCCTTGAAGACCTCCATCTGCTCTATGATCTGAAGCAATCTGGATCTTTTCGGTCTGTGAGGTGGACAACGGATTACAACCCTGACCTGTGTTTTGTGACCATAATAGTGCAGGTGTCCCACTGGCCATAACAAGAACCATCCTGAGCCACTTGCTGCATAGCCAGCATCGCCCAATCATCCTCCAGATTGGCCTGGAAGTGCCTCTTCTGCAGTCTGTGCCAAAGCCGCGTTGGAATTTCTGCAGGGTTGACTGGCCCACCTACACTTCAGAAACCAAACATTGGCTCCCAGCGCTCGAACCAATACCTAGAAACTTCGGTTGTTTTACAAACATCTTAAAATCGACCGCAAAGAAGTACATCCCATGTGGTCACCGCAAGGCTTTCACTCCCTGCTGGACAAAAGAATCTGAGTGTCTCCTGAGGGAATGTCAAAAGAGCAGAACCCACATAAAGCCACTGTGCTGCTTGAGTCCTCGTATTTGGCATGCCTGGAAAGGTGGAAAGAGACCACTGAAAGCCTTGATTTCACCCATTCAAGCTGTAAGGCATGGGCTCTTTTGCGGCAACTTGGAGGATCCCAGCCAGTAATGCAACGCTTAGCAAAGGTGACAACAAATGCTGTTGCCTCTCGTTTTCTTTCAACAGACAAGATTACACGCCAGGAAGTCCAGTGGGAATTCCGCAGAAATCTTCAACAATGTCTGGAGGAATCTCCATTCTCTTCCCCATATTCCGTCAAGGAGATCAATGTTGCACTGTTGGAAACCCAAAGCTGGAAAGCTGCAGGGGTTGATGGCATTCCTTCAGAGTTTCTCAAGAATCTGGGGAGATGGGGATGGGAATGGCTGGTGTCGCTTTTTACTGCCCTGCATAGAACCGGAGAAGTGCCAACAAGCTGGCAACAGGTAACAGAGGTTACCCTACTGAAGTCTGGGAAACTTCCAGAGGATGCAGCCAGCTACCATCCTATCTCTCTCCTCTCAACCACCAGCAAGCTCATGGAATGGGTGCTGCTCCACTGTCTATCTGATATTATTGAAGTCATCCTCCCAGTGGAGCAGGCAGGATTTTGCCTGAAGAGGAACTGCTGTGACCAAGTAGATTCACTTACCAGCCACACTGAGGCAGGATTCCAATGTAAGTTGAAGAGAGGAATCGCCCTTGTTGATCTGTCTTCAGCGTAGGACACTGTCTGGAGACAGGGCCTGCTCCTCAAGGTCTCCCGCATCATTCACTGCTGGTGAACAATCTGCCTCTTGACGGCAATGACTGGGGGCCACTGCTTTAAGGTACACCTTAATGGCCAGATCAGTAGACTAAGAACTCTTAACTCAGGCATCCCTCAAGGCTCTGTCCTGGCCCTAATACTTTTTAATCTATATACCGCTGATATACCAGCAATGGAGTCAAGGAAATTCATGTATGCGGATGATATTGCCTTAGCTGTTCAGCATACAAGCCTCCATACTATCAGCTGCACCCTAACCCGAGATCTTAGCACAATGGCTGATTATTTCCAATGCTGGAAACTTAGGCCTAATCCAAAAAAAAACTATGGTAACTGCTTTCCACCTGAACAATAAAATGGCTAATACCAAACTCGATGTGCAGTTCTGCAGTGAGAGCATCAGCCACAAAGCTAATCCAAAGTATCTTGGCATTACACTGGACTGAAGTTTGCCCTTTCGACAACACCTTAAGAACACCCATGATAAGGTTAGGTCTCATGTCGCGCTTATCAGAAAAAGGCCAGAACATCATAGGGCTCCAGCCCACAGACATTACAAGCTGCAAAAATTGCCTTGGTATATTCTGCAGCTGAATATTGTGCACCAGTGTGCACTAGCAGTCACACTAAACTCCTTGACACTCAACTCAATAATGCTATGCACATAGTGTTGGGGATGCTCAAATCTACTCCAGTTGACTGGCTTCCAGTCCTATCATACATCCAGCCTCCATAGATTAGAAGAGCTGCACAAACATCAATGCAAATATGAGGATCCCACTGCACCATGACCTGCAGAACCCGCCAAAGATGAGATTAAAATCCTGCAACCCTCTATGGAACCGTATCAAGATCCTGACACCCAACTTTGAGGCTGAGGCTCAATGGAGAGTCACATGGCCACTTAAAACAAACAGCTCGTCGTGTATCCGGTTGAGGAACCACTGGGTTTTGATTTATGTCGGAAAAACTGGTGCAGATTGAATCTCATCAGGACATCTCATGGGAGATGTGGACAAAACCTCTTTAAATGGAAAATGAGGGAAACACCTCTATGCGACTGTGGTTACCAGGCACAAACGATAGAGCACATTATATCTGAGTGTCCCCTTTGTTCTTTTGCTGGGATCCTGCGGGACATTCACCAGCTGACTGCTGCGGCAGTGTGCTGGCTGTCAAACTTAGATATAAATGTGTAGTTGTTGCTACCTACCCAAGCCATACGAAAGAAGAAGACGAATAGGATTGATCATAAGAACTACAGTAGTAGGTCTCAGAGTAGCAGCCGTGTTAGTCTGTATTCGCAAAAAGAAAAGGAGTACTGTGGCACCTTAGAGACTAATTTAGAGACTTAGTCTCTAAGGTGCCACAAGTAATCCTTTTCTTTTTAGTAGTAGGCCTGTCCTTTAGAACCTAACCTAACTTTTGCTGGCACCAATGGTTGTTCAAAACTGTCCCTGTTCCTACTCATAGTGGCACTATGTTATTCCAACAGATGCCTCTTAATATATGAAAGTTGGCATCCAACACGCACATGTGACTGTTCCAGGTTTCTGTTAAGGACTGTCAGAATCTCACTTCAGGTGGCCATGCCAATGATGGGCAAGCTTTACAGGTGGATTCACTTTGAAAATTCACATATACTTTCCACAGCCACGTATGTTGACATTTTGACTCTGCTGAATGAGTGAACTGTTGTTTTCATGGGGGTTAGGCCTCCCCAGTTCATTTCTTCCATTCCTCCATTTCATTCATACTTCTCATAAATCCTATTTATATCTCTCCTCTTACCTCCTTTATCTTGCTAATGAATCTTGCCTCTACTCTCACCTTGTCCCCCTTGCTCACACTTTGTTTTGTATTCTTTCATGCTGTTCCTCATGCCTGGACTTCCTCCCTCCCCTGCTCTTTCACTTCATTAGGCATCTATGCGCTCTCTCCTTTTTCAAACCCCCCATGAAAATCCACTTCATTTATGTGATGCCCACAAAGATTCATCCACCTCAGAAACAATGTAGTCATCCATCCATTACAGTAAAATGAGGGGAAAAGTAAAAACATAATGCCCTTACACAAGACTTTATCTGTGACTTCTGTTACTTTTTTACATTGTCCACGCATGAGGCAGGTAATGCATCCTGTATTTTTTTACTGTACTGAATGATGCTCTGGAAGAAAGGAAAGCAAGAGGGAAAAAGAAATAACTGTAGTTATTGGGGTTCATCCCAAAACAGATTTTTATGCAAGGGATGCCAAGAAATCTCTTCAAAATGATTCCATGATTTGGGCAAACTTCCTGCAGAACTGACTGTTTAAAAATTTAAAAAGAGAAATGCACACACAGGTCCCAGTTTAGCAAAATACCTGAGCACCTGCCTAATATTAAACATGTGAGTCATAACTCAATAGGACTTCTCAGATGCTTAGTTAGGTTAAAGTACCTTTCTGAATCAGGGCCACAGACCTGTCTTCTGATCGAGAGTATTTTACAAAGAACAACAATATTTTTGTTTTTAATTTGTAAAGTGAAAGAGCCCCAAAAAGGAAATTTAACAGGAACAATGAGTCTTTTTATCTCTCTCTTTTTTTTTTCTTTTCATTTTAATTGCAGAGCTAGAACTTGGCAGAATTCTGCAGGAATGGAAAACTGACTTCAAAATTAACCAGCATACATGAGGTGATTTCTCAAGATATCTGGTATTCACAGTTTTAGAGCCAAACTTCTAATGGGCATCTAATCTGTGTTCACCTACTTGATATTTATCTATCTTAGGGCTTGTCTACACTACTGGGGTAAGTCGACCTAAGTTACATTACTCCAGCTACATGAATAATGTAGCTGCAGTCAGCATAGTTTGGTTGACTTACTGCGGTGTCTACACTGTGCTGCGTTGATGGAAGACGCTCTTCCATCGACTTACCTTACTCTTCTCATTCTGGTGGAGTACTGGAGTCAACCAGAAAGTGCTCTGCAGTTGATTTAGCAGGTCTTCACTAGACCTGCTAAATCAACCCCCCTGCATCGATTTCAGCAGAGTCAACTCCCAGTAAGTGTAGACATGGCCTTAAGTGTTTCTAATGACCCTGTCTGTCATTGTGGGCATGGTGTTGTTATGGAAAACTTAGTTGCATGTGTAAATTGCATATTTAATCTCATAGTTACCCAGTTTGTGCTAGCTAATGTATGCTTTGCTGATAAAAAGCAGCTGTACACAAACAAAATCTGAAAATTTTTGACACTGTAGCTCTTAAGGCTATTTTTAAATTAGGTCTTCAACATGTATTCCATTTGTATGTGCAAAATTTTATATCTACATAGCCTGATTTTGATCTTACACCAGTTTTACATCCAAGTACTCATGAATACACTAGTGTAAGCCTGCAATCATTTTGCGCAATATCCTGCACTGGGCCAAAGGTAAGAGATACACAGGCAAAACATATTTTCTCAATTTGCATCTGCAAGTGGGGTTTTCATGTAAATGTGCTTTAAGAGCTATTATTGTGTGCTCAAGTAATAGTGCACCCTGCCCCCCAGAATATTACACCTGTAAAAATAGAGCCCATGTTGTAGAATTTGGACTAAAAAGGCAACATTAATTGTCTTTTCTACAGATGCTAAAAAATAAAGTCAAACCATGCATGGTATAAAATGTGTGTTGTCTTGATATGGGAGGAAAGTAATTATTGGCAAACCTTTCCAATTCATTGTATTTTAAAAAAATCAATTTTGGGAAAATGAATAGGGCTTTTTCTCTGCTTAGGCAGCCAAAGAAAAAAAATCATTCTGGAAATATTGTCTTCTGTAGGGCTCAAATATTTTCATTTCATTTGGGACCACTTTGTCTTGATGCTTATAATTCAAAACATTTCATCTGTGGAACAAAATGTCTTTTTGTTTTCTGTCTATGGAAACATGATAGAACAGGCATTGAATGTATTTCCCCAGGTCTTGGGGGGATAATGTGAATCTCATCTGCATTAGAGAGCAGAGAAAAGAATATCAACCCCCAGGAAATAATGCTACATGTCCATATCTTCTCAAATCATGTATGGTTTAATTAGAACTGTGGAAATATAAAATAAATTTGAATTGACCTCTGAACTAGGGAGTTTTGCCATAAAAGCAGCCACTCAGAGCATGTAGTTTGACCTCGTCACTGAACACTTCTGACTATTTTCTACACTCTTCTTATTCCCCTCATGATATTGCATAGTATGAGATCATTGTGCAGAAATAGAGTTTTGACATTTACACTGAAAATGTATTCTGAGTAGAAGGAATCTGTCCTTAACTTCCTTAAAGATATGTGGCAGACTCATTTTAACTTCAGAATCTGTTTTTCAGGATGACATCATGAGCTGTGAGATTTCTCTTTTGCTTTAGATATTTTTGGACCAAGAGAGTAGTCAGTGGGATGGATGTGTTCCTAATTCCACTAAAGGAGGAGGCAATCAAAAAACTTAATGCTGCTGTAAGAGTAGTGTAGCTCTCCTGAATCTATACATGCTAAATAAAACACTTCATTAAGGGCTTGATCTTGCTCTACTGAAGTCAGTGGAAGTTTTGCCATTGATTTCAGTGGGAGCAGGATCAAATCCAAGGGCCAAATCATGCTCCCATTGAATCTGTCAAAAATTTCACTGGCTTTAAAGACCACAGCACTAAGCTTAGATGCAGAGCATAGTTACAGGGTCTACTTGCAGAATTATAGTTCTAGAACGCTTGCAATACTATAATTAGAAAAAAACATAGGCCAGTGTGACAGGGTGTGCATATCCTGCACTAGTCAATAAAAGTTGAATAAAAATAAAATACATCCACACTATGGGTGGCAGATGTCCCCACCCCTCGGACCATGCTGGGCATGCTTCAACTGCTGCATCAGTATAAAAGGGAGCAGCCAGCTCATTCTCGGCTGACCACCGAGGAGGGAAATTGCTTGGTGGAGGCTTCTGCCCAGGAGCCACTTCAGCACTTCACTGCAGGAACCAGAGATCCCAAGGACTAGACCAAAGAATTGTTGCTTACAGCCAGCCAACTGGAGGTGGAATCCCAAGGAGCTACCTACACTGAGGGGCTCAGAGGTCCCAACAACGTATGGACCCCAGCTTCAGGAGGCACGGTAGGAAGTGGCCCAGGGAGGCAGTGTGAGTAGTATCTCCCACCTGAGTTGGGGTAGGATCCCCGCTGACTGGGTGGTGACCATACTTGCTGCTGACAGGGTCCTGGGCCAGGAACCAGTGGAGCAGGGAGGGCTTGGGTCCCCCTACCCTGGCCATCACTTCCCCCTCTCCCCTGCCAGGGTGGCAGCCCCTTACTCTTGCCATTAGACCACACAGCCCTGATCCCTGGAGCAGCCATATTGCCTCTGGCCAGTAGGCCACACAGCCCTGATCCCTGGGGCAGCCATATTGCCTCTGGTCAGTGGTCCCACACAGCCTTGATACCCAAGGCAGCCATACTGACTGGCCATTGGGCTGCATTGCCTGATCCAAGGACAGTTGTATTAACTCTGGCTATTAAGCTACACCGCCCTGAATTCCAAGATGGTCATACTGACTCTGGCCATTGGGCCGCACCGCCCTGACCCCAATGGCAGTTGGATTGACTGTAGCTATTAAGCTGCACAGCCCTGATTCCCAGGGCAGCCATACAGACTTTGGCCACTGGGTTATGCTGCTTTCAGCCTAAGGATAGTTTGACCATAATCACAGTGGTATCACAACCCTGACCTGCCCCAAAGGGGGATGGGGTGTGCACATCCCACAACAACAAGGAAAATGGGGCAATGTCAGTCATGTAGGTCCATTCACTGATTGCTGGACAAACAGCAAGAATTATGATTAAGGAAGGTTAATATGGAGGCACCAGTTGTGATTTCATAGTTAAGGTTGAATTCCATTTTGCATGTTCAGCAGGAATCCAATCTCTGATGTATAGGGAAAATATAGTGCAACTTCCCTATGCACTTACTCTTTGTGCATAGGATGAATTCTATGACAGCTTAATTTTAATTGACATCATGTGCTTAGATTATATTTGAAGAAATTAGGTTGTAATTAACTTAATTTTTAATGATTGTCTCATTATGATTATTCCCAATAAGCCTACATTCAACTGGAGTTGTAGTTGAGAATGCACATCAGCAATTTAATGGCAAAAATGTTTCAGGAATGATATGATCGCTTTTAAGTTTATCCTTAACTGAATTTCCACATTTTGGAATAATTATCTGAAAAACAATCATACATATTTAAAGTATAGAAATACACAGTTAAGTTACCCAGAATAACCTTTACTCTGCCCTGTAGTAACAACATACAATTATGATTAATGAATAACACCGTTGCCAACTTTCATGATTTCATCGTGTGTCTCACAATTTTGGTGTATTTTTCAAGCTCCAGCTGCTGGAATTGGGAGAATGCAGGAGAATTTCAGTTTTCATTTAATACATATAAGTTTCTATATAACAGTCACCACACAAATGCTAAATATTTGTAAACAGCTGTTAGATACTTGGTCAAATGTTTTTACAGAGCTCAAAGAATTCTTAATGTAAACAAAAAACCATGAAACAGTGAGGGATCGTTTTCTCTAGATGAATACATGACCACCATAAGCATTAAGAGCATATACATGTGCCTGCAGAGAAGAATGAACAGACTTCAGTTTTTCTAGGTGTTTTATACCTCCCTCTGAACAGCATATAAGAAAAGATGAACCATTGAGTCTGTTCTTATACAGCAGTCCTTGTGTTTCTTCCTATTGTATGTTTCTGCATGGAAATTTGTGCTCTGTCCACTTATGACCTTTTAATGGCACAATTTAATCTCTGACAACTTGTCACATTTGATTCTTTACTTTTAAGGTGTTTTGCCTGCCATAAACTTGATTTGTTGGTTTACACAAGTGTAGATATTAAGAAATGAAGTTTGAGACAGTTATGAAATTTTTTAACTGGATTCAAAGAAACTTAGCCTTCTTTAATTTCTTGTTTTAAAACATTCATAAATTCTCATTTCATTTATCAGTTTCAGACTAATTGTTTCAGACAATACAGTAACACATAATGGATGACACATATTAAATCTGAAGTCTCTCAAACTGTATGGTATAACTGCCATGTATCAAGTATCAGAGGGGTAGCCATGTTAGTCTGGATCTGTAAAAGTGGCAAAGAGTCCTGTGGCACCTTATAGACTAACAGATGTATTAGAGCATAAGCTTTCGTGGGTGAATAACCACTTCGACATCCATGCCTCTGATGAAGTGGGTATTCACCCACGAAAGCTTATGCTCCAATACATCTGTTAGTCTATAAGATGACACAGGACTCTTTGCTGCATGTATCACTGCAGCATACTGCTTGATTATTAGCCACTGCAGCATAACTCTACTGCATTATTAATTTTGACTGCTATGGACTACCAGATCACACTAGGAAACAGAACGACTGCCTCCTTATGAGCTGAACTGTAATGCATGGGGGGGGGAGGGGAAGCTGTGTGATCACAAGGTCTTCAACTTGAGTTGCATGCTGGAGGTCTCATGCCGCCAATACTAAAACATCCTTGGAATTTCTAAACATTGTAGATGATAATTTGCTACCTCAAAAAATGTTGCGGCCAGCACAGGAGAATCCCTTATTTGTCCTGCTCCTAACAGCTAAAGAGGAACTGCTCACCAAACTAAAAAGTAATGGTAGCTTAGGTACAAGTGATTATGACTTGATCACTTTTATGATGTACAAGCAATCTAAAATCCAGACTACTTTTGTGTGTGTGTGTGTGTGTGTGTGTGTGTGTGTGTACACACAACTGATGATTTAATAGGGCCAATTTTGCAAAGATGAAAATTATGAGCCAAATTAGCTGGGATGAAGAATTCATTCAGAAAAAATGTGAATGATAGTCAGGAATCGTTTAAGAACATCTTATTGGATGCCCAAAAAGACAGAATCCCACAATGGAGGAAGAAGGCTGTACTGATTTAAAAACCTACTTGGTTTAGAAGGGCAGTGAAGGCAGCTGTAAATATATATGGGAGAAAGGCAAAGCTGATAGTAATGAATATGAATCAGAAGTTAGGAATTGAAGAAAATGGATGAGGGAAGCCAGTGGACACAAGGAGAAATCTAAGGCAAGCAAAGTTAAAAACAATAAGGAGTTTTTTAAATACATTAGCATTGTCAGGAATCTTTTTGTTCCTATTGGTCTATTACTAGATGGAAACGGTATAATTATCATAATTCAGAAGAGTTCAATAAATATTTCTGTCCTGGGGAAAAAGCAAATGATAGTCTCATCATATGGTGATAACACTCTTTCCATTCCACTAGTATCTCTGGAGAATGTTAAATAGAAGCTACTGAAGTCAGACATTTTAAAATCAGCAGGTCCAAATAACTTGCATCCCAGAATGTTAACAGAGCTGGTAGAGGAGCTCACCATGCCATTCATGTTGATTTTTCTGTAAGTCTTGGAGCAAGTTTCAGAAGATTAGAAAAAAGCAGATGTTGAGTCAATTATTTGAAAGGGGAAATAGGATTAACCTCACAGTTATAAGCTTGTCAGTCTGACATCAATCCCAGACAAGATAATGGCGCGGTTGATACAGAACTCAATTAATAAAGAATTAATGGAGGATATTGTAATTAATGTAAATCAACATGCGTTTTTGGAAAATAAATCAGGCCAAGCTAACTTGATATCTTTTTGTTTGAGATTACAAGTTTGGTTGTTCAAGATAATAGTTCTGATGTAATATACTTAGACTTCTGTTAGGTGTTTGACTTGGTAATGCATGATATTTTGATTAAAAAACTAGAATGATAAAAGTTAACACAGTGCACATTAAGGGTATGTCTACACTACAATATAAAGCTGTGCTTGAGCCTGGGCTCAAGCCTAACCCCCTCGTGTCTACACTGCAATTGTACTAACCAGGGCTTGGACCCAAGGTACCAGGACCTTGCAGGGCTGGAGGATCCAAACTCAAGTGAAACCAGGACCCAGGGTTTGAGCCCTATTGCTCTGAGGTGTAGACACAGCTCCTCTTGACGCTGGTCCTGGGAGATAGTCAGATGTATCCCACAGTTCCATGGGACAGCTTCCTTAGCTGTCTCTATCCCAGCAATCTGCAATCCACTCTAGTGAAAATGGAAGCAAACAGCAGCAGCTCAAGTCAATGTTAACCCATTCTCCTCCAATTACCAATCCACAAGCACACTCCTGGATTTGCAATGGAGAGTGAACTGCTCAAGCCTTTTGCAAATCGAGCTGCTTCCTGGCAATGTGCAGGGTGGACAGCAAAGTTTTCCCACCGTGGTCCTAGGCCTAGAGTGGCCATATTGTGGGGGGAGGCACTAGGGACTCTGGGATATGGTAACATTGAGTTAGGTCTGTGCACTGCAGTGTGGATGCCAGAGCCCTTGGTTTGAGCATAGGTTAGAAAAGCCCCTCAGATAGGGTTAACAATGTAGATGTTCATGCCCAGGGTTCCCTAACAAGGGTCAGCTAACTTGGGTCCCACTAACCCTGGGCTTACATTGCAGTGTAAGACATAGATAGATAGATTAAATAGATTAAAAACTGCCAAACTGTTAGGTCTCAAAATGTAACTGTAAATGAGAAATCATCAAATAGGTGTGTGTGTTTATAGTGGGGTCCCACATTTTTATTGTTATTTAGTATTTTTATCAATGACCTGGAAGAAAACACAAAATCATCACTGAAGTTTGCAGATGACATAAAAATTGGGGGAGTGATAAATAATGAAGAGGGCAGGTCACTGATTCAGAGCTATCTGGATCGCTTGGCAAACTGGATGCAAGCAAACAATATGCAATTTTAATGCGGCTAAATATAACTGTATACATCTAGGAAGAAAGACTGTAGGCCATAATCACAGGATAGGGGACTCCTATCCTGGGAAGCAGTGACACTGAAAAAGATTAGGGGTCGTGGTGGAAAATCAGTTGAACATGAGCTCACTGTGTGAGCTGTAGCTCATGAAAGCTTATGCTCAAATAAATTTGTTAGTCTCTAAGGTGCCACAAGTACTCCTTTTCTTTTTGTGGATACAGACTAACATGACTGCTACTCTGAAACCTAAAAGAGTTAATGAAATCCTGGGATGCATAAAAAGGGGAACTGAGAGGCGGAGTAGAGAGATTATTTTATCTCTTTATTTGATACTGGTGCGAATGCTGTTGGAATACTGTGTCCAGTTCTGATGTCCACAATTCAAGGCAGATGTTGATAAATTGGACAGGTTCAGAGAAGAGCCTCGAAAATGATGAAAAGATTAGAAAACATTCATTATAGTGACAGATTGAAGGAGCTCAATATATTTATCTTAACAGAGAAGGTTAAGGAGATTACAGCCTATAAGTATCTACATGGGGAAAAAATATTTAATAATGGGCTGTTCAGTCTAACAGAGAAAGGTCTAACAATCCCCTGGCCAGAAGTTGAAGCTAGACCAATTTATACTGGAAATAAGAAGTAAATTTTGAACGTGATAGCAATTAACCATTTGAAAAATTTAACAAGGGTTGAGATGGATTTTCCATCACTGACAATGTTTAAATAAAGATTGGATTTTGTTTTGCTAACAGGGAATGCTCTAGGAATTATTTTAGGGCAGTTCTGCATCCTGTTATGCAGGAGGCCAGACTAGATGATCACAATGGTCCCTTTTGGCCTTAGAATCTATGAATCATCACATTGTCCTGCATGGCAGTGCAGTGCACCTTTTGCATTCACATTCACTAGTCATGCCAGCTACACCAACTTAACAACACCCACCTCCCTGAAGGGTGCTGAGTCATGGTCAATGTAGTTAGGTTGACACAGTGAGAGTGTAGACACTGTGTTATTCACATTGACCATTACTGACCTCCAGGAGCTGTCCCACAGTGCCCCATGCTGACTGCTCTGGTCACCATTGTGAACTCTCCTGCCCAGGGGTCAAGTAGAGATAGGAGTCAGAAGTCACCCCTCCCCTTTAAAGCCCTGCAGATTTTTGAAATTTCAAATCCTTTTCCAGGTTGTCTGGCTTGGCGAACATACCTAGCAGCTCTCCACTATTGAGTGTTACTGCACAGCTCACCATGCTGGCTAGACACTGCAGACGAAGTCCTGCCTGGAGAAGACAGAAGGTTTTGGATCTCCTGGGCCTGTGGGGTGAAGAGGCTGTGCAGGCACAGCTCCCATCCAGCTGTAGAAATGTGGACATCTATCAGCAAATTGCTCAGGGGATGCAGGAGAAGGGCTACAAGAGGGACATGCAGCAGTGCTGCATGAAAGCCAAGGAGGCCAACAATGGAGCGGATGCCGAGCTACAGACCTGCCACTTTTACAAAGCGATGCATGCCATCTCTGGTGGAGGGTTCCCCCCAATCCCACAAAAAAAAATCAGCACTGTGGATACTTCTGAGGAGCCAGAGTCACAGGTCCCTGCCATGAACAGCGAGGAGGAGGAGGAGGATGGGGGACAGGTGACCGGGGCATCCAGCTGCACAGTGAGTCAGGACCTGTGTTTGGCTCCACTGCAGTCCAGCCAGTCCTGATAGTCAAGCACAGGCGAGTTTGATGCCAGGGAGGAAAGCTTTGGTAAGGCTGCAGTTTGCTCTGAAATTTCAAGGATGGCACCCCCAAAGTAGCAAGACATGTCTGTTGATTTTACTCTTTTTTACTTGTGCTAAAAGTAATAAGTGGAACAGCCAAGAGAGGTAGAGTTGCTATCTGCTTTTCATTCCCCTCTAGAGTTAGGCAGTGGGTGTACATGGAGCAGATTATGTGCACCAGGGATGTCCTCGGACTCCTCCGTAGAGATCTCAGTGAAACTTTCCTGAGGGTCATCTACAATCCTCTGCCAAAAGTTTCTGGGTGGGGCTGCCTTATTTCTTCCACTGTGGTAGAATGCTTTTCCACGCCACTCACCAATTACTTCAGCAAGCATCATTGCAGTACACAGGCTAGCAGCATATGGCTCTGGTTGGCAACAGGATACCAGCAGCCACTGTGTTCTCTCTGCCTGTTGCCCTCAGGAGAGAGATCAGCTAAAATCACCATGGTGTGCAGGAATAAAAATTTGACAGCTTTTGGAGGCACATGTTCTATGCTCCTGCTGTGGACCCAGGGCCAGAGGAGCTCAGTGCCCCCCACTAATTATTGGGTGTAGCATCAGAGGTTGGTGCACTCTCCCTGGAGGACATTAAAGACAATCACAGCTTCACATACACTGACCTGAGAAAGCTGTGGGTGGTATCTGAAATGGAAATAACTGTTCTTTTTCCTTTCATAAATTCTGTTCCCTTAATTTATTAACTTTTATTGTTTTAAATTTTAATTGCCTAGTTAATGTTTCAGAATAAAATACAATTTTTGGACCAAAGTTCATCTTTATTTGTTTATAACATATGTTGGCTGAGGCGGAGCAGGTCTCCCAGTGACCAATTAACTGTAACTGCACTGTTTCCGAGTAGCAGCCGTGTTAGTCTGTATTTGCAAAAAGAAAAGGAGTACTTGTGGCACCTTAGAGACTAACAAATTTATTTGTTAGCGCACTGTGTCACACAACCCATAACATCGTTTGCAAACAATATTAATAGGTGCATGGATAAAATTTTGTATTCCGATGTACACTGCAAGATTCATACTGGGCTACAAAAGAGCAAGGCCAGCTAGCGCACACTACAGCAATACACACTACAGCAATACACACTACTCTGGTTCACTATTAAAACAGTCTTTCAAAGCCTCCCTGAGCCATATAGCTCCACGTTGAGCTCTTCTAATAACTCTATTATCTGGCTGTTCAAATTCAGCAGACAGCCACTCCACCTCTTGCCCTCCAACCCAGCAGACACTTTCCCTTTTTTGTTTCACAGATATTATTCAGGACACAGCAGGCAGCTATAACCATTGGGATATTTTTCTCACTGAGGTCCAATCTCATAAGTAAACAACACCCACAACCCTTCAGACAACCAAAGGCACATTCAGCTATCATTGTGCACCTGCTGAGCCTGTAGTTGAAGTGCTCCGTGGTGCTGCTGAAGTGGATGGTGGATGGCTTCATGAGCCATGGGAGCAAGGGCTAGGTGGGGTCTCCCACGATTACTATTGGCATTTCAACATTCCCAGTGGTAATCTGCAAGTCAGGAATGAAAGTCCCTGCTTGCAGTTTTCTGAACAGTCCTGTGTTCTTAAAGATGCATGTGTCATGCACCTTCCCTGACCAGCCCACACTGATGTCAGTAAAGCATGCCTGGTGATCCACCATCACTTGCATAACCATAGAAAAGTAGTCCTTTTTGTTGATGTACTCTGTGGCAAGGTGGTCTGGAGCCACAATAGGGATGTGGGTGCCATCTATCACCCCACTGCAGTTCGGGAACCCTGTTGAGGCAAAACCATCCACTATGTCCTGCACATTGCCTGGAGTCACAGTCCTGCATAGCAGGAGATGATGAATGGCCCTGCACACTTGCACTACAACAGCCCCCACAGTGGATTTCCCAACTACAAATTGATTCCCAATTGATCAGTAGCAATCGGGTGTTGCAAGTTTCCACAGCTGATAGCCACTCACTTCTCCATTGTTGGTGCAACTCTCATTCTGGTGTCCCTGTGCTGGAGGCTTGTGGGGAGTTCAGCACACAAATCCAGAAATGTGGCCTTGTGCATCTGAAAGTTCTGCAGCCACAGCTTATCATCCCAAACCTGCATGATGATGCAATCCCACCAGTCAGTGCTAGTTTCTCAGGCCCGGAACCGACACTGCACTATCTCCAGCTGCTCCATAAATGTCATCAACAACCTTGAAATGTTTCTTTGTATGTCCCACAGCAGTGTAACCTCCAACAAATCCTCATGTTCTCTGCAGTTCTTCTTGTGGCTCTATAAATACTGCAAGATCACACGCCCAGTGCTTGCAACTCTTGTGACAATAGTGCATAGCTGTGCAGGACAGCAAGGAGGGATGTGTGGGTTCATGGGGATTTTGAAAAGCAGGTGTGAAAATTGTGAGATGCAGATAAAATTATGTGATGGAAAACACTGATTTATGGGAAGTTAAACCCATACTCCCAGTTATCCTTATGTGATTTGTTTTGGCCACATGCGACACAAGCTTCCCAAAATACCTTATACTGGATGGTGACGAGTTGCACAGTGGGATACCTACCCACAGTGCAGTGCACTCTTCATGGATACAAGCGCTCCTGGTGAGGATGTGCACCACTGACACAAGGAGTCAAGTGTGCACATGCGCAAATGATGTAATAACTGCAGCAGCTGTATGCTGATGTAAGTCAGGTTGACATAAATGTGTAATGCGTACAGACCTTTATCAGTATAACTATGTTGCTCAGGACTGTGAAAAATCCACGCCTCTGAGTGATGTAGTTATACTGACCTAATCCCCAGAGTAGATAGCATTATGTCAGTGGGAGGGCTTCTTCCGTCTCCATAACTACGCCTCTCGGGGAGGTGGATTTAACTATGACAATGGGAGAAGCGTCTAGTAAAGTTATGAATTTAAGCTCCCAGGCTCATCTTTTGAAAATCTTATGCAGGTTTTCTTTGAGGATGAGGACTGATAGGTCAGATATAGAGTGATCGCTTTGTGAAAAATGTTCACCCCCAAGTAATAGGGTGTTTTTGTTTTTTATCATTTTCCTGTGTGAGTTCATTCGAGAGCATAGTGATTGTCTGCATTCACCCACATAGATACTATTGGGATATAAAGCATGCAACTTAACTTTGCAGGGCTCCCTGTGGTGTGGGGCCCCCGGCAATTGCCCTGCTTGCCAACCCCTAACACTGGCCCTCCCCTTGCAACCCCCTCCCCCCATCTGTCCTGTGACCCCTCTGGGATTTGCAATCCACAGCTGAGAAACACTGATGTGCCCCCTGGAAGATCTCTGCATACCCTCAGGGGTATGCGTACCCCTGGTTGAGAACCACTGCTATAAAAGATATTACCTCACCCACCTTGTCTCTCTAATATCTTCGGACCAACACAGCTACAACAACACTGTATATCAATGTAACACTGTAGAATCCTGTATGTCATTGTGGCGATATTTAGCTATTTTATCACTACTGCTGGACTGATCCAAACACTCTAGAACTTTTGGGTGGAAGAGGTTAGGGTGGTGGGCAGGATTGAAATCTGGATCTAAATTTATGTATTATTGCTAGCCCCCATATCTAGTAAAGTCCAGCAAAATCCTCAACTCAAACATCCAAGAACATTATGAGAAATGTTTACAGTCTAGGTCTGGATCTAAATTTTACAACTTAAGTCTGTTCCTAACTATTACAGTCACTGAATAATGTAATGGTCTTGGATTGTTCTCCCATCAACATAGCATAGTATCAGCTCTCTCACAAATGTAGAAAGAGCAGAACGGATCTTGTTCAGTGAAACGCAACAAAGATATGATTCTAGTTTTATCTCATTTCAGAACTTTTTTGAGACTTGTTTTTTTCCGTAATCCATCTCCATATCCCATTGCACAAAATGAAATTTAAAAGGGAGAGAAAGGGACAGGATGTAATAACTACTTTCTACACAGTAGACTGTGTAGTTAGTTAGTTAGGATCTCAGTCCACCTCAGACACAACTTAAAGCAAACTGCTGGCCAGCCAGAGAGACCTGTACATATCTCAGCACTGATTCAAAGAAGGTGTCCATGTAGATTAAGCTGGGTGACTGAAAATAATATATCTGAAATAAAATAAAAGTGCTGTTAAGGTAATTCTGCTCACCATTGTTGCTGATTATACTCCGGTCACAGGAAAATTGCATTGTAAAAGGCAACTGAGAAATAAAATTGCACAATATTTATCAGCTTCATATGTATAGAACTGAATACTTTATTGGTAATCTGTTCTCTTATGTTTCAATACTATGCATTACCAGAATACAGATTCCAAACATGCTGGTTCAAAAAAATTCAGGGTTATTCTAATTTTCCTCCATGTCTAGTATGAAATTGTAGTTTCCTATACACTAAGTATCATTCTAAGACATTAGTTTTAACTGATTGTATATCTCAACAAGCTATTGTTTTATATCACTACATATTAAATTATTTGTATACTAGCACAACATTCTCAACCCATGTAAAATATCTCATTTATAGGATTAATGAATTGTTTCATTGTTAACCCTTAAAACCTGTATATGTACTGTGCTTTCCTATACAGATCCGTTTCTAAAAAATCAGACATTAGGAACTTTACTTAATAATCCTATTCTGTGAAAATTGTTTACCTCCCTTGTCTGATAATATACTGTCCACAGCACTGCAGTAAAATTTTGTACTTGCAATCCACTTTATATATACCAACTATTGGAACAATTTACCAAGTGCTGTGGTGGATGCTCTATCCCTGGCAATTTTAAAATCAACATTAAATGTTTGAAATGTTCTAGTTCAAATAGGAATTAATTCGTGGAAGTCCTATGGCCTGTGTTATTCAGGAGGTCAGACTAGATGATCAGAGTGGTCCCTTCTGGCCTTAGAATCTATTAATTAAATATCCTCCTTAGTTATGGTTCTCTTAGTGCCCTTTGAATGTATGCTACATTGTGTAATGGTGGAGTGTCAATAGATGGTGCTGTTGAGTTTTAAACTATTGTCTAGGCCATTATTCAAATCTTGAACTAGGCAGAAAGGGTGCTGGGATTTACAGACAGCCTTAAAGAGGTTTTTGTTTACAAGGGTTAATTAAGAACGGACTTTGAATGGTTATATGGGACTTTAAATGGCTGTCTGCTTCCAAGACGAAAATTCTGAAAAGTAGGTCAGGTACCACATGGCTAAACAGCTAGGCCTCTCCAGGGAAGCATCCACTGTTCCAGTGACTCAGGCCATCAAAATTTCAGCATCTACTGAGTAATTAGTGTTTATAGTTTGTAATTAAGGCTATAATAGGATATGCCTTATTTGGTATTGCGCTTGGCTTGACCTATTTGAATGACAACTCTCTGAGCATATCTGAATAGTTTAAATCAAAAAGGTAATGTTTTAAAATGTTAATAAGTAAATTGAAAATATTGTTCTTTTCCTATTTTCCTTTATTTCAGAATAGTAAGAGAGAAGCAGCAGTTTAACTCTGTTATTAGTGAACTAAACACATGTATCTAGTATATAGCAGTTTATGTTTTATTTTTAAAAACTGATCCAGAGCACTGATGGAAGTGTAGCAGTGTGCAGCTCCAGAATATGCCCCCTTATGGCATGGCATGGCACTGCAGTCACCTTGCCTTAGTTTTTATTGGGTTCGTCAGTGATTCTCTCAGCCTTCAGCATTGTTCAGTTGCAGAGCTGACTGATCCCTCTGGCTAATATATTTTATTTCACAAAAAGTCCACCCTGTCTGGGGTATCAAAGTTCAAAATATACACAAGAGCCTTCTGTCCCAGTTTCACTGGACTCAGCCCTTCCTTCCTGAGAGTTCATCTTCTCTTCCCTCATCTTCATCTCACTTCCAGCCCTTCTCCTGGGCTTACCTGCGAGTCGTCCCTTTGTACCCCCCCCCGTCCCGAGATATGCATTGAAAAAGGTATCTCTAGCCCACAAATATTCTATAGATACCTCTGTACATCTGCTGATGCTCTTCAGTGTGCATTAGAGGTATCTGTACAATATTTTTAAGGCAGAAAGAGATGAGATATGGGTACATTTCTTTTGTTATTACACACTCATATATGTATTGCTTTATTTAATACTTTGGACTCAGCTTGGGTACCAACTTTTAAGCAGAACTCCCCATTGAGATGAATAAGGTGTTCTGCTGAAAAACTGATGGTATGAGATGGTTTTTACTACTTATTTACTGTTTTACAAACTAGAAGTATTTACAATACATACTTTGATAGACATAGTGTATGAGAGACTACAGGTCTTATATAAACTTAATTTTGTTTCTTTAGTTGGTTTCATTTTGATAGGCTTTAAAGTAACGTTGATTACCAAAATAAAGATTCGAGAAGATAAGCATTTTTAATTTAAGCTATGTCTACACAGCCTTGCAGTTCAGACTACAGGGGTGTGAATTGTAGTGTATACCAGTGTACTGCCCTGTAACTCCCCCATGTGGACACTGTGGGCATGAACTGAAAGGTCCCTAGTTCATGTTAACATGGTCCCGTTTAAAGAGGTCTACATTAATGCAAACTAGGGACCTTTTAGTTCATGCCTGCAGCATCCCGGATAGGGTAGTTAGAGTGCAGCCATTAGTGCTCACTGCAGTTCACACCTCTATAGTTCCAAACTGTATGGATGTGTAAACAAGCTCTTAAAGCTCATTTCCAAATTAGCAAGATGAATGTAAATTGTCCTGTTTGCACAAAGAATGATGATGCTAATCATAAGTTGTTTAAACTTATTTTTAATTTTGTTGATGATGAATGTTGAGTGACCGCTAGGGCGCTTTCCACTACCAATAATCTATTTTTATAGCATATTTTTGTGTCAAATGTTCTGTGAATTGGTGACATCTCAACATCTTTCATCCAAATAAGACCATGACAGCTTTCTTAAAAGATTTTTGATATCTGAGGGAAGGTGTCACAGACTTCATCTCTGCGGTATATAAGACACTGAATATTTTTTTTAATTGCCAGCTTATGCGGAATTTTTCTCAAAACTGACACTAGAAGATGACCTAATTTGAACTTGATTGGACTGAATCATATGGCTCCAAGGTAGGCCTTGTACCTGATCTTTTCCAAAGGCTTTGGAGGGAGGCACTGCAACATGGAGTAAGTGAAGTTCATAAACCATAAGAATCCAGGGTAAGGCCAAGAAGCCTGCCCTTCAGGTCAATAAACTACCTGAGGGACTGTCCAGAGCTTCCAACATTGATCACCTTGGGGGGAGGGGGGGAGAACAGTATGTGACAACATCAACAAATAGTCCACTCCAGCTTTTGACCAGTCTCCCCCTGCACCCAAAGCAGGCCCACTAACGAGAAGCACTGTGCCAGCCAAATATCACCATCTGGTTCCTTGACAGCAGGTGCTGTTCCTTCCTACTCCAGGAGAATTCAGAAGACTGTAAGAACTGAAGAGTCATCTGTTATCTTGAATTTTGTATTTTTCTTCTCTATTTTTGTATTTTGTTTATATTAGCTAGAAGACTTCTAAGCCTACTTAAGCTTTCATTTGTAAGGTATGAAAGTGAAAATATGACTGTGTACACCCATGTGTATGCGAGAGAGATCACCCATACAGTCCATACAAAGAAGGCACCTCAAAGAAAATTCCCCAGGTAAATAGACCTAAATATTGTCTTATAAAGTTACTCGTTAGCGTGTGTTCTGTTCTCAATGTTTAAAAGTCCTGAGAAGCTTGAAATTGTCACCTATAATTTTGGTACACAAGAATTGTCAAACTTCTGCTTATCTATGGTGTTCTGTTAGTCTGAATTATAAGATTTCTGTTGAGGGTATAGGAAGAAAGGGTTAATCACCCCCACAGTAATTGAAATCTAAGGATGAGGCTTTATAATTGGCTCTGAGGCTATGGTTCAGACATTTACACAATTTGGTTTCAGTGTTAAGATATTTACCAGTTCTAAGTTATAGATTTAACTGATTTTTCGTACAATTTTTGAATTTGGATCTACAGTAGAACCTCCGAGTTACACACATCTTGGGAATGGAGGTTGTTTGTAACTCTGAAATGTTCTGTAACTCTGAAGAAGATGTTGTGTACTTCAGCAGTTGGGGGGATTGGGGCTGCAGCCGCTGGGTCAGGGGTGGGGAACAGAGCTCTGGGTTGGGGGGGGCTTCTGCCCCGCTGGAGCACTGGGGCTCAATGTTTTAGACCTGGGCCTCAGGGCTTCAGCCTTATGGCTCTGTTCCTAATTTCAGCAGGGGGTGCCAAGGCTTGGGGGTTCAGCCTCATAGCTTTGTTCCCAGCTTCTGCCCCATGGGGGGAGGGTGCAAGGGCTTGAGGCTCCCTGCAGCTCCACTCCCAGTTTCAGCTGGGATAGGGGGGTTCATGCCAGGGCTCGGGGCTTTAGCTATGGGAGGAGTGCTGGGGCTGAAACTGGTGCTCTCCCCTTAGTTAAAGCCCCAAGCCCCAGCACCCCCTGCCAGGCTGAAGACAAGAAATAGAGTTGTGGGGCTGAAGCCCTGAATTCCAGTGCTCCCCTGAATCAAAACCTTGATCCCCAGTGCTCCCCCAGGTCAAAAGCCCTGAATCCCCTGCCTGGAGTACTGACTTCCCTCCCTGCAGTTGCTGCCCCAACTCCAGGGCTAAAGCCCTGAGACAGTACAGTATTTGCTGGGGTTTGTTGGGGGGTTTTTTGGTCTCTGCTTACTTCCAGTTCCACATGATGTCCAGTTGACCAGTAAGTCCATAACTCTGGTGTTCGTATCTTTGAGGTTCTAGTGTATATCCAGATAGACAGCCACCTCATTAGGATCCTCTTTAGAATTTATAAAGATTGGTTATTTTTATTATTAATTTGATTTTCAGTTCACTCGATGATATAACTCCAATTCAACGTTGAGTCTAACCTGGTGATTTGATGTTGATTTGACAATTGTATTGCTTTATTCTTATTTTGGTTTAATATTAGCTTCACTTTGGTGATATGTTTCCTTTATTTTATTTTATTTTGTTTGGTTAAATATTTTAATAAAGTTTGAAAGATGATACTGAGTCAAATTTCTTTCAATAAGCAATGTAGGTCCAGAGTCTCTGAGGTGGATGCCAGAGGGCCAACCTGAAAGTCTGACTAGCTCCCCCTAATTACAGAATATCAAATTACTGTGACATGTACTGACTACTATGTAAATGATATTGCAAAAGGGCCTGCTTAATATGACACAGGAGTACAAACCTGTGGTGTGTAATCCTGGCACAGTGCTAGATCATGACATCACTTTTGAAACAGAACTTCCCATTGTGCTATGACCTCTATTTGGCATATACTGTACTTTCTTTTCTTGTACTAAATTGTTCTGGTCCATTAATTTAGTATAATCTTGCCTTATGTACAATACATTATTTATGTTCATCATGTATTACATTTTGTAAGGGTATAAATTACATGTTGATAAACCTAATAAACAGATCACAGTTACTTTGCTACCAATTGTTTATAAGCACAAAGAATAAATTTCCTTTGCTCCATTAAACAGCATTTTATACTCCATGGCACAAGTTACTCTAACTCAGTTTGATTGAATCATGCAGCTATTGCTTAGAACTAAAATGATCTTGTTAATAAGAACACTAGAATAATATTTTCTTCCTACCTAGAGGGGCATGGGTGGGGAGAATGGCCAGGGGAAGAGTAGAAAAAGAACAGTGGCGTGCATAGAAACAAAAATGTTAGGGTTATGAGGAAAAATTAAAATTTACTTTATGTAAAACTTGGCTATGTAGCAACTAAGAGAGGATATAAATGTCTACAAGTATATAAAGGCTGTGTGAACATTAACAATTGACAAAATTTATTTAGAATGGTACAAGATGGATTAAATTAGGAAGATAAATATTAATGCTGAAAATCATAAAAGACTTCTGACTTTTAGACCATTTGATGGTTCAGGAGAAGTGATGAAAACCTAGTTGTCTGGGATGTTAAAAAGTAGTCTGGACAAAAAACTGGAAAATACACTGGAGGGAACAACTTTGCACTTGGAGGCTGATAGACATCTAATAAGTCTTTTTCATTAGTCTTCTATGATTTGGGATTCCCCATCTGCCCTCAACAGACCAGCTTACCTCCTATGAAAGAGATCCAAGTTAGAGCTGCTCGCCCACTGCCTGCTCCCTGCAGACTTCCTGAGGTTCATCGATGGTCCTTTGTGGTTGCAACAGCAGGACTTCATTCTGACTTAAATGTGTGGAGCAAAAATGTACAGAGGACAGTTTGTCTGCGTCCTCCAACAGTGGAAGAATGCCATATTTGGAACAGTCTGTGCAAAGTTCCATGACTGGTGAAAGCCAGTTTTGTGGGCTAGCTGGGAGCATTATGCTGCCATAAAGATCTAAGCTTGGGCCCTAAATTCCATTCTTTTTTCCCTCTGCCCACAAGGCCTAGGAGTGTTGTGAAGGCAGCACACTCAGACTCTGATAGATAAGAAAGTGCCTCACACTACTCTACAGTGAACCCCTACCTGGCTATCAGATCAATGCTGATGGGCTTTGTGCTGTCCAGCCTCCTTTGCCTAGAGCCGGGGAGTCAAACATACAGCCCACAGGTTGGCTCTGGCCCATAGTACCTAGCCGAAAGGCTGTTAAAGAGAGTGCAGAGCCCTCTGCACTGACTCTGGGGCCTGGCCAACAGGCAAGGGGAGTTCATGCTGTTCCCTTTAAAAGGGTGGCAGGGACCTCCTGCTGCAGGAGGCTCCTAGGAATCTCCAATATGAATTATAGGTGAGTCAGCCAGAATTCCCTTTGGAGACTCCAGCTACAGTGCAATGCACTCCATTCAGTGCAGCCCTTGGGTCAAAAGCCACCAGACCTTGATCTGCTGCCACTCCTCTTGTGCATTTCTGTTTCAGGCATGTGACAGTTCTGGTCTCACCTTTCCTGCTAAGGGTTTGGGCACAACTGGACAGGTTAAAGATGGATCTTGAACTAATATCTTTCCTTTTGTTGGAGTTATGCAGGGATGAAATCCATCCAGGGATGAAATCCATCCCTCATGTAAAGCAACTGAAGTTAATAAAGTTCCATAAAGTTTCTGTATGTTTTTGTTTTGTTTTTTATAACTGAGAACACCAAAAAGAGCACATGCTGTAATATTTTATGTGGATTTCTATTTAATGGCTTTTTTGATTATTTATAAAATATACTGGTCAGAGATGTTACTTTCTGTGTTCTCACTTATTCCCAGTTAGTAGTATTTAGCACATACTGTATCATATCTGCTATTAAAGGAAGGTCACGGTCACAAATGCTTAACAGCACTGCTGATGAATGCCCTAGGCTGCAGTCGTGGCCTCCTTGGGCAGTTCACAGAATGTTAGAATGAATAACTCTATCTGCTTCAGGCTGTTTGGGTTTTTTGACTTATCTACTGTATTAAGGGCCCCAGTCCTGCTAACCTTACTCTTGTAAGAAGTCTACTGAAGGCCAGGGGATTACTTTGCAAGGGTAAGGATTAGTTGGGTGCATAATGGTAGCAGCATAGAGACCATAATTTTACCTGTAATGTGTTCTTTTCTTTCACAATAAGCCCACTGAGTCCAACCGTCCTCCCCTTTATTTTTCTGTTGGTTAATATTACAAAGTGTGACCCCTTTGTCCCAGTGCTTCTCAATAATAAAGGGGGGAAATCCTATAAAATATTTAAACCAGAAATATTTTCATTTCGAAGATATGTTGTTTGTTTTTGCACACACACACGCATGCCCCACACACAAATGTCAGTCTTGCTATGCGCACTCATTTGATTAGAAGACACATCGTCTTATTTCTGGCTCCACATAACCTTGTCTTCTCTCCCTCATCCCACAGTTTTGATGTCCCTCTGTTGTTCCCCAGTTCTGCAGCCTTATCCAAGCAGGAGGACCCTTATGTCCACCCAGAGTCCCAGGGAAGTCAATAGGGCTCCATATGGGTACAGGCATCTGCCAGCATACATCCTTTTGCAGGATGGGAGACTTAGGGGCATCCAAAGGATTTAAGAGCACAAGCCTCAGTGAAAAATCAAAGGCACTTGTGCTCCTAAATACCTTAGATTGTACGTTTTCAAGATGGAGACCCTGTGCTATTTATTTGTAATATGAGGCACCTTGCATTTGTTGGGGTACAGTAAGGAGTGTACATATAAATAGTAGTTAGCGCTCAAAGAGGAGTCTTTCATTATAAAACAATTAACTGGATGTTTCAAGGGACCCTTAAAAAGCAGTTTTCCACCACGTTTTACCTCCTGTCTTTTGTCTCACTGAGGTACCTGCTAACTCTGTTGATCAACAGTCCTGTGATCAACAGTGCATGGCCCTGCGAGCAGCAGTCATCATTGTTCTGGTATACCCTGGCATTTTAAGTCTGTAATCTCCTTAGAACCAGCAGGTGGTTCTCTTTGGTAGCTGAGCTGTGTCAAGCTGCTGGGCAGAAGAGGTGATTTAAATCATGTATTCAAAGGAAGGTATAATTCAGCCCATATGTCAGGGCTGTACGTGCAGATGGGGGGAAAAACAGCGTAAATGGAGAAAGAAGTACTGAGTCAGCAGCAAGGATGATTAAAATTTATCCAAAACATATTGGCTGAGATTTGTGTAGCACCTCCAGGATTACTAACGAAAAAAGGCTGTGGGGTTTGGAATTCCATTGATTGGCAGCTGTACCCTGAGAGAGGGACACAAGGAAACCTTCTAGTCTGTCAGGATCTCATTACTTGCAATGAGTTCTGACAGTTCTTAGATTACATATGTATAAACCAGTAAGGCAGAAAAGGAAATAGACAGTAATTTTATTTTGAAGTGGCACTGGGGAAGGATTGTTGTCTTACTTTCTGAACAGTGCAACCACTGCTGTTTCCATATACTGAGTAAACATATAGCATTCTCTCCTCCTTCCCCCTCCCCCTTCCCTACTCTGGTCCTCTTAGGCTGTAGCAATAGTGGAGCCTTCTCCATCAAAGTCGCATTGGTCCTTTCTCAAGTTCCTGATTTAGTCTGAGTGTAAATGTTACATTTTACAGCCATGTATACTTAAGATTGCAACTGATTTAGTTTCCTTTATAAACCTAATTTAGACATAACTCTTTCCACCCTCCACCCTCCCCGCAAAAAATCCTGTGGGTCTCAAAATTTGGTAGGTTTGATCTGATAGTGACAGAATTTTCTATGACATTTGGTCTGGGTCCCATACAAAGTAGTCCAGGGAGGGTTGGGGGTTGGACTGGAGGCTGCCAGGATCTCATAACATGCTTGTTTGTGACTGCCAGCTTCTTAGGCTGTATCAGAATTGGATCTAGGAAATAGGCTCTATTTGTTTTGGTTTTTGCTGTGATCAGGAACCAACACTAAAGCTATTGATCCAGAACTAGAAATCCAAATCCAGACTGCTTTCTCTGGTTGCCGAATTAATGAGTAATTCGGATTTGGAGTTTCAGTTTGGACCCAAAAAGAAAAGGAGTACTTGTGGCACCTTAGAGACTAACAAATTTATTTGAGCATAAGCTTTTGTGAGCTACAGCTCACTTCATCGGGCATTTTGTGAGCTGTAGCTCACGAAAGCTTATGCTCAAATAAATTTGTTAGTCTCTAAGGTGCCACAAGTACTCCTTTTCTTTTTGTGAATACAGACTAACACAGCTGCTACTCTGAAACCTGTCAGTTTGGACCCAGAAACTGCAATGAAGAGTTATTTAGAAAGGCCATTGAATGAAAACTTAGAATGATGGATAAGTAAACCCTCTACAATTATTAATTCCAAGACATTTCTACAGTACCTGTCACCTTGGTCTCCATAAATAGAATATCCTACTATATCAATAGAATATCCTACTCTAAGAACTTGGAAAATGTAAACATCAATGAAAAAAGAGGTCTTATTTAGAGTGAATCCGGGATAGCTAAAAATAATATAAAGAACTTGAGAGGAAAAAAGGAGACACAAGAGAAATTATTTAATGATAAGATCTACTGTATCTGGTTGGAGAGTAGTTTTCCCAAGAGAAATAATAAAAATCTCATTTGTTTGGGGCATTTTAAACTTGGACAAAGCACTGAAGAATACACTGTAGGCAATAATCTTAATTAATGAGACTCCATATAAAAGGAATTTGCTGGTTCTTTCAGAGGTAAAGTCACTCAGGTTTAGCCAGAGCTTGCTGTCAGTATGGATGCAGGGCATTGTCTTCAGGTGAGAAATGTGAAGTCTTCTGAATTTGGCCACTGCCATCTCAGTAAAGTTCTAGAAGTGTTGGTAGCATGTCAGATTGCTACCTGTGTTTTGGACCTATGAACTTCCTAGCTGGTAAAGGCCAGTAGTGAGACAGTGGGACTATTGTTGCTAAAGATGGTCAGTGCCTCCTTGTCTCAGAGATATCTAGGTGTTGTCAAGAAGGCTGTGGGGTGGCCTCTTCTCAAGAAATGAACTCTTGCTGCTGATGACCTCAGCAACTACAGACTGCTATTGAATACCTCCGTTTTGGATAAGACTATCAAGTAGGAAGTGCAAAGCAACCATGGAATTATTTGTTGCCTTCAGATTTCCTTGATCCTTGTTGGTTGAAGTATGATAAACAAGCTGCACTAAAGATGTGGGTTGATGTCTCCCCAAGCTATGAACAAAGAGCATCTGACAGTTGCCTTTGATAGGTGGTGTTGACAAAGTCACCATCCTTAGCTGGAGTAGATGGCACTACTGTGAAATGGTTTCATTTTTTTAAAATACAGGTCAACCTAGAAAGCAATTATAATTATTCATCCACCCCAAGGGATACTACAGGGACCTACAGATCATATGAGGGTTGTTAAAGAGGGATATGGGTATGGGATGTCAAGGATGTGTTTGCCACCTGTAGGGCTGATCTTGCAAGTGCAGTCCACTATATAACCCAACAATGGGGCTCGGATGAAGGGAACTGAGGCAGCAGCTCTGGAGGACGCAAGTATTTCTGTGCTTAAGCATCAGTGCCTGCAATGCTTCTCTGACTCAGATAGGAAGCTCTAATATTTCCATTCAGTGTCACCTATTTTACTGGTAGGGTTGTCTCACTGATCTGTACTGAGGACTAGTAGCCTCCAGTCCCCATTTCCAGTAAAATCTCCAATAATATTAACAGCATGATCAGGGGGAAAAGGCATGGCTGGACTATCACCATGTTTCCATTCTTAGTTGCTACAGTGGCTCCTCCTCCTTTGCCTTGCCACGGCTGCTCTACCATCATGCTTCCACCCACATGACTGTCCACTCCCTGGGAGCAAGGGGTGAAAGGGAATGTGTGGGCACAGATAGTCAGAACTACTAGAGAACAATTAAAATACATTGGTGTTCAACATTCAAATATCAAAACTCTGTTTTTCCTGAGCTGTTCTGAACATGTCAGTATGTGGAAAGTTACTTTGGAGTTTCCAGAGACTGTTAGCTCTTTAGCAAGAGAAGTGTGAAACATACAGAGGAAATCTTAAAAAGGGTTCCATTTTAAATGTTTCCTTCAAGAATGTTTATGAAACTTTTCAGCCAGAAAAGATAGGAAAATGTAGCTGAATGCTTATGAAGAGTGACTGTATTAAATTTGCAAATAAATTTGATTGTGAACATGTGAAAGCAGGACTAAACTCCTATGTAAATGCCAGTTGAGATACAACCTCACCTATGGAGCCTCTGAAGTGCCACCTTAATAGTGGGGGGAGGGGGAAATCAGTCAGAGCCTAGCACACCTCATTGCACAATGACAGCCAGTCAATTTTATGATGTTGTATAATAACTGGAGGTTTTCTGAAATTGGATACTGTCAATGTAAATAATCAGAGGGCCTGTTTTTCAGAGATGCTCCATATCCACTAATCCCATTGAACTCAGTTTGAGTTGTGAGTGGTCAGCTCTGCTGAAAGTCAGGTGCAGAAAGTATGTTCAAAATATTTAGATTTCTTTGCCTAAATTATTAAGACTGCAAGAAATGTAGAAATCCTTCCCACTACGCTGTTGGTTTAGTTTTTGAATTTCAGCATAGATAATGAAAATCAATGAGGGCAGCTTCTCTTGTTTATAGTGAGTTTGACTTTCAGGTTGACAGTACTGCAATATTGGGTTTGCAAGCTATCCAGGGGATTGATTGCTTGTTTAAAAAACTGTAATCGCTGGAATTATTAGAAATTATGGAAATATTTGTATTAGCTTTGTTTTATTAAAGCTTGTTTTTTGCAAAATTAGAGTATACATTGTCCAGTAAATTTTTATTGTTAAAAAAGTTTAATGAAAATTACTATGTTGTAGCCGATTCTTTTCACTTGTGTTTAAAAATATAATGAAAGAATAATTTTAACATCAATGGTACAGTGACTCCCTTTGTTCATAAGGGGCTCTTGAGTTTGAAGTCTCTGATGTACCTAACCCTCTCTCTGGCCTGGTCTATACTACAAAGTTAGGTTGAAGGAAGCCACCTTAAGTCGACCTGTTAATGTATGTGTCTACACTACTAGGTCCTTTACACCAACCTAAGTCGCCTCTAAAGTCGATTTTTATGAGTCGACTGGAAGGTAGTGCAGATGCAGCATCATGTAATTCAACTTAATTGGCCTCCAGGTGGTGTCCCACAATGTTCATCTGTGACCACTCTGGAGATCATTCTCAACTCTGCTGCACTGCAGCCAGGTACACAGGAAACAGCCCCTCCCCTGCTAAAGCCGCAGGAATTTTTGATTTCCTATTTCCTGTTTGATCAGCATTGGGAGCATGCCACCTTGAGCACAGCTGATCGTGGAGACTACATGCCCCAATTGCACTCCAGCCTGGTCTGCACAGGAGGTGGTGGATCTCATCACTGTGTGGGGAGAAGAGTCTGTGCAGGCAGAGCTCAGATCCAGCAGAAGAAATGCTGACATCTATACAAAGATCGCTCGTGGAATGGGGGAGAAGGGCTACAGAAGGGACACACAGCAGTGCTGTGTGAAAATAGATTCATAGATACTAAGGTCAGAAGGGACCATTCTGATCATCTAGTCCAACCTCCTGCACAGCGCAGGCCACAGACTCTCACCCACCCACTCCTACGAAAAACCTCACCTATGTCTGAGCTATTGAAGTCCTCAAATCGTGGTTTAAAGACTTCAAGGAGCAGAGAAGCCTCCCTCAAGTGACCCGTGCCCCATGCTACAGAGGAAGGCGAAAAACCTCCAGGGCCTCTCCAATCTGCCCTGGAGGAATATTCCTTCCCGACCCCAAATATGGCAATCAGCTAAACCCTGAGCATATGGGCAAGATTCACCAGCCAGATACTACAGAAAATGCTTTCCTGGGTAACTCAGATCCCATCCATCTAATATCCCATCTCAGGGGATTTGGCCTATTTACCCTGAATATTTAAAGATCAATTACTTAACAAAATCCCATTATCCCATCATACCATCTCCTCCATAAACTTATCAAGTAGAATCTTAAAACCAGACAGATATTTTGCCCTCACTACTTCCCTTGGAAGGCTATTCCAAAACGTCACTCTTCTGATGGTTAAAAACCTTCGTCTGATTTCAAGTCTAAACTTCCTGGTGGCCAGTTTATATTCATTTGTTCTTGTGTCCACATTGGTGCTGAGCTGAAATAATTCCTCTCCCTCTCCTGTATTTATCCCTCTGATATATTTATAGGGAGCAATCATATCTCCCCTCAACCTTCTTTTAGTTAGGCTAAACAAGCCAAGCTCCTTAAGTCTCCTTTCATAAGACAAGTTTTCTATTCCTCGGATCATCCTAGTAGCCCTTCTCTGTACTGCTCCAGTTTGAATTCATCCTTTTTAAACATGGGAGACCAGAACTGCACACAGTATTCTAAGTGAGGTCTCACCACTGCCTTGTATAACAGTACTAAAACCTCCTTATCCCTACTGGAAATGCCTCTCCTGATGCATCCCAAAACCGTATTAGCTTTTTTCCACAGCCATATCACATTGGCAGCTCATAGTCATCCTATGATCAACCAATACTCCAAGGTCCTTCTCCTCTTCCGTTACTTCTAATTGATGCATCCCCAGCTTATAACTAAAATTCTTGTTATTAATCCCTAAATGCATAACCTTACACTTCTCACTATTAAATTTCATCCTATTACTATTACTCCAGTTTACAAGGTCATCCAGATCCTCCTGTATAATATCCCGATCCTTCTCTGAATTGGCAATACCTCCCAGCTTTGTATCATCTGCAAACTTTATTAGCACACTCCCACTTTTTGTGCCAAGGTCAGTAATAAAAAGATGAAATAAGATTGGTCCCAAAACCGATCCCTGAGGAACTCCACTGGTAACCTCCTTCCAACCTGACAGTTCGCTTTTCAGTAGGACCGTTGCAGTCTCCCCTTTAACCAATTCCTTATCCACCTTTTGATGTTCATATTGATCCCTATCTTCTCCAATTTAACTAATAATTCCCCATGTGGCACGGTATCAAATGCCTTACTGAAATCTAGGTAGATTAGATCCACTGCATTTCCTTTATCTAAAAAATCTGTTACTTTTCCAAAAAAGGAGATTAGGTTGGTTTGGCACAATCTACCTTTTGTAACACCATGTTGTATTTTGTCCCATTTACTATTGACTTCAATGTCCTTAACTAATTTCTCCTTCAAAATTTTTTCCAGAACCTTACATACTGAAGATGTCAAACTAACTGGCCTGTAGTTACCCGGATCACTTCTTTTTCCTTACTTAAAAATAGGAACTATATTAACAATTCTCCAATCATTTGGCACTACTCCTGAGTTTACAAATTCATTAAAAATTCTTACTAATGGGCTTGCAATTTCAGGTGCTAATTCCTTTAATATTCTTGGATGAAGATTATCTGGGCCCCCCGATTTAGTCCCATTAAGATGTTGGAGTTTCGCTTCTACCTCAGATATGGTAATATCTGCCTCCATATCCTCATTCCCATTTGTCATGCTACTATTATCCCCAAGATCCTCTTTAGCCTTATTAAAGACTGAGGCAAAGTATTTGTTTAGATTTTGGCCCATGCCTAGATTATCTTTAACCTCCACTCCATCCTCAGTGTTTAGCGGCCCCACTTCTTCTTTCTTAGTTTTCTTCTTATTTATATGGCTATAGAACCTTTTACTATTGATTTTAATTCCCTTTGCAAGGTCCAACTCTACTCGACTTTTAGCCTGTCTCACTTTATCCCTACATGTTCTGACCTCAATTAGGTAGCTTTCCTTGCTGATCCCTCCCATCTTTCACTCCCTGTATGCTTTCTGGTTCTTCTTAATCACCTCTCTAAGATGCTTGCTCATCCAGCTTGGTCTACAACTCCTTCCTATGAATTTTTTCCCCTTTCTTGGGATACAGGCTTCCGATAGCTTCTGCAGCTTTGATTTAAAGTAATCCCAGGCCTCCTCTACCTTTAGATCCATAAATTCTTCAGTCCAATCCACTTCCTTAACTAATTTCCTTAATTTTTGAAAGTCAGCCCTTTTGAAATCAAAAACTCCAGTTGCAGATTTATTTTTGTTAATCCTTCCATTTACTTTGAACTGAATTAGCTCATGATCACTTGAGCCAAGATTATCCCCTACAACCATTTCTTCTATGAGGTCCTCGCTACTCACCAAAATTAAATCTAAAATGGCATCCCCTGTAGTCGGTTCAGCAACTACTTGATGAAGGAATCCATCAGCTATCGCATCTAGGAAAATCTGAGCCCTATTATTATTACTAGCACTGGTCCTCCAGTCTATATCTGGGAAGTTAAAGTCTCCCAGGATCACGCAGTTTCCATTAGTATTTACTTTATTAAAAACATTAAAAAGGGCTCTATCCATATCCAAATTAGATCCCGGAAGTCTATAGCACACCCCAAGCACTATCGTAGGAGAGGATCTACTAGTTATCTTCCCCAATGTAATTTTTGCCCAGACGGACTCTGTCTTATCCATTGCATCGCTTCTTATTTCTTTACATTCTACCTCATCATTGATATACAATGCTACTCCACCACCTTTGCCTTTGTTTCTGTCTTTCCTAAACAGCACATACCCTTCAATACCTGTAGTCCAGTCATGACTACTATTCCACCATGTTTCTGTTATCCCTATAATATCGGGTTTCACTTCCTGCACCAGTAGCTCTAGTTCCTCCATTTTGTTACCTAGGCTCCTCGCATTGGTGTACAAACATCTTAATTTTTGCTGTTTGACCTCACTCACATTTTGTACCCTATTAGGCACAGTCATTCTACAACCAGTATAACCTATTAGACTAGTATCCACACCGCCCTCGCTCCTTATATAAATTCTCCTACCCATGGCTGTATCCTTTCTTACTTCATCTTCTTCCCTCTCAATGCTAATATCTGGCGTGGAGATTACCTGGACATCTCTCAACCATCTCCCCCAAATTCCTAGTTTAAAGCTCTCTTTATCAGTTGTGCCAGCCTTGATCCTAGAAGTCTATTTCCTTCCCTACTCAGATGAAGTCCATCCCGAGAGAACTGTCCTCTGTCCGTGAATGCCTCCCAGTGGCCATACATCCCAAAGCCCTCCTTATAGCACCACTGCCTAAGCCATCTGTTGACAGTCATAATCTTGTCACACCTTTGTTGCCCTTCTCTAGGAACAGGAAGGATCCCGCTAAAGATCACCTGAGCCTCAATTTCCTTAAGCGTCTTCCCCAGCCTAGCATAGTCTCCCTTAATAATTTCCAGCGAGAATCTAGCCGTATCATTTGTTCCCACATGAAGGATAATTAGGGGATTCTTTCCTGCTCCCTTTAGGATCCTTTTCAACCTCAGGTCTACATCCTGTATCTTAGCACCCGGAAGACAGCACACCCTTCTATTCTCTGGATCAGCTCTAGTTACAGGCCTGTCTATTCTTCTCAATAAAGAGTCCCCGATCACATAGACCTGCCTTTTCCTGGTGACAGTGCTATTCTCCAGTCTCTCCCCTGTTCCCTCTGGCTGCAAGTTCTTTCCATTCCTATTTTCCCTTATAATCCTCTTCAACCCATCCTGTATCCTCCTGAGGCTCATATTTGGTGTAGTCTCCCTTGACTCTTCCCCTTTTTCTATAGGACTAGCCTCTCTTCTCTTCTTCCTTACCCGTCCACCTTCAACAAGTACCTGCTGAGCCCCTTCTTCATTTTACAACTCTGCAAACCTATTCCTAAGCTCTATTTCTCCTTCACTAGCCCGTCTTTTTCTCTGCCTGGTTCTTTTAGTCACGTGCTTCTACTGACCACTTTCCTCACCCAGTCTCCCCTCAAAATTCCCCAGCCCTGCTTCCATCTGTGAGTCTGAGCTTTTCCCTTCAGATACCTCATATCTTTGCTCCATCATCTGCTCAAACCCCTTCCTAAACTCAACCAGACTTTCCACCTGCATCTCCAAACCTCAGATCTTTTCCTCCATCAGCTCTATCAGACGACATTTCATGCAGAAAAAACTCTTACCGGTTCCCCCCTCCAGGATCATGTACATACTACAGCTTCCACATCCAGTCATCCTCAATGTGTCTTCCACTACAGGAGTCACTCCCACAGCTGCCTCCGTATCTGTCATCGCCTTCCCACCTAAGTCCTGTTAATCTGGGAAACACAAGCCACACCAAAAAGGCCCCCCCCAGCAAAAGCAAACCCCAAACAAGCACCACAATACAACCTCCCACTCAAACTCCCCTGTTTAGAGCTCTGTTTGCTAGCTCCTGCGCCACTGCAGCTATCTGTGCCGCTGCCTGACTGGCTGGCTACCTTTTATAGGACCCCTAGTCAGAAGCCCCACACCCTAAGCAGGGCTCAGCTTCTCTCCCAGCACAAGGCCCTTACAAGCCTCTACACACACACACACAAATACTAAAAATACAAAACCAAGTACAACTACCTTCTCTTCCAACAGAACTCCCACTCAAACTCCCCTGTTTACAGCTCTGTTTGCTAGCTCCTGTGCTGCTGCAGCTGTCTGATAAAAGAACTTCGCCTAGCGTACCAGAAGGCAAGGGAGGTGAACAATCGTTCTGTTGCTGAACCCCACACATGCTGGTTCTACAACGAGTTGCATGCGATTCTTGGGGGTGACCCTACCAGTACCCCACCAGCAACATGGACACTTTACAGGTGTGTGAGTCTAGGGGCAACTGGGAGGATGATATGGTGGATGAGGAGGAGAATGGGATACAAGTAAGTGGTGGATCCATTCTCTCTGAGAGCCAGGAAATATTTTTTAATCCTGGAGCCCTGTGGGTTGCAGAACATCATGGTGGCCGACCGTGATGCCAGGGAAGGCACCTCTGTATAAAGTCACAACCCAAAGCACCTCTGTATAAAGTTACAATCAAAGCCCAGTTAAACTTTAGCAGGCACACACATTCGGTGGTATTGCATGTTTACTGTGAAGAAAAAACGAGATGCTGTGGTTCTCTGCTTACAAGAGGCCACTCCAGCTACGCAAAGGGTGGCCCCTGAAAAAGACTGTTTATGTGGACTGGGATAGCCCGGGAATCTTCCATGGATATCTCTAGGAAACTTTCATGGAGGTACTGTGAAATCCTTTGCAGAAGGTTTGTAGGCAGGGCTGTCTTATTTCTTCCACCATGGTAGGACACTTTCCTACATAACTCCTGAATTAATTCTGCTGGCATCATTGAGGTATAAAGAATAGCAGCATAAGGACCTGGGATCCACCAGCACTTGCAACACCATTGAAAAGTATCCCTTTCAGTTTATGTACTCTTTGGCAAGATGGTCTGGTGCCAAGATGAGGATATACGTGCCATCTATCGCCCCACCACAGCAAAACCATCCACTATGTCCTGCACGTTTCCCAGACTCACTATCCTTCAAAGTAGAAGTCAATTAATGGCCCTGCACAGCAGTTTCCATGGTTGATTTGCCTACTCCAAATTAATTCCCCACTGACTTTTAACTATCTGATGTTGCAAGCTTCCAAATAGCAATTGCCACTCGCTTCTCCACTGTCAGAGCAGCTCTCATTTTTATTTCAGAGTGGTAGCCATGTTTGTGTTGCTGAACTGCAGGGCAGGGGAAAGCTCTGCACAAAGTTCCTGGAAGGTGGCCTTCTGCATTCGAAAGTTCTGCAGCCATTGCTTGTCCTCCCATACCTGCAAAACGATGCAGTCCCACCAGTCAGTGCTTGTTGAATGGGACCATAAATGGCTCTTAACAGAGTGCAGCTGCTCTGTAACTGCCAGAAGCAACTGTGAATTGTTTATTTCAGTGGCTTGCAGGAGGGCTGCTTGCAGGACATCGCTATGTTCCGCGTGGCGACCCTACTTCAGCTCTGGAAATACTGCAGGAGAAGGTGCGAGGTGTTTGAGATGCTCACAGCAAGAGTGCACAACTGAGCAGGCTCTATGCTTCTGGGATTATGGCATACATGCAGCAGTTTTAAGGCACAAAAACCACTGAGGTGTTTGCTGTTGATATGAGGGAGAGAAGAGAGTGCATCATGGGATGCTGACGTAGTGTTCCCATTCTCCCCTGTGATAATGTTTTGGTCCCATGAGGCACAAACTTCCCAAAACACACTGCAGCAAGTTGCACTTTGAGGTAGCTACCCACGATGCACTGCTTTGTGCATTGATGCAGGAACTGCTAGTGAGGACACACTCCATTGAGACAATGAGCATGTGCGGCCACACACAATCAACTTAATTAGTTCTGAGGCTCAAGGTCAAATTTGATAACGTCAACTTAATTTTGTAGTGTAGACAAGCCCTCTGTCTCTCACTTTCATACACCTGTGCACACACACACACACCCACACACACACCCTCCCCCTAATTTGTTGTCTCCTTTGTCTTCCTCCCAAAAGAGGCAACTCAGCCAGCCACCTAACAGCAAATAAGTGCACACTGCAAAACTATCTGCACTCTGCCTCTGACTTGCTGCTATATGTAGGTCTTCTCTGAATGTGGGGTTTGGATCTTGGGGATCTCCTGCCTTATTCCACCTCTCCAAATCCTGGATTAGGGGTACCTTTTGCAGTTTAAGGGCCTGACCCTGCAAGCATTCCACATATGGGACTACCACTGAATTCAGTGTGGAAAGCCTGCAAATTCAGGCCATTAGGTACCGATCCTGCAACTGGATCTGGGCAGACCCCTGTGCCAATGTGGACCCTGCATAGGTACAAGGATTCTTTTCCTGATTACAGTTGTATGTTCAGAGGTGACATTTTTATCTCAACCTCATCAACTACAGATCTGTTTCTGCTTCCATGGAAGACAATGGCTAAAAGCCTGATGATTTCAGTGGGTAGAGTAAGAAGAAATGCCTACTTTCAACAAAGATACAAGTGCAAAGTGTTAAGAGAAAAAAATATTACAAACCATATGCTTGTCTATTGCCTCTGGCTGTGTTGAGAAAGTTAGCCCACAAAAATGTATTAAAGCAGAAACTATGTACCATAAATAATCCAGATATTAAAACATTCTACCTACATGGTTCTTGTTCTAAAAAGAAACGATTGCATAAGTTATTACTTTACACTCATCATGCACAGTCCAAAAATGTTACCAAAAAGCCAACATAATTTGCAGCGAGGGGCGATGCATGACCCTTAGTTGATAAACATTGAATTTTAGTTTGCTACACGCACTAACAAAAAATCACTTGGAGAAATGCTGTTCTACATAGCATTAATAGTCAATCCTGATTCTGCAGTTATTGTGCCATATTAGAGAGCTAGTTTTGTTCAGAAAAGTTTCAGATAACCAGGGGTCCTGCACTTTTTGGAACAGAGTACACATTTCTGGTTGTGATCATTGTAGGCTCTGTTCTCCAAGCTGTTACTTGCTTTCAACTCCCACTGAATCCAAATGGGGGTTGGGGGTGGTAGGCACCTGACTGGAATGAGCCCCTTGTGACTTGTCTACTGTCAAAGAATAACTGAATTCTGCCCTGAGACACAAACAGAGGAGTTGAATGCATGAATGTGGGATTAGGATTTAGCACAGAGTGCATGGAGTTAAAAAAAAAAAGAACTTGGACATATATGTATCTCTCACTTTAACTCTTTGGGATGTTCTAATAAATAGACAGATTCCTTAATCCATGGGTTCTCAACCAGGTGGTGTGGGTGAGCCAACAGATCTCATGGTGTACTGACCACCCTTCCCTTTTTTAATGGTTAGGTGACGAAGGGATCCTGGAAGTATTTTCTATTGTAATAGGGGGTCTGATATAGAAAAGGCTGTAAACCACTGCCTTAATTAGATGTTAAGATCAATCAGTTTTATTACAGTTTAAATATCAAGGTAATTGTTTTAATGTCCTGCATTTTAAAGCAGTAAGGATTTTTTGGTGCATGATGAAAAGGAGTACTTGTGGCACCTTAGAGACTAACCCATTTATTTGAGCATAAGCTTTCGTGAGCTACAGCTCACTTCATCGGATGCATTTGGTGGAAAATACAGTGGGGAGATTTATATACACACACAGAGAACATGAAACAATGGGTTTTATCACTCTCCTTACAGTGTGTATGTTAAAACCCATAGTTTCATGTTCTCTGTGTGTGTATATAAATCTCCCCACTGTATTTTCCACCGAATGCCTCCGATGAAGTGAGCTGTAGCTCACGAAAGCTTATGCTCAAATAAATGTGTTAGTCTCTAAGGTGCCACAAGTACTCCTTTTCTTTTTGTGAATACAGACTAACACAGCTGCTACTCTGAAACCTGTCTTGGTGTATGATGGAATTGTAAGCCCCTGTACAGTGTCTAGCTGGCATGTCTTCACTGTATTGATTTCAATTAAAAAGTCATTAGCCATTCTTTGAAAGCCAGCTATATAAATAAAATACTGACAGGAATATTTTGCTTATCATGTCATTCAACTGCCTGAACTATCCAAAAGTCCATTCCTGCCAATGCATGTAGTTCTAAAGAAATTAATGGGGCTGCTCACTGAAAAGGCCAGTGCTATGCCAGGTGGTGTGTGCAGGATGGTTCCCTGAGACAGTGGCTCTAAAACTTGATGCAGTTCTTCAGCTGGTGGTTATGGGAAGAGTCATGCAGCTTAATTGAATACAAGTTGGGTAACAAGTTGAAGCTGAACTAGCTCTCCTCTTTCACAAGCAGACAAACTGACTAGAGCTGAGTGAATAACTGACTTTTTGGATCACTTGGCAATTTTGAAAAGTTGAAAAAAAAATTTCAGGTCAAACCAAAAATGAAAATGTTCAATGCTTTTGGTGAATCAAAAGGACAAAAAAATTATTTTGGGCCAAAGAAAATGTTCCCTTCAACCTGAAATAAAATGTTTCCTTTACACTTTGAGTATATTTTACATTTTTAAGTTTTTAAAAATAAAAATAAAGAAAATTTCTAATCAAAAATAATTTCTAACTGAAAGGTCAATTTTTAAAAATTTGACTTGTTCTTATTTCATAAGAAACATTTCAGCAAAACCAATTTTTCCATGTTGCCAAATCCTGCATTTATTGCTGAAAAAGTTTAAAGTAAAAAAATTTCACTCAGCTAAAACTGATTGACTCCTCTGTCAAATCCTTTGTGCTCCAAAGGTACAAGCTCCTTTACTTGGCTGTCTTCCTCCAGGCTGCGGACACTTTCTCCGCTCCTTCACAAACAGAAGGGCCAAAATCCCTCCTGCCTGAGGAAACCTTCCGATTTTTCTTGTAATGAGGAGTCCCATAGGTTGATTTTTCAGGGGATCCACAAAATTTGCAGTCTTTCTCTAATCATACACAGAACTGCGCTGTACAAGCATCTGTTCATTCCCTCTGAAGCACCTGGCATTGGCCACTGTTGGAAGACAGGATACTGGGCTAGATGGACTATTGGTCTGACCCAGTATGGTCATTGTTAATCATTGTACTACTTGTCCCTTGTGGATGAAAGGTGGGAGGGAGGTATGGTTTTTATCACCAGACTCTGGAAAACCTGACTGCAATGGCATTTTAATTCTCTTTTATCCCACACCCACCAGTCAGATTTGTTTTTAATTTGCTTGATGACTGTAATATATATCACTTTTTATAGAATAAAGTGACTTAAAGGAAAATTAGTCAGTCTTTAATTTATGTTTGACCTTTTATACCATCATTAGTTACTATCTTATTTTCAGTTTCCAAATTAGAAATATTTGGCCTAAATAAATAATTTAGATGTATACATCACCTTTAATGCTGAGAGAATCTGCAGCATTTCAGCAATTTAGCATCTGTGGAGTTTAATGCATAGGGCACTGGACTTGGGTGGCAGGAGACCAGGATTCTGCGTCTGGCTCTGCCATTTGTCAGCCATGTTGTCTCGGGCAAGTCATTTCCTCATTCTGTGCCTTTATTTCCCTTCTCTCTCTTTGTCTGTCTTGTTTATATAAACTGTAAGTACCTCAGGGCAGGGACTGTTTCTTACTAATAGGTGTGTACATTGCCTAGCCCTTTAACTACCACAGTAATACAGATGAATAATAAGAAATTATAGGTCTGAGTCTGCAAGATTGTTAGCCCTTTCTAGGAGGTAGTGGGCACTCTGAAGGCACTCACCATGCCACTGAATGGCGTTCTGCTGGGGTGCAGTTGACTGGTGCAGAGGCTTCTGTACAATAACAGTGGAAGGCAATCTTGGGGAGCTGGACATCCCTTGGCAATGAGAACACTTATCCAGGTGCCTAAATATGGACTGGGGACTTTAAGCACCTGTTTTTGAAAATCTTGGTCACAATGTGCCTATGTGAAATCATCAGTATCTTAACGGAAATGTTTGCATGGTATCGGTAACCTAATTTGACACACATTCTATGGCTACAAATAGACTTTACAGACTTGACATATATTATGTTATGACAAGAAGACAGCAATGTGAATAGTTTTATTCAAAAACCAATATGGAGCCATAGGGGGAAATTCATTTGGCTACATAAGAATCTAACAAAACACTAAATGTTTCTGAGCTTTTTACAGCAGTAGTCCATGGCTGATGTCATTATAAACAAACTGGTTTGCATATGTTATGGTAGATTTACAGTATTTGCATTTATGCACTTTTTGTCTCTGTGCCAGTGGTAATGTGTCTTTTCAAAAGCTTACTTAGCAATACTATATGTTTTTCAAGGTGAAACTTGCTTAAATAAATGTATTATATTTGATTTAATAGTTATAGAAAATAAGCAGAGACCTCTCTGGCTGATTTATAGCTTAAATATTTTCTATTTTCTGTTATTTTACTCCTGTAGACCTGCACTTACATTAAGGTCCCACTCCTGCATGTGGACAGTCCCATTGAGCTCAGTGGAGTATTCACATACCTGAAATTTCCCCCAGTGGAAATTGGGGGTTCCAGCATCAGCTGATTTAGAAGCCCTGCTTGTTGCTTTGTAGTGCCTGTAGAAATGTATAACTGCTTAAAATGCAAAATGTGTACTACTCGTGAGTGTCAGTGCTATGCATAAGTTCTGCAGATCATTCCAAAGATGTGTTGATGCATCTTTTACACCACACCACAACAGCACGAATTTGTATTACAGATGGGGTTGGTAGTGTTGCCTTTTACTAACATTGCCCACCACTTCACATTATAAAACCTGGCTTTCAGTTATTTATAACGCTGCCAATTTAGCTGTTTGGCCAGAAATTTTCTATGCCAGATGTCTGCCTCAGGCTGATATGTTTTGGAAAATTTCAGTCAAAACAATTCAGTTGTTTCCAAGAATGAGGCTGGGGAAAATAGATTTTGCAATTTTTTTTTTTTTAAAGTCTGGTGACATTTTCTTTGAAAAGCCTAGTGCCCCCAGGCTTTAGAGCACGGGCTTGAAATTTGGCAGGGACGGTATCTGTCAGGGACATGCCTTTTCCTGTCCCTGTGAAAATCTGTCCAAAGTTGGCCAAGTTATAAGCCTTTGAAAAAATTGCAGTTGGCATGTGCTCAGAGATTTCTTAGATTTTAGAAATCTCCAAGAGTCTCACAGAGCATGCTCAAGCTTATTTCCTCTGGAAAAGTGGGATGTGATCATGTCATTAAAGACTGTAGCATTATGAATATGCACAAGGTGGCCAAATTCAGGTTGCACAGGCAATCTTAACTGTGGCACTTCCAAACTTCTGTGTGCTTGACTTTGCAACCTTAAGGTTGTTGTAATACCCTTTGTGCCTAATATGCTGCATATATTACAGGAGCAACTATCTTATAAATGTTTTAGGAATTTATAAAACATGTTATTGGGACTCTCTTTGTATACCCCATCCTGTAAAACCAGGTGTCCCATACCATGAGTCCAACTTCTCAGGCCTTGGAGAAGGCCCCCAAAATGACTTTTCTATACATAAAAATGTCATTTTGGAAGCTGCAGTGTCTCCGGACCTTTGGAGGCTACAAACAACTGCTATGTCTTTCATTGGGAAGCTGGGAATCTTGGCTGAAAAAAATATGTGCATTTATGTGCAAATATGTGCATATCAAAGATATAAGTAGCTTTAGGTCAGTGGTAAGAAGATAACTTCTCGAAATTGTGAGACAGACCTTAATCTCTGAATGGTCCAGCTTTGAGTATGGCCCATACTAGGCCTCAGGCCAATGTAACTTTAATAGGATGTTTCACGTTTTGGAGAAGTGTGGAAACACTTTTGGCACAGGTTGACATAAAAATTGGTAGCTGTTTGCTGGAAGACATGGAATGTTAGAATAGTTACCATTGGAGATGGATTAGTGGGCAGAGTACAGGTGAGGTGGTCAGATGTGCACAAGAAATACAATTTATCCCACAGTTCCGGACTTTATCCCATGGATAATTCTTCTCACTCTATATCTTTATCTAAAGCACTGTAGATATCCATATTTCTACACAGTTAGCCAAATTTTACAAAAAAAATGTAACTTACTTTATTGCCATGATGTAAGGTATGTGCAGGTATTCCCTATTATTAGACTGTGAAGATATTCATGATATTACCATTTAACTCATAGTAATGGGAAAACTAACTAAGGGTGCCCTATATACACACTAATAATTGTCAGAGCAGTAAACTGATCCAGGTCTTACAACATTTAGTAGCTAGGTCACCAAATGCAAGAGAGAGTGAGCCCCTTTCAGTGTAGCACTCACAGGGACAAATTCTCTTCTCCACCTCCCCAGTACAATTTTATGGAAGTTAGTGAGGTTGCACCAATGAAACTGAGGAGGAGGATTTGGCTCAGAGCCTGTTTTTAATCTGCATGTATGGTATCAATTTTGGAAGGATTTTGTCCTTGCAGCTATAAGGGTTTGTAAAAAACATACACTGAACTTTTCCTCAGTTAAATTCAGACTTCAGAACACTCATCTGAGATTTTGAATAGTAGAACCTTCTATCTACAAAGCCAGGTGCCTTTTATCTCTTTCTCCATACCTTGCCATGGAACCAACATCTATATTCAGATGAATGCGTCAGCTGCATGTCCCAAGGGAGAAGTTCACAAGTGCTAGGAGCGGGGCTCCTTGAGGCAAATACTTCTCTGGAACCAGTTCCCCTTGGGCATGCAGCGGAGCCTAAGCCTTATTAGAATCCAATGTAAAATCTTTGTCCAGTCTTTCCTCTAACTACAGGCACTGGAATCTTTTACTGTCTTTAGCCTGCTTGGCCTTGCTTCCTATTGTATGTTCTTAAAGCTGCTATTAATCTGGAGGTGTGGGGCATTACAGACTATGCACTCTGTATTTTGGGGAACTGTTATTTATACTTCAACCAGACGCTGCAAAGGTAACACCTTTTAAATGCTTGTTGGAGTCTTCAAACCTCTCAGTGAGGACTGGTTTCAGAGTAGCAGCCATGCTAGTCTGTATCTGCAAAAAGAACAGGAGTACTTGTGGCACCTTAGAGACTAACAAATTTATTTGAGCATAAGCTTTCATGAGCTACAACTCACTTCATCAGATGCATTCAGTGGAAAATACAGTGGGGAGATTTACATACACAGAGAACATGAAACAATGGGTGTTACCATACACACTGTAACGAGAGTGATCAGGTAAGGTGAGCGTATTACCAGCAGAAGAGCAGGGGGCGGGGGGGAAACCTTTTGTAGTGATAATCAAGGTGGGCCATTTCCAGCAGTTGACAAGAACGTCTGAGGAACAGTGTGTGGGGGGGAATAGTTTTTCTTTGTGTAATGACCCATCCACTCCCAGTCTTTATTCAAGCCTAAGTTAATTGTATCCAGTTTGCAAATTAATTCCAATTCAACAGTCTCTTGTTGGAGACTGGTTTTGAAGTTTTTTTGTTGAAGAATTGCCAGGACTGCCACCATTCAGCACAGTCACTGCCAGCCACCAACCATTTAACAGTCACATGAGCATGCTTGGACCCAGTTGGACAGAATGCAGTCACCAGTATTTGTGGATCATCCTCAATCAATTGCCTCAGTTCAAATCTTCTGCACAGGAGTGTTTGGAGAAACACTGTTCAGTGTCTCAGCCCACATACAGTATTCCACTATTGCCACTTCTCCTGGGGTGGGCACTGATTCCTTCTGCCTAGACATTATACTTGCTGCTGAGGAGAAGCAACAGCTTTCATCAAGGCCTGGAGCTAGACCCTTTGGTGAGGCCACAGTGCCGAGATGTCCTGGCTATACTGAGTTCACCTCTCTCTCTCAGAAGTTGGAAGTTGCAAAAGTACTATTCCCTGCGATCTCTGAAGCGAACCCACACACATGACGAGTTGGCCCTCCCAGCACTTTTTGTCCACTCCTCTGTCCTCTTTAATTCAGATATGCATCCCCAATCTTCCTTCCCAAATGCCCTCTTTCTCCACCTCCCTTGCCATTCATCTTTTTTCCATTCTCCTCTCAGTTCTCCCCCTTTTGCCTAGCTTGTCTCCTATGTTCACAGAGCCCAAATATTAATTTCCCAGATGGCTGCAATGCTGCTTCCATTTCCAGCTGAAACCAGTTTGCTTTTTCTAAACAAGTTTTAGCTGCAATCCTGAAATCACTTTCAACAAACATTCACACAAACCAAACTTTGTTTTTTCTCAAACATTTGCGAATAAATGAAAAGCAAGACAAAAATGTCTGAATCTAAATATGCTAGAGATGTTACCAGAGAGTTGTGCAAATATTTTTTTCCTCTCAATTCTTTGCCCAGATCTAGCTCATACAGAATTTTGTGACACTCAGAAGGACTTGTTCTCTACCTCTCTGAATGTATGAAGGTAGGAATTTTTTATAGTATTGCTTTTCTTCATTATTTTTATTAAATCTATGAGAGTTCTGCCAGGCCACTCTAATGTGGTTACTGTTCATAAGGAAATCATTTCTGCTATATAAGTGCTGAGGACTGAACTCATTCTGATGTCCAGTGGGGTGGCATTATGTAGTCAAGGCCTGCTGTAGAATAATCCCTGCCTTCAGTTCCTGCCCTCTACTCTGCTAGCCTATGTACTTCTTATCCTCTACTGCTTGACTATCACAGTTGTAGAGGTGGAAAGAGAGACCCTCCAAGTCAGGAATTACTCTATTCAGTGTTTTCTACGCTAGAGTCCTGATCTCTACATTGAGACAGTGCTTCACAGGAAACAAGAGTTAGAAATGATGTGCTCTTATTGGTCTGTCCTATTAAAGGCAGACCTCATCTTGCTGAACTAATTGGAGTTTTCTTATGGCCATTATTTCAATGTATAGCACATTGCTGTAATAGAGCCTGGAGGACTCACACTCACAGTGTGACTAGGTCCATGTCAGATAGAAGGGAGTGCAGCCAGCTGAAGATGGCTTCTCTGTACTTTGTTTCCTAGTAGCAGTCAAGGAGACCGATAAGGCTCAAGGCTGTGCATCAGCTTTGCAATCATAAGGCACATATCCTCCAAGGACAATAAGCTTCTAGCCTCAGGCAGCTATTTGAAAACAGCCAACGCTTGCTGGCTCTCACACAACTAAGTCAACTGATAAAATTATCATTCACATTACCACAAACTTGGCTCTTTTCCCTTGAAGAAATGCAGAACAATCCAAAAAGAAAAACTCTTAAAAACAATCTGAGTGAAACAAATTCCAAGAAGAATGCTGGCTATGACATTTCTGTATTCAGAAGCAGAACAAGGTGATCTAGTACAGACATGGACATGAAACCATTCAATGCTCTTTTCTTTCCTGTGACTATCAGCAACCTTTTTGGCTCTTAACAGAAAAGTGCAAGTCCCAGATACTAGCAGAGTTCTACTGATATGAAATAATAAACTCAATTACGAGAGAGAGAGAGATAGAAAGCAGACCAAGAACACAACAGTACTAATATCCCACTGCCTGGGAAAATTAAGGGAAATAAAATTAAAATGCTAGGTCGAATTCAAGTTAAACTTGTGTGTCCAAACCAGACAAAATCCAGGAAATTCACATTTGTTCCTGGGGCACGTACTTATGTTAGCCCAGATAGACTGGTTCCAGCGGAGTTATAAACCACGGACAATGGGGTTCATATTAAAAATGCTAACAGACTCCTGAACTACGACCAAACAGAGTTGCACCATTCCCAGCTGTTTGGTGATCTCCTGGCTTCTGCCATTGGTGACAGACATAGACTGCAGCGCCATGGGAGCCATCCAGCCCAGGACCCAACCTCTTTTTAAATAAGTACATGGAAAACTACACATGTAGGGGGCCCCAGCACCTTGCTCACTCAGCGCTTTGCACAGCAGTGGACATGCCACTCATCCCAGCTGTCAGAAGCTGCAGCTCTGTGCTCTTCCCTGCTGCTTCCATTACTATTGGCTGGGCCAGACTTGCTGCCCAGCCGATAGTAATGGTACTTTCTAAACTGCTGGAACAGGAACCTTCCCAAGCCCCTCATGGGCCAGATTGAAGTGGTGGCACCCCAAAGAAGCAAGTCTGGGCAGAAGCCAGGTCCTGCTCAGCCATTGTGGCCAGAAAGGGATGGCTGCAGGGCCGGAGGATTGTCACTGCCACCTCACAGCATCGGAGTTCGAGTAGGTGAAGAGCAGCCTCCCTGCCTGCCCCACTGGGACTCTACCTCTTCCCTTGAACCTGCTCTCTTGGTGAGTGTTTTCAGTTTCATTCTGTTCCAAAGTAACCATGTTAAATGCTTGTAGTGTGTTATCTCTCTAAGATATTATTTGAATTTACCACGTCAAATGATTGTGGTCATAGTGTATTAAAACATCAGTAGGGATGTTATTTACCGCTGCCCTTTTGTAATGTTTCTTTTGGGTAGTGCTATTGTAGATGGTTTAGCCTAGAAATGGTAAAAATAAACATGGATCATTTTATTTTTATTAAATTGACCAATATTTTGGGGTAAATACAAATTAGAATAATTCAGTAAGAAGTAGTACAGTGTACAATTTCAAAGAAGTAATTCTTCACAATTGACCATCTAATACCATAATCAGTCCAGGTGTACCAATTTTAACATCAACTTGAACCTATCCTCTGTGAAAAAATGATGAACATAATGTATGGAGCAAATCTATGGCCTCCCTCCCACTTTAAATGGCACTTTGCAGCTCCTGGTGATAGGTAATGAGCCACTTGTCTATTCTTAATCACAAATGACTTTTTACGGGCCTTTAAATGATGGTTGAGATATTGGTCCCATTAGAGTCAATGGGATTTATGCCATTTACTCCAGTTGGGCCAGGATTTCACCCAAAGTGCTTGTAATTGTGATTGTATCTCTGGAAAACATTTAGACTCAGACCTTACCAAGAGCTGGGGGTATTTGTATCACCCAAACAAATCAGTCTATTTAAATTCTGAAAAGCTGTGGCTTTGTTCAGTGAATAGGAGAAAAAAAATCAAGTGGATGGAGCAAACAGGCCTCTATGACTGTTCTGTTTCTTGAAGGGTTTGAACAACCAACCCAAAAGTCATTGCCGGGGTCGTGAAAGACTTTGCCAGATCTTCAAGATGCTTTGCTCTCCAAGTCAGTATCTTCTCCCTTTTAGCTGTTTCATATTTAGAAGTTTGGTCTCTCTGTAGGATAAATGCTGTTGGATACTTAGAAGTTTAATAAATGCCTAAAAATTGATTGCATAGTACCTTTGGGACCTCATTTGGAGCCAGTTGATTTACATTCAATTCCATTGAAACTGCAGATGGAACGTTAGTAGACTCTTGTACTCATGAAATCTAGTGGGAAGACTTTAGAGCTCTGGATTTGTCACTCTGCAATCTTTATGCTCTGGGAACATTTATAACTGTGTATTCTACCTTTCTTTCAAGCATTGGGCAGATATACTGTAACATAAGATGCTCAACATCAATTGACTCCCTAAGAAACCCTGGTATTAAATCACTGAGCACTCTATAAAAACTTGCTTCCCACTTTGAGCGTCTATTTATTCACTTTCTTCTTGGGTTTTATTAAGCAGTTTGTAACAACTTATTTTTGGTGAATATCTGTTATATCTCCTCTGAAAATCAGTGTAGATTTTTATTTTGGCAAGAGGACTTTGGTTTGGCCAAAGGGCAGCTCACATGCCTAGCATTTTCAATTAGTCTAGATTGAGTCTAGAAATATTGTTCTGGTTTTAGTGTACTATTACAAAAAAGTAAACCAAGAAATAAAAAGATAAACATGTGGATTCTGATTACTGAAAGGTTTCTTCAAGCATATTCATATTATGGGATGTCTCAAAACCTCAAGCAATTACGCTTGGAGGAACTGGATGTTCTCGGCATATGTATAGTTTGCCATTTTGTTCATTTCAAATCCACATAGATTGACAATCCAAGTAGTTTGTCTTGCTATAAATTTACTCTACTTCTGTTTGCTTGGTGGGCCCTCTGAGTTATGCGTGCCCTTACAGACTCTGAGATTAATTCTGCAGTTTTTACTCAGGCAAAACTATTGATGTCAATGGGAGTTTTGCCTGAGTGAAGACAGCAGTTCTGTGCCCTATCTTCCTTCCTGCAGCTTATAGAAATAGAAACCCATTTCAGCAATGGGATCTTCCTCAGTTTTAGGAAAAATATGTGATTCCCCCCCACAAAAGACCAGAATACAGATAGTCAAACAGTGTCCCCTCCAATCTTATTTTCAGTTTCTCAAATGCATTTGAACACACATTTTAAGCTTTTCTTATTTGGCTGGCTAACATGCTGACACAGCACCAGTTTTGATTTCCTGCCTCTCTTATCTAGGACTAATCTTGGTATCAAAACTGAGCAAATTCTTTTAATTGAACTGCATTTTTTCCCTAGGTCCCACTTTCTCTTGGGAGTCCCCTGAGTGAGCTTCCTTGAGCTATCTAGTAATGTCTTTTGGGAGTTGGGGGGAGAAACTTCTAAGAGGGATTGGCTTTGCCCGGCTTAAAAGATATTTTATCCGAACTAAGAGGTATCGGCTTAATTTCTCCTAGTTCAAATGCAGAATGGACTTATTCCAACTATTAATTCAACTCTGTGTGGGCTTTCCAGAAGATTGTACTATATCAACATTACAATGTAAAGCCTTTGACTTCAATAGGATACTTCTGCTGGGAAGGAGAGGAGAAATGAAGGTAATTATTCTTATTAGTTATATATCTATTTGTTACTCAAGGTGGAAGGATGGTGATAGAAAGAACTATGCTTCTTTATATAGGCCTGCCTCTTTAGATATACCTCCTCTCCAACTCCAAGTTGCTTTGGCACGACTTTGGAGTGGGAGCCTCTTAGAACATCATTAAATTGGGAGTGAGGGTTGGTTTAAACTAATCACAAGTAACATCAATTGATTTTTCCTGAGTTTTGTGCATTTGGAACAATTTGTTTTGTTTTAGAGAGTGCTTGCCATCACATACATCATTCTTTGCCCCAGGTTTTTATAATGTTACATGGGCTTTAACATAAAACATGCTGTGATTTAATTACAGGATTCAGAGTAGCAGCCATCTTAGTCTGTATTCGCAAAAAAGAAAAGTAGTACTTGTGGCACCTTAGAAACTAAAAAATTTATTTGAGCATAAGCTTTTGTGAGCTACAGCTCACTTCATCGGATGTATTCGGTGGAAAATAGAGTGGGGAGATTTATATACACACACAGAGAACATGAAACAATGGGTTTTATCATACACACTGTAAGGAGATTGATCGCTTAAGTTGAGCTATTACCAGCAGGAAGGAGGGGGGAAAGGAGGAAAACCTTTCGTGGTAATAATCAAGGTGGGCCATTTCCAGCGTTAACAAGAACGTCTGAGGAACAGTGGGGGGTGGGGGGGGAGAAATAACATGGGGAAATAGTTTTACTTTATGTAATGACCCATCCCCGCCCAGTCTCTATTCAAGCCTAAGTTAATTGTATCCAATTTGCAAATTAATTCCAATTCAGCAGTCTCTCGTTGGAGTCTGTTTTTGAAGTTTTTTTGTTGAAGGATAGCCACTCTCAGGTCTGTAATCGTGTGACCGGAGAGATTGAAGTGTTCTCCGACTGGTTTTTGAATGTTATAATTCTTGATGTCTGATTTGTGTCCATTTATTCTTTTACATAGAGACTGTCCAGTTTGACCAATGTACATGGCAGAGGGGCATTGCTGGCACATGATGGCATATATCACATTGGTAGATGTGCAGGTGAACAAGCCTCTGATATTGTGGCTTATGTGATTAGGCCCTATGATGGTGTCCCCTGAATAGATATGTGGACAGAGTATCCCCTGAATAGATATGTGGACACAATGCCATCCACAGCCTCAGAAAAACTCTGACATCATAATCAAAAAGGCTGACAAAGGAGGTGCTGTCATCATCATGAACAGGTCGGAATATGAACAAGAGGCTACTAGGCAGCTCTCCAACACCACTTTCTACAAGCCATTACCCTCAGATCCCACTGAGAGTTACCAAAAGAAACTACAGCATTTGCTCAAGAAACTCCCTGAAAAAGCACAAGAACAAATCTGCAGAGACATACCCCTGGAACCCCGACCTGGGGTATTCTATCTGCTACCCAAGATCCATAAACCTGGAAATCCTGGATGCTCCATCATCTCAGGCATTGGCACCCTGACAGCAGGATTATCTGGCTATGTAGACTCCCTCCTCAGGCCTTACGCTACCAGCACTCCCAGCTATCCTCGAGACACCACTGACTTCCTGAGGAAACTACAATCCATCGATGATCTTCCTAAAAATACCATCCTAGCCACTGTGGATGTAGAAGCCCTCTACACCAACATTCCACATAAAGATGGACTACAAGCCATCAGGAACAGTATCCCCGATAATGTCACGGCTAACCTGGTGGCTGAACTTTGTGACTTTGTCCTCACCCATAACTATTTCACATTTGGGGACAATGTATACCTTCAAATCAGCGGCACTGCAATGGGTACCCACATGGCCCCACAGTATGCCAACATTTTTATGGCTGACTTAGAACAACGCTTCCTCAGCTCTTGTCCCCTAATGCCCCTACTCTACTTGCGCTACATTGATGACATCTTCATCATCTGGACCCATGGAAAAGAAGCCCTTGAGGAATTCCACCATGATTTCAACAATTTCCATCCCACCATCAACCTCAGCCTGGACCAGTCCACACAAGAGGTCCACTTCCTGGACACTACGGTGCTAATAAGCGATGGTCACATAAACACCACCCTATATCGGAAACCTACTGACCGCTATTCCTACCTACATGCCTCTAGCTTTCATCCAGATCATACCACTCGATCCATTGTCTACAGCCAAGCGCTACGATATAACCGCATTTGCTCCAACCCCTCAGACAGAGACAAACACCTACAAGATCTCTATCATGCATTCTTACAACTACAATACCCACCTGCTGAAGTGAAGAAACAGATTGACAGAGCCAGAAGAGTACCCAGAAGTCACCTACTACAGGACAGGCCCAACAAAGAAAATAACAGAACTCCACTAGCCATCACCTTCAGCCCCCAACTAAAACCTCTCCAACGCATCATCAAGGATCTACAACCTATCCTGAAGGACGACCCATAACTCTCACAGATCTTGGGAGACTGGCCAGTCCTTGCTTACAGACAGCCCCCAAAACTGAAGCAAATACTCACCAGCAACCACACACCACACAACAGAACCACTAACCCAGGAACCTATCCTTGCAACAAAGCCCGTTGCCAACTCTGTCCACATATCTATTCTGGGGACACCATCATAGGGCCTAATCACATAAGCCACACTATCAGAGGCTCGTTCACCTGCGCATCTACCAATGTGATATATGCCATCATGTGCCAGCAATGCCCCCTGCCATGTACATTGGTCAAACTGGACAGTCTCAATATAAAAGAATAAATGGACACAAATCAGACATCAAGAATTATAACATTCAAAAACCAGTTGGAGAACACTTCAATCTCTCCGGTCACACGATTACAGACCTGAGAGTGGCTATCCTTCAACAAAAAACTTCAAAAACAGACTCCAACGAGAGACTGCTGAATTGGAATTAATTTGCAAACTGGATACAATTAACTTAGGCTTGAATAGAGACTGGGAGTGGGTGGGTCATTACATAAAGTAAAACTATTTCCCCATGTTATTTCTCCCCCCACCCCACCCCCCACTGTTCCTCAGACGTTTTTGTTACTTGTTGTAAATGGCCCATCTTGATTATCACCACAAAAAGTTTTCCTTCTTTCCCCCTCTCCTTCCTGCTGGTAATAGCTGATCTTAAGTGATCACTCTCCTTACAGTGTGTATGATAAAACCCATTGTTTCATGTTCTCTGTGTGTGTATATAAATCTCCCCACTGTATTTTCCACCGAATGCATCCGATAAAGTGAGCTGTAGCTCACGAAAGCTTATGCTCAAATAAATTTGTTAATCTCTAAGGTTCCACGAGTACTCCTTTTCTTTTTTGTGATTTAATTGTAAGTGATTCTGGGTGCCAAACTTAAGACATCTGAAAGTAGCATAATGTTCAGAAGCTCCTGAGCGCTGGCCATCTAAAAATCAGGTCCCTTTTAAGACAGCAGTGGTTGGACAACCCAAAATCATGGCGGTATTTCATTAGGGTGCTGTACATCCTGAGGGTTAGCCCAGTCCAACATCCACCATTTGGAGAGACAACTCTGCATTTGAAAGATTATCCTACCTCTTTTTTCCTCATATTTTACCCTTATCTTTTGTCTCCTGAAAGTCTGTGATAGGCAGGAGCTTCCTCTTCCAGGAACATTCTAGGGACCAGGCCCAGATCTCAGTTACACTGGCACAGTAGAGAGATTTCCTTGCCTGTAGAAAGTTCTTTGGGTAATGTGGTCACAGACCCGTGATGAATTATTATGGAAGACCTAGTTCTCATCTGTCCTGTTCTGAATCTGAAATCCTAAGCAGCAGCTATGGAAGGACAGAAAAGTTTGATTTTCAACTTACTTGCCTGTAAGCATAGTTAGAAGTATGCACAAGTGCTAGCCATGGTGGGAAAGTTTAGCAGAAATGTCCTTGTGTAGACCAGGCTTATGGGTGTAGCAAATCTGAGGGTAGCTTTTTAAACTGGTTTCATCGCCAGGCCATAGGCATCCCTGTCCATTATTTACTTTGTGTTTTGAGCCTAACCATTCTCTAACTTCCTAATTCACCATATCTCTGTGGGATATTTTGAATTAAAGATGCTAGGTAAATTCTCCTGATCATTCACTGCTTGTCAGTCTGCAAAATATTGGTTTTTAAGAGTTAAAATGAGGATGCTCAGCTGTCAGTACTTTCTTGTATTTCCATATTTTGTATGCAACAGAAACACCAATGAGAACATATTTAAAATTTTCTTCACATCTAAAGATCTAGTGCTCCAAGGCAAATTAAAATGTAAAAGAACCTGCAAAAAGCAAACAAAGGTGATAAGCTCTCATGTACAAGAGTAACACATTTCATCTGGCAAAGACGCTTTGAAGGGGGCTTTTGTCCAATGAAGGGTAACATTTTTGAACACAGTAAATCTTGAGCTGTAATTCTCTTTTCATTGTTGGACTGATTATGTAATAAAGACCACAACTGTACAAAGCAAATTGTTTCTGGATTCTACAGAGGTTTTGTTCCCACTGCAGAATTCGTTAACATAATGTTCTGTGTATTTCCTGCAAGTTAGCAGTGATTGTTCTAGTCAGTTTCTTGACTTGTATTTTCTCTTGAAGAATCTGCTAGTTTTGTCCTGTATTTGAAACTGCTTCTGTGGACATAAACATTAAGCAGTCATTTCACATTTCCTTTGGGTAGCTTAGAGCACAAAGTTATTTTTCCACCAAAAGGGTCTGATAGGAATACTGCAATTTCAGTACACAGCATCTTTGTATTATGTGATCCATTTCAGTTGTGTTCTCACTGGCTTCTTATTTTTTCCTAATAATTATTGATCATTTTGCTCAACATATTGGTTATGAGCACTTAGAGGTAATCAGTTAAAGCAAATTTTTTCCTTGCCTAATATGTAAACATTTAGGACAAAACAAAACAAAACAAAACACAGCCACCTCCCCCCCACAACTTGTTACATTGTTTCACTTATGTTTTAAGTAAGGATTCTTCTTCATTATAAACACTGAAGCGTTTGGCTTCACCTTTCTAATTTTCTACTCCAGGGGTTCTCAAACTTCATTGCACCGCAGCTCCCTTATGACAACAAAAATTACTACACAACCCCAGGAGGGAGGACCAAAGCTCAAGCCAGCCCAAGCCCCACTGCCCGGGGGGGGGGGGGCAAACCTCAAGGGCTTCAGCCCCAGGCAGGGGGCCTGTAACCTGAGCCCCGCTGTGCAAGGCTGAAGCCCTCAGGCCCAGGCCCTAGCAGGGTCAGTGGCACTGGAATGCTTTTTATAGTGGGGGTGCTGAAAGCCAGCAAAACTGTCCCCAACCTTTTTATCTCCTGCCCCCCTCCACCCCCACCGCTGCTGAGGCCGGGAGCAGGGCCATGTCTCCAGGAGCAGGGGACAGGGATAAGGGGGCTGAAGCTGGGGCCACAGCTAGGGACAGGCATGGGGCCAGTAGCAGAGGTCCCTGCATGTGGGGCCAGGAGTGGGGCCAAAAGTTGGGACCCTGACTGCACAGCCAGGCGCAGTACTGGCAGCCAGGACTCCTGGGCACAGGGCTAGCAGCCGTGACGCGGGACTCCATGTGTGTGCGTGACTGGGAGTGGGGCCGGCAATTGGGACCACGCATGCGCAGCTGGGACCCCACATAAAACTGGGGGGGGGGCCTTCAACACCACCCCCATCCCCTATTTCCGGTGCCTATGAGCACAGTAGTTCTCAACCTGTTTACCATTCTGGGCTGCATATGCAGCCCACAATGTGTTACATGGGCCGCAGGCTGAGAACCACTGCACACACCCCCCCAAACCCCTCCACAGTCCCTTCTGCCTAGTGCCCCTGCCCAGAGCAGGGCCAGAAACAGAGCGCTGGGCCCGGCAACCGGGACCTGGAACCCCATATGGGACCGGGCAGCTGGACCCTAGACCCTGCAGTGGGGACAGATGCCGGACTCCCACGCAGGGCTGGGCGGTTGGACCATGGGACACCACCATGGAACACCCTCTGCCCGCCACGTGCTGTGAGCCCGGGTGGCCAGACTGCAGGACACACATCCCTGTGCGGTGTGGGGCTGGGCAGCCGGACCCTGGGACAGTCCCTCTGCCCTGCATGGCTGGACCCCAGGACCCCCACCGCCCAGGGCCGGGAAGCCCATGGCCGGACCTTGATATCCCCCACACGGGGCTGGGCAGCTGGACCCAACCCCTGGAGCTCAGCCCCACCTAAACCCTGGGGTGCTACAGCACTCCCAAAACTCTAAATCCCAGCACCCTCCTACCACCTCACTGCCCAGAGCTTCCCCCCTCAAATCTACCCAAAGACCCACTCTCTCCCGCCCCGTGGCACTTACTAGCCCCCTGCTGGCAGCAGTGCTCCTGCAGGCTGCCTTACTCTCTCTCCCCCCCTCAGTCACCCCTGCCAGACCAAATTTTGAATTTTTTTTAGCGCACATCTGGGCCACAGTTGTGTGCTAATTGGGCTGCAGGTTGAGAATCGCTGCCCTAGCAAGTCTAATGCCAGCCCTGGCAACCCCATTAAAAAAGGCTCATGACGCACTTTGGGGTCCCAACCCACAGTTTAAGAACCACTGCTCTGCTCTAATACTTGAACTGGCTTAGCTGGTGGGCCACATTAAGCTCAGAACCTTAAAAGGGGGCTACTCTCACAAAGGGTAGAGACAGATATTTAGTGCTGACCCTGCAAAGATTTACACACATGCTTTAATTTATGCACTGTATAGAAGAACCCACACTGAAGGCAGTAGGACTACACCGAGTGCATAAAGTTAAGTACCTGCTTAGATCTTGGCGGGATTGGGACCTTTAGTGACCAAAACCTGTGACTGTGACCTCTGAAAACATAAGGGACAGATCCTTCCCTGGTATGAATTGTCATAGCTCCTCTGATCTCAATACCAGTATGATCATTTACAGCAGCTGAGGATTTGCCCCCAAAATTGGCTTGTTGTTTCACACTCTGTGTGACATAGCAAAGCTGATCTAAGCTCCAGTGTAGACACTGATGGGTGGGCAGAAGAATTCTTCCGTCAACCTAGCTACCACCTAGACCCCTTTTCGTCACTGTACCAAGGGTCTATGCTACAGCAGTGCAGCTGCACCAGCACTTATAGTGCAGACATACCCTTAGTTTGGTTTCAGGGGGGTTGGAATTTTACAGACTACTAAGAGATAGGAAGGGAATGTGCCCATGAGCCTTTGCTGGTTTGTGCTATTTTGATTGAACACAAATACTGTAAATAAACTAAAAGCTCCAAAGAAGTTGTTTCTGTTGTTGCTTATGCTGAGCCTCCTCTAAATTCTCTTTCCAGTTGCTCAGACTCTGGCCATACCACAGTCCAGCAACCAGTTAAGTCAGACATTCTCTGTATTTAGTGGGTAAACTACAGAAGATCTCATAGATTAATTCATTCTGTTTGGATGATTGACAATGTTTGAAGAAGGAATTACAGTCCATCTTATATGAATTACAGAATAGTTTATTTTCCTCTTCCCTTCTAACAGATTTCATTAGCATATTCTCAGTTGCTTCAATTATGTTTTTATTTGTTAAGTCAGAAAAGTTGGGCCAAATTTTGCCTTTAGCTACAACTAGGCAACACTCACTGAAAACTGCATTTTGTATTTGAAGGTAAAACACGACTGATTGTCTGCAGTGTGGTTGGTACAGAAAATGCATTTAGGACTCCTGTGAAGACAAAGAGGTTGCTGAAGTAAAAAATCATCAGTGATAAAGATAGTAACTTTAAGGAATATGCTTTTTATATTAACATAAAAATCTGTTAAAACTGTGAGACACCAGCACAGCGGTAAACTACCTCATACACATAATCCTGGGTCAGAGAAGATTCTCTGGTTTCAGAGTAGCAGCCGTGTTAGTCTGTATTCGCAAAAAGAAAAGGAGTACTTGTGGCACCTTAGAGACTAACAAATTTATTAGAGCATAAGCTTTCGTGAGCTACAGCTCACTTCATCGGATGCATTTGGTGGAAAAAACAGAGGAGAGATTTATATACACACACAGAGAGAACATGAAACAATGGGTTTATCATACACACTGTAAGGAGAGTGATCACTTAAGATAAGCCATCACCCACAGCAGGGGGGGAAAGGAGGAAAACCTTCCATGGTGACAAGCAGGTAGGCTAATTCCAGCAGTTAACAAGAATATCAGAGGAACAGTGGGGGGTGGGGTGGGAGGGAGAAATACCATGGGGAAATAGTTTTACTTTGTGTAATGACTCATCCATTCCCAGTCTCTATTCAAGCCTAAGTTAATTGTATCCAGTTTGCAAATTAATTCCAATTCAGCAGTCTCTCGTTGGAGTCTGTTTTTGAAGCTTTTTTGTTGAAGGATAGCCACTCTAAGATCTGTGATCGAGTGACCAGAGAGATTGAAGTGTTCTCCAACTGGTTTTTGAATGTTATAATTCTTGACGTCTGATTTGTGTCCATTCATTCTTTTACGTAGAGACTGTCCAGTTTGGCCAATGTACATGGCAGAGGGGCATTGCTGGCACATGATGGCATATATCACATTGGTAGATGCGCAGGTGAACGAGCCTCTGATAGTGTGGCTGATGCGATTAGGCCCTATGATGGTATCCCCCGAATAGACTCAAGGAATATTTCCAACACACCTCTGACCAACATATTAACCCACAGAGACCTTCCTGCCAACACTACAAAAAGAAGGATTCTGGGTGGACTCCTCCTGAAGGTCGAAACAGCAGCCTGGATTTCTACATAGACTGCTTCCGCCGACGTGCACGAGCTGAAATTGTGGAAAAGCAGCATCGCTTACCCCATAACCTCAGCCATGCAGAACACAGTGCCATCCACAGCCTCAGAAACAACTCTGACATCATAATCAAAAAGGCTGACAAAGGAGGTGCTGTCGTCATCATGAATAGGTCGGAGTATGAACAAGAGGCTACTAGGCAGCTCTCCAACACCACTTTCTACAAGCCATTACCCTCTGATCCCACTGAGAGTTACCAAAAGAAACTACAGCATTTGCTCAAGAAACTCCCTGAAAAAGCACAAGAACAAATCCGCACAGACACACCCCTGGAGCCCCGACCTGGGGTATTCTATCTGCTACCCAAGATCCATAAACCTGGAAATCCTGGATGCCCCATCATCTCAGGCATTGGCACCCTGACAGCAGGATTGTCTGGCTATGTAGACTCCCTCCTCAGGCCCTTCGTTACCAGCACTCCCAGCTATCTTCGAGACACCACCGATTTCCTGAGGAAACTACAGTCCATTGGTGATCTTCCTAAAAACACCATCCTAGCCACTATGGATGTAGAAGCCCTCTACACCAACATTCCACACAAAGATGGACTACAAGCCGTCAGGAACAGTATCCCCGATACTGTCACGGCTAACCTGGTGGCAGAACTTTGTGACTTTGTCCTGACCCATAACTATTTCACATTTGGTGACAATGTATACCTTCAAATCAGCGGCACTGCGATGGGTACCCGCATGGCCTCACAGTATGCCAACATTTTTATGGCTGACTTAGAACAACGCTTCCTCAGCTCTCGTCCCCTAATGCCCCTACTCTACTTGCGCTACATTGATGACATCTTCATCATCTGGACCCATGGAAAAGAAGCTCTTGAGGAATTCCACCATGATTTCAACAATTTCCATCCCACCATCAACCTCAGCCTGGACCAGTCCACACAAGAGATCCACTTCCTGGACACTACGGTGCTAATAAGCGATGGTCACATAAACACCACCCTATATCGGAAACCTACTGACCGCTATTCCTACCTACATGCCTCTAGCTTTCATCCAGATCATACCACTCGATCCATTGTCTACAGCCAAGCGCTACGATATAACCGCATTTGCTCCAACCCCTCAGACAGAGACAAACACCTACAAGATCTCTATCATGCATTCCTACAACTACAATACCCACCTGCTGAAGTGAAGAAACAGATTGACAGAGCCAGAAGAGTACCCAGAAGTCACCTACTACAGGACAGGCCCAACAAAGAAAACAACAAAACGCCACTAGCCATCACCTTCAGCCCCCAACTAAAACCTCTCCAACGCATCATCAAAGATCTACAACCTATCCTGAAGGACGAGCCATCACTCTCACAGATCTTGGGAGACAGGCCAGTCCTTGCTCACAGACAGCCCCCCAATCTGAAGCAAATACTCACCAGCAACCACACACCACACAACAGAACCACTAACCCAGGAACCTATCCTTGCAACAAAGCCCGTTGCCAACTCTGTCCACATATCTATTCGGGGGATACCATCATAGGGCCTAATCACATCAGCCACACTATCAGAGGCTCGTTCACCTGCGCATCTACCAATGTGATATATGCCATCATGTGCCAGCAATGCCCCTCTGCCATGTACATTGGCCAAACTGGACAGTCTCTACGTAAAAGAATGAATGGACACAAATCAGACGTCAAGAATTATAACATTCAAAAACCAGTTGGAGAACACTTCAATCTCTCTGGTCACTCGATCACAGACCTAAGAGTGGCTATCCTTCAACAAAAAAGCTTCAAAAACAGACTCCAACGAGAGACTGCTGAATTGGAATTAATTTGCAAACTGGATACAATTAACTTAGGCTTGAATAGAGACTGGGAATGGATGAGTCATTACACAAAGTAAAACTAACACGGCTGCTACTCTGAAACCTGTTATTTCCCCATGGTATTTCTCCCTCCCACCCCACCCCCCACTGTTCCTCTGATATTCTTGTTAACTGCTGGAATTAGCCTACCTGCTTGTCACCATGAAAGGTTTTCCTCCTTTCCCCCCCCTGCTGTTGGTGATGGCTTATCTTAAGTGATCACTCTCCTTACAGTGTGTATGATAAACCCATTGTTTCATGTTCTCTGTGTGTGTGTGTGTGTGTATATATATATAAATCTCTCCTCTGTTTTTTCCACCAAATGCATCCGATGAAGTGAGCTGTAGCTCACGAAAGCTTATGCTCCAATAAATTTGTTAGTCTAAGGTGCCACAAGTACTCCTTTTCTTTTTGAGAAGATTCTCTGTCCAAGATCTAAGTATTTTACAGTTTATTAGTGACACTCAGTCTGAATACTGATGCCATGAAAACTTCACAATACACAGGGCACTCCCTGTCTGCAGTATGTATCTCTTCCCTTCCCATTCCCCCACCATGGTCTCTTCAAGTGTGAAACAGTGTATTAGCATGTTAATTCCCATCTTGTGAGGATTAAGTGTTTTGTTAGTTCTAAAGACTTGATTTAGGTTTAAGCATAAGCTTTCGTGAGCAACAGCTCACTTCATCGGATGCATTCAGTGGAAAATACAGTGGGGAGATTTATATACACAGAGAACATGAAACAATGGGTGTTACCATACACTCTATAACAGGTAAGGTGAGCTATTACCAGCAGAAGAGCGGGGGCGGGGGGGGGTAACACCTTTTGTAGTGATAATCAAGGTGGGCCATTTCCAGCAGTTGACGAGAACATCTGAGGAACCGTTCCGGGGGGGGAGGGGGGAATAAACATGGGCAAATAGTTTTACTTTGTGTAATGACCCATTCACTCCCAGTCTTTATTCAAGCCTAAGTTAATTGTATCCAGTTTGCAAATTAATTCCAATTCAGCAGTCTCTCCTTGGAGTCTGTTTTTGAAGGTTTTTTTGTTGAAGAATTGCCTCTTAGGTCTGTAATCAAGTGACCAAAGAGATTGAAGTATTCTCCAACTGGTTTTTGAATGTTATAATTCTTGATGTCTCATTTGTGTCCATTTGCTCACAAAAGCTTATGCTCAAATAAATTTGTTAGTCTCTTAGGTGCCACAAGTACTCCTTTTTTTTTGCGAATACAGACTAACACGGCTGCTACTCTGAAACTTGATTTAAGTTTGTACAGTATACATTTCAATTACATTCAAGGTATTAAAAATTTAAGAACCCTGAACAGGAATTTGTAGTATTGACAGTTTTACCCTATCTTCCTAGTAGGATAATTAAATAAATACTGTTAAATTGAAAAAAAATCTACATTTGTACTACTTGACTTCTTATATTTCCCTCAGTTTGGCTAACAAAAAAGGAGTCAGTTTCATTTCCATTAAGTCATTTTTAATCCAGCTTGACTTTCAGATTCTCATGCACTGTGACAGTGTTGTAATGTTTGATTTGCCAACAAATTATACCACTTTTAAAAAAGCAAAAAAACAAACCTGGTCCAGATCCTGCAGTCCAGCCCCACTGAATGATCAGAGGAGTGGGCTATCGGCAAATATAGAGCTAATTAATTTCAATGGGAATTATGCCTCTAAATCCTCTAGGCAACTTTTAAAATGTCAACCTACACCTTTGACTAGAAAGCAGTCACCTTCCCTAATGCAAATAAAGCTCCCATTTTGTGGTCAGACAGAGCCTCCTGCTGAGGAGGCATAAACATTGTGAGAACAACTTACTTTTAGGCCTTGTCTACACTGCAGAGTTTTGTCGATGATCAAAAAGCACTAAAAGAAAATCATTGTTGAAGGTTCACACTGCACTCCCTCTGTCAGCATAGCACGTCCACACTTGGGGCACTAGCATTGACAGTGAGAAGAGTGGTTCGCTATCCCACAGTTCAGCTGGCAACCTTCTGCCCCTAGATCTTGTGGGAAGGTGGAGTGGATCGCAGCGCATCATGGGTCTGGGCTCAACATCCCATGATGCATTGCTTTCCGTCACAGCATTCCATGTATTTCTGTCTTTGGTTCATGGCATTTTTCAATGACCCTTGTTTGCTGTTCGCTCCACCATCTGTTTGAAAGGATGGATCCTGCACTGCTTTCCAGTGCTCTGCTAGTTGTCAGTAACACATCACAAATGGCAGTGCAGTTAACAGTGAAGTTCCTAACTCAACAGGATTCACAGTTGCCTGACATGCTGTCTGACCTGGATAGGAATAACAGATTACTTTTGTCATTCACGGAGCAGCTGAATATTGTGGACTGTCATTTTTGGGCTCAGGAAACTAGCACTGAATGGTGGGATCTCAGTGTGGAAGCTGGTGACTCTAGACTGCGAATCAGTTTGGAGTTCGGAAGTCGACCATTGGGGCTGCGATAAAGCAAGTGTGTGGGGCCATTAATTGCATCCTGCTACGAAGGACCCATGGCTTCGTGAAATGTGTGTGAAATAGTGGATGCCTTTTCAGAAATGGGCACACATATTCCAATTTTGACACCAGACCACCTTGCAATGGAGTATATCAATAGGAAAGCATACTTCTCCATGGTGTTTCAGGCAATTGCGGATCACTGCAGGCATTTCACTGACATCAATGTGGGGTGGTCTAGAAAGGTTCATGACGCTTGTATCTTCAGGAACACTGGCCTGTACAGAAAGCTGCAAGCAGAGATTTTCTTTCCAGACCAGAAGATTACAGTGGGGGATGATGAAATGCCCACAATGATCCTGGAAGTTAAGTCCCAAGCATACTACAAAGAGCTACAGAGGATCTCACAAAACAGGGTGACTGGGCAACAAAATGGCAGATGAAATTCAATGTGGATAAATGCAAAGTAATGCTCACTGGAAAACATAATCCCAACTGTACATATAAAATGATGAGGTCTAAATTAGCTGTTACCACTCAAGAAAAAGATGTTGGAGTCATTGCGGATAGTTCTCTGAAAACATCCATTCAATGTGCAGCGGCAGTCAAAAAAGCGACAGAATGTTGGAAATCATTAAGAAAGGGATAGATAAAACAGAAAATATCATATTCCCTCTATATAAATTCATGGTATGCACACATCTTGAATACTGCATGTAGATGTGGTCACCCCATCTCAAAAAAGATATACTGGAATTGGAAAAGGTTCAGGAAAGAGCAACAAAAGTGATTAGGAGTATGGAATGGCTTCCATATGAGGAGCAATTAATAAGAAAGTGACTTTTCATAGAATCACAGAACATTACGGTTGGAAGAGACCTCAGGAGGTCATCTAGTCCAACCCCCTGCTCAAAGCAGGACCAACCCCAGCTAAATCATCCCACCAGGGTTTTGTCAAGCCGGGCCTTAAAAACCTCTACGGATGGAGATTCCACCACCTCCCTAGCTAAACCATTTTAGTGCTTCACCACCCTCCTAGTGAAATAGTTTTTCCTAATATCCAACCTAGACCTCCACCACTGCAACTTGAGACCATTGCTTCTTGTTCTGTCATCTACCACCACTGAGAACAGTCTAGCTCCATCCTCTTTGGAACCCCCCTTCAGGTAGTTGAAAGCTGCTATCAAATCCCCCCTCACTCTTCTCTTCTGCAAACTAAATAAGCCCAGTTCCCTCAGCCTCTGCTCATAAGTCATGTGCTCCAGTCCCCTAATCATTTCTGTTGCTCTCTGCTGGACTCTCTCCAATTTGTCCACATCCTTTCTGTAGTGGGGGGCCCCAAAATTGGATGCAACACTCCAGGTGTGGCCTCACCAGTGCCGAATAGAGGAGAATAATCACTTCCTTTGATCTGCTGGCAATGCTCCTACTAATGCAGCCCAATATGTCATTAGCCTTCTTGGCAACAAGGGCACATTGTTGATTCACATCCAGCTTCTCGTCCACCGTAATCCCCAGGTCCTTTTCTGCAGAACTGCTGCTTAGCCAGTCGGTTCCAAGCCTGTAGCAGTGCATGGGATTCTTCCGTCCTAAGTGCAGGACTCTGCACTTGTCTTTGTTGAACCTTATCAGATATCTTTTGGCCCAATCCTCGAATTTGTCTAGGTCACTCTGAATCCTATCCCTACCTTCCAGAGCATCTTCCTCTCCCTACAGCTTAGTGTTATCCATGAACTTGCTGAGGGTGCAATCCATTCCATCATCCAGATCATTAATTAAGATGTTGAACAAAATCGACCCTTGGGGCACTCCGCTGGATACTACACATCGAGACATTGATCACTACCCATTGAGCCTGATGATCTAGCCAGCTTTCTATCCACCTTATAGTCCATTCATCCAATCCATACTTCTTTAACTTGCTGGCATGAATACTGTGGGAGACCGTATCAAAAGCTTTGCTAAAGTCAAGATACATCACATCCCCACTTTCCCCATATCCACAGAGCCAGTTATCTCCTCATAGAAGGCAATCAGGTTGGTCAGGCATGACTTGCCCTTGATGAATCCATGTTGACTGTTCCTGATCACCTTCCTCTCCTCCAAGTGCTTCAAAATCGATTCCTTGAGGACCTGCTCCATGATTTTTCCAGGAACTGAGGTGGGGCTGACCAGTCTGTAGTTCTCCAGATTCTCCTTCTTCCCTCTTTAAAAGATGGGCACTATATTTGCCTTTTTCCAATCGTCCGGGACCTCCCCCAGTCGCCACGAGTTTTCAAAGATAATGGCCAAGGCTCTGCAATCACATCAGCCAACTCCCTCTGCACCCTTGGATGCATTGCATTTGGCCCCATGGACTTGTGCATGTCCGGCTTTTCTAAATAGTCAACCTGTTCTTTCACCACTGAGGGCTGCTCACCTCCTCCCCATCCTGTGCTGCCCAGTGCAATAGTCTGGGAACTGACCTTGTCTGTGAAGACCGAAACAAAAAAAGCATTGAGTACTTCAGCTTTTACCACATCTGTCACTAGGTTGCCTCCCCCAATCAGTAAGGTCCCACACTTTCCCTGACCTTATAGATTCATAGATACTAAGGTCAGAAGGGACCATTCTGATCATCTAGTCCGACCTCCTGCACAGCGCAGGCCACAGAATCTCACCCACCCACTCCTATGAAAAACCTCACCCATGTCTGAGCTATTGAAGTCCTTAAATCATGGTTCAAAGACCTCAAGGAGCAGAGAAGCCTCCCTCAAGTCAACCATGCCCCATGCTACAGAGGAAGGCAAAAAACCTCCAGGGCCTCTCCAATCTGCCCTGGAGGAAAATTCCTTCCCGACCCCAAATATGGCAATCAGCTAAACCCTGAGCATATGGGCAAGATTCACCAGCCAGATACTACAGAAAATGCTTTCCTGGGTAACTCAGATCCCATCCATCTAATATCCCATCTCAGGGGATTTGGCCTATTTACCCTGAATATTTAAAGATCAATTACTTAACAAAATCCCATTATCCCATCATACCATCTCGTCCATAAACTTAGCGAGTAGAATCTTAAAACCAGATAGATCTTTTGCCCCCACTGCTTCCCTTGGAAGGTTATTCCAAAACTTCACTCCTCTGATGGTTAAAAACCTTCGTCTGATTTCAAGTCTAAACTTCCTGGTGGCCAGTTTATACCCATTTGTTCTTGTGTCCACATTGGTGCTGAGCTGAAATAATTCCTCTCCCTCTCCTGTATTTATCCCTCTGATATATTTATAGAGAGCAATCATATCTCCCCTCAACCTTCTTTTAGTTAGGCTAAACAAGCCAAGCTCCTTAAGTCTCCTTTCATAAGACAAGTTTTCCATTCCTCGGATCATCCCAGTAGCCCTTCTCTGTACCTGCTCCAGTTTGAATTCATCCTTTTTAGACATGGGAGACCAGAACTGCACACAGTATTCTAGGTGAGGTCTCACCAGTGCCTTGTATAACAGTACTAAAACCTCCTTATCCCTACTGGAAATGCCTCTCCTGATGCATCCCAAAACCGCATTAGCTTTTTTCACAGCCATATCACATTGGCAGCTCATAGTCATCCTATGATCAACCAATACTCCAAGGTCCTTTTCCTCTTCCGTTACTTCTAATTGATGCATCCCCAGCTTATAACTAAAATTCTTGTTATTAATCCCTAAATGCATAACCTTACACTTCTCACTATTAAATTTCATCTTATTACTATTACTCCAGTTTACAAGGTCATCCAGATCCTCCTGTATAATATCCCGATTCTTCTCCGAATTGGCAATACCTCCCAGCTTTGTATCATCTTCAAACTTTATTAGCACACTCCCACTTTTTGTGCCAAGGTCAGTAATAAAAAGATTAAATAAGATTGGTCCCAAAACCGATCCCTGAGGAACTCCACTGGTAACCTCCCTCCAACCTGACAGTTCGCCTTTCAGTAGGACCCGTTGCAGTCTCCCCTTTAACCAATTCCTTATCCACCTTTTGATGTTCATATTGATCCCCATCTTCTCCAATTTAACTAATAATTCCCCATGTGGCACGGTATCAAATGCCTTACTGAAATCTAGGTAAATTAGATCCACTGCATTTCCTTTATCTAAAAAATCTGTTACTTTTTTGAAAAAGGAGATTAGGTTGGTTTGGCACGATCTACCTTTTGTAAAACCATGTTGTATTTTGTCCCATTTACCATTGACTTCAATGTCCTTAACTAATTTCTCCTTCAAAATTTTTTCTAGGACCTTGCATACTACAGATGTCAAACTAACTGGCCTGTAGTTACCCGGATCACTTTTTTTTCCCTTTCTTAAAAATAGGAATTATATTAGCAATTCTCCAATCATTCGGTACTATTCCTGAGTTTACAGATTCATTGAAAATTCTTGCTAATGGGCTTGCAATTTCAGGTGCCAATTCCTTTAATATTCTTGGATGAAGATTATCTGGGCCCCCCGATTTAGTCCCATTAAGCTGTTTCAGTTTTGCTTCTACCTCTGATATGGTAATATCTACCTCTATATCCTCCTTCCTATTTGTCATGCTACCATTATCCCCAAGATCCTCTTTAGCCTTATTAAAGACTGAGGCAAAGTATTTGTTTAGATATTGGGCCATGCCTAGATTATCTTTAACCTCCACTCAATCCTCAGTGTTAAGCGGCCCCACTTCTTCCTTCTTAGTTTTCTTCTTATTTTTATGGCTATAGAACCTTTTACTATTGCTTTTAATTCCCTTTGCAAGGTCCAACTCTACTCGACTTTTAGCCTGTCTCACTTTATCCCTACATGTTCTGACCTCTATTAGGTAGCTTTCCTTGCTGATCCCTCCCATCTTCCACTCCCTGTATGCTTTCTGGTTCTTCTTAATCACCTCTCTAAGATGCTTGCTCATCCAGCTTGGTCTACAACTCCTTCCTATGAATTTTTTCCCCTTTCTTGGGATACAGGCTTCCGATAGCTTCTGCAGTTTTGATTTAAAGTAATCCCAGGCCTCTTCTACCTTTAGATCCATAAGTTCTTCAGTCCAATCCACTTCCCTAACTAATTTCCTTAATTTTTGAAAGTCAGCCCTTTTGAAATCAAAAACCCTAGTTGCAGATTTATTTTTGTTAATCCTTCCATTTACTTTGAACTGAATTAGCTCATGATCACTTGAGCCAAGATTATCCCCTACAACCATTTCTTCTATGAGGTCCTCGCTACTCACCTAAATTAAATCTAAAATGACATCCCCTGTAGTCGGTTCAGCAACTACTTGATGAAGGAATCCATCAGCTATCGCATCTAGGAAAATCTGAGCCCTATTATTATTACTAGCACTGGTCCTCCAGTCTATATCTGGGAAGTTAAAGTCTCCCATGATCATGCAGTTTCCATTAGTATTTACTTTATTAAAGACATTACAAACTGGCTCTGTCCATATCCAGATTAGATCCCAGAGATCTATAGCACACCCCAAGCACTATCGTAGGAGAGGCTTTACTAGTTTTCTTCCCCAATGTAATTTTTGCCTAGACGGACTGTCTTATCCATTGCATCACTTCTTATTTCTTTACATTCTACCTCATCATTGATATACAATGCTACTCCACCCCCTTTACCTTTGTTTCTGTCTTTTCTAAAGAGCAAATACCCTTCAATACCTGTAGTCCAGTCATGACTACTATTCCACCATGTTTCTGTTGTCCCTATAATATCTGGTTTCACTTCCTGCACCAGTAGCTCTAGTTCCTCCATTTTCTTATCTAGACTCCTCGCATTGGTGTACAAACATCTTAATTTTTGCTGTTTGGACTCGCTCACATTTTGTACCCTATTAGGCAGAGTCATTCTACAGCCAGTATAACCTATTAGACTAGTATCCACACCGCCCTCGCTCCTTATATACATTCTCCTACCCACGGCTGTATCCTTTCTTACTTCGTCTTCTTCCCTCTCAATGCTAAAATCTGGCGTGGAGATTACCTGGACATCTCCCATCCATCTCCCCCCAATTCCTAGTTTAAAGCTCTCTTTATCAGTTGTGCCAGCCTTGATCCTAGAAGTCTATTTCCTTCCCTACTCAGATGAAGTCCATCCCAAGAGAACTGACCTCTGTCCGTGAATGCCTCCCAGTGGCCATACATCCCAAAGCCCTCCTTATAGCACCACTGCCTAAGCCATCTGTTGACAGTCATAATCTTGTCAGACCTTTGTTGCCCTTCTCTAGGAACAGGAAGGATCCCGCTAAAGATCACCTGAGCCTCAATTTCCTTAAGCGTCTTCCCCAGCCTAGCATAATACCCTTAATACTTTCCAGCAAGAATCTAGCCGTATCATTTGTTCCCACATGAAGTATAATTAGGGGATTCTTTCCCACTCCCTTTCAGATCCTTTTCAATCTCAGGTCTACATCCTGTATCTTAGCACCCGGAAGACAGCACTCCCTTCTATTCTCTGAATCAGCTCTAGTTACAGGCCTGTCTATTCTTCTCAATAAAGAGTCCCCGATCACATAGACCTGCCTTTTCCTGGTGACAGTGCTATTCTCCAGTCTCTCCCCTGTTCCCTCTGGCTGCAAGTTCTTTCCATTCCTATTTTCCCTTACAATCTTCTTCAACCCATCCTGTATCCTCCTGGGGCTCATATTTGGTGTAGTCTCCCTTGACTCTTCCCCTTTTTCTATAGGACTAGCCTCTCTTCTCTTCTTCCTTACCCTTCCACCTTCAACAAGTACCTGCTGAGCCCCTTCTTCATTTTACAACTCTGCAAACCTGTTCCTAAGCTCTATTTCTCCTTCACTAGCCCATCTTTTTCTCTGCCTGGTTCTTTTAGTCACATGTTTCCACTGACCACTTTCCTCATCCAGTCTCTCCTCAAAATTCCCCAGCCCTGCTTCCATCTGTGAGTCTGAGCTTTTCCCTTCAGATACCTCATATCTTTGCTCCATCATCTGCTCAAACCCCTTCCTAAACTCAACCAGACTTTCCATCTGCATCTCCAAACCTCGGATCTTTTCCTCCATCAGCTCTATCAGACGACATTTCATGCAGAAAAAACTCTTACCGGTTCCCCCCTCCAGGATCATGTACATACCACAGCTTCCACATCCAGTCATCCTCAATGTGTCTTCCACTACAGGAGTCACTCCCACAGCTGCCTCTGTATCTGTCATCTCCTTCCCACCTAAATCCTGTTAATCTGGGAAACACAAGCCACACCAAAAAGACCACCCCCAGCAAAAGCAAACCCCAAACAAGCACCACAAGCCAAACTCCCTTGTTTAGAGCTCTGTTTGCTAGTTCCTGTGCCACTGCCTGACTGGCTGGCTACCTTTATAGGGACCCTAGTCAGAAGCCCCACCCCCTAAGCAGGGCTCAGCTGCTCTCTCAGCACAAAGCCCCACCCCCTAATCAGGCTCAGCTGCTCTCCCAGCACAAAACCCTTACACACACACACACACAAATACTAAAAATACAAAACCAAGTACAACTACCTTCTCCTCCAACAGAACTCCCACTCAAACTCCCATGTTAGAGCTCTGTTTGCTAGCTCCTTCTTGTTGCTAACATACATGTAGAAATCCTTCTTGTTATCATTCACATCCCTTGCTAGCTGCAACTCCAATTGTGCTTTAGCCTTCCTAATTACACCCCTGCATGCTTTAGCAATAGTTTTATACTCCTCCTTAGCCATCTATCCAAGTTTCCACTTCTTATAAGCTTCCTTTTTGTGTTTAAACTCACCAAAGATTTCTCTGTTAATCCAAGCTTGTCGCCTGCTATATTTGCTATTCTTTCTGCCCATTGGGATGGTTTGTTCCTGTGCCATCAATAAGGCTTCTTTAAAATACAGCCATCTCTCCTGGACTCCTTTCCCCCTCATATTAGTCTCCCAAGGGATCCTGCCCATCAATTCCCTGAAGGAGTCAAAGTCTGCTTTTCTGAAGTCCAGGGTCCGAATTCTGCTGCATTCCTTTCTTCCTTTTGTGAGGATCCTGTACTCGACCATCTCATGGTCACTGCTGCCCAGGTTCCCACCCACTACTACTTCCCCTACCTCTTTTCAGCTTGGAAAAGAGATGACTAAGGAGCGATATGATAGAAGTCTATAAAATCATGTCTGGTATGGAGAAAGTAAATAAGGAAGTGTTATTTAATCCTTCTCATAACACAAGAACTACAGGTCACCAAATGAAATAGGTAGCAGGTTTAAAACAAACAAAAAGAAGTATTTTTTCACACAACACACAGTCAACCTGTGGAACTCTTTGCCAGAGGATATTGTGAAGGCCAAGACTATAACAGGGTTAAAAAAATAATGAGATAAATTCATGGAGGATAGGTGTCCATCAATGGCTATTAGCCAGGATGGGCAGGGATGGTGTGCCTAGCCTCTGTTTCCCAGAAGCTGGGAATGGGTGACAGGGGATGGGTCACTTGATGATTACCTGTTCTGATCATTCCCTCTGGGTCACCTGGCATTGGCCAGTGTTGGAAAACAGGATACTGGACTTGATGGACCTTTGGTCTGACCCAAGATGGCCGTTCTTATGACCCAGCGTACCCCTTATAGCCATGGCTGATTAAGTCTTACACTGGAAACCTGGACAGCAGTAAGGAGCAGTTCAACAATAGGCTGAGTAGGTGCAGGGTGACCATGGAATATGCGTTTGGCAGATTAAAGGCACGATGGCGATGCCTTTATGGTCAGAGCCGCGTGCTGAACGTTATACAATATTTGTGAAGTGAAGAGTGAAAAGTTTGCTCAGGGGTGGATTGCTGAGACAGACCGCCAGGCAGCTGATTTTGAGCATCCAGATATGAGGCCTATCAGAGGGGTAGAACAGGAGGCAATTCGAATCAGGGAGGCTTTGAGGCAACACTTTGAAAATGAGAACCAGTAATGTATACTACTATGCTTGGGACTGCAATGCTTAATGAAATCGTGTTTTGCTAGGAAGCATATTTTATTTTTATGGCCTAGGTTTCCATATAAGGAAATGATTAAACTGCTTGTACATGTGGTGTTGCCATATGCTATCATAATTTGCAGGAAACAAATAAAGATTACTTATCATTCAATAATCACAGGTTTCAGAGTAGCAGCCGTGTTAGTCTGTATTCGCAAAAAGAAAAGGAGTACTTGTGGCACCTTAGAGACTAACAAATTTATTAGAGCATAAGCTTTCGTGAGCTACAGCCGATGAGATGAGGTGAGATGCATCCGATGAAGTGAGCTGTAGCTCACGAAAGCTTATGCTCTAATAAATTTGTTAGTCTCTAAGGTGCCACAGGTACTCCTTTTCTTATCATTCAATATAATTGTACAGAAAACAACACCACACACACGCTTGGTGGGAGAAATGGTATCAGGGGAGGGCTGACTTTCAGAGCTGTGCGTAAGTCCAGCAATCATTTGAAAAGGTGTCCATGGGAGTGGAGTCAACAGGAAAGCAAGAAGTCCCAGAAAGCAGAAAGGAATGCAGGGTGGAGTTTGGGGAGGGCCTGGGAAAGAGTTCTGAATGTGCTGAAGGGGAGGGTGGGCACGCATCTTCTCAGTCTGGAGCACTATGAGGGACTTCAGCATCTCAGTTTGTTCCTCCATAACTTTAATCATCCTCTCAGAAGCATCCTTAACCAAGACCTCATTTTCTTTTCTGTCCTGCTTTTCAATTTCCCTCCACTCCGTGTGTTCCCTCTTCTGCATCTGACTATTGCAGCAGCTCCTGGAACATGTCCTCCTTGCTCTGTCTTGGGCTCTTTCTTATCTGGCAGAGGTGCTCTGCTGGTGTGCAGGAGGTGCCTCTGAAGGCCACATCTGCAAAAGCACAAGGAACAATACACAGAAGCATGATTAAGTACACACAATACACACACAGCATTGAAACAGTATAGTTAAATAAACCTCTAGTAACATACCAATCACTTTCTCACTGACCCTTGACAAGCACACATGTTGGCAATCACCCCACACATGGTGGGTTTATCCGGGGGCGGGAGACATTGTACATGGGGAGAAAAGCAATATGAAAGGGTAGCAGTGCAGTTGACTAGGAACAATATTTTAAATTTTCCTACTCTTTTCCATAGGTGAGGGTCATTTTAGCAGCTATCTCACTCCTGAGAGTAAGCAAGGAAGCAAGGGTGCATCAACTGCATGCTTGCGGCTTCTGACCCGGTCCCTATGCTGCTCGCTTGTGTGACACTTTGGTCCCTGTGCAAGTGATTGCAGAATGGGGCAGGAAAGTTTCCTTCAATGGGGGAAGGAACAAAGCAGCTCTGCCAAGGAACATCCGGCAGAGGATTGCTGAGTACCTCCAGGAAAATTTCCTAGAGATTTCTATGGAGGATTCCCGTGAAATATCAGTGTGGATCAACACCCTGTTCCACCATACTGCTTAGCTGCACAGGGAAGTGTCCAGCATACAGAAACACAGCCAGCCTTGCACATTTTTCTACCTCAACCCACCTCCACACTACACAAAGCAAAACCATTTACTAGGGGTCCCCTCTCCTGCTTCTTGCTCACTGGAGTGCGACTGCTGAGACTGGCTAGACATCTCCGGAGTGGAGAATGGCTTCTGACTGGATGCTCCTCCAGGTGACCCCGCCATGGGCTCCACATCATTGTCTAACTAAACCTCTTCATCAATGACTTTGTCCTCTAAGTTAGATACACTTTCCACCAGCTCCAGCCCCTCTGAAGTATGCATGGTGCTCTTGGCGGTGGAGGTGGGGTCACTGCCAAGGATAGCATCCAACTCCTTATAGAAATGGCAGGTCTTCGGTGCAGCACCAGAGTGACTGTTTGCCTCACTCGCCTTCTGGTACGCCTGCCTCAGTTCCTTGATCTGTGCTCTGCACTGCACCATGTCTCAATCATAGCCCTTTTCACACAAGCCTTGAGAAATTTGCCTCTACGTACTGAACTTCCTATGGCTGGAGCACAGCTGGGACTGCACAGCCTCCCCAAATACTAAACAGATCCATCAGTTTCGCAGTGGTCCACATGGGACAGTGTCTGCTACATGGAGTCACCATTGTCAGCTGGGAAGATGTGATGTGAGCTCTCCATGCTAAGCAAACGAGAAGTAGAATTTCAAAAATTCCCGGGGCTTTAAAGCAGGAGGGCGGATAGTTGTTTACCTGGCTGCAAGGCAGCAGAATTGGAACTGCTGACCAGAGCAGTCAGGATGGACATTGTGGGACACCTTCTGGGAGGCCAATTAAAGCGATAAAATCAAGCACTGTGTCTACACTGGCACTTTGTCGACAAAACTTTTGCACAAAAAGCCCTATGTCTCTCGTCGAGGTGGTTTTATTTTGTCACCAAAACTGAAGAGTTTTGTCACCAAAAGTGGCATTGCAGTGTGTACACCACCACTGTTTTGAGGCCAAAAGCTGCCTTTTGCCAGCAAAACTCTGCAGTGCAGGCAAAGCTTTATTCATGCTTCATTTGTTCCCTTGATATAAAATAAGTATCATTCTGATTTGAAGTATATGGTAAATGTAAGAAAACTGGCCTGTTATGGGATGCATAGGAATATTTTCTCCAATAGAGAACTGGCTTGGCAACATTTTCTCTTCGCTGAAGATAATTATTTACATAATATGTATTTCCAGAGTCACCAACTGTGCTATTTACCCTGAGGTGTTGGCAGAATGCATTCTCTCTGATGTACTAGCAGTGTTTCTAAGAGGCTAGTCAATAAATTATAAAGTAAATTTTGTTTAGAATGTTTGTTACATATGGAAATACAGCACACAAAATGTAATCACCTCAAATAGGAGGGCAGGGTCACCATCAGAATTCATGGTCATGTTATCTGTTCAGCACCTCATTTGTCATTTTCATTGTCTCGAATGGGCCAAGACCAATTAACACATATAGCATATGGTAACAAGGACCCACGATTTGAGAGGAAATGATGCAGCAGCTCCCAAGACCAACAAGCACGGCTGATATGCGGGATGTTTATACTGAGTTGATTACTAATAGATGGGACATGAAATTGATTAGCAATGTATGCTTTGAACACATCATGTCACTTTGCTGGTGCTTTTTCCAGCTGTGTTTTCTTTTGCAAGATACCCAGAAATAACTGTACAAAAACACAGAATCTTTTTCACAATTCCTTCTAAGAACACCAAACACAGCTCAACTACTCTTTTTTTTTTTTTGCATTGTTTAAAGCCTTACATAAACCTAGAAGAGGCCCACAAAGGGAAGACTGCTCAGTTCCAGGGACTGGACTTGATTTTCTGCTTGGGATAATGAAGATCAGGAATCCATCCCTAATTAAAAGCAAACAAAAATATGCAACTTTTTCACATACATTCTTTACATACTCATAGCTGAACATGTTACGTACACAGTATTGTTTGCTCTTAATTCAGCTTTACTAAGCTATGCACAAGCAGCCTCAGCTACAGGGTAAAGTGGGAAGCATTTATGATCACTAAAATTTAACCCTTTCACTGCTTCTAGAGTGGTGCTTTATTCCCTTCACAGCAGTTTTCAATAAGCATTGCTCAAATGACCAGACCATAACAAAGTGGCTAGTCTTGCCACTTTAAAACTAAACTTAACCCCTTCTTCAATTTCTCGTCTGCTGCTGGAGTAGTTCTTGTTCCCTTTGCAGCAGTTTTTCAGGGAAATGTTATTCTAATGAATGGGGCCTAAGAAAGATGTGAGTCTTGTCTCTTTGGTGGAGATATAGCTTCCAAGATGTAAGTTTTTCATTAAGAAGTTAGTGTCAAATTAAGTGTTAATTACAGTGATTAGGTGTTCATTACAGTGAACTGTATAAGTTACAGTACAAAGTAGACTACTTTGTACTGTAACTTATACAGTTCATTGTAATGAACTCCTAATCACTGTAATTAACGTTTTGCATAGTGGTATTAAAGAGCCTTTCCCATTGCAAAATAAGGTTTGGGCTGGTTTACATCAATTTTTATTGTCTCTTTGATTCCTGTCCATCAGCTTAACAGCGATGATGGAGTTGAAAGAAAGCAGTGGAAAAACTTCAATCTTGTACCAATTCAACGGCTTTGTTCATCTTTAAAACTTTTTGTTGTATGTCATTCTTCACAATGTCTATTCAATTATCTTTAGTCTTCCTCTCTTTCTGCTGCCTTGCATTCTGGTATGCATTGCTATCTATGATAATCTTTTGGGTCCATAACATCAATTACATCCCATAGCAGCAGCACCTTACTGAGGGGTTGTCTTCACTACCGGGGATATCAATGCTGCTGCAATCGATGCAGCAGGTGTCAATTTTGTGGGTCTAATGAAGATCTGCTAAATCAACAGTTGACTCCGGTACTCCAGCTCCGAGAGAAGAGTAAGGGAAGTTGACTGGAGAGCGTCTCCCGTTGACACAGCGCAGTGAGACACCAGGGTAAGTCGACCTAAACTACATCAACTCCAGCTACATTATTCATACAGCTGGAGTAGCGTAACTTAGGTTGATTTACCCCAGTAGTGAAGACAAGCCCTGAAATGAGCTTATTCTAGTACTTTTGGCTGCCTTCCTGGAGTAGAATCCTGATACTGCCATTATTGGTTTAGTTCGATCAGATCAATCAATAGCTATATGTATCTAATTTTCTCTACAGGGAAAACTTCCTGATGGTTTCTGTGGTTATTTTTCATTCTGTGCTATTAGAACTAGAAATGCAAATTTCAGAATTCAACAGAATATTTTGAACGAGAAATTTAACTTAGGGACCCCTGAGTTTTAACTTTGCTTTTATATATATTTATAGTGAGAAAGCAATTATTTGACTTTGGCTCTGAAAAGTGCTTGATACAGTCAGAGCAACTCCAAACACTTATACAAAGCACTGAGATGGATACTGGTAGTTAGAGCAGTTGCTGATTATAAAGGCTGTACTGACAGCTTTGAATTACATAACCAAAATGTTGGACAGAACACTTCAGACAGGCAGAAGGTCTGTTTAACATCTCCTCTGAATGAGATCTCCTCGAAACAGCACCTCCTCGTACTGCACTGCATTGTCAGCAGGTAGAATGTGAACTAACACTCTTCTGCCCTGGTATATGACTATTAGGTCTGGTCTACACTAGAAAATTAAATTGGCTCAACTATGTTGCTCAGGGGTGTGAAAAATCCACTTATAGGTAAGCCCACCTAACCCTTGGTGTAGACAGGAGAGGTCAACCTAGCTCTGCCTGTTGGGGAAGTGGATTACTTATGTTGAGGAAAGAATCCCTTCCGTTGGTGTTGGTAGTATCTACACCAGGAGTCTCAAACTCAAATGACCACGAGGGCCACATGACGACTAGTACATTCGCCCAAGGGTCGCACCATTGACCAACCCCCCCACCCTGCTGACCCAGCCCCACCCCCACTCCACCCCTTTTGTGAGGCCCTGCCCCTGCCCTGCCTCTTCCCACCCCTTCCCTGCCCCCATTCCAACCCCTTCCCTGAAATTACATGTTCCCTGTTTCTGGCCAATGGGAGCTTCAGTGGGAGGTACCTGGAGGAGCAGCCAGGGCAACACACAGACCCCTGTGGCCCCCCTCCCCCAGGTCCCGGCCGCTTCCCAGAGCGACAAGGGGACAGGGAGGGAGCCTGCCCTGCCCCGGTACGCGCCGGGCTGGAGCCACTCTAGGTAAATGCTGGGGTGCCGCAGAGAGCTGGCGGGCCACAGAAAATAACCCTGGCCGCGTATTTGAGACCCCTGCTCTAATGTATTATATGACTTACGGACTGCCCTCAGTCCCAGCCTGGATAATTTTGCCCCTCAATTTCAATGGTAATTTTCTTTCTCCCCACGTTGGGGAGAGCCAGATCTCTTGCTCCAATGTAATCAATTCCCTTTGCTCTCTCTCCCACCCCAACCAGTATTGGATGTGTAACGATCAATGCAGACAACACCTTCACCAACAGGTGGTGCTGTGACTTTATATGAGTACTTATTATTTGGAGGTTATGATGTGTCTGTTTGGGGGGAGGAAGCTTTGAGTCCTGCCTGTTACTTGCAGCCTCCCAATAAATCCTTTGATTTCTATAAGTGGCCCATTACACTTACTTGTGTTGGCTGAACTACAGTATTCCAGCCCCACCACAGTCTGCCCTCCCTGTTTCCTTACTTATGGATCTTTCTTGTGGTCGGGACCTTACTGCAACTTCTCTTTCCACACACTGTTGCACTGTAATCCTTTCTCTCTGCTGTATGAATCAGCTCGCTCGCTCTCTCTCTCTCCCTCCTGAGGTTCTCTAAGACCTTGTCTACACTTGTGGCATTGTGTAGGGTATGTGTAGCTATACGAAGCAGTAAAAGGCAGGCTGCATCCACACTCATTGCGGTGTGTAGCTACATACAGCTGTGAAAGACTCTGTTGGGGGGTGGGGGAGGCAGAAGAGGTGGTCTCTGGCTGCTCCCCATTGCTGGAAGCTTTGCCCACTGCCTCCTGCTGCCAGAGCCTTTTCCCACTGCAGAGCCATTCACTGTGGTGGGGAAAGGCTCAGGCAGTGGCCTACTATACTGCTAAAAATAGTAGTGTAGGCATGGGAGGTACTACTTGGACACTTGGAGTGTGAAGTGAAGAGTATGTATCCTGGGGGTGCAGGCATGTAGGGCACTCTACTCTCGTCTATTTATTTAAACAGTGCCTCACATTCTATCCTGCTGTTTATACACATGGTAGCTGTGCATGCAGTGCCTGTACCATACATGCTGTCGTAAGTGTAGACATATCTTATATAACTGCCTGTCACTCAAGACAGGACATTCATGCAGTTATACAGCAGTTTTGGAGAGGTTATCTAGAACTGGAAACCCCCTAGGGAGACTTAATGTGGTTAAAGAGTCTAGTCTCATCCTGTATCATTACATACCTGTTGGGTAGTACTGTATGTCCCAGCTTGTACCATTGATTGCAGTAGTAATACTCTCAGAGTAAGATTTGACATAGTGCAAGTTGACAAAATTCAGCCTTTAAGAATTTTGCCTTCTTGTGTACATATGAAACTCACAATAAACATTTTTGTATTAATATATTTGGAGACACCATGGAATTTTTTTACTCTGTAATATTGAAACATGGATTTACTTTTAAGATCTATTATAGACTTTTTACTATCTATCATCTTATTAACAGTATGAGAGTTGAAAAAATAAAAAAAACGCACACTTTTGTCTGTGACGTCTTAGTTTGTATTAACTTTCCATGGCACAGAGATGCCCTTTTTAAAAACTTGTCCCCACCATGCCTTCTGGTACCTGGCCCTTTAGAATTGGAGAGAACAGTTCTAGAGAACAGCTGTTGCAATCCTGACCTAGAGTAACCATTTTGTAACTGAGAGCTGATAACTGCATCTTTTTTCTTCACTAATTGGTGAGTATTTAACTTCTTTTTCCTTATTTTGTCTCTTATTCTTATGGAGATTACCTATCTTTATTAACACCTATAATAGCTCAGTGTTATGCTTTGGTTAACAGAAATAATGTTTCCTATAACATTTAAGGATAAGCTAAGAATAGACCAACTTTGTTTATTGTAGTGTTTTTCCAGACACTTATTTGGGTTAGTTTTGGTTTTCCTTTCCTTCTTTTGCTCATTACAGTCTCTCGTTAGCATGCTATGATAACTTGGAAAATAGAATGAAAGTGTGTTGGACAATGGGTATAATCATGGAACAAAAATACTTTCTCAGGAAACCTATTACCACTCTTTTTTTAAAAAAATGGCTGGATGTGGAAGCCAAAGGTATGGTGTTCTGAAGCTCCTTATTGGGGTATTTTAAGTGACTGACTTCTCTACTCTTACAAACTAATGTGTTTCTGGCCTCTTTTTCTGTACTTTCTTCATATCAGCTAACTTGTTTAGTTTTGTGTGCATGATATTAATATAACTTTAAATAGGGATATCATATTTCTTAAAGATGAGACCTCTTGGTGTTACCAAAGATAACAGTAGGTAGCTCCACTTGGATTGCAAGCTCTAGAGGGCAGGCAGTGTGTTGGTTTTTCATTGTGTATGTGCGTGCATGCAGTATCTAGTACAATGGGCACCGATTCCCTACTTAGCATTTCTATTGCAATATTAATATGAAGAAATGTTTCGACTCCAAGAGCTTTGCAGGGTTTCATTATGTTTTCACAGTAAAGAAAAAACAAAAAATGCACCATCTGAAATTCAAGTTTGAGATGTCTATTAAGTGTTTGTAAATCAAAGACACCCTGACACGTTGAGAAATGAATACTCTACAGGCTTTGTGCCAGCTGTCACAAGATGGGCAGGGTGTCTGACCTCCCAGAGTATGAATATCAGGCATCTCCACTAACAGCCAGGGCCATCTGTACAGAGGTCTAGTGCATCTCTGCTGGCTCCAGTGCCCACTCCACCTCCCTGACAGTACAGCACTAATGAAACCATGCTGCCAGGAACTCACTCACCCCCTGTTGTCCTGGGAACACCCCAAGGAGAGATTCCACAGCACAGAGAGGTGCTGCTGAGAAGTCAATACAGCCTCAAGCGGCATTAGGTTTTCAGTGAATTCTTCAAGGCTTACTGAAATGAACATGCATCTAAATTCTGATGGCAGAATCTTCTGTAACTGGTAGTGATTTAGGAGCTGGATTTGCAGACTATGCTGCCTTTTGTGTGGTGACAGTGAGAAAAATATCTTTGACCCTGTAAATTCAATATATTATGGCTGACAGAATTAAATGCTCTCCCCGGAATTTTTACAGTCACATTCGTACTAAAAACCACATTTAAAGTGTTTCAAGATGCATATTTTTAAATTCTTTAGTTGGCTTTTGCAAGGGGTTATTTTATTTAGTATGCTATTGATCCTACTACTGCAGAAATAGAGGCTGAATCAATAAAAGTAAGCAAAATATGCAAATTTAAAATATTCCTATTTGAATATTCCAATACATTTTTCTTGTTTTCTCTTGCCAGATGGGCTTTTCTGCCAGCTACAAACAGCTCTGCTGTTTTCTAGAAGCAGATGTCAGAGCAGCAAAAGTAATTTAATTGGAATATTAACTTACAAGAATATATCCGTGTAAATAAGAAAAAGGATCTATCCTCTTTTTCTGTAGACTTTGAGTAGGACAAGCTCCCAGTAGCCAGAAGCCAGATGAGCTGAGACAGAACTCTATAGCTTGTTCCTTTCAGCAGCTAGAGTCCTACTAAACAGTTTTCAGAGTAGCAGCCGTGTTAGTCTGTATTCGCAAAAAGAAAAGGAGTACTTGTGGCACCTTAGAGACTAACAAATTTATTAGAGCATAAGCTTTCGTGAGCTACAATGCATCCGATGAAGTGAGCTGTAGCTCACGAAAGCTTATGCTCTAGTATATTTGTTAGTCTCTAAGGTGCCACAAGTACTCCTTTTCTTTCTAAACAGTGAATATGTGTTATGGAGCTAGTTAGAAAAACTGTTGTAATTTAAATTTTTGAGGCAATGCTTTTAATTACGTATCTTTAATTTTGCACTTAATCTCTTTATAGTAAAATTTTGAAGCATACTCAACTAAGTTCTTTGCACTCCCAAAGCAAACCGACAATTCTCTCAGTAAATGTTTTAGACTCATTTTCTTGTATGATCCACATTCAAAGTATCATGTTTGTATTAGGAAATAGGTAAGCATAGAGAACGCTGCAGCTATTGTGGCACCAAAAAAATGCATTAAGGAGTATCTACTGCCACATGAAGCAAGATACAAACTTTTGATGTGTTCATCAGAAAAACATTTATCAGCTATATTGGTACAGGATACCGGCAATCTAAGAATGCAACTAATGCACTTCATAACAATGCTTGGCCTTAAGGGGACATGTTTAGCATTTCCCCTGAAAACATTTGCCTGTTAGCAGCGTACACTGGCCAGGTTGTGCCCCTGCTCACTTTTGGCTCCATTATTTCCTGCTTTCCCAGAGGAAAGTCCTGAATGGTCTTGTGAGCAAGGCACTGGGGCTGGCCTTAAGCAGACTTGAGTTCACTTCCTTTCTCTGCCAGAGTCTCTTTGCCCTTAGATAAGTAGCATGATCTCTTTCCCTCAGTGTTCCCAGCTGTGAACTAGAGTTATTTCCCCCCTCACAAGGGAACTGTGAGAATAAATTCATAAATGTTCGTTGGGCACTTCCTTACTGTGGCAAAAGGGGCCATAAAAGTAGATACCATCATTAAGGTTAAGATTTTGTCACTGATATTTTTAGTAAAAGTCACCAATAGGTCACGGGCAATAAAGAAATATTCACGGAAGCCCAGGACCTGTCTCTGACTTTTACTAAAAATATCCATTGGGAGCTGCGGGGTCCCCACAACGCCTGCGGCAACTGGGCAGGTTCAGGGGGCCCTGCTCGGCACTCCGTGACTTCTGCAACCTCCGTGTCAAAATCGGAGCCTTAACCATCATAGCTTTCCTGTGTAGGCTATGGTTAGGAGACCCTCCACTTGGATGCTACCCCTGGGTCCCACCGTACCAGCATGCCTTTCTCTCAAGAGTAGGATTTTGCCTTTAGTATAAAGCTCCACCCAGATAATCTTACTATTTTACTTGCCTCCCACTTTAGAAAGTAGGTTTTATGTACCTAAGTACGTATAAGATACTGTATTAATTCACACCGTTCCAGCCTTCCAACTGTATATGGAGTAACTTTCATCTAACCACTTCTGAATTCCTTAACTATTTGAGAAGCAAACTTTACTGCTAATGTTGTGCCCTCAGGTGAGGTAATGGACAGGACATATAGTAAACAATAAACCTTGGATTTAGCAACATTATTGCCTCAGCAATTACACTGGAGGATTTCCCACCCCAACTTCAATTTTTCAACATCAGGCTTAACAAAAGTGTGAGGGAATGGAAGGAAGAAAAAAAAAGGATTAAAATATTGTAGTTCAAATTTCATTGCTTATTTATGGAATGATGTACCATTTTTCACTCACTTGTTCTTTCTGGTTCCTTGTTGAAGAAGCAGAAACATCTGTCTTTTCTCCTTCAAGCAGGAGAATCCTGAGTCTCAATTTTACAAACAGTATCAATTACATGCAGTAAGTTTCACTCTCCGCCTTACTAATTACTTTCCATCAGCTCATTTGTCAGGCATCATAGTTAGCAGAAAAATGCTGACAATCAACAGTAATGGCTTTTAAAATTAGTTATTAAGCCAAGCCTTTTGCAGCAAGAATTTCAATAAATAGTTTTTAAAAAGAATCATCTTCATCTGGAGGCTTTTTTCCTATTATTATCTCTCAGCAATACCAAAAGTAAGAAGTTGGTTTCATACTGATGTAACCTGTGTTCTGACCTTTTCCACCTCAGAAAGACCCACTTTGATTCTATAGCTGAATTTTCAGACCTTGCTACAAGTGGAGTTCTAGAAATTGCTGTATAAAGCAGTGATTGTGACTAGGAGGAGCAGGATGCATTCGTTTTCTAGGAGAACATGTATATTCTCCTTTTCCCATGACTTTGTCTTCTTTCTGGTTGTGTATCCTCTTGGTCTCCTACAGAGAAAGCAGCATTGAACTTACAGTGATGAAAAGATGATTAATGAAGCACAAAACTGCATACAGTTTACTTGGGGGGGAAAGTGCACAGTGAAGTACTGCATGTGAGAACTCTGGGCAAATGGTGTGTGAAATTGTTGACAAATTAAGCCTTTTAAATGGACACTTTCGGGAGAATATTGGCTTAGTATCAAAATCTGTGTAATATGACTTCTATGGATTGCATGTGGAGCTATTATTTTTTATCCTTGGAAGAGCTTTATTGTTTTGAAGTATAATAAAGGCTAGTGCTGACTGCTAGTGTAGTAGGGATGTGAAGAAAACTTCCAAGAGTGGTACTGCATTATCCATTAATTATTCATTCATTTTTATGTACCATTCCAAGGTCTCCACCACCAGAGCACACAGGAACCACGATATGAATTTAGAAGCTCCTCAAGCTCCTCAATAAGGAGACACAAGCCTCTAAGTCCTTCCCCCTCAATAATGAAGCTACTTAAAGGGATATAATCAAGGTGACATTCTTCCAAGAACAAACAGCCTTAGTACTCTTCAGCTTAATTGTTGGGAGAAAGTTTAAAGAAAGAGACAAGTCTTGCAGTGTTCCTACAGTTGATCACATTTTAGCTCAGCTTATTCTCTGGCATTGATGTGCTCCCCAGCAGGGCCGGCTCTAGATTTTTTGCTGTCCCAAGCTTCAAGAGCCGGAATGCCGCCCGAGCCAAAAAAAAAAGGGGGGGGGCGGTGGCCGGAGTGCCACCCCTGGACATGTGCTGCTCCAAGCACGTGCTTGGTTTGCTGGTGCCTAGAGCCGGTTCTGCTCCCCAGTGTAAGGCCATTGCTTGAGACTGCCCTGCCTCCACCCCCCAAGTTTAGTTCTGGCCATCAATTTAAGTTTCCAAGTTGAATATATCTGCTGGGGTGGAGTATAGAATGAGAAGCAGTCACTGATGCCTGGTCTACAGTTAAAATTTAGGTTGACATAGCTACAGCACTCCACAGCCCAGAATGCCATTGCTATGCCAACCTAACCCCTGGTGTAGATGCAGCTAGGTCAATAAAAGAATGCTTCCGTGTCACTCGGAGAGATGGCCAACAGTGATGGAATAACCCTTCCATCACTGTAGTCTGCATCTATGCTCGGAGGTTACAGTGCTGTAGTTATGCTGCTGTAGCATCCATAGTGCAGACATGGCCTGAGGGAGGCACGTGGTCTATTTAGTGCATTAGAAAGGAGAGTGAGGGCAAAGCCGCAAAATGGACTTTATAGAAGCAGCACGCAGTGTATGGTGTGGAGTTACAAGGGGTGTGCTCTTGTTTCTAGGTCAGTATCAGAGTAGAGGGAACAGTATTCTTGCCAAATTAAGGTCGAAAAGGGGATTTCTGGCTATTGCAGCTAAATATGGGTTCTTGAGAAGAACTATAGTATAATGCATTTGGTAACCAGATGGTTTTCATCTGGAAATGGTTTTTAAACTGTGGAGCCCGGAGCACTTGGTGGTGAGCTTTGGAGGGCTGGCTGGTCACATGATACTGGCTCCTTCCAGCTACTAAGTTGTATTTTTGTTTGTCTTCATACAACTCTTCATTAATAGCACTTTTCAATGTCAACAGTTGCTTCAGCTGCCATAAAGATAAGTGATTGGGAACAGGAAGAGAGGTGGTAAACAGCCTACATTAAAAAAGGCTCTATATAGTGACATGTTTCGGAATCCCTGCCCTAAAGCATTCATTAACTATGTTTTGTACACAGAGTACTTGAAGCCCTGTGGAAATACAGTCATATCTCTGGTGGAGGGTGCCAGCCAATACATTGTATAGTATCATGGGAAAAGGAAAATTTGCCCAAAACACCATAGCATGTTCTTTAGCAAGTGTAGTATCAGGACATGACAGTAAAGCCTCATCTGGAATGTCCACTCAAAGAAAGCAGTATGGAGCTCAGTTTAATGAGTTCATAATGAACTCTGCTGGGAGTCAAAGCTGTGGATGCAGGAAGTCTGGCTATTTCAAGCCTTATCCTCAGGTATAGAGCCCTTTGGGAATAAGTTTAGAAACAATAAATCAAAACATGAACACTTATTTTACACAGTAAAAGCTGTTTGAACAGTGCCATCTAAGTTCTTCAAAAGGCCCACAAAGAGAAGATATCAGGGGAAGCTATTATAGTGGGAAAATGGAAACTTACTGCCATGGAATAAGTTAAAAAGGTGAAGAAATGGATAACTTTTATTCCTTTATCTGTAAATTACAGGTCCAGGGCCATTGCAACCACTTTTGCTTGCTTTATAGCTAGATGGGCATTGGGGTAGGGATGGTGCTGACATCTTGTTGTAACATAGAATCATAAAACTGGAAGGAACCTTGTGAGGTCACCTAGTCAAGTGCAGCACTCATGGCAGGACCTAGACCATTCCTGACAGGTGCTTGTCTAACCTGATGGAGATTCCACAACCTCCCTAGGCAATTTATTGCAGTGCTTAACTAACCTGACAGGAAGTTTTTCTTAAGGTCCAACCTAAACCACTCTTGCTGCAATTTAATCCTATTGCTTCTTGTCCTATCCTCAGAATTTAAGGAGAATAATTTTCTCTCTCCTCCTTGTAACAACCTTTTATGTACTTGAAAACTGATATATCCTCTCTCAGTCCTCTCTTCTTCAGACTAACCAATCCCAATTTTTTCAATCTTCCCTCATAGGTCATGGTTTCTAGACATTTGATCTTTTTGTTGTTCTTCTCTGGACTTTCTCCAATTTGTCCATATCTTTCTTGAAATGTGGTGTCCAGAACTGTACACAACTGTACTCCAGTTGAGGCCTAATCAGCATGGAGTACAGCAGAATTACTTCTTGTGTCTTGCTTACAAAACTCCTACTAATACATCCCATAATGATGTTTGCTTTTTGTTTTTGCAACAGTGTTACACTGTTGACTCATATTTAGCTTGTGATCCATTATGACCTCCAGATCCATTACCGTGGTACTCTTTCCTAGGCAGTCATTTCCCATTTTGTGTGTGTACAACTGATTGTTCCTTCCTAAGTGTAGTACTTTGCATTTGTTCTTATTGCATTTCATTCTGTTTACTTCAGACCATTTCTCCATTTGTCCAGATCATTTTGAATTTTAATCCTATCCCCCAAAGCACTTGCAACCCCTCCCAGCTTGTGGCATTGGCCACAAACTTTATATGTTTACTTTCTATGCCATTATCTAAGTCAGGGGTCTCAAACTCAAATGACCACGAGGGCCACATGAGGACTAGTACATTGACCTGAGGGCCGTACCACTAACCACCCCCGCTGCCTTGCCCCCATCCCCACTCCACCCCTTCCATGAGTCCCCGCCCCTGCCCCACCTCTTCCCACCCCTTCCCTGCCCCCATTCCAACCCCTTCCCTGAAATTCCTTTAGTGTTTTCAACTTTACCTTGGCTTTCATATATAATTTGATCACTTCCCATTTCATCTTCTTTATAGATTTACTAGCTGCATTTACTTGGTATATTGCTTGTTGCAATTCCCACATCTAAATTTGAAAAGGTTCCATCCACTGAATTAAACCAAGTAGGTGCTCCAGTATTTAGCAATACCACATTGTTCATGTCAATCAACTGTCCCAGGCATTTGCTAGAATAATTAGTTTTTCTACTTCTCCATAATTAATTATGACAATTAAGGTCTCTGCAAATAATGTTTGGGCCTTTGACACCCCTAACTAACTCACCAATTCTAGATTGTCTAATTTTTTTACATGGTGTGACCATGGTTGGTGGGAGGGGGCCATACTGAGAATGCTCAATGAGAGCAAACTGCAAATAATATGGCGGACAATCCCTAGAACTGGTGGTTTATAATAGAATTAGATTCACCAAGCCAGTAACAAAACAGCTTCTATAATACCTTATTGATGACTTAAGAGGAGAGGCTGAGGGAACTGGGATTGTTTAGTCTGCGGAAGAGAAGAATGAGGGGGATTTGATAGCTGCTTTCAACTATCTGAAAGGGGGTTCCAAAGAGGATGGATCTAGACTGTTCTTAGTGGTAGCAGATGACAGAATAAGGAGTAATGGTCTCAAGTTGCAGTGGGGGAGGTTTAAGTTGGATATTAGGAAAATCTTTTTCACTAGGAGGGTGGTGAAGCACTGGAATGGGTTACTTAGGGAGCTGGTGGAATCTCCTTCCTTAGAGGTTTTTAAGATCAGGCTTGATAAAGCCCTGGCTGGGATGATTTAGTTGGGGATTGGTCCTGCTTTGAGCAGGGGGTTGGACTAGATGACCTCTTGAGGTCTCTTCCAACCCTGATATTCTGTGATTCTGTGATTACCAATAAGCTAAAATACAGTTCCCTTTAAGCAATCCAGCCTTTGGCTCCCACTGAGGCAGCCAAGTCTACATAGAGAGGGTTATTTAAAACCTTATTCACCATATATAAAGTTCTACCAATCCCAAGGAATTGGACACATTACCCACCAGGGCAATGAATATTTCAAATATCACCCAAATACATGCTTATAGCCAATTCTTATTAACTAAATATAAGATCTATTAAAAAAGGAAAGAAAGAGACTTACCGTGGTTAAAGGATCATCATACATATAGATGAGAGTAAAGTTCTTAGGTCAGTTTCATAGCAAAGATGGTGAAGCTGCTGATTTGTAAAAGTCTTTCCAGAATCAGTTCAATCAGTTATAGCCCAATAGGCAGTCCACATGCAGAATGTGCTCAAATTCTTCCATGAGAAATTGCAGGGCTAATCCAGAGTAGAACTGGAAACCTCAGTTGTGTGGATTTAGACTTTCCCGGTGAAAGTTTAAGCAGATCTGAGATAAAACAGAATCACGCCCTAAATTCCCTTTATAGCTGAAGCTCAACTGATTAGCCTCTTGTCAACAAATGATCACAGCAGGCATTCCGTGAAGAATAGGTAATGTACATTATTGATTTGAAGTAAATCTCTGTTTCCTAGGCACACACCAGTAACTAGTTGCATTTATTAACATAAGGCAATTAACCATTCACGTGGTTCACAGGTAGTTTTACAATGTAGAGTCACAAATTTCAAAGAGATATTAAGACAATAATATTATTACACCACCAGTTCCATCTAAATGTTAATATCACTTCTTGATCTCTGAATCAATAAAACATAGTAATGAAACATTACAGACAGGAACAGGAGTTTAGCATCTAGAATCTAATTAGCTCACATTGTTAAATGTCTAACAAGATATAGGTAAATACAGACAAATACAATTAGTATCTACTTCTGCTTCTCTAACAATACAGGCTTATATTTCAAGAACTGTAGTCTATTTAACATGGCTTTGCTGATTATCTACAAGGAATGGCTGTTTACCATTTCAATACTTTTCTAATATGTTCTTAAAGGTTGATTTTGGGTCACTCAGCCTGCTGGTTGCTTACCGCTTGCTGGCTCAGCATCACACATGGGTTATGGACATTATAGAGTCATAAAAAGATGTTATTCTGCATAGCAAACTCAAAACATAAGTTCTCTACTTCTATTTTGATATAACTAAGACCTTCCTTTATCAATATACAGACCCTTCGTCTTGTTATTTTTCTGTCATGTGTAAAAACATCATATCCTAGAAGTCTAAACAAGATTTTTACCATCCATGTTTCTTGTACACATACAATGTCAGGTTTGTTTTGAATTTCAAAAACAGTTTTCTTTAATTCCCAACCATGTGGTGTTCAACTATGTGTTTTCCAGCAAAAAAATGTTAGAACCATGTTGTTTAAATATATTATTACCTTCATTTCAAATTACTTAAATGCAGTCTATCGAGATATTGCCTATATGTAAATACTTTTCTTCCACTTTTGTTATTATTTTTATTCTTTGTCTTCTTCCCTGTCTGTAAAGTGCAATTAATCACTTACATCATAAATGCTACAAATTTATCTTTGCCTACAAGCAGTCCATCTTCTTCTATTCCCCTTATATTATCTTTCTTGACTTTTGAACTGCATTTTGTTGTAGCAGTAGCTGTTTTCCTTCACTGGCATTCTCCACTTTCCACTGTGAATATCTTTTGGTAATTTCTGCATAGGGTATTTTATGGATGGTTTTAATTTTCTGTATGTCTCTAGCTCGTTCTGCCACCATGCATCCTTTGTATGCTGCACTGTGCTTTTCCTGGCAATTGCTGTGTTCTGTTTAATTCCATTTCTTCCATGCAGTTCTCATGCAAGTGTTCTGCTCCACATTTACCACAACTTGTTTTCCCTTTGCAGACAGCCACCACATGCCCAAACCTTGTATGGACATATATAACATCTCAAAGGGGCTGGGATATATGGCTTAAAGTAGAAAAGTCGATATTCTGTTTTAACCCTATCAGGTAGCATTGCATCTTTGAAATTTAATCTGGCTGTGGAAGGTTGGTGTTCTCCACCTCTCCTGCTCATCAGTCACTTAACAAACAGCATGTGGTCCTTACCTATACCCCTTTTAATTTCATCCTCAGTCATGCTTAGTGAAACCCCATACATTATCCCTCTTGCATATAGTTTTAAGATGTTTCTCAGCCGGTTCCTTAGTTGTACAATAAATCTCTGCCCTACACTCTTTTAGCTCTTAATATATTTCCGATACTTTGCTTAGTCCATTTCTCTGTTTTCAAGGAATTAACATCTCCCATCTTTACATTTTCAGCTAGTGATATGGCAATTATAAGATGATGATCCTTTTCCTTATCTCTTCTGGATCCCCGTCTGCTCCCTTTTCTTCAGATACAAATATTTTCCTAATCTAAAGCCATTCCTCATCCCATGCTGCCTCTCCCTTATTTTCCAACATAAACTCCAGCCTCTCTCTCTCGGCCAGCCAGCCCCAAACAAACAAAATTACAAATATCGCATTTATCTTAACTGCCAGGTAATTTAAAGTGACAATAAAGACTCTATGTTAGATCTGTTAAATATGGAGGGCATATGGAAGTGATTTCATATGTACCGGGAAAAATAAGAATAATATGTATAAATGTTAGAAATGAAGCTATGGTATTTTGTTTTCCAGAAGCAAGTGACTGATTTTAATTGAACCAGGAATTAGTCAGTTATATGATGGGTCATGTAAATTTCTGGAATTTACATGTATAGTAATTGTGTTGGATTTACATAATTCCCCATGTGGACCATGCCCTTTTGGTAAATTTCAGAATGAGTCATCAACACATGAGACAAGTCAAGCTACTAGTGGGAGATGAAAACCAGAGAAAGGGAGCTTTCTGCTGAACCTAATTCCTAGGTCTACACTGTGCACTGCATCCACTTTGTTGGAATTCTTGCCACAGCTTGAACAAGCTCCTAAATTAGAGGTAATGATGCTGACATATAGCCTAAAGGACCTGGGCCCAGATCCTCAAAGCTATTTAAACACCTAACTCCCATTGAAATTAAGTGCCAAAGTACCTTTAAGGATCTGCATAAAGTATACAAAGCAAATGGGAATGATGTATTATGCAGACAAGAAGGAGAAGTGAATTTTTGTTGCCACGTATGAAGAGGTACATCTGGAAATGCACACTTACATGGGGGATGACCCTTCTTTGCATGAGGACAACTACCAGCAATTACCTCTGTTGGGTTCTTGACATCTGCACCTTAGCTTGTTGCAATGGATTAAAGTCTGATGTTTTGAATTTAGCTAACTGTTGACCTTTTTATTTAATATGAGGGCATTGTACCTCAGTTATACTTTACTATGAACAATATATTTATTCCTGACTCTTTATTCAATTATCCAGGATGACCATGTCTGTCTTCTTATTCCCTAAATTCTGGCTTTTATTTAAAAGGACTAGAGTGGAAATGACGTTAGTTTAATTGGAAAGTTAATTACAAAGAAATGTAATCTGCACTTGTTTTGTCTGTTAGAGAATGCATATCATTTCCTGTAATAGAGCATAAACTGGTTCTTTAAGAGAGTCTGGGCTTAGCTGAGGAATCGCCAGAATGGGGGGGAAGGGCCAAGGGGCCATGGCCCTGTCACTTTTTACCTGCCTCAAGGATGAGTGATGGAGGGGAAGGGGCAGAGAGGAGCAAGCGGGGGCAGAGCCTCAGGGGGAAGAAACAACAGGAGGGCGGGGCATTGGGAGGGAAGAGGCAGGGTGAGGGGGTGGGGCCTCAGTTTGGGCACCCCCCAATTCTAGGGAGCTTCTGGTGCTCCTAGCTCAGCTTCACCTGTGACCAGCAGGATCCTGTGTTGGTGGACCATGTGACTCAGAACCAGGCCAGCTGGGGGATATAAAGGCAGCCTATGTTCAGTGGTTTGTGATAAGGGAGAGTTCACTTGGTAGTGGATGCTTAGCTAAAGAGTGAGAATATCTATGAAAGGGCCAATGAGGAGGCCTACGGTGGATATGTAGGAAATGACCCTGGCAAAAGAAGGCTGGGCAATTTGCGCTGCAAGCTAGATACCCAAGTTGTAAGGGTTGCAGGGTCACAACCTGTAGTAGAATGCTACTCTATGAGATGGTGCACTGCCCCTGTTAACAACAATAAAAAGAGATTAGTAGGGGCCCATGAGAGCTGAAAATTGAGCTATACAGAAGAGCTAAAGACTGTTGAAGAGGATGCATCCTCAGAGGAAATGCTGTGCTGTGACAAGAGTGTGGAGTAGAAGGCTGGTTTTGTTTCCTTTGGACTCTTCATTCAGGAAGGGATGAAATCTGAGTTTGCTGAAGGGCTACATCACCTGAGTGCCACAACACATAGGAGACTCCTACATAAGAGCACCACCACAACCTATAAGCCTGTAGAGGACAGCTGACGGGAAACTGAGGCAGTGGATATTCCAGATGCCAGATTGGGTAAGCCCTCCCACATTCCCTCAATATAAGAAATCTACTATTCTTGAGCAACAGATTCTGGTTGAGTGTGTGAACTCTCCCTTTTCTTGATATACACGAAGCATAAACAGCTACACCCAAGTATGCATCCAAATGTTCTATTTGCACTATATGTGTGTGCTTGCTACAGAATTTGTGAACCACATGTATGTAACTATTTTCTTTTTCTCTTTCCGTGCTCTTTCTACAGAGAGAAGGAGCAGTCCCTTTCATTTGTGACTTAAATGCCGATTTAGGAGTTTCAGACTAATCTGGCTTAGGTTGGAAAATGTACAGAGGGCCTCTTCAAAACAGAGAAAATGAATCTAATGTGATTATTTAAATATAAAGACTGGCCTTTTAATGAGGGAACTGGGTCTTTAAACTCAACACTCTTGGGGAAGGGGTCCCCAACTATTAACCCAAAGGCTGGAATCCTGCTAGCTGGAATGATTCCCAGACTTTCATTTACTAACAGGCCTCTGAAGGGATAGAAAAGAACTGAGGATGCTGCTCTGCTTCTCAAGCTTTAAAGAACCCAGGTGTCACACGCAATATATTATGGCCACACTACAGAGACTCTGAAATCATCTCTGAAAAATGATGAGAGGGGAATGTATTGAAGTATAGAAGTGTAAATGTTATGGCAAAACATTGGATTTAAAGGTATGTAACACCAATAAACTTTGGGGAAGTTTGTGTAAAGATCAGTTGACTTACTATTGGATAGTGTTTAACAGTTCATCGGGTATTCCAAATATTATTTACAATGATTTTGTTTGTTGAAAATGTTTACTATGCAACTGTATGGTACTATCTATCTGAAGCTGTCTGGGTATTGCTATTAACAGCTATGTTCAGGGTTTTACGACCAATAACACTGAGGTTTAATTCTGTGTAATGCTTTCCTAAAAATACTTAAAAGACAGAGCTCTGACCTGTGCTTCAGCAAACAATTAAGCTGAGGTACAGAAAGAAGGGGGTGTAATAGTTACACATAATACTACATCAGCATTCACATGCTACTCTTTCCCTGGGACCCCTGCCTCATTCAGTTTACAGGCTGGACCTCCTCTGGGGATGAATCAGGGTTGTGTGTATTAAAGGAGGTGGTTGTCTGTAGGACCCCTGCTCATATGTTGCAGAAGTTGGAAGGTGTGTAGTGAATTAGGAAGGGGACTGCAGAAAGAAAGGATGGTTTCAGGGTTAAGGCAGCTGATTGCCTTAGAGAACTAGATACTATTTGTATCTCTGCCACAGAGTACTTGTGTGATGCTGGGCATGTCACTTAAACCAAATTTTCCACAGGTGGTCAAAGGGAACTGTGTTATACAGAGCTGGTTGAGCTTCCTCTTGTGATCTGGTACCAGGCTGCTGTATTGGATCCAAACTTTGGATCTCACATGCTCTTGAGCATATTTGGGGTGGGCGGTTTCAAGACAGCTGTCTTCATAGAATATCAGGGTTGGAAGGGATCTCAGGAGGTGGTCCAACCCCCTGCTCAAAGGAGGATCAATCCCCAATTTTTGCCCCAGATCCCTAAATGGCCCCCTCAAGGATTGAACTCACAACCCTGGTCTTAGCAGGCCAATGCTCAAACCACTGAGCTATCCCTCCCCCTGTCTACTGCTCTTTTTTTGGTATGTGGGTCCAGCTTCCCCAGGTGCCAAGACTAGCGCTATTCCCCGACCCCTTGTATGTCCCCAATAACTTCAGCAAGCCTTCCCCAGAGCTCTACCATTGTGGGTACTCTGGTTTACTGTTTCTCCTATCAGGGACCTAGTGACCACTAAAACAAGGGAGCACATAGACTTTGCCAAGAGTGAAAGTAACTCCGAAGATTTCTGGTTTGGGGCCAGGGGCAGGGACAGCTCCGGACCCCGGAAGGGGTGGGGCCTCAGGTGGAAGGGGTGGGGCTGGAGTCGGTGGCTGTGGGGCTGGCAACAGGGGCAACAACATTAAAGCACTGCCGCGGCAGTGCTTTAAGGATCCTCAAAGTGCTGCTGTGGCAGCACTTTAACATTGCTGCCCCTTCTGTCCCCCGCCCCCATCCTCGGCGGCGGCCCTGCCGGTACGGACCCTACCAGCAGGGCTGCCGATGGGCGAGACAACAGGAGCAGGGACGTTAAAGTGCTGCCGAGGCAGTACTTTAAGGTGGGCTGCTTATGGGCCAGTATGGGTTCTTACTGATATGTCGTACCAGCCCGTACTGGCTCACTTTCACCCCTGAACTTTGCACAGGAACTTCTAAACCAGACAACACAGCCTGACGCAGATGCTGTGGTGTGCAATATTCCACAGCAGAGCAGAACAGGTTCCACCCAAAACAATGGGTTATAATATGAGCTGATCTAGGCCTAGATCTTGAAGAGATTTACGCACATGCATGAATTTACTCATGTGAGGAGTCATGTTAATTTTAATGGGACTACTCACATGGCTCAAGTTACACTAAGTCTTTGGGACTGGGGCCATGACTTTTGTCATAATGCTACTGTGATTCTGTAACTTTTGAAATCAAAATAGATTATTACTTACAGTCTCAAGATAATGTTTGAATTTGAGTAATTTTATATTTGAAAAACATGTTTTTGATTGCTTTATTTAAGTGGCCAGTAACGTATTAGTCAGACTCTCTTCTGGATTCTTTTCCAATTTAGTATGCCCAACAGCAGTCAACATGATGATGATTTTAGTGTCTGATTATGAAATATGTGCAGCCTTTTGAAAGTTTAAACATCCTGATTAGAGTCTAAAAGTAGAAGTAATTAGAAAAATATTACTTGGCTTGTACAATGTTAAAGGAATAATATAGAATAATAGAAGCTTCATAAGAACAGCCATATTGGGTCAGACCAAAGTTCCATCTAGCCCAGTATCCTGTCTTCTGACACTGGCCAATGCCAGGTGACCCAGAGGGAATGATCAGAACAGGTAATCATCAAGTGAACCTTTCCCTGTCACTCATTCCCAGCTTCTGGCAAACAGAGGCTAAGAACACCATCCCTGCCCATCCTGGCTAATAACCATTGATGGACCTATCATCCATGAATTTATCTAGTTCTTTTTTGAACCCTGTTATATTCTTGGCCTTAACAACATCCTCTGGCAAAGAATTCCACAGGATGGCTGTGCATTGATCACTATTTAATTACAAAGAGTGAGTTGTAAGTCCCCCCCCCCCTTAAATGTGAAAAAGCAAATATGCCTGCCCAACAGAAAGTAATAATCCTGGTAAATTGATGTAAGTTAGGACACAATGTGGAGCTCAACATTGGAATGGATGGGAGATGTGTGGCTTTCAAACTGAAGTTAAATCTAGAGTCAGTTGGAAAATGTCCCCTCCCCCATGGAAAACTTCAAAAATGGAAAACTTTGTCTACTTTGGGGAAACAAATGGCAAAAATCCCCAAATAAAAATATTTTGTCTTGGAAATGCAGCTACAGTGCCTCATTGAAGTTGTAGTTCAGGGGCTTCATGATCCCATTTTCCTCTATGAGCCTGGCTCCCCAGTTGTACTACATCTTCCTTGATCCAACAGGGTCTCCCTCCTTTTGGAGAGGTACCGAGCATCCTCTTGAAGAGGGGGAGACCCTGTTGCATCATGGAAGATGTAGTCCAGCTGGGGAGCCAGGCCCATAGAGAAGAATGGGATCATAAAGTCCCTGAATCAGAAGGTAGCTGTGTTAGTCTGTATCCACAAAAACAACGAGAAGTCTGGTAGCATGTTAAAGACTAACAGATTTATTTGGGCATAAGCTTTTGTGGGTAAAAATCCACTTGTTCAGATGCATGGAGTGAAAATTACAGATACAGGCATAAACATCTATTGGCACATGAAGAGAAGGAAGTTACCTAACAAGTGGAGAACCAATGATGAAGGCCAATTTAGCCAGGGTGGATGCGGTCTACTCCCAATAATTGATGAGGAGGTGTCAATACTAAAAGAGGAAAAATTGCTTTTGTAGTGAGCCAGCCTCTCCCAGTCCCTATTCAAGCCCAAACGATGATGTTAAGTTTGCAAGTGAAATGAAGTCTGTTTCTGAAGTTTTTTTTTGTTGAAGAATGGCTACTTTTAAATCTGTTATTGAGTGTCCAGGGAGACTGAAGTGTTCTCCTACTGGCTTTTGTATGTTACCATTCCTGATGTCTGATTTCTGTCCATTTATCCTTTTACGTAGAGACTGTCCCGTTTGGCCAGTGTACATGGCAGAGAGGCATTGCTGGCACATGATGGCATATAACACAGTAGTAGATGTGCAGGTGAATGGGCCTCTGATGGTGTGGTGGGTTCTATGATGATGTTGCTAGAGTAGATATGGGGACAGACAAGGCATTGGGGTTTCTTACAGGGTTAGTGTTTATGTGGTGTGGTGTGTAGTTGCTGGTGAGTATTTGCTTCAGGTTGGGGGGCTGTCTGTAAGCGAGGATTGGCCTGCCTCCCAAGGCTTGTGAGAGTGGGGGATCATTTTCCAGGATAGGTTGTAGATCATTGATGATGTGCTGGAGAGTTTTTAGCTAGGGGCTGTACGTGATGGCCAGTGGAGTTCTGTTATTTTCTTTGTTGGGCCTCTCCTGTAGTAGGTGACTTCTGGATACCCATCTCGCTCTGTCAATCTGTTTCCTCACTTCCCCAGGTGGGTATTGTAATTTTAAGAATGCTTGATAGAGATCTTGTAGGTGTTTGTCTCTGTCTGAGGGCTTGGAACAAATGTGGTTGTATCTTAGGGCTTGGCTGTAGACAATGGATCGTGTGATGTGTCCTGGATGGAAGCTGGAGGCATATAGGTAAATATAGTGTCAGTAGATTTCTGGTATAGGGTGGTGTTTGTGACCATCATGTATTTGCACTGTAGTGTCCAGGAAGCGGATCTCTTGTGTGGACTGGTCCAGGCTGAGGTTGATGGTGGGGTGGAAATTGTTGAAATCCAGGTGGAATTCTTCAAGGGCCTCCTTCCCGTGGGTCCATATGATGAAGATGTCATAAATGTAGCGTAAATAGAGGAGGGGCACTAGGGGACGAGAGCTGAGGAAGTGTTGTTCTAAGTCAGGCATAAATATGTTGGCATACTGTGGGGCCATGCGGGTACCCATTGCAGTGCTGCTGATTTGAAAGTACACATTGTCCCCAAATGTGAAATAGTTATGGATGAGGACAAAGTCACAAAGTTCAGCCACCAGGTTTGCCATGACATTATCGGGGATACTGTTCCTGATGGGTTGTAGTCCATCTTTGTGTGGAATGTTGGTGTAGAGGGCTTCTACATCCATAGTGGCCAGGCTTGACTGCCCCGACCCGTATCCACACCCCTGACAGCCCCCCCGGGACTCCCACGCCTATCCAACCGCCCCCTGCTCTTTGTCCCCTGACTGCCCCCTCCCAGGACCCCCTGCCCCAACCGCCCCTTCAGGACCCTACCCCCTATCCAACCCAACCCCCCGTGCTCCATGTCCCCTGATTGACCCGACCCCATCCACACCCCTGCCCCCTGACAGGCCCGCCAGGTCTCCCACATCTATCCAACCGCCCTCTGCTCCCTGTCCCCTGACTGCCCCCCCCGGGACCCTCTGTCCCTTATCCAATATCCCCCTGCTCCCTGCCCCCTTACCATGCTGTTCAGAGCACCAGTACTGGCAGCCGCGCTGCCCGGCCGGAGCCAGCCACGCCGCAGTGCAGTCTAGAACATCGGCCGGCCACTGGCGGCTCTCACTGCTGCACTGCCCGGCAGGAGCTCACAGCCTCGCCGCCCAGAGCGCTGGTGGCACGGTGAGCTGAGGCTGTGGGGGAGGGTAGACAGCAGGAGAGGGGCCGGTGGCTATCCTTCCCAACCAGGAGCTCAAGGGCCGGACAGGGCGGTTCCACGGGCCGGATGTGGCCTGCAGGCCGTAGTTTGCTCACCTCTGGTTTAGATCCATCTTCCCCCTCTCCTACTTGAGGAGTCACTAGTATTCTGCAGGTTAGGTCTCGTCCCTCAGGACGGGATGGAAGCCTACTAAACTTGCATGGTCTCCCTTCGAAGGTGGAGAAAGAACAGTAAATAGAAAGGATCATCTGTCTTGAATTGGTGACACCTCCTCTTTTTCCATTCTTGCAAGGGAGGCAAACAGTGGCCATCTCTACTCCGTCCACTGATTACAACAGGAAGGGAAATATAGAAGAGTTAGAAAGGTGTTATTGAGTTTCATGATACCCAAATGAAGCATTTTACCTTATTTTCATGGTGTTTATACTATATTAAAAATATTGTTTGTGAAAGGGAGTTCATCTGGATGTCAGAGCCTCATCTTCTGATCCTGGAGAAAAGAAGTTGTGTGCATCCTTTAGACCTGATCTTGCAAAGACTTAAGCACTTGAGCAATTAACTCATGCTGTGAGGTGCTGTTTGCCTGCAATTCCACTGATTCCCGGGGGAGATGAGGGCATTCAGCACCATCTGGGATCAGGCCCCAAGCATTTATAAAAGCAGTCAGAAAAAAAAAAAGCCTTAATGACATGCTTCATTGGGATTACTGTTTAACTAATTCCATCTCAGACAGCCTGTCAGTCACCAGTGCCATTGTTTCCCATGACAATATCAGCTATGCCCACTACATAGCCCCTATATATGTGAACACACAAACTGGCTATCTTTTTTTCTTAAAAAGATCTGCTTAAGGATAGAAATTAAGAATATGTATTAGTTTAGACCAAGATTTAATTTTCTGGAACCAGTTTATTACCAGTAACCTGTAGACACAACCATTACTTAAAGAGTAAGTGTTGATGTTCTTGGGAGAGTAATGCCTTTTTCTATACCTAACAGACTGTATTTACAGCAGGATTTCTCAGTTCAACACAATTTTAAGTATGGAGCTGTGTTTGGTGCTTCCACAATGTGGACAGTACATGGATCTCTTTGTCAACGGACACATAAGAATATGTAGTGTTATGTTGGAGGGTACTGGTAGCTGCCAGCAAGTGTCTCTAATCTATGGACAATCACAGACCTTGGTGAAGCTAATGAGCATGCTAGCTGCCCTTTATTCTGAGTAAAGAGTGGAGGTGGGGATGGGGGGGGGGGAAGCAATGAAGCTCCTTCATGCAATAAGATTGATGAAACAATAGAAACTACCGAGTAAAGCACTGGATACATGAAAAGCCTAAGAAAAGAACTGAGTTGAAGAGACTAACAGGTGGTTTCCCTAGGAACACAGGGACAACTGCATTTATGAGTTTGTGTGTCAGAGGAGCAAGCAAACTGAAAGCACGGAGGAAGCAGCCAGAAAACCAGAGAAGCACTGATAGCATGTGTAAACCAAAGAAGCTTCTTTTTGGGTAGATACTGACTGAAATTACAGGCTTGGAATTGTGAAGACTGCCTCCTGCTGTTTGTTTTTATTGTGTTCAGGTGAACAGGACTCCTTACATTCTGTATTGCAATCCTGTTTATTTACAAAGACATACCTGACTTGACTCCTCATTTTCTCCTAACAGAAACAGTCCTCGAAGGACCCATTTACTGGCTAACTCCTTGGGCCAAAAGGGGCACAATGGATCAGAGTCTTTATGTACTGCAAATGGCTTTTTGAACCTACTTGTGGACTCTGCTCTGCAAACAGTTGTGATGTAGAACTGTTCACAAAAACTGTCAATTTTTAAGACAAATATTTCCCTAAACTCAGAAGGTATTGAATTTCTACATGTGTGTTGAGTGCATATCTCTAAAGTGCCATGGCAAATTTATGACTTTTCTAATTAGGCATCACAGAAACCCTAAGTGTGGGACACAATACCCAGTGGCCAACGAAGCTTGAAATAATATATGCTGCATGTGTTACTCCTTGAGGAATTCTGTGTCACTGCGTATGCACAGAATTCATGTCCCCATGCAGAATTTATTTTCTCAGCAGAAAAATAGTTTGCTGGAGAGGTGCTGCAGTTACAACTTTCAAACCAGTAGAGGCTCCTGTGGCACCAGAATAGAGGGCAGCCACTCCCATTCAGGAGCAGCAAGCTGCAGATACCGAAGAGAAGAGGCTGTGTTCCTCACAGTGCCCTGCCTGTGGGGCCGGGGGGGCAGATAGCTTGGGGCACATGGGGCTGGGTGGCGGGTCACAGACAGGGGTTCAGAAGGGCTAGTGGTGGGGGACAGACTGGAATGAGGGTTGGGTTGCCAACTTTCTAATTGCACAAAACCGAACACCCTTGCCCTGCCCCGAGGCCCTGCCCAATCCATCTCCCCTCCCTCCTTTGCTCACTCTCCCCCACCCTCACTCGCTTTCACTGGACTGGGACAGGAGTTGGGATGCAGGAGGAGGTGAGGGCTCTGGCTGGGGGTGCAGACTCCAGTGTGGGCCAGAAATGAGGACTTCAAGGTGTGGGAGGGGACTCTGGGCTGGGGCAGGGGCTTGGGGTGCTGGCTTCAGTTGGGGGTGCGGGCTCTGGGCTGGGGCTGAGGGGTTTGGGGTGCAGGAGGGGGCTATGGGCTGGGGCCAAGGACTTCAGAGTGCGGGAGGGGGGCTCAGGGCTGGGGCAGGGGAGTGGGATGCAGGAGGGGGTACAGGCTCCATCTGGAGGTGTGGGTTTTGGGGAGGAGCCGGGGATGAAGGGTTTGGGGTGCAAGAGAGGCTTAGGGCTGGGGCAAAGTATTGGGGTGTGGGAAGGCGTGTGGGGTATAGGTTCTGGAAGAGAGTTAGGGTGTGGGAGGGGGATCAGGGCTGGGGCAGGGAATTTGGGTGTGGGTGTAGGCTCTGGAAGGGAGTAAGGGTGTTGGAGGAGGTTCAGATTGGGGGCTCCAGCTAGGAAGCGCTTATCTCAGGCAGCTCCCAGGAAGCGTTTGGCATGTCCGGCTCCTAGGCAGAGGTTTGGCCAGGGGGCTCTGTGCACTGCCTGCAGGTGCTGCCCCCGCAGCTCGGGGTGGGAGCAGTGCGTGGAGCCCCCGTGGCAGCCCTTGCACCTTGGAGCCAGACTTGCCGGGAGCCTGCCTGAGCCCCGCTGCGCCACTGACTGGACTTTTAGCAGCCCGGTCAGTAGTGCTGACTGGAGTTACCAGGGTCCCTTTTTGACCGGGTGTTCCAAATGCCTGGCAACCCTAAGTGGAGGCTGAATGGAAGTGGGGGTACAGGGACATATGGGGATGGGGGGAGAAGGGATGGCTGAGTAAGGGTGCAGGGAAGGGGTGCAGGGCCACATGGGGATGGAGGAAGTAGGGTGGCTGAGTGAGGGTGCAGGGCCGGATGGGGGAGGGGTGGCTGAATGAAGGTGCAGGGACACATGGGGACAGGGAAAGATGTGCTTGACTCAAAGAGCCAGGTTAAGGGAAAGCCAGGGTCTGCATGGGGGAGGCTCCTCAAGTCCCTAACAATCCCTCTTCCCCCCGAAAAAACTGTGTTCTAAATTTCTCCCACCCACACCCAACAACCCTCCAGGTTCATGCCCAGGCTCCTTCCCAGCAGTTACTTCCCTCCCCCTCAGCTCCTATGTTACTCATGACTTGACCAAGCCTTTGCACTGCTTCTGAGGAGTGCAGGAAATACGTTTCTGTATTGCAGTTTAAATGAATTATTACTCAAAGTTCTGTATTAATATGCCTAGTCAGGAATCTATTGTCCAATAAATGTTTCCTGATTCTTTTTTGTTGTCTGTATTCTTACAGAAAGAAAAGGAGTACTTGTGGCACCTTAGAGACTAACAAATTTATTAGAGCATAAGCTTTCGTGAGCTACAGCTCACTTCATCCGATGCGAAAGCTTATGCTCTAATAAATTTGTTAGTCTCTAAGGTGCCACAAGTCCTCCTTTTCTTTTTGCGAATACAGACTAACACGGCTGCTACTCTGAAACCTGTATTGTGACAGATACACTTGCTGAAAGGTATTTTGAAATAAATGACTGAAATAATTATGTTGTTGGTTTGACAAATACAATATGCAGAATTTTAAAACATGGTGCACAGACTTGTTAGTATTTTGGTGCAGAATTCCCATCAGGAGTAATGTCTTTAATATCAGGGGCGAATGGTCATTTAACCAACAGCTGGGTCAGGTGGCATGAGAAAGACAAAATAAAGACGGACCCTAGTGACCCCTGATCTACAGCCAGAGCTTCCATGCCCCTCCCACGAAGATCAGGCCCAATTTGTGAAACTCCTGGCGAGCCCACACCCGTGTGGGACAAAAGAGCGCAGCTCATCATACCGTCTCTAACGCCAGGGCAAAGCAGCGGAAAACACATGCCCTGGCAGGGAGCAGATGGGTGGGGAAGAAACAGCGGGTTCCCCCAAACACATCAGCCAGTGGGGCCGGGGCTACAATCAGGGGGATGTCATAAGAAATCCGTCTCCCGACTCTCCTCCTTGGCCCGCGCACCGCCAGCCTGCCTCGCAAGACGGAGAAACCTCACAAGCTGCTTCAAGAGGCGCCTCTCCGCTCCACCGGGGCGTGGGGGGAGCGCGCGCTGGGTCTTTAAAAGGCCGCAGCCCCCCCGCCGGGCCCTCCCCTGCGCAGCCCTCTCGGCCCCAGGAGCGACTGAGGCGGGGCGGGGCGGGGAGGAGGCGCTTGGCGCTAACAAAAGTCTGCGGCGCCGGAGCGGGCGGCGAGCGCGGGGCTGAGTAACAAGCGGCGGCGGCGGGGAAGGGGAAGCCCGGCCGCGCCGGCGGGCCCCGAGGAGCAGCGCATCGGTCGCGGCTGGCGGCGGCGGCGGCGGCGGCGCGCTGGGATTTGCCGCTGACCCGTGTGTGGATTATAAGGGGAGCCGCTGCCCGCCGCGGCGTAGGGGGCTTTTCCACCCCCCTTTTTTGGGGGGGGTGGCTGCGTGGGGCGGGGCTGGCTCCCCCTGAAGGACCCGAGTGCCTGTAGCATGTGAAAGCCGGACCTCCGGACCAGCGGGGCCCCCGCCCCAGTCGCCTCCTTTCTGTGCCGGGGCGCCATGGTGTGTGCGGGCAGCAGGAGAGCATGAAGCCTGCAGGATGGGCGCGAACAATGGCAAACAGTACGGCAGTGAGGGTGAGTGAGCCCAGCCCAGCCCAGCTACTCGCCGGGCGCCGCTCCCCCTCGCCTTCCCGCCTCGGGCACGTCCGGCCGGCGGCGCAGTCGGCTTTGTGTGTGTCCCCCGCCCGAGAGTGGGAAAAGTTCCCTTCCCAGGCAGTAGGGAGAGCGGCGGAGGGGGCTGGCCAGTGGCGGGATGGGGTTGGCTCGCTTCCCTTCGCAGCCCAACTTCTGAAGCTTGTTTGCATTGGGGGAGGGCGGAAAGGGGGCGGGGGGAGCTTTCCGGCCACCACAGGGGTTGCATGGGTAAGAGCAGAGATGTTCAAATAAACGTTTCCTCTCCATTCGTGTAAAGCAGCCGGACCTGAGATGGGAGCTAGAAACCCCAGGTCTAAAACACCCCCCGCCCCCCCTTTCCCCTCCTCCACCCTCACTGCGCTTCCTTTTAGCCTCAGCTACATTTTATGCCCACTCCTGTACCGACACCAATTGGTCACTCTGCAAATCTGGTTACTCTCTCATAGCTCTTGAGTGCTGCCTGTATGCGCGTTTCATGCAGTAACCCTTTCCCACCTGGGTGGCTCCGCCTCACTGAGCTGCTGCTACATGGCTTTGAAGTGTCTACAGCAAAGTTTTCCTGATGTGTCAACTGACCCGTCTCTCTCCCTGACAGCTCCTTGTACGTGTCTGGTCTCTCTGCAGACTGCGTTGGCTAAGCAATGATAATTAGTCTGTTACCTTCATGTCATCGAAGTTATTGGCAGGGAACACTTATATTTCCAAGACTTTTGGCAAATGGAAAGCTTCTGAAAGAAGCCGCTTGTGAGGTTTCTCCGTCTTGCGAGAGCTGGTAAAAGAGCAAAAGCACTTTTTTTCTTTTTTTGCAGTAAAAGAAATTGGTTTTCCCCCTTTTAAGAGTGAGCACAACTGCAGCAAGTTAACTGAATTCTGCTGGAATACCCTATTTGTAAGGGTGCTAACTCCAACATAGTCTGCCATTATAAAAGCTGCATTTTAAAATAACAGCATTTTTTGCACAGAGAGCTGCAAGGTGGGGTCTGAGTTGCTAGTCGCTGAAGAAGCATATACACATGGATAGCTGAAGGAGTTGGGTGTGCTTGTTACTTACCATAGCTTTTGTTGCTGTAACTTGTGCTCCCTCTATTGCTTTATCAGCCTGTAACCACCAATAGAGTTTGTATTTTTAGTCATGTCAGTAACTTATTCCAAGGGTCATTCTGTCTGCCTGCTGCTGAGTGAAATCAAACACCTGGTTAGCCTTTCCAATTTGTTTACGTGATCTCGGTCCTAGTTTTTAACAATGTGTTGTGAGCACCTTCAGGTAGGTGCTGAGCATCTTAATGCCCATTGACCTAAGTAGGAGTTAAGTGCACTTAGCACTTCCCTGGATCAGGCCCTAGATGAGCAGAAGAGTAAATAATGAGGAGTGATATATAGCCATTTAAAATGGTTAAGTCCTTTCCAGTTTTCATGTTCAGGCATTGGACCAGTTTCTGTTCTATGTAAACTACATCAGTGAGGCTTAAAATATGAGACGATTAAAATTATTCTGCTGTGATAGGTTCTGCATCAGCCCCTTCCCCACTGCATTATTTCTAAGGCTTTGCAACTTGTTCTTGTATCCTATAAATCTTGTAGTATGCAGTGTGGTATATGACTGCTTCCTGTCTGAACAGCAACATTTTTCAACCCCAGGGAGAAAGAGAAAGAGACAGAGTTAATGTTCTCCAGCTGTTATCCATAAATGCTACCTCTGCAATTTCACTTCAGTGAAATTTTACTGTGTTTGGTTTTAGATACACAGGATCTAATTCATCCTTATAGAAACCTATTGGTTTCAGTGGTTTGCACCAGCAATGAATTTGGTCTGCACTGAAGCATTGTAGGAGACTGCTGGAAAGGTCAGCTGGTAATAGGGAACCAATAGGAAGGTTTGAAAGTTTTTTTTTGTTGTTGTTGTTCTGAATACAAAAGAGGTGCTCCATTTTTATTTTTATTCTTAAACATTTAATGATCATCTGTACAATTTACCCTCATGGTACCCAGGACAATACAAGATCACTGGGTCTGTTTGTAGAAAGGCCTATGATCTGTTACATTCTCTGAGACTCCAGTAGGCAAGTGCCAAAGAATACACGTCACTCACATCCAAAATATGCATGAAGATAGTGGACAGATAGGAAAAACACCATTTTTTATACAGACACTGAAATTCCTTTCATTTACTGCCAAATGAGCTCCCCCTTCAAAAGAGCCTATGAAGTCAGAAATTTTACCAGCCAGAGATCTGATTTAGTCTGGTACGAGTGTTCACACCAGTTCTTACTATCAGAACTTATTCTAGAAACGGGCCAAGCATGTGTCTTGAAATCTGCATCTTGGAGTGTTTTGTAGGGGAAGAATTAGCATTCTAATCCCTGCGTCTAAACTCACCACTCGCACAAACCCATTCCAATTTTGGATGTAATGTGTTTAGTTCTGGTTTGTCAGCTTAAAACCTTGGTTGCAAAGGGATACTATGTTGGGGGGGGAAGAATGATCTCTCCATCTCTCAATCTTCTCACAAATTCTTAGAGCCCTAATTGCAGTTCTGTCTTTGGTGAATGGGGTGGGGGACCCGGCACTGGGATGGTCACCTCCTTCTCTTCCCCCCCCCCCCCCATTCTGTGCAGTTTTTTGGTGAATGAACTCCTTTAACAACATGCAGGGGGATTATGGGGTTGATGCAGTTACAGCGAGGGGGTACAGGGATTTAATGACTTTGGGGGGGGGGAGGATGCAGATATCCATATTGGAGGGGGAAGGGTGGATGAGAGATCTTGTATGACATTGTCCTAATTTCCTTTGTTCTTCCCTTTTATTGTAGTTTTTTTCCCTTGTAGGTAGGTTGTGTAGAGTAGTATAGGTAGCTTATCATACGTGGTCTGCCTTTGTCTCAGGAACCTTCAGCCCCTCCTGGGGATTTTGCTGAGCCCCTGAGTTCCTTAAGAATCTCAAGATGATACCAGATCATATTGGAGACTGATGCCCATACCCAGTGCCTTCTATTTTGGCAGCAGATACACTTGGTAACCCAAGTGTGCAGTTGGCCACGACTTCATTCCCTGCACTAGAAGGGAGGGATGGTTGAGGATCCAAGCTCATCTGTCTTCTCAACACATACAGCCTGATACTCTGATGCACTTACTGAGTGGACTGAGACCAGCCTCAATTACGAGGTTCTTTGTCATGGGACTTAAGATATTTTTCTGTTCCAGTCTCCGCTCCACTTTTTATCATAGACCCAAGACTAGAATTTCCTTGGCTTTATGCTGGGCCAGAATCTCTTACCTCGTGCTACTGGTTCTGGTAAATCAAAAGCAGCACCAAACTGGCAACTGCCTATTCGGCCCTCAATAGCCTTAACAACACTGAAGCACCCAGCTCTGTCTCTACTCCTCATTTGACATAGTTACCCCAGCCACCAACTGAGGATCTATCCTCTGATGCCAGTGCCAATGCCTCTGTCTCCGTTCTACAAGTCCACACAGGTAACAGATAGGAAACGTGTCATCACAGGAGGGATGTAAGCAAAAGGAAAGTGGAAGCACCATCTCTGTTCCTTTATAGTCCTAGCTCAATGAGGGCCCCAGTTACTATCCAATGGCACCACTGTGGTCTCTTCTATACCCTTACAGAGGGAGACATCTCTGCACTGACGTGAGCTCCTCGCTATTTAAGATCTCAGTAATGCCTTCACTTTTCTCCATGCTGGTGTGTGTGTGGGGCACAAATGAGGCTACTAATCACCCCAAGCACATGCTTCTATGCTGCTTAATTCTGTGCTTCTACTGACTCTTCCAGTCTCAATCCGGAACTGCCTTCAACCCCTTAGGAGATGAACCTGGAGGGTTCCCCAACTTGACCTCAAAACCCCAGTCACCTTTCATCCCTTCAGATCCAGACATCATAGAAGGATATCGTGCAGGGCCCTCTCAAGCTTCTGAAGTAGCACTACATACAGGACTCTATGAAACCCTTGCTGGAGGCTGTGAGACTATCTCTCTCCCTGATCTTGACGCTGACTCTGATTCTCTTGCAGACACCTCCTCACCCAGTTCCAAGGCAACCTTCCTTTCCAGCAGTGATAACAGCTGTAGCCCAGGACTTTAAGATTTGTGGGAGAATCTGCGTATATCTGAGAAATGGGATGAGATTCATTCAGAGGAATCTTAAAAATTTCCTTTGTAGGAACATAAGATGGCACCTTAGCAGAGGATCACATTGGTGCTTCATTGGTTTCCCTTCATGACTAACACAGACAGTTTCAGGAACTACTGGGGAGAAAGGGAAATACACTACAGTTTGCAACTGTAATGTATGGCAGCAGAGACCTCTATTGAACATAATAAAATGCAAACCCTGGAGAAGCTGGTCCTACCCATCGGCTCTGGCCTTCTCAAGCTGGCCAAGGCTGGCTGTCTCCCTCTTCATTCTCATTCCCCTCCTGTATCCAAGAGTGGTAAGATGCATCCGATGAAGTGAGCTGTAGCTCACAAAAGCTTATGCTCAAATAAATTTGTTAGTCTCTAAGGTACCACAAGTACTCCTTTTCTTTTTAAGATGTATCCTGTATTAGCTGAAGGATACCTCCCTCTGACCAGCTCCATAGGTGAAATGGACAACACAGAAGAGAGTAAGGGGCACAGTGAGATACCTTGTTGGCCCTTCTGCTGGGACAGCGTAAGCTTTTGACAGGATAGTTTTACTCATCCAGCTAACTGTCATACCGTGTCCCATTAATTATTCCCTGTGGGACGCCCTGAACCCCACTGGGGTCTCTGTGCTTGGAGAACAGAAGGAAGCAATGGGAGTCGTGTACTTGCTGGGCAATTTCCAAGAGCAACATATGATGCCTTGGTTCTCTTAGTGTACATTTGCAAAGGAGTACTTTGAGTTTGGTGCATGTTTTCACCAGTCAGTACCCCTTGCATTTAGCATTGTGCTCCTGTGGTCCGTTTCAGAGAGCTGTCCTACTGCCTGTATTAAGCTAAACTCCTTGTCCAATTATCTTGGTGGAGCACTGCTTGTTGATCCCTCTCAAGTGAGGGTACACAGACCTTTGAAAAGTTACTTAACAGTAACTGTTGTTCAAGAATTGCCTCTGCATTCACACTACTTACCACCCCTCTCCCACTGTGAAATCTTATCTAACATCAGGACTCTGTGGTTAGAAGGAACTGGGGCTAGGGCAAAGACATCTCTCTTGTGAGACTATTTGTGCTTTCCCCAATGGACGCTGCCTTTAACACAGATTGAATCTTTATTTGAGACTCTTCTCAAACATGTTCAGTATTCAGAACCTCTTTCCTATGACTTGCTTTTTGAAAAATTTAAATCCAGAATTTGAGCTGTTGCTTGAGTTTGACTGGTCACCCTAAATCAGAGTACTTTGTGTTTCCGGAGTGAGACTCAGATGCTTAGTTACTAACGGTTCATGTTTGAAGGATGTAAGTTGCCATGCTGAAGTTGGTGGGTCTGCTTGCATGCTTAGAGTTGAGCGTAAACATGAGAGTTTTCAGAATCAGGATCTGAATGGGGATAACTACAGGCCAGTTAGTTTGACATCTGTAGTATGCAAGGTCCTGGAAAAAATTTTGAAGGAGAAATTAGTTAAGGACGTTGAAGTCAGTGGTAAATGGGACAAAATACAACATGGTTTTACAAAAGGTAGATCATGCCAAACCAACCTGATCTCCTTTTTTGAAATAGTAACAGATTTTTTTAGATAAAAGAAATGCAGTGGATCTATTTACCTAGATTTCAGTAAGGCGTTTGATACCATGCCACATGGGGAATTATTAGTTAAATTGGAGAAGATGGGGATCAATATCAACATCAAAAGGTGGATAAGGAATTTGTTAAAGGGGAGACTGCAATGGGTCCTACTGAAAGGCGAACTGTCAGGTTGGAGGGAGGTTACCAGTGGAGTTCATCAGGGATCGGTTTTGGGACCAATCTTATTTAATCTTTTTATTACTGACCTTGGCACAAAAAATGGGAGTGTGCTAATAAAGTTTGCAGATGATACAAAGCTGGGAGGTATTGCCAATTCAGAGAGGGATCGGGAAATTATACAGGAGGATCTGGATGACCTTGTAAACTGGAGTAATAGTAATAGGATGAAATTTAATAGTGAGAAGTGTAAGGTTATGCATTTAGGGATTAATAACAAGAATTTTAGTTATAAGCTGGGGACGCATCAATTAGAAGTAACGGAAGAGGAGAAGGACCTTGGAGTATTGGTTGATCATAGGATGACTATGAGCTGCCAATGTGATATGGCTGTGAAAAAAGCTAATGCGGTTTTGGGATGCAACAGGAGAGGCATATCCAGTAGGGATAAGGAGGTTTTAGTACCATTATACAAGGCACTGGTGAGACCTCACCTAAAATACTGTGTGCAGTTCTGGTCTCCCATGTTTAAAAAGGATGAATTCAAACTGGAGCAGGTACAGAGAAGGGCTACTAGGATGATCCGAGGAATAGAAAACTTGCCTTATGAAAGGAGACTTAAGGAGCTTGTCTTGTTTAGCCTAACTAAAAGAAGGTTGAGGGGAGATATGATTGCTCTCTATAAATATATCAGAGGGATAAATACAGGAGAGGGAGAGGAATTATTTCAGCTCAGCACCAATGTGGACACAAGATAAATGGGTATAAACTGGCCACCAGGAAGTTTAGACTTGAAATCAGATGAAGGTTTTTAACCATCAGAGGAGTGAAGTTTTGGAATAGCCTTCCAAGGGAAGCAGTGGGGGCAAAAGATCTATCTGGCTTTAAGATTCTACTGGATAAGTTTATGGAGGAGATGATATGATGGGATAATGTGATTTTGGTAATTAATTGATCTTTAAATATTCAGGGTAAATAGGCCAAATCCCCTGAGATGGGATATTAGATGGATGGGATCTGAGTTACCCAGGAAAGCATTTTCTGTAGTATCTGGCTGGTGAATCTTGCCCATATGCTCAGGGTTTAGCTGATTGCCATATTTGGGGTCGGGAAGGAATTTTCCTCCAGGGCAGATTGGAGAGGCCCTGGAGGTTTTTCGCCTTCTCTGTAGCATGGGTCACTTGAGGGAGGCTTCTCTGTTCCTTGAAGTCTTTAAACCACGATTTGAGGACTTCAATATCTCATACATAGGTGAGGTTTTTTGTAGGAGTGGGTGGGTGAGATTCTGTGGCCTGCGTTGTGCAGGAGGTCTGACTAGATGATCAGAATGGTCCCTTCTGACCTTAGTATCTATGAAACTTTTTAGACACCTCACATCTTTGCAGAAAGTAAATTCACTCCGGCATAAAAGTTTAAAACTTGTGCTCTAGGAGCATTCGTGAAAATAAAGTTGGTCACATGCATTTTCCTGGCAAGTAAACTTGCATACACAGTTGAAGTGTTTTCATTTTAAATTTTCTGATTCTTACACAATATTTTTCTGCAGGATTCACCCTACCTCTGAAAATGATTAAACATTCCAAAGTCCAATTTGACTTGTTATAGTAGCGCTACTTGTATATCTTGCATTTCACTGAGTGTGGGCAATGACAATAGACTGTTTAGGGAATATATACAAAATTTAAGGCAGCAAATGACTTTCAAGTCTATAATAAAATGCCAGTCTCTTCTAATTTCAAACTTCCATGATCAAGTGATTGTATGAAGTGGTGGTGTTAATAAACTTATTTTTGTTTTCTCTAAAACCACTTTGTGGAATTCATAACTGGGAGGGGGAGGGAAAGCTGTGCACATCTTCCTCCACATTGAGGGAGGGGGTTAATTTCATGAGCTTACACTGTATAGTTCTCTGTGCAGCGCACAATGATTCAGTTTTGGGTTTACACTCCGGGGGGGGGGGTGTACTTGAGTGCTGAGCAATTCCCTAGCTGAAGCGTTCCCATGCAGTGCTGATTTCAGTGTCTGGTTTTTCTGAAGCTGGGTGTGTCCCTCCCTGTGTGTGTATGTTCAGGAGGAGGCTTTAGGGCCTGGCTCAGCAGGACAGTCTAAGGGAGCCCAGGCTGGTGGAACAGACAGGTTCAGTAGTATCCCAGTACATCAGATGACATCCTGGAGTGAGGGTAACCTGTCACAGAGCCTGTTAGTGGAGTATTCAAAATCTGCCCTCATTTCCAGAGTTAGGGTCCTGTTAAGTCATGTCTCACTTTCAAAGTGAGAAACCTGAACATGTGGGGGGTGAAACTGAGTAAGCCCTAAATTTTGTTCTGAAATTAAACTAATTATTGCTCTGCTTTGAAATGCCTAAGTTGGAAGAGCATTCTGGGTATTTACATGTAAATGAGTACATCTGTGATCACATCTTGTTGAAAACTGAAACTTCATTCCTGTAGGAAGTTGTATTTCAACAATTGTTTTCATCCTGTATTGAGACAAAACAAAATTCCTTTGTCTTTTATTTAAAAAAAATGCTTTGATGTTATGGGATCAAAATATTTCATTTTGACATTGAAATTCTGCAGCGCCTCATGCAAGTTGTAGCTTCATACTATCTCTGTGGGCTGGGCTCCTTGACCCAATAAATTCTCCCCTCTCAGCTTCTATGATGTGCTATAGGAGGTGTAGTATGACCAGGGAGCCTGATTCAGAGGAAAAATGGGGACATGAGCTCAGGCAAATAGACTAACTGATTTGAAGGGAATATTTTTTTTTTTTTTGTTTTAGTTAGAATCTCTTCAGTTTGGGAATCTATTTGGGTTGTATTGTTGTGATAATTGGGCCTTCAAATTTACCCTGATTGAGCTCAACTGTGAAAAGTATGTGAAAGTTCATAAGATGTCATAATAACCTATAACAAATGTTGATGGGGGGGAAAAGGTATGAAAAGGAGCCACACTGAAATAGTACAAACAAAAAGACCTACTGATATTACTCAAAGGCTATGTTATGACCATGCCTAGTGAACAAGAATAGTGTAGGACCAGAAATCAGTGAACCAAAAGTGGTGTGGGAGAAACAACGCCTAATTAGTGGACAAAATGAGAGGACCGACTATTCCACCCACCACTCTTTTTGGATCCTTGAAGAGAGAGACTTTGGGAGAAAAATTGGTTACTGGTGCGTGCTTCATGGCTGTTCCTCTGGCCTCCCCCGACTCTTGGGACCCCAGGCCTCCTTCATCCTGATCTTGAGAGATGTCCTGATCAGGCTGGGACAGAGAGACACCCTGATGACATTTTTCAGAGTAGCAGCCGTGTTAGTCTGTATTCGCAAAAAGAAAAGGAATACTTGTGGCACCTTAGAGACTAACACATTTATTTGAGCATAAGCTTTCGTGAGCTACAGCTGTCCCCTCTGTATTTTCCACCAAATGCATCCGATGAAGTGAGCTGTAGCTCACGAAAGCTTATGCTCAAATAAATTTTAGTCTCTAAGGTGCCACAAGTACTCCTCTTCTTCCTGATGACATTGCCACTTCTGTATCTCAAACACCACATGCGATTAAAATGGGGACTCTAACAACAGAAATACCAACAGTTTCAGTTCACGTCAACTAACTTCTCTTTCCCCACGTGGACAGTTATTATCTAAGAGAGTCAAAGAAGGGAGTTTTCCCTTTAGATAGAGGGGTTTTTTTTAAGAAGGAAAAAGGGACCAAGGGACGTTGCTAAATGAAAGCCCTATTTAATACTTTACATTTCAAATGCTTTAACTCTTTCTTTCTTTTCTGAATCCTTAATAAAAGGGATGCTTAAGGGTATGTTTGCTGTAATACTAAGCAGGCTGAGGTCTCTCTATACAAGAACCCAGACCTCTATTCCAGCTGCTTAATGTTGGACAGTGACTGGGTTATGTTAACACCTTTCACCCATTTATTCAATGTATGTTAATATGGCTGACCCTAATCAAAACGTCTGTTTTCCCAATAGAAAATTGAAAACTTTCAACAAAACAAGCTAACCCTGAAAAACTGATTTTATTGAAACCATGGTTTCCATCAATAAATACTTGAAAGAAAAATTCTTGGCCAGCTCTATCTGTCCAGTTTTAGAATCGCTGGTGCAGATGGCTGGGAGCACAAACTAACACAAGGAGGGCTGTGTGCCCAAAGGTGGCTTTAAGGTCATGGCATGAGATCCAGTGGGCAGTGTGCTACTTCTCTAGAAATGACCTTTAAGTTAATTACACAAAGTGCATCGCCCAGAAAAATTGATCTATATGCCTGATTCCACTCTGAATAAAGCTGACCTGTGAAGATGGTCCCCCTTCAGGAGGGAAATGGATTGCAGGGCCCTACCATTATTAGTAGCATTTGTCCTCCAATCTGTGTTTGGGAAATTAGTCTCCCATGATCACACAATTCCTAGTAGTGTTTCTTTTATTTAAAAAGATTAGAGGTCTCTACCCATATCCAAATTGGATCCATTCCATCAATTCTAATTTCTTTATAGTCTGCCTCATCATTAATGTACAATGCTAGTCCACCACCTTTACCTTTCTTTCTGTCTTTCCTGATCAACACATAGTCTTCAATACCTGTATTCCAGTCATGACTACTATTCCACCATGTTTCTGTTATCCCTATAATATCTGGTTTCACTGTCTGCACCAGTAGTTCTAGTTCCTCCATTTTTTAACCCACACTCCTCGCATTGCTATACAGCCATCTTAGTTGTTTCTGCGTGGTTTCATCCAGGTTCCTCACCTGATTAGCTACAGTCATTTTATTGTTGGTATTGGCTGCCTGACTGTTACGGTCCATGGTATTGGCACTCTTTCCTCTTGTTGTCCATTCTACTACTCCAAGTTCTTTTCTTCATTGCTGCATCCTATTTTACTTGATTTTCCTCTCAGTCAAAATCAGAATCAGGCCTGGAGATTACATGAGCATCTCCCAGTGGACCTCTGTATTCCTAGTTTAAAGCTCTTTAATCAGCTGTGCTAGCCTCCATCTCAGAAATCTATTTCCCTCTCTACTCAGGAAGAGAACAGTCCTGTCTGTGAATGCTATCCAGTGGTCAAACATCCCAAAGCTCTCCTCTCATCGCACCGTTGCCTGAGCCATCTGTTAATCATCATAATCATGACTCACCTTCATTCTCCTCTAATAGGGACAGGCAGAATCCCATTGAAGATCACTTGAGTCTCCATTTCTTTAAGCATCTTCCTCAGCCTGGCATAAATTTCCTTGATGTGTCCTATCAAGAGAATCTAGCTATATCTTTTGTTCCCATGTGAAGTACAGTCAGTGAATTCTTTCCTGCTCCCATTAGGAACTTCTTCAGCTTCAGATCCACATCCTATATTTTAGCTCACTTTCAGCACACCATTCTGTTCTCTGGATCAGCTCTGATGACAGGCTTGCCTGTTCTCAGTAGGGAGTCTTCAGTCATGTAAACCTGCCTCTTCCTGGTGTTGATACAATTCTCTGGCCTTGTTTCTGGCTGCAAGTACTCTTCTCTTCTGTTCACTTGCTGTTTTCTGTGAATGATCCTCTGTTCTCCTGGGGTTCCCAACTCTGGCTATTCCATTGTTTCTTATATGACTAGTCACTTGTGACGTTACACCCCATATTCTTCATAGAGATAATGTTATGATATGAATATGGCATAACTAAGATTTTATGCAAGAAGCGTCATGTGAGAGATCGTTGGAAAGGTTATGATTTATGGAATGTGATTATTCTATTTGTATGCATGTATCATGTCTGTATCTGAAGTTAGGAATATTGACTATATATCAATTGCAAAAGTGTTTGATTGTATTTTGTCTGGTGGGTGTTTCCCAGGTGCAGTCTGGCTTGTTAGTCAATAAACCATTAGGGAGAACAACAGGACTTCAAAGTCCTGATCGCCAACCTTCCTGAGAAGTTTCCTGGGATGCTGCTTTGACACTGCGGGGTCATGGGATCATGTCATGTGGTACTGGACCCCATCTTGGCCTGCTAGTATTTTTTCCACAAAGTGGAGATGAAACTGGGAAACAAAGGGATTCCCCCAATATATATAAATCCTATTTAATGTTTGGGGGTGAGTTAATCAGGATCAGTTCTTCACTGAATCCCCACTGAAAAAGATTGCTAAAAACACCGAAGACTGAACTGGGGAAGAGCTTGACCCAGGTGTGAAGGTGTCTGTCCTATGAAGAGAATATCTGGAATTCTAAGCTGCAAGCAAAAGAAGTTTGTCTTCAAGAATCTCTGCAACCTGCCTAAAACAACATTTAGGATGAGAAATTATTACTTGTAGCCAGTTTCTTTAGTGTATTAAGCTTAGTTTGTATGTTTGCTTTATTTGTTCAGTAATCTACCTTGATCTGTTGGCTTTCCCTTATCACTTAATCTAGCCTTTGTAGTTAATAAACTTGTTTTTTTTTTTCTAAAACCCAGTTTGCACAATTCATAACTGGTGGGAGCAAAAGGCTGTGCATATCTTCCTCCACGTTGAGGGAGGGAGTGAATTTCATGAGCTTACGCTATACAGTTTTCTGTGCAGCACAAGATGAACAATTTCAGGTTTACACTCCAGAGCGGGTGTGCACTTGAATGCTGGGCAATCCCAGAGCTTCCCACACAGAGCTGACCTGTGTCTGTGTCTGTCTCCTTTTTTTTGCAACTGGGTGTGGCCCTACCTGTGTGTGTGCTGGAGGAGGCTTGAGGGCCTGGCTCAGCAGGACAGGGTGAGGGAGCTCAAGCTGGTGGAACAGGTGTGCTCAGTGGGACCCCTGTACATCAGGTGGCACACGAGATGGGGGAGGTGGGGAGGCACCCGTCACCCCACTCCTTTTTGTTTTTCTTGCCCTTCTACCTCCTCTTGTTGCCTGCCACACCCCTACATTTTCCAACTCAGCAAATCTGTTCCTCAGCTGTATTTCTCCTTCATTAGCCAGTCTTTTCCTTTGCCTTGTTCTCAGAGTCACATACTACTTTCTTCATCCAGCATGCTACCCTCACAGTTTTCTGGTCCAGCATGTGTCTGAAATCTTGAGATTTCTCCTCAGCCTTTCCCCTCATCTGCTCAAATCCCCTTTGAAACTCAACCATAGTTTCTAGCTGCATCTCCAAACCTCAGATCTTCTCTTCCATCCTCTGTAGCTGCCATAGTCTTCCCTCCTGATCTTTTGACAAGAAGGGGGGGGGAAAAAAACACCCAGTCCCATTCTCACAGAAACCATTTTCCTCAAGCTCCCTTGCTTTTAGCTCTGGTCCAGATTCTGCTGCCAGTTACATAAAGGACAGAACTTGTTCTACCTGTGCTTGGTTGGATACCTTAAGTAAAAGGTACGAGTTGGACAGAGCTTTGGAGAAGGTCTGGGTCAGTTTCTTTAAATCTGAACTGGTTCTCCCAGTCCCCAAATGTTAGTTATGGTGATGGTGACAAGCTGAGGTGCCCTAGCAGTGGGGTAGAAGTTCTAGGAGGAAGATGTTTTCAATCTGTTCCATAGTATGACCCCATTTTACAAAGTTTTTGGCTTTTTCCATTTATTTAACCTTAAAGAAGGGAGGCTGCTCATGACCACTTCACCCTTTCTAGGGTTCTAGGACAAATATTTTCTTCCCCTATAGATTATATCCATGTATGCTATATGTTTAGGATGCATAATTGGCACAGAGGCACTGATGATTGGGAATGTTTATTTAAAGTTATGACTCTTTATGATCAATGAAATCCTTGACTAACAATGCAGTCTTAGTCCTTGTCTACCCTAAGAAATTAAGTCAAATTTATAGAAGTCGTTTTTGTAGAAAGCATTTTTATACAGTCACTTGTGTGTCCCCACAAATGCTCTAAGTGCAAGTAGTCAGTGGAGTGCGTCCACAGTACCGAGGCAACCATCGACTTCTGGAGCGTTGCACTGTGGGTAGCTATCCCACAGTTCCCGCAGTCTCCACCGCCTATTTGAATTCTGGGTAGAAATCCTAATGCCTTATGGGGCTAAAACATTGTCGCGGGTGGTTCTGGGTACACATCATCAGGCCCCCTTCCCTCCCTCCCTCCATGAAAGTAATGGCAGATAATCGTTTTGCGCCTTTTTTCCTGGATTACCGATGCAGACGCCATACCACGGTAAGCATGGAGGCTGCTCATCTAACCATCACCGTATGTCTCCTGGGTGCTGGCAGACACGGTACTGCGTTGCTACACAGTAGCAGCTTATTGCCTTTTGGCAGCAGACAGTGCAGTATGACTGGTAGCCGTTGTTGACATAGTCCAGGGTGCTCTTTTAACCAACCTCAGTGAGGTCGGGACGCCTGGGCAAACATAGGAGTGACTCAGCCAGGTCATTACCCTTTTAAGTTTTGTCTCATGGTGATTCAGTCCTGCCAGCAGTCCTACTGCATCGTCTTTTAACGAGCAGCCAGGAGACTATGATGGCCAGCAGTCATACTGCACCGTCTCCTGCCGAGCACCCAGGAGATGACGATGGCTAGCGGTCGTACTGCACGGTCTGCTGCCAGCAAGATGTATAAAGATAAATGAAGTGGCTCAAAACAAGAAATAGACCAGATTTGTGTTTGTGTTCATTTTCTCCTCCCTTCCTCCGTGAAATCAATGGCCTGCCAAACCCAGTTTTGAGTTCTATCCTTGAGGGGGCCATTCTGTGCCTTGCAAAGCCACCCCTTGTTGATTTTAATTCCCTGTAAGCCAACCCTGTAAGCCATGTTGTTGGTCACCCCTCCCTCCGTTAGAGCAACAGCAAACAATCGTTTTGCGCCCTTTTCCCTGGATTGCCCAAGCAGGAGCAGATGCCATGGCACAGAAAGCATGGAGCCCGTTCAGCTCATTGCAGCAGTTATGACCATTGTAGGCACCTCGTGCATTATCGTGCAGTTTATGCAGAACCAGCACCTGAAAAACCAGGCGAGGAGGTGACAGACACAGTGATGAGGACATGAACACACTTCTCTCTAAAACCGCGTTCCCCCGCAATTTGGAGATCATGGTGTTAATGGGGCAGGCTCATGCCGTGGAACGCCGATTCTGGGCCTGGGAAACAAGCACAGAGTGGTGGGACTGCATAGTGTTGCAGGCCTGGGATGATTCCCAGGGCTCAAACTTTCGCATGCGTAAGGGAACTTCCTTGGAACTTTGACTTGCTTTCCCATGCCCTGAAGCGCAAGAATACCAAGATGAGAGCAGTCCTCACAGTTCAAGTGAGTGGCAATAGCCCTGTGGAAGCTTGCAATGCCAGACAGCTACCGGTCAGCAGGTAATCAACTGGGAGTGGGCAAATATACTGTGGGGGTTGCTGTGATGCAAGTAGCCAACGGAATCATTGAGCTGCTTCTATCAAAGGTAGTGACTCTGGGAAATGTGCAAGTCATACTAGATGGCTTTGTTGCAATGGGATTCCCTAACTGTGGTGGGGCTATAGACGGAACGCATATCCCTATCTTGGGACCGGACCACCAGGGCAGCCAGTACGTAAACCGCAAGGGATACTTTTTTCAATGGTTCTGCAAGCACTGGTGGAACACAAGGGACGTTTCACCAACATCAGTGTGGGATGGCCGGGAAAGGTTCATGACGCTCACGTCTTCAGGAACTCTGGTCTTTTTAAACGGCTGCAGGAAGGGATTTACTTCCCAGAACAGAAAATGACTGTTAGGGATGTTGAAATGCCTATAGTTGTCCTTGGGGACCCAGCCTACCCCTTAATGCCCTGGCTCATGAAGCTGTACACAGGCACCCTGGACAGTAGTAAGGAGCTGTTCAGTTATAGGCTGAGCAAGTGCAGAATGATGGTAGTGTGTGTATTTGGACGTTTAAAGGTTGCTGGTGCAGTGTACTGACTCAGACCTCAGCAAAACTAATATTCCCATTGTTATTGCTGTGTGCTCCACAATTTCTGTGAGAGTAAGGGGGAGACGTTTATGGCAGGGTGGGAGGTTGATGCAAATCTCCTGGCCGCTGAATATGCGCAGCCAGACACCAGGGTGGTTAGAAGAGCACAGCAGGAAGTGCTGTGCATCAGAGAAGCTTTGAAAACCAGTTTCATGATTGGCCAGGGTACTGTGTGACGCTTCTGTTTGTTCTTGATGAAAACCCGCTCCCTTGGTTGCCTCTAAATTCCCTGTAAGCTATCTGCCCTCCTCCTCCTTAGATCACAGCTTGCTTGCAAAGGAAACAAAGTCACTATCGTTTAAAAAACATGTATTCTTCATTAATTGATTATAAAAATAGGGAGATACCCCACCCGGGCTACCTTGTGAGTTATGGGAGAAGGGAAGGAAAAGGTCACTTTAAAAATTCTTGAATGACAGCCTTCTGTTGCTTGGGCTGTCCACTGAAGTAGAGTGGTTGGGTGCCCGGAGCCTCCTGCCCCCGCATTCTTGGGCATCTGGGTGCGGAGGCTATGGAACATGTGGAGGAGGGAGGGCGGTTAAACAGGGGCTGCAGCGGCAGTCTGTGATCCTGCTGCCGTTCATGAACTTCCATCAGATGCTGGAGCACGTCTGTTTGATCCTGCAGTAGCCCGAGCGTGCCTCATGCCGCCTCCTGATCTTCCTGTTGTCATCTCTCCTCACGTTCATCGGGCTCTGTCCTGTACTCTGCTATTGTCCCCTCACACATTTTGCTGAGCTCTGTCAGTGCCTGATGACTGCATGAGCTCAGAACGTTTCATCGTGCATGTGTCTTTTTCCGCTGCCTTATCTGAGAGCCTTTGGGACGGAGGAGGGAGGCTTGAAACATTTGCAGCAGCTGGAGGGGAAAAAAAGGGAGTAAAGTATTTAAAAAGATACATTTTTACAGAACAATGGCTATACTCTTTCGCGGTGAACAATACTTCACATTACATAGCACGTGTGATTTTGGTACAACATCATATTTTGCATCTTGTATTGAGTGCCTGTGGCTTTGGCGTTCGAGATCACACACACGGTGCCGGTCAACAGAATTCGGCTTGCAGGTGGCCATGGTAAGCCATAGTCTTTCGGCTTCTTCAACCTTCATAGCAGCAGCGCCCTCCTTTCCCATACCAAGTAAAGCCCGTTGAGTTGGCCATTTAGTGCTGTGGTTTTCCTGTTCAACGTGCAGCAGCAGAAACCAAACTAACTCCCTCCCCCCATCCAATTCTCTGGGATGATCGCTTTACTCCTCCCGCCACCACCTGGCTGGTATCAGGGGAGATCCCCACTAGCCAAATGCAAACAGCTCTGCGCCAATGCGTGCGCTCCCCCCCACACCCCCCCGCGTGGCTAACTGCGGGGAAGATTTCTTTTCAGCCACAAGCAAAGAGCCCAGTAGGAACAGCCACTTCTGAATGTCCCCTTAATTAATTTCCACTATTTCAACCAGGTTACCATGAACGATATCATTCTCCTGAGGATAACACATGCACAGAAAGAGAGAGAGAACGGATGTTGCTTGAATACCAGCAAACACCGGGACCATACACTGCCAGGGTTCGTCTTGCAATGATACCAGATTACTAGCTACTAGCATGGCATGGTAAAGTGTCCTACCATGGAGGATGGAATAAGGCTGCTCTCCCCAGAAACCTTCTGCAAAGGCTTTTAGAGTACCTCCAGGAGAGCTTCATGGAGATGTCCCAGGAGGATTTCCGCTCCATCCCCAGACACATTAACAGACTTTTCTAGTAGCAGTACTGGCCATGAATGCACCCCAAGTCCTCAGGGCTATTTAATCATTTAAAAAACACTTGCTTTTATAACATGTTTTATATTTAAAAAGGTACACTCTCCAGAGGTCCTTTCTCTGGCTTCGCTGGGTTGGGAGGGTATTTCAGTCAGGGTGATAAAAAGATCCTGGCTGTCAGGGAGAGCAGTGTGCTCTCCCCAAGCTGCTGCTCCTCCTCCTCCTCTTCCCTATCTGCAAAATCATCAGGCATGGCGGAGGGTACCCCATCATTGGAATCCACGGACAGGGGTGGGGTAGTGGTGGCGGACCCCCCCCCCCCGAGAATTGCATGCAGCTCACTGTAGAAGTGGCATGTCTGGGGCTCTGTCCTGGAGCATCTGTTTGATTCTCTGGTTTTCTGATACGCTTGTCTGAGCTCCTTAACTTTTCATGTGGCATTGTGTTGCGTCCCTGATGTAGCTTCTGTCCCTCGTGGCCTCTGAGGATTTTTTTTGAAATGTTTTGTCTTTTGGAACGTAGTTCTGATAGCACAGATTCCTCTTTCCATACAGCGATCAGATCCAGTACCTCCTGTTAGCTCCATGCTGGAGCTCTTTTTCGATTCTGGGACTGCATGGTTACCTGTGCTGATGAGCTTGCCTGGCCAAACAGGAAATGAGATTCAAAAGTTTCCGGGGCTTTTCCTGTACACATGGCCAGTGCATCCCAGTTCAGAGTGCTGTCCAGAGTGGTCACAATGGTGCACTGTGGGATAGCTCCCAGAGGCCAATACCTTCGAATTGCGTCCACACTAACCCTAATTCGAAACAGTGATGACTATTTCAGCGCTAATCCCCTCATTGAGGAGGAGTACAGAAATCGGTTTTAAGAGCCCTTTGTCGAAAAAATGGCTTCGTTGTGTGGACGGGTGCAGGTTAATTTGGATTTAACGCTACTAAATCCAACATAAACTTGTAATGTAGACCCAGGCCTTAGGTTCTGATCCTATAGTTAGATGCACAGAAGTCCATTAATTTACAAATTGTATACTGAATATTGCATTAGAATCATAGAATCATAGAATATCAGGGTTGGAAGGGACCCCAGAAGGTCATCTAGTCCAACCCCCTGCTCAAAGCAGGACCAAGTCCCAGTTAAATCATCCCAGCCAGGGCTTTGTCAAGCCTGACCTTAAAAACCTCTAAGGAAGGAGATTCTACCACCTCCCTAGGTAACGCATTCCAGCGTTTCACCACCCTCTTAGTGAAAAAGTTTTTCCTAATATCCAATCTAAACCTCCCCCATTGCAACTTGAGACCATTACTCCTCGTTCTGTCATCTGCTACCATTGAGAACAGTCTGGAGCCATCCTCTTTGAAACCCCCTTTCAGGTAGTTGAAAGCAGCTATCAAATCCCCCCTCATTCTTCTCTTCTGCAGACTAAACAATCCCAGCTCCCTCAGCCTCTCCTCATAAGTCATGTGCTCTAGACCCCTAATCATTTTCGTTGCCCTTCGTTGTACTCTTTCCAATTTATCCACATCCTTCCTGTAGTGTGGGGCCCAAAACTGGACACAGTACTCCAGATGAGGCCTCACCAGTGTCGAATAGAGGGGAACGATCACGTCCCTCAATCTGCTCGCTATGCCCCTACTTATACATCCCAAAATGCCATTGGCCTTCTTGGCAACAAGGGCACACTGCTGACTCATATCCAGCTTCTCGTCCACTGTCACCCCTAGGTCCTTTTCCGCAGAACTGCTGCCGAGCCATTCGGTCCCTAGTCTGTAGCGGTGCATTGGATTCTTCCATCCTAAGTGCAGGACCCTGCATTTATCCTTATTGAACCTCATTAGATTTCTTTTGGCCCAATCTTCCAATTTGTCTAGGTCCTTCTGTATCCTATCCCTCCCCTCCAGCGTATCTACCACTCCTCCCAGTTTAGTATCATCCGCAAATTTGCTGAGAGTGCAATCCACACCATCCTCCAGATCATTTATGAAGATATTGAACAAAACGGGCCCCAGGACCGACCCCTGGGGCACTCCACTTGACACCGGCTGCCAACTAGACATGGAGCCATTGATCACTACCCGTTGAGCCCGACAATCTAGCCAGCTTTCTACCCACCTTATAGTGCATTCATCCAGCCCATACTTCCTTAACTTGCTGACAAGAATGCTGTGGGAGACCGTGTCAAAAGCTTTGCTAAAGTCAAGAAACAATACATCCACTGCTTTCCCTTCATCCACAGAACCAGTAATCTCATCATAAAAGGCGATTAGATTAGTCAGGCATGACCTTCCCTTGGTGAATCCATGCTGACTGTTCCTGATCACTTTCCTCTCCTCTAAGTGCTTCAGGATTGATTCTTTGAGGACCTGCTCCATGATTTTTCCAGGTACTGAGGTGAGGCTGACCGGCCTGTAGTTCCCAGGATCCTCCTTCTTCCCTTTTTTAAAGATGGGCACTACATTAGCCTTTTTCCAGTCATCCGGGACTTCCCCCGTTCGCCACGAGTTTTCAAAGATAATGGCCAAGGGCTCTGCAATCACAGCCGCCAATTCCTTCAGCACTCTCGGATGCAATTCGTCCGGCCCCATGGACTTGTGCACGTCCAGCTTTTCTAAATAGTCCCTAACCACCTCTATCTCTACAGAGGGCTGGCCATCTCTTCCCCGTTTTGTGTTGCCCAGCACAGCAGTCTGGGAGCTGACCTTGTTAGTGAAAACAGAGGCAAAAAAAGCATTGAGTACATTAGCTTTTTCCACATCCTCTGTCACTAGCTTGCCTCCCTCATTCAGTAAGGGGCCCACACTTTCCTTGGCTTTCTTCTTGTTGCCAACATACCTGAAGAAACCCTTCTTGTTACTCTTGACATCTCTTGCTAGCTGCAGCTCCAGGTGCGATTTGGCCCTCCTGATATCTTTCCTACATGCCCGAGCAATATTTTTATACTCTTCCCTGGTCATACGTCCAACCTTCCACTTCTTGTAAGCTTCTTTTTTATGTTTAAGATCCGCTAGGATTTCACCATTAAGCCAAGCTGGTCGCCTGCCATATTTACTATTCTTTCGACTCATCGGGATGGTTTGTCCCTGTAACCTCAACAGGGATTCCTTGAAATACAGCCAGCTCTCCTGGACTCCCTTCCCTTTCATGTTAGTCCCCCAGGGGATCCTGGCCATCTGTTCCCTGAGGGAGTCAAAGTCTGCTTTCCTGAAGTCCAGGGTCCGTATCCTGCTGCTTACCTTTCTTCCCTGTGTCAGGATCCTGAACTCAACCAACTCATGGTCACTGCCTCCCAGATTCCCATTCACTTTTGCTTCCCCCACTAGTTCTACCCGGTTTGTGAGCAGCAGGTCAAGAAAAGCGCTCCCCCTAGTTGGCTCCCCTAGCACTTGCACCAGGAAATTGTCCCCTACGCTTTCCAAAAACTTCCTGGATTGTCTATGCACCTCTGTATTGCTCTCCCAGCAGAAATCAGGAAAATTAAAGTCACCCATGAGAATCAGGGCATGCGATCTAGTAGCTTCCGTGAGTTGCCGGAAGAAAGCCTCATCCCCCTGGTCCGGTGGTCTATAGCAGACTCCCACCATGACATCACTCTTGTTGCACACACTTCTAAACTTAATCCAGAGACACTCAGGTTTTTCCACAGTTTCGTACCGGAGCTCTGAGCAGTCATACTGCTCCCTTACATACAGTGCTACTCCCCCACCTTTTCTGCCCTGCCTGTCCTTCCTGAACAGTTTATAACCATCCATGACTGTACTCCAGTCATGTGAGTTATCCCACCAAGTCTCTGTTATTCCAATCACGTCATAATTCCTTGACATCACCAGGACCTCCAGTTCTCCCTGCTTGTTTCCAAGGCTTTGTGCATTTGTATATAAGCACTTGAGATAACCTGTTGATCGCCCCTCATTCCCAGTATGAGGCAGGAGCCCTCCCCTCTCAGACATTCCTGCCTGTGCTTCCTCCCGGTATCCCGCTTTCCCATTTACCTCAGGGCTTTGGTCTCCTTCCCCCGGTGAACCTAGTTTAAAGCCCTCCTCACTAGGTTAGCCAGCCTGCTGGCAAAGATGTTCTTCCCTCTCTTCGTAAGATGGAGCCCGTCTCTGCCCAGCACTCCTCCTTCATGGAACACCATCCCATGGTCAAAGAATCCAAAGCCTTCTCTCCGACACCACCTGCGTAGCCATTCGTTGACCTCCACGATTCGACGGTCCCTACCCAGGCCTTTTCCTTCCACGGGGAGGATGGACGAGAACACCACTTGCGCCTCCAACTCCTTTATCCTTCTTCCCAGAGCCACGTAGTCCGCAGTGATCCGCTCAAGGTCATTCTTGGCAGTATCATTGGTGCCCACGTGGAGAAGCAGGAAGGGGTAGCGATCCGAGGGCTTGATGAGTCTCGGCAGTCTCATCCGTCACATCAGACCATTGTCTGCCATGGTTTTCACTCTGGTCCCAGTTTTGTCCTAGTACATGTGTCTTCTGGATCAGGGTCTGGACATGCATTATTGGTGTAGCAACCTGCATACTGAAACATATAGTACAGTGGCACTTCTGAATTGCAGAGTAGAGTCATGTTTAGATTAACACAGACATTACATCCTTGCTGCAGTACAGTAAATGGTAATCCTATACCTAACCTGAGCTATATATTCCAGGGAATTAATGGCTTGGAGTACTAGTAAATCCTCCTAAAAATCTTTCTTGGAGGAAAGAAAGAGGAAACAGGAAGTTCTCTTGTGCTTGTGTTTGAATCAGGAAATTCCTGTCTACAGCTACATAAATTTGTCTCATTAATGTGTTAAATCATGTGAAGTCTCTCTCTTGGGTTCATGGACAAGTGATTCACACTGGGAGACTTTTGTTTTTTTTGAAGAATTGTATATTTATGAGCACATCTCTGGGCTCTGAAGTTCAAGGTTTATTAGACCACTGCCAAATGATTAAATGGGTTTATTTTGTCAGAAGGAGACAATGTTTTATTGCTTTGCTCCATAAATTTATTTCTCTGATGCAGTAGAAGTGAGTTTGCCCTGAAAATTGGAGCTTGCATTTAGCTGCTTACAGTTGAGTGTAGTCCCCATAATAAATTTCTTGGGTCCCTTTTTTGGCCCTAGCTATGTCCCCTATCACAGTGGTCTGGCCTCATCAAGAGGCTGTGCACACTCCCCTCAATACTCCCAGAACCTGGGCAATATAGGGCTGAATTTGCAGTCCTCCCTTCATAAGGTTGTGCTAGAGAAAGAATGGCTAGAGTGCTTTGCCTTCTAACTATTCTGGACTGGGGTGTAGATACTCGGGTAATAATGATATTGTTACACCATGATCTGTCCAAATGTATATTTCTTGGATTGCAAACTACATAAGGACCATAATAGAGGTAGCATCAATGTATCAAGCTGGAGGGAATGTGTTGTAATGAACTGCCATGTTAATCCCATTTTAAATCTCTCAGTGATCTGGAAGAGGAATTAAACAGCATGTTGATGACAGCTGATCATCCTATGTAAGGAGGAGTTCTGAACATCAGTGCAAACAGAACTAATGTAAAGGGGGTAGAAAGGCTGGAAACATGGGCAGAACATCAGTGATTAACTAGAAAAAATGCAAGCTCTCATCTCTGGAGAGAGTTGAAATGCTTTGTATGGGCTTAATACCTCCCTTCCCCCACCTGTCCTGAAAGCAGTTATACAGAATGAAAATTCTGAGTAAAAGATAGCAAGGTACTGCTCCATCACAATGCAAAACCATGTATTAAAAAACAGGAGATGACGTTTTGGGCTGCGCTTGAAGAGGTAGGTATCTTATGACAAAGCATGGCGTCTATATGGCTTTGATGGGACTTCATATGGAACACTGAAAGAATCTAACTAGCACAGTATCTAAAGATGACAGCTTAGAGGGAGTCTGTAGATGAGCAGAAGGGATTAATTTGATTGTGTGTATGTGTGTTAAAACTTCACTAAATGACTCAAAGGATATATGAGTATACAAATGTTTTAAGAGTGTAAATACTAGGGATTGCAGAACTACTCATGATCGTATGACTTCTGTATGAGTTGAAGGAATGAAACTAAGAAAGCGTGCATGTAGACACTTATTTATTTATATTGTTTAGGAATGCCAGTCATAGACCAGGAGCCTCTTGTGCTTTGTAATGATCAAACTTGAGACAGTCTCTGGCCCAAATTGCTTATAATCAAAGTATAAAATAGACAGGCATGCTGAATGATAAGGAGATAGATCGTCTTCAGCTCTAATTTTCATAAATTTTGTCTAGTATATTAAACTATATTTGAGGGAGCTTTTTTATCAGTGTTAAAATGTCATTACTTTTTTATCAAGTTGATGAAGATCAGTACTAGGTTCTGAAATGTGAAATGTAATTAAATTTGTGGAAATTATTGTTCTATTGAAGATCATGTCTTTTTGGAATTTCCAACTCTTGGAATTTAGAGGGATGGGTATAAATGCCTAAAAACGGGGAGCTTGCATTTAAAATGTTGCTCAGTTACAATTCATAGTGGTGCTAGGCTCTCAGGGAATCAGAAGTCGCTGCTTTCCTATGAATTTCAGTAGTAGTAAATAAGTCTCTGGACATTTGTATGCAGTATGTCATGGGATTGTATAGATTGCTACAGTGGCCATTATATGAACTTCTTCCTGTTCCCACTAAACAACTCTCATTCAGTGTCTCTTCACATGTCGTTGGACAGTTTAGGCAGATATAGACAGTAAAACATCACTAGCACACTTCCCAACTATGCCTTACCTTGGTGCATGGTTGAAAGTCAAAAACCTGAGGTATGGTAATGATGTCACTTCGTTCTGAAGTGACTAGGGCTTACCCTTACTGGGGCCTTATATAATTTCAGCACTTTTGTAAAAACAGTTTTGTATCCCATGAAACCTATGAAGCTTGATACAGATGTTTGAGTTCTTTTTGTGTATAAAAAAAACCTGCCTATCCTTTGAAACCTTAGTTTCTCCTTTTTGTTTGTATGTGTGTGTACATATTGTACCTAAACATTTCTAAGAAATGTCTCTGCAGACATGAAAGCTATTTTTTTTTTCTGGCTCCATCCTCCATGTATGCTCTTGCATATGGAGGCTTTACTTTTGTTCATTCTTGCGTTTTTTTTTGTTTTTTTCCCTTAAGTAAAAGCCATTGAAGACTAAAAGCATATGTTTTGCTCTCTGTGTGCTGTAACTTAATCACCCAAAGACTTGCAGTCAATAGGAGAGGTGACTGGACAAAATAGATGCACTGAGAGTTTAGGAGCAAGAACTTCAGTTTCTACTTATTTCTGGCAAACTGCCAGCTGTTAAACTTGTTTTTAATATTTTTCGACAATTAAAAACAAGCTTCCTAAACTCTAGTGAATTTAGCTTACTTCATAATGTAACATTGGCACAGGACTACATTGTACCATCCTAGAAAATTACAATAAAAAGTAACTAATCGTGAACAGGGTATAATTTGTAGTAGAAAATAAATGAACACAGGTGAAAAATCATTTCAGTATTTTAAACTTGGAAGGAAATCCTGTCCTCTAGTCTCACGCGGATATAGCCATGAGCTCATCAAATCCTGGTTAAAAATACATGACCAAAATCCATATCCTTCTAGAAAGGTAAGGATTTGCTGTTTCCCCATTTTTTTTATTTGATTGATTCAAAAAGAGTTAAATCCCACATCCATATTATTCTGACAGTTTCTATTTAGCACGTTAACTACTGAATTTAGAAAGGACTCTGGATTACTTTCCAGTGATCTAAACTATACAGTAGAACCTCAGAGTTACGAACACCAGAGTTACGAACTGACCAGTCAACCACACACTTCTTTGCATACTTCCAGTTCCAAATCAGGCAGCAGGAGAAACCAAAATAAAATAAAAACAAGCAAATACAGCATAGTACTGTTAAATGTAAACTAGTATAAAAATAAAGGGAAAGCAGCATTTTTCTTCCACATAGTAAAGTTTCAGAGCTGTATTGTCAGTGTTCAGTTGTAAACTTTTGAAAGAACAACCATAATGTTTTGCTCAGAGTTGTGAACACCCTACCCTTCCCAAGAGATGTTCATAGCTCTGAGGTTCTTCTGCAAAATGCTTTCAATCTAAAGATGGTAAACAAGGAAAGATGTACTAAATTCCACAGTGCTTTGCAAAGACACAGTAAGCTTTCTGCAAAGCTGGAGCTCCTACTAGGAGTGCAAATAGGAGTTATTTTATAATAGATTTTTTTAAGCTTTTCCTATTGCGCAAAAAACAAAAGTTCGTTGTCATTTGTACGTTTGTTGCTGTCCCTCAGGATAAATGGGCAATCACAAATGTAAATGTCTGTCAACATTTTACCACAAATTATTCTTGGACTCAACTACCTGCCAGTGTCCTGACCCGTTCTTGAGTGCTCAATTTAGGTACAACTTTCCAGTGATATGGAGAAGTCCTTAAAGTCCAACTCACAATATTGAAATCCTAGCCTGCCCTGTTGAAGTCGGAGCAACCAGAATTTCACCCACAGTGCTTAAGCGTATATATGTAATGCAATGGTTCCCAACCTGTTCCACCGCTTGTGCAGGGAAAGCCCCTGGCGGGCTGGAACAGTTTATTTACTTACCGCGTCCGCAGTACGTCCCTTGGCCTGCACTGCTTCCAGCAGCTCCCATTGGCCTGGAGCAGCAAACTGTGGCCACAGGGAGCCGTGATCGGCTGAACCTGCAGACACAAACTAGCCTGGCCCACCAGGGACTTTCTCCGCACAAGCGGCGGAACAAGTTTGGAAACCACTGGTGTAATGTCTTGGGGGGGGGGGGGGGGAAGAATACCAATAACACTTTTAAATGGCTTAAACTCTTTCAAAATTAGACTTTTTTTTTCATTCACATACAGAGTATGATATAGTCTGTGTAATAAATTGGGCCTATTTTATGGTGCCCTCCTCCTGCCTGACCAAGATTTATTCTGCTGGTCAGTTCACTTCCTGGGTGAAGCCATGTCTGTGATTTCTCAAGGAATCTGGGGAAACTATCTTCAGCTGGGATAGGTTGGGGTTTTTTTTTTTAAATTGAGTCGTCTTAACCAACACAATTTCCACCACTTGCAGATTTTTACTTCAGAGTCTGTGCAAGCACAGCAGTCCCTTCCCCAGACCGGTCTCTCGCAGCAGCAATTCCCATAACAAGCTTTCCTGGCTCAGTCTCCAGCCCTCAAGGGCTTCCCAGACAGTCTCCTCTCTTCTCTGTTTGGTTTTCTGGAGCAGTTTATCTCAGCAGTAGCTTCAGGGGCAGTTCATTGGGAGCACCACCACAGGTACCTCCAGTTATTGCAGATTCCCTTCTTACAGCCCTCTTTTATAAGGGTTGGCTAATTTAAATTGCATCTTTTCCCCAAGTGCAGGAGCTGGCTTATCAGACAGCTAATCCAGGCTAGGATTGCCACGTTTTTAATTTCTGATAACTGGACCCTTGTGCCTCCGCCCCCTACTAGGCCTCTTTTCTTGAGGCCTCACTCCTCTTTCTCTCTCTCCTCCCCCCTCCCCCATTGTTCACTGGATCATCTCAAGGAGCCTGCCTGTCTGTAGGTAGGAAATGGCCCTGGATGATGGTTAATGAGCCGGCAGCTCCTCCCAACCTGTAGTAACCAAACTTTTGGTTTGGGAGCCATTTAGGGTTGCCAGATCCCCTTTTCGACCAGACTTTCTGGTCAAAAACAGGGCACCTAGCAACCCTAAATGGCACCCAGACACGGAAGCCAAAAACTGCAGTGTCTGGGTAAAACCCGGATGGATGGCAACCCTATCTAGCACAGGTAACACTCCTTTGGGATTACCCTTATTACTTCACAGTTTGGGGGTAGCCTTATTGGCACTGGCTTTGCATGTTTGGTAAAATTCTCTCATGGCATTGTTGCTCAGAGTAGCACAGCCATACGTGAACTCTTTATGCAGCACCATCAGATCTGTGTAGCCACACTCCCCTTGTCCTAAGCACCCATTTGGCTTGCTAGAAAATAGTAGTACTGAGATACTTTTATCATCATTTCCAAATTTTCCACTAAACAGAGTCTCTTATCACACATGTACAAATCAGATTTCTCCCCTGCCCCAGAGCTGTAAATGGCACTAGCTTACCTGCAGATTAATATTGGGAGTGGAAGTGAGCAGAAAGAATAAGCATCAATGCAGAAGAGAAGCTGAAGTGTCTTCCCCAGATACATAATTTTATTGCAGTCCTGTATTGCTATTTGATGTGAAATTGATGATGGTGGGGCTATGAAGGAGCAGAGAAAACCAGTGTGTTTCATTTACTTTGTAGATTTCCAAGGTAACATACCATATGACTTCCTCCCCTCCCCCGGCCCCCCCATTTCCCTCGATAAGTGCCAAACTAGAAATGACTCACATTTGAGGCAAAACTGAATCCTTGAGCTTCTGCACTTGGTGGGTCATTTACTCAAGTGGAGTTGAACCACTTCACTTCCTACAAAACCTGAACACAAGAAAAATGTTGGTGATAAATGTTGGATTTCCTGCTTCCCTCTTTGCCAGACCTCACTTTAAAGAGCCTTGTGAGGAGAAGGTCTTTTTTTTTTTTTTAAACTGAAGTGTAAGGTTTCTTAATTCAGTCCCAGAGAGAGGAACAAAGATCTCAGTCAGACTAGTTTGTTTGCTTTCAGGTGGATAGAATCTAAACCAGAATGAGCATAGCCAGACACAAGAGCTTTTCAAGTATGCATCTCTATCCCCATCACTTTTTTTATTTAAGTGAGCCAACAAAAAAGACCAGTGTCTTCACTTTATTCAAGAACTGAGCCATAATTTTTGGAATGTGGCGAGTAAAGACTGGTAGCTCTTGGGTAGCTGCATATTCAGCTTCCAGGGAGAAGCTGGAGGACAGACTTGTATGCTTCAGTGAGTCATCTTGCTAATTGAGTTGTTTCCACTCTTAGTCATCTAGACTGCTGCTGATGGGGCAGGATTGAATAGCAGACAAATGGGGGCATCCTTTGGGCTCTGAGAGGGATTCAGGATAATTTTGGAAGAAAAACATTAGGCCAAAGTTTATACTGTTACACCCATGGTATATATGATTTGAAAGGAGTTGCACAGTTGTGAATATGCAGAATTTTTGTTCTTAACAACTGAAGCATACCATTGCTGCTTTCAGTGCATACCTTATGTGTGCATATTGGAAAACTGTACAGCTCACCGTTAAAGCGCTTATCACCTCATAGTACCTGAGATATCAAATTTACTTCCTCCTGTGAGTGTACTGCAGTGTGGATATTAAAAGGGTTAAATACAATAATTGCCATTATCACTTCAGGATGTAAGACTAACTTACAGTAGGTGGATACTGCTGGAGTACTTAGCCAAATTTTATAGGTTAAATTAGGTTGTTCTGCAACAAAATTACATATTGCTAACTTTCCCATCATTTTAAAAGTGCATATATGTTGGATGATGAGGGAAATCCTGAGCAGATTATTGCTTTTCAACCTTTAGAAGCTAGTTTATGTATAGACCTAAAGCAGTGGCTAAAAATCTGTTTTAACAGTGTAAACTGTCAAGATCACATGAGTCTCGATTTTAAATTGAGGTTTTATTGTGGGAATCCTGGCAGCTGAATTATCCTCTACCAAAGGCAGAAGATGCTGGCACTTCACCAGTGGGTACCCCAGTGAGTGGGGTATGCAGGATGTGTCTTTCATGTGTCAGTTTGCAGAAGTTCAGGAAGTTCCTTTACATGAATCAAAGTATTCCACTATGGAGCTTTCTTCAGTGATAAAATACCTCAAAACACTGACAATGTATTTGGCAAGAGCAGTTTATATACTGGAATGCAATATATTGTAATCTTTCTGTATCTAGGTGACTGGCGCATCATTGGGAATCCTATAGTAGATCAGGTGCAAAACCTGTGTGCTTTCAGGACCCCATAACTTTACAATAAATAAGTTAAAATAAGCTAAGGCACATTTATTTGAAAAGACCCATACAAAACTTTAGATGTAGGCTGGGTTTTCCTCCAAATTGTTGTCCCTCAAACTATTTTGTGTGTTGTGTTTATGCTAAAGCACATGCCATTCTTTTTAGCATTGCAAGATCCACTATCACCACATATGTTCAAATCTTTGGAGCAGGGACAGTCTTTGTATTTGTTTTAATCTAATCTATGGTATGGTCTCCTACTAGTCATAGCACTTTTTCAGCATGCACCATTCTGAAAAGATCCTAGTATATAACCTCACCTGTTCCCCTGAAGCCTTCTAAAATCCTTGCTTATTAACTCAGAACTCTCTTGAGAAAAGGGGGGAAAGTAGCCATCTGTTTTTCCCCCCTTCATCGCTCCAGTGACTTCTGCTCAGGTGTAGTAACCTCCCTGCATCCGCTGGCTTGAGGCTCTGCAGCCTCTAGTGAAATCCCTACATGGACTGAGTAGCAAGTAGTGGGGCCGTAATACAACTTCCTCTCTGTTTGTTTGGAAATGCATTCTGTCTGTGCCAGCTAGTTCATAGACCATAGAATGGGGCCTGGAGATTTGTACTCTGGCTGTCAGATTGAGGGCATCTAAGCGGAAGATTCCTGGACCTCAGTTGGCTATATAGGTCTCACACTTCAGATTGACCTAGTTTTGATCTTTCATTTACAAGTTGCAGTTGCGCTGTGTTTATCTGATGGTGAGGGTGGTTCTTCCCTACCATTTCTGGCCTTTGTAGCTACACACTGACAGAAGTCTGCTGCCATGTTAGCTGAAGAAAAAGTCTTCATGTAGGAGATTCTAAAGCAGTGTAACAGTTGAAGTGAGTGCTTATTGTGGGCATAAAGAGGTGCAGGTTATTAAGATACCCATAGTGGATTGCAGTGAAAAGGGTGTATCTGTCCCATTTCCCCCAAACACACCTCAATCTTGTGAATTCTACAAGACAAGAAATAAGTTTCCAGTGGTGAATGTACAAAATCATACTCCATCCTTTTGGTTTAAAACAATGCTTAAATGTCTTACAGATGGCTGGCAGAACTGCTTGGTTAATATTAACAAGTTCCCCCAATATATTTCAATTATACATTCTTCTGATGAAGAAAAATGTGACAGTCCCAGTTCTAACAGCAAATGACAGGTATTTAACTTTCTAGTGCTAGCTGAGTTAAGTTCCCATCTTTCATTTGGAAGATGGGAACTACCTGCAAGTGTGAAGCCTGAGGTTAAAAGCCTCTGGAACCAAAGTTCCAGCATATACTCTTAAAACAAGATCTATTAATTGAGCTTAAATTGTCTTCCAACCCATAAAGAAGAATAAATGGCCCTTAAAGGGAGCCAGATTGTTTATTGGATATAGTGATTTTTACCTTAATTGGATAATTCTTGAGTTTAGCTCTTTGGTTTGACACTGAGCTGTCTGGCAGCTGAAGTGCAACTGTTCTCTGTGACACTGTTACACTGTGAGCCCTATTGGTAATTATCTTTGCAAGAGGTTTATAATAAATTGGAATGGTTGAAGAACATAGGTCTCCTGGAAGACTTTTTTCCCCCTTGATGGATGTTCTGTAAAGTTAATTTATACATGCTGCTGCCGCAGATGTTAGTCATTTAGAGCATGCAATGTTGGCGGTATGCAGGCATTTCAACATAAGAAGCGTGGCGCATTCATAAGAGGCAGAATTTCAAACTTGCTTCTATCCCATTAGTTCTTCCTGTATAAAGAAATTCTTAATGGAAGAAAAGTTCCTAAACTTCATGAAGATCTGGAATCCAAGTATATTTAAAACTTTTCCTTATGATGTGAATTTTCAAATATCCTGCCAAGTGTTTTTCCAGTTAATTAGCTTCCAAGGTTAAGTGGCCTAGAGTGTAATCCCAATCCTTCCTCCTTGACTTTGATTACTTTTCTGTTGTAAAAATTTCTGTATTACATCCTCTAATTTTAAGGGATGCATTGGTTTTAAAATCCCAGGCTCTAATCTGGGCAGCCAAACAAATCAAGATATATTTAATAAGAAAAATAGTTGGAGCTCGGGGTGAGAATTGAATGAATCAGAAGGTTGGAAATGGGCTTACGCACATTTTTTCCTTGGGGTTACTTGTTCACTAATCTATCCCAGATCAGTTGTGCTAGAAAATCATTACTATATGGTGGTTTGCTGTTGTGTATGAGTCTTATTTAGTCTTATTCCAGTTTCTAGTGGACCAGTGTCCATATCATGGAAACCACAGTTCAAGATAATTAGTTGATTTAATGGTTTCATAGTCTAAGCGGAGAGGCTAAAGAATTTATGGGCATGGGTATTACCATCTCACTCCTAGAAATATTCTCTCAAAGGTGAGAGAGCTAGTGCTAGCTTGGAGGTGTGGATAAATTTGAACCTACAAACAATGACTTCTTTCTCCAGGCCTTTCAGGCTGGCACATTTTCCGTGGGCAGTAATACATAAAAGTAAAACTTCTTTATTGTACGCTAAATTTTAGAGTTGCCAATCTCAGCAGTGTCCTTACTGAAAGTAGGATGTAGTAGATACATTCATACTAGCATACTAACCTCAACTTATTTTTGCTACATACCTCAAATGAGTAATGCATTGACTTTCTTTCCAAATCAATAAAAATGGAAAGAGATGTCCCTAATCTTTCGCACTTATATTGGCAGTTTTCTTACAATACCTGTGTGGATCTAGGAGGGTGTGTGTGTGTGTGTGTGTGTGTGTGTATGTTCTGAAATACTCTCTCTCTCTCTCTCACACAATTTGTGCCAGATTATTCCTCGTGTGCAGTTCTGGTGGTGAAAAGATGAAAAACCAGGTTTAATCTGCTATGGGCAGTCTTCTTGTGAAGGGGAATCCTCTGTGTGGCATAGTGTACTAGTTGGGGGGAGGGAAGGGGAAGGGAAGAGTGCTGAAGCACACTGCATCCAGGTGACCCTCGACTGAAAGAGTAGCTCCTAAGAGGCCATTGCAGCTGATGTAGGATAAAGCAGCCTCAGTGCTGGCCAGCCTACTTCAGAAAGCTGAATAGGCCTCCAACTGCCCCTGGGAATGGGGGAATGCCAAGGTGGTCTAATATTACCCTTGTCTCCTTCATATGGTCCTGCATCAAGAATAGCTCAACAGAACTTGAGGATCTGGCCCATAAGACATTTTGTGAATTGTCTTGCATCAAGCCCCTAGTACATGAAGCATATTTAATATTCACTTTCTGCTTTTTCAATATGTCCAATATGCTAAAAATGAACAAAGCAAACTTCTGTATTTAACAAAACTTGAGTTCCCTTGTGTGAAAGAGAGTGAAACTTGTTTCAATAGATACACAGAGAGATCACGGTATAAGACTGAAATAAAGAGTGTTTTTTACCAGATATCCTCTCCTTTAAGAAAACAAAACTAAGGGTGGTGAGACTAAAGTTAAGGTTAAAAGAAACTATTTAATAAAGAACATATGGGGGGGAAGGTTTTGAGAGGGGCTACTTCTTCTGTTAGATTTATTGTACCTAGTTTGCCAAATACTAATGTGTTTAGACAGGTTCCAGAGTTTAATGTACTGTATCTCATCTGTCTGATATATAATATCAATATATGGATGGATGACTTTTATGCAACAGCAACAGATGAGCATTCTCAGAAGGTCATAAGAAAATTTAGGTGCAGCCTCTCAACTTCGTTGTGGGCACCTAGCACTGCTTTTACAGTGTTAAAATCTAATAACCACTGGAAAAATACTTGGAGCAGTGAGAGTCAAACCAGGCAGGAAAGCTACACTGGAGTGCTTCCAGCAGGGATTCTTGGGTGGAATGCCCTCCAGATAGAGTGATACCTAAGGGAGGAGAGGCAAGGGATCCATTACATAACTTCCATAAGAATATCAGACTAATTCTTTGGGAATTGGAGCTCAAGACTCTGAGGGACAAAATTGGTCTCTAGCGTTTCTCTGAGAGTTGAATGGGAATTGCATCTCAGCAGACATTTGCTGCTTCTGGATCCTCACATGCTGTATTGGATCTTCCCAGTTCCCCATATCCTCTGTCTGCTCCATGCTTGTTACTGCAATTGAAAAGCCTCCCTGGCTTCATTTTAAATACATCTGTTGTCAATAGCATCTACTATCATTCATTTTGAGTAAAACTGAATGGCGGAGAGAGCATCACAAATCATTCTTTAAACTACTTATAAAATGTCTTTTGGGACCAAACCCAAAGATTTATTGACTATTTCTAGGCGATATATGAAAAAAGACGGTGACAGAGGAACCCATAAGACTAGCTACGGTTCTCTAAATCAAAGCGGGATATAAATGGCAAAGATGGATCATGATGATCATTCGTTTTCTGTTGTACAAACCTTATGGTAAGCATGCATGAGAATGGAAATACCTTGAACAAATCTAATTTACATGATTTTTGTCAGCAGAAAGTAAGAGGGGAAATAATCCATAGGTGAAGACACACACATACACACACACACGGCCTATGAGGATACTGTCAAGATATGTGAGAATAAATCTACAAACTCTTAATGTTGCAGTCCTCTGTTTAGGGACAGACTGTTTCTAGCTTGTAATATTGGGGTTTTTGACTAATTATCAGAACTGCCTGTAACAAGTTTCTGGAGAGCATTTTGCCTTTCCATCTATGAGAAGCAATCACCTTGATTTGTTTATGGTGACTAATCTTAATTCTGTCATATGTTCTAAAATTTTATAGTGAATTTTCCTGCTGAAAAGGTGCATATTAGTGTAAAGTTAAGTGTTGTTCATGGCAGTTCATACAAAACTTTATTTTGGGTGAATTTTCAACCCAAAAATCTGTATATTGACTTTTGGGATTGAACAAATCCAAAATAAACTGATGGCTCTTTTTTTTTTTTTTTTTTTTTTTTTTAAGAGTACTAGTTCTTGTATTTCACACGTGGATATATGCATGCGCTCCATGTGCAGAGACTGGATGTTAGTCTCCATTGGTCCAGGCATATGCAGCTGCTCTTCTCGTGCACTGAACTGAGTGCATAAAAGGTGGGGCAGACTGATGCCTCTCCAGTTCCTTCTTACCACTGTGTGGCTTGCTTTCGAATTCTCAGTGTCTGTTTATGATCTTCCTCTACTTTCAGTATCTAAATACAAATAGTAAATAGTTAAAAGTAAGTCTAAACTTAAGTGTTTTAGTGTGGTTTATAGCTAGTTTAATTAGTTCTCCCTGCTTTGCTTCTCTCCATATAGAGTCCCAGGGTTTAAAAACTGTTTCTCCTGCCCCCGCTCCTTCTCCATCAGCAGTGAATACCAGAGCTGCCTTTACTGTCTTGGAGAGGCTCACATAGCCACCAAGTGCAGCATCTGCTGCTCTTTCCCTCCTCCAACTCCTGAGGAATGAGACCTCCATCTGTGGAATCACCTCATGTAGAAGGCCATGAGCCCCCAGTTGGATCCACACAAGTGAGATCCCAATGTACAACAGCCTCAAACTGCAAGCAGCACCCCTCTGAGCATGAGCTGCAGAATAGTGGCCAAAACAGCTAAGCCCTGGAAACCCTCTCAAGGGTAGGGGGCATGGCCATAGGCTTAAGGATAGATCCCCATCCAGGTCTGCCTCTTAAGAAAAAAGGATCCCTCCTCATCTCAGTTTATCAGATGAGTCCTCACACATGGGTCCTAAGGAATTAGGTCTGCACGGATCTTCTCTCCAAGGTGAAAGGCACAAAGGAAGAAGGATCCAATAGTACCAGCTCTGTCCCAGCACACTTCAACTGGGATCCTTTGAGTACCAGATCAATGAATGCCCTGGATCTGTCTGTCCCAACCTCAGGGACTCCGAACTCCAGAAAATACTGCAATCTTTGTACCTTAAGAGGATATTTTTGCTCTGCCTTATCCACAATCCCCTCTTATTGGGCCCAGTCCGTAGAGACATTTTCAGTGCCAGAAACCACTTTGAACAAAGATCCTCCCCTAGTGCATCCACAGATTGGAGCATTCTTCCTCCAGATCTCCACCTGTAGAACAGGAGCTTACCTTTTCACAGGATGAATTCATTGACCCAGAGAAGCCACCCCCACCCTCCCCCAAGCAAAAGAAGCCTGGACAGAATCCACAGGAGATCTTGGAGCCATCCTCCCCCTCCTGGTTATGACCACCCAGGGGACTGCTGGTACCCTAGACCTTGCCCCCTCCCCATTTCCCTAGCTGGTTGATCTTTCCTTTCTACTGGCCTTACTGGGCCCCATGGGATCTGTATAACAGGCAAACCAAATCCATGCAATAATTGCACCACCCTCCTCTTCCAGCTGGCTCCATTGGAGTTTGCAAAGGAAGACGTCAAACTGAACTCCCATCCTTCCCCTCTGCTTTGGATCTTATCTGATCCACAGTCCGAGAAGGAACTGAAGAGGCATCGGTCCACACTACTTTATGTCCTTGGGTTGGAACATGAGGAGAGCAACTGCAGATGTGCGGACCAATGGACGCTACTTGCTACAAATCTCCTGTCTCAGGTGCATGAAGCACACATGTACCCATGAGTGGAACACAGATAGGGACCACACAACTTGAGAAACCGCCAGTTGAGGTTACTTACCTGTCATTTTTAACTAAATCACACTTAAATGCAAAACAATAACTCTGTCCAGGTTTGGTCAATTCTTGGCTTGGCCTCGATAAAAAGGTTTATGAATCTTTTTGAAAGTTCCAGTGACATACTCTCTCTATGTTTAGAGTTTTGGAAAAGTGTTTCACATATCTACTCAGACTAGTGTAATAAACCCTTCATGGTCTGGGTCTTGTCATTTTTATAAAGACTTCATTTCTTCCAGTGTAACAAGCAATTGACATTAACTGGTTTTCTGGAGATCTGTTCATCTCGGGATAGTATGGACCTTTTTAGTCTCGAACTTTTGACATTAAAATTCATCTCCACTCTTTGCTCTGATTCTGAAAAGGCTTTATGCAGGTGTTCAACTGTATGCCCTGTGAACAGCCCCACTGAAGTCAAAGGGACCGCTTTGTAAAGTTGGGTGAGTGCAAATGTTTGTGGAATTTGGAGCCTCAGTCTGGGAGAGATTGAACCTAGGTTGATCTCCACTGCATGTTGCAAAGTATATTTTTCCACTCACTTTTTAGAGGTAGGGTAAAGTGAGTAGGGTCTCATCTTTTGTGTCATGGAGAATGTTGTAGTGTTGAAAGTCAATGAACGTTTTTTGCAAAACGAATCAGTATTTATTACTGTAGTGCTGAGAAGCCTCAGTCATGGACAGTAAGGATAGGCGGCATGTTGTAAACTGAAATGAACAAATACAAATGAAGAGGGATCCCACTCCATGTAAACTAGTTGTGAGCCCTGTAGTGTTGTTGTGAAGTAACTTAATGATTCTGCTGTAGGGATTGCAACCTTGGCAGGTCATTTGAGTCCATGTGGCCTGAGCACTTCCTTGCAACAGTTTAAGGCTCGGATGGAACAGTAGCAGGCAAAAAAAAATGTAAAAAAATGTGACTCTGGGCTTTTGGCCATACACAGGGTAGAAGTTGCTTTTTGTTTGTAATTTTTTTAAAATTAATATTCAAAATACTTCTGACTCCTTGGTAACAGAAATACCACCTTTATCTCCAAATGGGGCTTGCTCTTTTGTCAGTAACACATGTGATCTGATTTGTTCAGCATGGAACATCTTGATTATGGTTGACACCATAACCTCAAATGGTACTCGCCTCCTTGGGCTTCATTAACATACTTCTTTGCTAACCCAGTACATGTACTTGACTCAGAGGGTCTATGTTGTGGAATGGCTTTTCTCCCTTTTTTTACAGATGGGCATCTGAATATTTTTCCTCCAAGGCAGAAACCTATAATAGACCGAAAACTACAGTGTGAAAAGAGAATAGAGTTATTTCTGGCTTAATTATACAGCCATTAGGCTTCCTGCATTAATTTCTTTTCTTGGAGATGGTGTGTTCAACAGGGAAGGGAGTCTGTGTGTCACAATGGCTGTTTCTTCCCCTGATTATTTTGTTCAAAGGAATATCTTCTTGTTCACATGCTCATTTACCTCTTGACACTGAGTGTAGTGTACACACACTGTCAGTGTCTTTCCATCAGTGTTTGTAAATCTGAATGTAGGAGAGTGCTCTTAGTGTGAGCTATAATTAACAGTAATTAAGTAATATAGCTAGGAAGCTGTGCATTGGAAGTGGATTGTGCTAAAATCTACCATAGGGTAGCCCTCTGGGAGCAGCCATGACCTGGTGAAAGCCTGGGGTGTTGCTCCATTAGCAATGCATGGAGAGGTAAATTCTGAAAGGGCTTCTAGGAACTGACTCTTCCCTTGCAGAAGAGGTAAAAAGGAAAGAGGTGAATTTGCAAGGTGAATTTGCACAGGATCAAATATGAAGCCTGGCTTTAAACAGACCTCTATTGTTGTGGCTTCAGATACTTGAAGGTACAAGTATTTGCCAAATATTGTGGACTGGGCTCACTTTTCTTGGTGTGATTGGTCACCAAAATCTCATGGTATCCTTTCCGCTCCTTGATTGGATGACCATCTTTTTTTTTTTTTTTTTTTTAACAGTAGGAGAATAGCGAATGAAAACTAGGGTCCAGGTTCATGTTTTAATCACAAAGGCCTTTAAGCTGTGAGAGAACCTATTCAAAGCTACTTAATATCTAACAAGTGACCATCTTAGATGGTTCATAACCTTCCTGATGCCTGATCTTTCAGCCCCTGAGTGGTAGTGACACAGGAAAGCTGGAAGGAGAGATCCATTTCTGCTTGCTGTTCAGGGCAGTTTTTACACTGCCTCAGCCTTTGCAAAGCAGTGTGTGCAAATACCTCTTAACCCACCTGCATGTAATCCTGGGCTCTTCACTGTAGATGAGGGAATTCACTGAACCTCCATCAGTGTGTAGCAACCATTAGTCCTAAACATAAAGGCATTCTCTCCCAGCCTCTCATGCAGCTTGGGTTATAATCTAGCAGGGTTTCAAGATACAGGACTACACTGATTCAGGTTGTCATGCTGTCTGGAGTGGTTCATGTCTGAGAGTGCCAACCTCTGGGCAGACTGTCAAAAAGCAGATAAGACACCCCAAAATTGGTGGTATATTCTGTAATTAGATTTCACCAATCCAATACAGTGATCACATTTGTTAAGTCTTAACATGGAGTTGCAACCCCCTTGGGCCCTCCAGTCTACCTTGTCTCTGAGGCAAGGTAGGCTTCATGGTAAATGCTCATTTGCACCAAAAATCACACCATATTCAGGTTGTTCTCGGTCCCAAGAGACCAATCACTTACCCAGATCCATTTGAACCTTGGATCTCTCACCCAAGATGACGCTGGCGGCCAATCCTATAGTAAACTAAGAATTCATTAACTAGGAAAAAGAAATGAGTTATCTACAGCTTAAAGCAGGCAACATAGAAACACAAATAAGCTACAGTCTGTGGTGCCAAATGTGACAAAAATGTAATAATGTGTTCATTGAATGTCTTTCAGGGCTAACCCAGGTTGAACCTGGGGATCTTTGCTTTTGTTTCTTAGTTGCAGCCCTTGTTCAAACAGCAAAGAGAACCATTTCCTCTTGTGAAAATCTTTATATACCTTTCCTCAAGAGTTCAAACTGATGGGATGAAAGCTCCTGCATGTAACTTCTTCAGGGGTGGATGGGGTAGTTTTTGTCCTACAGTGGCCCATTTAGTCTTGATAGCCCTTCTAGCTTGGCAGGGGAACCACTCTTCCTGCTTAGGTTCACAAGTTCACAGAAGGCATTTTTACAATTATAAAGCAAAACTTTCATATTATCTTGTAGCATAGAATACAGAAGTTCCAAGTAAGATTAATGCATGCAGCAATTTACAAGCATTTTAAAGAGTTTAAACACTAAACAATTTTTTACAAATCTAACATCCTATCTCAAACAATAGTAACACATACAGGTGAACTGGTCTGGTTTCCAGCTAATTTGTCAGTGCTTAGCTGATGCCTACAGACTTGGCATGAGCTGGCACCTGGTCTACCAGCATCACACAGGTGTTTACAACACATCCATCTACCCGCAGGCAAAGATCCCCAAATGTCATTTGAGTTAATCTTACCCTGAAATAACTTACCCAAATCCTTGACTTATTCCCCATGGGACTGCTATAACTCCAAGCCCTGGACCAGACTTGATTGTGATGCCTCTCATATGATGGCTCTCACTCACTGAGTCATTCTGTCTGCAAGCACCAACTTTCACACCATTTGCATACAGAAGATAGGCTTATTTATCAGGAAGCCTCTTTCAGTGAAAAGAGAAATGATTTCAAACTGATGATAAAGGGTAAAAATAGCACTGGTTAATAGTTTACTGATGGATTTCAGAGAAACTGCATCCAAGGCCTAGTCTACATTAGAAAAGGCTTATTAGTATAGCTATAAATTAATGGCAAATCCTCCCAGCTTAGGCACAGATATTTAACTGGCAAAAGAAGTGGTGTTGCCTCAGTTTCTACCTGTTCCTCGAACAAAGTACGTTATTGTGACAAAAGCACTTTTTGGTTGGTATAACTGCATGTACATAGCACTTTTGGTGGTATAGAAATGTCCTTAAAAAGACCAAAGACACTCCAATAACTGGTTGGATTTTTTTTTGGTGTGGATCTCTTCCAGTTAAGAGTAATGAAATCCCTAGGTCTGTATTTTCTTCTTGGTAAAGGTGGAAGAGAAGCAAATATATTTCTTTTGACAATTAGCTGAATCCTACAAAATGAGAACTGAACTTCGAAGCTTGATAATACCTCAAAGTCTGAGGCGTAATGCCATCAGTCACCACGTTCCCAGTTACCTAAATCTGGCTAGACTTGATTCCTCCAAGTATTCTTTTTAGTATAGTGGGGGATTAATCAGATGCTACTTTTCACTAAGGGTAGTATTTGGTAGTCATCTCAAGGGAACACTGACAAATGTTCGGGGTAGCCCCTGGGAGCAGGATACAGAATATCCGTCTTCAGTGTAGTCTTAAACTTCAGTTTCTAGTATACAGAATTTCAGTAAATCCAAATATGACTTCCCCACCACCCTGGGTCATCAGAGAAGGGTAATCTCAGTATAGCAGGTACTGGCCTCTCCAGTACTGATGAATGCTACGTGATGATGGTAGGAATAGTCGTCATCTCTCATGCTTTGATGTGGATCATCCATGAGAGGTCACAGTTGAGCTATAAAGTCTTCCAGGAAGTGTAGAGATGCCACACTTTCTGTACACTCTAGAGGCAGTCTTTGGGTTCTTGAGGCAGAAACAAAGCAGCCCAGGACAAGGCAGTCACAGGCTCCATCTACACAGAGGAATAGGAAGATTGTTACCTCTTTCTATACAGAGCTCCTGTTCATAATACAAGGCTTATCTCAACCCTGGTCTTTTCATCAAAAATGTGCTACAGCTGTGGCATGTGCAGCCACTGTTGCATGTTCTCCTGTCAGGGGTAGCTTCTCTGAGACCTAGAGGCGTTCATGTCCATATTTTGCAGTAAGAATCCTCTTCCCATATCTTCAGAAATGGAATCCAGGTTTCTGAGCATCCAAAGCACTGGCCTTTACTAATTTAGCTCAAGTAAATCTCTATTAGCTGCTAGTAGTAATAGGTTCTTATCCCCTGTGGACCATCCGTTAGAGAACACATGACACACTTAGCTAGCTTGATAAACACAGGCTGTTGTGCAATACCAAAAGCAGTATTTCTAGGCAGTGCAAGTGCTTGTAGCAAGAATGTGCTATTGGACTCAGGTTAAAGAGAGTGCACAGATTGGCAAGGAAATGCTATCCAAATAGATAATTCTGATAGACAACCTCTATCAAATGCTAACAAATGCACTTTAGACAGCACTTTCCATAGTAATATAGGCTGCCCGGAAAACAACAAAACAAATATACGATGAACAATATAGGACCATATTTCTTCTCTGAAGAAATGTCATGTAGCAGTAGCTTGGTGTCCTTTCTCATAATTCTGAAATACAGCCATGTAAGGCAATCCTAGGGTAATGTTCAGAGGGAGTATTTTAGGGCTTGTTTGTGTTCATTCAGTATGCAGCAAGATGAGGTGTAAATCTACAGTTCACTAGTGTGCCAGTTCCACAATGCACATTACCCCACTCAAGTGTCAAAGTGCACTAGGGAATTTTCAGTGCAGGGGCCACGTGGACAGTTGGTGCATGGCATGCAGTGTGCTGTAGATTTATACCCCAGGCTCTCTTAGAGAAGCCATCAGTGTGTTTAGCACAAGTTTTCACCTGGGCGCCCATGAAACACAAGATTTGAATCCTGGCATTGTCAACACAGTTCTTCACTAACTCCATATTTTCCTGCCTCGAAGGTTGTGTGGCTTTCAGACCAGACTGAAAACCAAGCTCTTATCTCTCTCTTGTATGGAAATCCAAGACAACATGGCTTATTTTGTAAGAGTAGGGTTTTGTTCTGGTTTCCTTTCCCATTTGTTTTCCACAGTCTGTCTGCCTAAATGCTTCTCTCCTCTCCAGAGGTGGCAGCTCTTCATTAAAATGACTTTTGATTTTTATTTCTAACCCACATCTCTTTACATTGTGGATACTATAATATATCTTTACACAAGTGTGCTGGGCATGTCCCTGCCCCCAATGAGCTGCCATTTTAAAAGATGCAATTGAAAGGCTAGAAACACACACCAGGAAGAGGGTGGAGAAGAAAATATCTCAGTAGATGGTTTAGTTAGGCAGATATGTCTAGGTGTTACAAATTTTGTTTAAATGTAAACAGTCTTTCTTTAATAAATGTATGATATGACTTTTTGGTGGAGGGCTATTTGGACATTTACTTTTGAATCTAAGATCTAATCCCCTTCTGTCATGCTGAGATGTGAGAGGAAGAGAACAGAACTAGCACTAGCATTTTGGGGCAGGCTTGGGTAAGTCTGCGTTCCCCAAACTGGAGTCTGCAGACCTCCAGGGGATCTGCAGGCCCCGCTGATCAACTCCTTCTCCACCCTCCCAGCACCTCCTGCATGCTGGGGAACAGCTGTTCCCTAGTGTGCAGGGGGGTGATGGGAGGGAGGGGGAGAAGCGTGGATGGGGCACACTCAGGGAAGGGGGTAAGAGGCAGGAAAGAGGTGGGGTGGGGTGTGGCTTTGGGGGAAGGAGTGGAGTGGGGGCAGGGTCGAGGGCTGAGCAGGGGGTTTGGAGGGGCCTGACAAATTTTAAATCAAAATAGGGGTCCTCGGGATGCTAAAGTTTGAGAACTGCTGGTGTAAGAAGTTCATGACTTCAGGCAGACATCAGTAACCCACATGGAGGCAGCAGGGGAGAGTTAGAAAGCTGGGTGGGTTGGATGTACTTGTCGGTAAGGGGATGTGAGAGGGTCTTATCTGGCAAGAGGGTTTGGATGCTTGTCAATGGGGGCCCAGATGATTTAGAAGCATAAATCTTTTAGAAGTGATTTAGGCACTAAATTTGCCTAAATCCTAATATGCTTTAGGCTTTTAAGTGCCAAATATACTTGAAATGAGACTTAGGCTCCTCATCAGGCATTGCAATGACGAGTGCTGCAATGCCTAAATATCTTTAAAAATCTGGGCCTGGGTGACTGGGTAAATTTCAGAAACTGGTGGAGAAAATGAACAAAGTTGCTGGTCAATATAGTCCCAAGTCCATCTTTCAGGGTGGCTATGGGTTGTTGTAGGTGAAAGCTGTAAGGGGTACTGACCGACCAAAGCTCTCAGAAATGTAGGCCCTGGCATGGTTTTAATCCTGATGCCTTTTTAAAATTCGTCCCAGTGCTTGGAAGTGCTGTATGAGGCTCCTTCTCTCCTTTTATTTCTTCAGATACTGGCACCTATCCAGCCTCCAATGTGACCCCCCGCAACAAATTCACAGTCCGAACAGGAGTGTGAATGCAGTTACCTAACTTTTAGTTAGGGATGAATGGACCTTAAAATGTCAAGACTCCAGATATTTAAATCTGGAAAGTTTATCTAAAACAGCTGAGTCTACAAAAACAGGCTTCAGCACAAGTAGAGCTGTCTCAAGATTTCTAGCACCACTCGTTCCAATCTGGGCTGGATGTATATCTCATTATTATCTTCCAGTTCTGGTCTGAGCAGCAACTGGAGATGAAAAAATAGATAAGCAAGCATTCCAGAACTTTAAAGGTTTGATTATGGTTCCATTCTGTAAATGAGTGAATGTTTGGGGAGGGTAAGGGCAGTACTGAGGGATTTATGGGTACCAGTTTGTTCATTCCTATTGTGAATTCAGCTTCAGCAGCAGCTCTGCTGGCTTGAGCATCTTTCATGTTACTACTTCGGCTCCTAATTCATCACTAGCTGAATAGGAGCTTTTGGGCTCGTGTCAATAAAGCTGTAGTGGATGAGGAGCAAGGTTGTGAAGTGTATGTGAGGAGTCGTCTTTGCTAAAATTCTCTGGCAAACAGTTTGGGGCACTGGAGGGAAAAAGAGATTTAAAATTACCTTAGTAAGAGACGTGCTTTAAGGAAACGCACAGCTACCAACATTCCCCTGTATTGCTGCTGTGACATTTATCTTTGTTTCTTCTACACTAGTTAAGGGCTTTGTTTCAATAGCTGGGATTAAAAAAGTACTTGATTTAAGGGACAAAGTCGACCTTTTGTAAGGTTCTAATGTTTCAAGTACTGGTTTGGGATTTCAGTCTCCCTGCATAAAACAGATGTTTCACTATTTAAACAATGACATTTTAAAGTTTTATCAAAATAAAATTGAAGTGCTGCTATAAACCAGGAGCTTGGAAGAACTGTCTCTCTCTTGCAACTGCTTTCAGATAAGCGACCATTCTCTCCAGACCTAGCTCAGAGGTTCTCAAACTGGGGGAGGGCCCCCTTGTGGGGGTGAGCAATGTAGCCTGAGAAGCTTTAGAGGAAAAAAATTACTGCTCACATTTTACCCAGACCAATGAAGAACTAGCAAAGCTGATTCCTCCAGACATATTCCCCCAGATGCACTGTGCGTTTGACTCTAGATGGCACTGTGCATTTTGGCGGATTTCTGTTAAGCTTGTATAGCAATATACAAAGTCGTTGTCATCTATATGTTAATGCATTTGCTAGGATGCGGTGTGCACATTCAGTTGTAAGCATCATCCCAGTTTTGCTTTTGCTCTTATTATAATGGATTATTGGGTCTGTTTTGAATCAATGCCTAACTGTGTGTGGGGGGGGGGAACGTAAACTACTACTGGACCCAAAAAAGGGGGCAGAATCAAATAAGTTTGAGAACCACTGGCCTAGATGTAGCGATGGTGCTCCTGCTGTGTGCTGCCATATCCTCTTTTTACTGAAACTGTGTGTATAGCTATGTAATGTATACAGTTTGCAAGACTACAAGCTGCAGTGCATTAGACAGTCAAACCCTACAATTAGAAATACATGAGGCTTCTTTAAAAGAAAATGGGCCACATCTTAAACTGGCATAGCTCAATTTACTTAAATGTTGATATCATGATTTACCTCAGGTGAAAAATCTGGTCCATTGTGTAGAGCTATACTTAATCTCAGCAGATTTTTGCGTCATAGTAAATTAAAGGGAATTTAGGAGTATCCTGGTGCTCTAGAGTTTAAACTCATAACAAATATTACCTCAAAAGGGAGTTTTTGCATGTGTTGAGAATATTCCCACTCACTTGACTCTGTGGCAGTACTTCTGCAGTTTGTGTATCACTAGAGCTGATGAACCCCATTGAGAACTTTTTGTAGACCATTTTGTCCTTGTAGAACCTCAATTATGAACACCAGAGTTACGAACTGATCATTCAATCATGCACCTCATTTTGAACCAGAAGTACGCAATCAGGCAGCACCAGAGGACCCCCCCCCCAAAAAAGGCAAAGTACAGTACTGTGTTAAACGTAACCTACAGAAAAAAGAGAAGGTAGCATTTTTCTTCTGCAAAATAAAGTTTCAAAGCTGTGTTAAGTCAATGTTCAGTTGTAAACTTTTGAAAGAACAACCATAACGTTTTGTTCAGAGTTATGAACAAACTCCATTCCTGAGATGTTCGTAACTCTGAGGTTCTACTGTACATGTATAAAAATCTAAAATCTCTGGAATTTGAGTAATAAATGATTAAGCTCTATTGGTTTACTATTGAATGTACTATGTAATGTATAATGATCTTGGCACTGGGACAATTTAAAATACCACTTTGTAAAATACCATATAGCAAGGGGGGGAGGGAAGACTTTCAAAAGTTCTTAATTCCTATTAATCTTCATTTGAGCATCTTAAAGTGCTTTTAAAAAAACTGATGAATTTAGTCTAACAAAATCCCTGTGAGGTACTTAATATAACTCTAGTTAAACACTTTCCAGATTAAACAAGTGGCCAAATACGTAAGGTTTCCTCTAATTTTGGGTGTCTCCATGCTTTAGGTACTCACAATTAAAGGTCATGTTGAAAATGTGTGTCCTGGAGGTTAAGGCAATTGGCTGAGCATCTCTAACTCCCATCAACTCTGGTGAGGGTTGTACATGCTCAGCACCTCTATAATTTGGGGTATTTATTTAGGTTCTTAAATATGGATTTGGGCTGTTAATTCAGGCACCGGAATTTGTTCATTTTGTGGTCAAGATGATTTGACTCATCAGAATGTCAGTGGCCTGGCCTAGGAGTCCTTGCTTTCAATCTCCTGCTCTGCTCCATAGAGCACATTACAAACCACTGCCTTTTAGTACCTGTTGCTGAGGGTAGGAGTCTAGTACTAATAATTTGGGTAAACGTAGTGTTATGTCTCTCAATACTGAGAATGCGCAAAGCTCAAATGGATAATCTGTTGTACCTCTTCCCCGCTCAAATGCCCCTACAAAGAAGATAATGGGTAGGGAATGACTGTTTAATCAACCCGGAGAAGTGTGACGAGCTCTCTCCACGTGACAACGCTCTTTCCCCCCCCCCCCCCGCACAAGATCACACGATTTTTTTATTGTAATAGTCTGTTTCAGTGGCTTCATCAGTTTTATTGAAACTTCATGAAAAATGAACTGTTAAAGTCCAAACAACCTTTTATTAAAGTAGAAAATTATATCAAACACAAATCTATAGCTAGTTTCTTTTGATTTTTATTTGCAGGAATTCTTTAAAAATGTTTAATTGTATAGATCTAATATTTTTCTTTCAAGAAGGACAAATTAACTTTCAAAGGGCATTGTTTCCATCACCTCAAACTGTGGTCTTACAAGACAATAAGATAAACCTAGTTTGTACTCCTCAGAGACCAATAATTTTCTGGGTGCTGAGCAGCATTAGGGTCTGAGCATGCAAACACTTATTGCCACTGAAGCAAATGGGTATTCTCAGAGTAGGGAGCATTACCCTCAGTAATATGTGTAGAGGGTTGGGATCTAAGAAAATGCATGTAGATACAAATGGCATATGCGAGTCCCTGTTTGGACATTAGTCTTCCATCAGTCACATGGGGAGGTTGTGCCTGGCAGTTTGGTGGGTACCTAGTACAGCTCTAAAATTTGAAATACAGTTTTTTAAAAAAAATCATAAAACTGGACACTGGTCATATGACATTTTTCCATTTATAATAGATTCAACTAGTCCGAGAGAAATTCCTCTCTTTAAGATAGGAAATTATAACTACAACAAATATCTTAAGATGAAGGAAATGTTTCAAATGTACCAACTGTGTCTATCTTGAGAAACAACAGTCTTCCACTTTTTAGTACGTCCACATAACTCCTACAGGTCAGTAGGGTTGGAACAAACTGACAATTTTAGTTCGTAGCATTTGATTTAACTCAAAAATCTCTGATCTGCATTACAGATCTCCTCTGCACTGTATGTAGAGAATATACAAAAGTTGTTCATGTGAGTGGGAGAGAATTTTGTGGAAGACATGTAACAACTTGCATTTTTGGTTGCAAACCAAGTCATTCTGCTTGGGGCCATTTTTCCATTTAATTTTTTTTTAGTTTTATTATTGCTTAGAGGTCAAGCTTTATAACTAAACACTTAATGCATACATCCTACATATTCTACATGCTTATATTGCTATTTGAATGCACTTGTTACAGTATTTTTATCAACTTTTCTTTTTTTGTCTAAATGATTGTTTTTCTCCTCCATATTAGGCTTCTAATCAATAGGGATTTGGAATCACTGTTTTCTATATTGCATTTTTTTCTCTAGGATTCTTTGGCTATCCGGGAATGTTGAGGGTGGAGATGCAGATTTCATGGAAAGAACAAGGAACTTCCAGTAAAGAGAAAATTGAGGTGTGTTTTGAAATGCTGTAGATCCCCTCCCCAAGGGAGTCCAAAGGACTAAGTTCACCTCCTTCACAGAAGTATCAGGAGTGATCAGTCCAGACTTACTGATGACCCTATCACTTTCACCATATTTGATTCTTTCTGGTGCTGCAGTGGTTGCACTTAATTTGTCCCATCTAGGAAAAAATACTGTTGGCTCAAGAGTTCTTATACTGAAAGTAAAGAATACCCAGAGGAAAAATATGAATGACTGTACGCGGAAACCATATTTTGGTACTTTTTTTTTTTTAAAATTAGCTCAGTTAATATGTCCTGTGGCTTTGAAGACATCTGAGGTCTGTTTTAGCAGACATGCAGTCAATTTTTCAGTGTGTGCGCACGCGCTCTCTCTCTCAAGATAACTTGTTCCATGTAATCACTCTTATCCAAACACTTTTGCTTCCTATCTAATGAATTGGTAGTTGAACAGTAAAACAGCCTAATGTAAAGACTTCTGTTGAAATCCACTGAAGGCGTTCAGGGTTGTGTTAAAAACAAAAAAAAAACCCCTCATGTGGCTTAGCTGCTATACCCTTTTTCTCTTAAATGTCATATAATTCCAATGGATAAGAAGACAAAGCAGCAAAAGTTCCAATGAAAGTGAACACATTTTCTACTTGATGGGAATTGGACACTCTGGTGGTAATTTTTTGTCCCTAATGCAGATGGCATTTTACAGTGCTAAATATTTTTAGAGGAATACATTTTGTTATTGATAGTCAATTAACCTTTTTCTGCTTGTAACTTTATAACAGCACTTAGTCAAAACATACTTTAGAAAAATTATCAGTGAGTGGTTAGCAATGTTTGTCCTGGACTCCTAAGTGTAATTTCTCCTAAGGAAAATCTGTTTTAAGAGGACATTATAAATGAACACTGGAGTAGTTCTCTTACACCTGTGACTCTGATTCTTTTGAAAAAACGAGGAGTACTTGTGGCACCTTAGAGACTAACCAATTTATTTGGGCATAAGCTTTAGTGGGCTAAAACCCACTTCATCAGATGCATGGACTGGAAAATACAGTAGGCAGGGGTGTGTGTGTGTGTGTGTGTGTGTGTGTGTGTAATACACACACACACACACACACACACACACACACACACACACACACACACACACAGTTCATGAAAAGATGGGAGTTGCCTTACCAAGTGGATGGTCAGTTCTAATGGGACAATTCAATTAAAGTGGAAGTGGACTATTATCAACAGGAAGAAAACTCATTTTTGTAGTGGTAATCAGGGTGGCCAGTTTCAAATAGTTGACAAGAAGGTGTAAGTAACAGCAGGGGGACATTTAGTTTTTGTAGTGCCCCATCCACTCCCAGTCTTCGTTCAGGCCTAATTTGATGGTGTCCAGTTTGCAAATTAATTTCCAGTTCTACAGTTTCTCGTTGGAGTTCTGTTGTTGAAGAATTACCACTTTATCCCACCTGGAAAATGGAGATAATAAATACTTGCTTGCCATGCAGATATGTGGTCCTTCTACTTGCAGATGAAATTGAAAGGTATAGAGAAATATTGTGTTCATTTCAATGGAATACATGAGTAAAGAGAATCAAAGGTGTTAACATGACCCTGTCACTGTACAACACTGTTTTTGAAGTTTTGAGTACAGATCTTGGCCTGCTCAGTCTGATGGCAGAGACATTGGAAAAATAAGACCAAAATTTTTGTTTTTTATTCTGAAATTTGATTTTTTTAATGCAAAACAATCAAAATGTATCTGTCTCTTTTTTAGAGAAGATAAGTGTTAGTCTCTTATTTTGTCAAGTAATCCTTTGTCATGCAGAAGAAAGGGTTAATCCTGTTCCATTTCAAGTTGATCACTGTGAAGGGCGGCTACTCTTCCTATTTTTAATGAAACTGACACAAACAGGGAGAAGACTGAGAGGATAGCATAAGGTAAGGGAAATGTGGCTTTTGCTCTTAGGATTCAAGGTAGCTGGTCAGTTACATATGGATGCTCTGAGCTGGCAGGTCGGCCAGGATCGTTGTTGCTCCAGACCCTGGCTTGCTTTGCCAGTCTAGGATGACAACTCCTGGTCGGGTCAGGTCCCTCTCCTTCACTGGATCTTCTCAGGATGGGCAGAGCTGGGTGGGACATCTCCTTCCATCATACTGAAGCTGTGCAGTGCAGCTGGTTTCAGGCTAGGTGAAAAGCCAACAGAGGATAGGAGGAAGATGGAAGGGAGGGAATGGAAAGGCACACACAGGGCAATGAAAGGCAAAGCAGGAGCTCATGTATCCTGTGGTCCTCACTGGTCCAGTGGTTATGGTTCGCTATCATCAGTGGGCTGCTCTGGATGTCTTGATTTGAGGCTTACCAATGAAGGACAAAGTGTCTGGGGCAAAACAGAGTACTTTCTCTAGGGAGTCTCTCAGAAGCCCATGCCATAGGTGCCATTTTTATCCTCTAAGATCTCTCTCTCTTTTTAAGGACCCGAGGCGGGAGTGATGGTGGAATAGCCCATTCACTCATTGTTTTGCCCACCAATTAGGCCTAATTTCTGACTCACCAAATTTGGTCCCTGAATTTCTAGTTCCATTCTCATGTTTACCCTGGACCATATCAGACCTTTTGTTGGGAGTGACCCAGCCTTTCTGTCTTCCTCTTGTACCTATTTCTATTGACACGTTTTTGTTTTTGTTTTGTTTTGTTCCCAGTGACCTGTAATATTTTATGAATTTCCACCCACTTTCCAACATAGACAGATCTCAAGACTTCTCCCAGTGTTCCTATATTAGTAGGGTGACCATATTTCCCAAAGAGAAAACGAGACACCCGGAGCTGCTCACCTGAGCACCCCTGTGCGATGCTGTTGCCCATCACTGGAACCCTGTGCGCCCCCTGCTGGAATCCTGCCTCCCTCACAGTTCTGCCTCCCCTGCCCATGCAAGAGGGCTGGCATCTCTGCTCCCCCTCCCCCAAAACAGTATTTTTTCCTCTGTGCTGAACCCCACTTTTGTGTGTGTGTTTTAAAAAAAAAAAAAAAAAAAAAAAAAAAGCGGACACTTGTCCTGTTTGGTCTTGCCCAACTGATCAAGTCAAGAAAGAGGAAATGGGACAAATGCCTCCTTTTTGGAGGGGAGGGGGACTGCCAGGACAGGGCTTAAAAAAGGGACTGTCCCGGCCAAAGCAGGGTGTATGGTCACTCTATATATTGGTGTAGAGGAGACTGTGGGTAGGGAAGGAAAGTTGTTAATTGCTAGTGATGATCTTTTAATGTAACAAATTTCTGTCAGAGCACAGAGGGAAAGTGCTTGAGGGTTTTAAAAAACAAAACACAGTTGGAAATTTTAGGATAGATTACTGTACAAGAATATGAGGAATTTTATTTCACATTGAATGTTTGTGAATAGTATGGTGTTAAGAGGCATTCAGAGGCTATCTTTATTGTTAGCATATACTTTATGGCTACTTCAGAAGTTGTGCTTGGAAGCAAAGATTGAGCTTTTACATTCTACTTCTGGACTTATTCCAGTGTGCTGCAAGGACAATAATATTATGTCTTGGTGGTTAAAGCCAGCTGCCTTGATTGCCTTGTTAGAAACTTGATTTGTGTTGTCATACAGAGTGTGTAAGAATGTAGTCAGTGATGCTTACGCTGAGCTGGAAGGCTAGCTTATACCTCAGTGATAGCCCTTCTTAGCATCTGCCATTAATACTACATGCTCTGTGAATACAGCTATGTGGAGGAAGGCTCAAGAATCAAAGTAATAATGATGACAATTGGGTAGCCTACTTATTTGGCTCAACCTGATGCAATCTAGGGGAGTGGTTGGCCACATATACTCTATCTGGGTTGGATATGGTTGTAGGAGGGGAATGACACTTTTTTGAATATTTAGGGTCTTCTCTGCTCCAAAATAGACTAAAGCATATTTGTATATAGCATCTCTTTCCAGAATTTTTCGAATGCTTTGAGAAATTCTGACCAGCCCTCTGTAAGGAAGAGGGATGAGAGAGACTGTGAGATGCTTTTTTTGTGCAAAAAGTCATCTTGTGAGGCAGAGTAGGGTAGCACTGTTGGGATGTTTTTTGGAACGCGCGTCTGCTTTGCTAAACAGGAGCAAAGTGCACCCCAGTTAGTGCTTGTTGCTGATGCACCATATGCACCAAGTGACTCCACTTAGGCCATGATCGTATTGCAAATGGAATATGACTGTTAAACTCCTAAATTAGCTCTGTCTTAGAATGCTGCGCGGGAGTACTGTCCTACTGGTTGGAGACAATTCTCATAGGTTCCTTAGTTCAGCATAGGGCAGGCTCTATTTTGTGAATATAGCACATGAGTTGCATCACACACTGTTCACAACCAGCCACTGCAGCAGTGAACTGCGGCAGCTGTTTAACAGAGTGCACAGTAATACTATGTAAAAACTTAAGATAGGAGGGGAAGAATAACTTATACAATTGAAACTACAGAGGGAATTTTAGGTAGGAAGAATGTAATTACGCCAATTGTAATAAATATGACATGTATCTTAACATTAGTGCCAATGAACATAAAATATATTTGATAGAATTAGAACAGATGTTGGATACATCATGGGACAAAAATATATGCAAAGAAACAAATCAGTTTGGGAATTGTAACTACCCTTACTGTATAGCTGAGCTAACATTGCCAGACGTTTTGTGGTGAGTGAGAAGTTACTGTATTTCTTATATTTGTTCTCTTTTTTTATTTTCCCTTCAGCCAGTGCTCAGGTTCAAATTTGCTTTTCAGGTGGTCTGACTTCATTAATCCTTTTGATACCTTTGACTTCATTGTCATTGCAGAAAGATAATAAAGGTCATATGGCTTTACAAGAGCAATTCTGTACTGTGCAAAGTTCCTGCTTTATGTTCTCACTCTGAAGCCACAAATGTATGGTTCAGCACTTGGGATGGAAGTCTCAGACAACGTTGAAAAGACTGTTTGAAAAATGTATTCACATAAAGAGATTCTTTAAATGTAGGACTTGGGCCCAAGTGTCACATCTTCAGTTACGGGAAGTCTGTTCCATTTAGATTTACAAAAATCCATGTTTTATCCCAGTTCTTGTAATCCCTGCAGGTTCCATGAGGCTTCTGTCAGCCCCCCTGTATACATATCCACAAACCAGCCTTCCACACAGAGTAAAATCCCAAGAATGATGGAGAAGAGGGAGGGGATGTTGCATGGCTGAAGAAGGGGGGAAGTGTTAACTCTTTCCTGTCCCCAGCTGCCAAAACCTACTTCTCCGATCCCTGTCAAAACATCTTTATGCCTGTAACAACTGGTTCCATGTTCTCTCTTTCAAAATCTGGGTGTTCCAAACTCTATTATGCCTGTCTATTTTGATGTCAATGTGGCTGCACGCTCTAAAAAGCACATAATTTGTCTCTTAAGGTGTAAAACACCTAAACTGTAGGTTAACTAGTTTAGGCATGATACAGACAGAAAGGGAGGATAGGAAACTGTAACTGCTACCACCTAAAGCTCTTCACTGAAGTCTAAATCTTTAAGTTGGAATATTAACTCTATTGGTTAGCTAGCAGCAGATGTTAATACGTAGCCATCTGTATTTTCCTTCTTGATTGCAAAGCACCTTAGACTATGATTACTCTTAAATGCAGCAAAAGAAATACTAAAAATTGTCATCCTAAATGTATTTTTGTTGACATTAGTTATTTGTCGCAAAGGCAAAAAGGTGCTCGGGTACTGACTAAAGTGGTGAATTCTATTCAAGAACCTATAGAGAATGCTCAGCTGAGGACTTTGTAGCCCAGTAAAATACTGTCTGCTATTTCAAAGACTGAACTCACATTTTGTATGGGCTATATATTTGTGGTAATTACTGTCACAGGATACTGTAGGGATTAGTTGGTCAATATCATTAAGTGCAAAAGCTTCTATTAATTCTAAACAGCAGTGGCAGTTAACATTAGGGTAAAACCTAAGAAAGCTGCTAATAGTAATATTTCATGTCAAGTTGATCACTTGCAGGGATCAGGAAGGAATTTTTCTCATGGAATGTCATTGAACAATTAATTGAGCGAATCAAGTTTTTCCACTCTTCTGTAAAGCCACAATGTAGGCAGAGGCATAATACCAGATGTGGACCCTTTTGTTCTGAGAAACCAGTTCTTTTTTAAAAAAGTCAAAGATCAACCCCTCAACCTCTGTGTAATTGAACACCCCTATATCTTGCATGCAGTTACCATAAAAGGATCCATGTTTAAATATCTGACTATTGCCTGACTTAAATGCACAAATAAGTTCAGTTACATGAACACGTGTCTATGTGGACAGGCTTCTTTCCCCAAACTTGGATACAAGTCTCATCTAAATATTAAGGAGGTCTGGCTTGCCCAGCATCTCATTGATATGATCAATTTTCTGTTCTTTGCTATTATGGCTCTAGCAAATGCTTTAAGTAGGTAGGGGAAGAGAAGAATTTTTTTGTCTTCTCATAATTCACTTATCCTACTGAGTGTCATTTTGGTAGTGCCACTGCAGGCTGCAATTATGCTGGACAATGCTAAGATCCTTCAAATGTTCCAGAACTCAAATTTCACACACTTTCACATCTTCAGGTATACAGTAGGCTTTCTTTCCAAACTAACTGACTACAAGAAAAATACTTGCCAACTGCTTAGTGCTGTAGTAATGGTATGCAAGCTATAAAGCTTAAGTTAAAAAAAACTTCAAAATAGCACTCTTCCTCCTGAGTTTTAATTATCTAATTAAACTTTTCATGACTGAGCAATTAATATTTAAAATTCTAAGCACTTGAGTCCATTTTGGAACAGTCCAGGAACTGGGGCAGCAGAGCGAGGTTGGTCATGGGGAATACTGGCCTGAATCCACAAAAGGACATTGCCACCTAAATGGCAGTCACCTGACATGTGAAGGACCCCTGTGTAATCCAGGAACCCTTTGGTGGCAACTGACAGAGGGCCCAGGGGGTACATAAGGTTTTAAAGAGACGCTGACTCAGAGATGTGCATAATAGTTCACCAAAGGGTAGTGTGTGAAATCTGACAGTCAGTAGCCTGCTGGATGTCATAATCATTAAGAAATATAGATATGGGTAATATTTAAGGAGTTCTTTAGCCATACTAAAAATTATGTTCTTAAGTACTGGTAATTAAGGCAGGTAACCAGGAGGTGATGTACCTCAAACATTCCTTTCAGGCAAGATGCAAGACACCTATCTGCCTGTCTGGCCCTGTGTATATTGTGTATTCTCTGCCTCTTTGCATACTGAGCCAGAGACAAGATAAGAGATTACACAATCTAGAAGAGGAAATCTACAAGATGAAACAGTGGAGAGGTGGGCCTTCTTTCTGAATAAAGGCAAAGGATAGGACTAGTATATTTTTCCAGGGGAGGTGGGGTAGGAAACACTGAATCCTTTATGTGCAGGGCAAGCTGACAGCATACATTTTTTTTTTTTGTCTGTAAAACCCTGCAAGGGTTTTGGGTGAGCAATCTTCTACATTATACTAGTATCTCATTAAATCCATGCTTTAGAATTCATGTAATAATTTGGTTTTATATGCAGCTACTTATTTGTTTCCAATATTTCTACTTGCTACTATTTAAATCTCTATGGTTTTTGTTCTTGATTTCACTATAAACATATCTAAGTGCTGTGTGTTAAGTCGCGAGGTGACTTGAGGTGGAACTGGTAAATGGGGGTGTACTGTTTCTTTGGAAGCAGCGAATCAGTGATTAGTGAGTCTCCAGTGGATTGGGGTGGACGCTACAGGAGCCCAATGCTTGAGCCCTCTGAGCATTCTGTGTTCCTATTGTTAACCTGTAAAGTGACAATGGGGTCTGGGAGATCTAGAATGGAGTGCTTATTTGTTGCCAGTGGCTGGTGGGGTTGATGGACCCACAGCAGGCACAATCAAGGCTGGTGGTAGGGAGGTGCCTTACAATCCTAGGTATCAAAACACCTGATCAAATCCTTTTTGTCAAGCAGAAGGGGGAATTAAACCAGAGCCTCCCACATCCCCCAGATGAATACATAACCACTAAGCTAAAGGTTATGAGGGAATCCTTCTCCGAAGTTCCCTTGCAGATCTGGGCCACTATACAAAGGGTTATCTGTAGCAGCCAAGAAGAGCTGAACCAGCTATGGAAAGGGGTGGTCAAGTTCTGGTATGCAAGCTTGTTTGGCACTTGGTAGAAGTACTAGGATGCAACGGAACAGGGCTCACCTGCTGGGGACTTTAGCTGAGAGCCATGGGAAAGGTGGTTTGGGAGCTGGAGCTGGGAGCTAGGGCTGTTTGTGAGCCAAGGAGTAAACTGTGCAGTCTGACTAGCTGAGTAGTCAGAGTTTGCAGACTTTCCAATTGGGAGAGAGCTGGACTGATTGTTTTGCTGGATCTAGTCCCCAGTTTGCTCAGGGGAAAATCTTTGCATGCCCTGAACTGCAGGTAAAACTTTTAAGTGGCAGTCAACCTTTAGCTGCTAGTGCAGAGAACAGTTTGCATAAAGCTGTGGGTGGAAGCCTAATCTCATTATACATCAGATTTACCAGAAAAACTAATGGAAACTCCAAAAGAAAAGAAGTTTGCTAAACTTGAGTCAAAAAAAGATAACGGTTAAACAGCAACACTCTCAGTAACTGTCATCCAAACAATTCATATCTAAATGCTCACAATAATTGCAAACTGTGAATGAATCTTATACACTCATTACATAGCTTTCTGTCAGAACCATGCATAAACACCTATTCATACAGGCTTTATAAAGTTTAGCCTTCCACATGCTATTGGCAAAATCATATTCCCTAATAGTTAAAAACTATCTAATCGCTTAGGAGTCATAACTGTAGAATCTAAGAAAATGCAAATTACAATTTTCTACTAAGTAAGTCATGAACTCCTAATTAGACACTTCATTGGAGATAATATTGTATGATCTGTAGGAGTAAATTGTATAGTTTGATCATCACAAATTGTCCTTCGCATTATAAGAGGACCTATTCATGATATGAACCATCAAACACTATGCTGCATGTATATTTAAAAATATATTCCATGTGCAGATTTATAATAAACTTACAAAGGCTTTTCCCCACCCAGCCCCCATTGAAATCAAAGGGATGACTACCTTTGGCGAAAATGGGCATTTTGTATCCAACTCTAAAATGCAAAACCGGGATAGTCTGGGCAGAGTTCAGATAAACTGGGTGGAGGTGATCACTGAGAATACTGCAGTTTTAGTGATTTTTTTTTTTGAAGTGGGTGATCAGGTGATGAGAAAACGATTTACATAACCTTACCTTGTGGTTTCCCTTGTTTGCAATTTTTTTTTTTTTTTTGGATGGTATAGCAACCAGGGCACGGACCCTGTCAATGGGACTACTAACGTGTAAAATGAAGCTCATACATGCGTCTTTAAAGGATTGGGGCCCATAACTGTAACCAACAAACATTTTTGTCATGGAAAGTATATTTTGTACCTAGTCGGTTAACTGTTGATCTGAGCTATATTTTTCATTATATTAATGGGAGTTCAACACAGTAATGAATTCCTGTTGCATTTCAGTGTAATAAATTCTTATGCGGTAGCAGAGTCTATACTGGCACATGTCATCACAATCTTCTTGCACCCACTGCAGTCTTCCTTATGGAACTGGGCAAGTGTAGTCTGTTCTAATTTCAGTGTTTGGCACTGTGACCTGAATAACTGATGTTCGTTTTTTTTATATAAAAGGACAAGAATCTGAAATTACAGAAGAGATGTGGAAAAGTAGATTTAAACTATCATTAGTGGAAATTTTCAGTGGTGAAGTAACATCCTCAGCTACGGGTATAAAGCCAAAAAGTGTCTCAGTTTTGTTCTGCCTCAGGCATTTTATACTAATTCAGCATGTTGTTTTTTACAGAAGTTAACTGGTTTCATGGGGTGGATTAGAAAACAGATATAAAACTAGGACAGTAACATTTGTTTACATTGTCTGTTATGAATATTTTGCTTCCTCTAAATCTCTCAAACAGTAAAGTCTGTAGTATGTGAGCACATCCATGCATTAGTGAAGTAGAATATTCCAGTGGCCAGATTTTTTTTTTTTAAAATGAAAGCAAAGATTCTTATGCAATCTCTCTATTCCAGCAGCTTCCGTTTTAAGGAGGCTGCATGGTTGCAGAGAGAAATCTGAAAACATGAGGCAAATGCGCCTGAAATATTCAAACCAGAGGGCAAATAAAACCATGCAAAAGTATTAAAACCTCACAGCTTTTAAGCAAATCTCATGACTTTTGGGTGTCCCTAATTCATGATTTTTCATGTTGTATCCAGTATTGCTGCTGTAGCTTAAAAGGAGATGGGTCACCACTGAAATCAGACAGTGGGACTGTCGTCGGGATTTTGGGACCTATGAGCCAATACTTAATTTATGCATTTCAGAGGAAGATGGACTAAAAGAGGTACTTGGGGAACTAGGCATGAGGAACACACAGGAAACAGTCCAGGAGCATTCATTAAATTCCTCCATGGGGGCTGAGTTGAGTCTGATCTTTATATGGTAGCTTTTCAAGTCACTGTGGCTAGTGTATCTGCGGCCTTTTCTATTCTGCTAGCACTATTTTTAAAATACTTACTTCCCACAAACACTCAAATTCCTAGGAATTCATGCTCTAGGTAATTGTAGCGCCTAACGCTTGGAGAGTCCTATGGTGCTCATCTCCAAGCTCATGGTCCACAGAGAATACAACCTATTTGTTCTAGAAGGGTGTGGTGTACTTATAGCATTCAGTTATAAACTGTGCATTGCTGCCTTTCACTGCAGATCCTGAAACTGGTACGCATTTGATACTTCCTCACTGTCTGTTGGGAAACAATGTAATTGACTTTACAACTTATTCTTTGATACGTGATAGCCTATGTGATAACAAATGGAGCTTTGAGTTGTAATATGATGTTTGATTGGGGAGAAATGCAATTGAATATTAAGAGGATAGTTACTAAGGTCTAGCAATTATGTTGGAGATGCGTATTTGTGGGAACCTAAAATGGATTCATGTTTAGGGTGTGTGTGTGAGATATACAATTTTTTTTTTCCAGCTATACTGGCATGCATGCTAACTAATACACAGATATCTATCTCAGTACTGGAAGCAGCTGCAAAACCTATATTAAGGTTGCATAGCACTTACTACAGTGGTTCTCAACTGTGGCCCACCACTTGTTCAGGGAAAGCCCCTGGTGCGCCGGGCCGGTTTGTTTACCGACCGCATCCGCAGGTTCGGCCAATCGCAGCTCCCACTGGCTGCGGTTCGTGACTCCAGGCCAATGGGGGCTGCGGGAAGAGCGGCCAGTACATCCCTCGACCTGTGCCACTTTCCGCAGCCTCCATTGGCCTGGAGCAGCCACTGCTTTCTGCTCATCCACAGAGCCAGTTATCTCATCATAGAAGGCAATTAGGTTAGTCAGGCATGACTTGCCCTTGGTGAATCCATGCTGACTGTTCCTGATCACTTTCCTCTAAGTGCTTCAGAATTGATTCCTTGAGGACCTGCTCCAGGGATTTTTCCAGGGACTGAGGTGAGGCTGACTGGCCTGTAGTACCCCGGATCCTCCTCCTTCCCTTCTTTAAAGATGGGCACTACATTAGCCTATTTCCAGTCATCCTGGACCTCCCCCGATCGCCATGAGTTTTCAAAGACAATGGTCTATGGCTCTGCAATCACATCCGCCAACTCCTTCAGCACTTTTGGATGCAGCACATCTGGCCCCATGGACTTGTGCTCGTCCAGCTTTTCTAAGTAGTCCCGAATCACTTCTTTCTCCACAGGGGGCTGGTCACCTCCTCCCCATGCTGTGCTGCCCAGTGCAGTAGTCTGGGAGCTGACCTTGTTTGTGAAGACACAGGCAAAAAAAGCATTGAGTACATGAGCTTTTTCTACATCCTCTGTCACTAGGTTGCCTGCCTCCATTCAGTAAAGGGCCCACACTTCCCTTGACTGACTTCTTGTTGCTAACATATCTGAAGAAACCCTTCTTGTTACTCTTAACATCCCTTGCTAGCTGCAACTCCAAGTGTGATTTGGCCTTCCTGATTTCACTCCTGCATGCCTGAGCAATATTTTTATACTCCTCCCTGGTCATTTGTCCAATCTTCCACTTCTTGTAAGCTTCTTTTTTGTGTTTAAGATCAGCAAGGATTTCACTGTTAAGCCTAGCTGGTCGCCTGCCATATTTACTATTCTTTCTACACATCAGGATGGTTTGTTCCTGTAACCTCAGTAAGGATTCTTTTAAAATGCAGCCAGCAATCCTGGACTCCTTTCCCCCTCATGTTGTTGTTCTCCCAGGGAATCCTGCCCATCAGTTCCCTGAGGGAGTCAGTCTGCTTTTCTGAAGTCCAGGGTCCATATTCTGCTGTGTGCCCTTCTTCCCACCCACCCCCTTCCATCCCCTGTGCACACACGGAGCACCTCTAGTTAGGACACAGGTAAAATAGTGCCAGCAGCAGCCGCTGCTTTCCCTGTCAAAATACCCATTGGGTTAGGGGAAGAGGTACTGGGTTGCGACCCAGGAATGAAATTCAGGTTTCTCTTCTTCTATGGACCAGTGTTGTTAATTTTGTGCCCTCCACAAGCCTTACTGAGCAAGGGGTCTCCTACCCTACTCGGGTTACCCAAGCTGAGAATAGAACTAAGATGTCTAATATGGTAGATCCAACTCTTAACCCCACTGCCTCCTTGAAGAATTTGCCAAACAGTCCCCCCCCTTGTACTTGTGCATTAAATAGTATATGAACATGTGGGGAAAAACAGTACTATTTCAGAATCCTTGCCTCACCATGCACAGGATGCAGTATATGGAGTGTATGTAATATCTTAGCTGCAACAATTGTTTAATGTTAGATACCCTAGATATATTAAATGAGAATTGCTCATTCAGAACCCAGTTCAGGAAGATACTTTTTAACCACATGAGTAATCCCATTGACTTCACTGGAACTACTCACATGCTCAAAAGTTAAGCATATGCTTAATACCCTCCTGAGTTGGTGCTTGTTCCTGAAATGTGTGAAGAGCCCTGAACACTAGTTGTGATTCAGCATTGAGGATACCCAGTACCTTGCAGGTTTGAGCCCTACCACAGTAGTATCTTTCATCAAATATTTCCTCAAATGTGTATTCATTTAACATGACTGTCACACTAAATCTAAATTAAATCCTCATGAAGCTTTTAACAGAGTAGAAAGTGATATTTTTTTTTTTAAATGCAGCTTTTCATCATGGATGCAGTTTTGTTTTACATTGGGCACCAACCTCAGACTGATCAGTTTCACATGTTAGTTTTCATCCGCTACTCTTTCAAGCAATGTGTGGTGTGGTGGTGGTCTTTTCTTTTAATTAAACTTTCAACATCCATTAATATTTCTATTGATACTAGAATTAATGAAACTTTAAAAAACATCTTTTATAAACTACTCAGTAGTGCAATGTCTAGAATTTTTCAGATTTGGAAGGTTGTTACATAATCTATGGATATTCAGTCATATCAGCTTTAGTAGGAGCATATCTAATTCAGAAGCTCTTTGCTTTTAGAGTAATCCAATGTTTGTACTTCAACAGCCACATACATCCCTCGATCTGTAACAATGGACTGAGATGTTTGAGATTTCCATGCCTGGGTCAAGGACAGTATTTGGATCTTAGACTACAGCTGTGTCTTGGATATCATTTCTTTGTGCTAGAATACTCAAACGTGACTAGGGCAGAGAGTTTACATCAGGCCTCCTCTCTGTGACATAATTGCTAGTGATGCAACAAAGAAAAAAAGTGAAATCTAGCAGGAAAACTAATGTGACTAAAAGGTGCCACTCATTGAAACAAAATGCTGCTTTGATACAAGAGAAATCACCTCTCACAGCTGTTTAGCATGTGTTGTTTCTTCTAAGATTATTTAGCCTTCAAGCTCTTATAGTTCTGGGCTTTTTGACAGACTGACTGTTATGCCAGGTTCAACCTAAGCCACCCATGTTTTATAGTTTTGCACTTAAATTTACTGTACAGAAGGGACAAAGCTGAGGTCAGTACACTGAAAAAATATTTGAACATTGCTCAGTTACTCTCTGTGTTTATCTTATGTGCAATCCAGTCTATGGAATTCAAAGACTATCCTAATGATACGGTATCTTTTTGTAGTGTTGGAACTTACTTTATCTTCCATGTGACTTATTTCCTCTTAGAACATGCAACTGTATTGTTGTAATACTTAATACTGAATAAAAGAAAACTTAATAAAATTTTCAAGTTACAAAATCCCTTTTTTTCTTAAGTGACTCAGGCACTTTGATGTTTAAGAGCTAAAGTCAGATTGAATGAATCAATCAAATGAATCAATGAAACTTAGGCTTCTGTCACCTAAGAAAATGGGATTTATGTGACTACTGAGTAAAATTTTTAAAAGCTCTTGTCTCTTAAGCTTGTATAGTACCATCCATCACAATAATATCTGAATGCCTTCCTTATAAAGTTGATAGCATTAGTAAAGTCCCTAGTAGATTTCATGGAGTCTCTGGATGTTTTCCCTTATTGGGGTAAAAACTCTGATTTGGGGTATGGATTTTTCTTGCTGGGAGATGTTTATATTTCATTCTTACATTCACATCTGTAAAAACTACTACAAAGTAGGTATCTTTCATGAGTTTTTTTTTATTGGCATTTCAAAATTTAAACAGTCTTATATTTAATGGAAACATTTTATGGTCTTAATAAAGTTAGTGGTGAATCATATTGGGCCATTGTATTATTTTAATCGGAACAGAAACCCGGGATTTGTGCTTCAAAATTGATGCTATGCTATTAGCATGTACAAGGGTTGTAACTTAATTTAGAGTATGTACCTCTGACTACATCATGTGGTCCTTTGGTAATAGAGAAGCCATTAGAATTTGTAAGTAACTACTGAACTCTTCTGTTTCCTTGAAAATAAAACAAAACTCTAGAAGAACTTTAATTTATAAAACTTGTAGTGATAACTTGTCTTAGGTTCCAACTGCTTACTTCTCTTTGTCCTCTAAAGCTGGATAGTTAATGATAAAGTTTGGTAAGGTTTTAAGTTTTACTTTCCTTAATCTGAGAGCAGTATATTGTAAAATAAGCATTAGGTAAGTATAGAGAGTTGCTGTTCTGTTCCCACTTAGCTGAATATTGGTGAACTGTTCGTTTAATCTGTAAAATCTTAAATGGAAATATTAAATTGGGATCAATGTTGAGAGGATTTTCCAGTGCAGATTTAATAGAAATAAGTGACAGCAGTTGAGGATTAATTTGTTTCTGAAACAACCAAATAGCAATGATCTCAAAAGCTTATTCTGGAATAGGTACATGGAAGAGGAACTCGTAGTCATCCTGGCCATCAGACTGGTCTCTGTGAATAAAGGTATATTGTATATTTATTGTTGTCACCCATTTGGTTTTGGAGTTTAATATATTATTTGATGGGTTTGCAGAGAACGGAGTCTTGTATTTAGGAGACGAATCAACTCGTGCTTCTTGCTATTGCATCCTAGTATCAGCCAACTCTAACATTGCTGATACTTTACTCACTAGTGCATCGGCTAATGTTAGTAATGCCAGCAACAATTTAATGGCTCTCCTCGTTGGATATACATGTTCACTAAATTCTAAAGTTCCCTAAAGCCAAATGTCACGTAACATCAAGTGTGTATTAAAACTGTAGGTCCAGTCGTGCAACCATCATCCTAGTATAACTTTGTTGTTCAGATATCTCACAAATATCAGTTGCTATTGCTAAATTCCTATTTAAGCTTCAGAGTAGCAGCTGTGTTAGTCTGTATCCGCAAAAAGAACAGGAGTACTTGTGGCACCGTAGAGACTATCAAATTTATTTGAGCATAAGCTTTCGTGGGCTTCAACCCACTTCATCGGATGCATGCAGTGGAAAATATAGTAGGAAGATTTTATATACAGAGAGAACATGAAACAATGGGCGTTACCATACACACTATAACGAGAGTGTTCAGTTAAGGTGAGCTATTACCAACAGGAGAGAAAAAAGCCTTCTGTAGTGATAATCAAGATGGGCCATTTCCAGCAGTTGACAAAAATGTATGAGGAACGATGGAGAGGGCGGGAGGAGAAATAAACATGGGGAAATAGTTTTACTTTGTGTAATGACACATCCGCTCCCAGTCTTTATTTAAGCCTAATTTAATGGTGTTCAGTTTTCAAATTAATTCCAATTCAGCAGTCTCTCGTTAGTCTGTTTTTGAAGTTTTTTTGTTGAATATTGTGACTTTTAGCTCTGTAATTGAGTGACTAGAGAGATCAAAGTGTTCTCTGACTGGTTTTTGAATGTTATAATTCTTGATGTCTGATTTGTGTCCATTTATTCTTTTGCATAGACACTTTCCAGTTTGGCCAATGTACATGGCAGAGGGGCATCGCTGGCACATGATGGCATATGTCACCATTGGTAGATGTTCAGGTGAACGGGCCTCTGATAGTGTGGCTGATGTGATTAGGCCCTATGATAGTATCCCCTGAACAGATATGTGGACAGAGTTGGCAAGGGGTTTTGTTGCAAGGATAGGTTCCTTGGTTAGTGTTTTTGTTGTGTGGTGTGTGGTTGCTGGTGAGTATTTGCTTCAGGTTGGGGGGCTGTCTGTAAGCAAGGACTGGCCTCTCTCCCAAGATCCTGTGAGTGTGATGGGTCATCCTTCAGGATGGGTTGTAGATCCTTGATGATGTGCTGGAGAGGTTTTAGTTGGGGGCTGAAGGTGACGCCTAGTGGCGTTCTGTTACTTTCTTTGTTGGGCCTGTCCTGTAGTAGGTGACTTCTGGGTACTCTTCTGGCTCTGTCAATCTGTTTCTTCACTTCAGCAGGTGGGTATCGTAGTTGTAAGAATGCTTGATAGAGACCTTGTAGGTGTTTGTCTCTGTCTGAGGGGTTGGAGCAAATGCGGTTGTATCGTAGAGCTTGGCTGTAGACAATGGATCGTGTGGTATGATCTGGATGAAAGTTGGAGGCATGTAGGTAAGTATAGCGGTCTGTAGGTTTCTGGTATAGGGTGGTGATTATGTGACTATCGCTTATTAGCAGTGTCCAGGAAGTGGATCTCTAGTGTGGACTGGTTGATGGTGGGATGGAAACTGTTGAAATCATGGTGGAATTCCTCAAGAGCTTCTTTTCCATGGGTCGAGATGATGATGTTATCAATGTAGTGCAAGTAGAGTAGGGGCATTAGTGGACAAAAGCTGAGGAAGCGTTGTTCTAAGTCAGCCATAAAAATCCTCAGTGGGATCAGAGGGTAATGGTTTATAGAATGTGGTGTTGGAGAGCTGCCTAGCAACTTGTTCATATTCCGACCTACACATGATGACAACAGCTCCTCCTTTGTCAGCCTTTTTGATTATGATGTCAGAGTTGTTTGAGGCTGTGGATGGTATTGTGTTCTGCACGGCTGAGGTTATGGGGCAAGTGATGCTGCTTTTCCACAATTTGAGCCCATACACGTCGGCGGAAGCACTCCTATGTAGAAGTCCAGTCTGTTGTTTTGACCTTCAGGAGGAGTCCACCCGGAATCCTTTTTTTTGTAGTGTTGGTAGGAAGGTCTCTGTGGGCTAGTATGCTGTTCAGAGGTGTGTTAGAAATAAGATTCAGGGTCACCACAGAACTGTATCATGTTTGTGGGGGTGGAGGGGTAGAAGAGAGGCCCCAAGATAGGACAGATTCTTCTCCTGGGCTTAGAGTATAGCTGGATAGATTAACAATATTGCTGGGTGGCTCCTTGTGGCATGTAGTAGTTTAGAAAGTTTAGTGTCCTTTTTGTTTTGTAGAGAAGCAAAGTGTGTGTTGTAAATGACAAAAGTTCCCCCCACCCTCCCCCGCTGGTAATAGCTCACCTTAAGTGATCACTCTCCTTACAGTGTGTATGGTAACACCCATTGTTTCACGTTCTGTGTATATAAAATCTTCCCACTGTATTTTCCACTGCATGCATCCGATGAAGTGGGCTGTAGCCCATGAAAGCTTATGCTCAAATAAATTTTAGTCTCTAAGGTGCCACAAGTACTCTTGTTCTTTTTGCCTAATTAGGCTGTTGTTCGAGAATAACAATCCATTTCAAGAAACTTAACAGCCCTGGAAAAAATTGCTTCGGCCATTTGGGAATATATTGTGTCTTTCTATGGTGATTTTTACAGTCTGTTTTATACACACAATGGATAGTGAAAGACTTGCTACTTGTAGTATCAAGTAAAATTAATTCTATATTGATGCGTATGAAAAACAGTTTTACATGAATATCCACGGACCTTCTAAAAGGTATAAAGCAGGGTTCTCAAACTCCCGGCCTGCAGGCCATCTGTGGCCTGAGAACCTCCCTAGTGTGGCCCGCGAGGCTCCAGAAATTTTGGGGCCGGGTCTCTCCCTTGTCCCCACCGGCCACCCCTGGATACTCCCCCACCCTGGTGTGTCCCCCCAGGCGATTTACAATGGCCTGGGTCCCGCCCACCAGCAGCAGCACAGCGGAGTTGAGTGGCTTCTTCCTGCTCACTCCACAGGTCTGCCAGCCCCTCCCTGTAGCTGCGGGGTGGGTCAGGGCTGTGCCGCCGCATGCTGCCCCCCACCCCAAGTGCCCCTGCGGCCAATGGGAAGCTCTGGAGACAGTGCCTGGGGGCAGCAGTGCACGGAGGCCCCCCGATCCCCTCCCAGAGCCTGCACCCCCAACCCCCTTCTCACATACCCCCCTGCCCCCAAACTCCCTCCCAGAACCTGCACCCCAATCCCCTACCCCAGATCTTCTCCCCCACCCCAACTCCCTGCCAGAGCCTTAGGCAGGTGGGGGGCAGGTTCTGGGCAGCATGAGTGACATTATTGGCCCACTGGGAGGATTTGAGGACTGGCACTGGCCCTAAGGTAAACTGAGTTTGAGACCCCTGGTATAAAGCAAACCTGTTTAACTGACTACCCTTTTCTCTAGCTAGGCAATGAAAACCCTTTTTCTTAGGGTTTTTTGGATTTTCATTGCCTAGCTAGAGAAAAGAACTACATCTGAATTTAATTTAATAGATTTATTAACTATCCTTAATAGCAACTAAGAGCATAGGATATAATGAGGCAAAAAAGTATTGGACAAAGATTTTGCTAAGGAACTAGAAAATTGTTCAGTCCATCATGGTCTTAAGAATCAAATAAGACAACCACAATAGAAAATGACACTTATACTTAGCCACCATTATTCTGGGAAGATGACTTTGTTTAGTGTTTTTTGGTTTTTTTTTAAGTCCCTCATCGTAGGGCCTTCTTTGTGCCAGTTGGTTATCAGTTCTGGCGATGTACTAACACAACAGCAAAAACAATCCAAAGCTAGAACACCAGACAACTCAGTCTATTACTTACACACCAATTCACCAAGGTCGTCTTGCTAATGAATCTATAGTAGTTAACCCTTTAACTTATTTTCCCATGAACTATATTAGCCCTGGGATCTGATTAATGCTCCTAAATCTCTAAAACATTAACTCCTGTATTTATGATAAACTGTATAGACTGAGTGCAATTCAAGAGGCTTGCCCACTTGGTCTCACTTTTTGTCTGTACATAGCTAGAACTTGGAAGGCAGTATGAAACCATTAACTATGGTAGACCCATGTACAGCGTTTCACAGTCTACAACAGTAACTTTGTTCAGTTTCAAAGCTACTTCATGACAATCTGCATTGGAACTCATTACATGACAAGGAGACACCTACTCTGACTATCTTTAAAGCACATACACAATCATGTATGCTTTTTCACAGAGTACCAGGTTCCAGGAAGAAATCAACTGATTGATTTGGGTCATTACCCAAGAGCAGGTCTGTCTGTGTAATCACCAGATCTTTGCTCAGCTGTCAGCCACACACCACACAACAGAACCACTAACCCAGGAACCTATCCTTGCAACAAAGCCCGTTGCCAACTCTGTCCACATATCTATTCAGGGGATACCATCATAGGGCCTAATCACATCAGCCACACTATCAGAGGCTCGTTCACCTGAGCTTTCAGCTCAGTTACTGTTCCCAGCAGGATTTGATACTGCAAACACAGGAGGAGTGAAAGACAGACATGATTATAGTCTCCTCCTGGTGTGCTGGTGGACAACCCAAATGGCTGGAAAATAGAAGAGGACCGTTAAAGGTGCCTGTCTGAGATAGGTTCTTGATATTACTAGGAGGAGTCCCAGGTAGCTGGCCCAATATCTCAGTCTTCTCCTTTGCACATGTCTTTGGCTTTCAGGAAGTGATGCACTGAAGGAGACAGGCCATTTTATCCCATTTCTGTTGGATGGTCCAGTTTGGTTCCTGTTTGTGGTGGTGCTGGCATGAACTGATGTGATGGTGACCCACACTTCCAAAGATTTGAAACGTCCAATCAATATAAAAACTGATCTCTCCCACCATTTAATCAGGGAATGAGGTGTAACTTTTGAATTCTCACAACTGGGGCTGGAATTTTCCTGTGTTTGTGCATCTTGTTCCAGCTTGCATAAGACAAATTAGGCCATAGCTGTCCTAAAAGCTGTCCTTGATGCCTGGGCAGTTTTTAAATAGTAATAAGTCATAATTTTGGGGCCTTAGTCATTATGAAATGCAAAAATATGCACTGAGTAGATCTTTTCTTCCCCCCTCCCCACTCCTCCCCCGCCTCATAATGGAGGAGACCTAGGCTTTCTTTCCCCTGCTTATCATCCTTTGAGTTCATTGCCTCTTCTGGAGTGCTGCACTTGTTCCTTTTATGGACGCACTGCCTCTGCCACACGGTTCCAGGTTGTCTTTAGCCACTCCCAGTGGCTTCATTTCTATGTGTTTCATAGATTCATAGATACTAAGGTCAGAAGGGACCACTCTGATCATCTAGTCCGACCTCCTGCACAGCGCAGGCCACAGAATCTCACCCACCACTCCTATGAAAAACCTCACCCATGTCTGAGCTATTGAAGTCCTCAAATCATGGTTCAAAACTTCGAGGGAGCAGAGAAGCCTCCCTCCAGTCAACCATGCCCCATGCTACAGAGGAAGGCAAAAAAACCTCCAGGGCCTCGCCAATCTGCCCTGGAGGAAAACTCCCTCCCGACCCCAAACATGGCAATCAGCCAAACCCTGAGCACATGGGCAAGATTCACCAGCCAGATACCCAGGAAAGAGTTTTCTATAGTAAATCAGATCCCATCCATCTAATATCCCATCTCAGGGGATTTGGCCTATTTACCCTGAATATTTAAAGATCAATTACTTACCAAAATCCCATTATCCCATCATACCATCTCCTCCATAAACTTAGCGAGTAGAATCTTAAAACCAGATAGATCTTTTGCCCCCACTGCTTCCCTTGGAAGGTTATTCCAAAACTTCACTCCTCTGATGGTTAAAAACCTTCGTCTGATTTCAAGTCTAAACTTCCTGGTGGCCAGTTTATACCCATTTGTTCTTGTGTCCACATTGGTGCTGAGCTGAAATAATTCCTCTCCCTCTCCTGTATTTATCCCTCTGATATATTTATAGAGAGCAATCATATCTCCCCTCAACCTTCTTTTAGTTAGGCTAAACAAGCCAAGCTCCTTAAGTCTCCTTTCATAAGGCAAGTTTTCCATTCCTCGGATCATCCTAGTAGCCCTTCTCTGTACCTGCTCCAGTTTGAATTCATCCTTTTTAAACATGGGAGACCAGAACTGCACACAGTATTCTAGGTGAGGTCTCACCACTGCCTTGTATAACGGTACTAAAACCTCCTTATCCCTACTGGAAATGACTCTCCTGATGCATCCCAAAACCGCATTAGCTTTTTTCACAGCCATATCACATTGGCAGCTCATAGTCATCCTATGATCAACCAATACTCCAAGGTCCTTTTCCTCTTCCGTTACTTCTAATTGATGCATCCCCAGCTTATAACTTAAAATTCTTGTTATTAATCCCTAAATGCATAACCTTACACTTCTCACTATTAAATTTCATCCTATTACTATTACTCCAGTTTACAAGGTCATCCAGATCCTCCTGTATAATATCCCGATCCTTCTCTGAATTGGCAATACCTCCCAGCTTTGTATCATCTGCAAACTTTATTAGCACACTCCCACTTTTTGTGCCAAGGTCAGTAACAAAAAGATTAAATAAGATTGGTCCCAAAACCGATCCCTGAGGAACTCCACTGGTAACCTCCCTCCAACCTGACAGTTCGCCTTTCAGTAGGACCCGTTGCAGTCTCCCCTTTAACCAATTCCTTATCCACCTTCTGATGTTCATATTGATCCCCATCTTCTCCAATTTAACTAATAATTCCCCATGTGGCACGGTATCAAACGCTTTAGTGAAATCTAGGTAAATTAGATCCACTGCATTTCCTTTATCTAAAAAATCTGTTACTTTTCCAAAAAAGGAGATTAGGTTGGTTTGGCACGATCTACCTTTTGTAAAACCATGTTGTATTTTGTCCCATTTACCATTGACTTCAATGTCCTTAACTAATTTCTCCTTCAAAATTTTTTCCAGGACCTTGCATACTACAGATGTAAAACTAACTGGCCTGTAGTTACCCGGATCACTTTTTTTTCCTTTCTTAAAAATAGGAACTATATTAGCAATTCTCCAATCATTCGGTACTACTCCTGAGTTTACAGATTCATTAAAAATTCTTGCTAATGGGCTTGCAATTTCAGGTGCCAATTCCTTTAATATTCTTGGATGAAGATTATCTGGGCCCCCCGATTTAGTCCCATTAAGCTGTTTCAGTTTTGCTTCTACCTCTGATATGGTAATATCTACCTCTATATCCTCCTTCCCATTTGTCATGCTACCATTATCCCCAAGATCCTCTTTAGCCTTATTAAAGACTGAGGCAAAGTATTTATTTGTTTAGATATTGGGCCATGCCTAGATTATCTTTAACCTCCGCTCCATCCTCAGTGTTAAGCGGCCCCACTTCTTCCTTCTTAGTTTTCTTCTTATTTATATGGCTATAGAACCTTTTACTATTGGTTTTAATTCCCTTTGCAAGGTCCAACTCTACTCGACTTTTAGCCTGTCTCACTTTATCCCTACATGTTCTGACCTCAATTAGGTAGCTTTCCTTGCTGATCACTCCCATCTTCCACTCCCTGTATGCTTTCTGCTTCTTCATAATCATCTCTCTAAGATGCTTGCTCATCCAGCTTGGTCTACAACTCCTTCCTATGAATTTTTTCCCCTTTCTTGGGATACAGGCTTCCGATAGCTTCTGCAGTTTTGATTTAAAGTAATCCCAGGCCTCCTCTACCTTTAGATCCATAAGTTCTTCAGTCCAATCCACTTCCCTAACTAATTTCCTTAATTTTTGAAAGTCAGCCCTTTTGAAATCAAAAACCCTAGTTGCAGATTTATTTTTGTTAATCCTTCCATTTAGTTTGAACTGAATTAGCTCATGATCACTTGAGCCAAGATTGTCCCCTACAACCATTTCTTCTATGAGGTCCTCGCTACTCAACAAAATTAAATCTAAAATGGCATCCCCTCTAGTCGGTTCAGCAACTACTTGATGAAGGCATCTATCAGCTATCGCATCTAGGAAAATCTGAGCCCTATTATTATTACTAGCACTGGTCCTCCAGTCTATATCTGGGAAGTTAAAGTCTCCCATGATCACGCAGTTTCCATTAGTGTTTGCTCCTCTCTGTGCTTTTACAAAGAGAATAAAGGCTGGTCTATATGGCCAAGTTATATTGGCATACCTATGTCGGTTAGGGGTCTGAAAAATTCACATCCCTGAGAGACCTACTTAAACTGACCTAACCGCTGGCATCGACAACACTAGGTTGATGGAAGAAGTCTTCTATTGGCCTAGCTGCTGCCTCTCAGGGAGGTGAATTACCCACAGTGCCGGGAGAACCCCTCCTGTTGCTGTAGTAATTGTCTGCATTGAAGCACTACAGCTCTGTAGCATGTTAAGCATAGACATAGGCTAAGGCTTTGTTTTTCATTTCAGTATTGATAAGCTGTTTCTGCATCTGTTTCTGCATCTGAGGCTTTCTACCCTGTTGACTGACTTTATCAAAGGCAAGGTTTTGGGGATATTAAACCTATCAAGCAGGTTTGTGTGGTGTTTTATATGTATCCCTTGACTCAGAGCCACAGTTTTTTTTAAATGTGTTTTTTTTTTTTTTTTTTTTTTTTTTTTTTTTAAGAAGGCCCATCCACTTACAAAGAGCAGCCCAGGTTTGTAAATGTGATGCAGCATCTCCTAAGGGGCAGATACTGAGAAGGCAGTCGCAAAACAGAATTACAGTTACAGGAAGCAGTCAAGGGAAGTGAACTATGGAGGAAAAAGGAATGCTCTCCTATGACCTTTCAGGCATCCATCTACAAGAGAGAAATCCTTGTGGTACTTATGACCTTAGGGTTGTGTTTATTTCTCTTGCATATCAGGATGAAACCTTTATCATTCATGAGTATCTGTTCCTACTGTCTTTTACTTGAAGTATGATTGTAGCAGTTTCTGCTACTCTGGTTTTAATCTCATTTTCTCTTTGTACCATTGCTTCACTTTTCCCAGTGTTAATTTACCTTTTCATATCCTATTTTGTCTTGATCTTTTGACTTTTCTTTGCTTTTATGGTTCTGCTCTTCTCCTGTAATGGGATCTGCTTTTTCCTCCTCTATACATTCTGTTCTTTTCTTGGTGATGAAACACTCATGTTTTTTCTCACTCTACCCGGTTTGTACACTCTATTCTGATATTATGAATTCCATTCTTTCTTTTCCTGTTGTGTTCTGCACCTATTATCTTTGATTTCAACATTTTTTTTTTGACACATTTGTCTGTTGCATACAAGGTTACATTGCTCAATTATTTCCACCGCTCATCACTCCACTTTGCTAATTGGTCCCTAGGGCGAAGGAGTTAAATACGTAGCAGTTAAAATTTCAAGAATTCTATTGGAAGTTTTACAAATAAACATAGCAAAAAAAAAAAGGAATAAATGGCATATTAGCAGAGACCCCATCCAAAGATCTTAGATTTGGAACATCTTAAAAATTGGCCCTAGTTTTTTGTCACTGTGCTTATTGTTTATCCTGTTTTTTTTATTGTTTTTTTTCCATGAGAGAGTGGACAATGTGTCTAATTATCAAAGGAACCAACTGTTCAAGGCAAGGCTCAATGCAATTCAGATCTCACTTATTCCACATAAATCCTGTTCATCTAAATGCTGCCACATGAGCTCAGTATGAACTCTCGAAGCTGATGTTGGGTATGATGGTGTAAGCAACTGGGCTTTTGAAAATTACTGAATTGAGGCAGAAAGTGCCAAAGCATGATCAGTGAAAAGGGAAAATGAGCACCAATCAACTACCTCTAGACTTCAACAGCAGTTCTTACTATGCTTCTCATAATTAATACTTTATTTAAATCAAATAGTAGGGCACTTTTGCCATGTGGAGCATAATATAATACCTATTTATATTGTGGAAACCTCTCAGTATTCGTGATTTGTGACCATCTCCCTTCTCATTCTTGATTTCACAATATCGTTGTAGCAACTACAGTAATTTCTTATATGGGAAAGTAATACTAGGAAAGTATTTAATGTACTTGTAGTTGTATTAACTGATTTACCAGATGGTAATGAGCCAGCATCATGTGACCATCTCGCTCTCACCAGGGCACAAGTAGCCCATGCATTATATTATTAGAACCTCCAGTGTATACACTGCAGCATCTATGTATTGTATTCTTAGTATGAGTCACAGTACAAATTCACAATGTCACTTGTGACCTCTCATATATACAACAAATGTAAAAAATTCAAAGCCCAAAGTGATATAAAAAGCAGTGACTGGGGGGGAGGGGGGAGAAAAAAAGCCAGAACAAGGAGAGGGATGAAGTTATAGATCAGTGTTGTAATTTCCTGTAACATGTATCTTAATACCATTTTAAGGCCAAATCCAGAAGCCCTCAAAGTGGTAGTCATGAGTGAGTAAGAACTTCAGCTTTCAATCTACAAAGATGATTGACCAAATCTTGAAAACTTTGTGTAGGAAAACTTGCTGTCTGGTGCCAAATACTCAAAAGGGTCAGCAAATGAAACTTCATAAATGCAAATCTGATGTAGTGTTGTCTCTGAAACAAATCATTAAGGAATTCATCTCCAATTAGATTAATTTGATCACTTATAGCTGGACCCATCCTAATATACTAACAAATTATTTAATTAGCATTCCTTCTTGGGTTGAAGTTTTGGGCACTCTTCAGAAATACTTAGTAGTAAATTTACTAATATATATATGTATATATACCTTGTTCTCAAGTCTTTTTGTGTGTGTGTGTGTGTGTGTGTGTGTGTGTGTTCTGATTTCCTTCTCCTTTGTATTTCACCTGTTTGTTTTCTTCTTAGGGTTAGGAGTGTTTGATTTATGATCCTGTCTCATGTATAAATTTCACTTGCTGTAAGTGTAGTGCCACAATGTTGTATAATACTTATAGTTTAAGGGTAAGTAGGAGAACACAAATAATTGGGATTTCTGGCTTTGCTATAATAAGAGGCCTATTTATTAGTACGAGGACTAGTGTGAGAAACTGGATCTTAGTCATACTAAGGCTGGGTTTTTAGATGAAATAATCCAGACCTGAGAGTGTAACCCCCAGGTCATGATTTCTGCTTTCTCATTCTGTGTAATGAACAAGTGATTTCACAAGCACAAAGAAAAGGAGTACTTGTGGCACCGTAGAGACTAACAAATTTATTTGAGCATAAGCTTTCGTGAGCTACAGCTCACTTCATCGGATGCATGCCTTTTGAGAGTGTGTGGCACAAGCTGTCAACATAGTCTGTGTGGTATGTAGATTGTAATGGATTTTTTTACCTTTAGTCATTTTGGTATGATGTCCATTTGTTTGCATTTGGAAAGGAAGATATCTGTCTGTATCTGTACGAGTTTTTTTTTTTTTTTCATGAAGTTAACCTTATTTTGGTCACAGAAAGGTACTAAATAAGGAAATTCATTCAAGTAATTACATAAAGGATGGGTATAAACATTTGGTTTAGTTCCCTAAACTTCAGGTTCTTATTGCTACTGAAATAGTATAGTCTAATTTATGGCCTTCTAAGGTGGTCCACTAACTTTTTGTACATCTTGGTTTCTTTCGATTTTTTAAAATGTAAGTATGCTATAATGCCTTCTGAACTGAAACCATTTAGGGTATGTCTTACTATCTGCCGGATTGGTGGGCAGCGATCTGTCCAGCTGGGATTGATTTATTGCGTTTAGTCTAGATGCAATAAATCTACCCCTGAGTGCACTCCTGTACTCCAGCGCTGCGAGAGGTGCAGCAGAGTCGACGGGGGAGCGGCAGCAGTTGACTCACTGCTGTGAAAACACCATGGTAAGTTGATCTAAGTATATCGATTTCAGCTAGCTATATTATTCACGTAGCTGAAGTTGGTAATTTAGATCCTCCCCCCCACCCCCCGCCCACTGTAGACCAGGGCTTAGTCTTTGGGTATGTCTACACAATGAAATTGGGTCGAATTTATAGAACTCGGTTTTGTAGAAAGCGTTTTTATACAGCGTTTTGTCCCCACACAAATGCTTTAAGTGCATGTAGTCGGCGGAGTGTGTCCACAGTACCAAGGCAACTGTCAACTTCCGGAGCGTTGCACTGTGGGTAGCTATCCCACAGTTCCTGCAGTCTCCACCGCCCATCTGAATTCTGGGTAGAAATCCCAATGCCTGGTGGGGCTAAAACATTGTCGCGAGTGGTTCTGGGTACATGCCGTCAGGCCCCCCTTCCCTCCCTCCTTCCGTGAAAGCAAGGGCAGACAATTGTTTTGCGCCTTTTTTTCTTGTTACTTGTGCAGATGCCATACCACAGCAAGCATGGAGCCCACTCAGCTAACAGTCACCGTATGTCTCCTGGGTGCTGGCAGACGCGGTACTGCATTGCTACATAGCAGCAGTTTATTGTCTTTTGGCAGTAGACAGTGCAGTACGACTGGTAGCAGTCGTCGACATAGTCCAGGGTGCTCTTTCATCCGACCTCGATTAGGTCAGGGGTGCCTGGGCAAACATGGTCATTTCCCTTTTAAGTTTCGTCTCATGGCAGTTGAGTCCTACCGGCAGTGTCTGTCTTTTAATCAGCAGCCAGCAGAAGACGATGGCCAGTAGTCATACTGCACCGTCTTCTGCCGAGCACCCAGGAGATGACGATGGCTAGCGGTCGTACTGCACAGTCTGCTGCCAGCAAGATGTATAAAGATAGATGAAGTGGCTCAAAACAAGAAATAGACCAGATTTGTTTTGTATTCATTTTCTCCTCCCTCCCTCCATGAAACCAATGGCCTACTAAACCCAGTTTTGAGTTTTTCTTTGAGGTTTTAAGTTCTATTCTTGAGGGGGCCATTCAGTTTCTCGCAAAGCCACCCCCTTTGTTGATTTTAATTCCCTGTAAGCCAACCCTGTAAGCCATGTCGTCAGTCGCCCCTCCCTCCGTCGGGGCAACAGCATTCAATCGTTCCGCGCCTTTTTTCTGTGCAGACATGGTAAGCATGGAGCCCACTCAGATCACTTTGTCAATTAGGAACACATTTAAACACCACATGCATTATTCAGCAGTATATGCAGCACCAGAACCTGGCAAAGCGAAACCGGGCAAGTAGGCGACGTCAGCGCGGTGACGAGAGTGATGAGGACAGACTTCTCTCAAAGCACGTGCCCTGGCAATGTGGGCATCATGGTGCTAATGGGTCAGGTTCATGCGGTGGAAGGCCGATTCTGGGCTCGGGAAACAAGCACAGACTGGTGGGATGGCTTAGTGTTGCAAGTCTGGGACAATTCCCAGTGGCTGCGAAACTTTCGCATGCATAAGGGCACTTTCATGGAACTTTGTGACTTGCTTTCCCCTGCCCTGAGGTACAATAATACCAAGATGAGAGCAGCCCTCACAGTTGAGAAGCGAGTGGCAATAGCCCGGTGGAAGCTTGCAACGCCCGACAGCTACCGGTCAGTCGGGAATCAATTTGGAGTGGGCAAATCTACTGTGGGGGCTGTTGTGATGCAAGTAGCCAACGCAATCAAAGATCTGCTGATATCAAGGGTAGTGACCCTGGGTAATGTGCAGGTCATAGTGGATGGCTTTGCTGCAATGGGCTTCCCCGACTGGTGGGGCCATAGACGGAACCCATATCCCTATCTTGGCACCAGAGCATCAAGCCAGCGAGTACATAAACCGCAAGGGGTACTTTTCAATAGTGCTGCAAGCACTGGTGGATCACAAGGGACGTTTCACCAACATCAGCGTGGGATGGCCAGGAAAGGTACATGATGCTTACAAGTTCGGAACTTTGGTCTGTTTCAAAAGCTGCAGGAAGGGACTTTCTTCCCAGACCAGAAAATAACCGTTGGGGATGTTGAAATGTCTATAGTTATCCTTGGGGACCCAGCCTACCCCTTAATGCCGTGGCTCATGAAGCCATACACAGGCAGCCTGGAGAGTAGTCAGGAGCTGTTCAACTACAGGCTGAGCAAGTGCAGAATGGTGGTAGAATGTGCATTTGGATGGTTAAAAGTGCACTGGCGCAGTTTACTGACTTGGTTAGACCTCAGTGAAATCAATATTCCCACTGTTGTTACTGCTTGCTGTGCGCTCCACAATCTCTGTGAGAGTAAGGGGGAGATGTTTATGGTGGGGTGGGAGGTTGAGTCAAATCGCCTGGCTGCTGGTTACGCACAGCCAGACACCAGGGTGGTTAGAAGAGCACAGGAGGGTGCGGTGCGCATCAGAGAAGCTTTGAAAACCAGTTTCATGACTGGCCAGGCTACAGTGTGAAAGTTCTGTTTGTTTCTCCTTGCTGAAACCCTCCGCCCCTTGGTTCACCCTACTTCCCTTTAAGCTAACCACCCTCCCCACCTCCCTTCCATCACCGCTTGCAGAGGCAATGAAGACATTGTTGCTTCACATTCATGCATTCTTTATTAATTCATCACACACATAGGGGGATAATTACCAAGGTAGCCAAGGAGGGGTGGTTGAGGAGGGAAGGACAAGGCCACAGAGCACTTTAAAAGCTTAAAACTTATTGAATGCCAGCCTTCTGTTACTTGGGCAATCCTCTGGGGTGGAGTGGCTGGGTGGCCGGAGGCCCCCACATCGCATTCTTGGGCATCTGGGTGAGGAGGCTATGGAACCTGGGGAGGAGGGCGGTTGGTTACACAGGGGCTATAGCAGTGGTCTGTGCTCCTGCTGCCTTTCCTGCAGCTCAAGCATACACTGGAGCGTATTAATTTGATCCTCCAGCAGCCTCAGCATCAAATTCTGCCTCCTCTCATCACACTGCCGCCACCTTTCAGCTTCAGCCCTCTCTTCAGCTTGCCACCTCTTCTGCCGGTCATTTTGTGCTTTCCTGCACTCTGACATTGTCTGCCTCCATGCATTCGTCTGTGCTCTGTCAATGTGGGAGGGCAGCATGAGCTCAGAGAACATTTCATCATGAGTGCGGTTTTTTCGCCTTCTAATCTTCACTAGCTTCTGGGAAGGAGAAAATCCTGTGATCCTTGAAACACATGCAGCTGGTGGAGGAAAAAAAGGGACAGTGGTATTTAAAATGACACATTTTATAGAACAATGGGTACACTCTTTCACGGTAAACCTTGCTGTTAACATTACATACATAGCACATGTGCTTTCGTTACAAGGTCGCATTTTGCCTCCCCAGCGTGTGGCTAGTCCCTCCCCGTGGGTAACAGCAGGGAACGTTTCTGTTCAGCCAAGGCAAACAGCCCAGCAGGAGTGGGCACCTCTGAATGTTCCCTTAAGAAAAGCACCCTATTTCAACCAGGTGACCATGAATGATATCACTCTCCTTAGGATAACACAGAGATAAAGAACGGATGTTTTTTGAACGCCAGCAAACATGCACTGCAATGCTTTGTTCTACGATTCCAGAGTACGTGCTACTGGCCTGGAGTGGTAAAGTGTGCTACCGTGGTGGATGGAATAAGGCTGCCCTCCCCAGGAACCTTTTGCAAAGGCTTTGGGAGTACATCCAGGAGAGCCGTGAATGCCAGGGCAAATTAATCATTAAACATGCTTGCTTTTAAACCATGTATAGTATTTTAAAAGGTACACTCACCAGAGGTCCCTTCTGCCCCTGGTGAGTCCAGGAGGCAGCCTTGGGTGGGTTCGGGGGGTATTGGCTCGAGGTCCAGGGTGAGAAACAGTTCCTGGCTGTTGGGAAAACCAGTTTCTTCACTTTCTTGCTGGGAGCTATCTGCAGCCTCCTCCTCATCATCTTCCTCGTCCCCAAAACCTGCTTCCTTGTTGCCTCCATCTCCATTGAAGGAATCAAACAACACAGCTGGGGTAGTGGTGGCTGAACCCCTTAAAATGCCATGCAGCTCATCATAGAAGCGGCATGTTTTGGGCGCCAAACCGGAGCGGCCGTTTACCTCTCTGGTTTTCTGGTAGGCTTGCCTCAGCTCCTTAAGTTTCACGCAGCACTGCTTCGGGTCCCTATTATGGCCTCTGTCCTTCATGCCCTGGGAGATTTTGACAAGTGTTTTGGCATTTCAAAAACTGGAACTTAGTTCTGATAGCACAGATTCTTCTCCCCATACAGCAATCAGATCCCGTACCTCCCATTCGGTCTATGCTGGAGCTCTTTTGCGATTCTGGGAGTCCATCATGGTCACCTCTGCTGATTTTGAGCTCTGCATGGTCACCTGCAGCTTGCCACGCTGGCCAAACAGGAAATTGAAATTCAAAAGTTCACAGGCCTTTTCCTGTCTACCTGGCCAGTGTATCTGAGTTGAGAGTGCTGTCCAGAGCGGTCACAATGGAGCACTCTGGGATAGCTCACGGAGGCCAATACTGTCTAATTGTGTCCACAGTACCCCAAATTCAACTCAGCAAGGTGGATTTCAGCGCAAATCCCCTTGTCGGGTGGAGTAAGGAAATAGATTTTTAAGAGCCCTTTAAGTCGGGGGAAAAAAAGGGCTTTGTTGTGTGGACGGGCGCAGGGTTAAATCGATTTAACGCTGCTAAATTCGACCTCAACTCCTAGTGTAGACTAGGGCTAAGTTGTTTAGGTACAATGAGTATACTCCTTTAGGGTCTAACTAAAGCATTTGTTTGTGTCTGTTGTGAATTGTGCCAATATCATAAACAAATAGAATCTTCCGCGCAGCCAAATTTGGGAAGAATTTATGGTAATCAATAAATATTATGAGGATGTGGGTTCAATCAATAAACATTGAAAGTGGGATAAATTTAAAGTTTCCTTATTTATAAAGGATACAGAAGGGACGTGTATGTTAGAAAGGAACAAATTAAAGCTCTCTTGAAATATTACTCAAACTGAACTTCTGTGGATTTTTTTATATGGTAGAATTGTAGGATGAATATGTAAATATTATTCTTTAATTCAGGTATGTTCAAGATAGGTCAGATAGTTCAAGAAAAGGATTATAGGGCACCTCATTTATTAAGTAAAAGTCTACTAAGCAATAGTTAGGGAATGTAACCCAGCCAAATCTGCGTTCATGCCAAGGAGATTATATACTCCAAAGTGGTTTTTGTTTTGTTTTGATATTAGTCAATGGTGTGTTGTCCAAAACGAGTTTTACTGTACTTATTCATTTATTCAAAGTACATCTTCTGTAGAAATAGAAGCCAGATATTCCTTCAAGCCCAGCTACTACAGTGGGTTGTCAGTTACTGTAAAGAAACTTATAAAAATAACACTTCTAAAAGTAAAGCACCTATGTAGGGCAGCGCTCAGTGCAAGAAGATATCAGAGAGGTTTTAAAGACAGACACATTACACTGATCAGTATCTTTAGCAATTACAGGTAGAAAAGACATTTGTATCAGATCTATGTACATGCTTTAAAAACCATATTTTGAAGTGTTAAGAGGAAAAATTAAGCTGTATTTGGGGAAAGATCAATGAATGCATGTTGATCTAGGAGAAAGGGAAAGAGTGGTATTTACAGGTAAGCATCATGGTTCATATCTATTAGGTAGATCAGACGAGAAAAATTCAAATCTATAGTAAAGATATAGATAACAGTTCCTCGTTTGCAGTGTTATAAATCACATCTTTTCCAGTGAGTCTAGAGTCCTATGATCTGGACTCTAATTACTAGTAGAACTTGGCAATTTTTTTTGACTGTTTTTCAGTGGAAAGTGCATTTTTTGGGGGGGTGGGGACGGTGTCTGAAACTATTTGCCTAAAGTTCAATCTCCTCTTTGCCCACTTGCATGGGAGGGGGAGGAGTACTCCTGCGGAGGCTGCTGTTTCCCTTCACTTCTACCTGTGGTGCACATAACATACACCTGTCCCCATATTTTCCTGCACAGCTTTGTAAAATAGGTTCTAATTTGTCCCATAGTAATCATAAAGCCTATTTTTATTGGCTTGAAAACATCAAACCGCTGATCACTTGTCATTCCAAAATGAGTCAGATATCCAGTCATTTTCCTGTTTAACTCAACTCCTTTTTTTGTTTAAAGTATCCTGTATTTTTGTTAAACATAGTACAAAGGTAGACCTTCAATATTTTCCCTTGGTGGATGATGATAGCACATCTTTCTCCAACCAAGAAGTGTGGAATTAGTTGTCTCCTGTTACTGGATAGATTTCCTCAACTTGTCATGCTCTTGTGCAGGCTGCACTCATGGTGTGCTTCTCCCCTGTAAACCTGTGTAAGGGTCTGTAACAATCTGGGAGTGGGATATTTATGTTGAAATATCAAAAGGTTCCTCTTAATGCAATGTGTATTTTTGAGAGAGGGATAGGGGTATCATGTAAGAATCTGCTTTTGCTTGCTGTCTGTTTCATTGAAATTTTCTGCGGTTATAGACTCCTCCCAATGCTGCTTTTGAAATTTATTCCGGACTGCAGGACTTTTACTGTCTTTTTTTTTTTTTGTTTGGGTTGGTTTTGTTTCTGGTTTTTAAATTAATAGATGCAATTTATGATTGTTGGCATGTGGTGGCTGCTGCTGCTCATTACGAGTCCAGGCTTATAAGCAGGGCCAGTTTTCTCAGAGGCAGAGTGAGGCAGCTGCCTAAGGCACCAAAATATTTGGAGCAGCAAAATGTTTATTGGCTGTTTATTTGGGAGGGACAGAATTTTTCTTTGCTTAGAGAAGCAAAAACTCAAGCTAGCACTACCTACAAGACACTGAATGGCAAAATTATTGGGGTGAGGGGAGAAGGGCAAACTTTTTCGGATTAATCGTGTATTTGCTGAAAACTGCAATTTCAGTTGCTGCAAAATGATTTGTAACTTAATGTAGTCATTCATTGAACAGTTTGGACCAAAACATTTTTGGTGCAGCTCTAAACTCAAAAGGAGGCTCTGCTGCCATTCGCAAAGTGGAAGAGGCAGCGGTGGTTGCCTTCTACCCCAAATCCCAGGATTATGGAACTCACTTGGGATGAGGGAGACCTGGGTTCAAATACCTGCTCTGGAGCAACGACTTGAACCAGGTCTCCTACAGCCCTGGTGAGTTCTGTTAGCACTAGACTATTGGCTGTTCTGGAGTTGAGGCACCATCTTTTCTGTTGAAACTGTGTGCTTCTGTGGGAAATTATAAAATATTAACAGAACAATAATGTGGCAAAATTGGTGTCTGGCTACAATCATTCTGTATAATTGTTCTTTTTCTCTCATTTTTAAGCTGTTAAAATATTTTGTTAAATTCCAATAGTGCATGTAATTTACTGTTAACGTTAAAAGTGCATTTAAAGTGGATAATATAGACTGAAATTTCAAGAGAATTACGGAAATGTACTATCCTAAGAAAAAAGAAAAGGACTTGTGCACCTTAGTGACTAACAAATGTATTTGAGCATAAGCTTTCGTGAGCTACAGCTCACTTCATCGGATGCTGTAGCTCATGAAAGCTTATGCTCAAATAAATTTGTTAGTCTCTAAGGTGCCACAAGGCCTCCTTTTCTTTTTGCGGATGCAGACTAACACGGCTGCTACTCTGAAACCTATCCTAAGTAATACATTGCTATTAACTGCTCAGTTGTTCTGCTCTAGTGGCTTGCCTGTAGGGGGACTTACTACTATTGACAACTAATGGAAAAACTCAGTTTTTTTTGCTCCCACTACAAGACCTTGTGCTCCAACAATGCAAATGTCTGTTTATGTTGCACACATGCAGCTGGCAAGTGTGGCTTGTCCATGGTTTGTGTTACTGATTTCCTTTCCCCGTGAAAGAATTCACCACATTGGAAGAAATAGTTCCAAGGATTATTGTAGTGTTAATCACACCTTGCCATTCTAGCCTCTTAATCAGTTTAGTCTTGCAGTTTCTGTGTTGCAGCAGAATGTGACAATATTCTATGGAAATGCTGCTCTCCTTTCAGAGGTGAGTTTTGTCCTTGCTAGTGAAATATCCCAAAACCTTAGTCTCTTCCTGAAGCTTGTGTTTAAAAATAAAATATAACCCTCACCCCCAAAACAAAACTTGGCAACCCTATGCCTTCTGTACTCTATGCATAACTTGATTTCTCCCACCACAAACCCTGACACCAAAGCTGGGAGGCCTATTAACTTGGGAGGTCTTGTAAAGGACTGTGCGTTTCATACACCTCCATTCTCTCCTTGTCCCTGCATCAGAGCAATTGAAGCAATGTGCTAGCCAAGTTACTTTTGGTTAATATTCTTTTAAGTTTAAAGACGACCACACTTGCTGATGAGAATATGGGCTCTGATGAAAACTTTTGGTTACCTCCCCCCAGTTAGCTCAGGTGTTTCTTTTTAATCTTCCTGGCCCCTTAATATACCCCCACTCCATACTCATCTCGCATATCAGGGAACGTATCAACTTGAGCAATTTTATGGAGGAGACTGCTTCTCTGGGAGTGATCTAAGGCATAAGTGGCAGTACCTGGTTTGAGAAGGCCCTTAGGTTTGCATATTCAACAGTCATTTCCCATTAAAAAAACGTTAAATTCTCATTTTGCTGTGGCACGTTTAAAAGAGCAGACCTCCTTACAGCCAAATGTTATGAAAACCAGGCATACTTTAATGCAGAACCCTAAGGAATGCTTGATTGAAATAACAGATCAGAAAAGTCTCTTGCTAACATTCCTATGATTATAGGTTTACTCAAGTGACAGAAACATAGTGTCAGCTAGTTTTCTGCATATAATGTAACTTTATTAAAAAAAAAACCACCATAACTTTAAACGGCTTTGCTTAACATTCTTCTGCTGAAGGTAATTGTAATATACTTGGGCTATAGGACACTTCTTAAATGTAACTGTATTGTATGCCTTCATTTCCTTAGAACTATCAAATGCATTGCTGATTGGTTGATCTTTGTTACTCACAGTTGTGGCTGTAGAAAAGTCATAGCTTGTTCCTTGGCAATACTTAACAAGTGTGAGTACCAGTCTGTGCTTGCAGGAAAAGTCTTTGCTATAATGTAGATATCGTCTGGGTAAGGATATGCTAGCCTAAACTGAATCCGGCCCCATAGTGCTAACTCAGTGGAGATTCAGTTCTGCTTTTCTTTGTGTGTCAACTTTGCTTTTAAATTTGGTTTGTTCTTTTAAGTAACCGCCTTGTTCCACACTGTCCATTTAAAAACCCTCCCCTCTTATCTTCCTTCACTCTCTAATCTTATCTCCTCTTACAAGCCTAGATTTTTTCCCATTACATCTTTCTCCTACTTTTGGGTCCTCAGACAAAAAACAAGGTAAGAACACTAGGATTGACACCCCAGCTGGTTTTTGGCTTCTGTGTCTGGGTGCCATTTAGGGTTGCCAAGTGCCCAGTTTTCAACTGGAAAGTCTGGTCAAAAAGGGGACCTGGCAACCCTAAATGGCACCTGAACCAAAACCACGGTTACTACGGGGTGGAGAGGGGGACAGGATCGTTAACCTACACCAGCCCCTGCTCAGCTGGGGCCGCCTCCTACCTGCAGGCAGACTCCTGGAGATGATCCAGCAAGCAACGGCGGTGAGGGGGTCAGGGCTGGGGGAAGAGGCGGAGTGGGGGTGGGGCCTCATGATTGTCGTTATCAGGAATTAGAAAGGTGTCAACCCGAAACAGCACTCAATCTTTTATGTTCTAGCTCTCGAGTTTTATTCTATGTTAATTTTTCCTCCCCACCATAGCTGCTTTCTTTGTTTTTACTTTGTATCAGAATACACCATAACTGTGCTGATGGACCCAAGAGTGTTGGTGTAGTGCAGTGACTTTCAACTTTTTTCCCCCATATGAGGACCCCTAAAAAATTTCAAATGAAGGTATGGACCCCTTTGGAAGTCTTAGACATAGTTTTCAGATCTCCAGGGTCCACGGACCACAGGTTGAAAACACTGATGTAGTGGAATGTGGCAAGAGATATGAACAAAGCTTATGCCAATTAGCATTGCATTATCCTGGCTTCTAGTAAAAAAACAGGAGAAAGCAACAATAAATTAGTTCCAGAATGTTGTCACTTCAAGCAATGTGATAAGGTGAGAGGTAATAGAAACAGATTCATTTTCCTGTTTAGATGTGACCCATTGACTTGAATTTTTTTTAATTACTCTGAGCCATGTGAAAAGGAAATACAGTAACTATTTTGAGCAGTTTGTCTGCCAACGTAACCCTTTTATTTGTAGGTGTTTGGGAAATTTTCTGTTGGTTTACAGTCCATTGATTGCTGTAATCATAAGGCTGCCAGGTACAATAGTTGCCATCAAAATGTCAGTCTTTGGCAATAGTTTTCTCAGAGTGCTATCGGAGATACCATAGCTTTACCCTCTGATGTAGAGACCATTGGTTAACAGATGATATTGCTGTTTGGTAAATGTTAAGCCAGTAACAATAAACTGTCACCTGCACTCTTTACCTTGTATGTTGTTCAACACTAAAGAAATATTTAACAGCTGTGGTTTTAGTGGTCATGGAGGAGGGTGAACATATGCATCTTCAGAACAGATCAAGCCTGGGATGCTGGCAAAGTGCCTTAATCCTGCTCTGGAGGGACCATGCCTCGGCTGAAGATCGTTCAGTGTCCATGTGAATTGATTGTTGAGGCTGCCAACAATGTTTCCAAAGTTAAGTTGTCTGTCTAGGTGTTTATATGGCTTCACGTAACCATAGTATCTACACACCTCACAATTAATGCATTTTATTCTCTCATACCCCTGTAAGATAGGTAAGAATCTGGCAAACAGGGAACAGACAATGTTTGCCATAGGCATTACTTCACTACATTAAATATGTATTAAGCGCACAGTATGGATATTGTATGTATGAATGTTGAGCAGTTATGCCAGCTAAATTGTATTTTTCCCCACAATGCTGTTCGCTCTTGTTCACTGCTATATCCCACAATATCTTGGAACAGGACAACTCACCATTTGGCCTAAGTGGATAATAAACAGATCAAAGGAAAAATACATTAATATTCTGCAAAGATAGCTTCACAGAACAGGACCTGGAAGGCTAGTATACAGAACCACACGTTAAAGTGCTGGTACAAACTGTGGGGTTGGATCTTATGTGATGTACGAAATGATTTCTAACTTGTAAGGAACCATCCTGCAAATACCAGTGGTCTTGGGAGGGTGTACCTTCTGTGTAAGGAAAATATGCTGAGAGATGAGAATTACTTCCTGGAGAAAAGAGTATGTGTATTTCCTTTTGTATTGTACTGTTTTTTGTCTTTAGACAATAAATTTTGGTTACGTTTGGTTATTGGGTCTCTTGAACATTTTTCATACTAAACCATAAGTTTAGTCAATCAGCTATGCAATTAAGCAACTTCCCAATTGGTGAAATGTGAATATAATAAAGGCATGTGCCCAATGTTGCATTGAAAGTTGGTGACAGAGCTGGGCATGGAACCCAGATCTTCTGAGTTTTAGTGCAAGGCCTTAACTTCAACACCATGCAGTCTCCCTCCCTGGTTATTGTGCTTTTAGTGATTATAGTCTGATATAGACCAGTCTGTTAGAAATTTTGATTCAATCCACATGTTAATCAAGCAGGGTCAATACCTATTTTCCTTTACTTGGGCTACCTTTTGCATTAGTAATGTTTGGTGAAAGTACAGTTCTTCTCTTGCAACTACTAATTACTAATTAAAATTTTAAATTTATTATGGAGCTATGAAAATCTGCAATGGGAGCCTCCCCAAAGCAGGTGAGACTTGCAACCCTAATTAAAAGGATGCTTATTCTGTAGACTATAATGCATTTACCTCTTGCCCCTTCCCAGTACAAACTGAACATCAGCCACTGAACTTGGCATTGTCCCAAAGTCTGATATTGAGGATTCTTCTCCTCTGCTGTTAATGTTCACCCTGTTTCTCTCCAATGCTTTTTTGCAGGCAAAGGCAGCTCAAGCATCTCATCCGACGTGAGTTCAAGTACAGATCACACACCGACCAAAGCCCAAAAGAATGCAGCTACTAGTGAAGGTAAGTGCCTGGTGTTCATTATTTAGGTTATCCCGCCCCATGTGTAATGTTGGCTGTTTTCAGAAGATTAACTCCCTGTCCCGAAATCTACCGCACGGTTCCTTGGGAGCATTGTAAATTTAAAATGAAACTCGTCTTTCAGACATCTTCATTTGTACGATTTTAGTTTTAATTATGCAAGGGTTTAAGTCAGTTCTGCAAAACATAAGTATAAGGGAGTTGCTGAAAGGAATTTGTTCAAGACATTTTATTACGGGAGATGGCTGTGTATTAAGATAGATGTGATCAGACTTCAAGCTTATTTCCAAGGAAAATACTTCATGAAAACACAGTGGGTGGAGTTCTAAGTTAACTTTATTGCTCTACTATGAATGCCATGTGATAAATATTTAATGATGTGCTTGGAAGTTTGTGCCAAGGATTTAAAAATAAATACAGTTATAGACAGAGAGAGTTGATCGTGATTTGGCCAGACGGATGTATTTCACCTGGAGTGATTAAGGTATGTGTCAACTTCAAGATATGGCCTTTTTTGGTGTCTTAGTGGGAGAGGGAAGGATTTATGTCTGTATGAACACCTTATAGAAATCCCTGGTTTATGAATGTATTTCAGGGAACTATAGTATGGGGAACCACCAATCATTTCCTGCTGGGAATGAGAAGTTAATAAAATACATCTCATAACTGGTGAGCATTCAAGGAAAAGCGGTGCTGGCTTCATATTTTGTTAAGAAGCAAGAATATTGGCTCTAGACCTTACAATAATGCTCTTGGAAGCTGATTAGAACCACCAAACCCATCTGCCACAATTAATGATGCAGGCTAAAAAGTATCTGATCTTTGGACAGTATGTTTAGCTGGTGACTCAGACATGAAGATGTCAATTTAATGGTATGTAATCTGGTTAATTAGTGAATAGATTATTCTAATTTTTTAATTTGTTATGGCAGGAAAAGTTTAAGCTGCAAGCAGTCATTACTCTCTACCTGCCTTCGTTTCTGATGCACCTTAATGGTTTAAAAAAGCAAGCAAACAAACAAAAGTGTGGATTCAATAAAACAATGCTGTCTGGTTACAGCTATTTACCTTTAAACTCTAAGTACTGTAGAACCTCAGTTACGAACACCTCAGGAATGGAGGATGTTCGTAACTCTGAACAAAAGGTTATGGTGGTTCTTTCAAAAGTTTACAACTGAACGTTCACTTAATACAGCTTTGAAACTTTACTATGCAGAAGAAAAATGCTGCCTTTAGCCATCTTAATTTAAACGAAACAAGCACAGAAACAGTTTCCTTAGCTTGTCAAATCTTTTTTAAACTTCCCCCCTTTTTTTAATAGTTGACATTCACACTGTACAGTACTGTATTTGCCATGTATGCATGTATGGTCTCTTCTGCTGCCTGTGTACTTCCGGTTCCAAATGAGGTGTGTGATTGACTGGTCAGTTTGAAACTTGTGCTCATAACTCTGAGGTTTTACTATACCCAAATGATGAGAGTGAAGTAAAATCAATTAAGTTTTTACCTTAGAGTGATTAGACCCCAAAATAGAAATTACCGGAGATGGTCCCAAAACAAGAGCTGGGTGTAAACATTAGGAAATGTGGGGAAATTTCAGTCAGGATCCAAATCCTGCTTTAGGTCTATTTCTAGTAACAATAGAGTTTACCTCTCATGGTGGGTAGTAGCTTTTAAGGTTGTGGTTTCACCTTAGATAAACTTTGTCAAGAAAAATGCCTTGATGCAAAAATGAAGGTCTTGTCTACATCCAGGGAAATAAAGAAATAACTAATCAAAGCTGCAAACACTGAAGTGTTTAGTAATCAAAATGCCTTTAAGGATAACCAGGGGAACATCATATAATTTCAAAATAACTTTTAAAATTGTGTGTAGCTAATGTATGATGTAAATTTTCTCATTGAAGTGTATCAGCTTTACACACAGTGTAGTCCTTAAATAGCTGGTGGATTACTATGCTGGCCCTGAAGTTTTCAACGTGATTGTATTAATCAAGCGCATACCAGCGAGGGGAGTTAAACTGTGGCCCAGCAGAACTAAAATAGTGGACAAACGAATTTTCCTGAATCGTCATGAAGGTCTGGAAGGAGTCCAGGGTAATGGAGTCTCATAGGCTTTTTCTATATCTTGTTTTCTTATTTAAACTACTTCAAACTGTGTAAACCTATCTCTGATCGTAGGTGTTTCCTGATAGGCCATGCACGCTGACACCTCTGCTTATTTTGTGTGTGTGTGCGCGTGTGCGTGTGCGTGCACTTGTGCTGTTTTCATCTCCCTGTATACCTTGTTCCCTCGTGACTGTCAGCCCACAAAATACCAGTGTTGTGCCCTGCTAAAGGACTCATCCTGTACACCTCAAAACACTGAAATTGCCGTTTCGGGTCTCAGGACCATTTAAAACTCATTTCTGCTTTGTAGGGTAAATTCAACTGAATAGCACAGACCCCGTTGAGACTCAAGATGCATCCTTCCTATGGGTTGAACGGAACCTAAAGGTTCTAGATTGTGAGAATGCTTTCAATTATTTCATTATTAATACTTAGTACAATAGTCCCTAGGGACCAGCCAAGAATGGAGCCCCATTGTCAAGCACTGTACAAACAGTAGTAGTTGTTGTGCCTTTTTATTGTTGTTTACAAAGCATTTTACTGTTGCTAGTCAATTCATCTTTAGAATACTCTGTGCTTCAGTCTTCCATAGGATCAGTGTAGTAGTCCTTACCCACAACGAAGACTGTATTTTATACTTTACATGGCCCCCATCGCCATAGTATTTGAGCTTCAAGTGATTTGCCAGCTCACGCAGTAAGTCTATGGCAGAGCTGGGAACTTCTAATTCTATCCTTTGCTCTTACTATAGGCACAGTTCACAGTACCATAAATAGTCCTATGAAAGGACTATGTGCATGTGTGTATGGAGAGGAGGTTATGAAAGGATGCCAGCGGAATTGTTCTACTTGACCTTGAACGGTATGCAACATGCCATACTAGATAAGTGGATGACTGCTTTTTAAAAATACTATTGCATCTCTAGTGGCGGCTAAATTATATGCTCCGTAGAGTTAGGAAATCAGGAACTTAAGTATGTGAAGTTGCAGGTCTTCTATTCTTATCCTGCCTCCCAAACTGAATTCCAGCCTTGCAAACTGACCCTAATTCTTTCCAGTTGTGCTGTGTGCTCTCTTTTTCCCTCTTTTCCTTTGAGGCTTTTGGTACAAAGCTGTTGCTGAAGTTACAGCACTGAATATCCATGAAACAGCTAGGAAGAAAATCTGTGGGCCTGATTCACTGTTGCCCTACAACTTATGTAGTATTTCACACCAGAGCAATGTGAACACTATACTTCCGCCCTGCAGTGATGCAAATGACTACAGGCAGTTCAGGGCAATGGCAAGGCAACATCAAGGAATAGCCTCAGAGCATGTCATCTTGCCATCAAATCAAATGGACAGTTCCACAAAATGGAAATACTGTCTATTTCCCATGTACTACTTTAACATTGAAACCTGTTCTCTGTACAGATATTTAGTTCTATAATAGTAATTCCACCACAGCATGTGGATAGCAAATGGATAGCAGTTTAAAAATGAAGTCTCTTTTTTTCACCTTCATGAGATCTCCTCAAACCCTGGATGGAATGACTTATGGCTTACAACAGTGTAAGTTTGTTCAGAGTAGCAGCCATGTTAGTCTGTATTCGCAAAAAGAAAAGGAGTACTTGTGGCACCTTAGAGACTAACAGATTTATTAGAGCATAAGCTTTCGTGAGCTACAGCTCACTTCATCAGATGCATTTGGTGGAAAATACAGAGGGGAGATTTATATACACCCACAGAACATGAAACAATGGGTTTTATCATGCACACTGTAAGGAGAGTGATCACTTAAGATGAGCCATCACCAGCAGTGGGGCGGGGGAGGGAGGAAAACCTTTCATGGTGACAAGCAAGGTAGGCTATTTGCAGCAGTTAACGAGAACATCTGAGGAACAGTGGGGGGAGAAATACCATGGGGAAATAGTTTTACTTTGTGTAATGACTCATCCATTCCCCAGTCTCTATTCAAGCCTAAGTTAATTGTATCCAGTTTGCAAATTAATTCCAATTCAGCAAACTCTCGTTGAAGTCTGTTTTTGAAGTTTTTTTTGAAGGATAGCCACCCTCAGGTCTATAATCGAGTGACCAGAGAGATTGAAGTGTTCTCCAGTTGGTTTTTGAATGTTGTAATTCTCGACATCTGACTTGTGTCCATTTATTTTTATGTAGAGACTGTCCAGTTTGACCAACGTACATGGCAGAGAGGCATTGCTGGCACATGGTGGCATATCACATTGATAGATGCGTAGGTGAACGAGCCTCTGATAGCGTGGCTGATGTGATTAGGCCCTATGATGGTGTCCCCAGAATAGATAGGTGGACAGAGTTGGCAACGGGCTTTGTTGCAAGGATAGGTTCCTGGGTTAGTGGTTCTGTTGAGTATATGCTTCAGTTTTGGAGGGCTGTCTGTAAGCAAGGACTGGCCTGTCTCCCAAGATCTGTGAGAGTGATGGGTCATCCTTCAGGCTGGGTTGTAGATCCTTGATGATGCGTTGGAGAGGTTTTAGTTGGGGGCTGAAGGTGATGGCTAGTGGCGTTCTGTTCTTTTCTTTGTTGGGCCTGTCCTGTACTAGGTGACTTCTGGGTACTCTTCTGGCTCTGTCAATCTGTTTCTTCACTTCAGCAGGTGGGTATTGTAGTTGTAGGAACGCATGATAGAGATCTTGTAGGTGTTTCTCTGTCTGAGGGGTTGGAGCAAATGCGGTTATATCATAGAGCTTGGCTGTAGACAATGGATCGTGTGGTATGATCTGGATGAAAGCTAGAGGCATGTAGGTAGGAATAGCGGTCAGTAGATTTCCGATATAGGGTGGTGGTTATGTGACCATCGCTTATTAGCACCGTAGTGTCCAGGCTTCAAAAACAGACTCCAACGAGAGACTGCTGAATTGGAATTAATGTGCAAACTAGATACAATTAACTTAGGCTTGAATAGAGACTGGGGAATGGATGAGTCATTACACAAAGTAAAACTATTTCCCCATGTTATTTCTCCCCCCACCCCATCCCCCACTGTTCCTCAGATGTTCTTGTTAACTGCTGGAAATAGCTTACCTTGCTTGTCACCATGAAAGGTTTTCCTCCCTCCCCTCCGCGCTGCTGGTGATGGCTCATCTTAAGTGATCACTCTCCTTATAGTGCGTATGATAAAACCCCTTGTTTCATGTTCTGTGTGTGTATATAAATCTCCCCTCTGTATTTTCCACCAAATGCCTCCGATGAAGTGAGCTGTAGCTCACGAAAGCTTATGCTCAAATAAATTTGTTAGTCTCTAAGGTGCAACAATGGAATTGTCATTGTTGTGAATGGGTGCTGACAGTGAGGCTTAAGGTCATATACTGCATTCAAGATCTGGAAAAACTCTAATTAAATTGTGGCTTTTAAACCACATCCATGTGGTGGAGGATGGTGGCACAGCTTCACCATACCTGTAGGAGCTATGAGAGATTTCGTGACTCAGTGAGACAAAATGCATGTCAAGCTCCCAGGTACGTTGGGAAGATTGCTGCTGCTGATGCTCCATCACTCAAAGGAGTACAGCATACTGTAGTCTCCATAGCTGAGCAGCTTTACTTGCTGAATCAAAGGGCAGGGAGGCATGACCCTAGCTCTTTCCTGTTTCCTTTTCAGAGCTTATACTTAATCCACCCCTTGTATAAGGAGTCTAAGGTGGGGAAAAAATACCTGGGCCCTCTCTCTCCTAAACACTTTTTTTTTTTTTGTTAATCCAGAAACAGAATAACTGTAGGCCATGAATACACACAGCTTATGTAGCACAGTTGCTCTTGTTGGTAAGCCACCATCCTCTGACTCTGCACATATTGCATTTCCTTCCCTCTGTCCCAATACCAGAGGCTGGCTGAAATTTGTTCACCATTAACCAATTAAAGTTAAAGAAATCCAAGAACATGTTATGTATCCCTACCCCTGGTTCTATTTTGGGAACCAAAGGATGAAACTTTTTGTCATGGATTGTTTAAATGCTCTAAAACTCCCCAGGCTGTCGGTTTACTAGAGACCACTCTTGGCTGAACAATCGTATTATTTAAAATTTGGCTCTTAATACGAGTATTGTAATATTCTTGCACTGCTTGTTCCTGGCATCCAGCTGTAGTGTAGCTCTTGGGCACTCTGTAGAAAATAGTTTTGCTTTTTGTTTTTTCAGCCTGGATCAGTTATAACTTGACTCAGTTTCCAATGGGAGATGAATGCTGTTTGATCTGTGTATATTTTGTGATAGTTACCTGGTAATGTGGAAGCAGCAGTGTTACTGACAGTGTTTAGTCCTTCAACCATTCTTATTTATGAAAGTTCCAGCAAACACATCAATGGCTTATTTTTTCCAGGCCAGTAAAGCCAATTTTGAAGTCCATGACTACAAAGAAAAATATTTTCAGGGAAGGGTTAACTACTGAAATGCATTGCATCTGTGTCCTGGCCCAGGAACCAAACGTCATGCTATAGCAGTGTGATTTTTTTTTTTTAATTTGTCTTAGAAGGACCAGTTGAGGTTGACTTCTAATTATAATTATTTTTGCAATATTCAGTTTCTTTTGGTTTTACTGTAGCTGATTTTATACAAGCAACTTGGTAGAAGGGGAGATTTTTCTTTTGAGGTAATTTCTGAATTCCAGCCTGCATTTTTCTTAAGAATCCATATCCATGGTATTCTCCACAAATTACCTTCAGTGCAGTAGCTGAAAATGTTCATTCTGTTACAGAGAATTTGTGCATACAAAAGAGGACATGAAAAGAGCAGAGAGGATTTTCTAGTGTTCTACCTGCAATGCTGTTTCACGTGTGCTCTGATTGAATTTCGCAGTGTTTCAGTGTGAAAATCTAATTGCTTCTGTAGCATCCATTCATACTTGTCACACCAAATAAGTGGCAGTTGTTTGAAAATGACATCTGTATTGTGCATGCAGTGCTAGAGGGCTATGGTTCCGGTAGTCACGATCTGACCAATACTTACAGCTACCTTGTCTTTGGCAGTGTACAGCTTCTGGGTTCATCATCTGCCCTTTAGTTGGCTAAACTGGATTGCACTTCTAGGAAGCATATCTCTGTCTGTGATGTGAAATATAACTTTTAAAGAGGAGCTTTATAAGGCCTTTATAAAGGTGATATCCTTTATAATATTGTCATAAGGGTGTTATACCAGGCACAATATCAGATGACTTCTTCATTTTGATGGAAAGTTTTAGGCATCTGGCTGAGATTCACCCAGTAGTGTTGCTATCAAAGTCCTTACCCCCAGCTATCCCTTTTCCTACTATCACAGAGAGTTACATAGACCAGAAGACACATGTGTAAAAGTCGACATTGACTGTGATTAATCTTGCTCTGGAATTTGCTGTTGCCCTGTCCTAACATGTAGGTTCCTAGCCCCACAGAATTTGCAGCAGAAATGAGGGCTGTAGAATGGGCATTCCCCCCTTTTCAGACTAAGAAATATAGTAATTGACAATCAAGTCCTACGATATATGAAATATTAGGAGAGCCCTACTTGGTTGTGAGTTTTATGCATTCCTAAAGCTATCTGTCAGCAAGACTGGTAGGGTATACCTACGCTATAATTAGACACCTGTGGCTGGCTCATGCCAGCTGACTCAGGCTAAGGACCTCTGGCTAAGGGGCTGTTGAACTGTGGTATAGACACTCAGGCTGGAGCCTAGGCTCTGGGAACCTCCCACCTCGCAGAGTCCCAGAGCCCAGGTTACAATCCAAGCCTGAACGTCTACACTGCAGTTAAACAGCCCCTTCGCCTGAGTCGCATTAGCTGGCACGGGCCAGCCATGGGTGTCTAACAGCAATGTAGATATACCCTTAGTTTTTGTTCTTAATGTTGATAGCCAATGTTAGAAATGATGAGTGTTTGTTTGGATATGGAAAGGCATACAAGTATGTACTTTGTGTAGCTTGTCTTTTGTTTATGGAAATGCTTGAGGTACTAAAGTTATCTATCCAATTCAAGCCCTTTTTTAACCAAATGGTAATAAAAGTCCTTGAAAATAGTCGGGGAGAGGATAGTTGTGTGAACTAATTTCAGCAAAGCTTGTAGCTTTCCCAAGAAAGTGACTTCCCTCCAACTTTTTTGTTCTGTGCTTCAAATCATTGCTTGTGATGTGATAAGATACTACAGTGTATATGACAGGTTTCAGAGTAGCAGCCGTGTTAGTCTGTATCCACAAAAAGAAAAGGAGTACTTGTGGCACTTTAGAGACTAACACGTTTATTTGAGCATAAGCTTTCGTGAGCTACAGCTCACTTCATCGGATGCATGCAGTGAATATACAGTAGTGGGATTTTATATACACAGAGAACATGAAACAATGGGTGTTACCATACACTGTAACGAGAGTGATCAGGTAAGATGAGCTATTATTAGCAGGAGAGAAAAAACCTTTTGTAGTGATAATCAAGGTGGGCCATTTCCAGCAGTTGACAAGAACGTGTGAGGAACGGTGCGGGGGGGGGGGGGGAGATAAACATGGGGAAATAGTTTTACTTTGTGTAATGACACATCCACTCCCAGTCTTTATTCAAGCCTTTTTAGTTTTAGTTGGGGCCCCCAAAACCTCTCCAGCGCATCAAGGATCTACAATCTATTCTGAAGGACGTTCCCTCACTCTCACAGATCTTGGAAAACAGACCAGTCCTTGCTTACAGACCAGCCCCCCAACCTGAAGCAAATACTCACCAGCAACCACACAACAAAAATACGAACCCAGGAACCTATCCTTGCAACAAAGCCTGTTGCCAGCTGTGCCCACATATCCATTCAGGGGACACCATCATAGGACCTAATTACATCAGCCACACTATCGGAGGCTAGTTCACCTGCACATCTACCAATGTGATATATGCCGTCATGTGCCAGCAATGCCCCTCTGCCATGTACATTGGCCAAACTGGACAGTCTCTACGTAAAAGAATGAATGGACACAAATCAGACGTCAAGAATTATAACATTCAAAAAGCAGTTGGAGAACACTTCAATCTCTCTGGTCACTTGATTACAGACCTAAATGTGGCAATATTGCAACAAAAAAACTTCAAAAACAGACTCCAATGAGAGACTGCTGAATTGGAATTAATTTGCAAACTGGACACCATTAAATTAGGCTTGAATAAAGACTGGGAGTCGATGGGTCATTACACAAAGTAAAACTATTTCCCCATGTTTACTGCCCCCCCCCCCACTGTTCCTCACATGTTCTTGTCAACTGCTGGAAATGGCCCACCTTGATTATCACTACAAAAGGTTTTTTTTTTTTTCTCTCCTGCTGGTAATAGGTCACCTTACCTGATCACTCATTACAGTATGTATGGTAACACACATTGTTTCATGTTCTCTATGTATATAAATCTCCCCACTGTATTTTCCACTGCATGCATCCGATGAAGTGAGCTGTAGCTCACGAAAGCTTATGCTCAAATAAATTTGTTAGTCTCTACGGTGCCACAAGTACTCCTTTTCTTTTTACAGTCTCTCTATATATTTTCAGGTGAGGTCCTTTTTAAAAAGTAACCCTACAATTCAAACGATGAAGCTTTTTTGTACTTTTTGTATTATTAAACTCATTAATGCATAACTGTTTATTTTTCAGTTAGAAATCTAATACACTTCATGTACCTTTCCCTTGCTGTATCTAAAATGTTCTGTGGTATATGTTTTAGAAGGTTCCAATGACTAATGGCATAAGCAGCCAACTTTCAGATAATTTTTATGAACCATAGAGACAACTTAAGTTAACAAGTATAGATGAAATCTGTTAAAGCAATAGGTTTCCATCCTTGTACATCTTCATGAAACAATCTCACAATGCTTTCTAGCAGTAAGAAAGATGAAATGTTTGTCCTGAGTACCTTATGAAATATGGGCTATTTGACTTTCTGTATATAACCAACTTTGCTTCCCAGAAAAAAATGAGATCTAAAACAAAGTCTTTATCACTGCTTTATATAGGAATGTGGTAGGTGACATTGTTTGAGTTTCAGAGGGGTAGGCCAATTGAAGGCGAGTTTAGTCAGGGTACATAAAAGGATAAATGGACACAAATCAGACATCAGGAATGGTAACATACAAAAGTCAGTAGGAGAACACTTCAGTCTCCCTGGACACTCAATAACAGATTAAAAGTAGCCATTCTTCAACCAAAAAAAAAAAAACACCTTCAAAAACAAACTTTAAAGAGAAACTGCAGAACTAAATTCATTTGCAAACTTAACACCATCAATTTGGGCTTGAATAGGGACTAGGAGTGGCTGGCTCACTACAAAAGCAATTTTCCCTCTTGGTATCGATACCTTCTCAACAATTATTGGGAGGGACCACATCCACCCTGAGTAAATTGGCCTTCAATATTGGTTCTCCGCTTGTAAGGTTACTCCCTTCTCTTCATTTGCCTATATACATATATGCCTGTATCTGTAATTTTCACTCCATGCATCTGAAGAAGTGGGGTTTTTTACCCACAGAAGCTTATGGCCAGATAAATCTGTTAGTCTTTAAGGTGTCACCAGACTCCTCATTGTTTTTATTATTTGAGTTGAGCATAGAAAAATTTTATTTGGATCACTTCAGCATGCATTTCATTTCACCCTACAGGTGCATGCATATTGGAGCACTACAAAAGCATACAAAATACATTTAGAATATGGGCTCTCTTCACCTGGGATGTCATTTTATGTCAGCATTAAAACTGCTTATCCCTGTTTAAGCTACTTGTATGCTCCCTAATACATAGCCTTTTCAAGAGACAGGAGGAGGGAGAGGGTTGGAGGGAGGATGCCTTGAAGGTAAACTGACTTGGCTCTCTCAAACCAAGGTGGGAAATAAGTTAGAGTAAAGGACCCAACGCTGAAAATGTCCTTCTATCAAAGCGCTGCTTGTTAACACAGAAAGGCTGGCTCAGGAGCCTCCACTTATCTCCTTTGCTGTTTTCTCACAGAGAGAAAGAGAGACCTGTTATGGGTTTGGTCACAGAGATCCCCTTGGGACTGTCACCTGACATGCTAAAGTTACCTCTGAGCCTGTTTTCCACGGCTAGCTTGGGACTCCAGAACCCTGACTTGTTGAGCCAGACATGCTAGTCTGCTGCAATACAGACCCAGGTCTGGTCCAAGCCCCCAAAGCTGCAGATTTTAACCTAAGCCTGCTCAGCAGGTCACTTATCTCCATCCCAGACACGGAGTTCCCAATGGGATCCAAACCCCAGATAAATCCAGTTTACTCTGTATAAAGCTTACACAGGGTAAATTCATAAATTGTCCACCCTCTATAACACTGATAGAGATGCACAGCTGTTTGCTTCCCCAGGTATTAATCACTTACTCTGGGTTTACTAATAAACAAAATTAATTTTATTAAGTATAAAAAGTAGGATTTAAGTGGTGTCAAGTAATAACAGACAGAACAATGTAAGTTACCAAGCAAACTAAAACAAAACATGCAAGTCTAAGCCTAATACATTTAAGAAACTGAATACAGGTAAATCTCACCCTCAGAGATGTTCCAGTAATCTTCTTTCACAGACTAGATTCCTTAGTCTGGGCCCGATCCTTTTCCCTGTACAGTTCTTGTTAGTTCCAGCTTAGGTGGTAACTAGGGGATTCCTCATGTCTGGCAGCCCCTTTGTTCTGTTCCACCCCCTTTTATATCTTTGACACAAGGAGGGAATCATTTCTCTCTCTGGGTTCGCACCCTTCCTTCTAAATGGAAAAACACTAAGTTTAAGATGGATTCCAGTATCATGTGACATGTTCACATGTCCTGTGAGACTTCATTACCCACTGGCTGGCATCCACTATAAAGGAAGGTTTACAAGTAAACAGAGCCATTTACAACCAATTGCCCTAGTTAATGGGAGCTATCAAGATTCCAAGCCACCATTAATGGCCCACACTTTGCATAGTTACAATAGGACTTCAGAGTAATACTTCATATTTCTAGCTTCAGATACAAGAATGATACATTCATACAAATAGGATGAAAACACTCAGTAGATTATAAGCTTTGTAATGATACCTTAGAAGAGACCTTTTGCATAAAGCATATTCCAGTTACATTATGTTTACATTCATGAGCATATTTCCATAAACATATGGAGTGAAATGTCACACATGGTCTCTGATAGTGTACTCAAGGCAGTTGAAGTGTTTAAAGACATAATGGTCCTCAAATGCATCACTGATCACAAGTGTAACATAGGCAGCTCATGTTCTGCACTAGCTGAAGCTTTTGAAAAGTCTAGCATTGTATCCCCTTATAAGTGGTTTTTACACTAATCCAGTGGTTTTCAAACTTTTTCAATTGCGGACCCCTACAAATTTTTGAATGGCAATGCAGACACATTTGGAAATCTTAGACATAGTCTGTGTATCCCCAGGGGTCTGTGGACCACAGTTGAAAACCACAGCATCGATCTATTCCTGAGATGACTGAGAAATGGATCAGTGTAGCAAGGTTCAAAGCTGAAAGAAAGGATGTAAACACCTAGCCAAGAGAATTTGCTGTAAGTATGGCTAAAGGTGAGGGGCACTTTATGAGCTGCTTCTTAATCTGATACTGGCTGAGGTATTTTCTAATAAACCCGACTCTTATTTTTTTACATTACTTTTTGTGCAATGTTAGAAGCTGATTCTAATATGAATGCTGAATATCCAGATACCACACATTCTGGATGTTACATGAATATATGTGTGATCCCTGGCTCCTGTACTGGTGAATCCCTCATCCCATCTCTCTCCTTCTCTTCTTGCATCAACAGCGTTTAGCAGGGAGTGCTGCTCATCATCTTGGGTCCATGCATATCTGTTCTCTAAGTGGGTCTTATTGCATTCAACAAATTATTTGGTTTTGATATGAAATCCTAAATCTACCCCTGTTCGTTTGAAATTAGGCCTATATTCAGTCGGCTGTGAGTGAAGTGACGGCTGTTTTGAATTGGTTGTGAAACTCAAAACCATTTAAAGAAAAGGAGTACTTGTGGCACCTTAGAGACTAACAAATTTATTAGAGCATAAGCTTTCGTGAGCTACAGCTCACTTCATCGGATGCATTTGGTGGAAAAAACAGAGGAGAGATTTATATACACACACACAGAGAACATGAAACAATGGGTTTATCATACACACTGTAAGGAGAGTGATCACTTAAGATAAGCCATCACCCACAGCAGGGGGGGAAAGGAGGAAAACCTTTCATGGTGACAAGCAAGGTAGGCTAATTCCAGCAGTTAACAAGAATATCAGAGGAACAGTGGGGGGTGGGGTGGGAGGGAGAAATACCATGGGGAAATAATTTTACTTTGTGTAATGACTCATCCATTCCCAGTCTCAGTATGCCAACATTTTTATGGCTGACTTAGAACAACGCTTCCTCAGCTCTCGTCCCCTAATGCCCCTACTCTACTTGCGCTACATTGATGACATCTTCATCATCTGGACCCATGGAAAAGAAGCTCTTGAGGAATTCAACCATGATTTCAACAATTTCCATCCCACCATCAAGCTCAGCCTGGACCAGTCCACACAAAAGAGATCCACTTCCTGGACACTACGGTGCTAATAAGCGATGGTCACATAAACACCACCCTATATCGGAAACCTACTGACCGCTATTCCTACCTACATGCCTCTAGCTTTCATCCAGATCATACCACTCGATCCATTGTCTACAGCCAAGCGCTACGATATAACCGCATTTGCTCCAACCCCTCAGACAGAGAAACACCTACAAGATCTCTATCATGCATTCTTACAACTACAATACCCACCTGCTGAAGTGAAGAAACAGATTGACAGAGCCAGAAGAGTACCCAGAAGTCACCGACTACAGGACAGGCCCAAACAAGAAAACAGAACGCCACTAGCCATCACCTTCAGCCCCCAACTAAAACCTCTCCAACGCATCAAGGATCTACAACCTATCCTGAAGGACGACCTATCACTCTCACAGATCTTGGGAGACAGACCAGTCCTTGCTTTCAGACAGCCCCCCAATCTGAAGCAAATACTCATCAGCAACCACACAACAGAACCACTAATCCAGGAACCTATCCTTGCAACAAAGCTCATTGCCAACTCTGTCCACATATCTATTCAGGGGATACCATCATAGGGCCTAATCACATCAGCCACACTATCAGAGGCTCGTTCACCTGCGCATCTACCAATGTGATATATGCCATCATGTGCCAGCAATGCCCCTCTGCCATGTACATTGGCCAAACTGGACAGTCTCTACGTAAAAGAATGAATGGACACAAATCAGACGTCAAGAATTATAACATTCAAAAAGCAGTTGGAGAACACTTCAATCTCTCTGGTCACTCGATCACAGACCTAAGAGTGGCTATACTTCAACAAAAAAGCTTCAAAAACAGACTCCAACGAGAGACTGCTGAATTGGAATTAATTTGCAAACTGGATACAATTAACTTAGGCTTGAATAGAGACTGGGAATGGATGAGTCATTACACAAAGTAAAACTATATTTCCCCATGGTATTTCTCCCTCCCACCCCACCCCCCACTGTTCCTCTGATATTCTTGTTAACTGCTGGAATTAGCCTACCTTGCTTGTCACCATGAAAGGTTTTCCTCCTCTCCCCCCCCTGCTGCTGGTGATGGCTTATCTTAAGTGATCACTCTCCTTACAGTGTGTATGATAAACCCATTGTTTCATGTTCTGTGTGTGTGTGTGTGTGTGTGTGTGTGTGTGTGTAAATCTCTCCTCTGTTTTTTCCACCAAATGCATCTGATGAAGTGAGCTGTAGCTCACGAAAGCTTATGCTCTAATAAATTTTAGTCTCTAAGGTGCCACAAGTACTCCTTTTCTTTTTGCGAATACAGACTAACACGGCTGCTACTCTGAAACCTGTCAAAACCATTTAGTTTCCTGTAGTTTCATGAGTCTTTGCAAACAGCAGAACTCTAGATGACTGTAATGTTACTTTTTGGTACATTCAGTAACGCATCATTGAAGCCAAAAATCAGGGTGTGGGGTGGAAGGCATGACAGTCAATAAATCCAAAACTATAAACACTTGGGCACAATAAACAGCATTCACTATTTATTTAAACTTCTTGTAACCATCATATCTGAATGCATACGCAAGTGTAATTGGTTCAAGCAGCGTGTAGAAATACAAAGTAGTTAGGTTTGGCAGAATATGATTTTTAGTCACTTAGGTGGATAATGCCTGTTTTGTTTTTGAATACTTTTAATTTTTTAATTTAAATGTTCAGTTTTAGGAAATTATGGAGGGGTCAGATGACTAGTCAATAACAGACGTTGAAAGTAAAAAAGTTAAAGCTTTATAACCGTGAAATCACAAGTTACCAACATCCCATGTCAAAATATAAAAGGTAAATTTCCTTAAATCACATTTAGTTCTCGGGCAGCATTTTTTTTGATCTTGCTAAACTTCGATTATTATCAGAAATATTCTTTTTGTTGGTTTGTGTACGTGAAGTGAAATTGGCATTTACTGATTAGAAAAAAAAATCTAATCCTTCAAACCTTAAGAAAAGTCCATAGTCTTGGATTTAGGTATTTTTGTGTTTAACCTCATTGTACTATGCATTTGTCTAATAGGCTGTAGTCCTAAAAAGCTGCTTTGCTAATTATAACAATACCACTGCAATCAATACCTCAGAGTCAGAGTTCAAATACAAGACAAAAGGTGGTTGGGACATTGGCAAGACTCAAGCTGCAAATTGAAACCTTACATTATTCTAGCTAATTTGGAATGAAATTCTATAGCCAAATGTTTAAAACTCTCTTACCCAAATAGTACTAAGGACAAATTGGAAAGGTACATAAAATTGTAAAGTTGCAGATCAAACAAGTTGAAATGTGAGACTTATCAGAGAAAATGCATTTATGCTATACTTAAAAGCAGAATAACTTGCTTGGGGGAGAAAACAGCCTTTTAGAAAGCTGGTTTTAGTTAAAAGCTAGGTCTGATATTTTGTAGCAGAGACCACACTTAAATCTTGTAAGGGAAGAGGTCTGAATTATTTTAGAGAGAGGGGTCTGATTTTAGAAATAGTATTGATAACTAGGTCCCAAATGTAGTTTTCTGCTGTAAGTCACTAACAAACAGGTATGTGAGTAACTGAGTATACTTTTGTACAGTGCCTAGCATAATGGGGCCTGGCCTGGATTTTGCTCCTTTCTGTTGCTGCTTGGCCATTGCTGGATTTCAGGGGCTGAAGCTCAGGCTCTGAAACCCAGCAAAGTGGGAACATCTGCTTGGCTATTTTTAGTGCCATAGCATGAGCCTGAGTCTGTAGACCCGAGCTCTAAGAATCATTGCTGCAGGATTTTTTTTTTGGCAGGTTAGACGTACCCTTAGAGTACTGCCCACTCATGGCTCTTCTTTTGGCAAAGTGGAGGTCAAGGAAAAGCTCTCTAAGCTCTCTGGTGATTCAGAGATTTCCGAGTCCACCAGATTGGGGAAAATCACCTTCTTGCATGCACAATTATTCTGTTCTAATGCAATATGACTCAAGCCAGTGCGTTAAAGACTGAGGCACGAAACATACTGTACATCGTGTTTATCCATTTCACAAGATACATAGCCAGGACTCATCGTCACTGAGTGGCTCCGATTTGTGCTGGGGTAATGTCACTGAAATCAATGCAAACAACTTGGAATAACGTAGTGGTGAATCAGGCTCATGATTTTTAATTTGACAATCTTTCTTTGAGCACACAGTTAATGTTAATTTATAATGCATCATCTCGACTCTGCTCTGTTCTCTTATTTTTGTATCTCAAATGTGAAATTTCAGAATGACTAACTATAGTCTGTAACCTATCGTTTAAATCAGCTTCTGTACCAGATGACTGGAAGATAGCTAATGTGGTGCCAATTTTTAAAAAGGGCTCCAGAGGTGATCCTGGCAATTACAGCCCTGTAAGCCTGACTTCAGTACCAGGCAAACTATAATAAAGAACAATATTGTCAGACATATAGATGAATATAATTTGTTGAAGAAGGGTCAACATGGTTTTAGTAAAGGGAAATCAGCCTCACCAGTCTATTAGAATTCTTTGAGGGGGTCAACAAGTATGTGGACCAAGGGGATCCAGTGGATATAGTGTACTTAGATTTTCAGAAAGCCTTTGACAAGGTCTGGAAAAAGGGGTAAACAGTGAGGGGGAAAATTTGCAGATGATACAAAATTACTCAAGATAGTTAAGACCCAGGCAGAGTGCAAAGAGCTTCAAAAGGATCTCTCAAAACTGGGTGACTGGGCAACAAAATGGCAGATGAAATTTCATGTTGATAAATGTAAAGTAATGCACATTGGAAAGCATAATCCCAACTATACATACAAAATGATGGAGTCTAAATTAGCTGTTATCGCTCAAGAAAGGAATCTTGGAGTCATCGTAGATAATTCTCTGAAAATATCCACTGTGTGTGGTGGCAGTCAAAAAAGTGAACAGAATGCTGAGAATAATTAAGAAAGGGATAGATAATAGGACAGAAAATATCACATTACCTCTATATAAATCCAATGTACGCCCACATCTTGAATACCTTGTGCAGATGTGGTCTCCCCATTTCAAAAAAGGTATATTGGAATTGGAAAAGGTTCAGAAAAGGGCAACAAAAATTATTAGGGGTATGGCACGGCTTCCATATGAGGAGAGATTAATAAGACTGGGACTTTTCAGCTTGGAAAAGAGATGGCTAAGGGGAGATATGATTGAGATCTATAAAATCATGGCTGGTATAGAGAAAGTAGATAAGGAAGTGATGTTTACTACTTCTCATAACACAAGAACTAGGGATGACCAAATGAAATTAATTGGCAGCAGGTTTAAAACAAATAAAAGGAAGTATTTTTTTCCACACAATGCACGGTCAACCTGTGGAACTCCTTGCCAGAGGATATTGTGAAGGCCAAGAGCATAACAGGGTTCAAAAAAGAACTAGATAAATTCTTGAAGGATAGGTCCATCAGTGGTTATTAGCCAGGAATGGTGTCCCCAGCCTCTGTTTGCCAGAACCTGGGAATGAGGGAGAGGGGATGGATCACTTGATTATCTGTTCTGTTCATTCCCTCTGGGGCACCTGGCACTGGCCACTGTTGGAAGACGGGATACTGGGCTAGATGGACTTTTGGTCTGATCCACTAGGGACATTCTTATGTCAATCTCTCTACTAATCCTTGTATAAAAGGGGTCGAGGGGTGGGGAACCTTGTATTGTCAACAATTCTGCCTAGTTTTAATAAAGCTAGCAACTAACTTTAGAAACATTTGCTTTGGATTTATTGCCTTATTGTATTCTTTTCGTTTTGCCAAAATCTTCTCTTAACCCATTAGAATTTGGATTTCCCAGCTGTCTGCCAGCATTGTAGAAATGGTATTACTTCTCTAAACACTTCCCTCCAGAGGCTTGTATGTTGTCAGAATTCTCTGATGATGAATTTGTAGATGACTAGTGAATTTAGTAGGTTTAAGTAGACTGGACTTACTGGCCTCATAAACATAAATGTACTCTTGTGAGTGGCAGCTCACATTTTCCTTTAATCTCAGACTCGCAGCTTAACATTTAATCACTGTCCTTGTGGCTTTGGTGTCTATTGCACATTTAGCAACTATCTGTTTTGATTCTTTTTCATGCTAATTTCTTAAGGCTCCTTTTGCAATTGAACATAATACCTGATGGATTGAGGGATATTTAGAGGCTCCCAAACCTCTAAGTAGTCTCAAAACTTTAATCTCTGAAATATGGGGGGGAAACTTTCTGATGAGAAAAACAGGTAACTGTCCAAGCCTGTTGAAGCGTTGAGCTAGGAAGGCCAAGCTGCCCAGACTTAATGGTGTGGTTTTTTTTTCTTTGTGCAGAGTGCCTTCAGAATGCAGCTAGATTTTCTTTTCACAGATAACTTTAAAATGTGAGTAATAAGAATTTGCAGTAAGTTTTTTGTGGTTAAGTTGGATTCAAACATTCTCCAGTGAAGTGAGGTCTGTGGGTTTTCATTTTGCTTGGGATGGACTCGGACCTGTCAGTCATTTGCAGCAGCTAGGCTCCTCCACTAAATATCCTGCCAATTTGTTTCTGCCTTCATAAAAGCAGGTGGGCAGATCAGAGTTTCCTGGTGCAATACTTCAGGTTATCTATGGCAAAATTACCCGAAAGCATTTTTTTCTTTTTCTCATTTGGGCCTTAAATAAATTGAGGAACAAGAATGAAAGGCTAAGACAAGCAAGGTTGAGTGTTTTTTGATCCAGTTTCCCAATGATCCTTTGTAATTGTCTCTTTGAGGTAGTGGGGCAGTGCACAATTGCAGCCTTGTAGAAAACAGCATAGAAAAGAAGTATACCTAAAAGGCAGCTGAGAAGAACTGCTTCTTGCCCCTCGTTCTGTGTATGGATTGGGACTTGCACCCTTGTGGTGTGGCATTGGCCACAGTGACTTTGCATAGTCTTTCCTCCCTTAGCTCTGACTCAGATACAGAAGCTGTAGAGAAGTTGGTCTCTAGTCAGGACAAGTCAGTTTGAGTTGTTCTAAGAACTGGGACTGGAACTCCCAGATTCCTACTACTGTATTGATCTCTTGCTCAATCCAATAACCCACACTGACTCTGCAAACTGAATGAATATGGAAACTACAATGGCAGACAACTTTCTACTGATCTTCCCATTTTCATTTTGTGGTGCATGTGGATAGAGTACACCAGAATGTTAGATTTAATATACATAGGTATATTCTGTGAGGTTACAGCTGGAATTCCATCATGAATGCAGGAAAACATGTGAACTTCTTTTACGGGGGAATTTTTATTCCCTTACATGAATGAATGAAAAATCTCATCAGTTTTCTGGAAAAGAATTAGCAAGTGTCCACATAAGGCATCAACTGTTTAAAATTCAACTCTGATGCGACTCCATTGATTTCAGTGCAAGTTAAGCATGTGCTTAAATCCATCCTTATTCAGGCAAGTACTTATGCCCGATCTTAAGCATGAACTTAAGTACTTGGCTGGATTGGGGACCATTTGCTGGAGTTCAGATTCAGGGCCAGAGCCTCCTTGGGGGAGTTGCATGGCTACTGCAGTTCGTAATGTGTGCACCTTCCCTCAACATATGAGCTGTGCCTAGTGTAAGATCCTAGGCTTGCATGCCTCCCAGTCCCACCTGCTTTTGAGAGCACTTGTGTACAGGGAAGTGTAAAGATTTTAACTGTGCTGGCATGGTGACAATACTCAAAAGGGAAAAGGCTCCCTGTGCTCTCCAACTGTATTCTTCATACACTTACGCAGGCCTGGGCAAAAACTAGCCTTTCCCACACGGGGCAGACAATTCTTAAGAATAATATATCTGTGCATTAATGAGGTCACTACAAATTTGCATTAAGTTGTTTAAGCCCTTGCTAGTACTAGCCTGGCTTTGATATTCACAGATTCTGAGAATTGTCATATCGGCACTTTTATTTTATATTTGCAATGGCCTTGTCTGAAAGAGACACATTTAAGCAAGATGACAGCTTAAAAAGCCCAGAATTGTGCAGAAATGACATTTCCTTGTAACAGGGTATGAAAAATCTTTGTACACGATGATGCTGTGACTAGAGTTGTCAACTTTCTAATAGCAGAAAGTTGAACACCCTTGCCCTGCCTGCTGTCCCACCCCTGCCCCAAGGCCCTTCCACTGCCATGCCCCTTCTTTGAGGCCCCACCCTGTTCATTGCATCCCTCCTTCCTCCGTTGCTTGCTCTCCTCTACCCTCACTCACTCGCTCATTTTCAGGGGGTTGGGGTGTGGGCCCTGGGGTGGGGCCAGGGATGAGGGGTTTAGCATGTAGGAGGGGGCTCCAGGATGAGGACAAGGGGTTTGGAGTGCAGGGGCGACTCAGGGTTGGGGTGGGGGCTCCAGGAGGGAGTTTGGGTGTGGGAGGAGGCTCAGGGCTAGGACATGGGTTTGGGGTCTGGGAGGGAGTTTGGATGGGTGTGGGAGGGGGTTGGGGTGTGGGATGTGGGCTCCAGGCAGGAGTTTGGGTGCGGGAGGGGGCTCAGGGCTGGGGCAGGTGGTTGCAGTTCCTGGCCAATGGGAGCTGTGGAGCTGGCGCTCAGGGTGGGGGCAGTGCACGGAGCCCCGGTATCTGCCCCTACCCCTAGGAGCTGGAGGGACATACCGGCCGCTTTCAGGGAGCCATGCAGATGCAGGTAGGGAACCTGCCAGCCCCACACAAACGGTTCTTTTAATGGCCCAGTCAGTGGTGCTAACCAGAGCCACCAGCTGTGATGCTGACAGACCACCTCAGATCAGAACAATAGGCTAATTCACTTGTGTATGAATATAAAAAAAGTTAAATTTACTCGTGTTAATTTAGATCAAAGGAAATTTGAATAATATTGTCTTAACTTATCTGTAACGTGTTGAGCACTATCACATCACTTAATCCTAGATCAGAAGTGTGTGTTAGTAGTAAGATAAGAATGTACTTGATGTGTAAACTGCATGAAAACTAATGAAGTATTACTTGTATTATTTTCACTTATCTAACCCTATTATAATGTAATGGCAGGCAATTGAATTATGTATATCCTTGTAATTAAATAACCCATTAAATGCAGATGATGGGGGATGTAAATGAAGAAGCTAATTTCAAAGCAAGGGCCCTTAAACAATAATGGAAATTCACAGACTGTCTGTACTGTTTATTTGTCGGAAAGAGCCATATGGGTTCAGATTATCTTCTGCGAGCAGGATCTATAAATACTGGTTTAAGGGAATGATCCTGCATCTCTGAACTGTTTTGGATTCTAACAGGGTGAAATACTGAACAAGTGGACAGAGATCCCCAGAATTACACCAAGTAACCCTGAGGAACGTTTGGAAATCTCGCAGATTACTACAACTCTGTTAACATTTTGTCTTACAATCTTGGACTCGCCTGTTCATGTATTTTACCTGCTTTAACCTCTCAGTAATGCTCATCCCTTTTTTCTTAGAATCATAGAGTTATAAGGGAATGCAAGGACCATCTAGTCTAGCCACTTGCCAAGATGCAGGATTTGTTGTGTCTCAACCATCCAAGATAGATGGCTATCCAGCCTCATTTTGAAAACCACCAGTGAAGACACTTTCACAATCTCCCAAGGCAGTCTGATCCATTTTCCTATTGTTCTTATGGTTAGGAAGTTTTTCCTGAGATTTAATCTAAATCTGCTATGCTGTAGTTTGAACCCATTGTCTCTTGTCCTGCCTCTATGGCAAAAAGAGAACAACTTTTCTCCATCTTTTTTATGGAAGCCTTTTAAGTATTTGAAGACCACTATCATATTCTCCCTGAAATCATCTTTTCCAAACTAAACATACCCAGTTTCTTCAGCCTTTGCTCACATGGCTTGCATTCCATCCCTTTGATCATCTTCGTCGCTTGCCTCTGGATTCTTTCCAGTTTCTCTATATCCTTTCTATACATTTGTGACCAAAACTGGACACAGTACTCGAGCTGAGGCCTAACCAGCATTGAGTAGAGCAGTATTATCACCTCCTATGACCTGCATGCTATGCCTCCATTAATTAAATCTAAAGTTGTATTTGCGGGATTGTTTTTTGCAGCATCGCATTGCTGACTCATGTTGAGGTAGTGGTCTACCACAACCCCAAGATCCTTCTCAGCAGTGCTGCTGCCAATCCAGTTTTCCCCTATTTGTATCAGTGCATTTGGTTTTTCTTCCCCAAGTGTAGCACCTTACATTATCTTTGAATTTCATTTTGTTGTCTGTAACCCAGTTAGCTAATAAACCTTTAGTTAGTTTACTAGAGAAACTCGCTTCAGCATGGTCTTTGGTGGTATCTGGAGGTACAAATTTAAACTGGGGTAAGTGACTGACCATTTGGAGTTGGGAGTAACCTAATGTGATGTGATTTTTGGTATAGTGTCCAATATCAAAAAGTCTAGTTTGTCTGGGCAGCAAGATGTGCTGGAGAGCCTAAGGGGACTGTTTTGACTCCAAGGTGAGACTAATCTAGGGGTACACATTTTGTTACTGGCTTGGTGAATTCTAATTATAGAATATGCCGGTAGTTTGGGGGTATCTTCCCTGTTTTCTGACCATCTGACCTGAAATTGGCACACTCAGTTGTGAGCTACTCAAGACAGTGTTGCAGAATGTATTAAAGGATGTGTTGAGACTGTCAACTTTTGAGCAATCAAATATGCTTGAAGGAAAATTTGCACATTTAAATTCTATTAAAACTAACAAAGTAACTCCAAAAAATGTCTGTAAAAATACCTGATAGAGAATATATGATTGTGATGAGGTTTGAAGGTTTTATTTGCACTCGTTTAGGATGACTTGCATAACTCATAAGTGGCAAAGTCTTGAATTACACAGTGCAGCCATGCTGATAATATCTCTAGATCACACCATACCAAATCCATTATCTAATCTAACCTATGGTCAGCAAGGTTTTTCAGCTGTAGGTTCTATTGGACTGGGGTGACAAGCAGCTTATTCACTTGATTTGATTTGGATGGATGGAGAGTGAAATTCTAGTCTGGGATCCTTAACACTTAGGCTTCCATTTCTCAGGCAAATTTTTCTCCTAAAGATCTTAACAAAAAGTTACTTCTGCTTGTTACTGACAAGAAATTAAGTCCCTGTTAGTCATGTAAAGGATGGGGGGTTCTATAAATGAGACTTGAATTTTAGTAAGATATAGTTAGGCTTGGTAGGATTAGATGTTTATTGGTAATTGTTGGTGAACGTTGATTTTAACACATACGCGCGTGCGCACACACGTTTCCTTTGATTTTAATCATCAAAATTTACAGATAGGCAAAGTAAGAAAAATACTGCATAAGAACTAACTAGAGTTTGATTTAAGGATATTTACTTTGTATATTTTGACATGGGATATTGACAGGGTTTTTGTGTGTGTTTTAACTGTTTTAAAGCTTTAACTTTTTACTCTCAACATATGCTGTCATTAAATAATTCTTACCCCTTCCTCCCCCCCATTGCCTGACCACTCCATAATTTCCAGCAGCTGGGGAATTTTAAATAGAAAAATGAAAAAATGCTTACACATTAATATTATCTGCTGAAATTATTATTTTTTTTTTTAAAGAATTCTGTCAAGTCTAGATTTAGTAGGGACATCAATAATAGCAACAGAGTCCTGCTCCCAGCTGGAGAATTTGAAACTTGCCTCAAAGGACTGCATATTCTCAACTGTAATTCTGCTTCAGTGTCGGGATTTTTGCATTTGAGACGTGCGCATTTTGGAAGTATTGCATTTTTTTAGCCATATAGCTCCCATTTAACTAATGGGAATTGTGTGGTGCCTGAAACCTCAGCAGCTCTGTCAAGCTTTACTCCATAGAGGAGTAGTTTGTTTTCTTGGCATGAGGAGGAACTGCTAGCATAGTTGGCTTTCAAGAATAGAAACAAATGTGGTTGAAAAGACAGAAATATAATTGGACTGTCTTTAGAGGGCTCTAGCTTGGGAGGCTAATGTTTACTTAGTGTTCTTGATTGTGGGCTGAGAGAGCTTGTTAGCTTGAACTCTGCTTCCTGAACTCATCTTGTTCCAGGGTTGTGACCCTTCTGCCAAACAAGATTTTTAGTTATCATTTGTAATCCAAAGCAGTGTGCAAGACTGCAGTCTAGTGTGATTTTTCTCTTCAATTCCAGCAGACTCAGAACTTCTTATATTGATTTCTACACTCTTGTCTGAGATTCAGTTGCACTAAACTTCTTTCTTTCCCGTTGCGTACTAATATTCTTAAAGCACTGTTGGCATTCAGCATTTGAATCCCTTACTGAGTAAGAATTGCACTTGCCTAGATGTAGCAGGAGATTCAAATTAGCATGCTCTTACTCTGCTCTGTATATCTTTGGTAGGAATATATCATCCACTGTACTGTGATTGACAGTGTGATGTCATTTTGACAAATATGCTTCTCTTGGGACTAATTTCTCTTTAGAAGAATAAACAGATACTCCTTCTAATATGGGTTAGAATGAGCAGAGAATACCCTTAAGACTCTTTGGATATTCAATTGTGATCCTTACCAGCTATTTCTGGTGGTTGTGGATAGGGTGACAAGTGTAAAAAATCGGGATAGGGATGGGGGGTAATAGGTGTCTAAGAGAGAGCCCCCAAAATCGGGACTGTCCCTATAAAATTGGGACGTCTGCTCTCCCTAGTTGTGGAAGTCCAAGACCCTATGACTCTCTGAAAAATAAGGGATAATTTGGGTGAATCTGCTAATAGATCCCTCTTTAAATACTTTGTCTCCAATAAAACTGTTACTTCTCAGCATATGGGACCAGATTTCCAAGAAATGGTGACTGATTATACATGTGCGAACACCTGCGTGCACACTTCTTGAGTACTAACATTTACACAGGCATTGGACTTTGCATGTTTAAATTATTTCACAGGCTATTCTCTGTCAACTGCATAGAGGTGTTCATGCTTAAGTGTGTCTGCAGATGTTTGTGGGTCAGCATGTAGAGGCTGGGTTGAAACCCATCTGACAATCTAACCCAAATAGCTGTTGCTTACTCTGTCTCCCTACCTAGTCAACACTAATCCCCCACTTTTATTCTGCCTCCCTGAGGCTTATTGGGTGATGTCAACCTTTCAAAAAAAAATATTGGTTATGGTGAGAAAATAGGACAAGCAATGGTGTAAGAAACTCTCAGCAATGGGGAAATATTTCCTGCTACATAGGTCCATTTGGAATTAAAAAGTTGGCAGAAGTTAATGGATATGATTGGATACGAGATCTGAATTGTGGTTATAATGCAGTATAACTCAGGGCTCAGAATTGGAGATGTCATTTCCAGTCTAACACTACCACCCTTAATCATACTGGGCCGTTACCTTACCCAGGCCCTGATTCAGCAAGATACCTACATTGAAGCACATAAGTAGACCCTTGACTTCTGTGACATTACTTAATAAAAGGCTCCGTTCTAACACCCTTATGCAGACTAAAAATTAATATGCTGAGAAAAATGGTAGTCTAACATCCTAATCTTAGCATCTACTTGTAACATAAAGGCAAGTAACTCTTTGAAATACTGTAAAATTGCAATAAAGTGCAGGTTCTGCATGTCATACATATTACAAAAAAGTCTCTAAACTATGGGGCTAATACTCTTTGCACTTCAAGATCGCTTTCTGTCTAAGGATATCAAAGCATTGTAAACACATGAATGTATTAATCCTCCCAATGCCTTCTAGACAGATGAGTTGGGGCTTTGTGTTTGCAGGGAGAGGAGTTATAGTTTGGGTGAAGGTGTCTCCTATACTGCTGAGACGGGTTATCATGTTGTGTGTGTACTCATGCACAATAGGAGCAAATGGCATTGGAATTACTCATTCTTTACATCAGTGTAAGAGAGAAGTTTCACTTCCTGTGTGTGTAAGAAATTTGATAAATCAGAACAGATGCATAACAATACATGAACTATCACATCTTACTACTTAATTTAATTTAACACTTAAATTAACATTTATGGGCCATAAAGTGTAGAGTAACCCAGTATTAAATATGCATAGCCAGGTGTACCACACTTCAGGAGGAAAAGTAATGGACAGATTGGATTGGTTTTTTTAATATAAGAAATTTAAACTCAGCCAGTTACAGGTAGCACAATTATATAAAGGAAAAAGAATCTAAACAAACTGAACATTCTCTTACACTGTATGACTTGAAATCTTGGGTGACCACACTTGTAAATTCTTACAATGTGTTGTGCTTATGTATTGTGCTTAAAGTAAGCACATGTTGGGATTACTGTTGGTGTGCTTTCATCAGGCAAAGAAGTGGTTAAACGTTTCAGGGAGGGGGAGGATTTCCCAAGAGCAAAGGATAAATTGTAGGAAATAAGTGAATTATGAAAAGCAAATAATCCTGTGAACTTTTTCTGGAAATTGGTTGCTGCTGGGAAAACTGATGTATCACATTACATTAGGAAGCAGATTGGTAATAGAGTATAGTGTGTATATATAGAATATATGATGAATTACTCTTCATCCCAGAAGATAGAGGTACTAACAATGTATGGAATTTCATGATTTACCTTGGGATCATGATGATAGTTCAAATAAGCAAGGGAAACATTTCTGTCACAAAACATGATTCCTTTTTTTCTTTGTGGACTGAGCCTTACTATAATCCATTCCCCTAGTCACAAATCTGCAACAGATATGAACTTCAGATAATCCAAGAGCCCTGCAATTTATGCAGGGATATTATTATTTTCCTCCTATCGTTCAGAAAGAGTCAACTTTAGAATAAAAATCTCTTGGGTACCCAAAGAAAGTTAATTAAATTCAAGTTCTCAGCATTTGAGCCACTGCTTTGCAGACCCACCTAGTTCCTCTGGGACAGCACAGAACTGAGTTGATGACCTTTGCTCTTTGAGTAAATACAGTACCCATTTTTCCAAGAAGTTCTTGCTGGGTTGAAATAATTGGTCAAGAAAGGACTAATATTTTTAAAGAGGGGAATTTTTATTTGTCTACCAAGATTGTTTTACAAAACACAAGTGTTGAAATCTGTCAAAGTAAGGAATCATCAAATTATAATGGCATCCAGGGTTATGTCAAATATTCAACCTTGCTGCAAATCTACGGAAAACTACCTTTTAAACCAAACATGGCATGACTTTCAATCGATTAAGGGCCAAATTCACTAATGGTGTAAAATACAATAAGGTATCACTAATTTTGATCATCTATATCATAACTCAACTATTTTCCTTTCTTATGCCTACTTTATTTGTATACCACTTTTTTTTTCTTGCTTTTAGTTTGGTTTGCATGAGCGAAGAGCTTTTAAATGTAAGCTTCCCATCTGTATGTACAATATTTCTTAAACCTTGTATAAGAGGATACATTCGGTGCAAAAACTGTTGCAGCTTTTGCTCTGAAGTGTATTGAAACAGACTCCAAAACTTGCAACGTTGTATATTATTTCTGTGTATGTGGGAGTCGGAAGGTTTTGTTGTCTTAGTCAGTAGTTCCCAACCTTTTCTCTGCTGTGGCGCACTTCGATATTTTTAATTTTGAGGAATGTCACCGGATAGTCTCCAAATGAATTTGCCTTTTTATCACCTTGGTTTAAGCTGTTTACTACCCTTGCCATTCAGTCTGTACAATAAGGTTAATGATGATAGACTTTATTGTACAGACTGTGACAAGTATTTCAGTTGCACGTTCACATCAACAAATTGTTAAATAAAAAATAAATTTTTATTATATGATGGACAACAAATACAAAAGTTGTACAAGAAACATCAACTAACTATATTATGTATCATTTATGGCATTACCTTTGGAAGTGAGTAACATCTCATGCCAAACTCCAAGTAAAAGATCCAAGCTCTTGCTCCGACCTCGGATGCTCTTACTTTGTTCTTGATGTAAGTCAGGCTTGAAAAGGGCAATAGAATGGAGATAGCATGGTCAGAGATTACAGGATATTAGTCTCCCACCTTCAGCCAGAAGAAGTCTTAGCAGGACATAATCAAACTTTATTTTCCTTAATTCAGTAAGCTGATCTTGAGCTGTTGTTGTAATATTCTTAGCACTTCGCATTGCAGAGGAACTTCAAGGATCTTGGACCCAGTCAAAATCTACTATATTAACTGATTTTTTTCTTCCAGACTTTCCAGATGCTCAGAAATGACATTGACCAAAATACTGTCGACAGGATCTGCTGCATTTGCCAAGGGGAACATTTCTGTTGTCCCTTTTGCTACTTTTTCATCCCTGAGGGCTAAGTTAGACCTAAACTCATGCAGTTTCTTTGGGCTGGAGAGAAGACTCTCATTTCTACCTTGCAAAAAGAAAAGGAGTACTTGTGGCACCTTAGAGACTAACAAATTTATTAGAGCATAGGCTTTCGTGAGCTACAGCTCACTTCATCGGATGCATTTGGTGGAAATTCTACCTTGCATTTTCTTGTTCAGCTCATTGAGGTGGCAGAATAAATAAGCCAGGTAGGCAAGCTTTACACACCATGCCACATCAGCAATGAAGTCTGTGTACATTGATTCTCTGAAGTTAGGAACATTTTGATCTCTCTCAGCTCATACAAGCATGAGGGAACTTCTCCACAGGAAAGCCAGTGTACAAAAGTAAACTCTGGTGTTCTGCTGCCATTTTCCTTATGCATCGAGGAGAAAAGATTGGATTTTTAAGGGCTGCAATTTTATAAAGTTCAATATCTTTATTACTCCATCTAACACTTAAGAAGGTTCCTTGACTGCACGTGTACCTACCATAACACTCACAATTTCTTTGCATGTTGGTAAAATTAATATTTGTGCAATTGTATGTGGCTTTTTTTCCTTTGCTACAAGCTCAGTGACTATGTAGCTTGCTTCCAGTGCATTGTCAGAAACAGTTGCACAGTCTATTGTCAATCACACTTGCTTTTCGTTCTGATTCCTCAAATGCTTAAAAAAAAAAATTGTCCTTCCTGGCAAGGGATGAATGTTGGCTTGTAAAGGTGTCATTTTAACTTACTTGGCACCATGGCCTGGTTTGTGATTTTCCTCCCCGTGCATGAGACATTGTGAAAGAGAGCAAGATGGTTCCCGTCTAGATGAAAAGCCATATTGATAGCTCTCACAGAAGTGTTGGTTTACCATGTTCACTTTCTTAGTTTTATGTTCAGCTTTATCGCTGCAAGTAGAGGTGGAACTGTCAATCTTTTTTTCTTCAAATATTTGTCCATTTTTGGGTCATAAATTCTCAATTCCGTGCTGTAACTTCTGAGATTTGTAAAATTTGAAAAACACACTGACCACCATGCGACTCCCGTAAAGTCAAGTTCAGATGAGTGTCGCATAATGTTGCATCTATCATAGGCCTCTCCTAATTTTCTCATGAATATTCATGAGCCAATCCAGAATGAGGCTAATAGGGTTAAAATCAAAACAACCATGGTGGCTAATGTTAGATCTGCCTTTTGTACTGTAATTAACGTTTTCAACAGTGGAAACTAACATTAAAGCTAAATATAAGAACTCTGGACAAAAGCATGCTCACTGGAGGAAGTGATATGCACTTGAGAATATTATTTTGGAATGTCAAGCAATTAATTAATTTTCTTTTTCATTCCCAAAATGGTCTTCCCAAGTGTGTGCAACTTTCTCTACTGTTTATAAATGCAGTGTAATTAATAATAATGCTGTTCCGGGTCTGGCTTTGTTCTAGCTTTTACCCCAAGTCAAATATAAAATTTAAGATTAAATTTTGTCTCTTATGTGCATCATCATCAAAGGCTCATTGCAGCACATTGCATTCATTGGGGAATATCATCTTTGTTTACTTTTTATCCCTCTTATCTTTGCTTCATAATGGAAAGTGACACATGCATAATATTTGAAAGGGGCCTCGTCCTGGAGAGCAGAAGTACATAATGCAATCCAGCTCTGACACTGATTAAAATACAGGGGAAGGTGTTTTTGTTCTCGGGTAGTTTTTCAAAAAATTCCTTGGCACGCCTGTATGGTCCTGACAGCACACCGGTTGGGAAACACTGGTCTTGGTAACACTTTGTAAATAAAGCAAAATATAGTAAGTGTTTTATGATTTTTAGTTGCAGGCATTTTAGTGATGATCCATTAGCCAACATGAACGTGGTTCACTGTGCCTCCAAAATACACTACCTATCTAGCTACTCCATTTCACCATAGCCATGCTTTGCAGTGTTAATTTTTGATTGCTCAGCTCAGGACCAAACCAGTTATCTGGCTCTTCTTTATCAAAATTCTGCATTGAACTGGGTAAAACTCCCCTCCCCCACCACCCAACAAAAAATGCAGATTTGGGTTGATTAAAACATGTTAGCTAACTGTCAAATCTGTAGAATTATTTTGTTTGCAAAAACTGAATAATAAAGAACTCACCACTTTGTTTGACATGTTTGGAACAAATTTCATGTGGATTTGAATTTTATTTAAACTTATTAAACTATTTAAAAGTTAAAAAATAACCCTCAGAATGGAATGTTATGTTTTATATAAAACAAAATGTAGTGTTTCACCTTAAATTTTTTTTAACTTTCCAGAAAGCCAAAACATTTTCATGTCAACCCAAAAGTCTCCAGTCTTTCCCTCCCCCCAACCCCCAGGCTTTTTAAACCATCAAACTGAAAAAAAAAAATAGTATGGCTGTACCCCTGTGCTTTTCTTATTGAGAGGCTGACTTAATTGTTTGCATACAGTTTCCTGGATTCAGCTGGTCCAAGTGTGTTGAGTCCTATGCTAGCACAACATGTTTTTTGCCTGTGCTAGTATGCCATGTTCTCTTGTGGTACTAGACATTGAAAAGTGTCTGAAGGCACCGAGCAATGCAAATTTGTGCAGGGAGAAAGCCGCTTTGGTAGCTGTGCTCTAAGTACAGTGCACAATGCATGCCTGTAGCCTAGGGTCTCATTTAGGATAGTATTTAGGCAGAGATACGGAGACCAAAGTAAAGTAGATGTCGAGTAAGAGACCCTGTTAGCCAAGACTTCCCAAAAAAAAGAAATGTAAATATAGATTTCTAAATCCATATTTAAGCACCTAAATAAATGATCTGATTCTCAAGTGATGAGCCCCCGCCGGCTCTTATTGCTGTTTGAATATAAATAAAACACTGGCCTGGATGAAATGCATTCTTAGGCTTTAAGAGAATTTAGATGTTAATTAATTTTTGAACTTGATAAGCTAATTTTAAGGGTGGGAATTAAAATGGGAACAGATTTAAACCAATCCTGAGAAGTTTTTGAAATTCCCATTATACAAGTTTTGTACTGGAGTAAAGTCTTGTTACTGCAAAATGACACTCATTGAGTTCAATAGAGTATTTGATTAGTTCTGCCAGGAATTAATTTGGCTCTATTACAGATTAAAAATGATGGTTGTCAAATACATTTTTCCAATTTAAAGTCTTTTTAAGTTAAGAAAAATCATTTTGAGAGGCTCACTGGGGAGAGAAAGCAGTGGAGCAAAAAAGACTTAGTGGTGATAGTGATCTGGAAGTTAAATGTGGAATTGTAATACAATATGACAGCAAAAAAAGACCAATGCCGTTTTGGGCTGCCTATGCAGAGGCAATATGTTGCTGAGCAGTGTGATGATAGTAGTGCGATACATAGTGACTGACAAATGTGAGAATCCAGAGAAGAGTAACAAATTATCAGGGGAAAGGGGAGACTGACTTCTGAGCAAAGATAGATCACCTCTCTAAATATGGGTGAAGTAGTATAGTCCACAAATATTGGAAGGTGTAAATGCCAGGCAATTGGGGAGAAACACTGAGTGCCACAGAGGGGGATTAAAACTAGAAATATTTCTGATGTTTTGGCAGAATGTTCCATGACACATCTATCAGGTAGTTGAATAACTTCCCAAAGAGAGCAATGAAAGTTTCATCATATGACACGTATAATGTTTCAATCTAATATTAAAGCATCAACACTGACTTGACTTGAAACCAGAACCATTACCTGCCTACCTCACATCCTCAAGTTTTTGGACTGCAGGGGAACTGCCTGCATATATGCAAAACTGGATCTCATGGGAGCTTACAATCTCATCCATATCTGAGAAGGTGACGAATGGAAGATCGCCTTTTGGATCTGCAGTGACCACTTCAAATATTTAGTTATGCCATTTGGACTGACTAGTGCACCAGCAACTTTCCAGCATTTCATTAATGATGTACTACGAGAGCTATTGGACCAGTTTGTTTACTTAGATCTGTTGATACTCTTGGATGATCTGGAACAACCCACCACTCACACTGCACAGTCCTGGAGAAACTGACATCACGGTCTGTATACTAAACTAGAGAAGTGTGTATTTGATCAGACCTCAGCAGAGTTACTGGGTTTCATCTTGTCCCCAGAAGGCATCAAGATGGATCCATGTAAGTCCAGTCTTTCCATGAGTGGGTAGCCTCCCAAAATGTGTACGACCTACAGCATTTTTTAGGCTTTATGAACTTCTACCAGAGGTTCATTTTGAATTTTTCAAAAAGCTGAGCTCCTTTCTTCCCTATCCTGAAAAAAGCTCCAAGTTCCACTGGTCACCTGGGGCTCAGCATGCATTTGAACAATTCCCTTCACCACTGCTCCAGTATTGATATGTCCTGACATGACACAAGCTTTCGTTGTGGAAGCTGACACCTCTAGTATGGCAATTGGGGCCATTTTCTCCCAAAGGCATGGACCCGAGCGAATACTGCATCCCATTGAATTCTACTTAAGGAAGGTCCCACCTACTGAGCGAAACTGAGATCCTAGACAAGCTGCTCCTGGCAACTAAGACTGCCTGTGAAGAATGGTGACACTACTTAGAAGGGGCCTGTTGTCTGATCCAAATCTTTATGGACCACAAGAACCTGAAATACCCATCCAAGGCCAAGACTCTGAACTGTTGGGCCCTATTCTTCTCCCAGGTCAGCTTTACCCTGACCTACCTCCCTGGAATCAAGAACAGCACAGCCAATGCCTTGTCCCGAAGATATGGCCCTGACCCCAAGGCTCCAGTTTGAAACCAGCCCACAGTCTCAAATCCCATAACTTGCTTAACGTAACTTGCCACCAGGACCTGCTTGCACTCCTCCATTCTGCCTCTGTCTCCGGAATTCCAACTGATGCGCTGGTCGTTGTCAACCAAGAACTGCACGGCACCCTGGAGGGGATCATGTTTGTGAAGGCATGTAAGTGCCCTCCCCTCCACCCAGATCTGTGAGGCTGGAGGCTCTCCAACTGTGCCATGACTCCACCATGATAGAACGCCTAGGGTGACATAAAACCCAACTATTAACATCCATTTCTTCTGGTGGCCCTGAATTTGCTCCACGATAAACACCTTTTATAGCTTCTTGGCAGGTGTATCTGCGCCAAGATCTCTCATCAGAAACCCTGCAGTCTCCTCCAACCTCTGGACACCCCATCTTGGCCCCAGGAAGTCATTTCCTTGACCTTCATGGTGGAACTACCAGAATCCACTGGTTTCACCACCATCCTGACTGCACTAGATCACACTTCTAAAATGGATCACTTGATTCCCTGCATACATTTACCCTCTGCAGAGGAAACAGCCTGGCTGTAGATAAACAAAATAATCAGTCTTCATGGCCTCCCAGATCATATCACCTCTGACCGGGGACCACATTTTACTGCCTGCTTCTGGCATGTGGAGCTACCTTTAGTAGAAGTCCATGTATACTAGTCCTCTGCCTACAATCCATATTCAAACAGCCAAACAGAAAGAATCAACCAGATCCTTGAACAATACTTTTGATGCTACATTAACCATCACCAGGATGACTGGTCTTCGCTATTACCATATGCTGAGTTCTCAGACAATGCAGAACATGCATCCACAGGCCCTTCTTTATCAACTATGGGTACCACCCCAATTTCAACTACAACTACCCACATCCTCCCTCCAACCCATCTTCCTTGGACTAGAACACATCCATCACATCCAAAAGGAGGTGAAGGGACACCTTGAAAAAGCAAAGGAGGGCTACGAAAGGCATGCAGATAAACATAGACAACAGGGACCCACCTACTTGATAGGACAAAAGATGTGGCTTTCAATAGAACACCTCCTCATGGACAGACCTTCCCAGAAACTAGTCCAACCTGTGTTCCACATCTCACTCCTGAAACCATACATTGAGAACACATTTTCCCATAGAGTCCAATCACTACCCCCACTGGTACAGGTACAGGATCAATAAGAATATATTGTATGTGAAGTCTCGATGCTAAAATGAAATGGGGCAAAATATGGTATGTGATCAATTGTGAAGGTTATGATCCCAGAGGAACACATTTGGGAGCCAGAGAAAAAGGTTCATGCTTCTGCCCTGGTTCTTCCATAGGAGCCACTCTGAGAAACTTGGACGCATGTCACTCAGAGGGCACTCCTCAAGGAAAGGGTGATGTCAGGACCCATGGGTCTTGAATCTGGGACTTCAAGGTTTATAAAAAAAGCTATGCTCTAACCCTCCATCTGGCAGCTTGCTGACATCTGCGTAGCTGGGACACATGACGTACAGCCCCAGTTTGAGGCTCTGCTCCTGCAGTCCTATTGACAGAGTTGCAAAGCAGCTGACTGTCCTGCTTGCCCTACTTAAGCTAGGGGCAAAAACAGGAAGCTGTCTGAACTACTGGGCTCATAGATTCATAAATACTAAGGTCAGAAGGGACCATTCTGATCATCTAGTCCGACCTCCTGCACAGCGCAGGCCACAGAATCTCACCCACCCACTCCTATGAAAAACCTCACCCATGTCTGAGCTATTGAAGTCCTTAAATCATGGTTCAAAGACTTCAAGGAGCAGAGAAGCCTCCCTCAAGTCAACCATGCCCCATGCTACAGAGGAAGGCGAAAAACCTCCAGGGCAGATTGGAGAGGCCCTGGAGGAAAATTCCTTCCCAACCCCAAATATGGCAATCAGCTAAACCCTGAGCACATGGGCAAGATTCACCAGCCAGATACTACAGAAAATTCTTTCCTGGGTAACTCAGATCCCATCCATCTAATATCCCATCTCAGGGGATTTGGCCTATTTACCCTGAATATTTAAAGATCAATTATTTACCAAAATCCCATTATCCCATCACACCATCTCCATAAACTTATCAAGTAGAATCTTAAAACCAGATAGATCTTTTTCCCCCACTGCTTCCCTTGGAAGGCTATTCCAAAACTTCACTCCTCTGATGGTTAAAAACCTTCGTCTGATTTCAAGTCTAAACTTCCTGGTGGCCAGTTTATACCCATTTGTTCTTGTGTCCACATTGGTGCTGAGCTGAAATAATTCCTCTCCCTCTCCTGTATTTATCCCTCTGATATATTTATAGAGAGCAATCATATCTCCCCTCAACCTTCTTTTAATTAGGCTAAACAAGCCAAGCTCCTTAAGTCTCCTTTCATAAGACAAGTTTTCCATTCCTCGGATCATCCTAGTAGCCCTTCTCTGTACCTGCTCCAGCTTGAATTCATCCTTTTTAAACATGGGAGACCAGAACTGCACACAGTATTGTAGGTGAGGTCTCACCACTGCCTTGTATAATGGTACTAAAACCTCCTTATCCCTACTGGAAATGCCTCTCCTGATGCATCCCAAAACCGCGTTAGCTTTTTTCACAGCCATATCACATTGGCAGCTCATAGTCATCCTATGATCAACCAATACTCCAAGGTCCTTCTCCTCTTCCGTTACTTCTAATTGATGCATCCCCAGCTTATAACTAAAATTCTTGTTGTTAATCCCTAAATGCATAACCTTACACTTCTCACTATTAAATTTCATCCTATTACTATTACTTCAGTTTACAAGGTCATCCAGATCCTCCTGTATAATATCCCGATTCTTCTCCGAATTGGCAATACCTCCCAGCTTTGTATCATCTGCAAACTTTATTAGCACACTCCCACTTTTTGTGCCAAGGTCAGTAATAAAAAGATTAAATAAGATTGGTCCCAAAACTGATCCTTGAGGAACTCCACTGGTAACCTCCCTCCAACCTGACAGTTTGCCTTTCAGTAGGACCCGTTGCAGTCTCCCCTTTAACCAATTCCTTATCCACCTTTTGATGTTCATATCAACAGGCTCCACCTGTTCTGGATTGTGTGCCTTGTGCTTCTTGCTCCCATGGCTTGACTTCCTGGCATCCTGACCTAGTGGACTCCTGGCAACTGATTCGTAGTTCTGATCTCCAGTTTGTTTCCTGTTATCCTGATGGTCCTGACTCTAGTCTTGTGACTGTGGACTCTGTTTCTGACTACTTGGTCTGGCTGGCTAAGACCCAGCCTTGATAGCTCAAGAGTAGGCACTGTGACTTCTTTTGTGCATCCAACCCTCAGTGACTAACTTGGATTGAAATCCTACTTAATCCCCTTTTTTGGACCACAAGTTCAACACTGTCAACAATAAATGATTACCAGAGTTGGGGATTAGAGAATCTGTGAAAGACAGTAAATTATAAAGCAATAGTTTAATAGTATTACAACATATTTTATTCATCTCACCAAAACACTTCCTTGTCAAACTATCCTTGATGCAATTTTTGTACCTGATATTTTTTTCTGAATGTAGTCCCAGGCCCTATTATATAAGGGCTGAAAGTTCTAATGATTGGAGCCCTGTGTGGATACAAAATTTATATCCATGGATGCGGGTATCTGCCGGTGTAAAGTAGATGTGCACAGAGCCGCAGGGCTCTAGTAACAACGAGTGAGACCAGCAAGGCCATGACCAGCGCCGGCCAAGAACCTCAGCAGTATATTGGATAGCCTCTCCCAGCACCCATCCCGAGCAGCTCTTCAGGAGTGGTTGGGACTAGGGACAGCTTCTGGTGAGCCTGGTGCCTGGGGGCAGGGCTGGGGGCAGCATAGCCATACCCAAGAGGCTGCCCGGGCTGGGCGCTGCCTCCTGTGAGTGGCAGCCCAGCTTGCTGCTGCGGTTCTTGGACACTTGCTGGCCATAGCTCTGCTGGTCTCTCTCTTTTTTGTTGCTAGAGCCCTGCAGCTCCATGGATATCCACTTTATGTCGGCAGATATACATTTTGTATTTGCGCAGGGCTCTACTAATGGTCATATGTTTATGGCCAATGTGCTGTAACTGGCTATGTAAGAAATCCGTCTGTCCATATAGTTACTCCATTGTGGGATTAAGGAATGTTCTTAATACTCAAAGAAGCCACAGTTAAGTGTGTTAATGTGCTGACTGCGATTGCCAAGAAACACACACTTACCCAGCATTTGAATTAAGAGATGAATCAAGTACACTTCAGTTATGAAAAATTACATAAACTAGCAGCAAAGTTCCAAATGAATGCTGTAGAAGTTGCTTGTCGTTGTGCATAGTTCAATTACTGGTTCAATATTTCAACTGCTGTGGTGCTCCATCACTTTTCTTTTCAAAATGCAATGGATGAATTAAGATTCAGATTGTTTTTGTTTATTTTAATAACTTGTAGCATTTATTAACTGCAAAAAGAGTATTGGGTGGCAAAGCAGTTCACATTTTATCCAGTAACCTGTAATTTAAAACTAAAAGTGGTATTCACACTTCAAAACTGTATGTGGAAAAACTTTAATTCTTGTAGTCTAACATGAGGCTCATATGTGTCCATTCCCACTCTGACCTCACCCCAAACAAAATCCACTTGCTTGATATGCTTTTTGAATTGTGACAATGGTACATCTCTTGGCACAGCTCTGCTTTCAGCATCTTCCAGTTTTGGAAGATACTAACTGTTAATAATTAAACTAGCCCCATTGGATGAGCAGATTTTATTGATTTTAAACAACTTTTATGTGCCCCTTCCTTCTTTCCCTGACAGAAACACTATCTGCCAGGTCTTGTAATGTCTTCTTTATTTGGCAGCTGGAATATATCAAAGCCAGTCCCTCTAAAATCCAATGGCTGGAAATGGAATGTCCTATCACCTCTGTTTCTAGACCACAGTCTTCTGCCTCCTGAATATGAAATGAAGCTGTCCTCACTGCCTGCTCATTGTTTTCCTTGAAGTGCTGGCCAAGTTGGCTGAGTGAGGCTGAAGTGATATACCTCATATTACAGTCTGCTCGCTGCCAAGTTCTAGTCAGCTTCAGCAATATATGTGAAAACCTCCAAAGCAAACACAGAGAGGAAATCAAAATTAAATTAATCCTCTCCAAGGATGCATAAAATATGGCTGCAGTGCTCAGAGTGTACAAGTTGGGGATGAAGAAGACCTATGGTTTTGCAGGAGTCAAAATCCGTTGGTATTCATAAATTTCTTCTTTTGCAGTGCTGATCTGGGAAGGAGCCGCTTGGTGTTTAGACCCTTAGATGGGATCTTAACTAGGAAAAGAGCTAAATTATAAGTTGCTTTGCAGAAGTCTGGTTAACTCTGGAATGCTGGGTCATGCTTGGCACTTCATATTCATAACGAATTAAATATTCCTTTTTAAATTAAATCTTGTTTGATGCAATCAAACAATCTTAATTGGTGTTGAACAAAAGTCTACAGGCTCAAATGTGTATGTAATAGGCTATGTCTACACTTGCAGCTGTCTATGGGTTCCATGTGCACTGTTGTTCCATAACCCCGCTATTGTCCATATCTGAAGCCCTGAAGGATAGCACACAACAAATAAACTAGCATGCAGGAGGGATTTGGGGGGGGGGTGCCTCCGCTGTGTCATGGCCCTGTGACCATTGTATAGTGCAGTGTAGACACAAGCAAGGGATGTGTATCATGTCATGAGTATCGGTAGTACTCCAGGGCTATTCACACTATACATTGAGCCCTTTACTTCCTGACCCTGATCTAAATGTGTGAATGTCCTTGATGCATACACCCTATGCCACCCCATTGCCAGCAGATGGGCACTGAACACTTCTGAACAGTTTATTGGTGAACTCTGTTGTTGATCAGCCCAGGCAATCATGGCTCATATTACAGGAGGTGCCACCTGGTCTCTGGAACACACCCAGATTGTCATCAGTGTGTGGTCAGGGTACATCATCCTCTGACTTCTCCTGGAGCAGCAGGAACGTATACCTGTATCAGGGCATTTCATGGAGGCTGGAGGAAATAGGCACCTGAGGCTCTTCTAATAGAGGGTGAAGGACTCAGTCTCTCTGCCAGGGGACTTTGCGCATGCCCCTGGTATGATGAACTGGACTAGGTGCTCTCCAGGGCTGCCGGTACAGCACTTGAAGTGACTCTCAACAAATCCCGCTCAACCCTGTTGGCCTCATCATATGACAGAATGCTGATGAAGGGCAGGGTGAGGAGGTCCAGGGGTCTGCCGAGGGAGATGCCGGGGAAGAAGAACATGTGATTCTGCTCCTCTATCCAGCAGATCCCATTAAGGAGGACCCCAAGTTGCTTACCACCCAAGGCTGGCAAATTATTTAAATGGACCCCCACGCCTCCTCCCTGAAAATATTCCCCCCTTTCTCTGGTGATAAATGGTCCCTGAGCAACACACAGCTGTAAATCAGTGATTTTTATTGAAACCCCATGAACCACTGTAATGCATGTAGCGGAAGCTATAACAAAGATTAACGAGCAGTCACTGTGCCCCTAAGCCTGTACATTTCTCAGCCAGAACTTGGGCAGCAGAAGTCCTTGGGCCATGTGGACTGGAGAGAAGGGAAGGGAGGGGGATAGGTTTGGAAAAAGCCCTGGGGGTGGGGCGGGGCAAGAACAATTTTGATATTTGTGGTTGTTCAAAGACTGGAAAACACCTTCCCCTCCCACCACTCATCTTCCATTCCCCTTAGGAATGGGAGCTATGCTGAAGGTGTTGGGGGTGGTTGCTAGCTTGGCTGCAGGCTTGCCCAGGGAAAGAACACTTTTTGGTTGTCTGAGGAACGTCAGAGCGGTCCTTTCACCCCGAGATGCTTCAAACATTGGTTTACCAATTCCAGGCCCTAGTGTCTGGTCTCTCCCTGTGCTGAGCTACGGTGCAGAAACTGGGAGAAGCAAGGGTGGGTGAAGGATCTGCTCTGGTGGTACATAAACACAATGCTGTGTCCCTTAGCAGTAGAGAGGTGGCTGACTTGTGGAGTTAATCCAAAATTATGGGAAGAAAATGCACTTGCAAGGTGATCATTTCCTTGTCCCTTTCAGTGCTGTTTGCTTGATACAGGGGTGGACTTCCTGGTGGTGCAGGTTGGATTATGGGGTGGGTGGATGTTCTTTGTTGTTCGCTGTTCCTCTTCCATGGGAACTCTATCTGGTAGCTTTCAATACAGTCAGTTTCCTTTCTAATTGCCTCCCAGTCCTGTAAGCATAATTCAGCACATTTTTGGTGTAGCAGAAATTCAAGCTGGTTCTTAATGGGAGGGCAAATGTAGTTGACCCACCTTTTGTAGCTCACCAAATGCCTCCACTCAGCAATATGTAGAGGGCTGACCATTAGCATAAATATGTCTTTGGCATCGTTGGGCAGATCTCCTCCCCAGGACTGGAAAGATACCTCTCTTCAAAGCTGCTGTGTTCTCCAAATAGTGGCCACCAGCCTTTAAAAAACAAATAGGTGTCACTAGTGACGTTGCCCCTGAAAGGATCTGAACCCCACCCTAACTGGCCTCTTCATGCACTGTAAACATTACAGCATTTTAAGTGCTGTACTGCAGGTCTCTTACCATTTATTACCCTCAGCTCTTTTATTGTGGGCTGCAAAAGCTGTCTGAGAAGGAAAAAGGTTGCAACAGTTGCATTCAGAGATGCTAAAAAGTATCAATATTGTGACCTTCAGCAGCACAGTTGCCTTTGGTGGCTGGATGCTTTCAGGGCCTGCCTGCCACCTTCCCGTGGCTATACTAATACTCCAGCTGCTGCCATGGCTGCTGCTGAGATGATGAAGCCACCCCACCGCCGTGACAGGGAGGAGCAAGCTGGATGCCTAGCACAAAATCCTCTACTGGCACTTGAAAGCCCTCTGAGGGGAATCCCCTCCAGAGCATGCAGGTGGGGATCAATGAGCCTGAACCAGTCCATGCAGTCCAGCTTGTGTTTAGCCCCCAAACTCCCTGCAGGAGGCTTCCCTGTTTGTCCCCATGCACAATATTCTGCAGCAGTTCCCCTCCTCCCCCCTGCTTTTGCAGGGCACTGGGGAGAACGGTAAGGAGACTGGTCTAGAGACATACATTTCTCAGGGAATTTGACCCTTTTTTCCCATTAGTTTCCAGTTCCCATTAAAAAAAATATTTTATTCTATGTTCCATGGTTCTCTTTAAATAAAGGTTACTGTTCACTTAAACTGCGCACCTTGCTTTCTGAGTATGGTCAACAAAATATTTCCCACATTTTGAATGGGAGCGGGATTCAGAACATGTCACCGTGACTGTGATTTCTGTAACTCTGGTGCCATAGAAATGCAATGAATTCTCTGTTCCTTCTCTCCCCTCTGTCCCTTCCCAGGCACAGCCATGAATTCCCTAATCATAAAAAAAGGGGAGGGGAGGAGTTATGACAAGGAACTAAACTTTGAAATAACTATTGCTGTCTCCAGCACCGGCATGTAGAACAGAAGAAATGTAACTGTGAATGTATTTATATCTTTGTAATTTAATGCAAGTGACAACACAGAGAAAGGAAACAAAACTAAAAAATTAACCATATAGCTATCTGACACTAAGCTATGCTTTAACAATCTCTCATCCTCATCCCAACAAACATTCACTGCTTGCAACCTTGGGAATACTCATGCATAACAGTCTACATGCTGTGAGCAGGGGTGTCAGAAAACATTGTGGAAAAGGAAAGTGTGAAGCTTCTCCCAAAACTATTATTTTTCAAGTACTTTAATAATGATAAAGTGCTCTGCATAAATCACCCTTAAACAGACCTGTTAACATATAACAAAAACATTGCTCAGTGCTGGCATTAAATATATACACCTTCCCCTGCACAAAACCACAGCAAAAAGTGTTAAACTTGTGGGGTGGCTTTACATAATTGTTTGCTGTCAGTTGGTACGTTAACTTTGGCTGCCAGGATCGAAACCCTCCACATTATGTCACATCACCACTGTGTGGTAATTCTCTAATGAGCATTTCCAGCAGCACCTCAGTATCACTTAGTGTCCATCGGCACAGTGCAAGTAACCTTCTGGTTCCCTGCTGTTCCATGATGTTTGAGCAAATAGCATCGCAAATTCTCTTTTCCCACCACGAACCAGGAGCAATGTGCACATGGGTGGGATCTGGCTGCCTGTACAGGGTTTGCGAAACACATCTGTCCTGTGACCACTTACTCCTGAAATATTCCCTTGCATATGTTGTGCAAGGCATGGCACACTATGAATCTGTGAACCACGTTAGCCCCATTGGTATCCAGACATGTCTACAGGCATCTCCAACAAGCTTTCAGCTGTCCAAAGACACGCTCCTCCACCATTCTGCAGCTACTCAGTCTGTATTTGAAATCCCTTTTTCTTGGTGCAGCAATGTCAGGGGTATGGTTTCATGAGCCAGGGTAGAAGTAGATGTGCAGATCCCCCAAAATAACTTAACTGTTGGCACAGAAACATTGTACGGAACCATGTATTGGGGAATCAAGTCTTATTCCCTTCTCAAGTCCAATTCTTATCTCCCGAATGCTCTGGCATCATGAATTTTTCCTGGGTGTTCAAAGTTGGTGCTCATGAACTGACCCCAGCGGTCCACTACACTTTGGAAAATGAACCTTTTTGATTCATGTATCACTGGTCCTTTTTGGTGGGTAAGGATTGAAATGTGTGGTCTATGGATGGTTCTTGCACAATTCAGAAAACCCATAGTCTGAAATCTGGCTGTAATTCCAGGGACTTGGCAACCACCTGTGGGCAGATCATAGTATTGACGGTGTGGCAAACCTGTACAACTACCACCCCAACAATTGACTTCTCAACCCTGAAATGGGTGGCAACTGACTGGTAGTTGTCAGGTGTTTCCAGCTATCAAAGGGCAATAGTCACCCACTTTTGTATGGGTATTTGATTTCTGAAATTGAGTGGTGTGTTGCTGGAGGGTTGGCATTGACATAACTCCATGAAGGTCTGCTTCCTCATTCAGAAGTTAAGCATCTGCTCCTCGTCATCCCAGGTTTCTAACACAAAGTGGTCCTTACACTCCATGCTAGTTCTCTGGGACCAGAAATGCTGGTCCATCCATGGACATACCATTGCAATCCTGGCATTCAACACATCTTTTCCATGGGATCCCAGTAGATTTTCATTCACCCTCCTGGTCTGCTGTCTTCAGCTTCCAAAATATTTCTGGACTCATTCCATCCAGTATCCAGTACTGCACTGCATGAACATGTGTCCTAGAAGCAGGAGCAAAACCACATCATTATGGACTTGCTCCCTGTCCTTCATGCAGTTTGGCAGAAGGGGGAGATGAGAATTAACTTCTATCGCCAAATGTGTGAAGGCGGTGTACGGTAACAGCAACATGCACCAAAGCAATTCCTAGAGTGTCTCCTCTGAACTCTGAGATATCAGGAAGGACAGGTGGGGGGAGGAGGGGAGGAAAGGTGGAAGAGTTGCACTGTATATAAGAGAGTTCTGAGCAATCAAACTGCTCTAGTATGAACCTGAAGAAAAGCCTGTTGAGAGTCTTTGGTTTAAGTTTAGAGGCGAGAGCAACAAGGGTGGTGTCATGGTGAGTGTTTGCTGTAGACCACTGGACCACTAGGGTGAGGTAGATGAGGCTTTCTTCGGATAACTAACAGATCACAGGCCCTGGTTCTCGTGGGGGACTTCAATCACCCTGACATCTGCTGGGAGAGCAATATGGCACTGCACAGACAATCCAGAAAGTTTTTGAAGAGTGCTGGGGACAACTTCCTGGTGCAAGTGCTGGAGGAACCAAGTAGGAGCTGTGATCCTCTTGACCTGCTGTTTACAAAAAGGGAAAAATTGGTAGAAGTAGAAGAAGTGGACAGCAGTGACCATGAGATGATCAAGTTCAGGATCCCGACAAAAGGAAGAAAGGTGAGCAGCAGAATACAGACCCTGGACTTCAGAAAAACAGACTTTGACTCTCTCAGGGAACTGATTGGCAGGATCCCCTGGGAGTTAATATGAAGGGGAAAGAAGTCCAGGAGACCTGGCTGTATTTTAAAGAAGCCTTATTGAGGGTGCAGGAACAAACCATCCCGATGAGCAGAAAGAATAGCAAATATGGCAGGCGACAAGCTTGGCTTAACCGAGAAATCTTCAATGAGCTTAAACACAAAAAGAAAGCTTACAAGAAGTGGAAACTTGAACAGATGACTAGGGAGGAGTATTAAAATATTGCTCAAGCATGCACGGGTGTAATCAGGAAGGCCAAAGCACAATTGGAGTTGCAGGTAGCAAGGGATGTGAAGGGTAACAAGAAGGGTTTCTACAGATACGTTAGCAACAAGTAGGTGGTCAGGGAAAGTGTGGGATCCTTACTGAATGGGGGAGGCAACCTAGTGACAGATGTGGAAAAAGCTGAACTACTCAATGGTTTGTTGTTGTTTTTTTTTTGGTTTTTTGCCTCAGTCTTCATAGACAAGGTCAGATCCCAAACTGCTGCACTGGGCAGCACAGGATGGGGAGGAGGCGAGCAGCTTTCAGGGGTGAAAGAACAGATTAAGGACTATTTAGAAAAGCTGGACATACACACGTCCATGCGGCTGGATCTAATGAATCCAAGGGTGCAGAGGGAGTTGGCTGATGTGATTGCAGAGCCATTGGCCATTATCTTTGAAAACTTGTGATCAGGGGAGGTCCCAGATGATTGGAAAAAGGCAAATATAGTGCCCATCTTTAAAAAAGGGAAGAAGGATAATCCAGAGAATTACAGACTGGTCAGCCTCCCCTCAGTCCCTGGAAGAATCATGGAGCAGGTCCTCAAGGAATCCATTTTGAAGCACTTGGAGAGGAAAGTGATCAGGAACAGTCAACATGAATTCACCAAGGGCAAGTCATGCCTGACCAACCTGATTGCCTTCTAGGATGAGATAATAGGCTAAGTGATATGGGGAAAGCGGTGGATGTGATCTATCTTGACTTTAGCAAAGCTTTTGATATGGTCTCCCACAATATTCTTGCCAGCAAGTTAAAGAAGTATGAATTGGATGAGTGGACGATAAGGTGGAAAGAAAGCTGGCTAGATCATCAGGCTCAGTGGGTAGTGATCAATGGCTCGATGTCTAGTTGGCAGCTGGTATCAAGTGGAGTGCCCCAGGGGTCTGTCCTGGGGCCGATTTTATTCAACATCTTCATTAATGAGCTGGATGATGGGACGGCAAGTTCACAGATGACATTTAGCTGAGGGGAGAGGTAGATATGCTGGAGGGTAGGGATAGGGTCCAGAGTGACCTAGACAAATTGAAGGATTGAGCCAAAAGAAATCTGATGAAGTTCAACAAGGAGAAGTGCAAGTCCTGCTCTTAAGACAGAAGAATCCTATGCACTGCTACAGGCTGGGGACTGACAGGCTAAGCGGCAGTTCTGCAGAAAAAAACCTGGGGTTTACACTGGACGAGAAGCTGGATATGAATCAACAGTGTGCCCTTGTTGCCAAGAAGGCTAATGGCATATTGGGCTGCATTAGTAGGAGCATTGCCAGAAGATCGAGGGAAGTGATTATTCCCCTCTATTGGGCAATGTTGAGGCCACATCTGGATATTGCGTCCAGTTTTTTTTGGGGGGGGGGCACTACAGAAAGCATGTGGGCAACTTGGAGAGAGTCCAGGAGAAGACAACAAAAATTATTAGGAAGCTGGGGCACATGATTTATGAGAAGAGGCTGAGGAAACTGTGGTTATTTAGTCTGCAGAAAAAAAGATTGAGGGGGGATTTGATAGCTGCCTTCAGTTACCTGAAGGGGGGTTCCAAAGAGGATGGATCTAGACTGTTCTCAGTGGTGGCAGATGATAGAACAAGAAGCAAATGTTTCAAGTTGCAGTGGGGAAGGTCTAGGTTGGATATTAGGAAAAACTATTTCACTAGGAGGGTGGTGAAGCACTGAAATGGGTTAACTAGGGAGGTGGTGAAATCTCCATCCTTAGCGGTTTCTAAGGCCCAGGTTGACAAAGTCCTGATTGTGATGATTTAGTTGGGGTTGGTCCTGCTTTGAGTCGGGGATTGGGCTAGATGACCTCCTGAAGTCCCTTCCAACCCTGATATTCTATGAAATGGTAGTACTAAGAAGGTGCACTGGAAAGGGGCAGTGTGGATGCGGGCAGTAAGCATATACACAACATGCTCCCGTGTCCAGTATGGCGTAAGTGGACACTGGGTGTGGTATGGGGTACAAGTGTTAGCAGTAGTTTGACCAGGGCTGCCTGCAAGTGTATATATAGTCAGAGTTTTTAAGGTCAGAAGGACCATGAGATCATCTAGTCTGACCACCTGTGTATCGCAGGTCTCTTACACCTCCCAGCACCTGCACATTAAACCCAACCACCAAAATGAGACCAAAATATTACAACTCACAGGAGACTAGACTGTTATGTGCCACAAACGGAGAATAAGGAGGAGTGAGGTGCACCAGTATTGAGGCCCCACAGTTGAATGAATTGTCCTTTCCACAAGGATTGACATTTGGGCCCACCCCTTCTGCTGCTTTTGGAATTTTTGGTGATGATTCTTGCTCCCAGACCCTGGGAGAACTTCCTTTTTCTCTGCCTCTCCCCACATCCCTCTACTAAACGCTGTCTTCTGGGATGGCCTCCAGAAGGCTTAGTGAAGCAGTTCCCAAACGGTTGGTTGCACCTTCAGCAGAGAAGGGTCACAGAAATTCCTACTATGCAGAGGATGACGTTTTTCTCCTCGTAGTGTGACCTCACACACATGGCATGCGCGAGGTCTTGTTGCTTGGAGGGTGCCATTTTGCTCTCCAAAATGGCATCCTTTGCACAGCATGACCTCACATGCACTGTATGTACAAGCAAGCTCATGCTGAGCAGAGGATGCTATTCTGCTCTTCAAAATCGCATTCTCCTCGCTGTCTGGGGGCCCGGCAGGAAAGCCCCCATTAAAATAGGGTCGTGCCAGCAAAAAGTTTTGAACTCTTGGCTTAGTGCCTGGTTCCTATCTTCCTCCACAGTTAGCTTGAGAGGTCTGGTAGGTGAGAGAGACTTTCCAGTTGGGTGTACATGAGGGCCAGGGGAGGTCTCTGTCTGATTTACCTAAAATCCTAATGGTTCTACCTGTTGCGGCCCTCCTTCTCCTGAAGACATGAGATGAAAGGAGTGATCTCTGTTCCATTGAAGACAGAAATGGTAACTAGGGGGCCTCTCAGGGAAGGGTTTTACTAAACTACAGTTGGTTTGTATGGTGATGGGTTGCCTGGAGAGGAGAATTTTGTAGCCAGGGAAGTGCGAAGTGCATCAATCTAGGATCGCAAACATTCAAGAACCTAGGCTGACTGCTCACTAGTGTACAAGGTTTCAGCAAAACACCTGAACTACTTGCACAATCCCAGCCGTCATGATACCTATGGTATGTATAGAGTGAGCCATTGGAAATAGGGAGGAAAATACACTGAACTTCCCTATTTTCCTCCTCTTTCATATTTGAGGTGTAAAATGGAGGGCATTATGTACTTGGCAGACAATATTGCCTATCACTTGATCCAGAGCAACACTTCCCACCTCTGATAGCTGCAGGCTCTGTAAATTCCTGAATGGATTTTGATGCCCACCTGAAATGGATTGTGGATACCCCACTGTGCATAATTCTCCTGACAATGCACAATGGGCAGTGGCAGTCAAAAACTAACTGCCTGCTAATCTGTTTCCACAAACAAAGTTTTGATTGCATGAAGTAGAAACCTTGATTATTTTTCCACCAAACCTCTTTGATAGTAAGAATGAAACAAAGACTTCTGATTGTTTATTTGCTTTTTATTGTTTTATTTTGAAACTAACAAGGCTCCAGGTTTGGAGACTTACAATGCTCCTTGTTGATAGATTATTATAAATGATTTGGATATGTCATGGTTTAGTTTTAACAACTCTTTTTGAAGGGGGTTAAACTTCTAACATCTATCTACAGTAGAACCTCAGAGTTATGAACACCTCGGGAATGGAGGTTGTTCATAACTATGACATGTTTGTAACTCTGAACAAAACTTTTACAACTGAACATTGACTTACTACAGTTTTGAAACTTTACTATCCAGAAGAAAAATGCTGCTTTCCCTTTCTTATTTTTGTAGTTTAACACAGCACTATATTGTGTGCTTTTTTTTTTTTTTTTTTTAACTTCTGCTACTGCCTGACTGTGTACTTCCAGTTCCAAATAAGGGGTGTGTTTCACTGGTCAGTTCCTAACTCTGGTGTTCGTAACTCTGAGGTTCTAATGTAACTTTTTTTTTTTTTTGAAGTGCCTCTCTGAACTGTAAGCGCATGTAGAAAGCAGAAGTTGCAACTGAACGTCACCTGAGTTTTCCTGGCAAACAGGTGACACTGGAAGATGAACAAATGTAGGTACTGTCAGACCAATAAGAGGAGCAGATTCCAGAGTTGTGGGCTGCTCACAAAGGATGCCCCGCCAGTTGCATGCTGATGTTTATATCAAGAGAATATACTAACTCAAGCACCTCTGATCTCAGGTGCTATAGCAGAACACTAGAAGAGAGGTGATCTGTCAGGTTGCTCTCGTTAGTGTGACCACCATTACCATTTGTTTCTGTGCAAGTCTCATTTTAGCTGCCGGGATACTGAAATTTATCATGTGGCAGTAGAAATGAGAAAGATGCCTCTGTAATAGGAGGTTTTAGAATAGCAGCCGTGTTAGTCTGTATTCGCAAAAAGAAAAGGAGTACTTGTGGCACCTTAGAAACTAACAAATGTATTTGAACATAAGCTTTTGTAAGCTGCATCCGATGAAGTGAGCTGTAGCTCACGAAAGCTTATGCTCAAATAAATTTGTTAGTTTCTAAGGTGCCACAAGTACTCCTTTCCTTTCTGTAATAGGAGGCTCCCAATTTATTGCTCTGTGGCAGATTAACTAGGTCTGATTTTGTTGTTCTGCGGAAACTTAGCCTTCATGAATGTGGACCCTTACTTGACAGTGTTACGTGCCATATACAACTCTCCAAGATCAGGATCTGTCTCAGGAACTTGGAATCTAGCTAGAAAGACAGTACAAAGTATATTAGAATTATGATACATTAATTTTTGAGTAGTACCTAAAAGCTGCCACCTGGTTGGGCACCACTATACTAGGTGCTATATGAATATGTGAATGATAGCTTCTTTCCCAAAGATCTTACAAACTGTAATTGTTACTGTAAACATTAATTGCCATTAATAGGAACATTGGGAGTGAGAAGTCAAAGGTAGAGTGTTGCTCTGATCTCTACTGCTTCCATTTTTCCTTTTCCCTGTTCTTTGTCCTTTGGTTTCCTAGCCCCTCATTTCATGCTGTCTTGGTCTTTGCCATCTTGTATGGAATCAACCTAGCAGAGATCTTCTGATAGTCAGCTTACCAATATATTCTGGGGACTTGAATCTGAAATATTCCTACAGCTGCATCCTAGTTACTTGATGAAGAACACATTGGATTGTTTGACTAACTTGGCACTTTTGAATGTGTTTATCCATAATTCATATGGACTTGAACTGAATAGAGTCATATGTGGCAATACCACCAGACTGTAGGTATATAGGATATTCCTTCCAGCGCTCGGACCTACCTGTGTCACAGTATTGCCCATATCTGAAAGTGCTTTGTGGAAGTTCCTCCCAATATATTAAATCATTCTGTTGGCTTTGTGTGGCATGGTAGTCTGTCCCTTACAAGGTGGGGCCTAATGGTCAGCTCAGCCCATCATGTGGCATAGCCCTTTAGGAGGTTGAAATGGTCTGGCTATATATACAAGGATCTGGGAGACACCGGAAGAGAGAAAGCGATCCTGGGAGTAAGAAGTGTTTGGGAGGAAATCCTTTTAATGTTTAAGGGCGGGGGGCCAACAGCCTTGCAGAGAGGGCAGGGCAAGGCTCCCTTCTCACCTAGCCAACTGGGGATGAACTGCGTGAAGGTGACCCACATAAAGGCTTCATCCTCTCACAGTAGAGCAGGCACCGGGAGATAACCATTGGGAGAGACTGGCCAGTTGAGAAGCCTGAAGGCCAATTAAGGAAAAGGGGGCCAGATTGGGGGAGAAGCTGCTAAAGGCCCAACAGCTGGCTAATCCCCAACTCAGCTCCAGAGAGGTTGTGGGCTCCTACTTAGGAAGGACTAGAAAATCCGACTGACATAACTCAGCTCTAGGGAGAAGAGCCAGGGAGATTCCTGGTTAAGGAGAAAGTGTGGAGCTAACTAATATAACCCAGTTTCAAAGAGGAGAGCAAGAGATTCCTGCGTAAGGAAGGATGAAAAAGGGGTAACCCTGAGGAGGAACTGGAAAGCGTTTCTTGGACCACAGACTGTCTTCAGGCAGAGAAAAAGTCTCCTGAAAGAACGAGCCAGAGACTCCTAGTTGGACAAAGCCCAAGGTGATGAATGTATGTGGGTCTATCTAATTGAGTTTCTACTTGTGCTGATGGCTGTTGTTAATAAATGAGATCCTTGAAGGGGGTGCTCTCTGATTAAAAAGGGGTCTGTCTGTACTTTTTCATAACCCTGGGAAGTAAGGCAGGACTCGCCTGCGACACTACTCCTGACCAAAAGGGGGCACACCAGCATGACCTTCATGTCATCACGCTTGGGTTTTTACACGCCCTTCCCCTGCAGTCTCTCTACAAGTCTGGTTGTATTGCCCATTGTATTTGACCTCCCTCAAGAAAGCAAGTGGTTGTGTATGGTTTTTAAACTATGAAATGTGAAAACCCTTAACTTGGAAAATATTACTTCAGTTTCAGGTTTAAAGAAAGTGCAAAACAATGTCAATGACTGATCACATTTCCTAGAAGAAGAAATATCTCATTTGTATATTGCATACAAATACCCAGCACTTGATGTGCAGGTGTTAATGCTGCCAAAGTGCACAAGCAGGTGTTAGTGCACAAAGCTGAACCTGCTTGAATGGAGGCAAGGTTGAGGCCCCATTGAAAATTAGGCCCAGAATGTGAGGCTTATATTTTCATAATCATTTGATTAAATCAAAAGCTTTAATATTTTAGGCCCTGACTCAGAAAAACATCCGTATTCAAGAAAGCACTTGAATGTGTTTGAATCATATTGAACTTAGTGGAACTTTAGCACATGCTTAGTGTCATGCATGCACTTAAGTGCTTTCCTGAAATGGGGCTTTAATGAGGGGGGCAGTGCTAGATGAAATGTTGGTTGTTAAACCAGATTACAACGGAATACACTCAGAGCTAAATTCTATGTTAGGATCTCAATAATCCAGAATTAAACATTTGGGTTTTCTGTCGTATTTGGAAAACAGTAGACTCATAGCTTTCAGAACCTTTAGAGAATTGTTAGGTTAGCTCATCCCTAGCATCATCATCTTGGCACCGTTTTCTGTCTTTCTATAGCACATGAAGGGTTACAAAACATCTCTTCCCCACTTAAATGAAAAGTTTTCTTTGTATGGAAAGTGTGTTTCCCTTTTATATGTGTTGGTGCACCAGGGTGTCTTATGTTTGCTTGTTAATTCCAGAGGATTTATCAAACATGCATATAGGAATATTTATCTTTGAATTAATGTCAAAATAACATTGTTTCTTTGGAAAATATTCAAAATAGAAATACTCAATAGCCATATGTTTCTACATATATCAGGATATATAAAATTATTCTACATCCTAACTAATGAATACAGAGCATCCACTGGCTATGAAAATTTCTACTGGAAATGCATCAGTCTTATCAGACATTCAGGCAAAGTAAAGTTACTGTCAACTATCTTTTGATTGTTCCAAATAGTAATAAAAAAAACCCTGCAAGACACACATGGAGTATGCAGAAAGTGGATGTTTTCATTTTCCTAGCCTGACCTAAAAATTATCCTGAAGCATTTTTGTTTTAGGATTAATCTGAGAATTTATTTGAATGCACAGAGTTATCAAATGCAGTTTTATCAGTTCAGAAACAGCAAGGTTTGAAACCAGCCTTTGGAGACTCCAGACTTCAAACTTTTTTCCTTCTACCTTTCATTTCTGTACCACATACATGGAACTATAGTGAGAGAATTGTTAACAGTATTGAATTGCATTACTCCTTTCTTTCTCCTTTTTCTTTTAGAGGCTGATTTGATAAATGGAATTGTTCCAAGTCTTGTGTGTGAAAGCAAGGCTGGGGTAGACCAAAGAGTTGAATTTCTGCCAAAACAAACTTCAGTGGAACTGCTTAACTCCTGCAGTGCTGAACCCTCTGACACTATAGGCCTTGTGCTTTTAAGGGCATTTCTGTTTTCAAATATGTATCTTCATGACAAACAGCATACACCCTTTGGACTGTACATGTGCCCTTTTTAATGGATGTATTTCATGTCCTAGGACACTCAGGTGAGATTTAACTAGCATTTCGGAAGGAGAGAAAGATTGCACCAGACCAGAAAATGTGTAACTTAATGAAGGCCATTGAATAACACTAAAATACATTAAAAAAATTACATAGTTGAGTATGCAGTAGCCAAAGATGAACTGATGATTTTGTAATTTGTCATATTAAAAAAAACATTTAAAACTTTAAATGAAGTTCTTGTGCACCAAGATGTATGGCATAATCCTGTGTGGCAACTCGCTTAAATGTGAGAATTGAGGGCACACAGCACCTTGGCAAATTGGGTCCAAAGTACTATGCAGTTAGTTTAAATTCAGGATTTGATTTTTCAAAACCACATGGGAGATGCTTTCTTTGCACTAAGCTTTTGCATTCCACAAATGTATATAGTGTATATTTTAGGGCTGTATGTTAGGTTCTTTATTTATGCTTTGTGTGTTAAATCCAGGTATAAGATTTTAGTAATACGTCACAGCATGGAGAAAATCATTTATGGGAATATGGTTAGATTAATCTTTTGAACTGAATTTATATTTTCTGTTTGATATTTCAGACTCCAGACTCCATTTTTTGTGTCTACAACTTTGCACATAGACTCTTCCAGCACTAATAATAATGAGAGTGTATAGAATTGTCATACACAAAACCTATTTGTCCTGTTGAGGTCTAAGCATTTAAGTTTGATTGCTGTAGAACTGAAGGGGAAGGCATGAATAGCTGTGCTTGTATAAATGGAGGCCAGGTTGAGGCCCAACTGAAGATTTTTAGAAGTGTGTTGCCTTAAAGATGGGAGCCTCTTACTACTCTCTCCTATGCATTTCGCTTCTCTCCATGATAAAATATTCATTTAATAGAAGCTTAATTAAAAAGCATTGGCTACAAAATAAAAAAGCAGCCAGATATGCTCTGTTAGTCAGTGTTTGCATCTTAGTTATCCACAATTTGGTTTTTCTAGCAGACCAAAACATTTGAACACTTGTAAAAGTAGCAGGTTGATGAGATCTCCTATTCATCCCTAGTTCATCCATACTGAAATTATTTTCTAGTACATAACTCAGGAATAATTATAAACACAGTTGCTGTACATGGTGAGAAAAGTGTCCAAAAATATAGCAGTATGTCTCAGAATCTGGATTTCCTAGATTGGCTTGCTAAATCTATCTATTGGGTGCTTCTTCCAGCGCTATGAAGGCTCAGCAGAAAAAATAAAAAATGGCACTAGTGTGTTCCTAGCACTGTAGACACAGTAGATTGATAAGTCAGTCTGATTTTTTGAAGGAATGTAGGATGTCTTCGCATGTTGTTTTGAAACCAGTGTTTTCTTCTCATTTCAGTAAGATTTGGCCAAAACATGTCTGTCTAGCAGACATGTGAGAAGACTAACTTTGGGGTCCACTGTGCTGATTCTCCCCATTCAGCTGTTGAATGCTCTAGAGTGTAATGGAATCTTGAACCTGCTAAACCCCAGTCTATCATCTGGCACGTTACAGGATTTGAAGCAACAGGTTTATGTGGAAGCACTCTGCTTGGGTCCAACAGACCAATACTTTCAGCTGCAGCTGACATCCTCTTTACAGAGTAGAAGGTAGCTGTGTGGTGGGGGTGTGGGAGGCTAGAATGCGAGACTATTGGGTAGTCAGAGGAAAGGGGGTGGGAAGAACACCCTCTGACCATTAGTCACTCCACCTAGTTGCCAAATGTATTCAAGGCAACTTGTGACAAGCCAAACATTCACCTCATCTGGACAAAGTTTATCCCCCCTTCCCCCCGCCCCCAGTATTTGGTTGCTCTACTCTCTCCTGGATAATATTTGACTTCACATCCACCCCCATTCCCTTTCCTTTACTAAACTCATGATTTAACAATTGTGAGACACTCAACTAGGAGACACTCATTCAAGCAAAGCATCAGTAATAGAAGTAGTCGCCAGGCAGGAACTGAAGGAATTATAAGAGCCAGATTCTGTAAGCAAAAGTTAGGATCTGAGTTAGGCTTATCCACAGCCCTTGTTAAATTGCTCCAATGATTAGTTGCCCTCACTGTTAAAAAAAATATACACCTTACTTCCAGTCTGAATTTGTCTGTCTTCAATGTCCAGCCATTGGATTGTTATACCTTTCTCTGCTAGGTTGAAGAACACATTATTATATGTTTGTTTGCCATGTAGATACTTAGACTGTAATAGTTAGCCTTTTCTTTTTTAAACTAAATAGATTCAGCTCCTTGAGTCTGTTAGAGTAATGCAGTTTTCTAATCCTTTAATCATTCTTGTGACTTTTCTCTGAACCCACTCCATTTTACCTTCTTGAATTGTGGACACCAGAACTGGATGCAGTATTCCATCAGCAGTCACACCACTGCCAAATATAGAGGCAAAATAACCCCTTGTTTATGCATCCAAGGATCCCATTAGCCATTGGGGCTATAGAGTCGCACTGGGAGCTCATGCTGAGCTCACTATCCGCCATGACCCACAAATACTTTAGAGTCTCTGCTTCCCAGGTTAGAGTTCCCTATCATGTAAATGCAGTCTATGTTCTTTGTGCCTAGATGTATGCATTACATTTAGCCATAGTAAAATGCATGTTGTTTGCCCATGCTAGCTTACCGAGAAATCCAGATTGCTCTGAATCAATGACCTGTACTCTTTATCACTTCCCAATTTTTATCTACAAAATTTATTAGTAAGGATTTTGTGTTCTTCCAGGTCATTATTGAAAATGTTAAATAGTGGAGGACCAAGAGCCAACCCCACTAGAAATGTATCTGTTTGATTCCCCATTTACAATTACATTGTGAGACCTATCTATTAGAAAGTTTTTAATCCATTTAATGTATGCCACGTTAATTTTATATCGTTCTAGTTTTTTAATCAGTGTCACGTGGTACCTAGTCAAACGCCTTAGAGAAGTCTATTACATCAATGCTGTTACTTTTATCAACCAAACTTGTAATCTCATAAAAAAAATTATACCAAGTTAATTTGACACTCTGTTTTCCATAAATCCATGTTGGTTGGCATTAATTACAATACCCTCCTTTAATTCTTTATTACATGAGTTCCCATATCTGCTGCTCTATTACCTTGCCAGGGATTGATGTCAGACTTAGAGACCTGTAACTCCGTGGATCATCCTGTTTTTAAATATTGGAATAACATTACCTTCTTTTAGTCTTCAAGAATTTCTCCAGTACTCCACGACTTATTGAAAATCAACATTAATAGTCTAATGAGCTCCTCAGCCAGCTATTTAAAAACTCTTGGATGCAAGTTATCTGGAACTGGTGATTTTAAAAATTTCTAACTTTGGTAGCTGCTGTTTAACTAGAGGAATGGAAAGAATGTTATCGTATGATATGACTACATCTTTTTCCCAAATAAAGAACAGAAATATTTACTGAACACTTTGGCTTTTTCTGCGTTAATGATGATTCTTCAATGTCTGTTTGTTAATAGACCAATACCATGCTCAGGATTCCTTATTGTCTTTAAGTCACTTGGCATAGATTCTTCCATGTGTCCCTTTGCTTCCCTTATCCATTTTCCATAATTCCCAGCTTCTGATTTATATTCTTTACTATCAACTTCCCCTTTCTTCCATTTATTATATATTTTATTTTAGCTGCCTTCACTGCCCCTCTAAACCAGTACTTTAGTCAGGATTAGGCAAAGCAGCCCAGAGGACTTGGGAGCTCTGCAGTGTTTCAAAGATGTAAACAAGAGTACTGGTGGAAGACGGTGAAATCATTAGGAGATGGCATTGTTTTTATGAGAAACTGCTTAATGAAAGGGAATGCAAAGAAACCATTGAGGGAAGCATGTGCAAGCAACAACCTCAGAAGGCCTACCACCATGGGGGAGACTCAGGCATCACTCAAGATGATGAAATAGGGGAGGGTAGTGGGACCAGACAGGATACCAATTCAGGCATTTAAAGAAATTAGTCCATGATGGAATGGTGGTGGTGAACTTTTTCAGTTTAGTCTCTGTACTGGAAACAATGCCCTATGAGGAGGAAGATAACATTGGTCCCCATTTTCAAATGTAAAGATGTGCAAGAATATAGCAAGTATCAGCCTGTCAACTTAATGAGTCATGAAGAAATCGCTGGAAGGAATTATTGAGAAGAGACTTCAGGAGGAGCTGGAGCATCCTGTAACCAGTGCCAGTTTATATCAAGAAGGTCAACAGTGGATGCAATGTTTCCAGCCTGAAGTACAGGGGGAAATGCAAGGATTTGCACTTTAGTGTTTGTGGATCTAGAGAAGGTTTATGACAGAGTTCTTCGAAAATTGTTATGGTTGTACTTGTTGTGCATTTTGCCAGAGACACATGTTCAGACATTAATGCACGTATATGAGAGTGGCACAGCTGTAGTGAAAAGCAGCTGCAGCTACAGTGAATCATTCACTGTGAGAGTAGCACTCCATCAAGAAACAGCCATAAGCCCATTGCTATTTGTGATTGTAATAGACACCCTGACACAAGAAACTAAGTGATTCATAGATTGATAGATACTAAGGTCAGAAGGGACCATTCTGATCATCTAGTCCGACCTCCTGCACAGCGCAGGCCACAGAACCTCACCCACTCACTCCTACAAAAAATCTCACCTATGTCTGAGCTATTGAAGTCCTTAAATCATGGTTTAAAGACTTCAAGGAGCAGAGAAGCCTCCCTCAAGTCACCCATGCTACAGAGGAAGGCAAAAAACCTCCAGGGCCTCTCCAATCTGCGCTGGAGGAAAATTCCTTCCCGACCCCAAATATGGCGATCAGCTAAACCCTGAGCATATGGGCAAGATTCACCAGCCAGATACCCAGGAAAGAATTTTCTGTAGTAACTCAGATCCCATCCATCTAATATCCCATCTCAGGGGATTAGTCCTATTTACTCTGAATATTTAAAGATCAGTTACTTACCAAAATCCCATTATCCCATCATACCATCTCCTCCATAAACTTACCGAGTAGAATCTTAAAACCGGATAGATCTTTTTCCCCCACTGCTTCCCTTGGAAGGCTGTTCCAAAACTTCACTCCTCTGAGGGTTAGAAACCTTCGTCTGATTTCAAGTCTAAACTTCCTGGTGGCCAGTTTATACCCATTTGTTCTTGTGTCCACACTGGTGCTGAGCTGAAATAATTCCTCTCCCTCTCCTGTATTTATCCCTCTGATATATTTATAGAGAGCAATCATATCTCCCCTCAACCTTCTTTTAGTTAGGCTAAACAAGCCAAGCTCCTTAAGTCTCCTTTCATAAGACAAGTTTTCCATTCCTCGGATCATCCTAGTAGCCCTTCTCTGAACCTGCTCCAGTTTGAATTCATCCTTTTTAGACATGGGAGACCAGAACTGCACACAGTATTGTAGGTGAGGTCTCACCACTGCCTTGTATAACGGTACTAAAACCTCCTTATCCCTACTGGAAATGCCTCTCCTGATGCATCCCAAAACCGCATTAGCTTTTTTCACAGCCATATCACATTGGCAGCTCATAGTCATCCTATGATCAACCAACACTCCAAGGTCCTTCTCCTCTTCCGTTACTTCTAATTGATGTGTCCCCAATTTATAACTAAAATTCTTGTTATGAATCCCTAAATGCATAACCTTACACTTCTCACTATTAAATTTCATCCTATTACTATTACTCCAGTTTACAAGGTCATCCAGATCCTCCTGTATAATATCCCGATCCTTCTCTGAATTGATAATACCTCCCAGCTTTGTATCATCTGCAAACTTTATTAGCACACTCCCACTTTTTGTGCCAAGGTCAGTAATAAAAAGATTAAATAAGATTGGTCCCAAAACCGATCCCTGAGGAACTCCACTGGTAACCTCCCTCCAACCTGACAGTTCGCCTTTCAGTAGGACCCGTTGCAGTCTCCCCTTTAACAAATTCCTTATCCACCTTTTGATGTTCATATTGATCCCCATCTTCTCCAATTTGACTAATTCCCCATGTGGCATGGTATCAAATGCCTTACTGAAATCTAGGTAAATTAGATCCACTGCATTTCCTTTATCTAAAAAATCTGTTACTTTTCCAAAAAAGGAGATTAGGTTGGTTTGGCACGATCTACCTTTTGTAAAACCATGTTGTATTTTGTCCCATTTACCATTGACTTCAATGTCCTTAACTAATTTCTCCTTCAAAATTTTTTCCAGAACCTTGCATACTACAGATGTCAAACAAACTGACCTGTAGTTACCCGGATCACTTTTTTTTCCTTTCTTAAAAATAGGAACTATATTAGCAATTCTCCAATCATTCAGTGCTACTCCTGAGTTTACAGATTCATTAAAAATTCTTACTAATGGGCTTGCAATTTCAGGTGCCAATTCCTTTAATATTCTTGGATGAAGATTATCTGGGTCCCCCGATTTAGTCCCATTAAGCTGTTGGAGTTTCGCTTCTACCTCAGATGTGGAATATCTACCTCCATATCCTCATTCCCATTTGTCATGCTACCATTATCCCCAAGATCCTCTTTAGCCTTATTAAAGACTGAGGCAAAGTATTTGTTTAGATATTGGGCCATGCCTAGATTATCTTTAACCTCCACTCCATCCTCAGTGTTTAGCGGCCCCACTTCTTCTTTCTTAGTTTTCTTCTTATTTATATGGCTATAGAACCTTTTACTATTGGTTTTAATTCCCTTTGCAAGGTCCAACTCTACTCGACTTTTAGCCTGTCTCACTTTATCCCTACATGTTCTGACCTCTATTAGGTAGCTTTCCTTGCTGATCTCTCCCATCTTCCACTCCCTGTATGCTTTCTGCTTCTTCTTAATCACCTCTCTAAGATGCTTGCTCATCCAGCTTGGTCTACAACTCCTTCCTATGAATTTTTTCCCCTTTCTTGGGATACAGGCTTCCGATAGCTTCTGCAGCTTTGATTTAAAGTAATCCCAGGCCTCCTCTACCTTTAGATCCATAAGTTCTTCAGTCCAATCCACTTCCCTAACTAATTTCCTTAATTTTTGAAAGTCAGCCCTTTTGAAATCAAAAACTCTAGTTGCAGATTTATTTTTGTTAATCCTTCCATTTAGTTTGAACTGAATTAGCTCATGATCACTTGAGCCAAGATTGTCCCCTACAAGCATTTCTTCTATGAGGTCCTCCTTACTCACCAAAATTAAATCTAAAATGGCTTCCCCTGTAGTCGGTTCAGCAACTACTTGATGAAGGAATCCATCAGCTATCGCATCTAGGAAAATCTGAGCCCTATTATTATTACTAGCACTGGTCCTCCAGTCCATATCTGGGAAGTTAGTCTCCCATAATCACGCAGTTCCCATTAGTATTTACTTTATTAAAAACATTGAAAAGGCTCTATCCATATCCAAATTAGATCCCGGAGGTCTATGGCACACCCCAAGCACTATCGTAGGAGAGGCTTTACTAGTTATCTTCCCCAATGTAATTTTTGCCCAGACGGACTCTGTCTTATCCATTGCATCGCTTCTTATTTCTTTACATTCTACCTCATCATTGATATACAATGCTACTCCACCACCTTTACCTTTGTTTCTGTCTTTCCTAAACAGCACATACCCTTCAATACCTGTAGTCCAGTCATGACTACTATTCCACCATGTTTCTGTTATTCCTATAATATCTGGTTTCACTTCCTGCACCAGTAGCTCTAGTTCCTCCATTTTGTTACCTAGGCTCCTCGCATTGGCGTACAAACATCTTAATTTTTGCTGTTTGGCCTCACTCACATTTTGTACCCTATTAGGCACAGTCATTCTACAGGCAGTATAACCTATTAGACTAGTATGCACACCGCCCTCGCTCCTTATATACATTCTCCTACCCACGGCTGTATCCTTTCTTACTTCATCTTCTTCCCTCTCAATGCTAATATCTGGCGTGGAGATTACCTGGACATCTCTCAACCATCTCCCCCAAATTCCTAGTTTAAAGCTCTCTTTATCAGTTGTGCCAGCCTTGATCCTAGAAGTCTATTTCCTTCCCTACTCAGATGAAGTCCATCCCGAGAGAACTGTCCTCTGTCCGTGAATGCCTCCCAGTGGCCATACATCCCAAAGCCCTCCTTATAGCACCACTGCCTAAGCCATCTGTTGACAGTCATAATCTTGTCAGACCTTTGTTGCCCTTCTCTAGGAACAGGAAGGATCCCGCTAAACATCACCTGAGCCTCAATTTCCTTAAGCGTCTTCCCCAGCCTAGCATAGTCTCCCTTAATAATTTCCAGCGAGAATCTAGGCGTATCATTTGTTCCCACCTGAAGGATAATTAGGGGATTCTTTCCCGCTCCCTTTAGGATCCTTTTCAACCTCAGGTCTACATCCCATATCTTAGCACCCGGAAGACAGCACACCCTTCTATTCTCTGGATCAGCTCTAGTTACAGGCCTGTCTATTCTTCTCAATAAAGAGTCCCCTATCACATAGACCTGCCTTTTCCTGGTGACAGTGCTATTCTCCAGTCTCTCCCCTGTTCCCTCTGGCTGCAAGTTCTTTCCGTTCCTATTTTCCCTTATAATCCTCTTCAACCCATCCTGTATCCTCCTGGGGCTCATATTTGGTGTAGTCTCCCTTGACTCTTCCCCTTTTCCTATAGGACTAGCCTCTCTTCTCTTCTTCCTTACCCTTCCACCTTCAACAAGTACCTGCTGAGCCCCTTCTTCATTTTCCAACTCTGCAAACCTGTTCCTAAGCTCTATTTCTCCTTCACTAGCCCGTCTTTTTCTCTGCCTGGTTCTTTTAGTCACATGCTTCCACTGACCACTTTCCTCACCCAGTCTACCCTCAAAATTCCCCAGCCCTGCTTCCATCCGTGAGTCTGAGCTTTTCCCTTCAGATACCTCATATCTTTGCTCTATCATCTGCTCAAACCCCTTCCTAAACTCAACGAGACTTTCCACCTGCATCTCCAAACCTCGGATCTTTTCCTCCATCAGCTCTATCAGACGGCATTTCATGCAGAAAAGACTCTTACCAGGTCCCCCCTCCCAGGATCATGTACATACCACAGCTTCCACATCCAGTCATCCTCAAAGTGTCTTTCACTACAGGAGTCACTTCCACAGCTGCCTCCGTATCTGTCATCTGCCTTTCCACCTAAGTCCTGTTAATCTGGGAAACACAAGTCACACCAAAAAGACCACCCCCCCCAGCAAAAGCAAACCCTAAACAAGCACCACAATACAAACTCCCCTTTCAAACTCCCACTCAAACTCCCCTGTTTAGAGCTCTGTTTGCTAGCTCCTGCACCGCTGCAGCTGTCTGTGCCACTGCCTGACTGGCTGGCTACCTTTTATAGGACCTCTAGTCAGAAGCCCCACACCCTAAGCAGGGCTCAGCTGCTCTCCCAGCACAAAGCCCCTGTACACACACACACACACACACTAAAAATACAAAACCAAGTACAACTACCTTCTCCTCCAACAGAACTCCCACTCAAATTCCCCTGTTTACAGCTCCATGAGAGGCTCCAAGTGAGAGGCTCCATGGAGCTTGCTTTTTGCTGATGACATCCTGTTGTGCTGTGAAGATGATAAATATGAATTGGAAAGTGGCCTATAGCTATAGACTTCTGCATTAAAGAACATGGCTTGCATATAAGCTGACAAAAGACAGAATTCATGTGATGTTTCGTTGAGAGGGACAATGAAAAGCCAGTGAAACTCTAATGTATAGAGTTAGTCTGTGCAACGATATAAATACTTCAGTTCAGTGTTGAGCCATGATGGGAATGGGGATATGGATATTAGGAGCTGCATGAAGAGTGCTTGGTGTAAAGGGAGGGTTTTGACCAAAATCCTCTGCAATAAGAATATGCCAAGTAAACAGAAGAGGAAAGTGTAAAAGATCATGATTAGGCCAACTATGATGTGTGTGTCAGATTGCTGGCCAGTGAGGAAGAGCGAATAATTAGCACTTCACTCTGCTGAAATAAGAGTGCTCCAGGAATGCTGGGTAAGGCACTGGGTCAGAAAGCAGATTGGCTCATTCAGTTTCATTATGTAGCCTTGTTTCAGGTAGCCCCCTATCAAAGAACAGCTGAGGGAGTATTGACTGAGATGGCTGGGTCATTTGAAGTGACAAGTGGTGGGATATGTTGGTCAGAGAGAACAAGAGCTAGTAGTCACGGAACTAAGATCATGAGGAAGACCTAGAAAAAAGGTGGTTCAAGGTGCTGAAGGAGGATATGAAGGTTGGTGTTGGCTTGAAAGACACACTTGACAAGAATGCTTGGAGACTAACAAGAGCCACCAATCCCAATTGAAGGGGACAAAGAGGAAGAAGATACAGACATATACAAGATCCTTCCTAATCCTTGATCCCTTTCTCATGGGAATAGAAGAAAGATTTTGTGATTGTTGTTAGGCTGAGGCTCATGGAGCTGGGTTCCATTTCCTACCAACTTCCTCAATGACCTTCTACAAATAATTTAATCTCTCTGTGCCTTGTTTCCCAATCTGAAAATAAGGTGGACATGATCCATTCAAAGGAAACATAATAGTCAAATTTTCAGAAGGGCTTTGATCTAGTTCTAAAATTTCAGGATCCTTTTTCCACATCTGATTTTTTTGGTATCTGTGGTTCTACACCCTAGATTTTGGCCACTTGAGTTTCCATGTCTATCATATTTCAATTATGTAAAAGCTGATTTATAAATGAAAATTTGTGGATTCATAGCTGGAGTTAGGTCCCTGACAAGTGTACATTCTGTGACTAAAAATGTAGATGTAGAAACTTGGATGCTCAAAAAACTTGGCAGTTTTTGAAAGTGTTCCTATATTGGGTAGCAGCTGAACTGATCCTCACTTCCTTGTTTTTTTTTTCTACTTCCATTTCAGTTGTTTTCACGGTAAACCATGCCTGAAAGATCCAATTTGTTTTGACTTTGGTGGATGAGGGAAGAAAGAATCAACTGTAGTTGGCTCTTATCTGTCTGCTCTACTCAGGCCAAATAGTGACCGATGAGCCTAGCAGATGTATCTACTTCTGAAGGCTGTTTTGGAAGCAACCTGATTAACCAATTTCTCCTTTCTCCCAGGAGAAAATGGGACAGCAATATAGCTGAGATCTGACAACTCATTACATAGCAGAAGAATATATTGTTGACCCTGGGCTTGTCGACATTAGGATTTGAATCTGATCTTTTGCTTTTTACTCAGAAGAACAGTATCCAAGTAGAACTTTCTTCAAATCTTTCAGCTACTGTAATAAGACATATGTTGGCCAAGAATACTTGAAGCAACTTAATGAGCCAGATTTTGTTCCCAGGTGTGCTTGTGTAAATGCAGGGTAACTCCATTGACTTCAGTAGAGTTACTCTAGATTTACACTGGTGTCACTGACATCATAAGCTGGCCCATGACTTTGGTGAACAAGCAGCCTGCCTTTTTGCTTGTTCCCTGTTGGGAGTAGGGGTTATGCCAAGGTTCTTCTCCCCCACTCCCTCCTTTCACAGCTCTTGAAGACATTTATCTGTAACTAATTATGTTAAATGTGAATAGATGGATTGCAATGTTTCAGTCTTGCATTGGAAAATGAGAAGTACTTTTTTTAGGCAACAGGACCCCCTCAGTCCATGATTTAATGGATAACATCCTAGTCTCTTTCCTTGGCAAGAGGGCACAGCAATTGTAGTGATTTGTGTACAAGATAGTTAGCAGGAGATGTTCAGTGGCAAATCTGTCATGTTTGTTTATATATGGGATTATATGGGAGTGGAAAAATACAAGTGGGGGAAGTGGCATTAATACTGTATATTGCGTAAGGAAGACTACTGGAATATTGTGTCCAGTTGAGAGCAGGCTGAAAATTTTTTGACAGAGCAATTTTTGTCTAAATTTAAATGTTTCATGAGAACATGTCAAATTAGATGAAATTTTCAATGATAGTGTTGAATTATTTTTACTTTCTTGTTTCCTTTTCCCTTTTTACATTATAATAGGAATGATACAATAATGTTAAAATTTAAATTATTATTTTGATATCAATTGAAACATTTTAATGTTTCTGAATAACTTTATTTTTTGAATTTCTGTTCAAGAAAATTTGAAATTTGACTTTTTCATTTTGAGTCTGAATGAAAAAAAGTTTTGAAGGGTTGGGAATGCCTGTGGGACAGGAATTTCATTTTCTGAGTTCTAGTGTTCACATCCTAGAAAGGATGTTGATACATTGGACAGGGCTTAGGAAAGAACTACAAGAATAATCTGAGGTCTGGAAAATGTGCCTTACACTGAATCTAAAGAATCTCAATTTTTGTTTAATTTCACAAAGATTAGATATATCACAGTCTAGAAGTAGCTGTCTGCGGAGAAGACTGCTAAATTAAAGAACCCTCTACTATCACAAAACAAAGAGGGTGGCTAAACTTAAACCTTGGAAAACCAGGAAATACAAAGTTAAGGTACCTGTCACCCCCACAATGCAACATTAACTCTGCCCTCTGGAGCTAGCAATTGCCACTAGGAACAGTTTTTAGTAAAAAGGAGGTGGCATAATAAATAAATACGAAGAAATTCTAAGAGAATGTGCCATTCTTTCTTTTGTGCTCTACAGATTTGAATTCCAGCATTTATTTGCATGTACTCCAACTGCCTTTACTGTGTTAACTGTAGCTGTATTGAGCAGAGGAATTAGTGGGAGCTGCTTGTCGGAGCTGTTACCATGATATGACAAAATGTGCACATGTACTTCAAAGGATCAGTATGCCTCATTTCAGTGAAGTGTTTTATAGGTTGTGTCTGTAGTGGTGCACAAGGGTGTCTTGCCATGGGGATTGTCAGCAGTCTAGCATACATGACTGATCTCCAGGGTTATAGAGGGTTAAGTGAAGGCCTTGTCTCAGAAGAAATCGTCCGTGCAAGGGTGAAGGGTTGGTAACATTTTGCAAGTCCGGGGCGGCTTGTGTGAGGTAGGCTCAGTGTCTGAGCATAGGCCAGGCACAGGTAGCTCCTGTTTGCCACACCTAGCTTAAACCTGAGCTTTGCTTTAACAAACAGAAGGTGGTAGACGTCATCCTGCAAAACCCATGCGTTGTGTTCCTAACAGGTTCTGTGGTGTCTCTGACGGCAGAGTGCTAGTATGTGTGATGTTTGGCATGCTGGGGCATTGGTCTAAGAGGGCAGAACTAAGGTTGCATTGTGAAGGGTAGCATGTATCTTAACTCTTCAATTCCTGGTTTTCAGAAGTTTTTAAGTTGAGCCACTCTCCACATTCTGGAAGGCCAGAAAGCATCACTGGGCAGACTTAATTCTGACAATGAAGTTTTTGAGTATTTAACTTCCTTGGTATTTTAAATTTAATTTCAATTTAAACTTTTTTTAAAAAAATTATTGGATTCCCCACTTACCACAGTCCAGCTCTCCCTTTCCACTGTCTCTGGCTCTTTAGCAATGGTTACCTTGGCCACAGAATGCTCTGGTTGCATGTTGGTCCCTTCACGGCCTCTGCATCATCTCATCTCCCATCTTTTTGTCTGTCCAACACAGGCTAGTAGCTCTTCCCTATGGAGAGGTTGGTGTCAGCATGGGACATGGGGGGAGAAGATGCTGGGACAGTGCAGGGACTAAGATGGAGTCTGTGGGGATACTTTTGAAGGAGTGGGGGAGAACAGACATGAGGCATCCTGAAAGGAAAGATGGTCCAGTGGTTAGAACTTGGGAAGCCTGGGCTCAGTTCCCTGCTTTGCGACAGACTACCGGTGTGAGTCCATTAGTTTGCCCATCTGTAAAAAAACAAAAACAAAAAAGCCAGAGGTGGTGGTAATAATAATAATAATAATACCTAGTGCTTTTTGTCAATAAATCTCGTAGTGCTTTCCTAACTCAGAGGTGAAGATAGATACATTCGTGATTGTGAGGCACTCAAGTACTACAGTCATAGGGGCTATATAAATATCTATGATAGGATGGATGTTGGGATTAGAGGAAGAGAGGTGGTCTCCTCCTTTTCACCCCACTCTTCCCTGCATTGTCCCAAAACTTCCTTCCAGCTGTTAAGTCTGCCTACCACTGCTTTGATTGCATCTCTAAATGGTGACCACTGTCTGGTAACATGTTTCATGGGGTTCATCAGATTGTTGAATATGGGGCTGGTAAGGAGTTTTCCCCTTCCCCAAGTTTTGAGCAAAGAATCCTCTTAACATCATGTTGGCATTATGTGAGGGCAGGCACAGGTAGATGGGTATCAGTCCTACCAATCTCCTAGTCCTATGGAAGGATGTGCAGCATGCACAGAAAATAGCGATGAGCCAGATATGTGAAGTTTTAGTCCATTCTAACAGAAGCTAACCAGTTCTACTAATATACTGTCTAATAAAAGTGTGCCTGGAATTGGACAGCATATTTTAAGGGTTTTTCACAGCTTTACTCTTTGATTCCAAAATGTATTCTCTCTTCAGAGGAGGTCCGATACTAGTGTAGATTTAACTGTTTATAGTTTTTATAAAAAGAAAAGGTGTACTTGTGGAACCTTAGAGACTAACATTTATTTGAGCATAAGCTTTCATGAGCTACAGCTCACTTCATCGGATGCATTTGGTTTTTATAGTTTTTCTCCCTGTTCACCCATCCAGTACACTGGATGTTTATTATTTATATTGCAGAATGCCTTAGGGCCCCCAACTGAGATCTGAGCCCTGTTGTATGAGGTGCTATACGTAGAGAACACAGTAAGTGACATGCTCTGCCCTTAAGACTGTGCAGTCTATTGCTATTAGTTCATACCTTGTGTGTCTCCTAATAAATCAGCTGAGAATCAAAGTGGGATTCTAGAGAGAGGTTTCTCAACCTGTGGGTTATGACTCAAAATTGGGTTGCCAGAATGGGTAGCAGGATTGGCTGGGCTCAGCTCTGGGCATTGCAACATCCTACAGCACCAGTCAGGTTTGGTCCAGTCATTCCTCCATCATGGGAGGTCAGCCAGGCCAGATTTGGATGGGTGGTGCGCTGAACCCCAGGCCCCTAGTTTCTTCACGCTCTCAAAATTTGCCTTAGCTGGCCCCCTCCATCAGTGTGGCCAAACCTGAGCAGCACTGATGCCCAGAATGGGGAGCTGAGTTCAGCCAGTCCCACGGGACAGGAGTCGGGAGGGAGTTGTTGGTGTCACGTTCTATAAGTACCAGCCTCCCAATGTGTATCCCTTTGCCCTGCAGCTGGGCAAAACCCCATCTTCTATACACACCGTCCAGCCCCTTCCCCCACTGCATCTCTGACTCTTCTGCCCCCAACTGCTTTACCCTCTGCCTCCCAGGTGTGCATGTGTGGAGGCTCTCTCTTTCGGGAGCTGGAGGCTCTCTTCCCCATCCACACCCCTCTCTGCCTCCATATCCTTGTCCAGCCCCGCCCCCAAACCTCCAACTCTTTCCTCACCATGCTCCCTGATCCCTTGATCTCCCCACTTCATCTCCAGGCCCCCAAATTTCCCCACCCTATGCTCTTTGCCGCTGGGGGGGGACTTGTGTGCTTTGGGGGTGTGTTTTGGCTCACCATCCCTTCCCACTAGGGACATTCCCCAGCTGTTCAGATCTGTCTGGAGCATCTTAGCTCTGAGTCCCCCACCCTCATTCACCTCAGCCGTGGAGCTGGGGATTGGCAGATGCATCAGGCCTAGGGCAGTGCTGGGGGTCTCTGGGTTGCAACAGACCGTCAAAGCTTACAGATGGATCCAGAGCCTGAAAAGGTTGAGAACCACTGCTCTAGAGCTCGTACTGTGTTAATCCATCAGTTGTCCTGCTGCTGGGTGTATTAATAAGGCTATAAGGGATCCCTGGAAGAACAGGAAAGGTTTAAAGATCAGAGCACTGCATTCTGGCATCATTTGCCTGAGCCTGGAATATCTATTTCTTAGAGCAAGGCAGAGAAGGGAAGAGTAGGTGAAAGAAAAGACTGTAACTGGAAAAAAAAATTGCTGGATGGGTTTTACAACCATAAATGGTAAAAGTAACCCTACTCCACTGCCAGCAAGTAGAACGACGGAATAAGGTTTTGATTTAGAGGAACAGCTCAGCGAGGGTCTTGTAGAGCGCTTCATGCCTGTTATAAAAATGTGATTAGCTATTAAATAGAGAAATTTAACAAGAGAATTTAAGTATCAGCAACAGCCTGCTCTCCAAGGATTGTGGATCCTTGCTTTATGGAACCCTGGAAACTTATTACATGCAGTAGATAGTTAAAGAAATCATTTAAACTTGGTGAATTAATATCCTCTTTAAAAAAAAATGGGATTTTTCTGATCTTTCTGACCATTTAAAATTTTTACCTCCTGCCTGTTCATCATGAAACAGGCATGTCTTCTGTACTAAATCCTTGTATCTAATTTACCTCTTCAGGCTCTTGTTCGGAATTGCACAATGTCTAGATAAAGCTGAGGAACTAAAAGAAAGCATCTGAAGCATACTTGTACACCTTGAGGAAGTCTTGTTCTATACCTAAATATTCTCTCATTCCTTTTTTTTTTTTAAATGTTACAATTTTTCTCTGCTCAGGAGGGGTGTGTTGAGTGGCTTTAAACCCCCATGCCACTCACTTCATTAACCAGTAGGCTTGACTAATGGTGGAGGGGTGGAAGCCAACTTTCCCTCCATCTCTATACTCCATAAGATGACTGCACAGTACTTTGTCAAGCATCCAGCTCCCTCCATTACTAGAATATGGGAAACCTGAATATGAGCTTTTCTCTTTGGAATATTCAGACATAAATGACCTCAGTTTTCAGAAATTCCTCAGTTTGGTGCCTCAGTTTTTATATCTCCAACTTAACATTGTAAAATGGCTCAGTTTATGGATTGTGGGTGCTCAGTATTTCTCTGAAAATCTGGTCTTTTTAAGCTGTCTCAGACTGGGCACCCAATATTACATCTTGGAATTTTAGGCCAAATGTTGCCTAATAAGGGCACCTCCCCTGGTCCAAAGATGTAAATAGAAGGAACTCAATTTGGGTAGTCTTATACCCCTGTGTGTGGATGAAACCCAAACCAAATTTTTGATGTTACATTATTTAGATTTGACTTCCTGGTTTTTCTGAAACTGTTTGGCATTTCCCTAACATGATCAAAGTTTGTTTTTGAAATATTTGAATCAGTTTAAGGCAAAATAAATCCCCTCAGCAGCAGAAAAAGTAAAGCTCCATTAGTACTGTCAATCATGTCATGTTCTTTATGCCTAAATCGGGAATTAGCCTGCGGTTATCAGTGGGGGGGGGGCAGGGATAAGGAGACCACTGAAAAGCAATTAATGTACCTATAAGGACATGGGTTTTTCAAATGTATCATTCTGGATTCTCTTTAAATCGTCTTTCTTGACTGTAGTAGAAAATGAGGCCCGTATAGACTTCATTATTTGTGCCATTTTTCCAAAGAAGATTGATATGGATGGGCATGTCAGAATGGCAGAAAAACACATACTGACTGAGAGGTGTGATAATGTAAAAAGTGGCTATCTAATCTAATACTCCATCTATTAATCCAGAATTACAGTACACTTTTAAACATGTGTAACTGAAAACTAATAAATGCTGCCGGTGACTTGCATTTAAATACTTTGTTTTTGCCCCCTTAGTTATGCTTATGCCAATGTTTCATTTATAAACCCTTAGTTTCAAGGATTTATAACTTTATACAGTCTTAAATAGTCACTCTTTCTGGGAGCAATCTTGTGTTTAAAAAAAAAATTTTTTTTCAAAAAAATCAGTTTGTTCATTTCAGGACAGAAGAGCCAAAAACAGTAGTACTTTGCTATTTCTGACATTTTGGAGTGTAAAATAAACAAATTAATAGAAATCAAAATTCAGAGGTCCTGAATATGGTTTTATGCACTACACTAATTTGATTTCAAGGGTATTTGCCATCCATTTGATCAAAGATGAGTGGTTTAAAATCTCCCTTTAGTATATTTCGATAACAAGGTCAATAAGCAATGTTCTTTTAAGTCACTAATGTGTGTATAACTCTTTGGCTACTGAGGGTAATTATAGCCTTTTGCACCAGAGGAATTCTGTGATTTTTTTTTTCATAATTCTATAACTGATATGGTGCTACCATGAAAAACAATGTTTCTTTCTGATATCCCAGGCAAACTATATACTGTTTTTCCCATATGCACTTTGCATTTTATTGATACTGTACCAAAGATTTGTGGGTGTGGTCACATTGTAACATGTGTGACACTCTTTCCCCCCTCCCCCACCCGGGGTGTGTGTGTGTGTGTGTGTGTGTGTGTGTGTGTGTCAGGGTCAGTAGTTAAACTGCAGATGCAGCATAGGGAATCAAATTGAAGAGGACCCATTCCCCAAAGAGATTAACACAGTGAGATCAGTTAACTTGTACAGTATAATCCTATGACACAAGAAATCCTGCACAAGGAGTGGCTGCAGGCTAGTTAATTCCTAGAAATCAAAATGAAGCTGATGTATGCAGGATCTTATTTGATAAGTGGGAAAAACGTCCTCGTTAAAGAATGGTATTGCTTCCCAAGGAGAAAAGCTTAACTATGTAAAGTTTAAACTCCAAGTACAGTGATATTCCTCTTTGTGCTGTTTAGAAGCAGGACCAAGGTGAAATGTAACAGTTCTCTCAAGTCTGCAAGTTGCAGCTTCTTACCTTGCTCCACCATTGGATCCCTTTGCTGGTTGTGAGACTGGTTGGTGTTCCATACAACTGGCTAGTCATCCATCCGTGGAAGTGATCCTTGGAAACAGGAACCCAAAGCAGTAATGGATCAATATGTTGAAAAGATCATGTGGCTTGTGCACTGAAGAACTTGTCGTGGGTGTATGTGTTGGGCTCCCAGTGACCTGAGGCTCAGCGTTGGCACATATGTTGAGTAATCATAAAGCCTTCGAAAGTGTGGAGTGGGTAAAGAAAAAGTGGATGCATCTACTTTTTATCACAAATTGTGGAGATATAATGAATAAAGTGTGTGAATTAAGTGGCTTAAGGAGAGAGTTAGTCTGACAGTGCTTTCTCTCTTCTCTCCTGCTCATAAATAAACAAACCAACGCACCATGATTTCTTTAGTCTACATGAAAATCTATCGGGAAGAGGCTACCAACTGTAATTCTGTCAGCAGAATTCCAAAAAGATGACATACATTCCTTCCATTACAAGCTAAATTAACAAGGAAAAGGACTGCCTAGCCCACCTGGCGTTACATTGGCATTACATCAGACCTAATATTATTCCCTTGTTTTGATCTATCCTTCCCCAGGCTGGCAGAACACTTAGATCCGTGTGGGAGAAGAAGCACTTTCTGTTACTGAACAGTGACTGCTTCCCTCCCTCTATCTCAGTGGTTCTCAGACTTGTTTGATGGAGCCCCTTCTTTGTGTCTGCAGACATTTACACCCCCAAAAAAGTACATGTACCATCACCCGGCTCCGAAGGCAGAGCGGAGAGCAGTGGCTGCTGGCCAGGTGCCCAGCTCTGAAGGCAGCAGCACACCAGTAGTAGCACAGAAGTAAGGGTGGCAATGTGAAAAGTCATGTTTGTCAATATAAATTTTCACAGCAGACTTTGGCCCATTGCCACCCTCACTTCTGTGCTTCTGCTTCCACCCTGAGGCTGACAGCTGGAGCCCCACTGCCTCCAGGTGAGGGATTGGGTGGGGGGTAGAGCTTGAACCGGGACAACCTCCTGGTGAGGGATTGGTGGGGGGGGGCGGGGAGGAAAGCCCGAACCTGAGTGGTGGGGCTCTGGCTGTCAGCCCTGGGGTGGCAGGGCTCTGATTATCCCTTTATCCCCAACTCCTAGGTGTGCATGGCCCTTCTGTATGAGCCCCTGTCACCCAGGGCTGACAGCCAGCGCTCTAAAGCACACAGCTCATGCCTCCCACAACACATTCCTGCACCTCTCTTGGGAAGCCCACCCCATAGTTTGAGAACCACTGCTCTAGCTGATGGAGAGGCATTTATAATGTTCCCTATGGAATTATGTATGAGTGGGATCATTGTGTGATCAATTCATGAGCTTCAAGGTAGGAGTGGAGGGCTGTAAAACATGGGCTCCCCATGTTCACGAGTTCTGACAAGTGCATAAAAGACTTTGGGGGGCGGGAGACTTAACTGTCAGTTGTGGTAAAATCTCAATCTTGGTATCTTTTGCGTTCGTCACTTTGTTTATAAAGAAATCAGAGGAACTGTGCAGTTCAAAGCTTGGTATCAGTGCTTGCTATGTGCTATCCTACTTTCTTTTCTTTGCATACATGGATCCTGAAAGACTTGTTGCCAGCAACATGGACTGTCTGTGCAGTGTATACATGCACCAAGATATTACTACTTGATCCTCTGTATATGATGAAAACTGTCAGTCTGTAACAAAAGGGCTTATGGTAATGTAACTTTATATTGATGACAGGTTTCAGAGTAGCAGCCGTGTTAGTCTGTATTCACAAAAAGAAAAGGAGTACTTGTGGCACCTTAGAGACTAACACATTTATTTGAGCATAAGCTTTCGTGAGCTACAGCTCACTTCATCGGATGCATTCAGTGGAAAATTCAGTGGGGAGATTTATATACCTAGAGAACATGAAACAATGGGTGTTACCATACACACTATAACGAGAGTGTGTATGGTAACACTCATAGAGGGCAGCGTAGATTCAGTCCTGCTCTAAGCAGATGCATTTTCCCTAGCCTTCATTTATGCTAAATTAAATTGCACTCATTTGTTTACACTAGAGCTGAATCTTGTTCCTGCTGTACTATATTGCATGTTCTACATGAACGGCTCATAAGCTGTAGGTTATAGTGGGAGGGGGTAGTCACTTTCTTGACTGTAGTGGAAAATGAGGCCTTATAGACACCATCATTTGTGTCATTTTACTAGAGAAGATTGACATGGGGCGTGTCATAATGGTAGAAAAACAAATACTGACTTGAGTGGAGTGATAATATAAAAAGTAGCATTTCAAGGAATGTTCAAAATTACCACATTGTTACCTTACGAGTGCTAATATTGCATTTGTGCTCACATGAAGGTATTTGTTTTGACATGAATTCTATTTCACTCTAACAAAGGCATAAATGGAAAAATCTGTGCTGTACCAATAATTAACAAATCCCCCATACTCGTCAATCTTAAGCTTGATCAGGTTTCTGGAGAGTAAATGTTCCTTTAATGCTGCTCCTGCATGCCCTACTGAAGATGTTCAGTACTTTGTCACTTCTGATAAATGTGAGTTAGTGGGAATGTGACTTTATAAACAACACTCATCTCTCAACTAACATTAGCATTCAAATTTTACCTGTCAACAACTCGAATCACCTATGCCATCACAGATATTTTGTGTCAGACTCATTGGCACTGACTCACCAATTGTAACTGTCTCCAATTTCCAGTTCAGAACTAATCCATGTAGACATGGGATTTGCCAGACTGGATTAAACCATTGGCTTAGCAAATTTAATACCTTGCTTCTACAGTGATGCGTTAGAGGAAGATAAGTTCCCTTCTCCTTTTACTAAATAAAGAACCTCGCAAGATGGAAATCATGTCAGAGCAGAATTGGCTTCCTGAAATATACAGCAGTGTGTTTGAGCTATGAGACATGATTAGTAGTATTACAGCCATGTTTTCTTAAAATTTTGTTGTTTGGTCATGAAATTATCCACTAATAAAGTATCTTTACTCTCCGGGACAAAATATTATGATTTTATTAAGTGGCATTGTTTTATTAAAAGCTTCTACTGCAACAATTCTAACCGGACAATGGGAATCATCGCCTCCAGAGGAAAATAGCATAACACGGTCATGATGTTTTATAAAACTCCACCTAGTGGGCTCCTTCTCACTGTTAACTATATCATTTATTTCTTTAGTTGCCGTCATCTCATGGCTATAGTTGAAATGCACAACAATGTGGAATGAGTTTCTCTAGGATGCTGCATTCTATTTCACAATGCAACATATTAAACTACTTAAAATACTTCATGAGTGATATCACATGCTTGTGGTAGGGTGTAAATTACTGCAGTGCAGTGAGGGCATTGTGAATGCTAATTCATTGTGTTGTGTTGCTTGGGAGTTAAATAGAGGGACAGCAGTACTTCCTCCATTGCTAAAAGCACTTCCACTCCCTCTTCCTCCTGGCTAGTTAAGGGGGAGGGATCCTTGTCAAGTAAACCTTGCATTATGACAAAATTCTATTTGTTTGCGTACTTCAAGGACTACATTTAAGTAAGTTTATTATCTATTGTTGTGCAAAAAGCTAGGCAAAGATATTTTGTGCCGAGGTTTGTCAATTTTCATCACAGTTTTGCACAGCTGAACTTAAAGCTGAACCTCTCCTTTTGTAAGAACGTTTGGGATCCTGTCCACATCTGCAGAATTGCTTATTTTGGCTTTGGTACAGTACAGAGAAAACTAGGGTCATTACATTTTTTGCCTGTCAACGTCAGTGTCTTAACTAAAATGGGTACTGCTCTTAAGGCCTCAGAATCCCTTAAAATCAATCCTTACCAAGGCAAAACTCCCATTGATGCTAGTGCCCAAATAAGGGTTAGATTACTACAAAGAACTTGGCCCTTTCTGAAGAATCTTGAAAAATTACTCACTTTGTTCTTAACAGCCTTCGACTGGCTGTTAAAAAGTGCATAAGACATACTGGGCTGGACTTCAGGTTAGGGATAAAAGCTGGAAATGCCCCATTATTTTTTTTTTCACTTTGGTCAATACTGCTAACTGCAAATATTCTGGAATAATACTCTGACTACAGGCATATCTCTGGGCAAGGTGCAGTGTATCTGTACTCTTGACTCCTAAGAGATGCTCTTGTGCTGGTAAATAGAACTCTGTTGTGCCATGAAATGGGTGGCTAAAGCACCCATCAGCATATCCACTCTCCTACTTAGTTTACAAATTAAAAATCAGAGAGGGCAAGTGCTGTAGAATGTAGTATTAGGTAAGTGATGTAGGAGATGGGGAAGGGAGCCGTCCTTCTACAGAGCTTGGGAAGAGGAGATTGGGGAGGATGGGGCCTCTCTTGGAGGGCTTGGAAGCTGAACAAGAGAGCTTCCAGAGATGAAGTGGGAGACATCTCTCCCTGCCCAGAACAGTAGCCAGAAACCCTCTACTGATGGCAAGTAGGATAAATCTTCTGGCTACTGACCTGCTGGCTAGCTTGTGGAAGCTTGTCTAAAGGATGGCTCCCTGGAGAAATAAAGTGCATAGATCACTATTGCACTTCGGGCTTTCTAATTTTAAGGTGTGCTTATGTGCCATTCTGCCCTGCATCCAGAGGGCTCTTCAGGGAAATGAGGAAGAACTTGCTCTCCTCTTCACTGCACACTGGAGTGGGGGAACCTAGGCTTTCATGGCACAGGATCGTTGGTATCTGGACTCCACAGTTAAAGCCGAACAGCAAGTCAGTATACATCTGCTTTCTGCCATTTATCAGCCTAACTTGAGAGAAACATCAAGGGAATGATGGGGGTGGTGGGAGGTGGGGAGGGGGAAAGAGAGAACAAGAGCAAGACTACCATCTAGGGGAAGGGATCAACTTCAGTAAATAACTATACCATAGGCATTCCTTTTTACGGGTATAACTTTGGGAATGCTAAGGGGTTGCACCAATTTAACTAAACCTGTATATGTATATAATTCAAAAACAGTATAGACAAGCTTTTGGTCTCAGAGCAGATAAAGACTATATTTTTCTCAACTGAGTGATGTAAGTGAAGGAAGAGGGCCCTGTTCCCCCAGTAATGAAGATCTGAAAAAAACCAACATGGTGTCAACAATGTAACCAAATGAATAACTATTTCTTGAGAGTTCAAGGAGATGAGCACAATGGATTATTGGTGGAGTTATTTCAATAAGCTATCTGCAATTTATTTCCTTGTATTCATTTACATAGTGTAATGCTAGGTATGCTTTGGAGCATTCTGCATTTCTGTTCTTGCTAAAGCTGTTTCCTTTCTACATAATGAGCGGCATTAAATCACACTGGCCTGATGGGCTTGAGCTAGAAGATAATATATTCATGTTTTACCAGAGAGGCCTGCCTTTAAAGTACTTTGGACTGTGCACTGCTGACTGCGTAAAGGAGTATAATTCATCATTTGCAGTAATACAGCTTTGTATAACAATATGCAAAAAATAAAATACCCTTAGCATGGTTTTGCAGCATAAGGCTGAAATCCTCTGTTAGTGCACACAGTACAGCAGTCTATGTTGGTATTGTATTTCAAATTGCTCCCTGCCTACATGTCCCATGAGACGTGTGTTTTTCTTTCCAATATAGTCCAATCATGAACTGTGTTGGGTCTTCTCTGATAGCTGGCTGCATGAAATGATGACTTGATTAGCTATGTTTTGTGTGCTGACTGAACGTTTGTACGAATGGTGCACATTAAGGCCCTAATTCTATACCCTGTACTTATATTGAGTAGCACTTACAAATGTAGTCAATTTAATTAAATAGAACTTTGAGTAAGTGCTGCTACAATCAAATGCTAAAGTAGTACTCTGACTTTGACACCTCAAACATACTTCTGTACTATCAGTAAAGGATAATCTTTGTATTTCACCGTGGTAAGAATTTTTCATCAGTGACTTTTTGGATGGAGAACACAATTTCTGCAATATCAAGACTTTTTCTGTTGGAAAATTTCAATTTTCCTGAATTTTTTTTCATTTTATATTGGTAAAAATCAACAAAATATTTCAATTTGTTGAGATGTCCCTAAATGTTCAGTTTAGGGTCAGTTCAATATTAGATTTTGTGCGTCTCTGGTGCTTCATGGGAGTTGTAGCCTACGTGCCTCATGCTCCTATTCTCTCATATGAACCAGTCTGTCTGGCCAGACTACAAATGCCATGATGCAACATTCTGCACTCTGACCTGGGTGCAGTGCATCATTTGAGTTGTGTTGTTGCAGTTGCATTATGAGATGTAGTCTCACCTGGCAGCCCAGCAGAGGAGAATGGGGGCATGAGGTACCTGAACTGCTGCTACCATGAGGCAATGCTGCACCATGAGGAGATGCAGTTTAATGTTGAATTGCTTTGAAACAAAATATTTTGGTATTGCTAAATCCAAAGGTGTGGGGTTTTTTTTTTTCCTCCAGAACTTCAGGTTCTGTGAAAGTTCAATATTTCAACTTCTTATCCCAACTTGAGACAAAAACAAAGATTCAAATATTGGAATTTCCCCTGGGATAGAAATTCTGATTTTGTGTGTTAAGCTTTACTTTGTATAACCAATGCCTTTTTGATAATCCTTTCTGTGGGTGATAGTATTATAATTATTTCATTTAGACTGAGATCTGGTGGCGGGGATTTGATCAAATTATTTACATTGTCTACTTTTGGTACATCACAATTCTCCCTATCAGTATCCTTTAGGTATATAGTGTTACACATTGTACATCCCATAACTGTCAGAAAAAGGAAGAAATAACTTTCTTATATCCCACTGACATTAATGGAAACTTTGCCTGTGTTACAACTTCAGAATCAGGCTGAAGGTGAAGAAAAATAAGGTCAACTGTATTTTCATTCATCAAGCAAACATTTTTGCAATCATGGTAAATCATTCCTACCGGAAGAGGAAGTATGGTCCAATCCAGTGGTTAGAGTGCTAGCTTGGGACTCTGTGGACCAACATTCAATTCCCTGCTCTGCCACAGACTTTACCACTTGATGCTGGGGAAGTCACTTAGCTTCTTGGTGTCTCAGTACCCCTTAAGTAAAATAGAACTTCCCCTTACCTCACAGGTAGAAATCCACTGGTGTCCAAGTATAGTTGGACTTAAATGTCTTTTGGTCAAAATGAGATGATGATCTTTACATAGATTAACTGAATGGAATCATTCTTCAAATATCTCAACTCCTTTTTATATTCATTAATTCAGTTAACCATCAATTCATTCAGATAACCGTAAGAAACTAAAGGGTGATCATAGTCAAACCTCAGCTAAATTCGATTTTGCTAGTAACTCAAAGAACAAAGGGTTTAAAACACTGAATAGTGCTGAGAAGAGAAAAGCCTGTAAATAGAATCTAAACTATTTTATACAACTACTTATAACTTCCAGAAGGGTGCACATGCTATCCTAATTATTTTTGGGGTTCTCACTGATCTTTACTTAAATGTTTGTGATCCTCTTTTAGGTACTTTCATATTACAATAAGGTTCTCTTCTTTCCAACCTGGTTGTTGCCATACAGTAGGTACCATTACAATGTTCATGTTGCTACCTCAAGTACAGTACTTGTAGTAACATTTCTGTCTTCCTGTATTAGGAAGAGGAGAGCACAATACTACAATCATTGCAGAGTGGCATATGTGAAATTGATAATGATGCCCTCTGTAAGTGCTTAAATACTTTGACTACCCACCATCATGTACACAGATACCACATATGTGTGTATCTGACCTTCTTTTCAGAGGACTGTTTATAATGAAAACAAACAAAAACAGCAAAGATGCTTAGTGATGATCAAAAGTTTCTCATTTGGAAATGTTTGCCAGTTTGAAATTATTGCCTTCAGCTGTGAAAATAGTAGGCTTTTCCTGTGAAGAAGAAAAACCTGTCACTTCTAAAATAAATACCAGTTCTGTTTTGCAAATATTGAAAGAGTGACTTTTGTTTTAAGATCACACTTGGTTCTATAAATGTTAATTGCACTAAGGGATGAATTATTTCATTATCAAGTAACAAACAGTGAGTGAAAATGGCATTTCAGTGTTAATGCTAATATTGAGCTGCACTGAGTCTCTTCATGTGGCTTTTGCACAAAGAAAGTTCAAGTTTACACTCAGAGACTTGGTTTGGTTTATATGAGTTGCCTGGACTTTGGAAATTGATCCACATTCAGAATTTGATTGCTGCACTAGAAGACAATCCACCATTAACCTGTTATACCAGGATTGACTAACCCCAGTATTTCCTGACTGATGTGATATGCTCGGTCATTGCTGCTGAGGTAGTCTTCAGGAGGTTGCTTCTAAGGAACTGTGCGTCTCTGAATGTGATGTTTTGAAACATTGGAGATAAGGGGGTCTTTTGATGGGACTCCACCCCATCATTCCTTTCCTTATAAAATGCTATGGGGTTTGTTCATGGTACCTTCATCTACATTGCATGACATACCTGTGGCAGTTGGGAACCATATTGAATTAAGTTATGTTTCACTGTAGGCTAAGGATTGCATGCAACTCCAGGGGAGAGGGTCACCACAGTTTCTCCAGAAATCAAAAAACAGTTAGAGGCGATTAAGGCAAATCACACATCCAGAGAGGTACCACGCCCTGGGGACTCACACATTGTTCAAAGTGGATTTCCAGAGACCATCAAACAAATAAAGGACTTTTGGGTAAAAAACTGGGTTAACACTGACTAAGGACTTCTTTCTGATCCAGGAAATGGATAGGACCTTCTGTCGAACAGAGTTGCAGAAGGGTTGGAAAGATTTTTGCCTACTTGTGATTATGTTCTCTTATTGGTTTTTTTGTTTCCCTTTAATGCTTTTACCCTTAGAATAAATGCAGTTTGCTTTGTGCAGAAGGCTGGTTGGTAACTAGGGCGCACCATTATAGCCCCTGGAGAGAGCTTAACCACAGGTACTGGACCCTCTTAGACCTGTTGGGGAAACCATAGTGAGATGCAGAGAGACTATAAGCCTAAACTCCTGGTTTGGAGCAGGAGAGACGTAGGTCCGTGCCTGAGAGTAGTGACAGCTGGGATCTGAAAACCTTAAGCGTACCTTCAAAGAACTAGCGGTTGAAGGGGAGGAGTAAAATTTAACCCTAAATTGTGACACTATGATCCTTCTCTGACAGGAACAATTCCATTTTCTTTATTTTTTGATCATTACTAGATAAAAGGGATCCAGAATCAAAAATCAAAAAATAGTAAGAATTCACTATTGCATCCTACATGCATGTGAATCATCCAGCTGGTCAATTAAGCCATTGGATGATCTGTTTATTTCCCTCTGAAAACCTCAAGAGGTATTTGAGTTATTTGGAAAAAAATTTAGTAGGTCCTGGATAAAAGGACCATAGATACCACTCAATGAGTAACTGCATTTTTGAGGTGACTGCATTTTTTCACACAAAGGTCACAGAACAATTTTTGACCAGTTTCTTTTCTCATTTCCTTTCTTCCTCAGAGCCAGACGCTTTTCAGTTTTTGAGAGCTCTAGTGTTGTTACTGTAGTTATCAGACGTGTATGTGTAGTCGGTGCAGTGATGGATCATTATCTCCTGTGCCTCCCTGATGATGAATAATAACTTCTCCAGGATGTTGGTCAGGGTAAGAGGTTTGGGGTGAGTGGCTGCAGTGCTAAATCAGTCTTTTTTAAAAGATCTTTTCAGAGGATATGAGAAACTGTTATACTGTCATGATACTTTAAATTTTTAAAAGAACAAAGTACTTTGCGATAGGAGGTTAGTCATGGCCTTGCTTAAAATAAAGCATGAATGTAAAGCTTCAGAATACATTATCTAAAGGCTGGGATTAAAGTATGGCTGTACTGTGAAAATGATTATGTAAAAAGGCATCTTTATTCAGCAGATCTGCTTTCTTTGATTGATTTAAAGTAGTTTGATATTACTACTTTTATTTTTCTAGAGCCAGCACAGCTGAGGGAGTGGTCTGGTTCTGTTCCTTCTTTGTATTGTTCTCAGAACTGGTTAAAAAGTTCTAATCATTATACCTTTGCAAACCCAGTGCCTTCAATGGGCGGCAGAGATGTTGCTCAGCATAATCAGACCTGCAGAAATTTTTGTTACTGGTCATGTGTGATAAAGAATGCAACTTGATTCTCAGATCCCAGGCAGAGTTTGCAGGTCTGTCAGTTAGAAAAAAGTATGTTTGTCAACTGAATGTATTTGATGTGGAAATTGAGAGACTCTAAATATGGATTTACCTTTTATAACTCTTCAGAATAAAACACACCTTGAAGTGTTTTGGAACCAATAACAACACTTCAAAACAAAAAAAGACTCCCAAAATAAAATAAAACAAGACATTACTGCATTTAGGACAATTTGCAAGCCAAAAGGAGGAGAGGTAGAGAAAATAATTTTAACATTTTTTATAGTATAAAAGTTAAAAGAATGTCTGTACATCTGGGTATAGTGCTTAGATTAAAAACAAACTTTGTATTTGTGGATAAAGTCATAAGATACATATAGAGCATAATCAGCAATAACCCACATTTAGGTGAATAAATTTAAGAATACAGTTTAGATATTCGCATCCAAGTATTTGGGTACCTCACTCATGAGAAGTTACACAGAGAGTTGGTTGTGGAAAGCAAATATAGCAATGAGTGAAGATTGTCTCTCAGTAATTGAGAATTAAGCTGGTTCTCCATTTGGAAAATAGAATCCATGAGGAAAATATTTGTTTCTTTCCTCACTGTGCTTCTCATCGGCACTTCAGCTCATCCCTCTTGGTATTGCCAGTGTCCAGTGATGTGTTCTATGTAGATGTCTCGACCACCTGATGGCGTCCGAGTTGTAGCATCAGCCAAGTGTAGCGTTGACAGATTCCGCATTCTCTCAACACTTGTTCATTACTGGGGTCCCATGCACCCTGGGTTCTACGATAAGTGTGTGTGTCTGAACCTGGTAACCCTTAGCTCTCAAGGTGTCGGCCAGAGGGACGTATTTCTCCACCTTTTGAGCTCAGGCATCACGAAAGGCCATGGTCCTGTTCTCGAAGAGCACTGTGACACCAACCGTCATGATCTTCTTCTGGTCCTTGATGGTGATGACGATGTGCAGCCACGCTTGGCTGTCAGTTCCGGGTATGGTGGAGTTCACGGCAACCTTCCCCACGGGTGGTGGGATGGCTCTAACCAGGCAATCTTAGATGGCATTGTGTCACAGCTGCCAGGTTCTCGAATGGGGCGTGCAGTACACAGAATGTGGGGTAGTGTCTTGTTGGCGTAGCTGCACTTCCTGCATCGCTTGTCCTGATTCCTGTGGTGGACAGCTCCATTCAGTGGGACGCAGTTAAGCTGGGCCCTGTGAATGAACCTCCAGTTGGCAAATCAGGTGAAGCTATCCCCAGGGAGGAAGTGATTGCTGGTGTCTCACTTGAACATCACCTCGAATGCCTTGCCCTGGTCTGGCATCCGTTTCAAGTTTTCCACATACTGGCAGTGGATGGCATCCTTCAGGGTCCTCTCTGGCATGGTTCTGGCCCTCTGAGTGATGATTGTATGCTCAGTGTTCTTCACCTGTGGCACCAGCACTCCCAGCTCCTAGCGTTCCTTGCAACACATCCATCGGCAGCTGATACGCTTCTCCAGTTGTTATGTAGCATTGTGGGCATGAGTCCAGAGAGAAGCAAAGTCTCCCACGTCTCTTCGAAATTCACCTTAAAGGGAGCTGCTCAGGTAGGTGGCGACATCTTGGTTTGAGGAGGTCCTGGCGATTCACTTCTTGATGACATCCTGCATATAATTCTCTCTTGAACCCATGTGTGTTAAAGAATAAAGGAAGTAGGTTTTTGGAACTTTGAGTAAACCAGTGTGTGTGTGTTTTGTTTTAAAATTTAATATGAATGAATAGCAATAATTACTGATTTTCTTTGAGCACCTCTAAATCAACCATTCAAATCCAGCCCAGGCTGCTAGTGATCAAAAGTAGTTGCTACTTAATGTTTTGGTGGTTAGTGTGAAACATGTTGGTCTCAGTGGACAGGTGTCTATTGCAAGAAGCACCAGTAAGTTTGCAGAAACTAGCACCATGCTTTGTCAGCAACTTTGGCAGAAAGGCCCTAGATTGAATATTTCTGGAAAGTGAGCTACTTCTTTAGCCTTAGAGATGTTCTTCCAGTTTAGGATTTATGCAGGTGAGTGGGCCAATGTTTGGGGAAGCTTGTGCCACTGCTGCTCCTGTCGATAGATACTTATTTAGATCTATAAATGGGAGTGGCAGCAACTTGTATATTTTTAGGTTGCTAACGCTTTCCATTATGAATTTTATATTTTGATTTAAATAGAGAATTTTAATATCTATGGTTGAAAACTCAGGAGCTTTTACAAGAACAAAATCCATCCAGATACAGAGAGCGGAAAAAGTGTCACCAACTTGCAGATTTTACTGTTATCTACATATGTGCCAAAAGCCATGTAGAGTTGGACCTTGCAAAGGGAATTAAAACCAACAGTAATAAGTTCTATAGCCATATAAATAAGAAGAAAACAAAGAAAGAAGTAGTGAAGGTTAAGGATAGACTAGGCGTGGCCCACTATCTAAATAAATACTTTGCCTCAGTCTTTAATGAAGCTAATGAGGAGCTTAGGGATAATGGTAGCATGACAAATGGGAATGAGGATATGGAGGTAGATATTCCACATCTGAGGTAGAAGCCAAACTCAAACATCTTAATGGGACTAAATTGGGGAGCCCAGATAATCTTCATCCAAGAATATTAAAGGAATTGGCACATGAAATTGCAAGCCCATTAGCAAGAATTTTTAATGAATCTGTAAACTCAGGGATTGTACCATATGACTGGAGAATTGCTAACGTAGTTCCTATTTTTAAGAAAGGGGGAAAAAGTGATCCAGGTAACTACAGGTCTATTAGTTTGACATCTGTTGTATGCAAGGTCTTGGAAAATTTTTTGATGGAGAAAATAGTTAAGGACATTGAGGTCAATGGTAATTGGGACAAAATGCATCATGGTTTTACAAAAGGTAGATCGTGCCAAACCAACCTGATCTCCTTCTTTGAGAAGGTAACAGATTTTTTAGACAAAGGAAACACAGTGGATCTAATTTACCTAGATTTCAGTAAGGCATTTGATATAGTTCCACATGGGGAATTATTAGCTACCTTTCAAAAGATGGGGATCAATATGAACATCGAAAGGTGGATAAGGAACTGGTTAAAGGGGAGACTACTACTGGTCGTACTGAAAGGGGAACTGTCGGGCTGGAAGGAGGTTACTAGTGGAGTTCCTCAGGGATCAGTTTTGGGACTAATCTTATTTCATCTTCTTATTACTGACCTCGGCACAAAAAGTGGGAGTGTGCTAATAAAGTTTGCAGATGATACAAAGCTGGGAGGCATTGCCAATTTAGAGAAGGACAGGGATATCATACAGGAGGATCTGGATGACCTTGTAAACTGGAGTAATAGGATGAAATTTAATAGTGAGAAGTGTAAGGTCATGCATTTAGGGTTTAATAACAAGGATTTTTGTTATAAACTGGGACACATCACTTGGAAGTAACAGAGGAGGAGAAGGACCTCAGAGTATTGGTTGATCACAGGATGACTATGAGCTGCTAATATGATATGGCCATGAAAAAAGCTAATGCAGTCTTGGGATGCATCAGGCGAGGTATTTCCAGTAGAGATAAGGAGGTGTTAGTATCGTTATACAAGCCACTGGTGAGACCTCATCTGGAATATTGTGTGCAGTTCTAGTCTCCCATGTTTAAGAAGGATGAATTCAAACTGGAACAGGTACAGAGAAGGGCTACTAGGATTATCTGAAGAATGGAAAACCTATCTTATGAAATGAGACTCAAAGAGCTTGGCTTGTTTAGCCGAACCAAAAGAAGGTTGAGGGGAGATATGATTGCTCTCTCTAAATGTATCAGAGGGATTAATACCGGGGGGGCTGAGGGGGGAAGAGGAATTATTTAAGATCAGTACCAATGTGGACACAAGAACAAATGGTTATAAACTGGCCATCAGGAAGTTTAAACTTGAAATTAGATTGTTTTCTAACCATCAGAGGAATGAAGTTCTGGAACAGCCTTCCAAGGGGAGCAGTAGAGGCAAAAGACACATCTGGCTTCAAGACTAAGCTTGATAAGTTTTTGGAGGGGATGGTATGATAGGATAACATGATTTTGGCAATTAATTGATCTTTGACTATTAGCGGTAAATATGCCCAATGGCCTGTGATAGGGTGGGATCTGAATTACTACAGAGAATTCTTTCCTGAGTGTCTGGCTGGTGAGTCTTGCCCACATGCTCAGGGTTTAGCTCATTGCCATATTTGGGGTCGGGAAGTAATTTTCCTCCAGGGCAGATTGGAAGAGTCCCTGGGAGTTTTTCGCCTTCCTCTGCAGTGTGGGGCACGGGTCACTTGCTGGAGGATTCTCTGCACCTTGAAGTCTTTAAACCGCGATTTGAGGACTTCAGTAGCTCAGACATAGGTTAGGGGGTTGTTACAGGAGTGGGTGGATGAGATTCTGTGGCCTGTGTTGTGCAGGACGTCAGACTAGACGATCATAATGGTCACTTCTGACCTTAAAGTCTATGAGTCTATATGTGCTGGCTTTCTCTAAATTGTCGACATAATAATAAACTCTGCAATTATTGCTTGAATTTTACTAGAAAAATATTTACCCATCATTATCCCATTTAGCCTGGCCAGTACTCTGTAAGTGCTCCAATTCCTGAAATAATAACAACCACCTTCTGTTTCCCTCTGGTTCCTTTTGGGCTGGGTTTGTTTTGGATAGGGAACCGGTTATAATAATTACACAATCACACTAATTATTGGGCTCCAGTTATGCTCCACATTGCGATTAGACTCAGATTCATGGGTGTAACGAAATAGGAAGTTTCCATGCCAGGAAATATAAAATTCTGAGCAGCTCTTACATTGGACAATAGACTATTTTTCTCTTAAGTTTCCTATATAAGGGACAAAAGGGATTCAACGGAACAGTAGACTGTTTGGGCTGTTTCCTAAAGCCATTTACTCAGGGCCAGATCCCATTCTTATTGAAATCAATGGGAGTTTTGTCATGGATTTCAATAGGATCAGAATCTGGCCCCCAATTTGTACATGGACTCCTGGGATATTTGCAAAATTAGGACTTTCAGATTTGATGCAGCTTTTTCATAGTTTTTTTTATAATTTATTTGAGATGCTCCATTCATGGCAGGAGTTTTAATAGAGAGTGATGTTGCATGCTGTTGTGAATGGCTTATTTTTAAGATGCTTTTCTTCAAGATAGAAACTGAAGTTATTTAGTGAAATTTGATCATTGCTATGGAGTGATAAGTAAATCTGCAAATGGTAGCTTTGCTGACAGTTGCTATGACTGAGGTCCTCAAACCTGCAAAAATGTAAATAGAATCACCTGTGTAGTACTAGTGACTTCAGTGGGAGTACTTGTGTAAAGTTCAGTACATCTGTGAACCTTTGCAGGACTGGGGCCAAAGATTGTTAACACCATAGAAGTCACGTTTTCCCCTAAACTCTGCTATATGAGTCTTATGGACACTGACACCTGTGTGAATATAAAGTTTCAGAACAGTTGCTATTCCTCATTGAGAGCAGCCTATAAAATCTCAAGACACTCTGAGAAATTTCAAATGAGGGCACTTCTAACTTTTTTATAACTAGAAATTGACTTTTTCTCCCCATGTTAATTGCAAGTAATGTTGGAGGAAAATCTTACTTGTGAAAAACTGCAAGAGAAAGGATACATGGCTTTGCATGGAAACCTGGTTTCAGCCTCAACTGCAAAATTGGCCAAAATTTCAGATTCACAGCATGCAAACAAAAATTAGACACATTGCAACCTTTCAGAAAGTGTGTTTTAACACTAAATATCTTGCAATTCTGAGCCTTAACACACAAGAACCGAAATCAGGCCGCTCAGTTCTGAAGGCAGAGCCGCCATCAGCAGCAGCGCAGAAGTAAGGAGGGCATGGTGTGGTATTGCCACCCTTACTTCTGTGCTGCTGCCTGTAGAGCAGGATCCTTAGTCAGCAGCTGCCACTCTCCAGCCACCCAGGTCAGAAGGCAGTAGTGAAGAAATAAGGGTGGCATGGTATGGTATTGCCACCCTTACTTCTGCACTGCTCCTGGCCGGGCACTCCCTTCAGAGCTGGGCGCCTAGCTAACAAGCACCGCTCTACAGCTTCGCAGCTCTGAAGGCAGCACAGAAGTAAGGGTGGCAACACCCCCTTAAAATAACCTTGCAACCCCCCTGCAACTCCCTTTTGGGTCAGGACCCCCAATTTGAGAAACGTTGGTCTCCCCTGACTAATCTGTATAGTATAGGGTAAAAGTTCACAAAAGACCAGATTTCACGGTCCATGACACATTTTTCATGGCTGTGAATTTGGTAGGGCCCTAGTAATGAGTTATTTGGAGCAAGTACAATCTACTCGTTTTTTTTACAGTGCCTGGTATAATGGGGATTGGGCCATGGTGCTACCATAATTTGACAAGTAACTTTCCTTATCCATTTCCCGAGTTATCACCTTTCCTTCGTATTTATTCTCCACCACAAGAATACAGTGTTTAATGGTGTTCAACCATTATCAGGAGGACATGATGCCTGTGCAGATAGTTTTTTCTGGAGCCAAACACTCTGATACACTAAAAGGCAGTAATATCCTCTCGGGTAAGAATTATTACTCTGCTGAAATTTGCATTTGGTTTAAAAAAAATTTTAAAACCTTGTAGACTAGTAGGCTGAGCCTTTGTGCTCAGTAAAGATGTAAAGACCATAATTTTGGGGGGAGGGGGGAGAAAATCATCCATGTAGTACAACAAATCTCCAAAAAAATACACCTTGCAATGTCAAAACGACACTGTTCAGCATTCTAGGTATTGGCATGAAAATAGCTTTGTTCTTGGGGGCTCTAGGAAACAAATATTGTTCAGAGGCTTTCTGAGTCAGTGCCATCAGTACAAAAGAGCGTGACTGATGTAAAAGAAGGGAATCTGTGTTAAATTATCCCAAACTGTAAATTCTGAAGTTGGTGGGGAAAAAAACAAACATTCTAAAGTGAGTACGGAGCTTTGGGCTGGGCTGGGCTGGGCTGGGCTGGACATGCTCTGTGATGAAGAAAAATACAGAGTAGTTGTATAGGTCTCACTCTTCTTTGAGATCCAGTTAACATCTGTAATCTTGATTGGCCTGTCTCCAGTTTCCTCCTTCTGCTTGCAGAGGACACTTTTGGGCTTCTTGTACGTATTTAAATTAATACAAAAGGCCTAATGTTGTTGGGTCCAGACGCATACAGCCCAATCCTGCGCTCATTGAAGTCAATGACAAATTCACTGGGTGCAAGAGCAGGTGCTTAATGCACATTGTAGCTTTGTAAACTGCCTTCCTAATGAGCTCTTCGTTCTTCCTCTTAAAGTGAAGTTGGAGCAGGAGCACAGATTACTTTAAATCACATACTTTGTTTAAAGAAATTTGGGAGCTCTTTTTCAGCTGTGCTTTTCCTAACAAGCTGTAACCTAGTGCCCCAGTTTTGTTCCTTCAGCAACGTGAGCTATAAACAACCTTATGTTAAGTAACTGAAATACATTTTCACACTGAGTATTGTACTGCAACTTTACTATTACACTGCTAGAATTCACTCTTCTAATACATTTGTATCTGCAGTATTGCCAACTCTTTAGATTTTATTGCAACTAGCAATTTTGAGGTGCCTTTTACCTGTCTTGTTAAAACATCATGAAAGGCTCCCACTCCAGAATTTTTTATTCTACAAAATAGTCACCATCTCCTATGACAGTCAATGGGGATGAAGCCAGAAAGATGGCTGCCATTTTCCTGTAGTCTCTCTGAGCGGGGAAGTGAAGCTATCCTTAATAAAGTTGGCTTCCATTTCTTCTCCCTGTTTTCAGTGTGATCTGAAACCACGCCCACAGGCAAAATGGCTGTTATTCCATGGATCATGGGGCTGGAGACGACGCAGACTGTGGGGAACAGCAGAGAGACTGTGAAAGGTGGATGGGAAGAGAGGGGGAGTGAGGCACTTGGGGAGCAGGAGACAGATGTAGGGCTGCAGGGAAATGAGGTGAAGGGGGATGTGGGGACAAGGAGACTGAGAGCGGTGCAGTGGATATTTATGGAGTGGGAGTGGGAAGGCCATGTTGCCAACTCTCTCAAACTGTGAATCACAGGATTTTGGTGCCTGTAGGAAGAGCTATCATGATGATGCGAGGTGCTCCTCCAATTCCATGATTGTCAAGGCTAGGCAGATCTGTGAGCTAGCGTCCTTAGGGCAAAGGACAGTCCTGCCTGTATGGTCCTAAAGCAGTGAAAGGGTCCTGGGATGGAGGGCGAAATGGAGGAATGCTGCTGCTCAGTCCGGGGCCTTGATGCCAGCAGCAACACTTTTCCCTCCCTCCTGCTGCTTTGAGACTTCTCCTCTACTTGAGATCTGCACAGTGCAGAAGTTCCAGCAGGCAGTGAGGGGGGTGAGAGGGAAGGAGTCAAGTAATAATAGTAGTAATAGGGGAACTGCCAGTCATTTCCTATCCTATGAAAGGGTAAATGGAGTCTCCATTTGAGCAGCCAGGAAGAGGCATGAAATTCTCTGTCACACACAGCCAGAAGAGTAGAGGGGAGATAAAGTCAAAGGACAGGCTAAAAAGCATGGTTTGGCCCCACAAATCATGAGATTTTAAAATCGGTCTCATGCTTTTTGAGATCAGATTCCTGATTTTTGCTCTCATAAGGTTGGCAGTACTAAGGTTGGTATTAGCTAAATTACGACAGCCAAAGTTGTTATGGGGATTCCTTTTAAACATTTGAAACAATGCAAGCAGCACTACAATACAGCACTTCCATATGAAGAGCAATTAATAAGACTGGGACTTTTCAGCTTGGAAAAGAGATGACTAAGAGGGGATATGATAGAGGTCTATAAAATCAAGACTGGTGTGGAGAAAGTAAATGAAGTGTTGTTTACTCCTCGTAGCACAAGAACCAGGGGTCACCAAATGAAATTAATAGGCAGCAGTTTTAAAAGAAATAAAGGCAAGTATTTTTTTTCACACAACACACAGTCAACCTGTGAAACTCCTTGTCAGAGTATGTTGTGAAGTATGTTGTGAACCAAGACTATAACAGGGTTCAATAAAGAACTAGATAAGTTCATGGAGGATAGGTCCATCAATGGCTATTAGCCAGGGATGGTGTCCCTAGCCTCTGTTTGCCAGAAGCTGGGAACGGGCGATGGGATGAATCACTTGATTACCTATTCTGTTCATTCCCTCTGGGGCACCTGGCATTGGCCACCGTCGGAAGATGGGATACTGGGCTTGATGAACCTTTAGTCTGACCCAGTATGGCCATTCTTATGTTCTTACAAGTGATTTTGATGAGTGCCCTGGTGAACATAGTTAATGTCTCTCTTTACCTTTACTACAAGAACTTACAAGATATTGCACTAATTCAGTTTACTCTGTTATTGTGCATTGTGTCTTGATATATTATGAAATGAGGTAAGCTGAACCCTGATACCAGATGGTTTACCTTTAGGAATGTGTTTCTTGTAGATCCCTTGCCAGTACACACAACTGGAATGAGATTATTTTTGAAACAATGATGCAAAGTCCCACATTATGAAATTCAATTTGCTTCTATTGCTTAATGTTCTTGAAGAATGACAGTGTTTTAAACGTTCTGTCAATGTATCTCAGCTTGCTTAAGAAAATTTGTTTTCTAGCAAAAGAAGCACAGTGGCTAGCTAGCCATAATCCTTTGGCTTCAGGAGTCTTGTAGTCTTGCACTAAGAATACATGCATGAAAGAAAAGAAGCAGATATTTACTTCTGTTGAGGTTATAATGAAGATTTATTTACCTTTCTCTATAATTCTTATAGTCTGAGGGACAATAACTTTGGCTGGCCACCAAAATATAAATAGTTTGAACAAATTTTACTCTCTCTTGGTGACTCTAAACTGGGGAGTTACTCTGCTTATGCCAGTCAGAGTGGCAAGTGGTCATTCATGTGTCATTGCAGTGGTGCTGAAGGATCTGTCAGAAATATCTAACCTTTGAAATTTCTCAGTTTTGGCAATGAATTTCACACAGTAAAAGTTAAAAACAAAGTTTGAAACAAAGGACCTGAAATTTAGGGTCCAAAAAACCTACTGACCTCTGATAAAGCAGAGATCTGTATCAGCAATCTGATGGGCTGCAACATGAATTGAGAGGAAATATTCACTACCGAGGAACCAAGCATGAAGCAGTAATCTGCATTAACAATCTAATGGGTATATTTGTTAAGAACCCTGTGGAAGCAAATGTTGAGATAAATGATAAAAATATGACTTTTTAGCTCAGTGGTGAACCAAAATCTTTTATTGAACAATGAAATATATAAATTATCATCAGTGGCTTTATTGTGAGAGGGCAATCCCAAAACTGTATAAAACTTCTCATTTGAGAGTTTTGTTAATTCATAATATTCCCAAAGAAATGCTTGTCTATTGACAACTCAAATATAATTGGTCTGATTCTTTACTGCCTTCCACCTTGTTGGAATCATTCACACCTGTGCAAAGTGGACGTAAAACAGTGGCACTAATTGGGCAGCATCTTTTGCCCATGTTGTACAGGTTTAAGAGTATGCTGGGTCCCAAGGAAGTGGAGAATCAGGCCCAATGTCTATTCCCATCAAGAAAGCATGTGTTAATGAAGTGGTTATTGAGCACTAAGACAGAGTAAAACTTTAAAAAATCATTTTAAATGACCTTAAAGACCTTCCTGAACAGGCAATTCTTCAATGGCCATTACTCTTCAGTTCATCATCATCACTACGTCCACTCACTAGGGTGAACGGCATGCACGCTGCAGCATTTATGCTGGCATGCAGGGCTCACTTGAAAACACTACCTCTAGCAGTTTCCAGGAGATTTGTTTTGTTCGTGCTAGGTTGCATTGAATCAACAGTGTATGTAAGAAAGAGGAATTTTGGTGTTTAAACACTGACCAAACATATTTGTGCATGAATGTAAAGCTGTGCAATAGAACAAATTGAACAGATATGGAGAGCTGGCCCTATGCATTTTGCCAATCAGGGCAGATAACATTGTCGGTGTCACCTGCAAAGCAGCTGAGGAAAAACAGCTGAGCAGCTTAGTGATCTGGCACCCTCCCTTTCTCCAGAAGTTGGCATCTAGGGTGACCACCCTGCTTGCCTCCTCCTAAAACTTACAAATGTAGAATTATGTACGAAAATAACTGCATTCAAAAATAAAACAATGTAAAACTTTAGAGCCTACAAGTCCACCCAGTCCTATTTCTTGTTCAGCCAATCGCTCAGACAAACAACTTTGTTTACATTTTCAGGAGATAATGCTGCCTGCTTCTTGTTTACAATGTCACCTGAAAGTGAGAACAGGTGTTCACATGGCACTGTTGTAGCCAGTGTTGCAAGGTATTTTCGTGCCAGATGCACTAAAGATTCATATGTCCCTTCATTCTTCAACCACCATTCCAGAAGACATGCGTCCATGCTGATGATGGGTTCTGTTCTATAACAATCAAAAGCCATGCAGACCAATGCATGTTCATTTTCATCGTCTGAGTCAGATGTCAGCAGCAGAAGGTTGATTTTCTTTTTTGGTGGTTCAGGTTCTGCATCGGAGTGTTGCTCTTTTAAGACTTCTGAAAGCATGCTCCACACCCTGTCCCTCTCAGATTTTGGAAGGCACTTCAGATTCTTAAATCTTGGTTCGAGTGCTATAGCTATTTTTAGAAATCTCACCTTGGTAACTTCTTTGCTTTTTTTGTCAAATCTGCAGTGAAAGTGTTCTTAAAACGAACAACATGCTGGGTCATCATTTGAGACTGCTAAAAGATGAAATTTATAGCAGAATGCAGGTAAAACACAGAGCAGGAGACCTACAATTCTCCCCCAAGGAGTTCAGTCACAAATTTAATTAATGCATTTTTTTTTAATGAGTGTCATCAGCATGGAAGCATGTCCTCTGGAATGGTGGCCAGAGCATGAAGGGGTACACGAATGTTTAACATATCTGGCACATAAATACCTTGCAATGCCAGCTACAAAGGTGCCATGCGAATGTCTGTTCTCATTTTCAGGTGACATTGGAAATAAGAAGCGGGCAGCATTATCTCCTGCAAACATAAACAAACAAACTTGTTTGTCTGAGCAATTGGCTGCACAAGAAGTAGGACTGAGCCGACTTGTAGGCTCTAAAGTTTTACATTGTTTTGTTTTTGAGTGCAGTTACGTAACAAAAAAAATCTACATTTGTAAGTTGTGCTTTCACGATAAAGAGATTGCACTATGGTACTTGTTTGAGGTGAATTGAAATACTATTTCTTTTACCATTTTTACAGTGCAAATATTTGTAATAAAAATAATATAAAGTGAGCACTGTCCACTTTGCATTCTGTGTTGTAACTGAAATCAATATATTTGAAAATGTAGAAAAACATCCAAAATATTTAATAAATTTCAATTGGTAATCCATTGTTTTAACAGTCTGATTAGAACTGCGATGGATCACGATTAATTTTTTTGAGTTAATTGTGCGAGTTAACTGTGATTCATTGATGGCCCTGATTTCATTTTGTGTGTCTTGATCCAAATGTTTCATGTGTTGATGATTTTTAGAGGGAAAAAAATTCAATTTTTTGGTTCAAATTGAACTAATTTTTTTTCTAGATTTTGGGGGGGGGGGGCTCAGCCCCCATACCAAAAAAATAAGTTATTTGCTCAGCTCTACTTAGGACTGCCCTTGCATTTCAAGTGAGTAGATGAGCCATGCTGAATTTGGAGGAATGCCTACATAGGCAATGATCTAACAGGGTCTCTAAAAGAATTGTGGGTGACTCCACCACATTTTTTTCTGATGTACCCATGGGAACATACTGCTCTCTTGTTCTTCAAATAGGAGCGTGCATCTTCCCATACTGCCTGGCCCATTGTGATGGCCTCAGGGTCTGTGCAGAAGGGGAACAAGGCTAACATTTCTGGTGGTGTGAAAATGGAGGATGGCTCTGCTCTCAGCTGATTTGTGGATGGCTGCTGTTCAGGGTCATAGAGGAAGATTTTGTCCCTTCTCAGTAAGATTAGGCCGGTCACTTTTTAACTTTGACATAGAAAATTGCTTTGAAATTCAGTGCCAAAAGTTAGGCACTCAAGTTTATGTGCAACTTCAAGCACCCACTTGAAAATTCTGGCCTCGGTTGATTTAATATAGTAAAATATTTTTATGAATGCAAGATTTGTAACTCATATTTGATATATAGGCTAAATGAAACACCTGAACTACTTGCTTTACAACAATGAAACATCCTAGATGTAGTGCTTTAAGGCTCGGATTTGATTACAGTTGGACGGCTTTGAAAATTCTTGTTTAAATGTAATGTGCAAGCATGGAGTTCTCAGCTTTTTTACAAGCGCCTGTAATTCCCCTTTGTCCAAATAGCTGAAACTTGGTCAAGGAGAAAGGGAAGCAAATTGTAATGAAGGGGGCAGCTTCACTCCTGAGTTCAGCTTTTTGGCCTGATATGGCTTTGGGGAACTTAAGTACTTCCTCTTTAGTTGCTAGGGCTTGTCTATGCTACCGCACGGGAACATCTAAGACATGCAACTTCAGCTACGTGAATAGCATAGCTGAAGTCGACATACTTCGATCTACTTACTGCGGTGTCTTCACTGCAGTAAGTTGACAGCTGACACTCTCCCTCGACTCCACTTGCACTTCTTGTTCTGGTGGAGTACCGGAGTCGACGGGAGAGCGCTCAGCGGTTGAGCCCCCTGGATCAGTCATTGTCCGCCGATCCGGCGGGTAGTATGGACAAACCCTAGGTGTTGTAAGAAAGAGGGAGAGGAGTCTAACTTGCTGAGCAGGATCCTCAGTTCTGTCATTCACTGAAGAGCTGAACTGTGGATAATCTGAAACCTTGTTCTGCCAAAAAGAAGTTATATGGTGGAAATTTTGGTTTGGTCCTCTGCTCTTCCACAGTACCTTGGGCACATCGCCCATTCTCCCTGTGCTCCAGTTAATCTGTAAAATGGGGGTGGTAATACTTCTGCACCTCACTGTATGTTGAGAGCTTTAATATATTAAAGATTGGGTTCTGCTTTGACACTATGATAATGGAGGCCATATAAATACCTGTCTTTGAGCTGCATAGGGAATTAATAACTGTAGCGAAGGCAGTAGGGCTAGGACTTCCGTATCCATGGCAGCAAATGAGATTAAGGATGGTGCAGAGTATTCTATACAAAGTAAGTCAGTTCCAGCATTTCCAGAACTAGGTGCAGTAGAAGAGCCAACGAAGGGTTGGAGTACTCGTGGGGACACCAAACACGCTTTAGCAATAAAAATATGTGAACAGTTTTCATTGATACAGGACTGTGTTATGGGCTGTGAGACAAAATCAATGGCTACAGAACCTAGTGAGATAATAAACTTGAGAATGTCTCTTTAGTCAAATTACGGGGAATGAAGAGTTTCACAGACATGGAATTGCACTGTCACAGTTAATGTTTTGCCATCAGTTAAATTCAGGCATTGTTTTCCCTGACAGAGCTGTTAAGTGTATTTAAAGAAGTGAGGGAGAGCAGGACGGGGGACAGTATTTCAATTTATAATTGGCAGAAGGCTTTTTCTGTTACAATAGCATGTGCTTTATAATGCTTGTTGCTGGAAATAATCCTGATGTCAAATAACTTTTGTCAACCATGACGTGCTATCTTTTTCCAGCACTCTACCATAGATAATGAAAAAAATGAGCAGATGGCTTAATTTAGTAATTTTAATCCTCTTTGGTGAATCTTTTGTCCATGATATGCTTTTATTTTAGTCTTTTGAAATTGCAGATTTATAATTCAATATTTGAAAGCAGGTTCTGGTAAACGTAACAACATACTCCTTCCATTACTTCTACGGATGTTTGTTTTTCATCTCCAAAACACTTCATTTTCTTAAATGTCAACTGTGTATGTTCTAACCCAGTCAATAGCCAGCTGCTGTTCTCTTGTCTTATGAATACATATTTGTCAAACATTTTTAACATCCATTTTGATGGTGTGGAGAAAATCAACCTCTCTTCCATGAATGGGACAGTTTCAGGTGACACACATCCACCTGGCTTGGGAACCCAAATGGCAGTTAGCTTCTGTGAAGCACTGTCACATGTCGTGATGGTGACTAATAGCTGCTGTTGTATCTGGTGGTGGCTCACAGCTTCAGCACTTTTTCCTGCTCTGCATCCACTATGGCTTTTCTGATGCTTGACCCTTTAGAGCTCAGTATTTTTCAGTGCGCCATGGCTTGCTGTGAGTTAAACATACTAGTCTCTTTTACACACAGCATTTAAGTTGTGTTTCTGCTCTGCAGAGTGTTTGTGAATAGCAACATCGTGGGGCTTTGTGTTTGTCTGAAGTGGAGATTTTCAAAGGCATAAATACCAGTTAGACACCCAGTTCCCATTGAACTGTTTTTCAATGGGAATTATGTGGCTAACTACTATTGGTGCCTCTGAAAATCTTGCCCTCAGTGTTTTCCAAGCAAATTTTTTCCAATTGCCAGTCCTATAAATAATTTGGGGATCTGAAAATCAAGCTGGGTTCTTTACTTCACCCACATTGCCAATAATAAAGGTTTTGCTGGCTAAACTTATTCTCCGGTTACACACGTGCAGTACCACAGTGTTTTACTAATGCCCCAATGACAACTTTGCCTGTCCTTCCATGTGGGTCTATAGGTGTAGCTGATTGGAATTTAGTAAATAACTTTTGATGGTGCTGAACAGGTTGGTATATAATTCATCTTTTGTTGTGTTTGGTTTTACTGCCTTTTTACTCCTGTCCTTTTGTCATTACAGTGTTGAAAGTGTAACAGAGCTTATCTGAATAAGAAGGGACCAGTTTTACATAGCAAATTTTCAGAATAAAATTGCACTTCAATGTTTTACCTGTGTTAAAATCAGATTCTCAATTTTTTAGATTTTTAATTTTTAAGAACACCTTAGACAGGGAAGAAATTTGATTGCCGAATAAATGCATAGTCAAGCAGTGGCTAAAGCTTACTAGGTCCTAATCCTGTCTTTCATAATTCCAAATCGATACATGAATGAGCTCTGATACAAACAACTATTTTGTTATGGAAACAAATGAGCCTACAGCAGTTTTACGGATTAGCTAATATAGTGAATAGACGCTGTTGCATGTCACTTTGAATTGGGGAGGGGATGGAATAGTAGCCACCACAAAAACTGTAATTCTGCCCAGCTGGTAGGGGTGATTCCGCCCCTTAGTCTTTCAAGATAAGTACATGGAACAGTCTGAAGTTGACTTTGTGCAGGTGCCTTCTGCTTTGTATGGTTCGTAAAGATCTTGTGACTCTCTTCATAGGGGTAAGAGTTGTACTTGGTCTCGGAGCACATTGTAACAACAGCAGAAAACGACATTGTCAGTTTTTTTTTCTGCTTCCGGTTCCAGATTTTCACAATCAGGTGTATTTTATGAAATAAATGAGACAGAGAGACTTTCATCACAAGAGAGGAGTCTGTTTTATTTCCCTGGCACAACATTTCCTCAAAATGTGGAATGTTTCTAGCCCTAAACTATAGGAATTTTGCTCTCTAATAGGGTGTTTTCTAGACAGTAGTTGGAACTGGGGTCCTATGATGGACTTTGGATGGCTGATTACTGGCTCCTATCAAGCCAAGAATATGTTACTAGAAAATCCTTATTTTCCTTAGTGAGACCCAGTCTGCTTGTTTGAAATAGAACAGCCGTCTGGAAATGTGCAACTCATTGAAAACTGAAGTCAAGGAAAGACGGTCTCTCCCCCCCCCCCCCCGGTCCTCCACTGTACACCAGGCCCCTTTATTTCTCTTTCTGGTAAGTTTATGTATAAGTGTAATATGGAGTTGCTCCCAAGCTTTTCTCCCTTATTCATTTCATATTTTTGTGGGGAGTTTTGTCAAAGTGGTTTAATACTACCCTTTTCTGTAAAACAGCATAAAAATGCTCTGGTGTTGACATGGAGTCTATCTGCATAATTTCTACAGGAAAAACTGACCTAATACAGTGCAGCATAACCTGTTTTAAATGACCGCCCAAGGGACCAGCAAAAATATGCTGTCTAATACAGGGTGGCTTTGAACTAAAGGTCAAGCCAAATAGTAGTGGGAACAAAAAATATGCTGGAAACATGGACCATGCATACTTGTTGGGAATCTTTGCATCTAAAACGTGATGATGACACTATGTATAATACTTGTTGCCTATTGAATTTTGTGACATTGATACAAGAAAACACCTTTTCATTATATTTCCTGTGGTATGCTCAGACTCCTGTCTGTACTGTGACATGCACAAGCCACAAGGGAATATCACTCCAAGGGAGGTCTGAAGATTATGAGAAACATGCCTATATTTGAGACATTTTTTAAAAGTCTGTTTTATATATACATTCACTATGGACCAATGGCAAATATCAAGTCCTGTATACATTGCTGATATCAGCAACATTTGGTTCTTATTTAGCAATAAAGATAATTCCCTGTGTATCAGCTAACATTATATAACAAAACAAGTAGAAGAGCTGAAGGTTCACTGGTATGCAATGATAAATTGTTACAGGAGAGCAAGAAATACCATAAGGAGCTCAGAGTTGAGTAAGTGACTCAAAATTCTCAGATTACTAAACATTCTGCAGATGTATTAGAGAGATTAAAATGAGGACAACAAATTGAAGACTGAGGCATATATGTACACTGAGCCAACTTTTTATCTAATTTTCTTTTTGGTTAATTACACAATAATGACTTGTTGAAACAAAATTGGAGCCACAAATAAAATGCTGAGATCCTCCTCTGAAATGTACAGATACAAATATTTCTTGCAGCCATAAATCAGGCATTTAAATGTCTATTTCTATTACACACAGATATAGTGGGTTGATCTACAAATGATTGAAGGCTGGGTTTTTTTGTCTGTGGTTTTTATTTTTAGTCGCCGCATGTGGGTGAAATCAGGCCATAAGTAATACATTCTGAATGGGGTTGGTAGCTCTGAAAACAGACATCCTATCATGTCTTGTATAACCGTTAGATCTTAACTCAAAGTATAATGCATAGGAAATATTTAACTGTAGCTAGATGTTGTTCTGTGCACCTCAGATGGTGTGAAACAGTATTGCCAACCCCGCCAACATTAAAAAAAAAAAAAAAAAAAAAAAAAGTGACATTTGCTCCAGAAATCCTGATTCCTTAAAATATTTAATTTTGTGTTATAGGAGTCACTCGGAATACATTATCTTTTAAAATCACTTTGGTTACTGGAGCATAGCTACTGTGACACCAATTTTCAAAAAAGTCTCCAGAACTGGCAGTTACAGGCCGGTAAACTTAACTTCAGTGCCAGGCATTCCCTTTGAAGCATCTGGCATTGGACACTGTCGCAAGACAGGATACTGGGCAAGATGGACCATTGGTCTGACCCAGTATAGCCGTTCTTATGTTCTTACATAAGTACTGATGTCTAAAATTTGGCAAATAGTGATACCTTCAGTGATGAGTCTGTTGTTCTGCAATACCCAGATTAAGAATTATATATTTATTTATAGTAGTAGTTTTTATCCCAAAGGGTCCCAAAGCCATTTACAAACTATATTTGTGGTAATATGCATCACTTAGAAAGCTCTGTACAAATACTAACTGATTAATGCATACAAAAACTCCATGAGGGAGGAGGTGATATTATCCCTATTAAAAATGGTGTAATAGAGAAGAGACAGAGGATAATGCATTTATGCAAGGCCATAAAATAAGTCCGTATCAGGCAAAACTGAGAGAAAACTTGAGTTCCTGTTTCAGGTTCGCTTGACCGGGCTATATGTTTAGAGTCCTGAAATTACTTTTTGTCCTGTGCTGGATTGAAGACCCCTCTGGGATAAAGCATGGCAACTGTTAAATGTATACAGCAATACAAACACATTGTTGCAGGACAGATGTGAAGAAAACTATAGTAAACGAAAGCTACAAAGGGTGCAGCAATTACCTATGCAGATGTAGGTTTTTACTGATTTTAAAAGTTGGCCAGGACACACTTATTCTTTTGAAAATATTTTGCACTTTTCCTTTGTAGATCTCAAAGTTCTTCACAACATTAAGTAAACCTCATTCCTCCCATTATAAAAATGGGGAAACTGAGATAGAGCGGTTAAAGACAGTGTTGAAATTTAAGCCATTTATAGCACTCAAATATTAGAGGTAGCTTCAGTGAGAGCTAGGGGTGCTTGGTATCTCTGAATATGGGGCCATTATTCAGTGCATACATATATGTTTGCAAGGTTTCTTGTACATTAATAAACAGTCAATGTTGCTACACATAGCACACCTTACAAAAATCATGAAAAAGAAATGAACAGTTGTAATCCACTTTACCATTACATACCATCAAATCCTGCACCCTCAGGCAAGTACTTTTTCATCGACACACACCACAGATCACTCACCACAACCTTAACTATGCCCCATCAAGAATGCCCACTTTCCAGAACCTCCTTTAACAATTGATCCCCTCCCAAAAAAACAGACTACCTCACAATCTTGCCTTTTGCATGCTCTTTTCATGACACAAGTTACCCTCTTCACAACACAATTAGCTGTGAATTTTGGAGGGATTAGTGTAGTAAAGATGGTGCTGGAAATTTAGCATTTCTGGGGGTTGGGGAGGAGGAGTTACAGTTGTGACATGTAGGTCGGTCTTGTATGGTTGTAGTAGTGGAAAGTTGCATGCCTCTGGGGATAGAGGAATGGAAGGTGCATATTGTTGGATGGCTTAACTTTTCATTTCCATTCTTTTGTGGTTTTGTGTCAAGCGTGTTGCAACCTAAACCATTTGACAACCAGGGCTCTTGTGTGGTTTCCTAAGCATTAGATGTCACAACTGCAGACATATCCACATGATCCCTACTTCTCTCTTCAACTCTTAAATACCCCAACTGAACAAATTTGGCTGGTGGCAGTCACAGGCCAATAAAACTTGTCATGTCCGGTGACTGACTTAGTAACAAAGCTTGGAGTTCCACACCTTGGAGAAGTTAGTCAACCAGTTTCTCACTGCCCCATATCTCTGCAGTTCATATGGGCTCAGGAGCACAGAATGGAGAAAACTGATATGTAAATTCCAGAGAGCAGAATTTCATTACTGGGCGAACCCCTGAGTCTAACAAGCTTAAAGTGGCTTGCTGCATTGGGAGCTTCTCTATGTGAAGGATGATGAAATTTTGTCTTGATTTACTGTGACCTCCTAGAGTACAATCCAGACTGAAGAGCTGTGTCACCCCTGCCCTGTAACATGGGGTGCCTTTTACAATACTTTGCTGCAGTAGCCTCCAGCATGGACTGCTCACAAACACTTTCCAGTCTGCAAGTCACTCCCAGCTCTGTGTCTGTGTGTGTGCTGAAGCCAGCCAGCCACACCTTGGCTCTTACCAGCCTTGGTTATATTGCAGGGCGACCCCAACGCACCCTCTACTCTTAGATTTTCCTGCAGATATGTATGTCATGTACTGCCCAGCTCTCTCCTGGATAATACAAGTTTATAGAAAGTCCATTATTACTCAAATAGAAATAATAGGCACACAACTTGCCACTCCAAATGAAGTTTCCCAGGCACTTCAATTTAAACACACTGGATTAGATAAATCAATAAAACAAGATTATTAACTAAAAAGAGATTTTAAGTGAGCACAAGTAGTGTGGCATAAAAGTCAGAAATGGTTTCAAGAAAAAGAAATTAAAATGCTATTGGCATCTTAGGGTATATCTACGTTTACCAAGCGCAAAAAGTCCCTTTTTTGTGCTAAAACTGCGGGAGCGTATACACTTGTTACAGAAGTTTCACCGCAAAAAGAAAACCACCTTCACGAGAGGCATATAGCTCTTACCGCTGTTCTTTTTGCGCTGATGTGAAAATGAAGACCTGTTCTAGCAGCATAAACACCCTTTGGCCTCCGGAGGATATCCCATAGTTCCAAAAGCGACCACTCTGGCCAGCATCTCTGCTGCTCTGATGCACAGATCTCCATCTGCCCCTCCCCCTGTAATCCCCAGGAAGTTTGAAGCTCCCTTTCCCTTTGTTTATAGATGTGGTGGGGAAAGCAGCGAGACAGCAGGAGGTTTTAAAAAAAAGTTGCCACAAAGAAACCAGGAAGTAATGGGGCTCCTGAGACATGAAGCAGGGCAGCACGGGGCACTGAGAAGGGACCCAGAATGCCTTCCGTTCATCCCCCCCCTTCCAAGAACTATCAAGAGAGCTGCACTGTGGGATAGCTGCCCTACAGCACTGCTCTCCTCTGCGATGGAAGTGCTGGTAGTGTAAACACTCCCTGACGCCTGAGGAATTGACTGAGTACACAAACCAGCGCTTTCCTTTCACCGGTTCCCTATCACCAGTGGAACTTACAGTGCAAAAACTCTGTAAGTGTGGACAAGTGTAGTACTTAACAAACTACATCAGATTCAAGCAAAGTTTCTCACCGTGTGCTTTCAGTGGTCTTACTGACTAAACCCTCTAAGTCAGGATACTTTCTCTCAGAATCCAGTGAAGCTTCTGTTGCTTCAGGTGCTGAGAATCAACAGGCAGAGAGAGGCGTGGTGCCTTGGAATATTTGTTCCAAGGCACCTTTTTTTATAGTTTGTCCCCCTCTTGAAAAACATTTTCCAACTGGCTCCCAAGAGACAAAGAGACTACGGGGAAGGATGTTCCCTGCTGCTTTTTTTTTTCACCTATTTAAGCATCTTTGTTTCCTTTCATGCTTGATGATTGTTTACTGCTTAAATGCAAATTAAGCAGCACACATTCCTTTGTTTAAGACTGACCTGTTTGTCAACTTCGGATTGGAACATGTGTTGTTGCCACCATAGAGTGGAATCTTATAACTTTACATACACTTTGCTGATCAGTATCATCCTGATAAAATAGGTGTGACAGCGATGCAAGTTTTCAAATAATACCTTACAAGGTGTACTTTGTGCAAAGATGATTACAGTAGTGTGTTGGGTGTGAATACAAGGGTACATTCTGTCATACTTACATACAGTAGCTGCATTCAGTACTATCGGGCTGAACACAGTGTAAATCAGAGCAGAGTTTCACCAATAGTTGAAACAATAAACCCATAACTAGCCAAACAAACCGTGGGATTGATCCTGTGGTAAAAGTGCCATTGACTTCAGAGAGAGCAGCACCAGACCTCGAAACTAAACCAATCTGGGTTCCACAGAGCATTACCAACTTGCTTTGCAAATGAGACAGGTGTCATGGGAGCCAGAATGTCCTATGAAGACCGCTTTAGTGTCCAGTAGGGGATCCCTTCCAGCTATTGGTTCTAAACTCTGCCCTCCTTGTCCTGAGTTGAAGTCCCCTTCTACTGCCTTTGGTGCGGGAGGAATTCACCCAGAAATCACTCCATCATTGTCAGTAACTCAACTGTATCAACAGCAGTCATCTTGTTTGATATCAGTCATGGATTGGGGCGCTTCCCAGTCCAGAGCTCCAACTCCTAGCCTGTTGGGTCCTTGCGGCAGCTGGATGGGTCCTTGATGATGCGCTGGAGAAGTTTTAGTTGGGAGCTGAAGATGACAGCCTTCTGTTATTTCCTTTGTTGTGCCTGTCCTATAGTAGGTGATTACTGGGTACTCTTCTGGCTCTGTCAATCTGTTTTTTCACTTCAGTGGGTGGGTATTGTAGTTTTAAGAATACTTGATAGAGATCTCATAGGTGTTTGTCTCTGTCACCTTCAGCCCCCAACTAAAACCTCTCCAGCGCATCATCAGAGTTTTACAACCTATCCTGAAAAATGATCCCTCACTCTCACAGATCTTGGGAGACAGACCACTCCTTGCTTACAGACAGCCTCCCAACCTGAAGCAAATACTCTCCAGCAACCACACACCAAAAACACTAACCTGGGAACCTATCCTTGCAACAAAGCCTGATGCCAACTCTGTCCACATATTTATTTGAGGGACACCATCATAGGGCCTAATCACATCAGCCACACTATCAGAGGCTCGTTCACCTGCGCATCTACCAATGTGATATATGCCATCATGTGCCAGCAATGCCCCTCTGCCATGTACATTGGCCAAACCGGACAGTCTCTACACAAAAGAATAAATGGACACAAATCTGACATCAGGAAGCATAATATTCAAAAACTGGTAGGAGAACACTTCAACCTCTCTGGCCACTCAGTAAAAGATTTAAGGGTGGCAATTTTGCAACAGAAACGCTTCAAAAACAGACTCCAAGGAGAAACTGCTGAGTTTGAATTACTATGCAAACTAGATACCATTAACTTGGGTTTGATTAGAGACTGGGAGTGGCTGGGTCATTACACATATTGAATCTATTTCCCTATGTTAAGTATCCTCATACCTTCTTCTCAGCTGTCTAAATGGGCCATCTTGATTATCACTACAGAAGCTTTTTTCTCCTGCTGATGATGGCTCATCTTAATTAGCCTCTGACAGTTTGTATGGCAACTTCCACCTTGTGTGTGTGTGTGTGTGTGTGTGTGTATATATATCTTCTTACTATATGTTCCATTGTATGCATCCGATGAAGTGGGCTATAGCCCACAAAAGCTTATGCTCTAATAAATTTGTTAATCTCTAAGGTGCCAAAAGTACTCCTGTTCTTTTTTATATTCTGTGTTCAGCTGTGATTTAGCATGTGATAACCAAGTTTCTTCAGGTGGGAAACTGCAGTTCTGGTAATCATTCAGTCTGGGTTTCATTCCAAATATCATATTGCTATACTGAGTTCATTTTGATTTAATATAGGATTCTTAAATATTTTCTTAATTTTTGACATGGACCTGGCATGATGTGAGAATTTTTTTTAACATATGCCAAAAGCTAGCTAGACTAATTAGATTTGGAGGATGATTGACAATTACCTATTTTATTTAGTTCCAGTGACAGACTATATATATATCTTAAGACCGTTCAGGATAGAAGGAGTACATCTCTTGAGGAATATGATTCCATAATAAGACTAGATAACTTGATTAGCAAAGCTGTGTGGCAGATGGTAAGTTCAGTTTCACAAAGAATTTTGAGATTTTGAAATTTGCCTGTGTTATGAATGGGAATGAAAACAAAAAAAAAATTTTCCCCAAGGAAAACTCAAATTTTTGCTTTGGATCCTTGTTTTTGATTTTCAACTTTTAAAACTATATATATTATAATACAAAATGGAAAAGTCATTTCAAAACTGAAGATTGAAATGTTTCATTTCAGTAGTGTTGGATGTTTGTACATTGTTGGCACTTCTTTCTGGTTTTCTTTCAAAATGAAATTCAGATAAACTTGACTTGAAGGTCTTAAATTTCAACCGAACCACCTATTCCAATGGACTCTCTGGTTTCATCAAAGTTTCTCCAGATAGCTCTGACTATCTCTGAAGGACCACCCACTTTAGCTTTTCTGTTCATTGAAACGGGAACTGATATGTTGAAGGAACTGTGGATCTGCTGGGAGCATGTCTCAGAATTGGGACCATTACTTGCTTGTGATGAAGAAATACATTTCTCCATCTCTTTTCATCAGCTGAATGTTCTGGGATTTCAGTAAAGTCACTTTGAGGCTGTATGGTGAAAAACATCTAAAAGTAAACAGTGAGTTTCCAGAGAGCCAAAATTCTCTCTGGAAGTAGCTTACTACAGAAAAAGGAGAGAAGACTTTCTCAGAGTAATTCCCTATAGCCCTAGTGTTGTTGCTATGCAACTAGACCCATCTCTTCAGTTTCCCTTGAAGTTTTGTATTTATATATAATGATAAGATAGCAACACTCAGAGGCCAAAAAGGTTTGCAATCAATACAGCAAAGGAAAGTCATACAGGTTATTGTAATAGAGGTAGGCAATGATTTAACAGGAGTTACTTGGATGTCAATCCAGATTAAGTTTAGGTTAGGGTTTGAAGTTGACTCTGGAGTAATACTTTGGTTAAAATTCAATGTAATGAAAATCGCATGAGATTTTATCCCCAATGGTGAACTTTTATGTTATCAGCTAATCGTATGCAATTTCTGCCAATTTGAGACTACAAGATGTGTATATAATGAGTAACAGCATGATCTTATTATTGTATCTCTTCCCTACTTCTCCCTGCCCTGCGTTTTGCTCTATTGCCCTTACTTGTTATGTTGTGTCTAATTTAACTGGCAAGAACTGTTGTCCCAAATAGCTATGTTCTTCAATGTTATGTCTGCCAAAATGACCTTTTTATTGTACGATTTTAGATTTAATGTTAAACTTTTTACCACTATGGCTCTTTCCCATTTAAGTATCTCCAAGAGGATTAATGAAATGTTTTGTTTTATCTGGGTTTTGACGGGACACTAGGTCTCTGCATAGATTTGAGTTTGTATATTCAAAGAATTTTGGCTCTCTGGAAACCCCCTGTTCACATTTAGATCCTTTTCATTAACTTTATCTACATGTGTCTAAAATTCTTCATTACATTGATTCAGATGGCTTCTTTCTAAAGATAAAATTTGCTATTTCTAGTTTTGTAGCTCATTCTGTTAAATATGCAAATTCCTTCAAGATGGAAAGTTTTAGCCTTAACTATAAACAATGCTAATAATATTTGTATTGCAATACAATACTGTCAGGAGCCCCAATCAAGGGCAAGAACTGCATTGTACTAGGCACTGTACAAACACAGAACAAAAAGATGGAACTGCTCCCAAAGTGTTTACAGTCTAAGTGTAAGACAAGAACCATGTGGATACAGACAGACTGGAAAGCACAGGAAACAATGAGACAATACTGGTCTTAATGATAGTAGTGGTCACAGCACACTAGTTGCCGAAACATTTGTCAAGTTATTTGCAGGCATCAGGGCAAAGGAGAGATATGAAGTCACTTTCTGCATTGCCTATAATAAACTAAAAGAATAAGTTAAGCCTTGTCAGACCTGCCTTATACATGGTATCAGCTGTACTGTTGTCAAATTTCCTTGAAGTTTACCAAAATGAAGCGTGAAATTAGAGTGAGTAGGATAAGAAACGTGTGTTTCAACATGCCTTTTTGCACTCCATCCCCCCATGTATGATGAGACACAGAGAGCCAGCCAAACACAGCATGTTTCAGTATCTTAGAAACAAAGAAAACAAATCTACAGCACAACCTTCGCTATGGACCATCTCTAATATGCAACCATTTACAAGTATCCACAGTGTTTCAAGTACTTGTTTTGACGTTTAATTAAACATGAGGCAACAGATTTTTGTTGGCTCTTTAGGTGGTGGTTTAAGTCAGCTTCACTGTACAAGCTTTCCTGGAGAATCAGACCAGAGTAGTAGTTTTCTGGGCAAAAAAACAGATGTTTCTCAACACCTGTGTTACATTGTCAGGCAGTGAGGTCAGGGATCTACTGAGGATGGAGGAAGAAGTGGGACTGCATGAGGGAAATGGAGAAGGGTACGATGAATGTAGGAATTTTGGTAATATTTTTATGGTCCAGATGTACACCTCAGTTTCTCTCTGCTCTTTGAACACAAACATTGAGTGTAAAGGGGAATGATTAAGGGCTGGAAGAATGTCAGGTAGTCTGACTTGTTATGGAGGCACCAATCAAGAGTTGAATAGAACCTACATAAATCAGTGGAAGATCCTAAGTTGACCAGGGAAGTGCCACGGTCTGGGCCATTAACACTTAACAACTGGGAAGCCAAGGCAAGGCTGAACATGTGAATACAATATGGTTGGAGCTGGAGACAGGACAGGTGAGAACAGACTGTTCAGGTGAGGCGAGACTCCGACAGAGAGAGAGAGAGACAGAGAGAGAAGATGGATCCCAGAGAGAAGCATGGCCTGATGAAGCCATTGCTTCTTCCAGTATGGACTCTGCCTTAAACTGGGCTTTGCCTGCTAACCTAAGGACTCTTATGCTGTATTACAGGTGACTAATAAATACTACCTTGCTTTAAAAGGGCTGCTCTGTTCACTGCAAATGCTCTGTGCATAGCATTGCTCCCAAAGGGAAAGTCTCTCTAAGACAGTTTTTAGTTGGACTTGCTATTGAGAGGCAAGGTGAGAAATAAGGTGCTGGAGCCCACAAGCTCAGTCTAGGAGTCTTTGGGTATGTCTACACAGCAGTTAGGCACCCGTGTTTGGCCTGGGCCAGCTGACTCAGGCTCATGGGGCTCAGGCTAAGGGTCTGTTTAATTGCAGTACAGACATTTGGGCTTGAGCCGGAGCCTAGGCTCTAGGACCCTGCAAGGGAGGGAGGGTCCCAGAGTCTGGGCTGCAGCTGGAGCCGGAATATCTACAGTCTCCCTTAGCTATTAGCAAGGAGAGCTCTATTCACACTTTCATAATTCTTGGGAGTGGAAATGTTGCCACGCTAACCTCTCTGGATCCATTAGGCTTTGTCTTCACTTTCTCACCCCCTGCCCCCCATCCCCCCCCGTTTGTTTTTGTTTTTTATCTGGGGGTAATGAATGCCTGTTAGCTATCCTGCTGTATAATCCTGTTTGAGACTAGGTGCTGTAGTTCTTAGTGCAAGGTAAACTAGGATGTCAGCCCTGGGTGGGGGTGCATAGTATTAGTTATCCCAATGTAAAAACAAAAACAACCCCCCCACACCCACCTACCTTTTTTGCAGTGAAGCCATAGCCTTAGTCACATTTATGTACACCCTTAATCATGAGACTCAGCTTTTCAAAGAGATCATGGTTTGTTCTGGAAATTCAAACCCTTTGTTTTAGGAGCTTCTTTCAGACAGTCTTCCTTACCCAGCTGCAGGCCAGCCTCATCTTGCAGGTCCCAGCACAGCACAGCCCACCCTGTAGCTCGCTCACTGTGCCCCCACCATATTCTTAAAGGGGCAGCTTCCATTTCTCATATTATATAGATATCGTCACCAATAATAAAAATACTTACAATAACAAACAATTATTCAAAAGTATTGATAAATATAAACAATAAGGGTTAAACTGTTTTTAAAACCTTTCTTCTAGGGACAGTCGTGGGCCTGCCCCTGCCTACAAGGTCACGCTGCATGGGGGGATGCCATTTTCAAAAGTGCATGGCCCTGCTCCTGCCAGTCTCTCGCACACAGTGTGTGTACAAGGTCACACTGTTGGAGGCAGAGCAATACACTGTTTGAAATAACATCTCCCATCTGATACCGGGCAAAACCACATCTGGTTTTGTCCAACTACCAGACGGGACAAACCAACCAAAAAGAGGATTGTCCAGTATAAGGGATGAGGACCTTACATTTACATGGAAAGCAATGTAGTGATTAGAAACTGAGACCCAAACAGCTTTAAAATGACGTATAGTAATAGGTCTATCCTAACTCTGCATTTTGCAAAGTTTTATTTTTCTTTATCTTCTCTGGTAGCTTTTTTCTCTCTCTGATTTCTCTATTAACAAGATATCAGTTTGCCATTTTGGTTCAACAGGAGGTATAGAGTTGGGAAAAGTGTACATACATCTTAAAAACTATGAAGTTAGCTGGAATTAAAGAAACCAGGATGTGGAGTGGAAATAATTAAAAGCACAAAATGTACTAAGTTTCTGACTATGTAAACACCTAATGGTTTCATATGACTTTTTTTTTTTTTTTTTTTTTTTTGAATGAATGCTTCAGATTTTTAACATGCTGCTCTGAGACTATCAAACTTGGGTAGCTGATCCCATATACAGTTATGGAGGACAAAGGTCATTAATGTCCAAAGGGAAGTATAAAAAAACTGAAAATAAACCTTTGGTAGATTAATTTGCTGATTCAACTATCAAAATGACTAGGGTGTGTGTTTGCTGTGAAGTAACATGGTGAGTAATATAGAGCTCTGTAGCCTCTGTTTAGAGACAACTGTCCTCTGACTTTATGATGGGGTGTGTGTTCACACATGATATTAACAAGACAGGATCTGCATACGCTGCCTTGTGCCTATTTAATTTGTTCATTGGAACATCCAGGCAGTGTTTTGTGGTGTGTATGGGACTAACTGTCAGGGTGAGATTTCTTTTTTCACACTAACATAAGCACAGAGTTTCATATAAAATTAGCTGCAGTTTTTTCTGTTATTACCCTAATGTAAGGTACTTTGTAACAGTATCAGCCAAAATAATAAACTGAACCATTCAATTAACAGCATGTATATGAAATATATAGAATCTATGGTAAAATGTGCGATTCAATGCATGCATTAACTAATCAGATCTCTAGTATCAAAATCTCTTTTTAGAAAACTTTGGATTGGTTTTTTTGGTTACTATTTTTCATATCACACTGCCTTTAATGCCAGTTTGCCTTACTGCCATGACTCATAATTGTACCTGGAAAGCAAGGAAAATTATCAGTGTTACAATCAGGGTCCAGACACTGCACACGGAGAACAGGGGCTCTAAACCCTGTTTAAGAAGCAATTGACTCAACTGCTTGTGTATGATGATAATGTTGTTGTGTATAAACATATGTCAAGTAAGAGCTTTTATGAAAGCTTATAATGTTCTGAACTTGATGGTCAATAGGAGATGTGTATACAGGTTATGGTTCTGCATGTATATGTGTAGAACATTTTAATTGTGGTGCAACTACATCATCCCCTCACAACAGGGAGTGAAGCAATCGCATAGGGAGGGGCAGCTCACAGGCTAATTGTTTACACACAATTAACACCAAGCACCTAGTATTATTCAACCCAAGAAAAGACAATCATGGACTATTAAAGCTAATAGAAAGACACTGAAACAGAAAAGAAAGCCTTAGTTTTCCAAGACCTGGGTTATGGGTATGTCTTCACAGCCACTGTTAAAGTGCTGCCGCGACTGTAAAGCTCTGCCAGTGTTGTAATAAAACCTCCATGAGGGGACTAGCTACCTGCACTCTCTACACTGCTACGTTACAGCGCTGAAACTTTCTTTGCTCAGGGGTGTGAAAAAACACCTCCCTGAGCGATGCAAGTTTCAGCGCTGTAAATGGCAGTGTAGACAAGGCCTTAGTCTACACTACGGACCTTACTGCAGTACAGATGTACTGCTGCAGCTGCGCCACTGGAAGGTCTTCTGTGTAGCTGCTCTGTGCTAGCGGGAGAGAGCTGTCTCGTTGGCACAATTAAATGGGGCCCAACAAGCAGCGGTTGCTATGTTGGTGAGAGATGCTCTGCTCGCCCACCAACAGAGTGCTGTCCACCGTGACGCTTTTGTTGGTGAAACCTATGTCGGTCAGCAGATTGTTTTTCACTCCACTGACTGACAAAAATGTTAGCGTAAACAAGCCTTAAGGAAGGAGGGAGGGAGTCCCCCTACTCACCACCATTCTGTGTAACTGGGAATTGCCATAGTCTGAGGTGGGCAGGGTAGAGAAACAAACAAACTGCAAACCCTGTTAAAAGGGAAGAGGTTTGAAGTGAAGGCTATTCAGAAACAGAGGGGCGCAGCATCTAAGGACAGGGCTGTCTTTGAAACACTGGATCGTCTCTGGGACAGAAGGCATGCTGGGAAACTATTCAGAGATAATAGGTAACTTGTATTAGAAAAGGAAACTGAGCTAATATAGAAGTGTAAAGCCTGAGGTTGTCATTGTTTGTTTGTTTTGTGTGTCACTTATGTGTTTGCTTTTCCTTACTATTTCACTTTTGAATCTGATTTTTCTATTAAATAAATCTTGTTTATTTTTACTCCAAGCACGTCTCTAGTGTGCAAACTGGAGTGTCTTTCCCTACCCCCACCACCAGTGAGTGGGAGGTAGGTTTAACACCTTCAAGGTTGACCAATCAGAGGAGAAAAGTCCCAGTGTTTGGTAGTTAAGAACTTTGGGGGATGGTTTGGAGTGGGGAGGATTCAGAACCAGAAGTGCTATTGGTGTCACTCTGCAAGGATTCAGAGAAGCAGCCATGTTAGTCTGTATTCGCAAAAAGAAAAGGAGTACTTGTGGCACCTTAGAGACTAACAAATTTATTAGAGCATAAGCTTTCGTGAGCTACAGCTCACTTCATCGGATGCATCCGATGAAGTGAGCTGTAGCTCACGAAAGCTTATGCTCTAATAAATTTGTTAGTCTCTAAGGTGCTACAAGTACTCCTTCACTCTGCAAGGAGTAACTAAGTGGGTGTGATCCAGGGTGAGACCTTTACAATTGTAATCTAGCTACTGGTGTCAGGGTTCTGAGCTATAGTAGCATATCCTTAAGGCACCCAACGTTAAAAGGCAGGTGGTGACAGAATCCCATACTGATCTGGGTGGTCCCCATCGCATCACAATCATTAATGTTTAGAAGTTTCTAAAATACATAATCTCCAATAGGTTTTCAATAAATCATAATGTTGCAATTTTAAGGTTTCATATTTCACATTATACCAGTGCTAGAAACATATGGCTTGTAACATTTAGACAGGGGCATGCCGTACTTCCTGGCGGTATAAAATGGCCTTCATATTTTGTGAGACCACTGAATCTTAACTATTTAATTGATCCAGGACTGGGTCAAATAATTTTCAGAGAAGATTATCTGTCACTAGGGACACCAACATGCATGCAATTATACTATTTCTGTATCCTAGTCATTATTTGTGAAATGTGTGTCAAATAACTTCTCACTTCCCTGGATTATGTGATGCTAGTGAGGTCTGGTCTACACTAGAATTAAGTCAATGCAAGACAGCTTACATCAACCTAACTATGGAAGCGACTACACTTAAATTTCACTTGCACAGACATAACTAGCCCACTCAACCAGCTTAATAACTCCACCTCCTCAAGCAACGTATAGTCAAGGTTAATGTAGTTAGATTGACGCAGAGTCGATGTAGACACTGCATGGCTTATGTCGAGTGTTACTGGCTTTCAGGAGCCATCCCACACAGACAGAACAATCGATACATGCGCTCCTGGTGAGGACACGCACCACTGACACAAGCCGCAACGTGCAGACATGCAAAAGCTATGTAATTACTGTAGCGCTAGATACCAACATGTCTAGGTTGAGCAGAAGTCCCATTTTTAAGACCACCTGCAGGTGTCCAGACTTTTTCTTAAAAACAGGCAAATTGTCCCATATTTTCTGTCTCTTCTCTCTCTTCCTCTCCCCCCCCCCCCCAGTACTGGCCGGTCCTGCTGCTGGCTGGATCCCTGCTCACCAGCCACCTGTCCACCAACAGTGAGTGGGGCGCGGGAGGGGGGGCGTTTCCAGTAGCTGACCATGGGGGTGGGTGTGCAAGACTGGGGGTGGGACAAAGCTGCAGTGTGCGGGGCTAGACGTTACCCCTGCTGGTCTGTCAGTGCAGTCCCCACTGCGTGCCGGCCCTCAGCCAGCAAGGCCCTTCCCCCCTTCCTGTTTCCAGACTCAATGCAGTGGCTGGTGAGTGCGGGCAGGTGCCAGCCGGTTACGTGTCTCCTCTGCTGCCCACCCCTCGGCCCTTTACATGCTCCCCTTCTCACTGTTCTCTCCCTGCTTTGTCCCTTCAGCCTCCCCCGCAACCCCCAGCCCTGCTGTTCCTCCGTATCCTCCCTGGTGGGGTGCATCCCACTCCCAGCGCTGTATGAAGAACCAGCCCCTGGTTGGAGCACTCAGCTAACCAACAGCCTGGTAGGCAGGCTCCTTCCTTCCCCCACTGCCTCTGGCTGGGCTGGTGTCCTGGGAAAGCCCAAGACCCTCCAGCTTGGGGTGCTGGCCAGGAGTAGCCAAGCCCTGCATGTGCCAAAGCCCACACAGCGCTGTCACACTTAGCTGTCCACCCCTCAGCTAAGCTGTGGAGTAGCAGGGGCAGGGAATCTATTTCCTGCATGTCTCACAGCATGTTTGTGCCCTGACCCTGCATACTCCACAGTAGCCCCCTGGGCAGGGCCTTAGCACCCTCCTGTGCCACTCTCAGTTCTGCCCCCCAGGAGCGTGGGGCTACCACCTCTCTGGCCAGGTTCGCTGAAGCTCCTGCAGTCAGGTTCGCAATGCATTCTTAGAGCTTACCCCCTTCCTGCCCATTCTGTAGCCAGAGCACAGGAGGTGGCTGGGTTATGTCAGTGGCCAGCAGCAGCCTGGAGGTGTTAGCTGCCTTTCAACACTGTGCAGGCAGGAAGGCACAAGCTGCTTCCAGCCACAGAGGAGCAGGCTGGCAGGGGAAAGAGATGAGGTCTACAAAGACATGGGCCAGGTCATCCATCTTCTTCTCCCCCCCCCCGCCCTGCCACCCTGTGTCTGGAAACAGTTCCTGTCCACAGTTGCCAACTTTCATGTGGTAAATAAGCACTCTGACTTTCACAATAAGCCAAAAATCAAGCTAATCCCATTTCAAAACAAGGTCAAAACAAGCCAATCCCTAAGAACCCCAACACTCTATGTGACTAGATTTCCCCACACCACCCCCGGTGTGCAGTCTGGGACTGTGGTAGGCCTGCTGTGTACTCCTGATTCTCTCTCTCTCCCCCCCTTGACCCTGCTTTCCGGGAGCTGATAAAAAAAAGAAGAAGAAACAAGCTGCAACAAGTCAAACAAGCTACAAGCCACAAGCCAAAAACTAGCCAACAAGTAACTCACAAGCCAATGAAGCCAAAAAGAAGCCCAATTTCTATGTTTTTTCCATGGGTTTCGCATGTCTGCTCCCATCCCTTCCTTCCCACACAGTGCCGACAGACTGCTGCTGGCCACATTCTGGTGTGAAACCTGGCAGAAATCTAGGGAGGGGGCATGTGGATCTGCATCCCACCCCCACGTGTTGCCTTGGGAAGATGCAATGCCAGGTACCAGGGTCCATCCCAGGGGCCCAGCCAGGCATGGAGGGTGGAGAGTGCTGGGAGGGGAAGAGAGGGAAGGGTCGGTTGGTTACCCTCCCTGTATGAGAGAGGTGTATGGGGGAGGGATGTCACCTCTCGCTATGTGAACCCTAAAACCTTAAAAATAAGAAGGTAAATAAAAAGACTCCAACTATGCAGTATTTCTTTTTAACAGGGGCTCAGTCAACTTGATGTTAATTGAACGTTTGTACTGCATCATTCTGATTGATTACCGTTGAACTTTCTTGAATACAAGTAACTTTACCAGGTGTCCCGTATTTAGCATAGGGAAATATGGTTACCCTAGTTATGTCGACTTAATTTTGTAGTGTAGTGGTGGCCTTAAAGAGCTTGTAATATATTGGACAGGGAGGTTGAATTCCATTTCCTATACAAGAACATTGTGAAGCAGTCCTGTGACATGCTGAGTGGCCTCCACTTCCACTAAAGTCAGTGGGATTTGAGAACTGTCAGCACCTAGCCAGGAGGCACTGAGCTCCTGCCAGGACTGGGTCCAGAGTGATTGACTTCTTCTCTTGCCTTTTTCTTCTACCCCTTCTGAAGCAAAAAAAGGATGTGAGATGTGCAAAACCAGCCAGGGACATGATGTATAGGAACACTGCCTTGTTTTTTCAAGGTGACTCTGGAAAGCACACAGCTGCAAGCATGTTGCAAACAGGAGAAGAGTAGAGAAGGTGAGAGTGTGGATCACGTATCCTTCCTCCAGAGAGTTATGACCCAAAACTAGCCTGCATTGTTCATTGTCTTGGATAGGTGCAGTAGAAGTGCAAATGAGGGGAATGAGATGTTATGAGAGGTAACATATTACGTTGATGTTGGAAAGAACCTGCTTCTTCAATTTCCTTTCCTCTGCTTCAGTGTGTTGCTGAGTAATCTGTAGCATTAATCTTCTGAATAGGTAATTTCCTCCTCTCTCCTTTTAAAAATAATTGTTTGTAGCAGTCTGTGTGCCAAAAATATTACTGCTTTATGTCCAGGATGAAGACAGAAAATAGCAGGGACACCGCAGCCATCCGGCACAGTGGCAGCAAGCATTGCTTGTATTGTGTGTACATGGAATTGGGTTAAATGGCTGCTTTTCTACTTAAGAAATCATAGCAAGAAATGCACAGAACACTTGTACAAAGCTTTCCTGTTATAAACAGTGAAACAAATTTATCCCTGGTGTGACTCCACTGACTTCAGTGAAGTTGTATCTAGGCATGAATTTGGCCTGCTGTCCAAGGTAGAGGGGAGACCCATATAACTAGTTACTTCTGTTTCTTGGTGTGCTAAGCAGTAGGAATTTCCACTACTTCATTTATCTATGTCAGTTCTCACAAGACCTTGTACAATTAAGTCCTCACCCATTTGGAGGCAAGCTTGTAAGTTGATGATAAAAAATAAGGAATCAATCTACTCTTTTACAGCCGATAGCATACAAACTGCATATCTGATGTTTTTGAAGAAAGCTGTGGGACACTCATTGCTAGATAACTTTGTTGAAATTCCAAGTGCTTTTCTTCATGTAGATCAGAGCCAGGAAGTTTATTCATTAACAACCCCCCTTCCCCAACTCTTTGCTATTAATTTTTCTGGGTTTTGGAAGGAAGGTAGAATCTGGCTAAAAGAGGGGGTTAGTTGAAAAGATGCCAAAAATGAATTGTGATTAAGAGATGGGGTGGTCTTCTCCCCCATTTGGTCCTTTTCTTCTCAACAAATGACTTGTAGTGCTGAAAGAAACTCTTAGATTTAAAGTCTCTCTCTCAATAAAGTGTCCCAGGGGCCGTTTTAAGGAAACAGACTAAACAGCGAGTAAAAATGCTGAAGATGACACAAGATTAGGAGAAGGCATGTCCAGAAGGTAAAAGTCATACATAGTACTGTAGGACAAGATGAACTCTCCTCTATTACGTAACATTACCTTTTGAATGAATAAAAATAGTCTCCTAACTTTGAAAGTATGATCAGTACCTGTAGTTTATAAGGAATCTCTCTCAAGTGCTGCTGAATTCATAGCTGAACAAATGGGGCTCCTTCTGAAATGTGTTAAAAATCTCTTCCTGTTCCCTCTTCGTTTTCCTACCTCCAAGCCATCCTGTGTTCAGTTAGAAGTTCATCAAGAGAGACTGAGTTAACGAGCATCTTCAGAAGTAAGGAGGCAGGCTGAAGGGTTGAGGCAGTTATGTCATAGATATTTTAAAGGGCATGTGTGTGGACTTGTGCTCTCACATTGGAAATTGATCTGAAAAACATAAGACTTCAAAAGTCCATATATCAAGTTATCAAAGCTAGGATGTTACTCCTTTTTTTACTTAACAAATGTATTTTACTTAAAACAATTAAAATTCACCCAAACAAAGCTCTGCATACCAACTGCAGTAGTATATCAAAGCTAATTTGAAATATTCTTGTTGTCTGAATCAGAAGGTTTTTCTTTACATGCAGGAAGATTTTTCTATGCACTAATCTTATGTATTCTTATGCAGCATTGATTTCTTAGTATGTACCTAAAACCACTATGCTTTTCTGCAGCATGAGGGATGACTTTATTTGGAACAGTACCCTCTATTAGATGTTCTAGGGAAGCAGGCCCTTTATCTAAAAGTATATTAGATGGCCTTATTACTGACCCAAAGGTACCAAGTTGGAATCCCTAATCTGCCTTTTAATAGGACGTGTGCACATTTACTGTGTAGATAAGAATTGCTGCATGTTTATTATGCTGAATTAGCATTTTTTTAGAATCTGCTCCACAAAGAGGAGGCATATTAATTTGGGTGGCTTTTGAATGATCATTGTACTGTGTCCTTGAAAAGAGGAACACGTTCTCTGTGAATGACATTCATTGTGCATAGAGAGCTAATTCGTCTCACACTGTAAGTCACTTTTCCTGTTGCACAGTATAGAAAGATCTACTTCCAAAAAAGGCAAGCATCACACATCTCCTATGGCTTGGACAGGAGGCTCATTTTTGTTGCATGGTTACATGTTGCCTCTATGTAACTAAAATGGAATAACACAACAGTTTACAGTAGTTTTGCTATAGCATTGTAGAATACTATAAGGGACAGCCTTATTTGACAGCCTGCTGTAGATGGGAATCATGAGCAGTCAAAAAACTTACAGCAACCTCTCAGTGCATGTATGTCTGGCAGACAGCAATCTGAACCATATCCCCAGTCTAAGAGAACCATCCAAGAAACTTTAACGTGGCAGACAGTGGGGCTAGTTTTGCTGCTTATGTTGTTCTCACTGCTGGCTTCAAGCATTGCATTTTAACTGTGGAAACGATGTACAACAAAAACACCACCATCCCCAACCACCAAATATATTAGAACCAGATGACACATTTGGAAGTGATTTGTTAAACTAAGAATGTTACTGATTCACTGAAGACTGTTTTATTTTTCTCTATTCATCACTGCACACCTTGTCCAACTTAATATTAACACTAACATCAATATATGATGTCAGTATACAATAAGGTCATATCAAAAACTAATACACACGCGCACACACACACACTAGTGGTTGCAATCACTGAACAAAATGAAAAATCAATGGGGTGTGCTTTAGGTAAACTTTTTGCCTAATATATATTCAGAAACTAGGACATAGCATGACCTGTTTGTCCGAAGAAGATGTTGGGGCCAAAATACAGTCTTGTATCAATACTTATTATCGCAATCATGCTATTTAAAAAGAGTGCAGCCAACTCACAGCTTCTCCTTTCTTTAGATCTAGAAGGGTATTCCCACTGTAACCACGTCTTTATCACTGTGCTGATATCACTGGAGAAATGGTGCACAGATAATTCTACAGTACTGATAGTTTTTAAATACTTTCACAGTAGAGAACCCACCTTTTAAATAGAGAGATTCTCATGTACATCTCCCCTTTATCTTTTTTGTCAGTCATGATCCATTTACAATTGCTTACATTACGCATGTTGGTATTTTTAATATATATTTAATACCAATATATTTAATGTTTAATACAAAATGTTTTTTCTGCTTCCTCAGGTAAAATAATTAGTCTCCTCTTGTTCATTTCTTCTCTCTTTCTCCCCCGACCCAAATCTGGTTTGATCCTTCCCTGTTTCCTGGTCCCCTGTTCTGACTCATCTATGCATGATTCCCTGGTTCTTGGCCTTCATCATCTCTTCCTGTACAGGCAGCCCAGCATCCTGGTTTCTTTCTTTTGTTCCCAAAGAGCAGCTGTTTTCTTTCCTCCCTTTCTCAATACATCAGTGACCTGCTAATGGCGGCAGATAAGCTGACTGCTCTTCGTTGTTTCCAGTATTGCAAAGCCTGGATGGAAACAACATGCTGGAGCAAGTTCCATGTGAACTTCTAGCTCTCAAGAGCCCACTACTGTATTCCCTTGGATTAAGAACTAGTGCTCTAGTACTATTGTTGTAAGACTGCGAGGAATATCTGTTGTGCTTCACAGAAAAATATTGCTTTGAGCATTTATCAAACTAGCATTATGTTAAAAGATGTCTCAGTCTTCCCCACCAAGCTCCACTGAGTGCTAGGAATGCTGTGAGGGAGTACAGCAAGGGAGCAAGTTATGGCTTCCTGATCCAGTGAGACAGTCTGTACACTCCCTGTCCTGCTCTAACTTTTGCCACTTGCATGAAGTCTCTAAGGCCTGGATGCACAAAAGGAGTTAGGCCTTGTGATGCTGAGTGTTACAGCACCTATCTTTTAGGTTCCTAGAAAATTGCTGCGATTCAGAAAGCACAAGTTAGGTGTGTAGGCTCCTTGACAATGAATAGGGAGAGGTTAAGCACCTTAAGCTGAAATTCACAAAAGCCAGTATGCTAGGTGGGGAAATGCCTAAATTAGCCAATGGGAGATCCTGACAAGAGGGATGTGTGCTAAGCCCCACCACACTCATAGATATGTGTTCCTAAGTCCAGGTTGCAGGGTCGCACCTATGTCTGCTTGGAATCCACAACCTGTCATCCTTTTGCTGGAATCAGGCACCTATTCCATATTAGCAAGAGACACGTAAGGAGCAGGGGGAGAGGAGGAGTTCCTTCATAACTTTTAGCCTAGTGGTTAGGGTACTCACCTTGGATGTAGGGGATCCCCAGTTCAAGGCCCGCCTCCACCTCCACCTGTGGGAGAGAAAAGATTTGAACTGGGATCTGCTATCTCCAATGTGAGCATTCTAATCACTGTGCTATCGCATATTTTGATGTGGGGTTCCTTCAGTCTCTCCTAATGAAGCTGTTGCTTCATCAAGTCATTTGGGCCAGAGAAAGTGAGAGAGCACAAGCATGAGTGACTCTGTACCTGGGATGTGGGAGACTTAGGATACTGTCCCCTTGCTCCAATGCCTCTTGAATTATTTATCCAATTCATAAATAATTTGTTCACCATAAATAAATTGTTGTATACACATTGGTAACCCAGTTCTGCTGCCAGATACAGTGATGCAATTGTGGTGAAGAGTTGGGGCTATAATAATATAAATTATAAGAGAATTTGGCCCTGAATCTGTTAATTTTCTATTAATCCTCCAGCGTGGCCCCAAACTTCTGAAACAGAATTGCTGAGAAGGCAAAGAGATGAAGTTACAAGTTGAAAATAAACTAGTATTGACCTCAGAGGCAATCACTGGCAAATGCAATCTGAGTGGTTAATAATTGTAACTCTTCTTTGTTGACCTCAGTTAATTTTCCTCACTTCAGCATTTTCTTAACTCCTTTTTCATTTGAGGGCTTATACCCGGTCCACAGTGGGGTCAGAGTATGCATTTAAATATTTTTTCTAAAAAAGTGCTATTTAGAACTGCTGTAGACTGGTCCACTGGATATCCCAGAGTAGTGGTTCTCAACCAGGGATATGCGTACCCCTGGGGATACACAGAGGTCTTCCAGGGGGTACATCAGCTCATCTAAATATTTGCCTACTTTTACAACAAGCTACATAAAAAGCACCAGCGAAGTCAATACAAACTAAAATGTCATACAGACAATGGATTTTTTTATACTGCTCTATGTACGATGCACTGACATGTAAATACAATATTTATATCCCAATCAATTTATTTTATAATTATATGGTAAAAAATGAGAAAGTAAGCAATTTTTTAGTAATAGTGTGTTGTGATGCTTTTTTTGTATTTTTATGTCTGATTTTATAAGCAAATAGTTTTTAAGTGAGGTATAACTTGGGGGTATGCAAGACACCTGAAAGGGCTACAGTAGTCTGGAAGGGCTGAGAGCCTCTGGCCCAGAACATAGCTATATAACAAGATTCTCATACAAAAATTCCTTTCTGTCAGACTTTTCTACCAAAATCCCTTATTAGCTCCCCTCTCATCCTTAGGACAGCATAAAACCTTCAAGTTTACATTGCAAGACAAAAACTCCTTGGCTTGTCTGGAATATAAAGCAGAGGATCTCTTTAGTTCTGGATGTGTGAATCAAACATTCTCCTGTTTATCCCAGCTAAGTAGGATGAGCATTAAGTCAAATAACCATATCACATCCCTCACAAATTAAAGAGGTACACCCAGAAATAATGCCCTTTAAAGTACTGAGCAGTTGAAAGATTATAGAGACAAATTCTGCTCTTAGTTGCACCTGTGTGACCCCACTGAAGATTGTGCTCTTGCTTGCTGGTAGCAGAGAGCAGAACTTGGTAGACAGCATTAGTTCACAAGTGTTTACAATGCCAAAATTCCATGAGTTTCCAATATAAAACATGCAAAGAAAAGCACTGCTGGAAAACAAGCCATAAGATTTTGGTAAGGGAGGCAATAAACTTAGTTACAAAAATAAATATACTTCCTTCAAACCTCCATCTTAGATCTTTTGGGGTATGTTAGGCATTTCCAAGGTTGTGAGAGAAAGCTGTCAGACAAATATTAAGATATTTCTTATATTTTCTGAAAGAAAGGAGGGATGTGAAGATCCAAAGAAGTCAGGTACCCCTCTGTCATGCTGTCTCTGGCCAGATTTAAAAACACGAAAGTCTAAAGTTGGGAATGTAAATCCAGTTGGGTAACAAAATAAATGCCTTGATTTTTAAGAATGCTGCACACCTGGCAGCTGAGCTCTCACTGAAAATCAGCCCACGTAAGCTCCTGAGTCCATATGAAGGGCACTTAAGATTAGGCTTTTATTTTTTAATAAAACCTTGGCTTATACTTCTAAAATAACTTCTTTGTGTGACCCTCCCATTGTGGGCCATATGGTGAGAGAACATTGTAATTTAATAAATTTAATTAAACATTTAATACTTTCATTCCTGATGACGTTGTGTATCACCTGTTCATTTCTAGATAGCAAATTTAATTGATTTGCAATAGGTTCAAGCACTGAGGTTACGGAAGATGATGTTGTTGCATCATCCATCTTTATGTGGTTAATGGTCAGCTACATGCTGCGCCATGCATGATTTCGTGGCACATTTAGACCATTTTTTCCTGTCCCAGCTTCATGCAGAATGTGCCTGTTTGACCTGGCCAAGTAAAACAGCGTTAGGTCCTGCTACCTTTAACTCTTTGTTCAATATTTATTTTTTTACATACAGTAGAGGAAGAAAACTTAGCTCATGAGTGACTAAAGCCAGTCATGTAATGGTCAGCAAGTCCATTAACATCATAGTTAATCTCTATCAATCTCTGTTAAATAACAGGTGGTAGTGCAGCACTGGCTCTTGTCCACTCTTGTTTTTATAAGTTAGCACACTTCCGAGGCATGGAGACAGTGCAGAAAACAATTCCTTTGAGACAGACTCGCACAAAGTGTTGGCAGCACTCATGGAGAAAGGGTCCATCAATGCATTGACCAGTCCACCATGTATCATATCTCCTAGGATCTAGATAATGTGATCTTGGAGATAAGGGTATGTAAGATTGGTAGAATTGGATTTTGATTTTTTTATAATTTCAATGGATAACATCCCTTTCTTTTTAAGAATTTTTATCTATTTAAATTTAATTTTTCAGACTGCAAGGGGCTCAGACAATAATTATGCAATGACAGTAAACCTGGAGATTCAAAAAATTAAAGCTTTATAACCATTAAAACACAAATTGTTAAAAATTACATCTCAAAATATACAAATTAAATATCCTAAGTTCTCAAGCAGCATTTTTTTTTGCTTTGCATATCTGTAAAATTTTGATTATTGATGGAAATTTTTGTCGGTTTATGTGCATATGATGGAATTGACATTTACTGATAAAAATCTAATCCTGTGCTCAGAACCAGGAAAGTTCAACAAGCCAGACTATACGTTCTGGGTTATCCCTCTGCCCTTTCTCATTGTCAGTCAGGCCATGATTTGCCCCTTTGTCCCTTTGTGTCAAACTCAGGTTTTTCAGTTTCCCATTATTAGTGGAAGGATTTTTTCCAATATTTTAACTCCTCCACTCTTGTTTTTTTCCCATGATACAGCTTCTATTTTATAGCTCTTCAGTGGAGAGAGATTGTATTTTAAGGTCATTGTTTCCATGGACATACCCCATTAGAAGCACAATCTGAAGAGATGAAGACATCTGCCAAAACTCCGAAAGAAAAAGAAAAAAAGTTTTAGGCTTTCAGAAATACAAGAAGTGTTGCCTATTGATGTCTCTTGCCAGCTCTTGCTACTGCTGGCCTGCATGTTAGTATCTGAGCACACATCTTTCACCAATCTGGTAAGAGCTCCATCTGTAATGCATTCTACAAAGATACTTCTGTCTGGTGCTCACCATATGTGATATTCTCAGAATGCAGGAATTATTTTTGCTTTGCTTCTCTCGTGTTTTTATAAGGTTATGGCAATTGATCATAGCCTGGTGTCATCTGCAAATTTTATAAGCATACTCTCCACTCCATCATTCAAGCCATTTATGAAAATATTACAAAGTACTGGACTTAGGACTGACCCCTGTGGGACTCCAGTAGATACATCCACCCAATTTGACAATGAACCATTGATAACTACTCTGAGAATATGGTCTTTCAACTAGTTGTGCACCCACCTTATAGTAACTTCATCTAGACCATAGTTCCTTGACTTGCGAATGGAATAATAATTATGTCTATCTAGCCCTTTTTATCCATGGGTTTCAAAAATCTTTGCAAAGGTGTGCGTTGTAAATGGTCTCCAATGTAGAGATGAGGGACAGAGATGCACAGAGAGGTCAAGTGATTTGCCCAAGATTATTCCACTATTCTCCAGAGAGAACCCACTTTGCCTGAATCCAGGACTACCACCCACCTAAACTAGAGATTGGTGGAGGGGATGCTGGGAATGAAGAGAGAACTGGCAGTTAGATGGATTTGACTGTATATCTGAACATCAACATTAGTTTGCAGAAAACAATAGTGAGGGGGGGATTTGATGGCAGCCTTCAACTACCTGAAGAGGGGTTCCAAAGAGGATGGAGCTAGGCTGTTCTCAGTGGTGGCAGATGACAGAACAAAGAGCGGTGGTCTCAAGTTGCAGTGGGGGAGGTCTGGGTTGGATATTAGGAAAAACTATTTCACTAGGAGACCGGTGAAGCACTGGAATGGGTTATCTAGGAAGGTGGCGGCATCTCCATCCTTAGAGGTTTTTAAGGCTCAGCTTGAGAAAGCTCTGGCAGGGATGATTTAGTTGGGGTTGGTCCTGCTTTGCGCAGGGGGTTGGACTAGATCAGGGGTTCCCAAACTTGGTTTGCGGCTTGTTCAGGGTAAGCTCCTGGCGGGCCGCGAGATGCTTTGTTTACCTGAGCGTCTGCAGGTATGGCTGCTCGTAGCTCCCATTGGCCGGGAACAGCAAACCGCGGCCACTGGGAGCTGCGAGCTGTACCTGCAGACACTCAGGTAAACAAAGCATCTCGCGGCCCGCCAGGAGCTTACCCTGAACAAGCCGCAAACCAAGTTTGGGAACCCCTGAGGTGTCTTCCAACTCTAATCATCTATGATTCTATGATCAATGCTTAAATATCAACATATCTAACATGTATCCCCAAAACTAGTAGACACAATATATCACCCACCACAGCCTCAGCTCTGCCAGGTTCCTGCAAGCCCTTCGATGAAGCATCCTCTCCAAAAATACCACACTATTCCATTATTTTCTATGTGGAAGAGTAGAGAATATGTATTGTAGAGAGACACACTGCTTTCCATTACCACAACTCCCACACACTGCAAGCTTAACTTACCCCACCTCGCACCCACAGATACAACCCTTTATGTCCTTCCTTTTACTAAATACCCTCCAGATTAATCTTCAGCCTTCCCTTCTGGCACCCGTTTCACCCCACTGCCACCTCCCAATATTATTAATGAAAGAGTTTGGTGTATTTGGAGAGGATACTTTGCCAAAAGGGGTACTGGAAGTCTGGTGTCTCTACCTGGGCGTGTGATATGTGGTGTCTACTACTTGTGGTGGTGATGGTGGTGATGAATACCTAGTTCAGTGATTGAGGAGCTAAATTAGTGATCAACATTACCCAAAAGAGTGACAGCAGTGTGAATTCATTATTTCATTTATTACAGGGCTATATATTTATATTTAAACTGCATACTGGGAAATATTTAGTTTTTATTGGTTAATAACTTAATTGGTTAATAACATAGCAAAAGCATCCTGATTGATTAATAACTTAGATTGGTTAATAATTAAATCACACTGTGTTTTAATATCATGTGCTGCAGAGAGCCACAGGAGAAATATTAAAGAGCCACTTGCTGCTCTGAAGCCTCAGTCTGAGTATCACTGGCCTACTTCTTACATAGTGCTTTTCATCAGCAGATATCCAGGCACTTTACAAAGGAAGTCAGTATCATTATCCCCATTTTGCAGCTGGGGAAACTAAGGCACAGTTTTCCCATCTGGTAGTGGTAGGGTGTCTCTTTGTGGATGGAGGAGCAGAGTATGTACAGCTAGGTGGCTGGTTCATTTCCTTGTTTTTTTTATTTTGAGTATCATATGTTGTGTGTAAGAACTTCAGCTGTTTCACAAAGTTTTTTGTCTTTTTCCTTAACAAATATAAAGTGGGCTCCATTATGGCTCAAGGATCCTGAAACATGTGGGAATGGTCAGCAGGCACTCTCTACCCAAGTAGCCGGCTCCATTTGGTTTGCATAGTGCAGGAACACTCATAATAACTGTAAAAGTGCTGGTAAGAGTGTATTTTACTGAAGCAGTGAATGTGTATGTAGAATAGGTGTAGCTTGTACGGCCTCTTGGCACTAGCTAGCACTGGAAGGTGTGGTCATGGCTATGTCTCCTTCCCACCCTAATACATGCCCATTCAGTGGCAGTTGCCCTTCTTCACATTACAAGAGCACTTAGTGTGGTGGCTAAATTATGGCTAAACCCTGCATGAGTGCAATGACCTCCCTACGTACACTCCACCCTCATGTCCTACTTCTACGTTTTCAAGATGATGTGGTGGCTTAGCAGTCTGTTCTGAAAAAGTTGTGTTTACTGTTACTCAGAAAGCACTTATGCTTGCTTACTAGTAAGAGAAGAGAAGGGTATAATAAAAGAGGTGAGACATAATAATATAGAGGAGTGCTTATCCTAATTGTCTTAATCATTTCCTTAACTCTGAAGTTGAATTAGCTAACCAGAGCACCCCTGAACAGCGTGCAATAAAATGGGAAAATATAATTTGTCCTGTGTGGCTGGTAGAGAAGCAGAATAGTCTAGCAGTTAGTGAAGGAGAATGTTTCCCCACCAGTCAGATGGGTATAATAGAACTTACTGGTACCTACCTCTTACAGGACTATGACACTTAGCTAATATTTGTATAAAACACTGAAATCCTTCAATGAAAGGCACTTGTGTCTGGGCTTCTCAGTGCTTTTTGTATTGTGGACCATGTTCTGAGAGAGTCTCTTGTGAGCAAACACCCACCCAATTGTACAACAAGCAGGACGTATTGCTATTTGAAGACTGACAGATGTTTCGCAACTGGCACAGAAGCAGCATTGTGGGCTACCTGGAAGTGTTCTGTGCACCATCAGTAGAGAACCACTGCACTATGTAAAAGCAATGTAGAGTAAGTCTTGAAATTCTGTTAATTTGAATGGATGTTCCATAGGAAACTCCTGTCAGAAAATGTACCCCTACCAGCAATAGCAGCATGTTTTGCATCTAACCTGGAGATACACACTCTGTGACTTACTCAATTCATCAAACTCAAGAAAGCAAATATTTTGGAATGCTATTGATTTGGGTTTAATGTATATAGTATTTTGAGAGGCAGTTTATACTATAAAGTTGTAGTTAACTTTTTTCTGTAGAAAAAGTAGAACTCAATCCTGGCGATTCGCACACATCTTCCGCATAGACTGATAATGCTTGAGAAATTCACAGTGGAATGTGGAACCAAAAATCTTCCAGTCCATTTAATAGGAGTTATAAGAAACATGGAGCAGATTCACTCAGTTCATCCAAAAATCTGCTATTCAAGCAGGATTGATGCAGTGTCATCTGGGAATACCATATGTTATATGTGTGTGTATGTTGGCCCCTTATCCAGCTGATCCAACTATAGAAACATAGAAATATAGTACTGGAAGGGACATTGATAGGTCATCTAATGCAGTCCCCTGCATTGTGGCAGGACTAAGTATTATCTACTATCCTTGACAGTTTAGCTGTTTGTCTAACCTGTTCTGAAAAATCTCCAATAACCGAGATTCCACAACCTCCCTAGGTAATTTGTTCCAGTGCTGAACTACCCTCAGAGTTAAGAAGTTTTTCCTAATGTCTAACTGTGATGGCATGTCCATCCCACAGAAGGCTTGAAAGGGTAGGCCAGTTAACTCCTCAGGACACCTGGGGTTGATTAAATGAGGCTCAGCTGGGTAGGAAGGGGAGAGAGCTGTATGAAGCCCAGGCACTGAGCAGAAGGGGGCTGCAGGGGAGCTAGTCTGTAGACATTCCCTGAAGGGAGGTGTGTAAAGGGAGTAGTCCATGGTTAATCCTTGAGAGGATGCAGTTGGGAGTGTAGCTTGGCAAGCCCACAGGAGAGGGAGAGCCAGAGAGATAGGCAAGGCTCACAGGAAAAGCAACAAGGTATGGAGAAGGTTAAACCTTGGCTGCCAGTGAGAGGACCCCTGAGCCAGGACCCAGAGTAGAGGGTGGACCCGGGTCCCCCTACTAGCTGCTGACGAAGGGGCACCGGAGAGGCAGTGAGCAGGCAGACTGCCAGAACCCATTTTTCAAGAGGGTTTTTGATACTCTGGAATGGGGGAACACGTCTGGTGACCCGACTGGAGGGCCATGTCATGGAGAGGAGACTGTGGTTTCTGGAGTGTGAGGGGTCTGCAGGGCAAGAGGATGACAGGAGAGACACTGCCAGAGGAGGGTGCAACGCCTGACTGGAGCAAATCCCCAGGACGGCCAGCACGAGGCGCTGCCTGCGGTGACACTAACCTCAATCTCTCGGTGTAATTTAAGCCCATTAATTCTTGTCCTGTCCTCAATGGTTTATCACCCTCCTGTTTATAACAACCTTTTATGTACTGAAAGACTGTTATTATGTCCCTCTCTTCCCCCTGTCCCCCCACAGTCTTCTTTTCTCCAGACTAAACTAAACTAAACCTTGGGGGGTGGATTTCAGTCTTTCCTCATAGATCATGTTTTCTAGACCTTTAATAATTTTTCCCTCCATTGTTGTTGATTTTGTTGATTCAATGCTTGAGCAAAGTGACTAATGTGATGGTTTATTGGATGTCAACATCAAATAGATCACTGTCAACAGTTGCATTATATTGGATGATTTTTATTAAAGAGGCATATTGCTTTAGTTTCCCTTCAACAGATAACAGAATTATAATGGATGTGCTAACACTGTATGTTTTGACAGAGATTCAGGAATATAGTTCTGTATTGACTTTTAGAGAATGCAGGAAGACAATTGAAAGATGTAATATGACTTTTCACAGCCACCTCCAACACTAGTGTTTCAAAAATCAATGTCTCCCCTTTCTTTCATGCAGCTATGGCAAAAGTTGCTTCACTTAAGATAAGTAGCTACCAAATGCATAGCCTATAGAGCCCTAGACTACAATTCAGGAGACCTGGGTTCTCTTCCTGGCTCTGCCACTGGCCTGCTGAATGACCTCGGGTGAGTCACTTCACTTCTGTGTCTCAGTTTCCCCATCAGTAAAATGGGGATGATACCGATATCTTTCATGAATCGCTTTGAGATCTATGGATGAAAAGTGCTATAAGAAGTATTAATAATAATTAATTTTTTGCTGATAAAACAATATTTCATATCGTTAAAACAATTATAGAGGAAAATGATGTAGAGAAAATAAGGTAGATAATACTTTTATCATGTTTAGAGCTACTCTGAATTGTACTAAGCAGTTCTGTTTCAGGAAAGTATTGGCTGTTATCATGACTTAGGAATGTTAGGTACTCATCTTCATTTCAGTTAGAAGGTAACAGGGAAAAGAAAATAAATTGTTGAATTGCTAGTTGAAAAGAGTGGCATCACTGAGAGGAGAAAACACCCAAAAGTTATCCTGGTACTGATGAGGTGATTGTACAGTGGTAAACAATTCAGTATCTGGCTTTTTTTGCTGTCATTCTTTACTTGCAAAGTAAACTGACAGGAAAAATAAAATGTAGGCATTGACACTGCACCTGTGGAGAAACAGGAACTGAGCAATTATTTCTGCTGCCACAGGATGCTAGAGTTCACAAAACCCAGCATCAATTGTGATGGAAACAATTTAAGCCAAATATGCCATCAAGAATTTTTTATTCATAAAAGTCAACATGAAACACTTTTTAAAAATGCAGGTGTTCTTGATTTATTGTATATGCTTGATCAGTGTGTTTTTCTTTGTGATTGTAGATCTTTCTTTACTGTCTATATGTTACTTTGCTTGAACAGTCTGCTTCCTCTTTTCCAATTTCTACCTACATACTGTGCCAATATTAGTCTTCCAAATTCCCATTTTCCTTTCTTGGCGCTCTGATTAACTGGGGCTTCACTGGGTTTATTACAGGAATATTGTTGCTGTTTTTCATAGAGGAAAGTGAACTGCATTAAATTACTCAGATTATACAGTGGCAGTGATGTTGAACAAACTTCCCACATGAAATTTTGGTAGCCACAAATATATTTCGATTGTGTATAATTTTACTATGTACATGAATTGCTTCTCCACATAGCTTCATAGTGGGTGTCAATCATAGAATCATTAAGAAATTCACGATTTTTTAAAAACCGCAATATATTTAAACAAAAAAAAACCTACTTTCTGTAATGTTACATTAATTAATTTTACAGATACAGTTAAAAGTTATTTCACAACATCAGGTATGGTATTGAAGATAGATGAGAGAATAGGGACAGGAGCTAAATGTTGTGAGCCCAAAGTTTAATAAAAACATATTCCCTTGTGTCCTGTATACCCTTTAGGGCTTGATTCTGAAACACTTATTTGTGGGATTTTCAAAAGCATCTAATGTCGACCTAACTCTGCTCATATTGAAGTAAACAGTAAAACTCCCATTAACTTTAGTGAGACAAACAAATGCAGGCTACTTTTGAAAATCTTATCCTACATGAATAGTTATCTAACTTCAGTGGGACTGCTTCTATGAGTAATTCAACTGTGAGTGGAGGTAGTAGAATCAAACCCTAAACAGTATCAATTCAGTATCAGTTTTTAGCATTATATATACACACTGACTTACCTTTAGGATAACTGTACAGTCAAACAAGTGTCCGTGGTTTGACCACAGACAAACAATAAGGAAAAGGTTGAATATGTCCTACACAACATCAGGTATGATATTGAAGATAGATGAGAGAATAGGGACAGGAGCTAAATGTTGTGAGCCCAAAGGGTGCAGGACAAACAACTAAATATCGGGACAGTCCCGATTTTATCGGGACGTCTGGTCACCCTACCCTATAGTTTCTTATATTTGGTTAGTTACCACAATTTTCGTTTGTGAAGATGAAATTTCTTTGCAAATATTATCTCTGGATTTCATGTTTCTTAGGTGAAACTATTTTACTCCATAAGAATTTCTGAACTGTATTGCTTTTTCAAATATTAACCTTATCACATTTATACTAAAGATGTATATATGTTTCTCTTCCATCATTTTATTCTTTTTGGTACTTCTACATTAGTTTTCTTTTCATCCCCTTATACAGGACTTATTCTGATCTCATTCAGGAGTTACCAATGTTTGTAGTTATTCTCTATTTACAAGAGATTGAAATCAGGCCCCTAGTTTGCTATTACTATTTTTACATTTCACATTAATGTGGATCAGGACTACGGTATATCTGGAGATGTACCTTTCACAATTCAGGGCACCTGCACTGCCCATTTTAGGCTCCTGGCTCCTCAGCCATCACTTCTCTTGGGAAAAGACCTGGGTTTTATTTATTTATTTATTTATTTATTTTTCAAGCTGCACAATTCTTCCTTCACTTTGATTTCCCCAGCAAGCCAGACTGTCTAAACAGGCCGTCGTCTGCACTTTTTCTCCAAAGGCTGTGATCGGCAGTAATTGCCAGCAGTCACAAGTGGATGCAAGAGTTGTGGGGACAGAACATGCTGTCTGGTCTTGTACCGGTGGCTCGATGACTGCATTCTCGTCTTTTAGAGTGCAGGTTGAGCCTGCAGTTCCCGCAGGACTAATCAACATCAGAGTAGGTGTGTTGGGCTCCTGCTGGGGCCATTCCACAAAGGAGCTCCATGTCATGGGGTGAAGTCCTTACATATCTTCTTGTGGGCTGCTCACACTATCACACACCAAGGTGTAGGTGGTACAATCTACTGGTCAGAGCAGGGTTTTGGCCTTGTGGTCAGAGCAGAATCAGAAGGCAGAACTGGAGTCGTAGTCAGGAGCCAAGCCAATGGGTCAGAGCCTGGAGTCAAGCATTAGGAGTTCAGAGGTAGGCAGGGACTAGGTCTGGAATAGAGCAGGCAAGGGTTGGAGCAAGGGCTGGACAGGCAGCACAAAACAGGTCTATGCAGATGCAGGTGTGGAATGCATTGAGCAGCCACTATGCTGTTGTTGCTACAGGGCTTACATAGTGAGCTGTCGGCTCTTCTGACCAATCGAGGGTTTATTGGGCCCAGCTCTGCTCATTGTGTTGTGAGGGTGCCTGAGCCTAGAGAGTGTCTGAGCCTGGGGCCTCATCTTCCCTGGCCCTCTACCTTGCATGCAGTCATTTACATTGGTTCAAAATCAGTGTAAAATTGTACCATCCTACCATGATTTTTATACCCATTTTGCATGCACTTTGCGCAGAGGTACACACACAAGATGCAAGATTGAGGACAGTCAGGCCTGTGGTTCCTACCAACCTCTAAAATAGTGCTCCTTTTTTTCTCTTTCCAACCAGTCACAATTACTGTATACATTTTCCATTTGAAAGAGAGAGAAGTAATTCCAGCAAATACTTGATTCTACACTTGTTTCCTGTCCTCTGTTGTCTTAAAACATCAGGTCTTTAAGACCTGTGACCTGTCTTGCTGTAGTGCATCAAGTAACAGGCACTGCAGAATGAGAGCAGAATGTTACCATTACAATTATTTTGGTCTTTGCACAAGTATGCATGACTACACACGGAGCAATGCAGTGGATAATCAGGCTTACAGTGGACAGTTGTTAGGTTTTGATGGGGCTCTGTGTGTGTGCATGTGTAAATTCTTGTCTTTTTTGTTTACATTTCTCTGGATGTTGTTAGTGTTCATACCAGCAAGATACAGAAAGCACTATCTCCAGCACAGGGGAGGGGTGATACTAGGCTCCTTTTTCTTATGCAGTGAAGTCATCTACTTGCCTTCAGCTGTTTGGGAGCCATGACTTACAATGACTAAATAGCTGTAAAAACTTTCACAAATTCATGATTCATTCCATGATTGCTCCTTGCCAATCTCACTAGGCCATTTTCCTAAAATAATCATTCCCATGCATCCAGTTAATTTGTAGAAAATATAGGGGTCTGCAAATAATACTTTTTTCTTGACAATTAGCAGTTTCTTCTCCTATACAGGTCTTTCTCTCCCCTTTCAATTTCCCAGGGCATCAGTTTAGCATAATAATGAATGACAGTGACTGCCACAGAACTCGTGAAAATTCAACATGTTGCCCTGTGTCAAAGGGTGAGATGGTGATTAGCCGGATGTTAATTGTGTTTGAATATCTCAACTACAGCCTTGAAATAATTCAAAATAAACATTAAAGGGGAAGGGAGATGATTTGAATAATGTTGTTAATATTTTTTAGCATAGTGTCTCTGGTCCTTTTCCCCCTTTATTCTCTTTGAATGGTAGACAGTCCATTAGGATGTCTTAATTTAACAAGATTCTACTTTGCTATTAGGAATTATGAACTTCCTTTTTTCTTATATTTACACCACTTTAATATCAGTATAACCATTGATTCAAATAAAATTCATTTGGATCTACATGAGTGTGAGTGAAAATGGAGAATAAGACCTTACAAAACTGAACCAAATGGAAACTTTGGCTGGATACCAGAAATTATTTCATAACACTGATCTCTTCCAATGTAGAGTGTGGAAACCTCAATAATAGTGTCCCTTAAAACTAGTATGGACAAAGTACTTGAAAATATACTGTAGGAAATGCTGTATTTGTAGCGGGATGGACTTAAAGATACGATAAGAATAGTTCATCTGTAACTTCCATGTTTATGGTTCTAGGACAGCTGACAGTAAATGATTTAAAGGTTAGAACACAGCACACAAAACACCTGATCTGTTTTATTAACCTACCAGAAGCGCCTGTTGTTGTATTTATACACTGTATTTAGGTCTGTTTTTGTGTGTCCCATATAAGTTAAAAAATATAAAGCTTAATTTGCAAGACTGGTAGTAATTCATTCAGGCTGATGTTTGTTAAAGAAACGTTAATCCAACGGTTTATTCCAGAACTATTTCTACCTTTTTACTAACTACTTGGGTACCAAGGGTGCCATTTCTGGAAGGTATTTATTAGGATCCTATCTGCTCTCAAGTTTTTCTTTATACCAAGGATAATGACATTACATGAAGTTTTGCAGTAGTTTCTACAATAATGGTCCAATATCACTAGTTGAGAGTAGGGTTATTCCAGCGTTTTTGATTTTAGTGAATTCTATTTTACAGAAATATACAAGCCCATAGTCTCAGGAAGTAGCCAATATTGAATACCGTGAGATTTCTATTTAATCTTGCTTTGCTGCACTGAATGTATGAGATGGCTTAAAACTTGATCATTTTATGCTAGGCATAATTTGTGTCTGTGCACAGAGCAACCTGGAAACTTTACTAAAACAAGGACTAACAAATCCAGGGTGAGTAAAGGCTTACCTGTTAAAACTTGCACCTCTATAACTATATCGGTGTAGTTGAGTTATACACATGCAATCCACAAACGTATGTGTGTCGCACCAGTGCAAAGCAGACTATACAGCAGTGCAGCTAAATTTGGTAATTTATCTGAGTACATCAATGTAGTTATACCAGTTCAAATATATCTAATATGAGTGGAGCCTGATTCACCATTGGCTTACACTTGTGCAAAGTGGGTGTAAAAATGTTAATGTTCTGATTTAAACAAATGTTAATGACAATACAAGGTGCAGGTCGCTGGAGATTCAGGTCTTAAGGGCTTATCTACATTAAGGATTTTTGCACGTAGGAAACACCCAAAGTAGATGCACTACACTGGTGTAAATTTGCAGATTTTATGCTAGTAAAACTTGGGTGAAGCAATTAACTTCTAACAAAGGAAGACCAGCAGTGTCTTCAGTTCTATATGGAACAAAGATAAAGACATTGGGCTACATCCTCATCTGGTGTAAATCAGTGTGGCTCCATTGGATTCAGTGGAGCTAAATAATTTATACAGGTTGAGGTTCTGAACCACAGTCACTAGTCCAGGATTCTTCTAATCTACACCATTAAAGCTCTAAATATATTATAACATGTCAACCACTGGATCTTAGAAATTAGATTCCTTCCTAGAATGATGCTTTCTCCATGTTTTTACAGTTCTATTAGATTCTGCCCCTTCCCCGCCGCCCGTATTTAAGCATCATCCACAGTGACTGGGAGAAATCATGACTAAGGGCTTGAACCTGTGAGACTTTGAGCATTATTTCTGAGGTGCCGAGCATCATCTGGTTCTTGGCATTTCTCAAGTGTGGCTCATCTCATGTAATCAGGCTCCCTTTATTGTTACACATGCAGAGGCATGAAGTTAGCACAATTATTATAATATTTATCAAAAAAAAAAGCAGCAGATGTTTCTTCTGGGCCCTGTCAGAGCTCTACAAGGCCTGTATTTTCATCCCTCCCAAGAGTATTTATATTCAGAATAATAAATCGCTTAAACATGCAGAGGTCAAAACTAATATCACCTATTTAATAGAGAGGAGAGCATGAACGGGGAAAGGAAAAATTGGCAAGCATTTGTGGGAATACAGAAGTGGCCTTCTGCATTGTACAAAGTGACAATCTTGTTATTGTTTCCCTGGGACTGTCCTTTATCTTTTCAGAAGTCAGTCACTTGGCTTTGTGGCTGAAGCATTTCTACAAGGTTGGGATGCAGGCCTGAGTGATGATCACACCATTGTGTGCTGAGGTTCGGCTCCTGTACTCCTGCCCCAGAACAAAACGTCTATTGTTTTCAACATCATAATAATGCAGGAAAAAAATCACAAAGGTCTTTCCTCTATAGATAGAGATTTGGCTTAGCAACAGGCAAGAACTAACAGAGGGATTAATCTCTGGGGAAAGCTTTTCTGTTTTGTATTTTCTCTTCAGCATACAGTCCCAGTGATTGCTAGCAAAGACATTTAAAAATGTGATTGCAAAATCAAGCAAGGTGGATAAATCTTTCTGAACCAGTGACGTCAGCATTGGCACTGGAAATCTGAAACCATTTGGCTGTGCTACAGTGCTGTTTTTAAAAGGAAAAAACCCTATCCTGCCCTTGATATGCACACACAAAAGTATTAAGATCAGTGGATCAAGGGGTACAATAGACATCTTTAAGAGTATATCTCAATAAGAGAGTGCTTACTAGTGTGCCCAAAAACACAATAAATACCTTGATCCATATTCATCTCTGGGATGCATCAGCTTCTGCTGCAGTAAACCAGGACATAAGGCCTAGTGGCAGAAATCTAGCCCTGAAGATGATTGTGATAGCACAAGTGGCTCCAATCCCAAATCTAATTTGAAGTCCCAAAAATGGGTCTCTCAGGAGCTGTACTGTCATGAATATTTCTCCACTTAGGTTGGCTGCACCCAATCCTGTCCCCTCACAAAGGGTTTAACCAACATTACTTGTGCGTGGATTTCCTCTTGGAAATTCTCTGATTCCCTGAAAGCAGGGAAAGTTGCTGCTTGGCTCTACCCCCAGAGCTCTGGAATCCTAACTTCATTTTGGATTGCTTAACACTTTCTGGGACCCAAGAGATGCTATGGTTATTCTACAATCAGGGGCTTGTCCCATAATCAGGGGCTTAGCCCATAGAAAGAGTCCAAGATTATCACTCTGAAGCCTAGAATGTTTTAGACAGTGAAGTGATGAGGTTTTTTTGTTTTTTTTTTGTTCAGAATATCACCAAGTTCAATCATCACTGGAATCCACAGTTTGTTACCATCCAAGTTTTAAGTTCTCAAACATTTTCCTCTTTTTTACACTTTTTTTTTAAACACAACAGTATGGGCTTCAAGCTAGTATGGCATATTTTACTACCCATTTGTTGGCCCAGTGTTTGTACTTGCAAATTGTGCACAAATAGTATTTGCATGTATAAATTTAATTTGTCCACATTAATTTGTACCTGCAAAATCATGCCAAGGCTAAAGTCTCTGTGAAAATTCCCCAGAAATTATCATTACACATTTTGATATCATCCAGCTTTGTAGTAGTATCTGGACAACCTTATATATGTTAGAAATGCATACAATTTTTTCACCAGATCAGACCAGCAATGGTCCTAATCTACTATCCTCTCTTAAATAGTGTCCAATATCAGAATATTCAGAGGAATGATTATTTAACAGGCTGAAACTCCACCCTTCTAACAGGCATTGATCTTGCTGGAGGAATATTAAATGGATTATGTTGACACAATGAAACAGGTGACTCATTTCCTAAACTGGACATAATACAATACTGTACAAATGGAGGTGGGTTTGGTTTTCAAGAGAGAGGATCTAGGGCAGTGGTTCTCAACCAGGGTCCGGGGCCCACTGGGGGGCCACAAGCAGGCTTCAGGGGGTCCGCCAAACAGGGCCGGCATGAGACTTGCTGGGGCCCAGGGCAGAAAGCCAAAGCCTCACTGCTTGGGGCTGAAGCCCAGGACTCCAAGTCCTGCCATCTGGGGCTGAAGCCAAAGCCTGAGCAACTTAGCTTCACAGGGCCCCCTGTGGCATGGGCCCCAGGCGATTGCCCTGCTTGCTATTCCCTAATGCTAGCCCTGGCTTTTATATGCAGAAAAACAGTTGTGACACAGCTGGGCCGTGGAATCTTTATAGCATGTTGGAGAGGTCTCAGAAAGAAAAAAGTTGAGAATCTCTGATTTGGGCCCACGCTGAGCTACCCAGAAGAAGGAAACTAGGAGCAGCCAAGCCTTGGGGAGAAGGTTGGAGCTGAAATTTACATTAGATCATTGTACATTTCTGTGTTACTGTAACTGAACTCAACAAAGGGGGTGAGTTTGGACTCCTTATAGTGAGTGAACTGTTTGAGAGCAGATTTGGAAAGGCACCAGCTCCGCAGTGGTGCTGACGTAGGTTATTAATCCCTGCTTCTATGGAGGTATAAAAAAGAGAAAATGAAAGCTCTCCTGAAATTGTGCTGGAACAGCAGTAGTAGTACAGCTTTTGCTGAAATTTTATGAAGGATCTTCAAGCCTAGACTGCACTCCAATAACAGCAGCAGTGACAGGAGCCACAGCAAGCCCAGAGTAACTCTATACTGCAGTGCAAGCCCAGGGTTAGTAGAACTCAAATTAGCAGACCCTGGGTTTGTTAACCTAGAGATTATGTATCTACACTCATTTTTAACCCCAGTTTAGGAATTGTTGAACTCTGGGTCCCAACTTGGGGACCAGTGTCTACACTGGGGCTCCAGTGTCTACACTGCATTATGCGGGCCTGAGTCCAACCACCCATATCAAAGACTTCATAGAGTCCTCCCAAAATGTGACAGTTCTAGCCCTTTGGTCATGGTGCAATGTGGGAAAATGTGGCTGTCCAGAGGACAAAGAAAGTCAGCTCATTGAATTGTGGGAAACTTTTGGCAGACTCCGAGAGCACAACTCCAATGGGGCTGCATCTTTGCTGCAAAGAAATAGGGCATCAACCCTCGGGCCCAGCTTGATACAGGCTTGGACCCTCCTTCCCCGTGGGGTCCTGGGATCCTGGGTTTGTGCAATTTGTGTGTAGGTGGGAAGAGGGTTAGGCTTGAGTTCTAACTTCTGACTGTGTATTTATTACCTGCAAACAGTTGCTCTGTTAGGTTTATTCTCCATTTTACTATGTTAAAGATTGAGTCAAGTCTTTTTGCATCTCCGCATAATGTATTTAATAATCTACATCTATTGTGTGCAGGTGGTGTTGGTACTCTGCTCTCTTTGGCAGTTGTTTAATATTCTAGACATGCTCCCAATGTTTCATGATTAAAAGAATTTAAACAGAGTGGTAGGGGCCTGGCAAGAGTTACCTGTAAAACAGCAAGAAGATTCACATTCAGTGATATAAGGGTGAACTTGTTAATGCTGGGAAACTAACTTAAAATTATTGGTGAATTGCTATTGGTATCTCTTCATAATTAATTAATTAATTTGAAGATAACACTGTAATTGCCATCTTAATTTCTCTTCCCTTGTTTGGTGCAAGTTCTAGCAGGCAAGGATAATTTTGAAAGCATTTTCAACAGAATACTACCATCCACAGTAAAGTGACATTTGAAAAATCAGGTAATTGAAATCAACTGCTTGTGCTGGCTTATAGCTGGAGCAAATCAATGTGCAATTTCTCTCAGCCAAGCTCCACTTTTGGAAGCCGGGATGTTGATGTGTGGCAATGATAAAAACCAGGAGAGGATTTTTGGAATAACCTTTCAGAACATTCCACTGTTCTTCTGCTGTTTACATATTAGTAAAAGCTAGTTGCTTTATGCTGTCATTGGAAGCATGAAGAGTGGACCTAAACGTGTCTCTCCAAGATACACGTTTTCCAGTAATGTATGTGAAAGGTTGGTAGGTAGGTTAGTACTGCTATACAATATTTGATTAGAAAGAATTAGTGCCAATTCGTGACAAAACTTGTAAAGCAAAGTTATACCCACAACTAATTTCAGTGTTGGTTTTTTTAAACAGGAGTTGTATTTTGCTTTTGCAGAATTTTGTTTAAAGTTGACAAATCAATGAAGTATTTAGAGTACAAAGCACCTCTTTTGTAAGTATCCTTCTTCTCAAAGGTGCCATTCAAAATTCAGTAGGATCCAATTTGAGCCTTACCAGGCTTTTTTTCCAGCATAATTGAAGCCTGAATGTGGCCTAATTAACCTCATCTGTACGGGTGCAGTAATGCTGCCCCTGGGTTTCCTTTCATGCTGGCTTTCAGGAGGCACTTTGGGCAGTGTGTGAGAGAACCACTGCATATTGATACTGACCACTTGCTATATTGCTACTGGCAGGCTGTTCACTCTTTTTGTTCTGCTCTAGTTCTGTTAGGGTCTAAACATGCTTTAGCTCACAGCGGTAGGATATTTTGCAGGCTCTCCATCTCCCGATCATGCTTCATTGTAGAATCCAGAATGCTCTTTAATGGAAAACTCTTTGCCATTTTTCACCTGTGCATGGCACTGCACGAAAATTTTTCTTGAGGAGACTATCACCAGTCCCAGGTCTTCTAGTCATTTCTAGTTTTTCATCTTTCCGAAACTGATTCTGTATGTGTCTACCATCTGAACCATGCAGAGTATATGTGAAAATTTATTAAACAGGAATTAACTGGTTCTCAGATTTTAATCATAAGAGTAGCCATGTGTTAACCTTCTGTATATAACCTGAATTCAATATTGTTTGGGATGTGATGACCTGACTGAAATCTTTGTCTCTTTATCTGTGGAACAACCCGGGACATATACCAACTTTCTGCTCACCAGCTGATTTCAATAGATGTAGTTCTTAGCACCGCAATATTTGAATGTCCCTTATGGTGGCTCGTACCTTCCCAACTGCCCCAACTCTTCTTATATGGTTTCATTTATGAACTTGAGAGATGGTGTGTAGGGTTGGGTAGTTCATCTACTGTCAATGGTTCCCCAACTGTGGTACATTTATCACTGGTGGTATATACATTTGATGTTCCATCAGTTCTCTTCAGAAAATGTCTTTAAGTAAGTATTGTGGACCCAACGACCCCCTGGAGCCAACTGGGAGAGGGCACTTGGGTGCATAGGGTTTTACAGGGTTCTTCTTCAAGTGATGTCCCTGTGGGTGCTCCACTTCAGGTGATTGTGCACCCCTGCACCTCTAGGTGGAGAATTTAAACAGCAGTACCCAGTTGGGCCACACATGTGCTCTCCCTGTCTCACGTCTGTAGTGGTGGTTAACTAGTGCTGTACGACCAACCGCCCCTCAGTTCCTTTTCAACCACTCTTGGTCCAAGTTGGAGCTCTGTCAGTGCATCTACATGACTTACCTCAGATCTAGATTTAGAATTAACTGTATAATCATAGACAGAATAGTTAATTAGAACTTGTATTATCCTTTTTCTTTCTCCCCATTAGAAAAAAACATATGTTATTTTACCTTATGTTTCATTCATCCCTTTTGGGAATAACTTCACCTGAGAATGCCCAAGGCTCCGGGTTTTAAATGTTGCCTCTCCTGCCAAGAGGCAGTTCCAGTTTCAGATGGACATTCCCAGTGTGTCTTCTGCTTGGGGGAAATGCACATACCCAGAAATGCTCCCATTGCCACCACCTTAAGGCCCACACCAGGAAAGTGAGGGACCTTAAAATCGAACTTATGCTTATGGAGAAAACTCTCTGCTCGGCCTTAGACCCGGGACCACAAACTCCTTCTGCTCATCGGACAGACCTCCTTCACTGACTCTGCATGGGAGGGGCTTGTCACTTAAAAAAGGGTTGAAGAAGATAGCCTCAAAAAAGAAGCGTTCTCTAACTCGTTCCACAGCATTGGTACCGACTGCACGACAGCTGGGTACGTATGAGTCAGCAGGATCTTCTGGTACCACTAAAGCCAAAGACCCTAAGCAGGCTCTCAGAAGGACGGCAGAGACAAGACTTCCCCTGCTACCATGGCACTGACTGCAGCAGCAAAACATTCGATACCAAGCACCTCTGCAGCGCCTCAGCTGATGGTACCATCTTGTTGCCCTCTGGCGCATAGTGCAGACATCAATATTGAAGTCTTCTTTACCTCCTTCAGAACAGATATCCTCGGCACTAATTCTCCTGGCACTGCAACACCTCCCAGTACCACAACAATTCCCAGTACAGCAACGACTACAGATGCCACCATTGGTACCAAGACTACTTGGAATGCAACAGTTCCTCTGGCATAAAGACTTAACAGTTGCTGTGGCACCAGAGTCACCGATATAGCATGGCACCACTTCACACACCGACAAACAGATCTGTCCCTCCTTTTTCTAGCAAGGAGAAAGACGATGAGGACAGTGAGATTTTTATCAAAACACTCTTTGCTCATACAGGGGAGCATCAAATCAGAGCTACAGGAACAGCCAGGACACCGTTCCAGAGCTGGCACCCAGGGGTGGTATGAACATCCATGGATGGATGGATACCAATGCCATTCCTGCTACAATGGCCATATTGGGACCTATGGTCAGTATATAGACAACATTATTCCAAGCCCCCCAGTACCTCCAGGGAAAGACAGAGATGCTTCCCATCAATGTCGGAGGCAGAACCCCATGAGCCTCCTAAAGAGACTTTTGAAGAAACAGAGGAAGCTCTAGATCAGGAGGCCATCCCTGCAACTAACACCTCTTCTTCCTCAAGGTAAGACCATCATGACTCCACTGCCTACAAGAGGAGATGATTTTAAGCAATTTCAGGAGCTGTTTAAATGAATTGCAAATATGCACCAAATCCCCCTGGAAGAGGTTGAGTCCCAACACCAGTTGTTGGACATACTGCACGCATCAGCTTCATCCAGAATTGCTCTTCCCATAAATGAAGCACTCCTGGAGCCTGCCAAGAACTTCTGGCAGACCCCCACTACAATTCCCCATACCTGTAAATGGGCAGATAAAAAGTATTATGTCCCATCGAAGGGACTAGAATTTTTATTTTCACACCCCCAGCCAAACTCATTGGTGGTAGAGGTGATCAACGAATGGGGGAGGCAACACTATTCAATGACCACCCCATATGATAGAGTGGAAAAGATTGAATCTCTTTGGTCGCAAGGGCCTTTCGTCAGCGACATTACAGTTCAGAATTGCCAACTATGACGCCGTGATGGCAAAATACAACCAAACCAATTACTCCAAACTGTCTCAATTTATTGACTTTATCCTGGAAGACAAGAAGGAGCAATTTAAGTCAGTCATCTCTGAAGGTCACCTCCTGGCACGAACGACTCTTCAGGCATCCTTAGACTCTGCAGACATGGCAGCAATATCCATTGCAACCTCCGTAATGATGCAATGGGCCTCTTGGCTCCACCTCTCTGGATTCTCAAGGGAGGTGCAATCCACTGTAGAGGATCTCCCCTTTTGAATGTCCAAAATTGATAGCAGGTAAGACTGACGAGTTCCTCCATACATTGAAGGACTCTAGAGTGACCTTTCGCTCTTTAGGCATCTACACATCTGCACAAAAATGAAAACAAGGCAGATATTACTCAGTGCAATGCTCAAGACCGATGCTATACACACCGCCACAGAGGCAGTATGATACCCAGAGGCAGAGACTAAGACTCACAAGATGCAGGACAACACCATCTCAACCTCCCACATTGCAACAACCAGCATCAGAACATCAAATTTGAAGGTTTGGTTGAGGGCTCAACAGACCTCTCCCAATTCCAGTTGCTGAAACCACTTTCTATGAACTATCCATTTACAGATCATTTAACACCATTCTACCCAGCCTGGTGAATTTTTACTTTTGGAAAAATGGATACTGGAAATTATCTACACCGATTATTCTATCCAGTTCACCTCCATTCCTCCAACCACCCTCCCGCCCCATCCCTCTTCAGGGACTCCTCTCACGAGCACCTTCTGAGACAGGAAGAACATCTCCTGCAAATGAGAGCAGTAGAACCGGTACTGGTACAACACAGAGGGAAGTGGTTTTATTTCCATTGTTTTGTAATCCAGAAAAAGACTGGGGGTTGGAGGCCCATTCTCAGTCTGAGAAACCTAAACAAATTCATGAAAACACAACGGTTCAGGATGGTCACTTTAGCAACAGTAATTCCAGCACTGGAACAAGGAGACTGGTTTTCAGCTCTTGACTTGGAAGATGCATACTTTCACGTTGCCATACGTCCATCACAGAGGCAGTTTCTCCCATTTTGTTTTGGGACAAGATCATTACCAATACATGGTACTGCCCTTCGGTGTCTCCATGGCTCCCAAAGTTATTTCTGAAGTTCCAGCAGTGGCAGCAGCCCACATATGCAAACCAGGGGTCATGCTATATCCATATTTAGATGACAGTCTACTCAAGACCTCCTCTCGGGAAGAAGCTGTCGAAACCACACAAGACAATGATACTCTTTACAAAACTCGGCCTCCAAATAAACATTCAAAAGTCAATGGTGACCCCAGTGCAAGAACTAGAATTCATTGGGATTCACCTAAACTTATTGGAGGCAAAAAGCCCCACTACCGCTACATAGATTCTCTGCCCTAAGTAACCTGATCAATAGTACAGTGAAAAGTCCACAAACAGTCCTGTCAGGACTTGCTTCCGACTATTAGACTGTGTGGGGGCAACCACCTACATTGTAAAACATGCCCGATTATGCATGCAGTGCCTGCAAGTGTGGTTCATGACAGTGTACATCCCACACAAACAGTCTAGTAAGCCTCTCAACGTGCCACAAAAGGTCAAGGACTCACTACAGTGGTGGACCCATTCACACAATTTGTATGTAGGGGTCCCCTTTGTATAGATTCCCCACACAATGACAATCACAATGGACACTTCCCTAGTGAGCTGGGGTACCAATTTAAACAACCTAACAATACAGAGCAGGTGGCCTCCTTCTGAATCAACACTGCACATAAACATTCTGGAACTGCGAGCAATTTGCACAACATGTGCACACTTCCTGTCTGTGATCAAAAACAAATCCATACAGATCCTGACGGACAACATCAGCTGCATATTCCAAACAAACGGGAGCGAAGTCACACTCCCTTTGCATCGGGGCCTCAAGATTGTGGAACTGGTGCATCCAACAAAACATCACCGTATCAGTCGCCTATCTACCAGGATCTCAGAACACCACACCGGACATATTAAGCAGAAAATTCTGCCACAATCACAAATGTCAAATAAACCCAATACATCTATTTTCCATGCATCAGAATAGCAAATGTCCAAGATTTTGCTGCAGAGCAGGCTTGGGACAGAAATTCAGAGGCAGCGCCTTCCTCATCGAGATGGGACACACCTCTTCTTTATGCTTTCCCTCCTACCTTGTTGTTGTCCAGGGTCGTACAAAAGATCGAGACTGACCAATCAAGGCATAGGTGCTGGAACTAGGGGTGCAGGGGGTGCTGCAGCACCCCCTGACTTGAAGTGGTTTCCATTATATACAGGGTTTACAGTTTGGTTCAATGTGCCTCAGCATCCTCTGCTATAAAAATTGTTCCAGCACCCTCTGAATCCAGGGTCATCCTGATAGCTCCCACATAGCCCTGGCAAAATTTGTTTCCATACCTACAACAGATGTTGGCATATCTAGCACACATCCTACCACTTCTTCCACACCTCCTGTCACAAGATACAGGCCAGATCTTGTACCCAAATCTGGAGATACTCTACCTGAGAGCATGGCTCCTACATGATACAAAGATGAAGAGATGACTTGTTCAGAAGAGATGAAGGATATCTTGCTAAACAACAGATGGATAATCACACAGTTTTGACCTATTTCTAGAAATGGAATAGATTCCACAGATGGTGCCAGAACAAACAAATCAGAGCCACCACTTCTATTCTATCACTAGTCCTGGACTGTATACTTCAACTAAAAACATAAGATCTTTCACTGAGCTCCCTCAGAGGACACATTGCAGTGATCACAACCTTTCACCATGAAGTAGATAGGTCAGTCTTTGCCCACCCAGTTATAAAACTGTATCCAGAACATCTATCCCGAACTCAGTGTCCCAAGACTTTGTTCCCTTACTGGACCTCCACTCAAACCCTTGGCTACACATTCTCTATTACACCTTTCAATGAAAGTATCCTTCCTTGTTGCCATCATGTCCGCAAGATGTGTAGGAGAGCTTGGGGCATACTCCCCATACACAATCTTCTTCAAGAACAAGGTCACTCTAAGATCACATCCTAAGTTTCTACCTAAGTGCCCTCTTCATTCCACCTAAACCAACCCTTCCATCTTCCCGCATTCTTCCCTAAATCTCATAGGAACAGGCAAAAGGTGTCATTCTATATTCTGGAGTCAGAAGGGCACTAGTTATTTATTTTAAATGGACTAAACCATTCAGGAAGGCATTAAAGCTGTTTCTTTCAAATTTGGAGATATCTAAAGGAGAAGCTATATCTGAGCAGAAACTCTCCAAATGGATTTCAGAGTGCATTTATCTTTGCTGCCGTCAACATGAACTACAACTGTCATGGGTTAGAACACATCCTACCAGGTCACTCTCCACATCAGTAGCCTTCCTTAATAATGTACCTATTATGGACATATGTAAAGCAGTCACTTGGGCATCAGCTCATAAATTCATTCACCATTCCACAATTGAGCAGGACTCAACTTCCGATACTTTATTAGGACTCACGGTCTTATCAATCACAGACCCAACTCTGAAGCCCCTCCTTTCCACTGAGGGGAACTGCTTTACAGTCACCTGAAGTGGAGCACCCACAGAAGAAAAGGTTACTCACTTTGTGCAGTAACTGAGGTTCTTCAAGATATGCGTCCCTGTGGGTGCTCCACTACCTCCTTCCCTCCCTCCCCTCTCCTTCGGAGTTCTAGTAAGCTCCTTTGCAGTACAGAAGGAACTGAGGGGAGGGTTGGTCGCATAGCACTAGTTAAGTGCCGCTACAGGCACGAGATGGAGAGAGCACATATGCTGTTGAAATTCTTCGATTAGAGGCACAGGGGCTCAGAATCACCTGAAGTGGAGCACCCACAGCGACACGCATCTTGAAGAACCTCAGTTACTGCACAAAGTGAGTAACCTTCCCATCCCCTGGATCGGATATCTGCATAATAGTTCACTGAAGGGTGACATGTAAGGTCTCTATTGAGAGCCAGTAGCCCATCATGATCATTGCAAATGTATGTACAGATAATATTTACAGAGTTACGTATCTATATTAAAAATTATGTTCTTAAGGTCTTTGAGTTAAGGCAGGTCACCAAAAGATGACATACCTTCTGCCTGAAAGGAACATTTGCGAGATAACTGACACCTATCACCTTGTCTGGCCATTTGTGTATTGTGTCTTATGGGCCTCTTTGCATATTGAGCCAAGTGCAAAGTAAGAAATTGCAAAATCTACTAGAAAGGAAATCTATAGGAGGAAACAAACAGTGGGGTGTCCTATTTATGAATAAAGACAAAGGATTGATCTGGTATATCTTGGAGTGCTAAGAGATAAAGTGCCTCCTAAGTGAAGTATTTGGTGTAACAGCTTGCATGTCTCATAAACGAAGGGTCTCAGCCTGCCTGGCTGTAAAGCACTGATGGGATTTTGGGTGAGCAATACTTTATAGACATGAGAGTGAGAGTATCTTGTTAATTAAGTCTAGGCTTTAGATTACATATTGTGATTTTATTTTATATGTAACCATTTGTTTCCAATATTTCTGCTTGCTTCTACTTGAGTCTCTATGCTTTGTTAAATAAACTTATGCTTAGATTTGTTTACAGTAAAATCAAGTGGTGAGAGTTAAATGGAGAGGTGATCTGGTAAACTGGGGTGTAATGCTTTTTTGGAAGCTGTGGATTGGTGAATACTCTCAGGGTCCAGTGAACCAGAAATTGGACACTCCAGGGAGACTCTTGGAGGAATCATGGATGGGGTGTGCCTATTGCTAACCTGCAGCGTGACGACAGGGCCTAGGTGGCCTAGAGGGCAGTTCTTGTGGAGGAGCAGACCCATGGCAGACACAGACAAGGCTTCCTCTTGCTAAGGGCAGGTGATAGCAAGGTGCCTCACCAACTTGGGCACCTCCAGAAGCCATCACATACTTGAACTAATAAAGTTTGAGACTCACTGGTCTATGTCCATTGACTCCTTAACCATTCAAATTAAAATATCCAACCCTGATGGTGGCATTGTATGCCTCTGCTGGGACGTGTACAGACACATACTATGTTTCACTACGTCACCACAGATTGGAAAGTAGTGACTATTTTGATCACTATTGACATGAGTTGAATTTTGATAGATGACCTAGAGGTTAAAGGCTGAATAGTTCAATACTAATGGCTTGAGCTATCCATTCCTCTTCTGTTTATTTACCTATTTAAAAAAATAATAAAAATAATCTATTGTCCCAGAGAGAATATATGAAAAAGCAGTGGCTCAATTAAAAACAACTGCTATCACATGGCATAGCTATCATGAGCTGTAGCAACATTACTGAGACCACTGTTCTATATATTGCTGGAAGGATTTTGCTATTTGTGATGGCAGATAACCAAAACATCTGTGCTGCAGCACACACAGCAGTTGACTAGCCAAACTTCACACACACTTCTCCCTTCAAACTATCTCATTTTTTTGCATAAGGACAGTTTAGAAAAGAAACAGTTCATCTTAGGCTTCTCTTTCCCGTATCACATGCTCTCCCGTTTCTATGGGGGGGAAAAAAATCCCCTGAACTTGGTTCAACTGTTGACAGATCCTGGAGTCTCTGCAGGGTTCAAGTCTTAATGAAGTACTGCTGTTACTTTTGTTTTTTGCCAGATGTGTTAACTTTAAATATTTCTCAGCATCTCTGCCCCTTTAGAATAAAATATTTTAAGAGCCATTAGTGACATTCGCAAAAAGAAAAGGAGTACTTGTGGCACCTTAGAGGCTAACAAATTTATTAGAGCATAAGCTTTCGTGAGCTACAGCTCACTTCATCGGATGCATTTGGTGGAAAAAAAACTTTTTTTTCCACCAAATGCATCCGATGACGTGAGCTGTAGCTCACGAAAGCTTATGCTCTAATAAATTTGTTAGTCTCTAAGGTGCCACAAGTACTCCTTTTCTTTTTGCGAATACAGACTAACACGGCTGCTACTCTGAAATTAGTGACATTGTAATAGTAGCAGCAGCAGCTCTATAGCACAGTAACAGGACTGCACCTTTGTTATTTCTGAAGTAGTAGGAGTCTTCAGGGTCAAATCAAATGCAATGAAAAATCCCATGTTTCACAACTGAAATCCTCCTGTTTTATTTTCCTGAGACAATACTGAGTTTGATATGAAATGAAGAAAAGATTTTGCAGTTCTAACTGTATCTGAAGACCCAAATAAAGGACCAGATTCTGGTGCCCTCTGACTCATCTCAGGTAGCACCCGACTCTATAGGTATTCTATTGACTTCAGTGGAATAATTTATGTGGAATAAAGCATTATTGCACATGATTAAGGGGTATCAGAGGCTGGCCCCTTAGGAAGTTCTAAACTCTGCTTAAGGTCTCAGAACATTCACCAAACTTCTTCAGCCAGGGTCAACATTCAGGTGAGCCTAGGCCAACTTTAGAGTTCACTTGGGTGATACATGGTAAAGATGGAAACTAAATGAAACTCCATGGTTTTCATCTCATTTTGACTCTTAAACCAGGCTGAGGAATTTTCAGCTGTATTTTACTTTGTAGTTTAATTCAGATCAGAAATGTAAAATGATTTGCTGGGGGGTGGGAAATATACTCAGAGAAATGCCACCAAGTTTCACACAGCTCTAAGTAGTGCTGGGTACATGTACACTGGTGAAGTGGAAAAAAACCAAGAAGTTCCGGAATGATTACAAGTTCACCATAGCAAGCATAATTACAAGCTCGTCATAGCAAGGGAGAGGGTTACCTCTATGAACAAGAGACACATCTAAACTCTATTTGATTAGTTCTTTGGAACAGTATGCATTGAAACCTTTGTATTCTAGAAGAGAGGGGAAGAAAAATAAAACTCTAAATAGAAGTATGCAACCTGAAAGAACTGAGAAAAGTGTTCTGGTGCTGAGTAACCACATGTTTAAGATCATGGAAAGTGGTCATATTTAAAAAAAAATCTGGCTAGTCTTGGCTCCCCAGGCAAATTGCACTGCATTAAACTTCTATTCATCTAGTCCCTCGACAGTTCACTGTAGCTGCACACACCAGCTTGTCTGGCACTGGTTTAGTCATAGCCCAGCCCTTGAATAAGCTACATCTTTGTCTTCATCTTAGTGCTCATAAAAATGCTAAAAATCAACCTTCACTTCATCTGAAAAAGAAACATTAGCTTCACAATGTATATAATTTGTTTTTGATTGCACTCCTCATTGGTATCAGCATCAAGTTTATGTAAATTTGCATCCGGATGAAGTGTGGGATGTTCAAACCCTGTTCAACATTGACCTAATTCTGCTCCCATTAAAGTCAATGGCAGAACCTATATTGACTTCAATGGGAGCAAAGTAGGTCAAAGCTCAGAACTTCAGATAGTGTGACACTACCCAGGGTTGTGAGGTATCTCATCACTATGTGCTCTTAGCATGAGGAAGTCTTGTGCCTGCTGTGGAGCAGCTCCCTGAAACCACTAGCCTCTGGAAACAAAAGCACTACCTTCCAGGCCTTGCTCTTTCTGTACAGGTAGCAATAGGCACATATCAATTCCATAGTTCTTGAAGCATTCCCTTTAGTGTCCAGCCTTTTATCCACTGAACACTGAGAGAATTACCAGGCCTGCTGTTCTCAAAGGAACAGAACACACCAGCATGTAAGATTAAATTTAGGACCACCACTTTGCTTAACACCACAGCACTTACCTATATTTATAGTGAAAACAAGAATAAATTTATTATCAAAGAACAGAGATTCGAGAGATAGCAAGTCAGAATCTTGGAAACAAATGGTTACATATAAAACAAAATAATAATATGCTTTCTAGAGACAAAACTGAACTAACAAGTTACTTGCTGTCTAAAGAATTTTATCGCTCCCAAAGTTCTCAGCAAATTTATCATTTTCTGTAAAGACGAGCCCCAAATGTGCATGGTTAGTTCACTCCTCCACTTCCAATGATTCATCCATCTCTTTCTGCAGAGAATGCAATGAGTGACATGCTTAATTTCAGATTTTGTGATGCAGTGACATCTGTAGAAAACTGGACTGAGATCCCCCAACTCACTTTTCATTCATCACCAAACAAATATCAGCTGCTAGTGATTTAGACACTTTTCACATCAGCTGAGTTTTCTCTAGTTTGCCAGTTGTTAAAAGATCTGCATCCCATTTTCAGCCCTTTGAGCACCTCAGTCATCTTACTTATTTTATGGAGAAGCTATGGTTGAATTAAAGTCACTGTTGTCATTTCATGTAGTTGTCATGATCAAAGACCACAGCAATGTGGGTCACGCTGTTCCATATGTTACTGGAAGGTTTTTTGTTCAAACGGCAAGTAAGCAAGTGTACCTGTGTCCATATAATACAGCAGCAGATCCTGTTGTTAAGTAGCCATATAATCTCACTGCTGCAATCACAGTCATTCTTCCCCATATCCATCCTATTGTTTTGTTGCCTCCCTTCATTGTGTAAAAAGAACAAGGAGTACTTGTGGCATCTTAGAGACTAACAAATTTATTTGGGCATAAGCTTTCATGGGCTAACACCCACTTCATCGGATGCATGCAGTGGAAAATACAGTAGGAAGATATATATACACAGAGAACATGAAAAAATGGGTGTTGCCATACCAACTCTAATGAGACCAATCAATTAAGGTGGGCTATTATCTGCAGGAGGAAAAAAAAACTTTTGCAGTGATAATCAGGATGGCCCATTTCAAACAGTTGACAAGAAAGTGTGAATAACAGTAGGGGAAAAAATTAGCATGGGGAAATAGTTTTTACTTTGTGTAATGACCCATCTACTCCCAGTCTTTATTCAAGCCTAATTTAATGGTGTCCAGTTTGCAAATTTAATTCCAGTTCTGCAGTTTCTCGTTGGAGTCTGTTTTTGAAGGTTTTTTGTTGAAGAATTGCAACTTTTAGTTCTGTAATTGAGTGACCAGAGAGGTTGAAGTGTTCTCCAACTGGTTTTTGAATGTTATAATTCTTGTCGTCTGATTTGTGTCTATTTATTCTTTTGTATAAAGACTGTCTGGTTTGGCCAATGTACATGGCAGAGGGACATTGCTGGCACATGATGGCATATATCACATTGGTAGATGTGCAAGTGAACGAGCCTCTGATGGTGTGGCTGATGTGATTAGGCCCTATGATGGTGTCCCCTGAATAGATATGTGGGCAGAGTTGGCAACGGGCTTTGTTGCAAGGATAGGTTCCTGGGTTAGTGTTTTTGTTGTGTGGTATGTGGTTGCTGGTGAGTATTTGCTTCAGGTTGGCGGGCTGTCTGTAAATGAGGACTGGCCTGTCTCCCAAGATCTGTGAGAGTGAGGGATAGTCCTTCAAGATAGGTTGTAGATCCTTGATGATGTGCTGGAGAGGTTTTAGTTGGGGGCTGAAGGTGATGCCTAGTGGCGTTCTGTTGACATCAGATGATAAATTCTTTGTGGCTGGGCCCATGTGTATTTTCTCTACTGAGAGTAGAGCTGGGCAGGAAATAGTTTTCCTGTCCTGAAAAAAAAAAATTAAACTTCTGAGATTTCAGAATTTTTCCCATTTCACAGTGGGACAAAACAGACCTATGGAAATTTTTCAGAAAGAAACAACCCAAGGATAGCTAGCAGTCCAGTAAATCAGGCAATTCTTGGATTTAAACCTGGTTCACCCTCATCCCAGGTGAGTGCTCTAACCACTGAGCGCTCTCTTTCACTCTGACCAGATTCTATCCTATACCTGAGAAAACTTCTTATGAATTGGCAATTTCTGATGGAAAAAACATCATCAAAAAAGCCATCTGTGAATATATACACAGTACAGTAGTCTGCTGCCTTTCACAACCATTTCATCTTCAACATCGCTAGAAACGTAAATTGTTGATACTAACATAAAATATATAATTACTTATATATAGAGAGAGCTTTTATTTTTAGTTACAACATCCTTTTGACACTTTGGTGCTAAACTTGTCCTTCTTCTTCCGGGTTGTTGTTGTTGGAGAAACTTGCTCAATAGCCACCCTGTCCTAATTGGCATCTGATAACATTATTGCAGCTACTTATCTCAGTGTGTGAATGAATAGAACTAAATGATGAGATGCCCCTTAGAGAGAAGAAAACATTAATTAACAGCACTAAGCAGGACTCAGATGGAGAATAGCTCTGCTCCCTCCATGGAAACAAAGTTCTTTACTAACATATTATACATGCAAACTTGCTAAGCTCTTTAAGGGCCCCAATCCTGGAAGATGCTTAGTTCAATTAACTGCTACTGAAGCCATAGGAAGTTAAGGGTTTTCAGGAGGCATTCAGGCTCTCACAGGATCAGACCATCAGGCATTGGTGTTTTTATTAAAGTGGTTAACAACTTCCATTTAACAGTTACACACTACATGTGAGTTTTTAGCAAAGCAGGAGACTGTTGCATTAATCTCTCTTTAATTAGAAATGCAGGAGGTGAGAGTGGCAAGTAGAAGTTTTTGTCTGTCCATTGACTAACATGATATTTCATTAGCATAAGTTTCTATTAAAAATATCAAGGCAATTTATTCATTCAGATAATGGAAGGAACAATTAAATATTTGATCAGAAGGAAACAGACTGGAAATCCTAGATTTTCACTACCACAGGATAAACTGCACGTCCTCCTCATTTTTTGAAAAAATTATTTCATTTTTCAATTTTTCTGAAAGCTTGATTGCTGTGTTAGTCAAATGTGTAGTAAATGAGTGTGTTGACCAAAGGCATTTTTGAAACAACTGCTGGCAAATAATGGGAAAAAATGGGGAATTTAATTGGGTTTGGAGGTATGACAACCAATATATCTAAGGTGATGGACAGGCTAATGCATGTCACCTCTCACCTACCAGTGAGAAGAGAAAGTAAGGGTGGATTCAAAATATTGTCTTTTTTCCCCATGCATCTCCTTTCCCAATATCAAACATCTATAGTCAGATCCAGAGCAAGTTTATGTGCGATCAGGTGCAGTTTTGCTTTCTTACTACCCCTTCAGTATGGCAGATGGAATTAAGGAAGACATAAAATGTTTATAATTTATGGGTGATAAAGTGAAATCCTCAGATATCCAAACCCTCATCATAAAACCTGTGTGACCAAGAAAACAATCAAAACCATACAAATGCCCCAGGAAGAGATTTCAACCTGAAAAGGTAAGGGAGCCAGAGACTCTGAAGTATAGGGAATTTGAGTGATGGCAATAGCAGATACTATGGTGATTGGTGGCATTTTAAAACCCTAAAACAGATAAAGTTAACTGGCCTGGATTATCAAAGCTGTTGAGCAGCCACAGAGCCTGGTGTTTTCAGTGAGACTTGTGGGCGCTTAGAAAGTTAAGGAAGACTTTCTTGACAGATGGCAAAAGTGGAACTGAGCCTTTTAAAGAAGAAGAATTAAAACCATTCACTGATCTATTTTAACAGGAGGAGGTTTTCTCTATTAAATCCCATCATCAGTAGAAACTGGAATTTCAATTTATAAGTCCTGATTTACTGTTAATACGTATCACTAGAATGAAACTGCTCCTGAACCAGTCTGGTAGCAAGAGCTTTAAAAAGCTGAATATTCTTTCTGGCAAATAACTAAGAGACACAGTCCAGCATGATGTTCTCAGGCGTTGAAGAATTTTGTCCACGTATTGAGTTTTTTCTAGGTAACTGTGTTGATGGTGTAAATGACCTAAATCTTGATTTGCTTGCAAGAAAAATTTGACAAGTGTAAGAGAGTGAGTTGTGATCACTAACATCACAACTCAGATTTTGATTCATCCTGCCTGATCTTGGAGTGGACATGTACAGCTGAAATATTTGGGGCTAGGTTGTAAATTCTACCTCGTTTTCTTTCCTTTGAGAATTCATTATAGTACTTTGATTTGAAAGGATTGGGAATTTTGCTGATCTGTTTTACTAGCTATGCAGCATTCTTTTTCCACACAACAGTTGTTGTTCATCTATAGCAAAAAATGTTGCAAATCAAGACCCTTGAAGTGAAAAAGTTCTTCCTGATTTGGGACCAGCTTGTTATTTTTTAAACACCATAACAATTAAATATTCTTAGAGGGGTTCAGAAAAGAGGTAACAAGCCACTTCATTGCAAATGTCTCAAGCGCTGTATCTTAAATCCTTTTAAAACTAGAGCATAATCCACTAAGGCTCAATCAATATCAAGGGTAAACAGAGAGAGGCAGTCTTGGTAGGGTCTATTTACTTAGCTTCTTTTACATCTGCCAGAGACCTTATGCTCTAAATTGCATGAATACTCATCATAATTAAATGACTAACAGATGATTTATTTTTTTTTTGGCCTCCATCTTCATTAAGTTAGCTGCTATTCAGAACTGGGATAGTAGATCTGAGAATGCAAACAGTATTTTGAACACAAAATTAGATTGCTGAAATGTATCCACCCAGCTGATAAGCAGCCCTTGTTACTTTTTTTGTGGTGACTTACAGTGATAGTGCTGCTGCCCAGAGGCCCCAGTCAGAGATTGGTGACCCTACTACATGAGATGCTGAGCATGTCTAATGGGGCAAGAAACACCAAGGACCACTTTTTGCTCTGTACTGGAATGCTCACTAGAAGGGAAATTTTGGTTTCATCAATACTTTCCAGATTCCTCAAGGGTTTACTTTCTCATTTTCTGAATCTTTACCCCTGTCCTCTCTACCCTTCCCCTTCTGCCTTCTGTGGGAGAAGCAGTCTTTTTCTTAAACCACAGGTCCCTCAAAAAGAAAAGAAATACTTGTAGCACCTTAGAGACTAACAAATTTATTTGATTCAGAGTAGCAGCCGTGTTAGTCTGTATTCGCAAAAAGAAAAGGAGTACTTGTGGCACCTTAAAGACTAACAAATTTATTAGAGCATAAGCTTTCGTGAGCTACAGCTCACTTCATCGGATGCATTTGGTGGAAAAAACAGAGGAGAGATTTATATACACACACACAGAGAACATGAAACAATGGGTTTATCATACACACTGTAAGGAGAGTGATCACTTAAGATAAGCCATCACCAACAGCAGGGGGGGGAAGGAGGAAAACCTTTCATGGTGACAAGCAGGTAGGCTAATTCCAGCAGTTAACAAGAATATCAGAGGAACAGTGGGGGGTGGGGTGGGAGGGAGAAATACCATGGGGAAACAGTTTTACTTTGTGTAATGACTCATCCATTCCCAGTCTCTATTCAAGCCTAAGTTAATTGTATCCAGTTTGCAAATTAATTCCAATTCAGCAGTCTCTCGTTGGAGTCTGTTTTTGAAGCTTTTTTGTTGAAGTATAGCCACTCTTAGGTCTGTGATCGAGTGACCAGAGAGATTGAAGTGTTCTCCAACTGGTTTTTGAATGTTATAATTCTTGACGTCTGATTTGTGTCCATTCATTCTTTTACGTAGAGACTGTCCAGTTTGGCCAATGTACATGGCAGAGGGGCATTGCTGGCACATGATGGCATATATCACATTGGTAGATGCGCAGGTGAACGAGCCTTTGATAGTGTGGCTGATGTGATTAGGCCCTATGATGGTATCCCCTGAATAGATATGTGGACAGAGTTGGCAACGGGCTTTGTTGCAAGGATAGGTTCCTGGGTTAGTGGTTCTGTTGTGTGGTGTGTGGTTGCTGGTGAGTATTTGCTTCAGATTGGGGGGCTGTCTGTAAGCAAGGACTGGTCTGTCTCCCAAGATCTGAGAGAGCGATGGCTCGTCCTTCAGGATAGGTTGTAGATCCTTGATGATGCGTTGGAGGGGTTTTGGTTGGGGGCTGAAGGTGATGGCTAGTGGCGTTCTGTTGTTTTCTTTGTTGGGCCTGTCCTGTAGTAGGTGACTTCTGGGTACTCTTCTGGCTCTGTCAATCTGTTTCTTCACTTCAGCAGGTGGGTACTGTAGTTGTAGGAATGCATGATAGAGATCTTGTAGGTGTTTGTCTCTGTCTGAGGGGTTGGAGCAAATGCGGTTATAGAAGAAACAGATTGACAGAGCCAGAAGAGTACCCAGAAGTCACCTACTACAGGACAGGCCCAACAAAGAAAACAACAGAACGCCACTAGCCATCACCTTCAGCCCCCAACTAAAACCCCTCCAACGCATCATCAAGGATCTACAACCTATCCTGAAGGACGAGCCATCGCTCTCTCAGATCTTGGGAGACAGACCAGTCCTTGCTTACAGACAGCCCCCCAATCTGAAGCAAATACTCACCAGCAACCACACACCACACAACAGAACCACTAACCCAGGAACCTATCCTTGCAACAAAGCCCGTTGCCAACTCTGTCCACATATCTATTCAGGGGATACCATCATAGGGCCTAATCACATCAGCCACACCATCAGAGGCTCGTTCACCTGTGCATCTACCAATGTGATATATGCCATCATGTGCCAGCAATGCCCCTCTGCCATGTACATTGGCCAAACTGGACAGTCTCTACGTAAAAGAATGAATGGACACAAATCAGACGTCAAGAATTATAACATTCAAAAACCAGTTGAAGAACACTTCAATCTCTCTGGTCACTCGATCACAGACCTAAGAGTGGCTATACTTCAACAAAAAAGCTTCAAAAACAGACTCCAACGAGAGACTGCTGAATTGGAATTAATTTGCAAACTGGATACAATTAACTTAGGCTTGAATAGAGACTGGGAATGGATGAGTCATTACACAAAGTAAAACTATTTCCCCATGGTATTTCTCCCTCCCACCCCACCCCCCACTGTTCCTCTGATATTCTTGTTAACTGCTGGAATTAGCCTACCTGCTTGTCACCATGAAAGGTTTTCCTCCTTCCCCCCCTGCTGTTGGTGATGGCTTATCTTAAGTGATCACTCTCCTTACAGTGTGTATGATAAACCCATTGTTTCATGTTCTCTGTGTGTGTGTATATAAATCTCTCCTCTGTTTTTTCCACCAAATGCATCCGATGAAGTGAGCTGTAGCTCACGAAAGCTTATGCTCTAATAAATTTGTTAGTCTTTAAGGTGCCACAAGTACTCCTTTTCTTTTTGCAAATTTATTTGAGCGTCAGCTTTTGTGAGCTACAGCTCACTTCATTGGATGCATTCAGTGGAAAATACAGTGGGGAGATTTATATTCACAGAGAACATGATTCACTCAGATTTCGCAAAAAGAAAAGGAGTACTTGTGGCACCTTAGAGACTAACAAATTTATTAGAGCATAAGCTTTCGTGAGCTACAGCTCACTTCATCGGATGAAGTGAGCTGTAGCTCACGAAAGCTTATGCTCTAATAAATTTGTTAGTCTCTAAGGTGCCACAAGTACTCCTTTTCTTTTTGCGAATACAGACTAACACGGCTGGTACTCTGAAACCTGTCAGATTTCACAGAAGTCAAGAAACATCCCTGTGGGTGCTCCTCTGTCCTGCTATCCTGTTTTGTAAGTGGCTTTTTCAGAAACCATGATTTCGCAGAAGATCCACCTGGAGCGCCCCCTCAGAAAGCATGAAGGCAAAACTTTGTGTAGCTTCACACAGTCTCACACTATATTAACTTACACTTTGTATCTTAGTGGCTTGAATAAGGAGATTCCGGAGTACTCTTTTTGTTCCCCAGCCTCTTTGTGAACATGGAGGGAAATGTTGAGCACCTAAGCCAGGTAGGTCCTATTACAATAAATATTTTTCTCTACCTTGCCATTAGTAACAAGCTAACTGAGGAGCAAATGGCAGGGAACAAGGAGAAAACACCAGGGAGCACAAAAGTTTAGTCTCTCAATGGTAGCTGTATGTGGTTGACAGAGACAGGGATCTTTCTGTCCGGGATGGTGCATCACATGCGCAAAGTCCAAGGTTTTCAAAAGTGGCTAGAGGTTTTTTATGTGACTAACTTGACATACCGAAATGGGCCTGGTTTCCAAGGGTGAGTGGTCAGCACTTTCTGAGAATCAGAGTCTGATAAAGTGTGTCAGGTTAGATATCCAAAGTCCCTAGTCACTTTTGAAAATTGTGGTCAAAATTTTAGGGTGAGAAAATTAGACACTACAGTATGCATCCCCTAACTCCAAGGATGAGGAATTCCTTTAAAGAATGAGATGGAGGAGGATTTTAGTTTCCACTGATTGTTCAGAGCTGTAATAGCAAAAAAGGAGTTGAATGAAGAAGCTTTGTTTATAATTCAGACCACCAGGAAGATTTGCAATGATCTAGACAACTTGGCTTCTGCAAGCAAAACAAAAATCTTTCTTCTACCCTAGCTGTTTGCATTGAGATCTCAGAAAATGGCACACTAAGCAGCTAAAGTTTGGCAAGGAGTAGCAAACTGCTGTAAAACTTTTAAATGCACCATTGAAGTAGATAACAAAGCTGCTGCTATCAATCAATAACAGTCCATTGAAGATGGGTGGAACATGTTGTCTTAAGCAGGAAGTTGTGGGCTTGCAGTGCTGAGAGTTTGGGTTTTTCTCTACAATCACTGGGAATAAAGAATACCTCACTCTTCCAGTTTTCTACTTTCTGTTTGGGAAGTGACAGCAGAGTATATTGTGTAATCAAGAGTATTCCCATTATGACGGGAAGCAAAGAGCTGTTAAAGAATCCCTCAAAATGAAAATCAGGGAGACCACCCCTCTGGCATTCTTTACAGTGACTAGCGTAGAAAGAAGAGTTCATGACACCACAATGGGAACACTAGCTAACTTCTTTGTTATCGTGCAATACAGTGTGGTGATGCTTCGCACAGTAATTCTGTTGTACTGAACAGAATTACTGTTCACATTAATAGATGCAGTGAAGTTAATGAGCAAAATATGTCACAACATACAGGAAGCTAATTTCTGTCAACATCGCACCAGATATCAGAATGTGATGTTCCAGTTAACTGTTGGCATGATCCAGAACCTGGTAAGGAGTTCTAAATACTTTTGGTAGCCATTTCACAGCTTGAACAAGTCACCACCTCACTGTTTGCTAATAGTTTAGAGTTTATGCTCTACAGGGATGCCATGTGCATTGTATATTCCTGCTGTTTAAATCTTAAAGCAGAGCACCAACAGATCACGTGCCTTCCATTTGCTCAGAGCAATGTGATACGGGCCTTTGACCTATTTCTTCTTAATTCAAAAGGAGTATTGACTAATGGCACACATTCTAAACGTAATGCTTGCTTTGTGCATAGCAGTGGCATATTTCTATAGAATTATCCACTTGCAGGTGATAATCAAAGTTAATTGCCTTTTTTTTGACGTATCCAGATATATTCAGCAGGATAGCTGCATGGAAGACTGCATTAGAAAATTAATTTATTTCTAAACTGGAAAGGCTTTTGTGTGTTTTCTCCAGATAAATATGCAAGTTTTATTTTTGATCCTCTTTCCAGGCTGCAGGGGTCAATTCTTGGAGTGATTAAACATGTAAATATTGTAAATAATGGGATTTTCTCAATGGGATATTAGCCTTATTATACATTATAGTAAAGTATTGTGTTCATGAACAGTGGTGAGCTGAAAATGGGTTGGTGGAACTCTGCTTCTTGGAATTTGCACAGTAATAGATTTTGAAGTAAAACAAAAACAGTGTTTGTGGATGTGGTGAGCAGTTAACTGTAATCATAAATTGGGACAATTTTATTGATACCTTCTGTAGCCCTTCCGCAGTAGTTATTTGGAGTAACATACTTCAAATCATTAGTGTTCCACTGGAGTGTCACCACTTGAAGTGGGGATGAACTGGGTGTATGCGTAGAACACTAAAAATGTTATGCCCCATATACAGGTGGTACTAGAATAATTATTTCACTTAAGCTTTACTTTGATTTCAAAGAGAATTGAGTGTGGGGTGTGAATAGTCTGCCCACCCACCAATAGAGGGTGGGAGACGAGTTTAATAGTGCTTACCTTGATGATGGATATTTGTGAGTCTCATGAATATTGCACCAGCGAGTTTTGAAGACCATGGTCCTGATTCTGATTTAATTTGCTCTGAGATAAATCAGGAATAACTTTGTTAAAGTCACTATACCAGCATAAGAAAATGGATGCAATATCACAGTTTCAAAAAGTTGTCATAGATGGCAGAAAGACAAGTGGAAAGTAATACATGATCACTCTATTTTTCATTGTTGTTAACAAAAGTGAGGGAATAGAATGACTGTCAGGTTGTTGTTGTTAAATGAGTAATTAATAAGAGGTTCAATTTGAACAATAATGCAACAAAGGACTTTTTTATTGCAGATGTTTTACAGAACCTCTTTGGGAGTTTTTCTTCCTTAAAAAAAAAATACTGAGGAGTTGGATAAGTGAGTGGTTCACATAAAAGATCACAATTAAATGTAATGAGACAAGATTATGGTTTCAGCTTCTTTTCTTTGCCACTAAAAATTCAGGCCCTGATTCTCCACTCACTCAAACTGGATTTGCACAAATGTGATAGTATTATGTTAATTGGAATTACCCCAGTTTAAACCAGTGTGAGAGGAGAGGAACCTATTCTGTTCTCAAAATCAAATTTGCATCACATAATGTGGGTGTATGTTAGTGTTTACAGAATAAAGCTGCTTTTCCACCCTTTGAAAAAATAATATGATCCTGGGCACTAGTAGCACTCTGATAGGGTGACCAAAGTTTTGAAATAGAAAATCAAAACCCTTGTAAAATAGAAGCACTTGTCATATTGGCAATGGGCAGAAGTACAGATGGTTTTGATATCTGGGGAATTGGGGGTGTACTTGAAACCAGGAATGGGTGACTGCTTGTAACTTGTACCACTTCACCTGACCACTTGTTGCCATTCTAGCCACTATATCCTAATTCCTCCTTCCCTGCAACAGGCTTACTACCTTGATAAAGAAACTTGAGGGCCAGATGCAGTTGTACTGTGCCCCAGTTTTGAGTTGTTGCACACTGTGGGACACAATTGTGTTTGAAGAGCATTGGCAGTTTTCTCAGTATTAAATGAGGATTTTTCCCTAAGAAAATTGCCTATGGGATTCAGTGTTCATCACGTGGAGATCAATGATTTTATGACAAACTGTATTGTTTGGGGTGATGCATGTTATTTAGGTGAGTATCCAACCTAAAGGGTAAAGCACTAGTAATGTGAAGAATGCAATACCGTCTCACTAATAAATTAAACCAGAGTTAATGGGTCTAATTATTCTCTCACTTACAGTGGAATCAGCAGCGGCAGCAATTTCTCAAGGCCGAGGATGATCACTTTCACAGGTTTTATTTTTTATGGGTCCTTTGACTGAGGAGTTCAATCCTTGAGCCACAGGCTCATTGGTAGATGTTGCAGGTGGTTTTGGAAGTCAAAGTTGGGCCACAATTGCTGTGTGACAGTCGTCTGTCCTTTCTTGTTTTTCTGCAAACAGAGTAGGCAATTTTCTTCAAAAGTGAGTGGATGTTCCTTCCCTGACAAGCCTTCACCAGTTATCCCTATCCTGGGCTACTGACTCCTAGTGGTGTGGTGTCAATGTCACATCTCTTGCTGTGTATTTTGAGGATGTCTTTAAAGTGTTTCTTTTGGGCTCCCCATTTCCTTTCTCCTTTGGTGAGTAGAGCATACAGCAGTTGTTTTGGTAAGCGTACATCAGGCATGCGGATACAGTGTCTGCTTCACCTCAGCTGGTGCTGGATAATCAGATGAAGATTTTGGCCTCTGTGACGACGACTGCCATTAATGCGGCAATCCTCCCACTTTATATTGAAGATCTTCCGAAGCAAGTGCTGGTGCTGATGTTCCAGGTTTTTCAGGTGTTTTCTATAGGTCACCCAAGTCTCACAGCCTTAGAGGAGAGTTGGGATTACCACCGCTTTATGAACTAAAAGTCTAGTGTGTGTTCTGATGTTGTGATTGTTGAACACCTGGGAAGACAGTCTGCCAAAGGCAAGGCTGGCACAGCGGATTCTGTGCTGAATCTCGACGTCTACATCTGCCCTCTGTGAGACATGACTGCCAAGATAGGCAAAATATTCTACTAAACTAGGAATAAAGCCATGGCAATCAGGTACACTGTGTAAACATAGTCAGAGTGAAAAGAGTAAGGGTTGCTAATTTTTTGAAACCTGGAATGATAAAATACTGTCAGGTTTATGTTTCTCAGTCATGAAAGATGCAAATGAAGATGCAAATCTGGGGTTGTATTTGTTTTACTGTGGACTATAATGTAATGGTGATGTGGTTTGTTTTATGGAAATTGTTATATCCCCAAAATATGGTCTAGGTCTATGCAGGTAAATCACTGCATGTGTCTGTCTGAGTTACAAAATTCAACTGAATAAATGCTTTTTGTAATGGCTAGCATCAACTCTACAGTGGAAGCTAGAGATGTTTTCAAATAGACATGGGCACCCTCTGGGTATATCTAGAATTAGGAATTGTTGACATTTCCATTATAAACCTCAATGATAAGACTGTTTTTAATATACCCATTAAGATCTGCTGCAGGCAGAAACCTGTCATAGGGTGCCATGGTTTTCTTCTGAAACCATAAATCCTTCTCCGATATTGAAGCCCTGGCACACTTTCTCAAAGCTTTGGATGAACCTGACCCAAGCTTACCACTTTGATAGTTTTGCATAGCTCTTGGTGTAAATGATTCTTTAAGCAAAGAGTATCCAGTGCATACTAGATGAAATGGTTGCTGTAAGCAGGCCTGCCGACAGTGGGGGGGGGGGGCAAAGGGGGAAATTGCCCAGGGGCTTGGGTGATTTAAAAGGGCCCAGGGGCCCCCAGCTGCTGCCATAGTAGTGGTGGCGGCGGCCAGGAACCCCAGGACCTTGTCAATCGTCTGGGCGGGCTGCAGGGTTCCTAGGCATGTGAGACTGCTCTGGGCCCGGCGCTTTGTGGGGGCCTCGCAGGCCAGCGTGATTGGCCAGCGCAGGCGGTCCCAGAAGTGACGTATTCATCACTTCCGTCCTGGGCCCTGGCCTCCGCCCCCATCCCCCCCGCAGGGATGGCCCTGGCCCTGAATTTTTTTCAGCGGGCCTGGCTGTAACACAGTACAGTTTTACAGGAGGCTACTTGAAGTTGGAATTCAAGATCATTGTAAATGCCAAGCCGTTGTTTAGAGAGATATTTGAAGACATTTTTTCAAAGATGTATTATGAGCTTGATTGGCAGCAGCTTTTATTTTAATAAATATTTCAAGTACATTTTGCAATGCAAGGGAAATTAAAAAAATGATAAAATAAACCAATATTACTGTACCTGCTGATCATGAATGTGTCAGATATTTGGGCTTAATTATGATCTCATGTACGCATAAATCAAGATTAACTTCATTTCTTTAAATGGAGTTTCGCCATTGTGAGACCAGGATCAGGTTCTTTGTCAGCCAGTCCTTTTTGTCCAAATGTTGGCATCTTTAATAGTCACATTTGGGCATATTCTGTTATCCTTGGTCATGTTGAAGAGGTCATTGAATGATCCTCTTGAAATTAATGGGACTACATGTAAGATAATTTTACAAATAACAATAGGTAGGGTGGTACCATGGGGCTCTTTATGACTAGAATGGGGGCCCTGTTTTCAGAATGGAGAGAGGTAAATAGTGGTGTCTCCCAGGGGTCTGTACTGAGACCAATTCTATTCAACATATTCATAAATGATCTGGGAAAAGGGGTAAACAGTGAGGCGGCAAAATTTGCAGATGATTCAAAACTACTCAAGATAGTTAAGTCCCAAGCATACTGCGAAGAGCTACAAAGGGATCTCACAAAACTGGTTTCAGAGTAGCAGCAGTGTTAGTCTGTATTCGCAAAAAGAAAAGGAGTACTTGTGGCACCTTAGAGACTAACAAATTTATTTGAGCATAAGCCTTTGTGAGCTATAGCATCTGATGAAGTGAGCTGTAGCTCACGAAAGCTTATGCTCAAATAAATTTGTTAGTCTCTTAGGTGCCACAAGTACTCCTTTTCTTTTCACAAAACTGGGTGACTGGGCAACAAATGGCAGATGAAATTCAATGTGGATAAATGCAAAGTAATGCACATTGGAAAACATAATCGCAGCTATACATATATATACATGATGAGGTGTAAATTAGGTGTTACCACACAAGAAAGAGATCTTGGAGTCATTGCGGATAGTTCTCTGACAACATCCACTCAATGTGCAGCGGCAGTCAAAAAAAGCAAACAGAATGCTGGAAATCATTAAGAAGGGGCTAGATAATAAAAATATCACATTGCTTCTGTACAAGTCCATGGTATGCCCACATCTTGAATACTGCATGCATCTCAAAAAAGGTATATTGGAATTGGAAATAGTTCAGAGAAGGGCAACAAAAATTATTAGGAGTACGGAATGGCTTCCATACGACGGGAGGTTAATAAGGCTGGGACTTTTCAGCTTGGAAAAGAGATGACTAAGGGGAGATAAGATAGAGGTCTATAAAATCATGACTGGTGTGGAGAAAGTAAATAAGGAAGTGTTGTTTACTCCTTATAAAGTCATCAAATGAAATTAATAGGTAGCAGGTTTAAAACAAACAAAAGGAAGTATTTCTTCACACAATATACAGTCAACCTGTGGAACTCGTTACCAGAGGATGTTATGATGGCCAAGACTATAACAGGGTTAAAAAAAAAAACTAGATAAGTTCATGGAGGATAATCGGTCCATCAATGGCTATTAGCCAGGATGGACATGGATGGTGTCCCTAGCCTCTATTTGCCAGAAGCTGGGAATTGGCAACAGCGGGATGGATCACTTGATGATTATCTGTTCTGTTCTTTCCCTCTGGGGTACCTGGCATTGGCCACTGCTGGAAGACCAGATACTGGGCTAAATGGAGCTTTGGTCTGACCCAGTATGGCTGTTCTTATGTTCTTATAACTAAACGAGGGCAAACTGTCACACTTACTTGAATTGTATAGTATTTTACTCTGAAAGACACCACAGTTATGTTAGTGGGGCATCTCACAAAGCAGAGTTCTACTCAGCATGAGGACTGAATCTGGACCTCTGTTAAGAACATTAGATTGAGGAGGATTCTGTCTTCCAGTCTAGAACAATAAGACCAAGGCTCCTGTATTAATATTCTCTTTATTTTAAATTTCATATTTGGAAAAAATAGTTACTCACTAAATTATTTTGTAACATTATTGCATTTATATGTAATTTGGCAGTGTTTGCAATTAATTGTTCTGTTTTATTTATGCAAATTGATTTGACCATGGAAAGGGTGAAAGTAAATGTTACATCAACCAGTTTAATTAATTTATAGAAGAATATGTATGTCAAGGTTCCTTCCCCACTCTGAACTCTAGGGTACAGATGTGGGGACCTGCATGAAAGCCACCCTAAGCTTATTCTTACCAGCTTAGGTTAAAAACTTCCTCAGGGTACAAACTTTGCCTTGTCCTTGAACCCTATGCTGCCACCACCAAGTGTATTAAACAAAGAACAGGGAAAGAGCCCACTTGGAGACATCTCCCCCGCAAAATATCCCCCCAAGCCCTACACTCCTTTTCCTGTGGAAGGCTTGATAAAAATCCTCACCAATTTGCATAGGTGAACACAGACCCAAACCCTTGGATCCAGAACAATGAAAAAGCAATCAGGTTCTTAAAAGAAGAATTTTAATTAAAGAAAAAGTAAAAGAATCACCTCTGTAAAATCAGAATGGTAAATACCTTACAGGGTAATCAGATTCAAAACATAGAGAATCCCTCTAGGCAAAACCTTAAGTTACAAAAAGATACAAAAACAGGAATATACATTCCATTTAGCACAGCTATTTTAACAGCCATTAAACAAAAGGAAATCTAACCCATTTCTAGCTAGATTACTTACTAATTTAAGGAGTTATGAAGAGCATTCCTGATCTGTTCCCGGCAAAAGCATCACACAGCCAGACAAACCCTTTGTTCCCCCCCAGCTTTGAAAGTATCTTGTCTCCTCATTGGTCATTTTGGTCAGGTGCCAGTGAGGTTATCTTAGCTTCTTAACCCTTTACAGCTGAAAGGGTTTTGCCTCTGGCCAGGAGGGATTTTATAGTTCTGTATACAGAAAGGTGGTTACCCTTCCCTTTATATTTATGACAATGTAAAATGAGCCTCACACAGTCGGGTGGTTGTCATGACATTTACAATAAAAAAACCCCCTCAATTTATATTGTTCAGGGCAAGAAATTTTAGGACTATTTCTTTCTGAAGCGCTTCTCCTATTTGGCCAAGACACTGGTGATGGGCATTATCCAAAGCCCATTAAAGTCAGTGGAAAGACTTTCATTGAGTCTTTCCACTGACTTCCATTTAATTGACAAGAGGGCTTTGAATCAGACCCTTAATCTGCAATTAGGGAAAGAAAATAGATTATAACTGTCTAAGATATGTTTACCTGCATCTCCTATGCCAGGCTCTAAATAATTCAGGGGCTACAAATTATTGTTGAAACAAGGATTAAAGGTGATTTATGTGAATAATTAGATTTACTGGATGAATTAGAGCCATTACATTAACCTATTTCAGACTGCACACATTTAATTAGTTTGTAATTCCATGGGATCAAAGAGAAGAGCCTGCATCAAGATTTATGGCATACTGATGCACTCTCACTGGCAACCTCTTATTTACTCAAGAAAAAACAGTTTGTGCCAGACCTGCATTTTGTGTGACACGTTTACTATGACTGCCAAATCTACCTGGGTTTCAATGGAGAGACTTTCCCTTCAAAATGCCCTATGTTTTAGGGGAATGTGTACTTAGTTTGAGACAGGAGAAAACGGTTCCAATTGTTTCCTCGTCCACTGACTGGTATTTTCCTGTGCTTTTCACTTACCCTTATTAGAGCTTGTCTACATTGCATGTTATTGTGCAGCAAGCCAAAGAGTGAATCTACAGCACAGTGAAAATCCTGGAGTAAGCCAAGCTGCACTCTGGGACTTTCACTGTGCTATAGCAGTGTCCCCAGGGGATATTACAGGGTTTACAGTTTGTTCAATGGCTCTTAGCAGCTCCACTATACAAATTGTTCCAGCACCCCTGGACACAGGACACCAAGTAGCTGTGATGTTGCTGGGGAAAGGATCCATTTCTAACAGAAGAAACAAGAGGAAAAACTAATGGTAGCAAAGGAGGGAATGAAAATATTAGAGTAGTGGGTCAAGCTGTAAATTAATCAAACTTACTGAACTTTATGGGTCAAACTTGATATAAACCCACAAAAGTAAGGAAATAATTTAGAGGTAAGGGTCTGGCTGAAATTGCTGAGGTCACCTCAAATTTAAAGCAGGAATCTACAAATTTTGTTGCCACGTTTACAGTGACTTGCCATTTTCTTTTACCTTGTTCTGGAAATCTCTGTATTATTATTGTGGTGAGTGGAGGTGGTTCATGGTGTTGGGGTTGTTGTTAAATAAATAATAGGCTTGATTAATAATTATATAACCGTACTGTCCCAAATGTGCTAGGCATTATACAAGCATATCAAACTCTAAAGGCAGGAACTCTCTTCTATGTTCTTAGTCTCTAATCCAGTGTCCATGAAGTCATATAGATGTGGGTAGAGAGGAGTCCAATGCTAAATGAGCTGAGGATGCAGAAAAAAAGAGGAGGAATGTTGATAGTCTCTCAGCTTCATGAGCCAGTAACTCAGTTTCCAAAGAGATAAACTGCTAGTCTGTTATGTTCCAGTGTATCCCGTTAATAACACTTAGGACTCTTATAGAATCTTTCATCTATAAAATGAAAGGGTCTCCACATAATGTACAAATATTAACTATGCTTCACAATTTCCCTGAAAGACTAGGTAAAAATAAATACTGATTATTATACTATGATGGGTAAATCAAATCACATTTGCTCAAAGTCGCACAGTAATTCAGTTGTTCAGGAAGAGAACTCAGAGCAGAGGACTGGGAATCAGTTTTCCTGATCACATCTAGACTCTCCTTCAGTCAAGGACATTAATGACTGCAGAGAAAACTGTGAGTACAGTTACCTTTAGTGTGTTTGAAATTAATCAGAGAATCTATTTTTAAAACCGTTTAGCTTTAACCCACTGGTCTGAAGACAAATGTCTGTCTTTCTGCCATTATTCCAACTATTGCAGTCTCAGCTTTTTGTGGATGAAAACCACTCTTATATTCAAAGATAAAAATGAACTGGGAGGATTGTAAATTAATTCCTTTCCCCCCACAGATTTTGTTTCCTTTGTCTGTAATGCTGTAACTGCCACCTACAGAGCATTGCCAGAATTTGTCCTTACCGTGACGTTCTTTGTTAAAATTCTTATTTATAACTTAAATCACTTTTATTGCAATCATTGTTTCTTCTTTCTTCTTAAATCTTATTCTGAATATCAGAGAGTCTAGATCAGTTTCATCAGATTCCCTTCTCACTCCAAGTAGTCTTTTATAAGCCCTATTTTCTCTTGCCTTCCCTAGGTTCACATCCATCTCTGGAAAAGTTGGTGAAAGTTTTGGGCAATTTTGAGTTACTCCATAGATTTTTGTTCAACATCTTTATTAATGATCTGGATGATGGGATTAATTGCATCCTCAGCAAGTTCGCAGATGACACTAAACTGGGGGGAGAGGTATATACGATGGAGGGTAGGGATAGGGTCCAGAGTGACCTACACAAATTGGAGGATTGGGCCAAAGGAAATCTGATGAGGTTCAATAAGCACAAGTGCAGAGTTGTTCACTTAGGAAGGAAGAATCCCATGCATCACTACTGGCTGGAGACCAACTGGCCAAGCAGCAGTTCTGCAGAAAAGGACCTGGGGATTACAGTGGACGAGAAGCTGGATATGAGTGAGCAGTGTGCCCTTGTTGCCAAGAAGGCCAATGGTATATTGGACTGTATTAGTAGGAGCATGGCTAGCAGATCTAGGAAAGTGATTATTCCCTTCTATTTGGCACTGGTGAGGCCACACCTGGAGTATTGCACCCAGTTTTGCTCCCCTCCCCACTACAGAAGAGATGTGGACAAATTGGAGAGAGTCCAGTGGAGGACAACGAAAATGATTAGGGGGTGGGGCACATGACTTATGAGGAGCAGCTGAGGGAACTGGGGTTATTTAGTCTACAGAAGAGAAGAGTGAGGGGGGATTTGATAGCAGCCTTCAACTACCTGAAGGGAGGTTTGAAAGAGGATGGAGTTAGGCTGTTCTCTGTGGTGGCAGATGACACAACAAGAAGCAATGGTCTCAAGTTGCAGTGGGGGAGATCTAGGTTGGACATTAGGAAACACTATTTCATTAGGAGTGTGGTGAAACACTGGAATGGGTTACCTATGGAGATTTTTAAGGCCTGGCTTGACAAAGTGGTGGCTACCAAGATAAGGGAAATTTCACTGCCGATGACAATTTGTGGGAGAACAGGGGCAACTTGTGATGGTGGAGCATCTTAGTTTTCCCAATGTTGAGGGAAAGTCCCAGGCTATGATAGGCACCTGAGAAGAGATCTAGAGTGAGCACATAATGCTCATCTTAGTCTCTGGATCAGTGGTCTCCAATTTGGGCCATGGGTCACTTGTTTTTTATATATTAATTTGTCCTTCTGTGTCATCTGTCATTCCACATACCCAGTTATATATTTACCTGAACTTTCATAACTTGTTTTTCATTCTCCATTCTATATTACAAATAATTAATATTACATCAGCACAACTCAGTTCTCCTTTCACCATTCACTGTCATGAACTACTAACATTAAACCAATAAAATGTAGCCTTTGTATTTAGCATGATCAGTTTTCCACCTTTTAGCACATAGTTCAACACACGTAAAGCATCTTAAAATAATCATTAACGTAAACTTTATTTTTCTTATTAGAGTAGGAAACTTATGGGAAATACCATGTCCTAATGTCAGCATATTCTTATCTGGGTTTTCAAGGAACTTTTGCTCAAAGCTTAGCATCGGTGTTTAAAAATCATTAGAAAGTTTTGTCAGCAATTTTGCCTGTTGCATTTTGAAGTGCTGAGTCAGTTAGGACATAGGTGCTTTCGCAGTTCCCCAACTCAACAGTCTTGGGAATAAAATATTTTCAAGGGCGTAGTCATCATTTTGCATGACAAAGTATGATGGCATATTCCAATGCCTGTTTTCTTTCTGCCTCTTGCCAATCCTTTAGTATACACCATATTTTACATCATATTTATAAGCATTGCTATAACTATTCATACTTGTATCCATAACAATATCTTAAAACTGGAATGCTACAATTAGATGTTACCCAACTGTATTTATTTGATCCCACCAGCTGACTGGTTTTATACTTGTTCCATTTGATTATTTACTATATTCAATTTTTCTCAGATATGAGCTGGGTGATTTGTATTTTGTTTTAATAAAGACTTTAGGTGTAGGTTTAATTTAGTACTAGGCATGGGTTGGGGTTGGGGAGCAACTGCATAGCCTCAAAACAAGAGCTTGGTTGACTTTTTATTAGTACTGGTTCAACAAATTTGGGTGTAGGTATTATTTTGACTGATCCAATTATTATTTCAAATTTAAGGATAAAACATCAAGTAGACTGATTAACTGGGAACATTATCCTCTGCCCACAATTGTGTTTTGTTATTTGACCGAACAAATTCTGCATTTTCCACATATGTGGCATCCATTCCAGGTACTCAGCCATACTGGCAATCAAGATACGACCTTTCTTGGGATCCATAGGGCATCACTTTGTACAATATTTGCTGCAAATATAAAACAGTGGTTGCAACAATAATCTATATGGTCATATTTTAATCAGATAATGTCACCGGGAGGCATTGACCCCACAAATTGGGAAGAGTTAGCTGGCAATAGACTGCAATGGCGTCACATCATACATCAAGCCTGAGCCAGTTTTGAAGAGAATCGCCTTGCTCAAGAGGCTGAGAAATGGCAGAAGAGGAGGAAAAGGGTACAGCATCTTGGGCAGCAGTTGTGCTCTCTCCAAACAACCACTTGTTACATATGTGGAGAAACCTGTAAAGCACAAATTGGACTCCTCAGCCATCTTAAGTCTCATCAATTACTTTTCCCTCTGGCAGATATCATCCTTGTATTGAGGGGTAGCCGACGATGATGTGTCCTGGGACTCTGGAACTTGGTAACCTGGGCCCCCTACCTTATTTATCTTATTGTGTGTCATACATAGTGACAATGATACTGTCTGGAAAATATATAAATAACGGTGAAAAATTTATTAAGCTAAATTGAGTGGACTTGTACCTCGGTTTCCTATCTTACAGGGTAATGCTGTTCTATAATTCAGCAAAGTAGTCCATCTGGGACCTGATTCAAAGCTCACTGAAATCAGTGGAAAGACTGTCAGGGGCATTGGATCTGGGCTTTTATCTAGGAGTACTGGGGATGAGCATTCCCTAGAAGTATAACAAATTTGAGGGTCAAATACCATTTCCTTCCATTGCTATCTTACTATCATTGCATTCATTGCACATCCCCGTTCACAGGGGTCGTGAGAGAATCTCACTTCCCCTCCATGCAGCATTGAACAATTTGTCAGATCCCTTTAGTGGCCAGTCTCGGAGAGAGTTTGCTAGACCTATTGTCTGTTCCAGTATGGCAATTTCCAACTTCCTTTATCAGTTACTTACTACTTCACAGTATTCTTATGGACAGTAATGTGTATTGGAAACAGATTAAAGAAAACCACTTTTATTAAATAAAAATAATGAGCTAGATGATGGCAGCAGTTTGAAACTGTAGTGGTTGCCCTTGCATAGCAGTTCTTGCAGAACAAATTGCTGGTTGAAACACAACAGAGCTGTTGGAGATGCAAAGTATTTTTATTTTTCTTGGGCACTCTTTCAAAGCGTGCCTGCGGTTGAAGCTTTGTGGGCACTGTGCCTGTGAAAAAAGTTTTGGGTTGGTTTTTTTTTCATTCTAAGATTAGTGTTGCTGGGGAGGTTTTTTTTTTTGGTTGTTGTTGTTTTTTTAAAAGCTAATCAATCAGACGTGAACCGGATGGCTCGGGGAGTGCTAATGAGCTACAGAGCCTTTCATCTCTAAATTCTGAGTTAAAATTCACCCCTACTTTGGAACGAAAGTTGTTGCTGTCTGTGTGATAGCTTGTGTCCAATGTGTTGTGTATCATATATGTTGGCTTGTCTCTATCCTGTCTGTTTTTTGGTAGAAACACAGGCAGCCAGAACTTGGAGAGTGCTCTAAGAAAGTATGCTTGCTGGCTAAACTGGAGGGAAAAAGAGGCATACACAAATGTTAGATAATGCCACAGTCACACAGGACTTCCCAAAATGCTGACAGAAATACCACTTCAGAACCTTCAGTTATAAATCATTATAATCAATTCTCTGATTCCCTGATGAAAATCCATGAAATCGTGAGTGCCTCACAAAGGCTTCCAGCTTTACTCTTTCAAAGAGATCTTTAGTCCCTGTTAACATACAGCACCCAGAAGTTACCTCTAGGGGCTTTTCTGTTTTTTCTGCTCAAAATGACAGGCATCCAGCTGCCATATTTTGGCCTCTGATGTAACGCTCTAATTGCTGATCTAATTGCTCTTGCACTTTCTTTGTTCATAAATCCCCTCCACTGGGTAATGAAAGGTTGGAATTTGTATGTTAATAAGGCAGGCAGTACAAAAATGATGTAATGATTGAACATGCATTCTTCATAGTAAGAAGTGAAGTCAAATCTGTGTTACCCAGCGATTGCGAATGACACCCGTTCCCATTGAGCCTGCCTCTTTAAGGTGCTGAGGGCTTGCAGTGGGGGACTGGGCATCAATAGCTCTCACTGAAGAGTTGACTCTTTGAAGGTTAGCCCTTCCTCCAGTCAGTAGTGCACTCACTGTCACTTCAAAGCCTGCAAAGTTCCTTAGGCCAGGGGTCCTCAACCTTTTTCTTTCTGAGGCCCCCCCCCAACGTGCTATAAAAACGCCATGGCCCACATGTGCCACAACTGTTTTTCTGCATGTAAAAGTCAGGCTGGCAGTAGGAGGTAGCTAGCAGGGCAACTACCCAGGGCCTCATGCCACATGGGGCCCTGCGAAACTAAGCTGCTTAGGCTTCAGCTTGAGGCCCAGTTGGCAGGGCTTGGGCTGGTAGGCCTTTGGCTTTCTACCCTGGGCCCAATAAGTCTTAATGCTAGCCCTGCTTGGCAGACTCCCTGAAACCTGCTTGCTCCCCCTCAGGGGGCCTCAGAGACTGGTTGAGAACTGCCGCCTTAGGCAACTAATTTATCCATGTTGTCACATTTTGGCTGGGAGTTGTTTGCATCTCTTGAGAAATTAAGAATAACAATATGTTGTTTAATTTAATCATTTTCTTCTGCAGACAGCCATGTGTGTTATATGAATCAATGGAACACAGTAGGCCACAACACAAATCTAAAGGACTTGACTCGGATGCTAAAATACACAAGTAGCACAAAGGGACAGAAAGCTTGCAGATGCAGCAGTGTTCATTAACTGGGACTCCTGGCTGCACAAATTTATTTTCAGAGTTTGATATGTCTGAAACAACCAAGTCTCAATTCTGTTTTTTCTACTCTGGATTGATGCTGTGAGCCTTTGCTTTTCTCCAAGTTCAATTATCATTGTGTATCAGATTCACCTCTAATGTACAGCCAGTTGTGACCACTCCAAGAGTTCACAGATGTCTGGATTGGGTTTTTGGTTCAGGTCTGTTTAGTATGTTTACTGATAAGGTTACTTGTATTTTGGGAAGAAGAGAGTTGTTTAAAACATAAAAAAATGCATATTAAATTGGAAAGTAATGGCAAATTCCACTTCCAAAAGTGTGGGGGGAGGCGCTCTTTTTGTCACACACATGGATTTGAAACCAGAGCAGTTCTAAATTATACTCTTTCTTAATATATACAGAATAATTAAAAGTAAGTGAAAACAAAGTCCTACTGCTCCTTGTTTTGTTTGTAGACACGGGCTATGTGTGAGAAGCTGTTTTTCCCCCTCAGTTGCTTTGATAAAGAGCAGGCTGCATTAACTAGAAACTAATTTGCTTGTGCATCACTGGCACTAGTTGAAAACAAGCCTCTGTGAACACTGTGGCTGCTGTTAAGGTATGCAAACAGTATTAGCTTGGTGATGTGTCTCAGGGTGATTTGTTTGGTTTTTTTTCTGGCAGTGGTGGTATTACTCTGGGTTTTTGATTTTCTTCCTGCCTATCTTTCGAGGTATTTTCATGGCCCCTATCATAAAAATATCTGAACACCTCCTTAGTTTTGTGTGTGAGTTCTAACCAATGGGCAAAAGACAGATTGTATTACATAAAGATAGAACCTGACAGGGTATTGTATTAAATATGGAAATAAGTTAAACATGTTACACAAGTGTCATTCAGTTCCACAGTGTGCATAGACTGCACACTTAGAATCACAGAATATCAGGGTTGGAAGGGACCTCTGGAGGTCATCTAGTCCAACCCCCTGCTCAAAACAGGACCAATCCCCAACTAAATCATCCCAGCCAGGGCTTTGTCAAGCCTGACCTTAATAACTTCTAAGGAAGGAGACTCAACCACCTCCCTAGGTAACGCATTCCAGTGTTTCACCACCCTCCTAATGAAAAAGTTTTTCCTAATATCCAACCTAAACCTCCCCCACTGCAACTTGAGACCGTTAGTCCTTGTTCTGTCATCTGCTACCACTGAGAACAGTCTAGATCCATCCTCTTTGAAACCCCCTTTCAGGTAGTTGAAAGCAGCTATCAAATCCCCCCTCATTCTCCTCTTCTGCAGACTAAATAATCCCAGTTCCCTCAGCCTCTCTCATAAATCATGTGCTCCTGCCCCCTAATCATTTTTGTCACCCTTCGCTGGACTCTTTCCAATTTTTTCACATCCTTCTTGTAGTGTGGGGCCCAAAACTGGACACAGTACTCCAGATGAGGCCTCACCAATGCCAAATAGAGGGGATTGATCACGTCCCTCGATCTGCTGGCAATGCTCCTACTTGTACAGCCTAAAATGCTGTTAGCCTTCTTGGCAAGAAGAGCACACCGTTGACTCATATCCAGCTTCTCAACCACTGTAACCCCTAGGTCCTTTTCTGCAGAACTGCTGCCTACCTGCTCGGTCCCTAGTCTGTAGCAGTGCATGAGATTCTTCCATCCTAAGTGCAGGACTCTGCACTTGTCCTTGCTGAACCTCATCAGATTTTTTTTGGCCCAATCCTCTAACTTGTCTAGGTCCCTCTGTATCCAATCCCTACCTTCCAGCGTATCTATCTCTCCTCCCAGTTTAGTGTCATCTGCAAACTTGCTGAGGGTGCAATCCACGCCATCCTCCAGATCATTAATGAAGATATTGAACAAAACCGGCCCCAGGACCAACCCTTGGGGCACTCTGCTTGATACCGGCTGCCAAATAGACATGGAGCCATTGATCACTACCCGTTGAGCCCAATGATTTAGCCAGCTTTCTATTCACTTATAGTCTATTCATCCAGCCCGTACTTCTTTAACTTGCTGGCAAGACTTCTGTGGGAGACTGTATCAAAAGCTTTTGCTGAAGTCCAGGAATAACAAGTCCACTGCTTTCCCCTCATCCACAGAGCCAGTTATCTCATCACAGAAGGCAGTTAGGTTAGTCAGGCATGACTTGCCCTTGGTGAATCCATGCTTTCCTCACTTTCCTCTCCATTTCTTTATGCCATGTACTTGCAACATCAACACATGTCCTCATAGTCAAAGTTCAATTACTGTAACTTCCTCTACCCATCGCTGCTCTATCATGTACAACACATTCAAAATGTAGAGGCTGGCTCTCACTGCTGTGATCACAGTAAGACTTCTTTCCATTGGCTGCCTCTGAAGTGGAGGATTGGTTGTTAAGATGGCTCTATTGCTATTTAAAGCCCTTGTTGGTGCAGCTCCTGCCTACGTCAGAAACCACCTCCATGGGCCTCAGATACCTTCCAAGGTGGTGAGTCCCATCATGTGGCCATAGAGTGACCACATAGCAAGTGTGAAAAATCAAGATGGGGTGGAGGGTAATAGGTGCCAATATAAGTAAAAGCCCCGAATATTGGGACTGTCCTTATAAGATTGGCATATCTGGTCACCCAATGTGGCCGTGAGGTAGTAAGCAATGGGTCTTAAATTGAAGTTAATCCACTTTGAAACCTTTCATTTAATCTCTTCCCACTTCTTTAAAAAAATGCTCTTAATTTGCAAACTTTTTAGCTTGGCCACTCTTGCCCCTGTATTTTACCTTTTCCATCCCCCTTTATCTTTTCTTTCACTCTGGATTGTTGAAGTTTTAAAGGGGTGGTATCACTTGTGCTGTTTTTAACGGTCATTACTTAGGGTGTAAATGCCAACTGCTGTGGTGGGAGCTGGAGGGCAAAATAAATAAATAAATAAATAAAAATAAAGGTCTTTCACCACCACTGTGTAATTCTGGTCATAATTAAGACAGTGGAACTCTATTGCTTTCAGTGGATTTACATGGATGTGAAACTGGAATAATGTAGTGTTGAATCAGGTCCAGATTGTATTCAATCTGTGATCTGCAAACATGGTCCATGGATATAAAGTGGATATCCACAGATTTGCAGTGCTCTATATTTTAGACTTCACTTTAACACTAGTTATCGAAAACATTCATAATAAAAGCCAAAATAATTTCAAAAATACTTTTGATTTTAGAATTTCATTATAAATCCTAACTTGGACCACATTTTCAGAGGCTTCCTAACTTTGGCAGCATCATTGCAGTGAATCTAGATTTGTTCATTGTTATGGACGGAAAGCACACAAAATTAGATTTTTGTCATGATGTTGAATCCAGGCAAAATTTAACCTAAAGCTGGTAATGAAGCCAAACTGAGGCTTTCTGTCCCTTACACCTCACCCACCCAATCCTCTCCCTCGCTCATTTGTGGATTCTGGACCTTTGGAGTGTCTTACATGGGGTCCCAGGTATGGTAGGACAGTAGTCAAGAAACAAATGATGGCTGCAAGCCAACCTTGCATGTGGAAGAGGTGAAATTTGCAAATTTCAGTCATATTTTCCTGTTTTTAAACATTTTTCTCTCCTCTGTGGCTATATGAAAGCCCCACACGAACAGGGACAATAACTAACAGACAATACAGGAGAATTGGTGAGACTAGCTATATGGAAAATGCTGTCAAGTGCACAAAATATAAATTGAGATCAGAGAGAGAGAAATCCCTATGTCTTCATGTAGAATCATCTTTGGTGTTACTTGTAACAACAGTAGGTTAAAAATGTTTCAGACAGGTGTGTTTTCTAGTAGATACTTTTAATACTAGGAATTTTAGTTAATTTTTTTTGTAAAGCACAGTTTGGGTTGCATCTCCCTCTCATGAGCCAAGTCTGCTATCATGATTGATGTACCTCCACATTTGCATCCACAATCTTTCATAGATTCCAAGGCCAGAAGGAACTACTCTGATCACCTAGTTTCAAGTCTGATCTCCTGTGTAACACAAGCCATAGAATGATTCCCAGTTTACAGTTAGATTTTGAGAGCTATCATTTAGCCAGTTTTTAATCTATTTCAGGTGTTCATTGTTAATTTTGTATTGTTCTAGCTTTTCAACCAAAATGTCATGTGGTACCAAGCCAAATGCCTTACAGAAATCTAAGCGTATTGCATCAACACTATTACTTTTATCAACCAAATGTGTAATCTCAACCAAAAAAAATAAAGTTAATTTGACACAGGACCTGCTAATTTTAAAAGGTCTAATTTAACATCCTCTTGTGGAATGGAAGGATTGTTATCCTATGATATGACTACATCATACATGCACAACCCACCAAATACTATGTCTAAGACACTGGCCACTGTGTTATCTGGGTCCAGGAGTACAATTAAAAGTAGCATTGTACTTGACCCAGGGGTCTAATCTGTCATGTTAATTTTTTTTCTCTTCATCCTTGTCATGGTGCTGCTTTTCTTCCCCTTTCCCCATCCTTTCTTTCATGAACTGGTGATGGGGGAATATCACTAGTAAGGGAGGAGCTTATTGAAGAGGTGAATTTTGCATTTAGATCTGAATGCTGTGAAACTGTTACTGGATCTGGTGTAAAGGTGAAAGGTGCTGCATATGGAAAGCTTTTCTTTATCCATGGAACAGATTACAATGTGGTGTTTTAAGCTTCTCCACATTGTCCTCTGACTTGGAAAGATGATCTCTAGGGTTGAGTTAATCAGATAAATCTATGGTAACTATCTAGTGACAGTTGGCAAATGCTAAATTCTTAATGGCTTCTTTTGTAGACTATTGTCTCCTTGGTCAAAATGAGATTTTTAACTAGGCTGCCAATCATGTTACAAAGGTACTTGTCCGGAAGGCTCTGGACTGAGACCACTAACACATATCCTATATGTCACCAAATAGCCAGCAGAAAGTAAAAATAAAAATAAAAAAAACCCTACTTCCATTAATGTGCAGAACTATTTTTACGCTAGCATCCTAGAGTTGTAAGTACTCAGTTTCCTAAGCCATCTGATTCCCATGAATCATGTTTAACTTTAGCTTCATTCCAAACTGAGACTGGTTTAGGCATTATGGGTAGAATTATTGTTTGCAAAATGAAAAATGGCAAAAAAATGACAGTTAGAAATGTAAATAAAAGAAAGTAAAAATAAAAATATACTTGTTTAAAACACTGACAAATAGATATGTATATTTTAGCAGACATAGAGATACATATTGTAAACATAATATTTCAAGTTTTTTCTCCCTACCTATAGATAATAATGAAATATTTTAAATTACTTTCTGATTCTCTTACGTAGTTCTCAGTACTGTAGGAACTCATCTGTAACTGAAGAATGAATACAAGAAAATTCGGAAGATATACATTTCTGTCTAGTCTCTGCAGGCAAATATTACAGGAAAATAACTTGCATCTGCTTCGCTTGCATTCCAATTCACAGTTTAAAGCAGCTAACCTCAGAATTCAGTTCTGTTTCGCAAGGATTAAAATGGTTTTAACAAGGCCATTTTTACCTAATTGGGATTGACATTTAAGGCAAGCATGCTGGAAAAAAAGGCAGCAGAGAAGATAAACCCAGCCAAATACTAGAGTCCTGACATTACTTTTGGAAAAAATAATAGGGCTGATTGTCATTCAGCCTCTCAAGCTAATCTGTGATTTAATTGCTTCCTAAGAGCTTTATTCTTGTATGGAGAGTCACAGTCAAAGCCAAACTACAAATAGGGCTACTATAGAACTAACCTGATGGAGAGTTTGGGGTATTGCTCTGTTACCAGACTGCTAGACTTTTGTTTGCACCTATTTAATCATTCCAGCATCACACTTTTAGTTAAACATTTAATGAAAACTAAGATTAATTTATGTTGGAAAATCCCATTATGAATGCAAAAATGCATGTTTGAATTCTCCTATCCCTTTTTAAAAAATTGTAGCTTAATAGTTCTTTGTAATTTGTTTTTTCATTTACAGAGTAGTATGGGCTCCGCCTGCTGGCTAAATTAAGAAATGCAAATTCCCAGAATTGATAACTAAAAATCGTGTAGTGTTTTCAACTGAAACCTTGTTTATTTTTGTTAGCAAAACTGGTATAAAGCATCTATTTTTTTTAAATCAAGTGGTGACTATTTTTCTAAATCTAAAAGCAATACACATTTCCAAACACAGGATATCATGCATCAGTGCCCTGTAAATGCTTCTAACAAGAAATGTAAAAAAAAAAAGCCTCCTAATAAAGAAGCAGTATATCATAATCAGTACTTCAATTTGATAAAATTGTGGTTACAGGTAGATTTAAATGTTAAGAGTTCAAAGTGCATTCTCTAACTCCTTGCTGTTGGTTTATCCCTTGTCTTTCCTCGCTCCTTTTGCCTTCCTTCCTATCTTCTATGTGTTTCTGTATTACTGTGGTGTTTTGACACTTTTTTCTGTAATTAGTTTTATGTCAGCTTATAACTATAGGCATGTAGAGAGGTATAAACAGTGTGTGGATTTGGTCTAGTGCAGCAGCAGCCAAGCAATTAACCATTTGATGGTGTCCAGAAATATATTTATGCTGGCAAAATAATTAATGTCAAAGTTCTAACTTTGCATTGGATTTTTATGCAGCTGGGTGATTAACATTGAAACTCAAACTCAGCCCTAGAAAGTGTGCCTATTCACATCAGGGATGAATTTGTGCAATTGATTTGTATAGGAAGATTTGTGGGTATGAGCAGTTTGAATTTAAAAAAATGTTAATTATAACTGTTGTTATAACTATACCAATTTTGCTTTTTGTATGGAAGAATAAATTATCATTTTTTCCTAAGCACAAAATGATAGGATCTAAAACATTTCACAAGTACAAAAAATGTTGTTAGGAAAAAGTTTAGCCACATAAAGGTATGCAACAGAGATACTCAACTTCCTCAGAAGACAGGTTACTATTCAATGATCTGGTTAAATCTTGCTTAGGTAGTGAAAATCTGGCCACTTTAACATCTGGCTTTCACATATGGGAGGTCTCAGTGCTGCTGTAATTGCCTGATTAAATATGGCTATTTAGGGCCAAATTTTCCAAAATGGCCTCTAAACTTGGACTTGCCAAAGAACAAATTTGCATGTGTCAGTGGTATCTGAGCACGCAAACCAGGTTACATCTGTCAAATTAATGTGTGCAATTTTAGCCACTTAGTCGACAAGAGAGGCAAGGTCTCAGAAAGCATTCTATTATGGGTTTTTTAATTCTGAATCAAGGCTGCAATTATAATCTGCATAAGGATCCTCAGAATACAATAGTTCTATAGGCTATTGGGGAAGGGAGATGAGGAAAGAGCCACTCAGAAGAATACATGGTTAGGGTCTCCTCTCTCTTCTGTTCACCAATGTGTTCCGCTATGCTTTAGCATCTTTTGGAAATCAGCAGAATGTATAGAAACTGGTCCATTATAACAAGCAGTTAATACCTCAAATTACAGTAGAATGCATAGATCTTCTCTGTTTGGCAGTTAGAGATACTCTGCAGATCTTTTTGGAGGTTACACATAGCTCATATTGCCCACTTCTGCCTCCTTGAGTTATATTGTATACCACCTTACTACACAACTAATCCAATTTATTTTAATGGTACTACTCAGCATAAGTGAGGGTTGCAGAACTTAGCTCGTAGATAGTTCTAATATAATGTAAGATATTATGTAACTTAAAACATTACAACATTACACACCATAGGAAGCAGTGCGGCCTAGTGGGTAGAACACTGGACTGGGACCCAGGAAACATGGGTTACATTCCTGTCTCTGACCCAAGCCAGCAGCATGATTTTGGGCAAGTCATTTCCTTGCTTTGTGCCTCAGTCTTCCCCATCTGTAAAATGGAGATATTGACCACCTTTGCAATGTGATTTGAGATTTAACAATAAAAAGCACTATAGAAGAGCTAGGCATTAATAATACTATTTCTAAAGATATGACATTTGATGGCTCCTATTGGCCTGGCACTGCTTCATTTTTTCCACAAACATCAGAGCCTCTGCCATTGTTGCCACATGTTCCCAAGCTGTTCTGAGTCAGTTTTTCCACAGGCATAAAAAACAAATTCTTTTGTTGTTCTTAAATTTAAGAAGGATTAGGACTCCAATTTTATTCATCTGCTTTGAAATGTGAGCAAAATAGTCATTAGAATAATTATAGAATTTCTCAAAAGAAAAGGAGTACTTGTGGCACCTTAGAGACTAACAAATTTTAGAATTTCTGTATTTAGAAAAAACTGTCATGTAAATAATACCACTACTTAATATTAATGGCTTTTTGGCTCCTCTATTCATTTGTCAATTAATTTTATATTGCTATCAAAGCATGAACAGAACAAATACAATGTTCAAACGTGTGGTTTTTTTAAATACAGAAAATGAGTATTGCTAGAACTGTTTGTTAACATTTGAAAGCAGAGCCATTACAAATAGAAATTACTTTTCCTTGGGTGGCATGGGTAGTGGCTTTTCTTTTTCATTTTTAATTTGGCATTGGTCACTTTATCCAATTCTAATATATATTTTCTGGGAGGGGAGAGCAGAACTGCACACAGTATTAAAGATGTGAACGTACCATGGATTTATAAAGGGGCAGTATGATATTTTCTGTCGTATCTATCCCTTTCATAATGATATCCTAACATTCTGTTCGTTTTTTTGACTGCCACTACACATTGAGTGGATGTTTTCAGAGAACTATTCACAGTGAGTCTAATAGCTTTCTTGAGTGGTAACAGCTAGTTTAAAACCCATCAATTTGTATGTATAGTTGGGATTTTATTTTCTTTGTACTTGGCAATATTGCCATTTTGTTGCCCAGTCACCCAGTTTTGTGAGATCTTTTTTGTAACTCTTCACAGCCAGCTTTGGACTTAACCAACTTGAGTGATTTTGTATTGTCTGCAAATTTTGCCAACACATTATTCACTCCTTTTTCCAGATCATTTATGAATATGCTGAACAGCACAAGGCCCAGTACAGATCCTTGGGGGACCCCACTACTTACCTCTCTCCCTTGGGATTGGTAATTGTCAGAAGAATGTCACTCATCCAAAACAAAACAATCAATCAAAATCATCCCTTTGGCAAATCAGCTTCATTGTTTTGCTGCTTCCAGCTGTGGCAGTTCAGTACAGGCTCTGGATAGTCACAGGAACATCCTCATATATATCAGCATAAAAGACTCTGCTGTTTAGGCAGCAGGATGGCCAGTTGTGAGTAGAAGCTTTTAATTACATGAAGAATGCTTTTATTTTGATTTTCTTGCTTTAGCGCAGTTCTAGTGCCAAGGGCAGGAAGAATGTTACCTGTTTTTTAAACACCTTCTCCGCTGTCCTTAAACTGCCAGCCCTAATAACAATCCAGTTGAAAATCTTCAACTGGTTTCATTTGGCCAGCATCCTTTTGGAACAGAGCAACAGATCTATTAATTGTCTAGTTTCTGAAGCTTTTGGTTTTCCAATAGCAATCAGCAGAGAACAGTGAAAGGATTTTAAAGAAGTTTGGATATGCTTTCATTGATGAACATTTGATCAGTTATTTTCTAGAAATCCATACCAATAGGAGATGTTTTCAAGCTTCTGCATCTATTCAGAAGTACCTCTTTCAAAATGTGACCTGGCATACAGAACTGAACAGCAGTACTCAACGCTGTGTGCCATCAGGTTTCTGCTTTGTGGGAGGGAGCAAATCACGAGCAGCTCAAAAGTAGAGCTGGTTGGGAAAACTTTCACAGAACCATTTTCTGATGGAAAATGAAATTCTGGCTAAACCACACTGCTACACAGAATCCTGTTTTTTCCAAAATTTCATTTTGAAGTCAAAAAGGGAAAAAGTTCAAATACCATTGAAACATCCCATTTTGACATTTTTGGAAAGGAACATTTTGATTTCTGGTTTTGAAATGCTTTTTGTTTTGAAATTTTTGAAATTGAGTTATAAAATAAAAAATCTAAATCAAAAAAAAAATTTTAAAAAATTCAAAATGAATTTTTTTCAGAATTTTCCTTCAGATAAATTTTAAATTTGAGGGTTTTGTTCTGATTTGAAATGGAGCCACATTTTTAAATGATAAAGTCCTTAATGAAATGATACTTCTGTCTTCTGCACAGCTCTACTCAAAGCACTGAATAGTAATCAATGATGTCTGCAGTGAATGAGGTCTTTCAGGTCACTGTGATTAAGTATCAGAGTAGCAGCTGTGTTAGTCTGTATTCGCAAAAAGAAAAGGAGTACTTGTGGCACCTTAGAGACTAACAAATTTATTTGAGCATAAGCTTTCGTGAGCTACAGGTCACTTCATTGGATGCATTCAGTGGAAAATTAAGTAGTTAGTATTATGTAATGTTTAATCTTCAAAGAATAATTTATGCCTCACAATACCCCCATTTCTCCTGAGGTAGGTAAATTCTGTACTGTTATCTCCCTTTTATTTCAGTGAAATACTGGCTTGACTTATCTAAATGAGTTGGCTGAGGTTACAAAGGGGTGTCTGTGTCATAGCTGGGATTAGAATACAGTTCTTGGCTCTTGGCTTCAAACAGTTCGACTTCACCCCAATCAGAGGACCTCCTTCAGCTCAGTTGATGGTTTGTTTTGTTCCATGTCAATGTGTCTGTGTTCACCTCAGCTGTACTTAATATCTGTTTATTGTTGAGCAGTAATAGTTGAAATGTTTGTGTACCGTATTTTTATAGTTTGGGTTTATACAATAAGTTGGATCCCATTTGATAGACACAGTAGGTAAATTCAGTAAAACTGTGTACTGCAGTATTTCTGACTCTACAGGTGTAGAGAATACCAAAAAGACTTTGGAACAAGTAGATGCCATGGTAAAAAAAAAAGTCTGTTTTTTAATAAAGCTTATTGTATGTGTGTATTGGCCGTATTTCATGTAGCAGTGCATATGTCTTACTTCTCTAAATCAGGTCTTGACTTCTTTTCCTCCTTTGTAAAAACAGACATGCATCATTCCAAAAGTGCTTAATTAGAAGCTATTTGCAAAAGAAAAAAGAAAACAAGGTTGTCCTGTACAGCTTTGTTTGATATAGAACATGGCTTTTGGAGCGATTATACACATAATCAGCAGGGATACACATTCCGCAGCTATTTCCTGAGGACAAAGTTGGCAGGTTATTGCATAGTCGCTCCTTTTTGTTTTATATTCTTCAGCTATATGTATGTTTTTAACTATCCATAAGATTTTTCAGTCCGTGAAGTAATTTCCAGTTGCAGATGGTTTGTAGATTCATAAATAAACCATTTTTGTCTTGGACTTTTATAAGTAATTTTAAGAAACAATATTGGTAGCGAATAACCAGCCAATATCTTACTAAATCCTCACATTCTCCAAATTTATGCTGCTTTGTTCTGAAAGTTGCATCACAGTCTGTTCTGCATCATACTAGAGACAAGGTGGCTGAGGTGATATCTTTTATTGGACCAACTTCTGTTGGTGGAAAGGGCAAAATTTTGAGCTCCATAGAGCTCTTCAGATCTGGGGAAGCTAATTGGAATGTCTAAGCTAAATAACAAGTTGGGTCAGATTGTTAAGCGTAAGGGGTTCACATGTCCTGTAGGAGACCACTTAATATGAAATGGGTAATTAAGGGTTAACAGGCAGTAGAGTGTGTTACAAATTGTTGTAATGAGTCATAAAACCAATGTCTTTAAGTCAATGATTTTTAGTGTCTAGCAGAGTTAGGAATTTAAGTTCCCAGGCTCACCTTTTGAAGGTTTCCTTTGAAGATGAGGACTGAAAAAAATCTTCACCCACGAGTGACAGGATGTTTTTGTCTTTTATAATTTTTCAATGTGAGTTCATTTGAGAGCATAGTGACTGTCTCATTTCACCCACATAGTTGTGTTGGGGCATTTGATACACTGGATGAGGTACACCACATGTTGTGATAGGCATGTGTAGTCTTGGATCTTGAAAGGTGTGTTTTGGGGGATGTTGATAATCCATAGCAGTGGAGGTATGTCTGCAGGTTTTGCACCTGTTTTTCTGGAGGGTCTGGTGCCACTTAGAGTTGGTGTGTTCGGGTCTCCAGGGAGCTTGCTTCTGATGATGAATTTGGCAGGTTGCTTGAAGACCAAAAGAGGTGGTTTATGAAAGATTTCATTCTGGATGTGGATCCCCATCAAGTATGCATTGTAATTGTTTAATGATACCACATATGGGTTCCAGTGTGAGGTGGTAGGTGATGAGTAGGGGTGTGCGGTCAACAGGGAGTTGTTTTCCCCCTGTATTGAAGCAGGTTCTCTCAGGGTATCTGGATGGCCCATTCTATGATGCAGTCTACTTCTGTGGGGGAGTGTCATCATTTAGTGAAGGTAGTTTTAAGTGTACTTTGTTGTGTATCCTAGACTTAGACTGACTTTGTATAATTCTCAGTGTTGGTTCTCATGGATACATATTTCTTAGCTTGGTGCTCAATAGCTAAAATTATATCATTGCATGTCTTCAGAGAAAGATCCCCCTTCCCGAATCTAATGTCATGAATGGAAAAATTGTCTAACGTACATGACTGGAAGTCAGAATTCTATACCCACCTGTGATACGCACTCTTTTCACCTTTGGACAATTGCTTAACATCTTGTCAACTTCCTTACCAGTAAAATTCCTACCTTACATGCGTGTTAAGTCACTGGGGTCACTGGGTATTACTAGATCATAAGTGTTTGTGATGAAATAACATCTTCCATCCAAAGACCTCAAAGAGCTTTACAAAGTATAATATTGATTTTCTCTTTCTGGTTTTCTTATCTATTGTATGTAGACGTGATTTTTTTTTCTTTTGGTTAGTCTGGTATCCTGGATATAGTATTAGTAAATTCTCTATTTTAAAGAAGTGCAGGGAAAAGGAAGTCAGTAATTAAACTTAACTGACATTTAAAGAGCTCAGGCAGGATACCATTGCTCTTTCACTTTCCATTGTCACAAAGTTAATCAAAGTCCTCTCCAGAGTGTCGCTGACCTCTTTGCTTCATGCCAGTGTACTATATTAAGACTCGAGAAACTGGTGAGGTTCTGTGTGAAAACAACTTCACTTCAGAAGTTGTTTGCCGTAGCAGGAGGGTTTGAGACTTTGGGAGATTCCCTTGTGTTTCCATTCGTCAAGGGTCATTTTTACATTGATGAACTTTAAACAGACTTCAGCTGTTGCTGCTGCCACTGTGCTGTTTGCCTCTGTTTATGCTAATGTAACCCACAAACCTTCTGGGTGTGGTGTTCTGTCCCATCTAGTGGCACCGAGACCACTTAAAGAGAGAGAAATAAAATGAGTCTGCTCTACAGCCTTAGCTAACAGCCAGTTGGCTTTTAGCTCATGCGGTAAAGGGTCATGCACTAAGCTTCAAAGGTCCCAGGTTCGATCCTGATGACCACGGTCTGTCAACGTTACACTAATAACAGCCAGCAGTCACCCCTCCCCTGTGGATGGTATTGGATGGATAGTATTTGAAGCAGGAAAATAGGACAGGGAGAGGCTGTCAACATACACAAGTGACAGTTAAAACACTCATGAACGCAGTGCACCAATCATACTATTCCAGGTCACTGGCCCCTATTAGATCCCATATTGGTTTCATAAATGGATGACCCTCCTGGTGTGCTAGTCACTAAAAAGTGACATTTACGTGTGTGCACAAATGAAAAAGTGAGTGCATTACACTGAGTACATGAATACTAAGATGCTGTATAAATGCAGCAGCAGCCTTTCTGAGATGATGCCAGTGCTACGTGGAACAGCCTGGCAGCCACATCAGGGAACAAGGGGACACTTGTAAACGTGCATGTAGTTGTTCATTGGCTGCACAGTCAGTCATTAAGGAGATTAGGAGACAAGAAAAAATGTGAATGTTCTAATCTTTTATTAATTTTTTTTAAATTACAGGCACAGAAAGTGGCAGTTGCTTTCTGTTCCTGAAATTTTCAGCAAATGAAATTATTTTAGTACTGTGGAGGATGCCCTCCTTGTGTGCTAAATCTTGCATTAGGCTTTTGACTCAAAAGATCATAAATTACTGTTTCCAATGTTTCATTATAATTCTTCATATTAATTCAGAAACATTGATTTTACTAGTTACAGTGATGATAGCAGCACAATAATATTTCCTAAAATTAGAAACCAATTGTGACTGGGTGCCTGGATGGGCCACACTGAGAATGCCACATTCAGAGCAGGCTGCAAGAAATAGTGCAGATAATCCCCCAAGTGTTGGTTTGTTCTATAATTAGATTCAATGAGCCAGTAACAAAAGAGCTTCTGTAGCACCCCACTGATTAACAGGAAGCCAAACACAGTCCCCTTTAGGCATTCCAGCCCTTGGCTCCCATCTAGACAATCAAGTCTAATTTAGTGAGGGGTTACTGAAAACCCTATTCACCATACTTAATTCTACCAATCCCAAAGGATCAGAAGTGAGCTGTAGCTCACGAAAGCTTATGCTCAAATAAATTTGTTAGTCTCTAAGGTGCCACAAGTACTCCTTTTCTTTTTGCAAATACAGACTAACACGGCTGCTACTCTGAAACCTCAGGTCACTATGAATCTCAGATCTCTCCCAAATACATGCAAAGAGCCAATCCTTAATAACTAAATCTAAGATTTATTAAGAAAAGAAAAGGAGAGTAATTAATGGTTAAGGAATCATGTACATACAAGTGATTTTCAGTGTTCATAGATCAGGATCAGAGCAGTGATGTTCTATCTGCTGGTTTGGAAAAGTCTCTCTGGAATCAATTCAAAGGATTATAGTTCAATAGACCATTGAGGTGCAGAGCCTGTTAGAGTTTTTCCTTGAGAATTCCAGGATAATCTAAGTACCTACCTGGAGATCTCTGTCCTGTGGCTTAGACCTTTCCTGTTAAATTTAATTTAAGTCCAATAGACCATTGAGGTGCAGGGCCTGTTAGAGTTTTTCCTTGAGAATTCCAGGATAATCTAAGTAACTACCTGGAGATCTCTGTCCTGTGGCTTAGACCTTTTCTGTTAAATTTAATTTAAGTCCAATAGACCATTGAGGTGCAGGGCCTGTTAGAGTTTTTCCTTGAGAATTCCAGGATAATCTAAGTAACTACCTGGAGATCTCTGTCCTGTGGCTTAGACCTTTCCTGTTAAATTTTAAGCAGATCTGGCCCAAGGTTTCACTTTTGTAACTCTCTGATAAGCCTCCTCACAGAAATTGTCACAGCAGGGCTTTCTTCTGAGGAAGAATAGGCAATGCAGATAGCTTATGGACTTTTTGCTTTGAAGGTAATCCTCTATTTCCTATGCATATACAGGTAAACTAGTTACACTTATTTACATAAGGCAATTAATCAGTCCTCCATTATAACAAGAGACAGTTAAGATAATGTAGATAATATTCGCAAAAAGAAAAGGAGTACTTGTGGCACCTTAGAGACTAACAAATTTATTAGAGCATAAGCTTTCGTGAGCTACAGCTCACTTCATCGGATGCATTTGGTGGAAAAAACAGAGGAGAGATTTATATACACACACACAGAGAACATGAAACAATGGGTTTATCATACACACTGTAAGGAGAGTGATCACTTAAGATAAGCCATCACCAGCAGCAGGGGGGGAAAGGAGGAAAACCTTTCATGGTGACAAGCAAGGTAGGCTAATTCCAGCAGTTAACAAGAATATCAGAGGAACAATGGGGGGTGGGGTGGGAGGGAGAAATACCATGGGGAAATAGGTTTCAGAGTAGCAGCCGTGTTAGTCTGTATTCGCAAAAAGAAAAGGAGTACTTGTGGCACCTTAGAGACTAACAAATTTATTAGAGCATAAGCTTTCGTGAAGTGAGCTGTAGCTCACGAAAGCTTATGCTCTAATAAATTTGTTAGTCTCTAAGGTGCCACAAGTACTCCTTTTCTTCATGGGGAAATGGTTTTACTTTGTGTAATGACTCATCCATTCCCAGTCTCTATTCAAGCCTAAGTTAATTGTATCCAGTTTGCAAATTAATTCCAATTCAGCAGTCTCTCGTTGGAGTCTGTTTTTGAAGCTTTTTTGTTGAAGTATAGCCACTCTTAGGTCTGTGATCGAGTGACCAGAGAGATTGAAGTGTTCTCCAACTGGTTTTTGAATGTTATAATTCTTGACGTCTGATTTGTGTCCATTCATTCTTTTACGTAGAGACTGTCCAGTTTGGCCAATGTACATGGCAGAGGGGCATTGCTGGCACATGATGGCATATATCACATTGGTAGATGCGCAGGTGAACGAGCCTCTGATAGTGTGGCTGATGTGATTAGGCCCTATGATGGTATCCCCTGAATAGATATGTGGACAGAGTTGGCAACGGGCTTTGTTGCAAGGATAGGTTCCTGGGTTAGTGCTTCTGTTGTGTGGTGTGTGGTTGCTGGTGAGTATTTGCTTCAGATTGGGCGGCTGTCTGTAAGCAAGGACTGGTCTGTCTCCCAAGATCTGTGAGAGTGATGGCTCGTCCTTCAGGATAGGTTGTAGATCCTTGATGATGCGTTGGAGAGGTTTTAGTTGGGGGCTGAAGGTGATGGCTAGTGGCATTCTGTTGTTTTCTTTGTTGGGCCTGTCCTGTAGTAGGTGACTTCTGGGTACTTGTCTGGCTCTGTCAATCTGTTTCTTCACTTCAGCAGGTGGGTATTGTAGTTGTAGGAATGCATGATAGAGATCTTGTAGGTGTTTGTCTCTGTCTGAGGGGTTGGAGCAAATGCGGTTATATCGTAGCGCTTGGCTGTAGACAATGGATCGAGTGGTATGATCTGGATGAAAGCTAGAGGCATGTAGGTAGGAATAGCGGTCAGTAGGTTTCCGATATAGGGTGGTGTTTATGTGACCATCGCTTATTAGCACCATAGTGTCCAGGAAGTGGATCTCTTGTGTGGACTGGTCCAGGCTGAGGTTGATGGTGGGATGGAAATACAGGACAGGCCCAACAAAGAAAACAAAGAAAATATGCATCCGATGAAGTGAGCTGTAGCTCACGAAAGCTTATGCTCTAATAAATTTGTTAGTCTCTAAGATGCCACAAGTACTCCTTTTCTTTTTGCGAATACAGACTAACACGGCTGCTACTCTGAGACCTAAGAGTGGCTATACTTCAACAAAAAAGCTTCAAAAACAGACTCCAACGAGAGACTGATGAATTGGAATTAATTTGCAAACTGGATACAATTAATTTAGGCTTGAATAGAGACTGGGACTGGATGAGTCATTACACAAAGTAAAACTATTTCCCCATGGGTTTTCTCCCTCCCACCCCACCCCCCACTGTTCCTCTGATATTCTTGTTAACTGCTGGAATTAGCCTACCTTGCTTGTCACCATGAAAGGTTTTCCTCCTTTCCCCCCCCTGCTGCTGGTGATGGCTTATCTTAAGTGATCACTCTCCTTACAGTGTGTATGATAAACCCATTGTTTCATGTTCTCTGTGTGTGTGTATATAAATCTCTCCTCTGTTTTTTCCACCAAATGCATCCGATGAAGTGAGCTGTAGCTCACGAAAGCTTATGCTCAAATAAATTTGTTAGTCTCTAAGGTGCCACAAGTACTCCTTTTCTTTTTGCGAATACAGACTAACACGGCTGCTACTCTGAAACCTGTAGATAATATTATTAGTTTCCCACAGAATCTCACATTTTTCATCTTAAGGTTAACTGAACACAGACACATACATAACATAAGGCAATTAAGACATGAAAGGGAATTAACATCTAAAAGCTTATTGGTTTACATTAGTAAACTTCTAACAAGATACAGACAAATACACTTAGCAACTATTGGTTGAGTCTTATCAATACAAAGTGAATGAGTTGGGGGTTGCTAGCCTAATTAACATTTTGTTGATAACCCTACATAAGTGAAAAGAAAAGGAGTACTTGTGGCACCTTAGAGACTAACAAATTTATTAGTTAATCCTACATAAGTGGATTGTCTTGATTACAATTGCAATGCCTCTTGTTAAATTCTTTTGTGTTATACAGGGTTAGCTGGTCTGCCAGTGTCACACCAATAAACCAATTCATCCACCAGATTAACTCCTAAAGGTAACAATTTCCAGACTCAGCGAAATTTTTCCAAATTAAGAAAAGGTCCACAAAGATGATGTTCATTAAAATATTTCTGCGAATTTATACATAGGTTGTAAGGTACTATTGTGATCATCCTAGTCTTACTTCCTGTTTAACATAGGTCATAAGCTTCTCTGAATTAATTCCTGCTTTAACTAGAGTATGTCTTCTAGAAAAACATCCAATCTTGATTTAAATATTTGCAGTGATGGAAATTCCATCACAATACTTGGTAAATTGTTCCAACAGTTAATTACCCTCAGTGTTAAAAATAAAAGGAGTATTGTGGCACCTTAGAGAGTAACAAATTTGTTAGTCTCTAAGGTGCCACAATACTCCTTTTCTTTTTGCAGATACAGACTAATACGGCTGCAACTCTGAAACCAGTGTTAAAAATGTATGCCTTATTTCTAATCTGAATTTGTCTAGTGTGAGCTTCCAGTCACTGAATCTTGTTATACCTCTGTCTGCTACACTGAAGAGCCCTCTGAACAAACTTCTGTTCCCCATCTAGGTATATTGATTATGATCAAGTTCCCCTTAATCTTCTCTTTGATAAGCTAAATAGATTCAGCTCCTTGAGTCCACCACTATAAGGCACGATTTCTAATCTACTGATCATTCTTATGAACATAAGGACGGCCATACTGGGTCAGACCAATGGTCCATCTAGCCCAGTATCTTGTGTCTGACAATGGTTGGTACACAATGCTTCAGAGGGAATAAACAGAACAAGACAATTATTTAGTGATCCATCTATCGCCCAGTCCCAACTTTCAGCGATCAGAGTTTAGCAATACCCAGAGCATGGGGTTGCGTCCCTGACCATATTAGCTAATAGCAATTGATGGACCTGTCCTCCAGGAGTTTATCTAATTCTTTATTGAACCCTGTTATACTTTTGGCCTTCATAACATCCCATGCCAATGAATTCCACGGGTTGACTGTGCATTGTGCGAAGAAGTACATTCTTTTTTGTTTCTTTTAATTCTGCTGCCTATTAATTTCATCGGATGACCCCTAGTTCTTGTATTATGTGATGGAGTAAATAACATTTTCCCTATTCACTTTCTCCATACCATTCATGATTTTATAGATCTAATCTATCATGTCTCCCCTTAGTCGTCTCTTTCCTAAACTGAAAAATCTCAGTGCTTTTAATCTCTCCTCCTGTGGAAGCTGTTCCGTATCCCTAATCATTTTTTCCTGCCATTCTCTGCAACTTTTCCTATGTTTGTATATATATATATATATATATAAATATTTATTTATATATATATACACACACACATATAATAACAGGTTTCAGAGTAGCAGCCGTGTTAGTCTGTATTCGCAAAAAGAAAAGGAGTACTTGTGGCACCTTAGAGACTAACAAATTTATTAGAGCATAAGCTTTCGTGAGCTACAGCTCACTTCATCGGATGCATCCGATGAAGTGAGCTGTAGCTCACGAAAGCTTATGCTCTAATAAATTTGTTAGTCTCTAAGGTGCCACAAGTACTCCTTTTCTTTTTACACATATAATATAATCTTTTTTGAGATGAGGTGACAAGAACTCCATGCCATATTCAAGGAGTGGCCATACCATGGATTTATATAGTGGCATTATGATATTTTCAGTTTTATTATCTATCTCTTTCCTAACGGTTCCTAATATTTTGTTAGCTTTTTTGACTGCTGCTGCACACCGGATGTTTTCAGGGAACTATCAACAATGACTCCAACATCTTTCTTCAGTAGTAACAGCTAATTTAGACCCCATCATTTTGTATGCATAGTTGGCATTATACTTTCCAATGTGCATTACTTTCCACTTGCCAACACTGAATTTCAGCTGACATTTTGTCACCCAGTCACTCAGTTTAGTGATCTCTTCGTAACTCTTTGCAGTCAGTGTTGGACTTATCTATCAAATAATTTTGTATCTGCAAACTTTGTCACCTCACTGTTCACCCCTTTCTCCAAATCATTTACCAATATATTGAACAGCACTGTTGCCAGTACAGATCCCCAGGGGACTCTGCTATTTACCTTTCTCCACTGAGAGAACTGACCATCTATTACTACCCTCTGTTTCCTTTCTTTTAACCAGTTACTGATCCATGAGAGGACCTTCTCTCCTATTCCATAAAAAGAACAGGAGTACTTTGTGGCACCTTAGAGACTAACAAATTTATTTGAGCATAAGCTTTCATGGGCTACAGCCCACTTCATCAGATGCATAGAATGGAACATATAGTAAGACGATATATATACATACAGAGAACATGAAAAGGTGGAAGTTGCCATACCAACTCTAAGAGGCTAATTAATTAAGATGAGCTATTACTAGCAGGAGAAAGGTTTCAGAGTAGCAGCCATGTTAGTCTGTATTCGCAAAAAGAAAAGGAATACTTGTGGCACCTTAGAGACTAACAAATTTATTTGAGCATAAGCTTTCGTGACCTACAGCTCACTTCATCGGATGCATCCGATAAAGTGAGCTGTAGCTCACGTAAGCTTATGCTCAAATAAATTTGTTAGTCTCTAAGGTGCCACAAGTACTCCTTTTCTAGCAGGAGAAAAAAAACTTTTGTAGTGATAATCAAGATGGCCCATTTGAGACAGTGTGAGAATACTAGTCTACTTAAGAGCCATTGGTGAGGGACCCCGTCAAAGGCTTTCTGAATCTCCAAGTACAGTATATCAACTGGATCACTCTTGTGGCTCTTCTGACAGGTTTGGAGACTGAAACACTCTTTCCACATAGCCTATGTAGAAAAGAAAGTAGTCTGGCAGCCATCATCTTGTGTGACACCAGGGTTTTGGGGTTTGTAATAGACTCTCTCCTCTGTCTGAGTTCCAGTCTGCTCTGCCGCAGACTTCGGTGCAATTTGAAGCAAGTCCCTCACACTCCTATGCCTCAGTTTCCCATCTGGACAAGCATGGATTCCTTGTTCCCACTTAGTGCGTTTTGTCTATTTAGATTGAAATGTGAGGGCTACCATGTTGACAAGCACATTTTGGATTGAACTTGGGACCTCCATAACTAAAATCATGGGCTGTTACAGCATGAAGGGGAAAGTAATGCTCTCTAGCTGGGACTGTAATGGACTCACAAACTTTGTGGATCAGACACAGAGGAGTACCTGTCATGCACACGCGCGCACGTGCGCACACATCCCAGTGGGTTACATAAACTTTACAAAGTAATAACTACTAGATTTACGAATCATGTAAAGCTTAGCACAATGCCACCATCTCATTTTGGGTCCCTCAGTTTATCTGCCTTCTGTATCCTTTCTCTTGTTAACAACTACAGAAAAAGAAGCTTGCACAATATATTCATTTTTCACATGTAGTGAAATCTGCATTTAATCCACCAAATTGCCTTTTTAAAAGGGTTAAAGAAACCAAGCAGCCACACAATACAGCATTTCTCAAAATATTTACTGGATGTTTAGGAGTGTAGAGCATACTTTGGGATAAGCGATGTCTCCCTAAGGGATCTGAAATCATTCTGACTATGGTCTTATTTGACAGTTCAGTCAGTTTGGGGCACAGTCTGATCTGTGTGGTAAGCATAGAGTACCACCAGCCTGGAGGACATCACTGATAGCGAGGACGTTATTTGATGCCTTAATAAACAGTCTGGCGGCTGTGGGAGGACATATAAACAATAGAGAAGTTTTCAATGTAAATATAGACACAGAAAATAGCCTCCAGTTCTTAAAGACTTTGGGGATGAATCACAATCATGGGCTTCTGTGTGGACAGTAAATCACATGGAATTGAGAAGGGCCTGGCCGACAGTATAAGGAGCTTGACTTGGAGGTAGAAAACTATTTAAAAGAGGACTGCTAGCAGACTGCTTGCCTAACTCTGAACATTTCAGACTGAGTTTAACTACAGCCTTGGAAGCAGAGCGGGGATGCCCCACCCCATTGGTACTGTGGGAGGCCTCGTGCTTTGAAAGCGGCAATACCTCCCTGATCTCTCAGGCACACACAGTGAGTACAGTCACTTCTCCATCTCCTAAGGGTGGGCTGCCTGTGTGCCCTTCTGCTAGTCCTGAGTGGGAAGCTAGGTTAGGTCTCGGCCCATTATCACATTTGGGGTGGGGGTGTCTAGTAGGATGCATAAGGACTGTAACAGTGGCATGCCCCTGTGCAGGGGGCATGGGGAGAGAGTCTCTACACCCTCACTTTCTCCCCCTCTGTGCACTTATGTAAGGGGTGACCACAATTTGGTCCTGAAATTGATTATTTTTATTGTGTTTATATTCAGTACACATCTTTTTTAAGGAAAAATTACTACAGGTGGCTCTAGATAATCTATTTTACACTTGTATGATGCCTTCCATCAGAGGCTCTCAAAACACTTTACAAAGAGTAATGAATTAAGTCTCACAACAACCCTGTCAGGCACACATTATCTCCATATTGCACATAGGGATTCTGAGGCACTCAAAGGTGAAGTGACTTACCCGGTGTCACAGAGCAAACATAGTGGAGATGAGAACAAAATCCAGCTGTCCTGACTCCTTGTCCTGTGCAATAGGTATTAGACTCTGTTCCTTTTCCTTCATCCCATACAAGTATGTAACTCTGCAGATAAGTTAGGTAAGCTTGAACTTAGCAACTGTGACACACAATTCTCATAACAGCTATATGATCGCCATGTTACTCTTGTGGTATCTTGTTATTTTATACACTGTGACTACACTGAAATCACTTTGAACAGAATCTAATTAATGTGACAAACCTTAGTCCCTTTAATCAGTAACTAATGTGCTACTCCTGCACGTGCATATGGCCATATGCCAAAGCTGCCTACAATGGGACATTGAAAATGCTAACATTTTCATCTCTGCTGCCATATGCCGACCCCAGGCCACACATGAAAAGAAAATTGGCATGAATTTTGGAAAAGTTTAAATGGAAAGATGATATATAACCTACTTGAAGTCAATCAGCTCAGTTAATAGGGCTCAAGACATCTATAGCTGGCTCCTTACGCAACCTGGCTGGAATGGCTTCCTTTTTTGGAATTCTGTTCAATAGTATTTTCATAGTGCTATTGCCCATAGCACCATTAAAATAAAAAGCTTTCTGAAATAGTCCAGAGTGCCTGAGAAATCTTCCCTAAATCTGATTGAAACTCAGACCAAAAGCTTGGGATTAGTCACTTAGGGCACACAAAATATGTGGGGAACCAATGCTACAGGCTTGGAAGTCAGTTTCCTCTACCCTTGGGAGGACAGGGGGGTTGAGGAGAAAGCTGTGGGGTGGGCCGGGGGGAGAAAACAATAATTTTTCTTCCCCATCTCTTGTGAATGGAAGAAGGATTTTAAACCCCGTTGTGAAGAGCTGCATTTCAAATGCATTAGCACAATGGGACTCACTTATAGTCGTGTAAATATTCACTGTAAGTAGCATGAAGCGTCTCTCTGGCTCCAATCCAGCAATGCACATGCTGAGCTTTAAGCATCCGATTATAAGCATGTGCTTTGCTGGGATTAATTTAAAGATATGCTTATCTTTTAAGCATATGAGTAATCCCCACTTAATTCAGTCCCTTTTTAATTCCACTGAAGCTATTAAGACTTAATAAAACAACACATTTCAAAAAATTACAACAGTTGCAAAGGGATTGTATAGGTGGGTTTCTTTCATATCAGCCTGTTTTTCTTTTCTACCTTACTTTTCTTCTTCCTTTATTTCCTTCTTGAGTACAATATTCATCCAGTCATTAACATCTGTTATAATTAACTGAACTTCTTATATAGAAGACTAATTTTACCCTTATTAAAAATTCTACCACACTTTACACCCACCAAAAATCTCAGCAAATAAATTAGATTTTTTTAATAGAAAATTCTCTAAAATTTCTAAATACTGAGTTTAGGAATAGTTCATAGAACATAACAATAGTCACAACACAAGAGACAACAAGTTCATCTAGTCCAAAATCTTTTTCTCAATAGTGACCATTACCAGATATTTAAGTGGAAGATGCAGGAAGGCCCCATCATGGACAGTTTATGTCCACAGGAAAATTTCTTCCTAACCCTTCATCAGTTAGTGGTTGGCCTTACGAATGCAGAGTCTGTATCCTGATAGCCAATACATTTGTTTCCCTTTTGTGGTAAACATTTTATGTTGTACTAAACATTACTTTAAAAAAATAAAGAACACAAAATTAAAGATTGGCCAGTTTGTTCAGCATATCTAGCACTAAGGATCAAATGTTTAACCTGGGATCCAAAAATTGTGACTAAAATTTTCTATTTTAAAGTTTTTGTGTGCACACATAACTCAGACTTGTATCTGCAAATTGCATTTGTGGTTACAAATTGGGTAGACAAATTTCTTTGTATGGCTGCAAATCTAGTGTTTATTCAACGGAGCCAAACAGAGCAAGGAGAGATGGCATAACTAACTTAATTTTTGTTTTAGAACTATTAAATCCAAAATGTTGCAATAAGGTAACTGTGATTATAAATGTACACCAAATTCTTCCATAATTGCCCTCAATTTGCCAGAAGCTTTGGGCCCCTGTAGTTTTTCAAATTTATAGCTACTTGTGGGCAATACCACACCAGCAGTGGTAGCCAGAGGCATTAACCAAAATGTTCTGACGCACCCTTTGGTTTTTGGGTGCCTTAATTTTTGTTTTCCCAATCTGAGACACTTTGGGTCCGACTTTTCAGAGTTGCTAAGCATTTCAGTGCTCCTCTTGAAATCAGCGGCGCTGTGAGTGCTCAGTGTCTCTGAAAATCAGGGCCTTGGTGTCTCAAGATGAGCACCCAAAAATGGAGACACCCCAAATAAAAGGCTACTTTTGAAAATCCATTGTACAGAGATCATGAGCAGGCAGAGTATCTACATGTGCGCGATGAGGGAGGAGGAAAGGGTAAATAGCTGCCACTGGTGCAACCCTGTTGATTACTAAATGAACTGATATATAAGAATAGCTTGTGAGAATGTAGAATTGCTGTTAAATGTGCAAGGAACATTATGGCTGAGGAAGGAGAAATAAGTATCTACTAAATAAGAAGCTTGCCTCTGAAGGACAATAGAGGCATAATTAATCATAGAATCATTGAAATGTAGGATTGGAAGGGACCTCGAGAAGTCATCAAGTTCAGGCCTCTGTGCTGTGGTAGGGCCAAGTAAACCTAAACCATCCCTGACAGGTGTTTTCCAACTTGTTCTTAAAATCTGGCAATGATGGAGATTCCATGACCTCCCTTGGAAGCCTATTCTGGGGCTTTCCTACCCTTATAGTTAGGTTTTTCTAATATATAATCTAAATCTACTTTGCTGCAGATTAAGTTCATTACTTCTTGTCCTACCTCCAGTGGACATGGAAAACAATTGATCACCATCCTCTGTATAACAGCCCTTAACATACTGGAAACCTGTTATCAGATCACCTCTCAGTCCTTCTTTTCTCAGCACTAAACATGCCCAGTTTTCTCCATAGATCAGGTTTTCTAAAACTTTTATCATTTTTGTGGCTCTCCTTTGGACTGTTTCCAATTTGTCCATGTCCTTCCTAAATTGTGGTGCCCGGAATTGGACAAAGCACTCCAGCTGGGGCCTCAACAGTGTCGAGTAGAATGGGGCTATTGCCTCCTGTGTCTTACATACAACACTCTTGTTAATACACCCTGGAATCATATTAGCCTTTTTTGCAGCTGCATCACATTGATGACTCATATTCAATTTGTAGTCCACTATATCCCCCAGATCCTTTCCAGCAGTACTACCACCTAGACCAGGGGTGGGCAAACTTTTTGGCCCAAGGTCCACATCAGGGTGTGAAACTATATGGAGGGCCAGGTAGGGAAGACTGTGCCTCCCCAAACAGCTTGGCCCCCAACCCCTCCCACTTCCCGCCCCCTGAATGCCCCCCTCAGAACCCGACCCATCCAAACCCCCCGACCCCCCCCAACCCTTGTCCTCTTGTCTGTATAGAATTTCATCTTGTTGAATTCAGACCAATTCTCCAATTTGTCTTGGTTATTTTGAATTTTAAACCAGTCCTCCCAAGTGCTTGTAACCCGTCCAAGCTTGGTGTCATCTGCAAATTTTATAAGAATACTCTCTACTCAATTATCCAAGTAATTAATGAAAATATTGAATAGTAATGGTTACAGGAATGACCCCTTTGAGATCCCACTAGATACACTCACTCAATTTATAAGCAAACCATTGATAACTACCCTTTGAGTACGGTCTTTCCACCATGTGTTCACCAATTTATAGTAATTTAATCTAGACTGGTTTTCCCTAGTTTGCTAATGAGAATGTCATATGGAACTGTGTCAAAAGTCTTAAAAATCAAGGTATATCACATCTACGGCTTCCCCCATATCCATTATCAAAGAAGGAAATTAAGTTGGTTTGGCATGATTTGTTCTTGACAAATCATGTTGACTATTCTTTATAATCCTATTGTCTTCCAGGTGCTCACAAATTGATTGTTTAATAATTTTCTCCAGTATCTTTCCAGGTATATAAGTTAGGCTGACTGGTCTGTAATTCCCTGGGTCCTGCTTGTTCCCTTTTTCTTTTAAAAGATAGATACCATGTTTGCCCTTTTCTTGTCTTCTGGGACCTCTCCTATCCTACAGGAGTTTGTTCTCAAAGGTAATTACTAAAGGCTCCAAGATTGCTTCAGCTAGTTCCTTAAGTACCCTCAGATGAATTTCATCAGGCCGTGCTGATTTGAATATATCTAACTTACCTAAATATTCTTTAACCTGTTCTTTCCCTATTTTGGCTTCCATTTCTTCCCCCTGGTTGTTAATATTAATTGTAAAAAGAAAAGGAGTACTTGTGGCACCTTAGAGACTAACAAATTTATTAGAGCATAAGCTTTCGTATGAAGTGAGCTGTAGCTCACGAAAGCTTATGCTCTAATAAATTTGTTAGTCTCTAAGGTGCCACAAGTACTCCTTTTCTTCATGGGGAAATAGTTTTACTTTGTGTAATGACTCATCCATTCCCAGTCTCTATTCAAGCCTAAGTTAATTGTATCCAGTTTGCAAATTAATTCCAATTCAGCAGTCTCTCGTTGGAGTCTGTTTTTGAAGCTTTTTTGTTGAAGGATAGCCACTCTTAGGTCTGTGATCGAGTGACCAGAGAGATTGAAGTGTTCTCCAACTGGTTTTTGAATGTTATAATTCTTGACGTCTGATTTGTGTCCATTCATTCTTTTACGTAGAGACTGTCCAGTTTGGCCAATGTACATGGCAGAGGGGCATTGCTGGCACATGATGGCATATATCACATTGGTAGATGCGCAGGTGAACGAGCCTCTGATAGTGTGGCTGATGTGATTAGGCCCTATGATGGTATCCCCTGAATAGATATGTGGACAGAGTTGGCAACGGGCTTTGTTGCAAGGATAGGTTCCTGGGTTAGTGGTTCTGTTGTGTGGTGTGTGGTTGCTGGTGAGTATTTGCTTCAGATTGGGGGGCTGTCTGTAAGCAAGGACTGGTCTATCTCCCAAGATCTGAGAGAGCGATGGCTCGTCCTTCAGGATAGGTTGTAGATCCTTGATGATGCGTTGGAGAGGTTTTAGTTGGGGGCTGAAGGTGATGGCTAGTGGCGTTCTGTTGTTTTCTTTGTTGGGCCTGTCCTGTAGTAGGTGACTTCTGGGTACTCTTCTGGCTCTGTCAATCTGTTTCTTCACTTCAGCAGGTGGGTATTGTAGTTGTAGGAATGCATGATAGAGATCTTGTAGGTGTTTGTCTCTGTCTGAGGGGTTGGAGCAAATGCGGTTATATCGTAGCGCTTGGCTGTAGACAATGGATCGAGTGGTATGATCTGGATGAAAGCTAGAGGCATGTAGGTAGGAATAGCGGTCAGTAGGTTTCCGATATAGGGTGGTGTTTATGTGACCATCGCTTATTAGCACCGTAGTGTCCAGGAAGTGGATCTCTTGTGTGGACTGGTCCAGGCTGAGGTTGATGGTGGGATGGAAATTGTTGAAATCATGGTGGAATTCCTCAAGAGCTTCTTTTCCATGGGTCCAGATGATGAAGATGTCATCAATGTAGCGCAAGTAGAGTAGGGGCATTAGGGGACGAGAGCTGAGGAAGCGTTGTTCTAAGTCAGCCATAAAAATGTTGGCATACTGTGGGGCCATGCGGGTACCCATCGCAGTGCCGCTGATTTGAAGGTATACATTGTCACCAAATGTGAAATAGTTATGGGTCAGGACAAAGTCACAAAGTTCTGCCACCAGGTTAGCCGTGACAGTATCGGGGATACTGTTCCTGACGGCTTGTAGTCCATCTTTGTGTGGAATGTTGGTGTAGAGGGCTTCTACATCCATAGTGGCTAGGATGGTGTTTTTAGGAAGATCACCAATGGACTGTAGTTTCCTCAGGAAATCGGTGGTGTCTCGAAGATAGCTGGGAGTGCTGGTAACGAAGGGCCTGAGGAGGGAGTCTACATAGCCAGACAATCCTGCTGTCAGGGTGCCAATGCCTGAGATGATGGGGCGTCCAGGATTTCCAGGTTTATGGATCTTGGGTAGCAGATAGAATACCCCAGGTCGGGGCTCCAGGGGTGTGTCTGTGCGGATTTGTTCTTGTGCTTTTTCAGGGAATTTCTTGAGCAAATGCTGTAGTTTCTTTTGGTAACTCTCAGTGGGATCAGAGGGTAATGGCTTGTAGAAAGTGGTGTTGGAGAGCTGCCTAGTAGCCTCTTGTTCATACTCCGACCTATTCATATCTATTCAGGGGATACCATCATAGGGCCTAATCACATCAGCCACACTATCAGAGGCTCGTTCACCTGCGCATCTACCAATGTGATATATGCCATCATGTGCCAGCAATGCCCCTCTGCCATGTACATTGGCCAAACTGGACAGTCTCTACGTAAAAGAATGAATGGACACAAATCAGATGTCAAGAATTATAACATTCAAAAACCAGTTGGAGAACACTTCAATCTCTCTGGTCACTCGATCACAGACCTAAGAGTGGCTATCCTTCAACAAAAAAGCTTCAAAAACAGACTCCAACGAGAGACTGCTGAATTGGAATTAATTTGCAAACTGGATACAATTAACTTAGGCTTGAATAGAGACTGGGAATGGATGAGTCATTACACAAAGTAAAACTATTTCCCCATGGTATTTCTCCCCCCCACCCCACCCCCCACTGTTCCTCTGATATTCTTGTTAACTGCTGGAATTAGCCTACCTGCTTGTCACCATGGAAGGTTTTCCTCCTTTCCCCCCCCTGCTGTGGGTGATGGCTTATCTTAAGTGATCACTCTCCTTACAGTGTGTATGATAAACCCATTGTTTCATGTTCTCTGTGTATGTGTATATAAATCTCTCCTCTGTTTTTTCCACCAAATGCATCCGATGAAGTGAGCTGTAGCTCACGAAAGCTTATGCTCTAATAAATTTGTTAGTCTCTAAGGTGCCACAAGTACTCCTTTTCTTTTTGCGAATACAGACTAACACGGCTGCTACTCTGAAACCTGTCAGTTACAACAAGTAACCTCTAGTCTTTCACTAGCCTTCAAAACACCTTTCTGCTAATAGCAAGAAAGGTTTTTTCACCTAATTCAGGGTTGTTGGTTATCTCACCTTGCTGTCTCAATTGACTTCAAAATGTATGTTTTACTCTTCATCTGAGTCTTCCAGTGTGTTTGTGTTTGATCTTTGAATTGCAGACCGGTTATTCCTGTTGGCCTGTTCTGAAAGTCAGGACATGGGATTTTTGTTCCTTGTTCTGCTTCTGATTCAATGAATGACCCTGTCCTAGGACAATTCACATAAACTTTCTGAGCGTCCGTTTCCCTGTCTGTAAAATGGAAGTAACATGTACCTTTTGTAAAATGCTTTGACATCTATGAATATACAGCCAATGGTAATGCATTTCTTGTACTCCGGGTTGTAAACTCTTTGAGGCAGGACTGTGGGCATGTTTTATTCTAATGGAAACATACAGAGATATAATTTAAGACCACTTTAAGTAATTATTTTCTTGTTGTGGCCAGTGAGGTACATCAGTGAGTCTTTATCTGCAGTATTGTTATGCTCTGTATTTCAAAAGGTGTAAAGTAAGTCATAGAGATGCTATCATCCACATTTTAGTGAGCCTTATTTCTCTGGGCTCTTTCCAATGTCCTGATTCTTTCCAGAGCACATCAGACCCCTGGGAGAAACAGCAGAAATACTGAAATAAACTATGCATGAAAAGGAACCTTTTTTTTAAACCTGTCATTTACAGCTCAAAATATTACTTCCTTTCCCTCCATGTTTTTGCATCAGAAATCAGTTTTACTCTGCCCTCCTCTGACTGTGCCCGTGAAAACACTCTAAAAGAGTTTTCTTGGTTTTTTTCAGTTTTATGTAATTTGTATCTTCAATACCACTCTTAAAATGTTGTTGTTTTTGTTGAGAGTAAGTTGCACATAATTGAAAAGGTGACCTTTCTGCACTGGTAAATCAGAACTGCCTTGAAGGTTAGCATGAACAATTCACTGAATGCCTACTGCCAAGTACACTGCACAAAAACAGACTGCTCCCTTCCTGGGATTAAAACAGCTGACTGAACTGTGTTCCCTTGAATCTAGACACGTCAGTCTGTTCTTAGATGACTTCATCAGTAATAAGTTCTAAAGAACTCAGTTCCAAAGAAGTACTCTCACTCACAGGAAAACAGCAAGTGTTACATTCCCCACCTTCTTTCAGGAATGCAAGATGTGTGGCCAGTTGATAATGTTAGTACATATGTATTGGAAGACCTATTAAAATAAGTGCATTTAGGCAAGATTTTTTTTCTGGGCAAAATATTTAGTGTGTCTTAGACTTATTTGCAAACAATATCGGGTCATAAGATCTTTCTGGAGCACCCTAGAGCATAAGTACTAGAAGTTTCCCTAGGTATTTATTATTTGTATTAGTTTTGCCTAAAGGGCCCAATTGAGATCAGAGCCCCATTGTGCCGGTTAGTTAACTGCACAGAACAAGCAGTTAAACGCACCCAGGGCAGTTAGGCACACAGAAGCCTCTAGGCCAAGGGTGGCCAACCTGAGCCTGAGAAGGATTCAGAATTTACCAATGTTCATTGCCAAAGAGCCACAGTAATACATCAGTAGCCCCCCATCAGCTCCCCCAGCTCCCAGCGCCTCCTGTCCAGTGGTAGCCGATCAGTGCCTCCCCCTCCCTCCCCACACCTCCTGATCAGCTGTTTTGTGGCATGCAGGAGGCTCTGGGAGAGAGGAGTAAGGGCATGGCAGGCTCAGGGGAGGGGGCAGGAAGGAGTGGAGTGGGGGCAGGGCCTGTGGCAGAGCCAGGGGTTGAGCAGTGAGCACCCCCCGGCACACTGAAAAGTTGGCACCTGTAGCTCCAGCCCCAGAGTCGGTGCCTATACAAGGAGGCGCATATTAACTTCTGAAGAGCCGCATGTGGCTCCAGCGCTACAGGTTGGCCACCCCTGCTCTAGGCAATGGTCTTACATAGAGAGGTCGGGTAAGTAGCTGTGTGGCTGCTCTCACTACCAAACAGTAGCACCTGGAGCAAAGCAAGAGGAAGCTCAACTGGGCCGTGCAGCTACTCTGAAAACAGCCTCATTGCAGTAGCAAAAAGAAATCTGTGTAGGAGACGGTGCATTAGCCTTTTAATGAAGCATATAAACTCCTTTGCACCTGGTGATGCCCTGTCTGATTCCCATGGATGAACCAATAGGAGCTGTGTGGAAATCTTACAGAAGCTGGTCTCCTGAGGTCAGTATAAGATGGTAAAGCAACACTTCAAGGTGGCAGCAAGAGAATCCTAAAGTGTATCCTTAACACAAGTGCAGGATTGCAGTGAAGCCACTGTGCCCTTCCCAAGGCCTATCCTTGTCCCTTCCCCCCATCTATACCTCTCCCCCCCCCCCCCGCCCCAGTACTAGTTCAGCATGGTTCAGGAAAGCCTATCGCTTTCTCAAGCATTTCCGTACAATCTGCAAAAGTCTCAGTTTCCAGGTGCTCAATAAATCGAGTGCTATACTTGTCTGTACCAGTCAGCTGCAGTAGCCATCCCCAAAGATTATTTGTTCACCTAGGAATTGTCAGTTCCCAATATTGGGCCAAAGAACAAAGAGCAATAGAAAAGCAGCTGGCTTTCAATAGTAAAACTGTGAAACTGCAAGAGACCAGAACGTAAACACTAAAATGATTTACAGATCTAACGTCCCCTTGCACCTAACGGAGCCTGACCCTTTTGCATTTGTTGCATATCAATCACACCGTGCTGAAAATGAACAAGGATGCCAGTTGCCTTACTTGACAGCAACACTCCCCTATCTTGTGGGTCTTTCTTTCTGATGATTTCTTTTTTGTCCTGAGTCTACTCCAGATCTGTTTTTTAAAAATGTTCTTTTGGTAATTTTTGAAAGATTTTTTGTTTAAAGCGCCTTCCTGCCAGGGTTTTGTAAAATCTGTTTGTCAGATTATGAAGAATTCCTTGAATGCTCTTCAACTTCCCAGACTTTGGACTCTTACTTTCTGAATTCTCTAGAGTCAGACTGTAGATCTGCATCCTGCACTGTATGTATAAAGGGATCCTTAGTGAATGCATACAAGGCTCGTTGGTACAGCTTGTTGTTGGATTCTTACCCCCACCAGGCTAGCTAGTACAGTTTGCATTTTATAAATCATCTTCTGAAACCACATAGCCTAAAAACTCCGGAGCTGCGTATCAGTATCCACACTTTGCAGTCCAGCAGAACTATTCAAACTGATATCAGTGGGAACAGTTCCAGGTTAGCCTTTAGCAGCACAAAAGACCTACTGTGAGCCTGATCTGTGTTCAAGATGTATTCACATTATGCAAGTATTTCCTGTTCAAGATGACCATTAATCAAACCAAACAACTATTTTTACAGCAAGAACTTTCTATAAAATCCATGTTTAGGGCCTGGCATAAAGTTACTTCATAAAAACAGTTGTTGACGGTAAAAGGTACATAAATAAATGGAGGAACAGGGAATAGATAGACTGCTTCTGGAAAGCAGAATGGTATTTAATACTGCTGGGATCTCATATTTTTCAGGGTTATTCTCGCCTCTTTTCCGTTAAAACAAAGCTGCACCCGTTTAGCTTTGCTCTGTGATTTGAAAGTACAAACAACAAAAAGCAAAATGGGAACTGGTAGTATGATTTTCAGACTGAGGTGCTGAGCACCTCTGAAAATGAGTTTATGTGTTTCGATGTGATGTGCCTGTCCCATGACAAGTGTCACAAACATCCCCTTTACAAGATGTTACCGATCTCCTGTAAACTCAGGAATTATGGTCGTATACATAAGTGCAATAGGTTTTAATTTACAAAGGACATCAAATACTTTCAGCTTAAAAATGAGCACTCATTCTTGATTTCCTTTAAACTAAAAAAGTATAGTCTTCACTTAAGACCACAGAGTGAGTGTCTCCTGGGTGACAGGCTGCCACCACATTAAGACTAAAATGAATACTGACTCTTGTGCAAAGACATTGGATTTCCTGACATTATTATGTCTCACTACACCCTAATTCTGAAATAGATTTCAGAGTTTACACATTACTCTTCGGGGAATTCTGTGCCAAAAAATTACAAATTCTGCACCAAAAAAACCACATTATTTGCACATTTTAAAATTCTGCATATTTTATTTGTCAAAATAACAATATAATATTGGTAATTTATTTCAAAATGCCTATCAGCAAGTATGTCTGTAACAAGACAGACAATTAAAAAAGTTTCAGGATATGTTTATTGGCAAATAGATTTTTTACTAGGCGTATAAATTCAGAGTTTTGAGTAATAATTAATTTAAACTACAATGCACAACTGTATTTTCTGCCCCCTCAGAAGCAGTGCAAACACTTAGGGGAATCAGGGGTAATAGAGGAGCTGAGGGAGAGGGAAGAAGCCTGGGAGTGAACCTGGAGGGTTGTTGGGTGTGGGTGGGAGAAATATGGAACAGGTGTTTTGTGGGGGCAGGGAGGAATTGTTAGGGAGCTTCCCCCAGCAGACCCTGGCTGACCCCAGCCTCTCTCGGTCAGGCACATCTGCCCCATCCTCATGTGTCCTAGCACCCCCATGTGTCCTTGAATCCCCCCCCCCATCCCCATGTGTTCCTCCACTCAGACTCCCCCATGTGTCTCTGCACCCCTCCCTATCTCCATGTATCCCTGTGCCCCTCCCTCTGTCCCCATTTGTCCTTGTGGACCCCTCAGCCAGCCCCCTCCACCCATCCCCATGTGGCACTACACCCCTCCCCGTCCCCATGTGTCTCCATGCCCCACAAAGCCATCCCTTTCCCCCATGTGGCCCTGCGCCTCCACTCCCATTCAGCCTCTGCCCCAGTCTGTCTTACCCCACTAGACCTTATGAATCCCAGTCTTTGACCGCCAGCAGCCCCATGTGCCCCACGCTGTCTGTCCCTCCATATCCCTACCTGCAAAGCAGCCTCTTCTCTTGCCTATCACAGTTGTGGAGGGCCCGGAAGCGACTGCTCTATTCTAGCGCCACCGTGGCCTCTGGTGGGCAAAAAGCATAACTGCAGCAACTTTCCAGCAGAAGTTATTTTCGGCAGAAAAAAATATGCACGATGCAGTGGCACAGAATTGCCCCAGGAGTAACACATGAGAAGTGCCTTTAACCAAGTGTGTTCTCATCATGCTGAGCAAATCGGGCACAGTTTTCCTTTAAATCATCCGTCATGCTGTGTTTACATTCTGTGTCCCAATACTGACTAGAGAGTCTCTGTCTGTATCACAGCTCTCATAATGCCAGCTATCTATGTATTTCCTTGTATTTATTGATTGAACTATGCAATTCTGGTTTTAAAAACTCCCCTCTAGCTTTTCCTTTTTCCAAGATGGCCGCTCCACTACTCCTAATTTTTCCCTTCTGAGACCCTCTGCAGGATCATATGCTTGTAAGTGTTGCAATGGGTCTCCCCTACAAGGGCATATATAGTGATGAGAATGTAGAACTTTCATCCACACTAACCAGAGCTACATGCATATGAAAGAGGAGAGACTAGATCACACAGAATAGCAAAGCAAAGGTGCTGAGAAGGGTAACTTTATTCTCTTAACTTTCCCGGCTGCTGAATTTGCCTTGCAAGTTTTCTTTTTCATGAAATTGAAGATGTAAGACTTAATCTGGGGGTCCCCTAAAGCAGAGGGCTTGGGATGCTAGTCCCTCTAAGGGAGAATGAACTGCACTCATAGAAGTAAATAGCCTGTTGGCTGCCAGCCACACAACTCTTCAAACAAGTGCTTGAGGCTCTTAGTTGTAGAAATAATACTGCTGGTATCTAGGATCTTGTTTTTGCAATATGTAGTGGAAGTCTGTGTCTGTTACACAGGATTTGCATATTTTTATTCCTGGCTGCGAAGACTAGCCAAAAAGACAGGCAGAGTGGGTGGTACATATCTCAGTAATAGCCTTCAGATGCATTTGCCACCATGAGCAATAACATACAGTAGAGCAACATTAGAGAGGCTAATTTCTCCTTTTGAAAATGGGTTTTAATCCATCCCACCAAAAATCTTGTGCCCCCTTTATTCCATCCCTTCCTCCAACCCACTGCAAAATTCAATTTAAAGGGATACATTTCCAGTCATACAACTCTACTTCCAGCTATCGTCACCAACCCAACCCCTCAAATAAAAAGCATTCTGGTTTCTGTCATTCATTTTGCATGGTTTTTAATACAATGTTTCCGAACAAAACAATCTCCTCTCTTAATGAACTTGGATAAAGAGGTTTAAAAATAAAACCCTTATGTATGCCTGAAACACACATGCTTTATTATAGTCTTTCATCATAAAGGGACATTCCAGTTCTAATGAAAGTTTATCATCCCCCAATAATTTTGAATGTAATAGAGATTTCCTTGCATTAAGTGAACTTTGGATGTAGCCCACCCTCAATTAAAAATCCAAACATTATTTTGTTTTGCTTTGGGCAAAAGAAGGAGGGGAAGCATTTAAAATACAGGAGACAGACAAATAGCTTTTCTAAACAAACAGACTAATTGCTCTCATAAACATAGGATACTCATAATTTAACAGCAATAGTTTATATACTTGGGAAGCCATATAAATAGGGCGGTCTGGTCAGGGTTATGGTTGCGTGCAATAAAAGGGCTGGACACAACAAGGCCTTGAATTGTTTGGTTATGTATTTTGTGAGCCTCCACCAAGTTTACATTCTAGCTGACGTTTCGCTCCTTGTGTTTATAGCAGACAAAGGAGCTGGCTCTGGGAATTTCTCAAGAGGAAGTCATAGTGGCAGGCGTAGTTACGGAGAGACAAAAAGCAAAAGGTACAAACTGGCTTATGGAAGGGCAAATGTGGGTGTTGCTATTATGTGTAACGTCTGATCTTCTGTGCATGTTGTTCACACTTAAGGGTCATCCCTAAAATTATGTATAATAAATAACAATACTTTGTTCATGTCATTTTTTTTAATATAAATTAGTGTTGTATCTGCTAACTGATGGCCAGTTGCCAAAGAGATGTAATTTAGTGGTCTGGACACACTATCTCTGTGGTTTAGGACAGGTCAATTCATGAAGCTGCATTGTTTTTTTTCATCTGTGATATAAAGGTTAAGCCACCTGCTTCACTAGAGTATTGGGAGAATTAATTAGTGAATGTTTGGAAAGCCTTTTGAAGAAGAAAAGTGATATTGACCAATTAGCAGAGCCCATGTAGTGGCTGAACTTGTTGTGTATGCATTACACAAATTACTGCAGCTGAGGCCCCAAGCAAGGCCCTTGGAAGCATAAAGAGCATCGTTACCAGGTGTCTGAATTAGGGAGCTTTCACCTGATTGTGGGTCAGAGGATCTGTGGCTCAGCTAGAAGTGGTTCTTTATGTAGCTTGGATTTAGTTGAACAAGGTATAAGTATTTTGGAATCCATCAGAAGTTTTATTATTTAGCAGCGTATCATCTCTGATTAATGTACCATACCATAGTAAACCTAATTTTACAGATCTTGGGAGACAGGCCAGTCCTTGCTTACAGACAGCCCCCCAACCTGAAGCAAATACTCACCAGCAACCATGCACCACACAACAGAACCACTAACCCAGGAACCTATCTTTGCAACAAAGCCCGTTGCCAACTGTGCCCACATATCTATTCAGGGGACACCATCATAGGGCCTAATCACATCAGCTACAGAAGCTGTCAGAGGCTCGTTCACCTGCACATCTACCAATGTGATATATGCCATCATGTGCCAGCAATGCCCCCCTGCCATGTACATTGGCCAAACTGGACAGTCTCTACGTAAAAGAAGAAATGGACACAAATCAGATGTCAAGAATTATAACATTCAAAAACCAGTCGGAGAACACTTCAATCTCTTTGGTCACTAGATTACAGACCTAAAAATGGCAATTTTTCAACAACAAAACTTCAAAAACAGCCTCCAACGAGAGAGTGCTGAATTGGAATTAATTTGCAAACTGGATACAATTAATTTAGGCTTGAATAAAGAGTGGGAGTGAATGTGTCATTACACAAAGTAAAACTATTTCCTCATGTTTATTCCCCCCCCCCCACCCCCACTGTTCCTCAGATTCTTGTCAACTGCTGGAAATGGCCCACCTTGATTATTGCTACAAAAGGTCCCCCCCCCCCCTCTCCTGCTGGTAATAGCTCGCCTTACCTGATTACTCTCATTACAGTATGTATGGTAACACCCATTGTTTCATGTTCTCTGTGTTTATAAATCTCCCCACTGTATTTTCTACTGAATGCATCCAGTGGAGTGAACTGTAGCTCACGAAATGTGATGCTCAAATAAATGTGTTAGTCTCTAAGGTGCCACAAGTACTCCTGTTCTTTTTGCGGATACAGACTAACACGGCTGCTACTCTGAAACCTGCCCTAATTTTGTATTGCACCAATGAGCAGAGCAGTATTGAGGAGTGCTGCAACGAAAACTGTATAAGTGCTTCTTCATTGTAAATATGTCTAATGCTTGTTTAAAAAAAAATGTGGGCTGGGTTAGTCTGTGATAGTTTTTAGGACTTCACAGTAACTGAGCTTAAAATGGCCTGACCCCAGGAAAAATGCCTCTGACTCAGACTGAGTTTTGGGAACTCTACAAGGCAGTGTATTGCTAAAGGCAAATTGTTGCTCAGAAACATTTTAGGTAACTTTACAATGAAACAGTGAAAGGGGTAAAGCTGATTTGCTAAAATGCTTTGTGTATTTTATATAGGGTGACCATATTTCCCTATGCTGAATACAGGACACATCATAAAATTACTTGTGGTCAAGTGAGTTCAACGGCAATCAATCTAGGGTTGCCAACCCTCTAGGTTTTGCTGAGAGTCTCCTGGAATCAGGCCCCATCTTCCGGAGGCTACTGAAGCCAAACTGGAAGATTTTAGGCTGCTAAAAGTCTGGTGGCACAGCACAGCTAAGGCAGGCTCCGTGCCTGCCCTGGCCCCATGTCACTTATGGAAGCGTCCAGCACATCCCTGTGGCTGCTGGGGAGGAGAGGGGGCAGGCAGCACGCGGAGCCCCCTGCACACCCCTAGGGCCTCAGGGATGTATTGCCCACTTCCGGGAGCAGCGCAGTGCACAGAGCCCCTTGGCCCTGCTTATCTCGGGTGGCTCCCGGTCAGGGGCCGGCTCTGCCCCTCCATTCCAGTCCCCTGCCCCACATCTGAGCCACCTCCCTGGAGCCTGTACCCCACAACCCCTCCTGAACCACAATCCCTTACCTCATTTTGAAGCCCGCTCCTGCACCTCAACCTTCCTCTCAGAGCTTGCACCCAAACCTCCTGCCCCAGGCTCAACCCAGAGCTCTCTCTCGTACGCCGAACCTCTCAGCCCAAGCCCAGACCTCACACCTCCTCCCGCACCCCAACCTCCTGCCCCAGCCTGGTGAAAGTGAATGAGTGTCGGGGAGAGTGAGCAAGCAATGGAGGGAGGGGGGATGGAGTGAATGTGGCGGGGCAGGGCCTCAGGGAAGGGGCGGGGCAAGGGTGTTTGGGTTGTGTGTGATTAGAGAGTTGGCAACCCTAAATCAGGCAGAACTATGCAGTACAAATGTTCAAATTAACAAGTTGACTGAGCCCCTGTTAAAAAGAAATACTGTGTAGTTGGATTAGGGCTCACACAGGGAGAGATGACATACACACATTCTGGTACACCTCTCTCACACGAGGGGTGACCGATCAACCTTCCCTGCCCAGCGTTCTCCATGCTCTAGGTCTGGTACCGGGCACCGTGTCTTCCCAAGGCAACACATGTCAGAGAGGCACGTAGGGTCACATGCCTCCCCTTCCCAGATTTCTGCCAGGGTTCTCACCAGAATGGAACTGTCTCAGATTGAGGTGTCATTAAAGGAGGTTTTGGAACAAATTGATAAACTATACAGTAATAAGTCATCAGGACCAGATGGTATTCACCCAAGAGTTCTGAAGGAACTCAAATGTGAAATTGCAGAACTACTAATTGTAGTCTGTAACCTACCATTTAAATCAGCTTCTGTACCAAATGACTGGAGGATAGCTAATGTGACCCCAATTTTTAAAAAGGCCTCCAGAGGTAATCCCAGCAATTACAGGCCAGGAAACTTGACTTCAGTACCTGGCAAACTGGTTGAAACAATAGTAAAGAACAAAATTGTCAGACACATAGATGAACATAATTTGTTGGGGAAGAGTCAATATGGTTTTGTAAAGGAAAATCATGCCTCACCAGTCTACTAGAATTCTTTGAGGGGGTCATCAAGCATGTGGACCAAGGGGATCCAGTGGATATATTGTACTTAGATTTTCAGAAAGCCTTTGACAAGGTCCCTACCCAAAGGCTCTTACACAAAGTAAGCTGCCATGGGATAAGAAGGAAGGTCCTCTCATGAACAGGGAACAAAAGATAGGTATAAATGGTCAGTTTTCAGAATGGAGAGAGGTAAATAGTGATGTCCCCCAGGGATCTGTTCTGGGACCAGTCCTATTCAACATATTCATAAATGATCTGGAAAAAGGGGTAAACAGTGAGGTGGCAAAATTTGCAGATGATTCAAAATAACTAAAGATAGTTAAGATCCAGGCAGACTGTGAAGAGTTTCAAAAGGATCTCTCAAAACTGGGTGACTGGGCAACAAAATGGCAGATGAAATTCAAGTTGATAAATGCAAAGTAATGCACATTGGAAAATATAATCCCAACTATTCATATAAAATGATGGGGCCTAAATTAGCTGTTACCACTCAAGAAAGAGATCTTGGAGTCATTAGGGATAAGTCTCTGAAAACATCCACTCAATGTGCAGCAGCAGTCAAAAAAGTGAACAGAATGTTGGGAATCATTAAGAAAGGGATAGATAGTAAGACAGAAAATATCATATTGCTGCTATATAAATCCATGGGACATCCACATTTTGAATACTGCATGCAGATCTGGTCACCCTATCTCAAAAAAGATACATTTGAATTGGAAAAGGACAACAAAAATGATTAGGGGTATGGAATGGCTTCCCTATGAGAGATTAATAAGATTGGGACTTTTCAACTTGGAAGAGATGATTATGATAGAGGTCTATAAAATCATGACTCGTGTGGAGAAAGTAAATAAGGATGTGCTATTTACTCCTCATAACACATGAACTAGAGGTCACCAAAAGAAATTAATAGGCAGCAGGTTTAAAACAAATAAAAAAGTATTTCTTCTCACAACGCACAGTCAACCTTTGTGAAGGATGTTGTGAAGGCCAAGACTATAATAGGATTCAAAAAAGGACTAGATAAATTCATGGAGGATAGGTCCATCAATGGCTATTAGCCAGGATGGTCAGGGATGGTGTCCGTAGCCTGTTTCCCAGAAGCTTGGAATGAGCAACAAGGAATGGATCACTTGATGATTGTCTGTTCTGTGCATTCCGTCTGGGGCACCTTGCATTGGTCGCTGTTGGAAGACAGGATATTGGGCTAGATGGAGCTTTGGTCTGACCCAGTATGGCCGTTCTTATGTTCTTAATGTGGCCTGGAACAGCCTTTCGGCGCTATGCAGGAGAGAAAGGATGGGAGCTGCTTCCAGCTACAGGGGAGGAGGGCAGGGGGAAGGGATGACCTGGCCCATGTCTTTCCAGAGCTTATCCCTTCCCCACTCCCCTGTGGCTAGAAGCAGCTTTTCCCTTCCTGCCTGCACAGTGTCGAAAGGCAGCCAACACCTATAGGCTTCTGCTGGCCACCGACATAACTGAGCGGCCAGCTACTGAGCACAGTCCGGAAACGGTGAAGCCATAAGGTAGCATTGTGCACCATGGCCCAGGGAACCCTACCGCAGGTGCCTCAGCAAACAGCCAGAGAGGTGGCTCAGGAGGGGGGCCTAGGGGACAGAGCAGCCCCGCACTCCCTGGAGGAAGGGTGTGGGGGGCAGGTGAAGAGGGTGCTAAGCCCCTGCCCAGGGGGCTGCTGTGGAGCCTGCAGGGTCGGGGCCTGAACAGGCTGGAAATCCCTTCCTCCCTGCCACTTCAGAGCTTAGCTGGGGGGGGAGAGGCTGCCCCATGCCAACGCTGCATAGGGCTTTGGCATGTGCAGGGGTTGGCTCCTCCTGACCAGTGCCCTGGACCAGAGGATCTTGGGCTTTCCTGGAGCGCTGGCCCAGCCAGAGGCAGTGGGGGAAGGAAGCCAGGCTGTTAGTGAGCTGAGCACTCCAACTAGGGGCTGGTTCTCTGCACAGTGCTGGGAACGGGACATGCCCCGCCTAGAGGGGTGTGGAGGAGCTGGGGGGGAAGGACAAAGCAAGAAGAGGACAGTGAGAGGGGGACCACGTAAAGGGCCGATGGGTGGGCACCAGTCACCACAGCTCGCAGCATGCAGCCAGTGCCGGCCAGAAACAGGACGGGGGTACGGGGCCCTGATGGCTGAGATCTGGCACGCAGCGGGGGCTGCACTGAGGGACCAGGGGGCTGCACTGGTGGGCAGGCAGCTAGCAAGCTGGGATCCAGACCCACCAGTACTGATGAGGAGGGACAGATAATATGGGACAATATGCCTGTTTTTAAGAAAAAGTCGGGACACCTGCAGGAGGGCTTAAATATAGGACTGTCCCTTTAAAAACGGGACATGTGGTTACCCTAATTTTTTATGAAATGATGTAGATGCTAATTCACTATCATAAACTCCAAGCGTTCAAAAATGATGACTAAGAATCTCCCAACAGAGGTGCTGTTACAGATTTCAGTGTGGGGTGGCAACTTTCAGCAGGGATCTGGTGTCACTTAGGGCCCTGGAGGTTCTTGGATTTTTTTGAAGGATAAAATATAAAACTCAGGCTATTTAGAGAACATTTATTGTGATTATTTTCTATATATTCAGTAATAATTCATATAGGTTTACTACAATCAAATTACCAGCATAGGGCAAATAGGTAAGTTTTAGTTTTAGTTTTAACATGCAGTATGAAGCCTGGAGTGTGGCAGGGGACCCCCCCCCACACACACACACACCCCTAAATGCTGCTCCTGCCTCCCAGACACATGACATTTTTTAAGCCTATTTTGGGTTCTTTCTACATGCCCTCTGGGCTAGGAGAATTGCTATAAATGAAAGCTGAGATTTTCATGCATTCATGTGATTCTAGGCACCAGGGATTTAGGAACAACATGAAATGTCATGAGACTTATCATAAAATTCTAAAAGCTGACAATGCTGCTGAGTCATTTTTGGCTGTCTTTAATAACAGTATTCTGTCGGTATATGTATTCCATCAACCTGCATGGTATCTGAGCACAAAGTCCCTGATTTTAGAGCACTGAGCAACTGAAGTCAATTGCAACATTGTCAACACTGCAGGATATCGAGCCCCAGATGCAGTTTTAAGTCTTGGTATTGGCCTTGGTAGAACTATGTGTTCTCTGTGGGTATGTCTATACTGCAATGTAATTCCAGGAGTAGTAAAACTCGAGTTAGCAGACCCTGGGTTTGTTAACCTAGGGCTTGAATGTCTACACTCATTTGTAATTGGAAATGGGAGCCATATCAGTAAAGGCTTTTCTTGGATATCAATAGTTGTATTATACCTCCTCTTTGTTGTATTCTAGTGCCGGAATCATAGTAACCATGCTTGCTTAGATCAGTGGCTCTCAGCCTTTCCAGATTGATGTCCCACTTTCAGGCCTCTGATTTGTCTTGCGTACCCCCAAATTAGACAACATTTAAAAACTGTTTGCTTACAAAATCAGACATAAAAATACAAAAGTGTCTCAGCACATTACTACTGAAAAGTTGCTTACTTTCCATTTTTACCATATAATTATAAAATAAATAATTGGAATATAAATATTGTACTTACATTTCAGTGTATAGTCTATAGAGCAGTATAAATCAGTCATTGTATGTATGACATTTTAGTTTGTACTGACTTCGCTGGTGCTTTTCATGTAGCCTGTTGTAAAACTAGGCAAATATCTAGATTAGTGCTTTTCAAAGTTCAGGTCACGACCCAGTACTGGGTCGGGGAATGCAAGGCACTGGGTTGTCTTGCTCAGCACCCAGGGACCCTGATGGCTGGCCAGTAAAATCTAGTAGTCCCTACCTGTTCTGACACCGCGCTGTACCCCAGCAGCAGTCAGCAGCAGGTCCGGTTCATAGGCAGGGGGGTCACAGGGCTCCACATGCATTCCAATTGGCTGGAAACCAGCCAGTAGGAGCTGGGGGGTGGCGGTGCCTGCAGGAAAGAGCCACGCGGAGCTGCTTGCACACCTCCGCCTAGGAGCTAGTCCTGCTGGCCGCTTCTGGGGCACAGCACGGTCTGTGGTGCCAGGACAGGTGGGAGGCCTGCCTTAGCACCCCCGCTGCACTGCTCACCGGGAGCCACTGGAGGTAAGTCTGTGCCCCGATCCCCAGCCCCACCCCAGAGCCCACACCCCCAGCCCAGAGCCCTGACCCCCTTCTGCACCCCAACCCCCTTCCCCAGCCTTGAGCCCCCTTCCACACTCTGAACTCCTCATTCCCAGCCCCACCCCACAGCCCTCACCCCTGCACCGCAACCCTCTGCCTCAGCCCTGAGCCCCCTCCTACACCCCAAACCCCTCATTCCCATCTCCACTGGGTAAGGGCATCAACAATTTTCTTCAGTTAGGTCTCCAGAAAAAAAGTTTGAAAACCACTGATCTAGATGAATTGATGTACCCCCTGGAAGACCTCTGAGTACCCCCCAGAAGTACGTTTATCCTTGGTTGAGAAGCACTGGCTTAGATTTGCCTGCCTTGGTACCAGTGCTCGCAATGATTTTATGATATTTAGGTGATGAACAGAAGGCACACATGCATCCCCAATGTGTGTGCACGCTACCCAGGTTACTAAAATCAGTGCTGGTGACACAAGGATCTTCATCCCTCTGGATTTAAATATAACCAACCCAAAGTAATCTAAAAAATGTAAAGCTTTAAATAATCCTGAGCTAGCTTTGTTCTAGCTAGATCAATGCTAGGTCCAGTAATAATAGCAGTACAGCTGAGGCTCATGGGTATCAACTGCTCAAGTATGTATCAAGGGTCATGTCTGGGCAGGGCTAGTTCTAAATATGAGGTCAGGTATACTGAGGCAGAATTCACTTTCTGGGTACTTCTGAACAAGGTGGATTCATTTAAATCAAAGCGATTTAAATCACCAATTTGAATAATAATTTAAATCAGCAACCAGGAAATATTGATTTAAATAATGGATTTTAATTGTGTTTGCGTTTGTACTTTTTAATTATCTTCATACAGAAAAGTTGCTTCTCTTTGGTTGGTAACCATTAAAATATGTTGATTTGCAACTAAATACAGCCTTTACACCAATTTGGTGCTTCTTTTTGCTAACCAGAAGGATAGACAGTTTCTATATGCATTTATTTAAGTACTTGCTAGCTTAATTAGTACTTAATTAGCTTACTTATTCAGATTCATAGATGTTTTTTTATTTTAGAAAATGGTGATGGATGAATTTCTCATTTACTAGATTATTCATTTTTTTACATGTGATTTGTGTCAAGCTCTATTTGGATGGAAATTCAAATCCAATTAAACGCACAAAAATAGTACTTTACCTTACTGTGCTGAAAATATAAAGAAAAATGTATCCAAGTTTACCAAAACATGTTTTGCATTTAAAACTCTCTGATTCATTAAAGAAATATTATCTGTAGTTAGTGAATTGAACTGATGATTTCTGGTCACCGTGTCCTTCAGAATTTTAAAACTAGCAGATCTCATTCTCTCACACCTAGTTTTAGTCATAGATTGGAAGAGGAAAACAAGCTTTTCTACTTTTTCAACTCCTAATTGGTTTCTAAACTTTGAATGAACTAGTCATTGAACTAAACTAGACAGAAAATGTAATGTCACTATATAAATCCATGGTGCACCTCCACTTTGAATACTGAAGTTTTGGTCACCCCCACCTCAAAAACAAATATTAGAACTGGAAAAGGTACAGAAAAGGGCAACAAAAATTATTAAGGGTATGGAATAGCTTCCATATAAGGAGAGATTAAAGACTGGGACTTTGAGCTTGGAAAAGAGGGGGAATATGATAGAGCTCTATAAAATCATGACTGGTGTGGAGAAAGTGAATAAGGAAGTGCTATTTACTCATAACACAAGAACCAAAGATCATCCAATGAAATTAATAGGTAGCAGGTTTAAAACAAACAAAAGGAAGTACTTCTTCACACAACACTCAGTCAACCTGTGGAGCATTACCAGGTTATGGTGTGAAGACCAAAACTATAATGAGGTTCAAGAAAGAATTAGATAAGTTCATAGAGGATAGGTCCATCAATGGCTATTAGCCACAATGGTCAGGGTTGCAATCCCATGCTCTGGGTGTCCCTTGCCTCTAACTGCCAGAAGCTGGGAGTGGACAACAGAGGACAGGTCACTCAATCATTGCCCTGTTCTGTTCATTCCCTCTCAAGCATCTGGCATTGGCCACTGTCAGAAGACAGAATACTGAGCTAGATGGACCATTAGTCTGACTCAGTATGGCCATTCTTATGTTATGTTCTTAACTAAAATGAAGAAAAAAAATTTCTGCTCCTGCAAAAGCAGCTACTGGTCTCAAAAGCTGGGTTTAGTACTTCTGCAAACTCTGCTTAGCCAGATCCTTAGCCAGTGAGTTCCACCAGTTCAGGGGTTTGACTTACTTTAAACCTTGGCAGCAAATATGTACTGCTTAATATTAATTTTTGTTTTTAATTTAAATGATTTTAGTATATTATAGTAAGTTTAGGTTGCCAGTTTCAAAATTAATTTTAAATAGGTTTATTAAAATCTGTATTTAACTTAGTCTTTTTATCAATTTTATCCATCCTGCCTCCTGAAGCATTTTCTTATCACATGCTTTTCAGATGGTGTCTAGCTGGCTTGTAGAAAATGAGATCATTTGGGAATACAAGCTTATGTTCTTTAAAAGTAGTGAGGCAATAGAGACAACTGTAGAAATAAACAGAGAGGCAATGCAATATTAAAGCCTGGTTGATTTTAACTACAACTACAAAAAGGTGCCGAGGCTAACTACGCACAAATAGCCATTTTCCTTAAGGGGAAAATATTATTCAATAAGTGCAAAAGCCATTTCACCAACATAAAGCTCAAATAATCTGCCTCTGTGGAGGTACTTATCCCAGTCTGCCCTTCCATTAGTATTCTGCACCAGCCTATGCAAGACCAGCATGGACAGGAATAAACTATACTGGTATGAAAACCTTAATACTGGTATAACTGTGTCCATACAAAGGTGTTGTACCACTTTAACTGTGTTTCTAAACCAGTATTGTAATGTAGACAAGTCCAAAGATTTCTTTGGCAGCTCTTTGACACCTCATTTTTCAGCTTCCAATTCATTTTAAAGTGTTCCATTTTACCATACTGTAATGTGCAGATGAATAGGTAAAGATTCACAAAAGACCCAAGTCTGTTCTTTCACTAAGTCCATGGAGTTGAATCATCTTAAAATTAGAAAGCCTCTGAATTACATGGTGTGAGATTAGAATCAGGCCCAAGAAATTCAACACCATGGAGCTGCAAGGTTCTCTGTAGCATGTAAGCTTCGGTGCATTTCCTCACCAACAGTGGAAGGGTGATGCTTTGGTCTGGTTACTCTTTCCTTGGTTTTTGCTGAGACTGTCAACCGGCGTTCCAATTAGTGATGGTGGATTGTGATGCAGATACCTGTTCACATAGGCTAAGGAACAGCCAGGAGGAAGCAAGTGAAAGGTGTTACTTTCAAGTTAGATGTGATTTTAAATGGTGAAAGATTCCACATTTCTCTATCAACCCTCCTCCCAAAATTGCCCAGTACCCTCCAGACTGCAATAATAATTTCCAAAATGGTGTCTAATACACAAAAAGATAGGTTTCAGAGTAGCATTGTCAGCAACTGGCATTTGAACTGGATGTTATCTAAACTGAATTAAAGATGAGGGAATGAGTAAATGCAACTGAAACCACTTTTAATAATAATGGACCAGATTTAGGAGCCTCTTTTCTTTCCTTGACATAATAGCTCATCTTAATTAATTAGCCTCTTACGGTTTGTATGGTAACTTCCACCTTCTCTGTATGTGTATATATATATATCTTCTTACTGTATGTTTCATTCTATGCTTTCGATGAAGTGGACTATAGCCCACGAAAGCTTATGCTTTAATAAATTTGTTAGTCTCTAAGAGACTAAGGAGAGCCACAAGTACTCCTGTTCTTTTAGCAGATACAGACTGACAGGGCTGCTACTCTGAAACTTAACACAGGAGTTCACTTACTGGTGCTTTTTCTGTGTTATGTTACTGTATATGCTACATGCTTCCTGGGAACTTGGCCTATGCTATAAATAGACACAAACTTGGCATTTGTGGAATCTAATTCAGCAGTGTAAAATGAGATATACTTTACAGGCAATTATCGATAATGTTAGCAAAATATGACTCTTAGAATATAGCAATGAGACTGTACCAACAGAGTAAAAATTGCAGACTTAACATAGACTCAGAAGTTCTGATCCTGCTGGATGCTGAGGGTGCTCAACTTCCATTGGCCAATGGCAGTGAAAGTTGCTCTGTACCTCTCACAAAGTACTTAGCACTCTGCAGGATTGGACTCTCAACTTGTAAATCAGGAGTTTGGAAAATATGAAGTCACTGTGTGTCTCTGAAATATTTCCTAATATAAACTATTTTTAATCTCCTCATTGGATGAACTAAAATTATGACTCTTTTACTTTATGGTCACGTGGTACTGGCTCTCCTCCTTGTTTCCAAATACATTAAAAGCTGCTAAAAATACACTATTTTCTTATGTTACTTTTCTCTGTAAACTATCACTTTAGTTGCCACAGGGATGTTATGTGATTTTGAGTTGGAGGGGAGGTGGGTTGTGCAATTGTGAATGAGAGAGAGAGAGAGCGTAGAGGGGGTCCACATCCCTCTAGTGTCCCTCTAGAGTCCACGCGAAGAAAGAGTGAGAGTTCCTGTACTAGGCCCCTGTCTCCTTCACTTTTAAGTCCCTCCTTAAAACCCATTTTCTCCATGCTTTATATAGTGAACCTTGTTGAATTGTATAGAAAGTCCCCTTTGTTGTACTCCTTGGCTGACCTTGCTCTATGATTGTGATCACCAAAGAGTCAGGAGCAATGGTCTGTTCTTGTATAACCAGAAAGCTCCAGCACTAGCTAGAGTCTGGTTCTAGGACCCTGTGAGGTGTGAGGGTCCCAGAGCTCAGGCTCCAGGCTGGAAGTCTACACAGCAATGAAATGGCCCCACAGCCCGAAGAACAATGCAACAGAATGTGTCATTCAAAAGTTTCTGTGAACCAGTTTAGAATTGGTCAAACATAGAACCATTCGATAAATGATCTCCCAGCCATAGTTTTATCATTGTTATTTATACAAGAATTATCAAAGTGTTCAGCACACTCCAGCCAAAGTTGGGGAGGCAAATTAGGTAAAATTCACACAAGTGCAGAGGTCATCTTGTACCATTTTACTTGGGTCTTTCAGTGTGTGTGACCTTGTGTGAGCCTTGTGCTCTGGAGTGAATTTCACCTTCTGTCTACTCTGGAGGGGAATCATTTAGACATCTTTGAAATATGATCTGATTACAGAGGTTATAGAAGTCCATTCTGAAAGGTACTCTACTGATCTTGGAAAGCTATAACCAATGTATCACTTTCTAGCTTAAAATAAATATTTATGCAAACTAGATGGGGAAACAATGGACCAGATCTTGAGCAGGTGTACACTGGCATAGCACCATTGGGGGAGAATCTGGTTCACGATATCAGTGTTCCTTTGGGTACATAGTTTGATTAGTTTATCCCTGCCCCTTGCTTTTCCTACATCCTACCTTTATGTGCCAACATTTTTCAACAAAGAGTTGCATTTAAAAAAATAATAATTAAAGCTTTTGTGTACTGTCTGACAGAACAGCTAGGCTGGCAGAAAAATAGTAGTCTTTTGTTGATGATAGAGCATGGAAAAGACTTCTTGGGTCATCTTGTCTAAACAGCAACATAAAGCAGGATTTTCCTCCTAGACTGGTTCCTCATTTGTTTTATCAAGCTGCCTACTAAACAGCTCTAAACATCCCCTGCCCCCATTCCCTCTTTAGATAGATCATGCCTTTGCCAAGTTGCTCATACTGCTGATAATTTTAAAATGTAACTTTTAATTTGAAACTTGTTGCTGCTTGTTATCTCCATTTTCAAGCATTGTAAATAATCCCTCCCCTACTTCATATCTACAAATATTTGAAGCAATAATGTGAGTTAGCACAGTCCTTTTTAATCACCTTTCCATCAAGCTGCGCATGGTACTTTTCCTTAGCCTTTCAACTTGGTTCATGTACCCTAATCTTTTTATCATTCCTTTATCCTCCCTCTCTGGATTGTCTCAAATTTATCTACAGTGTATTCTTTTCTGCAAAAAGAAAAGGAGTACTTGTGGCACCCATGCATCCAATGAAGTGAGCTTGTCATGGTTCCTTCCCCACTCTGAACTCTAGGGTACAGATGTAGGGACCTGCATGAAAACCTCCTAAGCTTACTTTTACCAGCTTAGGTTAAAACTTCCCCAAAGTACAAACTATTTTACCCTTTGCCTTGGACTTCCACTGCCACCACCAAACATTTAGCTGGTTACTGGGAAAGAGTTGTTTGGAAACGTCTTTCCCCCCAAAATCCTCACCAAAACCTTGCACCCCCCTGCCTGGGGAGGGCTTGATAAAAATCCTCACCAATTTGCATAGGTGACCACAGACCCAAATCCTTGGATCTTAAGAACAATGAAAAAACATTCAGTTTCTTACCAGAAGAATTTTAATGAAAGAAAGAGTAAAAAGAATCACCTCTGTAAAATCAGGATGGTAAATACCTTACAGGGTAATTAGATTCAAAACATAGAGAATCCCTCTAGGCACAACCTTAAGTTACAAAAAGACACAAAGACAGGAATATCCATTCTATTCAGCACAGCTTAATTTTCTCAGACATTAAAAGAAATCATAATTAACGCATATCTAGCTAGATTACTTACTAAGTTCTAAGACTCCATTCCTGTTCTGTCCCCGGCAAAAGCATCACACAGACAGACAGACATTTTGTTTCCCCCCCCCAGCTTTGAAAGTATCTTGTCTCCTAATTGGTCATTGTGGTCAGGTGCCAGCGAGGTTATCCTAGCTTCTTAGCCCTTTACAGGTGAAAGGGTTTTTCCTCTGGCCAGGAGGGATTTTAAAGGTGTTTACCCTTCCCTTTATATTTATGACAGAGCTGTAGCTCACAAAAGCTTATGCTCAAATAAATTTGTTAGTCTTTAAGGTGCCACAAGTCCTCCTTTTCTTTTTGCAGATACAAACTAACACGGCTGCTACTCTGAAAGCATTCTTTTCTGCAAGGTTCCCAAGAGAAGAGATTGGATGGCTCATTGGATTATTAATGGCTACAGAGCCTTTCCTCTTCGGGTCACTGGTTTAAATCCAGAGCAAGTGAATGCTGACTAAAAGCCAGTACCATCTGAAGACTGTTCAATGGCCTCCATGAAAAATTTTGATGATCGTTAAATGCTCAAATACTATAGCAGTGAGAGCCTATAAAATAGTGATTAGGCTGAAATTTCTAGTAGACTGGTTGCTACAAATAAAATAAAATGCCACAATTGTCATTCACAGCAGAGCATCCAAGGCCCAAACAGTAGCCAAAAGACCAGAGACTTGAACCACCCTTTTACCCCAGGAAGTATCCCGTCCAGAACTCAGCTAAAACATTTTGCCAGGGTTGTTTGGGGAAGCTTGTACTACTGTGGGTGGTGTTGGGCCCGTTCTGTTAAGTAATCATGAAGGTTGTCATCTTGGCACCTTTCACAAGCTTTAATTTTTGTGTCTCCTACATTTTCAAATGTACAATCCTGAACAGCTGCTGAGGGTAGGCCTTCACTGCTGAGTTAACTGGAATTGTGTACACTGTGAAATAATACTTGAGTTGCTGTGTCCTCTCTGGAGCTGCACTCACTCGTGTGTGGCAGTAAGACGTATAAGGGCAAATCCCATAATTCTTTGCACTGTAGTAACCTGAGATGCATTATGAATGTATACTATGGATTGTGGGAGAACTTGTTTGGCCACATGGTAGGAATAATGTGAAGCCATTTGAGGAGTAGCAGCACTCAAGTGCACTAGCCTGCATCCACACTGCAGAGTTGTTTTGTTAACAGCTCGGTTGTGCTCACTTGAGTTTTAACCTATTCCTTCAGATGAGTCAGCTAACTTGATTACCAGCACCATCACACTGAAGTTAAGGAGTTCTGTGTGCGAACAGGATGCAAGTTAGGTGCAACACTCAAGTTTTAACTTGAGTTAACTTTGCAGTGAAGACTAATCTTGTAAAGCAGCACTAAGAGTCTTCATTTCCCACTGCGGTCAATGGGAACGGAATGAAAGTCATCCGTAGAGGTGCTTAGCACCTTTTACAATCAGACTCAGAACTATAGTGCAGTGGTTCCAAATGCTGTCATATGCATGCTGTTCGAAGAGGGTAATTACTTTGCTTCTAATTTCTGGCAGGCTGGGGATATTGGTGAGTAAAGTTATTCTGTATGGAGGATCTTTTCCCCTGTCTCTGGCTCAGTAAGGAAAAAAACCCTCTGCTTTTTATTTTATTGGGATCCCCAAACTTGTCTTTATTTCAAAGGCTGATGCCGCATGCCAGCTGTTTACATCTACTTGTTAAGATGATTCCATGGGTTGGTAATACTAAACCTCAGGACATATGCAACATCTACATATTCCAGCAAACATCTGTGGTGGGGTTTGATACAGTTGTAGCTCCAGTGTGGATTAAAATTGAAATGAAAAATAATAGGCTGAGATATATGCTCAAGGATATTTAGATAACAATGTTTTTTCAATTTTTTTAAGTGATATGCATCCTGTTTGTGGAAACGTTCCTTTGTTTCTAATATTAATTTTTATTGAATGACATCGCAATAGCAAAAATCAGTTAAGACAAGAATAGAAGAAAAATCTATACAGTTTTGATAAATTAACATCACAATGAGTTATTTTTAATTGCACTCATTTAATATTTGATGTAACATAAAGTAAATAAACTTGAAGTTACATGTCATAGCTTCTAGAAGGTTGGGGAGCTGCTGAAATCCACACAAATACAGGATACTGTTAGTCTAATGTGGCATGTTAGGAAACTGGCATTCAGACTGCTTGCACCTACACCTTTTTTGGGGGGTGGGTTGACGAATGAACACATCTATCTCCATGGTTGTCAATACAGCCCTTTGTCAAAGCATTAAGTTCCCTTCACTTTCTTTTCATTTTTGAACCCACCATTGTGCAGTTTGTATATAAAAAATGAAATTCAGAGACAAATACATCTGAATGAGCTAGGATATATTGGAGATTTCTGTCTTTTAACAAAAAAAAGTTAACTTGTTGAACCAAGCAGATTTCTAGTAGTTGAGTTCATTGGTCAGGACAACACATGCCTTCAACCTGAGGGGCTTTAACAAGAGATACTTTAGCCCTTATGTTAAAAAGGAGGATCACTGATATGTACATCTTTGTGGGCTTCTTTGTATGTTGTAATTGCCAAATACACATAATGAAGAGGCCAACAAATCTACCAGAGCACAAGCCCTCGTGAGCCACAGCTCACTCGATGAAGTGAGCTGTAGCCCACGAAAGCCCACGCTCCAACAAATCTGCCAGTCTCCAAGGCGCCACAAGCACTCCCCCTCCCCCTGCGAACACAGACCAACACGGCTGCCACTCCGAAACCCGTAAGGAGAGTGATCACTTAAGATAAGCCATCACCAGCAGCAGGGGGGGGAAAGGAGGAAAACCTTTCATGGTGACAAGCAAGGTAGGCTAATTCCAGCAGTTAACAAGAATATCAGAGGAACAGTGGGGGGTGGGGTGGGAGGGAGAAATACCATGGGGAAATAGTTTTACTTTGTGTAATGACTCATCCATTCCCAGTCTCTATTCAAGCCTAAGTTAATTGTATCCAGTTTGCAAATTAATTCCAATTCAGCAGTCTCTCGTTGGAGTCTGTTTTTGAAGCTTTTTTGTTGAAGTATAGCCACTCTTAGGTCTGTGATCGAGTGACCAGAGAGATTGAAGTGTTCTCCAACTGGTTTTTGAATGTTATAATTCTTGACGTCTGATTTGTGTCCATTCATTCTTTTACGTAGAGACTGTCCAGTTTGGCCAATGTACATGGCAGAGGGGCATTGCTGGCACATGATGGCATATATCACATTGGTAGATGCGCAGGTGAACGAGCCTCTGATAGTGTGGCTGATGTGATTAGGCCCTATGATGGTATCCCCTGAATAGATATGTGGACAGAGTTGGCAACGGGCTTTGTTGCAAGGATAGGTTCCTGGGTTAGTGGTTCTGTTGTGTGGTGTGTGGTTGCTGGTGAGTATTTGCTTCAGATTGGGGGGCTGTCTGTAAGCAAGGACTGGTCTGTCTCCCAAGATCAGTGAGAGTGAAGGCTCGTCCTTCAGGATAGGTTGTAGATCCTTGATGATGCGTTGGAGAGGTTTTAGTTGGGGGCTGAAGGTGATGGCTAGTGGCGTTCTGTTGTTTTCTTTGTTGGGCCTGTTCTGTAGTAGGTGACTTCTGGGTACTCTTCTGGCTCTGTCAATCTGTTTCTTCACTTCAGCAGGTGGGTATTGTAGTTGTAGGAATGCATGATAGAGATCTTGTAGGTGTTTGTCTCTGTCTGAGGGGTTGGAGCAAATGCGGTTATATCGTAGCGCTTGGCTGTAGACAATGGATCGAGTGGTATGATCTGGATGAAAGCTAGAGGCATGTAGGTAGGAATAGCGGTCAGTAGGTTTCCGATACAGGGTGGTGTTTATGTTACCATCGCTTATTAGCACCGTAGTGTCCAGGAAGTGGATCTCTTGTGTGGACTGGTCCAGGCTGAGGTTGATGGTGGGATGGAAATTGTTGAAATCATGGTGGAATTCCTCAAGAGCTTCTTTTCCATGGGTCCAGATGATGAAGATGTCATCAATGTAGCGCAAGTAGAGTAGGGGCATTAGGGGACGAGAGCTGAGGAAGCGTTGTTCTAAGTCAGCCATAAAAATGTTGGCATACTGTGGAGCCATGCGGGTACCCATCGCAGTGCCGCTGATTTGAAGGTATACATAGTCACCAAATGTGAAATAGTTATGGGTCAGGACAAAGTCACAAAGTTCAGCCACCAGGTTAGCCGTGACAGTATCGGGGATACTGTTCCTGACGGCTTGTAGTCCATCTTTGTGTGGAATGTTGGTTTAGAGGGCTTCTACATCCATAGTGGCTAGGATGGTGTTTTTAGGAAGATCACCAATGGACTGTAGTTTCCTCAGGAAGTCAGTGGTGTCTCGAAGATAGCTGGGAGTGCTGGTAACGAAGGGCCTGAGGAGGGAGTCTACATAGCCAGACAATCCTGCTGTCAGGGTGCCAATGCCTGAGATGATGGGGCGTCCAGGATTTCCAGGTTTATGGATCTTGGGTAGCAGATAGAATACCCCAGGTCGGGGCTCCAGGGGTGTGTCTGTGCGGATTTGTTCTTGTGCTTTTTCAGGGAGTTTCTTGAGCAAATGCTGTAGTTTCTTTTGGTAACTCTCAGTGGGATCAGAGGGTAATGGCTTGTAGAAAGTGGTGTTGGAGAGCTGCCTAGTAGCCTCTTGTTCATACTCCGACCTATTCATGATGACGACAGCACCTCCTTTGTCAGCCTTTTTGATTATGATGTCAGAGTTGTTTCTGAGGCTGTGGATGGCACTGTGTTCTGCATGGCTGAGGTTATGGGGTAAGCGATGCTGCTTTTCCACGATTTCAGCTCGTGCACGTCGGCGGAAGCAGTCTATGTAGAAATCCAGGCTGCTGTTTCGACCTTCAGGAGGAGTCCACCCAGAATCCTTCTTTTTGTAGTGTTGGCAGGAAGGTCTCTGTGGGTTAATATGTTGGTCAGAGGTGTGTTGGAAATATTCCTTGAGTCTGAGACGTCGAAAATAGGATTCTAGGTCACCACAGAACTGTATTATGTTCGTGGGGGTGGAGGGGCAAAAGGAGAGGCCCCGAGATAGGACAGATTCTTCTGCTGGGCTAAGAGTATAGTTGGATAGATTAACAATATTGCTGGGTGGGTTATGGGAACCATTGTTGTGGCCCCTTGTGGCATATAGTAGTTTAGATAGCTTAATGTCCTTTTTCTTTTGTAGAGAAGCAAAGTGTGTTTTGTAAATGGCTTGTCTAGTTTTTATAAAGTCCAGCAACGAGGAAGTTTGTGTGGAAGGTTGGTTCTTTATGAGAGTATCCAGTTTTGAGAGCTCATTCTTAATCTTTCCCTGTTTGCTGTAGAGGATGTTGATCAGGTGGTTCCGCAGTTTCTTTGAGAGTGTGTGGCACAAGCTGTCAGCATAGTCTGTGTGGTATGTAGATTGTAATGGATTTTTTACCTTCAGTCCTTTCGGTATGATGTCCATCTGTTTGCATTTGGAGAGGAAGATGATGTCTGTCTGTATCTGTGCGAGTTTTTTCATGAAGTTGACAGATTTCCACTCTATATGGCTAAATTCAGTGCCTTGCATAATCACAGGTTTCAGAGTAGCAGCCGTGTTAGTCTGTATTCTTTAGTCTTTTAGTCTTTAGTCTTTCTGTAGTCTTTCGTGGGCTACAGCTCACTTCATCGAGTGAGCTGTGGCTCACGAGGGCTTGTGCTCTGGTAGATTTGTTGGTCTCTGGGGTGCCACAAGTACTCTCCTTACAGTGTGTATGATAAACCCATTGTTTCATGTTCTCTGTGTGTGTGTATATAAATCTCTCCTCTGTTTTTTCCACCATATGCATCCGATGAAGTGAGCTGTAGCTCACGAGGGCTTGTGCTCTGGTAGATTTGTTGGTCTCTGGGGTGCCACGGGTGCTCCTTTTCTTTTTGCGAGTGCAGACTGGCACGGCTGCTACTCTGAAACTCTCCTTACAGTTTTCGGGGTGGCAGCCATGTTGGTCTGTGTTCGCGGGGAGAGGGGGAGTGCTTGTGGCGCCTTGGAGACTGGCAAATTTATTGGAGCATCTCTAAGGTGCCACAAGTACTCCTTTTCATAATGAAGAGGGTGAGTTGAGGACTAAGGGCCCGATTCCACAAGATTCAGAATATATCATGAAAGGTGCTGAGTACCCCCAAAGTTCTGCTCTAGGTGCAGTAATAACCCCAATTCAGTATTCTGTTGTCAGCAATCAATGACACTGCACCAGTGCTGTCTGCTAAATATATATGATGACACACATGGATCAGCTGAACTAGCAGAGACTTTCCTCTGCTCACACTCAGTTGGTCCAAGCCACAGCTTGTCCTTGTCTACACTTAGCACTTGATGAGCTACATCAATTGCTGGCCACCAGTGCTGAACTGGTGCTACTCCCAAAGGCAGACATGGCCAGAGGGTGCCTCACAGGAGGTTCTCAGCACTTTGAGCAGTTTTTGAGAGAGAAGCAGAACTCTAGAAAAGGAGCTCCATCTTCAAACCCTCAGCCTAGTAAACCAGATCCTGTGGCCTGGCTGAGGGTTTAAAGATGGAGGGTCTTTTCTAGAGTTTCAGGGTGCTACATCTCTGAATTATAATGCTTAAGCTGCAATTTGCTCTTGGCTCTTGTGTACCAGTCTGACTCGAGTGATACCTTGACCTGCCCTACTGGAGAGTCAAATTTTATTATGATCTCTTAATCCCTGTGTTGGAAATTTAGGAGGTAGCTTGCTTCTCTCGTGAAGAAGGAACTTTTAACATTAGCCATGACTCCTTCATCTCATTAAGGGTGGCTTTAAAGACTCTTAAGACAGTCCTATATAATTCTTTGGCTAGAAGGGGTAGGGGTGGTATTACATGGTTTTGAGGCTGGAGACAAAGAGTTAAAATTTGGAAAAATTATGGTGTCTCATAGCTTGTACAAAGTCTCTAGACTGCTCTGCAATCAGAAAAAAATCTCTATTCTGAAAGGCTTTTGCAATTTTGCCACATTTCAGAAGGAAGGGGGAAAGAAACAACAACCAGAAAAATATGGTGTTTGCTAGCTAAAAGAAGAATACTTTGCAGCCTATGAGCAGGTGTGATGGATCACTTTTTCAGAACTGAAAAGGAAAATAAACTCAGGAAACTGCAATATAAATAGATCTGATCTGATATAGAGCATGTGCCCCGATTTAGCTTTCAGTTACAGCTACGCCTCACAAATTGCAGGTGTATGTAGTAGTGTCAGGCAGGAGGTGAATACCTTTAGTTAGAAGCTTGGAAAAACCTTACTTGGTCAGTGGCCTCAGATGTAGTCTCTTATAGTTGTGGTTCAGGTGCTCAGCTACCATGGTGATGAGCATAATATAAAAACCTGAAGAGCTGCTTTGCAGAATAAGGATGTATATATTTTTTCCATTGTAGGTATTATTTCTCCTGTATTGTTCCTCATTCCCCTTTATCGTCTGCATTACAGGCCTGGCACATACGTTTATGTGAATAATAGGAAAGATGGTGTCTGGAGATTAAACCAATCCACTCAATTACCGCATTAAAATACAGATATTACACAGGTCAACATTTCTGTTCTGTATGTCACCGCCGCTGCAAAACCACCCAGGTCACCTGTGGGCTACCGGAAGCAGCTGGACCAAATAAGCCAAAATAGTTTTCCTCCAGTCAGACCACAAGAAGTTGGGCTGTTTGTCTCACATGGAACTCACTTTCATACCTTCCTCTACCTTTATTTAGAGATTCTTGCCCTGGGCATCTGCATTACCATACCCAAATCTGGAGGGCTCTTTTTTTCCAGAATTAGAGGTTAATCCTATGTTTACTAAACCCTAGGCCTATTTCAAGGAAGGCATTTAGACTAAGCCAAAGTCAACTAAAATAATTATTTGCATCTAAATATCACAGTGTTTAGGGTGGAGCACAACAATTTTAACTGTGGCTTGACCCTTAGCTTTAAGCCTCCTTCAGCCTTTCCATCTTCCACTGTTTAGCTTACTCCTTTCCACTAATCTCCTCTCTCAGTATTAAAGTTTTAAGGGCCACATTATTCAGCAGTCCCCATAACTTCACTGAGTGTTTTGTATTTTAAGCAGGCAGGATTTGATCCTGGAAGAAAACACTACATTTCACACAGTATGATTTTCTGATGAGGAAAAGTGGAAAATATGCTGGAGGATCAGTTCTTGGGGAAGCTGAATGTTTGCTGCAGAATACTGTTTGCAGCCAACTGGGATAAAATTCATCTCAGTTGCACAACCATGTGATCACATCTTTCCATCGTTCAATATTGCTAAGACACAAACATTCCTCTTCCTTCTGGACTGCATCCGGCTTATGTTAATTTGCATGAGCCTGCAGGTTCGCTTAAAGTTTTGGGTATGATCCACATGAACAAACTGAAGATACTTTGAAAATGCATCCCTCCCATAATTTTATGTCCAGAAGTGCTCATCTGTTACAATCTTAAAAGGTGAATCCTTATTCCAAATTCTTAGATTTGTTTTTTAATCCACTACTTCATCTCCCAAAAGAACAAGAGTCAGAAACACAATGGTAGCCACTAAGGACCTGATCCAGCTTTCTCTGCAAACCCCAAACTCCTACTGATGTTAGTGAGAGCTTTAAGTATGCAAGGAATGCAGCATTGGCCCTAGATAGCTAGATGCCACACAAATCTTATCTAAGTGGCTTTGAAGCAATGACAAACTAACAAACTCACTCCTAGAGCTGCTGAAGATGTTTTTTCATGTAGATTTTTATGTAGATTACTGTTGTGTTTTAACCAACAACAGCCATGGTATTTTTAGCTCTGTTCAAAATATGGGAATAAAAATCAAGCTTGCCAAGTGGCAAGGGACAAAGTTGGGGGGGGGGGAGAATTAGTTCCAGCTTTTCACAAATGCATTCTCAGAAGGAAAAATGTATTTGCTTAATAAAAACTATAGCAATTACTTTACTTTCAGTGCCATTTGACATTAACTATCTGATTCTGGTTGTGCAAGGAATGCTGGATCAGTTCTTAATATATTTAGAGAGACAAGGTGAGTGAGATAAGATCTTTTGTTGGACCAACTGCTGTTGGTGAAAGAAAGTGCAAACAACAATTAATATATTTAGAGCAGTTTATGAATGAAAAAATCTTGCCTTATACCAATTTATCTTAGATGAACCCTAAGGTGTGAATTTTAACCCAGAGAGTTATAGCAGGGTGACTCCTAATGTGGACACTTTTATTCCAGTATAAGAGTGCTTTTTTCAATTTAGTTTATGTCACTTGGAAAGGGGTTTAAACTAAAGCAAAAAAAAGCAATTCTTATTCTGGAATTCAATCAGAGGTAGTGCATATCTATTTTAATTATACTGGTATAAATGGTAAAACTTTCCCATGTAGACAAGCCCTTAAAATAGAGGTTGTATTGTTATTGTTATGGAAAAAGTAGCTAATGGCTTGCCCATTATATATATAAGCACCTAGGATGAAACTCCCCATAAAGAGAACTAAAGATGTCATGCAGTAACTGCACCTAAAGTAACATTGAGCTAGCTCAAAGTAACATTGAGCATCCTCATTTGTCTGGCAGTTGAAACTCTGAAACTTAAGCCATGTCTACAGTACAACATTATGTTGGTCTAAGTTACGTCAGCATGCAGCCGCTGGAGTTATTACATCGCTTGTGCGTGTGAACACTATTCTTCTTCTGTCAGAGGTGCGTGTCCTCACCAGGAGTGCTTGTATCAGAGTGCAGAGGGTAATGCACTGTGGGTATGTATCCCATTGTGCAACTCGTCATCATCCAGCACAGTGTGTTTTGGGAAGTTTTTTCAATGTTTCATGGGACCAAAGTGAGTCGCACAGGGGGGATTGAGAACATGGGGGTCAACCTGCCTTAATTCAGTTTTCTCCATCCCATAACTTCATGTGCATCCCATAATATTTCACACCTCTTTTCAAAATCCCTGTAAACTCGCATGCCATCTCTGACAGAAGCCCGGAGTCTGCACAGCCTTGCACTATTGCTATGAGCATTGCAAGCACGGAGCACCTGATCCTGCAGTATTCGCAGAGCCGCAAGAGGAGCCGAAGGGAACATGACAATTCCTTGGAGACTAGATTGCTGTGGGACATAGAAAGAAACAATTCAAGGCCGTTGGTGGTGTTCATCCTGGGGCAGACCCAATGGTCCATCTAGCCAGCCACTAGTCTTCTAGACAGTGGCCAGTGTCAGGTGCTTCAGAAGGAGTGAACAGAACAGGGCAATTTCAAGCAATCCATCCCTTGTCATTCAGTCCCAGCTTCTGGCAGTTGAAGGGTTAGGGATACCCACGGAGTATGATGTTGTGTCCCTGACCATCTTGGCTAAGTCATCTTATCAGAGTAGGGGCACGTTGTAAATGTAGAGAGAGAAGCTAGATTTCAGTGATCGCATATTTGGGGATGTCATGCTTTGGTTAGATCCCAAATGGATCCTCTGTGTCTAACTGACTAAAATTCAGGGATCACACATCCTCACTAACGTGTGGGTGTTCAGACACTAGATTTTGATTTGGTTAATCTCTATTTACATATTTTCCCTACAACTTATAAATTAATTAGGAAGGAAATAAAAAACAAAAACTTTTGAAATAAAACAGAGCTTCCTAATGGACAAAGAAAATTCCCCCAAAGTGCACACCCGCTTCTCCCACCACTTCATGTCAGCTTTTATAGCTCTGCTGCTGGCCCAGCCTTCCTCTGAGATTTTTTATGACCATTAAGAAACTTCATTTTTCTTATGGCAGCAAACAATCCTTAAGCTCTGAACAAGGCAATAATAAAAAGCATCTTGCTCAAAAGCATTGGTAATCAAAGGGGAAAAGTGCAGGGCTGCTTTGTAAATTTTGACTTTCTAAGGTCACCAAAATGTAAATATGTATTCCAGGGCTGTAAAGAACAGTGCATTGAAAAAAATGCCTGTATAAAACAGCCAATTATCTAGTTGGAGAGAAACTGTTGAAAATTGCCATGTGGGCATTAAATTGCCCTTTTGGAATTGTATTTACGGATGTCACACTGTCATTAAATCCTATCTCAGAGTGACTCAAACTGTAGGCCAGCACTTAGTAAATATTGGAGAGCAGACGTTTTAGAAAGTTGCTGTGGGTTTAGATAATTCTTTAAGTCCCTCCCTAGAATACTGTAAAGAGTGGAGGGTATGTGATTCCAGTGAAGTGCTTCATTAGAGATTACACTCGAGTGAAAAGAAAAGGAGTACTTGTGGCATCTTAGAGTCTAATAAATTTATTTGAGCATAAGCTTTCGTGAGCTACAGCTCACTTCATCAAGGTTCTCCAAGTTTTTACTGGCAAAAAGCTCTGGGACTCACCTGTTTTTTCTTCCTCATCATCGATATGCAATGAACAGTGGACCTGAAATACTGCTGTAAAATGTGCCACTAAGCTGCCGGAAGAATTCCAGTCTAGTAGAAAATTTCATTATAGGTTCAATAGCATGATAATAGCTCTCCTGGCTCTCATGTCTGAGCGAGAACACAATCCTGTGATCTCATTCTGAACTACTCTTGGGGATGTAGGTGTGTATGTGGAGGCTTCCGCACCAGCAGTGGGGAACAGATCTGAAGATGAAGAATATCAAGTTTAGGTGTAGGGGATATACTCTATTCAGGAGGCACATCTGGAACTTCCATTATTGCAAATGATTTAAGAGGGCATAGCAAGCAGAAAGGGCACCCATAAAATGAAAGGACAAAATTTTCAAACTCAGAGGCCAAAGTTAGCCCCTCCCCATTCATACTTTGGCACTTAATTAAGTGACTGGATTTTCAAAGGTGTTGAGCAGTCAAAACTCCCATTGACTTAAGCAGGATGATCAGCATTTTTGACTGTTTCATGTAGATGCCTAAACATGAAATTAGGCACCAAATTTTACACATGCAAGCTTGAAAATTCTAGCCGCCAGTTCTGGAGGGGAGTAAATTACATTTTTTAAACAAACCTTTGAAGAATTGAAGACTCTCTTCAGGATGTGTTGATAACAGGCAGGCGGAGCAGAGTCTGAGACTTACTGAAATCCTTAGAGCTCAGAGAAGTGAAACAGTGATGTAATCAATGCTCTCAAGTACCATTTACTTGCCTGCAGGGCACCTACAACCCTATCAGAGCATGCAGGTGGGCCAGTGCTGTCACCCAATGCACTTCACTTGGGACACGGTGCTCTCCTTCCATGCAACAACATAAAGGAAGAAAAGAACTTGCAGTCAAAATTCCTGGTTTCTGGCCCCCAGCACAGTGAAACTTGCCAGCTCTGATTTTCAAGTTTTGAACCAAATGGAAATGTAAAGCAATGCTCAGGAGATGTGAAACTACATGAACCAATACTGAAGGAAATTAATCCCTGTGAATTGAAACTACCAAGTGCCACACAGCTCCAGCCAGCAGTGAAAGATGGGCAAGTGTGTGTGTGTTCAATTATTTTTTACAGTTCAAAACACCAGAATGTGAGTTTTATTGTTGTGTGGGACAGGAGGAATCATACACCATGGGCTACATTTAAATGGCATCCAGTGTTGCTGATGTATTGCATTTAGATGTCTAACTACTGACCCTGGCTGTACCTGCAAATCACAGTGTGTCTCAGAAAGCCATTAATCATGCTCACAATTTCTTGGTATTGGTAGATGGGACAACCCTGCCTAAAAATCAGAGTCAATTTATTTTTCAAAAGAAACACTGTAATTGCAATTGAATGCTATAAATGAACACTGTTCTGTGCTTTGTTATCTTTCAGATTCCGACCTGAGCATGCGGACACTCAGCACACCCAGCCCAGCGCTAATATGTCCGCAGAATTCTCATGGCTTCCAGAATGGCCGAGGATCTTCCACTTCTTCATCCTCAGTCACTGGAGAGACAGTTGCTATGGTCCATTCACCTCCTCCAACCCGCCTTACTCATCCCCTCATCCGGCTGGCGTCCAGACCGCAGAAAGAACAGGCCAACATAGACCGTCTCCCAGACCACTCCATGATCCAAATTTTCTCTTTCCTGCCTACCAACCAGTTGTGCCGTTGTGCACGAGTGTGTCGCCGCTGGTATAACCTAGCCTGGGATCCACGGCTTTGGAGGACTATTCGCCTGACAGGCGAGACAATCAACGTAGACAGAGCTCTTAAAGTGCTGACCCGGAGGCTTTGTCAGGACACGCCAAATGTATGTCTCATGTTGGAGACGGTAATTGTTAGTGGCTGCAGGCGGCTCACAGACAGAGGACTCTACACCATTGCCCAGTGCTGTCCAGAGCTGAGGAGGCTAGAGGTGTCAGGCTGTTACAACATCTCCAATGAAGCAGTCTTTGATGTAGTGTCACTGTGTCCAAACCTGGAGCACCTGGATGTGTCAGGTAAGTGAAAGTATTTAAATAATACAATCTGGGTTGAGACACAGGACAATCCTGTGAAGAAGTGAAAAGGGGGAGATAAGGCACAGAGGGGAAGGGCATAATCTGGCCCCTATAGCTGCACTGAGAAGACAAGCCCCTCCTCCTTCCCCTTCTGTCTTACCTATCTAGGTGTTAATACTCCTCATCACATTGTGTCAGTGCATAGGGTGTAGTGGCAGTCTTTGTACTGCAGGAGTTGTTTCTGCAACCCTCCCTCTGAAACAGCCAGCACAGCTGGCCCTCTAGAGTGGGGAGTGCACACTACACCCTCTTTAACGGTGGGTAGCACAGCAACTGGGCTTTCTGGGAACACAAAAGCTATATAGCCCTGAGTTAAGGACAGTGAAGTTTGGAAGGGCCAAGACCCACAGCTAGGGATATGTTTTGACATCTAGCCACTGCCTAATTTTGTTTGGGACTTGACTAATGTACATTAGGGACCTTCTTAGCTTCTATGTGGTGTTGCAATGATTTAGAGTAGCAGAGGTGCCTTGTTGATGGTCCCCAGATGTGCTGTCTGAAGGCAGGAGGTTCTCATTAGAGGTCAACCATAGGGAATTTTGCCCCCCTTATATAATGATTATATAGATGGATCAGAGCTTGAGTTGGAGGATGGGCCTCAGTGGAGGCACTGGGATGAAATTCGGCACTGAGTTAGACCCTTTGCATGATCCCACAACTGCACTGGGTGTAGTTCAGTGCTGAATTAAGTTAACTGGTTCTGCTTATGCAACTCTGGGGTTCTGAGTTATAACTGGTGATTTAAATGTTACTGCCCTTCTCCCATATGAAATCTGTCTCCAGGGTAGCAGGGTGTCTTGGATGGCATTCTTTTGACTTGTGGACGAGCACAAGACTTGACTCCCTGTTGCCCTGCGCATTGTGCAGTTATTTACATTGCTGCTAGTGGATCAGAATAGTAGCGTGTTGGGCTCAGTTTGCAAGAGGTTCAGGACAACAAAGAATCAGACCCACACAGCCTATTGGCAATGGTCTTGCTGAAAGCCATGCATCCTTTGCAGATACTGAACTGCAGTCTCATAATGTGCTGGAACAGAGAAAACTTTTAATTATAAAGAGGAAAATATTAAAACTAACTAAGAAATGGTAACAAAGAATCTGTTCCCCACCCCATCCTCAGTCACTACTCCAGTGACACACAGGGGTAGCAACAATCCAGGGGAAAATTTCCCCAGCACAGGAGTTGTCTAGGGCTGGTGAATGCTCCCCCACGCAATCTGCAGGCTCAAGATCTGAGCTGCAAAATAAAAATCCAGATAAAAGCTATTCCAACGTTTGGGGTGTCTGGATCCCAAAATTTGGGTTCGGTCCATTATATAGATGAAAGCCTGTTGTGTAATTTGGATTTGGAGCTCAATTTTGCTAAGGCTCGTGTATATTTTTAATCCACATAACGCTAGCGACTAGCCAGAGGAACTTTGTGTATGGTGGTTAGAAGTGTCTGAGGGCAGGTCTACGCTTAAAACATCGCACTGGTGCAGCTGTACTGCTGCAGCGCTTCACTGAAGATGCGATTATGTCAGTGGGAGAGCTTCTCCTGTCAGTGTAGTTAATCCACCCCCATGAGAGGTAGTAGCTGTGTCGACAGGAGCTTAAATTCATAACTTGGCTAGATGCTAAAAATTATGTACTGAATAGAGAAACTGGATTTATGGCTACTTATAGCAACCTATAACCCACTAACAACCCCCCAGCAGCTCTCCCTTTCCCCCCCTTCCTCTTTATGAATGGAAGCGTGTTAATGGGCCACTTCACCTTGATTGGTCCCTTGAAATATGTCTTAACTACTTATGCTAAACAATCTGTTCAAACCTTGTATTTAGCTGTGATACTCTGAGTAACTTTCACAGACCTGAAGAGCTCTGTGCAAGCTGGAATTCTTGTCTCTCTCACCAACAGAAGTTGGTCCTATAAAAAATATTACCGCACCCACACTGTCTCTCCACAAAGTCCACCAGTGAAAAATGTGGCTAAGATCCCCTACAAAAACAGAACTAGAAATATAAAATGTGTCAGTCACATGTATTTCATTTAAACATTCATCTGCAAAGCTAAAGTCCTTAACACTCAGCACTGGACTAGTGTGTGTAATGCCGGAAATGGAAGTATCTAGAAACAAAAATGTCTCTTTTCCCCCAGTGTCCAAACTGAGTGATCCACAAAAGTAAACACAGGCCATGCCCTGGGGACTGGACCCATGAGGTCCTAAGTACTTCACCTGCACCTAACTTCAGTGGAAGCTGAAAGCCATCAACCTTTATTCAGAGCAGAATTAGGACCATTGATTTCAGTGGGATTTTAACTCACATAAACTAATTAAAGCCAATGAAATCACATCAGTCTGAGTTCAGAATCAGACCTGATGGATCTTTTACTAGAGGAATGACTTTAGGATTTGGCCTGAATGCCATAGGTACTGAAAAATAAACTGGATTTTAAAATTCTTTCTGAACAATACAGTGCAACTATATTTTTATAGCATCTTCTTACATACTGTGTACCATACCTTGCATATTTAAATAGAATTACAGTTAAAAATGAAAGCAGAAGGAAAGGAAAACTAGAGTCTATGCAAATACGAGAGGACACTTTCATACAAAATTTAAAAACAGGTGGACTGTTCCAAGTGCCCAGAGTTACAGATGAAGATTTTCTTGTATCCAAAGAAGTGAAATTGCCAAAGGAGCAGGAAGAGGCTGATATTAAATCAGCCCAAGATATGGGGAAAAGATTGACAGCAGAATTTGGTCTCTTCTCTCTCTTTAGTTACATCAGCATAAAACTGGAGTAGTATCACTGATGTACATGAATTTACACTGGTGCAACTAAGAGTAGAATTCAGACCAAGTTCTAGGAGTTCAGCTGAAATAAGTACATGAAGAATTGTAATAATTTAATAGCAACACAGGTCAGAGTTTTTTAATTCTCTGATGCCTAGACATAGTTACAGGCAAGTACACAGATAAATATGGGTAATAACTTTTTTTTAAAAATTGATTTTATCTTGGCATTCTCTCTGAAGATTATATCAGGTGGCCATTCTATTATTAAATGCTTATTTTAATCATAAAACTCACACACTATCATGGGAACATCCATAAAATGAAAATGTCAGGAAATCTTATGTTTAAGAGATTTACATTAACTTTGCAAATATCCTACAAACCTCACCACTCAGGCATTTTAAAAAATGCCTCCATATGTTTTTGATGGTGACTAGATCAAATTACAAACAGGTGACAGTTTATCAACTTGCTTGAAAGCTCCTGGTAAGATTACATCAATAATCAGTTATACTTGATTTCCATCCAGTACAAACCTTATCTGTATTGGTGACGAAGCAATTGCCTGTGTGAGCCTACGCTCAACCGGACATTGCTCCAGAAAGAAAAGTTTGTGGAACTCACGATAAAATAACAAGAGTTGGCAACACTGAAGCCAGACGGGCTCTCTCAGGCCCACATGCTCCCATTTTTCTACCTTTCAACACACCCTTCATTGGCTCTTATGGGACATCTGCTATTGTGCATGTGTGTGCAAGCACAGTAAATGAGCAACTATGGGAATTTTGAACTTGATGCTTAGACCACTAAGCCATCAACTCTGGCTACAAAGTCCTGTATTCAACTGAAGTCACTGGAGCCACACAAAAGGCCCTTTTATACCACTGATTCAAATCTCTTCATTGTGAACTCAGCCCTTCATATTCATTAGGTTGATAAACCAAATGCCATGCAGTTTAGCCAGGGGGAATCTTATGGGTTGACCTTAAAAGAGCAGGCCCTGTCTGCTCTGTATGGACATTAGAGATCAAGTTAAATCTCTACAATTTATGGGAAGTGACGTAGGGTGCCTTAGTTTCTAGAGGTGTGCACCATAAGTGTCTGCACTTCAGTGATCAAATATGTGTGTATTTGAAATGCCTTGGGAGAAAAAGCATGATACAAATATAAATGTTGTTAACCACTAGTTTCTCTGTATTTATTTTTGTACGGATTGTTACTGCAGGGCATGCTCCCACTCTGACATAAAAATAGCACTCAGCACGTGACAATTAAAATGTTACATCAATTGGATTAACAATAGACCATCCAAACACTGGGTATAACCAAATAAGACTGGAGCTCAAATATAGCTATTCATAGTAATTGTTGGGTTAAAAAGAAATGTAGGTGATCAGAAATAAAAAATCCCCTTTTCATCCAGACCACCTTAGCAACTTTGGACACATTTTCTACATTTCTGTCACAGTGGCCTTCTCCCTTATTTACTTGCATTAATAATCAGGAATTTATCCCTAGGAAATTTCAAAGTTACTCTTTGTTGCAGATAAGAGCTGAGAATGCTCAGTTCGGACAGCTGTTCCTGAGTCCTGGTTTGAAATCAGACCAAGAGATAGATAATATAAATATCCTGTATTTTCAATATTTACAAGTCAAACATTTTATTGTGAAATCTGGAAATGAGGCAACTTTATATAGCTCGTAACCACATTTAAGGAGTTAACCCTGGAGCAAGATGGAACAAAATGTTTAATTTTTAAGGTGCATACTATTTTGATTGAAAAATGCATTGATAGGAATAAACCCCAAATTTGAAAAGATGGGAGACAGATATGGACAAAAATTAATTGATCTGGATTAATGGGGCCCTATGTCGGAAAGGGGATATACTTTCTTCAAGTTGTGTAGCTCCTAAAGAAAATTTGTATAAATTATTGTATAGATGGCATTTGACTCCAGTTGAGAGCAATCATATTTGTGCTTCTAAGAGGCACTCTGTGAGGGGATGTGGGGAAAGGGAAACATACTTGCACGTGTGGCGGTTGTGACCCTATGACCACTTGCGAGGAAATGAAAGAGATTCTTATGACAAAATGCCAGCTTCCTACAGATCCCTGGACCTGCTTACTTAATGCTCCAGCAAAGGAGCCAGTAAAATTAATTTCTTTTTTATTGTTAGCAGCTAGACATTGTATTACACATTATTGGAAAAATGTGACCCTCTCCTGCCTCCTCCGATGGAATGGTGGGAGAGTAAAATATGGATTGTTCTTGTAATGGAAAAGCTTTCATACCAAGTATGTGCACAAGAGGAGAAGCACCAAAAAGAGGATAGGTATTAAGAAATTTAGTCCCCCCTGTTTAGTGTAGTCAGGAGAGGGGGGCTCCCCAGCCAGCAAGCCAGAATCTTGAGCCAGGTTCTTTGAGTATTAACCTGATCCTGAATAAGTAATGTACGACGTAGTAGATTAATGTTTTATTGCAACTTTTCTTTAATAATTTTTTTTAAATGCCATTCATCAGACTCCATGGTGAAGCCTTCATAACACATTGGCCTGATCCTATCATCACTGAATCAAGAGGAAAATTCCAGTTAAATTCAGTGGTGCAAGATTAGTCCAAAGACCAAAGGAAAAGCATGTAATGAATTGGATGTGCAGTCCTGTGCTCAGACCATTCATGTCTCCTGGCCCAGTGAACTGAGAGCAGAGATTAGAATGCTAGAGTTCCTGGCTCCAGTAGTGACTCCCACTGTAATCTTGGAGAATCCCAGATGCAAATCCCAGTTGACTGGAAGGTCCCTTAAAAGGACACAAAGGAGCCTTTAGGAGCTAGGTGCCCAACTTCTTTAGAGACAGGAGCAGAACAGGGAGCTACTTGGAACTCATTTTGGAAAACTGACAAACACTGGGGTTTCCAAAGAAGCCCGAGTTCCCCTACCAATTTTTGTGGCCTTCCAGTCACATCTTCCTATTTTTAAGATGTTATTCTTTGCTGTGTTGCTGCATGAAACATCCAGACAAACAGGAGAAATTGTGTAAGTAAACAAGGCTGTTTGTGGTAACTGCAAGAGGTTTAATAAAGGGAGGTGAGAGGGAGCTGTCTGACTAATTGTCAGCGTAATAGCTAAGATGTAATTGTGTTGTTTAACACAAAACCTTTAGCCTCTTTGGTTTAAATTACCCAGGTGTGAAATGGAGGGTTATAATATTAAACTGACTAGTTATAACATTCGTACGTTTGAATGTCAAACGTTTCAGAATAGCCCTAACCTCTATAGAAGGCTAAACCAATGCTCTTGAACTTTGGAGGTGCTTAAAATCCAGACCTAAGTTTTGCATCTTCAGCTAGCCTTTGTTTTTGGAGCTGAGGAGCCCACTTCTAAATTAATTTTCAAAGCATTTGTTACATAGGGTACTTGCGAAAGTGCTTTGAAAACAGGATCCCATTATTTCTCCTTCCTCTTGATGGCTGAGTATTATTTTTACCTCCTCTTCGCTGTCAGCCTATGGTGTTTGAAGGGCTGCTTGGCAGTATGCTAGGCTGTGTAATGATCTCACTGAGTAACTTCACTGTTCAAATGCTTTGCACACTATGCTGTACTTGCTGGCACATGCAAAGGGAGGTGAAATGCATCTATCTAAACAAACCAAATGCAACACGATAGAGCCAGCAATTATCTCAGGTGTTTTTAACTGTGTGTGATCTAGTGAATGCACAGCACTGCCTTCTACGGGAGAGAATGTCAGATCTGCTGTAATGTGTGTCTCCAGGGCTGCCGGGGCCTTGCAGGTCGGATCCAAATCTGGATCATACAGAGGTTCAGGTTCATGTACTATGCAAGCACCCTTAAAAATCTCTTATCACCCATAGAAACCAGCCTAGTTCTTCCAGTTGCTGTTTCCCATTTCTCTTTACATCCATTTCAAGTGGGACTGGGTCTGCCCCCTATCATCTGGGGGACAGGTAGCCCGCTACCTGAATATCTGGGCCATCAGGAAACTGCTTCTCCCTTGTGAGTTTCTGGGGGATTACCAGGAAGAGGCACCTGATCCAAAAAGGTCATGTGGGAGATGAGGGGAAGAGAAGGGGATTAGCCATGTTTAGGGTTTGTAGGTGACACCCCAGAGACTGGAGGGGGAGATTGGGCTTTACAAACAATAGCTCTGTGGACAACTCCTATTCAAGCCACAATTCCTACCTTCTTCTTCTCATCAATAATCCACACACCACCTTTCTCCCTTTTCTCATGTTTTTATCTTTTCAAGCAGAGTAAGAGCGGATCTCTGCTCCAAGGAGCTTGCAGCCTAAATAGGAGAAGCTCTCTGCAAATGTGCAGCTCTGCATGAGCAGTGTTTAAAAGCTGGGGTCAAATTCTGATCAGCCTCTGTGCAAGTGCACAAGCGGGTGAGGGCACAAAGAGGTTCCCATCCCTCTTTAGCCTGCACACAGGGATTGGTGGGATCCTAATGGGGAGCTTCAATGCTTTTCTCTCCTAGAGTCCCTGTGGGACCTAAGTACCTGTAAGGGAACAAGAGTGAGGGAGGCACTAGTAGAGCATAGAGATGTGAGAATGTGCCTTCTTCAAGGCTGGTGCAGGACACACACCAGAGTGTGCTGCCTGGGAGCCCCCCCACCCCCTGGAGGAATTCTGGTTAGAATGTTCTCCTGGCAACTCCGACAGCTGCAGTCTCTCTCTGAACCTAATGTGTCTAGCTGGACTCTGATGGACTCTTGGCCAAAATCTAGCCCAAAATATTGAGATTCCTCTGTGATTACATGCTAGGGGTAGTTGAAACAAAAAGGCTTGGGCCTACACATGACATATGGTGTAGTAACAAGCATGAAAGCTTGGGTGGGTGAGCTGTGTGACATAATGGAGACTGTGGCAGTTTTGGTCACAGTTAAATGGTCTATCAATATAACTATGAAAGCCTGCATCTCTTTGACCAAAAGAAAACCTAATTAATTCAAAGAATTTAACTTCCATATGTTTAGTTCAGCTGTCTCTTTGTTCTTAAGGGCTATTCTTTGGCACTGATAAGATATCAATATTTTAATGTCAAAAACAGGCATCCCTATTAACTATCAGAGTTTTCCACAACATAAATTCTGTAACTCTCAACATCCACTCCTTTAGCAGGCCTCAGATAACTCCAGGAGCTGTTTGAGCTTGACTGCAAACTATTATCCAACATATGCTGGCCAAGGTTCTTTCATTCCACTTGGAAGTTTCTCCTGCATTTGAAATTAGTTACATTTCCTCTATGGAAAAATCTTGCTGTATGAGGGTTTGTTTTTACATCTTTATTATTTGGGACAGAAAAATTGTTACAGACCCAGAAAAATGTCACTTCACTTTAAAAAAAAAAAAAAAAAAAAAGTCCTATCATCAATGTGCATTCTTTTCTTCTGGTGAAACCATTCTGAACACCCTTCCCATCAAATATCATATGCTGTAGCCAAAGTAACTAGACAACAAGGAGATGCTGAGCCTGTCAAAACAGTGATCACATGGCCATGTACAGTAAATCCAGCCCTGCGGGGAGACTTTCAACTTTTCATTTTCATTTCAGAAATGCATTAGTCATTCATATTTCCCTCTTTCTCGAATATTCAACAAGCAGAATTTTCTTCTTCTTCTCTCTATCTGCAGACCTTCATTCTCACTATCTTAATATTAAAAATAAATCCTAATCTGTTCGTATAAAGAGTCCACATTTATACCACTGTCCTGCAGTCAGATCCGTACAGACAGACCCTCGTGCTCACGCCAAACTACACTGACATAAGTGGGGCTCTGCCAGGTTGCCAGCATCCACTTGTGCAGACCCAACTGGAGGAGTAGGCCCTTGTGCCATCTTCTGTTGTCTAGTCTAAGGAAGGTTTACATGGCTGAACTCCAGTTGCATTGCCTCCCTTTGGAACTCTCCTTGCAGCCGTCGTGTGTGTGCACTGTTGACTAATCAAAATGGTTCTCCCTGTCTCAAGATCTTAGAGCTTCCCCAGGTGCTGTGCAGTACTTGCCACTTGCACTTAGTATGCGATTTCAGCTAAACTTTGCATCTGTTTGACCAAAGCAAAAGTCTAAATCAAAACGCCTACAGTAAACCTAGTATGATGAGTGCATAAATCAAACATGCAATTTTTCAGGTTCCTACAGCTCTAATGCCACCTCTAATTTCCCTGCTTGTTTCATCCTGGCATCTACACTAATTTTCTTGCTTTACTTTTCGTCACACCCCAAAGGGCCTGTGCTACATTGTCCTGCCTTCCTTGGCTAAAAACCGTAGGATGGAACAGGCCAGATGTGTCGCTACAGAGTTAATGGGTTTCAGAGTGACACTTGGTGCTTTCTTCCTCTACCCCATCCCTCTCTCAGGGAAGGACCCTGCTGCCTCTGCTGCACTCCTTAGTTCCCTATGACCCCGAGAAGAAGGAAATGGGAGAAATGCACCTGTTCATGGCAGGGCTGAAACTGGTCCCTGGTTTGAATTCCTGGTAACTCTCTATTTGGTCCTGTGGCTGGCTGGCCTGGTGGTTAGTGCTCTGCATTATGATTATTATTATTGTTATTATTATTATTATGGAAAATAAAAAATAAAAGGTCCTTTGCTTAATATAACGTACTTTGAAAGGGAATCACAATGGAGAGGAGAGAGATTAGGATTTGAGTGCTGCATGTGATTTTCCAGATTTTCTGCACATTCAAGGGTCAGGCTGGTTGTGTTGCTTGAATGTAAGATGCCATGACATACACTACAATTGTCATCCAGTTGCTAGATAGGTGTCACTTGGTTACTAGCCCGATTGGCATCAATAGGGCAGACCATACATTTCTGTTCCCCAAACATTAGCCCATCTGGACCTGGGGGTTTCCCTTTTGTTTCTTGCGGTGCTTGACAGTAAAATGGCTTCTGACACTGGAACACCAATTGAGGGCATGTCTGCACTGCCCCACAGTTTGGACTCTGGGGGTGTAAATAGCCGTCTGCACCAAAGTGCTGTGCTCTCGCTCCCCCATGTTGCACTGTGGCGCAAACTAAGAGGTTCCTAGCTTGTGTTAACATCTCCCTGTCAGAAAAGGGCTACATTAATGTAACCTGCAGCATCCACAGGGGAGCGATACAGTGCAGCACTTCAGTGCACACTGGTATTCATGTTTGTAGTTTGAACTGCGGGGCAGCATAGACATGCCCTAAGTAAATCAATAATGACATTGCCACAGCCCAGAGAACAGTGTGCGCTGATGTACTTGTGGTCCCCATGTTGTCCAAAACCATTACTGGATTTGTGCTGGGGTAACAGAGATCAGAATCTGTCCCTTCATAAAGAAATTGAGGGCCATGATCTGACCTAATTTGGGACATGGAAAAACCACACTTCAGTGGTTCTGATGTTGTTTAGATTACTGGAGTAACTTTACTGACTTCAGTGGAGTTATTTAAGATGAAAGGCTGCTGTGGCAGAACCTGGACTAGTGTCTTTTTCATCAGAGTACTTTCTGGGGCCTGGCAGCACTGAGATACCTGCATAACTACCCGTGTGTTGAGCTCTGCAGTTACACAACAACCTCCCCCATCCTGCCAGAGGAGCTGCTTTGCAACTTATTAACATTGTGTTTTTCCATGTAGGCTGTTCCAAAGTGACATGCATTAGTTTGACCCGCGAAGCCTCCATCAAGCTGTCCCCGTTACATGGCAAACAGATCTCTATCCGCTACCTGGACATGACAGACTGTTTTGTGCTTGAGGACGAAGGCCTGCACACCATCGCCTCACACTGCACTCAGCTGACTCATCTGTACCTGCGCCGCTGTGTCCGCCTCACCGATGAAGGCCTCCGTTACCTAATGATTTACTGCACATCCATCAAGGAGCTGAGCGTGAGCGACTGCCGTTTCGTCAGCGACTTCGGCATGCGGGAGATCGCCAAGTTGGAGTCGCGCCTGCGGTACCTCAGCATCGCACACTGCGGTCGCATCACAGACGTGGGCATCCGTTACATTGCCAAGTACTGCAGCAAACTGCGCTACCTCAATGCGCGGGGCTGCGAGGGCATCACGGACCACGGCGTGGAGTACCTCGCCAAAAATTGCACAAAACTCAAATCGCTGGATATTGGCAAGTGCCCACTGGTCTCAGACACCGGCCTGGAGTTTCTGGCCCTGAACTGCTTCAACTTGAAGCGCCTGAGCCTGAAGTCATGTGAGAGCATCACAGGCCAGGGCCTACAGATTGTAGCTGCGAACTGCTTTGACCTGCAGATGCTGAACGTGCAGGACTGTGAGGTTTCCGTGGACGCTCTGCGTTTTGTTAAACGCCATTGCAAGCGCTGTATTATTGAGCACACCAACCCCGCTTTTTTCTGAAAGGACACTCTGCACCTGCTGATTAAAAACATTGATGTATAAACACACACTCCTACATACAGTACCTAGCTCTTCTCTCTATGGTCGTGGGAGTCAGCTTTCTTGTATGGTGCTGGTGAGGTTTGTTTTTTAAAAAGAATATTTTTTGTTTTAAACTATCACTTTGTTATTTGATTGTGTCTCTGCGGAGATGCTTCCTTAACCTAAAAGCAGTGAGCACTCCACAGCACCATGGCAGTGCTATGCCCCTGGTAACCCTGACCCTTTCCTAGCCTGAACTAGCTCTCCAAAGGGAATAGCACATAATCACTCCCTTTGAGGTGCAACTTGAGCAGCATTAAATCTGAGCTCCAGCTGTGTTCATGAAGCTGCAGAGGCACTATGTTTCTCGACACCCACCCCCCAAATTCCTCCAACCTGGCTGATGCAACACCACCTTGTCTAAGTAGCATCTTCTTGGCAGTCTCTTAACCATGTTCCAGCAATCCCCAGGGCAGTATTGGGTGGGATTTTCAAATATGTTCGATGTTGGCCTAGCTCTGCTCCCATTGACTTAAAGTCAATGGGAGCAGAGTTAGTGAGCACCAAGGGCATTTGAAAATCCTACCCATATTGGGATATCTCTTCAAGAGCTTATATGTGGATCACTAATGTGTTAACCTACTACTCCCACTAATCCAGCATGGGCCTTTTCTGTTTGCTTGGAAGCATCCTTTGCTAGTACTAGGGACTTTTGGGTCCACTTAGCAGTGTCACTAGCACTTGAGCGGAAGGAACATTTTTAAGAAATGTAGGAAGCAGCAGATACTCCTTTCCAGGCCACTAAGGAGAAAATTCAACATTTTACTTAGCTGCAAATTGGTCTGAGAAATCCTATTTTGTTACTACTGTGAATTAAGATACTGCAGCAGCACTCCGGGGATTAGTGAAGTATCTCAGAGTGGGTCATCCAAGGGCAAACCTATGAAAGTCCCAATAGTTGGGCTGTCTCAAAGTAACCCTCGTTGTTGCCGCAGAGCCTGTTTTCATTCCTTTATAGGTAAAAGGAGCCTTTGTAACTGAGACTCCTTTTAAGTAAAAGGAATGTTTAGGCATTTATACACAGAAGCACACACATTTTCTAGGGCCTTCTTATTTAAAGGATGGATAGTAGATTTCAAGGCTTGGAATTCATTACCCTGATATCAGATCACATCTTTGGGAAAGGGGGATTTGGAATGGTATCCATATTAGAATTGGACTCTGTGCAGCCATGACAGCGCGTTCCTCTCAACTGAAGAAATGGCCGTTGTTGAGCAAAGAATTGCATATCAGTACTGCCCCATACGGTTGAAGACTGTTACTCTAACAGGTGTTACTGTTATAGCTGCTCTCTCTTGCCAATGCAATCAGTGTTGAGGCTGCTCCCTGCTCATTGTCCCCTTCTTTCCCTGAGCATGTGATCATTTCATGGTAACTTCCATCACAGTCTTCTGGCAACTACTTTCCCACTTATTTCTGGCAAGTCCCTTCCAGTCCTTAGATCTGAAAGCCAGACTCATTAGAAGTGATGATATTTTCAGGCAGGCCCCCTACACATGATTGACAACTGGTGCATATGTTAGACTCAATCACTGTAAATGTCTCTGCTAGAGAGATGTGGGAAGGAAAATGCTCTGTCTGGTTTTCAAAGAACAGTAGCTGCATCGTCTCCAGACAACATTAACAATGTCACTGAGATGAAGTGAAAATCCATGTGTTTAAGAACATACATAATCACTGAGGAAATAATCTGTAACCACACTCACACAATGTATAAAAGGCAAAGCTGGCAGGATGTGTCCAACTGCTGAGAAAAGATCTTTAGCCTGTACATATTGCTTCTCCGTTTGTCAGTTTGTGTATTTTTTCACTTGTGGGATATTGTGGTCTCATGGGCGAACTCATTAAGCATCCTTCAGTTCCCTCTGAATTAAATAACACTGTCCAAAAGAGACAAGGGGTAGGAGCCAAAATAATTGTGGGGAAAAGCTCTTATAGCTCCTGATTACCACTCTGTCACTAATCGGTATATGTTAGGGAGTGGTGCCATTTTATGTCAACTAACATCAGTTTAGCTTCCTTTTTTCACAAAGCTGATTTCTCAGGAGGTTGCAGAGTGGATTTTATCCCAGCTAGCTATTCTCTTCACTGTGCCCAGGGAGAGTTAAGCTGTTGAATCCATTCTCAAGGTTGGTGTGAATTTGGCTGAACCATTGGCACTCGAGGTCTCATTAGTGACATTTAAGTGTTTATAAAAAGTTACTACCTTTCTGACTATGCTAAATTGAATGAATACTGCTACATGGTTTTTAAAGGTTCTGATGTCTTCAATTGGCCTGTACTGTGTGAATTTCACTATAAAGCCTTAATTTACTACCAAGAAATAAAGCAATATATTGGTAACTGACAAATATGGATGGTCATTTGAGCTAATCAGTTAACTTCTGGCTGAGCATGGGGAGAGAGACTTAAGATATTCCCAAAGTTTAGTTTTCTTCAGTTCATTAGTATGTGAGTGGACGTTTCACTAATAGCTCACTGTCAATTATAATTCAGGATTTCCTCCAGAAAATATTACAAGAAACCATGGTAATGGCCTCGCATATCTGTTCATAATTTGTCTTCGCTCACTTGATCTGACTTGATCTCAAAATGTAGCTGGTGATTGGTAAAGTATTTGAAACAAATGCCAATATATCATTACATTAACAAGAAATTCTTGAAGGTACCTTCATTAGTTTAAAACCCAGCTTAATGTTCACTTGATCTTAAAAAATAAAGAGAATAAGAATATAGAGCAGTTATATGATATGAGTAACTGTTTTCTATTGATTGTACAGTTCTACCAAGGATCAGGCTCAATACAGATACATAATAACTATTATTCTTCACGCTTTACAAAGCCACGGATGTTCTGAGAAGTCCATTGTTCTGGAAGTGTATGGAAGATGAATGAAGACTTGCATCCTTAGTCTCGCATTTTAAAATAATCAATCTCAAGTGGCCCTGCTCTGAAGTGCTATTTCATTGTGAAGCTACAGTTGATTTCAAGAAAATTTCAGTGTAATTTGTTGATACTGTTTGTTGCCTTATTATCTAATCCCCCTCACAGGTGTAATGGTCCTGCTGCAAACATGTGCACCAAAAGCACTTGATCAGTATATGCGAGGGAGTGAATTTGGGTGTGGAGGAGGAGTGTGTGTTTGTGTGTGCATGCTGTCTTTGCTCCAGATTCAGATTTGATGGGGATTATACATTTTGAAATGAAGTAAGATAAAAGATTCTTTAGTCATAAAGTTCAGATCCAGATGTTGAACACAAGATACCTAACTAGGTGGACCACTGATCTGATTCAGTATGGCAGCTCCCATTTCTGACAATGGCCACCAGATGGTTCAGAAGAAAGGGCAAGAAACTCCATAATGGTCAGTTGTGAAACAACCTACCTGTAGGAAAGTTTCTTCCATCTTCTTATGCTTATTGAGGATGTGTGTAACCTTTTTTCAGCTAACCCCATGTTAGACAGCGGCTTCCTACAAACCACATATTCTGGTTCAAACCAATGATCTGCATTTAGATGCACTTTTCCTATCTCTAGAATTAAGTAAAACCAAAATTATTTCCCTCAGTCGGAATGGGGAATTGGTATGAAGTTCAACATTTTTGTCTTTGCAGGTTATACTCACTTGGCCTACTACAAAATGTAAAACAGCTTCCAGTGGGGATCTTGAAGCAGGATCGGGATCCAAGATTTCAACCTTTCAACAGTGGCTTTTGAAAAATTCTGAATTTTGTCTTTATACTGGAGAATCAAAAAGTTAATAAAAAGGAGTTAATTTTGCCAACATCGTGTTTGCAATATATCAAAACTCATATGAAAAGGAACATGTCAGTCAGTTATGAAAAGTACAGGTTGGTCAACGCTGCAGACCAAAGTGTAATTAAAAAACATTGGTAGAGCTAGTAGTGCCGCCTATGAAATTTGCCTGATATTTCCCATTATAAGACCCTATTTTCAGTGGTTATAGCTTTGCCAAACTATTTGGGCTGAAATTTTCCATGCTAGATGTCTGCCTCAGGCTGATTTTTTGGGGGAAAATTTCAATCTAAACAATTCAGCCATATCCCAGAACAAGGCTAGGAAAGAACATATTTTGCTTCCCTAGGCATGCTCAGCCCTCTCACAGCTCTTAGTGTTGACCAGACTGTACATGTGCCATTCCCACAGAGTGAGTGGGCATATTCCTATGCAGGGCTATGGGGCAAAGTTGGACTTCCCCTGTAATTGCTGCTCCTAGCTGCTGTGTGTGCTGGAGTGGGGTTGGGCACTCAATGACCGCACCCCCTTGTCCCCCAAGAACTCAAGCAGCATGGAGGAAGAAACCATCTGATTTGAATGCAGAGGGGACAAAAGCCAGAGCACGGGAGGGAAGGGAGTAGATTGGGACAAGGAGTCTGGTGAGACTGGGACTGAGAGAGTAGTGTCATAAATATCAAGGGAAGGGTAACAACTTTCCTGTATACAGTACTATAAAATCCGTCCTGGCCAAAGGCACAAAATCCTTTTACCAGTAAAGGGTTAAGAAGCTACGGTAACCTGGCTGGCACCTGACCAAAAGGACCAATAAGGGGACAAGATATTTTCAAATCTGGGGTTGGGGGGAGGTTTTGGTCTGTCTGTTGTGTGTACTTGCCGGACACAGATCAAGGAAGCAAGCAATCCAGCTCCATTAGAATTAGTAAGTACTGGCAAGGGAAGGCGTTAGCTTATTTTTGTTTTGGCTTGTGATTTTCTCTGTGCTGAGACGAAGGTGTATTCCTGGGGAGGGGAGGGGTTGTAACTTTAAAGTTTGGCCCAGAGGGAAATCCTCTGTGTTTTTGAATCTTTTGTTACCCTGTAAAGTTATTTTCCATCCTCATTTCACAGAGGTGATTTTTACCTTTTTTTTTTTTTAAAGAAAATCTTTCTTTTAAGAACCTGACTGATTTCTCTATTGTCCTAAGACCCAGGGGTTTGGGTCTGTAATCACTTTCTAACCAATTGGTTAGGATATTATTCTCAAGCCTCCCCAGGAAAGGGGGTGTAAGGGCTTGGGGGACATTTTGGGGGAATAGGAACTCCAAGTGGTCTTTTCCCTGATTCTTTGTTAAATCACTTGGTGTTACCCTCCAAGGGCAAAGAATTTGTCCCTTGAGGAAATTTTAACCTAAGCTGGTAGTAATAAGCTTAGGGGGTCTTTCATGTGGGTCCCCACATCTGTACCCTAGAGTTCAGAGTGGGGAGGGAACCCTGACAGTAGGGTGGACAAATTGTGACTGGAAGTTGGAGGGGAAAACTGGGGCTTGCTGGGAAAGGAGAATGGGATTGGGAGCCAGGGGAGGGAGGACTGGTTGGGCAAGGAGACTGGGACTGGGAGCCAATTGGCTTAGGGGAGAATGGTGGAGATTCCTGTGGGGAAAAATGGTATGTGATCATGAAATTAAGGGCTGTATCCAAATGAATATATAAATTACATGCCTTAAATTACACTGAAACTTTCTTGAAATAAATTGCAACCCCCAAGGGGGATGAATTCAGGTTGTACAGCCAGCCTTACTTCGGACACTTCCTGGCTTTGGGGTGCTGGACTATGGAACCTGAATGTTCTTTTAACACGGCTTTTTTGTGTTCTATATTAGTAACTCCAAAACAACTACAGCAATGGTCAGCAGCAACACAACTGTCCACAAATGCCTTGCCTATGTTAGTCCTAGCAGTTCTGCCAAGTTATGATGGAGGGAGAGACACTATGAGTCTGTTCAGCTCCTGCCTTCTCTGTTCAGATTAACCCAGTTGACAATCATAAATCTGACAATCGTTGCCAGAGGTCCCAGCCCAGCTCACAGCTCGCCACATCCCCAAACCCCCAAAAGCTGCTGTCTAGCCATCATAGGAGGCTGACCAAAAGTCATTAGTCTCCACAGAAGTAAGCCATGTTTTAAATTGGGGATGACCAAGGTGTAAAAAATCTCCTTAAACAGTTGCTAGGATAACATATGAAGTTCTGGAATTATGGTGGGCAAATGTATTCCTCCTGGCACTCTCAGCAATATAATGTTATATTCCTAAGAAGAAAAGGGCCCATCTTGCATTTAATAGATACATTTACTGCCAGTAAAAAGAGGGGTTTTTTTCTGAATTATTTCTCTTTGTCTTCAACAGTCAATATACCTTTGGAGCCTGATTCTCTTTGTTGACTTCAGTGACGTTACTACTGATTTGCACTTGTGTAAATGAGATGCTACAAGGAAAACGTGACCGTAAAATCAGGCCCATAAAGGAGCATATTTCTTTTTGCAGCTCATTTCAGCAATATCAACTTAAACATTTTGCAATGGGGCCAGGATCAACACCGCTTCAATTTTGACTCTGACTGGCTGAAGAAAATCAGAGGCCATTTTTGAAGGAATAATCAAAGGCAGGTTCAAATTACTGCCAGATAATACGCATCTGAATTCCAACTTAAACTAAAGAAAAATATTTATTTGACTGAATAATAGCACTATAGCCATTAAATAAAATTTTCCCTATAAAATAGCAAAGATATTTGTTTTCATGCTCCCCTGCGGTATAGTAGCTGTATTCTCTGGAGCAATTTTCTCCTGCATGTTTTTTTGTCTTCAGTAGTGTTGGGTCATTTCCCCTGTCCTCTGGATGCTTGTCGTTTTTGATTTATACTGTTACTGGAATTTTTTTCCCAAATGGACTCCGCTAATACAGATTTTAAAAATATTATGATTGTAACAATCCAGTTGGCCACAGTTTCTCCAGATTAAGCCATTAAAAATACAAGTTACCAAACAGCCACAGCAGAGGTTTGGAGACCAGAAAGTTGTTTTTTTTTTCTAAAAAATAAATAAAAACAAAGCTATTAAAAATAACCCCCTTCCTCATAATGAAGAACAGTAATGATAGCCATTATTTCTAATATGGTATTTATGTGCACTGTGTTGGCAATGATTCATTTTCCTTCAGTTTCTGAAAGAAACTACATACTGAAGACTCAAACTGATACAAACAGATGTGATGGGAAACATAAACAATAGAAAGACAAGCAAAAGCACTAGTGCCAAAGGGAAATGTATATATTTAACAAGCTTTTCTTGCATAGTCTGGTTCCACTCCCCTCATCCCATCCCAAAAAAGTCAAATGTTTAATGGAAAGTAAATATTGCTGTGCTTGACTGTTTTTCTTTGTTCTAGGTTCATTATTTCATGTATGTACCTGTTAATACAATTGCTTCTGCAGTTAAATGATAAAGATCGAATTTTTGGCTAGATAAATTACCAGTTGAGAAGCAGAGCTAGCTAATTAGTGACTTTTAATTTCTTCCCTTTACTGTGTTTTCAGATGTTATGCCCCCTTTTCATCTATAGCATAATTGAGACCCTTCACTGGAGGACTGTTGTTACAATAACAGTACATTTAGTTGTTTTCTGATTATTAACATTTATATTATGTTAGCACCTAGGAGCTTCAAACAGAATCACACAACACTCAGCAGTGTGGAAACATATAGAGAAATACAGATCTGTCTTGACTTGAACAAATCGTAAGCTGTTCGTGTCTTGTTAGTTTATTATAACTTAATATTTTGTTTTGTAAACTTGTTACTTAAAAAAAATGAGTTGTCACAAACCACCTCTCCCCTCCCCATCATCCAGGTGCCCCCAGGCATTGATACCCTGTGAGCATATCAATGTGCATGCCTTCCATCCTCTCCACTCTATAGAAATAGATGGATGATGGGGCCATAGTCAGTTAGACAGAGGCTGTGCTGCTGAAAGCATCTATAGGCACTCTAATGTGAAAGGTAAGTGGTAAAATTTACAAAGAAAAATAGAATTTTTACAGAATTTTAAATGGTACTTTCCTTTCCTATGGATTGGGTTGTTTCACTGGATGTGTGTATTCCCATAGTGCAATGAAACAAGCATCATTTTGAGATATGCTGCTCAACTTAATTTTCTCACTTTTTTAAGCATTAGTCTGATAACATTTCAGTTCTTTTTGATTATCTTGATGAGGTTACTCATCCTGGGTACATCTACAGTACACCGTTAACTTCTGTGCTGAGGCAAACACATCATTCTACCTTTACAAAGGGCTATTTGTAAAGTAACTTTTTACTTTAACCCAGTTGAACCTGAAAAGGGAGATGAGCAATGAGGTGGCCAAATTTTTTCAGTTGTCATTAACCTAAACAACATGCATCTGTCTTTTATGGTGATTCATATTTTAATCAGCTGGGAGGAGCCATGTCTTTAAACACTCCTTGCCCAGAATTCCTCTGGTGAGCGTGCACACACACAGGTGCACGCGCACACACACACACAGACACCCTCCCACACACATCTCTCTGTTAGTTGCTGTAGATTTTCAATGTAGCAAAAGGTTGAGGATTTGGTCCGTTAGGTCAATCAGCATAGCTCCATTGCTACACCGGAGAAATGCCAATGTACACCAGCTGAGAATCTTAGGCCATTTATGTGGATAATGAGACTATCCAGCTGCATTAAACAGCATGCAATTCAGAGTGTTAGTTTTTACTTTTGAAGCCCTACATGGATTGGTACGTACCTATCCCTGAGGCTGCCTCTTTCCCTGTATCACCGTTGCAGTAGGTGATGGGGCACAAGCTATAGTTCCTTTACTCTAGACAAGAGGAGGAAGCTGCCAGCAGAGTGTTCTCTGTGAGGGTCCTCAACTCTGCACCATGCCTTCTCTTGGCCTCGCAGAGCCCAGATCAGTTAGATCTCTGGAGAGGCTGAAGAGCCAGTCTTTTTTCCCAGGTATTTGCGGAGCTGGAATGCTGAGGGCAGGCAGGGTGATGCTACTCTGAAATTATAGTTGTTTATTATGTGGTGGATAAGTTGGGGGGCAGTTGATTTGTGAGGGGGCTGAGCTGTCCCACTGTTTGTTGTTGTATTTATTGTGTAAGAGCACACGGGGGGCGGGGGGGCTGTTTAATTTAGTCTCCTGATTTGCACATTTGCCAAGCAGATAAGAGCTTCTTTTCAGTTACGTGTAGCGTGCTCTACTGAGAACTGGACTGAAGGCACCTCCCATAGAACTACCCCTCAGATTTGCCATATAAATTAACGGTTGAATAGGCATGGGACTAAATTACCCTGCTGGACAGACACATGGAGCCTGTGTGTTGAAGCTGGTATAATCAGTCCCCGATGCTGTACCAGTTCAGATAGTGACTGCTCTAGCAGTGAAGTTTTCTCGCCAGTTCCTTCTTGAGTACTAACCTCACTGAAAATGAATAAAAGGATGAGATTGGTTATTTTTACCATGATTTTAGTGTTTCTTGTTTCTCCTTATTTATTTTTATTTTTAGATCATCTTATACTAAACAATTCTGCAATGATGAAAATCAGTAGAAAGGCTGTGCTTTAGTAGTGTAGTTCGAATTGATTTCTCAACACATAAGAGAGGCCCACATGCAGGCAACATGTGATCTCAAATCTTGTTTTATTTATGAAACACCAGAAGGAAAATTAACAAGTACTATCAATGGTTTCCTTTCAACTTTCAGTTTTTAAATGAGTTTTTTTTTGCATTACCCTATTAAGAGTGACATTCCATGTTTGTATTGCCGTAACAATACGCCTCTTACCATAACCCCTCTGCATTACTCTCCTGAAGACGCACTGGTTTTGTGATTATCGCAGAATTGAAAACAAAATATAGAATGTGGTCGAGCTACTCTAATCTAAGTTTTCCTATTTCATCCATCACTAGATATGATAGGAAATATTGAGATTTTACTGAAAAACTATGAAAACTTTCTACTGCCTGTTGTTGCATCTAGGGTGGGAATGGGAAGTTTATCTGAAATCTTGGAGAGTACTATTGGCATGAACATTAGCATTCCCTTTTACTATAATACTGAACCTTGTTATACCAGCAACAGATTTGTGATGCAGAAAACCCCAGTAGTAAGAAATGGTGTACCCCATGTACCTGGAGGGTGTATGATGGCTAGCTGCACTTCCAGCATTTATCTGGAATCATTCTACCTGTCCCTGAAGTCAGAAACCTGCCTCAGTCACCTATTAGTAGATATCAAGCCACTGAGGACAATACAAAACTCAAAGCTTTTCTGAGTTGAAATTACATTTTTTGTGGTTTACCCTCTTCAAAATGTTTACAGCCATAGAGCCCTAATATAGACACAGCATCTTATAGAATCATAGAACTGGAAGGTACCTTGAGAGGTCATCTAGTCCAGTCCCCTGCACTCATGGCAGGACTAATTATCTAGACCATTCCTGAGCCTGACAGGTGTTTGTCTAACCTGCTCTTAAAAAAATCTCCAATGATGAAGATTCCACAACCTCCTGAGGTAATTTGTTCCAAGTGCTTAACCACCCTGAGAGGAGGCTTTTCCTAATGTGCAACCTAAACCTCCCTTGCTGCCTTTAAGCCCATTGCTTCTATCCTCTCATAGACTCATAGATATTAAGGTCAGAAGGGACCATTATGATCATCTAGTCTGACCTCCTGCACAATGCAGGCCACAGAATCCCACCCACCCATACCTGCCATAACCCTCTCACCTATGTCTGAGCTATTGAAGTCCTCAAATCATGGTTTAGACTTCAAGGTGCAGAGAATCCTCCAGCAAGTGACCCGTGCTGCATGCTACAGAGGAAGGCGATATATATATCTATAGCTCATGGATCAAATCCACTGCCCAGAAAATCAGAACTAGTTGATCACTGGTAAGGGATCCCTCTCACATGTAGAAAAGAGGTCAAAATGAGGGGAAGTTCACTAAGGAAAGAAGTTAACTCTCCTAGACCTTTCAGCAGGGCATATGTGCACAATTGCAAATACCTTCACAATTGTGAATAATGTCAGGCCTATAGAGGGCTTTTACCTATTTCATTGTGTTTACAGTTAGCCACATGTGGGCACCTGGAGCCTTGGCTGGGGGCCGTTATATCTTGTCCTTATGTTTCGTTAACCACAGATTGTAGGCCTGAAACTTGTATTTCAACACCTCCTTTGGTTCTTGTCCCAGTAGATTAATGATTTTTTCTCCATATTGTCCTTTCTTTTTCCCTTCCAGCCTTTGGAGAGTTATTTTCATGCTACTGACAGATTCTGTGGTATTCTGCCTACTTGGGCACGGATGTTGCATATGATTAATGACTGTTTACTACAACTTCAATAAGACCATTTAGGTGGCAGGCAGTCAAATCACCTGACTACAGTGATTGACTGCAAGTGGATTTCCTGTACCTGTCCAGAGGGCCAAATTCCGCTCAGATGTATGCCAATGTCAATCAGAAGTACCTGCATTGACCTGAGTGAATGTATTCCTGCTCTTTCCCCATTTAACTTAGGTACAACGTTTAAGTCCTTTATAAAATTACAAGCCAAATTCAGCTATTTGTTATTAGCTATTCAGTTATTCCTCATTTGAAAATTAGATAATTCCTACTGGTAGCAAGAAAATCATGTCCTACCCACATCTCAGCCCCTCCAGTTCCCATTGGCTTCAATGTAAGCTATAGCCACTAATACATTTTTTGTAAAATGGGCCTGATTATCAAAGAAACTCCAAAGGTTCAACTTTGCTCTACTTCTGGCTCCCTCTGATTTTATATTGCAGTAGCTGCACTCTTGCAGAATAGAGATGTACTGTGGGCAGTCTCATCTCATCAATCCAATGGATGAAACACAAGGTCTCAGTGTTTGACTCGGAGAACCCCTAAACTCTGCCTGCCTCTCTCACCTTCACTAGCCTGCTTCTTGTTAGATAACTACACAACATACCCACCAACTCCATAGGTTACACTCAGAACACTTCACACCTACTGCCCTTCCCCATTCTGGCTGAAAACCTCTCTTGCTGTTCAAAATCTGATTGGACTAATTTATTTTTAAATTGCCGGGGTATTTTAGAATGAATTATCTGGTAAAGTGAGGCACAGTCTGACCTTGAGAAAGGCACTTTAGTTATCACACTAATTTTACAACGTGAACCAGGGCAGGGGATTAGGAACCTGGACTCCTGGGTTCTGACCCTGGCTGTGCCATTCATCCCCTGACATAGAAATAAATTGAAAAAGATAACAACCCTGGATTGTAACTCTGTGACACGGAAGATCCCCAGGAGTAAGGATTTTCTTCTTTAGAAGCCATCTCTGCTGAAATCTGACTGCTTCACAGTCTAAGGGTCTAATGTGGCCCGGGCCAAATGCCCTCATATGCCATTCTTTTCAATGACAGAAGGTATTCAGCTCTTCCCTGGAGAGGTCTGTACCTCACGCAATAGGGCCCTAATACAATGGGACCCCGATTACAAGTCTGCAACTAATGTTACAGGAAAGAAGTCAAGAAGGCAACAGGTTCTATATTTCACCGGTAATTATGGCTTAATGCTACACTTCTGTACTGCTTTCCCAAGGCCTCCTGCACATAATCTCCATTACAGCTATTATCTGCCAGTCACTAAATCAAGAGGAAGTTTAATTAAGGTCCTGGATTGTCTTTAAAGGGAGCTTTCTGCATGTATAGCTTATTACTTTTCAGAGTGATGTGCTGGATTGTGGGGTATACTGACGACATATGGGGAATCAGTGACATGAGCTTCCTTTGACAATACTGCTGTCATCTGAGTCTATGGAACTATGTTCCTTCATTGTTCGGGGGGAAGGCAAGTGCGCACTTTACAGAGAAACTTTGAAAAATGCCAAAGTCCCGGCTTACTCACACTGTTAGCATCCTTCCTTGAGCAAGGAGACCTCAAGAGTTTGAAAACATGATGATCATTATTAGTTATAGCACACGTTGCAGAGTTTACAAACCATAAGAATGAGAGGTGCAGACCTTGTCATAGCTAAGATACCCCCAAGTACTGACTACAGTAAGTAGTTAAAGTTTGATCCAACAAGATATTGAGCACTCTGGCCCTGATCCAGCAAAGCACTTAGGCACATGCTTAACTTTAAGCATGTAATTAGTCTCATCAAGGCTTCAGTTAGTATCAATGGAAAGGAGACAGCTGCAACCATTTTACATATATATAATATATATATAATCACATTTCTAACTTTAAGCATGTAATTAGTCTCATCAAGTCTTTAGTTAGTATCAATGGATGGGGACAGCTGCAGCCCTGTGATATAGATAACTACATTTTGAATAACTGCCTTATGAGAAATCAAAGTTGTACTGTTAAATCTGCAATAGCACAATAGCAGAGTTAAGGTTGTGTGTGCAATCATAACATCATGTCCTGACTTTTGAGTATTTAATAGTTTCTTCAGAGCATAAACTGATCACTAGACCTCACCAAAAAAAAAAATCCAAGAAATGATACAGAATTGTGCCATTAGGTATGCACTATACAAGAGGAATTCTCAAGCTTTCGCAGAGTATGGATTGCAGCTTAAAGGTTTCTCTTTGTCAACACCCCTCACATTCCCAAAGGATCAACATCCCTGTTGCATTTTTAACAATTGCTTACATGGAAAAAGTACTATTAGGAAGCTAACCAGGATTTTAGCTGTCTTTAATATGACTGTAATAAATAGCAAGGAGAAGGAGTCAGCAGCATATGACCCTTTGGCCAAGGACCACCAGCAAGTGCTCCATGGGCTACAGTTGAACTGAACACCACTTACACCAGACACTACAAAGGTAGGTAGAGAGCTGCTACCACAGTAGCTTTTTGGATACTAAAATCACCACAGTAGTGGAACAGAATCCTGTATTTTTAGAGATTGTAGTTAGATCCAAACTCCAAAGATCCAAAGTCATTTTAGAGGCAATTTTCCAATGTTGAAAAAAGTGGTATGCCATTAGGAATAAGAATTATTATTTTATGTTACTGTAGTTCATGGAAACCCCAACTGTAATCAGAATCCCAGTGGAATCCGGTGCTGTACAAACACAAGAGACACTCCTTGGCCCATAGATCTTACAATCTTACAAGACAAGTCAGAGCGGGAGGGGAAACAGGCAGAGAGACATGGTTTGACAAAGTACTTCACTTAGGAAAGAAAAAATCAAATGCATAACTACACAACTGGGAACAACTGGCCAGGTGGTAGTACTGCTGACAAGGAACTGGGAGTTCTAGCGGATCACAAAATGTATACGAGTTAACAATTTGATTCAAATGCAAAAAAAAGACTAATATTCTGGGATTTATTGACATGGGAGGTAATTGTCCTGTTCTACTTGGCAATGGTAACATCACAGCTGGAGAACTGCATCCAATTCTGGGCACCACACTTTAAGAAAGACATGGACAAATTGGACAGAGTCCAGAGGAGAGCAACAAAAAATGATAAAAAGGATAGAAAACCTGACCAATGAGGCAAGGTTAAAAAAACCTGGCCATGTTTAGTCTTGAGAACAGAAGACTGAGGGTGGACCTGATAAGTCTTCAAATATGTTAAGGGCTATTATAAAGAGGACAGTGATCAGTTGTTCTCCATATCCATTGCAGGTAGGAAAAGAAATAATGGCCTTAATCTGCAGCAAAGGAGATTTAGGTTAGATATTAGGAAAAACTTTCTGACTATAACTTAATGACCCTCTGGCCAAGGACCACCAGCAAGTGCTCCATGGATTACAGTTGAACACCACCTATACCAGACACTCCAAGGGTAGGTAAAGAGCATAGCTAACTTTTGGAATATGCTTCTAAGGGAGGTTGTGAAATCTCCATCACTGGAGGTTTTTAAGAACATGTTGGACAAACACTTGTCAGCAATGGTCTAGATTTGCTTGGTCCTGCCTCAGAGCAGGGGGCTGGACTTGATGATCTCTCAAGGTCTCTACCAGCCCTACATTTCTTTGATCCTTTGACAATGGAGGAGATGGTATGATGGGATAACATGATTTTGGCAATTAATTGATCTTTAAATATTCATGGTAAATAGGCCCAATGGCCTGTGATGAGATGTTAGATAGGGTGGGATCTGAGTTATCCAGGAAAGAATTCTCTGTAGTATCTGGCTGGTGAATCTTGCCCTCATGCTCAGGGTTCAGCTGATGGCCATATTTGGGGTTGGGAAGGAATTTTCCTCCAGGGCAGATTAGAAGAGACCTGGGGGTTTTTCGCCTTCCTCTGTAGCCTGGGGCATGGGTCACTTGCTGGAGGATTCTCTGCTCCTTGAAGTCTTTAAACCATGATTTGAGGACTTTAATAGCTCAGACATAAGTGAGAGGTTTTTTGCAGGAGTGGGTGGGTGAGATTCTGTGGCCTGCGTTGTGCAGTAGGTCGGACTAGATGATCATAATGGTCCCTTCTGACCTTGGTATCTATGAAAAAATCAGTGGGAGAAATGGGAATAGCACCTATTCCCTCTATTTTTTTTTTACATCCATGTGCGGAATTAATTTTGTTATGTGCACCAATATGGAGGTGATGAGTGAAATAGGGGAACCCATGGGGCACATGCATTAGTACAGGGGTGGGCAAACTTTTTGGCCCAAGGGCCACATCTGGGTGGGGAAATTGCATGCAGAGCCAAGAATGTAGGGTTAGGGCAAGGATTAGAGCTGGGGCTAGGGCTGGGGCTGGGGTTGGGATGCGGGAGGGAGTGCAAGGTGTGGGGTGGTGGGGTGCAGTATGCAGGAAGGAGCTCAGGGCAGGGGTGCAGGAGGGGTGCAGAATGCAGGAAAGGGTTCAGGGCAGGAGGTTGGGGTGCAGGAGGGGTGGCGGGTGCAGCTGGGGGCTCAGGGCAGAGAATTGGGGTGCAGGAGGGGTGCAGGGTATACAAGGGGGCTCAGGGCAGGGGGTTGGGTTGCAGGGTGCAGGAGGGGGTTGGGGTGCAAGCTCCAGCCCTGCACCGCTTACCTGGAGTAGTTCCAGGATGGCAGCGGCATGCAGCAGGCCTAAGACAGGCTCTCTACCTGTCCTGGTCCCACCCCACGCCACTCCCAGAAGCGGCTGGCACCACGTCCCTGCGGCCCCTGGGGACTCCGTGCACTGTCCTTGCCTGCAGGTACCTCCCCCAAAGCTCCCAGTGGCCACAGTTCCCCATTCCCAGCCAAGGGGAGCTGCCGGGGGCAGTGCCTGGAGGTGAGGGCAGTGCATAGAGCCCTCTGCTTCTCCCCCCCCCCCCGCACTCCCGCAGGGACATGGTGCCGGCCGCTTCCAGGAGCCGCGCAGGGCACATGGTGCCATGGGGGTGGCAATCCCACAGACCAGATCCAAAGCCCTGATAGGCCAGGCTGTAGTTTGCCCACCCCTGCATTAGTATGAAGATATTGATGCCTTAAAAGTACATGAGCACATTCATCAATGCTCTGAATTCTTTAAATTCTTTGTGTTGGTTTAAATTTGTTGTAGGGATACAGTCTCGTGTTTAGAGATTGGGCCTGGGATCTGGATGCTGGAGCTTCTAGTCCTGGCTTTGCCATTGGTTCCCCATATGGCCCTGAATAAGTCTCCTAACACCAAATGGAGCCTCTTCTCCATAGGTGCAGAAGGTTTCTCTTGCTGCAGGTGCAGTGTGGGGTTGCCACTCAAGAGATCCTCTCTCCCCAGCCAAGGCAGAGTGCAACTATGGAGAAGGGGGAGAGGGCTCTTTGTGCTGTTGCAATCACTGGAGTTGGAGATAATGTGGCCAACCACACCAGCTGTTCTGACTGGAGCTGCCAGGGTCCCTTTTTAACCACACATTCTGGTCGAAAACCAGACACCTGGCAACCCTAGTTGGAGGGCAGTGTGGAGAGTTTGGCCCAAAGAATTGCCGCTCAGTGGTTCCTCCAGTCTTCCTTACCACTACCACCACCACCACCCCGTGTTTGTAAAGGGAGAGAGGAGGAGTTGGGTCATGAAAACTACATAAGCCTGTAGGATGGCATAGCTTCCTCGTATGGGCTCTGCTGCCACTTCACAGTGTAGGCAATCCCAGAATTTGCCTGCAGAGAACTCCTGTGCCCAGCTAATCTACCTGGGCTGGAAGCGAGGGAGGAAATAGTCACCTTAATCTGTCTGTACTTCCCTTCATCCATTTTCAAATGGATCTTCAATTAATGCTTGTAAATTGCTTTAACAGCCTTGGGTGGGAGTGGCAATGTGTTGTTTAATGATGAATTTACTAGTAGCTAAACAATTGGCTCCCTTAATATGGAAAAAGCAGGTGACTTCAGTTTGGCCCATGGCATTAGAAGTGAGTCCTGTGCACGTTGCCTGTTATGCAGCCAGGAGTGCGTGTAGCATTGATGTCAATTACCCATGAACAGTCTGAATTTGCCACTGTGTAATTTATACCAATATTCACCTCAAGTGGGCAGAAATCCTGTCTCAGTAGGATTGCTGTCCACAGTGTGTTCATTCTGATTACTATAACTACATCTTAATATGTCGATGCCTTTGTACTCTTCTTACCTCTCTAAAGTCTCCATGTTGTTAAGCAACAGAAGCTAGATTCCTGTAGTAAGATTGTGACATGTATTGCCCAAATACAGTCATAATGTTCAGAACTGTAAGACCTGAATCTTTCTCCTTCTTGAACTCTCTTGCCTTCTATTGGCCCCAGACCCATAAAAATGCCCAAACATAGCAAGGAATGTATTCTTGCAAGGGCCTCAGTTTTCATAAGATAACAAAATTGTTTGGATTTAAGAATGGCCTTTTGCCAAGATTGGAAAAAGAACGACCTGCTTCTCTATATGGCTGAATGTAAAGCGACACCTGTGCATCTAGATGCATGCCCATTATGTTCTAATTTAAAGAAATGATATGACTATGGTTTTGGTTGGGGGAGGGGAAGAAGGATAGGATGGACCATGCCATAAGATTTAACTTTTTATTAAATAAATTTTAGGTCGGTAGAAGGAACACTTGTCACCTACATACACCAATATCAACTTAAAATGAAGGGGATATCATCTAGCGGTTAGGACAGGGGATTTGGTGTCAAAGTTCCTTAGTTTGCTTCTTAGCTCGGACACAGACTTGCTTTGTGACTTAAAGCATCATCCTACAATGTACAGAGCATCTGCAACTCCCAATGAAGCTTCAGTCAGAGTCAAGGACCCTCATCACTTTGTGGGATTGGGTCCGTGCTGCAGTTAACCCCCATGCAAAAGTAAAATAATATTTATATTATTAATGAGTGGCTGTAAGTATACATAGTGTTGTACAGTCACTAAAAATGCTTCCTGTCCAAATGAGCTTACAATCAATCTCTTTAATTTCTTGCAGAATTTACCTATTCTAAGGAGTGCAGTGAAGCAATGCTAGAGACAAAATGTCAGCCCTGCTTAAATTTATTCTGCCTTCCATTTAGGGCTACTTTGGTTACTGATTGTCATTTTATATGGCATCATTCAAAAAACGCTATACACAAATATAAAATCACATATATGGAAAGCTACGAGCCTCTTAAAACAGTGGCTTATACAGAAGTGCTGTTGCAACCTTAGGGTCTGATCCTGCACGGAAATCCAGAGGGCAAACTCCTACACCTGTATTGATCCATTAGGATAACCTGAGCCTTAGAAAAACTTAAACCATACTCTCCTTTGCCATGAATATTATATCTCAAGATTCTATGGTGCCTTTCGCTGTGGTATCTAACTGGCAAAAAAGAAAAGAAGCAATAAATAACCAAAAAAAACCAGACTCAACATGTGAAGGCCTAGATGTGAAACTGACAGATTTTTAAAGATTAAATTAAAAAAAAACAATCTTTATAGTTAATCTTTTGCCCTTTCCTGCTTTTGATGATGAATGATGGCTTCAACCTTTCTTTGAAAGAATACAATATTTAGCATGTAAAAGCTGATCAGGACAACCATATTGGGCTCTCTTTTTCCCGGCCTGTGCTAAAGGAGACATCTTTGCAGGATTTGAATAATGAAGTCATTTGAGACTGTAGTGCTTCCTCCCTGGTCGAATGGGAGGTGATGCTGAAGCATAGTCCAAGAATCACATAGGATAGCTTAACACCTAAAATAGTTCAGAGAATACCGTTCCCTGCTCTGCTTTCAGTGGTAACATTAACAATTGAAAAAGAAATAGAATCTTGAAATCAGATCCTGGTAGTTAATTGGAGAACTAATGGGCTCAATTCTCAGTTACATTAAGGCTCCTCTGGAAGCTTTATCCTTGCCTTTTTGGCTGAAGAAGAGCTGGTTTACCATTTATTACTCCAGCCCTGCTCTCAACCTTCCAGATCAGAGATGTGACAGGAGTGGGGTGAATGAGATATGTAACAAAGAAGGGGCAGGGCCAGAGCACTCTGCTGTTCTTTGTTTTCCAGGGGCTCAGGGTGGCAGAGCATAGAATTAGAAAAAAGAAAAGGAGGACTTGTGGCACCTTAGAGACTAACACATTTATTTGAGCATAAGCTTTCGTGAGCTACAGCTCACTTCATCGGATGCATTCGGTGGAAAATACAGTGGGGAGATTTATATACACACACAGAAAACATGAAACAATGGGTTTTATCACTCTCCTTACAGTGTGTATGATAAAACCCATTGTTTCATGTTCTCTGTGTGTGTATATAAATCTCCCCACGGTATTTTCCACCAAATGCATCCGATGAAGTGAGCTGTAGCTCATGAAAGCTTATGCTCAAATAAATGTGTTAGTCTCTAAGGTGCCACAAGTACTCCTTTTCTTTTTGCGGATACAGACTAACACGGCTGCTACTCTGAAACCTGTCATAGAATTAGAGCAGCCCTCAGTCTGTCCCAGACTCTAGGGAGCACAGATATAGGTAGCTCAATGGCTTAAAGCCATCATTGCCTCTCCCTCCTCCACTTCAACACACACAGACACCATGTTCCTGTCCCAAGCACAGGAATGGTGTAACTAAGAATTGGGGCCAATTTGCTATTAAATATTTACAGTACCTAGTGCAGAGGTACCAGTGTTTAGGAACCTCTGTTCCCAACGATGAAATCTAGATTACTCATGAACACGTCTTTGGGAATGGGCCCTCAGCTGTGTATTGCAGTATATAAATATAGCCAGGGGTTCTAGTCTTCCTCAAATAATTCCTACAAAACAATGGCAAAATACACCGTGTTTCCAATTCTTCCAGCACGGTTTATCTGGTGTTCCTCTCCTGTTACCATTTGTCCTCCACACATTTTTGCTTTGTCTTATTCAGCTTTCCTAGCCCATCCACTCTAACCCACCCTTCTCGCTGCTATGCAATGGCCCCCTACTTTCTGCCTGGCACTTTTGTTTTAAAATCAACATTCCCTTCCCCTCTGCCCCCATAACAGGTGTCACAACAGCTGCACTCTTCAGAAACACTTGACACTTTTCCTTTTTTACTGAAAAAGCTAAATTAGAAGGCTTATATCATAAATCCCTGAGTGTGCGTGTAAAATAGAAATAATGGTCCTCCTGGATGTGAGTAAATGCTGAACGCTGCCAGCAAATGAATTCTAATTCCTTTTCACTAGGAGCTTTGGCGCATCTATTGATCCTTTTCTGACAAAGGCTGACTCACTGGGAAAAATCTGACTGCTGATGACAGCACTAAATTAATTTACTTCTGTCTTGCCATACTCTTCTACAGTAAGGCCATATCTACATTTACTGGGGATCGATGCTGTTGCGATCGATGCAGCAGGGGTCAATTTAGCGGGTCTAGTGATGACCTGCTAAATTGACCGCAGAGCACTCTCCGGTTGACTCTGGTCCTCCACTGGAACAAGAGGAGTAAGGGAAGTCGACCAGAGAGCATCTCCCATCGATGCAGCATGGTGTAGACACTGCAGTAAGTCGATCTAAGTTACGTTGACTCCAATTATGTTATTCACATAGCTGGAGTAGCCTAACTTAGGTTGACTTACCCTGTATAGACAAGGCCTAAGAGTCATAATTCATGCTTCATCCAGATCATTACAAAGAGTGGTCTGATATTTCTGAAATTCTGTATTTCATTCTTTTTAATTATGTGGCATATACATGATACTCACTGAAGGGTTAATCAGCTCTGGGTAGTGCTAAGTAACAATTTGCTGGCTTCAGGATCACTGATTGACCAGTTTTTAAAAAATGGCTGCTTGTATGTTTATAGCCTTGCTAAAGATTTCTCCAAGTTTAGTTCAAAGAGAGATGGTCTGAACTGGTCTTTGCTGCACAGAGAATTTCCCAGCTTTTTAAGAAGTGCTTCTTAATAAGCACTGTTATTTTTTATATTATTATTTTTGTAATTTGTCCTAGGCACTTGTGATAAATGAAGTGTGGGATAGCTCCCTTTTATGAACACCCAACCAGCCAGTTAGCTGTAAAATCCCTCTTGGTAGCTGTTCTCTGCTTGCTTTACCTGTACAGGGTTAAAAGTCCCCCAGGTAAAGAAAAGGAGTGGGCACCTGACCAAAAGAGCCAATGGGAAGGTAGAACTTTTAAAATGGGGAAAGAAACTTTCCCTTTGTCTGTTGTTCTCTGCAGGGACATGGAGCAGCAATGGTATAAGCAGAAATGCTGTGTAAGGTTTGAACCAGGTATGAAAATGTATCTTCCATAGCTAGAAGAAATAATTTGGATAGGGAATATTTAGTTAAATGCTGTCAGGTTTATTTCTTATTTTGGCTTGTGGAACTCCTCTGTGCTAACCCCTGATGCTTTTGTTTGCGTGTAATCTTTAAGCTGAAACCTTAGCTCTTTTGGGTGCTTAATTTTTTGTAATTGTTTTAAAATCTAGCAAGAGCCTAAGTTCCAGATGTATTTTTTTCCTTTTTGTTTTTAATTAATTGTACCTTTTTTAAAAACAGGATTGGATTTTTGGTGTACTAAGAGGTTTGTGCATGTTGTTTGATTAGCTGGTAGCACAGCTAATTTCCTTTGTTTTCTTTCTCAGCTCTTCCCCGCTTTCAAAAGTGACATAGGCACTAAGGCCCAGATTTGTAAAGGTATTTAGGCATTGCTCTGCTCAGCATTGAAAAGCCAGTTGCCTTACTTTAGTTGCACAGCCACTAATTATCCCTATTTTTCAGATAGAGAAATAAATATTTGCCCTCCTTTGTGAAATACTTGGAGAGCTATGAATGACGAGCGTTATATAAGTGTCAACTCTTAGGATTTTTTTGTTATTAAACATAAATAGGAAATTAGGTATAGGCTACTGTAGGACTGTACAGCACCCTCTAAAACTAAGTGTGGACTTTACCCTACACACTGGCTAAGTACACCTTCCCTTGTCAGTTTTGCCCAACTTCATATGTTACCAACTCCCCCATTGCATCCCTGTACTCCCATTAGGCCTGGGAAGTGTTGTCTTCTCTTGTTCCAAGCCCTCTAAAAATCCTGGTTTGTGACACGGATACCTATCCTGTGGGAACTAGTACCAAGAACAACTCGGTTAACATAAATCTCATGAACTGGGGAGCCGCAATTATTGCACAAACAAGCTATTTAAAACTGAAGTTCTTATACAGGAGCTGTGTTGCCCTTTAGTGTGATTTTAATCTACATCACAATGGGCTTCTTTGTTGAACAAGAGCTCCATCTAAGGGGAAAGTCTGAAAATCCTTACACAGGAAATTTCATTTTCTTGTATTAAGGAAAAAATGTCTAGGGTTCCTCATCATCGGAATGAAGTGTGCATTTCTACTTTGCTAAAATTATGCCATCTGAAAAAGCCAGCAAGAAAAAATAAACCATATGAACTCTTCTTCCAAAACTGGAAGTTGGTTCCTAACTACCTTATATATTTAGAAACAGCTGTAACCCTGCAGAAGCTGATTTTAAGATCTTGCAGCTCTAAGTAAAGCTTAAGGTTCCTTCCTGTCATGAAAATGTCTGTTCTAAGGTTATGTCCATCTGTGGCTTAAATTCCTGTATTACATTACTTCTTCCTACACTCCTTTTCATTCCTGGCCTGTTTCCTTTGGCTACTTCTCTCATTCTCTGCTGTGAATCTTTTTTTATGCTGCCACACACAAGGAGCACATACTCCCAGTTCCCAAATAAACACTTTCCTTCAAACCCCTCCTTAATAACCCATTTTTATGAAGCCTTCCTAGGTTAATTGCAGCAAAAATGTTACTAGAAGTCGTTGGGTTTGCATTGTTGTCCTGTGTATAGCTTTTGTCTGTTAGATCATAACATGCTCTCTTTACATGTTTTGTTAAACACCCTACATGCTTTCCTGCTGTTCACCGTTTTTTAACAAAAGAACTTGAACAAGGGGTGATTTCAAGTTCCAACCGCATCGGCAAAAACACAATGGATTGCTTAAAGGGAACACTACCCATTTGAAGTTTTGGGGAAATTAACTAATAAAACTTATGCTAGAGCATCCTTGAAATAGGAGATTTTGAAACATTTTTAAAATTACATTAGAATGTTATAGGATTGGTTCTGCATCCCTGTTTAAGGTGTAGATTGGTCTTTTGTGAAGACTTGAGAGCAACACCATCAAACAGGCTCAGACTGGCTTCCTCATCACCTTATGGGCACACCAGCCTGTTTGGCTTCAGCTCTGCAGCTGGTATCGCTGGCAGTCATTCTTCTGCAGGGCCTGTGAAGGGCATGCATCATTCAAATAGTGGAGCTGACTATACACAAAATTCAATAATGTTTTCTCTAGTCTCTTTCACTTACGGTAATTTTAGGAGTAATGGAAAAAAACCAGTCATATTTCTATCTGAAAATTATGTATCTGCTTTTGTTATAAATGGGGATAATCCTTCATTTGTGTATTTTAGTGCTTTTCTCTCCCTTCCCTTTTTCTGGAAAATTTATCCTCCTGGTGTTCATGGTGTATTTTGAATTCAAGCCTTTGTCATTTTCACTACGTCACCTATCCCAATGAGTATTTCTTACGTGTCTCCACTTTGGCTGAGTCAATCCCATGTCATCAGCTCAGATGAACAGCAGCCATTATCTGTTAGGATGTCAATTTAATTCCATTTTCTAATCCTGCTGGAAAAATCTAGGGGGGAAATCATTTTCTTCAACCCTTGTTTGTGAGACTCTGTAATTTCTTTAACCCTGTTTGTGAGACCTTCTGTAATTTATCAAGGAACTGTCTTATTTTGATTGTGTATCTGTCTGTTTTACAAGGGAAAATGTATCAGTTTTACAGACACCTGGGTTCCCTTGTGCTGTCAACCTAAAGTCTGTGGTGTATCATTCCTATGGATAGAGGCCTCCACACCATACGATGCCTCTAAAATTCCCTCAGCCAGCATAGAGTCTGTGTGTTCATTCTTTACATATCAATTCTGACAAAAGTATCTCCTCAATGCAAAACTTCTTTTTCACTGATATCCGAGTTCCCGTACATGTTAGCAAGAGAGAGAGAGACAGCAGATTCTTCTTCAAGATCTTCTGTTCATAGAGCTCTGGTTTGTGGCCTGTGTTATCATAGGAATGCAGGGCTGGAACAGAGCTCAAGAAGTCATCAAATCCAGCCCCCTGCACTAAGGCAGAACCCAGTAATTCTAGACCACATGGGCAGCACAGGAACCCTCCTTTCAGGGAGGCTAGCCCCCTGTCCCATCCCTTCTGCCTGAGGCCTATCCCCTACCCCATCCCTTTTGCCTAAGTCCCTACCCCCACTCTGCCCCCACCTCCCCTGCTCTCACCTGCTGGGGCCAGAGGAGCCCTGAGCCCCGCACCACGGCTGAAGGAGCCCCAGCCCACCCGCTTAAGCTGCTCCAAGTGCTGGCCTGCACGTCTGCCCACCCCAGGCCTGGCCAGTTGGAGGAGCTCTGAGCCCTGCTACGGCCCAGCCCTGGGCCATGGCAGGGAGCATTAGTGGAGGTTTGGGGCGGCTTAGCCTCCCCAAGCCTCCATTATGCGCAACCCATGCTAGACCATCCCTGAAAGAAGTTTGTCCAACCTGTTCTTAAAAACTTCCAATGATGGGGATTCCACAACCTCCTCTGGAAATCTTTTCCAGAGCTTAACTACCCTTACAGTTTGAAAACTTTCCCTAATATCTAACCTAAATCTCCCTTGCTGCAGGTTAAGCCCATTACTTCTTGTTCTATCTTCAGTGGACATGGAGAACAACTGATCACCATCCTCTTTTATGACAGCCCTTAACATATTTGAATACTGTTATTAGGTCCCCTTCTAGTCTTCTTTTCTCAAGACTAAACATGGCTAGTTTTTTAACTTTCCTCATAGGTCAAGTTTTCTAACCCTTTTGGCATTTTTGTTTCTCAGTGTGGTGCCCAGAACTGGATGCAATCCTCCAGCTGAGGCTTAACTTGTGCTGAGTAGAGCAGGACAATTTACCTCCCTTGTCTTACGTATGAAACTCCTGTTAATACACCCCAGAATGATATTAGCCTTTTTCTCAACTGCAAGAGGTCAGATGAGATTATAATAATTGTCCCTTCTAGCCTTAAAACATATAAATCTATGTTTGAGACCATTTTCACGTGAGACTCTTTGTTTATCAGAGTTCATAACCTTGGCAAACAGCTGAATGTAAACCTGAATTACAGTGGCTCTAGACAAAACAAGACCCCAGCTGTAAAACTGCATATTGGAGGTATTTGTCCCCTGGTTATTCAATGTTTTGTGGAGAAAGAAACCACCTGTCATCTGTAAGTGGATTGCAGCAGCATGGCTTTGTCTCACTTTAATGGGGAAGAACATATTGGGAAACATATATTCCTACATTTATTTTCATCTTTGCTGCTTGGAGTACTAAACTAAGCCACTCTGGCTTATTCTACTTGCAACCATGAGGTAATAAAATCCTGCAAGGTGAAATCAGTGTGGTTCTTGAAATATAGGATGATTATTGTGTTTATTACCTAGTTCCTAAGAGCCAGCCAAGAATGGGGCCCCATTGTGCTAGGCATTGCACAAATACAGAATAGTAGACGCTCCTGTGCCAAAGAGTTTATAATCCACATAGGCAAAGGGATAGAACACACAAGCAGAAGGAACAATGTGATGGTGGCAGATGGCATGTTTGTTACACAGTTTTTGGGGGGCTGGGCTGGGATGGTAAGAGGGGATCCATGACATAGAAATAAAAGGGAAGGACAGCAGGGGTGAGGAGAAGAAGATAGGAGGGGCAGATATGAAGTGAAACTGAGCTGAAGAGACTGAGTGGGAGAAGAGGGTTGGAGCAAACAGCCAATCACAGACGGTCTGAGAACATTCTACATTTTTGTCTGGAATGTCTAGTGGCTCTTGTTCTGGCGGCTCCTGGTCCTACCACCTGGAGTCTCTGGCTGGTTCCTCTCTGCGGTTATCCCCTAAGGTCACAGGATGTGCATGGGGGAGGAGGGGAGGCACTATCCAGGTCCTAGCATCTCCAGAGCTTGGGGAGGTCCCCCGCACAGTTTTGGATCCAAAGGAATGCTGGAGGAGGGGTTGACTTGGATAGAGAGACTTTCTGTTGCCAAAGATTTCCCACCACATCCCCAAGGTGGGTCCTCCTGTAGATGACCCAGCAAAAAGCCCTTTGCTGTTGAGGATTCAACAAAGAGTATTCTTTATGGTTCCATTTCAATATTTATATGGCCACCATCACTATCATATTTAAGAGCCTCAAAAACACTAATGAAAATACAACACCCCCCAAGAAGGGCAATATTATTATCCCCCTTATACAGAGCGGGATCTGATAAAGACAGGTTAAGTGACTTATGTCAGGTCACACAGGGAATGTCTACGCAGCAAGGAAAAACCTGAAGCTTGTACAGAACTCTAACTTAGAGTACACAAGCAAGTAAACAAAGACTCCCCTCACACATCATAATCATTAGCGGCTTAATTAAATTCTCAGTTACATGTCACTGCACCATTCCCCTGGCGTAATTGAAATGAACAATTCTCTAATAGCTATCATAAAAGCTCTCTGGGGAAGAAAAATGTAAGTTGTAATAGGGGAAGATTTCCTTTGCTTGTAGTCAGCAATGCCAACATTATGTCTACCAGTGTTCAAATTAATTACTCTGCTTTTGTCATGATTAGCACATTTGCCATTAGATCCAACTAGCAGTCAAACTAAAATCAGTCCAAGTAGATAAACACTACTCCCTTTGTGACAATGTTTATGTCCTAATGCTGTCTTACATTTACAGTAGATCTTTTTTCATCCCAAAAAAGTATTTGGGGCCAATTCTGCCTGCCTTATTTATGTTGAGACGTGAACTCCAAGTAGTTCACTGACTTCAACTGACCTGACTTCGGAGGAAAGCACTACTCCTACTTCATAGGAGTGGGTGGGTGAGATTCTGTGGCCTGCGTTGTGCAGGAGGTCGGACTAGATGATCAGAATGGTCCCTTCTGACCTTAGTATATATGAATCTCAACAACAGCAAGGATAGCAGAATTGAACCCTTTCTAAACCACAGTACATACAGAGAAGGATCACTTAAGCTTGCCCAAAACTGAAATGCACCCATCTCTGGGATGAAGGACCGCTTTCAGGCAGACTACCTATCACTTCACCCATCTCTGAAATGCAATCCAGTCTGACATGCAAGCTACAATATTGGCAGGCTACAAAAACAAGCTACTTATATGGTGTGTGGGAAGACTTTCTCTAAGGAAGCTAGCATAAATACTCGTTCTAATTAACAGTGCCATGGGATTCTTAATAGGGAAAAAGTGTAGACAGGACCACAATTTTTAGGGTCTCCTGAAAAAAGGCTCCCTCTATGTAGGCTTTCATTCTTTTAAAGTAAACAACCTGAGTTCTATGCAGCTTTTTTAGTCAACACTGCTATGATTCTAGCTGTTCTAAATCTGATATGGAGGACACAAAGCTATTCCCTCCAGCAGTTATACTGCAGACCTTTTCTGCACAAAGAGCATTTCCTTGCATACCATCTTTGTGTACCACGGCATACTGACTAGCTAAACTGGCACTGACTCATTTTGTTGTCACTGTGATATTTCCGTTGTTGTTGTCATTCTGACTTTTTTTTTATGCCTTACAAAGAAAATGATGACTGGAGAATTCTGGGGGGGGGATGTCACAGTTTATCACAATCAGAACCAATTCAGACCACAGAACAGTGAGATTCATTGAGTGTGTACACATTGGAAATTGAATGTGGTTTCCATCTGGAATACATCAGTCATGGAATACATCAGATCAATGGATTTGCTTGAAGATGGCAAAGGTGCAGCCTTGGCTTAGAAAGCATTTATTGGCAAAGAGAGTCATCTTTTTGAGAATGTTCCCATTCCCCCTTGTGTGGTCTATATACAGTCTGATATTTAGCTAGGTATCCGTGGGGATTGTCTTTTGTGGTTCAATCATACACATCTTATAAAACATAACCAACTGGGTTACGAAAGTGAGGATGAAATCATCCCCAAGTCTAAACTATCCTTCACCACTAGATTATGTCTGGTCTTTTCTGTCAATCTCTCTCTGTCATTTAGACTGTCAGCTTTCAGGAAAACAGTCTACTTAGAACTTTACAATACAGAAAAATAGACAGGTGGCACTAAAATAATTAAAATTTAGGACCAATAATGTTGGCTTTGAGAGCAATAAGGTTAAAATGGACTAGATAGTGGAATGTACTGGACAGTGTATAAAGCATAAGACACTGTGGCTGGGCTACAGAGGATAAAATCCTTACTACTACTGCTAGATAAACAAGATTCTCTTTCAACTTAGGTAGTAGAAGCTTGTGGACAATATTATATCAGGCACACCTGGCCGTTGAACTGGGCCCTGCTAGGTTGTTGGCAACAGCTTTACCAGTTGAGCCAAATGGGAACCTCCTCTAGGCCCAATCAGTGGAACCTGTGTTGTGTTTGTCACAGCGAGAAGCTACTATTGTCCTGTTTAATACCACCACCATGAACTGTAATACTCCTGTTATTTTATTATTGGTTTTCTCACCAACAGTAATTTCCACTATTAATTTGTGGTTTTGTGGTGTGTACACATGAAAACTTGGATGAGAATGCTCCACTACAACTTCACTTGTGCTTAGAGTTGGGATTTGAATTCATATCTCTACAGGTGAATTTCTGTATTATTTGCCTCCTCCTCCCCCGCTTTCAAGTAAACTCTGCTTTTAAGTGTATTGTGGTTTTATTACTCCTGGGGGAATTCTGCACCACTGTGCATGTGCAGAATTCATCTGCTGCACAGAATTTTTTTTCTTCACAGAAAATGCATTCTGCTGGAGAGGTGCTGCAGTTAAACCTTTTTCCCCCCCACCAGGGGCTGCTGTGGAACCAGAACAGAGGGCAGCTGCTCCTGGGCAGGAGCAGCCCCAGCTGTGGATAGGGAAGAGAAGGGGCTACATTCCTCACAGTGCCCTGCCCATGAGGCCAGATCAGGAGGCACAGAATATGGGGAGATGGACAGTGTGGAAAGGATGGAGCTGCTGGGGAGTGTGACAGATGGATTCAAAAGGGCTAGTTGGGGGAACAGAGTGGGACAGGAGCTGAATGGGAGTGGGGATGCAGGGACATGGGGACAGAAAGGAGGGGTAACTGAGTGGAGGTGCAGAGACACATGGCGGGAGGGGGTGGCTGAGTGGGTGTGTAGGGACATATTGGGATGGTTGGGTGCAGGAGTAACATGGCAGATGTGCCTGACCGAGAGAGACTGGGGTCAGCCAGGGTCTGCATGGTGGAGGCTCCTCAATTCCCAAATAATCCCTCCCCCTGCAAAAAAAACCCTTTTTCATACTTCTCCCACCCACACCCAACAATCCTCCAAGTTCACACACCGGCTCCTTCCCAGCAATTACTTCCCTCTCCTTCAGCACCTCCAACACCCCTGACTCACCCACTGCTTCTGAGAGTTGTGGGAAATGTTTCTGTATTGTAGTTTAAATGAATTATTACTCAAAGTTCTGTATTAATATGCCTAGTCAGGAATCTATTTGTCAAAAATTTGTCCTGATTTTTTTGTTGTTTGTATTGTTGCAGACATATTTGCTGAAAGGTATTTTGAAATAAAGTATCAAAATAATTGAAACTGGCCTGATAATATTGTGTTATTTTGACAAATAAAATATACAGAATTTTAAAGAATTTTAAAATATTGCTCACAGAATTTTTAATTTTTTGGTGCAGAATTTTCCCAGGAGTATTTTATAAAGCCCATCCAAAAAAAAAGTGAAACATCTATGCAAATTTCTCTTTGATACTATAAATCCCTGCTTAAAGTGCAGGTTCAATGCAGTTAAGCTTTGTACCTGTAAGATTTAAAAGAGAAAAAATATTTCCCTGACCTACCATGTATGAATATGAACAAAAAATCTATTCTTTATCATAAGTCATGGTATACTGAACAGAAAGATCATAAAAAATAGGAAACCTTACAAGACGGTGGGGAAAATCTCCCTTTGGCGTCACTGGGAGTTTGCCTGCGTATGCACTACTAGAACAGATGCTAAATCAACAAACCATATTTTCAAAGCAGAGGAAAAGTCTGCAGTTCTAAACACCTTGATTCTGTATGTTTTTATAGTCTCTGTCTCTGTTATTCAGGTTAAGCCAATGCGGGCTGGCTGTTGGTATGTTTGGTATAGTATGCAGTATTGCTAGCTCTCATGATCTTATCCTGACTCTGACAATATTTGATGTTTTACTTAAAGCCCCAGCTCCCAAATGATTGTGTGTGGATCTCAGCTTTCATTTTTCAAAAGTATTTTCCAGCCCTCATGCTTGTGGAAAAAAATCTTGAAAACCTGATCTAAGTGTCCCCTAAAGTCTCAGAAAACTGAAGGAACAGACAAACACAATATGTGTATTTTAAAATCTCATAATTTTGGGGAGCCTGACTCGTGTGGTAAATATTTGGGATTGGCAATATTCCCTCTCTTTCTCCAGCCGGAACACACCCAGATCAAGTTAAACTACAAACAGAGACAAAAGCAGTTTGAATCAGGCACACTCTCAGGAGCAGAGGGCTTTTATAAATCAGCTCATCTGTTTATTGAAATACAGCACTGCACCATAAGGCTGTTAATGTGACCCTGCAGAAATAATCATCAAATCCATAGTTTCCATTCATTGCAGCAGAGAACTTCTGCAACTGCAATAGTGCAAATCCTCTCTTCCTACATGCCATAACCCACTCTCCTCAAAATGTATAATTATTGCTAGTATTGGTTATTAATACTTCCATTATTCATATTAATACAAATAATATATAATGGGGAGTCATTTAATAGAACTGGAAATATATTTAATTTTCTTGTCCCTATTATTTTCTCCATCATGTTTCATTGCTGTAAATCCTAATTTCACTATTTAATACAGTCCTTCATCTTCAGCAGCATTCCAGACTTTTTATTTTTGCTATGCCTGTTGTCTTTCACAATGAGGGTCCATCTTCACCATAACTGCAGGGGTGGCTAAGTACAGGTCTATTTCTAGACATAAATCCTTAGGAGAAGCATGGTTGCAAAAAATGAAGTGCTAGCGTCAAGGGTCGAAGGCTGTATTGACCTTCCATAGTGACAGCATGTTAAGATTGTTTTGTTTTGTGATCTGTAATCACCTAACATAGTGGTTGTCAAAGTTTTGTACTGGTGATGCCTTTCACATAGCTAGCCTCTGAGTGCGACCACTCCCCTTATAAATTAAAACCACTTGTTTATGTATTTAACACCATTATAAATACTAGAGGCAAAGAGGAGTTTGGGTGGAGGTTGACAGCTCATGACCCCCCATGTAATAACCTCATGACCCCCTGAAAACCCCTGTTTGTGAACACCTGACCTAACACAAGTCAGCTCTATTTGACTGAACTCTAGTGATAGCCCTTCAGCATGGGGAATCTCTTCATACTCATCTGGGAAACCATTTGGCTGTTTATTTTGGTGGTTCTCCAACCACTTTGCCTACGTGGGATTGTTTTGTAATTTGTATCCTCGTGGGATTTCAAAAGACCAAATGGAAAAATCAAAATTCAAGACGGCAAATGCCAGCTCAGGCAGAAAGCGACTTGAGGGGCACAAAAATAAATAATGTAAATCCTCTCTTTCAATATAGCATGGAGGTGTTTCTTCTTTTTTAATCCTCATTTTCAATTAAGGAAAAAACAGTTGGATAAAATTTCTAATTTCATTCCAAAGCCACCCTCAGAATCATAATAACTCAGTTTACTTTTTTCTTTTCTTAAAAAACATGTATATTAACCGTAACCATAGCTGTACTGCAACAGTGCGATATATTCAAACATAAAACCACATTAAACTAAAGCTAAGGGTTTGGCTTGAATCTTCCACTGTCTGGAAATTCACAGTCCAAGCCAAAAACTCCATCCACAACTCACCCTATTGTGCCAAAGCACTCCAGTCATATGGTTTTGTGCTGTCAGTTCACTAACCGCCCTTCTGAGACACTCAGCAGAGGAGCCAATAAGCCTCAGTCAGATTTTTTGCCCCAAGTCTAGCCATGTTCCCTGTGGGGCAGGGCCAGTGGAAAAATGGGAGGTAAAAGGGACTGTATACCACGTTTGCACTTCCACAGCACAAACTGGAGCCTCCTCAGGGCTATTACACAAGCTGCAGATCAGAAGAGTACAGTGTGCACTGGCTACAGGCCTCCTCTCAAAATAGCCCGCTATACCAGACCAGCCAACTCAGGCTTTTCAGAGGCCAGAATCTGGCCTTTTAACTTTATTCTAATGTAATCTTGTTGTCATATGTGAATTTCTGCCCTTATCACTGTATGGTGTTTGTTTTTTTACTGGTAGGCATTGAGACAGCAGAAAATACTCACAAAACTAAAGAAACTAGTATAAATATTTCTTGCAAGCATATGAGATTTGTTCAGTTTGAATATGGTGTAAGTTATTCAGTAGTCTGCTGGGAGATGCACATAGTTTGGAATCCATATTGCAATACAGAGAAGTGTTTGCATTTGTAGTGATGGAACACGAGGGATGTTTATTGAATCTATATATTTAAACTACTTTTTTTTTCCAATCAAAGCAAGTACGTGTTTCTTACCATGCATATCATGAAAAGCTAGCTTAGCTGGTTTCAAACATTTAATATTAGAGTCATATTTTCATCAGAAATTACTGCGAGGGGGGTTATTTGCTTTGCTGTAGTGCCTTGAGACCTGAACTGCCATTGAAGCCCCATACTGCTAGCCCCACAGTTCACACACAGGGCTTGTCTCCACTTACCAGGAGATTGATGCACAGCGATCGATGCACCGGGAGTCGATTTAGCGGGTGGTAGTGAAGACCCACTAAATCGACTGCCGATCACTCTCCCGTTGACTCCAGTACTCCAACAGAACAAGAAGCATAGGGTAAGTTGATGGGAGAGTTTCTCCCGTCGACCCAGCATGTTGTAGACACTGCAAAAGGTTGACTTAAGGTACATCGACTCCAGCGTCATTATTCATGTAGCTGGAGTTGCGTAACTTAGGTCGACTGAGCCCTGTAGTGTAGACCTGCCCTTAGTGAGAGTCCCTGCCCTGCTCAGCATGAAATCTTAACAGAACAAGCTGCCAAAGGGTGGGAGGGAAAACAGGCACAGAGAAGTGAAATGATATGACTTGCCCAAGTCAGTGGAAGAACCAGGCCTAAACCCTCCATCTGCTGAGTCCCAGTCCAGTGTCCCATCCATTTTCTCTATTGCTATTGAGTTGCTCTGTTATGTTGGTCACGTAACAGCTCAGCTGAGTGGTGGGTGGAGTTTTAGTTTTAATTGTGAATTTCCAGACTGCTAAAGATTCAAGCCAGATCTGTATCATTTTGCCCATTTAAAAAATGTGTATAATTACCTGCCTCACAGGGTGCTGTAAGGCTGAACTGGCGTTTTTAAAAGCAGAAAGATTCCTAGATGATAGGCATCAGAATAGTATAAAATATTAATGGAGATTATATCCTTAACTCATACTCAATCCTTAAAGAATTATACTCAAGAGTAATCAAAATGGCACAAGCTAATTAACGTGTAATTTTCCAAAGCATGAAAGTGGCAAGAAAAAGAAGAAGAAAAGAAATCCATTTACTTCTGACTCGCAGTTACTCCAGATTTGCAATGGAGGGTTTTTCTGAGTTCAGGATAGATGGTGGACAAGCAACTAACTTTAATTGGCTCATTTTGGAAATGAGGGAGCTTGCGGATGGATAGAAACCTGGTGATGTGCCCTTTCGGTAACTTAGAAGTCATGCTACCCTTTTCTGTTGCATCATATCTTGGAGACATTGAGCAGTGCAACACACAGTAAACACTCTATAAGTTGCCTCAAGAGCCATTGTTCATTTTGAGGGAAGTGGTTATAAATTGATGTTGCATTTTTAAAGGGACATTTCCCTTGATAACTGCCTTGTTTTTTATTTGTTTTTCTATGCAATGGAATATTCAGAGAAGATAAGATATCACTTAGGGGGTACATTAGAAGATGCATAGTCACTAATCTCATTCCAGTCACTGAACAATACATTTTCTGATATTGTATGTGTGATAGTCTAAACATATTTTAATTCACCGACTGTCTTTGAATGGCAGACTCCTACTTTTTGTGGTTATCTTGGTGTCGTTTTTCTCTTGCTCTCTCTGTGTTATATTCATTTGCAGTCTCTTTACAATAACTTTCATAAATAGCTAAAAACAACAACAACTTAGTTATTTTGAGAGCCAGTGGAAAGACATGTAGTATGTTTGCAGCTAGTACGTATTTCTCTTTCAGGCAGATCAGAAGTAAACATGAAAGAAATAGAAACATAAAAAAAGAGTTCATCTGGATGCTGAAGAGGGGTATAGAAGAAAAAAATTAGACAGCGAAAAAAAAACAGAAGGAAACCAAATGGGCAAGTGAGAAACACAAAAAGCAAACATAAAAAAGGGTGAGTATCATAGACATTAGTGAGCTTTAATCAGCAAGATCTACTAAGGCCAAAACATAAAGCATTTTGCATGCAAAAAACAAACTAACATTCTGTGTAGGTGAAAAATCAGCAATTGCCAGGCAGCTCCATTTCTTAGTATATCCTACAGCAATAATCTTCAGACTGAGGTTAGCTGCAAGTGGCTCTTTAATGTGTCTCCTGCAGCTCTTTGTAGCACATGTTATTAAAACACTGTGTGATTTAATTATTACCCAATTGAAGTCATTAACCAATCAGGATGCTTTTACTATGTTATTAACCAATTGTAGTTGATAAAATAATACTTGGTCAGTCATTTTAGCCTGGTTGTCACCACTAACAATGTTAGGTTTCAGAGTAGCAGCCGTGTTAGTCTGTATTTGCAAAAAGAAAAGGAGTACTTGTGGCACCTTAGAGACTAACAAATTTATTAGAGCATAAGCTTTGGTGAGCTACAGCTCACTTCATCGGATGCATTTGGTGGTCACTAACAATGTTGTTTCACAGCTGGTTTGATAAGTGTCAAATGAAGTGAGATTGGTGGGCTCCATTACCTGCTAGTGGTGAATTCTTCCATAACTATGCTTTATTTCCCAGCTAAAAAAGTGTCCAAAACTAGAAAAGTAAGTGTGGTACAGTATATCAGGATTACATTTTAGAGGTAAAAATAGCTGGAAGGGCCAATTCCTGGAGCTCATTGTGACACTGGCAAACCAGGTGCCAGCTCTTGCTCAGGGTTTAGGCCTCAGCCAAGCACTGACAAATTCATTGCTGGAAACCAGTCTGTTTCACCACTGTGTTAGTATGGCTAATGAATTTATAACACTATGTTTAGTGTTTAGTCTATGTGAAATACTTGTAAATTGCTGTATGCATTAATCTCACTTATAGTATCTTTATCACACTCTAAAATATTTCAGTTTTTGCTCTGTAACTGTAGAAAAAGTTTGTTCTGGAGCTGTGAACCAGTCAGGAGGGATTGTCTCCTGGTCATCAAGAAGGTTATCACAACTCAGTGGGTGATTGTGGGACATCACAATATAGAGATTTTGTTCATTGCCCCTTAACACCCATGAAGAGGCTATGTGCAAAAAAGGCTCATCCCATCAGCTTGAATTCTGGAAGAAAGAAATACAAATAACTGAGTATCTTTTAGGGCTGGTAGATTACTACAACGTTGTCATCTTTTGGAACCACAGACTGTAACTCATTTGTGTATATATGTTGCCTGCTTTAACCTGTAAATAACTCTTTTCCTAGTTAATAAATCTTTCATTAGTTTATTACAGGATTGGCTACAAACATTGTCTTTGGTAGGAGAGCTAAGGTACAATTGACCTGGGGTAAGTGACCAGTCTCTCGGGACAGAAGCAACCTAAATCTTTTGTGATCTTTGGTGTATAGCAATCAGCTATTACATAGTCCAGCTTGCCTGGGCGGCAAGAGAGACTGGAATGCCAAAGGGGACTGCCTGTAACTCCATGGTAAGACTGTTATGGTATTTTAGGAGTTCATGTGTTACTGCATTAGTGAAATCTAACCATAGAACACGCAACCAGTTTGGGGGACTCTGCCCTGCTTCTTCACACTCTGCCAGCTACCACTCTGAAACGTACCCTGAGATTGGCACTCACGGTCATGAGCCACTTCAGACAGCATGGCAATTGGCATAGTCTTGGCAGGATTCACATGTCACAGGCCAATTGGATTTATAGATCATAACCAGGGATGAAAGTAAGTTAGAGGATTTACCAGTACGCCAGAGACCTGAGAAGGGGGCATGGCCTCAACTGGAAGAGGTGTGACCTTAAATCCCCAGGCCCTTTAAATCTTGATTTAAAGGGCCAGGGCTCCAGCTGCGGTAGTGGCAGCTGGGAGCCCGGGGCCCTTTAAATCATCCCCGAGCTACCAGCTGCAGAGGCAGCTGGGAGCCCTGGGGTTCAGGGGCAATTTAAAGGGCCCAAGGCTCCAGCTGCCACTAGTGGAGTGGCAGTGAAGCCCTGGGCCCCTTAAATCACTGAGGAGCCCTGGGGGCTCCTGGCTGCCACTGCTACCCCGGGGGTCTGGGCTCTGCTGTGGTAGCAGCTGCCGGTGTCCTGAGCCCTTTAAATCCCTGCCTGAGCCCTGCTGCCCAAGCCCTGGGGTAGCGGTGGCTGGGCTCCATAGGGGATTTAAAGGGCCCCGGGACTCAGCCGCTGCTACTGCCCTGGCCCTTTAAAAGCCCGCCAGAGCCCCACCGCCATTACCCCAGGGCTTTGGCAGCAGGGTTCTGGTGGGGATTTAAAGGGCCGGGGCAGTAGGGGAGGCTGGAGCTCCGGGGCTCTTTAAATCTCTGCCAGAGCCCCCCCGACCCCGCACCCCAGGGCTCGGGCAGCAGGGCTCAGGCAGAGATTTAAAGGGCTTGGGGCTCCAGACGCCGCTACCGCCCCGGCCCTTTAAATCCCCACCAGAGCCCCGCCGCCACTACCCCAGGGCTTGGGCAGCAGGGCTCAGGCTGGGATTTAAAGGACCCTGGGAGGGAGGAGGGTAGCAGCGGCTGGATCTCCGGGGCCCTTTAAATTCCCACCACAGCCCCACCACCGCTACCCCAGGGCTTTAAATTGCCCTCTCTGAAAGCTGGTCCTGGTACGGAGCACCGTCTCTTACCGGAACGCCGTACTAGGACACACCAGCTTACTTTCACCTCTGATCATAACCCAATACTGTTAAACATTTTTAAGGGTTAAAGAATAGACACAATCTGTGAATCAAAGGCCTGGTCTACACTGGGCGGGTGGGAGGGGATCAATCTAAGTTACGCAACTTCAGCTATGTGAATAATGTAGCTGAAGTTGACGTACTTAGATCTACTTACCACGGTGTCTTCACTGCAGTAAGTTAAGGGCTGATGATCCCCCATTGACTCTGCATGTGCCTCTCGCTCCTGTGGAGTACTGGAGTCAACGGGAGAGTGCTCGACAGTCGATTTATCGTGTCTAGACTAGATGCGATAAATCGACCCCCCGCTGGATCGATCGCTGCCCATCGATCCAATGGGTAATGTAGACGAGCCCAAAGTCATATAAAGATCTTGAGACAAAAGACCTTAAAAAATTATGTAAGGAAAGGGGACTATCCCATTTTTAAAAAAAAGCCTCAGATCAGGAACGGAGAGCTTTGCTCATAAGTTCTGACCAGGTGTCCAAGCACTCTCCTGCCCCAGGTGACAAAGAGACCACTGCAATGGAACTGGCCCAATTGAAGCACCTCTTCTGAAGCCTCAGAAGAACAGGAGCATGAGAGAATTGTGGACCAAGGAGACCAAAGAAGTCAAGACAATGTGATACTCCTTATGAGAAATAAATTTACAATAAGCGTATTATGATTGATATTGTATTCTTTTAGATCCCTTTATAGTTCACAATATATTTGATTGATTTATAATTTTCTGATGATGGCATAAAATTAGGCCTCAGAATATCATGGCTAAATAAAAGGTGGAACAGATTTTTTTGTGTAAGTAGTTAACACATTTCAAGGGAGGGTTCAAGGTGAAATAATCCATTAATACCCCTCCAGTCATAGGGAGGAAAGGAAGGGAGTGGGGGTGGGGAAGCATTTGTACACACTAGAAACCCATATGGGTTATCATCAAACAACTACAACCCATACTCAAGAGGGACCCCCATCCCGAAAGAAATCTTTCCTGAACCCCCTCTTCTGGTCTCCAAACCCCTAAACTTTTCAAGTTCATCATCAGAAGCAAGCTCCCCACAGACAAGGACACACCAACTCAAAGCATCACCAGACCCTGCTAGAACAGCTGCAAAACCCAGAGACATATCTCCACTTCTGCAAAGATCAGCACCCTCCACAACACATCTTTCAAGATCTGTGGGTCCTACACATGCCTATCACATCATGTGGTGTACCTCATCCAGTAATAACTGTGTGGGTGAAACAGATAATCACTATGCTCTCAAATAAACTCACTCAGGAAAAATGATAAGACAAAAACACCCTGTCTCCTGTGAATGAACACTTTTCACAAAGTGTCTGACCTATCAGTCTTCATCCTCAAAGGAAACCTGCACAACACTTTCAAAAGATGAGCCTGGAGATGAGTTATGACTGGAAGGGCGTTAATAGGCCACTTCACCTTGAACAGTCCCTTGACATGTGTTAGCTACTTATGCTAAACAATCTGTTCCATCTTGTATTTAGCTGTGATACTCTGAGTAACTTTCACAGACCTGAAGAGCTCCGTGTAAGCTCAAAAGCTTGTCTCTCTCACCAACAGAATTTGGTCCTATAAAAGTTATGACCTCACATACCTTGTCTCTCTAAACTCTGTTCTATTTTAGAGCACCTGCCATGGGACAACAGATGCTGTTTCAGCATAGGAATCAGCTGCATGCAACAGCATGCTTGGCCACACACTCTTCTCTGTGACCGCACCTCCTACATTGGGCTCAGGAGTGGTAGAGGCACAGGAGATGCTATAATGATGACCCTAAACCACCCAGGAATTTCCTAGTTCTGGGGAAATTTTAATCTTGCCATTTAACTCTGTTTTGCACAGTAGGATTAGGGAATGCATATTTAACTGGACTGAGGACCTGGCGTCTGATCTGAAAAATAAGTTTTAGATGTCTTGCACAAATGTTACCAAATACCTGAGGAACAGACTACATAATCTTTTGCTAAGCCTTTGCACCTGTCAGATACTCAGGTTATTGCTTGCAGATTATATGCAATAAAAAGAGTTGCCGCTATAGATTATTGTTTTAATTTGGGGTGGATTTAGGGCTCCTTACAACTGAAGTCCTTTATTTCTTCAGAGACCTGGAATAGCAAGAGAACAGCTGGGCTAGTTTCCAAGTACTGCCTCAAGCCTGACACGCAGAATCTGTCTAGAGGAAAGAGTGTAATTCAATCCCAGTGTCTGTTGAGTTCTTCTTCTCTATCCTGAGATTCTATAAAGGGGTCAATTCATGCCAATTGGGTAGTGGACACTGTTTATAAAGCTCTACTGCTGTGACACATAGGACTGCTACTAAAAGATACAGCTTTATTACTTACTCCCACTTTCAGAACATGCGTAAGGATTAAACATAATTACATCATTATCCTAGCAAAGTCATAATGCACTGATGCGAGAGTCTACTGAAATATTTACACTTGTAGCACCAACAACCCTTAGTGGGTTATCAGCAGTGGAGATCAAACCTAGTACCTCTAGGTCTTAATACATGATCCTCTACTATCTGAGCTAAAAGACCTATCACTATTAGCTATGGCTGTAGCAAGATCATCCATCTCTTGTTGGGCTAGCTACCACTAGAGGAGGGCAGAGCTCCGCACCAAGCAGGTGTGGCTTTCATATTCATTTGAGGAAAAAATAAAAAAAAATAAAAACAAAAGCCACTAACATAAAAGATTGTCATTCCACGTAAAGCATCTAAATACACGATAAAGAAACTAGAAGAACTGGGACAAAAAGAGCAGAAGGAGCCCCATTGAGATGAGAGCTAGTTGGTGCAGTGAGCAGGGCTGGGACTTGGATTGTGAGATCAGTCAAAAATATGGCAACCTGATTGGCCAGCAGCAATTCAGAAAGGACAGTGTCATCAATAGGATGTCACACTGCTGATGACTTCATCTCCCCAGTATGTTCTATCAGGACCTGTCTCTGCCTCAGTGTCAAAGAGGCAGGGAGAGAAGCAGCTAATAGCTTGCTTCCTCAGCTCTGCCAGAGTTTTCCCAGACAGTCTATTGCTATTAGAGATAGGCCCACACCAAAGAATTCTGATCCAGATCTGGATTTCAGTCCTTCTCCAAGAGATCTGGGGTGCTGTCGTTGTTGTCGGTGCCCATCTCTAATAGCTAATATAGTGAGAACATTACACAGAACACAAATCGAGCCCCACCATAAATATGTAATCTCCACCCCCTAGGTAAGTCCAATCAGTTGACTGACTGCACTAGGAAGAGGGTAGTGCAGATAGCTGTCCACTCTCCAGCTGTGCTGGCCTCTCTCTCTCGCTCTCTTTGAAGGGAAAAGAGGTGGTTTCAAAGGTCTTCCTGAGCTCACACAGAGTGATATGTCATCAGTCCCACAGCTGAGGGGGCTGAGCAGCAAAATCTCCATCCAAATTCCAGCCCTGCCTCCCCCACCCAAGTTTGAGCGTGACTAGATCCAGGGTTTGGGTGTGACTGAGCTCTGTGGCTCTTTTTCACAAAGTTTCTGTCTTTTTTCTTCTTGCTTAGCTCTTATGCAGTTTTCCTTCTCTGACCTTCTCATGATGAGCCTTTCCTGCCATTTTCACATTTGGTAACTGACTTGGCTAAAGACTTTTAAAATTATTTTAAAATAATGTAATAATGATCTTCTCACTCTGCTCAATAAAAATGACAAATTGACAGGGCACTGGATTGGCAATCAGGTGACCTGGGTTGTATTTTCCTTTCTGCAGCTGACCTGCTGGCCTACAAACCAGTCATGTTGCCTTTGTTTCTCTCCAGCCTTTTCCATGTCTGGTATGACTATTTAGATTCAAAGCATTTCAAAGCAGAGCCTGTCTCACTTTGTATTTCTAAAGCACCTAACACAATGGGGTTGGGGTCTCCAGGCACTCTCTTGACACAACAATTATTACTAATAATTCAGATGGTAGTTGGCCATGGTCAGAGAAGGATGGGGATGTCGTTTGGTGGCACTGCCTCAATGTAATTGGTTGGCAGCAGTTCAAAGTGAAGTATCACCAGGGTGTCACTTTGGGGACGGTGCCTTGTTTCCTGTCCCTGTCCATGGGGCTCAGACTGGGAGAGGCTCTGACACAATCAGCACCAAGCTACAATAGAATGTTTTAGTTCTAATACTGGCATTTCTTTCCACTGCTGCCACAGTGCATAAAGCATCCATAATCCAATGAGAGAGAGAGAGAGAGAGAGAGAGAATGACAACCAGACTATCAGGAATGCCCAAGAGCTCAGATTCTGCCTCCCATCCCATACCTTGCTGAGAAGCAAAGATTTGCAGTACATTTCTTATTTAGGTCCAACTTATGGACCCCTTACTTCCACAGCTGAGCAGTTACTTGCTGAAGTAGAACTATTGACTCCAGTGGGGCTGTGCTTGTGTGCAGGGCCATACCTAGGGTGGGGCCACCCAGGGCACAAAGCCACAGGAGCAGAAAAATGGGGGGGAGGGGGGCAGTTGGGATCACTTGCCCCCCCGACCCCCCAGATTTCTGCACACTCATAGTTTGAAATTCTCTGTGCTAAATGGAAGGGGTGCCCTTCTATGCATTGCCTCTAGGGGGTGCTCACCCCGCTCGATAAAATGCTTTGTTAAGGCTCTGTTATGAGAGAGCGCTCAGCTTGGAGGGTAATTTGTCCACAGTCTGGCCGTTTTTCCATTTGGGGAGGGACAGGTCTTGGGCATGCGTTTGTGCACATTTGTGCATAAAGGGCAGTATGTGCCATTGTTACTCTGGCTGAGCAGTACCTGACTCCACAGGAACTGTATTGATATGAATAGCACTACTTGTGGAGTAAATTACTACTAAAGATGAGGTATAAAAGGGGCCCAGCACTCCAGACACCTCAATTTCTTCTGCCATGCCCCATGTCCTTTGGCAAGTAGGAGTCTGAGAAAGTAGGGAAAGGTGTGCATAGGTAAAGTCCATCTCAAGGAACTCCAGTTACAGGTAAGTAAGCTTCATTTCTTCTTTGAGTGTCCTCTACACATTCCCACTCATGGGATAGACTAACAAGTAGTACATCCTACCCAAGAAGGTTGGACACAGAATCCTAACTGACTAAGGACTGAAAGAGTGCCTACAAAACTTAGTATCTGCTTTAGACTCTATGTGCTTAATAAAAGCATGACCTGAACTCCATGTAGCTTCTCTACAAAGCTCTCTGCTAGAGGAATGTGTTTAGTAAAAGCCACCACTCTGGTAAAGTATGCACTAATGGCTAACTCTTTCAGGAAGTGGGATTGCAGCTACTTTATGCACTTCTTTTATGCAGAGTCTTCCCCATTTAGACAGAGTTTGAACACTAACAACTTGACCGTGTGCTCCTCCAGGAGATTTATATAAGGTGACATTTCCCCACATAAATGTTACAGATATCTTGCCATCACTGCCTGATAATTTACTCACAAACCTAGAGTAGCAGACAAAAAGATTTTCCTTCCCTCTACATCCATTCTTTTACTTTCCTTATCAGTTGGCATGGAATGAGCTTGCTCTCCTTTATATCTTTAAATTGCAGCTTCAACCATGAACAAAATTGGGGAAAGGAGGGTGTGGAACATAGGCATACCTCCAGGGAAAACTGGTATACTTTATCAGTCTTTTTTAACATAGGTTGAACTGATGAAGCTGCAGCCCATACCATCTTTGCCAGCTCAGATAAACCATCTAAAAGGTCAAATATAGGCTGTATAGATTCTTCTATGGTCACTGAAGGAATGTCCAGTCCTTGTCATTCTATTCACTAGTTCATAGAATAATACTGCACCTTCTGATGGCGATGAAGCTGAAGTCACCCCTAGACTTTCTTCTGGAGATGTTATTTCTCCAGAGTATTGATCCAGCTATTAAGGTTGGGTTGTTAATTCATCCCTATCTGATAAACTGTCCCCGACCTGAGTCGTGTTGTTCGGATGATTGAAATCCTTCCAGGTTCCATGAAGAAAATGTCCTCAGATATATTGGATATCCTGGATAGTGCACTGGTGATGGCCATTGAGGCCATCACAGCCATGGTGGACCTTGCCAGTCCAGGCAAAAACCTATACTGCAGAGGAGGAGGTCTCTTGAAGCTCCTGCCACTCTTTTTGGACAAGTCCTGGGAACATATGGCAAGAAGTGCTGGAACCATTGAAAATGCTGTGGGAAGAACAGCTTTCTTTTTGCTGCCAATGTATAGGTCCCCAAAGACTTCAGGATTGTCCTTGAGTCCTTGGGTCTATGCAGACTGTCATCTGTTTTACTGGAAAACAGCAAAGGACCTTCAAATAGGAGGTCCTGAATAATTTGTTGCATATCTGGTGCTTACAACCAAGATGGCCACCGCATTGTGATGGCTGAGGCCATAGCTCGAATTGCAGAGTTCGCTAAATTCAAGTTTGCCTGCAATGTCATTCTGGCAACTAATTTGCCTTCCTCCATCATAGCAGAGAACTCCTGCTTTGTGTCATCAGGAAGCTTGTCTTTGAACTTCAGGATATTATTCCACAGGCTGAAATCCTATTAACCCAGCTTGCTGGTTGGCGATCCTGAGCTGTAAACTTCCTGTGAAATAAAGCTTCCTGCTAGACAACCTAGATTCTTCTCTTCCTTTCCTTGATATCCTTGTCACTCCTTTTCATTGGTGGCTGTGACCACTAGAGAGCCTGGAGTAGGGTGGTTGTAAAAGTACTAAAATCCCTGTGAAGAGACATAATATCTTTTCTCCACCCTTTTGGCTGCAAGAGGCAGGGGAAGAAGAGGTATGCCCTAAAACCTTGACAGGCTCCAGGTTGCCTTTTTAATAGGGAGAGCTACCCAAGAGAGTCCTGCTGAGACTAAAATGTCCACAATCCTGTGTGACCTTTCTTACCCAGCCAGAAGAGCTGCAGCCACTTTTCTTAACAAGTCTTGATGAGCTCTAAAATCATAAGGAGGGGGAGAGTAAGATTCAGTCACTGCTGCCTCATCAGTTGATGAAGAAGAGGAGGCTAACAGGTGCCCAGGAGGTCCCTCCTCCAATTCCTCTCCAGCGGAGTACTTAGCACATGTCTCCTCTGCGCATTATCAATCCCGGTACTGGAGGAAAGAGGATGGTGACCTTCCTGTAGATGCTCCTGGCACCTGGTTGACATAGAGGTGCAGGAAAAGAGCAGAGATGTTCTGGACTGTGCTGGGAAGTCCCAAGGAGTCCAGAATGGCCATTGGTACCGAGGTGGGACCCAGTCCTGAGAGGGCCACTGACTCCTAAAATGCTGAGGCCGTGGATGGTATCATGGCAGAGAGGCACTTGGGACTGTTGGGCAACCTCAGGTCAGGACACAATGGATCCGACTTCCAAGTCCAGTCAGGAGTCCATTTCCTCCAGCCACTGGGGAGCTGAACCCATTGGTAGAGCGCTGCATGGGACTATTCTTTAATCCCACACTCCCACTATTACGGCAGTGGGTCCAGGAGGTCCTGCAGGATCCCAGTTCTGCTGCAGGGCTCTACACTAGTCCCACGCAGGGCTCTACCCATCAGTATCAGGGGACAGGGATCTGAGTCTGGAGAAGGAGGTACCAGCAAAATCAAGATGCAATCCTATGCAGAGGTACGGCAAGAAGGGGCTGGTTCCAGGTGGTGCTCTGGCTCTGGAGTTGGGACCACAGGAGCATGTGGTTCCAGTGTCAGTACCAACTGACGCTCTAGAATTTCAGGAGAAGCCAGTACCAATAAATTAAGTAACTCCCTGTCTTCCTTGAATGCCTGGGTGTTAATGGCACCGGAAAGAGTTCTTGAGCCTGTGGTATTGAGAGGTGTGTCAATGCTTTGGGAATTGGTCTCTGTGGACCCTTCCTGGGTACTGGAGTCAACAATCCCTCCTGGCCTAGAGAATGCTCCTGGAGATGTAACTTTTTAGGGCACCCCATGAGTCTTTGGTGCCTTCCTCTTGGAAGGTCCTGGTATGGAGTCGTTAGGAGATTTATGCAGTCTTTTCTTAGGTATTGGTGTAATAATCTTAGGTATCTTGCTGATGACTCTATAAGAACTGGAAGAGCATTCCTAACTCTCATGTGCTCAGTACCCATTTGGTGAGGCAGCCCTGGCAGTCCTGTTCTTTTTTGAATGTGGTTTGAACTGCTTACACTTATCACATTGGTCACTCACCTGCATCTCTCCCAGACACTTAAGGCAGCTGGGATGAGGCCTATTCACTGGCATAGAGCTGTTACATGAAATACAGGCCTTTAAGCCAGAAAAATGGAGCATCATTCCAGCACCGATTCCAATTCCAAATTTGGCATTGGTAACCACAAACTAAAAAGATTGTAAATTTATACCAATAACTAACTATTTACAGAACTACTATACAAGACTAAAACTAACACTGAGTGAGCTATATACACTAAGGGAGGGAAGATAGGAAGAAGTTAAGATTGCAGCTCTAACTGGTGGTAAGAAGTAACTGAGGTTGGGTCGGGGGCAGCACAGCCCTTTCTGTGTACAGTGGTGAGATGCACCAGGGCGCACTCATGCTCCCCTGGTGGGTACTGACAACTATGCACAAGGCACACACAAACCTACAGGGGAATGGACATGTGCAATCCTTCAAAGAAGACTGGAAAATAATTTCTCTCTTTCCTTCTTACTTATCTCTTGTGCAGTTTTCCTTCTCTGATCTTCTCATGATAATCCTTTGGTGCCCTTTTCATACTTGCACAGTGACTTGGCTGAAAATTGTTGTAAATTTTAAAATAATATAATAATGGCTCATATGGTCTTTTCTCACTCTGCTGAGTAAAATAGCCAATTGAAGGGCTCTGGAATGGCAATCAGGCGACCTGGGTTGTATTTTCCTCTCTGCCTCTGACCTGCTATCTCCATCGACAAGTCACGTTGTTTCTGCTTCTCTCCATCATTTTATCATACTTGTTTTGACTGTCTAGATTTGAAGCTCTTCAAGGTACGGACTGTTTCTTACTCTGTATTTCTATAGCAACTAGCACAGTGGGATCCCCAGTGGGATTGGGGTATCTAGGCACTCTCTTAACACAATAATTATTGCTATTATTTCAGATGATAGCTGAGCATGTAGTAGGGAAGATGTTTAGAGGAAATGCCTCATTTAGCCGGTCAGCAGCAGTTCAAAGGGAAGGTATGAGTGGGGTGCCACATTAGAGATTTTAGTTCTAATAATGACATTTGTTTCCATAGGTCCCACAGTGCATAAAGCATCCACACTCCATACACAGAAAGAGAGAGGTGGAGAGAGAAATAAAGAGGATGAAAGACCGAGAGAACGAGAATGACTATCAAGGAAGACCAGGAGATGCCATGAGGATCAGAATCGGTCTTGCACCTGACAGTGCAAAGAAGCAGAGATTGAAGTTCTTATTTAAGGCCAGATTGTGAAACGTAGTCCCACTCAGATAGAACCACTGTCTTCAGTGGAACTGCTAATAAGAGCGAGCTCACCATGGTAAGCAACTTCTCCAGAGTCTGGCCCTTTGTTTATTTGGGGAGGGCCAGGTCTTGGGCATGTATTTGTACACATTTGCTATGTTCCATAAAGGTCCCCATGTGCCACCCTTATTCCGGCTGAGTAGTGCCTTACTCCAAAGCAGCTGCTATTGAAATGAATGGTACAACTTGTGGACTAAGGTACTACTCAACGTGAGTAAGAGTGGCACAATTAATCGCTTCCGCACCATGGAAAGAAAATGAACCTGTGTTTTGCTCACATAATGTGAACACTCTATGTAGCTGAGATCAGAACAATCTAATCTCATGCTTCAGGGCTTCAACTGATCTGCACAGGGGCAAGAAAGAAAATTTTTCTCCCCTAGTTCAAAACTGGCCTGATGAATTATGGGGATTTTTTTCAACTCCCTCTGAAATACCAGATATCATCTGCAGCTGGAAGCAGGACACCAGGCTAGGTGGCACCAATGGTCTGATGCAGTTCAACAAATCCTGTGGCCCTAGCTGCTTAGCTGTGCCACTTTTGTTCTCATGCTTATGGTTAAACCAATCACCAGATTTAGAGTTAGGAAGGAATTTTCCTCCAGATCGGACTGGCCAAGACCTTAGCTTTACACCTTCCTCTTCAACATTGAACAGGAGTCATCAGTTAGGATCATTTTGGCCTGTCTGACACTAGTTTCCTGCCATTGCAGAGGCTTCAGACACTGGTGTCACCTCCATCCTTTCTGGTTTCCATCTGTGGCTGATAACAATTTAGTGTCCTGAAAACTCCCCATTTTACAACAGAATTGGTTCATAACTGACTTACTAACTGGGATTTTTGTAAAAAAAAATTTGTTTGGAAAGATTCCAAAGCAAGTTGTGTTTGTGTCTATAGTCAGGGTATGCATATGATGAAAAAACCTTTTTCAGATGCTAGAACGACAGACTTTGCAGCCAGAGCTAAGATGTCATATTATTTCAAGGGCAGTCCCCACAAGGAACTAGTGAAACTTCCTCTGAATAGGGGAACAAATTGTAAATAAGCAGGGTAAATGCAGCGTAAATGGATAGAGTGAGTGCATGCTGAGACCATGGGAAAATGAGGGTTCAACCCTACTAAGTAACAGTGATTTCCTTAAGTAGGAAATCGATGGAGACTTAGCTCTCTCCCCTTTATTCACCTGCCAGGAGACTGGCCACATAGTAGGAACATGCAACACCCTCTAATGTGATGCTGATTGCTTTCTTTCCCTTGCTAGTGGGAGATCTCTGAGAGACATTCTGCTTCCTAGGAGAATGTCTACCAATGCTTCCCTTCTCAGGCAGCACCACACCACCACTAACGCTGGGCCTGGCTATTACAGTATCTTATTAGCAAGCAGGCTGGTATCAAGATAAACACTTGATTATGAACAGAAACTATATGCACAAATAAGGTAACCAACTTCCTACTTTTCTGTGTACCTAGAACCTGGGCTGCTTTGTTTCTGCCTCAACAGGAAGTGTCATCAGAAATCAAAAACTCCATCTAGAGTGTACACAAAATGTGGCATCTCTACACTTCTTGGAAGACTTACTCCATGGCATGGCTGTAATCCACATTCTGTCCTATAATCTGTTAACCGCAGGGAAAAATCGAAGTCATATCCATGTGATTTAATTCAAGATGTTGAAGGACCTCACGGTTCTACCACACCCTGCCTCAGGAAAGGAGCAGTAAAGGTGGGTCCTTCAGGTCTGCCTAGAAGGACTGCAAGAAAACAGCCAGTCAGCACAGCAGGCTCAGTTAAAAGGAGCCACTGAGCAGGTCATTTTCTGGCTGGGACCAGAAGGGCTAAGACAGAGGGACTCTCCAGACAAGGAGGCCTGGGAGAGACTGCGCAAACAGGTAACAGACAGACCCAAGGACTGTAACCCTAAGGTAATGGAGGACAGTGATGGAACAGAGTGGGAAGCAGCTCAGGGAATGCAGCAGCAGCTACTATTAAAGAAAGAAGCATGTGACTGCTATTTGTAAGGGCTGTAGATGCGCTTTGGGTTCCCCCACTGGAAGGGTGGCCAAAGCCCTGAGAAGGGGACAAGCTTCATTTGGAAGCTCAAGCACAGGGCTGGAATTTAAAGGCCTTATGGATGGGGCTGAAGGCCCTGCAGAGGTCCAACCATTTGCTGGACATTTGTTACTCTGGCAAGGGTTCATCCATTTGAGACTATGTGACAGCCTGAGGGTCAGTCACTGAAGAACCACCTGAACCCACCTGACAAGGGCAACAGCTGACAGGGGGCTCTGTGAGCAAAGAGAGAGTGCAGATACACACCCAGCTGACAGGAGGTGCTCACTGCAGGAGAGGTGAGTGCACCCTGTCATAGAGTCCAAGTGTTTTTTCTTATTAAAAATGAGAGAATTCAAGTGTTGATTGTTTTTAGCTGATTTCTCAGTGTTTTCTCCAGGCCCATTAAGGGAAAATTGAGGCCCGATACATCATGTTCAAAGGGGCCCCACCCCATCCCATCTCATTTTATTTACCCAGAGGCTACATACATGTTGGGTCCCCTTGAGCTTGGGGCCCTGGTACAGTTGCCTCCTTTTGTCAGCCCTGGTCCTCTCCAGAGTGCGAGATTAATTCTTCCTTATAAACATTATTGTGTTTCCTTTTTATATAGAATCTATGCTATATTTCTTATAAAACAGTAACAATCATATTTTATGAAAGCTGTCTGAAAAGATTGCTTGATATAAGGCAAACAATAAAGATTAAATGTGCTAGAGATGAATGACTCACTTTCTCTCTGGAAATCATTATGACATTTAAAACTTTCCCCAACTCCAAAAGAAAATTTACATCTATATTAGAATGTAATGACTGAAGCCATAGGTCTGACAGCTACAAAAGGAATTATTAAAATGGTGTTTCTATTAGAAACTTTATCTTCAGTTATCTTTAAAGTGTCTCTTGTGTTTTTAGTCTGAGAGAATGGTGTAGCACAGCTGAATGCATCAGACACTCTGATGATATGTGAAAAGACTCTTAAAGATATGCTATGAAGCATTAGTTTAATGCATTTAAATATATTTCTTAAAACATATTGTGACAAAGCTCCAACCTTGTCTCAGTGAGTCCCACGCTTCCAGGCAGATTACGCTAGCCTCAGAGGCTCACTGTGACCCTCCACATAACCCTTCTTTCTCTAGAGACAAGGGTCACAGTCTACTGAACCATTTTCATCATAAGCCAACAAGGGAGGTGAGGAGAAGCTATCTTCCCTCGCACATTCTCTGTTATCTCCCAGTCTTAGTGATTAGCTGGGAAGGGGAGGGGGGAGATCAGGCCTGCCCTCTGCTCTGGGATCCAGCCCAGGGACCCTGATAGCAGCAGCTCTGGGTAGCTGACTTTTTGGAAACAGGACAAGTATGATTCCCTGGGCCACTTCCGCACAGCAGCCCCCACTTCCTCAATATCGACATCACCCTTACTCTCAGGGCCTCCTTTCTTGTGCCTGATAAGGTTTGTACTGCTCCATTTCTCCAGCAGGGTGGCTCCCTTCTACACTCCTGACACACGCCCCCACCTGACTAAGTGGGAGGCTTTTGACTAGTTTCAGCCAGCCCCTGTTGGGCTTCAGGTGTCCCAATCAACCTAGCTGTCTCCACTGCTTTCTGGAAGGATCTTAATTGGCCCCAGGTGTCTTGATTAACCTGGAGCAACTGCCATTTGGTTACCATGGTAACAGGGATTTGTTTAGCCTGGGGCTAACATACCTATTTCTCACTACTTTCCTATAGCCATCTGGCCTTGCCCCGTCACAATATGTTAGATGAATTTTTTACTCCTATTCTATGTTTGTGAAGTAAAATAAGATGATGATATTCATGGAAAAGTTTAATTTGATAACTAGCCCAAGGTTATTAGATTTATGGCATACCGATTCAACATATTAGGACATATTGTACTTTAAAAGACAGAACTAAACTGGTGCAAAAAATATTAATAAAATAGCAGTGAACATCAAATTAATTATTTTCTTTCCACAGGAAGATCCCTGTTGCAACTGAGTTCCATGCTATAAAGCAATTGCTGAAGAACTAGAAACAGATTCCTCTGTAATAATGAGGGATTCAACAATACCACACAAGCTCAGTCCAAGCAATTTCGGGACTTCCATGGAACTGTTATGGATATATCTGGAGCATAATTAGGCTGGCAAACCACAGCTAAAGTGCTTCCTATCTATTTCCAGGGCAGCTGGAATTATGTTACTGTATTTGATTTATGCATCCAAACAAGCCACCGTAGACAATATGGAAATCCAAGAAGCAGATCTGTGAAAGGATTAATTTAACAACGTGTGGTACTTGTATTAAAGTTAAATTGAGTTATATGTAAATTTACAAGGAAAAGAGGAGAAAAATCCTACTGCAGGGTATACACTACAGAGCAGGCCTCATCTTTCTTCCATTTGTTCTTATTTTAGAGAGTAGAAATTTGGGGATTGTTGCCTATCGGAATCTTTTGGTAGTGTATTTCCTAAGTCCAGGAGAAGCCACAGTGCATGCTGCAGACCACTGGTCTCCAATATGGACCATGAGAAGGGGCTTCTAAGTGCAATTTATAATTATCTGGTGTTAGGAAAGAAGCACTTCAGTTTCCTCTAGAGAATGGGAAAAGTCCTACATATTAGTTGGCTTTAGGCGGTTTGTTAGTGGTAGCCCAATACTTTCCCGACCAGAAAAAGAAAAGTTAAAAAAAAGAGAGTACATTGGGGGGAATTGTATTCCCATCCTCACCTATGATCATGCACTTTGTGTAATGACCGAAAGGATGACATCACAGGTGTAAACAGCAGAAATGAGGTTTCTCTGCAGGGTGGGCTGGGCTTACTCTCCTACACAGGGTGAGGGGCTCGGCTATTCAGGAGAGCCTCGGCATGGTGCCACTACTCCTCTGGATCGAGAATAGCCAGCTGAGGTGGTTTAGGCAGCTGATAAGGATGCCACCGGGCATGTCCCATTGGGAGGAAGCCCTCGGGCCAACCCAGGACACACTGAAGGGATTATCTCTCCCAGTTGGCCTAGGAACGCTGGGGAATCCCTGAGGAGGAGCTGGAACTTGTTGCAGAAGAAAAGGAGGTCTGGTCCTCCCTACTCTTCCTGCTGCTACTGCAACTCTTGCCAGGAAAAATGGCATAAAGAAAGAAGAAGAAAACATACATTGAGGTAGAAGGGGATGACTGGCTAAAACCAATTAAAGCTGGAACCAAGTGTCTGTAAAGCTTGCTTTAATTTTGAAAAAACTCTGTTTAGGATCTTAATTCAGGTCAGAACTCAGTGGCCATTCTTCAACAAAAAAACTTCAAAAACAGACTTCAGTGAGAAACTGCAGAACTGGAATGAATTTTCAAACTTGACACCATCAAATTAGGCCTGAGTAAAGACTGGAAGCGGCTGGGACACTAAAAAAAATAATTTTACCTCTGTTGATACTCACACCTTCTTGTCAACTGTTGGGAATGGGCCACATCCAGCATGATTGAATTGGCCTCGTTAGCACTACAAAAAGTAATTTTCCCTCTGTTGATATTCACCCCTTCTTGTCAACTGTTGGGAATGGGCCACATCCACACTAATTGAATTTGTTTCGTTAGCACTGACCCCCACTCAGTAAGGCAACTCCCATCTTTTATGTGTTGTATATTTATACCTGCCTACTTTTTTCACTCCATGCATCTGATGAAGTGGGTTATAGACCACAAAAGCTTATGCCCAAATAAATTTGTTAGTCTCTAAGGTGCCACAAGGACTCCTCATTGTTTTTGCTGATACAGACTAACACGGACATGACTCAAGCTCTAAACTTTGTATGATGGATATATCTTATTCAGCGATGCAGTGAAAACAGCCATAATACATTTCACTGTACAAAAGTTGGCCTTTTAAATGTAATTTTATAACAAACTTGCTTTACTGCATAAGTATATACAAATTTCAGAGACTATATCATGTTCAATAGAATCTTCTCTCTCTCCCATTTAATTTCTATTCTGGAGTTTTTCAGTCCCCTTTCTTAGCTTGCACAGGGGCACCAAGGAACCATCTCCCTATAAGGACTCTTATGCTCTTTTGTAGAAAATCCATAACTTTGCAATGTCAGTCAATTCTTAAAAGAAAATTTAATATATTGAGTTATATGCATAATAGAATTTAAAACAAATCTAAAGGGGTAGTGTGTTACCTGCTCATCTCTCTTAACTTGTTGACTCTTGACTCAAATATGACTGAATAAAGTTTAATCTCACCAAGAAATATTTCTTTATAATTTTTTGTTTACTTTTTAGTAAATTGTGAGAGAACCATTGAAAATGTGCTTTAGGAGACATTACACATTTTTTAATTCAGATTTTTCCATTAGATACCTCTCAACTGGCATGTACAAAACTGGGAAAACGAAATGGTGTAGGGTTGTAGAATCCCTGTCTTTAGAGGTTTTTAAGAACAGGTTAGACAAATATCTGTCAGGGATGGTCTGGGCTTCAGCACAGGGATGGGGGAGATAGACTAGATGACTTATTCAGTTAATGATTACAAATGACATTAAAATTGTTTTGTGACTTTTACATATGTAAAAAGAAGAGGAATTACAAGCTGCAGATGTTTATAAGTTGGCCATCATCATAGTATGTGAGTGCTTCCAGGATGAAAGAATCACATTCATTCATAGCATTTCAGCAGGCTGATCTATTAGCTTCCCTTTGAGTGTTAATGACACTTCATAGGACATATAGTTTACTCCTCAAAAAACCCTCTGTGCAATTGCAAATATATTAGTACCTTTTCCCAGTCATATTAAGAGACCCAAATGACAGGAGTTTGGGAGTTCCTTCTCTCTGAGGGTGGTCTGATAGAAGTTAAGAGATAGGAGAACTGGGAAAATCCACAGGAAGGGAGTTAGCTCCACTTTGAGGCCCACCACAGGAGCTATGATTCCAGGGAGGCAGACACGGGGTGTTTCGTGTTCAGCTGAGGAGTAGACTATTTGAGGTACAGTGGTGAAGGACTAAAGTTCAAGCCAAGGAAAGGTGGAAGTAGTTTAAGTTTATATTTTTGGTTTCAGTTTTTTTGGAGAACTCCAGAGAAGACTCCTGTGAGCCACAACTCTGAAGAAAAAGTGATGTCTGAGACATTGTAGTGCCTGAGAGGAATACAGGTACACAGTGGGCCAAGGAAGGGGCTGTAGAAAAGGCATGCTGATAGGTTGAGGTAGGAAGAAGCCTGGGGGGGAGCAGGGGATGGGAAGGTCTGAATAAACAGACCTTGCATGCTCACTATAGGGTTCCTGGGCTAAAACCCAAAGGAGAGGGAGAGCCTAGATTCCCCTACAGGCCCTCCAAAAACAGTGCCAGGACCCTGGAGGTCATGGGTCAAAGGACTAGTATGTCTGGATTTGGACCACAAACTCAGCATGAGGCTGTTGGACTTGTTTTCTTACCCCAGAAGAGTAGGACTATAAATCACCTGGCTAGAGGGTTACATCACATAAAGAAAAGACTGCTCCAGGGCTGCACTGGCAGTGGCAGAGGACACTAGATGGGGAGAGCCTGCTACGCTATGCTCAGAAACAAAGGGGGCACATGAACAGTGAGTCCATCTTCTACAAGGCCCTATATATCATCTTTCTGAAATGTGACTGAACCGTTACATAGTTAATATATTAAATGACACACTTATGTATACCTAGAGTTAGTCACAGAGATACCAGTCATTATTTTCCTCAACTTATGCATTTGAAAAACTATATAGATTGAAAAAATACACTTAACGCTATGACAGATATTTTTGGCTTAAAAGATTGGTTTCCTCGTTATTCAAGGCAATGAGAGTTAAATTATATTTTTATAAATTTCAAGTACAAATTGACCAAACTATGTAATATACCAGACTATAAAAAAGCAAGCAAAAACTTTTTCAGAAAAATGTATTTGCAATTCAACTGATCATATAAAAAGCATTAAATGTTTTAAAAGTTGTAAATATTTTTAGAAGTGCTATGGTATCAGCATTCACTGCAACTACATTCTGGAGTACTGTAAAGTCCAGGGCACATTATCCTTATTTGTGTAGCACAGTGAGCGTTATCTTTACACTGATGTCACTCTCATCACAACCTCTCCAGAACTGTTATCTTCTGATGAATCCTCATGAGGTCTCATTCGATTGAACAGATGCAGCAATACATAGCCACACTGAAATCTTGGAGAGGTTAGCTGTGTTGGATGAATTAAATTTCTGTTTCTAAATGCAGTTAGTGGTAACCACAATGTCCTACCCGGTGAAGACGCTCCTCGATTGCTCTCTTCTATGTCTGTAGCTTTATCATAATTCAATACATCCCAGTGAAGATTAACAGCCCTCCAGCGCTTAAACACTCTGTAAACTGACGCACCTTCATGTACAATTAGTCCTGAAATTTAAGGAAAGAATGATTAGTTACTACACAATAATCTTGGACTCCATTTTAAGAGGGAATGAATAAAGATGTAAACTTAACCACATTTATCACATTGCAACTGGCAGGTGCCTATCAAATTAAGATGAGGATTCCTGTGAGTATCTTAACTCTAATAATACAAATAACTGTCCATAAAAGATACAGAAGACTTATACAATCAGCCAATAATTTATCTAAACTATCTGAGGTAAATTTTAGGTCCACTCGGAGTGTACATCATAATTTTACCCCTCCTCCTTATCGTCAGTGTAATGAGAATCTAAATTTTTAAATGAAAGTTTCTAGCCTTTATGGTTATTAAGGAAACCTTCTGTATGTGAACTGAACATAATCAATGTTATCTGAGGCCTTGTCAATACTAGACGAGTGCATTGATTTAACTAAATTGACATAAAAATCAATCATTCCATTGCATTAGTAAATTACCAACTGACACTGAGTTAACCCTTGCTTACACTGATTTAAGTTTAGCTTAAATGCTTCTATATTCGGGATTTTTACTAGAGACCTCGTCGTCATACAAATTAGTGCAACCTCCTTCTGTGGATATTCTTAAATTAGTTTGAGTGGCTTATCTAAACTGCTATAAGGCACGCAAACAGATTTAAGAGCATCCTCCACATTCTAGTTCTTCTCTGTGAACCTATAGCCTGACACAGCCTGAAACAACAGTTGTAATAAGTATGAATTTCCCCTATTACTTCAATGTGGCATTAACTCTGAAAATTGTCTCAGGAAAATAACTGAGATGTCAATATTAACTGTTACTTCACAAGCAGGGTTTGGAGTGGTGGACTTTATTCTTTCTGTTCAAATCTCAGAAGGCCAGAGAACAGGAATCCATTCTTGAGATTTGCAGAGATCCAGAGAATCTTTTTAAGTATCCCTCAATGGAAACATGGCTCATTTGATTTCGTGTATAGACTGACTTACTCTTAGGCTCCCATCCAGCACATATTTACATATATGCTTAATTGTCAGTATATGACTTGTTCCATTGACTTCAGTGGACTTATTCATATGTTCAAAGCTAAGCATGTGTTTAAGTGTTTACAATATCGGGCCTTTACTAATAATGCTTATTGCTGGGATCATTGGCTGGATTCTGTTTGTAGGATCAAGGCCTATCAGAATAGTAGTTCATCAAAAATGAGAAAATAGATCTGGAGGCTTCAGCCAAGTCATCTCCAATGAGTAACACCAGTGACTGAAAAGAAATAATTATCAGAGAGAAACCTTAGTTTTTCCTTTTCTTCTTAAATGAAAACCAAAAAATAGAAAACTTTAGCAATTTTTAATAAGCACTGGCAAATCTTAATAGAGAAAATTAAGGTATTTTTGTTTTGAGAGATGGATTTTTTAAAGGTTGCTAGCTCTATATTTCAATTAAAAATTTGGTTGGTTCCAACTAGGATTTTTTTGGTTTTGAAAAGGGAAACTTGTAGTGTGTCACCATGAGTTTTTTCTTTTTCAAACTTTCTGTAAAGAAAAAAACAAATGGGATGTGATGTCCTAAAATGGTTAATGCCTCATTTTGTCAATATCAACAAAGCCAGCTAGATGTTCCCTACTTCTCTCAACTATGGCTGTTTTTTTCATGTAGCTAAATGATATATTTTTAGCTTGCAATAAAATTGCTTCATGTTAAACCTGCTGCCTGTGTATTAGGAAATTGAACTATAATGAACATGAATAGCCACTTATTGCCATAGTTACCTGATAATGATCAGGATTCTGATTATCATCAGTGAAGGAATTACTGGCAAGGAAAAGATACCAAATTTAATTACTGAAATACTTGCTTAATGTAACTCTATTTTTCATCAATATTAAAATGTCTCTAAGATTTTTGCTACTCTGTTTGTGACTATAGCTTCTAGGAAATATTCCTTATCCACTCTTGTCCATATGAAAAATTATCTGTACAATACAATGACTGAAGACCACCATAGATGGATTAGTTCATGGATGGATGCTTTTTCATCAAGAGATGATCCAGGACATAAACAGATGGATAGAAAATGCAATTGATTGCTTTGTAGGATAGCCAGACCTCAATGCGTATTGCTTGCCTGAATCATTAGGAAGTATGCAATTCACTGGATTTAATAAAGAAAAAGCTAAGTTGTTTCCCAGTAGTAAAATCGTAGAGCTGTTACTGTGTAGCCAATCATTAGATGTATAATTGAATAATGGTGTCAAGCCCAGCATCAAAAGTGTGAGGCAAAAGGACAAGTGGAAAATCCTGGCACTGAAGATTCAGAGCCTTTTTCTGTCATTTTCTTAGTGAAAAACATGCCCTGGAAAAATCATGGAGCAGGTCCTCAAAGAATCAATCCTGAAGCACTTAGAGGAGAGGAAAGTGATCAGGAACAGTCAGCATGGATTCACCAAGGGAAGGTCATGCCTGACTAATCTAATCGCCTTTTATGATGAGATTACTGGTTCTGTGGATGAAGGGAAAGCAGTGGATGTATTGTTTCTTGACTTTAGCAAAGCTTTTGACACGGTCTCCCACAGCATTCTTGTCAGCAAGTTAAGGAAGTATGGGCTGGATGAATGCACTATAAGGTGGGTAGAAAGCTGGCTAGATTGTCGGGCTCAACGGGTAGTGATCAATGGCTCCATGTCTAGTTGGCAGCCGGTGTCAAGTGGAGTGCCCCAGGGGTCGGTCCTGGGGCCCGTTTTGTTCAATATCTTCATAAATGATCTGGAGGATGGTGTGGATTGCACTCTCAGCAAATTTGCGGATGATACTAAACTGGGAGGAGTGGTAGATACGCTGGAGGGGAGGGATAGGATACAGAAGGACCTAGACAAATTGGAGGATTGGGCCAAAAGAAATCTAATGAGGTTCAATAAGGATAAATGCAGGGTCCTGCACTTAGGATGGAAGAATCCAATGCACCGCTACAGACTAGGGACCGAATGGCTCGGCAGCAGTTCTGCGGAAAAGGACCTAGGGGTGACAGTGGACGAGAAGCTGGATATGAGTCAGCAGTGTGCCCTTGTTGCCAAGAAGGCCAATGGCATTTTGGGTTGTATAAGTAGGGGCATAGCGAGCAGATCGAGGGACGTGATCGTTCCCCTCTATTCGACACTGCTGAGGCCTCATCTGGAGTACTGTGTCCAGTTTTGGGCCCCACACTACAGGAAGGATGTGGATAAATTGGAAAGAGTACAACGAAGGGCAACGAAAATGATTAGGGGTCTAGAGCACATGACTTATGAGGAGAGGCTGAGGGAGCTGGGATTGTTTAGTCTGCAGAAGAGAAGAATGAGGGGGGATTTGATAGCTGCTTTCAACTACCTGAAAGGGGGTTTCAAAGAGGATGGCTCTAGACTGTTCTCAATGGTAGCAGATGACAGAACGAGGAGTAATGGTCTCAAGTTGCAATGGGGGAGGTTTAGATTGGATATTAGGAAAAACTTTTTCACTAAGAGGGTGGTGAAACACTGGAATGCGTTACCTAGGGAGGTGGTAGAATCTCCTTCCTTAGAGGTTTTTAAGGTCAGGCTTGACAAAGCCCTAGCTGGGATGATTTAACTGGGACTTGGTCCTGCTTTGAGCAGGGGGTTGGACTAGATGACCTTCTGGGGTCCCTTCCAACCCTGATATTCTATGATTCTATGATTCTATGATTCTATGCACTTAGGGTATAGGATACCAGGGAGGGAGAGAGAAGGTGTTAACAGTAATGGATTTCTGTATGTATTGTTTTCATAGAGTCTAATTGTAGGAGTTGTGTGTTTAGGCAGGAAGCTACAAAAATATTTGAGAATAGTAGCTTGCTTTTGAGAGTTCATATTATTCCCTTTATCCCAACATTCATAAATAAAGGACACAAATATCTGGTACCCTCTAACTATCCTTCAATTCCCTTTACCTCCAGAAGCCCTATTGTACTTGGGATCCAAAGAAGAAGAAAAGGTCTGTGTTGCTCTATGGAGGGAATATGTTTGAGAACAAAGAGTTGTGGTTTCTCCTTCTGACACTACCTCCCCAGGACCGCACTGTAGGAGACTATTTAGTACTGATTCCCTGAGGACAGCTGGAAGTCCTGCTAGCTAAACAATGACTTGAACCACTGCCCTCTCAAAGCCAGTTTCTGCCCTTGATGCCATTTTAGGAAAGAGTGATTTGTGATTTCCTGTAGCAGCCATAAAGACTTCAGGTAAGGGCACACTGTGGATATATGATATCAAAGCTGCCATCCTCCTAAGTTGAGTGAATCCTGAGCTTCAGCTCATTCATAATGACTGGTTGTATAGTCATATCCACTTAGTTTTTGACCTGAGATGGTTTAACTTTCTACAAAGGCCACAGATGATCTCTTTTACTTTCTAAATTGCTTAGTCCTGTCCAAGTACTAGCTCTGTGGATATATAGGGTGTACATCTTTTCCTTCCAAAGCTCAAGACATTCTGGTGAGGTGAAGACAAATAGTGATATAAACTGACTGAGATCGAAATCCAACACAATTCTTACCAGAAATTTGAAGTGATTCCTAAATACAATCATATCTTTATGTTGTACCGTATAAGATCTGTAGGCCATAGCTATTTACGGCAAGGAATCTCTCTTTAGTACATCCTTGGCACTGTATGAACATAATTGGGCCATAATCCTTGATTAGGCCTTTAGGTGGTACTGTAATTTAAATTATTTTAAGGGCCTGCAACTCTGTTGGGTCTCTTCATTTGCCTTCTTGTTTTTAAACCATTAGGGTTCACTCACATTACATTTACAAACTTTTCTCTGAAACCATAAGGGCTAAAAACTTTTTTAAATGAAAGCAGATATTCTCATATACTCACTTGTCTCAAGGAGCTGTTGGTTTAAATAAAACACTAAATACTACAAGACTTGCAATAAAACAGATCTGGCAACAGTAGATGAGATAGAAGGGGCAACCTCTGAAGAGTTTCCCACCATTTCCTCCCCTAACACTGAGTCTGACTCTACGTCTGGCACAACTACTGATCCCAGGGGCTTAGGTGAAGGGGGTGAAGGGATCCTCATTGGTGTCTTGACCTTCTTTTCAGGACACTTTCTAGGGAGTTTTGGCCAGATGGATCTGACCTGGCAGGATGCAAGAAAACCGTACCCTCAGGATCTCTAAGATTTAAGCAAACAGATTGGCCAGATCCAACAGTAGGAGAACCTTTTCTTCTTATTGTGATGTCTTTCAGAAATAGTACCACTGTAAGAAGATCTTTCCTTGGCTCTATACAAAGAATCTGGATCCTGAGCCAGTGGAACAAATTTCAAAAGCCCCTGCAAACACCTTTACAAAGACAATCCTTTTCAATCTGTGATTTGGCATCAAGCTACAGCACCAAAACTGGCTTTGTCAACACAAAAGCTGTATGATCAATGGATTTTTCAGTTCATTAGCAATTACCTCTTCCCCTACTCCTCCCCACTCCTCAAAAAAATCATTTTGGGTCAAACCAAAACCAAAATTTTCCAAAATGTTTGGCAAATCAAAAAGTCTACAATTCATTTCTGGTTGAACAAAATGTTTCATTTTGATTTTGATCATTTCTAAATGCTTTGATTTTTTAAAATAAAATTAATGCAAATTTTGAAAATACTTTTGAATCAAAAAGCTAAACATTCACTTTAAAAATGTTGAAATGATTTTTTTCAGAGTTTTAACGTCTTTTTTTACTTAAAGAATTCAGCAAAATTGACATAAAAACATGAAATATTTCAGCATCACTAAATCTGCATTTTTTTTGCTGTAAAACATTTCAGTTGAAATATTTTGTCCAGCTCTAGTTGCCATGCTACTCATGCCTGAGGACATCTTCCAGAAGAAGGTCTCCCAGAATCATGCCTCTTGGAGGAGCAGGTTCTGGAGCAAAGTCTTAGTCCTTGTGGGCCCTTTTTGAGTTGGCCTTGCAGGCATGACAACTTTTAGCTAAGTGCTCTTCCCTATGGAATAAATTGCCTCAAGTGGGGACCATCACAGGACAAAAGGAAAACCCCTTAAAACTATTGTTTAGATGGGCCCACAAAAATGTATGAATTGATCAAACAATTAACATGAAATATAAATAAATCTAACTTTAACAATACAACTATTTCAAAAACCACTTATAACTAGATTTGTCTAACATGAAGGAAAAAGAGCTAATGAATAGAAAGATACTGCAGTACAGTTAGAGGGGGAGGTTATTTATACCATTTATAGAATGTTGGAGATGGGGAATTGTACACACTGACTGACAACTTACTACTTCAAAAAGGTTCCATTATCACAATCTTAGTCATTCTTCCCCAATAGTGTGACTATGTGGAGGCAATGTGATGAAGGAGAGCAGCCAAGTCCAAGCAATGGAAGAGCAGGAAGCTAATGTACTATTCCTCAAGGAATCCTTAAAGTTTTTGAATCCTAAATTCCTTTAATGTAAACTCCTTGTGCTCTCTCGCTCTCTCTCTTTCTCATAATCCCAACAAGGAGGGACTAATCTCTGGCGATATCAATGTGTACAACTTTGATTGGTCACAGTTCCATTTAGGTCAAATGTGAAAGACTTCTCTACAAATCTTGCATGCTCTGGAAGTTTTCCTTTAAGAACTTCTTGCCCAGTTCAGATGCAGAATTGCATAGAGAATTGCCATATTTGACACTGAAGTGACTAGAAAGGGGTACTGTAAGGAGGGACCCAGAATTCCTGGGGAAGATCAGAAGAGGATGAAGAGAACAATGGATACAAATTTAACCTATATGTTAAAATGTTTGTTAAATTGATGTTGATAGAACTCTATTCCGTGAATAGACAGTAAGAATAGTTTTGTTAAAGTCTTTATTCTTTGTTAAATGTTACAAAAGTGGACTTCCTGTAAAACTGGATAGGCTGCAAATGGAATTGATCAGAGAATCCACATAAGTTATTTAGTAGGTGGCATACTGGTGAGCTGTAAGCTTTGACAGTTTTCTCTTGGTACAAATGAATGACAAGGCTGGCAGATTAAAATGTATGAGACATTTTTTAATATTACTTACTGGATAGGAGTGTGGATTGATGCAATGAGATCAGATTTAATGGAAAAATACTAAAAATAATCTGTTAAATTTTCTAAATGTGCAGGTTTTTAATATAACTGTACAGTTCTCACTAGCCAATTATTGAACTTCATTTCAAAATTATAAAAACAATAACACTTCAAGCAGTCCAGATATTTACATTTCTCAGGTGGCTGAAAACATTTTATTGTTTATGCAGAGCCATAGATGTGCATAACTTTAGACCAGTGATCTCCAAACTTTTTTGATGGCGCATCCCTATCAGTAAAAATTTTTTGAGCACGCACCCCCAATATATGTATATTTATTTATGTATAAATTATATACATGTACTACTGTACTAATATATTGTGTAAATTATAAAACATACACAAAAAATAGAAATAAAAAAGATGAGATAAAGATGAAATAAACAATATTTTTTTAAAAAAAAATATTTATTAAAAGTACAAAAAGCCTTTTTGCTCTCACTAAAAATATATTATTAATAATAATATTTTTAGTGAGAGCAATGTGATTGAATATGCTTTATTATTTTTGAAAATCTTGGTTTAACACTTTGCGATACAGCGAGCGCTCAGGGTGTGGTGCAGGGTCTGGGAGGGAGTTAGGGTGCGGGGTCTGGGAGGGAGTTATGGTGTGGGAGGGCGCTTAGGGTGGGGGTACAGGGTCTGAGAGGGAGTTAGGGTGTGGGAGGGTGCTCCAGGTGGGGGTGCGGGGTCTGGGAGGGAGTCAGGGTGTGGGAGGGCGCTCAGGGTGGGGGTGCGGGAGGAGGCTCAGGGCTGGGGCGGACAGGAGGTGCAGAGCACTTACCTGAGGCAGCTCCTGTTTGGTGCAGAGGGTGTGCAGATCCCCATGGCCATGATGCTGGGAGCCGCAATTCTGGGAGCTGCTCCCCCCAACCCCCGGCAGGCAGGGCCACCCGGAACGCAGGGGCTTTAAGGCCCTGAGCTAAGGGGGCCCCGGGGCCTTGGCCTGCAGCTCTAAAGCCCCTTTCGGAATCTGACCTGAGAGCATGGGCCGGAGGACTCAGGAGGAGCAGGGGTAGCTGCACAGCCAGCGGCTGGAAAGAAGCGGCACTTTCCCCTTTAAAGCCGGCCGGAGAGAAGCGGGCTGGAGGACTCAGGGCTGCCCCCCTTTTTTTTTTCTTTTTTTCTTTTTTTCCCTCTGGCAGTGCTCATCCTGCCACGCAGCCCTTTTGCTCCGGCGGCACTCCTCCTGCTGCACCCCCCACTCAATCGTCGCATGCACCCCACTTTGGAGACCACTGCTTTAGACAACTGGAATAGGTCTTTAGTCATGGAGTTTACAACTCCGGCCCTGACCCTGAAATTAACTATCCATGAGCGCACCCTTGTGCCTATGCAAATCCTCACTGAAATCAGTGAGGCTTTGCATGGATGCAGGGACCCATCCACAGGGAGTTTATTGCAGGAGTAGGGTCTCATTGAGACATGACAAAATAATGGATGATCACAAATAAAGGGATGGGGCACTTAACTTTAACTTTTAGACTTGTGCTTCATAACACTTCTGTTAGTTGCATCAACACTGCAAAGGTCATCGTGTGTGAGGAACAGAGTATAGCATACATCTACTTGTTAGTCCTTTTACATAATTTAGAGGTAGTGGGTAAGAATTAAAGAGTAAGACAAAAACTTTCTAATGTAATAAAATCATTGCCCACTGAACTGCTGTTGGAAAGTTATATTTGTTACCAGATTGTCTTGTGGCTTTTTTTTAGATCATTCAGAAACCTAAACAACGCTTGCATTCCAAGGAATTTAATTCAAATATTTTCAGTTAAAACAACTACTCAGATTAAAGTCCTTTACCCTATAGAAGTTACAATAACAGACACCTCTAACACAGAGTAAAGTTGGAGATGTTAATAGATGTTTTAAAAATGTATAAGTGGTCTGGGATACACATGTTTAAAATACAATAGGCTGCAGAAGATTACTTGAAAGTATATTGAACTTGAATAGTCTGAGCTGATCAGAAGTACAGAAATGCTGCACAATTACCAAAACAGCTAATCAGTTATTTCTTAATTCCCAGACACAAGTTTGGTAACTTAAAGTTATTAGGTAATATAATGGTTAAAAAAAAACCCTACATACTAAGCTTGTTACCATTAATTAAAAGTTAATGTTCAACTAAGGAAAGTATAGTTACAAAAATGTAGCTAGAGTTGCTAATTAATGCTATTAGTATTAATTATAAGACTGTAGTGTTATGCATATATTTAGATCTAAGGCCACTGGCAAGTTTCCAAGTATCACTACTGTATATTGTTTTAAACCTAGATATGAAAATTCACATTGGACATTCCAGTGACTACTTTATAACTCTTAGCAGTCCTTTCTTAGAATTGAATTTCCTCATTAGTACATCCACAACCCTGTTCCATTGATACATTTAGTTCTATAGATAAATACACTAATGTATTTTTATCTGTCTACAGATAATAAGCAATAAATTTTGAACTGTTAAGAGTTTGATTTTTTGTAACAAATTAAACCAGTGAAAAAATTAAATTAACACAATTAGTTTCAAATAACTATGTTGTCAACTGAACTGTATGATAATGTATACATGATATAATAAGAGGCAATGTGGTTTCATGTAGAGCAGAAGACTCTGAGTCAGGAATTCCACGTTCTGTTTCTGACTCTATCATTGTCTTACTATGTATACAAGTCACCACTCTTTCCCTGAGCTTCCCCATATATAAAATTGAGTTGTTAGCAACATTTGAAAAGGATTTTGAGATTTTTATTTTTAATAAAAAGCATTATACAGCATTTCATCATGTTATTGATATAAATATTCTGGAAAGCTTAATTCAAATTACTATGCGTTACTTACCCTAAGAGTGACTAAAATCCCTTTATTTTTATTTTAGTGTAACCTCTTTCACATTCAGCTCATAGTTGCTTTACTAACTATTTAAAAGTTTTTATTTAGACATTTTGGGATCAATATATTAAAGGAAGTGCGCACGCGCACACACACACGCTTTCAGAAAGTTGCATCTTCACTTTTTAAGAGTTCTGATGGCATCATAAACCACTTGAGCTCTGCTTTCATAGAATAATTAATAAATTAAAATACTTAGCACTTATATAGTGTTTTTTATCTGTTTAGGATGTCACCAGAACTCTTGAATTAGTTCCTTCATCTCACTGCAGCAGTGCAGCCTATCCATTATACTCTATTTCTAACATAGTGAGTCACACAACTGTGTTCAGTGTAGTTCTAGCTATGTAGATCTACAAGAAAATCCTTCAGGGACCTATTTTATCCTTGATGTAAATAACTAACTCTGATTAGCAACAAAGGAAGAGTTGAGAGAACAGAACTCTCATTAGTCCTTTTCATCAAATTTTTGTTATAATTTGACCTATTGACCCTCCTACATTTTACCATCCTTTTAGATTTCAAAGTAGGCAAAATTGATTGTGATTCTGGGATTTAACATTTAGGGAAAGTGATCTGATCAGTCTGAGGCTTACGTTTTTGTTTGATTCCTCTCTCACAGTGTCTCTACTTTTATAAAAGTCAAGTGTTTGCGAAATATGTCAGCTAAGAATAAATAATTAGAGAATTGAAAAGCTGAGGAAGTTTGATCCATAGTTACACTCTTAAACCACAATCTTTACTGATTAATGTTTTGAGCTTACCTATGCACACTAGATCCATAAAACCATACATTCCATAGCAGATTTGAAAAAGGATGTCCTTTCTTTGCCATACTGCATAGGGGCTGAAGGCTGACCATAGAAGCCAAGTCACACTTGCTACTAAGAACAGAGATCCTAGGATTACAGCAATCATCTGCACTTTTTCAACCAGTGTTATTGTAATGCTTTGCCACTAGAAAAGAAACAAAGTAGCGTAAGATAAAATATTACTTTTTGAAGACTTACATTCAACTCCAGTTTTCTCCTGAAACCAGAAATCATTTTAATATTCATACAAATCTTCATAGATCTTTGCTAATATTTTTGACACTACAATTTATGAAGGAAAAAAAGACAGACTAATAGTATAGAAACTGGTTATGTTAAGGTTTTTTTTAATGTTGTTGCCCATATCACTATCTAGAAATGTACATTGGAAGATTTACAATTATTTCAATCCTGCTATGAATACATTAGACAAAAATATTCAGCATCCGGAAATGCAGCTTGCCTTTCACATCTATATAATAAGTAGCATCAAGACACTGTGGGAAGGACAATATCAAAGCCTTAGGTCACAGACCCGCGAAAGACTGTGTACCTTAGTGGGCTTCATACAGAATGGGAGTCCAAGTAATAAACTTCACAGGCAAAAATTGTTTAAAATAAACCTTATAGCAAGAGGATGGATTTGCAGAAGATGGCCTAATGGAAATCCAGTCACAAGTAGCATATTATGAAGGAATAGTTTGTTTCCTACAATTAAGGAACTATACATATACAATACATTTTATCAGTATTTAAAATCTGTAGAACTATATTTGGATTTTATTAAGGACATGTATTCAATAGCAAAATCATTTCATACTTCTCAGATACAGCCATATAGCACCTTTGGCAGTTTTGTGCTCTGTAATGCTATCAGTTACAGACATTTGTGTTCTTCTCTTCTCACATTTACCAAAGTGAGACAGAACCAGAATAACTTTGTGCTAAATATTAGGAATCAAAACAACACTCTTAAATGTAATAAAAATTAATTTTCATGTGACATATAATTGTTAAGAATAAATATTAGATTGTTTAAAATATGTGGAAAAGGTTAGTGATAAGCTGATAAATAAAACCTTCACAGTGCAATTTTGGCAAGTTTGAGGTTCCTTTTTAAATAAACTTATGGTCATATGAACTTGACCTGGGTTTTGGGTTTTGGTATGTTTAATTTAAAAAAAAATTAATTGCCTGTTAAAATTTTTGGTGAAGATATCATCATTAAAGGTTTCACTCTTGAGTGGAGAGGGAATGCAAGTGTTTGGTTTGGGACAAAGATTACAGGACTCCCTGAATTATTGCGGGACTACATCAATGGTTTCCATTTGGATTAAGAATGACATTCATAACTGGGAAAGGAGCAGGGACAACTGCTTTTCATAAGTGAGTAAATTGTATTTTGCCAATATCATTTGATAATTGGCTACCTTCATTTCCAGGATGGCTGGTAACCCTTTATCTACTCTTTGCTATTGAAAGCAGAAATGTAGGTGTTAGATACAAATCCTTGGACAGGTCTTAGGGACCTAAGTTTCTACCAGTAAAGTTCCCTAGGTGCCAGAATTTCTGCCAGTGGGCATGCGCAATACCACCTAAGTCCTGATGCCGCTGAGCTGCTCGTATTCCAGCTCATGTCTAATCCCTGCTGAGATTCACAAACTAGATGTTCCCTTGCCTATTACATGAGCTGATCTGGTCGCCATACTCTTAGCATGCCTACTCATCAAAGACAGCTGGGGGTTAGAGAGAGCAAGTCCCATTATCTCCATCAGCCCTGTGGTAAAAGCACTCACCTGGGATGTGGGAGACCCAGAATTCAACAGGTGCACTGCTTGATTTGGAGCAGGGACTTAGACCCATGTCGCCCAGGTAAGTGCACTAACCACCCAGCTATTCTGCATGGGCCTCTTTCAATCTCTCCTGTTGAAGTAGTTCCATTTTGTATAACTAATGAAATATTCATTGGTCCAGAAAGAGAATGAAAATTATTCTATAATCCAGAAATTAAAGCACTCATCTGAAGGATACAAGAACTGAGTTCAAGTTCCTTCTCTAACTCAGGCAGAACAGGGATTTGAAAACAGATCTCTTACATCCCAGATGAGTACCCTAATCACTAGGCTATCAGATGTCATGGAGTGGGGGGAGTCTGTGAAGGGGGTGCATAAACCCCATACCAACAAGGTAAGGGTTAATGAACTTCTCTGGCCTCAAGCAGCCCTGCCCCACCACACCTGTAAGGCATGTCAGGCCTAGAGAGAAGATAAAAAGGCAGAAGCTTCGCTAATGCGAGATCTGGGAGGGAAACACACCTTTGCTCTTCAGCCCTAAAGTGCCTGGCTGAAGGCAGGAGCTGCTTGGGTAACATTTTGAAGCCCTTGTCAAGACAATGGAGAGCTTGAGTCTGAACCAGTATTTTGGGACTATTACTAGAGACTTGCCTGCAAGTAACAAACTGGGTTATGGCCTATCTGCAGCTGTCTGAAGGAATTGTCCTGAAATTGTGTTAGTTCATTTGTGTTTGGTTTGCCTTTGATCTTTGATAGCCCTGGAAGGGGTGGACTTCTACAGATTCAGTTGGAGGGTTTAATCTCCCAAAACCAGAGTTGTACCTTTGGCTGCTTGGAAATGGAAGACCAAAGGCTGGGTGAGTTCAGAATTCTGTCATGCTTGTAGGGGGTCCAATTATATGACAGGATCTTTGGGTTTTGTGTTGTTAGAAATGACTGACACTGGCTTTGTTACCTAATTCTAAGAGAGGTAACATTGTTGTGAATCTTAGGTGGAGGGAAGTGCCTTTGAGGTGCAGGATTTAAATTCTGTCCCCTCCACAGCATTTCCTGTGGGCTAGCTTAGGTGGATCTCTGTTCAGTTGCTTTTCTTGGGTACCCAACTCTTCCCCATGTATTGTATAGGATGCCTGGTCATTTAACTGAGAATTTCATTGGGCAGCAGGATGTCTAAGGGTTAGGTGTTTCAGTGTTGCAATGCCCAAGTTCGTTTGCAGACCTAGCCCACAGTGACTAACGTTCATATACTATTTGGCAGTGCATGAAGATATTTAAATTTCTATCCATTCTGCATATGAAATGGTTGGGAGCATGTTACAGCAACACTGGTTTCTGCAATAATTTGTGTAGAAGGCCAGTGTAATATTGTAAGAACAAAAAAAGATATTTAACTGTCTTCTGAACAATATTTTTTCATTGACAATTATCTGGATGTTGGGGGCCAGGGAAGAATTGTACATATTATACTGTGTAACTTAACAAAAACTGTTATCAACCTAGGGATTGTTTTTGTACATAAGGCTATAAGGGGGGACAACTTGCATTTAAGGGACACTATGATAAAAGTCAAAAGAAATCAACATAAAATTTTGACATTCTATTTAGACTTTTTGCCTCCCATCTAAGAATTCTAAAACTGGTGTAACTCTATTTTTAGTTACACCAATATAATATCCATTGAAGTCATTAGGAGTTAAACTTATTGGACCAAAATCATATATGTATTACTTTGTGCCATTGTTTCTAGTAATCTATTTTACACAAGCTTTAAAGAAAAGCCACTTCTCAGTATAATTACTGAAACGAAAATGTAGACAGGTATAAAACCTTGTAGATCTACCAAAACCACATCAGGAATTATGCTTAACCATTTTTGTAATTCATTCAACTGAAGCATTTTGCTGTATTTTAATACTTTTAAAAATGAAAACTGTTCACATTAGAAATACTTTAGAATTTCCCTGCAATATTTCACTGAGCATGTATTTAGAATTTAAAAGATAAATGAATATATTATTTGAATTAAAAATGGCTCAAGTTCTCCATATATGGTTTAGTGTGGTAATGAAGGTAGACATAATTCAAGAATGGATTGGCTTCCATTCAGTAGGCCTGTGGGAATTAGGGTACTGAGGAGAATTAGCTGACTCTCAGAAGACTGGATTATGACCAAATCCTCAGATCAATTGTCATAATTTGCTGATTTATACCAGATTATGATCTAGTCCTGTAGCTTCACAGCAATCTATCCTAAGTGTACTAGGAGTTAATTTAAACAAAAATTTGTCTGTAGGCACAATTCCTTTTTGACATTGGAAATGATGTGGTAGGAAAGTCACGTTTAGTGAAATAGAAAGCAAATGGACAACCTATCCTGGAAAAGGAAGAATAAGGAATGCATAATTTTTAAATTCTCTGTTGCTAGCTGAGATTTTTATTTAAATCTTAGTATCAGCAGACTAACTGGTGTTCAAAAGTTTGGATGCGGGAAGTAGCTACTTAATGTTTAATGTAGCTACTGTTTGGGTATGTCTAAACTTTGAGCTGGGGATGTGATTTCCAGCTTGAGGAGACATACCTGTGCTAGTTCTGATCTACCTAGCTTGTTAAAAATAGTATAGTGGGGTAATGTGAGTGGGAGGAGGAGTTAGCTGCCCCAAGTACTTGCCTATGGTCTTGGGTGGATCAGGGCAGCTAGGTCCTCCCACCACTCATGCTGCTGCAGCTACACTGTATTCTTAATGTGCTAGCTTAAGGATGGGGGGCATAAGAGGGGATGCTGTTCATCCATCTCAAAAGTGTGGTAGACCCACAACTCAGTGCTTAGATGATACACTGATAGCTACCTTAGAAATATAATTAATTAGATAGACATCTGTCTATCTGCAACTAAAAAATCCTGCATTTTTTTTAAATGCCAATGTTGTCTCCCCCCATTGGACAGATGGATGATTTGGCTAGAAAACTGATCGTAATATCACCATACTCATTTTTACACTCTAATATAATAGCATTTTACCATTTTCCATCAGCCCAGTTGAAGAAACTGCCTTTACCAATTTGTCATGTTTTATCTGAGAAATTTCCCTCTTGAATTTTAAAATGGGTGTATTTTTTTAATGAATAGATACTTATTGAGTCCAGGCTGGCACTTCATTGTCCTTGCAAGATCCTGCAAAATCCGGTAAAGAACTGGATACAATCCAGTATACGATCCTGCCCACCAAATCAAAAGCTTTGCATTACAGAAGTGCACAAGCTGTAAATACTAACTTCTCATACAGAGTCTAATTTTGAAAGCTCTGTACATAGAGATTCTGTTTTGTGAGTTGCATGTGTGAAAAGTTTATAGTGTGGGGCCCAAATTTTGTATTTCCCTGCATTGTAAAAATTTTTGAATACTTCAGCCAAAATTGTGAAAGGACCCCAAAAATCTCCAAATGAAAGCTTTGAACCAGACATAAGATTTCCAGTGATTCTGTTTATATGTCAGCTTTTAGTTAGTAGCCAGTTATTGTGAACTGATAGGATTTAGAAGTAGGTATAGTAACTTCTTGTAGCAAAAATACTTGTTTTTAGTTTAATCCAGACGTAGGCAACTTATGGCATGCATGCCAAAGGCAGCACGTGAGCTGATTGTCAGTGGCATTCACACTGCCCGGGTCCTGGCCACCGGTCCAGGCAGCTCTGCATTTTAATTTAATTTTAAAGGAAGCTTCTTAAATATTTTAAAAACCTTATTTACTTTACATACAACAATAGTGTAGTTATATATTATAGACTTATAGAAAGAAACCTTCTAAAAATGTTAACGTATTATTGGCACGCAAAACCTTAAATTAGAGTGACTAAATGAAGACTCAGCACACCACATCTGAAAGGTTGCTGAGCCCTGGACTTTAATCCAAAAATGACCCTTCTGCATCGGCATTCTTTATGACACACTAGAATACATTCTCACAGAAATGAGATTTCATAAATATGCACAAAAGAAAGTCTATTTCCACCAATCACAAAGCACAACTAGCATTAAAGTTAGTTTTTCTGAAACTTATCTGAAATAGAAAGTTATAGTAATTTCATATGACTAAGCCCCTTCTTGTAGGCAGCCACTAGCTAAGAAACTTTTTGTTGTAAGAACAAGATTCATTTTATGGAATCAAAAACTATTTAAGCTTTGTCTAATTGGCTATGACTATTTATAGCTCTTTACTACACACCATGTTGCATGCTGTTAAAAGATTAAGTGATTGCAACAGCACATGAATTACTTACTATTAGCAAGTTTTGTCAGTGTGATCGTTGCTGTTTCTTAATCTTTTAATGAAAGTTAATGTTGAGAGGCTGCACTAAGCATTTTATAAACTGATTTAACATTCAAAAGCAAATACATTTTTCATTTCAATAACTAAATTTAATTCTAATTCAAACTATTTGCAACAAATATTTCTCATTTTCTTAATTTGGTAACTTGTCTAAATAAGGAGTTATAAAACGTGAATATAAATTGTTCCCTTTATCTCTAGATTTTTTTAACTTACAAAGCACTCTGCTAAAATGATCTTTCTAATTAGGGAATGTACAGTCAGTAAATCAAAAATTTTAAAGATGCTTTTTTCAATATAGACATATGCGAAGAAGGTAGAGGAAAAATACCCTGAAAAATAAATTTTATTGATAAGAAATCGTCATTAAATGTAACTCTATATATTAACTATATATAAAATTGTTTATAGTCTCTGAACCTTATTAAACCTGTCTGCTAACTATTTTAACTCTAATTTTTGGTTTAGCCAGAAAAATATTTGCCATGTCAAAATCTTTGAATAAGAGCATTCCAATCCATGGGAGAGGGCTGTTGGGTAAGTTGTGCCAGTGCATTCCACAATTTACATGTGTGCACAGAGTCTACACTACTAGACTGCACTCATGCAGCTGCTTCACTTTGGCTAATATCTCCATTGTAGATATAGCCCTTATAGAGAAAACAATGTGCAAGTGCAGAATTCTGATTTGGTATCATTTTACACGCACTTAGCCAGGTATATAAGACTACACAAAGTAAAAGGCATTGAGGAACTGGATTCCTTATATTCATCAGAGACACTGTTACACTAATCCGCATGGAGATTGTACTATAACGTTCTTCCTGCTTTCCTTTGAAAACAAATCACATATCGCTCTACATTTATGTTAATGTTTTTGAAGATCCGCTTAGATATTTTGCTTTGCTTATTCACTAAAGGCCTTAGCCTCATGTAGAACTCTCTTTGAATTATATGGGAGTTTTACTCGTGTATCAGTGGCAAGTCATATCTCTAACTCTGACCCCCAGATGCACTGTTCCTCTATTTAAGTTGTCTGGTTATTTTTCAAAATATCTGGCCCCTTTAAGAGGAGTCAGGGTCCAGTCTGCCAGTGATAGGCTTCATTCAAAGAGTGAGCCCATCTCCGCTCACCTGTAAGTAATTAACTGCTGGTTGGTATCTGATTGGCTAATGCGCACCTGACTTGATAAGACTATCAGAATGCAGTTAAAGAAGAGGTACTCCCAGAAAGAGGAGGATCCTAAGGAAAGCGTCTTAGAGAGGGCTTTCCTAGATAGCTGCAGTAGGTGTAGCTTGCAAGGAGCTGCATGCTACCTAGAGAAGAGTTACAGCTGGCAGGTAGGTCCTGGCTCCAAGGAAGGAATCAAGGTTCAGTACCTTGTGGGCAAAGCACCTGGATGTGGGACTGAAACTAAGATGGAGTTTGTCTCCCTGCTAAGAAGCCTTGGTGAAGCTCTTTCTTGTGCTCCTGTTGATCTTTCCTTTTAACAAATGAGACTCTCAGAAGGGTGGGCAGGTGAAGGTGTGCTGTTTGATACATAAAAGCCTTGCTGAATTTATTGATAACCTAAACTGGAAAAATTAAGGTTTCAGAGTAGCAGCCGTGTTAGTCTGTATCTCCAAAAAGAAAAGGAGTACTTGTGGCACCTTAGAGACTAACAAATTTATTTGAGCATAAGCTTTCGTGAGCTACAGCTCACTTCAGACAGGGTGCTCCTGCAGTGCCACAGCTGGTTGCAGGGGGGCATATGGGGATGGCATATGTCTCTTATCCTTCCATAAGGAGAAATAGTGCAGAATTTGCAAACTCTTTTAAAAAGTTCAGACTCTTCATAAATGTAATTCTATAGCTCAGAAGTTCTAATTATCTAATTAAAGAATTAGGTTGATTCAACTATGTCTATACCTCTAAGAAGAGAAGAGAGATTTTTATGAATAAACATCTTTTATCTTCTGGGTTGCACCTATATATCAGCCTCATATTCTTTGACTGGTTAACTAATTAGTCTTTCTGATCAGTGTATTTATTTCTTCCTCTGTTATGATGAAGCTTGTAAAAGTCCACTTGTTTGTGCAAGATGTAAGGTTCAAAAATAACCTAAAAAATTCACTGAGTGAGAACAGAAATTATATGTGGAATACAACATAACACACACAAAAAACCACCTCCACAGTGAAACTGGGGTTTTGGCGATTTGTAGTCTGTTTGGTTGTTGGGGGTGGAGGGGGGGTGTCTTTTTGTGCATCCTTTATAATAAACTTTGGAGTATACCTTATGGCCCCAAAAATGAAATAGGATAGGACCTACCTATATCTAGTATTATTTAACTAGTAGTCTAGAGATCTATAACCATTCTCTTTGAAAATAAGCAACAGGTAATGAAATAGAAGGCTACAAAAGCTGTTACAAGTGTGTAAGGAAAAAATACTATATTGTGTTAAGTGAAAACCATACCACTTTCCTTCTCTAAGTTGTGACTCAGTTAATGCTGGATAGTTTTAATTTGTCATTTTAAAAACATGGGCCAGATCTGCAAATGGTATAAATTAGCATCATTATGTTAAAGTAAATGTAGCTGATTACAGCAGCTGAGGACCCTATGAATCCAATACACTTAAAGACTGGGGGGGAAAAGTTGTCTTTCCAAACAGAAATGGAATATATGTGCAGACTAAAGGTGAATGGCTCAAATATGCCTCATAGGCACAGCCCTAAGCTGAAGGTAATGCAGAGCTACACCACCTCAGCAGAACATCCAGGAGCCATCCTACCTCAAGGATAGAAACCTCCCAGCGTTCTCTGGAGCACACCGTACAGCTCACAGGGGGAGTATGCCACTGCTAATCTCCTAAAGATGATACAATATGCATTCCCTTCTGCAGTCGGCCTGTTCAGGTGGCTGATTTAGAGGGTTTAAGGCCAGGGTCCCATCCTTTTGGGCAGGGATTTCTGTACACCCCCCCATGAGGATGTTTACCTCCCTGAATTTCCCCAACACCCCCCCCCCCCAGTTTTGTGAACTAGTTACATGCAGTGTTGCCAATTTTGTGATTGTTTGGAAATTTGAACTGAAATTGAAACATTAATACACACTTTAAAAGCATATACAATGTATAATAAAATACGTATATCTGAAAAAGTATAATGGATTTGAAAAGTATGAACATAGACTAGCTTCCTTATACAGCTGTTGTTTTTTATGACAATGTCAGTGCATTCATTTCAATGATTGTTGGCCAACCTAATAATTTCAAATCATGATTTATAAGCAAAGTCTAAATGAGCTCTCCCTGACAGCTAGTTATTAGCTGGGGTCTGGGGGGAAAGGCTTCAGGACCAGATTGTATTTACATTCACACCTCCTCTACCTAGATATCCAGCAAAGAGAGCTGTGTTGCCCAAGCGATAGATTTTGGCTAGGGTGGGTTACAAATCACTTGATTGTGGGAGGTAAAGAAATGTTGTTGTTCTTATTGTATGAGTAAAGGGCAGTAGAACTGTACTTAGCCTGTGCTGATTGAGGGCATAGAGAGAGAGGGTGGGGACAGATGCTTGATGGTCTGCCTGAGTCACAAATACTATTAGACCTGCCCCTCTCCACTGTTTAAAGACAGAGCTGATTAGGCTCCATAGATAGTCTTTGTTTTGTTAAGTGATCACTACAGTTGAAATCACTGATAATCAGGTCTAAGTGCTTAGACCTGCTGTGGGACAGTGTTTCTGTGAAAGAGATGGCCCAGTCCGCACTAGCAGCGAGGTTCCCACACTGAGAGCTCAGCTAAAATCACTGAGAGGTGGGTGGAACCTCAAGAGACCAATTCTCAGAGGTCACAGTGGCAGGTGGTAGCAGAAGGTGATGGCGCAGGGCCATTGGCAACAGAGCGATGGAGTGAACGGTGGCACAATGAACAACAGTGGCCAGAGCAAACAGTGAGCAGCTGAAGGAATGAGCAAGGTGCCTTCTTGCTCCTCACCTGGGAGATGAACTCACATGAAAGCACCTCTGAAAGTCTCCACTAACCAAAGACAACACAGGTGAGAGTTAATGAGGCTGTTAAGAATGTTGGAGACATAACACAATTCATGAGAACAAACATAGCTATGGCATCATACTTTTTATTTAAGCAAGAGATACCACACACTACAAATTGGAGGCCAATGTTAAGTGCATTGTCACTTGTTCATCCTGAAGTTGAACACTGGTTCTGAACAAGACCAGCAAATGCTCACTATCTTTCTGCAAGAAACTCAACTGACTGGCTAGACGCATGTGGTGAAAAAGTGAACTCTCTCACCACATTCAAAAAATTTGGTACATGGCTGATGAATGCACCAATGCAAATGGTCATCAAATATTAAGTCATTGTGTACATTAATCTTTGTCAGTGGTAGGCCAGTAGATGCATTTCTAGGTCAAGTTATAGAAGACAGATTGGCTGCATCTGTGACAACCCACATCTTAGAAGAGTTAAATGCTTGTCAATGGGACCCCAAACAGATGGTTGCTTGTGCATTTGATGGAGCGGCAAACTTCTCTGGAAGATATGGTGGAGCACAAGCTTTGCTCAGAGAAAAGTGTAACCCTAGTCTCTCCTTCCCCCCCCCCCCCGCTGGTAATAGCTCATCTTAAGTGATCACTCTCCTTACAGTGTGTATGATAACACCCATTATTTCATGTTCTCTGTGTATATAAATCATCTCCCCACTGTATTTTCCACTGAATGCATCCGATGAAGTGAGTTATAGCTCACAAAAGCTTATGCTCAAATAAATTTGTTAGTCTCTAAGGTGCCACAATTACTACTTTTCTTTCTACTCCAACTAGTGCTTGTACAAGCTGCAGACTCTTCAAAAGACATTAAAAAGCTATAAATTTAATGTCTTCATTATATTCTTTTTTCAGCAAGAGTCCAAAAAGACTGAATATCTTGGAAAATATAGAAGATACACGGGGGCTGAAGTTCAAATTAGTCCAACCTGGGAAAACCCTCTGGCTTTCTCATGAGCGATCCTTGGCTGTTGTCTTAAAATTACTCCAGCCATTATTACTGGCTTTGGAAAGCATGTACCAAGATGGGATGGATCTAAGTAGTGAGGCTGGTGGATTACTTTTGCTACTACATTCAGAGAAGACTATTGCCATTCTCTCTCTTGTAAGTCTACTATTGAAACCACTTGGGTCATTAAACAATGCCATCCAGGCATCTGCTACAACAGTAGTAGATCTTTGTCCATCAATAGAAGCTACATTTGGATCAATCAGAGAGCTATCCATTGAAAAAGTACTGGAAGAAGCAAAGACTTCAGTCCAGAAGTTGACTGATGAAGGCATTTATATTGAATCCTTAAGTGAAGAGGACAAGAAGTGTTTGTTAAGACAACTGAAAAAGTACACAGACTTGATTCTTAAAAATCTACAACAGCGACTTCTAGATTCTACTCAACCTCTACATAGCTTTTACAGATCTCTGTTTTATAAAACACCGACAGTTGAGTGGAGTGTGGCACTACCAGCAATGGGGCTGCCATGTGCTCAGGACAGAATAGAGAATTTGAACATAGAGTGGAATATCATACGACGAATGAATGAAGATTTGACTTCAATTTATTTTTTTATCATCACTAGTGGCTTGACCCGACCTTTATCCTATGTTTCCTAGGCTGAAAGAAGAGGAATTCATCTCTTGCTACTCCCAGTCGCAACAGCTGAGCATTCTTTTTCATCATTGAATAGAAATTTGTGTTTTGAAAGAAGTCACCTTCTGCCTGATCATGTGAATGAACTAATGAGCGTATCAATTGAAGGAATGGAAGTAGCGGACAGACAAGAAGCCACCAAAGATGAATGCATTGCATTCAAGAAGTTCATTAACAGAGTTGTGCAAAATTATAACAAGAAACCAAGAAGTCTGTAGATGCTCTTGTAATCCTTCTAAAACACTACATCTAAAATTATGATTGTAAGGATTTTTTTAAAAAAATTGGCATAGCTAGAAACTTTTTTTGCTTCAGGACATAAACCAACCTCTACCTAATGGGGGGGGGTTAGAAATGGAATTACTGGGTCCCACATTTTCTAAGTGCCTTCTGCAAGGTTCTTTAATCTTCCTCTGAAATACCAACTGTTAGCTACTTCTCTGATCCAGCATGACAATTCCACTGTTCCTATGCTGGAGAAATAAGAGCTACCGGGGAACCCGACCAGACATAGAGCCATGTTATGGAGATTAAACAAGCATTTCGTTGAATATATTGTGCAGTTTTGCAAAATGTTAGATTCTTTTATTTCAATGATTATTTAGAATACCTACAATCTGCAAAACCACACAATGTACTACAAAAGCAGTACCTACCTGACTTCCCTTTAACCCACAGGCAGCTCTATGCTCAGGGGAGATTTTGTGATAACTTATAGCATAATGGATGTTGATGTGTCACGTCAGAGTAGGTGCTGGCAACTGGACATGTTACTGGATCTAAGGAGAAGAAGCAAATTATTTTTTAACAATGTGTTAAATCTCCCTCTTAGCCTGGCTATGTGGGCGTTGACCATGTATTGCTACAGCTGAGGAAAGTTTTTATAAAGCCAATTTGCTGTTCACCTCTAAATACTATGACTAAGCTGAACAGATACCAACTGGAAGACATAAAGGCTTTTTTCCCTGCTCTGATTGCCAGTTCCAGACTGTTCCAAGAAATAAATGTTAACCATGGTATTCATTATGCAAAATAGAATTTGCAACCTGTTTGTATAAATGTAAGATTCTTAGACAAGCAAAAAAGAACCCAACATTTTTGTGAACTCAACAGATGTTTTGGAAATACATGTGTAATTCCTTGTATTTTTAATGGAAAATATGAATAAACATTCAGAGAAGCCACTTTCTCAGATTCATAGCAACAATCACAATGTTTCATATGCATGATTTCCTATGTAGAGAATGTACAATACACATGTTGCTAACTTAATGACCAAATAGATTACATGTTGGCAAGCAAATGTATTTTTAAACACAAGTTTCTTCTGTATTTTAAATTATAGGATATATCTTTGTCTAGAAGCAAGCACATTTATGTCAGTGCAGACTTTGGCTTTGATGCCTGTACATTTTGATTAAACATGAAAATGCAGGATGCTTCTAGTTAATAATGGGCACCCTATCTTTTGTCCCCCATAGATTTATTATGCAGAGCACTGCTAGATTTGCTTATGTATTCCTTATCAGCCCTGTAGTGACAAATTATGTCCTACTTTGTTCCTTACCTTCAAGCTAGAACACTGATGTAATTTTGGAGGTTCTGGAGCTATTTCTGTTCTGCTACAGCCTTTTTATACTGTTCTGGTGGAGTAAAAAAACTTAAGGTATCAGAACCAGCCCTTAGTGAATACCTTTGGTATAATAGCCAATGCAGCATAGAGCTGCAAAAGGGGCTGGTTATTCTGAGCTCTGGAATGGCCCAAGGTCCACTGCAGTTGAGCATAAGTTAGAGCAGTCCTGAAGTCAGACCAAAACAGTCAGGGAAGTCTAAAGGTGTCAGTTATGTTTGCTCCCTTACATTCATGTACCAAACATACCTCAGGCAGAATAGAGAATCAGCCCTTTTTGTTTGCTGAAATGCACTGGTTCGTGAAGCAGTCTTTGAAAATTTCTGCTACCCCATAAGCCAAGTCTGCACTACAAGTCTTCAGAAGCTGTGTGGTGCCTACAGGAAACTTTACTGTGATCTCTGGTATCTACAAGGACATCAGATATGAATCACAACAAATGTCAGAGGTTGAGTTTTTTTATTTTGGTACCATGAAGTATGTTTAATGTCCTTAATTTGAAAATGAATACCTCACATTTACCTCAGCATGTATGTAACTGTAGAAGAGTACAATCGTATAACAAAATTCTGCTCCCCTCACACTCTTAATTTTATCAGGGAATCTGATTTCAAATTGCTAGATAGCTAACTAATATTCATCTATTGTTTCTTAGCCTTAGATAGAGGTGGCCACAAAGACAATGGCAAAGCTAAGAGTAAAATCTTCAACTTTTGCTACTTTGGTATAATCACTGACAGCCATTAATGTTATAATATTCAGCAGAAAAAATGGAATATGTTCTCTACTGACAATATAGACACATGAAAATTTGTCATCTCACAACTGAAACCAGTGCTAATGTGAAATGTTTTCTGCAAGCAGTTAGCCTGGCACTAGTGTGGTTTTGTCCAGTTAGTGACTACTACTATACTAAAATAAAATCATAAAGAGACTCTCTTCCCACTCAGAAGATTTAAGTGTTCTATTTGCTGGAATGATAGAATCTCACTTATTTCAAATCTAGATTATTAGGTTCTAGTTGGTGGTTGGTTTGTTTTTTGTTTTTTTTTTAAATGTAGAGGTAATGCTCACTTAGTATTATTGGGTTGAATGCTCTAGATACTAGTTCAGATCCTCTGGAGATGTCCTTCTGTAGCACCACAGTTCAATCTGCCTGGGCACTAGCAGGAAGGAATTAAGAGTTCAGGAGAAACAGTCTTGCTGCTGTCAGTTTGTGTCACAGGGTCCTGGGCAGCTGGGAGAAGTAGTTGCAGAAAAAGCTGTGCTCAGCCTCTGCATCACCAGGATGGAGCATGCTCAGTTCCTCCATGGAGGATGCCACATGCACAATCCAGTCAGTAGGTAGGAGCTGTGTTGGGATGGAATAGGGTTATTGAAGGTATACTCTTCAGCAAATAAAGCTGACAGCCTCTAACAAATGTCTATGGAGCATATGTGAACTGTGGTCTTTTTTGCAGAAGTTTATAACTTGACCAAACCTGAATAGATTTTCATGGAAATAACAAGAGGCATCCCTAAAATCAGAATGAAGCCCCTGTCAAACTTCAAGTCTTTGCTTCAAAGCATACAGATGCTAGAGCTCATCAGTGAAATGGTTGGAAATGGCTCAACCATTTTTGCTGACCCAGCATGGAAAACTTTAGCCCATATGATTAACATTTGACAAAACTATAAGCAACTGAAAATAGAACCTTACAATGGAAAGTGTTAGACAGCCTTATTTATACATATACATCAATACCAGCACCGCCTATGCTACTTTGTACTCATTTAGCATTTTTCATCTATAGATCTCAAAGCACTTTGCAAATGTTGACAAGTGTCACTATTCCCATTTTACATATGAGGAAAGTGAGATGCAGAAGTTAAGCAATTTACCCAAGGTCACATGGCAAATAAATCAACGCCTGTCTACCTGTTTCCACTCTAATTGAATTGGCTCGTTAGCACTGACCCCCCACTTGGTAAGGCAACTCCCATCTTTTCATGAGTTATGTATTTATACCTGCCTCTGTATTTTCCACTCCATGCATCTGATGAAGTGGATTTAGCCCACAAAATCTTATGCCCAAATAAATTTTAGTCTCTAAGGTGCCACAAGAATTCCTCGTTTTTTTCTGTTTATCAATGTTACGATTTTCTGTGCTATCTAAGTGATTTCCAGGCAAATGAGAACTGTGCAGCAAGACGTTATTAGCTGACTTCATGAATCTTCTGTTCTTCTGCCATATTTTGGTAAAGGAGGGTCTCCTTTAAATATATGGGTGGCATTCTCCACTCTGTTATAGCCACTTTGCACCATGGCCTTGAAATTGTCAAAGATAGTTGTTAAGGTCTTCTCTTGTGATGGTCAAAATCTCAGAGAAAAGCTTTAAAATGTGTGCCAACTGTGACTTACCCCTTGTGCCTGACTTAGGAGGAGGGAAGTATGATTGAGCAGCACATGCCAGTAATGAAAGCTAGATTAGCCTCCCAGCTGCTCTAGTTTCTGCCAGGGCTGGGCAGCTCAGAATCAGGGATTATAACCATCTCCCTGGGGCTGCTGCTCTCCTCTACAACTGAATACAGATGGATTAGTGGACAATAATGGCCTACATGTATAAAGGTTCCCCCCACCCCACCCCCTTCCCTATTTCACTATAGGTGATATTTTCGCAGTGTGGTCTGAAAGTGGTCAGATTCTGCATAAGCCAGACATTCTCCAAAAGGTTGTTCCAAATGATGGAGGTTCAGCTAGTGAAAACTTGTTTCTAGTACTCTCACTTCATTTTAGTATGCATGGGCTTTGTGAGCTGCTTTCCCCTAGAGGAGTCCAGGTGTCTTAGTGTATCAAAGAATTTGAAGAGCAGCTAGCTAAAGACAAACTTTTTTTTTCTGTTAGTTTATGTACATCAGAAGCAGGATGCCTGCCAAACGGTCAGTGGGGCCACTGGACAATTGAGGTGCTAAAGGAGCACTCAAGGAAGACAAGGCTCTTGTGGAGAAGCTAAATAATTCTTTGCATCAGTCTTCACTGTGAAGGATGTGAGGGAGATTCCCACACCTGAGCCATTCTCTTTAGGAAATAAACCTGAGGAACTGTCCTAGACTGAGGTGTCAGAGAAGCAGTTCTGAAGGAACTCTGGGGTGAATACCATCTGGTCCTACGACTTATTACCATTAAATTTATCAGTTTTGCTCACTTTCCCAGTTGGAACAATCAGCAGACTATTGCGTATAAGAGGAAATGGCAGCACCACCACCAATGTTCTATGTAGGGCTTGGGTCGGTAGATGTGCTTTAAAGCAGTACCTCAGCAAATCTACTGGATCAGGCCCCACAGGTGGAGAAGACCCTTCTTTGTGAATCCTGTCAGTGTTTAGCTGTGAGTTAGGTGTCAAGCTGCTTGGCAGTATCAGGAGTAAGGCAGCTGCGTACATGTCAAGTTGCAATGGGGGAGGTTTAGATTGGATATTAGGAAAAACTTTTTCACTAAGAGGGTGGTGAAACACTGGAATGCGTTACCTAGGGAGGTGGTAGAATCTCCTTCCTTAGAGGTTTTTAAGGTCAGGCTTGACAAAGCCCTGGCTAGGATGATTTAACTGGGACTTGGTCCTGCTTTGAGCAGGGGGTTGGACTAGATGACCTTCTGGGGTCCCTTCCAACCCTGATATTCTATGATTCTATGTCCACCAGCAGAAATTTAGGTGCCATGGGGACTTTCAGTGGAAACTTAAGTACCATAGGGTTAAGCAGTGCTACGCAGAGGTTTTGTGAATGCCCATGGCACCAAAATGTTGGGTGTAGGTACCACTGTGATTTTGAATATAAGCTCCACACAGGAACCTCACAAATCTTTCACTTCTCCACCAAAGATGTAGCTCCAAACCCTTAAAAAATCAATAGCATCAATTCATCTGCATATGTACTGACAATGCTGGCACATATCTAAATGCCCCTTTTACTGCACTTATTGCTGCTTGCAGCACAATAAAGATTAATTCATTACTTTAGTATTTTCTATTTGTAAATTATATTTGTACATGGATACTGTAGAACACTAAGTCGTCACTTTTGAGGATGAGTCATATATGCCAAATACATAAACAGAACTAAACATGTGCTTAAGTGCTCTCTTGGCCAGAGACCTAAATCCTTGTAACAAGAGCTATGCACACCTATAACATTATATAAATGTCAGTCATGTGGACATGATCCAGCTCCCACTGAAGTCAATGGGAGCCTTTCCACTACGTTATGTATGAATTGGATAGAACCCTTATGCACAACTATGGTATGATAAAGAAGATGAATTGGAAAATGAATTATATGATCATAATGGACAGAGGAAACTAACAAGTGAAACTGCTGCACAACAGTTTGACAAATCTAGAAAAAGTACCATTATAGTTACACTATATTACTAAAAGTCTAAACGGGGAAAAAACTGATTTTACATGCCAATTGGATATCAATATTCTCAAGACTGGATGAGTCATTTGGGTTATTTTGTCAGCTGGGTATACTCATTTAAGGTGGCTTCTGTTTCATCTCTTTGCTATTAAAATGATCCATAACATGAACTTTAAAGCAGAATAGTATACCATCTTTAAAATCTGATCTAAATTCTTCATAACAAATATTTTAGGATTCCAAGCAGATCCATGATAAGGACTATTTTTTGGGAAGAGGTTAATAACTTAGGGACAAATTGTGATTCTTCTGTTGCAGGCCACATTGGCGCTGGTAGTGAGGCATGCTACCACCTGATTTCAGAGAGATTGTGGCTTCCCTGAAAAGGGTAGTGTACGCTCAGTTTTGCGGGTCTGTGTGGAAGAGGAGCTTCCTGCCCACTTTTGGGATCTAGTGCTGCTGGAGGCATTAAGACTCCCATGGTTCCCCACCCTGAGCACAAGGATTATGATTGATTGATTGTATCTACCCTTGGAAGGACATAAGGAGAGGAAAACCTTGTGCCCTCTACTCACTTAGCACACCTGAACAGGGACAGGTACCATCTAACACTTAACATTCTGAAAGCATAAAAGCACATGAAACTAAGTGCCTCTTCCCAAGTTTCATTTGTAGCAAGTTGATATTGTACCTAATTCCTATTCTTTTTTTACCATTTTGGTAAGAGTCCCCTATTAAACTACTAGGACCAAATTCTGCCCCCAGAGCTGTAGCGGTATATGTATGTGTAACACTTTAAAGTCAGTTTAGCTGAATACGTATATTTGAAAGAAGAACTTTTACCTCGGAGTTTTACCAAACTATTAGCTCATTTGATTTTGAGTAATTTCTTAACTTTTCTGTGCCTCAGTTCACCTGTATGTTAAATGGATATATTAATACTTGTTTGTTCCTCAGAGGTGTTTGGAGGATTATTGGTTTGCTGTGAAATTATAGGATAAAAGGCATCAATATAAGTGAAATATTATTGAAACAATGAAAATTTCCTTTGTTGCAAGCTGCAGCAGTAATATTGACTTTGGTGCGACTGATCTGCCCTTGAGAACATTCTCTGAAACATGGCAGGTATGGGATGAGAGGAGGGCATGGAGATGATTGAAAGAACTGTTCCATTCTGGGTAACTTTCTTTTAAAAGTGACTTGGAAAGCTAAATTGGAAACTGACTAAAGGAACAGATCATTGCTGCTCAGGTAGGTCACATTCCTGGCAAAACAATGAAGACACTGAACTTGATTTTCTAAAGGAAGTCAGTCATGGCAAGGTTACTGTATATGAATCTATGGAAAGATCACTAACAGGATTCATGTCAATCCACTGAAGGGAAAAACTTACAGTGCTATCTGAATTGCTTGATAAACTGGGCCCATTCAGCCAAATGCAAAGTTATACATTTACAAACAAGGAATGCAGGCCATAACCACAGAATGTGTGACTGTATACTGGAAAGCAGTGACTCTGAAAAGGATTTAGGGGTCACGGTAGACAAGCAACTGAATATAAGCTTCCATTGTGATTCTGTGACAAAAAGGGCTAACATGCTCCTTAGATGTAAGGAGGAATAGGGAGATGATTTTTACCTTTGTATACAGCATTGGTAAGACCAGTACTGGAATACTGTGTACAGTTCAGTTTTTTAGCACTCTTAAAAAATTAGACACCAGAAGTGCAGAAAACAGCCAAAAAAGATTCAAGGGTTGGATACAATGCCTTACAATAAAAAGAACAAGGAGTACTTATGGCACCTTAGAGACTAACAAATTTATTTGAGCATAAGCTTTTAAAAGAAAGCATGAAAAACCCCCTAAGCTTATTTCTACCAGCTTAGGTTAAAACTTCCCCAAGGCACAAATTCTTTGTTCTTGGAGGGTACGCTGCCACCACCACGTGATTTACCAAAAAATCAGGGAAAGGACCACTTGGAGTTCCTATTCCCCCAAAATATCCCCCCAAGCCCTTACACCTCCTTTCCTGGGGAGGCTTGAGAATAATATCCTAACCAATTGGTTACAAAGTGATTACAGACCCAAACCCCTGGGTCTTAGGACAATAGAGAAATCAGTCAGGTTCTTAAAAGAAGGATTTTATTTTTTTTAAAAAGGTAAAAATCACCTCTGTAAAATCATGATGGAAAATAACTTTACAGGGTGTCATAACTATAGGGGTAACCTAAATTCCTCCTTACCTGTAAGGGGTTAAGAAGCTCAAGTAACCTGGTTGGTACCTGACCAAAGGAACCAATGGGGACCAAAGATACTTTCAAATCTGGGTGGGGAGAAGTTTTGTTTTGGGTTTTTGTTTTCTGTGGCCATTCGCTCTTGGGACTAAGAGGGACCGAACATAAATCCATGTTCTCCAAATCTTTCTGAACAAGTCTCTCATTTCAAACTTGTAAGTAACAGCCAGGCAAGGTATATTAGTTGATCTTTGTTTTCTCAACTTGTGAATTTTCCCTTTGCTAGAGGGAGGTTTATCCCTGTTTTGTTGTAACTTTGAAACTAAGGCTAGAGGGGGTTCCTCTGTGTTCTTTGAATTTTCTGCTACTCTGTAAGGTTAACTATCAGCCTAAGTTTACAGAGGTGATTCTTTTACCTTTTCTCTTTACATAAAATCCTTCTTTTTAAGAACCGGTCTGATTTTTCCATTGTTCTAAGACCCAGGGGTTTGGGTCTGTAGTCCCTTTGTAACCAATTGGTGAGGATATATGCTCAAACCTTCCCCAGGAAAGGGGGTGTAGGCTTGGGGGAATAGGACTAAAAGTGGTCCTTTCCCTGATTGTTTGTTTGTTAAATCACTTGGTGGTGACAGCGATCCCAAGGCAAGAAAAGAATCTGTGCCTTGGGAAGTTTTAACCTAAGCTGGTAAGAATAAGCTTAGGAGGTCTTTCATGTGGGTCCCCACATCTGTACCCCAGAATTCAGAGTGGGGAAGGAATCAGGTAACAAAAGATTCAAAAACACAGAGGATTTCCCTCTAGGCAAAACTTTAAAAGCTGAAATAAATTTGTTAGTCTCTAAGGTGCCACAAGTACACCTCGTTCTTTTTGCTGACACAGACTAACACGGCTAGCCTTACAATGTGAGACTTAGGTATGTCTGCACTGCAATTGGGAGATGTGACTACAGGATGTGTAGACATACTTGAGCTAGCTAGATTAAACAGCAGTGATGCCACAGCAGCATGGGTGGCAGCCACTCAAGTATGTACCCAGGATCCTAAGCAGGTGGGGCTAGCCCATGCAGCCACCTGTGCTGCTGTGGCCTCACTGCTATTGTTATCTCACAAGATCAAATCTACTAAGGTGCATCTAAAAGTGCTGCAGCCATATCTGCTGACTGCAGCTTAGACACACCCTTAAAGAGTTCTATCAATTTAGCTCATCAAAATGATTGAGAGGTGACTGTTCATAATGTATAAGTAGCATGTGGAGAAAATGCTGGGTACTAAACGGCTCTATAGTTTCATAGGGAAAGGCATAACAAGAACCAATGGATGGAAGCTGAAACCAGGCAAAGCCAAATTAGACACACATTTGAACAGTGAGGGTGATTACCCACTGGAATAAACTATCAAGAGAAGTGGTGGTGGAGTCTCCATCTTTTGATGTCTTCAAATAAAAATTGGATGCCTTTCTGGAAGATATGCTTTAGACAAACACACGCTGTGCTTTTAGTCAGACACAAGCTAGTGGGCTCCCCTCAACCATTGTGTTGAACCTAAAACAGCCATACTGGGTCAGACCAAAGGTCTATCTAGCCCAGTATCCTGTCTTCTGACAGTGGCCAATGCCAGGTGCCCCAGAGGAAATTAATAGAACAGAGAATCACAAAGTGATCCAGCCACTTAGCTGTCCATATGAGATGATGTGGTGAGTGCCACAAAGATGTCCTGGCTCCACTTGCCCCAGTGACCCCATCCCATCTCCTGATCTCCCTCATGACCTCTCATCCCCTCCCTTACTCTTCTCCTTAATTTCTTACTCTCCTCTGGCAACACAAGCATGCTTTAGTCTTTCTCATCTTAAAAACACCCTAACTTTGACCCACTTGCCTCTTCAACTACTGCCCCTTCTCCCTTTCATCTCTAAGATCACTGAGCATACTGTTTACATTCACTATCTAGAGTTCCCCTTCTCCAGTTTCATTTTAGACCAGTTGTGCTGGAACTAATGGTGCTGGGGATGATGCTACTGCACCCCCTGATTTGAAGTAGTAATAACAAACACCAAATATGTGGTTTCCATCTGCAGCACCCCTTGCCTCTCCAATCTGGCTTCTGCCCCTTGCACTCCACTCCCTTGCTCTCTACAAAGTCTCTGACTTCTTCCTAACCAAAGTTCAGAATCGGTACTCTATTCTCCTCCTCCTCCTCATCCTTTCAGCCCCTTTTAACACTGTCAACCATATTCTTATTGAAATCTTGCCTACCTTTGGCTTCCATGTCTCTGTCCTTCTTCCATGTTCTCCTCCTACCTATTTAATCTCTTCTTCTGCCTGTCCTTTGGAAAATTCCCTGACCTCCAATTTTTTTGTGAGGGGTTCCATTGGGCTCTGTCCTAAGTCTCCTGCTGCTCTCCCTCTATAGCTTATCTCTGGTAATTTCATCTGCAGACATAAATTCAATTCCATCCCAATGCTGATCACTCACAATCTACCTTTCTGCTCCAGACCTATTGTCTTCTATCTGAACTAAAATGTTGTGGTGTCAGAGAGACATGCCCTCATGGATGTCTAATCATCAGCTCAAGCTCAACATGGCTAAAACAGAGTACTTAATCTCTCTCTTCTCCCAACCAACCACACCGACCTCCTTTGAATATCACCACCATCCTGCCTGTGACTCAGGCATGTAACCTGGGAATCATCTTCAACTCAGATCTAGCTTTATGTCCTCACATTCAGGCTATGTCTAAAATATCTTGCTGGTTCTTTCTGCATAACATTTAAGATGTTTTCCTCAATTTAACATTAAATCAGCTTCTAAATTAATTTACCACTAGGACTCCTCTTTCTTGAAAACTAACAAATTATAATGTTAACTGACTGATATTTCTTGCATTTCCATCCACAAATGATGATTCTATGATCATGCATAACAGTTTAAAATATAAAACATTTTAGAAAAAGTAGCCGCCTGTTCTCTTTTATAGCCCCAAAGCAACATACAAACTAGGGGAAGATGGGCACTCCTCCATCTAATTGCCTGCAGGGCCCAATCCAGTAAGTATGCTCAGGGCTTGCCTATAAGATCAGGCCCCTATAGAGAAGCTTACACAAAATGCAAGAGAGGAGACCCTCCCTCATAATGTTTATCCCAGTGGTTAGGGTACTCACCTGACATGTAGGAGATGCCTAGTTCAAGTTTCCCCTCTACCTGAATGGGAAGAAGGGATTTAAACTGATACCCACTCCTTCTCAGGTAGGTACTCTAGACTCTGGGCTATGGGATACTCTGATGTGGGGCTCCCTTAATATCTCCTATTGAAGCTGTTCCACTCTGGATAATTTTTAAAGTCATTGGAGCAGGAGGACTAGATCCTGGGTCTCCCACATCCATGTTATAACCACCAGGCTACAGAGTCATTCTCATGCATGTATCAACACCCACACCCCCGCTCCACTGGATGATAAATATGAAAGAATCATTGGAGCAGAGACAAAGCAAGCATCAGAACTGGGACAAATTCTTCCCTGCTGTAATAAGGAGCAATTCCACTGACTTTAACATTTACTATTAGAGTTATGCTTGTTTACATCTGGCTCACTGAAAGGACAGGATGCTGGGGAAAAATGCACAACTTGCATCTCTCCAGTTAATCTACATCTCCCACTGACAGCAAACCAGTTGGATGATAATAAAAGTAAATATGAATTTTCTCAGTTCGTAATTATGCTTTCGTGCCTAATCCTGTCAACATGTTGCATATTTCCAGGAGTGGGCCCCTTGATGGTAGTTAGCTGGCATGTGGTTAGGTATGCACCATGACAAAATATACTGAAAAAGAGGTTACCAACATAAATATTGTTCCCTGAATCTACTGCCTCCATAGAGGCCCACTTTGAGATTACATGCCATGCAGCAAAAGAAACCATACAAAGCAGTTGGATGCTAGGAGAAATGTTCTCGTGGCTGGCTGTTTTAACATTCTGGAACTAAGGGTTACAAAAAACCCAACTCCTAATTTTTCCTCTCTAATTCTGGGCACATCCTGTAAATCTCTGAAGTCGAAGGGGAAAGGGAAGATTGGTGTGGCTCTGTAGAGGCAATACATTTGAGAACAAAAGTTATGTGGGTAAATAAGCCATCTTTTTCTCTCATGACACTATCTATCCAGATCCCATCTGTGAGAGATTAGATAGTAGTGACGCTTCTCAGGAGGTGGGTTGAAGAATAGTGCTAATTGACGTATGACTGAAATACACCTCTCCCAAATGAAGTATCTCATCTGAACTGGACTCAATATTGAAAATTTTGTAAAGGTATTAATCAAATTTCAGATTGTTGAAATCTGCAAAGATGCAATCAGCACATGACTACGAAGACACTGGAGAATATGCTACCTCTTTGGTAGGAGGGCATTGGCTCCTGGTTGTACAGGAACTTCAAGGAGTATTTAGCCTGTCTGAAATATGGACCCAAAGGATAAGATTGGCTTAGGTCCAAGGAGGCCTGATGATTTCTGAATCTATAATGGTAGGACATAAGTGGAGCCAATCTTTGTCTTTACCAGATCCAGAGAACTAATGCATATTACTGGATAACAGTTTAACCCTAACACTTCCTGCATGTTGCTGAAGAAGATGGATCAAAGGTGCACCCCGAGTCCTTAGAGGACCTCGCTGCTCTGCTTACAGGCGAGAGATCCAAACAGGTCTTGTCAGGGTAGAGGCAAGAACTTTTTCTGTAAGTAGTCTTAGGCCAGAAGAGCCTCCCCCTACCAAATGACTGGATCCTACTCTGATGTGTACTCTTCCCCAGGGACTAAGCACATTGAAATGGGGTCCAGTGTCTCACAACAGGGTATGCAATCTCACAGAGGTGATCTGTTGAGACAATGTCAAGGAGGAGAATAAACCAATATTTTATAAAATCTGCCCGTGTGCCATAAATTAACATTTGCAAGTCTCTGAAATATAGACACTAAGTAACATTTTTGGTCTGTAAGTATGTAAAAATGTTACCTGGCAAGGTTTTTTCATTTTAATTGCTATAACATGGTATCTGTAACAGCAGAGTTCACAGGTCCATGACCCTCTTTCACTGATCCACTTTAAGAGGCACAATTGATGTGTGTACCGTACTGACCCATCACATCGGCAAGGATTTAACAATTCGCCCTGAAACAAGACAAAAATAAATGGCGGGGATTTATTTGGTTTTCTTATACAATATTTCATGTTATCTGTTCTGGAACAATGAGTTTGTTTTAGTCACTATCTTATATTTTTGGCTAGAATAAAACTCAAAAGTTAGAGCTCTTTTAAAGATATCATTTCCACCTTAAATATTCTACCACATTACAAACAACAGGTAACTCACTGCATCTGTAATTATTATGCCAATGGTCACCTTATTATCTCTTTTGAGTAACTTTTAGATGGATGGTTAGATGTAGAGAAAATACAGTAATTCTTAATCATGGATAAGAAAGAAATGTATGACATCATAGTGAACTGGGCGCTTACAGTAGCATTTGTACTGTATGCAATTACACCATAAAAATTCTCTACAAAATGAACACTTAAAAAATAATCTAAATCTGTCTTTCCTATCAGAATTACATCCTATAACAAATACATGAATGACTGTGGGGTTGGCTGAAGCTTTCTTAGTTCTGTGATGCTACTTCAAAAATAAAAAGAAAAGGAGGACTTGTGGCACCGTAGAGACTAACAAATTTATTAGAGCATAAGCTTTCGTGAGCTACAGCTCACTTCATCGGATTTTTCCACCCAATGCATCCGATGAAGTGAGCTGTAGCTCACGAAAGCTTATGCTCTAATAAATTTGTTAGTCTCTAAGGTGCCCCAAGTCCTCCTTTTCTTTTTGAGAAAAGAGACTAACACGGCTGCTACTGTGAAAGCTGTCATTCCTTCAAAAATGTAATCGTTCTACCTCACATACTGACACTTGCCCTCATCTGTGTTCTAAAATAAAACACAAAGCTAGTAGACTCGTATATTAAAGTCTAACTGCACCATACCCATAATATCTTTCTTTCTTTCTTTCTTTCTTTCTTCCATTTTCTTGCTTTTTAATAGAGAAAATAAAGTATAACCAACCCACTCCCCCGTTTATAAAGTCATAATGGCCCCGAGAGGGAGCTGGCCGACTAAGCTGCCAGGTATAGAGTAAAATGCTCGCGGAAGTGTCCGGCTCCGATATTATGATAATGACCAATCGTGAAATCTTTCCCTAGGTTTTCTTCATCAAAGTATTGGGAAACTCGCAATGGCTAATTAAGAGGTAGAAGACGAGACGCTTGGAGAACGTGGGTTTCCCCTTGAAGTCTTCGAGGGGAGAGGCTGCACCCTACGCCACTAGACCAGTAGTTCCCTGCCTCTCCGGGCTGGCCGTGGAGGCGGGCAAAGCTCTTCCCAGAGGCGTGGGGCAACCCCCCGCTCTTGTGCCCAGTGCACCGGCCCGCGATCGCCTTGGCCCCCCGGCTGTTGCTGAGTGACGAGCCACCCCAGGGCGGCCTGACGAAGCTGAAGCTGCTCGACTCGGCCGCTTCGGGGCTCGTTTTCCAGAGAGTCGAAGCGCGGGGTCGGCCTCAGAGCCCTGTCCAGGGTGCTGACCGCGGCGGGCTGGGACCCGCAGCCTCCAGCAACCTGCCCCGGCCCGCGCGCGCCGGAGAGAGGCAGGCGGCGCCGGTGCGGTGTCTGTCTGGCCGGAGGGGCTGGGTCCGTCCGTCCCCCGCCCCCGCCGGGTCTCTCCGGCCGGCTCTCACCTGCTCGGCGCCCTGGAAGCAGATCTTGCAGATGGGGCCGGCGCCGCCGGGGTTGCTGTCGCTGCCGCTGTCGCTGCCGCACACGGAGCCGGTCTCGGCTTTGTCGCCGCCCACGGCCCCCGCCTGCCCCCGGGCTCTGGCCGAGCCGCCCCTTCTCATCGCGGAGGGGCCCGGGGGGGTCCCGCCGGAGCCGCTGCTCTGCCCCGCCTCGGTGGGGTCGTCGGCCGCCGGCTCCGCCTGGGGCTGCAGCCGCCGCAGCCCCGCGCTCTCCTCCGCGCCCGGCAGCTCCAGCGGGGCGGCGGCGGCGGGGTCTCGCTGCGGCTCGCCGGGGCCGGGGATGCTGCTCGCCCCGCCGCAGCTCATCCCCCCCTCCCGCCCCCCGCCGACCCGGCCCTCCCGCCGGGACACCCGCTGGCCCGAGCCGGACCCGGGGGCGGGGACCCCGCTCTGCGCCCTCAGAGCAGCCGGGAAGGGGACCGGGGCGGGGGCGGGGTCCCGCGGTCAGGGCGGCTCGCGCCGGTCCGGCTCCAGACGCCAACAGCCGCCTCCGAACCGAGCCAGCGAGCGACCGTTACCCGGCGCGAGCCGGGCGGGGCCGCGAGCGCGAGACAGTCACTGCGACCGCCACGCGGCACAGACACCGAGACGCCTCCCCCCGCCCCCGCCCCCGCCCCCGCCCTCGCTCCCGCGGGGTGTCACCCTTGCGCCCCCGCCCCCACCGGGGCACTGTCACCATCGCGTAGCAGGGTCACAGTCACCCCCCTCCTCCTCCCCCCCCCCCACTCACACACACCGGGGCGGCCACCTCTGAGGTCCATCGGGCATGATCCTGAGCCCACACAACTGCATAGCTGGCGCGGGTCACTGAGCACCCTTCAGATTGCCCAGGACAGCTGCCTCAGCCACGGGGTGATCCTGGGAAAACCTGGACAGGTGGCAGCCCTACCCCTCTGCACACACCTAGGCACATACCCCACACACCAAGGACACTGTCACCTCCCCCCTACTGGAAAAATGTTCATATTCAAACAGTCGCTTCCAACACCATCACCTTCCATGCACACACTCACCTGCCCGCTTCCACACAGTGATCTTCCCCTATGGCTCCAGTCACCTTCCCCCAAACATTGTCACTTGCCTTTTGCAACAGTCTATCACTTCCCCACCTACTACACAAACAGCTGCTCCCCCTTTCCAACATACTCACCTTCCTTCCCTGGACAATCATCTGTTCCCCTTAAAACTCCTCACACATACATGCTTGCCCCCTTCAAAAATTATTCCCCCCCCCCCCCAAAATCATCCATTGCAACGTCATTATTTCTCCCTCATAAATAATCAGCCCCCTTCCAACACTATCCGTCTTTCCCAAGCAGACAGACAAACAGTCCTCCCTCTCCCCGCCCCTAGCACTGTCCCACAACAGACACAGTCACTTGCCCCCTTCCAGCACAGTCATCTTCACCTCATGGACACAATCCAATCACCATTGCACACACCTACACATTCCCTCTCTTGAATACCATCACCCTCCAGCACACTTCTCCCCCACCCCCAAACACTGCCACACCTATGAACTGTCTCTAACACACCTTTTCCACCTTAAACTGTGTCATCACAACTCTCACATCTCCTTTCATGAGACTGCCACATCCCACTGCAGGATTTAGCCCTTGTAAATAAAGACTACAGTATTATACAGCTATTGCCACAAAACAGTTCACTAACATTTGCATGCTGAAGCATTTTGGGCTGTTACGGGGGATTTTAAAAAAATAGGAGCAGGACATGGGTAAATGATATCTATTCAGATTTATCTGTTAACAAAAAAATGTCCTTGTGCCTTGATATTTACTACTGCCTGCAGTTTCCTTTTCTGCTCTATATACACACTGGAGTGACTGGAAAGTGCCCATCCTCTTCCCCGGGAGACAGAGAGAGAGTTGTGTCAGTCATAAATTCATATTTAAAACTGAAACCAGGTTTCTTGCTAAACCATATACTCTCTCTCCCTCAGAGAGAGAGAGAGAGGAGAGAGAGAGAGTCAGGCAATCACTCAATCAATGAACAGACTTTACATATTTTGCTACCTTCCAGTACTTTGCTGTCTTTTAGAGGCATCTCACCTACCTGAACTACCTATTGTATATGACAGAATTGGCCTTGCTTGATAGCTCTGCTTCAGAGACTAATACCCCCTCTCCCCACACCCTTCCTGGGAAAGAAAATGGAAAAAAAATTGTGTGTCCATGCACCTTCAGAATGAAGAGTCAACAGTACATGTTTCATTTCTTTCCTCCTTCCCCCATTCTCTCTTTGGTTTAAGAGTTACATTGCATGTTCTTCCTCACTCCCATTTATTAAAAACAAATATACAGTTACATTCCATACAATACAGCATTACATAATATTCCTACAGCTTCTGGGATGTCCTGAGATGAGAGGAATGGGATGCAATCAACAGCAAAATGCTGCTTATGTTTGAGAGAGTGAGAGTGAGTGTGTATAAGGGAAGGGGTACATTTTGAAAAAGAGTATGGGCCAAGCAAGATTTTCTAGATAAATGTTGTTGATGATCCTTGGAGAATGGAGGTGGCATAGTTGGCAAGAGGACTCCCGTCCTCTTAGATCAGTGGTTCCTTTCTTTTATCAGAGTGGTCTGCAGGGATTGTGTTTGTAAACAGTAGTCCATGTGTTCTTTTCTTGATGCCCATTTTCCAAAAATGCATGCTGTTACAAGTTTATAAAATCACCACATTATTGAAAATACTTTTATCTTCTAACAGTCATAAAAAAATACCTTGTACAAATACCCATTCTAGTTACAAATACATATTTTCAGAAAGTACTTTATAATAAAAATCTTTAAATCCCATATATTTACAACTTCATAAACTTTTACCGGGTATCATAAAATATCTGAGGAATTCTATAAGTAAAAACAATGGATTTTTCATCTCATAATAAAGGAAGCAAAAGGACTTGACAAAGAAGGGAAAAGGATATCAAAGGGCAACTATCTAGCCAGATGGGTACTCTCACTTCTCAGCATTTAATAAGAAATAAATGATAGAAGATGAGAAAAAAAACCCTAAATTTTGCTCTCAGGGACTCTGATAGATAGGGTTTACAAAATCTGAAGGTACTGTTGTGAGCCTAATTAGCCCTCCTCCTTCTGTAGTGGATGTTAGGCAGGAAGGGTGGGACTCAAAAGAGGAGAATTCAGTCAGTAGGAGGCTGGTTAGGAAGCAGTGAAGAGGAACAGCTTCCATGTGGAGAAAAGGTGGGTTGGAATCCAAGGTTGAGTAGGATTGCTGCCTGTTTAAGCCTCTCTAAAGGGAAGGTAGACCTTGATAGGGGACTATTTGGATGTACACAAGCGTTGCGGGTGGTCTTAAGCCAAGCTATGGCAAATAGTGTCCTGACAGGAGGGGGGTGGAGAGCTAAACCAAGAGGATGAATGACCTCAGAAATGCTAATAATTAAGACCAGGTGTGGCAAAGGCTCCTCTACTTAGAGTATGGGGGGGGGATGAGTTTCTTTGGCCGTGGTTGTTGTTTTTGCCTGTTAGTTTGGGCTGGGATTGAATTTTTGTGGTGACCTTATGGATGGCTGAGCCACATAAACCACCAGAGCAAACAGGAAATACTTGTTGGGTAAACTGAGGCAGAGAGCCTCCAGCACTATGCTTTGCTACAAGGAGAGGCACTGGGGTGGCAACTTGTGGATAGGGCTATCTCAGCTACATAGAAAGAGTAGGCAGATGCATCACTAATGGTGGTCCTCAAGTACAAATAAAATATTTCTCCAGTATTAAAATCTTAATCTAATTCAAATAATTCAAGGCATTTTCTAAAAAATAAACCCAGTCTATGGCTGTTAGTCGTTATGATTTCAAAGGGAGCTTACCTCCTAGACATTTTTGAAAATCCCACTAGGCACCTCTGCATCTTTAGGGGCCTCAATACCTTTAAAAATCTGGTTCTGTGGGCCAAATCATGTAATCTTTACTTAGGTTTAATTCAGTCATTACTCAGGCAAAAAATAACTCATCTCAGTGCTTAGTTTGTTGACTTCAATAGGATTTTTTTGAGTAAAATATGAATTAAGACTTTAGAATTTGTGTACTGAGCAGAAGTGTCCTCTACAACTGATGTCTCCTTTATCTGGAAAATGATAAAATGATTATATAAAAAGATACAGAAAGAAAGGGGAAATCTGACAATACAAAAGTGGGGAAGCTGAGAGCATCAGTGTAGGCGGGGGGGGGGGAATAATATATGCAAGGACAAAAAAATCAATGTCTTTTAAAAGGCTGAGGCAGAAAGAGACCAAAATCAAAGAGTGAGCAAAACACAGAGAAGACACAAAAACAGAGGCCAAAGAGCCAAAAATAATCAAGGCAATGGATAACTACTTTCTGGTTACCTAAAATTTCCCCTGTAACTTCAATTTGCAAACTTCTGTTTACTTGTCCTCCAGAAAATTGTCATGTTGAGTTATTGACGCAGGATGGCATTCATACTTAACCCCATGGGGGGGCTGCATTTCAGTACTGATGACTGATCCATGTATATGCAGCAATCTGTATCATACACTGGGATCATTCAAGATGGTGATATAAAATAAGTTATTGTTATTGGAGGCTGAACAAAAGAGACCAAATAGAAATGAAGGTATAATCTGACACATGCTCAAGAAAGAAGAAACTATAGTACAAATGAAAGAATAAGAACTATCAAAACCAAAAAAGAGTCAAATATTGAAGGAGAGAGAAAATAAGCTAAAAACAATTAGAAACAAGTGGTGAAACAAAAGGAGTGAAAAGGGAAAATAGATACTGCAAGGCTATTGTAGTCAATATAATGGAACAATAATGTATGAGTATCCCTTTCTATAAAGTTCTGATTTTCTTTCTCTTTCCTTTTTGTACCCAAAAAACATTCAGTAGAGAACTCAATTTTTAGAAAAAAATAGCTTGAAAAATAAAAACCTCAAAGTAGAAATCAGACAATTGTTTTCTTAATATCGGAAGACGAAGAAATAAATATGACTGAGTTATATAGAATCATGTGTAAAGAAGACTAATTGGGTATTCCTATTTTACCTTTCCCATAATGCAAGTACAAAAAGACAATCAATCAATCAAAGGCAGAAAATCTGAAATAGATAAAAGGAATTATATGTTTAGTTGGTCTATATAACATAGAATTCATTGCTACAGGATATCTTTAGACAAATAGTTTAGTAAGATTTTTAAAGGAGTACTTATTTATCTGTCTAGGATAAACTTGCAGTTACACAAATTAAAATAAAATTGCAAAGACTATCAATCTTCATGCTTCAGAGTTTATCTGTGTTTTTCAGCATGCTGGGTGATGGGAGGAGGGGAAAGGAAAAGAGCAGAAGGGGTGGAGAATATTACATGACACATCCTCCACCCCAAGCAGCATGCAGCCTTCTGGTGAGTGGGAAACAGGTATGGGAGCCAAAAAATGAGAGAAAAAGCAGAAAGGAGAAAAGTAAAAGCAGACAAGAAGGGACAGATTTTGGAGATGTTGTGGTAGATTTTAGTAACAGCATCAATGTGGCAGGGTGGAAGGAAGAAGAGTTGAAGAGAGGAAGGATGTTTCTGTGTTTAAGACAGCAGCCTGGACTCAGGAGATTTGTGTTCAATTCCTATCTCTGCTGCAGACCTTAAGCAAGTCATTTAATCTCTCTGTGCCTCAGCTCCCTATCTGTTAAATGGAAATAATACTTCCTTTATCTGTCTCTTCTATTAGGACTGTAAACTGTTATTGGTGGGGATTGTCTCTTGCTGTGTCTGTACAGTGCCTAGCACAATGGGCTTGATCTTGGTTGAGGTCTCTAGGCACTACCATCATACAAATAATAAAGAATGATAAAAACAAACTGATAGGTGGTGAAGCTGTGGGACAGTGAGAAAAGTGGAGTTGTCAGCAGTTAATGGAGAAGGTAGGGGAAGTGCAACCACTGAGGGGAATGAATGACATCTCTCCACCAACATTTTACTATCCTACCTATTCTCATTCCTTTCCCTCCCTCTCTCCCAGCCCAACCCAACCTTTTTCACGTGATTGCACCAGGGGTTTGGGAGAAAAGATTATTCCAGCTTTTGACATGTTGAGTATGAATTGTAGGTGGGACATCCAGGAAGAGAGGTCAAAGAGATACACAGAGGGCGTTTTTGAAGAGAAGAAAATATTAGAGGTGGATAAGTAGTTCTGTGAGTCATCAGCACAGTCACTGTAATGACTGGATGAAGTTGTCTAGGAATAAAGTGTAAAGGTGATGGTCAAGGAGAGGTCCTTGAGGAGTGGATATGGTATATTATGGCACACTTAGTTACCAAATCCTGCTTTTTAACAAAATATTTCGCTGATGCACAAGCATTTGCCACTGTCAGACAAAATAATGGACTGGCTGGATCATTGGTCTGTTACATTATTACAATTCCTATGTCTCTGTGAAAAGATACAATGCCTCTTTTTTGTTTTTATAAAAGAGAAAAGAAAACAATTACCAACATGTTAAAATATTATCTCATTAGAATTCAGCCAAGCAAAGGGTAAAATGAACTCACTTAAAAAGGAAAGTGAAAAAATAATATAATCATAAAATGTATGTTAAATAATGCAGGAACCTAATGCAGTATTATTAAATATGTACTTTAATGTGCAAAGCAGTGCACCTAATCAGGGACAATCACCTGTACTTTTAAAAGACATTCTTAGAATAATTGAACATTCAGATTTAATTTTAAATATGCTTTACATGTTCGGAATAACATAAAACGTGTCTATGAATAAGACAGCCATCTGTTAAACCGCCATTTTAAATCGTTCAGCAACAACACTACATTAGAAAATGTGAACAGATGGTTAATTGCAGTGCTCGTGATTGAATATCATTTGCTTATTCATACAATGTTACTGTTTTCTGTTATGAACACATACACATCCTGCAAGGAAGGTTTTTATGGTTATGTCAACCAATTAATATCTCCTGTATTGTAGAAAACTACTGTGTTATAAAACCTTTAATTCTTAGTTGCACTTCTCACTGTCTTGGAAATATGTATTTAGGGCCCTATCCAGCCAGTATTGAATCCACAGCTGTTGGAGCTCTAAAACTGCTCTAGCACCTAAGAACTAGCAGCCAAAAGGTTGATCCTGATTCTAAGGGTGAGTAAAGTCTTGCCTATTCAGGGATTCTGTGACCACCCAAGACTCCCATGAGACTGTGAAAAAGGGTCAATTTTACATAATAGATGCTCTTTTTAGTGGTTTTATAAACCTCAATTCATAATCAATAGGACATGTCAAGGATGCTTTGTGACTCACCCAGGATCCTAATGCAGACTAGTACAATAACTGAGGTAGTCTTCACAAGATGACAACCCAAAGATACAGCAGGGCTCCATTTTAAGGAAGAGCCAGGTAAAGGAAAGAAGAGCTATGCAGCCCAAAGATTATGTCCACCTAAAAACTGGTGTTTAAGAAAACCTACCTATGTTGTTATCAGTAAGATTTCTGCTGAGAAGAGAATGAAGGGTGTCCTCTTTCAGACATTTTCCAAGTCTCTGAAATGAGCCCTTTTTGTACATCTTTAATAGCAGCATCTAGATACAGCACTTGGTCCTGCACAGGGCCAGCTCCAGGCACCAGCTTTCCAAGCAGGTGCTTGGGGCGGCCGTCAGTGTCCCGCAGCAGCAATTTGGCGGCAGCTCCACCGCTCTTCTAGGCACCAGCTCCACTGCTCTTCCAGGCAGGGCGGCAATTCGGCAGCGACCGCTTGGGGCGGCAAAATTGGTAGAGCTGCCCCTGGTCCTGCAAATTCTATGTCAATAGGAGTTTTGCACACAGAGGTTTTTACAGGATCAGGCCCCTTGTTTCTCAGTGTTTGTGCTTTTGGGGCAAAGAGCCTGCTTCTCTGCAGCTCCAGAGGCCCATTGACACTGGAACTAATGTTGTTCTACTGTGCAAGGGCAGAGAACTGAATGCAGAGTGACCCTTTCTGGGAAAGCATCCTGTATAGCAGCACACAGGGGCAGGAAGACGTGGAACATGGGTAGCCTGAGTTACTGATTGGGATTTGACTGGAGGATTTGCTATTGCATGGGTCCTCTTGTCCTTTCTTCCCTTACAGAGGGGATGTGTAATGGCCCATGGAGTCTACAGCAGACACTGAGTTGAGGCAGGCTCCATGGAGCAGCTGCTCTGCTGCTTTGGGAGTAGATGTTTCCCCATTACTGTAGCTTATGGGAGGGTTGTTTGGTTATATTAAGTAGAAATATATTAAAGAGTAAATAGAAAATAGGTTTTGGCCAAAGTTAGCCTAAGTATAGAGGAGTATGGGAAATGGAGCTTTTTAGTGTAAGTAAAGGTTGGGGGCAGTAAGATGAGAAAACAAGATAGCAAGGACGGGACCTAGGGTTATGTTGAGGTTGGTTAGGTTATAATTGGTTTTAGTAGGATTTTTAATGAATGTTTTTGAGAATTTTGGATGTTTTATTACCATGTTTTTATACTGATAGTATAGGAAGGACATTGGTGTAGATGTTAATTTGAACAATGTATAATGTAAACAACCAATGAAGAGGTTGCAGAAATGTGAATATGGTAATAGATAGGTTTAATGTAAATTAGTATTATAATGGATTATAAAAAGGAGTAGGCTTGCTAAATTGGGAGAGTGCCAATTAGCATCTAAAGTGTAACATAAGTTACAGGTAGGGCTGTCGATTAATCACAGTTAACTCACATGATAAACTCAAAAAATTAATTGCGATAAAAAAATTAATTGCGATTAATTTCACTTTTAATCGCACTGTTAAACAATAAAATACCAATAATTCATATGTATTAAATATTTTGGATGTTTTTCTACATTTTCATATATATTATATTCTGTGTTGTAATTGAAATCAAAGTGTATATTTTTGATTACAAATATTTGCACTATAAAAATGATAAAGAAAAGAAATAGTATTTTTCAGTTCACCTCATACAAGTACTGTAGTGCAATCTCTTTATCGTGAAAATGCAACTTACAAATGTAGATTTTTTTTTGTTACATAACTGCACACAAAAACAAAACAATGTAAAACTTCAGAGCCTACAAGTCCACTCAGTCCTACCTCTTGTTCAGCCAATCAATACTACAAACAAGTTTGTTTACATTCACAGGAAATAATGCTGCCCTCTTCTTATTTACAATGTCAATAGAAATTGAGAACAGGCATTTGCATCACACTTTTGTCGCCGGCATTGCAAGGTATTTACCTGCCAGATATGCTAAACATTTGTATGCCCCTTCATGCTTTGGCCACCATTCCAGAGGACAAGCTTCCATGCTGATGACGGTCATTAAAAATGTAATGTGTTAATCAAATTTGTGACTGAACTCCTTGGGGGGAAAATTGTATGTCTCCTGCTCTGTTTTACCTATATTCTGCCATATATTTCATGTTATAGCAGTCTCGGATGATGACCCAGCACATCTTGTTTGTTTTAAGAACACTTGCACTGCAGATTTGACAAAACGCAAAGAAGGTACCAATGTAAGATTTCTAAAGATAGCTATAGCACTTGATCCAAGGATTAAGAATCTGAAGTGCCTTCCAAAATCTGAGAGGGACAAGGTGTACAGCATGCTTTCAGAAGTCTTTAAAGAGCAACACTCCAATGCAGAAACTACAGAACCCAAACCACCAAAAAAAAAAAATCAATGTTCTGCTGGTTGCATCTGACTCAGATAATGAAATGCATTGGTCTGTACTGCTTTGGATTGTTATCAAGCAGAACCCGTCATCAGCATGGACGCATATCCTCTGGAATAGTGGTTGAAGCATGAAGGGACATATGAATCTTTAGTGCATCTGGCACATAAATATCTTGCAATGCTGGCTACAATAGTGCCATGAGAATCCCTGTTCTCACTTTCAGGTGACACTGTTGTGACATTGCACCCCATAATGCTTTATGGAAATATGCTTATGAAAGTAAATATGACATAACTGGAATATCTTTATGCTAGATATGCCATGTAACATAGCTCTGCAAAGGTTATGATCTACTAGATATATTCATCCTATTTATATGTATGTATCATTTTTGTATTCGAAGTTATGAATATTGGCTATGTACTTGTTAATTTTAAGTAGCCTCAGTGAAGCAGTTGGTCAGCATCCTGAGAAAAGACTATTCTCAGTAAGTGCCCAATCAAGAAACACTTAAGCTAACAATGAACTTGGAGATGCCATTCCACATCTGAGGTTTCCTGGGAATGTTGCCTTGCTAGTAAGGAACTCAGTCATGCATGGATATGTGACTTGCCCATGTGACCTCAAAACTCTATCTTGGAGCTGGATTCTGGATAGGAGAGAGGAGCGGGTTTCCACCCACAAGAAAAAGTCTATTTAAGCCCCTGGAAGACCCCTCCATTTTGTCTTCAGCTGACTCAAGACATAGCCTCTCCACCCCAAAGGATACCTGAAAGAAACTGAAACAAAGGACAGTGTGACAGGGTCAGGCGAGATAGCTATAGGAGAGTAATAGAAGGCAGATGTATTAGCCCCAGGCTAAGTAGGTCCCTTTTCCCTGGGTAAGGTAACAGGGAAGGTTCCAGAACAATCAGGAACCTTCTGGAGACAATTAAGACAGACAGGCTGATTAGAACACCTGCAGCCAATCAAGAAGTTGCTAGAATCAATTAAGGCAGGCTAATCAAGGCACCTGGGTTTTAAAAAGGAGCTCACTTCAGTTTGTGGTGTGTGTGTGCAGAGCTGGGAGCAAGAGGCACTAGGAGCTGAGAGTGAGAACGCAGACTGTTGGAGGACTGAGGTGTACAAGCATTATCAGACACCAGGAAGAAGGTCCTATGGTGAGGATAAAGAAGGTGTTGGGAGGAGGCCATCGGGAAGTAGCCCAGGGAGTTGTAGCTGTTGCACCGATGTTCCAGGAGGCACTCTAGACAGCTGCATTCTACAGGGCCCTGTGCAGGAACCTGGAGTAGAGGGCGGGCTCAGGTTCCCCCAAATCCTCCCAACTCCTCGTCAAACACAGGAGGAATCGACCTGGACTGTGGGTTCAGAAAAACGGCCAAGCTGAGGGCTACCGTGAAGCTCCAAGGTGAGCAAATCCGCCAATAAGCACAAGACCCACCAAGGTAGTGCAGGAACTTTGTCACAGCAATAACCACAGGGGTGTGAGTGATTGCTGGACGCAGACTAGAAGAAGACTAGTCTGTAAAAGAAGCTTACTGGAACATCTCTGATGGTGAGATTTCATCTGTAATCACTTTCCTACGGTAAAAGTCTTAGTTACGTGTTTTACTTTATTTTGCTTGGTAATTCACTTTGTTCTGTCTGTTATTACTTGGAACCACTTAAATCCTACTTTTTGTCTTTAATAAAATCACTTTTTACTTATTAATTAACCCAGAGTATGTATTAATACCTGGAGGAGGGGGGCAAACAGCTATGCATATCTCTCTCAGTGTTATAGAGGGCAAACAATTTATGAGTTTATCCTGTATAAACTTTATACAGGGTAAAACAGATTCATTTGGGGTTTGGAGCCCATTGGGAACTGAGCATCTGAGTGTTGGAGACAGGAACACTTCTTAAGCTGTTTTCAGTTAAGCCTGCAGTTTGTGGGACATAGTTCAGACCTGGGTCTGTGTTTGTAGCAGGCTATTGTGTCTGGCTCAAACAAGGCAAGGTTCTGAAGTCCCAAGCTGCCAGGGAAAACAGGCTCAGAGGTAGTCTCAGCATATTGATTGGCAGTAACAAGGGGGTTTCTGTGATCCAACCCATCACAACTGTAAACAAGAAGCAGGCAGCATTATCTCCTGCAAATGCAAACTTGTTTATCTGAGCGATTGACTGAACAAGAAGTAGGACTGAGTGAACTTGCAGGCTGTAAAATTTTACATTATTTTATTTTTGAATGCGTTCTTTTTTCGTACATAATTCTACATTTGTAAGTACAGCTTTCATGATAAAGAGATTGCACTACAGTACTTGTATTAGGTGAATTGAAAAATACTATTTCTTTTGTTTTTTATAGTGCAAATACTTGTAATCAAAAATAAATATAAAGTGAGCAGTGTACTTTGTATTCTGTGTTGTAATTGAAATCAATATATTTGAAAATGTAGGAAACATCCAAAAATATTTAAATAAATGGTATTCTATTATTGTTTAACAGTGCAATTAATCGTGCAATTAATCACAATTCATTTTTGTAATTGCTTGACAGCCCTAGTTACAGGATTATAAGGCTATACTTCATTTTGTTGTCAGTGGACTTATCACCCATTGATTCACCATTCCATTTCTCAAAAAAAAGAAAAGGAGTCCTTGTGGCACCTTAGAGACTAACAAATTTATTTGAGCATAAGCTTTCGTGAGCTACAGCTCACTTCATCGGATGAATTCAGTGGAAAACACAGTGGGGAGATTTATATACATAGAGAACATGAAACAATGGGTGTTACCATACACACTGTAACGAGAGTGATCAGGTAAGGTGAGCTATTACCAGCAGAAGAGCGGGCGGGGGGGGAGAGAAACCTTTTGTAGTGATAATCAAGGTGGGCCATTTCTAGCAGGTGACAAGAACATTGAGGAACAGTGGGGGGGGGAGGAAATGAACATGTGAAATGAACATTACTTTGTGTAATGACCCATCCACTCCCAGTCTTTATTCAATCCTAAGTTAATTGTATCCAGTTTGCAAATTAATTTCAATTCAGCAGTCTCTCATTTGAGTCTGTTTTTGAAGTTTTTTTTATTGAAGAATTGCAACTTTTAGGTCTGTAATTGAGTGACCAAAGAGATTGAAGTGTTCTCTGACTGGTTTTTGAATGTTATAATTCTTGACTTCTGATTTGTGTCCATTTATTCTTTTACATAGAGACTGTTGCAGCACAAGTAGAGTAGGGACATTAGGGGACGAGAGCTGAGGAAGCGTTGTTCTAAGTCAGCCATAAAAATGTTGGCATACTGTGGGGCCATGCGGGTAATCATAGCAGTGCCATTGATTTGAAGGTATACATTGTCCCCAAATGTGAAATAGTTATGGGTGAGGACAAAGTCACAAAGTTCAGCCACCAGGTTTGCCGTGACATTATCGGGGGTACTGTTCCTGATGGCTTGTAGTCCATCTTTGTGTGGAATGTTGGTTTAGAGGGTTTCTACATCCATAGTGGCTAGGATGGTGTTTTCAGGAAGATCACCGATGGATTGTAGTTTCCTCAGGAAGCCAGTGATGTCTCGAAGATAGCTGGGAGTGCTGGGAGTGTAGGGCCTGAGGAGGGAGTCTACATAGCCAGACAATCCTGCTGTCAGGGTGCCAATGCCTGAAATGATGGGGCATCCAGGATTTCCAGGTTTATGGATCTTGGGTAGCAGATAGAATACCCCAGATCGGGTTTCCAGGGGTGTGTCTGTGCGGATTTGTTCCTGTGTTTTTTCAGGGAATTTCTTGAACAAAAGTTGTAGTTTCTTTTGGTAACCCTCAGTGGGGTCAGAGGTCAATGGCTTGTAGAAAGTGGTGTTGGAGAGCTGTCTAGGAGCCTCTTGTTCATATTCTGACCTATTCATGATGACGACAGCACCTCCTTTGTCAGCCTTTTTGATTATTATGTCAGAGTTGTTTCTGAGGCTGTGGATAGCATTGTGTTCTGCACGGCTGAGGTTATGGGGCAAGGGATGCTGCTTTTCCACAATTTCAGCCCATGCACGTCGGTGGAAGCACTCTATGTAGAAGTCCAGTCTGTTGTTTTGACCTTCAGGAGGAGTCCACCCGGAATCCTTCTTTTTGTAGTGTTGGTAGGAAGGTCTCTGTGGGTTAATATGTTGTTCAGAGGTGTGCTGGAAATATTCCTTGAGTTGGAGATGTCGAAAATAAGATTCTAGGTCAAGTGAAGAAACAGATTGACAGAGCCAGAAGAGTACCCAGAAATTACTTACTAAAGGACAGGTCCAACAAAGAAAATAACAGAACGCCACTAGCCATCACCTTCAGCCCCCAACTAAAACCTCTCCTACGCATCATCAAGGATCTACAACCTATCCTGAAGGATGACCCATCACTCTCACAGATCTTGGGAGACAGGCCAGTCCTTGCTTACAGACAGCCCCCCAACCTGAAGCAAATACTCACCAGCAACCACACACCACAAAACAGAGCCACTAACCCAGGAACCTATCTTTGCAACAAAGCCCTTTGCCAACTGTGTCCACATATCTCTTCAGGGGACACCATCATAGGGCCTAATCACATAAGCCACACTATCAGAGGCTTGTTCACCTGCACATCTACCAATGTGATATATGCCATCATGTGCCAGCAGTGCCCCTCTGCCATGTACATTGGTCAAACTGGACAGTCTCTACATAGAAGACTAAATGGACACAAATCAGATGTCAAGAATTATAACATTCAAAAACCAGTTGGAGAACACTTCAATCTCTTTGGTCACTCGATTACAGACCTAAAAATTGCAATTCTTCAACAAAAAAAGTTCAAAAACAGACTCCAATGAGAGACTGCTGAATTGGAATTAATTTGCAAACTGGATACAATTAACTTGGGCTTGAATAGAGAGTAGGAGTGGATGGGTCATTACACAAAGTAAAACTATTTCCCCACGTTTATTCCCACCCCCCAATGTTCCTCAGATGTTCTTGTCTACTGCTGAAAATGGTCTACCTTGATTATCACTACAAAAGACCCTCCCACCCACACACCCCCCCCCCGCTGGTAATAGCTCACCTTATCTGATCACTCTTGTTACAGTGTGTATAGTAACACACATGTTTCATGTTCTCTGTGTATGTAAAATCTCCCCACTGTATTTTCCACTGAATGCATCCGATGAAGTGAGCTGTAGCTCACGAAAGCTTATGCTCAAATAAATTTGTTAGTCTCTAAGGTGTCACAAGTCCTCCTTTTCTTTTTGCGGATACAGACTAACACGGTTGATACTCTGAAACATTCCATTTCTGAATGTGAGTACAACTGTGTAAATTGTAGTTGTATGCTTCTTTGCTTAACCAATCATTTTTCTCTAAAATACAGATTAGTTCTATCATTCAAAGTGACATCCAGGGTCTTCCACTGAGTTAAATTGTCTGTAACGAACCTAGCAGCTCAAACCAGAAAACTAAGTTTCGTTTATTTCATCCTTAGGTTTATTAATTGGGAATATTTAAACATCAGGATTACACCACATCTCATATCTTCCTAGTACTCTGTCCAGCTACTTGAGCGGGTTGCTGGACCCTGGATTATGCTTTATACACTGGATTCATATTTTAATTCCCTGTAATGGAGGAGGATGGTGTTGTTAAGGCATAGGACTGGGAGTCAGGAGACCTGAATTCCATTCCCTGTTCTGTTACAGACTTCTTGTGTGACCTTGGGCAGTTCACCTAACTTCTCTTTGCCTTAGTTTCCTCATTTGTGAAATGGGGATAATAATATTTTCCTACCTCACATGATTGTAAAGAGGTCAAAGTGCTTTCAGATCCTTCCATGCAATGTGCTATAAAAGTTTAAAGTATTATTATAATGCAGCTCTTAATTTTTTTTTACATCTTTGAGAATCCAGCCTTATTTGCAAGAATACTGCTTTTCAGAATAGCCAGCTTATTTTCAAGACTTTCACCTATGATAGATGAACTTTTCTTCAGAGCAAAAGTATATTTAATCTTTTTGCTCTTCAACCAGAGAGTTTACAGTTTGCCTGTTCCCATATTTTATTTTTAAAAAATCTTAACAATTTCATGAATTAAATAATCATTGTTTTCAAACAAATTTCGTTCCTTAATTTCTGTCAGAAGTAGATCAGCTGTCATGGTGATCTTAGATGGCAGTATATTTGAGTTCAGTTTATTGAAACAGAAATGACAGAATGTCAATTTGCTTTCCTGCCACATGCCATATATAAGACTCAAATAAACAATTGTGCAAGGCCAAACTGAATGTTTTGCAATATCAGACAGATGAGCACTTTTTTTGTTCACAGTAAAAAAAGTCTCTTCTGCAAGCAACTAACACATTCAAACTTATTTATTATTGGTAACTAGTACAAAACATACAGATATGTTTGTGATGTGGGAATTGAACTCAAATGCATCTCAGATAGGGACTACCAAATATTCATTAAATATTTTTCCCATTATTAAATATATTATATATATATATATATATATATTTATATTATATATATTAAATATGGGAACAGTTTTTATCCCTGCTGAGTTGAGCAGGAGTCACACAAGTGACCAAGAAGTGAAAGATGGTTATAACTCATTAGAAATGGCAGAGGCCCCCATAAGCATTTATGTTATACCTGTGAGAATGGGGATTGCTTCTAGAAAGATAAATTATCAGTTCAAGTTTTGAGCTTCTTGGATTTGACACCGGTAGGGTTTTTTACTCACTGGGCACACAGACCAAACCTCTCATACACATCTCCCAATCCCAAACACTCTGTAAATCGGCCACCACTTATTCTTAAAGAGACAGCTCCCATTACCCAAATACCAATTATAAAAATATAGCAGTAAAATAAATATTAGAACATCTAAATTAATTTTGAAATATGTTTTGCAACATAACTGTTCCTACAATTATTCCAGAGCTCTTACCCTCACTTATACAGTAGGGAAAGGCTCTGGAAGTTCCCTGCTGCTGGAGTCTTTCCTGGCTGCGTCCCACCTGCCAGAGTCCTACACTACTGCACGTAGCTACGCACCACAGTGTGGACGCAGCTGACTTTTCATTTTGGCATGTAGCCCCACATATCCTACACTGCTGCCAGTGTAGACCAGGCGTACATGGATCAGCCCACAAAAGGAGACATAACATCCCCATTGCTGGTGGGTTATACTCCTATTTATGTAACAACAGTGGAATGCTGGGCATCAAGATTCTTGGTTTTCGTTCCTGGCTCTGGGGGCAGAGTATGGTCTAGTGGTTAAAGATATCATTGCCATGGTGTATCACATACACCACCACCACCATTTCAGTTGTCTGTGGTGGGAACTGAATCCCCAGATCTCTGAAAGTAAAAACGTGAGCCTCTGAAATTTCAGCCAAAGAACCAGTCCTCTTAACATGCAGCAGCAGTTTTAAACCTCTCTATGGGCACATCTACACAGCAATGAAAGCCCAGCCCAAATAAGGTTTCCTGTGATAAATTCACAAGAGCCTGTGGTGGGATGATCATACTCCAAACTGGATTAAGTAGGGAAGGAGTTAATTCCCTACAAAGGAAACCAGGCAGAGAGCCTTGCCTGCCTGACCCTGCTTGCCAATTAAGGAAAGAATTTCCACCTGGACTCAGACAGTTACTTAATCCAGAGAGGAAGCAGCTTTTACTCATGTTAAGGGGAAAGAAGGAAATGTTCTGTTCCTGCTTGCCTCAGTCTGAAAGGGCAGGATTGAGAAAAGCAGGGGCCTGAATGTCTAGAACAAGGTTACTACAATCCAGTCAGAGAAGTAAATTGCTGAACTGAGATCTCAGATAAGTACTTTGGTTTCCTTTACCTTAATTGCCCTCAGCTGGAGAAGCCTGCAGTCAGATAGGGTGGTGTAAAGGAAGGTCTGCCAACCAGCATAGGGAAGTAGTCTTGAGGGGAAAATATAGCTGTTTGTGGCAGAAGCAGAGGGCCTCTTCTATAGCTAAGGTCAGTGGGCTGGAATGCATAGTGGGGGAGGGTATGGACTCACCGACATCTTGGCGCTGATTCCTAGCAGAGTGGGCATTTCAGCAAACAAGGGCTGAAGAACTACTTGTGAAGAAGATCCTTAGTTTGACTAGAAAGGAATACTACCCTACCAGCAGAGGAAGACATGGGCACATCTGCTGCTGAGGTAAAATTGTGCTGGGCATCATCACTGCGTGATCATCTGAGACTTTAACTTCCCAGATATAGACTGGAAGACCAGTGCTAGTAATAATAATAGGGCTCAGATTTTCCTAGATGCGATAGCTGATGTATTCCTTCATCAAGTAGTTGCTGAACCGACTAGAGGGGATGCCATTTTAGATTTAATTTTGGTGAGTAACGAGGACCTCATAGAAGAAATGGTTGTAGGGGACAATCTTGGCTCAAGTGATCATGAGCTAATTCAGTTCAAACTAAATGGAAGGATTAACAAAAATAAATCTGCAATTAGGGTTTTTGATTTCAAAAGGGCTGACTTTCAAAAATTAAGGAAATTAGTTAGGGAAGTGGATTGGACTGAAGAACTTATGGATCTAAAGGTAGAGGAGGCCTGGGATTACTTTAAATCAAAACTGCAGAAGCTATCGGAAGCCTGTATCCCAAGAAAGGGGAAAAAATTCATAGGAAGGAGTTGTAGACCAAGCTGGATGATCAAGCATCTTAGAGAGGTGATTAAGAAGAAGCAGAAAGCATACAGGGAGTGGAAGATGGGAGGGATCAGCAAGGAAAGCTACCTAATTGAGGTCAGAACATGTAGGGATCAAGTGAGACAGGCTAAAAGTCGAGTAGAGTTGGACCTTGCAAAGGGAATTAAAACCAATAGTAAAAGGTTCTATAGCCATATAAATAAGAAGAAAACTAAGAAGGAAGAAGTGGGGCCGCTAAACACTGAGGATGGAGTGGAGGTTAAAGATAATCTAGGCATGGCCCAATATCTAAACAAATACTTTGCCTCAGTCTTTAATAAGGCTAAAGAGGATCTTGGGGATAATGGTAGCATGACAAATGGGAAGGAGGATATAGAGGTAGATATTACCATATCAGAGGTAGAAGCGAAACTGAAACAGCTTAATGGGACTAAATCGGGGGGCCCAGATAATCTTCATCCAAGAATATTAAAGGAATTGGCACCTGAAATTGCAAGCCCATTAGCAAGAATTTTTAATGAATCTGTAAACTCAGGAATAGTACCGAATGATTGGAGAATTGCTAATATAGTTCCTATTTTTAAGAAAGGAAAAAAAAGTGATCTGGGTAACTACAGGCCAGTTAGTTTGACATCTGTAGTATGCAAGGTCCTGGAAAAAATTTTGAAGGAGAAATTAGTTAAGGACATTGAAGTCAATGGTAAATGGGACAAAATACAACATGGTTTTACAAAAGGTAGATCGTGCCAAACCAACCTAATCTCCTTTTTTGAAAAAGTAACAGATTTTTTAGATAAAGGAAATGCAGTGGATCTAATTTACCTAGATTTCAGTAAGGCATTTGATACCGTGCCACATGGGGAATTATTAGTTAAATTGGAGAAGATGGGGATCAATATGAACATCAAAAGGTGGATAAGGAATTGGTTAAAGGGGAGACTGCAACGGGTCCTACTGAAAGGCGAACTGTCAGGTTGGAGGAAGGTTACCAGTGGAGTTCCTCAGGGATCGGTTTTGGGACCAATCTTATTTAATCTTTTTATTACTGACCTTGGCACAAAAAGTGGGAGTGTGCTAATAAAGTTTGCAGATGATACAAAGCTGGGAGGTATTGCCAATTCGGAGAAGGATCGGGATATTATACAGGAGGATCTGGATGACCTTGTAAACTGGAGTAATAGTAATAGGATGAAATTTAATAGTGAGAAGTGTAAGGTTATGCACTTAGGGATTAATAACAAGAATTTTAGCTATAAGTTGAAAGAAAAGGAGTACTTGTGGCACCTTAGAGACTAACAAATTTATTAGAGCATAAGCTTTCGTGAGCTACAGCTCACTTCATCGGATGCATTACGAAAGCTTATGCTCTAATAAATTTGTTAGTCTCTAAGGTGCCACAAGTACTCCTTTTCTTTTTGCGAATACAGACTAACACGGCTGCTACTCTGAAAGCTATAAGTTGGGGCACGCATCAATTAGAAGTAACGGAAGAGGAGAAGGACCTTGGAGTATTGGTTGATCATAGGATGACTATGAGCTGCCAATGTGATATGGCTGTGAAAAAAGCTAATGCGGTTTTGGGATGCATCAGGAGAGGCATTTCCAGTAGGGATAAGGAGGTTTTAGTACCGTTATACAAGGCACTGGTGAGACCTCACCTAGAATACTGTGTGCAGTTCTGGTCTCCCATGTTTAAAAAGGATGAATTCAAACTGGAGCAGGTACAGAGAAGGGCTACTAGGATGATCCGAGGAATGGAAAACTTGCCTTATGAAAGGAGACTTAAGGAGCTTGGCTTGTTTAGCCTAACTAAAAGAAGGTTGAGGGGAGATATGATTGCTCTCTATAAATATATCAGAGGGATAAATACAGGAGAGGGAGAGGAATTATTTCAGCTCAGCACCAATGTGGACACAAGAACAAATGGGTATAAACTGGCCACCAGGAAGTTTAGACTTGAAATCAGACGAAGGTTTTTAACCATCAGAGGAGTGAAGTTTTGGAATAGCCTTCCAAGGGAAGCAGTGGGGGCAAAAGATCTATCTGGCTTTAAGATTCTACTCGATAAGTTTATGGAGGAGATGGTATGATGGGATAATGGGATTTTGGTAAGTAATTGATCTTTAAATATTCAGGGTAAATAGGCCAAATCCCCTGAGATGGGATATTAGATGGATGGGATCTGAGTTACTATAGAAAATTCTTTCCTGGGTATCTGGCTGGTGAATCTTGCCCATATGCTCAGGGTTTAGCTGATTGCCATATTTGGGGTCGGGAAGGAATTTTCCTCCAGGGCAGATTGGAGAGGCCCTGGAGGTTTTTCACCTTCCTCTGTAGCATGGGGCATGGTTGACTTGAGGGAGGCTTCTCTGCTCCTTGAAGTCTTTGAACCATGATTTAAGGACTTCAATAGCTCAGACATGGGTGAGGTTTTTCATAGGAGTGGGTGGGTGAGATTCTGTGGCCTGCGCTGTGCAGGAGGTCGGACTAGATGATCAGAATGGTCCCTTCTGACCTTAGTATCTATGAATCTATGAATCTATATAAACACAAAGAAATAATCTCTGCCCAGGAGGTTGTGCATTCTAGTGGAGGGCTGTTTTTAAAATGCATATCATGTTAAAATGCATCTACTCTAAGGGGCTGGACCACCAGGTAGGATTAGGCCCTAAATGTGCATGATTATTATGGCTGTTTTGGAAGTGAGAAGGCTGCAAGGAGTGGATCCAGGGAGCAGCTAGACTCTGCTGTATGCTCCTATTGGGACAAGGTGGATTGTTGTGAACCTAGGGACTTTGATGGATTGGTATAACCTATGATTTTTTACATGACCATTTTATCTATCTGGAAGCTATTGCTGATAGAAATATATAAATATTTATAAATATATATAAATATTGCTGATGGAAACAGCTATAACTTTCCTCTCTGCTCTTTCTTATCTCCCAATCTTTAATATAAAACTCAGAGAATGACAGAGCAGAACTGAAGGCAGAGTTTGATCCATTATCCTTCATTGCTTTCTACAAAGTACAAATAAAGACATTATAATTCAAGGAAATTGGGTTTTGGGGTAAGACTAGTGTCCATTTATAGAACTGACATCTGAAAAGAGACTTTCACAAACTGTGCCACTGATTTGATCAGAAAATGTGGTGATCAATTATCTGACTGCAAAAATGATTCATCAATTTGTCTGCTTGCCAGTACATGTGGCTTATTTTTAAGATAAATATATGCAGTGCAGGTAATGACTTCTATAACTAAGGTTGCCTGATGGCTTCCATTGTAAGAGCCTGTTTCCAGTTTGCTAAATGTAACTACTTGGGCTGACACTTTCTATGTCAGGTGTGTGCCTAATGCTGAATTCTTTGGGAAGTTTCATTTAAAACAGTTCAGCTGCTTCCAAGAAGGAGCTTAAGGGGGGGAATAGTTTTTGTTTTTCATGTTAATCAAATTTGTACAGCAATTTTGTTGAGATGCTCTAGTACTGCCATACTTTGGAGCAGGGACTTGAAATTTGGTAGAGAGATCATGCTGATGTCGGATGCGCTTTTTGCTGTCCCTGTGTGTGTAAAAAAGTACCTAAATTTGGTTAGTTGCCACTGGAAAGAATTTGATTCTGCTTTTCTGATTCTGGTCAAGTCTCATCAAACAAAATTTTCACAAGTGGCCACTACGTGTTGCTCACCCTCTGGGTACCCAGGTTGAGACACCTGAGGTCTGATTTGCAGGAGTGCTGAACAGTTGCAACAGAGGTGAATAGGGGCTCTGCACTGAACATATAAAGTCCTATAAAATCTTAAGTTCTCTGAAAAATTATACTGTAGGCTTCTCATATTAGACAATCAAAAGTAGCTGATACTTTTGAATTCTGTGGGGAAATGCCCTCTTTCAAGATGGCTGCCATCTCCCACTAATGTCAGTGGGTCTGAGTGTCTCACCTCCTAACCACACAGGAGGCTTCCATTTTCCCTGATGTAGGGGAATGTGGGTGTGGGGAGGAAGCAAGACAGATGGTAATGGAGAGGGTTGTTTGGGGTCAGAAGGGAGAATATGGTGATTGGGAGCTTGAGGAATCTAGCTAGTATGTTCTGGCTGCTCTGTGTGCTGCTCCAGGGTGATATAAAGCAACAAGAAGGTATTGAAGAATCTGGTCCTAAAAGTAAGGTTTCATATGGAATAAAAGAAGAGATCAATACACTATCTTCAGATCACTGGAGAAATATCACCTAGTATTCTCTGAGGTTTTTATTTAGTTCTCACGTATGAAACATTTTAATTAAACCAACTCCCAGACAAAAGCTCTTAAGCAGGAGCTAAGACTGAATACATAGCATTGATATAAGAGTAAAAACATCACAGGGATGTTGTAACTATCCCCAAAACAAATATTGAACTGTAGGATATTTAGAGTTTAAGTACCTCCCAGAAAGGATATTATGTGAGCCAAAATCTGCTCTCCATTACAATGTAAATCAGGAGCAACTTCACTGAAATTAGTTAATTTTTTTCTAGATTTATACCCAATATTACTAAAATCATATTGTGTGCATGCAAGTCCTCCACTGGCAATGCAGTCAATAGTGCATGTATACTCTGAAATTTGAACTGTTAATAGCCAGGCAAGTGATTATTTGAGGCAAACTAAAAACATATAAGTTACAAACTACTAATAAAAATTGCATCATGGAGCTAAGAGATGCCATAATATTGAGTGAGTGAGAGAAAGAGAAATGAATGAACCAAAAGCCCATTAATAGGCTGCCAGTTTCTGCTTTCAATAGATGCTAAGCAATAACTGATAAAGGTAGAGCTATAGCTATATATTCTCCAACTCATTTAGTACAACATATAAAAATGTAACTTGAAAAACTGAATAGTTTTCTTGTGGACACAGTGCTAATTCATCTTCATCTGCGCAAGACACATTTTTTCCAGATTCATACCCACTGGTTTATTGCTGTTCTTCTTAACAAGGTATGTTCATCTGATTTTTGTTGGCTTCCAATATATAATTCAATGCAAATAACTGTTAAAAGTTTTCTTTTCTCCCAAGGAGGCACAATGAATCACTTAAACTCAGGAAATGTCACACAACTCTAACTCTGCTCCCTTTAGTGCATGCATTTTGATATCAACTTTAATTACATGATTTTAAGCTAGATTTTCCATACTTCTCCTACCTCACTCAGCACACTGTTTGGTTGGTACTTAATGAATGAGGAAACTGTTAATTTTTTTTTATCCTCACTGTTCAATGAATGAACTTTCTTCATTCATTCCAGGCCTTGCAAATTGCACACTGATTGAGCCAGGAATCCAAGCCCACCTCATTCACCACAACCCTGTCTCATACTGCACATGTTCATCCAAACTCGCTGAGGGTCTAAGTGTACTCTCACTTGTACTGATGTAATTTAAGATTTAGTCTATTGGAGTTACCATGGTAACTGCAAATAAAATTGGCTAAAAGAAGGCATAGATCTGAAGAATCACCTGTTTCACTATGTCTATACTTGGTTCATGCACTGAATACTGTCCAGCCTGCACAAAGAATGAAGCAAAGTTCTTGTGGAGAATTGCATAAAATCACAGGATTAAATACTAAAATGCATGTGTACAACAAGGGAACAGAATTAAGATTGTCTGACCAACCTTAACTCTGTCATTTCCATACTGCTACAGTAGCCAACTGAAGCAGTTTGTAGGTGATGCTGGAGATTCTAGGTGCGCTGGGGAAGTTTTGCTTAGCTACCCATGACTTGGATATCTTTGGGGAAAGGCTTAGGAACTGTGTTCATCTGAAAGCTAATTGTCCAGTTCTCTACAGTCTTATACTTTGAAGGCAAGATCTCTTCGGTAGATGTACCTTGTCACTGAAACTCCCTCCTAATGAATGCATCTAAATCTGACTCTGGCCACATTCAGAAATCATCCTACAATCTATATGTCTCAAAGTGTTTTTTTTATTTTTATTTTTTGCTTAATGACTAATTCATAACCACTAACTTGTCTATTGTCAGTGTTTTCCTCTGTCTTTCAACATAGTCTAGATAATACTTAGTCCTCCCACGATTGCAGGGGACTACACTAAATGACCTCTTGAGGTCCCGTCCAGTCCTACCTATGACTGTGGTGCTGAGGGATGTGTATTAGCTCCTTATGCTTGAGAAATGTTTGTCTTTCTAATTTAAGACATGTAGAGTATACTTAGGTTCTAGGGTATAGGAGCCATAAAATGGTCTTAAAAATTCTAGTGAACTATCCTATCACACGGTTCCTTGCCATTGCTAGCTAACTTTTTTAAATTAGTAATGTTTTTCTTCAACAATTGGTATTCATGTAATAAACTACTTTGTCTGCAGTGTTGTTGCAGCTATGTTGGTCTCATAGACCAGGTGGATGGGGCAATCTATTTTATTGGACCAACTTGTGGTTAGTGAAAGAGGCAAGCTTTGGCACTTACACAGAACTGTTCCTCAGGTCTGGGAAAGTTACTCGGTGTCACAGTTTGAAACAGATTGCTTCCATTTTGTATTTAACTGTGACACTGAATACCTTTTTCAGAACTGAAGAAGTTTGTGTAAGCTTCAAAGCTTGCCTCTTTCACCAACTGCAAGTTGGTCCAATAAAATAGAATTTCTCACCCCACCCACCTTGTCTCTAAGCAATTACTTTCTTTGGTATGTCTTTGCTGCTAATATCTTACCAGAACAATAAATACAAATCACTTCCCTGTGTCCTCATGTTAGTCTTCATTTATACCTGCATTGCAACTCTGACTTCAGTTTGGCACATTTGCACAGCTGTGGAAGAAAGCCACCAATGGCTGAACAGATTCAAGAACGGTCTCTCCGGATAAGAGGGTGTAGCTGATGAGGTTGAACTCTCATCATTCTGCAGATACCAAACCTTCCCCAGAGGGAGAAGAAAATCAAATTTCCTGCCCCCTAAGCAGCTTTTCCCATGTGTTTTAGTCATAGACTATAAAATGCAGAAGTACAAGAAACACTATTAGTTTCTAGAACAATGACCACAGGCTAGTCTATCTTGTGCGTGTTGCAGTGAGGGGGAAGTGGGGAATTCTATTAACATATGCTGCAGTATATTTTCTTATGTTCTGATGCTATAATCCTCCCAATACTTGAGAAAATAGATGAGATGCTTACAAAGGAACTTGATCTGCAAGAATTAGGAGACCTTGAGATAATTACAAGGAGCTTTTTCATCATTCAAAATAAGATGGGGAACTTGGCATTTATTTTACTGATGAATGTCGTGCAGAAAATGTCATGCATTCAAAAATGGCATCTGTACAACTTGTGTACTTAAAAACTAATCACGATCCCCTATTGAATTAGAGTTCATGAATATGCATAGGGTACTGTATCTGTCTTCAGGTAAAGTAGGGCAGCCATCAAGAACTGCATGTGATTGACTGTGAGCTTTTCAAATTCTGCATATTCCACAGCCTACAAAGTCTCCTTTCAGTTGATTGCTAGAAGTGCAGCAGTATTTGAAAAGTAAGGTTCAGCTTTTAATTAAAATCTGGAAAAAAAGATATTTGAATATAAGCTAACCTAAATTTCAGTTCATCTGTTTTCTTCCTAACGCTTGATATACTTATGAATGTTACCTTCTTTGAAATTGAGCTTCCTTTGTTTGTGTAATAAGAACCCCTAATCCTCTCTTCAGTTGCTCAATAAGTTTTATAGGAAGTGGGATGAGATGATTTATTGGGTAAAGAGTAATGCCAAAGGATTTTTACCTCTGGTATCTGGGGCCATATTTACAAATCTTGCACCCCTCATTTTTTTTTCTTGCAATTTAAGTGATCTTTATCAGATATCACAAAAAGAAAAGGAGTACCCGTGGCACCTTAAAGACTAACAAATTTATTAGAGCATAAGCTTTCGTGAGCTACAGCTCACTTCATCGTGAGCTGTAGCTCACGAAAGCTTATGCTCTAATAAATTTGTTAGTCTCTAAGGTGCCACGGGTACTCCTTTTCTTTTTGCGAATACAGACTAACACGGCTGCTACTCTGAAACTTATCAGATATGTTCTTCTGTGATTTGCACACAGCTTGCTATAGTGGACAGTTGATACATTTGGTGGACCTATGAAGTTGCCAGTGCTTTCCCTACAGCTAACTCTAATCCAGTATTTGCAGGCCCTGGTATTTGAGAGCCAAATTCACCAGCATTTTGATATTTGTATCAAAAGATCATTTGTCATCACATACTTAGTAACCTGTGACATAAGATGGATTTTTAAAATGGAAAAATACATTGTGTGTCTGTTCTCATTTTTCATCTGATCAGTTTATATATATATATAGGTTTTCATCAAGCTTGATGTTTCTTTCAAAATAAGAAACGTGACTGAAATCAATTAGTATAAAAATGTTTGGATTTCTGTTCATTTATTTGTACTGAAGTCTACAATACCTAGACATATTCATAGGAATGTAGGTTTCAACATACCAGAACAGATCATTGGTTTAGCTACTCCAATATCCTGCCTTTGGGAATGACCTTCAATTACTCTTTCAAAGTAGGGTAAAAATGTCCTATTTTCACTCTTGATCAAGCTTATTTGTGTGGAAATAGATACTCAAATCCTAGCCCTACAACTGATCAATTTATACCCTAAAGCACAAAGGGCACAAGTAATCCTAAATTTGATTATTCTCACCCCCCCACACACACACACTGTCTCTCTTTAATCTTCCTTTGGTACTTTGAGCCAAAGGTGTTCTGAAGTCAATGCAAAAAATTAGATTTCTTTGGCAAAAGGTTTTAGGGGATTACCTCTCTCCTTTTTTTAATAATAATTAATAATTGCATAGGTTGCAGCAACAGGAACTGTAAAATTCTAGAGCACAGAATTTAATTTCTCCACATATTTATCCGGATACTTTCCTTGGAAGCTACATCCCTACTATTACTGCCTTAACTCATAACTAATAGAGGTCATACTCTGAGTTAATAGCCTGCAGCTCAACGTTCATTAAGCCATTCATTGATCATTGAAACATCCTGAAAGGGCTTTGTGTTGAAGTTTTAATAGCTGTAATATATGAAGGCTTGGTGTACTAAAATACTAATAATGTTCTTTCAAGATGGCCAGAAAGTATTTGCATATAGCAGTTGACATGAATCTCAACTACCAGTTTATTTCTCTTGTCTTGAAGTTATCATGCTAGAATTTGCGCACTTTTTAAAATCAGGCCAGGAGACAGCATTTGGATGAGTAATGTTTTCAAGCTGAGGAATTTCCTCAGTTCAGGAGGTGTGAATGGTTAGAAATGCATTCAAAACAATGAATTGCAGAAGACTGGATGTCTTCACACTCAAGTTTCATTTTGGACACTTTTTTTTTAATAAGGCCTAGTTTCCACATGGGGTTTTTCTTAGGCAATGTTTTTTTCTGTGTCTGATTAAAGGGAGGTTTCTAAAAATGCATCTTGGTTTATAGTACTTCTAAACAGTGGCACTGTAGGCGCTAGATTCACAAACACACAGACACTGTGGCCTTGCAGTGTTGAGCATCACCACCCCTAACTTTAGTGCTTAGAAAATCACTGAGCATGAAAGCCTGAGTTCAGCACTTAGGTGCCCTATAAAAAGAATGGAGAGAGATAGATAGGTATCTCAGAAAGGGATTCACAAAAGCCAGCATGCTAGTGTAAACAGGGGAATGGTCCCACTATTGTGGGGAACTTTCCTGGCTTATACACTCTCCCGGTGAAATGGGCTAGCGATAGGATCGGAGTCCTCGCTCCCATTTCCTTTACCGAGAGACCTGCCTGACCTCAAGGGCTCCCCTTCCACTGTCCTGTGCAGTAGAGTCCTTGTAATCCCAACAAGCCTGGGCCCGGATTCCTGGGGGAATCAGCCCCCAACTTTGTTGTGCTCACTTAGGGCAGGGACTAAGGTGTCCCCACTCTGGGGTGCTCTCTCTGCACTGGATGCTTCCCTGACCCACTGATGGTTACATACAGTTCAAAGCACATACAACTTATTAAACAGCAATCAATTAAAAAAAATATAAGGGAAAAAATGGGAAAGGTTAAAGGAAAACACATAACCCCGCTCTGTTGCATGGGGACATCATAACCAGCGTTTCTGGAATGTAAGGGAAGTTCACATCTGTTCCTCACACATCCCAGGCCTCCTTCTCAGACCCTGGCTGTGCTGCAGGGATGCTGCAGGTCAGACATTTGCTCCGGCAGTGGCTGTACGCTCCCAGGCTCTAGGTGCAGGATCCTTCTTCCCTGCATCATCCCCACCCCGTTGGGGTTACAATCCCCCTCCAAGTCTGGCCTGCCAGGCATCTTGGCTGGGGGTGTCTCTCTGTGCTGGGCCTGCTCAGTACTGGATTTACCATGGGCTCGGGCCCACGGTCCAAAGGGGCCCCGGCCCAGCCTGCTCTTCTCCACCTGCCCCCATGGGGGCAGAAGTTTAGTGCTGCCAGCTCCTGCTGCAGCAAGGCAGGCTCTGCTGGCAGCCAAGCTCCTCCCCAACCTCTTTCTCCAGCATGCTATGTTCCCTCTCCTCCCCTCCCCCTCTCCCTGCTGCCGATCAGCTCTTTGCCAGCAGGAGGGAGGGGGAAGAGCGGAGCCTCAGCCGCTCGGGGGAGGAGGAAGAGAAGAGGAGGGGGTGGGGCCTTGGGGAAGCGGCTGGAATCAGGGCATACCCCCATGACCCCAGCGCACACCTCCTGCCCACCCTGACCCTTGCACCCTCACACCTTCCCTGCCCTGACTCCTGCACCTGCACACATACCCAGCCCCCACGCTTCATAACCTGACTCCTGAACCCCCCCCCACATTCCCACCCCCATCCTGAGCACCAAACTGGAGCTCCTGCACCCCCCCCATTCCCACCTGTACCCCTCACACCAAACAGGAGCTGCCCCAGGTAAGTGCTCCACACCCCAACCTCCTGCCCCAACCCTGAGCCCCCTAGCTCCTGACCAGACCCCACACCCCAATGTTTTTTACAATATTTGGAAAGATCATTAAGTGGTCCGGCGAGACCCTCCGATTTTCAAGTGGTCTGTGGAAAAATAAGTTAGACTACAAGAACAATCAAGGTACCTCTCTTTATTTTCATTTACTTGCTATTACTTACAGGAGGAGGATGGGGAAAAAAAAAGAATGAAAAATGGGGGCAGGGGGAGATAAGAGAGTTTCTTTTTCTTGGCTTGGTCCCAAGGAGGGGCTCCAGAAATGAAGCTGAGCACGGGACCGGGGGGGCCCCACTAACTCTAAATCCACCATGGGCTGTTATGTCACCTGGACTGAGGATACTGTGTCTGGTATGCTATACAAAGCACATGGAATCTTTTATTAGAGAGAAGGCAAATACACCATATTTATTGAGAATACAACATTTAGTATATGCTTTTCAATCATACACATCATGAACACAGTCCTGCCAGTTGATGTTTTTATAGTTACCAGTCTGTTGTAGCTTGAGTCAATCTAATGGCTAGTTAGATTGAACATGAGTGAGGAGCTGGTTTCCGTTTGTCGCGGTCCAATGCTCCAAAGTTTTGGCAGGACTGAACCCAGAGTTTCATGGAAAAACACCCCAGCTTTATACTTGTAAATTCCCATTTGAGTCCATGCATTTTGCACTGTCATCCTGTAATCATTAGTCCTTAAATGGTGATAATCTTGGGGTTTTCCGCTGTTATCATTTGATGGTTATTGTCAGGCTTCCCATCGTTATCTCATATTTGTTGTCTTGCCTTCGGGGGTGGTTGCCTCATCTCTGAGGCTGTCAATGCTGCTAACATGTTTAGCATTGGATACAATGGATGTTTTCTGATTGTCTCCTGGTGTTTCCAAGTCTCTCTCTCTCTTTTTTTTTTTTTTTCCTTGACCATCTGAACATTTGTGATGGCTTTCACACCTTATCTTTTCCTGATGCATGCATTCCTCATTCACACGAACAATTTCTCGCAGAGAAGACAGCAGTATTTTATATTCAGCAGAATACATTGTAAATTAAACTTCACTAAATCTTTTGTGGTCAAAACAGTTTACATTGTGGCTCAGGCCTTTAACATTTCTTTAATCTAATTAACATAGACACAATACAAGATCCTGTCTTTTACTCACTAAATCTTAAACCAAAGAAATGACTAAAGGGAAGTTTATAATGCATATAGGAAACAAGATCCCAGTCTCAGACAGTCATTCCTTTCTGTTTTTTAAAAAAGGGTGGCTGGCAGAATTAATTCAAAGTTTATATCAATTTTTTATAGTACAATTATAAAATCCTGTCCCTTCATGTCAGCTGATCCCCACAGTCTCCAACCTATCTGGGCAGTACAGCAGACATGGCCCTGCCCATTAGCTCCTCTCCACTCCCTAGCCCACCCACCCCTTGCTCCCCACAGCTTAAGGCTGTTCAAATCTCTTCTCCCTGTCAGGCAAAGGGGGATTTGTAAAGCTGGGGTCTCCACATCTCAGGTGAGTACCCTAACCACTGGACTAAAAGTATTAGGGGGCTCCTCCTCATCCCAACGTTCTGTGTAAGATTCTCCATAACAGCCTGGTAGACAAGTTCTGAGCATGCTTACTGGATTGGGCCCTACGGGTGTGTTAGGCTTTCTTCTGCCTAATCTTCCCCTGATTCCTGCAGCACTCTTAGGTTTGGGTGTCTGGATGCCTGGTCTGGGGCTACAGTGCATGTGCTCAGAGGCAGAAACATAAGCAAAAATAGCAGTTAGGTTCCAAAGTCTTTAACTCTTAAGAACTCCTGTGAAATATTTTCAGACAATTGAATGATCTTTGCCATGCTTGGGTAAATGTCCAAAAACACATTTTTCCCAAACCTGTTAAACTGTTATATGCTGTCTGCATTTTCTTTCACATCAGAGCTAATAGCCAAATAGCAGTGTGCATCTTGGTGCTCAGATATCAGTGGGTAGGGGACAATATATGAACCTCAGTGGAATAAAATAACTGTCATCTTCTACCCAGCTTGCTCCTTTTGCCAAGTTAATTCAGTATTCCCACAATCCGTTGCTTGTGACTTAAAATTCACTATCATGCAAGCAAATGTGCTATGACAGCCACTTAACAGGAGCATTACTGTGTAAGTCATGGAGGGTGGGATGTGAGGAACATGAATGATTAAAGCTGCCAAATAAAAATGATTGTAAAGGAAATGGAGGAGGAAAAATGTATGATAAAATATGGTACAAGGTTTGTCTGGTTCAGTATGAGTGGCCCTCAAATGCCCATGAAGTTATGCTTGTCTTTATTATTTGATTCTTCTCAGAAATAGTTATAGGTTTTGATCCTGTGAAATCACATCTGTAAGAGTACTTCCCTTTTGAGTTCAATCGTGCATCATTACTTACAGAAGTGATTGCAAGATTGGCACCTTAGTGTAAAAGTTTGAGTTTTGGAAGCTTAGCATGATGTTTTAGGGGCTGTTTCTGCCAACAGTTAATAATAAATGTACTGCTGATTATCACTTATGGTGAGTAACCTCACTTAAATTGATGGGATAGGCATAGAATCAGACCCTAGTACAGGTCTTTATCATATGACTAATCCCAGTGAAGTAGTCACTCACATCAGTAAGCACTATGTTAGAGCATGATCCAAAGTCCAATGAAGTCAATCAGTTGACTTCAATGGTCTTGAGATTATACCTATATACAGTGTTCAGAGACTGGGCCTCTCAAGGGAAATCCTTCATTTTGTCATAGTTTTAGTTAAAACACAAGTGAACTACAGTGGGAATTTTAAATTCACATCTAAAATTCCTGGATGCCCATTGTTATAATCTAGGAAATCTTTACTAAGATTATAGTGGCCCAATCCTGCCATTTTTGTCCTGGGTAGTCTTTTATTCTGGAAGTATTCACATTTCACAAACTCCAAGGTTAGAAAGTCAAGATTTGAAATAATCTGAGTGGTCCTGCTGACTTGGGTTGGGACTATTGGCAGAGTAAGGTACTACTCAGTATGAGTAGGTGTATCAGAATCTGTCCCAATATAATCAACAACCAGTCTAATACCATTGAAAAATCTACTTCAAGACAAGATTGCTATCAAGCTATTACGTGGTAGAAACAATGAGTCAAACTAGCAGTTCAATGGAGAGTAGAGGGAGAGAGTATTAGGATAAAAGTACCTTGTGTCCAGGGTTACAAAGGATGACTGCCTTTTTTTTTCCCCCAATAAAGCTATGTAAAACAATATCCTTATACAGGAATAAGAACAGCAGATGGCACATGGATAACATGTTCAGACCAATTTATGGGAAATATGGAGTGTTGTCTATAGTTCAGTAGTAATTGTTTAAAAAAACTAGTCATACCCCGTATCCTACTGACCAATTTTCCTTATTTTATAGTCATGCAATGTTGATTGGTGGCTTAACTCTAGGATTTCTGATTTTTAAGGTTTGCTATCCATGTCTTCCTTTCAGCAGTCTTTATGCTTTGTTTTAGAAAATGTACTGATGGCAGTAATGTCTGGGCAAGTAAGTGTCTAAAGCAATATTGCTTTTATTTTACATACTGATGCCACTCCAGCATGTGGTTCTAAGTGAAATAAATGGAGAAACTATAAGAGACAATTCAGCCCATCAAGGCATATTCCTTTCTCTGTTTCCAGCTGAGATATCATCTAATTGTTTCCTAAATTACTCCACTGGCCTCAGTAACCTTGCCAGGTGGCTACTTCCAAATGTGTGTTCATATTTTTTTTAAAAAAAAGTGCTTCCTGAAGACTGCTCAGAATTTTTCTGTAATTTTGTGTTTATGCCTCTGATACTTTTTGCATAAAACAGGAAATAATTAGCTGGGCTCACATACAGGGTTTGAGTCTCTTCTCGCTCACACCAGTTCTATGCTGTAGCAACTGCATCGACTACAGTCACTGGTTTAAGAATTAGGCCCACAATATTTAGGTGAATGTTGAGGTGTACTGGATCTCAATGAAATCATCTCAAGGGGGACTAGATGGTTCTGGTAGTGACTTATAAAAGTCATACCTCCAAATTGCTAGCGTTTCAGGATTGTTGGCCCTGTGCCTCTACACAATTCTAAGAAAACACAAAAAACCTGTATCACTGCACAGGGGAGCTACAATTCAAGTCCTTGCAGTCCCTGAGAACAAAGCATCATGATTAGGAGCAGTGCTCTCTTCCCAAAAGAGGAAATAGGATGTGGGCAATATAATGGCCCCTTTACTGAGCCTGTAGAACTGAAGCAATGCTGCATGCTTCCCAGTGTTCACTATCAGAGTGGCAAAGCTCTAGTGCACAACTCTCAATGTCCCCAGAGAAGTTCTGGCAGTCTAGTCTGGACTGCTACCAGGATTTCCTCTGCTCTGCAGTTATGAGGCCCTCCTCCATTTTAATGTGTCTCAAGTTGTGCATCCAAATTTAGCAGTCATTTAAAACTGTGGGTTTAGAGCCTGAATTAAAGTCCATTAAGTAAATGGAAAGACTCAACTGACTTCAGTGGGCTTTGGATCAGACCTCCATAGTCTTCTCTCCTGAAGAAAGTTGGCTGGGAATGTGCAAGCTGGATGAGCCAATTAGTCCGGCAGTGGATGAGTATAAGAAGGACATAGGAAGGACGTACCGAAGGGTGGAGGAAGAGGGAGTAACCAGGACTAGTTGAGGCCCCAGAGTGTGCAGAAATCTCAAGGAAGGGTTCCTCTCTGGCCCTACAGCAAAAGGCTAAAGGTAGAGAAGCACTGTATATAAGATAGGAACGTAATTAAAGCAGATGTTGTCTCACACTGGACAGAGTCTGAGTGGTTTCTGGGGCATCAGAAGACAGGAACAGAGCACACCCCATTACAGGGCCAATATAATATGTTAGCAAGTGTTTTAGCTTTGTGCTGCTGCTCCACTGAGGAGTGTTAGAAAGAGCCAAAGCTCTCATCCTTGACTAATTGAGAAATCCACATGATGACCATTCTCAGCCAGTTCTTTGAAATTATAACTTTTTCCCCCAATTTCCGAGTCTGATGTATCCCAGTTAGATGCTTTTTGCATGATGGTGAGGATGAAATTAGTACCACGTAGCTAGAATAGCCCTGAACCCTTCGCACAGCCACTGCTGTAGGCACCTTATTTTTCTCCATCAGACAAAAGAGGAATCAAGCAGACCTGCGGAGGACTTGGATGCATTAATACCTGTTCTGTTTTCAGCCACATGGGGAAGGGGTGTTAGCATGCTGGAACCAATTTGATGCATATGAAAGGATAAAAGCATAACAGTAAGCTTGTCGGGCTGCCCCGCTCCTGCCGTCTAGTAATAGGGAGCTGACATTCTTTAAGTAATAGTTATGAGTGTTGACCAGGGTCCTACAGATCGGCTCTACTAGTGTTAAACTTCGAATATGGAGGCGCCTGGGCAGAACATTCATTTTTATTGATTAACCATTCCTTTCAGGGTCTGGGAGAGAGGATATCTCCTGTTTGTGTCACAAATTTAGATCCTGTACTCTCTCCAGTAACAGTAATTAATCTTCACTCCTTGGTTAATGTTTCTTGGTACCTTTATACCTTAAATGCATCAATTTGCCAATGGAAATTCCATTGAGAAAAATCCCCATTCCGTGACAACTCAGAGACTTCTAGTAGTTGTGATTTATCCCAATTTATTTTGTAACCAGATACTGTTCCAAATGCTTGAATTAGCAACAGGAAGTCTGGAATAGTGCTTTCTGGTTTGGATATATACAAAAGGTGTCCCCTGCCTATAACATCAATTTATCCTCAGTAGAATCAATTATGCCTCAGATATCCGGATTGAATCTATAAAGTTATTGCCAGGGGCTCAAGAACCAAATCAGAAGTAATGGAGACAGTAGGCGCTTTTGCTTACACTATCAAAAGCTTTTTCTGTAACTAAAGCTAATATGACTTATGGCTTGGGGGCATCGTATTTCAGTGCTATAATATCAATAACTTGTTGAAGGTTATCAGGGCCATGACAGCCTCAGACAGACCAGACTTGATTTTGGTTTATTATAGAATCCAAAACTTCCAGTCTCATCACCAGAACTCTTGCCAATATTTTGACATTGCTATTTATGTTCCAATTACAGGCCAATTTCACTTACTGTGTGGCATCTCTTATTGGTTTATGAATAACTAATCTTAGAGTTTCTCTCCATGTAGGGGAAAGAGTGCCCTTTAGGAGTACCTCAGCCCTGGTCTACACTACAAACTTATGTCAGTATAACTATGTTGCTCAGGGGTGTGGAAAATCCATACCCCTGAGTGACACAGTTAAACCAATATAAAGTGTTGACAGGAGGGCTTCCTGGACCTCGATTATCACACACAATGACCACTTGCTTTGAAATTAGCATTTTCTGCTAAAGTCCTTAGTCTTTCATTAGTATTTCACAAGATTTCCTTGATGGGTAATTTAGTTAGTGGGTATACACAAATGTAAATTTTCGCTGCTATATTATAATGGGAATAGATCAGCAAGAACAACCAAATAATGACCCATGAGTGTAGGTGAAAGCAATTGTTAACATATAAATATATATTCAAATGTTTAAACTTCATGAAAACTAACACAAGTGAATTGGCCTTGACCCTGATCTGATCTGGTTTACCAGCATCTCAGAAGTGGCTACAGATTTCAGTAGGGAAGCCATCTGCCCTGGGGGCTTTTTCCCACTTTAATATTCTTAATTGCCTCATTTAACTCACCCTTGGTATAGGCACATCAAGGTTTCTACACTGGACTGCAGTTATTTGTGGTACTACAATATTTTTGAAAATTTGTGGGTTTTGGAACAGAATCACTTCCTCGTCAACCCTGGAAATGCCCTAAAATATTTGAGCCTTGCTCTTCTGAGGGCTGATCTTTGTTCATCTACACCTCTTGCAAAATCTTGAAAAATCATTATTTTCTGGCATCCCCAAAAAACAGTTCTTTGTCCATGAGCTAGCTGCATTATTTTTTTATGATAAATCTGAGAAATTTGGTAATCAGTGCATGAAATTTGACATGTGAAGTTGATTTAGAAGCCAGGGATCTATTTGCTCTCTCTAAATCAAGTTCAAATAATCAGGCAGGCTACACACTTCTGGAAGGAGCTGGGGAACAAGTTTCTAGGGAATTGGCTTTCTCTGTTCCTACCGGTACTCCTATAATTCTCAGATTATTACGGCAAAACCTTGCCTTGAGGTCTGCCACTTTAAATTGAAGAGAAGATAAGTCTGTACCTGAGCAGAGAGCCATTATATCTAATCTTCCATTGATGATATTTTCCTTTCTGCTTCATTAACCTGTCCTGTTGGTGCTTGCAGAGTGGAGCTAATTGGGATAAGTCAGTTATACTGTGACCTTGATATCTACTGTGACTGCAACAACTTTCTCCAGCAGTTATAAACACATAGAGTTGTCCTCAGCAGCAGCCATCTTCTTTAGGGACTGGCGGGTCTCTGTTTTTGTATTTTGGCTACTTGTAGACCTCCCAATCAACAAATCTTTGCCTGCTGATATGAGATTTTGGGGTACCTATTCCTTTATTGGGGAGTCAGTCAGGAGCCGTGGATGCCAGATTGAAATGGATATTAGTGGCTGGCTCTGAAGCTAAAGAAATCTGCTCTGTTCAGCACCTCTGAAGATCCATAAAATCGTGGATATAAAAACACAAATTCATCCTACTGTAACTGCATGGACTTCTGTAGAATTACAAGAGGAATGAATTTGACTTTTCATGTATAAGTAGTGGGGGAAATGGGTCTTCGGCTCTGAATAAAACAAATAATATTAAAGAAGTGATGAGTGTGGGGACAGACACATGGGGTCATGTGGGCCCCCCCCCCCCCGAGTTGCTGCTTGGCTTGTACTGACCATGCTCACATGGATTGAGCATGCTCAGTAACAACTGCTGAAGCTGCTGTCCTCACTCTGTCTCCCCCCACCCACCCACACACACACACACACGCAATCGGCAGATACGGGTCATCTCTGGTTTTATTAATGCCTTTTATATAGAATTCTTATTTGCTCAGTTCAATTCATTTATTATATGAATTGGTCCTATGATGAAAGCGACTAAAATACAAATTTGATATTTGTTCCAGACCACTTCTGTTTTGTCGTTGGGTGGCACCTAACACATTTCTAGGTGCTCAGAGAATAACTAAATGAGAATAGGCATAAACAAATGCCAGCTGTTAGAATTGGAGCATAAAGTTCCAATTATTTTGACTCTTATGTGGAGGAAGATATGCACAGCATTTTGTTCCTCCACGCCCACATGAATTACACAAACTGGTTTTAGAATAAACAAAGTTTATTAACTACAAAAGGTAGATTTTAAGTGATTATAAGGGATAACAAACAGATCAAAGCAGATTACTGAGCAAATAAACACGCGAACTAAGCTCAATACACTAAAGAAACTGGCTACAAGTAGTAATTTCTCATCCTAAATGTTTTAAGCAGGCTGCAGAATTTTTGTGGATGGACAGCTCTTGCTTGCAGTTTAAAACTCCAGGTATATGCTTCATGTACCAGAAACCATTCCCAGCCCAGGTTCAGTACTCCTTTCCCCCCAAGATAGTGTCCAGTACCAGGTGACATGATCACATTACCCTGCAGTGTCAAAGCAGCATCCCAAGCAGCTTCTCAGGAAGGTCAGAGATTAGCATCTTCAAAGACCCATTATTTTCCCTAATGTTTTATCGACTGACCAGTCAGACTGACTGCATTTTGTCTGGTGGGCATTCCCCAGGTGCAAACACTTTTGTAATTGTTACATAGTCTATATTCCTAACTTCAGCTACAGCAATGATACATGCATACAAATAGGATAATCCTAGTCAGTACATCATAATCTTTCCCATGATACCTCATGTGATCCATCTTGCCTGAAACATATCTTAGTTATGCCATATTCATATAATAACATCTCTGTGAAGAATATGGGGCGTAGCATCACACCATAATTTCATATAAGTGTGAAAACTTGCATTGATAAAAATAGGAAAAATGCCTTAAAAGAAACATTGATATCATCAGTCAAAATTCTATTTTAAAAAATCAAATTTTGCTAAGCCTGAAGATCAGCGATGTGGAAAATGCAAGACTTGCCTATTGTCCTATTTTGTAAAAGGATAAAATGAATCCATAATTAAGAAAACAATTTAGAAATAGGCTTCACCATGTAACTGCTAAGTGCAGCCTCCAAATGTATTCCAGCTCTTCTCTGAAAAGCTCTGAAGTGTATGGGCTGAATCCTACAAACTTTTGCTCGCGTGCCTTCAGTGGGGTCGCCTACATAAGAATATCCAGGATCTGGACCTAAGAGTATGGGATTATGTGACTCTAAATTCTCTACTTCTACAGGACTCTGAGAATATCAAATGGCTGTCACTACTGGCTATAACACATCTGTTTGAGGTGATGAATCACTCACTGGGGAAGGTGACTATCACTGAACTGTCTTAAAGGCACTACAGGAACATTTTTCTCCTGCCCCATCAATGACAGCAGAACAACATCAGTTCCATCTGGGAAGTGGTGAGTCAGTAACAGTTTGCTGCTGCTCTAAGGAAGTTGACAGGACAATGCCAGTTTGGAAAAGCATAAAATGATGCCCTCAGTGACCAGATCTGGAAAAAGTTACTGACTATATCAGCACTTACATTGAAGAAAAGAAAAAGAGTACTTGTGGCACCTGAGAGACTAACAAATTTATTGGAGCATAAGCTTTCGTGAGCTACAGCTCACTTCATCGGATGCAGATTGCACTACCTCTTCATTAAATGAGTCTCTCAGTCCCTCCCATTCACATACTTGACCTTGGTTAACTTTCAACTCAAGGGCCCATGCAATTGCCCATTGATAGCCACTATTTTTTTTTTTTGCGCGCGCTCCTTTCAGTTGTTCAGGTCTTGCAGCTTTCACACAGCATGGCAAACAGTTGACCAACAGTTAATAATTCATTAGGGTTTCTCAAATTGGCATGCTACAGTTGTGTCTCCCAAAAGGAGATCTATGAAGATGCTTCATCAGTGGATTCGGGAAACTTAACATCTAGTGTCATGGAAGTGGAAGGGTCCTTCAGTGCTGGAAAAGCTAAAAGGGGTGGGGGGGGGGATAAATGACCCAAGGAAGCCATACTCCAGGGATGTCTAGAGAACAGTTTGTGTAAGATATTCTGAATACTTGAGATACCACCAAGATAGAAATTGAGAGGTTTAGGTCTTTTTTTTTTCTTTCCCCTGAAGACTTGTCTTGCTGACTCCACTTGAATCTTATAGAGCAGTGGTTCCCAAACTTGTTCCACCGCTTGTGCAGGGGAAGCCTCTGGTGGGCCAGGCCGGTTTGTTTACCTGTCACGTCCGCAGGTTCGGCCGATCGTGGTTCCCAGTGGTCACGGTTCACTGCTCCAGACCAATGGGAGCTGATGGAAGTGGCGGCCAGTACGTCCCTTGGCCTGCACCGCTTCCAGCAGCTCCCATTGGCCTGGAGCAGCAAACCTTGGCCACTGGGAGCCCGCGATCGGCTGAACCTGCGACCGTGGCAGGGAAACAAACCAGCCTGGCCCACCAGGGGCTTTCCCTGCACAAGCAGTGGAACAAGTTTGGAAACCACTGTTATAGAGTTACAGCTTCCTACGTTGGGACTGGCTAAATACCATGCACCAATCAGATTAGAAACCAGTAGGCAATGTGGGCTGGCCTCTGCTGAATTAAGATTCACTTTGCTTGCGACCCCAATGTGAAGGCTGTAACTCTCAGTGCATTGGAAGAAAAAGTTATTTTAAATTCCGTAACTGTCTTAGCTGTCTCTAAACTGTGAAACTTCCCTAAGCGATTCAAAACCCATGTGGCTTCTTCAAACCTTCCTCTTAATGAAGAGCTACACTCACCCCCTAGAGAACAAACAATATCACATGACTTGTGATTAGTCCCATAGCTTACAATTTTAAAAGACCATTGAGTAATTACAGTGAACTATTTTGATCGCTCTGAAAAGTGTGTGTGCATGCACACACGTGCTGTGGGGCAGAGGTGTAAATTAAAGGAAATACCAATCTGCTCATTGACATCCTGGGCCCAGTCCAGCTACTTTTACCCATGCTGAAAAGTACCTTCTTGTTCAAAGCAATGGAGTCGCATGCAAAATCAGGTGCTATTTAACATGAATTAAAGTGTTGGAATTTGGCTTTCTATGAGATGAAAGAGGCTAAATTAGCTGTAACAACTAATTAACTAGAACCAAGGAAAATATTATGTTCTTTACTAGTCTTTCTTGATAGGTATATTTGAATATTAAACAGTTGAGCTGGAACAAAAAGAGGAGGAAGTGCCTGTTACGGACTTGTTCTGGGAGTTAAGTAAATGCCTTCCAAAACTCTGTGTGAATCCTGGAAAAGAATGGTTTCAGTTTTCCGTTTTGAGACAAAGGGATTGTTCAACCAATTTTATCAACATCCATTATTCTCTGATTTTTATCAGGCATTCTGGATGGTTTCAGAGATGTGAATCCTGCCAGAAATGTTACTGTCAGTTTTTACTTTCTTATTGGGCTCATGCAGGGAGGAGGAGTAGATAACAAATTGCAAATTCCTCTATCACTTTGTGCTCTTTTCAGCTCTTGAAAAAAGAAAAGGAGTACTTCTGGCACCTTAGAGACTAACAAATTTATTAGAGCATAAGCTTTCGTGAGCTACAGCTCACTTCATCGGATGCATTTGGTGGAAAAAACAGAGGAGAGATTTATATATACACACACACACACAGAGAACATGAAACAATGGGTTTATCATACACACTGTAAGGAGAGTGATCACTTAAGATAAGCCATCACCAGCAGCAGGGGGGGAAAGGAGGAAAACCTTTCATGGTGACAAGCAAGGTAGGCTAATTCCAGCAGTTAACAAGAATATCAGAGGAACAGTGGGGGTGGGGTGGGAGGGAGAAATACCATGGGGAAATAGTTTTACTTTGTGTAATGACTCATCCATTCCCAGTCTCTATTCAAGCCTAAGTTAATTGTATCCAGTTTGCAAATTAATTCCAATTCAGCAGTCTCTCGTTGGAGTCTGTTTTTGAAGCTTTTTTGTTGAAGGATAGCCACTCTTAGGTCTGTGATCGAGTGACCAGAGAGATTGAAGTGTTCTCCAACTGGTTTTTGAATGTTATAATTCTTGACGTCTGATTTGTGTCCATTCATTCTTTTACATAGAGACTGTCCAGTTTGGCCAATGTACATGGCAGAGGAGCATTGCTGGCACATGATGGCATATATCACATTGGTAGATGTGCAGGTGAACAAGCCTCCGATAGTGTGGCTGATGTGATTAGGCCCTATGATGGTATCCCCTGAATAGATGTGTGGACAGAGTTGGCAACGGGCTTTGTTGCAAGGATAGGTTCCTGGGTTAGTGGTTCTGTAGTGTGGTGTGTGGTTGCTGGTGAGTATTTGCTTCAGATTGGGGGGCTGTCTGTAAGCAAGGACTGGTCTGTCTCCCAAGATCTGTGAGAGTGATGGCTCGTCCTTCAGGATAGGTTGTAGATCCTTGATGATGCGTTGGAGAGGTTTTAGTTGGGGGCTGAAGGTGATGGCTAGTGGCGTTCTGTTGTTTTCTTTGTTGGGCCTGTCCTGTAGTAGGTGACTTCTGGGTACTCTTCTGGCTCTGTCAATCTGTTTCTTCACTTCAGCAGGTGGGTATTGTAGTTGTAGGAATGCATGATAGAGATCTTGTAGGTGTTTGTCTCTGTCTGAGGGGTTGGAGCAAATGCGGTTATATCGTAGCACTTGGCTGTAGACAATGGATCGAGTGGTATGATCTGGATGAAAGCTAGAGGCATGTAGGTACGAATAGCTGTCAGTAGGTTTCCGATATAGGGTGGTGTTTATGTGTCCATCGCTTATTAGCACCGTAGTGTCCAGGAAGTGGATCTCTTGTGTGGACTGGTCCAGGCTGAGGTTGATGGTGGGATAGAAATTGTTGAAATCATGGTGGAATTCCTCAAGAGCTTCTTTTCCATGGGTCCAGATGATGAAGATGTCATCAATGTAGCGCAGGTAGAGTAGGGGCATTAGGGGACGAGAGCTGAGGAAGCGTTGCTCTAAGTCAGCCATAAAAATGTTGGCATACTGTGGGGCCATGCGGGTACCCATCGCAGTGCTGCTGATTTGAAGGTATACATACTGAACGCTATTCCTACCTACATGCCTCTAGCTTTCATCCAGATCATACCACTCGATCCATTGTCTACAGCCAAGCGCTACGATATAACCGCATCTGCTCCAACCCCTCAGACAGAGACAAACACCTACAAAATCTCTATCATGCATTCCTACAACTACAATACCCACCTGCTGAAGTGAAGAAACAGATTGACAGAGCCAGAAGAGTATCCAGAAGTCACCTACTACAGGACAGGCCCAACAAAGAAAATAACAGAACGCCACTAGCCATCACCTTCAGCCCCCAACTAAAACCTCTCCTACGCATCATCAAGGATCTACAACCTATCCTGAAGGACGACCCATCACTCTCACAGATCTTGGGAGACAGACCAGTCCTTGCTTACAGACAGCCCCCCAATCTGAAGCAAATACTCACCAGCAACCACACACCACACAACAGAACCACTAACCCAGGAACCTATCCTTGCAACAAAGCCCGTTGCCAACTCTGTCCACACATCTATTCAGGGGATACCATCATAGGGCCTAATCACATCAGCCACGCTATCAGAGGCTTGTTCACCTGCACATCTACCAATGTGATATATGCCATCATGTGCCAGCAATGCCCCTCTGCCATGTACATTGGCCAAACTGGACAGTCTCTATGTAAAAGAATGAATGGACACAAATCAGACGTCAAGAATTATAACATTCAAAAACCAGTTGGAGAACACTTCAATCTCCCTGGTCACTCGATCACAGACCTAAGAGTGGCTATCCTTCAACAAAAAAGCTTCAAAAACAGACTCCAATGAGAGACTGCTGAATTGGAATTAATTTGCAAACTGGATACAATTAATTTAGGCTTGAATAGAGACTGGGAATGGATGAGTCATTACACAAAGTAAAACTATTTCCCCATGGTATTTCTCCCTCCCACCCCACCCCCACTGTTCCTCTGATATTCTTGTTAACTGCTGGAATTAGCCTACCTTGCTTGTCACCATGAAAGGTTTTCCTCCTTTCCCCCCCCCTGCTGCTGGTGATGGCTTATCTTAAGTGATCACTCTCCTTACAGTGTGTATGATAAACCCATTGTTTCATGTTCTCTGTGTGTGTGTGTGTGTGTGTATGTGTGTGTGTGTGTATATATAAATCTCTCCTCTGTTTTTTCCACCAAATGCATCCGATGAAATGAGCTGTAGCTCACGAAAGCTTATGCTCTAATAAATTTTAGTCTCTAAGGTGCCACAAGTACTCCTTTTCTTTTTGCGAATACAGACTAACACGGCTGCTACTCTGAAACCTGTCAGCTCTTGAAAGTAATTCTCAAGCTTGAGGAGCAGGTATTGACAGACAAAGCTGCTGAGGATCATGACTCTCTGGGTCTCCTATATTAATTCATTTTGAAAACTAAATATATTAGTCAGGTTTTATGCTAGTGCAATTCAATGGTTTTTTTATATATATAAGGGGATGTTTTAGACAGCATTGTCTCTTTGTAGTCAACAGTGGCAGAGCAATGACACTTTTTGTATTCCGACTGGTCTCTTTGTTTTAATCCTTTTCAGTTGACACTACATTCTTCTAAACAGGTTCATAGGACAGCTCCCTGATTATACTGTGAATTCACCAGTAAAATCAGACTGCTTAAGCAGACCTGCTTGGCCTTTCACCTCAGAAAGTGTAATTGCCATAGTTAAAAGTTGCCACACACACTTCCAATGCAAGCCTATTTTATTCCTGATGTATAAACATTACAGAGAAAACGTATTAAAAACAATAAAAGAACCTACACAAATGCTAATCATTTTACCAGAGATCACCTGAACTGTCTCCAAGCTGGGCTCTGGCAAATAAATCCTTTAACCCCAGCCCGCAAAGGCATCTCTTTTATCGCCACGAGGTCATAATAGCTTTAGCTCAGAATTAGCACCCTCATGAAAAGTCTTGTCCATCCTTTATACAGTTCAGGGGTCTTTACCTGCTTCTGGAAACTTCAGATTAATCAGTAGACAATTGGTTTCTCTTCCCACAGTGTAATTTCAAAAGAATGGATTGGAAGGGGGCATTTGCATTTATCTCCCCCCTAAATATTTCCTAGGAAATCCACTTGACACATTGTCCAAAAAAGTCTTTTGAAGTTCCTAATATCTCCCAAATATTGCCTTAATCCTGTCTTCCTACTCACGAATTTCCATGCAATCTCACACAGTTTGTAAACATTTGCATTTGTAATACAAAGAACTTACTTAATTCAGTAAGGTTTGTTCAGGGTATTGTATCTATCACAATCAGTACTACAGATTTGCAGATAACTGGAGTTTGCCATATTGTTCAGAATATCTCCAATAAACAGTTGTTTTCCACTGGTATGAGCTGGCCCCTGTGAAACAAAAATAGGCAATTTTGTAGCACTTGATATTTGTACAATGCGTCAAACACTAAAATAATTCAAGTATATTTTCAGTATTAAAATACTTCTGGCAGCAGATTTATTCTGTATCTGCATAATATTCTGGAGCCCAGGGCTCAAATTTAAGGGAAGAGTGCCAGAATGAGAACCCTGCCATACCAGGCAATGGGTGGTATCACAGGGAACCATTCTGATGGGGTGTATGGGAGGCGTGTAGAGGATGCTTTTGGCAGCACAGAGTGCTTGTACAGTGCGGAAATGGGGAGCTCACTAGGGGTCTTTGTGGAGAGAAGTATATGATAGACATGGGTGGGATTTCTCCTTGTGCATATGTGCAGTGAGAGGCTATTATCAATTTCACTGGATCATCTGCCCTGGCAGCTCTTACAGGTGACCATTGTGCACTGTGAGTTACAAAAACCTGGGACAAAACACTTTTTGGTTTTACTATTTTGGTGACACCAGGACAGGGTTAGAAAACAGACTCTTCTAAAATATATGGCCACTTTTTAAAGTGTCTCCTTCCCTCTCCCACTGTGTGTGTCCACGTGCACATATTCTCTTCCTGTCTCCTGCGATTCCCCATGAGCCCTTACTTCCTGTCTTTTTAGCTGGCCAGACCCTCAATAAGTTTTGACTGACTCTTTCCCTATTTTTGCCATTGGGGGATGAGGGGCCTAGTGCTAGCTCTCCATGAGAATTGTGATTGGGTCCTAAGCATGGGCTCAATAAAGACTCAGGCCTTCTTTCCTTCAAAAGCCTCTCTAATTCCTGAGGCGGCTCCCTGTTCTTGAGTTGCCTAGAATCTAGTATCTGGGCAGGGGACCCCTAGACACAGAGATAAGATCACACAGATGGTATGGCCATTCTGTTGGAGTAGCAGGTTAGGGCAATCTGATACCTACTGGAGCCTAAATTAAATTATCTATAGCTTTCAAAACATTCACTAGTTAATGATTTCTTTTTAAAGAGAAACTTAAAATAAACATAAGATCATCGCAGCATGATCACTGAGAAAATTTATACAATTTATTTGATTTCTAAAGAAATTAACTTCAGAGAAAATATCCAGCCGTAAGCACCAGCTGTGTCAATGAAATCGCTGACGACAAAACCAATCTCTGACAAATAAGAGGAGCTAACAGTTAGGATTTTTTTTGTATTTGTGGGGGGTGGTTTTGTTTGCACATCAGAAACTACTTAGGCTTTGTTCACTTTGAACCTGAAATGAGCAGTCTTAAGTTGTGATGTGTAGCAACAGTCTGAGTACAAATCAACCTTGCTTTCAAGCTCTTTTTTTTTATGATGCACAACTCAAGTCGGGTGCTACTGTGACAGATGTGACACTATCCTGGACAAATCCTATTGAATTACGTTTATGTATTTTGGGAGTTCATTGTTTTAAAAAAAGGCAAATGTGGCTGTATTATGGGATTGTATGATAGGTTTCAGAGTAGCAGCTATGTTAGTCTGTATTCACAAAAAGAAAAGGAGTACTTGTGGCACCTTGGATGTGGATGCATCCGATAAAGTGAGCTGTAGCTCACGAAAGCTTATGCTCAAATAAATTTGTTAGTCTCTAAGGTGCCACAAGTACTCCTTTTCTTTATGGGATTGTATATAATTCCATGTCCGGGGTGGGGGAATAGGAATTGAGAATGGGTGGGATGGTTAGGCACATTCACTCAGATTATAACACCTCCAGAGAGCTGCGACCACCCGGAGAGAGGCTCACATATACTTGTTAAAACTGGATTCTCCCAGGACCAACAGACTAACAATTTTTGTTTAAATAGTCTGAGTTAAAACTGACTCATGGGCTTCCTTCTGATCCAGCAAATGGACAGGATCTCTGGTCCAAGTGGGGCCCCCCTAATCTCTAGGGAACGGTTGGTAGGATTTTGGAATACTGAGCCCCCATAAGACTGGGGAGGCTCATTCTGAGCTGAAGTTGTGGTGGACTTATGACCACAGGAAAAAAACCCTGTGAGGGGCTTGAAGGACTAATCACCAACTAGTGCCACTGTTGGAGTTGGGATGCGATCTCTGGTAAGATTATTAGCATGAGAGTAAGTTCTGTTTTGGTTATAATGTTTTCTCTGTAATGGCTTTACTTTAAAAATATGCTTTCTTAGGAAGACCTGTGTGGTAATTTAATTGAGGCAAATACACTGTGTCCCATCTCTGAGGAGAGAAGCAAAACAGGTTTGCTTAGGCAAGTCTGTCCTTTGCTAGGGATACACAGTTCCCTGACTATAATGTGAGAGAGCCTGGAAACACCCTGATCAGGAGGTAAAAAAGAGACTCAGATCTCTGCCCAAGAAAGGTGTTGGCTGTGGATCCTGGAGCCTAGAGTGGATGCCCTTGCTGGACCACAGAGGGGGAATATAGGTGCAGTTTGACTTCCACGGTGCAGGATCAGGCCTATATTAAATAGCATTTCATGAACATCAGCTCAAAACATCTGACATTGATGTTGGGAGGACACAATGACCAACATTTCCATTTCTCCTAAATCCTTAGTTCTAATACATATTAAAATATAATTAATGAAACCTATAGCAGAAATTACCAAAGATGGATCTCAGTCAAAGCCCTAGATTCAAATGACACCAAACACTGTAGAAGTTCATAGGCAAACTTGGCAGCTCAGACCCATTCCTAAGTTTGTGATAGCAACTGAATGCTGCAAATATCATATTTATGCAAAGACTCTCTGGATACTAAAAGTACCCCATGGTCTGCACTAATGAATACTTGCGGCACATAAAACAAGCAAAAATGTAAAATACTGTGCACAGAGACCAAATACAAGTGTCTATCAAAACTAATGGCAAGAGAAAATGTCAGAGGAAAAAGTAACCCTAAGGAGATGACACCATCAACCATGAAACACCAAAAAAGGTACCTTTGATCTCAGGTTGGCCTAAACACCACCAAGCTTTGGAAAAATTCCAGTTCAGATTCACATAAGCATCCAAACTTTGCTGCTCAGACCCATCTCTGTTTTTAAAAGTACTCAGAGCACCATAAAACATTAAGAGAAAATAACTTGTCACTTTGTGGGCTTTGAGGCACTTAACAAAGGTGGTGAAGGAATATTACTGTTTTGCAGATGAAAAAAGGTTACACACGAGATCAGTGGCAGAGATGGAAATCTAATCCAGATCTACTGCCCTAGCCCCTAGACTACATTGCCTCGTAGTCAAGACTTGGGTGTCTTATGCCACTTACAGTTTTTGGACAATGTAACAATCTGCTGAAACATTAGGCTAGAAAACTGCAGCATTCTAAGGGTTAAACTTTGTAAAGGTAACTGGCACGTAGTAACTCTTGCTCTCCTCAACCTGACTAAAGACAGAAACGACAATTTCAGTGTGATGCCTACTGAACAGTTAGCTTTTATTCTTTCCTTATCCTCTCACAGCTTGTGCCTCTGTTGCTATTTCCCAACGCTCTTTGACTGTCTCTGCATTTGTCTTCATTAATGGCTAATGGTATTAATGCAATTCTAATGGGGAATATATTTCAGTATGAAGTACACCGTGTCCTGCTTTATTCTTAATCAGGAAGCTCTACCTCCTAAAGAAGTTCGTAGGTACATCTATTTTATTTTTATGTTTTCATGTTTGGTAGCACAAAAGATTGCCATGCAGTTACTCCTAGCGGACCACTGTTTTAAATCCTTTAGTACCTTATGTCAGAGAAGGGTGAACCATCTTGAAGGTTCAATAGGCTTTTTTTATTCATCATCCCTCATTTTAACCTGGATGTTTCTTGAGAGTGGGATTTCGGAGAGGTGCCACCTCTGACATTTGAGTTTGGATTGGGACTTGCATTAGAAATATGGAAATATAGGCGTTACTTCCTGGTTTTGACTTGTCAGTAAAGAGGGAAATTGAGGCCACCTTGTAAGCTTTCCACTTTTAAGTTTGCCAGTCTGATTTCCAGGTCATGAGAAGCTTCAGATCTGCAGGTGAACTTTCAGGTTCACATACGAACCACATTTCTGAATCTCTTGTGGCTCACCCATCCTTGGATAGATTAATATCAGCTGAGGATATCTATTTAGTTCCATTGTCAAATTTTTTCATGTGTCTTTTCAATGGACCAGCGAATGGGCAAGAATCCTGACTGGTGTAAATCTGCATTGTTTTATTGACTACACTGAAGCCACCCCATTTTATATCAGCTGAGGATCTGGACCATTTGTGTGTCCATTAAAAAAATCCACACGTCTCCACAACCTTCTGCATACAACAGCTGTGCTATCCGCCATGGAACAGGTGCCTATGTAAGTAAAAAGAGTGGTGTCTCATGCTGATTCTACTGAAGTCAATGGGGGAGTTTTGCCATGGACTTCAGTGGAATCAGGATTGGATCCTTGCTTAGGAATCTGTTAGCAAAAGTGCAAGCTCTCCTTGGTGTGTGTGGGTGTGTTCACTTCGAAGAGTTCTGAATTCTGTCTGTTATAGGCTTTCAGATGTCTTATTTGGCTTGCAAAATGAATATAATACTTCCATTTGAAATTAGCAGCTAACAGCCCAATACGTGTGTGGGTTGTTTCAAGTTTGCCAGAAGATTCCCAAGCCAAATATTTTATGCAGCGCTTCCTAAATGTTTGAAGTTTTCTTCTTTTGTCTCTCGCAGAGTCAAGACTTAAAAAGTAAGGCAATATGATACAGTGGATTGAGCGTGGGACTGGGAGCCAAGATCTCTCAAATTAGAACTCTTTTTTTTGCTCACGTCCATATAGCAAGTAAGTAATTCCATCACTGAACATGGCTCACTTTCTCCTCTGTCAAATGGAGATGATGATGCATGCTTAATCCAATAAGGATGCTGTATGGATTAATTAGCTAATATTTGTTTGTACAGCACTCTTAAATGTAAAATTCTATGTGAGGGGAGAAAGGAATCAGTCAGAACTGAAGCTACTTTAGTTGACATTATGACATGGTGGAAAGATTGTGTGTGTCCTTTACTCATCTGGCCATAATGAAAGTAAGTATGGAATTTTGAGATTCTAACTCCATGTGTCAGTCAAATGCTGGGTTATGAAACTTTAGTATGTTAGATCACAACTAGTATGGAAGTCAGCTTTGTTATATGCTTTCAAAATATATTTCTCCCTGGCTTGTTCCAAGCTCAGATAGCTATAAAAATGGTAAGAACAAGCTTTAATTAAAATCAGAGACACCCCAAATTTTCATTTTGGGGCTAAAAGCAGGCATGGAAAAAATTATAGCCCTCAAAAGTAATCTAGGGCAAGTTGGGGTTTGATAAGCACTTTTAAACAGAGCCTTTATGGTATTCATTACATCAACTATGACTATTGTGACATTTCCCAGAGTACAATCTGGACTGCTGAGGAGCTGTTTCCCTGCAATTCTCCAACCTCAGTTGTGTTTTATACTGCTTTGCTGCGAAAGCAACCACTCCTGGCCTGCTCACACACAGCATCTAGTGTGTAAATTACTCCCAGCTGAGTTCTGAGTGCTCTAGGCAGCCACTCCTGAATTATATTCCAGAGTGATGCCAGCGAATTTCCAGTCCCAGACTTGTCTCCAGAAATGTGCATCTTGTATTGTCCAGTGCTTTCCTTCTGGACAATACAAGCTCATACAATCCATCATTTTGTTAACAGGATTTGTGCATATTATTTTCTATTATCTCAAAAGAAGTTTCTCAAACACTTCAATCAACATTGGTTTAGATTAAAAAAAAACTTTAACTTCGTTATTACAAGTAATGAGGCATAAAAGTCAGAATTGGTTACAAAGAAATAAAAGGTAAAAGGCAAACTAATACCTAACTTAACAGCTAAGTGAATTTAAAGCAAAAAGGTTCTCACCACACACTTACAGTGGTCTGGCTGGATTCCTTTTAGCCAGGATCCATCCCCCAGTTCTATGGTGCTTCCTTTGTCATTCAGGTATTGTTGATGCCATTAGTAGAGATGAGGGGAGAGAGGCAATCTGAGGAGTTTGCTCCCCTTATAGCATTTCTCTTCTTTGAGAATCATCTCTAGCTGGGGTTCAGGCAACAGCAAGTCTCTGGGTCAGGAACTTGCAGCTGTTTCTTTGCCACCGTGTACATTTCTTGCTCAAACCCTTTTTCCACCAAAGAATGGCTGCTTAACCAGGTGATAGTCCATTTGATTTTGTTGACACCTTGCTGAGGCACCAGTTTGCCTTTTGCCTCCGAGGAACTTGTTTGTACCTGCTTTTCTAAACTTGGAACCTATCTTGTACAGTAGAATTTCATAACTTTACATACGAGGTTGCCACACATTTTACCAGGACAATAATGTTCAGCAGTTTGTTTTCACATGATACCTCACAAGGCATACTTTGTACCAAATTTATTATAGTCTTGTAGAAAGGGTAAACATAGGGATACAGACTGTCACAACGAAGTAACATCAAAGCTGTATTATGGAGCTAGCAAACACTATACACAAGTTATGGAATGAAACATCTATTTATATCTAATATTAAATGGGGAAAAAACCTACATTAACTCAAAGCTAAGGCTGCCCAGTGATAACTTGCACTCTTCCAGAATGCTGATTTCAGCAAAACTCAAACTTCTGAAAAATAGGAAATACAGAGTTAAAGTAAATGCCCATGAACCTTAACTCTGCCCCCTTGGAGCGGGCAGTTGCTACTGGGAATTATTTTTCATACATTCTCACTGCATTTACTGTACTAGGGGTAGCTGTATTGCATGTCAGAGGAGTAAACTGAAGCATCTTGGGAGAGCTGAGATTGTGCTATGAGATTTGGGATTAGTTGAGGAGCGTCACAGAGTTGTGAATGTGATATGAAGAGAGCTGAGTCTAAGTCACCAGCCCATGTGTGTTATCAAAGGAATGAGGTGTGTGTGCACCCTGGGATTCCGCTCTGCATTATTTCAATACAGAATTGCATAGGTTGTGCCAGTAGCGGGGCACTGGAGTCATCTTGCCATTGGTATTGTCTGTAGTGAGGAGGAATATGACAGCAGCCTGTGGATTTAATGATGGGTAAGGAAAGGTAATGACAGGTTTAGGTGGTATCCTGTGTGCAAGTATGAAGGGATTGTAAAAGGGTATGAAGTTGTTAAATTTTACAAGTGCGGTATTCTGTTAGGGGAGTGGACTCAGTATTTGAGCCCAGGGCAAGTGCGGACAGCACTTGCCCATTTACAGTGAAAAGGTAGAGTAGGAATGTGTGTGTGTGGGGGTGGGGGGAGGTAGAAAAGTGAGGGGTGTATGGGGCAAAAAAGGCAGTATTATGGTTGAGTGGGTGTTCAGTTGTGTGAGTTTTGCTGAACCTGACACACTGTAAGGCCAAGAGCTATCACTGGGCAACCTTAACTCTGAGTTGTTAAAGCTTTTTGCCATTTAAAATCTATTAGAATAAAGCCATGGAATATTATGCTGAAAAATCTAAATTTGTGATGTAAATGTTGTAGTCTTGTAGACATGGCATAATTGTATTCTATTGAAATGTGTATACAAGCAGCAAGAAGTCTCTGAATGTGTGTATAGATTCACTAACGGTTTTGCAGTCTCACTTAAAGAGTTTTTTGGAAGAAAGCTGCGAGTATTTAAAATACTGCTTAAAATGTCTGTTTGTATTAAATGTAAACTCTAAACAAAAAATACAGTTTTAGAAAACACTAAAGTTGCGAAGATATGCCCTGAAAAATCAGTAAGTGCCTTAGTTAGGACTGTACATGAAACCTTACCCTCTTGTACATATATATTGCAATGCAGGACCAGATTCTTGTTTGCATTCTGCCCCCCTTGTATTGCCTCATTAGCACAAAATGGCTGGGAAACTGCTGGATCTGCTCCAGCTGTGCTAAGCAGGCATATGGTCACTTGAGGTCTGTAGCCCAACAGGAAAAGTTAGTGATCACCAAGTTGCTATAAACTCTGCAGATACTCATAGCAGTATGGATCCATTGAGAGTCAGGGAGTTGTAACTAGCTCCCAACTCACTTGGTGAGGCAGAGGATCTGGACCATAATCCTTAATTACAGCCTACTATCATTTCCCCAAGATCCCTGTTTCCATTGAGTGTTTTGCCAGACATGAATAATGTGTCTATCCCAGCCTTATGGATAAAACTTTCATGATATGATGTCATGAATTGTTTCTTTATAACACAGAGATGGTATTTTGTGTGTGTACACACACATGCAGCACAAGTGCTTGATGAAATAAAGACCAACCTCTTATCTGCTTCTAAAACAGCAGCACCACAACCACCATCACTAGATAAGCCCTCCTTCTGGCTGATAATTGCATTAGTATTTATGGGAATTGTTGTGTAAAGTTACATATGGTGCTCAATGCCAAAGGCTCGCTCTAATATTTTGTCCTTAAGGTGCATCAGTCATGTGACTAATTTCCTCTTTATAGATTCAAGCAATATGAGACTGCATTTTCAGAAATTCCTGCGTGGGTTCCAATCCAGTATTCACAAATACATTGATTTTACTGAGAAAATGAGAAGGGACAAAAGAGCAGAAACAAAGTCAATGCCAAGTAGGAAGAATAGTCAGTCTATTACCTGTGTGGGAGGATTATAAGTATATCAATCAGAGACATGTTTAAGAAATGGTTATGAATCACTGAATTCTGTTTCTAGGTAACATAGAAACTTATGTTACTGAGGTGTTGTGGTTGGTTCTTATTTTTTAATTCTGCTTTTAAAAAAATATACTTCTGCCATGTGCCTGTTTCATCACAGGATTGGGACCCATCAAAAACTTGTTTGAATACTCAAACAGGCTCCATCTTTCTTCATCTCTGGGTTGCAAGACACCTTGCTACCACCTGCCTTTAGCATGAGGAAACTTGGCCTTCTCACACTACCCTGACTCCACAGTGCCTTTTCAGGTAAGCACAGAGGTGAAAGTGTGCTGGTATGGTGTACCAGTAAGAAGTGGCCGCAAGTATCGGCTGTACACAGCCCATGTTAAAGCGCTGCCATGGCTCCTTCCCTCCCCTGCCCCTTGTGTGTTTGCCTCAATTTACATACATTCCTTTGTTTTAGTATAGACCTATTTAATGACTTTTGCCCAGTCAGGGCTGTGAGGGTTCGAACATGTACTTCCAACATCATGTAGGGAAAATTCTTAACTTTATATCCAATGTTGCTACCTACATTTCACCAGGATATTATTAACAAACAAAAGCTATTCTTTTTCAAATGATAACGCACAAGGCATATTTTGTACAAAGAGTATTACAGTGGTGGGTAGAGCGTGAATAGAGGGGTGCTTTTGGTTACAGATAGGGTAGGGGCATTTTTGCACAACTGTTTTGGTTAAAGTTTAACTATATGAGGGCTACGTTAGCCTGGTGCTCAGAATGATGCTCTGCTTCCTTGTGTCCTAGCCTGGGAGAGTCAAAAAGGGACACGAGATCTGGCACTACAAATATCTGTTCCTAGAATTCTACCTGACTTGCTGACCTCTCTCACTTGTAGAGTGCCTAATAACTAAACAAATAAAAATTACGTTATCAAGATGTGTGCAGTTATGCAAGACACTCGGCTGCTTCAAATACACTTACTTTTTTAAAATTTCATTTAAAAGACTGAAAGCTAGGTTATCAATTATACTTGAATCCTGTTCAGCAACTGAAAGTCCTCTCAGGATGAACAGACACACTGTTCAGATTGAGAATGTTGCTTTCAACTAACATTGCTCTCGCATACAGACATGGTTTCTGGCTGCCTTCACACTCCTAACCATCTGTTAAGATGGCATTCAGCCAATTTAGAAATCTGAGTTTTGTTTCATGAATGCATAGGTGCCAAGCAATAATGGGTTTCAATAGACAAGCCCACATAATACTGCAACTGCCACTTCTAGTGCTGGAAGTCTCTTCCACAAAAGGACTGCCGGCCACCTGCCTTACTGCCTTGTAAGGCAGTCTGATACCATGGTAATGAGAGCAACGGAAGGATTAAAAGAATATTGATTATGTACTACCAGATGATAAAAATAAGAATGGCCATGCTGGATCAGACCAATGGTCGATCTAGCCACAGTATCCTGTCTTCCGACAGAGGCCAGTGCCAGAAGCTTCAGAGGAAACGAACAGAACAGGTCAATTAGCAAGCAATCCACTCCCAGGTTCTGGCAGTCCGAGGCTTAGGGACACTGGGAGCATGGAGTTGCCTCCTTGATCATCTTGCTAATAGCTATCCTCCATGAACTTCTCCAATTCTTTTTTGAATCGCGTTACTTTTGCCCATAACATGCCCTGGTGAGTTCCACAGTTCACCGTGCATTATGTGAAGAAGTACTTCATTATGTTTGTTTTTAAACCTGCTGTCAATTTAATTGGGTGGCCCATGGCTCTTGTTTTTATGTCAAGCGGTAAATAAAACTTCCCTACTTGCTTTCTCCATACCATTCATGATTTTATAGACTTATATCTATCCCTCCTTAGTTATCTCTTTTTTCTAAAATGAACAATCCCAGTCTTTTTAATCTCTCTTTGTATGGAAGCTGCTCTAAACTCCTAATCATTTTTGTTGCCCTTCTCTGTACTTTTTCCAGTTTGTAATATATCTGGTTTGAGATGTGTCGACCAGAATTGCATACAGTATTCAAAGTGTGAACATACTAGAGAGGCATTATGATATTTTCTCTCTTGTTATCTATCCCTTTCCTAACGGGTCCTAGCATTTTGTTTTAGATTCCTGACTATCACTGCACATTGAACAAATGTTTTACAGGACTCTTTACAATGAGTCCAAGATCTTTCTTGGGTGGTAATAGCTGATTTAGACACCATTTTTCTAAGTGTAATTAGGATTATGTTTTCCAATGTGCATTACTTGGTACTTATTAACAATGGATTTCATCTGCCATTTTGTTGTCCCGTCATCCAGTTTAGTGAGATGCCTTTGTAACTCTTCAGTCAGTTTTAGACTTGACTATCTTGAGTAATTTTGCATTGTCTCCATACACTCCCATCTCACTGTTCACTCCCTTTTCCTGATCATTTATGAATATGTTGAACAAAAAATGTCCCAGTACTGACCACATATTCCTGGCCTTTGTTTCCTGTCTTTTAACCAGTTACTGATCTACGCAAGGACCTTCTCTCTTATCCCATGACTGTTTACTTTGCTTAAGACCCTTGGGCATGGTCCGTTGTCAAAGGCTTTCTGAAAGTCCGCGTGCACTTTGATTCAACTATGAATCGTCCTTGTCCATGTGCTTCTTGACACCCTTCAAGAATTCTAATAGATTGGTGAGGCATGATTCTCCTTTACAAAAGCCATGTTGACTTTCCCCAACATATTGTATTCATCTGTTTCTGATTATTCTGTTCTTTATGAAAGTTTCACAAATTTGCCTAGTACTGAAATTAGGCTTGCTGGCCTGTAACTTCCAGGATTATCTCTGGAACCTTTCTGAAAAATTGGCATTACTTTACTTTGGCTAACCTCCAGTCATCTGGTACAGAGGCTGATCTAAGCGATAGGTTACATGCCACGTTTAGTCGGTCTGCAATTTTGCATGAGTTCCTTCAGAATTCTTGGGTGAATACCATCTAGTCCTGGTGACTTATTACTGTTTAATTTATCAATTTGTTCCAAACACTCCTCTATTGACACCTCAGTTTTGGGACAGTTTCCCACATCTGAGCCATTCTTTTTAGGTAAGAAATATGAGAATCTCCTTCACAACCTCTACAGTGAAGACCTATGCAAAGTATGTATTTTGCTTCTCCACAATAGTCTTGTCTTCCTTGAGTGCTCTGTTAGCACCTAGGCTATGCAGTGGCCCCACTGACTGTTTAGCAGGTTTCTTGCTTCTGATGTACTTTAAAAAAAAATTGCTGTTGATCTTCAGATTCTTTTTTGGCCTTCCCCATTATACTTTTACATTAGACTGGCAGAGTTTATGCTCCTTTCTAGTTTCCTTAGTAGGATTTGGCATCAACTTTTTAAAGGACATCTTTTTTTGCCTCTGATCACCTCTTTTTATTCTGTTTAGCCTTGGTGGCTTTTTTTGGGGGGGCCCTATTGCTGTTCTTTTACTTGGGGTACACATTAATCTAAGTCTCTGTTATGTTATTTTTAAATAGTTTCCATGTAGCTTGCCGGCATTTCACTCTTGTGACTGTTCCTTTTGATTTCCATTTTAACTAGCTTCCTCATTTTTGTATAAATGCTTTTTGATGTTAAATGCTACTGTGGTGGGTTTTGTGGGTATTTTATCTTTTACACTAGACTTTCCAGAGTTTATGCTGCTTTCTATTCTCCTCAGTAGAATTTGACCTCAACTTTTTAAAGGACATCTTTTTGTCTCTGATCACCTCTTATATTCTATTTATTCGTGTTACGGGGATAAACTGGCATGTGAAGTTTTGCATGCAAGAGGGGGGAAAAATATCTGTTACAATACAGATTAAAAAACACTGGTTTGCATTGCAGGAGGCAAATGTGAATGCTATTCACTTTATTACATTTCTAAACTTGCTTGCCAAGATGACTTCCATGTAATCCATAATTTTAGTTACTAAAGGATCTCGGAAAGATCACTGTGAAAATCTATATAACGAGACCAACATTCACAAGAATATTATTTATCAATAGATGTATTTGAAATCACTTCTTGTATATGTACATGTAGTATAATTGCTTCATCTGTCAGTGGGATGGAACACAGCAGCTGTTTAACCATGCACAAAAACAAATATTAAATGCCTCAGGACTGAAAAAGACTATTGTAGTGTATCCAGTTGCAATTATTTGAATATACAGTATCTTTCCATTGTTTGTCATGACACCACCCAATCCAGGCCTATTAATTTATGTCTGATCTGCTTTAGTTGCCTAATATTTTTAGACTCTCAGTAGTTTTACTGAGTCCCTTCCTTCTCCTGCCATTTACACTAAGGAATTGTCTGTGCTGCTAGATTTTTTTTCTGGAATCACCTTTGCTAGCTAACTCCTGAGGGTTGCCAGTAAGTGAATTCCCCTTACACTCCCACTAGTCTTGCTTGCCCCTGAATCCATATGCAGGTGTGTCTGTCTGTCTCTGTCATTTGGATCATCCAAACAATGGTTGTGGTGTTGGAGTTGTCCTTGTGTTACTGACACATATGAGCTTCATGCAACTTTTTGCATGTGCATCCTTCCCTTTCATCTCTTGTCTCTGTCATTAGGTAGGGCTATCATATTTGAACATTCAAAAAAGAGGAAACTCCATAGGAAGGGGTATTTGCTTGTGCCCCCCCCCCGGCCCTGCCCCAACTCCACCCCTTCCCTGCCCCCATTCCAACGTCTTCCCCAAAGTCTCCACCCCCTCCCTGCCTCATTGGACCCCATCCCCAAATCCCTGGCCCAGCCTCCTCCCCTGAGCATGCGTGTTCCCCCGCCTACCTCCCAGCTGTGCAAAACAGCTGTTTTGCGGTGCAAGCACTGGGAGCTAGGGGGAAAAAGCGGGCACTCTTGAGTGATCAACATTCACTTTCTTTCTCAAATGATCAACATTCACTCTTTCTTGAATGATCAACTCTTCTTTGGGGAAAAATAATAATGGCAAAATCCCGGACGTTTTTAGATGTTTAAAAAATTCCTTCCGGTCGGCGATTTAAGAACCAAAAAGCCGGATATGTCTGTGAAAATACAGATGTATGGTAACCCTATCATTAGATGCTGATTTAGGTGCTCATTAATATGTATCATGTTTATAGAACCAATCTTTTAGTTCATCAGTAGTCCTATTTTGCTTCCTGTCACTACTGTTTAGTTTGTTCTGTCACCTTTTCCACTATTGCTGGCTTCAAATGTTTGTTTACTGTAGGCAGGGTGTGTGTGTGATGGGACACGAGACCTTGCCCATGCTTTCTGTTGGTGTATTTCTCCAGTCCAGTTTCAATCGATGGAGCTTTATTATCTCCATGTGCCTTTCTTAAATAGCTTCCTGGCAATCTTGACAGCTGTTTCTGCTTTGCTATTATATTGGCCATGATCTGAGAAGAGTGTGATATGTTCAAATTTTGCTAATACTGCAAACTATGCAAATTCCTGATGGGCAAACTAACACCCATTATCTGTAATCAGTTTGTATGGAATGGAATTCCAATAACTTTGTGTGTGTGTTTTTTTTTTTTTTTTTTAAAAAATGGGGACATAAATCCAGGGCTAGTTTGCTCCCTGATATTTCATGCATTATGAGTTATTTACTAGGAGTTCCTTGCAGAGGCTGCATGGTTCACTTCACTGCTGATATTTGTGCATGTCTTGGGCCTAGCACAGTCATGCTTCAGCATCAGTATAGCTCAAATGTATGCAGGTTAGCGTTTCAGGATGAATATCTCCAGGCATCTTGACCCTACTGTCTTATTTGTGTGTGGTGCATAATTTCCATTATTTCCAATGCTTTCAATTTTTGTAGAAGTTTCTCTGCTTGTTCACTGCTGCAGCATATATCAACAAACGGAATAAGTTCCAACTCTTGATTGGCACATGTGTTCTGGTTTTATCATCTTTGATACCTAAAACTATACAATCTCTACATTCATCTGTAAACGTGCCATATTTGCATGATGAGACTAACTGGTGCATCCTGGTTGCATATTGGTCTATAATTGCAGTTAAATTTTGATGAAATGTATTGACAATATATGCTATAAATGGCGCATATGAGCCCCTCCAGGTAGTGGTATTTCTCAGGAGGTGTTACAACCTGAGTGATTTTGCCTAATCACCTCCGATTTGTTCTTGGGGTATGTCTACACTGCATTTTAAAAACTCACAATAGTGAGTCTTAGAGCCCAGGTCTACAGATTTGCACTTGCAGGGCTCATGCTACGAGGCTAATAACAGCAGTGTAGACTGTGGAACTTGGGCTCTGAAACCCACCCTCCTCCCTGAGCTTCAGATCCCAAGCATGAGCATTTACACAACTGTTTTTAGCACTGTAGCACCAGTCCTGCAAGCCTGAGTCTGTAGACTCAGCCTCTGAGACTCACTGCCGCAAGTTTTAAAATGCAGTGTACATGTACCCTGCATTCCTGGAGGGCTGTTGTCTCCCTCCCACATGGAAATCCAATCCATGGCCCACAATGACACACCAACTTGATTCAATAGGGTTTGTCCAGGATGTTGTAGGAAATTACCATGTCGGTCAAAGTTAGTTTACCTACTTCTATTTTTTACCATTACATCACTGGCTCTGAAGGTCTAATTTTAGACCCAGCAATCTTGAAACTGTCAATTTAAGTCAATACCAGGTATCTGAAATTACGTTTGAGAAGGTTTTTTGTGGTGTGATTTGTAACAATGGTACTTCTTCCTAGATTTCCCTCTCCACCCCAATAAAAGATTAACGTTTCAGAAAACAGCAGCTGCAGATACACTACCTCTTGCAGCATAACGTTATATGGGCTATTAATTCTTGTGTGTAAGTGGTATAAATCATCTGGCTTTGGGAAGAAATGTCTGTTTATGGTACATTAATGCATAGTTTGATGCATTATGCCTTCCTCTGCAGCATCCAGAATTGGCCACTGTCAGAGACAGGATATTGCTCTAGATGCATGATTGGTCTGTCCAATGTGTCAGTTCTGTGTTTCTCTCTGTAGCAACATGAGGAAGATACAAGAAGGTTTTTCTTGGGTCTGCAAATACGTTCAACTCTTTCATGTATGTTTCACTTTACATAGCTTCTGAACAATATTGAGTTCAACAGCAAATTCAGTCCATTAAGAATCCCTGCCAAAGGCATATAACCTCTCCTGCTTAAAACAGGAAAGGAGGAGAGGTCAAAAGATGAAGCTCAAATATCATTCATATTGCAGTATCAACACATTGTATAATAGATTAACTGTAGTATAATGTATTGATTTTTCTACATGCCTAATATTTTATCAGTATACAGGACATATGAGAGAGATTGGTGAAGGGCAAAACGTTTTTCAGTAAAGGATAGAACCATATTTAACAGCCATTCATCTCTAAGACCTTAAATTTTATTTGACTTCATGTCTCGTGGGAAGCTAACTGGGTGATCTTTGCTTAGTGAGATGTGGATGGTTGTCCATAACTATTTCCTCCATGCACAATTTAGTATGTCACTGGTAGTTCTTATGCTGAAAATCTAAAAGAAAATAAACAACTTCAGTACTGCAAATCAGCAATCGTGTCTCTGGATGCAGGACTACAAATTTTGGCATTTAGCTAATAGCACTTATTTCTTCCCAGGGATGATTGTTCATTAACTAAGGTCTCCTAAGTGCCTCTTCCATGGAAAACTGCTGCTAAAATGGCACAAGGTTGATTGTAGGAAGTGAAAGCCTCTGAAAGGGGGAAGAGGTTTGCAGTCTTGCAAGTGTGATAGAGGCAGGGCCGGCTCTACGCTTTTTGCCTCCCCAAGCATGCCCCCCCCAAAAAAGGCTGGAATGCTGCCCCTAGAATTGTGCCGCCCCAAGCACATGCTTGCTTTGCTGGTGTCTAGAGCAGGTCCTGGATAGAGGGCATTTCCTGCAGATCCTAAATCACCAAGCGAAAGTAGGACCTAAACCAGGGAGATGCCCTTCCCTTGCTGGCCATCCCCTCTCTCCTGGCACTGGGCTTCTGAGGGAGCCAGGCTGTCACTGGCGGCACACCTGTGCCCTCCAGCCCACAGCTGCAAACAGGGTAGAGGTGCAGAGGGGTAGGTAGCACTTCATACACAATTATCTGTCTCTTGATCCTGTCCCTGTTTGTCATCTGTAGTTAAAAGAAAACAAATACAAATAAAATTATAAATACCAAATCAGTCCAAAAGAACCCCAAGCAGCTGAGAGCTCTAATTTGCATATGGTTAAGTGGGTCAATAATTTACCACAATTCCGATGGATAAATAATTCCTGTCAAACGGTCAGATTATGGTCACTCTTATCGCTGATCTGAATGCTGTTTTTGTTCCCTTTTTCCACCCACTTGCAAGGAACTACAGGCTGGTTTAATCACCCTAATGGTATGCAAAGGGAAGGCTTTGATTTACAGGGATGTCTCCTTCACAGAGTTTGTTCATTATTGCTTTTAGAAAATGTCTCCAAGTGAGATGACTATTTCAGTTTATAAATAGTGTTAAAGTTCTGCAAGCAGATGAGCTGGACTTTTGTTTTTTGAAGCTTATTAAAAGGCAAGCCAGGATGAATTCGTATGCACCACTGAACTGTCTAGGTCTTATAATGGTGACATTATTGGTTTTTAATGTAATCACACAGGATGACAGTTGGCATTGAAAGAAGATGAAGGGGAAAAAGCTGGCATTTGCAGAGGAGCAACAGCCTGACCAGTTTCAATAGCTCTGTGCAGACCTTTGTGCTTGAGACATTGAGGGTGGGGTGGATAAAGGGGTCAGCATCTCTCTTCTGTTCTTTTGTGATTTATTTCCTTTAGACCTGTAGGGGCAAATCCAGCCATTTACTTGAATGACCATACACCTGGGATGAACGTGGCTCCTCATGACCAAAGAATAATCTGTGTGTTTTGATTTGGACAAAAGCATCAATAGCTTGACTTATATTTTTGGGAAAGGCTTTAGCTGAACCTAATTGCAGATAATATTAACATGTAAACAAGTCGTGTGTCTGAGGGAGTGGGTAATCTAGTTTCTTCAATATGGTGCATTTAGGTATTAGAATCAGAACTTTTATACAAGTTGAATACCTCTGATGTTCATAGAATATTAACAGCTTTTTATTTTAAGGATGCTCTTCACCTACTTGTGTATCCATACACACCCTGATCCTGGTCTCATTTAAACCAGCAGAAATGTGAAGCAACTCCACTGAAGACAGTGGAGCCACTCCAGTTTTACACTGGAGTAATCTGAGAACAGAATCAGCTCCACAGAGAGTGGGGTTTTTATGACATCATCATCTGTTAAAATTAGTACTCTTTGCAGTGTTGAATTCTGGCATTGACCTCTCGCTATAATTGCTTCGTTTTTCACCCTGTGTCTATTACATTCTGAGAAATAGCAAGTATTACTGGCTCTTCGTAAGTTTTAATTGCCAGTTCATCAACTGCTAAGCATCTGTCTTAATATTAGTGTGGAGCTGACTTGCATTAAAGCAGCCATTTGACCTGTCAGCAAAGTGGCAATATTTCATGCAAGTGAATGGAGCACTGGTATGTTGACAGAAACTTGTTTAACAAAATGAAAGGAGCAAAAGAACTTTTATTCAGTCACAGGAGTCTTTTTCAGTGTCTTTAACATGCAACTGAGGACATGAGGTAATTTCAGAAAATTGACGCTGAATTTTGCTGTGTGTTCCCCAAATCACCCTTTTTGCAGTATTTTTTTTTCTTTTCCCATTGTTAAGTAGCAGTTCTCAGACTTAGATGTTGTTGGGCTTGCAAAAGTAAGTATAGAGTTTGGAAGTAAAGTGACCAAATGTCCCGATTTTATAGGGACAGTCACGATATTTGGGCGTTTGTCTTATACAGGTGCCTATTGCCTCCCATCCCCTGTCTGGATTTTTCACACTTGCTGTCTGGTCACCCTATTTGGAAGATCACTTTTTTGTTCTGAAAGGGAAACTGACATACAAGTGATCCAGAGTTAGGAAACAACAGAAATCAGATTGCTGAGGTATGTAAGTCACAGTGAGGACTTCCTACCTAGCTCATGCCTAACCTGAAGGAATTTGGCAGTACTTCCTGCATGCTGCTCTAGGTCAGGGAGGTGCCTGAGGGGTTCTCTTAAAGCTGTAAGAGATGTACATCCCAAACAGTGTACACAAATGCATTCAGACAGCGAGTATGATAGAAGTGGTTGGTTTATTTGACTAAAGTCAGCTAAGCTAATTAAAACTAAAGAGAAAAATGGACGCTGATTTGAAGCAGTTCAGTCTGGCTTGTGTGCTGCATGTGGTTTTGTTCTGGCCTGGTGGGCAGCTGGAGATAAAGATATTCCTACCTAGTTGGAAGGGGGTTTATGTTCTGGCTATTTGGGAGAAGATTTATGCGCTTTGTTTGGTAACTGTCTGTCTTTTTATCACTGAATTTCCAAATCACTAAAACTTTTAATCCATTACTCTGCTCTTCAGCTGATGCCTAGAAGAAAGCAGGCAAAACCAATCAGGTGGATTTCCATCCTCTTTCTCATTAAGGTTTAGTTTAAACTGCTCTTGATTACAACTTCATCAAGTCAATTCAATCAGGTCATGGATACGCAGAGTTTGTCAACCTGTCTTGATATGGTGAACCTAAAGTTTCACACTTCTTTGCAAAATTACAATAAAAGATGAGGTGAGAGAGGCTTCCTAGCTACACTATCTCCAAATGAGGGTTTTTATTGGGTTTCGTACAGATCAGCAAACAGCCTAACTCTCGCCTTGAATCTATTCTGAATACTGTGGATCTTTGTAAAAGTTAATATCCTCCATAGATAAATTAGTAAATGGAAAAAGGAAGCTTTGTCAGATCTAGGCTCGGAGAGCCCTTGAAGGTTCTGAACAGCTGACTGATATCAAATATTCATTTATTATTGGTACGTATCTTTTGAATTTTAATTATTTCAATCAATGGAGTTAGGCATAAAAATTGACACCTAATGGTAAATCAGGGTCTTAGGCCCAAATCCCCACAGGTATTCAAGCGTCTAACTTGGATACCTACAATAACTCCATATTTAGGCTCCCAAACAGAGGTGCCGACTTTGTGATTTCCCTAGGTATGCTGGACCCCAGCTCTGCCCCAGGCCCTGCCTCCACCCCTTTCCCCAAACCCCCACCCCACCTCTTCCTGCCCCCGCTCCCCCTGCATGCTGCTGAACAGCTGATCACCAGCGGGCAGGAGGCACAGGAGGGAGGGGACAGAGCTCATCGGCAGGGCCCACCAGCAGGTGGGAGGTGCTGGGGGAAGGGAAAGGAACTGATCTGCAGGGATGCTAGTGGGTGCTGAGCACCCACTAGTTGGCGCCTATGCTTCCACATAGGTGGAGCTGAGCATTTGCAACTGTCATTCGAGGTCCGAGTGCTCACTCAGCCCCTCTGCAAATCAGGCCACTTATTGAATAGTCCAATTATGGATTTAGTTGCCTATTTGTTGTCCCAGTATGTTCAGTCCTTGATGACTATATGGCTGCGCAAGTTCACATAAGATGACTTTGACAGAGCACGAAATTGAACCCAGAACTCTTAGTTCCCAATCACTTGCTTTTCCATCTCCACTACAACTAGGAAAAACCGTACAAGGCGGAGCGGGAAAGCTAAAAGGGGGCAAAACCCACTGCAGTTTGCACCTATTTCAGAACCCAGTAGGTTTTTACATTCAGTGTTCAAACAGCACCGTTCAGCACACCCTGCAAAGCAGACCTACTCCCATGCAATCTTCAAGAGAGGGACTAATGGAGGAGTTCATTTTAAAACATTGTGCTGAATAAGTTTAATAGTCTAAAAGTTCCTCTGCCATGCTAGTGTCTCTGTACACATTGTGTTACATTCTCATGATCCACAGGGACTCTTTGATCATTGAGAAGGCTGTAGACCCTTAAGTATATCCTTAGCATGAATATTTGAATGACCAGTCTTCCTCACACTGTGTTGTTTAAACTCTTTCCTCTCGCTCTCTCTCCTTTCTTCAACTGCCCAGGAAGGACGAGAGGCTTGGTTTGATTCATTCTAATAACCTTGAGAGATTTGGGGCGGCAATTAATGAGGACTGAGCAAATGGAAAAGAGGAGGAGGATGAAAAAGATGATCAGATAATTGGGGATATTCACAAGAACTTCCTGCCGCGTCGATAGCCAGCAGGGATTAATGCTTCAAATACCCCTGGGGTTGATGGCTCCAAATTGTGGAACAGTAAATGGTGGAAGATTCTTCAGTACGTGAGAAGAATTCATTAGGAGGGCAAACACAGAGCTAGAATGAAATGCTAATAAGGTCAAAATGACCATCAGCTGTTGTAATAGGTATTGTAAAAATGATATGCCTTGCTATATGATATAAAAAGGAGAAACCTCTTAAATGCTGCGTAAACATTTTAAATGCCACTACTGCCATTTAAATTTATTCATCAAGCTATGTATCTTGAACAATCTCCCCCTTTCAAATGTTCACAAAGACACTGGATTAGAAAACGGCTAGACGTGTGGGCAGCAGGGGCGGTGTTAATTTATATCTTCTTGACAAGAGGCTAACTGCATTCAGGTAACACTTCGGTGCTGTGAGAGGTAATGTCTTGCACTTGCCAATAGACATTTAATAAGATGCCTAATCAAAATAGGATTATTTCAGTCTAATTAATGAGCTAGTAAAATGCTTGAATTTGAATTTGGGGATTTAATTTTTTTTCACTTCACACCAAATCATTTACTACCTACAGCTGCCACCAATAGGTGTACAAATAGGTTTGGAAGTTTGTTCATTTTAAATGTTTTATATATTTATGATGTTTCACTTGCATCGTGTTTGAGGGAAAGTATGGCTCCATGATTGCTCCTGTTGACTTAACTGCAACAGAAAACGCATTTGTGTAGCACTTGTTTTCCTGTCTGCGTTGCTAAATGGCTACATTTTTGATTTGATATTGTTTTCAAGCTTTCCCAGTGGATATAATTATTTTAAATACAGCAAGAGTAGAATTTTCAAAAATGCCTGGGACTTAGGGCTTCTAAATCTCTTGGGCACCTCTGAACATGTTACCTTTAGTGCACTTGCATGAGACCCTGTCCCGTGTTTGGCCACAAAAATGGGATGGTGACTCTGATATAGATGCTAGACGTGCAAGCTTCCTGCCAAAGTGATCCAATTCAGAGTGGGAGGGCCCAGGCGGCCATGGCCCCATCACTTTTAAAAGTGGGAGGGCTATACCCCCTGCTTTTTACCAGCCGTAAGGGTGAAGAGAAGTGAAGGGAGGGTAAGGGTCGGGGGGGGAAGAAGTGGCACGGGAGTGGGGGCTCGGGGAGAAGGGGTAGCGCAAGAGTGGGGCCACGGTTCTCCACTACTCCCGTGAGGGACCACCTGTATGGGTAAGAAGGTAACTGAATTTTCATGCTAGTCAATTATGGGTCTCTGCTAAACCCTCAAGTCACTTAGCTGTCCAGGCTGGAATGGTGCACTTGAGATACTGCATTGGGATTTGTGAGATCTGAGTTCAGTTTCTGGCTCTGTGTGAAAGTCACATAACCTCGCTGTGCCTCAGTTCTCCAGCTACAAAAAGGGGATACCAGTGCTTCCCTATCTCACAGGAGTTTACACTGTGAGAATAAATATGTTAGTGTTGCTGAAGTGTTCAGACCCCATGCTGCAGGGTAGGCACATAAGAACCTAACCAGATAACTTGTATAGTCTATATCTATCTAAAAGGACTAGCTAAACAATGCAGCAAGTGAAAATGTAGCATGATGAAGTATCCACAAGGCCTTCTCTTGCCACTTTTGTCCAGGCCTTTTGGGTGTGGATCGTTTGCTTATTTAAGGGATGTATTCCTTAGGTAGAACATAGACATTTCTTTATATCCATGTGACCTTCAAACTTTCACAATTGGAGAAGCAGGCTGAGTGGGAAAGGGTCTTCCCTGTATTAAAAGAGAGAGATTACTGTACTGCTCACCAAGGAGTTTTTTGATTGTTGGGGTACACTAGATTTTTTTTTTCTGGGGAGCCAATAAGAGTCTGAGATTTATAAGTAAATGATGTTTGAAACTAAACCTTTGTAACATGCCGAATGGCATAACAAAAATAAAATGTTTTGCTTACTTATGCTGTATAAGCTAGGTTTGACCAGAGTGATGCAACCTGCTAGTCAGGTGATTCAGAATTGTGAGGATGGGTTGGAGAGAAAGAGGTGGACAACCCACTGCAGCAGTCAGTTTGAAGAAAAAATGGAATATCTTGCTGAAAAGTTTAAGGCCACTGTGTGCCACAAATACATGGTCACGGTCAAGATGTTTACTATTTTTTTTTCCCTTTGCAATTCACAGAGAAACGGCACTTGGATCAGAGAGGCAGCGCTGGCTTCAATCTTATTACCTCACACAACTGTGCTGTCTTATGATGCACCAATTCTATATTTAACATTGTGATTGCTGACTGACTTTAGTTGGTTTAAATGCAAGTCCTTTGCCCAGCTACATAATTGTTTAGTGACTATGTCCTCTAATTTGTCAAACCGTATCTGGATTTTCCAGGCGTGTTTTAATTAATGTTTGTTCTGATTATACAGGCAGGGTGTGTGTGGTTAAAAAAAAAAAAAGCAACTTTCATTACCTCCAAACTATTTTTTAAAGTGCTAATTGGCTTTGCTTGCTACTATGTCACTATGAAATATGGCATGTTTTGATCTTTGCCCTTTGCTCTTTTTAAAGCTTTCAGGAATCATTAATTTTAAATGATCTACCTGTTTCACTTAAGCTACATAACTATCCAGAGGAGCTGAAGAAGCCCTCAATTCCCTAAGGATAGGCACAAGACAGGGCTGACTTACAGGATGTGCAGCCATGTATATCTTTCCCACTACCTGCTAGGCAGAGCCCTTTGCATTCTAGTGCTTGCTAATACATTTGGTGCATACATCTCTTCTCTTGTGTTGTATTCATGTAGGGGAAATTGAGCCCTCTGACTCACAAGCCTAGGCTCCCTCTCAGCACTGTGCTGCTGTGACAAGCCATGGAAAGTTCCTGGTCCTATGCTTCCAGCATTCGCACAGGCAGGGACAAACCCAGCTACACTTACATGCAGGCTGACTAGCCACTGCATGAACCAACAATAAGGCTACAGCCAAAATAACCCCCAGCCCAGGACCCCAGAGCTGTATCATCCTGCCCTGAGTGAAACCCCAGTCACTACGACTTTATTATCCAGTTATTCCTCTCCACGTTGAGGGAGAGGCAATGCACACTTGTTGTAACCAAGATGAGATTTTCCCCAGACACTTCAGTCAAAGGCACGCTGGTTTAAAACAACTGTATTAACTACAAAAAGATAGCTTTTAAGTAATTGTAAGGGATAGCAAACAGATCAAAGTAGATTACCTAGCAAATAAACAAAACCACAAACTAAGCCTAAACTACTAGACAGGTTGAATATGAATTAGAATTTCTCACCCTGACTGACATACAAACAGGCTTGTAGATTCTCCAGGCACAAGCTTCACTTGCTTTGCAGCTTGGGCTCCTCATCCCCATTCCAAGTCCTTTTCTTTCTAAGCTTTTTTCAGATGTTCAGTTGTGGGGGAGTGAAGAGCAACAGATGATGGCACTACCTGCCTTGTATAGCTTTAGCATAGGGCGGGCACCCTTTGTTCCAAAAACAGTTCCCAGCCCAGTTGATGGGAAAATACAGGCCCCCAAAATGGAATCCAGAGTAATGTGAGCTGGTCACATGCCCTTGCAGAGTCATAGCAGCCATTACTTAAACGTCCGCAGAAAGGCTCACCAGGTGGTTGGGGAGGGAGAGAGCTTCTCCTGAGGCCTATGGTTTTCCCTAATGGTCCTTTACCCTGAATGGGCTCTTCACAACAAGATATTTAGACTGGAAGCACCTTGCCTAGTGGGTGTCACCTAGGTGTGACTACATGTGAAATACAGATACATAATCAATATTCGTAACTTCAGATACAAAAATGATACTCACATTCAGCAAATCATAATTTACCTTACATGCCCCATCTTGTACAAAATGCATCATAATGCCATAATCATATAACCATAAAGAATATGGGGTGCATGACCCAAGTGGAGTTACCTTTGTGATCCTAGCAAGGCATGTATAGTGGCATAAAGTTGGAAGTGGGGTTACAGCTTACACAATGAGATGGGTGGCAGTAGTAATATAAAATGTAACGTTTATTTGTTTACTTGAAGTGAAAAGGTTAACACTAGGGTGACAAGAGAGCAAGTGTGGAAAATTAGGACACCTTCTTTCAGGGAGGGAAGGGGGGATAGTTGCATATATCAGACAAATCCCCTACTATCGGGACATCTGGTCACCCTAGTTAACACAGACACAGAGTAGATGTTATCATCTGGCTAAACCTTTTTAAAATCCTGCTCAGTTCTTGCCCTTAATGATATCTTATGGAAATCAGTTTCCCGGGCCAATTATGCAGTATTAGATAAAGGGGACAGTTGTTAAATATACTGGGTTTTTTTATATTTGCTGCCTTTCTGTTTCAGTTAATATCTTCTCACTTCATTATTAGAAATAGTAAAGAGGAACAGCTGTTGGATTCATACATTATTAATACCATTCTCTATTTTTATATTTCGGTTGTGACCTATTACTTTTCTTCCATTTTAAACTAAACATTCCCCAGGTCCTTGGTGTGGAAGTTTCCATAACTTTTCGATCTTGTTACCTGTCTTGCAAGCCCTTCTATTAATGCTACTTCCATTTTTGAGACAGGGTGATCAGATTATAACACTAGTCCAGTTGGGGATGTTAATCTTTGACATACATAATGGCATTAGATCTATAGTATTTTCTATACTATCCTTTATACCTCCTAATATTTGTATTGCATTTAGGCCACTACTGTGCATTGAGCAGAAGTTTACATTGAATTGTTCACAATAAGCGGGTCTTTTCCCTGAGCGATTACAGTTAGTTTTGAAATGCAGCAATGTTGGAGTATCGCAGATTATTCTTTTCAATGTGCACTACTACAGATTTGTTAATGAATTTCATCTACCATCCTGCTTCCTAGCCACCTCCTCAGAGCTTGGTTAGGTCCCTTTGAGTTTTCTCCAGTTGACTAACCTATGTAATTTTGTGCCAGCTGCAACTTTTGCCACTTCATTGCTCACCCCTTATTAGAGATCAATAATATAGTTACCACCACCAGTTCTGCTAACGACCCTTGTGGCACTCTAGTGTTAACTCTTTCCCATGTTGAAAATCATTTTATACCTATACTTTCTCTGTCTCTTGACAAGACATGACTTGAGACCATTCTGTTTCCTAAGCCTCTTGTGAGGGATTTTGTTAGAAGACTTTCAAAAAATCCTTTATTAATTAATCAACAAAATAGTGGATAAGTAGATGTAATTTATGTAAAGCATTATAGTAGCTAAAAGGGGAATGATTTCCTTTTACAGAAGCTGTGTGATTTGTCCCTACCATGTCACTTGAGTCTATTTTTTTTTTATTATCCTTTTAACCACTTCTGCTAATAAAATAAGTCTTACGGACCCATAATTCTCAAATAGGCCCTAGAACCATTTTAAAAGTACATTTTCTACCCTCCAGTTCTCCAGCATAGATGCTGATTGCATGTTTTTGCTAGCAGCCCTCCTGGACTCCTTGGTGCATACTATCCAAGTCTGGTACCGTTTATTTTTGTCACTTTTTTTGTTTCAGCACCAGATTGACAATACCTCATTTTTATTAGCAGAAAAGAGTAGCTATCTCCCTAACACCCTGAAGAAACAGATCAGTATAATTGCAATTTCTTTACCTTCAGTTGCTCCTTTTGAATCTTTATTAAGCCATCAGCCCTACACATCTTCTCATAAGTTTCCTGCTTCTGCTGTATTTAATGGAATTTTATGTCCTTGGCTATTTAGTTGGTCCTCCTTCACCTTCCTAATTTCCACCTTTAAATTTATCTTCAGAGCTTCTCTTCTACTGGCCCCTCCAGGGTTGAGTTTCCATTTTCAGAACAATACCTATTGAGTTAGAACAGACTCTTGAACTTTGCCTTTTACCATACACTTCGTTTTGTGTTCAGGGGTATGCATGTCTTCCATGGCTCGAGCTCTAGCCTCAGTTTAAGGATTTTAATTTCCTTAAGCTTGAGGATCTTTTTGACTAGCTTTGTTAGATGTATGACACTTCTGAAAGCTTTCCTCCTAGCTGTTGTTTCCTCCCCTATTGGAAGAAAGCCCCCACTGCTTAACCATTCCAGAATTTCCCATCTTCCCACCCCCACCAGCCATCCATGGGAAATTCCCACCTAACATACCCACTACTACTGGCAAGTCTGTGTCCACTCTGCCTTAATCCCAGCTCTCTGAACTTGCTGCTCATGGCTTTGAACGTGTTCTACCATCCAACTAACATTTTCTTCTCATTCCTACCCCTATGGCAAGACAAGATCCTGAACAGAGGAGGTGGGTCACGTGTGTAGTCAAAGATTCAATATGTATCTTCCCAGTAAACAATTTTTCAGATGCAGATGAGAAATCTGTGCCTAGTACCTCTAAGCAATGGTCCTTTCCTGGTCTGTTTCAGCTCACTACTTAACCACTCTGCATGTGGACCACTACATTTTGGAACTTGTGGTCCACACAGCTGCACTTCCATGTTAAAGGGGAGGGTTGAAAACATTTGGTGCAAGTATTCGATTAAAAAACAAACAAACCCAACTACCAAAAAAATCTATTGCCTGTAGAATATGGGATTAAAAAAACACCCCAACCTGGAGATGGGCAAACTACAGCCTGCAGGCCCCCCCTGAGCTCCTAGCTGGGGAGGCTCGCCCCTAGCCCCTCCCCTGCTGTTCCCTATCCCCCATGGCCTCAGCTCACTGTGCTACTGGTGCAGTGCTCAGGGGGGCTGTGAGCTCCTGGGGCAGCACAGCTGCAGAGCCCAGCCTGACCTGGTGCTCTGTGCTGCATGGTTGGCTCTAGCCAGGCAGCACGGCTACCTGTCCTGGTGCAGCCATGCTGCCAGGCAGCGGGGTAAGGGGGCAGGGGAGTTGGGTAGGGGAGTTTGGGGGGTGGTCAGGGCTGGGCGTGTGGATAAAGGTTGGGGTGGTCAGAGGGTGGAGACCACAGGGGTTGTATGGGGTGCCGGGGCAGTCAGGGAGAAGGGGTGGTTGGATGGGGCAAGGGCCACTCCAGAAGGGGGGGGCCAGATAGGGGCCAGGCTCCACCTGGCTGTTTGGGAAGGCACAGGTACTTTAAATCATTGACACTTGTAAAAATTGCTTCTTAATGCTGCTTTAAAACTAGTCTATGCACTGCACTTAAATATTGAGTCCAGTTTTGGTATCAACACTTCCAAAAATGTTGAAAAACTGGAAGGAAGTCAGAGAAGTGACAGTATGATTGGATGACTGGAAAACATGCCTCTGAGTAAGACCTAAGCCTAATCTATTTAGTGTATCAGAGAGAAGCTGAGGTGATTTGACCATCATCTAGCAGTAACTCCACAAGAAGATGATTGCCGATAGGGAACTCTTTAACCTAACAGAGAGAGAGAGAGAGAGAGAAATACATGCCAATGACTAAAGTCAAAGCTTGATAAATTTAATTTACTGTTAAAAATCCAAAGCAAAGGTAACCATTGGAACAATTTGCCCAAAGATGTAGTGGATTCTCCATCACTTAATCCTTAAATCTAGAGTGGATATATTTCCTAAAGTAATGCTGTAGTTCAACCACAAATTATGGGTGTGAGGCAGAAATTACCAGCTGCAGAGCTTGGATTATGCAAGAGGTGGGAATAGTTGTGATCAACATAGTCATCTGCTCTGCCCTTCTCAGCAACTCTCAGAGACCTCCTTACTAGTTTAAATTTATTCTACAAAGGGGATATGTAGTGTAGCATACGTTAGGCGTGAGAATCTAAACTGCTATAACTTGCATTCTACTAGACCATAGGTTAGGGGGCAATCTACACAGCATGTAGGCCGATGTAAATTAAAATTAGGGGGCTCAATTCTCCATTAGCTTGCACCTTTTTCCTAGGCTTGGTCAGGGTCCCATGTATTCACAACTGAGACACAATTCCCTTATGGTTGGGAAGATAACCTAAAGCTGGAGAGTAACCCAAGCAGTGCTGTTAGACTAAAAAATAGCTGACATGTTCATATTTCTGCACTTCTCATAATCTAGTGCAACTGTGGGGTGATGAAGGTAACAGCATACTTGATTTCTGACTGCTACAAGTCAGACCCTAAATTAAGCAACAGAGGGTTTCTTAGACAACTGTGTCAGATAGACCCTCCTTTAGCAGGCTACCTTTCTAGAGAAGGTTGTGTGGTCAGTGTGTTTTATCAAGAATGTAAAAATGCCTCTCTACACAGAAGTACAAAGGTGACCACCACCCTTAACTTTTCAACTCTCATCAGTAATGAGTAATTTTAACAATTCATAATGGGAGTGGTGCTGGTAAAAATACCTTAAATGGATGCTTTAATTTTAATAAAGTATTTAAAACATTACACTGAAGTTAAATCCAAACAGACTCATAGTTGAGTTTACGAAAAATATTAGTGTCTCATGAAACTCAGTGTGCCATGCTCTGTTGACAGGATAGAAACCATTAGCCGAAACCCTAGAACTATGGTTTCAGAACAAAAAATAACCAATTTCCTTTTAGGTCAAGTGTTACTTCAAACAACTAGCACAGAAGTTTCTACATAAACTGAACACAACCAAATACATACCTGTCATTCGTCATGTGCTGGCAATGTGCTCATTCTGAGCAGCTGTCCTCAGTTCACCCACTGAAGGATTTTAACACTCCTGTCTAAAGTGCCTCTTACAAAATTGTTTGATATAAAGAAAGTGTATAACTTTGGTAAAATGCTCTCTCCTACTTCATACAAAAGAAAATCTTCTACACTAATCCAGAAGGTCTGGAGCACAAGCTTCTCTCTCACCTCAGGCTTATAATCAGAATCTTCTCTTAGGCTACCCGCCCCCCCGGCAAGTTTTCTGTAATTCAATTACAGCACAAAGTCAGCTGTTCAATCAAAACCTACTGCATAAAGATGGACGTTAGTAGAATGCACATGATCTATACCAGTGACTAACATGTACCACATACTTTATTTGGACACAAATTTGACAGGCCAGCAGTTATTAGAATACAAGACCTCTTCACAAGAGATAGAGGAAGAATAGTAGCATCCAGACAGTCACTGGCTAGGTACCAGGGTCCAATTTAGTGAAATTTCTCCCTCCCCCCACCAAAAAAAAAAGATACTAGCTATTAATTCTCCTCTCCTGGACCAAGCTCTGTACAGCAGTTGTGGCAGCTCAGAAAATGACTTGCATCCGGAAATGCATCTGCTTTGTAGCATTGTTACTCATTCCAATCTTCAGCATCCACTTAGACTTCATCCTCTGTAGATACTGCATGTCACGTTCACATGCTAGGGCTGCTCCTTTTGTAAAGGGGAAAAGGGTGAAAAGTCAGTAGCTTGCAAGACTGCAGAATGATTTAAAGTATAAGGCCTTGCCTCCAATTACACCAGTCTAGTTGCAGCAATATAGTTACCCTGGTCTAACCTTCTGGGGAGGCACTCATTCTGCAGTAAGAATGACATTTTTCATTTTAGCTTTACCCTTTTCCCACACTATATAAACTCAGATGAAAAGAGGCTTCATGCTGGAATAAGAGTGTCCAAGAGGGGCTTATAACCTGTATACCCATCTCTTTAAATTCACTCCTTCCCTTATTCTTCTGTAACTTCCCCAGGAAGACAAAATCAAAGTGGCTTAATCCTGCAATGAGCTATACATTTGGCAAGGGTTTACTTGCTCTGAGCTCATGAGAGGATCAAGATCTAAGTAATTGGGGGGGGGGGGGGGCAAGTGTTTCTGAATGGCTACTGATCTGAAACAGACCTAAATTAACTGAATGATTTGAAGTGTCTCTCTCTTTCTGTTCAAACAAATCTTAATTTTCTTTGTATTTTTTTTTAAAGTTATTTGCCAAATAACTTCTACAAATAATTCTTCATCTGGAGCTCATTCACTGCAAGTATCCATACCTTGAATTGTTCTTTGACAGTCCCAATCAAAACCGTTTATGCTGGGGTCATGTATTACCCCATATTAAATGGCAAGCATTGACAGCTGAAGGAAAGAGTGCCACACAAATGGACAGGTAATCTTAATTACCGTCAATCACCTCTAGCAAAGACAAACTATTAATGATAGAACTTGACATATTCAGGGTGACAGCCTTACTTTGTGGTCAGTACAACATTTATTTTCCTATCAGAGTATCAAAATACATGTTTAGAATTCAATTCTAGATTAATCCTCTGACGTATTCTGCAATACTTTACACACTTACACAACAGGCTTGTGCATAGCACTGTTCAGACAAAACATTTGAATTACACAGTTACAGGGGCATACATATAGATGCAGTAGTGCAGGAGCGAAAAGTAGTACAATGACACAAACTAAGGGAGAATGTGTCATAACTGGAAACAGGATTTGAATTTAGCAGGCAGGAACAGTCTATGCAACTTCTAGTTCTGAAAAGTTAACCTCGCCTTTATTTATTTTGTACATTAGCCTAGATTCATCCCTCATAACTTCACATCTGACAGGAAAAGTTTCAGGCTTGTACACAAATGCACTTTTGCTATAAGAAGCAGTGGGACTACAATTAATTTGTGTACATGCAGGGCTTGCCTTCTCAAAAAGCAGGGCTGGAATGGCAAATTTCTACACTGTATTGTGCTTATGTGCCAGAAATGAAGAGGACTCAAACAGAAGGGGATACCCAAAAGTCAGATACTGTGCAGGAGACAAGGTCCAGGCTTTTACCACAGAGCAGTGATGCTCTTCTCCATCTTCATGTGCCAGAAGTTTAGTTTCCCACTGCAAGTGTGATACGGCTCTTTGCTAGGAAGTGAAGCCCCAAATCTGACAGCACCTAGCAGTAACTATATGGACAGAATTCAAGCATGTAAATGCTAGTATAAGGAGACTGCTCTAAGGGTGTGCCTACACAGGGAGTGGCAGCAAGTCTCAGAGCCTGGGATGACAGACTCGGACTCACGTTCAGCACTAAAAATAGCTGTGAAGATGGTTGAGCTGGGCTGGAAACCAGGCTCTGACGCTCACCCCCCCCCCCCCCCCCCGCCAAGAATACAGGCTCAAAAGAGAGAGTTTAAAGAACTTAAATTTGTCACCTACCTGTACTGCTTGTCCAGCCCAGAGCTTTGTACTGTTGCAACACCCTGCCCACTGCCTTCTTATTTTTAGCAACAGCCACTGCTCTTGACAAACCAAACCGCTGCTTGTAGTACCTCATCAAAGAACGGTGACCAACCCTGGCACCTGTTACACAAGAGAATATTTTACAGTTTAAGTCAAGCACAGTGAAGCAGCTTTTGAGGCAAAGTACTCATCCAAGTGCCTCTGGAAAGTAATCACATTGATTACTTTTAAAAGGGTCTGATGTTTTAGACTATGATAGAGTCTGACTAATGTAGCAGCTTCTATAGTATACCACATGCTGAAGAGAGGAAAGGCAGAAAAAGACCAGCAGCTCAACTAAGGGATGGCTAGGAATTATAAAAGCCTCCAGGAAGATTTAATTAAAGGCAGGAAATAGAGAGGACGACTGACTGTTAGTTTTGTTGCAAGGATTTGGGCCAGCTTTTTAATGCTAGAAGGAACCTTTGACTATCAGCTAGTCTAAAGAATACAGACCAAAGAATTTCACCTAGTAATTCCTGCATCAAGCCCAATAATTTCTGGCTGAACTAGAGCATCTCATCTAGAAAGCCATTCCATGGGTAGGAGTCACTGTCCTAATGACAAAACTATAAAAATTCACTAAGGTTCTCTACTCCTTGCAAAACAATGGAGATGATCAATCTGAGCTGTGGTGAGTCAGAAAATATGGGCCCAACATCAAGATTTATATAGCACGATAAGCACAGAGGATTTACATGGCACTGTGTTTTGCAACTGGTCAAATAGTCAGGCAGCAGGTTAACACCATATTTTACAATTCGGGAGTACAGGAAAGATTTTCTAATTACATTTGTACAGCCAAACCGGAACATGAAGATTGGTAGGGTAAGTTTTGTAAGTTATAACAGTCCCTTCTTGTTTCCTGACATTTTATGAATAAAGCCTGGGCCTATCACTGGAATAAATCTTATTTCCCTCCCTACCTATTTTTTTTTCTTTTTAAACAAACTGACCATTTGGTAGGTTATACTAAGTAGTGAAAACAGGAAAGGTAATTTCATGACAAAATACAGCCCCAATCCTGCAGGCTGCAGTGTAAATGCTTTGGGGAAACCCAAGGCTCCAACCACACAATAGCTTGCAGGATTGGAATCCAAAACTCTGAATTCCCTCGAGACATGCATCCAAGGAAGTGGGTGTTCACCCATGAAAGCTTATGCTCCAATATGTCTGTTAGTCTATAAGGTGCCACAGGACTCTGCTGTTTTCTCTCGAGATTTTCAGTTACTACTTTGTGATCCACTGTGGAACCCCTGCATAAACAAACCGAACTGGAATGGCTAACATTCCCCCTCTCACTGGATAATAAAGAAAAATGGAGATCAGGTAACGAAGGGACAGACTCTGCAGCCAAATTGCTTAATTCCACAAAGATGAGCACTTATGACAAAAGACCAAATGCTTGTTTTCCTGTTTGTCAACAGTGACTGTCAACCCCTACCTGCTAACAATTATCTAATTTTGATGACAGCTTTTATATTTTCCTGAAGTGAAATAGACTTATGCTTTTTGACATGGCAGACCAATGACACCAAAAGGGTAAATACTGATTTTACTTTGTGGTTACTAGCACTGAAACACTGATCAGATATGTCGTCACATGTTAGTTACAGCTATGAGGAAGGAAAACCCTAGACTAGAGAGTGCTGTGGTTTAGGTTTTCTAGTTCAACAGTACTCTGTTAGGATGCACTCATAGCCCATATGATTCTACAAAACTCATTTAACTATTTTCTGTCCAGTAAGCTAAACAGAGGTGAAAGCAGAATTGATAAAAATGTATGATTTAAAAAAAATGAGTAAGAAAATTGTTTTTTAAATTTAAAACCATGTACATTTAAAAAAATAAACCTATTTAAAATTAAATTTGAAATGATTAGTCTATTAAAATAATTTAAATTAAAAACAATATTCCAGCAGTACATGTTTGCTGCTGAAGTTTTTTTAAAAAAAAAGTCAAACCACTGAATCGGTGGCAGTCACTGGCTAAGCACCTGGAACTACAGAGTTTGTTAAAGACGACGGCGGTTGATTAATCACAGTTAATTCATGTGATTAATTTTTTTTCAGTTAATTGCAGTTTTAATCACACTCTTAAGCGATAGAATACCAAGTGAAATTTATTAAATATTTTTGGATGTTTTTTGACATGTTCAACTATATTGATTTTAAATTACAATACAGAATACAAAGTGTACAGTGCTCATATTGCAAATATTAGTAATAAAAATGATACTCTAAAAATTATAAAACAAAAGAAATAGTATTTTTCACTTCATACAAATACTAGAATACAATCTCTTTATTGTGAAAGTGCAACTTACAAATGTAGATTTTGTGTTACATAACTACAATCAAAAACAAAACAATGCAAAACTCTAGGGCCTACAGGTCCACTTAGTCCTACTTCTTGTTCAGCCAATCACTAAGACAAACAAGTTTGTTTACATTTACAGGGCATTATGCTGCCTGCTTATTATTTATGTCACCTGAAAGTGACAACAGACATTTGCATGGCACTTTTATAACTGGCATTGCAAGGTATTTACATGCCAGATACACTAAACATTTGTATGCCCCTTCATGCTTTGGCCACCATTCCAAAGGACATGCTTCCATGCTGATGATGCTTGTTGAAAAAAATAATGTGTTAATTAAATTTGTGATTGAACTCTATGGGGGAGAATTGTATGTCTCCTGCTCTGTTCTACCTGCATTCTATCATGTTATAGCAGTCTCAGATGATGACCCAGCACATGTTGTTTGTTTTAAGAACACTTTCATTGCAGATCTGACAAAAACACAAAGAAGGTACCAATGTGAGATTTCTAAAGATAGTTATAGCAGTTGACCCAAGGTTTAAAAATCTGAAGTGCCTTCCAAAATCTGAGAGTGGTGAGGTGTGGAGCTGTGCTTTCAGAAGTCTTAAAAGAGCAACACTCTGAAGTGGAAACTACAGAACCTGAACCACCAAAAAAGAAAATCAACCTTCTGCTGGTGGCATCTGACTAGGATGATGAAAATGAACATGCATCGGTCCGCTTGGCTTTGGATTGTTATCGAGCAGAACCCGTCATCAGCATGGACGCATGTCCTCTGGAATGGTGGTTGAAGCATGAAGGGACATCTGAATCTTTAGGGCATTTGGCATGTAAATATCTTGTGATTCTGGCTACAACAGTGCCATGTGAATGCCTGTTCTCACTTTCTGGTGACATTGTAAACAAGAAGCTGACAGCATTATCTCCTGCAAATGTAAACAAACTTGTTTGTCTGAGCTCAACAAGAAGTAGGACTGAGTGGACTTGCAGGCACTAAAGTTTTACATTGTTTTATTTTTGAATGCAGGTGTTTTTTTAAACATAATTCAACTTTCAAGGGATTGCACTAGTAGCTGCAATAGGGAAATTGAAAAATACTATTTCTTTTGTTTTATACAGTGCAAATATTTGTAATCAAAAATAAACTGATCACTGTAGACTTTGTACTCTGTGTTGTAATCGAAATTAGTACATTTGAAAATGTAGAATACATCTAAATATATTTAAATAAATGGTATTCTATTATTGATTAATCACACGATTAATCAAAGCTTGACAGCTCTATTGAAGACCAAAACCAGTTTCTGAGAGCAGTTTCCTCTTCTACAGGTGCAGAGAGAAGACTTTCATTTCATTTCACTCGATTAGTTCAGTTCAATAACTCAGTCAGTCAAAGCTGAGAAACCAAGTGGGAGGTGAAAAAGCAGGAAAGCTTGTTTTCCTCCTCCAATCTATAAATAAACAGATGATAGGTTGAGCTAATAATCCTAAAATCTTGAAGGCTATGGTGTTAAAGTTATTTGTTCAATTCAATTAATCAGTTCAATTCACTAACTACTGAGAATACTTCCTTTCTTTAATAAATGAATTAGTTTTAAATGCAAAATGTGTTTTGATAAATGTGCTGGGGAAAAGTGTTTAAGATAGTTTTATTTTAAAAATGCTGTTTTTCCAGTTTTGGTGCATTTTTAATTGAATTCCAACTTGCATCCAGATGGGCACAAATACCAAGTTAAAAAAAAAATCAATGTAGAAAGAAAGAAATGAATCATTCACCATTTTCAAACAAAAATTAAGCAGCTGAATCAATGTGCATTAAGCAATATACTTGCTTAAATAAGTGTGCTGATACTGTGTATCCTCCTGGATAGAACAAAAGTACAAAATTTAGCATGTTTTAATAGTTATCAATGACTAAAAATCAACCTTTCCTTAGAAACATAACTGAAGTGCGCAAATGTATAATAAGATTAAAATCAATAATTTAATTTCACCTTGCCTGGAAGTGTATTTTTATCATTCCAGCCTCTCTAAGTGGACTTTCACATAATCCATTGTTCCACTCACATATCTTGCAAATGAATTACAAACCTAGTATCTACAAGTCTGATAATTAGATTTGTTTAAAAAGTGACCTGTCTTTAATATTAAAGTGGCAGTTTAGCAAATAAGCTAGATGACCTCATCTCACACCAACCAAATCTGCTCTAGAAATACAAGCATTTCACAACAGACAGGAACATAGATGGCTAGAAAAATGAACTTTTTATGCTGTATTAGCCTTTCCACGCAATGAAATGATGATGGATTAAAACAACTTTATCACAGTAACATGCAATAAACACCTATAGAACCTTTGCAGAGAAAGACTGTCTGATTATTTACACATTGTAGAATAAAAAAATAAAAGATTTAAAGCACCACAGTGCCACCTACTGGTTTCCCCATCATTGATAAATTTAGAGATGAAAAGATACTTTGTGTATCACTAGAGACGACAGCCACAACAGACGCTACAATTTAGTGAGAAAATCATCAGTTTTTCCATTTATGTGCCAGTAGTTTCCAATGTTTTTCACCCACAAAACTAAAGGGGACCAGAACTAAAAACCAAAGCGTTTGTACTTTTTTTTTTTTTTTTGCTTCTTCATGATAAAAAGGCAGGCAGATAAAGAAGTGTTTTGTTTTTTAAATGTCAGGTCTGGTCTGGCATCCGTTTGACATTACACCGAGAGAATGGGATTTTTCACAAAAATCTTTAATAGTTTCTCTCATATAGTCAGTTTCATTTTTTGTATGCTGCAGGTCTATAAACTGGTTGTTACTCAAAGGAGGAAGATTTTCAGAGGAATAAAAGGGATTTTGGTACTCATCTACCATTGAAAGTCTCCCCCAGACTGCAGTAAAACAAAGACAGAAGAGAAAGCTTCTCCTCTAACCTTTCAGTTCTAGCCATTTTAGGACTAGTTGTTCCTGGTGACAATAGTAAGTGTTATTTTTAAGATGGGGGCCCTTCAGCTCAGTGGCTTAAGAGGAACGCTGAGAAAGCTCCTACTTTAGTTCTCTGGTCTTCAAGGAGTCCTTCAGTAAAAATAGAATATAAAATGCAATATTCTTGATATTTTTGAAGTTTTAAAAAAACAAACAGCCTCCCTTACTGCACCACAGCTGCTTTTCATGCCATCTTTATCCACTGTAAGTTATAATAAATCAAAGAACCAAAAAACCAGTACAAAAGCAAGATCACCTTTAAAGAGACATCAATTTATTCACTATCTGCATTTTCTTTAAAACCTACTACTGTTTCAAGTAATATACACAAGACTGTTGTAACTAAGATTGGAGGAAAGAGATCTCTTTTCCCATTTTCACTGTCCACTTGACAGCACTTTATGGGATTATGGGGATGTGTTCATATCTCAGTGTGGAACCATACACCATTGCAAAGTATCAGACTTATAGTGTAGAAATTAATACACCAAGAACAATATGTGGTTGTTTAAGGAAATTAATATCTGAATAAGAGGTTGTAAAAATTAGTTATGACCAGGTTACATTGCACAGAACTACACTGAAAGAACTTACTCTCCATAAGATGTACCGCAATAAAGTACACATTACATCCTTGCATGCGTGAAGTCAGTCAAGGGTAAATAAGAGGAAGTGATGCTCAAACAAACACCCCACCCCCACCCAACGCAGGAGGATGACAAGTTAGAAAGACTAAGAAATCTTATAAATTTCAATTTGAGCTAATTGAATAAGAATATTTTAAATGGAAACAGGTCTTCAATTTGAAAACTGGAACAACAGAATTTGAGATCAAAACAGATGAAGGACAAGTGGATGGCAAACTGTCCGCTTCATGGCACAAATCGGAATTTCACAGGACAATCTGTCTTTGGTGGCAATAATTTAAACTACAGCAAAGCCAAGAAGATAAATACTGTATCAAAAGTACCTGTTATACATACCTGAAGGGAGGATCAATTCCATACTTTCGTCATCATATTCTAAATTCTTCCCTGCTGGGAGCTCTCCAGACATTACCACATCCTCCCCTTCCTCGTGATCAGGGTAACTGCTCCTGTGGAACAACAGCAGCAGCTATTAAATTACACATGAGCAGCAGCTCCATCTCAGAATTGTCCTATATAAACTTGGCATGCTATAAACCTGTTATGTCCCAGAACACTGACAAGCTCCATTTATATCAGGGTTCCCAAACTTTTTCTCCATGTTTTAATATAGACAGTTGTCTTAGAGCACCTCTCCACCCCTTCCCAATTCAATTATACAGCATGAATGTTGAAACAAACTTTTAAATGCAATCTATATCAAAAAGCCCACTACCATATGACCAGCCAGCTCTCCACTGACTACCAGCGAGTGCTCCAAATTGAACACTTGGGAAACTCTGCTGTACAGCCCACCATAATAGATCATAATTTGTTATGATCAAAATGAATATAGTTTAACAAAATTCTTAAATCAGGCTTGCAGATTAAGAAGAGACCAAAACCATATCCTCGTCTCCTGCAATGTTTAAAAACAAATACAAAAAACAACCCCACATGTACCAATGGGGGCTGCGGGGGCAGTGCTTTCAGGCAGTGCACGGAGACCCACTGCCCCAAGGGGGGGCGGAGAGACGTGCCAGCAGCAGCCACTTCCGGGAGCGGCATGGGGCCACAGCATGCAGGCATCTTGCCTGAGCCCTGCTCTGCTGCTGGCCAGGAGCCGCCTATGGTAAGTGCCTCCCGGCCAGAGCCTGCACCTCGCACCCCTCCTGCACCCCAACCCCCTGCCCCAGCCTGGAGCCCCCTCCTGCACCAAACTCCCTCCCAGAGCCCACACTCCTCCCCCTCTCCTGCACCAGTATGGAGCTCCCTCCTACACCCAAACTCCCTCCCAGATCCCGCACCTCCTCAATTAATATAGTAGAAGTGGGTGGCCTGTGACGACTTACCAAAATTCATGGAGCGGCCCCCCTGCAAAAATTATTGCCCACCCCTGGTATGGATGGACAACAGCATCCTAATAGGTCTAACACTTCATTTTAAATAAGTAAATAAAACCACACACCGACCAACAGCACATACCATTATGCCCTTACAAACTTGGAAAGGTTGTTTAATACATTATTAGTATTAAAGTGAACACTTAAGGTGTTATTTTTTCCTCACGTGCACAGTAGCTTTGTCTCCAAGACAGCTTCTGACTGATGAATTGATTTTCCAAGAACTGCTAGGACCTTAAGTGTAAATGTTAGAAATAGGTCTAGTTTCTAGAAGGTCAAAAGTGGAAAAAATGGGTTTCAAGTTTCAACACTTCTTTCTGCTTCCAACTTTGTGGCAAGAAAGAAAAACAAATGTCCCTACCTAAAATCATAGAAGTCTGCAAATTCCAAGGCAGCATCCCCATCTGTGAAGAGTTTGCAGTGGCTTTTATCATTCATATGACCCTGCACTGCTTCTGTTGAGTAGAAGGATTTCCCCTTCTCATTGCACCACAGGCAGATTTTCCCAACACCAACTTTTTCTCCTGGGCAAGTAAAAAAAAAATATATTTCTTTTGAGTTTACATTCAATTCAATGTTCAATTTCAACATCCCTGAAGTGGTTATCTCCACTTGGAGTCACAGGCACGGTAAGTGACTTTCTCCAAGTTAGAAAGTCACTGCCAGAAACTGAATTAGGGCCTTGGTCCCCCTGTTTTCTAACCACACTCTGCCTCCTCACAGAAGTCGTCCATATGTTTAAAGAATAATTCAAATGACACAACAGAGGGCATCACAGACACTGGGCTTTAGTGAGGATAGATAAATTTAATATGAATCTAGTTTGATTATAGGAAACATTCCACTTGCAGTGGAGCTGCTTTCTCATAACTGTTATAGTAGTTTGGCAAATATTTGCATCATCATTCACTAGGAGAGCTATGCGTCCAAGTAATAGGCACACCCAGTGTAAGTATTTTAGAACTTGAGGTTTTTTGCATAAACCTCATGCTGTTTAAACCAATACTGTTAGAGATCAGGTTAAGGCCTAATATGGGGACAGACTAACCAAAAGCTGTCCAGTGCAGGGTTCTTATACCTTCCCCTGAAGCATCTGGTACTGGTCACTGTCAGAGACAGTACATTGAACTAATAGACTTGAGGCCTGATACAATATGGTTATTCCTATATCTGCTAGAATTAAGTCATACATGTGACTGAATGAAAGTTATGAATACCTTGCGACACTGAAGCCATAGCTCAAATCTGTTTATTGCAACAGAACAGGGTATTTAACCTTGTTGGAGTGGGGGGAGGGGAAGAAGAGTCATGCTTACCCAAGTACTTAATCAGTCCCCTGAGATCCACAAGGTATTCTATATCTGGAATAAAGAAACTATGGGCTTTTGTCATGTGGGCCACGTTTTTCATAAGAGAGCTTGAATGGTGAGGACAAAACAAGCAGTCTGTGAGTGGTACTGCACCAGCAGCAATCTGTTTCTCATCTTCAGCCACTGCACCGTCCATCTGCTCATCTTCAGACTCTCCAACTTCATCAGAATCCACATCCTCCCAGCCTTTCAGTGCAAGTTAAAACATGAGGTTTATTTACATCATCTTTTTTTCAGGCAAACAAGCGTAATCTGTATGCTCTAGTACAGAATATGCTTACAACACCAATAATAATTATAAACGGATATAAAATGCTGTGTGTTCTAATTACTATACAGACATTTAAATCAATCAAGTGGTGAGTTCATACCACTGTCAAAATTAACTTACAAAGAAATGATGGAAGCTTAAGGCAAAACTCAAAACTGCTCATGAAAGGATCACCAGATCTAAGAATTTAGTTACAATCTTCTCTAGTGTGAAAATCCTATTGCTGTTTAGGAGCAACACTATTATTGTACCATGCAGCATTAAAACAAAGCATAACTGGTAAAACACAACACAATTCTGTCATAAACATGAGAATTTTGATTTCCTGTAGTGACTTAGCAGCATGAGCAGAAAGTTATAAAACCAAAGATACTCTTCACACATACATCTTTACGACAAAAGAAACATTCTAACATTCATTTGTAGTTATCTATAAGCGGAGTTCTTAAAGTAACTGGAGCTATGCAATTGTTTGTGTGTCACTTGTACTTCTTCCAGTCATGGTTATTTCTCCTCTGATACTCATGCAAGATCCCACACATTGCTCTGCCAATCTTCTTCAAATTTCACTGGGAAGGGTGAGAGTATATCGGGGGGGGGGGGGGGGGAATCAAGATAATTTTCCATGACACTTCAATCTTCTGTAAGTGCCAAAAACAGTGCAAACTGGGAGAAGGCGGTTTGTGATGTCCACTAGGAACTCGCCTAATGACAGGTTTCAGAGTAGCTGCCATAAGCTTATGCTCAAATAAATTTGTTAATCTCTAAGGTGCCACAAGTACTCATTTTCTTTTTATTAGGAACTCGAAGACAGTAAACTCATTTCACATAGGCCACTAAAGAGTTCTCAGATGGTAACTATTAATTACCAATCTAGATGGGATTCAAACCAGTGACCTGGTAATGTTAGTATCAGATATTGGTTTCTAGCTTTAAAAGCCTCAAACTGACAATCCTTTGACCTCTGTTTGCAGTATTGCTGTAGTTGCGTTGGTCCCAGGATAATCAGAGAGAGACTACTCCTTTCTTACTCTCTCTAATCCTTTCACCGTGCACTCTGAACGAACAGCACTGGTAGAAAAATAGTCCTGATCAAAAAGTTAAGGGTAAAATGAATGCTTAGAAACCTCCTGAGACATAGTGTTACAACTTAAATATATCTTAATGCAAAATAGTTTCACGTTTGTTTCTTCTTTATGTATCTTCCAAAACAGAGTACAGAAACATGGGTTTACCGAACAACAGTTGATGATGCTTCTAACATCTAACACATGGGTACCTGATCCCCACCGACATTAATGGAATTACTTCAGCATAAATCTGCTGTAACAGAGTGGAGCATTAAGCTAAGGAGTGCAGGTCCCTGCACTGCTTTTGATGGACATGATATAAGCAGCAGTTATAAGAGAAAAACACATGACCTCTATTCTTAGTAACTAGAAAACTTTTCAGTTTATCTTTAAAAAGAAAAAAAAAAAGTGATGAACGAGTTCACTGGCCACTAAACCTTGCTAGACTTGAATCTTTCTTCCCTCTTCATGGCAAACATTTTTTGATGGGAACCTCTGTTGTGTGAAGTTTTATTAGAAAAAAGCCTCCCCCATAGAATTGTTAAGAATGTTTTCCTGCCTGGAGAAATTTTATTTAAAAAAAATTTAAAAAAAACAAACCCAACAACAACAACAACATGGGGCTTCTACCCAAAACCAACCACTAAGTTTGCTTACCCAGAGCCACCATTTTACCACTTAGCTGGTTTTCTTACCTTCTTCCATCTCCTCATCTTGCTCCTCATCCTCTGCATCCTGTTTTGCCAGCTTCCTTGCCTGCTGTTCAAACCACTGTAGCCTTGGAGGTTTTTCCAGTCGCGCTCTGCTCTGTGACAAATTACCTCCAGCAGAAGGTGGAGAGCTGCTTGTATCAGTTGGGAGCAATGGTATCTTCTTTGGAGACAAGGATGGTTGGGGCCTGATGGCTTCCTGAATAGCTGTATTCATTGCATCTTTGTTTAGACTCTCCTGGGCCAGCCCCTTTTCCAGGTTCTTCTCATTTAAGGTTTCTACCTTCTTGTTGACAGCCCGGACAGCTTTTTTTTCAAGTTCTAGGTGCTTTTTGGACTTCAAATGATTCTCATAGGCATTGAAAGTGGAGAACCTCTTGCTGCAAGCTGTGCAGTAGGTGGCAGTGACTTTGTTCTGTTCCTCTGTCACCGCTCTCTGAGCTAGGACTCTCTCTTGGAAATTCTCAGCAGTGACAGGTGGCATGTCAGCAACTTTCCGTTTTAGATTATATCTGTGCCAGTCAGTTTTGTAGTGGGCACGCTGAATGTCAGCATCCTTAAAAGCCACACGGCAAGTGATGCAGGTATAAGATGCCATTACTTGGAAGCAAAGAAAGGCAGCATGTCAAAAGAAAGTGATCAAAATATGGAGGGGGGAGAAGACATGAAAAACAAGCCAGTGTCAGGTCCTTGCCTGAGCAATTGCACATTTGATGCAATCCTGGTGCAAGTGTGTTAGTAAAGTTTATGAAATGCTGTTAATGCGTTAGACATTGCAAAGGATGAAACGAAGATATAAAGTTAGTCACAGCTATCAAAGATGTATTACTATTTATTATTTGTATTATCATAGCACCTAGAAGCCCTCATCATGGAGAAGGGCAAGGACCCCTATGCTAAGTACACACACAAAGCAAAAGGATGGCCCGTGCCCCAAAGAGACTTATTTATAGGTCTCTCCACTTTTCACCAAAGAGCAAACGCCGGAAGTCTCTAGTCAGTAGGATGCAAGCCGTAGGTCTTTAAAAAAGGGACATGATCATTTTAAAGAAAAAAAATACGTTTGATTTTTTTAAGCATTCTATTGTCACAAGAAATGACTAAGATAATACAATGCGAAAGAGATAGAGAAAGCTTTCAGTTGGTTTTCAGCATGTTGTGTATGACACTTTTTGCCCTCTAGTATCAGTCGTTTCCCCCCTTTGTACGTGAGGGTCTCCCACATAGCAACAGAGGAGAGTTAAATAGGAAAATGTGACTATAAAACAACAAAAACTGGCAGAGAGAACGAGGGACCATATTTTACTGTATGTTTGTAAAGCACCCAGCATAATGAGGCCCTCTGCTTGATTGGAGATCACTGTGTACAATAACACAAATACATAGCAACTATTGCTAAAGTTATCATTAACTTTTCTTTAATTTGAGTAGATGCAGTGCTGATGGAGTCACTTTAAAATCATAAGGGATTGTAAGCTCTCTATGGCAGGGACTGTCTTTTTGTTGTGTGTCTGTACAGCACTCAGAACAATGGGGTCCTGGTCCAGGACTAGGGCTGCTAGATGCTACGGTGGTAACAAACAACAAAACGAACACAAGGAGGTGCTCACAAATTGAGATCAAACCTTAGACTAATATATGACTAATCTAAGGAAAGCACGATTCAACCCACGGGAAGAAGCCTGTAATATGCAGGGGGAAAATCAAGTCCCAGACAGCATACAAAAACTGCAATCCCTCCAAGGGTACCAACAGACAGAATTCAACATTAAAAAACTCCCCCACAAACACTAGACTGGGCCTGTACAGCCTGGAAAGGTGTGGATTTTAATCAGATAACAGGTACATTACGGAACTGAAATTTCCTGTTAGAAACCAGCATTTGCTTTTGCTGTATTTCTTATCTGTAAATGCAGAGTAAAAAACATGCACGCACGAGAAAACATGAAAAATGGTCATTTATAAGCAGTAAAAAAAATAAACCAGTAAATTATTATACATAAGAACTATTTGATTTAGATGAGAAAAAGTCACTCATTCTTCACTGTGAAATGTCTATGGTGACTCAAATAGTTATGTTTTGTTTCAGTCAGGATCAACTTCACTCCCTGCTTTCTAATTCAAGTATACACCACCTAACCGCTGTAAATTGACATGAGCATCTGTTTCCGTTCAGCAGCATGTGCTCCTTGAAAGGAAAAAATGGTAACACTACAAGTCATCTAAGCAGCACTTACTGCTGTATAATTTAGACGGGTTCTTTTAAAATGGTATTTGCTAACTCTTGTTAGAGTTATATGGCAAGCAAGAATGTTGCTAGAGTCCTCTCTGACCAATTTCAGAAATAAAATTAAAACACAAGAAAAATCCAGAACAACCAAAAATATTTACATCTGCTAACTCACCAAAGGAATAATTCATTCTGTTTGATGGTATAAAATAGAAGAGACTAACTACAGGATCACATGCTGCTATGCAAGCACTTCTTTTATACACACTTACTTTCATCCATAATTTTAACCTTAAAAAAAGCACAACTCCATTTTTTTCTCTCGGACGTGTCTGCATGTGTGTGTTGAGGGAGCAAAATTTAAATGACAGGTTTCAGAGTAGCAGCCGTGTTAGTCTGTATTCGCAAAAAGAAAAGGAGTACTTGTGGCACCTTAGAGACTAACAAATCTATTAGAGCATAAGCTTTCGTCTGAAGTGAGCTGTAGCTCACGAAAGCTTATGCTCTAATAAATTTGTTAGTCTCTAAGATGCCACAAGTACTCCTTTTCTTTTTGCAAAATTTAAATGTAACTGAATTTTTGGAGTCCAAGAACAGACTTGTTTCATCTAATGTTTGGAAGAGTTAACTTGTTTGTTGTTGGTCCTCTACCGCACTTGATTTCTGCTACTTTACCATGACACCAAATCAACAGACGAGTGAACATAAGCACAGCCATACTGGGTCAGACCAATGGTCCATCTACCCCAGTAGCCTGTCTTCCAACAGTGTCCAATGCCATGTGCTTCAGAGGGAATCATCAAGTATCCATCCGTGTTGCCCATTCCCAGCTTCTGGCAAATGGAGGCTAGGGACACTTCAGAGCATGGTTTGCATCCCTGCCCACCCTGGCTAACAGACATTGATGGACCTATCCTCCATGAACTTATCTAGTTCTTTATTAACCCTAAAAAGAAAAGGAGTACTTGTGGCACCTTAGAGACTAACAAATTTATTAGAGCATAAGCTTTCGTGAGCTACAGCTCACTTCATCGGATGCATTTGGTGGAAAAAACAGAGTAGAGATTTATATACACACACACAGAGAACATGAAACAATGGGTTTATCATACACACTGTAAGGAGAGTGATCACTTAAGATAAGCCATCACCCACAGCAGGGGGGGGAAAAGGAGGAAAACCTTCCATGGTGACAAGCAAGGTAGGCTAATTCCAGCAGTTAACAAGAATATCAGAGGAACAGTGGGGGGTGGGGTGGGAGGGAGAAATACCATGGGGAAATAGTTTTACTTTGTGTAATGACTCATCCATTCCCAGTCTCTATTCAAGCCTAAGTTAATTGTATCCAGTTTGCAAATTAATTCCAATTCATCAGTCTCTCGTTGGAGTCTGTTTTTGAAGCTTTTTTGTTGAAGTATAGCCACTCTTAGGTCTGTGATCGAGTGACCAGAGAGATTGAAGTGTTCACATACATCCGATGAAGTGAGCTGTAGCTCACGAAAGCTTATGCTCTAATAAATTTGTTAGTCTCTAAGGTGCCACAAGTCCTCCTTTTCTTTATACAGGGAGTGTATAAAACTCACTAAACCGAGGATGACCGGAATGAGGCACAGCCCCGTGCAGCAGAGGGCGCATTACAACAGGGTTGACAGGATTCATGTCATGACCGGCTGGCTAAGCAACTCATCAAAGCCAATTGACTCCGGCAACTCTCGTCTCGGTGCCCTACCCCCACGCCTGTCACACCCGATGGAGCAGGGCCCCGCCTGAACTCCTGGGTTTCCAGTCGGCTGCATCTTCTGCCGGTAGGTGCGGCTGCTAACAGCAGTCCGGGGGCTGGGCGCTTGACAACGGGGCACAGCGCAGCACCAGAGCTGCCTCTGCCAGGGCCCCACGCACCCGGGGGAGGCGCGGCAGACACCCCGCGAGCCTGCCCTGAGTCCCGCCGCCGCCGCCCAGGCAGGGGCTTCTCGGGCCTCCCCCGCAGGCCCAGGCCGGGGCCACCGGCCGCTCGCGCGCAGCAGAGCGGGGGCGACCGGGCAGCGCGAGGGGGCGGTTGGCCCCGCCCCCCGGGAGTCTCGGGCACCTACCTGCGGGGCGCGCGCCTCCTGGGCGGGCTGGAACGCTCGGCCCGCGGGGATTCCAAAATGGGGCGGCCACAATTACTCCGGCAGCGCAGGCGGCCGCCCCCCGCCAGCGACGCGCCGGCCGAGGCAGCAGGGAGGCGCCGCTAGCTGCTCTGACGGAGGCCACCGCCCCCTGCCGGCCCGGCGGGCCCCACGGAGCGTCCCCGCCGCGCCTCCGCCCCCTGGGCGGCCCCCTGCCGGCTGCCCAGCGCCACCTCCGTGCCCAGCAAAGCGCCGCGCTGGCCCGGTCCCTTAGCGGCGCAGCCTGATGCAGCCCACGGGGAACGGCCAGGGGGCAAGAGCCGCCTCCTGCAGTTTCGTACAAGATGGGGGATCCCGCCCCGCCCCCGCGAGGAAGGGAGCGGGGGGGGGATGATTTTGAAAGAGGCCCATACCCTCAGCCCGGAACACAGCGGCTGTATCAAAAGGGGGAAGACGGGGGAGGGGGGGAAACACGACACGGGTCCACACACAGCCCACAACAACAGGCAGCCCAGGTCATCCCGTTGCTCCAAGGAGCCCAAAAGGCACAGCCCCGTTTTTAAAAAGCAGTTGCGGGTCACCTTTAATACAGCTGCTGCGGGGGGGGGGGGCGGGGAAGTGTCAAGGAACTATTTGGTAAATATAGAGCAGGCAGGAATGGACACGATTTAAAAAAAAAAATCAAAAGGAAGCTTTCTTTTTTTTTAATCAGCTCTAGCTAAATAGCACTGCCCTGCGCTGTCTTGAAAAAGGCAATGAGCATGCAAATAAGGAGAGTGAGATCGATACAGGAACTGCCTGCCATATCCTGGACCGTCTTCGTTGGATTACGCTGTCCAAAGCCTCGGGGAAGAAAGCAAAGAGCAGACACGGGCCTTCGGGCAGCCTGGCGGGCTGCGGCTGTCACATTGCACCGGTTGGGTTCCGAGAAGTGGGCGGGGGGGAGCCTGCCCTGCCCCCTCCCCAGCCTAAGGGGGGGGATCTACAGGACTTGGAAACCAAATGATTCTGTGGACAACTGAGGTTGCTAGCAGGAGAGGGCAGTTTAAGGCAGTATCCGATGTAACATGTATATTCTCAGTTTGGTGTATGGTGCCAAGGTACCATTGGAATGCATCTCTGTACCTGCGGTAGGCAGGGAATTGTGCAGCCTGGACAAATCCAGTCAGGAGGGAGAGAGACATGGGTCTGTGCCCAAGACAGATGACAGCGGAGAGCCGGGAGCCAAGGCTGGGTGTCCTTGCTGGCTCACAGAGTGGGAATAGAGGTGCCATTGCCCTGAACAGTGACAAAGTATGGAAGTTGAGGATGAGGTAATTGTGACCAGCAGTAAATGTTTGTTTCAAGTAGTATGGGGCAAGCCACCTTAGGCTGCCTCATGAACTGTATTGCACGCTAGCACTGTTGCACAAAAGTCAGTCAAAGTCTGCTGAGAGGATATCAGTCAAAGAAAAAATAAATATAACTGGGACTAAAGCAGAGTTGGGAAATAGAAAAAAATTATGTAAATACAATAGCTAACATTTAATTTTTATAAATTTATTTTTCTTTTTGAGCTATATTTCCATACTGGATGGTATTTTGTATGTCAGTAATGTCTCTACAGTTCATTAGAAATGAAGAAATTGAGAAGGGGCGTTTGTGTTGTGGAAAAGGTATGGAATTTAGGCATTAATCATATTTGAAATGAGGTAGAAAAGTGAAACTCTCTGGTCTTGTCTACACGTCAAACTTTGGCTGATGCAAGTTATTTTGGCATCAAGCTGCCCAACTTGTATTGTTCATATGCGTGTATACGTGGTTGCTTGTGTTGATGCAAAGCATAATGTATCCTGTGTAGATAGTCCCAGTGTACCAAGCTATGGTGTTTAGATGTTGCTTGTAATTATTAGAATTGGGAGCACTGGCTGTTGGGAGCCTGAAAAGACAGGAAACAGGAAGGAGGGGGGAGGAGTTGAGAGGCTGGGAGAAAGCTACAGAGGATGCAGCAGCAGCTTGCTAAAGAGGTTTCCACTTTGAAAATAAAGTCCTGGTTGATACAACATTTTGGCGATCTTCTGCCTCTGAACCCTTTCTGCAAAGGCCAGGTGAGCCTCCAATTGCTTTTACTACCTGTATCCATATGTTTGAGACTTATCTGCTTGCAATCAGTGCTACAGAGATTTCTGAATTAAGAAAGCGTGCTCTGCTAATCCACTGCCTTGGAGCAGAAGGGCAGCATATATTTTACACTTTTCCCCTTGCAGATGATAAATATGAGACTGCACTCACTGCATTAAAGCATTTTTTGTACCAAAAGTGAATGTAGTAGCTAATCGTTACAGATTTCACCAGCATGAGCAGAAAACAGGGGAAACTATAATGCAGTATATTGCTTCCCTGAGGAGTCTGATTGTAATTTGTGACTTTGGGAATATGGCAGATGAGATGATTAGAGACCAGCTCATTGAGAAAACAACCATGCTTCATGTAAGAGAACGCTTACTTCTAGAACCACAACTTACACTAGTAAAAGCAATAACCTTTGCTGTTCAGATTGAGTCAGCTACAACTGAAGCCAAAATAATGAGCATGGATACAGGAGGCATAGTCCAGGCTGTGACTCCTTTGCAGAAAAGTTCACTACCACTGCAGACACACAATTTCAAGAGGAAAACTAATGAAAAGCCACCGAATCAGCAAATTCAAAATACAGTAAAAGCATGTTTTCACTGTGGATCCCCACAACACCTTGCAAGCTACACAGGATGTCCGGCAAAAGTAGCTCAGTGCAATCATTGCAAAAAGATTGGACATTTTGCGAAAGTATATCGCAGTAGCCAGTCCAATCAAGAGGTGCATGCAGTTACAATACTAGATGTTACTGTGCAGAGCATGGACAAAATCACTACTGCACATATTCCAGAACAGATAAAGTGCACTGTAAACGTTTCCGCCATACCTCAGGCAAACCACACTCTAATCAGCTAATGTTGGACACTGGTTCAGCAGTATCTATACTACCTGATTCCATCTGTCTGCATTACTTTAAAGATGTGCCTCTTACTGAACCCAAACTTCACTTGGTGTGCTATTTGAAAAACCATATTCCAGTACATGGCTGCCTGCCAGTAATAGTTACTTTTGGTGATTGCTGTGTAACTGCAGAGTTCTACATTGTCCACAAAGGCACTCCTATCCTTGGCAGAGATTTATTGGCTGCTTTAAATCTCAGGGTAGTTAATGGACGAATTGATCTTCCTCAGCAAAGCACTCTTGCGGTACACACACCAGTTTCAGCTGGGACCCAACACCAGGTTGAGGAGAAACTCGGCTGTGCTTATGAGTTTCTGCATAAAGTTAAAATGCGGAATAAAGAAGTTACGGGGCTTGCCATTTTCAGTCAGGGAAGCTGTTTCAGAGGAACTTAGAAAACTTGTTCAAAAGGACATTATTGAAGAGATCGACTCCTTGGAATGGGTTTCGCCTATAGTAATGATGCAGAAGAAGGGTGGAGGCATTCGCCTTTGTGTGGACTTAAGGGAGCCAAATAAAGCTATTGTGATTGACAGCCATCCTCTTCCTCACATAGAAGAAATATTTGCAGAACTCCGTGGAGCAAAGATGTTTTCTACTCTTGATTTGCAGAGCGCATACCACCAGGTTATGTTGCATGAAGATAGCAGAGACCTCACAGTATTTATTACACGAGGGACTATTTCGTTTTAAACATGTTCCATATGGTCTCGTATCTGTCCCAAGTGCCTTTCAAAAAATGATGTAATTGATTCTGAAGAATCCACATAGAGTTCAGTGCTATCTGGATGATATTATCATGTTTGGAAATATTGCTGAGGAGCATCACAATAACCTGCAGTCTGTCCTAAACTGCATCAGCACAGCAGGCCTTCCAGCTCAATAGGTCCAAATGCAAATTTAGACAAACTGAACTCTCCTTTCTGGGGCATACAATTTCACAGGCTGGACTAAAACCTGATCCAGATCATATCTGAGCAATTTCAAATGCTCCTCCTCCAACAGATTTGGAAAGCTTACGTTCCTTCTTGGGTCTTACCTCCTGGTATGCAAAATTCATTCCCAATTTGCTTCTGTCATTGAACTGTTATGGAAATTACTACAGAGAAGTTCAACCTTAGTGTGGACAACGGATGCACAAGCTAGTTTCAAAACGGTGAAAGACTTGATTGTACATAGTCCAGTACTTGCACTATTCAGTCCTGCATTGCCCACAATTGTAACTACTGATGCTTCTGTTTATGGACTTGGGGCGGTTCTCACATAACTGCATGAGGACAACACAGAGAGGATTGTTGCATTTGCTTCAAGGACACTTAGTAATGCTGAGAGAAAATATTCTACAGTCGAAAAAGCAGCACTTGCTTCTGTCTGGGCTACTAAAAAATGGAGAACTTACCTGTGGGGCCACACGTTCAAGTTGCACACAGACCACAGCCCTTTGACGACGTTGCTCACATGAAAAGACTGGGAAGAGCAGGATACCGTATTGCTCGATGGTCTGCAAGACTACGCTCTTTCAATTATGAATTGGAATATAAGCCTGAAAACCAAAATGTGGTCACTGATTGCCTTTCTCGCCTGCCTTTGCTTTCACCAGAGGTCCACCGGAGGATGAGGATGTAGTGGTTGCGCTTATTACAAGCACTCTCACTGCAGTTACAAGAGAACAATTTCAAGCTGCTTGTTCAGCATGTCCAATTCAACAAAAACTATGGGAATTTCTGACAAATAGATGGCCCAGTCACCCTAAAAGCCTTGACCCAGTTTTACTGCCTTATTTTAGAGTTCGGGATGAACTTTCTTTGTTTGATGGTTGTGTGCTACGAGGTACACATTGGCTCCTTGTGCCAGAAGAATTGCAGTCAAAACTCTTACACCTGGCACATGATACTCATCAAGGAATTGTCCGAACCAAACAACAATTACGGGATCTGTATTGGTGGCCAGGGATGGACTCTCAAACTGAAGCACTCATAAAATCCTGCGTCACTAGCCAAATGCATGATAAGACAGCAGTGACACGTACCCCTCCATTACAGCCTGTTCCTCTTCCTGAATCTGCATGGGAAAAAGTAGTGATTGACATTGTAGGACCCTTTGATATTGCTCCAATTGACTGCCGTTATACCATCACTTTAAAAGACTATTTCAGTAAATGGCCTGAGGTAGCGTATACATCACAAATCTCTTCTGCTACAGTAATTAAGTTCCTCTCTTCAGTTTTTAGCAGGAAAGGTAACCCCAAAGAACTGGTTTCAGATAATGGTAGTCAATTTTACTTCCTTGGAGTTTGAAACTTTTCTAGCACAGAGGAACATTTTACACAAAAGGTCATCCCTATATTACCCTCAAGCCAATGGGGAAATGGAACGGTTTAACAGAAGTTTGAAAGAGAGTTTGCAAATGGCTAAACTGGAAGGGTGATTGTGTATACACTTCACTACTGATTTCTTGCAAGCATAGCGGGCTACACAACATGCCACAACACAAAGATCACCCACAGAGTTACTGCATGGGAAACAGATGAATACGAAACTGAACATAGCTGGATTGTTAAAGGCATGACCTGATGCCTCAAACAGGGATAATGTCAGAAAAACAGTTGAACATCACCAAGCAAAGTCTAAGGCTTTTACAGACAAGCAGTGGGGTGCTAAGGAACCAAAGTTTGAGTGTGGTTCCTTCTTTAGAATACGAAAACCTGGAATTTTACGCAAAGGGGACCATAAATTCACAGCTCCTCTTAAAATCATAGAGAAGAAGAGACCTTACACATATCGACTTTCTGATGGGCTGGTATGGAATGCTTATCTTACACCTACCTATGCACCAAGAGGAGATTATGCCAACACCCAGTCTGCATTGGATGACTTCACCGTAGTACCAACACAACAAGACATTGCACTGGAACTGGGGCTTGAGGGACAGCCTGTCAGACCCAGACGACCCCGTCTGGACTAGAGACTATGTTATGTAGTATCTACGGTGTTTTCAGTGTAATATTTCTGCCAACAGTGTCTTGTTTCATATTTGTTCCTGTGGTTAGAACAATAATGTTTATTTTAATTGGGAGAGTTTAAGAGAGGAGGGAATGTGGTGTTTAGATGTTGCTTGTAATTATTATAATTGGGAGCACTGGCTGTTGGAAGTCTGAAAGGACAGGAAACAGGAAGGGGGGGGGAGGAGTTGAGAGGCTGGGAGAAAGCTACAGAGGGTGCAGCAGCAGCTTGGTAAAGAGGTTTCCACTTTGAAAATAGAGTCCTGTTGAAGCTTGTTAGTACCTTGCCTGGTTGATACAACACACGTGTCACTGTCTGGTGCAGCGCCTTCTGTGGAGTTTTCAGTGTGTTGAGGGATAGAAATGACTCACCCAGAGGTCACTAGGAGCTAGAGTTCCCAACATACAACTTTCTCTATCCCATAATACCATCAATATCCCATAATTTTTGTGCCTTTTTAAAAAAAAATCTCTCTAACCCATGTGGCATTTTTCACTGGCTGCCATCTCTGACAGAAGCATGGAGCCCACACAATGCTGGATTCATGAACATTGCAAATACAGGACACATGATCCTCTGGTATTTGCAAGACCCGCAGGAAGACTCACAACAATGGGGGACATGATGATTTCTTCAAGGAGACAGTTAGGGGATATAGTGAAAAACAATTCAAGGTTGTTGGTGACATTCAAAGAGCAGCTTCAGATGGCCTAGTGCTGCTCCTGGGCCCAGGTTATGAGCATTGACTGGTGGAATTGCATCATAATGAAGATTTGGGGTGATGAGCCATGGCTACAGAACAAAAGGCCACATTCCTTGATCTGTGTGATCAGCTTGCCCCAGCCCTGCAGCACATGGATACCAGAATGAGAGCTATACTGACAGCTGAGAAGCAAGTGGTGATTGTACTATGGAAGCTTCAACCATCGGATTGCTACCGGTCATTGGGAAATTCTGGTTGGAAAATCGACAGTGGGGGCTGTTGTCATGCAAGCGTGTAGGGCAATTAATCATCTCTTGCTACACAGAACTGTGATTCTCAGTAATGTGCAGGACATAGTGGATGGATTTGCGGCAGTGGTGTTCTCGAACTGCAGTGGGGTGATACATATTCTTTCCCAACAAGTGGATTGCCACTGGTGATACTGAAATGCCATAGTAATCCTGGGTATGGGTGGTGCGTCACATAGGCTGGGGAAGGCTATGCCTTCCCAAACAGCCTGGCATGGCCCCGCCCACACTCCTCCCTGTAGCACCCTACTGCTTGCCCTTCCCTTTTGGCCCCAGCCTGTGTCTGGTTAACTTGGGGACAGGCCAGGCACCCTCTTTACATTTAAACATTATAAGGGAAAATGCAGGTGCACACTTACCTGAGGTTCCTTCCTTGTCCACACTTGGCTGGCGAGGCTAGCTAGATGGCAGCAGACTCTTTAACAGGACCTGGCTCACAGGATAGCTGGACACACCCACTATGTCCTCCCTCCTCACAGCACAGGTCTGTGTCTCAGACTCCTCTGAGGTATCCATGGTGTTCTCCAGGGTGCGGGTGGAATCTCTGCCAATTATGGCATGCAGCTCTTTGTAAAAGCAGCAGGTGTATGGCTCAGCACCAGATCAATTGTTGGCCTCCTCAGCCTTGTGGTTCACCTGCTGGAGTGCCTTTACTTTTACACAGCGCTGCTGCTGATCCATCATACCCCTTTGCCTGCATCCCCTGTGCAAGTTTTCCCTAGATGTCCATGTTTCTATGCATCTGATGAAGTGAGCTGTAGCTCACGAAAGCTTATGCTCTAATAAATTTGTTAGTCTCTAAGGTGCCACAAGTACTCCTTTTCTTTTTGCGAATACAGACTAACACGGCTGCTACTCTGAAACCTGTCATGTTTCTATGGATAGACCATAGCTGTGCTTGCACAGTATCTTCTCCCTTCAGGCCCAGGAGATCCGGTGCCTCCTGTATACTCCAGCCAGGAGAGGGCTTCCATGACCCTTGGACAGTTGAGTTGAAAATCGTGATCAGAGCTGTCACTGTCTGGCATTTTGGGACAGATGCTGGAAGAATGTAAGGGTCAATACAGATCACACTCGCACGGTGTTGACCTCTGTAGGTTGACCATGGCTTTATGCTGTTTGGGGTGGTTTTACTGCATCCCCTTAACAGGGCTGCAGACAAATTTGAGTTTAGACACATGCATCAATAGGTTGACGCAAAGCGACTTACGTTGACCTAACTTTGTAATATAGATCAGGCCTCTTTCCAGAAGGTAGCCTGATTTTCAAAAGTGCTCAGAGGTCACAGCTCTTGGTGCCTTCAGTGTATCTTCAAAACAAAACCATAGAAATTGAAATGGGACCACTTATTAATTTCACATAATCCAAGCAGTATTCAAATGACATCTTTAGTTACTAATGATGCGTACTGGGATTCAGTTGGTGGTCTTACCTTTTGGGGGCAACCAAGGAATCTTTGAATTCTTCAATCACAGCATATTGACCAGTTAGAACATTTTAGAACAGTCCCAATATTGTCTCTTGATGTAACCCTTCTGCCAGGTGGAGTCAGCAGCAACAAGGGCCGGCTTTAATATTGAGAGTTTCCTCTTAACAATACAAAACAGAACTGGCTTGAGCCCTACTCAGTAACCTGGAAAAACTTAAAACTACCCCTAGGAGTCTCTAAGACAGAGGTGAACAAACTCCGGCCACAACCACATCCGTCCTGGCTGGCCCTTAAGCTCCCAGCTGGGGAGGCTAGCCCCTGGCCCCTCCCCTGCTGTCCCTCCTCCCCCACAGCCATGGCACCATGTGGGCCGTGCGGCTGGCTCTGGGCAGCGCGGCTGCCAGTCCTGCCACTCTGAGCGGCATGGTAAGGGGGCAGGGAGTGGGGGGGTTGGATAAGAGGCAGGGGGTCCCAGGGCAGTCAGGGGACAGGGAGCAGTTGGATGAGGCGGAGATTCTGGGGGGGGCAGTCAGGGGATGGAAAACAGGAATGGTTGGATAGGCGTGGGAGTCCCGAGAGATTGTTAGGGGGCGGGGCAGTCAGGTGACAGGGAGCGGGGGGGTGGTTGGTCCTGGGAGGGGGCTATCAGGGGACAAGGAGCAGCGGGGATTGGATGGGTCGGGGGTTCTGAAGGGGGCAGTCAGGGAGCGGGAAGTGGGAGGAGATGGATAGGGGGTGAGGGCCAGGCTGTTTGGGGAGGCACAGCCTTGCCTACCTGGCCCTCCATACAGTTTCGCAACCTCGATGTGGCCCTCGGGCTAAAAAGTTTGCCCACCCCTGCTCTAAGAGGTAATGCTTCCCCCCTCACAAGCAATGAGACTGCATATGACCAAAAAACTCCAACCTTAATAAAAGGCATTACTTTGGGAAAACACCAAAAGCATAATTTGAAAGCATGTGACCGTGAGCAAAAAAAGTATAGGCAGGCCAAAAAAGAATTTGAAGAGCAAGTAGTCAAAGTCTCAAAAATTAACAGCAATTTTTTTTAAGTACATCACAAGCAGGAAGCCTGCCAAACAATCAGTGGGGCCACTGGACAATTGAGGTACTAAAGGAGCACTCAAGGAAGATAAGGCCATCGTGGAGAAGCTAAATGAATTCTTTGCATCAGTCTTCACTGCAGAGGAAGTGAGGGAAATTCTCACACCTGAGCCATTCTTTTTACGTGACAAATCTGAGGCACTGTCCCAGATTGAGGTTTCAATAGAGATGGTTCTGGAACAAATTGATAAATTAAACAATAAGGGCCCAGGACCAGATGGTATTCACCAAAGAGTTCTGAAGAAACTCAAATATGAAATTGTGGAACTACTACGTGTGGTACATAATCTATCAGCTTCTGTACCAGATGACTGGAGGATAGCTAATGTGACAACATTTTTTAAAAAAAGGCTCCAGAGATGATCCTAGCAATTACAAGCTGGTAGGCCTAACTTGAGTACCAGGTAAATTGGTTCAAAGTATAGTAAAGAACAAAATTATCAGACACATAGGTGAACACAATTTGTTGGGGGAAGAGACAATATGGCTTTTGTATATGGAACTTATACCTCACAAATCTATTAGAATTCTTTGAGGGGATCAACAAACACATGGACAAGGGTGATCCAGTGGTTATAGTGTACTTGGACTTTCAGAAAGCCTTTGAAAAGATCCCTCACACCAAAGGCTCTTAAAGCAAAGCAAGCGATCATGGGATAAGAGGGAAGGTCCTTTCATGGATCATGGTTAAAAGATAGAAAACAAAGGGTATGAATAAATGGTCAGTTTTCAGATTGGAGAGTGGTAAATAGTGGTGTCCCCCAAGGATCTGACCAGGGACAGGTGCTGTTCAACATATTCATAAATGACCTGGAAAAGGGGGTAAACAGCGAGGTGGCAAAATTTGCAGACTAATCAAAATTACTTAAAATAGTTAAATCCAAAACAGACTGCGAAGACTTACAAAGGAATCTCACAAAACTGGGTGACTGGGCAACAAAATGTGGATAAATGCAAAGTAATGCACATTGGAAAATATAATCCCAACTATACATAAAAAATGATGGGGACTAAATTAGCTGCGACCACTCAAGAAAGAGACCTTGGAGTCATTGTGGATAGTTCTCTGTTCTGTTCATTCCCTCTGGGGCACCTGACGTTGGCCACTATTGGAAGACAGGATACTGGGCTAGATGGACCACTGGTCTGATCCAGTATGGTCATTCTTATGTACATTTAAACACCCACCACAGAGTACGTTGGGCCATGTCTTTTGCTCTCACCTTGCAGTGTGAAAGTCCAACAAATGTTCCTTTAACTTGCCCTTGCCCTCTCCTTCCACTGCACCTTACTCATAGTTACTGTCCTAGGTCAGTGAAGGCCTGTAATTCAGAGGTGTGTTCACATGAGTTCACCTCCCACCCCGGGGAGTGGGCAAAGGCATCAAGCAGCGCCTCAGCTGCTGCAGCCATCTCAGCAACAACCATCTCACAGTTGCTGCCACTCACTCTCCTGCAGTCGTTCACTCTGCCACCGTTGGCCACTGCCACCACCATTCATTCTGATGTCACAGTCTGACGTTCACCATTAACCCAGCTCTCAATTATTTCAGTAGGTAGTGGGGAACCTCTCTGCAGGCTGGGTACTCTCTTTCATCGCCATACTGTCACTGGGCTGAGCACAGTGGTTATCGGTGATTTCAGCTGTAGTGATCACTTAACAAAACAAAGACTCTCAATGAGTGTAGTCAGCTCTGTCTTTAAACAGTGGAGAGAGGAAGGATCTTTAGACAGAACCCATAACACCAGGTATAAACACCCATTCCAATTGTCTCTGTTTTTCAAGTGGAATTTGGCATCCCTACCCACTGTTTAAAGAGGGAGGTTCAGTATGGGGCGACCCCATCAATCAGGGCAAATTAAGTACAGTTCTGCTGCCCTTTACACAGATAGCCAGGATAACAACATTCCATTACTTCTGCATTCAAATACTACAGTGATTTGTAACCCAACACAAGCTCAAATTGATCATTTTGACAGAGCAGTCCCTTCTGCTGTGTACCTAGGCAGAGTAGGTGTGCCTATGCAAATACAGTCTGTTCCTGAAGTCTTTCCCTCCAGCTCACCACAATATGTCAGAGGAGAGCTCATTCAGACCCTGCTTACATGGATAAAGTTCTAAAATTATCAGGCTGTAGCTGAGAGCTAAGATTATTTATTTAATATGACCCTCCACACTATTAAAACAGTGGTTCACATCAGATTAGGGAAAAAAACCAACAAGAAGTGGCATTAACTTGACTTAAGTTATTTTTTTGGAATAAACATACAATTTTATATAATGAAAGATAAAAACTACCATATTTATTAAATGGTTTTACAAACAATTACTATAATAATAATAATAATAATAATTATTTCATGTTTATAAAACAGTAATCATACTAGGTAAAGTGCTGCGAAATATTTTAAACAATTTAAGACATTTTGTAATTTTCCAGTTTCTGGTTACCTGGATAGATTGTATCTAGAAACCATTAATTGCTTTCATATTAAATAAATGGAGACCAACGTACGTCTGTTCAACAGAGTGCTTAGTTAAATGGGCATTTGTCTGGAATAAGTGCAAAACGAACTAAAGACGTAAAATCTGTATTTTTTCATATTTAGTAATGTCCTATTTATCTGTGCTCAAATAAACTAAACTATCCCTCCCCATTATAGACTCAATTTAAAAAAGAAACAAGCTCACTAAACGATGAAAGGTACGCATTTATGATTATATATGTGCCAAAAAGGCTTCTATATCCAAGTTTAAGCTTTTTGAAAGGTTCCTTTATTCTGGATTTAACATATTGTTCAAGAAACAGGAGTGACATAATTACGGCCCCCAATTCAGCCATCCTTACTAGGACAACAGGCTCAATGAAGTCAATAGGAATTTTATTGAGTAAGGAGGACTGAACTAGGGTCCACATATACTCTTCTAACAAATGGAGAAATCCCTTAAAGATACAATCACCATCTAGCTCGATATGTGTATATTATAGTTTACAATATATTGTGTCAAAAGTTTTCTATAAGCAACTATACACTTTTACACTATTAAATTTACTTATACTCGTATGGCTTTGTTTCTGTAATTTTATTAATTTTTGAAGGTGGGAGGATTCTTGATAGGAAAGAAGCTATGAGAATTATTGCGAGATTGTAAAATGTTGTAATTCTTCAGTAACTTATTTTGTTGCTGCTGCTGAGTGCAGCAAAATTAATATCCCTAATATTAATTCCAACTGAACACACTCTGGACGGGATCTTTTTGAAAGACAGAAAATGTTTCTTTGTGCTCAGATGTCCAACTAATGCAAAGGGAATGCATAATCAATTTTTCTTAATTATTTCTGAACCAAAAACTTCTGACTTACGCTGTCTTTTTTTGAGAAGTTTCAGAGTAGCAGCCATGTTACTCTGTATTCGCAAAAAGAAAAGGAGTACTTGTGGCACCTTAGAGACTAACGAATTTATTTGAGCATAAGCTTTCGTGAGCTAAAGCATCCGATGAAGCGAGCTGTAACTCACGAAAGCTTATGCTCAAATAAATTTGTTAGTCTCTAAGGTGCCACAATTACTCCTTTTCTTTTTTTGAGAAAATTCTGCAAAAAATCATGGCATGCTCAATTACTTACTATTCAGAGCCCAAAACTTCTTTTTCAGCTCTCACACATGCTCATGGGTCAATCTGATATTAATAAAGTATGAAAGAATATGCTATAATTTTATTACTACCAATAATTTTTATTAAGTCCTCTTCTTCCAATCCTGCAGTATTTGCGGTCTTGAACAAAGAGTTAATTATACTTTAACTACTATAAAAACAGAAGAACAAAATATTTTAAAAAGCCAAACACAGGGTAATGAGCAATTGTGCTCCCACATTTCAGTATGTTGTATGTTCAGGTTTGTTTTGCCTTGCTTCCTTATGGACAATTCAGGACTTATTCCACACTGGAACACGTAGTCAAATTGATTTACCTTTCTATGTTGAAACCAGAAAATGGATCATTTACAAAAAGTCTGAGCAACTCCTCCTGAAATTGCTTTTCTTCCTTGATGTAATTTGCATTTCTGTAAGAGTGCCCCTGTATTTTACAATTTTGTAACCACAAATATTCTTCAGAAAACAATAAAGTGCACACTGTTACAATGCCACCATTGACAGCAAACCTCATCATCCACTTACAGTCTTGTTAAAAACCTCCCCCGCTCCAGCCCTGCCCATCCAGTTTCTTCATGTGTTGTAACCTGTTAATCTTCTTGTTACTTGTACCATCACACAGGGAAGCATACTATTGTCAAGATGTTCTGTAAAGCTTCATTGGTGACTTGTAACTTGTACTCGTCTGACTATGTAGATTGTCTTAAACATGCATTAAGGAAACAGTGTCCTTTATTCATCTGAGAAACTGAAATGGGGTTTACGCTCACTATTTTCATGGCCACAGCCTTTGTGTTTGTTTATTAAATGGGAATGCACAAGCTGGGAAAAAGTCATAAAAAACTTAACAACTAATAGCGTATAAAATATGTGGCTGTATTTTAATTATTTTTCAGAAACTTGTATTGAATGTCAGGATGATGTAATTTAAAAAACTACATCTTGTGGGCTCTATATCCAGTTTTCACTTCTTTCAGGATGGGTTAGATAATGAAGGCACAGGCTCACTTTTGTACTGATAAAGGACAGCAAACACAGTTAATATGCATTACTGACACGTAAGCACAAGCAACAATAAAGCTAGCGTCAAAAGTTTTCCATAGCTTTCCTTTACCTAAAATTTTTTTGGCAATCTGTTTAGCTTTTAAATGCCTCAGAAAGAAAAACAAATTTAAAATGGTACTACTTTAAAACAAGTTTTTTTTTCTAAAAATATTCTATTATGGAAGAAAAGCTGACCTTGTTATAAGCTTGGTTTATACTTTCTGACAGTCCTAGATAACAACATTCACCTGTTAAAATGCCAGCAAATAGGGAATCACAAAGATTAGTGATAACAGCTGACATGGTCCCTCAACCCTGCTAACAATTTATAGCACATTAATAAAACTAGCTTTACTTCTTCCTATTAATCTTTGTTTACCTTAAATGGGCATTGCCTTTCATCTTTGTTTAAAGGTAAACCAAAAATCTTGAAAAAAATGGAGTAAGTTACTTGTTTAAGATCCCAAGCCAGTCTGTGAGGAGTTAAAAATTACAAATAAATATTTTTAAACAAGTTCCTCCTTCACTTGTATTCCAAGAAGTTTCTGCGTTTCTTCTATAATATCTGGCCTCACTGAACACCAGATACATTTTAAAGAATAGCTCTCTAATGACTTCAATTAGTAGTGATAGCAACTGTCTCATGAGAAAAACAGAACCTTGACTGCAGGAATTGGCAGGTAAAAAGCCTCTCTGTTCACCTTTAATATTCTTGGCTTCCCTATTCCAAACTAAAATTAAAAAACAAAACAACAAAGGCCTTGTTCAGTTTACATGATATTCATAATCTCAAGTGTAACATTGTTTTTGCCTTGCTCTTTATGGACATTACTGCCCAGTACCAGACTCTAGCAGAAAATACAGCAGGTGATCAATTTAGTAGCATGCCATTTCATAACTCTACAAGCCTAAAACATCAGAGATAACTTGGAAATGTATCAGCTTATCAAAAAATTAATTTGAAAGTTTACATATGCAACAGAACTTTTGTTAATTTTGATGGTGTTGCACACATCCTTAAATTTGAGGCTTATGCTAATAAAGTATTCATGGACATCAAACGTGCCACACACAATAACCATAGGGATCTAGATATTTCACTATAATAGAGGCAGATAAGAAGATTTTGCTTATCTCACTGCATCCTATTCATAATTTCTCTTCACTATACATATCGTTAACTGCTTTGGAGTCTTGAAAACTAAGTGTAAACAAACTGAAGGCGGAGAGCATTTGGCTGAGGACCCCGAAATCTAGATTTGGCAATTTAATTTTTTCTTAAATAACAACTGACCTCTAACATTCATCAGTGACCAAAGAGGGGCTAGATACTTCATTTCATGCTACTACATTGAGGCATAGCTATCAGAAACATTAAACTATCAAGGTCAGCTGATACGTATCCAATTAATTCACTCTGTGTAAGGACATTATTACAACACATCTGAAGTAATAGTTAGAGCTTACAGCTGAGCATTTTCCTTTTTTTGCATTTGATGTTTTGTTTCATTTCTGCTATGTTACTAGCTCCAATTTCCAGGTTAATGACCTCCAAGCAGATTTGAAAGGAAGCCTGATGATTTCTTTTTTTCCTGTGGCTTTTCTTCTTGGCCTTGTGTAAGCCCCAGTTCACCCTCAATCTGCTCAAGCTCTGATTGGTCAAGCAGTTCAAAATCATCAGCTTCTTCTGTGTCTGTCTCCTCACTCAAACTGGAGACTACCTGTGAGGGTGCTTGCTGTGTGGACTTCAACTGGTCTTTGATGGCGGCAGACACTGCAGCTGCAACAACATCACCAGCAATATCACTCACTAAGTTAAAGGTTTGGTCACTGGTCAAAAGAAGGGAAAGGCCTGTGGCAGACTGCCTTTCTTTCCTCTGTCTGGGAGAATGAGCCACCTTGGAAGGCATCTGTTCCTTTTTTCTCTTCTGCTGGATGGGCATGCCAATGCTCGAATCATCATCATCATTTGTTCCTACACCATTTTCTAAAGAGGGAAATTCTGCAAGATCTCTGGCAAAAGCTTCTTCATGATCACTAGGTCTGTCAAAATCTATTAAGAGATTAGCAATTGAAAATACTGTTAGCAAACAAGGGAGAATGAAAGAACACAATTATTATTAGTAAAGTTTATGCCCTACCACAATTTTGTGATTTAACAAGGAGAGCTTTCTGACACCATTCAAATTAGATGTTTCTCAGATTATATACTCAGTATTTCAAAGCTGCAAACATTGTTGCTCAAAATCTGACTATATTACTTCAGTGAGAAAACAATTTAATGGGAGAATGTCAGGTTAAAAGTATATATTAAAAGCTTCCTTAGATTATTAAAATTGTAAAAATTAATTTCCTTTTTACACTGTTTACATTTTATATTTCACTGGGCCTACAAAATGAAAACTTCCTGGTGAAACTCATCTAGTGGTCCTCATGCACGAGTACCATGCTGATGGGGGTCGGTTGTAAAATCTGCTCGGAAATGTCTGAATCCATAAACAAATCTCTTTTCATTAAGGTATGAAAAAATATCATGAAAACATTTTTGTTAACATCAAAGTTGTATGTAAAACATCTCACACAAATATTGAACACAAAACCTTAGCAAAACTGACCAGTGTAGTTTCACTTTTAATGGTTAAAAGTAAATTGGATTTTAATTTTGTTTTGTTTATAGTAATCCAAAGTGTTATTAGTAACATAATGAATTTTAAAAAAAATTAAAACTACACAGTGTGCTTTTATGACCTGATGCTAGAGTCCTTACTCTACTAAAACACCAACTGACCACAGGCTTGTAAACCAGGCCTTAAGGAAGTGAATTAAGGAGAATATATATGAAAAGAACCTTTGTTCTAATGTGCACTGAGGATATAAAAAAGAATTAATTTGACTGAATTTATTTTGTTTCATAAGAACAAGTGATGAGGTGTTTTGATAAAGGCTAACAGATATAAAAGCCCTGAAGTTTAAAAGATTAAAATGAATCATACATATTTATCATTAACTTGTATTTTTCTACCAAATAGTGCTGTTTGATTACAACTTGTGATAGCTACTTTAAAAAAAGAAAGAATTAAATGACACTAATTTGGCATTTATAACTATCCTGCAATGCTATCCTACTTGTAATTTTAAGTAACCTCCAGCTTAGAAGAAAAATACAGGACCTGCAGAACAGAAGAACCACTAACTGAATAGATTATATCAAGACTACAGTAGTGACACCAGATACAGCATATACAATATCAGTAACATTTACAATACACTATGGTCTTTCTCTTGATCTGACTCGCTGGAAGTTCTCCATAACCTATCCAGAGGGCCAGATACTGAACTCCTTACTTTTCTTCTACTCAGTCCTCACTCAGGCAAATTCCCACTGGGAGACTGGTTGAGTAAAAACAGAGTAAGGATCTCATGATTTGGCCTTGAAAGCGGTGTCCTTGAGTATCTCCTTCTAGCCTATGAGCCTCCCCCTCCAATCCTGGCTCAATGCTGTCCATCTCCCCCAAGATTCTATTATTTGGAGCTCATTAATGCTTTTCTTTAATTGACTCCTGGAGTGGTTATCCAACATATCAAGATATGCTCTTCCTCTTCCTTCCTTTATATCAACATGGCACATACACTCTAAAGAGCAAGAGGATAAATCCTATTTTTCCACCCTGCCTGAGAACTCTGGTGGAGATAACTCTTGCTGGTTATGAGCATGTTTAATTTAGTCTTTCCTGCTGATGTTATTTAAGTTATACATTAATGTGCTGCATAACGTACAAGACATAGATAATCCTTGTCCAGCAGATGTCCCCAAAACACAATAAATTAAACCTATTGCAGTATACATCTCTACCCCGATATAACGTGGTCCTTGGGGACCAAAAAGTCTTACCGTGTTATAGGTGAAACCATGGTATATCGGGGTAGAGGGATTAGAGTATACAAAGAAATAATGTTCTTTGAAATTTTATTAGGAAAGATATTTTTATTCCTTTAGGATAAAAATGTTTGTAAACTTGCGATCTAAAATCATTTTTGTTTGTAGGGGCAGAGGGTCTTGGGCGGGGGCGCGGGAGGGAGGCAGGAGCCGAGTGAAGCGGCGATGGCAGCAGCGGCAAAATCACCCAGCCCGGTGGAGCGCGCAGCACCCCCTGGCCGGGGTGCAGGGGGCACGGAGCTGGGGCTGAGGCTGCAGCATGGACCTGCTCCCTCCAGCCCCAGGCACCCAGGCTGGGGCATGAACTTCCAGCCATGAGCCGCCCCCCGGGTCGCCACAGCCTGGCCTAGCCCCCCGTGCTGTCCCTGCACATCTGAATCGACGACTCCTGTTCCCCTTCTCCCCATGGCCCCATTATCCAACCCCTCGGCCCGAGCCCAGCACCCTTAACACACCACTCAGAGCGGCGTATGGGAGCCAGACATGCTGATCCACCGGAGCTCGCAGTCCCACCCCCCAGAGTGCAGCTTTACTGTGTTATATCCGAATTCGTGTTATATCGGACCGTGTTATATCAGGGCAGAGGTGTATTTTAATAAAAAAAAGTCAGCTTTTACAAGGAATTGTCATGTCCTGATGTACCCTAAAAATTTTAGATAATTTCCAGTACTGTAATAAATGAAGACTTAAATGAAACATTTACATACCATCAGATGTGTCTGTCTGTGGAGTGTATCCCTCAGATAAATTAAAGGTCCCATTATCAGTCCAAGATACCTCTGATACATCTGTATCAGACACCGATAGCTCTTTAGCAATAACTGTAGGACTAATCTATAAATATATAAAAATACATGAAATGTGGCATTCTTACACTCAGAGAATTCATTATACAGTTAAGTTAATGCTTAGACACTGAAAAACAACGTAATGCATTTTGCTTGTGATATCACGTAGACCAGCAGTGGGCAAACTATGGTCCCAGGGACCACATCTAGTCAAACATTTTAATCCAACCCTCAAGGTCCTTCCGGGGAGTAGGGTCTGCGGCTTGCCTGGCTCCGGTGCTCCAGTTGGGGAGCGGGGTCAGGGGCTTGCCCAGCTCCGCTCGGCTCCTGGAAGCAGTGGCATATCTCCCATCCGGCTCCTACACATGGGGCAGCCAAGGGGCTCCGTACTCTGCCCCCACCCCAAGTGCCGTCCCCACAGCTTGCATTGGCTGGGAACCACGACCAATGGGAGCTGCAGGGGTGGCGCCTGCGGACAGGGCAGTGTGCAGAGCTGCTTGGCCACGCCTCCATGTAGGAGCCGGAGTGGGGACATGCTACTGCTTTTGGGAGCTGCTTGAGCTAAGTGCCACCTGGAGCCTGCACCCCTAACCCCTCCCCGACCCCCTGCTCCAATCCCCCTCCTGCCTTCTGAACTCCTTGGTTCCAGCCCAGAGCACCCTCCTGCACTCCAAACCGTCTTCCTCAGCCCCACCCGAGAGCCCGCAGCCCCAACCAGAACACTCACCCCCTCCTACACCTCAGCCCCCAATTTCATGAGCATTCATGGCCTGCCATACAATTTCCATACTCAGATGTGGCCCTTGGGCCAAAAAGTTTGCCCACCCCTGACAGACATTCTTTCCTACTTAAATGTAGAAACAAGTAGGTAACACTTACAGTACATCTATGCTGCAGCTGTGAGCATGCTTCCCAGCTTAGGTAAACAGACATGTGCTAGCTCTGCTCGAGCTAGTGTGCTAAAAATAGCAGTGTAGCTGGGGGTAGCACTGGTGGCAATTTAGGCTAGCTACCTGAATATGTATTCAAGGGCCTGGTGGGCAGGTTTGTACTCAGGTGGCTAGCCCAAGATACTGCCCAAGCTACTCCCCAGCTACACTGTTATTTTTAGAACACTAGCTTGAGCAGGGCTAGTGCATCTGTCTACCTGAGCTGGGACGCTGCAGTGTAGATGTACCTTAGTGGTATAATGTATTTGAACATATGCAATTATAAAACACATTTTGATGTCTCTGATGTTATATCCCTGCTTGTTGCTCCAGCCTCCTTTCCCACCACTTGAAATCAGACTATGCTAAGCAAGCCCAGGAAAACACCTCACTCATAGATACATAGTAATTGTTTACTCTCAGTCATATTTCATGGAGATGCTTATTCTATTTGCAATGAGAACTGCAGCACTCTGCAAATACAGCATGTGTATTCATGCTTTATACACAAAGCAAAACTAAACCTAGCCAAACTTGAAAATAATTATTCTGATGATGTTTTATCTACATATGTCCAGTCACACTAGCTACAGTTTTTTATCCTATTGAAAAAAAAATTATGCTTCAGAGCACAAAACTACCATTAAGTGCTCAGGATTGACTTCCTCTACAGCATCTGGCAGCATCTGTTGTCAGAGTCAGGTTTCAGGAGTACATGGACTATTTGGTCTAATCCAGTATGGGAATTTCTAGCCCCAATGATTGATATCAAATAATTGTCATTTAATGCACTCTCTCTGACTATACTGAGAAGAGCCATGGTATACAGTTACACAGCATACTAATGTAGGCTGGAAGTATTTTAAAGTCTTTTTGTTGTATGTATTATCAAAGCTACATACTCTACAAAGGCTGCATGGTATATTCATTTATATGCAATATAACACCACATAAAAAGTGGTCATATGGGTTTAAATAATTCCACAAGTCTTTGACAAAATTTGTGGTTTAACTATAGAAAAAAGTTGTTACTCACCTTGTGTGTCTCTGTGAGTGCTCCATTGTAGGTGTGTCTGCATCCCTGCATTGGTGATCAGAGAACTTTGGTAGCACATACACTAGCTCTCTTTGTGCTGCGCCATGAAGCTAGCCAGTATGCACAGGCTATCCATTCTTCTCTCCCAAAAAGTCCCATATTGGGAACTCTGACGTAAGAAGGGAAGGTTGTGGAGCACCCCTCGGGGACACATCTTGAAGAACCTCTGTTACTGCACAAGGTAACTGCTTCTTCGAGCAGCATCCCTATGGATCTCCACTGTAGGTGATTCCCAAGCAGTACCCCTTTTGGAGGGCTGGACTGCGGGGGCCATGCCTGTGGACTGTCAATGTCAGCAAAATGTCTCAGAGCCCACAATCAGATTACCCTAATGGGCCACATGCGACCTGCAGGTTGCCCACCACTGGTCTAAGGAGTGCTGGGAGGTAACTCGCACTTCCACCAGTATAAGGAGTTTTTCATCCTTGTAGGTAGTGACAAGGGTTTGTCCAGCCTGTCCCCGTTCGATCTGTGAACCAAACTGAACCACAGTTGGAGGTATCACATGTGGAGTCTGGGGTGTGGTATCACAGCCATTCCTGCCACCATATACCCCAACAGTTGAAGGCAAAGTCTGGATGGTATCTGTGGACTGCATTGAGCCGTGTCTATGAGTGAGACCAGGGATAGGAACCTGTGTCGAGGTAGGAAGGCTTTGGCCTGTAGAGCATCGAGGTTGGCTCCTATGAATTCCAGGTTCTGTACTGACCTGAGGGTTGAATTCTGGGTATTGATCTGTAAGCTCAGTTCTGTAAACAAGTGTATTGTGGTATCAATGGCTCGATGAACCTCCTGAAGTGATCAGGCTCTGCGGAGACAATTGTCCATGTATGGGTAGATCATTATCCCTTGCGAGTGTAAATGAGTGGCTACCACTGAACTTTGGAAAATACTCTTGGGGTCAATGAGAGTCCAAAAAAAGGACTCTGTATTGGTAATGGTTGTGTCCCAGAGTGAATCTGAGAAATCGTCTGTGAGCTGTTGGACCGAAATGTTAAAGTAGACATCCTGTAGGTCAAGGGCTGAAAACCAGTCTCCCTGTTCCAGTGATGGAATAATCATCAATAAGCTGACCATCTTGAACTTCTGAGCTTTGACAAACTTGAGAGCTCTGAGGTCCAGTATGGGTATCCAACCTCGCTTTCTTTGGGTATTAGGAAGTAATGAGAGTAGAACCCTTTGCCTCATAGATGTTGAGGTACTGGTTCTATGGCTCCTAACTGGAGGAGTCGATCTATCTCCTGTCATAGTAGACTCTCGTGAGAAGGGTCCCTGAAGAGGGACAGGGAAAGTATGGTGGAGAGGGCAAGGAGGTGAAGTGGATGGAGTATATGGATAAGATGATCTCTAAGACCCATCTGTCCAATGTTACGTGTTCCGAGGCACTGCACAACGCTGCCAAATGGGTGCACAATCATAGTCAATTGCAGAGAGTGGTCTTGTGGCACCTCGATCTGCCCATCAAAAGTGGTGCTTACAGGCAGGGGGCTGGGTTGAAGATTGTGGACTGGATGGCTTGAGCTTTGGGAATTTCTCCTTTTTTCTTTGTGGCTCATAATGGCGCTGTTATGGTAGGTAATTGAGTCATATATGGTCTATGTTGGGATTGGGCGCTAAACGATCTCTTGCCCTGGCGTATAGATTCCCAGCAACCTGAAGGTGGCCCTCGAATTCTTCAAGGTATGGAGGGAGGCATTGGTCTTCTCAGCGAAGAGCTTTGCATCCTTGTAGGGGAGGTCTTCTACTGTGGTCTGCATCTCCTTCAGGAATCCTGACAGGTGGAGCCATGACGCCTGCCTCATCACCACAGCCATGGAGATGGATCTAACCATCATGTTGGTGGTGTCGAGGGCTGACTGTAGCAATGTTTTTGCAACTAGTTGTCTTTCCTTAATGATGGCCTTGAAGGATTCCCGATGACTCTTTGGCAGTTTATCAATAAAGTAATTCAACTTACTGTAGTTTGTATAATTGTATTTTGCCGTGAGAGCCTGATAGTTGGCAATGCGGAATTGTAAGGAGGATGAAGAACATACCTTCCTGCCAAAGAGATCAAGGCACTTCCTATCCCTGTTGTAGGGTGTTGCCCTGGAATGGTGTTGTCGGCCATGGGAATTCACGGCATCTATCACAATGGAATGGTGGTGGGTGGGAGAAAAGGAACTCTGATTCCTTTGTGGGGACATAATATTTCTTGTATGCACACTTGCATGCTGGGGCTATCGATGCTGGGGTTTGCCACACCGTTTTAGCCAGGTCTAAGATGGCTTCATTAATTGGCAAAAAGAAAAGGAGTACTTGTGGCACCTTAGAGACTAATTGGGAGGGTGATCTTCAAGGAGGATATCAAGGAGCTAGTGTGTATCCTTGACCACCTCCAGTGGATGGAAATTGTCTACTAAGGACAGTCATAAAGGCATGACTGCTTTATCTGGGGAAGAGAATATGGCTTTAGATTGTTCCATTCTCCTCCATGTCAACCTTTTGTTCCTCCATTTCCTGAGGCTCCGAGGCCCTTGTTGCCGTGGCCAAAGGAGTGTTCTGGGAGGGTTTTCGGGCGAGGCTTGAAGCTTGCGAGGCAGGCTCTCGGTGTGCTGCCTACTCCACATTATGGTGGTATACGGCCTGGTAGAGGTTCCCATGGGTGGTTGTACCAAGATGGTGGTGGTATACCATCTGCTGGTACACTCCCAGATCCTGTTGATAGTTGGAACCATACGGAGCTTGGGAGGAGCCCTGTGATACTTCCTCTGGCTCACTGTCTGACCCCTCACTAGATAGTGGAGGGGCATGGCATGATTGCAGGGATATTCCTTGTGCCCAGCAAAAACATGATGCCCTGATGTTGGTAGTGAGCGGTGAAGACTCAGGTGCCTTCATCATGCAGAAGTCTCTGGTCTGGTGGAATTCTGCTGGTACCAATGGTTCTGGTGTCAGGGGAGATGGAGACCTTGCCTGTACCGGTCTCTCCAGTGCTGGGCGGGCTACTGTCGCTAGCAGTACTGAGGTTGACTTGCATACTAGGAGTATCTTCCTAGGGTGTTTGTCCTCATCTTTCAGTACTGATGATTCAATGCCCATGCCCAACGGGTCTGTGGGCCTGTGAGTGGTACTGGATATCAATGATTGCCATGAGGCATGAGTGCTGGATTGAGATCTCGGTGTTGAGAATACTGAGTGACTATTGCTTATTGCTATCCCTAGGCTCACTGAGGGGACTTCCTGCTCTCTTTTTTTGACTTGAGAGAGGAGTCCCCATTCTGTTTCCTTTACCCACTGTCTTTCGAAGTTGAAGGCTGTAGGGAAGACCGTCCACTGGAAGGTTGAGGTCAAAGAGCTGCCTCCATGAAGATTTTTTTTGGTGAAGCTCTCTGTCCTTGAAGGATCTTGGCCACAGCTGCTGGCAGAAGGTACACTTTTGTTTGATGTAACCCTTGCGGAGGGAATGGATGCACTGAAAGTGCTTGTTCGCAACAGGGATCACCTTGCTGCAAGTGCGGCACTTCTTGAAGCCCGGGGAGCTGGGCATACCCTTTTCTTGGGGAGGGGATGTCCTCCCGCTCATTGGGGGTTGACAAAAGAATAAAGTCCTTTTCTTTTTTTTTTTTTTTTTAGGCAACAGATAAGAAAAGCAAATGAAGAAAAAAGGATTCAGAGGAAGCTAAAAATTAGCAATTGTAAAAGGGGTTAACGATCTCTGAACAGACAGCTAATGGCTCCGTCTCTACCCAGGGGCGGCTGAGAAAGAACTGAGGACAGTTAGCCTGTGCATATTGGCTAGCCTCCTCTCTCCTCATGCTGTGCCAGAAGGCATGTGCTGGCTCAACAGACACAGCTACCAAAGTTCTCCGATCAGCAGCGCAGGGGCGCAGGCATGCCTAGAGCACCCACATGGACACTACTTGAAGGAGAATGTTTCTTTACATATTTTGAGGTTAGAGAGGGGGTACTGCAAATAGCAAAATGAATCTGCTTTACAATGATGTCAGTTGGGCCTTTAGGCATTATTGTAATAATAATAACACTCTGTATCTCCACTCTTGAGAAGTGGGATAAATTCAATGGCTGTGAAATTCTGGTATAATCCTTATGCATCAAATACCATAGGGGTGTAACATCTTGTAGCTTCCCCAGATGAATAGCCCAGTGGGCCACAGATATTTGAGGGACCTATAGTCATAGATGTGGTTAGTTTCTGTGTCAGTTTCTCAGGATGGAAATAATATGAGTCACTTTTAGAACATGTTGTGATGCACATGGCTGTGTTCCTGGTCAGCAACAGCATGTCTCTTATTGGGGGGGAGGGAGGGGACACAGACACAAGAGAAGTTTTCATGGTTTTCAGTGCTTTTTTACATAAATGGAAAGAGCTGACTAAAATCCAGTCACCTTAGGACACAGGGCTGATATGTCTAATTCACTATCATCTTCCGTGGATTTTGGTTTTGCAGTTTCTGAAAGAAAGAAAATTAGTTAGTTATTTTCTAGCTTATCCTGATGACAAAGCATTTCTGAGTTATTTCTATTGACTCTGTTTAGATACAGATCCTTAAATAATTCAATCATATTATGGGCTTCATTTGTTAACACAATGAATGATTCATATATTATATACATGATGTAAAACAAGCTCACTCAGAAGCTGGATATTTATTGAGATATTATTCTGTAGCATATACAGCCAGAGAGACAACATTTGTCTGCACTGTCTTCCTGCATATTCATTTGCCTTTATTATGTTTATTTCTTTTAAAAACCTGTTGCTCCTTGCTGTGTGAAGTGCTTTGACACTATACATCCCTGAAACTACATTGTGAGTTCAAGTTAACACAAATAAAACAATTCAAGTACTACAATTCAAAACTATGCCTTCCACATAGCTAGTCTAGTGTTGAGATGGCTGTATTTTATGGATTTAAAATAGGCAGTGGGTCTGCAAGCTATGCTATTTTCATACTGATTAAAATGTATGTAATTTCTGGATATGTGCATATAGTCTTCATGCACAGGATTTTTCCCTTCTTTGTACCCACTCATTCTTTCCCCTGCATTCATCCTACCTACCTTAAAATTTGCACTGAAAGTGACTAAGTAGGTCTGGTAGTTTTTGTTGGGTCACAGGTGTCTCCAATAAACATACAAGGAACACACTTTTTGCCTTCTCCCTTCTCTGCCCCTCTGTCAGAAAGAGGAAGTTACTCACCTTGCGCAGTAATGATGGTTCTTCGAGGTGTGTCCCCCTATGGGTGTTCCACTTGAGGTGTCTGTGTGCCCCTGCACCTCTAATCGGAGAGTTTTGGTAGCAGTGTCCCACTGAGCATGCGCATGTGCTCTCCCTCCCTCATGGTCTGCCTCAAGGCTATTTAGCACTGCACAGAGGAACCCCCCTCACTTCCTTCTCTACCACAGAGCCCTATAGAGAACTCCGAAGTAGAGGAGACGACGACGGGTTGTGGAGCACCCATGGGGACACACATCTCGAAGAACCATCGTTACTGCACAAGGTGAGCAACTTCCTCTTCTTCTTCAAGTAGTGTCCCTATGGGTGCTCCACTTTAGGTGACTCCGGAGCAGTACCCACCACTGGAGGCTGGGACTTCAGAGCAGAGTCTTTTACTACAGAGAGTACTGTGGAGTTGAAGATGGTGTCAGTGGCCAAATCTTCAGTGGTTGCATAATGTTCTGCGAAAGTACAGACAGAGGCCCCAGTCATTGCTCTATAGATTGGGGAGATAGGGGTATCCCTATGGAATGTGATTGAGGGAGGAACTGATCTCATGGAGTGCATATGGACGGAAGCAAGTTGCGCCCTTGCTAAGTGATTAATGCAACTAGAGACCCATTTGGATAGTCTTTGAGGAGATATCACAGAGCTTTTGGATCTTTCTGTGGATGAAAGAAAGAGTTTAGGGGATTTCCTGAAGTCCTTAGTCCTGTCCAAGTAGAATGCTATTGTACTTCTAATATCTAGCATATGCACAATTGTTTCCCAGTTGTCACAATGTGGTTTTGGGAAAAAACAGGGAGATGGATCTGTTGATTCATACGGAAAGGGCAGAAAAAGTAGGGAGAAACTTGGGAGATGGCCTTAAGAGTTATTAATTAATTAATTAATTATTATTATTTTTAAAGACAAAGGCCGTGAATGATGGGTGTGCCATCAGTGCTGCTATTTCTCCTATGTGCCTAGCTGAGCTGATGGCAATTAGAAATGCTGTCGTCATGGTCAGGTGTAAGAGAGAACAAGTTGCCCTGGACTCGGAGGGAGGTCTAGTCCAAGCCCTGAGAACTAGATTAAAGTCCCAGGCTGGAGCAGGTGGTGTCACATGGAGGAAGTGTGTCCTAATGCCCTTAAAGAATCTACGCATTAGTGGTTGAGCAAACTCCAAGTGGGAAGCCATTTTTGCCATGAGATGTACCTTAAGGGAGCTGAGTGAGAGTTTAAAATGTAGTGCACAATCCGAGAGAGGAAAGATGAGGTTGGGTCAATCCATTTGGAATGGTACAAACTTGGAGTTGTTTCCATTTTGTAGATAGGTATGTGGAGTGGTCAACTTGTGGTTGTGTTGCAACATGTGTTTCAGCTTGTCAGAGCATTCTGCTTCTAAGCCTTGAAACAAAGAAAGATCCATGCCTGTAGGTGGAGGACCCATGGGTTGAGGTGAAGGGTCAGCCCATTGTTTTGAGAGAGCAGGTGAGGAATGGGCTGACGTCAAAGGAACAGGAGGGCATATTGCCATCTGCGTCAGGTAAGGGAGCCAGACTTTTCATAGTCAAGAGGGGCAATCACAATAATTCTTGCTTTGTTTCGTTAAATTTTCAACAGAATCTTGGATAGGGTAGGAAACTGGGAAAAGACATATACGTGGGCCCTGTCCGCTGGGAAGATGAGGGCAACTGCCAGTGGAAGTTTCCCCAAGCCGGCCCTGGAGCAGTAACAAGGACCTTTCTTGTTCTGATAAATAGCAAAGAGATTGATAGATTGGGTTCCCCAAAGGGTGGCTATATCTTGAAGCATCTCTGAATTCAGTGTACACTCATTGTCGTGAGAAAATTCCAACTGAGACTTGGTTGTCCCGTTCTGTTTCCCTTGTAGACAGACAACTGAGATGAGCACATTGTGATGGGTGCATCAATTCCAAAGTTTGAATGCTGTCTTGCAGAGGGAGGGAGATCTGGCAGCTCCTTGGCAGTTTATACAAAACATACAGGTCACATTTAGTCCATCATAACCTGTGTGTGTTGTTTTTGATGAAAGACGGAGTTTGTGCACAGGCACTCCTGAGAGCCCTTAGCCCCAAAAGAGTGATATGGAAGGTCATTTATGTGGAAGGCCATTTGTCCTGAACCTTGTTGTTGTGTAGGTGAGCTCCCCAGCATATTAGGGAGACGTGTCCCAGGGTGGTGAATGTGGGTAGTGAGAAGAGTGCTCTCGCTTGCACTTCATCAGATTGGTGCTGATAAAGTCCAGTCACTGTACCGGCGTTAGTATGCCACTACAATGAAGTGAACTTTGGAGAATACCCTGTGTGGAGCAGTCTGTACCTGTAATGATCCTGCCCCAAAGGTAAGCAGTAGGAAATCTCCTGTACGATGGTTGTATTGAGGTATGAAAGTAGGCACCCTGTAGGTTCAGGGCTAGAAATCAATCTCTTTGCTCTAGAACTGGTCCTAACTGCTGTGAAGCGAGGTAAGGTGATTTCTGAGTGGCATGACAGGTGTATAAATGGCAGCTGATGATTGTAAGGTATCATTGTTCAGGTCCCTGATCAGCTCAAAGTGCTTATAAGGGGCAGTTTGAGGGGTCATGGACTGGGGTGCAGACTGGTCTCATTTTTGAGCCCTGGGCCTCTTACACTGTGGCTCATAACAGCACAGAGATGGTGAGTATTGAGAAGACTGTGATCTGTGGTGTGGTTGAGAGGTATATCTTCTCTTCTGTTCCACAGTGTAGATTCCTAAGGAGTGTAATGCGGTCTGAGAATCCTTCAGGATGTGGAGAGAAAATCTGTCTTCTCCACAGAGTTTGGCCCTTCAAATTGGAAGTCTACAGCTCTTTGGGCAATCTAGAGAGGTGTAGCGAAGGAAAATAAAACACCCACAACCCACCTCAGTACCACTGTCATGGAGATTGGGTGGGCAGCTGTAACAGCTACATCCAGTAGTGTCTCTAGGACCGATCTGGCTATTAACTGACCTTCTCTAAGAATGGTCTGAATCTGTTCTTTTTGTGTTTCCAGTAATGTTTCAGAAACATCCTGAGTTTCCCAAGATTAACAAAATTGTTTTGGCCATGACAGTTTGATCATTTATTACTCTAAACAGTAACGTTGTTGTTGAATATGCCATCTTGCAAAGCCTGATCATATGGAGTTGACTTGGCATTATGTTGCTTGCTTCATGCATTAACCATATCCACTATGATGGAGTTGGGTTGTGGATGTTGAAAACAAAGCCTATCTCTTTGGGAAGAGATGTAGGGTTGTTTTTGTTTACGCTCTGTTGCTGGTTGGTGCGATAGAGGCTGGCTCTGCCAGATGATTTTGGTAGGATCTAGAATCAGCTCATTAATTGGGAGGACAGTTCTAGATGAGAAGGTAGCGTGCAGAATTTCCACCAACTTGTGATTTGTATCTGCCACCTCCTGTAAGGGAATCTGCAGCTCCTCTGCCACCCTCTTGGTAAGATCCAGAAAGTTCTTAAATCTTCACCGAGTGATGAGGGGTGGGCAGCACAGTCTCATCGGGGAGAGATGAGAAGTGTGCTGAAGAGGTAGCTTCCTCTTCAGGTGTTCCCCCCCCCCCCATTCTTTCCTGTTCTGAAAAAGCTTTCTCCTGTCCTGGCTCAGGTGCCAGGCTGTAGCAAACCATCTGGTGGACTCTCCCTAAGAGACACCGGAGACGGTTGCGCCATGTGTGTGTATATACCCAAAGAGTTACAATATGGCCTTGGGAGGGTGAGGCAGGAAGGCAGGCACGGACAGTTGGCGTGATTGAATTGGGGATGACCCTTGTAGTGTGGTGGTGGGACACTTGAGGGGCCAGGGAATGATCATCTCCTGTCCAGTGTCAGATTCGTAAGTGGGTAAGGGTGCCGCTGACTGGGGTATCGGCAGTGTACAGCCCAGTGCTTAGAGTGATTTTGGGTGACGGAATGTGCTCGATACCAGGGTCCTGGTACCAAGTAATGGGAATTGTGATTCTTCCCCAGTCATCAGGTCTCCAGGGTACCAGAGCTCATGCAGTACCATGGGTTCATTTGGTATCACAGAGGAGGGTCCGTGGTACATTGTCAGTAGCGACAGTTGGGCAGAGCACTCCCTAAATGAGAGATTTGCCCAGTACAAAAAGTTTGTTGGTGCCACTTCTTTAGAGACGATATGGTAATAGTCTCTCCCTGGGTAAAAAGAAAAGGAGTACTTGTGGCACCTTAGAGACTAACAAATTTATTAGAGCATAAGCTTTCGTGAGCTACAGCTCACTTCATCGGATGCATGAAGTGAGCTGTAGCTCACGAAAGCTTATGCTCTAATAAATTTGTTAGTCTCTAAGGTGCCACAAGTACTCCTTTTCTTTTTGCGAATACAGACTAACACGGCTGCTACTCTCCCTGGGTACTGAGGCCACAGGTCTCCAGAGTATCAGAACACCTGTGTTACCACAGGCTCAACCGGAACCCCAGAAGAGTGTCTATAGTTGGTATCAATGGTTGGGAAGGTGCAGAATACTTTCTAGATGGCAGTTTTGTTGCATCTGGTGCCAAAGGGTTTCTCTATGCCGCTCTTTTAGAGATGGTACAGAAACCGTCCCATCTCCTTAGGGGATGATACCATTGCCTCAGAGCATGAGGGTGGAATCCTCTGGTGTCGCGGTGTCCAAGCAGAGCTGACAGCAGGGCTTCTCTGTGTTGCTCTTTTAGAGATGGTACGGTAATTGCGCCCTCTCGGTGCAGTAGTTGCCCAGAGTAGAGCTCAAGAGCAGCACAGAGCTCGCAGAAGCCCCTTGTCCATGCAGAGCGCAGAGCAGGAAGCCCCTTCTCAGGTTTCAGCTTCCAGAGCTTGTGCCCAACGGGAGGCAGCTGAGCTCACAGCAGGAGGTTCCTCTGCTGGTATTGTCCTACCCAGGTGGCCTCTCTGGGGAGTCCCACTGGCTGGCCAGCTACTCGGGGATCGGTGCCGAGATGGCTGCACTGGGGAACACCCCTCTGGCTGGACAGTTGCTCAGAGAAGCCTTTCCAGGGGGAGTCTGCTGGTGGCTCCCCACCCCCCCCTTCTCTTCACCACTCGACCCCTTTTGAAGTGAAGGCTCCAGGGATGATCGGGGATCAGCTGGGGTGCCCTGCAGACTGAAGTGTTTTCTCTATAGGGAGGAATTTTTACTTCAGCTCCCAGCTCCTGTGAGGCTGCAGTTTTAGGTGTGGCAGGTAAAGCACTTCTGTGAGGCACAGTGAGTGTCTGGCTATTACAGGAACTGACTCTTGGCAGAGAGGCACCGCTTGGAGCAGAGAGAGCCAGGCAAGCCCCTGGGCAGGGGCTCTAGCAGGGAGGAATATGCAGAAGAACATCATCTTTACTTTTTTTTTTTTTAAACTGAAAAAGAAAATAATTATGAGTCTATTAGATGTCGGGGGGGGGGGGGAGAATGCCCTCAGACAGGGAAGGAAAGTGAAATTCTTTTCCTTTTTCTCTTTTCTTTTTAAACCAAAGGAATAAAATAAAATAAAACAAAACACTAGCCTGAGTACTTTTAGGGAGAATAAAGGTAACAAAACTAATACTACTTATGCTAATAGAAAAGGAGTACTTGTGGCACCGTAGAGACTAACAAAATTTATTTGAGCATAAGCTTTCGTGAGCTACAGCTCACTTCATCGGATGCATTCAGTGGAAAATACAGTGGGGAGATTTATATACATAGAGAACATGAAACAACAGGTGTTACTACACACTCTGTAAGGAGAGTGATCACTTAAGATGAGCTATTACCAGCAGGGGGCTGGGGGGAAGAGAAAACCTTTTGTAGTGATAATCAAGGTGGACCATTTCCAGCAGTTGATAAGAACATCTGAGGAACAGTGGGGGGTGTTGAAAATAACATGGGGAACTAGTTTTACTTTGTGTAATGACCCATCCACTCCCAGTCTCTATTCAAGCCTAAGTTAATTGTATCCACTTTGCAAATTAATTACAATTCAGCAGTCTCTCATTGGAGTCTGTTTTTGAAGCTTTTTTGTTGAAGAATAGCCACTCCTAGGTCTGTAATCGAGTGACCAGAGAGATTGAAGTGTTCTCTGACTGATTTTTGAATGTTATAATTCTTGACATCTGATTTGTGTCCATTTATTTTTTTATGTAGAGACTGTCCAGTTTGACCAATGTACATGGCAGAGGGGCATTGCTGGCACATGATGGCATACATCACATTGGCAGATGCGCAGGTGAATGAGCCTCTGATAGTGTGGCTGATGTGATTAGGCCCTATGATGGTGTCCCCTGAAGAGATATGTGGACACATTTGGCAACGGGCTTTGTTGCAAGGATAGGTTCCTGGGTTAGTGGTTCTGTTGTGTGGTTGCTGGTGAGTATTTGCTTCAGGTTGGGAGGCTGTCTGTAAGCAAGGTCTGGTCTGTCTCCCAAGATCTGTGAGAGTGATGGGTCGTCCTTCAGGATAGGTTGTAGATCCTTGATGATGCGTTGGAGAGGTTTTAGTTGGGGGCTGAAGGTGATGGCTAGTGGAGTTCTGTTATTTTCTTTGTTGGGCCTGCCCTGTAGTAGGTGACTTCTGGGTACTCTTTGGCTCTGTCAATCTGTTTCTTCACTTCAGCAGGTGAGTATTGTAGTTGTAAGAATGCTTGATAGAGATCTTGTAGGTATTTGTCTCTGTCTGAGGGGTTGGAGCAAATGAGGTATCGTAGAGCTTGGCTTTAGACAATGGATCGTGTGGTGTGATCTGGGTGAAAGCTGGAAGCATGTAGGTAGGAACAGCAGTCAGTATGTTTCCAGTATAGGATGGTGTTTATGTGACCATCGCTTATTAGCACCGTAGTGTCCAGGAAGTGGATCCCTTGTGTGGACTGGTCCAGGCTGAGGTTGATGGTGGGATGGAAATTGTTGAAATCATGGTGGAATTCCTCAAGGGCTTCTTTTCCATGGGTCCAGATGATGAAGATGTCATCAATGTAGCGCAAGTAGAGTAGGGGCATTAGGGGACAAGAGCTGAGGAAGGGTTCTAAGTCAGCCATAAAAATGTTGGCATACTGTGGGGCCATGCGGGTACCCATAGCAGTGCCGCTGATTTGAAGGTATACATTGTCCCCAAATGTGAAATAGTTATGGGTGAGGACAAAAATCACAAAGTTCAGCCACCAGGTTAGCCGTGACATTATCGGGGATACTGTTCCTGACGGGTTGTAGTCCATCTTTGTGCGGAATGTTGGTGTAGAGGGCTTCTATATCCATAGTGGCCAGGATGGTGTTTTCAGAAAGATCACCGATGGATTGTAGTTTTTTCAGGAAGTCAGTGATGTCTCGAAGATAGCTGGGAGTGCTGGGAGTGTAGGGCCAGAGGAGGGAGTCTACATAGCCAGACAATCCTGCTGTCAGGGTGCCAATGCCTGAGATGATGGGGCATCCAGGATTTCCAGGTTTATGGATCTTGGATAGCAGATAGAATACCCCAGGTCAGGTTTCCAGGAGTGTGTCTGGGCAGATTTGTTCTTGTGCTTTTTCGGGAGTTTCTTGAGCAAATGCTGTAGTTTCTTTTGGTAACCCTCAGTCGGATCAGAGGGTAATAGCTTGTAGAAAGTGGTGTTGGAGAGCTGCCTAGCAGCCTCTTCTTCATATTCCGACCTATTCATGATGACGACAGCACCTCCTTTGTCAGCCTTTTTGATTATGCTGTGAGAGTTGTTTCTGAGGCTGTGGATGGCATTGTGTTCTGCATGGCTGAGGTTATGGGGCAAGTGATGCTGTTTTTCCACAATTTCAGCCCATGCACGTCGGCGGAAGCACTCTATGTTGAAGTCCAGTCTGTTGTTTCGACCTTCAGGAGGAGTCCACCCGGAATCCTTCTTTTTGTAGTGTTGGTAGGAAGGTCTCTGTGGGTTAGTATGTTGTTCAGAGGTGTGCTGGAAATACTCCTTGAGTCGGAGACGTCGAAAATAGGATTGTAGGTCACCACAGAACTGTATCATGTTCATGGGGGTAAAGGGGCAGAAGGAGAGGCCCCGAAATAGGACAGATTCTTCTGCTGAGCTAAGAGTATAGTTGGATAGATTAACAATATTGCTGGATGGGTTAAGGGAACCACTATTGTGGCCCCTTATGGCATGTAGTAGTTTAGATAGTTTAGTGTCCTTTTTCTTTTGTAGAGAAGCAAAGTGTGTGTTGTAAATGGCTTGTCTAGTTTTGTAAAGTCCAGCCACGAGGAAGTTTGTGTGGAAGGTTGTTTTTTTATGAGAGTATCCAGTTTTGAGAGCTCATTCTTAATATTTTCCCTGTTTGCTGTAGAGGATGTTGATCAGGTGGTTCCGCAGTTTCTTTCAGAGTGTGTGGCACAAGCTGTCAGCATAGCCTGTGTAGTATGTAGATGTAATGGATTTTTTACCTTCAGTCCTTTTGGTATGATGTCCATCTGTTTGCATTTGGAAAGGAAGATGACACAGATAAGGAAGGGAGAACTGCTCCTTCCGTAAGAGGCCAAAGGCGGTAGAGAAGGAAGTGTGTATGTGTGTGTGGGTGGGGGGTGGTGGTGTTCCACTGTGCTAAATAGCCTCGAGGCAGACCAGGAGGGAGGGAGAGCACATGCTCAACGGGACACTGCTACTAAAAATCTCCGATTAGAGGTGCAGGGCCACACAGACACCTAAAGTGGAGCATCCCTGGGACACTATTCCCTAAGAAAAACAGTCTCATCCTCCATCCATTTCTTTTAAAGGAAGTTAACTGGAAGCAGCATTGTAGCCTAGCAGAAAAGCTGATAGACTCTTGGGCCCCTTCAAATGCAATTTTTACTTATCTCTGATAGCACCCACAATACATATTAAGATGAAGAAAAACACAGCTGGGGAATAGTGCACCGCAAGATGCAAGGTTATATGGCAAGAAAATTTTTAAATGAATGTGCATTCTACTGGTCCAACATTTAAGTGACTGAAGAGTCAAGCTCCATAAATACATGCAATGTTCCCAAGTACAGTTGTGGAAAACATAACATTGTACTTCCTGATTTTCAGCTTAAAATTACTATATAAATGAAAAAAATATCTTTGAGGCAAAGTTAGCAGAAGTTTATAAATAGAAATTTGCTCCTGATATAGATTTTAACAAAGCCTATACAATTTGCTGCAATCTATGTCTGAAAGGAACATGGGTGTGATAAGAATTCTTATTTTAGATTTGCTTTTCTCTCTAAATGATCATTTTGATTTATTTGTTGTTTGGACTGTCTTATAGAAATTCCCTTAAATGTTTATTGAATCTTTGGAAAAAAAGATATTTTAAGGAGTGTAATTTTTTTTCCTGTAGTCTAGCTGGAAAAAGGCAGATATAGATCCTGGGTCTGGAGTCCAGTCTCCTAATGTAGGTTGTATTCCTGGTTCTGTCACGTACTACTTTGTGTCCTTGGGTAGTTCTCTAGATCTATGTGCCAGAGTTTTCCTCATCTAAAAAGGGAATGCCTCTCCCTAAGGATGGCGTAAAGCTTAATTACATTTGTTTTTGTAGAGCTATGTAAAATCTTACAATGAAGGTGCTAAAAGAAGCATTATCAATCATAGCCTCATACCAAAGAAAAAATACATTTTCCCAATATCACTTGCTCTCTCCTGTAATGGGGTGCATGCTGTGCCCTGTAGGATTTGGCCTCCTGGCCCTGCTCTTTAAAGACTCAGGGACACTCCATGCTGGTGCAACACTCATGCTCTTTATTTTGTGTCCTTTCCCCTCCCCTAGTTTCCCACTATTTACACGGCTTGGACTACGACTGGTCTGACCAGCAACAGCAACAGACTAGTAGGCTCACACATTTTCCAGGAGGCCCTACACAGATTGTTCTAGGATCACCTGGTCCATTATCTCTTCCACCATCTGGTTATCGGACCTTCACCACCACGTGGCCCCGTCCATGAGCTTCTGGGCAAACATGCGGGGCCACAAGCTCCCTATCCACCGTGCCACACGAAATTTCTGCTGGTACTTTTTGGCCGACAGTCCCATCTGTTCCAGGACTGCTGCCTTCACCGCCTCATAATCTTTGGCCTGTTCATTAGTTAGGGCCCTGTTGGCAGCCTGCGCCTCTCTGGCCAGACAGGGTGCTAGTCTCAGGGCCCAGGTCGCCTTGTCCCATTCGGCATCCATGGCTACACGTTCAAAAGTGCACAGGAAGACGTCAGGGTCATTGGCAGGGCCCATCTTACACAGCCCCAAACCTGGTGCGCGGCTGCCATCACCTCCTGGGGGATTCCCCAATTGGTGAAAGAGCGGATGCTGTACACTGGCCTGTTCCCTGATGAAGTCCTGGAGGGACTTTTGTTGCTCGGCCTGCCAAGCCAGTAAGGCCTGTCTCTCAGCCTGGTGGGACTGCTGAAAGGCCCGCATGGTTTTCTGCAGCTTCTCTTGCTACTTCGCGAGCCACTGCATGGTTCCCTTCATGCTCCAGTTGCCACTCCTTGGCGGTGGCTTCGAGTCCCAGACAAGCCCCCCGATGTAATGGGGTGCACGCCGTGCCCCATAGGATTTGGCCCCTTGGCCCCATTCTTTAAAGACTCAGGGACACTCCAAGCTGGTGCAACACCTGTGCTCTTTATTTTCAAAAAGAAAAGGAGTACTTGTGGCACCTTAGAGACTAACCAATTTATTAGAGCATAAGCCTTCGTGAGCTACAGCTCACTTCATCGGATGCTCACGAAAGCTTATGCTCTAATAAATTTGTTAGTCTCTAAGGTGCCACAAGTACTCCTTTTCTTTTTGCGAATACAGACTAACACGGCTGCTACTCTGAAACCTGTGATTATGCAAGGCTCTTTATTTTGTGTCCTTTCCCCACCACCAGTTTCCCACTATTTACTAGGGTTACCATATTTGAACATTCAAAAAAAGAGGGCACTCCACAGAGGGGAGGGGGGAATTTGCTTGTGCGCCCCAGCCCCACCCCAACTCTACCCCTTCCCTGCCCCCATTCCAACCCCTTCCCCAAAGTCCCTGCCCCAACTCTGCCCCCTCCCTACCCCATTGGACCCCTTCCAAACCCTGCCCCGGCCCTGCCTCCTCCCCTGAGCGCGCCATGTTCCCCCTCCTCCCCTCCAGCTACACGAAACAGCTGTTTTGTGGAGCAAGCGCTGGGAGCTAGGAGGGAAAAGTGGGGACTCTCTCGAGTGATCAACATTCACTCTCTTTCTTGAATGATCAACTCTTCTTTGGGGAAAAATAATAATGGCAAAATCTCAGACGTTTTTAGATATTTAAAAATTCCTCCCGGATAGCGATTTAACAATCAAAAAGCCGGACATGTCCGGGAAAATACAGACGTATGGTAACTCTACTATTTACAGGCTATTTATCTGGCTTGGCCTCACACCAGCCTGACCAGCAACAGACTAGTAGGCTCCTTACTCCCTCTGAGCATGACCTTTCCCTCCTGATCTCCACCCCCCTTCTTCCACTTCCTCCCAGCCTTTTAGCTCCTGCTAATGAGCCTGGCAGGTGAGGGCAGTTTCCAGGCAAGCACTGGCTGTTTACCCAGCCCCAATCCATTCCCCATGATTGGGGCTGGGGTGGCAGAAGCTGATTAAGGGCTCTCCTAGCAGCGACCTGCCACACTCCCTCATGTGAACAATCAAATAAGCAACATAATAATTTTGCTCATATAAAGATGACCTAGAATAAAAGTTTATCTGAGAAAGTCTGGGATGAAGATGGCATTTTTTATTTATCTTCCTAATATTTCAGTATCAGAAGTATGGCCTTTTGATTTCATACTATAGTGCAATTTCATGGCTCAAAAATAGTTGAGTATATTATTTAATATCCATCCCAGCAGTTGCTTTGGGATCCTCACCCCCACAACTTCCACAATAAATATCTTAATAAAATAAACAACAACAGGCACTTATACAGTATCTTTTAGTTCAAAGAATCTCAAAATGCTTAAGCCTCACAATACCTCAATCAGTAAACAGAGACACACAGAGGTCATGTAAATTGCCTGAAGTCGCACAGTCACTTGCATAATTTAGCTGGGTTAGAATCTAGGAGTCCTTATTTCAGAAGCCTCAATCTAATCACTAGACATTAGGTGCTTTAATGTGAACAGAACATTTGCATTTGGAAGTACATGGTAACTCTGAGTAAGGTGGCTAGACTAATGTTTCATACTTTAAGACTGGCAGTTTTCCTAAATATATGAAGTGATGGGGCAGATCAAGACTAATGAGAGGAGAAGACTCCTCACCACATCCTAACAGGTCAGTCTGATGTACAGTGTTTAAACTTTTCTCCCACCCTTCAGTTTAGAATTCCAACAACAACAAGTATACTCATGCTTGGTTTCAAAAGATGAACTGTGATGATTACAATATAAGTAGATTTTTGCCTAATTTTAGATATATAATATTTGAAACTGCATGTGGGAAAAACCAACTCCCGCCCCCCCCATAAGTTACTTACCAGATCTTTCTCTTCTCTTTTGGTTGATATAGTCCCCGATTCCAAAATCCAGTTTCAGCAGAACTGACTTGATTTTGTTGCACATCTTCTGCCCAAATTCATTGCACTTGAACAGCGGACATAAAAAGGCACACAGTACTGTAACACAAAACCAAGATATAAAGAGAAAGGTTACTTAAATATTTCTGTTTAAATTACTAACTGAAGATTACGCCATACTTTTCATTAATCTAAAGAGAATTACCTTTACATAACTTAAACAGTAAATGCCACATCAGAGGAGTTACAGTCTCAGTACAATTCCTACTGATCACTATTCCACATCACAAAAATTACCATTATATTCACATTAACTGGCACCTGTTTTCATAGTCCCTCTAGAAGGCTGGGCACTGAGATCAAACTACCCTCTCTTCTGCCCCCATAAAATGAATTCTATTGAGGTCAGGGTAGGCAAAGTCTTTCACGGCTGCTGCCTATGCCATAATCTATCTGGATAAACAGAACTTTAGCCTCTAGTGACATCAATCCAAGCCCCCTCTACATTTGCTTTTCAAAATAAATGAACAATGAGAAGTCCTCTTCATCCTACTCTTTGTCCCTTCCAAGTGCAAATCAGAAGCAAAATGATATCACTGTGACACTTCCCTGGGGTAGCCAGGGTTGTAAGGCACCTCACCACCACCTGTTCTTAGTGTGAAGAAGTCTTGTCTGTATCTGCTGTGGATTCATTTCCTGAAACCAACAGTCTCTGGTGACACAAGCTCTACCTTCCAGGCATCCCTCTTTCTGTACAGGTTAGCAAGGTTACATGTGTCCTGGGAGCGTTCCCTACAGGTCAGCTCTTTATTCACTGAACACTCACAAAACTGCTAGGTCTGGTATTCTCAACGGAACAGTACACCACAGCTTACTAGTTATACCTTAGAACACAGCTCTGCTAAACACAGCACTTAGATATATTTACAGAGAAAATAAGTATAACTTTATTATCAAAGAACAGAAATTCAAGTAACAGTGAGTAAGAATATTGGAAACAAATGGTTTCATATAAAACAAAATCATAACATGCTTTCTAGAGGCTAAACTTAATTAACAAGTTATCCTCCTGTCTAAAAAAGCTCATTTCACCCAAAGTTCTCTCAACATTCTCAACCAGGTCTGACTGAGACCCCTTTTCCATTAAGCAAATTTTGCTATCCTACTTCCTAGGTGAAGGATGCCAGGGTGTCTCTTTGCACCCTTCAATGTACCAGCACATACCTTTGATGTGCACCTCAAGATGGGTTTCCCTGCCTCTGTCTACCCCACTATTTACTTTTTCCTGTTCCTTTCCTCTCTTTGAAGAATTCACTATCCTTCATTAGCATTTGGCTCAGACTGGTGAGTAGAGTACCATTGTGAACCAGACAATACTGCATTTACATGGAAACAGATAAATATTTCTTCTTCCCAGAAAGAAAACCTGTTTCTCCCTGTTCCTGGCGGCCGGTCCCTACACATAGACCTTAAGAACATAATTTTCAGGGTACATATATAACTCCATACACAACATCCGTACATGCGTTTTGCAATGATACTGACACCCAGTGTGACAGAGGCTTTTATTAAAGACCTCACACAATACTCCTTTGGTAAACTAGAATGTAAATACCAGACTCAGGGCATTCCTGTAACCCTTATGTACCACTTATTCTGGCTGCCACTTGGCAACAAGAGATCCCTGGGTCACAATCACAGTCTGATTAAAATATATATATTTAGGCAAATGAAATCTTTTAGAAGGAGAAAAATAAAAGCAAAGTCATTAAAATATAGTGAAAAATGTTACCAAGTAATGGCCCTGAATGGATACAATTGATCCAGACTTGTATGTTCATTTTGTCTGCTGTTGTGGAAGATCAATCTATGTCAATTAGCAATTTTAACCGCTAGATGAAATAATATTTCTGGTGTTGTCAGCAAAAATACAAAATTTATTTATATATTTAAAAGAAATCTGTGCTTTGTTAATTTTGGTTCATCCCAAAATAGGATTTAAAGGCGTGGCTTTACAATGCATTCAGCCAATAATTGCTGCCAAGACCAGTATCATAATAGGTTTTCAGGGTAACATTATCTCCCATTTCTATATATGCTGGAGAAGAGGTGGCAGATAATATATCAACTGTTAAAATGTCATTACTGCAAGACCTTTAAAAAATATTCCTCCTCATTTCTGACATTTCCCCTGTAGAGAGAAAAGACTGTTAAAGCTCTAGAGTGGCACTCAGGGGATTTGTGATCAGTTCCAAACTCTGCTACGTTTCTCCCTGTGACCTTGGGCAAATCATTTAATCTTCCCGTGCCCCAGTTTCCTATATGTGAAATGGAGAGAATACTTTTTTCAGCACACAGACTGTATCTTACTGAGCATTTGTATAATACTTACCACAATGAGACCTGAAGGCACTATTCTAAACAAAGAATAACAATAGTAAATAAATTCATCTGTCAGGATAGACAGACAAGTTTTTAAGTTGATATAAGAACAGCTAAACACTAGAGAGCATTGAAATCTATGCTATGTTTCACCTGTTCCACATGGAAACCATAGCTTAAAATCAGAATTTGGCCTATGTGTACAAGTATGCCCAGAAAACTCCACAGCTAAGAAAGCAACTGAATGGCACAACTGTTATGCTCAGATGTTGACTTTCTCAGACTCCACAGAATCAACACTTGGCAGGTTTTAAGCAGATCATCTTTGTGCTAAGCCATGAAGGGCTTTAGAGACCTGGGCCAATAGTCCTTGTATTGTAACATGGAGCGTCCTAATCTGTCTGTAGCCACTATGTGCCCTCCAGTGGTTGGATTATTTGTGCTCCTGAGATAAATAATTAGTGTAGGCAGCTGTATGGGTGTAATAGGGGAATGATCTATGATGTTGTATTGTAGGACATGGACCATCTTTTTAGTGTGTGTCTGTGTGAGTGAGAAAGAGAGACCCATTGGTGGTTCAATGAGTTTTGACAACTCATCAGGCCGGACAAATTCACTACATCTGACACTGCTGTTATGATATTTATCTATAAAGAATGTTGTCAGAGATATCAAATGAAAGCTGGTGACACACGGGTCCATTTGTGAAATGTATGTATTAATACTATATGAGGAATTACGAATGCTTATGATATTATGCTTTAGAGTCTGTAACCAAATAAACAAAGGGAGAAACATGTTCTCTCTCCGACAAGATGGAGGATAGTTATCTCTCTGTTTCTAACTGAACCTGGTGATGCCAGTGACAATGGGCAATTCATTTGCATTAGAGGTAAACAGGAGGAACAAATTAACATGAAAATGTGAAATCAGCATGGGAAGATACTGGAGTATGAACCCCAGGATTCATCCTGACTCTGGTAACAAAGACAATAAACTTTAGGGAATATAAGGAGAAGCAAAAAGACATTTTGGTGATCTATCACTGAGGGAACAAAGAGCTCAGCGCTCTTTGCATTCCATGAATGGTGGATCCCCAGCCATGTGGGGTGGGTGACACAAAGGCTGCTTTAGGTAAGAAACATATCTTAGTTAAGGATTGTAGCCTGTTGAGATAAATTTTAGTCACTAGAAAGTGTGATTATACTTTTGTTTTATTTGTTTTGTTTTCTGTTTCTATTGTCTGCTTAGTTTCACTTAAATCTCAGTTCTTTATTAATAAACTTATTGTTTTATTATAAATTCATCTCAGTGCTGTTATATTAATGTGAGGTGTGCATCCTCAGGTGAACCAACAGGTTGATGTGCATATTCTGTCTGTTTGGAAATAGCAGACTTGGTAATTTCTGTGAATGTCCAGGGACAGGATCTGGATGTTGTAGGGAGAGCTTCTGGAGAGTTTGGGAACTGAAGTACACCGAGGGTTAACCTGCAAGGCAGTTATGACTGGCAGAGTCCTGAGGCATATGTGAGGCTGTCTAACAAACTGGAGTGGCAAGGAATTGTCACTCAGTTAAGCAGCAGCAGATCCCTTTTATGCTTAGGCAGAGAAGTAACAGGGTGACTTACAGTTCTGGATACCGCAAGAAACTATCACAACCTGTTTACTCTTCCTAACTTAGTGGGCCAGGATCTCTGATTGGGGCTTCTAGGTGTTACCACAATATAATATTATTACAGGCTTGTAAGACATTGAACTTTAATTCCTGTTCCTAGTTACATGATATAGGTCAGAGTTACAAAAAAGTAATCACCTACCATGTGACAGAGTCAGTATTCATGAACTCCAGAGATTACAATAACAACATGTTTAAAGAAAATATCAAATGCAAATAAAACATAATATAAACTAAAGATAACTCCAAACAAATACACCCAATTTATAAAACAAATAGAAAGCTCTAGGACAAGGTAACGTATTGGATGTCTGTCAATGACTACCATCTCAATGAATTTCTGATCACATGACCTCTCGTTCTAAAAACTGTTCCTTCTTCATTGGTCTATTTGGCATCCGAGATCGGATCCACACTGTGTTTGCTGCTCCATGTGATTTTCCAGTAAGTGGCTGGGTGGGTGTGGGCCATTTCTGTCAGCACAGGAGTACTATCGATGGCATTCTGGATGTCTTGAGAAGGGGGGAAAAAGCCAGTGCCCTCCTTGATTTTGAGTAGATGTTTTCTATTCCAGGTATAGAACAGATCCTTGGTGCTAATGGTATAGTCATTATCTTAAGAGGGTGCTAGTCACATTTATTTGAAATTAACGTTCTCTCCCAATTGCAATGGGGGTAAGCTTTTGGCATTCTTGTTATATTAATTCTGTAATGCTGGTATATAGCTCTTTTAGAACAAATAAAGGTTTATTATATTTGGCTCAAAAAGCTCGATGTAAGCAGAAAGGTTTTTGTTCTTCTGCCTGTAAACCTTTGTACTGGTGATCTTAATAAATCACTGTGCTGTGTGCTGCAATACTCCCAACAATGCTAAATATAAATCTCTTAAATCTGCCAGGGCTCCATTATTGTAATAAATGTTGTAATGGTGGTAATAATTCTTGTAATAATCTTTGCTATTTTCACTGAACTTTTCTGCTAACCCATTTGACTGTATCTATTAATGTCCTGACATGGTGTGCTTGAACTGATATCACACTCCATGGCAGTTGATTAATATACGCATCAGCCTCAGTTTACTCTGTTTCCCCCCCTCCTCCTTAAATAGGAATTCTTTTGAAAGGACAAGGCACTTCCTCACGACAGCAGAGATTGACACTGATATACTGGCAAAACAGAGGCATAAGGGTTTTTTTCCATACAATTTACTCAGCTCTTCACCCACTCTCTTGAATTTTTTAAAACTCCATTCATATATAAATGACAGTATTAGATGATAATGTGGACACATGATACACTACAGGAGTTGGTGGCATAATTTGTAAAAAAATTAATAAATAATAATAATAATAATAATAATAATAATAAAAAACATCAGTAGGGGTAGAGGGATAATTTTCCATGGAAGAGACATCTCAGTGAGATGTAGCTCAGAGCCCACCATCAGTCTTTGAAGAAATCATTTGCTTTCTGAGAAAAGGAAATGTACTGCTGAAAGATGGAAATCCTTGATAAAGTACACATCAAAAACAGCACATTCTAACCTGGTCCAGACATTGTGGGGTGGGAATGTATGGTTTCTCTTCTATGGGAAAGCAACATTATAATGACTACTTATGCGAAGTGACTAAATATTTTCAGAAGTTCCAATAGGGAATTTGTGGTCATGGTAGCACATATTTTTATTCATGATCATGTTTTATTTTCGCATAAGTTTGTCTCTCTCTGTATCACTGCCTAAAAGATATCATACAGTTGTGCCATGATGTGCCAGAATTGTAACTGACAAACTGAAAAAGCTGTAACCTTACTTCCATATGAAACCATCATTGGTCAAGATCCATATACAGAACTACTTTTTTAAAAAACGGACTGTATGTTAGACTGCATAATGAACATACAACATGCATAAGACATGACTGAAAAAAAAAGACTATACTTACATAGAAAGTAGGAGAGTACAATTCCAGGAATGTAACTACCCAAGACAGTGAAAAATGTACACACACTGCAGACCAGAAGGCAGAACTGAAAACAGAAGAGATCAGAGATGAAAGTTAGAATTCATATTGCTAAGACATTAAATATTTACACTTTGTGAAAAGAACAGTTCCCCAGCAGAGTAATATTCTAGTTTAAAAGTACAATATTGAAGATTTTTTTAATTATACAGTAATTGCAATACAAGCATTACAGTAAAAATTAAATAGCATATTTTTGGGTGATTAGGCTATGTCTCAGGTGGTATTATAAAAATAAGGCTTCTTCCCTCTGCCTACCATATGGAAGGTTTAACAACCTCTGGGTCATCACCAGTCATGAAAACTGGCTACAATGAATATCAAAAGAAATACAATAGGCAGTAATAACAGGTGCTCGTTTTGTTAGGTCACCATCTTCAAAATCCATCTGAAAACTACAACTTGTTTTATTTTTTTTTTACTCTATTTAAAACTGGGTGCTGATTTTGATGATCATGAAAGAAAGGCACTGACAAGATCTAGCTAAAGCCAGATATAGCTTTGTGCAAATTAAGTTGTAATTTACTTGACATTTTCATTGTTTTGTCTTGTATAGTGCTAACTCTTGACACTTGTAAACACTGTACAGTGTATCATTATGGAAGCATCAGATACTGCTCCATAGGTTAATCTGAAGTTTGCATATATAAAGAAGGGATTTAACCTCTGTTGTGTTTGAAAAATACAACATATCCTACCCAAAACTACAGCACCTATTTTTAGAAAATAGCATAAATTTTCTGAGAATGTACAAGCTTGTTAATTAAATTAGGAGATAAAATTAATTAAGAAGGAGAAGCACCCACTATCAGACTTTATTTTTTCTCTTATGGTCTTAACAATAGAACAGTGACACCATCAGGGGGAAAAGGGAGGAGGAAAAAAATCTAATGTGTCTTTAAAAATCAGTTTTGTCTAAACTGAGACCTCAAACACTAAAATGCCCTAATTACTCCTCGGGGAATTTTGTGCCAAAAAAATTAAAAATTCTGTGCACAATATTTTGAAATTCTGCAAAATTCTGCTTATTTTATTTGTCAAAACAACACAATATAATCATGCCAGTTTCAATTATTTTGGTAATTTATTTCAAAATATCTGTCAGCAAGTATGTCTGTAACAATACAGACCAAAAAAAGATTCTGGTAAATAGACAGATTTCTTACTAGGTATATTAATTCAGAATTTTGAGTAATTCCTTTAAATTACAGTACAGAACTATATTTCCTGCACCTGTCAGAAGCAGTGAAAAGGCTTGGGGGAGCCAAGGGTAACGGGGGAGATGACAGAGAGGGAAGGAGCTTGGAGTGAACCTGGAAGGTTGTTAGGTGAGGGTAGGAAAAGTATGGAACATGTTTTTCTGGGGGTGGGGAGGGGCGAGATTGTTAAGGAGTTGGTGAGCTTCCCTCAATCAGACCCTGGCTGACCCCAAGCCTCTCCCATTCAGTCAGGAACGTGCCCCTGTCCCCACACCTCCCATCCTCATGTGGCCTTGCACCCCACTCCCATTCAGCCACTGGCTCAATGCTGTCCCCCCACTAGCCATTCAGAACCCCAGTCTGTGACGCCTCCCAGCAGCCCCAGGGTGCCCCATTCTGTTTGTCCTAACCTGGTTCTGGAGACAGGATGCTGTGATGAATTTCTACTCCTAGGGGAATTCTGTATCACTGTACATGTACAGAATTTTTTCTCCACAGAAAATACATTCTGCCCCAGAAGTGCTGCAGTTCTGCCTTTTGCCCACCAGAGTCTGCTGTGGCACCAGAACAGCAAGCTGCTGGCTGTTCTGCTGCCTCAGTGGCCTTTGGTGGGAAAAAGATGGAACTGCAGCACTTCTTGGGCAGAATATATTTTCTGAGGAAAAACTTATCATAGAATCAGAGACTATTAGGGTTGGAAGGGACCTCAGGAGACCATCTAGTCCAACCCCCTGCTCAAAGCAGGACCAATCCCCAGCTAAATCATCCCAGCCAGGACTTTGTCAAGTCTGACCTTAAAAACCTCAAAGGAAGGAGATTCCACCACCTCCCTAGGTAATCCATTCCAGCACTTCACAACCCTCCTAGTGAAAACGTTTTTCCTAATATCCAACCTAAACCTCCCCCACTGCAACCTGAGACCATTACTCCTTGTTCTATCATCTCGTACCACTGAGAACAGTCTAGATCCATCCTCCTGGGAACCCCCTTTCAAGTAGTTGAAAGCAGCTATCACATCCCCCCTCATTCTTTTCTTCTGCACACTAAATAATTCCAGTTCCCTCAATCTCTCTTCATAAGTCATGTGCTCCAGCCCCCTAATAATTTTTGTTGTCCTCCGCTGGACTCTTTCCAGTTTTTCCACATCCTTCTTGTAGTGTGGAGCCCAAAATTGGACACAGTACTCCAGATGAGGCCACACCAATGCTGAATAGAGGGGAATGATCACATCCCTCGATCTGCTGGCAATGCTCCTACATATTATGAGGGACACATGAATTCTGGGCGTGCACAATGGCGCAAAAGTCCCTCAGGAGTACTTAATATAGATGTGACAGAATGTACCAGGCCCTTCTGGACTTCTGCTGGAGGTCCCACTGCTCTGCTGCACCCTATCCCAGGAAAGAGGAACCTGAGAATTTTGGTCCTGGGATATTGGTGAAGATAAAGGGGCCAGATGGGAAGAAGCCTAGGGAAGTAGCATTAACAAATTTAACTGAACCGTATGTGTCTGCTGTTTATAGGGCCTCTAGGTTGGAACATAGAGTAATGGATGGGGCCAAGTTCCCCCACCAGCAAAATAGCATCAACCCCAAGAAATGGGGGGGGAGAGGGGGAAGGGGAAAGAAGCCTAACCTAAGCCCCAAGAAGGGGACAGGTCTCACTTGGAAGCCCAAGCAAAGGAATGAATTTGAAGGGCCCAAAGCTAGGGCTAAAGACCCTGGTGAGGGTACATAGACTGTTTTGTTGGACTCTTTGCAAGATGTTCAGTCTGACTGTGAGACCTGACTGGAGGGCCAAGCCAAAGAAGACTGGCAGAGACAGGCAGACAACCTAAAGGGGGTGCCAGAAGCAGCAAAAGGACTGAAATACTACACTCAGTCACAAAGAGGTGGTCAATAGATAAGTGCCCCTCCCCCACCAGTGCAATATGGTTATTGCATGGCATCAGTAAAGGGCAGATTTGGTTGTCTGGATGCATTAAAGCTGTATTTCCATACCTCATATGATTGGGGGTTTTTTCAGTTTAATCTTAACTTTGAATTTCCTGGGTTTATGTTTGTTTCTAGGATAATCACAACATCCCTATAATGTATTTTACCCTATGTTATTGATATATACTCTCAACCTTAACTACTTCTTAATGTAGTTTTCATCTGGGAATATATAAATTAATTTTGTTACATCTGAAAGCCTTCTTTCCGGGAAAAATCTCAATGCAAACTCTTCTTATGATCTCAAGAAGAAAATGTAAGTTGTCCAAGTAAGTTTGAATGCAAAAAGGAAAAAAAAAATAGTGAAATACCCAAAGATACAAGCAAAAATCTACAGTGTCCACTACAGCTGCCATGATGCACTGTTCTATTATCAATGTTGCTCACGCTACTAATATTTTGTTTAATTGAGAAAAGATCAGTTCAGATTTGGCCAAAAACAACAGTACTCTGCCAACAGAAGCAGAGTATTATACAACTCTTGCTTGCCTTTTTCTCTCTCATGTGTTTTCCACCTCAGTCTGTCTCAGAAAAAATATGCTACATTTATATGAGCAGATAAATGATAGCACTATGATATAGGTAGGATCCTCTCATATCATAATATTAGATGCTATTTATATAATACTTGAGTAAAACTTTCTGAAAATCAATTAAAGCCATTTTAAAAAATAATACATACATTTATTAATGATGTAGGATTCTCCTGTTTTTGTTAAAGCTATTCCTGTGATCTGATCTTTCTGATGTCTCTACCCTAGGGAGAAAGATGGCATTTCCACCAGAGAAGTGCATCCCATAGCCACCCTGGTCATGCCATATCCTGCCCCAATTCTGGTGTTACACAGTGGCTGGCTGAAAGCCCAGCAGCTAATGGGGGAAGGGCTCTACTGCCTTAAGCCTTTCCCCTGGGCAACTTTTCTGCCACATGGAGCCTCCCTTACAATCTGTACAAGAAGAAGCCAGCACAAGCCCTTACTGAATCTAGCTTAGTGTCTTCATTTTAGCAAATTTACCTACTATATTATCAATCATAGTTTGCTGAGACATAACACCTCCTGATAAAACAATATTTTTATCCTGAGCTTACTTTATTGAACTTACCTTGCCAGGGTTTTTCTCTTTGAAGTCTGACATTTCTTGAAGAAACAGAAATAAATTCACCAATGCATCTGCAATACATTGGTTTATTCTGGGCCTGTAGTCAGGTTTGGAATTGATGACTTCCCAGCTGAGTACAGACAAACAAAAACTTTAGTTACAAGTAAAACTGAGAAGGCATTGCTTTTATGGAATATTTTGCTCACATTATTAATCTTTCATATTATTACTGTAATAAAAAAAACCTAAACCAAATCTGACCATTTTGAAAACTGATCTCCTCCATTTATCCTACAGCTACTGCTATGCTATAGAAATCCACAGTGCTTATTATCTCATATTTTCTGGCCAATGAATTACACAATGATCTAAGGTTTCAGAGTAGCAGCCGTGTTAGTCTGTATTCACAAAAAGAAAAGGAGTACTTGTGGCACCTTAGAGACTAACAAATTTATTAGAGCATAAGCTTTCGTGCATCCGATGAAGTGAGCTGTAACTCACAAAAGCTTATGCTCTAATAAATTTGTTAGTCTCTAAGGTGCCACAAGTACTCCTTTTCTTTTTACAATGATCTAATAAAGTCTCCTTGTGGAGTGAGGTGCAAGTCAAGAATATTTAAATGTTATTTGTTATATTGTTAAATAAATATTTAAATATATAACCACAGTATTCTCTTGTATGCAGACCACTCAATTTAAAGATTACAATTTGGCAGGCACCAATTATGTCATCAAACTACTTTGTACAGTTTTTTCCTCTGGACATTCTTTCCTAACATTTTTGCAAACCACCACTCTATTTACTCTAACTGTATGGTACATCTTTCCCCCCTCCCCCATCCTCTCTCTGCCTTGTCTATTTAGATTTAAACTCGCAGAGGAGGTATTATTGTCTCTTATTTTATGTTTTTACAGTGCACAATGGAACCCCAATCCTGGCAGAGTCTTTTAGGTGATATTGGGAATACAAACAATTAATAATAGTTAGCCATAGTGATGAAAAGCCTGAGCTAAAATTTGGGAAATCACTATGTACAGTAGTCAAACACATGCAGGTTCCTTGGCTTCAGAATCTTTCCACAGCTTGACTGTGTTTTCTAGAATCAAATCTTTTTGTCTGAATAATAAACTACCGTTACTTGTACTCTTGCTTATAGCAATATCTTACACTCTTTAAACCAATATGTTCTCTTATTGAAACTACATAGCTAAACAGACCTAAAATACATGATAGCTCAGTTCTGTGTAATATATTTCTAGGTCCCTGAAAACAATCACAGCTGGAATCATTGTTTATTAATGTTGGCCCTTTGGAAGCATTAACTTCAAAGTCTAGATCCACACCTGCCTTATACAACTAAGTAAACACCAAGTTTGTGTTATTGGTGTTTCCTTTTAAAAAGGACACTGTCAGGGCATTTTTCATACATTTAAAGCCATACTGTGTGCCATTTAATGTGGTTCATTTATTGTATAATATTCTGGGGGGTATTTTTAGCATGCAAATGAGAAATTTTTTTAGCAAATTTGAGAAATCTTTATCAGATTTCAGAGTAGCAGCCATGTTAGTCTGTATTCGCAAAAAAAGAAAACGAGTACTTGTGGCACCTTAGAGACTAACAAATTTATCTGACAAGCTTTTGTGAGCTACAGCTCACTTCATCGGAATGCATCTGATGAAATGAGATGTAGCTCACAAAAGCTTATGCTCAAATAAATTTGTTAGTCTCTAAGGTGCCACACGTACTCCTTTTCTATCAGATTTATTTTTCTATCCTAAAACCAAAGCCATCGGCTGAAGGGTTGAGCTTTAAATCCATTTTCTTATTATTTTTTGTTTGTTTTTTGTGCAGGCACCCTAATTTATTATTGTATGGTTGCTCAAGAGAACAGGTCTATCGCCATTTTTATTTTAGAATTTTTTTTTTTTTTTAAAAAGAACCCATATAGAAGAATTAATGTAGGCTGAACGTGCAGAAAGATGATAGAAAAAACCCACACAAAATAGATCTAATTTTTGTCCTAACAACCTGAACGTTTTAAGCGATAGCCTGTTTGCTTTTAATTTTAGCTTGGATGAGTGCATGGTAAACACCTGAACACAGGAAACGGTATAAAACAGAATGAACAATTGGTACTGGCCTATGAATATTATGTTCCATTAATGTAAAAGATGTACCATCACATATATATCCAGAATCTGAATTACATGTCCCACATTAATAGATAGGGAGTTGGCAACCGTATCAGTGACTACTCAGCACAGCATTGATCAGACTGTACGAAAGTAACCTGTACACAGTACTACAGTCCTTTTACTTTGACACTCAACCTATTAAGTCTAATGCATTACGATGAGATTGCCAACAACAATCAACAAAAACTTTTATATTAGCAGCAAAGTTCTTTTGGTCACAGATGGGTCAAACTATAGAGAAACCAAAGAACTAGACAAAGAAAGGAAGGGGGAAAGAAACCCCCCCCAAAGTATCATGCACAGTGCTAAATACACAAATTATAGGCTCAAGGTGGGTCTCTCTAATATCCTGGGCCCGACACTGCTACAGCAACACTGCATAAAACTATAGGCTGTCAAACACAGGCCCCTCTTTCCAGATTGTTCTACCATTCAGTTGGAAGAGGAACTTTCTTAGCTAGATAGCAAAGACAAACTACTTTTATTTTCAGTTTTTCATACCATTCAGAGTAAAAAATTCAGTAAAAAATCATTAGATTTCACTAAGAGCCATACTGGCTCCATTTTTGCCATTTAAAATTCAACTAGCATGAATGTGGAAGGCAAATGTACTCAAAACTGACCCCAAAACATTTGTCCAAATATTTGGGTTGGCATACTAATTTAGAATATTTTTTAAATGATTTCAAAACGGATTCTAAAGAAACTGCTTTACTGTTAGAAATTTCAAATCATTAAGAAATTTTAAAATGAATGTGATTCTTGCTGAAAATTTCACTGTATTAACTTGTTTAGGCTTTTTTATTAGTGTGAGTGAGTTTAAAACTTCCCAACTTTTTCCTGGACTGATTGACTTTGTTAAGCTGAAAGCTGGTTAAACAACAAGCTGCTTTGGTCTCATTCTCTGTGTAAAACCTCATAAAACCTCAATTAAAACTTGTCTCTTTTTTTCAATTACTCTTTAGTCAGAGTGTTAGGGAGTTAGTGATGAGCTAATATTCACTCTTAATTGCATATTGTTGTCATTATATTTTATAATATGAGATTGTCTTGCATCAGTATAAAATTTGAATAAAGTGACAAATTATAAATAAAATAAGACTTCAAAGTGTTTTGCAAGCATTAATTTAAGCTTATTTGTATCATTGTGAAGTACTGTAGATATTTAATAATATGCAACAAAATAATTAGAAATATAGAGACTGTTTTGAAAACAGTATTCAGTACTAATGTTATATAGGCTCTTATCTACATCAGTAATTAGCCTCCAACAATAAGCAACAAAATTAATTTAAGTGAGAAATTACTGTCTTATTAGGCTTTATAAATATTAATATATGGTATATAGTTGCAATCTCACAAGGTACTGTGGCTCCAAGCCCACTCACAATTTGTCAGACTTAAACAGAAAATAGCAGCCGAATAGCAGGCTGTGCTTTCTGCATTCCACAATTCTTTTCATAGGGAGAGATAGGGTGCTGGTGGTTGAGGACTCCCATCTGAGGGGGATGGAGGCTTCAATCTGCCAACATGATATGATGTCTTTAGATGTATGCTGCATGCCTGCAGCACACATCTGAGATGTTATGGAAAAGTTGCCAAAGTTGATCCGTTCCTCTTACCATGCTGTTCATCTACACACGCACTAATGATACTGCCAGGTCTGACCCTAAGCAGATCAGTGGTGACTACAGGACTCAGGGAGCAAGAGTGAAGGGGGTCAGAGGAGTAGGTTGTCTTCTTGCCCATCCTCCTGGTTGAAAGTGAGGGCCCAGGCAGTGACATGCACATCATGGAGGTAAATGGATGGCTGCATAGATGGTATAGATGGGAGGACTTCAGCTTTCTCAACCATGGCATGCTGTTCCAGGAGGAAGGTATGCTGGGAAAAGATGTTCTACCTGACCAAGAAGGGGAAGAACATATTTGCATACCGACTTGCCAACCTAGTGAGGAGGCTTTAAACTAGGTTCCAGGGGGATGTGACAAAAGCTCACAGGTAATCATAAAAAGAGGCCATCTTAACAGAGGACTAGATATTGAGAGGGGGGAGGATCATGAAAAATTCCAATAGGATCATAGGAGAAATGAGGGAAATCAGTGGGGGGAATCTGCTCAACATCTCAGATGTCTATACACAAATGCAAGGAGTATGGGGAATACACATTAAGAACTGATAGTATTCGTCGACATGATAAATTATGACAATTGCCACCACAGAGACTTGATAGGGTAAGTCGCATGACTGAAATATTGGTATAAAGAAGTATACCTTGTTTATACTGGACAAGCAGGAAAGAAAGGGAGGAGGTGTTTTATTAGATATTAAAAATATTTGTACTTGTTCTGAGGTCCAGAAGTAGGTGAGAATAGACCAGTTCAAAGTCTCCACGTAAAGATAAAAGGGGTTAAAAAATATGGATTATGTCATAGTAGAGGTCTAACTAGAGACCACCAAATCAGAAACAGCAGATGGAGGAGGAATTTCTAGAACAAACAACAGAAATATGAAAACCACAAGCACTAATAGTAGTGGGGGACTTTAACTACCCAGATGTCTGTTGGAAAAGTAATATGGCAAAACACAACATTTCCAGTAAATTCTTGGCCTATATTGGGGGCTACACTTTGTGTTTCAGAAAGTGGAGGAAGTAACTGGGCAGCCTTAAACAGCTTCAAAATTTCTAATATCACAATATCACAGTTGTTGTAGGGATTAGTGCTAGGATAACTATAGAACCACTGCAGGCTTGGAACCTCTCTTCTCTCCTCCATATACTAACAATACTGGCCCCTGGAGCTAAATTAAATCAATCTGTAGTGCTTCCTGTCCATAGTGGTAATACCTAATAATGTAGTTAGTAGATTCTAAATTTAATTTTAATTACATTTATTTTGAAAAATTGGTTTTAAGAAACACAGCAGCTCTCCATCAGTTTGGCAGCAAGGAGAAGACAGCCAGTTTGGGTGATGAGGATTGCAACATTCTCCCTAGGAGTGCTGTTTAGGAAGGGGATGTATAGGGTGCCTCTTTCTAAGAGAGTTACCAGTTTTGGGATCTGTCGTCTTCCCCTATGAGCCACTGCCTAAGGCGGGTTCTGCCACTATCAGCAACTCTAGTATTTGTAAAAGGGCAGAAAGTGGGCTTCTCAGCACTAGGGATGAGGACAGTACCATGATTATATATTCATAGATATTAAGGTCAGAAGAGACTATTATGATCATCTAGTCTGACCTCCTGCACAATGCTGGCCTCCGAATCTCATCCATACATACCTGCAATAAACCTCTCACCTATGTCTGAGCTACTGAAATCCTCAAATCATGATTTAAAGACTTCGAACATCTTATATGCTTTGCTCCCTTTAAAAAAAAATTATAGGGTCCTTCAGTCATTGCAAAAACCATGAAAAATATTAGGGATGGAAAAATAGTACGAGAGGATTGTGGAATATCTTCATAAGAACTACCCGCAGTTTTGCACAGCTTTAACAATGAAGCAATAGCTCAGAGAATAGAAAGCCAACACTATATACGAATTATAGGCCATAAGCCAGAAAATACAGCAAGCAAATTGTGAAGGCTGACAATAGCAATGTGTCTGTCTTAATTGCATTAAAAATTATTTCCACAGATCACAACATGAAAGAATATTAAAGAGAACAAAAAGAGATGTACACAAACACATTCAGGAAGAACAGATGCAGTATTTATCATTGTTTTATGTGAAACTGTCAGCATCTAATTTAACTGCACCTTGTGTACAGTATGCACCAATGCAATGTGTACTTAGCTAAAAACACTTAGCAATTTCCTTCAGCACTCACCTGTAGGAAATCACAATAGATACACATATCCCTGTCCTTCCTACAACCCCAGCACTCTCTTATTTTGCTTGGGACAGTCCTGATTTTCAGACACGTTTCTCAGGTTTCCCCCTCTTGATCTCAAACAAACCGTGACTAAAATATCTTTGCCTGCAGATTTCTACTGTGGCCACTTGAAAGCACTGATCCTGTTGCCTCCTCTCTTGTATTTCAACTGTTATGCAGGGAGAGCAGGCAATGTTATGTCAATATCATCCTTCCCCCAAAAGACATTAGAAGCATGCAGAAGCATAAGAATGCATAGTCCAGAAACACATTTTTCCTCATTTTATTTTAACCATCACACTTTTTCTGACATTGAAAAAGTACAAGGTATTCAATTCAGGGAAAGCACTGTGTTGAGAACCAGCGTTGCAGATACCTAAGGTGATGTATGATGTGTGGTGCTAATCACCATATGGTGCCATACAACACATTATTAACATGGAGTTCACAAGCATCTTTGCAATTACATTAATACATTCAAACAGTACATGTGAACTCAAGTATTTCTAGCCATCATGTTTTTGGAACTTCCCTTAACACAATAGTTCTTGATTTGAGTTTATTTTCCAAGTCACTAAACTGCATTTCACAAAGCCTTAAAATCTTTAAGGGCCACATTTTTAAAAGGCTTCTAAATTTGTGCACAATCATTTTTGCATGTCAAGAATATTTGATTTAATACCCCATTTGTAGGACAGTGTGTGCAATTCCATTATTTGCAAACAAATTACTGTATTGAGCATGACAGCGTAGAGCCTTGGTTGAAACACTTTTGGAAATGTTCTAATGATCTAATGGAGACTATCACTGATTATGTCCATTATGTACAAGATGCAGAAAAATTGAAATATTGAAACAAGGTATTTGTAAGCCAAACAAGTCCAATGTTGTTTCAAGGTCAGAAACTAGAGGGCAAAATACTTTGGCATTACACTCTTGACTGATTGCCTGATTACCATTTGTGCCTCCCAATTCTTTGCCAACACTCTATGAAAGCCCTCATGGGAGACAGATCCATCTATGGGTTTTCCCCCAATTTCCCCCAAAAGCAAATTAGACACTCTTCAGCAAGAACTTCTCTCCCTCATTTTCCACTATAATGTCCAAATTCAATGTGTCTCTTCAATTATTTGCCTTTAAGTACTTTTTCCACAGAACCCAGCCCCTTCTTCTTGTCCCTCAAAATCCCTCTCATTCTCCTCCCCTGCCATTTATCTTTATAATCTGCTCTGCACCTTCTTTTACCTTTGCTTACAAGCATGCTTTTGTATCTTTAATCCTGAAAAAAGCCTTCCATATATTCTTCTTACCCTGCTGACCACTCTTTCAGTGTTTCTTGGTAAATGCTCATCTTTTTCTCCTGTATGCTGGCATCCCTCAACACTTATTACAACCTTCCACTTCTCCCTCTAATTTCTCTCTTTAGGTCACTTAATTTGCTCTCACTTGTACAGCCTGTGATTCTCAACCCCACAACTCCATCTCCAATTGTGTCAGACATTTATTTCTGCTTGGATGTTTTGCTCCCAAACTCGTTGTCCAGAAGACAGACAGGAGTCAACAGATATGGTTTAATTATGCCACAACTTTACTCAGTTAAAATAAATTGGAGTACCCTGACAATATGTTTTACAGTGCAGGTCATCACTATTTTCTTAATCATTTCTACATAATCCCTGACCTGGTCCCAGCCATCCCGTTCCTGGGATCCCATTGCCTTCCCCTTGTATGAGGTAAAAGGGCTATGGGGGGGGGGGGAAATTGGCTCCCTTGGGGGATGCTTTCCTTTCAAATCATTTTCCAATCCATTTTATCTGATAACCGTATCCCTTCAGTAACAAGTTCATGCATGAGACAACTGCCATGAGTTTTACGTATCAAGTTGCGACATTATAACCTAACCCCCTTTCCCCACCAACCAGGTCCCAAACCTGCTGTGTGACAGGTGAAAAACCCCACCCCATCTCAATCAATTTGGCAGTCAGGGAAAAATTCCTTCCCAAGGAAAACAGGATGACTAGCACCACAGTGGATCATAAGAAAACCTGGTTTTTGTGCAAACTTCATGGTGGGTAGGTGCTGCCAGCCCAATACAGGTACAAGAGAGCTTCTCTGGACTGAATAGAGGTATAAATACCCCTCCACTCTTCCAGTCAGCAAGAAGGGTATACCCTTTCCCCTTGGTCCAGCTGTTTCCCGTTCTTCCCTGCTCCATCCCTCAAAACTTTCCACCTCTTCCCCTTCTACCACTTGATGTAAGAAGAGTCCTTAAGGGGTAAAAACCCCTTTTCTACTGGCTACCCAGACAATGATCCATTTCACAGAGCTGTGATGAGAACAATCTTTCCAAAACTGAACTTATTTTCCTCTACTCCCTGTCCATCAATACCCTTTTGTTAGTGTTGACAAGGACAGTAACCTTCCTGTTGCCAAGATTTCTATTTCAATCATGATTTGTATTGCAGTAGCATCTAGAGTCCCCAAGAGCTTACAACTGAAGTATAAAATAAGAGACAACAGGTGACTATAACAGATGTGGGAAACACCAAGTAACAGATAATTACAGTAAATCTAACATGTTGTGATCACTGCTTAGCCACTGTCAAATGTTTTGCAGGTATCACAACAGAGATGGGTTTTAAGGAGAGCTTTGAAGGAGAATATTTTTGTAGATTGTTATAAGAACTCCTTCTGTGCGCAGGGGAAACATGGAAGAGAACACAAACGTTGTTTGTGGAAAATTTGACTTCAGTGTGTCTGACATTGACCCCTGTTCCCTTCTAACCATATTCTTCTTTTTTTTTTTTTTTTTTTTTTTTGCTAATTCCTGTTAATTCTTCCTCTTTATTATCACCAAAATCCACACTTCCTAATGTCTGAATCCTTTATGAGTCTTTCATATTAACTCTCTTCACCAATAATCTCTCTTCACCGAATGTAGTATAGCTGAAATAAATTAGATTTGAGTTATGTACCTACTTAAGTGTTTCCATCATTAGGGCCTTAACTTTCAATATTTTGTTTTTTTACTACAGTGGTTTTGTAAAATGTAACATACCCTCTCTGCTGTAGCATTTAAAAACAGACATTTATCATTTAGTTCATTATACATTTTAATTTGAAATTGTAATAGCAGTTTTTCAAATTAGTTTTACAAAGTCTCGACCTGATTTAAACCAATTTAAAAAAAATCAAATGTTTTAACTCATTTAGGTTCCTCCACGCAGCCGTACAGGCTCAATTCCCAGGATTATTGTTACTTGCCTTGACTCTGGTTAAGGAAGGGGATGAATTTGTATGCATCTATGTATTTAAAGCACTACCTAAATGTGCTACTTAAATGACTAATCAAACATTTAAAAGGTACATAGTATTTCCACCTTCCCCAAAATAAGATACCAGTTAAAAAAAATAAATAAGTGAAAACAGTAACAGAAACTAACAGACATGAAAAGCAACATGCCACTAGAAGAACTCTCCCATATAACTTTAATGATTATTTTGCAGACAATTCATCTGACTTGAGGAGTAACAAAAAGGATGGCATGCTCTGTACATAAACATTACTACTTAATATTTAAATCCAAGCAAGAATCAAAGTAAATAGAGTACTTCTAAGTCTAGATGTACATTATTTCTACACTCATTGTACTGTCTCACCTTTTCAGCTTACTTGTCTCCTTATGTTTGACTTTGTAAAATCCAAGGTATGTTTTACATTGAACCAATAAAAATATTGGATGACATGTGCGGCTCGGTGGTTAAGGCAGGACTCTTGGATTATAGTTTTGGAACTGCAACTGATATGCAGTGTGACCTTGGCAAGTCATCTTGGGCAATCTCTTTGTGCTTCAATTTGCCCATCTGTAAAAAGGGCATAATAATATAATGCATCTTCCTCACAGACGTGCTGTGAGTCTTAAGTAAGATTCCAGGTCAGTCACGATGTGTTACTCTGAAGCCTATAATGTCTATTCACTCAGTGTGAATAGATGGAAACAGTTACATGGTTGAGAGACCTTTTTGCTTAGAATATCACCAGGGTCAATCATCACTGGGATTCGTGGTCTGTTACCATTCAATTTTTAAATTCTCAGACAGTTTGGCTTTTTTACATATTATTGATGATACCCACACCATCACAGCATGGGCTTTCACATACTTAATGTCGATATAGCACTTTACACATACAAAAGATTTTTCCAGACGAGGTTCTGTAAGCATTAACACAGAAATAACGAAGTACAACGTTTATTACAATGACTATTCTACAATCCTCTCTAGACGAGACACTGTTCAGGTGTGTGTGTGGGATTACCCCTTAGTGAAATCACATCTTACAGCATGGTTTTAGGGTTTTAGTGAATTTGGACTTTTTCCTTTGTTTTCTGCAAAACATACACTTTAATTAAAAATATTTTAGTTCTTATAGTTGCAAAGATAACCTTCCAAATATAAACCAATACAAGACTGTCTTCTTGAGTTCGCAAGCAGAAACAGTAGCTGTAAGAAAGATATGAACTATATCAGTGGTTCTCAAACTGTGGATTGGGATGCCAAAGTGGGTTGCGACTCCATTTTAATAGGGTCACCAGGGCTGGCGATAGACTTGCTGGGGCCTAGGGCCAAAGCCCGACCCCCACCGCCTGGGGCCGAAGCCTGAGGAATTCAGCCCAAGGTGATGGAGGGCTCAGGCTTTGCCCCCTCCTCCACCCAGGGTCATGTAGTAATTTTTGTTGTCAAAAGGGAGTCACAGCACAATGAACTTTGAGAACCCCTGAACTACATTAATTCATTTTGATGATTTGTAACTCAGAAATTTAGTGATAATTTAAATAGCTACACTAAAGTACTTCAACTCTTTCTTATCTTTTATTGAAACACCCAGTTTTCTTTATCTTTTGGTCTAAAAAATTTAGAAATTCTTCTTCTTCGCTTTGCCTTCATCTTGTCCCATTTAGTTGGGGTCAGTGGCTCTTGGTCTTTGTCTCCAAGAATTCCTGTTGAGTGAGTTTTCCAGGTAACACGAACCTTCTTCATCTTCTTCTGCAGCATCCTGGACAACCTTTTTCTGGGTCTTCCTTGTGGTTTAGTACTGTAACTACTAGATCTAGTGCCCTCTGATCACAATGCTCTGCATCTCATTGTCTCACATAACGAAACCATCTCAGTCAATACTCCCTCAGCTTTTCAGTGATGGGGTCCACCTGCATCATGGCTTGTACTGTTTCACTTCATAGCCAATTAGCTCTCATCTTATCCAGCATCCACCTGAGCATCCTCATTTTGGCAAAGCGAAGTAGTAGTTGTTCTCTCTTCCTCGACGGCCAGCATTCCTACCTATACATCATGGCTGGCCTAATCAAGGTCTTATACACTTTGCTCTTTAGTTTACTTGACAGTCTTATCACAGAGAATTCCTGTCAACTGCCTCCATTTTTACCAACAACTCTTCATACAACTACCAACATCCACTGTCTCATCATAGCTCAACACTGAACACTGTTGCACACCAGATTCTCATTTTACTAGCCGCTCGTCCCTCTTAATGAAACATTGCCAGTATTCCCTCTGTTGTCGGCTGATTCATAAACCATTTTCTTTTAATGCAGCCCTCCATAATTCTAGATCCTTTATTTTAAAATAATACTTAAGGAAATATAGTGGCATTTTTTAAAGATACACATAACTAAAGATTCTACCAACTACTTGACTTTTTGGGCTCTCAATTGAGAATTCCAGGAGAAGAGGCGATCTAGGAACATCTGAGTGGAAAGGTCTCTTTTCCCCCCGTCCTTTATTTGCTCAATCTTGCCATCTGAACCTGGTCTAGGTCTAGTACTCCACTGTAAAACAGAACCCACCTCCCTGCTCTCAGTACCCTTCCTTATCAAAACTTGAACAGGGTTTAAGAGTTCTGCAACACCTTAAACATGTTTCACTTAAAGCATGCGAGTAGTTCCATCTGAATTCAATGGAACTACTTAAGTGCTTAAAGTTAAGCATGCATTTAATCACTTTACTCGATTGGGGCTACAGTGTTTAGCAGTTTGCAGGACTGAGCCTGAAACGACCACAAGGTTTTTATAATAGAGTTATATATGCCTATACAAGAATGATCCTATGAATCCTTTCACGTCAGTATCTTTATAGAAGTGTTACCTTTTTTGTGTATGCTACCAGATATCTAAAACTAATAAAAATAAACCAAACCATTGTTTTTAACTACTGACTATCTTTTCTTCTCCTCATCCTTCTGGCAAACTGCTGCATCATTTCTAAAATTGTGACAAGCAAATGCACAAGCTATCGCATAGCTGTAAAAACAGATGCTTCAACCTATCACGGTCACAAACTCTGGCCAGGAGATTTAGTAGCATCACATTCTCTGGAAATGACTAATGGTCTCATGCTCTCAGTTTGTATGTAGACATCTGCTCAAGCAAAGACCCACCAAGTTCTTCTCAGAAAGGTCAGTTGATATCATGTTACTGATTTAAAAATCTCTACGAGTTGTGCTGGAATATTTGTAATCACGTGTACAGGTTATTATATATGTACTCATACACACCCTACTCAAAATTACAGCCATGACAAAGCAGAACATGATGTGGCAACTGGAGGATTATAAACACAAACAAAGAGTTAGTAATTACACAAATTCAAGCCTGCCGAATTTTCCAGCAACCATAATCACATCTGCCTCGAGCCTCTACAGGCTTTGTGGATTATAAGATGCCATTTAGGACCTATTACTCAAGTCAGTAGAGTTGAAAGTTACATTCCTACAGATCAATAAATCAAAACAACTAATATATCTATTATTGCAGTCTTTACAAAAAGTCAAAATCCAGAGCTCAACAGAGAAGTGACTTTCTAGTTGTTACTTAGAATTTATCAGTTAGGAACTTTACAGAGTTTGATAAATGTTACAACTAAACAACTGAGAGGTCTAAAAATGTTTTTTTCTGGGCTATTAGCAATAGTTACAAAACTTGAACAAATGAAAACAATGAAAATGAAAACTTTGCGAAGTTTTATATAAATAGAAGAGATCCTAGAAAGCGCACTCCTTCAAAGCCCCCTTTGCATAAACAAAACTACATATTTAAAATATTATATCTGCTATTTCTTAATGCCAAAAGCTTATGGATACAGAAAGTTTGACACCACATGAAAATCAGTTTTACATGTTATTCAGTTAAAGATAACAAAAATGGCTTCCGCCCCCCCCCCAGTTTAAATTTCAATATGTAAAATAAATATACAATAAATTACTTTGAAAAAATACATTGATTTTAATGTGCATTTCTAGAATTAAGGGTTATAATTAATAGTTTTAATTATGTAATGTTAATATTTCTCACTGGCAAAAATTTCTTAAACTTCTATCATAAGGTGGTGCAATAGGATTATGTTTACTGTAATAAAGTATTACAGATTTGTGAATTGCATTGCATGTGTTATGTAGTGCTAAGTGTTAAACACCACTTAACTCAGACTGCCCATTCTTAGTGATGTATCTGTACAGTTTAGAAGGCTGATGATGTAGTCTAAGTATTTTCTCCTATTCTACTTGGAGCTCCCAATGTAATAATTAGGTAGGTATATTGAGAGTAATTTGTGTCAGCTGAATATGACAAAGCAAATGGCATAAATTTGGATTTGTGGCATAAATCAATCACTGGGAGATGAGACAAACATCTATTTTCTTTGAACAGCTTCAGAGAATTGCTTAGTTAGCAAGGAACAGGGCATATAGTTACCACCTAGAAATATACTCTACCCTCACCCATGTGAACGGTTAACATTCTTTGACCAAAACTCATGGTTATTAATTTATTCACTATAAACAGAAAGTTTTCTAAAGCAATCTTTATAGTCTCTCTTCCTAATCAGTATCCATGTAGGAGTTCTCCTTCACTGCACCGGTCAAAAGCAGTCCTGAGGAAAGTCCTCTGGATTTCACCAGTCCTTTACATTATGATCACTATATTATCCATATTTCTTTAACACTAATGCTCTGGCAGCACTTTTCCTCTGTGTCCCTCTAAGTGACAAGAATTTTCTTTTTACATTGAAGTTAATGAAACTTGCTCTTTTCTTCTATTAGCCAGTAACACCTCCAAATCCAAGCTCCCTCTAATTAATTACACCTCTCCCCAGTCCAAGCATATCGCTACTGTCAAAGATGTAAAGGCTCCGAATGGATGAATTCTGTTAGAAAAGTTACAAAACACTACATTGTTAACAGTTTGGATCAACTTTTGTCCTTGGCTTGAAAAAGTTTTGGAAAAATGAAGGCAAAATTATTACCTACAATCAATTGTAATTTGTATTGAATGTATGCTCAGGTTAATTCCAAAAAAAAAAAAAAAAAAACAAAAACCCCACCACTTTTATCTTAGCAGTAAAGGATCAGGCTCCTATCTCAGGCTCTTTTGGCAGATGTAGTTACTCTCAGGAAACCAGTTTTAATGGTTAATAAATATAATGAATGCAAAAAACTGAAATGTACTCAGTAACAATTTTTCCTATTAAATTCAGGTCACAAGTAGGACACATTTTGATCAGCAGTGGTGCCAATGATGTTCACTCCCCATAGGTAATTAGATATGTGGAACATTTGAGAACTATGATCTATAGAACTGAGTACTTTATTAAATGGTGCTATCTGAACTCTGAATATACTAATGCTTACAATCATTAAAACTAGCCCATCCTAGGGGAAAAGAAAACAATATTTGAGGAATAGCATCTTTTTGTGTTCAAACCTCTCTGTTGTGGACCTGTGTTAGTATTTTAAGCAAATTCTTACACATGCTTTCATCAAAGCAGCTTTTTTTGATGATAAAAGAGTTGAAGAGTGCTTTTTCTAGAGTTCTTTTGTGTTGGTAAGGAGCCACCATAGTACTTATGGATGTGCTGCCAGAAAGAAAGGAAGAAAAGAAAGAATTTATAAGTAGGGCTGTCGATTAATCACAGTTAACTCATGTGATTAACTCAAAAAATTAATCGTGATTAAAAAGTTAATTGCTATTATTGCAGTTTTAATCACACTGTTAAACAGAATACCAATTGAAATTTAATATTTTTGATGTTTTTCTACATTTTCAAATATTTTAATTTAAATTACAACACAGAATACAAAGTGTACAGTATTTACTTTTATTATTTTTATCAAAAATATCTGCACTGCAAAAATGCTAAACAAAAGAAATAGTATTTTTCAGTTCACGTCATACAAGTACCATAGTGCAATCTCTTTATCGTGAAAGTGCAATTTACAAATGTTGATTTCTTTGTTACATAACTGCGCTCAAAAACAAAACAATGTCAAAACTTTAGAGCCTACTAGTCCACTCAGACCTACTTCTTGGTCAGCCAATTGCTAAGAGAAACAAGTTTGTTTACATTTATGGGAAATAATGCTGCCTGCTTCTTATTTACAATGTCACCTGAAAGTGAGAACAGACATTCACATGGCATTTTTGTAGCCGGCATTGCAAGGATTTACATGCCAGATATGCTGAACATTCATATGCCCTGCATACTTTGGCCACTATTCCAGAGGACATGCTTCCATTCTGATGACACTCATTAAAAAAATAATGCATTAATTAAATGTGTGACTGAACTCCTTGGGAGAGAATTGTACGTCTCCTCCTCTGTGTTTTACCTGCATTCTGCCATATATTTCATGTTATAGCAGTCTCAGATGATGACCCAGAAAATTGTTTGTTTGCAGAACACTTTCATTGCAGATTTTACAAAATGCAAAGAAAGTACCAATGTGAGATTTCTAAAGATAGCTACAGCACTTGACCTAAGATTTAAGAATCTGAAGTGCCTTCCAAAATCTGATCAGGACGGGGTGTGGAGCATGCTTTCAGAAGTCTTAAAAGAGCAATACTCTGATGCGGAAACTACTGAACCTGAACCACCAAAAAAGAAAATCAACCTTCTGCTGGTGGCATCTGACACAGATGATGAAAATGAATGTATATTGGTCTGCACTGCTTTGGATTGTTATTGAGCAGAACCCATCATCAGCATGGATGCATGTCCTTTGGAATGGTGGTTGAAGCATAAAGGGACATATGAATCTTTAGCGCATCTGACACGTAAATATCTTGCAACACCTGCTACAACAGTGCCACATGAATGCCTGTTCTCACTTTCATGGGACATTTTTTTAATCACTTGACAGCCCTAATAATAAGTAAAATAAATAGCTCTGAACAATCCTGATCTACAAGTCTTTTCCTTTCAATAGTCAAGCTATTTAATTTAGACATTTCATAATTGGATATAGTACTGGTCATCATTTCAATAAGTCTGTGTACTGCTGCTAAATTAAACTCTGTATGAACATCTTCATTAGGTGTAGATTCCAAGCGAGTGTCTAATTATTTGGTATAAGAAATAATACAAATTTCCTTTCCTCCTTTACCTTGTCAATCTTTCCTGGAAATAAGGGCATCAGAGGATACGTATACCTTAGTTGGCCTACTCTGGGACATCATATTGGCAAAAGCCAATTTTTTCTGGTAGCTGAAGACTCTGAGTCCTGTATTTTTGGGTATCCAAAGCTTCCAGTTATCCAGTGGAAGATTCTGAATGTGGGTTCCACTTGCTGATGAACAATTTGTCAGCTTAAGCAATCCACACTCTCATTCAGACACTCCAGTGTCTGTATCACTTATGGACTGCACATCCATTTCCTACTGAAAACAACATGGCTTTTTTGGTTACAGACGTTTCTTTTGCTTTTCTTCATGGTTCCCAAGAGATGACTGTAGTATTTTATTACATGATTAGCATTTGATGATCCTGGATGTGTTCTTCAGGGGACTGTACTGCAGATGTGATGGTATAGTACATATGACTTTGTACTTTCCTTGTTTCAACTAAACATATATTCATGGTTTGATCCATGTACCAATATGCTCCCTGGCTTACTCATTAACGCTGGCATTTGTTGCGCTTATTTTCCTCTCTGAAGTTGGTAAGGGAATATCATGTCTCAGGCAAGCTCCTGAAAACTACTACTTCCATAAAATGAAGAACTTGCCTGGCATTGCTAGTTGAGAGTCAAATTTTTCTAAAGCAGATGATCACACTGTTAATGTTATTCTTTCAAGTTGATTTACAATACTGGGGGAAACCTCGTCTTTGCCTGTGGCTACTCCTAGAAGTCCTAGTTCTCTGTCTGGAGCCTCTTCTGAAGAGAAGGCACTTACCTCCTCAATTCATGATTGTTGAGAGATACGACTTCCTACAATTCCATGACTTGATGTGGGGATATTTTGACTTTCCTCTGATGTCTCTCTCAAAACTGATCATTAAACTGTAATTTAAATGTTCTTGGAGAGAATCCTATCCTGTAGTTCCTCAACACATGTAGCTTGCTCTAATCTGTACTACATTTGTTGAGACTTACTGTTAGATGAGCTACATAAATTCCAGTTTAAATGTTTTGAGCATTTCAACTACTATCCCATCTGTCTGCAAACACAGACCTACTTTTTGGAGCAAATTTGGATGGGCCAGTCCTTACATAAAAGATTGCTTTAGAACACTGGTTCCAAATGCCTCTGGTATCTCTTATAGATATAATCAATCCTCTAGTCCAGGATTGCCAAGGAGGAGGATGATCAACAATACAAGGCTCCTAATACTGAGGTAATTTTAAAAATAATGTGTAATATGACACTGTAGCCAAATGTTATTCATTTGAAGTCCTGATTCTGCCAAATCACAACAAACATTTCCGTGTTAACATATAAACACCATTAGCACCTTGATTTTTATACATTCACAATACTTGCTCTACTGTATTGTATTTTTGCCCTTTTGCCAAGCAGTAGCAGAATTTGTGACCTAAAAGGTGAATTTCCAGTTTGGAGCAGAAATTTGTGACACAGGCTTTTTTTAGTATGTGTTTGTTTGCAAAATGTACAGAAGTTGTGCTTCCTTGAACAAGTGTGGTAACAAACAGCAACACACGCAGCTCCCTTCTTGCAGAACTCTAATATCAGATACATCTATCTCATCCCCAGAAGCAGCTCTCTCCCTCCTCCCCCAGGCCTCCCTAATGTTTCACTGGTTCACAAACTCTATGCCAGTTTTCCACACTTTTCACCTGGGAGACCCCAGTCGAAGGCTGCTCATCAAGCTCAAATGATTTTGAAAGGTGAGTGGGGCACCCATCTTCCTTTTGTGAAGCTGCTCTTCAACAGAGAACACTCAGATCTTCAACTGTCAGACAAAGAAGAATGCTTTAACTCCCAAAATACCCTTAATAACTCTGAGTTTAGTTATTGCATGGCTTTTTCAGCTCTTTGCATGGGAAATTTTATACATCAATGCCCCCTTATGTGCGAGCCATTAGCAAGTTTTGCCATAACAATATTAACATCATCATAAGTTACAGCCATATAATCAAACCAGTCATTCTGCCTTGTAAACATTTAATGATATGGTCAAGTGACCATGCACTTGGACATGTCATCAAATGAATAAGACTTCCAAGCATTTGGTGAAATAACTGAAAATGAGCAACCACTTATTCAAATATCTAAATCTGTGCATTGAATTAAATCTCCAAAAGAATAAACACATTACACTTTATTACTTACTATCAAACACAGAGGAACATCTATTATTCTATTAATGCAAAATGTTTTGAGTAATTATTTACAATACATAACACTTAGAGGTCTCAACTGAGATTGGAATCCTGTTGTTCTATGTATTGAGCAAACACATAGTAAGAGACAGTCCATGCCCTAAAAAGCTTAGAGTCTGAATAAACAAGACAGAGAGTGAGGGAGAGGGGAAACCAAGTCACAGAGAGATCAAGTAATTTGCCCATGTCACACACACATTCAGTGGCAGAGCCAGAAATGTAATCCAAGTCTCCTGACTCACAACCTAGTGCCCTATCCACTGGACCATGTTACCTCTCAATAATAAACATAGCCCTATTTTTGGTATAATTGAAGCTTTCAGCGGTATGGGCAGTTATATTTCAAATATTTTTGAAGCACTCACAGCTGTGTTTACACTTCTTGAGCGGTGAGCAATTATAATATATTGAATAGAATCATAAAAATGTAGGGTTGGAAGGGACCTTGAGAAGTCATCTACTCTACTTGCCTGAAAAGCACATTTTTCTCCAAAACAGCAGAGAAAATTCTAAACTAACTACATTTAACACTCAAAAGCACTGAGAGATACAGACTGTAGGAAAACTAAACTATTATAACCATGTAATAGAACTAAGATATGTGTTTTCCCCTGTACATGCCCAGTAGTTATTTTCTACTAAATGGAAATAGTTGATCTAAAATTTATTCAAGTCAGGCTAAATGCCCAGAAAAATCCACTGGTAAAAATGGTCCCCTTTTTGCCAAGAAAAAAAGGCAAATGAAATCAGAAAAACTCCTTTTTGTCCCCTTCCTCCCCCCAACTTCTATAAACACCCGAGTCTTTTTTAAAATATAAAACCAGTTCCCAATCTGAGAATTTATAAAGCAGAAAACAACTGGGAAATTCACATTACTGAGTCCAGTTCAAGGGAAAGAAAAGGGAAAATAAATATTGCACTTCAGCACGAGGGATATGTCAGAGGTATAGACGGTGGCTGCAAGTGGGAGTTGGCACAGAGCTGCAATTCCCAGTTTGCTGATCACACTGGATTTCCAACAGTTTTGTTCCACTCAAGAGGCACAAAGGATGGGGACCAGGATTTGGGCCAACGAATTCAAGGGATGTTCCAGGAATTCATTATGGAAGGAGTGGGCCCTATTAATATTAATATGTTTTGTTTCAAGTTCTCTCTTCTGAAATGTTTGCTAACTAAAGCATCAGTTTACAAAACTCTAACAGGTTAAACATTAATTTTACAGTGTTATATCTAATTGCCAAGGTCTCCTTACAACAAATTCTGAACTCCATATGCTGTCCATATCCTTCTAGTTTCCTTTGTATATTGGTAAACATCAGATTAATGAAAAAGTTTCAGAGTAACTAGTTAAAGATGTTAAGGTGTTAAGATAACAGTGATGGAAAATAATCTCTCTGATCAAATTGTTCCATTCCCCTGCAAGTGTAGGATACAGTCCCTTCGTAAGACTGACGTAATATAATGAAAAAAAAAAATCACACTTTTGTTTACACCCCTCCCCTCCCGAGTTTTCTTGTGTCACTCATATTATTCCTTCCTTGTATTGTAAATATAACCAGATTTTAATAAAAGTACCAGCTAAAGTGTTTTTAATAAAAAACTAAATCAATATTTTAAAATAAAGACTATCAATAACCAATTACGACTTCATTTTAAAAATAATCATATTACACTGAGTTACAATACTTTTATATCCAGTTATTTGCTGAAAGCCCAGATCCTGCAATAGGATGTGTGTGGGTGAACCAATGTGTTTGCACAGAGTGCCAGTCATGTCACCAGTGATTCACATGGGGACAGGAGTTTGCCACATCCAATTGTAGAATCAGGTCCGAAGATATTGTCCTGGACTGGACAAGTAGAAATAGCTATTTTAATACTATAGATATTTTTCCATAATTCTTGGAAAAAATAACTCCTGTGTTTATATCCAGATTCATCAGTTGGAATGATAAATTCAAGCCCTATGTGAATCTAGATTTCTGGTTCTTACAATTCCTTAAAATGTGCCTTGGTTGCACAAAATTGTTTTCGATAAGCTGGAAGTCTTCAAGCAAATTTCTGCCCTCTTCATGTGGTTTTAAAACTTTTGATTGACATAGGGCATTGTATAATTTCTGGAGTCTCAAACTGTTCCTTTGGTCATACTTTGGAATCAATATTTTTCACTAATATCATGATACTTAAAATAATCTCAAAGTGGAGAGACTGTTTGGCTTTCAAAAAACAACACTTTCTTCCCCCTCTCCCCAGAGCAGAAACTTTGCTGCAATCTGATTTACACACAAAAGTAAAATACAAGTTTATTGTCTCTGAAGGAAAAAAAAGCATTTCCCTATAGACAGCCAAGATGTTACTTCCTAAAGGGTTACTGGTTTCAACATGTTTTGGCAGACCACACAATGTTAAATCCAATGCCATTTATTTATTCATATTTTCCTATTCCCTTTAAGAAATCCAACTCACTTATTCCTGGGATACCATGAAGATTTGTTAACTTCATACTTCACTTTAAGCACATTTTAATTGGAATAATAATATCTGCATTTAACATATATTTGTAGCTAAATTTAAGTAATTACATTTATTTCCACTGGAACATGATGGGTTACATTGATGAAAATTTAACAAATTAGTGGCTTCTAAAACTAAATTTTAGATCAGCACCTCTTTCTCAGTCCCTCTCCTATGATTTTACAATCTAATTTAAACAGAGCAGATCATAGAAAAAGTATTCCACAGGCATGCCTCACAGGAACACAGTGCCTATCTAGCAGTATTAATTATGGATCTGTCAAACAGGCTCCACAAAAGTTATTTGTGTGTCTGACATTTTGAGGCTTATGCTGTTGTCAGGATTATGGCTGAGAGGAGAGATTTATTAGAAATCTTAAATTATTTTGTGTTATTCACTTTTTTCCCCTTAAAAAATACACTAGCACTTATATAGCATTCTACAACACAAAATCTCTCTAAAAAACATTAACTAATTCCCAATACTGCTGTGAGCTAAGTATCTTTAGGTCCATTTCAAAGATGAGAAACTGAGATAGATGAAGTGACTTGCTATAATCGCAGAGCAGGTTTGAATTAGAGTTGGGATCAGAATTCAGGACTTCTAGGCTCTTATTCTTATGCTACTTCAAAATATATAATTCTATATGAAAAATCTATAAAAGTAAATTACAGTACCTTTTACCTTGTCCAAAGTCCTCATCTTCCGACATTTCAGACTTACAACAAAAAATCTACACCAAACTAGTAAATCCAGACAAAGATTTTCAATTCTTCGTGTTTTAAAAGAAAAACAGCCCAAGACTCTGCTTTGTGTGCTTCTGAATAAAGTGCTGCTTCTTCAGAGAGTACGTGTTTACACACATCCTAAGCAACTGCTTGTCTTGAATGAAGTTCAGAGTGTTCTATTTTGACTGGCTAATTCTATAAATAAATAGGTTACATCTTACTACAAGTACCGTGACAGGCTATTAGGTTTCAAGCACAGCCCAAAAGCCAAATATTTTTTTATGGTCATGTGAGAAGGAATCACCAGCCAGTAATTAACCTTTATTTACCAGACTCCACTGAAGCGCCTCTGTTTCCTGTCTGCTTTTTTTGGCTGTAACTAAGCACAAACCAAAATGATAGAAAGCTACAGTACATGGAGTTTACCAGCAACATCACAGCAGTCTAAAAAATTATATAGAAAATACTGTGCAACTGGTTAGAAAAAAAGGAATATTCTCACTGTGATAACACCTAAAAACTTTGTTTACTGGTTGTCTCTGCTACACAGTTGGCAGACACAACACACTGTTATTTTCCTCTCCTGCATCTAGAAATGTCATGAGACACTAGCAGTTCGTTAGGGAAAATGAACTGGAAGATCTATATTTCCAGTTAGGATTCATTTCTATGATTCCGTCTTACGTTACGAGCACGAGTTCCTTGATTGTGTGTGTATTTGTGAGTGTCTGTCAAGTCAGTAAAAAGAACAGGAGTACTTGTGGCACCTTAGAGACTAACAAATTTATTAGAGCATAGTCTCTAAAGTGCCACAAGTACTCCTGTTCTTTTTGTGGATACAGACTAACATGGCTGCTACTCTGAAACCTGTCAAGTCAGTTAAATTGCTTTCTCACAGGTTGCTTCCTTCCATAAGACAACAGCTTGACGTAGGCATATTGTAGTAGGAAAATCCTATTTTAATAAATGTTTTGATTTAGAATGTACTATTTATTGATGTATTTTGTAATTATGATTTAATATGCCCTGCTAGCCACTCTTTTTGATTTCAAGGCAGGAAGAGACCAGAACAGTCCTTTTGGTTGATTATGGTCACCTTTTGTTTTAGGATAAGTTTTCATTATAGTACCATATGAACTGGAACCATAAACTCATTGAACATTAAATCCCACCAAATGAGGATAGATCCGTCCTCATCATCGTACCTGCTCATTATATTCCACACCTGAACATAGCCATTATATGGACAACATACCCCCTTATCTCAATGTCTGTACTTTGACCCGTTAAACTTTTACCCCCAATCGGGGAGATTGCAGAATATGTATTCCTTACACCACCTGCTCCTAAACTGAACTTCACACCCCTTGATAATCTGTATCTTATTCCCTGATAACCAGAAACTTCTATGCCTAAACTCTGTACTTTTTACTTCATAGCAAATTTAATAATTTTATTAAGATAATGTTGAAGTCTTGCTTTTTGTATGCATTGCAAACTAAGTTGTATAAAGGTTCTTTTGTAATCCCTTTAGTAACCATATAATCTTTTCCAAAATGTTATCCTGTCTGAGTCTCTTTAAAATTGTTTGCTGTGAGTGAGGAATATGTACATAGTTAAAAATAAGTGAAAACATCACAAATGTCCAGATGGTCAAGAAAAAGTGAGAGACTTGGAAACATGAGGAGACAATCAGAAAACATCCATCGTATCCGATGCTAAACATGTTAGCAACACTGACTACCTCAGAGGTGAGGCAGGCACCCCTAAAGGTGAGACAACAAATAAGAGATAACGATGCCAAGACAACAATAACTATCAAATGATAACAGCAGAAAACCCCAAGATTAACACCACTTAAGGACTAATGATTACAGGATGACAGTACAAAATGCATGGACTCAAATGGGAATTTACAACTATGAAGATGGAGCGTTTTGACATGAAACTCTGGGTTCAGTCCTTCAAAGTCTCGGAGCATTGGATCGTGACCGACAGAACCCAGCTTCTCACTCGTGCCCAATCTAACTGGCCATTAGATTGACTCGAGCTACGACAGACTGGTAACTATTAAGACAATCTGCAGGACGTGTGTGTGTGTGCGCGCGAGAGAGAGAGATTGAATGCAAATGCTGTTATATTTTCAATAAACGCAGTGTATTGCCTTTTCCCCTGAAAAGATCCCGTGTGCTTTTTTCAAGCATAACAATGTGATCTTTGTAGTATCCTTATGGACCAATCACTACTTATGGATATCATTACAGCAAAAGCTGTTTTCTAGAAGGGGAAGCAACAAGTTTAGATATTCCACCTGAAAGAAATTGTGCAAATGTTTCTGGGAATAATAAGTCTTAACAAAAACCTATTGTTTTAAGTATCTGATCAAAGTAGGGATAATGAGTAAGGCAAAAATCAGGCTCTAGGTTCTACTTATTAAGACTTCTGACATTTACAATGTGTGTATTATTAGTACAATTTTGACTAGAAAACTACTTCTTAATTAAAAAAAACTAAGGAAAAAGGATTCACATATTTTCAAAATAAAGGGATTCTAAATAAATAGTGGGATCTCTCTTGTAGAATGGTCTAAATTCACAAAAAAACCCTAAATAGCTCTCACAGGTCATTCCATCAAAGACTGGCCACTTCAAGTTACAAAAGCTAAGCAGGCTGGATAAATATTTGAATGAGACACCATGTACAATTCTCAGAAAATGAGTGAACATCAGAGAATGTGCATGTTGGAGGTTTGTGGGAAAGGGAAGTTTTTTACTCTTCTCCCTGTCCCCAACTTTTCAGCCAGTTTCCACTTCCTTCCCCCTTCCAAGTTTTCCACACTGTCCCTCTCCTCAGTTCTCAACTAGCCAACTCTTCCTTCCAATCCGCACTCCTTCCTCCCTTTGTTACAGATGTTGAGGGTCCAGCAGGCATGGGTGGTTACTGCACCCCAACAACCCAATTTAATTGTAAATACATGCTGGTAAAAGTGATGCCGCCTTACACAACAGATCTGTTCCCTATGAATATTCAATCATACCTGCTTTCTTCAGTGACCAAAGTGTATTGCTTTTGGCTCCTGTTAGCCTAAGACAGAGGGAGCTGGATTCCATTCCGGCTTGCAACTTTTCAACAAAATTGTTAACTATATTCTAGAATATGCATTAATTAATGATGATATGCAATACAGAAAAGAACCCAGTTTGACTGAGATGCCAGACTGAGTTTGCAGGCTTATCAGTTATCAAAAATGTGTTTTTCTTATACAGAACATGTCTGTACACACCTATCTGCCCATCCACCCCATTAAATTAACATTAAAGACTGTGAAGTAAAGCACTCCAAAATTAGGAAGTGCCGGAATCAAGGTTGTTGCACATCTTTAATTCCTCCCTTGTTCATATACATTATGATACAATCTTTAATTACATGATCACATACTATTTTTTCCACGTGACCCCTGCCTGAGTCAGTGCGCAGGATGGATGGTGCTCACTTAATGAGCAGCTATTCAATATTTTGTTTTATCCTCATTGTTTAATATGTGGCCTTAGGCCTTATTTACTGCACACTATTCAAACCCTGCTCTGAAGACAATTATTAATTTCCTCGTGGGCTTTTCTTTGGTGATGATCACTATATTATCTCAAAAAGAAGAGCAGTACTTGTGGCACCTTAGAGTGCATCTGATGAAGTGAGCTGTAGCTCACGAAAGCTTATGCTCAAATAACTTTGTTAGTCTCTAAGGTGCCACAAGTCCTCCTTTTCTTTTTGCGGATACAGACTAACACGGCTGCTACTCTGAAACCTACATTATCTCAAGTTTCAGAGTAGCAGCCGTGTTAGTCTGTATCCGCAAAAAGAAAAGGAGGACTTATGGCACCTTAGAGACCAACAAATTTATTAGAGCATAAGCTTTCGTGAGCTACAGCTCACTTCATCGGATGCATAGTGCTTCACAAACAATTCATCTTTCCAACACCCTTGTCAGAGTTACTATACCCATTTTACAGCTGTGGAGCTGAACCACTGAGAGATTATGGTCAAAAGCTTGCACTAATTTTGAATGCCCAATCTGAGATGCCTTGGACCCGATTTGTCAGGGTACTTAGCATTAGATAGTACTTCTTATGTTCAAAGCACAGTTCCCCCTGACTTCAGTTGCAACTGTGAGTACCCAGCACTTCTGCAAATCAGATCTAAGGTATCAAATCAAGCATCCAGGAAAATTATCCTTTGTGACCACACTCTAAAAAGTTTGGTTTAAGTGACTTGCTTAGTATCATATTGGAACTTTGTGGCAGAGGTAGGGATAGAATCCAGTTCTCCAAGGCAGCATTCAACTGCTTTAACCATAAAACCATCCTTTCTCTCCCTGATTCATTCACTACACACCTTCCCAACTTCTGTAACAAATGAGGCTAGGGTCCTACAAACAACAGTTTCCTTTATACCCATTCTTCCCCCAAAGCAGTTTTAAAAATAAATTTAACAGATAGTGTTTATTTTTAAGCATTTTTTCCATTTTTATTTATTAAAATTTTCAAAGTTGTGGAAAATTATGAGAGGGGCTCAGACAATCATTTGACATTGAGTTTTAAAAAAATAAAGCTTTTGTAACCATTAAAAACACAAATTGTCAACATCATGACAAAAATATACAAAGTAAATATCCTTAAATCAAACTCTAATACGTTCTCAAGCAGCATTTTTAATAGCTAACAGAAAAATCAAAAATTCCATCATCATGTAGCATAATATTGATACCACATGGCTCATCAACTGGGGTGGAACCTTTAGATCCCTACACAATTCACAACCTACCTAGCCAATATCAGATTGCAGTTTCTTTCTTTATTATGGCAGACGTGAGTTTTGAAGAGGGACTTAAGAAAAGTTAAGCAGTTGGCTTTATGGACTTTGACTAGGAGCTCTCCCTGCTCAAGTAATACGGAAGGAACCATGAAAGTGCTTATTTGAGAAGCAAGCAATCAACGCTGGCATCATCGGTAGGAACTTACCTGACATAAAGGTAACAGGTTTCAGAGTAGCAACCATGTTTGTCTGTATTCGCAAAAAGAAAAGGAGTACTTGTGGCACCGTAGAGACTAACAAATTTATTTGAGCATAAGCTTTCATGAGCTACAGCTCACTTCATCGGATGCATTCGGTGGAAAATACAGTGGGGAGGTAGGGTGGAACAAAATTGTGATGAGCTTTGAAACCAAGGATAAGAAATTTTTGTTTCAGATGGAAGAATGGGAGCCAAGGGAAGGACTTAAAGGGTGTGTGTGATGTAGTCAGGGCAACACACCAAATTGTGCAAGATGATCAAAGCTTGGACAAGAATTACAATACTAAATCATCAAGTAAATTTCCTAACCCTTTATTAGCATGATTGTCAAGTAATTTCATACCAATTTCACTAATTTTATTTTTAAATCACAATGCCTTTCCAGCACGACCAGGCAAATGCCATAAAGCTCTGGGTGGCAGCACAAAGTGTATACTACTATGGTCAAGGATTCATTATGTGACAAGGAAAAGCAACATTTCATCCTAAAAGTTTCTGGTTTGGCACCAGTGACATCTTGGGCTACTGGAAAGCCAGATAAAGACAAATGTAGCAAAAATGTGTGTGTGTGAGTATACACACGCACTCACATGTGGGACAGCTGTTGAATAACTACCTTTTACATAGACTCAGATAATATCTGTGACATACAAGTTTGAATGCATGTTATTAAAATAAATTTTGTTTCCATTTCACACAAGAGATGAGTCACATCAGGGTTGTTGTTCCTCCCTCCAGAGGGTGAAGGTGACAGGCAGTAGGGTTGGATCACGTGGGCCGTATGCATTCCCAGTTTCAGAGGATGAGTAGCAGGCTGGTAGTAAATATGCATAATCACTGTGTTGCCATGCCAGCTGTCAGTGCTGGCAACACTGTCAAATAGGAGTTCCATGTAACAGCTATTTTCTTCAACTATTCAAGTTTATGGAATTTCCCCATCTTTACCTGACAAACTGTTCAAGCAAGATACACAGGCATATTTGCCACACACAATTTAGTGTTTCAGAGTAGCAGCCGTGCTAGTCTGTATTCGATGACGTGAGCTGTAGCTCACGAAAGCTTATGCTCTAATAAATTTGTTAGTCTCTAAGGTGCCACAAGTACTCCTTTTCTTTTTACAATTTAGTGTGGTGACACTCCACATGGCATTGGATCAGCACAGGAAAGCCAGGCAAGGTATAGAACATGCTCATGGAATGTGTAGCATTCTTTTCTAATTTGTCTACAACCTAGCTGTGGAAAAAAACGGATCTACCTCTGTTACAATTGCCTTCATTTTCTGATTATTTATATTTAACTAGTAGAGTATATACTGCTTCTGTATACAGAAGGTTATTTATATATTTCATGAAACATCTTACACTGACTCTACATTATTCAGATTGCCAGGAGGATGTTATTTTATTCTGTAAGGTTCAGTTTCTATCAGGATTATGTAAGCATGAAGGGTATAGTTGGTACAATTTATTAAATATAGTAGAAACTGCACAGAATAATACTCCTACAAGAGTATCAATTTATAATGATTTCTCCCTACCTTGTTGAAACTTTGTTTTGCAAGTTACATTTATTCTGTTAAAAAGCTGGGGAGGGAATGAAAACTGTATGAGGAATCTCTAACAACAATATTTATTAAAGATGTATATCTAAGGAATTGAGATTGGAGCTTAAATCAATTTTGATGTCAATTTTATATACTAAATAAATACACTGAGATTAAGCATATTTCCATGTTCCCTTATAATCTTCTCCTTGTGCTTTTCAGTGTGACAGCCTTCTCAAGGTATTGATAATCAGAACTAAAAAGCCAAACTACTGTTTTATAGGGCCGCAGTGTTTATTTGTAAACATACATGCACACAAATCTATACTTTAGTATAGATTTGCGCCATGATGATATTCTGTATTGTCCAGCAAGATAGGAGGGACATAAGAAACCCTTCCAGTGTCTGACAACAAAGAACCAAGGTATCTTGAATCAAAACATCTTGAACTCTAGACACAACGATGGACTTTGCTATTTGAACTCTGATCACATGCACCGAGTGCAGTTCTTGAAGCCTGTCCCACAGCCAGATCTACACAAATTTAGATTTAACTGTGAAGTAGAGAAGGATTTGAAATAAGAACCTCTGCTGTGACTGTGCACACAGTGATGTGAAGGCAACAGAGAGCTCTGCCACTAGATTCACTCCATGGATCAATTTTTCCATATGAATACAGAAACATACTTATACTTGCCTTATTAAATGGGACTACTCACATGAATAAAGAAACAAGGATTGGGTCTTTAAATGTACAACATGAATTTTATGAACTATGAATAAATCCCATAATTTTAAAATGGTTTGGGTGAATGAAAAAAGTCATGTAGACAACTTTGTATGTTTAAAGATATAATAAAACCTAATCTGATTTAAAGCACAATTATATTGTACAGTAATTGCTCTTCTAAACCAAAATTAAATCATACTGTTCTCATAAAGAGAATTGCAAATTTAAATCCTTATTGTTCTATAGATATGGATTATTCCGGGGTTACTTTCAAAAGAGCCTAATGATGACTCATGCTTGACTTCAGCAGCAGGAATGATGACAGCAAATGCTGCAAAGTAAAAGATTTTGTATTTGTTTACTGAAGTAATAACCTGGACATAATCTTTAATCTTTCCCTAATATAACAGTAAAGATGAAAAGGTTTTATGAATATAGAATATACTCACTTTTCCAATAAAATCATATTTCACAAACTTTTACTACTTTAAGAACAGACCTTTCAACTTGCAAAGCTGCATAATACTCCTTACAGCATGAATGTCAGAAGTTAAGATTTCTCATAATTTGAAACCAAGTCTAAATGTAAATGTACATTCCCCTTCTTAATGAACTGGAAATGTCTATTTTTTAGTAAAAGAAAATAGATCAACTAAAGATAAATACAACCCAATATTCCATGAACATTATTACCCTCCCTTTTCATACAGGGAAGCATATATATTTTCCAAATAATTTTCATTTATTTATATATGTAGTACAACATAAAATATGTAAATTCACACTGTTTACATCAGAAGAGTCTATTATAGCAACTTCTGTGTAACACTGCAAACTTGCTGAAGGATATATGCTGTATGTATAACATACTCTAACTCTTTAAGCTGTTCTATGTGGCACCCCCCTGACTTAAAATGTATGGGCAAGACTGTACATGCCTAACTTTGAAAGTCTTCCAACAACCTATACTGTGTGTACAGAATTTCTGACATGTCCCCATCAAAGTAGAGAGAGATATTTACATTTATTTGTGGGTGATTTACCATGTAATTCTATATAAAATATTCATCAGGCTTGGCCTGGCCAATGTGATTTACATAAGTATTGTACCATTAGCTAATGCACTGATCCAACAAGTTATGTGAGGGCAGACCCCTTTTACATACACAAAATATACTTTTATACATTTAATATAAATACACAGACCTTTGTTTATATATTCACAGTTGTATGTGTCCATTGGATTTGAGTATACACATACACAATTGGGTTCCTTCTCCATAACTGGAGGAAATAACCGCATTTTTAAAACAAGTTTAAAAAACATGAGCTAAATATTTAGAAAAGATGCATTCAGGTTGGATGGCAAAAATCACATATGCAATATTAAAACATCCATAGAAAACAGAGTTAAGACACATGCAACAAATACTTAGTCCTCAGTACAAAGCACACAAGTCACATTTTTGTTAAGAAAACATACAAAAATGGAACAAGGTAGAGGCATGATTGTCTATAGACACCAACACCTGATTTGTAAGCCATGGATTGTCATTATGTGTAGTTAGTATCTCACCATGAGGCACCCATACTAGCCCATTTTTGTGAACATGGAGCCCAAGAATTTTTTCCACTTTGGTTTTTGGATACAAGCTGTAGAAAGAATGAGAGAGTCAGAAAACACTTTAGAGAGTAAAAAGCAATCACATTCCTAGATGTGTCAAAGAAGCACCTCTTCCTCAGATACAAATATCATAGATCATGATGAATGTATGTGACAAAGTAAGAGAGGATCTAGATCAGAGGCGGGCAAACTTTTTGGCCCGAGGGCCACATCTGGATGGGTAAATTCTATGCAGGGCCGGGGCAGGGGGTTGGGGTGCGGGAGGGAGTGCAGTGTGCAGGAAGGGACTCAGGGCAAGGGATTGGGGCACAGGAGGGATTCGAGGTATATGATGGGGCTCAGTGAAGCAGACTGGGGTGTGGAGTGCAGGAGGCTGGTGTGCAGGAGGGATGCGGTAGGGGACTCAGGGCAAAGGGTTGGGGTGCAGGAGTGGTGCGGGCTGCAGCAGGGGGCTCAGGACATGGAGTTGGGGTGCAGGAGGAGTTCAGGGTACAAGCTCCGGCCCAGTGCCGCTTACCTAGAGCAACATCAGGATGGCAGCGGTGCGCACCAGAGCCAGGGCAGGCTCCCTGCCTGCTTGCCCTGGCCCCAGGCTGCTCTGGGAAGCGGTCACAACCATGTCCCTGCGGCCCCTGGAGAAGGGGGGGCACAGGGCTCCAGGTGCTGTCCTTGCCGCTCCTCCAGTTACCTCCCCCAAAGATCCCATTTGCCACGGTTTCCTGTTCCCGGCCAATGGGAGCTGCAGGGGGTGGTGCCTGGAGGCGAGGGCAACACAGAGAGCCCTCTGCCCTCCCCTCCCCCCACCAGGGGCTGCAGGGATGTGGTGCCAGCCGCTTCAGGGAGTGGCGCGGGGCTTGTGGTGCCACAGTGGAGGGGAATCCTGCGGGCCAGATCTGGCCCACAGGCCATAGTTTGTCCACCCCTGATCTAGATAGATTGCCAGGAATCCTTACCACTAAGGGTGAAAATCTCAACTGCCCTGGGACTTTTTTGGCCATGGAAACAAGTGTATGTGTGTGTGCGCGCGCGAGGAAGGGAGGGAAGTATCACCTTGAATCACATTGAGAAATTAATTTAGAAACTGGTCAAAGGAATTCAGCACCATTCATATTTTCCTGTTGTGTGAAACTGTAAGAGCTTTTTTCTCACAAAGCCCATTTCCTATATATCCTGAAGTCTATAGCCTGTACATATATACCACTTTATCCATCATTATCTGCAACTCAGGCTAATTACATGAATTATAAATCACTGACCGGGCCAGGAAGGAGAATAAATGACAGACACATGGGATGGGTTTAATTAGCGGGCTGCAACTTTATTAATTAAACACTGTGGTTGGCACTACAATGCCCACTCCTCACTCTTGCATACCAGGCATTTTAATAGATTCCAGTGCAGGTTACAGGGCTCCAACCTCACAAACAAAACAGTAACTCAGGATAGACGCTCCCTTACCTACCCTACAGAGTCAGCTCAATTATAAAACCTCCCTCTACCCATCCCTCTGTAAGGGGGGTGGGGGGTGATAGAGGCCACAAAGCTGGTGGTGAAGAGACCTCAGTCCTCAAAGATTGTGGGGCTCTCTCCTTATATAAAAGTGTAAGGTCCTACAGCAAAACCCTGAGTCCAATTGACCTCTGGGAGCTGGTGCTTTTAGCCTTTACGTGCATTGGGCACAGGCCAGAAGTTGTGATGGATCAGTAGTCCTATCCTCATTATATAAACCTTCCAATAATCTATTGTTTTCAATTAACTGTACATCCAGGAGGCTGTGAGGAAGACATAAAAAACAAAATGCACGGAACTTCCCGCCAACATGGCCTCAAAGGGAAAAATTCCTTCCTGATCCCTAGAAAACAGGCAGTCAGTCAGACTGCTAGCAACATAAAAGGGACTGTTCTTAAGCTAGAATGAAGCGGAAGGAGGGCAGGGCAGCTAATTGGAGAGCAAGAGGCATTTGAAAAGCCTAGGCTAGCTTAAATAGGCAGGGAATGGACATCTGGAAGCCAATTCACTGGCCCCATTAGCTCCTGTTCCTGCCAACAGCTAAGCAAAAGACAAAAGGGGGAGTGGGAAGTCACAGCCCCTATCCTCCCAGCATGTACTCTGGGCTTCTCACATTCCCTACCTGTTGAAGGCAATAAGAGGATATTCCACTCAGCAAGCAGAAAATTTGAGACTTTGGAATGTGCTTTACCAGTCGATCTGTAACTGCCCGAGTTTATTAGCTTGCAGGGTTATCTTTTCTCTCTCATCTGTAAAAAAAGATGGGTGATGGGTAGAGTGGAGTAGTTGTTGCATGAGACTCATGGAAAATTACTTTGTCCTATTGATGATGTTACTGGCTTATTTGATTTTATCTTGAGGTAACTGATGGGCCTATTTATGTGTATATTTTTGAAAGATGGGCACTCCAATTATGGAGTAGGAAAATTCCAAACAAATAGATAAATATGTAACATATATGCTGTCTGTTGTTAAGGCAACAGTACATACACTTCAAAGATGTGACTCATGAATCCTGTACTACATCCTTGAAATTAGCTCAAGGTAACAAGTAACATTGCTCAAAGGCTCACCAGTTTAGAGATGGAAAGTTTGAGAACTTTAAACTACTTCAGGTGTCTAGACAAATTGCATAAGTTATTATACAGACCTGGAAAAGTGTTCAAGCTACTGTTGGCACATTGTATATTCCAATACAACTATCAAACCTGGTATATACCTGCATGAGAGGCGAACAGCAGTTTACCTAGTGAGGATAGTGGAGGCCATAGAAGACAATGCTATATGTGAGCCAGCTCAGGAAGTGAGGAATCATTTAATCATGCATTTCAGAGTAGCAGCCGTGTTAGTCTGTATTCGCAAAAAGAAAAGGAGTACTTGTGGCACCTTAGAGACTAACAAATTTATTAGAGCATAAGCTTTCGTGAGCTACAGCTCACTTCATCGGATGCATTTGGTGGAAAAAACAGAGGAGAGATTTATATACACACACACAGAGAACATGAAACAATGGGTTTATCATACACACTGTAAGGAGAGTGATCACTTAAGATAAGCCATCACCAGCAGCAGGGGGGGGAAGGAGGAAAACCTTTCATGGTGACAAGCAGGTAGGCTAATTCCAGCAGTTAACAAGAATATCAGAGGAACAGTGGGGGGTGGGGTGGGAGGGAGAAATACCATGGGGAAATAGTTTTACTTTGTGTAATGACTCATCCAGTCCCAGTCTCTATTCAAGCCTAAGTTAATTGTATCCAGTTTGCAAATTAATTCCAATTCAGCAATCTCTCGTTGGAGTCTGTTTTTGAAGTTTTTTTGTTGAAGGATAGCCACTCTTAGGTCTGTGATCGAGTGACCAGAGAGATTGAAGTGTTCTCCAACTGGTTTTTGAATGTTATAATTCTTGACGTCTGATTTGTGTCCATTCATTCTTTTACGTAGAGACTGTCCAGTTTGGCCAATGTACATGGCAGAGGGGCATTGCTGGCACATGATGGCATATATCACATTGGTAGATGCGCAGGTGAACGAGCCTCTGATAGTGTGGCTGATGTGATTAGGCCCTATGATGGTATCCCCTGAATAGATATGTGGACACAGTTGGCAACGGGCTTTGTTGCAAGGATAGGTTCCTGGGTTAGTGGTTCTGTTGTGTGGTGTGTGGTTGCTGGTGAGTATTTGCTTCAGGTTGGGGGGCTGTCTGTAAGCAAGGACTGGTCTGTCTCCCAAGATCTGAGAGAGCGATGGCTCGTCCTTCAGGATAGGTTCTAGATCCTTGATGATGCGTTGGAGAGGTTTTAGTTGGGGGCTGAAGGTGATGGCTAGTGGCGTTCTGTTGTTTTCTTTGTTGGGCCTGTCCTGTAGTAGGTGACTTCTGGGTACTCTTCTGGCTCTGTCAATCTGTTTCTTCACTTCAGCAGGTGGGTATTGTAGTTGTAGGAATGCATGATAGAGATCTTGTAGGTGTTTGTCTCTGTCTGAGGGGTTGGAGCAAATGCGGTTATATCGTAGTGCTTCACTGTAGACAATGGATTGAGTGGTATGATCTGGATGAAAGCTAGAGGCATGTAGGTAGGAATAGCGGTCAGTAGGTTTCCGATATAGGGTGGTGTTTATGTGACCATCGCTTATTAGCACCGTAGTGTCCAGGAAGTGGATCTCTTGTGTGGACTGGTCCAGGCTGAGGTTGATGGTGGGATGGAAATTGTTGAAATCATGGTGGAATTCCTCAAGAGCTTCTTTTCCATGGGTCCAGATGATGAAGATGTCATCAATGTAGCGCAAGTAGAGTAGGGGCATTAGGGGATGAGAACTGAGGAAGCGTTGTTCTAAGTCAGCCATAAAAATGTTGGCATACTGTGGGGCCATGCGGGTACCCATCGCAGTGCCGCTGATTTGAAGGTATACATTGTCACCAATGTGAAATAGTTATGGGTCAGGACAAAGTCACAAAGTTCTGCCACCAGGTTAGCTGTGACAGTATCAGGGATACTGTTCCTGACGGCTTGTAGTCCATCTTTGTGTGGAATGTTGGTGTAGAGGGCTTCTACATCCATAGCGGCTAGGATGGTGTTTTTAGGAAGATCACCAATGGACTGTAGTTTCCTCAGGAAATCGGTGGTGTCTCGAAGATAGCTGGGAGTGCTGGTAACGAAGGGCCTGAGGAGGGAGTCTACATAGCCAGACAATCCTGCTGTCAGGGTGCCAATGCCTGAGATGATGGGGCGTCCAGGATTTCCAGGTTTATGGATCTTGGGTAGCAGATAGAATACCCCATGTCGGGGCTCCAGGGGTGTGTCTGTGCGGATTTGTTCTTGTGCTTTTTCAGGGAGTTTCTTGAGCAAATGCTGTAGTTTCTTTTGGTAACTCTCAGTGGGATCAGAGGGTAATGGCTTGTAGAAAGTGGTGTTGGAGAGCTGCCTAGTAGCCTCTTGTTCGTACTCCGACCTATTCATGATGACGACAGCACCTCCTTTGTCAGCCTTTTTGATTATGATGTCAGAGTTGTTTCTGAGGCTGAGGTTGGCACTGTGTTCTGCATGGCTGAGGTTATGGGGTAAGCGAGGCTGCTTTTCCACAATTTCAGCTCGTGCACGTCGGCGGAAGCAGTCTATGTAGAAATCCAGGCTGCTGTTTCGACCTTCAGGAGGAGTCCACCCAGAATCCTTCTTTTTGTAGTGTTGGCAGGAAGGTCTCTGTGGGTTAATATGTTGGTCAGAGGTGTGTTGGAAATATTCCTTTAGTCTGAGACGTCGAAAATAGGATTCTAGGTCACCACAGAACTGTATCATGTTCGTGGGGGTGGAGGGGCAAAAGGAGAGGCCCCGAGATAGGACAGATTCTTCCGCTGGGCTAAGAGTATAGTTGGATAGATTAACAATATTGCTGGGTGGGTTACGGGAACCATTGTTGTGGCCCCTTGTGGCATATAGTAGTTTAGATAGCTTAGTGTCCTTTTTCTTTTGTAGAGAATCAAAGTGTGTTTTGTAAATGGCTTGTCTAGTTTTTGTAAAGTCCAGCCACGAGGAAGTTTGTGTGGAAGGTTGGTTCTTTATGAGAGTATCCAGTTTTGAGAGCTCATTCTTAATCTTTCCCTGTTTGCTGTAGAGGATGTTGATCAGGTGGTTCCGCAGTTTCCTTGAGAGTGTGTGGCACAAGCTGTCAGCATAGTCTGTGTGGTATGTAGATTGTAATGGATTTTTTACCTTCAGTCCTTTCGGTATGATGTCCATCTGTTTGCATTTGGAGAGGAAGATGATGTCTGTCTGTATCTGTGCGAGTTTTTTCATGAAGTTGACAGATTTCCACTCTATACGGCTAAATTCAGTGCCTTGCATAATTACATTGGCCAAACTGGACAGTCTCTACGTAAAAGAATGAATGGACACAAATCAGACGTCAAGAATTATAACATTCAAAAACCAGTTGGAGAACACTTCAATCTCTCTGGTCACTCGATCACAGACCTAAGAGTGGCTATACTTCAACAAAAAAGCTTCAAAAACAGACTCCAACGAGAGACTGCTGAATTGGAATTAATTTGCAAACTGGATACAATTAACTTAGGCTTGAATAGAGACTGGGAATGAATGAGTCATTACACAAAGTAAAACTATTTCCCCATGGTATTTCTCCCTCCCACCCCACCCCCCACTGTTCCTCTGATATTCTTGTTAACTGCTGGAATTAGCCTACCTGCTTGTCACCATGAAAGGTTTTCCTCCTTCCCCCCCCTGCTGTTGGTGATGGCTTATCTTAAGTGATCACTCTCCTTACAGTGTGTATGATAAACCCATTGTTTCATGTTCTCTGTGTGTGTGTATATAAATCTCTCCTCTGTTTTTTCCACCAAATGCATCCGATGAAGTGAGCTGTAGCTCACGAAAGCTTATGCTCTAATAAATTTGTTAGTCTCTAAGGTGCCACAAGTACTCCTTTTCTTTTTGCGAATACAGACTAACACGGCTGCTACTCTGAAACCTGTGAGTTTGCTTTAAGTTGTCCTTAAGAAAAACATTCTGGTTTAATGCTTCCACAATGGAAGTAAGACAGACAACTAGATTCCATTGTCAACTATGCCACTGGTTTACCATCTGACAGTGAGCAGGTCACAAACATTTGATATCTTAGTCCAGGGATCTCAAACTCAAATCACCACGAGGGCCACATGAGGACTAGTACATTGGCCTGAGGGCCGCATCACTGACACTTTTTCATACAAAGATACAAAAGCCCCCCACCCCTACCCCACTCCACCCCTTCCATGAGGCCCCGTCCCTGCCCTGCCTCTTCCCACTCCTTCCAAGCCCCCATTCCATTCTCTTCCCCAAAGTCCCTGTCCCAACTCCACCCCCATGCCCCTATTCCAACCCCTTCCCCAAATCCCCACCCCAGCCCCGCCTCCTCCCATGAGTGCACTGTGTCTCCGCTCCTCCCCCCTCCCTCCTGGAAAGTCCTAAGCATTGAGAGGTAGGCGGAGGAGTGGGGACTTGACACACTTGGTAGGGCAGAGGCGGAGGAAGGTGGTGGTGAGGGGAGCTTGGCTGCCAGTGGAGTCGGCACCTATGGCAGGCCCATGTGTTTGAGATCCCTGTCTTAGTCTTACTCAAGGTAAAATGAAAACAACATTTACTGATCTTTAAACAGTTTGAGTTCTTTTAATTAAAATTTGTTTATTTCCCACATGTACTCCACTTCGATAGTTTCTAAACTGTATATTTATCCAAGGCACCAGAAACTTCCTCCACTAAGTTATCACAAGTGTGATTCTATTTCAGTGCCTGTACTTCCTTGACTAGTTAAGTTAGTCATTTCTCATTGTAGCCTACCCCAATGTACATGTTTAACATTACATTTGCCCAAGTGATCATATAAAATGACATACAGCATAACAGTGCTAACATGAGCTGTAGCTCACGAAAGCTTATGCTCAAATAAATCCGTTAGTCTCTATGGTGCCACAAGTCCTCCTTTTCTTTTTGCGGATACAGACTAACACGGCTGCTATTCTGAAACATGACAATGTTAGATCATGTTTATTTGGACACAGAAGAACTTGGGAAGACTTATTCAGAATTTAAGGTACTGTAGGGTACATGCTGTGACCTTTCTAAGCTAGAGATAGTGATCCTTTAACTTAAGAACCTAGTGGGATACTGAACCACAAGATTAAAAAGGGAATATTTCCCACCTCTGCAACTGCTAGGAATAAAACCAGGGTAATTTGGTTCTATCTGCCTCAGATGAAAAGAAAGTCTTCCTTAAAAAATGGCATTGGCTCTTTCTGCGGGAAAGAAATCAAGCTTTTAAATTAGCTGCTTGATTCTTCTCAACGTTAGGATAAATATTGAATTGCTATGACTTACTGAAGCCACTCTGCTCATGTGGCTCTTCTTCTCATACAATATTATGCCCTTATATCAAATGCACAAAAAGCAAATGATATGAAGTGCTGATTTGACAAACTTTAATTCAGTACATCAAAAGCCTGTGTTACTTTAGCACAGAGCTAGATCTAACACCCCATGGTATTTCTCCCTCCCACCCCACCCCCCACTGTTCCTCTGATATTCTTGTTAACTGCTGGAATTAGCCTACCTTGCTTGTCACCATGAAAGGTTTTCCTCCTTTCCCCCCCCTGCTGCTGGTGATGGCTTATCTTAAGTGATCACTCTCCTTACAGTGTGTATGATAAACCCATTGTTTCATGTTCTCTGTGTGTGTGTGTGTATATAAATCTCTCCTCTGTTTTTTCCACCAAATGCATCCGATGAAGTGAGCTGTAGCTCACGAAAGCTTATGCTCTAATAAATTTGTTAGTCTCTAAGGTGCCACAAGTACTCCTTTTCTTTTTGCGAATACAGACTAACACGGCTGCTACTCTGAAAACAGATCTAACACTGTCCAAGTTTCCTGTCAGAAGACCTATTGGGAATGATTTTTTTTACAACACACCACACACACACACTTTGTACCTTTTTCAAGTTTTTTGTGCTGATTTAGAAACTTTCCAAACAAAATAAAGGTAGTGTGTGTAGGCTCAAACCTCCAAAATAAGCTGTGAAGATTTTTCCATATGAGCTATAGTTGGTAACCACATTTTACAAGCTTGACCTACTATGTCCACAAAGCATTTGAGTTCCCTTAATCAGACTTGGAGATCATAAAAACTCCACCTGTACTTCTACAGAATTTGTATTTTCCTTGAATCAAAGAACAGAGTTTATAAACGATGCTGGATGTGCACACAAAGTTTATGTTTCCTGAACCTGATTTTGGAGATTACAAATTACATAGTCTGTGGGAAAACAGGATACAATTCTGTGATTTTTTTTAATGTATTGGTCAGTAAATGAAGTACATTTGCCATTATTAAAAAAAAAACCCACAACAGTTTATACATTTACCTCTTTTTTCTCTCCAGGCTTGGGCTTTTGACTTTGTGAAGTAAAATGGGACCTGTAATACCTGTGACCGTGTCTCCTGAAGGTGTCATCACACCAACCAAAAATGCTTTTTCATATAATGCAACTTAGACAAGCATGGTGAGTCATATTTAGATTTTTAAACAGGGTTTCAAATGGCTTTGGATCAAAGAACTTACAAGGCTCCCTTGTCAAAATAATGTGCTGAAGGTAAGTACCAGAGATAATAGTGAATTGGGTCATTTTCAAAATCAATATAACTATGTGTGTGTTTTGTTTTTAAACACAGTAGTAATCAGTAAAATATGTATTATAAACATGTCTGTGCTTACTCACTTTTTGGCTAATTTATAGCTTTATTTTAGAACACAAGGTCCCATTCTAACTTCCGTTACTTTAACTTTGCTTCCATACTGCCATGAGCCTCCCATCTTTCCTTCTTTGTTTCTCTTACTGTTTAATCCAAGAATTTTTATAAAAATTTTTTAGAAGACACCAGCTGAGATCATCTTAAAATTTGAAAAGCCACAATACTAACACCCATCACAATTCTACCCTTGTTTCCTTTATCATCATTTTTCATAACAGCTCTAAAGGAGTCTGTCAGTTTTGCATTAAGGGAAGATATTTCACTTTACATTTGGAGTATTGAAAAAGCATTAATTTTACAAGTAGTTTCATGCATATATTTGATAAAAAGTGAGATATTTTGTCACCATGATAACCGTTGCTCTTTTCAGATAAGTGACCATACTTCAGAATCTTGGCCTAAGAAGTTTCTATATGTAGACATATTTAGCTTGGTTTCTCAGGGCACTTCATATTATTGGCACAAAGAATCTTTGCACAATGGAAAAAACAAAAAAATTACACTCAGTATGCTGTTTGCTTACTTAGTAATTGTTAAGTAAATATTTTCTGAGGAGTCTCCAGAACTGCTTTGGGTGGTATATTTGAAATTCAAGCACAAAAGCTCCTGTATTTGTCCTCTCTAATAATTGCCCCAAAGCTGCCAGCAGATTAATCCAAATCTGAATGATCCCATCTGGAAAGTTAGCTAAAAACTTCTCATGGTAAGAAACACTTGCCACTGCTACCAAAAATAAAGACTAATAACCAAGCAGTCAACCATGTGGAAGTGGTCTGCTGATGGGATTTCAGACACTGTGGTGAAAGCAAGGAATCTCTTCCTCCATTCCTGTACAGCCACAGCACAAGATTTCAAGAAAACTGTGTTCAACTGTTCAAGCTCAGTTTGTGCTTTTGCAACCAAAAATTGAGACATTTTTCTTATGTAAGCAGAGTCAGGATGAGCTCTATCCTGACATCTGGTGGTGAGTTGTGGCGGGTTGTAGAAAAGAACTTCAGGGCCTGATCTCATGTGCCACCCACCCCACTTAGATGGTCACACTTTGACTGCTGTGGGATCCCCAGTTTCTCTGTTATTGGGGCAGGAAGAATAAGGTGTTATCCTGATTATGTGAAGCAAGGACAGTGGAACTGTACTTGGCTTTTTGTTATGATGGAGGTACTCACCATCAACTAAGTAGCACTCGCTAGGCAAGGGACATGGGTTCCAAAACTCAGCCAATTGAGAAACGTTGGAGACAGGCATTTGTACCTTGCGTAAATGTCAACTGCACTGCCTCCTCTCTCCACTGTGTAATAGCAGAGCTAATTTTGATTCCATTAGGAGTCTGGTTACAGATTGCAGAGCTGAATTCACTTTGAGCCAATGGTGCACCAGCACCGGGGCTCCCCTACTATGAGCTGAAATTACTGAGTAGTGTGTTAAGTAGTAGGGAGCCTGAAGATATATTGGTAAGCGGCTCGCAGGCCTGGCACCGGAGAGGAGCAGCTGGCGGAGCGGCTCGCAGGATGGCTACCAGGGGGGAGCAGCTGGCGGAACGGCTTCCAGGACAGCTACCAGGGGGGAGCAGCTGGCGGTGAAGGCTGCAGCAGAAACCCACGGAGAGACGGGGCAGTTGGCTGTCGGAGCACATAAGATGCCCCTTTACTTCCCCCCGGAACCAATTCCACACAGGCTGGGGCGGGAGGGGGGGGGTGGAGGGTTAAGACTCTGTAGATGAACTTTTGAACTCTGGAGTCACCAAGGACAGAGACAGAGACTTTTGGGTTATTGGACTTTTGGGTTGCTGGACTCAAGAACCAAAGGGAGAGGACATGGCCCAATTTGCTTGGGGTGGGTTTTTGCTCATGGCTTGTGTTATGAATCCTGTTGGTGGTGTTTCCCCCAACATAATGCCACATTGTTTCTCTCTGTTATTAAAAGGCTTTTGCATGCTCAAACTCTGTGCTTGTCAGAGGGGAAGTATTGCCTCTTAGAGGCACCCGGTGGGGTGGTATATATTTGTCCCAGGTCACTGGGTGGAAGCTTGAGACAGTTTTGCATTGTGTTATTGGAACGGAACCCCTAGATACTGAACCTGGCCCTTGTTGCTGCCAACTCTGACGAGCAGAAGGGTTACACTTACATTTATCTGTCTTAGGCCAGTGTTCAAAGGAAACATCGGAAGATGTAGCTTAAAATTCTGTCTTATTTAAAAGAAAAATACAAAATTTTGTTTAAAAATGACCTCACTTAAAAATGCCCCCAAAGTACAGTAGTTTCCAAGTGCAGATACAAAAAACTTTTACACCCATTACTTATGTAGCATATTAAACTGTAACCTGTGACCTAGCTGTTTAAAGGCCAAATCCTGTGTGGCATTGAGCACCTTCCCCTCCCCTGGAAGTCCATGGTAGTAACAGATACTCAGTTTGAATCTAGGCAATTGCTACTCTGTGTGCCTTTCCAGGACTTTACAATGCATAAAATACAAAAATAATGCAGAAATAAACTTGCTTTATACATCACATGGTCAATTACACATCAGTGTAATTTTGTACAGTTGTTCTGAGGTCCAGGAGGTGGTGAGAGACCAACCAGCTGAAATCTCTGGGTAAAGATGAAAGGGAAAAAAATAGGGGGGGACATGAGGGAAAGGAGCAACTATAGACCATGAACTCAGGAAGAGGAGGTGGATGAGGCATTTCTAATACAAAATACAGGAATAACTAAATCACAAGCCCTGCTAATAATGCGGGACTTCAACTATCTAAACATCTGTTGGAAAAAGTAATACAGTAAAACAAAATTTCCAAAAAGTTACTGAAATGTATTGGGGACAACTTTTTGTTTCTGAAAGTGGAGGAAGTAATGAGAGGGGGAGGGAATAAATATTTTGGTCAGAGTCAAGTCTAATAGGGAGGAATTGGAAGTGAATCTGAAGGTGGAAGGCAATTTGGATAAAAGTGATCACAAAATGATATATTTCATGATTCTAAAGAAAGAAAGGAGCAAGAGCAGCAGAATTAGGACAATGGACTTCAAAAAAAGCTAACTTTAACCAATTCAGAGAACTGGTAGGTAAGGTCCCATGGCAATAAAAAGCTAAGTAACAGAAGTTCAGGACAGCTGTCAATTTCTCAAAGAGACAACATTAAAGGAAACTATCCCAATGTGAAGGAAAAATAGCAAGACTAGTAAGAAGCCAATATGGCTCCATTAGGCGCTCTTTAACGGCTTGAAAATCAAAAAGAAATCCTACAAAAGGTGGTAACATGGACGAATTGCTAAGGAGGAGTACAAAAGAAGAGCGCAGGCATGTAGGGACAAAAATCAGAAAAGCAAAGGCACAAAAATGAGTTAGACCAGCAAGGGATGTAAAAGGCAGTAAGAAGAGGTTCTCTGAATACATTAGGAGCAAGACAATGATGAAGGAAAGTGTAAATCCGCTACTTAGTGGGGAAGGAGAAGTAATATTTGAGGATATGAAGGCGGCTCTGGTGTTTAATACCTATTTTGTTTTAGTCCTCTCTAAAAAGGTTAATTGTGACCAGATATTCAACCCAATTAATATTAACAACAAAAGGAAAGGACCCCAAGCCACAATTGGCAAAAAATAGGTTAAACAATATTTAGATAGATTTGATGTATTCAAGTCAGTAGGGTCTAATGAAATTCATCTGAGGGTACTTAAGAAACTTAAGGAACTATTGAAGCAATCTTGGAACTGTTAGCAATTATCTTCGAGAACTCCTGGAGGATAGGGTGAGTTGCAATAGACTGGAGAAGGGAAAACATAGTACCTATCTTTAAAATGGGGAATAAAGAGGCCCTGGGGAATTGTTGTTTGTTTGTTTCCTGATGTGTGGGATGTAGTCGGTTGCGGATGGTTTTGTCTGTGCCTGAGAGGTCTGTGGCGGTTCCTCTCAGTATCATACAGTCTCAACTGGGGCCGGTGATATTGTTGTGCATGGGGTCTCTGATAAGGTTGATACCGTTGCCTTCTGGGGAGAGATGGATATACCTCCAGTGTGCACGGGGTGGCCCTAGAGTCTTTCATGGTGTGAAGAACTTCATCAATTTTTTTGGAAAAAAGTTTATCCTTATCAAAGGGAAGGTCCTCCACTTTAGTCTGCAGATCTTTAGGGATGCCAGATGCAGACAGCCAGGAAGACCAGTGCATCACTACCATGGTGGCAGTAGTGCGGGCTGCTGTGTCGACCATGCCCAGGGATGCTTGTAGCGCTGTCCTAGACACTAGTTGACCTTCGATGAGGACTGATTTAAAATCTGCTTTTCTGTCCTCTGAGATATGGGAGGTAAAGTCAAATAACTTGTAATTGTCATAGTCGTAGCTTGCAAGGAGGGCTGCGTATGGCTCAGGAGTTCAAGTCGGTTGAGGTCCTTATCTTGCTGAGTGGGCCCGTATTGTGGCTGCTTTGTTCTATGGGTCACTGCATCCACCACAAGAGATTTGGGCTGTGGGTGGGAAAATAAGAAATCTACGTCCTTAGCTGGTACATAATATTTACATTCAGTCCTTTTACATGTTAGTGGGATGCAGGCAGGGGTCTGCCATATCATGTCAGTGGGTTCCAGAAGAGCCTCGTTTATGGGTAGTGCAATCTTTCATGGCACAGAGGGTTGGAGAATTTTCAGGAATCTGTGTTGTGTCTCCTGCACTTCCTCTAATGGAATGTCATGGCTGATTTCCAGGAACTTAAGAGGGTGGCACTGTTTAAAATCATCCATGTTCTGTGGCGGTGGTGTCATGAGAGCTTCATCTGCAGCTGATGGAGAGTTATGAGCAGATGATTTAGGGAAAGGTTTGTAGCCCACATCTTCAAGGGGCAGCTCAGGAGCTCTGAATGTAGATGGAACTGGAGATAGAGGTGCAGAGAGGGTCTGTGGTCTGGTGGAAGGTCTGCGAGAAGGATTGGCGCCATGGGTAGATCAAGGGTACACAGGGTATGAAAAGTGGGGCCCCGCCCATGGGGGGACAAAGTAGTGAAATTGAGGCTGGTTCTTGTGAAGTGTCATGCTTTGAAATAGGTATGGCTCCGGTGGGAGAGGAGAGTCAGGCAGGGAAACCTCTGCCTGCTGCAGCATGTCATTCTCACGGTCGGTGAGAGCGGCTGGTCAAGGAGTGAGTGCTTGGTGCCTAGGAGGGGAGAGTCAGGCTCTGGGGCCTGATTCAACAACTACTGCTGCTCCATGGACTGCGGTGCTGCGGGTCTCGGAGCGTGAGCCGACGTCTGCAGCAATTTCTGCGGGAGTGGTGCATCTGCAGCGGAGGTCATTGTCAGGCTTGTGGACTGCACTGCTGGTACTGGGTCCGTCCACGGTGCTGGCAGGGCCAGTGCCTAGGAAAGCTGCCCGCTGTGGGGTAGTCGAATCCTGGTTTCTGTGCCCCATGAGAGCTGTGCCTGAGGTACTGGGGTGGTCAGCTGTGCCAGTTTTTGGCACCGTCAGCACCGGAAGAAGATATTTCGCCAGAGACCTTTTCCATTTCTGTAGGTCTCTATGTGGAAAGATTGGGGCTTCCTGCCTCTTCGCATGAGAGAGTGAAGCCATGCTCCTGGTAGGTTCCGACCTGGCAGGGGACCGTGAGGGAGAGGGTTTACTTGTGCCCGTCTCCACTGGTGGCTGCAGAGATTTCTTCATAAGGAGCATTTTCAGCAGCAGGTCTCTGTCATGGCGAGGCCTGGTTTTCAGGCTAGTACAATGGACACACTTGGGGACGTGTGTCTCACCTAGACACTTCACACAGAGTGATCGATCATCACACCATGGCATAGACTCATTGCAGGAGATGCATTTTTTGAATCCAGGGGACCCCGGCATCATGAAGCTATGACTGCCTGATGGGGAAGTCTCAACAGGAGACGAACGTGAGAGGGGAAAAAAAGTTGTTCATTAGTTTAAAAAAAACAAAAAACAAAAAAACCCCAAGGAATAACTATTTTAAAGGAAGGGAAAGAACCGGGATACTTCTATCTACCTATTTCTACTTATTTCCTTCAGTGACCAGGGGCAGTGCTGAACCTCTTCCTGAGTTCCGTCTTCAGCCAAGGACGGTTGAAAAGGAACTGAGGGGGTGCAGAACGCACGCGCAGACAGACCCTAACGCCGCCGTGAGACAACAGCTAGGTGCGTGCATCCCGACCAGGCACCGCTACCAAAGATCTCCGATGAATGGAGCCAGGATGCACTGTCAGCTGGAGTGGAGCACCCATAGCACTCGAAGGAGGAATTTTATACTTTAAATATTAATGTTAAATATTAACTTTAAGTCCTTGGAACTTTGTAATGGACTGATCTCAAGGATACTTTTGGTCACCTAGTCTCAAGAAATAATAAATAAAACAAAAGCAATACTACTAAGCATGAAAAAAAACTTGGATATATTAGCTTCAAATCTTTTTCACTGTAAGAATGAGAAATAGTTAAAGTCTGACAGACAACACTACTTTTGAATATTGTCCATGCACTAGACCACTAGAGAAGCAGTTTAAGGAGAGTAAAATATATTTCAGTAGATAAACACATCAGATAACTGTTCATAGGGAAGACCAACTCAAATGAAGTATCATAACACTTTGTTTTTTTAACAGTGTATAGAATACTAAGTTGTTTCATTAGACTGTGTGTTGAAATGCTTAGTAAGAAATAAACATGTTATTCTGCTGATATATTCACATGCTTTGATAAGGTATGTGCCAGGACATTCCTTGCTAAATTAAGTGACTAATCAGATGCTGTGCTGGTAAGCACACCCTCAAGTGTCATCATAACCCGGACATTTGCACATGACACCAAGAGAAAAAAAGCTGTCACTGTAGGTTCTTGTGCCCTCTGTAAATAATTTCCGTATTACGTTTTGTAATCTAATGCTTGTATTTAGTGAACCAGGATACAAGTAAAGGTCAAAACCTACCACTTTTTAAGTTCATTCTCACACATCATCATCTCCTCTCTCTCTGCCTCCACTCTACAGGCACTAAGCTTTAAAGTCATTTTCATTTAGGAGCAACAACAAATATTTTAGTAATGGTTTCTGGGTGTCTCATTTCATTCACTATAACAGAAATGTGAAACACATTCCTGGAATTCTCAAATTAACTGAAACCAGCATTCTTTGTTTTTAAAATTCTGAAATGTCTCCTTTCTGAAATTTGCATTGTGGTTTACAAACTGAAGTTAGAAACAATTAATAGTAATTAGCTCATTATCATGTAACTTTGGTTTGTTATGAGTGCTAAAAATATTTTCTCAAGTCACAGATTTCAGGAAAACAGTTTTCTTAATTGAAAAATATTTATTTTCATTGCTGTATCTACTGTACATTGCCTGTAACTGAATGTTTGGCTTTATAGAATTTACAAGCCTATTTTTTTTTTTAAAGCAAAGAGGATACTGGGCAAGTGTTTAAAATGATTAGCTTTCTGAAACAAAATGTAACAGCATGGAAAAGGGGATGATGCCAACGCAGCAGCAAGATGACTGGAAGTTCTATGCCCATGTTCTAGCCCCAAAACACAGCAAGGCATCTGAAGTATGATCAGACACTCAGGTTATGAGTAACGGATCAATGCTTAGGAACAACTGCTTTAGTACAAAGAAAAGGAGTGCTTGTGGCACCTTAGAGACTAACAAATTTATTAGAGCATAAGCTTTCGTGAGCTACAGCTCCATTTCCAAATGCATCCGATGAAGTGAGCTGTAGCTCACGAAAGCTTATGCTCTAATAAATTTGTTAGTCTCTAAGGTGCCACAAGTACTCCTTTTCTTTTTGCGAATACAGACTAACACGGTTGCTACTCTGAAACCTGCTTTAGTACACTATCTCTTTACAGGACAACATGCATATTCTTGCAACTAGATTGCTGCTCACCAGCTTCAGATAAAAGGACTGATATTTATGACTGGCGGTGGTGAATGATCCCTGAAAATAGGAAATAAATGCTCCATGCAAACATGTCACATAACATGGCAAGGTTTTAGGTTGAACCTTCTTGAATGAAATCTGGCACCTTGTAGTCTTTTCTGTAGGGAATATATCTTTCCCTAATCTACCCATGTTTTCAAGGAAATCTCCCCATGGATATTTCAAGGATATCTCCCCATACACCACAATTTTTTTTCTGTCAGAGGGCATCTGGACTTATACTTTTTAAAAATGCTATTTATATTTTTGGTAGAATTTGGCCATAAGATTTTTGAGTTTGACATAACTGGTGTCATTTGCTTTTAATGTAGTCTTTGTTGCTTACTAGAAAATAGATCTATGGAAAGTTTTAGCATATTGCATTTGTGGAATGATTTAGGTTCTATGAAAATTTCTCATTAAACTGTCACTTGCATTATGATCTAGAAAAGCCACTTAAGCAAACAGTGTCATTTTTTCTTTAATACTGAAAGTACTCTCTGTGTTGTAAGTGACACTACAGAACTCTTTGGACAATATAGTTTATAAATACCCTCTAAGAAGACAAGCCAAATTACTGAAGGATTATAGGTTCTCTCTACCAGTTGTTCAAGTATTAAAATGGCAAGCAGTAAGAATACAGGGGGAGGGGGGCGGGTAAGTAACAGACAGACAATGTTGAAAACTTTCCGTGTGGAACAGAACAAACATTCAGAGAAGCACGCTGAATTACTATTGTGGAACTCTTGTAATTCAAGCCTATTTTCCACCCCCTAATAAGGTCAAATACAGACATCCAATTATTAGTAATTTTGAGACTCTTATTGTAGTGACAATTCCGTGTTCACTATTAATATAAGGTTCTCTGACAAGAGAAGACTAAATATGGAGGTCACTTACCTCTAATTGTACGTTCTTCAAGATGTGTGGTCCTTATCTGCAGTCCACATGAGGGTACATATGTACACCATGCACGTGAGATTGCAGATTTTGCAAGCAAGCAGCGTCCATTAGTCCATTCAAGTGCAGTTGCCCTCCTTGTAGTCTGGACTGAAGGTATAAGAGGCAATGCAGACTGACACCTCTCTAGTTCTGCTCTTACTGTGAATCATAGGAAAGGAGGGCACATCTCAAACAATCTCCAGTTATAGATAAGTAACCTCCATTTCTTCTTCGAGAGCTGGTCCCTGTATTCCACACATATGCAATTGGTAAGCAGTATTCAAACAGGAGGGGGAACATGAAGATGTAGTTGGTATAGAGAACTATAATGCTGCTGTCCCAACTGCTGCATCTGCAGAAGAGGCTGAACTAATGCACAATGTTTTGTGACTATATGGATAGAGCTCCAGGTAGCCACCTTACAGATTTCCAGTACAGGTACCTCTTGAAGATGTGCTGCTGAGGTTGCTTGTGACTTAGTGGAATGGACCTCACTCCATTCAAGGGAGGAATACATGCTAATTGAGAGCAAATAATGATGCAGCTAGAGATCCACTAAAACATCTCTGAATAGATAATGCTTGCCCTTGTGATCACTCTGCTAATGGCAACAAATAACTATGGTGATTTTCTAAATCAGTTTCGTTCTTTGCAGGTAGAACACCAAAGCTCGTCTGCCATTCAGAGAGTGAAGTGTCCTTTCGTCATTGGAACCATGTATGTGACACGGTTGATTTCTGAGAAACTCAGAAATGACCTTAGGGATGAATTTTGGGTGAAGGTGAAGAGAAACTTTCTCCTTATGAAATATGGTGTATGGGGACTGGGGGAAAGTCAACCATGAGTGCTTCCAGTTCACTCGCCCTTCTGGCTGAAGTGAGGGCAACTAAAAAGACAACCTTCATTGAAAAGTGGAACATGTGGCCAGCAATCCTAACTAGACCTTTCAGGAATCTAATTGTGGCATGTGAGTAAAAATAGAATGGCCTTCTATTGAAGGATGTAAGGCACTGATTTCCAGTACTCAGACCCCCGGTGAGCTAATAGAGAGTCCTGAAGTTTTCAGGGCCAGGAGATAGTCTAAAATCGCAGGGTTAGCTCCAGATTTCGGAGATAACTGATTACATTGAGCCTTGGTAAAGAAATGCCTCCATTTATCCAGATAATTTTCTCTCTTTGACTGAGAATAGACTTCAAGCATGGACATCAGATCTAGAATGCTCATCCAAACACCTGGCCACGAGGTGAAGGGGGGCCTGGGTTGGGATGCCTGGTCTTGACATTCTCCTGAGTTAATAGATCTGGAAAGAGTCGGATGCAGATGGAAGGACAGGCTGATATTCACAGGTCTGGAAAACAGAATTGTCTGGGCCAGTTGAGTGCGGCTTTGTTTACTCCTGGGGGAATTCTGCGCCAAAAACCGCCCCCAAAATTCTGCACACGTTTTAAAATTCTGCAAAATTCTGCATATTTTGTCAAAACAACACAATATAACCACACCAGTTTCTATTATTTTTGGTCATTTATTTCAAAACCCTGGTCAGCAAGTATGTCCGTAGCAATACAGACAACAAAAAAGATTCAGGAAATGTTTTTTGACAAATAGATTCCTTACTAGGCATGTTAATACAGAACTCGGAGTAATAAATCATTTAAACTACAATACCGAACTGTATTTCCCGCACTCCTCAAGCAGTACAAAGGCTTGGGGGAGTCGGGGTAACAGAGGAGCTGAGGGAGAGGAAAGTAAGTTGCTGGGAAAGAGCCTGGGTTGTGAACTTGGAAAATTGTTGTGTATGGATGGGAAAAGTATGGAACAGGTTTTGGGGGGGCGGGGGGCAGGGAGGGATTGTTAGGGAGCCCCATGCAGACCCTGACTGACCCCTAGCCTCTCCCATTCAGTCAGGCACATCTGCCCCTGTCCCCATGTGTTCTTGCACCCTCTGTCCACATGTGTACCTCCACCCTCACTCAGACACCCACTCCCCACATCCCAATGTGGCCCTGCACCCCCACCCCTGCGTGGCTCTATACCCCCCACCCCATCCCCATGCGTCACTGTGCCCACACCCAGCCACCCCCTGTCCCTATGTAGCTCTGCCTCCCCCCATCACCATTTGGCCCTGCACCTCCCTCCCCACTGTGGCCATGTGCCTCCACTCCCATTCAGCCCCTGCTCCAGTCTCCTCCCCCACTAGCCCTTATGAGCCCCTCTCTGACCCTCCAGCACGCCACACTGTCTGTCTCCCCATAGCTCCTGTCTCCTGACCTGGCCTGACAGGCACTGTGAAGAAATCAGGCTCTCTCTTCCTTAGCTGGTCAGGAGCTGCAGCTTTGTTCTATCGCCACAGCGCCCTCTGGTGCGCAAAAGGCAGAACTGCAGAAGTTATTTTCTGCAGGGAGCAGCTGCTATTCTTGCACCACAGCGCCCTCTGGTGAGCAAAAGAATGAAGGTTGAGAATGATCTCCATTCTCTGTTTTTCTTGCAAACTATGAAATAAGCGGCGTAGAACTCTTTCCCTTGGTGCTGAAGTGGTACTTGTTCTATGGCCCCTTTTTGGAGGAGTGCACCTGCATCCTGACAGAGAATCGCCTTTTGAGAGTGGTCCCTGAAGAAGGCCCCCAGAAGAGGGTTTGGGGGTAGGAGGGAAGAAAAACTCTACAGAGTAGCCAAAGGGAATGATTTCCAGTACCCAATTGTTGGTTGTGATTACTCTCCAATTTTGGGTGGAAAGAGCAAGACAGCCACCAAATGTTGTGGGGGGGGGGACTAGTGGATGGCATCAGTAGGGGTAGGTGGTCTTCAATCGTCCCGTCAAAAGTAATCCCTGGATGGTAGATGGGGTTGAGTAGTTGGAGTTATGGTAGAGGGAGCAATATACCGAGGTTTTTGTACCAAGATTTGCATGATGGTTTGAATGGGTGCTAGTGGTAGAATGGCCGAGAAGGCGGTCTTGGATTTTACTCCTGCTTATGAGGTTTTCTCTTTGGCGTGTAAATGCCCAGGGTTCTGAGAGTTGCCCTAGAGTCTTTCAATTAACGTAGAGACTAGTGAGTCTTCTTATTAAGAGAGATTAGACTCAAAGGGCAAGTCCTCCATGGTATTCTGAACCTCCCTGAGGAACCCCAAGGAGTGCAGCCAACATCCATGCCTCTGAACTATTCCTATGCCTGTCCCTCTAGATGTGGTTTCAGCAACATCCATTGCAGTTTGAAAAGATGTTCTGGCTACCAGTTTGCCTTCCTTAATCAGAGCTATAAATTGGGCTCCATCCTCCTGAGAGAGTTTGTCCCTGAAGTCTAAACTCTGAGTAATTGTTAGCAAAATAGGATTTCAGCAAGGCCTCATAGTTAGCAATTAGAAATTGAACACTGATAGGAGAAAATACCTTCCTCCTTAGATGGTCAAGTCATTTAGAGCCCTTCTCCACAAGTGTTGCTTTGGAATGCTGTAGCCTACATCTCTCAGTGGCTGCTTGTACCAAAAGGGACTTGGACATGTGAAGAGAAACTCCGCTCCTTTGGCTCGTACAAAATATTGTGTCTCAGCCCTTTTCAGGGTGGGGGTGCAGAAGACTGGAACATGCCAAACTACCTTGGTTGGTTCCATGATGGCCTTGTTTACTGGGAGGGCCACTCAGCTGGGACCAGAAGATTGCAAGATGTCAAGGAGCTGATGCTGAGTATCTTGGACCTCCTTGAATGAAATCTGGCACTTATTTGCCATTCTCTGCAGGAGCTCAACAATGGTTGTGGTCACCAGACGGGGATGGCAATGATGGGACAATTCTCTCCTCGGATGAGGATGATGAAACACCCATTCACTACCGTCAGTACCTGCAGATTCAACTCAATTTCCTCTCCCTTATACTTCAGCAGCTGACTGATATGTAGGAGAAGGTCAATGGGACTCAGACTGATCTAGGGTGTCTAACGGACCAGAATAGGACTGATATGGAGGGTCAACCAGTTGAGGGGGTACCCCAGGGCACTCGGTACCAATGATTCCTTGGATAACCATATTCAGGTGGAAGATAGACTCCCTGATCGTCTCGAGTCTCTGTCCAAACTCACTCCCCGCATGGGGGTGAAGATTCATCTGGAGTATCTTACTTAACTGAAGAGTTCTTGTTTGACTGCTGGAGCGGTTGATACTGGTGGGTGAAAGGTCCTGCCAATGGACACAAAAGGGATCATCCCCCTCTCCCTGAACTGGTTTCCTCCTTGAGTGTCAAAATATCTCTCAGGAGGGTTAGACCCAACAGAAGAGGAGACTGAGGATAGGGAAGGGTAGGCTTCAGTTTGTCATGGAGTACAGGGTGTTCCGGTAGTTTGGACCAATGGATCCAGTGGGTCCGTGGTCATAGTGGATGACAGGTCCTCCTGGGGATGGACTGGACCATCAAAGATTCTAAATCTTAGATGGTGTTGGTGGGTGCATGCAGGCACATGCATTCCAGCAGTTGATATCAGCAGATCCTTTCTCCTTTGCGCTTTACCCTTATGTTCTGAGGGTTTACGTAGGTCTAACTCCTCAGCACCCGTGCAAGAGAACTCATCTGACTTTAGAGGTCAGGGAGGGATCCCTTCTTGTGGGAGCAGACCTGGCAGAAGACCTGTCCTTATGTTTATTTGAGTGCCCCTTATCAACTAAAGTTTCTTTTGAGAGTGACTCCTTGGGCTTAGTAGTTTGGGCCTCAGGCTCCTGAGCTCATGCTCGGAGTGAGTGCAGCTAGGGCTGATGTAATAGGCAAGCATCGTGGCTTCTTCTTAAGGCATTTCTGCAGACTGAGCTCTTGCCCCCTGCAGGTTTGTGGGGGGAAGGGGCAGCAAGTGCTGCACTTAGCTGAAATATGGGTCTCTACGAAACAGAGGCAGCACTGGTGTTCATCACTTACAGAGAAGGAGTGAGGGAAGGAGACAATTCTTAAACTCCAGGATTTGGGCATAGTCTCTGTCCAGAAGGAGAGACTCCCTGAGGCAGGGAGAAACTAAGCTATACTAAATATGCTACAAGACTAAATACTAACACTAAAAATACTAAAAACTATGTGCAATATATTTAACAGTTCTGCATAAGAAGAAGAAGAAACGCAAAGATATCTACAAAGGATTCTGACTCATGCTATGTGGCAGTAAGAAGGAACTGCAGAGCTGTTGGTCTGCACCGCTCCTTAAGCCTTCAGTCCAGACAGAGCATGAAGAGGGCAACTGCACAGGCATAGACCAATGGACCCTGCTGGCTAGAAATTTCCAATCTCAGGCACATGGGGGCACGAGCACTCAAGAAAAAATGGATATTTATTCAAATGTTTTATATATACAAAAATTTCATTGCGACCATTAAGTGACTTTGTGGTCATTATGAGGCTTAAATATGACAATGGTTTAGCCGCTAAAAATAATTCTGTGCAAAACACTATTTTAACAAAACTAAATTCTCAAACACCAAAAATTTAGAAAGGTAACCCCTTTCTCTGAAAATTTGCATTCCATTATCCTTCTCCACCGTTAGGTCTTGCTCCAAGGTCCATTGAAATCAAAGGGGTCTCAATCAGGGGAACAAGGTTGAAAGCAGACACTAGCTGTCACTTGACTTTATAGAAGCTCAAATCTAATTTTTTGTAGAACCTCACAGCAGGTTACAAGAAAAGATGGTTTTCCCAAAGATCTTCTCAGGTTTTCTATGATCAAAATTACATTACATTACATTACATTATTTCTGTGTGATGGCTGAAGCTACTGCACTTGCTATAGTATCTGAAGAATCAAATGAGGCTCTCAATCACTGTTTAGCTATGAGCTGTCCTTCTGCTATTAAGGGTTTAACCAATTTCCTTTGCTCTTCAGGCAGATCTCTAGCAAATAAAGAATATTTTCTCCCAGAGAAAGTACTGATACCTAGACATTATGGTCCGATAATTAGAAATCCTAATGCCTACTGAGGTTGAGAAGAAAATCTTCCTGCTCTGAGTATCCAGCTTTTTGTCCTTTTTGTTAGAGGGGTAGAAAGCACTGACCTTCTTTTGTTCTCTGAAATACTGTGGTGAACACCAGGGAGTGGGGTGTATGTAGAAAAAAAGAAAATCCCTTGTACAGTAATTGATAGCCCTTATCGGCCTTCTTTAACAGGGCTTGACCAGTGAGTGGCTGGATTTGCACAGATAGTTTTGTCTAGTTGGAGTAACCTTTCAAAAATTGGGAGGATAATCTTGCTGTTAGGAGAGCCCATTATACTCAACAATGGATAAGAGGTTGCTTTTCCTCACAGAGATGGATCTTTAAAGTTGAAGCCATTCTGACCACCAGTTTGTGAAATGTAACGGCATCTTCTGATGGGGAAGATGTTGATGAGACACCCACACTGTCAACAGGGGATGTCTGATCATCAGGTCGCTAATCAATGTTCTGGTATTCAATGGATCCCTCTGGTTCTTCCTCCGAGAGGGAATCTGAGACTGCCATTAGGGAGTGCTGCTCTCTATACCCAGTGTAGGTGGATGCAGGAATACTGAATCTGTTTTATGAAATTTTCCCTGACCTCTAAAAGGAGGATATTGGACTTTTCATTCCTCAAGCTGTTGGGACTGGTGCAGACCTCTCAGTACTCATGGAACCAATGGTTACAGAATTGAAAGGTTTGCCTGCTAGTGTCTCCTAAAATACAAAGCAATAAAACCAGTTTTGATGTAACTTGAGAGTTCTTGAGGTGAAAGTGCTTCAGACTGCATACCAAGAAGGAGAGTGTCTTTCCTTCAAGCAAGCCACACTCCTAATATTGGTATGCAAAGAAGGGAATACAGCAGGACAAGAAGCATACCTCTTAAATCTTAACCTTTTTCCTTTGGATCTGCAACAGGATCCGTAGCCCACAGTGAGCTGTGAGAACTAACAATATTTATAAAATAACTTTTTGAAATATACAAAAGTAATGAATCTATACTCTGTTCTAATTAACTAAAATCTAACTCAGGCATTGCATCTTTGAAGAAGCTGGATCCGGGTTGGATCATCTTGGAGAGGTTGTAGTCTATCTGCTGACACAGCTGGAAGGAAGTATGGCAGCATGCCCCCTTTTATAGCCTCTCCCTCAGAATGTTCAGAAACATCTAAGGGAGTAGTCGGAGGGAGCAGGAGAGCACACTGCTACAAAATGTTCTGCCATTAGTGCTGTACCAACAGAACATCCCAGCAGAGGGAATGAGCAGAAGCCATTTGAAAAACACCTGTGATACCCACAAAACAGCATGGCATCCTGCTCATTAAGGAACGAAATTAGGTATGTTCACACAATTAGGCACATATCACTTCCATTGTTTAATGATGGTGGGAAAAAATGTTAGGACTAGTCTACACTGGCAATACTAAAGCGCGGCCGCAGCAGAGCTTTAATGTGGCTTGTGTGATCATGGCACAGCCTCTCCTGTGCTCTAAAAAAACCCACCTCCATGAGGGGCGTAGCTCCCAGTGGTGGTGCACTGTCTACGCTGGCAGTTTACAGCACTGAAACTTGCTGTGCTTGGGGGGGGGGGGTGTTTTTTCAAACTCCCGAGCGAGAAAGTTGCAGCACTGTAAATTGCCACTGTAGACAAGACCTGGCTTAGAGTCTCCTGATGACAGCACTGCTGATACCAGTGCTAGACATCAACCACCATGCTCATTTTAAGAAGCCTTTGGTCCAAAATAGAACATTATATTAAAAAGCAAGAATATCCAGATTGTACGCTTTCCAACACAAACATCATGTCCTCAGAATAGGACCCCAAATCATGACTGAGATTTTCTGAGCATTCTGCAATATACATATGTAGCAGTAATAAACTCATTAGCCAAAAAAAAAACCCCAGAACACATTTAATAGGAATATAATTGTTTACAATTATCAGCTTATACCCAACCAAAACAGAATCCTATCCTTGTTTTGATGCTACATTAAATTAATAAACTTCAAGAACACATCTGCAGGCCAGGCCTGTATCTCTAACAGGTAGTCCAGCGAATTTCTGATAAACCTGCTGCATTTGAAATAGACACAGAAATTACTTGTGTATAAGTCAGAAGTATGTTGCCCTTTGATGTAAATAAATCACAGTCAGCAACATCAAAGAATTACATACTTGGATTGAGAAGAGATGACAACAACGGAGAGTGCCCAAAGTGGTCAACAGATACCCTAAGATCTCATCTTTAGCCACTCCTCTGTGTACAGGCAGACCTGTTTTCTCTCCTCCCCCCCCCCTTTTTTGGGGGGCAGATTTTTTGTTTTGGTTTGGTGCCAGACTGGCAGTTTTGGAGATTGCAGTCTTCAATTTATCCACAGAATAGTGTGACAAAGTTCCTCCTCTACCTTGGTGGGTCTTGCTCTTATTGGCGGATTTGCTCGCCTTGGAGCTTCACGGCAGCCCTCAGTTTGGCCATTTTTGTGAACCCACAGTCCAGGTCAAATCCTCCTGTGTCTGACCAGGAGTTGGGAGGTTTGAGGGGAACCCGGGCCCGCCCTCTACTCTGGGTTCCAGCCCAGGGTCCTGTGGAATGCAGCTGTCTAGAGTGCCTCCTCGAACAGCTGTGCGACAGCTACAACTCCCTGGGCGACTTCCCCATGGCCTCCTCTCAACCCCTTCTTTATTCTCACCATAGGACCTTCCTCCTGGTGTCTGATAATGCTTGTACTCCTCAGTCCTCCAACAGTACGAGTTCTCACTTTCAGCTCCTAGTACCTCTTGCTCCCAGCTCCTCACATGCGCACCACAAACTGAAGTGAGCTCCTTTTTAAACCCAGGTGCCCTGATTAGCCTGACTTACTTGATTCTAGCAGCTTCTTGATTGGCTGCAGGTGTTCTAATCAGCCTGTCTGTCTTAATTGTCTCCAGAAGGTTCCTGATTGTTGTGGTACCTTCCCTATTACCCTACCCGGGGAAAAGGGACCTACTTAACCTGGGGCTAATATATCTGCCTTCTATTACTCTCCTATAGCCAGCTGGCCCGACCCTGTCACAATAGGTATTCACAGTCACAGGCAGTGAAAGTTTACCCATACTATACCACCAAGGGACCCCAATCTTGATTTTGGTCACAGCATCTATGCTTAATCATTAGCCTCTCTGTTATGACTGCCAAAATGAGTGTGATTTTGGTTCTGATTTTGTTATATGGATACTTGTCCACTGATATCTGGAGTACCACTAAAAACAACCACCCCAAAACGTATTTCACACAGGCCATCCGGTGCTAATTTTCAACCCTAGACTTAAAGACTACCAAGTCACCTAACTCATCCAATCCTTTATGCAAGAACATCTATTAACAAGTTAGATTTTTTTGCTGGGAGTCAAGACACTTTTTTCTCATCCTTTACTGCTATTACTACTATAAATAACAACAAATCCTCATATACCTAAGGGATATTATTTCCTTTGCTGACACTTAGAATTCAGGGCCTAGGTTGGCAGGTGAGGAAGGTGGAAATTCTGTACTCTGGGTGTCTGAATATGGTCCCCTTTTCACTCAACTCTCACTGCATTACACCCAAAATATTTCAACAGGAAGGCATGGTCTGTAGTCTTGGCGCAGGAGTAAAACCCAGGAATACTAGTCCTAATTCCAAGTTGAAATCGCTCTTTATATTTGTGGGCAAGCTTCCTTAGTTTCTTCCCTTTAAAATAAGAATCCTAATGTGCTTATGTAAGACATGAGTGATTTATAGAGAATTAGGTTTATAAATTGTTTTTAAGAAATAAAGAACTCCACATGCTAATTACACAATAAATAATCACTTGTATCATGAAGCAATATCTAACCAACCATAATAAAAAAACCCTACACTACATGTAACAATCTAACCAAGTCAACTGTTTCCTTGTAGAAGTGTACCAACTTTGGACATCAAGATTTCCACGAACAACTGCAAAGAAGGGAGCCTTCTTTTATTCAGTACCTCTGATTTTAGATTTGGTTAACAATAGAAGTAAAGCTTATGGCAATTAATTGCCTTTAAACATCTACAGAATATGAAATGCATAAATAGCACAAAAGGTTGCAAGATAATCTAAATCAATGTGCAGTTTCTATTCTTATATATATATATAGTAGATTTAGAAAAGGAATTCAGAATGGAAGCTATTTCTTCATTCCAACTGTCACAGGAAAAATATTTCCCACTTCCCCCTACCTGTGTCACCAGCCCTTACTTCCTCATCTTGTTAGGAAACCACTTTACATAAACTAGTAAAAATTCCTCAAGTTGATAAATGCACATGAATTCACTATGCCACAGGTCAACATTTGAACAAGAAAATATGAATGATCTCGAATACGGTATGAGACTAGCTCGAATACGTATACAGATCATATCTAATATTTGCATTTGTATATTTTAAAGGATTTCATCTTGGTGAGCTTTACAGGAAATTTTCTCTATCAAGATTTAGATTTCAAAAAGTAAGATAGATGACTTGTAGCCTGGTTCCAAAATAGGAAGATTAATAAAACTGCCTTGTTTTCAGAAAGAATAAGAACATTTGCCTGTTTTTAGATTAACAGAGGAGAAAGCAGAGATGAAAATAAATTTAGACTTATGATAAATTCATCATGTTTGAGCAACTGGTTTTATGTTCAGGTTGTTAACATTAGTTATTTTTATACAGATTTTATATTTAATTTTCTATAAACAATGTCTTCTTAAGACCTTTCACCCAAATGAGATCATGCCAACTTCCAGAAAGTGGTCTTCTGACTGGATTTTTGACATTTGGGTGGGCGTAGGGTGGAGGAGTTTAAACAGACCAATAGTCTCCGTGATATGGAAAAAACAGAATTTCTAAATAGCTGTCTTAAACAGATTTTTTCCAAGATTAGACTTGCTAATTATGACCTAATTCAAACTCAACGGGCCTTATTGCATGACTCCCACATAGGCCTTACTCCTTATTTGCCTGGAAACTTTGGCAGGTGATTCTATAAGACAAAGTGTTTTTAAGTTTATGATTTTGTGTTATACTTTTCAATTAGACTATGATTTGAATACATTTGTTAGATTTAAAAACAATCACCATGACATGCATTCCTGGCACTATGACAGTTAGGCAATGATGTGAATATAATCCATCCTTAATTAATCTCTAACAGAGCGGATTTATGCTGCTATATACATAATGATTTGTGCTGAAGCACAAATGCAAAGGATAGGATTCATACTGATACCTGGTCTAATATTTTTGAGGCACATTCAGAAATTGCCTGGCATCTTGTATCTCTGTATTGGTTTGCTTAATGCTTGGAGTTATGTTTGCCTTCGTTTTTAATAACCATGTTAGAAAAAAAGCAAGTTCTTTTCTAAGATGAAGACTGTGGAATTCTAGGATGCCATCATGAGGACTGTGAGGCTTTTCAAAACAATACTTTTAAATATTATCCTAATACATGTTCATTAATAATTGTAAAGCCCTATCATACTGACATGTCTTCTGAATAACTAGGTTAGACACAAGAGAAGCTATAGGTATATATGAGCACACATGCCTCTAAGCAGTAAGAAAATATATGGAAACTTTCCTGAAGGGTAAAATTCAGTGTTCCACAATGACCTTAGCAAACATTTGGATCAATGCCTGACATTTTTGTTTAGATGGATTATTTCAATCCAAAAGAGTACAAAGGCTACTGCTCCTTACAAGTGATTCAAAATTAGCTGAAGAACAAAAACCCAGGAAATTATTCTTACATCTAGGGAATCAAATTCCCTATTAACTGCATTAAATAAAAAGTGAGATTGTACAAGCACGAAGTTAGCCATTTCAAGGTTAACTCCCTTAGAGATTCCATTGGTTATAACTTAGATAAAGGCTTTTCCTGAAAAAAGTTTTATGTAAAAGTTATCTAAGGGCCAGATGGTGACACTCTTGTTCACGTTAAGCAGCACCTTATACCACAAATAGTCTCATTAAAGTCTGTAGGAATATTTGCAGAATGAGGCACTATTCAAGATGATTGAAGATGGCATAATTTGGCCCTCTATATTAATTTTTTAGGACCCACTTCAGTCTAAAACTTGTGTCTTTCATATTTGAGAAGCCCACATTTTTTTTGGCAGCATAACAAGAGAAACTATGACTAAGCAGGATAAAGGGAAACATGATGTTTCATGCTAATGGGTCCACCCTGTGATCTCTGGCTCTGTTTTTACGCCCCCCACAAAGATCCTTGCTTCCAAAGCTCTGAAGACTGGAATTCCTTTGCCTATTTTGTGGTAGGAAAAAGTCCCCATCTTTGTGACAGACTAAAAAAGCTCATTTAAACTTTAGTACCACCTTTATTTCCTTTCTATCTGTAATATCTTTATGGTATGGTTTGGTAGCAATCTTCTCTGGAAGGTCCAGATACGAGTAGGAAGAGGGCTAACCTTTCATAAGGACTCATCTGTACTGTGGAAACTTTTAGTTTGAGCTTGATAGTGATCATGTTTAAAAAGGAGAAAAAGCTAGCATTTGTATTAGAGAGGGCAATCATATCGGAAGATCACACTGAGGATTAAAAAAAGCTAGACATTTTGGAAGGCTAACCCTTCTGCCATCGCATATGATCAGTTTTCTTCCTGACTTCAGCATATCAACTAATTTGCTCCCTTTACAAAAGCAATCTTTTCCTTTTGCATTCTTCTTGTGTCTATCAACTGTTAGAAGGACTTGTATGTACTGGATGAGCTCTAATAAAGACAATATAGAAAATGTATACATTTTATTTATTTACTATAAAACAACCTAGCTCACTGTCCACAACACAGTCAAACACCACACAACAAAACACAGGAATGTTGACAGTATTATTGTCTGTGTGAACATGGGGACGTGGTTATGAATGTGGGTGTGTGGGAAGAATGATTTCTTATTATCTACTGCACAACTTGGAAAAACTTCTAAGTGGGGCGTTACTACTCTGCTTATAAACTATTTATCTGTTTACATTTTTGTTACAATGCAATTAGCATTAGTCTGTAACAGAAAAAATCACTGTCAGACATTTAATATGTAAGGCTTACTGAACAAAGCTTTTAAATGGCAATATTACATAGAAATGATATTTAAATAAAACCCAAGCCAAGCAATGCATTTCCTGTGTTATTAACAGCATAACAGATTCTAAAGATGAATATTTAAAAATGCTATTTATATCTCTGTGCATTTATGTTTAGGCTTCACTCTCCTTGGACAGTGAAACACTAATCAGTTCACTTTGGTCTATGGTCAGTTTCGCTCTCTCTCTCATGCTTAAGCACAATTCTGTTATTTTTGTGTTGCAAACTCTCCCCAAGATCTAAATCCAAACAAAACATTTTCACTGACATTATCCCTGACAGATATCACCAACATGTCAATATTAGTGATTGTTCTGCCTATATTACTTAAAAAGTCTCTTTTAAATTAGTTTCATCTTTTAGTCCTACAAGCAGTCTGCAACACATAAAATACTAGAACGTTGAGCCTGCAGTCTAACAATTATAAAAATAGGTCAAGTAAAGTAATTTAAAGAACACACATACTGAGAATCAAACTTCCACTGAATTAGTTTTGAAAACATAACATCGGTCCAGGAGTAGCCCTCTGAACAAAAGACGAGAATCCTCATTGATTTGCAGCAATACAATCAGAAAATAACTTGCTTTGAACACATTTCTGTGACAGCACATGGGCAAAATAAAATACCTGAATCTATCTCCACATTAGACATATGGGACAGAGTTAACAATTTAAAGTAATAGCAATATAGCTAGGCAACACACAATGCAAAAAAACCCCAACCAAAATAAAAAACCCCAACCATCCCTATTTAACAAAAGCATGAAGAAACTTTTATAATAAGGAGTATAAATTTTTATATGCATGTTTCCACACAGTAAAAGAGAATACATAAAGCCCTTTTGAGATTTGGGGAGAAAAATATAACCATGAACATTTTATATCATTTGCATTATGGTAACATTATATTTAGAGGAATTCTAGTTTCAGGTTTATGTTTGACCAATATAGTCAATAAATTGATTACACAGAAATCAGTTTTTAATTGTGACAGGACAGTTTTGAACTGAGAATAGTTCTGTTTATCAAGGGCCCAATTCTACAAAGATATACACATACTTAACCCCATACACTGTAAACAACCTCAGTGAAATCAAGGGTACATAACAAGTAACATATGTCGGAGCAATGATAGTCAATCAACATCTGGCTATTGAGTGGCTTCAGAAAGCACACACTATAGCACACATCATAATTACAGTTAAAAATCACTGAAGTGCTCTTGCCATTTTTTATTTTTAGTTTTTTTTTAAAGTGTGATTAAAAATTAGTATTGTTGATTTATAGGTGGGTTTAGATTTAAAATGAAAAGCGAAATATTCATCATATACTTCAGAACAGATATGCAAATAGATATGTTTTAGATATAAAAACTAAAAATGTCACAACTGAAATATTTTATCATAGAAATGTAGGGCCGGAAGGGACCTCAAAAGGTCATCAAGTCCAGCCCCCTTTGCTAAGGCAAGGCTAAGTAAACCTAAACCATCCCTGGCAGGTGTTGCCCAACCTGTTGCTAAAATCCTCCATTGATAGGGATTCCACAACTTCCCTTGGAAGCCTATTCCATAGCTTAACTCCCTTATAGTTAGAACATTTTTCCTAATGGCTAATGTAATACTCCCTTGGTGCAGATTAAGTCCATTACTTCTTGTCCTATCTTCAGCCAACATGGAGAACAATCAATCCCCGTCCTCTTTATACCAAGCCTTAACATATTTGAAGGCTATCGGATCCCCCCTCAGTCTTTTTTTTCTCAACATGAAACATGTCCAGCTTTTTAACCTTTCCTCATAGATCAGGTTTTCTAAGCATCTTATTTTTATTGCTCTCCTCTGGGATCTCTCCAATTTATTCACACCTTTTCAAAAGGGTGGTGCCCAAAACTGGGCATGATATTCTGAATCTGAGATCTCAGCAGCACTGAGTAGAAAAGGACAATTACCTTGCATATCTTACACACAGCACGTCCATTAATATACCCCAGAATGATACTAGGTTTTTTCATACCGGCATCACACTGTTGACTCACCTTCAATTTGTGAATCCCCAGACCCTTTTCAGCTTTACTAGCACTTAGTTATACCCATTCTGTATTTCTGCATTTGATTTTTCCTTTCTAAGTGAAGTACTTTGCATTTATTTTCATTGAATTGCATCTTGTTGATTTCTGACCAATTCTCTAATTGGTCAAGATCCTTTTGAATTCTAATCTTGTCTTCTGAAGTGCTTTGCAAACCCTCCCAGCTTCCTGTCATCCCCAAATTTCATAAGCATATTCTCTACTCTATCATCCAAGTCATTAATGAAAATATTGACTAGTACAGGATCTCTACAGAACTCCACTGGATACACCCTCCCAGTTTGACAGTGAACCATTGATAACTCTGAGTACAATTTTTCAACCAGCTGTGCACCCACTTTGTAGTAGTTTTATCTAGATCACATTTCCCTAGTGTGCTTAAGAGAACATCATGTGGGACTGTGCCAAATGCCTTACTAAAATCAAGGTGGGGGGGAAGTCACATGCTTAATTTTAAGCAGCTGAATACTCTCATCAGTGAGATTATTCACCTACTTACGTGCTTAGTGATCTGGGAGGTCTTGTGTCAACTCGCCTACACTGGGGGACACAGAACAACGGAATACAGCCCATGTCATTGCAAGCAAAGGATTGTTGCTCTGTCACCACAAAGGTTAAATGGCATTTCTCCCCTTTTGGGAAATGTTTACAGCCCATTTTAAATCCTAGAGACCAACCACCTCATAGCAGAAGAAGGGCCAGATCCAGTATTAAGGTCTTTGGCATCCCAGCAAACAGCCCTACATCACACAAGCAAGCTCCCTTCCCCAGGCCTCTGCTTTCCCAGCAGCAGCTGTATTTTTAATTCATGTATTCAATTCACTGCCTGCTTTTCCTTTCATGTCATGAACAATCTAGAGAGACACACAAGGGAATAAGAAAAGGACAAGAGAAAAACTTGAAACAAAATAAATGTCAAATATTGAAGTACTTACTGAAGAGAACTTATATTTTAAGTATACGGTACAGACAGATGTAGCATCATAGAACTGCAGGATTGGAAGGGACTTTGAGAGGTCTTCTAGTCCAGTCCCCCACACTCATGACAGGACTAAGTATTATCTAGACCATCCCTGACGAGTTTGTCTAACCTGCTCTTAAAAATCTCCAATGATGGAGATTCCACAGCCCCCCTAGGCAATTTATTCCAGTGCTTAATGAGCCTGACAGCTAGGAAGTTTTTCCTAATGTCCAACCTAAACTGCCCTTGCTGCAATTTAAGCCTATTGCTTCTTGCCCTATCCTCAGAGGTGACGGAGAATAATTCTCTCTCCTCCTTGTTACAATCTTTTATGTCCTTGAAAATCGTTACGTCTCTCCTCAGTCTTCTTTTCGCCAGACTAACAACCCCCATTTTTTCAATCTTCCCTCAAAGGTCATGTTTTCTAGACCTTTAAAAAATGTTGTTGCTCTTCTCTGGATTTTCTCCAAATCTTTCCTGAAATGTGGCACCCAGAACTGGACCCAATATTCCAGTTGAGGCATAATCAATGCAGAGTAGAGCAGAAGTAGTACTTCTCATGTCTTGCCTACAACACTCTTGCTACTGCTAATACATCCCAGAATGATTGCTTTTCTTTTTTTTTTTTTTTTTTTTTTGGCAACAGTGTTATACTGTTGACTCGTATTTAGCTTGTGTTCCACTATGACCAGATCCCTTTCCACAGTACTCCTTCCTAAGCAGTCATTTCCCATTTTGTATGTGTGCAACAGATTGTTCTTCCTTAAGTGGAGTACTCTGCATTTGTCCTTATTGAATTTCATCCTATTTACTTCAGACCATTTCGAATTTTAATCCTATCCTCCAAGACACTTGCAACCCCTCCCACCATGGTATCATCCACAAACTTTATAAGTGTACTCTTTATGCCAATATCTAAATCATTGATGACGATACTGATATTGAACAGAACTGGACCCAGAACTGATCCCTGCGGGACCTCACTTGATATGCTCTTCCAATTTGACTATTATCCACCGATAATTCTGGGAATGGTTTTCCAACCAGTTTTGCACCCACCTTATAGAAGCTCCATCTAGGTTGCATTTCCCTAGCTTGTTTAGGAGAAGGTCATGAGAGACAGGATAGAAAGCCTTGCTAAAGATATACCACATCGACCACTTCTCCCTATCCACAAGGCTTGTCAAAAAGCTATTGGGTTGGTTTGACATGATTTGTTCTCGACATATCCATGCTGACTGTTACTTACGACCTTATCTTCTAGGTCTTTGCAAATTGCTTTCTTAATTATTTGCTCTATTATTTTTCTGGGTACTGAAGTTAAGCTGACTGGTCTATAACTCCCCAGGTTGTCCTTATTCCCCTTTATATACATGGACAAATATTGTGCCATTTTCCAGTCCTCTGGAATCTCTCTGGTCTTCCATGACTTTTTGACGATAATTGCTAATGGTTCAGATATCTCCTCTGGCCGCTCCTTGAGTATTCTAGGATGTATTTCATCAGGCCCTGGTGACTTGAAGGCATCTAACTTGTCTAAAAAATATTTAACTTGTTCTTTCCCTATTTTAGCCTCTGATCTTACTTCATTTTCACTGACATTTACTATGTTAGATGTCCAATTGTTACCAATTTTTTTTGGTGAATACTGAAACAAAAAAGTCATTTAGCACTTCTTCCATTTCTACATTTTCTGTTACCATTTTCCCCCTTCATTGAGTAACAGGCCTACCCAGTCCTTGGTTGTCTTCTTGCTTCTAATGTATTTGTAGAATGTCTTCTTGCTACCCTTTATTTCTCTAGCTAGTTTAATCTTGTTTTGTGCCTTGGCCTTTCTAATTTTGTCCCTACATACTTATATTATTTGTTTATATTCATCCTCTGTAGTTTGATCTAGTTTCCACTTTTTGTCAGACTCTTTTTTGAGTTTCAGATCATTGAAGATCTCCCAGTAAAGCCAGGGTGGTCTCCTACCATACTTCCTATCTTTCCTATGCAGTGGGATAATTTGCTCTTGTGCCCTTAATAATGTCTCTCTGAAAAACTGCCAACTCTCGAACTGTTTTTCCCTTTAGAATGCCTGGTGTTGTGAAGGATGAAGGTTTTATTGGCATGAATTTGAGATAATCACATCATTCACCAGTGGCAAAGCTGTAAGCAAATAATATAAGTTGTTCCAAATGCATGCCAATAAAACTTATGTCACTCCACACCATATGTTCTGTATGCACCACATTATTAAAATTTGCTTTCTTTAAATTATTTTAGAGGAGTTTAAAAAATCATTATTGGAACTTTTTTATTCATCCAACTGTAAAGCCTCTGTTGCCATGAATGCAGCTGTACAGGATTCACGTGAGGGGAAAAAATTAAAACTATTACATTAAAAATACTTCCAAAAATGGCCTAAATAGCTTTTCTATACAAAAATTGGTCACTCCTTTCAATCCAAATTCTGTAATCAACTGGAAAGTTAAGAATCTCCCCTTCCCAAAGGTATCGCTGCACGACAGTGAAACATAAATTTATGATATTTTATGTTTAGAAAAACTGTTACTGGCCCAGGATTGAATCCCACCTATCTTGGAACTCAGGCCAGGGTAATCTGAGGAGGGAGAGGAGGAAATTCCACATTTGGGAGCAAAAGGAAGAAAACGCTTTTGTGGTAGGGTGATCTGCAACAAAATGGGGGTGATTTGAAGCTACTCATGAGTTTGGAATGTTAGAACAATTCCCAAGTGAAGGCTTAGTTAGCAGTGATGTGATCAGAAGCATGTGATAAATTGTACAGACAATTTTATCATATGAATACCACAGGCATATTATTAAATAGGCAAACGTAATTTCATTTGAAATTGCATGCGTGAAATCAAAACAAAGATGTGAATAATCGTACTGAAATACATTCCTTTGTTCTTTAGTGTTTTGTGTTTCTTTTTAAAAACTTTTTTAGCCAGTAAATCAGAAAATAACTACAAATATCTAAAGGAAAATCTTGCTCTTTCCTAAAGGACATGAGTAGGGGATAGACGTGCCACTTTAGCACTTTACATAATGCAGTCATGTACTTATAGGGCAAGGTAGCACAGACAGAGTTACTGCCAATGAGCTGCGAGAAACTGTTTTTTCTTTTGATCAAGGCCGCATGAGCTCCAGACTAGTGTATGCTTCATCTACTAGGTACAACGGCTAGTTGCCTGTGGGCAATGGACACACCTTCTACCTAACAGTCAGCATCCCTTTGGAGCTGTGGTGTGCAGGCCAACTCAACAGTTGGCTACTCAACCCCACGCAGTCTTCAGCCCTAGGCAGAGGTTGCGGACCAACAACTTCCACAGGGAGCAAGATATTACCTGTGTTTTCTTCCCCTCTCTCCACCACCAGCGCAACAGAGGTTAGGATCTAGCCCTTATCCAATGCCACAGTATTAAATAATGCAATACTGAAAAATTCTCAGTAAGGAAAACAGGAAAGAAGGAATGACTATATGGCAAAAATTGAGCATAACACTCAAATATGCAGTTCAGATCCTGTATTATTCATTTTTAGTTGGTCTTCTCATTCATCAGCAAAGTATTATAGGTACATACATTTTAAAAATGTGGAGATAAATCCTTCTTTAAATAACTTACCAATGGTATTTATCCTTTCACGTTCTAGTTGACAACTGCCAGGGATAGCTGTCCCTTTTCCTGTCATTTTCAGAGAACAAAGGGTCTTGGAATGTTGTTCTAACTATCCTAATTCTCTAAGGCAAGGGTTCTCAAACTGGGGGTCAGGACCACTCAAGGGGTCGTGAGATTATTGTGTGTGTGTGGGGGGGGTTTGTGAGCGGTCAGCCTCCACCCCAAACCCCGCTTTGCCTCCAGCATTTATAACGGTGTTAAATAAATAAAAAATGTTTTTAATTTATAAGGGGTGTTGCACTCAGAGGCTTGCTATGTGAAAGGGGTCACCAGTACAAAAGTTTGAGAATCACTGCTCTAAGGAGTCATTTCCCTTTACAATACAGAAGCCTCTCTTTCCAAACTACATTGGATGCAGGTCCAAAGATTCTGTGGTAAACACACTTCACCACCTTCCATTTCAAGCACACCCTAAGGCCATGTCTACACTACAAAAGTACTCTGATTTTACAGAAGACGATTTTTGGGAACAGATTATATAGTCGAGTGCATGCATCCACACTAAACACATTAATTCGGCAGTGTGTGTCCACAGTACCGTGGCAAGCGTCAACATTCCGAGCGGTGCACTGTGGGTAGCTATTCCACAGTTCCCGCAGTCCCCACTGCCCATTGGAATTCTGGGCTGAGCTCCCAATGCCTGAAGGGGCCAAAAATTTGTTGCGGGTGGTTATGGGTAAGTGTCATCAGTCAACCCTCCCTCCCTCTGTGAAAGCAAGAGCAGACAATCATTTTGCGCCCTTTTCCCTGGATTGCCCGAGCAGACGCCATAGCATGGCAAGCATGGAGCCCATTCAGCTCACCGCAGCAGTTATGACCATTGTAAACATCTTGCACATTACCGTGCATTTTATGCAGAACCAGCACCTGAAAAACCAGGCAAGAAGGCGACGGCAGCGTGGTGACAAGAGTGATGAGGACATGGACACAGATTTCTCTAAAACCGCGGTCCCTGGCAATTTGGAAATCATGGTGTTAATGGGGAAGGCTCATGCCGTGGAACACCGATTCTGGGCCTGGGAAACAAGCACAGACTGGTGGGACCGCATAGTGTTGCAGGTTTGGGATGATTCCCAGTGGCTCCAAAACTTTTACATGCATAAGGGCACTTTCATGGAACTTTGTGACTTGCTTTCCCCTGCCCTGAAGCGCAAGAATACCAAGATGAGAGCAGCCCTCACAGTTGAGAAGCGAGTGGCAATAGTCCTGTGGAAGCTTGCAACACCAGACAGCTAACAGTCAGTCGGTAATCAATTTGGAGTGCGCAAATCTACTGTGGGGGTTGCTGTGATGCAAGTAGCCAATGCATTCATTGAGCTGCTGCTATCAAAGGTAGTGACTCTGGGAAATGTGCAGGTCATAGTAGATAGCTTTGCTGCAATGGGATTCCCTAACTGTGGTGGGGCCATAGATGGAACGCACATCCCTATCTTGGGATCGGATCACCAGGGCAGCCAGTACATAAACCGCAAGGGGTACTTTTCAACGGTGCTGCAAGCACTGGTGGATCACAAGGGACGTTTCACCAACATCAACGTGGGATGGTCGGGAAAGGTTCACGACGCTCGCATCTTCAGGAACTCTGGTCTGTTTCAAAAGCTGCAGGAAGGGATTTACTTCCCAGACCAGAAAATAACTGTTGGGGATGTTGAAATGCCTATAGTTATCCTTGGGGACCCAGCCTACCCCTTAATGCCCTGGTTCATGAAGTTATACACAGGCATGCTGGACAGTAGTAAGGAGCTGTTCAACTATAGGCTGAGCAAGTGCAGAATGTTGGTAGAGTGTGCATTTGGACATTTAGAGGGCCGCTGACGCAGTTTACTGACTCGCTCAGACCTCAGTGAAATCAATATTCCCATTGTTATTGCTGCTTGCTGTATGCTCAACAATCTCTGAGAGAGTAAGGGGGAGACGTTTATGGCAGGGTGGGAGGTTGATGCAAATCGCCTGGCCACTGAATACGAGCAGCCAGATACAAGGGCGATTAGAAGAGCACAGCAGGAAGCGCTGCGTAACAGAGAAGCTTTGAAAACCAGTTTCATGACTGGCCAGGGTACTGTGCGACACTTCTGTTTGTTTCTCCTTGATGAAAATCCACCGCCTTGGTTGCCTCTAAATTCCCTGTAAGCCACCCGCCCTCCCCACTTTGATCACAGCTTGCTTGCAAAGGAAATAAAGTCACTATCATTTAAAAAACATGTATTCTTTATTAATTGATTATAAAAATAGGGAGATAACTCACAAGATAGTCCAAGTGGGGTGTGGGAGGAGGGAAGGAAAAGGCCACTTCAAAACTCGTTGAATGACAGCCTTCTGTTGCTTGGACTGTCCACTGGAGTGGATTGGTTGGGTGCCCAGAGCCTCCCCGCCCCCCCCCCCCGCCCCCAGCATTCTTGGGCGTCTAGGTGAGGAAGCTATGGAACTTGGGGAGGAGGGAGGGCAGCTAAAGAGTGGCTGCAGCGGCAGTCTGTGATCCTGCTGTCGTTCATGAACCTCAACCAGATGCCGGAGCATGTCCGTTTGATTCTGCAGTAGCCCCAGCATTGCATCATGCCTCCTCTGATCTTCCTGCTGCCAGCTCTCCTCACGTTCATTGGCCTCTTTCCTGTACTCTGCTATTGTGTACCTCCACACATTCTGCTGAGCTCTGAGAACATTTCATCGTGCATGTGTTTTTTTTCCACTGCCTTATCTGAGATAGCCTTTGGGACGGAGGAGGGAGGCTTGAAACATTTGTAGCTGCTGGAGGAAAAAAGGAGTGAAGTATTTAAAAAGATACATTTTACAGAACAATGGCTATACTCTTTCACGATGAACAATACTATTCACATTACATAGCACATGTGATTTTGGTACAGTGTCGCATTTTGAATCTTATATTAAGTGCCTGCGGCTTTGGGTGTTAGAGATCACACATGCAGTGCCGGGCGACAAAATTTGGCTTGCAGGCGGCCATGGTAAGCCATAGTCTTTCGGCTTCTTCAACCTTCATAACAGCAAAAAGAAAAAAAGTATTTCTGGCACCTTAGAGAGTAACAAATTTATTTGAGCATAAGTTTTCATGAGCTACAGCTCACTTCATCAGATGCATTCAGTGGAAAATACAGTGGGGAGATGATTTATATACACAGAGAACATGAAACAATGGGTGTTATCATACACACTGTAAGGAGAGTGATCACTTAAGATGAACTATTGCCAGCAGAAGCGGGGGCGGGGGGAGGAGGAAGAAAATCTTTTGTGGTGATAATCAAGGTGGGCCATTTCCAGCAGTTGACAAGAACGTCTGAGGAACAGTGGGGGGTCTCTACGTAAAAGAATAAATGGACACAAATCAGACGTCAAGAATTATAACATTCAAAAACCAGTCGGAGAACACTTCAATCTCTCTGGTCACTCGATCACAGACCTAAGAGTGGCTATTCTTCAAGAAAAAAAAACTTAAAAAAACAGACTCCAACTAGAGACTGCTGAATTGGAATTAATTTGCAAACTGGATTCAGTTAACTTAGGCTTGAATAGAGACTGGGAGTGGATGGGTCATTACACGAAGTAAAACTATTTCCCCATGTTATTTCCCCCCACCCCCCACTGTTCCTGGTATCAGAGAAGACCCCTGCTAGCCAAATGCGAACAGCTCAGCACCAATGCCCCCCCCACCCGCATTGCATGGCTAACTGCAGGGAGGATTTCTTTTCAGCCACAGGCAAACAGCCCAGTAGGAACGGCCACCTCTGAATGTCCCCTTAATTAAATTCCCCTATTTCAACCAGGTTACCAGGAACGATATTCTCCTGAGGATAACACAGGAGATAAAGAACGGATGTTGCTTGAATGTTGTTGTTGCAAACACCGGGACCATATGCTGCCAGGCTTCGTCATGCAATGATACCAGATTACTTGCTACTAGCATGGCATGGTAAAGTGTCCTCCCATGGAGGATGGAATAAGGTTGCTCTCCCCAGAAACCTTCTGTAAAGGCTTTTAGAGTACCTCCAGGAGAGCTTCATGGAGATGTCCCTGGAGGATTTCTGCTCCAGCTCCAGACACGTTAACAGACTTTTCCAGTAGCTGTACTGGCCACGAATGCATCCCAAGTCCTCAGGGCTACTTAGTCATTAAAAAACACTTGCTTTTATAACATGTATTATATTTAAAAAGGTACACTCACCAGAAGTCCCTTCTCTGGCTTCGCTGGGTTGAGAGGGTATTTCAGTCAAGGTGATAAAAAGATCCTGGCTGTCAGGGAGAGCAGTATGCTGTGTGCTCTCCTCAAGCTCATCCTCCTCCTCATCATCTTCCCCGGCCGCAAAATCCTCAGGCATGGCGGAGAGTACCCCATCATCAGCTCAGTGGTTTGAGCATTGGCCTGCTAAACTCAGGGTTGTGAGTTCAATCCTTGAGGGGGCCATTTAGGGATCTGGGGCAAAAATTGGGGATTGGTCCTGCTTTGAGCAGGGGGTTGGACTAGATGATCTCCTGAGGTCCCTTCCAACCCAGATATTCTATGATTCTATCAGAGTCCACGGACGGGGTGGCGGCCCCCCCTAGAATTGCACGCAGCTCACCGTAGAAGTGGCATGTCTGGAGCTATGTCCTGGTGCGTCCATTTGATTCTTTGGTTTTCTGGTACACTTGTCTGAACTCCTTAAGTTTCACGCGGCACTGTGTTGCATGCCTGCTGTAGCCTCTGTCCCGCATGGCCTCGGAGATTTTTTAAAATGTTTTGTCTTTTGGAACGTAGCTGATAGCACGGATTCCTCTCCACCTACAGTGATCAGATCCAGTACCTCCCTTTCGGTCCATGCTGGAGCTCTTTTTTGATTCTGGAACGGCATGATCACCTGTGCTGATGAGCTCTGCATGGTTACCTGTGCTGATGAGCTCGCCTGGCCAAACAGGAAATGAGATTCAAAAGTTCCCAGGGCTTTTCCTGTACACCTGGCCAGTGCATCTGAGTTCAGAGTGCTGTCCAGAGCGGTCACAATGGTGCACTGTGGGATAGCTCCTGGAGGCCAATACCTTCGAACTGCGTCCACACTAACCCTAATTTGAAACAGCAATGTCTATTTCAGTGCTAATCCCCTCATTGGGGAGAAGTACAGAAATCGGTTTTAAGAGCCCTTTATGTCGAAAAAAATGGCTTCGTTGCATGGACGGGTGCAGGGTTAATTTAACTGTGCTAAATCCAACAAACTCGTAGTGTAGACCAGGCCTAATGTAAGCACATAGCTGAATGTATATATTTAAAAAAACTACCAAAGCAAAACACTACACAGCATACAATTTTCCTCATGGGAAGAGGAGACCCACATTACATTGTCTAATACACCAGTGAAAGCACTGAGATACTACAATATGAACTGAGGCAGGTATAAATGCCTATTTAGAAAAGAATAAAAGCTGAATCTTATGTTTCAGTGTCCACATTATGGATTGCGAGCTTTCCAGTGCACAGCTAGAGTTGAGTAGAATTTTTAAATGATGTCATTAAGTCTGTGTCTTTCACCTCAAGGCCATTGTTCCAAATGCTGTCAGTAGTCAGGTAACTGAAAGTCATTACCATCTAACAGTTGTTTGGTGGCCTATGTAAAATAATAATGCCTTACATTTCTATAGCATTTTTATTCAGAAGGTTCCCAAATTACTTCATAGACTGTATATAAGATTAATTTCATCCACTAATGAAATACAGCTAATCTATCCAATGACACTGCACAAACATTTGTGTGTGTGCGATAAATACAGGAGGTTTAGACAGACAAAATTAGCCATCTGTGACAGTCCAATGCCTACTAAGAGGTTTAACAACCATCATTAATAGTTATCTATGGTAGTCATTTTAGAGATGCTACCAACTGACAGAGCACTGAATTGATCTACAGTAGAACCTCAGAATTATGAGCACCTCGGGAATGGAGGTTGTTTACAACTCTGAACAAAATGTTGTGGTTGTTCTTGAAAAAGTTTACAACTGAACATTGACTTAATACAGCTTTGAAACTTTACTATGCAGAAGAAAAAAAGCTACTTTTAACAATCTTAATTTAAATGAAACAAACACAGAAACAGTTCCCTAATCCTGTCCAAAAATTTTTTTTAAAACTTTCCTTTTGTTTTTTTAGTAGTTTACATTTAACACAGTACTGTACTGTTGAGGGTTTTTTCATCTCTGCTGCTGTCCGACTGCGTATTTGTGGTTCCAAATGAGATGTGTGGTTGAGCGGTCAGTCTGTAACTCTGGTGTTCGTAACTCCAAGGTTCTACTGTACTGTTTTAGTCTAGTGCTGGTCACTACCCACCAGGAGCACAATGGTGAGGGGAACCTTGTACTGACACATTTAAGAATGGAAGACATCGCTCTTCAGAGCTGTAAATCCAGTATCTTTCCCAAGAACTAACTTCAAATTAAACACATTCAAAGTGGCAGAAAACCCAGAAGAGGACAATACTTCTTAAAGAAGAAAATGGTAACATTCAAAAAGCAGGTTGCTTCTTAAAAATCTGATACTTGACTGAATAATATACTGTGATACAGTTCAAATAAAAAATGTTATGAATTTCACAAAGAATACTATTTAAAAAATCTATTTAAAATTGAGGCATCATGTGAACAGCCAGTAATACAGAACAACAAACTACACTGTGGTCAAAATAACGTAGTTCTTGTTTTGTGGACTATTTGGGAGAATTATTTGTAAAATTCAGAATTTTTAAATGGCACCTACCTGTCAGTGAGGCTCCTCCATAGCTGTGCATCTGAAATAAGCAAAGCATAAGATGAAAAATAGCACTGATATATACAGCAGAACCGTTTTTTTCCCTTCAATTTTTCAACAGTGCACCAAATTACAGAATAATTACTCTAAAAATCTCTGTAGTTCTATAATACAAGTCACATTTTCCCAGATTACTAGTAACAAGATCATGCACACTTTCCATTTTAAACAATGGGGTAACATGCTTCAGAAAAATCAACATGTTTTCTGTAAACTTGATATCTCAAAACAGTTTGAAATATTCATGAAAAATCATTGTACTTATTTAACCGGTCTGTCTTTAAACTACAATGATTAGATACCCAGTGTAATCTAACTTTGTCACATTTTTGGATTGCAAAATTAGATTACATTTGGATAACAATCACTTTCTGTATTTGTCATTATACTATGACAATTTTGCCATCTAGTGGTTGGCTAAAGTTATTATCCCACTAAGACCTAACAGATTTTCTCTTTTAGTTCAAGTGGTAATTTGTTGATTTCAGATCTAAAAAGGTTTTTGGCTCAAGCTAAAAGACAGATTCTTCAAGAGAGTACTCAATTAGTAGTTTTGGACTTTCCTGAACTCTTCCTATGAAGTCACTGGAGATATTTTATATTAGCTCAGGTAAAATACAACTACCCCATGATTTCACAGTTAGGAACATATAGCTTTATTGGCCTTATCTGACACTGCTGGATTGCCAAATAATAAAAATAGGAGTGCACTCTTGCACTTCCAATCAGATCAGTAATATCTGGTGCCAAAAATGATTAGCTGGTACTGATTACTAAAGGTCACATAAACCCTGTAACATAACAGAAAACAGAAAGTCCTCAGTAAACTGAAGAAGCAGCACAAATAGGAAATATACTTCCTTTCTCTTCTGCTGTTTTTTAGGGTATGTCTATACTGCAATGTAAGTCTAGGGATAGCAGAACTTGGTTTGGCAGATTCAAGATTATATCAACCTAGGGCTTGAGCAGCTACACTCATTTGTAACACCAAGTTAGAAACTGTTGAACCCTGGGTCCCAATCTGGGGCTCCGGTGCCTACATTGCATTATGTGGGCCTGAGTCCAACCATTCATATCCCAGACTTCTTAGCCCCCTCCCCCAACAAAATGTGGCGGCTCTAGTTCTTTGTTCACGGTGCAGTGTGGGAAAACATGACTGTTCACCAAGGCTGACTGTCCAGGAGGACAAAGGAAGTGGGCCTCTGGGATTGTGGAATACTTTTGGCGTACTCCCACAGCACAAGTCCAGTGGGGCTGAATCTACAAGGCTAAGCAATAGGGCTTGAACCTAGTTTCCCAGCTTAACTCAGACTCAGACCCTCCACTCCCATAGCTATGTCTACACAAAAAAGAAAAACCAGGGGCTAGCAGGGAAGAGGGTCCCAGAGCCTGGGCTCCAGCCCAAGCCTGGAAGTCTACATAGCAATGAAACAGCCCCGCAGCCCGAACCCAGAACAGCTGGTATGGGCCAGCTGTGGGTTTTTCTTTACTATGTAAATATACCCATAGAATCCTGGGACACTGGGTCCAAGCCCTGGGTTACAGTGATTTGTGTGTTGATGCAAGGGGTGTTTGGCTTGAGCCTCAGTTCGAACCTTGGGCTTACACTGTAGGGCAAACATACCTTTAGAGACTTTTTAGACATTTTGCAGGAAACAAGACTCATGAAAAATGGGCAACGACATAATGAGTACAACATTATTTTAAAGTGATTTTTCAGAGTAGAATTTCCTTTTAAAACTTCAGAGATTACTAGTCACTTGTCTCAGAAAAGTTACATATTTAATGCTTTTACTGTGACATATTACATACTCACAAAAATTAAACAAAAAATAGGGGCACCAATAGGATGAGAGACAGCATAGGCAAACATTTGTAAGTTAAAAGTAAATTACTGTACTGATGATTGCCTTACCTTTTATCTGAGACAATACCATATCCTTGATTGTCTGCATAATTACAACCCCAAGTATTATGAGAGAAGTCAGCTGATATACTCTCCAAGGGGTCAGTGCAAGGAACCTAGGATATATTAAAAAAAAAAAAATCACTCTAAATATTTTAACTTATAGTACAGACTTACTTTATATAGGACCATGATTGTACCCCAACCTGAATAACCAAGTACAAACAAAATACATGTATATTGACATTGCTTTAACAGTTCCATTGAATTTGCTCTTCTCCGTGTCACTTCCAAGAAGCAAACACTGAATAATAGTATAGTATGGCCATTATACCTCGGCTTAAAAAGCTGTATTTAAGCACCTGTTGAGCTTGATAGCAGAAACACTCTTAAAAAAAACCAAAACACACCCATGAATCAACATTTTAGCTATGAAGCGACAAGAAAAAACCCCTCAAATGCAAAATATGCCCAAAGTGTTCCATGAGCATTTCCACAGGCTCTAGGGGAAAAAAACCTTTGTAATTGAAATTGTCTACGCATTACATCTTTGGGAGTCTTTTTTTTTTTTTAAACTAACATGAACAAAGCGTAGGAAGGAAAACAGGACAGAATGGGCTTGTTTACCTGGTGTGGTAGTGCACTTCAGTGGGGTGTGAATTCTAATACAAACTTGCATGCTGCACACTAACTGGCCCTCACAGATCCTGCTGGTGCACATTAAAAGTTCCTTAGTGTGCCTTAACAGTACAGTAATGTAGTTAACGGGACTACATTAATGGGTACTGGAGAACTTTTAAGGTACACGAGCAGGGTCTACATAGGCCAGTTAGCATGTGACACACTCATGTGCATTAGAATTCATGTGCCACGGACGCACACTATCATACCACAGACAAGCCCTTCTGTTTGCTTATTTTTTAATACAGCATCAGCAACAACCCTAATCTATCGTCAGACTAAATTCATATGGAAGCCCAATTACTTAATATAGATTGATCCAGCTTTATAGAAAGATTAGACAATTGTATTGCTCAGGGTATAATACCACAATTTGCTTTTAAAGAAATTAATTTTTATTATTTATTTATTATTTAATTTATTAATTTAAATTTTATTATTTAATTATTTTTCTTTTTCATAACAAAATGTTAAGCCTGGCCATTCAAGAGAAGTTGGACTTAGAGAGTGTGCATACACTGATTTACCATACTACTGCTGATCTTGGCATGCAAGTATGTATAGAAACGTTTCTCAAATAATTAGAATCTTCTCTCTTTCACTGGCAGATCTTTCACTTTCCACTAGTGTTATCCCTACAAGAAACGATCTGAAGGTTGACAGGATCCAAATTCACTTAGTGGAAAAAAATACATTATTATACTGGATGATGTTAATGGCTCTCCACAAGCAGGTCTTTGATCTATGAACAATAATAGACCTCATTAAAGGTGATGTGGTGTGTTAAGCACCTTTCTTTCAGGATAAACAGAAAGAGCAATTTAAAGCTCCTTTACATAGTGGTAGCTGAAAACAAAGGAAACCACTGTCCAAGACACTGGCCCACATCACATGGCCAAAAAGAAAATAAGAACTGAGAGTTTCCCAGAGACTGTGGACTGATTGCTTGCAGCTGTTCGAGTCTGCATGCAAGAAGCAGACAGCAAGACAAGCTTTTGTGAGTGCACCCCTGGGAGGGAAGCAAGAGACAGATCTTTTAGGCACAGTACTTGTTAGAAAGGCACACTGGATTTCTAAGCACGGAAACTGCCTGGTGTTTGTTTCTACTGTGTTCACAGAGACAGAATTTTATGTACAACCTTTGTAAATAAACATTACACCAACAAAATACCTAATTCATATAATCAATTTCTCCTCATAATGGAAACAACCCAACAAGGCCCCAAATATTAGCTAACCACTTGGGCCCAGAAGAGGGAACAATATACAGTTTTTGAAGTAAACTCACATTCTGGTTATTGAAAAAGAAAGTTAGCTCCAGTCCCCAACACCAACCACCAAAAGAAGGGTGGAACATTTAAAACAATTCCATAGTATAGCAATCAGATGATTCACCCAGAATTAACCTAGTGTGCTAGATTTCCCCAATGATTACAGGCATGTGGTACCGGTGCTCGTCTCTTCTCTAGTGAGGATAGTACCTACGCCAACAGGAGGGTTTCTCCCATCCACGTAGATATTCCAACTGCCCAAGAGGCAGTAGCTAGGTTGATGGGAGAATTCTCCCATTGACCTAGCATTGTATACATCAGGGGTTAGGTCTGTTTGACTGAGTTGTCAGGGCTGTGGATTTTTCACACCCGACTGGTATAGTTATATTGACTTAATTTTCTAGTATAGACCAGGCCTCAGTGCGTCTCTCTCTCTTTCTCACACACATACAATGTGTCAACTCTGTAGGATTAGCTTTCTTGTGAATAGAAAAGATTTGAATTATAAAAATTAGTCACTCTGATGGTACCACAAATTGGCATTTTTGGGTGCTTCAGCATACATGCTTGACAAGAAACTGGCAAGTGTCCAGGGAATAATACCACAAGGTACACATGCACCCTCTCTGACATGCAAGTAGGTAGATCTCCTTAATTCAAAACCCCTTTCCATAATGGCTCCAAAACTGTTGTCCCAATATTTCCTCAAACAACATTTTGTACCATGAAAACATGGTTGATTTAGCATGAGCATTTAATCTGGCTGCAGTGAAGATTTTGTTTGCGCTGATGCCTAACTTACTGAAGAAACTGTATATGGTATGAATGGTCCACGTTATTCCCTGAGAAAATGGGGTCTTATGAGCCAGTAGTCCAAGAAAAGGTATATTTGGACCTCTAAAAAGACAGTGAGCAGTCACCACTGCAAGGCACCTGGGTCCACATTTTCAAAGGTAATTAGGCACCTGAAGATGCAGATTTGAAAATCCCATTAGGCACCTAGGTGCTCACTCCATTGAAGTGAATGGTATTTAGGCATCTAGGTGCTTTGAAAAAAAATCTAATTAGACATCTATTTCCATCTTTAAGTGACTCATTACCTTTGAAAATACGTCCTTTGGTGAAGAATCTGAGAGCCAAGGCTACCCCAAACACATAACTTGTATTAATGGGGTCATTGCTCAATTTGAGCCCACGATACTTGCTGTATGATGACTTAAGTATTGCAAGCTTACACATTTCAGTGAGTCAAAGTAGTCCTAATTAATTCTAATTTTTTAGACATTTTTAAAATCAGCAGACCCAGATAAGCTGTAGCCAAGAGCGTTAAAAACAGATGGTTAAGAAGCTCCCTGGACGGCTAATGTTGATTCTCAAGTCCTGGAGCACAGGGGAAGTTCCAGAAGACTGGAAGAAAGCTAATGTTGTGCCAATGTTTAAAACGGGTCAACGGAATGACCTGGGTAATTATAGCCCTGTCAGTCTGACATTGATCCTAGGCAAGATGATAGAGCAGCTGATACGAGACTCAATAAAGGATTAAAGGAGGATAATATAATTAATGCCTATCAAAACAGATTTATGGAAAATAGGTCCTGTCACATTAATTAGATATCTTTTTTATGAGATTACAAGTTTGGCTGATGAAGGCAATAACGATATAATATACTTCTGCGAGGCCTTTGACTTGTTACCACATGACTTTTGATTAAACAATTAGAATGATACAGAATTGGCATGGCACATGTTAAACTGGCTAACTGGAAGGTCTCAAAATGTAATTGTAAATGGAGAATCATCGCCACTCAGGTCCATCTCTAGTAGAGTCCTGCAGGAATCAATTCTTGGTCCTATGCTACTTAATATTTTTTAGCAATGACCATGAAGAAAAACTCATCACTGATAAAGTTCGCAGATTACACAGAAATGGGGGAGTGGTAAATAAGTAAGAGGACAGGTGTCAGGGATCACAGGTCTTGAACACTTGTCCACAGGGCTTTTCAGAGCTAGTAAGCTCCATACTGTCACTCAGTGACCTAATTGTTGTCAGAATAGGAGCTGAACTCTGACAGAAGACCTCAGTCCTGGAATCCAGTAGGCAGAATGCTAGGCAGCCTGATTGGTTCACAGCTTATATATAAACCCAGCACAGAAACAGGAAGCTGTCCAAGCAACTGGGTTCTCCTTGCTTTGCTTCCCTTCTCTGGGCCGCTCCCCATGAGATACCTGCTCCTACTGTATGCTGCTGACCTCCTGGTACCCTGATCCTGCCTACCACCTGACACCTGATTTCGGTTTGCCCTCTGGCCTGTCTTGGACTCTGATCTTGTGATATTGGATCTGGCCTGACTCCCGACTCCTGCACCAACCACTAGATCAGACTGCCCACATCCTGGTTGTGACAGTTTGCATGGACCACTTAGGACACAAGAGTCATCCCAGTGCCAGAAGAATGGACCTGGCTAACCCTTTGGGAGCACTGGACACATTTGAGTGGACTACATGCCTTCAGATGGACAACCAACCCCTACAGGCCTGTGTCATCCATCTGACCTCGGAGAATCAGCTATGGCAGGACCAAGTCATGCAGTTGCATGCTGAAAACGCTGCAGTCTATATATGGCTCGTACAGCCCTGCTCCCCAATACCATTGCCAGAACAGTTTGATGGTAATCACCAGCTATTCAGGGATTTATAAGACAGTGCTGCCTCCTGTTCAAGTTGCTTCCCAGTCCCAAGAAACTGGTCAGTTACCCCCAAATTAACTGGTATCCTAGCTCTTACACCAAAGGCAGCACTGGTAGCCAATCCTGTAATAAACTATCTAAAGGTTTATTAACTAGGAAAAAGGAATAACTCTTATTTACAGGTTAAAGCAAGCAAACACATACACACAAAAGTTATTATCTAAATCCTAAGAGTGATAGAGTTGTAGCGATCTATCAATTAAAAGCATCTTGCAGAGCAGACCCAGGAGCCAACCTCTGGGGATTTTTGGCTTCAGCTTAGAGTCTCTGGCCCTTCATAGTTCAAACAGACAAAAAGATGGAAATTTTTCCTGTGGCTTTGTTTTATTTCCTTCATTTATCTTTCAAGCCCACAGGATGAACTTCCTTGCAGGTAGTATTTCCAAGGTGCAATAGGACCATTAACCAGTCATTTATATTGCAATAATTCTTGATGGCCTATCTGATTTTGATAGTCCTTTGGAATGAGGGAGAGGGGGAATGATTCCCATGCCTAAATTCACAAGTTCAGGGCAAACATTTTTAAAGCTATAAAGCAAAACATGCATATTTTCTTATAACATGGAGTATACACATTACAAGTGAGATTAATGCATGTAGCAACTTACAAGCATTTCATAGAGTCTAAACAGTAAATACATTCTTATAAGACTAATACATATTTTGAGCAAAACTAACATACAGGAGACCTGGCCTAGTCTCCAGCTACAAGGTTTTCAATTCTTAGCTAATGCCTGCAACCTGGGCAAGAGCTGGCATCAGGCCTGTCAGCATCACACCACTGCCAGAAGAGTTTCACAATAATTGCCAGTGATTCCCAGGTTTTATAAACCAGTTCGATCTCCTGTTTATGATGCCCCCTCAGTTCCACAGCACTGATCATGCAAAGGTGAGTCTGGTTATCAGCCAGCTGTTCAGGGAAGCCTTTCACAGTGCCTCCTCCTTCTCGGAGTGCAATAGACCAGTACTATCCAACTGGGAGGTCTTCCTTCAAGGCATGTCAGTACTCTTTGATGATCTACACTGAGCTTGAACAGCAGAGGCTACACTAAGGAAGCTCCAACAGGGGTAGTGAACAGTAGATTCCTGTGCTGCGCAATTCCACCACCTCACGGCCGATACAGATTGGCAGTAAAGAGGTCCTCATTCTGGTGGAGCCTGAAAGACTAAGTTAAGGACAAATTAGCCCAGTTAGAGACACCCATGAGTCTGGATGGCTTTGAGGATCTTGCAATCTGTATAGACAATCGGTTATTGGAACAAAGAGGGGGAAAAAAATGGAGGTCTTGTAACTCTCCAGTCCAGGTACTGTGACCTTTTCACCACTACCTCCAGCCAAGCCAATGCATAGAGTCCTGCATGGATACAAAATTTGTATCTGCATCCAATCTGCAAACATGGTCCACGGCTCTAAAACGGATATCTGCAGATTTCTGGGCTCTACGTATAAAATTTGGATCCAGATCCATTCACAATCCACAAACATGTTGCAGATATCTGCAAATTTGCAGGTCTCTACCAATGCAGGCAGATGTGGGCCATCAATGGCTCGCCCCCATTAAAAAAAAAAAAAAAAAAAAGGAATGATGATGCCAGCACCATCTCTGCTTTTGTTACAGTGAGTTAGGTCACTCCATTTCTTCCTGCCCTGTACGAACTCCAAGGAGTCAGGGAAAAGAGCTCCCTCACATTTCAGTTTGGACTGGAATGCACCTGGAGCCCTGCCCAAGGGCTCCCAACTTCTAGGTGCTGGTTCAGTTGCACATACCTGAGGTGCCTCAACAAAATCCCATCTTACCAGCCCTGACTGACGCAGGTGTAGCTTACTGCTTCATCAACACAGGGGCAGCCCAGATCCTGCAGATTCCCCTGAAACCTAAGGCTACTCCTGACCTTATAGAGATTACCTGATAGCTCCCTCTTGTCTTCTGATCCAGTAACGGAGGAAATAGCTCCCCTGGAGACTGTGATTAAGGGGCACGGGGAAATGTTACAGTTTGATGTGATCCATTGACCATAGTTTCCCCTGATCATTGGTATCTCTGGCTGGTCCCCCACAATCCACTCACTTGGTGACAAGCACAGGAAGTCTGTTTTCTATCAGAATTTGGTGGACAACACTGTTGGAGACCAGGGGTTGCTATCCCAACATCCAAACCTCAAGAGACTCAGATGGGGGTGGCTGTCCAGGCAGAACCTTCCATTGAAGCATCATCTGAACCTCCCCTCAAAATACCAAGACTACAATGATGTTTTTGAAAAGAAGAATGTGGAAACTACTTCTACATCAGAACTATGACTGCCCAATAGAGCTGCAGCCAGAAGGAAAAATACTCTTTGCACAAATTTATGCCATATAAGAAACCAAGCTGACAGTGCTTCCAGAGTACCTCCAGGAGAACCTGGCTTGAGGGTTTATCTTCAAGTCAATGTCATAAGCTGGCACACCAGCAGTTTCTGTTAAGAAGAAATATGGCAGTCTCCAACTCTGTTGATTAGCGTGTTGTCATAAATATAAAGGGAAGGGCAAACACCTTTAAAATCCCTCCTGGCCAGAGGAAAAATCCTTTCACCTGTAAAGGGTTAAGAAGCTAGGATAACCTCGCTGGCACCTGACCACAATGACCAATGAGGAGACAAGATACTTTCAAAGCAGGAGGGAGGGAGAAACAAAGGGTCTGTCTATGTGATGCTTTTGCTGGGGACAGAACAGGAATGGAGTCTTAGAACTTAGTAAGTAATCTAGCTAGATATGCGTTAGATTATGATTTCTTTAAATGGCTGAGAAATTAGACTGTGCTGAATAGAATGAATATTCTTGTCTTTGTGTCTTTCTTGTAACTTAAGGTTTTGCCCAGAGGGATTCTCTATGTTTTGAATCTAATTACCCTGTAAGGTATTTACCATCCTGATTTTACAGAGGTGATTCTTTTTACCTTTTCTTATATTAAAATTCTTCTTGTAAGAAACAGAATGCTTTTTTCATTGTTCTTAAGATCCAAGGGTTTGGGTCTGTGGTCACCTATGCAAATTGGTGAGGATTTTTATCAAGCCTTCCCCAGGCAGGGGGGGTGCAAGGTTTTGGTGAGGATTTTGGGGGGGGAAAGACATTCCCAAACAACGTTTTCCCAGTAAACCCAGTCGAACGTTTGGTGGTGGCAGTGGAAGTCCAAGGGCAAAGGGTAAAATAATTTGTACCTTGGGGAAGTTTTAACCTAAGCTAGTAAAAGTAAGCTTAGGAGGTTTTCATGCAGGTCCCCACAACTGTACCCAAAAGTTCAGAATGGGGAAGGAACCTTGACACATGTATTGAATCAGATAACTATCAGGAGTTGTTGCCTGCAATTTGATCCCGAGCTGCTGGATTGTGTGGGGGCTGCCCATATATTAATTAATTTGAACTTCCAGGAGGCACAGAACCTTGTGTGAATCAGGGGAGAGAACAAGTGGAAGACGACCTTCCAAATCTGCTATGGCCACTATGAATATCTCGTAAAACTCTTTGGTTTGACCAGTGCCCCTGGCCACATTCCAACATTTTATAAATTATGTGTTCCAAGACATACTGGGACTTAGATGACATACTGATTTTCTCCAACTGCTCTGAACAACATAATGCTCATGTCCAAACGCTCTTGGAATGCTTATGGCAGCATGGCCTTTATGCAAAGCTCGAGAAGCCTGCCTTCTATCAGACCTTCATAGAGTTTTTGGGCTTCATCTTATCCCCAGAAGGGATCTAGACAGACCCACGCAAGGCCAACTCACCACACAGTACATGTCTTGAAACGCTTGCTAGGGTTTGCCAATTTTTATCGATGATTTATCCTGAACTTTTCAAAACAAAAAACTGAGCTTACTACTCTCCTCCAGAAAAATGTCCAATTCCATCAAAGGCCCAGCATGCATTCAATCAGCTAAAACTTGCCTTTACTAAAGCACCTGCATTGGCTCATGCCAATATTACATTGGTCTTTGTTGTAGAAGCTGACATCTCCAGTAGAGTGATTGGGACTGTCCTGTCCCAGTGACATGGTCCCAAACACATTATACCTGTGTGCTTGCTACTCGAGGAATTTCACACCCAAAGAACTAAGCTACAAAATACTTGATAAGGAACTCCTGGAAATAAAAACCTATTATGCAGAATGGCAGTAGTCCCTGGAAGGAGCTTGTCACCCTTCCAGGTGTTCACTGACCATAAAAACCTGGAATATCTACATAAGGCAAAGGCCTTAAACCAGCAGCAGTTGTTTGGAAAGGTTGAGAGCCACTATTTTATAGCACTCAATAGTTTGCTATGAAAGAACACTGTGCCAATAGGCATCTCTCAAAAGTTTATAGGAAAATTTGAATTCTCCATGTACAATTGATTTTTAAGCTCTCTAAAACAGCATCAAAACTACCACTTGAGAGAGGAAGAGTAGACACTTGGTCCTTGCAAAATGTAACCACTGATTTAGAAAAGATGCAGAACACGGTATACTGTGTTTGATATTTACAATTAAGCTGTGTTCAGCACCAGTTCAGTTGCAGCCATTGCTGTCATCTATTATCAGTAACAAGTAATTGTCCTAAATGCAGACAAGTATTAACCATGACGCATTCTGTCAGCAAATTCTTCCTATACACAATGTCATGCCACTCTATATTCTTACAGCCATTATTTTTCACTGGATTGGTGGACTCACTCTGTAGTGTTTAGATGAGCAGCTGGTATTTAAACTTATCAAAAGTTTAGTTCAATATTGCAAGGTTTGAAAAACTATTTATATCCTAGCTGAATAATCGTTTGTTTTTTTAAAAATCTGATAGGGATTATCAATACAAAAATACAACAAATAACACCCTCCTATTCTAAATCTCCTGAAACACTATTCACATGACAAAATGCAGCAGCACGAAAAGAACAGAATGCTATTTACTGGATAACACACACACATACACATGCACGATTAGTAGAAAAACTATATACCTTACTGAGCCCAACTATAATGGTTTCTTTTTAAGCTGTACACACAAAACATACTATTTGCCATTTTCAAAGTAGACTAAGTACTTTAAATATTCTATTATTTTTAATCAAAATTTGTCAGTCTTGTAGATGGTTTTGAAAATAGCAATCACTGTAATTACCCAGGGGGTTAAAAACAAATGTTGGCATTTGTAAAATTTGAACTGCTTTTCAGTTTGGGGGGTGGGGGAGAAGAGAGAGAGTGATAGAGAAAGAGACAGACAGACAGCTAATTGGTTTTTCAAAAAACAAAAAAAAATAAATTATGTGCATTATTTAATAAAAGGGATCTGGCAAAGTTTTTTTTGTTACGTTCTAAATTTAAACCACAATAGCGTCACGTGCCTCGTCAGATTATATACTTATTGCTTCTAAATAAGTGTAGCACATTGCAGAAATAAGACTCAAACTTGACAACTTCCAGCTGTTAAAATCAAAGTAATTCTTTTTTCTGGTCTGTATTGAAAGCTGATTTCCTCCACTCATCTAAAAACTTTGTATTTTATTTTTTATTCATTTGTAGACATGGAGAGATTAATTCAAAAGGGAAAAGTGCATTATTCTAGAACTCCACCCAAAGCTAACCTATCATTATCTCTCTCTACTCCCACCCACCAAGCTTGAAAAGCACAATTCAACTTTTTATCCTGCATTTAAGCTTTTTTACAAGTTCTTGCCTTTCTATTTTAAGTCAATGCTTAACACACAAAATTACTATTATTCTGCATTTCCCTTTTAGCCCCATTTCCTAAGTAAGGGCCAAATCCTTTGAAGTGTCAAAGACCCTCAATTTCCCTCTGAAGCTAGCTACTGTTAGTGTCATGTGAGCATTTTTGTAATTCTGAGATTTAAGTTATTTTTAATTTAGGGCTCTCTTGCTTCCTATACTGGTTGCTCTTCCACAGAGAACAGAAATTCCATGTTTCCTATAAATTCTTCTTTTGGGGGCTGATACCAATTACTCTGTGTTCTTGGGGAACTATGGCACGGTAACCAGCCTGTCTGACTCATGAAAAACACCTCCCACCCTCCCCCGCCCACCTCTGCTTGAACCAAAACTGATCAGAGAAAAGACTTGCAAAGAGCAGTGAAGGGCAGTGGGAGACAAACCTAGACCCCTCCTGACAAAGGTGACAAGAACAAAGGCAACTCCCCTAGTCTCATCTACATCAAAGATGGGACAGGGAGGCATCTCCATTAGCATACAAAATGGAAAACAAAGCCAACTCTCCCAGCCTCCTCTGCATCAAAGATGGGACAGGGACGCATCTCCATTAGCATACAGAATAGAGAACAGAGATTCCAAGGCAAGAACTGCACTGAACTCTGGGACCAGAAAAGCAGGGAAGCACTGCATCATGGGGAACCTCTGCTCCAGATGTTAATGAACATACCCAGCTCAGCAGTTATCAGACCAATTCTCATTGCATTGTGAGCTCCCTGGAAGGAACACCAACTATAGCCAAGAGCGATCAGCTTCTATTCTCTACCCTAAAGAAAACACGAGTCATCAGTTTACCCATAAACAAACTTAGTGTTCTCCCTTGAACCATTGTTGTTTCCCTATAAAAAAAAACCCTGCCCACACTCCAGTAAGTGTTCTGATGCATGGATGCATCAGTTTCACAGGGATTTCATCTTCTCGGCCTGTCTCCAGCACTCAGGACCCTGAGCTACCACCATCACCTGGGAACTCCGACCAGCCGTTCAAGCTTCATAGAGTGGTGAGATCCTTCTCTCTCTCTCTCTGTTTTCTTTTCTACCTCAGGTATTAACCTTTAATAATGTAACTTATGTTGGTTAAGGCTCTTCTTGTGTAGTTATCACTATTATTCAATAAATAACTTATCATTAAGCTGGTTGCTTTTCTCTCTCTCTCTCTCTCTCTCTCTCTCACTCAGAACTTTACTCTTTTGTGGTTTTAGTTTCCCCATTTACTCTGAAGTAACGCTTCTTTTACCTAAATTAAAGATCCCTGTAGCGCCCAAAAATACTATGGGGTTTGCTCATCAAGTAAGTTACTACCAGTACAATTATGACATGAAAGTGGGGATAGGGACATGCTGAACCTGAGACATACGAGGGTGGCAGCTTGGAAGTGCTACTCGACCCAGACTACCGAGTCCAGGGGCATACAATGGTGGCAGCTTGAAAGTGCTGCTTGACCCAGTCCTCAGAGTACATGGGCATATAAGGGTGGCAACCTGGAAGTGCTGTTCTACCCAACCTGCTCAGGCTAACTCTAGTCCGGTGTGGTACTTGTGGCATATAAGGGTGACAGCTTGAAAGTGCTGCTTGGCCCCGTCCACTGAGTCCAGGGACATATTAGGGGTAAGCTTGAAAGTGCCGATTGACCCGGTCCACTCAGACTTGCTCTGTTAATGTGTATGTGTGCGCACGCTCGTTCATCCGGTTCTGGGGCTGGAGGAACTCAGCCCTGGGGAACCTAAGTCCTGCAGGATAGCTCCATTAGGAGGGGACTTGCAGAAGGGAGAAGTAGAGCTCCATATGAAAACACAAGCAGTACATTGATAGAATTACAGACCCCTCCCCCCCGAAGAGTAACCCTAATATATGAGCATACTCCAAAGTAATGGGCAAATCTGGTAACAAGGCAGGGATGATGCTATGGTCCCCTCCTCCCCTCCACAACAAAGGCCAGGCTTCCTCCCGCTAAAGCCAGATCTCTGTGGATACAGATTGGTTAGGTCCATCTGGGTGGAAAGGACCCGTTATTCTACACTTGCTCCTAAGCTTGCCATACTCCCTAATGGCATAGCTCAAAGCCAGAGTGCCTGAAACACCCGACCACTCATCCTTCCTCTCCAACCCCCGTGGTGTGGAAAAGCAGGTAAATTAACATTGACAGGGTCAGTGTTAACCAACATGAAAAATCATCCATGGGTGTCTGCTACAGCAGAGCAACCACCTCCCAATCTAGACTCTGACATTCCACAGCATGACCTTGTGAACCCTGCCACAGAGTTGTTGGCATGTGTGGTGGTGGTGAGAAATGTCACAAAGGCAACCCCTTGCAACGCTCTCCTTTTCCATGCTTCTGTCAACCGGATGTGCTGGCTCTTGTAAGATACAATAGATTATTTTGAGGTATAGCAGTTACTTATTTAAATGTGTATTACCTATGTCCCTCATAAAATACTACAGTAATTGTTCAAAATATCAGGTTTCAGAGTAGCAGCCGTGTTAGTCTGTATTCGCAAAAAGAAAAGGAGTACTTGTGGCACGTTAGAGACTAAAATTTATTTGAGCATAAGCTTTCGTGAGCTACAGCTCACTTCATTGGATGCATTCAGTGGAAAATACAGTAGGGAGATTTATATACATAGAGAACATGAAATAATGGGTGTTACCATACACACTGTAACGAGAGTGATCACTTAAGGTGAGCTATTATCAACAGGAAAGTGGGGGGTGAGGGGAAAACCTTTTGTAGTGATCATCAAGGTGGGCCATTTCCAGCAGTTCACAAGAACGTTTGAGGAACAGTGGGGGTTGGTGGGGTGAGGGGGGAATAAATATGGGGAAATAGTTTTACCTTGTGTAATGACCCATCCACTCCCAGTCTCTACTCAAGCCTAAATTAATTGTATCCAGTTTGCAAATTAATTCCAATTCAGCAGTCTTTCGTTGGAGTCTGTTTTTGAAGTTTTTTTGTTGAAGAATTGCAACTTTTAGGTCTGTAATCGAGTGACCAGAGAGATTGAAATGTTCTCTGACTGGTTTTTGAATGTTATAATTCTTGACGTCTGATTTGTGTCCATTTATTCTTTTATGTAGAGACTATCCAGTTTGATCAATGTACATGGCAGAGGGGAAACCACATTTGCTCCAACCCCTCAGACAGAGACAAACACCTACAAGATCTCTATCAAGCATTCTTACAACTACAATACCCACCTGTTGAAATGAAGAAACAGATTGACAGAGCCAGAAGAGTACCTAGAAGTCACCTACTACAGGACAGGCCCAACAAAGAAAAGAACAGAACGCCACTAGCCATCACCTTCAGCCCCCAACTAAAACCTCTCCAACGCATCATCAAGGATCTACAACCTATCCTGAAGGACGACCCATCACTCTCACAGATCTTGGGAGACAGACCTTGCTTACAGACAGCCCCCCAACCTGAAGCAAATACTCACCAGCAACCACACACCACACAACAGAACCACTAACCCAGGAACCTATCCTTGCAACAAACCCCGTTGCCAACCGTGTCCACATATCTATTCAGGGGAAACCATCACAGGGCCTAATCACATCAGCCACACTATCAGAGGCTTGTTCACATGCGCATCTACCAATGTGATATATGCTATCATGTGCCAGCAATGTCCCTGGTGGTATATTTTTATAGGATATATTCAAGAGTTATGGTGTGTTTCTACATCACATTTGTGAAAGAATCAGATGGTTCCAATGACTAGTTTATGGACACTTATCTTGGAAAAACTTTAATGGAACTGCCTGCCCACCACCTAGATTAGACCTTAAAAGACTGGACACAAATGCAAACATATGAAAGCAATTAGTAAATGGGACAAAAAGGAGAAATATAGGGTGTCAAATATAAAGGGAAGGGTAAACACCTTTAAATCCCTCCTGGCCAGAGGAAAAACCCTTTCACCTGTAAAGGGTTAAGAAGCTAGGATAACCTCGCTGGCACCTGACCAAAATGACCAATGAGGAGACAAGGTACTTTGAAAGCTGGAGGGCGGGGAGAAACAAAGGCTCTCTCTGTCTGTGTGTTGCTTTTGCTGGGACCAGAGCAGGAATGTAGGTCAGAACTCCTGTAAAGAGTTAATAAGCAATCTAGTTAGATATGCGTTAGATTCTGTTTTGTTTAAATGGCTGATAAAATAAGTTGTGCTGAATGGAATGTATATTCCTGTTTTTGTGTCTTTTTGTACCTTAAGGTTTGGCCTAGAGGGATTCTCTATGTTTTGAATCTGATTAGCCTGTAAGGTATTTACCATCCTGATTACAGAGATGATTCTTTTACTTTTTCTTCAATTACAATTCTTCTTTTAAGAACCTGATTGCTTTTTCATTGTTCTTAAGATCCAAGGGTTTGAGTCTGTGTTCACCTATGCAAATTGGTGAGGATTTTTATCAAGCCATCCCCAGGAAAGGGGGTGTAGGGTTTGGGAGGATTGGGGGGGAAAGACATTTCCAAGAGGGCTCGTTCCCCGTTATATATTTGTTAGATGGTTGGTGGTGGCAGCAATAAAGTCCAAGGGAAAAAGGTAAAATAGTTTGTACCTTGGGGAAGTTTTAACCTAAGCTGGTAAAAATAAGCTTAGGGGTTTTTTCATGCAGGTCCCCACATCTGTACCCTAGAGTTCAGAGTGGGGAAGGAACCTTGACATAGGGTCACGTGTAAATCCACTTAAATGCATAAGAATAGACGTTTTAAAGAAAGATGGAATTTATGTTTAAAAAGAGGCTATCCTGCCTCATAAAAGCAGATAATTGGCCTTTTATGAATCAATTCGAAGAAGGCCAGTGGATTAGCCTTATCTAATGGCTTGTTAGTAAGCTGTATGAAGAGAGTTGGTGGCCTCAGTCCAGCTTCCAGTACACAAGTGTCTATGTCTTAAAACTACAGTCCAGATTTTCTGAAGTGTGGTCTGCTGAGCATTTCTTATGGTACACCACAGAATGCTAGATGCTGAAATGGGTGTTAGCTTCTCCTTGTTTCCCACAATTAAATATTATTCAGAGAAGCTAAACATACATTATTTCCCTAAAATGATTTTTTTTTAATACATGCAATTGCTGTTTTGGGCACAGGCATGATGCATGAACACAAACAGAAACAATATATAGTGTACTATCAAGAATGAGAGGGAAGAACATCTATGAAATAATTTTTCAATTATATGGGCCACAGTATAAATTGGTTAGAGACTGGCCATATCATCAGAAAGGTCAACTGCTGAACTGGAACAGGGACTCGCCTCTAAACCTTGTCCGCAATTTGAAAACACTCCATTATTGACAACAGAGAAAAGCAACGGGTGTAGCTGAACTAGCGTTAAACATAGTTCAAGTGCAAGGCTTTGCCTACCTTTGGGAACTGAAAAAAGTTGCCCACCAGTGCTATTGCTGGTAAAAATCCCTAGTGTAATGTGGCCAAGCATGGCCAAAGACAAACCATGGTCAACTCTGTTTCAGCAGCACTGGACATAACTTGTCCGCGACTACACTTAGCTAAACAACGTTTAACATGAATTTGGATACACCCATTTCTGACGCCCATTGTAAGCAAGAAGCCATTTCATAGACAAGGTGTTGGATGTGGTCTCTGAAGGATATTGCAGAAGCACATTTCTAGGGCAACATGTGAAAGCTTGCACCGTCATTGGCTATGCTGTAGCAGTTCTGTGAATAGAGAACTTAGATTCATAGGAATGAAGACCAAGGAGCTTTAACAAAACAAGAATTTGATACATAACTGATTTCCAGTTTGAACCAAAGTCCAAACTTCTAAAAAAAAATAGCATACTTTGTATTTCATTAATATAATACCATACACAGTTTAATGGTGTAGCGAAGATGAATTCTTACTGGCAGAGAGTTAAATATACATAAAGTTGTTTTAGGTGAAAGAAAGACATACTTGCATGCTATTAAAATAGTATCTTACAATAAACAGGCATTATTCACAAAAAAATCCATTCACACCTACTAAAAATGACTTCTTCACTTCATCATCATCATAAGAGAGAAACCAAATACATCAATAAAGATCACTATACCACCGCCCTGTCCAAACTATCAAAATATATAAGGTTTGATTTACAATGTTATACACATAAGATGAACCAGCAGTGACCATGAACGCATGTGCACATTTAGCTACTGTACACAAATAGTAATTTACATATTTAACTAGTCATTTGTTGCAAAGCACTGATATTTTTGTTCAGTAATTTTGAAAAAAATCCAAGTCCCTATGTCATGCAAAAAACTGTCATCTTCAGTTCTGACCCAATTTGCACAAGTGACAGGTAATTAATTATTCCTGCAGTTGTCTATAAATAATTATGCCATCCTGAAAATAAGATAGTTATTTAAAAAATATGCATCTAATATGAATGCAACACAGAAGTGTCATATGATGACTGGGTGACTCACGTCTCAAACACCAGCCAACAATCAACTGTTCATAGGACAGCGGCAAAGGACTGAAGACTGGCTCAATAAGTACAAGAAGGAGAGGGATAGTAGGAAGAAAAATAGCACACCTTCCACTTTAAAAGTAGCAAAATTATAGTATAATAGTTGTATTCTGTCTTTACTAAAGACAAAGAATTGTTTTGGAACTCCAAGATGCAGCATCTGTTCAAGAGATTAGGAATAAGATTTCTTCAATTCTATGCCACAAATGCAGGTCAAGTGAAGAAATCTGGACATTATTTTTCATACTGCAGAGGAAGCAGGTTCAGCAGTTCCACTGGGGATAAAGACATATCAAGAATGTAGTAATCAAATACCCATGTGTGAAAAATCTGGTCTCTATAGTCCTAAACTATTCTATATGGGGTGCAATCTAGTGTATAGGTGATAACGCCCCCAAAAGCTTCCTTATATACAGCTGGCACAGTATAAGCAAAAACACTTAGGACTTGTTAGATACTTCTCACAAGCACCAGTTTGTCCGTAACATATGGATGAACAAATTAGGTTACTTATGCCCTTTTATTTCCTTGATTTACAAACAATGCTCTAGCTGGATAATATAAAACAAAATAAGTAGATTTTAATATATTCCAGTTTTTAAGTACAACATAACAAAATACTTAATAAACAAAAACTTGTTTTAATCTTAATTACACATGAGAAATGTATCTTCTCATACTCCAAAATTTACAAAGAAGTGTGTATGTACTTCAGGAAATGTGGGCTTCCACTGTTCTCTACGTCTTCAGACCTCTTGTCACTTGTCTGGCAAACTATGGGGACTACAGATACACAGATTACTAATTCTTATAAAAGCTCACTTTGAACCAAAAGGTTAATCTCAACCAAGTCAAAGACAAATCACAAGTTTCCTTGATTCCAATAAACCTTCAACTGAAGCAAAAAAATTTGTTCTTGACCACAGCCCATGACCCCATTCTAGAACTCCCCCACCCCAAAAAAATGTATGCGGGGAAACCTCCTGGGGAGTTGCAGCACCAGCTCCTGATTTCACCACCTGTAGAGTATTATTGGGTTGCAGACCCCGATTTATCACAACATCTGTTCATAAAAATATAAGGGGCATACGAAATCCCCCAATTTACATTTGCATGTAGAGTACAATCTCATTTGGTATGGACTGTCCAATTTGCTCTCTATACATTTGTTGTACTATCCTTGAAACATACAATACAAATTTGTAAGAAAGGAAAGAAACTAAAGCAGACTGGAACAGCTGTTGTCCTTGTTGAATTAACATGTTAAGGAGTGAGCTATCTACATTCACTTACTTACAATTTCAATAACTGATCTGAAAAATTGGGACCTTTGCTCTTTTTAGGCTTAAACCTAAACTAAATACAGCAAAGAACATCAATATATATAGGCTCTCTAATTTATTTGTTACAAGAAATTCAAAAACATCTGGCAACATATCAGCACTGGGGAGTGATTTAGATGATCATTTGGAAGAAATTCACACCCTATCATACCAAAAACTATCTAAGTCATCTTTATGCAAGGAACTGAGCAGGGAAGAAGTGAAGGGGAGAAACAACCATCCCAACCCAGATCAGGCAGCAGGATTATTGCACAGCTCCTCCACAGCCATTACTTTTAACTATAGACTGGAATAAAGGATGCTATCCTTCATTAAACCCTTTGGGGGAGCTACGCCTAAGTGTGGATCCAGTGTTCCCTCTCTGGCCTGCCTCAGCATACCAGCATATTCAGAGACAGCACACAGACTATTTAATTTGTCTGCAAGTAGTGAAGAGGGTCCCATTAGCAGCCAAACATACCTACCTCTTCTGCATACAGGAGTACAATGGAGGTTCCTTGCACATGCTTTTGTACCAAGGGAGGATTTTATTCTCATGAGCCTCCTCTATATTAGGAAATCTTAGCTCAATTTTTAAAAAGTCAAGTTAGCTGACCTGATGCTGAACATGACTTGTTCTTGTCTACACCAACTGCAAAGTCATGGTCAGCATCACATCAGCTAACCACAGTGATACAAATCACATTTAAGCACATCATCTCTTCACGTAGGCAAGGCCAAAAAGAAAGGGTTGTTTTGTGGTTAGAGGATACTCTGAGACTTGGGTTACCAGATTCTGTTCCCTGCTCTGACAAAAACTTCCTGGGTGACAATGGGGAAGTCACAGAAGACCAAATTTTCTAGGGTGCCTATGAACAACTCTGTACATACCAAACATCCAATTCCCCTCCTCAAATATGTATGTGCACTTTTGGACAGGAAAGAGATAGCATGCCTACATCAGGGCATCTGCAAGGGCACATACCTCTTTTTAAAAATGTGGGCTTCAGCTGCCAGGTCACATAGCTCAGTTTCTTCCTCGTAACATTAAAATAAAGAGGAGATCTGCATATACCGTGTGTGCACATTCCAATACAGGCATGCAAATCCCTATGCATATGTGACTTGCCTATAGGCTTGTACCAGTGAAGTTGTTTACAGTTTGTGTGCGCACATTTGAAAAATCTAGCCCAGCAATATCTGCCTACCTCACAGAAGTGTTCAGACCTAAAAATAATGTGTCAATTGCTTTGAGATCTTTGCATGGTCAGCACTATAAATGCCAAGTATTATTAGAAAATTTCAAATAAGGAGAAGAATCCACTTTCCTTTAATCACAAGTCTTAACGCATAATTAAATACTTTATCAACATATATGCTATTTCTTGAAGGATTTTGTAGGTGTTTCTTACAGTTTGTACTCCTTGGGGAATTCTGCACCAAAAAATTAAAAATTTTGTAAAATTCTGCATATTTTATTTGTCAAAATAACACAATCATGCCAGTTTTAATTATTTTGGTAATTAATTTCAAAATACCTGTCAGCAAGTATGTCTAACAATACAGACAACAAAAAAGGTTCAGGAAATGTTTTTTTTGACAAATTGATTCCTTACTAGGCATATTAATACAGAACTTTGAGTAATTCATTTAAACTGCAATACAGAAACGTATTTCCCACACACCTCAGAACCAATGCAGAGGCTTGGATGAGTGGGGTAATGGAGGAGCTGAAGGAGAGGGAAGTAATTGCTGGGAAGGAGCCTGGACCCTCCTCTCCATGTGGCCCTGCACCCCTCCCTCCCATCCCCATGTGGTTCTGCACTCCCACTCAGCCACCCCTGCTCCCCATATGTCCCCGCACCTCCACCGAGCCCCTGGCTCAATGCTGTCACCCCACTAGCTCCTGTGCCCCCGTCCCAGTCTGTTCCCCCATAGTGCTTTTGAACCCCAGTCTATGTGAGCCCCCAGCAGCCTTGTGTGCCCCGCTCTGTCCGTCTCTCCATATCCTGTTCCTCCTTACCTGGCCCGGCAGGCAGGGTGCTGTGAGGAACACAGCCACTGCCCCCTCCTGTTTCACAGCAGACTGAGCCAGCCCATGAGCAGGCTGCCCTCTGTCCTGGCGCTATAGCAGCCTCTGGTGAGCAAAAGGTATAACTGCAGTGCCTCTCCGGCTGTTTTTTCTATGAGACATGAATTCTGCACATGCGCAGTGGTGCAGAATTCCCCCAGAAATAAGTTTGATTTCATGGTATCAGGCAAAAAACTTTCTTAGCACAGTCTCCATACAGCCAGCCACTTGGGATGGATGACAAATTGCTGCTTCCTCTTCTGATATTTGTGTCACTGCACTCTTTCAGGAGATGAACAAAGAGACTTCACATAATGACAAAAAAAAAAAATCAAAGCACAACAAAACAAGAAGATTACACTTGTTTTTTCTTGATATGTCTAGCCAGCTCACCCACCGTCCTCCCTGTACAATATAAAAGCTGTGTAAATGCAGATATCCTTCCTCATGTCAATTAGTGTTTAATGCAGTGTTACTATCAACAACTTTCATGGACTCTTGCTCATCTCTGAGTAGTACACAAAGTCACATTGAAGCAGATCACTTTATCCCACAGCGGACTATAAACCATATAAATCCTTATCTGTCATGTCTCTAGGTAACATAAGCTGTAATTGCAGCAATATGATGTATTTTACACACACACACAAAAAATTTAGTGAAGACTTTTTACACACACACCTATACAGAATCATTCTTTACCCCTTAAAATGTATAAAAAGTATACATATTTGCAGAGGCTAAACTAACTGCTACAAACAATTTTAGCCTTACTGCATGAGCAGTGTTTCTAAATGGCAACGTCTTTTGAATGTGACAATGCAACTCCATTTACACTTGTAAACTATGCTACTGTATATGCATGGATAGAAAAAATGGAAACAAAACACAATGAATGGATACTATACTAAAGATTTTTTGAGCAAGTCCCACACAGAAGATTACGGATCAAGAAAGTGAGGGGAAGTTAAGAGGTAGCATGTTTGATAGCAGTTATAGGCTATCCTAATTTCTTAAGACAAAAGTTATTTGTTGGCTACCTCATGGGTTTGGTTTTATGCCTGCTTTTAATTATAGGTGTAAGATATTTGGGTGAGAATATCAAATCTTGAATACCATGTAAAGATTGTGTATGCTGCCTACATTGAGGAACAACGCAAGCTTATTCAGAAAAAAAGTTACCAATTTTGATAAATGTGAAATTATATTAGGATGGAAATTCAGTTTTATGTGAACTGTATACGACTGGATTTGAAGACATCAAGTGAAATAGACAATACTTAAGAAATACAACAGTCATGCAGTATTATTCTTACTAGAAAAGGAATATAGAGGTTATTATATGAAAATCCTCAATTCTTCATTAACTTACATCCCATGAAACTCTACTGAAGTCAGTGGAGTAGAAGTTGCTCCACTTAATTTATTTTTCTACAAACACATGATACATCTGTAATCCCCCAAAAGACTTTTATTGTAAGTAAACCATTTGCCCAATCTCAGCCAAAAAGTTAGGATAATGTGATAAAGGGACAGAATAGAAGTGAAAAGTAGTGGTATTATTATTCAAGTCATATTTAAGATAAAGTACTAGTTTTAATTTTGATCACCTTCTCGCATAAAGCGTATTATCACATCCTTTTCAGGATGACATAAGCAAATGTTCATCCTAGAAAAAAAACCTGAGTTTGAAGGGACACTGAGAAGGAAGGTCTTGTGATTAAGACACTGGACTGGGAATTGGCAGATCTGGGTTCAACTACCAGTGCCACCACAGGCTCTCTGTATGATCTTGGGAAAGTCTCTCTACTCAATATCTCAGTTCCCTACTTGTAAAATCAGGATAACACTTCCTTTCTCCCACTCTTTGCCTTGATTGTTTAGTTTGTAAATTCTTTGGGGCAGCAAAATGGGATCTGAATACTGGTTGAGACTTGCAGATGCTACTGTAATACAAATATTTTAAAAATATTTTTAAATCCTTACTTATAAAAACACATTCAATTTTAAAATATTTTCAGATTAATATTCAATTTTTGAACGCTGTTAAAGGTGAGTAAAGTACAACAAACAAACACTGAAATCAGAGAAGTCAGTTGTCTTTTTTTTTTTAAATCAGTTTTCTCTTTCTACTCATGTTCTAGGCACAATGCTGCAATGCCAGTGTGGTTTTATTTTATTTATTTATTTATTTAAATCAAGGGAACTTGTCTAAGGAGCTTAGGTTTTGTAAAATTTGTATTTACACAATCTAAATTTAGTATATAGTAGGGTTTTTAAAATTTTATTGACACCTTACAGTAGGATAGTTAAACATACGCATCAGTGTTTGCAGGATTGATGCCTTCAAGATAGCCTTTAAGTAGAACTCAAGAAAACCTCCACAAGAACTCCTGAATATACTTTAAAGCAGTTTCAAGGTACAGGATGGCCTACTGGAGGTGGTTCTTAGTACACATTTCACTATTCACAATCAGAAAAGTAGCCGAGTTAAATCTTACTAGAGAAGACCGAGTCCAAGGTGATCCATTAGATGTATTTAAACTGAGAATGGAGTTTTAAAAAAATAGAGAAGAATTGGTCAAACTACCAAGAGTTTACAAAAAGAAGGCCACAATCTAAACAATAAGTACTAAAATCTTCTCCCCTGTACAAAATCAGAGGGACCATACTTTCACAGGGGGTTATTATGGTCAAGAATGGGAGGGGGGATTTTACCCCTAGGCAACAGAAAGAACTGCAATTGCTTCCAATCTCTGCCTGCACACTCCTTCCACCCAGGTATAAAATGTGTGATGACACACAGAGGTTAAGGACAGGTGGAAGAAGCACAGCATTGTCTGCTAGAACTAGACAGAGAGTTCCCACTATTCTCCCTGACTGCTGCCCCACAGCTTCCTTTCCACCCCCATCTGGGCTGGTGTGGCTACAGATTTCCCACTCACCCCTTTGGCTGATGAAGTGAGAGATCCCCCTCCTGTTCCAATCTACTTTAACCACAGATTATACAGTTCTACAAGCTATCATTCACACCCCTGAATCTTTCCTAGTTTACCCCCACTCCTCAATTCCCCCTGCACAATAAGATGAAGCCCCAAGAAACACTGCTCTGCAGTGAAAGCCAGGTTTTCTTTATCCTGGCTCTCTCTGGCACTAGGAATGTAGCATGAACTAGAAATTCTGACAGAACCATTTCACTTAAATAATAGTAGACATACAGTAGAATGTGAGCTGCCAATAAAACAATCAAAACCAGCAGTATACATGAGTACAACAGATTTTTTTTTAATTAATTAAAGGAGCAGAGGTAACAATGGTTGCACCCATCTACAAATGCACAGGTTCAACTCAGATCCGGTCAGACCAAATGTCCTTAACTTAACTAACTATTCCTTATGTTCAGTTATGCTCAAACTGAATGACAAATGGGGAGCTCTGGGATGCCCTAAACAAATGCAACCATCTCTACCTGAAATGCAGAATTTAATACAATTATCTTATCTAACCAGCTTTAGTGCTATTACTAATACTACCCTTCATTGTTTTATTACACAGCTTGGTTAAAAACAGATCAATAAGGCATTATGGCCTTTCTGGATTGTAAGCAACCATTGTTGCAGAAACTGGATCTGACAGACCTAGTAAATGATGGCACAACTCTATAATTATTTTCTTAATGCAAGAGAGTTACCTGCTATAGCAAGTATAGCAATGCATGTTATGAATTGGGAGTGTTTGGGCTTCAACTGAGTTATGTATCACCTATCTCGTAAGCCAGGAAAGAACCCTTTAGTCTAGCCTCGGCACTAGAACATTTCTCTCCTTTCAAATTAGCAAATGACACCACATTCCCTTTAATTAAAGGGCACAGGCCTATATTTTTGAATACAACAGAATATTTTTCGGTGTAGTGCGATACTTAATAATCAAGTTCTTTCCTTATGATTTGGACCACATACCTTTTAAAAAATGAACATTTCAAGGTCATACAGCACTGAATGTAGTTGTCAATAATCTACCTGTTTTATTTTCTTTGTCTCTTACATGCCTACTGAAGAGGAAAGAGGGCAATCCTATGGGAGAAAACATAATCTGGTGCCCTATTTTCATTTGTATGAAAAGAATCAGCCCTGAAATTTATGTATACATACCATGCTGAATGTATGAATGCAGAAGAATACATGTAAGATCTGGTGATAAATGTGGGGATTTTTTATGCACTGGCACAACCATGGATCAAAGATGAATTGAAACATGAATAGAAAAGTGTGGAATATTCCTATAGGAATAAATTATGAAGATTTGGGAGGGGGGAGCACGCGGGGTGGTTTTGCAACACAATGCAAACATGCCTATTTCAATTATAAATCTTCCTTGCTTATACACAAAGTTGACCTAAACCAACTAGAAAAGACTGAGTCAAGCACAGACAATATGCTTGCTGCTGCACAAGACACAAAATACAGAAAGCCCTTATCCTGCAGAGAGCTTTTAAATAAGGCTACTGATTCTGCAAAACACACAAATGCTTAACTGTGCGCCTATGGGCTCACTCCCCTTGCTACCAACTCCACATCAGTGGTCCACTGTACCAGTGCAGAGCTCATTTCCTAATTGGGGTCTAATTTCAGGAGCTTCACTCCCCTCCCCAAAACATGTTGGAATTCATGTGTCCCCTGTATCTCAAACTCAGAAGATGCCATTTGGTGCCTGGGTGAGTCTAATCCCCACAGGCTATGGGCCATAGCATGGATTTGTTGGTGGGGAAGGGCAAGGACAACAATTATGAAAACAAGTGCAGGAAGAAAAGGAGTACTTGTGGCACCTTAGAGACTAACACATTTATTAGAGCATAAGCTTTCGTGAGCTACAGCTCCATTTCCAAATGCATCCGATGAAGTGAGCTGTAGCTCACGAAAGCTTATGCTCTAATAAATGTGTTAGTCTCTAAGGTGCCACAAGTACTCCTTTTCTTTTTGCGAATACAGACTAACACGGCTGCTACTCTGAAAAGTGCAGGAAGGAAACACTGTACTCTGTCCAGCTCTGGATGCTGGACAGAAAGTGGGGAGAGGAAGGGAACAAAGTACTGAGGAATCTCTCCCTTGGATATTATGAAAGAAAAGCTGGGGTCTCTCCCAAGGGCGGGAGGGGCAGAGTGGGGTGTCTCCCCCGCGGGGGGCGGGGGAGGGGAATAAGGCGTACTGGGGAGAGGAATGGAGAGCGGGAGACTGTCCCCATGGGGTGGGGGGAGAATAAGGGGAGGAGGTGCCTGGGGGTATCTCTGCCCTCATAGAGATAGGGGACGGGGGGGGTCTCTCCCATAGCGAAGGGAAGCCAGGGTGCACTGGGCACCGGCTCTGCGCCTGGGGAAGGTCTGCAGGGGAGCGGGGTGTGTCGGGTCTAGGTTCGCAGAGGGGGCGGCCGGGACACCGCGCCCAGGTGCCCCCGCGCCCGGCGGGGCTCTCTCACCAGAACAGCAGGTTGGCGCAGACGAAGCCGCCCAGGCTGCGGAGCGGCCTCTCCCAGCTCAGAGCAGCCGCGATGCAGCCGCCCAGCGCCAGCCCGGTCTCCCCCAGCAGCGCGGGCGCGGCCCCGCCTGCCACCTGCTCCGGCTCCTCATCTCCGGCCGCTGTCTCCGGGGCCTGCGGCTGGAGCCTCCCAGCCGCCGCGCTCCGAGCCCCGGGTACCTCCCGACCGCCGCCGCCGCCCGCCTCTGCGCCCTGCTGCTGCCGCGGAGACCCCGCACTCGCCATGTCTCGGCGGCGGTTGCTGGGAGGGGGCGGGGCGGGGGCGAGGGCGCGGCGCTCCGGGGGGAGGCGGGGGTGGGCTCCGCGCGCCCAGCGGCTCCCTCTGCCAGGCCCTGGCTGACGTCACCGCGGGACCGGTAGCCGTTGTCCCCGCAGGGGGGAGGAGCCGGGGCGGGAGGTTTGCGCGAGGCAGGTGCCGTGAGGGGAACACGTCGGGGGGGGAGGGTGAGGAGCGCGCAGCTCAAGCGTTTCGTGCCCGTTGCTGGCAGCAATGCCCCGTCCCCGGGGGCGTCTCTCCGCCTCCGCCCAGGCCAGGGTAACGGTGCCGCCGTCACCAGGGGAGCGACTGAGTCACAAACCTACTTCCTGAAGCCCGCTCCCGCGTGGATCGGGGCGGGGGGGCCGCGCGGAGGCTGCCCCGGTTTGGTTCCGTGGCTTGGGCTGCGAAGCGTGGGCTCCCCTCGGGGCGGGCCCTGAGCCCGGGCGCTGGGCAGATGCGCTGTTAGCGAGGGGACAGACCTACCCAGGGGGAAGGGCAGTCTGGGATTTGAGGCAAGTGTCACCCGTCTGGGGCACCCCGGGGGCACGGCTAGGCCAGACCGTTGGAAGAAGGTCGCGCTGGGTGAGGCTGGTAAGCCCGCCTCACAAAACTGGTTTGTTACCCTGGCAACTTATCCCACCCTCAGCCGCTTCGTAAGGGTGGTGCTGTGCTAACCGCAGTGAGGTCTTGAGAGAGGATTGCAGCAGTTACACCCAGACTGTGGAGGGGGGCCTGGGCCACTCCTGCCCTACCCCATGGGGTGGGCCCTGTGTAGCTTCAGGAGGAGCCAACAGTCAGTGCTGGCTCCGGCTCCTGGGTTGGTCTATGGCTTCTTCACTATAAAAAGGTAAGCTTGCAATAGTTACTAAATTATATATTTGCTAGGGATAGAAATAATTATTTTGTAATACGTGCCTCACCTGCCATCACCGACTGGAATCATTTGCTCTGCACCATCCAGGCTGCTCTGGCAGCTCTAGCGCCTCTTAATGTGCTTTGGCATTCGGCCCAGAAAACCATTGGTATTGGGTACCAACCCGTCACATTGCTGAGGGTAGAGCAGCATGTAGATGGGACAGGAGCCTTTTCTTCTTAGATTCAGCCTGCATTGTTGTTTACTTTGGTGTGGGGGAAATTAGGAGAGGTTGGGCCTTCAGACTGCATTGCACCCACCATGGCCTGGTGAGGGCCAGTGGAAAAGTTGTTAGAGCCTCCTTTCTGGAGAGCCGGATGCAATCCTCTTTGAACGAGGCTTGCATCCACAGCTCAGTGTTGATGGCCCATTAAAGATACTTCATTGTAACAATGGGCCATAGAAGAAACTCATCCCACCCATTTCAGAGTAGCAGCTGTGTTAGTCTTTATCTGCAAAAAGAAAAGGAGTACTTGTGGCACCTTAGAGACTAACAAATGTATTAGCCTCTAAGGTGCCACAAGTACTCCTTTTCTTCATCCCACCCAGTAAGCCTTCCTGTGGTTACCTCAGCAAGAATATGGGTAATGGCTACCCCTCTGAGTCATCAAAGCATGCAAGGACATGTGATATGCTCATGTGAGCCTGGACTCCATCTTGGGTCAGTAACTTTCCACAAACGGAGGCTGTGAGCTTTGTTTGAGACAGCTTGGAAAAGAGGAGACTAAGGGGAGATATGATAGAAGTATATAAAATCGTGAGTGGTGTGGAGAAAGTGAATAAGGAAAAGCTATTTACTTGTTCCCATAATATAAGAACATGGGGCCACCAAATGAAATTAATGGGCAGCAGGTTTAAAACAATTAAAAGGAAGTTCTTCTTCACTCAGTGCACAGTCTATCTGTGGAACTCCTTGCCTGAGGAGGTTGTGAAGGCTAGGGTTATAATAGGGTTTAAAAGAGAACTGGATACATTCATGGAGGTTAAGTCCATTAATGGCTATTAGCCAGGATTGGTAAGGAATGGTGTCCCTAGCCTCTGTTTGTCAGAGGGTGGTGATGGATGGCAGGAGAGAGATCATTACCTTGATCATTACCTGTTAGGTTAACTCCTTCTGGGGCACCTGGCATTGGCCACTGTCGGTAGACAGGATACTGGGCTGGATGGACCTTTGGTCTGACCCAGTATGGCCACTCTTATGTTCTTAAAATTCCATGCACATGGCAGAGGATATAAAAGACCCCTGAGATATCTCCATTTTGCCTCTTTCCTGCCCTGGTTCGCTGAACTGTGGATTTACAACTAAAAGGAGCATTTTGAACTATGGGCTGAGGACCTTCCAATCTTTTTGGAAGGTACCAGGGAGACTTTGTAAGCCAGCAGTCTACTCTATCACTGCTACAAACCTGATTATAAGGACTTTGCAATTATTTGTATGTATATGATCTATTAACCATTATTAACTCTCTTCTTTTATTATTAAACTTTTAGCTTTAGTTACTAAAGGATTGGCATCAGCCAGTTGGGTAAGATTTGGGTTATATATATTTTCTAAGATATAATATATCTTATTGGGTAAGATTTGGGTTATATATTGACCTGGTTATGTGGTTGATCTCTTGAGATTAGAAGAACCCTATGTATGATGAAATTGGTTTTCAGTAACCACTCATCACATAAGCTAGTGTCTGGGTAATGAGACAATGTAATGCCTAAGGAGACTGCATCTTTGACTTCTTGTTAACAAGTGTGCTAAGATGGAAGTTTACTTTTGTTTCTGTCTTGGTATAATCTAATGATAGAAAAACCACCAGTTTGGGGTGAGTCTGTCCTATTTCTCAGCAATTTATCCTGAATTTGGCATCCTCAGCTGTGACCCACTAAGACACAGTGACAACTGGATACATTACTAAAACAGTGCAACTAATATTTGTTGGTATTCATCTTCTAAAAATCAGACCACTTTGAAAACGTGGGTGTTGGTGCTTAACTTTAAGTTAAGGTTTGAAGATTTTTGGCCTACATACAAAAGATACTACATTTCATGTACATTGCAAAAAAAACCCCACAGATGTTAGAAACAGAGGACATACAGAATTAAATGATTTATTGTTAATTATTGTTATTAATTATTGTTCTTAAACAATACACCCTATACTGACTTTTCCCCATACTACTCTCCATGCATCGGCAAGACTACAGAAACTGATATTATGGAAAGGACCTTGCCAGTTTCTGCCAAGAGAATATTGACATATTACAATTTGACCTTCCCCCTCACCTCAGCTTGCTTCTCTTCCTCTCCTTCAAATCTTTTTCTCTCCTGTCACAGACGCATACGTTTTTCATCTACTTTCCTTTCTCTTACCCTTCCACTTGCCTCAGTGATGCCATTTCATCTCCTGATGTCCCTCTCACTCACTTATCCCCTTCCTTGCACTCCTCCTTAAATTCTCTTCCTGGTTATTTCCCTTCACAATATTAGCATGCTTTAACCTCTATCATCTTTTTAAAAAAAAAAAAAAAAAAAAAAAAAAAATCCTTGACCTCACTTGTCTCTCCAATTATGGCTCCCAATTTGCCTTCATCTTTGCATGTATTGTCTATGATTACATTGTGAATTTCCTCTCCAGTTCCATTCAGTCTTGCTTCCACCCCTTGCACTCCACTGAAACCACTTCTCACCAAAGCTTTTAATGGCCTACTCTGAGCCAGAGCTCAGAACCAGTACTCCATCCCTGTCCTCCTTGACATGTCATTCACCTTTGACATTATCAACCAAGTGTGATGGGTTGTCATGCCTGGGGTGCAGCCTGGGAGCCGTGGGAACCGCTGTGCCCCTCTAATCATCGAGATGGGCTGGTCCTGTTCACACTGCTTTGCTGGTGCCCTCCGGGCCCTGTTATCACCCAACATGACAGCAGGAGGTGCCACACACCCAAACTAGGTCCCTGAATGCTTTACCTATGTCAGTCAAAGACAGGCAGGAGACAAGAGCCAATTTCCCAGCTCCTCCCACCTTGCACCCTTGCTGGAGTATAAACCCCAGAATTACTGTTTTATACTGCACAGGGATCTGTACAAATTAAGCTCATTAATATGTTCACTTTCCTCTCAATGTGGGAAAGGTATGCACAAGTGGCTTGTGTTAGCCAAGCTGAGATTTTTCCCCAGACACTTCGCTCAAAGGCAACCTGGTTTAGATAAAGCATAAAACAAGTTTATTAGTGACAGAAAGATAGTTTTTAAGTGATTATAAGTGATATCAAACAGATTATCTTGTAAATAAAACCACAGACTAAGCCTAACATACTAGATAGATTGGATATAAATTAGCAGTTTTTCACCCTGACTGATGATACAAGGCATGACGGTTGCCCCCTTTACGATGCCACCTGATGTGCTGAGAGACCACTGAGCCCGCCTATTCTGCCAGCATGGGCCCCCTTTAACCTGTCTTGCTGAGCCAGGCTCTTAAGCCTCTTCTAGTGCACACAGGCAGGACCACACCCTGCTGCAGAAAGACACAGACACTGAGATCAGCTCTGGGAAGACTCATCTTAAGGGACTTGCCCACATCCCTTGGAGTGCAGACCCAAAGGTATATTGTGAAATCTGCCCCCTCCCTCAATGTGGAGGAGGGTATGCATAGCCTCTTCCTCTCCCTCCCCCCCCCATTATGATTTGCACAGCTGGGTTTCAGAATAAACAAAAAACAAGTTTTAATAACTAGAAAGAGTAGGTTTTAAGTGAGTGTAAGAGATTATTAAGCAAATAAAGGTATCAGATTACTAAGCAAATAAAACAAAACATGCAAACTAAGCTTAATTCACTGAAGAAACAGGTAATTTCTCACCCTAAGTATTGTCACAGGTAGATTACAGAAAGTCTTGAAAGGCAGCTTCACTGACTTGCAGCTTGAGACTTCAGGTATTTCCACTTACAGACTGGACGCCCTCCCAGCCTGGGTTCAACCCTTCTCCCGTCAATTCAGTTCTTGCTTCCAGATGTTTTTCAATGTCTCCTTCAGTGGGGAGGCTGAGGAGAACCCTGATGATGTCACTCCCCTGCCTTATATACCTTTTGTATAGGGTAGGAACCCTTTGTCTTCCAGTGGAAAAACACTAGCATTCCAAGGGATGGATCCAGTACCAGGTGACCCAGACCCATGTCTCTGCAGGGCTGTGGCAGCCATTACTTTTATGTTGTCTGGAGTGTCCACAAGAATACTACAGTCTTTCACAGTCCATTGTCTTTGTTAATAGGCCATCAGCCCTTTCTGGCTTTTCCATTATTGTATCTGAAGGACTAGTTGTGGGTGACATCCAATGTAGCATATTTGAAATACAGATACATGGTCATATTTCTAACTTCAGATACAGAAACGATAGAGGCATACAAATTGGATAATCACATTCAGTAAATCATAACCTTTTCAATGATAGCTTACATGAGCCATCTTGCATAAAGTTTATCCCAGTTATGTCATATCCATATCATAAGCATATTTTCATAAAGAATTTGGAGTGTAACGTCACACAAGCAGTCCATCGAGTTTCCATACATAGGCTAGAAATCCCTTTAGCCTGGGACCAGCACTTCCGCCAGTTCAGTCTTTGTTCCTCTGCTATTTCCAGGAGTTTCCTAGTCTGGGGAGTGAGGCCCCTAGATGCTTCATACCCCACCTTATATAGCTTTACCATGTGGTGGGAACCCTTTGTTCCAAGCTAAGTTCCCAGTCTAGGTTGTGGGGAAAAATACAGATACCAAAATGGAGTTTAGTGTCATGTGGTCTGGTCAGATGCCCTTGCTAAGTAATATCCGCCATTACTTACAAGCTGGCTGAAACGTTTACAGGAAGGTTAAACTCTTCCATTGTCTTTGCTAATGGGCCATCAGCATTGTTTAGCTTCTTCATTTTTGTACCTGAAAGGCTAGCTGCGGGTGTTCCCAGAGTAAACACATTAGGAATATTGACTAGGTATCTGTATTTCAAACTTCAAATACAAAAATGATACAAAAGGGGTGGGCAAACTTTTTGGTCTGAGGGCCACATCTGGGTAAGGAAATTGTATGGTGGGCCATGAATGTTCATGAAATTAAGGTTTGGGGTGTTGGAGGGGGTGAGGGCTCCGGGAGGGGGTGTGGGCTCTGTGGTGGGTCCAGAAATGAGGAGTTCTTATGCGGGAAGTGGCTCTGGGCTGGGGCAGGGGGCTGGGGTGCAACATGGGGGGGAGGGGTGTGAGGGCTCTAGCTGAGTGTGTGTGGGCTATGGGGTGGGGCTGGGGATGAGGGTTTGGGGTGCAGGAGAGTGCTCTGGGCTGGGACCAAGGGGTTCGGAGGGCAGGAGGGGGATCAGGGCTGGGGTAGGGGGTTGAGGTGTGGGAGGGGTTCAGAGGTGCAGGTTCTGGGGGGTGCTTACCTCAAGCAGCTCCCAGAAGCAGTGGCATGTCCCCCCAGGGGCAGCACTTGGGGAGGGGGCAATATATGGAGCCCCTTGTCTGCCCCTACGTGTAGGAGCTGGAGGGGAGACATGCTGCTGCTTCCAGGAGCCATGCAGATCCACGGTATGCGCAGAGTGGGGCAAGCCCCCGACCCTGCTCCCCAACTGGAGCACCAGAGCAGGGCAAGTCCCAGACCCTGGTCCCTGGTGGGAGCTCAAGAGCCAGATTAAAATGTCTGAAGGGCCGGATGTGGTGCCTGGGCCATAGTTTGCCCACCCCTGTGATGATACATGCATACAACTAGAATAATCATATTCAGCAAATCATAACTTTTCCATAGACACTTGACAAGACATATTTTGTACAAATATATCATAATTGTGTCATAATTATATCATAATCATACAACTATGAAGAATATGGGATGCAGTGTCACACCATAGTATTCTTAAAATCAGGACCTCTTTTGGCTTCCTTTACTGTCCTCTCTTGGGTTTCCTCCTAGCTTCTTTAATTGTTCCTTGAGCATGTCCATTACAGGATCCTCTTCATACCACTTCCAACTTTCTATGCTGGTTCCACAGAACTCTGCCCTTGGTCTCCTTCTGGATATCTCATCCACAAATAAAAATTCAACATTGATCTCTGTACTGACTACTCAAAGATTTACCTCTCTACTACAGATCTGTCTGCTTCTGTCCAAATCAAACTGGGCCTGTTTCTCCCTGCCTGCCACTCAGGCCTGTAACCCTTCGATTCATACCCCTCTTTAGGCCCCCACATATAGGCTATGTGCATGTTTTGCTGATTCTTTCTGCATAACATCTTTAAGATATGGCCTTTTTTATCCATCCACACAGTTAAAACTCTCATCTTGCATCTTGGTTACTGTAACATCCTTTTCTCTGGCATTGACTAATACGTTCTTGCCCTGATCATACACATTCAGAATGCTGCTACATAAGATCATTTCCCCAGCCTGTTGCTGTGACCATATCACCCCTCTCTTTTCATCCCTCCATTGGCTCCCCTTTCTTTATTGCATCAAACAGAAATTGCTTGTCTTCACTTTTAAAGCCCTTTGCAGGGCTTTTGCAATGATGCCTGTCTCCATCACCCACTTGTTACATTTTCAAACAAAATTTTTTCTGTTTTCTCCCATGCTATCCCTTTCACTTGGGAAGAGCTCCCCATAAAACATTCAAAGCATTACCTTCCTTCAGATCCCTTGTTTGCCATGATACCAACAAAAAACAAAACAAAAAACCTTGTCAGTGGTTAGGTTATTGGTACATTGATATCACTTCTTGTTATATTGACCAATATTGCCTTATTGTTTTCTTGTGCTCCTCTGTCAGTCTGTATTCATCTGTTTTCTCTTGTGTCAGATTGCTCTTTAGGGCAGGGACTAGCCTTTTGATTTGTGTTTTGTTCAGCGCCTAGCACAATGGGATCCTAGTCCATGACTAGGACTCCTAAGCTCTATGATAATACAATATATAAACAGTAATAATATAAAGAAAAGGAGTACCCGTGGCACTTTAGAGACTAACAAATTAGTCTCTAAGGTGCCACGGGTACTCCTTTTCTTTTTGCGAATACAGACTAACACGGCTGCTACTCTGAAACCAGTAATAATATAGCGATTGATCTGCTTCATTGTCTAAAAGTCAGGTAGAGTTGGACCTTGCAAAGGGAATTAAATCCAATAGTAAAAGGTTCTATAGCCATATAAATAAGAAGAAAACTAAGAAAGAAGAAGTGGAGCCGCTAAACACTGAGGATGGAGTGGAGGTTAAGGATAATCTAGGCATGGCCCAATATCTAAACAAATACTTTGCCTCAGCCTTTAATAAGGCTAAAGAGGATCTTAGGGATAATGGTAGCATGACAAATGGGAAGGAGGATATGGTGGTAGCATGACAAATGGGAAGGAGGATATGGAGGTAGATATTACCATATCTGAGGTAGAAGTGAAACTCAAACAGCTTAATCGACTAAATCGGGGGGCCCAGATAATCTTCATCCAAGAATATTAAAGGAATTGGCACCTGAAATTGTAAGCCCATTAGCAAAAATTTTTAATGAATCTGTAAACTCAGGAGTTGTACCGTATGATTGGAGAATTGCTAACATAGTTCCTATTTTTAAGAAAGGAAAAAAAGTGATCCAGGTAACTACAGGCCTGTTAGTTTGACATCTGTAGTATGCAAGGTCCTGGAAAAAATTTTGAAGGAGAAAATAGTTAAGGACATTGAAGTCAATGGTAAATGGGACAAAATACAACATGGTTTTACAAAAGATAAATCGTGCCAAATCAACCTGATCTCCTTTTTTGAGAAAATAACTGATTTTTTTAGACAAAGGAAACGCAGTGGATTTAATTTACCTAGCATAATGACAGGTTTCAGAGTAGCAGCCGTGTTAGTCTGTATTCGCAAAAAGAAAAGGAGTACTTGTGGCACCTTAGAGACTAGTGAGCTTTAGCTCACGAAAGCTTATGCTCAAATAAATTTGTTAGTCTCTAAGGTGCCACAAGTACTCCTTTTCTTTTTAATTTACCTAGATTTCAGTAAGGCCTTTGATACCGTGCCACATGGGGAATTATTAGTTAAATTGGAAAAGATGGGGATCAATATGAACATCAAAAGGTGGATAAGGAATTGGTTAAAGGGGAGACTACAATGGGTCCTACTGAAAGGCGAACTGTCAGGCTGGAGGAAGGTTACTAGTGAAGTTCCTCAGGGATCAGTTTTGGGACCAATCTTATTTGATCTTCTTATTACTGACCTCGGCACAAAAAGTGGGAGTGTGCTAATAGTTTGCAGATGATACAAAGCTGGGAGGTATTGCCAATTCAGAGAAGGATCGGGATATTATACAGGAGGATCTGGATGGCCTTGTAAACTGGAGTAATAGTAATAGGATAAAATTTAATAGTGAGAGGTATAAGGTTATGCATTTAGGGATTAATAACAAGAATTTTAGTTATAAGCTGGGGACCCATCAATTAGAAGTAATGGAAGAGGAGAAGGACCTTGGAATATTGGTTGATCATAGGATGACTAGGAGCTGCCAATGTGATAGGGCTGTGAAAAAAGCTAATGCGGTTTTGGGATGCATCAGGAGAGGTATTTCCAGTAGGGATAAGGAGGTTTTAGTACCATTACACAAGGCACTGGTGAGACCTCACCTGGAATACTGTGTGCAGTTCTGGTCTCCCATGTTTAAAAAGGATGAATTCAAACTGGAACAGGTACAGAGAAGGGCTACTAGGATGATCCGAGGAATGGAAAACTTGTCTTATGAAAGGAGACTCAAGGAGCTTGGCTTGTTTAGCCTAACTAAAAGAAGGTTATGGGGAGATATGATTGCTCTCTATAAATATATCAGAGGGATAAATACCGGAGAGGGAGAGGAATTATATCAGCTCAGCACCAATGTGGACACAAGAACAAATGGGTATAAACTGACCACCAGGAAGTTTAGACTTGAAATTAGACGAAGGTTTCTAAGCATCAGAGGAGTGAAGTTCTGGAATAGCCTTCCAAGGGAAGCAGTGGGGGCAAAAGACCTATCTGGCTTCAAGATTAAACTCGATAAGTTTATGGAGGAGATGGTATGATGGGATAACATGATTTTGGTAATTAATTGATCTTTAAATATTCATGGTAAATAGGCCTAATGGCCTGTGATGGGATGTTAGATGGGGTGGGATCTGAGTTACTACAGAAAATTCTTTCCTGGGTATCTGGCTGGTGAATCTTGCCCATATGCTCAGGGTTTAGCTGATCGCCATATTTGGGGTCGGGAAGGAATTTTCCTCCAGGGCAGATTGGAAGAGGCCCTGGAGGTTTTTCGCCTTCCTCTGTAGCATGGGGCACGGGTCACGAGGGAGGATTCTCTGCTCCTTGAAGTCTTTAAACCATGATTTGAGGACTTCAATAGCTCAGACATAGGTGAGGTTTTTCATAGGAGTGGGTGGGTGAGATTCTAAGGCCTGCATTGTGCAGGAGGTCGGACTAGATGATCAGAATGGTCCCTTCTGACCTTAGTATCTATGAATCTATTGTTATAAACAACAAATAGCACACTGAGGCAATCATTCCCAAAATTTTATCAAGGGCCTAATCCTACAAGGTGATTATCACACTAAACACCTCACAGGACTAGGTCCTGTGACTCGGGGTGTTACCTGTATGATGTTAGGCTCTTTGTGAGTGGCCCAGATGGGAGCCACAAGAGCAAAGCATTGTAAGGCATTGCAGGTCGTGGGAGAGATAGCCCCTCACTAAGTCTGGATTGCAACCGGGAAGGTCATATGCAGATATGTAGTAAAAAATACAAGGCTGCACCTCAGGCCCCTCTAGACTTGGCTGGTCTCAGTTTACTCACCAAGCTGCCATTATCTGGACACTCTTCGCATCAATGGCAGAGAACTAAGGGCGTCATATCGGGGGAGGCTGTTTGTTTTCACAGACAACAATGCAGCGATATTTTATCTCAGTGAAGAGAGAAAACCAGGAAATGGTTCCCTTGTGGGAATTTTGCAAAACACATTCAATCACCCTTGAGACCTCTTACCTGCCAGGGACATAAAACGAGCTATCAGACCATCTGAGCAGGTCATTTTTGAGTCATCATGAGTGTCTCTCTGCCTGGATGTAGCTAAATGCATTTTCCAATGGGGAGGAGCGGGAGGGAGACTCTCCGGGTATATCTATTTGCAAACATGTCCAAAAGAAAATTTCATCAATTCTTCTCCCTGCAAGGCTACAGTCCAGGCTCCATCAATGGTGCCTTCCTATTATCCTTTGGACAAAAAAGCTTTACTGCACTTTTCCCTCTATCCCACTCTTCACAGAGTGCTATTAAAGATCAAGTGGGATCACACCCAGGATATATTAATAGCGCCAATGTGGCCCCGCCAACATTGGTTCTCCACTCTATTGGACCTGTCAGTGGTAACTCCAATCTCACTCCAGTTGCATCAGCTTTGATCTCCCAAGACCAAGGTTGGCTGCTCCACGTGAACCTGTAGACCCTTCATTTAATGGCCTGGAAGCTCCATGGCTAAATTCTAGGGAGCAGGCTTGCTCAGAGCAAGTTTTCCATGTTTTACTAAATAGTCGAAAGACTTCAAACAGCGTTGCCTACTTGTCAAAATGGAGGCGATTCTCTGTCTGGGCTTGTCAAACTGGAGTCTTGCTGATGCCTTGATTCAAAATGTACTAGACTATATTGCACCTGAAGTAGTAAGGTTTAGCATGTGCAATCACTCGAAGAAGAAAAAATTATTACTAGCCTATCGTTAACGGCTGTTCTTCAAGATGCGTTGCACATGTCCATTCCACAACCCACCCTCCTACCGTTTACATTGGAGTTATCCAGAAGGAAGGAACTGAGACGGCTCAGGATCAGCTGCCTGGCAGCAGAGTGCATCTCAGCTGTCCTGATGGTTACCACCAAAGGAAAAAATTTCCAGTGACCATGCACAAGGTGCATACACCAAGAGTGGAATGAACACGTACAACGCATCTAAGAACAATAGTTATGAAAGGTTAGTAACTGTTTTGTGCACACTCATGCATTCTGTTATCCCAGAATAAGTATCAAAGAACAGGTGGAAAATAACGGAGCAGGGAAATTCACAGAGAATCAGTTCCCAGTCAGTCTCAGATAAAACCTCGTTCACTCTGCAGAAACATTTCACCTTGAGAAGATGCACTCTGGTGTCTCTACCAACCATTCTCGTCCTTCTTATTTTCAAAGTAAAATTGAAATTGTTGGGCCTGCTAACATTTTTCCATTCCTAAAATTCCATATGTTCATAAATTTGTATTAGAGAGACAAGGTGGGTGAGGTAATATTTTGTTGTTTGACCAATTTTTGTTGGTGAGAGAGACAAGCTTTCGAGCCACACAGAGCTCTTTTTCAGGTCTGGGAAGGGTATTCCCAGTGTCACAGAAAAATGCAACGTGGATCAGTTTGTTTAGCATAAGTAGTTAGCACATGTTGTAAGGGACCACTCGAGGTAGGGTGGCCGGTTAACTGCAGAGATGTTAACGGACCATTCTTGAATATGTGTTAACTACTTATGCTAAATAATCTGATCCACGTTGCATTTTGCTGGAAGAAGAGCTCTGGGTATGTCTACGCAGCAATGTAAACATATCCCCCTTGTGTCTACACACCAGTTGTGTTATCCTAGGGATCAAATCTAACATTCCAGGACCCTAAAGGGCTGGAGGATCTGAGCCCATGTTAAGCTGGCACCTAGGGTCAGAGCCCTATTGCTTTCCTGTGTGCCTGTGACCCCAGCTTGTCTCTGGTCTTGGAAGTGCTCCGGATGTATCCCAGAGTTCCTTGGGGCAACTTCCTTAGTCCTCTCTATGCCAACAATCTGTGATGCAGTCTATTGCACTCTATTGCAAATGGAAGCTACACTTCCCTTTGCAAATGGCAGCAGCTCAGATCAGAATTAACCCATTGTCCTCTGACCAGTGATTTGCAAGCACACTATCAGAAAGCTTGCAGGGTTTTCAGTGGAGACAGATCAGAAGAAGCTTTTTGCAAAGAGCTGCTTCCTGGTCACAAGAGCACAGCTAGATTTTAACGCATGCTGCCTGGGCAACCCTGCACATGTAGCCCCAGGGAGGATGGGGGCGGGACGACAGAGAGCAGAATGGGAGCCAAGCAGCTGACCTGCAGGAAGGGGGAGCAGCAAAGTTCCCAGCTCAGCATGGTTAGGGGAGGGATGACCTCCCCACAATACCTCAGGCACTCCCTCCCCCCCCACAGGGCATGTGCTGTCAGGGCAGCGAGTGGGAGCCAACCCAAAAACTTTGCTGCAACTTCCCATAGTGGTGGCTCTGGCTCTTCCTCACTCCTGTACAGAGCTTCCCCAGATCAGGGAGCAAAGCTAAGAGGGAGGCAGCTCCCAGATGCTAGGGTGTTGGGGGTCATCTCTCCACTAGCCAAGCTGTGCTGGGAGCTCTGCTGCTCCCATTCCCTGCAGGACAACCGCTTGGTCCCATTCTGCTCTCTGTCCCTTGCTCCTGCCCCTCCCTCTCCCCCCCCACCTTCCCTAGGGCTGCGTGTGCAGGGGTACCCAGGCAATGTGCAACATGAGGGCAATGAGTGGTAGCCCAAAACTTCCCCACAGCTTCCTGAAGAATCCTGTATCCCTGCCTCCAAGCATGCGGCAGAGGCAGGGATAAGAGATCCCTGGGGTGCTGGAGCACACTGTACCCCAAGCCTGGGGATGCACTTCGTTGCTCTGGAGCCAGCAGCAGCCAGGCTGGGGTGTATATTTTTCCTTTGAAACCTACATTTTATGTCAAACTTCAAAACAAACAGACAAAAATAATTAAAAATAAACAACCATACAAAACCACCTTCATTGCACGCCCCAAAAACTCAAAGGACAGTGGAAAGACCAAAAAGTAGTACTCTGCACTGATAGTGATTGAAGCCCACCATGAATTGTGGAAATCGTCCGTGAGCTGGAGGTATGGTAATATGAAAATAAGAATCTTGGATGTCGAGGGCTGAAAAACAGTCCCCCTTGTCCAGCACTGAGATGATAATGGCCAGTGTGACCATTTTGAATCTGTGAATCACAAATTTGTTGAGCTTCCGAACATAGGCGCCGACTCATGGGTGCTCTGGGGCTGGAGCACCCACGGGGAAAAATTAGTGAGTGCTCTGCACCCACCAGCAGCCAAGCTCTCCACTCCGCCCCCCCGCCCCAGCTCACCTTCGCTTCCTCCCCTGAGCATGCCATGTCCCTGCTTCTCCTCCCAGCACTTGTCGCCACAAAACAGCTGTTTTGTGGTGTAACAAGATGTGGCAGGGAGTGGGGAGGAGTGGGAATGTGGCGCGCTCAGGGGAGGAGGCTGGGCTGGGGCGGGGATTTGGGGAAGGAGTCCAATAGGGGCAGGGAGGGGGCGGAGTTGGGGCGGGGACTTTGGTGAAAGGGTTGGAATGGAGGCGGGACAGGAGTGGGAGCACGTGGGGCAGAGTTGAGTCGGGGCTGGGGCAGGGGGGTGTGAGCACCCACCAGCGCCAGGAGAAGTTGGTGCTTGTGCTTCCGAAGTTCGAAGATGGGTCTCCATCCACCGTTTTTCTTTTTGGTGAGAAAATAATGGGAGTAAAAGCCCTTCCCTTTGTATTGAGTTGGAACTTGTTCCACGGCACTCAATTATAGAAGATGGTTCACTCCCTGTTGTAAAAAGTGCTCATGAGAGGGGTCCCTGAAGAGCGACAGGGAAGGGAATAGGGTAGGGGGAAGGGAGAGGAAAAGGATGGCGTAATCCAATTTTATAATCTCCAGTCCCGTTGGTCCATTGCTGTTGCTGCCCAGGCATGGTAGAATGGGCGCAGGCAGTGACCATAAGGTTGAGTAGGAGTATCTAACAGTGCTGTATTTGGGGGAGATCGTTCATGCCCTCGACCAAGATTTCAAAACTGGGGTTTGCTGGTAGATGGTTGCGAAGATGAGGACTGAGTTTGGGGAGCCCTATGTCTTTGTGAGCGTTGCTTATTTTTGTTCTGGTCAAAGTGCCATTGTTGTGGGCGATGGAAAGAGGTGTCTGTGTCCTTTTGGCATGGTTGATACCGACATCATTTGTCTGGTGGCGTATATATGCCTAAAGTGCATAGAGTGGCCCGAGTGGCCTTCATTGAGTGAAGAACATTGTCAGTTTTTGTGGAGAAAAGTTTCTCCTGATCAAAAGGTAGATCCTCCACCTTGAGTTGGAGCTCTTTTGGAATCCCGGACGACTGCAACCACAAAGCCCATACATTATGACAGCTGTGTCCATTGTTCTCGCAGCAGCGTCCACTACATCCTTTGAGGACCATAGGGCTGTATGGGCAATTAGTTTCCCCTCCGTCATGATAGCATTGAGTTGGGGGCATTTTTCTTACAGTAAGACCTAAGGACTTCTTGCAGCTTACTGTAGTTATCGAAATTGTACTTGGCTAGAAGAGCGGAGTAATTGGCTACGTGAATTGGAGTGTACCTGTTGAGTATACCTTTCTACCAAGAAGGTCTAAATGTTTGTGTTCTTTGTCTTGTGGCGTGGACTGGAATTGAGGTTGTTTACTGCATTGATTGGCGGCTTCCACAACTAGGGAATTGGGTTGTGGATGAGAGAAGAGAAAGTCCATCCCCTTAGCTGGGACGAAGTACTTTCTGTCATCTCATTTGTTGGTAGATGGTAGGCGTCTGCCAGATATTCTCTGCTGGTTCCATTAGAGCAGCGTTGATTGGTAGAGAGATTTTGAAGGTAGTGGATGTCTGTAAGATATGCAGTAGCTTGTGCTGGTTTTCTTGCACCTCTTTTAAAAGTTCCTGAAATTGTTTCAGGTCATCCACTGTGCTTGGAGATGGTGGAATGACTGCCTTGGCAGGGGAGGATGATGAGCTGTGGTCCAGAGAAGTGTCTCCATGTTCCGAACCTTCCTCCTCGTCTTCTCCCATGTCCCCCTGTGTTTCTGATGTCTCCCTGTTTGGAGAAGGTGGAGAACGAATTTCCCTTTTGGTCTGGGGTCGAGGGCCTAGTGTATTGAGCCCTATACACCGCCCAGGGACACTGCATGGGGAAGGGCATCAGTGGGCACATCCACGGTTGTTAGTACCATTGCTACATCTCACAAGATTGGCAAGATTTGGTCCTAGCAGCTTCCCATGGTGGTCTTCGTCCCGTGGGTGAAGAGTGGTGGGAAGAGAAATGGCTCCCCTATACTTCCTCCTCTTCATCACTGGAGATGGGCTGGGGAGGAGAAGAAGCAGATAACTATTCAGTTATTTGGCCCGGAGATCCCTCAGTATCGAGCAAGGGTGATTGCGGCACTGAGGTGATCGCTATATCCTCGTGTTGTAGAAACTGCTGTGGCATCACTTGTTTCTGTGACAGTGGTGCCGCTGGTGTAGATGCAGGTTGTGCCTTTGTTGAGATGGTCTGTGCCTTTTTCGGTTTGTCTCTCGGTGCCGATGACTGGATCATCAGTGGGGGTGGCATTATCTGTTCTAACGATCTCAGTGCCGACTCCCGCACTGGGGTGATTGGTGCCGTGGAGGAGAAGCATCTCGATTTTGTTCCGGGGCGGCGGGGCTCGGCAGAGGTCTGCAGAGGGACAGTACCGGAGGTGCCCATAGCCTCAAAGGTGCTCACTCTACTTGAGCTCAGCACCGAGGAGCGCAACCTTGTTGGGGACCTCTTTTTTTTTCTCCGAGTCTCCCTATTTGGGGAGGTCGTGGCTCGCTTCCTGAATGATTTGGAAGACTGAGCACTCCCATTAGCAGAGGTTTTGTTTGGGGAACCATCTGCTGGTGTGGATTTTGGTCCCTAGGCTGAAGGGACTTCTCCATTAAAATCATCTTGAGGCAGAGATCTCTGTCATGCCTTGCCCTGGCTTTAAGATTACTGCAGTGGGCACATGTTTGGGGGAGACCCACATCCCTCAGAAAATGGACACATGATGGGTGGTTGTCTGACACAGGCATTGCCTCATGGCAAGAGTCACATCATTTAAACCTGGGCGAGCTGGGCATTGTGTCTGTTAAAGTTTCCCAACAGGGAAAGGGTGGAAAAAATATCTAACTTTAAAAAAAATGTTATTAAAGAACACTAGATAACTAGTTAATTAAACAAAATTTACTAAACTACAACTAATCTAACTTTTTCTATAGAAAGAAAAAATGAAGAGGCAACACTGCCACTGAGATCCATCTGCAGCTGAGAATGGTTGAGAAGGAACTTAAGGGTTGGGTTGTGCATGTACTACATGAGGCACAAACAGCACTGCAAGACGACTTCTGCGCTTGTGCAACCCGACTGAACACTGCTTTGGAAAATCTCCGATCTGCGGCGCAGGGACGCACCAACACCTAAAGTGGAGCACTCACAGGTACACACATCTTGAAGGACCATCGTTGCTGCACGAGGTGAGTAACTTCTTCTTTGTCAAACTTCAATATGCTCAGGGTTTAGCTGATTGCCATATTTGGGATCAGGAAGGAATTTTCCTCCAGGGCAGATTGGAGAGGCCCTGGAGGTTTTTCGCCTTCCTCTTTAGTATGGGGCATGGTTGACTTGAGGGAGGCTTCTCTGCTCCTTGAAGTCTTTAAACCATGATTTGAGGACTTCAATAGCTCAGACATAGGTGAGGTTTTTCATAGGAGTGGGTGGGTGAGATTCTGTGGCCTGCGCTGTGCAGGAGGTCGGACTAGATGATCAGAATGGTCCCTTCTGACCTTAGTATCTATGAAAACAGAGAAAAATAAATAAATAAAACCCAACCATACAAACCCACCTACTTTGCACACCTCATTTTAATAATTACAGATTGTCAAGTTTCATTTTAACAGTTTGAGAGTCTTTTAGGCTGATGTCCTAATTATCCTCAGAACAGGTGCACAGGGGCATTTTCTTGCCAATGTGACTGTCTAGTAGTGGAGAGCCCAATTCTCAGATTAGATGAAAGTTCAGTATAAAGCCTTCTCAAACTGCAGTCATTATACTGAGACAGCCACCAAAGAAGCTAATTATGTGGTCTATGTACTCATGTGCTCCTTATGCACACCTGAGTCCCATCAATTGCGCTGTCACAGGAAACAGGGTTGGCAGTAGAGTTTGCCACAGTGCAACATGTTTGTAGGGTTAGAGTGTTGACACTCGGCGGGGGGACACTAGGCACTCTGGGATAGGATAACTTTAACTCAGGTGTGTACACTGCAGTGTGGATGCCAGAGCCCTAGGTTCTTCAAGGAGTGTCCCTATGGATGCTCTATGTTAAGTGAATCTGTGCGCCAGCACTTGAATTGGAGATTTTTAGTAGCAATGCCTAGTTGGGTCATACGTGCTCTGTCCCTGTCTTGTGCTGCCTCATGTGGTTACATAGTGTGGTGTGACGAACCCCCTCGCCTCCTTTCCTTCTCTACCACCTTCAGCTTGAGACAGAACACTTGGCAGCGCCTTTGAGCTTATCTTTAATCTAGTGTTAACTTTAGAGTACCAGTTAGAACCCAGTTACTTCATAATTTATTACCCTATCTCTTCCCCGTTTATTTTTTTCTTTAAAAAATTCTTATCTTAGCTGTTTAAGTTCAGTTATTAGTTTACCCCTTAGTATAGTTGTAGTGAGGTGGAGTGGTCTTGCTCGGGACTTGAGAGCGAGGGACCACTATCATCCCCCTGGTGGGCGGAGCCAAACCTGCACCGGCTCCCTCACTGGAAGTACTGGGCAGGGCAGAAGGTATAAAGGGAGGGCCCTGCAGCTCAGTTGAATGGGAGCTAGGAAAGGAGACATATCTCCAGCCTGCTGCAGGACTCCGGAGCTGAACTTGTGCTGTACAACACCCGGCCCCCCAGAAGAGACCAACCCTGGAGAGGAGTTGACAGGAGTACCATCCACAGTATACCCTGAGGAGACAGAGGATTCTTGGACTATGGAACCCCCCGCCCAGACTGTGGTAGGAAATAGCCCAGGGAAACCAGACTTTAGTCCTGTTTTGTTGCCGGAGAACAGGTCAGCGTGTTTCAATAGGTTCCCCACTGGCCCAATGATGGAACCCTCCACCATGTCCGTTAATCAACTTTTCTCAAAAAGGGTCATGTAACTTTTGAGATACTGTGCTTCCATAAGTTAACATATCTGTTTTTTCAACCCAACTTTCTGGGGTTTGTTATATTCACAATGTCTTTGACAGCTCACTCTTATGAGAGTCACCACAGTCTGGTGCACAGAGCACTGGACTGGGAGTCAGGAGAACCTATTTCCCACTCTACTGCTGACCCACTCTGTGACCTTGGGCAAGTCGCTTCACCTTTCTGTGTCCACTTACCCTCCCACTCTTAGTTTGTCTTGTCTATTGAGATTGTAAACAGTAGAGAGCAGGGACTGTCTTTTACTGTATGTTTGTAGGTTTCATAGTAGCAGCCGTGTTAGTCTGTATTCGCAAAAAGAAAAGGAGTACTTGTGGCACCTTAGAGACTAACAAATTTATTGGAGCATAAGCTTTCGTGAGCTACAGCTCACTTCATCGGATGCATTTGTACTTTGCCTAGCACTAGGGGGCCCTAGTCTCAGCTGGTCTTCTAAACACTACCTCAAAACAAATAATTATTTGACATATATGGGGTCAATTTTGCTGGAATTCTTTTTCATTCCTCAAAAGGCTTGGCTTATCTGTTCTGCTTTTTTGACTTTGTGTCCCAGTCCTACTTGCAAAAATATTTTTTTAAATAAGGTAGCTCTTGTTTCTATCTACATTGTGATATACTTATTTTTGTAAACTGAAAATAGATTTTAACTACACACTAACATTTATTTTAAAATAAATCCAGTAAAACTCTTATCCTGCAAAGAATCACGCATGTGCTTAACTTTAAGAATGTGAGTAGTCTCCTGGAGCTCATAGGACAATATGCATGCTTAAAGTGAAGCATTTAAGTCCTCGCAGGATTGGGGCCTAAAGTAATAGACTATACCATTAAAGAGTATTAGCTGAAAATTCTATAACTTCAGCTGCACAAGGGGGAAATAAGTATATTTCAAAATTATGTATTACACCACAGTGGGTAAAATTCTTAGGGGCTGTCCATGAATTATATAACCCATTAGGCAGAGGGTGGGTTTTTAATTTTGCATGTTTGTTTCAGTATTACACTGTCTTGGGGTTGGAGGTGGGGTCAGCTTAAAAAAAAATCACATAAGATGTGTTAAGTGATTTATGGACAGTCCCTTAGGAGCACTCAATTCTCACTGATTTTATAAATGCAACTTGAGAGCAGGAGGCACACAGCTGAGTTTATGCCATCTGAGGATTCCTGTGTGCAAGGCAAAACCCCACCTGCCACTTCAAAGAAGTTTTTGTATCAGTGACTGGGATATGGGTGGTCATACCTAATAATTGAACAGAAGTCAGAGGTCCAATGCCAGAGCAAAGCATCAGAGCCAAAGCTAGGGCTCGGAACCAGTTTACTTGGAATAAGGCAAGGCTGGGAACAGACAGACACTATTGCAACAGGCAAATGCTTTGAGGAACTAGTGAAGTGCTTCTGCTGACCCTTCCAATCAATCAGATGCTGGAGCCAATTAGTCAGCTTGCTGCAGGCCAGCTGTGATCATTAGTTTGCCTGAAGACTAACTCTTCTGTAAGTCTTGGTTCCTTGAGAGCTGGAGTGGCACAAAAGGGAATTTGGTTTATGGTAAGACTTGGCCCAATATATTTACTTTAGTTAGCCACTAAGATTAAATTCTCTTCCTCACATTTTTGAGGCTTTCTGTCACAGTTGTGTATGAAGGGACAGTTCTTACGTTTTGAGCTAAATATTTACATTTTTTTCATTCTGTACCTTCAAAAAAAAAAAAAACTCCTACTCCAATCTATTTCTATTTGAAGGGGCCTGACTGATTTTCAGATGAGATATCTCTATTTCTTTCATATGTTGGCAGTTATGCTTTATTCTTCAGATTGGTAACTGGACAGGACTCAAAAATGTAAATATTTAGCTGAAAACATAAGAACTGTCCCTTTCGAACTACTTATTTAGGTGTAATGATTGTATAAAATCATTTTAACCACTTTTGCACACTTCTCCACCCAGAATTGAGTACACTGCCTACACAGAGCTCCCGAACCATGGAACAGAAAGATAAGTCCTGGTGATTAAATGCAGGACTCCTCTGTTGTAATGTCACTTAAGTGGAAATAAGTAATTTTTATTTGCAGGGGCCAGGAAACATGATTCTTTTATTAGCAGCTGTTGTGAAGTGTGATCACTTCAAAAAGAGTTATAATTTGAAATATTCAAACTCCAAAATACAATATTTTCCTTAGAACTTGGAATGTGTTGCAATGGTGTAGTATGTGTTGACAAAAGATATAAATATTGACTGATGCTGCCATAGTGTTTAGACATTGTTAAAATTTCTGGGCCTGTTTCTCTACTCCATTACATGCCATTAAAACTCTTTTGATGTTAAGATATAACATTGGAGTAATTAGGGTTGGAAGGATTAGATTTTTATTGGTAAATGTCAGTAAACATCAATTTTACTGTACACACACAATAATGAAACAATATTTCCATCAATAATAACAGCAATTTACAATTAGGCAAAGTAAGAAAAAATGCTGTTTTGAGAATTTAGTACAGTTGATTTAAGACTATTAACTTTTTATATTTTGATGTCTGATGCTGACAGTTTGTATTTTAATGGTTATAAAGCTTTAACTTCTTTAATCTCAACATTTAATGTAATTAAATAATTGTTTGACTCCTAGCCCCCATATTTTTCCACAACTTTGAACATTTAAATAGATAAAAATAGAAAAAAATGCTTAAATTGTTAAGAATGTTGCTGAAGAATCTTGTCCTGGCTGCTCAGTGTATCTGTTCTGGGAGCTGTGTTGTTATTAGCACTAGCAGAGAATGCAGCCTGCTAATTCAGCAGACCTCAATGTTACTCATAAAGAAAGGCCACAGGCATGGTTCAGTGACAAAGGCACTGATTTTCTATTGCCTGGCACATTGTGGAGTTATTTACACTTGCATAAAATGTGGCTATTCTGTTCTGAGGGTTTTTACCCTCACTTTGCGTAGATGTAAATGATGATCCAAAGTGCAAGCCAATGAAGAACTGGGTCCAATCTACATTAAAGAAACTTGCACTGATGTGATTATGTTGATGTTGATGTAGATGTGCTGCACTGCTGTGAAGCAAGGCTTACGCCATTGAGGCTTACCTGTGAGTAGCACATCTAAATTAGTGGATTGTACTGGTGTTACTAGATCAGTATAGTAACGCAGGTCTAAATTTCTCTTGTGCAGACAGGACTCCAGGCCTGTATTTCTGATCAAACACTTGTTGCTTTCTGGATGAAGTGATTCCTTCTGTCTAGTTTGTATATTAATTTAAGTTTCTAAAGAGTTTCCTTAGAAATGAAAGGCATTATATCAGTTAAATATAATAATTATATTATTATTAATTATATTTTATATATATAATATATTATTATATTATATATATAATTATATTATAATTATCTGTTTCATAAAGTTTAAATGACTTGCCTTGTCTGATATATTTGAGTCATGAGGCAAAAGGGAAACATGCTCATTAGATTAGGCTTGAAGTCCATTACTATCTCCAGGCTGGGGCCAGGTTTTAGAGGATTTGGATTTGAGCAGTCTTATAAGACTTTGACACAGTCATGTCATCAGTACAGCTACCTTTTCCTTCTTACATCATTCAGCCTAAGAGATTCATTGGCTTTTTGAATGTGTTTTACACAACAGGTCCCCAGACAGATTCTAATAGTATCTATGTCCCATGGAGTCAGGGAACTTCCTTCTCTGGCTATACTGCACAAAATGTACCCAATGGCAGGGAGAAATCTGTATTCTTGTCTTTCTCAAAGAACATTGACAGGGTCACTATATGCAAATGGCCTTTATGTTTATATTGTATAAATGGTAAATTGCATGTAAATGGCAGAGTTCTTACAAAGGCACAGGGTAGTTTGAATTGTATGAATCCTTATACTTGAAGCAAGATGTAGTGAGATACTTCTATTATGCAAAACTATAGAAATTTTTTACAGTAGGAGTTACAGGATTGTAATTGACTAGAAAATACTAGATGTCCTTATGGCCACTAGATGGAGCTACTTTAGCAGTATTATGATTAGCTTATTGTGTACTGGGTACGATACAACATTTTGATTTTAGGGATAATCTTAAAAAGGACTCACAAGTATAGTATTAGTCTTCTCTTCACTGGGGTTAGCTGCAGGTATTTTAAATTGAAGTAAGGCTTTTTCCTTAGGTGCTATTTTAAACTCCTAACTCGAGTACTCTGGAGTCATGCATTCATATTCCATTGTGAACTGTACATGTTGTCCCATGAAAATTTTATTGTTGGTGTTGATTTCAAGGAAGGATGATCCAATGGATAGAGCACTAGCATGTGCTGTGGGAGACCTGGGTACCTACTCTGCCACAAACATCCTAGATGACCCTGGGCAAGTCACTTAGGGCCAGATTTTTAAAGGCATTTAGCTACCTGGTGGGATTTTTCAGAACGATCTAGGTTACCTAATACCCCTTTATTTCAATGGGTGTTAGGCATGTAGGTACTTTTGAAAATCCCACTTGGTATAATCTGGCACAGATCTTCAAAAGCATTTAAGTTCCTAACTTCCATTGATTTCAGTGGGAGTTCAGTACCTAAATACTTTTGAGGATCTGAGCCTCTGGGTCTTAGTTCCCCATCCTGTAAACAGAGCTAATACCACTCCCCTTCCTCACAAAGGAGTTCTCAGGATAAATATATTAAAAACTGTGAGGCGCTCAGTGATGCGGGTTATATAAATACCTAGAATATCAGAAACTGTAGTGTTATGAAAAGGCTGTGATTTTTAACCCTACATGTATTGTTGAACTTTATATCAGACAGACCTGTAATCTGGCATGTTAATATATTGGCTGTATTTGCTTCTCATCCTGAGTTTATTCCTTTCTTTTCTAAACAAGAAAGAGCCCAATCTGGGGTGTGTGTGTCAGGGGAATATGACTTTCCGACATGTTTTATATTTAGGGAAATGCCAGATATTGGTTCTTCAGGGAAAGATCAAGCCTACTTAATAAGAACAAAAAAAATTCACTTTTACTCAATTATATCTTTTTTTACATTTAGTGTCAAGGAAAATCTCATTCAACAGGAAATGGCTAAATGTGCCAGTGCATGGATGTCCTCTTTGTTATTTTACCATAAGAGTTCTCTTTTGCTCCCATTACTATTGTCATGCTTTTTGGAGTGGCTCATGACTGAGTGCCTACCTCAGGCCAGACTGTCAAAAAGTAGGACACAAACCCCAAACTGGTTGCATGTTCTATAATTAGATTTCACTAACCCAATAACAAATGTGAACTCCAAAAGCAAAAACAGTCTTACCCTGTAGTCACAGACAGTGCCCTTGGGCATTCCAGTTTATCTTTCCACCCAGGCAAGCTGGACTGTGTGATAGATGATCACTTTACACCAAAAAAAGACAGGTTTCAGAGTAGCAGCCGTGTTAGTCTGTATTCGCAAAAAGAAAAGGAGTACTTGTGGCACCTTAGAGACTAACAAATTTATTAGAGCATAAGCTTTCGTGAGCATGCATCCGATGAAGTGAGCTGTAGCTCACGAAAGCTTATGCTCTAATAAATTTGTTAGTCTCTAAGGTGCCACAAGTACTCCTTTTCTTTTTGCAAAAAAAGATATTTACCTTTTCCGTAACTGGTTTTCTTCGAGATGTGTTGCTCACGTCCATTTCACAATAGATGTGCGTGCTTGCTACATGCACTGGTGCCGGAAGTTTTTCCCCTAGAAGTACCCATAGGGGAGCACCCCTAGCGACCCCTGTAGTGGCACCGCGATGGTGTGGGATAAGCAGCACTGCGCGCTCCCCCTATCCTCAATTCCTTCTTGTCAGACAACTCCGACGGAGGGGAAGGAGGTCGGGATGTGGAATGGACATGAGCAACATATCTCAAAGAACACCAGTTACGGAAAAGATAACTGTCTTTTCTTTTTCGAGTGATTGCTCATGTGCATTCCACAATAGGTGATTCCAAGCTATATCTGTTGGAGGTGGGTATGAGTTCACAGATGCTCGGGACGGAGTACAGCCCTGCCGAACCTGGCGTCCTCCCTGGTTTCGGAGACGATCGCATAATACGAGGTGAACGTGTGAACTGAAGACCATGTGTCAGCCTTACAAATTTCCTGGATGGGGACATAGGCCAAAAATGCAGCCGACAAGGTTTGCGCTCTAGTCGAGTGCGCCCTCACAGTCGGCGGCGGGGGGACTCCTGCCAGGTCATAACAGGAACGAGTACACTAGGTGATCCAGTTGGAGAGCCTTTGAGTGGAGATCAGCTGACCTCTCACGCATTCGGCCGATGAACAGCTGTGAGAACTTCATGAATGGCTTTATATGTTCTAGGTAAAAAGTCAGAGCCCGTCTCCCATCCAGCATGTGGAGGCGGTGCTCCTCACTGGATGCATGGGGCTTGGGAAAGAGCACCGGCAGGTAGGTAGAGACCACCTTGGGGAGGAACGAAGGGTGTGGTTGGAGCTGGACCTTATCCTTATGGAACACTGTGTACGGGGGCTCAGAGGTCAGGGCCCTGAGCTTCAAGACCCTTTTCATCTAGCTGATGTGATCGCCACAAGGAAGGCTACCTTCCATGAGAGGTGCGAGCAGAGCATGTAGCTAGTGGTTCAAATGGGGAACCCATCAACCTGGTAAGCACCAAGTTCAGGTCCGACTGGGGGCCTAACATACGGGAAGAGACTATCCAAACCCTTAAGGAATCGGCCAGTCATAGCATGGGAGAACACCATGTGCCCCTGCACTGGCGGGTGGAAGGCTGATATGGCCACCAAGTCCACCTTGACGGATGAGGGTGTTAGACCTTGGGCTCTATGGTGAGGGAGGTAGTCTAAAATTAGCTGAATTGGAGCAGCCACAGGCGAAACACCCTGATCATAGAATCATAGAATATCAGGGTTGGAAGGGACCCCAGAAGGTCATCTAGTCCAACCCCCTGCTCAAAGCAGGACCAAGTCCCAGTTAAATCATCCTAGCCAGGGCTTTGTCAAGCCTGACCTTAAAAACCTCTAAGGAAGGAGATTCTACCACCTCCCTAGGTAACGCATTCCAGTGTTTCACCACCCTCTTAGTGAAAAAGTTTTTCCTAATATCCAATCTAAACCTCCCCCATTGCAACTTGAGACCATTACTCCTCGTTCTGTCATCTGCTACCATTGAGAACAGTCTAGAGCCATCCTCTTTGAAACCCCCTTTCAGGTAGTTGAAAGCAGCTATCAAATCCCCCCTCATTCTTCTCTTCTGCAGACTAAACAATCCCAGCTCCCTCAGCCTCTCCTCATAAGTCATGTGCTCTAGACCCCTAATCATTTTTGTTGCCCTTCGCTGTACTCTTTCCAATTTATCCACATCCTTCTTGTAGTGTGGGGCCCAAAACTGGACACAGTACTCCAGATGAGGCCTCACCAGTGTCGAATAGAGGGGAACGATCACGTCCCTCGATCTGCTCGCTATGCCCCTACTTATACATCCCAAAATGCCATTGGCCTTCTTGGCAACAAGGGCACACTGCTGACTCATATCCAGCTTCTCGTCCACTGTCACCCCTAGGTCCTTTTCCGCAGAACTGCTGCCGAGCCATTCGGTCCCTAGTCTGTAGCGGTGCATTGGATTCTTCCATCCTAAGTGCAGGACCCTGCACTTATCCTTATTGAACCTCATTAGATTTCTTTTGGCCCAATCTTCCAATTTGTCTAGGTCCTTCTGTATCCTATCCCTCCCCTCCAGCGTATCTACCACTCCTCCCAGTTTAGTATCATCCGCAAATTTGCTGAGAGTGCAATCCACACCATCCTCCAGATCATTTATGAAGATATTGAACAAAACGGGCCCCAGGACCGACCCCTGGGGCACTCCACTTGACACCGGCTGCCAACTAGACATGGAGCCATTGATCACTACCCGTTGAGCCCGACAATCTAGCCAGCTTTCTACCCACCTTATAGTGCATTCATCCAGCCCATACTTCCTTAACTTGCTGACAAGAATGCTGTGGGAGACCGTGTCAAAAGCTTTGCTAAAGTCAAGAAACAATACATCCACTGCTTTCCCTTCATCCACAGAACCAGTAATCTCATCATAAAAGGCGATTAGATTAGTCAGGCATGACCTTCCCTTGGTGAATCCATGCTGACTGTTCCTGATCACTTTCCTCTCCTCTAAGTGCTTCAGGATTGATTCTTTGAGGACCTGCTCCATGATTTTTCCAGGGACTGAGGTGAGGCTGACCGGCCTGTAGTTCCCAGGATCCTCCTTCTTCCCTTTTTTAAAGATGGGCACTACATTAGCCTTTTTCCAGTCATCCGGGACTTCCCCCGTTCGCCACGAGTTTTCAAAGATAATGGCCAAGGGCTCTGCAATCACAGCCGCCAATTCCCTCAGCACTCTCGGATGCAATTCGTCCGGCCCCATGGACTTGTGCACGTCCAGCTTTTCTAAATAGTCCCTAACCACCTCTATCTCTACAGAGGGCTGGCCATCTCTTCCCCATTTTGTGATGCCCAGCACAGCAGTCTGGGAGCTGACCTTGTTAGTGAAAACAGAGGCAAAAAAAGCATTGAGTACATTAGCTTTTTCCACATCCTCTGTCACTAGCTTGCCTCCCTCATTCAGTAAGGGGCCCACACTTTCCTTGGCTTTCTTCTTGTTGCCAACATACCTGAAGAAACCCTTCTTGTTACTCTTGACATCTCTTGCTAGCTGCAGCTCCAGGTGCGATTTGGCCCTCCTGATATCTTTCCTACATGCCCGAGCAATATTTTTATACTCTTCCCTGGTCATATGTCCAACCTTCCACTTCTTGTAAGCTTCTTTTTATGTTTAAGATCCGCTAGGATTTCACCATTAAGCCAAGCTGGTCGCCTGCCATATTTACTATTCTTTCGACTCATCGGGATGGTTTGTCCCTGTAACCTCAACAGGGATTCCTTGAAATACAGCCAGCTCTCCTGGACTCCCTTCCCTTTCATGTTAGTCCCCCAGGGGATCCTGGCCATCTGTTCCCTGAGGGAGTCAAAGTCTGCTTTCCTGAAGTCCAGGGTCCGTATCCTGCTGCTTACCTTTCTTCCCTGCGTCAGGATCCTGAACTCAACCAACTCATGGTCACTGCCTCCCAGATTCCCATCCACTTTTGCTTCCCCCACTAATTCTACCCGGTTTGTGAGCAGCAGGTCAAGAAAAGCGCTCCCCCTAGTTGGCTCCCCTAGCACTTGCACCAGGAAATTGTCCCCTACGCTTTCCAAAAACTTCCTGGATTGTCTATGCACCGCTGTATTGCTCTCCCAGCAGATATCAGGAAAATTAAAGTCACCCATGAGAATCAGGGCATGCGATCTAGTAGCTTCCGTGAGTTGCCGGAAGAAAGCCTCATCCACCTCATCCCCCTGGTCCGGTGGTCTATAGCAGACTCCCACCATGACATCACTCTTGTTGCACACACTTCTAAACTTAATCCAGAGACACTCAGGTTTTTCCACAGTTTCGTACCGGAGCTCTGAGCAGTCATACTGCTCCCTTACATACAGTGCTACTCCCCCACCTTTTCTGCCCTGCCTGTCCTTCCTGAACAGTTTATAACCATCCATGACTGTACTCCAGTCATGTGAGTTATCCCACCAAGTCTCTGTTATTCCAATCACGTCATAATTCCTTGACATCACCAGGACCTCCAGTTCTCCCTGCTTGTTTCCAAGGCTTTGTGCATTTGTATATAAGCACTTGAGATAACCTGTTGATCGCCCCTCATTCCCAGTATGAGGCAGGAGCCCTCCCCTCACAGACATTCCTGCCTGTGCTTCCTCCCGGTATCCCGCTTTCCCACTTACCTCAGGGCTTTGGTCTCCTTCCCCCGGTGAACCTAGTTTAAAGCCCTCCTCACTAGGTTAGCCAGCCTGCTGGCAAAGATGTTCTTCCCTCTCTTCGTAAGATGGAGCCCGTCTCTGCCCAGCACTCCTCCTTCATGGAACACCATCCCATGGTCAAAGAATCCAAAGCCTTCTCTCCGACACCACCTGCGTAGCCATTCGTTGACCTCCACGATTCGACGGTCCCTACCCAGGCCTTTTCCTTCCACGGGGAGGATGGACGAGAACACCACTTGCGCCTCCAACTCCTTTATCCTTCTTCCCAGAGCCACGTAGTCCGCAGTGATCCGCTCAAGGTCATTCTTGGCAGTATCAGTGGTGCCCACGTGGAGAAGCAGGAAGGGGTAGCGATCCGAGGGCTTGATGAGTCTCGGCAGTCTCTCCGTCACATCACGAATCTTAGCCCCTGGCAAGCAGCAGACTTCTCGGTTTTCCCGGTCAGGGCGGCAGATAGATGACTCAGTCCCCCGGAGGAGAGAGTCCCCGACCACCACCACCCGCCTTCTCCTCTTGGGAGTGGTGGTCGTGGAACCCCCAACCTCAGGACATCGCATCTCATGCCTCCCAACCAGCGGAGTCTCCTTCTGCTTTCTCCCCCCAGACATATCATCTGGTCCACTCTCCGCATTGGTACCTGTGGAGAGAACATGAAAGCGGTTAGTTACCTGTGTCTGTGTTACTGGAACCCGGACATTCCGCTTACCTCTTCTGGAGGTCACATGTTGCCAAGCTTCTTCACTGGCCTCTTGGCTCCTCTGTGCAACCTGCTCTATATCTTTAGAGCTTTGTGCCCCTAGAAGGCTATCCTGAGTTTGGTCCAGAAAATCCTCAGTCTCTCGTATACAACGCAGGGTCGTTACCTGTTGCTCCAGACCTTCAATCTTCTCTTCCAATATGGAGACCAGCTTGCACTTTGTACAGACAAAGTCGCTTCTGTCCTGTGGAAGAAAGACAAACATGGCACATCCAGTGCAGGTCACAACAGCTGAACCCCCCCCTTCCATATCACCTACCTACTATGAGCTTCCTCAGAGACGTTGGCAAGATGTAAGCCTCACTGGGCTCACTCCAGGCGAACTCCCAGGCAAACTCCTGCTGTGAGCTGCTCTGCTGTCCCCGCTGCTCCGCTGCCGCTCAACTGGTTCGCGAGGCTCTGGCTATTTTTAAACAGCCAGGCTTCCCTGACGCAAACACACAGACACCCTAATGCCCGCCCCCTGCAGGCTAGCAGCCAATCAGACACTCACTCAGGCTCCCTCCCAGCAAACACACGCTCGGATACTTCCTCAGCAAGCAAACACACACACTCGGATACTTACCAGTCCCAGGCAAACTCCTGCTGTGAGCTGCTCTGCTGTCCCCGCTGCTCCGCTGGTTCGCTGCCGCTCAGCTGGTTCGCGAGGCTCTGGCTATTTTTAAACAGCCAGGCTTCCCTGACGCAAACACACAGACACCCTAATGCCCGCCCCCTGCAGGCTAGCAGCCAATCAGACACTCAACTGCCCACCGGGAAAACGGAGACCACTTTGCCAGGTAGGCCCTCCTCTGCTTTCCAGGAGGACGTGCTGAACCTGTTCCGAGCAAGCCCTCTCCTCCTGGCCTAACCATTGAGCAGCCATTCCGTGAGGTGGAGTGCCACTAGGTTTGGATGAAGGAGGCAGACCTGGTCCTGGGATAGCAGGTCTGGGCAGGGTGGCAGCAGCCATGGTGGGGCGACTGCCAGGCTCATGAGAGTCCCGTTCTAGTGTTGCCTGGGCCATGCAGGGGCAATCAGGAGGACCCGGGCCCTGTCCGTATGTCGATGCCCATACCGCGAAGGGCTACGGTAGCCTCTCAGAGACAAGGACCTCTGGTGCCTCCGGTCCCTTGAGGTGAAGCGGTGCCTGGAACCCCTGCCAGTCGGTACCCAGCCAGACAACCTGGTGGGGGTCGACGGACTGGCGTGAACTGCGCATGGGGCAGTTGCTGAGCGGGGAATGGCGTCAGAAATCTTCCCTAGACCGTGAATGGTACTGTCCAGGTGGCGACCGGTATCTAACGGCTTGCCTCTGGACCGGGAGCCAACAGTGGTGGTGTCCTTGGTACCAGCAGAGACGTAACATCCCGGGCCGCTTGCAGTGTGTGGAGGGCACCCAGACGTCCAGGGAGGTCAGCTCAGAGTGGGCCGGGCTACTCCGCTCAACTTGAGTTGGAGGCTGGGAGGCCGATGGGGACCGAGAACTGCCCAATGTGGGTCTAGTCTCTTCCCTGGTCTTACTCCGGTGTCTCGGCAGAGAAGACCTCTTAGCCTTTTTGGAGTGTCCCATGGATGGGGAGTGGTGCCGGCTGGTGGAAGACACCGAAGGGTCGATGCGCACCGACGCCACGGTGCTCGGTGCTGACTTGGAGTGGCACAACGGTGTCGGGGTCAAGGCTGACTCCATCAAAATGGCTGGGAGCCAAATGTCCCACTCCTTCTTGGTCCGATGCTTGAAGGATCTGTAAATCTTGCAGCGATCGCTGAAATGGGTTTCCCCGAGACAGCGTAAACAGTCCGTGTGCCCATCACTCACGGGCATTGGCCACTTGCAAGTGTTGCATGACTTAAAGTCTGGGGCCCGGGGCATGCCCCGACCCGGGTGCTCTAAACTAACTCTAAACTAAATTACTTTTAACAACAGGTACTACTAATGAACTGAGTGCAAGAGGGAAGCTGCCACCAAGCTGGAGCAGAGCAGTTCTGCTGCACCTTCACTGGCAGCAAGAAGGAACTGAGGGTGGGGGGAGTGTGCAGCGCCCCTTATACCACACGATAGCGGTGCCATTCCAGGATTTGCTAGGGGCGCTCCCCTACAGGTACTGCTAGGGGAAAAACTTCCAGCACCAGTGCATGTGGCAAGCACGCACACCTATTGTAGAATGCACATGAGCAATCACCCGAAGAAGAACCACAATAATATTCAGGTTACTCCCAGTCCCAAAGGACCAGTCACTTTTACCCTCAGTAATTTTTACTGATCTCAAACAAAAGACAACACCTGTAGCCAATCCTATAATAAACTAACTAAATATTTATTAACTAAGAAGAGAAACGAGGTATTTACAAGGTTAAAACATGAAACGCACACACACAACTGAGTTAGTCTTAGAAGCTTCTATTGTCTTTTTAACTCTATAATAAGAAGCTCTATTTGTCTTTTAGGGCTAACCCTGCCAAACAACATGGAGGTTTCTTGTTTTTGTTTAGGAATATTTGCCCCTGAAAGTCCAGACAGCATAAAAAGACCTAATTTCTCATTGTCATGGATTTTTATCCCCTTCTCCCTGAAGTCCAAACTGATAGAACAAGTCTCGTTGTCTGACTTCTCTTCATATAACTGAACTGGGGAGGGCAGTCAACAAAATCTTTGTCCTTTTGATGGCACACAATGGCTCATTTGGTTTCAAAGGCCCTCTCATCTGCAGTATCAGCCCTTTACATTAATTAATTCTTCTATGCTTCTATTCTTGTTTGGTGAGGTACACAGTTATAGAGGTTTACAATGCAAATACTGAATATAACTATATGCCATGCTATATAGATAGTATAAGTAGGATTGATACATGCAGCATCATACAAGCATTTAATAAAGTCTAAACACATTTTTGTAACACTAATATCTGTTTTAACTATACCAACCCACAGGTAAGCCAGACTGGTTTCCAGTTATGCATTTGTCATTGTTCAGTGGGGCTCTGGGCCTTGGCATGAGCTGGCACTTTTTTTTTTTTCTTTATTTTTTAACAGCCCTCTGTTATCGGTATTTGCTGTATTTGGCTCAGCTTAGCTTTGCCTTTTTTTAAAAAAAAAAAAAAAACTTATGGGCTATACCTCTGTTCTCTTGTATATTACAAAAGTGCTAATCAATTATCTAAAGTTCTCCAGAATGGATTCTGTCTGTCCTGGATTATGAAAAGTAAAAATGGATAATGTATACAGAAGAAAAATGAACATATTCAGGAATAGTTTGTAGTTCTTGTAGTAATATTGTGAATGTATATATCTTTCATCCGAGGATCTCATACTCTTTACAGACATTCATGCATTAAGCCTCACAACATCTCTGAACCATTTTTTTGAGACTCCCGCCCACATAAACTATATATGGAATGACCGTCTGGATTGCCTTTTTCCTCCTGTTATTGTCTCATTCTCCCTTGGCTCTAGCCTCTTTCAACTTCACATAGCTGCACTGTGCCTGCTCCCCATGGTTCCTTTTTTCTCCCTTTTGAAGTCCAGATGCAGATCCTTGTTTATGGCTGAGGAGCCCCTATGCAGTTCACAAGTGAGGAGTATGGTGCAAAGGTGGCTTATGTAGTCCTCTGATTCTGAAAATTCTCTGTTATAACTCAGGGCAGTTCTGAATTAAAACAGCCATGTATGCCTAAAATTCTATACGGTGGATGTCAATAGCAACAGTGTAAACCACCTATACAGAGATGAGACCAAACACAATCCCTGTCTGGGCAGAAGTTTGAATCCAGAGCTGAACTTTACTCTTTGTCCCCCATCTCTGCAATGTACTGAACCAAAATCCTGGTGCTCTCAAAAGATTTGGGTCTTATCTTTGCTGCAAAGGCCTATCTCTAATTATGTGGAATCTTTGGGTCTTTGAAATACCACCACTGAAATAAAGGGGGCTGTGTATTGTCAGAATGGCTTGATAAACATAAAGAGGTATGTTCTGGTGTATATAAATTCCTCTTCATTGTTCAGCTGAGTTCTTCTTTGAGTGGCTCTGCATATTCCCACTTACCATTGCAACCTAAATGGGGAACCTTTTTCAGTCAGTCTGTTAGAAGGTGGTGCACATGCACTCCATCCCTCCCCTCAGTGTTTATAAATGTTCTGAGGGTGAGGCTATATAAGGAGGCATTGTGCCCTCTACCACTTCAGTTCTTCCAACCGCAAGCGCCAGATGAAAGTGAACCACTCTGATCCTTCAGATCTGGGGTTTTCTCCTTCCTTAAGTGCCTTTTTAGGATGGTCTGTTATTAGTTTTAGTGTCAGTATAAGTTAGTGTGTTAATAGTTTGTGTTATTTAAGTTAGATTTTAGTTTGGTTCCATGGATAATGGACAAGAAGAAACTGAGCTTCAAGATGTGTGAGTCCTGTCCAGTGGTCTTCATGATGATGGATGACCACATGATGTTTCTAAAGTTCCTTGGGAAAGGTCACTCTCTTTTGGGGTGGTCCATCTACCAGATCTTCACACTCAACACATGTAAGAAAGGGAGATAGGTTGCAGGTGCTCCTACTTGAGGAAGCTCTTGCTGTTACACTTTCTTGGTAATGGGAGATCTTGAGATCTGAAGGCTAAGAGACCTATATTGGCTCTGACTGCATTGTCAGGTAAGGGTAAAGTGCCAAAGAAGTTCCAGGGATCTGTGTCTTTATTGGTTCTGATGGATGTTCCTTCATTCAGGTTCCAGTTCATCAAATCGTCCTATTAAGGCTGCTAAAGTGTAGGAGGCAACATCTTTCCACACCGCAAATAAGGACCCTATGCCAAGACCATCAGTTTCAATTGTGCCGGTTTCTAAGAAGATAACCAGGAAGATTGCCACTGTTGGCAATGCCAGATCCCATGGGTCAGATTTAACAGATGCTTCTGATTTGGATCAGTCTTCCACGGTTCTGATTCTGAGACTCAAGTCAGTTCCACTTTCTACTTTATGATCCCATTTAAGTCTCGGTCCAGATCCAGTGATGCCTAAGTTTGTAAGTTCAGCACTGTTGTTTTACAAATCCCGGTGGCGATGTCATATCTGAAGAGGACTATGACGGTAGTAGCAGATCTGATGTGACATCTGATTGTTCTTCAGTTCCCAGTGAGAAATTGTTGGGGGATAGAAGGAGAAAGAATTGGATGGTTAGATCCAAGGCCTAAATCCATTATTCCTGAAAAGAGGGTACAATAAGTCTTTCTCTGCAGTCATCTCTACCTCTATCTCCCAAGACTCCTACAGGATCACTGCACAGACCTTTCTCACTTTTCATGTCTCTTCATCCGCCAGTGTTATCTCCATTAAGATCTACTGCAGAATGGCTCCACAGTTATATGAGGATCAAGAAAGACTCAAAAGACCTAAGCTCCCCCACCCCCAATTTAAGCCACTCAGGGCTGATGGTCCTCAGTCTTGTGGACAATTTGGCTCCACATACTATGGGTATGTTCCCTGATCCTACTTATTGGAGATAATGTCCATCTTGGGCTTGGTGATCTTATTGGGCTTGCCTCGCAAGTTCTTGAGTCATCCACAGTATGGATGGAGTAGTGATATTCCAGCAGATAAGGGTCTGATTGTAGAGGAATCTTTGAATCTGATTCTACTGGAGCTGTCTGCACCCCAGACATTGGTACCTGACACACTATCTGAAGAAGAAGAATTGGCTCCTCTTTTGGAGCACCAGACTTTTGTCCTCATGAAAATGTGAGCATTGTTTCTGTTTCATCTGATGACCTTCACGTTTACATGAATTGATGGATTGAATTGCATCTACTTTTAATTTACCTTCAATGGTTATAGAAGAGGCTTCACATCCATTTGATATTGGCTTTAATATTCTTGGGGCTCTGTCAAAGAACAGGATGTCTCTATCAATTCTGGGTGGTCTTTTGCAACATGCTAACGTAGTTTGGGTTAATCCTACTTCCTGCCAGCCTATTTTAAGAAGTCAGATAAACTGTATCAAATCCCACATGAAGGGATTTAATATTTTCAGACTTTCAACACTCCAAATTCTTTGGCAATTGCAGTTGTGAGTAATAAAAATTTAGATCTGGTCAAGCCCATTTGACTCCTACAGATAAAGAAGGGAGGGAATCGGATGCCCTTGGAAGAAAGAGTTTTTCCCCCTTTATCTCTTGGTATTAGAATAGCTAAGTACCAGGTGATAATAGCCTGCTACCAATTTCATCAGTGGGAAAATGGCTACATTTGTGCAAGATTTACTGATGGATCAGAAGAGATTGGCCAATGCTATCTTGACAGAGGGACAAAATGTGGCAAAACATGCAGTGCTGCTTTCTTGATCTCCAGTTACAAGCAAGTAACCTTCACTTTCTGACTATTACCTCCCCTGGTTGATGTCATCTTTATGTTGTCAAGGATGATTTACAGCCATGGCTCTCAACCTTTCCAGAGTACTGTATCCCTTTCAGGAGTCTGATTTTTCTTGTGTACCCCCAAGTTTTACCTCACTTAAAAACTACTTGCTTATATAGGCACCGACTCAGTGGGTGCTGCGGGGCTGGACCAACCACAGGGAAAAAATTAGCAGGTGCTCTGTACCCAGCAGCAGCCAAGCTCCCCCCCGCCCCCATCCCCTCCTCGCCGCCGCCTCCTCCCCTGAGAATGCCACATTCACACTCCCCTCCCAGCGCTTCCTGCCTGCCTCCTAATAGCTTTTTGGTGGTGCTTAGGACTTTCTGGGAGGGAGGGGGAGGAATCGGGATGCGGCGTGCTCCGGGGAAGAGGTGGTAAAGAGGCAGGGTGGGGCAAGGGGTCAAGCACCCATGGGAGGGGAAGTTGGCGCCAATGCTTGCTTACAAAATCAGACATAAAAAATATAAAAGGGTTACAGCACATTATTACTGAAAAATTGCTTACTTTCTCATTTTTACCATATAATTATAAAAATAAATTAATTGGAATGTAAATATTGTACTGACATTTGAGTTTATCGTCTGTAGAACAGTATAAACAAGTCATTGTCTGTAGGAAATTTTAGTTTGTACTGACTTCTCTAGTGCTTTTTATGTAGCCTGTTGTAAAACTATACAGATATCTAGATTAGTTGATGTATCCCCTGGAAGACCTCTGCATACCCCTGCGGGTACACATTTCCCCTGGTTGAGAACCTCTGATTTACAGAACTAGCAAGAAATTCCTTGTAATGCTGTCTTGTAAAGCCTGTTCAGCACAAAGGTTGACATTTTTCAAAAATTCTTATTTAGTGTGTGCCTCCTAATTCCATATTAAAACATCTGATTTTTAGCAGGGCTGAGCACTTGCACCTCCCCCTTGTCTTATAAAAAGTGCTGGTATTCAAGATCACTGGTTTCATGACCACAGTTAGGTTCAGGTGTTCTAGACAATGGGCCACATTCTGCATTTTAAAAGTCATATGACTTGTTGGTGTTGTGGGTGTTTTGTTTGGCGTGGGTTTTGCTTTGTTTTTGTGCAAATGACATTTCTGAAAAGGCCTCCATTTCTCTCAGCAGCAGTGACTTCAAAGGAGCTGCTTGACAAGGTGGCATTGTTTGGCATTCTGGATTCTTCTGTCACTTTGGCAGATGAATGTTCAGCTAGTGTTGACTTGAGTTCTGAGTTTTTGTTTTTATGGCTTCTTACTTGGAAAGTGAGTCCGACCCTGGATTTGCAAATATGGTTGTATGTCTGGAAGTGTAGCCATTGTTGCAATGAGGGTTTGAGGCATTGGTCTTATGACATGCTCTCTTCTCCTGCAGAGACCTCACATGCCACTTCTCAAAAGTGGACGTGGCCTCCTGGCACAGACCTCTCCGTCTGGGTCTGTCCAGTGCAACAGGGTTCCCAGGTTTTACTGTCCACTGTGCATGCTTTGAAGTTACCTTCAGGCTGTCTTTATATATAAGGATGGATCAACACTTAGGCTATGTCTACACTGGCAACTGAGGTTCTTAGAGATGGCTGTCCCTGTGGGCATTCCACTACTCTCCTTTCCCCCCCCCCATGTCAGAGTTTTCACGCTAAAGACACTGTGGTAGAGAAGGAACCGAGGGGGGGATTGATTGCACAGCGCTATGTAACCACCAGAGGTAGCACAAGATGGGGACAGCATATGTGCAACGCAGTTAGGCACTGCTGTTGAAATTCTCCAATCGCAGGCACAGGGACACAGATTCACCTAAAGTGGAGTATCCCTAGGGACAATCATCTTGAAAAACTTGAGTTACTGCACAGGGTGAGTAACCTTTTCCTCTGTTCATTCCGACTGAAGCATCTGGCAGTGCCCACTGTCAGAGACAGGATACTGGGGTAGATGGAACGTGTTCTTACGTAAGATTAATTGGAAAGAATTGTTCATCGGCTACAGTGATTGACTTCAGATCAGACAATCGTAAAGGAAAGAGTGAATCTAGATTCCTTGTCTTCTCAAATATGCAGACATGATCATCAGACACTTGGTAAAGATTCTCAAAGGTGTGGAGAGGCTGAAGGGGAGCACTCTGTATTGGTAATTTCCTGTGGTCTGGGTAAATTTGCAATATGAAAGTATGCGTCTTAAGGATCCAGTGTTCTTTCTGAATTTAAAACAACCGATCATCCTGTTGAGCTATTGAAGATCTTCGATGGGGTGCCATCCCCCATATTTATTTGGAACCAGGAAATAGAGAGAGTAGAACCCCTTGTCTTGGAATTCTTTGGATACTTTTTCCACTGCTCCAAGTTGCAAAAGGGAGTCCACTTTCTTCCTGAGCAATAACTCATGAGAGGCCCCCAGTAGGGATTGGGAGAAAGGATAGGAAGGATTTGGAAATGAGTACCTTGTCTATCATCTCCAGGACCCAATGGTCTGAGGTAATCTGCACCCATCTGTCCCTAAAAAAAAAAAAAAAAAAAAAAAAAAAAAGTAAATGGCTCCCAAATGGGGAGGAGGAATGGATCCTGACCGTACCATCAGACTTGACGGCAGGAGTGAGGTGGCGCATGTTCAACAGAAAAAGCAGCAGCAGAGGATTCTTCTTCTGAAACCTCTGACCCTTCCTTAGAGGTTTGAATGATCTTGACTCACCATAAAAGTAGGAGGACTACTGTCTGCCTCTGGTATGGTTGAGGTTCATATTGTTTTCCCGACGGGGAAAAGGTTGGTTACCAATAGGTCTCCTAGTACTGTGAATTGGGTGGATGCCATAAATAGAGGGTGTGGTGGCAAGATCTCAGGAAGCATAGTCACTATAAGTGTGTGTAGAGAACTCACATATTTTGCCAGTGCATTTGGTGCCAGGATTGGCTCCTTCTAAGGGTTGTCCCTCAATCCTAGGATCTTCAGTCGGGGTGGGGCACAATACTCATTCAGCTCGGGCTCCAGTGGTGCGGTCCTTGGTACCAGAAGTGTCAGTACTGAGTGCTTCATAGACTCATAGAAATGTAGCGCTGGAAGGGACCTTGAGAGGTAAGCTAGTCCATTCCCCTGTGCTGTGGTAGGACCCAGTATACCTTCGTTCAAACTCTTCTTAAAACCCTCTCATGATGGGGATTCCACAACCTTAGAAACCTATTCCAGTGCTTAAGTACCCTTTATAGTTAGGAAGTTTTTTCCAATATCTAACAAATTTCCCTTGCTGCACATTGAGCTCATTACTTCTTGTCCTACCTTCAGTGGTCATGGACAACAATTGATCACTATCTATCTTTAATAGTCTTTAATAGTTATCAAATATGTTATCAGGTCCCCTTTCAGTCATCCTTTCTCAAGACTAAACATGCTCAGGATTTTGTAAACTTTCCTCATATATCAAGTTTTCTAAACTTATCATTTTTGTTCTCCTCTGGACATTCTCCAATTTGTTCACATTTTTCCAAAAGCATGGCACCTAGAATTGGACACAGTACTCCAGCTGAGGCTGCACCAGTACTGAGCAGAGCAGGACAGCTAATCCTGTCTTACATACAAAACTTTTTTGCTAATACATCATATTATGATTAGCCTTTTTTGCAACTGGACTACACAGTTGTCTTGTATTCAATTTGTCATCTACTATACCCCCAGAGCCTTTTCAGCCGTTTTACTGCCTATCCAGTTATCCCCCATTTTGTAATCGTGCATTTAGTTTTTCCTTCCTAAATGTAGAACTTTGCATTTATCTTTACTGAATTTTATCTTATTGATTTCAAAATCTTTCAAGGTATTTTCAGTTCTAATCCTGTCCTCCAAGCTGCTTGCAACCCATCCCAACCTGGTGTCATCCACAGCTTTTATAAGAAGAAAAGGAGTACTTGTGGCACCTTAGAGACTAACAAATTTATTTGAGCATAATCTTTCATGAGCTACAGCTGTAGCTTATGCTCAAATAAATTTGTTAGTCTCTAAGATGCCACAAGTACTCCTTTTCTTTTTGCTAATACAGAATAACATGGCTGCTACTCTGAACCCAGTTTTTATAAGCATATTCTTCATTCTGTTAGCTAAGTTGTTAATAAAAACATTGACTAATACTGGACCCAGGACAGACCCCCTGCAAGATCCCACTAGATTTGTCCTCCCAGTTTGACAGTGAACCATTGATAACTACTTGGAGTACAATTTAACAAGTTGTGTATCCTTCTTATAGAAATTTAATCTAGGTCACAGTTCCCTAGTCCATTTCTGAGAGTCAGTCTGCAATTGCTGATAGCAGACTCATTAAGGGCATACAGTTATTATGCAGAGGTCTTGCGGTGACCACTCAGCACTGAGGCCTCAGTGAGACCCAGTGTTCGCCTTAATGTGCCACCTGTGCTAGACCTGCTTGGTGAGATCTGGGTCTCTGGTCACCATGGGATCGCTATCTCTTGCAGCCTCTGTTTTCCGAGAACTGAGCTCAAAACACTAGGGAGGCTCTGGCCAACTCTGTGGCTAAGGAGTGGGACTTCAATGCTGGATGAGCTCTGGACCCAGAGGCGAACTATTGACTTACCTAGTGCTTTGAAAAGTAGCGTGGTCCAGTCATGAAGTTGTCTCTGCCTCCAGTGCTGAGGAAGCCCTCATGGAGCTCTCAGGGAGGAAGAGCTTCAAATGAGACTCTGTTTTGGGGTTCTTTTAGAAAAGGTGCAGCATGCAGAACACTTGTGTGGTCTAGGCACTTACCCCAGACGAAGAAGGCACTTTGTGTGTCCATCATTGATTGGAATGGCTCCCTCACAAGAGGGGCAGATTTTGAATCCTGGGGAGTACGACTCCACCATGTTCAAGAGGTGGTGTGGTTGGTGCACAGAGGCAGCACAAGGATTTGAAGACCTCAGTTATCAATCTGAGATTTTATTTTATTGCCAATGGGCTGAAAACAACAACAAATTAGAACTAACAACTGGAAGAATAAAGTTGCACAGTATGTGGAAATGCAGACACTGCTGGTGTTCCATCTTGCAGTCATGGGCAGCAAGAAGGAATGGGAGAGCAGTTGAAGCTGCCCTACCCTTTTTTCCCTCTGCTTTGGACAGCACAACTGTGGCCCAACTGACACTGCTGTTCAGAATGATTCCAGTCTCACGGGGTAGGGCACACACGCATCAGAAGTGGAATACATGTGGACAATCGAACAACCAGAGTTCTGATTTTTGTCTTGTACCTTACAATGCACCCAATGTATATGTATATTGCAATTTAATGTTCTTGCTGCCATGTGTTGTTTCTCTGATCCCCATCTCCTTATGTTGTTACAACACTACAGGAAATCTCCTTTAGGATATGCTCCTCTTTTGCTCAGGAGCGGAAAAGGAATGGAATGATCGGATATGTGTGAAGAGATTAGCCACTCATAAGCACAGTAAGTTTGCTACATGCTATGCTGTGGATTTTCTGAGAAACTGATGTAAAACAAATGTCAGGGAGTGAGGGTAGCATCTCTGGAAAGCTGTGTAGAACTAAATATAGGACCCTATGAAATCCGTGTTAATGAGAACACTGACGAAGTCACAATCAAAATGACATGGAATCCAGGCTCTGCCTGGCATTAGGCTCACACCGGCAACTGGACAGGGTGGGCTGCTCTACCTGCAGCTGCAGCCACTGGAGGTAAGAGACCAGGGGGTATGGGGAGAGGGTGCAGGGGGCTAGGGCCATCCGGGAGTGCAGGGATTAGGGGAGAGAGGCTAGCATCTGGGATTTAAGGCCAGCTTCTGAGAACTCTGTTTCTTTGCTGTGTCAGTTTCATGCCAGGAGTTGCAGTGGAGCTGAGGTGCTCCTCTGGGATATTGGCATCACGGTAAGGGGGAAGCTGACATTCCCTCGGGGCGCAATGTCAATGAAAGTATTCGGTGCCCAAGGAAGCACAGGTTCATCTGAAAGAACCTCTTCACGCTCCTTTATGTGGTATCAGTGTCTCATGCCTCCAAAAACACACGTACACCCACAAAACCAGAATGTGTATGTATGTGATACGAAGAGACGAATGCCTAAAGGAGCAGAGGTTGTCCTACCTTACATCATCTTCTCTGTAAGCTCTGTAGACACAAAGAGAAGCTTTAATAAATATAAAAAATCTACTTACAGAGAAGAGGGAATCGCTTTCTGAGAAAAACACTAAAAGGCTAGCCATAAATTACCACAAGGGAGATGTCTAAAATAATGACTGTCAATTTGTAATTATACTCAGCAATAAACTGTTGATTTAATAGGTTGAAATTATTTAATCAAATCTGAAATTAATATAAGCATTCCTTCAAAGTACCGAGTTTAATTTAAAATGGCAACAACGCGTCTGCTGCAAGGATGGATTATTTTATGTTTAGTGCATTTTTTATTTTGTTAATTATTCAAATATGAATTCAGTTAAATTGATACTATAAGAGTCTCTTACTTCTGGGGCCTTCGTGTGTTACTGTTCAGCAATGTCACTTTGGTCATAATACCATATGCTATTTTAAAATGTGTTACCTTTACCTTGTACTGTGTATCTGCAGGATATTTGGTTTGATTTTACAAAAATAAACCCTTCAATTTAGTTTTTCCCATTGTAATACAATTCTGAACATTTTTATGCATTTATAGTAAGGCTACTTAATTGTTAATGTATCAAACAATTTTGATTAAAAAACCATAAAGATGGAATTTTTTAATGGAAAAAACAAAATCAGAAAATCCACAATAATAAAATGGATTTCATAGGGCCCTATAAGTAGCTACGTGTACCTGCTGCAGAGAAAGAGGGGCTACTGTTTGTGGCAAGCTTTTTTTCAAGCCCCTTGCAGCTTGTGATGAAGACCTCTCTTGGCCACACATTTGTCACTTGTGTATGCTCAAAGTTGCTATAATGTATGCTGTTCATCCCTAGGGTATGTCTGATTGCTGATTAAGTTATTGATTGCTAGGGCAGCACAAGTGAAAGTTCTTGTGTTTAATTGCATTGTTTCCAAGAGACTTTACATTGTACAGGAAGAATTCAACAATTCTCATGCTTTAGCATTTCCCTGATTCCTCCCACACTTACCCAGGCTGCACCCTTATCTTTAGCTATTTGTGGATTGTTTGTAGAATACCAGTTTTTGTTGTAATTCATAAAGCTTCTTACCAAACAGGTGGTTTGGGCTTTTGGAAGCTGGATATATTAGAAGCATTTATATATTGCTATACTTTTCTTTACTCGATGTAAAACACAAATGCCATCACAAATGTAAAAGCAACTCCAGTTTGAAGTGTATTCTTATTCTTGTGCCAAAAAAGTTGGAAGACTACTAGTGTTTTTCTAGAAACCAGATTCAATATAAATGGGAGACAAGTATGTTAACTAGGATCTTTTATTGCTGGACTTTCTTTGAGCAAATAATCAATATTTCTTAAAGGCTGAGGTCATCAATAAGGGCTAGTACATGTTTATATATTTATTGCTATGGACAAAAGACATTATCAATTCAAGTTTTACCTTTATATTACAACTTTTCCATACAAAAATAAAAGTCCCAAATCAGCTTTACTAGTAGCTGATAGCACTGACTTATTTACAGGTGCTTTGTCAAGAACCATCATTAGGCAGCAGGGTAAAATATTGAGAGGCATTTATAACAATACAATAGTTTAACTATATATAATTTTTCTCCTGTTTAACTTCTACTTTGAAGAGTTCTGACCTTTTCTGATTGGTTTATTTTGGAGCATCCAATCAGAGTTTTATAAGAATAGCATCTTTAAAAGAAATGTTTAATATTTAAAATTTTAAATTGAAACAAATTAAAGAATATTGTAACTGCATTTCCTTATTAGAGCAGTTTATAAATAGTTGCTCGGCTACATATCTATTTATAATACAGCACATATAGAATGCAGACTTGCTACAGATGTGGTAAAATGCATTTGTAATAGTAAATCAAAAAGATATGAAAGTCCCAGATTTTGATTTGTTAATAAAACTGGCTTATAAAAGTAACTGTAAAATTGAAACAACTATAACTCTCTGGACTATTAAAATTTACAGAAAGACTGTTTACATCATTGCACATCATTATTCTCTTTGCTTTAAATGCTTGTGAAATATGGAATAAAATTAGAATCTACATAGGTCATATGCATGCACACAGAAGCATGCATCCATGAAAACAAAACACACTGTTAACTAAGTCCATAAGGAAGGCTGCCAGCAGCATTCCGACAAAAATACTTTCTCCCCCACACATGGATCAGGCCAGTAGGTTAGTGCATTATGGATGAATTAACTCCTTCTCTTCCATCTATTCTTAGTATTCTGAACAGGGGGAAAAAGCACATCCCGCTCAACACCACAATTTATGTATATGGAAGATGGTTTTAATGTCTTAAGGCACTTCTTACTGCTTGTATTAAGGCATACAGTATGTCAACTAAAGATAAAAAAAGCTTTGGAAATTTTGAAGAACGTTAGTCATATACTAAAAACATTTAGCTATTTAAGTTGATATTTTACAGAGGCTGCCTGAAAAAAACCTTTGATTTGACGATTCTGCCAAAATTCTGTTTCTTGGGTATCTTGTTGACAAATTTGATCAGTATTTTCAGGTCAGCAGTGATATCTTTTGATAGTAATGGCACAGCGAGACTGGTTCTGTTTTCACCTGGAGCTGCTTTGACTCCCGTGGCTACTCACTGATCGAGAGGTGCTGTAACGTTTTTTCACAATCATACTGATATAAGCTTTCATCAGTTTTGCGATGTCAACTACCTGCCAAGAGAGTAAAAATAACTCAAACCTTTTAATGTGATACAATAATGCATCTTGGCACATAAAATAGCGGTATGACTTCCATTATCTAACCACTTACAAAAAACCCTTTATTGTTAGTTAACACAAATACTTAGAAACTTAGTAGTTTCTACCCTATTTCTGTTTTGCCTCTACTCTCTGTCTCTGCTACAGAAAAACAATTACTTTGACTATTGTTAAAAATCAGTATGTTTTAGATGAAAAATCTACAAAATTGATTTAAACCTTTAAAAACTAAGCTAAAAGTATTACTTGGAAAAAGGGTGCTAGTTAATAAGAGATGAAATTAACAAGAAGAGCATATTAAAATTCCTCTTGCTCTTTACTTACCTTACTGGTCTCAAAAAGCAGTTCTCTCTCATCCACCACAATCTTGTAGGTGTTGGCAAGTGGTGCCCCAAAGGACAAAATATGTTCATATTGGAACACTTCTAAAGGTCTGCCCTCCCCACGCTTGTAGACAGAAACTGCATCAGCACTGACTCCCAACCAGAGTTCTTGTGGGAAGCCCCCTTCTTTACACTAGTGAAGGAAAGAGTATAAATGAACATTCAGGAAAACTTGGGGGAAAAAAAAACAACACTTACTGCTGAGGTCCTCTTCTGTGCACCCTAAATCAAAGTTCAAATAAAGGCAATATAACATTCTGTACAATATTTTCTGTTCTCCATCCTGCCAATTTTTTTAATGGGAGGCAGTTATTTGATTTTGTAGAAAAATATTATGGTTCATTAATAGACAAATATAAATGTCTACATTGGGCATTATATTATAACTAGAGTGCCTTTTAACTAAATACTCCATATTATGTCAGCCTTCTCTCCTCCAAGAGAAAGATAGCAATATTCATTGAAATAATATATTGTTACATTCAGTGGGGACACTTTATATCAAGCTCATTGTCTAGAATAGTAGCAATTCACCAATGGGTCACTGACAATGCTTAGTATGTCTTGCTCACCTCCACATCAAAGAGTGTTGACCCATAGCCAGGCCACTCTTTAATCAAATACATGTACTTGGCCATAGCCTGTTCCTGGTTCATTCCCTGCAGTTTTTTCCACTTGTCGATAACACTAGTCCTTGCAGCTGAGACTTCCTCTTTGATCCACATATCCAGCATCTGCTCCTCCTCCATCTTCTGTTTGCTGATGGAGCCACTGCGGAAACTCCTCCTCAGCGTTCCTTCAAGAAAGCTGGCTCGCTTCCTCTCAATCCTCTCTGCTGGGGTAAACATTTTAGTAGACTGTGTAATACGAGACTTCAGTCTTTGTAAGGGATAGACTTCTTCTATTTCTGGCATGGTGGTATGCAGACTGTAGTCTCCTTGTAGATATTGGAGTCGCAAGGCAGCAAGGACCTGGAGGGTTTCTTCAGGAGCAGGGTAGTGTCCTTTAATCACTGCTTCATGAGCCTAATGGAAAGTAAGAAGAACGCTAGTTTTACGCACAGGTAGTAGGACTCAACTCTTTCGGAACTAGATAATACTTGCAAACTGGCTTTTTCCTAGGAGCAGGTATAGAGAGCTAGTGTGGGGAGTTGAGAGACTGTCTCTAGCAGACAAGAGAGGCAAGGTAGGTCAGGAGTCATGAGTGGGAAGTATCTTAATGTGCCTTCTTAATTGGATTATCACACCAAGAACAGCAAGGAGTCAGTGGGGAATATAGTGGGGTCAGAGAGGGAACCAGGCAGCAGTAGCGGAGGCAGAAAATGGGGAGAAGAAACTAGTATGGATTACAGGGCTTGTTGAAAAATTTCCATCAACTGGTTTGACAAGAAAACTTTTTTTTGACAAAATGAAATTTGTGAAAAGTGTCTGGTTTTTGTGGAAAATGTTGACCATCAAAAAATCAGAAACTTTCAGTTTGGAAATGCTGCTATGGTGCCTTATGGGAGTTACAGTTCAGGTGACTCATGTCCCAGTTCCCCTCTATGTGTCAGGCTCCCCAGCTGGACTATATCATAGAATCTCAGGGTTGGAAGGGACCTCAGGAGGTCAACTAGTCTAACCCTCTGCTCAAAGCAGGACCAATCCCCCATTTTTGGCCCAGATCCCTAAATGGCCCCCTCAAGGATTGAACTCACAACCCTGGGTTTAGCAGGCCAATGCTCAAACCACTGAGCTATCCCTCCCCCTGTACTAACTCATCAAAAAGAGAGATCATGGTGCATTGTGAGAGTTATAGTCCAGCCAATAAAGGAGCAAGGGCAAGAGGAAGTCAAACTACAACTCACTGCGCATTTCTGAATTGAAATTTTCAGCCAAAAGTTTTCAATCTCTCCCCCTGCCCCGAAAAGTCAATTTTTTCTGTGGAAAATTTTTGATAAGTGTTTGTGGGGTTTTGTTTGTTTGGGGGGGGTCAAAATTTTCCATACAGGGGACAGAGAAAAACATGATTGTCTAACTGGGGGGAAAGAGGGGAGGGAAAGAGATGGATATTTGGATTGAGGCTGTGTGTGTGTGCACATTTGTGCAGCAGAGAGTTAAGTAGTGAAGGAGAACCTTAGTGTCAAATTGTCTTCAGTGTAAAGGTTAACTTTAGATGTTAAAACCGTTCATAGGTTTAGAGACAAAAATTCAAAACTGGAGACACTGATTTTTAACTGATAAAATAATACCAATTACTTGGGAGCAAACCCATGCAGTGGACAAAAATGGGAGCAGCATGGCTGAACCCATATCACAATCACATCCTTAAGATATATCCATAAAATTCATTTTCGTGATTGAATGCTCTATGCTGTCTAGCTGGATTACTGTTGTTCCTATAAATATACACAGAGTGCTTGAGTAACCATGGTGTGCTAATAGTTGCCATAAGACAGTGAAGAGACAGATTCTCTGAGGAAATTGCCTTCATATAATTGCACTCATTTTAATTGCAAACACTGCAAGCACCTGTCTGAAGGTCAGATCAATACCACAATGGGATTTTCAGAAGACAGCACTTCAGTGCTCCACAGCTTTTCTAGGTTATATTATCTAAAGGATTTTCTTAATGATTCTGTTCAAGTTTCATATAAAAAAACTGCTTGGCTGTTCAATGCCTAATAATCTCTCTCTAGACTGGCAGGGGCTTTGAGTACTGCAGTGGTAGCCGGTTCAGCCTCTGAGATCTGTGCTGACAGTGGAGTAAACAAGGAGTATTAATTAAGGAGCTCTGAAGGGAGCCCCCCAGATAGACCAGAAGGACTATGTCTGTAATGTGGCTACTTAAGCCAGGTCTTAACTAAAAAGTTAAGTTGACCTAGCTACTGTAAACGGTGCTAGGTCAACGGAAGAAACAAAAGGTCAAACCAAACGTACTTCTACAGGAAGCCCTGGGGACATTTTAAAGTGGTCACTAGACAGAGAAGATGACAGCTTACTGAAGGGCTTTCCTTAGACCTTCATAGTGTGGCACAAAATTAATCAACAGCTAAAACATTCTGCAATAATACATCCCAAGAGTGAGAATCTTTGCTGGCATAATAGAGGGCTTGTTAACAAGAAAAATAAACTGTTTCCTGTCAATATTTATTTTAAGATTAATTCACACCCACAAACCCATTTCGTTTATTACCAGTTTTGTCCTTTTGCAATAATAAACCCCATTGTAGGGTGAGTAGAGCACATTCATTACTAATCACAGTGATCTGATGGGTAATAGGGGAGCCAGACTGCCTATTGCCAAGCTTATTAAACTCTAATCTACTGCTGAAAAATTGAAGAGCTATTAGCTGTCTGCAGTTGCCAATATAAGTCTTGGTGTTTAAAAAAAAACAAACAAAAAAACCCAAAGCCAACCCTTATGTATTTCTGTGGAAACTCATTGTTCCCTTTTCTATTTACCTTTTATATTTCTTCTTCCTACTTAAGAGCATATATGGATGCACATCCAGGTTCCCATCCCTGGGGGATTGCGTTATGATTTCAACTGAACAATAAGGGGGTTTAGGAAGAAAAAAGGTCATAAAACTAGGGGCAAAATTCAGAGGTGAAGCATAAGGGATTGTAAGTGATCATGAAGACCCAGGTGGTCCTCAGCTGGTGTAAACTGGTGTCGCTCCATTGAAGTAAATGGAGCTACCCAGTTTACACCATCTGAGGACTTGGTTTCAAATATTTATTATTTCTTCAGATTAAATGTACAAAATAAGTGTAGACTAAGGGAATCCAAAGGTGTCTAAACTAGAGTGACTTGCATACTGAGAAGCTGAAAGACTTACATTTATAGCAAGGACAAAGAGATTATTTTGACCAGTATGTTTATAGCTCTTGCCAATCACTTTTCCTATTATATCCTTCTCTTTTGAACTCTAGGTGTGTAAATTATGCTATTTTAGATGCAGTGATCCAAATTCAAATGTTATGTGTAAGGGAGGGTGTAGGTAACATAATGGTACCAGTGAGAGACTAGGAGTGGGTAAAGTAGTCTAAGCTGCTGCAGTGTACAAGCAAAGGGTGGGTGGGGGAAACAATGTGTAAACTGCACTATTTTAGACTCATCTCTGAATTTAGCCCTAAAACTTAATATGGAAAGCCTTCTGTTCAGAGCAGTCTTCTCTGGGAATGCACAGTCCTTTCCCATCTGGCATGTTAAGCATTTGTTTCGGTTGCCTTGATCTCCTGTCCTCCTCGTCCCTCCAAAAGAAAATAAATCTCCTTTCCCCCATTCTTTACCTGCTCAAACATAAATGCGAATTCCACACTGTCTTTTGGCACATTTTCTGTGTCCAGGAAGCAATAAAGTTTGAAGTAGAACTTCCATGGCATGTCCCCAGCTTCTGAAGTGGCAGCAAGCCTAGAAACAGAAGTTTGGAAGAGACATCAGTGACCAGAACTATCTTCTAAATTGACAAAACATTGAGGATTCCACACAAGACAGCAACGAAATTCTACTCTGCATTATATTCAGTGTAAACCTGGAGTAATTTTGTTGACATTGGTGGAGTTATTCTAAAGTTACACCAGAGTAACAGATCAAGAATTTGGCCCAGTATTTTGAATTTGCTTTAAAGGATGACTTTGCTCATGATTGTAAATCAGTTACAAAAAGACTATTACAAATGTTGCTTCTGATTTGAGGCAACTGTTTCCACCACAAACCATCAATAATCCAATGAACAAAATTTTGAACAATGTGTAATGAGACAAAAGCACCAGTGATATCAGAAAGTCTAATTGGCTAATGACAACTAAAAGGTAGGGAATCTCTGGAGGAGGTGCTGCAAATATTTTTGAACACGGAGCACAGTAGCCTTAGATGAGAGAAAAGGAGAGAAATATGGATTTACGCATTGAATTACACTAGAGATTTTTTCCTAAAATCTCCCACCATTGCTATCATTGGCAGTAGGAATAGTTTGGAGCACTAGTGTCTTAGAGCATATGTACATGGCATGATGCTTAAGCAAGGTAAAATGACAGTGGTTCAAATAGCAGTGACTGCGTGGAATCCTGTTTATATTGTTGCTTCTGGCACTGCTCCCACCCATGGAGCTGCACCACTACTGGTAATGGTGGGAAATTTTAGAGAAGAAAAGGCTAGCATAGACATAACCGGGGTTGGAGGCGGGAGGAGAATGGGAGGTGGGGAGACGAGAGAGAAACAACAGCATGCAAAACCCACCATAATGGAAAATATGTATTTCATTGTCATGAGAGTGAGGAAATCAAGTTTACAAGCACTTCATTAATCATTCTAAAAAGATGCTGTTGTTTCAGAAATAGTAGTCTATGGAATGTAGTTGTATATGCTGGCTCACCACTAACAAGTCTAAAGAAAGGGAGAATTGAGCATACTGCTGATGTTGGGAAGTTTTCTTTTTTAATTGCTGCTTATTAGCACAGAGAAAGAGACTCACTTTTCAAACTTTGCCAAGATATCAGCCACAATAGTCCTGCTTTCAATTGCTTTATCAGTAGTTCCATTGTATTCAAACAAGGCAAACATATTTCTGCTATCCTCCATGGCTAAGCCTCGAATTAACTTTTCAACAACCTAATGAAAAAAGCACACCAACAAAACCGTAACAAAAAAATTAGTATCTTAGAGGGTAATTAAGTCTAAGGAAAATTAAGAAAAGGAAGGAGTCATTTTAGGGCAAACAAGTGGCCACACTACTGTCTAGAATGATTTAACAATGGTTTTCTCCAAATACTTATCTATTTTAAATTGCGCCTCCTTTTGCGATAGACATTATTGAATTGTGCAGGTACATGGCAGCATGCAACAGTTAATGATGTAAAATAGTTTGTTTTAACTCCCCAGTTTCCCAAACTCAAATTTCTGAAGTGTCACAATTTGGGCTGAAGTTTTCCAGGCATGGGGACAAATATGCTCTCATCTACACCTGGGTATAATGGAATAACGCCTATGAAGTCTGGATAGTACCAGGGTTACTTCTCCACATTCTTGCTAGGTATCTTTCCCAAAACCAGATTTGATACAGATCAATGGTCACCAAGGCTTTCAAGTGAAAAGATAGTTTCCTAAGCAGAGGTTTCATCAGTGTCTCCTTGAACAAACCTTGAAATTTCACCTCCGCTGAACAGAGATGCTGATAATCTCCATCAGCTGGGCCCAATCTGGAGCCCAAAACTCCTCAGCACCTTCAGAGTTTCAGTGAGAATTAATGGCTAAAATGGTAGTGTCCACAAGATTTAATACTTATCCCCAGGAGGCCCTGCTCTGTCACTACCTCTTCTCACCTCTCCAGCTGTGGTATGGGAGTTGATTGTGATTTTACAGGAGCCACCACCATGGCAATAAACTGTAGATGTCATTTCTTGTCTTCTGATCAGGGCTTCTATTTCATCCCGTGATGGCACAAATTCTCTGCATTTGGTTTTTTTGAGAGATTCGTAAGTGAAGAGGGCATACTTTTCCATTTCCGTTCCTGGAAACTGGTCACGAGCCCTGTGTGACAAACACTGAACTTAAATCACCTGCTGATAAAATGGAAGATTTGAGGGGAGCCCCAGGGACTCCTTGACTAAATGACACCGAGGAGGTGATACACAAAGTGCTCCAGTGCTTAGTACAAGTCAGCACAGCTATGTACTGACACACTGAAGCTTGTCTTCACTGCTTAAAAAAAAACAAAAACAAACAAAAAAAGCCTGCATGACAACTAATGCATGTTAGCTATCCTGATGTAAAATCCTAGTGGTGACCAAGCACCATAGTTTACATCACGAGGAAAAGTTAGGTGAGATCAACCATTGCCCGAGTGGAGGGTAAAGGAGGGCATTAGTGTTGATCTTGTCCAGCTCCCTCATAATAAAAACTACAGGTGCTTTGTTTCCACTAGGACTTCACAGCAAAGTAACGATCACGTTAGTTATCTCACTGTAAAGCCAAACCTTTTTGACAGTGAAGACATAGCCTTAATACGTTCTGTTTTTGCTCAAAATGTTTTTTCCCTCCAAAAAGAACCAAAAGCAAGAAAAAAGCCCAACAAAATGTGTCCTGACTATTCAGTGTTGCAATAATGGCAGTAGGGAGGGAGTGTAGTTTACCAGCTAGAGCAGTCGGGGTCAGGACTCCTGGTGTCTCCTCTTGGCTGGGTTATACTGTATAACAGTTACTCATGTTGGTGAGTAGATACTCACACAAGTAAATCAATGTCCCTGAATGGGACAGTTTGGATAAGTGCTCAACAATGTAACCATTGCAGAGTCTGGCCCTTGGTACCCTTAGACAACTTGCAGCACAGAGAGATTCCATGCTCTGCCCATCTGTAAAACAGATTTAATACCATCTTCCTCACAGGGGCATTGTGAGGCTTAATTCATTGGCGTGTGAAAAGGGCTATGAGATCCCCTAATCAGAGGGTATGTCTATACTGGAGATGCAATTTCCAGTTTGGGCAGATCTACGTTTGGTAGATTAGATTTGAGCTACTGTGCTAAAAATAGCAGAAAAGCAGCGCCTGTAAGGATGGTGGGAGAGGCTAGCTGCCTGAGTACAACAACTCCATCTGAGACCCTAGGTACCTAACCTGCCAGGACTACCCTGCCATTTTTAGCATGCTAGCTCAATCAAAGCGAATGTATGTAAATGTACATGAGCTGAAATTTACTCCTCCAGCTGCAGTGTAGACATACAATGGGCACATGGAAGTACTGTTTATAGGATTACAACTATACTGTGGTATTCTTATGCACTGATATTTTACAACTGACCTACAAAGGAAAAACTAAATTACATCAAACACGAATTCAGATGATTGTTTTAAGAAAACTGGAGGTTTTATCTTATGTGTTATAAAATAGCTTGGATTCAGGAACTAATCTGATTTCCTTTAAACGTGCAGCAATATAGCACAAAAGTCTGAAACATGGCCATACCTATGGTTGCTTAATTCTACGTCAAACAGTTTTTAAAGATTTGTTCTTGTTTTTAATATATATAAATAAATATAGGCGTAGAAGGATTAGATTTTTATCAGTAAACGTCAGTTTCACCATAGTTGTTTACAATATTGTAGCCATGTTGGTCCCAGGATGTTAGAGAGACAAGGAGGTGACTTTTAACTTTTAATGAACTAATTTCTGTTGGTTAAAGAGACAAGCTTTTGAGCTTACACAGAGTTCTTCTTCAGGTCTGGGAAAGGAAGCTTATATTCATAACTTTGCTAGACTCTAAAAATCATGGACATAATAAAGACACTGGATTCATGGCTTATTACAACAACATATAAGCCAATAACCCCCCTCCCAACCTCCCATATTTGTCTCATTACTGCAAAGGTGTTAACTGACTTCTTCACCCTGAATGATGTCTTACAATGTGTGTTAACTCCTTATGCTAAATGATCTGTTCCACCTTGTACTTAGCTCTAAGGATACGTCTTCACTACCTGCCGGATCAGCAGGTAGTGATCAATCTATTGGGGATCAATTTATCAAGTCTCATCTAGATGCGATTAATCGATCCCTGAATCGACGCCTGTACTCCCCCTCGGCAGGAGGAGTAAGCGAATAGCATAGCTGAAGTTGCGTATCTGAGTTCGAACCCCCTCCCCTGCCCAAGTGTAGCTCATGCCTAAGGCTATGTCTACCCTACAGACCTTACAGTGGCACATCTATACTGCTGCAGTTGTGCTGCTTGTAAGGTCTCTTGTGTAACTGCTCTGTGCCGGTGGGAGAGAGCTCTCCTGCTGGAATAATTAAGACCATTCCCAACAAACAGCAGTAGCTATGTCAAGTGGGAGAATGTCTCCTGCCGACATAGTGTGCTGTGCACACCAGCGCTTTTGTCAGTGAAACTTATGTTGGTCAGGGGTGTGTGCTTTTTTCACACCCCTGACTAACAGAAGTTTTGCTGACAAAAGGGCTAGTGTAGACAAAGTCTGAATACCTTTCCCAGACCTGAAGAAAAGCTCTGTGTAAGCTCAAAAACTTGTCTCTCTCACCAACAGACGTTGGTCCAATAAAAGATATTGCCTCACCCACCTCGTCTCTCTAATTTCATTATGTGTACACACACACACAAAAAGGCAAAAAACATTTCCATTTTATAATCAAAATTTTTACAGCTAGGCAAAGAAAGAAAAATGCTGCTTAATGTCTTAGAGTTTGATTTAACACTATTTACTTCGTATATTTTGACATATTATGGTGATGCTTTGGGTTAAGTTATAAAGCTTTAGCTTTTTTTTATCTTAACATCTACTATCATTAAATAATTATCTGACTCCCACATAATTTCCCTCAACTGTGAAGATTTAAAATTATACAAATCAGAAAGACAGAACTTTAAACCCATAATTTTGTGCAACTATGAAAATTTAAAATATTGTGAAAAATGCTTTAAAAACCCTATCCATATCTGTCAAAATTCCAATTCTGCCAAGCCAACATACACTCAAAGTCAATGACTTCTGTTTTTAAATAATAAATTTGCATTCATACCTTTCAGCCAGTGATCTCAAAATGCTTCACAAAACACTAAAGGAACACTTTGCAATTAAAAGCAACACAAATAATTCAGGTGCAGAACTTTGGTTTTGTAAAAAATGAGTTTGTATCAATACAAACATCAATAGAAACATTGACATGACTTAAATTCCAACAGAAATTGTTTATTTTTTAAAGGAATAACTTTCCCAGTGACCCAGACACTTTATACCCTTCTACTGTATAAGAACCAAAAGGGAACCTAATGATCCTATAATCCAGAGTGAAACTGACTGATCTATTTCATTGTCTAAATGAAGTAGACAACAAAAATTGTGGGGGGGAGGGGTGGAAATCAATTTTAAAAACTGTTTCCTTTTTAATAGTAAAGTTAATTAGTAACATTTATGGCAGAAAAGAGGTTTTTAAAAATATTTATTTTAACATAATATCTCTTTAAGCATCATACACAGTTATCTTTTCTCACTAAACACTGGCATAAGTAGGTGAAGTGACTTGCACAAGTTGGTGGGAGAGCCAGGAGTAGGACCCAGGAGTCCTGCTCTAAACCATTCAGACTACTTCTGTAGGTAAGAGTTTTTATAGTCAATACAAGATCTGGGCCCGTTTACAAAAAGAAGGGCCTGATCCTGCAAAGACTTGTGCATTTGCTTTACTTTAGGTGCTGTCATTAGTGCCATTCACTTAAAGAGTACTATGCACTGTGCATAAAGCTAAGTGCATGAGTAAGTTTTTGCAGGAATAAGGTCCTAACCAATTCTTCAAAAGATACCATTGAAGTCTATTAAAATTATTCCATGTAAATTTTAAATGAATGATTACTTTTCCTCTAAATTTTAGATTCAGTGGTTGAAATACTTGGTACACTTCAAGGGATTCCTAAACCCTTCCCCCAAAGATGCCTATTTATTGGAAACTGTTATGAAAAATTACAAGGAGAGGAGAAGGAGTACTTGTGGCACCTTAGAGACTAACAAATTTATTTGAGCATAAGCATAAGCATAATGCATCCGATGAAGTGAGCTGTAGCTCACGAAAGCTTATGCTCAAATAAATTTGTTAGTCTCTAAGGTGCCACAAGTACTCCTTTTCTTTTTGCGAATACAGACTAACACGGCTGCTACTCTGAAAGGAGAGGAGACAAAGTGAAGAAAAAGAGCTGAAAACTGTATTTTTATATCCTAAGTATTTGTAGCCTCTTACCTTTTGAGATGGAATTTCAGATACTTGAGGATACCACGGCTGGGCAGGAAGGTGCAACTCATGCATGTGAGTATCTGCCAGCTATAGAGATTCCCCACACTCCCTGGGTTAGGCACTTTGTTAGTCTGTTTGATGAGCTGACAGTAGAGCTCATCTCGAAGGGGTCGTAAATCATGCCCTGTCTGAAGGATACCCTGGATTATAGGTATGGGATCAGACATAGACTCTAGCTGCTGCAGAGAATTAAATATCTTGATGGCTTCATCCTGGAGAGTTGTGTAGCCTTTGTCTTTCAGCACTACAAGAAGTGAGTAAGACATAGGAAGGTCTTATAAAAGAGATGCTCTAGCTCAGCGGTTCTCAACTGCAGTCCATGAGCCCTTTCAAGGGGGCTGCAGGGCCCTGTGGCTGAACCCGACCCCGAGCCCCAGCTACTCCCTCCCTGGACCCTGAGATACCCCACTGCCTGCACACAGCCCCTAGCCACGCTACTCCTTGCACCCACAACCACCCCGTGTGCACACCGCCCCAGGTACCCCCTCTGCACCTTGAGCTACCCCATGTGCACACAGCTCCCAGCTACCCCCTCCTTGCACCCTGAGTAATCCTTATGTTTGATTCACAGTTAGGCTTAATCCCACTGGCAAGATAGGTAGCAGTCTATTTTATGAGTGGTGAGTGACTGACTTTTCTTTACGTGCTGTCATTATGGAAAATAACTTGGGGCTCAAATGAAACTTTAAATAGCCCAGCATTAGGAACTATGTGAAGCTGCATCATCTTAGGGACAACTCTGACAATCTTACCTCAGGAGCATAGGTGCAGCACCCCGAGGTTTTATGCGGGGCCCTGGCCGCCGGCCCTGTGCCCGGGGCTCCACTCCCCAGCCCAGGGCGCAGGTCTCGGTGGTCAGCCACACTCCCCGGCCACTGGCCTCGTGCCTGGGGCCCTGCTGCCGACCCCATGCCCAGCACCTCGTTCTCAACCCCACACCTGGGGTCCCATGCCTGGGACTCCGCTCCTGGCTCCATGCCTGCCCCCACCTGTGGCCCCAGCCTTGGCCCCCTTACCCCTGTCGGGTTCCCCCCCTCCCAGAGACATAGCCCTGCTCCCGGCTCCAGCTCCGGGGGATGGGACGTGGACGGGGTAAGGGGGGATGAGGTAAAAAGTAAAAACTGCTTTCAGCACCCCCATTATTAAAAGTGTTACAGCGCCACTGCTCAGGAGGCAGTGGTCTTCCTAGAGCATGCCCACTGCTGCACCTTTCGAGGGGTGTAGCTTACTCTTCCTGCATGCACAGCCAGCTTAAAAGAGTGAAGGGACTGTAGCTCCAGTGTTCTGCCACTGCACAAGACTCAGTGAGGGTCCCTTGCAGGTCCCCTTCCCCCCTCCCAGGAAATTCATGGAGCAGTAGGGTATAACTTGGGTCCTAGAGAAGACAAGAGGAAAATCTGACACAAATGCCATTTGATAGCCTGAGATTTAATCCCATGATTGCCACTTTTCTTCACAGAATAGTCCTGATCTGGGTGGGATTCTCTTTTTGACAGGCAATACGTTTCAAAATAATTTAAGTTTATCTTTTTAAGGAAATCAAATTCATAACAATCATGCAACAACTCTGTCCCAGTGTTCAAAGTCTAGGAGGTGCTAACCTGGAGGTAAACCATGACTTGGCTGGAATGGTTATTACACCTGTTTTTTGGAAATCAAAGTTTGCAATATCTATCTATATCAATGACTTTTCAAATTAAATATCCTCAAAAATAATATATGTATATTGGATTCCATGTTTTCCCCACACAAATGATGAAATATGTAACAGTTTTAAACTGGAGGTTGTAGTGGCTTAAGACAGCTGCAGTCCTGCATCCACTCAGGAAGAGAGGGACTCTGAATGCAGCCAGTAAAGTGTGTAGTGATAATCAGGGAAGGAGATGTGACCAGGGTGGTTGATGGGATTAAATGATTTAACTAATCTTTGTTGCAGCCTTCACAAGGCAGGGCTTCTATGGAGCCCCTGATGGGAAACTAAAGTTGTGCTCCCTAGGGTATAGCAGGTAACCTGGGGGAAAGAGAGAGCGAGTTTACATGTCTGAAAAACTTACGGTTTAGATTGATGTCCCCATATGGCAATGGCAGTAATGGAGAGTGCAGTGGATGATGCGTGTAACGGAGAATAGGGTTTCTCTTATAAATCTGTTCAACAACCTCAGAGTTCAGGCAGTTCTCCTGGTGGGTTTAAAAAAAAAAAAAAGGTATAATTCCTGGTTCAGTGTTAATGATAATCCAGGTTTCAGAGTAGCAGCCGTGTTAGTCTGTATTTGCAAAAAGAAAAGGAGTACTTGTGGCACCTTAGAGACTAACAAATTTATTAGAGCATCATGATAATCCAGTGATGGATGCATGTGAACAGATTATTCAATTGCAGTACCATGTGAAAAAGTCTGTTGTTAAAATTACTTGTTGCTAAAAGATAACAGCAATAAAAACTGACCTGCAGAATTATTTCTTCAGGGGGTCAGTCATCATTTCAGATGGATATGAGAAGTGCCTGCCATTCTTCTCCACACTGAAGATGTAGAAACTTGTATCATGGCAAAGTGGCATTCTCATCTTGTTTTGATGCCCAAAGCAGCATATGCTATATGTGACTCTCCTAAATCCTGTACACTTCATAGTCCTGCCAGTTTCCCTACTTAAAGAATGTCTGGCCAGATGTTTTCATAGTTGACAGACAAGATCAAGCAGCTATTCTCTAAAACACACTACTATAAGTAATGATCAAAGAGGTGCTTGGTATTCCCAGTTCCCATTGACATCAAAGGGAGTTATGAGTGCTCAGCAGCTTCCAAGATGAGGCCCAGAATGAGCCACACTTTAGTCTGTGCAATACAAGCGTTAATCACAATAGCTGTGCAGAGGATGGAAAATCCATTTTTGGAAGAATTTTGAGCTTTCAAAATTTATTTTCATTTCACAAATTTTGTTTTCATACCATTCTAAAATTTTTGCAAAATGGAATTGTGTCAAAATGTGTTTTCCAATCAAAAAGATCAGGTTTTTAATTAATCTCTTTCTGGTGAAAAGTAGCCAGACAGCCCTGGACCTTTGAAACCTCCTGAAGAATCCTGCAGTTTTCATCTTTTCCAAAGATCTGCCATATCATCCGATGAAGTGAGACCAACAGAGATCCGCAGGGAGAGAGGATGAGAGCCCATGCATGTAACCCCTCCAATGGGATCACAAAGTGCATTAGTACACAAATTAACAAGGCAAAAGTTACACTGGTTTCCAAGGGAAACAAACATATAGGGTAGCTTTTTCCTGACTCTTTCCCCTCCACAGGCTATATACCCCATGTTCTTTTGCTCTTGTAACAGTTAAAGGAGAGATTTCTCTGGCTGCTGAATGGTGTATGTGTGTCTGAGATGGTTTATATCGGGCATCTAATTGTTTAGAAATTGGGTCATTGGGCTTCTATTTCCTTTCACATCACATGACAGAGGGAGCATGACAGGTTCCAAATGTATATGCGGTCACTCCCTTCAGAGGCTTATTTTTACCTTAATATCTTGAATAAGCTGCTGGGTTGGTGTATCAATTGGCGCTTTTGTGTCAGTCACATTCTGGATGGCACTTGACCAGCGGGTGGCCTCATTGAGCAATTTTGTATAGAGACGGTAGCAGTGCTTGCGTCCATACACAGTTACATTCCAGTAGCCTATGACAATAGTAAAATTAATGATCACAATGTTTAGTGGTTATGCTTATTCTCATGTAAGAACAGATGTCAGTGTTTTACTAACACACAAACTGAATGTCAGGCACAGATAAACTGCTCCACTGGAGTCTCTTTGGCAACTTCTCTGCAACTAAGTAGCCTAAAATAGAGCAAGCTGCAGTCACCCATATTTCTGGTAGGGAGGTACAGCCTCTGAGACGACCAGTGCCAGCATGGAACACTCCATCCTGATCCATACATGTGCAATCTCCACAGGCTTCATCATGGTAAGGTGGAAGATGACCATAGGCCACATTGTAAAGACAGACTTGTCTCATCCTAGCTGTACAAGAGGATACTGGGACAACATTGTCTTACAGAAGAAATCCTTTAATAGCCTGCATTATTTATGTAAACATGGATATTAACACACAGGCTACTCATTCTGTAAAACCAAAATGTGTTCTCATCTGTGCAGCTTTCTTGCACCTTAAAAATACACTGCTGATTCAGTCCCAATGAGAAGCAGCATATATTCAAACTCTATTTTCCGTACATCCCAATATGGGATTCTTATGAGAAAAGAGAGTCTAAAGAAAGCTTATTTACTCTTTGGGTGGCAAAAATCACTTTGTAGGTACACAGTGAAGATTGCACTGGAGAGTTCAAATAAGAAAAAAGGAGCCTCTTATTTGAAAACGACTGAATCAGAGTTTCAGAGTAGCAGCCGTGTTAATCTGTATTTGCAAAAAGAAAAGGAGTACTTGTGGAACCTTAGAGACTAACAAATTTATTTGAGCATAAGCTTTCGTGAGCTACAGCTCACGAAAGCTTATTAATCAGAGTTGAAAATGAATTTAGAAAATGTTTTTAGACAAACAGAGGTGACTTGGAAGGTGGTGTAAATTTGACTCTGTTACTGTAGATCTACTTAGACACTAACACTGGTAGGATCTAAGTTGCTCTAAGTTACATGCTGAGAAGCTAGAAAGAGGCTATCAAAGTAGGGTGAAGGCTGCCTTAATTTATGCCTTCTTCCAAATCCTTGATGTGTAAACTAACTGTACACTAATTTAGCAGTATTAGGAGTGTTAGAGAGAATGAATTATACCACCTTACACATCTCCTCTGCAGTTTGTCCCAATGAATTCAGATGTCTCTACTGGCAAAATATTTTGTGAAATATCTCAGTGATTTAGAAGCCTAGCTTCACTGACCTTATGTTTACCCATATGTATTCCTGTAATACAAAGAGTGGATGTAAAATATTTTCCTATTATGCGTGTTGCATTTCCAAGTAGGCTGGAGTGCAGCTCAGTGCACAGAAAAACCTAATGCTCATGAACAAATTACCTGTTTCTTTGAAGATTTTCTCATCAGGTGGTACCACAGAACAGAGGCTATTCAGAACTAGGGTACCCAGTTTCAGGGCATTCTTCTCTGAGCTTTTGTAGTAGTCCAAAGAATTGTGCGTTAAGACAAACCAGCGCTTCTTCAGCTTTAGTGAAGACATCTTCGGGCTGTTTTTTACTTCTTTCTGTAACCATCCTGTTAAATAGACACCCCATGAATTAAAGCTTTTCATAGAATTAGGCAAAGCTGTGGTTAACTTTTGGCAGTTTAGACTTTTTAAAAAAATGATTAATAAGATTAATAAAATTATTATTAAGTATTGCCAAGTCCTCTTTCTAAATAACTTTTGTTTAAGTTAACAGTGTCAAATTAACTCCCAAGAAAAGGTGAGGTTGAAATACTACATATTATCTATATTGGGGCTTCTCAAACTTTAATGATATGGACATTTTACTAAAAAGACTGACTCATAGACCCTTTCCCCATCCATTCAAAATCACAAAACATCCTTGTGGAAGCTACAGCAACTGTTTACGTGTAAGAGTGATATTAAGAAAGTCTGAATGTATTTTTAGTAGTATCCCTTGAGTTAACAGCAGGAAACAAAGCCAGCAGCATATGACCAGCGAGCTCTCTGCAGACCACCAGCAAGTGCTCCACAGACCACAGTTTGGGAACCACTTATCTATACAATTTGACTCCTCTGGTTTGCTTTCCCATTAATTCTTACCCCTCACTATGAATTCTTGTCCCTCCACTCTGGTATCTCCCTTTGATCTCTGCAGCAGTGTTATCCAGTGGTGCATCTCCTCAGGGGTGTCAGCATTACAGTGGAGAACACGATTAGCAGTGATGATCACAAATGAATTGGATCTATGGAAAAAAATGAAGATGGAAAAACCCATACAGTAAATATAACTACTGTTTGCACCACAACTAAATGACTGACTTACCTCACTTGCCATAAGCATAAACACTTCCCTCTTGTTTGTATTTTATATTCAGGCAAGTGTTCCTCACTTCTGCACCATTTATTTCAAGAACTCTACAGGCCTATAAAATGTTAAGCTTTTAAAAAGACTGTTTAAAATAAGAGAGAGCTTTGTACCAAATACTGCGTCTATGCAGCCCTGAACTTTGGGAAAACTTATATCCAGACTTCGCCCCATCTTTATATCAGCCCAACATAAGATCCTTCCCCACTCCAACAAAAAAAACCATCACCTTGAAGAAGTTTGGCTCTGGATCCAACCTTTGTACTTCATGGTCATCTCCATTTAAAGTGTTTGCTTCAGTAGCTACTTTAGCTAAAACCAACTATAATTTATGAAGATTTATACTGAAGCAACCATGAGAACATAGATCCCTTTATTTTTAATACAGCGCAATTAAGGCAGCAGAGTCTCTTTTTTTAAATGAGATTCTGGCTTCCATCCAATCCTACCTCAGGATTTACTGAAGCACCAGCAAATTGACCTGCTTGCCTAAGATCACATGAGTGGACTGTCTTGGTGGCTCTACATGGATTAGATTCTACTGTTGTGCTCTTCTGTCTTCACAAGCCATGCGCTTTGAACTCTTCAGACCCTTTTTCTCCCCAAGATACTAGCTCGCAAGAATAATATCAGAAAGCCTTTATTAGGGCCCAGGCCATTTTGGGATACATAAGCAGATCATCAGTATCAAGAAGGAAGACGACAGACTTTCACTTTGCAGTTCTAGTGAGAAGACATTAGGAATACTGCACTCAGTTCTAGGCATTTTAATGGCAAAATTATTTAGAGACAATTCAGAGAAGAGCAGCAAAAAATAGCTACTAGGCTTTCACTCTGATGTGATGGGCACTTTCCAAAAACAAAGGAAGATAATCCCTGCAACAAACTGTGTGCAATCCAAAAGACAGATGAAGGGCAAGGAAAAGAGAGAGAGAACCTACAAGTGATCAGGGTGACCGCAGGCAACTGTTTCACATTGACTGGAGGGGGGACAACATGGGTATCAGGAAGGCCAGTGAGAAGGAGGTTACAGTAGTCAAAACGGGAGAGAATGAAGGGCCTACACTAGTTTTAGCTTTGTGTAGACAGGGAAATATTATGTATAAAGAAGTGGCAAGATCTGACCACTGTCTGGATGTGTTGAAAGGGCTGAGGCTGTGTCAAAATTGGTCCCTAGGTTATAAACTCAACAGCAACAAAAATGAGAGTAGAGAGAGTTCAGGAAGAATTCATAGATTCATAGATACTAAGGTCAGAAGGGACCACTCTGATCATCTAGTCCGACCTCCTGCACAGCGCAGGCCACAGAATGTCACCCACCACTCCTATGAAAAACCTCACCCATGTCTGAGCTATTGAAGTCCTCAAATTCATGGAATGAGCAGCAGTTCAAAGTTTGGGTATGTTACATTTAACCTGATGGTGAACCATTATCAGAGACGGGTGGAGAGGTGGGATTGGATGGAAGTTGAAAGTAGATGAGGGTTGAGAGCATGAAGAAAAGAGAGTGTAGGATAGAGCCTGGTGAAACACCCTCCTGGAAAGCTGGAGAGGACAGACATCCAAAAGATTGGATGAAGATAAGGTCAAAGAGATGGGAAGAGAACCAAGGGAGGACACAATTGCTACTCCTCAGGGAATTCTGCACCACTGTGCATGCACAGAATTCATGTCCCCCATAGATAATACATTCTGCTGGAGAGGCACTTCAGTTACACCTTTCCCTCACCAGGAGCTGCTGTGGCACCAGAGGAGACAGCAGCCAGCTCACAGGCCAGCGCAGCCAGCCACAGAGGGAGAGGAGGCAGAGGGCAGGTGAGGAGGCACAGGATATGGGGAGGAAGGATGGGGTTGCTGGTGGTTCACAGACAGGTTCAGAAGGGCTATTGGAAGGGACAGACTGGGACAGAGGCACAGGAGTGAGTGGTGTAACAGCACTGAGCCAGGGGCTGAATGGGAGGGCGTGCAGGACCACATGGAGATGGGGGGGATGGGGATGGCTGAGTGGGGGTGCAGAGACACATGGGGACGGGGTGCCTGACTGAATGGGAGAGGCTAGGGGTCAGCCAGGATCTGCAGGGGGAGGCTCCCCAACTCCCTAACAATCCCTCTTCTCCCCCCCTCCAAAAAAAACCCCAGTCCATACTTTTCCCACCCATACCCAACAAACCTCCAGGTTCACTCCCAGGCTCCTTCCCAGGAGGAAGGAATTACTTCCCATTCCCTGAGCTCCTCCGTTACCCGTGATTTCCTTAAATGTTTGCACTGCTTCTGAGTGATGTGGGAAATACATTTCTGTATTGTAGTTTAAATGAATTATTACTCAAAGTTCTGTATTAATATGCCTACTAAGAAATCTATTTGTCAAAAAACATTTCCTGAATCTTTTTTGTTGTTTGTATTGTTAGACATACTTGCTGACAGGTATTTTGAAACAAGTGCCCCAAATAATTAAAAATGGCATGATTATATTATTTTGACAAATAAAATATGCAGAATTTTCCAGAATTTTTAAATATTGTGTGCAGAATTTTTTAATTTTTGGAGCAGAATTTCCCCAGGAATAAATTGCGAAAGGCAAGGCAGGACAATCAACCAGGCAGGTGATTAATAACATCAAAAGATCTACTTAGCAAAGTGGTGGAAGGCTATTCTAGAAAATTTATGAGTAAACTTTCAAAGGGATCTCAACCCAGCCTCTTACTTTTGAACCTGCAATTATGAGTACAGCTATCTAATTGGACGACACAAGTGTCCTATCACCCACATCAGGCAGATGTATATATTCTGTGTCTTGCACCTGCTAAATTGAAGATAGTTTTATTTTTTTAAAGCTGGCTCTTGAAACTGAATTAGATAAAGCACTCAACACTGGTACTGAAAGGAACAATCTGTACTGGCAACAGAATTGACCTGCATGTCTACTAATGTTATATATGCCATCATGTGCCAGCAATGCCCCTCTGCCATGTACATTGGCCAAACCGGACAGTCCCTATGTAAAAGAATAAATGGACACAAATCGGACATCAGGAATGGTAACATACAAAAGCCAGTGGGAGAACACTTCAATCTTCCTGGACATTCTATAACAGATTTGAAAGTAGCTATACTTGACCAAAAAAAACTTCAGAAACAGACTTTAAAGAGAAACAGCAGAACTAAAATTCATTTGCAAATGTAACACCTTTAATTTGGGCTTGAATAGGGACTGGGAGTGGCTGGCTCATTACAGAAGCAGCTTTGCCTCTCCTGGAATTGACACCTCCTCATCTATTGTTGGGGGTGGACTACATCCACTCTGATCAAATTGGCCCTGTCAACACTGGTTCTCCACTTGTGAGATAACTCCCTTCTCTTCATATGTCAGTATATTTATGTCTTCATCTGTAACTTTCACTCCATGCATCTGAAGAAGTGAGGTTTTTACCCACGAAAGCTTATACTCAAATCTGTTAGTGCCACCGGACTCCTTGTTGTTTTTGTGGATACAGACTAACACGGCTACCCCCGATACTATATAACCTAATAATTCTTTTCTTTTTCTGATCATTGATTTCTAGGGGATGTAAAAATTGTATTTCTGTGTGATTCTTAACACAGCAAGTGAGAGGATGAGAAGTTTTTTCTTTTTAAGATGGGTCCCACGGGGATGCTGACATGAACACCAGACATGTCCTTAGAACACTTTTTTAATCTAACTACCATCGTGTTTTCAGGCTTTTGCTTTCTTGCATAGCCTTGTTTATAAAGCTTCAGTTCACAACTAAGGTAACTGGGAATGTTCAGACCTTTGTAGGTTGTGATGGGGTTAATAATTTCAGAACAGCTGCTCCAGGCATATTTGTAAATGAGGAGATAGAAAGGAACTGTTATCATTTGCATTTTTGACCTGATAACACTGCAGTGTTGTTTAGGCCCAAGCTAGTATGGGCCAGATTCACAAAAGGACTTAGGCACATAACTGCTACTTTAAGTATCTAAATCCCAGAATCAGGCCTGACTGGGATTCACAAAGGCCTGCTCAGCTGCCCCCAAATCAATAGGCACATAAGCTCACGCGGGGCCTAATTATTTTGCAGTTAAAGTTCCTTAGGTACTTATGTTGCTGCCTCTGAGCATGTGCACTGCAGCCCCATGCCAGGTGTCTGGATATCTGTGCCCCAAAGCAATGCACAAATCTAGAGAAGACAGGTTTTCCTCTGCATAACTTGCCTGCAGGGCCTGATCCAATAAGTGTGCTTAGAGCTCACTTACCAGCGTGGGCCCCTATGGAGAAACCTACACAAAATGTTTGGGGGCAGGACAACTTTCTTCACAACTTTTAGCTAAATGCTTAGGATAATTAAAAACATAATTGGAAAAGCAGAACTCTAACCACCAGCTACAGAGTCATTCTCATGCTTGCTCTCTCTCCTGCCCAATGATTCATTATTTGGCCATAGTGCAGGGGTGGCCAACCTGTGGCTCTGGAACCACATGCGGCTCTTCAGAGGTTAATATGCGGCTCCTTGCATAGGTGCTGACTCTGAGGCTGGAGCTACATGTGCCAACTTTCCACTGCTCAACCCCAGGCCCTGCCCCCACTCCACCCCTTACCTAAGGCTACTGCCCCTTCCTGCCCCATTCCCCTGAGCCTGCTGCACCCTTGCTCCTCCCGACTCCATCCCAGAGCCTCCTGTACACTGAGAAACAGCTGATCACGATGGGCGGGAGGGAGGGGAAGGTGCTGATCAGCAGGGCTGCCAGTGGGCAAGAGGTGCTGTGGGCGGTGGGAGGGCTGATGGAGGCTACTGATATATTATTGTGGCTCCTTGGCAATGTACATCGGTAAATTATGGCCACCTCTGCCATAGTGCAACAGCTTCAATAAGAGACTGAGGGAGCCTCAGATCAGAATATCCCATCACCCAGTGGTTAAAGGCACTTGGCTGAGAGGTAGCAGATTCTTGGCCAAATCCCTTCTCTCACTCAGGTAGATGGGGGACTTGAACCAGGGGTCTCCTACATTCCAGATGAGTAACCTAGCTATTGGGCTCAAAATTATGAGTGAGCTTCTCTGCCTCCTCCTGCTGCTAAAAGAAAAGGAGTACTTGTGGCACCTTAGAGACTAACAAATTTATTAGAGCATAAGCTTTCGTGAGCTACAGCTCACTTGATCGGATGCATCCGATGAAGTGAGCTGTAGCTCACGAAAGCTTATGCTCTAATAAATTTGTTAGTCTCTAAGGTGCCACAAGTACTCCTTTTCTTTTTGCAAATACAGACTAACACGGCTGCTACTCTGAAACTCCTCCTGCTGCTGTTGCTCTCCCCCCTTCCCCCCGCCCAAATTGGCACAGGCACCTAAGCCTGAGAGGTTTGCAGCTGAGAATCCCAAGTAGAGGGAAGTTCCTCCCTGCAGCCGAGACTTAGGCACCTATCTCCAAGAGAGGGATGGGGCTTAGTGCACATCCCATAGGTTGGCATCTCCTATTGGCTAGTTTAGATGAAGAACCTCTTAGCATGCTGGCTTTTGTGAATCCCATTCTAGGGAGCCTAGGCGCTGAACTCCGGCATTATGAATCTCTGTGGTTTTCTAGGTGACAAAAGTTAGCCATGCTTAAATTTCTTAGTGAACCTAGCCCTATTTCCAACATAATATCAGTTTTTTCCTCCTCTGTTATGCACTGTTATTCGAAGTGAAGTACATCCAGGCCAGAGTTCTGGGGTTGCAATAAATCATTTCTAACATTTCAATCAATGTTTTCCAAAAACATTCTGCTCTAACTGTATGTGTCATCCAAATAATTTTCTTATTAGAACATAACCTCCAAGGAAAAGGGAAATACAAGAGATCCATAACAAAATGCAAAGGCGTTTTCTTGGTAAGGGTAGATAAAAATCCTACTTTTTACAGTAATTTAAAACAAGAAACCTTGTTCTTTAAAAGCAGTTTGTATAAATAAAAACTCATTATTGTTCCTCTCCTACTTTCAGGCCTCTTGAGAAACAAGACTGCTGATTGATGCACATGTTGACCTAAACAAGAGAGACGTTTGTGCCAGGCAAGTCAGCAGAAACCACACTAGAACCGATGCAGATCCTTCTCCACCCACTCATACATTAATGTTGGAAAATCTCAATTTTGGCATGATCAAAAAGGAAAGGCAGTAAAATAGTTTCATGTGCAAAATATGGAGATCAGTGTAAAATATGTAAAATTTTGAAAGAGGAAACATCAACCCCAGCCAAAAATGTCAGTGGAACTTACCTATCTGGGTTGTCAGAAGCACACACAGAATCAATCAGCCCAACATCCAGTGTGCCCTATGCATCAAAAACCCAATCAAAAAAGAGGAAGACATTTTAATATCACTAGAATATATTATTAAATCCATTACTTCTAGGTATAAGCAAAACTGGGAATTACTTTGCATTCTTTGGTTATGCAAAACTATATAGATCTAGGTGCCAGTTTCTTCTAAACACTAAAATTTAGGGGAAAGGGTAAAAGGGTTTCCGATAAACAGATCAGCTTTAGTTGCATTCACTGCAAAGCAAGTTCAAAAACAACTTCTATTTTTCTGAGTTTTACAACTCAATTGCAATTTTGACCTAATTTACAATACCCTCAAGAACTTACTACCACACAGTATAGAACTTTGGGAAGCCAACATCAAAAAGAAATCTAGATTTTTAATTTCCTTTGTTTCCTTGTTAGCACTATCTAAACTGAATGAGTTATATCTGCCCCCCAGATATATGTTCTGTAAAAATAACCAACGGAAATGTTCCAATATTTTAACAAATAGTTGTATTTTTTAATTTAATCAAACAAGTATGCCTTTCCAGTACTTTACCCAAGTACTGCCCTACTGTTTTGGAGCATGAAAATTTAATAGGGAAACTGACTAGAAAAAAAGTGAAACCAACTAATAATTTTCTTTGCTCAAGGACAGTGAAATGAAAAAATAAATAAGAAAAACAAGAGACTATAAATAGTAAAAAGGAAATTTAGATTAATAAAAGAAATGTTAACCTCTAGATATTGGCTTTAACTCCCTGGGGCAGGATTCATCTTCTCATTATGTGTGAGTGCAAAGTGCCTAACACAATGCCTCTAGCCACTACCACAAATATGTTTGTAATATACACAAAGAAATTTGTGCCAGATTGTCAGAGGTGGTCAGCCCCTATCACAATCAGGCACTTTGTTTTCTAAAAATATATGCTTCTTAATCTGCCTTTAAATTTTGACTCACCACAGCATTCTGTGGGTTTGCCTGCTCATCATGCATCTCCTGGATCTCCTGTTCTGTGGAAGCATTGACTTGACTCAGCACACTGAACCACTGGCTGCAAGAGAGAAAGGCAAACACCAGCATGACAAAAGGCTCACACCCAAGAAACCTCTTTATCACATTTGTGGCCTGTAGAAAAGCAACAGGTTCTACAGGTTTCCTGAACTGCCTCAGAAAGGATCTCTGTTCTCAGCACTCAAAAAAACCCAGCAAGCCTCTGTGCAGTCAGTTCAAATAATGACAGAATCCCAGAAGAAATAACCAGAATATCCTTGAATACCCCCTCCCCCGCAAAATATTTTTCCTAGATGTCCAATACCAACCCCCTTTACACCATTCCATTTGAAGATAAATACCTTGTGTTAACAAAGAATATCTCTAAAGAACTGACTGTAATCCACTGAAGCCCTTCTATGACCTGGATGTACCCAAACATATAGCAAACAGTTTAGCTGGAATAGATACATTAGTAATCTGCACATTTTTTTGTTTGTTTTAAAACATTGGATGTTCACACCTCCTGCTGTACTAATGTTATGATTGGACATTTCTTATTACTATACACCTGAAAAGGTGCGTGTTTATATAATCTCGTATTTAAATCCTCTATGCATGTGGCAAGGAAAGGGGAAGGACAAAAAGAACTCCCCACACATTCCTTTTGTCTGTAGTCAGGAGCAAAGCAAAAATCAGTCTGCGCTAGGCTGCTTTGGAAGGAAGCCCTGAAGATGGGCCAGTATCAATTTATTCCAATCCAGTAGTCAGGTATCCTGAAATAGCTGGCAGGTGGTGGAGCAGGAGTTGCTATTCCAACTGTAATCCTGAGTACCAACTACAGAAGGGCTAAACTTCAGCCACGTGGTCTGCCTTTGGGATATATTTCATCTACTTTTGGTCCCTGTAGAGTTAGAACCCGATTACCTTGTGCAATCCCACTGAAATATGAGCACCGAACTTGGCCAGTTATGCAGGTTTCCTGAACTTCATTCTTTGAGATATTAACTTGCCATTCTAAAGATACTTACCCTAGGGCCAAGTTTCAAAGGGCCTCATCCCAGCCTCTAAAACTGCATCTTCACACTTTTTGCAACTGCAGTTTTTCAGGTGCAGAAGTTGTGTATACATGAACATTTTCTATGCAAAACTGTGGATTTAAGTTTAGAGGCCTCTTTGAAACAATTGCCTACATTCATGGATCCTCTGCCCACACATACGTAATTGAAAACTGTGGTGTTTAGGAAATGCCAGGTTTCCACATCCATACACATCTGGAAACTGGACTCCTGATAACAGTTCTAGACAGACTAAGTTGTTAAAACAGCATCACAACAGCCAGGGGTTTAGTAGCCTGCCTAACTCCTTCCACAAAGGTAACATTTTAATTAGTAGCAGCTATAAAAACTTCAGTATTTAGGAAATGGGAGTGAACAAGAGTGCTGGTTCTGATCCAGAGCCTATGGCAGTAGGAAAGAAGCTGAGAATAGGGTTATGGTCCTTTATGTACCTCTGGAAGAAAAATCTGGATCCACATTGGACACTGTTTTCCAGCTGGCTCTGTACCTGCATCCTGAAGGTGCAGGTGCCCTAGCAATGGAGATTGGCAGGGGCAATTCTTGAAGGAGAGCAGCCAAGTTTCAGGTGAAACCATTCAAACCTAGGAAATGTCTCACATGGTTTCCACTCATGGTCATAAATTAGCCCTGGATTACTCAAAACCCACGTTCATCAAAAGTTGCACAACCCTTTTCCTGAACTTGGCCTGAAACTTAGGTTTGTGACAAAATCTGAAAGCAGGCAAAATGGTTTCATTATGGACGCCTGGCCCAGTTCTAACCCAGTGTCTAGTAGCTCTCAAACAGCTCCCCAGTCAGTGCTCAGAATGACACAGATTCCAGAGAGCATCACTTCCAGCCCTCCCTTGCTGGAGGGAGTATTAACATGAGAAGAGCCCCTCTGAAGAGGGAGGGAGGGATAGGTTCAACTCTTAAAGGATCCTAAACCCAAAGTATTCCTTCAGATTATAAACAGTGATTCATCTTTCCTTTCCTTTCCAGATTCTGACCCACAGGTATTTTATTTAAAATTCAGTATATTAAATAAATCATATCAAAGAAGCCAGACCTCACAGTATAAGCCACCTACAAACCTTGTATTATACAACAGCTAGCATGGGCACGTAATAGTATTTTTAAAAAAAGTGATCAAAAAGTTTAACTTCAAGTACAAGTAGTGTACATATTTTCCTAAAATATTTTTTTAAAATTACATAGTTAAAAGTGAATGAAAACCCTGCATTTAGTTGAAAGGAAAATGGCACTTGGCTCTGCAAGTTAATGATTGGGTCTCAGAGGATCAGCAGGTTTCTTCTGCTAACCCCCAAACTGTTTGTTTGCATGCATGTGTCCCTTTTCCTCACACCAGAACAATGCAAGGAAAACAATAAGTACAAAATTTGTGGCATTTCCATCCCATGTGTGAGATTAACCTGCATAGGGAACAACACAGACCTCAGACCATTTCATTCAATGTAATCAGAATTAGCAAACAGATTCTTCTAAATTAGTTTTGGACCTGCTTTTCAGCAGTGCTGAACATTCAGAGCTCTCTTGACTTCAGCACCTCTGAAAATCTTTACACATCTCCCACTGGAACCAAGATATTTTAGAACAATTGTGTTCTGTGGAAACAGAAACAGGGAAAACGCCAGCAGGTAAAGTAACCTGAATGTGTGTGGTGTGTATACTAAACGAACACTAAACTAAAGTCACTGTCTCTTCCTATAAGAGAAGGAGTACTTGTGGCACCTTAGAGACTAACAAATTTATTAGAGCATAAGCTTTCGTGAGCTACAGCTCACTTCATCGGATGCATTTGGTGGAAAAAACAGAGGAGAGATTTATATACACACACACAGAGAACATGAAACAATGGGTTTATCATACACACTGTAAGGAGAGTGATCACTTAAGATAAGCCATCACCAGCAAGGGGGGGGGGCAAACCTTTCACAGTGACAAGCAAGGTAGGCTAATTCCAGCAGTTAACAAGAATATCAGAAAAAGAAAAGGAGTACTTGTGGCACCTTAGAGACTAACAAATTTATTAGAGCATAAGCTTTCGTGAGCTACAGCTCACTTCAAGTGAGCTGTAGCTCACGAAAGCTTATGCTCTAATAAATTTGTTAGTCTCTAAGGTGCCACAAGTACTCCTTTTCTTTTTGCGAATACAGACTAACACGGCTGCTACTCTGAAAAGAATATCAGAGGAACAGTGGGGGGTGGGGTGGGGGGGAGAAATACCATGGGGAAATAGTTTTACTTTGTGTAATGACTCATCCATTCCCAGTCTCTATTCAAGCCTAAGTTAATTGTATCCAGTTTGCAAATTAATTCCAATTCAGCAGTCTCTCGTTGGAGTCTGTTTTTGAAGCTTTTTTGTTGAAGGATAGCCACTCTTAGGTCTGTAATCGAGTGACCAGAGAGATTGAAGTGTTCTCCAACTGGTTTTTGAATGTTATAATTCTAGACGTCTGATTTGTGTCCATTCATTCTTTTACGTAGAGACTGTCCAGTTTGGCCAATGTACATGGCAGAGGGGCATTGCTGGCACATGATGGCATATATCACATTGGTAGATGCGCAGGTGAACGAGCCTCTGATAGTGTGGCTGATGTGATTAGGCCCTATGATGGTATCCCCTGAATAGATATGTGGACCGTGTTGGCAACGGGCTTTGTTGCAAGGATAGGTTCCTGGGTTAGTGGTTCTGTTGTGTGGTGTGTGGTTGCTGGTGAGTATTTGCTTCAGATTGGGGGGCTGTCTGTAAGCAAGGACTGGCCTGTCTCCCAAGATCTGTGAGAGTGATGGGTCATCCTTCAGGATGGGTTGTAGATCCTTCATGATGCGTTGGAGAGGTTTTAGTTCAGGGCTGAAGGTGATGGCTAGTGGCGTTCTGTTATTTTCTTTGTTGGGCCTGTCCTGTAGTAGGTGACTTCTGGGTACTCTTCTGGCTCTGTCAATCTGTTTCTTCACTTCAGCAGATGGCTATTGTAGTTGTAGGAATGCATGATAGAGATCTTGTAGGTGTTTGTCTCTATCTGAGGGGTTGGAGCAAATGCGGTTATATCGTAGAGCTTGGCTGTAGACAATGGATCGAGTGGTATGATCTGGATGAAAGCTAGAGGCATGTAGGTAGGAATAGCGGTCAGTAGGTTTCCGATATAGGGTGGTGTTTATGTGACCATTGCTTATTAGCACCGTAGTGTCCAGGAAGTGGATCTCTTGTGTGGACTGGTCCAGGCTGAGGTTGATGGTGGGATGGAAATTGTTGAAATCATGGTGGAATTCCTCAAGAGCTTCTTTTCCATGGGTCCAGATGATGAAGATGTCATCAATGTAGCGCAAGTAGAGTAGGGGCATTAGGGGACGAGAGCTGAGGAAGCGTTGTTCTAAGTCAGCTATAAAAATGTTGGCATACTGTGGGGCCATGCGGGTACCCATCGCAGTGCCGCTGATTTGAAGGTATACATTGTCCCCAAATGTGAAATAGTTATGGGTGAGGACAAAGTCACAAAGTTCAGCCACCAGGTTAGCCGTGACAGTATCGGGGATACTGTTCCTGACGGCTTGTAGTCCATCTTTGTGTGGAATACTCACCAGCAACCACACACCACACAACAGAACCACTAACCAGGAACCTATCCTTGCAACAAAGCCCGTTGCCAACACTGTCCACATATCTATTCAGGGGATACCATCATAGGGCCTAATCACATCAGCCACACTATCAGAGGCTCGTTCACCTGCGCATCTACCAATGTGATATATGCCATCATGTGCCAGCAATGCCCCTCTGCCATGTACATTGGCCAAACTGGACAGTCTCTACGTAAAAGAATGAATGGACACAAATCAGACGTCTAGAATTATAACATTCAAAAACCAGTTGGAGAACACTTCAATCTCTCTGGTCACTCGATCACAGACCTAAGAGTGGCTATCCTTCAACAAAAAAGCTTCAAAAACAGACTCCAACGAGAGACTGCTGAATTGGAATTAATTTGCAAACTGGATACAATTAACTTAGGCTTGAATAGAGACTGGGAATGGATGAGTCATTACACAAAGTAAAACTATTTCCCCATGGTATTTCTCCCCCCCACCCCACCCCCCCTGTTCCTCTGATATTCTTGTTAACTGCTGGAATTAGCCTACCTTGCTTGTCACTGTGAAAGGTTTTCTTCCCCCCCTCCCCCCCCGCTGCTGGTGATGGCTTATCTTAAGTAATCACTCTCCTTACAGTATGATAAAGCCATTGTTTCATGTTCTCTGTGTGTGTATATAAATCTCTCCTCTGTTTTTTCCACCAGATGCATCCGATGAAGTGAGCTGTAGCTCACGAGAGCTTATGCTCAAATAAATTTGTTAGTCTCTAAGGTGCCACAAGTACTCCTTTTCTTTTTGCGAATACAGACTAACACGGCTGCTATTCTGAAACCTGTCTCTTCCTATGTTTTGGAAAAAGGTAGAGATACGTGACTGAGAACATGAAAGCCCTTAAACTCTGGTAATTTCTTGTTGGCTTCTCAATAGAGCAGTTTGCCAGAGAGTAGAGTAGTTCAAACAGACAAAAGTAACTAACTGGATCTTTATACTTGTGAGGCAGTTGGAGATTGCAGCAACCAGAGGCTGCCAATGGCAGCATGGTACAGAAAAGAGCCACATCAATAGTGCTGTGATAACCAGGATTCGACCATGTGTCGCTTCCCAGCCTGCTCATAGTCATAAATATGTTACTGTATCTTATGATAAATCTCTCAAATTAATAATGGAAAGTTTACAAATGGATTCAGATTATAATTTTAAGGAAGATTTAGCAGCTCATTTTAATTTCAAAAGAGATCACTGAATTAACTGTGCTGTTATAGCCTAATAAAAGTAGCCCTTTAAAGTATGAATAAGAAGAACTGCAATCGGAAGATGTCAAGGCCCTTTACTAACTTTAATTAATTTATATTCAATACCCCTGTGATGGAGGGAAGCATTATTCCCATTTTACAAATGAGAAAAAAGAGTAATAGAAATGTTAAGGGTTAAATCCACAAAGGGGACTTAAGCTCAGTGTTGAAACACCTGACTTTTAGATGCCCTGCTGCCTAATGGAATCTTCAGCCATGAGTTAAGTGCCCAGGCTCCCTATACATTGCCAGGGGAGAGAAAGGCAGCTAAGAATAGGATCCACAGAAGCCAGCATGCTGAGTGGGGAGCTGCCTAAGCTAGCCACTAGGAAGTGCCAAGGACGGGGTCTGGGGACCTAAGACCTGCCCCTCAAACATAGTTAGACACCTTGCTCCAGGTTGGAGGGAGGCATCTATCTCTACTTAGGATTCACAGCCCTGAACCCACTTCTGGAGTTAGATGGCTAAGCCAGGTCAGCCTTCTCACATGTGCTCATGAACAAGAGTGCCCCTCTCTCACTTACATAGCCTAGTGGTTAGGGTATTCACTGGGAGGTGGGACATCTGATTTCAAATCCTTGCTCTGCCTGATAAAGAGCAGGTACTTGACTTTGGGTCTCCCCGTACACAGGGGAGTGCCTTGACCAGCAGGCTATAGTGTCCGTCTCTCTCTGGTCCAGTGAACAATTGTTTATACAAAGTGGAACAGCTTCAACAGGAGAGACTGAAGGAGCCACACTACCAACTATCCATGCGCAAGTCCTTGCTCCAACTCAGGCAGACTGGGGATTTGAAGACACTTATGTGGAGTGTGGGAGACCTAACCACTGGGCTATTAAGCATTCTGCGATGATCACACACACCCCAGCTGAAAAACTCCCAATCTGGTCACTCCCAGCTATCTTTTATATGAGGCCCAATTGTGTGGGGTCTGGTCACCCCACATGCAAGATAGGCAGGGAAATGCCTAGTTTGTGAATCCCACCAGGCCTGGCTTAGGCATGAGCTAGGATGCTGCACAGCTCAGTGGGATCAGAACTTAGGTGATATTGCATGTCTCCTGGTAGAAACTTAGGCACCTAGAGAACTTTACTGATTCAGACTTAGGCGTCTACATGGTTAGGTGGCAGGTGAGTGGGGTTATCAGGATCTCAGTGGAGTCTAAATATTGGAATTAGGTACCTAAGTCCCTTATCGATCTAGCACTAAGTAACTTAGATGAGGCCACTGAGTAAAAATACCCACATATCCTCACTTCTCATCCTGGGAGTCCAGCTCAGTGGGCAGTGTAAAATTTAAAAAAAACTTTATTTTCTTACATTTTAATGCTTTTGTTTTTGTAAATGATGTGGTAGGCAAGAAGGATATTGTCACTCAGCCATTGCAGTTAGTTTTTTAAATTCAGATTTTTGGATTTGGAATGTAATAGATCTAGCAGCTTTAGCTTGCTCCTAGCCCATGAGACTATGGTTAGCAATTTTTCCTTGCTGCTGCCAAGGATCCGTATCAGATTCTAAGACCTTTAACAGCTGAGCAGATGGAGATCATGTGCTTTTCTCTAAATACCAGTCTTCTCGTTTGTGAATGTGAGTGCACTCCTCTGAATTACAATGACCATGTGAAATCTCACATATGAAAAGATTTTAAGCTCTAATCCTGCAAAGAGAACAGTGTAGGAGCCTGCCAGACCAGGGCTTTATTTCAGACAGCCTATATTGGATCATATGGATTGCACCAGTTTTTTAAGCAGGTGAAGAAGGGCCTGAGACGCACAAAAAGCAGTGAGAGAAGTGGCCAAAGGAAATCACCCTGTACAGGCAAGAGCACATTAAAGGTTGTCACAGGGAGCAGGCTGGGAAGCGACACATGGCCGAATCCTGGTTATCGCAGCACTGTTGATATGACTCTTTTCTGTAACACACTGCCATTGGCAGCCTCTGGTGGCTGCAATTTCCAACTGCCTCACAAGATCTTTCAAAGGGGATTAAATGCAGTGAGTTTAATACTGCTGGCCAATACCTTCAGAGATTGCATGTAAAAGACTGTCAACACATTGCTGCTGTTTGCAAGAGTTGGAATGATATGGAGATGAAAAGCTTAATGATTCTCTTACCTAGCATCCTCAGGAGAGTCGGCAATCAAGTGGTAGGTCCTGTCGGCCATTACTATATCAATCCCATTTTCTTTACCGGTATTATCAACAATCTCTCTGAAATGGATGCAAATGCCAGAATTAACACTAGAGACATACCCCATGCACGGTGACAATGCCCTTCTAGTGAGCAGCTTTGACACCCTAATATTTCAGAATAATATTTACTTGTTTTACCCTGATTCACTTAAGATGTGTAATGCAGATTCCTGTTACTTAAACATTATCAATTCACCAAAACAATATTTGTCATGGCCATAGTAGCCACTGTCCAAGTTATCCATGTTCAAAGCACTGTGAAGCTTCACTTTTTAAAGTGGCCTTTTTTTCCCCACTTGTCATTTAAAAAATAAATACTTACAACAACAAAGAAAAACCTTACTAATGAGGGGGAAGAGAGCCATCTCTGAAAAAATAACCAGTGTTGAGGAAAAGAAACATAAGATCTTACCCTGACTCCTTAAAATATTCAAGGGGTTGCTGAAGATGCATTTTCAAACGTAATGGCATTTTGTCCGTCAGTTTTTGGGTGCCCAGTTTAAGACACATTAAAGGGCCCTGGTTTCCAGGAAGTGTTGAGCACCCATCTTCTGAAGACCAACCCTTTTGAAGTGCTCAGGTGGCGTGGGGGAAAGGGGTAGGGGAAGACTCCCTGCCTGGCTCCTGGGAAGTGGCAACCCCAGCTCCTAGCTCCATGTGCTGCCTCCGCTCCGCCCCAAGCCCCTGTTCTGCAGCTCCAATTGGCTGGGAACCATGGCCAATGGGAGCTGCGGTGGTGGTTCCTGTGGGCGGAGGCAACACATGCAGCTAGGACCTGAGGGAGGGGAGTTACAGTCACCCTTCCAGGAACCCTCCTCCCACCAGGTAAGCACTGCACGGCACCCCAACCCCTGCCTCTGAGGTTCCCACACCCAAACTCTTGCTGCTGGTGGGCAGGGGGGCCTGAGACTGCCCCAGCCTGGTCTGGGGGCTGCCCAAGCTGCTCAGGTGGCCTCCGGGCCAGGTGCACCAGCCACTGCAGAAGTCAGAGAGGTCACAGAAAGACCCCTGTGACAAACACAGAGCCTTAACCATAACCAATATGGTAGAAGTGAATATCGAATTCAAGAGTAACAGAAGGCTAGTTGTAAGAATCCAAGATCTATATTCATGGATTTACTATGGCAGTAGCTGCCCATTACTACTATTGTGACAGATCTGTACATGCTCAAAGGGCCTGATCCAAAGCCCACTGAAGTCAATGGGAATCCCATTCACTTCAGTAGGCACTGGATCAAGCCAAGAGAGTAGACAGAGAGCAGCCACTTCCACAAAGAAAACTTGACGGAACTTTGATTTAGGTTTAAAATAAGTCAGTAGTAATAGAATACAAATGATAGGCTGTGCTCAAGGCAAGCAGAGAACAGGAACAAGGTGTTGTAACCAATCCTAACATACATTAGCAAAGCCATGTAGGGCACACATTGCCACACAGAACTGAGACTACACAGCACTATCAGTCTTTCATCTTCATACCCACTTAGGAACCCCCCACCCTCAAACCTAAGATGTACTGAAATTTTAGAAGAGAAAGTAAAGACATTTTCATATAGAAAATCTTTTTTTCAAACATGCCTTCAGAGGCTTGGAATTGCGACACACGTGGAACTAACTGTACCTGATAACAGTATATACTCCCACTCCTACATTGTTAAAGTGCTGTGTGGGAGTTTTAGTGACTTGATTCCAATTAAAGTCAATGGCAGGTTGCATAATTAAAGCCCCATACAGTGTTGTGAAAATGTACTGAAAATGTGACTGAAAGCACTTTGATTAATTATAAGAATCTGGTATAGTGCGGAGAGATGGTAGCCTCTCCACAGTTAAGGTTGTAACCAGCTTCCATTATAAAGCTCTCTTTTAACAGCCATATACTTTTAGAAAACTGGTTTGGCCAGTAAATCAGTGCATTTATATTAAAGATAAACGTAAGTGTGGTTACAGGCCTCCCTGAGAAGACATCTGACTGTGACTCACAGTAGATTAAAAATTACTAAGACTAAAGGCTAGACAATACTTCTTTTACCTTCTTCATTCCAGGTCTCCCTGTGGCTGAAGGCTTGACAGCATTTCTCAAACTGTCCAGAATGACTACTGAATAAGTAGGGCTGGGATTTTCAAATGTGCTCAACGTTGGTTTGACTACATTAAGGCCTCAGTCGACTTAAATTGGAATCAAGTTAGGACAGTGCTGAGTACTTTTCTCACACACACATAAACACATATATGAATGCATGGGAGTTGAGGGCACTCAGCACCTTTCAGGATTGAGCCCTGACAGGTGTTTATGTAAAGCTATGTCCAACCAAAATGCACATCTAAACCTACCTAGCTGTTCGGATTTGAATGGTGCCCTTCAGCTTTTCTTCACTGTCATTTTCAAAGTACATGAGCCTGGATTGTCTGAGGACAAACCAGCGTTTCTTCCAGTTTCTTCTGGAAAGCGTAGATGATCCACCCCCCTTTTTGTGCAGCCAGCCCTGTTTGAGAGCTTCCTGCTTGGAACGGAACCACAGAAAGGTCTCGTCTTTCAAGACACACCAGCGTCGCTTCCATGTGTTCATTAAACCGCCTGGCAGAAAAGAGAGAGGATTAGCTTAAAAGGTTACATTAAAATAAACAACAAAAAACATCAGTCTAAAAAATTTAATATCATGAGTATGTCTATCTTGAAGAAACTAACAAATAAGTAACCTTTATTTATAATGAAATCAAGAGACTGAATCAACACTGACAATGGGAAGGTGTTAACCAATCACTGAAGTGACAGTATCGCTGCTTTTCTGTTATGAATCATGAGACTGAAGACCTCATTTTCATATACCCTAAGGCCACCTCACACTGTTCTGGGAATGTAAAACAGCTTTAAAGTGGGTGAACGGTGTAAATGGGCCTTACTGTGAATGAGAATTAGGCCCCTAGTAGATTATCCCAACAAAAGGAATGCTAACACTAGAGTTTAATACATATTCAAACTTACAAAAAACTTCCTTAAACGTTTAAGGTTGCTATGAGCAAATAATACCAAACTCAAAACCACCAGAGCTGGTACAGCTCAGGAAACTGAATTTACCATAGAAACTGTTGCTGATTTAACTATACAAGCACAGCTAAAGCACCATAACTCCCAGAGTGTGGGTGCAGTTATACCTGTATAACTGTGTTTATACCAATATAGCTTAATATGGTTTGGGAAGCAAAATAAGTGATACCAGAACTAATTGCAACCCCACTAGGATTTTATTAATATAACTACATTGGCAAAAAACCCATCCCCCAATCAACAAAGTTACACTAGTAAAACTTTTGAGGGTAGGCCAGGCCACAGCATAAAGCCATTCTGCATACATCACCTTTTCACACATACACACCCACTCACAAATACCTCACCATCTCTATACGAATCAGTCACAGTCATCATGCTGACAGAAACTCAGACAATCTTAACTCTGTCCATTGTAGGATGGCAATGTATCTGGAGGATATTTACTCATTAATTTGGTTGTGATTTATGTCTGACATGCCCTCTGGATGTCTGGTTTTTAACTGGTTTTAAGGATTTATTTTTGGGGGGTGGGTGTATTTTTGTAATATTGGATTTGTGAACGGAATTATGTTGTGATTAGTAAGGAGAGTTGTGTGGTGTTGCATGGTTTGTAGAGTAATTGTCATTGTTGTTAGAGGGGAGAGGAAGAGCAAATTTTTGTGGTTCATGTAAGTTCCCACGTCTTCTTACGTGAGGGCACTACATTGATAAAACTCATATATAGAATAGAATACAACCTATAGGCTGTTGCCACTCATCTGCTGAGAAAACTAAGAACCATAACAAAAAAACTCCTGAATATATTCTTTCCTAAATCTCTTGTGGTGCTTTGTAATATAGCCTTATTTTGGATTACTGATCCTAAGCCCACTGAAAGACTCCTGTTGACTTCAGAGTGGTCTCTGGCACTGGCTCCTAGTACACTGCATGTCAGAATGTTTGTATTTATCTATTTAGATTGGAACGTCTTTGGGGCAGGAACAGTCTCTTCTTTATCTCTGGTACAACCTGGCTTTCTAGGCTGTCTTGCCACTCTATACGACATATCCAATGTTCAGCTGTTCACTAGTCAGTGAAGATGTTACGTGAAATAAATGCGGACTATAAAAGGTAATGAAGTTGAGCTGCTCCGTCCATGTCCCTTTGCAGAAGAGGAACTATCTGCAATCTGCCTTATACAAGACACTGCAGTCAGAGCTTAAGTTGAGAATAAAAAGAAAAGGAGTACCCGTGGCACCTTAGAGACTAACAAATTTATTAGAGCATAAGCTTTCGTGAGCTACAGCTCACTTCATCGGATGCATTGCAAGTTGAGAATGGCTCTCTCCAAGTCATTCTCTCGCCCCTTAATGAAATCATAAAACAGCAAGCAGTACTGAAGTGGAGTTGTAATCCTTAAAACGGGAAAATACTAGAGAGATTTCTGAACATTTTGGTTCTTTAACCAGCTCTGGTCGGCTCTGTACCTTTCATGTATAAAAAGCTGTGGAAGTACGGCAAGCTGACACAACTGTAGACCGAATCCCTCCGGTAGGAAAGTTCGTCATCTGTATCAAACCTGGAGTCAAAGTCTTCTTCACTGTCTTCAAACTGGGGAAGAAAGGTGAAATGAGCAGCCACGAGGCAAGAAGGATAGTGTGTCAAACAAACATTAACTGCCTCTAATATAGGAAGGAGCTTACAGCAGAATGGCTAATGGCTGCAGCATAAAAACATTTTAAGAAAAAGCAAAGTTTAGATTTTTATATAGCAGATTTTTTGAAGTCTGATACCATAACATTTTGTGATGTGTTCTACAACACATGCTCCGTGGTCAGGTATGTATTGCACAACAGAATAATGGGGATGGGTGGGGAGAGGAGAGAAACACACATGGAAGGTTAACCCTACCCACTTCTGAAACAGCTCTTGGAGGATCTTTACCATCTCTATACTCTTCTAGCTGGGAACATAATGTTCCCCATTTTAGTTATTATCCTCATTGATAGTAATCCCCAGGTTGCTCCTGTGAGGAAGGAAAGATGCCGTGGGGACAAAAAAGGGGGGTCAGAATAGACAGTGTTGCTGGGAACAAGGCTCTTTCTTCTCCCAATTTGCATTGTGGGCAGACTTTCAGTCTATTTATCTTCTTTTCCTGGGCTGACAATTTCATTTTGGAGCTGTCAGTCAGGAATACAGGGTGGGATTTTCAAAAACAGCTAAGTGAGTTTGTTGCTTAACTTCTGTTGGCATAACTAACTCACTTAGGCATGTCTGAAATGCCTCCCACTGTGTTGAACAGTGTGGCCCATTCCGGCATCCCGTCTGAAAAAGAAGCCCCCTACCTCGGCTGGAACATTGGCAAAGTCACTGCCTCCTCAGATATTGCCCAGAGCCTGATGGCCCTTCATGAATTTATGCATCTAAATTTAATCCTTACAGTCTAATCCTGAGGAGAACTGAGCTTTCACCATTCCCACTGAAGTCAAAGGAAGCTCAGAGTGCTCAGCAGCTCACACTGTGCACTTGGTTTATAATTAGCCCTACTGTCTATATATAACAAACCTATATAACAGCTTTACTGCTGTTAAAGGGAGTTATCATTTGGAAGGGTGCAACTGGTGTGCGCTACCTCCTCCCACCCCTCAAGGCCTGTATGTAACACTCAATTTAGATGGTTTTCAAAACGGAAAATCTACAGAGTATCCTTAGGTATGGGGTAACTTCCCCTCCTGTCCCCCCCGAGCCCTTAAACATTCAGAGGTTTGTCAAGTTCCTGATCTGGTTTCATACACAGATAACCATGCAGGGGATGGGGGATAGAAGGAGTCTTCAGTCTACACTGTTGAAATGTATCAGGATGAAACATGTAATTGTTCACCCATTCTCTGAGGTGGGAAATTGGTCACCAGGTATCCTAGGCATGGAAAAGTTCCCAAACAGTACCACACGAGCTAATTCCCTAATGTCAGGGAGGGAAAAGGTGCCAGAGTTTATTTCTTCCCTGTAGGAAGAGCCTTCCCCAGAAAAATAAGCTGATGAGAAAACAAACCCCACACAATTAGCCAAAGAAATACCAACTTATTCCTAGGGCAACAGCAGTCAAAACAAGAGTAAAATTAGCTCATTGTATTTTATTGCCTGAAATATAACAATCCAAGATATTTTAATGCTGCTTCTGCCCTCAGAGCCAGTCAATATTTGTATGTTTTCATGGTTGCTCAAACACACTATAGGCTCTAGTCCTTTTATTCTCCCAACCATAAATCTTTTGGGTGTATATTTGGTAGATGAAACCAAGTTCTTTCAAGAGATTTATGGTTGGAAGAATAAAAGGACTGAAAGCCTACAGCGGGTTTGAGAAACGGCCCTGAAGAAGAACCTTCTACAAAGGAGAAAGAAGTGTCCCAAGAATTCACATTCAATAGTATGAACATTTGTTATTATACGATAGTTACTTTTGACAAAGAAAGGTTTTGTGTATTTAGTTTCTCTAGGCTTTTTGCAAACAGTTGATTCAATACTATTCTATCCTGTATATATAGTTGAATTTTCTTATAATGAATTTACTCATCTTCCCCATATAAGAACTGTACTTAGACTGTACTCTAATCCAAGTATGGAACTCCCGATTGAAATTAATGGGAAATTCTGCATCAAAACTGATAGAAGGATATAACCCTCAAACTAGGAATGCAATTCATACATCTAATCTGTCTGTGGATTTCTAGTACACCCATCCCAATAGTATCTAGTTGCCAATAGATAACTATGTCCAAGTTCAGTGTAAGCAAGGTCAAGCTATATATAATGTACGTGCGTATTTATAGGAACAGACACAGCTACTGGATTTGGTACCTCTACCATTCAAGGAAAAATTTAACTACCATTTCTTCTGAATGTATAATGTTAGTGGATAACAAGAAATAAAGGTACTCACAGATGACTGGGCTCCTTCAGAGCTGAACCTGTACGCTCCAGAACTGTTGTACGTCCCTACTGAGCAGCGGTAGTCAGGAGACCACTGGCTACTGTGAGAATTAGAAAAAGTCACGCTGCTGCCAGAAGTGATGGCACCATCTTCATAGTCATCTTGATCATAATCATAGTCCCCATCGGGAGAAATCAGTTCCTCAGAATTTTGGGGTTTGCAGGACACATTTTCTGGCATGCAATATGTGGATTCACCACTCGAAGAGTTGTGGAGACTGAGAGAGTCGTGGCCGGAAGCAATAAGCATGGTGTTGCTAGCAGCAGGACTTGTGGGCACTACTGTGTCATTCATATAAGGATCCTCTTCTGAAGAGTCATCACTAGTTCTAATGCCACTCGTCCTCTGATCTGAATGGCCATGCTCACTTGGATTGGGTGAATCCTTAAACGCATCATCATCAGCTTCAAAGCCCTCGTCCACCTCCTCCTCCTCAGGGTACGGCTGGCTGAAGTTAAAGTTGGGCTTTTCACTGCACACATTCCCAGTCAGTTCATTGAGCTTGGCAGAATAACCACTGCCCACAGAAAGTGACCTCTCGATGTTTCGGACACATTCATCAATCTCATCGAAGTTCAGAGACTCCAGGAATTCTTGAGCTGCTCGGCATGCCTCATCCTCAAGCCGTTTGAGTTCCTCATCTCGGAGTTGCTGCAGCCTCTGCAAGGAAGCCTCTGTCAAGGACAGCTCTTGCTGCTCCTTCATGCGTTGCAAGTCTTCGATCTCTTTCTCCAGGCGCAGGATCTCTTCCACCTGTTTGTTTTCTTTCTGCTTCTCCAGCTCTTGCTTCAGCTCTGCTTCCTTCTGGGCTTTCTGAATGGCTGCCAGTTCCTGCTGTTTCCTCTCCTCTTCAGCCTGCATTCCAAAAAGAAATGCAAGATTCCTTACTTTCTGTTGTTCAAGCTCCATAATCCTTCCATGTTGTTCATTTAAAAGAACCCTTCTCCCTCCATGTAAGAAGATGAAGTGAAAGTGTTTTTACATTTACCCATAGACACTGGAAAGCTCAATTCATGCAAAAGGCTCAATCCTTGTCAGGAACTAAATGAAGTGTGATGTGAAAGACATCCCCATGCAAACTATATCAAGTTTCTTTTGGCTTCACCTGCCAACTTCTGTAATAAGTTTAGTTTAAATGCCCTGAGTGCTTTTTCCTTTTCTTTTCTTTTTTTTTGGTTGGGACAAGAGAGAAATAAACAGGGTGGCAGAAAGCAGGGGCAGCGAGTTATATCTCCACATGGTGCCTTAGCACCAGCAATATTCAGAGCCCAGGGGCCCAGCTCCACCAATATTAGGGGCCGGGTGTCCCCACCGACCCCACCTGCTGCCCCCCCCAAGTATCCCCCAGCCCCCTCTTGCTGCCCCCAGCCCCCCCACGCGCCTCCCCGGACCAGAGCCGAGCGTCCCTGCCTTTGCCTCTTCCGGGCAGCTCCATGCTGCCTCCCTGCAGCAACTGCTGCCACAGGGTCCTAGTGCCCCACATCTCCACTGCCAGGGCACACCAACTCTGAGCCTGCCGTTCCACCTCAGACCCTTCCCTTTTCTGGCGGGACTCTCCACCAGCACAGGGGGCCCCTCTTCCCACAGTCACCGCTCCTGCCCCATGCTGGGCAAGGAGGCAGCCCCATCCCTCACCCCCAGTGAGGCTACAGTCAGGGGCAACAGCCGGGCAGAAGGCGCATGCAGCATCCCCCGGCACCCACCACGGGGGAGGCGAGGGAGATTCCTGGACCTGAGAGGGGCCCTAGGAGCACATGTAGTGACAGTGGTGGGAGTGAGTGTGCTGCTGGAGGGGCGGGAAAGGGGGGCTCCTCCCCCAGAGCTCGCTGCTGCCGGCAGGGAAAGGGCTGGGGAGAGTCCTCCTCTCTGGCCCCTGTCCCGGAGGAGCCTGCCTGCACCGCAAACTTATCCCCAGCCCTGCCCCACCCCAGAGCCCACACCCCCAGCCAGAGCTTTCACCCCCACACTGCACCCTCAACCCTCTACCCTAGCCCTGAGCCTCTCCAACACCCCAAACCCCTTATCCCCAATCCTAGCCAGAGCCCTCATCCCCCCACAGCCCAACCCTCTGCCCCAGCCCTGAGCCCCCTCCAAAACCACAAACCCCTCATCTCCAACCCCAGCCAGAGCCCTCATCCCCCTGCGCTCCAACCCTCTGCTCCAACCCTGAGCCTCTCTAACCCCCCCCCCAAGTCCCCCAGCCCTCACCCCCACATTCCTACTTTCACCCTGAACCCCCCCACACCCCAAACCCCTAATTCCCAGCCCCAGACAGAGCCCTCACCCCCTACACTGCTACTCTTGCCCTGAGCCCTTCCCATACCCCAAACCCCTCATCTGCAGCCACACCCCACAGCCTTCACCCCGTCACCTGCTCTCTCTGCACCCCCTCTCATCCCCAAACTCCTTCCCAAAGCTTTCCCCTGCATCCCAATCCCTTGCCCCAGCCTAGGGCCTGCACCCCAGACCTCCTCACTCACCCAGACTCCCTCCCAGAGCCTTGGGCAGGTGGGGGCAGAGTTTGGGGCGCAGAGTTTGGGCAGGGGCGGGTTCTGGGCACCACCACCATTTCTACAAACCTGCCACCCCTGGCAGAAGGTATTAACAGTGTAATTTACCCGCTGGGCAAGACGTTCTGCTTCTTGTCTTTGCCTTTCTCTGCAAGGATAAGAAGAAGAAAAAAGTTAGCAAGAAGAAGAAAGGGGCGAGGGGACTTCATTAGGGCAGTAGTAGAGTTTTCAGAGGGGTTTTGTCAAATACAAGTAGCAACTCAAAATGAAACCACTAAGGGTATATTCTCCCCTTGTGTGCCTGAGAAACTCCCATGAACACTACACATATCTCTCGTCATCATAAATAAAGATTTACAAAATCAGCTGTGATTACTTGAGGCAAAGGTGATATAGCATGAAACCCATGAAATCTAATGTTTGCCTTTCGGATCCAGTCAAACAGCAGCACACACTGCACACCTTTCCTCCTCTTCTTTCCTCCTCCTCTCCTCCTCTTGTCGCCGCTTCTCCTCTAGTAGCTGTCTGTAAACACGTCGAGCAATCTGGCCTCTCAGCTGCTTCTGCAAGGTTATGGCTGCTTTCCTCAGATGAAGGAACTTTCTCCTTAGAAGGAATGCCCTGTAATTCTTCTGTATCACAACCACGTAATAAAGCACCTTTTTATAATGCTTTCTGAAAGAAGACAGAAAGAGCTTCTCTGTAAAGAGGGTTTGACTACTAACTAACTGAGGTTTCTATGTAACTGCCCTGCATTAAAGAGTCCATGGTAGTAAAAATGACAGAGGTATTAACCCCTGTCCTGTGACAGCTCTCCCATTATAATTTATGTTATCTCTCCCTAGAAAGTGGACAAGGTCTTTCTGTGAGAGAGCTAGCAGTATCTAAACTAAGTAAATACATACCACCCAGTCCTACATTTTTAATACCTCCTCACAAGGAGATGCTGTTAGAAACTACCAGGGGTTTTGATATATATCCAGCACCATGAAAAGAAAAATCACACACAGCAAGATAGCTTTGTCTTTAAAAAAAAGAAAAAAGAATTCTCATTGTTTTATGTGACATAATGTTCAGACTATATGGACAGGACTAATATGCACATGAAAAGAAATGACCTCATTATGCAAACAACTATTGAACTGTCCTCTATTGACTTATAAAGGAAACAGAGAAGTAAACAGATGGGATGGACTACCCTGACTCTTATACATAATGCATGAAACTAAGTGAGCAAATAAATCATCATAATTCAGTCACCCAATGTCATTGTTCTTTTGTTCTTGAACAAAGAATCATAAACTGATTGTTCCTAATTTACCTTCTCTTCCCTCTTTCTATCATGGCAAACAGGATAAGCCAGATCCTCAGCTAGTATAACTTAGTGGAGCTCCATAGGCTTCAGTGGAGCTACCCTGATCTGCAGCTACTATGATCTGGACCCATGATATTATATGAATGCTCCTCTGTGTATCTTCTACACTCTGACATCTTAGTTATTAAAAACAATTCAAACCACCTACTGTTTTATTAAAGGATTGACAAAATAGGGTTGAGATTTCCAAACTACCTATGGGATTTGGGTGCCCAATTCCTACCAGAAATGAATGATAATCCTCTAGGCAGCATTGGAAATCCCTCCCAATGAAGAGATGAGTCTGCATATGCAGCCCATTAGTTAATATTCCCACCTTGTTACCTACCGTGCCACATAGCCTAAGACATGTGCTCGGATAATCATGGCTGCCTTGGTAACTTCTACCTCTCTCTGCTTCTCTAACTTGTTTTCCAAGGACTCCCGAAGAAAGACCTATTCAAGAAAAGTTCTGGCTTAATTGAATTCAGCTACCACACTGATGGATGTCTTACAAATGCACATGAACATAACAATAACAATAATAAAAGGCTGCTGGGATGCAAGTTTACATAGGTAGCTAGATAGTACAGTTGACATTGAAGGAGGAATTCAGAATCAATAAATATATTTTCCTAAGAGGGAAAAAAAAAAGAACACTTTCCTCTTGAAAACAAAAAACTAAAAAGCCCCCAAATGGCAATTACTCCTCCTCCATTCCATGAGATCCTGACCCTACTGAAGTCAATGGGAGTTTTCCCATTGACTTAAACGGGGCCAGGATTTTACCCAAATTGTCTACTCACTAATGACTATAGTCAGCAACATTATTACTAGACTTTATTCAAAGTAGCTCTATCCTTCTGAAGATTAGTACACACATAAAAGAACTTTGGCTTAGCAATGTGAACAATCTGACTTACACTGACAGAGCCAGAAAATTCAGCCTTGAGGCTTAAACTGCTTCAGAGTAACAACAAATTACTGCAAACTCTTAGAGGGCCCATTCCTGCAAATTCCTCTTGTCAGGGCACAAATCAAAACAGAAGTAGCATCTATGTAAATGAAAGCAGTTTTAGGTCCAGGAGCTTGACTAAGGAGCAGATTTTTGTCCTGTTGTTAAGCAGTGAATCTACTGCTGTGGACAAATAACTCAGTAAGATTTACATGCACTTGTCGAGAGGAAAGCATAATCTGCTCAGTGAAAAAACTTTGGAAATTTGATGAGCAAAAGGTATGCTGAGTAACCACTTCTGTAGTAAATGATATACTTCTATATTTTCTGTTTTTTAAGTACCTTCTTAGCTACAGCACTCATGCCAACACCACATCAACTTTTCAAAGTTACACTTGGTTTCTGAGGTTTACAGTAGTGTGTAAATTGTAACTGAAATGGGTAAATCTTAATTATATTCTTGCACTCATGTAACTTGATTTTTTAAACAATCTGGAACTCAAAAAAGAAAGTCTGTTACCAAGTGGGGAGTTTTAAAGTACATTTTCAGCCTGGAGCAAGTTTTTATGGTTGAATCACAAATCTCCTATGCTTGATCCAATCTTAATAATAATGGTGCTGATTAAGATGCTATAATATAGTCCAGTGCTATATGCCATGTGTGCTATAAGACATTTTCCGGACCTCCTCTTTCATCTGCATCTTAGGGCCGAATCGTCTGGCACCTACTATGGGTGTATGGCTTGAAATATGGTGGGCTTGTTGTGTTAGGCTGCACTGGGGCAGAGGGAGTGTCGGAAGCCTAGTGCAGGAACACTTTGCATCTGAAGCACACCAGAGCCAAGCTCGGGTGTTTATAGGAGCCTGGAGTTAGGGATTGTGGAGGTGAAGTGAGCGTGTGGCCAGTGTGGACACACAGGCACACACTAGATTCACTGAGCCAAAACTCTGTGTAGTACAGGAGAGCAAGAGCGTGTCAGAAGGAGGCAAAGAGGGCAGCAGCTGCTACTCCCGTCCACAGGCTGTAGTGGTGGTTGTGCAGCTGCTTTGTACCTTGCTTTCACATTCCTCCCCTTCCCTGCAGTTCTCAAGGGATGACACTCTACTGGTTGGGTTTTGCTATGAGATGAGAGAGGAGTAAAATCTTGTGTGGAGTTCAGGTGAAAAAGGATGTAATTCTCTTGGCTCTTTGAAGCCAGAATCCTCACCACTGTTCCAATTGCAGTGGGCACCGAGGAAATGTGTTGTGAGGAAAGAGCAAGCTGGTTACTTAGCAGGAGAGCTCTGTTGGATTATGGCCCCTTGTTTTTGAAGCAGGATTTGTTAACTTGGCAGAAATAACCATTAAAAAAGGTGACAGTCAGATATGACTAAAATTTATTATTCTGCACTGATGCATTTTTCAATAGGAAAGAAAGCATTTTCCTAGGAATAAGGGCTTTTTCTGGAATTGTTTTACTTCTGTACAACAGTAACAACAAAACACCAAACCAACTTCTCACCAATGAACACAGGGGCACTCCCCATATGGAAGGGGCTGGATTATACAACAGTTACCCAACGTTGGTGAGCACTCACTTGCATGAGAAGTCCCATTGCCTAAGTGCTCACCAATGTAAAGGTGCACCATCTAGCTTTTTACCGAGTCTTTACTTACACATATGAAACAGCCTCTGCTTCAGTGGGTCTATTGTCCTTTCCTATCCAATTTTGCTCTAGCACTCTCTAGATCACTATGGTCCTGATTCAGGACAGCACTAAATTGCTTTCCTGAAAGGGGATGGATTTAAGCACGTATTAAGGATGCGCTTTGTGTTTTCCCGAATAGGAGTGCTTTCGTGAATCTGGGCATGTAAGAACAAGAAGTATCTCAAGAGCTGCCCTAATCCCGATGATGTTATCACCGCTCCTTTTACATCAAAATGGAAGGGTTAATATCATTAAATACCACAAACAGTAAGTCTTTTTCTATCTGTTAAAAACTGTTTTATTCCTCTTTTTGTATATTGTAATTTTAAAAAATGGATACAAAGCTATCCTTTTCCTCTACCGTAGTACAGATGAGCTGTATTGTCCTTTCCTCAGTAATGTGAAGGGTAGTTACAGATAAAAGTTAAAACAACATTTAGGGCCTGATTTAGATCCAAAAATCAAGACAACTGGCTGCCACTTTGCCCTTGGCTTGCTACCTGTACTGATTTTTGCAGGTGATACAGGTGATCTTGTGCCCATGTAAGATGTACGGTTTGAATTTAATGTCCTCTTGCCCTCCTCAGAAATAGGCTCCTTACTGACTTGCTTCACTCGTACATTTACCAACCCCCTTAGGTGATTCTTGCACATTATTGGGAAAGTTGTAAAACCAGCTCTGACAGCTGCGAAGGTTCTAATCTATATGGAGCTTTCAGAGCAGTGCAGAGTATCTCCTATATATTTCCCTAAATTTTGAAGCAATGCCCATGGTTTAATCAACATGACTAATTCACATGAATGGGTATAATATGGTTAACACACTGCATGCCTCTGAAAGAACATGCAATGTGAAGCAAAACCTAGTTATGGCTTTGAATTTATTGCATTATTTGTAAACAGTGGTCTACAGGAAGGTGGGACAAATGTCAATGTAAATCAAAGTGATCTATAAGTCTTTAGGTCTCAAATTTTTTTTGAGACAGTTTTAATTCTACCTATGTTATCTTAATGGGCTCCTTTGGATTTACTAACATGCTGCTTTTTTGTTGAGATTTCACCTTGTAAGAACACAACACACAGGAACCATGTGGTACTTCCATTCACTTCTTTTCAAGCCCTTTAGATGTGTTATGGAATGGATGGAACTGTTAAGTGTAAATGCTACTATAGAAAGTCTCACTAAAATCAATGGGATTTTACAAGGTATCTTTGCCTTGGATTCCTTATGGTAAAAACGCATCAAAAATAATAACAAAGCTCTTTACAAATATTTATATTGGACAATTGACAGTTCAGCCAGCTTTACTTCTGGGTCTGTTATCCCCTTATTCCCCATACATAAGGCCCAGTAGCATCAGTGGGAGTTACACCGAGGGACATAGCAGTAACAGATGAGAGGCCTGCAGGACCATCTTGACCAATTCGGAATTGATCTTTACAGTATATTCCCTAGTACTTTGCCCAGTATACTTTTAACTGTTTCTTAGACTCCTATAAAATGGAATATCTATGCGTGCAATACGATTAAATGATTTGAGAAGGCTAGGGGCATACATTCACAAGAAGGATGGAATCTCTGCAAAGGCCTGTTGTTTGAGATCAAGCTTTTTTCTCTGTATTGTAGCCAAACAAACAAAAAAAATGTGTGGGTTTGGTTGCTCATGAACTAAAATAAGTTTCAAAAAAAAAATTTTTTTTTTAGTTATCTAGCATGAAGAAGATGCAGAAGTGATAGATAACTGCCTGATAACATGCATGTTCAGTTTCAGCACAGAGTAACCCACAGAAGTCCATTTCTGCCACCCTTAAATACTGGGTGAAATCCTGGTCCCATTGGCTTCAATGGGGCCAGGATTTCACTCACTAAGAAGAACCATATTCTGCAAGCAGTGTCATAGGAATGAATGGGTCTTCTCGCAAAGCAAGGTACTGCTCCATGTGAGTAAGGGTGTTAGAATCTAACATTTTAGGCCCTGATCCTACAAACACTTATGCACCCAAGTAGCTTTACTCACATGAGTAGTGCCATTGGACTCACATGGTCTACTTGTATGAGTAAAGGTACTTGCATGCCTAAGTGTTTGCAGAGTCTTAAACTAAGTGCTTCAGGGCAAGGGCTAGCTCTTACTATGTGTTTGTATAGCACCCACCACAATGGGGCCAACTCAGCTCTACCCCAATGCAAACAGTAAGTTCAACCACAACTGTGCAGTTGGAGCTGCCTAAATACTGTCCTTAGACTCATATTAGCAACAGCCATGGAATGAAGGAGGACAACCATCTAATAAGATTATGTTACCTTATTTTTTCCAAGCTGCCATTCAGTGCTAGTACCATCATACAGATGAAGGAGGATGGCGCACTTCCCTTTTAAATCTTCAGGCACAGTCAAGTTTCTCATTAGGACTTTATACCTGGCCCCCACCACACAAAAAAAAAAATTACTTATCTCTTAATTTGACAATAGAGTTACCCCTCCTCCCCCTCCCCCATCCATTTCATAAGGTTCCTAATCCCCTGAGTTAAGAGCATGAGCTCAATATCCAGGATTTATGTTTGTTTCATACAATTGTCACACCGCATGTTTACCTTTTATAAAAATCTTGAAATTGCCTTCTCACTGGAAAGCCAGCCCTCCGTATCCTCACTGTCTCCAGCATCCCAGAATAATGTAGCTGGTTAAGCACCACCGTCTGGTCGAATTGGTCTGGCATCTAAAACAAATGGATTTTTAAAATTAAAATAACTTTACAATAACGGATATTAACATGGTCTCTATCAAATTTGTAATGTGAGATCTTGGGAAAATAAATGAAAAGCTATACATACAAATCAGAGAAGCATGGAGCCAAGTCAGAGCTTCCTACACCCAAAATACCTTACACTGGCTGTATAGTTTCTAAACACATGAACATTTCAGGGGATATAAAGTATCTTCAGCATGAAACAAACTAAAAGGGTAATTAAACAATGTAATCTCCATATCTGCAGCACTGCAACCCCTGTTTAGCCCAATCAGCCATCTCTTTTAATTTCACTTGTATTTAGTAAGTAGACATTGCTCTCAATAATGAAACAGTGGAAAGCACCAAGGGATTGCTAAATTAATAGCTACAAAATTATAGCTTGAAAAAAATAAACTCCCTTAATCTGCATTATCAATCCTGCTTCGGTGTCAAATGTCAGAGACACAAACATAGGGGCTGAAACTACTTAGAATAGCTAAGGAATAGGTTTGTGTGTGTTGTGTTTTTAATTTTGTAACAACGATAAACATTTCATTTCCTATTTAAAGTTGATGATGAAAAGTTTGTCAGTCTCTTCCCTCTTCTGATTAGTCATATATTTCATTACTATTATTTCATACTAGTCATGTTTTGGCTACCAATGCAAAGCAGCAGCAAAGTCATTTTATTGTGTGTACATAGTAGAAAACATTTATTTACCTAGCATATTCAGCCACAGCATTCTGTTTCTTTAGCTTTGTGTTTAGCTATTTTAACATCCTTTTTTATTTAGAAAAGAGATGCACCAAATAAGTTATAAACCTGATCATTCACATATTAAAGCCTAAACATTACCATCAGTGGTGTTTCTTATTTAGGATCCACGGCTACTTTTTTTTCCAATATCTTGCTTCTTGACCAGATGTTGCAGTGGAAGAATCAAATTCTTCCCTAAATTACAACCATAAAAAAGCGACTAAAGTCAGTGTAAGGTGGCAGTCCTGCAAGGCACTGAGCCCTCTATCCCTAACCCTGAAAAGTCCATACGTATGTGCTTAACTACATAAGGTGAGTAATTCCATTGAGTTCAGTGGGGCTACTCACTTGCTTACGGTAAACCACTTGCTTTGCTGGTACAGTCCATCTACCTGAGTAAGCCTTGCATGCACAGTATGGCACATATGGCTAATTGGCTATATAGGGTCTGATCCAACTCCTACTGCAGTCAATGGACATCAGTGGGAGCTGCGTCAAATGCTAAGTGACACTGGTTCAAAATGCTTTTTCCATTACTTGTGAAACAGTGAACTTTAATGATGCATTATTTATCACAAGTAATCTTAAGAAAACACAACTTCACAATAATTATTTTAGAACTGCACAACTTCATTCAGTTATATATCTCCTGTTGCTGCCAGTCACAATTAAACTAACGTATTAGTTTTATGTTCTATTTATTAGATGTTTAAAACAAAGCAGAATATGTACAGAAAGGAACTTCAGAAATATTAAAAGGAGTACTTGTGGCACCTTAGAGACTAACAAATTTATTAGAGCATAAGCTTTCGTGAGCTACAGCTCACTTCATCGCATTTGCATCCGATGAAGTGAGCTGTAGCTCACGAAAGCTTATGCTCTAATAAATTTGTTAGTCTCTAAGGTGCCACAAGTACTCCTTTTCTTTTTGTGAATACAGACTAACACGGCTGCTACTCTGAAACCTGTCAGAAATATTAGTGTATTAATTTCAACCTCTCCTCCCTCCCACAAAAAGCAATCAACATTTAAAACAAAGATGTTAATATCACAACAATCTTCCTTTCATTCATTTTTCCCTCATAGCAATATTTTATCGTGTTTAGTTCCGTGGGCAGTAAAAATGTTCGGAACCAAACTGCTTAGTCCAAATAGCTCTATAAAGTTCAGTAACACTCACCATTTTACAGACATCGCAAGTACATTTCAGCCTCCTCTTTAGCACAGAGGCCAAAATTTATATGGAAAACAACTGCCACACTGACCTTTTCCCCACAGCTAAAGACACTGAACAGTAATGAACACCATTCCTGTGCTTTAAAAAGTGCTCGGCCACCATGGCAACCCCTCCCAGTCTCAGGATAATTAGTATGGTGTGGCTGCAGGATTTGATAAAGGGTTAGAGGGAGAACGGTGGGCCAGTAAGAAATTCAGCCACTAAAATTTACTTCTCTGACCACACTGAGATTGGATGTCTGTATCCCAGATGCTGATTTACCTAAAGGGAGGGGTGAAGAATCTATAAAAATTGCTTGTCACACCTGGCATTAATTTAATAATTTATTCCTCTTACTAGTAATATGATTGTTTTACTGTCTTACATAGAAGTATATTCACTCTGGCACAGAGAGAGTGTCTATTTCATGCACCGTGCTAGATACACAGACTGAAGAAGTCTATTCTGATTTCGCCTACACTAGTCTAAGTCTGAAGTAACACCAGTAGAGTACTTTTACTGTCTTACCTCCCCTCACCCCCATGAAATGTAATGCTCTTGAAAGTTAAGGCTATATCTGGAATGGTGAAAACAGACTTTTGAAAGCATCTTGTCACATTTGTAACTGCACCTCAATCTTCATTTTCAACTTCCCTCTTAACTTATACAGTATATTTGTATCTTATTCTAGGGCACTATGTAAATGTTAACAATAGCACTAACATTTTCTGAAAAAAGAAAAGGAGTACTTGTGGCACCTTAGAGACTAACAAATTTATTTGAGCATAAGCTTTCCTGAGCTACAGCTTATGTTCAAATAAATTTGTACTCCTTTTCTTTTTGCGAATACAGACTAAAATGGCTGCTACTCTGAAACCTAACATTTTCTGAGATTGCCAAGCATGCTTTCCAGAAGCGCCCAACATGTAGTGGTTTCGTAATGTGGACTCATGCTTTGTATGGCTGTGACCCAGCATCAGTTCTGGACTAGCCTAGAAAAATTGTCATTAAAATGTACCAATCCAAACACAAAATATGCTTGCCCTCCCTCTACCATGATGATTGATCATGAAAACAAACAAGCAGGATATTTTATTCATCCGTCAAAATAATGCCTTACTGTGGATATGAAGAGTTTTGCAAACCTGATTTACACCATGGGCTACAGTAAGCAGTATTGCCAAATCCAAGTATTTAAAACTCAAGAGATCAAGCCATGAGACTAGTTTGAAAATCATGAGATTTGGGGTTTTTTTAATTTGCCTTCTGGATTTTAAGCCTTTAGGGAGGAGGTCACATTTTCAAGCTTTTTTCCGCCCTGCCCCCCGAAGCCATGATGGCTAGAAACTTGTATTTTTTTTAAATGAAAGCTGAGATTCTCAAGTAATCAGCTGACTCCAGCAGCAGAGGCTGTTAAGAAAAACAGCAAATGTCACTAGAGCTGGCAACACCCCTCAGCTATCACATAACAATCCTCCTTCAATTTATGCTACTTACTCATTTTTTTAAGGTTTCAGAGTAGCAGCCGTGTTAGTCTGTATTCGCAAAAAGAAAAGGAGTACTTGTGACACCTTAGAGACTAACAAATTTATTAGAGCATAAGCTTTCGTGAGCTACAGCTCACTTCATCGGATGCATTTGGTGGAAAAAACAGAGGAGAGATTTATATACACACACACAGAGAACATGAAACAAACTCTTTCTCTGTGTGTGTGTATATAAATCTCTCCTCTGTTTTTTCCACCAAATGCATCCGATGAAGTGAGCTGTAGCTCACGAAAGCTTATGCTCTAATAAATTTGTTAGTCTCTAAGGTGCCACAAGTACTCCTTTTCTTTTTTCATTTTTTTAAGAGGTTACTAATAAACACGGGGGCTAAATTAATCCCTGGAGTAACTCCCCTGACATTAGTGGAGTTAAAGCAGTGACTAAACCTTTGAAAAGTGTTGTTACTGTTTCAAGCAATTCCACTATTATGTAAGGCTAGTTTCATCAATACATTTTAAATAGCCTTGCTTGCTGTATTACATGTGTCTGCTCCATGGCAGCGGATACACTAGTCTAAGTCTGAAGTAACACCAGTAGAGTACTTCCAGATTTAAATCAGTAATGTGAGGGCAGATTTGGCCCTGGAATCCAGTAGATTAGGGAGAGAGAGAAACTTCTTTCAAAGCAGTTTACTTTATAAACACACATGTAAAGAGTGGATTTTGAGAAGTATTTTAAAGTGAGCAGAACCACAACTTTTCTCTTCTAGAACACGGTATTGAACATACACTGTATCCTCGGATGTAAAAATTAATAACATACTAAAAATAAAACTATCCTAAAATAACGTCAACGTTCTAGCAAACTCAGAAAAGTACAGAGATTCAACTGAAGACTCTCAAAACCCCTTAATGTGATATGATCAACATAAAATCTAGTCAGTTTCCAAAATGAGTTAAAATTGTTTCAGGTTCTGTATCGGCTCTGAATTCCTGTGCATTTTCCTTTCTTCCTTTTTAATAATCATGTTTCCCCCTCTCCCATGGACAAACAAAAGAGGGAAATGACTAACTATCCAGGAGAAACTGAAAATTACTTGACAAAAAACACTGACAAGTGCACAAAATAAACTGAAGCAAATATTTTTTTCTCTCTCATCTTTTTCATTTACAGGAATCTTAAATATTATATTTGTAACAAGAATATATTAAAAGTTTCCGAAGGAGGGCAATTTTTATTTTTAAACTGAGTATCCCTTTAACTTGACTTATTGGCACCTATTCAATGCTGCACACAAGATCCTCTATCAAATATTTGCTCCATCAGCATGCAGTCTATGTTGGAAAAATAAATAACTCATCAGTGATCAGAATAAGCAGTGCTGTGGGCTACTCTGACAGATGATCACATGGAACTGCACTAACAGGCCATAATGTTTTAATGGAAATACTCCATATTTACACTGATATAACTGTAATAGAATCTCACCTAAGCCACGTTTGGGCAGCGAGGTAACCTTAATTTGGAATTTCCCTGGTTTTAATGGTTGCCAGTAAGAACCATTCTGCTTGATGCTGTGTTTTTGTTGTTCTCCTCTTTCTCCTCTTTGGAAGTGCAACTTGCAATTTATCAGTTTCTGATGTCCACAGATCTCCAATACATTTGTGCAAGAAGGCATTAAAGTCAGGGCTTTAATATGATCTGAATTCCATGCAGACAAGACTCTGGCTCCTTAAAATGCTAAATGCCTACTCTGATCATTCCTGAGCCTCCTAAAATGCAAAGCTTGTGCCTGAGATTATCATCAGGAAAAGCCCTTAGGGCAGACATTAACACCTTCATGCTTTTTTCATGAGTTAGTTCCTTAGTTTGTAAATTGACTGGGGGGGGAGGGGACTAGAGTTTAGAGAAGCCCCGATGAAGCCTCAAAAAAAAAAAAAAAAAAAAAAAAAAAAAAACCAGCACCACCACCAACAAAAACACAAACAGATGCAATTTTCTTACTGTGCCAATCATTGGTTAAACCTCACCTAAAATAGTAGTAGTGGTAGTTTGGGTTTAGTCTCCATTTCAAAAGATAATTTCAACTGCCCTGGAAAACATGCCTTGTAAGTATAAGGTAGTCATGGCCCTGCCAAGCTAAACAGTCAAACTGATTTTGGCTAGATAGAAAGAACTTCACAGCACAGAAACATTATAAAAATAAATAGTTCCTCATTTCTAGATTGCCTAAGAGAATTCAGGTGGAACTATCTCAGGCAAAGAAGAAACACATGGAATAGGTTGACAAGAAAGTCCACTGAAACAAATAGTATAAATGAGTTTAAGAAACTGCCAGATATATACAGAGAGAGAGATCAAAGGATTTAACTGAAGAGACATGGCAAGATATATTTAAAAATGAGAAGTCTTTCCCTGTTTGTAAACACTTTAAATCCAAAGCAAGGAAATCTTGGCAATATTGTATCTTGAGAGAGATACATTTGATTAAAAGAGCTCATTTGTACTAATGCATAAGTCTAAAACTTATTGATTTCTATTCAAAGACAAATTAACTCTGCTCCCTGGAGGGATTTATCACACCAGGTCTTTGCAGATCAGTCCCTGTGCTCTTCCAAAATGCATGCATGTTCGTCGGGCTATCAAGAAATTTAAAAAATTAATTATGATTAATCGCACTGTTAAACAATAATAGAATACCATTTATTTAAATATTTTTGCAATTTTTCTACATTTTCAAATATATTGATTTCAATTACAGCAAAGAATACAAAGTCTACAGTGCTCACTTTATATTTATTTTTATTACAAATATTTGTATTGTAAAAAACCAAAAGACAGTATTTTTTCAGTTCACCTAATACAAGCACTGTAGTGCAGTCTCTTTATCATGAAGGTTGAATTTACAGATGTAGAATTATGTACAACAAATAACTGCATTCAAAAACAAAACAATGTAAAACTTTAGAGCCTACAACTCCACGCAGTCCTACTTCTTGTTCAGCCAATCACTAAGAGAAACAAGTTTGTTTACATTTATGGGAGATAATGCTGCTGGTTTCTTATTTACAATGTCATCTGAAAGTGAGAGCAGGCATTTACATGACACTTTTGTAGCCATTGCAAGGTGCCAGATATGTTAAACTTTCGTATGCCCCTTCATGCTTCAGCCACCATTCCAGAGGACATGCTTCCATGCTGATGACACTTGTTAAAAAAATAATAACAATGTGTTACTGTAAATTTTGACTGAACTCCTTGGGGGGAGAATTTTATGTCTTATGCTCTATTTTACCAACATTCTGCCATATATTTCATGTTATAGCAGTCTCAGATGATGACCCAGCACATGTTGTTCATTTTAAGAACACTCTCTACAGATCTGAAAAAATGCAAAGAAGGTACGAATGTCAGATTTCTAAAGATAGCTATAGCACTCAACTCAAGGTTTAAGAATCTGAAATGCCTTCCAAAATCTGAAGGCATGGAGCATGCTTTCAGAAGTCTTAAAAGAGCAACACTCCAATGCGGAAACTACAGAACCTGAATCACCAAAAAAGAAAATCAACCTTCTGCTTGTGAAATCTGACTCAGATGATGAAAGTGAACATGCATCAATCTGCACTGCTTTAGATCGTTATCGAGCAGAACCCATCATCAGCTTGGACGCATGGTCTCTGGAATGGTAGTTGAAGCCTGAAAGGACATATGAATCTTTAGCGCATGTGGCACATAAATATCTTGCAAAGCCGGCTACAACAGTGCCATGGGGATGTCTGTTCTCACTTTCAGGTGACACTGTAAACAAGAAGCAGACAGCATTATCTCCTGCAAATTGTAACCAAACTTGTTTCTCTTAGCAATCAGCTGAACAGGAAGTAGGACTGAGTGGACTTGTAGGCGCTAAAGTTTTATATGGTTTTGTTTTTGAGTGCAGTTATGTAACAAAAAAAAAATCTACATTTGTAAATGGCACTTTCACGATAAAGAGATTGCATTATGGTACTTGTATGAGGTGAACTGAAAAATACTACTTCTTTTGTTTATCATTTTTACAGTGCAAATATCTGTAATAAAAATAATATAAAGTGAATACTGTACACTTTATATTATATGCTGTAACTGAAATCAACATATTTGAAAATGTAGAAAAACATCTAAAAATATTTAATACATTTCAATTTGTATTCTATTGTTTAACAGTGTGATTAAAACTGAAATTAATCGTGATTAATTTTTAAAATTACAATTAATTTTTTGAATTAATTGCATGAGTTAATTGTGATTAATCAACAGCCCTACTTATTTTTCTATATGAATTTGATGAGTAGGAGCAAATTCAATTCCACATATGTAATTCAGCCAGAGTGATATTTTTCTTATCAAAACATCTCTGTCAACATTTAAAAAAAAAAGATACAAATCGTCGCATATTGTTATATTAAGTGATCTTTATCTTTACGACAATAAGGAGTCCGGTGGCACCTTAAAGACTAAAAGATTTGAGCATAAGCTTTCGTGGGTAAAAACCTCACTTCTTCAGATGCATGGAGTGAAAGTTACAGATGCAGACATAAATATACTGACAGGTTTCAGAGTAGCAGCCATGTTAGTCTGTATTTGCAAAAAGAAAAGGAGTACTTGTGGCACCTTAGAGATTAACAAATTTATTAGAGCATAAGCTTTCGTGAGCTACAGCTCACTTCATCGGATGCATTCAGTGGAAAATACAGTGGTGAGATTGATATACACAGAGAACATGAAACAATGGGTGTTACCATATACTGTAAGGAGAGTGATCACTTAAGATGAACTTGTGGCACCTTAGAGACTAACAAATTTATTAGAGCATAAGCTTTCGTGAGCTACAGCTCACTTCATCAGATGCTCATGAAAGCTTATGCTCTAATAAATTTGTTAGTCTCTAAGGTGCCACAAGTACTCCTTTTCTTTTTGCGAATACAGACTAACACGGCTGCTACTCTGAAACCTTAAGATGAACTATTACCATCAGGAGAGCGGGGGAGGTGGGGGGAACACACCATATTTCCAACACCCCTCTGAACAACATATTAACCCACAGAGACCTTCCTACCAAGACTACAAAAAGAAGGATTCTGGGTGGACTCCTCCTGAAGGTCAAAACAACAGACTGGACTTCTACATAGAGTGCTTCCGCTGACGTACATGGGCTGAAATTGTGGAAAAGCAGCATCACTTGCCCCATAACCTCAGCCGTGCAGAACACAATGCCATCCACAGCCTCAGAAACAACTCTCACAGCATAATCAAAAAGGCTAACAAAGGAGGTGCTGTCATCATCATGAATAGATCGGAATATGAACAAGAGGCTGCTAGGCAGCTCTTCAACACCATTTTCTACAAGCCTTTACCCTCTGATCCCACTGAGGGTTACCAAAAGAAACTACAGCATTTGCTCAAGAAACTCCCTGAAAAAGCACAAGAACAAATCCGCAAAGACACACCCCTGGGACCCCAACCTGGAGTATTCTATCTGCTATCCAAGATCCATAAACCTGGAAATCCTGGACACCCCATCATCTCAGGCATTGGCACCCTGACAGCAGGATTGTCCGGCTATGTAGACTCCCTCCTCAGGCCCTACGCTACCAGCACTCTCAGCTATCTTCGAGACACCAGTGACTTCCTGAGGAAACTACAGTCCATTGGTGATCTTCCTGAAAACACCATCCTGGCCACTGTGGATGTAGAAGCCCTCTACACCAACATTCCACACAAAGATGGAAAACAAGCCATCAGGAACAGTATCCCCAATAACGTCACGGCAAACCTGGTGGCTGAACTTTATGACTTTGTCTTCACCCATAACTATTTCACATTTGGGGACAATGTATACCTTCAAATCAGCGGCACTGCGATAGGTACCCGCATGGCCCCACAGTATGCCAACATTTTTATGGCTGACTTAGAACAACGCTTCCTCAGCTCTCGTCCCCTAATGCCCCTACTCAACTTGTGCTACATTGATGACATCTTCAACATCTGGACCCATGGAAAAGAAGCCCTTGAGCAATTCCACCATGATTTCAACGATTTCCATCCTACCATCAACCTCAGCCTGGACCAGTCCACACAAGAGATCCACTTCCTGGACACTACGGTGCTAATAAGCGATGGTCACATAAACACCATCCTATACCGGAAACCTACTGACCGCTATTCCTACCTACATGCCTCCAGCTTTCACCCAGATTACACCACACGATCCATTGTCTACAGCCAAGCTCTACGATACTACCACATTTGCTCCAACCCCTCAGACAGAGACAAACACCTACAAGATCTCTATCAAGCATTCTTAGAACTACAATACCCAGCTGCTGAAGTGAAGAAACAGACTGACAGAGCCAGAAGATTACCCAGAAGTCACCTACTACAGGACAGGCCCAACAAAGAAAAGAACTGAATGCCACTAGCCATCACCTTCAGCCCCCAACTAAAACCTCTCCAATGCATCATCAAGGATCTACAACCTATCCTGAAGGATGACCCATCACTCTCACAGATCTTGGGAGACAGGCCAGTCCTTGCTGACAGACAGCCCCCCAACCTGAAGCAAATACTCACCAGCAACCGCACACCACACAACAGAACCACTAACCCAGGAACCTATCCTTGCAACAAAGCCCGTTGCCAACTCTGTCCACATATCTATTCAGGGGATACCATCATAGGGCCTAATCACATCAGCCACACTATCAGAGGCTCGTTCACCTGCACATCTACCAATGTGATATATGCCATCATGTGCCAGCAATGCCCCTCTGCCACGTACATTGGTCAAACTGGACAGTCTCTATGTAGGTTCATAGATTCATAGATGCTAAGGTCAGAAGGGACCATTCTGATCATCTAGTCTGACCTCCTGCACAACGCAGGCCACAGAATCTCACCCACCCACTCCTGCGAAAAACCTCACCTACATGTAAAAAAATAAATGGACATAAATCAGACGTCAAGAATTATAACATTCAAAAACCAGTTGGAGAACACTTCAATCTCTCTGGTCACTCGATTACAGACCTAAAAGTGGCAATTCTTCAACAACAAAAAGTTCAAAAACAGACTCCAACAAGAGACTGCTGAATTGGAATTAATTTGCAAACTGGATACAATTAACTTAGGCTTGAATAGAGACTGGGAATGGATGAGTCATTACACAAAGTAAAACTATTTCCCCATGTGTATCCCCCCCCTCCACCTCCCACGGTTCCTGTCAACTGCTGGAAATGGCCCACCTTGATTATCACTACAAAAGGTTTTCTCCCCCCCCCCCCGAGGTAATAGCTCATCTTAAGTGATCACTCTCCTTACAGTGCCTATGGTAACACCCATTGTTTCATGTTCTCTGTGTATATAAATCTCCCCACTGTATTTTCCACTGAATGCATCCGATGAAGTGAGCTGTAGCTCATGAAAGCTTATGCTCAAATAAATTTGTTAGTCTCTAAGGTGTCACAAGTACTCCTTTTCTTTTTATAAATATACTGATACATGAAGAGAAGGGAGTTACCTCACAAGTGGAGAACCAGTGTTGACAGGGCCAATTCGATCAGGGTGGATGTAGTCCACCCCCAACAATAGATGAGGAGGTGTCAATTCCAGGAGAGGCAAAGCGGCTTCTGTAATGAGCCAGCCACTCCCAGTCCCTATTCAAGCCCAAATTAATGGTGTTAAATTTGCAAATGAATTTTAGTTCTGCTGTTTCTCTTTAAAGTCTGTTTCTGAAGTTTTTTTTGTTCAAGTATAGCTACTTTCAAATCTGTTATAGAATGTCCAGTAAGATTGAAGTGTTCTCCCACTGGCTTTTGTGTGTTACCATTCCTGATGTCCAATTTGTGTACATTTATTCTTTTACTTAGGGACTGTCCGGTTTGGCCAATGTACATGGCAGAGGGGCATTGCTGGCACATGATGGCATATATCACATTGATAGACATTCAGGTGAATGAGCCTCTGATGGTGTGGCTGATGTGGTTGGGTCCTCTAATGGTGTCACTAGAGTAGATATGGGGACAGAGTAGGCAATGAGGTTTGCTACAGAGATTGGTTCCTGGGTTAGTGTTTCTGTGGTGTGGTGTGTTGTTGCTGGTGAGTATTTGCTTCAGGTTGTGGGGCTGTCTGTAAGCGAGAACTGGCCTGTCTCCCAAGGTCTGTGAGAGTGAGGGATCGTTTTCCAGGATAGGTTGTAGATCGCTGATAATGTGCTGGAGAGGTTTTAGCTGGGGGCTGTACGTGATGGCCAGTGGTGTTCTGCTATATTCCTTATGGGGCCTGTCCTCTCGTAGGTGATTTCTGGGTACCCCTCTCGTTCTGTCAGTCTGTTTCCTCACTTCCCCAGGTGAGTATTGTAGTTTTAAGAATGCTTGATAAAGATCTTGTAGGTGTTTGTCTCTGTCTGAGGGATTGGAGCAAATTCGGTTGTATCTTAGGGCTTAGCTGTAGACAATTGATCGTGTGATGTGTCCTGGATGGAAGCTGGAGGCATGTAGGTAAGTATAGTGGTCAGTAGGTTTCCGGTTAAATTTGCAAATTTAACACCATTAATTTGGGCTTGAATAGGGACTGGGAGTGGCTGGCTCATTACAGAATCCGCTTTGCCTCTCCTGGAATTGACACCTCCTAATCTATTGTTGGGAGTGGACTACATCCACCCCGATCGAATTGGGCCTGTCAACACTGGTTCTCCACTTGTGAGGTAACTCCTTTCTCTTCATGTGTCAGTATATTTATGTCTGCATCTATAACTTTCACTCCACATCTGAAGAAGTGAGGTTTTTACCTACGAAAGCTTATGCTCAAATAAATCTGTTAGTCTGTAAAGTGCCACCGGACTCCTTGTTGTTTTTGTGGATACAGACTAACACGACTACTCCCTGATACTTTATCTTTATGCTACTCTATAATCCTCTACCCCCTCATGTTCAGTATCCAATCCAAATAGTAGACTGGATAGTGGGCAAATGCACAGCCAGCTACATTGTAAAGCCAGTGTGGTCCAGTGGATAGTAATCAGGAGAGCTAGGTTATGTTCCCTGCTGAGATGATGTGTGACCTTGGGCAAGACACTTACTTCCCCTCTTCCTCCTGCCCATTTTCCCCAGCCTACATTAGTCTTGTCTATTTAAACTGTAATCTCTTTGGAGGCAGGGACTGTCTTTGTGTGTATGACATTGGGGCTCCAATCTCAGTCAGGGCCTAGAATGCCAGGCAGATAAATCCTTCTTCCAGGCTACAGGAATACTCTGGGGAAGTTACTCCAGCCCCATGTGGCCCCTGAAAAGACTGGAAGGCCAAAAACCTTCCTCTCCCCCTGACCACCTGTGTTCCTTTAGAAAGCTTCCCTGCCCCACGCCATCCTTCTGTACAGTAGAACCACTTTGTTTTAAAGTTTTTGCCCCCATAGGTTAAATTACCAGGGCAAGTCACACAGGTGTAAGACCTGTTTTGCACTGGTGCAGCACTTCTAGGGTAGGGGTTTGCACTAGTCTAGCTACATTGCTCCAAATCTCCCTCAGGTACACAGGCCACAAGGGGTGAAAACTGAACATTCTTTTCAGTTTCTATAGCACAGCAATATCCACGGAGTTAATTCTCAATGCACATGAGAATAAAAGGTTAATGTTTTATAAGGTAAGAGAGTAAATAAATTTAGACAGTGTCTTAGCTGGCATGGAGGGCTCAATCCTGTTTACAGCTGAGCACATCCAGCAAGGTGTGGAGTGCCTCAGACCCCCACTGGCTTCAAGAAAACACACTTTGAAAGCAACTTAAAAAAAACAAAAAAAGAGAATGTAGAAGTGTCTGGTACCCTCCGGCATGCAGCCAGCAGCAACTCCTGCGTGCTCTGGAAAGAACTGCTGCAAAAGTGACAGTTCACTGGCTTTGGGAGATGTTCCTTCTCTGTTCCAATGAACATAAGAGAGAGAGAAAATAAACCCAACGGACACAGAACAGCACAACAAATGCTAGAAATTTGGATAGGATCTCTGAGTGAGTGAGTGAGTGTGTGTGTGTGCATATTTCTCTCCCTGATCCATCCCCTCCCCCACAAAAAAGCTCTAACAAATAGTGGATAAATAGGTTTCAGAGTAGCAGCCGTGTTAGTCTGTATTCGCAAAAAGAAAAGGAGTACTTGTGGCACCTTAGAGACTAACAAATTTATTAGAGCATAAGCTTTCGTGAGCTACAGCTCACTTCATCGGAGCTGTAGCTCACGAAAGCTTATGCTCTAATAAATTTGTTAGTCTCTAAGGTGCCACAAGTACTCCTTTTCTTTTAGTGGATAAATAGTAACACTGATGGTGATTAACTGCTAAGATTAAGGCAACAATACAGAGAGAGGGGTGTGTAAATATTAAATTGACAGTTACACACATCTAGCAGTGCCAAGTGAGGATTTGAGAAATGGATACTCAGATTAAACATTCTGTACCAAATTCCAGGCAAGATTTCATAGTTAACTTGATAATAATCTCTTAGCTCTTTTGTATCATCTGTACAAGAACAAACATGAAAGTACCACATTTGCCAATTACAAGGAATAACATATGATTTCTAACTGTACATGCAATTAGCTATTTTCTATTTAATCCCAGTTATTGCATGCTACAGTATAACTTATCTCTGGTTTGTTCCCCTTGAATATTTCGGACTGATGAGGGACATCAGAATTTTGGTGATTATTGTACCAAAGAGTACAGTACCATATTGTACTCTTATGCTTAAAATAATGCTGTAGGAGTGCTGCAACTTTACCTCTTCTTCTTCTTCACAAAAATAGTTATTAAATGAGGAAACACCACAAATGACAATGGCATTTACATAAGGCCTTTCATTCAAACTGCTTTACAAACGTTTACTGACTGCATGTTTCTCTCTTCCTCTCACACACATTGCTACCTCTAAGACACATGAAATGTTGCACCGTTGAACAGTTGCTGTAGCTATTGATCAGTTTTATTACCATTATGTTCGTATTGCAGTAGCACCCTTCTCAACCAGGCCAAGGCTCCCTTGTGCTAAGTATTGCACACACATTCAGTAGTGACAGTGCCTGCCCCATAGCGCTTATAATAGTTTTTTATGGCAAAGATGTGATTTAGAAGCAGCTTTACAAATTTATGGGAGGAGGGGGGAAAGGATCCTTCTAAATGGCTGTAATCTCATACTAATGTCACCAATGACCAATCAATTCACAGAATCTTAGACTTTCCCCTTGGCTATTATTTAAAACTCAATTTAATTAAGATAGTAGTACTGAAGTGTTACATTTCAGGACAATTATCACTTTCTTGGGTTGAAATGGACCAAATCCTACCCTCAGTTACAATGGGGGTCCACATAGGTATAAGGGCAGAATTTGGGCAACTGCGCTTTCAGGCTGATGACAAATAAATCCCAAGACATGCTGTCTCCTAAAAATGTTCAGTCCCCGTCATTTCTTAGGCACCGATTCAGCCTACATGCTTACAATGAAGCATGTGCTTAAGTGTTTTGCTGAATTGGGACCTTACTGCTTGAATATGTTATTTCAAAGAGCCTATTGAAATCAACAGTGAGGTTCACAGGGGTTCATCCCAAAATGAAGACTGAGTCTCCACCCATGTGAGACACACACAATTAAAAGCATCTGAAGAAAGGGGATTTGAGATTTGGAGCAGCCTTGACTGATATAGTCCTAGTAAAACAGACAGAAGGTGCAGCTTACAGCACAGACCCCAGCTGGAAATCTTCATAGACCCTCCTCTCCACCTGTGATAATCTGTTGCCATTTTATCTAAAGTCATCCTAATTAAAGGCTCCAATCCCTGCAGGCTAAACCTCAATCTGGCCACTCTTTCTTGCCACATTGTAATCGGTCAGCACTGTTCCCCTGAAAAAAAATCAAGCAAGCTGTTAGTTACAGACTTACCATGAAAAAACTTGCTGTGAAACACTAATTAAAAGACAGCTGTCCTTCCCTAGCAACATCCTGTCAAGATGACCAGAATCAGGGTCATCACTGTTCATGACAATGGTCAAGAGAACTATGTCTGCAATATATACTACTCCATTTATAGAATAATGGCTGCTGTTAAAACTAGCAGATGCACACTTCCTCAGGCTGCATACAAACTAGTCTCAAAGGGTGAAATACTGATCCTGTAGAAACCTATGGCACAACTCCTGTTGACTTAAATGGGGCCAAGATTTCACCCATAAACTTTAATTTTCCATGGCAGTCCCATCCACATTTGAGTTTTTAAATCAAGGCATATAGATTCATTTTCAACAGTTTACAACTGGTATATATTAAGACATGTTTTCTTTAAAAGTCCACATCTACATTGAAAAAGCAAAACAAAACAACATTGAAATATGGTGGCTGTAACATGGTTCACTCTTGCCTGTGTAGCACAGAAATAAAAACATGTTACAATATTGTATTTTTTACTACTGGTAAATACCTGGGATGGATCATGGATCTGATAGAACATGTTTTGTTCAATCTACACCAGCAAGCACAGTCAATGTTATAATAGAGTCTGATTGCACAAACATTTTATTAGCCAGCATAGTACTTACTGCTACTCAGCAGTCTTTAAAATGAGAAACTGTCCATGTGGCTAGTCCTCACTCAGGTGCTAATATGTGTTTCTTTTGCCACTATGGCAACAGCAGCATATCCTGAATACAATAGCAGAAATGGTGTTGGGCTAGATTGTCACAGCCCTTACTCTGCACACAGAGGAGGATGGGAAATGAGGCCTCCTTGCTCACACTGTGACTCCAGACATGGGGAGGACCCATGGGACTGCTTGCCCGATACTACACCTTACCATGAGCAAATGGGCAGGGAGGAGAAAGAATAGGGATGGGGAGTGGGTGGAGTCCTGGCTCCACCCTTCCTTCTCACTAGCCAGAGTGGGTGGATGTCTGTAAGTGGGCAATGCACTGCTCCACACAAAAAAGTAAACTCCCTCCCCAAAGCCAGGGGGAGAGTGCATGGGAGGAATTGTTACTGTAAATCACAATTTATTCTCTGGTCTGCTCCTGGAGCATTGCAGCAACATGACACCCCTTACTTAGGGCAGATTATAAAGTTACTATCTAGCCCTTTTGGACTGCAAGCCAAAATGCTATGGGTGATTTGATGGGCTTCCATTCTGAAGCGTTATCTTGCAGAGGCTACTCAGCATTCTTCATTATTCACAAAGTAAAGAGGTTATATTACCCATATTTGGCACTTGTGCAACTGCCACTGGAATACTGTGTCCAGTTCTGGGGTCCATAATTCAAGAAGGATGTCGATAAATAGGAGAGGGTTCAGAGAAGAGCCATGAGAATGATTAAAGGATTAGAAAAAAAGCCAGATAGTGATAGATTCAAGAAGGAAAATCTATTTAAGCTTATCAAAGAGAAAGTTAAGGGGTGATGTGATTACACTCTATGCGTATCTTCATGGGAACATATATTTAATAATGGGCTCTTTGATCTAACAGAGAAAGATATAAAATGATCCAATGTCGGGAAGCTGATACTATACAAATTAAAACTAAAAATAAGGCGTAAATTTTTAACAGTGAGGGAATTAACCCTTGGAACAATTTACCAAGAGTTGTGGTGGATTCTCCATCACTGGTAATTTTTAAAATCAAGATTGCATTTTTTTCCTGTCTCTAAAAAGATATGCTCAAGTTCAAACAGGAATTAATTCAGCGTAGTCCTATGACCTGTACCTCTACAGGAGATCAGACTAGCTGATCACAGTGGTCCCTTTCTAGCTTTATGATCTATGAAAAACTACAACTTTTACTTATTTAAAGGGAACTTAGTTCTGTGCTCTATTTGACCTCAGGTACTGGATAGACAGCCACAAAGATTGAATTTCTTAATTTATCCACAGATAACAGAGGACAGGCACTAGCAAAGTGTGCACTGTGCCACCAATGTGCCTCAATCCTGACTCTCATCCCCAACCTGGGCAAACAGTCTCTGTGGTAAACACATTCCTTCTCTATGTCCATATTTGACAATGCTAGGAAGGGTGCCAACTGTGATATGGACACCTGTCCACTAGGATTCAGACAGAGAGCATCAAATGGCTTCACTTAAACCGTTTCACAGTCATCAGATGATGGAGAAAACAGCACTACCAACCCCAAATGTTTAAAAAAATCATGAGTCAGGCCTCAGAAAATCATGAGATTGGCTGAAAAACTATGAGATTTAAGAACAATAAAGATACAGTTCTTTTTAATTGTTTCTGGATTTTTGAGACTTTACGGTGTACCAAGGTCCCATTTTCATGCTTTTCTCTCAACTGGAAGTGCTAGAAAGTGCCTTTTCAAAAAATGAAAACTTGAGATTCTCATATATTCTCAGGATGCCAGCAACTGGGGATTTTAGAAAAACATCAATTAGCGCATGACTCATGATAAAATTGTGAGCATTGGTAGCACTAAAAACAGAATATTTGATCACTGTTCTTTTTCTTTAATGAGGAAATGAATTACTTCTCTTTCTCTGATAGAATGAGTTCCCATACAGAGTTTACTTCAATATTATATTTTCATCGATCAGGAAAAAAAATCTCTGCAACAAGCCAACCGTAAAAAGTAGGCTTGTTTCTCAGTGTTTTCTCAAGCAGGTTAATATTCCTGGTTATTCTTAGTCTGGAGAAAGAAAATGCTAATTAAAAAATGCTACCTCCTAGGAGCCTTTCCTTTTGCTTCTTCATGTATTAAGGTAGTTGTCTGAAAGTCATAAAGGGAAATTAGCCAGGCTTAGATCACAGCTAATATTTGATATGTGTAAATTAGGAGCACCACACAATACTCCACAGGCCAGTTTTGTGTTGCTAGGAAACGAAAGGTCAGGCAACATTCAAAGGCCAGATTATTCCCATCCCCTGGTAAATTCACAGGGTTCTTATTCATTCCAAATTCCTTACTCCGTGGGTGCTGGCTGCAAAGACTCTCTGACCCGACATTCATAGAGACTAACTATGATTCAGATCGGAGTCCCATGACACTCTGATGGTGGCTGAATGCTCCAATTTCCCTTTGCCTGGAGATTCAAGTAATGCTGCCTGCTTGTCTTAACATTGAACTGAGGGCCCAATTTATACTCAAGAAGTCTAGTCAACTTATAGTCAGGGAGCCAATGGTATCATTATGAGGGCTCCCAGAGTATGACTGCCAGCTACCTTTAAGATAAGCAATTGTGGCCAGCCTGATAGGATCTATTAAATATTTTAAATGGCCTCTCTAGCTGCAAGCTTAGAAACTCCGCTTATAAAAAACTGCACTGACTGTTTATATCAGCACTGAAATGTTTCATTTTGCCACCTGGCTAACTACAAAAGATTCATGCCATGCTCTTGGAAGTTGATCCAGCTTTATCAGATATAATCAATATATTAGCTACTCTATGTGTAAAGACCTTACTGCTAATTTCCTCTCAGGCCTAAACAGTCTTTTTCTGTAGTTGGTGACTCTGAGGTCATATATTTAAAGACAATCTCAGTTGGTCCTGTTGCATCTCTCTTTGCTGTTCTCTTCAGAATTTACTCTCACACACTGGTCTTGTTTTCCTACTAGTTTTTATATTAGAAATTCAGGTCTTGTCTAGAAGACTGTACAGGTAACTGGAGAGCAAGTAGAATAAGGAGATTCAAATGAACCTGATCAATTGAAAAGGGGAGTGCTTTCAGTCAGAATGTTTAACACAGTTTGGTAATTGTTTGCTTTTGTTAACACCTTCTTTACTCACATGCCTGAAACATAGTTTGGAGAAAAGATTCTGTTCCAGACTTAACACATCCTGCCTCTTTAGCAGCTGAAAAATATCCCATTACACTTCTCTGGTGCTCCAGTGAGACCACCATCAAAAATAAGACCTGATATTTCTAAGATAAAAATACACCAGGCATAAAACAAACAACAACAAAATTGTCCCTTCCCCAACCCAACCCTCCCCCCAAAACAACAACAAATCTTTCATGATTTATTTATACCTCGTGTAACCATACGAAATGGCACACACTCTACCCCCCAAACCCCCCCTTTGCCGGTAACCCTTATCGATACCATTTCTAGAGCAACAGTAACTTAACTTTATCTGTCCAGCGGATTGTGGTATTCACAATTTGACACAGATGATCAACTACAGTGGTAACCATCTACCACAGTAATTACCACAATACAGCATCTGTGACGCCACCAGAATTTCTTATTGTAATGTAGGAAAGTATTGTGATCTCAGATACTGCAGCAGGATAACTGTTGGTAAATGCTGACTTTTTAATGGAAACTACTGAATATTACCATACAATGCTCTAGACAAAACTGTATAGATTACTTGTCTATCCAAATTCCTAGTCTGTTCTCAGTTCAGAGATAAGCATACAGCAAGACAAGACCTCATTATTAGCCTGATCCAATGCTCCCAGAAGTCAACAGAAAGACTCCCACTGACTTCAATACACATTGGATCAGGCCCTAAATTACTTAAAATTTCCTATGTAGGGCCAGATCCTCTGGGGCTTTAAATTGGCATAACTGTTCACGTCAATGGAGCTTTGGCAATTGACTCCCGTAGAGTTTGTGACCCATAGTCCTTTTGATCTTGATTTATCTTAACACTGAGTTCAGTCCTTCTTAGTTATATAAAGGTATAGATCTACTCCCTTAAATAATTTGTTTTAAAAGACAAACCTGTGAGCCCAGATTTTGCTCTTACTTATATTTTGCAGTCTTACTGCAAATCAGAATTTGGCTCCTTGTTCTTTCTAAGTTGGTTTGCTCTATTACACCTCTAAAACTTCTGTTCATGGAACCTACAGCAGGATTCAATATTAGACTCTTCATGTTATCATTAGCCATCTATGTGCATTTTGATTACTGACATACTGAAATGGGTTCTTTTGGGGCTGGATGGCAATTTGGACTATATATCCGTGGAATGAGGGATATTAAAACTTGTCTTGCGTATCTGCACAGATTACATGGATCTTGGATTTGGAGTGCAAGAGTAAGTAGGGCTACATGCCTGCCCACTCTCTCCTCACAGTAGGTAGTGCGTTGGCTTTACCCACTTTACTCACTTGCCAGCACAGCTGAGCAAGTGCAGGGTGGGTAAAATGCGTGAGTGCAAGATTAATTTTGAAGCATGTGCTTAAGCCCCACTGAAGCCAGTGACACTTATACATGTGCTTCAGTATGTTGCTGAATTGGGACCTTACTGATAGTATAAGCCAGCAGCAAATTACTACCTAGAAGCAAGGAGGTAATTTTCACTTCCTGAGTTACGATTCTTTCCCAAGGGAAATTCTTTGGGTTGTGCAAGTATGTGCCACCCTCCTGAATAGGTTTCCCTGTGATAAAATTTAGCCCTTGGTTGAGTCAGAATTAGAAGTTTCAAGCAAATTCTGCTTTCTACAAGAGCATATTTCTGTTTGCTAAAGGGAATTATGGTCTGGAATTAGCTATGTAGAGTTTTTGACATATCTGCTTCAGAACTTTTAACAAAGCCACTGCTACTTCCTCTGAAAGACTGCTTAAAGTTTATGACATTGTAGTTTTGAGCCTGGATGGTATTTCTTTTAGCTGAAATAAGCACAAATGATGTGGCTGGCACATTTTGCATTGGTATTCTGTCCTTTCAAACTAAATCTGGGGCAGCCATTCATTTGAGAAAGCTGATACCACACAGGATTTGGCAATTATCAGTGGCTCTCTGAAAGCGAAGGAGTTCTTTCAATCTGTACATTACCTCTCTATTTTACTACGGAAAGTTGTAGGCACTGAGATTTCCAAATGACAGTCAAATGTATTAAAAAGTGATTATTTGCTCCTTAATGTAAAATATTTTGATCTCCAGAGTGCACTCTCAAAAATGCCATTAGAAATCCATCGTTTATTCATGTAATTATACTACACATAGATAGTTTTTATGGGTGTTAGCTAAGAGATCACTGATAATAGCACATAGAAATGAGGAATAGATAACATGATGCTGGGTGTACTTTAGGGTTAACTTGCCCTATGGGCTAACCAAGTGAAGCACGGTGGTATATAATACGCAAAGGTGTATTTGACAATCCATGGGTATAATAAACCTATAGGAATTTCTTGGTGCCCTGAGTCATTCCCATGTAGAGAAGTTTCTCTTGGCTTGCATGCAACAAAAACAGTAACTTCACAGCACCAAAAACAAGAATAAAATATTTATTACATCATTGGACTGGATAACAAAATTCAGGTGGCTGACATAGTCATGTGACCCTAAAGACTTCTGCATTATTACTTTCTTATCCAGTCAGTAATTCCTGGTGCCAAAATCTGCTGAACTGATATATAAAGCTATAACCTGAAAGAGATGCCTTAGCATAGATGAACTCAAACATATTTTGGGCAAAAAGTATTCTGCCAGACTCTGATTATTCACATAGGTACCACTCTACTGACTTAAAGAGAAAAACTGAGGATTTACACCTAGTAAATTCTGTTTGGTATAATAGAAATCAGAATCTGGCTCATTGTATCTCAAATATTCAATCTTTAAGTAGCATAGTATTGGAGGAAATGTTCATGTTTTTTAGGCCTGTTAATCACTCCGCAGAAATTTTAGAGAAAGGGAAACAGACAGTATAAAGGTAACAAAAATATGCTTTAAGACACTCCCAGAGATACCAAGAAGTATTCCTGAAGTCAGACTACATTATTAGGTGAATGAAAAATAACTGAAGCATTGCCAACCCTTGTGACAGTAATCGGTGTTCTTCTTAAAGTCCTAGTTTGCTTGCTTATGGAATCCTGTGATTATGAGAGAAACTCAGCTTCCAGTGCAAAAAAGGAGAAAGAAAAGTAGGTTTCTAGCCTCATGGTTGAAGAGAAAAAGCTTTAAAATGTGACCGAAGTGCACTGTAAAGTCTCAAAAATGAAAAGACAAATATAGACAGAAATCAAAATAGATTTTTTGGGGAAAAAAAACCTCCTGATTTTTACACCAAACTCATGTTATTGGGGGCCTGACTCATGATTTTTAAGCATTAGGTTTGGCAATATTGTAATATTAGATAAATACTGTGTGACCTAGCTGTACAGGAAAAAAATCTAAATTACCATTTGTATAATTATTTATTTTGCTTCACTTGTTGCAAGGTGGCCAGGTGCAAGGCTCTTAATTATAAATTTATGACAAAGCAAATGCAAAATGAAAAACTATTTTATTCATATATATATATAAACCCCCCCCCCCCAAAATATCCAGTTATATGTTACTAACCATTTCTAGCAAAAGAAATGTATACCAAACATATATGATGCTCTACCTAACAATACACCACTTAGCATTTTATATTATCAAAGCACTGTTCAAGCACTGACAAATTTTCATAACACCCCAGTGAGGTAGATAAGCAAGTATAACTACAGATGGGGGAAAACAGGTGCAGCTCCTTGCCCAGATCATATGGAATTCCCATGGTAGAACAAGGATTACAAGTTAGAAGTATCCTGCTTCCAAGCTTCATGTGCAGTTCATCACACCAGATCTGTTCTGGGAATTTAAGCTTGCTTCTATTGAAGACAATGGTAAAACTCTGAGTTCAATGGTGCAAGATCAAGCACATATACTTTAAAATCGGTTTACAAAAATTTATTATCATCGTTTTCTTCCTTAAGATTTTCTTCAGGCTGAATGTACAATCATTACCTTCTTGCTTTCCTATCTAAAGGGCCTGATCCTGCCAGATGCTGAGCTCCCTCATCCCCCTCTGTAGACAGAGTGAGGGTGCTCAGCACTCAGTAGAATGTGGCCCACAAAGCAGCACCACTTTTACACCTGTTAAAAGTTAAAAATAAACTCAGCTAAAAAGGCAGGTTCAAATGTAGAGGCGTTAGAATATCGCCTCTTTGTTACTACTCCTCATTCTCTTTCATGCAAATTGCTTTGCCTCTGCTCCAGTGAAGAAAGAATCATCATTTCAACAAATGTGCCCCATCAGGTTTCTCCAGTAAGACTGCAGAATTCATTTAGACTTGTGGGTGCTCATATAAAACAGACTCATGTAGCAAGCAACTCATTCTGCTTTAATACTTTCCATTTCACCCTCTGGCTTTCTTGTGGGCCATAATGCAATCAAAGCAAAAATACAGACGTGCTTCATATTCTAATGTACAACCAGAACAATTGGTTTCAGAACTGCTGACGCTTAATGAGGTGCATATCTGCTTTTAGCTATAACTATTTCATGAACTGGCTTGATAGGAGAAAGGAAGTTTCTGTACAAAACACAAAGCATCAATGCAGCACCACCCTCTCTACCCTTTTACACATACGCAGCTCAATTTAAAACTATGTGCTCATTTATTTTCTGCTTTTTCTTTTTTTACCAATCAGTCTTTTCAATCATAAAGGGAATATCCTTGCCAAAGCAGTCTGTGTGGATATACAGCTTCCTTGTCATTAACAAACATGATTAGATTAGTTATTTATAAACTGAGTCAGCACTTACCTTCTTTAAAAGAAATGGCAAGGCTAGAAACATTTCTAATACAGTCTGCAACAGCAAACGCCAGTCACCTACGTGTTCTCCCTCTACAAGTCCACTGAGGCTCCAGCACACAAGATGAAAACTTTTTAAAACCTCAACTCAAACAAACCCCCCTACCTTTGAGGCTTTCCCCCCCCATTAGCTTTTGTCCTTTGTGAAAGGCTGCATCTTTAGTTGTTGCAGCTACGCACGCACACACTGACCACCGAGACGCACAAAACAGGGCTTTCTTCTGCTTGCTGGTATTTCAAGTCATTCATGTGATATCTTTGGCTGAACTTGTTTAATTCATTCCTGCTGCTACTCAACGGGAAGTCACGCCTAGCAAGGGTCAGCTCAACAGTAATCACTGCAGATCACTGACCAACAGTATATGAGGGCTAATCTCACCTTATGAATATCAAGAATGTAAATACGTTTCAAAGCCAATGGATTCCTAGACCTAGAGAAAAAAATGCAACAGGGACATAGTATAGCCAAGGACTAAGAAGCTTTAAAAGTTTTTCCTAGAATACATACTCTGCTCTCCTGTTGTGCTTCTGGAGCATTAACGATAGCTATTTATCATGGGCCATGCATATCTTCTTGGGGCCGTCACCATGACGACCTGGTAAACAGGATGTGAATTTCGATCTAGAGATCTGGGGGTGGTTTGTGGGGAGTGGGGTTGAGGTTGGAGAATAACTTTTCAAAAGTACAATTTTTTGATCCATACACCTGCAAGAAAATGTGCACATATCTGACATAGCACACAAAGAAAAAAGAAAAAAAATTGGCTTGATGTTTATAAAGGCAAACATTCCACACACATGATCTGCATGTGTGATTGCGCAAATGCACTTCACACACATAAAAGACAGTGATAAAATTATCAGAAGATGTAATAACCAAATATCAAAATGTATTCCAATGGCTACAGGGCATTTTCCAATCATACACAACAATAAAGCTCTCTGCTACTAATAAGGCAACCCATCTTCATGAACATTGGTTCAAGAAAGCTGAATTATCCACACAATAAATTGCAGTTGGCAGTCAGCCAACTTCCGGCATGTTCTGGAGAAAAGGCTGAATTACTTCAACATCTCAAGGCAGCTATATTCAGAGGTATGGACTGACAGACAAATCCTCAGCAGCAGAATTATTGTGGCTGCACAAGGAGGGAGCAAGCTTGTTGCTTGTTGGAGACTACGCAGGGGATGGGCACCACCTGTGCAGCACACATGCCACTGGAAGCACCATCTGGTCCTACACAGTATGGGCTGCAACAGGAGCTTCAGAACTGTACTGTTGCTGCTCCACAACCTCCTCTCCCCAAAGGAGTTCTTCAGTGCCCAGCCCCGTTACTTGAGCAGTGTGTCAGGAGAAGGTACAGATGGACACACTTCACAGGAATTGATTTTGAAACAATACAATTCTGAAAAATTCAAGGTCTGAAAATGAAGGTAGCTGAATTCAGCAGCATATCAGCTGGACAGGATGCCATGCCTAGTGGTGGCTTTCGTAAGAACAATAAAGCCTTAGAAGTAAGTGGGTGATTTAGAAAGAATAAATAGCGCAATAAGTGGTTGATGCGTTTGTGCCAAAGGATATACGGCTGGATGCACAGGCTGCATTTTTAGGGAACCTGTTGACTTCTCCTTCAAGAAAGTCAGCTTACCCCAGCTATTGTGAAGTTTTACCCAGACCAACACTTACTGTGGTTCTTCTAGCATAAGGACCAAACTGTCCAGGTGTTTGGTATCTGTTATGAGCCACAGTATCATCAGAACATCTCTGTCTCTTGAAGGACTTAAGATGTCTCCAGAGTGAAGTGAAGATCCATCCAGATAACACACTCTCATGAAGAGATAAGTATGTTTTGGAGCAGCTATACAACAACATATGTGGGCCATGAGGCTACATTCAGGTTTGGTTCCCCTTACCAGAACATAAGTCCATTCAGTGGCCAAACTGGTTTTGTTTTCAAATCCAAATGATATTTTTGGTTTAATTTAAATAAGAAGGAGAACTACAAGATGAATAACGAGCCTGTCACAGTTCTCAGCCAAACTAGAGCTCTGACCTCTCCTGGTCTTCTTCAAGTGCCCCCCTCTCAGGTCTTAGGCTATCACCTCTCTCAGGGTGGAATCACACAATTCTCCCACTCTCAGACCTGGCCTTGGTCTGCAGTCCCCTGGTATTAACTGTGATTACCTCAGCATGCCTAATATATTCAGTGCCTGTGTTATGTTCCTCCAGGAGCAGTGGTAACCAAACAGCATTGTTAAAGCACATTATTATGTATTAAGAACAAATGCACCAGAGAGAAAGAGATTTTAAAACATTAAAATGGACTACACAAATGTCTAGCTTCTACATGGGGACCCTGGTAGGTCTAAACTTCCTATAACACCCCCTATCCTGAGATCTTTTAAAGAGATGGGTGGCATAATCTATCCCCTTTAATTCACAAACCAGTTCACTCCTGTGTCCTTTAGGGAGAGTGTCTTTAAAAGATGCTCAGCCTTTTGAATCATCCCCCTGCTCTTTGAACCAGTCACTTGTTAACTGTTTACAGCCTCTGATCTGTTAACTCCCAGCACTGACAAACCAAGGTTTGCAACTTTGCTGGACACAGGATGTAGGATTTTCAAAGCTAATAGTTTTCCCCACTGACGTTAATTGGGTACTCCCAAGTACAGTAAATAATTGGTTTGTTTAGTTTATTATAAATAATTGCTTAGTCCAGTAGTTAGGCAGAAATATGGCAAAGTTAGACCAGAAGAAAATCACAAAGAGAGCAGATTTCACTGTTTCATCTGGTTTTAGCTAAGGCCTGATAACTAGCAATGATGGTACTTGTTTGTTATAATGTAAAAAAAGCAAAGTTTTCTAGGGGTTTCTTTGTCAGAGCTTTTCCTTACCCCTCCTGAATCACACCATGATGGGAAGGAATCTCCCAGAACGGATCCTGTTGCAACTATTTTGGCCAATACTTATAACAGTATTTCAAGTGCACGTTGGAGTTTTCTTATCTGGGAATCATTGTGTTGCCTTCCTGCTTGTTTCTCCAACAGTCCCCCTATTAAGCTAGATCAATAAATTCACTCAGGGTAGTCTAATAATGCAATATAACTATACAGTAACCTCTCCTCACTGACTAAGTCACATACGGTATTCACAGAATTATTACATATCAGTATTCTTAGTTTATTACACTGCTTGCTCCAAGTGTGCCACAGAACTGTATTCCTTTAGATTCACACAGAAACCAATAAATCTTTTGTTGCCCATTGGGACTGGATTTTTGAGCTGCACTTCTATTTGGACATTTAGATCTAAATTTTCCCAAACATCCTCAGGTACTGCAGATGCAATATTTCACCCACAAATAAATGCAAATAGTAGTAGGCTCAATTATTTGTGGCAGCAGTTATAGCTGTTCAGAAGCCTAATCAAACCTGACTACTAAAAAAAACAGGTAATTAGGGTGCAGTATTAGAGGTCAGTTTGAAACCCAGTTTAAAAATTAATATGCCACAGCCTGTAATCTAGTTCATTGTGCCCAGGGGGATTTCACCCAAGCTGGCTGATTTAGAACAAGATCCTTAGGTAACTAATGGGTTTTTTTGAGAATGAACGTGATGTAACCATGCTTCTTTGTACATGTGAGAAAAGAGAGTTACCTTTCCGTCACTGGTGTTCTTCTAGATGTGTTGCTCATGTCCATTCCACAATAAGTGTGCGTGCTTGTCACATGCACCGGCGTTGGAACATTTTCCCCTAGCAGTACCCGTAGGGGACCACCCCAGCAACCCCTGGAGTGGAGCTTCCATGGCGCAGTATAAGGGGTGCTGCACGTGCCCCCACCCACAGTTCCTTCTTGCCAGACAACGCAAACAGAGAGGAAGGAGAGCGGGGTGTGGAATAGATATGAGCAACAAATCTCAAAGAACACCAGTTATGAAAAAGGTAACTGTCTTTTCTTCTTCGAGTGATTGCTCATGCGTAGTCCCCAATAGGTGATTCCAAGCTATATCTTTTGGAGGTGGGTAGGAGTTCACAAATTTCTGGGATGGAGCACTGCCCTGCCAAACCTGGCGTCCTCCCTGGTCTGGGAGACGATCGCATAATGAGAGGTGAAAGTGTGAACTAAAGACCACATGGTGGCCCTACAAATGTCCTGAATGGGCCAAAAAGGCAGCCGACAAGGTCTGAGCCCTAGTCGAGTGTGCCCGCACAACTGATGGCAGGGGATTCCCGCCAGGTCATAGCAGGTACGGATGCACGAGGTGATCCAGTTGGAGAGCTGCTAAGTGGAGATCAGCCGACCTTTCATGCACTCAGCCAAGGTGATGAACAGCTGTGAGGACTTCCTGAATGGCTTGTTAGTTTGTTCTAGGTAAAAGGCCAGAGCTCGTCTCACATCCAGCGTGTGGAGGCAGCGCTCCTCACTGGACACATGGGGCTTAGGGCAGAAGACCTGTAGGAAAGTGTCCTGACCCATGTGGTAGGCAGAGACCAACAGAAGGATGTGAGCGGAGCTGGACCTTATCCTTATGGAATACCGTATACGGGAGCTCGGAGGTCAGGGCCCTGAGTTCCAAGACCCGCCTAGCCGACATGACCACCACCAGCAAGGCTACCTTCCAGGAAAGGTGCAACCAGGAGCACGTAGCTAATGGCTCAAACAGGGGGCCCGTGAGGCAGGCCGGCACCAGGTTCAGGTCCCACTGTGGGCCTAACATTAGGGAAGAGACGATCCAATTCCTTAAGGAATCGGCCAGTCATAGCATGGGACAATACCGTGTGGCCCTGCACCGGCAGGTGGAAGACCGATATGGCCGCCAAGTGCACCTTGATGGATGAGGGCACCAGGCCCTGGGCCCTAAGGTGAAGGAGGTAGTCCAAAATTAGCTGGATTGGAGCAGCCACAGGGGAAACCGAGACCATTTTGACAAGTAGACTTGGCATGTGGAGGGTTGCCTACTTTCCAAGAGGACGCCCTGAACTCCTTCTGAGCATGTCCTTTCCTCCCAGCCTAACCATTGAGCAGCCACGCCATGAGGTGGAGTGCCGCTAGGTTGGGGTGGAGGAGGCGGCCCTAGTCGTGCGGGACGGCAACGGCCATGGAGGGGTGCCCGCCAGGCTCGTGAGGGTCCCGTTCCAATGCTGCCTGGGCCACACCAGGGCAATCAGGAGGACCCGGGCCCTGTCCGTGTTTATTTTTTCCAGGACCTAGCCTATCAGTGGGAACGGGGCGAAGGCACAGAGGAACCGGCCCAACCAGGACAGGAGGAAGGCATCGGAGATAGCGCCCCGTCCCAGCCTGTCCTCCGGAGCAGAACCGGGGATAGCAACGGTTCTACCGAGCCACAAACAGGTCCACCTGGGGAACTCCCCACTCTCGGAAAAGTATGTGCACCACCTCTGGGTGAAGAGACCACTCGTGCTGAGAGAAGTCCCTGCTCAAGCGATCCGCCTGCAAGTTCCAGGCGCTTGGTAGGTGGTAGGCCTCTAGGCAAATGTCATGGGCTATACAGAAGTCCCACAGCCTGAGGGCTTCCTGGAAGAGGGAAGAGGATCGGACCCCGCCTTGCCCGTTGATTGCCTGTTGATGTAAAACATGGAGGCCGTGTTGTCCATGAGAACGCTGACCACCCGGCCCTCCAGGTGCAAGCAGAAGGCCATGCACACCAGCCAGACCGCCCAGAGCTCCTTGACATTTATGTGGAGAACCAGGTCCTGCACAACCACAGACCTTGGGTTTCAGCGTTCCCCACATGGGCTCCCCACCCCAGCTCCGATAAGTCGGACACCAGCTCCACCGATGGGGCCTGCCCCTGAACGGGACCCCGTGGAGCATGTTCCCCGGGGAGGACCACCATCATAGGGAGATGATCACCAGTTCAGGCACAGTGAGGACTTTGTCCATCCTGTCTCTGGCCTGGGAGAACGCCAAGGCCAGCCATAGCTGGAGGGGCCTCATCCTGAGTCTGACCCAAGAGCTGGAGACACGCTCTGGTTGTTGTCACCGTAAACCCTGTGTTTGTTTCAATGATCCCTTTCAGGGTCTCGAACCTGTCCAGTGAGAGGGAGGCTCTGGCCAACGTGGCGTCCAGGACCACCCCGATAAACTCTATGTGTTGTACAGGGACTAACATGGACTTGGTATCATTTACCAACAGGCCCAGAGTGGCGCAGCTGGACAGAAGGAATGCCACATGATCCCACACCTGCGACCAGGAGCTGACCTCACGGCACCTGAGGTAGGCCACCACCACCGACATACACTTTGTAAACACCCTGGGTGCAGTGGACAGGCCAAATGGGAGGACCGTAAACTGGTAATGTTCCTGCCCAACCATGAAACGGAGGAAGTGTGTGTGCCCCTCGGCACAGACAGCTGCAGCGGCACAGGAGCTAGCAAACAGAGCTCTAAACAGGGGAGTTTGAGTGGGAGTTCTGTTGGAGGAGAAGGCAGTTGTACTTGGTTTTGTATTTTTAGTATTTGTGTGTGTGTAGGGGCTTTGTGCTGGGAGAGCAGCTGAGCCCTGATTAGGGGGTGGGGCTTTGTGCTGGGAGAGCAGCTGAGCCCTGCTTAGGGGGTGGGGCTTCTGACTACAGGACCTATAAAGGTAGCCAGCCAGTCAGGCAGCGGCACAGACAGCTGCAGCGGCACAGGAGCTAGCAAACAGAGCTCTAAACAGGGGAGTTTGAGTGGGAGGTTGGATTGTGGTGCTTGTTTGGGGTTTGCTTTTGCTGGGGGGGTGGTCTTTTTGGTGTGGCTTGTGTTTCCCAGATTAACAGGATTTAGGTGGGAAGGAGATGACAGATACAGAGGCAGCTGTGGGAGTGACTCCTGTAGTGGAAGACACATTGAGGATGACTGGATGTGGAAGCTGTGGTATGTACATGATCCTGGAGGGGGGAACCGGTAAGAGTTTTTTCTGCATGAAATGTTGTCTGATAGAGCTGATGGAGGAAAAAACCCAAGGTTTGGAGATGCAGGTGGAAAGTCTCGTTGAGTTTAGGAACGGGTTTGAGCAGATGATGGAGCAAAGATATGAGGTATCTGAAGGGAAAAGCTCAGACTCCCAGATGGAAGCAGGGCTGGGGAATTTTGAGGGGAGACTGGGTGAGGAAAGTGGTCAGTGGAAATATGTGACTAAAAGAACCAGGCAGAGGAAAAGATGGGCTAGTGAAGGAGAAATAGAGCTTAGGAATAGGTTTGCAGAGTTGGAAAATGAAGAAGGGGTGCAGCAGGTACTTGTTGAAGGTGGACGGGTAAGGAAGAAGAGAAGAGAGGCTAGTCCTATAGGAAAAGGGGAAGAGTCAAGGGAGACTACACCAAATATGAGCCTCAGGAGGATACAGGATGGGTTGAAGAGGATTATAAGGGAAAATAGGAATGGAAAGAACTTGCAGCCAGAGGGAACAGGGGAGAGACTGGAGAATAGCACCGTCACCAGGAAAAGGCAGGTCTATGTGATCGGGGACTATTTATTGAGAAGAATAGACATGCCTGTAACTAGAGCTGATCCTGAGAATAGAAGGGTGTGCTGTCTTCCAGGTGCTAAGATACGGGATGTAGACCTGAGGTTGAAAAGGATCCTAAGGGGAGCGGGAAAGAATCCCTTAATTATCCTTTATGTGGGAACAAATGATACGGCTAGATTCTCGCTGGAAAGTATTAAGGGAGACTATGCTAGGCTGGGGAAGACGCTTAAGGAAATTGAGGCTCAATAGTTTGCAGATGATACAAAGCTGGGAGGTATTGCCAATTCAGAGAAGGATCGGGATATTATACAGAAGGATCTGGATGACCTTGTAACCTGGAGTAATAGTAATAGGATGAAATTTAATAGTGAGAAGTGTAAGGTTATGCATTTAGGGATTAATAACAAGAATTTTATTTATAAGTTGGGGACGCATCAATTAGAAGTAACAGAAGAGGAGAAGGACCTTGGAGTATTGGTTGATCATAGGATGACTATGAGCTGCCAATGTGATATGGCTGTGAAAAAAGCTAATGCGGTTTTGGGATGCATCAGGAGAGGCATTTCCAGTAGGGATAAGGAGGTTTTAGTACCATTATACAAGGCACTGGTGAGACCTCACCTAGAATACTGTGTGCAGTTCTGGTCTCCCATGTTTAAAAAGGATGAATTCAAACTGGAGCAGGTACAGAGAAGGGCTACTAGGATGATCCGAGGAATGGAAAACTTGTCTTATGAAAGGAGACTCAAGGAGCTTGGCTTGTTTAGCCTAACTAAAAGAAGGTTGAGGGGAGATATGATTGCTCTCTCTAAATATATCAGAGGGATAAATACAGGAGAGGGAGAGGAATTATTTCAGCTCAGCACCAATGTGGACACAAGAACAAATGGGTATAAACTGGCCACCAGGAAGTTTAGACTTGAAATCAGACGAAGGTTTTTAACCATCAGAGGAGTGAAGTTTTGGAATAGCCTTCCAAGGGAAGCAGTGGGGGCAAAAGATCTATCTGGTTTTAAGATTCTACTCGATAAGTTTATGGAGGAGATGGTATGATGGGATAATGAGATTTTGGTAAGTAATTGATCTTTAAATATTCAGGGTAAATAGGACTAATCCCCTGAGATGGGATATTAGATGGATGGGATCTGAGTTACCCAGGAAAGAATTTTCTGTAGTATCTGGCTGGTGAATCTTGCCCATATGCTCAGGGTTTAGCTGATTGCCGTATTTGGGGTCGGGAAGGAATTTTCCTCCAGGGCAGATTGGAGAGGTCCTGGAGGTTTTTCACCTTCTTCTGTAGCATGGGGCATGGTTGACTTGAGGGAGGCTTCTCTGCTCCTTGAAGTCTTTAAACTATGATTTAAGGACTTCAATAGCTCAGACATGGGTGAGGTTTTTCATAGGAGTGGGTGGGTGAGATTCTGTGGCCTGCGCTGTGCAGGAGGTCGGACTAGATTATCAGAATGGTCCCTTCTGACCTTAGTATCTATGAATCTATATGAATATGAAAGTATGCATCCTGCAGATCGAGGGCAGCGTACCACGCCCTGGGATCCAGGGAGGGGATGAGGGAGGCCAGGGAGACCATGCGGAACTTGAGCTTTACCATGTACAGGTTCAGGCCTCGCAGGTCCAGGATGGGCCTGAGCCCCCCTTTGGCCTTCAGGATAAGGAAATAGCGGGAGTAGTACCCCTTGCGTTTGAACTCCGCTGGCACCCTTTCCACCGCTCCTAGGCCAAGGAGCCACCCCACCTCCTGCTCGAGCAGAGCCTCATGGGAGGGGTCCTCCAGGAGGGATGGGAGCGGAGGGTGGTTGGGCGGGATGGAATAAACTGGAGGATGTAACCCCGGGAGATGGTGTTGAGGACCCATCGGTCCAAGGCCAGCTGTGACCATTATGGGAGGAGAACACACAACTGATTGGAGAAGGGAAGCTTTACTGTGGATGGATCCTGGATGTGAACTGGTAGGGTGCCCCCGGGCGTCCCATCAAAACCACCGCTTTCCTGCCTCTTTGCCCTTGGACGACCCAGGCTGGGGGGCAGGCTGAGACTGCCTCTGCAGGCGCTTCTTATAGTCCCACTCCTTTTTGTAAGAGGGCTAATATTTAGAGTGGGTGGCCTAGGCAGGAGCCTGCTGTGACTTAAACTTAGGTTTAGCTGGAGCCAGAACATACAGGCCTAGAGTCTGAAGCATGGTGTGGGAGTCTTTCAGCCCATGCAGTTTTATATCCGTTTGTTCTGCAAACACAGCCTTTCCGTCAAACAGGAGGTCCTGCAAGGAAGTCTGCGCCTCACTGGATAGCCGAGAAAGCAGGAGCCACGACTCACTTCTCATGGACACCGCGGAGGCCATGGACCATATGGCCGTGTCCGTCACATCCGACACTGCCGGCAGGGTTGCCCAGGCAGCCACTGTAACCTTCTCCACCAGCGCTTTGAACTTCTTCCTGTCACACTCCTGGAGGGAGTCCTTGAACTTGGGCAGAGAGCCCCACAGATTGAACTCATACCGGTCCAGGAGAGCCTGATGGTTTGCCACCTGTAACTGGAAGCTCAAGGACAAATAAATTTTTGCTCCCAAATGAATCCAGCCTCCTTGAATCCTTATTCTTCGGAGTAGGGGCTGGTTGGCCCTGCCGTTCCCTGTGGTTGAATGACTCGACCACCAGGGAGTTAGGAGCAGGGCGGGTGTATAGGTATTCATGTCCTCTGGTAGGCACAAATTACTTGTGTTCCATTCTCTTAGAGATGGGGGGGCCAATGAGGCCGGGGTTTGCTACAGGGCATTTGAAATTTTTGCCACCCCTTCATGGAGAGGCAAGGCCACCCTGCCCAGTACCGAGGCGGATAGGACGTTAAAAAGGGAGTCTGAGGGCTCCTTCTCTGAAGGTTGAGGTTTGATGCCGTCCTTTTCAATAGCTCTTGGTGGGCTTTAAAGTCCTCCTGTGGGACGGCGGGAGGAGGGGCCGTAATCACCTCATCAGAGGAGAGCGAGGAGGAAGGTGCAGTACTTTGCGTGTTCACTGGCACCGGAGGGTCCACCACCTGGTTGCTCTCCGGGCACAGCACTGAGGATGTACGTCCAACCGACTCCTTCCTCGGAGGTTGGGAGAGGGAGGCCAACGGCCGGTCTGAAGCTCCAGCCACCGAGCGAGCCCCCAACTGGGGCTGTGTTGGGGGCCACGATGCCCAGTGCCACTACACCTGCTGTGGCACCAGCGGAGCAGGCTGTTTGGCCTGACCCATCGATGGGCGGCTATGCAGGGAGGCCGGGCTGACATATAAGCTACTGCTGTCCCTGAACCAGGAAGATTGGTGGCGCCGGGAGCGGTGCCGACCCCGAGACTGTGAATCCAACATGGAGGAACGGTACCGTCGGTAGCAGCTGCTTTGCAATCGGCTCTGGCGGGTGGATCCGCAACAGCGAATCGCCAGTGATCGATGCCCGGGGCTGCGGGAGTCGTGCTGTGGCGGGGTCCTGGAGCAAGGTGATGAACGGGAACGGCGTCAACATTTGTGTCGTGACCGGCTACGATAGCCCCTTCGAGATGAGGACCTTTTGCTATGTCTGCCTTGGTCCCATCAGTGTCCGCTCCTCAACGCAGAGCGGTGCCACGAGTCTCTGTCAAACGGAACCCAACAGACAACCTGGTGGGAGTCGATGGCGACCCACGTGGACTATGCATGGAACGGTCACTGAGCGGCGAATGGTGTCAGGAACATTCCCTCGACCGAGACCGAGGTGACTGCGGAGATCCCAGCGGTGGCTTGCCTCTGGACCGCAGCGCCAGCATTGGTGATGCTCCTGATACCAGCATGGACATCACGTCCCGAGCCACCTGCAGGGCCTCTGGTGTGGAGGGCATCCGGACTCTGGGGAAGCCTGCTCCTAACGGGCCGGGCTACTCCGCTTGACTTGAGTCAGAGGCCTAGAGGCCGATGGGGGTTGAGGACTGCCCAACATGGGTCTAGTCTCTGCCCAGATTTACTCTGGTGCCGTGGTGGTGAAGGCCTCTTTTTAGCCTTCTTGGCGTGCCCCATGGACGGGGAGCAATGACGACTAGTAGATGGCGCCGGAGGGTCGCTGTGCACTGAAACCGTGGTGCCCTGTGCTGACTTGGAACGGCGCGCCAGAGTCAGGGTCAATGCCGACTCCATGAGGATAGCTCGGAGCCTGTCGTCTCTCTCTCTCTTGGTCTGAGGCTTAAACGACTTGCAAATCTTGCAGCGATCGCTGAGATGGATTTCACCCAAACAACATAAACAGTCTGCATGCGGATCACACACTGGCATCTGGCTCCTACAAGTGTCGCATGACTTCAAACCCAGGGTGCGGGGTATGCCCTGGCCCGGGCGCACTAGCTAAACTAAAACTAATCGAGCACTAACTACAGGTCACACTGAACAAACAAGAGTTCTGGGGACAAGCTACAGCAAAGCTGGAGCAGAGCAGTTCTGAAGCACCTTCACTGGCGGCAAGAAGGAACTGAGGGTGGGGGGAGTGTGCAGCGCCCCTTATACTGCACCATGGAGGCACCACTCCAGAAATACCTAGGGGCGCTCCCCTACGGGTACTGCTAGGGGAAAAACTTCCGACACCGGTGCACGTGGCGAGCATGCACACCTATTGTGGAATACACATGAGCACTTGAAGAAGATGACAGGCAGCACTATTCTGCACATGCAGCAATCTGAAAAGCTCTGACTTGGGAAAGCCATAGAGAAGACAGTTACAATAGTCAAGGTAAGAAGAGATGAAGGAATGGATGAGGATTCCAGAAAAAGGGAAGGTGAGACAATGACATATGTGGGCAATGTTTCAGAGGTCATGCTAGACAGACATAGGGATTGCAGAGGAGCAGGAATCTGGTTAAGAATTATGCCAGTGCTACAGACAGTAAAGACAACTAACAAGTCTGAATTAGGAAAGGAGACTGAGAAGATGGACCTGAGTTTGAGAGTACTCCTCCTGCCCAAGAGACAAACTTCAGTCTTTCAGATATTCAGCAAAGCAAGTCAATAATCTAAATTTCCATGGATCAGTCTGAGGACAGACAGAGTGAGTTAACAGGAAGGAGTCATGCTAAAGGCATTGCATTGGAAAATATGTACAACTGTGAACATTAACAATTGAGATGGTGGTTGAGGAGCGTAAAGGTACAAAAATGAAAGATGGAAAAAAGGAAGAATGAAACTTTGGGATTCTTTAGAGCAAGAGTCTTGCAACAGAGGAGAAATCACCATCAGATACAGTGTATGAGCAAAAAGAAAAGGAGTACTTGTGGCACCTCAGAGACTAACAAATTTATTTGAGCATAAGCTTTCGTGATCTACAGCTCACTTCATCAGATGCATTCAGTGGAAAATACAGTGGGGAGATGATTTATATACACAGAGAACATGAAACAATGGGTGTTACCATACACACTGTAAGGAGAGTGATCATTTAAGATGAGCTATTACCAGCGGGGGGGAGGAAGAAAATCTTTTGTAGTGATAATCAAGGTGGGCCATTTCCAGCAGTTGACAAGAATGTCTGAGGAACAGTGGGGGGGGGGGAAATAACATGGGGAAATAGTTTTACTTTGTGTAATGACCCATCCACTCCCAGTCTCTATTCAAGCCTAAATTAATTGTATCCAGTTTGCAAATTAATTCCAATTCAGCAGTCTCTCATTGGAGTCTGGTTTTGAAGCTTTTTTGTTGAAGAATAGCCATTCTTAGGTCTGTAATCGAGTGACCAGAGAGATTGAAGTGTTCTCCAACTGGTTTTTGAATGTTATAATTCTTGACGTCTGATTTGTGTCCATTTATTCTTTTATATAGAGACTGTCCAGTTTGACCAATGTACTTGGTAGAGGGGCATTCCTGGCACATGATGGCATATATCACATTGATAGATGCGCAGGTGAACGAGCCTCTGATAGTGTGGCTGATGTGATTAGGCCCTATGATGGTATCCCCTGAATAGATATGTGGACACAGCTGGCAACGGGCTTTGTTGCAAGGATAGGTTCCTGGGTTAGTGGTTCCGTTGTGTGGTGAGTATTTGCTTCAGGTTGGGGAGCTGTCTGTAAGCAAGGACTGGCCTGTCAAGATCTGTAAGAGTGATGGGTCGTCCTTCAGGATAGGTTGTAGATCCTTGATGATGTGTTGGAGAGGTTTTAGTTGGGGGCTGAAGGTGATGGCTAGTGGCATTCTGTTCTTTTCTTTGTTGGGCTTGTCCTGTAGTAGGTGACTTCTGGGTACTCTTCTGGATCTGTCAATCTGTTTCTTCACTTCAGCAGGTGGGTATTGTAGTTGTAAGAATGCTTGATTGAGATCTTGTAGGTGTTTGCCTCTGTCTGAGGGTTTGGAGCAAATGCGAATGAATCGTAGAGCTTGGCTCTAGACAATGGATCGTGTGGTTTGATCTGGGTGAAAGCTGGAGGTATGTAGGTAGGAATAGCGGTCAGTAGGTTTGCGATATAGGGTGGTGTTTATGTGACCATCGCTTATTAGCACCATAGTGTCCAGGCAGTGGATTTCTTGTGTGGACTGGTCCAGGCTGAGGTTGATGGTGGGATGGAAATCGTTGAAATCATGGTGGAATTCCTCAAGGGCTTCTTTTCCATGCGTCCAGATGATGAAGATGTCATCAGTGTAGCGCAAGTAGAGTAGGGGCATTAGGGGACGAGAGCTGAAGAAGTGTTGTTCTAGTCAGCTATGAAAATGTTGGCATACTGTGGGGCCATGCGGGTACCCATCGCTGATTTGAAGGTATACATTGTCCCCAAAGATGAAATAGTGAGGACAAAGTCACAAAATTCAGCCATCAGGTTAGCCATGTTATGTTAACAGTTATCAGGGATACTGTTCCTGATGGCTTATAGTCCATCTTTGTGTGGAATGTTGGTGTAGAGGGCTTCTACATCCATAGTGACCAGGATGGTGTTTTCAGGAAGATCACCGATGGACTGTAGTTTCCTCAGGAAGTCAGTGATGTCTCGAAGATAGCTGGGAGTGCTGGGAGTGTAGGGCCTGAGGAGGGAGTCTACATAGCCAGAGAATCCTGCTGTCAGGGTGCCAATGGTTGAGATGATGGAGCATCCAGGATTTCCAGGTTTATGGATATTGGGTAGCAGATAGAATACCCCAGGTCGGGATTCCAGGGATATGTCTGTGTGGATTTGTTCTTGTGCTTTTTCAGGGAGTTTCTTGAGCAAATGCTGTAGTTTCCTTTGGTAACCCGCAGTGGGATCAGAGGGTAATGGCTTGTAGAAAGTGGTGTTAGAGAGCTGCCTAGCAGCCTCTTGTTCATATTCTGACCTATTCATGATGATGACAGCACCTCCTTTGTCAGCCTTTTTGATTATGATGTCAGAGTTGTTTCTGAGGCTGTGAATGGCGTTGTGTTCTGCACGGCTGAGGTTATGGGGCAAGTGATGCTGCTTTTCCACAATTTCAGCCCGTGCACGTCGGCGGAAGCACTCTATGTAGAAGTCCAGTCTGCTGTTTCGACCTTCAGGAGGAGTCCACCCGGAATCCTTCTTTTTGTAGTGTTGGTAGGAAGGTCTCTGTGGGTTAGTATGTTGTGCAGAGGTGTGTTGGAAATATTCCTTGTGTCGGAGATGTCGAAAACAGGATTCTAGGTCACCACAGAACTGTATCATGTTCATGGGGGTGGAGGGGCAGAAGGAGAGGCTCCAAAATAGGACAGATTCTTCTGCAGGGTCAGAGTATAATTGGATAGATTAACAATACTGCTGGGTGGGTTAAGAGAACCACTATTGTGGCCCCTTGTGGCATGTAGTACTTTAGATAGTTTAGTGTCCTTTTTCTTTTGTAGAGAAGCAAAGTGTGTGTTGTAAATGGCTTGTCTAGTTTTGTAAAGTCCAGCCACGAGGAAGTTTGTGTGGAAGGTTGATTTTTTATGAGAGTATCCAGTTTTGAGAGCTCATCTTAATCTTTTCCCTGTTTGCTGTGGAGGATGTTGATCAGGTGGTTCCGCAGTTTCTTTGAGAGTGTGTGGCACAAGTTGTCAGCATAGTCTGTGTAGTATGTAGATGTAATGGATTTTTTACCTTCAGTCCTTTTCGTATGATGTCCATCTGTTTGCGTTTGGAAAGCAAATGAGCAGTTTGATAGTTAAAAGTGGAATCACGAAAGGAGGAACCGAGAAACACCTAAGTCATTGTGGATAAAGTTCATCAGGATGGAAGGATGCACAGTGCTCAAAGATGCATTGAGGTCAAGAATGAGGGAGAAGGACCCTTCATTAGCAGAAAATATTAATTCATCACACAGCATAGAGCAGTTTCCATGCTATGCTAGAACAGAACTCAGACTGAAAAATGTGAAAACAGATGCACTGATTGTTTAGGAGACTCCCAAGAAAGATGAACAGGACTCTTATTCTTCCATCTACAGCTTGTTTGCTGAAATGCCTTAGGACAAAAGGTTATGCACTCTGTGTTCTCCCTTTAGGGAGTAGCTAATGAGGGCAGATTCTGCTCTGATATGTAAATGCCTAGTGGTTTGCTTCATTTAGTGGATTGTTCTTGCCTGCCTCTGTAACATTTGATAAAAATCAACTTCTTAATCAATTACAACTTCAATAATTGTTACAAATTATCAAATCTCGTCCACTATTAACGAACTTTGATGTATAGCACAGAACATGAAGTATTGCTATTGTAATTTTTTGCTTTTCATAGTTTTGAATTTCATCTTCCATCTGTCTGATCTCCTTTACTGAGGAGTCCAAATATGTGTTTACTGTACTGAAGCTCTTAATCTATTCCCCTCTGGAAATATTACAGACTTTCTTACTAATGGATGTAACCTATGTGTACTAAATCAAAAGGGCAACAAGTGGCTTAGGAAGGTTTCTCTCCTTTTTTATCATTGCCGCTCTGATTCTCTCCTGTGCCTCTTTCCATAATGCAGTATTGTTTCAAAAAGCAGCAAAAGTAGCTATGTCTCCTTTTATACCATTCATTACTTTACAAACGCCATATATGCTAAGTACCTTCATTATTTAGAAGGTGACTTCATCATTATTTAAAAGGTGTTTTTAAATGTGTTTAAAAGTGTTTTAAATACTTATTTGCTTACCTAGAGTAAAAAGTAGGAGCAGAAACAATACATGACAAGGACAGGTATTGTCACTAAGTTCTTGTTCTTCCAACCCTTGTTTCTCTGTGTTAGCAGCTAATCTAAACAGCTCATGCAGTCAAGTCTACCTATCAGAGCTTGCAGTCTGACTCACATACATGACATCAATTCCCTAGTAATGCAAGCACAAGGCTAAATTTTCTTTTAGCCAAGCTGTCTTGGAGTTACACAAACTGACACACCTTTCTCAGCCAATATAAATCATGCAGTACTTTTTTTTTTTTTTTGCAAAGGAAAATCACTTGACAGTACCAATTACAAAGGACCCAAACCTGAAGAAGTTAAACAATAGGTTATAAGCAGTTTTCAGGGAGTGGTTGTCTTCGGAAAGTTCCTATTTAAAAAATGTCAATTGAAGTGTAAATCCACTGAATTCAACTGAGTTACAGGGGTAAATCTGGGTTCGTGGGGCCTGATCCTGATCTTACAACAGTTTGAATGAGGATCAACTCCAGTGACTTCACTGCAGTTACACTGATGTACAACCAATATAAGTGACATGGATGTTTGCCCCACTAAATCCAAAGTAGATCCGAGGGAAAATAAGACCAGAACAACTCCTCATATCATTTTGAAATTTGCAATCTCAGGAACTATAAATAATAAAAGCCCTGCTTTATAGTGACACATTAATCAACTTCCTTTTCTTAAAAAAGTACCTTAAATTCAGCCTACACAATTTTACTCTTATTCACAAAAATAATAGTACAGAAATAAAAAGATGAATAAATAGAAGTGGTTTTATTGAGACACAGGAGGAGAAAAAGCCAGTGCACAATGGGTTAAATTTAAAACCGTAATTTCCTGACATTGATTTTTGAACCTTAAACTGAATGGAAAATGCCATTGTCAGAAATTTTTGCTTGCCTGCCCCTCCTCTTTTCCATGAAATCTTGTATGAATTGGTGCTGCTAGCTAGAACATTTTTGACTCCTTTCTTAGTAACTAAGCCATCAATCTAGTTCTTCAAACAGGGCTTATTTTTCAGCAAAGTCATCTTACGTTGATTTAACTTAAATTTACGATCACAGCAAGGCAAGAAGAAAACTAGGGAATAAACTCTTTGGAAACAAGATTTTGCTGATTTTGTTTATTAACACATTGAAAGGGACTATCTAGGAAAGGGGTTCCCAATCTGTTCCCACACATTATCCCATAACTAGCTATAAACTCTTGCTGCAGCTTAGGTTCCAGGATTCTTTATACCAATGGCCCAGACTCCTTCGCAGTTGCTAATTTTGAGAGGATTTTTAATTAAATGTATGCAAAGATTAGGATGGCAGCATATTTTACTAAATTTGGGCAGGCTGGGGTAAGACTGCTGGGTGGAGAGGACTGGGTGGGAAGTAATGGGATGCTGGATGGGAGGTAGTGGGGGGTTCAGAGTAGTAGTGGAGGAGCCTTTAAGATGATTCAGGATGAGAGGAAAAACTATTGACTTTGGAGGTGGTACTCAGTGAGCTCCCACTCTCCTTATTCCCACTCTTTTCCCCTAATGTATTCCCCCTCTCACCTTATCTCTGTCACTGGCAGGCTGAGGAGGGAGGGCTATACAGGGCCCTGTTGTTCCCAGACAGTGGTAGCAAGAGGCAAGGAAGGGGACTGCCGAGGACTCTCTGGCTGCCCAGCGGGAACTGGAGGCAAGAGTGTTTGTGCTCTCTTCCCTGGTGGCAACAACATTAAGAATTGGAAGAGCCATGCTGGCAAAGTACAAGGATCATGCACAAGTGATGCAAGCAACATAATGCAATGAGACTGATCCTTGCATCATCCATCTGTGGTCCTTGCACTTTTGCTGCTGTGGGGCTTGCTCAGGGCTCCTGGTTGCAAGAAGATACAAAAGGGCCCCTGTTATTCCCAAGTGGCAGTAGAAGAGAGGCTTGATCAGGGCTTTGTGGGTCCTTGCAGCAGGAGGGGGAATAGTCTTCTCAGATGCATGAATCCAACCCTGAACAGTGCTGTGACTTGACTAAGTTGGCCCTTGACTAAGTGTGCCCTCACTGGTCCTAGCCACCAGCTACATACCAAGCTGAAGGATTTTTATGTTTAGATTTTGGCCTTTGCACTCTAGAGGCCCCAAGGCTGAGAACAGTTGGTCTCGAGATGCACTCAGAGCCAGCATCAGGCCATTTCCCCACAATGCCAAGATATTGCATGGGCGGTGTCACAGACACATCATTTGAAACCCCACAGCCTAGGTAAAAGTTTTCCCCTTATAAAGAAAACTTGAAGGACAGTTAGCAGCTAACACATTTTAAAGCTCTGGGGATAGACAACTGTAAAATCTTCAGTGGAATCTAGACAACTTCCTTGATGTTTTACAGTCCTGATAAATCAGACACTGGGGTTGTCACAAGATAGAGTATTTCTAGCTACAGTCTGCAGACTATACTGTGAAAGCTTAACGTTTGTTAATGTCTTTGCCTGTTGCAATTTCAACATTAAACATCACACCATGATGGGCAAATAAAAAGGACTACTTTGACATTTTAGGATCAGGGTAGCATTTGACTCCTAGATCTCAAACTTTTTGATTTCCTAGAGGGCCCCACATTCCCATACTTGCCTGGCAACTTGGTACACTGAATATTAATCTCTTTGAAACATTTTTTTTCTGTTTTAAGTACTTAAGTGTCTCAGAACTACAACATAAGAACAAACATGACTTCACCGGGTATTTTACAGAAACTGAAAGGTTAAGTGGCAGATGATAAAGAAAATACAGTAAAGCAAACCTCCCAAATTACTGGATTGAAAGTCATTAAAGGAAATAAACAGTATTTTTAAAAATTAAATTGTAGTAAGCAGAACAGCAATAGCACAGTGAAACCACTGTAAGTGACCATCTTTATTTTGCAATTTCCTGCTGTAAGAGAGTTTTATTGTAAAATCCCCAAATGTATCAAGTACAATTCTGTTACACCTTTATTAGAAGACCAACACGGTGAGGTAAGTGATTTTTGTCAGATCTTTGGGTAGTCACTTAAAACAGATTTTACTGCGGTAATGATTATTCTAGTTGTATACATACAGTGCATGTGAAATAGCTTGCTACGAAAACATCCAGACACAAGAGCTGCAGAAGTCTGCAGACTTCTCCAGAACCTGCCACCATTTTTTGGAGTCATTTGTACCTGTGAAAGTGAATCCAAAATGCTACTATTCTGATTTGCATAGGTGTAAATGACAATACAAGATATGGAGCATTGGGCCCTACGTACTTGGAAAACAACTCAGAAAGATAGAGTTTTAAATCTTACCTTCTGCATATTTGGCTTGATACATCGAACAAAGAAGGGATTAGAGGAACTTAATGTTGCCATTAAGGAATGCAGTGAGTCCTAAAACAAAGGTAGAAAAGAAGACAGTACTTTAAAAACAGCTTTTTCGTAAGTCCTACACTTTAGCTCTCTCAAAACTAAGCATTGCAGGCAGTCCCTAGAGCAACACCTAGTGATCTAGATTAGAAATTACAACAGTACAAGCTTTTCCATGATAGAGTCAGTTATGCTAATACGAATACAGGTCTTAACATGTGAGGTGACACACTGCTCTGTTGTTTGCCCTTTTGATTAAAAGTACTGACAAGAGTTACTGATCAGCATGAAGACAGCTCTATTTATAAAGGTACACCATCAACTTGAAAATCTAATTTCTCTCTCAAAATGCTGAACCTGTTGTAGTTACAAGTAACACTTAAGAATTCTGTCCTGCATTATGATCTACATGTGTGCATTGCTGTGCCCATGCAAATCACAATGCACGATCCAGGCATAAGATAACATTGTTACTGAAAGAAGTTAGCAAAAATAATCTCCCCTCCTCCCATTTTCCCCCAGTTTTTCTATTCTGTGCATTTGACAGCATTTTGTGTATATTCGAGTTCACTCTCTCTCCTATATGGAGTCAGTTTCTCTCTTGATGAAAAGACACTTATAAGAAAAATACTAAATCAACAAGGGCACAGAAAAACATAGCTCTTGAATTTCAAAAGTTCTTTAGAAAGTAACATTAAAATTGTGTTTAAAGAACGCTCTTTCAGAAACTAGATTTTTTTTTAAAAAAAATCAATGAATAAAATTCACATTGAGAGTATATATGTAACATATGTACTTTACTAAGTATAGCTGTAATTTAACTTAACATACACTGTATCAGAGGCATATTTCTCTATTAAATAAAATTCCTAGAATATCCTTAGCACGAAAACATCAAGTTTACAATACTCACTTAAAAAATAAAACAGATTATATCTATATTGTGTAATTCTACACACACACACCATTTTCTCCTCAGCACTAACAGAATTCTGAATTATAAAATACACAATATAACATAGATTATCTAATGTATTATTATTACCTCATCTAATTGGAAATAAAGGTCGCCAATGAAGTCATCATCCCTCTTCTGATGTATTTACATGAAAAATTCCCCCTTCACTGAACTTTCAATTCAATGTTCCCCCATTCTATTCAAGGAGATACTGAGGTATTTTTGTAAATCTATTACAGTGGGGGCAAAGAAAGCAAATGCTGATGCAATTTGAAACTTGACCATTATTTCCAGTGTGTCTGGTTAACCATTGTTTGCTACAGAACAAAGAGGGCAAAAGAACCAAGCAGCAAATATTACATAGAAAAGGCTCCAGCTTCTAGCAATAAAATAAATATTTACCTCTTGAAAAAATGTAAACTTTATCCATGCTTAACCTGTGTGAATGCTGTATTTCAGGACAACTTGGATAACCCTGTTGATCTCTGACAATAGAGGATAGTACTCATGGCAATAACTTTGTAAACGTAACAGGGAAGGCAAGTGAGCCTGAACAAAGGTAGGCTGATGATATATTCCATTTTCACATGCAGCTCTGGACTGACCTCATGAGCTGCTAGCATCCTGGACTCCCACTGCCACCCAAGTCAGTGGGATAGGAGGCTGCTCACCACACCTCATGAGATCGGATCTAGAGAGTACTCTGAATCAGGGTCATTACAAATCAATAACCAAGTTGTCATAATGAATCTGATACCGTCACCAGTTTTATTCCTTTTCATTTTAAACTTCTGAACAAATCATGTGTTGTTCAGGGCTCCTGAGGGCGAGGAGACAAAGAGAAAGAAGGGGCTTGATTCTCCCTTGCCTTACACCTTCTGTAGTCATTTACCCCGGGCAAAGTGAGTGCAAAACACTGCTACTCCTATGCAGAAACATCTCATGTTTGCTTTGTCCAGGTGCAAATGACTGCAAAGGCAGCAGTGAATCAAGCCCTCAGTGATCTGGAGAGCTACCAAGGAGGGTAAGGAGAATGAACTACTGCAGCCAATGGCGTTCCACAACCATAAAGGGGTGCTGTGTGCTACTCAAGGGTCAGGGCCATTTCTCCAGCCTCACTTGTGTATGCAGCATGCACCAATCAAGGGGATGCAATGCTCCTTTTCAAAGGAATAGCAGTGTGCATCTCACCATATGTTCTCAAGGCTGTTCTGTCCAACACAGCAAAAAGGCATCAGAGCAGGATTTTATTCTAAATGATTCCATTAGCAAAGGGCTTGATTCTGCTCTAGTTTATACCAGTATAAATGTGGAATAACTCCAATGAAAAGAAGTTAATCTGAATTTATACTGCTGTAACTCAGAGCAGAATTTGGATCCATCTTTCTTTAAAATAATCACTTTCAGATGAAAACTTTTATGCTGAGTTTCAGCCCAAGGCAATTGTTAATGGCTGAGTTATAAACCCTGAGTAGCAGGGGAGGTACTTTGACTAGACAGCAGCGAATGAGAGAATCCAAAACACATGTGTAGCCAAACGGGGGAGGCAGCGGCTGTCCCCTCCACTCCCCCAATCCTTCCCTTCAGTTCTCTGCTTGGCCATTGGTTGGGCAAAGGGAAATGGGACCAGCTGTTGGCTGCTGTGCACCCTCCCCCAGGTCCTTGCCTATGTAAATTAAGCCAGGGCTTACCTCTGGTTAGCTGTCCCATGGAAGATTAGCAGCTTTGCCACTTACGATGCTGCGGATCTTACATATCGCCTGTTTTAAGAGGTCCGGAAGGAATTTTGTCCCAAATCACTAAATTGGCAAGTAGTCCTGTGAGTTTTTTCACCTTCTTTGTAGCCTTCTGGAGGCACAGTTGGGTTAGAAGTTCCTATATTGCTGTTAAACTACCGACTCTTCACAACGGGCAACTGGTGTCCAGTGCAAGTAAAGACTAAACTGCCAGCTCCCAGAGGTAAATGAGACCTAGGATTATGCAAGTGGACTGCGTACTTATAAGGGGGAAGGAACTTGAAGTTTTTGCGGACTGAGTTTTCCCCCACCCAGCATTGTGGCTTCTGTCACTCCATCCCCTTAACGGGGAGGAAGGGAGGAGAGGTTTCACAACTGAATTGAGACTGTGGGGTACACCAGGGATGGCCTAACCTAAGTTAGTTTTTGATTCATGATAAAAGCCCTGCAACGTGCACTGCAGAACCAGTTAAATGGCTGGTACATGACAGCTGGGGGCTGGCAATGTTGTGCCCCTCCCCAAGATATAATTAATAACGTTGCAGCCTGCCATTTAAACCCATCCCATGTGTCTGACAATCATTCACCTGCTTCTCCTTGTCCAAGAAGGCAGATAATTAAAATGTTGCCCTGCATCCCTATTCAACACAAGGATTGGAAAGCATTTTTATTAGGTATTTGGTGCTTATTTTTTCTAGTGTGCAGACCTCATTTCAGTGTCTCAGGCCAATTTCACAGCTGATTTTGGGATCATTTCATATGTATGGCTGTAAGCACCTCCGAAGTCACAATGCTGGAGCCATTGTGGGCCAGATCTCCAGCTGGTGTAAGTCAATACAGCTCCACTGACTTCAATGGAGCTATATTGGTTTACACCCACTGAAGGCCTGCTGCTATGTCCGCAGAGGCCAGATTATATATTAGCATAGCCAATTTAAAATAAAAGTGACAGACGGGGAGGCACTTAGGGCCTGTCTACACTTAAAACGCTATAGTGAAGACACTACTTACGCTGAATGGAGGGTTCTCCTGTCACCACAGGCAATCCACCTCCCCAAGAGGTGGCAGCTAGGTTGATGGGAGAATTCTCCCATTCACCTAGCACTGTCTACACTGGGGGTTAGGTCAGACTAACTGCATCGCTCGGGGTGGTGGATTTTCCATACCCCTGAGCAACGTAATTATACCAACCTAATTTCCTAGTGTAGACCAGGCCTAAGAGTAGTAAGACTGTGAAGTAACCAATGATAGAAGTAGAAACTGAGCAAGACAGGGAGTAAGAGCAAGACAAAAACATATGAAGTATGCCGGGTCTAGTCCAGGAAGAGGCCAACGCGGTTAAAACAAGAAGGACAAGTCAATGAATGGGAAGCAACAGTTCTTTGAAGATGGAGGTGCTGTGCAGGTCAGCTTCTTCCTGAGGCAAACATTGTTGATTACATGATTAGTGACTGAAGTTTCATATGGGAAGAGGCAACATTTTGGTACTGAAGATTTTCAGCATTTTAAATCTCCAAGGGACATATACCTCCAGCCCAGCTATTCTGAGTCTTTGTTGATTACTGATTCTTTATCATCTGTCAGTTGCCAACAGTAGAGGAGAGGACATATTAACCAACCTTGAACTGCAAGCTGACAGTGGGTTTCCGGTGTTTGCTTCCACATTTAAGGGTGTCTTGGTTGTTGCGACTTGAAACGTGTTCAAATAGATCATAGATAAAATCAAGTCTGAAATGGGGAAGGAAAAACCTTTACAAAATATCCCGAGACACCTCAAATTTACCATAGTACAATCCTGAGCAAGCTTTGCTCCTTAAAGAAAAATAACTCCTATTGACTCTCCAACAACAATTAGCCACAGACCTTTCAGATGCATCATTTGTGCAATGAGACCAAGAAAAAATATCCAAATGGCACACACTACAGTCTCAACACCTCCTCTTGGAAATGAATGGCTAGATCTTATCATCGTTATCACTTTTTACTTGATCGTTATTCAACTAATTGACCTTAATGGATGCTACGCTGGAGTGAAGACCAAGAAATAACATTTTCTGTTTGCTTTTCACAAGGGTGCAAATAACTGTGTATGGGAACTTAAGGTTCAACACTTAGTTGTGGGCGTTGTATGTACATTACAGAGGACTACAGGAGGCCCCTCAGACCACTTTGACAGTAACATAACCTCTAACTTGAATGGAATTGTTCCTGAATGATACGAGGGTAAGTGAGAAGAGAACCAGGCCCTATGGCTTTAACTCCCCTGTTGCATTTAGCTGCATATTTCAACTGAGAGAAATGTGACCTCAGGCATAACATGAAAACATAACATACAATTAGGGATTTATTAAAAGGAAAAAAATTTAAAGCACCTAAGGAATTTAGAAGCAGCACAAGTCCCACTGACTTTTAGCAGGATGTATGCACTTAAATCCCTGAAAATCTCCCTGCAAGTCATTTACTACATTGCTGTTGTTATTATTTGTGCTGTAGCACTAGGAGCCCTTGTCAGAGACCAGGACCCCACAGAGGTTGGCACTGTACAAACAATGAACAAAACGACGGTCCCTGCTGCAGAGAGCTTACAGGCCTGATCTTCAATTCCGTGTGCACCCAAACTCCAAGTAAACTAAGGGTCAGGAAAGTGCAAGGAATGCAGAATCAGGCCTTATGAGAGGCAGGGAGGGCCGGGGGGAGATAGAAGAATCATACCTACGTTTGGTAAAGCACCTTGAAAATATGAAGTATCCTGGGCCAGAGTCTAATACATTTACTCACACTGAGTAGTACCTTACTCCGCTAACACATGCAGTGCAATCAGTAGGAATAAAGTACTCTACCGCCTGTGTGAGGGTATCAGAATCTGGCCCAATGTGAGAGAGTAGTAGTATTATATTTGGAACTGTACACAAGAGAAGTTTATTAAGTGCCACTCTCCTTGGCCACTTGTTTGTTGCTCACTTCTCCTCAGTCCAATCCTACATTGCACGTACTGCTGTCAACTCCCACTGAAATCCGGGCACGTGGCACCACCCTGGATCATCCCACGATGTAAGTGCACCAACATACCTGCTTTCACGTAACAAGTTTAGGAGATCATCTCTGAAAGTATCTCTGTTTTTCTCTAAGATTCCCCTGACATCATACTGGACCTAGTAAAAAGCAGAACAGACTCAAATAAAAAGTGCAGTCATTAAGTACCCCTCACAAAGGCAGTACCATAAAGTGCACTGAGGGAACAGAATGCTTCAGTTAATTTGTGAGTGGCTGTGATTCTGAAACACTGTTTGGAAGCATTTTACCAAATGAAGAAAAGAAAATTACCTCTCCAGCGTAGTGTTTCACTCCAAAGTTGTGAACAGCGACTCTTGGTTTCACATAAAAGGAATTGTTCTAATTTAAGGAAGAATAAAAACATTTTAGTGGAAAAAACAATTGAAATCTAGATAAAGGGCCAAGTTGTCTTCAACCTGAATTTGTCCAAACCACTGTCTTTCAGTAAACACCTAAAAGATTAGTGCTCCAAAAGCAAACAACCATATCTATATTTGTAATAGGATTTGTTAGTCTGGAGCTGCTTCAAACACGGTAACAGGATATTTATAGTACATTAAAAGGCATTAGACTAACCCTAAGCCATCTGGCAAAGTGATCCAGTTAAAGACACAGTGGACAAGAAGGGCTTATCTTAATTGGCGGTTGTCAGGTTAGGTAGTTGTGAAAACAGCAATATGCCTGTATTAAAGGGGGTGCTGTAGCCATGTTGGTCCCAGGATATGAGAAACACAAGGTGGGTGAGGTAATATCTTTTATTGGACCAACTTCTGTTGGTGAGAGAGACAAGTTTTAGAGCTCCACAGAGCTCTTGCTCAGGTACACCTTTCCAAGACCTGAGGAAGAGCTCTGTGTAGCTTGAAAGTTCGTCTCTCTCATCAACAGAAGTTTGTCCAATAAAAGATATTACCTCACCGACCTTGTCTTTATATTAAACAGGCTCTTCAATAAAGAGGTAATGATCAACTGAATATGGTCATCAGGCCAAATTCCAGTCTGTTATATCAATGTAAATCTGGAGTAACTCTGGAGAAGTGAATAGAGTTACTCCGGATTTACATTGGTGTAGCTGAGATTAGAATCTGGCCTATTTCATTACCTTTCCATATACCTATCTATGCATATGGAAGTATCTATACACACATTGCGAATTTTCAGATAACAAGCTCCCTCTTGCTCCTACTGAAGCAAGTGACTTGGCCACTGACTTCACTGGGAATAGAATCAGGCCTAATATGTACTGCAAGATTATGCATCCATGCATATGACTCACAAACCTCTGGAGAAACAAAGGATCTTAAAAATGGCATACTAAATAAATTAGAGTATCACATACGGCGTGTTGGGAGTGTAACTTCTCCAACAAGGTGCAGTCAGTCGCTTGAGGAAAATGACTCTCTTCATTGATTAGTGCTAGCAGTCCAAGTTTCTAGATCAATAAAAATAAAGAGAACAAGTATGAATTAGCCCATCGAGTGTTTACACTAATCTTTCCACTAGTGAAAATTGTCTTGAAGATGCTGTCAAGAGAGGCATAAGTGAACCAATATATCATAAAAACTCTTACAGGAAACTGTAACGCTGTTAGAGAAAAAGGATTCCTCTGGGAATGTAAAGCAGGTAAAAGCAAAACAATGGAGGAAAAAGCAGTTATTAAAAACGTGAGCACTTTTTTAGCCCAAAGTCACTGTTCAAATGAAGGGGATTTATCCTGTTTTTCTTAAAAATTTGCTTTGGGTGAGCCAATAGTCCATTTGGAGCTATACTCTGAATAGCTAGAAATTGAAATGTGGTTATTTGCACAAGTATTCTCAACCTGAGGTTTGAGAAACACTTCCAAGTGGTCCACAGAGCTGCTTCTGTCACAGTGTTGAAACATGTATCATTCTTCAAGTCAGTTACTGATAACTGCATAATGATCTAGGACTCTTTTAGGGTTTCCAGAATCTTTTTAACCAACTAAATTCAAATTTTAATAAACACCACCACATCTAATCTTTTATAAGTTCTTTACAGTATTGATTGATTCTCACAACAGCCCTGGGAAGTGGGCAGGTATTATAGTTCTACCGAAAGGGATACTGAGGTTAAGTAACACGTCCTATGCCCCAAACGGAGTCGCTGTTGAACAGGGACAGGAACTCATGAGTTACTGGTTCCAAGAAGAGAACTTAAATAGATTTCACCTCTCCTCCACCCCAACGAAAACCACATGCACTCACACATATCAACACTGTGCAGCTGTTTCATGACTTTCCATGTTGTGTGTTTCTTTGGTGTACATTCAACCATAATCAATTTCATGGATGGAAAAGAACTGGGGGAGGGGAAACTAATAAAAACACAGGAGGACAGAAATAAATTGCAAAAGTGACCTGGAGACACTAGAGCAGTGGGGGAAAATGGGCAATAAGAGAAAACCAGATACATTGAAATGCAAAGTTTAACATTCAGGAAAAGGAATTTAAGAGCAGAGATAGAATATATAACCCCCAACCCAACAAAACCCCACCCAACAAAGCAATTTAAAAATTGTGGAACTAATCTGATCTTTGTCACCCATCCTAGTTCATTCTGCTTGTATGATTCATCTCTTTGTATGTCTTGTCTATTTGTATGTCTTGTCTATTTAGGTTGTAAAGATTTCAGGCAGGGACTCTCACTTTATCTACATTTCTACAGTGCCAAGTGCAACAGAAACCTGATTTTGGTTGAAGTCCCGAAGCATCACACTACTGTGAATCTTTCTCCAAGCTATCTATTTAATGATCTCCTGCTATCTAATACATTCTTGTATGCAACCATGCATTGTAAATTATAGGCAAAGTGAGGAATTCGGGATTGGGAGGGGTATGTGTCCATGAAAGTATACTGATCCTATGAAAGTGATACACGATATACTAAAGTTTGAAAACCACTGTATTAAAAGATCAACATTTAAACAAATAAAAGATAGTCTGCCTTTTGACCATATGCTGCTTTAAAATTCCTGCTTACACAAGTGATGAGAACACAGTAATTTGTCCATGCACACCACAATATCAAATAACGTATTACCTTTTCAATAAGGTCCAGGCACTCTCCGTTGTCTGTCCAGTCAATATCTTTCCAAACTAGCCCTTCTCTAGTGTAAGAAAAGAGATGACATTTTATTCATAATTACAAAAATGTGTTGGGAGGAGGGGGGAGTTGCTATGCCTATCATGCAAGTTAGACTAAAATCAATTTAAAAAAAAATAATAATATGCAGCTATAGGCCAGGATTTTTAAAATGTGCTTTTGGCAGTTAGGCACCCAAATCCCATTGAATTTCAAGGATTTGGTTATTTCTCTCCCCTAGGCACCTTTCAAACTTCAGCTGTAATTTTTACCTGCTATATTCCAGTTGCTCCAAGGAAAAAATGTGCTTGTTGAAATATTCCTGAAGCTTTTCATTTGCATAGTTAATATTGAACTGCTCAAAATGATTAACCTGAAAAACCACAGACATTCAAAGGTAAATACTTCCAACACCGTTCATTTTGTAATGATAAACTGATTCATTTTAAGTCCTAAAGCATTTGATAATCCAGTTCTAGAGAAGTTACGGGGAATTGTGGAACAATGGCATACATAAAAATTAATGAATCAATTCCCAGCAATTTTTTTGGAACGTACCTCAAAGTTTTCAAATCCAAATATATCAAGAATTCCGATGGACTTGAAATCTTCTTTGCCTCTGATTCTGCTGTTGATTTTTTTAATAACCCATGCAAAACACTGGGAGTAAAGTGCCATAGCCACAGAATCTCTGCTATCTATTGCCTGCATTGGAGAGGTAATACACAGCATAGTAATTTAATTAGAAACCACATTTTGCCACTGTTCTTTGCCCAGTACAATGAAAAAGTACAATACATGCAGTTTCATATTTCCATCAGGTATATATACATTATATTGATTACCATTAAAGCACTAATGATTGAAAGCTCTACTGTGAGTAATAATTCAGTATTTATACTGCATTTGAAAAGAAGTTAAGGTTTCAAAGTCAAACACTCAAAAATTAGGAAATACCACAATTAAGGGTGCATGTGCTACCTAAATTCAGCTCCTTTGTATGTAAACATATATATGAAAGTACAGTATACTTTTCCCTAATCTCATTCTTAGAAGTGGCTGAACCCTATTTTGCTGAAACTTTCCAAAACTGAGTCTGAGGCTGGCATCTATCTGGCTTGGGAAATTTTAGCCCAAATGGTTCAAGTCTGACAAAGGTACAGGTAGCTAAAAACAGGATCCTATAGTGAGAAGTGTTGAGCAACTTTAACCAAGGAAGCCCTTCCTGCTCCACCTATAGAGGTCTATAAAATCATGAATGGTATGGAAAAAGTGAATAGTGCTATTTATCCTTTCCCACAATTCAAAAACCAGCAGTATTCAATTCAATTAATAGGCAGCAAGTTTAACACAAACAAGAGGAAGTACCTTTTCACACAATGCATAATGAATTGTGGAACTCATTGCCATGGGATGTTGTAAAGGTCAAAAGTATAACTGCACTCAAAAAAAGAACTAGATAAGTTCATGGAGGATAGGTCCATCGATGGCTATTAGTCAAGGTCAAGGATTCAACCCTACGCACAGGATGAGTCTAAACCTCTGATTGCCAAAGAGGAAGACGCGGTGGATCACTCCAACTGCTCTGCTCTGTACATACCCCTGAACTTTGGTATTGGCCACTGTCGGAGACAGGATACTGGGCTGGATAGACCATTGATCTAGATCAGCATGGGAGCTCTCATGTTCTTATAATTACAAGATGGGCATCCATAGAGATTTCTAAAAATCTAAGGGCCAGATTCTTATCCCACACTGAATAGCTCTGTACCGCAAGAGCAGCCTCACTGAAATCCAATGGAGCTACTTGCACAGTAAGGTACTACTCAGTGTAAGTAAGGATATCAACAGAACACGCCCCTAAATAAATAATTAGGTAGTGTTACCTTCAAGGCTCTCAACAACATTTCTCATGATTAACTCTCAGGTGCTGCCTCCCTTTATGCTCCTTTAATCCTGTTTTGTTTGGCCCAAAATGCTAATTTGAATGCCCCCACCCCTTTTGTACCCCTTTTCCACCCTGCCTCTGCCATGCTTTCTTTTCTGATGCTCTCTAGGATAGTAAGGCCCTTCACGACCTTGGAAGCTACACCTCATAGATTCATAGATTCATAGATACTAAGGTCAGAAGGGACCACTCTGATCATCTAGTCCGACCTCCTGCACAGCGCAGGCCACAGAATGTCACCCACCACTCCTATGAAAAACCTCACCCATGTCTGAGCTATTGAAGTCCTCAAATCTTGGTTCAAAACTTCAAGGAGCAGAGAAGCCTCCCTCCAGTCAACCATGCCCCATGCTACAGAGGAAGGCGAAAAACCTCCAGGGCCTCTCCAATCTGCCCTGGAGGAAAATTCCTTCCCGACCCCAAATATGGCAATCAGCTAAACCCTGAGCATATGGGCAAGATTCACCAGCCAGATACCCAGGAAAGAATTTTCTATAGTAACTCAGATCCCATCCATCTAATATCCCATCTCAGGGGATTTGGCCTATTTACCCTGAATATTTAAAGATCAGTTACTTACCAAAATCCCATTATCCCATCATACCATCTCCTCCATAAACTTATCGAGTAGAATCTTAAAACCAGATAGATCTTTTGCCCCCGCTGCTTCCCTTGGAAGGTTATTCCAAAACTTCACTCCTCTGATGGTTAAAAACCTTCGTCTGATTTCAAGTCTAAACTTCCTGGTGGCCAGTTTATACCCATTTGTTCTTGTGTCCACATTGGTGCTGAGCTTAAATAATTCCTCTCCCTCTCCTAGATTTATCCCTCTGATATATTTATAGAGAGCAATCATATCTCCCCTCAACCTTCTTTTAGTTAGGCTAAACAAGCCAAGCTCCTTAAGTCTCCTTTCATAAGACAAGTTTTCCATTCCTCGGATCATCCTAGTTGCCCTTCTCTGTACCTGCTCCAGTTTGAATTCATCCTTTTTAAACATGGGAGACCAGAACTGCACACAGTATTCTAGGTGAGGTCTCACCAGTGCCTTGTATAACGGTACTAAAACCTCCTTATCCCTACTGGAAATGCCTCTCCTGATGCATCCCAAAACCGCATTAGCTTTTTTCACAGCCATATCACATTGGCAGCTCATAGTCATCCTATGATCAACCAATACTCCAAGGTCCTTCTCCTCTTCCGTTACTTCTAATTGATGCGTCCCCAGCTTATAACTAAAATTCTTGTTATTAATCCCTAAATGCATAACCTTACACTTCTCACTATTAAATTTCATCCTATTACTATTACTCCAGTTTACAAGGTCATCCAGATCCTCCTGTATAATATCCCGATCCTTCTCCGAATTGGCAATACCTCCCAGCTTTGTATCATCTGCAAACTTTATTAGCACACTCCCACTTTTTGTGCCAAGGTCAGTAACAAAAAGATTAAATAAGATTGGTCCCAAAACCGATCCCTGAGGAACTCCACTGGTAACCTCCCTCCAACCTGACAGTTCGCCTTTCAGTAGGACCCGTTGCAGTCTCCCCTTTAACCAATTCCTTATCCACCTTCTGATGTTCATATTGATCCCCATCTTCTCCAATTTAACTAATAATTCCCCATGTGGCACGGTATCAAATGCCTTACTGAAATCTAGGTAAATTAGATCCACTGCATTTCCTTTATCTAAAAAATCTGTTACCTCCATTCTCTCCTCCTCTCAGCCTAGTCTCACAACCCCTTCTTCAAGGAGGTTTATAAATTATATTTTTGTATTTTATGAAGTAAGACTTTAAAAAACAAAATGTAACAAAGAAACAGCATGCATTAGCTTCCCAAATGATTGGACAACCAAATTGTCTTTGCGTCTTGTCCACCTCTTCTTCCCCACCCCATGAGGTCATCTACTCTTGTTCCTGTCTTAAATTAGGCCTTAAATCTTGCACTGGGATCTGCTAGCCTGGATTCCTGCACCTGTGCAGACTCATTAAAGTCAACTGGACTCTACAAAGGGCTAGTGGATCCCATGCAGGATTGGGCTCCTAGACAGGCAGGAATTTGGTCTTTATCTGTATTATAAAATGCTATGCCCATCTCTGGCATTATGTGACTCAAATCATAACTTGTTTTTAAACCACGTTAGAATATCCTGTAATGTATTGATTACTTGAACCTGTGCCCCACTCCCCAACAAGTTATCTGACTAAAATTCTGATGTCAGCTTCTTAGGGCCTGTCTACATAGGGACATTGAGGAAAGTTAATCCAAATGAACCAAGGGTGGGAATTAAAAGTGGATTATTTAAAGTGAATTAAACCCCTTTATGGACACAGAATGAAGACTACTTCAATTCTAAATCTGTTAATTCAGATTAATTTTTCTGAGTACCCCCATACAGACAAGCCCTTATACATGCTTCACACTGTTGGTTCATTGTAGTCGTTGACCTCTATGCTGGTTTTAGATCAGCTGGAAGTCTGGCCCAATTGTTTCGTTAAAATATATCCGAAGCGGTATGTCTTTACCTGTTGTACACTGAGAGGTGTTAAGATTTCTTCTCCCCTGAGTATCATTGATCTCTGTGTCAATGCTTCAGTCAACTGTGTTGAGTCCAGCCCAAGTAACTCTGCAGATCTACTCAGAGCTAGCAACAGAAGGAGCCAAAAATAAATACACATGTATATGCGGAAGGCACAATTATCTCAACATTTTTTTAACCTACTGTAATTAGAAGCAACACCAAAGCAGCTTCTGACAGAGAATAGAAAAAAATATTGAGTTGGATTCTCTGGTCTGCTAAAGGCACTTTGCTCTCCTTATGCTAAGTGCTGGCAAAAGTAATGTAGCTGCCTTCTACACCAGACATCCCCTCACTTACAGCTGAAGCAAAGAGACTGTGGACACAGTTGAGTTCCAGTCCTGCTCTAACTTCCTTCCACTGAAGCCAGGCAGCCCTTAATCAGGGAACCACACCTGGCTCTCATCAACCAGCACTCTCATCCATCATATTGGAGTGCAGAACTGGCACCACCATCTATTTCCTATTTAATTTACTTTATGCACTTGACAGCATTCTGTATTGTTTCACTCAATTTTCACTCTCTTCCCTATTCAGTCGGGTTAGTCAGTTTTCCTTCTTAGTCATGTGGGGTTTCACCCAGCAATAGAGGAAAGAAGCGCATTTTAAGAAACAGGAAAACGACACGGTAAACCCAAAAAAATTAGCAAGGAAGTTCAGGGACAGATGAAATTCTGGAAAACATTTAACTCATATTTGAAACTGACTAAATTTCAGAGTGAGGGTGTTTCTTTAATTCTTCCTCTGAGAACCTATAATCATAAAGAAATTGTTATTCACAGAGGTCTCATCTCCCCTGAAATGAATGAATAAATCCAGCTGCTAATGCATCCCAGTACAGCATCTCTACATAGGTTAAATCCCTGTACTCATTTTCACTGTCAATCAAACCCAGTTATTAACGTCTGGATGCTCGACTTCAGAGCGACAAGGTTGAAATATTGTCTTGAAAATGCATTTACAATAAAATTGATACAGTGGTTGTCTAAATCACTTATTCCTTTTCAGTGCTCCTGAAACAATAAGATACAGTGTTATAAACGTGCACAAAAGAAAGAAGCTGGTTTAAAACACCCCCAATTCATTACAGATCACAGTTGGAAGCCTTTAATTTGTTCTTAACATAATAAAAATCCAAACCTAATGTTATTGCTAATACTAATGTTTGGTTTTATGGATACAGAAACCTAATACCCAATTCCTCATTCAGGAGAGGGTACTTCTGCTTTCCCCCCAAATCATCTAGATGTTTCTGGTGAATAGAAGAAAAGTTTGGCAAACAAGGCAGGCACAGTGCACTGAAGTCTTGAATCCAGAATGCACTTAAGTACATACTTAAGTCCCATCAACTTAAGGAAACGCATTCCAAATTCAGGAAAGCATTGGCTTCAGGGGACTTAAGCACATTTGAAAGTTAAGCATATGCTTGAGTTCTTTCCTGAACTGGAGGCAGAGTTCAGTGCCAAGGAGTAACTCATTTCATCTTCATAAAACAACAACGATGGCATTCTAACCATCATTCACAGATCTTAAAAAGGAACCAGAGACTTTTATCCTGCGTAGTTTCCAACACTGCTATTAAGCAATCATGGACGTTTCCTCATCCCATAACGATCTCACCTGTTTTGAAGGACACCTGTGCCCCACCAGCAGTGATAAACTCAATGTTCCCCAGATGCAGAATGCCAGCTAGCAGCCTAAGAACTTCTCGCACATCCTCCTTGCTGAACTGCATCACTTCCATTGCAGTCTGGAAGAAAATATTTCTTTCAGTTTGTGTTTGATTTTATTGGAGAACCAGAAACTGAAGTAGATGATAGACGATAAATTACAAAACACAACAACTGAGTTTTGCAGCCTTTAGCCTTTGAAAGACATAGGAACAGTGGAATGGGAACAGCAAATGCATCTCTTGTCTTAGCCCTAAATCCAAACAAGCATTTTAACACAAGATGTGTGCAACTTTAAGCACAAAGTAAAACACTGACATCTTTAAAATCTCATCCCCCTGAGTGTCACTGACCCTCTAAGGAGCTGTTCCACTGCAACAGAACTTGATTAAAGATATGCATGTGCTTGGGTATTTTGCGAGATAGTAAAAAACCTCACTAATTTGTATTAGCAACTTGGAGGAACCTCCCCTGTCTGTTACCAGATTTTGCAGATTACTCATACGAGCGACCAAACGTGTATCATGCAATGTAATTTGTCAGTGCACTGTAATTTAATTTTACTTATAACACTAATGTTCTGCTTCATATTTTGAGAAACTAACTAAGTCTTAGTGAAAAACCTCATTATTGTACTCTACTAACTGGGGCAACACACAGGTTTTTTGTGAAAACTACTGGATTTACAGATGGGTAAAGTAAAAATGACCATGGTTCCACTGTATATCAGGAACAAAAAACAAAAAATGTAAAACATATATTATTGGATTAATGCAAGAAAGACAGACAACTATTTTCTTTGGGAATGGCTTGTGTTTTCCAAATGTCTCTACAGTGCTGCAATCTGAATCAGATTGTGCAAATTCATTGTATTTCATGGTTTGCACTGATGAAATACTCTTAATTCAGGGACGCAGAATACACAGATCATGATATATTTGAGTAGGGCTATTTGAGTGTATTGTATTTCTGTGCAAATGTGATTACAAAAAGATGGTCTTTGGTCATAGTGACAGGTTTCGGAGTAGCAGCCGTGTTAGTCTATATTCGCAAAAAGAAAAGGAGTACTTATGGCACCTTAGAGACTAACAAATTTATTTGAGCACAAGCTTTTGTGAGCTACAGCTCACTTCATCGAAAGCTTATGCTCAAATAAATTTGTTAGTCTCTAAGGTGCCACAAGTACTCCTTTTCTTTTTGGTCATAGTGTGTATCAATAATGACAATAGTGTCATTTTGCAAAATGCAAGCAGCACTGAGAGGTGTTTTTGCAGCTGCTCTCGGAATTATTTCCTCCCCACAAAGGAGCTCTACCCAAAGTCAGCCATCTTAGGGTTTGAGGAAGAAGTTGTCTTCTTTCCTCGCTCTCATACCTATCATCCCTCCAAGGTATTGGCAGGGGATCGTCCTGTTACCCCTGCCAGTCACATACTTGTAATAACATTTTTAGTAGATAAGAAGGAAAGGGATATCTGCAGAAGCTCTGGGAATCCATTCCACTGTGTCTGCACAGAAAGAGCAGGTATAATAACTACTAAACCCCCACAGAACATATACCACCTTTTAGTACTGTAGATCTGAACAAATGTACACTCTTCCAATACACAATAAATATCTACAATTGCAAATACTTTGTGGGTAGATTCATAATTTTATGGTCACTATGATCATCAAGGTGGTTCTCAACTTTTCTGGGCTCAGGACCCATTCATAAACCTTGATAGCCTGTCACAACCCAGTAAATAGCTTTAGTGCAAAAAATATTTGTCTTACTAAGTATTCTTTACCCATGATATAGAATATACATATTAACGTAATTGGTACTAAAAAGGACACTGTGCATACCATAACAGCAGCTACTGCAGTTCTGGTCCCTTAAGGCTGGCTGGGCTCCGGACATTGTGACATTCAGATCGCAGCACTACTCTGTTTTGGCCCAGCTCCCATAACGAGGGACCTGCAGGGCCAAGTTTTCGTGAGTGGTTTTGTGACTTGGCAAATGAGGTCACAGTGCCACTCACTCAAATTTGGTCTGGCTGCCCACCCCGCCATCATGAGGGAGGGGCGGCTCGGCTAAACTTGAGTGGCACTGCGACCCCAGAAGTCACAACACCAGAAGTGAGGAACTGAACTCAGCCAGCCCCGTGGGACTGGAGCCTTTTGGTTCATGAGCCACAAATCGACAAACCCTGATCTAATCTGACATCCATATAACACAGACCATGGAACTTCACCCAGTAATTTCACTTGTTCCTGATGATTTTAACAAATTTCTTGTGATTGTCTCTAATCCTGTCGGCCACAGTTATAGCTATAGAGGGAGGTACAAGCTGAAGAGATTTTATTAATAGGATCCAGCTCATGGCACAGTAATAACAGATGTCACAAGAATACTTAGGAATGCATGTGTGTTTGCTCACACTGCAGATCCCCACTCCAGTGGAGAAGAACTTTTGGAACACAAAGGAAAGAAAAACATCTAGAGGGGAAATCATCTGTAGCCTCTTGGAAAAAGGTCATTAGAATGCATCACGTTCTCAGGCCTTACGAAGATCTGTAAGGAAGCAAAGGAGGGGGATGCATGAAACGGAGAAGGAACAGAAACTGATGATGCAAAATGTCCTTGTCCTTCACTATAAGGAAAGCAGAGTGGAAATGCCCCCATTCTGTGCCCAAATTTCTGCTTGTAAAATACTCTAGAATGCAAGATTTACATGTCAAGTTAATTTCATGCTCTACCTGCCTCACGCTGATTAGCGCAAATTAAATGTCATGCTACTCAACCTGAACTAGATGACTGCAATATGGATATCACCCACTTCCACAAAAATATGTCTGTCATGAAATTAGGTAGTTTTATAGTTGCAAAAACAAATATACATAAACACCTTTTAAATAAATTGTACTGGACCCTTTTTATTGGTTTTCAAATCTCATAGAGTATGTGCCACACTGAAATTATGGTGGTACTAGGAAAAGAAATTGATAATTATGGTAATAGTAAGAGTCAGTTAATTACTGTAGCTAATTGCTGAAGCTAATGTGGGTGTGAAAGTTAAGGCTACCCAGAAAAATCCTCAATTAGTGTTAGTGCCTCCATTTCACCCGTCTTTCCATTCGATTTAATAATCTCATTTGATCACTTACTTCACGTACCAGATTATCTTTATTGCACTCTTTCTCCCCCAAAGGCACATGGCTAGAAGAGATTGGAAAGCTGCAGAAGTCCACGTACTACCATGGATTTGCTATTTTCAAATTTCAGTAAATGGTGCAGATAGTGTACGAAGCCTTGAAATGAGAGAAGCAGCAGAAATATGTACACTGGGCATGTAAAATAAGGTGGCTTGTTTTCTTTTAGTAAGAAGGTAAATGTTCCCATAAAAGAAAGGCTGCTTCCTGATTGCTCTGTATTTGTATTTAACAGATTTGTATGATCTGTCCCAGGAGCATAAGCAGCAGACAGAGAAGGAAGTGATGCTTCTCTTTTATACACATAACCTGCCCTCACAGTGTACACCCAATAGTTATGAAGAAAAAAGCTATCTAGTTTATTTCAGATACTAAAATCTTACACAAGGTGCAAACACCTTTGGAATGAGAAGGGAGTACACTGTATTCTAATGGATGCTTGGGGTAATTTAGGTAAACAATAGAACACTTGTTTGGTTTTGTCAAAAAAGTGGGAATGAATCAGAAAATGTACAGGTTCATAATCAATTGTGAAACAAGACGCTTTGTGCTTCCATTGCTCTCTGTGTATGTCTCTTGTTATATCCTGTGGTGTCCTATTTCGGATATGCATTATTAATGTATTTACTTTGTAGCATCTCATCCCCACCACCATGCGTTGAGGAATTTGCACCTAGGTATGAATACATATGTCCTTTGTTATAAACTACTGTAATGTAATTCTACAAAAGTCGTGGTTGGAAGGTAAGGCGGGTGAATGTCGGATTGCCTTCCACTGCTGTCCTCTTTGCTCTGCAATTGAATTGCTTTCCTTTCCAAGTAGTGATGGGAGAGCGACTTCATATCCTGCATGCAAGGAAAGAAATGCTCCCTGTGATAGCGAAGTATATGACAGAAAATTAGTCACTTCTGAGCAAAAGTAGACTCTGATCCTCCACGAGGCACCTTACGCCCATGCGGAATGCTGTTGAAGTGAGTGGGATTGCACATAGCCACGACCATGGACTGATCCTTCTGCAAGATTAGAACCCTAGTTAGCTGCAGATCATGATAGCTTTCATTGAAAGCACTATCAAGCAAAGAGATATGAAACTTATCACCCTTGAACAATAAAGAACTGGTCAAACAACTCACAATGACTTCCTTGAAGGAGTCTTTGTCATTGATTGTCTTATCCGCTACACATCCAGACTGATTCAGGTAGTGGTAATGCTCTGGTACAGATAAGTAAAATGCATCTGCAAAGAGAAAAAACAAGTCACCACCTCAGAAGTTAAAAAATTAATTCATGTTTCATTTACTTTAGATATGCACGAGCAGGGACACAAACTCAAGTGGTTTATAGCAGTGGTTCTCAACCAGGCGTATATATACGTACTCCTGGGGGGTATACAGAGGTCTTCTAGGGCGTATATCAACTCATCTAGATAGTTGCCTAGTTTTACAACAAACTACATAAAAAGCACCAGCAAAGTCAGTACAAACTAAAATTTCATACAATGTCTCGTTTATACTGTTCTATATTCTATACACTGAAATGTAAGGACAATATTTATATTCCAATTGATTTATTTTATAATTACATGGTAAAAATGGGAAAGTATGCAATTTTTCACTAATAGTGTGCTGTGACACTTTTTGTATTTTTATGTCTGATTTTTTTAAAGTAGTAGATTTTAAGTGAGGTGTAAGTTGGGGGTACGCAAGACAAATCAGACTCCTGAAAGGGATATAGAAATCTGGAAAGGTTGAGAGCCACTGGTTTATAGAAATAGAAAATGTATCACATTCATTGGATAATTTTCATTTTATCTAGCTGTGAAACACCATAGTCTGTACTCTTCATTGCACACAGACAGTTGGCCAAAAAGGTGGTGCTTATACAGCTTAGACATTTTTACACAAATGCTATTTCTCTTGCTAGGGGGTTAATCTTCATGACGAGAGATTGTGAGAGTACGATTCCTTCTCCTCTCTTCCCTTTGGCATTTCCTAGTGCCCACCCAAGAGACTAAGTGACAAACCCACAGTGTCCAGCCTGAATAACTATTCCAAGGTCACAAAGTGAGTCTGCGGCAGCTGGGAATAAACCCCCCGAGGCCTGGTGGCATTCCTATGCTAGAGACACCACTTGTAGCAAGATGAGCTCACAAAACATGCTCGCTGAATTTAGATTAAATAAATAACCTATTTCTCTTGTTCGGTTATTGGTTTACCACAGCACTGTCATCGCAAGATGGCGTTTCATGACTGGCAAAGAGCCATTGCAAACAGTTGTGTGAGCTGAGCTTTGTCACTCACCTTTCTCTTCCTCTTCTATCCCTGCCAGCAGTGCATAGAATATGTGATAATTTCTCTCCCCAGGGTTCTGCCTTACTACACGGTTCTGTCAAAGCAAATAAGATGTTTAGGGGATTATTTTTAAAGGGAACCTATTCACCAGCAAGTTTTGAGAAAGTCTATGAATAAAACAAAAATACTGGATGACAGCAAATGTTGACTTACTTTTTCTAATAAATCTTTAGTGTGGAAGAAAGTGATCCATCAAGGAATAAAACGGTGAAGTTAAAGAACTATATGTTTACAACTCCCGAGTGGCTTGACTTCAGAGAGAAAAAAAACATTGTGGTCTGTGTCATGTATCTGTTTGCATAGCAAAAGGAGGAGAGTTTCCCTAACTAACACATTCAGCCACTTCTAATCCCAAAGGTTTTTTCAACAGAGCATATTAAAGTACTGTCATATTCTGGACCAAATGAGGATTTGAAGTGACACGTACCTTTTCGCCTAATTTTCTGTTTGCTGGTTAGTTTGGTGCCTACTTTAAGGGTGAAATTTACCCACCTTACATGAAGTGTGAACAAATAACTTTTGTGCAAAGATCTAGGCAGGTTGAGTGTATGTGGACAGAATCACCCCCCTCAAAGACATGCAAGCAGGATGCAGCTGTTCCACAGCCAGTAATCCTGCTACAATACAGGAATAGGAACCACAACCCAACATCCCTATACAGGGCCTATGGCTACTTCATCTATGTAACTGCAAATCCTGAGGATATACTCCTAATTCTCCAACCTGCAGCATCCTATGTGGAACTGGTGCATAGCCCAGCGCGGCTGAGTGCAAGCAGCGTGGCCAACCTGAGGCTGCCCCCCTCACACAATGGGCTCTGTACAGCCTCTCACTTCTGCTCTGTACAGGACTTCCCTTGCCCATTATGCCCTTGGATGAATTTCACCTGGCTCGTGAAGAGCTGGTAATCAGAGTTTTTCCCATGAAGTTAAGACATTATTAACTCACTCTGAAGAAACATGCACATTAGCCATAATACCAAAAATGAGAGAGAAGGTTTGATGATTTTATATCTAGTTAAAGGAATGGATAGATGGACACACGCACACTGAATCTGGACTTATTGATTTCTCTTGAAGTTTACTCAGGACAGTTTTTTTAACCTGAAATCTTTGGGTGTGGGCAGAGGGACAGGCTAATATTTCCCCCCACTACTCTCCACAGAACAGATAGAGGGAGGACGTCACCCTGAACTACAAAGGCACTCAGCAAGAAGAGAGGATACAATCTACAATTCTTCCTCCCTGGATGTTTCCCTTCTGACAGATGTTCAGCTGAACAAACTTCCCAAAGCGACTCGAGTTGTTGTTGTAAACAGTCTTCGCGTTGCCAAAAGCTTCCATAATTGGGCTGTGAAAATAAGGGAGGACGACAAAAGTATTAACTTGTGACTGGAATACCATTGATAGGATCACTGCACTCCAGTGCTCAAGGAAGGGCATAATCCCCATAAAGCCCAGCTCTAACATTATCCTCAGACGTGGCCTACATCCTTAATCAATGCCATAGCTCTAGACCAGGGGTTCTCAAACTTCATTGCACCATGATCCCCTTCTGACAACGAAACTTACTACATGACCCCAGGAGAGGGGACTGAGCCCGCCTGAGCCCCACCGTCCAGGGGCCAAAGCCAAAGCCCAAGGGCTTCAGCCCCAGGCAGGGGGCCTGTAACCTGAGTCTGACCATCCAGAGCTGATGCTCTTGGGCTTTAGCCCTTGACAATGGGGCTTGGGCCCCGGGCCCCAGCAAGTGTAAGCCAGCCCTGCCGACACCATTAAAATGGGCTCAAGGCCCACTTTGCTGTCCTGACCCACAATTTGAGAACTGCTGTTCTAGACAACTGTTACACCACAGGCTGTATGTCTGCAGGTAGTAAAGTAGCTATGCTTTATAACAAATAACAAAAAGACATTAGCTACTGTAGAGCTCTGAACTGAAATAGGATTTATTATAACAGGTCTATATTATAACTGTTGTTTAGTGTTCACATTATAGTAAAGACAGAGGCCCCCAGTCAAGCCAGGACCCAATTGCGCAGCGTGCCATGTGGGTGTATAGGAGACCTTTCTTGTCCTAAAGAACTTACATAATCTTACTTTAGTGGGTGAAAACAAAGATGGGGGAGGGACAGGGAAGATGTGTGACAGTGATACCAGCAGATCTGTTCATAGTCTAGCTGTGCACAACTTCTTGTTAAAACGTTGAGTGAATTTAGTACTTGTGGAAGATACCTGATTAACAGCAGATAGATCCATCAAATCAGCTTGCTTGATCTTTCCTTACCGCAGCAAGCTACCTACAGTCACCCTGCTGATCCTTACTACCCCATTCTGTTTCCCTTTAGTTCCCCCTCAATCCTCTCTCCTACCCACGAAATAATAAAATCTTCTCACCCAATCCACCTCTCCCCCTCTCATCTCCTGCTGCCTTCCTCACTCACATCCCCTCAGTTCAGCCCCAAACAAAAATGAAAAAAAATTTACTAAGAAATAATCCCAATTTGTACTAAACCACTTCATTCATTGTACAGAACCATTCTATTGGTGATTCTGTTACTGTGACCCGGCCCTCCCGCACTGCCACACTTATTGTTTTCTATATGCACCCATGCATCATGTGTAAAATAGATTGCAAGTTCTTCAAAGCAGGGACAGTCTAGTTTGTTCTGTAAAATGCCTCACATTTGGGTGATTTATAAATACATAACATACACAAATAATCAGTAATGCTATAGCATCCGCAGGGCAGGCTTCATCCACGCTGCCTTATCAATATACTTCAAACCTGACTTAGAGAGATTGCCCCTGAACTACAGGTCATGGCCCACAACTTTGCCTCTGAAATAAGACTACCCAGAGTGTGCGAGCTATAATTTGGCTATACAGTCACTACAGAATCAACTCATTTATTGTAGGCCATCAACCAGCTTTCAGTCACTAGCCTCTCAGACTACATTTGATCCAGCGTTGTAGGAGTAAAAGCTCCTGTGGCCCTCTACAAGCTGTCTGAAACATCCAGGTCCCACATATACTTTTGATGCAACAGAATCTCCTTTCTGACAACCTGCGGTAGATTATTGGAGCCTGTGGTACAGACAGCCTTTACTAAACCCTTCCTCCTAATTTATTATCTAGCATGAAAATATCACTGAGACAACAGTCAACGGAGATATGGAGGTTTTTTCAAATAGAATTAAATTAATGGAGACACCAAACAAAAGTACCAACGCTATTTCTGAAGCCCATCTCTACCAAACAAGGAAAACAGAAAAGTAAAACTCTTAATGGCCTTTTCGCACAGAAATTTTGAATCAATGTAGCTCCACTGACGTTTATTTTGATTTTTAAAAATTACAGCTGTAATTTAAAATGTAAGGGGGAAAACAGTGGAAAATCCATAGTGCATATGAAATTCCAAAAGAGAAAAAAAATCACTGGGAAAAACCTGCAATGTAAATCAACAGGTCCGCATACACCAAGAATTGGTGTCTGCAACACAGAACTTACAGCCAAAGAACCACAAACACTGGAGATGGAAAAGACCTGGTGGGTCATCTGTCCATTCCCTGGGTGCCAGTGCAGGATTATTTTCCAGTGTTTTGTGCAGGAGGCTAGTTTTAAATGTCTTCAGCTTCAAAGGTTGTTCTTCCTCTGTCACTCTGTATTGTGTGCAACACTATGGACCATGTATGAGGATATGAACACAGTACCTGCTCTCAAGAATAGCTTGCTCCACACAGGAGGTCTTTTCCTTACGGGACAGTTCCAGCGAATGTTGGCTCATGGCAGATAAGAACTTGAGAATCAGCTTAGTACTTTCTGTCTTACCAGCACCACTTTCACCACTGAAAGACAAAAAACCATTCCACAGTGTTTTTACTTTGACTATGCTCATGGGGAAAAAATCCTCGGTTTGGCCTACAACAAGGCACTCACAAGCCAAAGTGAAGGGAGTGATTAGAGAGGGCTGTCAGACCATGACAATTTGAATGAGTGAGATTTAAAACACTATGAGAATTTAAATGTCTCATTGGAACACAGTGCAAAATTCATAATAGCTCCACGCTTCTAAGCCAGGATCTCAATTTATTAACACATGACAAGTACCCCTTCAACTCCTGTGAGGCACCCAAGGGCTACAGAGATGACGTAATACACCACTGCTGAAGTGCAGCCACCGCAGAATGGAAAATAGCGCAAGGAGGCATGGCTACGGATACGATAAAAACTGCTGTAAAGCTAATCCAAAATCAGGAGTCTTCCACCATGAGGGAGACTTGGTATGGCTGCAGCATGGTTATTTGTAGAAGGATAACCATAGGGGAGGGAGCCTTCGTGTGAAACAGAGCATTAATAAGTGTGTAGGCGGTCATCTATGCACATTTATGACACTGAATACTTAAATATTATTACTACTGTTCATAATGAAGATGATGATGATACAGGTTTCTTTTAAACAAAGGTTTTTCATGTAGGGTCAGACTCTGAACTTAGTCATACCAGCATAAATCCACAGCACCTCTATGTACTTTTACTCATTTTATTTTATATATAAAAATTATATAAATTATATTTTATTTTAAACAAACAGAACCTAAAACACCTATTGCCACATATAGCAACTAATCCAATTTCATAAAATTATATGCAAAATTTGTGCCAAAACAAAGGGAAAAGTTAAATGTGCAGAGATTTTGATGTGACACATTTAAAGACCCATTGATATTTGAAAAAATAGACCATTTAAAAACAATCAATGCTCATACAAAAAGAATATGAAATACTGAATTTCTATTACTAGACCATTTGCCTAAAAACAGTGAGCAAAATTTTGCTTTCCTGTCCAATCCCATTTCCTTCAATAATGTCGCATGTGGACAAGTTCAGAGCATAATTTAACCAATAATTTAACTGATCTTATTTCCTAAAAACTCAATTATCTGACTTGCTTATTTCTCACCTGAAGTCATGGGACAAAATTCCGACTTTAAATACGTGCACTTAATTCCTATTTACTTTCATGGAAATTGTGCACACTTAAGTCCTGATCCCACCCCCACATTGCGGCCAACAGGAGTTCTGTCATTGACTTTAACGGATGAGAACTGGGCACATATACAATGCACTATTTGGTTATTAACCAAAAGTGGTGAATGTAGTGCCCTTATGTCATCACAGGGATTTCTAGTGAGGAGCAAAGAACATATACAGCCCCAAGAAGCAAACATTAGATTTCCATGCAAGTACACTTCAACAATTAAAAATAAAATAAAATAAAAATCAGGGAAGAGAAATCTAGAATATATATATAAAATGTATCAAGAGATCAGTGTCTAAATGTTTTGCATAGCTTTCCAGAAGGTGTCAGCAACTCTTCAAAATGATTCACAACTTCATATAAGATATAGTATATTTATTCTGATATGTGCTGGACTCTCTTCAACACTAGCATTGTAACAGGCTCTTGGCTGAACTTCCTTCATCCATCACACATTTACATTCTATCCAATATTCTGCAGTACCTTTCATTTATTTTGATCTTTTATAACTTTCATGCTATCTTTCTATTACATTGGCACCCTGCGCACATGAGAATTAGCAATAGCACTTCCAGGATTCATTTTTAAAAAGCTTTATACTTCGGTGCCTTTATATTTGCCAGATAAAAAACAACAAAACGTCCCTCTTTACTGATGTCTATTTTCCTGCCTAAACTCTGCCCTCTGGGTCAAAATCTTTGGCTGGCATACATCGGCATACAACAGCAGTTATCTGGGTGTCAGAGTTATGCCAATGGAGGTCAGCTAAGGATCTGGATCGCTCACCGATTAATTATTAGAGTTGCCATTGCTGTCCTGTGCCATGGGCCAAATTCTGCTCTGACTCAACCCAGTGTGAATCTGAAGTAATTCTACTGAAGCCAATGGAGTCACTCTGGATTTATACTGGGGGTAACTGGGAGCAGCATTTGGCTCTACTTCTGTGTTAGGAATGCTTTTACATTTGGTTTTAAAAGTTTTTTTTCTTCCTATTTCTAATATAGTTGTTACCAGGATTAGTTATGTTTTGCTGCTGCTATCTTTGCAGCTCTTTGACACAATGCAAGTTATTTTATAAATCAACAATTATTAACAAAAATATGAAAAACACCAAGTACTCCAAACTTCCCATTCATTTGCATGACTACTACAACTCAAACACTTACATTGTGTGGTGGTAGTTCAGTCCTACAAAATCCTCAGGGAAGTAGACTCTTTTTAGTGTGCACTCAACCTTTCAACTAACCTCTCACCCCAAGCATTTTTAAACGCAAAGCCTGTTCCAATCCATTACATTCAGTGCTCTGGATACACCAAGTATAACAGCAGTTTGTGAAGTCCTCATTTTGGAAATCTTTAATCTTTCTCCATCACTTGTTCCACATGCTTTGTGAAGGGCAAAACGGTCTGAACTTTGGACTACTGCAGAGGGAACGGGATCAGTAAAAGAGACTTCTCACTCCCAGGGCTTTCATATGCAAATGACTGAACCAACACACTCTAAATCACTCTTCAGTTCAATCTTTTGGCTTTATAACTTATATGACAGATAAAAAATAAAGCCCCCACAGCAAACATGGTTCTTCAAATGCAATGTTTAATCTTGGTATGTCAGTCTCATAAATAAAGTTTTCCCATCAAAAAGTTTGGGTCTTGTCCAAAAAGTAGCTTGTTTTATGTTGATCTTCAATCTGAGCTAAAAAGTTTCAGGCAATCAGCTGATAATAAAATAAACAGTCTGACATTGGGTTGTAATTTCAGGTTTGCTGTTTCCATTTCTTTAGTTGTTTTAGGATCTGTATTTTTTAAAACTTTTAATTTAAAAAATGGAAGAACTACAAACATATGAGGAGAGGAATACACATGGATAAGGCCAGCTAAAAATCAAGGTAAGGTGTTACCCTACATCTGCACTAGGAAAAAGGTCAAGTTTATGTCTGACTTAGCTAATGTGTTACCTATGCCCAACCTAAACTCAACCACTTTTCCTAGTTAAGACAACAGCCCTGTGAGCTGAAAAAGGGAGATTCCTCTGCCACCCCTGCAGAGATACCCAGAGCCCAGTCCAGCTACTCAGGCTGGGTGCCAGGCCTGGGGTTCATCTTCCCAAATACAACAGAGACATGTTATTTTGCAATCAGTCTGTTGTGTTATAATAGCTAATTGTTTCAAATGAAATGATCCTGTGATGTAGGGTGTAGACTGATACAAAGTATAAAGCAATACGAATGTGTCTCGGTATAGTCATCTCTGTATCAAAGGCTTTAAGTATATAAACTGCATCAGTAATATTCAGCTTGGTAGAGCTCAAGGGCCACTTCATCCAGTGCCAGTCTCAATGAAGTAATGGAGTCACATGATAATCACAGCATGCTATGCACACACTGGACAGCAGTGTTTGCAACATGGCATTAGATCAGTATGTTAGGATGCTGCATCATTGTGACTCAGTATTATCGTGTAATAAGGTAGCACTGTCTAACAGAAATTGCATAATTACTGTGTCTTTCTGCAAGTCCATTTAAAACAATTCCTCACCCTTCCCCTGGCTTTTAAGTGGTAAAGATGGCTTTATATTAATAAACACTGGGTTTTATTTTGCAGTCGGAGTCAGTCCTGGATTACACTCCCATTTTCCTACCTTACCTCTCCAATAGGAGAAAAATTCATAGCATTTAAAAATAATCCCACATATTTGTTTTTAAATTATGTACTAACTGACTAACACAGGAGTCTCTTCAAAAAAATTGTAAAACTGATTTTAAAATTGTAAAACTCCACTAGGGGGTGCTTCATCCCTAGACAATTCCAAATGGTGCTAAATGCCTTTAGTTTATAATGCAGTTCTAACCTCCTATAATTTTAGATACAGCATAACATTGAACAAGAGCAATACGTTGGGATTTGAAAGCTGACAACTCACAACTTAATTTTAGCTTCCTTTGTGTACAATACTTGTTTTATATCATAGTTTTCAAGACAGAATTTGCTAAGATTTCCTTTGGTGCCTTCTTTTGCAGGCAACATAACACTCTGAATTCAGACATGTGGCAGCTAAGTTCTGCTTCTCATTACCATTTTCAAACCTCAGAGCTAACCTGTCTAATAAAACTGACAAAACTAATCACTCCATCATCTTTCAATTCTAAGCAAATAAACCAGGCATGGCCAAGGTTTTTAAAAGTGACTAGTCATTTTGAATGCATCAATTTTTGCATAAGCCAAATGAGACGCCTGATTTTCAGAGGGCGTCAAAGGATAACTGGCCACTTTGAGAGGACATGGGTCCAGCCACACCTGTGCCATAATTAATTAGCTGCTTCCCAGCCTGAAGAGATGGGACTAAGGAGGGTCACATGATAGCTTAACAAACACCTGGGCTTTATAAAAGGGCACAGAGACCAGTCTGTGTGCTGGAACCACAGGGACTGGACAGGCTTCTAGGGCAGGTCTGAGCCAGGGTCTGCAGGAGGTGGGTTACTCCAGAAGAACCAGCTTGTGGGCCCAGTGTTCTATAGTGGAACAGGCAAGGATGCAAGGAAGAAAGCTCAGCAGGATGTGAGAACCGTACACCCAAGAGCTGAAGGCTCTATCCCAGAGCCATAAAGACTCTCACAGGTAGCCCAGAAAGGGACTGGGAATAGACCCTCGAGGATAGGCTGAAGAAAAGCCCCCGAAGAGCAGAAAAACATTTTTGTTTGTTGGGATTTTTAGTTTGAATTTCTTGTTCTGTGACTTTGCTGGAAGGTTAAGTCACAACTCCAGCACAGACTGATGTCTGGGAAGCCAAGGAGACTAATCTCAGGGAAAGAAACTGGGACAGGGAGTGTTTAGCCACACCATACTCAACCAGCGGGAGCTCTATGGGCAGCCATGTCCCCACAAACAGTTGGTTTTAGCACCTTTCAAAGGTCTCAAGTCTGCCACCCAAAACTGAGATGGCCAAAAACACTCATCACGTTTAAAAGTCTTGACCCATGTTATTAATCTCCTCAGACTGACTCACAGCCCAGAAAAAAAATCACTTTATAAGCACAGAAATTGGCATTGATTTTCTTTGATTCTTTTTAATTATAGCTATGAGCACAATTTGCTTTTAAATTTTGTACAAGTGAAACCTGCCCTTATAAAGTTGTGTTGCAGTATTTGTCCAAAATGTAGCATTTTACAAATGCTAACCAATTGCTTTGGGCCAGGCCTGCAGAAAATTGTTGTAAGGATAGAAGTTGTGAATGTGAAATTTTCCCAAATAATGTTTTGCCTGTACTGTGGCTCAACAGATCTGACACTCTCCTGGAACTTGGCAGGTCTGTGTTCTATTCCAGGTCTGCCACCAGCCTGCCTGGTGATCTTGAAGTCATTTCACTTCTCTGTGCTTTAGTTTCCCCATCGATAAAATGGCAGTACTATTACCTACTGCTTTTATAAATTGCTTTAAGATCTAAGGATAGAAAATGCTATATAAAAACTAGATATTGCTATTATTATTGGTGTGACCCCTAAGAACCTCTCCATGCCAACTGGCAAAGGGCTCACTGTTGTATATCAGGCCTGAGTCACTCACTGCACCTAGCACACTGCTTCACAGTATTCACCCAAAAAAGGTTGAGCAAAGTGTCTAATGGAAGCTTACGTCGTCGTACTAATCTTCCTGATCATTGTGTGATGTAGGTAGGGGTGACATTTAACAATTTTTATGTGAATTGAACATAGATTTAGAATCTGTGTCCCTGGCAGGCTGACAAGCAGGTTTTGCCAGAAAATGGGAGGTGGAATCACCATTCTCACTATGACAGGTTTCAGAGTAGCAGCCGTGTTAGTCTGTATTTGCAAAAAGAAAAGGAGTACTTGTGGCACCTTAGAGACTAACAAATTTATTTGAGCATAAGCTTTCGTGAGCTACAGCTCACTTCATCGGATGCATTTGGTGGAAAATACAGAGGGGAGATTCATATACACACACAGAGAACATGAAACAATGGGTTTATCATACACATCACTCGAACAGATACAGACAGACATCATCTTCCTCTCCAAATGCAAACAGATGGACATCATACCGAAAGGACTGAAATTTGTTAGTTTCTAAGGTGCCACAAGTACTCCTTTTCTTATTGTAAGGAGAATGATCACTTAAGATAAGCCATCACCAGCAGCGGGGCGGGGGGGGGGGAGAGGAGGAGGAAAACCTTTCTTGGTGACAAGCAAGGTAGGCTATTTCCAACAGTTAACAAGAATATCTGAGGAACAGTGGGGGGTGCGGTGGGGGGGAGAAATAACAAGGGGAAATAGTTTTACTTTGTGTAATGACTCATCCATTCCCAGTCTCTATTCAAGCCTAAATTAATTGTATCCAGTTTGCAAATTAATTCCAATTCAGCAGTCTCTCATTGGAGTCTGTTTTTGAACTTTTTTTGTTGAAGAATTGCCACTTTTAGGTCTGTAATCGAGTGACCAGAGAGACTGAAGTGTTCTCCAACTGGTTTTTGAATGTTATAATTCTTGACGTCTGATTTGTGTCCATTTATTGGTAGATGCGCAGGTGAACGAGCCTCTGATAGTGTGGCTGATGTGATTAGGCCCTATGATGTTGTCCCCTGAATAGATGTGTGGACATAGTTGGCAACGGGCTTTATTGCAAGGATAGGTTCCTGGGTTAGTGGTTCTGTTGTGTGGTGTGTGGTTGCTAGTGAGTATTTGCTTCAGATTGGGGGGCTGTCTGTAAGCAAGGACTGGCCTGTCTCCCAAGATCTGTGAGAGTGATGGGTCGTCCTTCAGGATGGGTTGTAGATCCTTGATGATGCGTTGGAGAGGTTTTAGTTGGGGGCTGAAGGTGATGGCTAGTGGCGTTCTGTTCTTTTCTTTGTTGGGCCTGTCCTGTAGTAGGTGACTTCTGGGTATTCTTCTGGCTCTGTCAATCTGTTTCTTCACTTCAGCAGGTGGGTATTGTAGTTGTAGGAATGCATGATAGAGATCTTGTAGGTGTTTGTCTCTGTCTGAGGGGTTGGAGCAAATGCGGTTATATCGTAGAGCTTGGCTGTAGACAATGGATCGAGTGGTATGATCTGGATGAAAGCTAGAGGCATGTAGGTAGGAATAGCGGTCAGTAGGTTTCCGATATAGGGTGATGTTTATGTGACCATCGCTTATTAGCACCGTAGTGTCCAGGAAGTGGATCTCTTGTGTGGACTGGTCCAGGCTGAGGTTGATGGTGGGATGGAAATTGTAGAAATCATGGTGGAATTCCTCAAAGGCTTCTTTTCCATGGGTCCAGATGATGAAGATGTCATCAATGTAGCGCAAGTAGAGTAGGGGCATTAGGGGAGAAGAGCTGAGGAAGCGTTGTTCTAAGTCAGCCATAAAAATGTTGGCATACTGTGGGGCCATGCGGGTACCCATCGCAGTGCCGCTGATTTGAAGGTATACATTGTCCCCAAATGTGAAATAGTTATGGGTCAGGACAAAGTCACAAAGTTCTGCCACCAGGTTAGCCGTGACATTATCGGGGATACTGTTCCTGACGGCTTGTAGTCCATCTTTGTGTGGAATGTTGGTGTAGAGGGCTTCTACATCCATAGTGGCCAGGATGGTGTTTTCAGGAAGATCACCAATGGATTGTAGTTTCCTCAGGAAGTCAGTGGTGTCTCGAAGGTAGCTGGGAGTGCTGGTAATGTAGGGCCTGAAGAGGGAGTCTACATAGCCAGACAATCCTGCTGTCACTATGTCTCCAAAATAAATTAAGCATTGTAAAACCAAAACAAAGCAAGCCCTATTTGCATGTAAAGTCAACAGGAAAACAGTCTGATTGGGGGATGTGAACTCAACAGGGGAGCACATACCAGAGTCTGGACCCCAGGGGGCCACCCTGACTTTGGGGCATAAGAAGGCAACATGACCCCTCTTTTATCCTGCACTTGAGGGGATAACCAGGCAATGCTGTTACATCTGTGAAAACAGGATCTCAGCCAACCTGGATTGAAGTGCTGCAGAAAAGGCTTAGGTGAGATAAGACCACTTTCAACAAAGATTGTATGTAGCCTGTTAAATTATTTTTTTAGTCTCAAAAAGATGTGTTATACTTTTATTTCTAACCTGTTGTTCCTGTTATCCTTGCTCACAATCTCTTAAATCTTAACCTTCAATTTGTTTTCACTATAAGTAGATTACAGCACTGTGTTGTTAGATTGGAGCTGATACTCAGCTGAATCAAAAAAGCTGGTGTGTTTATATGCATCCATTTCCATGGTCCATCCTGTAAGGGGGACCTGTCTTTTTCAGCTGATTGTTGCTTCAATTCTAGCTATCCCCACAGCTTAGCCTAAAAATCATTTTTGTTTCAAAGGGTTATTTTCCTCTAAGAAAGTGAGCAAGATATGATAGAGAGAGGAAGAAAACCAATGACCTGCGAGCTTTAATACTTCTGCTTCGAAGGGGATTACATCAGCAGTTTACATTAATCTCAAGGAAAGTTTTGTTTTCTCATGGGTAGAGCAGAGGAAAATCAAAACTCCAGCTTTCTATTCCCCACTCTGCTACTGTGCAACTTCAGTGGTCATCCCGGACAAGATTTTTGATTTTACTAGGTCTTCGTTTTTTCCCCTACAAGATGAATAAGCTACTTACTTACATTACAAGGCTATCACCAGGCTGCTGCTCCCCATCCTGCATAGGTGTGTAAAGAATAGGCAAGCAGGGGCATGGAGTAGGCGGAGCCTTGGCTTCACCCTAGGGTGACCAGATGTCCTGATTTTATAGGGATAGTCCTGATATTTGAGGCCTATTACTCCCACCCCTGTCCCGATTTTTCACACTTTTTATCTGGTCAACCTACTTCACCCTCCAGTCAGTCAACCGGGGAAGTAATCTGTCTCACGGAAAGATCTGGCTAACTGAACTTCTCCCATGCAACAAGGGGGAAGCAAGCGCTGAACTGCGACTGAGTGCTACTGAAGTGCCAGCTGCAGTTCTGAACACCAGTAAACAGCAGACCACAAGGGAAGCTATTATATCTCCATCAAACTAAAGCATAATCAGGTTAAACAATGGGAGAAACAAGAACAATTAATTACACTGAATTAAATGGCCAAAGAGTTGGGAGGACATCATTATTATTATTTACAGGTTACCTAACATTCTTTTTTTGATGGATGCAATTTTCAAGACTAGTGATGACAAATTATCAGGCTGCACAGTGAGGCAGAAGACAACGGAAAAAGTGAAGCATTTAGAGCCAAATAAGGAAGTAAGCAAACAGCCAAAACTGTGTGGCACTTAGACATCTCTTCATTAAATGACTGCAGGGCATATACAGGCAAAAAATGCCTCGTCTTTCAAGGGCTGATTAGGATCACGTAGTAATTCTACATCTGCACAGACCTAACAATTAATGAGGTTAAGGGGAAAGGGTCAGAGCATGCTCTTCCTCTGTGCGTTTCCCTCGGCATTCCAAGCATTCATTTTCAATTTACCTTTAAAGCTCAGTTGCAGGACTAGGAATAATTAATGCAGTAGCCACTTACCTGATGAGAACACACTGGTTGTCATGACGTTTCCATAGGCAGCGGTAACACTCGTTAGCAACAGCAAAGATATGAGGTGGAATTTCCCCCATGTGGTGCTTGCTATATTGCTCTACTGCAGTGCGGTCATAGAGTCCAGGAATGGTCTTGTAGGGGTTCACAGAGGCAACAATGGAGCCGATATATGTCTGTAAAGGCACACAAAAAGAATCCCTGGGTTAACGCCATATGTTAAGGATCTACAGGGAGTTCTTTGGAAACAGAAAGAGCAACTTACTCTATGTTTGCAAATGCCTAGCACAGGGCAGCGGCGCTATCTGTTACAGGTGTACAGTACATTGTCTGTGTCTTACTCTGATACTAGCATGTCATGCTTCAGACAAAGGCAGCAGCCTGTTAAATGTTTCCAGCTGCCTTGCACATTTGGGCATCATTATAATTGCATGCAAATGTCAACAAAGACTAATAAAAGCTTGTTTCACACACACTTTTGGAGAGCTAAAATTTCATCTGTTAACATTTTATGCTATGCATGGGTCTGTAAAACAGTTGGAGGACTCAACTGAACTGTCCACAGCACCAAAATCCCACAATCATATTGGAAGAGAAGCATCTCTTGCTGTGCCAGTCACCCATGTGTTAGCACAGGCCCAAAGACAGGCATTTAAGTATTGCTTCTTTTAGGGCTTTGCTACAAGGGAAGGTATAATGAAACAGCTATTCCAGATTAACTGATTGTGTGGACGCCCTTATTCCAGAATAACCGTGCTTTACGATGAGTAAATTTAATCCGTTTTGGATTAAACTAATTTGGAATGACAGGTTTCAGAGTAGCAGCCAAGTTAGTCTCTATTCACAAAAAGAAAAGGAGTACTTGTGGCACCTTAGAGACTAACAAATTTATTTGAGCATAAGCTTTCATGAGCTTCAGCTCACTTCATCGGATGATTCAGTGGAAAATACAGTGGGGAGATTTATATACATAGAGAACATGAAACAATGGGTGTTACCATACACATTGTAATGAGAGTGATCACTTAAGGTGAGCTATTACCAGCAGGAAAGCTGGGGGGAAAAAACCTTTTGTAGTGATAATCAAGGTGGGCCATTTCCAGCAGTTGACAAGAACGTCTGAGGAACAGTGGGAGGTGGGAAGGGGGGGAATAGACATGGGGAAATAGTTTTACTTTGTGTAATGACCCATCCACTCCCAGTCTCTATTCAACCCTAAGTTAATTGTATCCAGTTTCCAAATTAATTCCAATTCAGCAGTCTCTCATTGGAGTCTGTTTTTGAATTTTTTTTGTTGAAGAATTGCAACTTTTAGGTCTGTAATCGAGTGACCAAAGAGATTGAAGTGTTCTCTGACTGGTTTTTGAATGTTATAATTCTTGACGTTTGATTTGTGTCCATTTATTTTTTTACATAGAGACTGTCCAGTTTGACCAATGAACATGGCAGAGGGGCATTGCTGGCACATGATGGCATATATCACATTGGTAGATGTGCAGGTGAACGAGCCTCTGATAGTGTGGCTGATGTGATTCGGCCCTATGATGGTGTCCCCTGAAGAGATATGTGAACACAGTTGGCAACGGGCTTTGTTGCAAGGATAGGTTCCTGGGTTAGTGGTTCTGTTGTGTGGTGTGTGGTTGCTGGTGAGTATTTGCTTCAGATTGGGGGGCTGTCTGTAAGCAAGGACTGGCCTGTCTCCCAAGATCTGTGAAAGTGATGGGTCGTCCTTCAGGATAGGTAGTAGATCCTTGATGATGCGCTGGAGAGGTTTTAGTTGGGGGCTGAAGGTGACAGCTAGTGGCGTACTGTTCTTTTCTTTGTTGGGCCTGTCCTGTAGTAGGTGACCTCTGGGTACTCTTCTGGCTCTGTCAATCTGTTTCTTCACTTCAGCAGGTGGGTATTGTAGTTCTAAGAATGCTTGATAGAGATCTTGTAGGTGTTTGTCTCTGTCTGAGGGGTTGGAGCAAATGCGGTTGTATCGTAGAGCTTGGCTCTAGACAATGGATCGTGTGGTGTGATCTGGATGAAAGCTGGAGGCATGTAGGTAGTAATAGCGGTCAGTAGGTTTCCGGTATAGAGTGGTGTTTATGTGACCATCGCTTATTAGCACCATAGTGTCCAGGAAGTGGATCTCTTGTGTGGACTGGTCCAGGCTGAGGTTGATGGTGGAATGGAAATTGTTGAAATCATGGTGGAATTCCTCAAGGGCTTCTTTTCCCTGGGTCCAGATGATGAAGATGTCATAATGTAGTGCAAGTAGAATAGGGGCATTAGGGGGTGAGAGCTGAGGAAGCGTTGTTCTAAGTCATCCATAAAAATGTTGGCATACTGTGGGGCCATGTGGGTACCCATAGCAGTGCCACTACCACATGCCACAAGGGGCCACAACAGTGGTTCCCTTAACCCACCCAGCAAGATTGTTAATCTATCCAACTATACTCTTAGCCCAGCAGAAGAATCTTTCCTATCTCGCAAAAAGAAAAGGAGTACTTGTGGCCCCTTAGAGACGAACAAATTTATTTGAGCATAAGCTTTTGTGAAATACAGCTCACTTCATCGGATGCATGTAGCTCACGAAAGCTCATACTCAAATAAATTTGTTCGTCTCTAAGGTGCCACAAGTACTCCTTTTCCTTTTGCGAAGACCAACTAATAGGGCTGCTACGCTGAAACCTGTCATATCTCAGGGCCTCTCCTGTCCCTCCATCCCCACGAACATGATACAGTTCTGTGGTGACCTAGAATCCTGTTTTCGACGTCTCCGACACAAGAAATATTTCTAAAACACCTCTGAACAACATATTAACCCACAGAGACCTTCCTACTAACACTACAAAAAGAAGGATTCTAGGTGGACTCCTCCTGAAGATCGAAACAACAGACTGGACTTCTACATAGAGTGCTTCCGCCAACGTGCATGGACTGAAATTATTGAAAAGCAGCATCACTTGCCCTATAACCTCAGCCGTGCAGAACACAATGCCATTCATAGCCTCAGAAACAACTCTGACATCATAATCAAAAAGGCTGACAAAGGAGGTGCTGTCGTCATCATGAATAGGTCGGAATATGAACAAGAGGCTGCTAGGCAGCTCTCCAACACCACTTTCTACAAGCCATTACCCTCTGATCCCACTGCGGGTTACCAAAAGAAACTACACCATTTGCTCAAGAAACTCCCTGAAAAAGCAAAAGAACAAATCCGCACAGACACACCCCTGGAACCCCAACCTGGGGTATTCTATCTGCTACCCAAGATCCATAAACCTGGAAATCCTGGACCCCATCATCTCAGGCATTGGCACCCTGACAGCAGGATTGTCTGGCTATGTAGACACTCTCCTCAGGCCCTATGCTACCAGCACTCCCAGCTATCTTCGAGACACCACTGACTTCCTGAGGAAACTACAATCCATTGGTGATCTTCCTGAAAACACCATCCTGGCCACTATGGATGTAGAAGCCCTCTACACCAACATTCCACACAAAGATGGACTACAAGCCATCAGGAACAGTATCCCCGAAAATGTCACAGCAAACCTGGTGGTTGAACTTCGTGACTTTGTCCTCACCCATAACTATTTCACATTTGGGGACAATGTATACCTTCAAATCAGCGGCACTGATATGGGTACCCGCATGGCCCCACAGTATGCCAACATTTTTATGGCTGACTTAGAACAACGCTTCCTCAGCTCTCATGCCCTAATGCCCCTACTCTACTTGCGCTACATTGATGACATCTTCATCATCTGGACCCATGGAAAAGAAGCCCTTGAGGAATTCCACTATTCTCTACGTAAAAGAATAAATGGACACAAATCAGACATCAAGAATTATAACATTCAAAAACCAGCCAGAGAACACTTCAACCTCTTTGGTCACTCGATTACAGACCTAAAAGTTGCAATTCTTCAACAAAATAAATTCAAAAACAGACTCCAATGAGAGACTGCTGAATTGGAATTAATTTGGAAACTGGATACAATTAACTTAGGCTGAATAGAGACTTGGAGTGGGTGGTCATTACCCAAAGTAAAACTATTTCCCCATGTCTATTCCTCCCCTCCCACCCTCCACTGTTCCTCAGACATTCTTGTCAACTCCTGGAAATGGCCCACCTTGATTATCACTACAAAAGGTTTTTTCCCCCCAGCTTTCCTGCTGGTAATAGATCACCTTAAGTGATCACTCTCCTTTCAGTGTGTATGGTAACACCCATTGTTTCATGTTCTCTATGTATATAAATCTCCCCACTGTATTTTCCACTGAATCATCCGATGAAGTGAGCTGAAGCTCATGAAAGCTTATGCTCAAATAAATTTTAGTCTCTAAGGTGCCACAAGTACTCCTTTTCTTTTTGCAAATTTGGAATAAGGCACTTTTGTTCTGGAATAAGAGCTTCCACACAAATCAATCAGGAATAGCTATTGCACATTAAATTCACACCCCATCTTACTCCAAATTAACTTCCCTGTGTAAATAAGCCCTTACTCTCTTTTTTTTTTTCTTTGCCTCTCTATTGTTTCACAGCAAACTTTATATCATATCTATCCTCCCGAAGGTTGCAAACAGGGTATGAAGTAGCTAAATATATTCCTCTTGCTCTGCCACACCACAAAACTCCCTCGTACACAAATAACTGCTACCTTCTAAGTCTACCTAACATTTTGCATATCCCCACAATGTTTAGTGCACATTTTAGACAGGAATGTGCATCCTGATTCCAATTACAATTAAACCTATCCATACACACATGCGCACGCTTGCACACACACACACAAAACGAAGAGCTATGGAAGATACTTTCCTCCCAACTGACCGAGCAAAGTGGAAGTCATTTGATTTCACCCCATCCAGGGAGCTGCTTCATTTATAACATATTTCTGGAGCATGTACTCACTCATTGTTAAGCGTGGTATTCGGATTTACATTTTGCTAGTCATTGGTTTAAGGGATGTTTAGAAATTAGATTCAGGGGCCAAATTCCTGTTTTCAAAGGAGGTGGTTTGGACGGGTACTAGTGTAAGAGGAGAATTGGGCCCAGGACACTTACAAAGTATCTATACTCACCTTTTGCATAGCAAGGCCCGATCCTGCAATGAGCACCTCATGTGTCTACATCAAGTCAACAGGAGTCTACCTGTGTGGACCTTATTGCAGAGTCAGGGCCTTATTTCTATTAATTAAGTGCTTGATTTGGGAAAGATTTTAAAAGTGCTGCTCTGTTGCTACCTTCCCCACGAGGCTCACACTACATGCCCCAGGAGCGTAGCCTCAAGCTCTTTGGTCCCTTCAATTCCCCTTTCTAACAAACTGTGAAAACATGATTCAATTTAATAACATGTACTAACCTAAGCTTCCCTTTCCCAAAGTCTGCCCTATACATCCTTACATTTTCTTTTTCTTTCCTTCATTTCCTCCCATCTCACCTAGTACTCGCGTTCCTTACCTCAAGCTCCTCTTAGTATGTGCTCTCCTTCCCCATTGTTCTCTGGCACTCATATTTCCCACTCCCTCAATCCTTTTGTCTTCATTTTTATACAGTGGGCCTAATACAAGCAGATGCTTTGAACTTCTGTTTTCTAATGTCATTAGAATGTCCTTGGTGTTATGACAGCTTTATTATGCATCGTTAGGGGAACAATATTCCACATTATAACCTGTGGATATTTTACAGATCTGTGTATCTATAATCCGTTGGTTTTACAAAAATTCCCATGCTGTGCAACAGTCATTAGAGCACATGTGACATCTAGAGGAAAGGCACAATCTAAATGTAAGATAATAACGTTAGTCATATTACAGAATTGCATTAACATCACTGTAAATCTACTGGAGGTTTCCCCTCTAGGATTTTGAAATAACCAAAGAGGAAACTTCCCCTGGAAAATCCCCCCTAGGTTTATACAGATTCCAGCATAGGTTGGGATAGGTGAGATTTTCAGCTGCTAGTCCGCATCGCGTGACTACAGTACAGACAATCAATAAAGCTCACAGCTATGTACGTAGTTCCATACCACATTACTGAGTCTCAGTGTTTGATTTAAGGAGACCCCATGTAACCACATTAATACTAATCTGACATTTATGGAATATAAACATGCACCCTAAACCTCTCCCATGATCAAAAATGTAACAACAAAATACAAGAACATTCCATCCTGGTCTCGTGACAAACCAGAAGCCAAGACCATTTGCTTCAAAGGAGCACTGCTAGAATCTCTGCATTGGACAATTCTGCAAGAGTTTGGCCATATGGGAAGTTTCATCCTAACCTCAGTTAGTTAGCAGCTGATTTATGCCCTTAAGCAGAAGAAGTTATATCCCTTATTGTGAGGATTTGAGGTCTGGGTCTGCAGGCTCTGGGGCAGCTGCCATGTCCATGCTGTCACCAGACAGTTCTGGGGAAATAGGGAACTTCAGTCTATGAGCACTATGGGCTCAAGCGGCACTGTATGTCGCACCCACGGAGGCCCAGACTGGCCCAGGCATGCTATTTAAGGCCTAGGGAAAGCACCTGCAGTGAAGACTATCTGTGCAAGTAGGAGGGCCCCTGATTTGTTGCTGCAAACAGACCCTGCTACACTGCTCTTGATACCTTACCTTGTTCCTGGCCCCAGCCCTGCTCCTGATACCTAGCCTCAAGTCTTGTCCCAGCTCCTATTCCCTTGGTCCGGTCCTGACACCTTGCCCTGCCTCTGTTCCCCTAATCCTACTTCGGCTGACTCACTTGGCTCCTATCCACCGCAGCTCATCTCTCAACTCTGACCTGATCCTACGCTGTGACACTAGTACAGACTGCTGCTTCTGGCCTTGACCAGATAGACTGACCAAAGGCCACATTATCAAGCCCCCTCCAACCCAGGCCTTGACACAGAGCATCTTACATACGTTTCTAAAGACATTTTTCCAAACTATTTCTTAAGTAACTCCAGTGACCTCATTGGGATGAATTTGGCCCTCTGTGTCCTAAAGAGTGTACAGAAAGTGCAGTAAGCTATTTTTTTTTTTAAGGCATTTAGCAAGATGTCTTGTTGAGTCTTTAAACAATGTTATCTGCTGGATTCCCTTGCATAGCTGGGGCACTCAGTACCTAACCTTGTACTGCCCTCACCATTTATACAGCTTTTACACATCACCTTTAAACTAACATATACATTAAAAGATTGGCATCAGTCATGTTTAGTGATAGCACTAAAGGATTTACAGTCTGAAATACCACAAATAGCTGCCAGGCTTCTTTGTGTCCATTTTCAATCTGAAACTTCAGGGATTCAAAAAACAAATCCAGCAAACAGAAGAGCTTGCTGAATGCCATGATGTCTCCTCAACTGTTTTTTAGGGTACGTCTTCACTACCAACGTTAAAGTGATGCCGCAGCAGCGCTTTAACCAGCTGTGTAGTTGCGGCACCAGCACTAGGAGAGAGCTTTCCCAGCACTTTAATAAAACCACCCTCACAAGGGGAATAGCTCCCAGCACTGGTGCACTGTCTACACTGGCACTTTACAGCACTGAAACTTGCATCGCTCGGGGTGGGGGTGGGATTTCACACCCCTAAGCGAGAAATTTGCAGCGCTGTAAAGTGAAAGTGTAGACAAGGTCTTAGTTTTTTCCAGGTAAAAGGGGTTAACATTGTTTTTCTTGCTTTCTTTTCTAGGAAAAATCAAGAAGGTCAACAATGAAACACATTAGCACAAAAGGCAAAAAAAGATGGGACTTCAATTTGACATATTCTTTCTTCTTCTTTTTTTTTGGCCCATCACAAACAGAACAATATTTAATACTCTTGTGCATGCTACTGGCTTGATTTACAGATGCTGTGGTAAGTATGTCCTGTATTTCAGTTTGTCTCATGCTAATTTGGACAGGATTGAATCCAGTTTGCTGCCTAAATTATAAGCTAAATGTCTGAGGCAATGTTATTATAAATTAAATGTCTTCTTTCTTAGAAGCCCTAGTTTAGCACATCAATTTGATTATAAGTTAAGAAGTGTTCTACCAGTCAAGCCATTTTTGTTATGGAAATGTCATACCCTGTAATCATGCTTATGCATGGGCTTTTGTAGGCTTCACCATGTGCATTTGGCTCAACATGTTTCAAACAATCCATACAAACACAAATCTGGGTTGCTTCACAGTATCGGAGCGTTTATTGTTAAATACAGCAAAAAATATTTTTCTGTTTTTCTTTTCATTGGGCCAATGCAAGCAATGGTTGCAAAACACATGCGTGCGTGTGTGCACACATGCATGCACACACACACACACACACACACACACACACAGAGAGTAATATTACAACTAGGGGAAAGCTAGTATCCACTGAAGTCCACACTTTTTTAGGAGCCAGAACAAGATTAAAGAATTCACCACCAGATGAAATAAGATTGATCAGCTCTCCTCATTTAGAACTAAATGCAAAATACCCTCCTCCTTAACTTAGCTTTCCCATAATCCTCCTCTCAAATAAATCAGTATTCTTGCATATTACAGGCTGTACTCTTTGCTCAGTTCTGGCCACTCAGTCGCAATAACTGGAGCAGCCTGTTGGCTGCTCTAGCTACCAATCATCTCCCTGTGGGCCCTCCTGCTCCCTGTGCCAAGCAGAGCTCAGATGTGGGGAAGAACTGAACTCTCCATATTTATTTTTAAAAGCCCCAAAACATCCCAAAGATAACTTTAGGCTTGTTCCCATTGGCAGGGCTGGAAGAAGAAAGATTTTATCATATCAGATTTCACAGTGATGGGTGACTATAGAGAAATTCAGATTATTGCAGGCCCAGAGTCTGAGCAGCAGCACACTCAGGTGATTTCTGCTTGGTGGAAGAGTCCAAAAATCCCAAAGAATGAGGCACTCAAGGTAAAAGAGAACAAAGAAGAGGAGGAAGCAGCAATCACGTCATGCTAATTCCAAAGAAAAACAGTTAAAGCACTGAAATGTTGGGGTGAACGTTTTGCTACCGCCCCGGCAAAGAACTCAAATTCTGAGACCTTGCAGAGAGTCATAGTGGTATTATTTACATAGGGACTTTTTCTCCTGCTTGAAAAAGTTGACTGCATTAGGCTCAAGTGAGATTACCTCCCTCAAGTGAGAGTACACGGATAGCATGTCTTACTGTTCCCACCATATATTTTTCCTCAGTCTTATATATGTTTATGACCAAAGCAAGAAAGTTCTCATTCTTCATTAGTCCCTTGTACTGTTCGTCAGTTCAAGGACCTGCTCTATCTGGAGTGGTAGATAATACCGTGATAGAGAAAATATATTGTTTAGTGACCTTCTGAAACAAAGATTCGATCATTCAGGAAGAGCGACTGATTTTGCTCATTTTTATATGCGGTAATCCAGAACATGACCCCTCAACCATCTCGTGAGAGTCTGTAGCAGCCCAATAGCATAGGATGTGGAGGCGGCATTATTTTCAGGCTTGAAAACAAGGAAGATCAAGAGCAAACACACACACACACACACACACACACACCCCACAAGCAACATATACCTTAGCATGAAACAAACCTGTTTTTCCTCTTTCTTCTTCTTCCACTCCTAAATGATACATTTATCGTTCACCACTGTGCTAAGTGCTTAGTCCTATGCAATTTTCTAACAAGATCAAAAGCAAGCCCATCATGGCATCAAATCTCTTCTCAAGCACACCGCCTAACCCTGCCCCAATGCAGAGACACAGCTACATTCAGAAAAAGTAACCAGGTAGCCAAATCTTGTGTAGACTAAGAGGCTTCTTGGCCACCTAGAAAAGTCCCATGCAAATAAAAAACATTCTGCTACATGAAATATAGATGAGCAGAGCTCTAGAACTGGAGAACACCACAGGCACCATAAAGTTTGGAGTTCCGTGCTCTCGTTTTGTCTAAGGTTATTTTCTAGGCCAGCACATAGATTTTCATATTCTGCATGTTTCTTCAAACTTTTAAAACTTTCTCTACAAAAAAGCATTTTTTTGTTTTTACTATGCAATTAGTAGACAGACCGTGAAAAGGAAAGAAACGAAAAATCCCAAACCAGAATAAGTATACTCCAAATCACTTCCATCATGGGAAAAAACCTGCCATGTAAAAAGGCAATCAGTTGACTAAACTAAAGCAGCTCCAAGAATAATGTGGGGACACTGAACTGTCTTATTCGTCAAATGGCTGCATATCTTAAGTCTGTACAAACACACAAACAACATTAATAGTCAAATTCTGCTCTTAGATGGAAATGTTGGGCTCCCACAGACTTTAAAAGAAAAAGGAATGAGCAACAGAGGGAAAAGTTTCACACTAACTGAGGGATAACACACACACAAAGATATATCCTTCCAAAAGGCAGACCATGGACCCTCACAAAAGATTCAGAGTCTCAGCTAGATTCACTTAAGTTGAAAGTTTGGATGCTTATGTGAAAGCTGCTTGAGACTCCTCTGTTCTCCCGAGCTACTACTACAATAACCTTGCCTATAAAGTACAACTAATTCATTCTGGACAATGGCATAGCTGAACTGGTCCCGAACACTGCTTAGCTGCAATTGTAGAAAAGGACAAACCACGTTCAGTACCATTTCAGGAACCTACAGCACCCAATGAGAATGTTTGGAGTGTAGTTAAACAAGTGAGGGAAAAAATCTTTTATCGTATCTGAATGGCAGCTCTCCATTCTTCTATTCTGCTTTTGGTGGGCACATGTATAGAGTTGCCACTGATGTCAAATGAAGATGTCAAGAAAGCAGAAAATTGGAATGAAAATCTTACTCCTGGGGGAATTCTGCACATGCACAGAATTCTTCTTTCTCGCATAATTTTGTATTTTCCCACATAAAAAACATTTTACCTAATAAGTGCTGCAGTTCTGCCTTTTGCCCACCAGAAGCCACTGTGGTGCCAAAACAGCCAACTGTGCTAATGCCAGCTGTTCTAGCGCCACAACATACTCTGGTGGGCCAAACACGTAACTGCAACACTTCTTAAGCAAAATGTTTTTATGCAGGAAAATACAAAATTTTATGCCCAGTACTGCAAAATTCCCCCAGAAGCAGAGTTCATCACATCACCCTGTCCGCGGAGCCAGGTTAGGACAGAGTCAGGCACACAGGGCTGCTGAGGGGTGAGCTTCAGAATGGCTAGTGGTGGGGGGAGGATGGAGCCCTCCAGACTGGACTGGAGCATAGGCTCAGGAGCTTGTGGGGTGACTGCGCTGAGACTGGGGACAAGTGAGGGGGGCTGCAGAGACCCATGGGGAGGAGGGGTGTGGGGACAGGAGCAGACATGCCTGACTGAATGGGAGAGGGTTGGGGCCAGCCAGGGTCTGCTTGGGAGAGGCTTCCCAACACTGAAAAATCCCCCCCACAAAGAGAAACCTCCCACCCAAACCCAACCCCCTCCAGGTTCACTCCTAGACTCCTTCCCTCTCCCTCAGCTCTTCCATTACTTGACTCCCCAAAGCCTTGCACTACTTCTGACAAGTGCAGGGCATACAGCTCTGTACTGTAATTTAAATGAATGACACAACATTCTATATTAATACAGCTAATAAGGAATCTATTTGTCAAAAAAAAATTCCAGAATCTTTTTTTTTTTTGGTCTGTATTGCTATAGACATACTTGCTTAACAGATATTTTGAAATAAGTTACCAAAATAATTGTTACTGGCATGATTATAGTGTGTTAATTTGACAAATACAATATGCAGAATTTTGCAGAATTTTTCCAATATTGTTTGCAGAATTTTTAATTTTTTTGCACAGAATTCCTCAGGAGTAAAATCTGCCATGAGAAATTGAGAAGAAAAAATGATTTACAATACAGGTAATCAGGGTTATCATTGATGATGTATAAATGTTTCATCATTTGCAGTCTAACATGCTAGAGCCCTTCAGCTTTGCTTTGTGGTTTTCAATTCTAAATGATTCACAAGTTGCAACATTCACTGCGGTAAATACCATGGGTACAGTTTTCAAAAGCGCCTAAGAGACTTAAGAGCAAAGTCCCTTTGTTAAAAGGGACTGAGGCATTTAGGAACCTAAATCCTATTGGTGATCCTTAGACACTTCTGAAAATTTTACTATTACTTTTTTAAAAAAACTTATTTTTTTACATACTACTATAGTTTTGAAATAAATAGAAGTACAGCAGTTTCTTCTGTAGTTGGAACAAGTGATCAGAATGAAACAGACACTAGATTGTAAACAACAGGAAACACAATGCCACAGAATCATATCATCCAAATCCAGGGTTGAAAAAATAGTCTCCAGACTTCCATTTGGTATGCAGATACTTGATAATAATCCACAATAGCAAGAAGTGTTTGCTTCTTTGAATCGCTTCACTATACAGGAAAATCAAAACCTTACTGAGGTGAAAGGGGAAAGATGTTTGATAGCGCTTGAAAAATTCCAGCTCCACATGCATATGCACAAGGATGAATAAATAGAACCAGTGGACTAATAGGCAGCCCAACAATAGTGCAATTTGCTACCATACCATTCATACAGATGCTACCTTTGGAATGTTAGAGGCCTGTGAGTGTAACTAAGGAGATTCCTTGAGTTTCAGATTCACGTCTCATTCTGAACGTTTTCCTAACGCCTCAGAAGTGTCTTGCAACTGTAGACATTCTAGCGGGTAGAAGATTGAGATGGAAATATCAGTGCATAAAAATGGCACAAGAATGGAAGGCTAACACTATTCATACTAACCCATTATCCTGACTTTGTATTCAGATAGTCTGTGGGGGGACAGACAAGCCTTCTTGTCATACAGCACTTTCGGATCAAGGAGATGAGGGACAACCTATGTTTGCTTCCCCACCTCTTCCCTCTCCCCAAGGAAAGCCACAGTCATGCCTAGCACTTGGAATACTGTATTTATGTATAAGGAAGGACAGATAAGCCATTTGGTTAAGGAACAGAACTGGGACTCAAGAGCTCTTGGTTCATTTCCCAGTTCTGACACAGACTTCCTGTGACACTTTGGGCTTGATCCAAAACCTCTTGGCATCTACAGAAAGACTCCTATTGGCCTCAGTGGGTTTTAGATCAGGCTCTTGTGTGCCTCAATTCCCAATTTACAAAATCAGAACAATCTTTGCCTCCTCACAGAGATGTTGTGAGGATAAACACATTATGCTTTATGAAATGCTTGGCTATTATGGTGATGGGGACCATAGAGGTAGACAGACAGACAAGTGGATGCAGCATGGACACAACTAGTGATGAGCATTATCAGAAAAACATTTTAAAAGGAAAAATTATATAGCCTGTCTTCTATTTTCTAAATGGTACAGTGTAACTCAGTTATCAGAGTCTATTTGAACAGTTCCCATTTTGATTATATCCTGCTCATCACTACACCTAAATTCAAAATATCCCAACTGAGGGACATACAGAGAAGCAAAATCTCCATCTCCAGTAGTAAGTGTGGAGTGAATTCAGCTACACATTTTTATACCAAGCTAGGTAAGGCTCTAATTGGCACTCCTATAATTTGTAAGTTTCTTTACCTGCAGCCAAGAGGCATTCAAAGGGATGCAAAATTCTTACCTAACTTTGAAAATAAATAAAAATAAACAAGTCTACTTCTAGTCTGATCCTTAAAACTCAAGTTCACCCGAATAAAGGTGCATACATCAACATCAATAGCACTTGGCCTTTGGAAAATAAAGTATTGATCCATATATATCCATTGATCTCCATTCTAGTGACTGGCCACTAGAAATGGAGATTATTAAAAGCAAATACTATTATAATTCCATTTATAAATCCACTGTGTTTATATAGATCTTTGTCTACAGTGATTTAAAACAACACTTTTTCAATTCTGTTTTCTAGTAATGAACGAAAATGCAAAGAGTAATTAATGCTTTGTGACAGGAGTTCTCTTTGATGTACATTTTCAAAAGTTTACTTGTACATATTAGCACAAAATGCCCAGTATAGGGTCAAATGGATCTGTGTGTGCATATTTCATGCAATGTTTTAACTAGGGCTGTCAATTAATTGCAGTTAACTCATGCATTTCACTCAAAAAATTAATCATGATTAATCGCCTTTTTAATCACACTGTTAAACAATAGACTACCACGTGAAATTTATTAAATATTTTTGAATGTTCGCCTACATTTTCAAAAATATTGATTTCAATTACAACAGAATACAGAGTGTACACTGTTCACTTTCTATTATTATTATTACAAATATTTGCACTGTAAAAATAAAGAAATAGTATTTTTCAATTCACTTCATATTCATTGTCATATATATTGTATTCTGTGTTGTAATTGGAAACAAAGTTTATATTATTTTTTATTCTAAATATTTGCACTGTAAAATTATAAACAAAAAAACCAGAATTTTTCAATCACCTCATACAAGTACTGTAGTGCAATCTCTTTATCTTGAAAGTGCAACTGACAAATGTAGATTATTTTTGTGACATAACTGCACTCGAAAACAAAACAATGGAAAACTTTAGAGCCTACAAGTCCACTCAGTCCTACTTCTTTTTCAGCCAATTGTTAAGACAAACAAGTCAATACATTTATGGGAGATAATGCTACCCACTTCTTATTTACAATGTCACTGGAAAGTGAGAATAGGTGTTCACATGGGACTTTTGTAACCAGCATTGCAAGGTATTTACGTGCCAGATATGCTAAACATTCATTTGTCCCTTCATGCTTCGGCCACCATTCCAGAGGACATGCTTCCATGCTGATGAGGCTAGTTAAAAAAAAAATGTGTTAATTAAATTTGTGACTGAACTCTTGGGGGAGAACTGTATGTCTCCTGCTCTGTGTTACCTGCATTCTGCCATATATTTCATGTTATAGCAGTCTTGGATGATCACTCAGCACATTTCACTTAAGATTTGACAAGACACAAAGAAGGTACCAGAAGGTGAGATTTCTAAAGACAGCTACAGCACTCGACCCAAGGTTTAAGAATCAGAAGTGCCTTCCAAAATCTGAGAGGGATGAGGTGTGGAGCATGCTTTCAGAAGTTTTAAAAGAGTATCACTCCGATGCGGAACCCAAACCACCAAAGAGGAAAATCAACCTTCTGCTCATGGCATCTGACTCAGAGGATGAAAATGAACATGCATCAGGCCCGTATTGCTTTGGATCGTTATCGAGTAGAACCCGTCATCAGCATGGACGCATGTCCCCTGGAATGGTGGTTGAAGCATGAAGGGACATATGAATCTTTAGCGCTTCTGGCATGTAAATATCTTGTGACACCGGCTACAACAGTGCCATGCAAACATCGGTTCTCACTTTCAGGTGATATTGTGAACAAGAAGAGGGCAGCATTATGTCCCGCAAATTGTAACCAAACTTGTTTGTCTGAGTGACTGGCTGAACAAGAAGTAGGACTGAGTGTACTTGTAGTCTCTAAAGTTTTACACAGTTTTGTTTTGAATGCAGGAGCTTTTTCTACATAATTCTAAATTTGTAAGTTCAATTTTCATAATAAAGAGATTGCACTACAGTACTTGTATTGGGTGAACTGAAAAATACTATTTCTTTTGTTTTTTACAGTGCAAATATTTGTAACCAGAAATAAATATAAAGTGAGAACTGTACACTTTGTATTCTGTGTTGTAACTGAAATCAGTATATTTGAAAATGTAGAAAACATCAAAAAATATTTAAATAAATGGTATTCTATTATTAACAATGGGTTTAATCATATAATTAATTGCTATTAATTTTTTTAGTTGCACGATTAATCGTGATTAATTTTTTTAATCGCTTGACAGCCCTAGTTTTAACACATGCCCTATCTCTCTTTAGTACAGACCTGAAAAACTGGCGGATACAATTATCTCACCCACTGATGCAACAGGAAGGACCCTAATACAAGTCATGCAATCCACTTTATCAATGTACATACCTAATTTCTATAACATATGAGGTTCAAGTGTATTAAACTGATAAACAGCAGTTTAGTTAATGAGTATTTAATACTGTTTGGTTGTCTCTGCATAGAGAATGCTAATATGGGATAGTTACAGAACACTGAATAGCAATTCAGGGGAATGTGCAATTACTGGCTCAGGTGGTGCATCTTATTCTACAAATAACTGGACCAAGACAAAGTCTGATTGGTTTTAGACTAAGGAATTAACTTCATTCTAGAGATTTGTGCTGAGGCACTGATGACTTGGCCAATCTGTGCATACAGAACAGCCATGTCACTTCTATTGTAAATTACTGAGAATAGTACAGATGCAATTGACGCTGACATATAGGAATGCTTATGATCTCATTTACAAGAGTTTCACAGCAGTGTAACTCTTCTGTTTTCAGAGAGTTATTTCTGATTACACCAATTTCAGTGTAATTAGGGGCAAATGTTCATATCATTAGCCGGTGTAATCTGGTATAGCTCCACCAAAATCAGTACAGCTATGCTGATTTGAGCCAGCTGAAGATTGGCCCAAAGACTGCTTACATGCAGCTGCTCAGGACTGTGTTTGGGCAGTTTACACATTCTGTAAAGGCTTCTGACTAATACATCCAAACTTTTGCATAAAATCACAACTGATTTTGGCTTTGTACACTGCCATTTTATTTTTTTGACCATGTCCTCCCACTCACCCTCACCTCTTTTTAACTTTTACATATGCCAGGGGATATCAGACGAGTGCCTCTATAGTGCATTAGTTAAACGTATCCTAAGGAATTCTGGTTTTATTGGATAACAGTTGCAGAAACATGTTTCATTATTTTCCCATGTAACATGCATTGACATCAGTTTCCTGTCAGCCACGCAGGCATGGCACAGAGCAATTGCACAACTAGTGCACAAAACCTAATGATATTTTTATGAGTAAAATAAAACTTTGGTATAATCTAAGGCAATTGCCTCTGGAAATTTTAATTAACAAATACCATGGTAATGAACACTATATAAGAACCTAGATAGAGTGAACGGGTTTACTGACCTGGACGCTAAAGCATCCCTGCTCTCTGAGTGGAATTTAAAAAAAAAGCAAGACAATTCATCATATCATTGATTATTATGTACAAGCATCAATCAGTTCCCTCAGGGAACTCTTGCGAATTAAAAGAGAGAAAAACATGCTGTAATCAGATGTCTGAATTATTAGTAGCAGAACATACTCAGTTAAAAGAAACAATATGAAAAGAAAGCAGAGTTAAATCTGATTATAGAAATTTTATATACTTTTCTAAAGACATATAACTAGCTTTGATTCCAATGAAGTTGCTGAGATTTTTGCAATCAAACAAAGAATCAGGAAGGAACTAAGTACCAGTTTCAGAGCTTTTTAAAATTAAGAGTGATTTTGCTATCTCATCCCAGGTTATTATATATTTGCCTCTTCATCTAAAGGAGAATGAGTGGTGGCAAAAAGAAGGTACAAAAGCACAAATAATGGAAACAGAGCTCTCAATTACCACTGCCACTGTCTGAGGTGGAAGAGGCTGGTGGAATACTTTGCAGCTCAATTCTTGGTACAAGAACAATGTATACACACACACACACACAATCTAACATATGGTTACACTCATCTGCAGGCAGCTTCAGTCTTAATTTGGGCTAGAAAATAACCCATTTTGTTCACCTACCCCGAAGCCTTCCTGCAATCCTACTACAGACTGTCTGCCGTATTTGAGACAAATATTTGACCTTTTTGACAGTCTTCAGCTCATTATTCACATGAGAACTTGCAGCAATGACAGACAAACTGCTGCTTGGCACTTGCTGGGGAAAAGAGGGGCAGGGGAGAGAACCCACTCTGAATTTCTCTGAGTCTACTGAGCTAGGGAAATGAAACAGATTCAGAATTGCAAATCCTAGGCAATGAACCTCTGGTGGAATGAGTTCCTGACTCTGGACATCACAAGCATGGTCAAAGAAAAGGCTGTTTAAGTTAGAGGGAATAAGCTACTCACAGCTTCCTAATGTCTTGAAAAGTGCACACTTCAAAGAAATAATCACTTCAAAGCAAGAACCAACTAATTCCTACTTCAGAGTAGAATTCAAAAGGAAAATCAAACATGTTTATGGATTGTGTTTAAATAGCAAACAAGTCAAAAGGGGATGCTTTCAACATTGAATAATGCAGTATTTATAAGTGTAAAAGAGGAGGTGAGCTTTCATATTAATTTTATTTTTAGATATCTTCTAACTTAAAAAAAAAAAAAACCTTCCTAACTCTGATCTCTATAAAATGTGCTTGCCTGGACCAGTCGCTAACCACTTGACTGGCTGGGACAAGAAAGAGGCAGCTCTCTTCAGTGGCAGCTCTAACACCATAATTTAAATGTCCTGTCCCCTGGTACACTCCAAATGATGTGGTTTATGGTGTCTTCCCCAAAACTCTTCTATGATGTATGATTAACTGAAACTGACCCAAGGAGTGGCAGTCTCAACAGCGCTTGGGGACATTTATCCCTTTGATATGGCAACAAGCATAACCGCTATACACCACTGAACTGCCCGACACTTCTACTTTTGGAAATGAACATTTAAATGAAGTAGAAATTACATCCTTCAACTGTCTGTTTTACCATGTGCACATTGCTGCCTTAGTTATAGGAAAGACTGTCTCAATTCCTGGTTTCCTTTCAAAGAGGTCACATTTTCAAGCATGGGCACCTTAATATGATGTCCACATTTAGCATTTGGACGCAGATACTGGCATTTAGATATTTTTAAAAGGCCATTCACATACCTACTGTGAGTGCTGATCTGACTTTCAAATATGGGAGTCTGACCTCATATTTAGGCATGCACATAAAGTTGGACTGCCCATGTTAAATTAACCCCAGTTTCCCCCTGGCAAAGTAATAAAGAAGGTAGAGATAATCACCTCAGCAGCCTCTGATCTCCACTAGTATCCTTCCTAAATGCTTCACTCTTTCCTTGTCTGAATTTCCACAAAGTAAAACAAACATGTGCTTCAGACCTGCACGTGGCACAGGGACAACACTGATGGCAGAAACAATTGTTCTCTTTATCCAAAACTTCTGCTCTTTGGTTATTGAAGTCATGCATTGCTACAGAGTCTTGTGGGAACAAATGATACAGCTAGATTCTCGCTGGAACGTATCAAGGGAGACTATGCCAGGCTGGGGAAGACGTTCAAGGAAATCGAGGCTCAGGTGATCTTCAGTGGGATTCTGCCTGTTCCTAAAGAAGGGTAACAAAGGTGTGACAAGATTATGACTTATCAACAGATGGCTCAGGCAGTGGTGCTATAAGGAGGGCTTTGGGATGTATGGCCACTGGGCAGCATTCATGGACAGAGGACAGTTCTCTCGGGATGGACTTCATCTGAGTAGGGAAGGAAATAGACTTCTAGGATGGAGGCTGGCACAACTGATTGTTGTACTGAGAGCTTTAAACTAGGAATTTGGGAGAGATAGTTGGCAGATGTCCAGGTAATCTCCACGCTGGATTTTAACACTGAGAGGGAAGAAAACAAAGTAAGAAAGGATACAGATGTGGGTAGGAGAATGGACATAAGGAGGAAGGGCAATGTGGATACCAGAGTAATAGGTCATACTGGCTGTAGAATGTCTGGGCCTAATTGGGTACAGAATGTGAGCGAGGCCAAACTGCAAAAATTAAGATGTTTGTACACCAATGCGAGGAGCCGAGGTAACAAAATGCAGGAACTAGAGCTACTGGTGCAGGAAGTGAAACCAGATATTATAGGGATAACAGAAACATGGTGGAACAGTAGTCATGACTGGACTACAGGTATTGAAGGGTATGTGCTGTTTAGGAAAGACAAAAATAAAGGTAAAGGTGGTGGAGTAGCATTGTATATCAATGATGAGGAGAATATAAAGAAATAAGAAGCAATGGAATGGATAAGACAGAGTCCGTCTGGCCAAAAATCAGACTGGGGAAGAAAATTACTAGAGCCTCCCCTGTGATAGTGCTTGGGGTGTGCTATAGACCGCCAGGATCTAATTTGGATATGGACAGAGGCCTTTTTAATGTTTTTAACAAAGTAAATACTAATGGAAACTGCGTGATCATGGGAGACTTTAACTACGCAGATATAGACTGGAGGACGAGTGCTAGTAATAATAATAGGGCTCAGATTTTCCTAGATGCGATAGCTGATGGATTCCTTCATCAAGTAGTTGCTGAACCGACTAGAGGGGATGCCATTTTAAACCTGGTTTTGGTGAGTAGTGAGGACCTCAGAGAAGAAATGGTTGTAGGGGACAATCTTGGTTCAAGTGATCATGAGCTAATTCAGTTCAAACTGAATGGAAGGATAAACAAAAATAAATCTGCGACTAGGGTTTCTGATTTCAAAAGGGCTGACTTTCAAAAATTAAGGAAATTAGTTAGGGAAGAGGATCAGACTGAAGGATTTATGGATCTAAAGGCAGAGGAGGCCTGGGATTACTTCAAGTCAAAGCTGCAGAAGCTATCGGAAGCCTGCATCCCAAGAAAGGGGAAAAAATTCATAGGAAGGAGTTGTAGACCAAGCTGAATGAGCAAGCATCTCAGAGAGGTGATTAAGAAAAAGCAGAAAGCATACAGGGAGTGGAAGATGGGAGGGATCAAAAAGGAAAGCTAGTTTATTGAGGTCAGAACATGTAGGGTTAAAGTGAGAAAGGCTAAAAGTCAAGTAGAGTTGACCTTGCAAAGGGAATTAAAACCAATAGTAAAAGGTTCTATAGCCATATAAATAAGAAGAAAACAAAGAAAGAAGAAGTGGGACTGCTAAACACTGAAAATGGAGTGGAGGTTAAGGATAATCTAGGCAAGGCCCAATATCTAAACACTTTGCCTCAGTCTTTAATGAGGCTAATGAGGATCTTAGGGATAATGGTAGCATGACAAATGGCAATGAGGATATGGAGATAGATATTACCATATCTGAGGTAGAAGCGAAACTCAAATAGCTTAATGGGACTAAATCGGGGGGCCCAGATAATCTTCATCCAAGAATATTAAAGGAATTGGCACATGAAATTGCAAGCCCATTAGCACAAATTTTTAATGAATCTGTAAACTCAGGGGTTGTACCGTATGATTGGAGAATTGCTAACATAGTTCCTATTTTTAAGAAAGGAAAAAAAAGTGATGTGGGTAACTACAGGCCTGTTAGTTTAACAACTGTAGTATACAAGGTCTTGAAAAAAATTTTGAAGGAGAAAGTAGTTGAGGACATTGAAGTCAATGATAAATGGGACAAAATACAACATGGTTTTACAAAAGGTAGATTGTACCAAACCAACCTGATCTCCTTCTTTGGGAAAGTAACAGATTTTTTAGACAAAGGAAACGCAGTGGATCTAATTTACCTAGATTTCAGTAAGGCGTTTGATATGGTGCCACATGAGGAATTATTAGTTAAATTGGAAAAGATGGGGATCAATGTGAAAACTGAAAGGTGGATAAGGAATTGCTTAAAGGGGAGATTACAGCGGCTCATACTGAAAGGTGAACTGGCAGGCTGGAGGGAGGTTACCTGCGGAGTTCCTCAGAGATCGGTTTGGGGACCAATCTTATTTATCTTTTTATTATTGACCTCGGCACAAAAAGTGGGTGTGCGCTAATCAAGTTTGCGGATGATACAAAGCTGGGAGGCATTGCCAATTTAGAGAAGGACCAGGATATCATACAGGAAGATCTGGATGACCTTGTGAACTGGAGTAATAGTAATAGAATGAAATTTAATAGTGAGAAGTGTAAGGTCATGCATTTAGGGATTAATAACAAGAATTTTAGTTAAAAGCTGGGGACGCATCAATTAGAAGTAATAGAGGAGGAGAAGGACCTTGGAGTATTGGTTGACCACAGGATGACTATAAGCCGCCAGTGTGATATGGCAGTAAAAAAAAGCTAATGCGGTCTTGGGATGCATCAGGTCAGGTATTTCCAGTAGAGATAAGGAGGTTAATACCGTTATACAAGACACTGGTGAGACCTCATCTGGAATACTGTGTGCAGTTCTGGTCTCCCATGTTTAAGTAGGATGAATTCAAACTGGAACAGGTACGGAGATGGGCTACTAGATTGATCCAGGGAATGGAAAACCTGTCTTATGACAGGAGAATCAAGGAGCTTGGCTTGTTTAGCCTAACCAAAAGAAGGCTGAGGGGAGATATGATTGCTCTCTATAAATATATCAGAGGGATAAATACCAGAGAGGGAAAGGAATTATTTAAGCTTAGTACCAATATGGACACAAGAACAAATGAATATAAACTGGCCATCGAGAAGTTTAGATTTGAAATTAGACGAAGGTTTCTAACCGTCAGAGGAGTGAAGTTCTGGAACAGCCTTCCAAGGGAAGCAGTGGGGGCAAAAGACCTATCTGGCTTCAAGATTAAACTTGATAAGTTTATGGAGGAGATCGTATGATGGGATAACATGATTTTGGCAATTAATTGATCTTTAACTATTCATGGTAAATAGGCCCAATCGCCTGTGATGGGATGTTAGATGGGGTGGGATCTGAGTTACTATAGAGAATTCTTTTCTGGGTATCTGGCTGGTGAATCTTGCCCACATGCTCAGGGTTCAACTGATCGCCATATTTGCGGTTGGGAAGGAATTTTCCTCCAGGGCAGATTGGAAGAGGCCTTGGGGGTTTTTCGCCGTCCTCTGTAACATGGGGCACAGGTCACTTGCTGGAGGATTCTCTGCTCCTTGAAGTCTTTAAACCATGATTTGAGGACTTCACTAGCTCTGACATAGATGAGAGGTTTATTGCAGGTGTGGGTGGGTGAGATTCGATGGCCTGCATTGTGCAGGAGGTCAGACTAGATGATCATAATGGTCCCTTCTGACCTTAATATCTATGAATATTACGAGACTCCTCTTTATATAACTGCATCAGTAGCCACAAGCATATCCTTCCATATTTGATTATCAAGGAGACTGCACCTCTTCCTCTCAGACTTGGCCCTAGTCATGGTGACTCGTGCCTTCGTCCCCTCCAGGTCTGGCTACTGTTATGTGGTCTCTTTGGGTCTGTCCGAGAAAGCCACATTCAAGTTTCAGCTCATCTAACACCAGACAACTCACCTCCCTTCTAGGAAAGATAGGAGACACATGCTTCCAACTCTTTCCCTGTGCATTTCTGGACCCACTTGTGGGCCAATTTCTGATCTTCAGTTCCATCAATGGCCTAGGACTTGGCTACCTCAGGATTCACCTCTTCCTCATGTCTACACCAAGAAAACTACTATCAGCAGGGACATTACAGCAGACAGAGCCCAAGGTGCAACTCTCAGCAGGGAGAAGAAGAATGCATTGCATGGAGGGTCCTGAACTATGGGGCTCCCTACCATCAGAGATAAGGAGGAGCTCATTTCTCCTCTTTTAGAGCACAACCAATAGCACACCTCTTTTAAGAGATTCTCCACAAGAAAGGCTACAGAAGAGATCAGAAGATTGTCCTTGCCCTTAGGTAACTTCCTCCAAAACAAAATACATCCTAAATGAAGGAGGCGCAGAGAAAAGCATCCTTCCTCAGGTAACAGTTTTACTTCTTTGAGTATTGTATTTGGGGCCTGGATACTGAGGTGACCGTCCTGTTTCACAGTCGTTTAAAAGGGCAAGTACCTACCACGGTTCTATAACAAAACAACGAAGGAGAGAAGAACAGCACGTTTGTTTTCCTTTGTGGAAATTCAGACAAGGAAAGAGTGAAGCAGTGTATGAGGAAAACACATTAAATACAAAACAGATTTAGGTATGTTCAATTTTGACTTGAGACATCAAAATGGTTGAACTCAAATTAGAATGGATTTTATTATCTCTTCCAGCCTCAATCTGGACACCACTAGCTGCTTCAGAATATTGACTACAAAGTTAGACAAGTTTCTGATAGTGCAGAAGTTTCTTATAGCCCAGCATTCCCTGAATGGAAGAGGGGAAAAAATGATAAGGCTTATACTTTACACTGGTCTTCACTGCTGGAGTTGCTGGCTGAGGCTAAGCAAATCAATGAGGAGCCTGATAAGCTGTGGCATCCATAGCAAATATCTTCTTGATAATAAGGAAATAATGGAGGATTTAAGGATAAGGGTATCATTATGCCAGACAAAAAGGCATAAAAGGCGTAATTAACTGAAGTGAATTGCAAATTGAAATTGTACATAAATCTTCAGATGTTTACCTATGTCTTCTCTGCAGGAATATGAATGCTTTAATACAGGTAAGAAAGACAACAGTTTGGAACAAATGGATTGTAAAGGGAAAAGAGCTCCATTTACAATGTCTTCATTGGAAAGCAACAATGTTAAATATAAATACTGTGGGGAGAAAAGTTATTTATTCTTCTTTGTAATGTCACAGAGAATCTTCACAAGCCTTTCCACATCCAATTTAGAAATTAGTGGACTGCATTTCAGGTGATGACATTTTGCTGTAAAAACACAGATGTTATAACGAACAAGTAAATATACAGCATTACACTGCACTCACTACGATGAGTATCAAAGCTATTTCCTAGTCTCACTGCCATGTGAGCCAGAAGGTTTTTTAAAAACATCATAATGTCTGTATTACTTTAAACACAATTTGTATGCTGCTTTTTTTAAAAGTTACATACATTAATCTCGACTGTATGAATATACAGAAGGCACATTCTTCCACAGGAAAAATAAAGTTAGCAGAGAGACCACAACAGATCTACAAGCTACAAGCATTTGCACAATGGCCTGTGATAGGGGGTGGTCAAGAGACAGCTCACCCCAGGAAAAAGACAGTGCTTAGAGAGGCACAATTCCTTGCTGATTTCTCTGCAATGCATTACACTCCTGTTGGCCAGCCACCTCTGTGGGCTAGTGGCAGGGATTCAGGTTAATGGCTCCATACCCTTCCTGACCCAGTGGGGAAGAGGGACATGGAGGGAGGCTGTGATTGCCTCTGGCCCTTGTACAAAGAACTTAAATGTAAGGGGGAGGTTCCTTGTGTGTTCTGTGCAAGGAACAATCCAATCCAAAACGAGAATGACAATGAAGTTTATCCCTTTATCTGTATGAAAACATTTGGCAAACGTTAAGTGAACCAATCTAACCTTTCCCCCTCTATTGAATTTGGGCTTTATCCCAGTAACATATCATTGCACGGTCCCTATATGGTTCAATAGCTCTGATTTGGGCATACAGTATCCATCTTATGATTGGCCACTGTCGGCAACAAAAAATTTTGCTATCTGAAGTGCCACCACTCCTGGCATCACCCTCAGCAGTGCTCTGGCTGGAGTGGAATAGCACCGCTCCCTATATCAGGCCCTGGCTGCACACGTAGGCCAAGTGCGTTGCTTGAATACAAATTTCACTACATTGTATTTGAATGAGCCAGAGTTTTGTGAGATGACGACACAGTGGACCCAAACAGTAAAATCAACAATACCACAGGGACAATGATCAGCATCAGCAACTGACAGTGCCATGTCACCAGCAACAGACATAAATCTGTCTGTCTAGGAATTTATACTGCACTCATGATCAGAATATTAGAGAGATCCATGAGTTGCCACGACAAGACAGGGAACAAACTAGAACACAGCTCTGAAAATAAAGCCATTTCTTGATTCTCCACAAGAGCTTTTTTTTACTTAAAAAAAAAAAGAAAAGAAAAGCAGAATCTAAATGTCAGCCTGTCTACTCACTGGGAAATTTATGGGTAGTTATTTATTTTTACTCTTAAAACAAATAAATAAATAAATAAATCCCAAGGAAGCCTGAAATGTATTTCCTTAATTTCTTCTGCTTTCTTTGCATGCACAGAGTAGTTTATGTACGCTGAACTATCAGCATTGATTTTATTTATTTATTTATGTATGTATTTTTTAGCCAAAATGGTTCGTTTGTTTGAGAAAAAACATATGTAAAAATTAGGGCTCTCAATTAATCGCAGTTCACTCACGCGAGTAACTCAAAAAAATTAATCGTGATTTTAAAAAGTAATCATGATTAATCACAGTTTTAATCGCACTGTTAAACAATAGAATACCAATTGAAATTTATTAAATATTTTGGATGTTTTTCTACATTTTCATATATATTGTATTCTGTGTTGGAACTGAAATCAAAGTTTATATTTTTTATTCTAAATATTTTCACTGTAAAATTATAAACAAAAAAATAGAATTTTTCAATTCACCTCATACAAGTACTGTAGTGCAATCTCTGTCATGAAAATGAAACTTACAAATGTAGATTTTTTTTTGTTACATAACTGCAGTCAAAAACAAAACAGTGTAAAACTTCAGAGCCTACAAAGTCTGCTCAGTCCTACTTCTTGTTCAGCCAATCGCTAAGACAAACAAGTTTGTTTACATTTACAGGAGATAATGCTGCCCTCTTCTTATTTACTATGTCACCAGAAAATGAGAACTTTTGAGCTGGCATTGCAAGGTATTTATGTGCCAGATATGCTAAACATTCATATGCCCCTTCATGCTTTGGCCACCATTCCAGAGAACATGCTTCCATGCTGATGACACTTGTTACAAAAAATGTATTAATTAAATTGTCATTGAACTACTTGGCGGAGAATGGCATGTCCCCTTTTCTGTTTTTACCCACATTCTGCCCATATATTTCACGTTATAGCAGACTCAGATGATGACTCAGCACATGTTGCTCATTTTAAGAACACTTTCACTGCAGATTTCACAAAACGCAAAGAAGGTACCATTGTGAAATTTTTAAAGGTATCTACAGCACTTGACCCGACGTTTAAGAATCTGAAGTGCCTTCCAAAAATCTGAGAGGGATGAGAAGTGGAACATGCTTTCAGAAGTCTTAAAAGAGCAACACTCTGATGTGGAAATTACAGAACCTGAACCACCAAAAAGAAAGCTGCTTTGGATTGTTATTGAGCAGAACCTGTTATCAGCATGGACGCGTGTCCCCTGGAATGGTGATTGAAGAATGAAGGGACACATGAATCTTTAGCGCATCTCGCACATAAATATCTTGCAACGCCAGTGACAACAGTGCCATGAGAACGCCTGTTCTTACTTTCAGGTGACATTGTGAATAAGAAGCAGTCAGCATTATCTCCTACAAATTGTAACCAAACTTGTTTGTATGAGCGACCGGTTGAACAAGAAGTAGGACTGAGTGGACTTGCAGGCTCTACAATTTTACATTGTTTTATTTTTAATGAAGTTTTTTTTTACATAATTCTACATTTTTAAGTTCAACATTCATGATAAAGAGATTGCACTACAGTACTTGTATTAGTGAATGAAAAATACTATTTCTTTTGTTTTTTACAGTGTAAATACTTGTAATCAAAAATAAATAAAAAGTGAGCACTGTACACTTTGTATTCTGTGTTGTAAGTGAAAGCAATATATTTCAAAATGTAGAAAATATCCAAAAATATTTAAATAAATGGTGTTCTATTATTGTTTAACAGTGCAATTAATCGCAATTTTTTTTAATCGCTTGATAGCTCTAATAAAAATTATGAGGACTTTATAAAACATATTCAAAAAAGACAAGCTCAAATTTAAGATTATCAGCACTGACTTTTCCTTTGTTCCTTACAGCAACATGTAAAGGAACAAAAGCAGCTTTGTGCCCTTTTGTGTTTCTTTATGGTGAATAATGAAATTCCCTAAAGGTGATGAGGGTTGCTTGGATTTTAAGTATGTGTTTACTTAAATTCAGCCTATTTGTTTATAAGAGATGGACTTTGGCAGAAAATAACGTTATACTGGCTATTCCAAGAAGTTGGAAAGAAAATTTAGGCTAAATTACATTTTTCTGCATGTCAAGTTATTTTATTACACTTTATTACAAAATGAAAAATAAGTATAAAAAAAGCCAACAGGAGCCACCGTTGTTCTCTATATGCTGCTCACAAAAATGTTAGATTGGGATCAACATTGGTGCTAAAAAGTAAAATTTAAACTCTATTAGCCACAGAAGTGGGCAATATAAAGTCAAGAAAAATAAAACTCCATGTATACTAATGGCCTGATTTTCAGAGGTCCTGAGCATCTGGCTGCTTCCACTGATGTAAGCTCTAAACCTGCCCAATTTCTATGGCATGGGCTCTCCACCTGTGGGATCATGATAACCATCCTGTCCTACCTATATTGAAGAATGGGAGAAGGTCTCAGCTAGATCCTGGCCAGATGGGATCGCCAGAGGGGAACTCAGTATGGAAAAGGTTGAGAAGCATTGTTCCATTGTGTCCTCTCAGACAATCTTCTCACAACTTCATCTGTTGGAGTATATTAAAACAAAAACAAAAACAAAACCCCAGCATCTTTGCTCTCCTGTTCTGTCCCAACAAATTTTAATGAATAAAAAAAAGCAAGACCTTAAAAATCAGTATCATGTCTGATTTTTATAGACCTCAAAGATTCCATTGCACTTTTCTCATCAGCAGGGGTTTCTCTGGAGCCCCTGACCAAACTTTCCCTCCATTTTTTCTGGTGGAAAATCAGCCTCCAACACATAGATGAATTCATTTCAGTCCTATGCATGTATATAGTTTGAAGAACTTAGGGGATGGGAGGTGCTAGATCAGTGTAAAATATTGCTGTTACATGCAGGAAAACATTCTTCATAGTCTTTGTTTCAGAAGACACTTACATAAATTCTGTTTTGTTGATATCGCTGGAATAAGTTGTGCATGATGGAGCCCTCATGGAGGTCTACAAGTGCTGCCATGTCTTCCACACTCTCCACACTTGTTTGATGCATAGCGGTTACTTTTTGGTGCGTGATTGTACTCTGTTTGTAAGTGAATACCTGAAGGAGGAAAAACAGACGGTGCATTAAAGTCTCACGCCTATACAAGAAAATATTGTTCAAGCTGATAAACTGGACAGAGGTGAAATTCAGAGAGTCAGAACAAAGCATCTGAACCACATCAGTCCCATTTATACCTATTTTGAGGACTTATCGGAGACATAAGTTTTTCCACTGAATGCACCCGATGAAGTGAGCTGTAGCTCAGAAAGCTTATGCTCAAATAAATGTGTTAGTCTCTACGGTGCACAAGTACTCCTTTTCTTTTTGCGAATATAGACTAACATGGCTGCTACTCTGAAACCTGAAATAAGCCTTGTAGACCTGCACAGGAAAAGACTACTCCTCTGGTTACTAATAACTACATAATGAGTAATCAGAGGATTGTAGTTCAGTTTGGGGTAAATAGAGTCCCATTATTGCACACTGCACTATTTAGGATTTCATTTACCAGGATAAATTTCTCCCTAAAACAATTCACTGATTTCAATGAAATTACACTGGGAAAGAAACATGTTTTGCAGTAACAAGTGTCAGAAATAAAAAATGATTGATTCAATCATGGCGAGCAAAGTAAACATTTATGGGCTTGGTCCAATGCTCATTTAAATCTTTCCATTGTACTCTACAATCAGGATCAATGACACATTAGGTCATTAATCCAACATTAATCTGCAGGTTAAGTACTATGCAGTACAGCCTTTCAAAAGCAGGTGTCAGACTCTGATCAAAATGCATTGGACGAAACACAATTAGAGTATTTACTCATTAAATGAGTTCATGCATTTTCCATACAGTTATTCTAAAGATCTGCTTGGAAGATATTTACATACAGGATCCAAGTAAATCACCTTGTATGGATTTATTTTAAAAACTATATGTCTGAAGATCCAAGCATTTAAGGCTAAAGATGATTGTGCATCTAAAAATCTATGCAAGGATTGTTTAGAGATGTGATTTTATAATCTTCACCAAATCACTAATGAAATATTTTTAAAGCAAATATTAAACGAAGGTCCTGTAGACACATGTTCTGAGTAAATATTACAGAAATATTTACTGTTCAACTGTTATGGGCACAACTGTTTTTGTCAGTAAATTCAGAAACTGACAGTATATACCTGGGGTTTGGCAAATGCCTGTTAAATGGCTTCATTACCCCTTGAATGGCTCTTTAACAGTTTCAATGTTGTGCTAATAGGTCTGGCAGGCTGGAACACTTTTTCACTTTTAACTACTAGATCCCCTTCCCAGAAAGAGTCAACAGGTTGCAGCAGCCAGATGTGGGAGCCTGCAGGAAGGGTCAAAACAGGGATAGGAAAGCCGGGAAGGTGGACACTAAGGGCTTGGCTACACTTGCGAGTTACAGCACAATAAAGGAGCCCTGGGCGCACTAGCTCATTAGCCATCCACACTAGCAAGGCACGTAGAGCGCTCTGACTCCGCAGCTACAGCGCTGCTGGTACTCCACCTCGGCAAGTGGAATAACGTTTGCTGTACCCCCGCTGGAGCACTGCAGAACCAGTGTGGACAAGGTGTTGCATTACTGCTCTCTGATCAGCCTCCGGAAACGTCTCATAATCCCCTTAAGTCAAGTGCCCACTCTTGTCATTGTTTTTGAATCACTGTAAGAATGCGGATATGCCCTTTGAAAGCTCCATTTCTGACAGCCAGATGCTTATCTGCTCTGAGACAAAGCAACCATTAGTGTGGAATGCTGTCTGTGTGTGAAAGAGAGAGAGAGAGAGAGAGAGAGATAGCGAGAGAAAGAGAGAGAGAGAGGCGGGGGGGAGGGGGGTCTGCTGCTGTCTGAACTTACAAGACAGCATGCTGACATGCTCTCAGCCCCCCAAAAACCCACTCTCTCTCCTCCCACATACATACAACACACTCCCTGTCACATTTCACCCCATCCCACCCCATTTGAAAAGCACGTTGCAGTCACTTGCATTCTGGGATAGCTGCCCATAATGCACCGCACCCATGCCCAATGCCACTGCAAGTGCTGCAAATGTGGCCATATCAGTGTGCTTGAAGCTATCAGTGTGGACAGACTGCAGTGCTTTCCCTACTGCGCTGTACAAAGGCTGGTTTAACTCAAAGCGCTCTACATCTGCAAGTGTAGCCGTGCCCTTACACCCAGTGGTGCCCCAAATTTTCAGGTGCCCTACGCAGCTGCATATGTTGTGTATGCCTAAGGACGGCCCTGATCATTACCAAGGATATCAAATATCTTTGGAATTCAGTTTCCTGTTTCTTTTTTAATTCACATTCCTGGCAGCTAACCTCTATAGGCACTGAATATATCATAAAAATAATTTCTGTAGGAGTTGCTTTTTTATGTATATTACCAACTCTACTTGGCAACCTTATTCACCAGTAACGTAATCACCCTTAAAAACTGAGAAATCCAAACACTGGGGTAATGCAGAGATTTTAATAACGTGTTACATGAAAAAAATCTTCCAAAGCCTTCTGAAATAATATTTATAAAGCTTTCTTCTGACTTAAGAATTGTGATAACTGGCAGTCTAACTAGTTGTGAACATTTCAGAGTTGCCTTTGTGGGCTACAAATTGCATGTTAGAACAATATGGTGCAAGATGCCAGGTCTTCTCAGGAAAAGAAAAGCTTCTAAAACCCCAATATTTTCAGAGCAAAACACTGAACATATTTCTTCTAATGAGGAGCTGACCAGGTGCAGTAATGTTCAGAATTATAGGAAGCCACTCTGTAAAAACAGAGGCCTGCCATTACTAGACATAGCAAAACAGCGAAAACCATGTCACCGTTGCAACAGAAAGAGGGAGGAAGGATACCAAGTCCTGGTCTACACTAGAAGTTGAGGTCAAATTTAGCAGTGTTAAATCGATTTAACCCTGCACCAGTCCACATGATTAAGCCCTTTTTTTTTTTTTTTTTTTACTTAAAGGGCTCTTAAAATCGATTTCATTACTCCACCCCCGACAAGGGGATTGCGCTGAAATCCGTCTTGCTGGGTCGAATTTGGGGTACTGGGGACACAATTAGATGGTATTGGCCTCCGTGAGCTATCCCTGAGTGCTCCATTGTGACCGCTCTGGACAGCACTCTCAACTCAGATGCACTGGCCAGGTAGATAGGAAAAGGCCCGTGAACTTTTGAATTTCAATTTCCTGTTTGGCCAGCGTGGCAAGCTGCAGGAGACCATGCAGAGCTCATCAGCAGAGGTGACCATGATGGAGTCCCAGAATCGCAAAACAGCTCCAGCATGGACCGAACGGGAGGTACGGGATCTGATCGCTGTATGGGGAGAGGAATCCGTGCTATCAGAACTACGTTCCAGTTTTCAAAATGCCAAAACATTTGTCAAAATCTCCCAGGGCATGAAGGACAGAGGCCATAACAGGGACCCGAAGCAGTGCCGCATGAAACTTAAGGAGCTGAGGCAAGCCTACCAGAAAACCAGAGAGGCGAACGGCTGCTCCGGGTCAGAGCCCCCATGCCGCTTCTATGAGGAGCTGCATGCTATTTTAGGGGGTTCAGCCACCACTACCCCAGCCATGTTGTTTGACTTCTTCAGTGGAGATGGAGGCAACACAGAAGCAGGTTTTGGGGACGAGGAAGATGATGAGGAGGAGGTTGTAGATAGCTCACAGCAAGCAAATGGAGAAACCAGTTTTCCTGACAGCCAGGAGCTGTTTCTCACCCTGGACCTGGAGCCAGTATCCCCGAACCCACCCAAGGCTGCCTCCTGGACCCGCCAGGCAGAGAAGGGACCTCTGGTGAGTGTACCTTTTAAAATACTATATATGGTTTAAAAGCAAGCATGTTTAATGATTAATTTGCTTTGGCATTTGCGGCTCTCCTGGATATACTCCCAAAGCCTTTCCAAAAGGTTTCTCGGGAGGGCAGCCTTATTCCATCCACCATAATAGGACACTTTACCACTCCAGGCCAGTACCACGTACTCGGGAATCATTGTAGAACAAAGCATTGCAGTGTATGTTTGCTGGTGTTCAAACAACATCTGTTCTTTATCTCTCTGTGTTATCCTCAGGAGAGTGATATCATTCATGGTCACCTGGTTGAAATAGGGTGCTTTTCTTAAGGGGACATTCAGAGGTGCCCATTCCTGCTGGGCTGTTTGCATATGGCTGAACAGAAATGTTTCCTGCTGTTAGCCACGGGGAAGGGGGAGGACGAGGAGAAGGGGCTAGCCACGCGATGGGGGGAGGCAAAATACGACCTTGGAACGAAAGCACATGTATGTAATGTTAACAGCAAGGTTTACCGTGAAAGAGTATACCCATTATTCTATAAAATGTGTCTTTTTAAATACCACTATCCCTTTTTTTTTTTTCCACCAGCTGCATGTGTTTCAAGGAACACAGGATCTTCTCCTTCCCAGAAGCTAGCCAAGATTAAAAGGCGAAAAAAACGCACTCGCGATGAAATGTTTTCTGAGCTCATGCTGTCCTCCCACACTGACAGGGCACAAATGAAGGCATGGAGACAGACAATGTCAGAGTGCAGGAAAGCACAAAATGACCAGGAGGAGAGGTGGTGGTCTGAAGAGAGGGCTGAAGCTGAAAGGTGGCGGCAGTGTGATGAAAGGAGGCAGGATTCAATGCTGAGGCTGCTGGAGGATCAAACTAATATGCTCCAGCGTATGGTTGAGCTACTGGAAAGGCAGCAGGAGCACAGACCGCCGCTACAGCCTCTGTGTAACCAACCGCCCTCCTCCCCAAGTTCCATAGCCTCCTCACCCAGACACCCAAGAACGCGGTGGGGGGGCCTCCGGCCACCCAGCCACTCCACCCCAGAGGACTGCCCAAGCAACAGAAGGCTGGCATTCAATAAGTTTTAAACTTTTAAAATGCTGTGTGGCCTTGTCCTTTCCTCCTCCACCACCTCTCCTGGGGTTTCTCTCCTCCACCACTCCTCCTGGACTACCTTGGTAGTTATCCCCATATTTGTGTGATGAATTAATAAAGAATGCATGAATGTGAAGCAACAATGACTTTATTGCCTCTGCAAGCGGTGATCAAAGGGAGGTGGGGAGGGTGGTTAGCTTACAGGGAAGTAGAGTGAACCAAGGGGCAGAGGGGGGTTCATCAAGGAGAAACAAAGAGAACTTTCACACCGTAGCCTGGCCAATCATGAAACTGGTTTTCAAAGTGGGCTCCATGCTTGCCGTGGTATGGCGTCTGCACAGAAAAAAAGGCGCGGAACAATCGTCTGCCGTTGCCCTGATGAAAGGAGGGGCGACCGATGACATGGCTTACAGGGTTGGCTTACAGGGAATTAAAATTAACAAAGGAGGTGGCTTTGCGAGAAACTGAATGGCCCCTTCAAGGATAGAACTCAAAACCTCAAGAATAGAACTCAAAACTGGGTTTAGCAGGCCGTTGATTTCACAGAGCGAGGGAGGAGAAAATTAACACAAAACAAATCTGGTCTATTTCTTGTTTTGAGCCACTTCATCTATCTTTATACATCTTCCTGGCAGCAGACAGTGCAGTACAACCGCTAGCCATCATCATCTCCTGGGTACTTGGCAGAAGACGGTGCAGTATGATTGCTGACATCATCTTCTGCTGGCTTCTGATTAAAATCAGCTGCTGATCAATCGCCATGAGACGAAACGTAAAAGGGAAATGACCTGGCTGAGTCACTCCCATGTTTGCCCAGGTGCTCCTGTCCTCATCGAGGTCGGTTAAAAGAGCACCCAGGACTACGTCGACGATGGCTACCAGTCATACTGCACTGTCTGCTGCCAAAAGGCAATAAACTGCTGCTATGTAGCAATGCAGTACTGCGTCTGCCAGCACCCAGGAGACATACAGTGACGGTTAGCTGAGCGGGCTCCATGCTTGCCATGGTATGGCATCTGCACAGGTAACTCAAGAATAAAGGCACAAAACGACTGTCTGCCCTTGCTTTCACGGAAGGAGGGAGGGAAGGGGGGCCTGACGATATGTACCCAGAACCACCCGCGACAATGTTTAGCCCCATCAGGCACTGGGATTTCTACCCAGAATTCAAATGGGCAGCAGAAACTGCGGGAACTGTGGGATAGCTACCCACAGTGCAACGCTCTGGAAGTCAACCGTTGCCTCGATACTATGGACACACTCCGCCGACTACGTGCACTTAGAGCATGTGTGTGGGGACACACACAATCGACTGTATAAAAACGCTTTCTACAAAACTGATTTCTATAAATTTGACCTAATTTCGTAGTGTAGACATACCCCAAGATCAGTTACAGACTGAACGGAAGGCAGAAACAGGTTGCAACGCTGAAGAAATTCAGTATTCAGGATCATTATCAGAAGAATAAGCCTTTTGGGAAGCCAGTTAAAAATCACATGGATGGAATGCAGGTTTGTAGCAGAAAGTATGAGAACCACCACTAGCTATTATTCATATTGGAATAAACAGTGGGGAAAAGAAGGAAGAATTCAGAAAACTTTACAAATCTAACAAAAGTGGCAGACTTTCAAAACCTCTCAGTACTGCAGGCACATTCACAAAGACCCAGGCTGATCCAGAAGATGCATGGTTAACGGAGGACAAATGAAGATTCAACTTCTGGAGGCCCTGGAGAGTGTTCTGCAGGGAGAACTGTTGGATATAGAAGACAAGAAAAGCACTTGATCAGGAAAAGCTGAAGTTGTTTGGAATGGCTAAATAGGAGGGTAAGGGAATTAAACTAGGCAGTGGTGGGTGGGAAAAAATTAGTTATCTGAACCATGAAATGGGTAGGGGAAAGCTGAGTCAGAGAAAAGTAAATGAAGTCACAACAAATTTTTGGTCTGCAAACGTTTTTAGAGTCGCTAAGACCAGTGATGAGCTGCCAAAATCTTAATAACCGGTCCCTCCTCGCCCCATGAGGGGGTTGTGGCCTGCCCCCGCGACTCCTGCCCCATCCAACCCCCTGCGTTCCTTGATGCACCCCTCCCTCCCAGGGACCTTTGCCCCATCCACCCCCCTCCCCTGTCCCCTGACTGCCTCCGAAACTGGGCAGGAGGGTCTTGTGGGCCACCGTAGTGGGTGCCCACCCTGCCCCGTCCCTAAGAACCACAGGGACCTACCGGGGGGCGAGATGGGGAATCGTGGCAGCGCTTACCTGGGGCGGCTCCCGGGAAGCATCCGGCAGGTCCCTCTGGCTCCTAGGGGTGGGGTAGCGAAGCTGAGGGGGAGCAGGGGGAGCAGCCGTTCCCCCACTGATCACATCAAAAGTAGCATCTTAGGCGCCAACTCCCTGGGTGCTCCAGGGCTGGAGCATTCAGGGAAAATTTGGTGGGTGCAGAGCACCCACCGGCAGCTCCCCGCCCCGCGCCCGGCCCCAGCTCACCTCACCTCCGCTCCGCCTCCATCTCCTCCCCTGAATGCGCTGCCCCACTCTGCTTCTCTGCCCCCTCCCCCTGGCTTCCCACGAATCAGCTGTTTGTGAGGGAAGCCGGGGAGGGCTGAGAAGCAGGCGGCGGCTTCCCGCTCAGGCCCAGGGAGGCGGAGGTGAGCGGGGGCAGGGAGCAGTTCCTCTGCATCCCTCCACCCCCGGGTTACCTGCTGCGGCGCGGGCGGCCCTCCTTGCGCCCCTCCCTGCCCCAGCTCACCTCCACTCCACCTCCCTGGGCCTGAGTGGGAAGCCACGGCTTGCTTTTCGGCCCGCCCCAGCTTCCCGCGCAAACAGCTGATTCGCGGGAAGCCGGAGGGGGGTGGGGGGGTGGAGAAGCACACCAAGGCGTAGCGTAACTCAGGGGCGGGGGAAGAGGTGGAGCGGAGCTGAGGTGACCTGGAGCTGGAGGTGGGGAGGGGAGCTGCCGGTGGGTGCTCTGCACCCACCAAATTTTCCCTGTGGGTGCTCCAGCCCTGGAGCACCCATGGAGTCGGCACCTAAGGCGCCACTTTAGGCCAGTTGTTAAGTTTACAAGCCCTCTTAGAACTGGTTGTTCCGCAACAGGTTCCAGTGAACCGGTGCGAACCGGCACCAGCTCACTACTGCTTAAGACTAAATCACACAAAAGAACAGAATCTGGAAACAGAGCCAGGGATAATTTCCTTGCCATTGCTGGGGCCTTGGGCACTGGTGCACCTCGGTACCTCCTATTTTCTGCCTGTGGCACATAATAGTCTAGTCTCCTGTGGGCTGTAAAACTTTGGTCTAATTTTGGTTTTTGGGTTTAGTGTGCAGGCACTGACTGGGTGGTGTTGGTGGCCTGTGACATACAGGAGGTCAGACTAGATGATCTGGCGGTTCCCTCTGGCTTTAAGCTGTATCACAATATCAAACAGATCAAATTTATTAATAAGTTAATAAGTAAATACAAGACGTATGGTGGGAAAGCAAAAGGAACAGGACAGAAGGAAGAACATCATGGGCAGGGAACAGACAAAAAGAAGAGGGGAGGAAGGGGTAGGAAATGACTGAAGCGTGACAGCATTATATGAGAGAAATGAGCAACTTGAACAGAGGATATCAAAGACGAAGGAGATGAAATTAAAACAAAATGGGTTCTGTTGAGAAGGATTAAGAAGCCAAAAAACAAAAAAAAAATATGTGTGCAGTCAGCTTCCTGTAGGTATGGGTCATGTAAAGGGAGCAAGCACTAGCCAAGGAAATAGACAAAATCACTTTTAAAAGGAGGAATTTATTTTTAGGGGATTTCAATTTCCTTCATATTTGCTCAGAATCTAGGCAGGTCACCGAGGTGAGCAGGAAGTTCCTGAATAGTTAAGCACAAACACTATTAGCATAATAATAAATAAAGGATTACAACCACGGTGAAAAAAACAAAACAACCTGAAACCTTGCAAGGACTAATTAGAAGGTCACAGTGTGAGATACTGTACCACAGGAAACCCCTCGGGATGGGGTGACCACAACACCATGACAGGTTACAGAACCGATGCAAACACATTAAGAGAAGATGAGCAAGCAGATTTCTGTACTTTAAAAGATCAAACTTTGGCAGAATACAGAACCTGGCAACCTCTGTGAACTGGCAGCGGTATCGGAGGGTCACACAAAACAAACAGGAAGGTTGGAACAACATTTAAGACAGCACTAAATGAGGACTCAGCAAAAATGCTTTCCTCTCAAGATATAAATATACCAGGAAGATCATTTGTACATGCTGAATGCATAGGGAGGTTATGAATTAAATCCCAAGGAAGAGAGCTTATGCAAAATAAAAGTAAGAGGTCTGAAAATTACCATGCAGGGGGGAGAGGCAGCAAAACTAGAATACAATCAGAAGGTTCAATCTTGCAAGAAAATCAGTTAGAGGTTAAAATAGAAGGGAACAGACTGTGGAATAACTGGAAAGGAAACAATTGCTCTGAAAATACACAAGAAGAAAACAGGTCCCCCTAAAAGAGTAAAGGGTACCCCACTGGATGAGGACAGAGACACCTCAGAAATGCTTAATGACTAGGCTACAGAGGTAAACACACCATAGATAAAGCAAAGAGAGAGGTGACTATTGCCAAGACAATAGTGAGGAGAAGGGTATTTCTAAACTATGGTCAGGAGGGAACAAAAGTGTGAAAGAAAAACAAGCATGAACACTTCACGGTTCAAAAGGAATTTAGAAGGGAACTGCCAAATCCCCAGATACCATTAGATTGATAAAAACAGCGCACATATACTTGAAGACAGGAGGAAAATTGGCTTAGTGCCAAACTTGGAGAAGGGGAAAAAATATGACTGGAAGCAGGTAAATACAGGACCCTATATCAGACTTCTCTTTCACCTAAAAATAATGAATGTTAAGATACATGGATGAGCAGGGATCATTAGATAAATGTTAACATTAGCAAGAGGAAAGGAGTACTTGTGGCACCTTAGAGACTAACAAATTTATTTGAGCATAAGCTTTCGTGAGCTACAGCTCACTTCATCAGATACATTCAATAGAAAATACAGTGGGGAGATTTATATACACAGAGAACATGAAACAATGGGTGTTACCATACACTCTGTAAGGAGAGTGATCAGGTAAGGTGAGCTATTACCAGCAGGAAAGCGCGGGGGGGGGGGGGATCTTTTGTAGTGATAATCAAGGTGGGCCATTTCCAGCAGTTGACAAGAACATCTGAGGAACAGTGGAGGGTGGGAGGGGAGGAACAGACATAGGGAAATAGTTTTACTTTGTGTAATGACCCATCCACTCCCAGTCTTTATTCAAGCCTAAGTTAATTGTATCCAGTTTCCAAATTAATTCCAATTCAGCAGTCTCTCCTTGGAGTCTGTTTTTGAAGTTTTTTTTGTTGAAGAATTGCCACTTTTAGGTCTGTAATCGAGTCACCAAAGAGATTGAAGAACACTTCAATCACTACAAAAAGTTTTCACTACAAAAGGTCCATCCCCCCCTCCCCTGCTCTCCTGCTGGTAATAGCTCACCTTACCTGATCACTCTCCTTACAGTGAAAAGAAAAGGAGTACTTGTGGCACCTTAGAGACTAACAAATTTATTTGAGCATAAGCTTTCGTGAGCTACAGCTCACTCACGAAAGCTTATGCTCAAATAAATTTGTTAGTCTCTAAGGTGCCACAAGTACTCCTTTTCTTTTTGCGAATACAGACTAACACGGCTGCTACTCTGAAACCTCTCCTTACAGTGTGTACGGTAACACCCATTGTTTCATATTCTCTATGTATATAAATCTCCCCACGGTATTTTCCACTACATGCATCCGATGAAGTGAGCTGTAGCTCACGAAAGCTTATGCTCAAATAAATTTGTTAGTCTCTAAGGTGCCACAAGTACTCCTTTTCTTTTTGCGGATACAGACTAACAGTGCTGCTACTCTGAAACCTATCATTAGCAAGAGAAGGGACAGGGAATGAAGACAGGTGAGATTAAAACAGTGAATAATCTGCCCTGATTTTATCAAAGCTTGCAAGAGAAGTGGGCACGAGATGGCCCCAGGCCTCAGCTTTCTGACTCACTTCTATTTAGAACTCAAAGGACACAATAGACGGGATTTTCAAACATGCTCATTGTTGGCCTAACTTTACTCCCTCTGAGTCAATGGTAAAGTTCCACTGATTTCACTTGAAAGCAGACCAACATTCAGTTCTTTAAAAAACACCACTCACGGATAGTACCATCTGAAGCCTTCCATTTGCCAGGCCTCCCATGAAATAACATACGCAGTTCTGGGTATGAAGTGCAAAAACTATATCCAACTTCTGGAAGTAATACAGACAACAGGAAATGATTGAGGGGGTGGAAGAAAGGTCAAACAAGAAATGATTTTGTGACCTTAACCTAGTCAGCCAAGGAAAAGACAACTAGAAAAGGGAATCCAGTAATGGTATGCAAGTACTTCAAGGGGATGTACAAAGATATGGGCATGAATGTGTTCACTCTACCACAGCAATGCCCACATTTTCCTAGGAATGACTTTCCAAATAAGCCATTACTGTGATGCAGGAATGTTATGTACTCAAGGGGTCGGGGGATGCTGCTGAGACACTATTAAGATGTAGTCCACACCATGAAAAAAAGTTTGAGAAACCCTTTCGTTCAAGATTGAACATGAGGGCTGGGTCTGTGACATTATTAGAAGCCAGGCTTCTATGAATTACATATATCCCTGGTACTTGGAATGTGCTGTTCCACCATTTTAAGTCATCATGCCTTTTTTAAAACCTACTCATAAATTCATTGATGAATTATGGAAAGTAAAAAAAGCCATGAATTTGAAGTGTAACATTATAATTAAAATCATTCAACAGACACTTTTTAAAGGAACATTAAAAATCTCCACCAGTTTGCCCCTCCCTATTTCTGTATGTGCAGTATACCTACTTTATTTTGCACAGTGATTAATCTCTATGGAAAATAGTGAGGAATTTTTTTTCATTAATCATTTACCTTTAAAAAAAATCACTAAGTGTGTCAATTTCTCTTTAAAAAGAAAAGGAGTACTTGTGGCACCTTAGAGACTAACAAATTTATTAGAGCATAAGCTTTCGTGAGCTACAGCTCACTTCTCACGAAAGCTTATGCTCTAATAAATTTGTTAGTCTCTAAGGTGCCACAAGTACTCCTTTTCTTTTTGCGAATACAGACTAACACGGCTGCTACTCTGAAATTTCTCTTTAGTAACAAATTGGCCATAGGTTTCAGAGTAGCAGCCGTGTTAGTCTGTATTCTCAAAAAGAAAAGGAGTACTTGTGGCACCTTAGAGACTAACAAATTTATTAGAGCATAAGCTTTCGTGAGCTACAGCTCACTTCATCGGATGCATTTGGTGGAAAAAACAGAGTAGAGATTTATATACACACACACAGAGAACATGAAACAATGGGTTTATCATACACACTGTAAGGAGAGTGATCACTTAAGATAAGCCATCACCAACAGCAGGGGGGGGAAGGAGGAAAACCTTTCATGGTGACAAGCAGGTAGGCTAATTCCAGCAGTTAACAAGAATATCAGAGGAACAGTGGGGGGTGGGGTGGGAGGGAGAAATACCATGGGGAAATAGTTTTACTTTGTGTAATGACTCATCCATTCCCAGTCTCTATTCAAGCCTAAGTTAATTGTATCCAGTTTGCAAATTAATTCCAATTCAGCAGTCTCTCGTTGGAGTCTGTTTTTGAAGCTTTTTTGTTGAAGTATAGCCACTCTTAGGTCTGTGATCGAGTGACCAGAGAGATTGAAGTGTTCTCCAACTGGTTTTTGAATGTTATAATTCTTGACGTCTGATTTGTGTCCATTCATTCTTTTACGTAGAGACTGTCCAGTTTGGCCAATGTACATGGCAGAGGGGCATTGCTGGCACATGATGGCATATATCACATTGGTAGATGCGCAGGTGAAGGAGCCTCTGATAGTGTGGCTGATGTGATTAGGCCCTATGATGGTATCCCCTGAATAGATATGTGGACAGAGTTGGCAACGGGCTTTGTTGCAAGGATAGGTTCCTGGGTTAGTGGTTCTGTTGTGTGGTGTGTGGTTGCTGGTGAGTATTTGCTTCAGATTGGGGGGCTGTCTGTAAGCAAGGACTGGTTTGTCTCCCAAGATCTGAGAGAGCGATGGCTCGTCCTTCAGGATAGGTTGTAGATCCTTGATGATGCACAATCTACATACCACACAGACTATGCTGACAGCTTGTGCCACACACTCTCAAGGAAACTGCGGAACCACCTGATCAACATCCTCTACAGCAAACAGGGAAAGATTAAGAATGAGCTCTCAAAACTGGATACTCTCATAAAGAACCAACCTTCCACACAAACTTCCTCGTGGCTGGACTTTACAAAAACTAGACAAGCCATTTAAAAAACACACTTTGATTCTCTACAAAAGAAAAAGGACACTAAGCTATCTAAACTACTATATGCCACAAGGGGCCACAACAATGGTTCCCGTAACCCACCCAGCAATATTGTTAATCTATCCAACTATACTCTTAGCCCAGCGGAAGAATCTGTCCTATCTCGGGGCCTCTCCTTTTGCCCCTCCACCCCCACGAACATGATACAGTTCTGTGGTGACCTAGAATCCTATTTTCGACGTCTCAGACTCAAGGAATATTTCCAACACACCTCTGACCAACATATTAACCCACAGAGACCTTCCTGCCAACACTACAAAAAGAAGGATTCTAGGTGGACTCCTCCTGAAGGTCGAAACAGCAGCCTGGATTTCTACATAGACTGCTTCCGCCGACGTGCACGAGCTGAAATTGTGGAAAAGCAGCATCGCTTACCCCATAACCTCAGCCATGCAGAACACAGTGCCATCCACAGCCTCAGAAACAACTCTGACATCATAATCAAAAAGGCTGACAAAGGAGGTGCTGTCGTCATCATGAATAGGTCAGAGTATGAACAAGAGGCTACTAGGCAGCTCTCCAACACCACTTTCTACAAGCCATTACCCTCTGATCCCACTGAGAGTTACCAAAAGAAACTACAGCATTTGCTCAAGAAACTCCCTGAAAAAGCACAAGAACAACTCCGCACAGACACACCCCTGGAGCCAGGACCTGGGGTATTCTATCTGCTACCCAAGATCCATAAACCTGGAAATCCTGGACGCCCCATCATCTCAGGCATTGGCACCCTGACAGCAGGATTGTCTGGCTATGTAGACTCCCTCCTCAGGCCCTTCGTTACCAGCACTCCCAGCTATCTTCGAGACACCACCGATTTCCTGAGGAAACTACAGTCCATTGGTGATCTTCCTAAAAACACCATCCTAGCCACTATGGATGTAGAAGCCCTCTACACCAACATTCCACACAAAGATGGACTACAAGCCGTCAGGAACAGTATCCCCGATACTGTCACGGCTAACCTGGTGGCAGAACTTTGTGACTTTGTCCTGACCCATAACTATTTCACATTTGGTGACAATGTATACCTTCAAATCAGCGGCACTGCGATGGGTACCCGCATGGCCCCACAGTATGCCAACATTTTTATGGCTGACTTAGAACAACGCTTCCTCAGCTCTCGTCCCCTAATGCCCCTACTCTACTTGCGCTACATTGATGACATCTTCATCATCTGGACCCATGGAAAAGAAGCTCTTGAGGAATTCCACCATGATTTCAACAATTTCCATCCCACCATCAACCTCAGCCTGGACCAGTCCACACTAGAGATCCACTTCCTGGACACTACGGTGCTAATAAGCGATGGTCACATAAACACCACCCTATATCGGAAACCTACTGACCGCTATTCCTACCTACATGCCTCTAGCTTTCATCCAGATCATACCACTCGATCCATTGTCTACAGCCAAGCGCTACGATATAACCGCATTTGCTCCAACCCCTCAGACAGAGACAAACACCTACAAGATCTCTATCATGCATTCCTACAACTACAGTACCCACCTGCTGAAGTGAAGAAACAGATTGACAGAGCCAGAAGAGTACCCAGAAGTCACCTACTACAGGACAGGCCCAACAAAGAAAACAACAGAACGCCACTAGCCATCACCTTCAGCCCCCAACTAAAACCCCTCTAACGCATCATCAAGGATCTACAACCTATCCTGAAGGACGAGCCATCGCTCTCTCAGATCTTGGGAGACAAACCAGTCCTTGCTTACAGACAGCCCCCCAATCTGAAGCAAATACTCACCAGCAACCACACACCACACAACAGAACCACTAACCCAGGAACCTATCCTTGCAACAAAGCCCGTTGCCAACTCTGTCCACATATCTATTCAGGGGATACCATCATAGGGCCTAATCACATCAGCCACACTATCAGAGGCTCCTTCACCTGCGCATCTACCAATGTGATATATGCCATCATGTGCCAGCAATGCCCCTCTGCCATGTACATTGGCCAAACTGGACAGTCTCTACGTAAAAGAATGAATGGACACAAATCAGACGTCAAGAATTATAACATTCAAAAACCAGTTGGAGAACACTTCAATCTCTCTGGTCACTCGATCACAGACCTAAGAGTGGCTATACTTCAACAAAAAAGCTTCAAAAACAGACTCCAACGAGAGACTGCTGAATTGGAATTAATTTGCAAACTGGATACAATTAACTTAGGCTTGAATAGAGACTGGGAATGGATGAGTCATTACACAAAGTAAAACTATTTCCCCATGGTATTTCTCCCTCCCACCCCACCCCCCACTGTTCCTCTGATATTCTTGTTAACTGCTGGAATTAGCCTACCTGCTTGTCACCATGAAAGGTTTTCCTCCTTCCCCCCCCTGCTGTTGGTGATGGCTTATCTTAAGTGATCACTCTCCTTACAGTGTGTATGATAAACCCATTGTTTCATGTTCTCTGTGTGTGTGTATATAAATCTCTACTCTGTTTTTTCCACCAAATGCATCCGATGAAGTGAGCTGTAGCTCACGAAAGCTTATGCTCTAATAAATTTGTTAGTCTCTAAGGTGCCACAAGTACTCCTTTTCTTTTTGAAAATTGGCCATAAAAACCAAGAACTAATGGAAAAACATAATAGTAGTGGAATTAACTTGTAACTCAACATATAGACCCTAGGGCCCCAATCCTATGGTCCTTCCAGAGCCCAAATTTGGGATGTGCAGGGACATAAAATCAAGCTTCAAATGAGAAACTTTGAGGTGTACTCTCTCTCTCCATCTATGTCACCACATGATGTGGTATCAAACAACCAGATCACTATTTGAAGAACTCCATCTTACCACCACCGTTTGCACAGAAAAATCTGAGGGTGCTCTGTTGCTGACATCACTGTTATTTGCATGCCATGCAAGTAGCATTCCCACCTCCACATGCTCACTCATTCTGTCATTCTCTTTTTATTTATACTTGCTTTGAGTCAAAGTGACTACAATTCTGCCTCCCAGCATGGAGTGTGGGACAGGAAAAACTCACTGACTAGCAGGACCTCATATGGTTCAGATGCAACACTCCAGCAGTCCCACTGGGTGTGGGCAGTTACAATTTAAATGTCAACACTGTTTATGACTATTTCACCATTGATCATTTTAGCAGAAATATCCAGCCCTGTGCGCAATGAGTGTGGTGACCAAGGGCACTGGAACCTTTGTACAAGTGGAGGAGGGGGACACAAGGCCAAAGTGCCCCCTCCCTCTTTGCAGCTGGCTGCTCTGGCAATGAGCCAGCTGCCGTTTCTTCTGGAGCTACAGCAGCCCCTGGTGGGCAAAAGGTGTAATTTCAGCACCTCCCTAGCAGAATAGATTCTGCCCGCAGGAAAAATAATCTCCGGGGAACATGAATTCTGCACTTAGGTTTCTTTTGTTAAAAAGCCCCCGCTCCAGTTCTGATGTTGGTGATAGTGTTGAACTGAAAATCGGTTAAAAGAGGTATTAATGTGTTGGTGTAGTTTACTATCATGATGGCAGTGGGCTAATGCCTGGAGACTGGTGTTAGTCAGGCATAAATTTTGGCTTAATTTAGGAAGCCATTGTTTTTTGGCATCTGTGTTGTGGTGTGGAAATACACGGAAGTGTTTTTACGCGGGATAAAGTACAAGAGCTGAACATTTATCTGTACTGCCATTCTGATCTACTTAAACTGCAACTTTCTTTATATCTGAAATGTACATCTATGGGAGACCCTACTGAAATTCTTATGTGCAAGAAATCAGTACCAAATTCTTTTTAGGAACTTTCATTTGAATTATGTGAATTTATATAATTAGAGGGTTATTGTAAAGTACTGTAGTTTGTATCTAAAATTCAAAGAAGTGTGGGACAGAGAAAGTGAGTTTTACAGAAGTTATTGTTACAGAAATATTTGATAATAAACAGTTCCCTGAAGTATATTCAACCCAAAACCTACAGCAGCTTGTTAATGCATGGAAGCCAGAAAATGAATTTAACTATAAACAAAAGTGAAACTGACAGGCCTCCCTTTCATTGCTCAAACTGAGGGCATGTCTATATGGGAAGTTATACAAGTGTAAGGTAAGGCATAAATTTAAAAACTTCTATAGTTATACCTGTATAAGTCCCTAGGTAGAAACTCTTATCCTGATATGAGAGCCATTTTTTTTTTTTTAGCCTATGTTGTTTTGGCAGCAATTTTAGCTAAAGCGGAAAAAGGCACTCATAGAGGAATAAGAGTGTTTACACAGGCAGTTATACTGATATAACTATAGTGGTTTAACGTCGCATGTGGATGAGCCCTGAGTGGGGTGCACAAAGTGAACGAGAAGCATAACTGACAATTAGATTATAAAATTGTTTATTAAATTTAACTCTATTTAAAGAAAACACAGGTAATGTCTGTATTATTTTATAAAGTTATGGATTTTACCTGGACAACATCCTTTAAATTTCAGCCTTAATACTGCAAATTTGAGAGAGAAAATAATATCATTACATTTTTGGTACGGAAATTCCAGTAAATTGCTTAGAGCCAGAACATCCGCTTTAAAATAACTTTATGCATTCTCTGCTGTTGGTCTGTATGGAGGGTAATCATTCATGTTTCCCCTCTGTTTAGAAGTTAAAAGACCTATTGTAATAAATCCTACAAAATCTTTCTAGTCGTGAGTCCAAGTGGGGAACAGAGGCCTTGAGCTCACATTACAAGCTGTGGAATGCAACATCCCAAGGAGAAAAATCTAAGTTGCCAGAAGTCCTTCAAGGACCCAAAGATTAAAAAAAAATTGTTTTGTAGCTCTTATCTTTTCTAGTTATATCAAATAGAATGTAAATACTTAAAATGTGGGATGAAGAGAAGTGCTTAGTAATCAGAACAATTTAATACAAAAGGGAACTGGCAAACTGCAAGTGCAGAATTTAAAATTTCTTTCACGTTTGTTTCAATAAGATTACACACCACTGTAACATTGTGGTTTGATTCCTTATCCTCACTCCTTATTTTCCCCCTCACACTTGAAATCTGACCTTCAACTTCCATTCTATTAACATTTATTTTACCATATGGGACAATATGATCCTCAGACAACACAGTCTACTAGGGCCCAAGACTTGTTTTTCTTTAACAAATGCTGTTGTAATCCCTAATTTCATTTCTTTTGAGATTAACTGCAAAATGGAGTTCTTCTTCGAGTGATTGCTCGTATCGATTCCATTTAGGTACGCGAGTGCCGCATGCACAGTCATTGGAAAGTTTTTCTCCTAGCAGCACCTGTCAGGTGGACTGTGGAGCCCCCTGGAGTGGCACCTTCATAGCGCTCTATATATAACCCTGTCAACCCCAGCGCCTCCTCAATTCCTTCTTACTGCCAATAACTGTTGTTGGAACTGTGGCGTCTTGCTCAGCAAGCTCTCCACGTTTCCCTAGCTCTATTTACTTTAGTTTTTGTTTTCCTTAGTTATTTTAGTTAGTGTAGTATTAATAGTTTGTTGTCAGGATTGGGGGTTCCCCTTCAACCTGACCGCACTGTCCCTGGGGACTCAGGGCATGCCTAAGTCCCAGAGGCCAAACTCTGCAAGTCCTGCAACAAGCCTATGCCAACGGGTGACAACGTTTGCTTAAACTGTCTGGGGGAAACACATCAGGCAGGTAAGTGCAGGATTTGCAAAGGGTTTCGCCCAAGAACGAAGAAGGAGGGGACTTTAGACTGAAGCAGCTCCTCATGGAGGCAGCATTTGACCGCAACCAGCATCGGCGCGGCAGGACCCGGCACTGAGTTCATCGGTGTGTAATGCCCCAGAAGTGGTGGAGATGGTACCGTGGAAGGACTCTAGATAAGACCCACGGCACTTCCGTGGTCTGGTGCGGAAACAGTCGGAGATGACTTAGAACAGTCCCATTCCCTGGGTCAGAAGCAGCACTGTAAACAAGGGAGGAGTGGTTCCCTGACTTCGGGATCCAATCCTTTGGAACCGGCCAATGGAGCGCGTCCCAGGGAGGAGTCCTCAGTGCCGAAAACTCCGGCACCAGCACCATCGACTTCGGCCCCGCAAGGGGGCCATAGAGTCCGGTGCAATTGGACTCACCGTGTCAGGTGGTGGTGGAGGTACAACTGACTTCCACCCCCGACACATTTGAGGCTGTGAGAGACCTCATAGACATGACGCCACTGTGGTCCCCGGCTCTTTGCGCCAAGCCCCCACTGTCACAGCGTGCAGTACCGTCCCACAGAAAGCCTGCAATGCTCCGCCCCTCGGCGCCATCAGGGACAAGCTACTGATTGGAGTCCCGGCACCGCTCAGAGTCTTGGCACCAATCAGACTTGCAGCACCAATCAGACTCGCAACAACCTGGACTTAGTAGTGATGGTACCAGAGCACATAATCGAGTCCCTCCAATGGTGGTTTCATCCTAGGATGGTGTGCGAAGGAGTCCCCTTCAACAGCCCCCAGCCCTCCTTGTCCCTGGTAATAGATACTGGGTTGGGATGCGCATTTGGGAGAGCTACAAATGCAGAGCCTTTGTTCTCAGGATGAGCTCTCCCTTCATATCAACATCAAGGAGCTCAGTGCGGTACACCTAGCATGCCAAACTTTTTGGGCCTGGCTGCAAGGCCAGTGCGTGGCAGTGAGGACAGACGGATGGACAACACCACTGCCATGTTTTACATCAACAAGCAGGGTGGAACCCATTCCACCCCCTTGTATTGAGAAGCCCTCTGGCTCTGGGAGTTCTGCATAGCCCACTCCATTCATCTGGAAGCGTCCTATCTCCCAGGGGCCCAGAATGACCTGGCAGACCACCTCAGCAGATCATTCCACAATCATGAGTGGTCTATCTGTCTGGGTGTCATACACTCCACCTTCCAAAGGTGGGGGTTTCCCCAGGTCAAACCATTTGCCACCCGCAGCAACAGGAAGTGCCTGATGTTCTCTTCTTCCAGAATCACAGTCCAGGCTCGGTCATGGACGCATTTCTGCTACCCTGTGGAGTCCACCTGTGGTATGCCTTTTCCCCATTCCCTCTGGTGCACAAGGCTTTTCTCAAGGTCCGCAGGGACAGAGCAGAGGTAATCCTGGTGGCCCCAGCATGGCCTTGACAACACTGGTACACCATGCTCTTGGAACAGTCAGTGGACACCCCAATTGCGTTGCCACTCCACCCCGACCTGATCACTCAGGATCACGGTCGCCTGCTCCACCCAGACATCAAGTCTCTCCATCTCACGGCTTGGAAGCTTCATAGTTAAACCCCAGGGAACTTCTGTGCTCGGAATCTGTAAGGGAGGTCCTACTTGACAGGAGGAAACCATCCACCAGGGCCACTTATCTAGCTAAGTGGAAAAGGTTCACTTGCTGGTATGGCCAGCATCACACACCTCCAATACCACTCATCCTAGAGGACCTCCTACACCTAAAACAACAAGGCCTGGCAGCGTCGTCCATCAAGATACACCTCACTGCTATTTCGGCCTTCCACCCAGGAGTAAGTGGATGCTCCGTATTTGCCAACCCCATGGTGGGATGTTTTCTCAAGGGCTTGGAACGCCTTCATCCCCAAATTAGACAGCTAGTTCCCGTGTGGGACCTTAACTTGGTCCTCTACAAAGTAATGGGGTCCCTGTTTGAACCGCTAGTGATTTGCTCCCTCCTCTATCTATTGTAGCTTTTCTGGTCGCCATTACCTCAGCAAGAAGGGTGTCTGAGTTGGAGGCCCTCACCTCTGACCCACCTTACATGGTCTTCCAAAAGGATAAGGTGCCTCACCTGGCCTCTTTTCCTAAGGTTGTGTCATTTTTTCACATGAGTCACGACATATACCTGCTCATTTTCTTTCCTAAGCCTCATGCCAGTAACCTCAAGCAGAGGCTGCACTCTCTGGATGTTCGGCGGGCGCTAGCCTTCTACATCGAATGCACTAAGCCATTCAGAAAGTCGAATTAGCTATTCGTAGCGGCAGCTAACTGGATGAAAGGACTCCTGGTATCGTCGCAAAGAATATCTTCCTGGATCACATCCTGCATCCGTACGTGCTAAGAGTTAGCCAAAAATCCCAGCTCCGGCACTTACAGCACGCTCCACAAGGGCACAGGCCTCATCAGCAGCATTCCTGGCCCAAACCCCGATCTGAGAAATCTGCAAGGCAGCAACTTGGTCCTTGGTGCATATGTTTACCTCTCATTCCGCCATCATCCAGCATGCCAGAGATGATGCAACTTTCAGTAGAGTGGTGCTCCAATCAGCAATTCCATAACTCCGACCCCACCACCAAGGTAAGGCTTGGAAGTCACCTAATTGGAATCGATATGAGCAATCTCTCGAAGAAAAAGAACGGTTACTCACCTTCTCGTAACTGTTCTTCGAGATGTATTGCTCATGTCCATTTCAAACCTACCTGCCTTCCCCTCTGTCAGACTAGCCAGCAAGAACGAACTGAGGAGGTGCTGAGTCACCAGGGTCATATAGAGAGAGCTATGGAGGTACCGCTCAGCCAACCTGACAGGTGCTGCTAGGGGAAAAACTTTCTGATGACTGTGCATGCGGCACGCACATACCTAATTGGAATGGATATGAGAAACACATCTCGAAGAGCAACAGTTACAAGAAAGTGAGTAAATGTTCTTTTTCTACCTCCATTTTTTCCAGTCACTCTTTCTGCTGAAGGCAACCAACAAGCACTGTTTGGTGAGCAAGAAAAGGATATTTCTTCCTCCTAAATGGGCCCCTGCACCATTGTGATTGACATTGGTCTTTGCCCCAACAAGTGCGGTAATGTGCATGTATCACCTGGAACTCATCTGTTTTTTTTCCAGCAATTCTTGTCACATTGCTGCCTTGCTCCCTATTTTCTCCTTGCCTTTGATGATCGCTCCCTCCACCTGCTTCAGGATTTCAAAGCTCTTCATCCTTATATGCCCTGGAGAGCCTTCTCCCATCCCAGCTACCAGCTCCTCCTTACCTCCTCTAACAGTCTCCTCATACAAGCCCAAATGCCAGCTTCTCTCAGCACTGGGTCAGGCAACTTTCCCAGGAAATACCTATTCAACCCCTCCCCTGCCATCAGCTCCTCTTGATCCCCTTCAGTAGCTCCACTTATAGTTTCAGTCTTCCCTCTCCAGGGCAGGGAAAGCAACGGATGACAAGGAGTGGATTCCACTTTCCAGACTTGGGTTTTCTGGTTCATTAACACCTATCAGTCACTTCAGACACTCGCAGAAAAATTATCTAATCTTTCCCTGCTCCAGCTATAACACTGCTACTAAAATCTTTTGCCCCTCTTCTGTTATGAATGTGCCATCGCCAGGCAGATCCTCTGACTGACTGACCTTGGCCTCCAAGGCTCTGCTCAGTTCTGCTCCACCTACATCCTTACTGTCATTTCTTCCTATGCCTACCATGGTCTAAGCTCCTCCCAAGTCTCCCTCCTAGGCACCCTGGATTCTTCTCAGACTCATCATTGTGCCTTCTTCCTAGACACTTCCCTGTGCTCTAAATGACCACCCTCTCTCTAGTCACACTCCTTCATACACACTGCCTCCCACAGAGCCTTCCAAAGACAATCCACCAACACAAACACAATGTGTTCAGAGGGGAAAAAAAAACTACAATGTTTTGAGTTCAGGCCATCTTCTGGTTATCTGGTACATAGGCGCAACCCTGGAGCACCCACGGGGGAAAAATTGGTGCAGCCAAGCTCCCCGCCCCAGCTTACCTCACCTCCTCCCCTGAGCACACCGCATCCCAGCTTCTCCTCTCAGCACTTGCCGCCACAAATCAACTGTTTCACGGCATAACAAGCTGGGGGGGGGGAGGAGCGGGAATGCGGTGCGCTCAGGGGAGGAGGCGGCGAAGAGGCGGGGCCAGGGTGGGGATTTCTGGAAGGAGTCCAATGGGGCAGGAAAGGGGCAGAGTTGGGGTGGGGTCTTTGGGGAAGGGGTTGGAATGGGGACAGGGCAAGCGTGAAGCCAGAGCGGGGCGAGCACCCACCGGCGCCAGGAGAAGTTGGTGCCTATGATCTGGTATATTACATATACCACCAATGAATGAATTTTTTCAGTTAAATAATTTAGCTCTTTGTATTGACAGTCTAATTCAGGCTGAAAGATCCGTGGGTGGGAATGTCTTCTCCTCAACTGTGTTGATTATATAAAGCCTAGACTGAGACATTGCTATTAGCCCTAGTAAAGGAGATACAGAGCTGCATTGCTTCAAAAATGAAACCCTGAGAACCAATTGGGACTCAGAGTCACAATTTTTCCCCTGGTTTCCCTCCTTATTTCTGGGGAGAGGAAATACTTTGGTACAGCCCTTTACAGCAGAATCCCTTCTCTTGCATCCACCCAGCTCCACTGACTGGTATACTGGGGATAGATAAAGCCAGTGATTCTGTCCACTCCCTGAGCCCACCCCACCCACTGACTCTCCCCCTAATGCTCAGAGTGGTGATCTGGGCTGAGGGACAGGAGCTGGAGCACTCAGACCTATTGTCTGGAGCACCAAAGGACAAGTGACAATCTTGCCCTCAATGAATAAAATTTATTTGGAAAGGTGTTCAGCCTTTGCCCAACTGCACAACAAAAATGGCTTAATTGATAAACAAACCCTTTGTAGAGCATTTATCCTTTAAGCAGATTACATTATTTTAGTACCTCCTCTCCTCCCAACATAACAATAACGCAGCTCCCAACATTCATCTCAGAGAAGGGCTAAAGGACCTCACAAACTAGGTGAGGCCAAAAGACAAAGGGCCTGTCTACACTTGAAACACTACAGTGGCACAGCTGCAGGCTTCAGCATACACATTCATTACAATGATGAGAGGTGTTCTCTCATCATTTTAGGTAATCCACCTCCTCAAGAGGCAGTAGCTAGGTCAATGGAAGAATTCTTCTGTCAACCTAGTGCTGTCTACACTGTGGATTAGGTCGGTTTAACTATATCCCTCAGGGGTGTGGATTTTTTACATTCCTGACCGACACAGCTGGATTGACTTAATTTTTGAGTGTAGAAAGGATGTCCTAATTTCATGTGCAATCTCCTGACTGCCTTCAAAATCTCCTGATTTTTGATCCATGGGCAAACTCTTGTAGCTGCCATTCAGGCTCGTCTGATCAGAACTTTTTGTAACTTAAGGCAGGAGACAGCACAAATGAAGAGTCATCCTGCCTGCTTGTATAGACAACAAAGGCACTCAGCAAACCTCCCTCATCATCATCTGCTATCGGGGCCCCCATTGTGCTAGGCACTGCAAACGCATGTAGGAAGAGATAGCAAGATTTGGGGGCAGGGACTATGCATAAATAGATGAGACTGACAGAGTGGGAGGAAGAGCAGAGGCACAGAGAGGTGAAGTGACTTGCCTCATGTCATGCAGCAGAGTCGGGACCAAACCCCAGGGCTGAGTGCTTGGTGGATAAATCATGGAAAGGGGCCTCAGAATAAACTGCAGTAAATTGGGGCTGTTGGAGGTGGAATCAGAAAGCAAGGCCAAACAAACATCAGGAGAATAACAATCTGGGCCACCCCCATAATTGGTTCATTTCCTTGTTTGCTGGAGTGACTAAATGCACAGCCCGCCACTCTTGTGCCATCTAAGTTACAAAAGTAGCAGAAATACTCCATCTACCTCTATCCACCTTCACTTTACTGCATCACACTGATTAGCCCAGTACAGAGAAAGAAATCAGTGTTACACACAGAAGGAAGATGAACACAACAATCATTCTTTGCACCTCATATTCCATGAGATGGGAAATACATTTATAGATGACACATGGCACTGAATGAGCTCACTTGTCTGTCAGTATAATGTAGAGCTCAAATCAAACTCCTTGCTTTGAATTCACATTTGCTCAATGGATCATGAGATATAAACAATGATTATTTTCAATTGAACAAACCAGGCAGAATTTCAGTAAAGCACCCTGCTATGAAAATTGAAACAAGCCCCTTCAATTAGCAGCCTGTCAGTTATACCAGTTCTGCTGAGGCAACAAAATTATTCTCAAAATGGTTAATTTTTTTAATTACAGGCAATTGAATGGACTGTCTCTGGATCTGGGAAATGGATGCTCTTTGTGAAATGTTACACTAACAAAATCTGGAGGCAAATTCAGTACAATTGACTTTTCTGTGTTTAACATCTGTCTGGCCATCACCGTCGAGCAAATCTTGCCCTAAAAGCAAATCCAAGCAGAAAGTGGGTTGTGCTTTGGTGGGTTCTGTCAGGGTCTGAGACAAATGAATCCTCCTTTATTCAAATTGTGGGGCAGTAGTGGATGCAGCTGCATCACCGTACCCCCGGAGCCAGGGTAGTCACTGAGACACTAGTAGCTCTGTTACATAAGCTGAGAAAAATGGACACTTCTGATGTTCCACTGACCTTGTCCCTAAATTTCCCTTAGCCCAGCACCATCTTGAACTCATCCTGAGTGGGTGTAAAAGAAGCCACTGAAATTTGCAGTGAGTAAATGGTGCACATCTCCTGCAAGAGCTCCTGGCATTATGGCCCCTCTACTCAGCAGAACAGCCTCAGGATCGGGCCCTCCACACGCACAAATGGTAGGGGGAAATGGGACAGGATTTGCAGTCTGCTACTCCATATACAACCCACTTTCACACCTTCGCTAAATTGTTCCTCGCAGCCCCATCTCCATACCTCCTGGGGGAATTAGGAAATAATTTGCACCTACGTAAGCTGCTATTTTACTCTTATCCTATGTGCACTTGTTTACCTTGCAGCATTCTAGGGGAGCAAACACTAAACATGATGCAATCATGGCTGCTGCCGGAGACAAAAGGTTCTCTGTATGAGGATGTGCGATTAAGTGAGTAAGCCACACTGCAGTAGCACCAGTATGCTGTTATTTATGACATTAATATCAAGCATGACCAGCAGGGGACTGTTCCTCTGGAGAAAGTAAGGTAGGTAATTGCACTGTGAAACACAACAGAACATGGCTGGTTTGTTAAAAATGCTTCATATGAAATTTTCCTGAATGAGTTATTATCGCATGATTCCAAAAATTAAGTGGATTTCCTCAGCATTGACTTTGAAAACAAAGGCCCATTCCTGCAAGATGCTGAGTGCCCTCAACTCCAACAGAGGCTGGAAAGTGACAGTCACTCAGCAGACAGAATCTGCAGGCTGCTAAAGAAAAAAATAGAACACAGTATAGGGAAAGGTTTCAGAGTAGCAGCCATGTTAGTCTGTATTTGCAAAAAGAAAAGGAGTACTTGTGGCACCCCCTCCCCATGGCTTCAGCTGGAGCCGGAGCCACTGCTGTGTGCCCCCACCCCACGGCTTTGGCTGGAACTATTCCCCCACACACACTCCCCGTGGCTGTGGCGGGGACTGGAGCCGTGGCTGCGGCGGGGACTGGAGCCATGGCTGTCAGTTCCCCATTGGACTCCAATTGTCATTCCTTCCCCCCGAAGCCCTCTCTCCCCCATTATTTTTAGTAAAAGTCACAGACAGGGCACAGCTCCCATGAATTTGTGTTTACTGCCTGTCCCCTGACTTTTACTAAAAATAACTGAGACAAAAATCTAATTGTAGTTAAAAGCCAGTCCCACTGTATTTCCATAATTTGTGACTGAATACCATGATGTTGAGCACGTATTTTACTGCCTGCTTGATCAAAAATGCCGACTGAAAGGCTGGCTAGGGAGAACTACATTCCGTGTCACAGTAGCTGTGTGAAGGGATCACATGCCCCTCCTTGCTTGACATGATGAAGTAAGAAGTGTCTCATGCTCTTGCACAGCAGTGACGACAACTGAACAGCTAGTGCCAAGAGAACTTCACACTGTACGGAGCCAAGTGCTAACTAGCTGACCTAAGAGAGTGCTGACAGGCATGAGCTCCCAGACTTCCTCCATCATGTATGGAAACGAAACACACTCAAAGAACAGGCGTACTTGTGGCACCTTAGAGACTAACAAATTTATCTGAGCATACGCTTTCGTGAGCTACAGTTCACTTCATCGGATGCATTCAGTGGAAAATACAGTGGGGAGATTTATATACACAGAGAACATGAAACAATGAGTGTTACCATACACACTGTAAACAGAGTGATCACTTAAGGTGAGCTATTACCAACAGGAGAGCGGGGGGGGGGGGGGGAGGAAGAAAACCTTTTGTAGTGATAATCAAGGTGGGCCATTTCCAGCAGTTGACAAGAACATCTGAGGAACAGTGGGAGGTGGAGGGGGGGGATACACACGGGGAAATAGTTTTACTTTGTGTAATGACCCATCCACTCCCAGTCTCTATTCAACCCTAAGTTAATTGTATTCAGTTTCCAAATTAATTCCAATTCAGCAGTCTCTCATTGGAGTCTGTTTTTGAAGTTTTTTTGTTGAAGGATAGCCACTCTTAGGTCTGTAATCGAGTGAACAGAGAGATTGAAGTGTTCTCTGACTGGTTTTTGAATGTTATAATTCTTGATGTCTGATTTGTGTCCATTTATTCTTTTATATAGAGACTGTCCAGTTTGACCAATGTACATGGCAGAGGGGCATTGCTGGCACATGATGGCATATATCACATTGGTAGATGCGCAGGTGAACGAGCCTCTGATAGTGTGGCTAATGTGATTAGGCCCTATGATGGTGTCCCCTGAATAGATATGTGGACACAGTTGGCAACGGGCTTTGTTGCAAGGATAGGTTCCTGGGTTAGTGGTTCTGTTGTGTGGTGTGAGTATTTGCTTCAGGTTGGGGGGCTGTCTTTAAGCAAGGTCTGGCCTGTCTCCCAAGATCTGTGAGAGAGATGGGTCGTCCTTCAGGATAGGTTGTAGATCCCTAATGATGCGTTGGAGAGGTTTTAGTTGGGGGCTGAAGGTGATGGCTAGTGGCGTTCTGTTCTTTTCTTTGTTGGGCTGTCCTGTAGTAGGTGACTTCTGGGTACTCTTCTGGTTCTGTCAATCCGTTTCTTCACTTCAGCAGGTGGGTACTGTAGTTGTAAGAATGCATGATAGAGATCTTGTAGGTGTTTGTTTCTGTCTGAGGGGTTGGAGCAAATGCGGTTGTATTGTAGAGCGTGGCTGTAGACAATGGATCGTGTGGTGTGGTCTGGATGAAAGCTAGAGGCATGTAGGTAGGAATAGCAGTCAGTAGGTTTCCAGTATAGGGTGGTGTTTATGTGACCATTGCTTATTAGCACCGTAGTGTCCAGGAAGTCGATCTCTTGTATGGACTGGTCCAGGCTGAGGTTGATGGTGGGATGGAAATTGTTGAAATCATGGTGGAATTCTTCAAGGGCTTCTTTTCCATGGGTCCAGATGATGAAGATGTCATCAATGTAGCGCAGGTAGAGTAGGGGCAGTAGGGGACGAGAGCTGAGGAAGCGTTGTTCTAAGTCAGCCATAAAAATGTTGGCATACTGTAGGGCCATGCGGGTACCCATAGCAGTGCTGCTGATTTGAAGGTATACATTGTCCCCAAATGTGAAATAGTTATGGATGAGGACAAAGTCACAAAGTTCAGCCACCAGGTTTGCCGTGACATTATCAGGGATACTGTTCCAGACGGTTTGTAGTCCATCTTTGTGTGGAACATAAATCATGGAAGTCTGAGTCGGAAAAGTCCCATCAGATCGTTGCACTGCCACTGCAGGATCTAGTCCCTAAATACGCTTATGGGCTAACTAACATGTTACTGCCTGACCATGGAAGATATCTGGTGATCCAGTATCACCATACATGACCTAGAACTGCACATCGTTATCTGTGACAAGTTCACACAGAGATCTTTGTAGCTCACTTGGCTTCCTAAGTTCCTTCCTTCCTCTTCCTCTTGCTGGTCTCTCTTCCAACTTTCCACAATTACTCAAACTGCAGTTCTATTACTGCTACTAATCCAACAACTGCCCACTGCCAATGTCCCTCCTCCATTCCAGCCACAATGGACTTCCCTTCTGCCTCCCTCTACTACCTTTGCTTCCTTTCTTCCTCCTCCTTTCTTCTCTCCACCAGAGAAATTTTGCCGAAGGGGCTGCTGGATTTATTCCAGTCAATAGCATTGCCAGGCCAATAATGTGCATGACGGGATGGTGGCTTATACCCTGAAGCATTTAATTTCAATCCCATAGCACATATAGTATTCATTTAGCGTTGTCATTAACTACCTCATTCTCTGAATTGCAACCAATTGAATTGGCCTCATTAGCACTGACCCCCCACTTAATAAGGCAACTCCCATCTTTTCATGTGCTGTAATATACATACTGCCTACTGTATTTTTCACTCCATGCATCTGATGAAGTGGGTTTTAGCCCACGAAAGCTTATGCCCCAATAAATTTGTTAGACTCTAAGGTGCCACAAGGACTCCTCGTTGTTTTAATCACAGAAGATTGTACCATACGTGTGAACTCTAGTAAATCAGATTTATAGTTAACTGGTTCATCCCCTGTATTGCACCAAAGGAAGGAAGTGGAGTTAATTGCAAATAAAATAGATAATACCTGGATGCTGACTAAATTACTGAAATACACACCTGAAAAAGTTTAGAAAAAGTCAAAGTTACATTGCGCTGGACCATCATAACAATGAAAATAAGCAATAAAAGAGCGCTGCAAGGTGTTACTTAGGAATCTAAGGTTTGCCACAGGCAAAAATGCCTATTACTGTACATTATATTATTTGAGAAAGGTATGTGATTGAAGATTGTGTTCTCATGTAAATGCACAATTATTAATTATTATTATTATTATTAGGGCTGTCAAGCGATTTAAAAAATTAATTGTGATTAATCATGCTATTAAATAATAGAATACCATTTCTTTTAAATATTTTTGGATATTTACTATATTTTCAAATATATTCATTTCAATTACTACACAGAACACAAAGTGTACAGTGCTCACTTTGTTTATTTTTGATTACAAATATTTGCACTGTAAAAAACAAAAAATTATTTTTCAATTCACCTCATAGAACAAGTACTGTAGTGCAATCTCTTTCTTATGAAAGTTGAACTTACAAATGTAGAATTATGTACAAAAAAACTGCATTCAAAAATAAAACTATGTAAAACTTTAGAGCCTACAAGTCCACTCAGTCCTACTTCTTGGTCAGCCAATCACTCAGGCCTTGGCTACACTTGCGAGTTACAGTACAATAAAGGAGCCCCAGACGCACTAGCTCACTACCTGTTCACATTGGCAAGGCACGCAGAGCGTTCTGACTCCGCGGCTACAGCGCTGCTGGTACTCCACCTCGGCGAGTGGAATAACGTTTGTTGCACCCCTGCTGGAGCACCGCGGCGCCAGTGTGGACTCCCTGGTCCTATAGTGCACTCTGATCAGCCTCCAGAAGTGTCCCACAATGGCTGTGCTAGCCACTCTGGTCATCACTTTGAACTCTACTGTCCTGCCCTCAGGTGACCAACCATCAGACCCGCCATTTAAATTCTCTGGGAATTTTAAAAAATCCCTTTCTGTTTGCTAAGCCAGGCGTGGAGTGCTATTAGCAAATCTTTCCAGGTGATCATGCCTCCACGCACCATGAGAGCCCCATTATGGAGCAATGGCGAGTTGCTGGACCTCATCAGTGTTTGGGAGGAGGAAGCTGTCCAGTCCTAGCTGCGCTCCAGCCGTAGGAATTACAATACCTTCGGGCAGATATCAAGGGACATGATGGAAAGGGGCCATGACCGGGACGCACTGCAGTGCAGGATTAAAGTGAAGGAGCTGCAGAATGCCTACCACAAAGCCCGCGAGGCAAACTGCCACTCCAGTGCTGCCCCAGCAACCTGACGTTTCTACAAAGAGCTGAATGCGATACTTGGGGGTGACCCCACCTCCACTCCGGGGACCACCATGGACACTTCAGAGCCCAGTGCAACAAGACAGGAGGAGGAGGAAGAGGAGCAAAGCGGGAGCGAGGGTGCTGCGGTGGAGGAAGACATCCCTGGATGCATGCAGCCAGGAGCTGTTCTCAAGCCAGGAGGAAGGTAGCCAGTCGTGGCGGCTGGTGCTTGGGGAAAGACGAACACCAGGGGAGGTTCCTGGTAAGCGGCTTTTATTTTGGGAAGGAAGTTATTTGGTGCGGGCTCTTGGGGTGAGGAGGGTTAGGGCTGCATGCATGCCTAGATGCGGAATAGGGCGTTGATGTGCTCTCTCACATCGCGGTAATCGGCCTCAGTGATCACTTAAAAGATCTCATCCAGAACTTGGGCAATGCGCTTGCGCAAGTTTCTCGCGAGAGCCACTGTGGTCCTTGCCCCAGTCAGGCTAACCTGTCCGCGCCACTGTACTGTGAGGGGCGGGGGAACCATGGCTGCACACAGGCAAGCTGCATATGGGCAAGGGTGGAAGCCGCATAGCAGCAGAAGACCCTCCCTTGCTTCCCAGGTCACTCTCAGCAGCGAGATATCTTCCAGGACGAACTCCTGTTGAAAATGTGGAGACAGTTTTCAGTATAGGGGCCCCCTGCCGCTGTTGGCTCTCCCCAAGGCACAGAAACCCAGAGGACAGTACAGCTGTGAAATAGTCAGTTAATCATGCTTGACCCTGTGCTTACTCACCATTTTGGGGCTCCCGTGGGTTACGTGCGCTAGCTTTGGGACGGGTAAATTATGCTATTGTGTAGACTGTGCTTGCCCTTAAGTAAGGGGGAATCATTGCTCTTTCTGGTGTCAACAATGCTGCCTCTGTTAAGTATTGCATTTTGCCTTTACAGATGCAACCTTGAGATCTCAGCCATCCGTGTTATCACCGGCTGAAAAACTCCGAAGAATCAGAAAGAGGCCAAGTAGAAGCAAGAAAGACAGGTTGCATGAAGTAATGCAGCATTCAAGTAATGAAAATCAAAATGTGCAGGAGTGACGGAAGAGTGAAAGGAGGGTCCACCAGCAGAACGTGGATCGCCGGCACCGAAGCACAGAGCAGCTGCTAAGCATCATGGAGCACCAAGTGCACTCGATAGAGGCGCTCGTAGCAATGCAGGCAGAGCACTTCTGCGCCCGCCCCCCACCCCTGCAGCCCTTGTCCCAAAACTCTTTCCCTTGTGCCCCCATGTCACTTCCAACCCACTTTCCCCAACATCCGGGTTCTTACCACCACCAGCTGCCTCCAACACCTGTAGCTTCACCACTCAGCCCTGAAAACTACAACCCTTACCCACTGCACTCAACCCTCATCACCATGCAGTATAGCCATCCTGAAGTGCAGCACTCATTGCACAGCACTCCAGACAGGACATACGCAAATCTGTGATTGTACCGTTCCCCACCCCCTTGCCCTTTCTGTCTCCCAAGCAGTTGTGTCTCTTTTCAATAAATGAATTTTCTTTTCAATAAATGGATTTTTTGGCTTTGAAAACATTCTTTATTATCGCATAAAGTAAAAGATACCTTAGCCCAGGAAAGAAACAGGCACTGCACGTCAGCATAGCAAACACAGATTCCTACTAACATTGGAACCACTGCACTTCACTCCCGTGCAGGGCACCAGACATTACTGGTAGCTTTCAGCCTCAAATTGCTCCCTCAAGGCATCCCTAATCCTTGCAGCCCCGCGCTGGGCCCCGCTAATAGCCCTGCTCTCTGGCTGTTCAAATTCAGTCTCCAGGTGTTGAACCTCCGAGTTCCATGCCTGAGTGAATCTTTCACCCTTCCCTTCACAAATGATATGGAGGGTACAGCACGCAGATATAACTGTGGGGATGCTGTCATCGGCCAGGTTCAGCTTCCCATACAGAGAGCGCCAGCAGCCCTTTTAGTGGCCAAAAGCACATTCCACAGTCATTTTGCACCGGCTCAGCCTGTTGTTGAACTTCTCCTTGCTGCTGCCAAGGCTCCCTGTGTAGGGTTTCATGAGCCACAGCATTAAAGGGTAAGCGGGGTCTCCAAGGTATTCACAATGGGCATTTATACTTCCCCTACGGTGATCTTCTGGTCTGGGAAAAAAAGACCCTGCTTGCAGCTTCCTGAACAGGCCAGTGTTCTGAAAGATGTATGCGTCATGCACCTTTCTGGGCCAGCCTGTATTAATGTCAATGAAATGCCCATGGTGATCCACAAGTACCTGGAGAACCATTGAGAAATACCCCTTCCGATTAACATACTTGGAGGCTAGGTGGGCTCAGGCAGAATTGGAATATGCGTGCCATCTATCGCCCCTCCGCAGCTAGGGAACTCCATTTGTACAAACCCAGCCACAATGTCATGCACATTACCCAGAGTCACAGTTCTTCTGAGCAGGATGCGATTAATGGCCCCGCAAATTTGTATCAACACGATGCCAATGGTCAAGTTCCCCATTCCAAACTGGTTAGCGACCAATCGGTAGCTGTCTGGAGTTGCCAGCTTCCAGATTGCAATAGCCACCCGCTTCTCCACTGTCAGGGCAGCCCTCAATCTCGTGTCCTTGTGCCGCAGCATGGGGGTGAGCTCCTCGCACAGTACCATGAAAGTGGCTTTTCTCATCCGAAAGTTCTGCAGCCACTGCTCATCATCCCAGACTTGCATGACAATGTGATCCCACCACTCAGTGCTTGTTTCCTGTGCCCAAAAGCGGCATTCCACAGTGGTGACCATGTCCGTGAAAGCCACAAGCAAACTCGTGTCATAGGCGTTACTCTAATCGATATCATCGTCGGAGCCCTCACTGTCACTTCGGATCATAAGGAATAACTCGACTGCTAAATGTGACGTGCTGGCGAGACTCGTCAGCATACTCCTCAACAGTTCAGACTCCATTCCCGCAGACCAAAAGGGAAGACCGAGCGCGCAGTACAAAAAACGTTAAAAGATGGAGCCAAATGTGGACGGAAGCAAAGGAAATGCTGGGATGCGAACCGATGCATCATGGGATGTTGGGATAGGACCTAGAATGCCCCGCACTCACCACCCCCTTCTCACAAGCCACAACGCCAGAATGGGAAGAGGTGCTCTGTGGGATAGCTGCCCCAATGCACCACTCCGAATGCTGCTGCAAGTGCTGCAAATGTGGCCACACCAGTGCGCTTGCAGCTGTCTGTGTGGACAGACTGCAGCCCTTTCCCTACTGCGCGCTACGAAGGTGGGTTTAACTCACAGCGCTCTACATCTCCAAGTGTAGCCATGCCCTCAGACAAACACGGTTGGTTACAATTTGCAGAAGATAATGCTGCCTACTTCTTGTCTACAATGTCAACTGAAAGTGAGAACAGGCATTCGCTTGGCACTGTTATAGCTGGCATTGCAAGATATTTACATGCCAGATGCACAAAAGATTCATATGTCCCTTCACATTTAGGTTGGCCTAGATATATTGCTCATCGCTGTGAAAAATGTGAAGTCTTGTGTGACACAGTTAGACCAACGTAAACCCCCTTTACCCCCCGCTGTAGATGCAGCTATATCAATGGAAGAATTCTTCCATCGACCTAGCCACCACCTCTCGAGGAGGTAGATTTACTACAGGGATGGAAAAACCTATTCCATCTACCTACATACACTACAGCTGTGCCACTGTAGCGCTTGTAGTATAGACATACCCTTGGTATAAGACAAAAAACAATTGATGTACACATGTTCTTGTCAACTGCTGGAAATGGCCCACCTTGATTATCACTACAAAAGGTCCATCCCCCCCTCCCCCGCTCTCCTGCTGGTAATAGTTCACCTTACCTGATCACTCTCCTTACAGTGTGTATGGTAACACCCATTGTTTCATGTTCTCTGTGTATATAAACCTCCCCCCAGTATTTTCCACTGCATGCATCCGATGAAGTGAGCTGTAGCTCACGAAAGCTTATGCTCAGATAAACTTGTTAGTCTCTAAGGTGCCACAGGTACTCCTGTTCTTTTTACAGAGAGTTAAGCTACACATGGAAGCTTAGCTTTCACGTTTCCTTACTTCTGAGTCCTCAACTGTGAAATGTTATTGTTCTTTTCAATGTAGTATTTTTGATTAAATGTATATTTTATAATAGTCTCTCTGATATACACTAAATCTTGGCTTTGTTTCTCCTATTTTGAGAATTACATCCATAGTAGCAACAGCCTCTGAATACTCTCAGATTACTCAACTCACAAATGATTGAGAGTTTAAAAAAAAAAAAAAAAAAAGAAAAAACCACATGTATAGGGTGTTTATTTTCCCATATGTTCATTACAGACCGTCACACCTAGTCTGCAGAACGTTAAAGGACTGGTGTACATTTCTCCAGATGAAGGAATGGTTGCACATTGTGATATATTTTCAAAAATACCACATTATATGACAAATCTACGAACTACTCTTTCTAACTCATCCTAATTTCTCTTTTCACTGTGACTTTCCAACCTTAATATCAAGTCTATCCCTAAGATATCTTTGTTTAGGCCAGTGTCCCAAAGTGTGGGGCGCATAAAAGTCCTGCATGATGGGCACAGAGGTATGAACAGATTTCTCAAATGATCTCCAGAGTCCTATTCTCAGGGTCTATCCATTGACTTCAGTGGGCTTTGGATCAGACATTGATGTCTCAGCTTTCATGGTTTAAAAAAAGGGAGTAGCTCAGAGGTGGGCAAACTATGGCCCACGGGACACATCCGGCACACGGGACCATCCTGCCTGGCCCTTGAGCTCCCAGCCGGGGAGGTTAGCCCCTGGCCCCTCCCCTGCTGTCCTCCCCTCCCTCACAGCCTCAGTTCGCCGCGTTGCCAGTGCTCTGGGTGGCGGGGCTGTAAGCTCCTGCCAGGCAGTGCGGCTGCGAGAGCCGCCGGCCTGCCCCGGCACTCTACACTGTGCAGTGGCGTGACTGGCTCCAGTCAGGCGGCGCAGCTACCAGTCCTGGTGCTCTGAGCAGCATGGTAAGGGGGCTGAGAGCGGGGTGGTTGGATAAGGGGCAGAGGGTCCTGGGGGGCAGTCAGGGGACAGGGAGCAAGGGCAGTTGGATAGGCGTGGGAGTCCCGTGGGGCCTGTCAGGGGTCAGGATGTGGACAGGGGTCAGGGCATTCTGGGGTCTGGGAGTATGGGGGGTTGGATAGGGGAGCCTGGGGGGAGGGGGTAATTAGGGGCAGGGGGTCCCGGGAGAGGGTGGTCAGGGAACAAGGAGCAGGAGGGGTTGGATGGGTCAGGGGTTCTGGGGGGGCAGTCAGGGGGTGGAAAGTGTGGGGGGGGCAGGGGTCAGGCTGTTTGGGGAGGCACAGCCTTCCTACCCGGCCCTCCACACAGTTTCAGAACCCGGATGCGGCCCTCAGGCCAAAAAGTTTGCATAACCCTGGAGTAGCTAGTTGTTATGTTTGGAAAGAAAAAAAAATCCTTTAAAAATGTGAAGCAAGTGTATTCCAAGCAGGCACACCTGTCTAAAGTTTGGAGAGAGCCTGAAACATGGCTCTGAGGTATGAACTATCCCATTCATTTTAACAGCCACTACCTCAGACGCCAATGATATTACTTTAAAATGTCACCTTTATTAGCTATTTCTATTGCTCCTCAAGCATGTAAAAAAGAGAGATGATGGGATTTATTTTCCAAGTTCAGCATTCCTAAATTTGGGAAATACTAGTTTATGCAATTGTACCAGTACGTATAAATGTCACTGGGTTCTTAACAAGTTTAGTGACCCTGTTCTTTGTACCTTATATAAACGCAATTATTGTGTTGGGCAGTTCAACAAAGTACATGAAGCCAGAAATCATATAGATTTTGTCAAACTGGAGAGAACCCATCTTTTTTATGTTTCACTTTTTATCCTCTTCCGAAACAGCACTGACAACAAACAACATGTGATGGCAAACAAATGCACTTCTGGCAATGTGCTCCTTCTCCTAACAACTGCCACTACGTCCCTTTGTTCAGACCAAGAGATTGGGAACTGGCTAGCTTCTTAACCCCTGGGATGGTGTTTGAAGCTTGCCTGGAGTCATGATTGGGGTTGCCTTTTGTGTAGAACAGTGTATTTCAGATACCCTCACAGACTGTCTGTACTTTGAGATTTTCAGATGGTTATTATGCTAATATATGCCTAAAACACATTTCATTCAGGGCTCAAAAATCCTATTAGGACAGTGGGGAACACAGATAGGCACCCACCTATAATATAAAGTACCCATCTCAGAAAGTACTGTACCTGCCCAATGGTAACTAACTACAGTAAAAAGAATATCAAGCCCCAAATCTGATGAATTCCTAAGGGATAACCATATAAGAAAGCAAATATTTTACAGGATTGCACATGCACCACTATATAGTATTTGTCAAGCAGAATTGTGGATACATATCAAATATGAATCAAGGCCATTTTCCCAACATCTGTCACCTTAATCTGAGCATATAATACTGTGTCTATGATGGTTTTGTTTATGAAATGGCAAAGGTGAACGTTATTTCAAAGCAAAGTCTTATCTTGACTGCCTGCCTAAAACAATTAGTCAGCCCCTCAGAAAAGGACCATCCAAGAAAAAACAACAACACAGAGGTCCTCCCACCACTGCCATAGTTCGTAACCATACTAAACTATGATCAGGACTTGATCCAGCTGTGATTGAAGGCAATGGAAAAACTCCCATTGCCACCAAGGGGGTGCTGTGTTGGCCTCTCAGTTACTGTACTCATTTTCTGCAATTTGTTCTGACATGTCCAGGGGATTTTAACTTGGGCAGTGTCAGATTAGCATCCACTTGGTTTCTAGGGCTCTCTTTTTCAGCCTTATCCAAATTAGTTCTCAGTTTACTTTTACTCAGCGTTCAAACATATAGGTGGGTCCTATGACAAGATAGGGTTTTTCCCCTTGCCAAACATCAAGCATGACTAAACCATTTTGCTGACTAATTATTTTATCAGACAGAAAATCTGCCAGTCTCTGCCTCAGGCTTCAGCTCCCGGAAATATGTGATTACATCAGAATTTTACCTTTTGCTGTAGTGTCTGATCCAAAGCCCATGGTTGCAAAGAAAAGTTGTTGTTTTTTTTAAGTTACTCAAATATAACCAATGCAATGATAAGGAGTCTGGTGACACTTTAAAGACTAACAGATTTATTTGGGCATAAGCTTTCATGGGTAAAAAACCCACTTCTTCAGATGCATCAATGCAATGATGGCTGCCTGAGTCTGCAAAAAGACAAACAATAGCTCTGAGAGGTCTGAATTGCCCCATTCCTCTCAATGGGGTGTTAACTCCCAAACTTCCTGCTCTGAGGGGCTCTGCCAACACCATCCCAACAGAGGAACTTTGGGGTATGTCTTCATTGCAGGGTTAGCCTGGGCAATGAGCCTCCAGCTGTGAGCTCATTAGGTTAGTCTAGCCTGGGTGTGACAAATGCTGTTATTCTACCCTCACTGTTTCTGCACTCATGGTTGCCTGGGGCAAGTCCCATGGCTCTTTGTGTTGAGACACTCTAAGACTCTTTCCCAATCAACCTCAGGGAATTTGTGGCAAGCCATCGGATGATTATCAGCACTAAAGTGATTTAAAACTATATCTTCGCTGCAAAGTGGACAAATTCAAGACCAAATGAAAGCAGAACCTATACACCCAGCCAGGTCAGCTAGCCCTAGCTTAAAGCAAATCCAAACCCAGCAAAAGGTTTGTGAATGTAGACAGTGGGAGGATTGGGTTGAAACTCAGGTAAGAACTCAAATTAACTCTGTAGTGAAGACATATCCTTTGAGTCAGCGGACTCAGTCCACCCAACCAAGCAGATAACTCTTGGCTAATAGGGCATGTACTGAGGGTCTCCTTCCACCCCAGCTGCTGTTCCTCCCTTTTTCACTCCTGCCACATAGCCCTGCAGATGTCCATTCATAAGTAAGAGACATCACCCAAACCGAACACCTGCAAATCATGAGTATCTAAATCAACACAAGTGTTTGGACTGCAAAATGTTCTGATGGGATGATTGTGAGCCTTCCCAAAGAGGTTACTACAAGTCACATACTCCATACTGACTTGTGTAGTACTCCAAGCATTCAAAAACCAAAGATCAGGGCCCCCACAATAATGAGGTTAGTTTAAAATCATAATAAGTTTTCTGTTAATAATGAATACATTTTGCCTTCTGATTTTTGAGTCTTTATGATGCACTTCACATTTTCAAGCTTTCATCTGCAACTGAAAACAGACTCTTCTGCAGTGTCTTGATTCCAGCAGCTGCAGCTTTTAGCAAGACACCACTCATCACAAGGGCTGGCAACACTGATACTGCTGCCTCATGTCATTGTGCCAGCTTCATTTCATTTGACTTGACTCTGCCCACTACGAGGAATCTGTTACAAAAATTAACCAGGCACCTGCTGGGCACAGGAAGGGAAGAGATTATGAAATAATCAAGACTCTTGCTTTTGTAAGAAGTCTTCCGACTTCACTGACGTGTGATCATTTTGACAGAACCACACCCACGGCCAAGCCTTGTTGCTTTAAATAGCCACTACAGGGTCAACCTGTGTCAGAGAGGGATGTGCACATATCATACAGTATGTGTAATTAAAGGCTGGTTTTCCCCCCTCTATACTTTTAACCAAAGTAGGAAAAATTTTTGTTCTAAGAGCCAAAGAGGCAGGCCGGAGCATGCATGAAACTAAGTTACGTGTCTCATAATAGCAAAGAGCTGGCCTAAGCATGTTTCGTTTGGACTGTGAAACCATGTTCCACACCCTCAAAGCACGACCAGCTCATGTCTACTGAAATCATACCTCTATGCACAGGGATAAAGCAATGCTAACTAACTCATTATAGCTAGTGTGCTGCTCACAGCTACTTGCAGTTGCCCAAGAATTTTTATTAGAGCTTCTTTTTCAGGTTTCACACACACACACACACACACACACACACACGCCCCCGCCCCCCAAAAAAGCTACTGAGCTAAAATTTTCCAGTCCTTGTTCTGCTCAAAGATGATTTCTCTCTCTCTCTCTCTCTCTCTCTCTCTCTCTCTCACACACACACACACACACACACACACTCTGTTTTTGTTTCTAATTTGAGCAAAAGCAGTTCAGCAGTCTTGCAGAATGATGGAAATAGGGGGGAAAACACCCATTCCCCAGTATAAAAGCACTGTCTCACAGATCTTGTTTTGAACAGATCTAACAATGGAGGATAGAAAACAGAAATTCAACCCCTGTGGAAGAAGAGAGCTCTTGGTTTTGATGTGGCTGAGTTATGAGCCTATGTGCATATGTGCATAGTTGTAAGACTAACAATGGTATTCTTAACAACCATCAATCAGCCAGAGTAAAAGATGAAGGAAGGCTACACAGTGTACACATGCATAATTACCCTCGTTGTATACTACACTATTAAAACACATTGTAGTCAAGGGTTGGCACACTGAATGAGCCAGTGAACCACAGAAGGCCTACTTCGTTCAGAATGATCTTCCAGGATGCACGATGTTGCAGTGCGATATAAAAGTATTCGTAGCATGTGGTAAGGACAGTTGCATTACTCACAAGTGGTGTAGCAGTGAACGAATTATGTAGGCCATCCCAAATGAGTGCTAATAAATCTTCATACCCCACAATCATGTATTCCTCGACATGCCATGGTAACCTCTTACTTAACATGAAAGCTCTTTGGGGCAGGGACTATCTCCTTCTACAGTACCTGGTATAAAGGGCTAAGACCCCTAGAGCTAGGCATTACCACAGTACAAATAATAATCTGAATTATGAAAAATAATTTTATCATGAATTTTTTCCCCCATCTCTTTGCCTATAAAACCAGGTATTTCACTTACAAGAAGCCCAATTATATCAGGCTTAGAGAGAACCATTGAAACCCATAGAATGACTTAATATAGCTTTTCTGTAGCTTACAATGTCACAACTTCCACCCTGTCCATCTAGAAATAATGCTGTGCATCCTATTGGAAAGCCATGAACCTCATCTCTCCAATCTCTACCCCTGCTGGATTGCAAGCTATCAAACTTTAAACATATCATTGGTTCAGGACTGTATATTGCTCATCGTGGAGCAGATTTCTCTAGCAAGTTACTTGAAAAAACAAAAACAACAAAGGCAGCTGTTTGAAGCTGCTCAGGGGCTCAGAATGTTAGACACCCCAAGAGATGGATTCGCAGTCAAAGGGTAAGTGAAATGGTCAAACGTGTGTGATAAATTGCAGAACCATGTTTATTCCATGGATGTCACCATCTTGTGTGTATGCACACTTGCCAACATGTACAAACAGACATAAGTTGCGCTGGCTGGTAAAAATACTGACAGCTCTTTATATTTGATAGGTTAGCTCATTACTCCCATGTGACTAGCAAATTGATGATTACTTACATCAACAATTTGAACTGCGAATCTTGGTCTCCTGTGAAGCAGAGAAGACAAATAAAAGAGGGGTAAATCCTTATCGTATCCCCTTAGTGCCAGTACTTTCTCAAAAGAGCATATACAGAGTTGTTACCCTTCTATAGTGAAATGCATTATAGTGTGGCTGTTTAAATTGCTTTAAAACCCTATCAAATGCATTTTTAATGTTGAATAAAATTGTTCAAGTAGAGAGAATTCATGGTTGTGAATCTACTGTTTATTTAAAAAAAAAAAATTATGAGGAAGTTTCCGAAGCACCCTTTAGACCAGTGGTGGGGAAACTTTTTTCTATCAGAGGCCACTGACCCACAGAAAAAATCAGCTGTGGGCCACACACAGTCCCACGCGGGGGCACGGAGGCTCAGGGCTTCCTCTAGGTTCCAAAGGCCAGAAATGAGGAGTTCAGGGTGCGTGGGAGGCTCCGGGCTGGGTCACAGGGTTGGGGTGTGGGAGGGGGTGAGGGCTCCAGCTGGGATTGAGGGCTCCGGGGTGGGGCTGGGGATGAGGGGTTGGCATGTGGGGTCTGGGAGGGAGTGGGAGTGCGGGAGGGGGTTCTGACTTGGAATAGGGGGCTCGGGGCTCTGGCCGGGCAGCGCTTACCTCAGACAGCTCCTGGTCAGCAGCGCAGTGGGGCTAAGGCAGGCTCCCTGCCTGCCCTGGCTCCATGCTGCTCCTGGAAGCATCCAGCATGCCCGGTCTCTAGGCAGAGGGACCTGGGGGCTCTGCGCGGTGTCCGCTCCCACTGGCCATGGTTCCCGGCCAGTGGGACCTGTGGAGCCGGCGTTGGGGGCAGGGGCAGAGCACGGAGCTTCCCCAACAGCCCCTGCTCCTAGGGGCCACAGAGAAATGCCGGTCGCTTCCAGGAGCTGCGTGGAGCCGACCGGACTTTCAGCGGACTGGCAACCTTAGCTTCCCCCCGCAGCCGGGCAAGCCGGCACTTGCAGCTCCAGCCCCAAGGGGGAGCGCCGAGGCTTGGGGCTTTCAACCCATGGTGCAGAGACTTGGCGCAGGCCAGATGAAATTAAGCAGCAGGCCAGATCCGGCCCGCAGGACGGAGGTTTCCCACCCCTGCTTTAGACCAGCACTCATCATAGACAGTACTTCAGATGGCCCAGGTTGAAAGCTGGCAGTGGATGGGTCACTGCTCTTATTGGTCTATGGCAGTGGTCCCCACATTTTTTAAGTCACGCCCCCCCCTTTACCCATAATGTAGTCTTCCCGCTCCCCAACGGGAGACATGGGCAGGAGCAGGGCCAGAAGCAAGGCAGCAGTTGGGGCCAGGTACGAAGACTGGAGCCAGAGCCACGGCTAGGGCCGCGAGCTGAGGCTGCAGGCGGGGCTGGGGACAGAGCGGCGCTCCCTCCACACCAACCTCAGGGACTGGTGTCTCCCTAGGGAGGCACACTCCACAATATTGGGACCAATGGTCTATGGTTTGGCACATCTTTAAGTAAGAGACCACAGATCAACTCCAAACTGCATTGCTGGTAAATACAGGAACTGTGAGAAATTAACAAAAATGACCCAGGAAAGATGGTACGTTAAAGCAGTTACCCTTAAAAGAAGAGAATGTGGAGTAGGGTTGCCAGACATCCAGTTTTCGACCGGAATGCCCAGCTGAAAAGGGACCATGGGGCTCCAGTCAGCACCACTGACCGGGCTCCTAAAAGTCCAGTGGGCAGCACAGTGGGTCTAAGGCAAGCTCCCTGCCTGCCCTGGCTCCATGCAGCTCCAAGAAGAGGCTGGCACATCTGGCTCCTAGGTGCTGTGGCAGCCACGCAGGCGCCGCACGCTGCCCCCACCTTGAGCACTGGCTCCACAGCTCCCATTGCCCGGGAACCACGGCCAATGGGAGCTGTGGGGGCAGGCAGAGCCTCCTTGTCCCTCAGTTTAAGGGCCAGACATGCCGACTGCTTCCAGGAGCCCCCTAAGGTAAGCACTGCCCGACCGCAGCCCGCATCCCTGACCTCCTCCTGCAACCCAACCCCTTTCCCCATTCCAGAGCCCCCTCCTGAGCCCCAAACCCCTCATCCCCAGCCCCACCCCAGAGCCCACACCCCCAGCAGGAACCCTTACCCCCTCTCATACTGCAACCCCCTGCTCCAGCCCGGTTAAAGTGAGTGAGGATCGAGGAGAGCGAGTGACGGACGGAGGGGTGATGGAATGGGGGGCAGGGCCTCAGAGAAGGGGCAGGACAGGGGCATTTGGTTTTGTGCAATAAGAAAGTTGACAACCCTAATGTAAAAAGATGTTCAGATTATCACCCATTGTTGCAAGAAGGGGTGAATATCAACAGAGGGAAAATTACTTAAATTAAAAAAAGTAAATGTTCCCTCTGTTGATATTCACCCCTTCTTGTCAACTGTTGGGAACAGGTCACTTCCACCTTGATTGAATTGGCCCCGTTAGCACTGACCCCGCACTTGGTAAAACAACTCCCATCTTTTCGTGTGCTGTAATATATATACCTGCCTACAGTATTTTTCACTCCATGAATCTGATGAAGTGGGTTTAGCCCACGAAAGCTTATGCCCAAATAAATCTGTTAGTCTCTAAGGTGCCACAAGGACTCCTTTTTGTTTTTACACATTCATTTGTACAACTAGCCAGTTTTTACATGCACAAGCAATGGCTGCATTAAATACTGGAAATTTTTTCACCTTGCTACCCCAATTTGCATGTATACATATTGGGGGACCCTTATAAAATTTGGTATTCAGAATACATAGGAAAATCAAGAGTCACTTGCTAGGATTAGCTGGGTATATCTTACCAAATCAATTCCCTGCCATTGCAAAGGCCTCAGGCCTCAGTGCACCTCAGTTCCTTGTGTTTTCTGCCAGCGGCACACAACTGAAGGCTGCATAATTTAGTCTAATCCAAGTTATTGGTCTTAATTCAAGGGTAACTGGTAATATACATGAGGTCAGACTAGAAGATCTGGTGGTTCTTTCCAGCCTTAAATTATATGATTCTATGGCACATTTAGCACAAAGGATGACCCATAACTATCTGATACACCCAAGCACAGTATTTCTTAGTATATGTCTATACTACCTGCCGAATCAGCGGGCAGCGATCGATCCAGCGGGGGTCGAATTATCGAGTCTAGTCTAGACACGATAAATCGACCCGAGTGCTCTCCCGTCAATTCCTGTACTCCACCTTCACGAGAGTTGACGGGGGAGTGGCAGCAGTCGACTCACCACAGTGAAGACACTGCGGTGAGTAGGTCTATGGACGTTGACTTCAGCTACGTGAATAGTGTAGCTAAAGTTGTGTAACTTAGATCGATCCCCTGCCCTAGCATAGACCAGGCCTTAGAAGTAGATAAGAAAGAGGATTTAAATACAGGGAGTTTTTTAGCTTTATAAGACTGCAGACAGTTATACGTACAAAAAAGAAAATCTGTGATAAACAGGGGGGGAAAAACCTTAGCATTTTTCTGTAAATCTTAGTATGAAAATTGTTGTTTGTCTGTGAGTTTTGCTTGATGAACCTTCAGTACATGAGACCCTGAAAGCCCTTGTCTGCATTCTTTTAAATAAAAAGGGTTACACTTGAGTTCAACAGGAAATATGGTCAGATTATTCAGGCATGTTACTCAGAACACTTTAAAGCTAAAAGAAACTGATTAAAATCAGACCCTCTTCTGATGGGCTCACACGGCAGCAAAGGTTGTGAGACACTTATATGGACAACCTTCTAATTTGATGAATAACATTACTCTTTACATATCTTCCCATGCTCCTCTCAGCTACCCAAAAATGAATTGCACTGAGTTGTCTGATGAAAATTACAAATAAATGCATTCAGGCAGTCCTCTTATTCAACCCTGCCTGGAATATGACGGTAGAGGAATCATGCAACTGGAAACTAGCATGTGGCAAAGGGGAATGCATCCAGATTTCCCAGCAATAACTGATACCGTATCAATGTTTCCTTTCCATGAGATTATCCCCTGAAGGAGGATAACGTAGGTTCTGTTTTGAACATCTTACATATTACATGCTCTTGTCTGCTGTGCATTTTTCTCAATTTCCCTGTGTACTATTTGCTCTTAAGTTACAGCAGTTTCTAGTGTTGGTCTCATCTTTAACATGAGACAGGGTAGGGAATAAAAGTAACACAACCATGCAGGGGAAAGGATTCTCTTAGGTAATCTTTGTCCTCACAAGTTGAATACTGAAAAACTCTGCTCTCACAACAATGGAAATACTATAAAATAATACTAACACAGCAAAGCACCTCCCGTGCTACGACTGCCCTGTTTATTCCACTCTGTGGTGGAATGCTAGAAAGCCAAGGAACTTTAAAAAAAAAAATTAACCTAGTTTATCTTACAGAAGGGAAGCAAAACAATTTCTGCCACAAAACACTAGAGCAGTTGTTCTGAGTATTCATTATACACAAGGCTTCCAAGGTGATGGATGCATCTGCCTTCACCTACTGTAGCACAGCAAAGAAGTTAACCTTGAAAAATTCTCCTAGGGAGCAGTCGTGGAGTCAGATTAGAAGAAAGTTGGACTATATTAGATACCCATTTTGTTTATCTACCCAAACTTTAGCTAATGGCATTTCACACTGGAAGTATTTATTCATCATAATTCACACTACTGTTTGCTTCCCCCACCCACCTTTTACTTTACATGATTTAGAACAAAGGTGCTTAATCACTGGATATATATTCTACCCATGTCTTTATTATTCTATTGACTTAACGATGTTGGCTGGATTAGCCAGTTCTTGAGTTTGATAGACTAACCCAGAAGTTTTTAGCATGCTTACAATTCTTTGTTTTAAGAACAGCAAGATCTCTGCTTTAAAAGACTGTAAAACTCTCTTCTCCCCATCTCACTATCTTATGGTATCAAGTCGGAAATTCTCCCTTGCCACCCACATTACTAACTTAAATGGGCAACAGAAACCTTTCCCTTATGTGGAGATGTTCTTTTTACAAGTCTTACAACATCTATCTTTTGTTTCACTAATTTTTAAAAAGTCTGAGCTCAGTATTATTCTACTCTCCTCCATTGGGAACACGGGACTCTAGGGGGGCTTGGAAGTGATCCCAGAATCATTAGATTCCCTGGTATCCATTGTGTACCAAAATACAGCACAAACCACCGTGCCTCACCAGAACATGCTGTGGGATATCTAACCCAGGGGGCACAGAGTGCCGAGAGGAGCCATTTGGGGAGCTCTTCATATCTGGGACATATGAAGACTGGCTAACACTGTTAGACAGACATGGTGAGGCAGTCTCCTATACACTTTAGCAGTAACATCCCATAACCATGTTAAAAGCTTGGTAACTGTACTACAATGCTGCTCACCAGCAAGGCCAAAACACAATTCACCCCACAGCAAGCAATCATGCTTCAAATATGTTGTGTGTGGGCAAGTACCATCTGTAGAGTCAACCATGGTACAGACTGGCTCCAAATTCAATGAAGTATAGATGAGTCTAGTGCAACACTGGCAGGCACTCTGCTCTTCACAAAAACTTGAGAATTCCAGATCCAAGGCAAGGACTGTACTTTCTAGTCTTTGGCCATCCTTGCCACACCTCTGAGGGAAAAGATGAGGTGATTCAAAATGAAAAAGATACCATACATCACGTATTCACAGCACTTGGGTACTTAACTGCCTCCTGTACATATTTTATTTGAACCATCTCCACAAAAACTGACTTGAGCCAGGGACTGTGGCACTGCTACAGAAGGTCATGATTCCTTGGTGAGCAGAAAGCCTTATGACACAGTGATCCTTGATTTCAAGTCCCGGCTCCCTTCTCTCCCACCCCAACTCTTGGGAAAGGGGAATTCATAGTGAAATGACCTTGTAGTGCTAAACTGACTCATCATCAGGTACTGTTTAATTAATGATTAACCGTAAACCAATTACAAATCCTGATAAATGCTGTGATCCTACCGAAAAGGTCTCATAACAACTGAGTTGCAAGCTCTTTCGCACTCAAAACGTGCTTCAGCAACATGCTCTTTAAGTATATGTTTCTTACAGTCAAAAACAAACTAATTCAGGAAGAGGTTTTTTTTCCAAAGGAACTTGCTAAATTATATTCCTCTCCCCAAGTTTAGGGGGAGCAGACTCAGGTTATACTTTATTTGAAGGGCACTTATCAGCCCTTCCTCACTACGACAGATTTAAAGAAGATCAATTTAAAGATTTTGTTATTCCTTTTGGTGTTGACGTGTTATTTGTTGAGCAAGCGAGATAGACCGTTGGAGGCAGTGAGTGACCTTAATTGCTAGCTAAGTCAATATAGGTTGAGAGTGTTCAGCACCTTAAAGGAGACATGCAACACCTCACAGAATGGGGCCCAAAATGAATGATATAGTTATTGCCAAAGCCATGGGAGTCAAGGTAAGAAAATTATACTTGCACTTATTTTCAGAGCACTCCAGAAACATTAATTGAGTTAATCCTCACAACATCATTGTGTAGTAGGCAACTTATTCCAATTTTTTCAGAAGGCAAAAAGGGAGGCAGAGAGAAGAGCCAAGCTTTCAAACACGGATGCCTAAAGTTAGGCATGTAAATCAAGTGGCCTGGTTTTCAGAGGTGCTCAGCACCAACAGGTATCACTGATATCAATGCCTAGCATCTCTGAATGAAAAAATAAGTCACTTAATCTACGCACCTGTGATGGCATCCCCGTGCGCCCATCCTTTTTTGCTTCACACCGAATGCTCAGAGACCTTCCCTTTTGTAGATATCGCCAAGCAGTTTATTTAGGGCTTGTCTAGATTTGAAATGCTACAGCGGCACAGCTTCACCATGCAGCGCTTCAGTGCAGACACTACCTTCACTGATGGGATTCTCCCATTGGTGCAGGTAATCCACTCCATGAGAGGCAGTAGCTAGGCTGAAGGAAGAATTTTTCCGCTGACCTAGCACTGTCTACACTAGGGGTTCAGGAGGCTTAACTACATCATTCAGCGGTGTGGATTTTTCACACTTCTGAGCAACGTAGCTATGACGATGTAAGTTCCCAGTGCAGACCAGCCCTTACAGCGTTTCACTCCATCACCTTTTATGTACTAGTATGGTCACAGTAGTTACAAGGTTATCCATCTTTACTACCCCTTCTCCAAGTACAGAGCAAAGAAAGTGGGGAGAGGCTGAGCAGTGGAAAGTGTTACTTTCCAGAAAATTCTTCTGTCAGGCCCTAATAGCCTTTTCTTTCTTTCTCCCTTTCTGTCTTTGATTCTCTCTCTTTCTCACTTCTCCCCTCCTGCATTTCTTTCCTGGGCTCTCTTATCCAGTCTACTTGTTAATAGGCTAATTAGCTCATTCACAACCCAGCCCCAATCTGTTCTAGTAATCATGAACTCTTCCCCTTAATCAAGCCTTCCCTGGGGGCCTAGTTGGTTAACCAGAATGTGAGTTCAGTTACTGATTCCCAGTACCCAGCCAAAGTGCCCAAATGTGGATTTAGGTGCCTAACTTCAGGCACCAGTTTGAAAATTTTGAGCTGAGCGATTTGCCCAAGACCAGGAAAGATGTTCATGTCAGAGACTGAGGGAGAATTCAGTACTCCTACTCTTGTGCTCAAACCACTAGCAGAATTTCATATTCCTTATCAGGGGTACGTACTCCATACTGCTAGATTGATGTACAGGGAGTAGCTCTGTTAACTGCTTTCCTTATTATTAAACTCCAAGTGTGTATCTACTTATTTGTAGGAGACAATCAAAGAAACTGTATGCTGGAAATGCCACATTTTATCTAGAGTAAGTCAGAGAATGCATGCGAAGATGATCACAAGTAAGCTCTGTTGCAATAAACAAATCTGCCTGTTACCTTTAAGTAGCATCTTTATGTAAAAAGCAGCAAGACAATTCATATTTTCTTCAGATGTACTGTTTCTGACATAGTCAAGCCTTTCTTTAGAGATTAGGTTACTTCAGATAGACTATGTGGGAGATTTTTCCAGTTATACTGTTACATTTATATCCTTATATTTAAACCAATGGAGCTAAACCAGTGTAACTGCCATATGGACATAATTATTCTGGAATGAGAGTGGCTTTTGTTTTTGGCTTAGTTTAAACCACTTCCAAAACAACAAATAAAGGCTGGAAATCCACTCATATACCAAACAGGAAGTTACACCTGTATAACCACAGCACCTCAGATTCACACCTTAGCTTATACCAGTATGGCTTTCCTGTGTAGACAAGCCTAAGTATCTTGACGTTGCTCTATAAAAGAACTCCCAATGGAGTTTTTCCTTTTGTCAGTGACTATATTTTTAGCACAGGATCAACCAGCAGATGTGGTTTTTCAAGGAGCTTCCTACAGGAGGCAATTGAGTATGGCACTGGTTTATGTGGTTGTTTAGATGAGGAGGAGCAGAGTGTTCTATAACAGTGACAGTCAAAATTTGAGTGACTAAATGACATCTGGTTCAAATCTGTACTGAAATATGTTTTGGACAGTTACAAAGATAGATATTCTTTACAGCATTGTGTTCTTTACAGAAAACTCCACAGAAACACTTTGACTAAAACAGCCTATCTTGTTTCAAAACATTTCACAGTGTTGGAGCATATGCATGGTAATAAAGTACAAAGTGGAGGCTCTGGCCAGGTCTCATAACCTGATGGCTGTCTAAATGGTGGTAAAAGTTGTCACCTCAAGGTAAATAGAATGTAAATAAAATTTTACTTTTATAAGTTCAATACTAAGTAGCAAACTAGAAAACATCCAGTATAAATGCTATGAGTTGGCAGCATAAAAGTAGTGAACCTAATATAACGGATTGCAAAGAGGATGCTTCCACTACGCGGGGCCTGTAAGGGAGCTCAAATTTTTTGCCCATTATCATATGACAATTTTTCTCATAAGAAAATTAATATTAGGTGATAGTCTATGTGTACAATACAGTTCTGGAGGATTCCTAAGCTCTTCACTAACTATAGCTTAGATACGAAGTCTTCCTGTTGACTAACCTCTATATCTTCCAAGTATGTTGCAAGTTAAAAGGAGAGTGCCAATGTTGCCCAGGGTACAGCAACATATGTCTGCTAAGAAATTATCTCTGTTCCAAGTGAGTTTCAAGTAAGCTATTAACTAGGTCAGATAAGCTACTTTACAGCTTGTAATGGAGTGTATTTGTAATGATTTACTACGGACTAATACAAGTTTTATTTGAAATGTTTGTGTCTCCATTACTTTGGTCCCATTCCCCCCCACCCCTTCCCTGGAAAGTACTTATAGTAAGAATAGAAAAACAATGAAAATTAAGTAGAAGGAGAAAGCAAAACTAGAGGTGGTCACTAGTCAGTTTTACTTTGGATTTTTGGGTATAAGGAAGAGAAGCAATTGAAAATTTTGTTCAATTTTTAGGTCCAGAAACTTAATTTTCTGGGCATTTGCAGACCACCTAAACTGAACAGACATTTAAAGATACTCCGATTCAAAATACTTGTAACAAGTACACACTTTCCTTTAAAACAAAATTTAAAAGCTATTTGTAATTGAACAATAGAGTTGATTTCCCTACCAAGCCTTCTCTCAAATGTGTTCTTCATTTACGAACTTTTAAAACTGTGCCTAATAGCAAAATTTGCTGTTCCATTTTTCTGAGTTCTTGGTGTTCTTCCTCCTTGGACCCTGTACAGCAAGTATTAGCTTTAGTTCCCACCACACATCAAGTTTCCAACTGAGCAAACTACTGGAAGCTGGTAACACCACAATAAACTCAAATTATTAAATGCATTAAGCTTGTTTTTTGGGGGGTGGAGGTTCTGTAACTGGCAGAAAGACAGGTAGTAAGGGTCTGTGTGACCTTTTCCATGCTAGCAGGATATATCCATTTACTTTCCAACGGGAAACCTGAGCTTTGGCGTTGGTAAGTATTTCACACAGATGGAGCATTGCATCATTCTGTTCTTAAACAATTATTTTCACCCACATGTGGTGCTGAAACAAAAAATTATTCATCACATTGGATTTCTGGAAAAAAAATTGGATCAGGAATAGTGTATTGTATGTATAAAGAGGCTGCAGTAGCAGAAACTTTCGTTGATCTTAAAGAGGAAATGGGCTTTTGAAATAGATGGCTGTTTAGCATACTGTGAAGATTAAAAAGAAAGCCATACAATTATTATTTAGCCACACCACCCTAACCTGCAAGCTCATCAGCTCTCACAAGCTAAATAGGGTCAGTTGCTGGATAGGAGACCACAAAGAAAAACCAAGTGCTGCAGGAAGTAGTGCTGGCACTATTCCCAATAGCTCAGAACTGAACTGATGTTCCGGTTGCTGTTAGAGGACACTGTTGCTGAGGGTACCCTCTTTTACAGGCGACTTAAAGCCCAGGTTTCACCCCTTGTGGTCTTTTGAGATTCTGTGGCACTTTTAACAAGAGAAGTGTGACGACCAGTCCCCAGGTCAAATTTCAATTTGGGTAATTCTGGTCTTAAACTGTTAGTATAGGTGAGATTCACTGTGTTTCTCTCTGGGGCTGGCTACATATCAGTGATGCAGAGTGGTGGTGAGGGGGTGTATTCCTGAACATATAGGTCACATCCTGCAAGTCACTGGGACAGGTGCAGGGTGCTTATTTTGGGATGGAAATTACTATCTGAACGTAAGGTATTATTTTAGAAATACCTGTGCCTATCACTGTATTTCACTAATAGGGCATGGCCCTGTGAGCTGTCTGGAAGACAACAAAACCACAAGACATGTCCAAACCAAAACCACAATGACATGTAATTTATCAATTGCAGTTTATGAAGAAAGTTAGAAAAGTCGCTTCAAATTCTAGACTGCTTTGACAAGGGTTACAAACATGAGACTCCAACAGCAGCATCTCCTCATCTCTTATAGTCAGAATAAATCAACCATAAGACTGACCAATCAGAAATAAATCCAAAAGTGTGTGTCATCAACAGGTGCAAGTAAACAAGGTTCCTGATATTATATAAGAAATACAAATAAAAAGGTGTAAGAGGTGTTCTAAATATCCCCCACTCCAAACAATGAGAACGGGATGGTCTGTTGGCCACTCCACTCTTGCTAATACTTTTTTTAAAGTTTAAAATATACTATGAATAAATGATTAATTAAATAATAATTGAATAATCTAAAGGGCTGCTTGTTCTTATGGGCTTTTTAAAAGTCTTAGCCAAGTTTTCAGAAGCAGGTGACCTAACTGTGTCTGGAGAATGCGTGTGTATAGTCTTATACAGCCAACCCCAAACAGGCAAAAATAGTGTGTGTGCGCGCGCGCGTGTGTGGTGACAGAGAAATGTATTGCATGCATCAATATATTAGCTACATAGTTGTAAATTGCTTCTAATTTCCTATAGCATAAGATCTCTTAAGAAATGCGGACTGTTCTCCATCCTCTTTCCTTGTATTTCCCTGTAAAATTTCATTCATATCTAACCTATATATTTGAATTTAAAAGCATAATTTTTAAGAAATGGAACATTCTGTACTGATAAATTTGAGTATGGGTTATTGGGTGAACAAGGAAGACATTTGGCATAATCTTCATCTGCAAAATGATTAATTTTACAATAAGCAAAATTTGGAGTATAAAACATTTGATGCTTCCCTTTAATGTTGGAAAATCTGGGGACTCCTCATCCTACTGAAGTCCATGACAAAACTCGCATTGACTTTAGGGGAAGCAGAAGCTGGCCTTTCCAGTGGCATATGTGCCAGAGAGTATGTTACATTCATTTCAGAAATTGCTGCTGTTAAAAAGTCATACCAACATGAAATTTGTCCATGGGCTGCTGGCTTCCATAAGCTACTTCCCTTTCCAAGGAGGGACTTATTCCTTAGAAAAGACTGGTTACTGCCAATTTTGGCTTCACTTAAGTCACCCAAGCCCATATTCTTCCTTAGAGTCTACCTTACCCAATTACAAAATAGGGGAAAATAATGTATTTTGGAATGAGATTGGCCCAAACCAGCAATAGCTTCTTATACAGAACGGGCATTCTGCTATTTATCACAGCTGCTAGTACTTTGTGAGACTGTCTCTTTACCCGTGTTGGTACAGCTCTTTGCACACTGGAACCCCAACAAAGATTGAGGTCTTTGGGTCCACAATATAAATGTGAAACCATGATAATCAAAACACACAGATTTACTTGGTTCATCTAAAAAAACATGTTTATTTATTTATTTTGATTTAAAGCTGCCAAACATCTCGTCTTTTTGATCGTTCAGGGTCACGTCCCACTGAAATACTTTTCAAAATTCCCACCAAACTTCAACGAGAGCAGGTTTGGACCCTCAGTACCAACCCCATTGTAAGGGCTTATACAGTCCAAGCCAATGTTTATTCATATAAATTAATTGTAGAGCACTGGTTATTTGTTGCAATGATCTGAAAGAAGAAGGTGTATGTTCTAGTAACTAAGCAAACCATCAGAGCCAGCAGGATCTGGAGTTCTACTCTCTAATCAACCACTGTGTGACCCTGAGAAAGTCCATCACCTCCTAGTAAATCTGTCAACACAGCTGTGAAACTGGGTGGAAACAGGACTTGGAAAACACATGCCATGTCTAGGTTGGCTTTTGTTAAATCAATACATCACCCCCTCAAAACAAAAACCACAGTCTGAGTTTTATACCCACAGTGCTTTTCATTGAAATATATAAAAATAGAATATTTTAACAAGTGGGAGGGAACTAGAATATAAATATTTACCCAGTGTGCTCTGCAGAACTATTACTCACCCAGGAGACAAGCATGTTGGTAGGTGTATAACTCAAGAACTAGGTCAATATTCGGGGACGTGTTCAGTAGATAGACACTCTATCTATACTATTCCCATTGTAACTAGGCACTAAACTAGGAATGCTAAACAAAAACTGACTTCAGGGGATTTTTCTCACCAGACTGTAAACTAAACTAGCTTCAAACAAAACACAGACTCAACAAAACTACAAGTGTTCAGGGTTTAATTATTACAACAGAGACAATCTGCAACTACCAGATTAGTACCCAGAATTTTGTCTATATTTCTATTCCACAAACCCTTTCAAAAACTTTAATAATCCTAGTGCATTTTGGACTTAGTAAATATGACAGGAAGGAGGGCAGTTATGTCTTCTCATGAAACATATAGCATTCTGTCCCTTAGAACTACCTATCCTGCAAAAGAAAATGTATATATCCAAAAGATGTACCGAAAGAAGAAAGCCATTTCAGCCATAAACTTAACTGTTTGACTTGCTGTTTTGATGCAAAAACAGGGCCCAACCCTGCAATCCCTGTATGTGTGGAACTCCCATGTAAGCCATGGAGTGTTGTGTAGATTTGTAGGCTAGGCCAGGGCTTCCTATGACTGACTTATGCTTTTAAATCATTTTTTCAGTGCCAGCCACTCCTAATGCAAGTAGAACTGAAGGCAAATTTTGCACAGGTTTAAAACTTGCATCACACAAATGGTGAGGAAGATTAGATTGTCTTTTTCATGAGATAGCAATCTCCTTTTACTCACTGGTATGCAGAGGGGCTCACTTTGCACGTTGGTTTTAGGACAGAATTTTGCACCCATTGTACTTAAGGCTGAATTCCATCTTCCATAATAAATGTCCTTTTCACTTAGAAATTTCCCAAGATGGAAAGCCTTTGTGGTTAATATTTGCCATGTTTGCTCTCAACTCAAAATGAATTTGTTTTGAAGTTTGATTTGGCAGTAGTTGTTGTTTTAAAATAGTCAACTGTTTACAATCAACCACTTCCTAGTTATTCAAACTTGAATAAAACAAGTATTTCTTATAGCTACTGCCTAGAGTTAAATCTGATTAGCAACTAATGTTTGGGTAGTGGCTGCATTATAATTGACAATTGTATCAGTTAACGTATTAAAACCCGCTAAACATTCAAGCATAGACATGTCCCATACTTGTAGAATAGTTTCAGCAACTGAAGTCCTCTAAACCTCTACAGTTTCTTAAGTAGTTTAAGAAACTAAAGATTTTGGCTCCTTCAAGCAGCTTAAACAGCTAAGAGTTTAGGATACCTTCCGTTTGTTTAGCTTGTTGAGGGTTCAGTTTAAGTATGTCTCTGTTCAGGAAGCATCAAACCAAGCAGCCCCTGTTCAACAATTTTGAAAAAATTGGTAGTCATGCTCCTCCTCCCCTTTTTATTTAGAAACCAGGGGAGCCAGTGGGGATGGGGAAAGTGGACAGGGCTGTGTGACTGGAGGTCATGGGGAAGAGAGATTGGATGAGAAGCTGGGAGGAGGGGAACTGGGACGGGCAGGACAAGGAGATGGGGTTAAGGAGCTAGAGTAAGGGAAAAAACTGGGAATGGCTGGCCAAGGAAACCAGGAGTGGGGAAAAACTGTGACGAGGAGTCAGGAGGGGCCACATGAGGATTCACTGGGCAAAAAGCCTGGGAGTGGACACTGGGACTGGCTAGGTGAAGAGAATGGAATGAGCAGCTGCGGTGGAAAGAAACAGGATTGAGACAGGGACAGGTTGGAGGGGATGGGTCAGACGGGGTCATGCTTATTTGAAAGGGTATAGGGTCTGTGCCAACCTGAGAACACTCCACTCCAGAGTCTGGAATGGAACCCCAAACTCCTGAATCAAACCATTCCTCTGTGGTCAGCAAACATCTGTGAAACCCATTGGCAAAGCTTCTCATCCCCCTCTAGTGTTTCTTCTGATAGAGGATGACAACCTACTACTGCTATCAGTTACTCGGTTACTTCAAGTGGCAGAGGTCTGTGTGGCGAATCTAAAGGTTCCAGCCCTGCTGCTGAATCATGCTGGTGTCAATAGATGCCACATGATGGAATTCCTGGTTTTTCAGGGTTTTTTAAAATTGTGAATTACAAACACACAAAAACTATGTTAAAAGAACATTATTAGGATTGCAAAGTCAAGCACTGAAAAGTTAGGAAATGCCAGTATTTAGGTTGCTGCCTGTGCAACATTACATTTCTTTGAACCTCTTGTGTGTTGCATTTTGATGCAATCCTTAATTAAATGATCACATACTATTTTTTTCACAGGACCGTGCCTCATTTAGTGTATTAGTTTGAGGGTAAATCACAGTCGATATGTAATTCCTGCCATTCTCCCAGCATTTAAAGCTTTCTGTGTTTATTCCTGGCCCCCAAAAGGATGATGATACTACTCGAAACAATGTGAGGACCCTTTTCAAAATGCTAATGTTGAGGAGTTGAATATAGGACTGACTAAATGAAGAAGTTTAAAATAGTACTTGATCATGTAATTAAAGACTGTATCATAATCCATATGCACAACGGAGCTGAATTAGGTTCATCAGTCAACTTTCATTATGGTATTTCCTAACTTTTCAGTGCTTGACTTTGCAATCTTAATAATGTGCTTTTAATGTAGGTATTTTAAAGTACAATATAATAAATATAAATCAGCTTGGATACAATATGTCTGTTTAGCTAGCTCAGTTCCAACCTGTGTGCAATGAAGTGTGACTTACTTATTCCTAAAAATGGAGAGGAGGAAAAGGTGACCTATTTGTTCAAAGTCTTTTTCTGTGTTTTGAATAAGTTAAACCAAACACGCAAAAGTACTTCAAAGCTCTTTTGAAGCTAATTAAAATATCCATATCAAAATAACTTCACTGTCACGTTGCAATACGCTTTAGGGGAAAACATTGCACAGATATTCCTCTCATTCATGATATAATTTAATATTCTTAATTAAATAATAAAAGGTCACTTTAGAAATTTTCCAAAACACATGTATTTGGGGCTCACCTTTACATCTGAAAAGCATATGTTCTCTCTCGCTTAAATATTTCTAACTAAAGTTACCGCAAGTAGCAAACAGCATTTCCATTATAAATATCTAGTTCCATAAGTTCAAAGCAAAATTTAAAACTACAAAAAGTTATTTGATTTTCTCTTTCCAAAATCCATCAGGTTATTTTGAAGGAAAAAAAATCTGTACATTAACCATAATGAATATTAATGTCATTGAGAGTCCTGAGGGGGAAAGTTTAAATAAACAAAATAAGCTAATTTGTGTAGAAAAGGAGTGTTGAGCTCATGTAGTGTCCACTTTTCTTTATTCCTTATTTCTTTTGAAACACTATAAAGTTAATTCAGTTCTTTAAATCATTCTGATTGCCTACAATGGAAATCAAAGCCATTTTTTAATCCACAAACCAGGCACAGAAGGTGTCAGCATCACAAACTTCCCAACTTGGCCTGTCTGCTGAAACTGGCAACTATCATGCCAAATAATGCCAGCTGTGACCATATTTTTTGTTTGTTTATTTTTTACTACCTGGATAGCTATTCACTAAGGACTGGATTGAGATCACTCATTTCACATAGGCCCAGATGGTTTATAGATTTTTTTTTTTTTAACTACCCACTTGGCTGGATTTGAACCAGTAACCTAGAGGTTAAAAAAAAAGCAGCAAATTCACACATTACCTTCAGAAAATTTGAGGCAAACTTGTAATGTTATTGAGTTTGGGTCTTTTTTGGTGATGTTACATTGAGAAACCATGTACAAAATAAAAAGAAACAGCACAAAAACAGAGGAAATACCTATGGCTCATTCTGACACTAATGAATGGTGACTAAGTATAAATTCCATGTTACCAGAATAAGTGTTCCTTAATTTCTTGTACTTGCTATCAGATTCTTTTCAACAGCCAATTATTGGAGACCCAAGCCTAAGTGTTAAAATGATTGTTGGTCTCTCCTTTTCATAGGATAGCAGCTACTTCTTATGTGATTACAGGTGGTAAAGTTCCTGCCACATAGCTCTTTGCTTAACTTCAGCCTTATTTCTTGTAGTTGTCTTTCACACATAGTAATGGTATTCCAGCATGTATAAACCCTTATTAAAAAAAAAAGACAGTACAACAGAAGAGCAGCATTCTATAGCAGTGGCTCAAACACTGCTGCTTGTAATGTGCCATTATACAATGGTTAGGACAAGTTACTCTGGGGGGGGGGGGGGATATATTTTTATCTAATTGAAAAGTTGATGCAATTAAATGACCCCAAGAAAAAGACTTACCTAATTTAGTTTCCTTACACATTTTTCTTTAAAACGTTTGGACCAGACCTGCAAACCCCTACACATAAGGAGTCCTTACTCAAACAAGTAGCTTCTGTGTCTCCCCGCAAGTAGAATTTTGCAGGATTGAGCCATTAGAGATCCTTACATTTTCACTCAGTTCTTACTCAGGCGAATTCCCATACAAGCCAAGAGGAGTTTTGATTTGAATAAGTACCTCAGAATTTGGCTCAATGGTACAACACTTCAGCTGAGCAATATGAAGCATCTCCCTGTTGCAAACTGACACACTAATGTGTATTTTGTTTAACCCAAACCATATGCTCATAAGGCACTGATAACACTGAACAATAAACTCAGTTCCATATCCAAAGGAGTCTGGAAACAGTGCTACAAAATTGAATTGACAAGCTTACTCATCACAATACTCGATTTTTATGAACAAAGTAGCCTGAATTCCTTTCCATTTTTTTGTGAACAGCTGAAATGTATTGTAACCCTTACAAAAGAAATTAAAATGGCAGTCTGTGTATATCTGCTTTAATCTTAAAACAAAAGCAGTTTTGCTCTCTTTAGTACAGGCATAATAAAAGCACAGATGGTTTAGATTTTCTTTACAGAAAGCAACTGAAAAGACTAACATCTTAACTGTTTACATAGCTAAGACAGATCATAGGGACCATAGTAGGACAAGAATTTCTAGAACACAAAAAAGTACCCTATGTAGGCATCTCAGAAATTAACTGCTCTCACTGACATCTCACAGGGACTAAAAATACCACTTTCTGCATAGCACAGTGGTGAGAGGAAAGTTTTAATTCATACTGTACTAAAACATTCATTTTTCCAAAAATGATATCTACTCTAATACCAAAAGAATGGATTTCAGCAGTTACAATAAATAGTACCTAATAATGCACAGTAAGTCAAGAACACGACCCTTGAAGAAACAAAAGAAACAATTTGTTTGACCTGGAGGTCATTTTAATTTTTTTAAGGATTATTCATGTGCTTTATCAATCTTTGGCTCAACCTCTTTCAAACCCTCCCATTTTTGACCATGCAGGGTTAAATACAGGGTGTCTATACTGCTATAATTAGAGAGCTAACCTGCAATCCCAGTGGCTCTAATGGAGTTGCATAGGTGTAACAGAGCAGAATTTTCCCTATAATTTTTGTTTAATTTATTTTAAGCACTATTTCCCGGATTCTCCCATCCTGCAACTAACCAAGGGTAGTGTTTTGGTGAATGAAAGAGGGCAAATATCAAAAGACTGTGCCTTTGGAAAAGAAATGGCAATGTATGCCTCAGTAGACGATATTTTACAATAAATACCCATTAGGATATAATGGAATGAGCACATAGTAGAGGGAGCAAATTAAAATACAATACTACTCCTTCTTAGTAGGAATGTCTCCACTCAGCCTTTGATATGAACAAACACAGCAAAGCTTGTTTTTCTGAACACTAGGTTAGTCTTGAGCAAGGCCAAATAAAAACACTATGGATAAATTAGCCCTGAACAAGCTTTCAAGGACTTAATATTGGTGTGTAAAAACATCACACTTGGTGTAAAGCAAGTGACAGAGCACGTGGTTTGGCCTTTTAAAGCTATAACTGAACAGTTGCTATATCAGCTCAACTGCAAACAAAGGAATTACATCTTCCTTTAAAGCAGTGGTTCTTAACTTTTACTGCAGCCTGCACCCTCTAGGTTCTCAAAATATGTTCTCGCACCCCTTATCAAAAATCAAAATATGTTCTCGCACCTCTTATCAAAAATCATTGAAGTAGGTCAGTTCTTTAAACCTAGATATATTTTTTGTTTGTATATTACAGTAATCGTTAAAAAATGTATAATGTTGTACTAGATTTGATGAAACAAAGTAGTTGTACTTACGTGCCTGTGCTTAATTTGTGTTTTCGATTATTTATCTTCTAAAAAAACTGGCATGTCTCGCACCCCCAGGGGGTGTGTGCACCCCAGGTTAAGAACCACTACTTTAAAGTAACGGCTGTGCTGAATGTTTTCATTTTCCTTTTTAGCATTTATATAAACCAGAACCTCCACAACACACACTACAGAGGCCTGTTGCAAACTACTGAATTTTGCAAATTAGCAAGTAATTAAATAAAAGTACTCAAAAGGCAAGGATCATTCATCATAAAATATATTTTGTTCATTCTCCAAGTATATTTAGTTTGAATTAGTATATCAGAAAGGGTTCTGAAGTATATATTTGTAACAGTAAGGAACACCTTAGTAACACAAGACCTCATGATAGCATTTTATCAAATCTGATGTGGAGAGACAGGCTTTTTTGTGTTTCAGTTATAGGGTGTATAAACTAGTGAGGTGCTAAATGGATCCCAGAATCTTTTGCAACAGTTCATTACGTGCTTGATAGGAGGCACTATGAGATTCAGCATAAGGTCTCTATGAGGTACTTTTGGCATCTGAGGACTGAATTGGTTTAAACAAATCTGCCTCAAAGAAGCACCAAACACAGTCCCCTTCAATCCAACAACTGCTGGTGACCCTTTGGGGGTCACGACCCACAACCTGAGAAGTGATGACTTAAAAAGCTTATTGTTAACTTGCCATTTATACTCTGTGAGGCTGTTTCTAGAACATTACAGTATCTGCACAAAAACTAGCCAATCACTTGATGACTGCGGATAAGGCATGCTTTAACTCAGCGGTTCTCAAACTGTGGATCGGGATCCCAAAGTGGGTCACGACCCCATTTTAATGGGGTTGCCAGGGCTGTCTTAGACTTGCTGGGCCTGAAGCTGAAGCCTGAGCCCCACTGTCTGGGGCTGAAGCCGAAGCTCAAGGGCTTCAGCTTCGGCCCCTGTATCTGGAACAGTGAGGAGTAGGCTTTGCCCCCCCCCCCCCCGACCCGGGGCAGAGTGACTCGGGCAGCTCAGGTTTTGGTCCCCCCGGCTGGGGTTGTGTAGTAAAAGAAGGGGGTCATCGTGCAATAAAGTTTGAGAACCCCTGCTCTAACCCATTTTTACACAAGTATACATCTCCAGAAGTCGCTCAGTTAACATCTGTCATTAGCTCTGTTTACAAGGGTGTCAACAGAGGCTTGGAGCAAAAGACACTGAACTCTGACATCCTGCATAAAGATTTATACATTACTCAACACAAGATAAAACCAGGGTACTAAAAAAACACAATCTGAGTTTTGGTGCTTTCCCTGCCTCCATCCCCAATATTTCCCTATCTTTCTTCTGGGAAACCAAGGTCCCAATAACCGCAGCAGTAGGTTTTGCAAGTATACCCAAGAATCATTACCAGAATTATTATAGCAGAGCCCAATATCAACTAACGAAATAATTAGTCCTAACTTTACAGTGTTTAGACAGATGGAATCCGATTTCCTGAAATTAAGCCACTGAATTTGAAATTTACCCCATAGACAGTATATATCTGCTATTTGAAAGATGTAAAACTACAAAGGTATAAGCCAACAGTCCTGCAAATTATTTTATTGAGTTTTTTAAACTGAAAGCGTCCTGGAAAAATCCTTACAAGTGATAATCATTCAGTCTTTATGCAAAGTTTAACTCCAAAAGTAGCTTTAAAAAAAAATCACCTAAGTATCCCTGCATATTTTCTAAGCAAGTTTGCAAATGCAAGGAACACCATGAGGGAATGTTAAAAAGCAGAGACTTTTGGTGGGCATGCTTCAGTAGTGACACAGGTTCAACTGAGGAGTTATAATAAAATATGGTTTGGGAATTATTACTAAGCATTTATTTGTATGTAGTGTCGTAAGAGGGCATAGCACTTTAAAAGGCAAACCAATGTATAATCCCTGATCTGCAGAATTCAGAATGTTGGGATGAGTCTACAAACTTTTAACACAGAGTATAGCATTTATTGATGACCAGTCCAATTGCCTTCAGTATTTTCATTAAGTATTATCATTAGTAATTATTTATTATTATTAGCAGTAATATCACCATGGCACCTAGGAACCCTAGTCATGTACCAGGACCTCTCTGTGCTAGGCACTGTACAAACACAGAACAAAAAGACAGTCCCTGCCCCAATGGGCTTACAATTTCAGTAAGAGACAACAGACAGAGACAGCAAATGGGGGAGTACAGGTAAACAATGAGACAATACTGGTCAACAAGATAGACAATGGTCTCTGTCTACAAACAGCTTAACGCCAAGTTTTTTGTAGGCATCAAGGGAAAGAAGAATTTTGTTCAAATGACTTCAATGGGTCATCAGTTGAGTGTGCCACATGGAGTATAGGTGGCAGAATCTGACTTAAAGGGACTACTCAGTGTATTAATACTACAACCAGTAGTTCAGGTTTGCAAAATAGGGGCCTAAATTATGATGCAAGAATAGATGACATGAGGCATAAGAAAGAGTGTTTACACAAAAATAAGATGCATCCGATGAAGTGAGCTGTAGCTCACGAAAGCTTATGCTCTAATAAATTTGTTAGTCTCTAAGGTGCCACAAGTACTCCTTTTCTTTTTGCGAATACAGACTAACACGGCTGCTACTCTGAAAAAAGGATGCTTGTTGTAACACTGTGGGGATTTGTTTTAATTAATTTAAATGTTGTCTAGTTGGATGGATGTATTATATGTATATTAACTCTCCTGGTATATCACACAGCAACTTCACTGTAGGAACATCACTTCTTTGAGCATATTAAAAGTTAAACTCTCAGTTAAAGTCCAGCTCTAACCTTCCTGAATGAGCTCATCATGAGAAACCCTTAGAACCCCAGACTGAGGAGGAAAAAGGAAGGCGCAAACCCCTGTGGAAAACATACTTGAGTTGTGTTTAAACACATAACATATGTAGTCTTCCCTTTCTTGCTGTGCATAAATACTCCAGCAGAGCCACGTTAAGTTGAACGTATAGAAAACGCAGACCAAACCATTTACAGGTGCCTCTTATTTGAGGATACTAAGCTATGTCCTGTTTGCTGACATAATACTGTACCATGAATTACTTCTTTGTAAAGCAAATTCAAAGAACGTTGTTCTGACTGACAAGGTCTTTGCTAGTGATATATACCATCTGTGTTTTTAAAGAATCTACATTTTAGGGATATTATATCTCAGCTGCTTCCATTTAGAATGTATTTTAATTTTTAAAAGTTTCTCTCAGTCAACTAAAGGAGTATGTAATTAAGCATTCTGCAATTTCAATGTCACAGATGCTAATCTGTTAGTGGCAATCAATTCAGCTTATACTCTCTGTGCAAGTTTCTTCATACCAGAACAAGTCCCCCCCATTGTGTCAAGTCTTGTTAAATTTATAGGTAAGTTCTTCTGGAAGGGAAAGGAAAGGAATGTTATAGAAATTAAAATTTTCCTGGGATTGTTCAGAAAGACTGCTAGCTATCCATCTCAAATGCATTATATAACTTCTGCAAACAAGAACAGCTGCCTAAAAACTGAATCCCCAGTATGCTGTTATATAGTTTATACAAGGTTCTGGGCACATTTATACATGGAGCCGCCCTTTTATATGCAAGCACTGGAAAAGGATCTTGATTAGGACAGAAAGGATGGTCTTGTGGTTAAAGCACTAAACTTGGACTCAAGAGATCTGGGTTCATCTTTCTCCCACCCTTTGACTTATCTATTTAGATTTAAGTTCTTTGGGACAGAGACTAATTTCATACTACGGCTATGTACAGCTTCTAGCACAATGGGGCCCTAATCTTTGGCAGAGCTTTTAGGCACTACTGTGTATAAAACAAAGTAATAATAATAGTAAGAGTGAAATCCATACTATCTGAAGAAGTGCAAAAGGATAGATAGGAAAGGGTCCAACTTCAACAGCTGCTTGAGGTCTCTTGTGGCATCTTGATAGATGGAGCCATTCATACACTTTATTGAGTGTGTGCAAGGCACCCATTTCAAATGGAGCTTACGGTGACAGCAGTGCTTTTAGGGTTTTACTTCATGTTCAGTTGAGTATTTTATAAGCTCACAGAAGTCCATTAAAATGTATAGAATGTGGAGATGAGGAAATGCCTGTTTTATCGTTAAATAAATAAAAGCTTTTTAAAAGGAGAAAATATCATATTTTATCCCCAAAACAGGGCATATGAAGGTACTCAAAAGTATAAAAATGATTCAGTAAGTTTAATGTACTCTTTGAAATATGATGGGGATCCAAGGGAAGAATAAGTCTCATACTCTATATGTGTAATATACACAGAGACACTCATACTATATAGAACTATACACAGATGTTCCACACACCTTCCAAAACATTATGCACAGCCTCAACTACTACACACAAATTAGCATTACTCAGATAAAAACAGAGGAAAGAGTATGATACAAAAACAACAATCACAGTGAAGTTTCTCCCACTCTGGAAGGCACCCAGATCCCATAAAAGCTTAAAAAGAAAAGAGGATAAAATTTAGAACTGCCACTCGTCACAATTTTTTAACTCATTCCAGACAGGACAGATAAATCTCTGCTTCAACCTAGTCTTCAAACCACTTTGGAAGTTCATCTACCAGCTAATTTCAATGCAACGTGAAGAAGCAACACACACTCACTTTTCTTTCCACCAAGAATCAAGAGAGAGGAGAGGATGATAAAAGGGGAGTCCCCGAAAGTGGACCTGGAATAACTGGGTGGGCAGATGCAAAAACTTGGGGATGGCCAGGACCACATATTATAGTTAAGCTACCAGCTGCTACTAGTTTCAAACTGTCTCCATGCATATGCACAAAGTATCACAGCAGCAGCAGGGTGATGCTACCACAATATTTCAATTATAATAAATCAAACAGCCTTATTTTAAATGACTGGTTTAATGCTATCTGAATATTACCTGTTCCAAGAAATAGAGGTGCACTGCATTTTCCACAAGGGATCCACCACCTGACAGTGTAATTTACTGTCATCTTAATGTCGTATCAAACACTGCACAAGGGTATTTGTATTCAGCAGCATTCACTTCAATTAACATTCTTTCAAAGAACAATTAAGTTCCATCTAAAAAATAAGTTGCCAGTGCTCAGAATAGTATGGAAAGAAAGAAGAAAAAAAATGAAACACTGTCTTCTGCTTAGCAATAGCAAATTGCCCATTGCTGTAATATAAAGTGACAATGATCTCAAGTCCAAACAGAAAGATTCCCATGCTGAGCATGCTAAAGTTAAGATAACATGAGCCTCTTGAATGAACAAGGGTGCAAGAGCAACCCCCAGAAACATGTCCTCCTAATGTTTCCCTGATTACATCTTCACATTCCACTCAAATGACTGAATGTACAATTGAAAACTGTGAGTGTGGCAATACCTGCAAGTTCTGGCAGCAGATATGGGCTCAAACAAGATTAATAACATAGTTCTGAGCTCAGTAAAGATCTTAACACTTCCATAATCAATTTGCTGATAGACATAAGTGTCATGCTTGGAATTTTCAAAAGAGCCCAGGAATTAGTTACCAAACTCATAAAATTTCAATTGGACTTAAGCTCTATTGAAAATCTCAGCTCTACACCCATGTGACTTCCCATGCAGCAGTAGTCCTTTAAAGTTCTAGCGTCTCATTGGATTGTCAGCACTTCAAAGGTGACTGCCAGATACTGTACAACAGGCAACACTGGAAATCTGTTTTAAGCCATATATCTGTTACATTACACAGCACACAAGTGGTTAATGCATCAAGGGGAAATTTTCAAATAGGTGCAAGACAATTTACTTGTGCAACATCCTTAATGTCAACTGGTGTGGTGCTGCTAAATCCCAAAGCATTCTTCTAAAAACACCAGGATTACTCAGTGTAGTAAATTGCTTTGTCCCACTAAAAATATGCTACCTAATCAAGTTGTTGGCTGTATTATTTATATTAAATGCTACTTAATCGTTTTGCAGATTGTTGCCAACATCTTATGTTTCACCCTACTGTAAATAATAGTGTTTGTTAAAATAACAGTTAAAACACTGAAGGTGCCATTTACTATCAAGTAAGAGGTCCCTCAGGAAATGGAATCATTCAGATTTTACAAAGATAAGAGCATGAACCCTGCTTCAAGTCCTGTGCAGTTCAGCCTTTCAATATGTACACCAGAGGTGGGCAAACTATGACCCACAGCCCCTCCCCCGCTACACACCTGCCCCGCAGCCTCAGCGTGCCGCACTGCCAGCACTCTGGTCCACTGCTCCTGCCGGGCAGCAGGGCTGCGAGCTCCCGCCACTCTGAGTGGCATGCTAAGGGAGCGAGGAGAGGGGGGGTTGGATAAGGGGCAGGGGATCCCAGGGGGCAGTCAGGAGACAGGGAGGATTGGATAGGAGGTGGGATCCCACGGAGTGATTAGGGGGAGGTTGGATGGGGCGGAGGTCCTGGGGTGTGGGGGGACTGGATAGGCGTTGGAGTCCCAGGGGGCCTGCCTGGGGGTGAGGTTGTGGATAGGGGTCAGTCAGGGGGCAGGGAGCAGAGGGGTTGGATGGGGGGTGGGGTCCCGGGGGACAGTTAGGGGTGGGGGTCCCGGGAGGGGGCAGTCAGGGGACAAGGAGCGGGGGGGGTTGGATTGGTCGGAGGTTCTGAGGGGGGCAGTCAGGGGGCAGGAAGTGGGATAGGGCAGATAGGGGGAAGGGGCAGGCTGTGTGGGGAGGCACAGCCTTCCCTACCGGCCCTCCATACAGTTTCACAACCCCAATGTGGCCCTCAGGCCAAAAAGCTTGCCCAGCCCTGATGTACATGCTGAAAAGAGAGCAACACTCACTACATTTCAGGTATTGTGTGTACATAAGAGTTGTTCATACTCACATAATAACTACTGGGCACATTTTTCATTGCGGGGGGTCAAAGTTAGTCACCTAATTCCTTTTTTAGAACAACTAATTAAAACTGGCTCAGAGGTGCCAAGCATCAGCAGCTCCCATTACCTTCAGCTGGAGTTGCGGTGCTCTGTTAGACGTCTAACTTTAGGTACCAAGACTGAAAATTTTGGCTACTATTTTTAGAAGCTGGGTAGGGTTTGTGATTAAACCAGATGGCTAGTACCAGACTCAGCCTGCATTTTATTTTAAAAATAAATATGTACGTGTCATATGTACACACAATGTACATGAAAATCAATTTATTACATAAACATGAATTAAGTTTCAGTGCTTTAACGTGACTTGTCTTTCCATTTTTCTGATTAGATTATCAGTCCATGTAAAGTGACAGATTTTACACAACTGATGATCTAGTCTTAAATATCAGAAGGGTTGGAAAGTGGTATGGATCAACAATACACAAATGAATCAAACAGGAACAGTCAAACCTAAATAATTTGAAAAATTCACTGGAATGAACTCGTGCGCTGTTTCCACCTGCAGAGTGGGTAGAACTACATCCAACAACTCAAACTGGTACAGAAGAATGGAGAGTAAAGAAGCAATATGCAAGAGCTTGACATTTAAAGGTTTAGCTACACTCAACACCCAACTTAACTTGTTCCCAATATAAACAAGCCAAAATATAAAGGGTTCTCTCTTATTATAGTACACATTTTGATTTTATTATTGTTACTTTTTAGTATCAGGCTAAGACAAAGATGTTTTCTGAGAGATTCTGACTACTTTTAAAAAAATCTGATTCTCTGCGTTCACCTGCTGTAGGATTGGAGAATATATAATTGGAGTGTGATCTCTGTCAATGGATGAAACAGAGTGAGATGCAGTGGGGATAGGAAGAATTACTGGATAGGTATCATATGAACTGTGGATCACCAAAGTATAGCTCGTATGTGATCAGAGTTTCCAACTGGTGTCAATAAGGATTAGATTTTTGTTTCTGCAAAGAAGATCAAGTTTTAAACCTCACAAATGTAGTTACACCAAGCCACAAGCAGTACAACCTGAAGATCTATTAAAAACAAGAACATTTATATCCAAATTCCCCGAAATTCATCAGCTGTCTTAACACTGTATAATTCTTTTTTAAAACATTGGGTGTCTTCTTTATTTTCTAAACAGTGATAGAAAAGATTAAGAGTAGCATCTTACCTGACCATAATCTGTCCTGAATACAACAACTCCCTCCGAGCAGGAATGTACAGTGCTTGGATAATGCTGACCATTTTCTCGCAGCCAGACCCGTGATCTCTATAACAAACAAATACATTCAGACTTTAGAAAGTGGGTGTACATTGGCAACAAACACAAACTAGTTCAATTGAAATATTTTTCTTGGAAACATTTGCCAAACAAGAGACAAAGCAAAGGTCTGGTCCAAGTAGGCAAGTAAGATAATGGAACAAGATCATTTCCCAGTGAATATTTGACAATTTCTACTCAAACTGTAATTGTGGGATATTTAGACTACAATGCTCCCTTTATTGTCAGCAAAACTAGCTGGAGCCAAACCATTGAGTCCTACGCCTTATGGGTTAACATACATGAAGCTACATCAAAGTGGTTTTTAAGTTTACAGCCCAATTTAAGGGTTTTCCCAGAGCTGGCAACCCCACTGTGCTTTCATTTACTACCTTTCCTGAAGGCACTGCTCTTCCACACCCTTTAAGTCAACTGTATTTGAGACAGTTCAAAATCTCTGCTTACATTGGGGGACTGGAAAAGGGGTGTGACAAAGGAAGGCAGAAGAATGGGGGGGGAGAGACTGGTCTACACTAAAAAGTTAGGTCGATTCAGCTATGCTGCTCAGAGACGTGAAAAATCCACGCCCTTGAGTGATGAACCTGGGTTGACCTAACCCCCCTCAATGCAGGCAGCATTATGTTGCCAGAATAATATTTCTGTTGACCTAGCTACCGTCTCTTGGGAAGGTGGATTGCTTACATGATGAAGAAGCTCTCCCGTTGGTGTAGGCCAGTGATTCTCAAACTTTTTTACTGGTGACCCCTTTCACATAGCAAGCCTCTGAGTGTGCCCCCCCCCCACCTTATAAATTAAAAACACTTGTTTATTATATTATAAATGCTGGAGGCAAAGCGGAGTCGGGGTGGAGGTTGACAGTTCACGACTCCCAACGTAATAACCTCGTGACCCCCTGAGGGGTCCCAACCCTCAGTTTGAGAAACCCCTGGTGTAGGCAGTGTCTCAGCTGCTGCAGTACAGCTGTGCTGCTGTTGCATTTCAAGTGTGAACAAGCCCTAAGTGATTGTTAAAGATCTAACCCAAACCTCACTGAAGACAATGGAAAGACTCACCCACCAACTTCAATGGGCTTTGGATCAGGCCCTAAAGCTCTATAACGGCCCAACCCTACGGGCATCTCCTACACAGAATTAAGTGCTCGAGTATGTTTAGCCATGGCAGGATCAGACCCTAAGATGATGACTTGGGAGCACATTGTATTTTGCCTTTTCAGGGGAGGATGGTAGGTTTATTTTCCTCTTTGAGAACAGCCATGTTTCTGGACACTTGAAAGTCATGTGGTTTGCATAACATTTAGATCTATCCAACTTTAGTACTGCAGCATAATAGTCATTTATCGTAGGATTTTCTCCCACTGTTAACTTTTCTGTAAGAGCCAACAACAAGGTAAGTAAAAAAGTATCTGTTTGTACAAAGTATTCCTATGAAAATTATTTTTCTCTTATAGATCAGTGTAATGCTCATTCTGATTCAAGAGTGACACAACTTAGAAGAAAACAGGCTTGTCATCAAGCAATATTTCTCATCATTACTACAAATGGGAGCACTCCAAATGCAAAGGACAAAGGCCTTTTTGTGTTAACTATTGCTATAAATACATTTGTCACCATCAGTAAGAACAGGTTCTGCCAACACGACTACCCCACAAAGCCAGCCCCTGCCTGTTCATATACATGCTTATTGTTTTCATACAGACCCATATCCTTTGGATGGAAACAGTCTTGACTGTTGACAGTGTGATATGAAGACAGCAGTAGCTCAAAAGATAAAATTGACACCTGCAGCTGCTTGTCAGCTCAGTCAATTCAGTTATTAGCAGACAGCTGCTGCCTAGGAAGTATGGCTGTTTTCTCTAATTCACTAAGTGGCATTTTAACATTCACGCTTTTGTTTGCTTTAAACTGCACATACACAGAGCCAGGGTAGACATACGCACACACCTGGATTATGCTGGCCCCTGTGCAAGGACACTGGAAAAAGAAGAGCACTAAGTGTCTTTCCCACTATAGGGTCATTCATAATTGCAGTCTCTTTACCCACTCAAATAAAGGGTCTTTTCTCTCTCTGTCACCAGAGGTCCAAACTACAACAAGGGGAGCAAGAAAACCTTCTCCCAAGACCAATGCTGGGCCTGCAAACTGGCCATCACAAAGAAAGGAGCATATTCCCTGAAAGACGGTGCAGTAAACATAGTTCCCCTGCACCAGCTAAAACTCTGGGAGGGATTATGCCTCCCAACACAAACAGACTCCTGAAGTTTCCCCTGTGGTAATGTGTGATTTAGCAGTACCCCAGTGAATGAATTACACAATCTGGCCGTATCGATACTTAACTAAGACATAACATATATACAGAGAGCGACAGTAAAGCGGTTAGAATTGACAGCATGGACTCATCTGCAACTGACTGCGTGCCTGCTCTTGGGCATGTCATTATCCTTTCCACTTTAGCTTCATCCCTCTGTATAGCGAGAATAATACCTAGGTTACAGGAGTGTTGTGAGGCATAATGTCAGGAAAGTGATTTGAGAACACTGCTGTGAAAGAAGCTGTTTGAGTACAAATTCTGTTACATAAATACAACTGTGCAGCCTGATTCACCGCTACATTACTCTAGTTTTATGTTAGCGTGATTCTGCTGAAATCAGCCAGAGTCACATCCATGTACAGTTGGCGTAATACACCGTGGTGAATCAGGGCCATGCACTTTTGTAGGATTTGTCATTTCCTCTGAAAGGATACTGCCTGGCTTACAAACACAAACCTGCAACATTTGCCAAAACAAATATTTACCCACATGTATACCCTTACACTTCTGTGTTGAAATTGTTTTCTCATAAGAGGAGGAGGAAAATTTCAGCCTGTCATTTAAATTGCCCATTGCGAATATTTCTGGATTACCAGGCAAAATTTGGCACACACAGCAAGTAATGGCTTGGAATCTGATTTAAAGGTGTGAAAAATAAAGCTCTCTCTTGTAAATTTGTTGTAACCCATTCATATGCATTCAAAATCATTTACTAAGTGCAACTGACTTATATGCTTTAGGATGTAGCACCTCTGTTTTGTTTTTTCATTATAAGTATTTCTCAAAATTTTCCATCCCATGCCCCCATGTTAAAACATAAATTTAAAAAAAAGTTCTGGACAAATGTACACCATTTACATCTAGCCATAAAGAAAAGGCAGATGTACCCAACCTTGTGAAACTAGTTTGTGATCCCAAGGGCATGTGTCTTGATCCGCCCGCCCCCAGGTTGAGTACCCATGGTTTAGACGTAATACAATAGCCCATGACATGTACTGGATAGTGACACAGAAATCTCACTGGACTATATTTGGTTAGAAAACAGACACCTCTTCCTACCTCAGAATCAAGAGTTTTTTAAATAAATCTTACCAAAGGTAAGCTCCATTTAAAATCTTTAGGTACATTTTCACTTGAACTTTTTACTCATAACTGAAATTTTTCCCTTCTTAGGTTTGCATCATTTTTAGATGAGACTGGGGAACAGTGGTTTGGTGTCTGTCAATATCTTTGGCAACTCCATTCACAAGAACAATTTCAAGACCACGGGTGCTTACTTCACTTTGATGAGAGAAAGAAACTGCCAAAGGTTGAAGTGCAGGTTTTTGTGCATGTCCATACAAGCAATATTTTCCCCTGAAATACAAACTGCTTAATTCCAAAAGTATTTGGGACAGTTATGAATCAATGCTGATAACTAGAAACTGCCCGTTTCTGTATCGGTTGGGATATCAGCATCAGATGCTATTGGCCAGCCTCATATTGGTATTCAAACAACTGACTCATATGAGGAAGGGATCTGGTGAATGCACATGCTATCGTTCATTGTTCCAAACTTATTTTTAGATGAAAAACAACCAATAACTTTTGTTACTATAAAGCTCCCTAATATGCAATTTGACATACTGCCAGTCTATTATTCTATGGCAAAATAAACAGGAAAAATAAAGCGATGAAACATACATTTGCGTTACAGATACTACTCACTGGATTAAAGCCTAATGCTTTTTTACTTCAGTTAAATGAGACTATAAAAATGTTTAGAATAGCATTCATAGAAGAGGGCCATCACAATCATTTCTATAACCAGCAAATACATATCCCCAGAGTAGCAAGAAAAAAAAAAAGAGGCCTATTACCAATAAGATTTCGTACTTAGTCACTTAGACCACAGTCATTTCCAAAATAGCTTTTATTATTGGTTTTACCTCTTGGTTTGTAAACTGCACATCTGCAGATCACTTTCTTTAAGAGGTTCAGGATGGGGATTATCTATGGAATATAAATATGGCCCATACTTTCTTATGTGCTGTCAGGATAAAAATTCCAGCTCTTATTTCCTTTGTATGGGAAATATATGTTCTACAAATCACAAAATTAGCCAAACACTGTATTTGAATTCACTAACCACAGATCAACCTTCTGCAAAGCCAGCGAAGTCCAAAGTTAATTGTTCAAAGAATGGACAATTGTGAGCATACAGGCTACCCGTGGAAAACAAGTATGTGACCTATTGAGACACTGTATTAATGACACTGACTGACTATTACAATGTTTTGCTTACACAGTAATTAAAATGTTATACATATAACATACAATATAGTATTGTTTTTGGATCCACGTCAAATGCCATTCATTTACATGTTTACAATGTTAATTCCAGTTGATTTATTGACACTATATTTTCAAGCTGCTTTAAATTTAGGCTAGTGATGAATATACTTTAAGCTATATTCATTAATCAGCCTAAGTGTTTTTGTTTTCATGCTTGGCAAGGGAAATGGAGCATTCATATATGTCAGAGGCATACACAGATTTCTAGTTTGTGCACCACACAATAACTTGGCTATAAATGCTAAGTCTTACAGAGAGAAATGATGCAACTTTAATTGGGTCAAGTTACAAAAAGGTGTTGTTGTTTTAAGAATAAACAAAAAAAATCCTGCCCAAGAAACCATGTTTGCCTTTCATTCTTCCTGACTACATCTCACACTCAGACCAGTGGAGGAGCTACAACTTGAGGAGTTTTCCAGCCAGAAATTACAGACTTTGCAACATAATTTAAACAGGCTTCTGCCCAGCCCCCCAGCCCCCAAAAGGACTAACCTAATAAAGTAAATTGCTCTGGTTAACAAGAAAGGTATACATTTCCAGAAGAGACCTTCAATTCTGGGTGCCTCCATTTTGGATGTCCAACTTAAGACATCTAGGGGGTCCACTATTCAGAGATGCTGGGTGAAACACTGGCTTCGCTGAAAGTCAGTGGCAAAGCTTCCACTGACTTCAACGGGACCACGATTTCAAATGCCAAATATTCTTAGCTCCCACTGACTTCAAATTCAAGTTGTGGGTGCTCAGCTTTTCTAAAAATCAAGCTTCCAAGTGGATGTCAGGCTAGACACTCAAGAACAGAGGTAACCAAATTTAGTGGACATTTTTTACAATTTGTCTACATTGTGCTTTATGTATTTCATGCCACTTTTAGTGTCTCTAGCCATTTTGTCTGCTCCATGTTTCCTTCCTAGTTGTACTGATTTTCCCAGTTTACGTTTCCTGAATCACTTTGCTAATAAAAGCACAGGAAGAATTTGCACTTTTATGCAAGATGCAGTATTAAATCAATGTTATTTATTTAAAATCCTAGCTATTATTTCAGCAGCACTATGCAACCTACACAGGAAAATAAATTTTCAGAATTTCAGTTCTGGAAAAATCCACTGACTCTAGTGCATAATATGCATTACCTTTCCACAAACAATATTTCACTGACATTTTGCAGGTGGCGCAAGGAGAACTCAGTATGAAGTTTGTGAAGACACTTAAAGGAGACAAAATGGCGTGACTGCTTTTCATGGAAAAACCTCACATAGGCCCTGAGTTAGTAAGGTATTTTAAGAACTTCAAGCTCAATGGAACTACTCACACACTTAAAGTTAGGCACATAGTATTACTATTATTGTTTGTATTATTGTAGCACGGAGGAGCAGAACAAAAGAGTCCCTGCCCCAAGGAATTTACAATCTAATGTTTAAGCACTTTGTTGAATGGGGGCCATATGCCTTTCAAAATATTTAAAGGTGTTGAATAAAGCTTCACAGAGGGCATTGCAGTAAGGATCCAATATCTTTCCCTGGATGAAATGACTTTTTGCTCCCTAGATGATTAGGCTTTTTTCTCTTCTTTTCTTTTTTTAATGGATATTGCCATCCTTGGGAATTAACTGTCATTTTTTGTGTTTTCACCCCTCACAAGATCAAAGTACCAGCTCTCCTGCTCATGAGACCCAAGCAACAGCTGTCGATTAACCTTGACTGGAATCCAGCCCCTTCTGTTTCAGTAATTAGAGATAACTGTACAGCACACTGTATAAAATAGAGTTGTTAGGGTGTATTTCAAAATACTACTATCAATATTATTGATTTTAAAAGGCAATGGAATAAATCTTTACTTTCCCTGCTAACCCAGTGAATATAAACATCATTTCATACCTAACACATGCAACATACAAGCAACTGTATTCTTTTTGTAGGTTATTCTCTCTTTCTTTATTGGCAATGAATTCCCTTCATAAACAGAACCTAACTGTTCATGGAAACATTAGATATATAAATTACAGAGGGGGGGGGCATGTGTGAAAGAGTAATTTTCCCTTCCTTGGTATTCACCCCTTCTTGTCAACTGTTCAGAATAGGCCACTTCCACCTTAATTGAATTGGCTCATTAGCACTGACTCTCCCTCCCCCACTTGGTAAGGCAACTCCCATCTTTTCATGTGCTCTATATATACATTCTACTTACTGTATTTTTCACTCCGTGCATCTGATGAAGTGGGTTTTAGCCCATGAAAACTTATGCCCAAATAAATGTGTTAGTCTCTAGGGTGCCACAAGGACTCCTCATTGTTTTGACTGGAAAAAGAATTCTAAAAATGTGATAATTATCAAGTTTCTCATCTTCTAGTATTCCCACCCTCTCCTTACATTAAGATTTCTGCCCAGACAACTTTGGTGGCCCAGGAACTAGATTAATGCACAAATATCTTCCTCTACACTAGCTGTGTAGTGGTGCTTTGCAGTAACACTCTGCTTAAAAAAAATTTTTTTTACTCAGAAATCTCTCTCTTAAAACATTCTAGGTTTCTTAACTTTTAACAACCTGGCAATTTAGAGAAGAGTATTTCAACCCTTTTCACAACAGACCTGGAGCATGTCCTTGCATCCAAGTTGTTTTTTTCTTCTGCTTGCCACCTGGCTGATTAGAAAAGAATACACAACAAAGAGAATGTGAGCTGACTCATGAGTACTGTGTGGCATGCCTCAAGCAACATGTAAAAGGAAGAACTCACTAGCAAAGTCAATGGTTCAGTTCAAGACCAACCGTGATAAATATGTTTCTTGCTAACTGATTCACTTCCTATTCCCAACATTGCCAGTTTTCATGATTTTATGGCAAGGTTCACAATATTTGGTGTTTTCCTTAAAGTTGCAGTTCCTGGAAACATCTGATTACATGAGAATCTCAGCGTTAATTAAAAAAAAAAAAATCTAGCCATCATGGCTGCAGAGCATAAACTTGGAAGTGTGAACCCTAAAGGCAAATAAAAAGAACTCAAATTTTAAAAAGTCTCCTGATTTTTAAAATCGCTCAATCTCAGGATTGTTTGGCTCCTGACTCATGATTTCTGAGCACTTTGGATTAGAAATACTGTATTCCCCGATCTAATAAAAATAAGGGAATACTGTTAAACATGGTCAGCAAACATTTGTTTTACTTATATTAGTAATAACACCATAGAGTATTGAAAAAGTGGAAGAATTTTAAAATTCCAATGTACTTGTCACAATGCAAGTCATATTTATATTTATTTTGTTTATTGCCTCTTTCACCTTGAACAAAGACAGGTTTCAGAGTAGCAGCTGTGTTAGTCTGTATCCACAAAAAGAAAAGGAGTACTTGTGGCGCCTTAGAGACTAACAAATTTATTTGAGCATAAGCTTCCATGAACTAAGGTGCCACAAGTACTCCGTTTCTTTTTTCTTGAACAAAGAATAATCATTAAGCCAGTTTCACTTCTGTTTATAGTTTCACTTTCAGAGTCTGGGCATTGCAATGTTTGGATTTCAAACACTGCAAGGAATGATTTTTTTTATAAAAGTTTTCACTGGAATTTAAAGAAAAAACAATCTAAAAATATTTCTATCATCCTAGCTTTTATAAAATTTAAATTCTGGACCAGATTCAGCTAATAGCTTATGACCCTGATTCTGCTAACACTGGAAGGACCAGAAGCAGCCAAAGCTGTGACCTTTGGACATTCCTGTCAAAGCTAGAGAGACTGTTCTCTGTCTCTGCTCTGCGCTGACTGGCTGCCTGCTCCAACCCTACTCCTCCCTTCTCACAGTCTCTTTGTGTCAGCTTCACTCCACACCTGCCCCTTCCATTGTCTTTTCCCCTGCCCTGTGCCCCTGTCCTTCTCTTTTTTTCAACCCACCCCCAAAAAAACCCCAAAAAACAATTTGTAGTACTACTGCTCCGCCATCACATTGTTCACTCTACTTGTGTGTACTACCCCTTCCCCTACCTGTGTCTATTTAGACAACATTTTCTTGTTGATTTGTACGACCTTGTCTCTCTGTCCATATCCGTCTCTTGTCTTGGGCCCTATCATTTTGTTCTGTGTTTGTACAATACCTAACACACGAGACTCCTGGTTCACGACTGCGGCTCCGAAGTGCCACAAATAAATAAATAAATAAATAAATAAATAAATAAATAATCCACTTGCACTTAACTTCACTCAACTACAGTTTCATCAAAATCAGTGGGATTAGCCATGTGAGTAAAATTATGTGAGCATGTGTTTGCAGGATCAGGACTTATTGTACAAAGGTATGATTAAAATATTGTCATTAAAAGGAAAGAACTCAATTGTTTGAAAGTCAGGAAGTCAGAATGTTCCACTGGAATTATTCAGCTGAAATTCCCCCAGCAGCTTTAGCTCTGCCTTTTAACTAATGATTACGATTCCCATGCAGCTTTGAACAAAGGAACACAAATTGCAATTATCCTCAAGATAATGGACTCTACACTGCAAACCCACCTGCTAACTTGTGGGTGAGGTCCACTCACTCCTTTCCCACAGACTAAGATCATGTGATCTACACCCTAGGGCCTATACAATAACCTTCCCCTTTCCACCAGCACACTCCTTATTCCACTCCAGTCACAGTCCCAATGTCATCCAGAGACGACACACTCCAGACACAGGATGAAGATATACTTTTTCCAGGTCTTCCTGGAGCATATGGAACAGACCATCCATTCTTAAAACTGGCCTAGGAGAACCCATACAGGCAAGAAAAGTAGGTGCAGGTAATATCATGCAACAAAAGGTCATGTGATTGTCACAGACAACACAACTGGGAAGACTAAAATTTCTTTCCTGTGGCAACTAAATTCCCCTCCTTGCCAGGGGCAGAGTTAAGGACAGTGTTGGAACCTCAACGAAGTACTTCTACTAGACTTGCAATATTATACCAACGGTACCAAAAGGGATTATGAAGCAAGCGGGGACAGCAGGGAGGGTGTGTTATGTATACAGGATGCAAGTAACTTAAACCAAGTTGAAATAACAAACAAGAGCAAGGAAATTCAAGAGTTGGGGACATCACTCCATTCTGAACACATCTGTTGTGCTTTGGTATTGCAGGGGAGATGGGGAGAAGTGTCTCAAAACAGTGGGTGGTCTTCAAATACCAGGCACTGATGTGATATATAAACACATCACGATGAGTGGAGGACAGAATGTAAGATTTCCTGAAACTCTTCTTTCCTTGCCTTTTTGTTTTAAGTCAGCATAGAAAGTGGTTTCTAATATTGAACCCTCAGTTATACCAGCCAGTGCGAGCAGCTTCACATTCAAGTTTGTATGGGGACTGCTGATTTACAGCAAACTTCATTGATTCATGTATGACTTCTCAAAAAAGAGTTGTGAAATGACACCACCAGCAGGACACCCACAGCAACTGTGAACCCCTACTCTAAACCAACGAACAGCTCCAAAATGTATGAGGTCACATGGTAAAAGCACTCCCAATTGCGTGGGCAAGAGACAGCAATGGCGCACAGCGCTTATATTGTTAAAATACAGAGCAGGGCCTATTTACAAGTAACTGAGGTACTCGTACTGGTATGCATACCAGGGTGGATAAAAATCAATGGTTTAAAAAAAAAATGGATTTTTTTTTATTTAAATCAGATTTTTTTGATAAAATGCTTTTCAAGGAAAAAACCTATCTAAAGATGGTTTTAATTAAGATACATTATAGCTCAAAGATATCTCATCATGGAATAGGGATTATAAATTCTAATTCTATAGTATGAGACAATATATTCATGTAATGTTTAAGAAAAGTTTTGTAAATGAGTTCCAATAGTTCATGGATTAGGGACTCAATCTTATGACGTTCCAGGGGCTTCTGTATAGATTATTTAGGTTAATCTTTTTATCTGCCCAATGGGACTCAGTGCTCAGGAAGAAATCTGTAGATAAATGTGAGAAGGGAGGGACAGGCACTACAAACAAAAGTGAAACTGTTTGATCAGCATATTCCAGAAGTCTTGAGGTCTTTCTGGGTGTAGCCTTCATTGATTTGAGATCTACCATACTATTCTTTCACTAGAAGGGAAAACCTATAATGGCAGCAGGCTGTAAGAGAGACCCAGTTTGGGAATAAGAACCAATCAAGAAATAGATGTTTGCTGATGATGTTTTAACTAGTGAACTGGTGGAAGTCACTTAAGCACTTGGATTCAGATAAAAGTGATAATCTCACTTTTAACAGCAGTAGCTTCTTCTGCCGGTGTAGAAAGAATATTTTCTTCCTTTGGACTAATTCATTCCAAACTGAGAAATCGTCTGGGACCTGAAAAAGCAGGAAAGCTTGTTTTTCTTTTCCAGATTATGAACAAACAGGAAAATGAAGGTGAAGACGACTCAGTTAGCCGCAGAAGCCAATATTTTAAGTTTCTCATGTTGACCTGGCTGACATAGTCGCTTTAATTTTTGTTGTTGTTTTTTAAAATATTTTAAACTATTTTAGTTAAAAACAATTTTAACAAAAACAAACCAGATTTTAAAAAACTTGAATGTTTAACTAAATTCAAAATTTCATATGCTTGTTTTGTTAAAATATTATATGTTTGCTGTTGAAGAAAAAAATCCAGAATACATAACGTTGTTGTTTTAGTTAAATAAAACAATTTAAATGTCTGTCTAGTGATGTTCTCCTCCTAATACAGTATGGCAAAAAATCTCCAAATAGTAATGATTAACCTATTGAATTGGAGATAGTTCACCTCCCAATGACTTCATAAGTATCTGCTTCAATTACCTTTGGTAAATGAAATAACCAAACAATCATTCATTTTCTAATAAATCACTTTCAAAATGTATAGTGTGTACCTTCTAAAAATGAAACCTATATCTATCTCTCAGTTGTGAAGAATATGTATTAAGTTTATAGCAACCAACAAGAATGCACTTTTATGTAGAAATCCATGATTAAATGGAGTCTTCCTGACCAGTGATTTAAATCAATTTGATTTAAATCAAATCCACCCTGATGCATACCGATAATTGGCAAACACCAGTCAGTTCAGAAGAGATAGTAGCTCCTGGTTTGGGCACAGCAAGGCCCTGTCTTGTACTTTTCAACGCTCAGGCAAACTATTGTGTCTGTACAGAGTCCGTTGAAGCCAATGGGCTTCCACCCAGAATAGGCTTATGAATATAAAATTTTTGTTGCAATCTTTAAGCTAACTTTTAGAATGTGAAGAAAGTCAGTTAGCTGTGGGCCTAAGGGAACAAGAATATTAATAAACGCAACCAAGAACACACAAAGAACAACATTTTTCTCTGCCTTTTTGGGAGACAACTCACAAGGATGTTTGCTCTCTTTACAGAATGTAATACCGGACATCCTTTTCCTCTGATTTCCTAGGGTATATTGCCATATTTACAACAAGAAAAAACATGATTTAAACAAACATGGGCAAACAACATTATCTTAATGAAAACCTGGGATTCTTTTAGCCAACTTCTCTTTTTTACAGAAATGTGCAGTGTAGTCCAACAAGAGTTTTACATGATATAAAAGGACAGATAAACACTGAACCTAGTAGCAAATAAATAGAAAAATTCAACAGGCATTTCTTTCTTCTCTCTTCTACAGCAATTATTGCATTTGTCAGTTAAATTAAGTTGTCCTCGGTTTTCTGAAATGGCAAGTTTTCTGCCCAGAATCATTTCTCAGTTTCATCCCCCTAGGCAGGCCCCATGTGGGGTGGGGGGGGGAATACATAAGTGTAGCAAAGGGCAGAATTTTGCCCCGATGTTCATTTATTTTAGAATCTAAACTGCAAAGCAGCCAACCCAGAGGCAGAACTCCCTGCAGCTGAAAGAGGATGCTAGCCTGACCACCTCTCTAGCAAGTTGGCATTTGTGCCTCTGCTGCTCTACAAGGAGAAGCAGCAGCACCCTCTCCTTCCCCCTGCTTCACTATATGCAGTTTTCCCATACCAAGATACTAGGACTCTTGGGGAAGAACTCCCTTGCTAGGGTCTGGTAAGTATTTATCTTGGCTTTTCAGTAGGCAGAGAAATTGGCTGTCAGCAACAGTTGTTGCCATTTCTTCCTATGCCACGTGTTATTACTAAATATTTCCCTTGTTCTCAATCAGGCACTGAGAGCAGGGTCTAAATGAAATCCACCCCAAGCTAAAGCACAAATACCAGCATTCACTTGATTATTTTAAAAGGCATCAGTAAGGGGAAAAAACCCCCACAGATTTGTGTTGAATATGCAAAGTTGTGGAAGGAGAAAGGGTGGCTCCCTAAATGTTTGATGTTACTTCACTTTAAAAATGGTCTGATTTTTCAATTGTTCCTAAATGGGACTTGAACCTTCTCAGTCCTAATCTGCCTAGCCATAAGGCTCAACCTCCTGCTGGAAAATACAATGATGCATCACTTAGGCCTCGTCTACACTACACTACTCTGTAAGTGTCTACATTACAATGTTGTTCCCGCTGACGTAAGTCACCCATTGCACCGACTTAATAACTCCTCCTCTTCCAGAGGCGTAGCACTCTGGTCGGCGTAGTTAGGTTGACGCAGCCTCAGTGTAGACACTGCGATGACTGTTCTGGTTGTCGGCCCCTGGTGGCAGAAAGCAGGAACCCTGCCATCAGCCCAGTGGGGCTCTGGCTGTCAGTGCTCCACAGTTCCCCACACTAGCAGCCAGTAAAAGTGCTCCTGGTAATGGTGCGCACCACCAACAGAAGGAGCTAGCGTGAACATACAAAACCAATTTAAGTACTGCGGTGGCTGTGGATCAACGTAACTTAAGTCAACTTAATTTTGTAATACAGACATGCCCTTAGTTATCCTTCCCACAAGAGACAACAGTTCCATTCATGTCAATGCAGGTACTGAACCAGTCACTGATTGAAAATTAGCTACAATATTAAAAAAATATTAACTGCACCAGAATTTTTACAAATATTCAACTCACATCCACATGTTATCAGAGAGAATGGGGCCTTCATGAAAAAAATGAGATGAGGAATCTCAAGATATGGTCACATTTTTAATTTAAAACAGTCATATAGAGGGAGTTTGGTTTAGGGGAGAGAACAGGGGACTGGGAATCAGGGCTAGTGCCAAACCTACCAATGATTTGTTGCGTGACTTTAGGGTATTCAGATTTGACAGCATTTTACATAGGTGTAAATGACAGCACAATGTGCAAGGAAAAGAGTCACCTTTCATAGCTATTGTTCTTTGAGATTTCTTGCTCATGTCCATTCCATTGTAGGTGTGTGTGCTCACCACATGCATTGGTGCCGGAAGTTTTTCCCTCAGAGGTATCCATAAGGCGCCCACTGGAGTGGCATATATGCCAGTATAAGGGGTGCCGCGAGTTCCCCCCTCCCTCAATTCCTTCTTGTCGCCAGTGACTGTGCAGGAACATCTCCTTGCTTCGGCAAGGTTTCCTATCTCTACTGTGTCTAGTAGTGAATTTGTTGTATATAGTTGTTTAAAGTAGTATAGTTAATAGTTCCCTTTGTGTTAAGTTAGAAATAGTTAGTTAGTCCCATACGGGACACAGCCTAGGGACAGGGCATACCCCGGTCCCCGGGCTTCAAACCTTGTGACTGTTGAAAAAAAAAAAAAAACAACTTATGCTTCATAAGTTTCCCCATAGAAGCTGCTTGAAGTTTTTAAGGGAAACCCAAGTGAGCAACAAGTGTCACATTTGCGAGAGCTTCAGGCCATGGACCAAGAAGGAGCAGGACATTCGTTTCCAAGCACTCCTTATGGAGTCGGCCCTCGCACCAGCCTCGAAGCCGACAAGATCAGACTCTGCTCCAAGCACTGCAACCTCAGAGCGAGCCGCTGGCACCGACCCCCATCTTCGGTACCAGGTAAAAAGCAAAGAAAGGCCAAGAGGGGGTGTTCTCCTACGTCCCATAAAAGGAAGAGAGCCAGAGGAGAGAAAAGACCTGCGTGAGGCAGCTCTTCCCCTCCAGACAGTGAGCTGTCGAGTCCGTTGAGCTGTCGAGTCCACTTCAAGACCCACCTACCACCCCAGCGCATATATGCGTGGCACTCCAGAGGGCGCCAGAACCGGTCCACTGAGGGAAAAACTTACAGCACTGGTGCATGTGGCAAACACACACACCTACAATGGAATGGACATGAGCAAGCACTCGAAGAAGAAGTGGCGATTCAGGCTCGGGATCTCTAATGAAGACAAATAAACTATGCAACATGGTCTCCTGTATATCAAACTTTTTTAAAGTTATATTTTAAGTGAAGTCCATGAATGATTTAATTAACTTTGGCAAAATTTGAATATTGGTTTGTGTAAAATATATTTCCCTGTTCACATTCTGAAAGCTTTCAACCACTGATGAGGTGATGTTACTGTATGATTTTCTACAGCAGAGCCACATCACTGTCAGTGAACTTTCCAACAGTATGCATGAATTCCAAGGTAGAAAGAGGGTTTGAAACACTGCATTCATTATAATCAATCCCTCAAGGTCACAACCCTCTGAAAAGCAATCTCCTGTTTTTGCTTAGTCTCCCTCTTTTCCCACCAACCAGATGCATTTCCTTTTAGTAATTCTACACTCGATTAGCACATGGCATTTTTATTTTTCTGTAACTATGCCACCATAAGATGAAGTGTCCAACAAGAAAGCCATCTGACCCACTTTCATGAGTATAATTTTTTTTATTCGTAGTCTATCACAAAGTTTACAGATAATGGATACTAACTCTTCTTTAAACTTGCTCACTGTTAAGCAGCAATGCATTCAAGCCTTGCACTACTAGAGAACCTACATAATGACAAGTTATTTATTTCAAAGCACTCCTGATATTACTTCAGACAAACAGTCCAGCTAACTACACAGGGTTGACTGAAATTTGTAATTCCATGTTGCTTTCAGTCTAGTTCTGTCTATCCCTGTACAAATTAATCTAGGGCTTCTCTACATGAAGATGTAGTTTGCAGAAAGCTGGAGTGTAACTATCCCATCTTAGCGTGCTGTGCACAAACGGTAACGAACAGACCCATTTCAAAGCAGGGGTACATCAAAGCACACTAAAATGACTGATTCTGCACTAGGAAATTAGTCAGTATAACTGTGTCACTCAGGGGGTGTGCAAAATCCACAGCCGTGAGCGACAAAGTTAAATTGACCTAACTGCCAGCATAGACAGTGCTAGGTCAACGGGAGAAATCTCCCATCCACCTAGCTGCCTCCTCTCGAGCAGGTGGCTTACCTACGCTGATGGGACAGTCCCTCCCATTGTAGTGTCTTCACTGTAGCACTACAGCAGTGTAGCTGTACCGCTGTAGTGTTTTAAGTGTAAACAAGCCCTAACAAACGGTTTAGTATGCGTCAGGAGGGTCCTCATGGACAGTTAGTGCATGGCAAGCTAGAGCCTGATAATACTGTATATCAAGACAACAGATATAAAGCAACTCACAACATCATAGGATATGTAACAGACCCTCCCCTTTGGCATAAGGCTTTTTTTTTAAATAAAGAGACATTTGCACTCCACCTTCCAGTACAAAAAGGCATGTGAATTTCCTCACTTGCAGGCACGCCTTGAGATCTGACTCATTCTCATACTTCCTTCTTTTTCCACTATAGTGGAGCTATAAACATTTCCCAGTGCCATGGCACTGATACAGGTAGGCTTGCAGCAGCTGGCACAGGACATCTGCCTGAGCACAGTATTTGTGGTGTGAGAAGGAGAACAAAAAGCAGTTGCTCATTTTATTTCTATTTAAGTGTGTGCGCTTGTCATTCCAAACTGCAACATATAATCAGGTACTAAACCACAAAGCAGTTCTTACGCTTAACTAAACAGAGGTGATTTAAAGCATTAATACCTGGCAAAATGGGCATTTATCCCAGAGATAACTGATAGAAAACACAGAGCAAGGACTTGGAGTAATTCAGTACGAAGATACCTCACAGATGAGCTGACATTTTATTTTATTGAGATTGCCCCCTCAGTGTACAGGGATGTAGGCACAATGAAGGTGAACTTACATAAGTGTAAGGTTAAACTATTTGGAATGCCTCAAATAGCAAAAGGCAGAAAAGCACATAACTGATTTTAAACATACTTTCATTTCTGTTTCAGGTCTCACAGTGTTGTGTCAACCAGAGAGCTTTGATGAAGTTGCATGCACATGCAATCAATTCTCACCTCTAATCAATGGGGATTAGCATGAGTTAGGGCCAAACACTATCCTGAACTGAACTCTGCTGCCTGGAGTACAATGCTACAGAATCAGGCTGAAACTGAGGGCTTGTCTACACTGGCAATTTACAGCGCTGCAACTTTCTCTCTCAGGGGTGTGAAAAAACACCCACCCACCCCCTACGAGCCCAGCATGTTTCAGTGCTATAAAGCGCCAGTGTAAACAGTGCATCAGCACTGGTAGCTACACCCCTTGTGAAGGTGGTTTTTTTAGAGCACTGGGAGAGCTCTCTCCCAGAGCTCTGCCATGACTACACAAGCCACGTTAAAGCGCTTTAGCGTGGCAGTGTAGACTAGCCCTAAGTGATGACTCTTAATCCCAATATACTTTTCTGAGGGCTGGATTCTGATCTCAGTTTCTTGGGTCTAAATCCAGAGCATCTCCACTAAAGTCAAAAGGGTAGGATAATAAGATCACTGCACACATACCTGCTAAATATACCCATAAGCAGAAAAGATAATACGAAAACTAGACAATCAAACACACTCCTCCCCTAAGACCCTGGAAACATCAGTGAGTATAGTTTGGATGGTGGAGCTCGTGGATTGGAGGTGGGAAACTGTGCGGTAAACCAGAAAGGGATATAGCAGGGAAACAGCTGTTTTACACAGCAATATTACATCCCCAACAAGAGCATGGAATTACCACAAGGAATTCCAGTAGACTTTGAAGTTGACAATTTCAGCATTATCTCTAAGTCTGCAAACCACGGGTGTTGGGGGAGGGAGGGAGAGTGTGTGCATGTGTACGTGCACACACTGCACAAGTATATAAACAGAGAGTCAACAAAACAGCAGATTCTCAGTAAGTCGTTCTGCCAGTTGGGAGACATGACCTGGGCATGTGGCTGGAGGGACACGCCTCTTCCCTCTATGGCCTTACCTTCACTAGGAACAAGGTGTGTTTTTAACACTTGTTAGTTAACACATTAACTCACTAAGGACCTTAAGCTTTACCTCAACCAGCTCACACACATTAAACTACAACTTTTGTGGTCAATGCTAGGATTTTAAACATGTTAAAAAACCCATACCTTCTTCCTAATTGAAGGCAAAGCCTGTTGTAGTAATGAGCCTACAATTGTACCCTAATTGTGAACTAAACTGCAAAAAGTGAGTGTAAGTTTATAAGATGTTAAAATAAACTGTCATAGCAAAATGTTAATGGGAAAAGGTATGAAAGTGAGATAAAAAGAAGACTGAATTAGTCCAAATAAAAAGGCTCATTGATGTAACTCAAGGACTGTGTTAAGATCATGCCTGGTAAACAAGAACAGCATGGAACCAAAATCAATTAATCAAAATTGGTGCATCAGCAATTAGGCCTATTGGCAGACAAAATAATGAGGGGATGGGCCATTCTACCCATCACTCCCTTTTGGGTTCCTTACAGAAAGGGACTTAGGGAGAATAACTAGTTACTGGAGCAAACTTCACCATCATGGCTGCCACCACGACCATCTCCTGGCACCTGGGCCTTCATTCTAATGCTGAAAGATGTCGTGGCTCCAAACTGAGCCAGAGAAAGGGAGCCGGTGACACTGCCACCTCTATCAGGTTTGGTTAAATCCCAATCACCAGCTGGGATGTGAGACTTTGTCTTATTCCCTCCCCCTTCCCTACCTTGTTTCTTCTCTTTCCTATGCCTCTCCTTTTTCCTTCTGTCTAATAAGAATTTGTCTTAGTCAGCCAAGACTGTATATTTTACAACCTAGCTATGAGCCTGTAATCAGGAGGCAGCAGGTAAAAGCAATGCACTGGTATAAGCAATGCTCCATGCTGGTACAAGACGATCAGGTCTCAGAGTGGTTGATAAGACTGTGCACAGGCGTGCATACTGGGTGTGCCCAGGCATTCCCTAATGCAGGGTTTGGCAACCTATGGCATGTGTGCCGATTTTTAATGGGGACCCCGGCAGGCAGCAGCGTGCCATTAAAAATCCTGCCCACCACAGCCCACTCTTCTCCGCCCCCCCTGCAGGGGCAGGGTGAAGAAACTTGGTCCTGCTGGCGGCGGCTGCTGCTGCAGGGCATGCAAGCTCCCTCCTCTCCCGCCTCTTCCCACAGCGTGCCCTTCCTCCTCTCCCTCCCTGCGGCCGATCAGCTAATGGCCCTTGCCAGGGCGGGGGAGAAGCAGAGCCGCAGTGTGCTCCCTGCTCCGGGGAGGAGGCAAGAAGAGGTGGGGACGGGGATGGGGACTGGGGCCATGGGGATGGGGGGAGGAATAAGGGCATATCCCCTCCAGCCCCCTGCCATGAGCCGCTCTGGGGGCTGGGAACACCCCCCAGGACCTTAGCCCACACCCCCAGCCCTCTGCCCTGACCCCTACACCACCTCACACACACACCCAGCCCTCTGCCCTGACCCCTGAACCCCCGCACAGCCCAGCCTCCTGCCCTGACCCTTGCACCCACTCACAACCCCAGCCCTGACTCCAGCACCCCCCCCACACCCAGTCCCCCCATGCCCTGATTCCTGCACCCCCCTACATGCCCCCAGTTCTCTGCCCTGACTCCTGCACCCTCCCCACATACCCAGCCCCCCCACCCCATGCCATGACTCTTGCACCCCCACATTCCCAACCCTTACCCTGAGCACTAAATGAGAGCTCCTGCACCCCCCCCCCACATTCCCACCTGCACCCCTTGCACCAAATGGGAGCTGCCCAGGTAAGCGCTCCACACCCCAACATCCTGCCCCAACCCTGAGCCCCCTCCCTCATTCTAGCTCCTGGCCAGACCATACACTCCAACCCCCAGCCTGCTCCTTCACCCCCCAGCCCTGTGCTCAGTGCACTCTCACCCTCAGCTCAGTGCAGAGAGAGAGGAAGAGAATAGGCTAGAGCCAGGGAGAAGGTAGGTACCCATTCTGTGGGCAGGGCCGGGATCCGAGACTGGTAGCAGGCTGAGCAGGGCCGGCAGCCAGGACCCTGGCTGGCAGGAGCCAGTGGACGGAACCCCAGACCAGCAGCGGGCTGAGCCGCTCAACCCACTGCTGGTCTGGGGTCCCAGCTTCCGGCCCCACTCAGCCCACTGCCGGTCTGGGGTTCTGGCTGCCGGCCCCTTGCCAGCCGGGGTCCTGGCTGCAGGCCCTGCTCAGCCTGCTGCCGGCCTAGGTGAATGGAACCCCAGGCTGGCAGCGGGCTGGCGGCATAAGATCAGCATTTTAATTTAATTTTAAATGAAGCTTCTTAAACATTTTGAAAACCTTGTTTACTTTACATACAACAATAGTTTAGTTATATAATATATAGATTTATAGAGAGAGACCTTCTAAAAATCGTTAAAATGTATTACTGACACATGAAACCTTAAATTAGAGTGAATAAATGAAGATTCAGCACACCACTTCTGAAAGGTTGCTGACCCCTGCCCAATGTCTGAAAAAAAAAAAAAAAAAAAGTGGCTTTGCGTTTTGATTTAATCACGATACACTTTTAGTTTTAAAGTATGGATTGTTGTATTATGCAATAAGCGCCAAATTGCATAATACAGATGTTGTACAAATATATATAGAAAGCCCAAATTCGCTCGCAGCATGCATCCCCACTACTGCGGCGCCGCATTACCACTGGTCCACCCCTCCCACTCCGACTACTATTCTAGAAAATTCTTTGACCTATATAATTGGCCGCGTCCAGCTGTGCCCAGCACAGTGTCTATAGTGTTTGTAATCTTTGTCACGTGTACTCTGCTGAAATAGCCTGTGGCTTTACGTTTTAATTCAATCGTATGATACTCCCTTTTAATTTTAAAATATGGATCAGTTCGTTGTTAAAATAAGAAAAGGAGCAGACAAATTGAATTATAATGAATGTGCTGATAGTAGTGCAAATACCTTGGACTCCTCGGTTAAGAACTTACATGAAGAAAATGCCACCACCAGTTCCAGTGAGTGCAATAAACTGACTAATGACCAGCAGAAACAGACTGTCTCTTAGTTCAGGTCAATGTAGTTCCAATGTAGTTCAAAGCCATCAAACATTTCATCTGATGACTCCAGTCTGTGATATTCCAAAAAATAGATTAGAATGCCAGTCTCGATGATCTAGAAGTCCTTATTAGCCTAGACTAAGCATGTTTCCTAGAAGTAAAATAGGGAATAAACAAAGAAGTTTTCAGTCTGATTGGTATGAAAAGTATAGGTGGTTAGAATATAGCCCATCAAAGGACACAGCATTTTGCTTTTACTGCTGTTTCTTCTCCTCTAATGGTACAGCAAACAAAAGTCACGCTGATCCAGCATTTATTGATAAGGGATTCAGAAACTGGCATAAGGCTAACGAATGTTTTAAAAACCACCAGCTGTCAAAATCTCATGTGTTGAGCTGTTCTTCATAGTCAAGTTTTAATGAAGGGAAACCTATTGATGTATTGTTGGATGAGGGCAAGCAGGCTTATCTGTCTAAACTAGAAGAACAACGATGCCATAACCGAAGTGTAATGGAGCGACTGATTGACATTGTTCTGTGTTTGGTGAAAGGTAGGAGACCATTCAGGGGTCACAATGAAAAAGCTGACAGTTTTGAGAAAAGTTTATTTCTAAATCTTGCCAATATGCTCCAAAAATATGATCCCGTAACAGCAAAGCATGTGCAACAATCTCCTCAAAACACTACCTATCTGAGTAATCTCATCCAAAATGATTTAATTGTAGCCTTGCACAACTTTGTGCAACAAAAGGTTGTGTCTTCACTAAATGGAAAAATGGTCTCAATAGTTGCCAACAACACTACTGACTGTGGACACCATGAACAGATGTCCATTGTGGTGTGGTATTTTTACATTGAAAAACATAGTCCAGTTGAACATTTTGTGTCTGTTCAGAGACTATTAACAGTTGATGCTCAGTTTATTTTTGATGAGTTAAATGACGTCCGTGACATTCTTAAAATTGACTGGTCATCAGTGATGTCTGTCTGTCTGTCTGTTTTGATAGCACATCTACTATGTCTGGATGTACTGCGGGAGTTCAAATGAAATGTAAAAGAAACAGTGAAATACTCTATGGACACTGCTATGAGCATTGCTTGAACTTTGTCCTAGTATTTGCATGCACTTCAAGTAAACAAAACAGAACTGTCTGATTTTTTTGGTGTTATTCAGACTCTTTATGCCTTCATGGAGGGGAGTCCTGTGCGACATGCAGTAATGGAGAAAATTTCACAAGAAGTAGGATCCCAGTTGAAAACTTTGAAGTCCCTGTCAAACACATGATGAGCATGCAGAGCAGCAGCAGTGGCTGCTGTAAAACAAAACTACTCCATCACTTTACAAGCATTACAAGAGATTATCGAAACAACTCACCTTGCTGACGCTAAAATAAAAGCCAGGGGCCTTATCCATGAACTCATGAACCCATGAATAGATTCATTCAAGTTCATCTTTGCCCTTCACATAATGCACCCTATTCTCCAGATGGTGGTAAAAGTGAGTAAGCCTCTTCAAGCTCCAGATCTCAACTTACTTACTGCAATGACAGGGGTGAAAAGCTTGTGTAACTCTTTGGCTGCAATGAGACATGGCCCAGAATATTTTCAATCTATTTTCAATGACAGTGTGAAAATGTGTGTAGAGAATGATATATCTATTACTCCAGTTAAGAAGAGAAAAACGTCCACTCGTATTGATGATGCGTTTGAGTCCCAGCATCACTTTGATACAAAAGAGGAGCAGGAGAGAATAACTTCATTTTACCCACTCCTAGACTCAATGATTATCAGCATTGACCACCAATTTGAACAGGAGACTTGTAAAATTGTGACTGCAGTGGGAAAACTGCTGATCTTAGACATTGGCAGGGACGATATGAGAATCATTGCCAACAAATTTAAAGTGTCCTTGGATGAGTTGGAAGCTGAAGTCGGATTGCTTTGGGGTTATCCTAAAGGTAGCACTACGAACACCACCAGAGAGTGGCTTGATTGGCTAAAGGAATTGGATCGGTCTTCCATGTTCCAGGCCTTTTACAAATCTATTCAATGCTTGCAGTCTTACCTGTTACAAGCTGTTCATGTGAAAGAGCCTTTTCGAAACTAGCACATGTAAAAAACAAACCAAGAAGTACAATGTCCCAACAGTGCCTCGACTCAATCATGATTTTGTACATTGAACAAGAATTGGCTACGTCAATTAATTACAATGATGTGATTGAGGAATTTAAGTCCATAACACCTGGTGAGCGACGTCTCATTCTCTAACACAGGAAGATGAAGAAACCTTAATCTGTTTTGGTCAATTTGGGTTAGCTCATTATCTGGTTAAAGATAAAGATCATGAAAATTGACTGTGTCTTTGTATACGTCTGGTTACAAAAATTTTGTATTTTGTGTGTCATTTTTTAAGGTTGTATTTTTTAAGTAAAGTTTAGTTGTTAATTTAAAAAAAATTAAGTTTAGTTAAGTTTTAGTTTCTTTAGTTTGTTTGAAGAATACAAATAATGTCCTTTATGACTGAGTATTCAATAAATGTTTGCCTTTAAAAAAAATTCCCTGGGTGCACACCCTAATGAAATGTGCTGCGCACGCCTATGAGACTGTGTGAGGCTGCCTGTGTTTTCCCAGCAGTGAGGTTGCAAGTGGCAGTCAACACCAGAGACAAAAGTTGCATTTTTTAAATCTTTGCTATTTTTTTCACAGCCCTTTTGTGTGTGTTTGTCTTGTTTTCGTCTTCTTAGGAAACAGGATCAGACTTTAACAGCAACAACGACAGCACCAGCCTTCTCTTTTACCATCTTAGTTACCATAGTCAAACAAGGGTTTTTTCCCATTCTAAAAACTCTCTAGCTAAAGAGAAAAGGAGCAAGGGATGATGTTAAAATGAAAGCCAATTAATACTTCATATTTCAAATGCTTTAACTGTTTTTCCTTCTTTTCTGTATCTTTAAAAATGCTTTGACTCTTATTAATTATGTGTTTGCCATGGCACTAAGCAAGCTGAGGTCTCTGTATACCAAACCGCAAATCTTGTTTGTGGCACCTTAGAGACTAACAAATTTATTTGAGCATAAGCTTTCGTGAGTTACAGCTCATTTCATCGGATGCATTTGGTGGACATCCGATGAAGTGAGCTGTAGCTCACGAAAGCTTATGCTCAAATAAATTTGTTAGTCTCTAAGGTGCCACAAGTACTCCTTTTCTTTTTGCGAATACAGACTAACACAGCTGCTACTCTGAAACAAATCTTGTTTAACGCTGTTTAATGTTGCACAGTGGCCAGTTTATGTTAATATCTTTGGCCCATATATTCCATCTAAATTAATACAGAGCCTTGTGAGCTGGAAAATACCTGTTCTTCCACCCCCAGAGAAGATGAGTAGGAAACTCCAAGGACTGAACAATAAGGAATTTTCATGAACAATCTTCCCAACCATGTGCATTTCCATAGGAGGAGTGATTTCCCATAAACACCTATAAGGGATGCCTACACAACAATTTCACTCCCTGTTTACCTCTAGTTAAGTGCAGTTAACTGGCCCTCAGTTAATGCTGTTGTAAATGCTAATCGAGACATTCCACAAACATTTACTTCAAGTGACAATGTTTGTGGAGTGTGTAATTTAGCATCTACAAAGAGGCTGGTTAACATTATCTCAATTTTAAAAAGACCACACATTCTATTCAAACCATAAGGCCATGTCGACACTAGAGAGTTTATGCTGGCATAGCTAGGTCATCATAACACCCCTTAGTCCTAGTGTAAAAGCACAGTGTATGGTATCAGAAGGAGTTCTGCGGACGTAGAAATACCATCTCCCCAAATGACATTAGCTCTGATGACAGAAGCCCTCAGTAGAGCTGTGTCTTCAGACTGTGTCATTATCGCTATGTCACTAGGGGTTTCACACCCCCTACACACATAGCCATGCTGGAGTACGTTTTAAATAAAGACCTGGCCTGAGAATGCATAAACCCATATGTAAGTGCCCCAAATATGGCACTGGTGAATGGAAAATTGATTTTGAAAGCAGGAGAGCAGAAATCTGAGCATTCCTGCAGAAGCCAAGACTCGTGTTTGCAATTTTCTTAAAACAATTTTATCCCATAATTTTGCTTACCTAATAAAACCAATATACATGTATTTAAGTATGTGGGTGGGAGTCTCAAAGCTCCTAAATTACTTAGGAGCACAAGTGCCAATAGACGCACACATCCCTTAGTCTTCCAAGTCACTTAGGTGCTTTTGAAAATTCCACCCACAGGAAAATTTTTTTACAAGATTAACAGTATCCAAATACATGCAGACCGCACAAACTCAGATATATAGTTTTTTTTGACTGTTAAAAATATTGCTACCAAAAATGCTTCAGTAACATTTATTGCATGTTTACAAATTGATTTTACTGGCCTGAGTCAGGAATGCAAAATGTAACCCTATGTGCATTGTTACCCACATCACAAACAATATTTTGCAAATATATCAGTTACAGAAGAGATTTAAATTAATGTTGATGTTCCTTGCACAACACAGCAATACCTGTCACTTTCTCATATCATTGGACATTACTGTGAAATCAACTTCTCATTCCTGATGTAATTAGTTTACTGTGATGTTTTAAAATCTGATGTAAAAGATTTAGTGAGATGAACTGCATAAAATTAAAAGTAATATTTTCATAACTTGTAAATGCAGAAGTGTACAAAGCTAGATGCTATATGGATATATCAGAAATAATATGCAATACAGGATTCAGGCCCCACTTGAAGAAAGTATCCTTATTCATGAAGGGCAAAGCATGTTCTCAAGTCCCACTGAAGTCAATGGAACTTAAGCACATGCTTAAGTGCTTTCTGAATCAGGGCCTCATTTTATAAAACACTCAGGCCAGAATCTTGTAAGTTCATATGTGCTGGCGGACTTCTGCCCCATTAGGGTACACTCACGTGAGGCTCATGGCAGGATGGGAGCCTAACATAGTGTCGAACATTTTAACAATGTTGCTGATTATTCACAGGCCTTTTTAGTCCAAAGATTTCCTTGAGCTCTTTTCATTCCAAGAAGGGACTGACTCTCTCTCATGTAAACTAGCCTCATGTAAACAGCATTAATCTCAAAAACAACAGATATGCAGAAGCCATCTGAGAAGCATTGCACACATCACTATTAAACCTCAAGCTGCTGTAACAACATAGTGAAATGCGGTGCCCCTGCAGTGCTTCTTAGGTCTGCAACAGCAGGAACTATCAAAACCTGCTTACAGTTTATCACAGATAAACCCTTCATGAGCTCCATGCTCATCTGTTGCCATTAATCTGTCTTAACTACTAGTCAAAAACACTTGTTTGAAATGGACAACATGACTGCAAAAGTAACTGATTTGCTTTCCAAAAACACCTGTAAAAATAATTTAAAGGAACAGCTTGGAGTCAGCCCTAAAAATAAACCTACCTTCAAATCCCATGCAGCATATAAAATCTTTCACCTACCAGGGATGAATGAGATTTTCTCTTTCCATAACCTTTTGAGAACTAAAGAGTTTGACAGCATCCCTTGATCTATTCTTTCCCTTCATACAAACTACTATCATTTTATACTGCAAGGATTACGGACCAGATTCTGAACCATAGATGTTCACTGGAGTTTTTCCACTGACTTAAAATGGAAGGAAGATCAGTGTTTATCTAAGAGCTAAATATATTTGCAGAGGGAACATTCTATATTCAGGATCTTGTCCACTGGAGAACAGCATGCGCCAGCCATGTTGGAATACTATCGTAACTGTTGCTACTGCAGCAAATAACAGTAGTAGATCTATTTGCAAAAAAAGACTTAGCCATTATCAGTATTATCTGCTGTATCGCAGTAGCATGTAGGAGTCCCAATCAGGATCAGAGCATTATTGGGGTAGGCTCTGTGGTAACACACAGGCAGTGACAGCACCTGCCCAGAAGAGCTTACAATCTACATAGAGAAGACAGACAAACTAAAGGGGGGAAGGGAAGAACTGTTATCCCCCATTTTATGGGTGGAGAAATCAAGGTGCAGAGATTAAATTACTTGTCCAAGATCACACCAGAGGTCTTTGGCAAAGCCAGTAACTGGACCTAGATCTGACACATCCCATTTCAGTGCCTTAATCACAACATGAACATGATCTTTCCTCTTCTACATAGGTTATATATTGCAAAACTTTCTTATGGTTTCTGATGCATCCAAGACCTTCCTTGCTTTTGTTTTACATAAATGTGGCAAATGACTGTATATTAGTAGTGCTTTTATCTGATAAGCACTGCACAAACATTAACTAATTCACCTAAACAGTCAGCTATGTTTTTATTATTAAATGGCCACAGTAGGTGCATGTTTGATTTTGAACACTCCTTGTGTGGCCTTCTGCATGGTTGAGTACTGAAGAGAGCCCTAATAAAACATTTTTTTCCCCACTGTGTTTATACACACACAATTTATTTACATATACACTTACAGCTCTACACTCAAGGTTTGTTGTGAGGTTTTTTTTTGTTTTTGTTTTGTTCTTTAATTCTATGGACTTAAGCCTCCAGCTCTTAATGGGAATTAAGTTAATGCCGTTAATGGGAATTTTGCCTGCCTAAGGATTGCAGGATTAAGTCCTATGGCCAAAATTTTCAAACATGCATGCCTAGATTTAGGCACCTGAATGCATATTTAGATATCTATATTATTCACCACGATCTTCAGAGGTGGTGAGCAGCTTCAGCTTAATTTACAATGAGCTGTGACAGCTCAGCACATCTGGAAGTTATGTCACTTATTTAATTTAGGTGCCTACGGTAAATCGTAATTGAAACGCCTAATTTTGGACACCCACATTTCAAAGTTTTGACTTACTTTTTCAATCACCAGTACACTACACTGCTCTTTTCCGCCGATAAAATTGCTTTTAGATAAAAACAATATGAGTGTGAGAGACAGAGCACATGCATGTGATTACATTAATTTGCTATGAATCATGTCTATTGCAGGTAAGTTTAATACTCTTTCTTTTTAAGATAAACGTGTGGGTATAATATTGTATGGGTATACGTGCTACATAAGAGAATAAGAATGGCTATACTGGACCTAACTAATGGTCCATCTAGCCCAGTATCCTATCTTCCAACAATAGCCAGTGCCAGATGCTTCAGAGAGAGTGAACAGAACACGACAATTTATTGAGAGATCCATCTCCTGCTGTCCAGCCCCTGCTTCTGGCAGTTGGAGGTGTAGGATACCCAGAGCATGGGGTTGCATTCCTTAACTTCTTGGCTAATGGCCACTGATGCACCTATCCTCTCTAAACATATCTAATTCTTTTTTTAACTCAATTATATTTTTGACCTTCAGTTCCATGGGTTGAGTGTGTGTTATGTGATTTGTATACAACTACACCTGGCGATACTTCCTGGCTGAGGTTTAACATTTGAATGTCTTGCATAACTCACCTGTTCTCTTCAGATTACTCTGTATTGTATGTAACAATCATTTACACTTTTTTTTTAAGTGTTATATGACAAGGGCAATGCCTAGTTCTCCTTGTGAGCCTACCTATTTTCTCTACAATCACTCATGCTCACAATTTGCACCATTCTCCCCTCTCCAATGCCAATATGGCACTATCTTGTGCCCAGAAGGTACAATGCAACATGTGATTTGTTCTGTCTGCCGTTGGTGCAGTTTCTTTCCTCCATCAGGAAGGGGGCAAAGGAGCAAAGAACTGTCCAAAACCCAGCTTCAAGAAAGGCTGCTCCCACTTTGCTGGGCCTAATTCCCAATTCTAGATATAGAGAATAAAAATAGAAGTTTTGTGGAAAATGAAGTCTTCCTCACAGCAGTCTGTATTACTATTATCATGCTCACCTAATAAGTTTTCTAAATTCAGTGCTTCCATAGTTTATGGTTATTGTCTTGATCCAAAATTGACAGAAGTCTAGTATCAGAGTGGTAACCATGTTAGTCTGTATCAGCAAAAACAATGAGGAGTCCTTGCGGCACCTTAGAGACTAACAAATTTATTTGGGCATAAGCTTTCGTAGGCTAAAACCCACTTCATCAGATGCATGGAGTGAAAAAATATAATAAGCAGTATATATATGAAAAGATGAGAGTTGCCTTACCAAGTAGGGGGGTCAGTGCTAAGGAGGCCAATTCAATTAAGGTGGAAGTGATTTTTCCTCAACAGTTGATTACAAAAAGTAATTTTCCCTCTGCTGATACTCACACCTTCTTGTCAACTGTTGGAAATGGGTGACATCCATCTTGATTGTATTGGCCTCGTTAGCACTACAAAAGTAATCAACTGTTGAGAACAGGCCACTTCCACCTTAACTGAATTGGTCTTGTTAGCACTGACCCCCCACTTATTAAGACAACTCCCATCTTTTCATATATATATATATTATATATATATATATATATACTCTGCTTACTGTATTTTTCACTCCATGCATCTGATTAAGTGGGTTTTAGCCCACGAAAGCTTATGCCCTAATAAATGTGTTAGTCTAAGGTGCCACAAGAAGTCTAGTATAAACTCATCTCTAAAATTTATAACACAATTGGCCCATAAGAACAGGAGAGCAGGTATCCAAAGAGATTTTCTTATGAACTTTTAAATAAATGTTCAGCATCTCAGCCTTGAATTCACCATATGTATGCTGCCCTCCCCCCACAGCACAGCCTCCACTGTTTCACTGGATAGGTAAGGAGAGGGGAAATTTAGTTTCTGATTTATGAAGACATCTCAGAGCTCCAGGGGAATGTAGCTGCCCCTAAAGCAGCTCTAAAGACAACATGTACATCAGTGCATCAAAGACAAAGACATGGTTTAAAAAGCTGTAGAAGCATTGGAACAGTCACTCGTAAACAAAGCTGTAGTCTATGTAGTGAGAACAGAGACACAACTGTGATACAGACTTCCTGTTCTATTACTTTAGGGTATAAGCATGGCAAGAGAGCTCACATCAGTACGCCATGTTAAAGGAAAAACAAAGGAGCATACACCAGAGTGGGACCCATTCCACTCCATTACCAAATTACAAACTAAAGCCCTGATCCAGCAAAGCACTTCATCTTATACTTAACTGTAAATGTATGACCTGTCCCACTGGAGTTAAGCTTAAAATAAAGCATTTGCTACTTAGGTTCTTTGTTGAATTGAGGCCTATTACTTTAGCGCAAAAGAAAATCTGTCTACTGGATTTTAGTAGTTTTGTTACAAACATACCTGATCAGTAAGTTACCATTATGCAGAAATGCAGTTTTTTGGAGTTTTGACTAAGCCAGAGGTTCATAAACTCTTCCACAGCAAGGACCAACTTTTGGTGAGTCCATTTTGTGGACTAACTTTCATCTCGATATAGCCAGACTGGGATTCACCACAGCTCCAGTGTGATCCAGGGGACCTAAATGCACATTTAGGCCTCAAAAATGAGCAAGGAACTTGAGCATGTCTCTAGCTTTAAACATGTGAGTAGACCTATTGAAGCCAATGGGGCTACTCGCATATGCTGAATCAGCACCACAGGTACCTAAATAAAAATGACTTCAACAGATACTGCAGGAGCTTAGAACCTCAGAAAAATTAGGCTGTCAGGAGTTTAACTTCTAATCTGGGTATCCAAGTCTGAATATTTTCACCAACGTGCCCGCCTCTCTGCCTACTTTTTTTTACTGTTTGTTTTGATTAACCATTATTGGTAACAATCTTCGATGTTTTTGGTTCAAATCGGGAACGAATATTGTCTCTGCCCATATAAATAAACAAATAAACAAATTTCTTCTCCCCATGTTTTGAGAAGCTGCTTGTCCTGGCTTCCCTTTTGTTTATGTACTTTCTGTGAACTAGAGCACCTCTGGGAACGGGAGGAAAATACAGAATTAGTGTTTGTTAGTTTGCAGTTTGCTGCAAGTAGAAGTAGAAGGCCCTCTCTGCAGAGGGAGTGTTTATTACTTCTTCATGTTAGAGCAGTTTTATTCTTTAAAATAAGAGAGCAACTGAGTAGGACATCCCAACACGAAACAACATTTTAAAATTTTTTAAAAATGTGCTAGACATTGTCCTTTTAAATTACTTTTTTCTTAAGATGGATGTTCAGTTAGGTTTGTTTAGAAGAAACACAACCACACAGACAAGCATATACAGATACTGCATGATGGATATTAGCATGTTATTCCTTAAAAAGCTATGTTCAACACAAAATTAAAGGTCAGGCAACTCAAAGAAATTCAGGTTTGAGGATTAAAGCCCCAATTCTGCCCCAGTGAAGTCAAAGGGAGTTTTGCTATTAACTTAAATGGGAGCAGGAGCATGCCCTAAAAAACTTTTGTAGTGATAATCAGGATGGCCCATTTCAAACAGTTGACAAGAAGTGTGAGTAACAGTAGGGGGAAAAATTAGCATGGGGAAATAGTTTCTACTTTGTGTAATGACCCATTTCCCCATGCTATTCACACCTTCTTGTCAACTGTTTGAAATGGGCCATCCTGATTATCCCTACAAAAGTTTTTTTTCTCCTGCTGATAATAGTCCACCTTAATTGATTGGTCTCATTTCAGTTGGTATGGCAACACCCATTTTTTCATGTTCTCTATGTGTGTATGTATATCTTTCTACTGTATTTTCCACTACATGCATCCGATGAAGTGGGTGTTAGCCCACGAAAGCTTATGCCCAAATAAACTTGTTAGTCTCTAAGTCAAATCCTACTAAGGAAATAGCAAGGAGCATAAACTCTGGCAAGTCAAGTATGCAGGCCAAATAAATAAATAAATAAATAAATAATTGAAGAGCAACTAGCCGAAGCCTCAAACACTAAAAGCAAAAAGGACCTTAACAAGCAGGAAGCCTTCAAAATCATCAGTGGGGCCACTGGACAATTGAGGTTCTAAAGGCGCACTCAAGGAAGACAAAGCCACTGCAGAGAAGCTAAATGAATTCTTTGCATTGGTCTTCACTGAAGAGGATGTGAGGGAGATTCCCACACCTGAGCCACCTTTTAGGTAACAAAAAATCTGAGAAACTGTCCCAAATTGAGGTGTCAACAGAGAATGTTTCGGAACAAATTGAAAATTAAATAACAATTTTAAACAGGACCAGATGGTATTCACCAAAGAGTTCTGACAGAACTCAAATATGAAACTGCAGAACTACAAACTGTTGTATGTACCACCTATGGCTGAAAGAAGCCTCTGTGCCAAAGACTGAAAGATAGCTAATGTAATGCCAATTTTTAAAAAGGTCTCCAGAGGTGACACTGGCAATTTCAGGCCAGTAAGTCTAAATTCAGTACTGGGCAAACTGGTTGAAACTACAGTAAAGAATAGAATTATCAGACACAGATGATATTGGGGAAGAGTCAACATGTCTTTTGTAAAGAGAACCCATGCCTCGCCTATCTATTAGACTCATTTTAGGGTGTCAACAAGCATATGGACAAGGGTGGTCCTGTTGATATAGTACATGGACATTCAGAAAGCCTTTGACAAGGTCCCTCACCAAAGGCTCTTAAGCAAAGTAAACAGTCAAGGATTAGAGGGAATATCCTCTCATGGATCAGTAACTGGTTAAAAGATAGGAAACAAAGAAGAATAAATGGCCGGTTTTTACCCCATAAAGTGGTAAATACCAAGGTCCCCCAAGGAGCTGTACTGGGACTTGTGCTGTTCAACATAGTCATAAATGATCTGGAAAAAGGGGTAAACTGTGAGGCAGCAAAATTGGCAGATGATACTAAATTACCCAAGGCAGTTAAATCCAATCTGACTGTAAAGGAGTTACAAAGGGATCTCAAAAAACTGGGTGATCAGGTGACAAAATGGAGATGGAATTCAATTACAGTGAGAGCAAAGTAATGCACACTGAAAAAATGAATCCCAACTATACATACAAAATGATGGGATCTAAATTAGCGTTATTCAAGAAAGAGATCATGGAGTCATCGTGGATAGTTCTCTGAAAACACCTGTTCAATGTGCAGTAGCAGCCAAAAAAGCTAACAGAATGTTAGGAACTATCAGGAAAGGGATAAATAAGATAGAAAATATACTGCCACTTTATAAATCCATGGTATACCCATACCTAGAACACTATGTGCAATTCTGGTCGCTCTATCTCAAAAGAGATATATTAGAATTGGAAAAGGTATAAAAAAGGGCAACAAAAATTATTAGGAGTATGGATTAGCTTCCATATGAGGAGAGATTAAAAAGATTGGGACTGTTCAGATTAAAAGAGAGATGACAAAGGTCTACAAAAGCATGAATAGTGTGAAGAAAGAGAAGAGGGAAGTGTTATTTACTCCTTCACATAACACAAGAACCAGGGATCACCCAATGAAATTAATAAGCAGCAGATTTAACACAAACAAAAGGAAGCATTTCTTCAAAAAACACACAGTCAGCCTGTGGTGCTCATTGCCAGGGGATGTTGTGAAGGCCAAAAGCATAACTGGGTTCAAAAAAGAACTAAAGTTCATGGAGGATAGGTCCACCAATGACTATGTTCTGGGAGTTCCTAAACCTCTGACTGCCAGAAGCTGGGACTGGACAACAAGATGGATCGCTTGAAAATTGCCCTGTTCTGATCATTCCTTCTGAAACACCTGGCACTGCCTACTGTTGGCTACTGGGCTAGAGTGACTATTGGACTGACCCAATAGGGCAATTCTTATGAGTTATGTATAGACACTGAAAATTATGTTCTTAAGTGTCTAGGGACTAGTCACCAGGAAAGGTGGAAAACTGGTTTTCTTTCAGGCAAAAAATGTTTATCTATCTGTTAAATTATTGTCTGGTACACAATGCGCCTCCATTCATCAGTCTGAATCAAATGCTAATGAAGAATTATGAAAAATTCAAACAGAGAAAAGTAACAAGAAGAATAGTAACGGGTGGGGGGCAGCAGCACCAGGGAACCCTATCTCTAAGTCCACATTGAAGCTTTCTTGTAGTATATTTTTGGACAAAGACACACTGACATCCTTCGCCTAGGAAGTAAACAAACAGTGGGGCATTTCACCTACGCTAGGCTGAAAATGTTGGTGAAAACTTTGGGTGAGATAAGCTTCCTTAAACAGAAGAATAAAGTTTAGTCTCTAGAAAGTGTGTTATGATTTTGTTTTATAGATAACCATTTGCTTCCAATATTCTTACTCACGATCACCTGAATCTCTGTTCTTTGATAAGAGATACATTTATAGTGAAAACAAGAATAAGTTTAAGTGCTGTGGTGTTAAGCAAAGTGCTGATCCTGAATTGAATCTTACAAGCTGGTGTGTACCATTCCTTTGGGAACAGCAGGGCTGGTAATTCTGCAAGCTTTCAGTGGATAAGGGGCTGCAATGCATCTGTTACCTATACAGGGAGAGGAAGGCCTCGAAGGTAGTGCTTGTGTCACTAAAGACTGGTGGTGAATTCAGGGAGCTGACCCTCAGCAGGCATCGACAAGACTTCCTCAGACTAAGAGGAGGTGGTGATGAGGTGCCTCACAACCCTGGCTACCCCTGCGGAGCGTCACAAGCATTCTCTTGCCTTTCAGATTTGTTTGGTTTCCCGAAGTCCTTCTCTGTGCCTATACCAGTGTGTTTCCAACAGACAGAGACAGGGAAACAGCAACACATTTGTGGCATTAATGACTTTATGAAGGGACTGTCTGGCTGATTCTCCCAAGTCAGAGAATTCTCAGGCAACACAAATTCTATTAATTTTACAAAATGGCAGTTAAAAGTTTCAGAATAGTTTCAAATCCACCAATACAACACATATTAGATTCCAGCAGCATTCACAATGTGCTAGGTGATGAACAATTTGCCACTTAAGACTCAAAAAAAAAAAAAAAAATTAGAACCTCAGAGAGCTAAGGCTCAAGCCTTTAACAAGAGCATCCCGAAAGCTAGCAAGAATGTTAGGAATGTCACATTTAATTGGATTTAACCTTCTGTCCTTGCACCAGGCACTGATAATGCTCCTGCCTTCATAATATAAAAGAGGAGGTAGCCCAATTACACATGTGCAGCAGCATGGTAATCATCAGCTTAACATAAAGAGAACAACATTACATTCTTCTTGTGCTCCCTCACGAAAGCCTAGAGAACAGGCCCAGATGACTGAGGCATCTTGTGTGGGACTTAGGACCTGAATGAGCAAGGCAGATTTTGTGGCTGTTCCATCGTAATGATGATACACATCTGAGATTAGAATTTGGCCCTCAGTGTTGCAATGTAAAAAATTAATAGTAATAAAACCATTCTTTGTTGCAACTGCTGTATAACTAGAAGGTAAAAATACAACCTCCACATTCCCCAAGCCTCCTTAGCCCCAAAAACTGCCTGCCATCTGTTATAAATTTTCAGATTTGGAGTGTAAAATATTGGTAATAGAAAAAAATCATGAAAAGAAGGCAGCTGCACAAATTATGCTACGCAGCATAGACAAACAGCCCCATGGCTTGTTTATTCTTGAAAACAGACTATTAAGTATCACATGGCGGAATGTGATTCTCAGACTTTAAACAACGAAGACCTCACTTCATCGGATATTGTTCCTGGTATACACTTTGAAAACAAACAGGAAATGCCAGATTTGCCATAAAAGCCACACTGGTCTTCTCTATGAACAAAATTAATAAATGTGTTCTACATCTCAAAACACAGCAAGCAAACTATTCATCATGCATATGAACAAAAAGCTCTAATGAGTAGGTAAACATGAAACCTATCACAAAACTACAGTCTATATTCAGTAAAAAAAAACACCAAGACAAACAAGACTAGAAGTTTGAACTAGAGACTCTATCACTTCTTGTCCTGACCTGAACTCCACAATTCTGCAAGCTGGCTTTTTTCTGGAGTACATAAATATCCCATGCCAAGATATGCTATTCATTATATTACCCAGTGAAGGAAAACTGGTCAAATTGCAATTATCCCTCCCCCTAGTTCAGTTTGTTGCCATTAACTAGGGAGAGATACATAAAACAATACTTGATTTTTCCTGACAATAGTAACAATTTAATTTTAAAAGTACATGCTATCTTAAATAAGGAATTTATTTAACTTAATTTGAGTACATTTTAATGATATGCTAACCAATTAATATTTACAAAATGGGACTAAATATTCTTCTGAAGATGAAATGCATGAGTAGACTCATGCATGGGGGAAAAAAGGAAAAAGACTGACTACACTAAACACAATTGTAAGGTTTGATTCTGTTTCCACTGAAGTCAAGAGGAATTTTGTTATTAACGTCAATGTGAGCAAGAACATGCACATTACATACAATACAAAAATGTGCAAGTTGGAAGATAGATAATAGAAACATTTTTTAATCGAGTCTGATAACATACTTGACACTTTTGAATCTGGATACCAGAATGTAAAGAAACTTTATGGAATGAGAATTCTCTAAATCAGTAGTTCTCAAACTTTAGCCACCCGAGGACCCCCATTTTGATTTAAAAATTTTCAGGGACCCCCCAAGCCCTCCTGCTCAGCCCTTGCCCTTCCCCCTTCCCTGAAGCCACGCACCTGCCCTGCCCCTTCTCTGCTCCCTCCATCCCCGCTCCCTCTGTCGCTTGCTCTCCCCTACCCTCACTCACTTTCACCAGGTTGGGGCAGGGAATTTGAATGTGGGCTCTGGGAAGGGAGTTTGGGGTGCAGGCTCTGGGCTCAAAGGGTGTTTGGGTGCACAGCCCCCTGGCAGCGGCTACTAGATGGGGGGCTAGGCAGTCTCACAATTCCTGGCCAATGGGAGCTGCAGAGTCGGCACTCGGGGCAGGGGCAGCTTGCGGAGACACTCTTCCCCTCGTCCCCCCCCCCCCCAGTCCACAGGGACATGCCGGCCACTTCCGGGAGTGGCATGGAGCCAGGAGAGGTAGGAAGCCTGCCTTAGCCCGCCGGAATTTTAGCATACAGAAGGCACTGGGAGGGAGGGGGAGGAGTTGATCAGTGGGGCCCATGGACCCTGAGGAATACCCCCAGGGATCCTCAGGGGTCTGTGGACCCCAGTTTGAGAAATGCTGCTCTAAATGATAATGCCTTCAGCATCCAGAAAGAAGTTATAGGAATATGGAAGCTGGGGTACAAGGTTCTAGGTTGAATCTGATTTTCTGAAGTGCTGAGCACTCACTACTCTAGTTAAAGTCAGTGACAGCTGAAAGTACTTGGCACTTATTTAAATCAAGCCCGAGCTATCTCCAAGCAGGCACCAAAATCAGAATCACTTTTGAAAGTTTTGGCCTAATCTTTTTAGTGTTGTGCTATTTAGTGTTATTTGGGAAAGGAAATGAGCGTGGCTGGTTTTCAAAGAGAAGATAAAAAGGAAATGATTTTGACTCCATGCAAGCATGCCTAATCTAATATTTCCTGAGTCATTAGCTTAAAAAAGGTGTTACATATATTGAGCATAGCCCTTTGTTGGGATCATATGGGTAATGAAGAATCTTAGGCTTAGACTCCCGGGGCACGCTGCAAAGTTCCACTCCCTCCTGCTTCCCTTTTTCTTCTACTGGGGAGGGGGACAACACACACAAATGTAATTCTTTCACCTATAAAGGACTGTGCTGCAATTTACCTACCCATCTGAACCCATCTGTGATTGGAAGAACTGCTTATGCTGATGTGAACTATAATGAGCTTACTTGGAGAAAACTCTAATGAAAGAATCTCCATTGGACAAGGATCACATGTTTCTGAAATCTGACATCCCGGTCATAGAATCATAGAACATCAGGGTTGGAAGGGACCTCAGGAGGTCATCTAGTCAACCCCCTGATCAAAGCAGGACCAATCCACAATTTTTGGCCCAGATCCCTAAATGGCCCCCTCAAGGATTGAACTCACAACCCTGAATTTAGCAAGCCAATGCTCAAACCACTGAGCTATCCCTCCCCTGAGCTTCCTGCAGCTCCCATTGGCCTAGAGCAGCGAACTGCGGCCAGTGGGAGCCGCGATTGGCTGAACCTGGAGACGCGGCAGGTAAACAAATCGGCCCAGCCCACCAGGGGCTTTCTCTGCACAAGCAGCAGAACAAGTTTGGGAACCACTGATCTAGACAGACAACAGAGATCAACTCAAGCCGAAGCTGATGTTAATTGGCAACCTTGTTTTCTTTCCTTTCTTCATTCTTCCCTTCCCAATTGTAACTACTCTTAGACAAAACAACAATAAATAATCCAGATTTCTCCAATTTTGAGGGACCTCCTCCTGAATACAAATGATTCATATATTATAATGTTAGAAAGGACAATTGTCTGACCTCTTTTATAACACTGGTCATAGGATTTCCCTGAATTAATTCCTGTTTCCACTAGAGCATATCTTTTAGAAAAACACCAATCTTGATTTTAAAATGGACAGAGAATCCACCACGTCTGGTAAATTGTTCCAATGGTTAATTACCCTCATTGTTAAAAATCTGCACCTTTGAATTTATGATGAAGCCAACCAAATTAATCCCGTCCCTATGCTATCTTTAAATGGTATCTTTAGAAATGCTGAAGACTAGATAGAAGTTTTGTCCCCGCTCTTCCCAAAACATGGATAATGCCCTGTTAAACTACAGACCATTCGGCATTTTATTACTTCCCTTAGCATGGATGTACTTAAATTATCTTCTAGCTCTGAATCACAGTATCAGTTCTCATTTTACTCCCAAACTTCAAAAGGTCCTCCTTAAACTGCAGAGTGTCGAAGTTATTTATCAGCTTTTCTACAATAATGAAAATACTGTAAATCTGTTTTAATGGATGGGTTGTCTGAAACGGAGTTGTACTTGTACCCATCAACCCTTAACCAGGGGGTGGGGCTACTCAGGAAGACATGGGCTTTAAAAAGTTTAGAGGGAGATTATGAGGAGGGGCTAGATACACTTAACATTCTTTTAAATTTAAAGCCAAAAACACCCCTAACAAAAACAGAACATCGACAAAGGAACTAACTGCAGAAGTAAAAAGGGAATGCAGGCAGAAGTCCAGCAACAGAGTGGGGGCTATCCAGTTTATTGCACCCAATGCAGCAGGTATGATTACCTGCCCTGTGGGCAGGTGGTGTATGTGTGCATTCGATGCAATTTGCTCCTGGCCCTCAGAGACCGTGTACAGGCTTTGAAGACCAGAGTGGCTGAACTGGAGGAGCTAAGGGAGACAGAGAAGTATATAGATGAGACTTTTCGGGACACAGTAGAATGGTCCCACTCCCGGTCTGACAGCTTTTGTGCTGTTGAGGGAGATGAAAGTCTCAGGGAAGGAGAACATCCAATTGAAGCAGAGGGAAAGGATTCCATAGTTGGGACCCTCCTTCCAGATGATGTCATGGTACCCTCTTGCACTGAGAGGGGGAGGGAACTCCAGTCATTAGGAAGAGACAGGTAATAGTTATGGGGAATTCGATCATTAGAAACATAGATAGCTAGGTTTGCGAAGACCAGGAGAACCACATGGTGACTTGCCTGCCTGGCGCGAAGGTTGCAGATCTCTCAAGACATCTAGATAGACTTATGTGTAGTGCTGGTGAGGAGCCAGTGGTCATGGTACGTGTAGGTACCAATGACATAGGGAAAGATAGGAGAGAGGTCCTGAAGGCCAAATTTAGGCTGTTAGGTAAGAGATTGAAGTCCAGGACCTCCATGGTAGCATTATCTGAAATGCTGCCAGTTCCATGCACAGGGCCAGCTAGACAGGCAGAAATGCAGAGTCTCAATGCGTGGATGAGACAATGGTATACGGAGGAGAGGTTTAGATTTATTAGGAACTGGGGGAACTTTTGGGAAAGGGAGAGCCTAAATAGCAAGGATGGGATCCACCTAAGCCAAAGTGGAACCACATTGCTGGCACTTAAAATTAAAAAGGTCGTAGAGCAGTTTTTAAACTAAGGGCTGGGGGGAAGCCGACAGGTGCAGAGGAGCATGTGGTTCAGACAGAGACATCTTCAGGGAAGGATCTATTAATGGAGGTTCCTTGTGTCCTAGTCAGGAGGAGAAGATTGAAGATGATAAAATACGGGTAGGATCTGATGAGAAACAGTCAAATGAAAAAAGTCCCATTCAATTACATTATGCAATGGCAGACAGCTAAAAGTGACAAGTTTTTAGAAATGCTTACACACAAATGCGAGACGTCCAAATAATAAGATGGGTGAACTAGAGTGCCTCGTATTAAATGAGGATATTGATATAATAGGCATCACAGAAACTTGGTGGAATGAGAATAATCAATGGGACACAGAATTACCAGGATACAAAATATATTGGAAGGACAGAACAGGTTGTGCTGGTGGGGGAGTGGTACTGTATGTGAAAGAAAGCGTAGAATCAAATGAAGTAAAAAATCTTAAATGAACCAAACTAGCATAAAATCTCTATGGATAGTAATTCCATGCTTGAATAATAAGAATATAGCAGTAGGAATATATTACCGACCACTTGACCAGGATGGTGACAGTGACTGCGAAGTGCTCAGGGTGATTATAGCTGGACCACTTGGTAATAGTGACCATAATATAATATAATTAAATTTAACATCCCTGTGGTGGAGAAAACACCACAGCAACCAAACATTGTAGCATTTAATTTCAGAAAGGGGGACTCCACAAAAATGAGGAAGTTAGTTAAACAGAAATTAAAAGGTACAGTGCCAAAAGTGAAATCCCTATTAGGTGCATGGAAACTTTTTAGACACCATAATAGAGGCTAAAATTAAATATACCGTATACCCCAAATTAAAAAACATACTAAGAGAACCAAAAAAGTGTCACCGTGGCTAAACAACAAAGTAAAAAAAGCAATGAGACAAAAAGGCATCTTTTAAAAACTGGAAGGTCAATCCTCATGAGGAAAATAGAAAGGAGCTGTGATAAATGAGGGGGGTGGGAGTAGTTCCCTTTTATGGACACCCAGCCAGTAGCTATAGTATCTTCCTTAGCAGCAGTACCCTAATTGCCTTAACTGTAAAGGGTTAAGAGAAGCTTAACCTGAGTTGGCACCTGAGCAGGGGAACCAATAGGAAGGCTGTACCCTTTCAAATTGGAAAAACTGCTGGCTGGATGGCGGAATGTCTTTGTCTCTTGGGCTGGAGAAAGGGGAAGGCAGCAACAAGCAGTAAGCTTTAAGCCAGGTATGGGAAATCATTAGCATCATACCTAGAAACTCCTCATTTGGAACCCCAGATATGTAAGTAGCACAGGAAAAGTTAAGACAGATGTGATTAGGAACCTTTTTGGTGGTTTTGGTTTGTGAACTCCTCTGTGCTAACCCTTGGTGCTATTGTTTTGCTTGTAACCTTTAAGCTGAACCCCAAGAAAGTTATTTTTGGTGTTTAATCCCTAAAGCCTGAGTTTTCAGATGTGTTTCTTTCTTTTTTAATAAAATTTATTTTTTTTAAAAGAATCCTTTGATTTCAAAGTCCTTAGACAAGGGGTTGGTCTGTGCTCCCATTGCTAAGGCAACTAGTTGGTATTTTAGTCTCAAGTGTCCCCAGGAAAGGGGATGAAGAGGCTTGTGAGGATATTTTGATGGGATAGGGATTCCAAGTGACCCTTTCCTGAATATTTGTGAAAATCACTTGGTGGTGACAGCAATATCTGTCCAAGGCAGAAGACTGTGCCTTGGAAGAGTTTTAACCTAAGCTGGTAGAAGATAAGCTTAGGGGGTCTTTCATGTGGGTCCCCACATCTGTACCCCGGAGTTCAGATTTTGGGGGATATACCCTGACAGGAGCATAAATTCTAGCAAATGAAGTCAACAATATAATGAGGAAGGCCAATAAAGAATTTGAAGAACAACTAGCCAAAGGAAGCCTGCTAAACAACCACTTGACAATCAAGATGCTAAAAGAGAACTCAAGAGCGATACAGCCATTGCGGAGAAACTAAATGAATTCTTTGCTTCCGACTTCATGGCTGAGAATGTGAGGGAGTTTCCCAAACCTAGTCATTCTTTTTAGGTAACAAATCTGAAGAAATGTCCAAGATGAGGAGGTTTTAGAAAAAAATTGATAAGTCACCAGAACCAGGTGGTATTTACCCAAGAGTTCTGAAGGAACTCAAATGTGAAAATGCAGAATGACTAACTGTAGTTTGTAACCTATCATTTAAGTCAGCTTCTGTACCAAATGACTTTGGATAGCTAATGTGACGCAAAATTTTAAAAAGGGCTCCAGAGGTGATCCGGGCAACCCTGACTTAAGTATTGGACAAATTGGTTGAAACTATAGTAAAGAACAAAATTGTCAGACATCAAGATGAACAACATTTATTGGAGAAAAGTCACCATGGTTTTTAATCATGCCTCACCAATCTACTAGAATTCTTTGAGGGGGTCAACAAGCATGTGGACAAGGGGGATCCAGTGGATATAGTATACTTAGATTTTCAGAAAGCCTTTGACAAGGTCCCTCACCAAAGGCTCTTAAGCAAAGTAAGCTGTCATGGGATAAGAGGGAAGGTCCTCTCGTGGATTGGTAACTGGTTAAAAGATAGGAAACAAAGGGTAGGAATAAATGGTCAGTTTTCACAATGGAAAGAGGTAAATAGTGGTGTTCCCCAGGGGTGTGTACTGGGACCAGTCCTATTCAACATATTCATAAATGATCTGGAAAAAGGGTTAAACAGTGAGGTGGCAAAATTCGCAGATGACACAAAAAGATAGGTAAGTCCCAAGTAGACTGCAAAGAGCTAGAAAAGGATCTCACAAAAGTGGGTGACTGGGCAACAAAATGGCAGATGATATTCCATGTTGATAAATGCAAAGTAATGCACACTGGAAAACATAATCCCAACTGTACATATAAAATGATGGGGTCTAAATTAGCTGTTGCCACTCAAAAAAGAGATCTTGGAGTCATTGTGGATAGTTCTCAGAAAACATCCACTCAACATGCAGCGGAAGTCAAAAAAGCTAACAGGATGTTGGGAATCATTAAGAAAGGGATAGCTAGTAAGACAGAAAATATTAAATTGCCTCTATATAAATCCATGGTACACCCACATCTTGAATACTGCGCGCAGATCTGGTGGTCTCCATTTCAAAAAAGATACATTGGAATTGGAAAAGGTTCAGAAAAGGGCAACAAAAATTATTAGGGCTATGGAATGGCTGCCATATGAGGAGAGATTAATAAAACTGGGACTTTTCACCTTGGAAAAGAGACAACTAAGGGGGGATATGATAGAGGTCTATAAAATCATGACTGATGTGGAGAAAGTAAATAAGGAAGTGTTATTTACTCCTTCTCATAACACAAGAACTAGGAGTAACCAAATGAAATTACTTCCTTTTCTTTGTTTTAAACGTGCTGCCTATTATTTCTTCCCATACAACACCGTCAACCTGTGGAACTCCTTGCCAGAGGATGTTGTGAAGGCCAAGGCTATAACAGGGTTCAAAAAAAGAACTACCAGTAAATAAATTCATGGAAGACAGGTGCTTCAATGGCTGTTAGCAGAGATGGTGTCCCTACCCTCTGTTTGCTAGAAGCTAGAATGGGCGACAGGATGGATCACTTGATGATTACCTGTTCTATTCATTCCCTCTGAAGCACCTGGCATTGACCACTCTCAGAAGACAGGATATTGGGCTAGATGGACCTTTGGTCTGACCCAGTATGGCCGTTCTTATGTTCTCGTCCATTAACATACCTTTATTCTTCCTCTTCAGGGGTACTCAGGGTAAAACTTAACTATATTTCACTCAGCCAAAAATTAGAATAAAAACAAAAAATAAATGGATGTGAGCTCAGTGAAACTGCTGTCCTTGTGCCTACCCACCCTCCTGCTTATTGCCTCTCTACCGGCAAAATCCAGGGTAATGAGGAAACAGAAGAAAATCAGTAGAATTGTAACACCCAAACCATGACCCTTTCCCTGGAATTTGAAATTGTGATCTGTCCGGGACAACAAGCCTTGAATACTTTACAAGAAACTATAAGTACATATGCAGTAGTGGCTAGAAATAGTAGTTGAAGGGTAATATTATTTTTTTCCCAAACACTCTATTGATTCATAAAGACTTCCTCATTTCCTGCCCCTTTAACCATGACTCCACCCAGAACTATGTCTCTGCTCAAACCACAAGCAGGAACTATGATTCACTAAGGATAGTATAGCCCTTATGGCCAGTTTTATCTGCTGAGTGTTCCCAGCCACTGGAACATTCTTACGGAGTTCTACAAAAAGAAGCTGAACAAATACAGGTTTCAGAGTAGCAGCTGCGTTAGTCTGTATCTGCAAAAAGAAAAGGAGTACTTGTGGCACCTTAGAGACTAACAAATTTATTTGAGCATAAGTTTTCGTGAGCTACAGCTCACTTCATCGGATGTATGTAATGGAAAATACAGTGGGGAGATTATATATACATAGAGAACATGAAACAATGAGTGTTGCCATACACACTGTAACAAGAGTGATCAGGTAAGGTGAGCCATTTCCAGCAGTTGACAAGAACGTGTGAGGAACGGGGGAGGAGGGGAATAAACATGGGGAAATAGTTTTACTTTGTGTAATGACACATCCACGCCCAGTCTTTATTCAAGCCTAAGTTAATTGTATCCAGTTTGCAAATTAATTCCAATTCAGCAGTCTCTCGCTGGAGTCTGGTTTTGAAGTTTTTTTTGTTGAACAATTGCCACTTTTAGGTCTGTAATTGAGTGACCAAAGAGATTGAAGTGTTCTTCGACTGGTTTTTGAATGTTATAATTCTTGATGTCTGATTTGTGTCCATTTATTCTTTTACGTAGAGACTGACCCCCGCCCCCCCCGCCGTAATAGCTCACCTTATCTGATCACTCTTGTTACAGTGTGTATGGCAACACTCATTGTTTCATGTTCTCTGTGTATGTAAAATCTCCCCACTGTATTTTCCACTGAATGCATCCGATGAAGTGAGCTGTAGCTCATGAAAGCTTATGCTCAAATAAATTGGTTAGTCGCCAAGGTGCCACAAGTCCTTCTGTTCTTTTTTGAACAGATACAGAATGTTAGTTTCTGATACAATGATATCAACATTTGCCTATCCACATATTTAAAAACAAACACACACACACACATACGCACTTACCAGGGACTGGGACTGTTTGTTTGTTCCATGGAACTACAGTAGATTATACAGAGATCCAGAAGTATCAGTTTGCATGGAGATAACTTTTAAAGCTAAATAATTTAAGAGCTTCATGAAAAACTAATAGACTTTCACCAAGCATAAACCTAGGATTCAGCAAGAATATTACAATGACAGTACAATCTACCGAAGGACTGACCTAATTAACATTGTAATTATTGATGAGGTGCCCCACCCCATCATCTGTGCCATAATGGAGCAGCAAATCCACTGAAAGCCCATGGAATCTGTCAGTGACACACATTGCTGTTGCACACATGGTTTGGCTGTCAGCTAAATATATTAAACCACATTGTTTTCAAGTGATTTCTACTAGCATGGTATAGAGTAAAACAGACCTTTGAGCTCTGTTGCCCCTCAGAGATGGGCACTGAAACTCTCACTCTGCAATCCAACAGATATGCTGGATTACATTTGCAACGGATAATAAAATAATCATAAACCACCCATCACTGGTCAATAAGCTATACAGATGACTTATTTTGATAAATTATTAGTTTCTTTTTAAAAATAAATAGCCTTATAAGGGTGGCCTCTTGTATATATTGCACCTCACTTAATATGTCCAGAGTAAAGCCCTTTAGGTTCGTTTCTGGATGGAAAAAGCAACCAATATACTTGGCTCACTTGCAGGACACTTTCATTTAGAAAAATAGCTATTGTATTTGCTATATTTGCAGCTGTAACTTCCAATCTCACCTCCAGTTGCTCTCCTGCCTAGTAGTGGCTGCATTTTAGTTGCATATATAGTTAATGAAATGGTGGGTGATCATCTGGAATGAAAGGCATTTGAGCTACACATGCATGTAAAATATTCTATTTATTAAACAATTTATAATATAATCTTGGTAATGTTCAAGTAGACAGACTATTTATTAGAAGTCAGATGCAGGTATTTGGTCTAATGCACAGGTTCTAAATCTGGGGGGAAGAGATTCCACAAACAGAACCAGGGGAATCATGACCATCCTCCTTTTCTTTGTGGCTAAATAAGAGGGGGTCCTGAGTATCCTGAAACAATTTCTCTGTTCTATCATGGGGCTAGGAACCATTGGTGTAAAACAGGGGCGGGCAAACTTTTTGGCCTGAGGGCCACATTGGGTTTCCAAACTTGTATGGAGGGCCGGTTAGGGGATGCTGTGCGTCCCCAAACAGCCAGGAGTGGCCCGGTCCCCGACCCCTATCTGACCCCCCCCGCTTCTCGCCCCCTGATGGCCCCCCAGGGACTCCTACCCCATCCAACCCCCCCTGTTCCCTGACGGCCTCCCCCGGGACTCCTGCCCCATCCACCACCCCCTGCTCCCTGACCGCCCCCGGACCGCCCGCCCCTGACTGCCCTCACTGCCCCATCCAACCCCTCCTCTCTTTCTTGACTGCCCCCCCCAGGACCCCTGCCCCATCCAACCACCCCTTCTCCCTGTCCCCTGACTGCTCCCAGAACCCCTACCCCTGACTGTCCCCTGCCACCACATCCAACCCCCCCTCCTACCTGACTGCCCCCCAGAACTCCTGCCCCCATTCAACCCCCCTGTTCCCTACCCTCTGACCGCCCCGACCCCCTGTCTACACCCCCAGCCCCTGTCCATGCCCTCGAACTCCCCTGCCCTCTGTCGAACCCACCCAGCTCCCTGCCCTCTTACCGTGCTGCCTGGAGCACCAGTGGCTGACAGCGCTACAGCCGTGCCACACAGCAGAGCACCGGGTCAGGCCGGAATCTGCAGCTGCGCTGCCCCAGGAGCTCGCAGCTCCCCCCCACCCAGAGCATTGCGCCGGTGGCGCAGTGAGCTGAGGCTGCGGGGAAGGGAGGAGAGCGGGGGAGGGGCTGGGGGCGAGCTTCCCAGGCCAGAAGCTCAGGAAACGGGCAGGAGGGTCCCACGGGCCATTTTTTGCCTACCTCTGGTGCAAAAAGGACAGGTCAGCTACCATAAAATACTTTTAATTAAACACACAGACTCACTCTATGGGGTGACACACAGAAGATTCCCCCTCTATTCCCCAGGCCATCCTCTGTGCCGAAGTCTGCAAAGGAGCGTAGGTAGGACTGCATACAGCTTCCTTAGCTCTCGTCCCCTCACGCCCCTACTCTACTTGCGCTACATTGATGACATCTTCATCATCTGGACCCATGGAAAAGAAGCCCTTGAGGAATTCCACCATGATTTCAACAATTTCCATTCCACTATCAACCTCAGCCTGGAGCAGTCCACACAAGAGATCCACTTCCTGGACACTATGGTGCTAATAAGCGATGGTCACATAAACACCACTCTATACCGGAAACCTAGTGACCGCTATTCCTACCTACATGCCTCCAGCTTCCATCCAGGACACACCACACAATCCATTGTTTACAGCCAAGCTCTACGATACAACCGCATTTGCTCAATCCCTGAGACAGAGACAAACACCTACAAGATCTCTATCAAGCATTCTTACAACTACAATACCCACCTGCTGAAGTGAAGAAACAGATTGACAGAGCCAGAAGAGTACCCAGAAGTCACCTACTACAGGACAGGCCCAACAAAGAAAAGAACAGTACGCCACTAGCTGTCACCTTCAGCCCCCAACTAAAACCTCTCCAGCGCATCATCAAAGATTTACAACCTATCCTGAAAAATGATCCCTCACTCTCACAGATCTTGGGAGACAGACCACTCCTTGCTTACAGACAGCCTCCCAACCTGAAGCAAATACTCTCCAGCAATCACACACCACACAACAAAAACACTAACCCAGGAACCTATCCTTGCAACAAAGCCCAATGCCAACTCTGTCCACATATTTATTCAGGTGACACCATCATAGGACCTAATCACATTAGCCACCCCATCAGGGGCTCATTCACCTGCACATCTACCAATGTGATATATGCCAGCATGCCCCTCTACCATGTACATTGGCCAAACCTGACAGTCTCTACGCAAAAGAATAAATGGACACACATCTGACATCAGGAATCATAATATTCAAAAACTGGTAGGAGAACACTTTAAGCTCTCTGGCCATTCAGTAAAAGATTTAAGGATGGCAATTTTGCAACCGAAAAGCTTCAAAAAAAGACTCCAAGGAGAAACTGCTGAGCTTGAATTTATATGCAAACTAGATACCATTAACTTGGGTTTGAACAGAGACTGGGAGTGGCTGGGTCATTACACATATTGAATCTATTTCCCTATGTTACATATCCTAGTACCTTCTTGTCAACTGTCTAAATGGGCCATCTTGATTATCACTACAAAAGTTTTTTTCTCCTGCTAATAACAGCTCATCTTAATTAATTAGCCTCTTACATTTTGTATGGCAACTTGCACCTTCTCTGTATGTGTGTATATCTATCTATCTATCTATCTATCTATCTTCTTACTATATGTTCCACTCTATGTATCTGATGAAGTGTGCTGTAGCCCACAAAAGCTTATGCTCAAATAAATTTGTTAGTCTCTAAGGAGCCATAAGTACTCCTGTTCTTTTTATCTTTTTAAAGAGTTTTCAGTATAACAGCAATTGTGTCCCATCTTGCAGCTTTTCTGTATCTGTAAGTCCCACTGAACTCACTGGCTATGTGGACAGGTTGCAGGATTGGGCCTACTTTGGTTAACACATTCTGTTTTTCTTTCAAGGAAACATGGTATGTTTGGAACCATTTGGCATAATCAGGGAAATACATCCTGATGCATGTGAAGTTTCTCAGTCTCCTACTCATCAGTATCTCGACTGTGTAGGCCACAGTGTTTTCTCCCCCCCAGCCCACAAGTACTCAAGGGGATGTGGCCACACAAGGCCACCAAAGAAACAGCTGGACCACAGAGAGTTCTTGTGAGCCTGAGGGAATCCCATGCAACTTCCATGAGAAAGGGAAGGCTATTCTCTGAGCACCCTTGGCCCCCATGATAGCCATCGCTCCCTCAGGAACCTCAGCTGCACCCCAAGAGAGGACTTACATGATATGAATAAGCATTGGGTCAGCACTGACAAGCTCTATATTGCAACATCCTCATGGGGTCAGAAGGGGATGAATGCTATGGAGAGCAACTTTCTCCTGGCTTCATCCTCTCCTACCCTGCTACACAGCCTCCAAAACTGCAGAAGCTAAACATGTGATGTGGCCTCCTGCAAGTTTCAGGAGCAAAAGAGATGGTGCTGTTTGCCCACAATGCCTCCACTTCTGTGTGCAGACACAATATTTGCCTGTGTTCCTTCCTCGCCACAATTATATCCTGCAGCCAACTGTCCTTATTTGGGCAGAACTCCCACTGAAATCCAAAGATTTAGACCTCAGCTAAAAGATGTGAATGTCTCCTCTTGAGCCAGTCTGTTTAACCAGTTGGCTATATATGTGGGAAATATTTGGGCTGTCTTATTCAATGGATCATAATGGCTCTATTAAGAATTAAAATGATAAAAAAGATGGATTTGTTTATCAGAGATCCTTAGGATGTTAAAAGACAATTTTTAAAAGAATATTAAAATACTATTCTATACATGGTCAGTGAACGTTAATAACCTAACCAATCCATTTCTTTCAAATAAACAAAGCTCTTAATCCAGCTTAACCACCAGCCTGAAAAAGTATTTTAAAATCAAAATCAATTTTTAATTAAAGAACTTTAAGAAAGTAACTATTTAAAGTATAACTTTAACTGGATTTAGAAGGTGGAGCGGAAAAAAGGGTTCCTGCACTGCGACCTTCTAGACTAGTTTTCTCCCTGAAGCAATTTTTAAACGGCTGAGTTATAAACCCCTGGAAAAAAGAAACGGCTTCTATGGAAGGCCAGACACAAGTTCTTGTTACAGCACTGCCTAACGAAGGTAGGTGGTGAGGAAACAGAAACTCAATTGTGAGTTTAATGCCTTCAGGTTTTTCACTCCTAAAAATCAAACTAACCCAGCTGCTACTCTGAAACCAGTTCGAAGTGAGTATGTCAGCTGAGTGGCATGAACTTCCCAACACTCAGTCAGGATTCCAGATCTTGTTTAAAATAGACAAGTCCCAACAAGAATGTTTTTTTCTGTAACGCACACACGCATTATTACAATTAGGCAATTGCTGGATGTGTTCGCTCCAGTGAATAACAAAAGGTATTAAGAGCTGGTTACAATTAGCACCCATCATTATCTAAAAGCTGCAAAGACTCTTTGCCACTTTTACAGATCCAGACTAACACGGCTACCCCTCTGATACATCATTATCTAGGCACTTATGAAAAGAATACATGCAGACAACAATGGGTATGTTTTTCCCATAGTGCCTGTTTGCTAGACTACAACAGTTCCGCAGCAAGGAGAGTTTTGTGAATAACCTAGCCTGAAATAATTTGAAAACACAAACAGAGGCTTCTTTAGTAATTTGCAGGCATTATGGAGGTACGTTGTAAATTTTTTTTTTTTTTTTAAAGAAGTAAGGTAATATATGTTCTGTTCTCATACCAGTTTTTAACTCCATTGATTTCAATGGGATTGCTCCTGATCTATGCTGCTGTTAAGAGAGCAGAATCAGGCCTGATACCTGGATACACATTTTTCTTACACATGGTACAATGGGGTATTAATATAATGGGACACAAATAATTAAATTCTCAAAGGTATCAGTTACAGGATGTTTGCTTCAATCAAGTTTAGCCAACTAATAGCTTATTCGAATGACTTCCACTGACCTCAGTGGAACAGACCCTTAATGTGTTTCTACTTTACTGTGTACTGAGCTCAATATATAACCTACATATTCACCAGTTCAAGGAAAGAAAAATGTTTATACTTTTGGGTGAGACTTTGGATACAGTTTAAAGCCAAGGTGCTATGTTTACTAATCTTTTAAAGTAATATCAACATGTTGAAAAAGCTCTTAGGAGAGATCAAAGGCACATTTAACAACCACAAATTAACATAAATATATGTTGAAATGCTAATGCAGTCTGGCAAAATTTTACTCAATCAGTTGCCCGGGGCAAGTAATTTTGGCTAATAGACAAGTAAATACCATTAGATCTTTTCTTCATCATCATGGTAGGATGAACAAGTGTATTTTGTGTTAGGGCTGGTGACTTTTTATGATAATTTGGAGAGGCTATGCTGAAACAAGTTACAGAGAGACTTGCTCTTAATGCAAAATAAGCTTTTGAAAGATGAGGGACTACTCGCTTTAGAAATACCAGTACTTTAGGATTTGCCACTCACAATTCTTGCAAGTTAATCTTGCAAATTTCCCTCTTATGACATATGACAGAATTTTTGTTGCCTTGCATATGAAGGTGTCTTGTATGCAGTGCTGGATAAAACCTTCTTTTATCTGACTAATTACATTTCTGGTAAACAGATCAGCTATTTTCTTCTCTTTTTTGTGTGGGAATGCCAGCAGCACCAAAACCATGAAAGACACTATATCATGAGGGGACAGGATAGTCTTGTGGCTGAAGCACAGTACTAGATGACAGAGGCCCAGTCTACACCTGACGCTTTACTGGCATAACTATGTCAGTTAGCGGTGTGATTTGTTTTTTTTTTTACTGGAATAGTTATACCGGCATAAGTCCTATTGCAGATGTGCTTATACCAGTATAGTTATTCCACTTCCTTTACTGGAATAGCTATGCCAGAATAAAGCATCGATATAACTACATCCACACTAGTAGGAGTTGTACAGCTTTAACTGTACTGGTATAGTAAATGTAAATGTACTGGTATAATTAAAGCAGTACAACTTTATAGCGTAGACAAGGCCGAGGATTCAGTTTCTACTTCCAGCAATGTCAGAGACTCCTTGCATAACCTTAGGTAAGTGACAACTTCTCTCTGACTCTGTTTCCCCATCTGCTTCCCAGAATCAAGTCTTTCATCCTGTAGGTATGGCTTACTCTCTTTGTTCCTAGGAGATATACATTTACCTTTAGCCATATTAAAACGCATGCTGTTTGCTTTTCCCTTCCACTTCAGGAGAAGACACTGTGTTTTACCATTCACAGTGATACTACTTCCTGCGTCTCTAGCACCTTTCTTCTGGGTCACAATGCATTATAGACATCAAACACCTCTGCAAGGTAGGAAACGATTGGCCCTTTTATGAAGGAGGGAAGCTAAACCACAGAGAAGCAGAGTGATTTCCCAGAGGTCTCACAGTAAATTGGTGGCTGGGCTAGGAATAGAAACCAGACCTCCAGATACCTGGTCCTGTTTTGATACATCACACACCCCTTGTTCTCTATTAGTACTATCCCAGTTGTCCAAAACAGGATCATGTCCCTCAATTTGCATTGAATTGAGAAAGTCCTGTTATTGAAAACCTTAATTACCAGCATTTACTCAGTGTCCATAAGACATTGTGATGGTCAAATCCGTGTCATTTTTATTGCTTCTTGTCCTCAGATATATTTCATTTTTCTCTGTGTCCAAAGTACAAAAGCACTGTATTTGTGGGTACCCCCTTAGTATGCTAAAACCACAAGGTTCAACAAAAGAAAAAGCTGGGAGAATTGTCACTCACCACCTTCTTTGAATATAAAATTATGTGCAGAAGTACTGTGCAAGAATACTGAAATCTGTTGAGTCAGCCTAGGGAACAGCAACCAAAGCTATTTTGCAAGTAGCAAATTCACCTACTATGTTGACTTCACCTCTAAATATGTGTGGAAGTGAAACTGAAGACATCATGGGTGACAATCAGTAGCACACTTGGGCCCCAATCTGTAAAGACTTTCATATGTTCCTAACTTTATGCAAAAAGAAAAGGAGTACTTGTGGCACCTTAGAGACTAACACATTTATTAGAGCATAAGCTTTCGTGAGCTACAGCTCACGATGTAGCTCACAAAAGCTTATGCTCTAATAAAATGTGTTAGTCTCTAAGGTGCCACAAGTACTCCTTTTCTTTTTGCGAATACAGACTAACACAGCTGCTACTCTGAAACCTAACTTTATGCAGTGAGCAGTCCCAGGGATCTAAATGGCACTACTCGCGGTGCAGATGAGCAAGTGTGTAAATCTATGCAGGACTGGGACATTTAGATCTAAATTTCCAAAAGGTGCATAGCATCCACAAGTCCTATTGACTTCAGTACAGCTCTGAGTTCTCAGCACTTCTGTGAATCAGGCTATCAAAGTCCCCCAAAAATGTGTATTATACTTTTTTTAAAGTGTTCTTCAATTAACTTTAGTCAGAGCATAAGTAATATCAATCATGAACTGACCTAACTCAGGATTACAAGTGACAATCTGAAAACTGCATCGTTTGCAATTATCCCAAACTACAAAAAAGCAATGTCTGGCCAATGTTATGAGTTGGTCAGCAGGGGAAACAGAAGTGGAATAAATCCTTTTCTTTTCCCCTTTCCCCCTCTTCTTCTGTTCTGGCAGTGAAGTACACGAACCCCTGCAGTCACTAGCGTACCCCTCTCACAGGAAGCCAACAAGTTTTTGAAAGGAAATACCAGACCTCTCCGTGAGAAACAGGCATTTAACCATGCCCTTGTTTAAAGTTTTAGTGGGCTTTCTGCACAAGGCTGATCTTGCAAAGCCGGCACTTTTCTTCTAGCATTTAGCTCACAGATGCAGTCAATGGGCCAAAAGCCTCATAATTTGCTGACCTAATACAGAGTACACAGTGCCTGTGCCACACAGACAGCAAACAGTCTACACAAAAGGAAACTCACCTACAGTACAACGTGGAGAAAGAGGCAATCGCACTGCAGACCTGCCAAGACTCGTACTTTTAAAAGTATCTCCCTCTTGTCATTAAAGGATATTTTTTGCCACGGGAGTTTCAATGATATAGGTAAAATATATATCTCACTTTCTTTTGGTAATCTCCAAACCCTCACACCCTGACAGAGCTGCAAAAAGAATATGTTTACACCATGCTAAAAGCGGAAAACTTCCAGCCAGAGGGCTAGTAACTGGGAGAGAAGCTTGCCCCCCTTTTATTTGTGATGGGGGAGGCTCCTGTAACAAAGCAATCCAGATGGGGAGGAAGGGGGGGGGGAACAGATCTCATAAATCTGGTCTTTAGCAAGAGCTGATCACTGCAGTAGAGAACTGCCCCCTCCCCCATTCAGCCCCCCAGTACTCACCTCAGTGAAGAAGTTATCCATTGTTAAAGTGGAGAATCCAACTTGAGGAAGTCAGTCTAGCAAAAGGGCTGAGCAGCAAACCATGTGCGGCCAGGGCGATCGCTCCCAGCAAGACTGAGGTATTTCAGTTTTCACACCCCTTCCATCGCTGCCATCACTTTTGCCCCCCCCCCCCTCTTGACTCCTTCCTCTTCCCCCAAAGTCGGCAGCACATTCATTCAGCCCGGCTCCTTTGTCTCGTTCTCTCCCCAGTGTCCTCAGATCCGTGGCAAGTGGCTGCACCAGAAACCTGGGTGGCACATTGCTGCCTTCGCTTGGAGCGGGGGCTGAAATGTCTTTGTAAGAGAGAGAGAGAGAGAGAGAGAGAGAGAGAGAGGATCCGGCCGCCGAGAAGCACGTGTCTGCTCGGCGTAAGTGCCCCAAGCTGTCCTGGGTGTGCAGCGCCTGCACGGACTTGCAGAGAGAGCGAGTCACACACACGCTCCGGCCGCGCGGAGCAACCGCCCGCAGGGCGCTCTCGGGTCACCCGCGGCAGGGTGCCCCGGGATTGGCAGAGTCCCCGCCCCCACAGGAGAGGCGCCGCCAATCCCGGCCCAGCGCCTCTTTGGAATCCCGAGCCGGCCGGCGCGAGCCCTCCTGTGGCGGCGGGCTGAGGCGGCCGCCGCGCGCTCTACCCGGCTCACCTAGGGGCCGCGGGGTGGCCCCCCGCACGCCAAAGAGCCGGCGCGATCGCTGCTGCGGATGTTCACGCGGGGAGAAGGAGCCGCGCGTGGAGCCTCCCGCTGCCCTGCAGTGTCGGTCCCTCAGCCGCGCAGTCTCCTGAAGAGGAGAAGGGAAGGAGGCTTCCGAGGTAACACAGGCATGGGGGAGGAGGAGGGGGGGGGCAGGGCAGGGCAGGGCAGGGGGTCACTTCTTCGCTCTGCAGCGGCGTGATTGCGAAGACCTGATCTCGCTTCATTTCCACCCCCATCGGTGGCTCTCTGCGGCAGCCGCAAACTAAATGAGCCCGTGAGAGACGCGAGAGCCCAGCACGCTGTGTGGAGCCGTGTACAGTAAACGACTGAGGAACACCACTGTTGGTTGGTGCTTATTAATGTGTTTCGGGCCGCCAAAGCCACAGCAGTGAAGCTAGTCTCTGTCCCAAGCAGCTTACTTTGAGCTACTTGGCGCTTGTGTGGAGTCCCATGCACTTTCCCACCTCGTAATGCAATAAAGGAAATTCACTCCTGTCTGGATTTTGTGTTGTTCCTAGCAAAAAGGGTGTTCTTAAATGATAGTTTTTATTTCTCTTTTTTTGCCTCGATGAGCCATAGATGAGGCAAAAATAAAATATATATATTTGGTCTCTTGCCTGTGTTCCTATCAATCAGAAGTTGAATTGCCATGAAAAGACACCTTACTTAAAATCCCACCCTGGGGCATAAAAAAGCCTTTTTAAAATGTAGACACAAATGCAAACAAACACAGACACTGAAGATGCAAAGAGTTGGCCCTGCTTACTCCCCTAGTTCCTAGTGCAAAAGGTTCTGTTTATTTTGAAATGCAAAGCCATGTGAAGCGTTGTCATCAAACAAAGGTACTAGGAGATCACTGTCTACACCTGTTTTAAAAGATATGCATCCTTCAGTCTTTTTGCACACAACAAACTCATTAATGTCTATAGGAATTTTGTACATAGCATCTGCTTTATCAGGACCCATCCTCTGCTCTTACAAAAATATACTGTAGTATTCAGTATTTTAAAGGCATAGTTCTCATTCATACACATCAAAATAGTCTTACTTCCGGGTAGGAGTCCATCATTTTAGAGTATTCTAGGCTTAATTCTCCTGCATTTTATACAGCCATTTTTACATATGTACACAGCGAATGTAGAATGCCACCATTTTGCTTTAGTAACATTTTACACCTGCCTTAGGCTGTCAAATCACTACACAAGGTGAAAGGCCAGGGAGAGTCAGGCCCTCTAAGTATATGGCTAGAAAGGTGTAACCTGCTACATTTATATTTCAGGAAGAACTGCGCTAAAAGAGTTACAACAATCGATAAAGAAAATGTAGTGTTTGGTCCTACATTCCTTTCACACCCAGAACCCCCTGGGCTTCTTTGGGAGTTTTGCGTAGGTGAGTAATACAGGACAGGATCCTTGGAAATCAGCAGCATAATAACACCCAGCAACACCATCCTTTTGAAGGTGTGACAGTCTCAGATGTAAGGTACACAACAAACACTGCTACACAAACTGGAAATAACATGGAATCTTTTCTTCAACACAAATGTATAAAGTTACCTTTCATCTTCTTTGAAGTTTCACATTTTAGGTGTTATAATACATAGAAATAAAAAGTGAAATTCCAGCAGGTGTGACGTAGACAAAAGTAGATTTAGATCTAAAATAAGAGAGGTAAAGCAATGGGAGATACAGCTGAAAGGTAGGATCAGACGTAAAAAAAATCCTACAGTTGAGGTGATGGGGTCATTTACACTAATAGCTGCATACACTGTTTAGTTTACATAATTTGTGTTTGAAAACAGGCTGGGCTTGATCTTCTTCTCCGTTGAAGGTACAGAAGAAAGGATAAACTCTTGATAAGGATGAGAAAAGAGGTACTAATCCCCTTCTAATAGCTACGCTCCCCAGCTCATAAAAGGATGAAGGGAATGGCTGCATTCCTGTAGCACAGAACACAGCACCAGAAGCAATAGTCTTAGGAACACAGAATACAGTAGGGGAAAATGTCTCTGTATTGTATGCTCCCATGAAATACATATTTTCAAATAAAAGAGCCTCTGGCTGCAGTACCATACCGAAAGAGCTGTTTGTTAAAGGGTAGGCAAAAGCACATAGCAGCATGAACAGCAAGACAGACAAAAGACAGTGATCTGGTACAGGCAGTGATCACAGTAGAGAAGGACAGGAAAGAAGAATAATCTGGGATGCAGCAGCCAACCCTATGACATCACCATGTGAATAGCAGTACTGTCTGTCCCTTCTCTACTTCTGTCGCTCAGTGCATTTTTCTCCACTAGCCATTCCAGCTCCTGTGACTACTTCTAAAACTGGCTGTTGCCTGTATGTATTCAAACTTGGGACATAAACAGCAAATCTTTAGAATCTATCCCCAAACAACAACCAGACAACACAGTGATTCAAAAGACCTCAGTCCAGCAATAAGAATTGTCATGATGTCTTTACCTGATTGCTCCCCTTGACCGTTATAACATAAGCCTTTAGAGTCAATAGATACTAATCCCTGTCATATGATAGTGCAAATTACCTTGGAACCTTGATCTAGGTCAGGTGACCAAGGCCGCAAAATAAAGTTCAGCTTCTAGCTAGATGTTTTGAGTCTCTAGATAGTCAAGTTGCAGCTGTAGCCAAGAGTGTATTTTCATCTGTGGTTGGCAAAGAGTAACTTCTTTTTTGCTGTGAATCTCACACACCAGGAACCTTGTTTTTTTCACATCCAGCTTGGAATAAAACAATGCTTTCTACATGAGGCAACATCTGAAAACCGCTCATTCACTTTAGCTAGTGCAGATTGGGGCCCCTGGTTTATTTAGTAATTCTTCTCATGAGGACAACATAATACCTCTGTTCCGTAGTCCAAACTAGCTTCCAACCCATTTCCAGGTACCATCCAAGGTGTTAGTATTAACCTGTAATGTCCAGTAGAATTTGGGGCTTGGCCATCTTAGAGTTTACATTGAGAGGTGATCTCTTCTTCCGACAGGTGAGATCTGCCAAGGTTCCTTAGCTAAAAGCCTCCACCTTTAAAGTGTCTAGGAATTGGTGATAGGGAGTCTGAATTGGCCCCTCAAGTCTGGAATTTTCTCCCCAGCTGGCCCAAATCTGTCCATCCTCAGGTCATGCTGCAAGGCACAAGGTTGTTTACACTTGCTTTTACCTGGAGAAGTAAGGGCTTGTCTACACAGACACATTTCCTGGTACAGGTATAGTAGAGTAATTATTCCACGACGGTTATTCAGTATAAGTCCCCATATGGACACTATTTTGAAATTAAACTGATTTTAGTCCAGAATAATTACTCTTCTTAGAAAGTACAAAAGTTATGCTGGAATAAAGTCACTTTTATTTCAGAATAGAGTCTCTACTCAGAGATTTATACCAAATAACTATAGCTGAATAATGATTCCACCATAGCTATGATGGAAAATATCTTTACATAGACAAGCTCTAATCTGAAGAGTGCTGAGTCAGGCTGGGGATATATTAAATTGTTTAGACTTCTAATTGACTCCTATTTGACGTTGGATCCATGTGCAACTGGTAATTAATTCATGTGCTTGACTTTTATACATCCTTTTACAGACATTTGTTAAATGCAATTTATAATTTTAAAAGCAAAATAATTTAAATTCATAAAGATGAAAAGTTAAGTGAAAGATTTTCATCATTCCAATAAAAGTAGCATATGTATAAACATTTAGTAAATTGCAAGAAACCATTACCATTCAAGTACCATTGACTTCTAGAGCTATGACAGTGTACACCAGCTGAGGATCTGCCACACAGAAAATTAGTACTCTGTTTAACCATGCACGTGTTATGAATATTTGTAAAATATTTGACTTTTCAGAAGTAGTTAGCATGACTGACAGCAAGGATGAACTGAGATAAGTAAAGGGAAGGGACAATGGAACAGAGCTAATATGACAACTGACTTGCATTTTGATAGGGGAGGGCACCTGAATTTTGGAAAGAGTCCTCTTTTTATGTTTATCATCCTGTTTTGGCCCATGAATAAACATGCAAGGTTTTTACTAGAGGGAGAAAGCTAGTAATTACATATTGACTTTGATTGACCCTCAAACTAATGCACGACTGAGGCAGGGTCCTATGGAAAAAATAGTACGTGATCTTGTCATTAAAGACTTTATCATAAAGCAACAACAAGAGGGTCAAATTAATGTTGCATAGGCAACCTTTATTCCGACATTTCTTAATTTTTGAGTGCTTGATTTTGAAACCTTAATTATGTTCTTTTAACAAAGAGTTTTGTGTGTGTGTTTCAAAAAGCAAACTGGAAAACCAGAAATTCCATCATGTGGCGTTCAGTTGACACCCACATGGTTTATCAGCAGGGTTGCAACCTTTAGATCCACTGCACAAACCTCTGCCACTTGCCATTTGAGGTAACATTAACTGATACCAGTAGTAGGTTGTCATCCTCTATGAGAACAAGCACCAGAGGGGGATGAGACACTTCTCCATGGGTTCCACAGTATTTGTTTCAGACTAGCAGCCGTGTTAGTCTGTATTCGCAAAAAGAAAAGGAGTACTTGTGGCACCTTAGAGACTAACAAATTTATTTGAGCATAAGCTTTCGTGAGCTACTGAATGCATCCGATGAAGTGAGCTGTAGCTCATGAAAGCTTATGCTCAAATAAATTTGTTAGTCTCTAAGGTGCCACAAGTACTCCTTTTCTTTTTGACAGTATTCGTTGACAGCAGAGGTATGGTGAAATTCAGGAATCTTGGGTTCCATTCCAGATTGCGGAGGGGAGTGTTCTCAGGTGGTACAGACCCTTATTCTGCCCATTGCCCCACAGGTATCACCACTTCTGCTCTGTCCCCTTCCCACCCTGGCTATTCTTCCCCACCCATTGCTCCCCCCAGCCTCATTCTACTCATCTGGCCAGTACGAGTCTACACTCCCAATCTCGTTGCCTAGCAAGTCCTAGTCTTACCTCTGGAGACTGCCCATCTCAGTCTCCCCACAACTCCCACTCCCAATCTCATTGTCCATTAATTCAGAGTTCCTGCACTCAGCCTCCAAGGTCCTTGTTCCAGATTCTTTGCCCAGTCAGTCCCAGCTCTCCCGCAACATCCTGGTTCCCTGTCAGATCTGTCTCCCTTCCCCTCCTTCTCCAGTCCCACTGGTTCTCAATCCCTCTTTTTGTCCAGCCATTCCAATCCTCCCCACATCTTGACCCCTTATCTGAACCGAGTCTCCCCCCTCACTTATTGATTCTCTGTCCCCCCCACACTTCCCTCCCCTGCCCCCAGTCCCAATCTCTTTACTCAGCTAATCATATTTCACTCCCTCAGCTCCCAGTCTCCTTTTCCAGATAGTTCAAGTCTCCCCACTCCAACATCCAGTCCCAGTTTCCCTCTCTCCCCCACCATGCCAGCCTCTATTCCTAGTTCCTCCTCCCCCAAAGATTTTTCAGAGGCTTATAACTTGGCCAAATCTGGGCAAATTTTAATGAGGATGACAAAAGGCACATCCTCCACACAAACATCCTCTGTCAAATTTCAAGTCCCAGATCCAAAGAATTGGGGCTCTAGAGCTTTTAAAAGACAATGTTGCCAGAATTTAACAAAGGTAAAACAACATGTTTTCCCCTAGTCTTGTTCTCAGAAACAGCTGAGCCATTTTAGCTGAAACTTTCCAGAAGAAAGAAAGAAAGAAATCAGCCTGAGGCAGATACCCTGCATGGGAAATTTCAGACTGAATGCTTTAACTTTGGCAAAGTTTTAAGCGACTTCAAACAGGGTCTCATAATGGTGAGTGTAAGGAAACCTTAATAATAGGCAATGCTACCAGCCCCAACTATAATAAGTGGTTCCATTGTATACTGAGTACGGATTTATAGGACTGGCCTACAAGAATGTAGACTTTTTGCCCAGATGTAGTTTTAAACTTAATTATGGCTATGAGAAGAATGTACGGAGTTTACAGAGTAACAATATGAGTGTCAGTGGAACAAAAACATGTTAAGCCACAGGACTATCCTGAGCGTCCCACAAGTGGCAACTTGCATCCACATAGGACCTCTCTGAAGTAATGGGGGCTTTGCATAGATTCATAGATTTTTAAAGGTGAGGTGGGAGCATTATTCTCATCTGGTCTGACCTCCTGAATAGAATTGCATGAAGGGGAGTATATTGCATGAAGGGGAGTATGGGTTGGGAAGGGTGAAAGGGATCCCTTGCATCTGTAGGGAATGTGATGCACTAATGAGTTTATTAGTTCACCAGCTGGGTAGCACTGAGAAGAAAGCACATAGCATAAAAGGCTGAGCCAGGGTGCAGGAAAGGGGTTCCATATAACTACTGTTATGTTGTACTGTACCTGGAGCATAAACAATAGTAAAAGCTATTTGGTGAAGGTACCCTGGTGAACTGTATGGGCTGCTTAATTCACAAAGAGAGCATAGCTCCCAGGATTTCCAGGAGCTGAACTGAGAGCTGTTCACAAGAGGTCTGTCCAACCAGTGTAGGGTTTGATCCTTGATTATCATCAGTGTAGGACAAAACATTATGGCTACATGTGTAATTTTAGATCTTGGATATTATCTTTTAAAGGGTTTATTTTCACTACAAGTATTTGTCCTGAAATTTGAGATCCAGTTGGGTGATGACTTGCCTTAGAAATGGAAAGGTATTATTCTAATAGGGGTTAGGTAAAACCTTCTTGAAGCTGATGGACGTGATCATGCCCTGCCTTCAGGGCAAATGTAGGAAGTTTCAGGGACCAGGATGTGGGTGATCTGACCTTCTGGGTAGAGCCCAGAACAGGAACCAGGAGACAAGCCAGGGATCAGAGCCGGAAGTAGAAGTCAAGCAGAATTGAACATGACAGGAATGAGACAGTAGCAAGGTAGACCAAGAAGACATCACAGCTGTAGGTATAAGTATTGAGCAGCTAGCCACCTGTCATGGCTGCTGAGGTTAAATGAAGACCTATTGGCTCCTCGCAACCAATTGGGTGGGCCAGCCAATTAGGTGATCCTGCCACAGCCCATTTGGATTCATTAACTGGCCTGAGGCTGAGCAAACTAGCTCTTGACTCATCTGAGAAAACTCAAGCCCCTACTTCCAGACATGAAACAGTAGGAGCTACTCCCAAGTCATAAGCAATGCTGGTGAGAAGCTGAGCTGTGTGTGTAGGTGGGGGAGACTTCACTGGACAAATGTAGCATACTGGGTATAGTTTGGGGGAGGGGGACTCTCTGAGAGCAGAAGTGGCCAGAAAGCCAAAGAGACCATAAGAGGAGCACCTGGAGTGCGATTCTGAGCAAGAGCAAAGGGAAGGATTTTGGGGCAGAGTGCTAGATGGAAAGAGGCTTGGAACTATGAGCAAAAAAACTGCTTCCTGTTTGATTACTTCCAGTTAGGCCACAACGGGGAACAAAATTGTTTTTACTTTTGAGACATGTCTGGAAAGGGTTTTTGTTTCAAGAGTGTTATTGCAGGATCTTCTGTTTAAATGAGCAACTGCCTGCGATTAACATTGTGTTCCTGAATAATTCTTAATTCTGTGACTTGAAAATAACACCCATTAAACTGTGGTTTGCTCTTTATCCCATGAAAAGGCCACACAGACTGCTATATTTACACCTGAAAAATGAAGCCTAAAACAGGAGGGTTGACTCATAATGGCTTTCCATTGCTAGTGAGGATTTGATTGTCGTATCATCAGCAAGTTCACTGCAGAACAATGTAAAGCTTTGAGCAACCCTCCTTTCGCTTACTGGTTTTATATGCTAGGATAGGACCTGAGTTCAATGGATTTTACTCCTGACTTACACCCATGTGAAAGGTGAGTAAGGCTCTTAATCTTAACTAGTAATCGATCAAGTTAATTATTAATGTTTATATCTGAACTCTAGTTCTTAACCACTAGGAGTAATAATTCAAAAATGTGTATAGCTGGTAGAATTTGGTTATATGGTTGTAGCAGTGAGTAATCCCAACCCTCCCTTATTAAGTAAACAAGCTTCTCATAGGAGAGGAGAAAATTTAGGATGAGAGACTCCTTGATTGCTTCACAAACCTCTATATCTTCCTGCCGTGACTAATGCCTCTTCCTTCATTATAACCTCCTTAAGCCCCAGCCCCAGCTCCCCAAACTACCACCTGTTCCGTATAGATAGCTTTAGGATTCTCCTAGGTGGAAAAAGATTTAGAACAACTGCAGATTTTTGGGATAGACAGGTAGCAAACAAACATGCAGAGAGACTTGATGCTTTTCTGTATCTGTTGGGCTGGGTGCTTATAAAGGTCCTGAGATTGGGGGCCCAATTCACATGTGGTGTAAGCAGATACAACTCCATCGGTTGGTGAGTTCAGTTTGCTTACACCCATAGTGCATTTATTCCTGAGAGTCTGGGATCCTATGGAGCTCTAATTAACAGCATTAGGTGCATGTTACCCTGCCAATGATTTTTGTTCTCTTTCTGTTTTTTTTGTTAAGAGTTCCCATGAGAATGAGGATTTGATTGTGGTTCTGGGCATAAGTTTGTAAACAATGTGGGATATATATTGGGATTTACTGTTTACTTAATATGCAACTAAGTAATTTATATTACATGATTTTAAAATCTTTATTCTACAGTTACACAGTGACTTGTACCCAAAAGGATCCTAAATCACTCTTCAGAATATACACTGTCTAACCTAATCTCTTTATCTAAGACCGAAATGCAGTCACCTCTGGATTTAGCAGCAGGCAACACATGTACCAAGAAGCACAATTCCATGATTTCCATTCTCTATCAACTCCATGGCTCCCCATACATTTCAGATTTCAGTTCCCTAAATTCTGTTAGGGCATCCAGGCATTGCCTTCCCATTTTTAAAATTTTGCTATGCTCTACTTAAAAGATCTAGTCTTTTTCTCCACTTCCTCCTAGATTACCTGCCTCTTCTGCTCTTTCACACAGCTTTAACACAGACCAGGAGAAAGAACAGTCTCTGCTCAGTTCCTGTCATCTTTGGATGTCTCGGCCTCATTGACTGTACATGAAAGTGATCACCCAGGGCAAAGTTCTCAAATCTTGTCCAGCAGCCTGTACCAAATTTAAATATTAACCATAGCACCCTGCCCAAAGTGCTAATGGGCATATCGAATAAAGTAAATCTGTAAATTCAAGACCAAGATGGCTTGGAAAAGCACCTTCCAAAAAATGTGATCAATAGTATAAAAATGAAATTTTGATTTTTCATATTTGTATATTTTATTAACAACTTGGTATATTGTCCTCAGACTCCCCACAACAAAGTCTTTGGCAGTGGACTACACATGATACATTTCAGATGCCTGATTAGTTGTGGTCATTTTAAGATCTAACATTCTTGAGTTATTTTGGGAAGTGGCTCCGGTCCTTGTGGTATTTCAGCTTTATAGGTTTGCTTATGTATTGGATTTTGTGTTTGTTTGAATGGCTCTTTAATTAAAACTAGACAAAAGCAAAATTCCTGTCTGCGATTACATTGTAATCCCAGAACAGACACAAGAACAATCAGCCTACTTTTGTCCTTATTTAGAAATAGGAAGGCATTTGTTTTTGAGTAAACAACGATATTACGCATTCCAATTTCAAAACTCTGAGCAAGTCAGGGAAATTCAGGAAATTAGCAAGTATAGTGCTGGTAGTGGCACGAAGTCTGTCTGCACTTGCTCTTTGTCTGTGCAACATTAATGGCAATCAAGAACTAAGTAGAGACTAAATTGGGATGATTAAGAATTTCTGTTCCCAGCTGGTTGGAGAGGTTATGAATATTAAGAAAGCAATTGTTGTAGTTTTTACTGGCTTAGACTGTTCATACACCTTGTGGTCCCTCCAGCACCCACCATTCCCCTAACACCAACACCCAGCAGCACCTATTTTATGCTTCTGCAAAGATTATGGGATTTGAATAGGTTGCAGCAATAAACTGTAGGTGGTATTTTGCGTCTTGGCTGGAAAAGCAGAGGAGAGCAGTTCTGCAGAGAACACCCGTGGGATTTTTGATAGGTAGGAAACATAGTAGCAAAAAGATGGAGATTTCCAAAGGCCAATGGTAGTTAGGCCCCTAATTCCCATTGACTTTCAGTGGGAGTTACAGGACTGCCATTTGTACCTTTGAAAAATCTCCCATATAGACAACTGATGATAGTCTGGATGAGTCAAATCACATACATGTCAAGAATATTGAGACTGTGGGCCAGTTCACAGATGAAGCAGGAAAGCTCTATTGCGTTAGACTGCACTTTGCTTATACCAGTGGTGAATGTTACTGTGTGGGTGTGGGAGCCCATGAGGCTCTGGCTAACAATAAGTGCACACTAACCTGCCAAAATTTTTTGGGTTTTTGAACACTTCAGAGTTCCCACAACTGTGAGGATTTGCTTGTGGTTCTGGACACAAGTTTGTATATAACATTGTGGGATATATTTGATTTTACTCTTCGGTTAATACGCTGGTAAGTATTTTCATTGCAGGCATTTTAAATCTTTGACAGTTACACAGTAAGTTTTTAATGCAAAAGGATCCCAATTTGCTCTCTATAGAATCTACAATATCTAAGCCTAATCTGGACATCTGAACCCTCTGGGTTCAACAGCTTTAAAAGCAGAAAGCAACCTCTTAGGTAAGCAGAGGAAGTGAAAGACAACATATCCGTTTGAAACTCCCAGCAGACCTGAATCAGACAGAAGGAAATGACCTAAATTAGAATTTTGCCAGCACTCCAGAGCTGATATCTTTACTATGGTGATAGTACAATGGCATGTGTCCTGGCCCATAACTAGGGTCTCCTGGGTGCTATGGTACTAGAGATTAACAATAACCACAGCTGGGTTACTACCTCAGACTTGCCTCTGATCCAGAGCACCGCACCTCCAGTATCCTAGTGCCCCTAACACCATGGAACAAATAATGAATTGCAAACAGGACCGGCTCTAGGCACCAGCAAAGCAAGCATGTGCTTGGGGCAGCACTTTTTTTTTTTTTTTTTTTTTTTTTTTTTTTTTTTTGGCTTGGGCAGTTGCGCTGTCGGAGCTTGGGGCAGCAAAAAACCTAGAGCCCGCCCTGACTGCAGACACCATTTCCCAAAATGATGGGCTTTCCTTCGAGGAGTTTATTCAGCCACTGACCAGGTGTTAAGAATTTATCCTGTTTGTCATCTATAAATATCCTTTTTATTCCCAGGTTAACTTGAATAGCAAGATGATGGGCCACAGGGGGAACTTTGTTTTATTTTGCTTTTGATACTATTGTTTGAATGCTTATTGCAGGATATGTAAAATACCACACTGAATGTAGTTTGAGCAGCTACCATCTGGAGGCAGCTGTTAGTAGATGCTGGAAGAGAGAGTTCTGAACATCTGTATGTTAGATCGTGGATTTTACTGGACTCCTTTAAGAATTTTTTTCTTGATGTCCTTTTAAAAACATGTTCATATTACTTTAGTGCTAATGAAACGAACCAGAGTGAAAACACTGGAGAATTAAGCCCTTTATTTATCCATCCAGAGAACACGTACAATCCTGACCTGCAGAGTCAAGCTAAGGCTTTGTCTAGACTAAACTAAGCAAAGAGGTCAAAGTTAGGTCAGGGTTAGCTAACATATACTAGCAAACTTCAGTCTCTCTTGGTCATCTAAACAAACCTATGGCTGTCTTGACTAGGAAAAGTAGTTGAATTTAGAACAGTTCTAGTTAACATGAGGTAGCTATATCCAACCTAAACTTTTTTTCATAGTTTAGATGCAACATAGCACATTGTAGCTCAGTTTCACTTAAATTCTAGGCTAGGCTCCAACTAAATTCAAGCTCAAGGTGATGAGTAGAAAGTTTGCTCCTTTTAAATATTTTCTGGGAAACGGTATAATTTTCTCAGAAAAAATAAAGGAACATCAGAAGTTTAAGTTGGATGCAGTTGAGAACAGACTGTGTGCTAAATTAGGTTTGTAGAGCTTGTTGTTCCTGTAATAGTAGCAGCTCAGGAGATTTTGACTCACTAGATGACTGAAGTATTTGTGGTTTAGGACAATTCTGAGCCAATATTTCTAGAATCAGTGAAGCCCTTCTATTTCCTCTGTGTAAGCAAGATGTCAGATTAAACTGAAATCTGTCATGATTGCTTACACCCTTGAGTTTATGCTAAAAAATTCTCAAGTTATTGAGGAATTTTTAGAGATGCTTAATCATGTGTCCATATGATTCACCTACTGGCATGGTTTTATAAAAGGAGACAATCACTTACAGAGGCTAGAGTAGCTGAAATGGAAGCATGCCCTTTTCACACCCACTCATATTAAGAGGTCCATACCACATTTTATCCCTAGAAGCAGTGATTGAATTTGTCAGCCGTCTGGTGACTGTGGACTTAATTGATCCCAACTCAAAGGTGTCAGACTCACAGGGCTGAGAGGAAACAATCTGGCTAAATTGTTTAGCCTGAATTGAGCCTATTTTCAAATCTTTCTTTGCAATCCAGCAACTGTAATTTCTCTTTGCACCTTGCTTTTGTTTGTCTTTGAGCTGTTTAGCTTATAACAAGGGCTACAATAAAGGGCGTTAGTGCTGTTTTCAGTGGTTTTTCCTTATTTAGACTTACAAAATTTGCCCTTTCATTGAACTCGGGTTACAAGGCTATATATGGGTCTCTCTTTGGGGAGGAGGATGGCAGATGTTGCACTAAAAGATGCCATTTTTGGTCTTTAAACTCAGAGGTCATTGCGACCTTCTAGCAATTGGAACTATTCTAATACGCGTTTTTAATATTGGTGACAGTTTATTTGTAATGCATGTTACTATCCTGCCTTGGGACTCCTCAGCATCACATTTATAATTGTTTTTTTTACTTTCTCACCCATAAGGATAATAAAGAATTGTCCCTATAAGGGCATTTTAGGGTCAGACTAGTTATTTTGTCTTCTCCCATATATTTAATTGTTCTGGCTTGGTCTTAGCAGGTCTGTGATCCAATCTTAGAGACTAATAATAAATCTTAAATCAACGCATGTGTTAATTGTACCTGTGGTTGTATATGCAATAGGTTTAAAAAAAATCCATAACTGGCTATTTGTAAATAATTTTAAAAAGAGAGGTCCGCAAACTCTTTTCTTTTTTTTTTTTTTTTTTAAACAAAGTGGGTTACAACATTGAGAGAAATGAGGTTTTGGTTTTAATTCATTTAAACTTTTTAAAAGTTTAAGCAATCCCTTGAATGCTGGGAATGATTAGACTTGTGCATCGTGAGCTATTTATATTTTAAAAAGTCCTTCAGGGTCTGCTTATATTCAAGTTGATACAGCTGTATCATCCCAGTACTTTAACCTTTGTCCTTCCTCACCCTATGTCCTCCTATTATGTGGTGTTGTCACTCATAGGCATCATGGCTCTGTACCCACATGGGTAGACCACTGCAACTGTGGAGAGCCACACTGAAGTCAATGGGGTCTGCATGGATGCAGGGATTAACTTATACGGATGCAACTGCAGGAGGGGAGCCATAAATTAGGCACCCATTCTGCTGAGACAAACACATGCTCACCCATAGGCATCTGAATAGCCCACCAAAGCCATATATGTAAAGGAGATTGTGTAAGTCTTGGCAAGACTGGGACCACTGATTGTGAGCTTGCCTTGTTACTGTTCTGGAGAGACAGAGATTTCAGGCATTGCATAATTAATATTGAGAACCAGAAAACCGAACAGTCTGGCTTCATTGTCCAAGCTGAATGACATGCAAAACCCTCCAAACAGCATAAATGATTAAATAAATTTCAGTTTTAAAAGGCTTTCATGTAATAGTAGTAACATAGGTCAGGGCATTTTTGAGAGACACTTACTACTGATTAACTCAGGTCAGTGTAACTCCAATAGCTGTAATGAAATTACTCTTGCATCTTAATTACATCTATTTAATTAAAGGATAAATTCAGAGTCCACCTTGAGTAGTTAGGCCATACACTGAGCAAGATGGGCAGTGTGGAGGTATCCCCAGATTAGGCCATGAAGTGATTGTAGAGTTGCTCCAGAGAGGCTACTTCAGTCTAGTGGCCTCCAAATGCTCTTTAACACAACTTCCATCATGGATTTGCACAGTCATTTGCATTCTTTTGCCTCTTCCTGCAGCCTGCCTATGCGCTGTCCCCTGTGCTGCAGTTTAGGGATCTTGTGCAGAGCTGGGATTCTGCTGTACATTGGGTGCACACCTGTGTCTGGCCTTCTGCATCCAGGGGCCCTCTCCAGAGCTCGCACAATGGAGCAATGCGGTTCCACCTCAAAGAGGCCAGCTAAGCTTGCAAAGGAAGAGACTGGATTCATTTCCAAGAGCAGAACTCGGCTCATTTGCCCCCATAGTTGCACTTTGTTTGTATTTAGTAATTAAAAGATCCCTACTGCTTTTTTTTTTAAAAAAAAAAAAAAAGGCATAACTGGCTTGGTTTTTTGAGTGACCTCAAATTACCCAAACTCTACAGTGTGGGGGATGTTTAGGATGCTCACACCACTTCCACTGCAGCCCTCCCCCACAGTCATTTAAGTCTTTTTTGTCCCAACTACATTAGATCTATGGACAGAGGTTTCCTTTTTAATGCTTGAACAACCTCTTAAAAAATTCACAAAGGCAGAATTGATTTTTTTGGAGGCTAATGCCAGCCGGAAACAGTACCGAGATTGGATCGCTCACATTTTGAGGAACAGACCAACAAAGGGAATATTGTCTCTTTTTGTAAGGCAGTTTTTTGCCCAGATTACTTTGACCTCAGCACTAGCCAATCTCTGTGGTACTTTACTGCAAAATCTGAATGCTGCTAGAGCAGCACCAGTGGTTTTATGTGTTTGTAATATGATAATCCCATAGGATCTCTTGCAGTTGGTCTTTATGCTTATCCTGATAAAACAGCAGTTGAAAATGCCATGATTATGCTTTATCAGGCCAGAAATGGTAGTATTATACCGCTCAGAAATACAGATGAGCAAAGCTTTCCTTGCTGCAACTCCCTTGGCACTTGAAATGTGTGATAGATCATTTGCTGTATGGATCTCACATAGTGTCCATCAGCTTTCTCACAAGACCTTCTCAAACAAAACATTTAAGAGGCTCATAATACTGAGCAAAAATAACCTTGTGTTCACTGAAGAGTCTGCAGCCATAGGATTATCAATTTTAAAAATCTCCAGTAACAAGACAAGTATGTGACATAGCTGATTCTTGAAGCATCTGGTTTGATTTGTTTTAGAAGCTGGGTTAGCAAGCTATGCTGATCGTGACTTTGTCTTAAAGTTTACTTGTACAGGAACTAGATAGTTTAGGGGATCAGTAATGAGAGAGGGACCTTTGCACTACTAGATTACAGGTTCAAATCTAATCTAGGTTGGCAATGATCAAAAGTTACTACCATACTGTGGTAGTAGTAGTAGGCTATACCTGTGTAGCACCCCGTTGGGGAGAGAAAGGTGCTGCTTATGTCTGAGTCCAGACACAGCCTACAGCTATGCTATTCAGGATGTCTGTCTCTTGCATTAGGAGTTAAAGTAGGCCAAACGAAATAAGTCTGCATGCTTCTGCTGTCCACAAAGATTTCCTTCAGGAAGCTAATGGGGAAAAATACTAGGCCTTCTTCTATCGGAGAGGGCTAGCCAAGGCCATCAAACTGTTTCCCCAGTCAGCAACCCCACTTCCAGGAGCTGGGGAGCTCTGGGTTGCAATTCTGCTATTTTCCCTGCACTAAGCGCGAATCCTCCCTTTTAAGGACCTACCCATCTCCAGGCTGGACAAACCTCACTGGTGCAATGAGTTGAGGTGGATTGCGAACAAGGGAGCTCTTTAATTCCCCATCCCAGTCAAGGAAGGAATCTGCCTTACAGGTGAGTATATCAAATGAGTTGGTCTCTGTTCCTACTCGATAACTGTCTGATCTGAAATATGGGGAAAGAATCCCATTAGTTCATTAGGCTTTGGATCAGGTCCTAAATGTCCACCTTGCAAAACCAGAACTAACACGTGTTGCTGTTAACAGTCCCAGAGAGGCCAAGGGTTGAATAGTTATGGATGCTCTTGCTGTCACTTTAAGTGGTCCCTCCAAGTCAGAGATGAGGCACTTTATCAGGGTGGTGTGGGGAAGTATGTGCTGCTGCATGGATGGATCTTATGGTGGGGGGGGGGAGATACGGCTCTCACTGCAGCATTGTTACGATCATCTAATTTTACTTAAACAGGTGCTATACACAATGGAGCTAGTTCTCCTTTCACTTACACTGGTGTAACTACTGAAGCAAATGGAGTTACCTCTGTAAAATGAAGGAGAATTAGGTCTAGTGTATTTATTTTAAGATAAAGAGGGATGGAGAAATCACTCCTAGGAAATATTTCATAAGTAGTTCAATGACTAGCAAAGAATTTTACATTAATTGCACAACACATGTATTGAAGGCCTAAGGACTATAGAAAAGGGCATATCAGATTTTCCTCACAGAATAAAGCCTTTCATTTCTGCTGGATATATTCTAATAGTTATTAAGGTCAATAAAGCACATCAGTGACTTTAGAGAGGACAGCACTAGAGATGTGGCTAACAAGTTGCTATTGATTCAGCTCAGGGACATGAAATATCCACCGAACTATTCCCAGCACTGATTTACTGCCTGAGCTCATGGCTACTGATCTCCGCTTAGAAGAAACCTGGATATCCTTTGTACCTGTGATGTGTAAATACTATATTTGGCTGGGTGTCAGGGGGCCTCTACTCACCACTAGGTGGCACCTCCTCCTGGCTGCTCTGGGAATTAGCTCTTTTGGCCCAACACCCTCTTCTTGCAGTTCTTTGGCCAGTCATCTCACTCTCTTGCTTTGTGGCCCCACTCTTGTTCCTCAGGAGGTGCTGCACCTCATCTCTGCGGCTTAGCTCTCTGGGCAAGTCACAATGGTCCTCCCCTTCCACGGTAATCACATGCACAAAGTCTCTCAGGACTGCCCTTTGCAGTGTTCTCTTTCGCTGCCCCTTAATGGTGCTGCTTTCCCAGTGGCTAGTAGGGGAACTCAGGCCCACTTTATACACTGGGTTCCAAGTCAGGGACTCTACAACCAACTGTGAAGGTCTGCACAGTCCTGTCCCTTACTGCTGTATCCCTGGGCTACTACCTACCTTGCCTTCTCTCATCCTGAGAGTAGCTGCAGTTTGTTTGTTGGTTTCTTTTCTTTCTCTCTCTGTAACCCACTTCTACTGGTATTTATACAGGCCCCTCCTGCTCTTGTCCAGTTAGGCTTCCTCTTTAATTAATCCTTGTTGCTCCCTAGCTCCTCCGGGTGTAGCCTATGCAGTTAATTGGCCCATCTGGCCACCTTAGCCCGTTTGGGCCTTGTAGGCAATGGACACCCCACCACATTGGGTTACACAATCACATCATGAGACTCTGCAGAATCTGTTATAATATGCAGTGTACAATCACAACTCTGGCAAAAACTTTTTTTTAATGAACCTGTTCATTGATCCAATAAACATGGAGCCATCTTGAGGCATAAGCGCAACATTCACATCAAAGGAATTTATAAATGAGATTCATATTTTAACAATTACATCTAACAATTAAGCACAAGCTTTCAATTTCTCCATATGTTCTCAAAAATAATGCATGTGGGTAGCTTGTCCAATTATAAACTAATATCAAGATTCTGATTTTATAGCTTGTGATGCTTCTGTGGTTTATGAATCACTGAAAGTCCTTGACCCGTTTTATGTGAGGAATAAATTATAAGCAACTGTAAATTACAGGGCTATAATTCCATCAAAAGTTTCAAGTGATCTCAAACTATGAGAGCCACTAGAACCTGCCAATGGAATTACATTCATGACTCACAACTTGCCTATTATTGATTTTATGTACAGCACTATATTCATTGAGTTCCCACATTTTACACTTCCTTCACTTCATTCCCTCCTGTCTTGACTCATCTTGCCTCTCCCCATCCCCTTTCCCTTCTGTTTAGCTCCTCCCTTTGTCCTGATCCTTTCTGCTTCAAACTGCAGTTACAGCAGCTGGTTTAGCAGCAGTCTTAAAATTACCCCCGTATCAATTGGGTCCAAGGCAGTTGGGTTTTGAGACATGAATGTCTCCATTCCTGAATGTGACATCACACTTGTGCCTTATAAGATTTATTTTATATAGATTGTGCTACATATACTATATATGTGCTACATATTACCTTACTAATAACTACATGCATCTCATTGCATCACATTAGAAAAAGATGTGTCATGGTTTGTGTCAGCTAATTATCAGATAATTACACTTCTTCTACTAGAGGAGCTAGCCAATATTTCAAAGTTCATACCTTTTTGGATGGCGGATGCGCATGGAAATATTCAAAAAGATACTACTCTGATTTCAGTTGGTGAATAATGTTGGTGGCAATAGCGGATGAGGTCAACAGGAAACAAGCTCAACTAAACAACACCAGACGTTATGTAAAGGATGTTGGATTCTGTTAGACTATCAGCAATCAGTTCCGCCTTTGTTTCTGCAGCTTTCTGAGGGAGAGGCTTTTTGCTGTCTCCCAAGAAAGGAACAAGGTCATCTAGCCCTTCTGCTGATCCAGTGTACTCCTTTTCTTGACTTTGTTAATTGCATAGTACAGTGGGGCTTTTTCTCTGCATGGACCACATTTTAACAGAGTCACTTGCATGAGTCACCTCCCTCCTAATCATGATTCATTCCAAGGACCAGCTTCCTTTCCATCCATGACTGCAAAAAATCCCCCTGACAACTACAGCAGTTGCTTGTATGGAAAAATAAAAGCCTTTAATACAACTTTAGATTCTTCTAATGAGATATGGTAGCTGAAAATGAGGAGGGGCCAATACCAAGTTACCAGCTAGCTTTCCAAGGATCACTCGCAGGTACTCTTTAGATCACCAGTGATCCACATCCTCTAACCCAGCAAAATGGTCTTTTACCAGACCATGACTTCTCAGGTGATAGAATTTCTTTTACAGTGAAGTTAGCTCATACAAAAGTTGCCAAAAAGAAATTAGCAGGACTTTCTATTTAGCCACAGAACAGATACAGAAAAGGCAGTGGTATGCAGGTTCCCCTCCTGAGTCTTACCAATGTGCCTCAGCCCTCATCAATGTCATTTACTAACTTAAAAGCATGCTGTAATGAGAAACCAGTGACCCACTCCTTTGGGTTTACCACACAAACCTTTTTTATATCCTGAGTGAGCTGCACCTTAGAATGTGTCCTCAGTCTTCACAATTTTTAAAAGATTTGTGACTATCTAGCGTATATTGCAGATCCAACTGCCCTGGAAGAGTTAAAACAAATCTAATGGCTAGTAGAGGTATGGCCCTGGAGCTATGAAAAGTCAGGACTTCTGGAATTTGGCACTTGACAATGAATTATAGAGGTGCAGAATTGACACAGCTGCATATAACCATGGCCACCGAATTAGCTAAAATTGGCCTTGAAATTTCCTCTCGGCGTAGAGGCACTGCAAGCCATCAAAGTCTGTGCTCACAAGCAAAGAATTTCACAAAATGAAGTGAGCATTTATGACAATATCCATGTTTCAATATGATTCGCAGTAATTGCAGTCAGAAATCCCCCAAAGGATCAGCAACGCTCAGCCCACATCTCAAGTCTGGCTTAACAAATTCATAAGAAGATTTCAGGCCATTCTGTTAATTTAAGTCAGTTTCCACTTCTATGCAATTTTAGGAGAAAACTGACACAGAGGGAAATTCAGACCTGGCATAAAGTGGATGCAGCTAGGACTGATTTCAGTGAGAGTCTTCACTATACACCAGGATTCAATTTGGTCCAGATAGAGATGGATGGACACACACAAGCCATAAATGGCCTTTGTCACGATTCAGCAAAGTACATAATCACATGCGTAACTTTAAGCATGAGTAGTCTCATTGATGTCAGTGGAACTATTCACATACATACTTAAATACCTTGCTGAACCAGAGCCTAAATAAATATAAAATACATTTGACAGCAGAATTTCAGAAGCCTGGTTTTTGTTTTTGATGGATCTTTAATTTTTTTTTTTTTTTTTTTTTTTGGAGGGGACTCTCTTGCTATCTCTACATATTGCCTGCAAAAACTGCATTAATGCACTATGAAGTTAGCAGAGTTAATATTTTTAAAAAATCAAAATACAATAGTTACTTTTTCCAGCAGCAACATTACTATGACCATGTGGCACATTCTGTAATTTTTGTTCTTGATACAGTGAAATCTTGATTTCCCCCCCCCCCCTCCCCCCCGAACTTAGTCAACAGAAACTCTTATCTGAGAGTTGTAACTGCCCACAAGGTATTGTACAATGGCACAGCCAACTGCAAGGGGAAGACACTATATATAACCTCCACCTTTTACAAGAAGACTGGAATGAGAGAAGAGTACAGATGTACAAAGTAGCTAACTTAAGGGTGCTGTTGGAACCTTGAGTTTTCCATTCCCTTCCTTAGTTCCCAATCCTGTGAAGACTTTTGTATGTGCTTAACTTTATGCACTGAAATGCCATTGACTTCAATGGGTGTAAAATTAAGCCTGTGAAAAGGTCTTTGCAGGATCAGGGCCTTACTATGTTTTTTTTTTTTTAACTGTACAACTTTAACACTGCATTAGCATGATCAGGAAGGAAGTATGGTGGTGCGGTTTTGAGGTATGGGATGTGAAGTGTGTAGACCTGCATTTTGCTCCTGGCAGTGCTCCTGGTTTTCTATTTGAGCTTGGACAAGTCACTTAGTGCCAGTCCCATATGGTTTAGTGGTTAGGATTCCTGGTTTTCACCCAGGTGGCCTGGGTTCAACTCCCGGTGTGGGAATAGTGCACAGCTTTCAGGCAGAGGGATAGCTCACTGGTTTGAGCATTGGCCTGCTAAACCCAGGGTTGTGAGTTCAATCTTTGAGGGGGCCATTTGGGATCAGGGCACAAACTGGGGATTGGTCCTGCTTTGAGCAGGGGGTTGGACTAGATGACCTCCTGAGATGACCTTTTCCAACTCCGGTATTCTATGATTAAATCAGGCTTCTGTGGTTACACTTGAGATTTGGTCCTGCTCGCTGCCAGACACCCTCAGCTCCCACTGACTGTAATGAGAACAGAGTGAATGTTGCACTGTGGAGGCTCAGGTCCTTAATCCCTGTGTGTCTCCTTGTCTGTAGAGTCTTCACCACAGGGTGAAAGTTCCCAGGGACAATTCCCCAGACAAGCCAAGTGTTTGAGGGCTGCCAGAGGGTTGTGCCTTTTAGCAGATATTCTTCCTAAGAATGAAAGGCAGAAGGCAAAGAAAAGCAATCTAAAATGTACAGAACACACATGAAACCCTTTGACAACTTCTTAAGTATTATATTGTCCAAAAAATCCATCCCTCAAAAAGGAGTTGCTTCCTTCTACCTCATATTGTCGTACGATGTAGGACTCCACCATGTTACCCACATCCTATACATCTTTCCACTATGCTTACATGGTTCACCCATAACCCTTTCATCCCTCAAAGCATGCCTCCTTCCATCCTCATGTGCTTCCTTCTTCTGCCCCTCCTCTTTCCACTACACACTCTTCTTTCCTTCTGCTGCCAGGATCAACCTTTGTCCCCATGCAGGCTCCTATCCCTACAGTAGGTCCAACCTCTATACAATGATGGTGGTTCTACCTCCCTCTCCCTGGTGTGAATAACTGAGAAGTAGCTGCACAGAGTAGTGGTGGTGGGGATTGTTCTCTTTGTGCCCCATGGCCACGCTGCTTTGCTAGCCATCCCTCTCCCTTTAGGGAACTCAGTCTACAGTTTCAAAATGCTGAATTTTATGCACGTGCAAATCTTACATCAACATTGTTGAATAATAAGGTGGTGGTGGTAAGCACCAAATAGCCAGGAAATACCAGAGTTAAGGCAAACTTAATTTTCTCCTTCTGTGCAGCCTTTAATTTTGTAATCACACATTAAGGAGTTGTCTTTTTATTAAATTTTTGTGAAAACTTTCTGCCAGGTTTTGATGGCAGCAACAAGGGCCCCCATCAAAATGCGTAGGCGTCCTTCTTGGAAAATAAATAAAAATAAATGGCTCAAGCACTCCCATTGAGCCTTTTACTCATATGTCAGCTCTGGGAAAAATAAAATAAACTCTCCCTGGTCACCCTTAGCAGGCAGTCCCAAGTCTAGTATGGGATATTAAGCAAAGGAATATTTTCTTGATGAGAGAGGGAACATGGACAAATGGTTCAAAAAACAACTCGATAAATTCATGGAGGATAGGTCCATCAGTGGCTATTAGCCATGATGGTCAGGGATTATGTCCCTAGCCTCTGTTTGCCAGAAGCTGGGAATGGGCAACAGGGAATGGGTCACTTGATTGCCTGTTCTGTTCATTTCCTCTGGGACACCTGGCATTGGCCACTGTCGGAAGACAGGATACTGGGTTAGATGCTGGACCAGGTTACTGGACTGACCCAGTATGGCCATTCTTCTGTCCTGTGTGTGTGTGTGTGTGTGTGTGTGTGTGTGTGTGTAAAAGCCAGAAACCCACATCAATATAATAGGAGTTTGTTCAACCCCAGTCTCAGGAAGTGTCCATAAGGTGGAAGTCCAACATACTGATCACCGCAACTTCACTCACAATTTGATTTGGTTTCAAGCAGTAGCCCAGGTCATCCAATGTTGAGTATCTTCTCTGTTGGTCCATCCAGTGCTGCTCAGCCTGATCCCAACCTGAGATGTCCACTTGCCCTTGCATAGAGCAGGTAGGGGGCCCACCAAGTTGGATTGGTACAGCTCTGCTAATCTGGCTATGGAGTCTCCTCTGTCACTGCCTCCTGTCCAGAGTCCACTCTCTTCCACTCTTGCTTCAATGCAGAAGTCTGCTAAGCTAGTCCAGCCAGGAAGTCCACCCCACACAGCTGCCAGTCTGGAATCCACAGATTCTCCCCTTAGGTTGCAGGATCCTCGGTTAAGGAACCAAGGGCACACAGAAGCCCTAGGGAAAGTGCCTGCTTCTTGGAGTCGGGCACCTCACACCTGAAAGAGCACCTTCCATCTCCTCTTTCTGGGCTCAAGCTTCACTACCCCATTGAAATCTAATTCTGGGAGTGTTAGGGTGACCTTGCGCTTGGGCATTTTCAACACAATTTCTATGTCTCTTGTAAATATTGACAAGGAAATTATTTATTATTGCCCTTATACTCAAACACAAATATCCAACCTGGTAAATGAAAATTGTGGGTAAATTAATTATGGAAATGGAATTCACAGAGCTGTCTCCTCCCCTTCTCACTTACACAGGACTCCTGGGAGCTCCATCCCTCTAGGCCTTCTAGCAAAAGGCTATACTTCTATACCATGGGGTTCGTTGTCCCTGAAAGAAAAGTGTGTTAACATTAAGATAACAATATCATCATATAAACCTAGTAAAGACAAAGTGCTATAGTTTTTACCTCTATTTATCTGGTTGATGTTAAGGGGGGCTGACTTCAACAAGCTACATTGAGGTAAAAAGTTACAGTGCCTTGTTGTCTCCACCAGGATTTTATGTTGAGAATGCTATGGATATAAAAACAGCAATTTTTTTTTCCAGTGAAGACATACAAATTGTCAATTAACCTGGGGTAGTAAAACACATGAATAAAGGCTAGTGTGGACACTCCCTACATGTTTGTTCTTTAGCCTTACCTGATCACTAGTGTAAAGAACATCTGTAACCAAGAACAAACATGGAGAGTGTCAACACTAGCCTGTACAAGTGTATTAAGTACCTAGAGTTAATTAGCAATCCATTTACTTTAGGTACAAAAGTCTAGTGAAGATGAGCCCTTAGTGTGCTAAGAGAAAAAATTAAGTTTACATTAATTTGGGCATTTCCTGACAGTTCAATGCTTAACTGTGCAACCTAATTGTTCAGTCATGTTAATATAGGGATTGTGTGGTTGTAACATTAAGTATTTCAAAATTCACAAAGTCATGGAAATGTATGGCTCGAAGGGATCACGAGAGGTCATCTAGTCCATCCCCTGGCACTGAGGCAGGACCACGTATGTAGTATGGATACTTATGTATTGTAGGTGGGCCCAAGTTATGAAGTGCACATCCGAATGTGAAGTTCCTCAAAACTTGTGGGAAACTGGATTCACATTTTAATTTTGAATAATCGCTATTCAAAACCTTGAACAGTTTGACTTTTTTTAGTGTCAAAGGTCCACTAGACTGTGATGGACTTGGGCCAGTTATTGTGAAAGCAAACAAAATAAACTTGTTGGTAGTTTTTTAAAAAAAAAAAAAAAAAAACCCTTTGAAAGAGGTCTCTGGAGTATCCACTGTATAAAGAACACCAGAAAGTGCGCACGCTACACAGGCATAAATAAGGATGCAAATATACAACAGTAATAACGTGGGTATGGAATTCATCTAAAAGCCTTGCGGACTTCATATTTAAATTCTGCAAGAAAAGCTGATTTCCTTCTGGTACTGAATGGAGAATTCCTTATTCTTCCAGCCTCTCAACTTCAAGGATTGGAAGAATGAAATAAGCAGAATTAAAAAATTATCATTAGTATGTTCCTTTGGGGTTAGCCATCCTTTGTAACTAGTTTAACTTTAGAGTCTAACATATCATTGTTGAAGACTATAATTTGATTTCTCCCTAGATCAAGACGTTTATCTTTTTAATATGCATGATGTTACCTCTATACTATCTGGCATAACAAAGGGCTTTCACATCTCCAGCCAGGATTTTCAAATGTGAATTCTGATTTTAGGTGTCCAACGATCATCTTAGAGGAGCCTGGTTTTCAGAAGGTGGATACCCAGCACTTTCTGAAAATCAGGCCTCTAAAGGTATCCCAAATTGGGCAGCAAAATCACTAGTCACTTAAGTCTTGACCCCAGATTTCTACCACCAGACTCCAAATTTTTTTATATGACTGCAGAGGCACCCATTTAGAGGCCCTGTGTCTCAGTGCTCTGTCTTGTCTCATTTTGTGAACTAGCACGTGACTGAAAGTGATGAGATCCTCACTCTTCAAGTGGTTTTATAGAGTAGGAATCTAGTTAATTGTAATTCCTTGATAATTCTGAAGATTGGAACTAAACGGGAGGGGAGAGGAAAAGCATGCCAGGCACACCTGTTCCCATCATATGAACATACAGGTTTATAACAAATCCATTATCTAGAAATTGTTGGTGTTGGGACACTAGGCATCACAGCTGGGACTAAAACACTGTTCCAACACTCATTTTGTTCCAACATTCATAAGCTGCAGTAGCTATTTTAAAACCAAATTGTATCATTTTGATGTCAATGTTGAGGCTTGACAGAGCCCTTTTAATAGTGCTGAGCTGGATCTCATTTTAATGATCACAGAATTACTGTAGAAAGTAAAGTATGGAGCACTGGGGAATTTAATAGCAACTGCTGCAAACAGTAATTGATTGTGAAGATTCTCTTCTGAATCTATGAGGTAGTCACTTTACTGTACCAGTAATAGACTGCAAAGTGGTCTATAGAACTCTCTCTTAAGTGTACCTTAGTAAAAGGTTCTTATGTGTAAAACACTGCTTCTAATGCCAGGTCTACACTAGCACTTCTGTCGGCAAAACTTTTGTTGCTCGGGGGTGTGAAAAAACACCCCCCTGAGTGACATAAATTTTGCTGGCATAAGCGCTCAGGTGCACAGCACTATGTCGGTGGGTGATGCTCTCCTGGCCACATAGCTACCACTGCTTGTTGAGCTGGTTTTATTATGTCGATGGGAGAGCTGTCTCCCATCATGAACACTACTCCTAAGGGAATTCTGTGCCAAAAAACTAAAAATTCTGCATATTTTATTTTGTCAAAATAAAACCATATCATCACACCATTTTCAATGATTTGTTGACAAGTATTTTGGAATAAATTACCAAAATTGAAAATGGTGTCATTCTGTTGTTGTTGCATTACTATGTTTTGACAAATAAAATATGCAGAACTTAGCAGAATTATAAAACTTATTTTTTTGGCACAGAATTCCCTCAAGAATACCAGAGTTCTATGTGGTGCAATCTGGTGTGTGTGTCTGTGTATGTGTGGGGGTCTGGGGGCAAATCTGGATGCACAAGGGTTCAATGTGGGGTTCTGGGTACAGGGGGAATGCGAGTCCAGGTGAAGGTGATTAGGGCTCAGTGTGGGGGAGACTGGGTGAGTGGGATGAGGGCTCAGGGTGCAGCTGGTTGGGGCTCAGTGGGGTGCAAGTCTAGGTGTGGGGGGCTCCCACTGCAGGGAGTTTGGCTCAGCGTGGTGGGGGCCATCTCTATCCCTGTTCTCCTCCCCACCCCTCTGGGACTAACATCCCTGGATGACCAGGGCATCACCAGACCCCCCCCCCCAGTGACTTACCTCTTTTCTTCTCCCCCCCTCTCCCCCCCATGATTTACCTCTCCCCCAGCTGCCCGAACAGACATGTCTGAACTGCCGGGAAGTGGCAAGTGAGCACTGGTGCGGCTTCTCTTTGCTTTCCCACAGAAACCATTTTCTGTGGAAAGTCAGAGAATCTGCAGAGGGGCATTTTTCTGCTGCACTGCAGGGCATAGGATTCCCCCAGGAGTAATGAGTGCACAGCTATATTGTGCTGCTGTAAGCTTGTATGGCTCAATGTAGACATAAGTTCAGCATTATCTTAACAAGAAGATATGGTTATGTGGACTATTGGAATAAGGGGGCCAAGAGTTTTTAAAAAATGGGTGCCTGAAGTTAAATAGCTGGATTTTCAAAAGTGCAGATCCTCTAGCACTTTCCTTGGATTTCAATGGAAACTGCTGGGTCCTCTGCAATTTTCAAAATCAGATTACCTATTTCAGTGCCTAAATATGGCTTTGGGAGTCTAACTGTAGTCACCCATTTCTCCCCTCTCCCTCTCAATCTTGGCTAATTCTCTGAAGAATTGGAAGCAGGAGAGAAGTCATTTGATATAGACTTCTATAGACTCAGTGCGACTATAAGCTTTGGAATGACCCTGAAAGCATACATTTGTTTTTTATATTGAAGGGAGATTTGAATTGTTTTTATTAACTGGCATGTCTGACAGAATTTTGTGATGCTCAGGAAAGAAAGGGTTCTAAAAGTTTGGAGAATTTCTTCTCTTTACACAAACTGCAAGAAGATCATCAATATCTAGGGCTGGAAGGGATCTCAGAAGGTCTTTACTGCGGTAGGACCAAGTATACCTATAAGATCAGTCCTTAAAGATGTTTGTCGAACCTGCTTTTAAAAACCTTCAGTGACAAGGATTCCACAGCCTCTTGAGATAACCTGTTGCAGTACTTAGTTATTCTTTATAGTTAGAAATTTTTTCCTAATATGTAACCTAAATCTCCCTTGCTGCAGATTAAGCCCATTAAGTCTTGTCCTACCATTGGTAGACATGGAAAACAATTGATCACCATCTTTATAATAACCCTTAACAAAATTGAAGGCATATAATGTCCCCCCTATGTCTTTTCTCAAGACTAAACATGCCGATTCTCTCAACTTTTCCTTATAGGTCATATTTTCTAAGACTTTTATCATTTTTGTTGCTTTCTTCTGGATTTTGCCAATTTGCCAACCTCTTTCTTAAAGCGTTGTGCTCCAGGTGAAGCCAGTTTTGGGCACCACACTTTCAGAAAGATCTTGTAATGATGTCAATGAAGGAAAACTCCAAGGTGAATGAATAAGTTATTGGTTATGAAAACTTGGTAGTTAGGGTTGAAAGCCTTCTTAATTAAAAGATAGTTTGGAGGTTAATAAGTTTTCAAGACATCAATAATTTGCTAGGACAAATAAAGTACTTAGAGAACACTGGATACATGTACGGCCATTTCTTGCACTAGCAAAATTAAAGCAATGCATGTTCCAGAGCTGATCAAATAATCCAAAAATATACTCTTAGAAATCAGGGTCAATTCACAAGCAGAAAAAAAGGACCATTTTTCCTATGAATATTAGTTCCAATGAATAATTTGACCCACTCTATTCCAGACCCAAATTATTCAATATTGGGTGTGACAGGCAGCTTGGAGGGCCAGGCATCCTAATGGTTAGAGCACCTGGCTCTCCGTCCCCTGCTTGGTTGAGGACCCTCAGTCTTTAAGGCCAAGGGGGATAGGGGCACGTGGGCATTCCCTCTTCACCGAGTCCTCACCAAGGGCCCTGTGTACATCAACTGCTGCCCTGGGCTACCAGTCCATTCAGTTTGGGGGCATGGCCTATCTAGTACAACTTGCTGGCTACTTTCTTCCCATAGGATCTTCTCTGGGGTCTTGGGTAGCATCTGGCCACAGTCCCAGGCTCCTTCAGGCAGGGCACCTGCAAGGTGGTGCAGGCAAGCCCCACAATGGCTCTGGGATTTACTCACTCAGTTACCTCCAGCACTGGAGACTCCTAGGTCCTCTTCACAGTCTTCCCTTGGCTGGGGTCCAGTGCTTACTCCCTCTGTGCTGCCTTAGCCAGCAGGCTAATGTTCCTACCCCTCAGGTAGAAAGGCAGCTAGCTCCGGCCTCTTTGCCTTCAGCCCCAAACTGAGCCTTTTCTTCCCCCACCCTTAGGCCTAGCATTGGCCGCAGGTATAGCGGGACATGGCTAGCTGGGCCCAAAGGCTCTCTTTAATCCCTGCTGGGCTGGCTAGCAGTTTCTCTGCTTCATCTCAGGATATTTGTGTAATATTCAATAAATGCCATCAAATAGCAAGATGAACATGAAACAATGTAAGATTCTTTCACCTTCATATTTAGATTGTTTATCTATCTATACATTTCACATTTTATTCCTTATTCCCAAAGGTGCATATACCCTGGAGGGCTACTCGCACAGATATCCCTAATATGCTTCCATTGAAATAAACGCAAGTAATTTCACTGGGAGCAAAATTAGGCCCGCAATGAATCAAAACAGACCATAAAGAAAGCTTTAAAATATTCCATCCACAGCACCATTCATCCATTTTGACAAATAACTTGATTATTGCTACTTTCATGCCTTTGGGAACCCCTGCTAATCTAACATCTTGATCTGAGCTTGTTTACCAGGTCATCAATTCAATTTATCAACACTTTACAGTATTCGTTAATCTCTGCATTGTGTCCATTTGCAGTTATTTTCATGCCGCATATGTTTCTCAAGGCTCCCTGCTACTGCTGATGCTAACCTATTCGGGGTCCTAAGCAGGAATATTTTGGGATCCCCCCCAACACATACTAATAATTAATAGGACCCCACAGGCCTGCCGACAGTGGGGGAGGGGTAAAGGGAGCAATTGCTCAGTGGCCCAGGAGATTTAAAAGGGCCTGGGAGCTCTGGGCCATTTTAAATTGCCCTGGCAGGACACAGGGCTCCTAGGCGCACCCGGGGTGGTACCGGCGGTGGCAAAGACAGCCAGGTGAGCATGTGGAAGCCCTGGCCATGCCAGAAGAGCACTCATTGATTGTTCTTCCCTGGGGCCTGGAATTGCAGTCGGCAGGCCTGAGGCTCCCTTGAGCTGCTCAGGGCCTTAGAAATTTCTTAGTCTGCTTATGCCTAGTGCCAGCTCTGCTTGAGTCAAAGTTCTATAGTACAGTACAACCCTGCCAGCCTGATTCATACCTAATCTACCAATATCTGACATCTTAATATTTGTTTAGCAGTTGCAAGACAGTTAACTACATCTGATCCAATATCCACCAAGGCTATGAAGTCAAGAGCAGGCTGACAGTCTTAGCAGGCAGGAACTTGGGAGCTAGAATGTAAGCCCATTGAGGGCAGGGACTGTCTTTTAGTTCTGTTTGTACAGCACCTAGCGCAATTGGGTCCTGGCCAAGGTGTTATAGTAATCAAATAATTAATAATAATAATAATTGATAAAGAATATTCACCAAATCTCAAATAGACTTAATGCTCTTTGTAGACTTTGAAAATTCTCCCCAATAACTATTATAATTTTAAAATAAACTTTAAAAATATAGCTTGAAGACAGGTGAGCAAGCTCGTGCCTGTGGCCCCCATTCAAAAAAGCATTTAGACACGTACTTAAGTCCCACTGAAAGTAATTCTTCAGCATTTGGCTGAACTGGGCCCTGAGCTGGACACATGATAGTGCAACTTTAATTTTCTTTAAATTTAAGATGAAGCTCAGTGTAATCTTGAACAGAGCTGATCAGATTATTCATATTTGCTGTGGGTTTAGCACTTTTTTTTTCTATTTTGTGAATCATTCACAAACTTATCCTGACACAAAACAAGAAGAATTTGGGGCTTTTTAAAAATAATTCAGACACAGTTTTTTAATGTTAAAGGATCCCAGAAGTTACAATGGCTTGTAATTTTCTATGGCACCATTTATCTCAAAGTATTTGACCATTATTAATGAATTTAGCCTTTCCACACCCTAGTTAGGTTGGTGATTATTATCTCTATTTTACAGATGAGGAACCAAGACACAGAGAGATTAATTCTGTGGAAGAACTGGACATAAAACCTAGAGGCAGGTAACAAAACCTAGAGGACATAGAACCCAGAGGTTCTAGTCCCATGCCTTCACCACTAAACAAACTTAACGCTGGCGCTCAGTCTAGCCTACTACTATTACTTAACTGTTATAGGATTGCAAAATGAGAGACCTGGGACGGCAATAATATAATTATTACAGTTTCCAACATATGGGAAACTGACTTGGATTTTGCATGCTATACAGAAGAAAATATATTCTCCCTTACAACAAGTAAAGTGCTGTTCTTTCCCAATGTGAGTCATAGCATGTAAATGAAAAGGAGAGAGTTGATGCTGACAAAGAAAAGCCTAAAGGATAAAGCATGTCATGTTGTCTCTTCTATACCTGACAAAAACTGAAGGTATAATTTCAAGGACACATGCACATCTTGAGATGTTTTGGTCATAAACAAATGTATTTCTAGCATGGATGACCCTGCAGCCAGCTCGAATATCGTCAGTGATGGGAGCTGGCTGGCTTGTTGCTCAGGGAACGTTGTTGTTGAATTGTTTTTAATTTTTGTTTGAGTTTCCGTGGAATTAGTCTGTCAGGCTAGTACCATGACTGATCTTCTTATGTCACTATCAGGCTAAGAATAACATTTTCTTCCTCTACCTTTCTATTACTGTTCACAAACCAAGGTTAAAATAAGAGATGGGCTTAAGTCACCTTAGATCTAGATTTTGAGCATACTTGTACACTACCACAGCAGTGTAAAGAAGTCATAATCCAGCCCTAGGAAATACTCTTGGGGCAAGAGAGTTCCCTGGATGAGACAGAGCTGTGAAAATGGCTCTATTTCCTCCTCTGACAATAGGAAAGGTGCCAGGGATGTGGCTGGAGCATGCGTCTTACCAGCTATTCTCATTTGCAGCTCTTAAAGGCAGTGCAATTTACAGCAGCCCTGAGGCTGCTGGAAGTTGCACAGGAAGTCAAACTGGCCCTCAGCCAGCCCAGAATATAAGCAGACACAAAGGTGAGGTCAAGCCACAGGTTCTGTTGCCTGCAGTGCGCAGAGCTTGGGCAGGATGGAGACTCTGCCCTTCTGGTATCTTCCTCGCCCACAGCAAATAGTGGTCAATTTATTTTGGAATTTAAGACATGTCTTTGATTTAACGCTGGCTCCACCTGTGGAGCTCTCCACAGAGCAGGATGTTTGCACATGCTTCTTTCCCTGCCTGGGTGGATAGGGGGCATGGTTATTTGAATGGTAATTAGTGAAGGGTGGGAGATGATTTTTCCATCCATGAAACTTTGAGATTTCAGAAATGTTCCCATTCTGAAGTGGGATGAAACGGATGTTCACAAGTTTTTCATAACAAAACAGAGCAAGTAAGAGCTTCACCCCAACTGAGGGTGAGGACACTCACCTGGGAGACCCAGATTCAATTCCCTGGCCTGAATCAAACTTTGAGTGCTCTGGCCAACTGACTACTGAGGTCTCCCAAGTTCCATCCTGGACCTGAGAAACCTCCGAGACTAAACTGGGAAGTTCCACCACCCACAAAGTTTCAGTTTTGACACCTCTCCATTTTCCAACAAAAGACCATGTCCTTGAAACATTCCCAACTAGTTCTAATTGCAATAATACCGAGGGTCCCTGATCATTGAGCAGGGCCCCGTTGTGCCAGGTGATGTACAAACACAAGATGGGTTTCTGCTCGGATGAACTTGCATCTGTCCCTGCTGCCCTCACTGTGTTAAACCTGTGCAAGTGTCTCTGCTATGGCTCCAGCTGGTTTGTACAGCAGGGCTGAGAGCCAGAGGAGCAACAGGAACTGGATGATCCCCATAGCACAGGCCCCTGTGGGCTTGCCAGATTTCTGTGTGGAAATCTGGCCAGGAAGTAATGCATTTGGAGCTATAACAACTCTTTGTGGGTTTCCTATTCAGCTGCTACTCAGGTGGACCCTGCAGGAATGTCTCTTGAAAGAAAAACATGTGGCCATATCTATATACAGTATTAGAGAATGTGCATGTAAACACGGGGTTCTGAATCACTTTTTTCATTTAGGATAGAAGGTCTTATTTAAGAAGGGGGGAAATATGAAGGAAAAAGCTGTCTACAGACAAGCTGGAAAATATTGTACAAAAGTTGTGAGTCAGAATAAAATGACAAAGAGCTTCTTTTCCCCTCTTGAGATTTAATTCACAAAACAATGCTACTCACATCCTTCTTATATCACTAGTGAAAATGAACGGCAGCCTCATTTTCAGTCCCTCGTGGATGCAAGGCCACGTCGCCAAACGTTGTGCAACCTGGTAAATTTGGAAGTTTCTGTCCAGGAAAGGCTCGAGACTGGACTCGCAATGATGATGTAAATTAGATGGGAGATAAAGCTGTATGCGGGGAAGTCTTTGGAGTCTCGACACTGTCTGGATCTGGTCAGTGCTGTTAGTCACACACTTTGAGCACCACATTTGTAACAGGAGCCACTGAAGTCAAAGGGCAGGGTATTTAGCTTCTTGTAACTCTGACTCGGATCAAGTGAAAGGCCCAGGAAATAAAGTTCAATTTCTTTCCAGAACTACTGCGTTACATGTTTATTACAATATACACTACTTATTATAGCCAATAGCTTACCAGATGTCAGACATTTTCTGATGTAATTAACTGCTTCATAAGCATTCCCAGTTTATTTTTTGAAGCAACACAGGAAGGACTGTCTTGTGGTTAAAGCACAGGACTGGGACTCAAGCAATCTAGCTTCCATTACCAGTTCTACAACAGAATTCTTGGCCTGAGACACCTCTCTGTGACTTGGTTTCCTCATTTTAAATGTGGCTGATAATACTTCCCTCCCTCACATAGGAGTTAGTTTTATTTAGTTTGCTTGGAAAGGGTTTGGAGATCCATAGATAGAGCAGACTCTAGAAAAGCAAATATTTTATAGTTTCATTTTTAATAAATTCCTTCAAATTTGAATACCGTAAGCACAGAACGCAGCCATTGACCAATATATAACTGGGAAAAATGTCATTGCGGTAAGATTGTTAACCTAGGCGCCTGAGCTTTTTTGTGTTTTCCATTGACTTAACTGGGCTTTGTATCAGGGCCAGAGCGGTTCAAACTCCAAGCAGTCAAAAATCTTGAGTCAGATCTCCCACAAATCATGAGATTTTAAAAAAGCAATCATTTTTTGTTTTTTTTTTATTTGCCTCTTAGGTTCTGAGCCTCTAGGTTGCATTGGTTAGTGTTTTCAAGCTTTTCTCTGCAGCAATGAGGCCTAGAAACTTCCTCTTTTATACCTCAGTATCATGAGACTTATGGTAAAGTTGCAATAGTTAGCAACACTAGTTGCATTGCTACTCATGTGAGCTGCCCCCTTGGCCAAAACCTCCTGTGAGTAAAGTTGCTAATGTGCAGAAGTCTTTTCAGGACTGGGCCATAGTTCTCCAGTGCTTGTTGATTTAAGTATTAAGGAGAGGTCTAGTGTTACTATTATCCTTTGTTTGTTTTTTTTTGTATATAATTTTTTAAAATTCAGATTAATGTGTGATTGGACAATGTACAAGATATGAGCAAAATTATCCTGCTAAGCAATGTGGTCAAAGTCACCTCATTTGATGAAGGCTGTTGAGTGAAGATCAAGCATGATACTGGTTTGTTATCTGATATATTCTTGTTCTATGTCCTAAATAAGTCTAGCCCTCTGATCATAGAATCACAGACATGCAGGGCTGGAAGGGACCTTGAGAGATCATCAAGTCCAGCCCCCTATGCTGAGGCAGGACCAAGTAAACCTAGACCATCCCTGACAAGTGTTTGTACAACCTGTTTTTAAAAACTGTCAATGAGGGGGATTCCACAGCCTCCCTTAGAAGCCTGTTCCATAACTTAACTAACCTTATAGTTAAGAGCTTTTTCTTAGATCATTTAGGGAGCTTTGGGTTTGATGATATTTTTTTTTTCTTTCATTAACAACTGTAGGCCTCATTGCTCCCCACTGATCAAAGGCAAACTGGGAGCAATCCTCTGTGCAAGGATCATGTCCTGTCTGCACAGAAGGATGGGACAGCCACTCCCCCTGCACACCCCTCTCCGAGAGGCCATTATGTGGATTGCAGAGCCTGAATGTGGAATGGAAGGAGTTAGGCCAGATGTGGTCCTGGTGGGGTTAACATAGCTTTCCTTTCACAATCCTCACAGGGAATATGCTACCAAGTGAGGATAGTTGTTCTTGCTCATCCTCTCTGTGCTATGGAGTCTGGACTCCCTAACTCTTCTGTAAGGGACAAGTGCCTATCCCTTTATGGAAGAATTCAGAGATTCTCTCCTCTGATCCCTCTCAAGAGTTCTTACAGGGGAGAAGGCGAGGTGGGCTTAAGCTTCTAAACTGGGGCTTCTTTTTCCAGCTAACTGTATTCAGTTTAGTTTAAACAGATGAGTACATAATTGGTTTTCTTAAAAAGAAAGAAGAAATAGAAACCCATCTGACACCTTTTTCATACTCAACATCCAAACTGGAACTCTTTCAATACTTGGAATTATCCAGTCTTTGGCAGTTTGATGAATCCTAATGACATGTTCTATCTTTAGTAAAACAAAGCAGCTAATCGATGTAAGATATCATGTAAAGGACTATAAGGCCAAACACATTGTCCTTACACAGGCAAAGTTTCCATAGATATCAATGAGAGTTTCAATATTGCCAATCACAAGACTGGCTTAAAAATAATACATTCTTGGTTCTTATTTGCCTTCTGGTTTTTGATCCTTTGGGATTTAAGTTTTCAAACTTTCCTCCTAATCTTGTTTTAAAAACTGAGATCCCTCCCCCAATAATCACATGACTCCAGAAGCTGGGGATTTAAGTAAAAACTCCAAATATTGAGACTCGAGATAAAATTATGAAAGTTGGGAACACTGGAGTTTTCCCGGTACTGGACTGCAGCATCAGACTCTGCATGTGTGTTGTGCTTCAGGAATTGAACATCAAATGGGACATGAACCCCAGATTTCCTGGTTTTAGAATCAGTTTTCCAGTAGTTTAAAATACATTTTATTTCTGCAGACTCATGATGAACACGAAGGGAAAGCCTTTCAGATCTTTTGCAGACTGGCTACTATTATACTGCTTACAGTATTTCCCTAGTCAATAGTAAATCTTCCAGTCATGCTGGAAAAAAAGAGTAAGCACAACTTGTGGTCATGTGCTAAGATGAGTTCAGCAGTACACAGGAATCTTCTTCCTATTAGGATTCAGTGATCTCTTTAAATTCCAAGAGATATTTGTCAAAGAAGCCAGCGTTAGGGGTTGTGACTTCTCAGATTTTGGTAGAAAAAAGTAATGCTTCAGTATTATAAACCTCATTTTGATACTTCTCAGAATGTAAAGTCTCCCTATAATTTAAGATTTCTTTTCTAGGATTTGAAAAAGACAGTGCTCAAATGTACAACATCTTTTGAATGCTATGCTGCATCTTATCAGGAGCCTGTACTATCCCTCAAATATTTGTTTTTCTTTCAGCCATAGCCATTTTCATCAGAAAACTTTAGCCCCTGCTAGAAATTGCCTATGCATGCCTATGTGAGAAATGAGGTACGCAGAGTTTTTTTTGTTTTTGTTTTTGTTTGTTTGTTTTAAAGCCTTAAGACTTTTCTACACTTGAAATGCTCTACTGGTACAGCTGCAACACTGCAGCTTCACTGCCGTAGAGTTTGTTTAGATATTCCCTATAGTGATGGGAGGGGTCTCTGATCTGAGTAGATAATGCACCTACCTGAGAGGCAGTAGCTAGGTGGACAGAAGAATTCTTCTGTCAGCCTAGCACTGTCTACGCCATGGGTTAGGTCAGTTTAAATATGTCCTTAGGTGGGTTGACCTAACTTTTTAGTGCAGACCAAGCCTTAGTCGGGACTTATTATTTGTATTCCAATAGCATCTAGAGGCCCCAATAAGCACTAAAAGATTGTACTGCTTTAACTATATCAGTACCTACCATGAATACAGAATGAAGAAAGCAAGCCTGGTCCAGAGTTTAGATTGCTAGCCTGGGACTTGGAAGAGCCAGGTTCAGTTCCCTGCTTGGGTGTGTACTTTGCAAGTCACTTGGAATCTCAGTTCCTCATCTGTAAAATGGATATACTGATAGTCCGTACCACAGAAATGTTGTGAGGACCAGGACTCGGAGACGGTTCCTGTTCTGCAGAGCTTAGTCTTTATATGGACGCATGAAGAGAAAAAGTATGTAAACACACAAGCAAAAGGATCAGAACAATGGGCAGCAAACATGTTATTTCCACTTTTAAAAAATTGTTTTGGATAAATAAGCAAATTCTGCTTGATCCTTTCAAAAAGATGAGACTAAAAAAATTAGGACTGTTCAGCTTTCAAAAGAGATGATTAAAGGGAGATACGATGGAGGTCCATAAAATCACGAATGGTGTAGGAAAAAATGAATACGGAAGTGCTATTTACCCTTTCCCACAATACAAAAGCCATTGGTCACTCAATGAAATTAATAGGTAGCAAGTTTAATACAAACAAGAGGAAGTACTTCATACAATGTGCAATCAATCTGTTGAACTCATTGCCATGGGATGTGGTGATGGCCAAAAGATAAATGGGTTCAAAGAAGAACTAAAGTTCATAGAGGATAGGTTCATAAGTGTCTCTTAGACAAGATGGTCAGGGATGCAACCCCATGTTCAGGCAACCCTAAACCTCCAACTGCCAGAAGTCAGGAGGAGAAGATGGGAGTGGATTACTCCATATGCCCTGTTCTGTACTCTCCCCTTGAAGCTGTAGTACTGACCACTATTGGAGACAGGATACTGAGCTAGGTAGATCGTAAGAATAGCCATACCTGGTCAGACTAATCTTCTTATCCTGTTTCAGTTTAAATCAATGTGAATGGAAGCAAGTCTTATGTCTGACTATGATATAAGGGTGCTTTCTTTGCTTTGAATTTGACTTAAAAAAAAATGCCCAACAGCCAAATACAGCTCATGGTCACTCTCTTAGGATATATCTTCACTGTAGGGTTAGCCTAGATGATTGGCACCCCAGTGTGAGCACCCAGGTTAGCTTAGCTTTGGTGTGAGCATCCTCACTGCACAGCTCCACCCATGTTCCTGAGTCCTTACTGTATCTGCAACTCACCTGTGTGTTAGGGGACATATCCCATGGTTTTTTGTGCTGAGATGATCTAGGATTCTTTCCCATCAATTTCAGAAGAACTTGTGTTTTCTTTGAGGGGAACTGTGGGAAGGCATTGGAGAACTATCGGCACTTAAGTGATTTAGCCTGCATCCTTACTGTACAATGGGTGGGTTCCATGTTCCAGCCTGACTTAAAGTGGCACCTAGGCTTTAATCCCTCCTCCCCAAGCCAGTAAACTAGTTTAGTTTAGTCTTAAAGCATTGCCAAACCCAGGTAAAATGTTTGTGTGTGGATGGTAGGAGGGGTTGGGCTAAAACCTGAGTAAGAGCCTGGGTAATTCTGCAGTGAGGATAAACTCTATGGTTAGAATAAGGGTAAGATAAAACTGGTCACTTACAGGTTTGTACTGCCGGCAAATACAAAGTTTTGCAGATGAAGTCCCTCTAATCAAGACACTTCACCATTTGATCTTGGCTGCAAGTAAGGTGATCTCATATCTCAAAACAAGTAAACCACGCCCCACCCAACAGAAGGAGAATGGTCGGAAAGAGGGCAGCATATGGGTGGGAATAAATGAACTTTAGTGCTTATCACTGTCACTTATAGACAAATACCACAATTAAAGGGCAACCTGAGCCCAATTTTATCCCCACTCACAGCAACTGGAGATGGGGAGCAGAAGAGTCAGAAGTCTTTCCCTTTTATCCTTTGAAGTGGACTGTTGACAAATTCAGATGAGCCTGTTGATCTGCAGAAACTTTACTATTAGCATTAGAAAGATGCCTAGCAAGTGCTATTGACAAAAGTGAGCAGCTGATTTATAGTATTAACATTGGGGTGGAATCTGATAGATGGATGGAGAAAACACAAGCTGGAATATTTTTTGCTAGTGGCATTGTAACATTTTGTGACATGGCTGTATAATAGAGGCCTTGTCTTGCCTAATAAGAAAGGCGTGTTCTTATCACTAAAATTTATCCTGACCTGTTAACATGTAAAAACTGCCTTGTCTTTACTATGGATTTTACCATATATTAACTAATATGTGGTGCAAGAACACCCATTTTTTCCCTAATGTGGATGTGACCTCAGAGCTTCCAGAAAAGCTCTTTGGAAATTAAAGGATTTGCTAGGGTTCATATTTCTAACATTGACCCTGACCCTCTGATGAGCTCTCCATGAGCAAAGGAGCCAATCTATGCAGGCTCGGGGCATTAGGAACCACTCTGCTGGAGCTGACCCTGAGGAGTTCTGTGCGCTTTGTGTAAAGTACCACGTCTTTTGTCCCTGTTGACTTCAGTGGGAGTGGAGGGGGCTCAGTAGCTGCTAGGTCAGATCCTTTATTTTAAATATTCTAAAATAGACTCAAAGTTGCCAAGAAGAGACCTGTATTTTAGAAACTAACTCTGCTAGAGGCATTGATTCATATTTTCACTCTGAGGACATTTTAGTTGCTGAGTGAGCACTGTATGCTGTTGTTAGCACAGTAAAAGGAGGACAGATATTTTAAAAGCTAGGCAGCTTTCCAACCACTGAGTTTGAGATCTCTTCTGCACCTATGCCCACCACACCCACCATAGCTGTATTCCGCCTGCCTACTCCCTTCTCACAAGCTGTCTTCACTGCATAAGGTGAGTGTGTTTTTACAGTGAGCTAGCTAACTCATGTCATAGAATATCAGGGTTGGAAGGGACCTCAGGAGGTCATCTAGTCCAACCCCCTGCTCAAAGCAGGACCAATCCCCAACTAAATCATCCCAGCCAGGGCTTTGTCAAGCCTGACCTTGAAAACCCCTAAGGAAGGAGATTCTACCACCTCCCTAGGTAACCCATTCCAGTGCTTCACCACTCTCCTAGAGAACTTTTCCTAACATCCAACCTAAACCTCCCACACTGCAACTTGAGACCATTACTCCTTGTTCTGTCATCTGGTACCACTGAGAACAGTCTAGATCCATCCTCTTTGGAACCTCCTTTCAGGTAGTTGAAAGCAGCTATCAAATCCCCCCCTCATTCTTCTCTTCCGCAGACTAAACAATCCCAGTTCCCTCAGCCTCTCCTCATAAGTCATGTGTTCCAGTCCCCTAATCATTTTTGTTGCTCTCTGCTGGACTCCTTCCAATTTTTCCACACCCTTCTTTTAGTGTGGGTCCCAAAACTGGACACAGTACTCCAGATGAGGCCTCACCAATGCCGAATAGAGGGGAATGATCATATCCCTCAATCTGCCAGCAATGCCCCTACTTATACAGCCCAAAATGCCATCGGCCTTCTTGGCACCAAGGCCACACTGACTCATATCCAGCTTCTCGTCCACTGTAACCCCTAGGTCCTTTTCTGCAAAACTGCTGCCTAGCTATTTGGTCCTTAATCTGTAGTAATGCATGGGATTCTTCCATCCTAAGTGCACAACTCTGCACTTGTCCTTGTTGAACCTCATCAGATATCTTGATGTAAAATCCTAGTGGACTCAAGGCACTGTGTGGTGTGTTTTTTTTTTTTTTTTGTTCGTCTGTTTTTTTTTTTTTTTTTTTTTTTTTAACCCTGATGTAGCTAGTGTGGTAAACTCCAAGTGGAGGTTATAGTGTTTACCTCAACTAGCTAAATCAAGGTTAAAAACTACCCCTGACTTATCTCCTTGTAAACTCCTAGTTGAGACAGCTCTTTTGGCAGTGATAATATAACCTGCTTTGTGGATGTTAATGGGGTTTGTAATCAAGTTGAATTAGCTTGATTGAACTAATCTGACTGGAGGAGGGGGGAAAAAAGCACTTTGTTTCCTCCTCTCACCAAGGCATTAGTGACATAGAGCCTAATTCAAAGCCCATTGAAGCTGATGGAAAGCTTTCCATTGACTACACTGGGCTATAGATCAGGCCCATAGCTCTGAGCTGACTGGTGTCCAAATGTATGACATGAGAGAGTATTTCAAATTGGAAACGCTCAGAATTACGGAGTCGACAAAAAACTATCAGAGGCAGAAGTTTAAAAGGTGGGATTCAATGTCTTTTGGTTGTATACTGTCTTAAATATTTTTGTCAGAAGCTGACGTTAAGTCATATGACAACAGCAGATTTGTGCAGGACAATACTCATTTTGGGTCAATGCTTAGTGTCACACCTTGTCAAAGTGTGGGTGGCAGGTAAAAGCCTCCCTAGGGGAGGAGTTAACTGACTCCATTAAAAAAAAAAGGTTCTCATTTATCTGTTTAGGGAACATCAAACTCACTGAGACACAAAATAAAATCAGACTCCTCTGTACATTTGCCCCGAGTTGCATGTTTTTGAGCAACATGAGTGGAACAGGGAGCTTTGCTAGTTCTGTATAATCTTATATACAGACTACAAAATGAAACTAAAAATCTGATCATACATTAAATGGCCTCCTGCATTGTCAGAATTAATATGAGCTATGCCTGCACTAGGGAGGGGAAAAAGGGTGCGTGTGTGTGTAAAGTGGCTAGCCGGGGCTCGACCCTCTCCGGGGCGGCGGGGAGCCACACTGGCTCACGACACGCAGATAATGTTTGGGGAAGTTAGTCCGGCTGTGGGAGTCTCCCTCGGCAGCCCTTTCGGCAACTGAAACAAGCATCGTAAGCCCGGGCCCTAGGTCAGGGCAGTGCAACAATCAGTCAGGTGCTCAGGCCCTCCTGCAGGGGCTGAACAGTAGCAAACAGTTTTTAGAAATAGGCCCATGTTAGTAGGCCCAGGCCCTAAAGGACCTAAAAGAGGGGGAGACTGCCACCCATGAGTTGGGGGAGAGGGGGACGCAGGCCCTCCCACTCCACTGCATCCTAGCACGGGGCCCTGCAGCTGCAGGAAACCTGCTGTTGTGTCAGTGGGGCTCCTGGCTGCAACACACTGTCATAGGCTCTGGCAGTTCCTCAGCCAGACTATGATCTGCTGCCTCCGGACTACTTCCTGATTCCCCCTCTTGGGGTACCTGGGTCCAGACGGTGTCCTCTGGGGCGTCCAGCAGCATGGGTTCCTCAGGGTAGCTGGCAAGCGGCAGGCTCAGCAACTCCTCTGGGTAGCGGCCATAGGGCAGGTCTGGCAACTCATCCTATTTACTTCAGACCTTTTTCTTGTTTCTCCAGATCATTTTGAATTTTAATCCCATCTTCCAAAGACTTGCAGCTCCCAGCTTGGTATCATCCACATACTTTAAGTGTACGCTCTATGCCATTATCTAAATCATTGATGAAGATATTGAACTCCTTTGGGTAGCAGCCCCAGGGCAAGTTGGGCCAGTCCTGGCATGCACCTTGGGTCACGGTGGAGCCACACTGCCTCATTACAGTGTGTATTTTAAGAATGAAATATCACATATCTTAACGGAGACAACCTCAATGTAGTGGTAGCTTTACTTCAGTGTAGCTGGTGGAAGGGAACGCTAGGCATCACCAAGGGTTCATTATTATTTATTATTTGCATTACCATAGCACTAGGTCCCCAGTGTGCTAGGAACTGTACAAAGAAAAGAAAAAAGACAGTCCCTGCCTCCAAGAGTTCATAGTCTAAATAGACACGACAGACAGAGTGGTAAAGTGGATAGAACACACAAGCAAAGTGAACAATGGGATGTCAGCAAATGCCTTGTTCAGTTCACCTTTTTTTATGTGTTTCGTTAGGAGGGGCCAAGCTAAAGGGAAGGAGTGAGACTGGGGTGACAATACTGTGAGGGAGAAGGGTGGAGCAAGGGGGGAGGGATAGCTCAGTGGTTTGAACATTGGTCTGCTAAACCCAGGGTTGTGAGTTCAATCCTTGAGGGGGCAATTTAGGGTTCTGTGGCAAAAATTGGGGGACTGGTCCTGCTTTGAGCAGGGGGTTGGACTAGATGATCTCCTGAGGTCCCTTCCAACCCTGATATTCTATGCAAGTATCCAATCAACCCAGGGCAGAGGAAGTCCAGTCAAAACTGTAGAAAGTTCTCCAAAGGACCAGAAGTCCCTGCTTTGGCTACTTCTCTCAACTGAAATTTCTGGCTGGATCCTCTTTGCCTTTTCCACCCAAGCCCACATGGTGTGGAGAGGCACACCATATGGATCCTAGTGCCCCCAGAGTGTAGGGGTGGCGGGTGTCTTCTCTGCACAGATATGGGTCCAAGGGTGGCCCTGACTGGGCCCCATTTTACCCCTTCTCTCTTAGTGAAGCAGTTGCTCCTTTGGCAGTTTATGCCCCGTCTGTTCACCTTAACCATCTACATTGAGATTCCTTCTCTATGCTAGGCTAGCATAATAAAATGTATGCCTTGCACACCTTTTTTCTTAATGTAGACAAGCACATAGAGTGCGGTCACTCAATACTTTGAAACAGACTCATCCTACAGCACCTTGAGGGACTATCTGGAGAAAAAATTCAAAAGTGGGTGCCCCCATTTGAAAATATACTGCCCAATATATCCTGACTTATGTTTGGCTAATGAATAAACCAGAATGTTCAGAAGGATAATTTTAAGAAGAAAATATGCTAAGAAATAAGTTACTGTAACATGCTGATGTATACAATCATAAATCACTTTGGAGCCTATGGCTTTCTAATTTCTTGGTAGATAACCAAACAACTGGCTAAATTGATAGTTTGTAATCAGAAAAAAGTTCTAGACATCTACATTTAGAAAATCCTGATAAATACTATTACAACAGCCTTTGTATAATGTAGTTAGACCTCAAACCTCCTAAGAACATGCAATTGTAGGGGTTGAATTTTTTTACAGTTGAAGCTAACTGTTATGTAAATTAAAAAAAAAAGTGTCCTTTTAATTCCTTATGAAACTTTTTCCTGCTTTTTTAATATTAGACGCAGCAGAAATAACACATCTCCCCTACTTTTTATACAGATCTCCTTGGACGATCAGAAGAACTGCAGTGTGATCTTTCCAAGCTACTAATTGAAGGACTGAAATGTTAAATATTTAACACAAAAATATTTTTCACTTAACTGTCTGGCATTTAATTTAAATAAGTATTAACAAAAAACAACCCCGCTCCCAAACCTAAAGTTTTAAATCGCACAATTAAAATTCCTTTCCCTTATTTGCTGTAGATTCACATCTTTGGTACTTGTGAGTCCAAAATTCTGCTAGCCCTTTATTCGTCCATAGGTGCATAGCTTAATTTGTAATGAAAAAGGTGCTGGGTCTCAAGCAATTGTTTTACTTTCAGAACTGACACTGCAGAGGTGGGAACATAGACAGATCCTGATTTAATATTAAAAAAAAACTACTGAAAGAAAACATGCTGAAGAAAAAATTTTCAGGCCTTCTTCATCCATTATAAAGAAGACTTGCTCACATTTTTTCTTCTTTGCAGTTCACCTTTAAGATGTTCTCTTATCTCTCAGAAATACTGCAAAGAAATATTTAATATCTCAGTTGACAGATCAGATGAGCTGCATGGAGCAGATATGTAATGTCTAGTGATTAAATGGGTTATCTGATTCTTCATACAGCACACATTTATTAATAGTGTAGACTGGAATTTGTAGGAAGAGGTGAACATGGACCCTCTCTGGTTAACTTAGATAATCAGACTATGAAGAAATAATAAAACTGTGGTCAGGGAACACATATTTAACTTCAACTTCAATCTATCATTTTTATTATGATAAACCTGTCACAAGCTACTGTATAATAATTATGCAGAACATTTTTATTATTATTTAGTGATGATTCAATATACAGTCCTTTTCAGCTGAGGATCTTAGATCGCGTCACAGTCATCAAGTAACCATGCTATTAACACTACCCCATGAAGTGAAGTATTATACCTCTCTTTTAATGAGTAGTAAACAAAACTCCATCTTGTGTAACAATTGTTATGGGGGATCTGATAACGAGGGTAACATCCCAAGGAAGTTGAAGCATAATTTGATTTTGCTTTTATAGACTGAATAAAATGTTTGTCACATTTTGCTGTGCATTTTACATGTGAGACAGAACCTGCCCCTGTTGTGCCTTGCTCAGCAGCGAGAACATCACCAGCACTTTTGTAGCCATCATATTGGTCTGTGATAGGACTTAAGTCAGAGAGGTTATGTTAAGTTATTTTTCCCTAGGAAACTCAGCAAGTCATTGGTAAAGGCAGGAGAGAAGTGAGGAGTCCTGATTCCCCACCCATTATTTTAACCATGAAACCTCATTTTTCCCATAGATTTTCATGGTTAGTTAATTGAAAAGCTGTGTCATTATTATAGAATCATAAAACTGGAAGGGACCTCGAGAGGTCATCTAGTCCAGTCCCTCATACTCAAGGCAGGACTAAGTATTCTCATTCTAGACTAGGGGTCTCAAACACGTTATTTCCTGTGGCCCGCCACGCTCCCCATGTGCCCTCCCCCGCCCTCCTAGAGTTATTTCCTGCTGGCTGCCAAGCTCCCGTCCCCCACAGCACTCAGTGTCCCTGCTCCTCTGCCTACCTTCAGGCACTTAGCACTTTCCAGGAGGGAGGGGGAGGAGTGGGGAGCCGTGTGCTCAGGGGAGGAGGTGGAGAAGAGACAGGGAAGGGGCAGGGATTTGGGGAAGGGGTTCAAATAGGGGCAGAGAGGGGGCAGAGTTGGGGTGGGGACTTTGGGGAAGGGGTTGGAATGGGGGTGGGGGTGTGAAGAGGCAGGGTAGGGGCAGGGCCTCATGAAAGGGGTGGAGTGGGGGTGGGGCTGGGGGCAGAGAGGGCGGAGGGTGTCAGTGATGTGGCCCTTGGGCCAATGTAGTAGTCCTCATGTGGCCCTCCTTGTGATTAGAGTTTGAGATCACTATTCTAGATCATCCCTGACAGGTGTTTGTCCAACCTGCTCTTAAAAATCCCTAATGATGGAGATTCCACCACCTCCCTAGGCAATTTATTCCAGTGCTTAACCACTCTGACAGTTAGGAAGTTTTTCCTAACGTCCATCCTAAACCTCCCATGGTGCAATTTAAGCCCATTGCTTTTTGTCCGATCCTCAGAGGTTAAGAACAACAGTTTTTTCCCCTCCTCCTTGTAACAACCTTTTATGTGCTTGAAAAATGTTATGTCCCCTCTGTCTTCTCTTCTCCAGACTAAACAAACCCAATTTTTTTTCAGTCTTCCCTCATAGGTCATGCTTTCTAGACCTTTAATAATTTTTATTGTTCTTCTCTGGACTTTCTCCAATTTGTCCACATCTTTCCTGAAATGTGGTGCCCAGAACTGGACACAATAGTCCAGTTGAGGCCTAATCAGCGTGGAGTAGAGCAGAAGAATTTACTTCTCGTGTCTTGCTTACAATACTCCTAATACATTCCAGAATTATGTTTGCTTTGTTTTGCAACAGCATTACACTATTGACTCGTATTTAGCTTGTGATCCACTGTGACCCCCAGATCCCTTTCCACAGTACTCCTTCCTAGGCAGTCATTTCCCATTTTGTATGTGTGCAACTGATTGATTGTTCCTTCCTAAGTGGAATGCTTTGCATTTATCCATACTGAATTTCATCCTATTTACTTCAGACCATTTCTCCAGTTTGTCCAAATCATTTTGAATTTTAATCCCATCTTCCAAAGCACTTGCAGCTCCCAGCTTGGTATCATCCACAAACTTTATAAGTGTACACTCTATGCCATTATCTAAATCATTGATGAAGATATTGAACAGAACTGGACCCAGAACCGATCCCTGTGGGACCCCACTCATTTTGCCCTTCCAACATGACTGTGGATCACTGATAACTACTCTGTGGGAATGGTTTTCCAATCGGTTATGCACCCATCTTATAGTAGCTCCATCTAGGTTGTATTTCCCTAGTTTGTTTATGAGGCCATGCACGATAGTATCAAAATCCTTCCTAAAGTCAAGATATACCACATCTACTGCTTCCCCCCGCCCATCCGCAAGGCTTTTTAGCTTTCTTTGACAGTGTATCAGGTTGGTTTGACATGATTTGTTCTTGACAAATCCATGCTGACTGTTACTTTTCACCTATTTATCTTTTAGGTGTTTGCAAATTGATTGCTTAATTACTTGCTCCATTATCTTTCTGGGTATAGAAGTTAAGCTGACTGGTCTCTAATTCCCTTATTTCCCTTTTTATTGATGGGCACTATATTTGCTCTTTTCTAGTCTTCTGAAATGTCTTCCATGACTTTTCAAAGATAATTGCTAATGGCTCAGATATCTCCTCAGTCAGCTACTTGAGTATTCTAGGATGCATTTAGTCAGGGCCTGGTGACTTGAAGACATCTAACTTGTCTAATGACAGGTTTCGGAGTAGCAGCTGTGTTATGCTGTATCCGCAAGAGAAAAGGAGGACTTGTAGTACCTTGGAGACTAACAAATTTATTTGAGCATAAGCTTTCGTGAACTACAGCTCACTTCATCGGATGCATGCAGTAGAAAATACAGTAGAGGGATTTTTTATACACAGAACATGTTACCATACACACTGTAATACCCATTGTTTTGAGAGTGATCAGGTAAGGTGAGCTATTACCAGCAGGAGAGAAAAAACACAAAACACCTTTTGTAGTGATTAAGGTGGGCCATTTCCAGCAGTTGACAAGAATGTGTGAGGAACCGGGGGGGGGAGGGGGGGATAAACATGGGGAAATAGTTGCTTTGTGTAATGACACATCCACTCCCAGTCTTTACTCAAGCCTAAAAGTGGCATCATTACAACTAAAACAACTTCAAAAACAGACTCCAATGAGAGACTGCTGAATTGGAATTAATTTGCAAACTGGACACTATTACATTAGGCTTAAATAAAGACTGGGACTGGATGTGTCATTACACAAAGTAAAACTATTTCCCTATGTTTGTTTTCCCCCCATACTGTTCCTCACACGTTCTTGTCAACTGCTGGAAATGGCCCATCTTGATTATCACTACAAAAGGTGTCCGTCCCCCCCGCTAGTAATAGCTCACCTTACCTGATCACTCTCGTTACAGTGTGTATGGTAACACCCATTGTTTCATGTTCTGTGTATATAAAATCCTCCTACTGTATGCATCTGTTGCAGTGAGCTGTAGCTCACGAAAGCTTATGCTCAAATAAATTTGTTAGTCTCTAAGGTGCTACAAGTACTCCTTTTCTTTTTGCGAATACAGACTAACACGGCTGCTACTCTGAAACCTGTCATCAGGGGAATGTTTCTTTGGTTTGTTTTAGAAAAAGGCAGCATGGCAGCAAAGGTAAATGCTATTGTTTCAAGTTGTACATGCATGTAGTGTTATGCAGCATAATGTTAGCAAGCAAAATAACCTTGTCCGTGGGCACTGAAAGAGCAAGGGGTTTAATAATGAGATTAGGGTCTAAGCCAATCTGCGGGGCTAGGAACAGCTGTCTCCTGTTAACACACCATGGGCCTGCTCTTTCTGCACTTTGAGTAGCCATGCCAAGGGGTTCCCTGGCCAAAGAGGGGCCTGGGCTGCAGCATATGGCCTCCTTTTCCTCCCTAGGAATGGCAAAAGGAGCCCCCTCCCTTTGGGAGCAGCAGCAGGTGGCATCTTCTTCCTCCCAGAGAGGCAAGTGGTAGAAGGTGAGGTGGGGGGCAGTACTTACCCCAGCAGCTGGGACAATGTGCCTCTGGATAGGCTGGGCTACTCAGAGCCCTGGGTCTTGGTATTAACACTCCATTGAGATAAATGAGGCAATTCCCCTTCCCAAAACTATTGGATTAGGTTTTCTGCAGCCTGCTGTTGCACCGGTTCACACTCAGGTCACATTTTCAAGCTTTTCTTCACAACCGTGAAGGCTAGAAACTGACTTTATTAGAAATGAAAGCTGAGATTCTGAATTGACAATACCACTGCAGAAGCAGGGGCCAGGCCTATGGCACCTATACTTTACCTGAGTCCTGAATGGGCTAGAGTTTTTCACCTCAGAGTTCAAATCCAAGCAGGGTTGGTAATGACCAAAAGTTGTTACTATCAAGTATCTACTCAGTGATTTATGTGAAATGAGTTTGTTGATCTCAGCCTGGTTCCTACTGCCACAGCCAAACAAGACCTGGGGAAGAGATTACACAGGTCTCAGCTGTCCTGGACATGCTATATCTGCCTAGGGCAACCTCTTATTGTCCCAGGTTCTAATGACTGATGCAACAAATCTAACATGCCCATCTTGCCTCTCCTTCATACTCTGCAGAGCGCTATTGTGTCACTGGTGGTAAAACCATTCCAAATAAGGTCAGCTACTATAGGATTTATTGACTGCCAATCAGGAAAGATAGGACATGTATTTCCTCCATTGGCTCTTCAAGGCAGGCTTTGGTAATTTGTTCCCCCTTCTTCAGGTCTGCAGCATGGACAGCCTTTCCTTTCAAGTGAAGCCTCCCCATTCACTGAAGCCTCTCCTTTGCAAAGCCTAGGTGCCGATTTTTATTTTTCCCTGGTGGTGCTCTACCCCTGCTCCGCCCCAGGCTCTGCCTCAACTGTGCCTCTTCTCCCGAGGCCCTGCCCTTGTTCTGTCTCTGCCTGCCCTGCTCTGCTTCTTCCCAACCCCATTCCGACCCCCTCCTCTGAGACCCCTGCCTGCTTTCTGCCCTCCCCCAGCTGCCAAACAGCTATGGCCCCACAGAACAGCTGTGGCTGGTGGGTACTCACTATTTCCCCCGCCCCTGCATGCTCCAGCCCTAGAGCACCCATGGGGTCAGTGCCCATGCTGCAAAGCACAGCTTCCTTTCATTTTATAGTGCACCAGAAAGATTGTGCATGCAGTAGAAGCCATTCTGGGGTGTTTACCTATTAAAATAAAAAAATCTAGCCGAATCCAGAGCACAAAACTTCGGCTATCAGCAGGGCTATAACAGCAGTGCCAGTGAGAGCTTTCTAACTTACTGATTGCTGTTCCCTTGTGCCAGATGAGTAGGATGGATAAATGCTGTTTTGATTCAGCATTATGAGGCAATTTTAAGTATCCCAAGCCCAGATCAGCCTTGAAGGTGATGACAAAGATCCTGAATTTGATATATTCATATCCTTTTTGCATTGAGGATGAAATTCATGCCATTGGAGAGAAACTGTTCTAAACTTAAGGGCCCTGACCTAAGTGAAACTGAGATACTATGCTGGTTAATGTATTTTATCTTTGCAGAATAAACACAATGGAAGCAGTGAAATATAACATGCTAACCATTCCAAACAATCTTAAGTCTTCATCATGCTCCCATTAGTCAAAAGTTTTGCTTGAGGAAGGACTGAGTTAAAACTGCAGGCCTGAACTTGCCTGGCTTTAAACACTTTTAAACACAGGTCTCAAAGTTACTTAAAAAATTGATGACCTGGCATGCCCTATGCAAAGACTTCAGAGTTTGGCTTCTAGGAGCTGCAGGTGTTGAGCACTTCATAAAAGGATTGGGCTCCTAAGCTGCAAGGGGCCGAAAGAGAATTTATCACTAGGAACATTCAGATATAGGCCAGATTAATGTAATAAACATGAACAGGGCCCTTGTTGTAACTGTACTTGATAGTTGCAATAGGTGCATGATTAACAAGTCTCTAAATAATGGCATAAGAGCCCTTGTATCTTTATTTGGCTCAATACTGAGAAAGACAGGAAGGTCCTCTTAATTGCAGCCAAAAATCCCAGCTTTATTAACATTAATATAAAGCTTCTTTTGTTTTGGGTGACACATCTGGCTATTTTCTTTTAATTAATAAAAAGTCACTTAAATACCCATCAATCAGTGATGAATGCTCTGAGCAATTCTTCAATCATTCATAGTTTTTGCTTATTTTTAAGATACTTTATTAAATCCCACCATTTAAATCCTCTGGATTTGCCTAAATGTTTACACAACAAAGTTACTTTAGATATCTGAATTAACTTTTTACAGGTTAATTACATCTTTTTGACTCATCTCCTTTTGATTGTAAGCCGTGATATAAAAATAGAATCGGACTCCTTGCTCAGCTTTTAATCCGTCTATCTGTAAATGGGGGCATTACACAATCCTATTTTTAATACAAAGTATTTTAATCCCCTTTTCTATTTTTTTTTTAATTAGAAGCTTTTCTTCTGCTCAAATATCTATGCAAAATTCTCCTCAGAATTACATGGGTTTAAGTAATAACAGGTTTCAGAGTAGCAGCCGTGTTAGTCTTTATTCGCAAAAAAGAAAAGGAGTACTTGTGGCACCTTAGAGACTAACAAATTTATTTGAGCATAAGCTTTCGTGAGCTACAGCTCACTTCATCGGATGCATTCGGTGGAAAATACAGTGGGGAGATTTATATACATACACACAGAGAACATGAAACAATGGGTTTTATCATACACACTGTAAGGAGAGTGATCACTTAAGATGAGCTGTTACCAGCAGGAAGGAGTGGAGGGGAAGGAGGAAAACCTTTTGTGGTGATAATCAAGGTGAGCCATTTCCAGCAGTTAAGAATGTCTGAGGAACAGTGGGGGAAGAAATAACATGGGGTATCCAGTTTGCAAATTAATTCCAATTCAGCAGTCTCTCCTTGGAGTCTGGTTTTGAAGTTTTTTTGTTGAAGGATAGCCACTCAGGTCTGTAATAGTGTGACCGGAGAGATTGAAGTGTTCTGACTGGTTTTTGAATGTTATAATTCTTGACGTCTGATTTGTGTCTATTTATTCTTTTATATGGATACTGTCCAGTTTGACCAATGTACATGGCAGAGGGGCATTGCTGGCACATGATGGCATATATCACATTGGTAGATGCGCAGTGAACGAGCCTCCGATAGTGTGGCTGATGTGATTAGGCCCTATGATGGTGTCCCCTGAATAGATATGTGGAAAGAGTTGGCAACGGGCTTTGTTGCAAGGATAGATTCCTGGGTTAGTGGTTCTGTGGTGTGGTTGCTGGTGAGTATTTGCTTCAGGTTGGGGGGCCGTCTGTAAGCAAGGACTGGCCTGTTTCCCAAGATCTGTGAGAGTGATGGGTCATCCTTCAGGATAGATTGTAAATCCTTGATGATGTGTTGGAGAGGTTTTAGTTGGGGGCTGAAGGTGATGGCTAGTGGCGTTCTGTTCTTTTCTTTGTTGGGCCTGTCCTGTAGTAGGTGACTTCTGGGTACTCTTCTGGCTCTGTCAATCTGTTTCTTCACTCCAGCAGCTGGGTATTGTATTTGTAGGAATGCATGATAGAGATCTTGTAGGTGTTTGTCTCTGTCTGAGGGGTTGGAGCAAATGCAGTTATATCGTAGAGCTTGGCTGTAGACAATGGATCGTGTGGTGTGATCTGGATGAAAGCTAGAGGCATGTAGGTAGGAATAGCGGTCAGTAGGTTTCCGATATAGAGTGGTGTTTATGTGACCATCACTTATTAGCACCGCAGTGTCCAGGAAGTGGATCTCTTGTGTGGACTGGTCCAGGCTGTGGTTGATAGTGGGATGGAAATTGTTGAAATCATGGTGGAATTCCTCAAGGGCTTCTTTTCCATGGGTCCAGATGATGAAGATGTCATCAATGTAGCGCAAGTAGAGTAGGGGCATTACGGGACGAGAGCTGAGGAAGCGTTGTTCTAAGTCAGCCATAAAAATGTTGGCATACTGTGGGACCATGCGGGTACCCATCGCAGTGCCGCTGATTTGTACATTGGTCAAACTGGACAGTCTCTATATAAAAGAAAAAATGGACACAAATCAGACGTCAAGAATTATAACATTCAAAAACCAGTCAGAGAACACTTCAATCTCTCCGGTCATACTATTACAGACCTGAGGGTGGCTATCCTTCAACAAAAAAAACTTCAAAAACAGACTCCAGCGAGAGACTGCTGAATTGGAATTAATTTGCAAACTGGATACAATGTAACTTAGGTTTGAATAGAGACTGGGAGTGGATGGGTCATTACATAAAGTAAAACTATTTCCCCTTGTTATTTCTCCCCCCCACCCCACCCCCACCCCCCACTGTTCCTCAGACATTCTTGTTAACTGCTGGAAATGGCTCACCTTGATTATCACCACAAAAGGTTTTCCTCCTTCCCCCCCTCCTTCCTGCTGGTAATAGCTCATCTTAAGTGATCACTCTCCTTACAGTAAAAAGAAAAGGAGTATTTGTGGCACCTTAGAGACTAACAAATTTATTAGAGCATAAGCTTTCGTGAGCTACAGCTCACTTCATCAGATGCACGCTAAGGTGCCACAAGTACTCCTTTTCTTTTTGCGAATACAGACTAACACGGCTGCTACTCTGAAACCTCTCCTTACTGTGTGCATGATAAAACCCATTGTTTCATGTTCTGTGTGTATATAAATCTCCGCACTGTATTTTCCACCGAATGCATCCGATGAAGTGAGCTGTAGCTCACGAAAGCTTATGCTCAAATAAATTTTTTAGTCTCTAAGGTGCCACAAGTACTCCTTTTATTTTTGCGAATACAGACTAACACAGCTGCTACTCTGAAACCTGGTTAATGTTGTTACGTTGCTGATTAATTAGGGTACATGCTCATTTAAAGTTGCGCAATACTCCCTTATAATGTTGTTTGGCAGCTGCCTGCTTTGTTCGCTGCTTGCAGGAAGAGCAGCCTGTTGGAGCCAGCTGGTGGGGGCTTGGAACCAGGGTGGAGGGCAGCCCCCCATCAGCTCCCCGCTCCCTTAAGTTCCCTGTGTGGCAGCAGCCCAGCAGGCTACCAATTGCCCAACAGTTCAGGTGTCCCTCCCCCCACTGCCATGTGCCTTGGAGTTGCTCCATGAGCCTCCTGCTTGCTGTGCAGAGTGGGAAGTGGAAGAAGGGGGCTAATATCAGGGTGTCTCCTCCCCCCTACTCCTGCCCCCCCACTTAAACCTTCTACATATAGAGCAGGGTGGGGACAGGGCTCAGGATGGAGGGAGCTTGCTGGCTGCAGCTGCTGTCTCAACTTGCAGATATACAGAACTTAAAGAGCGTACTTAGAGTGAGGTCAGCATATTTTAAGGGGCAATGCACATCTCTCTCCTCCCACACACACGGGGTGTGTGTCTGTCTGCCATGCTGTCTCCCCTCTCTCCATTCGTGCTGCCTTGTAGAGTATGAGGCTACAGTAACATGTTAAGCCTTGAGGGTTCAGCCAAATGCTAGTTCATCATTTTAACAGTAAGGCATTCCCTGGGAAATATCCCGCCCTGTGACTCCACCACCTCAACCAAGCTTCACAATCATTGCTGTGTACAGTATTTAACTGTTTGCTTAAAACTTATATTGTGTGTATGTATATAGTTTGTCTGGTGAAAAAAAATTTCCCTGGAACCCAACCCCCCTATTTATATTAATTCTTATAGGGAAATTGGATTCACTTATCATTTTGCTTAAAGTTGCATTTTTCAGGAACATAACTACAACGTTAAGTGAGAAGTTACTGTATTAGCAATGGCCCACCTTGATCATCACTACAAAAGGTTCCCCCCCATCTCCTGCTGATATTAGCTCACCTTACCTGATCACTCTCGTTACAGTGTGTATGGTAACACCCAGTGTACATAAATCTCCCCACTGTATTTTCCACCAAATGCATCCGATGAAGTGAGCTGTAGCTCATGAAAGCTTATGCTCAAATAAGCTTATTAGTCTCTAAGGTGCCACAAGTACTTTTTTTTTTTTTTTTTTGTATTCGCAATGTCTGTAGATTAGGGCTGGTAGGAGCACTTGACACATCCAAAAAACCAGAAAGTTGTTAGAAGTATAATTCATACTAGACAAATCTATGGACATATGGAAAAAAATGTGACTACTTAATTAAAGATTGTATCATAATGCATATGCACATGAGGCCCAACTAAGGTTACACAGACAAATTTGGCATTTCCTAACTTTTGAGGGCTTGACTTGAAACTTTAATCATTTTTTTTATGATAGAAAATTACATATGGAAAAGCTAAATTTTTTTAAAACCCTGAAAATCAAATTCCATCATTTGGAATTGTACAGATATCCCTGTGGGCCATCACTCATCAGCAGGATTGTAACTTTTTGATCCACAGCACAGATTGTCACTTGAACCAATTGAGTAACCTAGTAGTAGCAGGCTGTTGTTGTCTACATGGACCAACCACTAGAGGAAGAGAACAATTTGCCTGTGGGTTTCTCATCTACTTGAGAGACAGAGGAATGTTGAGACTGAAGAATCATGGGTTCAATTCTTGGTTCTGGAGGGGAGCCTTTTCAAATGGTTGTAGAATCTTCTGCCCATTTCTGTCCCAGTCTGCGCCTATCCAAGTCCCCAATTCTTATCTCTCCCCCCATCCACCTTCTGGCTCCTGTCACTGCCACACTGCACTCCTAGCCTTCTCCTCCACACCCTTGGCCACTGTCCCCCCCCCCTCCGCTTACTGTCCCTGTTCCCCTCTTTTCCTAGTCACACCCTATCTATTGTCCCTGCATTCCCCACCACCCCATACTACTTTGCATTGAGCTCACGTTTCCCCCTTCTCCACTGCCTGGGAGCTAGTGGAGGAGGCATCGAGAGCACCAAACCTATCTCCCTGTTCTTAGGTCTGATGCCACAGTGGTACCCCAGCTGCTGGGAGGAGCAATTACAGAAAAAGCCCTGTTCAGTCGCTCTATTGAAGTGGCACATGTGCATTCCACTCAGCGCATTGGGGCTAGATATTCCATCTGCCATACAGACAGAATCTTTGGAAAATTTAGCTGCCACACTCTAAAAACCTCTGTAGATCATGTGCAAACCTTATCAATTGTACATGGACAACTTTGCCTTAAACACTGATCAGGATAACTCCTGAAAAGAAGCTTCCAAATTAAAAAATAGAAGTTCAAGATTGAGGAGCTTATAACTTGGCCCAATTAGGGCAGTTTTTTTTTTAAGAGACAGCAAAAGACACATCCCTGATAGACAGGTCACCCTCCTATGAAATTCAAGGCCTTGCTTCAAAGCATGGGGGACACTAGACGGTTTCAACAAAATGGTTGAATTTTTTTGTTTTAGCATAGTCAAAACAATATATTTTTCCTAGTCTCATTCTCAGATGTAAATGAACCATTTTAGCTGAAATGGGGAAAATTCAAACTGCGGCAGACACTTGGTACGGAAAATTTCAGCCTGACCAGCTAAAGTTTGGCAAAGTTATAAGTAACTGACAACAGGGTCTTAAATAGTGCTACTTACCAAGCTCTGCCTATGATAATATTTAACCAACTTTTGCAAATCTTTTACATGTCAGATTTGTTCAGTTTATGAGTATAAAGATGGAGGTCCTGGAAACTCAGCTGGGAATCACACCACCAGTAATAAAGTCTTCAAGATAAATCCTTCCTGAGTTACATTTGTGCAGCCCCACTATCAAATTTCACTCTTAGTGATGCCTAAGCTGTGCAATGCTATTGCCACCAGTGGAGTTGCACAGCTGTCACTGAGTGGGATAATTGGAAGATAAGAGTCACACAGGTAGCTATGCAAGGGGAACATGGGGCCAAATTTTTCAAGTGCTCAGCACCCATAACCAGGGCCAGATTTTCCAGAAGAGCCCAGTACCCATTTAAACACCTACAGTAGGGCCAAATTTTCACAACAGCTCAGCACTCAAGTCAGTGAGCCATACTGAAAACCTGGCTACTCATTTTGGTGTCGAAATGGGAGCTGAGCTCCTCTGAAAATCTGGTTCCAATTGTTGGGACAGATTCTTGAATGAAAGTCTGACCCTTAATTTACACTTCTGTTGATATCTGAGCCAGAAGAGCTGCACTTCACTCTCCCAGAGCGGTATTGGTTCTTCAGGGTTAAAAGTACTGAAAACTTCCTTTTGTCGCCAGAGAAAGGAGATATAAATAGAAAGAGACAGGGAATGGAAATGCTAAGTAAGAAGGTATAATTCTGAATAGTGATTTTTAAGCATAAAACCACACTTTAATGTCTCAAAAAATGAAAATTGACACCCGGCAGGCATACGTTTACCTGCATATTTTGCTGTCTTCATATTCAGAACCAAGCTAATGAAAAATTGGTTGGATGGGTAAGAAAGTGAAAAGTTCACTCTGTCAGTGAGCCTTAGGCAAAATTCATAACTGCTACCCTCACCTAATCTCGAGTGGCATATGACACTGAATAAATAACTATTAACACACTCATCCTCTAGGCCAGGGGTTGCCAACCTGTGGCTCTTCAGAAGTTAATATGCGGCTTCTTGGATAGTTAGGAACTCTGGGGCAGGAGCTATAGGCACCAACTTTCCAATGTGCCGGGGTACTCATTGGTCGACCCCTGGCTCTGTGACAGGCTCTGCCCACACTCCTCCCCTGAGCCTGCCATCCCCTTACACCTCCCCCCTACATCCTCCTGCATGCCACAAAACAGCTGATTGGGAGATGCAGGGAGGGAGGAATGGGGAGGCACTGAGCAGCAGGGCTGCCCGTGGGTGAGGCGCTGGGAGCTGATGGGAGGCTGCTGATGTATTACTGTGGCTCTTTGGCAATGTACATTTGTAAATTCTAGCTCCTTCTTAGGCTGGCCACCCCTGCTCTAGGCAGAATTAATAATGCATAGGTTGGAATAAGCCAGGCTGGCACTTTCTTGGGAAGACTGCTGAGGACAAACATAACTGAATTGCATTATCTCGTCCCTGTTTATTCCTTTTATAACCTCTGGCAACATGGAGATTTCAAGTTCTTTCCTGGTGACATCTGTGTTTATGGACCCTACTATAGCATTTCAAAACCACTGTACCTTGTCTGGATAAAGACAATCACTATTGTTCCTATGTTCACTGAAGATGGTTGCCCCTCGGAGCCCCTCTGTTGACCCTGTTGTCTTTTTGCCTAGCCAGATGTCAAAAACATCTTGTAGCTGCTTGTGAATCCTGCACCTTCTGTTTTCCTACCAAAATTTATGGTTGCCCTGCTCTATTCTCATTGACTTCAGAAAGGGATCTTGGTGGCTTTCTATTAGGTCATTTGAGAGCCAACATAAAACTGGAGCACCCCTTGCTGTGCAGCTACTGGCCTAATTGATCTTCTCTCTAAGAAGAGACACAAATCCAGTTCTTTTTTTATTCTAGATGGGTTGACTGAAGTGTACATTCCACTCTAAAGAGACCACATTGCCCAATGTAACACGAGCAATGAATCTAGGTAGCTGAATAATGCAGCCTTACAAAAATTCTACCCACCATTGGGGCAAAATAACTTTTTTGATGGTTATGTAAAACGTTAGGTTTTTCATCCCAGTCATCGTGGTAAAAGGTGTTATGCTTATGGCATCCAAATACTGAAGTTAAAAAAAAAAAGAAAAACCATAAAACGCTCCTTCTGGAAGGTTGCAATGTAAATGACTTTATTTCTTATAATCCTGAACTTTAACAGGCAAAAACAAAACCACAGGAAAAAAAAAACACAACGGGTTGCTCCTTATGGCAGGTTTCAGAGTAGCAGCCATGTTAGTCTGTATTCGCAAAAAGAAAAGGAGTACTTGTGGCACCTTAGAGACTAACAAATTTATTAGAGCATAAGCTTTCGTGAGCTACAGCTCACTTCATCGGATGCATCCGATGAAGTGAGCTGTAGCTCACGAAAGCTTATGCTCTAATAAATTTGTTAGTCTCTAAGGTGCCACAAGTACTCCTTTTCCTTATGGCAGAAAGTCACAGCTGAACCCCACTTTGCTAGAGGCTGGCTCTTTGCAGACTGACTACAGAGAGGGGACTTGGAACACATGCTTCCCTCAGAGCACCCTACCTGCAACCAGGACCAGAAAACCCCTTAGGATTTAAAGTGACAAATTGTCATTTGTACACTGTTTTCAAATCTATTCACATTTGTAGTGCATTTTTTTGCATGGGTGGTTAAACTTTCATTACAATTTTTCACAACTAAAAAACTGGCAATGTTAGGGTCTCTTTTCCTTATCAAACTGGGCAACACAATCAACACGGATATCCGATTTGGGTGAAGAGTCTCAATCTTGAGCTTCTATTTTTTTAATTTGAAAGCTTTTTCTCAGAAGTTTTCCTGATCAGTGTTTAAGAAAAAGTTGTCCATGTACATTTCATAAGGTTTTCTTAATGAAAACTGGAAAATATGGATCAAGGGAACTTGTCAGGTGCAAAAACACTTTTGATTCAACACTTCCTATACTGTAGGGAAGGATAGTTGAAGTATCTGATTGAGGTCACTGTCGTTACATCACTGTGGTTACATTCAGGTTTTTTTGGTTTTGTTTTTTAAATTAAAAAAGTATTGCAAGGTCAACAACAAGTGGAGATAATTCAGGGGTTAGCACTCCTACATTTCACTCCAACAGGTTATGTACTCTTGTGTCAGGTTGGATCACAGAAACCCCCTTGGCACTGCCACCTGATGTGCTGGGACTACCTCTGAGCCAGTTTTCCCTGGCAACTCGGGACTTCAGTACCTTGCCTTGTTTGAGCCAGACATGCTTGCCTGCTGCAAACATAGATCCAAGTCTGAACAACGTCCCCCACAAACTACAAACTTAACTGAAAACAGCTTAAGAAGTGCTCCTGTCTCTAGCACCCAGATACCCAGCTCCCAATGAGGTCCAAACCCCCAATAAATCAGTTTTACTCTGTATAAAGCTTATACAGGGTAATCCAATAAATTGTTCACCCTCTATAACACAGAGATATGCACAGCTGTTTGCTCCCCCAGGTAGTAATACTTGCTCTGGGTTAATTAAGTAAAAAGTGATTTTATTAAATATAAAAAGTAGGATTTAAGTGATTCCAGGTAATAACAGACAGAACAAAGTAAATTACCAAGCAAAACAAAACACAAGTCTAAGCCTAATACAGTAGGAAAGTAAATGCAGATAAATCTCACCCTCAGATGTTCCAATAAACTTCTTTGTCAGACAAGCCTCCTAGTCTGGGTCCAGCAGTCACTCACAGCCCTATAGTTACTGTCTTTTGTTCCAGTTTTGTGCAGGCATCCTTTGAGGTGGAGAGGCTCTCTTGAGCCAGCTGAAGACAAAATGGAGGGGTTTTCCAGGGGCTTATAGCCTCCCTCTTGTGGATGGAAACCCCTCTCCCCCCCCATGTAGAATTACAGCTACAGAATAGAGTTTTGGAGTCACATGGGCAAGTCACATGTCTATGCATGACTCAGTTCTTTACAGGCCGACACCATGTTAGCCCAAACGTTCCCAGGAAAGCTCAGATGTGGATTGGCATCTATCAAGGTCCATTGTTGGCCACATACTCCCGATTACTTGAATAACCCCTTCACACTATGTTGATCAAATCAAAAATGATACATGGATATGAATAGGATGAATACACTCAGTAGAGCCTAACATATCTTTGCAAAGATATGTTACATGGCATATGTAGCATAAAACATATTCCAGTTATGTCATATTTACATTCATATGACTATTTCTATAAAACATTATGGGGTGCAACATCTCAATTCTCTAGGGGTTGGTCTACATGGGAAAGTTTTACTAGTTATACCAATATAATTATACTGATATAGTTAAACCAATACTGGTATAACCCCCCTGTGTGGGCACACCTATTTTGGAATAAGAGTGGCTTTCTTTGATTTAGCTTGAACCCCTTCCAAAGTAATATAAGAAACTGAAAAAAGCAAAACTTATTCTGAAACAGGAGTGTCCACATGATGGCATTATAGTGGTATAATTATATCAGTTTATGTTCATATCTTAACTTATCTCGATGTATCTTTCCTGTGTGCTCATTACTTTCTCTCTCTTGAAAGTACCCCAGATACACATCTGAGTAAAGTGACACTCTACAGGGAAACAGAGGTTTCTCAAACTGATCTGTGAACAACTGGAGTCTGTGGAGGAAGTGATTAGTGGCACACCACAGACAGGAACATTCAAAGTCTATTGCAGTTTCACCCTCCCAACTCCTGCAAGCATGTTCTGCATTTGCCACCCAGTCAGCTGCACAGTGGCCACTGCAGCCCGCTCCTGACATATGACAGTTTTCAGTAGGGCTCCTTCCCAAGGACACTTATAAAAGCAGCAAGGAAGATGGAAGAAATCTGGGCAGAAAACTGAAAAAAGCCTCAAAAGCCCTGGGGAAGGGCATATTCAGAATTTCAGTTCTGAGCAAGTGACAGTTCAATTTATCAAGAGATTTATATCTACATATTGTGACAAAGCTCTGTCCTTGTCTCTGTGGGTCCCAGATTTCCTGGCAGATTTCACTAGCCTCAGAGGCTCATTGTGACTCTCCACGTAACCCTTCTTTCTCTAGGGACAAGGGTCACAGTCTACCGAGCCATTTTCATCATAAGCCAGCAAGGGAGGTGAGGAGAAGCTATCCTCCCTTGCACAGTCTCTGTTGTCTCCCAGTCTCAGTAATTAATTATGGGGGCAAAGAGGGGAGCCCAGGCCCACCCTCTACTCCAAGTTCCAGCCCAGGGACCCTAATAATACCAGCTATGGTAGCTGACTTTTTAGAAACAGGACATGTACAATTCCCTGTGCTACTTCCCCACAGCAATTCCCACTTCCTCAAGACCCACTTCATCCTTACCTCAGGGCCTCCTTCCTTGTGCCTAATATGGTGTGTACTGCTCAGTCTCTCCAACAGCACAACATCCTTCTACAGTTCCTGACATGCACACCCTCCTAACTAACTGGGAGGCTTTCAACTAGTTTCAGCCAGCTCCTGATTGGCTTCAGGTGTCCCAATCAATCTAGCTGTCTCCACTGCTTTCTGGAAGGATCTTAATTGGCCCCAGGTGTCTTGATTAACCTGGAGCAAGTGCCATTTGTTACCATGGTAACAGGGATTTGTTTAGCCTGGGGATAACATACCTGTTTCTCACTACTTTCCTATAGTCACTGATCCGGTGGATCACAGATCCGGTGGAGATGTGCGGGAGGGCAAGAGCCTTCTACGCAAGCCTTTTCTCCCCGGATCCGACCAATCCTAATGCTTGCAGAGTGCTTTGGGAGGAGCTCCCAACGGTCAGCGCAGCGACCAAGACCGGCTAGAGCTGCCTCTCACTCTGGCCGAGTTCTCGGAAGCTCTCCATCGCATGCCCACCAATAAATCTCCGGGCATGGACGGGCTGACCGTGGAGTTCTACCGCATGTTCTGGGACGTCCTCGGCCCAGACCTAGTCACCGTCTGGGCCAAGTCTTTGCAGAGTGGGGTCCTCCCTCTTTCATGCAGGCGAGCCGTGCTCGCCTTATTGCCGAAGGAGGGGGACCTCCGCGATTTACAAAATTGGCATCCCGTCTCGCTCCTCAGCACGGACTACAAGGTCGTAGCGAAAGCCATCTCGCTGTGGCTAGGATCCGTGCTGGCAGATGTGATCCACCCAGACAAGACCTACACCATCCCGGGCCACAGCATCTTCGACAACCTATATCTGGTCCAGGACCTTTTGGAACTCGGGTGTAGGGATGGTCTGTCATTTGCCCTCCTGTCCTTAGATCAGGAGAAGGTGTTCGACAGGGTGGATCACGGGTATCTCCTGAGCATTCTGCAAGCGTTTGGCTTCAGACCCCAGTTTGTGGGTTTTCTCTGGGCGCTGTACGCCTCCACAGAGTGTTTGGTCAGGCTCAACTGGACCCTGACCGAACCGGTCAGCTTCGGGCGAGGAGTACGGCAGGGGTGCCCCCTCTCGGGCCAGCTGTACGCTCTGGCGATCGAGCCCTTCCTCTGTCTCCTCCGAAGGAGGTTGACAGGGTTGGTGCTGCGGGAGCCGGAGCTGCGGCTGGTCCTGTCGGCGTAGGCTGATGACGTGCTCCTTGTGGTCCAGGACCCAGGCGACTTGGCGCGGGTGGAGGCTTGCCAGGCCATCTATTCGGCAGCCTCCTCCGCGCGGGTCAACTGGGTCAAGAGCTCTGGCTTGGTGGTAGGGGACTGGAGGCAGGCGAGCTCCCTCCCACCCGTGCTTCAGGCCGTCCGGTGGAGCACAGGTCCGCTGCTCTATCTCGGCATTTACCTTTCTGCCACGCATCCCTCTCTGCCGGAGAACTGGCAGAATTTAGAGGGCGGGGTGATAGAGCGGCTCCAGAAATGGACAGGACTACTCCGGTGCCTCTCCCTTCGAGGGAGAGCACTGGTGCTTAATCAACTAGTCCTGTCCATGCTCTGGTACCGGCTCAATACCCTGGTCCCGGCCCCGGGTTTCCTGGCCAACCTCCGGACATCGATTCTGGAGTTCTTTTGGTCAGGACTGCACTGGGTCCCTGCAGGGGTTCTCCATCTACCTCTGGAGGAGGGAGGGCAGGGCCTAAAATGTCTGCTTATTCAGGTCCATGTCTTCCGCCTCCAGACCCTGCAGAGACTCCTTTATGGTGCAGGTAGTCCGGCGTGGAGCATACTGGCACACGCCTTCCTGCGCCGCTTCCGAGGGCTCCGATACGACCGGCAGCTCCTTTATCTCCATCTGAGAGGTCTCCCGCGAGACCTCTCCAGGCTGCCGGTCTTCTACCAGGACCTCCTCTGGACCTGGAAACTCTTTTCAACAACCAGGTCCGTGGCGGCCACCGAGGGGGCAGATCTCCTCGCGGAGCCCCTGCTACACAACCCCCAGCTCCGTGTGCAGGTGGCGGAGTCCCGCTTGGTGCGCCAGAGGTTGATCCTGGCAGAGGTCACAAGAGTTGGAGACCTCCTGGACTATGACCGGGGAGACTGGCTGGATCCCCTGACGCTCGCTCAGCGCATGGGGCTTTCCAGACCTTGTACTCCCTGGCGCATACTTCAGGAGGTGAAGGCCGCTTTGCCGCCCGCTGTTCGGTTTCATCTCGACCGGGTCCTGCACAAGGGCACGCCCCGCCCACCCGCTACCCCAGGCCCGCCGGACCTTTTAATTGGACCCCTGCCCCGTGGACCCAACGGACCCCTTCACCCCTTCACTAGAAGCCGACTGCACGAGATGCAGCCAGTCTGCTTTCAAACCGCGCCAAGAAAACATCTCTACACGCTTGTGCTCCACACCCTTCATGCCCTCACCCTCGTGTCCCACCTCGATACAAAATGGTGGGACCTCCTGCCACCTTTGGAGGGTGAGGAGCCCCAGTGGGCCAGCCTATATTCCATCTTAGTCCCAAGGCCCGCCGGGGATGTCAGTTGGCGGCTCCTTCACGGAGCCGTGAGCACGGGTTTGTACTTGGCGCGGTTCACATCAATCCCAGACACCTGCCCCTTTTGCGGCGTGAGGGATACCCTGGCACATGTATACTTGGAGTGTGCCAGGCTGCAGCCCCTATTCTGGCTCCTCACCAATATTTTATTACGTTTTTGGTTGCACTTCTCCCCTCACCTTCTCATTTATGCACTTCCTATCCGTGGCCCCACAAAGTCACTGGATCTCCTGGTCAACCTCCTCCTGGCCCTAGCAAAAATGGCCATCTATAAAACCAGAGTGAGGAGGTTGGCCAATGGAGTCTCCTGTGACCGTGGGGCCTATTTCCAATCCTCGGTCCGTTCACGTATCCGGGCAGAGTTCCTCTGGGCAGCGTCCTCTGACTCCCTTGACGCCTTTGAGGAGCAGTGGGCGCTGTCCTGGGTTCTCTGCTCGGTGTCCCCATCCGGTTCCCTTCATTTGACCCTTTGACTGCACTCCTATCTCTGTTATTTCATTAGTTGTCCCCCAGAATTTTTTGGGTATCTAGGTCCTGTGGATCCCCCTTTTAGGCTGGGGGGGATCCTTTAGCAGTGGACGGGCTTTGCCCGCCCACTTCCCAGATCCCAATAAGACTACTTTCCTATAGCCATCTGGCTTTGCCCCGTGACAATATTTACACACACACATGCAGATACAGCACTCTTATTACTATGAAAATAAAAGTAACATGGTAATTTACCAAATATACAGGCATTGTATATCCTTTTTCATGCTGTAACCATATGCAGCTGTAAGTAAGTATGCGTATCAAAAAAGATTGCTATGCATTTTGGCCCTTTTCTACATGATTCTAGGTCTCCAGCACAGATCTGGGGCCAAATTGCAGCAGCTAAGCATTTCCTGTGTTGTGGACAGTTCACAGTTGCAAAAATGCATCACCCCAGTGGGAACCCCAGAACGCGTTCTGCTTCAAGAAGATACAGTGTAAAATTTTCTAAATAGCCTAAGTGACTTAGGCAAAGTTACTAAGATGCCTCTGTAAATTTTACCCATAACTCCTCCCAGAGCTTCCATGCTCAGGAGGAGTGTGTTTATTGCACCATTCACCATTAGAAGGATGAAGTGTGTAATCATGTCTGATTGCCTAGCTCTGTTGCTGCTGTTCTCTATCTCCAGTTCCTTCTTTTTCTCCTCTCTTCTTTTACCAGACCCCTTTCTATAATGGTTCTTTTCCCCTCAAACCGGGTGTGCATCCTATAATAGTGCTGCCAGTCAACATAAGCTTATACAGTCAGCCAGTGTTCCCTCTAATTTTTCCCATGTAGGTGCAGAATGAATTTTGTTATGTGCACCAATATGGAGGTGAGACACATCACCTTCATAATGGTGCACATAACAAAATTCATGTGGTGGGGGTGGGGCCAGGGCCGAGGGGTTCAGAGTGTGGAGGGGGCTCAGGGCTGGGGGAGAGGATTAGGGTGCCAGGGGTGGGGCTGAGGGCTCCAGAGTAGGATTGGGGATGAGGGGTTCAGGGCTGGGACAGAGGATTGGGGTGTGTGAGGGCTCCAGCTGGGGGTGCGGGCTCTGGGGTAGGGCCGGGGATGAGGGGCTTAGGGTGCAGGCTGTCTGGGGGCTACAGTGGGGAGGGAGGACTTGCCCCAGCTCTCTTTTCCCGCAGCAGCACCTCTTTCCCCAGCAGTCCCGTATTTGGACCCCTCTTCACCAGATCTAGAATTCAGAAAGTTTGCAAGGAATGCATAGGGACTGATTAGCTGCTTTCAAACATACAGACAACTGTCAGCAACCTGCAATTAGTCTGACTTTCCGTAGAGCTGGCTAGGGCTTGTTTTTTTTCTAAATGTAGGTTACCTACTGAAATGTCATTCCTTGAATTACATGTAAACAGTTGTGGCACTTGTAAAGCAGACTGAACAACACCACTGAAGCTGCTATATCTGCGTAAAGCAAGGAGGGCTTTTCCCTTGTACAAATGCACATTAAAAAGGGTGCTGTTGTAATTATTATTTAGTCTAACAAGTGGAGGAAGCAAGACACTAAGCTATTTTTAAAAACCAGCTTTTACATAAATGATGACGAGAGTGTTTTGTGAAAAGCAATCTTGCATCTCAGTTGAAACCAGGTCAAGTCAGGGAAGGAAGCTTTTGTTTCCTCTTTCTGTTGATTAAGAGTCTAGTGGTCAAAGGGCAATTCCAGACAAGGGAAGAGATCTTTATCACCATCCTTGAAAAAATTCTCATTGTTGTCTTGCTCATTTTTTCTCCTGTAATCACCATTTGCAGATGAAAAACAGCAGTCAAAGAATGGTACCAGAATACCAGCAGTTCTATAAAGAGATAAGCCATTCTGCCTTATTGCTTTTAAGCCCTTTCAAATGTTTCTAATATTATTCAGTTATTAAATGGTATTTTAAAAGACACCCCACAACTCTGTTCACTTACTGAAGTAGCTCCTCTGCCAGTGGAGAAGCAGCATAGAAACTCATATTAATATGAAGAGCCAGAGTGCAGATGTAATCCACTAGTAAGTGGATGTTATATATTCTCCTCTGTGCCTGACCTGCAGAAGATAAGACTCCGTGGCACATCCTTGGGTCTTCAGCTCATGCTTTTAGCTCTGGAGATTCAATCCCCATTATTTACCCTGACTACACTCACTAATCTATCATTACAAGCTTTTGGAAACTGCCTGGGGCCAGCCAGTTCCTTCCACTGCAAACCATACAGGACAGTTGAAGTGAGTGGTCACAAAAATCCCCCAAAATATTCTGAGAGGTTTATAAATCTAGTATTCGAAATCCTACTAAGACAAATCTCTGATGGTCACGATTCTGATGCTGAAATCCTAGCAATTTCCCAATCTGCTCCCACTTTCAAGCAAGATCCTATTTTCATCACCATGCCTCTTGGGCTGCTCCATTCCCTGTCAACAGGATCATCATGAGGAAAATCATTAGAAAAGCCTTCCCCTCCTCATTCTTCTCCAAATAATGGATAGGTTGGTCAGACTCCTGACATGAAAACTGGTAGGGTTTGAGTAATGTGGCTACAAGATCCCTGACAGTATCCACTTGTGTCAAGCTATTGACAGTAATAGGAAATTGCTGGAGGATCTACCTTTTAACCTGTCAGGATTCCGGTATACATAGAGTGGCCATATTTCCCAAAAGGAAAACGGGATGCCTTGGGGCTAGCCCAAACTCCTCCCCCTTCCCCCCCACTGGCAGGGCTGGCTTGAGCCGCTTGTCCGAGCTCCCCCTCCCTCTGCACAGGGCTGGCCTGAGCTGCTCGCCTAAGCACTCCACCCAGGGATGGCCCAAGCTGCTTGCCTGAACCTTCATCTCCATGCGGGGCTGGCCCGAGTCCCTCACCTGAGCCCTGCCGCCCCTCCCCACATGCCGCTCGCTTGAGCCCTGCCTGCCCCCGAACTAGGCCTTCCCTCCCCACTCTCAACTGGGCTGGCATTGCCACTTGTCCCTCTGCATCCCACTTTTGCCAAAAAAGTCTGGACGGCTGGGACAGGGCTTAAAAAAGGGACTCTCCTGGCCAAAACAGGATGTATGGTCACCCTAGGTATATGTCCTTTGACTTGCCCATCTGTCTCCCCATAGGATATGAATAACTAATCTCACATGGAGGACATTAGATGCTTCAGTGTCATTTTTATCTAGTTCAGATCTGGTTTTAAATTACCTATAGTTGCAAAGTCTTAATTTCAAGGTACCAGGCCACTTCTTTTGGCCTCTCTGTTGGTGTCTTCCCCCAAGCTCCCCTTTAGAAGGAGGTTTGCTCTGTGGAGACATTTACCAATATAAAGTAATGGTGCATGTATTAGTATTATGTTATGTTGCACACTAAAGTTGTGGGGGATGCTGCTGCAGACAGCAGCTGTCTCCCATCCAGTCCCACATGGCCTGATACCCCTGGTGTACCCACAGAGGGTTTACTGCAAGGTCAGTTTGCAGTGGAGTTTAGGTGGACTCCTCAAGCCCAGATCCACCTGCTCTGGACTCCCTCTACTCAAGGAGTAGAAAGGATGATCAGGCTCCATGACAGGAAGTTAATGTAGGCTGGTTCCCTCTGTGGTGATGCTGTGGATAAAACTCCTGCAGTGCTCCAAACCAGCTACCCAACACACTGGAGAAGCCCTAATGAAGGCTGTAGTGAACTGCAAGACTGTATTGCTCTCTTTGCTAGAAGCAAGACTCCCCCACAGCAGATTTAAGGGTTGTCAACTTGTATCATTTGTAAGTGGATTGTACTCAAACTTGATGCTGTAATTCTAAGAGGAATGATTCCTTTCCTCCATGGCCCTCATTTAACTTGTTTCAGAGTAGCAGCCGTGTTAGTCTGTATTCGCAAAAAGAAAAAGAGTACTTGTGGCACCTTAGAGACTAACAAATTTATTTGAGCATAAGCTTTCATGAGCTACAGCTCACTTCATCGGATGCATTCAGTGGAAAATACAGTGGGGAAATTTATACACACACAAAGAGAACATGAAACAATGGGTATTACCGTACACACTGTAAAGAGAGTGATCACTTAAGATGAGCTATTACCAGCAGGTAGGGAAGGTGGGGCGGGGGAAGAAAACCTTTTGCGGTGATAATCAAGGTGGGCCATTTCTAGCAGTTGTCAATTAACGTCTGAGGAACAGTGCGGGTGGGGGAATAACACGGGGAAATAGTTTTACTTTGTGTAATGACCCATCCACTCCCAGTCTCTATTCAAGCCTAAGTTAATTGTATCCAGTTTGCAAATTAATTCCAATTCAGCAGTCTCTCGTTGGAGTCTGTTTTTGAAGTTTTTTTGTTGAAGAATAGCCAGGTCTGTAATCGAGTGACCAGAGAGATTGAAGTGTTCTCCAACTGGTTTTTGAATATTATAATTCTTGATGTCTGATTTGTGTCCATTTATTCTTTTACATAGAGACTGTCCAGTTTGACCAATGTACAGGGCAGAGGGGCATTGCTGGCACATGATGGCATATATCTCATTTAACTTGTAGTCTTCCTGTAAATTAAACTGCTTGAGCGGGATTGCTAGGGCTGCCTTAAGATGATAACAATAGAATTTTGTAGTCTATAACAGAGATGGAGAATTGATTGCGTCAGTGAAGCATGGACAGGGCTTAACTGGCTCAGAAGCATGGTTTATGTGCTACAGATGAAGAGGACTTTTAAAAAAAACCCTAATGCTTAACATGAGACAAAATTGTACTGGCTTTTTACCAAATGGAGAGTGACAAATCTCTAGGAGCCAGTGGTACTAAATAATCAAATTAATCAAGAATACTGGAAAAGATCTAGTAGAAAGCCTGAAGAGAAGATATTTGTGAGGCATTCTTACCTTCCCATAGTGCTTTCTCTTTAGGTACAATAATTTTATATCAGGGCTGGCACTGGATACTTTAGTAACTGTACTAATTTCTCAGTACCATTCTTTTGCCTGCTCCACTACACAGACTCGCACACCCAAGCAGATGATGTGGGCTATAAACATTTTTAAAAGTCCCTGGTAATTTGCTAGTAATAGCATACTTTGTGGGCAAAAATTAAATTAATGAAGGTCTGAATTTTGCAACACAATATGTACTGTACACATGAAGAATGGTGATGAGGGCCATTGAAGCACCTAAATCAAGCCAAGCGGGAAGCTGTATGTGTAACCCACATGTTTTGTACTGCAGCATTTGACTTTGTTTCTCAAGGGGAGGGGAAGAGAAGCTGTGGGGCAGAGACATGGATCTTAGCTGGCTAGTCTATGTCTCTGCACACATGCAGAGAGTAGGGCAGGGCAACTCCATTAGAAGGACCCAGAAACATCTAGAACAGGGTAGGGCAGTTACCACACATGCACAGTAGTTGTTTCTGAGGCTGTATAGTTCTCATTGTTGGCAAGTTGGCAACCCACCTGGCAAGTCACAACCTTTTAGACCTGAGCCAATCAGAATGCAAGGGGGGAAAGGTTATGAATACAGAAGTAAAAGACAGTCTTTTTTGTCCTTGTGGACTCAGTGGCTGATCAATGCAAGACCAAGGTGTGTCGGCTGTGTGGGCTGGGTCCCACCGTCTGTACCACTGTGGATACAACTTGGTGCTATTCTAATTTTAATTCCTAGGGAATCTCTTCATTATGATAATATTTGGTCCACTGTGATGTGTTTTATGGACTTAGAGGTAGAGCTGGGGCATTTGTTACCCTTAGAAGCTACAAAAGCTGTGGAACTTACATATAGCTATGAGCTAACTGCTGTAAATTGGGATTCTGTCTCAATTAAAGAGTGAGAACGGGGCAGCAGTTAATGAGATGAGGGTTTGTGAATTCTTGCTTGAATGAGCAGGGCTTATGGGAGAAGATGGTAGTTTACAGAGTGAGGGTCTTGTAGAGATCCAGGGAATGGATATTTTATATAGTGATCCCAATCCCTGCACCACTTTGAATACAGGCTACAGACTTCTGTTTCACCACACAAAGATGGACTACAAGCCATCAGGAACAGTATCCCCGATAATGTCACGGCAAACCTGGTGGCTGAACTTTGTGACTTTGTCCTCACCCATAACTATTTCACATTTGGGGACAATGTATACCTTCAAATCAGCGGCACTGCTATGGGTACCCACATGGCCCTACAGTATGCCAACATTTTTATAGCTGACTTAGAACAATGCTTCCTCAGCTCTCGTCCCCTAATGTCCCTACTCTATTTGTGCTACACTGATGACATCTTCATCATCTGGACCCATGGAAAAGAAGCCCTTGAAGAATTCCACCATGATTTCAACAATTTCCATCCCACCATCAACCTCAGCCTGGACCAGTCCACACAAGAGATCCACTTCCTGGACACTATGGTGCTAATAAGCGATGGTCACATAAACACGACCCTATACCGGAAACCTGCTGACCGCTATTCCTACCTACATACCTCCAGCTTTCATCCAGACCACACCACACGATCCATTGTCTACAGCCAAGATCTACAATACAACCTCATTTGCTCCAACCCCTCAGACAGAGACAAACACCTACAAGATCTCTATCAAGCATTCTTACAACTACAATACCCATCTGCTGAAGTGAAGAAACAGATTGACAGAGCCAGAAGAGTACCCAGAAGTCACCTACTACAGGACAGGCCCAACAAAGAAAATAATAGAATGCCACTAGCCATCACCTTCAGCCCCCAACTAAAACCTCTCCAACACATCATCAAGGATTTACAATCTATCCTGAAGGATGACCCATCACTCTCACAGATCTTGGGAAACAGGCCAGTCCTTGCTTACAGACAGCCCCCCAACCTGAAGCAAATACTCACCAGCAACCACACACCACACAACAGAACCACTAACCCAGGAACCTATCCTTGCAACAAAGCCCGTTGCCAATTGTGTCCACATATCTATTTGGGGACGCCATCATAAGGCCTAATCACATCAGCCACACTATCAGAGGCTCGTTCACCTGCATATCTACCAATGTGATATATGCCATCATGTGCCAGCAATGCCCCTCTGCCATGTACATTGGTGAAGCTGGACAGTCTCTATATAAAAGAATAAATGGACACAAATCAGACATCAAGAATTATAACATTCAAAAACCAGTTGGTGAACACTTCAATCTCTTTGGTCACTTGATTACAGACCTAACAGTTGCAATTCTTCAACAAAAAAACTTCAAAAACAGACTCCGAGAGACTGCTGAACTGGAATTAATTTGCAAACTGGATACAATTAACTTAGGCTTGAATAGAGACTGGGAGTGGATGGGTCATTACACAAAGTAAAACTATTTCCCCATGTTTATTTCCCCCCCCCCACCTCCCAGTGTTCCTCAGACTATTTCCTCAACTGCTGGAAATGGCCCACCTTGATTATCGCTACAAAAGGTTCCCCCCCCCGCCCCTGCTCTCCTGCTGGTAATAGCTCACCTTAAGTGATCACTCTCCTTACAGAGTGTATGGTAACACCCATTGTTTCATGTTCTCTATGTATATAAATCCCCCCACTGTATTTTCCACTGAATGCATCCGATGAAGTGAGCTATAGCTCACGAAAGATGGGGATGTTCCTTCTACCTGTCCAGCTTGCAATAAAACGACAAGATTTTTGCATTATAAATGGCAATACTCTGCCCCTCCCATCTGAGGACCTAATCTCCTTTTTTGAAAAAGTAACAGATTTTTTAGATAAAGGAAATGCAGTGGATCTAATTTACCTAGATTTCAGTAAGGCATTTGATACCGTGCCACATGGGGAATTATTAGTTAAATTGGAGAAGATGGGGATCAATATGAACATCAAAAGGTGGATAAGGAATTGGTTAAAGGGGAGACTGCAACGGGTCCTACTGAAAGGCAAACTGTCAGGTTGGAGGGAGGTTACCAGTGGAGTTCCTCAGGGATCGGTTTTGGGACCAATCTTATTTAATCTTTTTATTACTGACCTTGGCACAAAAAGTGGGAGTGTGCTAATAAAGTTTGCAGATGATACAAAGCTGGGAGGTATTGCCAATTCGGAGAAGGATCGGGATATTATACAGGAGGATCTGGATGACCTTGTAACCTGGAGTAATAGTAATAGGATGAAATTTAATAGTGAGAAGTGTAAGGTTATGCATTTAGAGATTAATAACAAGAATTTTATTTATAAGTTGGGGACGCATCAATTAGAAGTAACAGAAGAGGAGAAGGACCTTGGAGTATTGGTTGATCATAGGATGACTATGAGCTGCCAATGTGATATGGCTGTGAAAAAAGCTAATGCGGTTTTGGGATGCATCAGGAGAGGCATTTCCAGTAGGGATAAGGAGGTTTTAGTACCATTATACAAGGCACTGGTGAGACCTCACCTAGAATACTGTGTGCAGTTCTGGTCTCCCATGTTTAAAAAGGATGAATTCAAACTGGAGCAGGTACAGAGAAGGACTACTAGGATGATCCGAGGAATGGAAAACTTGTCTTATGAAAGGAGACTTAAGGAGCTTGTCTTGTTTAGCCTAACTAAAAGAAGGTTGAGGGGAGATATGATTGCTCTCTCTAAATATATCCGAGGGATAAATACAGGAGAGGGAGAGGAATTATTTCAGCTCAGCACCAATGTGGACACAAGAACAAATGGGTATAAACTGGCCACCAGGAAGTTTAGACTTGAAATCAGACGAAGGTTTTTAACCATCAGAGGAGTGAAGTTTTGGAATAGCCTTCCAAGGGAAGCAGTGGGGGCAAAAGATCTATCTGGTTTTAAGATTCTACTTGATAAGTTTATGGAGGAGATGGTATGATGGGATAATGGGATTTTGGTAAGTAATTGATCTTTAAATATTCAGGGTAAATAGGACTAATCCCCTGAGATGGGATATTAGATGGATGGGATCTGAGTTACCCAGAAAAGAATTTTCTGTAGTATCTGGCTGGTGAATCTTGCCCATATGCTCAGGGTTTAGCTGATCGCCATATTTGGGGTCGGGAAGGAATTTTCTTCCAGGGCAGATTGGAGAGGCCCTGGAGGTTTTTTGCCTTCCTCTGTAGCATGGGGCATGGGTGACTTGAGGGAGGCTTCTCTGCTCCTTGAAGTCTTTAAACCATGATTTAAGGACTTCAATAGCTCAGAGATAGGTGAGGTTTTTCATAGGAGTGGGTGGGTGAGATTCTGTGGCCTGCGCTGTTCAGGAGGTCGGACTAGATGATCAGAATGGTCCCTTCTGACCTTAGTATCTATGAATCTATGAAAGCTTATGCTCAAATAAATTTGTTAGTCTCTAAGGTGCCACAAGTACTCCTTTTCTTTTTGAGAGGAACAGTCAGCTATTAACTCAGGGACTGGAATGCTGCTATCTGTGTTTCTTTGCTGACAGGGTTCTGAAGTCTTTGAAAGGTCTGAGATGCAGCCATTTCTCAGTGTCTGAAGAGTTTACATTAGGGGGATTGGAAAAGAGGGTGCCAGGGAGTCATGGCCCTCCACACTTTTAGAAGTGGGAGGGCTATGCCCTTCTAGTTTTTACTGGCTGGTAGGGCCAAGCAACTGAGGGCAGGGGAGCAGAAGGTGGAGAGGAGTGAGGGGGGATTTGGGAGGAGAGGCAGTGCAGGAGCAGGGACGGGGCAATGTGAGGGTGGGGGCTTGGGGAGGAGGGTGGCATAAGGGTGGGGACTTGGGAGGGGTTAGGTGGTGGCGGGGCCTCAGGGAGAAGGGGAGGCACAGGAGGGCAGGGCCACAGTTTGGGCACCAGTGGGCCCCCCACTTTGAGGGACCTTCTGCCACTCCTGGTTCATGTGACATGCACATGTACTATGGTTATACTGTAAAGAGTGAGAAATCAGCTCTGAGAAAAGATCTCCGGGGATGTGTTTTTATGTGTGGGCTTAAATATAGAAAACGTTACTCTGAAATCTTAAATTTGAATATTTGTAACAGAAGGGAAAGGGGCGAACTCTACATAAGGATTGTCTAACAGCTTTGATTTATTGTCTAATAGTTTTGCTTTATAAGTTATTTATAGTATTCCAAATATTATTTACAATAAAATGTACTATCTGCAGTGGGTTTTTTTGGTAGCAAATATTAAGAAAGTGTATGGTGCTCTCTCTTTGAAATTGACTGCGGACTAACCACATCCATTTATGAGGATTTTAAGTACAATAGCCTTGAGGTTAACTCTGTGTCATGCTTTTTGAAAACTCCTGAAAAACAGTGCTTCTTCTGAGGTGCAGAAAGGAGGGGTGTGTATAGTTATACAGAATATTGCCTGAGCATCCTAATACTCCCATGGAGGGCACCACCTCTAGGAGTTAGAAGATAGTTCAGGCCAGAGGCGGATTGAGGTGTCTTCTGGGGCCCTGGGCCAGAGCAAGTGGAGGGCCCTCAGCGCTGGAACTTTGGCCCCACCCCACCCCTTCTGCCCCTGGCTCTGCCCCCGTTTCACCCCTTCCCCCCACCCCCTATTGTGGCCCTGCCCTCATTCGCTTCTTTCCCCCTCCCCACCGCAGCCACAAGACCAGAGAAAGCTCATTCCCGCAACCACAGCCCCGGGGCTGCAGTGCAGAGAGGGAGTTCCTCCAGCCCTGAGGCTATGGCAGGGAGCGAGCGCTCCTCTAGTGCTGGGGCTGCAGCTGGGGTCTGGGTGGTGGTGCTTCCCCTGCCCTGTCGGCGCTGCTGCCAGGGACAGTGTTCGGGGTGCCGGGCTGCCCCATGGCTTCTGCCAGGGCTCTGGATTTCTGCAGCCCTGCAGAGGATTTCTGCTGAGATGCCCATTTTCCAGGGGCCTCCCAATTGGCTGGGGTCCCTGGGCATGAACCCCATGGGCCTATTGGATAATCTGCCACTAGTTCAGGCTCCATATCTTTTCAGTCTTTGATATCTCTGCTCAGAAAGCCAATAAGCATCATGTGTAGTAGTTTTTTTTTATTGTTGGGTGGGCTCTTTTTTTACAGGAAAATGGATTGAAGTTATCAAACCACTGGACAATCAGATAATTTTGTGTTGCTACCAAACTAGGTAGGAGTTGAATTCTGACTAGGAGGTGAAAGCCTTTAGATTCCATCACCTCCCTCCCTGTGCCATCTGGTCCCTACTTCATTTTACATCAGTCTTGTCAATTTATCCATTCTATCATTTAATAGGATTTTACCACCATTTCACAAATTTGGCTACCTTTGTTGCAATTTGCACATATTATGGATTAACATAGGAATTGCCATACTGGATCACATCAGCAGTCCACCTAGTCCAGTCTCTGACAGGGGCCAGGTCAGATGTTTCAGAGGAAGGTAGACGAAATCCCATAGTGGACATTTATGAAAACCTGCACACTGGAGAAATGTATTCCCAATCCCCCTGATTTAGAGGATGGTTTATGCCCTGAAACATGCACATTTACATCCTAACTAGTTCAAGGTCACTCCACTGGGTTTTTAATTCTGCAGCAGGAGAGGAAGGTGGAAATAAGCATCATCATTCCCAAAAGCACCTTCTTAGGGACCTAGGGAGTTTTCTGGACTGTGTTTCATAGCATCATAGGTCTAAGGTTGCAAGTGTGGAAGCTGTTCTGCACTATCAACACTACAGAACAGCTCTTTGGAGATGAAGTAAAGTAAATATCCTCCAAATGAAAATACAATTTTATTCTTTGAAGGTAGAATATAATTACTTTTATTGGAATTTGGTGGGGGTACTGGCACTAACACTTTACAAAAAGTGCTATGGGATCTTTTGTTTATAGATTCATAGATACTAAGGTCAGCAGGAACCATTCTGATCATCTAGTCTGACCTCCTGCACAACGCAGGCCACAGAATCTCACCCACCCCTCCTGCGAAAAACCTCACCTATGTCTGAGCTATTGAAGTCCTCAAATTGTGGTTTAAAGACTTCAAAGAGCAGAGAATCCTCCATCAAGTCCATGCCATGCCCCATGCTACAGAGAAAGGCGAAAAACCTCCAGGGCCTCTTCCAATCTGCCCTGGAGGAAAATTCCTTCCTGACCCCAAATATGGCGATCAGCTAAACCCTGAGCATATGGGCAAGATTCACCAGCCAGATACTATAGAAAATTCTTTCCTGGGTAACTCAGATCCCACCCATCTAATATCCCATCTCAGGGGATTAGTCCTATTTACCCTGAATATTTAAAGATCAATTACTTACCAAAATCCCATTATCCCATCATACCATCTCCTCCATAAACTTATCAAGTAGAATCTTAAAACCAGATAGATCTTTTGCCCCCACTGCTTCCCTTGGAAGGCTATTCCAAAACTTCACTCCTCTGATGGTTAAAAACCTTCGTCTGATTTCAAGTCTAAACTTCCTGGTGGCCAGTTTATATCCATTTGTTCTTGTGTCCACATTGGTACTGAGCTTAAGTAATTCCTCTCCCTCTCTGGTATTTATTCCTCTGATATATTTATAGAGAGCAATCATATCTCCCCTCAACCTTCTTTTAGTTAGGCTAAACAAGCCAAGCTCCTTGAGTCTCCTTTCATAAGACAAGTTTTCCATTCCTCGGATCATCCTAGTAGCCCTTCTCTGTACCTGTTCCAGTTTGAATTCATCCTTTTTAAACATGGGAGACCAGAACTGCACACAGTATTCAGGTGAGGTCTCGCCAGTGCCTTGTATAAAGGTACTAAAACCTCCTTATCCCTACTGGAAATACCTCTCCTGATGCATCCCAAGACCGCATTAGCTTTTTTCACAGCCATATCACATTGGCAGCTCATAGTCATCCTATGATCAACCAATACTCCAAGGTCCTTCTCCTCCTCCGTTACTTCTAATCGATAAGTGATCTGGATCTTTGTTTGTAATATATACAAAAGATGAACTGCCAGTACTCTCTAACAATACACTGAGATCTTGGATCAATATTGATTTAGAAGAAGGCAATTCCATTCTGTAGGTTTGGGGCTAATTAGATCCCCAGTGTAACTCCATTAACTTCAGCAGTGATTAATGTTTCCTGTTTTGTGTTTAGTCATTATTTGCTCAAAAGACAACAAAACCAAACTTGCCGCAACATCCCCACCTGGACCCACTATAGAGCACTACCATTCTATGTGGTATTTCATGCTCATTTTGCACAGCTGTAAATGCCATCATGAAGCACAGTGAAGAATTAAGCCCCCTGTGTTTTCATGGTTAATATTTTGTGTCTTTTGTGCAGTCGACACTTTGTCAGAGAGATGCCATTGGTGACTTTGGGTCATTTACAGTTATTCTTTTCTTTTCCAAGTAAGATTTGATTACTTCAGTGCCTAGTTTTATTACTTGCTAATCTTTAAGATTGTATAAAATCCCTCAACTTGTACTTATTTCTCCTTTCTTTTATTAAGTGCAAGTAAGTCTAGAGCACAGCAAAGGTAGAATAGGACAAAGAATCACAGTTAAAGTAAGGGAAAAGGGGCCTAGCATTCATGACTTAGTACAAGGATAAGTCTAATGAGCTGCATAGTTGGTCTCTATCTGGATTCTAACTTTACTAAGTTTGGTTAGGGCTTTTTGCCAGGGGTTTGATTTGGTCCAGAACTGTGATAGGGATGAGCCACAAAGTTTGGACCCAAACTTTCCTACCCAGTTCAGAAATGTTTGGATCTAGGCTTTTAGTCTGAGTCTCTCTCTGTAGGAGATCAAAGGACCATGAGATAATAAATTAAGAAACCTCTATGAAAGGGAAAGAAGACTGCAAAAATCTAGGAATGTCTTGTTGTCTAAGGGCCTGATCATGTAAATCTCTTACTCATGTGAGTACTAATTACTCATGGCAGTAGTCCCACTTTGTAATAGGACCAATGTTACTTGCACAAGGAAGAGTTGGTAAGATCAGGTCCTAGGATGATAAAATTCAAGTAAGTAAATGATAAATTAATTAATATGGTCTGTGTGTCTCCAGCTAGTATGGTTACATTCTCCAAAGAGGGTATCAACTGGGTGTAGGAAGTCTGGAAGGTGTTTTCTGAGCTGATTATGTTGGAGTGCATAGTGGTGAAAGATTTTTGCATTTAGGATTATATCAGAATTTTTGGAGAAATTACTTTACTAAGACCATGATCAGAGATCGTACTTAGGAGGAAAGAGGAGAAATTGACTAAGAAACCTGTATGACACTGCACCCCATATTCTTCACAGTGATATTATATGATTATGGCATAATTATGATGCATTTTGTACAAGACTGGTCATGTGAGGTGTCATGGGAAAAGTTATGATTTGTTGAATATGATTATCCTATTTGTATGTATGTATCATTTTTTTATCTGAAGTTATGAATATTGACTATGTATCTATTTCAAATGTAGTTATACCTGGGTGACACCCACTAGGCAAAATATTTCCAGGCTAGATAGCCAGCTGTGAAGCACCTATTCAAGCTGATGGACCATTAGGAAAAACCCTATTGTTTTTCCTAATGGCCCATCACCTTGAACAGGAGAAGCTTATCTGCCACCTGGTAAGCCTTTCTGAGAATGCTCCAGACAGCCTGTAAGTAATGACAGGTTTCAGAGTAGCAGCCGTGTTAGTCTGTATTCGCAAAAAGAAAAGGAGTACTTGTGGCACCTTAGAGACTAACAAATTTATTAGAGCATAAGTTTTCGTGAGCTACAGCTCACTTCATGTAGCTCACGAAAGCTTATGCTCTAATAAATTTGTTAGTCTCTAAGGTGCCACAAGTACTCCTTTTCTTCCTGTAAGTAATGGCTGCTATGACTCAGCAAGGTATGCAAGGCATTTGACCAGGGCATATGAGTCTGTATTTTTCCACAAACTGGTCTGGGAACCAAGTTTAAAACAAAGGGTTCCCACGATATGCTAAAGCTATATAAGGCAGGGAGTGACCTCGTGAGTAGTTCTTCACTCCCCACACAAGAAAACTCCTGGAAACACCTAAGGAACAAAAAGACTGAACTGGGGGAAGTGTTGGACCCAGGCTAAAGGGATTCCTAGCCTGTGTATGAAAATCTGGGGAATCCCAAGCTGCAAAGCAAGTGCAGTTTGGGCCTTGAGAATCTGCAATCCTGCTTGTAGCAGCAGCCAGGGTGAGAATTTGCTGATTCATATCCTATCTTTCTAGTATTTTAGGCTTAGTTTGTGTTGTTTATTTACTAGGTAATCTGCTTTGATCTATTTGCTATCACTTAAAATCTATCATTTAGTAGTTAATAAACTTTTTTTATGTTTTATTCTAAACCAGTAAGTTTGGAGTGAAGTGCTTAGGAATTTTAGTTCAAGGAGCAGGGGCTGTTGCATTTCCTCTCCACATTGAGGGAGGGGTTAGCTCTATGAGCTTACGCTGTACAGCGCAAGATGGTATAATTTTGGGTTTATATTCCAGAGGGGGCATGTGCCTGTGGAGTTGGGGGTTATCTTAGCTGTAGCCTCTCTATTGTTGGTTCATTAAGTTGCTAATCAGAGAGCCTGCATGTGACTGCAGCTGGGTGTGTCACTACCTGTGGAATGCTTGTGGAAGTGTAAAACCTGTTTTGGGAGCCAACTGTGCTACTGTATGATATGCTATGATGGAAAGGGGGCAACCACCCCAAAAGCGAAGAAAGGATAATAGTTTTAGCTGGTTAGATTAGGAGCAAAGGTTTTATACACACCTGAGAGATGGGATTTTCAAAATGCTTAGCTTTAGCCTCTTTCTGATGCCTTTAAAACCAGTGGTATGAAGAATTAGGTCAATGCCAAGAGCTTTTAAAGATCCCAGCCCTCACTGTGTATTTGTAGGGGGTTTAAAGGAGGATGTGGCAGCCAAAATAAATAAAATTAAAGCCACAAAAATAAAATCTCTGCAAGTATAAAAAAGAATACAATGTGACTATCCCTTAGACAGTTAAAAATAAAAACCATGCTACATATTTTCATCCTTATGAGAAAATCCTATAGAATTTAATGCAGATAAATCAGTAGGGTCCTATAGAAAATGCTCTTTAAATCAAACACAGTTTAATAGAAAATGGTAGCCTCTCTGTAGGTTTTGTTGTTTTTTTTTTAAAAAAAAAATCAATAGAATTTCATATGAGGGGAGATAATGATTAAATTTTATAGGATGGTTCAAACACCAACAAATGTTATATTCTATAATATTCTACATTACTAGTCCTTAAGAGGAGTCTTTGTTTCTTCTTTATGGGGTCAGGTTCAACATAACTAATATTTTGATCGTTCCCCCTGATCAAAGTAGATAGAATAAAGGTTTTGCATCATACTGTTGTAAGAGATGGCTTTTCTTTTATCGAGAGATGAATCTACAAAAGAAGAGTACCTACAGAGCAGTGTTTTTCAAACGGAGGGTTGCAACCCAGTACTGGGTCGCAGCATGTAAGGCACTAGGTCACCTTGCTCTGGTCAGCACTTCCAACTGGGATGTTAAAAGTCCTGTTGGCAGTGCTCTCCAGCTAAGGCAAGCTAGTGCCTACCTTTTCTGACACCACACTGTGCCCCGGAAGAAGCCAGCAGCAGGTCTGGCTTCTAGGCAGGGGGGCCACAGGGCCCTGCGTGCTGCCCCTACCTTGAGCATTGGAAACTGGCCAATGGGAGTTCGGGGGGCGGTGCCTGTGGGCAAGATTTGTGCAAAGCTGCTTGTGCGCTGCCCTCTAGGAGCCAGACCTGTTGCTGGGTGCTTCTGAGGTGCAGCACTGTCCACCATGCCAGGACAGGCGGGAAGTCTGCCTCTGTACCCCAGCTGTGCCACTGACCGGGAGCCGCCGGAGGTAAGTCCACACCCCAACACCGTGCCCCAATCCCCTGCCCCAGCCCTGAGCCCCTCCAAACCCAGAGCCCCTCCTGCACCTCAAATCCCTCATCCCCAGCCCCACCCCAGAGCCCTGACCCATTCCCACACCCCAACCCACTGCCCCTCCCACACCCTGAACCCCTCATTCCCAGCCCCATCTAGCTCTCACCTCAACCCTCTGCCCCCAGGCCTGAGCCCCTCCCAAGCCCCACACCCCTCATCCCCAGCTCTGTTAGGTCACAGGCATCTATTTTCTTCAACTGGGTCCCCAGAAAAAAAGTTTGAAAACCACTGCTATAGAGCATGGAATGATAAGATATAGCAATAACAGCAAAAAATAATACTGAATCTGTTTAGTGGTGTAGTCTGAAGCTATTGGTCCAAGGTTAAACAAGCTGATGCAGCTTACATTACAGCTTTTTCAGAATAGCTTTAAATATCCAAAATTGGAAACTTTTTGATGGAAATTGGTGTAACTACATTATTCACACAGATATAAACATATGATACAACATTGTAATATAACATGCTTACCAGGTTTCTTTGTCCTGACCTCAATTACTCTTTTCCTTTCCTGGTAATTTGATCTCCACCAAAACAAACTGACATTGTTTTGCATTCTGTAGCTTCATGGACATATGCTTCGGCTGTACAATATTTTGAACTTCCTCCTATCATAGTATAATTTCTATTAGCCAGTTTATAGTCTTGCCATACTGTGGATCAGCAAAATAGACTCGGGGAAAACACATTTTCCCCATTACCTATTAACCAATAGTTGTCCTACAATTTCCAAGAGTGACACTGTAGAAAGTAGTACTTCTGGGGGTCTTGTTATGGCATCAGCCTCCAGTTTGCTTCACTGACATGATCCAGATCTGGTCAATCACTAGTTTTTTTTGGGGCCACTGAGGAGAAGTATGTCTTAGGGAAGGAAGATTTCAGACCACTGGATGTCAGACCAGGTTCAGACTTCATATCTGCTGGGAGTCCTGGTGGCTCCAACTTCATCCCTGCCCTTTATGGAAACATAGGTTCCCTGAAGGCCAAAAACTACCAGGGAAGAGCTAGCACATATGAGAAGGGTAGGGGGTGGAATATAAGAACTGGCACAGTGGCCACAGTATTTCCATACAGAAAGGTGAGGCTAACACCAGAGGAGAGACTTGTGACTCTTTGCCTGCTCATGGGTGGCTGGGTGAATGGTCACTTCCAGTGCTGCAGTGAGAGGTCTGTAAGTGGGTGGATGGGGGACCAAGACTGAGGGGAGGTAGAGCTCATGTTGAGGAAGGGAAGGTAGAGGTACACAGGTGAGTATATTTGTTTTCATAACTTATTTCTAGCTCAGTGAGGCTTGGATAAGAATCCAAACCTGTGTATGATGATCTGAATGGAGTTGCCAGCCTGTGTGAGGTTTGCTCACAACTAAATATGTCAAAACCTATAGCTCTGATTATTATTTTTTCTTTACACTAATATCTTTGCTATAGAGTTTCATGATCAATGTAATTGTGTGTCTTTTGTGTCTTAAACTTCCATTTAAATCTTGTATGTGTCCCTCACGGTGTCATTTTTCTAGACTTCCACTGACTTCACCATGGGAATTTTTGGATGGTGCTAGACCTTATTCGAGTGAATGCTGAATTGGCATAGTGAAAAATGTTATGAAAAAGTAATCCTTTTTCTGTGTAGAGATGGGCCAAACCAAACCCTGGGGTCTGAATGTTGAAGCACTTCCTAGTTGGTCCTTTTCTCTAATAGGCAGCACCAGAACTCCAGATCCAAACAGCACTGAACTTTTTGTAAACTGGGATCCAGATCTCAATCCAAATTTTGCAGGTTGGGCCCATCTCCAAAATATTTGGCCCAAATGTTATGCTTTCTGGAGAGGAGGTCTGTTGCTTCAAGACCCATCAGCAGGATGATCAGGCGAGTGTAGTGGTGTGGATGGCTGTTCAGATGCCATGTAGCAAGCACCTGGGGAGGCCCAACAGAGATTGGAAACTCATGCAAATGAATTCCCAATCCTCTCTCCACTAGCAGTTTGCAGATACTGTTCCCCTTTGCCTCACATTCAAGGACCTTAGAGACTACTGCCCAGAGACTGCAGTAGCTGCGAGTGAGACCCCCGTAAAGGTGTGGAGGCACTGAGTCAAAATCCACTAAAAAAAAGTCTAGTGATCAGGTGGGATTACGTATGCGTCTGATCCTCTGACCATGATTAATCAGGAATGGGAGAAATAATCAAGATGAGGAGGTGCTATGCCTCCAGGGATGGGGCCACAGGATGTTTACCACTCAGCCAGGGAGATCCTGCAGTCATGCAGGTAAAACCAGACTTTGGGCCCCATGCCTCTATGCACCCCGTCTGATTTGAGAAGAACCGGGAGTCTAAAAATTTACTATATCCTCAATCTTCTAAAGGGTTTCTAGCCTTCTTCTTTGTGAAGATATCTTTTAAAATGTAAACCAATATAAACCCATCACTAGAATTGAAGAGAACAAGTGTTACCTCTGCAGCCAGAAATCATGTCACTCACCACCCTGTCTCCCAAATCCTTAGACCAGGTTTGTACACCGTGCTGAGGTAATGGTGGAATCACATAGACTAAGACCTTTCTCTTGAACAACCTCTGTGGCATCCAGTCCATTTTGAATACAATATTTTGTTGTATCAGTATCATCCAAGATTCAGAGGCATTTTTAACATTATATAATATGCTTGGCCACTGAGATTCTTTTAAGGGCCGTGTGGCAGGGGTGTGACTTACCACTGCGGTACCTCCTGCTGGCTCCTGCCAATCAGCTCCACAGATTGGTACGCTGACTCTCGGTGGTGTCTCGCCTGCCATCACTTCTGATCCAGGACCCATGTCCTAGGACCATGGCATCCTCTTCATGACACAGCTCTCTGGCCATGTCACACTCTGTTCTCTCCACTTCTGGGGGAACTGCAGTCAGCTGTCCAGCCATTTCCCTCAGTGGCAACTGCAACCAATTGTCTGGCCACTTTTTCAGTGGCAAGGGTAGGGAGAAGATCCAGGCCCACCTACTACTCCAGGTCCCGGCCCAGGGACCCTGTAGATGGCCACCACTTGCTATGTCCCCTCCAACTCCTCAGTTCATTTCCCTAGGCCACTGCCCCCCAGCACCCTCTTAGCTCTTGCCTCAGGTCCTCAGCCTGTGAATCCCTGCAGCCACCCAGGAATAGTCTTTAGCTCCCCGGGTCCCTGTTGGCAACACTGCTCTGTTCAGGGTGCTGGCATTTCTTTCTTCTGCTAGAAGCCTGACTGTCCCTCCTCGAGCTCCAGGCAGCTACTGAACAGGGCAATCCTTAGGCATACGAGGCTGCAAAGGGGCACCTGAAAATTTGGGACCCCCTTGTCTTAGTGTTCACCCTCCCGCCTCTTACTGTCCCTGTTCTGATCCTTCTTGCAGGCTTCCACAGCTGGCTGCTGAAGCCTGGTGAGTCTTTCATGTTCTCTGTGTGTGTGTATATAAATCTCTCCTCTGTTTTTTCCACCAAATGCATCCGATGAAGTGAGCTGTAGCTCACGAAAGCTTATGCTCTAATAAATTTGTTAGTCTCTAAGGTGCCACAAGTACTCCTTTTCTTTTTCCTCTGGAGAGGATCTAGTAACTTAAAAGTGAAAAAGCCTTCCAGCCTCCCAGACCTATTAGACAACATTGAAACTGTTAAATGGCTTCATTACCACTTGAATGGCTCTTTAACAGGCATTTGCCAACCCCCAGGGATATACTGTCAGCTTCTGAATTTACTGACAAAAACAGTTGTGCATTACTGTAATATTTACTCAGAACATGTTAGTCTACAGGACCTTAGTTTAAAATTGGCTTTAAAAATATTTCATTAATGTGTTGCTGAAGATTATAAAATCACATCTCTAAAAAATCCTTGCATAGATTTTTAGATGCACAATATGAGTATTCATCTTTAGCCTTAAATTTTTGGATCTTCAGACATAGTTTTTTAAATAAATCCTTCAAAAGACCACCCTTATCTAAAAATACACATTTTAATTTTAAGTACTATAGTACAAAAAACTTGCTTCCAAAATGTACTTTCTGTCTATCCCTTTCTCCTTTCATCCACCTGTTGAAGAGAGCCCTTAAAGGGACAACACCCCTTCCTTCCAGATAGCTGGACAAACAAGTTTCCCTTTCTTTACTTGACTATTTGATTAACTAGTTTTAAGAGAACCCTCCAGCAAAATCAGTACCTTAGTAAGATTTAAAATCCTTTGTTATGCCTAAAATCTTTGGAAACATATTTTTCAAAGTTAGTGAAATTTCATAAACATGTCTATTGTTATGGAGATCACACAAAGTAAATTAGCATTCCCTTTTTCTAAAAGCAATGAACATTGTTATGAACACACTAAACCTCTGTGACTGATTAATTTAAAATAATGTCTTTGTTTCAGTGACTTAAATATGTAGTAATCTGGAATGATTACTTTATGAAGGTTTAAGAAAACATTTAAAATATAAAATCAGCTTAGAAATACTGATTAAGAAAATGTAAAACAGAAGAGCTGCATCATGTATTCCATAATATTTAATGTTGTATTCAGCAGGACAGCTGACTTGCCCTTACTACAAAGTTTTTGCAAATAAATCTGACAAATTTCAGGGTATATCAAAAAATCTGTGACTGACATTTTTTATTCCCAAGATTAGTGCTTTTAATTAGGTACCTTCTGCATGTCCAGTCTTTACCTTCTGGCATGCAGTGGAAAACATGCTCCATTTTCTTTAGAAAGAAATGGCAGAGAATGTTTTTTTCAAATGTCATTTGCTTCATTTGGGTTCAGGGATTTGGCTGGAAGAGGGTGAGCAGGGAGGGGGAGGGAAGACAGGAGGGAGACAGTGGGGAGAAGGTATGGCCTGGACAGAGTCAGGGTGCAGTATGGGTGGGGCCACAGGCAGAAGAATGGACTGGGGAGCTAGGATCCCCAAATGGCAGCTTCACCCACTGCCCATGACAGCAGGTAAGAGCAGGTTGGCTCCCGCACACGCAGTGTGCGCTGCAGTCTCCTTACTCAGGAGCTGTATTCACAGAGCCAAATGCGCCGGTGCCGCACGTTCTGCGTTTCAGAGAGGGCTTGGGGGTCTCTGCGGGAAGCTGTGACTCTCCGCCGCTGTGAGGTGGGCTGGGTGGCTCGGTATCCTTTGCTGCCTCGTTCCTCCCACCCTGAGCTGCAAGCCTGGGCTGCCATCGGGCATAGGGGCACCAGTTTAATAATACTGAGTAGGGCCCCGTAAGTCCTGAGGATAGTCCTGCTACTGAATCTACTCTTCCCTGCTGCTCTTCTTATATGGGCCTGCCAGGCCCTGATTGGCTGCTCCTCACGGCCCCTCTCCTATTGGCTGCTTTTTGCACAGCTTTCCTAGGGCTCCATTAATACCTTACAGGCCAGTGGGGGCAGATGCCCCATCACATGCTGTGATAAATCTTCTTCCCATACTTTCACAAAAAACTCCAGATTAATAGAGTTCCTCTTTGTTAACAAAGCATATATAATGGACATGGGCCTGAGGAATTCATGAAGCATTTTATGACGTTCCCAATAGTTTTAGGGCCTCTGGCAGACCTAGGGTGTCAGGACCAAATTGATACGTTAGCAAGTGTCTTAACTGTAAATACTACCACTCCACTGAAGGTGGCAGATCATAAAGCTGATTGATTTAATCTTTTTTTGGTGAAAAATGCAGATCTGGTGACGGAAACATTTTGCAACTTCCTATCCATTTCACCAAATTGTTTCAGGCAATAATATCCTTAAGCGTTAAAAAAAAAAATAAATTGTTTGAACATTTTCCAAATGAAACACTGATATCTTGTTTTCAAATGACTGTTTCCAAATTTCTTTTAATTTTGTTTTTAAAATAATCAAAAAATATTAAACACTCAAAATCAAAACAAAATGCTTTATCACAGGTCAAATAAAATGTTTGGTTCAACCTGAAATTTTTTGACTTTTAAATTCACCAAAACCTTCAAAAAATTTAATTTTAGGTTTAACCCAACAATTTTTTTCTGACTTTTTGGAATTGCTAGCAAACCAAAAATTCTATTATTTGCTACTTTTCAATGTTTAGGCTCTCATGTCCACCATTTTGGAAGGATCAACCTTTTAGCTGGTGGGCTGCTCATCCTCATCAAAATAACTCATGTTTATGGATGTGGAATTGCTAATGGCATCCGAGTAATAAGGCTTTTATGGCCCAGAAGGGGAGGAGTGGAACTATCTCCTCAGCTCCAACTTTCCTTGATTTTGAGCCTTAGGTCATGGTCACCCATCCCTTTCTTTATGACTAGATGGGAGAAGGGTTCTGAAACACTTTTTGTTGTAACATGGGGTTGTGTGGTATGGAGGAGATTGAGAACCACTCGTTTTGAGGTAAAAGAGAGACTGTCAGTGTTATTTCTGAAAAGATTCTGTAGTTTAGAGAAAATAAATTTCTTGAGCATGTGGATTAGTGAATTGAGTTGTACCTGTCACTTAAAAAAAAAAAGTGTGTGTTATGTTGTCAAGAATGGTGAACCTAACATGTGCAAGCAAAGTACACATCCACTGTAACAGCCAGCTTTCTAGTGTTTATTAGTTCTGAGTGCACTCCTAAATCTCAAAACATGGGGATAGAAAACAGAACTGAAGTCTGTTTTGTTAGCATCATTCCTCTCAGCACATTTGGCTCTTGAAGCTCTAACAAATTACCTTATTTGGCTTCTAACCTTAAAATGGCAGCAGTCCTTGCTGTAGAAATGTCAAACATATTCATCTCCACTCACCCCTTCTCTGAAAACTACATCCCTGAGAGACTCAAATCATATTCTCAATTATAAATCAATGTTTGAGGTTCTTAATAAATTTGAAAGACAGGAAAAAACAGAAGGAAGTGTTAAAAATGCACACACCAAACAAAAGGGCTGATTAAGGTGGTTTAGTGACAATAGGAAATGTCCAGATAGATATTAAATAAATATAGTTAGAGCTGGCTTGGGTCAATTTTATTTTGCTTTTGGGTCAAAGTACACATCCACTTTGAACAGAATTATTTTGAATAATTAAAGTTTTGAGGGAATTTGGTGGCTAAGGGAAAATAGTTAAAAATACAAAATTGTAGAGCAATTCTGCAGACAGATTTTTTTTTTTAAAGTAACATTTCATAATCTATTTAAGGTAAATGGAATTTGCTCTCCACATACAAAACAGCTGCTCTGGAGTGCAAGATTTTGCTCACACATGTTTCATAACTCCATTGGATTACTGTTTTTGAGCTACTCAGAATCTGGGGAAATATTTTATAAATTTGATATTTTGGAGCTGCTAAAGAACTGGAGAATAAAATATATTCCTCCCCCCTCCTCTATTTATTTGAGGTTTAAGAAATTGTTTAGTGCTTCTACAAATAAACTGCTTTTGAATTTAACCTTTGGATACCTGGAGTCAGGTTTTCCCAGTGCAATATGACGTGAGGGCCTCTGAGTCAAAAGTTCTGGAGCATCTGCACTAAAGTGTTATACTACATTAACATGTTTTGGTGTTTAGATCTATTTCAGGGCCATTGGCTACTCCTCAAGCGTGTGCGCACACACACACACTCCACCTAGCCATGGAAAACTAAGGAAAATCAAAAAGCTCCCAATAATGCTGAAGAGAAATAGGTCACTGAAACAATAGCTAGCCTGTTCCCCCAAGAAGAACCCACAGTGTCCTCAAAGCATAACTGATTGTAACCTGTGCACTCTGACTGCCAGGAGAATAAAATAAAAACATGCAGCCCCAACATCATCTTGGTCAAACTGCATATAAAGGAACTAGCCTCATCACTTCAAAAACACATGTAAAAGCACACAGTAAACCAGCTTCAATCTAACAAAATTACATCGGCCAGATTTTCAGAGCCTGCTCTCCCTTACTGGTTACGGCACTTAGGCCATTTGGATAGCTAAGAACCTGATTACACTTCCAAGTTTGCAGGGGCAAAAATGGAGCTGGTGAAGGCCAAGCTCAAAATAGAATTCAGCTCTATGATGGAGGAACCACAAAAGGTTCAGTGTCTGGCTGCTTATCTGGGCTGTTTAGATACATGGAGGACCCCCACCAGGCCATACAGTACTCCTCCCACCCTATGAGCACTAATAAGAACTGTCTCTTAACAACCCCCCTGCACCAACCTATTTTGTTTTCCTGCCGGAAAGGACAGTGGGCTGGTACCCTTCTCCTGCATATTGGCTGGATGGACCACTCATGCTTAATGTCTTCACAGGGACACTGGGGAAGGCAGCAGGTTTCTCAAGTCCAGAGTAGAATTTCAGTGTCTTATGCTTTTCGGACATGTCGCAAGAAGGCCAAAAGATGTTCTGGTGAATGCTGTTCTCTGTGCGGCTTGTAACATCCAAGATAAAATTCCACAACCGAGGGATGGGGCAGCCCAGAGGCAGACCTCCTATTATATGGGTACATCAAGTCTCTTCCGACGTTGGATTTTCGGTTCATCAAGCCGTTGGGGCCACGCAGGAATGGACCAAATGGCAAATGATCACTACGGTCAACCGTTAAGCTAAGCATTGAAGAGAAAGTAGAATTTTGAGTCAAAACAAGAGAGCTCCAGCAGGGAAATCCCATGCTCAAATCTCCGTTTTGGCATGTAGGAATGCATGGCCATCTCACTCTGTTGGAGGGAGGCCACACTCCCTCACTCTTTGGTCCCTAGCAAGGCAAGGGTTATTGGAAATTTGTAGTCTAAGGCTTGACTCTTAGCCAGGACCAAACAGCAAGTAGTCCAGGGCACCAGCTTCAGGCAGGGCAGACCAACAAAGAGTCTGGGGGTTCAGGCCCTCAGGCAGGGCAGGGCACCAAACAGTCTGATGTCCTAGTTCTGGCAGATGGCAGACAAATGCAAGCCTTGTAGTCTAAGGTGGGGGGGGGGAGATGCCACCCCAGGGGTGGGGATGGCAGCAGGGGGTAGAGAAACCTGGGCCCACCCTGCTCTACTGGGTCCCAGCGCAGGACCCTAACAGTGGTGTATGTTCCATCACTGGGGCAGTGGGAATCCGAATGAAGCATACTGACCAGGGTTCAGGCAACAGCATACCTGGACTAAAGTCTGGTGTCTCTGGGCTACTTCCTACACTCCCCTCGCTGTGTACCTGTATTTCAGGGTCATCCTCCGTCTCCCCAGGGTACACTGCCAGTAGCAGTCCCAGTAGTTTCTCGGTGCCCTGGTCAGCTGGCAGCTCTGGTGAGTCCTCAGAGCTGCAGAGATCCTCTTCAGGCTCCTGCTCCAGCAGCAGTTGGGAAGGCTCAGTCTCCCTCTGCAGCTCCAGCCCAACTGAGATGCAGGGCCCACCTTTTATAGTTCCTGTCCTGCCCATCTGCTTCCAGCGGGGCATGGGTGTCTTGGCTGCGCCCACCAAGAAGTGGGTGGGGGTACCTCCTTGTCAGTCTCTGACGGAGGCCATGCCCCTTTGCTACACAGCAGGACTTGAATCACGGTTTCCCACTGCCCAGCTGTTTAACTTCTGTGTAGATGTTTGGGCTCAGGCTGGAGCCCAGGCTCTAGGATCTAGTAAGGTGGTAAGGCCCCAGAGTTTGGGCTGCAGTTTGAGCCCAAATGTCTATTCTACAATTAAACCACCCCGCAGCCCAAGTCCAGTGAGCCTGAATCAGCTGGCACAAGCATCTAATTGCAGTGTAGATATACCCTGTGTGTGTTGTTTGCAAACAAAAAAATTGTGAAAGGTTCTGGTTTTGTCCCAATGGGAATGGATTTTTTATTTTTAAAAATCTTGAAAATTTTTATAGGATGGGGAAACCCGTTTCTTGCCCAGTTCTAAACAGCACATCAAACCATTCTATATCTGAAAAGTACCTCCAGACCCACATCCTCTGACACAGGGGTAAGCACAGAGACTTTCTCCGTTCCTGCTAGCTATACTCTGGCTCAGAGCACAAACATAAAATTAAATCATGACTTTTGATAAAATAAATCAAGACAATTTTTGCTAATTGCCTTCAAGACTATAAAGGGCAGGGTCAGCCCCTCAGAGGACCAGAATCCACACTTTGGGATCCATGACAGCCAACCCACTTTGAAATTGTAAAAAAGTAATGCAAAAATTGGCCACCATATTTTTGTAGCCATTTTAATAGTAGAAAGTTTTGCACTAAATTTTACCAAAACATTTAGAAGTTTTGCACAATTGGTTCTATTTTGTAGCTGTTCCATTACCTTTAATGTTTATACACGTGCAGGGAAGCATCCTGATGGAGCTACCAAAACAATGGGAGATGCATTTGGCTGGCATGCCAACCCATGCATAACATTCCCAAGATGGGGTGACCTGCTGCTTTAGAGGGTGCAGTCTTATCTTCTCACACCAGGCTCAGCATGGACTTATCATTCACAGCTACCAATATCTCATCTAGACACACAGCCTTTGTGTGAGTCAAAATGGCAGAGACCTCAAAGAGATGATGATCAAGTTTGGAGGAGTAATGGACTAAGAGAGGATGAAGTGATAAGGGAAGGCAGACTGATGCTGGAGGGAAGAGAAAACAACATATCAGTATGCACACACTTATTTTTTTAGGTGCTCAGTGTGACATTCTGTACCTTGGGGGAGCGTATTGTAACCCCCATATTCTTCATTTTCATATAATCATGATCTCACATATAAAGCATACTTTGTAAGGATTCAGGGGAAAGGTTATGATCTGCTGAAAGTCATTTCTCTATCCATATATATGCATTTTTAATGCATATAAAGATATGAGAATTGTGTGGTATGGTCGTCACTAAAATATGCTGTAGCTTGGGGAAATCAGCCAAATATTAGCTCCCCAGGGGCAACAGCAAGGCAAGTAACCAATGCCCAGGCAGGGTGTGAAACAGCCCATCAACGCCATTGTCCACCAAAGGAGTACAATGCAATGACTCACCTGCATGAGGCCCCACCAGGGGAATAGCTCAACCTTGCTGGGAGAGACTTAGCAATGCTCCACAGACATGCCTGGACTTGTGTTCTACAAGCAGGTGGACTCAGAGTATAAAACAGACAGAGTGGACACATACTAGGCACTTCTCCTGCCCCCGCCTATGCTGCAAGCAACCTAAACCCTGAGAAGAAGACAAGACTCCAACACAAGAGACTGGCCCAGGTTTAAGGAATAAACTTGTGTATTAAGGACAGCAATATCCAGTGAGGTGAGAAAAACTGCTTAATCTAGTTGCTGCCCAGTCTAAGAGTTGAGAGTTTAGACTGCGTGCTTATATTTTCTTTTGGTAACCACTGACTTGTTATGCTTTGACTTATCACTTAAAATCTGTTTATTCTACCTGAAGCAGTGCGTTTAGTTTGAAGCGTCAGACTCCCTTTGGGAGAACAAGCCTAGTACGTATCAATTTCTTTGTTAAATTGATGAACTTGTATAAGCTTGCAGTGTCCAGTGGGCATAACTGAACACTGCAAGACGGAGGTTCTTAGGGTTGTGTCTGGGACTGGAGATATTGGCTAGTGTCATTTGCTTGCAAGTAGCTGGAGCAACTTACATGCCAGAGGCTGTGCATGAACAGCCCAGGAGTGGCGGTTCTCACAGCAGAGCAGGGTAAGGCTGGCTCCCAGAATCAAGGATTGGAGTCGCCTAGCACATCACTGGTCTAGATAACACCAGAGGGGAACGTCACACTCTGATACAACAGCGACAGGTACCATGTAAGAAGCTAAATCACAGAATGGCACTGAGCTTTCTTCTGGAGTCAGGAATGGATGCCATCAGTGAGATGTCAATGGATGAACTGGCTTATTCCACTTGATCCTTCTTCCCTCAATCTTGTTTAGGCAGGGTGTCATCCAGGCTTAGAGGCAGGAAAATTATGGCTGCTTCCAAAGGCGTTGTCTCTTAGTGAGGCAGAAGAAGAATACAGGAAATAAAGAATTCCAAAGAACATCTTGGCCTATTTCCAAAGTCCAAAAATAGTTATTCAATCAGCATCTCATTAGAAATAACAAACGGAAGATTTTCAGTGCCTATGGATGCAGGTACTGTACCTCCCAATCTCTGAGAACTCAAGTTCTTTTGCAATGGTTCCCATAACAATTACAGGCTTAATCAGAGATCTTGGAAATCTCAAACACTTTTCCAGACTAAACTGTTAATTACACATAATTGCAGCTTAGTATTGTACTTATGTTTCTAATAACATAACATCTTTATAGGTTAGAGTGACCTTTCATGTCACTTTCTACCTATTCTGTCTCAGTAAGATTTTTCTCTAAACCTTTAAGTAGCGGGGTTTTTAAACACAAGCTCCCTCTTTTTGGGGACCATTAACCTCCCTCAGACAAGGGCAGGATTTTGTTAATGGAAAAGGTATGTTGAATTCTTCAATAGGGTAAGATCCTCACTCCTGCTCTGGCCCATTTATGCTGTGTAAAAGGGCTGCAGTTGTACAAAGGGGCTCTAAAAGTCCCAGTTCTGGTTGGATGAGGATTCTCCTGGCACAGGTATCATGGAAAGAGATCATAAGACTGCCCTCTAAAGATCATTCCACAATCCCTGGCAAGAGGGCATGCTGGGGGCCAAGAGACGAGTGTTGGGGGTTGGGACACAGCACTGCCAAGATTCTAGGCAGCACTGCAGCCCATAGAATAACCCTTGGAGGCTGCCTAAGTTAGATAGACCCTCATAACTCTGTTACACTAGGGGCCTCTCCAATCACCTATGTAGAGGAGGAATGAGAGGATGCAAAGGAGAAATCATATTCCCCCTCCCACCTGGGCTGCGAGTTCTGTGCCTGTGTCTTACTCAGAGTTTAGCTGTTTTTGTGCATCCAAGATCTATTTTGTGCTAGCAGTAAAGCTGCATAGCATCAACACAGATACTGCTAGAACAGAATCATCTTTAAAGATATGATGTTAGTCATTATGCAGCAAGATATACTGCTCTCAAGGGATTTGGTCTGTAATGCAACCCTTCTGAAAATGGAAGTCTTTGCCTCGATGGGCAAGGATTAATGAAAGTAGTGGTGCTTAGTATTCCACTCAGCTGCCTTTTTCAGTGGCCACTAACTCATGTCAGGCACATGCTGGAATTATCAGTTCAAATTGTCAAGATCTTTCTTTCTTCAAATGAAGATGCCTGGAAGCACAGCTAAATAAAATCAATCAAATCCATCTATAATAGCTTTCAAACTACAGGGTCTCAAATTGCAGGCCATTAAGGTAGCCTGTCAAATTCATCCCAGGTATAACTCCACCAGCTCAATATGTAAAAAAATATTCCTCATCTACATTACTAGCACCATAGATGAGTAAAACTGAAGTCATTTAAAAAGTCTAAATTACTTTTAATTATTTATGCCCTTGTTTCTCCTTTTTATCTTTTTACTTCTCAACTTGGACAATGAAAACACAGCAGACAAATTTAATTTAATGTATGTTTCTAATCAGCTTTTAGTCATTTTCACTTCCTGGCTCACATGTACTAACACATTTCTCATTGGTTTAGAAAAATCACACGAGTTCCAAGGATTGAGTTTTGTATAGGTTGTATCATTATGCAGAAGAACAAAAATAGGCAATAAGAGATATCAATACATTTTGACTTCACAGTCACAGATAGTGGCAAAATCAACTTCTCCATCTTTAGATACCTAGTGAAGGTCCTACTCACAAAGAAATAATTCTGTCTCTATATAATAATGTCAATTTACTGCAGAACAGAAAGAAACTGTATGGCTAATGCTTGATCTTAAGGCTCCATCTTACGAAGAGAGGGAAGAACATCTTTGCCAGCAGGCTGGCTAACCTAGTGAGGAGGGCTTTAAACTAGGTTCACCGGGGGAAGGAGACCAAAGCCCTGAGGTAAGTGGGAAAGCGGGATACCGGGAGGAAGCACAGGCAGGAATGTCTGTGAGGGGAGGGCTCCTGCCTCATACTGGGAATGAGGGGCGATCAACAGGTTATCTCAAGTGCTTATATACAAATGCACAAAGCCTTGGAAACAAGCAGGGAGAACTGGAGGTCCTGGTGATGTCAAGGAATTATGACGTGATTGGAATAACAGAGACTTGGTGGGATAACTCACATGACTGGAGTACAGTCATGGATGGTTATAAACTGTTCAGGAAGGACAGGCAGGGCAGAAAAGGTGGGGGAGTAGCACTGTATGTAAGGGAGCAGTATGACTGCTCAGAGCTCCGGTACGAAACTGTGGAAAAACCTGAGTGTCTCTGGATTAAGTTTAGAAGTGTGTGCAACAAGAGTGATGTCATGGTGGGAGTCTGCTATAGACCACCGGACCAGGGGGATGAGGTGGATGAGGCTTTCTTCCGGCAACTCACGGAAGCTAAAAGGGGGAGCGCTTTTCTTGACCTGCTGCTCACAAACCGGGTAGAATTAGTGGGGGAAGCAAAAGTGGATGGGAATCTGGGAGGCAGTGACCATGAGTTGGTTGAGTTCAGGATCCTGACGCAGGGAAGAAAGGTAAGCAGCAGGATACGGACCCTGGACTTCAGGAAAGCAGACTTTGACTCCCTCAGGGAACAGATGGCCAGGATCCCCTGGGGGACTAACATGAAAGGGAAGGGAGTCCAGGAGAGCTGGCTGTATTTCAAGGAATCCCTGTTGAGGTTACAGGGACAAACCATCCCGATGAGTCGAAAGAATAGTAAATATGGCAGGCGACCAGCTTGGCTTAATGGTGAAATCCTAGCGGATCTTAAACATAAAAAAGAAGCTTACAAGAAGTGGAAGGTTGGACATATGACCAGGGAAGAGTATAAAAATATTGCTCGGGCATGTAGGAAAGATATCAGGAGGGCCAAATCGCACCTGGAGCTGCAGCTAGCAAGAGATGTCAAGAGTAACAAGAAGGGTTTCTTCAGGTATGTTGGCAACAAGAAGAAAGCCAAGGAAAGTGTGGGCCCCTTACTGAATGAGGGAGGCAAGCTAGTGACAGAGGATGTGGAAAAAGCTAATGTACTCAATGCTTTTTTTGCCTCTGTTTTCACTAACAAGATCAGCTCCCAGACTGCTGTGCTGGGCAACACAAAATGGGGAAGAGATGGCCAGCCCTCTGTAGAGATAGAGGTGGTTAGGGACTATTTAGAAAAGCTGGACGTGCACAAGTCCATGGGGCCGGACGAATTGCATCCGAGAGTGCTGAAGGAATTGGCGGCTGTGATTGCAGAGCCCTTGGCCATTATCTTTGAAAACTCGTGGCGAACGGGGGAAGTCCCGGATGACTGGAAAAAGGCTAATGTAGTGCCCATCTTTAAAAAAGGGAAGAAGGAGGATCCTGGGAACTACAGGCCGGTCAGCCTCACCTCAGTCCCTGGAAAAATCATGGAGCAGGTCCTCAAAGAATCAATCCTGAAGCACTTAGAGGAGAGGAAAGTGATCAGGAACAGTCAGCATGGATTCACCAAGGGAAGGTCATGCCTGACTAATCTAATCGCCTTTTATGATGAGATTACTGGTTCTGTGGATGAAGGGAAAGCAGTGGATGTATTGTTTCTTGACTTTAGCAAAGCTTTTGACACGGTCTCCCACAGCATTCTTGTCAGCAAGTTAAGGAAGTATGGGCTGGATGAATGCACTATAAGGTGGGTAGAAAGCTGGCTAGATTGTCGGGCTCAACGGGTAGTGATCAATGGCTCCATGTCTAGTTGGCAGCCGGTGTCAAGTGGAGTGCCCCAGGGGTCGGTCCTGGGGCCCGTTTTGTTCAATATCTTCATAAATGATCTGGAGGATGGTGTGGATTGCACTCTCAGCAAATTTGCGGATGATACTAAACTGGGAGGAGTGGTAGATACGCTGGAGGGGAGGGATAGGATACAGAAGGACCTAGACAAATTGGAGGATTGGGCCAAAAGAAATCTAATGAGGTTCAATAAGGATAAGTGCAGGGTCCTGCACTTAGGATGGAAGAATCCAATGCACCGCTACAGACTAGGGACCGAATGGCTCGGCAGCAGTTCTGCGGAAAAGGACCTGGGGTGACAGTGGACGAGAAGCTGGATATGAGTCAGCAGTGTGCCCTTGTTGCCAAGAAGGCCAATGGCATTTTGGGATGTATAAGTAGGGGCATAGCGAGCAGATCGAGGGACGTGATCGTTCCCCTCTATTCGACACTGGTGGGGCCTCATCTGGAGTACTGTGTCCAGTTTTGGGCCCCACACTACAGGAAGGATGTGGATAAATTGGAAAGAGTACAACGAAGGGCAACAAAAATGATTAGGGGTCTAGAGCACATGACTTATGAGGAGAGGCTGAGGGAGCTGGGATTGTTTAGTCTGCAGAAGAGAAGAATGAGGGGGGATTTGATAGCTGCTTTCAACTACCTGAAAGGGGGTTTCAAAGAGGATGGCTCTAGACTGTTCTCAATGGTAGCAGATGACAGAACGAGGAGTAATGGTCTCAAGTTGCAATGGGGGAGGTTTAGATTGGATATTAGGAAAAACTTTTTCACTAAGAGGGTGGTGAAACACTGGAATGCGTTACCTAGGGAGGTGGTAGAATCTCCTTCCTTAGAGGTTTTTAAGGTCAGGCTTGACAAAGCCCTGGCTGGGATGATTTAACTGGGACTTGGTCCTGCTTTGAGCAGGGGGTTGGACTAGATGACCTTCTGGGGTCCCTTCCAACCCTGATATTCTATGATTCTATGATTCTATGATGCATAAAGAAGACAGACCAAATTCTGCCATCTGTGCAAATTCATTTGGACTTGGTATAATAATATGTTAGTTGGGTAATGATGGGGAATTTATGGAAGCAGGGATCAAATCATTGTTTTATCATAGTAGAGTTGTTAACCAGAGGACTGGGGCCAGGAATCCGAGTTCTCATCCTGACTGAGACACACTCTTCCGTTATCATGGGCAAGTCATTCAGTCTCCCTGCCTCAGTCTTTCCATGTGTGAAATGGAGATGATATTCACCTAACTGCAAAATGCTTGAGATCTACAGATACACAGTACTACACTTGTGCTAGGTATTATTTACTATTATCTCAGATGGATGTTGTGAAGAGAAATTAATTGTCTATACAAATTAAAATGTTGCCAGTATAAGTGCCTAAGCATAGTTACTGTTAGTGCAAGATAACTGTTAGGGGAAGGATTCCAGTAGTTAGGTGATCAGAATCTGTACTTACGGCAATAGTAAACCTTTGAAAAAAACCAAAGGAAGCCGCCATCAGGAAGAGTAATGATGCAGCATCCTGTTGACTCCATACTGGACACAAAGGGAGATTCAAATCAAAGATCATGAAAGGATGGAGAAGCTGGCACTGAGTCTCTCTCTCCTGGACAATTCTCAGAGCTGGACAGAGGGATCTGTATTTTTTTTTTTAAACCACGTCAACAGTTCATTTTAATATGCCAGGAGAGAATAAAGAATAAGCTTATTACGTGTTCTGGGAGACTAGAATAGGGCCGCTACGTGCATGCTGTGATGTTGTTAGTACTTTCACAAATTATTGGTTAATATTCCCACTCAAACTTTGCAAGACAGTTAGGTTTGAAAGCACTTAACAGCAAAACCCAAGCAAATATTTTTAAACCTCCCTTCAGATTAGCTGAATTAGGCAGAGGTCCAGGGGAAAAATTATCATGGGCTCATGTAAATAAAGCCTCTATCATAATGAGTATGCACACATAACCTTAACTTGGTTGTTTCCTGAGTTCTGAGACCTTCTCATTGCAGCCTTCATGTTCTTTTAATGTATGGAACTAATTCTCTAGCACCCAAAGTGTGTTGTCACTTTTCAAAGATTAGAGATTTACAAGACTACTAACTGAATTCTTTCATTTCCTTTTTTGGGAGTGAAGAGGTGCAAAGCAGGGAGGCATTCAAATGTGGGATCCTCTTTATTACTTGCTTGTGGTTTAAATTTCTATCACTTGTCCACCCCCATCTTCACATTGGTAGGCTGCTATTGCAGAATTTTATTCTGAGGACCAAATGCTGTAGTCACTCAGTGTATATAGGTTCCCAGTGAATGATGCAGACTTAAACAGATATGCACATGCAGCTGTAGTGAAGTAAACTGAAAGCAGGATTTTGACTATTGTCCTTTATGTAGATAGTAGAGACACAACTAACACAAAGTTCCTGATTTTGTGCCCACTGAGCCCATGAGAGTTTTGGCATTAACTTCAGTGGGAGCAAGACCAGACCTCAAGTTAGTCCTCAAGGAATCTGTAAAACACTGCTAGATTCCAGTTAATAAAAATCTCAGCTTTTGCCTTGTGACAGTGGCAGAAGTAGTGGAAAAAAAAAATTAGGATAAGAATTCTGGTGGATTTTCTAAAGCATACAAGTACTTAAGAGCACAAGCCCAACTGGGAATTAATAGGATGTGTGTTCCCAAGTCACTTATGCCCAAATCCACAAAGGTGTACTTACGCACCAACATCTGAGGTTTAGTTACCTAAGTCCCAGTTTTCACTCCACTGGGACTCACAAAACTTCAACTCACCTGGCACCTAAATTTTCAAGGTAGAAGTTCCCGTAAGTTCCTTCCTCTGAGCACATGTACAGCTGCCTCTCTCACTAGGTGTCTGGATGCCTATCTTCTGCTTAAGCCCTTGAGTGATCCACAAATTGGGAACAAACACCAAAGTCATTTGCTCACAGGCTGCCTTCCGGATTGAGTCCCATTATAAATCTGTCTGGAGGAGGAGGATATGGTTCTGCCACCCATCTTATAACTTTTAGCCCAGTGGTGGGAGCACTCAGCTGGACTGTGGGAAAACCTCAGGCAGAGGGGGAGAAAAGATCTGAACAAGGGTCTCCTTCCTCTCAGGTGAGTGCGCCAACCATTGAGCTATGAAATATTCTAAAGTGGGGCTCCCTCAATCTCTCCTGTTGAAGTTGTTCCACCGTGGATAAATAATTAAAGAGCCCTAAGCACTGGACTACAGAGTCACTTGTTCTCTGGCCCAATTATTCTAAATATTCATCCACAATAGAACAGCTTCAAACAGGAGAGACTGAGGGAGCCCTATGTCAAAATAGCTCATAGCTCAGTGGTTAGCACACTCTCCTGAAAGGAAGTATTTGAACAAGGGGCACTCTTTCCCTTGGGGAGGGGGGAGAATTGAACCCCAATCTCCCACATCCCCAGTGAGTGCTACAGCCATTAGGCTAAAAGTTATGCTGGGGGGTGCACCACCACCATTTCTTTCAATCCTTATTCATTCTGTTTTGAGTGTTGTGAGGGCAGCGCAGACTTGGGTGCTTTTCTGTGTGTGATATTTGCCACACATGACACTAACCTGATTTTGGTCTTTTGCTGCCTGCACATGCGGCTGTTGCTATCAAGTTTGGAGAGGGTAGGGGGAGGTGGGATATATAAATAGGGCACTTGTGTTGGAGAGAAATTTTAAGTGAAAAATCTCTCTTGCCTGTATATTTTTTTTTTAGACCTTGGAAGGACAGCAGCCTTTAATTTATAATTTAGGCTAAAGTACAGTATTACCCAGGCTAGAGAATATTTCCTTTTTTCCCCCCAGGGATGGTAGGAAGGGCAATTCTAGCTTGCAAACAATCCTATATATGACAGTAAAACAGGGGCTGATTTCTCTTGTCATATGGATGAGAATCAGATGCAACTCAACTAAAAATCAATCAATGCACCCACCGTTCAGTTTGAGACCAAAATGAGGCTGTAAAGGTTCAGACTCACCCCTGCGGCCCCTCCTGCTAGTAGTCATTGGGAATTAGCCCATCCAGCCCCAGAGCACCTTCTGCAGGCTGGTGATCCACCTTACCAGCAGCCCCCATGTCCCTCCCAGGACCCCGTGCCCCTTTCTCTGGGGGTGCTGTCACCCTGGCAGTACCCTCACACTCTTGTGCTCTGGGTCTCCCCACCCAGGGGAACCCCCACCCCACCTCATCTCAATCTGGGCTACTGTCAGTCCCCACTTAGCCCCTTGTATCAAGGGCAGACTGCAGTGTATATGCCACTCATCATAGGCAAGGGAGTTTTGGACCTGCTGCCTCCGCTTACCCATGGGCTGCCCCTCTGCAACCCTGCACCTATCGGCCTGTAGTCAGGCCTGCAGCTGAGGGTTTCTAGGCTGGAACTCCCAGCTATTCTAGCCCTTCCCCAGCCCTGCTCCAATCTGGCTGTCCTGCTTAGCACCTTACAGCCAGGCCCTTCTCCCTCTACAGGCAGTACGAGATTGCCTAGGCTCCTGGCTCACAGCCTCTTACAGGGGCCAACTGGGCCTGATTGAGCTGGCCACAGCTGCGGCTGCTCCCTTAGTCCGGCTGGGCTTTTCCCCACAGCCCCAGCCCTCTCCCTGGGCTGGCCTCAGCCCTGTTAGGGCCAGAGCAGGTAACCACCCTGCTACAGGAAGAAGAGGTCACTCTGCTTTGGCTGCCCTGCTGGCTGGAGCTCTCTCCCTTTCTGGGCTGCTGCTGCTTGGAGCTCCCTCCCTGGGCTGTTGCTGCTGGCTGGAGCTCTTTGCCTCCCTGGAGGACTGCTGCTGGCTAGGACCCCTTTGGGAGCCGCTGCTGCTGTGGGGAGGGGGGCCTTGCTGGCCTGCTCCCCCATCCCCACCCTTCTGAAAGGAGGAGAAGCGAGGGCCCACCACCGTTGTCACCCCTTTTGCTTGGGTCCTCACCTGGCTGGCTGCTGCCCGCTTGCTGCTGCTCCTAAGCTGGCTGCCTCGTCGAGGAGGAGGAGGAAGAAGGCCGCTGCGAGGAATTATGGAGGGGGTTGGTTATTGGATTGAGTGACTTTAACAGCTGTGCTCCTGGGGTGGTGATAGCCTTTTGCTGCTGTGGGGGGCCAGGGGAGAGGTGTGGAGCCCTCCCCCAGTCCTGCTGCTCCCCACCACATCCTCTTTCACCACCACCCCTTTTTGCCACCGCCCCCTCCACTAACCCAGCTGACCATCAACACCTGCGGCTTGCCCCTCCATGGGGCTGCTTGCTTCTTCGCCCACCACCATCCGGGACTGTTTCCAGCAGCGAGCAAGGACTGGAGTGAGCTCCACAAGCGCTTGTGAGTGTACTCCCCCCCGCCCTCTTTTTTTGGACTTGGTCCCCCTCCCTCAGTTGCATTTGGGTGGGAGGCCTCCCCATTACCCCCCAGCCCAGTTTTTTCCTCCCATAGCTCCCTGAAGATTTTTCCCTGGTTGTTTGCCTGTCCCACCCTGGCCCCATCCTAAGTTCCTGGGTTTGTTAGTGTGTCTGCCCTGCCCCAACTCTTGCAAGTTGTTACTTTGCCTGCCCTGCCCTTCCCCAGGAGTTAGGTTCCCCTCCCCATTGTGCTCTACTTGCCTGCCCTCAGTTGTTTGCTGTTCCCCCTGACTCCCGCTGACCCTTACCCTGCCCAACCCACAGTTTGGTGTGCACATGTCCCCTTTCGGAGCGCTTGTGCTCCCCCCTTTAAGTTGTTTATCCTGACCATTGCACCTCCCCTGATGCTATCGTAGTCCTTCCCCGTCCGAGTGCAGCCGGAGGAGCTGGCGCCCTGCCCTGCGCCCGTGATTGTCCCCCTCTCCTTTGTTGTCCCCGTGTCCTTCTGTTGTTAGCACCCTCCTCCTCTGCCTGCAGCCTAGCGGGGAGGAGTGGTTGCTTCTTCCCTTCCCCTGGTGCCCCCCTACAGTTACCCCCCCGTCCACGCTGGTACCCTCCTTCCTGCATATAGTCTAGCAGGGAGGAGTGGTTGGCCCTGTCCCACCTTCCCTATTCCCAATACCCTATTTGCTGGACCCTCTTTCCCTGCCTGTCGTCTAGTGGGGAGGAGCAGTTGTCCATTGTCCCACCCCTGATTTAGGGCCTCCTCCTGCCTCTTTCCACTTCGGAGGGTTGGGTGCTCATCCGGGGGAAGCGCGGCGCCCGTAAATCGCGGGCTCGATCCCTCCCCTCCAATGAAAAGGGAGAGGAGGCCCCCTGAAAAATGCTGCGGGGGGCTGACGATGTTACATCTTCTGCCGCGCCCCCGGATGGAGCCCAGCAAGAGACGCCGGCTATGGCAGCCATGACAGCAGACGGAGGTGTCACCGCCCCCCTTGTTAAGTCTCCTCCCAAGGAGGCCTCTGTAGGAGTTCCCGTGGCCCCTTTGCCATCTGTGCCCCCTGCTGCTGTCGATAGCGGGACTATTACTGCCCTGGTTCCTGGCGGGGAGGACTCTGGGGCCGCGGGGACTGAATTTACTTCCATATTTGAGGAGATCAAGGCCCTGGGTCTGACCCCGGTCACTCAGGGGGAGGACGACCCCCCCCTCAGCCGGCGGGCCTCGATCTGGGCGGCGGCTCAATTCCACCACCCGCTCCTCCTTCTCCCTGCCCTTCACTCCCAACTGTAGCCCCCGCTCTGGTCCTGGGGGCGCCCCTGGCTCTCCCTATTTGGCCGATGCCAAGCGGTCGGGTCCCGAGCCTGTGGGCGTGCCCTCTGCCACCCGGATGGAGGGGTTGGCTTCCCCTCCGGAGGGGGGCCCCACTGAAGTTTCCGTAGTGCCTGACGCCGTGGCTGCAGGTGACGTGTTTCTCACAGCTCCCACGACCGGCGTCAGCGAAGGCCCCTCTCTAGCCTCGGTCCATCTGTCCCCCAATCCTGGCCGAGAGGAGCTGCAACCCAATAGCCTGGTTGTCGGGGACCGTGAATCTGTCAGTGTCCCCGTCCCCGTTCCTGTTCCTGTCCCTGCTCCTGGTCCCTTTCCTGCCCTGGTCCCAATGTTGGCCCTCGCCCCTGATCCTGCCTTTTCTTCTGTCCACGTCCCTGGTCCCGCCCCCGCCCCGATCCTATTTCTATCCCCGATGAGTCGCTCACCCCTTTCCCCGCCACCGCCCATGTTATTGCCACCCCCGAGGTTGTCTCATTTCCTTTGTCTACGGGCTATCCTCAGGGGGCAGTTTTCATGTCCCCTCTTCCCAGCATCATGGGGACTGCACTATTCCCTCCGCCGCCCCCTCCTGTGCCGGGGATGGGGACGGGCTACCCAGCGCAACTGCACCCGGGTTCCGCTCCATGCTTGCCCGTCTCCGCAGGCCGCGAAGATGTTTTAGGGATCTACCGGAGGACGGCAATGGGTTGGCTGCCGCGTCCCCCTCTGCGCTGAGGGAAGAGCTGCGCCGTTTCCTGCTGGACACTCGTGGCTCACAGGGCAAGGTGCAGCTCGCTCTCCCGTGCTGGGGGGACTTCCATCGTGTCCTCCAGGCCATGAAGGGCCTTTTGGGGGAAGGGAGAGGGACCAGGAGGCAGGGCCTCGCAGCCTACCGGTGGGCCTGTAAGTTCCGCGACTCCCTGATGACCGCCGGAGTCAAACATGGGTTGTTGCGGTGCCCGCTGGAGGCCGTTGATTGCCCTGAACGTGAGGATTCGCCCCGGCCCTCCCTATGAAGGAGACCATCTTTGCTACGTTGAACACCAGGGCCTGTAGTGTGGGTCTCCGCAGGAGCCAGGTGCTCCCCTTCCTTCGGGAGGAGGGCTACTCTGTGATCTTCCTGCAGGAGACCCACACGGCTCCAGCCGTCAAGGCTAGTTGGCGGCTGGAGTGGGGGGACGAGGTTTACTTTAGCCACCTCGGCGTCCGTTCAGCTGGCCACCCTGTTCTCCCCCAAGCTACGGCCTGAGATGCTGGGGGTAGCCGAAGTCATGCCGAGTTGCCTGTTGCGCGTCCAGGCTGCGTGGAGGGGCTGAGATTCAATCTGGTCAACGTTTACACCCCAAACTCGGGCCCGGAACGAGTGCGTTTCTATCAACAGGCGTCGGCCTTCCTCGGTACTCTGGATACTCACGAGTGCCTGGTCCTGGGTGGGGACTTCAACACCACGCTCGAGGACCAGGACTGCTCAGGAGTCAAGACATCCCAGGCAGCTGCGGGCGTCCTCAGTTCGGAGAGGCTGGGGCCGGCCTATTGGCATTTTAATAACAGCTTGCTGGAGAAAATGGGCTTCGTGGAGTCCTTCCGGGAGTTCTGGCAGGGGCAGCGGCGTGCCTTTCCCTCGGCGAGGCGGTGGTGGGATGTGGGGAAGGTGCGCGCACGGCTCTTCTGCCAAGACTACACCCGGGGCGCCACCCGGCGGAGGGATGCGGTGATAGGGCAATTGCAGCAGGAGGTTTTAGAGCTAGAGAGGCGTCTCGCCTCCAACCCTGAGGATCCACCCCTCCGTGCAGCGTACTGGGAGAAGCGGGAGGAGCTCCGGGCCCTGAAGGACCATCGAGCCCGGGGCACTTTTGTTCGATCCCGCATCCGTCTCCTTCGGGAGATGGATCGTGGCTCCCGCTTCTTCTACACCCTGGAGAAAAGGAGGGGGGCCAAAAAGCATGTCTCCTGCCTCCTGGCGGAGGACGGGACCCCCCTCACGGATCCGGAGGAGATGCGTGGAAGGGCCAGGGCCTTCTACGCTACTCTTTTCTCCCCGGATCTGACCGATGCCGATGCCCGCAGGGTGCTCTGGACTGATCTCCCGACGGTCAGCGCGGGGAACCAAGACCGGCTGGAGCTACCTCTCTCTCTGGCCAACCTCTCGGAAGCCCTCCATCGCATGCCCACTAATAAATCTCCAGGCATGGACGGGATGACCGTGGAGTTCTACCGCGTATTCTGGGACGTCCTCGGCCCGGATCTTGTCATTGTCTGGGCCAAGTCCTTGCAAAGTGGGGTCTTCCCTCTCTCGTGCAGGCGAGCTGTGCTCGCCTTATTGCCGAAGAAGGGGGACCTCCGTGACTTACGGAATTGGCGTCCCGTCTCGCTCCTCAGCACGGACTACAAGGTCGCAGCGAAGGCCATCTCGCTCCGGCTGGGGACCGTGCTGGCGGACGTGATCCACCCAGATTAGATCTCCTGGGCACCCTGCGGGCGTTCGGCTTTGGGCCTCAGTGTGTGGGCTTTCTCCAGGTGCTGTAAGCTGACACGGAGTGTCTGGTCAGGCTCAACTGGTCCCTGACCAAGGTGGTCAGCTTTTGGCGGGGAGTACGTCAAGGGTGCCCCCTCTCGGGCCAGCTGTATGCTCTGGCAATCGAGCCCTTCCTCCTTCTCCTCTGCTGGAGGTTGATGGGGTTGGCGCTTCGGGAGCCATAGCTGCGGCTGGTCCTGTCAACGTATGCCGATGATATGCTCCTCGTGGTCCAGGACACGGACAACCTGGTGCGGGTGGAGGCCTGCCAGGCTGTTTACTCGGTGGCCTCCTCCGCCCAGGTCAACTGGGTCAAGAGCTCTGGCCTGGTGATCGGGGATGGGTGGCAGGCGAGCTCCCTCCCAACCGCGCTTCAAGCCATCCGGTGGAGCGAGGGTCCACTGCTCTATCTTGGCCTTTATCTATCCGCCACATGTTCTTCGCCGCTGGAGAACTGGCAGGATTTGGAGGCCAGGGTAGGTGAGCGGCTGCGGAGATGGACAGGACTGTTCCGGTGTCTCTCCCTGCGAGGGAGGGCGCTGGTGTTGAACCAATTGGTCCTGTTCATGCTCTGGCACCGACTCAACACCCTGAGCCCGGCCCTGAGGATCCTGGCCTGGCTCTGGAGTTCTTCTGACCGGGGCTGCACTGGGTCTCTGCAGGGGCTCTGAGTCTTCCCCTGGAGGAGGGAGGACAGGGCCTGTTTGCTTGCGCAGCCAGGTCCATGTCTTCCGCTTCCAGGACCTGCAGAGGCTCCTTTATGGTGCAGGTAGTCCGGCGTGGAGCACGTTGGCGCACACCTTCCTCCGCTGCCTCCGAGGGCTCCGATATGACCGGCAGCTCTTTTTTCTCTATCAGAGAGGCCTTCTGCGAGACCTCTCCGAGCTGCTGTTCTTCTACCAGGACCTCCTCCGGACCTGGAAGCTTTTTTCAACGACCAGGTCGTTTGTGGCTACCGAGGGAGCAGACCTCCTCGCAGAGCCCCTGCTACACAACCTCGATATCCGTGTGCAGGTAGCGGAATCTCCCTCGGTGTGTCGGAGGTTGGTCCTGGCAGAAACCACCAGAGTTGGAGACCTCCTGGTCTACGACAGGGGGGATTGGGTGGAGCCCCACGCGCTTGGACGACGCATGGGGCTTTCCACCCTTCCAACCCCTAGGCGCGTACTCCAGGAGGTGAAGACCGCCTTGTCACCTGATTCTCTCACTTCCTTGCGGCAAGCCCTGCAAGAGAGCTGCGTACCCTACAGCCGGTCCGGTTTCGAACCGCGCCTAGAAACCATCTGTACACGCTCGTGCTCCATACATTGCATTTCCTTACCCTCCGTGTCCCGCCCCGACACCAAATGGCGGGACTATCTTCCACCTAGACAGGGTGAGGAGCCCCAGTGGGCCAGCCTTTATTCCACCTTGGTCCCACGGCCCGCCAGGGACATTAGTTGGCAGCTCCTTCATGGAGCCGTGAGCACGGGCGTGCACCTGGCGTGGTTCACCCTACACCTGAGGCCTGCCCCTTTTGTGGCGTGAGGGAGAACCTGGCACATGCCTATCTTGAATGCGCCAGGTTGCAGCCCCTATTCCGGCTCCTCCAGAACCTCTTATTGAGGTTCTGGCTGCACTTCTCCCCACACTTGTTCCTCTTTGCACACCCTATCCGTGGCCCCACGAAGTCGCGAGACCTCTTCGTCAACCTCCTCCTGGCTCTGGCCAAAGTTTCCATCTATAATACAGGGAGGAGGATGTTGGACGAGGGGGTGCTCTGCGACTGCGGGGCCTATTTCCGTTCCTTCCTAGCCTCACGTATCTGGGCAGAGTTCCACTGGGCAGCGTCCGCTGGCTCCCTCGACAGCTTTGAGGAGCAGTGGGCACTGTCTGGGGTTCTCTGCTCGGTGTCCCCATCCAGTCTCCTCATTTTGAACCTTTGACCTTCACTCCAATCCCTGTTTTTCATTAGTTGTCCCCCGTAATCAGTTGGTCCCTGGGTCCAGTGGTCCCTTCCGCTAGGTTGGGGGAAGGGCCTTTAGTAGTGGGTGGGCGCACTTCCCGGTTTTCCAATATGACCCCACTACAGAGGCCCATAATATTTTTCATCTGAAGAGTCTAGAAAAGACCAGTGAAAACCAACGAAGCACATGACCTCTTGAAGGACATTTATAGCAGAGGTTAGGCATAGGTTTGCATGATACTTTAATGTGGTTACTCTACAAATGGTGCCCTTCATCTCTAAACAAAGTGCTCTTTTTCACCAGCTTGGCACCAGTTTCTAAAGTTAGATTTTTACAGCCCTGAAAACATTCTTGTTTGCCATGTCATGGCTTTCTCTGCACAAACTGGTGTGTGACTGTGTGGGGGGAATTAAGACTATTTTTAATGTTCTGTTCCACTTAAATATTGCCAGATCCAACCAAAATCTACACTCCTGTGAAAGAAAAACAATCACGTATGCTTTAGGGTACAAGCCATAGACCACACTCCTTACCTGCAGAGAACAGACATCACCTATTTGATATGTTTTAAGCCTTAAACTCAGCCACTTTCTAAATTAAAGAAGAGCACAAGTCTCCAATAGCTCCAAAGATTTTCAAGTAGCTATGTGGTGCCAGCTGAAAATAAAATCTTGAATCATGTCTGACTAAAGCCTCTTCAATCCATTTTGTAAGTTGTGCAGTAGCTGGAGTTTTGTCTTTTTGTAGCGATTCTGTTCTTGGTCATACTAGGGTAACTCTCGAGTAATTCCAATGACTTTAGTGAAGTTACTCTGTCGTTACACAGGAGTAACTGAGATTATAACTGCTTCTAGAGACTAAAGAGCTTATTTGTAATAAAACTCTTCGGCCCTGTTCTGATCTATGGTAATCATTTCATTACATTCACTTGAGATTTGTACTAACTACATAAAAGAGAGCCCATCCTAGGATAGGAGTACCCTTGGCAAAGTCTTGAAAGTACAAATGCGTAAACTGTATATGCTTAATTATTTGTATTGTGGTATCACCTAGGAGCCCTAGTCATAAACCAGGACCCCCTTGTGCTAGGCGGAGAACAAAGACAGTCCCAGTCTCACACCATAAGCCGGAGTATTCTAAATCCTTGCTTTTACCTATTACCCATATTTGGCGGGAAAGTAGGAAATGTTTGAAAGCTGATTGGAGGTATGGAATATTACAAGTATGGTGGAGATGGATTAGTGGGGAGAACACATGTGGAGAGGTCAAAGATACAGAATAAATCCAGTTTATTCCAGGGTTCTGTAATTTATTAAGAGATAAAGAAATTCATTGCAGGCAGCCATGGCCACTTGGGAAGGGCCAAGCATTGTTCACGAAAAGCAGAACCAGTCTCTAACATTTTGAATGGGCCAGAGCCAATATATTCAGATCTGGATATTGAATCCCTGAAGTTTATAGGGTGTTCAGATCCAGGGTAATAGATCAACCCATAAGAGAGACAGGGTCAGATGTAATATAGGGTACTAAGTTTGGATTTTGAATTCCTAGCACTTTCAAAGTTTGGGGCTATTAATCTCTGAGGTTCTGATTTGGATCCATTCTGCTTTAAATCATCCCCTTGAAAGGGAAACTTCTACACATATGGGAGGACAGAGCCCTTCTGCAGCCCTTCCCTATGTTTCTGTACATATTGCATGGCAGAAGTTAAGATTCAAAAGGCCCCCCCAGTTTACCAACCTGAGTAACATAAGCTGGGCTAGCTCTCTTCGCTGAGGGGCGAATGTAGTTTCCACCATTCTTTCCAGTTGTTTCCCTGAACCTATCAGCACAACTAAATTAAATAAAAATATATTAACATCAATCTTATCAGGATTGAGTCTCAGCCAACTAACTCATCCAAGTCTCTCTCTCTCTCTCACCTAGAGGCTAAAAAAGCTGGTTAATTGCATCATCTGCATCTAAAGAAATAAAGTTGAATATTGTCCATATACTAAAAGGTGCCACATTCTGCAACACCTCACTGTCTCATCTGCTCATGTCATATGCACATTGAACAGGAAGGGGATGAATTCCAGAGATCATGGCTCTCATTTTGGCAGTTTGGTCTACTGGACTAAGGATAGATCTATCTAAACGGATATATAAAATGTAATTATAGAAATCAAAGATGAGGATGGTTAAGTCTATATTATATCATTACTTTTCAAGAAGGTACTGGAGTTTTGTAAAAATAATTAGCTATTTTAGTATTAAGTAGTTGAACTCAATTCCAAAGGATCATAATAAATAAAATAGCAACTTGCATTTCTATAGCTTCTTCTATCTACAGATCCCAATGTGCTTTGTCAACATTAATGAATTGAGCCTCATTACATCCCTGAGAGGCAGCGAATTATTGTTATGGGAAGGTTGTTCATGCAAATGACATTAATTTATTGATGATACAGCCACAACCATAGCAGAAATGATCATATAGTTTTACAGCTGCCATAAATATACTCTGTCAAAATTAGTACAACATGAAGATACTCTGTGAGTAGTCCTTAATCAGGTATATAAGTGCTTTTCAGAATATGGTCTGCAGTGTGATTTCTGTCCCCATAAATCAAATCATGCAGCTTTGAGTATTATCTGGGGCAATTATTTCAAATTCATTTACTAAAAAAGTCACATTATCTGAGTCACAAATTTGAATACTAATCTATGATATGTTGCCTCAAAGTATATTTTTCTACAAAATCACAAGTCCTTAATACTAAAATATCAAGCCCCAGATACTCTCAAGAGAATAGATTTACTACAGTGAAGGAAAAAACCCTTCTGTCACTGTAGCTCTTGTAGTGTTGACATACTCCAAATTTAATTCTCACACTCCCCTGTGAGGAAGGGAAGTATTATTATCCTCATTTTATGTATATGGAAACTAGAGCAGAGAGATATTAAATGAACATTGTCAACTTGTAATCTACTTCTTTTAAAAAAAAAAATTAAAAGTGCTTCCAAGTTCTGTACCTACTCCTAAATCTTGCCAACTTTTTGTGGTTTTACAGTCACAGTCTCTGATTTTAAAAGTGGGTGTTTTACTGGATCAAAGACCCGCACAAACTGAAGGCCATAATCCTACAAAGACATTTGCATGCGAGTAGCTCCACTGGTTTCAGTGGAACTACTACAAGCTAAGCAAGTGCATAAAACTTTGCAGGATTGGGACCTGGCTGTACAGGTAAAAGAAAGAAATGGTCCATATTACCACATGCTGTCAAATGTAGAATATAAGCAAAATTAAAAAATATGTATTTTCCAGTATTTCCATTACAGTAAGTTTAAGTGTTGTATGTGACAGGGATATGTTAAATATTTTTACAAAGAACTGTGACTCCTTTAAAGTTGACAGTGTCGCTAATGACTTGCCCACAGATATACCAGTAGCCTGTAGACACAGGATAGAACCCATATTGCTTATTTTCAGTCTCATGCCTTAACCACAAGACCTTCCTAATATGTGGAAGATCAGAATAGGTTTATGAGCAAATGACAGTTACAAGCCTTTTGTTGCTTAGCACAAACATCAGTGTTAAATGCTCACATAAGAAGTCACACATGCAAATAATAAAGAGTATTATCATTGTTTAAGGGGACTGTTGCCCCCTTACTAACATTCAGTGAGGGTGTTTTGGTTGGCTAGCTCCCAGTACTAAAAGGGGAAGAGTCTATGGGAAATCAGGACCCTGAGACTGACAGTCCCCAGGAACAATGTGGAGAGGCCAATGCTACAGGTCAGCCTGAATGACAGGGTGGCCAGGCTAATCAGAGAGTCAGGAGGCCAGGATGGTCCTGTCCTCCGTGTGAGCTGGATTTGCCTGGGTCAGACAGACAGAGTGGGGCCAATCTAAGGAGAAAGCAGGGGCCCAAGCTGAGCCGTGCCAGATCCAGAGGGACCAGACCTTGTCCTGGGAGCAGAGCTGCAGCCCTAAAGCCAGAGGCACAGCCCAGAGGGAGCAGACGTGCCCTGGGAGGAGAGCTGCAGCAACCAGAGCCAGAGAGGCCAGAAAAGCAGCCCAGGAAGCAGGTCAGTGCTGAGAGCAGAGTCACAGAAGCAGCCTGCAGAGCAGACCTGTCCTGGAAGCAGAGCTGTGGCAACCAGAGGCAGAGGGGCCAAAGAAGCAGCCCAGGGAGCTGGAGGCAGAGCAGCAGCAGCAGTGCAGAGACAGAGTGGTGGAGCTGGGCCTAGAGCGGTCCGGAGCTGGGTGCGGTGAGCAGCTGGGTAGATCGAGGGGGACCCTGGGCAGCAGGCCCAGCACAGGGAGACCCTTCAGCCAAGAGGCTCTGCAGGCCAGGCTTGGATTGTAACCCCGACAGGACGGGGGCGACACTGGTCAGAAGGGTCCTACCACTTAGAGCCTGAGAGCGTGTGGCCACCACCAGAGCAAGTGTCCAACCCGCAGCATCCCTACAACACAGCCAGGGCCTGAGAAGAAGGCCTGGGACTTACAAGGAACAGACTGTGAACTGCCCAGTGTTCCAGAAACACTATTTGTGATGTTCACTGCCACAGAGCTGGTTGATGTGTTTCCTTTAACCTTTCCTGTGTTTCCTTATTCTTTTTACAATTAATTGTTGATTAAATAACTTGCATTTGCTTTAACTTGTATGTAATGGTCAGTGGGTCAGAGAAGTGCCCAGTGCAGGGAGAGTACCCCAGAGTGGGGACACCCTATCCCCTGTCCTAGGTGACCACAGCAGGTGGGGGTCGAGCCCCGCAGGAATCCTGGGCCCAGCCTTGTTGGGGTTACGAGGACTCTGCCAGACAGGAGTGTGGAAGGGGAGCCCTCAAGGGCAGGGAGGCCACTGGGTAAAGGAAGTGGGAGCGAGGACTCAGATCCTTTCGCTAGCCCACTTCACTGGGGTAGTGCAGAAGCCAGGAAAGTTCCCCACGATAGCGGGACTATTCCCCCGCTTACAGTTGTATAACACAGGATATTGAGAGCTTTATAGGCCGATGTAATACACACAAATTCTTTACAATATGCTGGGATGATATATTTGCATTGTTAAAACATTAGATGCATCAGAACTATTTGTGCAGTGATGTAACTGAAGCTAGGAATGCTGGGGGCAATAAACCATATAAGCTTTGCATTGCAGGTATCAATGTGAACAGCCTTCCAAGTTTATTACTGTGCTATTTTCGCATATTGTTTTAATACGTGGCTTTTCCATGACAGCAGGGCTGAAACCAAAAGCTGAAATCAGAACAACGCCTAGCTTTGAAGAATTTCACACTCCATTTTGAACTTTGCAATTTGCGTCATTTCTGATTATCACCTACGTTTACTGATGGTTAGTATTTATCTTGGGAGTTTCCCTTTCCTTAATTTTTGGTTGAAAAACTATTTACCTACTATCTACTTGCTGTAAAAACTCCGATCATCAATGGGCAAATTCATGGGATAATTGTGGGCAGTTTCGTTGTTGAGGCTCTTCTAGAATAGACACTGCCTCATGGCATAAAACTGGACCTCTTTGCCTGGACAATCAATGACTGTAAATGGATTGTACCAGGGATGGCCAACCTGTGGCTCCGGAGCCACATGTAGCTCTTCAGAAGTTAATATGTGGCTCCTGGTATAGGCACCAGCTCTGGGGCTGGAGCTACAGGTGCTAACTTTCCAATGTGCCAGGGGGTGCTCACTGCTCAACCCCTGGCTCTGCCACAGGCCCTGCCCCCACTCCACCCCTTCCTACCCCCTCCCCTGAGCCTGCCATGCCCTCGCTCCTCCTCCCTCCCCCCCACAGCCTCTTGCACCCCGAAACAGCTGATCAGGAGGTGCAGGGAGGGAGGAGGAGGTGCTGATCGATGGGGCTGCCAGGCAGGAGGTGCTGGGGGTGGAAGCGTATGGGGGGCTGCTGACATATTACTGTGGCTCTTTGGCAATGTACATTGGTAAATTCTGGCTCTTTTCTCAGGTTCAGGTTGGCCACCCCTGGATTATATTATGCTAGTGGAATGACGCAGCAGAAAAAAACTCAAGGAACAACAAGCAAAAACTTAAATGAATAGTTTTACTGAAAATTGCCAAAAAAGTGTCCAAGTTTGGGATTCAGCTCAACCCCATGTGTGGAACCTAACCGGTCCTATGCATTCTTCCCATCCTATTGCACAAGTAGTCTCTCTGATAGCCCTTTCCTATGTACCTGTGCAAAGGGAGAAGAGAGCTGAAATAGATTTAATTCCTTGTTGATAGCACAAAGTCCCACCAAGGCAGCGATCAGCCAACATACTTTCACTCGATCACCAATGGGCTTTTGTTGACCTTTTGGACTATATGATACTTTTGAAAAGGTCACACTCTAAAAGGAAAAGAGACAATGTAGGGAAAGACATTTTCATTATTTTCATTCAGATTAATTAACTTTATTGTTATATACTTCTAGAGAGCTATACAGTCTCCTTAATTATAAGCAATAGTCAAGAACATATGCTTCACAGCAGTGATAAGCTGCCAAAATCTTAACAACCGGTTCCCTATAAAAAGTTCTGATTTAAGGGATGTGCCACAGTATGTATTTTTTGTACCAAGAGGGTTACCATATGTCCATATTTTCCCGGGAGGAATTTTTTTTAAAAAAATTTTAAAATTTAAAAATTCCTCCCAGATGGCGATTTAAGAACCAAAAAGCCTGACATGTCCAGGAAAATATGGGTGTGTGTTAACCCTACCTAAAAGATGGGGCTGAACTAAAAATTAGCTCCGTTTCACATGTGTGGGTCCCTGCCATTCCCTGGGGGTGTGCTAGCGTGACCAGATGTCCTGATTTTATAGGGACAGTCCCAATTTTGGGGTCTTTTTCTTATATAGGCTCCTATTACCCCCTACCCCCATCCTGATTTTTCACATTTGCTGTCTGGTCTCCCTAGGGTGTGCACATGTGTGGGTCCCAGCTGCTCTCTGCCCCCTTCATTGAAGCAGGTGTGTAGGGTTACTGCCCTGGGAACTGTAGGGCACCAGTAGACATGGGGCTAGCTGCAGACAGGGGTGTGGTGCAGGGCTAGCTGGAGGCAAGGGGGTGTGGGGCTGGCTGGAGACAGGACAGGGGCTGACTGGAGGTAGGGGCTGGCTGCAGGCAGGGCAGGGGGGTTCGGGGCTGGCTGGAGACGGGGTGTGGGGCTGGCTGGCTTCGGGCAGGGCTGCAGGGGGGTGCGGCAGGGATTGGCTGGAGACAAGGCAGGGGGTGCGGCAGGGGCTGGTGCGGGCAGGGCAGGGGGTGCGGGGCTGGCTGAAGACAGGGCAGAGGGTGCGTGGGGCAGGGGTTGGCTAGATACAGGGCAGCCTATCAGGTGCAAAATAGCTATTTAGGACTGCAACTCAGGTTATCCATGCTGGGGGAAAAATGCCTGCAAAAGGGCAAGCCTGTACAAGGAACATTAAGTCAGAACCACACAATTGCTAGGGGTGGTGTGATAGAGATGATGCTTTGGAAACATGGACTATTTAAAGATTATATTAAGATATGACAGTGGCTATGGATATATAGAGTATTCAAAAGGTTATTGTACCCTCTTTATACATGTTATAGATCTCTTAATGAGCTTGTTAGTGATTGTGTTTCTGACTTAATGGGTGAGCTAAAGGGTGCATCTTGCAGGAATTAAAGTAGGGTAATTAATCTATATCCCCAATGCTAAAATAATGCAGGAATCAAATCTTTTGAAGTTGTGCCTCCTTGGGAAATAGCACATACTAGTTTGACCTTGTCAAGGCTGATTCCCCACTCTAACTCTTCAAGTGCAGAAGGTGGGGGCCCACAAGGCACCTGGGGTTAGCACAGAGGAATCCACAAGCCATAAAGAAATAAAAGGGATAAACCTAATCACATCTTCCTAGATATTTCCTGATCTACTTACATATCTGGGGTTTTAAATGAGTAGTTTCTAGGTATTCCTAGATACTGATGATTTTTCATACCTGGCCCAAGCTTCTCACAGCATAACTGCTCCCTGTCTGCCTCTCCCTGGAGAACAACAACAGAGAGACAAAAGTTTTCTCTATTTTAAAAAGTTCTAGCCTTCCCATTGCCTCTTTTGGCCAGGTATCTACTCACCTCCTTTCACCTATGCATAGCAGTGAGACTTTTTAACCCTTTGCAGGTAGATCAATTAGAGAACAGCTACTAAGAGGGATTTTATAGCTACTGGCTATCCATAAAAGGGAGATTACCCCACCATTCATTTATCACAGACCTGGTTCAGGAAGCCTAAGGTTACAGAGGATTTGAACTGATATAAAGTGATAATCCAGACCTGGAAGAATGAGTCAGTCACACTGAATTCAAGAAATGCCATGGGTCTATGAAGAGAGACAGGTCATGTGAGAGAAATTAAAGTACGCTGGTCCTATTAGAGTCTCCCTGTGGAAGTTGAGTGAGTGCCTGGTAAGTTAGACATGTGTATAAGCTGTTTCTTGTTTTTATTATGTTTTCTTTGAAATGGTTTTGTTCTGAGTAAATAGTACTTTGCTTTATAAAAGCTGGTCACTGGTTATCTTCTCATTGCCCCTGAGAGAAGAGGACTTGTAACAGCATGGCACCCACCTCTCGTGAGTGCCCCCTTGTGGAGTGTGTGTATGTGTTCCTGCAATCTCTCACTTCGTGGCAATCTCTGTTGATGATTTTTCAGGCAGGTTTTCAGTGACCTAACTTACCCTTTATTTTTCATCCATTGAGACACCAGCTCATTCCATGTTTCTCTGCCATGTTTCTTAAGTCTTCCTCATTTGCTCACTGCCTCCTGCCAGCCTCATGCCTCAATAGCCAGTCCTGCCTATTCATTAACACTCTATCAATTTCACTGGCAATTGCCCTGACTTTTACTTCAACAGCGTGGGCCCTGGGTCCTCTCATCATACCTCCCTCCCCAAAGTCAAACCACCTATCCCACAGAAATGGCTCACAGGGCCTGGTACAAGAGGCAGTGTGTGTGTGTGTGTGTGTGTGTGGGGATGCAGTGTTATGTGCCGCCCCAGATTTGTACTGAGCATGCTCAGTAACACTGCTGAAGCTGGCTGCCCTCATTCTGCCCCCCTCCACACTATTAGTAGGCACATGTCATCTTTGCCTGGTACCCAGGAGCTCAGCATAGCTTCAGCAGCTGTGAAACTGCCTGCCTATGCCTGCTCACTGCAGAAGCTGCAGCCACTGCTGTTGGAAGCCCCTCTTTCTGGGGAGGGCAGTGTCCTTAAAGGAGGGACTAGTGGGCTCTCCTGCATGTGGCAGTGTGCTGTGACTTTCACACTATGGGTCTATAGGGAGCTACTTCCCCATTCTCCTGTCTTCCGAAGCTGTTACTGTAAGGAGCACTTCCTTCCAGGTAAGGAGGAGCCTATGGAATATATACTTCTATTGACTTGTTATAGGGTGACTTGTGTAAGCTAGGGTTATTGTTGCCCCAAGAGTTTTCTATGTGTAGAGCTGGCTCCTTTAAGAGGGGCACTATGCCTTATGTGCTAACACACATTCATTCATTTTGCATTTGTTTTAATAACTTCATGATGTTCATAGATTTACTTCTATGTGGTGTCAAACATATCTTCTAACTCACATGGACCTTTTTTGTTGTTACAAATGTACAGCTGAGATGGAACATATTAGGGTTTTATTCTTTTTAAAGATCTTCCTAAGAAAATAAAATGTAACCACACAGACAAAGAACAAAACACTACAAAGTATGTCATAAATGACCCATATTCATTATCTTCCTGAGTTGGAGTAGATATTAATAGTATACATGGCCAGCCCCAAATGCTTAACCTTAACTCGCCTGCTCGTCCCTTTAATTTTCAAAGCAGTGTGTCATGCTGGCCTCATATTACCCTACAACACACTCTGGAGCTTTGAGGGGCGTGAGTACACTGTTCATATGTGGGTAATTTTCTTCTCTAGAAATGGATTGTTAGCGAACTCAGGGAGCTCACTCTAAGTGTTGATGGTATATGACTGCAATATTTCATCTTGTAACAAATCTCCTAAATGTATTTCTACAGGGGCAATGTATCAAGTGGGGAAAGTCCTCCTGTAAAGGATTCGTTAAAAGTTGAGATGATCTTCTAGAGTGTACCTGGGTACACTTCAGTCATCTCTTGGGATCAGACCTAAAGAGTGGGAGCAACACCTACCAAAAGAACTAATAGGAAATCACAATATGAATCTTTTATAGCATCAGAGCTATCTCTATACTTGTAGGCTGTGTGGCCACCCCTCCCTGTCAACCTCTGAGGGAGGCTACACCTCCTCGCAGTCACCTACCTGTAAAGATGAGCTCAAAAGGAAGGAATTTTAGCTGTACCTAGGGCTCCGGTCCTCCGGCCAGGCAAAACCCTAAGGCAGTCTATGAGCCCCAGGCCTTTGGTAAGGATGATGCAGCAAACAGTTAGTAGGCTCTGGCCTGCAATTAGGGAAGAGTAGTTAAGTAGTCTATGAGCCCTGGTAAGAGTGAGCACCAACACAGGCTCTGGGCTCAGGTAAGGGTGAGCACCAGCAGAGTCTAGGGGCTCAGGTACACTAACACAGGCCTCCTGATATGAGGAGGCTGCCATCCCAAGGGTGGGGTGGCAGGGGAAGGGGGACTTGGGCCCACCCGACTCCACCACGTCCCAGCCCAGGGACCCAACATTGGTGAAGTGTTATGCCACTGGGTCAGCAGGGATCCATCCGCAACACACTGACCTAGAAACAGGCCAGCACTTAACCAGATGGTTGTCTAGTTCCCCATGGCTACTTCCTACATCTCTGGGGTTTGGTACCTCTGTAACATGGGGGTCCTCTGTCTTCTTGAGGAGCTCTGGCCAGTCCTCAGGTGGCAGCCCCACCAGCTCCTCGGCGTCTCTGGCGACCTGGGAAATTTTGGCCAGTCCTCAGCATGGCAGGGTTCCTCTGCAGGTTCCAGCAGCCAGTGGAATGCATCTGTCTCTCTTGGCAGCTCCAGCCCAACTGAGCTACAGGGCCTGTCTTTTGTACTTCCACTTCCTGTGAGGTGGGAATGGTTTTCCTGGTTCTGCACACAAGGGGGCATGTTGTGATTCCTCCCTGGCAACCTTTGACAGAGGCCACATCTCCTTGCTACAATACCCTAAACTGCTAAACAGCCTATACTCATCTGGTGTGACTCCTGCTAATGGGCCAGTCCTGCTACCCTCATAAAAGCAGCCCCACTGAAGGCAGTGGGCCAAATTATTTTCTTGTAAGTGGTGTGATTCCATTTACTTTCTGAGTTACTCCAAATTTATATGGGTGTCAATGAGATTCTGATTTGATAGAGTTTCACACACTGCTAAGCACAAATGCAAGAAACTATTCAAGGTGCAAGGCACTGGAAAATCAGGCCCAGTGGAACTACTCTTGTGAGTAAGTATTGCAGGCATCCTTGTTGGGTAGCAGAGTGTCCTAGGTAACAGCGCACTGAACTGGAAGTCAGGAGACCTGGGTGGTATTCCCAGCTCTGCTGCTGGCTGATCTTGGACAAGTCATTTTTCCTCGCTAAGCCTCAACTTTCCCTTCTATGAAATGGGGATAATTATATTGACCTCCTTTGTAAAGCACTTTGAGATCTATGGATGAAGAGTGCTAGATAGGAGCTAAGTATCATATAGGAACAGGTCCATGTGTTGAAGACTTCAAGTATTTTAACATTTGAAGGGAGGAAACTGTTCAGAAACTACTGAGTCTGGACAAACTTTTCATGTCTCATTGGGCTGTACTCCTTACACTAGGTGATAAACACAGAGGCGGATACCTAGTTCTAAGTGGCTTTAGGAGTCTTTATGTGCCTTGGCTTAGTATTCTTCACCCTGTCTTTTTACTTATCTACTTATCAAGTAATATCTTGATCTAAGGAAAAATAATACTACATACTTTCCTTGACCTACTTTTTAACTTAGTACTTCTCTGAACATAATTTGCTGTTCTTAACATGGGAGCTACAAACCTTCTTTCCCTCCCCAGCCTAACATGAAAAATTCAGCTATTTAGATGAACTCCAAGTTAACGTGCTAGCTGATTTTGAGATGTTAGTTCTTTTTCTTTTCTCTCTGTCTCATTGGTGTTGAAAGAATAAAGGGTCATTATTAATTTATTTCCTGTTGCCTTAACTTCTTGGGAAAGGAGCATCAAGGTAAAATCAGCCATATTATCATGCTGTCTGGAGTGGCTCACGACTGTGAGTGTCTACCTCAGGGCAGACTGTCAAAAACAGGGCAGATACCCCAAGCTGGTGGTATGTTCTATAATTAGATTTCATGAAGCCAGTAAAAAAATGTGAACTCCTGGATCACTATCATGATGAGTCACAGATAGTCCCCTTAGGCTCTCCAGTCTATCTTGACAACCAAACAAACCAGACTTAGTGATAAATGGTCACTTACACCAAAAATCACACAGTATTCAGGTTGCTTCCAATTCCAAGAGACCACTTACCCCGATCAATTGGTATCCCAGATTTTACACCAAAGACAACACCTGTAGCCAATCTTGTAATAAACTATCTAAAGATTTATTAACTAAGAAAAAGGAATAAGAGAGTTATAAAGCAAGCAAACATGTACACACAAATTAATTATCAGCTACATACTAAGAGTGGTAGTGTTGTAGTGTTCTGTCAATTCAAAGTTTTGTTCAGGGTGGACCCAGGGGATCTCTGACTTCAGTTTGGTGTCAGTAACCCTGTCAGAGTTCAAACAATGAAGAGATGGAAAATTTTCCTGTGACTTTGTTTTATTTCCTTCATTCAGCTTCCAAGTCCACAGGAGGAGCTTCCTTGCATGTAGCATTTCCAAGGTTCAATAGGACCATTAACCAGTGCTCCTTGATGGGAGGGAAGAGACATGATTCCAGTGCCTTGGTTCACAAGTTCTGAGCAAACTTTTTCAAAGTTATAAAGCAGAACTTGTGTATTTTCTTATAGCATGGAATACTAACATTACAAGTGAGATTAATGCATGCAGTAACTTACAAGCATTTCATAGAGTTTAAACACTAAATACATTCTTATAAAACTAATATCTATTTTGAGCAAAACTAACATACAGGTGATCTGATCTGGTCTCCAGCTATGAATTTGTTAGTTCTTAACTAATGCCTGCAGCCTGGGCAAAAACTGGCATCTGATTTGCCAGCATCACACATATAATTTGTACTGTATATGTGTGTGTATATATATATATGTATATGTATATGTATATGTATATATGTATATGTATATGTGTGTGTATATATATACATACATATACACAATTACTAATCATGTGACTGATATATCTATATATCATTGCTTTATTAGATGGTGCTTCCTTATGTATCCTCTATTGGTAATAGATAATTACTATAATTGTAGTATTTGGAGTCCAAGAGGCTGTGAGGGTCTCCAGGTTTCACCTGATCCAGCTGCCCCATTGGGTGTCAGTGAGTATTTTTGGACTGTTTAAACAGGTACTTCTTTTGATTGTGTGGTACTAATGTGTATTTCTCTCTCCAGTATTTTTTCCATTTTATTTTTTTCACTTATTTAATTCCTCTTTCTGCCTCCCACCCCCCATCCCCACCCTGTTACCCTTCCATTCTGGGAATTTCCTTCCCACTCCTGTAGAATATGTACTGGGAAGTGACATCCTGCCTCTGGATTATATAACTCTTTCTGCTTAGATATGCAAGAACTGTATGCTGCTCAGGAATATCTGCAATTTCTCATTTATTCACAAAATGACTTTATATTTTATCTGGTGTATTTTAACAATGATGACTTCAATAATTCAATATGTCTCCTGGAATAGAAAGTGTTATAATAACCCTATTAAAAGAAAAAATATACTCAGTGCTTAAAAAAGAGAATATTGATATTGCTATCTCTAGGTGATACATCTGACAGAACTTGAAGCTTGTAAAATGAATCCAGATGGGGTATGCCTCTCAATTTCTAGTTGCTTTAACTGCTTTAAGTGAGCGATGTTGCTATGCTAACATGTAAAAAGTAGAATTTTAATATTCTGAGCCCAAGGTCAGAGAGAGAGGGCAAATTTACTGTTCTCAGGGCTGAAACTGGCAATTCTATAATCATCTTTTTCAATCTCATTGGGCCAAACCAGAAACATCCCAATTTTTTTCATAATTTGTTTGAGTGTAAAATGATATGTGCTGTCATTCTATTATAATATCTGGAGATTTTAATGATTGTAACTCAGTCCTTGATAAATCTTTTCCATCGCCATATAAAAACATTAATACTTGTCAGGTACTTCATACATAGATGAGTGATTTAGACTTAGACAATGTTTGGAGATTGGGTAATGCTATAGCCAGAGACTACAGGGGTTTTTTCCAGTTTTTTTTCAGCTCATTCAACATATTCAGGATTAGACTATTTCTTAGGCCTGGTCTACACTATGGGGTTAGGTCGAATTTAGCCTCCTTAGGTCGATTTAAAAATGACTGTGTCCACACAACCAACTCCGTTCTATCAACCAAAAGGGCTCTTAAAATCAACTTCTGTACTCCTCCCCGACGAGGGGAGTAGCTCTAAAATCAACCTTGCTGGGTCGAATTTGGAGTAGTGGGGATGCAAATTGATAGTATTGGTCTCCGGGAGCTATTCCAGAGTGCTCCATTGTGACTGCTCTGGACAGCACTTTCAACTCCAATGCACTAGCCAGGTACACAGGAAAAGCCCCAGAAACTTTTGAATTTCATTTCCTGTTTGGTCAGCGTGGCGAACTCAGCAGCACAGGTGACCGTGCAGTCCCAGAATCACAAACTAGCTCCAGCATGGACTGAAAGGGAGACACTGGATCTGATTGCTATATGGGGAGAAGAATATGTGCAGGCCGAACTCCAATCCAAAAGAAGAAATGCAAATATATTTGCCAAAATCTCACAGGACATGTTGGACAGAGGCTACACCAGGGACACACAGCAGTGTCGTGTGAAAGTTAAGGAGCTGAGACAAGCCTACCAAAAGACAAAGGAGGCAAATGGTCGCTTTGGGTCAGAGTTCCATACATGATCAGTTTCATGGCATTCTAGGGGGGGACCCTATCACTACCCCACCACTATCCGTGGACACCTGCAAAGGGGAGTCTCACGCCGCACGGAGGACGATTTTGTGGTTGAGGATGAAGAGGAGGAGAATGCACAGCAGGCAAGCGGTGAATCCATTCTCCCCAGCAGCTAGGACCTTTTCATCACCCTGGAGCCAATACCCTCCCAAGGCGGAATCCCCAACCCTGAAGCTGGAGAAGGCACCTCTGGTGAGTGCATATTTGTAACTACAGTACAGGGTTTAAAAGCAATAATGTTCATGGTCACCTGGTTGAAATAGGGGAATTTTTGTAAGGGAACAGTAAAAGGACCGTGTTCATGCTGGGCTGTTTGCACTTGGCTAAAAGGGATCATCCCAGAGAATAGCCACACAGTGGGGAGGAGGGGTGAAGGGATCATCCTGGAGAATAGCCATGTGGTAGCGGGGAGGTAGGTGTGTGCTGCATATCTACCTGAATACTGCAGCCCCTCCTTTTAATTGTGAAACCCAACCCATTGCTTGCTCTGGGAAAGGGGGGTGCTGCAGTTTAAAAACATTCTCACATGTTATGAAGGCATAAGAAGACAACCCAATTTTACTTTTACCTTTCATCTACCCCAAGATGTTTCTACTCTCCCCCTAATATCTCCATCCCTGAGGTTATCGCAGATTAGAAGGCAAAAAAAAATGCAGTTGCGATGACATGTTTTCCGAGCTCATGCAGTCCTCCTGCACTGATAGGGTACAGCTTAATGCATGGAGGCTGTCAGGGTTTCTTCCCCACTCTGAACTCTAGGGTACAGATGTGGGGACCCACATGAAAGACCTCCTAAGCTTATTCTTATCAGCTTAGGTTAAAAACTTCCCCAAGGTACAAACTTTGCCTTGTCCTTGAACAGTATGCTGCCACCACCAGGCGTTTTAAACAAAGAACAGGGAAAGAGACCACTTGGACACGTCTTCCCCCAAAATATCCCCCCAAGCCTTACACACCCCCTTTCCTGGGGAAGGCTTGATAATAACATCCTAACCAATTTGTTACAAAATCATCAAAGACGCAAACCCCTGGATCTTGGAACAATGGAAAAATTAGTCAGGTTCTTAAAGAAGGATTTTATTAAAAAAAAAAGAAAGGTAAAAATCATCTCTGTAAAATCAGAGGAGGGTGGTTGGCTTACAGGGAACTAAAATCAACAAAGGGGGTGGGTTTACATCAAGGAGAAACACAAACAACTGTCACACCGAAGCCTGACCACTCGTGAAACTTGTTTTCAAAGCCTCTCTGATGCGCAGCGTGCCTTGCTGTGCTCTTCTAATCACCCTAGTGTCTGGCTGCCCAAAATTGGATGCCAGGCGATTTGCCTTAACCTCCCACCCCACCATAAATGTCTCCCCCTTACTCTCACAGGTATTATGGAGCACACAGCAAGCAGCAGTAATAATGGGAATATTGGTTGCACTGAGGTCTGACCTAGTTAGCAAACAGCACCAGCGAGCTTTTAAACATCCAAAGGCACATTCTACCACCATTCTGCACTTGCTCAACCTATAGTTGAACTGCTCCTTACTACTGTCCAGGCTGCTTGTGTAAGGCTTATTATCCATGGGACAAAGGGGTAGGCTGGGTCCCCAAGGATAACTATTGGCATGTCAACATCCCCAATGGTAATTTTCTGGTCTGGGAAGTAAGTCCCTTCTTGCAGCAGCTCGAACAGTCTGGAGTTCCTAAATATGTGAGCGTCATGCACCTTTCCCGGCCATCCCACGTTGATGTCAGTGAAACGTCCCTTGTGATCCACCAGTGCTTGCAGCACCATTGAGAAGTACCCCTTGCAGTTTATGTACTGGTTGGCAAGGTGATCCAGTGCCAAGATGGGGATACGTGTTCCATCTATTGCCCCACCACTTAGGGAACCCCATTGTAGCAAAGCCATCCAGTATGACCTGCACATTTCCCAGAGTCACTACCCTTGATAACAGAACATCAATGATTGCACTGGCTACTTGGATCGCAGCAGCCCCCACAGTAGACTTGGTCACTTCAAACTGATTCCTGACTGACCGGTAGCAGTCAGGCATTGCAAGCTTCCACAGGACTATTGCCACTTGCTTCTCAACTGTCAGGGCAGCTCTCATCTTGGTATTCGTGCACTTCAGGGTGGGGGAAAGCAACTCACAGAGTTCCAGGAAAGTGGCCTTACACATGTGAAAGTTTCGCAGCCACCGTGAATCATCCCATACCCGCAACACTATGCAGTCCCACCAGTCTGTGCTTGTTTGCTGGGCCCAGAATCAGTGTTCCACTGTGTCAACCAGCCTCACTGCCTCCATGATGTCCCAATTGTCAAAGCCCATGCTTTCAGGAACGTCTGTGTCCATGTCCTCATCAAAATCCATCTCGTGCTGGCATCTCTTAGCCTGGTTATGCATATACTCCAGGATAATGTGCGAGGTGTTTACAATGCTCACAACAGCGGTGACAGTGAGCTGAGTGGGCTCCATGCTTGCCATGGTATGGCATCTGCAGGAGAGTAGAGTTGCAGCAGAAACGGTGGATGACGATAGCAGTTGTACAGCACCTAAGAGGACCAGAACAGATCCCCAAGCTCATCACTGGGGAGCAGGAGAGCAGAGTTGCAGCAGAAGCGGTGGATGACGATGGTTAGCAGTCCTACTGCACCGTTTGCTGACAGCAGCACCCAGGACACAACGGCAGCGGTGACGGTGAGGTGAGCTGAGTGGGCTCCATGCTTGCCATGGTATGGCATTTGTACGGAAAAAAGGCGTGAAACGATTGTCTGCCGTTGCTTTCATGGATGGAGGGGCGACTGACAACATGTACCCAAAACCACCCGCAACAATGTTTTTGCCCCATCAGGCATTGGGAGCTTAACCCAGAATTCCAATGGGCGGCGGAGACTGCAGGAAATGTGGGATATCTACACACAGTGCACCGCTCCATAAGTCAATGCTAGCCATGGTAGTGAGGATGCACTCTACCGACTTAATGCGCTTAGTGTGGACATACGCAATCAACTGTACAAAATTGATTTCTAAAAATTGACTTCTATAAGATCAATTAATTGATAATAATAACTACTAATTTCGTAGTGTAGACATACCCTTAGCGTCACAAGACTTGATCAATTCTGTCACTGACTATGCTCCTATATCTATGTCTTTTAGGCCCCCAGGGGATGTACTCCCAACTAAAATGAGGAGAATAAACACCTCTCCTGTTTGATACATCGTTTGTTAACCCTATCCAGCAGGAGTTAGAACTTTTTAAAAAATAAATGCCCTCAGTGCTTCATCAATTGCCATACTATAGGACAAGGTGGGCAAACTTTTTGGCCCAAAGGCCACATCGGGGTTGCAAAACTGTATGGAGGGTCGGGTAGGGAAGGCTGTGCTTCCCTAAACAGCCTGGCCCCCACCCCCTATCCATCCCCTCCCCGCTCCTTGTCCCCTGACCACCCGCTCCTGGGACCCCACCCCCTATCCAACTCCCCTGCTCCCTGTCTCCTGACTGCCCCCTCCCAGGACCCCCACCCTAACTGCCCCCCCAGGACCCCACCCCCTATCCAACTCCCCCGCTCTCTGAAAGCCCCAAGCCCTATCCACACCCCTGCCACCTGACAGGCCCCCTGGGATTCCCACACCTATCCAACAGCCCCTGCTCCCTGTCCTCTGACTGCCGCCACGAGCCCCTGACCCATCCAACCCCCCTGCTCCTTGTCCCCTGACTGCCCCCGCCAGGACTCCCCCACTCCCCGCCCCCTTACCATGCCAGAACCTGCCACGCTGCCCAGCAGGAGCGGTGGGCCAGAGCGCTGGCAGTATGGCGAGCTGAGGCTGCAGAGGAGGGAGAATAGTGGGGGAGGGGCTGGGGATTAGCCTCCCCAGCCAGGAGCCCAAGGGCCAGACAGGATGGTCCCGCGGGCTGGACGTGGCCCGTGGGCCGTAGTTTGCCCACCTTTGCTCTAGGAAGCCTTTAAAACCTTCATCAGAGGCCATGTCATCTTGTGTCACCTTTAAAAAGAAGTGGAGAGACCACAGCATTTATACCCTTGCAAAGGAAATGAAGCCCTTGGATGCAGACTATGCTTCTGCCTCTTCTACAGAGAAACTCAGAACCCTCATCAATCCAAGACATGAAATCAAGAAACTTCTGTCCCAAAAGGCTGTCTGCTTTACTCTGTTCGAAGCAATACTACTGAGAATCTGGAGAGAGAGCAGGCAAGCTATTGGTTTATAGACTTAAGCACAAAGCTAACAGAAATAGGATTGCTGCTATTAATGATAGTCTCAATATATTATACACAATACAGTCAGATATTAATAGAAAATTTCAAGAGTTTTCTTCAAAACTGTATTTAACTGAAGAGGGAATCAGTACAGATGCCCTAGGTAACACAGATCTCTGATTCTCAGAAGGAAGTTTTAGATGCTTCTTTAGAAATCAGAAAAACTGACTCGGGCTATAAAAGAAATGAAGATCATAAAGACACTGGTGCAGACAGGTTTCCAACTGAATATTACAAAAAAGTTCTCTGAAACTTTGACACCTAGATTATTGAATATGTTCAATGAGCAAACTCTCCCATCTACTCTGAGAGACTGTAATTTCAGTTATTCCTATACCTGGGAAATACCTTGGACTACGTAGGAATTAAGGGTTAATTCCCTTGGTCAGTTGTGAAGCTAAGATTTTAGCTAAAGCTCTTGCTGTAAAATAGGATAAAGTTCTCTTACACACTATGCATATAAATCAGGCAGGCTTACTTTGAAACAGACATGGTTCAGATAATTTGCATTAACTGATTGATATTATTGCTACTTGAAGAGATTCTAAAGAAACCTTAGCTACCATTTGTTCAGATATCAAAAAGGTTTTTGACTGCAGAGCCTGGGACTATTTTTTACATGTGTTAGCAAAATGTGGATTTGGGAACCAATTTATTGTCTGGATTAGCTTTTATACTCTAACCTGGCTTCCAGGGTAGTTACCAATAATATTAATTCTGCCCCATTTCCATTGCAGAGAGGTACGAGGCAGGGTTGTCCCCATTCTCCTCTTCTGTTTGACTTAGCTCTAGAACCTTTAGCCATTGCCATTGGAGTAAATCAACATATTCATGGACTAAGGGTGGGGGATAACAGAGGTCAAATTATGCTCCATGCAGACAATGCTCTTGTATTTATTTGTATCTAAGCCCAAGATTACCATCCATAACCTTCTAACCACTATTAATAAGTCTGGACTCTTCTCAGGATATAAAATTAACTGAGGTACATCAGAAATCTTAGGCATTAACAAATATGCCTACGAAGGCCTTTTCTCAAATTGGGACTTTCAGTGGCAATTCTCTTATATGAAATATTTAGAAGTACTGATTCCCCAAAATTTTCAGGACATTCATAAGATAAATATAGAACTAATTATTGCCCAAGTGCCTAACATTTGGGGAGAGGAAGTTCGTTAATTCTCAGTTTGTGGGGTAAAATTAATATACTGAAAATGAATGTCCTTCCCAGAATTTTGTATGTCCTCAGGAGTCTCTCTATTTCTATTTCCTCAAACTTATTTTATGAAATTCAGTAATATTTTCAGAAAGGTTTCTTTGGGGCTCAGGTAAGGCTGACTCTGTAAAAATTACAGCTCTCTCTATCACTGGAAGGATTTCGTTTTCCCAACTTGGAAAATTATCATATCTCCTTTTTATTACGACAGACATCTTTTTGGCTATTAGATATGATCACATAGACCCAGACTGAATGAGAATTGGTATACCATCTCCCCTTTCAGGCATTGTAGGATCAAATTTATTATAGATTTGATAGCTCTAGAGCTCCCACAATAATGGCTGTGAGGCAAGCTTTGTCAAAGTTCTGTTTCCATCCATTCTTCTACTTAGAGGCAGTCCTATGGAGCAAGTCTATCCTTAAAATTGGTGGCAAATCCTTGATGTGAACGGAGAGAATGATCAGAGAAATGATCACTGTGTCGCAACTAATTGACAATGAGAAATTAAAACCATTTGTAGATCTCCAGCAACTATTTGGCTTACCCTGCTCTGGAGCATGGTAATAGCTCCAGTTAAAACATTACTTGCAGATCTGCTTGGACCGGATGCACTGGGCACTCCAGAACTTTTATTATTTTAGAGGCAACCTCCTGGATTTACTGGGCCAGTGGTATCCTTTTCTGATTTTCTGGATCTAAAATCTCTGCTAAAGATTGATAATTTGTGCGTTGCTTGGAATAGAAATTTGGATACACAACTATCTCTAACCCAATGGAATACAATTGTATCTAATGCTAAAAAAAGCAACTATAGACTTGAGACTACGGCTTATTCACCAGAAGACACTTTTTTGCATATACTGGTCTCCACATGGGCTAATGGTAATGGGCCTCTGTGATGGAGTATGCAAACCCCACACTGGGCAACAAAGAGTTAAGGAGTTGCTCTGAGCTCAGTAAGGCTCATCCTGCCACACCTGCAAAAGATGCACAGACTGGAGGAGGAGTTAAAAGGGAGCAGAACAGCTCATTTGTGGACAGACCAGGGAAAAGAAAGGACCTATGCCTTGCTACTCTTGAGAAAACGGATGAGGGAAGGCAGGATCTCTCCCTTAACAATTGCCTGAGGGCCTCTCCCTGAGGGAAGGGAGGACCTACTTCTGTTATATCCAGAGAGGGATGCATTTTCCCCCTCTGACCTATGCACTCAGTTTATTTATGCTGATTCCTTGTGTTTTTTTTATGGACTACCCCAGAAGAGGAGAGCCTGGGAAGTGACCTGGCCAGAGGGTCAAGACATGAGAGAAGGCATCCACTGTCCCAAGAGGGAGGGAGCTACCATGCCATGCTCAGCCATGGAGAGACACCAAGGAGTGAGCTGACCCCCTTCACAGCCTCCTGTTACAGACTGCGAACTTTGGACAATAACAGGTGGTAGGAAGTGGCCCAGGGCGGGCAGTGTTAAGGAGCTCCTGGGTATCAGACCCTTGTGTAGACCTCACAGGGCCCTGCACTGGAGCCTGGTGGAGTGGGAGGGCCCCCCTCTGCATATCAAAGGGCCTAAGCCCAGACCATGAGTGAAGACCATCACAGCCTCATAAATGCTGACCACTGTTGGAAATTTGACACCCTTGGTGCTACATTAGCTCATATGTTTTGGGAATGCCCCTTTGTCCAGAATATCTGGTATGAAGTGGGTCAAAAGACCAGTTTTGATATTGGATGCTAAGTTGGAGCCATCCCACTTCAATTTCCTTCTTAGATATATTTCTGGTACCTGGAAATTACCTGGTAACAAGGATGTGTGGTTCCAAAGTGTAGCTTTGATTGCTAAAAAATTCATCTTGCAAAAATGGAAAAGTCAATCCCCACCAAACATTGATGTCTGGATCAGGATATGGCTGACCCCACAGCTAAAGAACGACAGACATTCCGCAGAAAGGGAATGCCCAAAAAATTCAAAGCAATTTGGGCTGACTTTTTAAAGGTCTATAATTAACATAAACCCTGAGGATAGATGTGTCTCTGTCCCTCTCTTCCCTTTATCCTACTCTCTTTATTCACTTTGTGTATTATGATGAATCCAGGGGTCAAAGTAATATAAAGGACTTGCTGGTACTCTGGAGTCCTGAGGAAGAGATGGGGCCTCAACCAGAAGAGGTGGGGCCTCTACCGGAAGATGCAGGGCCTTTAAATCTCCGGGCCCTTTAAATTGCCGATGGAGCCCCGGGGGTCCAGCAGCAGGACCTCTACCCTGCAGGACCCTTTAAATCGTCCCAGGAGCCCTGCTCCCAGAGCCCTGGAGTAATGGTGGCAGAGCTCTGTCAGCTATTTAAAGGGCCGGGGTGGTAGAGGCAGCGGGAGCCCCGGACCCTTTAAATAGCCACCAGAGCCCTGCCAGGACTCTGGCAGCTATTTAAAGGGCCGGGGGCTCCCACTGCCTCTATCGCCCCAGGCCCTTTAAATTGTCCCCATATCCCTGGGGTAGCGGCAGCGGGATACAGTGATGATTTAAAGGGCCCGGGGTGGTAGCAGCGGCAGGAGCCCTGGATCCTTTAAATAGCCACCTGAACCTTGCCGCCCTTACCCCAGGACTCCGGCAGTGGGGCTCTGGCAGCAATTTAAAGGGTCCGAGGCTCCAGCCACTGCTGGGAGTTGCAGAGGCCCTTTAAATTGCTGCCTGGGGAAGCTGGTCTGCCCCAATATGGCACATCGGCTCTTGTCAGCGGGGTGGCAGGTATGTAGAAATTTTGGTGGTGCCCACAACCTGCCCCTGCCCTGCCCAACTCCACCTCCCACCTGCCCAAGGCTCTGGGAGGAAGTTTGGGTGGGGGAGGAGGTCTGGAGTGCAGGTCCTGGGCTGGGGCAGGAGATTGGGGTGCAGGAGGGGTGCGGGGTGCAGGCTCTGGGAGGGAGTTAGGGGATGGGAGGGGGTGCAGGGTGAGAGCTGTGAGGTGAGGCTGGGGATGTGTTTGGGGTGTGGCTGGGAATGAGGGGTTTGCGGTGTGGGAGGGGGCTCAGGGCTGAGGCAGAGGGTTAGGGTGCAGGGGGATGAGGGCTCTAGCTGGGGCTGGAAATGAGGGGTTTGGGGTGTTGGAGAAGCTCAGGGCTAGCGCAGAGGGTTGGGATGTGGGGGGATGAGGGCTCTAGCTGGGGGTATGGGCTCTGGGGTGGGGCAGGGATGGGGATGAGTTTGGGGTGCAGGCAGGCTGCCCCGGGACTGGAGCCAGAGAGGAGGACTTCCCCCCCAGCCCTTTCTCTGCCAGCAGTAGTGAACTCTGGGGGAGGAGACCCGCTCTCCCCCCCCTCCCGACAGCACACTCACCCCCACCACTGTCACTGCACGTGCTCCTAGGGCCCCTCTCAGGTCCAGGAATCTCCCTTGCCACCCCTGTAGTGGGTGCCAGGGAGGGAGGGCTGCCATCACATGTGCACCTTGTCCCCTGCTGCTGCCCCTCACTGTAGTCTCACAGGGGGTGGAGGATGGGGCTGCCCTTTGCCCAGCGTTGGGCAGGAGCGGTGAGTGCGAGCAGGGAGGGTGGCTGTACTGGTGGAGGGTCCTCCTGGAAAATGAAAGGGTCTGAGGGGGGAAGGGCAGCCTGCCCTGCCACTAATGGATGGGGAGGACTAGGACCCTGCGGCGGCAGTTGATGCAGGGAGGCATCATGGAGCTGCAGGGGAGAGACAGGGACGCTCTGCTCCTGGACCCAGGAAGGCGCAAGTGGGCAGCAAGAGGGGGGCAGGGGACACTCGGGGGAGCTGTGGGGGTGCAGCAGGTGGGACCAGGGGGGAGACCCAGCCCCAAACATTGGTGGAGCTGGGCCCCCAATATTGCTGGAGCTATGAGCCCATATAACTTGCCTTGCTGCTTGCCCGTACGCCATACCAGGGCTTACCGCCTTACTTTCACCTCTGGATGAATCTGGTATTTTGGTATATTTTCTGGTTTTGTAAAAATTAATAAAAATCTAAATAATAAGAAGAGAAATATATACAGGGACTCAAAAAGTACCTATATTTACTGATATTACATCAATTATTTCATGAAATATTGCTTGCATGTAACTTTTACTTATATCCAGGCTCTTTCCCTCTGGGCCTGATTCTGCAGCCCTTGTTCATCTGAGTAGCTCAACTGGAAGCTAGTTGTATGAATAAGGGTCACAGGATGAGCCTCATGTCCTGTCTCAATCAGAAAATGGCCATCTCCTCATTCCATAATGTTTGACTAGAACTATAGCTAAACTAAGATGAATACAATCCAATGAATGCCTTGTCTATGCTTGGGATTGGTCTTGATTCTTCCACTGATGGCCAGCATCTGGTATAACAGCACTGGAGTGAACCCCAAGCATTGATAAAGAAATTAGACTTGCACCAGTTGAATTTGCAACTGCTTGACACCATGGGAAGATCAACTGGTGCAAATTGTAGCTTTCCTTCACAATACGTGGGATCTGCATTGACACAGTTTTGCTGGATGCTGGCCACTAAAGGCTGACTCTTGTGTAGAGAAAGCTGATGTGACATCTGGCTTGAGCTACTCAAACCCTAAATATAATTTCACTTTAAAATGAAGCTTCCGATATGAATGGGGAAGACCTTTTAAATTAAATGTGTATAAATATTTGTCTAGAATGATTTTCTAATTCCCATGGTTTGTCTAAATTAGTAGAAGAACCAAGGTATAAATTTGAGTGGAAAGTTATGCTAAAAAGGCCAGGATTCTCCTCCATGTCCCTTGATAAGGCTGTCATAAAACTAAATGGCTCCAAGCAAAGGAGCTCTAAAAAACCCAACTCTGTAAAATGACTCTTCCCTCTGGTTTTGCTTGACAATTCTTAATCTATAAAGATGCAAGGACTGGAACTTGTCATGTGGAATATTTCTAGTCTAAATGGTAGGCAGAAATAGGAAATGTATACTAAAAGTGGTAGAACTTTATTACCTGTCCAAACAGCATTTGTTCAGTCTAATTACAAAAGTTAAAATGAGATTCCCTTAAATGTATACCATGCTCATGAAAGCAAGAATGGAACCTAATAGTGGAGTAGTACCTTAAAAGGTAAAATCTGGCCAAATTCTCCTCCTTTTCCTGTGAGGAATCCTATAGAAATCATTGGGACTTCCTGTGAGTAAAACAAGCTGATTTTGACCCATGACAGGTGTGTGTGTGTGTGTGTGTGTGTGTGTGTGTGTGTGCGCCCAATCCCACACTTATTATGTAGGCAATAATTTCACTGAAGATTTTTAGCACTAAGCCCTGTTTGAGAGACTGCCTTTTTCCTGATGGCAAACTGCCACAGCTGAGGTCTTTGGAGGTACCTCAACTGGAGAAACTCCTTTGACGTAAAGGAACCGGTAATGGAGAGCTCTCCTTAAGGATCCCTTTTTTCAGAAGTGCACTCCTTGCACTTTCATTGGCCCACAATAGCAGAGCTTGTTGACTGACAGGGCATGCTACAAGGATCATCTTTTTAAAGATGCTTGGAATGGGGTATGCACAAAGGTGGGGACAGGGAGGATATCACTTGGTGGTGGTTATTAAAGAAGGCAGGAAATATTACTTGATTTTATTGCGTGGCTTATTTAGTTATTATACTCTGTAGAGCTGTTGCTGTTTTTTCTTTAGTTGAGATTGATTGTACTCTATTGTGTCTTTAATTGTTCGGGGCGCCGAAGCTCTAAAATAGGAACCCTTTGCTCTCTTAAATCCAAATAAAGCAAACATGCTACTTGGGAAATTAATCTGATTTTAAAGACTCTTTCTCCATAAGGTGGACAAAACAGCAACTTTGTTTAATGTAAGGCATGTACTTTCCATTATGTATCTGAGGGAAAAAGACAAATTTTGCCTGCTTGTCTGTTTCTCTCTGTCCTCGTGGCTAATGGCTCCCTGTCAGTGCACAGACCCAACATATTTAAAATACCACTTATCTTAAATAATGGGGACTCTGGGCCCTTTTAACTTTCCACAATGGGAATTAATTTAAAAAGCAGATGGTGATGCTGAGACACTGATGGCTGCTGCTTACCTGAACCTAACATCTAACTCCTGGTCCCAGTCAAATTTTCTTCCGAAATTGTCACCTCTGCACAGCATTAGTCTAGAGCTCTTATTTCCCCTTGGAGATGAGAAAAACCTAGAGAGCTTTGAGTCAAAAGAGTCCAGGCATTTTTGAAATATAAACAAAAATTATAGAATGTTAAAAGATTTCCACCAGGAATTAAAACACAACAAACAAAGCTATTATAATGAATGCTTTGAATAGTTAAGGGGAGTGTGTGGCCTACATAACCCTCTGTCTCTGCAGCTTTTTTCATAGAATCATTATTCATTTTTAACAGATCAGCTTTTGATACCAGGGACCCTGTAGCCAAGACTGAAAGACTTGTTTCTGGTGAAACTGAAGCCAGGAGAATCTAGCCACACAATATTAATTGATCTTTTGAGCAGATGGTGATGGTCGTTAGAATTATGTAATTTTTCAGCCTTTGTTTCTCTCGTAAGTGTGTATTTAATTATATCTATGTGTAGTAAGAGATCATTACTATTGACATGAGAATAAGGAGACACAAGTAACCCAGGAAGAAAAAAAAATAAAATCAATGCTAATGATCTAATTAACCCAAACAATTCATTGTGGGTGTTAGAGGTTGAGAAAGGAGGTCATGAAGAGCCTACAGGCTCTCTATATACAATAGTATGTCACTGAAAGCTTAGATCTCTTGTAGTTCTGTGGCTGTCAAATCATTAGTCTGCTATGGCATAGGCTGTGCAAAAAGAAAGATAGAAAGATATTGCACTATAGAAATACTCTGTATTTTAAACAGAAAACTGGTTGCTGTTTTTTTTCCTTTGTGCATAGTCTGATGTTGGTTATTTATGATCGAGACATGGCTACACCATGAGCTGGGGTGGAAGGATGAAACAAACCTAAAATGCCTCCATTAGCCAAGAAAACTAATGAGGGATGGGAAAGAAAAGTTTAGTAACTATTTAAAAATATTGTGCTCCTTAATCTTTAGGGAGCCTCTACTCCCAGTTCTAGGGGTGATTCTTTCCCTTTTCCCATACTGCTCTCCTGTAGCAGACTCTATCCTCCAACCTAAAATACAGTAAAGAATTAAGCCTTACAGCACTTGTGACATTACCCATGGTACAATCTGGAGTGTTGAACAGCTGTGTCCCCTCAATTCTCCAACCTGGGTGCCTTTTACACTGCTTCACTGTGACAGCAACCACTCCTGGGCTGCTCACACACAGCCCCCAGCACGTAAATTATTCCCACTTACACTGTATGAGTGCTATGACCAGCCACTCTTGAATTACACTCCAGAGCAACACCAGCAAATTCCCAGTCCCAGACTTTCTCCCAGAAATGTAAAAAGAAAAGGAGTACTTGTGCTCTAAGGTGCCACAAGTACTCCTTTTCTTTTTGCGAATACAGACTAACACGGCTGCTACTCTGAAACCTCCCAGAAATGTGTGTCTTGTACTGCCCAGCCCTCTCCTGGAAACCTAAGCTTACGTTAAGTCTGTCATTTTCTTAATAGAAAATGATATGCACAAATCCCATTATCTCAAATAGTTTCCCAAACACTTCAATCCGAGCACACTGGTTTAGTTAAAACAATAAAACAAACTTATTAACTACAGAAAGGCAGATTTTAAGTGTTTACAAGTAATGATGCATAAAAGTCAGAATTGGTTACAAAGAAATAAAAGGTGAAACACAACTAATACCTAACTTAACAAGCTAAGTAAATTCAAAGCAAAAGTCTCTGTCACCAGATGTTCTAGCAGTCTTACTGACTGAATTCCTTTCTGCTGGGATCCCTCCCCATTTCAGTGATGCTTCCTTTGTCCTTCAAGTGTTGTCTATGCCATGAGTAGAGATGAAGGGAGAGATATCTTGGGGCGTCTATTGCCCATTCATATATCATAGAATATCAGGAATCATAGAATATCAGGGTTGGAAGGGACCCCAGAAGGTCATCTAGTCCAACCCCCTGAAATCTTTTCCTCTTCTTTGAGAATCATCTCCAGCTGGGGTTCAGGAGACAGAAAGTCAGTAGGGATGGGAACGGCCAGCTGTTTCTTTGCCAGGATGTCAATTTCTTGCTCACACCCTTTTTCCTGCCAAAGAATGGCAGCTTAAACAGGTGATAATCCATTTGTTGACATCTGGCTGAGGGAAAAGTTTGCCTTTTGTCTCTGAAGAACTGGTTTATGGCTGCTTCCCCATATTTGTGGCTGCTTCCCCAGATATGTCTTAGTAACATCACAGAGTAGAATCTTATAACTTTACATACAATGTTGCCACACATTTTATGAGGACAATGAAGATCAGTAAATCATGGGTTTTCAGGTGATACCTTACAAGGCATAGTTTGTACAAAATTGATCATAGTCTTGAAAAAAGAGATGGACATAGGGATATAGACTGTCACAACACCCCTGTGGGATAGGTGAGAATTGTATCTATTTTTAGATGGGCAAATGGAAGTATAGAAAACATAACTGATTTCCAAATGCCAAATAAGATTTGTAACTGGGCACAGAAGTTGGATGTCCTGACTGCCAGGACTGTTAACCATTATTCCATTCCTCATTTCCATTCAAGGAGCTGATCACTAGACTTACATACCCTCAAACTTTAGGCATGTCGATATAGGTGAATTGATGATGCACACAAATTCTTATCCAAAAGATTTAGAAGCATTAAGCCTCATAACATGCCTGTGAGGTAGACATTTACAAACAGATACACTGAGACAAAGGGAGGCTAAGTGACTTGCTGAAGACCACAAAGGTAGTAGCAAAGCAAGGAATAAAACCCAGGAGCCCTGCCCCTTACTCCCCTCTTGCTGCTTCTATCACTGGGTAGACTGCTTCCCAGATACTAACCTGTGGTTCAAGGAGGTATTTTTTAAAACCAGTCTCTTCATATAGGAGCTGTTCTTTCTTCACAGACTTTTCTCTTGCTTATCAAGGATGGCTGTTGCTTGACATGCTCCATTCATTCCCATTCCAGGGGCAATTTTACATTGCACTGTTATCAGGGAGACCATTTATAACCCTTTCTATGCTACCCACTGAATAGGCCAGTGAGTTTTACTAAGCCTAGAGCTGAAAACATCATCTTCACAACCTTCCAGCCCCTGCTGGGCTGTGGAGCGAGATTGACTGAGGTTCTGGTTGAACTCTGAACACACTGTAACACAGAGAATTCATTATTTCAAGGTCCCAGTAGCAGCCTGGCTCCAAAACCATTTCTGAAGCAGGAGTCTCTTTCTTCCCATGCTGCTTTGGCTGGTATTTCTTTCATACTGCAAATCTGAAAATAGAGTGTAGTTTTCTAGGTGACATTGCTCATAGCACTTGTAGTGGATGCTGACGTTTCTTGAATAGTAAGTAATATACTCCTCTAGGGTTATTTGTATTGCAGTCATGCCTAGAGATCTGATTAGAGATCATAAAAGACTGTCCTAGCCCCCAGATGCCTAGTCTAAATAGATAAAGCAAAGGGAGGGAAAATAGAGGTACAGAGTGATGAAGGTCCAAATTTTTAAAGGTATTTAGATGTGGTTCCATTCAGCACTGCAACACCTAAGGTACAACACCTGTGTCTACACTACAGACCTTACAGCAGAACAACTGTACTGCTGAAGCTGTGCCACTGTAAAGTGTCCCGTGTAGCCACTCTATGTTCACCACAGAGAGCTCTCCTGCCAGCAATATTAAACCTCCCCCAGTGAGAAATGGTAGCTGTGCCAGTGGGAGAACATCCCCCATCGACATAGCACTGTCCACACCGGCGCTTTTGTCGGTGAAACTTATGTTGGTCGGGGTGGTTTTTTCACACTCCTGAGCAACAAATGTTTTGCCAACAAAAGTGCTAGTGTAGACAAAGCCTAATTGACTTAGGTGCCTAAATCCAATTGATGTACAATGAGACGCAGGCTTCTAAGCCAGTTAGGCATTGCAATGCATAGGTACTTTTAAAAATCTGAGACAAGATGGATGAGGCAATATCTTTTATTGGATCAGCTTCTGTTGGTGAGAGAGACAAGCTTTCGAGCTTACACAGAGTTATTCAGGATCTGAAGAAGAGCTTTGTGTAAGCTTGAAAGCTTGTCTCTCTCGCCAATAGAATTTGGTCCAATAAAAGATGTTACCTCACCCACCTTGTCTCTCTATTATCCTGGGACCAACACGACTACAATAACATTGCATTTAAAAATCTGGGCTGAAGTGGCTTGCCCAAGTTACATAGCCGGTCTATGGCAGAGCCAGGAATACAACCAACGGCTTCTGATTCCCAATCCAGTGCCTTCTTTAATAGACTGTGCTGCCTCCAATGGCCCAGGTGTTAAATGTGAGTCCTATTCTTTAGTGGGATTGATGGAGAAATATTGAAATCTCTTCTGTAATTTAGTGGCTGGTAGGGAACACCCCAAAACGTCAGGGTTTTGACTCGCATGACAGTTCCAGTCTGTGGCTTTTGTACTTTTGTGAATGTTTCCCAGACCAGTTATGAGCAATGTATCAGTTCTTTATATGTTTGAAAAGTGTGACTGTTTGACCATGTGATTGTTTGTTTGAAAAGCGTGAGCTGGGAGTGCTTTGTTCCAGGTGGGCCTTGAGTGGTTGATTGGAAGGAAGGCTTTGAGCCAGGGCAACTGCTTCGAGTCAGCAGCCTTATAAAAAAGCAGCCAGTTGCGAACTGAGTGAGCTGCAAACAGAGGGAGTTTGCCTGTGGACCATCTGAGAAGATCTAAGGTGAGTGCTGCATTGGGGGTGGCTGTGTTGTGAGCTGGTGGGGTGAATATCCAAGTGTCTGTCTGCTGTGACCATTTGTTTGACTGGAGCTAGTTGCGGGGACTGTTTGACTGTGTGTTTGTTTGTTTGAAAAGTGTGAATTGGGAGTGCTTTGTTCCAGGTGGGCCTTGAGTGGTTGATTGGAGGGAAGGCTTTGAGCCAGGGCAATACAGGAGAAGCAAACAGGGAATTTGCCTGGGAGTTCTCCTGGGGAGATTTCCCACAGAGTTTTTTGCCTTTCAGGCTTCTGTGAGCAGTAAATAGAACATCTGAAGAGGCTCTTAGAAGATAGACAACATGGATAGTGAGCGATCAGCTGTTGTGACCTGCACAGGCTGGCTATGTTGTCTTTATCCCAGAGGATAGAAGCGACTTCATCTGTATGAAGTGCAAGCTGGTCTCCATATTGGAAGAGAAGGTTAAAGGACTAGAGACCCAAGTATCAACCCTGCGTTGCATCAGAGAAAATGAAGACTTTCTGGATAGAAGTCAGCATTTGGTACTGCAGGCACAGCATGCTGAAGAATCAGAGAGGGCAGTACAGAACGGAGAAGAAAATTGGCAGCATGTGACCTCCAGAAGAAGAAAGAAGAAAACCCATGTACCCCCAGTGCAGATAGAGGTAAAAAAAATGTTTTCAGGGACTTTGCACAGGTATTACAGCAGAGAATGGTTTGGAAAAGTCATCTGAGGGAAGGGATCAGATGAAGACCCCATCGACTGGAAGGCATGGAATGCATTGTCCTAGGGATGTGGGGTTCAACGACCACCACTCCCAAGAGAAGGAGACAGGTAGTGGTGGTTGGGAATTCCCTCCTAAGGGGGATGGAATCATCCATCTGCTGTCCAGACTGGGAAACTCAAGAAGCGTGCTGCTTGCCTGGAGATAGAATTCAGGATGTGACTGAGTGTTTGCTGAGACTGATCAAGCCCTCGGACCGCTACCCCTTCCAACTTCTCCACGTGGGCACCAATGATACTGCCAAGAATGACCTTGAGCAGGTCATTGCAGACTACATGACTCTGGGAAGAAAGATAAAGGAGTTTTGAGGTGCAAGTTATGTTCTCACCCATCCTCCCAGTTGAAGGAAAAGGCCCAGGTAGGGACTATCGAATTGTGGAGGTAAATGTGTGGTTATGCAGATGGTGTCAGAGAGATGGCTTTGGATTCTTCGGCCATGGGATGTTGTTCCAAGAAGAATTGCTAGGAAGAGATGGAATGCACCAAATGAAGAGAGGGAAGAGCATCTTCGCAGGCAGGCTTGCTAACCTAGTGAGGATGGCTTTAAACTAGGTTCACCGGGGATGGAGACCTAAGCCCTGAGGTAAGTGGGATACCAGAAGGAAACACAAGGAGGAGGGTGCAACAGGGGAGACCTCCTGATTCATACTGAGAAAGTAAGGCAATCGGCTAGTTATCTTAGATGCCTGTACACAAATGCAAGAAGCCTGGGAAACAAGCAGGAAGAATTGTAAGTCCTGGCACAGTCAAGGAACTGTGATGTGATTGAAATAACGAAGACATGGTGGGGTAACTCACATGACTGGAGCACTGTCATGGATGGGTATAAATTGTTCAAGAAGGACAGGCAAGGGAGAAAAAGTGGAGGAATTGTATTGTATGTAAGAGAGCAGTATGATTGCTCAGAGCTCTAGTGTGAAACTGGAGAAAAGCCTGTTGAGAATCTTTGGGTTAAGTTTAGACGCGAGAGCAACAAGGGTGATGTCGTGGTGGGCATCTGCTAAAGACCACCAGACCAGGAGAATGAGGTAGACAAAGCTTTCTTCGGAAAACTAACAGAAGTTTCCAGATCACAGGCCCTGGTTTTCATGGGGGAGTTCAATCACCCTGACATCTGCTGGGAGAGCAATGCAGCAGTGCACAGACAATCCAAGAAGTTTTTGGAGATTGTTGGGGACAACTTCCTGGTGCAAGTGCTGGAGGAACCAACTAGGGGCCATCCTTCTCTTGACCTGCTGCTCATAAACAGGAAAGAATTTGTAGGAGAAGTAGACATGGGTGGCAACCTGGCCAGCAGTGACCATGAGATGGTCGAGTTCAGGATCCTGACAAAAGGAAGAAAGAAGAGCAGCAGAATACGGACCCTGAACTTCAGAAAAGCAGACTTTGACTTCCTCAGGGAACTGATGGGCAGGATCCCCTGGGAGGCTAATATGAGGGAGAAAGGAGTCTAGGAGAGCTGGCTGTATTTTAAAGAAGCCTTATTGAGGGTGCAGGAACAAACCATCCCAATGTGCAGAAAGAACAGCAAATATGGCAGGTGAGCAGCTTGGCTGAACAGAGAAATCTTTGGTGAGCTTAAACACGAAAAGGAAGCTTACAAGAAGTGGAAACTTTGACAGATAACGAGGGAGGAGTATAAATATATTGCTCAAGCATGCAGGGGTGTAATCAGGAAGACCAAAGCACAATTGGAGTTGCAGCTAGCAAGGGACCTGAAGGGTAGCAAGAAGGGTTTCTACAGGTATGTTAGCAACAAGAAGAAGGTCAGGGAAAGTGTGGGACCCTTACTGAATGGGGGAGGTAACCAAGTGACAGATGATATGGAAAAAGCTGAAGTACTCAATGCTTTTTTTTTGCCTTGGTCTTCACAGACAAGGTCAGTTTCCAGACTGCTGCACTGGGTACCACAGTATGGCGAGGAGGTGATCAGCCCTTAGTGGTGAAAGAACAGGATAAGGACTATTTAGAAAAGCTGGACATGCACAAGTCCATGGGGCCAGATGCAATGCATCCGAAGGTGCTGAAGGAGTTGGCTGATGTGATTGCAGAGCCATTGGCCATTATCTTTGAAAACTTGTGGCAATCAGGGGAAGTCCCGGATGATTGGAAAAAGGCAAATATAGTGCCCATCTTTTAAAAAAGGGAAGAAGGATAATCCGGGGAACTATAGCCTCACCTCAGTCCCTGGAAAAAATCATGGAGCAGGTTCTCAAGGAATCCATTTTGAAGCACTTGGAGGAGAGGAAGGTGATCAGAAACAGTCAACATGGATTCACCAAGGGCAAGTCATACCTGACCAACTTATTTGCCTTCTATGATGAGATAACTGGCTCTGTGGATATGGGGAAAGCAGTGGACATGATACACCTTGACTTTAGCAAAGATTTTAATATGGTCTCCCACAGTATTCTTGCCAGCAAGTTAAAGAAGTCTGGATTGGATGAATGAACTATAAGGTGGATAGAAAGCCAGCTAGATTGTCAGGCTCAACGGATAGTGATCAACAGCTCGATGTCTAGTAGGCAGCCGGTATCAAGTGGAATGCCCCAGGGGTCAGTCATGGGGCCGATTTTATTCAACATCTTAATTAATTATCTGGATGATGGGATGGATTGCACCCTCAGCAAGTTTGCGGATGACACTTAGCTTGGGGGAGAGGTAGATATGCTGGAGGGTAGGGATAGAGTCCAGAGTGACCTAGAAAAATTGGAGGATTGGGCAAAAGAAATCTGATGAGGTTCAACAAGGACAAGTGCAGAATCCTGCATTTAGGACAAAAGAATCCCATGCACTGCTACAGGCTGGGGACCAACTGGCTAAGTGACAGTTTTGCAGAAAAGGACCTGGGGATTACAGTGGACGAGAAGCTGAATACGAGTCAACAGTGTGCCCCCATTGCCAAGAAGTCTAATGGCATATTGGGCTGAATTAGTAGGAGCATTGCCAGCAGATCAAGGGAAGTGATTCCCCTCTATTCGGCATTGGTGAGGCCCCATCTGGAGTACTGCGTTCAGTTTTGGGCCCCCTGTCTACAGAAAGGATGTGGACAAATTGGAGAGAGTCCAGCAAAGGGCAACAAAAATGATTAGGGGGCGGGGGCACATGACTTATGAGGAGAGGCAGAGGGAACTGGGGTTATTTAGTCTGCAGAAGAGAAGAGTGAGGGGGTATTTGATAGCAACCTTCAGCTACCTCAAGGGGGAGTTCCAAAGAGGAGAGAGCTAAGTTCTCAGTGGTGGCAGATGACAGAACAAGAAGCAATGGTCTCAAGTTGCAGTGGTGGAGGTCTAGGTTGGATATCAGGAAAAACTATTTTACTAGGAGTGCAGTGAAGCACTGGAATGGGTTACCTAGGGATGTGGTGGAATCTCCATCCTTAGAGGTTTTTAAGGCCCGGCTTGACAAAGGCTGGGATGATATAGTTGGGGCTGGTCCTGCTTTGAGCAGGGGGTTGGACTAGATGACCTCCTAAGGTCTCTTCCAACCCTAATCTTCTGTGATTCTATGATATACCAGGCATCTTGTCGGAGATTCAACCAGTTCTGTGGCTACTGGGTTAGTCCACGTGCTTAGAGTAGTGAAGAGCCTAGGCTTCTAATTTAGCAATTGACAGAAGGTTCTAGCTTTTGTATTGTAGATTAACAATTGCAGAACCTCAGATGGTTGCTGCCAAAGACCTCCATGGTTTGTTGAAAATACTTAGAGAATTCTCCTTTGTTTCAGAACTTCACCCTGAAGCCTCGCTTCAGGCCCAGGTAAAACACTCATTTTGATGTTAATGGAAGACTTGTCTGATTAGAAACTGAGGCCCAAATCATTGTTCCCCTGTAAAATGATATAAATTATGTGGGGAAACTCCCTGAACCTAAATGGAGAGGTTCCAAAGTATGATGTCTTCCAAGGAAGGAGTTTTCATTCCTGCAGATGGGACAAGGCCATGGTTCTCAAATTTCTTCGATATGCTTTGTCTCACCCAGACCTCAAGATGTCTGCCTGGAGGATCAGCCTCTTTGTACTAGAGTCTAGGCACCTGCTTCACCACTGTTACTGAGCAGTGAAAAAGTAGAGCAAGCCAATAGTGAATTAGGTCCTACATCAGCACCCCTTGGCAATATGGTTTCTGCAGGAGCTGTATTGTTATTGCTCTGGCCATGCTTATCTCCTCTCCTTGCCCCACCTCTGTGGTAAAAGGTGAGAAACTAGGTGAAGAACTAGGTGTACACATCACTGTTTTGGAGTAATCCTGGCCAATAATACCTCTAATTTTTTTGAAGCACCAACAACAGGTGAGATAAATTGTAGGTAAATTATTCATATGATTGGTTAATCTCACCGTTTTAAATGTATGCCTTATTTTTAGTCTGAATTTATCTTGCTTTATCTTCTAGTTATTGGATTTTGTATGCCTTTGTCTGCTAGATTAAAGTGACTTCTATTATAAAATCTTCAAGTATCGATATTTATAGACTGTGGTATACAGAGTGGGTACAAGATGAGATAAACAAGTCTTTGGAGAGTTTTAAGTTAAAGTAAAGTGTTTGAAATGGATGTGGACATGGACAAGTAACTAGTGACAGTGACGAGGATTGGTCCCAGATAGTGGAGCAAGGTAGGTTCCTTTAACTTTAGAGAGTAGGGAACTGTAAAGATCATGTAAGTGAGGATATCAGCGATTGCAAAGAACAGAGAGATATGAATAAGGCTTTCAAGCATTAGGGTAGAGGTAGAAACAGATTCTGGCAACATTTTGAAGACAAGGTTTACAGAAAAAAAGTTTTATGATTTCAGCCACAAGAAAATAAATAATATTTGCCAATAGAAATAGCAACGCTTTGTGTTAAGTATTCTACATCAGAAGCTATTTGCAGTGCACAGCAGGTTTTATTAGTTCTACAAAGCCAAGAACTATGCTACATGTTCTTCTTGAGTGGCGTCTTCTGGCACCTTAACTACAGGATTAGTTGTTTCAGTGTTATTGTCTTACAAGTTCTTTTTCTTAGTGTGTGGTGTGGCAGGGGACCTCTTCTGTCTCCTCAGACTTAGCACAACTTCTCCCTAAACATAAGAGGGGTAGTTGTGTCAGTCTGTATCCACAAAAACAACAAGGGGTCTGGTGGCACCTTAAAGACTAACAGATTTATCTGGGCACAAGCTTTTGTGGGTAAAAAATGCACTTCTTCAGTTGCATGGAGTGAAAATTAGAAATACAAGCATAAATATACTGGCATATGAAGAGAAGGGAATAACCTTACAAGTGGAGAACCAGTGTTCAGGAGGCCAATTCAGAGTGGATGTGGTCCACTCCCAATAACTGATGAAGTGTCAATACCAAGAGAGGGAAAATTTCTTTTGTAGTGAGCCAGCAACTCTCAGTCCCTATTCAAACCCGAATTAGTGGTGTTACATTTTCAAATGAATTGTAGCTCTGCAGTTTCTCTTTGAAGTCTGTTTTTGAAGTTTTGTTGTTGCAGAATGGCTACTTTTAAATCTGTTATTGAATGTCCAGGGAGATTGAAGTGTTCTCCTACTAGCTTTTGTATATTATCATTCCTGATGTCTGATTTGTGTCCATTTATTCTTTTACATAGAGACTATCTGATTTGGCCAATGTACATGAGGGACATTGCTGGCACATGATGGCATATATCACGTTAGTAGATGTGCAGATGAATAAGCCCCTGATGTGTGTCTGATGTGATTGAGTCCTATGATGGTGTAGCTCTGCATTTTCTCTTTGAAGTCTGCTTTTGAAGTTTTTTGAAACACTAACCCTGTAACAAACCTTGTTGTCTACTCTGTCTCATATCTACTCTAGAAACTGCAGAGCTACAATTCATTTGAAAATTTAACACCATTAATTTGGGCTTGAATAGGGACTGGGAGTGGCTGGCTCACTACAAAAGCAATTTTCCCTCTCTTGGTATTGACACCTCCTCATCAATTATTGGGAGCGTACCACATCCACTCTGAATTGGCCTTGTCAACACTGGTTCTCCACTTGTAAGGTTACTCCCTTCTCTTCATGTGCCAATATATTTTTGCCTGTATCTGTAATTTGCACTCCATGCATCTGAATAAGTGGGTTTTTTATCCACAAAAACTTGTGCCCAAATAAATCTGTTAGTCTTTAAGGTGCCATTGGACTCCTCGTTGTTTTTGTGGACACAGGCTAATACGGCTATCCCTCTGATAACTGTTAAGGATTGGAGGCCTGGGTAGATAGCCAATTGAACATAAGCACCCCACAAGATGCTGTAGCTAAAAAGGACAACATGACCCTGGATACATAAAACACCCTGCTTGAGTCATGAGAAGTAAGAGTTTGGAGGGGATATTACCCCAGCATGCATGAGTAATGAGATGCATGAGATACTGTGTCCAGTTCTTGCATCCACACTTTTAAAAGGATGTGGATAAATTGGAAAGCGTTCAGGAAAGAGAGACAAGAATTATTTGAAGTCTGGAAAGCCACTTCTTGGCCTGGTCTTAGGTTTTTTTTGTTTCCACCCCTATGACTTTACTTCTACCATTAGGTTCTTTCATCATTCAGGCCACTTCATCTGTCTGGGAATTACTAACTCCTTTACTCCCATGGTCACTTCTCTTCTAATCTCAACTGCAAATTTACCTCTTTTTTAACCAGTAGTATGACTCAACCCCACCACAGTCTCTCTCACACATTCTTTCATTCTTTCTTTCCTTACTCATTGTAATAGAGTCTGATCCAAAGCCAACTGAAGTCAATAGAAAAACTTCCGTTGGGCTCTCTGGATTTTAGAACAGCCTTACAGTGTGCAGTTGTTTGTTTATTCACATTAATATTACTTCAATTACAACTTCTCTCTTAGAGCTGTTCTATACTACCACGATAAATCGATCTAAGTTATGCTACTTCAGTTACGTGAATAACATAGCTGAAGTTGACGCAGCTAGATACACTTACATTGGTGTCTACACCATGCTGTATCGACAGGAGATGCTCTCCTGCTGACTTCCCTTACACTTCTCAGGGAGGTGGATGCTCTCCCATCGATTTAGTATGTCTTCATCAGACCCGCTAAATTGACACCACTGCATCGATGGCAGCAGTCCCGATTTAACCAATAGTGTAGACATGGCCTTACTCTGCTCCTTGTCCATATCACCTCATCATGCTCAATGTATGAGTTGAACCTTTTCTTTAAATAATTTGTCTCCTTACATTGGTGAAATTACTGTTGACTGACACTAGTGTGGGGGTTCTCAAACTTAATTGAACCGCAACTGCAAAACAAAAATTACTACACGACCCCAGAAAGGGGGACCGAAGCCTGAGCTCAGCCGAGGCTCACCACCCTGACCTGGAGGGCGAAGCTGAAGTTTGAGTCCTGCCGCACCAGGTGGGGGGGCCAAAGCCCAAGCCCTGCTGCCCTGGATGGTGGGATTCGAGCTTCAACTTTGGCCCCAGGCCTCAGCAAGTTAAAGACAGCCCTGGTGACCCCATTAATATGGGATCGGAACCCACTTTTGGGTCCCAACCCATAGTTTGAAAACCGCTGCACTAGTGTATGTGGGAAATCTGTTTCTGAAGCTTAGCAGCATCCATATCCTCAACCTCACCTAAAGAAAAACCTTGCTCTGTTTGGTTTGGGAAACATATAAACTTTACCATCTTTGTAAGTGATGCTTGTAAATTTCTTGGAATAAGATAGACCTATTATATCTAATTGTATTTAGGCATTTGATTGTGCTCTCACTGAAGTGCATAGCAACACAATGAGGCTCTTACTAAGCATGTGGAACTTGCAAGTTTTGTCAGTGGATTAGGAAATCTGTAACAGAGTTTCCTTTTGTCATGAATCTTGAAAATGTGTTTTTATAAAATATTGAAAAATTCTAATTCAGATGAAGTAAACTTTAAAAATCATCAACCAGTTTTCTTTAATGAGCTCTACAAAAAAACCAAACAACCCACCCCAAAAAAACCCAAACAAACAACCCCTCCCCCCAAACAAACCACAGCCTGCTGTTTAAAATGTGTCTCTCTCTTTTTATTTTTGTGTTATTTCAGCACATTTCTGGTCAGAGCATATGGGAAGTGTTTATTTTTCACACCTGAATAATTCAAAAATAGCTCAACACATTTTGCTCAAAATTTCTAAAAAAAGAATCACTTTTGGGCAGAGATCAAGCATGGGAAATTGAAGCCCAAAAGGAGTTTGAGTTATAAGCAATGCAAAAAAGAAGGGTAGAATAGCAGCTGGATTTCAACATTAACTACCCATACTAACTATCATAAGATATTGTTCTTATTATAATTAATTATAATATTTGAACTTCTAAATAATATCCATTCAGAGTATAAAAACAAATGTGAATAAGTGACATACTATCCCTAAAGGTGGGTAAAGGGTTGAAATTTTCAAAGACACAAATGGGCGTATCCTCCAAATATCACAGGACATTATGCTGCACTAAACTGGTGATGAAAGAGCAAACTGTCACTGGGGCAAAAATGAAAGGAAAACCAAGCCCTTTGAGAAGCTAGATTTTACAAGATCCATCTGTAGAAAGTTTGACTATCCCAGGTATTGGAACTATTGGGTTGTCCAGCTGGCTCCAATTAACTATGAATCCTTAGCAAAGCCTGCTGGCCGTGGGAGGGGTGTGGGGTCCTGTATAATACAGGTCCAGCCTAGTCCAAGGGTGGCAGGAGGGCAGGCAGTACAAGAGAAGGATATGCTATTGAGCGAGTCCGAGGAGGAAACAGCTCTAAAAAGGAGAGATAGTATTTGATTAGTGTCTAAGGAGAAGCAAGGACTTAGAAAAGAAGTTACTAGATTTGGAAGACTCTGGGCTTCCCAGCATGGGGGAAAAGTTTGAATATACTTTGGGCACACAGAACATGGAGAACCTATTGGAAGTGTGGGACTAAAAGTAAACAACTGTAGATGGTGGTAAAATGAAGGGGTGGAGTGGAGGCAGGGCCTGGGGCTGAGCAGGGAGCTTGGGGGGGGGGGCGCAAAAAATTTGTAAATCAAAATGGGCATCCTCGGATTGCTCAAGTTTTTGAGAACTGCTGACTTAGGAAATATAATGCAAAGCTTACCAGAGTCCAGAGCAATGTTCCCTCTAATTTTTGACAGGCCATGTGTGCAAAAAATTTCTTCTGTGCAAATTGTGCTTCTGTGCAAATTTTTGTGCACTCGGTGTTTCGCCATGTGTGCGGGGTTTAGGATATGTGTGCGCGCGCACATGCGCACAGCTTAGAGGGAATAGTGGTCCAGAGACTAAGGGGGCAGTATTGTATTTTCCACTGAGAGCAGGGAGCTTCAGAATATCTTGCTCCTCTTCATGCTGTGGTCTAGGATCTCAGCTGTACCCTGTATCTCCAGAGACTAGCCAATGCAGGTCTGGAAAGGAGGCCATTGTGGCTGCAGGATCTGCTGCAGCTATGGTATATCTACACTGTGTTTTAAAACCCACAGCAGCAAGTCTCAGAGTCTGGCTGTACAGACATGGGCTTGTACTACGGTACTAAAAAGAGCTGTGTAGAGGTTGAGCTTGGGCTTTGAAAGCCAGCAAGTGAGGTGCGCTGAGCCACATTTACACTGCTGTTTTTAGCACTGTAGTGTGAGCCTGAGTCTGCAGACCTGAGCTGTGAGACTCGCTGCCCCGTGTTTAAAACACAGTATAGACACAAAAGGCAGCTGGTAATGGCCCCAATGAGCTATCCAGTTGAGGACTACTGGAACTCAGTAGCCCTCTGGCCATTCCTTTTCCTGCACCCAACTTGTCCCTTATGCCAGGCTGTGTGTGCGGCATGGTGGGGCTGGGGGAGGGTGAAATGGGAATAACATAACTGGTTATCCAGCTCTGCACCAGCTGAAGAGAACAAAGGAGCCAGAATCAACAGGAGATTCTGGCCCTATGAATATTTAGCCATAAGTTTATAAGCAAAAATAACAGGAAATTTGATACAGTATTTCTACTGACATCAATATATGTTTCACAGTGATCAAAGTCTGATGTTTTTGTTTTACTGTGTTGTATCTTCCTCTCTACTCTCAGTCTCTCAAATTGAACAACCAAATGCTTATTGTATATGATTGCAAACTGGGCGTTCTTGTGGGGGAAATGTCACAATAAATTGAACATACACCCAATTTACAACTGATTAACATTCCATATGTGAAATTATTTTCTTTTGATACATAAAGATTTGTTTTGTGTATGTTAACATTCCTTAGTACATTACCAAGTACAAACTTCCTTTGGTTATTCTAATGTGTGTGTGTGTGTGTGTGTGTGTGTGTGTGTGTGTGTGAAGAAATACAAAAGTAAGCCAGACTCCACTGTTAGACCTGTTAGTGTAAATCCAGAATAACTCTACTGAAGTCAAGAGTAAATGTAACCTTCAGAGTAAATATTGGAATTTGGGCCATCATGTTTAGTAAAAAATATGGTTTAAATCCAGATTGGTTGAAGTCCAGCTGCATTCTTTATCATTTGGATCTTAAAGATTTTTTGGTTTTAAAATAATCACTCCTGACTTCCTGCAGAAAGCATGGTTTACTAAGTCTATAGTGTTGTTGGATTAAGATTCTGTGAATGCCAGGCTCCTTATGGGCTTTTTTCCACCAAGAGGAATTCAGAGATCTCATGTTTCTTTGTTCAGCTACAAATAGAATATATAGATCCTACAGTAATTTATCCTATTTTTGCATGCTGAATCTGTCACTCTCTACAGCTGACTCTCCCATTGTGTTCTCTGGTGTCTGGGATTTGGACTGAAGAGCGAGCTCTATTGCATATTTTGGACATCCCCACCAGAATTTTTACTGCCAAGATTGAGTTTCATGATGATCATGTGTGCAGACTAAGCAATGGAAATCCACCCTGTGTATTACCAAGAACAGAATTTTTATACTGAATTCAGTGTGGGGCTAAGAGTCAGATAGCCTGGGGTATTTCCAAAATTGCCACTGACTCACCAGGTCAGATCCTCAACGGATGTAAATCATCATAGCTCTTGACTTCAGTGGAGTTTTGCTAACTGCCCCCATTGAGAATGTGGTCCACTGTGTGCTCCTGGAAAGTCACTTATCCTCTCAATGTTTCTCTACACTGCATCCAGGAGCAAGCCTCCCACACTGGATAGACAGATGTGCGCTAGCAGGGCTTGAGGTAGCATGCTATTTTTAGCAGTGTGGATGTTGAGGCACTGGTAGAGACACAGACGAGCCAGCCAAGCTCATTCCCAGCTGCATGTAGGGCCTGTTTTTTAAAGGTATTTAGGTATCTAGGCACCTTTGAAAATACCACTAGGAATCCATCTGCATCTTTAGGTGCTTAAGTACAGTTAAAAATCTGGCCTTCTGTGCCTCACTTCCCCATCTATAAAATGGGAATAATACCCATCTCTTCATAGCACTGCGATATCATCTTATTAACTCATCATAACTACAGTACATAACTGACAACAAATTTCTGTTCTTCCTGCTTCTCTAGTAAGCTTACTTTAAATGCAATTAAAATGTATTGAGCCAACAGACCTGAAGCTGAGGAACTCTACTGAACTGCATAAGGTAACATTAAAGGATTGTTATATTAGAATTTTTCAGTAGTCTACAGGAATGAGTTACAGAAGTTATAGGCCATACTGTAGCACTAGTGTCTGAGCGGAAATCACCGTTAATATCCCTGGGGATTTCAACTTTAACATTGGTGACAAGATCTGGCCCCACATTTGTAATAGTCCACTTACAAAAAATCATCATTGCAAAATTAGCTGTTTCTTATACATTTCAGAGTGCCTACAGCTTGAGATTTTTGTGGTGAAAGCATAACCTTTCAAATACATTCCTGTTTCACAAACAACTGGCAGACTTTTGTCCTTTTCAGAAGCACATGAGATTTAAACATATCCATAAAAGTTGCCCTCAAAGCATTTCCTTTGGGTGAGTATGGAATGCTGACTATTCATTAAACTAGTAGTTGTATAAAGTAGTTTCTTGCCCCCCTGATCTGCTGAAGCTTTTGGCATGAACAGCTGCTTATCTCATGAATGGAATTTCCTGTTAGTATACTTCCAGCCTAAGTGTTCGCCAAAAGCACAGCAAATGTCAACAAATATAAATGTATTAGGCCCTAATTTCTTAAAGACAGTGGATAAGTCACATATGCTTCACTTTCTCTCTTTTTTTTTAATTTAAAGGGGTCTCAGTTCTAGTAATACACGTGCTCTCATTTTTGTTGTCACAACAAAAGACAACAAGACCCATTCTTATGGCCTGTCTCTGATCTCATTTACCTTGGTGATGCCATCAGTTTAAATGAAATCAGGCCCTTTGTGCCTTTGCAATGTTGTTTCTCGATATCGGATAATATACAGAACCATTTAAGAATGAAAGCTGAAGTAACCGGGTTTATTGTTACAAAAAATGGTGCTGCTCTTGCTAAATGACTGAGCCAAATTCTGCATCGGTTACGCTGGAATAAACCCACAATAACACCTCCGCTCGCTTCAGCTGGGTTAGTCTGAATTTGTACTGGTGTAACTGGCCCATTAGCTTTTCAGTCAGGAAACTTGGCTCTGCTTGGTGCAGCCCCTCAGCTGACAGAGTTGATGTAGGTACCAATGGAGTCAAGGGATGAAGTTAATTACACCAGTTGAGAAAAAGCCCCTGAAGTGCTTTTAACTCTTGGGGTGAACTGTGGTGACTCTTTCATGGCACATAGAATCACTACATAACAGTTTAAAGACAGGAAATAGATAATATCAGCTCCATATAGAGGGGAGTTTAGGTACATGCAATTACTCAAATTCAAATTTGTGTGGGACCTTGGGTAAACATCCAAATATTCAGCTGGATCTTTAATGCTCATGAGTTGTTAGGTCTTCAGTTTTATGTCCCCTTCAAAAAGAGGCTGTAAATTGACCTAAGTTACACTACTTAAGTTATGTAAGTTATGTAACGGAAGTTGACGTAGCTTAGGTTGACTTACAGCAGTGTCTATACCACACTGTGTCGACAGGAGATGCTGTCCTGCCAACTTCCCTTACGTGTCTTGGTGAGTTGGAGTACAGAAGTCAACGGGAGAGTGCTCTGCAATCGATTTAGCTTATCTTCACCAGACCCGCTAAATCGACACCGCTGTATTGATCACAGTAGTGCTGATCTAGCCATAAGTATAGACCTGGCCTATATCAGAGTGAAGAGTGCCACTTTCTGAATCACTAACATTACGTTCAGCAGCACCTAGCTTTTCCTTGGTAGTGTTGCATGGAAGCACTTTCCTCCCCTGACAATGCTTAGCTTATTAGATGGGAGAACAAACATGACTGATGTTAGTCACATTGCTTAATGCACTGCTGAAAGATGCTCAGATACTCAGATGAATGTGATATAAGAACCTTTATAGAGCAGAGTAGATTGCCACGGCCATGCACAGCCCATCGTAATATGGGTGTAGGCCAGGGGTTCTCAAACTGGGGGTTGGGACCCCTCAGGGGGTCGCGAGGTTATTACATGGGAGGTCGCGAGCTGTCAACCTCCACCCCAAACCCTGCTTTGTCTCCAGCATTTATAATGGTGTTAAATATATAGGAAGTGTTTTTAATTTATAAGGGGCGTTGTACTCAGAAGCTTGCTATGTGAAAGGGGTCACCAGTAAAAAAAAGTTGGAGAGTCACTGCTGTAGGCCGTGGATACCTTTGACTATTCTTGGTTATATTTTCAGGGCCCAGTTATATGTCCCTTAAGTCTCCTACATTAAATATCAGTAGCAAAAAATGAAAACTGTTTAGAAATATAATACTAATTATAAGCTTTGCAATGATATTTGGGAATGATCACTCAGCACTAGCTTTGACATGTTTATAATTTAAAACTTTGTCTGAATTTTGTGTAAGAAAAAAATCTTTCTCAAGTGGAAGAGATAGTGGTGTACGTGGATTCCTTTAAACCCAGTCTTCTGTCTGGCCGTGCTGCTGAGAGAGATCAACAGTCAGTATTTCCCATTTGGAAGCCTTGTATTCTCTTTTCCGCCTCTTTTCAGTGGGTAGAGCATGAGCGTTGGCATTACCCTTTCCTGTATCCTGGAGGACAAGTGACAGTTGTCTTTCCTTGTCCTGAATATTATTGCATGAGCATGTCATCTCTGAGCCCTGCAAAATATGTATTCCCCACTATCACTAGCCATCTCTCGAAGGCTATGTCTATACTGAAGTTGTGTGTGATCGCAGCATAGGCTGGCATACTCATGCTAGCTTTAATCTAGTTTGCTCTGCTAAATTTAGCATTGAAGATGTGTGATATGGACTTCAGTGCAGGTTTGCAATGTGAGTGCATACTTAGGGTCTGCCTGTACAGTGCATGCTAAAGCCTGTGTTGTCATGGTGGCCGAAATCCCTACCCAGGAAGTCTCAGTGTGATCTCCTACCCTCCTGGAGAGGATGCTCCTAACCCAACACCACATTGCGACAACGCCAGGACAGAGACTAAGCCAGAATCATTGGCCCCTGCTGAGAAAGATGCGGGAAGGGGTCCACAAAGAACTACAAGTTCTGCTAACCCTGGGAATCATCAAGGAGTCACACAGTGAATGGAGGAGCCTGATCGTGCTGGTACCAAAAGCCTTCCCTACCCCATTTGGATTATACCAATTTGTGACTGTCATTTGGCCTCCATGGAATGGCAGCCTCCTTTCAGTGACTGATGGACCAGTTCTGTGATCCCACAACCAGTATGCACCTGCCTATACTGACGACAGTCATCTGTAGCTACAGCTGGGAACCCACTTACAGCATGTCACCATGGTCTTTTTGGCCCTCGAGAAGGCAGGGCTTAGAGCAAATCTGGGCAAATACCACCTAGGATAGAGGGAGGTGACATATCTCAGATACACTGTGGGATGGGGACGGCTTCATCTGCTGGGGGACAGATTGACAGATACCATCAATCAAAAAGCAAGTGCGATGCTTCCTAGGCTTGACCAGCTATTACAGGCGGTTTGTACCTGACCTCACCACAATAGCTGCCACCTTTACCGATCTGCTGAAAGGCATCTGCTCCAAGAAGATGCAGGCCTGCAACTGAGCCTTCAGGACCTTGTAAAACCAGCTAATCCAGAGGCCATTTCTCCTCCACCCCGGCTTTACAAAGCAATTCATTCTGCAAACGGATGCATCAAAAGTGGGCCTGGGGGCTGTGCTGGGGAAAAGAACAGCTGATCCTATACATAGCTGTTCCTTTGGGAAGCGAACTACTTGATGATCAAGAAAGAAGCCCTGGCAGTGAAATAGGCCATAGAGGCACTTCGATATTATCTCTGTAGGGAACTCCTTCCTACTCATCATAGACCACACACCCCTGTGGTGCCTAAGCTCCATGAAAGACACTAACAACTGGTTCATGACGTGGTACCTTTCCCTGGAACCTATGACTTCCAGGTACTCCATCGCCCATGAGATGCTCACAAAAATGCCATTTTTCCCCCTGAGGTGGAGGATGTGTGTGGCAAGAGGAAGACCCGCCCCAGGCTCTTAGCTTGAGGGGGAGGGGGTATAAGTCCCACACCAGGAAACCAAGGTTTAGCGAGCATCTCTGGGCCCAGAAGGACCAGCCTAGCTATATCTTCTGGGCATGCTCACAATGGAGGCTGAGCTCAAAAGGGAGCAGCCCAGCTCAGTCAAGGCAAGCAGAACAAGGGAGCAGTCTTATGTTGGTAGCTCCTTCAGAGAGGCCATTGGCGCTCCACACTGCCTGGACCTATTCCCAGTGCAGAGCTGCTGAAGGTCCTGTGGAGACCACATAGTCTCCAGATCAGTGAAGACCCCGTCTGTGAGTCCATAAGCTGATCCTTGTTGTGACTTTGGAGGGTGCTGCGAACACAGCAGGAAATGATTGAGGGAACAAGCATGGTGGTGTCTGACCCCCCAGGCAACATATCTGACCTGCCAGTCACATGGTCTGGGTTGGAACCCAGTGGAACGGGGGGTTGGGGGGGGAAACAGGTTTACTTACCGCTGGCCATAGAGACTTGCTGCTGGGCAATAGTGCTGGGCTCAGATACCCAACTTCCCCAGGCATATTAACAGGAGTGTGATATGTAAGAGGTTAGGATAATTACCTCCTGGGTACTTTGCACTGGTGAGGCCTCAGATGGAGTATTGTGTCCAATTCTTGGCACCACACTTTAAGAAAGAAAAGAGGAGAGCAACAGAAATGATAAAAGGTTTAGAAAACCTGAACAATGAGGAAAAATTTTAAAAAAACGGGCATGTTTAGTGTTGAGAAAAGACGACTGCTGTGGGGACCTGATAATAAACTTCAGATATGTTAAGGACTGTTATAAAGAGGGCAGTGATCAGTTGGTCTCCATGTCCACTGATGGTAGGACAAGAAAGAATGGCCTTAATTTGTAGCAAGGGAGATTTAGGTAAAATATCAGGAAAAACTTTCTAACATAAGGATAGTTAAGCTCTGGAATTGGCTTAGGGACAATATGGAATCCCCATTATTGGAGGTTTTTGGAACAGGTTGAACAAACACCTGTCAGGGATGGTCTAGGTTTTCTTGGTCCTGCCTCAAAACAAGGGGCTGGACTTGATAACTTCTCCAGGTTCATTACAGCCCTACATTGCTATGATTCTTTGATTTTATGAAATGGAAAGGAGTAGCTACTGTTCCCAGAAACAAAGGGAAGATTTTTATTTTCAAAAGAAGAAGAAAAAGAGAGGAAGAGACAAAGTAAGGAATGCAAACCAAACAGAAAGGAGGAAAACCAGAAATCTAGAGGGTTGGAATTAAAGATAGAGGTGGACGGAAGGGAATAAAGAACTATATACATGAAATGAAAAAGCAAAGAAAAATGCTGGCAGCTTTTTAGGTTAGCATCATTTATTTGTATTTCTTTTCTCTGGCAGTCATCTGGTGGGTCGGTACATTTTGGGGAAGGGGAATCCAAAATATCATTGGTAAGGAAATTTGAATCTTACAGGGGAAGCATGATCCCATGGTTAAGGCATTAGCAAAAGACCTGGGAGATCTGGAATCACTATTCTGCTACACCTTCCTGTGTGACCTTGAGCAAGACACTTAAGCTCTTAAGTGACAAAGTCACTTCTGAAATGGAACCTAAGACACGTAGGCCTTGTTTGCACTAGGAGGGTTTTATAGTGGTATAAAAAAGTGTTTATATCGATTTGGCTTGTGCTGGCTTGGGGAACCAGCATAAGGTAAACCAGTGTAACTATTTTTATACCAATATAAATGCAGCCACTTCAGTGGGTTTTGCCAGTATAGCTATGCTGGTAAAAAAAAAATCACACCCCACATAGACTTACCTTTTACTGGAATCATTAAATGTAGACCAGGCTTTAGTCTCTCTCTCTCTGCCTCAGTTCCCCATATGTTCAATGGAATAATAGTACTTCCCTATTCAAAGGGATGTTGTGATGCACCCAGATACTACAGTAATGGGGACCACATAAGCACCGTAGAAATTCTCATTCTACTTCATAATAACTGTTGGAAATATATCCATACAAACCCAGGCTGCTGCAGGTGTGTTGCATTATAGGAGGGAGCCTCAAAATAGCTGATCGATGTTGGTTTGATTAGCAAGTGGCACTGCCACTCTTCCTTTTTCTCCAGCTGCAATAATTCTGATATACACCACTTTGAAAAAATAATGCCCTGGATTTTTTTCCTCTCTATTAATGTGACCAGAGGGAGGGGAAATGCCATTTAAAATGCCAGAGTTTATATGGCCGTGTGAGTGGGTTGAAAGCTAATTATATTCTAACAAGTAACTAGGTTTCAATCTAATTTGGGTCCTGAAGGCAGATTCCAAATTCCCCTCTAGTACAGTATGAGCCTCTCTCCAAGCTGTAGCTAAAAATTGACAGGCAGGTGCACTTTTTCTTGCCTGTGTAGTGTACACCTGTAACTGGCTGATATAATACTTGTGGTTAGAATATGAAAAGATTCCTAAACTTTAGTTGTGTCCTGAAAAGGAAAAATAGTTGGGCTTGTGCCCTCTTTGCTTCTTTATGATGGATAAAGAAGTGTGCAAGGTTTTTTCATTTTGTTTTGAAAAAAAGGGGAGGGATGAGAGCAAAAGTGGAGAGGGGCTTAAAAAGGAAGTATGAGAGTGTGCATCTGTCTCTGTGTGCGTATGTAAGAGACAGAAATGATAGAATTTGAGGTCTTGCCTATCCTGAAAACTCTAGAGAATTAATAAATTATTTATCCCTAGAGACTGACAGTTGAGCAGTTGAGAGGGAAAAGATTTTTAGTCACTATTTTTCTACTTAACTCCAATGTCCAACTAATAGTATGGAAGAAAAATGGGCTTTGTTAAAGTTTCAGCACCTTTTCCGTTAAGGTGTAAGCGCTCACAATACACATCTCCTAAGGCTCTCAAGAACACCTCTGATAAAACAAAGGCTGACTGTACTTGGCATTCTTGATATTTCTAAGGTGATAAAAATATTATGATTTGTTACTTATTTGTATCACTGTACCTCCAGGGACCCAAAGATAAAACTATTTGTTTTGAAAAACTTCTCTGCTTTTAACCATCCAAAAAAAACAACAACCAGACCCTCCAAACTCATTTTCAGGTTGTCTTTAAAAGAGACTTGTGGGGTCTGGATAGTTGAAAGGATTGGTAGTGGACTATGGAGCCTTTCCCCTCTAGCAGGGGTGCTGGAGCAATTTTTATAGTGGAGGCGCTGAGAGCCATTGAACCAAATTGTAAATCCTGGATATGATAGAAACCACTTCAAGCCCAGAGGTGCTGTAACACTCCCAGTCTCCCTAGTTTCAGCACCTTTGCCCTCTAGCCTTCTTTTTAAATTTGATTTAGGCATACAGTGACTGAGTGTTAATTACAATCAGTTGGCTGTATAGTGGCCTGAGGGAAATGAATTGGCAGTTTCAGTCCAGTTTGTGGACAGTAGCCTACATTACCATTGATAGTCTCAGCAGAAAGGCCAAAGATCAAATGGACAGTGGATACTAAAATTCTCTCACCCCTAGAGGTAATTCCTTTAAATTCAGGCCTAGTGTACTCTTAAGAATTAGATAAACCTAACTATGCTGCTCATGGGTTTGAACAATTTTGTGCCCTGAGTGCTGTAGTTTGGTCGACCGAAACCCTGGTGTAGATGCTGCTAGGTCATGGAAGAATTCATCTGTCGACCTAGTTGCCATGTCTTGGAGAGGTAGATTAACTACAGCAACTGAAAAGCCTTTTCCATCAATGTAGGAAACATCTACACGACCTTGTTACCATGGTACACCTGTAGCACTGTAGCTGTTCTTCTGTAACAGCTGTGGTGTAGACTTGGCCTAAGGTCAAGGTACTTGGCAAGGCAGTTCGGGGAAGCTTGTACTGCTATGCCGGCTGTATTTGTTCTATGCTTAAATAGGGGATTTAATTTCCCAAGGCAGAAAAATCCAGTGCTGTCACAAGCGTTAACACCCCCACCCCCGACCTGTAAATCCTATGTTGCCTCCTTCTTACAAACATGCTGCTTTTTACTCATGTATAAATAAAAGAAACACAAAGCTGCACAAACTAGCACAGGCAGAGCAAGAAAATGAAATCCATGTGTCAGTAGATTGTATTGGGGTAGCCAGTTTTCCTGCATGGTTTGCATTACAGTTTAGGGAAGATTAGACCATCAAACCACACAAACACCAAGGCTGAATTGCTCGATGATGAATCCACTGTGGCTATCCAGAATGACTTGGCATTTCTCAGCATTAACCATGTATCACCTCTAGTGGCAGGGCATAGTGTTCACACACTAGAAACTTGTACAGAGCATGCTGGAGCATTAAAGATCCCCCTTCCTCCCTTACTACTGGAGGGCTCTAGGCAAGGGATAGGATCTAGTTGTGCTTTCCCAGGAGCAGACCAGGGACCAGACTGAGACTTGGAGTCACATTCTGATCCCAGGTTTCTCCCTTACTCCAAGGACAAAGTGATCTGTGCTAGCTAGGGCAGATTATTTTCCTCATCTGTGCTAATTTGGCTGTGTTGAAGGTAGAGCCAAGACTCCTCTCAGTACTCACCCATATCCACCTGCTCCGAAGCCAGTTACACAGGATGGGGAGTAACAGCCTCATGGAAACTCATGTCCCTGTAATACTGGTGATACAGGGAGCCCTTATGCCCAGATCTGCAAAGGTATTTAGGTTGCTAAATTCAAATTGATTTCAAAATACCTTTGAGGAGCTGGGCCTTTATGACCCCTTACTCTTCTGTGTGGCTGTGTAGTCAGGGTCATGCTTTTGCCTGTTATTTATTTAGTTCTGCTAGTGCCAACTGTGATGTTGCACTCCATATGCTTTATGGAAATATGCTTATGAATATGACAACTGGAATATGCTTTATGTTAAATACCCTTGTATGGTGTCATTAGAAAGCTTGTAATCTGATAAGTGTGTTCATCCTATTTGTTTGCATATATTATTTCTCTATCTGGAGTTAAGAGAATAAGATATAAACTTGTATCACTGATGTAAACATATTAAGTGGAGGCCATTAAAGGTGCTCCAGAAACAATTAGTTGTAAATGGCCTTAGTTACTTGAAAGCCTTTCTGTGTACATGTGGGCCAGCCCATGGGGAATGGAGACTAGGGGTCTTACAGTGACATGTGATCATGTCACCTGATAATGAAATCCTTCTTAAATCTGGTACTTTTCCATTTAGAAGGAAGGGTGGGAACCCAGAGAGACAAAAGATTCCCGCCTTGTGCCAAAGCTGTAAAAGGGAGTGGAGCAGGAGAAAAGAGGCTGCCCGTCATGAGAGAACCCCTGCTTATCACCTAAGATATCTGCTGGAACTAACAAGGACTGTACCAGGGGAAAGGATTGGGCCCAGACTAGGAAGGAGTCTAGTCTGTGAAAGAATCTTATTGGAACATCTCTGAGGGTGAGATATTACCTGTAATCTGTTTCTTAATGTATTAGGCTTAGACTTGTGTGTTTTTGCTTTATTTTTCTTGGTGACTGACTTTGTTCTGTGTATTATTACCTGAAACCACTTAAATCCTACTTTTTATACTTAATAAAATCACTTTTGTTTATTAATAAACTCAGAGTAAGCGATTAATACCTGGGGGGAGCAAACAGCTGTGCATATCTCTCTATCAGAAAGTGGACAATTTATGAATTTACCCTGCATAAACTTTATACAGAGTAAACTGGATTTATTTGGGGTTTGGATCGCACTGGGAACTGGGTGTCTGGGTGCTGGAGAGGTAACCTGCTGAGCTATTTTTGGTTAAAGTCTGCAGCTTTGGGGGCATGGCCCAGACTCCGAGTCTGTGTTGCAGCAGGCTAGAGTGTCTGGATCAACAAGACAAGTTCTAGAGTCCTAAGCTGGCAGGGAAAACAGGCTCAGAGGTAATTTCAGCACATCAGATGACAGTCCCAAGGGGATCCCTGTGACCAAACCCGTCACATCCACAATGAGCCAAGTGCTGTATATACATAAATGAATCCCCCCCACTGCAAAGAGCTCTAGGAAGACAGAAGAGACAAAGGTGGAAAGTTGGGAAGAGAGGATCAAAACAACAAAGTGCCGGGGTGGTGACTGGAGACATTTGTATCTGTGTTATGGGAGAATTGCAGACTCAGCCTCTCTGTAACCCAAGAATCTCTTAATGCCAACTGGCCAGGGAGCATAGAGGGATTAAAGAAATCTCCTGAGTCTGGTGTGTTCATTCTAGTTCACCAAATAATATGTTATGTCTTAAATAAAAGTCTGTGTCGTGCTGGTCATTGATAGCAGTGTGAAATGTATGTAAGGCCACTATTTAAAGAGTTAGTATATATACTGAAATATGTTCTTAGAATCTGTGTCTGGAAGGTTGGTCACCAGCAATGGTGAAAAACAGGTTTTCTATCAGACAAAGAGATGTTTATCCACCTGTTTGTTTGAATAAATTGAGTATTGTCTCATTCACAGTGGGTCTCCTATCACCAGTCTGAATTGAATGCAAATGAAGGATTGTGGGAACTTCTGAAAAAAAAAAACTTACAGGAAGAGAAAAACAGCAGGGGAGAAAAGGGAGAGAGCCTCATCTTGAGATGCACCCCAAAGGTTTCCTTGACTATATCTTGGGGGAGAGGGGGAGAAGAGAGGACAATGGGCATTCCCCACCTAGGAGGTAAATAGATAGCAGATTTGCTTCATGAAAGTGTAATCTCAGCCATGCTTGGTTGAAAATGATGAGATCTTTGGATGAGATATGCTTCTTCAGCAGGAGGATAACTTGTTAGTTAAGTTTTGTCTCTAGAAAGCATGTTATGATTTTGTTTTATATAAAACCTTATTTGTTTCTAATATTCTCACTCACTTTGACTTGAATCTCTGTTCTTTGATGATAAACTTATTCTTCTTTTCACTATAAATATATCTTAGTGCTGTGTGTTCAGCAGGGCTGAGTTGTGAGGTATAACTAGTAAGCTGCAGTGTACTGTTCCTTCAGGAGCAGCAGACCTGGTAGTTCTGTCAGTGTTCAGCAGATAAGGGGCTGGACACTACAGGGAATGCTCAGAACACTTGGGGATTGGTGTGTGCCTATCACTACGTGTACAGGGAAAGCGAGGCCTGCGAGGCCTAGAAGGTAGTGTTTGTATTGCCAGAGGCTGGCGGTTTCAGGGAGCTGATCCACAGTAGACACAGACAAGGCTGCTTCAAGCTAAGGGCAAGTGGTGGTGAGGTGCCTCACAACCCTGGGTACCCTTAGGGAGTGTCACACTCTCCTGATATAATGCTGAAACACAATATAAACACATGTATATTACCAGTTCTGGGGACAAGAGCTTTGCTGATCTAAAGTGAGTGAAGGAGAAATGTGATAAGGGAGGGAAGGGTAGACAATAGGAAGGAAGAGTGAAGGTGAAGGCAAAGGAATTTCTTAAGCTTTTATTTATGAAACACTTTACCTTTCTGCAGATGTAGAGCCATTCTGTGTTATGTAGTTCTTCCCCCTTCTTTCATTTCACTTTGGAAAGTTTAATTAAAAGTATTAATATTGTGTAATAACTGTTTGAGGGTACTTCTTGTTAACTCAGGAATACCCGTATACTGGGCTAACAAATTCCTTTGCTTTTAACTTTCAAATTGTTAATATAAACAGCTCAGCTTTAGGCTTTGGAGTTCATTTTGTGCAGAATACCATTATTATCTAATGTAGACAAAGCACCTTCCAGTTATAACTATTAACCTCATTTTACAGCTGGCTAAAGTGAGGCACAGACAATGACTTAACTGAGATTATAGACCAAGTAGGGCTGGTTGAAAATTTGGATAGTATTGTCACAAACTGCCAAATCGTCCAAATCTGAAACTTGGGAAAATGTTGACCTGCTCTAACAGTGAGTCAGCATTTAGGACAGGAGAACCCTAGGCTCCTGAGCCTAAGCTCTTGCTGTCCCCAGCTGATGCCAGCTCCTCTGTGTGTAGCTCTCTGAAGAAGCAGAGAAGGACTCACAATTAGCAATTTTTATACTGGCGTTGGGTGAACAGTCCAGTGACATTGAAACCTCATCTCTACAGAATGTTGTTATTCATGCTTTTTGTTCACACAGAATGCTCCTTGAATGGGCTTTGCATCAGACCTGAAAGACAATGAGAAACCTTCCAGCGACTTCAGTGGATTTTGAATTAGGCCATAATTTCTTAGTCCTGTATCCATAGTGTCATTGCCAGCATCTCTCCCTTAAATCAACTAAATGGAAACCTTTGCTGACATTTTTCAAAATCAAGCTTGGATGGTCTTGGCAATCAATTGACCTTGCCTGAGGGACCTAGTGGTACTGGCAGCTTGTGCCTGCCATGAAGACTGTTACCTGTCTCTCCCTATAAATCCATCTGTGTCACTGGGCAAGCAAGCATCTGCCTTTGCGATGCACAGGCATGCAGGTCAGCAAGTTCTAATCACTCAAGCAGTAGATACTTAGTAGTCTCTTCACTGTAGCTGAATGCATCATCTGTTTCTCTATCTCATTTCCTTTGTGAAGTTTTGCAGTATAGCTACAGTATAGTCATTTCTATTGTGTATATAATACAAACACATCTAATACTGAAAACAGCCTTGATCTTGCCATATGTTTTAGGCCTTCCCCATATGTTCATTCATTTGTGGCATCCACACAAGTCACCTAATATAGGCAAAAGGTATAGCAATTAGATCCTCACTCAGAGATAGACAGCTGGTAGTACACATCTTCAGGATTCTTTAAAGCTCAAGTTCTTTCTCCCTTCATGGTCACTAAACTTAGCACATAAACAGAGATGAAAATAAACATCTCAAACAAAATGGGGTAACATTTCAAAGCAGGGCTCAGGAGCCAGACAGCATGTCTCCCTATAACACAGATGAGAGTACTGTGGCTAAATCCTTGGTGCACCACTGTGGGAATGTATCCTACTTCATGGGAGATAGCAAATTAACTTGTATGCAACCACATCTTAATGATCAATGTCCCTGTTGAAACTCAAGTCTCCCAGTTTGAAGGTCAATAGAAGACAGCTATCTTCAGTGACCATTATGCTATATACTCTTCAGAATCTTCTGCCAACATTTTCATTTAACAGAAGAGTCTCATAACTGTTGACTGTTAATTTGCCAAATGAGAATTCCATTACCACACGGGAGCAATCTATATTACAAAATAATGTATTTTCTTGACACCGTTTAATGGTTATAGCTGAGGACTGACAGTCAGCATTCTCTGCTTTGCCATCTTCTATGTGACTTTGGGTGAGTCACTTATGCCCAAATTTTAAAATCTCTCCTTCAGTTTTATATGCCTTCCTTTTTGGGTGGCTAGCTTAATTTGATTCCTAGGGTTCAATTCCCAGCTGTGCCATGCTCATGCTTTAATCTATGGCCACCTGGGGTTTGAACAAGAACCCGATACAAGATAGATGAGCCACAGAGTTGTTCTAATTTATGCTGGTTAGACCTTTTCTTTAGGGACCATTCCATTGGCCAGGATCAGCAAAACACATCATACTCCAGTTCCAGCCCTACTGGCCTTTTTCATCCCCTCTTCCCTGTCCTCAAGCCACCTCCAAAGCACCCTGAGTCAAGTGGTGGTGTAGGGAGAGGGTGACGTAAAGTGGCCATATTAGGGGAATAGTTAGCTGATCCTTTAGGGCAGTTTTAATAGTGCAAAATGACCATTCAGAGAACTGAGGTTCAGGGCTTTAGGGCTTGGTTCTTCAGTGCCTTGTACCTTATTTAGTCACTCACATCTGTTCAAAATGCAGTCAAATCAGAATTTTCTACTTCCTTCAGTGGTAGTATTTTACATTAGAGATGCAAATGGAGAGAATCACGCTCCTGAGGGTCTTATTCCCAAATCCTTTCTGCATAGCACCTCTGGGATGAAATCATGGCCCTATTGAGGTCAATGGGAGTTTTGCTTGTGGTGTCAACGGGGCCAGGATTTCACCCTAGATAAAGGCAGACACTGCAAAATGGAGGCACCCAAATTAGAGGTCACTTTTTGAAAAACTGATCTCAGTAGCATGTAAATTATACTTGGTAGGTTTTATTCTTAATACAGAACAGGTCATGCTGTCCACAGGGTAGCTATACAGGAAGGTCTTGATCCAAATCTCTTTGAAATCATTGGATCAAGCTCTATGTGCAAAATCTACATTAAGAAAACAACATCAGTTTTAACAGGATTTTGGATTATGATTAAAATCTCATTAATATTACTGGCATTTGTATTACATTGAGAGTACAGGTGTTCCAGTTGGGGGCTTTACTTTCTAGATAGGCAGGATGGTCCAGTGGTTCAGGCCCTCACCTAGGACTTAAAGAACGAGGATTTAAGTCCCTTCTCTACTACAGGTTTCCTGTGTGACTTTGGACAAGTTATTTAGGCTTACATCTTCAAAGGTATTTACTCTCCTAACTTTGATTGAAATAAATTGAATTTAGGATCCTAAATATCTTTGAGCCTCTAGGCCTGAGTCTGCCTGCCTCAGTTCCCCATATGTAAAAAGGGGATAATAGAACTTCCCTAGTTTATAGAGGTGGTATAAGGATAAATACATTAGAGATTGTGAAGTGTTCAGATGATGGGGGCCATATAAATACTTAAAGTAGATAGTAGATTTCATCCAATAAATCAATATGGAGCTGTGCCATGGAAATTCTTGGGACTGTTGCCATTGACTTTACTGGATGCAGGATCAGGTCATGTATGATGTGGGGTTAGGATTATGATCAATATCAGGACATGATCATTCTTTAACTCGTGGCTGGAAGGAACTTTGTTGACAAAATGCCAAAGGCTGAAGCCCTTATTCAGTTCTTCCTCAGGCAAAGGGTCCAATAAAGACAAAACTAAGTGAAAATGGAACCAGGACTTCAGGAACTAGCCTAAATATTGGCAATGGAGAAGCTGCCCACCATAAGAGAAAATTAACTGACAGGTGTTCAAAATGCGTGGATATATATTGTCTTTTTTTCCAAATACGCAGAAGGAAACTCTCTTGCTGTTCAAAAATGAAGAATAATGTGGTCTTTTCTAAATGTGCTAAATAAATATAATGCAACTTTTAAGAATTTTGCAAGTCCAAAAGGATTTGGTTAGTCATTTTTTTCCTGTTGCTGTTTGTTTTACCATGTACTATGGACTAAATAACTACATAGAAGCATAATATATTCAGAAATACCACAACATTTTGGGATCTAGATGTCAGCCACCACAATGTTCAAGGGTGTTTGGATCCACATTTTTTGTTCATACCACTCACTCCATTATTTGGATCGGAATTGGGCTTTGTATTCAGAAGTGTTCCGATATTGAAGTTTGTTTCAGGCCCATCATCCAATTGGGTGTTATGGATTGTTTCTGCATGTGATGAATTGCAGTCAGTTTTGTATACCTGAACGTAACCCAACCTATGTAGTTTTAGGATTTTTATTTATCCTCCACACCACTCCACAATAAGCTATTGAAAATAAAAAGAAAAACAGACCCAAAATATATTGACCCTTAAAAAATGTGTAATCATGCGTACATGCCTGGGGCATGAAAAATCTAGTCCCCTGAATACAGATTGCACTTTCAAATATAACAGTATAGCTAGTAAATTGTAATAATTACCCTACCATTATGAATAGGGGTTCTGTTTTCCAGGGTTTATTAATTTCATTTCTGGGGAGCTTATTTTTTTAGCAATTTTTGAGTTTTATGTTGAGGTCCAAAAATCAGAGTTTTTCAGGGCTTTATCTTTGTATATACTATAATGAGTAATCTCTTCGTAATATTTCCCAGTGTGCTTTAACGTAATACTGTTTCAAACCACACTACGTTAAAATACATTAGGGAACCTTTAGTGCACACCAGCAGTGTCTACATAGATCAATTAATGCACAACACATTAATACCCTTTAGAAATCACAGCCCCAGCATTTCTGCAGTGTGTAGACTAGCCCTTAGATACAACTATTTCTTGTGTTTATTGGTAAGGCCCTACCAAATTCATGGTAGGACCATGAAATCTGGTCTCCCCCATGAAGTCTGTATAGTATCAGGTAAAAGCACAGAAAGACCAGATTTCATGGGGGAGACCAGCATTTCTCAAACTGGAGGCCCTGACTGAAAAGGGAGTTGCAGGGGGCTGGGTCATGGTTTTGCCACCCTTACTTCTGCGCCGCCTTCAGAGCTGGGCGGCCAGAGAGTGGTGGCTGTTGGCCAGTTCTGAAGGCAGTGCCCCACCAGCAGCAGTGCAGAAATAAGGATGGCAATATCATACCATGTCATCTGTACTTCTGCGCTGCTGCTGGCAGCAGCTCTGCCTTCAGAGCTGGGATCCTGCCCATCAGCCGCCTCTCCCCAGTTCTGAAGGCAGCACCTCTGCCAGCAGCAGTGCAGAAGTAAGGGTCATGGTATCGCAATCCCCCCTACAATAACATTGTGATCCCCGATTTCTTTTTGGTTCAGGACCCCTAAAATTACAAAACTGTGAAATTTCAGATTTAAATAGCTGAAATCATGAAATTTATGATTTTTAAAATCCTATGACTGTGAAATTGACCAAAATGGACAGTGCATTTGGTAGGCTCTTATTTATTGGATAAACACTGATTTAATTATTTTTTTTGTTTTGGGGTGTTTTATTGGTTTTTATTGGTTAAAACCAAAAATCAGAATTCCAGAGTATGAATCATTATGCTGGTTTCCTCCCTAGGTGGATGTATGGTATATCCTTGTTTTCCCCTGGGTACTGAATTCTACAAAAATCAGATCTTTTGAATCACTTAGGCCCACAAACACTGCCCTTGCTTAACTCTATGCATGTGAACAGGTACATTGATTTCAGCAGGAATGCTAATGTGCATGAAGTAAAGCATGAGCATAAGTATTTGCAAATTCAGGGCCTTGATGCTATATAGGGACTATGAAAGGCCCATAGTGCAGTGGAACAAATGTGGTTCCACTGGGCTATGGATAGGATTACCAGGTGTCCAATTTTTGACCGGAAAGTCAGTTGAAAAGGGAACCTGTCAGTGTCCAGTCAGACATACTGACCAGACACCAGAAGTTTGGTTCCCAAGGGTGGAGAGAGGCACTGGATCATCAACCCACGCCAGTCCCTGCTCAGCTGGGGCCACCTCCTACCTGCATCTCATGGGCCGGCAGGCAGCAGGCTTCACATCAGGCTGCATCTCCCATCCCAGCCCTGGAGCAGAGGGAGCCCAGCTGGAGGGAGGGGAAAAGGAGGTGGAAAGGATCCAGCGAGGAGGAAGGAAGGGGAGGAGTGAGTGGGGGTGGGGCCTAAAGGGAAGAGGTGGAGCAGAGGGTGGGGCCTGGGGGAAGAGGTGGAGCAGGGGAGGTCCAGTTTTCAGAAAGTAGAAAGTTGCCAACCCTAGCTATGGACCTGAATCTAGAGAGGCCATATCAGTGAACATGGCAGTCTCCTGAATGGCACAAAGCCAATCACTCTGGCAGAGCAGTCCACAGGAGCACAGAAGGAGGGGTGGGGAAGAAAGGGGATGGGCCCAGGCCCAAGCACTGTGGGTACACACTGGGGCATGGTTGTTTGCTCCACAAACTGTGGATCCATTGGCCTACAAAGGTATGTAGAGGGGCATTAGCAGCAGCTTATGGGCGTTTTTCCTGTCCACACTGTGCAGTAGTAACCACAGGGTGTCCACTACGGCAGACTGGGGCTGAGGGTTGCCTTCTTCAGCCCCAAGTGCATGTGTGACCTAAGTGGCTCACACATTCAGGTTGTGTATTCAGGTATTTAGCCATATGGGAACAAGGATACTTGTATACATAAACATTCTGCTTCCGGGAATGGAGCAGGCAAATAGGGCCAGTCCCTGCAGACTTTTCTGATGTTATATTAATAAAAATCACATACTCCTTCCTCTGGCCTGTCAATCAATCAAGTGTTTGTGTAATAAAGTGGAGAGATTTATGATGGAATTACTTAGATGTCAGATACCACTCATGGGTGTGATATAAGAACCTAAATAGAATGGAATTTTGCATATATATATATTGGAATAGTGCCCAAAATGTGCTTAGCACTTACAAACATATAGAAAGGCAAAGGCCCATATCTTCAAAGGTATTGAAGCTCTTAACTTCCATTGAAGCTAGGAGCCTAAATACCCTTGAGGATCTGGGCCAAAGAACTTTTCACAGGAATTTGCAGGCAACACTCTTATAAAATCACATTGTGCTATGAGCTGTGTTGCTGTTATGCTAAGGCTGAGCCCCAGTGCTTTACAAACAAGCCCCAGTAATGACTAAAAAAATACAAAATGTTTCAAATACAAAGCTTTCAAAAATACCTCCCCCATACTTTAAGCTTTATGGGCCCCCACTCATCAGTGTCCTGAATGTGGGGTAGTTAGGTATACTTGTGCAAAGTAGATGTACATGCAACCGGATTAGAATTGGGTTTTACTCCTAGTCTGCACCGATTTTGCACTGGTGTAAAAGACTGCATAAAGTGCAGGTCAACAGTGAATTGGATTTTTAATGCATTTTAAAATCCTCTTCATAAAATGGAGTGGCAGACTACTAGCAGTGGTGCATTGACCTTTGAAATCCCAACAGCAGTGCAGTATTGATCATCGTATGGAAAAGGACAAATGGTCATCATTACCTAGGGAAATCTCAGCATGAGTGAAAATGGTAAGAGAATTGACTGCCTTTCCTTCTGTGAAGCAAGAGGTAAAGGTTTCTGCCTGAAGCATATGATGAACTAAAAGCACCCCCTTGTGGCCAATTCGTGGAAATACCTTGGCAAGTTGCTCAGAATGAAGGATCTTCCAGATGCCAGGCCGCTGAGGCAGATGGTGCTGTCGGAATTGACAGATGCACAGTTTTGGCTTGGAATGGTGATGGGCTGCTTCTTTTTTAGTTTTTATTTCTGATCACCCATAATCTAAATGGAAGGGGAAAGATTTTTTTCTCTTGCCACGCTACCCTCTTTCCAACATCTGGAAGAGCGGCAACTGGACATTTGTTCATCTCTTTGTTCTTGCTGACCTCTGCCAGGATTTCTGCCCCAGAGAGTGAAACTGAGGAGTAAAAGGGAAGAAACCTTCCACTGTTTGCAAGCCCCTGCCACTGATTGCCAGTACCGATCAAAGACATGAGGAGACATTCAGTAGAGAGGAGAGAAAAAAATATTACTGTAGAGGCAGGAAATAGGCATATGGGGGTGTGGAGGAGACCTCAGGGGACTTCAGTGAGGATGAAGATGGGTGATAAGGGGTCTCCTGAGGAAATGGCATGTGCTGCAATTCAAGGGGGGTGAGAGCAGAGGAAGGGCTCTGCCTGGAAGTGTTTACAGCCTAAGAATAAATATCAGAAACATAAAGTGGCTACAGTGAGAAGGGGGAGCACAAGGTAACAAGGAGTTGGGTTTGTTCTCCAAAGGAGGAGCTGAAGATATAAAGGGGATGATGAATACTGGAAGGAAGAGTTGAGGAGTTTGGAGTAAGTATGAGACTGCTGGACTGGGGTAGTGACTAGGGTGTATAGGTAGGGGGAATGGGAGTGGGAAAGGACTGGCAAAGAGGATTGGGGGATTCCATTGTGGCTGGGCTGGTGGGGGTTGGCTGCGGAGGACAGCTGCAAATTGGGTAGGGTGTTTTGCAGAGGGAGGGGCCTTAGGCAGCGGGGCAAATAGTGGACTCATGGGAAAGGATTTAGGAGAGGCCAGTGAGCTGCTGTATAAGAGATGGGTAGCAGAGGCTGAGCTCCCTTTTCCATTACAGGGCCTGCTATCTACCCTCACCCAGACATCTGTACCTTGGAGTACTGCTGTTCATCTGTTTCAGGTAAGCTTGCTCATCAGTGGTTCGTCAGCATGCAAGCTCCAGGAGGCATGTGCTGCAGATTAAGGCTGCACTCTCTCCCAATTATGGCTAGGCAACAGCTGTATTTTCTTGGCATCTTCTTAAAGCTCCCAGGGGGCATTAAGCTGCCACCAGTGGCTTTTCAATGTAACTGAAAACAAACCATGTAGCCTAAGGCTTCTTAGCACTTGTCCTGCTGACCCTTGCCTGTCCCTCCACACTTCCATTACTTGCAAATAGAATGTATGTGTGTGTAAACTGCAGAACCTTTGCAGATTAGGCTGTAGCAAAGAAAGAGAGTGGGGGCTATGAGCAAAGCAATCTATGCTGTCCCAGCTGTGCTGACTGTCAGAAGTTAGACTGTAGCGGGGTTACTGAAGGGAGAGTGGCATGCCAAGTGTGGGTTTGTGTTTGGTTTGGCCAGGTGTCCTCAAATTTGGAGTGCTAATTGATGAAGCACGTGCCTGGCATGCTCTCAGTTATGGCCTCTAGCTAATTAGCTGAGAAAAGTAGCTTTCCCAGGTGTAATAAAGGAAAACAAGTAAAAAACTATCCTGCAAAACCAGTAAAGAGGCAATTATTGACTGTGCCAGGCCTCTCCTTGGTTTGTCATGCTCCCCCGCACCCCCCCCAGCAGTATACTCAGCACACGTCAGTCTTTAATTCTCCAGGTGTGTTAGCTTCCATTTCCCTCGCTCTCCCTGCCCATTTCCCCCAAGGTTATTCAATCATGATTACTCAACCTATGAGATACCATCTTTCCCTCCAACCTGTCATTGTGTCTGCTTCTATTATGAATAGGGCCCTATCCAGAGCTGGACTCTGAAGGCAGCATAGCCACAGAGCTTCCTGTAGCTGGGTGAGGTACCCAGAGGTGGGTATGATCTCCCTGCACGAAGAGCAGCCATGCAGAGGAAGTGGAAGTCCCATTCCCCCCCAGCCAGGAAGACTAGCAGCTGGAACCTGGTGAAAGGTAGGAACCCCCAGCTGGAGTGCCTCCAACTCTGCCCCACCAATAGCTAGATTTCATGGGAGAGGTCTGATTTCATGGTCTGTGACATATTTTTCACAGCCATCTGTGAATTTGGTAGGGCTCTAATTTTGAAGTACAGGAGGGAGGAACAAATCCCTAAAGTTCTTTAGTCTTTTTTTTCCCCCCACTTCCTTTGTGCAGTGGGCGTACTGCTGTAGGACTATGCTAGATTCCCTACTACAGTGTTACATTATGTCACTCTCTGCATTATCTGCTGATTGTCTGAGTGCATCACACAAAATGAGCACTGTTCTTTGTCAGCAACTCTTGAGAGACCTGATAAACTCACTACACCCCACACATTGCTTTCATAGTGTTTATCCAAAGAGGGTCAAGTGAGGTATCTAATAAAAGCTTATGTCAGACTGATCCTCATAATTATTGTGAGATGTATGCACAGATGATACATAAGGAGTAATATGTAGATACTGATGATAGGTTTAGAAACTGTCCCCTAGACAGAGCTGACAACCAGGTTTCTTCCAGGCAGGAGATAAGATGTATATCTCTGTCTGGTTGTAAGTCAATACAATGGAAGCTTCCCTCCAACAGGGAAGAGTTCACCAAAGAACAAACAGGAGAGCATTTCAAAGGTTTACTGAACTATAATTGGAAGACAAGTAAGACAAAGGGGAAACCCTTTGAAGGGTGTGGGGTGATCCGTTCATGGAAGCTTAGATCCTAACTTTGACTGGAAATCAACAGCTTTGTCAAGGACTGAATTCTTAGCAGAACATCTCCTTTATCAATTAGGAAACAATCCTGTTAAGTGTAGGGCTAGGATTGCATTACAAGTTTTGTTTTATATTTGTAACCATTTCTGTTTCCACTTATTATCCTTACTTGCTGTCTCTTAAAACTTAAACCTTTGGTAATAAATTTATGAGTATTCCACTATAAATATATTTCAGTGCTGTAATGTTATAAAAGACCTGATGCTGAGTTGTGTCAGACATGTATTGTACAAAGTCTCTCTGGGAACAGTTTACCTGGTAATTTCTGTGTGTGTATGATGGGCTGGATACTATAGCGGGACACTTTCAGAGGGGTTCAAGGAATGGGGTGCACTTATTGTTAACCTGCAAGGCAAAGTAAGGGCTGGCGGAGTTCTGTGGAGATAGTTTCGATGGCTGACAGACTGCTAGTATCAGGGAGCTAAGTGCAAGCAAGTCCCCCTCTTGCTGAGACAGGGGTAACAAGGTGTCTCAGAACTTGGGGAACTCCAAGATAGCATCTCTCCCACTCCTTGTGGGATTCTGAATTCAGATTGAAGAAAGGAACATCACTGACTTTCTGTGAGCCTAAACAGAGCTTCCAAACGCGAAGCTCAGGGCCCCCTCTAGAGGTCGCAGCTGATAAACTTACAAATGTTTAACGATAGTGGGTTGATTAAAAATTAAAAGCCTGTGTTGGATGATTTACATAATAAACCCATAAAACTTGATTACGTGAGTTATACTGGGAGAACCAGTAGCATAATAGGGAGCCATAGAACAGAGGGATAGCCTGGCAGTTCCTTAGAAAAGGGAGGTTTGGACAATCATGATTTTACTGTATTAAATCATATGTCTTGCAACTACAGTGATATCCTGAAGTGAACGCTTAAACATGTTCTGTGAATAGAGCAACCTTGCAGTAAGAAGCAAGGGATTTAAGAGAAATGACATACATTTTCAGTTCAAGCTCCTCTGAGAATGTCATTCTTATTTGGGGTATGCACTGTAGTTGTAGCCCTGCCAGTCCCAGGATAGTAGAGATAAGCTGGGGAGGTAATATTTTTATTGGACCAACTTCTGTTGAACTCCATGTGGCTTGAAAGCTTGTCTCTCTCACCGACAGAAGCTGGTCCAATAAAAGATATTACCTCATTCTTATTTGGAGCATACATGGTTCTGCTCTCTTCTGGAGCACTTTGATATTGAACACTCCTTCCTATGACAGGTTTCAGAGTAGCAGCCGTGTTACTCTGTATTCGCAAAAAGAAAAGGAGTACTTGTGGCACCTTAGAGACTAACAAATTTATTAGAGCATAAGCTTTCGTGAGCTACAGCTCACTTCATCGGATGCATTTGGTGGAAAAAACAGAGGGGAGATTGATATACACACACAGAGAACATGAAGTTCTCCGTGTGTGTGTGTATATCAATCTCCCCTCTGTTTTTTCCACCAAATGCATCCGATGAAGTGAGCTGTAGCTCACGAAAGCTTATGCTCTAATAAATTTGTTAGTCTCTAAGGTGCCACAAGTACTCCTTCCTATGTGTTCCTAGTTCCTATGATACATACTGCCTTTCTTTTAAAAGAAAATGGCATGTGTAGATAATAGTGCACACTGACACTTATGAAGTCCTCAGGAAACATGACCATTTCTTAAAATTCTGAAATTCATAAAGAGTGTATTCTTATAAACTGTAGTATCTCTTCAAGCCTGGAAAAAATATCGAGCTTACTTTGTCAGTGTGCTCTAAGACTGTAACAGTCACTATGCTATGTAAGGCATCTGTCTTCTCTTTAAATGGTGTGATTTGGTAAATAATGAATGCTATTGAATTATACTTGTTGGCCGGCATATCATGTTTCACAATGCACCTGTTGTTTATTCATGAGAATTTTTTTGCAAGGGTATGAGAACCTGAAACCAAAATTGATTTTAAGGACTGGCTACTCACTGGATTTAATTATCCCAGGTGAAAAGTAAAGAACATCATTTTGTGAAACACAGGCCAAATGCATGTTTTGTAACTCCTTTAATAACCTAAAAAGAAAAGGAGTACTTGTGGCACCTTAGAGACTAACAAATTTATTAGAGCGTAAGCTTTCGTGAGCTACAGCTCACTTCATCTTATGCTCTAATAAACTTGTTAGTCTCTAAGGTGCCACAAGTACTCCTTTTCTTTTTGCGAATACAGACTAACACGGCTGCTACTCTGAAACTTTTAATAACCTAGACTCTCTTCTAAGTTAGGTAACTTGTTTTTTTTTTTTTTAATTGAACAGTGCCTGCCTTAAGCATACAATTTATGAATCTAGCGATGGATGTAGGTTTCACATGGTGCAGAGGTGAAAGGGAAGGCATGATGACTCTTCTCATGGGAGGCTGGATCACAACAAAACCATGTTTCTCCCGTCACTTTTTTTTTCTTTTTATTTTTTTTTAAAAACTTCTCTGTTGTCACTGCCATTAGTCATTTCCTCTTGATGTGCTCTTTAAACCAGCTTGCTCAGTAAAATACACTGGGAAGAAGGAGAGAGAGAAATAAAAATTTGAATACTAACAACTCTGGAGAAACTGCTTCTATGTAATATACCAGTTAGATGCCATTTGGGGGGTAGTATGCTTTATCTGACTTGGAAAATGGATCCCCTTGCCAATAACTCACAACATAAGTTTGACACTTACTTATCAAGTAAGAGAGTTTAAATTTGATACCTTTTATAACTGATGAGAAATTTTCTTAAAGAACTTTTTTCCTTAAATCCCTCTCTAAAGACCCAGGGGTTGCAGAGGAAATTACACAAATTGTAACGTAAGAGTCTGGAGTTCTAGTTCAAAATTCAGTATTTTGCTTTTTCTCCATACTGGTAGTATCTCAGGCTATTTATTAATAACTGTAAGGTCATTAATCACCCTGCTGATGTTGAGAAGTCCATGAATCTGACATGACTCTGGCCAGTTTAACACATTTTAGAGTAGGATGACCAGATAGCAAGTGTGAAAAATCAGGATGGTGGTGGAGGGTAATAAGCGCTTATATAAGACGAAGCCCCGAATATTGGGACTGTCCCTATAAAATCAGGATATCTGCTCACCCTATTTTGGCTAAACAGACTGCACAGGTTTGTTAATGCATTTGCCTATGATACACTAAAGAGATTTAGGTGTATAGGGCCTGTGTGTGTGTGTGTGTGTGAGTGATACAGAACTTACAATGTAAATATCAGTTGCATACATATCTGCACTAGCACCCCAGTAACCTTCCTATAATAAGTTACTTCATTTCAGACTTCCATTTTCTTCTCTGTTCAGTATGCCTTTAGGAGGAATAGTTTGAAATACTATGCATATTTACCTCATAACTCCATTTTCCTTTGGTGTATATATGGTCGAATCAAGTTAACCCTAAAAATCATGAGTAGATTCAGGATCATATACGTGAATGAGCATGCATGTAAGAACTAGTAGTGCTCTGATTTGGTGAAGGCAGAAGTCCCACATACCAACCTTCCAATCAGTCTGTTCAGAAATTATGTACTCCTGTGGACATGGTATGTGTCCTACTGAAAAATAACTTGGAGAAACGCACACAAACACGTAATGTCTGTGGGCCTGATTCTCCTCTGCCTTGCTTCTTGCATAATCGTTTATGCCTATGCAAAGCCAATGTAAATTGCTACCACCATTCTGAGTGGACTACTCTGAATTGGCACTTTGCACAAGTATAACCAATGAGACAAAATGGAGGGCAAAGGGGAATTGAACCCTATGTTTTTGCCCGTGTGTGTGTGTATATATAGATATAGTAGCAAGGCACTGCAATTCTTCCTCAGTCTCCCCGCATTACTTTTTCTGATCTCCATGTGAATAAGCATATCTGATCAAACCTCTCTTATGAAACCCTGAGGGCCAAATCTCTTTCAGAAGAGGCTGTTTGAGTATTTTTCGTTCTGTAATTTTCATACTAAAACTCAGCAGTTCCCTTTTGTTTCCCTGACATCTAATACACACTCCCTCCCCACCCCACTTCAGATTTCTGCACACAGCATATCCAAAGTAGGCGCAGCAGCAGGTAACTGATGCAAGCTTGTTTAATGTCGCTCTTGCCTGGTGTGGTTTCTGAATCTCGGCAGGGCGATAATGGTGAAACTGATCAGGCTCAAGTCAGTTGCACTCTGGTTCAGGTGCCACAGGTGAACACATAGGGGTGTGAGCACCAGCAGCAGTTGGCCCTATACACCTGAAAGTGGACACCTCAAAATGTTTGAGAGTGGAGAAAAGCAACATTGGGCCCTTGCAATCAGGCACTAAATTCAACCATGCTGTTTCACCCTCTTTCTTGACAAATTCTGCTGGGTGTTAGGAGAATATTAGTCTGCTTTGTCAACATAGCCGTTCCTGCAGTGTCATTGTACCTAACTCCAACCTAATTTATATTGGAAATGCTGCTTTAACTTGGTGGAAAATCCCTTCTCATTTTGAAACATGATCCTAAATTTCAGCTCTTGTTACCAATTAACCAGCCTCCCTTAACCAAACAGACTGGTTTCAAGGCTCTGCAGTGAATGAAGTGAATGCAGAAAGGTGTCAAAAAGGCATTTTACATTACAGTATTTTGCCATTTCACCCTACCTAAATTGCAAATGATTGCTTGGTGGAAGATTGTGTGTGAGAGAGAGAGAGTATACTGCAATGCCTTCATACTGTCTGAAAAAGGTTTAAAGATTAGTAAGAAATCTCCTTAACTGTACACATTGGAAGCTGTCAGAAGACATTTTTACAAGTACTAAATTGTTCTTGGTTTACAGGCTTAAAGATATTAAGCGTGGCATTAGCTGAACACTGATTTATGGTAAGACTTTGAATATCGAGGTTTGTTATGCTAATAAAACCATTTAATCACTGCATGCGAAGAGGGCAGCATTTTTTATCTTTATAAGAACAGCTACTAGGAAACCACAAGCCCTATTCTTGTGAATTTGCAGCTCTTAATCCCGAGGCAGGCTCTCTCTAGTTTCTATGGTAACTTCTGGATCTATATTCCAATCACGGGTTCTCTGCTGTCCCCAACCTGAAAGCGAGCCAGCAACCCCGAGCCAGCGGGTGGATTTCTTGACGCTTTCCATTTTTGGAAATGTACGGGAATGGCATCAGCTATTGCATGCCGAAAGAGGCAGATTAGCTAGACCGCAAGGACAGATTTGAAAGCGGAAATGTGCGTGTCGCACACGGATCGCTGTATCTGAATTTCTACAAAACCCCTGGCTCGTCGCTACTCCTGAAATAGAGACAAGAGGTTGTGCACAATCCTCGAGTGCTGTCACGTCAGCGAGATCTTGGGCTCGTGCTTGCTAACTCTCCCAGTCTAGTGTCTTTATGCAATTCTTTGCATTACAAAGTGTTCGTATCAGGAAAATGGGAACTGCGTTAGTTTGCCAGCGAGGCGCTCCTCCCTAAACAGCGTGGTCTGCTGATTTGTGTACGATGCGTTTGGAGCGGGGCTGTATATCCATAGACCTAGACCCCTCTTCCAGTCAACCTGACAGTAAATTTATCGGACGTCCCTAATAGCCACAGCGTGTACCTCGTGGTGCCCAGAAGCAATTCATTTTACTACCTTGTAAAACAAGTCCCGCTGTATTAGAGTTCACTAGAAGCCGGTCTCCTTGCCTATGAAACCATACCCCTGCAGCAAACCCGCTAGTACTCGGATATTTATTCTCTTTGCCTTCAGGTCAGTGGAAGATAATATTTTTGGTTTGCTCCCTTTCAAAGCTCTGGCCTACCTGTCGATTCCACTGCGTGACTATGAAGCAGTCAGTCCCCCAGAGGAGATGCCCCAGGCACGAGTTTTAAGTTGTGTTGTTCAGTGAAACGGATCCGGATTTACGGTGTCAAGACTCTTCTTCCCTTCCACCAGATCGCAGGGTGCTCTCATCAACGCGGGAGCTAACCCTATCCCGTTGCTTGTGTTTACAAACTGTCCTGACCTCTTGTAAGGCGCAGAGGGCGTCCAAGTGCTGCAAATAAAAATATCAGCTAAATCGGGTTGGGGTGTTTTTTTTTTTTGGTAGCAATTTCACTGATATGTAGACCCTTAATCAAATAAAGAGCTGCGTTAACTGTAAATGAAGTGGCCCCCCCGTGCCCCCCAGACGCGGGGCTTGGGGAAACCCGAAGATTCCGGCACTGGTTTTCACGGGGGGTAGGGGTACGATCCCAGTGCAGGATCGCCCTGCGGTCGCCGCAAGCTCTGAACATGACCGGAACTGTGGCGGGGGGGGGGGGTCGGACCTTACAGAAACTTGCGCTCTCCGGGCTAGCTCCCCAACTGCGGGAGCGATCGAGTAAACTCCTCTCCGTTCTCTTGAGAAACGAGGGGGCTTTAAAGGCCAGACCTGGCCCTTAGCTTGTTAGGGGAATCCACGACTGGTTAGAGCTCTCCCCGCTTCCCCCTCGCAGCGGGCTGCTTTAATCTCCTCCAGAAAAGGTGACCCTGGAGGCAGGCAGCCCAGCTTGCAACCGAACCGACCCATCGCGGCTGCCGCCATCGCCCTGCAACCTCCGGCTAGGGCTTGCCGAGCTCCGCCTAACTTCAGGAGTCCGCTGATCTGCGTGTACCCCTGGGAGCTGCGGGCCGGTCTGCGGCACAAGTGCAGGGTGGAGGGCTCTTCGGTGGGTGTCTCCAAGATGTAAATCCTGGGTGGGAAGCGGCGTGGGAGCTGCTGCTGCTGCTGCTGCAAAGGAACAGCTTCGCCTCGCGAAGGGCATCGGCCTCCCACCGTTCTCTCTCTCCGGGCTGTCGGCGATGTCTTTGGGCAGGAGGAATGGTTCCTCGGATCCAACCAACCCACCGCCGGGATCCTTCCTGGGACCCGATCATTTTGCAGGGAAAAGAGGGGTATGCACCTTCCCAGCAAATCCTCCTCTAGCGTGCAAGCCCATATTTAAAACCTTGGGTCAGTGCGCCCCCTACGCGTGAGCGTGGGCAAGCACCTCGCCTGCCTCCGAGCTGCTTAAATAAATAAATAAGAGTGCGTGTGGCTTTTGAACTGCCCACAGACTGTCACAGAGGGGTGGGGTGGGGGAGAGGGAGAGGGAGAGGGGGAGAGAGAGAAATGCAGAGGCAGCAGCAGCAGTAGCAGCGGCGGCGGCATTGCTCCAACGAGCACTAGTCACTCCAGTCCCAGCAAGCGAGCAGGGGAGAGCCACACACCAACTCAGCCCAAGCCAAGCGGCGCTAGGCTACCTAGGACTCTCCCTGTGACACCAGAGCACACAAACACACACAAGGGGAGAGAGGAAAATATAAAAAAGGTAAGAAGCAGCGTCTCACTTGTGCCATTTCCGTGGCAGACACCACGAGCTTTGCGTTTGGTTCTTTTCTGTCTAGCTCTGTCTCAAATGTGGGGAAAGGATATATTTTTTTTAATTTATTTATTTATTTATTTTTTTAAAAAACCGCTCCAGTGGAGGAAGAATCGCAGATTGGGAGGTGCTTTAACCCCCATCTCTTATCAAGCACGCCGTGAAGGGTTCTATTCCTCGAAAGGGAGAGAACGTATGAATTCATGTGAGGCTCAAAAACGGATTAAAATCCAGTCCTTGCCTTGAAATGCCTGTTACCACGCTTTGGGCTGTGTGTGTGTGTGTGTGAGAGAGAGAGAGAGAGAGAGAGAGAGAGAGAGAGAGGGTGGGGAACAGGGTGTTTGTAATACTGCGTAATTTTTAGTGGCTTGAATTTTCTCAGGAAGGTTGCTTTAAACAACACACCTCCAAACCTACTCATGAAATGAAGCACATAGAGGAGAAAATGAATCCATGTTAAGACCATGGAGGGGAGGAGGCGAAGAGACCCCATAGCGAGATAACATCTAGGGGATACTAGGGCAATGTCCTAGATTTGGAAGGATGGTTTTTTATTTTACGTGTGGGGCATTTTGGTTTTTGGAATAGGATGAGATAGGGAATGTGTTTGATTAAAATATAAATCTTGACGCAAACCCTCACTAAGGGGGAGCTAAATCCTTTTAAATGGAAGCTCAGCCCGTTAGCCTATTGTAGCTTTTAACAATGTGATTGTTCTTGATTAGGCACTAAAAGAGCTTGTTTATTGCTTTAACAATCACGGATGTGCTTGAAAATGACAGCATACGCGGCAACAATTTTAATCCCCAGACTTGTCAATGCTTTATGCAAATTTTTGGAGGTTTAGCAGCGTTAGTTCTGTCTAGGCAGCAACTAACAAACCAGACGTGTGCCTCCCTCCCCCAACCCTCCTCTCCTAATGCAGCCTGTATTTCAATAAATGTGCATGAATATGCATCGAATGCTTTCTCGGTACTCCAACAGATCCTTTTTCCCCCCCCCCAGTCAAGGCTACATGTCCATGTCATTTTTTTGTCTTATTCTCTCTCTCTCTCTCTCCATCAACCCCTTATGATGCAGGGAAGGATCACCTCACCTCACACACTATGTATTTACAGTGAGGGACTCTCTCACCACTAAGTTACAGATGTCTTTATTGTGTTTTTTAGTGACTAATACCAACACACACAACCCGTCCGCCACATCTGGTGGGTGTGAATAAACCCCATGGTATTGGGTGTCTTTGCTAACAGAGCAATACTGCAGTCAAAATGAATGAAATTGCACTGTAATTACCTATTCCTTTGTCTTTGCCTCACGCATGCGCCGGAGAGCAGGGCGTGGAGAGAGGGACAAGTCAGAAAGATCTCTCCATCATTAATCAAGCTCATATCAGAATCGATGGAACAAAGGCATTCGGAGATGTTGCAATATACACAAGGAAGCCAGGATGTCTGTAGATTTAATTCCCAGCACATTCCTCTCCCACGAGCTCAAATAACGTTTTAAATAGCATGATATTTTGCTAGGATCTTAACTTTTTCTTATTGGAGAATTTAAAGAGGGAATAAATCGCACACCCCTCCAATGTCCTGTATTTTTTTTGTTTATCCTGGTAACTACGCCATTGTTACACTAAGGAGAATTTTACTGGTTTATTTTTTTTAATGGTACTAAACCTATGTTTTCGGTGGGGGCAACCTTCTCGCCTCCCAAATTTTGATCGAGAAGAAGTGCCCATGAAAAATGAGGTTGGGGTTTTTGCAGAATTGGCTATCATTGCATTGTAAACCTTCTCGCAAAATGGCCTTTCGAGGTCTGTGCTGCAAATGGGGTAACCATATTCGGCTGGCCTGTCTCTCCGTGTTCAGTTTCTTGTGGGAACTGCTGTCTGGCCAGCTCGTAGACAAAGGGGTATTATATAGCAACTCTAATGAGGCAGATCCATTTGTGAGTCCTCGTGGCTGAAGACGATTAAGTGGGTTTAATTTATCTACGGCAGCTAAATTCCACGTTAACCATCTTGTGTTGGCTTTTTTTTAAAAAAAAGCCATGCTGCGGGGGAGGGGGACCCTTCCTGTGACAGATCCTACCAAGACTCCATCAAGAGCGAGACTCTCATGGTTTTTAAGGCAGTCTCCTAAAGCGCTTCCCTCTGTTTTACTGAGATTTTTCTGAGACATTTTTCTCTCATTCAGATTGTCGCGTCTTGACGTCTGATCTGGTATTTCTCTTTCCCGTCTCCTCAGAAGACACTCTGGTCAAGGATGATGATGTAGGCTGTGATTTTCCTGGTGGAAAACTCTTGCAGGCGGTGCAGATCTTGTAGGCTTTGTAAATTACGACTCTTTAGGCGACGTGTCTCTACAGCCACAGAGCGAGGGGATCTGGATGATGAGCCTCTGCCAAAACGAGTTCGTTGTAGGCGACCCCCGTCCCCAAGCCGCAGTCATTCACCAAACCCGATCTTGGCTGTGGCTTTTGTTACCTCTCCTCCAACCTCGCTTATGAGCATTGGCTGGAATGGAAATCTCCCATTCCCAGCCCTTTTGTCCCCAATGGATGATTACTTCGTAGTCTTTAATACTGTCCTTCAGGGCACTTGTGTGTGGGGAGGGGCGCGGGAGTAGAGGCGCTGGCCATTACCGGAGCCTTTGAATGGGAGGGGAGCCTGTGTACGCCTTGCCGTAGGGTCACATGCCAGACACACTACCTACAGGGCTGAGCAGACTTCAGACATGCAGACGATTTTTAAGCACAACTGCTCCCCCCCCCCCCCCCAAAAAAAAAAAAAAAGTCTCGCAGGAGAAGCAGCAGGAGGCTGCGTGCGGGGAGCTGTGTCAGCGAAGCTGCCGCGTCGGCTGCAGAGATGGAGCGTCTCGGAGAAGAACCTCTACCAGCAGCCTCTGTCAATTGGTTCTGGTGCTTAATTTAGAGGGGGAGAAGGAGGGAGGAAAATACTATAATAATAATAATTAATTAATAATGAATTAATGCAACTGGCTTTCAAAGGAGGTGGGAGTAGGGAGGGAGAAAAGGAACAAAGGCTCTTGCGTTTCCTGTCGCTCCATGGTTTCGTACAGGACTGGAACTTCCTATCCAGGAGATGCTGGACGTTATGATCTTCCTCCCTGCTGGATTAGGGAAGGAGCAGTGTGTGTAGGTTGGGGTTTCGGTTTCAGAGGGAGAATTTTAGCTACATTCCATGGTCTGGGGTGGGAAAACACACACCCCACCATGCAGAGACGGGAAAATCCTGGTGGTTCTTTTTCTTGGTGTGCGTTCATGTCTAAAACAGCTGATTGTGTAATTCAGGGAATTTGTTAGTACATTGCTGCTGGAACTGCACACCACACAGCATTTTTGTATCTAGTTGAACCCCTGAGAATATCATAATTTAACCCCATTAAAATAAAATCTAGGCTAAAACATGAGACTATTCAGTTCTGTATTTTGTGTGCAGTTTTTTTTTTTTTTGCTTTTGCTTGTTTTCCTATGGTTTTAAGTGTTTTGTTTAAACAATGTGCCAGCAAATAAGTTAAGTGATATGTTATCCCTGTTAACTATTTCTGAAATGAAGCTTTCAGTTTTTATCTCCCCCTCCCCCCACACCTTGAAAATGTAACTCTGAAATTACATAAGGAGCGTGCATGCCTTATAAATTTTTTGAACCTTCCTAAATCTCTATGAAAATATTTGTGTATATCACCTTTTTAAACATGAAGCTACTGGAATAAATTGTAGTATCCAACTAATGCTTCATGTATTTGTCCTGTCTTCCATTTGTGGATTTTCCCCAAATACAACTAGCCCTGAAATCCTGCCACAGAGTGTTCTGCATGCTGGACAACTTTTAGTCTGAAAAATACTGTTCTGTGACTGTAAAACAGCCATTTTTATTGGACACATCTTTACTGAAAACACCAGTATTACAAAAACCTTTCCTGCAGAACTTCCCCATCTCAATTTATCTTTGTCTTTAGCAAGATTACTTCCGGCATAGTGGCTACATCAGCTGATGAAACAGTTATCAACTATTTATACAGTTAAGACTAATGTACACTAATCAAATTCGCATTTCATAGGCGCAATGTAGATGGGTAGGATATCTTTTGATCAGTGTAGTTTCATTGCTCTTTGGATGCTGAATCTCTTGACTTTCGTAGAATATTTGTTCTTGTATCCAGTCTTATTGCAGATGTATGTATGTTTGTATATATTTATAGGCATTAATAAATATGCATTAGTAAATTAAATGTGTAAGAAGTAACATCTAAAAATGAACTGCAGCACCAAATGGCTTAGATTCTTTAATGTACTGGAGACTACTCTGGTAACTGATGCAATGATCTTGGCTTTACTGGTCTTATCAGACCAGATTCCTTGATGTGCAGAATGCTAGTTGCTCAGGTTTATTAGAAACATCAGTGTTCATATTACATAATCAATCAGGAAAGCTACATTTTGAAGAAGAGTTAAGACAGGCTCCTAAATCCATATTTGTTCTTGGGCATCCATTTGGCCTCGGGAAGCTGGATCTTGGTTTAGGTCTTTAGATACTACTGTAATTTCATCTATACATCCTAAATCTAAAGGCTAGATCTTAGTTTTCCAAGCAAGAAAATGGCAGTACTAATTGTTCAAATACAAAGAAGTGATGACTACCTAGTTTTTTTTTTTTTTTTTTCAAGGCCATTCTGTCTTCCCTTCCCTTCACAAAGAAGAGGGAGGGGAGGACCATAAAGGACCAAGACAATTCCAAAGTGTAGATGTGTTGGAATAGCTTCTTCCTTGACCAGAGTTTGAGAAACAGAATAAGGGGGAGACTCTGACAAGGAATAAGCCGACAAATCAGTGTGAATATGAGCGAGCCAACAACCAGAGAAGTCAAAGAAGTAATTCCTGAAAGCATTAAAGCCCTGAAAATAGAAACCATATGCAGCATAATGGAAGCTTAATGAATTAGGAAATACTTTCAAGACAAAACATTTAAAATGTTTCTTATGGAGAATGAAAAGAACTTAAGATTCATCTCTACCCTACAGCATTTTAGCATCTTGCTAATCATAACTTTCTTGTTCAAAATAGCGATGCCAACTAAGCATCTTATTTCAAAATGGAGAAATTTGGTTAGTACAAACATGTATATATTGGTTTTCTGATGTAAAACTCATAATTTTTAAAATGGAAACTGATTATATTTGGAAAATGTGTCTCTATTCATATATTCGTATAATAGTGTGATTTGGTAGATTTTGAGAATTGCCCCCTTCCCCCAGGACTTCTATTTTTAAAAAAAAAAATTTTTTTCAGCACATCAGTAGATATAATTTTCAATATCTGACATAGTCAGAATTTGCCTGAGAGCAAGATGTGTAGTAATTCCTACCTCAAATATGATTTAATGGACTTTAATTATTGGAAAACGGTTTTAATAACAAAATCCTTATGACTTAGATTGGCCTTCTTATCTAAGTACTGTCTTTCGATCCGTTTGGTACGCTGCTCTGCAAAATGGACCTAGCTAGCTTGCATACATATATTATTCAACATTCTTCTAGGCTGCAAACTGCCGTGTACCCTCGCCATAATTGAAAGCCATATGAAAAGTAGTACTTGTGGCACCTTAGAGACTAACAAATTTATTTGAGCATAAGCTTTCGTGAGCTACAGCTCACTTCATCGGATGCATTCAGTGGAAAATACAGTGGGGAGATTTATATACATAGAGAACATGAAACAATGGGTGTTACCATACACACTGTAACCAGAGTGATCACTTAAGGTGAGCTATCGCCAGCAGGAGAGCGGGGGGCGGCAGCTATCACTAATATGCTACATAGTTTGAATTTTAAGCTGGAAGCATAAGTGTCACATGATTTATGTAAGACTATTCTGCTGATCCTGGGATTTTTCATCTTAGTTGCGTCCACCACATAGGAAGTTGGATATCCTTTTGTAACTAACTCTATGTGAATTTCTCCTCTAGCTATTCAGAGAACAGCACCCATTTGGTGCTGTATACCATGGGCTCTGGCCAAGGGAGTTTCTATATTAATTAATTATAGGCATAGTCTCAAGGGACTCAGCACTAACACTGGAACTTTTAAATGTATAAAATAATCAGATTTTAATCTCCCCTCTTCCCTCATTCTACAGGTATTTCGTTACAGAATAATTACTGATAATGTGTTAGAATAACAACTATAGTGACTTTACTTTCTCTGAATAGAAGGTACTATAATGCTCCATTGAAGCATGACTCTCAACTACTGGCAAAAGTCAAGTGGCTACAATATAAATCCTGTAAAGCTTCCTTAACAAGGATTCATTTTAATGGCAAAAACATGTGCCATCAGCACCAAGTGAAAAATAGAAGTTGCCTTATGTGAAAGTAGTAAATTCAGTGACTAATATCCAAGTTACATTTAAGTAAACCGTAAAATACTCGAAGGGAGGACTCTTCTGGTTGTGTAAGGCCTTATACTTTCACAGAAAATTCTAAATTGACCGTTGTAACTCTTTGTTTAATTTAATTGGTGCCTTGATGGAAAAAGTAGAAATATGTGTTCAACATTATATGTTGGAATTATTGACCAGTTTAGAATCAAATTAGTGTTCAAATAGCAAGGTGCAACATGTGATCGCCTTCTAGACAAAGCTAAAATGGCTACAGGGGCACAGAGGGGAAACAAAACAAATCTACAGACACAACAGACTAACAATAACAGGGCTGCTACACATCTATCCTTAGTATCAGACTACTTAGTAAATATGCAGAATGTGATCATCAACTGGGAGGTAGAAGTGCAGAGCATTACGAATGGGTAGCCAGCATGTCAGAGACTGAAACCAAATTGCAGCACCCGGATCCACCTAGTCTGTCCCAGATACCCAGGAGTGCAAGAGACATACTTTTTCAAACTCTGAGATATAATAACACTTCCTCAAAGCAGAGAAGAGTATAATTGTGGGAGAAAGCACGATAGTATAGAGTAAATTGCTACTGAACTGGCAATGGACATTGACCAATGGAGAGAGGACAAAGCCCCATTCACTATTGTTATTAAGGGGTTTACTGGGCAAATGCTTGATGTACTGAGGAATTGCCCACTTATATCTCAAAGCAATTTTTTTTGTTTTTGTTTTGTTGACAGGAAAATGAATGCAACTATTGCCAAATGTGTGTGTTAGTTGATTACTGCTGTGAGTGACTTATTTGCTCCATGTTTGTTCTGAGGAGAGCAAAACTACACTGGATAGAGAGGAAGGAGAGAATGTGCAGAGGGGAAAGCAGTCCCTCTGGTATTCTTGCCTTTTCCTAATGTGACTGAGGTAAATGGGGATGACCTAGTTAATAGCTGCTCTAACAGTATGGCTCTTGTGCAAACTGAAGCTGGCAGGGTAAGGGTGTCCTACTTAGAGCAGCATCAGTTCTGTGCACACACTCAATCAGAGTAGGCATGGCCCATGCTGCCATGGCTGGGAATATGTGCCTGGCTGGGGTATGGGCTAGAGTTTCCTGTGGATCTCTGCTCTTTCTCTTTTTCTTCATGTCTGCCAGCTTACTGGGACACATTTTCTCTTTTGCTTCAAAGACTGGAAATAAAGATCCTGTATCTTTATACAGCTACTTAGTCTCTACCATAACCTAAGAGAGAGGATGGAGATGGGAGCGTGCTGCTGACTAATCATTTGCAGTGTGCATGCAGTAACTTTGGCCGGGACTGTCCTTTCATGGGTTTCTTCACTACCAATGCTGAAAGGGTGGTGATGTGGTGTAGTGCTGCCTTGTGGCATTCTCTCTTTCCCTGGCACATTGCAGAAGCCCTTCTATGGTTCTGCGCAGAAGCTGCTTGACTAGGCTTGTGGAGAGAGGTCTTGGGGCAGTAAAGAGCAGGTCACTGGTCACATTCCATGTTCTCTTTGGACTGGCTAGATTTTGGGGTCAGATTTAATGCAACTATTAATGGCATTAACACTCTGCATCCCCTCCATGGGTTCTGTTGAGCACCTTCAGGGGGCCCAGCCAATGGCAGCATGGCACTTCCAGAGCCATGTTGCCGGAATGAAGAGCGTGCAGTTGAGCAGCTTGGAGATGCAAGTTATCCATGTAGATGATGACTTATCTCTGTGGATCTGGTATTGTCCTTCCTGTGGATATGAGAGTCTGGGCGGCCTGGTCCCCTTCTCACTCCACATTCCTACCTCCAGAAAGATTTCTTCCATATTAAAGGAACAATTTATAGTATAGAGATCTCAGTAGGCTCACCCACAAACAACCTGGAATGTAGCTTGTGTGAATACATTACTTAACCTGTTTAATTCATTCTTATGTAGAGGGCTTCCTGTAAATGCTATCTCTTGCTTCTTAGGATGCTGGAGTTGAGGAACATATAATCTCAGTATTGGAAGCTGGAAGATCCAATTTTAAGCCCAACTGCCCCACCTTAATTGCAGTGTCCCAATGAACAATATATTTTCCAGAACTGTTGTCAGTAATTGCTGGCAGGCCCAGTCAAGTAGAGTACCTTCTAGTGAACTGCAGAAGAGATTCTATTCATAGAACATTGAATAAAGTCACTAGAATAGCTCCAGAAAATGAACAGCATAGTAGCTTTTTTCATAGGCATTTGAGTAACTATTAGGTCATTGAAAGTTCAGCTGTCAATGCTCTTCTCTAGATGAGTCAGTCACTGACAAACGGATATATAAACAAACTATTGATAGTTATGGAAAGAGAAATGCAGAGTTCCTCATAGCAACTCAAACTTTGCTGAACAGTGTACAGTATTGACAGAGTCCTTTAAGGCATAACATCTAAAGCTCTTGTGGTGAAGGTCACTTCCCACAGTTGGTAGCTTGTTTCCAAGTGCTCAAACATTGCTGCGTAACATTTAAAGGTATTTCTTTGTGTGAACTTCTCTTGTAACAGTACTATAACAAAGCAATATAGCCAAGCACAAAAATCTCCAGGTTAACAAATCACTAGACCTTTTTGTAAGGTCTCTCTTGTATAGCTGCTATAAGAGCATTGTGGAGTTAGACTTGGGCCCAAATGCTCCCCTCTGTTTGGAGCCAATATGTGGAAGCAGCTCAAAAGTTAGGGGGAAGGGAGCGGAGTGGAGTTTATATTGCATGTTCCTCCACAGCTGTTTGGGAATAAAGTTGGTTATGTGGGCCAACAAATTGAATAGCCCTCTAGTCATGCCCCACAAAGGAAGAAAAAAATTTCCCCAAAGAACCTGGGTTCCTGTCCTTTTAGAGGATTGCAATCTAGAGGAACTCCAGGAAAGAAATACATGGGAACCATGGCAGTGTCTCCATATGCTGATGATAGAATTATTTCCTTCAGCAGCTTCCCTGAACTTTCTGTAAAAAGATCTCTTTGGTATGAAAGCTCAGGCTTCCTCCTAGTTAAAGGATAACATCTTAGGCAAAGTGTGTGCCAGAGTAAAGACATTTTTCATGCTTCAAAAAAAATTGTTCTGTGGTGACATGCCTTGGTCTTCCCACCCACTCAACTACCATAGACTTTGTGGCAGAACGGTGATGTTTTTGTACATATGAAGACCAATTCATTTTTATATAAAATATTAATTGGTCTTCAACAAAACCTAGATGGCCATGACTTTTTAAAACATTTGAAAAGGCTGGGTGGTTAATCTTGGAGTTACTACTAATAATAAAGAGCTTCATGAAGTCTCTAGCAACTACACGTTCTTCAGAAATGTGTACCCTGCTCTCTAAACTTCATAAAACTAAGTAGCTCTTCTTTAAGGAGCTTACAGCAGACATTTTATCAACATGCTGAGTGGAGCCCAACAGCAGCTGTGAAAGAAACTGATTGCCTCTGAGTGGTAAGGTTGTAAGTTTGCAGGCTTTGCTGGCTGAGCTTACAATGCCTGCTGGTGCAGCCCATCCTGTGGCTCCCTGTGCAAGGTGCTGAGCACCACGGATGTTACAAGGTACTCTGATTTCATCTACAGCTGAATGACGAGTCTTCAGGAATGACCATTCCTTCCCAAAGTCTACACACACCATAGTGACCACGAGAGTAGGGTGAATAACTGATTTTTTTTTTTCAAGTTTGTTGGCAATTTCAAAAAATCAAAAACAATTTTTGTTCTGCGACAGACTGAACACAAACATTTTGAAAATTTTTGGCAAATTGAAAAGTTGAGAAATTCATTTTGTGTTGAACAAAACATTTTGTTCAGCTCAAAATGAAAACTTTTTCAAGCTTTTTTTTTTAAACTTTTAAATAAAATTAAACAAAAATTCAGAATGAAAAGTTGTTTCATACCAAAAATCAAAATGTGTTTAGTTTTGAAAATGTCAGTGAAAAATAATTGGATTTTTTTTTAAATGAACAATTCTGTGAAACTTGTATGAATTCATGAAATATTTAATGTCACCAAATCTGCTTTTTTTTTTTTTTTTTTTTTTGGTAAGTAAAAGTTTGTCTGGCTCCGTTGACTACTTCAGAGTTCTTTCAACTCTTGCAGAGATGGGCCTGTGGAGCTTTTCCTGTTCATTTGACGCACTTGCTACAAATGAAAGAACCACATGTGCCAAAATAGGCTCAGGTTTTACGGTCTCCCCACAAGGGTTGGGAGGAGGAGACAGCAGCCAGTGGTTGTGTAGAATGTAATAAGATTTTGTTGTTTATAGTAAACAAAATGGATGACTTTTCTTGTATAACATTAATATACTTGTATCTCCATGTGACAGGCAGGGATATGGGATTAGAGCTGTTAGTTTATGGAACCTTAATTCTGATTTCATTTCCATTCTAAACTCTAAACAAGAGTTGTTAGATCATATTATGAAAGTGTGTGTGCGTAACTTCTAACTCAAAATTCTCTAGGTTATGATATTGTCAACTTAAATGCTTTAAATTCCATTTAAGAGCAAGCTAACACTTCTAACAAAATGTAGAAATCTCTCACCCCTTCAATCAGCATAAAGGTTTCTGTATCTCTAACTTTTAGAATTTGAGGACGTGTTAATTGTGGGTAATCCTTACTGATTGAAGATGTTCAGGGAGCAGCATTTTGATTTTTTTCCCTTTCCCTTACTAAAACTAACTTTTGGTTTTTAAGGGTAACTGGCTCATGCCTCAATGAAAAGCTGTGTGTGGTGGCTTGCCTATACCGACACTTTCTAATTTCCAGAACAATCAGACCTCTGTGATTCTTGTGGTGTATTAAACAAATCTCTGAATTAGTGCAATTAAAGGTGTATCACGATGAATGGCAATTGCTTTCCAAAGTACCTGTGTAGTGGGAACCGACATCGTATTACAATGGGTATGGGTTGTTTGGCAAACTTGTTCAGGGTGGCTATTGGGTAAAGGGCTCCATCCTGTTTGCCTTATATTGCTTGTACTACAGCAGGTAGCACACTTTCTTTGTATTTGTTTTAACTGCTTGAAACTGCTATCATGCCTGATTAGAGAAGAGCATCCATAGATGATGGGTGACATTCGCATGACTGCTATGAGAATTCATTATGAATGCTGTCTAGATAAATGCCGTGCTTGGGCCAAATTAATTCATAATGTCAAACTTCTACAGTAAACATTTCACAGCTACTTCTGATTGAGATAAATAAACTGAAGATAGAAGGCGAAATTCTGATTTCAGTTACAATCTTACAGCCATGTTGGCTTCATTGCGATTGTTCCCAAGCATAGCACTTGGTCCAGCATGCTTGGCATTGTCCGCTGTGGTAAATAAGAGGGTCAGTAGCAATGTTGATTGAATACTTGCATCGTATAGTAAACTTGATGGTTAACAATTAAAGAAATACTGTAAATGCTCTGGCAAACTTTAATTAAACCAGCTTTGTGATTCTGGTCCCTGATTTAATTAGCTGGGGTGTCAGTTAAATATAATCCTGTGATTCTGGACTACTTTTAACTGGCTCCCCAGCTAGTTAATCCACTTGCAGTTCCTAAGAGACTAAGCTGTCAACGTTAAATATCAAAGTTTAGAACACTTCCTAGCTAATTTTACTGCATGTTTGCCAGAAATACAAGTGTGTCACTTTTATGTTAAATATTGTTCTGTTTAATAATAAAAAGAACAATTTGCATCTAGCACTTCTTGTAAAAGTGCTTTACAAAAGCTGGTAGGTATTTTCCCTGTTCTCTGGGTGGAGAAACTGGCAAATAATTGTATTGCCAATTACCGACTGATATTATGGCTTCCATCATTTGAGAGTATGCATGCAGCCTTAAGACTTCCTAGTGTGGGCTCTGTGCAGAATAGGTTAAGCTCCAAATCTGAGGTACATTCTGTTCCCCTCCCACATTCAGTTTAATCAAATGTAACTGATTAATACGGGGTGTAAAGCAGTGCGAAAGGTAGAGAGTAATTTGAGAGAGTTCAATTCAAAATTCTTTAAATTCAATTATAAACTCTCTTGGTAGGATATAGACATTCCCCTGTGATGGGCCAGAAACTCTGCTTTGCTAGCAGCTGTTTGCACCACCAGAAAAGTGCGAAGGGATCTTAAACCTGTCCAAAATGAGCAGCAGAGGATTCCTCTGGCTTGTTTTTGCTATTTAATATTCCAAATGTGTTACTTACTTGTGATGGGTCACAAGCCACATGAAACAGAAGTGTTGTCCTAATGCATGAGCATGCAGATGTGTCTGATGCAAACACACGAGTGACTTTGTTGTTTGAGAACTTTTGAGCTATCATCTTGCTCTAATGTTCACAGAACTTCAGGCACAACTAAAGAAAGCATGGGAGAAGCAAATTTAACTTTTTCAAACTGAATGACCATCAGTAAAATTTTCAAAATCACCTTAGCCCCATTTTCAAAAGTTCCTGAGGCACTTAGGCCCCTAAGTCTCATTTCAAGTCAATGGAACTTAGTGTCTGAAGTCACTTAAGTACTGTTGAAAATTTTTACACCATCACACATTGGACCCCAAAATGAAGTCTAGTATTGTACACATGTGCAGTGTTGACTTGAAAGGGCAACAGTAGCATACACTGTAGCCTAATCTATAGGCTGCAGAAATGTATTCTTGGGATGGTCCATAGAGCAACAAGAGAATTAAATGATACACAAAGATTTGGAACACATGGTTGGTCAAAATTAATAGTGTCCTAAGAATAGCTATGAAGATTGAGCCTTGTACAGGTTTTGGCCAAGACTAAAGAAATCCCCCACTTGTGTTTGAATAGGCTCAACACTGGGCAAAACCAACCCTATCGCACAGTCTTGTTTTCTGTTTAGGTAAATGGCTGAAGTGGGTGGGTAAGATTCTGTGGCCTGCATTGTGCAGGAGGTCAGACTAGATGATCATAATGGTCCCTTCTGACCTTAATATCTATCGTCTATGTATCTAAGTGATATTCCCAGTTGCATAACCACAGGCTAATCAGGCTGCAGCTGCATAGCACTACACAATTGACATAAACTGAAAACCTTTTGTCCCTGAAGTAGACCTGATTTAACTTCCATGCCTGCCTTTGTTTGCTTACTGGAAATTTGCAGCATGCTCTTAAACATTTACAGGATTCATGTGGTGTAAGAAAGCAAAGATTCTTGTGTATTTGCCAATGTCTTAGTTTCACCTGTATGCCAGTTTCTAACAATGAAAATATTAAGCTGTGTCTAGTCTCTGACTCATGCACAAAAGAGCTGTGATAGGATTACTTCCATTATATTAGGGCTACTAATTTGACTGTAAAGGATTGCATTTAGATCCATATGTATGTGTGTCTGGGGCCAGGGGAGAGAAATAGAAGACGCTATGGGCTTGACCCTGATTTTATTTATGCCATTGTAAATCAGAACTATTTCCATTGAAGCCAGTTGAATTACACCAGTCTAAACAAGTGCAAATAAAATCAAAATGAGGTCTCACAGCTACAGTTGAATTTCGGATGACTGGAAAGAAACTGTCTGAAATAGTCACTGGGCATGCTCAGTATGATGAGTACAAAATATGTTTGTTTGTAACCACAATATACAGACACTTGCAATAAAGCTAAAGAAAAAGAAACTTGCTTACCTTCATCCAACACATTGACTCCTGTTCATCTTTCTCTTCTCCCTCCCCCACAATATTTATTTATTCTAATGTATTGACCCTTTGCACAAAAAGTTCCTACATTAACTTGTAGCAGGACAGTCTCTAGTAGGTTCAAATATACTAACTCTGTTCATGGTCCTTCATTTATTCCAGTAGACTAAATGCAAAGTCAAAGAAAAACTAAGAGTAGTCCAATACTGATTCCATTGAAGTTAGGGTCAAAAGTCTCATTGATGACAGCAGAAGGTTGGCTCCTTTTATCTCTAGAGGACACCCATCTGTAGCAATGCAATTACGTCAGGAGTTTCCTGCACCATGACCACACAGTCATTCCACACGGTATTAGAGTTGAAGGCCCATATAACGGGTATAAAGGGGCTGTATGGCACGCATAAACCCCTTCTCCTCAAATACCCCAGTGCAGGGGGCCTCTATATTAGGAACAGAGGTGATGGTGGTGTGTATTGAAGGAAGAGGAGTGTATAGCAGGGGAGGAGCAGGTGTGGGCAGGGTAATCCTGCATCCCTGCAATAGACTTCTGCACAGGGGCCATTGGAGCAGGGGTGTGAGTTAGATTAGCCTCAGGGCTGCCCTAGCTTGCACCTGAGTTCAAGTCCTTCCTCCAGAGTGGGGATTCAAACCTGGATTTTCCACATAGGGATGATATGGTATAACGGGGGCACCATTTTGTGAATGCCAGGGGTTCCCTAAATCTCCTTGTCAGTCCGGCACCTTTTTATTTAAAAGGGGGGAAAATGCCAAACAGAAAATTTTCCCCAAACACTTTGATTTGCTTAAATTCTGAAAATATTTGATTTCAGGTTCTTCCGCCATTCCGCCCAACTCCCCACCTTCCGCCCAACTTCCAGAACTGACAGTAAACTGAAAAATGCGTTAGTAGCACAGTTCTAACAGCAGCCACCCAACCGTCCATAGGCTGGCCTGAACAGTGGTGCAGCAAATGAGCCTGGCCTGGGATGAACTGTCTGTGTGTTCATAAGAAGTCCAATTAGGTTTTAGTAAGTGCTATTGGAGAGCTGTGGCACAAGCAACAGGAGTGTAGGATGAAGTGCTAAAAATGCTTGTCTGAATTTAATTCAGAGTTAACATGCCCTAGAAAATATCTGCATTTCCCCCCAAAGTATTATGTGAATGCTGAAGATTAAACTCTAGAGCTAAGCAGCACTGGTTTGTCATAGGAAATATCTGACATGTATAACCCAGATATATTTGACATAATTGGTGTGCCCCTACCAAAGCCTTTTCTTGCCAAGAGACAGGCCAATAAAAATAAACATGAACTTTAGAATCAACCCTGAAGTTTGTACTGAAGGATTAAAATGTACTTTCATCTGCAGCAGTCAAGAGGGAGAAATTGTCTCCACTTTCCAGCATGATGTGACTAGCCACTTTCCACAGTTCCATCTTTGCGGAGGCTTTGGGACGCAAAGCCTTGAAACTTGCAATACTGCACAATCCTTCAGGGCTAATGAGTGCTGTTTGAGGATTTGTGGAAAACCAAAAGAGCACAGCAGTATGAAAGCTTATGGAATAAGAGAAATTGCCACAGTGACTATACTGTGAATTATTTTAAAATTGAATAATTCTAGTGGATATTTGGTGACTTCCCTTATAGCCCCAAGTCTTCCATACTTGTTCTCTAATCAAATGGGGGATTTTTGACGGAGGCAAATTTGTGTAAAATCCCATTAACTGTTTTGAGTGCAGCAGTAATGTAAAAATACTTACTTTACATTTAACTGTTTATTTAATTTATTTAATTTATTAACAGGGCTATAGCCAAAAAAGCATGAGATTTGAAACTTGGCAATGACAGTTTTAAAGGCTAATGGCTTTGCTTGGATTTGTAAATCAAATTCCTATCCAAGCATATATTTCCCCCACTTCCTCTTCAAAAATACTATGAATGTTTGAAAATAGCAAGCTGAACACACTCAGATGTTTTTCCAATAAAATCTGTAGGTGTATCCTTAACTATACTGTGTATGTTTAGCTAAGGACTTGATACTGGTTCAGTTTAAATAAATGACAAAACATGAGGTGACGTCCTGCTTCTCTTGCCCCCCCCCCCCAAAAAAAAGTCTGTGGCCAGAATTTCACTCTGTTTCTAGAACTTGTAGGACTTTTTGGGGGGTGAGGGGGGAGGTCTGTCATTTAATTCCTTTTTGGACTCTGTTTTTTGAAAAATGACCTTAAAAAAAAAATGATAAAGCTTTTCATCAAAAACTTTCATTTTTTTTTCCAAATTGGTGTTTAAAAAAATTTAATTTTGAAAAGACTTTGATGTTTAGTGGGTCTTCATTGCATTGTGGAATTTTTGAAAAAAATTTCACTAAAAAAACCAAAAACAAACGCAAAACTTATTTTGCAAATTAAAACCAATAAATGAAAACTTTCAGTAAAAAAAAGTTCTGTTACAAAGACTAACACAATGAAAATGATTTCAAAATATTTGCTTTTTTTTTTTTAGAAAGCTGTTTTGATCAGCTCTACCATTGACTTACCAAGAGTGCACTGAGGTTTAAAAGACCAAATTTGTAAGAGTCAATTGATAACTTTGTTTTAGAAGGTGAGGTATAGAGCTTGCTTATCTGCCGTAACTTTTGGTTTCCAATAGATACTAGCTTATTCAAAGTGTAAAATATACTGCTTGATAAAACTAAACAAGATCAGTGATCAATAAATTAACATTAAAATATTTGAATTAAAAAAATCACTATCTTTGGGTGCCGTTACATAACAAACACAACATAGATGAACCAAATAATGTAAAAAGAAAAGGAGTACTTGTGGCACCTTAGAGACCAACAAATTTATTTGAGCATAAGCTCAAATAAATACATCCTATGAAGTGAGCTGTAGCTCACGAATGCTTATGCGCCAATAAATTTGTTAGTCTCTAAGGTGCCACAAGTACTCCTTTTCTTTTTGTGAATACAGACTAACACGGCTGCTACTCTGAAACAAATAATGTAACATACTCCTTAATCTACATAAATCTGATTCATTATGAAAGATTCCAAAACTTTTAATAAAGAAATGTCTGATCTTTCAAATATTGTTAAGCATAGATCTTAGCAACATGAGTAGTTTTGATTCACTCTGCTTAGAAGCATTTCTAGAATTGGTCCTAGATAAATTCGGGTATCCCACAGCCACCCCTAGAATAGCCATTTTGGTCCAGCAACACCATGCAAATCTCTCTCAAGAAGGGAAGTGAAGAACATTAGCTAAGCAGGATATAGTTACCTAAACTGAAGTCTGGCCATGGCACTGAGGCAATACCCCTACCCTTGTGAAATGCTCTACTCTGTTATGAGGCTAATCAAGCAATTACATGACCATCTCTTATACTAACTCATCAGTCATGTCTACCCTACAATGATACCCAGTGCTAGATCTCTTCTACATGTGTACAGAGACTAGATTTTAAAAAAATATTACTACTGCTGTAATTTTTGAGAAACCAATTAGGAGAAAGCCTTCCTGTTCCAAACAAGTGAAAGCTGGACAACAGTTGGAAATATCCTAGCCTAGTAAATTTAGGCCATTGTCCATTCATTTTCTTTTAAGTCATTAAAATGAGCATCAATGTTTCAATACTAAAAATGGCTGCATAATACAGACTATTGGAATGTCTTTATTCAGTTGTTTAAATTGAATAAAAAAGTACTGTACAGAATCCAGCTGAGAGTGTTTTTCATAGATATTAAGGTCTGAAGGGACGATTATGATCCTCTAGTCTGACCTCCTGCACAATGCAGGCCACCGAATCTCACCTACCCACTCCTGCAATAAACCTCTCACCTATGTCTGAGCTACTGAAGTCCTCAAATCATGGTTAAAGACTTCAAGGTGCAGAGAATCCTCCAGCAAGTGATGGGTGACCTATGCTGCAGAGGAAGGCAAAAAATTCCAGGGCCTCTGCCAATCTGCCCTGGAGGAAAATTCCTTCCCAACCCCAAATATGGCAATCAGCTGAAACCTGAGCATGTGGAGAAGATTTACTAGCCAGATACCCAGGAAAGAATTCGCTGTAGTAACTCAGATCCCACCCCAGTTAACATCCCATCACAGGCCGTTGGGCATATTTACCATGAATAGTGTGACAAAGTTCCTCCTCCTCCCTTCGTGGGTCCTGCGCTTATTGGTGGATTTTGCTTTCCTCAGAGATTTACAGCAGCCCTCAGTTTGGCCACTTTCATGGCTCAAATCTGCCGTTCATTCAGATACACTTCCCCCCCCCGCCCATGCTGGCCAGTGATGAGGTTAAGAACAATCCCCGCAGTTTCTGCTGATCCACCATGTGGGTTGGGGATCAGCTCAGAGACCTTCACCTCTGGTGGAAGCTCCTGTGTTGGGTCAGGAGTTGGGAGGATTGGGGGTAACCCGGGCCTGCCCTCTACTTCTGGCCCAGAGCCCTGTGGACTGCAGCTGTCTAGAGTGCCTTCTGGAACAGCTACAATTTCCTGAGCTACTTCCCCTTGGCCTCTGCCCAACACCTTCTTTGTCCTCACCACTAGACCTTCCTCCTGAGGTCTGTTAACACTTGTACTCCTCAGTCCTCCAGCAGCACATCCTCTCACTCCCAGCTCCTTACGCGCACCACAAACTGAAGTGAGCTCCTTTTTTTAAAAACCCAGGTGCCCTGATTAGCCTGCCTGTCTTAATTGATTCTAGCAGCTTCTTGTTCTAATCAGCCTGTCGCCGTAATTGTTTCCAGAAAGTTCCTGATTGTTCTGGAACCTTCCCTGTTACCTTACCCCAGGAAAAGGGACCTACTTAACCTGGGGCTAATATATCTGCCTTCGAGCACTCTCTTGTAGCCATCTGGCCTGACCCTGTCACAATAGTTAAAGATCAATTAATTGCCAAAATCATGTTATCCCATCACACCTTCTCCTCCATAAACTTACCGAGTTTAATCTTGAAGCCAGATAGGTCTTTTGCCCCCACTGCTTCCCTTGGAAGGCTGTTCCAGAACTTCACTCCTCTGAGGGTTAGAAACCTTCATCTAATTTCAAGTCTAAACTTCCTGGTGGCCAGTTTAATTCCATTTGTTCTTGTGTCCACATTGGTACTGAGCTTAAATAATTCCTCTCCCTCTCTGGTATTTATTCCTCTGATATATTTATAGAGAGCAATCATATCTCCCCTCAACCTTCTTTTGGTTAGGCTAAACAAGCCAAGCTCCTTAAGTCTCCTTTCATAAGACAAGTTTTCCATTCCTCGGATCATCCTAGTAGCCCTTCTCTGTACCTGTTCCAGTTTGAATTCATCCTTTTTAAACATGGGAGACCAGAACTGCACACAGTATTCTAGGTGAGGTCTCACCAGTGCCTTGTATAACGGTACTAAAACCTCCTTATCCCTACTGGAAATGCCTCTCCTGATGCATCCCAAAACCGCATTAGCTTTTTTCACAGCCATATCACATTGGCAGCTCATAGTCATCCTATGATCAACCAATACTCCAAGGTCCTTCTCCTCCTCTGTTACTTCTAACTGATGCGTCCCCAGCTTTTAACTAAAATTCTTGTTGTTAATCCCTAAATGTATGACCTTACACTTCTCACTATTAAATTTCATCCTATTACTATTACTCCAGTTTACAAGGTCATCCAGATCCTCCTGTATGATATCCTGGTCCTTCTCTAAATTGGCAATGCCTCCCAGCTTTGTATCATCCGCAAACTTGATTAGCACACTCCCACTTTTTGTGCTGAGGTCAGTAATAAAAAGATTGGTCCCCAAACTGATCCCTGAAGAACTCCATTGGTAACCTCCCTCCAGCCTGACAGGTCTCCTTTCAGTATGACCTGCTGTAGTTTCCCCTTTAACCGATTCCTTATCCATCTTTCAATTTTCATATTGATCCCTATCTTTTCCAATTTAACTAATAATTCCCCGTGTGGCACCGTATCAAACGCCTTACTGAAATCTAGGTAAATTAGATCCACTGAGTTTCCTTTGTCTAAAAAATCTGTTACTTTCTCAAAGCAGGAGATCAGGTTGGTTTGGCATGATCTACCTTTTGTAAAACCATGTTGTATTTTGTCCCATTTACCATTGACTTCAATGTCCTTAACTACTTTACTTTCTCCTTCAAAATTTTTTCCAAGACCTTGCATACTACAGATGTTAAACTAACAGGCCTGTAGTTACCCGGATCGCTTTTTTTTCCCTTTCTTAAAAATAGGTACTATGTTAGCAATTCTCCAATCGTACGGTACAACCCCTGAGTTTACAGATTCATTAAAAATTTGTGCTAATGGGCTTGCAATTTCATGTGCCAATTCCTTTAATATTCTTGGGTGAAGATTATCTGGGCCCCCCCGATTTAGTCCCATTAAGCTGTTTGAGTTTCGCTTCTACCTCAGATATGGTAATATCTACCTATAGATTCATAGATACTAAGGTCAGAAGGGATCACTCTGATCATCTAGTCCGACCTCCTGCACAGCGCAGGCCACAGAATGTCACCCACCACTCCTATGAAAAACCTCACCCATGTCTGAGCTATTGAAGTCCTCAAATCATGGTTCAAAACTTCAAGGAGCAGAGAAGCCTCCCTCCAGTCAACCATGCCCGATGCTACAGAGGAAGGCAAAAAAAAAAAAAAACCTCCCAGGGCCTCTCCAATCTGCCCTGGAGGAAAACTCCCTCCCGACCCCAAACATGGCAATCAGCCAAACCCTGAGCACATGGGCAAGATTCACCAGCCAGATACCCAGGAAAGAATTTTCAATAGTAAATCAGATCCCATCCATCTAATATCCCATCTCAGGGGATTTGGCCTATTTACCCTGAATATTTAAAGATCAATTACTTACCAAAATCCCATTATCCCATCATACCATCTCCTCCATAAACTTATCGAGTAGAATCTTAAAACCAGATAGATCTTTTGCCCCCACTGCTTCCCTTGGAAGGTTATTCCAAAACTTCACTCCTCTGATGGTTAAAAACCTTCGTCTGATTTCAAGTCTAAACTTCCTGGTGGCCAGTTTATACCCATTTGTTCTTGTGTCCACATTGGTGCTGAGCTGAAATAATTCCTCTCCCTCTCCTGTATTTATCCCTCGGATATATTTAGAGAGAGCAATCATATCTCCCCTCAACCTTCTTTTAGTTAAGCTAAACAAGCCAAGCTCCTTAAGTCTCCTTTCATAAGACAAGTTTTCCATTCCTCGGATCATCCTAGTAGCCCTTCTCTGTACCTGCTCCAGTTTGAATTCATCCTTTTTAAACATGGGAGACCAGAACTGCACACAGTATTCTAGGTGAGGTCTCACCAGTGCCTTGTATAACGGTACTAAAACCTCCTTATCCCTACTGGAAATGCCTCTCCTGATGCATCCCAAAACCGCATTAGCTTTTTTCACAGCCATATCACATTGGCAGCTCATAGTCATCCTATGATCAACCAATACTCCAAGGTCCTTCTCCTCTTCCGTTACTTCTAATCGATGCGTCCCCAACTTATAACTAAAATTCTTGTTATTAATCCCTAAATGCATAACCTTACACTTCTCACTATTAAATTTCATCCTATTACTATTACTCCAGTTTACAAGGTCATCCAGATCCTCCTGTATAATATCCCGATCCTTCTCCGAATTGGCAATACCTCCCAGCTTTGTATCATCTGCAAACTTTATTAGCACACTCCCACTTTTTGTGCCAAGGTCAGTAACAAAAAGATTAAATAAGATTGGTCCCAAAACCGATCCCTGAGGAACTCCACTGGTAACCTCCCTCCAACCTGACAGTTTGCCTTTCAGTAGGACCCGTTGCAGTCTCCCCTTTAACCAATTCCTTATCCACCTTCTGATGTTCATATTGATCCCCATCTTCTCCAATTTAACTAATAATTCCCCATGTGGCACGGTATCAATTGCCTTACTGAAATCTAGGTAAATTAGATCCACTGCATTTCCTTTATCTAAAAAATCTGTTACTTTTTCAAAAAAGGAGATTAGGTTGGTTTGGCACGATCTACCTTTTGTAAAACCATGTTGTATTTTGTCCCATTTACCATTGACTTCAATGTCCTTAACTAATTTCTCCTTCAAAATTTTTTCCAGGACCTTGCATACTACAGATGTCAAACTAACTGGCCTGTAGTTACCTGGATCACTTTTTTTTCCTTTCTTAAAAATAGGAACTATATTAGCAATTCTCCAATCATTCGGTACTATTCCTGAGTTTACAGATTCATTAAAAATTCTTGCTAATGGGCTTGCAATTTCAGGTGCCAATTCCTTTAATATTCTTGGATGAAGATTATCTGGGCCCCCCGATTTAGTCCCATTAAGCTGTTTCAGTTTCGCTTCTACCTCTGATATGGTAATATCTACCTCTATATCCTCCTTCCCATTTGTCATGCTACCATTATCCCCAAGATCCTCTTTAGCCTTATTAAAGACTGAGGCAAAGTATTTGTTTAGATATTGGGCCATGCCTAGATTATCTTTAACCTCCACTCCATCCTCAGTGTTAAGCGGCCCCACTTCTTCCTTCTTAGTTTTCTTCTTATTTATATGGCTATAGAACCTTTTACAATTGGTTTTAATTCCCTTTGCAAGGTCCAACTCTACTCGACTTTTAGCCTCTCTGACTTTATCCCTACATCTTCTGACCTCAATTAGGTAGCTTTCCTTGCTGATCCCTCCCATCTTCCACTCCCTGTATGCTTTCTGCTTCTTCATAATCACCTCTCTAAGATGCTTGGTCTACAACTCCTTCCTATGAATTTTTTCCCCTTTCTTGGGATACAGGCTTCCGATAGCTTCTGCAGTTTTGATTTAAAGTAATCCCAGGCCTCAACTGCCTTTAGATCCATAAGTTCTTCAGTCCAATCCACTTCCCTAACTAATTGCCTTAATTTTTGAAAGTCAGCCCTTTTGAAATCAAAAACCCTAGTTGCAGATTTATTTTTGTTAATCCTTCCATTTAGTTTGAACTGAATTAGCTCATGATCACTTGAGCCAAGATTGTCCCCTACAAGGTCCCCTACAACCTTCATATCCTCATTACCATTTGTCATGCTACCATTATCCCTTAGATCCTCGTTAGCCTTATTAAAGACTGAGGCAAAGTATTTGTTTAGATATTGGGCCATGCCTAGATTATCCTTAACCTCCACTCCATCCTCGGTGTTTAGCGGTCCCACTTCTTCTTTCTTTGTTTTCTTCTTATTTATATGGCTATAGAACCTTTTACTATTGGTTTTCATTCCCTTTGCAAGGTCCAACTCTACTTGACTTTTAGTCTTCCTCACTTTATCATGACATGTTCTGACCTCAATAAGCTAGCTTTCCTTGCTGATCCCTCCCATCTTCCACTCCCTGAATGCTTTCTGCTTTTTCTTAATCACCTCTCTGAGATGCTTGGTCTACAATTCCTGCCTATGAATTTTTTCCCCTTTCTTGGGATGCAGGTTTCAGATAGCTTCTGCAGCTTTGACTTGAAGTAATCCCAGGCCTCCTTTGCCTTTAGATCCATAAATCCTTCAGTCCTATCCACTTCCCTAACTAACTTCCTTAATTTTTGAAAGTCAGCCCTTTTGAAATCAAAAAACCTAGTCGCAGATTTATTTTTGTTTATCCTTCTGTTCAGTTTGAACTGAATTAGCTCATGATCACTTGAGCCAAGGTTGTCCCCTACAACTATTTCTTCTACGAGGTCCTCACTACTCCCCAAAACCAAACCTAAAATGGCATCCCCTCTTGTCGGTTCAGCAACTACTTAATGAAGGAATCCATCAGCTATCACATCCAGGAAAATGGGAGCTCTGTTATTATTACTAGCACTCGTCCTCCAGTCTATATCTGGGAAGTTAGTATCCCATGATGATGCAGTTTTTCCAGTAGTATTTACTTAATTAAAAACATTAAAGAGGGCTCTATCCATATGCGAATTAGATCCCGGCAGTCTGTAGCACACCCCAAGCACTATCACGGGGGGGGGGGGGGGGGCTCTAGTAGTTTTCTTCCCCAATGAGATTTTTGGCCAGACGGACTCTGTCTTCTCCATTGCATCACTTCTTATTTCTTTACATTCTATTGATGTTATGATATATTACATCCATCATTGATATACAATGCTACTCCACCCCCTTTACCTTTGTTTCTGTCTTTCCTAAACAGCACATACCCTTCAATACCTGTAGTCCAGTCATGACTACTATTCCACCATGTTTCTGTTATCCCTATAATATCTAGTTTCACTTCATGCACCAGTAGCTCTAGTTCAGGGGTCGGCAACCTATGGCATGCGTGCCAAAGATAGCATGCGAGCCGATTTTTAATGGCACGCTGCTACCAGCCAGGTCCAAGCCACTGGTCCCGCTCAGCCAGCTGCCGCACCCAGGCCGGGATCCCAGCATGCAGCAGCGTGCCATTAAAAATCCTGCCCGCCCCGGCTTGCTCTTCTCCGCCCTCCCCGCCGGGGCAGGTTGAAGAAGCTTGGTCCTGCTGGTTGCTGCTGCAGGGCAGGCAAGCTCTCCCCTCCCCTGCCTCTTCCCCCAGCTTGCTGGGTTCCTGCCCTTCCTCCTCTCCCTCCCTGCTGCCAATCAGCTGATGGCCCTTGCGGGGGAAGGGAAGAAGCGGAGCCGCAGTGTGCTCCCCACTCCGGGGAGGAGGTGGGGACGGGGCCATGGGGATCGCGGGGGGGGGTGGAATCAGGGCATATCCCCTCCAGCCCCCTGCCATGAGCTGCTCAGGGCAAGGGGCTGGGAATACCCCCAGGACCCTAGCCCATACCCTCAGCCCTCTGCCCTGACCCCTACACCCCCCACACAACCCAGCCTCCGGCCCTGATTCCAGCACCCCCCACACCCTTGCCCTGACTCTTGAACCCCCACATTCCCACTGCCACCCTGAGCACCAAATGGGAGCTCCTGCACCCCCCCATTCCCACCTGCACTCCTTGCACCAAATGGGAGCTGCCCACGTAAGTGCTCCACCCCAAACCTGAGCCCCCTCCCTCATTCTAGCTCCTGACCAGACCCTACACCCCAACCCCCAGCCTGCTCCTTCACCCCCAGCCCTGTGCTCAGTGCACTCCCACCCTCAGCTCAGTGCAGAGAGAGAGGAAGAGAATGACCAGAACCAGGGAGAAGGTAGGGGCAGGGCCAGGATCCCAGACCGGCAGTGGGCTGAGTGTCAGCGGGCTGAGCCGCTCAGCCCACTGCTGGTCTGGGGTCCTGGCTGCAGGCCCCGCTCAGCCTGCTGCCGGCCTAGGTGAACGGAACCCCAGGCTGGGAATGGGCCGGTGGCATAAGATCAGCATTTTAATTTAATTTTTAAATGAAGCTTCTTAAACATTTGGAAAACCTTGTTTACTTTACATACAACAATAGTTTAGTTATATAATATATAGACTTATAGAGAGACCTTCTAAAAAATGCGAAAATATATTACTGGCATGCAAAACCTTAAATTAAAGGCGAATCAATGAAGACTCGGCACACCACTTCTGAAAGGTTGCTGACCCCTGCTCTAGTTCCTCCATTTTGTTACCTAGGCTCCTTGCATTGGTGTACAAATATCTTAATTTTTGCTGTTTGGCCTCGCTCACATTCTTTACCCAATTAGGCCCAGACATTCTACAGCCAGTATAACCTATTAGACTGGTATCCACATTGCTTTTCCTCCTTATGTCCATTCTCCTACCCACGGCTGTATCCTTTCTTACTTTGTTTTCTTCCCTCTCAATGTTAAAATCCGGCGTGGAAATTACCTGGACATCTCCCAACCATCTCCCCCAAATTCCTAGTTTAAAGCTCTCTTAATCAGTTGTGCCAGCCTCCATCCTAGAAGTCTATTTTCTTCCCTACTCAGATGAAGTCTATCCCGAGAGAACTGTTCTCTGTCCATGAATGCCTCCCAGTGGCCATACATCCCAAAGCCCTCCTTATAGCACCACTAGCTGAGTCATCTGTTGATAAGTCATAATCTTGTCACACCTTAGTTGCCCTTCTCTAGGAACAGGCAGAATCCCACTGAAGATCACCTGAGCCTCGATTTCCTTAAGCGTCTTCCCCAGCCTGGCATAGTCTCCCTTGATATGTTCCAGCGAGAATCTAGCCATATCATTTGTTCCCACACGAAGGACAATCAGTGAATTCTTTCCCACTCCCTTTAGGATCCTCTGCAACCTCAGGTCCACATCCCGTATCTTAGCACCTGGAGGACAGCACACCCTTTCTATTCTCTGAATCAGCTCTGGTTACAGGCCTGTCCATCCTTCTCAGTAAGGAGTCCCCGATTACGTAGACCTGCCTTTTCCTGGTGACGGTGTGATTCTCCGGTCTATCCCATGTTCCCTCTGGCTGCAAATTCTTTCCATTCCTATTCTCCCTTGTAACCTCTTCAACCCATCCTGTATCCTCCTGGGGCTCATATTTGGTGTAGTCTCCCTTGACTCTTCCGCTTTTCCTATAGGACTAGCCGCTCTTCTTCTTTGCCCTTCCACCTTCAGTGACCACCTCTGAGTCCCTTCTTCATTTTCCAACTCTGTAAACCTGTTCTTGAGCTCTATTTCTCCTTCACTTGCCCGTCTTTTCCTCTGCCTGGTTCTTAGTCGCATGCTTCCACTGTCCATAGATATGTAATGCAAAATACGTTGAATGGGTCTTCTCTAATTTTATTTAAATACTTTGATTTAGTGAGCTTATCTCTCTATAAATGGCTGTACGTTCTAAGTTTTTAAAATGAGTCCGAATTTTTAAATTCCTGAATACTTAAAATTTTTATGCATATGTTGACTTGAGAAATTGCAGGGGAGGGGTCTTGTTCTATCCAGGTCATTCATTATACTAGACTTGGACAGGTGCACAGGTCTTGTATAAATGAATGACATGAGTGATTTTCAATCTCTAATATAAATGCTGACTTCGCAGGAGCCAGTTCTCTAATATGGCTCACACATGTGCAATACTGTTGTATCATCCTATATCCCATCATATCGTATAATGGTGTTTTAGGACTCTGGCTCCAAATCACTTGAGGCGTTGTCACTAATTGATAGTACTGCCCTATCCATAAAACACACTTTGCTTGGTTCCCAAAGAATAAGGAACTTAATCATGTTAATGGTACAGTGTAATTTTATATTTAGATGACAAGTACTGTCTATTTGAGCATATTTGTTTCCATTATGTATGTCAGGGATATTAATCTATTAATAATAATGGTCTAAGATGAAATTGAAGTTTTGCGACTGTTTCAGGAGATTGTGATCAGATGGAGTAATCCAGTATACTGCTTGATTAAGGCAATGTGCATGCCCTTTAGGTGTGAGCTCAGATGGTTAGCCTGAGCTGTCACCTGTGCCACAATGTCCACGCTGCTATTTTTAGTGTGCTATCTTGAGCTAAGATCGTGTGAGTCTGTCTACCCAGGCTGGGGCACCTCTCAGCTGCAGTGTAGACATACCCTTAAGGGCCTGATTCAAAACTTGAAATCAATGGAAAGACTTCTATTGACTTCAGTGGGTTTTTGATCGGGCCCAAATGGCTGTTATGGCTTTTCATAGTAAGAAGGTTGGGTGAGTGAAAGGAGCCTTTTGTGAGAACCGGAAGAAACAGATTCTATATAACTTTTTTTATTAGAACTTCACTTTAATAGTGTCTGGTCACTACAAAAATCTAGCGTGGATGTGAACAGTCCCCTGCACTCTTTTGGAAGAACAAACATTTCTTTCTAAATCACAAAAAAGTGAGTTTCCAGTGTGGGTTAAATGCAAATCTTGTTTATGAAAAAGCCGCTAAAGACAACTTCATTTTTAATCTCAATGAAAGAGGCTCCTCAGTGACCCCTGAAGGCATGCCAATGGAATCTTTCAGCACATGCCTCAGTAAACAACAAATGATTCAGTGAGGTGCTCTAACAAAGATGGATGTGTCCACCCAATTAGAGGGATATAAAGAGTTCTCCATTGAAATTCTGAGTTCATTTAGGTTGCTCTGTCGTTTCCACAAACTAACGCTGAAGCGCTGCTTGAAGGATATTGTTGGCATCAACAACTGACTTGTGCGTTAATTCTTCTATATAACATGTGTTGTTCTATTCATACTGAAACAGCTACTGTTTTTTTAAAAAAAAAAAAATCTGAATATTGGAATGAAGCCAGCCATTACTCTCAACTCAAGGACTAAGTACAAGAGCTTCCCTATAGCATTGCTATAAAAACAGCTGAGAAGGCTCTTAAACTATAAACACCTATTTTCAGGGGCTTATAACTTCCAAAATTTACTTTTTGGAGCCCAAGTTTCTCATGCCAAAAATATGTAGTTTTGGTTTCTGTGTGTGGAATGCTCTTGGCACAACGAGATTAACTCAAGTGGTCAGATGGAGTTCTGAAAATTAGAACTTTCAGACTTTCTTTTTTCTTTTGGAACATTTCTTCCATTTTCCGTTTTAGCCCGAAGTGTTGATTTGTATTGCTTCAGAATGAGTTTCCTCATGCCATCTTAATAGAAAATGAGAAATAAAGGCCATTTTCTCTAACTATAGAGACTATTTCCATTCCTGAACAAGCACACTACATGTCTTTTATAGAACAATATTTAAAGCATTCATATGAGGGACATTAGGCAAGATATTACCAAAATACAACAAGCCACACAGCGATCAGGTTACATTTTGTTATTTCAGCCAGGTACTCAGTTGTGTGAGTCCTACATTAGTGCCTGAAGCACTTCAGGATATGCTCTTAAGTCTTGTAGACACTCTTTAAGCCTTCAGTGTGACAAAATGTTGCAATTAAAGATGTACTATCTTAACTACGGTTCCAGCAAAAGAAAGTACATCATGTGCTGTACAGGGTGCACTGAAAGTTCAGAAATACACGACATTGGTATGTGTGTAATTCTGTTTCCCAGACTACAAATGCAACACTAATTTGTGAAGCAAATAATCTAAATCTATCAGCAAACCATTACAATATAGCACCTCAAAAGAAGAGCAACTGATCTGCTTTTTACTTGTAAACTAGTGAGGAGCCTGCATACATGTAGGATGATGGACCTATTGGGTTGTAACGGATAGGTGTGTGGACCTCCTCTCTGTAGAGAATGATTTAACTATTTGAGGGGGTTTTTTATGGGCAGGTCTTACCTTAATTATGATCATCAGTGATTTAATTCAGATACAATTATAAATCCTTCATATGCACAGCATTTTGCAGGACCAGCTAACATGAAGTCTTTGACTATCAAAAAACAAACACACACATTTTCCCTAAAAGAAATCTACCAGTCTCTTCTGAACCCTTTTGTCATAATGTGTATTTGTCTTTACAATGGAAGAGGAAATTAATACTCCAAAACACATCAGCATTTAATCAAAGGCCTCAATATCTCATTCTATTACTTACAGATTATAGAGAAGTTGAACACTTAAATGATAAACTCCTGAGGTTTAATAGATCATCACTGGGGGATCCTTTATGAATCAACATGAAAACTAAGCATGAGAGAAACAGAAGATATACTGTCAATGTACAGTCCCTTACCTTTTTCATACAATAAAATTTCATTGTTCTGATGGGGTTATACAACCCCACACTGGGTTGGAAAGAGTTAAAGGACAGTTACTGGGCCCAAGTAGCCCCCCACCTCTGACCCTGCACATTATTAACTGGGTTGAAAAAGGGAGCAACCCAGCTCAGAATGGGGAGGCTGAAGCTGAGGGTTCCTGAGAAAGGGGTCAGAGAAGCCTCCCTGAGGGAACAGTACTATATGCTGAGCGCAGTTGGGGTTGATTGTTTGTTTGGTTTCTCTTTCTTTAACCTGGGACCAGAAGCTGAGGGAGGAAAGCAGCAGGAGGAGGAGACCCAGGGAGGGTAACTTAGAGGCCCCTTCAGAGGCTAAACATCTAGGGCCCTGGGTCAGATCCTGCTGGATCGGGCAGGCCTTGGCTCCCCTCCCACTGCCCCAGCTACTGTGTGGGCGCCAGTCACTAGGCTACCCAGCCCTCCCAAGGACCCTATTGCAATTATACAATATAAAAAAAAATTGACTTTACTTTAAAAAGCAGGGGGGAGGAGCTGACATGTTTTAAAGTAAGTTAACTGAAGCCAGCAATTGTAAAGCCTGATGTAGGCTTTCTCATGAACAAGCTTAGCCTGCTTTGCTTGGATTGGCCTATTCTTGACTTTTAGGTTCAACGGAGGACTATGGTGTTAATGGATTCCCTAAGTGAGAGAGTATTTTTTTAACTTTTTTTGTTTCCATTGTTTATGGAGTTGTGGGTCACTGCCCCACTAGCAATTCAGTAATATACAACTCGGAGGTCCAAAGTGTAGATATTGGTTTTGAGTCATTGGCCTTTGTGTCCATAAACTTATTTGCTTTTGTCTAGTAACAATCATGGTTGCGAAGTATGCCTGCATGCCAAAGCCTTGAGTATATAAATGAACCAATGTGTGTTTAATATTGAGGGTTTTTTGTTTAAGGCTTTGGCACAGGAAACTGCTGAAACTAAAATTCTGAATTAATTTCAGAAACACCATATTGTGGTGGTGACTGAAATACCATTTTTAAGAATGAATAATTCTAATAGAATCAGATTAAACATTCAGTAGGTTGGAATTCATGCATCTGATGCTACTTCATTGCTCTTTGCGTTCATTTAAAAATACTTACAGTTAGAGGTCTTGTCTCTTTTTTGTGTCTATATATTACTTGCTTACATGTGTCAATTCCTACTGAATCATACCTTCCCGTTCCTGAAGATGTAGTAATGAGTGCACTGTTACCTGGTAGGCGTACAATTAAATGCCTTAACAATTGCAGAGTATCCTGGAACAAGCAGCTGCTCTTTTTAGTTGGCCAGTGGCCACTTTGTCAACTGGATCTTGTTGAAATTGTCTTGTGGGTCAGTTAACTCGCTGGGTTTGATTTTTTTTTTTCTACTTATGGTTAATTATTTTCTAAATGAATACTCAGAGCAGGAGTTTCAAATCCTCCATAGGATTTGGATTAGCCCCATTATTGGAGTTTTAATTTGTAAATGCCTTGTTTTTAAATATTTGGAGGAAAATGCTTCTATACATTTCATTATGTGCCCCGATTCCAGGCCAGACACAATGTGTAAGCTTGAATGTATAAAATAGAACTTAACCAATTTAGTTTCAGTGAGGGAATTCAGACCTTAATTCTCTCAGTCCTACTCTGCTGCATGCAAAAGTTTATAATTTTTATATTTGTTTATATTTCTAATATAAAATTCTAACCGGTAACTAGGCTCTAGGCATCATTTAACTCCACTTTGTCAATTACAATCTCTTTTCCCCAGGGCAGCTTTTGTTCCTCCAAGAGGACATTTGCTGCAGCAGATCTTTCTTTTTGCACCTTGGCTTTCATTTTCTATTGGCAGGAGCAGGGGCCACTCTACCTAGAGGAAAACTAGGCAGCTGCCTGGGCTAGCACATTCTGCTTGAGGAAGTTGGGCCAAACCTGAATGGTGCTGTGATCCCCGTGCACCAGAGTGTAGTGCCACTCTCACTCATGACAGAGGGTTGGCTGGGTCAAACCTGAGTGAGTGGTGATGTGACTTGGTGCTCCCACTTCTACCATAAGCACGGAACCATCAGAAGGCTTGATTTGCCTCCCCACCCCTGAAAGTTAAATAGTGACCATAATATAATAACATTTAACATTTCTGTGATGGGAAGAACACCTCAACAGCCCAACACTGTGGCATTTAGTTTCAGAAAGGGGAACTATGGGAAAAATGAGGAGGTTACTTAAACAGAAATTAAAAGGTACAGTGACTAGAGTGAAATCCCTGCAAGCTGCATGGACACTTTTCAAAGATACCATAATAGAGGCTCAACTTAAATGTATACCCCAAATTAAAAAACACAGTAAAAGAACTAAAAAAAAGAGCCACCATGGCTTAACAACCATGTAAAAGAAGCAGTGAGAGATAAAAAGGCATCTTTTAAAAAGTGGAAGTCAAATCCTAGCGAGGTAAATAGAAAGGAGCATAAACACTGCCAAATTAAATGTAAAAATGTAATAAGAAAAACCAAAAAGGAGTTTGAAGAACAGCTAGCCAAAAACTCAAAAGGTGGTAATAAAATGTTTTTAAAGTACATCAGAAGTAGGAAGCCTGCTAAACAACCAGTGGGGCCCCTGGACGATCAAGATACAAAAGGAGCACTTAAAGACGATAAAGTCATCACAGAGAAACTATATTAATTTTTTGCTTCAGTCTTCATGGCTGAGGATGTTGGGGAGATTCCCAAACCTGAGCCTTCTTTTGTAGGTGACAAATCTGAGGAATTGTCACAAATTGAAGTATCACTTGAGGAGGTTTTGGAATTAATTGAGAAACTTAACAGTAATAAGTCACCGAGACCAGATGGCATTCACCCAAGAGTTCTGAAAGAACTCAAATGTGAAATTGCGGAACTATTAGCTATGGTTTGTAACCTGTCCTTTAAATCAGCTACTGTACCCAATGACTGGAAGATAGCTAATGTAACGCCAATATGTAAGAACGGCTCTAGAGGTGATCCTGGCGATTAGACTGGTAAGTCTGTCAGTACTGGGCAAATTAGTTGAATCAGTAGTAAAGAATAAAATTGTCAGACACACATAGAAGAGCATAAATTGTTGCACAAAAGTCAACATGCTCTCTATAAAGAGAGATAGTGAAGACCAAAGCAGACTGTAAAGAACTTCAAAAAGATCTCACAAAACTAAGTGATTGGGCAACAAAATGGCAAATGAAATTTAATGTTGATAAAGTAATGCACACTGGAAAAATAAATCCAACTATACACACGATATGATGGGGGTTAGTTTAGCTACAACTAATCAGGAGAAAGCTCTTGGGGGTCATCATGGATAGGTCTCTGAAGACATCCATGCAGTGTGCAGCAGCAATCAAAAAAGAAAACGGGATGTTAGGAATCATTAAAACAAGGGATAGAGAATAAGATGGAGAATATCGTATTGCCCTTATATAACTCCATGGTATGCCCACATCTTGAATACTGCATACAGATGTGGTCTCCTCAACTCAAAAAAGATATACTGGCATCAGAAAAGGGCAACTAAAATTATTAGGGGTTTGGATTGGGTCCCATATGAGGAGAGATTAAAGAGGCTAGGACTTTTCAGCTTGGAAAAGAGGAGACTAAGCGGGGATATGATAGAGGTATATAACATCATGAGTGGTGTGGAGAAAGTGAATAAGGAAAAGTTATTTACTTGTTCCTAATATAAGAACTAGGGGCCATCAAATGAAATTAATGGGCAGCTGGTTTAAAATAAATAAAAGGAAGTTCTTCTTCACACAGCGCACAATCAACCTGTGGAACTCCTTGCCTGAGGAGGCTGTGAAGGCTAGGACTATATAACACGCTTTAAAAGAGAACTAGATAAATTCATGGAGGTTAAGTCCATTCATGGCTATTAGCCAGGAGGGGTAAGGAATAGTGTCCCGAGCCTCCATTTTCAGAGGGTGGAGATGGATGGCTGGAGTGAGATCACTTGATCATTACCTGTTAGGTTCACTCCCTCTGGGGCACCTGGCATTGGCCACTGTCTGTAGACAGGATACTGGGCTGGATGGACCTTTGGTCTGACCCGGTATAGCTGTTCTTATGTTCTTAAAGTCTGACATGCCCCCATGTTAGAGGAACCTCTCTTCTGGGGATAAATAGAAAGGTGGCACACTGAAGTTTTGCCTAGGCAGCCTTTGGTCAGGAATGACTGACACCATCAAGCATGCAAACTCTTGTCCTTTTTTAAAAACCAAACCCATTGCTGCAGTTGTCATTGTCAAGCAGGGTGGATAGATATATATCAAAATGATTTAAATAGTCAATTTTAATCATGATTTAAATCAGCAAGCCAGAAACCCTGATTTAAATATTCATTTTTTGTTTTTTATTTGTACTTTTTAGCTATTTTTCTAAAGAAAGTTTGATTCTCATTCATTGATAACCATTACAATATGTTGATTTGCCACTAAAACATAACCTTTACACTAAATTTGGTGCTTCTTTTTACTAAAAATCAGGAAGAGACATTAAATGTGTACACATTTTATATAAGCAGTTATATAGCTTAATTTATATTTATTCAGATTCCCAATTTTTACATGGTGAAAGATGCATTTTTATTTACTAGACAATGAACGTGTGATTTGTGTCAAGTTCTATTTGAATGGAAATTAAGTCAATTAAAATGCACAAAATCAGGATTTTAATTTTTTAAAATTAAAGTACCTAATGAGCTGGATACATGAGGGGAAAAAAGGTTATCTAAACATGTTTTGCATGTTATCTGTAGTTACTGAATAGAACTGATTGTTTCTGATCAACCTGTCCTTCAAAATTTTCAAACTAGTAGATCTCATCCTTTCACACCTAGGTTTTTATTCACAGATTGGAAAAGGAAAAGAATCTTTCCTGCTTTTTCAACTCCCAATTGGTTTTTCAACTTTCAGTGAACTAGTCGCTAAACTGAATTAGTTGAATAAACTGAAATGAAAAAAATAGTCTCTCTGCACCAGCAGAACAGATTGATGTCAGAAGCTGATTTAGCATTTCAGCAAACTCTGTTTTCAGGTGCTTAGCCAGTGACTGCCACCAGTTCAGTGGTTTGACTTTCTTTAAAACTTGGCAGCAAACACATTGCTTAATATTATTTTTGGATGCAATAGGTTATAATAAATTTAGGCTTTAACATACGTTGTCAATTTCAAATTTAATTTTAAATGTTTATTCTTAAATAAGCCTATATAAGACTCTGCTAACGCCACTCACCTCCAGCTATTGTCTGCCCATTGACTGATTGTTTGAGAGCTGAGAGTTGATTACGTTCTGGTCAGGTCCCCTCCAGCAGTGGGCAAGAGTAGGGTACACCTCAACCAAAGCGGATGAAGTAAGAAGACCTGGGTAGTGTTCTGTACTTGTACGATGGGCAGCCGTGCCAGGTTTGAGTAGCGTTATGACCCAGCACATGGACTCCTGCTCCCAGTCCTGGGTTGCACTCAATGAGTTTTCATGAGATGAGCATGAGTATCTGAGATAGGGTTCAAATGCATGAATCTCACAACTCGTTGTGAGACCTAAGGTGTTTGCTGATTGCACTTAGAAGTTGTAACCTATTATAAACCATTTGTCCCTTCTGTTAGGATATGGATTAGTGACCTAACCTCCCAGGCTGAATCTTTGATCTGCAGACATTTCTTACAAAACCTTTCAGTTGAAATTTATTCTCCTATTGAGTGGCAGCTGTACCAAAGTTATAAACTGCCTTATCTGCTACTTGATTACTTTGACCCAGTTCTATCAAATGTATAAGCTTCCATTTGGAAGTTGGAGCCAGATGGTGACAATAGTAAGGGAATGGAGCTTTAGTTCTGGAGAAGCTTTGAAAATATGTAATGACTAGGGCTGTAGTGGATTTGATGTCCTGGCATGCAAAACAAGACTCTCCTACTAGCTCATGCTAAGTCAGTTTAAGCACTAATAGTTTATTTTCTTATAGTAGATCAGGAATGCCAACACAAGCCTGCTCCAGCTACTAAGTACTTCGATCTGGACTGGATTGCCAAGCAGTTATAAATTCTTTCTCTGGCTTTCAGGCAGCTGTTGCACTGACTTTGCACTGCTGGAAGCAAGACCATCTAGCACATGACTGAGAGAAAGCCTAAACCTTTTCTCAAACCATTAATTCTGCTGGGAATGCACAACTCGTATGGAGAGGGAGCCTTCATTAATTTATTTCAAAGACTAGAGGATACAATTTAAGGAGTAGACTTACTGCAGAATGGAAGAAACATGCTCCTAGATCTGGCCACCTACTAACTGCAGTGGAACAAAAGTAGCAGTTGGCTTAAATAAGATTGGTGCCTTCGCAAGAGTGTGTGGCAATTTGTAGTTAAGATCTCTGGAGTGTCTTTTAGTTCTATTTGTGTCTGAGTGTAACAACTGATTTTTTGACAAGCTCTTGGTTCTTGGCTGCTCAGAACTGATGATTTTGTTCACTTATCTTTTGGTCATCTTACCACTGTTCTTTGCTTTGGAAACCAATTTACATAGGTGGTCTTCAAATTAAAAAGAAATAACATTATCATTACCTTCTCCTAGCAGCCCTAACAAAGTTCAAGGCTGAAGTATTTTTTGCTTTCACGTGTCTATTGGCAGGTGCTGACAATGTGGCTTGCCAATCAGGTGCAAATAGTCGTTTTCCGCTACTGGCACTATTTTTCTCTTTGGTATGACAAGTGTGTGGGAAGGAAGCCGGTGTCCTTTTGCATCTGGGTTGGTTGGTTTGTTTCATGAGATTCCTGGCTACAAGGTCTGTCTTTGCCAATGCCAGAACCAATCAAAGTGGAACCAGTGAGATACTGAGAATTTAACTTGCTTGTTTACATGACTGATTTTTAATTGTGGAAGATTGTAAATGTTGTGGAACTATTTGGGAAAAAAAAAAACAAGTAACTTAGCTTGTTCTCTCTCCTTGGACATCCTGATGGGAAAAGTTGCAAATATGCTACCAGTACTGCAGCTTACTTTCTCCCAGGACCCACTAAACACAGCTCACTAGCCTCTGAATCCTCCCCTTCTACTTCCTCATGCTTTCACAATGCAGTGACGCGTGAAACGTCACTTGTACTTTTTTTGCTACTGGCACTAGAATTCTCACTGCTTGGGCTTTGACAAATATTTCCACTTTGCTTTGGGAGTCTACTTAGAAAGGTTAGGAACTTAGGAAGTCTCATCTATATGTGTGGAAAGTTGTAATGTGCACCAAATCTAGTCGATATAAAAGCATCCCATATAGTATAGTTCAAGAGTCACATGCCACTTTAACATGTCAAGAGTCCATGGTGATTGTGTGTTTTGAAGATGGGTGGGAGCTGTAGAAATTTGACTTTACAGGTCCGTTCCTTAAAAGATATGTATGTACTTTAGTATTGGAATGGTAGTTCAACATTAGGATTAATGATTACCGAATGACCTACATGAGTCTTATTCTGTTAGACCTCTCTTAAAAATGCACTGGGCTAAAACAGATTTTTGCAAAGTGTTAGGGCTTGTGTATTAAGGCTGTTTATTAAAATAAAATTGGTTGAGTTAAATGAAATGTCCAGAATATCAACCTCTTTGGGCCATCTATGAAATTATTTAAATCTAAAATCCAGTGGTGTCCCCAGGTTTTGAAATTTTTTTTCTTTAACTTGCACTTATTTTTTTCTTCTCACTATGTAGTGAATACTATCAGCTTGAACTTCCTTTACCACTTTTCAATTAGCTTGTACACAGCTACATAGCAGAAATCACAAATGTACATTAAGATTGCTTCATTGGCATCCAATTGCTTGCACTGACCCAATACTACATTTTCTTTCTGCACAGGCATTTGGCTGTGAATTTCTCCTCTTTATGAACTATGCTCTGGGGAATGAACAAGAGGTAGCCATGTTGTATTATAATGTCTTTGTCTCTAAAACATTCCTAACTCTCAATTGGATTATTCTGATGATCTTCTTGAAAATGGGTTGAAGGTTGGACTAAGGTGCTATTATTTGTTCATTTACTTTAACTTTGACTATCCCTTAACTCCTTGGTGCTTGAAATCACATGGCCACCTTAAAAAGCCCTTCAGAATTTCACTTATGTGCAAACTTGAAAGATAACATTCCTACCTTCCTGCATAACAGGATCCTTGCTTAAATTGTAAGGTTAGGCAGATCTGGAATGGGAGACAACTAGAAATTGTCTATTTGTGGCAAAATAGGAGGGGATGAATAACTGGCATAGCCAAGGCAGATACTGTGTCTTTTACTGAAAACACTTGTGTGTTTGAATTAAAACAAGGTCATGTCAACATACAAGTTCTGATTGTAGGGTAATTCTGGTTTCTTAGGAATTATTAAGTTTCAGGTTATAAATTATCTGAATCACAACCAATTTGCAATCTTGTCCTCATCCTCTTTGCAGGACAAAAAACTTCACGTAGACTGAGCCTAGGCTATCTTCTCAGCTAGAGCTAGTGCATCCAGAACAGCAATATGACTCATAGTTGGGGCCTGATACAAAGTCCATTGAAGTCAATAGGAAAACTCCTGTTGACTTTAATGTCTCCTTGGAGAGAGGGAAGCTTTCACAGCCGCTACCTATGCTGTACCTGTCCTGTGTAGGAACAGAAGACTTCATTCTTTGGTGATGTCAATTGAACACCTTTTGCAAGTATTAAAAATTAATGTGTGAACCTTTTATGTATCCACACAACCCAAACTTAGCAATGACAATGCAATTGTTAAACATTTGTGCCACACATGGGTTTGAGCGTGCATAAACTTTTTTTTTACTTTATATACAGTTAGATTCTGCTATCTTCCTGGAATGTCATAAGGATACTTCTGAGAGATTTTTTTTTTTTTTTTTTTTTTACTGAGGATTTGTTTTTAAACACATTAAACTGTTACTGCTAATTTGTGTTTACAGAATAATTTGAAATCCTACCTCTGCTCTATAATATGTAGAGGTTAAAGTGTGGATTAATCTATTTATTGTTAAGGCAGGAACCGAACACTCAAGTGATCTTTAAACAGTAATATTTGATGTGAGGGTGTAATTAGATGGTTCATGAAAAGTAGGTTATTTGTCAATATCCTCAACAGCTGATTTTTAGGCCCTGATCCTGCAACATTTTGGGCAGGGCAGACTCCCTTTGAAGTCAATAGCATTATGGTATGGTATGGTATTTATGTTGCAGGACTAAAAGGCCTTAAGAATCAGGCTAAATTTTATTGAAACTGATAGACTCCTATTGACTACAGTAGAAACGGGATTGGGGCCCTAAATCAGAATCCATTACAGTAGGTTGAACTTTACAACTGTTCAACAGCAGTAAGATTATATAGGAACTGTACTCTTGGCTTGCCAAACATTATCCAGTTAGCTGACTCGCAACATGTTGAAGATCAAAAGGCTCTACACTTGAGACAATGTATTCTGTGTTTGGTAAAGTATTTGATGAGGCTCATCTTGCTCTCTTAGTCACTGTTGGAAATAAGCATATTTGAAGCGTGGAACACAAAATTGCTACTAAAAATTGTAAATATTCCGAGAAGCATTATCTGGGAATGATTTTGGGGAGAGAGCATGGGGAAAAAGGGGGAAACATACATGGATATAAGGAGCGTTGATTGACCCCCTGCCTCCCCAAAAAAGGGGGGGTATACTGAGTGGCAGTTATTTCTGTTGCAGCAGAAATGACTTAGTTACCCAGCCCAGTGAGCAAAATAAAAACAACAGCAAATCTGTCAGGAATAGCCTTTAGTGAGAAGCACTAGTGCTCATTTGGATTGGAATTGGAATGATGGGGCCTGAAAAAGAACCTGGACTACCAGAAGCCACAGGCCTATCGCCTGTTGGTAATTGCCTCTCCACCCATGAAACAGCGCTCCCTTGTAAACAAAGCATAGTCCGTCTCCAGTTGGTGTGGAAAGAGAAATCATAGGATCAGGCAATTTGTATACTCCATAAGGGAATGGGTGGGTATGTAAGAGGAGGGGCTGGTTTTCTATTATAGTACTGTAGTTAGAAACAGTGGGATTATTAATCCTTTAGAATAATTTCACTTAAAAAGGCTAAATTTATCTCTCTCTGTAAATTGTGATAAATTTATACCTAAATTTATCTCTCTCTGTAAATTGTGGGAAAATACAGGTATATTGTGAATCTTTAAATTGACGTAGATGTTGATTTTCCTTGTTGCTATGGGAACAGTGCTAATGGATGCTGCAAAAAGATTCGAAACATCAGTATTTGATTTGAGTCCTTTTCTAGAAGCCTGACACCACGTCCACTGAGGACTTGCCTCTCTGGAGCCTGAAGTAGCTCTAAGACCCTTAAGATTGTCTCACTGATACAGACTCCTTCCCAAAACAAGTCAGTTCCTTTCCCCTGTATGCTTGGCCTTTCATCCAAATGCCAGCAGAACTCTGTCCATAATGGCTTTCTTGGTTACCATATCTTGGCTTGGCTAAATAAGATGCAGGTATAGAACTTGGGAAACAAAATAAAAATGGAATGAAAATAGCTTTACTATTACAGCTTAATATGATCTTCATGCCATCAGAGAATTTTGTCAGAGTGAAATAAGCACTCACATACTACAGTGGCAAAGACCATGTAGCTCCCTGGACAGAGTGGCTTAACAAAATAAATCCTAAGAACAAATGCTTGTGTTCCTTTATTTCTTGCAGTTGTCAGTTAGCTTTTTGGAAGTGATGGACCTGGAAGAAGAAAATTCTTCCTAAATATGTAATGTTCAAACTCAATGGTAAATTTTATATACACAAGGGCTTGAAAGTTAAATCTTTATCTAAATATAAAGAGAAATTCCCAGTTTACTATAGGAAGTCTTGTCACATAAAATTTTAAATTTGACTGCTAAATATAATTTGATGATTAGATGGTGTCCTGCATTATACTATTGGTGTCTCAAATACACTTTACTGTGTATTGCTGTCCCTTCCTCCCTCAAGAACCATGGCAAAACAAAATGTATGTCTTATGAGACTATCCTTGTCAGAACAATCTTAAATATGGGGGGGAAGAAGTAACAAATTTTACTCTATCAAAGTGTAACATATCAAGAACCATGAGACGGGTGGAGTATGAGGCTGATGTTTGATATTATTCTTTACAAAATGAGCCTCTCAGACCTTGGCATAACAAACTATAAACACTTCACTGAAGAGAATAGGAGTACACAGGATAACCAGAGTCCATTCTTAGCATGCTCATGAATTATGGACAAAACACTGCATTAGGAAAGAGCTATGGAATGGGATTATATATTTGCCTCCTGTGAAAAGAAGATCTAACTCATAATCTTCAATTAGGGTAGGAATTTGAGTAGAGATCAGCCCAAAGCAAGACCACACATATATTCACAACCTACTCTTCCTGTTTCGTTGGGGAGAGGGTTGGGTTTGAATTGCCAGAACCAAATCCAGCTGTGTGATATTTGGGTGTGGGTCAGATCCATAACCAGAAATATCCTGTTTCCTGGGAGATAAATGTTTGCAGTGATCATCCATAAAGTCTGATATGCTGTTCCTTGTTTCTGAATATAGTCTACAGCAAAAGGATTTCTTATTAAAAAAATCACCATGGATCCCCATAATCTTGCAAGATCTCTAGTGATTGTCTACAGCTGCAAAAGTTAAACACTGCGCCCTGAACTGCAATGATGTTGAGATGGATTTTTTTCCTCCAAAATTACAGTGAAGGCCTTAATAAGATGAGCTGATTTTTCAGCTGAGGAAGGAGAGAAGGGAGCACTCAGATGGATAGGGTGTTTGTGGGGCCTCAACATATGACAGTAAGACCAGCTTGTGGCCCAGTCTCTCAAGCAGTGTGCATTGGCAGGGAGGGGAAGATGTTTGCAATGATATATTTCTCTTCCTTTTCTTCCAATCATACCACTGGGGATGGGGAAGTGCAGTTTGTCCATAAACTGCTGGGTTATTGTGGGGTGCCCAAAAGACTAGTGTGTTGAACAGAGCTGGTTGGAATATTTTCAGTAAAATTTCATCTAAACTTACACCCCCCCCCAAAACATTTCTGTCTTGATAGTCTTCATTGGGAAGAAGATTTTGGATCCAGGGTTCTTTGGTCATTTCTGATGGAAAAGAAAGAGACTTTCTCTCACACACCCTGATGGTTAGAGCACTATAGTGGGTGTGGGAAAACCAAGTCCTTTCTCTGTCTGATTTGCAGCAAAGTTTTTCATCCCAGATCATACTGAATTCATCAGAGCAGGGACTTGAACCTGGATTAGCCTCACCCTGACAAGTTCCCTAACCATCAGGCTATCAGCATATGGAAAGAAGCATGTCTTCACAAAAGTGAATGTCTGGAACCCCTCCCAGTTTCCCAAATTGAAAATCTCATGTTTTAGTATAGGACTCTTTGAGGCCCACTAGGTACTCCCCGTCAGTCAGAAAAGGTAGTTAACGGCTCAACACGTTAGCCAAGTATTGCATATGTTATCTCTTAGGAATCGAAATGCCACCATAGGAGCAAAGAGCTGTCATTACCTGTCCTGTTACTGCCTCTCAAATAGATGGTTGTGAGTTTTCATGTACACTCGTGCTCCTCTTAATGAACAAACTAGAAATATTAGGCCAGATCTCAAGTGGAGTAAATATGTAATCAACATTATGATACACACCAGCTGGAAATCTGACCCATTATGTTCCTGTAGTGAAAAATCGGAGCACCTTCTGGGTTCTAGATCACATTGGATACTGGACCACGCAGTAATGAGGGAGACATAGATGAGATTATCTTGGTTAAGTACTTGGAGCAGAATTCTCTTACATCTATATACCTCCAAAGACAGTATAAAAGGCTTGCATTGATGAGCTGTTAGCAAGATTCTTTAACTTTAACTCTTACAAACAAGTTTTTCTAAATCTGTCCTTGGCAAGGCATAGCAGCAGCCATACTCTAAACCAGCTATGTTTAAATGGTGGGATTAGTGTTTCCAACATATGGAATGTTAGAGATGCAAGTGAGAATATAACAAAGCAGTGAAGCAGGAAATGCTAATAGATGGGGAAGTATCAGAAGTTCTCTGGCTGATTCTAAAATCCTACACGCTTCTGGTTTTGTAAATTTGTCAATAAATGTGAGCTGTACATGAAATAGAAGGATATTTTGAGCCAAAATGTGATTATGGCAATTGTAGTAAACATGGGAAAGTTGTGTCTTTTATCAAGAATTCATATTGCATAAGGATTGCTGGTCTACACATAGTTCTTGTACTCATTTAAGTGTAGAAACCTATATAAAACTAAACTGGTGTAACCATCTAGTGTAAGTACAGTTATGCCAGTAGAAAGGTGTAGTACAGTATAGTATTTCAGTAAACTTAATCTCAGATGCTCTTTAAAAACCAACCAAAAAAAATGTTCTTGAACAATGGCTATGTTGCCAAATTATTAGTCTAAAGTAATTGAATTTATGCCTAAGGTTATTTAATTTAAATGCTATGGATGAAATTAAGGCTGAGAATTTTTAAAATGATGTAAAGGATTTTTATACCCATTTTCCATTAACTCTGATGGGAATGGGGCAACCTAATCCCTTAGGTAGCTTTGAAAATCTAAACCCGATGGCATAATATTGTTAGTTAGAATCCTAGAATATCGGGGTTGGAAGGGACCTCAGGAGGTCATCTAGTCCAACCCCCTGCTCAAAGCAGGACCAATCCCCAATTTTTGCCCCAGATCCATAAATGGCCCCCTCAAGGATTGAATTCACAACCCTGAGTTTAACAGGCCAATGCTCAAACCACTGAGCTATAGTTGTACCATTGCCGTTAACAGAAGGAGCGAACATGCATACTCTAGCTTCCCATGAACTGTGCTGCAAACGTGCACCTACATGTCTTTTTTTTGCAGGTACTTGTTCTAATGTAATTGATGCCGTCCCACAGCCAATAAATGTAATTCAACAGCCAACCTTCTTGAAGAGGCAGATTAATGTATTTAATGTTGCCAGTGCTGAAACGAATATGCTAAAATGGCAGAGTGCTTTTCCCCAACGCTGGAAGTGCTACTGACTAGTCAACAACCGTGGTTTTCAAAGCCGGTCCACTGTTTGTTCAGGGAAAGCCCCTGGCGGGCTGGGCCGATTTGTTTATCTGCTGTGTCCGCAGGTTTGGCCGGCACGTGCTGGTCGCCCTTCTCGCAGCCCCCATTGGCCTGGAGTGGCAAACCGCGGCCAGTGGGAGCCGCGATCGACCAAACCTGAGGACGCAGCAGGTAAACAAATCGGCCCGGCCTGCCAGGGGCTTTCCCTGAACAAGTGGCTTTGAGAACCACTGGTTTACAAGATTAATAATGCCTTCATGTTTAAACTTGTATGTTTCTCATCCAACTATTTTGATTGTAAGCTGTCCAGGTTAGGGAACCGCTTTCCTGTGTGTTTGTACAGTGCCTAGCACAATGATGCCATTATCCCACTTGGCTTTATGGGTGGCAGGGACTCTTCACATACTGAACTTCCACACAATAGGGAGGTGCGTGCTGCCTTTCTGGGCTGCATATAACTTATCTTATATGTGTGAGGAGGGAGATGGGCAGGCCGACTAGCTGCACTTCACTCCTACCTCCAGCAACCAGTGGAGAACCCACTTAGGTTGTGTTTATGCTACGCACCACTTTTGGTGGCATATAGGGTGCATGTATCCAGGGCCGGATTAACTTTTTGTAGGCCTGGTGCCAAACATATTTGTGGGCCCCCTTGGGGCAAGGTGCAGGGGGATGGGATGGTCAGTCTCCAGAGTGAAGGGCAGGCTGGGGGCAATGAGGCACAGCACGGCGGGAGCAGCCCCATTCTGCGAAGCCCAGCAGGAGGGCGCTGTTTACAAACCTGCATCTGCCAGATGCACACCGGCCTGCCTAGCCCTGTGCTGCTAGCATACCCCTTCCCTATGAGGGCAGGGCCGCACCACACTGCCCTCTGCCCAGTGCCCCATCCTTATGCCCAGCATCCCCTCGCCCAGAGACCTCCACCACCGATCTCTATGCCCAGCCCCCATCCCTCCCAGACACCTCCCCCACTGGCCTCCCACCACAAGTGCACAGCACCCTACACACCACACCACTCGCCCAGCATCCCCCGCTCATAGACCTCCCCACTGCTCATCACCTTCCTCACAGTTCCACCATCACAGCTGCACAGGACCCCATATTCCAGAGGGGATTCTGAACCAAAAAAATTAAAAATTCTGTGCACAATATTTTAAAATTCTGCAAATTTTATTTGTCAATAAATAAATGTGGAGGCTCCAACATGGGAGTGGGGAGCACAGGCCACTGATTGCATAGAGATGGGAGATTACGCTGCAGTCTGCCACCACCCCACCCCACTGCAGGACAGGGACTTGGGAGTGAGGCTGCACCTGAACCTGACACAGTGCAAGGGCCAGGCCTGCCCCAGAAACAGGCACACCGGGTGCCAGGCACACCGGGTGTGGGTGAGCAGGCTCAGCCCGGCAGCAGGATCCAAGTGCAGAGGGACTTAGTGTGGGGGGTCCAGGTGGGGATAAGAGAGTTCTCTGTGGGGAAATCTGGGTGCAGGTGGCTCAGTGGGAGATCTGGATGCACAGAAGCTCATTGGAGGGAGAGGGGTGTAGGAGCAATGGGACTCTGCAGGGGATCCAGGTGAAGGTGTTTGGGGTTCAGCGGGGGATCTAGGTGCAGGGGAGGTGGGGCTTATTTGGGTGGGGGTGCAGGTGGTTGGGGCTCAGTGGGGCTTATCGGGGTGGTACAGATGCAGGGGAGGTGGGGCTTGTCGGGGTGAGGGTTCAATGGGCCTGCTTAACAGGGGAGCCCCAGCTTCTGCCAAGGGGATGCCGCATGCTGGGCTCCAGCTTCCCGTCAGACCCCGTTTCCCCCATCCCATGTCCCTTCCCCACTGCCCTGTCTCTTCCGCACCCTGGCCCCTTTATTCCCACTGGCTCTTCCCCCATCCCATGCCCCTTCCCCACCACTCCATCTCCTCCCCAGGCTTGGGGGGCAGGGGGGAAACCGCCCCCCAGCATGGGCCAGCAGAGCAGAGCAGGTTGGGACTGGGTTGCTGCACTTCCTGCCACCCGGTGATTGCAGGGCGGGTCTGACCCCGCACTCATGGGGTGGCAGCAAGCGGAGTGACCCAGCCCCAGCCCACTAAAAACAACCAACAAGCAACCCCCCCGCCCCAAAACGGGACCCAAACCATACAAAACTGTACTGCGCACTACTCTGTTTTCAAGTTACCCTCTGTTGTTTAGCAACCAATTGGCTTCTACAAAAATCAGTGGTGTCTGAAAGCCATGGTGGGCTGCAAAGATGTACCTTTGACTTAATGCTTAGAAACCCACTGAACAATGAAAATGACAGTGCTTTTGGCATAACCCCCTCCAGAAATATCAGTGCTAGTCTGATATAACTTATCTGACATTAATTAATTACACATTCAATTCACTTTCTGTAGAGTATCTATTCTGCAGAGAACTTCAGTTTCTGGAAGCATACTGATCAATGCACGTTCATCCTTCACAATAGAATAGCCACAACACCAATATACAGTCTTAGTTTAGTCTCTGTTCAGAACTTCTTTTTAGTTTTGTAACCCAGCACCATCAAATCTTTTGCCTTCAAGTTCAACACACATGATTATCTTGGCAACCAATCCTCTTCTAGTGTCCAGCTGTGACCCGAAATGACTTAATATGCTTGACATCCGAAACACAATGCTGTAGGTAACAGAGCCAGAATGCTTCAATAGACGAGTGTAAAACAGAAAACTGTGGGAAAAGTAGAAAGTAGACAAAATGAATTCAATTATCTAACCAAACTATGCAAAAAATCCACTGGTTTCATTACAAACATGAAACTCCAGCTAGGTTGCTCAGCCTGTGGGATGGGCTATCTTTCTTATGAGGGGGTGGGGAAATAAACTCAGGCAAAAGTGGTTTTGGTTGTATTTTGATTTCAGAGTATAGTTGAAACTTTAAATTTGAGTGGGGGTTGCTTGAGAAGACAGAAACCCACATAGACCTATAATACTATGTTAGCGCTTAAGTATACAATAAGGATTAGTCTTGCTTAGCTTTTTGGAGATCTGCTAGTAATTCGTGGAGCATGATACATAAGTAAAGCTTGAATATGTCCATGCACTGAGTTTGAGGAAATGGCTTTGTGACCATTGTTTCAATATGGAATAGATGTTTTAGTCTGTGACTGAAAGTTCTACCTATAAAGCTGAATAAATAGTCTTTAGGAGTGATAATACCTCGCCTTTGTGAAGGGATGGGCGATGAGATGTGGAACCTTTCAAACAGTGCTTAATTTGTAATGAAAGAGGTGCCGGGGCTCAAACAATTTGGTACTGGGGCTCAAGTAATTTTTTTTTACTTTCAGAACTGATGTGACAAGCCTAGAGGTGTCAGTAATTGGTAATCCTGGCTGGTTAGGGTGTAGCTGGAAAGTAACCGCCAATAGTTCTTTGGATATTTGCGATACACCCTGTTGCTCTCAGCCCATTCCTGATCACCAGGTGTGTACATAACAACTGGCATGTTTCAACTTCTAAACAGAGAGGCCCAGGACTCTGCATGGGAATGCAGAATTAACTTTGCTCTACTCCTAAGGTGAGTAGCTTCAGGTCAGATTTGAGGCAAAATGGCAGGATAGCTTGAGGAAGCTTGCTGCACCACTCCCATACTGAACTTGCTCTGTAGAAAGGCAACAAAGTTTTCCAGTCTAGTAGCTTTGTTTCCTTCTTACAAAATTTAAATGCCCTTTAGATAATGACAGGTTTCAGAGTAGTAGCCGTGTTAGTCTGTATTCACAAAAAGAAAAGGAGTACTTGTGGCACCTTAGAGACTAACAAATTAATTTGTTAGTCTCTAAGGTGCCACAAGTACTCCTTTTCTTTAGATAATGGAAAACTTTCTTTCCTGGTAAATCTAATTTCAGCTGTGGTCTTGTATTTCCATTGATTAAAATACTAAATACGTCTCTGACAAAAGTTACTCTCAATTAAGCCCCTAATCCTTTTTATTAGCAGATCTACCAATAGCTCAGTGATGTTATATGAAGGAGGATTGGGCTTTGTTTTTTAGTTCAGCCCAGTATTTATTTTCCATGAGAAAGTTCAGACTGTAAATGAAGTCCGATTTTTAATTTTACCATCCAACGGGACTGTAATATTCCACAAACTGTGACTTGTATCTCTGGAAGATCACATGAGATGTGGCCTCATTGTAAAGGCTTTAGTTACACATGCTTTTTAAACAATTACTCTGAATTTGTATGTCTGATAACGCTTTGCAGCATATTGCTGAGATGTTTGCTGAGGCAGTGTTGTAATTCACAATGTCTATCAGTGTAATTCTCACTGAAATATGCGCCCTGGTTCTACAATTCTAGAATTGTAAACCTTGTCTTCTTTGGCTACTAGCTTGCAGGGAGCAGATCTTGGTTTTCATCTAGTTACGGCATTTTGATATTTGTGTCCTCTCATCAAGCATATGTCCAACAACTGAGGATCCTGAACATTAACTGTGGACATGATATGCTGGTATGCAATCCGCTGGTGACCTTTTGGTAAAATTTGTTAAATCTAGAGTTTAGTAAAGCAAAACCAACTATAGTGTCTTTGAACTAATATTCCTAATTCACAGCCTATAACTCAATTCCCCAACCTGACACATCAAGTCTTCTGGGTCTCCTTGTAACCCTATTGGCCTCAGCCAGCTTCCTTATTATGCTGATTAGAAGGGGATGTCATTGACAGAGCCCAAGCCAGTAATCCGCTCCTGATTTATCCTTTCCTGAGAGCAGAGTCTGTTTCCTCCTATTTTCTGAACTAGGGACGCTGGCCCCCGTCCTGTAAAGCTACTCTGTGTGGGCAGACCTCAGTGAAGTCAATGGGGATCTCCCTGTGCAGAGGTCGCACTCCTACATGCTGCTTAGAGTAGTTGGCACCGTCAATTCCAAAGCATCCAACCTTGAACAAAATACTGGGGGCTTATTCTAAGGTTCTAGTTAAAATTCAGTCTTCTAAATTTTGAATCATCACTCTTTGAAACAGTTCCCTTAAAATGACAGAATTGCATCCTTTTGTCACAGATTACTGAAATGTGTGTTTAGCATTGCTAATAGCTTTTACTATTTGAGTTAAGTGACACAATTATTCTTAACCGTGTCCTTTTGTAAAGGCTGTATTTCAGCTTTGCAATATTAATTGTGTAACCAGTAAGATAGGTGGGAAGAGCTGAACTGATCATGGCTAAAATGTTCAAAAGCACTTAAGTCCCAAAGATTTTGGCACACAAGTCTTTGGGACGCAAGCTAAATAGTGACTGAAGTGCTTCTGAAATTTCCCCCCTATATAAATAAAAATGAGTACTTCAAAAAAAAACAAATTAATCTTTCTTATGTGGAAAAACCCTGCTCTCTGTTGCAGCATTGTAATAACACATTGATTTATACATTAGTTACCTAGTGAAGAGGATAATACATAATACAAACATGCCATTTGGAAGTAGCAACAGTACTCTGAACAGACTTCAGAACTTTTTTTTTTTTTTTCTAATCTAGACAATAGAAAGCAGGTACTTGTAGCAAAACAGATTTGCTGATTAACTAATAATTGTGGTGTAATCAGGTGGGGGGGGAGGAGTGGAGAAGAATGTCTGGAACAAACTGTCAAAATGGCCAACCAAGCTGCTAATTTCAAGTTCCCATAGATTCAATTGTGGTTTCTTTATGCTCCATAACTTATTAACATGGCAGTAAATTTCAAATGACTAATGTATTAGAATGCTCTAAGAAAACTAAGAGAGCAACAGAAAGTGCAAGTGAATAATGAAAGGCATACAGTAACAGACTTTTAAAAACTCAGAAGACTGATGGATGAAAATGAATTATGTATGTAATCTTGCAGTGATTTACAATAACTAGTTAGCAGATTACCTCATCAATGTCACAAAAGTGAGGGATGGTAAGAGTCAATTGGTGCTCTCTGCTCCCCACAGAGACTTCTTAAGGATCTCTGATTCAAGAAAATCATTAAAAAATTCATATCTTTCTAGAAATTAGTCACTTGAGAGTGACGACCTTTTAAGATCTGCTCATGTTAATTTGAGGATGAAAAATTGGTAAACTGGTCCTTTCTTTAGGCTAGCATCAGCGACGCTGGCAGACTCTCTCTCCTTCCACACTTTTGAATATATCAAGTACAGGGCACTTCAGCTTCCTTTTCTCCATTCCCACCCCTTCTTTGTGGCCTTATTCAGAGGTTCTTTGTCAGGCTTGTTTCTACTGAGTAGGAATGATACCAGCTGTGTCTGACTCTTGAATGCAGAGGTTAATTAATTCTTTTAGCTTGCTTCATTTTACTTGGTGCTCATCTCAAGAGAAACAGAGGCATATGTAGTCTATACATATGGTTTCTAAATTGTTGACTAGTTACTCAGTGCATTATTTGTACTTTGCAATATTCTACTGAATGACAGGTTAGTGATAGTGTCTCTGTGTAAAAACATTAATATATTCAATTCACTTTTTATGATGGTTCCACATGCTTTCCTCCTCTCCCCTCTATGCATACAGCATTGCCAACCTAAGCATTAAAAATGAGTCACAACTCCAAGAATCATGAGTAGCTTAAAAATCATGAAACATCAATTGGGGGAAAAAAAATCTATATATTTCTTATCTGTGTTTTATTATTTTTTTTAAAACCTTTTAAGGATCCTGATTTCAAAGTTTTCTCTGCAACTATAAGGTCTAGTAATGAAAGCTGAGATTATTTTGTAATGATTCCTGGAGCTGGTCTTTAAGAAAAACTCCAGATATCATGAAACTTGTGATAAAATCCTGTGGTGACATTGTGCATGTGTTTTTAATACAACTGCATAGAGTTCACATGGAACTGAACACTACAGTTACAATACAAGGTGATTTGCAGGCCTAACTCCATGTTCTCACTTACTCAAGAACCTCTACAAATTCTTTTTGATATGCACAACATTCTCCATGCTTCTCTCTGACTTTTTCATTCATATGTTTGTAACTTTCCCTCAGTTTAAAAAAAAACAAAACAAACAAAAAACTACCCTTTTTAATATTTTGCACTACACAACACAGATGGCTGAATCTGGAAATTTGACTTGCAAATAGTGCTTATTTTTAAAGCCTATTCAAATTTTAAAAAAGAATTTGACTATCTAGTTGACAACTGGAAAGTAAGTTCTGAATATGCTCAGTAAATGTTTAGGATGGGATTTTCAAAAGCATTGTGTTGGCCTAACTCTGCTCCTATTAAAGTCAAAGGGAGCAGAGTTAGGCCAAAGTTGCATGATATTTAAAAATCTTATCCCCGAGGTGTTTTTTTTTTTAAATAGTCCAACCAAGAAATGCATTTCTTGACTCTTTTTAAACTGTGCAGATTTAAGTTTGCAGTAACATTGGGCTCAATGGGTAGTGATCAATGGGTCCATGTCTAGTTGGCAGCTGGTATTAAGCAGAGTGCTCCAAGGGTCAGACTTGGGGCTGGTTTTGTTCAATATCTTCATTAATGATCTGGAGGATTGCGTGGATTGCACCCTCAGCAAGTTTGAAGATGACACTAAACTGGGAGGAATGTTAGATACGCTGGAGGATAGGGAGGGTACAGAGGGCCCTAGACAAATTAGAGGATTGGGCCAAAAGAAATCTGATGAGGTTCAACAAGGACAAGTGCAGAGTCCTGCACTTAGGATGGAAGAATCCCATGCACTGCTACAGACTAGGGACTGAGTGGCTAGGCAGCAGTTCTACAGAAAAGGACCTAGGGGTTACAGTGGAAGAGAAGCTGGATATGAGTCAACAGTGTGCCCTTGTTGCCAAGAAGGCTAACGGCATTTTGGGCTGTATAATTAGGAACATTGCCAGCAGATTGATGGACGTGATCATTCCCCTCTATTCGGCATTGGTGAGGTCTCATCTGGAGTACTGTGTCCAGTTTTGGGCCCCACATTACAAGAACGGTGTGGAAAAATTGGAAAGAGTCCAGCGGAGGGCAACAAAAATGATTAGGGGGCTGTAGCACATGATTTATGAGGAGAGGCTGAGCGAACTAGGATTGTTTAGTCTGCAGAAGAGAAGAATGAGGGGGGATTAAATAACTGCTTTCAACTACCTGAAAGGGGGTTCCAAAGAGGATGGATCTAGACTGTTCAGTGGTAGCAGATGACCGAACAAGGAGTAATGGTCTCAAGTTGCAATGTGGGAGGTTTAGGTTGGATATGAGGAAAAAACTTTTTCACTAGGAGGGTGGTGAAGCACTGGAATGGGTTACCTAGGGAGGTGGTGGAATCTTCTTCTTTAGGGGTTTTTAAGGTCAGGCTTGACAAAGCCCTGTCTGGGATGATTTAGTTGGGGATTGGTCCTGCTTTGAGCAGGGGGTTGGACTAGATGACCTCCTGAGGTCCCTTCCAACCCTGATATTCTATGAACTGTCTTTGTAGTCATACAAAAATACCCTCTACTTGTATGTAAAAAGAAATATATTTTATGCGAAAACTTCAGGCCCAATTTTCATCCTGGAACTGTAGGACTGGAAGGAACCTTGAGAGGTCATTTAGTGCAGTCCCCTGCTCTCATGGAAGGACTATATAATGCCAAGACCATTCCTGGCAGGTATTTGTCTAACCTGTTCTTAAAACCTCCAGTGACGGAGATTCAACAGTGCCCCTAGGCAATTTGTTTCAGTACTTAACCACCCTGACAGTTAGGAAGTTTTTCCTAATGTCCAACCAAAACCTTCCTTGCTGCAATTTAAGCCCATTGCTTCTTGACCTATTCTCAGAGGTTAAGGAGAACAATTTTTCTCCTCCTCCTTGTAACAACCTTTTATGTACGTGAAAACTGTTATCATGTCTCCCCTCAACTTTCTCTTCTCCAGGCTAAACAAACCCAATTTCTTCAATCTTTCCTCACAGGTCATGTTTTCTAGACCTTAAATCATTTTTGTTGCTCTCCTCTGGACTTTCTCCAATTTGTCCATATCTTTCTTAAAATGTGGTGCCCAGAACTGAACACAGTACTGCAGATGAGGCCTAATGAGCGTGGAGAAGAGCTGAAGAATTACTTCGTGTCTTGCTTACAACACTTCTACTTTATATAAAAGTCAAAGGGAAAGAAGAGACTTTGAGGTTCCATAAGTTGACCCTTGGCTTAGAGCTGAATAGATATTCTCAGAAAGTTCATTTGAAACTTCATAGCTGCACATTTTAAAAGCATAGACCTCTATAACCTGTGGCTGTTCATATTTAACTGCTTGGGAGTTGGGGTTTCCAAGCAAGATTTGCTGCTTTCCAGCTCTACCAATATTATTCTCTAATTCAACATATATGGACTGTTCACTTACATACAGGTCAAAGCTTTTAAAACGGATATTCAAATTGGGAGTGCGGAGGGTATGTGAAAACATACAGTAACATTCCTGCTGCTCCTTAAAGCAATTTATCCAGGTTCCCAGGGTTGAGCCAATGCATTGCAACAGAAATTTCAGTTTCTTTTTCTGTAGCTATATAGTAAAGCAACTCTTCTAGCAGCCTTGTGGCATATCCGCAGCAATACTACATTGATTGCTGTGCATATATAATGCACCTGTTGATCCCTCCACATGAGCTAAGGTGTTGAAGGCTGTCCAAGCAACGAAAACTAACCAGCCTCCTGGTCCTGATGCCATTCCAGCTGAAGTTTTCAAACAGGAAATTTTCTCATTGACAAGCTTTTGACAAGTTCTTCTCGCATGTCTGGCTTCAAGAAATTATACCGCAACAACTGATAGATGCCAACATTGTCACTATCTATAAGCACAGAGGCTCAAAAAGCTATTGTGGCATTTACCGCAGCATGTCCTTACTCTCTGTGGCCAGTAGGATTCTTGCACAGATCCTCTTGAACCAGCTCCTGGCCCAAATCCGAGTTACAGGGCAGCTTTTGTGCTTAGCGGAGCACTGTTGACATAATTTTCATCACTGGACAATTACAGGAAAAATGTAAAAAATAGCATCAAACTTTGTACATCGTGTTTCTTGATCTAACCAAGCTTTGAACGTGGTCAACTGCACTGCATTCTGGAAATTGCTTGCTAAATTTGGGTGTCGATACAAATTTATTAACATCACTCAGCAATTGCACAAAGGCATAGGTGGACTTGTTAGTGTCGATGGTGATCTAGCAGATCCATTTCCAGTCACGAATGGGGTAAAGTAGGGATGTGTCCTCACTCCTAACCTTTTTGGTCTATTCTTCACTGCAATGCTAGAGGAAGCCCCTCCATGGCTCTTCGAATGACATCTTTATATACATTTGCACTGTCAAGCTTTTTAATCTTTCATTTATGTGTGAATACCAAGGTGATCGAAGTGTTGATCCAGGAACTGCTCTACACTGATGGTTTCCTGTTGGTGGCACACTCTCTGAAGCAGCACCAAAGATACTACAAACTGCTTAGCTGTGGCGGCTTGTAACTTTTTTCCTTACCATCAGTTGAACAAAAACTGAGGCTTTGTACCAGCCAGCTTCTCAACAACCTCAGCAACATCTATCAATAAGTTTGGAAGTTACCACATTCCAAGCGGTCAAACTCTTTCCTTATCTTGGCAGCATGTAAAACATGATAATCACTTATGAAGTAGATATGTGAATTAAGAAAGCCAGCACTGCATATGGTCGCCTTTATCACCAAATCTGGGAGCAATATCAAATCTGCCTATAAAAAAAATCAAAGCATATAATGCTGTTGTTGTCACAGCATTGCTCTGTGGTTGTGAAACATGGACTTGTTATCAACAACACATTAAAATGCTTGACCGTTTCCATTTGTGACACCTACAACTGCTGGGCATCAAATGGTGGGACTGGGTGCCCAACATAGAAGTCTTGGCCAAAGCTGGTTCAGTCAGTATTGAGATTCGCTTGATTTTGATTTGCCCAGACACATTTATATGCCTGAGACCTGTCTGTCCAACAAATTCTATATTCCAAATTAAGTTCTGGCAACTGTAAGCACAGAGGGCAGATGAAATGCTTCAAAGATACCCTGAAACAAAAGCTGCACAAGACAAATATTTCTGATTAGATCTTTGAGCAATTGATAACTGATCCTGTTGCATGACGCCACACTATAAGGGTGGGTGTCTGTCTTTGCACAAAGCTGTTCTTCTCAGTTGGAAGTGCAGCGCCAGGTAATGAAATAACATGCAGCTTAAGCAACACAACCAGGCAAATGACTCTGTGGTCAGTGCAGTAAATGTTGTAGTTCTTCCCAAATTGGTCTATGGAGCCGTGCAAAGACCCATTAGTACAAACTGTGCCTGTTGTTGATGATGTCCTTGAAATTGGGGTGTCTAGTGTTGCATTGCTGCATCTGTACTGTTGAGATTTTAATTACATAAATGGAGGGAAGTTTTAAACTTCTAGTTTTCAAAATGATTCTGCCTTCTTGCAAGTATGGAGTAGCTACAACTCAACACCTTATGCAGGAGAAAAGCTGCTATATGCATAACTTTGAATTTCCTAACTTGTGTGACTTTTAACATTTGTGTTGATATGGAATTTAAAAAAGAAGGAATCTTGAAGCACTTCTGAACTTCCTCATATAACTCTGCCTGTATTCAAATGATCATTCTGAAACAAATGCCTTTTAATAATGTTGTGAACTTCTACAGGTATAAACATCCATACAGCATAGCACTGTTCACAACCTCTCAACTTGATTCCTGGAAATGTAAGGAAAGCAGCTTACTGTGGATGTGTCATAGTTTATTCTCAAACATTCAGAACTTCATATCTGAAGAAAATCACTTCAACCGCCTTAAGTCCATAGTCCTCAGTAAGGGCTAGTGGAATGTAACAGTTTGACTTATCCACCTGATCTTTCTTAACTTGTGAAAACATCCCCTTTTTCTAGTGTAGGACTAAAAGCTGACAGAAATGTGTGTATTTGTAATTTTAAATTGAAATTTGCATGCACAGATTTGCCTGTGGGCCAAGAACACGTAGGAAAAAGCTCAACTCCAAAGGCAACTTTACAGAAGCATCTGAAAACCTTGAGCTGCTATGAGTCTCCATATTGTGACTTGCATCATTAATGCAATATTACTAGCATGGAAAGTGCTTAATTAGATTTTATCATGACTAGAGTAAATTTTGATTGCTAAATATACCCACTAATAATAAATCAATGCAACTATAATGTTTGGATTGTAAGTAGCACATTACATTGTTCTTAGTCCCTTTTTCACAGAACACAGTGCTTGCATTGATAGCTATGCATACTCCATAGAGAGGTGTTATCAGAAGTGGGGTCAAATTGTACAACCTTTAACTCTGACCATGTGGTGTGGTTGGAAAACAAGGGATTTTTTTAATGAATAGAATTAGGTGGGTCTTTCAGATAGAAATAGGTCTTTTTTTTTTTTAAAGTCAGTAGGTCTTGTATAACAGTTCTCATGTGTTACCTACCTTTGTAAAGTACTTTGAAAGCAAGTCACATTATAGGGAAACTGAGGCACAGAGAGGCGAGGTGACCTGCCACAGATTGATGCAGGTCAGTGATAGAGTTGGGAATAGAACCCAGGCTCTTGACTCCCCCTTCAGTGCTCTATCTGGATTAGTGCTTAAAAGCAGAAAGTAATAGGGGAGCTGTGATGAAGACTAGGAAACCCTATTTACTAATTTGAATTGTGGTAGCCCCTGGAGGTTACAGTAAGGGAATAGAGCCCTATTATTGTTGGTACTGTGTGTATATATGCACACAATGGAAAGATGGTTCCTGTCCCAAATGTGGGTGGAAGAGCAGATTGAGGAGTGCGGATGTGTTTGGGGTACGCTAGACAGCAGGGTTGTGAGGCAATATTTGGACTCGGGGGTGTGTGTGTGTGTGTGTGTGTGTGTATGTAGGGGGGGACTTGAACTGAGATAGGTTTGGGCTGTGAAGAAGCCAAGGGGAGAGTAATTGCATTCTGACAATCCCTCTGAGGATCATTGAAGTACAACTCCACGTGCTCACCCAGTCCCTCTGGATCCCCCTTTACATGACTGTGCACCCCAGGGCTGCTTGGTGATGATTTGAGAAGGATAAGTAGGGATGTGGTCTGGAGCAGAGTGGGGAGCAGGGTTGTGAGGTGGTGCATGGGGAAGAATTGGGGCTTAAGTTGCAAAGGTGGGAAGTGAAGAGGAACTCTGATCTAATGAAGCAGAGGTCACAGCAGGTATCCACAGGCAAACCATAGGCCTTGCCTATTCCGAACCATTTCTTCCCCCCCACCTGCTCATTGTCCCTCTGAGAAGTGGCAGGTGAGAATGGGAGTAGATGAAGGAACTTGATGGTGACTTTAATAGTCTCAACTTAATGCAGTTGGGTTATCCTGAATAAGGGGAATAACTCCCAAATGCATCTAATTTTAGCACTTCAAAAGTAGCTTATGCCCAATAGTTATTTAGGGGTGGGGGTGGAAGGGCAAGGGAGGGCAGAGAGAGAGAGCTATTTTTGGAGTTTCGGAGGATTGTGATGGTTTAGTTAGTAACCCCCCATAAGCAATATGAGGAAACAAGGCAAATTTTCCAGAAAGAAACATTTTAAAATTTTTCAGCTGAAAAAGTTAGAAGCTGTTATCCTAGCAGGATTAAAATTGCCCTATGAAGAGTTAGTGGGCCAAATTTGGAGAGTAATGCAATCACTTAAATACAAAGGATTTTTGTCCTGATTTAAATGCAAATTGCACAACACTATGGAGTTACTGCCAGTGCCTCCAAGATTAGAAACACCCTTCTTAGAATCTCCAAGTAGTACTTGGGACAAATGCAAATTATGTGTTTGGGTTAGGGGGCTTCTAAAATGGTCCTATTTTTCATTCCTATAAATTGGCTGACTTCTTTAATTTCACTGAAGCAGTTTGCGGCTATTAGGCATCCACATTTGGATATATTGGCTCAGCTTTATGCACATGAATCATATCTAACTTTAGGCTCCCAGTGTGGGAAGTGTTGATCATAGTGCTTAAACTGGATGTAAATAGGGTGACCATATTTTCCCAAAGGGAAAACGGAACGCGCCCAGCCCTCCCTCTCCCTGGGGCCCACCCCAGCCCTCCCTGCCTCCCACCCACAGGCCTGGGCTGAGGTCCCTCAGACTCCCCCCAGCGCCCCCCCAGCCCCTCCCACATACGGGGCTGCCTGAGGCCACCCTTGCCCTCCTGCCCTGCATATGGGGCTCGCCTAAGCCTTTCCTGCCTCCCGCCTACGTGGGACCAGCCTGGGATCCCCCTCCCCACTGGTGCCCGGAGCCAGCCCAAACTTGCCCACCCACCCACCTGTACCCCTCTTCCCCCTCATGGTCCTGGTCCAAGCTCTCCCAACTGCCTGCCTGCATACAGGGCTCGTCCTCCAAGCCCCTTCCCCCACCCCCGCTGCCCGCCCACGTGCAGTGAAAATGCTGCTCGCAGCCCTTCCCCTGCCAGGGGGCCAGCTGAGCCCTTCCACCTGGGGGAGCAGAGATCCTCCTGCCATGTCTGAGCAGGGACCTCTTTCCCTGTGGGCTGCCCCAGGCACTGTGCAGGGGGCACATCAAGTGCCATGGGGGGGGGCGTGCCGTGCCCCAGCTTCTCACCTGTGCAAGGTGGGAGCTGGTGGGTATGTGGCGGGGGTGCTGCCTGGGAGAGTGGGGGGGGGCGGCGGGACAGGAGCAGCAGTGGGAGTGCAGGGGGACAGTGCTTTCGCTGCCCATCCCTGCTGCTGTTGCTGCTGCTGCCGATGGAGGAGGTGGCAAGCAAGACTCCAGTGTGGGTGCACGCTGGGGGAAGCAAAGGGCGTGGGCAGGGCTGCTTGCTGCCTCCCGCTGCTGGCTCGGTGCCACGATCCCTTCACAGTACCTCCCTGCCCGTCAGCCTGGCCCCAACTGTTCCGGTGCCCCTGCAGGCGGCAACCGGATTTTGGGTGTTCAGTCACTTTTTCTGACCGGACGCTGTCAGGTGCCCTTTTTGACCGGCCTTTTCAGTCGAAAAGGACACCAGACAACCCTACATACATCTATACCCCTCTCTCACACATGGGGGCCAAGGGGTGACCGACCGATCAAACCCTCCCTGCCTGGCACTCTTCTCCCTCCTAGCTCCACTGGGTCCCCAGGACAGGCCCACCTCTCCCAGTACCTGGTGGGGTCTTCCCAGCCAGAGTCCACCACCTGCTCCCACTGACCAGCGGCTGCAGCACGCAGCCAGCATTGGCAGGAAACAGGATGGGGGGTGGGGGGCTGTGCTGACGGACCAGCTCGGGGAGCTCCCCAGCCCCACATGCTGCAGCTTCCTTCCACCAGCCTTGCACACCCACCCCCATCGTTGACACTCCCCACCCCCGACTCACCACTGGTTGGGATACCTGGAAGAGGGCTTAAATACAGGACTGTCTCTTAAAAACAGGTCATCCGGTCACCCTAGATAATTGCAGTGAATAGACTGGTTGTTTGTGGGTATTATTCCTGTAGTGCTATATACTCTTTTTACTGGTGGCAGGCTGTTTTTCCATCACAGGAAGCATACTTTTTTGCCCCAAAACAGCTCACCCAGACCTAATTTTCTCTCCTTTCATCCCTCTACTGCTAAATGAAAAAGAAGGATGGAGGAACAGGAGTCACCATTTACTATCACTTCCCTGATCCCCATTCTGCCTATAATAGAGCAGGCCGGAGGAGTTGTGTCAATGCCCACAAATACAATTGATTAGGAGAGATATTTTGGTGGATCCATGATGCTGGATCTCTTGCTGCCTTGAGTGGGAGGCAAGAGAAAGGTGAAGCCGTACACTGCTCAGTACAACAATTTCTGCTTTGACATGCAGAGTCCATTCTAAACAAGCTTCGGGAAATGTATAGGGAATCTTCTCTAAAATGACTATCTAAAATGGATAATGGGGAGAATTTGCAGTTAGGTGCTTAACGCCCATTGAAATTTGGTGGTATTTAGGTACCTTCCTTCCTTTTGTTCCTTTGAAAATCTCCTCCAGTGTTCTAAAGTGACACTGGGGTAAGTAGGGTAGTTTCAGAGGCAAAATTTAGGTTTTTGTAAAATTTTTCAAAACTCAATCTGAATCAAAATCTAAAAATGGAAACAGGATTGTTTTTTCTGCGGTGTTGGAAATACAGAAACATGTATGAGAACCAGCTATGAAATGCACCAGATAGACTAGTTTAATATAATTGACCCAGCTAAACTGAAGTACAGACTGGAAACAGCTCAAATGATTGTTGGGAAACATAAATATAAAACTTTTTTTTTTTTTTTTTTTTTTTTTTTTTTCAAAAATCTTAACCTAAAATGTTCTGACTTGCATCTTTCTCAGTACCTTTGGCCTTGTTTTTCAAAACTTTATTAGAATGCAACTGTGTAGAGTTGAGGAGCTAATATGATGCTGATCCTTGATGATGTTGTCACAAAGCTGAGTGGTATTTAGCATCGTGTATACTACTTATGATTCAATCCAGATCACAGTGGGGCTTAATTGCAAGTAGTTTTAAGAAATGCAGAACATGACTTGCCTTGTGTACACCTAATTCATCGCTGCATTCTAGCATAAAATTTTGTACTGAAGACAGGCCTAAAAGGCTAAGGATTTTATTCCAAAAATGAAATGCAAGCCTCTTCAGAGTCTGTATAGCATAAAAGTCCCACTGTATGGTTAAAGTAGCACTGTGCTAGCCCTGTGCAGAGGTGTAAATTTGAACATGAATGCACATGAAGTACAAAACAGTATTGTGTGTGTGTATATGTGTAAATAGCATGATGTATAGCCTCATTCTGAAGACTTAAATATATCCTGCCTTCCTAAGAAACTATTATTTTAAGGACAAAGGTTAGCTTGTGTGAGCTATCGGTTAGCTTAATGGTCTCTGAGGACTAAGGTAGAGCATATTCCAATAATTAAATCAATTATTTGGGATCATTATTAATAATCCCATATTAACTGGAAGAGAGACATGGCTTAATTCTGTGACATTGCATCTGTTTTAATTATTTAAAACTCCTCCATTTTGTGTTCATGGGTGAAGAGCATTCACACGAGGGTAGGTGTCTAAGAACCATCCTTTTCCCACGTCTTTTTCCCTCCTTCTCTGTGGTACAGCTATGATGTCCGTATGCTGGAGTCGGGAGTGCTGATTTGTAATATAATCTGAGTCAAATTCTGCCTATGGATACACATGTGGCTCCCACTGGCTGCAATGGGAGTGCCATGTGTTAGAATATAGATATTCAGGCCTGCCTGTAAAGGCCTATACTTTAAGAACTCAGGTGCATTTTTATCACTTAGCTGGTTACAGGGGTATAAAAACAAAGAATCCAAATCACAGTCCGACTGCATGTGGGCCTTCTCTCACTAGGATAATCCGAGGCCTTGTTTTTAGGCTGAGAAGCATCCTGTCTGGCAAGAAATCACTTATCAATGGTTGTGGATGTGAAACCCTCATTTCTATGTTTTATCTTTATAGCACCTACTTTTCTATTGTTAATCCGGCTGCTGTCTAATTGTTTCTGTCTGCTGTATAATACATTTTGCTAGGTGTAAGTTAATTAGGGTAGTGGGATATAATTGGTTAGAGAATTATGTTACAATATGTAAGGATTGGTTAGTTAAATTTCAGTAAAAGGATTGGTTAAGGAATAGCTGAGAATATTACTATATAAACTGGGGTCAAACAGGAAGTGGGAAGAAGGGAAATTGGAATCATGTTTGCTAAGGGCGGGGGAACGAGAATGGGGAACAGGAACACAAGCAAGGTTCTGCGGCGTCAGAGCTGGGAAGGGGGACATGGGGTAAATGCTCTGCGGCGTCAGAGCTGGGAAGGGGGACACTGGGGAATAGACACTGTCAGCATATAGAGATAAGCCCAACTGGGGTGAAGGGCTTCAAAATATGCTTGCTTGGAAACTAACCCCAATAAACATCGCATTGTCTGTGCTTCGAACTTCTGGTCTTTTGCTGCTTGCTGTCTGCGTGACAAGAACCAGGGAGGTGGGAGGGTTGAGGGAAAACCCTCTAAAACCATGCACAAGTGAGAAAAAAAATATAGTCTGGAGAGTCTTGGGAGCTATTGCAAGTATTCACTATCTCTTTGTAATCCTATTTGGAATTACTGTCTCCATCACCCTATCATGTGCTCACACGACATTTTCAGGTAACCAGCATTGTACGAGAGCAGACTGTAGTCAGAAAGAAAAAGTCTTTGTAAGAACTTAACTACTTTGAAAATCTAAAATTATATTCCACAACTAATTTTCCCACTTGAAATCTGAGGGGGAAAAAAAGAAATGATTACTTTACAGTAATGTTCCAAAGTTTATATTCCAAGGACTCTCCCTAAACTGATCCAGAAATTAGAATGGCCTAGCTAGAAAATACGTAAAGTTACATATAGTTGTAAGTTAGAAACATTAAAGGGATATAACAACAAACTCCCTAGATCCCAAAACATACATTCTTTTGAGGGAAGGTTTGTTAACCTAACCTTTTTAAAAAGCTTGTGTTTTGTATTTGTGGGCTGAGTTAAGACTGCACATCGGTTGTTCAGGATGAGGGTAGGGAAATGTGGGCAGTGTGTGCTGAAAATGCAGCCGTCATTTTCCAGCACACAGAGGCACCAGAGTGCTCTGAGGAGTCCCTCAAGAACTGAGGTCTCCGCCACAACTCTGTTTTTCCCCACTGCCGCATCCCATATCTTCCTGTTAAGCTCTGGCTGCTGCCTGGACCTGAGCCTTATATTTTCAAAAGTGACTAGTGATTTTTGGGTGCCGAATTTCAGACATCCAGAAGATAAGATTGGCAAGCACATGTTACAGATGTGTCCATAAATATGGGCTCAGGATATATTGGAGGGACACAATATGAATAGAATACTTGTGAAGATGGAATTGTCTCAAAACATTGAGGCTCTTGTTACCTTAAATATTTCTTTAGCTAGACATTTGGATTGTATATGAAGTATTAGAGAGATGGTTTGGCCATAAATGGAAGCTGGCCTGGAACCCTGTCTGGTTTCCATAGGAACTTTGTTGAAATCTGTCTGTGGAACGTTTTGATTTTGACAAATCAGCAAATAGAGCTGGTCAGAAAAATTCCAATGAAACAGTTTTTTGTCTATTTTTCACAACTAATTGTGAAAATTCTTTGGATCTGACCCATATGGGGAGCGTGGGTGTTCAGCACCTCTGAAAACCAGGCCATTTCTATTTACGAGTCCAAATACAGATTTAGGTGCCTAATATTAGGCATCAATGTTTGAAAATTTTGGCTAATGTTGTGAAATTGTAAAAAGTATTTCTTGGGGAGAAATGCACACTAAACAAACCAATATGGCAGCTTGTAATTAGTATGCAAAAGGAACGTGCCAATTTCTGGCTGTTTTAGTATGTTAAAGACCTGATTTTTTTTTTTCAGAAAGGTTTTCTTGTAAAATCCATTTCTATTAAAATCCTCTCAAAAGAAGGATTTTGTCAGAACCCTTGCTTCCAGTTGTGAACAATGGTATGATTAAGATCTCTGGTCTGGAACAGACTGACTTTTTGCAATACATTTTTGCAATGTTTAATTTGGTGCCAAGGGCCCTTTTTATTGGAAGCTGACAAAAGAAAATGATCCCGTAACCTGAAACATCCAGTACTGTAGCCAAGGTCTTGCATAGCTGATGGCAAGCTGGACCTCCATTGTGTAGCAAGTTTCCTAAATTCTGCAGCATCCTGATGTAGCAAACTGAAAATTCTGTGGCTGCTTGTTTTAATTTAAAACTTCCCTTTTTAATTTGAATTAAACATGAAGATGCATAGTTCAGTCCATGAACAGCATTTTCTTATGCTGTTCCTTCACTGTACGGTTTTCCATGTGGCAAATCTTTTAGATGGACAATGCAGAACTGCCTTGTGGAAATTATGGGGGAGGAAATTGGAGTCTTTAGCATTTACGCAGGGGACAGTTGGTGCATTTTTGGCACATGGAGGGTCACTGGAGGCAGTCTGGGATTGCATGGCAAACACATTAGTTAATTCTGTTTAAAATCCACAGTAGTGCAATAGTTAACAATGGTGACATTTAAAGAGGATTTCTCTGTTGTAGAAAATGCAGGGAGGTTAATGCAGCAATTCACACCTAGCAGAGCTGTTTTTTCAGGGTGCCTGTTAGCTCAGGAAGGCACATTGGTTTACACTGTGTTCATGTATTCAAGGTTTTCTTTGCGACCATAAGGCTAGAAACATAACCTTTTTTTTTTTTTTCCAAGACCACTGTGTGTCATGCTGACCAATATAGTCTCATTGCTTCCTTTTACCCCTCTGTAATCCTTCTGTTTTTGTTTTATACTTGGATTTTAAGATCTTTGAGGCAGGGATTGTTTTTTATTGTTTGTGTAACATCTATCACAATTTGGTCCTGGTTCAAAAAATAAACAATAGTAAAAAATGATGATGGGTTACATTCTGGAGTATAATTCTACAACAAGTTGTGGATTCTGCAACAAATGATGTGATCAGAGTAAACAGGGCCCAGGCTGTACAGTACCACACTAATATGACTTGAATACAAGGTGACAAATAATATGAAACCACAAAATCAGACACCTTGAGCTTTTGGTTTCCTCTGATAGAAACAAGCATGTTTGATTCTATGGCTTCTCCTAAGACCAAAATAGTTTGTGTCGGATGCCAAGTATATTATGTCTTCAGTGAACATACGGGCTACGATATTCAGCTGTTGCATTAAAATGCCTCCTGAAATGTGAACGGTGTTGGGAAAACTAAATGACCTTGCAGCATTAGGCCAACAAGCCATGTTACATGGAGCAGAACAACCTATTAGCAAGGCTTGAAGAATATTGCTATTTGAGCCAAGGCTACCGTAATCTGAAATACATATGTATATTTAACCAATTTAATTCCACTTCAACACTTAATATAGAAGTAACACACATGATCAGTATATCTTGAAATATTTCAGTCACTTAGTTGATCAATTATATTTTATCTGAATACTGTCTAGCTGGCTGGCTTCCTCCAGACATGGCGATGAACATGACTATTCAAGCAGATTACATGTGATTTCAGTTTAGTGCTAATTAGATTTGGTCATTTTGGCAAGTCTCGTGGTTTTTAATGAATCTGCTGGCCCTGAGACAGAGTTTCATCTCTGTTCTTTGAATAATAGATTCATCACCTATTTTTCATTACTGTATCAACAACTATCTGAGATCAAGTATTTCAAGTAAATCTGGACAATATCTCATGCATTTTTTTCCTTTTTGACTTGTTCTTACAATACTGATAGTTTTGCCACGTGTGTGGGTTTTTTTATTTTGGTTTCTAGCTATAATTGTCCATTCCTCGTTGGACTGGTTATTCAATACTTTGTGGATATAGTTATATGAAGAGAAGTTGTGTTTGGACTAATAGAATTTGGCAAATTCTTGAAACTCTCTGCATTTGACAGTTGGGGTCTATTGTCAATAATCAGAACTTCTGATATTCCATTTCTTACATATTGTAATTTTTATATAGGTCATTGTCACTCTGCTTTTGTCTGGTAGTAATAACATCTCCATGAATTTAGAATAGCTCTTAACAGAATCTTTTTGGCCATATCCAAATAAATCCTCACACAGCCTTTTCCATAATCTGCAAGGGATTTCATGACCCTGCACTGGCTATTCTGTTAGTATTTTTCAGAAGAAATTAAATGTATTGCAGTGTGTCAGTCTGGGGGCTAGTGGAATAGTAAATTACCTTCAAGAATTAATGGGAGCTGTATTTTTAAAAATTATGGGGGAAGACAACAAGGAGAGAAGTAAGAGTGAAATGTATCCATCTGAGAGCTAAACACCTAGTCTTGAGATACTACCTGCTGGTAGTGCCACGTTGGCTTGCACATGGGGAAAAAAAAAAACCAATGTCAGCTTCGATAAGGAACAAAGGATGGCCTATATCTGCTTAGTATGGCATGTGGGAAATTAGATGACCACTGCTTTTGTATTTTAAGGGATATCTCCTCTTTACTATACAGTTCCTTACCAGATCTGGAAATTCATGACGTTTTTGAAACAGTGCCCATGAGGAAGAGGGGAGAGAGTACAAGTGGCAGGAGTGTATGCAGCCTTAGGAAGCGCAAAAAAGATTTTTGTGGCCAGTATAAGAAACAGGCTGATCCTTTACTCAATGATGGCCAGAGTCAAGAATCTCCCATTTTATTATCCTATTTCCTTCTGCACTAAACAAATGCAATTGCTAGATTTTAAGGACTTAAATTGAACAATCTGAGGCATCTGGAGACTGCTGGCCACCTTCTGTTCTGTTACATCCATGTAATTAACTCCACTGATGTTGATGGATGTATTTCATATATACATCAGTGTAATAAGAGCATAATTTGGTCATATGCCTCCAGACTTTGACAACTAAAATTTCCCAAAGCCACTTAATTTCTTTGTCTTAAGAAGCCTGAACTTGAGCTAGGGCCACCTTATTCATGTCCATCACGTTAAGCCGTTAGGTCAGGGTTAGCATAAGGGTGATTGAGGATAAATGTGAATGGGTGGGGAACCATTGGCTTTTGGCTAAGGATCAGGACTGGGAGTCTGACAGACTTCTGTTGACTTTGACTAGCCACTTCACCTCCCTGTACTGGTGGTGGTGGTGGTGGTGGTGGTAATTTCAGAAAGACTCACTGGTACTTTAATCTAGGTTTTGTTGTATACCTTGTGAAACAGCAAGTTAGTAAATTTTTTTTCTATTGCAATGGAAATAGACCATCAGAATCCCAATTTCCAAAAGTGTGCAACATCCATTGTTTAGTGGGAGCTGTTGGGTGCTGAGGTACTTGTGAAAATCTGGCCCTAAATGTATATGTAACTCTACTTCTTGACTAAATGCTTGAAACACTAGAACTAAGTTCTTAATACACACACTTTTCTATGTTAAACATCTATGGCTTTTTCTAAAAACATGAATACAGCAAGTCATTGAATTACTGAGCTCCATCAATGTTTGATTACTTACAGTTTGTTGCAATGCCTTTATTAAATGGCAGTCGGCTGGGTAACCTGCAGGAAGGGTACCTATCTATTTATTTTGCAATGTTGAAACTCTGCTTTGAATTGTAGACTTTTGTTGTACAGTACTTAAAGCTGGGAATGAGATGGGAAGTAGCTGATGCTGAGGTAGCTTGGCAGCTGATTTTTGTAGTTGGTATGACTGAGACCGACCTGTTACTTCGTCCAAATCTCTTGAAGCTTACTTCCATTCTTTTACAGTATGCCAAATGTGCTAGTTTAGGACTCGGTTACGTAAGCACTTGCTTAAGTCCCATGGACTTCAAGGGGATTTAAGTATATTCTTAAGTGCTTTCCTGAAGTGGGGTTTGGGGCTTAATTTTTGGCAATGCTGAGCACCACACACTCCCACTGAAGTTGAGTGGGAACTCCGGGTGCGTAGTTTCTTCTCAGAAGCAGACTCTTAGTTTATGGGGTCATAGCCTTTCCAGACTGTAGTCTTTCTAGCCTTCCATCCATTCAGGGGACCTCTTCACAACAATACAAACTGGCCCTCTCTTTGAGAGAGTTTGATTACACAAATAAAATTTCACCACAGTCAATTGGTAACAGCTAGAGACAGTTCCAAAACCAAACTTTGGATTTTGTGTTCCCCTCAAAGTTTGGGGAGTGTTTTGATCCAAACATGGATTTTGAGGCCCATATCTATCAACTGTAGCTCAAGCAGTTATGATATTAACCACTGTAGATTTGTAAACTCCTCAAGGACCATCTTCCCCGATACATAGACATTGTTTAGCTTATTGTGGATGCTACCACAATACAAGTACATCATAATAAACTTACTTGCATTGAATGTAGCTCTCCATATTTTTCTCATTCTTTTGAAATTGGAAAATTAAACAAAACCAAATGGGCTACACAGTTGGCACACTGGAAAGTGCAAGGCAAAGGCCACTACATGTACATGTGCATCAGCTTTCTCCCACCTTTCATTTGGGATGGCTTTGATCCTTGAGTCAACATGATCTAATAGATTATTCTTTAAAATAGATTACATTTTTCTTTCCATAATGTCTTTTGGCACATTTTTCAGCGTAGTCAGTTGGGCCTAGATTTTTGAACCTGGTTGCCTAAATTTAGGCACTCAAACCCACATTTAGGAATCGCGTAAGTGGCCAGACTTTCAGCAGCACTGAGCACCCATAGCCCCCACTTAGGTCAATGGATGCTATGAATGTGTCTCTGAACATTCACCATTTTCTTTACCTAAACATGAAAACAATACCAGTACCTAGGGCTATCTCTTTCTCCTGGCTCTCATAATGAGACTACATCACTAAAACCAGCGTTATTTCCATAAATGAGTCTTTTCTCCTCCTTTTCTCTCTCATAGCAGAAGGGACTCTGTGTGGAGGCCAAAAATAAAGCAAACCTTGTTATGTTGTCATTAAATTTAAGATCTGAGGTAAAATTTGGAATAAATATTTTGGGTATATTTAAGGAATCTTTTTTGCCTTTGGTTTGAATTGACCCAAATGTGAATATTAAAGCTGGTATTTGACCCTTCATTAGTACAATACTCTATCGGAATGGTCTCAAGAGGAAGCCTTTTATATACATTAGACACATGGTTACATGGCACCAGACATCATGGGCTCTGCACTAGTGCTTGTGACTGCCGTAGTCTCTTACCAACAGACCAGTCTTGAATTCTGCTTGCTAAGTTTCTTCCCATCTGGTTCCTACTCCAAACTTTTAATATTCTGTTATGTGCAGCAGGAGTTTTTTATGTCTGGTGGACCCCAGGATTCTTTACACTAGATACTGAGAGCCTTCTTTGAAGCATGGCTAGAACTGGTGGTAAGGGTTCTGAGGATGATAGCACCCACTTCAGACAATGGTAACAGAAATAAGGACCCACTTCTAGAGGAGGAAATCAGAGAGAGGGGACTCGATGCATTGAGAGAGAAAGTGATTGATTGGAAGGTAGGATGGGTTGGGGAGAAGAACATCAAATCCCATCTTTACCTACAGCACAAATACACATCCTTGGTAGCACTGATGGGTCCTATGTCCTCATTTTGCGTTATAGCCTGATAAGCCAGGAGAGGAAAAGCAACAGTCCATTTGGTTATAAAATGAATAGAAACAAGGCAACTGGAAAACTTACTGAGAGGATGAATGATCTTCATGCAGCACTTTCAGTTAAGTAAATGATAGTTATTGCATGACTGGTAGCAACACCTACTAGCTTAGGAAACAGTTGTCAGATAAGTTGGCCTACAAGTTCCAGAGTAGTCTGCCTTTTTTTTTTTTTTTTTTTTTTTTTTAAACCCTTGTCTGCCTTGGTTACCTTATTCTCAAGGCTAGAAAGTAGCAGTCCATTTTTAACTCTTAAGCATCTATAAATAGATCTGAAAATAGTTTGTACATCTTTCCCCCATCCTTCTGTCCTAATACATAATACCAAATGACTTTAGGTAAATATGGGGCACAGGAACCACACAGAAAATACATCAGAACAAATAAAATGTATTTCATAGGTTCTTGAGCATGCATTTCCCTTTTAAGCATGTATTTCTGCTTCTTGAAGGACCTGTATCCTAGAGCATTTTGTGACTAGCAGTATTCAGAGCAAAATAATTTTATATTAAAAAAAGCAAGGTTGGTGAATTGCCATACATGTTTTAGTAAAATCTGGAAAAATACAGAAGGTGGAGCAAATGAAATTAAGCTCATGACATTTGGGCACTAGTATTGGAAAACAAATAGAGGCTTAGTTAGGGATTGGAAATCTGAAAGTGCACACAGCTCTGGTATAAATCTCTGTTCCTGCTGAATTGCAGAAACCCTCTGAAGCTCACCAGTTGAACGAGCGTGTAAACCACCTTTTGTTTCTATAAGAAGTGCTAGAGTTGAAATCAATGGACTAGACTAATAAGTAGTGAGAATTGGGGAGGCCATGATGTTATTAGACAGCAAACAAAGTCCTTGGCCTTTCTTTAAATAACTAAGAGGTTGAACTTCCTTCAACAAAAGTAGTCCTTGGAATCCTCCAGTATCATTCACCTAGGGTTAGAATCCCTTTTCAGTGGTTCACCTTTCAATCTCTTTGAGAATAGCATATTTATTATTAGCACAAGGCTTTTAAGATCCATTACCATTGCGGGACTCCACGTTTCCCCATTACCACATAAATAGTATCCTTGTGATTACTCTCCTGTTTGAGGCTTGAGACCTGAAAGGTCACTGTCTATCATAATTTCCAATTTCAACTGAACATATGCAGGGGAGCCATTGTTAGACTATACATATGCCTTGTTGATACAGCAGCAGGAAATCTATCTCTCTGCAGAAAGGTCCCTTGTCCAGGCTGCTGAAAACAAATGGTCTCCATCGAGATCAGTGGTAATATGCTAATCCAAAGAAATGAGAACTGAAATGGCACATCAGTGCTACTTGTCAAGTAATGTACTAATTAATGGGGGTTGCATTTCAAAATCTGATAGGAAATAGGTAGAGCATCACCAGATGGTGTGTAACTTGTGTGTATGAGGGTATCTTGGCCACCATGCAGAAGGATGGAATGGATTATTTCTCTCCATCCTCCCCTCCTGCCCCAATTGATATCACTATTTTAGTAAAATTTGATATAGAGTGCTGTTGTATCTTAAAGGAACACTCACAGTTCAACTTCTGCCCTAAAATTAGATTTGTGTTTGCTGTAAAATGCTAATAGAAAGATGTCAAGGAAACAACATATTGCAGTCTTTACAATATAAACATTGCAGGATTGCACTAGAGTAGAATTTGACTAGTCAGTTTCACTTTCATTTTTTTTCTAGGTTGTCTTCATTTCCCAAGCTAGGAGAAATACAAAGAGTATAGGTGGTGCAAATTTAAATTAGATTTTTGTAAAAGGAATTTCAGGAAGACTAAGATGTTAAAGGGACATAGTGACTTTTTAAAAATGGCTTAAGAGTAATTCCTGATATTATATCTGCCCCTGATTTTCTCTAATAATTGTGAATGTAAAGATACAAAAAATTTCATATATTTTTTTTTTCTCCCTATAGCTGTGTGAAAGAACCACCCAAACAAGGGAAACTTAGTAATTTGACTTTACAGAGGAAACTCTGAAAGGGAACATGTATTTGACAGTACATTTGATTGTTCACTGTCTTCTAAATATAAAACTGAAAGTGAGAATTTCCCCCCTCTAATCTTTTATTTATGATGATCTCCAGGTTGCAATAGTAGTACTACTGGTAACAATAGCGGGTAAATATTTTTCAGACAGAAGTGTGGATTTTCAAGATGGGGGCCTATTAGTAATGACATCACCTTTCAATCTCTCTTGTTTTGACCAGACCAAATTTGTGTTTCAATTTACAGTTCAGGATTAAAGATCTTGTTAGCTAAGACTTGAGTCTTTACTCCTTACCAAGGAGATATAAATCCTCACATCAAATACAGATGTACACACCTATTGACAGAAGCCAAGATTTTCAGAAATGATGAGTGATGTTGGGTGTCTTCGCTTTTGCATGTCCAGCTTGAGGCATATTTTAAAGGGGCTTGACTCAGGGTGGGGACTTAGGGGTTCTGAAAGTTGGCTCTCTTTTTAAGGTGACTCAGGTTGGGGATCCAATTCTTTGTACATCTAAAAATCTTGGTGAGAAGCTGGAAGAAAGAGGTATAACATTTTAAACATATCACATTGTGTACTATATATAAATCTGCATGTAAAAAGTCCCCACATTGAATTTATTTCTCTCTATTAGAAGAGCAGTGATAGCCTTGATGTATTTCAGGTTGTCAGTATTGCTGTTTCTTAACTCAACCTGCTGTGCCCAAGTATTGCAGCTCATAAGGTTCTTTATGTGACAGAATTAAAACAGTGGGAGATTCTTGCATACCATATGTGCTGCAATATGAAGGAACAACAGGATAAATTGCAGAATAAGCCAGGTAAGTCCTTATTCCAAAGTCCTTCCTGATTCTTGATTCCATTTTAATTTTGAACCTAATGGACATGTCCACTGAATCGAACTTGAATTTGTGTGCACATTTTTGTCCTCTGTTCATACACATCCAGTGGGCAATCTGCCTTCTTAGTGGGAACGAGCTATGTAAGTCACTGGACATTGTTGTGAAGTATATGCAGCCTTTTATGTTAGGGAAAACATAAATCCATTCAGTGTCACTGTTAGTTGGGTCAGCACTTTTCATTCTAAAACAGTTTGAATCAGTTTATAGCTTGGCTGTAAAAAAAATAAAATAAAAATTCTAGGCTAAAACTTGGCCTGCGGTCTTAGCTCTGCATCAAAATATAAATAGCTGAGTTATTAACATGTGAAATCTGGCTACTGAACATGCACTACTTGTTTGTGTTTTTTGTTCCTCCAAGCACCCCTACTATGGATCAGTGCTGTTAAATTGTTTGTATGTGATAGATTCACTTCAATCACTGAGAAGAGTGACCACTTTTATTCTCAAGGCCTCTAAAAGCATTTCTGGGGACAAGTAAATCCTTAACAAGTTTTCTTAGGGAATGAGTAATAGTCGATTTTTGTGCTAGCCAGAGATGGATACAGCAGCTAGGCTTTGTAAGGATTCAAATTTAGTATTTGTCTAACTTCTGAGCTCTTCTTCTTTTATTCCCTTTAAATACCTTTCCGAGACAGACATAAAAGATAGGGTTGCATGCTTCCTCTTCCTCCCTTTTCAATTCCTCTTGACATAAATTGGCAGGTGGAGGAGTAAATAACACTAGCAGCTGATTCTTCTTGACTTCATGGGGTGATGCTTTAAGGATCTGGTGGCCCAAGTATTGCAGGGCCTCTTGGGCAGGGCAGATAGTGCCCTGATAGGTGTTTGGCACGCTAGTGGATCATTGTGTGCAGTAGCTAATCACTGATCAAGTTACTGTAGTCTCTGCTGGAATAGCCAGCACCCAAACTTTCCAGCTGCTGGTGTGTGAAGTAGTAAGTAATTTAGCTTTGGGGAGGCTAGCTAGAGGTTTTTGGTGACCATCTTTTTTCTCCTTTTTGCAGAACTCCAAACATGGGAGGCAAACTTAGCAAGAAGAAGAAGGGGTACAATGTGAATGACGAAAAAGCTAAAGATAAGGACAAGAAGGCTGAGGGAGCAGCTACCGAGGAAGAGGAGACTCCAAAACAGAATGAGGATGCCCAGCAAACCACAGAGACCGGAGAAGTGAAGGAGAACAACAAGGAGGAGAAGGGTGATAAAGAGTCCCAGGTTGCTGCCAATAAGACAGAAGACAAAGAAGGGGAAAAAGAAAAAGCCGTGAGCCAGGAAGAAGTCCAGAAATCTGAACCAGAGAAGCCAGAGGCTGTTGTCGACGCAAAAGTGGAGCCACCGAAGAACAATGAACAACTGGCACCTAAGCAAGAGGAACAGACTTCAGCCTCTGCTCCTGCTGCCAGTAGTGAAGCCTCTAAAACTTCTGAGCCCAGCAATGATGCAAAAGTTTCCCAGCCTTCAGAAGCCACAGCTACTAGTAAAGCAGATGACAAGAGCAAAGAGGAAGGGGAAGCCAAAAAGACTGAGGCTCCCGCAGCACCTGCAGCCCAAGAAACTAAAAGTGATGTGGCCCCAGCTTCAGACTCAAAACCTAGCAGCAGCGAGGCTGCACCTTCTTCCAAGGAGACCCTGGCAGCAACAGAAGCACCTAGTTCTACTCCCAAGGCTTCAGCGCTTGCAGCCCCACCAGAGGAAGCGAAATCTTCTGAAGTTCCAGCGACTAATTCTGATCAAACCATAGCAGTGCAAGATTAAATTGGACAGCCTGTTGAAATTAACCACTTAAAACAACCTGTGTCTTTTTTTTTTCTTTTTTTTATTTTATTTTATTTTTTATTATTTTTTCAGCTCTACTAACTTGTTTCAGATCTGAAATAATATGTATTGCCCAGGGGGGAAAAAAAGAAAAAAGGATGTCCCATCAAGTTGGGAGGGAGCAAGGGAGGGGGGAAGAATCCAAATAGTATTTTTGTGGGGAAATATCTAATATACTTTCTGCCAGGATTTAAAAATAATAATAAAAAATATGGATGTCTGAAAGTACAGCACATCTTTTGTATCTGAACTGCTGTAAATGCACTCCACCAATGTATCAAAATCTTTTTTTTTGTTCTGTAATGGGGTTTGGGAGTGATGCATTTGATTCTGCCCGCTGGGCTTGTGCCAAGGCAATCAGATCTTTATGAAAGCAGCATTTTCTGTGGGTGTGTTTTTTTTTTTTTTATTTACATCCTTTCTTATTTTGATATATTTTTTATGCAGTGGATGAATGCCAACTTTCAGACAAACCCACTTAGCTGTCCACATTTTTCTCAATACCAATCCTCCAATTCTTCTTCCTCTCCAAATATTTTTGGGAGTAAACCGCATTCTCATCCTACTTAGCCTACCTAGATTTCTCATGACGAGTTAATGCATGTCTGTGGTTGGGTGCACCTGTAGTTCTGTTTATTGGTCAGTGGAAATGAAAAAGTCTGCGTTCATTGCAGTTCCAGTTTCTCTTCCATTCTGTGTCACAGACACCACACACCACTTGTTGGAAAACAAATGAAAAACAAAATGTACAATGGATGCATTGAAATTATATGTAATTGTATAAATGGTGCAACAGTAATAAAAGTTAAATAATTTAAAAAAAAGGTTGATAGTTTATTTAGACTAATTCTTCATATTTAGCCCTGACAGCCTGGCATCCACAATCCACATATTCAGAGGAAAAAAATGATTATTTGAGGGCAAATCAAAATCACTGTGATCAGGACTCAGCTACCCACATTCACAATGAGTACCAGTATAAAGTGCTCCTCAGCATCAGTCAGGATATTTGAATCTGACCCTAGAGATATTTTGCTATAAACTCTCACATGTGATACAGAGCTCGGTGAGGGTTTAGAGACAGTGAGTGAACAGGAAATACCTTATATTCTGCTTATGCATAGGATATAAAGTCTGTCATATGCTAATGCCATTTTTAATACAAATAAATGCTTCTGAATATGCTCACTTCCTATTATACACAGCTACAAGCGTCTTGGTTGAGTTTAAGTTTTACTTGGTGTAAGATGAATAGTCCGTCAGAAAAAAATGAGAATACTTTTTTTTAAAAAAAAATGCATCTTTTAAAATGATGCAGTAGAGCTTAATCCTAGATTAGTTGGAGTCCCATTAAAATACTACTTTCACTATTACATTTTGTTAACTTCTCAATGCTGCTATGCAGCAGGTGACCTTGAGCTCATGACTGACAGCAGCCAAATGCTTCTTCCTTCAAATATGGCTATAGGCGTGTAAGTGAACAGAATTGATCAAATCTCTCTTTTAATAGAATTTTCCATGTCATATCATTTTTAAAATCAATCTGAACACAAGCAAGGTGTCCCTGTCTGATGCACTCAAGATTACCATATGCAATCTAGAGTTCATAAAACAAGGTTAAGAAAGATTCCTGCTCTGGGATATTACTCAGGGGCATCATAGTCTGTTAGTCACCATACTCAATCTGCTGTTCAGTGATAAGAGAAGTAGGGCAGTAGTAAAGAAAAACAGAGCAACTTGTAGACCTACCAAATGCATGAATGGGTATGTTAAACAGGAATCTTGTTTTAAAGGACACACACACACACACACACACACACACACACACACACACACTCTCTCTCTCTCTCTCTCTCTCTCTCTCTCTCTATCCAAATATCAGAAATCATGACTCAACATGCTTCCTTTGGGTTTATCCTTGAAGGGTTTACAGAGAGAGAGGGATTCATTTGTGATCAAAAATCTTAAAATTGCATTCAGAACATGTTGTAGTGTTTATGTATTTCATTCACATAGAGGGAACAAAGCACCATGGGCCCAATGCAAAGCCCATTGGAGTCAATAGAAGTTAGTCCTACTGACTTTTGATCTGGCTCCAGAGGCTTAAGTGGAACTTAAGGCCAACACAAGACCAATGCATCCTTGTGCACGTTAGTGAATTTCACTCCTAGTATGTCAAGATCAGATTTGCTTTTTCATGTACCAAAACTTCAAAAGACTTGCTGTTGATTACTTTTTAAAAATCCAAAGTAAATGTGTCTTCTACTGAATGACAATACCTAAAGGAGAGCAGAGCGCAGGCAGCCACCGTGCAAATTAGTCCACCAAGTTCTGTCAATACACCTGCAACATCCGTGCCTTGCCAATCATTAGGGTTCCCTGCAAAATCTATTGCACCAAATCCCATGACTTCCCAACATGGATACATTTTTGGAGATTTTTAAAAATTCTCTCCAGCACTCATTACCATAATATCCAAGTATCTTCCAGTAGTGCATTAACCAATGTGACTACACATCTTGTCATGTGGTGTTTGTTCTGTGATGGAGAAGCTAAAACCAGAACCCCACATTATTTTTTCTTACCTTGGTTGAGACTAATTCAAGATAGAAAGGGGTAATGCACTGAATCTAGCAGACAAAGGTACAAAAAGACCCAATGGCTGAAAGCTGACGCTAGCCAAATTCAGACACCTAAATAAGGTGCGCACTGTTCAGTAGTGCGGGTAATTAACCACTGGAACAACTTACTGAGGGTTGTGGTAGATTCTTTATCACTGGATATTTTTATATCAAGATTGGCTCCTCCCCCCCCCAGCCCAAAAGCTATATTCTAGTTCAAGCAGGAATTAATTCAGAGAAGTCTTATGGCCTATGTTATATAGAAGGTCAGATCAGAATGATCACAATGGTCTCTTCTGGCCTTAATCTTTGAATTCTTAGTTATCTCTGTTAATGTAGTACGTCAATCAACCTGGAATTATTGGGACAAAATCTGCACTCTGATCCTGCTGCCTTTGAATGGGAAAGCAGATGCTGAAGAAGAATAGGTATGTAACTTGTTGACTATGGTGATATTCAAATAAGTGTCATACTCCAGCACTACACTTTCACCTTCCATATAATGTATAGAAAAGCATTTTAATCTCTTCCAGCTTCATACAGACTGAACAAATATTTTAGCTTTTGATCAATCCTGGGATACAGAGCAATTAGAACTCAGATGATTCCTCACATTAATGCTTCATTAGTGATGGGAGACAAATGAAGTAAACCCAAACACTCCACAGCCAGTATCCACATCAAGCAGGCTCAGAGACACTTGGCAGTAAATCCACACAAAAATTCCACAGACTTTGCAGTATGGAGATGGCTGTTTCCTCCTTAGCTTTTAGATGGTGTATGAGAATGGGTATGAGATACTTTTGCGGACAATAAATCATGAGGCATGTGCAAAGAAGGCAAACACATGCTTACACTTGAAAAATGGGGAGGGGTGGAGGGAAATGCAACCATATGTAGGTGTTTTAACTAACCTGAAATGGCTGGGCACTTCTTTTGCTATTGTACATGTGGTTGTACAATTGATTCTGTCACTGCAATCAAAACTTTTGGTGACTCGTATGTATTATACGAACACTTAGACACCCCACCAGAGTTCTGGGCCCCGTTGTGTACTCTTGCATTCAGAGACTGCCCCTGCCCCAAAGAGCATACCAGCTGAGCAGACATTGGGTGGGGAATGGGGAATTGGTTTTCCTCTGGGGACCTGAAGCACAGAGATTGATATTCCTACAGTTACAGAGGGAGTCTGAGGGCAAGGAACTGAACCCACGTTTCCTAAATGCCAGCGTATTGCTTCAACTCTTGAGATTCTCTGAGTTATAACCATACCTTGGACTTTACAGCAGTAGTAAAAAATATTTGTGGTATAGAGTTAACCAGTATGTGATCCAATAAATTCATTTTAGACATGTTGAACTCTAAAAAGCTCCACTCCTTTCGTAGAAGTATATGACACAGAAATAAAAGGAGAATCTAAACTAGGGGAAGGAATGATCCGCTGTTTGCTGAAAGTATGTACCAGCAGTTATCTTCACTGTTTCCCAGAATGGCAATGTTCTTAAACTTTTATTTTGCTTTGGAGAATGTCATGGAGTTGTGCCTGAGTCCCTCCAGGGCAACAGAATGGGCATCTCCATCGGCTCATCTAACACTTCCATTGCAAGGAGAGTGATGTGTCTTGTACAGGTTGTGTGACATTCTCCTTAGCTAAACCACTACATTACTTTGGGCATCAATCAAGGACAGATTTCATTTTTAAAATAAAATCCTATATTGCAGTAGGTTAGAGGTGTACCATAACATGTGGCAATGAGACCTTTGCTGTACCTAGAACCGACATAGCCTAAAAATGGGATGTCATGTTTACAGAAGGGTTGGGAAAATGTCAAAAGATTTTGCAAAGCATCAAAATACTGAGCTGGATTAATGCTTATCAGTTGGATCTTGCGCTGCATTTTAATACTCAAGGGCCACATTCTGCTCTGTCCCCCCAGGGTAATTCTGAAATAACTCCACTGAAATGTTCGTACTAATGATAGCAAAATTTGTCCCTATAATAAGGTCTTGGAATTGTCATCATACTCTGTATAACTGCATTTTCACTGGCTCCTGTGTTCCAAACTGGCATGCCAAATTTTTGGCTAACAAAATGTTGTGTGTTTCAGTATCTGTCCATTATGGAATTAACTTTGGTATAAGTTACAAATGACAGATGGAATCAGGAACATAAGTGAATTGCACTGCGTTCTTTTCAAAGGGGGGGGGGGGGAAGTATGTCCTATCATTCACATGAAAAAAGATAGGATTTAAAAGTGTATTTATATTTTTGTACCCTGAAATCGTTTTTAAATAGTTCTTCTGGACTGTCGGCAATACTCTGTGGTGCTGCCATTTTGTAATATAGATTAAGTTGATTCTGGGGCAGTGAGGCACTTGGCAAAGTCACAATAGCATGCATAGTCTCATGCCTTTGCTACTATCATTTAGTCAGAGACTTTGAGGAAGTCTAGAGCCTGATCCAGTTCCCATTTAAAGTTAATGTGGAACTATTTCCATTTACTTTAATGGGAGGCCTATCAGGCCCATAATGTCAGTTATACACAGTTTTACCTGAAAGTTTGGTGTAAATTCAGGAATAACCCAGCATACTATGAAGAGGTTAAAAAATGTGAACACACCAATGTTAGCAAAATGTACTTACCATCTGTTAAATGTCTTGGGGGCCAAAGTGCAATGAGTTGGTAATCACATTCCAATTCCTTGGGGGCAGTGGAACCAGAGACCATCAAGGTAAATGGAACTGGTTTACAATCACAGCTAGAGCTGGACAGGAAGCAGTTTTCCCATCCCACAAGAATTTAAGATTTCAAAAATTTTCCCAGTCCCAAATCTGGACAAAAAAATGGAACTCAAAAATATTCACAAAAAGTAAAGGAGTACTTGTGGCATCTTAGAGACTAACAAATTTATTTGAGCAAAAACTTTTGTGAGATACTAACTGAAAATTGGAACAAGTGCTGCACATGCTGTAAATCCTACAGGCATTAGAATGGTGGAGATTCTTAATATTTAGTGTTTTAAACACAATCCACAAAGTGCCTCTGTGAAAAATGGGTTGGTTATCTATAGTACCTGCAGTACCTCCCAGGGGAAATCTACAATTGAGATTGACTTCTGTACCTGAGACCACAAAGAGCCAATGTAACTAGACTAGAAGGTAGGCTCATGGTCCTATATTTCAACTACATATGATAGGAGAATTCCATGATACCCAACTCCACTAATTAGATTTTTCCCTGTTTCTCAATTGTGTTTGGACAATTTCAGTGTCCTAGGGATTGGAACCATTGAGATCTCACACAATTCATGAATCAAATGTGGCTAAGTGGATCCAGTGGGCTGGAGAGGTCAAAGATTTTTATATTGATGAAAATTGGTACAAGGTTGAAAGAGCAAATCTTTTGTTTTACGATAGCCCTGGATTCTGAAATGGAATGCTGTAAGCGAAAAGACGCTGCATAGATTTCAAAAGATATCACGTCTATGTGCTAAACACATTGTTGTTTTAAGCTCTGCTGCCCTATCTGATTATTGTAATTTTGTCAGCTGCACTTTATTTTTATTTTTAAATAAAAGGAAGTATTACCAAGCGAGCCTTTTGTGTTTCAAAAGACAAACTACAGTATCTCATCAGTATGGTGCACAGGAACAATTTCAATCCCATTTAAAGCTTAAATAACCTTTCATAGTATAAGAACTTCTAAAATGTATTTAAATATTTTAGCTAACATTTAAAATGTTCATTGTTGACTGAAGCTTCAGTGGTAGTGATCAATCCATAAAAAGGCAAATTTTCAAAGATTACTCCTAGTTAAGCATTTGACAATCCATTTAGCATTTTACTAATTAGATTCTGAGCCAGATCCTCAGCTGTTGTAAATGGGCGTAATTTCAGTCAAGTCAGGGGAGCTACACTGATTATACCAGCTCAGGATCTGGCCCCCTGCACTTAAGACTTATCCTCCATTTTAGTTAATGAGCTATTTCACCCAATTGTGCAAAAATATCCTCGTAACTATCATTTTGCATTACAATATGCAGTCACAATCACAGGCTGCGAGAGAATTAAACTCTTATTCTTTGTGATAACTTAATTACTGATAAGTTTGGATCTGAATTGCAGTTGTTTACTGAGTACTAATTTATATGAATTTGCACTAAGTCTCATAGCAGATTTCAGAGCTTATTCAAGACTTTTCATAATCTTTATGAACACTGAAAATTGTATAAATCTGAAATTAATGGGAAAAATTAAGGATACATATGCATGCACACACTGAAGGGAGAATTTTCATAATATAAAGGGAAAAAAGTGACGTATACTTTTTTTTATAGGCATGAGTTGTAGGATGGCTGTATTATTTGAGCAGTGAAGCCATATCTAGTACTCTAGATTTGAATTTTACCCCACTCCAACTGCTACACTTTGTCATAGCTTACCTGAACAATACATATTGGACCAGATCCTCAGGTGGAATTTTGATATTGTCTTTCCAAAACATCTTTAGTTAAAGTAAATGGTACAGTGATGATTCTGTGACAAATAATGGGAGAGAAATTAACATTGAAAGGAGAGAAAGGAGAGAAAAGAAGTGTTTGGGAATTTGATGAAATTGATCATTAATGAAGCAGAGAGGCATAGTAAGAAGGTTCCGGACCATAGAAGATGCAGGAGAAAATAGTCTTTCACCAACAGTGGTACGATTGCATGGAGGTAGAGAGAAGAAACCACTACATGAATGCATGGAGGAGCTAAGGAAAAAAAGGTCTGTCAGATGCTGTAACAATTTCATGGAGAGCTTTTAAAAAAAACATTAGGGGAATCTGGGAAATGACTGAGAAGCCAGTGAAGTAATTTGACATGGCAAGCAACATTCTGCACATGCTGTCACTCTGAGAGGACTAGGATTTGGGGAAGCCTTAGATGAAGAAATTACAATAGTTAAGATGAGAAATTAAAGGCTGCATTCTAATTTCAGCAAAACTGGAATTAAGGCAGTGAGTGTCATACATGGATGACTCCAAACATAGGACAAGTGAAGGTAATTGAAAGGTGTGACCTGAGGAGAGAGAATGTGCTATTTCTCTTTCCCAAGGGAACTCTCTCAAATGTTTATTGGAGAAGCCACAAATTTACTTGGTCAAGGCAAGCAGAGAACAGACAGGGAAGAATCATGAAAGCCATCATAGATAGCAAGGTATTAGTGCAAAAGCAATGGATTCAGGTTGCAGATGTAGAATGTAAGTAGAGAAAAACAGAAGGGTCAAAATTGAATCTTGTGGGATGCTACAAAGGAGGACTCCTGATGCAGAGATGTAGCTACTTTGAGAAAGAGAAATGACTGTTTCATAGGAGCAGAACTGCTGTCTGCATAGCCCCAATGACGGTCAATAGGGACACAGGGATATACTCGCACCTGCAGTTAATTGCAGTATTAGGATCCAAATTTGAAGCCTACCAACAGGTGTTCCAATGGAGGGCTTAAATTGTCTAAAATTGACTGTTTTCATGGTAAAATCTGAAAGTTTTGCACACTGAAGCCACTTAAATTTTGTATACCGATTAAAGGAGTTGGCCTTATTTGAGATTTAATTCAGACAACTGTTATGCCCACAGGAGAATTCATCTATTCAAACAGTTCAGTGTGACACACGTGGTTACGATACTGCAAATGATGCAACACGTGCCACTTTGACAAAAAGTAAACTTTTTGCAGCATGAAATGCCAGAAATGAAATTACAATGATGTTTCTCATGAAAATCTGTGGGGGGATAGGAGATGTCATTTTTGCACACAATGATCACTGCCAACTGATCAGCTGAAATAAATAGAAGCTAGTTACCTTTGAGGATCTGGGGCCCAAATCCTTTTGAAAATGGGATGTAGGATATCAAGACAATTAGGCACCCATATATCTTTAAAAATCAGGGTCTTGTAATATTATCAGTGGAACTGGAGTCAGAGAGCCCTGTTGTTGATGAGATAGCAGGATAACAGAGACGATAGGGAATGAGAGTGGAAGCAGCTCAAGCCACAAGGACAGAATAGTCCACAGGGTTTAATAATGTTCTGCTTGTTCAATTTAATCTGCATTCAGCTTCCTTCTTTGTGAATGATGCCTGGTGGCAGTGGGTGAGTTCTCTGCAGTGCAGCACCTGGCAACGTAAACTATGGAACTCAGTCTGAAACTCCCCTGGGGCCTGAATTTTGCAGGCACAAACTTAGAAGGAGGAGTTAGAGCTGTGTACAGACCTAGCCATGCAGGAGGACAGCAATAGGAAAGTAACAGTCCTCTTTTACTTCATTGGGGAGCAAGGAAGAGAGGTCTATGCTAATCTGAAGCTTATCACTGCTTAAAACCACACAGCTGTCCTAGCAGCCTTGGGGAACTACTGCCCTCTTCCCCCCCCCCCCCAAAAAAAAGGGGGGGGGAAGGCAGTGGAACCTGTGTGCTTACCATGAAGGAAAATTGCAGTGGCTTTATGTAATCCAGCACTTAGGGGGCTCAAAAGTCTGCAAGGCAGCGATATCAGTACCCATTGAGGCCAGAACATCCTGGGTAAGCAGTATGGTGGTGGTAAAGAAGCCATCAGGCAAATGATGTATCTGCATAGACCCAAAGCCACTGAACTGGGTATTGAAAAGATGTCACTATCTAGTCTGTGATGTGAGGAATTGGTTGTGGCATGTAAGCCTGGATAAAGAGTTCAGCATGCTGACAACCTTTGCAACACTGGTCACTGCAGAAGGCTATGCAAGCCAATGTGCATAAGCCCAGCTCCAGAGGTGTTTCAGAGAAGATTCATCAGAGTGCTGGAAGGACTGCCTGGGGTGAAAATACTTGGACATGATATCCTTATTGTCAGTGAATGGAGCAGTGATAAAAAAGTTGAACGAGAGCATGACAGAAAATGACAAGCTTTTCTTCAGCAATACAGGGACAAGAACATAAAACAACTGAGAAAAAGCAGAGCTCAAACAGCATGAGGTGACATACATTGGATGTCAGCTCACAGCAGAGGGACTGAACGCAGAGCCCAACAAGATCAAAGCAGTCAGAACTGGCAGGTCCAGTAGATGTGAAAGGATAATAGCAATTCAAAGAATGATAAATTTTCTGTCCACACCTGGCTGCTGTAGTGGAACATATATGCCAGTTCAGAAGGCAGGCTGTTGAGTGGGACTGGGCAGGTCCCCAAAGAAAACATTGGACATGCTGTAACAGATCATACCAACCAGGACAGTAACTGATGCTCCAGTATGATACATCAGAGAAAGGATTCCGAGTAGCAGCCATGTTAGTCTGTATTCGCAAAAAGAAAAGGAGTACTTGTGGCACTTTAGAGACTAACAAATTTATTGGCGCATAAGCATTCGTGAGCTACAGCTCACTTTTGCAGTGGCAGTCGATCGCTTATACCTTGTCAGAGACTGAACAGGGGTAAGCCCAAATGGAAAAAGAGCTTCTGGTGTGGTATTTGGAATGAAGCAATTCCATCAGTACGCCTCTGGCCACCGACTAATAGTTAAATCAGACCACAAACCCCCAAATCAACAATGGCAAGTCCCTTTCATAGTGCTCCAAAGAGATTGCAGCACATGTTGATCAGCCTCCCACCCTACGAGGTATAAATCAGATATTGCATAGGATGATTACTGGTGTTAGCTGACACCCTGAGCAGGGCATATATAGTCAGCATCTGTGAGTTGGAGGAAGGCAATCAAGACATTGAATCTATTAACATGCTGCACTTGCTCCCAGTTTCAACAGCAAAACTATTGGAAATCTAAGAGGCTAAAAAAAAAAAAATAGGCCATTCAACTACAGGCAGTCAAGGAAGCAACAGCAGGGTTGCCAGAAGACAAAAGCAAAGTATCAGTAGAAGCAGATACATATTTTCAAATTAAGGAGGAGCTGAGTGTACAGCATGTAATCGTATCTTAAGGAGAGAAAGCTGTTGTCCCCACCTCATTACATAAGGATGTCATGGAAATAAATAAATGCCTCACATCTGGGCATTGAAAGCAATCTTACATGGGCTCAAGAATGTGTTTACTATCCAGGAATGAATACACAGCTATCAATGGTTTCAGAGTAGCAGCCGTGTTAGTTTGTATTTGCAAAAAGAAAAGGAGTACTTGTGGCACCTTAGAGACTAACAAATTTATTTGAGCATTAGCTTTCATGAGCTACAGCTCACTTCATCAGATGCATCCGATGACGTGAGCTGTAGCTCATGAAAGCTTATGCTCAAATAAATTTTTTAGTCTCTAAGGTGCCACAAGTACTCCTTTTTCTTTTTACAGCTATCAATATTCACAGAAGGGTCTGACATCTGCTGGTCATGTGCTATCACACGAGCTGACCACCTGACCAGAGGAAAAGGTGGGAGTGGACTGACTTACCGTCAACGAAAAGCAGTACCTGTTTTATAGTGGATTAATCAGTTTTTGGGGGATGTTGATGCCCTGCCTGATACAAGAAGCAAGTCAGGGACTAGAAAACTGAAGGCCCATTTTGCAAGATATGGAATTCCAGACACTGTGTTCACTGACAATAGACTCCATTTTGCCTCAGAAGAATTTGCATGCAAATGGGAATTTGAGCACCACACCTCCTCCCCAGAGTATCGAGTAATGATAAGATGAATCAGCTTTGAAAAAAGCTAAGATACTGACACACAAAGATCCTGGACAATTGGAAAAAGGCAAATATTGTGCCCATATTTAAAAAAGGGAAAAAAGAGAACCTGGGGAACTAGAGACCGGTAAGCCTCACTTCAGTCTCTGGCAAAATCATGGAGCAGGTCCTCAAGGAATCAATTTTGAAGCACTTGGAGGAGAGGAAGGTGATCAGGAACAGTCAACATGGATTCACCAAGGGCAAGTCATGCCTGACCAACCTGATTGCCTTCTATGATGAGATAACTGGCTCTGTGGATATGGGGAAAGCAGTGGATGTGATATATCTTGACTTTAGCAAAGCTTTTGATATGGTCTCCCACAGAATTCTTGCCAGCAAGTTAAAAAAGTATGGATTGGATGAATGGACTATAAAGTGGATAGAAAGCTGGCTAGATTGTCGGGTTCAATGGATAGTGATCAACGGCTCGATGTCTAGTTGGCAGCTAGTACCAAGCGGAGTGCCTGAGGGGTCAGTCCTGGGGCTGGTTTTGTTCAACATCTTTATCAACGATCTGGATGATGGGATTAATTGCACCCTCAGCAAGTTCGCCAATGACACTAAGCTGAGGGGAGAGGTAGATATGCTGGAGGGTAGGGATAGGGTCCAGAGTAACCTAGATAAATTGGAGGATTGGGCCAAAAGAAATCTAATGAGGTTCAACAAGGAGAAGTGCAAGTCCTGCTCTTAAGCTTGAAGAATCCCATGCACCCATACAGGCTGGGGACCGACTGGCTACGCAGCAGTTCTGCAGAAAAGGACCTGGGGATTACAGTGGATGAGAACCTGGATATGAGTCAGCAGTGTGCCCTTGTTGCCAAGAAGGCTAATGGCATATTGGGCTGCATTAGTAGGAGCATTGCCAGCAGATCAAGGGAAGTGATTATTCCCCTCTATTTGGCACTGGTGAGGCCACATCTGGACTATTGCATCCAGTTTTGGGCCCCCCGGCTACAGAAAGGATGTGGACAAATTGGAGAGAGTCCAGCAGAGGGCAACAAAAATGATTAGGGGGCTGGGGCACATGACTTTTGAGGAGAGGCTGAGGGAACTGTGGTTATTTAGTTTGCAGAAGAGAAGAGTGAGGGGGGGATTTGATAGCAGCCTTCAACTAACTGAAGTGGGGCTCCAAAGAGGAGGGAGCTACTCTGTTCTCAGTGGTGGCAGATGACAAAACAAGAAGCAATGGTCTCAAGTTTCAGTGCGGGAGGTCTAGGTTGCATATTAGGAAAAACTCTTTCTCACGAGGAGGGTGGTGAAGCACTGGAATGGATTACCAAGGAAGGTGTGGAATCTCCATCCTTAGAGGTTTTTAAAGCCTGGCTTGACAAAGCCTTGGCTGGAATGATTTAGTTGGTGCTGGTCCTGCTTTGAGCAGAGGACTGGACTAGATGACCTCCTGAGGTCTCTTCTAACCCTAATATTCTATGATTCTAAGGATGTTTCCTCTGGTTCAGTTCCCTTCTTAGCATTTTTGGTAAACTGGAACACCTCATCACACTGGGGGCCAAAGCAGTCCAGCATAGGCCCTGATGGGATGAAGGCTCAAAATCTTACTACTATTGAGGGCAGACCTGCTGCAAACTGAAGGATGGAGACATCACCAAGAGGAGATGGCTATGAATCAGAGAAAGCAGGCACTAGAGTACCATAGGTCAACCAAGGACCTCCTGGCTCTGGAGACACTCTGTGAGAATCCAGCCATTAGAGAGACACCAAAAGAAGTGCACTAAAGGAGTTATGAAATGGTACTCAGGTCATACAAGGTGATTACAGAAGAGGGGCAAGTGATCTAAAGGAGCAGGAGATATGAGCATGTTCACACAACACTCAGGGAGAGTCTAGAGAGATCACCATAGGATGGAGAGATGGAGAACCATCTGGTGGCCAACACCACTGACAGGGAGGAGACTCCACACAGAAAGAGTTTGCTAGCCTAGAAGAGAAGTGACAGAGAAAGATCATTGCTGGTGTAATTGCCTGTTTAGGAGACCAAACTATCTCAGACCATGTAACCAGCTGAGTCTGTGGTAAAGAGGAGATTCCAACATGGCTATATGCTAACAACCTCTGGCTGAAGGGACACAGGATGGGGGTCTGGGTGTCAATTATGTGGCTTTAATGCTTTATTAAAATGTTTGTGAAATAGGGAAAGTGTATCATGATCAGTGGATCTAAAGTCAGAGGGCCCTTGTTCCCTGGAGGGATTGTTATTAATGAGACACCAGGAAAACAGGGAATGTGGGGAGGTATTCTGGAAGCAATGCAGCCACATGGACAGCATTTAATAAAGTTCCACAGGTTCAATTTAACTTGCATTCAGTGTCACACTTTGTAAAGAAGCAGTCTTAGCACTTAGCCAGTTATCTGGGCATTCCCATGTGTATGGGGAATTGTTGGGTGACATAATAGCTCTATCAGAGTTGCAACTGTGTTAGTCTGTATTTGCAAAAAGAAAAGGAGTACTTGTGGCACCTTAGAGACTAACAAATTTATTAGAGCATAAGCTTTCGTGAGCTACATCCGATGAAATGCATCCGATGAAGTGAGCCGTAGCTCACGAAAGCTTATGCTCTAATAAATTTGTTAGTCTCTAAGGTGCCACAAGTACTCCTTTTCTTTTTGATAATAGCTCTATGTAACCTCCAAAACCACCCTTGTCACTGAGGTATGGTTAGGGAAAAGGGTGCATGGCTGGAGCCTCACTCTGCTTTGGCAATCCTCGTTAGGGTCATAATTAACCATCTTGATTAGCAGGGCATAATTTAGAACACTCCTGAGGCTGCTTTAATCTGCTGGCAAACTGGCTAGCAGATGGAAGTGGGACAGAAAAGTGACAAAGGAGGTGCAAAGTCACCTTTGTCTTCCCACTTCTGTGTTCCTGCAGCAAGTGCTGTTGGGCCAAACAGCCTGTGTGCTTTCCACAGATGTAGGCTCACAAGGCACAAAGTTCAATTTCCATAGATTTTGTACAGAGCCCCTGCAGATCCTGTCTTCTTCATGAAGAGGCCCAGGTACCAGGAACCAAGGGAAATGTCTCTTTGCAGAGTAGGAATCACTCCTCTTAATTCAAGCAGAAACACATACTGATATTTTTTTTGGTAATAAATAATGACCCAGATTCTGTTCCCTGGTTGATTTTAAAAGTAGTTGCTCCAGACCTATGCTGAGGTTAATGAGATCTGAATATCTCCCCCTAGCTTTTAAACTGTGCCATGAGTATGCTGCTTTGTGAGGAAGGTAAATGCTGCTGGCACCTTCCAGTGTGTGGAAAGATGCCAACAGAGAGTGTAAGCGAGTGTGTAAGTAACAGAAAAGCTTGCATGCAATTTATTGTACATTTCTCTCTACAGGGAGAAGGGACAGGGCTGCCAGTACATACCCACAGCTGGCATGATACTAATTTGCATTTTGGAACACTCAGAGGGCCCAACGGAGATTGGGTACCATTAAGCTAGGTACTGTAATGAGAGAGAGTCAAGGCCCTGAGGAGCTGACACTGAATTCCTGCAGTGTTGCTGTAGGTCTGGCCTCTAAACCAGGGCTGCCAAGAGTTACCTTGCATTTGGCACGACACATATTGGCAGCCCTTTTCATGCATTCTCCTACTTTCAGCTGGCCTGTGGGCAAGGAGCTGCAGTTGCTACTCCTGGTCAATGCAGTGCCTGGCTTTAGGAAGCTGGGACCTCTGCTTCTCCACTCCCTCAACCCCACCGCTGGTTCTAACTCGACATCAGCTTATGGGACACAGGAAGTGGCTGCTTCTAAAGAGGTGAAGGAACCAATAGGGAGGACAGATTGGAGGGTAGTGAGGAACAGAGGACAGAATGGGGGTCAGAAATGGGGAGCCTGGCCCAGATTCCTCCATCCCCAAACTCCTTCCTCTCTAGGGCCTAGACACTGTCTACCTCCAACAGTCCCCTCTCCAGGCTGCCCCATGTTTGTGCCCTCCTTCCCACTAACACTCTCTTCTACACCAACCCCCCATTCAGCATTCCAGCTCCCTCCAAAACTGGTCCTTACTGATTTCCCCAGTGCCTAGGTTACCTTCCAAGCCTTTGAGGTGCCTGGAGAATAGGTTCCTGCCTTCCAACATTGGCTGCCACTGACTGGGGGAACCCAGAGGGGCAATCAACGATTTTTTTCTGACACATGGAGCTGCACAAAATTTGGCAGTTCATCACCTGCATGTGTGTGTGCAGATACACAGTTTGGTGCAGTGCACAGTGGATCTCTCCTTTCCCTGTCAACAGCTTTTGTCAGAGGAGCTCACTTCTCTCAGAGAGGCTCCTGATTTTCTCCTTGTTTATTATTATGTAGTACTTGTATTACGGTTGCATTAGGAGCCTTAGTTATGGACCGGAATCCAATTTTGCCAGGCTCTGTACAAACACAAAACAAAGACAGTCCCTGTCACAAAGAGCTTACAAGCTCAGTATAAGAGAGGAGACAACAGATAGTTATAGCCCCAAAGAGGGAGTATGAAGAAACATTGCAACAGTTGTCAGCATGATAGGCAGTGGTCACTTCAGCACACTAGTGGCTTAACAGTTGTTAAATTTGTTGCAGACAACATGGAAAGAAGGGGTCTGAAGGAGTTTTGTGGATGTTTATGGGGAGCTCTCCCAAGTGTGAGGGTGAGCACTGGAGAAAGCACAAAGGTGCTTGTTTGAAAATGTGAAAAATGGGTTCTGGAGACTGGCATCTCATTACCGATTGAGGGATGATATGTGGTGGGGAGAAAGCCATGAAGGGCTTGGAAAGTGAAGACAAGCAACTTACATGTAATGCAATAGAGATGGGGAAGCCAGTGGAGGGCTGCGAAGAGGAGGGACATGGTCAAAGAGATGGGCTGGGAGAATGATCTCAGTAGCAGCATTCTGAATGGGCGTGAGCAGGGCAAGCTTGCGTTTTGTCACAGACAGAGATGAGGCTGTTGAAGTAACTGAGATGAGAGCCTGGACGAAAGTTTTCACTGCATGGATGGTTTGGAAAGGCTGTATCTTAGAGATGTTATGCAGAAGGAATAGACAAGATTTAGACATAGCCTGGGCATGAGGACCTAGAGAGAGATCTGAGTCAAAGGTGAGGCAGAAGTTATGGGCCTGAGTGACAGGCAGGATGGTGCTGTTGTGAGAAAGGAAGTAGGGGTGCAGGCTTAAGGTGGGGAAGACCAAGGGCTTCCTGCCTTCTCTGTCCTTAGTGCAACCTCCTCATCAGACATTCTCTAATTTCACCCACCTAATTAGGTGACAGCAGTGCCACTCTTTCCTCTCAAACTCCCTACGTATGTGCCAGTTTTCTCTTGCTTCAGTACTACAAAATCTATTTGCTTGCCTTTCCTTCCTTCTCCCGGTCCAGCTCCTATCGGCTCCCTCCAACTCTTTAAGATTATTCTCTCTCCTCTCCCTGAAGTGCACACAGCTTTATGCATGCCAGGCACTTTCCTTAATTGCTCAGTGCTTATATCTGGAGGGAAGAGCATGCTGTGACAGGTATTACAACCTCCTGCAGTGGGAACCATATTCCAATCTATATTCAAAGCATGGAAACATCAAAAAAATTATATTGAGATGGGTGAGATGGTGTGACCTGTACAGTATTCATAACCCTTTGGACTGATGCAGGTGATGTGTATTTGTGTGTTCCTGGAATCACTAGGGGATAATTAAGTCAAAATCCCAAGGCTGGCTTTGAAGCTTATCCTCCTGTGGAATAAAGGGAGAGAAGATTTACCTGTTTTCAAGAGACTAGGAGACAAAGTAAGCATTTTGGTATAAAAGGCTGAGTTTAAAGAGACTTGGGTTTAGCAAACAGGGGGCCCTAATCCTTGTTTAAGGTACAGAAAGATTTTGGCCTACCTGGACCCCATAGAGCTGATGGACTATTTCTGATATCTTTAAGTGTATAGGACCTTTTTATTACGTTTATATATTTTCTTTGGTATGCTTTTGTCTCTACATGCGCTTGCTTTGGAAGAGCTGTGTGGTAACTTATAAGTATTGGCATACAGCGGTCATAGCCCTTGGAGAGAAAGCACAGCACAGGTACACTGCATGGCAAAGGGTTGTGCAACCTTAAAACCCTGGTCAGAAGGGAATGGTATGCGGGTCCCTGCCCAGAGACAAGGCACAGTTGGAGGCCTGAGACTTAGCTGGACACTCCTGGAGCGGAGGAGGAACACACATGCAGTTATCCTGTACTGTTACACATGTGAAGCACTCCACTCTGGTGGAGAGGTTTGCATGTGGATCCTTGCTCAGAGAAGCAGCTTGCCCTAAACAAATGTTCATGCATGAAACAGTGATATTGCAACTTCCTCATTATGTGGATTATTTTAAATGGGGGCTTTTTTTTTTTTAAAACCGTCTCCCCTTACTCTCATTGTTAGATTGTTAAAATGTTTTATTCTGAAAACAACTAGAAAAGGCTCTGTAGATCCCTGGTGATGATTAACTAAATAAAGAAAGGCTAGACTATCTTTGTACCCTGAGAAGTAATGTACTCTGCATGTAGTTCCATTGACTTCAGTGGGAATACTTATGGTGTAAGGAACTATCCAGTGTAATGAAGGGGGTTACAATCAAGCTTTAAATAAATACCACTGTCTTTCACTACAATTGTTGCAGAGATTTGGACCATTACTCTGAAATACCAAGGTACTTTATTTAAAAAAAAAAAGGGGGGGGTCTGAACCTAGAATAATGCTTTTTTAAGCTGGTTTTATTTTTTCTCTTGAATGAATCCTTGTCTCCTACTCTGTCTACATACCAGAGAACAATGCGCAAAACTCAGTTTTCTCTTGTTTACATTCAGCCAAACCACACATTGATCATTCACAGCATGAGAAACATTATCCCTTGTATTAGCTGTGACGTGTCTTTGAAAATATTTTTTTTTAGAATTACAGTTGGCATTTCTAAGTCTGCTGTTGGCAGTGACCATCTTGCTAGGAAAAACTAAAACAATGGGCCAGACCACCAGCTGGTATAAATCAGCTGATCTATATCAGCTTAGGCGAGGGCTTGATGCTATTTTAGTGAGCTTTATGTTCAGTGCAATTCACAGTTTATAGCTGTTGCAAAATACTGCTAACACTGTGAACTTTCAGGCTCTGCCCTGTGCAAAATGGGTGAGACTTTCTTTTAAGAAACACATCTGCTGATCTCGCAGTTGGGGTAGTAAGTTGCAATGATGAATTGCATAAAAGTGATGTGGAAAATCTCTGCATGATATACAGTGCTGACTGCTGAATAATCATACCACACCTAGAACAGCAATTTCTTTGCGCTGGGCTGTGTACAGACACATTAATGCTGAGTTAACACACAGCAGGGGGAAAACTCCCCACAAATGTAATTTTTTTTAAACCTCTGATTTTTGTGTATGGGGAACAGTGAGGTAAGAGACTGAGCTCTAGTTAGATTTTCTCAACAACCTGTATCTCTCCCTACACAAGAGGGGAAAGAAAGAAAGGGCTATGCACTTTTCAGAATGCATCTGATGAAGTGAGCTGTAGCTCATGAAAGCTTATGCTTAAATAAATTTTGTGAGTCTCCAAGGTGCCACAAGTACTCCTTTTCTTTTTGCAAATACAGACTAACATGGCTGATACTCTGAAACCAACACTTTTCACAAGTGATTCATCTGGAAGTACAACAATTAGATCTGTCAAACTCAGCATCTGGGGTTTTTGAGGAGTCTTGCAAACACTTTTTCACTTTAAGTTTTGTGGGTTTGCACCCCTGCAATTTGCTTTGATGTCTGGCCTCCAACAATCCCAAAACTTCAAAGCAACATCTGCTAAAATAGCCATGTTTCCTTGGTTGTGTGTCCAAACCATTTGAAGCCATCATATTTTTGCACATTTCCCACCTGAAATTATAAACTCTCTCAGACTCATGTGGGCCAAGTTTATTAAAAGATTGGAAAACTTGGCCTAAGGGCCAGCCTACATGCAAAGCATGTTTTGGTTTAACTAAAATCATTAAAATTTAATTAAAATAAGCCCTCCAATTTAATAATCAATTTTAATGAACCAGGTACAAGTTTTATGTGTGTAGGTAAGGCCTAAATTTCTGTTTTGTAATGAAAAATAGAACAGTTCAGGGCTTTTCTGGGTGGTTATACAAAACACTGGCACATTGACACTCAGGTGCTACACATTCCTACTAAGTGAATTCACTTGGTATCTGAACAAGTGGGTGTCTGACCCTGTCACTCTATAGATATTTTCTTTGTAAAGGTGGACACATGAGCAGGTAGGTAGTATTTCAATCCCTGTCTGTCTCTAGAAGATACACAGACAGTGTGGGGAGGGATAGCTCAGTGGTTTGAGCATTGGTCTGCTAAACCCAGGGTTGTGAGTTCAATTCTTGAGGGGCCTACGTAGGGATCTGGGCCAAAAGTTGGAGGTTGAGCAAGGGGTTGGACTAGATGACCTCCTAAGATCCCCTTCCAACAGCTGATATTCTACGTCTAATGTTTATTGAACACCTTTATCTTTTTTCAAATAAGAAAAATTTACAGAGTCTACAACTGGACCTGTCAGGAGGAGTTACTGAATAACTTGGGTGAAGGGGAGGGTTAGCAGTGTTCCCTGAGCCATGGCATCAAAGCTGAGCATATAAACAGAATAGATAGAGCTACTTTTCTCTCTGATGCTATGAACAACGGCCAAGGGCTGGCAATGAGCAAACCACTTTCACTGTTTTTTTGGGGGAAGAGTAAAATGACTCTGTAGTCCCTTAAATGCTCATAATTTGCTGAATGGAAAACTCCCAAACTCCCCCCCCCCCCCGTCTCACTATTTATCAGTAAGAAGGATTCTAAGTTCCCTTTAATGCTAGTTATCCTTCATTTGTGCAGACACAATATTGTCTTAGAGAAGTAAAGTTGTTTAATAGGTGCACCTGGTAATTGGCAGGGAGATCAGTGCATCTGCAGAGGGAATGTAAAGGATCTCTAAGTTCTAGCTTTCATGATGTAAATGGCAATACGTATGCTTCCTTTGTACATAGCTGTCAGGATGGGCCTAGTCATTTTGTGCACTGTGCCATGCGACAAGTATAGCCAGCCCTGCTGTAGCTAATAACCTACACAATGGCAGATATTACCATTCTGTTTAGTTTGATGAGGCATTTAACTCTCAGAAATGTGAGTTTGTATTTCCCACCTCTGCTTCAATTACATCTCAAACCACTGTACAAGCAGATAATGATACATGCTGTCATAACTATAAAGGGAAGGGTAAACACTTTTAAAATCCCTCCTGGCCAGAGGAAAAACCCTTTCACCTGTTAAGGGTTAAGAAGCTAGGATAATCACACTGGCGCCTGACCAAAATGACCAATGAGGAGACAAGATACTTTCAAAGCTGGATGGGGTTGGGAAGAGAAACAAAGGCTCTCTGTCTGTGTGATGTTTTTGCCGGGAACAGAAAGGAGTGGAGTCTTAGAACTTAGTAAATAATCTAGCTAGATATGCATTAGATTCTGTTTTGTTTAAATGGCTGAAAAAAATAAGCTGTGCTGAATGGAATGTATATTCCTGTTTGTGTGTCTTTTTGTAACTTAAGGTTTTTCCTAGAAGGAGTCTCTGTTTTGAATCTGGCATCCGATGAAGTGAGCTGTAGCTCACGAAAGCTTATGCTCAAATAAATTTGTTAGTCTCTAAGGTGCCACAAGTACTCCTTTTCTTTTTGTTTTGAATCTGATTATCCTGTAAGGTATTTACCATCCTGATTTTACAGAGGTGATTCTTTTACTTTTTCTTCTATTAAAATTCTTCTTTTAAGAACCCAATTGCTTTTTTCATTGTTCTTAAGATCCCAGGGTTTGGGTCTGTGTTCACCTATGCAAATTGGTGAGGATTTTTATCAAGCCCTCCCCAGGAAAGGGGGTATAGGATTTGCGGAGGATTTTAGGGGGAAAGATGTGTCCAAGGGGGCTCTTTCACGATTATATATTTATTTGTTAGACACTTGGTGGTGGCAGCAAAAAAGTCCAAGGGCAAAAAGGTAAAATAGTTTGTACCTTGGGGAAGTTTTAACCTAAGCTGGTAAAAAGCTTAGAGGGTTTTCATGCAGGTCTCCACATCTGTACCTTAGAGTTCAGAGTGGGGAAGGAACCTTGGCACCCTCTGGACTGTGTCAATATTTTATCCTATTCTATATTATAGAAAGAAGTCTTTATTTATACAAAAGTAGTAAGTGGCCTAATCCTGCAACCATTAAGATCCATGGGAGTTTTGCCATTGCTCTTAACAGCAGCATGAGGTCCTTATAAACTTGAGTCTGATTCTTCACCATGGTGGTCAATGGAAGCATAGCCACTGATTTCAGTGGGTGGCAGAATAATCCCCAAGTCTCATAAAATAAGGAATTTTACAAGCACCATTTGCTAGTGAAGTCTAGTTAGGCTAGAGTTATGAACAAAGTGGAAGGCACTAAGGGTTAATGGAGAAAGAGTGCTTAATAGAGTTGATTGCTGAATTCCTTTGACCTTTACCTCAGGGAATAGGTGATGCTCATTTCATTGTCACTGTGAAAGGCAAAAATAAATAGACAATGATATGTAGAAATCTAAATTAATGTGCAGAATAACCACAATTGGCATTTGGTTACTTATTACAGACTGTCATATGATGGGCCATCAGCTGATCAGGCCCACATGTATTCTGCAGGAGTGGAATCCATTCATCAATTTGGAATTAGAATCCAGAATCTCATCTTTCAATTTTTTTTTTTTAAATTATGTTTCTGGCCTTGTGAAGAAAATCTTTAAAATGTGAACTAATGTGCATTGTAGCAAAGTTGTCTTCTGTGAACAGCCTTTAACAGAGTTGAGAACTGCCCCATTCATTTCAGTGATAACAGTGAAATCCTAAAATGACAATTTAAATATCAACATAGGGAAATATTTCACTGATCATTTTAGCAGGAGTATTCAGTTACTGTGGTTTTTTGTCAATCTCAAACCACCTTCTTGGATGCTAACTTGGATGCCAACTGCCCCATGCCCAACTGCCAAAACCTTTAGCTTCCTCTTGACAACGTCTCTGATGTGGTTATGTATTATGTGTACAAGAAAAAAAAAAGTTGGCACATTGAAAGTGTGGGGACAGTGCAAATAAAATTGCATTTAGTATCATAACATTTAATTAAATGAATCCTCAACTGCTGTAAATCAATATAGCTCCACTGACTTCAGAGGTATGCCAGTTTACATCAACTCAGGATCTGGCCTTTAATTTTATAATGTAAGTGCAACTGCTAAAGAATTACCATTAGGCCCCAAAAACAGGGGCCCTTCCTGCAGAATTCAACTTGGCTTGCCACTTTGTACACAGAGCCCTAGCAATAACATTTATATACCTATCTTTTAAGAGGTATTTGAAAATTACTAGAGTGCTTTGAAGATGTATGACACTGTATAAATGATATTTTTACTTTATCATCCAAATGGCCCTGCCACCAATCTCTGAAGTTTGAGATTTATCAACTCCTATTTATGAGTTTCCATTGAACATGAATATCTGATGTACCATATCTTGTTTGAACACAGGAAAGAGGCACTTTAAAAGGCAAGATTAGTTTGTGAACACTGAGAAACCTGGCAAGGGAGGGACTGTATTTATACAATGTTCTAAATGAGGGTGTTGAAAACTAGATTTCCATGTTTGCTGATGACAACTAAAAGGAGCAGCAGCTAGGAAGAAGGTATGCAATTAATACCAACCCCTTAGTAGGGCTGGTTGGAAAACCATTTCCATTCTGCAGAAAGTTCTGACATGTTGAATGTTGTTGTTGCTCTGAATCAGAAGAAAATAATGTCCAGACAAGAAAATTCTGAAAAAAATTGATATGGAAACAATGTTTTATTTTGATACTGTCAAAATATTAGATACAAGATAAAGTTTTAGAATTAATATTTTGATATAATGCAAGAGTAGAAGCAAAATGAATTGAAATGATAAAGTGGAAGCAAAATGTTGACATTGGGGAAAAAAAAGCCCAAATGATTGGTTTTTAGTTTTAACCCCCATCAAAAGTTTGCCAAAATCAACACATCCTTGTGAAACATTTAGATTTTAATTCAACTCTTCTTCCATGGAAAAGGGTTCCACTGAAAGTTTCAGCCAGCTCCATCCCTTAGATAGCTGTATATTCCTTTTTATAATAGATGGCAAAGTAGATAAACTGAGAACATGTTTTAGGGCAAGAACTAAAGACCAACAGAAATGCAGAGTACTCACAAAATTTATTGACTTCACTAACTGTTGCACGTTCAGAACAGTGCTTTTCTGAAAGGGGAAGTTTTGCTGAATCAGAGTCTTAGTGAGGGTCTATCTAATGGTTAACTAGTACAGGACAATGATAAGGACAATTCTTGGCATAATGGTGCAAAAATCCTTAGTTCAATTGCACAATGAGCTGAAAGCCTTAAGTAAAGGTACTGAGCTACCCTGTTTAAAAGAACTATCAAAAAATATTTGGCATATAAATCATATTTAAATTCACTTGAATTTCTCTGTCCCCTGACATTTTGGAAAAATATAGGTTTGTTTTTGAGGCAGTAAGAGGTGAGGAGCAAAATGTAAAAAGTGACCATGAAAATATCAGATTTTCAATGTATTAAATCTAAATTTATGGTGCATTAGGAATTAAAAGTTCAGATTCTCAGGTGATGTGAATTAGCATGTCCATTTACACCAGATCTGACCCACAGTATCTTAGCCCTGGAAGAGAACAGAGTTGTGGCTACTAAACAGTAACATTTATACCTGAGAAAGACCCAAGAAGTTAGATGCCCTCTCTGGCCCACAAGCAAGCTAACTGACTATGAAAACATGAATTGGGGCAAAATTGTCAAAGTGGAAAAAGAATGCATGCTTAAGCAAAATACAAAATACTGGCTGTCAGTAGCAAGGTGTTCAGTGAGCTAAAATAAATGAAAATGTTCCGGGGCAAACATTTTAAAAAGGGATAAGTTTGGGGAAAAAAAGAATAGAAACAAGATTAACAAGCAGTAGAGATGGGACCAATCAAAATTCCAGATCAGGGTTAGAGTTTACATTTCAAACCAATCTGGAATGGGCTGAATGAAGATGCTGCAGTTTGGGAAGGACTATTTTGCATGCTCCATATTGGGAGTATTCAAATCTCTTATGTTTTGGTTCACAAAAGGGGCCTTAAACTGGATGCAAGTTACACTTACCCCCACTTTAGGTTGCCTTTAGACTGATAGAACTGGGAACATCTACATGGGGATAAAGCCCCATGGCCTGGGTCAGTTGACTCAGGCTCATGGGTTTGGGCTCTGGGACTGAAAAATTGCTGTGTAGCTGTTTGGTTTTGGGCTGGAGCCTGAGATCTGGGATCCTGTGAGCATGAAGGATTGCAGAGCTCGGGCTCCAGCTTGAGCCTGAACATCTACAGTGTCATTTTTAGTCTGATAGCCCAAGCCCCACAAGCCCAAGTCAGCTGACATGAGCTAGCTGCAGCCATGCTGTGGGTCTTTTATCCCTGCACAGACATTTGCTTAGTATAAGTGTGAGTCAGGCTGAGGAAGTTTGGATTTACAGACAGAATTCATATCTGGAAATATGAATAATAATTAATAAAGGACTGATATGGATGAGTTTTTCCCATTACTCCTAGTTTGTGTGTGTGTGTGTGTGTGTGTGTGTTTATTTTGGGCCTCCTGCTGCCATTTGCCAAGATAGTCTTGTGGACTCCAGTAAGGCTTTCCTTATGGCTCATGTACTTCTGAGTTAGGCATGTCAATACACTGAACATGTGCAATATATCCCCCTCCTGCTAAGCAAATTAAATTCTTGATAATTCAAGCTGCTTTGAAAGACTCCTACTCTGTTAGTACAATGTCCGATTACTGCCAGGGCCCCATTACTGCTAATACCTGTTGGGCAAAAAAAGCTAGTTCCTGATAGCAGTGGAATTTTTATTCTCATAATTCATTTAAGTGATATTGACTCATTGTTTTGGTGCAAGCATGTTTGCTGTGTGACAAAATTAGTCATTTTACACAGATTAACACAAATATACAACAGGATCTCCTAACACCACAGTACACAATTCTGCAGTGTTACCATTTTAGTGCCCTAATTATTTAGTAACAAAAGCATTTATGCAACATTATCACAGCACCCAGAATTAGCCATTGGCAACCCTTAGAAGAAGCTGCCATCAGTTACTGTCATTTTCTAGAATGGCAGTTCAGCAGTGTAAAACCTAAGAAAAACCCAGAATAAAAAAAAAAAATCCAGGCTTGGCAGGCTCTCATTTTGAGGTCAGTGACTCATTTAAAGGGCAATCCAATTCAGTCATGAGACTTTTTTGTATTCACATCAGCTTTTCAGCATTTGCTGCAGCTCCCAAGCATTCATTGTGTTATCAGATTTATGAACGCATTGCTCAGTTTTAAATTATAACCCTTGGAGAGCATCATGTTCATACAGATACCCCAGTGGCAAATGGTAGGCAACTCTTAGCAGAACAAATAAATTAAAGGGATGCTCTCTCTCTTCACTACAGGAAATTGTTCACTTAAAATACCTCTGTTTTAAGAGAATCTCTTAATGTCCCAGTCGTGTCTTTATGTGCGGGTAGCTTACTCATATTTCCTAGCTCGGAACACTTCTGTCAGGGCAAAAGTTTACATCTGGAGCCAAATTCTGAGCTAGACCTTATAACACAAGGATTCTGAACCAGAACCTTGATACTGACTCAAGTTTCAGGAGCATTATGTAAAACTTGACTTGGAAAGAGTTTGGCTCCCATTTTGGACTCATTGCTACATTTTAATTAGCATTACTAGGCTATTAATCGCTTCCAGTGGCAAAGATCATTTAGCAAGCCATGGCTATACTTTCCTTTCATCGTGCACAGAAATCCATCGTCAATGGAAGTTCTGGAACAGATTGAGAGCAGTGATATGTGAACTTTTATATGGAAATAAATCAGCTCTAGGTTTACATTACTGGAAAAGGAGTGTTTAGGGATTCCCAGTGTTAGAAAGGCCTTTTTATTGTCCTCTATGCTCCAGAGGAAATCTTCTTGGCAGTCTCAGATGAGATTCTAAGGAGTGACTGGACATAGAAACTTACCTATCCTCATCTACAGGTAGGCCCTCCAGAATATGGATGAGGCACACTGAGGGAATAGTGAGACTTTCACGCTTCTGCCTAGGCTATACCTATGCTATGGATAGCAAGAGGATTTCAGTCCCTATCTATCAGTTCGGCACATTTTGTCAGCACTCCATTCATACTCTCTATAGTGAATTAAAAAAAAGGTACAAATGGCTCTGAAAGGCAGAAGAGAGGAGATGACCATAATAGCTGGATTGATAATGTCAGATTTTAAAAGGTATCGAGGTGTCTAGCACCCATTGAAATAATTACATCTAGATGCTTTTGAAAAAATCTCACTAGTCACCTAAATACCTTTTTAAAATCTGGCCCAAAATTATTACACAGTACTCTTTTGACCCCCAGAAAAGTCAAGCAGGAATCTCAAGTCTCCTATGGTGTTCTTTCGGAAATAAAGATAGCAAGCATTTGCCCTAATCTTCCCATACATACAGTAGCACAGCCTTGAAAAAATGAGAAAACCATATGACAATTTTAGTCATCAAGAAGGCCTTTTATTTATTTTTACCAGTTTGACCCTTTGGAACATGAGCACAGGCATATTTTCCTTCAGTGACAGCCTTTCTACAAGGCAAGTTTGGAAAGTTTAGGCTCTGGATTCAAGGTACCACCTCAAATATAATTAGATATTTATAAAGTAGCTCTGCCCTACACCACATGTATTTGAAAGGTAGGGCTGAGGCAAGGAGGTCAAACCTTGATTAGGTTAATGCTTGGGTCTTGAATGAGGGCTAAGATTTGAATTTAAGTTATGCAGTGCTAAAATCTTCCACTCTGCTCTTGTGAGATTATGGCCCCTAATGGCCAAGTTCATGTGAAATCAATTGTTCATGCAAGATCTTTACTATTCTGGCCACAACATAACCAGATTCAAAGTTAAATGACTGTTTTTGGATCTGAACCAGAATCAAAGTTGTGCAGATTGGTTTGAATCTAGAGTTTCCAACGTGAACCCCCACAAAATTGGGTGGGGTTCTGAATTGAGACTTTGAGCTCCTTTGTCACTAGGAGCAGGGAGACCCCGGGGGTGTTGGTTGGTATAAAGCTAAATGGTCATCGATTTCCAAGAGAAATGGAAAGGTACACACCAAATGCAGGATGTGATGTGCAGAACTGGTTTCTTCTTTTCTTGAAACCAATAGATTTACTCTGGAGGAGTTAGGCTGGGACCTTGGAACTGGGGATTACTGCAGAGAGACTCCATTTTGAGTAGGGTGGAAGGGGCTGATTGATCAGAGCCTGAAGGGAAGGGACTAGGTGTTATAAATAGGGTCCTACCAAATTCATGGTCCATTTTGGTCAATTTCACGGTCATAGGATTTAAAAAGTCATAAGCTTCATGATTTCAGGGAGTGAACTTAACAGGTAATGATCAAGTGATCCCTCTCCAGCCATCCATCTCCACCCTCTGACAAACAGAGGCTAGGAACACCATTCCTTACCCATCCTGGCTAATAGCCATTAATGGACTTAACCTCCATGAATTTATCTAATTCTCTTTTAAACCATGTTATAGTGCTAGCCTTCACAACTTCCTCAGGCAAGGAGTTCCACAGGTTGACTGTGCACTGTGTGAAGAAGAATTTCCTTTTATTTGTTTTAAACCTGCTGTCCATTAATTTCATTTGGTGGTCCCCAGTTCTTCTATTATGGGAAGTAGTAAATAACTTTTCCTTATTCACTTTCTCTACACCACTCATGATTTTATATACCTCTATCATATCCCCCCTTAGTCTCCTTTTTTCCAAGCTGAAAAGTCCTAGCCTCTTTAATCTTTACTTGTAGGGGTTCTTACCCAAAAAGGAGTTGCGGAGAGTGGGGGTTGCAAGGTTATTGCAAGGGTGGGGTTTGTGGTACTGCTACCCTTACTTCTGCACTGGTGTTGGAGAGTGGCAGCTGCTGGCCAGGTTTCCAGCTCTGAAGGCAGAGCCGTGGCCAGCAGCAGTGCAGAAGTAAGGATGGCATGGTATGGTATTACCACCCTTACTTCTGCACTGCTGCTGGCGGGGCTATGCCTTCAGAGCTGGGTGCCTGGCCAACAGCTGCCGTTCTGTGGCTACCCAGCTCTGAAGATTTGCAGAAGTAGGAGTGTGACCCCCTAAAATAACTGACTGCCTTGCAACTCCCTTCTGGGGTCAGGACCCCCAATTTGAGAAATGCTGGTCTCCCCCTGTGAAATCTGTATAATATAGGGTAAAAGCACACAAGACCAGATTTCATGGGAGGAGACAGGATTTCATGGTTTGTTGGGTTTCATGGCCATGAATTTGGTAGGGCCCTAGTTATAAAGCCTGCTTAAGTTTTAAAAGCGTCTACCCTGAGAGCTTAGTGTAGACAGAAGCCTGCTCTAGCTTGGGAGGATTTAGCCAGTTTGGGAATAAAGTTGGCCTTTAAAGTCTGGTTTAGGAAATGTCCTGGCCAGCTTAAAAGATTTATTCCAGTCCTGAAAGGCTTTGATTAACCTGGAAGTCTGGTTTAAGCACAAGCTTGTTCCAGTTTTTTTTTTTGATACATTCCTGCCTGGATGTCTGATTTGAGAGAAGTGTGCTGCTCTAGATTTTAGAGAGCAGAGATTACTTGGGAAATCTGGCAAAGAGGGATTCCTGCTCCAGTTATGAAACATTGCTTACCTGGGAATTTAAGCTAACATTCAGTCTAACCTGGGGATTTAACTGAAGCAGAAGCTTGCTCTAGTCTACCAGGAGAAGCTTGGTTTAAGGCAGATGCTGGTACTGGCCTGAAAACATTTTGCTTAGCCTGGACAAAGGCTTGCTCTAATTCTGAGTGGTGTTTTTTTTGCTTTGTCTGGGAGCAATATTGTCGTCATCTTGTATTGACATTTTTATAATCTGAACTATTTCAGTTCCCATGGATCTTAAAATTAAGAGTTTTTTCTATGCTCCTAAATCTTTTAGTCTTTTTTCTCTTCATGGGACCTGTGTCGGAACCACATTTCATGTGTCAGAATGCGGTGTATGATTCTCTTTCTAACAGGGACATGGAAATTCAACTGCCAAAGTTTTTCTTTTAAAATAAATTAAGAAAAGTGTTGGTTAGGAGAACAAAATCATAGTAATGGAGAGGAAAATCTTCATGGACTAGCATTATATTGCATAAAAGAGAAGGAGAAAGATGATTAGAATAAGGATTCTAGGCTCTGGACAAAAGAGCCAAAATAGGATAAAAATGATATACCTGTCTCTGCAGAGCAAACGGTGGTCTTAGTATTCTGAACCAATCAGCTGTATCGGATATATTGGCCAGAGCTTGGCTACCAAGGTTACAAATGGCTCAGAACTAAATTCTCATTGAAATCTTATGAACAAAATTTTTTGTTGGAAAAAATGTTTGCTTTTTTTTTTTAAAAAAATTTTTGCAAAAATTGTATTTTACATTTTAATGATGCCCAAATCCAATTTTAAAAACTGCATTAATTTTTTAAAATTTGTTCTATTTTCAGTCCCTTTTCTGTGGTAGAGGGGAGGAAGGGGGAAAAACAACCCAAGCAGTATTAAAAACTTGTACTCTCCAAAAGTGGAAATTCTTATGAAAAATGTTGAATAAATCTAAAAATCAATCTTCTGAAGAAAATACTGAGGAGTTTTCATGAAAGTTTCAAAATTTCATTTGGCAGATTTCAGAACTCAGCAGTCATTGATTGATTCCTAATGATTCAATCAGAATATATGGAGCAAAGTGTTCTCTCAGTAGCTTCTACCCACTCCTTTTTGTGGACAGAACTATGGTCCTGCTATCAACTCCACCTGAAAAACTAATTTAATTAGTCTGGGCTGTGCCACTTTAAATCTCAAACTGGTTGCTGATGGAGGCAGGCCAAAAAACCAGCAGTATTTAATTACAGAATAACATTTTGAGTTATACAACACTTTCCGTCTGAAGAGCTCAATATAATTTACAAATATTGAGCTTCACATTAAAGCACACCTGAGAATAGAGCTATAGGAAAATGGAATTTTCCCACCTCATGGAAGATTGACTTTGCCAAAAAACATTTTGGGGCCAAGATAAAAAAGTATTTTCAGTTTTCCAATGGAAAAAATTGAAAATTGTTCTAGGAAAGCAAATACTTTGAGGGAAAAGTCAAAAACAGTTTCCACTTGAACAGGATTTTGATAGAAAAATTTCAACCAGCCCTATCTGAGAGGTATTTTAAAGATGGGACAACTAAGATTCAGAGATCTTAAGTGAGTTGCCTGAATTCCCACAGGAAGTCTGTCACAGACTAAGAATAGTACTTATATCTCCATACTGACAGACTCCTATTCCTTAGCCACAAGACCACCCTGCCTCTTTAAAAAAACTGCCCTAATTATAGATGTCCTGTGGTACTTTTTAAAAGCCTGACATCAGTTTCAAAATGCAGCCTCAAGTTGTGGGAGCCCTATAAACTTGGCAGGAATAGAATTCTCCTATTAATTTTAGGAGAGGCACTTTCTCACTTCCACGCGAGATGGCAATGGCCAGCAAGAAGCAGCATAGGGTGGGAGAGGGCAGAGGCCATAAAAGAATTGCACTTCAAAGGAAAGAGAAAAATCACCAAGCTTTGCAGCAGCACCAAAACTTTCATGAAAAAAAGGAAAAATCCTGTCAGAGTTATCCCTTCAGTGCACTAAGAAATGGATAAATATAGGACTGTCAAAATAGATTAAAGAGACTTGATGGTATTTACCTTACAAGGAAAAGGTTGACTTTCCTAGGACCTGTAGGACCATTGATTTCATGGTGTTCTGCAAACACCATGGAAATACCAGAGCTATTTTCCAGAAAATTGTTTGTGGTGTAGAAATATTTTGAATTAGCCAGAAATGTGATTAGTTGTAGCTAAGGGTTTAGTCAAATGTTTTTGAAAAGTTGTTTACCTTAGTGTCCTTGGCCCATATTCTGCTCTTAATTGCACTGGTGTGAATCCAGAGTACAATCCCTTGAAATCAATGGAATTATTGCAACTGAGAGCAGAATTTGGTCCATTAACTAGACTCTTTGAATCTAGATATAAGAGTAAGGGCTGAATTCAATGGAGCTCTGCCAGTTTATACAAGCAGAGAATTTAAATTCTGTGTCAACAATCCAATAAAGTAAAAACCCACAATACATCTGGAAAACCCTGCAACAAATACAATAAAGCATGTGAGTCATCAGTACTTATGTTTATGAACAAATATGAAATAGATGTCTTTACTTTTATTTACTGCTATTACTTTACATATTCACTGTAATTTCTGGAACCGAGGGGAACTACTACAGAAGACTCTACTCTTCTAAATGGGGGAGGGGGGATTTCTAATATGTCCGTTTAACTGTAGGGACACACTGAAGCCTGTTCAACTGCACGTATCCATAACCATCCTGCCAAAGGCAAAACAAGAAAATTATGAAGGGCCTGATTCAGCTCTAACTTTCAGTTGTGTAAATTAGTAGTAGGTCCATTGGTGAATGGCTTGACTCTCCACTTGTTTTTATACCCAACAATGAAATGATGTCACCTCTTGTCCAGCTGAAACAATCTTAAACCTACTATTGGTACCAGATGATGGAGTTACTTCTTTAACTCAAGTACAGACCCATACTTTTGTTGCTAGAAATCTCAGATTCTATTCTTGGTGATGGCAAATGGAGGGATTTTACATAAAGAATGGAGTGGCTATCACAAGCCTTAACAGATCAGATAGGGTTACTAGAGGAAGGAGTAGAGGGGGGCTGATAAAGTAGTGTTTCCTGGGCAGCGTTAGTCTTATTATGTTTTTCTAAGTTCAATGTTATAAGTAGTCAGATTGGCCTGCATTATTTGTGTGTGTGTGTGTATATATATATATATACACATACATACATACACACACACACACACATATAAAATCAAGAGAACTACAAAACTAAAAAAAAATAAAAGTAAGATCTCCATTAGTGAGTGCCTGGTGTGTACCTATGCAGGAGCTATCTCCCCAAATGGCTACCTGCAGCTGCAGACAGCAGACTCTGAGGGCCAGAAGGACCAGCCCAATGGTGGCACCACCAAGATTCTGGGCTGCCACAGAGACCAAAATGTTCTCCAGTGTAAGTTAGAGCAACCCCAAAGGATGCCCTAACTTATGGCAGTTGATCCCATAATAGCTGCAGCCCAAACTCTCCATAGCACTGAGCTCAGCAGCTACTCCCTCTCCCACCCAGTATACCAGTGGTTGCAAAGAAGTCAGCATAGGGCCACTTACTTCAGCCCCACACTGCTACTGTGGCAGGGTGTCATGGTGTATACACACCCCATCCCTCTTTGGGGCATGGCAGGGCAGTGATATCACCATGGTTACTCTCCCTGGTGGCCCTTGGGGCAGCTGCAGTACAGCCCAGAGGCCAAGGTTACAGTTTAATGGCTAGAGTCAATATGGTGGGGGAAGGTGAGGGTCTCCAGCAGGCGGGCTAACAGCCTGAGTAGGGTGGCCCAGTCCCACCCAACTCCACAGGGTCCTAACAGTCATGGAGCAGTCCATCACTGGGTCAGCAGGGAATCCCACTGAAACACACAGACCTCACTCAGGGAGGGTGACTGAGTGGTATCTCCCACCTGAGTCACTGCCTACTGTAGTTCCAGAAGCTGCTGTCCATGGGGTGTCAGGGTCTCCAAGCTCCTCAGTGTGGATGGTCCTCTGGGGCTCCAGGCCTCCAATCTGGCTCACAGGGTCTGACTCTTGCAGGCAAGGCCTGTGGCAGCTCTTCAGCTAGAGCTTTGGCTAAAGATCCTTCCCCTCCAGCAGTCAGCCCAGAATGAGCTGGGCTGCTCCCTTTTATACTGATGCAGCAGTTGGCGCATGACCAGCACTGCCTGAGGGGCGGGACTTCCAATGCCTATAATGTGGGGTTAACCCTTTCCTCTCCAGTGCGGGGTATGTACACCCAGTCATCCCCCTGCCCCCCCGTGAGCCTTACCAGGTTGATGACAGACACGGAAATCATATGATTGGAGTGAGAGGTAGCAATGCATAATCCTGGGGTTGGTATCCTTCATGCTGTGCAGTCACCAGAGGGATGCTTGGTCAGTAATCAATGTGAAGATGTTGCCGAGTAGATAGGAGCACAGGGTGTCAATAGTCCACTTTATCACCAAGGCCTCCTTCTCAATCATTGAGTAATATGTTTCTCTGGGGAACAGTTTACGACTCAGATACAAGACGGGGTGTTCTTCCTCATTGATTTCCTGTGACGAGAGCCCCTAATCCCACCTCAGAGGCATCTGTTTGCAGTATGAAGTCCTTTGAGAAGTCTGGATATATGAGGACTGGTTCCTGAGGTAGCTGTTTCTTCAGGGTCTGGAATGCCTCCTCATACTTACTGGACCACCGCAGTTGCTGGGGTTGAGAGTTCTTGGTCAGGTCAGAGTGTGTGTGTGGGGGGGGCTGCTATTGTTGTGAAGCCTGGTGCAAAGCACCGATAGTATCCGGCCAATACCAGGAATTGGCTCACTTGCTTTTTTGTGGTTGGCGCTGGGGTATCAGTTAGAGCCTTCACCTGGTCAATCAGAGGGCATAGCTTGTCCCTTCCCACTATATACCAATGGTAGGTCACCTCTGCCTGTCCGAGATGGCATTTTGCAGGATTGGCCATGAGACCTGCTTCCCGAAGGGCCTTAAAAACACTGGTTAGGTGTCAAAGGTGGTACTCCCAGCTGCTGCTATAGATCTCAATGTCATCTATGTATGCCGCCACCTATCGGTTGTGAGGCTGCAGTACTCAGTTCATCAATCGTTGGAAGGTAGCGGCTGCCCCATGTAGTCCAAAAGGCATTGTTATGAACTGGAAGAGGCCATATGGAATAGGAAAGGCAGTCTTCGCCTGGGAGTCAGATGTTAGGGGTATCTGCCAATATCCCTTTGTTAGATCCAAGGTCAACAAATATTTGGCTCCCCCAATCACCTGAGGAGTTCTTCGATGAGGGGCATTGGATACACATTGAACTGGGAAATAGCATTGACTTTTCGAAAATCAATGCAGAAGTCGATGACCCCCCTAGGTTTTGGAACCAATCCGATCAGACTTTGCCATTCGCTCCTGGATTTCTCCATGACTCCCATCTAATGCATCATCTCTAATTCTTGGTGTACTGTGTCCCACATTTTCCTGGGGAGAGGTCAGTGGTTGTCTTACCCTCTGCCCCAGTGTTGTTGCAATGTGATGGCCTAGGAGGTCAGTCTGTCCTGGATGCATTGACAAGGTAACTCGTATTGGACTTCCAGGATATCTTGTTGTGATAGGCTAAGGCCCTCTCCCATTACCACTGGCCCTGGATCCAGGGGTCTGCCCACCAATGGTCCCAATTCCAGTTCAGGGGGTCAAGGAGTGATAAATAGAGCCTCTTGGTCCTTCCAGGCTTTCAACAAGTTCACGTGGTATGTGCATACCTCCTTCCACTACCCAGCAGCCTGATCTCATAGTCCACTTGTCTTACCCGGTGGGACACCTCAAAGGGGCCTTGCCACCTGGCTAATAGCTTTGACTCGGCGGAGGGTAATAATAGTAGAACCTGGTCCCCTGGCTCAAAGTTGTGTATTTTGTTATATTATTGCTCCTGTTTGCTGGGCCCATAACAAGTTCTCTCGAGCGAATGCGCCCAAGGCCTGGAGACGCTCACGGAGTCATAACACATAATGAGTAGTTCCTAAGATGCACGTCTTTTGTGCCTCCCAGTCTTCTCTCAGGAGACTAAGGATGCCCTGGGGTTGTCTCCCCTAGAGGAGCTCAAAGGGAGAGAACCCAGCGGAGGCTTGAGGGACCTCCCACATTGCGAACAATAAGGTGGGCAACAGCAAGTCTGAATGTCGGGGGTCATCTTCTACAAACTTGCATAGCATTGACTTAAGGATTCCATTAAAGATTCCACTAACATCAGTTTGTGCATGGTACACTGAAGTCTTGAGGGTCCAGATGTTCATGAGGTGGCATAAGTCAGCTATCAATTTGGAGGACACACTAGTGCCTGACTGGTCAGGATCTCTTTGGATATCCCAACTGAAGTGAAAATCTTCACTAGTTCTGCCGTGATGTTAGGGGCCGTAGCCGTGTGCAAGGGAGTAGCCTCAGGGTAGCCTGTTGCATAATTGACCAGTACGAGGATGAACTGGTTCCCTTTTTCGCTCTTCTCTACCTGCCCTACGAGATCCATACCAAATCATTCAAATGGCATGCCTATGACGAGGAGAGGTACGAGAGAGGCACTCCTTTTGGTCTGGCCCACTGGCACTCAGGGCAGGAAGCACAATAATCTCTTACTTCCTGGTGTATGCCAGGCCAAAAAAAGTGGTGTGCTATCCTCTGGAGGGTCTTCTCTCTACACAGATGCCCCATCTAGGGTTCTGTGTGAGCCAGCCGCAGGAGGCTCTGGCGCAATCTCCAGGGCACTAAGCACTGTCAGATAACTTCCCACATTTGGGGTTCTTGTACCACCCGGTAGAGGTTGTCCCTCCGGATCTCGAACCATGGTCCTTGAGGCAGGTGTGGTGTATCGTCCCCCTCTTGGTCTGGGGTTGTTGCCTGCTCCCAGGCCCAGCTTAAATTCGGATCTTCCCTTTGCTATTGGATGAAGTCTGTCACGCTCCAACTCTGCCTGGAGATCTTTGACAGGGTGTCCTGTGCCTGGAGGGGACTCAGTGGGTGGCTCCAGGGGTTTAGACAGCCCTTCTCCAGGATCGGCTTCTGTAGGGTGGCCAAGGCGTCCCCCCTCATTGATCCTGCACCTCCCCCTCCCAGATGTTGGCAGCTGTGGCCTTGCAGGATTTCCTGAAATTATGGCCAGTCTTGCCCTAACACCACGGGGTAGGCTAGCCTGGGAGCCATGCTGACTTGGAGAGTTTCTCCCTGGCCATAAATCTCAAGTCTTATCCAGGCAGTTGAGTAAGGCTGTATATCTCTGAATACACTGTAGATGTATACTCTTCCTGGAGAGTTCAAGGCTGGAGACGAGCCCCTCCCAAATAATTGTCTGACTCCTGCCTGAGTCTACTAAGGCTGTTGTAGGGATTCCTTCCACTTGGACTGGGACTACAAGTTTTTCTGGGTCTTTCCTCTTGGCTCAGGTGACAGCCATATAGACTTGCCCATAACTGCAGTCCTGCCGAAAGTGCCCCTCTTGGCCACACTGCCAGCAATGGCCTTGGGTTCCTCCAGTCCCAGGATCTGTCTTCAGTGGGCTCTGCCCTTCTTGCAGGCCATCTACCTTGTCAGTCCAGGCTCAGCTGATTGGGCTCCAGCATTCGAGGGTTGGGGTTTTAGGTGGTGCCTGGGGAAGGGGCTGTGATCTCCCTGAATCCATTTTGCGAGAGTTCCCCTCACCCGGTTTGTTCTTCCTCCTCCGACTCCCAGGCTGCCTCAGTTGCATCTCCGGCCCATCAGCCATCAAGTAGTCCTCCATCAGCTCTACAGCTTCTGTCAGCGCTCTCCGCTGGTGCCGCTGTACCCACTCCTTCCCTCCACTCAGGAGGATCTGGATAAACTGCTCCAATACAACAGTCTCTGCTACTTTAGCCCCCAACTGTTTCTCTGGCTCTAACCATCACCAGGCATTGTCCCTCAGATGCTGGGCTACCACCCGAGGTCTAGCCCCCTGTGGGTACCTTTCTTGGTGGAAGCGCCATCGGTATTTGTCGGGGTTGATTCCTGTATGGTCCAGGATGCTAGCCTTCACTCTCTAATATACTTGGGTGTCTTGTGGGTCTAGCCCCCGGTAGGCCACCTGGGCTGACCCCATCAGGTAGGGTGCTAACAAGGGAGCCCAGTGCTCTGGTGGCCACCTGGCAGCGGTTACTACCCATTTGAAAGTCACCAAAAATGCCTCGAGGTCATCACTAGGTCCCATTTTTGACAGCTGTATTGGCAGACTTGGGGGAAGAGCCCCCGGGGCCTGTCCAACTGGGCTGAGGTTTGGGGCACTGGTCAGGCACATCAATGCAGCCATTTGCTGGATCAAGCGTTCTTATTGGATCTGGTGCTGGATAGCCAATTCTCAAAGCAGATGCTGCTGCTCCTGCTACTGGGTCATCTGGAGCTGGTGTTGACAAGCTATCTCCTGCATCAGCTGGGCCTGCTATTGCTGCTGCTGGGTTGCCTGCTGCTGCTGACTTTCCAGGATCCATTTCAAAATCTTCTCAGTCTCCATCTTGGGCAAAGCAACAATTAGGCAGGATGATGGAGGATTACTCTAATAATAATCTCCTCCCACTGGGGCCTTCCAGTAGGGCCCAATCACTGCCCATATTCTCCACCATGTGTCACAGTGTATGCACACCCCATTCCCCTTTGGGGCAGGGCAGTGATAGCACCATGGTTAGTCTCCCTGGCAGCCCTTGGGACGGCCGTGGTACGGCCCAGAGGCCAAGGTTACAGCCTAATGGCTAAAGACAATATGGCAGCCCTCAGACACAGGGAAGCACAGCCTAATGGTTAGAGTCAATATGGTGGGGGACCCAGGGCTCTAACAGTGATGGAGCAGTCCGTCACTGGATCAGCAGGGAATCCCATTGAAACACGCTGACCCTCACTCAGGTGGGAGATACCACTTGCTCACCCTCGCTGGGTCACTTCCTACCATAGTTCTAGAAGCTGCTGTCTGTGGGGCATCAGGGTCTCCAAGCTCCTCAGCATGGATGGTCCTCTGGGGCTCCTTGGGCTGCAGGCCTTCAATCCAGCTCACAGAGTCTCTGGCTCTTGTAGAAAAGGGCTGTGGCGGCTCTTCAGCTGGCACTTCAGGCAAAGGTCCTTCCCCACCAGCAGTCAGCCCAGAATGAGTTGGGCTGCTCTCTTTTATGCTGAGGCAGCAGTTGGAGCATACCCAGCATACCCAGCACTGCCTGAGGGGCGGGACTTCCCTTGCCCATAGTGTGGGGTTAACCCTTTTCTCTCCAGTGCGGGGTGTGCACACCCCACCACACAGGCCCCTTGTGGCTCATTGATAGCCCTATTTTACACCAGAGGAGTATATAGGGGCCAGGATCATGCCTCTGTCAGAGACTGACAGGTGCAGTACACAGAAAATGAGTAATGATAACAGATACAAACTACATACACCACCGTTAGGCAGCAAAAATGGATCCTTTTGTTCAGGACTGATGCACTGACATTCACATGGCTGGAGCATTTTTATGTTTTTGCTCTTCAAAGGCCTGGTATGGCCTGTGCCTAATGAGGTCAATGGCAAAAGCTTTCATTGACTTCAGAGATGCAGAATCAAGCCTCATATAATTATTTTTCTTAAACCATGTGTAGCAGAGATTTTGATTCCCTAACATATCATTTTATAACGTTAGATGTTAAAGACAAGTTTAGAAGGAATGTGTGCTTCTGGCATTACAGTCATGTTGGATTTTAAATGACATAAAATGGAAAATTGTCATTAAAATTGGTAAACCGATAACACTGTTGTGGCAAATATTTCTCTAAGATTAACAGCTGGTAAATTTCAGGAAGTTCCCCCCCAAGCAGTGGAATAGCAAAACAACACATTCCAAACATTAAGATAAAGCTAAGGAGTTTCAGCATTGTTGCTAATGCACTGCATTTAAAAAAGACTGTTGTGGATTCTGAAAATACTGTCTGTTCAAATACTCCCCTATCCAGTTGTGGTTTTACACTTTGTAACAACTGGTGAGAAATTAAACAATAATGAAGCTGGTAGGATGGGAAGACACATTTGAGGCTCTCTCAGTGGAGGATGCTGGGAACATTGTGGGTCAAATTCAGCGCCCCCCACAACATGTTTTCTACATATTTATTACATAAACTACCTTAAAAGGATGTTAAGGTTGCAAAGTCAAGCACTCCAAAGCTAGGATGTGCCAGAATGAAGGTTGCCTATGCAGCCATGATTCAGCCCCCTTGTGCATATGCATTATGATGCACTCTTTAATTATGTGATCACATATTATTTTCTCACAGGCCCCCTGCACCAGTCCGTACATGAGATGGGACAGTGTTTGCATGAGCAACTTCTCAATATTTTGTTTTATCCTGATTCAATGTGTGGCCCTAGGCCTTATTTACTGCACACTATTCAAACACTGTTCTGAAGACAGAATTATTAATTTTCTCATGGATTTTTCTATGGGGCTCATCTCTAAAGTGTCTGAGTGAGTAAAATATTAATGACATTATCTTCACAACAACCCTGTATGATGAGGGGATGTTATCCCCATTTTACAGCTGGAGAACAGAGTCCCTGCAACAGATTAATGTGAAAAGTGTTCACCAGTTTTCGATGCTTAGGACCTGATTTTTCAGAGAACTTCCCCATTTTGTAGCATTTTATTTGTTCAGTCCACCCTCTTGTCCCAGGTCCTCTCTTTCTCCAACCTCCTCCACGCTATGGGTCCTCATCTCAGTCTCCTTCCTTGCCACTCTCCCAGTCCTAGCTCCTCAGCCCTTTGCATTTCAGTGAATGCTTCCTCCTCCTCCATACTGCCTGGATGACAGCTGGGAAGTCACTGAGCACAGAAAAGACACGCTCCCTCCTCTCAGTTCCCATGCCTGGCACCACAGTAGCCCTGACAGGTGCAACTGCAGAGAAAGTCGTGCTCAGCCCCTGTAGATCTGGGCTGGAGCATGCTCAGTCCAGATACAATCTTCTGAGAATTTAGCAGTCAAACAGTAACAAGTCTTTATTGAGAGTGTGTGAACTGAAATAGTCAGAGGCTTATACATTGGTCAAATTTGGGTGGATTTTCAGGGGGACAGTAAAACCCCTGACACCAGGGTGACCCATCTGCCAGATAATTAAGTCACTGCTCCAAAGCATGAAGGTGTTAGAGTTCTCAATGAAATGTCTTGGGGAATTTTTTATCATGGGCAAAACAATGTATTTTTCATTAACTTGGTTCTGAGAAACAATCTTTTTCCTGAAAATTTCAATAATAATAATAATAATTATTATTATTAATAATTCATAATTAATTATTAATAAATAAATGGATAATTAATAATATTCAGCCTGAGGCAGACACACAGCAAGGAAAATTTCAACCAAATGATTAACATCTGGCAAAGTTATAAGGAACTGAAAACAGGACCTTATAACAAAAAGCATCTGACAACTTCAACTATAGGCAGAGCTCCCTGTGCCTCCCATAATGTGTATAGTTTTGAAGTCAGGACTTGCAGCATGGAATACTAGCTTGAGATAAAGTGTTCTGAATGAAAAAGGTCTGTGAGAAAATAAAATCCACCCACATTGGTTGCTATTACAATGTGGAGTAAGATGTTTGGGTTTTTTTTTTGTCCTAGCTAATGAAAACCTGTATTTGTCAGAGCAGATTGAAGTCAAATATGAGATATTAAAGAGCCCCAGTATCATTCTTTCCTAATATCTCAACATTCCAACAGGGGGCAATTGCCACATGCACTGGAGACTGGAGTAGAACCTCCGCTTTGAAGTTAGCTGAAGTTTCAGGTTTAATTGGGCATTAGAGCTTTGGGCATATTTTGTTTATTTAAGTGTTTCGGTCAAGACATGTACAGGCTGACAGGATAATGACACAGATACAAATTAAATTTTCTTATCAGTCAGAAAAATGCTTCCATCCCTGTTTTGGAGAAAAAAGGAAGAAAAATACTCCAAATCATCACATTTTTGTTAGCTTTCTCCCCTGGTTGTTGCAGTCCTCTTTTAACTTACAGCATGCTAACAAACAAAAGAGGGTAAATTTCATGGGGACTGTGCAGTTTACTGCACTTTTCATTATAAAGCTGTCTTCTAACTTTGCTGTGATTAAGGGTTTGTCCGCATATGCAAAACAGCACGCTTTTTTTTATAGGGAGTTATCTGTGACCTGGGAGAACTGTTTCTGGGCTGAAATTCAGTTTAATAGATTTTAAAGCCTAAAGGGACCATTATGATTCTCTAGTCTGACCTCTTGCATGACACAGGCCATGGGATTTCACTCAGTGATATATGCAGAGTTTCAGTCTGGGAAGTTCATAGTTCTTTACACCTAATTTGGTTTAACTTGGTTCTCTTAACTTAAAAAAAAACCCTATATATTAATAAAAGCTAAAATATAAAAATGGCAACAGTTGTTCAGTAATTTCTTGGTTCTGCCTCACCAGGGATCCCGTTAGAATTGTCTTTCTAGCAATATTTCAGTTCTGTTTATAGAGCCTTCAGTAATCAACATGAGGCCATTTAGAGGTAACCCAGGCCTCATCCCAGCTTGTCCACTTCTCCCTGGCCTGTCCACTTGCTATTCCCTCTGCCCTTGTGGATACCCAGACTCTAGCACCAGAGAGAGACCATGGACCACTGAGCGTCACTTCTGCACAAAAGGGACTCTTCTCACAGGACTCATAGGATGTGATTAGACCCATTGTTATTACACCATGATAACCCAATGATGTCTTGGTAATTTTACTTGAGTAAAAAATTCCACTCTTTGGCAGGACCATCATAATGAGGAATGACAGAGCAAACCAGATACCAAAGTATGAGACATTTGGGCGGGTTGGAAGAGGAGCAGGGGGAAGGCATGGAATAATTTCTGTGTGTGTTGAATATGAAGGGAAAATGTGAGCTAGTCAGATGTTATAACTGAAAAATTAAGAGAAGAATAAAATGGTATTTTTTCATCAGCTATATACCCACAATGTGCATCATTAGAGTTAAGATGAGTAGATGTTTTCATTATAAAAGTCAGTCTATATACAGCAAAGCTTCACTTTAGGATGAAACTACATTTATGATACTGTCATCTGAGAGCTACTTTTCCTTTCTTTTTATCCCATCTAATTAAAACATAATGGGTAAAATCCATGAAGTCGATGGAAGTTTTGATTTCAGTGGAGCCAGGATTTCTCCCCATATTTTTTATGTTGTTTAATTTCAAAATTATACAACAATGTGAGTAAAAAGAGAGACGACAATACAAAATTAAAGGTTAAGAATAATAGATTTAAAAATACTCTTACCCATTTTAATAGAACCTTAGATTAATAAACTTAAACTTCTGAAAAAACTTTTCAATATTTATTTTGTTTGTTTAACTTTTGCAATTTTTAACATGGAGAATAGATTAGTCAGTTTTATTTTTATTTCCAGCTTTGGGGGGAAAAAAGATTCTAAGTCTCACCTATTAGCATTATGCTGCAAAGTTTGGATTGCATGCACTAATGGAGATAGTTGGTTTGTTCTTACATTTATTTTTCCTCCCAGTGGTAATCCATTTTTATAAAAAGCTTTCAAAGATTTCTGTTGCAAATTTGGGGCCGGATTTACTCTGTCAGTGTCCTTTATCTAGCTAAGGATTCTTGTTTTGTGTTTCTCTAAGTCAAAATGGCTTTGATTTTAAATAAGAAGTTTTACAATTTGTCCATAATATATTCTAATCTCTCTCTCTTTCTTTCTTTGACCTCATTGACTCTGCTAATTCAGTCTCTGTTGTGGAAAAATGCTTTGAAAATATTTTCAGCTGGATTCAATACAGCTATCTTGTCCTCACTTATAGGAAAACAGAAATTGCATTGATGGGGAGAAGTAGCTGTTATGAGAATGTTTTCTCTTCTTTCATGTTCCCAGTTATCAATATTGAGAAGAATTAGTCAGAAGTAGCAGGTAAATTTCAACCATATTCTTTGGACCATGTTCCGTCCACAGAGTGTGTTGCACATTTTCTGAAAGTCTTACTGTCAATTATATAATTTGCAAGGCTCTACATTTTTTGAATGTTAATAAAGATGCTTTACAATATTTTTATTGTATTTTAATTCCATTTTACTATGTTATGCAGCACCTCAGTTGTGGAGGGAGGGGGCACTCTGATTTGGTGCATTAACAAAATGACTGTTTTCCCCTGTCATTATTAGAAGCGTGATATTCTCTTTGAAATCAAAAGGAGTTTTGCATAAAAACTAATGGTAAGATAAGCCTCTGGGGCCCTACTTGGTCTTTGGTGAACAAGGGGTTAACTTCAGCTCAATTTCCCCCAGCACAGGTGCCCACTCTGGCTATCAGAGTGGCTGTGAAGAAGGGGTATGGTTTGGGGAATGAAGACATCCTAGCTGATCATAGCAATGAGCTAAATCCAAGCTGGGAAGCATCACTGGTTTCTTTCTATGTTAACTTTCTTGAGAAAAAGCCCTTGTTGATTATGATTGTCTTATGCACCAGTTTCCAGGCCTGTAATTTTGAAGCATGGCTGTGGCACATGGACAGTAAGTATCTTTCATGGCAATGTTCCATTTGAGCAATTGATGAAATGCACATTTGAACAACTGAGCTGGTTTGTGGAGGTGGTAGGGACTCTCAGTTTATTGACCTCATTGGGGGTTGTGGGTGCTTAGCATCTCTGAAAATTCAGTCAGATATATTACAAGATTAGAGTAAGGAATTAATAAAGGGAAGTGTATGGGGATTTGGGAGGACATCAGAAGACATCCAGCTTGAAGGTTCTATGCTCCAGTACCCTATCCATGGGAACATGGGCTACATGTAGGAAGAGGCTAAGCATTCAAAAGACATATTCCTTGACCAAGCAGGGGTAGGGAAATGGAGGAGACAGGAGCAAGAATTGGGTAGAGAGAGAGAGAGAAAATGTGTATATGTTTGAGAAAGAGAGTGAGCGTGTGGTGAGGTAACTTAGAAAATGAGGAAATAAAGAGGTGAGGGTAATATAGCAAATGAAATGAACAATACACATGTGCCATTCTTTAAACATCTTAGATCTTGGGCTGAAATTCTGTCCCCTTGCCAGTTCTTGCTTTCCCAAGGGATGAGGCATATTTTAAGGCAGGGCTTAAATTCTGAGAGATTATTTCATGGACCCCACTCACCACCCGCATTTGGAAATCTGGGCTTCGGCTGCAGGGTGGGTCTCAGGGCTTTAGCCCCATAGTGGGGTGGGTTTGGGGCTTCAGCCCCATGGGGGGAAGAGGTGCAGGGGCTTGGGGATTTAACCTCGTAGTAGGCACCGGGGCTTGGAGATTCAGCCCCATTGGTACGTGGCAGGCACCAGGGCTTCCACAGGTTTGAAAATATTTACTGGAGCTCTGCTTTGGTGGGCTGCAACTGAATTTAAGCCCTGCTTTAAGGTATGTAGCTAATTAAACCTCTTGTATTTTCTGAACTTCAGAGAGTGTCTGTCAGTATCCTATTAGAAGGGTTTGTTTAATGTGTGGTTGAATTTTAAGAGGATCTTTTCTCAAGAGACCATCTGACTCTTTATCACTAAACGAACTGAGGTCAAGCAATTTAGTAACTGAAGGAAGCAGTAAATTTTTAAGATCCATGGATTCCATTCAGGCATTTGTTATGGGAAAATTGTAAACATTAGAAACTTGCAGAGGTCCTGACCCTCAAACTTGCAAAAACTGTGTCTGTGTCAAGGTGATTAACAATCCTGCATAAAAACACAAACATATTTCATTTTAAAACAAGATTACAGTTTGAAATCTCATAAAATATTAGATCTTCTTTGTTTTGGCACCAAGACAATTTCATCCCTATGTCTCTCAAAAAACAAACAAACAAAACCCCCCAAATATTTAAATCTGCTCAAGAAGGGGAAACATTTGAAATGTGGGTATTTCCTAATAAGTACATGGAGAAAATGCTAGAAAAGACAACATCAGAGAAGCATATGTCCTCCCATCCAGTTCCCCTGGCCTTATTTAAGGCCCAGATCCTGCAACGATATATGCATGTGCTTGATTTAATGCACTGTGAGTAGTCCCAGTTGTATTAGTGGCGTTGGCATCACACACATATTTAAACAATACATGGCATTATTAACCATGCATATAGGTTTTTGCAGTATTGAAGTGTAAGCTTTTTTGCGAGCGTTGAGCCTAACAACTCGTTAACTCTGCGGGCAAGTATTGGATATTACTTGCTGAGGGGTATTTTTAAAGTTTCAGAGTTTAAGGATCAAAGCTGAGTACTTATTTAGTACTAATATTTACTAAGTATTTTAGTATTTACAATTTGCATGCCATCTTTTCAAAAAGTTTAATTTTACTTCCTATATCATCTTAAGGTGATATGTCTAAGGGAAAAGGATGTTCATATTTCTTTATTAGAAATATACCAGCCATCCAGCATTCCCATAGAAATTAGCCATTTGATATTGCTTTTAAGGCATAATCTTGAGCGGTACCATTCTTGCTATTAAAAAGTCACCATTTACCAACAGTTACTACTATGTGTGAGAAATCACAATATTTCCTCTGTCCTTAGAACAGACATCAGTTGTGGCATCTCAGATACCACTCTGTGTGGTTGTCAATGTAATGGTAACCACTGTAGGTTAGAGGGAGAACAAATGTATTTCTACTTATGTGTTGTTTCATTTCTCTTTTTCCTCTGCTCTGCAATTATTTCTTTCTCAGGCATATCAAAGAGACTACGGACATGGGGTATCCAAACTCATTTGTTGGCGAACTGAGGGCTTATGAAAGAGGTGAGGTAGACTTTTAGTGGATGCAAAGGAATACTGATCTAGGAATGTGGACCTCCAAAGCCTTAGAAGTCCTTTTGTTTATTTTTTATTAGACTAGAGCCTCACAGTTTTCTCACCAGTCCAAAAGCCAGTTTTTGCTCACAGATTTGAAGACCAACTGAAATCACTACTCCTAGTGCTAGGAAATTGAAAAGAGGTCAGAGAACAAAGGAACCCCACAAAGTACTGTAGATTTGAATTGGGTGCATAGACCCAAACTGTTGATGAAGGAGAGCTAGTGTGTAATTAACCAGCTAGCACAGAGAGGCAGGGAACCTTTTGTGAACTTGCTTAGCCTATCTCTAATTGAATAATTTTAAAAATAAATATTGCAAGTAAAGGCTTGAGCCTTTTAGAATTTATTTTCACACACATTCTTTGTGTCCTGGATGACCCCTTAGATAATCCAGAGGGATCAATTTTGCTGTTTCTCATGGGCAGAATTGTGACTATATTAATTACGGTTATGATTTATTATTTTATTATTATTTCATTTTATTTATTATTTATTTGTACTATCATAATGTCTAGGAGCCCCAGTCAAGGACCAGGATCCCATTGGTGTAAAAGCACAGAACACCAAATTGTTGCTGCAAATTGCTGTTTGAATGTTTTCATTTACACTAGCCTAAAACTTGAATGTTTTCATTTACACTAGCCTAAAACTTGGGAATCACACCCCCAGTTTGAAGTGTAGACATAACCTTAAGAAGGCAAAATAAAATGCACAAATACAAAATGGGCAATAACTGGCTAGTGGTTATAGTAGGTCACACATTGAATATGAGCTGACAATGTGATGCAATTGTGAAAAAGATTAATCTCATTCTAGGGTGTATGTAAGACACAGAAGGGAATTGTTCTGCTCTACTTGGCATTGGTGAGGCATCAGCTGGAGTATTGTGTCCAGTTTTGGGGGCTCACTTTAAGAAAGCTGTGAACAAATTGGAGGGAGGCCAGAGGACAACAACAAAAATGATAAAAAGTTTAGAAAACCTGATCTACGAAGGAAAGTTAAAAAAACTGGTCATGTTTAGTCTTGAGAAAAGAAGACTGGGGGTGGGAGAGGCCTTGATAATAGTCTTCAGTTCTCTTAAGGGATTTCATATAGTGGGTGGTGAGTGTTCTGCATGTCCGCTGAGGATAGGACAAGAAATACTATGCTTATTCTGCATGAAGGGAGATTTAGGTTATATATTTGGAAAAAGTGTTTAACTTCAAGGTTGTGGATCTATTTTAGATCTATTGAAATATTCTATTCTTCAAACTAGAGTAATCTCCAACACCATCAGTCTGGTTTCATATTGAGTTTCCACATTCTGAAGTAACGCATCTGTTAGAAATGCATGTGTTAATAATACATTAACTTTATTTTACTTACTGTCTCTGAGATAAGGTTAGTCAAATGGAGTGATGTTTAATAATATAAAATGTTAAGTAATTAATTATATTAATTATAGTATCTTTGGGAGTCAAAGCCTTGGCCATTTAAAAATCTCTTTAGTGGTATATATTCTTTTTAATACAAAAGGTCAAAATCTACTATGCTTTTTATTTTTTTTATTGTTTATTTAAAGAAAACTTGTGGATATTCAATGACAAGTATGAACTTTGTTCCAGACTTTGAAACCTAGCTGTCTAAAGTTAGATTTCTAGATAAATCACCTGATTTTTTTGGTCCAATCCAATTTCCATTGAAATTACTTAACAAAGGCAAGGCAAATAAGCCCTTTAATGGAAGAGGTTTACTGAAGGCATTTTTCCCATGAAAAGAAGTAGGTGAAACATTGCCAAAACCCATTTGTGTGTTTGGCCCCTTTTTTGTTTTAATTTATGAAACTTGATGTGTATATGGTAGATAAGCAACCCTGTCAAGTGAGCAAATAACTGAAGTAGCTTCCTTATGTTCCATAGCTCTTCTCTTCAATTTTTTTTTGCCAAGCAGAATCAACTTCTACTAATCCTGTTTTTTCATCTTTAGGTCACAGGTCAGGAAAACACATGAGCATGTGCCAAAATCTCATTTAAGGCAGTGCTTTTCTGAATTGGAGCTTTAATAGGTCTTTACATATTTTTCCCCAGATCTCTTAAGATATAAGTGGGGTAGAGGAATGCAAAGTATCACCATATTGCAGGGTACTACAATAATAGCTGGCAGAGTTATGAGGGGTCACATTCCTGATGTCATTCTATTGACTTCCCTGGAGTTACACCCAAGTTAAATTTGACCCATCATTACTCCCTTTATTTTTGCCTTATAGTGGGCACTTATTTTTCTGTTGCCAAATTACAACCATTGTGGATCAACCAGAAGTAACAATGGAGATGACCAGCAGCCATGTAAACAGTGCATGTACATTTACATGGTCTGTTTGGTTTTAATTTACTTTCCCAATAAAACTCTTGTTCATTGAAACATCCAGCTTGGATATATTTGTAGCTTTTGCATCTTTAAATGTTTTCAGGCTTCACAGTACAGTTTCTGAGAAATTGCACCCACTGGAGCCTCACTTCATGACAGACATGGCAAATCTCTAGTAAAGAAAAAAAGTGACTATTTTTTTTAAAGATAGTTACAACAGAATTCTAGCTGAAAACTAATTCTTTACATATTTTCCCCCCCAGATCTGTTAAGATATGAGTGGGGTAAAAGAGTGTCACTGGCTGCAAAGTAGCACCATATAACAGAGTACTATACACACTTTTAGATATTTGGTATTGTGCTCTGTATCCTTTGAGCTCACAGTAGAGTTGCCAACCCTCCTGGTTTTGCCGAGAGTCTCCTGGAATCAGGTTCTATCTCCCAGAGGCTACTGAAGCCAAACTGGGAGATTTTAGGAGCTAAAAGTCCGGCGGCGCAGCGGGCCTAAGGCAGGCTCTCTACCTGCCCTGGCTCTGTGCCCCTCCTGGAAGCAGCCAGCATGTCCTTGTGGACCATGGGGGGAGGGGGGCAGAGGGTCTCCGCACACTGCCAATGCTCTGGGCGCTGAGTCAGCAGCTCCCATAGGCTGGGAACTGCGGTCAATGGGAGCTGCAGGGGTGGTGCCTGCGGGCAGGGGCAGCGTGCGGAGACCCCCTGCCTCCTCCCCTCTGCCTAGGAGCCACTGCCAGAGAGATGGGCCAGTCACTTTCAGGAGCCGCCTGAGGTAAGCACCACTCAGCCGGAGCCCACACCCCTCTTGCCTTCCCGCACCCAACCCCCTGCCCCAGCCCAGAGCCTGCACTCAAACTCCCTCCCAGAGGCCACTATCCAAACCTCCTCCTGCACCCAAACTCCCTCCCAGAGCCTGCACCCCATCCTGCATCCCCTCCTGCACCCCAACCTCCTGCCCCAACTTGGTGAAAGTGCGTGAGGGTGGGGGAGAGCGAGCGATGGGGAGAGGGGGGGATGGAGTGAGTGGGGGCGGGGCCTTGGGAAAGGGGCGGGTCAGGGGCATGGCCTCGGGGAATGGGCGTGGCAGGGTGTTTGGGTTTGTGCCATGAGATGATTGGCAACCCTAGCTCACAGACAAGTACCTGAGACAGTCAATTCACTAGGCTGTAGACCTGAGCAGGTTCCCAGTGGTCATTCTCACACTGTTAGTAAGTACAGGAGGATTCTTTTCTAGGGCTGTGTTACAGAGTGCTATCTGTGGCATCCTGGTCACTGAGGCTGCTGTAGCACTGAGAAGACTGCAGGCTTTCCTGAAGTCAATTAAGCAGTTTCTGTTTGGGATTATTGACACTTGGGTGGCAATTGCTGGGTTCATGAGGCAATTGGCTCAGTAATTGGGAGAAGTAACGGGAAGTGCTCAGAGAGTGAGCCGGGAAGAGGAGAATAAGCTGTGTGGAAATCTCCTCCTACTGCATACCTGTGGTTCCTTCTGTTATGCTTTGAAGCTGAACGTTAAAAGCACGCATGGTGAAGGGGAAACAGCCTGCATGTGTTTGTGGTTAGTACACCACAAGAAAGCGATACTTATAGGGTAAGTGAAGGGATGCCTGTGACAGGCTGACAGGAAAGAGGGGGTGCACATATATTAGGTATAAGTTCTAGTAGTCAATAGAAGAACATAGTAGTTCCTAACTTTTCACTAGGCAGCAGCCTGATGAGAGTACCAGGGTAACTGACTGCTGAGGCTTCTGAGGCCTAGTAACTAGGGTGCCACTTCCAATCTCTAAGATAGGTATTGCTACAACCAAAAAAAGTCTTGCTTATTTACAAAAGTTTACATAAGAACAGGAGGGTGTTTATTATTTTACAAAGAGGCCATATACTACACTGCAAAAGAAAGATACCCAGGATATAAAAATAAACATGTGCAAAAATCCATACAAAATAAAGAAGCCCGAGAAGCCAAAATAAATCTCTTCATTGGGATTGTAGCCAACTAGTATCATGTTGTGTCTCTCCTCTCCTCCCCACTTGGAATCTAATGAGAGATTCATGACCTGAAGGAGCGCTGGGTTTTGAGGACTTGGTTCAAAGCCACACTAAGAGAATGGAAACCTGTTCCCATGCTTGTTAGAGTCTAATGTTATCTAATCTAGATCTACTTGTATAACCTCCCCCATCACTGTTGCATCTGAGCACCTAACAACACAGCAAAAGAAATCAGGCAAGCTCAGCATAAAAACACATCCCCTAAAGGGGGGAGGGGAGAGTAGTGAGCTATAAATACAAGCAACAATAAATATGAAATACCCTTGTAGGCTCTGACTCTGGTTGTGAACCTTTGGCTGCATGGGAGTCAACGGGGCTTCACGTCGGTGCCTGGGACCAGCCATGCAGATCAGCTAGTAGGATTGGGGCTATGGGGCTGATCCAAAGGCTTATGAAGTCAATAGAACTCTTTTCACTGGTCTTTGGATCAGTACCTAAAGGCTAACAGTATGAACCTAGTACAGGATTAGGGCAGGGTGGAGGAATGAATCTCCCTTGGCTCCCTGTTTCTCTGTATACCCCAAACACAGCTAAGTCCTCTCCTAGCCATTTTTCTTCAGTGTAGTAACACAGGAAGGAAGGATTAACTCTTCGGCTGTTTTCTCCTTCTGGTAATTAGAGACTTCCTATTGGTATGGCTCATCACAACCAGATGAGCAAAAACACCCGCTGCTGACATTTCAATCTGAACCTATTAGGCATTCTGACGGGAATCTCTCGTACCTTAATAGGGAGCCTGTCTAAAATGGAGCACATCATGTTACAACAGACCACTTTCCTAAAGTTATTTTGCTCATGGGACAGACTGCTGAGGCTGTATACTAGTGAATAAACAAGAACATAGAAGTCATGTAAAACTTGTGGGAGAGGGAAATTACATGAGGATGTGGAACACGTTACTCAGCCTTTGGTGTACAAACAAAAGTGTCAGTGCTGTGGGAGTGTTGTTATTCTCACTTCCCTTCAGAGAATGAGAATGTCACAGGAGGAGAGTGAGACATTTTAGGAGGAAGCCTATCCTGACCAGCGATCTTTTCTGTGGATCTTTTCAGGCATGACAGAATGGTTAGGGTTAAGATGGTTTTGAGTGGCAGAACAGGAATTTCCCTTTTGGGGCTGGCTTTGGATGGGCGGTCAGGACCGGGTGGTGTGCTCTTTCAGTTAGAGTGGTGAAAGACTGTAGTGAACAGCTGAATTATTATGATGATTTTTTATATAAGGATTATCTGACTCTAAGAGAATGGAAAATGCAGCCTGCTGTTTACCATAGCCATCAGCTCACTCTATCTCTGTGGTCCAAGGCCCTTGCAAGATGGAGGGTGACCCTTTGATGTCTTCACATCCACAGCTTTACAAAATAGCTGCTGGGTATTTTCAGCAGGGATTCCCCTGACTCTGGAATTCACTTCCCTCATTGGTCTAAAATAGCAAAAATCTGGGAATTTCCAAGGTACACTGCAAATTGCATGTTTTGGGGTGGAGTGTTGGATGGAGTTCTTCAGTGAAGGGGGTTTTTATTATGCTGTCTGTGAAGGAATTAATAACTAATGAAGAATTAGTCAGAATTAAAAATATATTTAGTCTGAGATACGTATGGAGCTGTACCTTAGAACCTGAATGTCAGAAAAATTTGGGTTAAAATGTTTTGGATCATGTCCCTCTCCTTCCATCCTGCAACTGGCCACCCATTCTGCAACTCCTGTAGGGAACTTTCCATCACAGCAGGAAGCCAGCAATACAAGACTGATGAAATTATTACCACAAGCATAGATGAGGTATAAAGGGGTGGGCACTTTTCTTAAATGTCAGGAAACCCTCCCTTCAGATGTTCATAAATTAATTAGCCAAATAGTTGACCTAAGGATGGATGGATTAAGCAAAAGGGGGATGGGAGAATGCTCTGATTCCCATAGTTAGTGAGACTGAAGCATTTAAGCCATAAAAACACACTCCATCCAACTTAATGTTTGTTTTGTATTGTACTTAGAGCTGGTCAGACTTTTCATTGTGTACAAATTATTTTTTTTGGATTTAGCTCTATATCCTATGTGTCAATTGCTGTTAATTTGTTCTCTAGCAGGTTCTATCTGCCTATGTGGGCCTATATATTGTTTAGGAATCTCCTCATAGCAAGTGCTGCAAATACCAGTTGTTTGGGATTTGTTATTTGAACTGTGTGATTCTTCATCGACATCACATGTTATGGTGTCTACAAATTGGAGTGCTGGAAGACATTTTTTGGGAAGCTGAATCTCTGAGGGAGAAGCTGGGAAGAACTTAAGGAAGAAAATAACAGGCCTAGGAAATTTTAGGGCAATTACATTTCTTCCTGTCTTCTGCTGCATAAAGAGAATAATAATGGGCTATATATGTGAACTGCAGATTGAATACAGGTGGGGCTTTCATGACACAGGAAAAATAGAAAGTAAATGTACTGACTGTTTAGGAGGCATTACTTTCTTATGTCACAAATAGGGCTGGCTGGACAACAAGAATTAAAAAAAAATGAGGTTTTAGAATGAAACTGAGATCTTTGGAAACATATCAGGCAAAAAGAGAGAGAGATTCCTTTCCCCATCTCCCAGAATAGGTTAGTGCACTGACCTGATATATGAGAGAGCCAGGTTCTAGTCCCAGATCTGGACTAGGGACTTCAATCTGGGTATCCCACATGGAAGGTGATTGTCCTAAGAACTGGCCTATTGGTTATTCTGTGGTGGCACTCTATGGATATGTCTACACTATGAAATTAGGTCGATTTTATAGAAGTTGATCTTTAGAAATCGATTTCATACAGTCGATTTCATACAATCGATTGTGTATGTCGATTGTGTAAGTCGGCGGAGTGCGTCCTCAATACTGTGGCTAGCATCGACTCATGGAGTGGTGCACTGTGGGTAGCTATCCCCCAGTTCCCACAGTCTCTGCTGCCCATTGGAATTCTGGGTTAAGCTCCCAATGCCTGATGAAAGCAATGGCAGACAATCGTTTTGCTCCTTTTTCCCTGGGTTACCTGTGCAGATGAAATAGCACGGCAAGCATGGAGCCTGCTCAGCTCTCCACTGCTGTTGCAAGCATTGTAAACACCTTGCCCATTATCCTGCAGTATTTGCAGAACCTGGCTAAGAGACGCCAGCATGAGAATGATTGTGAGGAGAACATGGACACAGATGTTCCTGAAGGCACGGGCTGTGGCAATTGGGACATCATGGTGGCAGTTGGGCTGGTTGATACAGTGGAATGCCGATTTTGGGCCCGGCAAACAAGTACAGACTGGTGGGACCGCATAGTATTGCAGATATGGGATGATTCACAGTGGCTGCGAAACTTTCGCATGTGTAAGGCCACTTTCCTTGAATTTTGTGAGTTGCTTTCCCCTGCCCTGAAGTGCAGGAATACCAAGATGAGAGCTGCCCTGACAGTTGAGAAGCGAGTGGTGATAGCCCTACGGAAGCTTGCAACACCTGACTGCTACCAGTCTGTCGGGAATCAATTTGGAGTGGGCAGATCTACTGTGTGGACTGCAGTGATCCAAGTAGTCAATGCAATCACCGATGTTCTGTTATTAAGGGTAGCGACTCTGGGAAATGTGCAGGTCATACTGGATGGCTTTGCTGCAATGGGGTTCCCTAACTGTGGTGGGGTGATAGACGGAACGCATATCCCTATCTTGGCACCGGACCACCTTGCAACCAGTATGTAAACCGCAAGGGGTACTTCTCAATGGTGTTGCAAGCACTGGTGGATCACAAGGGACGTTTCACCGTCATCAATGTGGGATGGCTGGGAAAGGGCATGACGCTCGCATCTTTAGGAACTTCAGGCTGTTCAAGCAGCTACAAGAAGGGACTTACTTCCCAGACCAGAAAATTACCATTGGGGATGTTGAAATGCCAATAATTATCCTTGGGGACCAACCAATATTCCCATTGTTATTACTGCTTGCTGTGTGCTCCATAATATCTGTGAGAGTAAGGGGGAGGCCTTTATGGTGGGGTGGGAGGTTGAGGCAAATCGCCTGGCAGCCGATTTTGAGCAGCCAGACACCAGGGCGATTAGAAGAGCACAGCTAGGCATGCTGCACATCAGAGAGGCTTTGAAAACCAGTTTCGTGACCGGCGGTGTGACAGCTGTGCGTGTTTCTCCTTGCTGCAAACCCGCCCCCTTTGTTGATTTTAATTCCCTGTAAACCAACCACTCTCCCCCCTTCGATCACAGCTGGCAAAGGAAATAAAGTAACTATTGTTTTGAAACCATGCATTTTTTCTTTATTAATTAAAAAAAATGAGATAGTGGACAAGGTAGCCCGATTGGGGTCGAGGAGGAGGGAAGGACAAGGCCACATTGCTTATTGTAGCCACACTACAAATCAAAATTGTTTGAATGACAGCCTTCTGTTGCTTAGGCCATCCTCTGGAGTAGAGTGGCTGGGTGCCTGAAGCCTCCCTACCCCCGCATTCTTGGGCCTCTGGGTGAGGAAGATATGGAACTTGGGGAGGAGGGCAGGTGGTTATACACTGGATGCAGCGGGGATCTGTGTTCTTGTTGGTTTTCCTGCAGCTCCACCAGACACCTCATCATGTCCATTTGCTTCCCCATTAGCCTCAGCATCTCCTCCTGCCTCTGCTCATTGCGGTCACGTAATTCTTTCCTGGACTCTGACACTGAATGCCTCCATGCATTCAGCTGTACCCCATCAGGGCAGGAGTACTGCATGAGCTTGGAAAACATGTCATCGCAAGTGCATTTTTTTTGCCTTCTAATCAGCAATAACTTCAGAGACAGAGATGATAGGGGGGAGCATAGAAACATTTGCACCTGCGGGGGGATAAAAAGGGAGAGTAAAATTTAAGATGATACATTTCTGAGAACAAAAGGGAGACTCTTTCACAGTGAATCAAGCAATTCACAGCAGATAGCACATGTGCTTTAGGTACAAGGTCGCATTTTACCTTTTATACTGAGCCGGTATGGTGACACATCACACACAGCTGGGCAACAGAATTCGGTTTCCAGGCAGCCATGATAAGCCAAAGGGTATGCGGGGTGGGCTTCTCACACCTTCATAACATGTGGGAATGGTTTCAAACTGCAGTGCCCTCCTTTCCCATAGTAAGCAATGCTGGTTGGGTTTCACATTTAAAAGGAGGGGCTGCGGTTTTCGGGTGCATGTGCAGCACACACCTCCACTGACCCCACCGCGTGGCTATTCTCTGGGATGATCCCTTCACCCCTCCCCTACCACATGGCTATTCTCCGGGATGATCCCTTTTAGCCAAGCGCAAACAGCCCAGCATGAACAGGGTCCTTTTACTGTTCACTTACAAAAATTCCCCTATTTCAACCAGGTGACCATGAATGATATCTCCTGAGGCTAACACGTAAAGATATAGACCAAATGTTGCTTGAATGCGACCAAAACCCAGGACCATTCACTGCTATGCTTTGTGTTGCAATGATTCCAGAGTACTTGTTACTGGCTTGGTATGGTAAAGTGTTCTATCATAGAGGATGAAGTAAGGCTGCCCTCCCCAGAAACGTTCTGCAAAGGCTTTCAGAATACCTCCGGGAGATCTTCATGGAGATGTCCCTGGAGGATTCCCACTCTTCCCCAGACATGTTAACAGACTTTTCCAGTAGCTTTACTGGCTGCAAATGCATCCCAATTCTTAAGGGCAAATCAAACATTAAACACTTTTGCTTTTAAACCCTTTACTGTAGTTACAAATGGGAACTCACCAGAGGTGCCTTCTCCAGCTTCAGGGTCAGGGATCCCACCTTGGGAGGGTATTGGCTCCAGGGTGATGAAAAGGTCCTAGCTGCTGCAGAGAATGGATTCACCACTTGCCTGCTGCACATTCTCCTCCTCCTCTTCCTCATCCACAAAATCCTCCTCCCTGTTCCCTGAGACTCCCACCTTGCAGGTGTCCACGGACAGTGTTGGGGTAGTGGTAGGGTCCCCCCCTAGAATGCCATGCAGCTGATCTTAAAAGTGGCATGTATGGGGCTTTGACCCTGAGCGACTGTTTGCCTCCTTTGTCTCTTGGTAGGCTTGCCTGAGCTCCTTAACTTTAACGCAGCACTGCTGTGTGTCCCTGTTGTAGCCTTAGAGACTAACAAATTTATTAGAGCATAAGCTTTTGTGAGCTACAGCTCACTTCATCGGATGCATTTGGTGGAAAAAACAGAGGAGAGATTTATATACACACACACAGAGAACATGAAACAATGGGTTTATCATACACACTGTAAGGAGAGTGATCACTTAAGATAAGCCATCACCAGCAGCAGGGGGGGGGGGGAAAGGAGGAAAACCTTTCATGGTGACAAGCAAGGTAGGCTAATTCCAGCAGTTAACAAGAATATCAGAGGAACAGTGGGGGGTGGGGTGGGAGAAATACCATGGGGAAATAGTTTTACTTTGTGTAATGACTCATCCATTCCCAGTCTCTATTCAAGCCTAAGTTAATTGTATCCAGTTTGCAAATTAATTCCAATTCAGCAGTCTCTCGTTGGAGTCTGTTTTTGAAGCTTTTTTGTTGAAGTATAGCCACTCTTAGGTCTGTGATCGAGTGACCAGAGAGATTGAAGTGTTCTGTTGTTTTCTTTGTTGGGCCTGTCCTGTAGTAGGTGACTTCTGGGTACTCTTCTGGCTCTATCAATCTGTTTCTTCACTTCAGCAGGTGGGTATTGTAGTTGTAGGAATGCATGATAGAGATCTTGTAGGTGTTTGTCTCTGTCTGAGGGGTTGGACCAAATGCAGTTATATCGTAGCGCTTGGCTGTAGACAATGGATCGAGTGGTATGATCTGGATGAAAGCTAGAGGCGTGTAGGTAGGAATAGCGGTCAGTAGGTTTCCGATATAGGGTGGTGTTTATGTGACCATCGCTTATTAGCACCGTAGTGTCCAGGAAGTGGATCTCTTGTGTGGACTGGTCCAGGCTGAGGTTGATGGTGGGATGGAAATTGTTGAAATCATGGTGGAATTCCTCAAGAGCTTCTTTCATTACACAAAGTAAAACTATTTTCCCATGTTATTTCTCCCCCCCCACACCATCCCCCACTGTTCCTCAGATATTCTTGTTAACTGCTGGAAATAGCCTACCTTGCTTGTCGCCATGAAAGGTTTTCCTCCTTTTCCCCCCCCCGCTGCTGGTGATGGCTTATCTTAAGTGATCACTCTCCTTACAGTGTGTATGATAAACCCATTGTTTCATGTTCTCTGTGTGTGTATATCAATCTCCCCTCTGTTTTTTCCACCAAATGCATCCGATGAAGTGAGCTGTAGCTCATGAAATCTTATGCTCTAATAAATTTGTTAGTCTCTAAGATGCCACAAGTACTCCTTTTCTTTTTGTAAAAAGACTGTTTGTGTGAATGAGGAATGTATGCATCAGGAAAAGATAAGGTGTGAAGGCCATTGTTAAAACCAGATGGCCAAGGAAGAAGGAGTAAAGAGACTTAACGACACCAGAGAATCATCAGTGCACATCTATAATGAAGGAAGGGCAAATTGACGACCCTGAGGTGAAGGCTGCCACCCCTAAAGATAGGATAATTGATTAAACTGGAACCAGGACAGAATGACCCTCTCAGAGGTATATTGGAATGTTTACCTCAAAAGATACACCAATTAAGAAGTAACCAGTCACAACCTGACACAGCAAAATCCATAGACTTCAACAAAGAAAAAGACTATAAGAACAGGGTGCTTGGCCATGGGACTTTGGCTTCATCTTATCACACTCCAGGAGCATCGGAGCATGATTGACAGAGCCTTTCTCCCCTCTGTGACCAATCTGGCTGGCCACTAGATTGATCCAGACTCTGGACTGGTAACCATAAACATCGACTGGAAGGACTGGGTGTGTGTGTGTGAGAGAGAGAGATTGAAAAGCATATGCTAACTGTTGTATTCTCAATAAATGTGGTGTGCTGCCTTCTCCCCTATAAAGATCCCATGTGCTTCTTATAACAACTCTTTTATGATTTCTTTGACCATTTTAACTCTCCTTCTTTTATCTTATAAATAAACCTTTAGATATTAGATACTAAAGGATTGGCAACAGCGTGATTATTGAGTATGATGTTAAATGTTCACAGATAAAGAAGGGGGGCAGATAGCTGGAAAATACATGTTTTCCAGGAAAAAGAAGGTGATAAAAATGCTTAATGTAAGTCATACCAAAGATAGTAATAATCAAGACGTGGGAACATCTAAGGACTGTCCAATGCAGCAATTTGAGCAAGTTAAAGAAATATTTTAAAGGAATTCAAATAATATTTGAAGGGAAAAGAAACTAGAAATGCATAAGGTTGGCTGTTGATTTGTAAAGCATGATAGACTGATGGCTTATGTGGCTTCCCATCCATTATTATATTTCCTTTTGCTCTCTCTCACTATACACAGTGTTACTATAATGCTTTATTGGCTGCTGCCCCATCCAGCAGTTCTTTGGCATGCACAACTAGCCAGATACTTCGAAGGATGTCCTCATGGAGGACAATGACTCAATCAAACTATCAGAAAACAAGAAGATGCCAGTAAGGCAAGTCAGTATTTGTTTCTATGATTACACAGATACAGCCTATTGTGAGATCTCAAAGGTTAATATAATGATCACACAATGAATGTGGTTATCTTGTCATTATAGCTCTTGCTCAATAACAAATTATTAAATAGAAATTAGACTTTTTTCTCATATGAGTTCAGATTTCATGTAAGTTGCACAGAAATTTCATAGAGTGATCCTTTCATCTAGCTTGTATGGGGGGTGCTAAGCCTCGGTATGTAAACAGAACTTATGGCCAACAAGCAGGTGTTCGTATCGGGGAAGCGAAAGTTAAAAATAGAGAAGACAAGTGGAGGAAGAAGTAATGTGAATAAAATAATTTAGAAAGATAGAAACAGAGGATTTTCCATACTAGATCAAACCATTGGGCCATTCAGTCTGCTATTTGGTTTCCCTCCCAGACTCCTTCACCCCCTCACCTCATCCTCCTACCAACAACATCTGGAAATTAGATTAATTACCCATTACCTTAGCTAGCATAATTATAGATGGTATCAAGAGTTATCCAGCCCCTTTCAAAATCCAAATAGAATGATGATCATGATGATTTCTGTAAATGAATGCTATCGGATAACAGTGAATGTTTTTCTATTGACTTCAGTGGGGCCAAGATTTCATCTCTGTGCGAGCACATGTGTAGCTTTTTTATTTATCCTAGTATTACTCCCTTATAATTTCACCACGTGATCCTTGATTTTCATATGATAAAAAAGGTTAAAAAGGTGACAATTATCCATTTTCACTCTACCTTTTAGAAATGAGCAATGCAGGTTGTTGGACTGAGGTACAAATCAGAGCAGCTCCACTGCTGGTCTAACTTTAGCAGTTCTTAATATCTATGAAGTTTTAGTGTAACCTTTCAAAGCAATGCACTAGGTTTCATTGAAAAGACTCTCATGGATGTATACTTTGCTCAGTGCTTTACAAATTTAGGGATAAGTGTTTTCTGAGAACCAGACAAAAACTGAAATCGAGTTTTGTGGTATGCAAAATGGAACTCACAAAGAGAATAATTGAGTTTATTTTACCATACATGGAGCTAAGAAAACTGATTTTAAAAAGACACCCAGCTTGTATGCATTTTCAATCAACACTGCGTTATTAAAATCAAACTCTTTCATATTTTCACCCAATATCTCTGTGATATTCCCGAGGGTGCAATTTGAACTGCTGTGTCCCCTTAACTCTCTACCTGGGGTGCCTTTTACACTTCTTCACTAGTGAACAGCAAACCCCTCCAGACCCTGTTCATTCCTAGCCACCAGCATGTAATCCATATAAAAGTGGTGAACATGGGGCACAGGGTGTCACAATCTCCCTCTGTGATTTCAATGAAAGATTCTAGGTGTTCACTGCCATGCACAGTTGTGACGCTGTATGATTGAAATATGACCATTTATATCATTAATATTGCCACTGTTAGACAATAGCAACAAATCTTATACAAAGTGTATCACATAAAGTATCAATGGAAAATTACAATCTATCAAAAATGATTATCCTGTTTGTATGCATGTATCATCTTTGTATCTAAAGTTATGAATATTGAGTATGTAAAGTGTTTGCTCCTGGATTAAAACCCAAAAGATAGTTTACATCCAGTCTCACCAGCACATTGTGAATGGACCAATCAAGCTGATGGCCATAGAACACTCAACTCTCACAATGGGTCATAGAAGAAGCCTGTCCCTACCTGGGGAGCCTTTCTGTGGACACCTTAGCCAGAATATGGGTAATGTCTGCTCCTATGAGTCACCAAAGCATGTAAGGGCATTTGACTTGTTCAGGTGACCCTGGACTCCATCTTGTGCCTGTAATTTTATACAAACTAAGACTGAGAACATTCCTTCCACATGAGAGAAGGTATAAAGGATCCTGGAAGCATCTCCATTTTGCCTCCTTCCTGCTCTGATCTTTGGACTATGGACTTATTCTAAAAGGAGCATATTGACTGAGGTCCTTCCAATCTCTTGGAAGTTACCAGAGACTTTACAAGCCAGCAGTCTGTAACATCACTGCTACAAACCTGATAAGTATATGATTTCTTTGACCATTTTAACTCCCCTTCTTTTTTCTTATAAATAAACCTTTAGATATTAGATTCTAAAGGATTGGCAACAGTGTGATTATTGAGTATGATCTGAGTTATATATTGACCTGGGTATGTGACTGATCTTTTGAGATCAGACAAACTCTCTTTGATGAAATTCGTTTTCAATAACCAGTCATCATAAAGTCTAGTGTCTGGGTCGTAAATTACGGTCTGGAATGCCTAAGACCACCACAGTTTGGACTTCTTGTTAACCAATGTGCTGAACAGAAGTTTACTTTTGTTTCTGGCTTGGTATATCTAATAATAGAATAACCACTAGTTTGGGGTGAATCTACCCTATTTCTCAGCAGTTTGTCCTGAAACTGCCATCCTCAGCTGTGACCACTGAGGCACAGTGACAACTATATAATAAAAAATTGTACAGGAAAGCTGAAACACTGGACATATCAAAAGGTTCAGTTGCTTATGTGGACCTCTTTAGTCAAGAAGTCAAACTGAATCTCACAACCGCTTGTCTAGAAAGACTTTTAGTACATCTATGTTCTGGAAAAGTTGAAATGATAAACACTGTAATGACCTCATTATGGACTAGAGCCAAAGCCCATTAAAGTCAATAGGAGTCTTTCCTCTCAGATCAATGGCTTTGGATCTGGCCCTCTGTGTGAAGCAAGAGTCATACAGGTTCTGATCACATCCCATAAAAGTCAGTAGGGGCTTTGTTTTTGACCTTTATGGAATCAGTAGCAGGCCCTAGAAGCCCAAAGGTGAAACAAACTATCAAGTTTAACTACAGCTTGGTTGAACAACACATGGGGGAGAGACAGCCAGATTCTCCATGGCCTTGCACCTCATGCAGTTACTTATACCAGTGCAGAGTGCTACCATTCTGATTTGGTAACATTTTACACTCACTTTACATTGGTGTAAATGACTTTGGAAGGTGCGGATCAATGGGGAAAAAACAATCTTCTCTGAGTTTCCCACAGAAAACACCCTAAATCCTCCAACAGGATATCAAGTGTTAACTTACTCAGCATACCACCAAGTCATAAGCATTGTGACAGCAGAACAAATTCTCATTGTCTGATCATGCCCTAACGAGCTGGACATTAGAAGATTTCAACCTTTTCCAAATTAACTCTTCTATGGGTATCATATACACCACAAACCTCCACCACAGTTTGGCCGTACTTCCAATTCTGACGTTAGCTGGAGCCAGGAAGTGCAGAGGTGCACAAATACAAAAGAAGAGTGTCTATCAAACTTTTTAAACCCAAAAGGAAAACTGTTCATTTGGATTTGGTTCAAATTTATGGTGAAGGCTCCAGCTGGCTCATTTTATCTGAGTTCGTTCACCCAATGCCTAATAATTATAGAACCTCTGATATCTAAATAATAGTTGATGGCTGAAAAAGGGTTAATGCCTTTCCCTAAGACATGCTTAACTGAGAAAACTATTAACAATTACCTGTTTCACCCTGATCGTTATGCAGTATTATACAGAACAGTAAGGCACACTTGAGGTATTTTTGTTTTAATAGTGATTAAGTGTCCATGGGGAAAACTCAGCTTATTATGGGAAAATAATGAGCAGTCATGGGTCTTCAACCTCTTTTTATCTCTGGCTGACATGTCCCAAGTCATATTGCTTTATAAATTCTTACTGATCTCCACCAACATGTCCCGCTGATGTTTTAAGTCTCAGCTGGCGTCGCAATTGTAAGCCAACATTGCCTTTCAAAATATTTCTGTCCTTTAATATGAGGTTCAAAAGCAGTAACAAGACAACATTCTAAATTTTTTGGCAAGTGGCTTGGAGCAAAATCAGTATTTCTGTTATTGTATGTTTTTTTCTACAATACTTTGCACCGTATGTGGTCATTTGCATCTATGCAAAGCAAGTATCTAACTCTCACAGTGATGAGGCCCAATTCTCAACTCTTACTAGTATAAATCAGAAGTAACTCCACTGAAGTCAATGGAGATTCACTGGTATGAAACTTGTATAAGAGGAGAATCAGATCCATAGTGTTTTGCACAGGTGTAAATGACTACATGCAATGCTAGGTAGTGGAGAATCAAGCCCTATGTATATTAAATATACACAAATATAGTCTTATGAAAACTCATATGGAATTTAGGATAGGAGTAATTAGAGATTAATATAAAAATATGTAATCTAGAATGGCATCCTTTCTATCGACTTTATATATCAATCTGTAAAATTCCATAGCATAAAAGCCTTGCATTAAATACAATAGGGCTTTTCAATAGGATATGCATATTATGTGTATCACTATAGAGGTAGTGGCCCCCAGCATACCTGGACCAGGTCTTCTTGGAGTAGGGTTGCTTGGGAATGCAGCCCAAAGCTGGTGGTAAGCTCCATGTTTCACAAGAGTTTTCCGCTCTCCACATGGGCCAAACGCTCTGCTAACTCCACTGACTTCAACAGAGTGAAGCCAATTTACACCAGCAAAGAATTTGGCCTCACATTTATGGTCCAGTGACCACATGGATATCCACCCAACTTGATGCTGAAGGGCTGTTAACTGGGAAGATAGATGTCAGCCCTTCCAGCATCATCAAATAGAATGGGGGCACGAGCAAGGAGCAGAGACAGACAGACACAGCCCTGGTCTACACTACAGGGTTAGGTTGAATTTAGTTGCATTAGGTCAATTTTAAAATGAATGTGTCTACACAACCAACCCCGTTCCGTCAATCTAAAGGGCTTGTAAAATCGATTTCTGTACTCCTCCCCAGCAAGGGGAGTAGCGCTAAAATCGACCTTACTGGGTTGAATTTGGGGTAGTGCAGACGCAATTGTACAGTATTGGCTTCTGGGAGCTAACCCAGAGTGCTCCAATGTGACTGCTCTGGACAGCACTTTGAACTCTGATGCACTAGCCAGGTACACAGGAAAAGCCCTGGAAATTTTGAATTTCATTTCCTGTTTGGTCAGCGTGGCGAGTTCAGCAGCACAGTTGACCATGCAGTCCCCCCAGAATCGCAAACGAGCTCCAGCATGGACCAAAAGGGAGACCCTGGATCTGATTGCTGTATGGGGAGAAGAATCTGTGCAGGCTGTACTCGGATCAAAAAGAAGAAATGCTAATATATATGCCAAAATCGCACAGGGCATGGTGGAGACAGGCTACAACAGGTTTCAGAGTAGCAGCCGTGTTAGTCTGTATTCGCAAAAAGAAAAGGAGTACTTGTGGCACTTTAGAGACTAACAAATTTATTAGAGCATAAGCTTTTGTGAGCTACAGCTCACTTCATCGGATGCATTTGGTGGAAAAAACAGAGGGGAGATTGATATACACACACAGAGAACATGAAACAATGGGTTTATCATACACACTGTAAGGAGAGTGATCACTTAAGATAAGCCATCACCAGCAGCGGGGGGGAGGGGAGGGGGAAGGAGGAAAACCTTTCATGGCGACAAGCAAGGTAGGCTATTTCCAGCAGTTAACAAGAATATCTGAGGAACAGTGGGGGATGGTGTGGGGGGGGGGAGAAATAACATGGGAAAATAGTTTTACTTTGTGTAATGACTCATCCATTCTCAGTCTCTATTCAAGCCTAAGTTAATTGTATCCAGTTTGCAAATTAGTTCCAATTCAGCAGTCTCTCATTGGAGTCTGTTTTTGAAGCTTTTTTGTTGAAGGATAGCCACTCTTAGGTCTGTAATCGAGTGACCAGGGAGATTGAAGTGTTCTCCAACTGGTTTTTGAATGTTATAATTCTTGATATCTGATTTGTGTCCATTCATTCTTTTACGTAGAGACTGTCCAGTTTGACCAATGTACATGGCAGAGGGGCATTGCTGGCACATGATGGCATATATCAAATTGGTAGATGCACAGGTGAACGAGCCTCTGATAGTGTGGCTGATGTGATTAGGCCCTATGATGGTGTTCCCTGAATAGATATGTGGACAGAGTTGTGGGCTTTGTTGCAAGGATAGGTTCCTGGGTTAGCGGTTCTGTTGTGTGGTGTGTGGTTGCTGGTGAGTTATTGCTTCAGACTGGGGGGCTGTCTGTAAGCAAGGACTGGCCTGTCTCCCAAGATCTGTGAGAGTGATGGGACGTCCTTCAGGATAGGTTGTAGATCCTTGATGATGTGTTGGAGAGATTTTAGTTGGGGGCTGAAGGTGATGGCTAGTGGTGTTCTGTTCTTTTCTTTGTTGGGCCTGTCCTGTAGTAGGTGACTTCTGGGTACTCTTCTGGCTCTGTCAATCTGTTTCTTCATTTCAGCAGGTGGGTACTGTAGTTGTAGGAACGCATGATAGAGATCTTGTGGGTGTTTGTCTCTGTCTGAGGGGTTGGAGCAAATGCGGTTATATCGTAGAACTTGGCTGTAGACAATGGATCGTGTGGTATGATCTGGATGAAAGCTAGAGGCATGTAGGTAGGAATAGCGGTCAGTAGTTTTCCGATATAGGGTGGTGTTTATGTGACCATCGCTTATTAGCACCGTAGTGTCCAGGAAGTGGATCTCTTGTGTGGACTGGTCCAGGCTGAGGTTGATGGTGGGATGGAAATTGTTGAAATCATGGTGGAATTCCTCAAGGGCTTCTTTTCCATGGGTCCAGATGATGAAGATGTCATCAATGTAGCGCAAGTAGAGTAAGGGCATTAGGAGACGAGAGCTGAGGAAGCGTTGTTCTAAGTCAGCCATAAAAATGTTGGCATACTGTGGGGCCATGTGGGTACCCATTGCAGTGCCGCTGATTTGAAGGTATACATTGTCCCCAAATGTGAAATAGTTATGGGTGAGGACAAAGTCACAAAGTTCAGCCACCAGTTTAGCTGTGACATTATCGGGGATAGTGTTCCTGACGGCTTGTAGTCCATCTTTGTGTGGAATGTTGGTGTAGAGGGCTTCTACATCCATAGCGGCTAGGATGGTGTTTTTAGGAAGCTCACCAATGGACTGTAGTTTCCTCAGGAAGTCAGTGGTGTCTCGAAGATAGCTGGGAGTGCTGGTAATGTAGGGCCTGAGGAGGGAGTCTACATAGCCAGACAATCCTGCTGTCAGGGTGCCAATGCCTGAGATGATGGGGCGTCCAGGATTTCCAGGTTTATGGATCTTGGGTAGCAGATAGAATACCCCAGGTCAGGGTTCTAGGGGTGTGTCTGTGCGGATTTGTTCTTGTGCTTTTTCAGGGAGTTTCTTGAGCAAATGCTGTAGTTTCTTTTGGTAACTCTCAGTGGGATCAGAGGGTAATGGCTTGTAGAAAGTGGTGTTGGAGAGCTGCCTAGTAACCTCTTGTTCATACTCCGACCTATTCATGATGACGACAGCACCTCCTTTGTCAGCCTTTTTGATTATGATGTCAGAGTTGTTTCTGAGGCTGTGGATGGCATTGTGTTCTGCATGGCTGAGGTTATGGGGCAAGCGATGCTGCTTTTCCACAATTTCAGCTCGTGCATGTCGGCGGAAGCGCTCTATGTAGAAGTCCAGGCTGCTGTTTCGACCTTCAGGAGGAGTCCACCCAGAATCTTTCTTTTTGTAGTGTTGGTAGGAAGGTCTCTGTGGGTTAATATGTTGGTCAGAGGTGTGTTGGAAATATTCCTTGAGTCTGAGACGTCGAAAATAGGATTCTAGGTCACCACAGAACTGTATCATGTTCGTGGGGGTGGAGGGGCAAAAGAAGAGGCCCCGAAATAGGACAGATTCTTCTGCTGGGCTAAGAGTATAGTTGGATAGATTAACAATATTGCTGGGTGGGTTACGGGAACCACTGTTGTGGTCCCTTGTGGCATGTAGTAATTTAGGTAGCTTAGTGTCCTTTTTCTTTTGTAGAGAAGCAAAGTGTGTGTTGTAAATGGCTTGTCTAGTTTTTGTAAAGTCCAGCCACGAGGAATTTTGTGTGGAAGGTTGGTTCTTTATGAGAGTATCCAGTTTTGAGAGCTCATTCTTAATCTTTCCCTGTTTGCTGGAGAGGGTGTTGATCAGGTGGTTCCGCAGTTTCTTTGAGAGTGTGTGGCACAAGCTGTCAGCATAGTCTGTGTGGTATGTAGATTGTAATGGATTTTTTACCTTCAAAAAAGCTTCAAAAACAGACTCCAACGAGAGACTGCTGAATTGGAATTAATTTGCAAACTGGATACAATTAACTTAGGCTTGAATAGAGACTGGGAATGGATGAGTCATTACACAAAGTAAAACTATTTCCCCATGTTATTTCTCCCCGCCACCCCCCCCCCCACTGTTCCTCAGATATTCTTGTTAACTGCTGGAAATAGCCTACCTTGTCACCATGAAAGGTTTTCCTCCTTCCCCGCCCCCGCTACTGGTGATGGCTTATTTTAAGTGATCACTCTCCTTACAGTGTGTATGATAAACCCATTGTTTCATGTTCTCTGTGTGTGTATATCAATCTCCCTTCTGTTTTTTCCACCAAATGCATCCGATGAAGTGAGCTGTAGCTCACGAAAGCTTATGCTCAAATAAATTTGTTAGTCTCTAAGGTGCCACAAGTACTCCTTTTCTTTTTGTGAATACAGACTAACACGGCTGCTACTCTGAAACCAGTCTTTTTACAGAGACCTTTGAGAATACAAACAGTGTCAGTTTATTTTGAATCTCCTTAACATAGACACAATACAAGTTCCTGTCTCTTACTTACTAACCCTTAAAACAAAGAAATGTATATTTAACTAGAGTGCCTAATTTGTAATACGTATAGGAAATCATAGTAGACATTATAACTTATGCTAAAACAAAAGGGTGACCATAATCAGTCATAAGGATTGTTCTGGTCTGTTCCTGCCTTAACATAAGTACAGGCACTGGCAGTCTGTCAGATTCATTTCTACCTATGTTCCAGAGGGTCATTCCTTTCTGCTGTTCAAATGGGGTGGCTGGTAAAATGAAATCAAGACATACATTAGTAGCTCTATTCTTATAGTACAATTATAAAATCCTGCTCCTACATATCCCTTAAAAGGTAAAACGATAAGAGAGTCGTTGAATTTTCAGCAATATGTAGAATGCATTCCTAGTCAAGGTATAGTGTATCTGCAAAATTTGACCATCAACCAATTTCAATGTTCCCTGACTGCAGGTATATTATTAATTTTGTGCTTTTTTGGGGGGCAGGGAGGGGAATCTTGTTTTCAATGTAGTTCCTGTGCTTAAAATGTGGTTTTTTGGTCATTCTCTCCCCTCCCCACTTCTCCCAAACAGGCCTGGATTCAGTAAAGCATGGAAGCACATGCCTAACTTGAAGTCCGTGACCATGAAGATTTCAATGGGCAGGCATACTGTATTGACTTCAGAGGGATACTCATGGGCTTTAAAATTAGGCATGTGCTTAAGTACCTTTGCTTGGCTGAGGCCTAAATAATTCTAACTGCTCTGATGGAAAGGGTTGAAGGTTCCACCTTCAAAATCCATGTTTCCTGAAGTGACACTCTTGTTTTAAATTGGCAAGTGGACATGGTATAAGTTGCCACCATCCCCGCTGCTGCCATGAATGCAGGGCTAAATGCCAGCTGTACTGCATGACTGGAGAGCATCACTTTTAAAAGGACAGCACTGCCATTGAATTTTCCATACCGTCTCTGAAAGTCTCTACTAGTACCTCCTCCTTAAATCCTAAGGAGGGGTCTGAGCTGCAAAATTTGGCTCAGGATCTGATTTTTCTCTAAATTTGGGAGAAGAGAGTGTACTTTGGATCTGGTGTTTTAGTTTAGTTTAACCCTTCATAGTAATGCATTCCATCCATAATTTCTTATCCAACACTCAGTAATATTCATACCCACCTGTTACATACATACATCTCTTTACTACATTGTCCCAATTTGTGCAATCATCTCTTCATTGTCTGCTTTTTTACTTGTTACCCTTTAAATTTTTTCTTCCCACTTCTTCCCATTCCTGACATATACATCACATTTCTCTATCTTCCATTTAATTAGTTTTTGAAGCTTTTTATTCATCCTCCTTGGCCTTTATTAATACTCTGGGTTATGCTTTGTTAGATGGTAAGCAACCCCTTTGGGAATAAAAGAATTGCTTAGAGCACTTGGCCCTTCCTCTCTGTTTTACTTTCCTTATTTTGTTTTGTGTGATTCAGGGACTGATATTTGAACATTATATTTACACCCTTCTCCCTCCCTCCCTTCCACTCTGTCTTGACACACACTGTAACTCTATTTTGTGTATTACTCAAAACTATTCCTTATGAGTTGTTTCCTGTCGCTCTTCTTCTTCTGTGTGTTTTGCAAGGAAGCCTTCCTGTGGCCTGTACTAAACATCTCTCTCCCACCTTCCAAGTGGGTGTCCCAATTTCTTGTTGGTTAGTAGAAATCTCCTGCTAATACCAGCTTATTGTTGAATCTCTCCCAGAACCTTTGTTATTTTCTTATACCAGGTTCCTTCTGATTAGGTGCTTGATAACAACCAATGTTTCTCTGGGACACATTCTGCAACCTCTACGTTGAATAGCATCTTCCTCTGCAGGTAGCCCCCATGATTTCAGCTGACACTATTAGTGGAGTTGCTACTCAATGTAAACAAGGATGATAGAATCTGGCCTTCTATTTGTAGTTTGAAAACATAATTCCAAATATAAGATTCTTCTATTTTCTTCCCCCACTGTTCTTTCCAGTGTGTTCTAAATCAACAGTTCTCAAACTTTAGCAACGCAAGGACCCCCATTTTGATTTAAATTTTTTTGCAGACCCAGGTCCTCCACTAAGCCCCAGGCCCTGCCCACACTCCACTTCTTCCCACCCCCACTACACCCCTGCCCCTCCTCTTCCCCGCCCAAGCGTATCCCATCTTTCACTCCAGAACTGTCACCTCCCTCCCACTGCCCCCCCAAACAGAGCCAACCCTCAACTGCAACCCAGACTCTCCCCTCCCTCCCTTTGGCCCACCCCACATCCAACCCCCACCTGCAACCCAGACTCTCCCCTCCCTCCCTCTGCCCCCGGCACACCAACCCGCATCTTAACACCCTGCTTCTCCTATCCCCCCCACAGGAAGTCACCACCAGCTCCTCCATCGCACCTGGACTTGCCCCATAACTGCCCCTTCACCCAAAACCACTCTGTTACCCTCCCCTCCCTTGAGTGCAGAGGGCAGTTTCTGGGCATCATGGTCACTGCGGGGGCTGCACACCACCTGGGAGTCACAGCACTGCAGCTGCCCCCAGTTCCCCACCACCCCAGGAGAATGGGGGAGATTTGGGGGTGGGGGTGAGCCAGGAGCCCCCACCCTGTGCCCCAAGGGGGAGGGGGGGCACAGCGGGATCAGCACCAGGAACCCTCTCCCTGCACCAGACCATTTCCTTGCTTGGGATTTTTTTTTTGGTCCGCTCTGCCCACTTCAACTGGGATGGCTGGTACTGTGGTGCGAGGCATTCTGGGACTAGTAGTGCACCTGGCAGCGCAGGTCCCAGGGCCCCAGTGGAACAAGGCAGCATGCAAACTACAACTCCAGCACACTCTGCAACACCCAGTCCCTTTTGCACCTGCGTGCTGCACTCCCCGGGCTGCTGAGTGTTTCAGCTAGCGCTGAAGTTGCTGACACTGGGAGGGAAGGGGAGAAGTTGATCAGTGGGGCCAGCGAACCCCCAGGAGTACCCTTGTGGACCCCAGTTTGAGAAACGCTGTTCTAAACAATCTTGCCTTTAGTGTTTGTCTCACATTTCAATTTCCCTTTGTGTCCGTACCATACACTTGTACTTTCCTTATTTTCACAAAGGTTTTCTTTGCGTGTCTTGGCACTATGGGAATTTCAAATGGCTTACTTTATTACTTGGGAGTGAAGGATAAGGAAGAAGGGAGAAGAAATCAGCGGTATTTCTTGAAGTAAAACAAATTCTATTAACATTTCCTTCCACTCCCCCATTTTGGGCCTTATGTTATCTGTTTCATTTGTCTATGCAATTTCCTCTCTGTGTAGTCCCACCAATCTGCTAATTTCATCTATGATTTCCCCCTCCTTTAGTTCTATATGCCTCCATATATTTGCCTTTATCAGTTCAGTGTTCCCTACCTTAAACTTGCCCCATATATTTTAAAATAACTTAGATGTTTTGTCTATAACTTGTGGACCCAGTCCTGATCCATATGAAGACTGCTTTGTGTCACTTGAGGGCTGCCAAGCAGACTCACATCTAGCCTAAAAAGCCACCTGAGGTGTCCATTAGGGTAAGAGGAATTCTCAAATGGTGCAGAACCAATGTAGCCACCTCTTTCACCAGCATAGTCGGCATGTTGGGCAGAGAGGATATTTCAGGAATGTTCTTATATTTATTGGGGGCCCAACTAACCCCCCCGGTATCCCTAGAGATTGGGGGCTGACAGTCACATTTGCTCTCCCTCTTCTTGAGTCCTTGTGCTGAATGCAGCTCATCTGGACCAGAAGACTGGGCCCTGTATGCACTGTTCTCTACTGTATGACAATTACTATATCTAGTGTTTTACCTGATTTGACAGACTTCATATATTATATTTTAGCTTTTGCATTTTACAGTCTACTCTATTTTCCTGTTTCCAAGGTAAGCTAAAGTCTTAAACAGTCACTATGGTGCATGCATGTATCCAAATGTTCATAACAGGAACAACCCTATGCACTACCACTTACATTTTCGGTGTTCTGGGAATGCTCATTAAGTTGGAGGCATGCTTAGGCACGTAGGGGCATGTTTTCAAAGAGACACATGGGGTTTTAGACATGTTGATCCCATGAATTTCTATGACAACTGATTGGCTAAACCTCAGTGCAATGCTTTGAAAATATAGGGTTCATTTATTAGAATATGTCCATTATCTAGACTCTACAATGATTTAAATTTTTATACTCTCAACAAATGTTCTTTTTCATTGGATTGATATCCAACTAGCTTATAACAGTTGCCTTAATAGCCCCACAGTGGTTATTTTAAGCATGTTTAATCAAAGTCGTCAAGCTTTTTCTTTGTTTCTAGTGTAGGAGTGATTCATAAGAGGCAACTGTTGGCTCTTCTCATAGGGCCTGGGCCAGTGCCCACTGAGGCCTGGTCTACACTACTAGTTATGTTGGATTTAGCAGAGTTAAAACGAATTAACCCTGCACCCATCCACACAACGAAGCCATTTTTTTCGACATAAAAAGCTCTTAAAACCGATTTCTGTACTCCTCCCCAACGAGGGGATTAGCACTAAAATTGACATTGCCGTTTCAAATTAGGGTTAGTGTGGACACAATTCTAAGGTATTGGCCTCTGGGAGCTATCCCACAATGCACCATTGTGACCGCTCTGGACAGCACTCTGAACTCAGATGCACTGGCCAGGTGTACAGGAAAAGCCCCGGGAATTTTTGAATCTCATTTCCTGTTTGGCCAGGTGAGCTCATCAGCACAGGTGACCATGCAGTCTCAGAATCGAAAAAGAGCTCCAGCATGGACCGAATGGGAGGTACTGGATCTGATCGCTGTATGGGAAAGGAATCCATGCTATCAGAGCTATGTTCCAAAAGACAAAATGCCAAAACATTTAAAAAAATCTCCGAGGCCATGAGGGACAGAGGCTACAGCAGGGACGCAACATAGTGCCGCGTGAAACTTAAGGAGCTCAGACAAGTGTACCAGAAAACCAAAGAATCAAATGGATGCTCCGGGACAGAGCCCCAGACATGCCGCTTCTATGCTGAGCAATTGCAAATGCGTGCAATTCTAGTGGGGGGCTGCCACCACTACCCCACCCCTGTCCGTGGACTCCGATGATGGAGTACTCTCCGCCATGCCTGATGATTTTGCAGATAGGGAAGATGATGATGAGGAGGATGAGCTTGGGGAGAGCACGCAGCACACTGCTCTCCCTGACAGCCAGGAACTTTTTATCACCCTGACTGAAATGCCCTCCCAACCCAATGAAGCCAGAAAAGGGACCTCTGATGAGTGTACCTTTTTAAATATTATATATGTTATAAAAGCAAGCATTTTTTAATGATTAATTAGCCCTGAGGACTTGGGATGCATTCGTGGCCAGTACAGCTACTGGAAAAGTCTGTTAATGTGTCTGGGGATGGAGTGGAAATCCTCCAGGGACATCTCCATGAAGCTCTCCTGGAGGTACTCTAAAAGTCTTTGCAGAAGGTTTCTGGGGAGGGCAGCCTTATTCTATCCTCCATGGTAGAACACTTTACCACGCCATGCTAGTAGCAAGTAATCTGGTATCATTGCATGACATAGCCTGGCAGCGTATGGTCCCGGGGTTTGCTGGCATTCAAAAACAACATCCATTCTTTATATCTCTGTGTTATCCTCAGGAGAGTGATATTGTTCATGGTAACCTGGTTGAAATACAGGAATTTAATTAAAGGGACATTCAGAGGTGGCCATTCCTTCTGGGCTGTTTGCCTGTGGCTGAAAAGAAATCCTCCCCCCAGTTAGCCATGCGGTGGAGGGAGGGCATTGGTGCTGAGCTGTTCAAGTTTGGCTAGCAGGGATCTTCCCTGATACCAGCCACGCAGTGGGGCGAGGGGTAAAGCGATCATCCCAGAGAATTGGATGGGGGGAGGGGGTTACTTTGGTTTCTGCTGCTGCACATTAACAGGAAAACTGCAGCACTAAATGGCAAACTCAACAGGCTTTGCTTGATATGGGAAAGGAGGGCGCTGCTGTTATGAAGGTTGAAGAAGCCAAAAGACAATGGCTTACCATGGCTGCCTGAATTCTGGTGCCCGGCACTGCATGTGTGATCTCGAACACCAAAGCTGCAGGCACTCAATATAAGATGCAAAATGCGATGTTGTACTAAAATCACATGTGCTATGTAATGTGAATAGTGTTGTTAACCGTGAAAGAGTATAGTCATTGTTCTATAAAATGTATCTTTTAAAATACTTCACTCCCTTTTTTTCCTCCAGCAGCTGCAAATGTTTCAAGCCTCCCTCCTCCATCCCAAAGGCTATCTCAGATAAGGCGGCAAAAAAAAACGCACGCGCGATGAAATGTTCTCTGAGCTCATGCAGTCGTCCGGCACTGACAGAGCTCAGCAGAATGTGTGGAGGGACATGATAGCTGAGTACAGGAAAGTGGCCAATGAACGTGAGCAGAAGTGGTGGCAGGAAGATCAGAGGAGGCATGAGGCAACACTGGGGCTACTGCGGGATCAAAGGGACATGCTCCGGCGTCTGGTGGAGGCTCATGAACGGCAGCAGGATCACAGACTGCTGCTGCAGCCCCTGTTTAACCTCCTTCCATCCTCCCCAAGTTCCATAGCCTCCTCACTCAGATGCCCAAGAACGTGCGGGGTGGGGCAGGCAAGGCTCCGGGCACCCAACCACTCCACCCCAGTGGACAGCCTAAGCAACAGAAGGCTTTCATTCAAGAAGTTTTGAAGTGGCCTTTTCCTTCCCTCCTACCCTCCTCCCACACCCCACCTGGGCTACCGTGTGAGTTATCTCCCTATTTTTATAATCAATTAATAATTAATTGTTAATAATAATAATTAATTAATGTTTTTTTAAATGATAGTGACTCTATTTCCTTTGCAAGCAGGCTGTGATCGAAGGGGGGAGGGCAGGTGTCTTACAGGGAATTTAGGGGCAACCAAGGGGGTGGGTTTTCATCAAGGAGAACAAACAGACATGTCAGACAGTACCCTGGCCAGTCTTGAAACTGACTTTCAAAGCTTCTCTGATGCGCAGCACTTCCTGCTGTGCTCTTCTAACGTCCTAGTGTCTGGCAATGCGTATTCAGCGGCCAGGCGATTTGCATCAACCTCCCACCCCGCCATAAATGTCTCCCCCTTATTCTCACAGAGATTGTGGAGCACACAGCAAGCAGCAAAAACAATGGGAATATTGGTTTTGCTGAGGTCTGAGCAAGTCAGTAAACTGCGCCAGCGACCCTTAAAACATCCAAATGCACACTCTACCACCATTCTGCATTTGCTCAGCCTATAGTTGAACAGCTCCTTACTACTGTCCAGGGTACTTGTGTACAGCTTCATGAGCCATGGCATTAAGGGGTAGGCTGGGTCCCCAAGGATAACTATAGGCATTTCAACATCTCCAACAGTTATTTTCTTGTCTGGGAAGTAAATCCCTTCCTGCAGCTTTTGAAACAGACCAGAGTTCCTGAAGACGCAAGCATCATGAACCTTTTCTGGCCATCCCACGTTAATGTTGGTGAAACGTCCCTAGTGATCCACCAGTACTTGCAGCACCACTGAAAATTACCCCTTGCGGTTTATGTACTGGCTGCCCTGGTGATCTGGTCCTAAGACAGGGATATGCATGCCGTCTATAGCCCCACCACAGTTAGGGAATCCCATTGCAGCAAAGCCATCTAGTATGACCTGCACATTTCCCAGAGTCACTACCTTTGATAGCAGCAGCTCAATGATTGCGTTGGATACTTGCATCACAGCAACCCCCACAGTAGATTTACCCACTCCAAATTGATTACCGACTGACTGGTAGCTGTCTGATGTTGCAAGCTTCCACAGGGCTATTGCCACTCGTTTCTCAACTGTGAGGGCTGCTCTCATCTTGTGCTCTCATCTTGTGCTTCAGGGCAGGGGAAAGCAAGTAACAAAGTTCCATAAAAGTGCCATTATGCATGCGAAAGTTTCAGAGCCACTGGGAATCATCCCAAACCTGCAACACTATGCTGTCCCACAAGTCTGTGCTTGTTTCCCGGGCCCAGAATCAGCGTTCCACGGCATGAGCCTGCCCCATTACCACCAAGATCTCCAAATTGCCGGGGACCGCCGTTTTAGAGAAATCTGTGTTCATGTCCTCATCACCGCGCTGCCATCGCCTCCTCACCTGGTTTTTCAGGTGTTGGTTCTGCCAAAACTGCATGATAATGCACAAGGTATTTACAATGATCATTGCTGCGATGAGCTGAATGGGCTCCATGCTTGCTGTGCTATGGCGTCTGCTCAGGTAATCCACGGAAAAGGGCGCAAAATGATTGTCTGCTGTTGATCTGATGGAGGGAGGGGTGACTGACAACATGGCTTATAAGGAATTAAAATCAACAAAAGGGGTGGTTTTGCATCAAGGAGAAACAGAATGGCTCCCTCAAGGATAGAATTCAAAACCCTGGGTTTAGCAGGCCGTTGATTTCACAGAGGAAGGGAGGAGAAAATGAATACAAAACAAATCTGGTCTATTTCTTGTTTTGATCCACTTCATCTATCTTTATACATCTTGCTGGCAGCAGACAGTGCAGTACGACTGCTGGCTATCCTCATCTCCTGGGTGCTCGGCAGAAGACGGTGCAGTAGGACTGCCAGCAGGACTGAATCGCCATGAGACAAAACTTAAAAGGGAAATGACCTGGCTGAGTCACTCCCATGTTTGCCCAGGCACCCCGACTGACCTCACTAAGGTCGGCTAAAAGAGCACCCTGGAGTACGGCGATGATGGCTACCAGTCATACTGCACTGTCTGCTGCCAAAAGGCAACGAGCTGCTGCTTTGTAGCAATGCAGTACCGTGTCTGCCAGCACCCAGGAGACATACGGTGATGGTTAGCTGAGCAGGCTCCATGCTTGCCGTGGTATGGCATCTGCATGGGTAACCCAGGAAAAAGGGCACGAAACGATTGTCTGCCGTTGCTTTCATGGAGGGAGGGAGGGAAGGGGGGGCCTGATGATATGTACCCAGAGCTACCCGTGACAATGTTTTTGCCCCATCAGGCATTGGGATTTCTACCCAGAATTCAAATGGGTGGCAGAGACTGCGGGAACTGTGGGATAGCTACCCACAGTTCAATGCTCTGGAAGTTGACGGTTGCCTCGGTACTGTGGACACACTCCGCTGAGTAAATGCACTTAGAGCATTTGTGTGTAGACACACACAATCAACTGTATAAAAAGGCTTTCTACAAAACCGACTTCTATAAATTCGACCTAATTTCCTACTGTAGACATGGCCTCAGTCTTCCCATTGACTGGGCTTATATTCTCTGATGCTGACCAAGCAGCTTCACTGACATTAATGTACAGTGGTCACCCTTAAACTTTGCCAATTTTATCTTGGATGAATGGATAAAGCTATCTCAGCATCTATATTATCTCCCTGTATTTCCCATACCTCCTACAGGAAATACCTTGACTGTTGTAAACGTATTTATTTTTGAAACCAGTTGGTAAGACTCTAAGGATGTCCACTGTAATTGTTTGTTTGCATTATAACTTTACCAAGTTCTAAATGTTAAAATATTAGGTCAGATACTGGACAATACATACTACTGCATCAGATGTGGGGGAAAAACCCAAACAATCCTTTTGGAAAAATTACAAGATTTTTGCTTCCGCAACAAAACAGTTCAAATATACATATGTATATTGTATAATTGCACAAATGGAGCACATATAGAATGGCTAATAAAATGGTCACGCATGAGCTTTTAGCAAGTTGGTTAAGAAATGTGATGGATGGCATAGCTAACTTGAACCATGTCCAGAAATGATTGGGCAAGGCATGCTTATGAATTGGGCTCTGAATACTACTGCAGCATTCAAGGAACCAGCCTCTGATTTATAAAATAACATTGTAACACTAGAATATAAATGCAGTCATGGAATGTAGATAAATAATTCTCATTAAATTAAAGCAAGTAAAAGGGAGGATTGGAATGGTTACTTACAATGCCACCTTAGATTATTTTGATTTCTATCTATTTTTTTTCTGAGCACAACAGAACTGACCTCAAAAAACCTGAAACCTGACCCCACACAACTGAGCAGCATAGTTTTTAAGGGAACATAGCAGTGCCATAAGCTGTCTGCCATAAGAACCATCATGTGGGTACAGAATTGGAAAGTTCCTGGCAGCTAGACCAACAGCCCTGAACACCAAAGTTCTCTTTTTATCCATGAAACAGATACAGTGCAGAGAGTGACACATGAAGATTTCTCCTATCCCATCAATGTGTCTCACTTGTCTTTTGGATGACCATTTGGAGTGGGAGGGTAGGAAAGGCCCTATGCATTTTCAGTCCTGGATGCTGTTGAAATTGCCAACAGCTGAAATTTCAGTGATTTGGATACTTATTAGGGACTGAACTGATACTGCCTGCTCACTTCCACTATTCACCACTGACCTTAGTGCTTAGGGGTGAAAGGCTTCTTATCCCATATTGCCAAATCCTCTGACCTTGATATTTCTCACACAAATATGTGAGATTATTATATGGATTTTGGTTGAATTTCAATGTTATGATGGTATTAGATTTTTCTAGCCTGTTTCATGTACACATAACATTGGTCTGACTAGGTGCTATGAGCCAATCTATACGAGACACTTGGATCATGATGCTCGGGTTTGCATTAACTTCTTTTGTAGCATTGTCTGTAGGTTGGCAAATGAGCCTGGTTAGTGGTGATGCCATATGGTGCCTCCAGTTCACAATGGATGACACCCTATGGCTAAAAGAAAGTTGAATATAAAAAGTATAGTTTATACAGTGCAGTAAGAATTCAATGAACAAATTAGAATATATAAAATGTGAACCCCGGAGCTTAAATATTTGAACCACATCTTAATCAGGAAACTCTTTTGTGGGCCATTAGGCCTTGTATTGCTGCTTAGATAGCATCCCTGTGGCAACTACAGCAATGACGTCTGTGCAAAAGTAATATCAGGAAAATATTTATTACACCTGATCAAAAATCAGAATTTTCTTCCTGTGAGAAAATCTGATAGTTTGACATTTCTTTTCAGCCTGAATTGGGACAAAAAGTCAGAGTATAATTGCACCTGAACTACAGGTCCACACTGCAGGAGCTCCCGGGGGCACAGATTAATACTGAACCAGTCTGAAACTAAACATTTTGTTTCCATTTTCTCAAAGGAAAATTAATAAATGTTGCCAAAGTTGATGCTTTCCCTTGGAAAGTCTTAATTTTTGTGAAACTACATTTTCTGTTGGGCAAAAAAACCCTTTTGGATGGAAAAATGTCTTACCAGTTTTTGTATTTATGAGCTGTCTTTACTGCAGGTTAGCAGCTGGGCATGATGAGGAAGAAAGCCAGCCATGTGTGATCATCCATCACGCTGGATCACCAGCAAATGTTCTGTACACCATTGGTGGTGTACAGACCACAGTTTGGGAAAAACTGCCCTGGTTAAAGGAACTTAGAGGAGAAACTTATGGGGAAAGAGAGAGAGAAAAGGTAATGATTTGATTTTTCTGTTTTATTATCAGTTTACTCATCATACCTTCTGCATACAGCTAGCTGAATTTTTTTTTGAATGAAAGATTTTTCATCAGAAATGTCCTTTTTACAAAATAAATGTATTTCGTGGAAAATATTTTTTTTCTTCATTTTCTGTGTATATATAATGTAAAGATTTTTGGAAATGGCTATACAATTTTTTTGTTTACAGAAAACCTGATTTTCAGTCAACAAAACTTACACTTTTTCAATAAAACAATTTAAGTCCACAAAAATGATAAACCGTTCCGTAGTAAACACTGCAACTTGAAAACAAATGTAATTTTTTTTGGTGAAAATAGATTTTCATTTTTCAACCATCGCTTTCTTTTCCCACCACTAAACAGGTTTCTGAATCTTTAGAATAGAGCCCAACTAATACAAAAACATGAATGTTCAGCTAATGGTTATTTGAATACTAGTTTCCTCTACAGATGGGAGTGGTTGAAAGGTATAGTTAATAGATAGTGAACAACCAGTATATTGATCAATTATTATAACTGGGAACCCCAATTTCAACATCTAAGGCCTTGTACATACATGAACTTGCACCACTTTAACATGGAGTGTTTTAAACTGTTTTGGTTAAATCAGTGCAAGTTTGTGTAGTCACTCTCATTTCAGTTAGCTGAATCTGTTTGGATGTATGAAGAAGACCTTAGTAAGGAGCTCAACTTTGGGGTTAGCACTGATCATATTGTCAGACAATGAGAAATGTAAGTACTCAGTAGAATGTATATATCCATACCATATATGTTCTGAATGCCTGTTCTTTGATATAATAACTTGGTTAGTTTGAAGTAGCATTTCTATTTTGGAGATTTAAGATAAATTCACACTGTGGCACAGCAAAGTCAAATCAGGGGCCTAATTTCTTTCTTTTCTTATTCCAAAAGCTTTCATGTGACTTTGCTTTTATTTAGTACTGCACTGTATGGACATAAACACAATGTTCTAATTTAATCTGAACAATCAGGGCCTTAAATTATGAAGAATTGTGAGTAAGTACGGTGAAAGAGGTTCAAGGAAAAGTATATAAAAACAATCCCTCCTGATAGATCTCAGAATCCCCAAGCAAATTTGAACTTGGAGGCAATTACTTTGGATCCTTTAGAAGCTTGGCCGTTGGGAAGCATTTAAGTTTTCTCTTTTATGAATCAGTGAGGAAAGCAGCCCTCATAGTAAATTCATAATTTCATAGATTCCAAGGCCAGAATGGATAATTGTGATAATCTAGTCCAGTGGTGGGCAACCTGTGGCCCGCGGGCCGCATGTGGCCCATCAGGGTAATCCGCTGCCGGGCTGCCAGACAGTTTGTTTACATTTGCACAGCTGCCTGCAGCTCCCAGTGGCCGCGGTTTGCTGTTCCCAGCCAATGGGAGCTGTAGGAAGTGGCATGGGCCGCAGGGACATGCTGGCCATCACTTCCTGCAGCTTCCATTGGCCAGGAACAGTGAACCGCAGCCACTGGGAACTGTGGGTAGCTGTGCAAATGTAAACAAACTGTCTGGCGGACTGCCAGCGGATTGCCCTGTCAGGCCACATGTGGCCCATGGGCCGCAAGTTGCCCACCACTGATCTAATCTGACCTCCGGTAAAACACAGGCCATAGAACTTCCCCAAAATATTTCCTAGAGCATTCCTGTTAGAAAAACAATCATAGAATATCAGGGTTGGAAGGGACCTGAGGAAGTCATCTAGTCCAACCCCCTGCTCAAAGCAGGACCAATCCCCCATTTTTGGCCCAGATCCCTAAATGGCCCCCTCAAGGATTGAATTCACAACCCTAGGTTTAGCAGGCCAATGCTCAAACCACTGAGCTATCCCTCCCCCTTAAAAATTGTCAAAGAGGAAGAAACCATCATGACCTTTCATAAATTGTTCCAATGGTCAATTACTCTATGTTAAAAATGTACACCTTATTTCCACTCTGAATTTGTCAAGCTTCAACTTCCTGCCATTGGATCATGTTATATCATGTTAGATCTCTGCTAAACTGAAGAGCCCATTATTAAATATTTGTTCCCTATATAGATACTTATAGACTGTAATCAAGCCACCACTTAACCTTCTCTTTGTTAGACTCCAGGAGCTGAATCTATTTAGTTTATCACTATAAGGCAGGCTTTCTAATCTTTTAACAATTCTTGTGGCTCTTCTCTGAACCCTCTCCAATTTATCAACATACTTCTTGAATTGTCAACACCAGAACTGGACACAGTATTCCAGCAATGATTACACCAGTGGCAAATATAGAGATAAAAGAACCTCTCTGCTCTTACTCAAGACTGTCATTTTTGTGTATCCAAGGATCACATTAGCCATTTTGGGCACAGCATTGTTCTGGGAGCTCAGGTTCACCTTATTATCTGCCATGATCCCCAAATCTTTTTCAGATATATTGCTTCCCAGGATAGAGACCCCCCCCATCTGTACACATGGCCTACATTCTTTGTTCCAAGATGTAATGCACTTACATTTAGCAATATTAAAAAAAACACATTGTTTTCTTTTACCCAGTTTACCAAGTGATCCAGAATGCTCTGCAATAGTGACCTGCCCTCTTTAATATTTACCACTCCCCTAATTTTTGTGTCATCTGCAAACTTTATCAGTGATGATTATATGTTTCTTTCCAGGTCATTAATAATAATGCTAAATAACTTATGGCCTAAAACAGATCCTTACAGGACTCCACTAGAAATATGCCCATTTGATGATGATTCCCCATTTGCAATTACATTTTGAGACCTATCAGTTAGCCATCTTTTAATCCATGTAATGTGTGTCATGCTAATTTTATGTATGCAATGTAGTTATAGCTACGTTGGTCCAAGGATATTAGAGAGACAAAGTGAGTGAGGTAATATTTTTTTTTGCGCCAACTTCTGTTGGTGAAAGAGACAAACTTTCAAGCTGCACAAAACTCTACTTCAAGTCTGGGAAAGGAACTCGCAGTGTCACAGAAAAATGCAAGGTGGAACGGATTGCTTAGTATAAGTAGTTAGCACATATTTTAAGGGACCATTCAAAGTACAGTGGCCTGTTCACACCTCTGCAGCGATAGGTTATAACCCTGATGGACACTACAAACTTACGTTGGTATAACTAAGTCACTGAGGGGCATAACCCCTGGTGTAGACAGCACTATATTGACAGAAGGGCTTCTCCCATTAACATAGCTAATGCCTCTCGGGGGCGGTAGAGGACCTGTGCTGATGGGAGAAGCTCTCCCATCGGCGCAGATAGTATCTTCACTAAACACTGTAGCAGTGTAGCTGCGCCACTGCAGCACTGTAAGTGTAGACAAGCCCATAGACACTGGGCTGTCTTCACGTACAGTGCTACTATAGTGCTGTAGTGAAGATGCTTCTATACCTGCAGGAGAGCATCTCCCGTTGGCATAATTAATCCACCTGCCAGAGAGGTGGTAATTATATCGATGGGAGAAGCTCTCCCGTTGACATAGCACTGTCTATACCGGGGGTTAGGTCGGTATAACTAAGTCACTTAGGGATGTGGATTTTTCACACCCCTGAGTGGCATAGTTATACCGAGATATGTCTGTAGTATAGCCCTGACTTGGATTTATGGCTTATTCCAACAATCTGTAACCCACTAATCTCTTTTTGTCCTATGACTGCAGAGGTGTTAATGGGCCATTCTTGAATGGTCCCTTAAAATAAGCTTTAACAACTTCTGCTAAACAATCCGTTCCACCTTGCATTTTGCTGTGATGCTAGGAGTACCTTTCCCAGACCTGAAGAAGAGCTCTGTATAGCCTGAAAGCTTGTCTCTCATACTAACAGAAGCTAATTTTATATTCTAATTTTTTAATCAACATGTCATGGTACCAAGTCATAAGTCAGCTAATGTGCTCTGGGGGTTCTATGGAAAGAATTCTTCAGTCTTTTTAATCTATGGGTTCAAAAGGAGGCTATGGGGGGAGGGGACTCTCCACTCCTAGCATTTTAAATGGATGGTAGGATACCTGACTTCCTCCATCCTGCTGCTTTTTGACATCAAGAGCTATTGAGGTAGTCCCACTCACTAAGTACCTCACAGGGACTGGGAGCTGAAAAGAGTGGGTCCAAATACCCAAGAAGCAGGATGAAGGAGGAAGTCAAAAGTCACTGGAGAGGATGGGATTTTCCCCAAGAAGATAGCAAAGGTAAGGGTGGGGAAGCTTGTCATAGAATTTAAGGGCTAAAGGGAACACCAGATCATCTAGTCTGGCCTCCTGTATATCACAGGCCTCCAGCATTACCTAGCATACACAAATTAAACCCAAAAACCAAAAGTAGACCAAAGTATTACAGCCCACAGGAGACTAAACTATTATGTATGTGTTCAAAATGTGACCTGAGGGAAAGAAGCTCCAGTCCTGAATTTCCCCCCGTTGGCCTCTCTGAGGGCCTGAGTGGTTCTTTCCCTCCTTACTAAAGCCTAAAGGAGAATGATGCTGGCTGATGTAAAACCCAGTGGTTTCTCATGGTTTCTACCAAAATTAGGGGAAATTTGTCTATTTATCTGGGTTTTATTCAAAGTCTTTAGTTTTATCTGAAACTCTCGCTGCAAATCCCTGGGAACTGAAATAAAAAATACCCTTTGCTGAATCCCATGCAAATCACAGCTTTTGATCTACATGCTGTTCAGCTGCTAGCAGACTGCTTTGTCCCTCTGGTAAGGGGCTTTCTTTGAGCTGAGTGGAAAGCATTTATTTTTTCTCTTTTTATTGTAAGCATTTTCTTGTATAATACATACTCCTAAATGTTCATTTTGAATTACAACATCAGATTGGTTGACTCTAGGTGGGAAAACTGTTTGAACTCCTTACCTTTGACTCACTGCAACAGTCCACATGGACAACAACTTTAATATTCAAGAGTCAAGGGGCCCAATCCTGCTCCCACTGAAGTCAATAGCAAAACCTACACTAACTTCAGTGGGTGCAGGATTGGGCCCATGGCCCTAGTTTTAAAAAAATAACTGGTATTTCATCCATTCTGTGCATAATCACAGTTAGCATTATACATGGTAACAGTGTGAATTGTTTACCATCAGGAGCCAATAAAATTAACTAAATGAGGGAGATGGGAGGGAAGTATGGGAGAAGCCAGCCTCCTCACTCCTCTTATGCTGAGTATATTTTGGTGCAAGCAAGAAATGTCTTTATTTTACTCTAGTTTGATAAAACATTGTTCGATTTGCCTCATTTTAACCATGTTTCAGTTATGTATACACTAATGCTCAGTAACTTACAATAAGAACAGCATGAAAATGCGGGGTAGAGCATCTTAAATTGCTTTGGAAAGTCCTGCAAATGGCATGGGGGTATCTGCTGGATCATACAGTAATATTTTTGAATCAAATAATTAAAAAGCTTTCTATATTTACTTGCTTCATTTAATGACAGTGAACAGATTGCTGCTTGTTTAGAGCAGACCACAAGGTTATGTGTGTGTTTTAGTTTCCTTTAGGAGTTTAAAAACTTGACACTCAAGATTAGCAACCCATTGTGATCTTGCTTGAAATTAGCCAAGAAACACAAACTACAGGAAAAATGGCAAAACAGATTTTATTTCTGGCTTTAAGATGTTTTGCATTTGCACTTTGCTGTATCACCACTGTCACTTATTTACCAATCAGCATGAGTTATTTTTTAAGGCTTGTCTCCACAGTGGGGTAATACACTCCAAAGGAGTGTGATTTCTAAAGCACACAAATGTATTGCACTTTAATAGGTCTCTGTAGACCCTGCTGATGTGCACTAAGGATTCTCTAGTTGGCTTTAGCATATGACTATTTAAAACAGCATTATGTTAAAGCATACCAGCAGGGTCTACACGGACCAATTAAAGAGCAACACCCTAGTGCGCTTTAGAGATCACATCTCCACAGAGCATATTTCTCCACTGGGTAGACAAACCCTAAGTGTGAGATAGGAATGGGCAATCAGACTATTCTGCAAAAAACAAGTGGAAGGAACAGAATGGCCAGTGTCTGGCTGTCCTTCCCCCTTCTTCTCCCTATTCAGTTTTGGACTAAAGTTTCCTGTGATTAAGAGGTTTATATTGTATACATTCTAATTCATGTTTCCATTGTTGTCCTCTGCAAGTTCTCCCTGCGACGGATGGAAATGATTGGATTACACCATGGTTTTCATAGCAGAAACCTCTAAAAAAGGAAAGTATTCTGAATTACTATGGCTTACTAGGAATTTTTTTTCCTTTTAAAACATTAGTCATCTTGGGCTTCCTTGGCTCTTCAAGTTCATGCTTTATTGATGTGCTCTTCAGACTTAGGGCACAGGTTTAGATGCTAACAGAAGATTCTTTGCAATTTTGGCATTGCTAGTCTGTTTGATGCAAAGTGCCATAAAACCTACATTGACTCAGATAGTAAGACAGAAACCCCGAGCTACCAAAAAACAGGGTCAGTGGAGGGTCTAGAGTTAGTGGGGCCCAAAGGGCAATTTCATTTTCGGTCCCACCCCGCCTCAGGACCCAGCCAAGAAAAAGAACATTCTCTTATTCCCCCTGCCCCCATTTTTCATTCTTTTTTTCTTCATCCTCCTCCTATATTATAAGTAATAGGAAGTAAATGACAATAAAGTGAGGTACCTTGATTTGGGCAGGGGGTTGGGATGCAGGAGAGGGTGCAGGGGGCAGGCTCTGGGAGGAAGTTTGGGTGCTGGGTGCAGGCTCTGGGCTGGGGCATGGGGTTAGAGTGTGGGAGGGGGGCAGGAGGGTGGCATTTACCTCAGGTGGCGTGCACCCAAAGCAACCGGCACCCTCCCCCACTCCCCGGCAGCAGCTCCTAGGCCAGGGGTGGGGCAGGGGCTCACCACACACTGCTGCTTGCAGGTGCTGCCCCCGCAGCTCCCATTGGCTGCAGCTCCCGGCCAATGGGAGCTGCAGAGTTGGCGCTTGGGGCGAGGTAGCACACAGAGACACCCTCCCCTCCCAGGGGCTGCAGGGACATGCCGACTGCTTCTGGGAGCGAAGCGGCGCAAAGGGAGGGAGGCAGAGCGGGCAGGGAGCCACCTTAGCCTTGCTGCTGGCATGTCTCTGCATGCCCCTGGCGGGGAGAGGGGCAGCAGGTCTTGGGGTGCTGCCTGGGGTGGGAACAGCACAGGGAGCTGCCTCTCCTTCCCCCGCCAAGGGTGCGCAGAGACATGCCAGCAGCTGGCTGCTTCCGGGAGCGGTGTGGGGCCACAGCCATGGCATGCAGGCAGCCTGCCTGCCTGAGCCTTGCTGCGTTGCTGGCGGAACTCTGGGACAGGTTGTCAGATACTTGTCCTGCATTTTTGGGGCCCCCTGTTGTTGGGGGCCCCGTGCCATTGCACAGTTTGTTTCATGGTAAATCTGCTCCTGAAAAGGCCTAACATTTGACATGGACAAACCAGGTTGGATAAAACATGAACTGATTTGCTATTTCCCTCCATTACTTGAACCCAAATCCCTTCTGAGGTTTAAAACGTTTGGTTAATTATGAGGTTTATTTTAAAAAAGGCATTAATTTTTCTGTAGTCTCTAGATTTGGCTGAAAGAGAAAATACCAAAATACCAAGACAGGCGGCTTTTGTGGTATTGTTTACCCAGCCAAAACCTGGAAGTACTGGAAATGTCATGCAAAAGCCTGATGTTTCCAGCTTTTTACCACAGTTTCCACACTAAAGGGGCTCAAAGAAGCATCCGCATGTTTGGAAGCTTCTCCAAACTGAAGGTCTAAAGTTCTTGATGTTTCTCCATCATAAGTTACAAAGGTAAAGAATAAAGGGGCTGGATTCATGCCTCCATTTTAATGGTGTGGATCCTCTGTGTGGGTCTCTCCAGTTCCATGTGGAAGGCTTCAGCAGCTCCCTACTGCCAGAGTCTTTCACTGAGGTGAGGAAAAGCTGGCAAGGGCCAACACTGAGCCTTTCCTCACTGCCAGAGTCTTCACTGCTGAGCCTTTCCCAATGACCTCCCTCCTGCCAGAGAATTCCCCCCTGCTGGAGCCTTTCCTGATGTGGGGAAAGGCTCCAGCAGTGGGGAGGCAGCAGGACACTACATGGCTAAAAATAGGAGTGTAGTCGGAGAGGCACAGCTTGTAGAGTATGTATGCAAGTACATACCCACATCCTTCTCACATGTCTTTATTCATCTAAACCGTGCCTCACTGGCTACATTGCTATTCATACCCATGCTAGGGGGGACTACACATGTATGTACACTACTTGCTATTGAAAAAAGGGTGCAGTGTAGACGTACTCTTAGGGACAGTTATTCTTTGGTACAATATACCTATAACAGCTAGATAAAATTGTTACTGGCTGTGTTTCAAAAGGGTCTTTGTTCCTTCCTTGAAGAGAAATATAAGTGTGACTGAGCAACTCAAACCCTTTCATGAAAATATGTTGTTTTCTTGTTTGTTTCTATAGATGGGCCTGAAACAATCCCATGGATCTGAATTCTCTTGAGCTATGGGAAAGTTGATAACTGGATCTGAACTCTGTGGCGCAGCTCCATCTGTACTGTTATTTATTAAACATGTATATAGTGCTATAATTTTCAGATTAGAAAAGCTATGAAGATTGTACAATTTAAATTAGGCATCACAAAGCATAAAGTTATATGAGGAAGGAAGTAGAAGTAATTAATTCTAACAAATCTTACAAACTAACAAATCTAACAAATCTTAGTTTGTGTGATGGCATTTGTTTCTGCGCATTATCGACACATCTTTCTTCAACCTGCTGATTAAGATAAGTATCCTTATTTTGAAAACTGGGTCTCCTATCAGCTATCTGACATCTGCTATATTGTGGTATATGTTGTATACAAGTTTTTATATGAATAAATAAAAATCTCTTCCCAGACAGGGTCATTCAATCACTTTCCTAATCACCATCTGATATCTGGTTTCAGAGTAACAGCCGTGTTAGTCTGTATTCGCAAAAAAGAAAAGGAGTACTTATGGCACCTTAGAGACTAACAAAGTTACTTGAGCATAAGCTTTCGTGAGCTACGGCTACAGATGTTGCATCCGATGAAGTGAGCTGTAGCTCACGAAAGCTTATGCTCAAACAAATTTGTTAGTCTCTAAGGTGCCACAAGTACTCCTTTTCTTTTTTTCATCTGATATCTGTTTCAATTATAAATATCTTTCATATGAGTTCTCTTCATTTCATTTCACTGTGGGTGGTTTCACTTGAAAGGTTCAAGGTGAAGAAAATGGAGAACACAATCTCCAATTTTTAGTAGGTGAAGAGAAAATTCCTTGACTGTAGCCGAAGAACTGTCAGACTTCTCAATGGCAGCTTTCCATGGCTTGATCCATTCAGAAATCAAAGCAGAATGTGATTTATAACTTCAGGTGTGAATATAGAACTCTGCATCTTGATGATGAAAGGGTCAAGTTTCTTATTACAATTTATACTATTGAGGGGCTAAGAAAGAATAAGCCCATCCGAAGATGTGAGTGCTCTTCACATGCTTTTAAAATGTAGTTATTACAAGTAAATGCACAGGCTTCCCTAACATTTCCAGGAACACAATACTCCAGTTATAGCAAAAATATTAGGAACTTGTACCTTCTGAGTCCCTCCCCTTAGCCATCTCCTGTACCTCATAAGCCAAGGAGAAAAGATGCAGTGTACTGAAGCTTAAGAAACTCCAGATATTATGGATCAAGGGAGGGATGCATTCCAACAGATCAGACTTTTCTGAGCATGCCTTGTTGGCATTCCCCCCCCCATTTTTATACCAATAGGGCTTCAGCTTAGATACCTCCATAGATCACAGCAGCAGTATCTTGCAGGGAGAGACAGTTTCTTAGATTAAGGTCACGGATTCCACTTTTAAAATACTTCATATTATGTGCCAGATTCTGCCCCACTTAATCATATTGTATATTACCATACACTTCAAGTAGCCCAACTGAAATAAATACTACTGTTTGAGGCCATTATCCATTGCAATTTATGATACTGTGTCTCAAGGCATGTCTCAATTGTAGTGAACTAGATTTTTGTGAAATTCACCAAATTCAGTCAACTGAAACCTCTGTTACTTGGATAAAGCGGGGAAACACAAACTTCAGTTCATGTTTCACTGATTTCTTTCTCCCTCGACCAGCATTAACAATATTCTGTGGTGATTGTTCTTCATTACTTTGACATTCACAATTTTTTGTAATAAAAAAAGAGGAAGAAAAGTCTAGCACAGGGGATTATTCAAATACAGTTATATGAACTGATAACAGTCTGATCCAAACTCATGCAGTTCCCTGTTGCTATAATCACATGGAACTGTCACAGTAGTTCTGACCATTGAAGGTAATATCCTAAAACAACTGCAACCCATAATTTCCTCACTTGTTTTTCACAATTCTCTGAACCCTCAGAATGTGTTTTTGCTCATATGCATACAGAGCCAAATTCACCATTGGTGTAACTCCACTAAAGTCAAAGGCCTTATAGATGGGATGAATTTGGCCCAGACAGTACACAGAAAATGATAAACAATAAATAATAACTTCTAATCTATGATAGCCTCAATTTCTGCAACCTGGAAACTGCCTAATTTGATGCTTTTCTTTTCCCAGGGACAGAAGCATCTTCCTCCATGACAGTTATGATATGAGATTAAAACTGTACAGTATATTGATCTGTTTTCTCGGCAGCAAATTCTGTAGTCTTCAGCCTATTGTGACTTCTGAGAGTTAAATATGGCTTTGAAAAGGGTGCCCAGCTGCTTGTAACATTTTGCTAAAGCTGTCCGAAATGTGGAAAATGGATGCATCTCTGGACCCTTCTAGCCTCTTCTCTGCTAGATATCTCAGTACATGCCTGATACTTTGCTGCTGCAAATCAGCTTAGCTTTCTTGACCTGAATGTAGCTATACCAATTTATAGCAGGTAACGTATGTTGTTCTTTTGATTACATGAACGAGAGGTTGTGAGACTAAACGAAACGTGTACAAGTTTTGTAATAACTCAAATCCATTTCAGGATTTACTATCTGCATTATTAAGAACACCTAGGAAATCCCAGGAAAACCATCTTGCAGAAAAATCCAGGGGAAGGGCAGAATCCTAGAAAGCTGGAGCTATTTTCCCCTTGGAGCAGAGGATGACTGGTTTCTCAGAATGAGGCAGGGAAATTAGGAGCCATCCTTGCCTAGCTTCGAACCACTGCACAGAAAGACATCCACACTACCCCACTCCCCAACCTTTCCCTCTGGTAACATGGCTCCCTCAGAATCTCTTCTGCTTCTCCTTCCCCCTTTCAGAAGGGTTTCTGTGAGAGACAATACTACTTTTAGAATTGTCAGATGAAATTTTATTTGGAAATTTGTGGAGTCCTAAGGTTACTGATGGTATGGCGAGTTGTTTCTTCTTAGCTTCCACCCCTTTCTGCCCTCCAGAATCTACAGAGGCCTAAATGCATCACATAAAGACAGTGAGATGACCATGAACTAGGGGGCCAAAGGCTGTGTGGGTTAGGTACTGTGGTGTACTGGAAACGGTTAAAAATGACAAGCTATCCCTTTAAGAGTGAGGGATTTCCTGGTCTTGCTTGCAGGTTTTGGAGCTCTGAGAGAAGTCATGTGATCTGGATCATCTGAGTCAGTCAGCAGACAGCCAATCTGCCAGGAGCCAGCTTAAAGCAAGGTAGGATGAATTGTGCCATGCTGTCTGAGGGAGCCTAAGGGAGCAGCCTCTTTTTCCTCTCTGTTTTTGGGTTCTCGGGTGGGTTATCGTTCTGGATGCTAAGGGTATGTCTACACTATGAAATTAGGTCAATTTTATAGAAGTCGATTTTTAGAAATCGATTTTATACAGTTGATTGCATATGTCCCCATTAAGCGCATTAAGTCGGCAGAGTGCGTCCTCACTACTGTGGCTAGCATCGACTTACGGAGTGTTGCACTGTGGGTAGCTATCCCACAGTTCCCGCAGACTCCGCTGCCTGTTGGAATTCTGGGTTAAGCTCCCAATGCCTGATGGGGCAAAGTGATAGTGATGAGGACATGGACACAGACTTCTCTCAAAGCACGGGCCCTGGCAATTTGGACATCATGGTGGTAATGGGGCAGGTTCCTGCCGTGGAACGCTGATTCTGGGCCTGGGAAACAAGCACAGACTGGTGGGACCGCATAGTGTTGCAGGTCTGGGATGATTCCCAGTGGCTGCGAAACTTTCGCATGCATAAAGGCACTTTCATGGAATTTTGTGACTTGCTTTCCCCTGCCCTGAAGCACAAGAATACCAACATGAGAGCAGCCCTCACAGTTGAGAAGCGAGTGGCAATAGCCCTGTGGAAGCTTGCAATGCCAGACAGCTACCGGTCAGTCGGGAATCAATTTGGAGTGGGTAAATCTACTGTGGGGGCTGTTGTGATCCAAGTAGCCATCACACACACTCAGCTGGGCAACAGAATTCGGCTTGCAGGCAGCCATGATAAGGCAAAGGGTTTCGGCTTCTTCAACCTTCATAACATGTGGGAATGGTTTCAAACAGCAGCGCCTTTCTTTCCCATACCAAGCAAAGCCTGTTGGGTTGGCCATTTAAAAGGAGTGACTGTTGTTTAGGGTGAATATGCAGCACAACCCCCCCCCCAATTCTCTGGGATGATCACTTCCCCCGCCCCCGGCGTGGCTAGTATCAAACAGCTCAGCATGAACAGGTCTCCCCACACCGTGTGGCTAACAGCGGGGATGATTTCTTTTTAGCCAAAGGCAAACAGCCCAGCAGGAACAAATTTCCCATATTTCAATCAGATGACCATGAACGATATCACTCTCCTGAGGCTAACACAGAGAGATAAAGAACAGATGTTGCTTGAATGCCTCCAAAGCCCGGGCCCATTTGCTGCAATGCTTTGTTCTGCAATGATTCTAGGCTACTTTCTACCGGCTTGGCATGGTAAAGTGTCCTACCATGGAGGATGGAATAAGGCTGCCCTCCCCAGAAACCTTCTGCAAAGGCTTTTAGAGTACCTCCAGGAGAGCTTCATGGAGATGTCCCTGGAGGATTTCCGCTCCATCCCCAGACACGTTAGCAGACTTTTCCAGTAGTTCTACTGGCCACAAATTAATCCCAAGTCTTCAGGGCAAATTAATCATTAAACACGCTTGCTTTTAAACCCTGTATTATATTTACAAAGGTACACTCACCAGAGGTGCCTTCTCTGGCTTCATGGTCCGGGAGCCCGCCTTGGGAGGGTTGGGAGGGTATTAGCTCCAGGGTGATAAACAGTTCCTGGCTGTCGGGGAGAACAGTTTCTCCGCTTGCCTGCTGTGCACTATCCTCCTCCTCCTCCTCCTCATCTTCCTCGTCCCCAAAATCCTTATCCCTGTTGCGTGAGACTCCCCACTTGCAGGTGTCCACGGACAGTGGTAAGGTAGTGGTAGGAGCCCCTCCTAGAATTGCATGCAGCTCATCATAGAAGTGGCATGTATGGGGCTCTGACCTGGAATGGCCGTTTGGCTCCTTTGTTTTTTGACAGGCTTGCCTGAGCTCCTTAATTTTCATGCGGCACTGCTGTGTGTCCCTGTCATAGCCTCTGTCCATCATGCCCTTGGAGATTTTGGCATATATATTGGCATTTTGTCTTTTTGAACATAGTTCTGCCTGTACCAGGGTCAAATACCCCCTGTTCGGACCATGCTGTAGCTCTTTTGCAATTCTGGGACTGCATGGTCACCTGTGCTGATCAGCTCACCATGCTGGCTAAACAGGAAATGAAATTCAGAAGTTTCCGGGGGCTTTTCCTGTCTACCTGGCCTGTGCATCTGAGTTGAGAGTGCTGTCCAGAGTGGTCACAATGGAGCACTCTGGGATATCGCCCAGAGACCAATACCGTCGAATTGCATCCACACTACACCAAATTCGACCCTCCCTCGTCGGGGAGGAGTACAGAAATTGATTTTAAGAGCCCTTTAAGTTGACAAAACAGGCTTGGTTTTGTGGACGGGTGCAGGGTTAAATGGACCTAACGCTGCTAAATTCGACCTAAACTCGTACTGTAGACCAAGGCTGAGAAATAAAGTAGTGCTATGTTGAACCTTCCTGCTAGAATATTTATGTTTTTATCTAATTCTTTGTATGTATGCTATGAACATAACAGATTCTTATGACAAGCTGGCTTTTGAAAATCTCTCTCTGGCCCTTAGGGTCTTGCTCCAATGAAGGAAATTCTTTCAGGAAGGAAAAGGACAAAACCGTCAATATGGGGTGCACTCTACCTTGGCCTTCAGTCAAGCCCCTTGCATAGCTCACTACCTGGTGGGGCATCTGAAGTGGGACTCAGGAAAGCACAAGTCTGGTGGCACTGAGGTGGCCTTAGCCCATAATGGGTCCCTGAGCACCAGTGTAGCTGATATGATATCAGAGATATTTGTGGATTATTAATCTGTATCATACATAATCAACCCCCTGGCAACAGTATCCTGCTTATACCACTGAAGAGGGCTGTCTGGTGGATATTACTTGACTGGGAGCACCAGTAGAAAGGAAAACAAATCCTAGTGGTGAGAAGTTCAAATGTGAGATGAAAAAATTAGTAGTCATCCTCCGTTTGCAGGACTTGCTTTGTGTGTCCTGCACAGACAGCAGTGCCCCTATATTACAATGATAGAGGCTGTATAAGTACCTAGTTAGAATCAAGACTCAAAAGTGGGTATATTGTGGTCCAAAGACTGGACATGTAGAGTCAGTCAATGAATCGCAGGTAGACAAGTTACATAATACTGTTATGATTTATATTGCAGAAGGAGCTAGTGGCCCCAATCAATCAAGGATTGGAGCCCGAGTATTCTGGGGCCTGTAAAATCTACAGTGAAAAGATAATCCCTCCCCAATCAGCAAGTTCAGGTATGATTTAGAGCGCAATGAAGATGTTACTGGCTCCATAATATATTGAACCCACATTATACTTGTGCATTTGTTGTATATGTATATATAGGGTAACTCATAATAGTAATCGTAGATATATTGAAATAATGATCTCTAGAAAAATTATCACAAAAAAGGAACAAGTTTCACTAAGGCTGGTAGGGCCTATGAACCAGGAGTTACAAATTGTTGGCTGAAAGCGGAATTTCAATTTATTGCTAGAAAAAAACGTGCTTAGAAACATAACCCAATTTTATTGGCTGATTCCTCAAAATACTGCCAGCATGGTACAGTTTTTATTTGCTGAATGGCCATTTGGAACTTGACTCTGCTGACTACATTGGGCTCAGTTTCAAATCTCTCTTAATCCCCTAATGAACCTTTAATAAAGCTGGATTGACATCAAATCAGTACTTGGAAAGTTTATTAAAATAAAACAGGAGGAACCAGCAGTTCAAAACAATTCTTTTTGTTGTTGTTTGTTCAATTATATGCTTTTCCCTCCCCGCCTCCCCCAGAAAATAGCAGCTCTTCGTAGCCAGGAGTTGTACGACTTCCAAAAAATGTTTCAAGTTGGATTTAGGTTTAATTATATTTGCTGTTTTGGTGGCGGTTGTTTTTTATATTTTGAAACAGTTGTTTGAGCCACATTGTGTGACAGAGTCAGGCCAAATGGCTACAAGAGTGTGGTCGAAGGTAGATACATTAGTTCCAGGTTAAGCAGATCCCTTTTCCCTGGGTAAGATAACAGGGACTATTCCAGAATACTCAGGAACTTTCTAGAACTAATTAAGGCAGGCAGGCTAATTAGGACACCTGTAGCCAATTGGGAAGCTGCTAGAATTAATTAAGGCTAATCAGGATACCTGGTTTAAAAAGGCTGTCACTCCAGTTAGTGAGGTAGGTGCATAAGGAGCTGGGAGTGAGAGGATGTGCTGCTGGAGGACTGAGGAGTACAAGTGTTAACAGACATCAGGAGTAAGGTCCTGTGGTGAGGACAAAGAAGGTGCTGGGAGGAGGCCAAGAGAAAGTAGCCCAGCGAATTGTAGCTGTCATGCAGCTGTTCCATAAGGCACTCTAGACAGCTGCAGTCCACAGGGCCCTGGGCTGGAACCCAGGGTGGAGGGTGGGCCTGGGTTCCCCTCACCCCTCCCAACTCCTGACCCAACACAGGAACTTCTACCAGAGGTGAAGGTCTCTGAGCTGGTCCCTGACCCACATGGTGGATCAGCAGAAACTGTGGGGCTTGTTCTTACTCTTTTTTCCTCATGCTGGCCAGTGATGAGGTTATCTGAGTGAACAACAGATTTGAGCCATGAAAGTGGCCAAACTGAGGGCTGCTGTGAATCTCTGAGGCAAGCAAAATCCTCCAATAAGCACAGGACCCACCAAGATAGAGGAGGAATTTTGTCACAATTGTTTTTTCTTTTCTTTTTTTGATTTTTGATGGAAAAGTATATAACATAGAGAAAGTGATGATGACTAATATGACAGGGCATGATGAAGTCCCAGCCGTTCCAGATTAAGCAGGAGAGAAGACTGTCTCCTGCATAGACTAGAAATGGTCCTGGAAAGTTCTCTGCTTGCAGAGCCAAGCTGTAATAATAAGCAGTGCTATTCCTGTACTATTTTTTCACCCAGCCCACCCTCCCACAATTGCCTTGTTGCCCCCTCCCTTACCAGAAAGCACGGTCTGCTTCCACATACAATGCGTTCTGTACAATAAGAGCTCTGTGCACCCTCTTGGCCTGTGTTGCTCAGACTTGAGATTATAGCACAACTGACTGACAGCAGTAAGAAAGGCAACTGAACCATAAACGCCAGCTTCTATGACTGCTGATATTAATTACATGGTATGGTTACACTTAAGGAGATACCTGATCTGCACCGTCAACTTTGCCATTTCATAAGTGAATTACATCATAGTTTCAGTGATTGTTTTAGTAGAAAAGGATCCTTATTTTTGTTGGATTTTCTTTCCCTCCTTCTGTGCTCTGAGTCTGTGTCTGAGTTTTATCCAGTAATTTCCCTGCACTTCCCCCTTTTTGAATGTGGTTTTAAGTTTGTGTCATAAGAATTAATAATTAATTTGCTCTGTGCCTTTCATCTTCTGATTTCAAAGACCTTCAACATTAATTTAGTTTTAGAATACACTTGTGAATTATGTATATACACTATAAGTAGGTAATTATATATGTGTTTGTATGCATTATAATACACCCCCTTATACATTTTACATGAAGGGAAACTGAGGCACAGAATGGTTGTGTAATTTACCTCAAGATTCTATGGAACAAGAATGGTGGACAAAAATAGTATCTGAGTCCTGCCTCCCCGACCACTGCTTTAGCCATTAGACTACACTGCCTTCCTGAAGAATAAAGCAAATTTAGAATACAAAAATTTAGATGGCACAATGCCCGGGGGAGATAAATAAAGGTGGCTAATTTTTGACTGTTGTATCTGGGCTGCCTCTAGGCTAATCTCTAGCCCACCATCCCACTGAGTGCTGTCATCCATCCCCTCTCCTCACGCCAGCCCCACTCCCTGTGCGTAGGACTGAAAGAAGGGGGACAGCACATGACTGCTTACATTGTTCCTACACTGCTGTTGTGCTGGGGCTGGGGCCACACATTCATGACCCATAGTGACCCTTAAGTAAGTCTACAGAGCAAGCTGCAGCCATGGCAGCACATCTCAGAGTCTAAATCCACAGACTAGAGCTTGTGCTACAGTGTTAAAAATAACTATGTCCTTGTTGGTCAGGCTTGAGAGGGAGCTTGGGCTCTGAAACCTGTGGAGTGGTCACCAAAGTGCTGGACAGGGGTGAGGGCCAGAATCAATTGCTTAGAGATCGGTACTTATGAAAATGAGGGATGGATAGCACCTGCTATGGCTAGACATAACGCTAGCTGCTACTTTTCACATTATTTTTCACCTGAGCTGCATCAAAACATTTCTGCCAATTTAGAGTGCCAGCAGTGCTGTTACAGCCCTAAAACACTGTTCAGTAGAAACTGTCAAATGGGCCAAACTGGGGCCTTTGTACTGTGGACACATTGGGGGAAGAGGCAGAGGATGAAAAACAACTAATTCATCCTGAGGTATGATATTGCTCCCCCTGGAATCAATGCAAGTTTTGCCATTCACTTCAACAGGAGTAGGCTCTCTTATTTTTGTTCTCAGTTGTGGTTTCAACCTAGTTTTCTGCTGGAGGTCAAAAGCTAATTCATTATGACAAATGTGCTTGATTTTAAACTAACTTTTTTCTACATTGCATTGGGCAGGGGGGAAGGGAAGGAAAAAAATATCAATGGCAAAAGATAAGTTTAGAAAAGGACATAGAAAACCAAAAACTAAAATTTCCAAAAGCTGCTGCAGTTGCAAATGGAGAGCTCAAAATGAACACCCTATAATATTGTACTATAAACCTGCAGTACCCTGAGGAGTGGGAAAACCACATTTCCTGGTATGGTCACACAGTCACACTCTTTTGCTGTACATAGGTCTGACTGGTTTCTCCTTAGATGCTATTCTCTGAATTGATAGCTAAACACTTAGTTTCTTTTTTCCTTTGCTTTGCAGTTCTATGACCTATGTCAAACCCTCCTGAAAATGTTTCTGGCTTTAGCAAAGCCACAAATTGCATGTCAAAAGGAGGCTGGGGAGGGGTGTAAGTGGGTAACTAAAAGCCATAGGGCCGTTTCTTCAGATGGCATAAATTGATGTAGATCCATTGACTTAGACAGAACTATGCAGATTTCCACGAGCAGAAGATCTAACTTATTGCCTCAGTTCAGCTTGCTGTATGGCATGATTTTAGTTTGATTGTAAGCTATCCTTTTTGAAAGTCCTGATGCGGGCCTAGTATTTGGAGAGGAAAAGTGGCAGTATGTGCATTTAAAGAAGAAAAACCTAAATAAATATAAGTCAGTGTAGTTAAAATAAGTCAAAAATTGCCTGTCACCTTTTAATTTATTTGTTTGTATTCTGTGCTAAATGTGACTTCGGCAAATTACACACACAGTTCCTTTTTTATTGTGTTTATAAGAAGTTAGGGAGTATGTGGGAAGGGAAAGTTACTTCAATAACTAAAATCAAAGGAGAAAATGAAAAGGGGAGATAGCTTGTCATTTTTCTTCCTTAGGGTATGTCTACACTATGAAATTAGGTGGAATTTATAGAAGTCGGTTTTTTAGAAATCATTTTTATATTGTTGATTGTGTCCCCACACAAAATGCACTAAGTGCATTAACTCGGCAGAGTGCTTCCACAGTACTGAGGCTAGCGTCAACTTCTGGAGTGTTGCACTGTGGGTAGCTATCCCACAGTTCCTGCAGTCTCCGCCGCCCATTGGAATTCTGGGTTGAGATCCTGATGCCTGATGTGGCAAAAAACATTGTCGCGGGTAGTTCTGGGTACATGTCGTCAGGCCCTCCCTCCTTCTGTGAAAGCAACGGCAGACAATAGTTTCATTTCTTTTTTCCTGAGTTACCTGTGCAGATGCCATACACGGCAAGCATGGAGCCCGCTCAGCTCACTGTCACTGTATGTCTCCTGGGTGCTGGCAGATGTGGTACTGCATTGCTACCCAGCAGCAGCAACACATTGCCTTGTGGCAGCAGAAGGTGCCATAGGCCTGAAAACTATCGTCATCGTTTCCAAGGTGCTCCTGGCCACCTCGGTAAGGTCGGTGAGGAGTGCCTGGGCAGACATGGTCGCAGGGACTAAATTAGGAGTGACTCAACCAGGTCATTCTCTTTAGTCCTGCAGGCAGTCCTATTGTACCATCTTCTGCCGAGCAACCAGGAGATGTGGATGGCTTGCAGTCCTATTGCACTGTCTGCTGCCAGCCAAAGATGTAAAAGATAGATGAAGTGGATCAAAACAAGAAATAGACCAGATTTATTTTGTATTCATTTACTCCCCCCTCCCTCCCTTCTTCCATGAAATCAATGGCCGACAATCCTTTTGGTGAGGTCTGTCAGGGGCACCTTGAAAACTTTAATGGAGATTCAGACCTGCCTGAAATACCAGAGGGAGGGATAGCTTAGTGGGTTGAGCATTGGCCTGCTAAACCCTGGATTTTGAGCTCAATCCTTGAGGGGTCCATTCTGTATGACAGTTGTTTTTCTTTCTCCTTGATGTAAAGTAACCCCCTTTGTTGATTTTTAATTCCGTGTAAGCCATGTCATTAGTCACCCCTCCTTCCATCAGAGCAATGGCAGACAATTGTTCCGCATCTTTTTTCTGTGCAGACGCCATACCACGGCAAGCATGGAGCCCGCTCAGATCACTTTGGCAATTAGGAGCACATTAAACACCACACACATTATCCAGCAGTATATGCAGCATCAGAACCTGGCAAAGTGAAACTGGGCGAGTAGGCGATATCAGCGCAGTGACGAGAGTGATGAGGACATGGACAGAGACTTCTCTCAAAGCACGGGCCCTGGCAATTTGGACATCATAGTGGTAATGGGGCAGACTCCTGCTGTGGAATGCCAATTCTGGGCCCGGGAAACAAGCACAGACTGGTGGGACTGCATAATGTTGCAAGTCTGGGATGATTCCCAGTGGCTGTGAAACTTTCACATGCATAAGGACACTTTCATGGAACTTTGACTTGCTTTCCCCTGCCCTGAGGTGCAAGAATACCAAGATGAGAGCAGCCCTCACAGTTGAGAAACGAGTGGCAATAGCCCTGTGGAAGCTTGCAACGCCAGACAGCTACCGGTCAGTCAGGAATCAATTTGGAGTGGGTAAATCTACTGTGGGGGCTGCTGTGATGCAAGTAGCCAATGCAATCAAAGATCTGCTGATATCAAGGGTAGTGATCCTGGGAAATGTGCAGGTCATAGTGAATGGCTTTGCTGCAATGGGATTCCCTAACTGTGGTGGGGCCATAGACGGAACCCATATCCCTATCTTGGCACTTGGGCACCAAGCTGGCGAGTACATAAACCGCAAAGGGTACTTTTCAATAGTGCTGCAAGCACTGGTGGATCACAAGGGACATTTCATCAACATCAATGTGGGATGGCCGGAAAAGGTATATGACACTCGCATCTTCAGGAACTCTGGTCTGTTTCAAAAGTTGCAGGAAGGGACTTTCTTCCCAGACCAGAAAATAACCGTTGGGGATGTTGAAATGTCTATAGTTATCCTTAATACCAGCCTACCCCTTAATACCATGGCTCATGAAGCCATACACAGTCAGCCTCGCCAGTAGTAAGGAGCTGTTCAACTACAGGCTGAGCAAGTGCTGAATGGTGGTAGAATGTGCATTTGGACATTTAAAAGCACACTGGCGCAGTTTACTGACTCAGTTAGACCTCAGCAAAACCAATATTCCCACTGTTACTACTGCTTGCTGTGCGCTCCACAATATATGTGAGAGTAAGAGGGAGACTTTTATCGTGGGGTGGGAGGTTAAGGCAAATCGCCTGGCTGTTGGTTATGCACAGCCAGACACCAGGGCAGTTAGAAGAGCACAGAAGGGAGTGGTGCACATCAGAGAAGCTTTGAAAACCAGTTTCATGACTGGCCAGGGTACTGTGTGACACTTCTGTTTGCTTCTCCTTGATAAAACCCCCCGCTCCTTGGTTTGCTCTGCTTCCCTGTAAGCTAACTACCCTCCCCTCCTCCCTTTGATCACCACTTGCAGGGGCAATAAAGTCATTGTTGCTTCACATTCATGCATTCTTTATTAATTCATCACACAAGTAGGGGGATAACTGCCAAGGTAGCCTGGGAGGGGTGGTGGAGGAGAGAACCACTGGGAGGGGTGGTGGAGGAGGGAAGGACAAGGCCACAAAGCACTTTAAAAGTTTAAAAATTTAAAACTTATTGAATGCCAGCCTTCTGTTGCTTGGGTAATCCTCTGGGGTGGAGTGGCTAGGTGGCCAGAGGCCCTCACACTGCGTTCTTGGGCGTCTGGGTGAGGAGGCTATGGAACTTGGGGAGGAGGACAGTTGGTTACACAGGGCCTGTAGTGGTGGTCTATGCTCCAGCTGCCTTTCCTGCAGCTCAACCATATGCTGGAGCATATTAATTTGATCCTCCAGCAGCCTCAGCACTGAATCCTGCCTCCTCTCATCATGCTGCTTCCACCTTTCAGCTTCAGCCCTCTCTTCAGCACGCCACCTCTCCTCCCGGTCATTTTGTGCTTTCCTGCACTCTGACATTGTCTGCCTCCATGCATTCGTCTGTGCTCTGTCAGTGTGGGAGGACAGCATGAGCTCAGAGCGAGTGCATTTTTTTCACCTTCTAATCTTCATTAGCCTCTGGGAAGGAGAAGATCCTGTGATCCTTGAAACACATGCAGCTGGTGGAGAAAAAAAATGGACAGTAGTATTTAAAAAAAAAAGACACATTTTATAGAACAATGGGTACACTCTTTCACGATAAACCTTGCTGTTAACATTACATACGTAACACATGTGCTTTCGTTCCAAGGAAGCATTTTGCCTCCCCCCACCCTGTGGCTAGCCCCTCCCCCCCTCTTCCCTCCCCATGGCTAACAGCAGAGAACACTTCTGTTCAGCCACAGGCAAACAGCCCAGCAGGAACAGACATTTCTGAATGTCCCCTTAAGAAAAGCACTCTATTTCAACCAGGTGACCATGAATGATATCACTCTCCTGAGGATAACATAGAGAGATAAAGAACGGATGTTGTTTGAACACCAGCAAACATACACTGCAATGCTTTGTTCTACAATGATTCCCGAGTACGTGCTACTGGCCTGGAGTGGTAAAGTGTCCTACCATGGTGGATGGAATAAGGCTGCCCTCCCTGGAAACCTTTCGCAAAGGCTTTGGGAGTACATCCAGGAGAGCCGTGAATGCCAGGGCAAATTAATCATTAAACATGCTTGCTTTTAAACCATGTATAGTATTTTAAAAGGTACACTCACCAGAGGTCCCTTCTCCACCTGGCAGGTCTGGGAGGCAGACTTGGGTGGGTTCAGGGGGTACTGGCTCGAGGTCCAGGGTGAGAAACAGTTCCTGGTTGTCAGGAAAACCGGTTTCTCCAGTTGCTTGCTGTGAGCTATCTTCCTCGGCCGCAAAACCTGCTTCCGTGTTGCCTCCATCTCCATTGAAGGAGTCAAACAACACGGCTGGGGTAGTGGTGGCTGAACCCCCTAAAACGGCATGCAGCTCATCAAAGCTGCTAAATTTGACCTCAACTCCTAGTGTAGACCAGGGCTAAGAGAGAACCTCTATATAGATCTATCTATGTGAGACCCTGCTGTTTCAATTTGCAAGTGGTTTTGTTTGATCTGCCTAGGTTTGTGCCCCTTGAGATCTGCTTAGGTTTAGTTTCCAGTGACTCACAAAATGAAACAAAAAACTACCCAACTTGTTTTCTCATTGGATGTATGTGAACCCATGAATTAGGTATGGTTTTGATGTCCAAGCATAAACTGTAATTACCCATTGTGTTGTGGTAGTACTTAAACCCCGATCAGGGACTGGGGCCCCATTATGCTAGGCTTTGCACACATTCCTAATTAAAAGTTAGTCCCAGCCTGATAGTGTTCGGTAAAAAATCCATTACAATCTACATACCACACAGACAATGCTGACAGCTTGTGCCACACACTCTCAAAGAAACTGCGGAACAATCTGATCAACATCCTCTACAGCAAACAGGGAAAGATTAAGAATGAGCTGTCAAAACTGGATACTTTCATAAAGAATCAACCTTCCACACAAACTTCCTCATGGCTGGACTTCACAAAAACTAGACAAGCCATTTACAACGCACACTTTGCTTCTCTACACAAGAAAAAGGACACCAAGCTATCTAAACTACTACATGCCACAAGGGGCCACAACAGTGGTTCCCGTAACCCACCCAGCAATATTGTTAATCTATCCAACTATACTCTTAACCCAGTAGAAGAATCTGTCCTGTCTCGGGGCCTCTTCTTTTGCCCTTCCACCCCCATGAATATGATACAGTTCTGTGGTGACCTAGAATCCTATTTTCGACGTCTCCGACTCAAGGAATATTTCCAACACACCTCTGCACAACATACTAACCCACAGAGACCTTCCTACCAACACTACAGAAAGAAGGATTCTGGGTGGACTCCTCCTGAAGGTCGAAACAGCAGCCTGGACTTCTACATAGAGCGCTTCCGCCGACGTGCACGGGCTGAAATTGTGGAAAAGCAGCATCACTTGCCCCATAACCTCAGCCGTACAGAACACAACGCCATCCACAGCCTCAGAAAAAACTCTGACATCATAATCAAAAAGGCTGACAAAGGAGGTGCTGTCGTCATCATGAATAGGTCAGAATATGAACAAGAGGCTACTAGGCAGCTCTCCAACACCACTTTCTACAAGCCATTACCCTCTGATCCCACTGAGAGTTACCAAAAGAAACTACAGCATTTGCTCAAGAAACTCCATGAAAAAGCACAAGAACAAATCCGCACAGACACACCCCTAGAACCCCGACCTGGGGTATTCTATCTGCTACCCAAGATCCATAAACCTGGAAATCCTGGACGCCCCATCATCTCAGGCATTGGCACCCTGACAGCAGGATTGTCTGGCTATGTAGACTCCCTCCTCAGGCCCTACGTTACCAGCACTCCCAGCTATCTTCGAGTCACCACTGACTTCCTGAGGAAACTACAATCCATTGGTGATCTTCCTAAAAACATCATCCTAGCCACTATGGATATAGAAGCCCTCTACACCAACATTCCACACAAAGATGGACTACAAGCCGTCAGGAACACTATCCCCGATAATGTCACGGCTAACCTGGTGGCTGAACTTTGTGACTTTGTCCTCACCCATAACTATTTCACATCTGGGGACAATGTATACCTTCAAATCAGCGGCACTGCGATGGGTACCCATATGGCCCCACAGTATGCCAACATTTTTATGGCTGACTTAGAACAACGCTTCCTCAGCTCTCGTCCCCTAATGCCCCTACTCTACTTGCGCTACATTGATGACATCTTCATCATCTGGACCCATGGAAAAGAAGCCCTTGAGGAATTCCACCATGATTTCAACCATTTCCATCCCACCATCAAACTCAGCCTGGACCAGTCCACACAAGAGATCCACTTCCTGGACACTACGGTGCTAATAAGCGATGGTCACATAAACACCACCCTATATCGGAAACCTACTGACCGCTATTCCTACCTACATGCCTCTAGCTTTCATCCAGATCATACCACACGATCCATTGTCTACAGCCAAGCACTACGATATAACCGCATTTGCTCCAACCCCTCAGACAGAGACAAACACCTACAAGATCTCTATCATGCATTCCTACAACTACAATACCCACCTGCTGAAGTGAAGAAACAGATTGACAGAGCCAGAAGAGTACCCGGAAGTCACCTACTACAGGACAGGCCCAACAAAGAAAACAACAGAACGCCACTAGCCATCACCTTCAGCCCCCAACTAAAACCTCTCCAACGCATCATCAAGGATCTACAACCTATCCTGAAGGACGACCCATCACTCTCACAGATCTTGGGAGACAGACCAGTCCTTGCTTACAGACAGCCCCCCAATCTGAAGCAAATACTCACCAGCAACCACACACCACACAACAGAACCACTAACCCAGGAACCTATCCTTGCAACAAAGGCCATTGCCAACTCTGTCCACATATCTGGGTACACCGTCATAGGGCCTAATCACATCAGCCACACTATCAGAGGCTCCTTCACCTGCGCACCTACCAATGTGATATATGCCATCATGTGCCAGCAATGCCCCTCTGCCATATACATTGGCCAAATTGGACAGTCTCTACATAAAAGAATGAATGGACACAAATCAGACGTCAAGAATTATAACATTCAAAAACCAGTTGGAGAACACTTCAATCTCTCTGGTCACTCGATCACAGACCTAAGAGTGGCTATACTTCAACAAAAAAGCTTCAAAAACAGACTCCAACGAGAGACTGCTGAATTGGAATTAATTTGCAAACTGGATACAATTAAGTTAGGCTTGAACAGAGACTGGGAATGGATGAGTCATTACACAAAGTAAAACTATTTCCCCATGTTATTTCTCCCCCCACCCCACCTCCCACTGTTCCTCAGATGTTCTTATTTACTGCTGGAAATAGCCTACCTTGCTTGTCACCATGAAAGGTTTTCCTCCTTTCCCCCCACCTGCTGCTGGCAATGGCTCATCTTAAGTGATCACTCTCCTTACAGTGTGTATGATAACCCATTGTTTCATGTTCTCTGTGTGTGTATATATAAATCTCCCCACTGTATTTTCCACCAAATGCATCCGATGAAGTGAGCTGTAGCTCATGAAAGCTTATTCTCAAATAAATTTGAGAGTCTCTAAGGTGCCACAAGTACCCCTTTTCTTTTTGCGAATACAGACTAACACGGCTGCTACTCTGAAACCGGTCCTTCAACAGTGCCTCTTTGAGGTGTAGTGTGAGGACATAAACATAAAGAATCACACCTTAAGCAGCAGCAGCGAGAGAAATTCCTAACCAGGAAGTCACAACATTTATTAAGCTCTCCACTGTAACATATCCTGGTCTTCTCTGGTAATTTTGGAGGACTAGGAACTCTATAACCACACCGCATCTCCTTTTCTTTACAATAAATTATTAAAACTTAAATTTTAAATGAGTATGTGTATATATACACACAACAATTCAGAGTTAACTTAAAATTCCTTAAAACTATTTTCATTACTATGGCCCCTTATCAATTGCATTTAAATAGTCATGAGCAGTACTCTAAAGAGCCAGTCTTTGTGAGGGGCTGATTAGTTTGTGTGTGGAGTTTCCGGTGGAGTGGGCTCACTTCCTGACAGAGGCCCTGCAGATTCCTGATCCTCTCATTGTTGTTTTGCGAAATATTGAAAATGAACCTCATTCCTTTGGAGAAGTCCTTTTGGAGTCTCCAGTAGGTAGGATCTTGGAGTTTCTGCCAAGTTCCAAACAGTTCCAAATGGCTGAGAGCATTTGAGCCAAACTTTGCTCCCTAGTCTCAGTTCAGATACTGTTTTTGTTCTGTGCTGAACCCTGAAGTTTAGTTGCTGCTGAATTTTTACTTCAGCATCCCATTTTCAAAATTCCTTCAGTTTGGGCCACTTTTATGAAGCTCCCCACTGCAACACAACCCAGTCCTCTCTGGTGACTGTGAAGGACCAAGAACCCAAAACCACTACACAAATCACACCAGGCCTGGTTACTTGAGTGGGGCACTCAGCAGCACCCTGAAGGAGATGAAGTCTCAGCCCTCCAGCCAAATACCTTTGGATGCTTACCCCTTCTGGGCTTCTGAGGGAACACACAAACTAATTAGGAGCAGGAAAATGAAGGAAAATAAGTATACAGTCAATCTCAGCTGGACTACTAGCTTCTCTTCTTTCAGTGGCACCTTGGACAGGCTCAAGGTCTCCTTGTTAACCAGCCCTCTTCCTCTCAGGGGACTATTGGCCTTCTTTTAAGCAAGGGCATAGTCTCTGCTCTCTGCCAGGTCTCTTCCTGGGAGCTGGAAATCTCAGAACTCTGTTCTCCTCTTGGAGCTGAGCTCCCTCCCTCTTAAATAACCCCTCTACTCTTGACTTGACTTGCAGGTAGGGTGGGACAGGGTCACTCCAGCCCAGAGCAAATCCTTAACCTCTTCCTGCCTGGTGCAGGGTTTATACACATTATCATACTGTCTCAAAGAGTTTACAAAAAGAAAAGGAGTACTTGTGGCACCTTAGAGACTAACAAATTTATTTGAGCATAAGCTTTTGTGAGCTACAGCTCACTTCATCGGACGCATTCAGTGGAAAATACAGTGGAGAGATTTATATACACAGAGAACATGAAACAATGGGTGTTACCATATACACTGTAAGGAGAGTGATCACTTAAGATGAGCTATTACCAGCAGGAGAGCGGGGGGGGAGGGGAAGGGGGGAGGAAGAAAACCTTTTGTAGTGATAACCAGTCGGAAAACACTTCAATCTCTCTGGTCACTCGATTACAGACCTAAGAGTGGCTATTCTTCAACAAAAAAACTTCAAAACCAGACTCCAACGAGAGACTGCTGAATTGGAATTAATTTGGAAACTGGATACAATTAACTTAGGCTTGAATAGAGACTGGGAGTGGATGGGTCATTACACAAAGTAAAACTATTTCTCCATGTTATTTCCACCCTTCCACCCCCCACTGTTTCTCAGACGTTCTTGTCAACTGCTGGAAATGGCCCCCCTTGATTATCACTACAAAAGGTTTTCTCCCCCCTCCCCCCCGCTCTCCTGCTGGTAATAGCTCATCTTAAGTGATCACTCTCCTTACAGTGTGTATGGTAACACCCATTGTTTCATGTTCTCTGTGTATATAAATCTCCCCACTGTATTTTCCACTGAATGCATCCGATGAAGTGAGCTGTAGCTCACGAAAGCTTATGCTCAAATAAATTTGTTAGTCTCTAAGGTGCCACAAGTACTCCTTTTCCTTTTGCGAATATAGACTAACACGGCTGCTACTCTGAAAGGAGTTTACAATTACAGTAAGAACTTACATTCTTGGTTGTTCAAAACTTCCTCCAGATTCAGCTGAAGTGTTTAAACTGTTGCAAATGTGGGCTGAGTTCCTACTGGCTCTTCTTTGAGCAAGTTAACAGGTCTGTGAAAGCCCTCAGTGAATTGGGCCTAGGCTATCTGGAGGGTCAGTTCCTCCTTCAGGACCTGGACTGTCCTCAGCAGATCTGTTTCTCAGGAACAATGTGTTTATACTAGGGTGGACAAGTGATTAAAAAAATTAATCACGCTGTTAAACAACAAAAGAATAATATTTATTTTAAATATTTTTGCATGTTTACTGCATTTTCAAATATACTAATTTCAATTACAACACAGAATACAGAATGTACAGTGCTCGACTTTATTTATTTTTGATTACAAATATTTGTAATGTCTGTAAAAAACAAAAATATTTTTCAATTCACCTCATACAAGTACTGTAGTGCAATCTCTATCATGAAAGTTGAACTTACAAATGTAGAATTATGTACAAAAATTACATTTTTTTTGTTACATAACTGCACAAAAAAACAAAACAATGTAAAACTTTAGAGCCTACAAGTCTACTCAGTCCTACTTTTTGGTCCTACTTCTTAGACATCCAATCACTCAGACAAACAAGGTTGGTTACAATTTGCAGAAGATAATGCTGCCTACTTCTTGTTTATAATGTCACCTGAAAGTGAGAATAGGAGTTTGCATGGCACTGTTGTAGCTGGTGTTGCAAGATATTTACGTGCCAGATATGTGGACATGCTTCCATGCTGATGATAGGTTCTGTTTGATAATGATCCAAAGCAGTGCAGACTGACGCATGTTCATTTTCATCATCTGAGTCTGATGCCACTAGCAGAAGGTTGATTTTCTTTTTTGGTGTTTTGGGTTCTGTAGTTTCTGCATCAGACTGTTGCTATTTTAAGACTTCTAAATGCATGCTCCACACCTCGTCCCTCTCAGATTTTGGATGGCACTTCAGATTCTGAAACGTTGAGTGTTGTAGCTATTTTTATAAATCTCACATTGGTACTTTCTTTGCATTTTGTCAAATCTGCTGTGAAGGTGTTCTTAAAACGAACATGTGCTGGGTCATCATCCGAGACTGCTATAACATGAAATATATGCAAAATACATGGAAATACCTTGCAATGCCAGTTATAAAAGTTGCCATGTGAATGCCTGTTCTCACTTTCAGGTGACATTGTAAATAAGAAGAAGGCAGGCAGCAGTATCTCCCATCAATGTAAACAATCTTGTTTGTCTTAGCAATTGGCAGAAAAAGAAGTAGGACTGAGTGGACTTGTAGGCTCTAAAGTTTTACACTGTTTTGTTTTTGTGTGCAGTTATGTAACACAAAAAAAATCTGCATTTGCAAGTTACACTTTCACGATAAACAGATTGCACTTCAGTACCTGTATGAGGTGAACTGAAAAATACTATTTCTTTTGTTTATCATTTTTACAGTGCATGTATTTGTAATTAAATAATATAAAGTGAGCACTGTGCACTTTATATTCTGTGTTGTAATTGAAATCAATATTGAAAATGAAGAAAAACATCCAAAAATATTTAATAAATTTCAATTGGTATTCTATTGTTATAAGTGTGATTAATCACAATTAATTTTTTTGAGTTAATTGCATGAGTTAACTGTGATTAATTGACAGGCCTAGTTTATACCTGGCTTTGACACTGAGGGTATGTCTTCACTACCCGCTGGATCAGCGGGCAGTGATTGATCCAGCAGGGATCGATTTATCGCCTCTAGTCTAGACTCGATAAATTGACCCCCAAGCGCTCTCCCATCGACTCCTGTACTCCACTGCTGTGAGAGGCACAGGCAGAGTCGATGGGGGAGCAGCAGCAGTTGACTCACTGCGGTGAGTAGATCTAAGTATGTTGACTTCAGCTATGTTATTCACGTAGTAGACCAGGATGTAGACCAGGGCTGACTTCTGTATCCTTGGGCAAGTTCTCTTCTCAGTCATCTGAAAATGCATATAAAGTGCTTATAAAGTGGATATAACGATAAAACACCTACTCTACATAGGTGTTGTGATGATTAATTATTTGGGAAATGAAGAGTCCTTGGCACCTCTCAGGATCTGGCCACTGATGTTTATAAAACACTTTGAAGAAAAAACATTATATGAAGCTAATGGCAGGTATAAGCTCTGAGCATCCCTTGCTTTTTTTGGTTTAAGTCATACTCATAATTTTGTCAACAGAGTTTTACAACAGTTAGGAATGGATGTAATTCTCATCCTTGCATAAATGCAGTAATTTATTTTGAAGGAGGATTGAAACTCTCTTAATCTGATGATCATTCATTTGAACTTCACTGTGTGCATGTTTCACCATCAAATGAATTCATTATACATTATTTATAAAATGCTGGCTTTCTCATGCAATAAGCAAGAAAATCAATATGAACATTCAACCACAATATTTATACAAATCTATAAAAACTAAGCAAACAAAACCAAAATATAATTTGTGCCCTAAGTATAATATAGTAAATATATTGTAATATCATATTTGGTATTAAAATAAAAAAGCTGGGAAAGACTGCTCTGTTTTTCTTTTGTTTGAAAGTGCCACATCCTGAACAAGTATTTTTACAGGATCTAAGTGAATTAATACAGTACGTTGTGAGACTTAGATGGAAACATTTCTGACATTACGCGGGGCTATTATTACTGCAGTAACCTTCAGAACCCTTCAAAACCAGCCGTCAATTTTAGCAGCTAAAGTGGTGAGTAGTTGCAGCAACACAGAATTTTCCTCACCTAGGTTTTGTAGTTTGCACTTATGCTTACTGAGGAAAAAACAGAGAGAGATGGTTGAGGCAGGCCTGTTTGCAGTTGTTTCTCACTGTGGCTGCCAAAATGAGCTGGATCTTTTGAGTTTGCTTTGTGATATGAAAAGCAAACTCTTACGTAGTATTTTTTTCTTGTTTGCTTAAAAAAAAATATGGGCTTGTCTACATATTATTGGCAAAGCACAGTAGAGGGGTATGATTTGTAAAGCTTTCTAATGTGTTGCATTCTAACTACCCTGTGTAGACCCTGTTGACATGCGCTAAAATGTTGTCCAACTTCATTAATGTGAACAAAGTACCTTTTAGAGTGTGCAACAGGATCTACACGGGGCAGTTAGACTTCAGAACATTGGTGTGCTTTACAAATCAGTCTTCTGGTGCTCATTGCCATGGCATGTAGACAAGCCCTAAGATTCTTGTTACCAATACACACAATAAGAACTGGATTCTCTACATGCTTCACCTGTGGAATTCTGGTTGAATGGAAATCTGTGTGTGAAATAAAAATGGATAAGCAATAGAGAGAGACATTTCTGAGTAAAGAATTTTAAACTGAGAGTTAAGTACAAATGTTTTGTTTAGATGAATGTGACCTTCTTTGTAAGACACTTAAGTCAGTCAAATGTGTGCAGTGTGTAAAACATAGCAATTTAAGTTTGCAAGAGAAAGATTCAAGATAACTATTCCCTCCTGGATCTGGTTCCTATGGGTTTATACTGCCTTGCCCCAATTCTTCACTTCTCTGGCCAGATATATCAGCAACCCTCTCCCCACATTGAGAAAGCCACCATTACTAAGTTGTGTCCTGAATTTCACTCCACTTTGCTGTGACTTTGAATATAGCCAGGTTTCAGAGTAGCAGCCGTGTTAGTCTGTGTCCGTAAAAAGAAAAGGAGTACTTGTGGCACCTTAGAGACTAACAAATTTATTAGAACATAAAGCTGTAGCTCACGAAAGCTTATACTCTAATAAATTTGTTAGTCTCTAAGGTTCCACAAGTACTCCTTTTCTTTTTATGAATATAGCCAGAATCTCAAAGTGAAACCAAATACTGCCAGATTGAAACCAAACCAAACAGCAAAAAGAAAAGGAGTACTTGTGGCACCTTAGAGACTAACAAATTTATTTGAGCATAAGCTTTCGTGAGCTACAGCTCACTTCATCGGATGCATTTGGGGGAATGCATCCGATGAAGTGAGCTGTAGCTCATGGAAGCTTATGCTCAGATAAATTTGTTAGTTAGTCTCTAAGGTGCCACAAGTACTCCTTTTCTTTTTGCGAATACAGACTAACACGGCTGCTACTCTGAAACCAAACAGCTGAATTGTTATATTGGATTCTGCATAGCAGCCACCTAAAATCATAAACTTGTCTCTGTGCTCACTTGGAACCTTTTAGCAAACCAGATTGCACATAGTCTGCCTGGTTTCATTTCTTATTTATGAAAGTTTCTAAAAGCTCTAATGTTCATACCCTAGAAAACATAATTTTTGTATAAGACTCCCTGATAAAATACTGCTGCTTCTTTTTCTGTACCTCTTAATAATGCTTGGTTTTAATTTTCAAAGATGGCATAATGAGAAAAGTAGAGTGGCATTATTTTAGTAAACACAAATATATGGCACCTAGAACATAAGCACAGAAGTACTAAATCAGATCAAGGTCCATCTAGCCCAGTATCCTGTCTTCTGACAGTGGCCAATGATAGGTGCTTCAGAGGGAATGAACAGAACAGGTAATCATCAAGTGCTCCATTCCCTGTCGCCTATTCCCCACTTCTGGATAAGGGCAAGACACCCCCTGGCAGGGCAGACCCCCCCCATACCCACAGACCCACATGCCACAGCAGATACTCTGTCCCTGGGGAGGGAGTCTCCGGAGCACTTACTTGTATTCCTCTGTGTCCTGAGGAGGATTGCTGTAGTGCTGCTGCTGGAAAATTTTGCTACTGGACCAAAGCCAAAAGTGGCTCCAGTACCAGGTTAAATCCCGGGAACTGGGGAATGCTGACCACTCAGCACCCTCCATCCCCCCCACCCCCAGTTGGCCAATGGATGCCAGAAACCCCAAGGTGGGGGAGGAATTAACTGATGTTCCTCAGCTGGTGTCTTCCTCCCTTGCTGCTGGGACTGTCCTCTTTCATTGTCAGCCCCATCAACTTCCCCCACCTGTGGAAGCAGGTGGGTGGCATTTGTGTTTGTATTTGGTCCTATCTACTCAAGAGCAAGATGGAGCCAGTAAATAGAAATTACAAGCAGGCCTCCTCAGTCTACTTTTTGTTCAGCTGTTAGAAACCAGAAACTAAGGCAGCCTCTCTTCTGCCCATTTATTTATTGATTCTCCAATATAAAAAACTCAAAAATATTAACAGTATCTATTCAACATCTGGAAGTAGCTCTCCCTCATCACCATAGTCATATGTCTCTTAAGAAATAAGTCCAAGGAAGCCAGGGATTTGATTAAAACCTGAATAAAGCTCAAGGTTTTTCACTTCCTGCATTTTTATGTACAACATGGTTAGTCTGGTGTGGAACTCCATGAGAGCACATCTCATTTAAAGTCTGGCTGGACCTTAGTCTGCATTAGTATTAGAACTTCAGCTGAAAGCACACTACCGATTTCAAGTTATGCTGCTAACAGCTGGACTCTTTCAGCAAGGCTTCAGAAGGCAGGCGCAGCAGAGTTCAACGTGAGCACTAGTAATTATTTACTTCATAGCTCTTCTGTCTGCAGGATGTTATTTATTTTTATTTTTGTTACTTTTTTCAGAATTTCATTTTTTACTCAACTATAAATAAATTCTGGGCTTCTATGCAGCACATCCTATTTGGTACTTTCCCAGAGCTATTCATTCACAGACCTTTCTATGGCATCATCACATACTAGAGTGTGTGAGTGGCTCACAGCATGCCAAGTAAGGCAGGGAAATACTTCTGTCCCCATTTTACAGATAGGAAATTTGAGGTTAAAGTGTTTGCCCAGGGTCATACAGGAAGTCTGCAGGAGAATCAAAATTGCCTGATTCCTACTCCAGTGCATTAACTACAAGAACATCCTTCCTCCCAATGAAGTAAGTAACTGAGGATTTTCCTGAGTAAGGAGCTGAGCAGGCTGCTTTAAATATTTATTGTAACCACCTTTATGTAAAGGATTTTCAAGGTCCGGGCTTGGAATGGGCTGGTATGCAGTTACAGTTACAATCTGGGCTGATTTTTCACTTCAAAAGTTTGGATTTGTTTATACATGCAACTGAGAGGAATAGACCTGGGTTGTGGTTTTGTTGTCCTGGCTTTGTGTATATGATCCTTCTGAGGGCTTGTCTTTGCTACTGGGGTAAGTCGACCTAAATTACGCTACTCCAGCTATGTGAATAATGCAGATGGAGTCGATGTATCTTAGGTCAACTTACCCCGATGTCTTCACTGTGCTGCGTCAATGAGAGATGCTCTCCGGTCAACTTCCCTTACTCTCTCGGGGGGGTGAAGTACCGGAGTCGGACGGAGATCGCTCCACTGTGAATTTAGAGGGTCTTCACTAGACTTGCTAAATCAACCCCTGCTGCATCAATTGCAGCAGCGTGGATCTCCCACTAGTGAAGACTACAGACAGGTTAAGAAAGTTGCCCTTACTGTTAGCTAAAGGAGTTCAGTGGGACAGGACAGTGATTTTGGAGTGAAGGGCAAGCATTTTAGTCCTGGCTCTCAAAGTGTGTGTTATTTATGTGCTAATTGGGTCTGTTGTTTGCTCAACATGAATTCATAATAAAGTGAATGAAAATCTAAATACTTTGCCATGTGTACCTGCACAGCTGAGTCCTTATTCTATAAACCAGAGGCCAATGTACAAACGTGTTGTGCAACGAACAAAACTTAGAGGTCCTAATTCACAAGTGCCTCTCTCCATTTGTATCCCAGCACAACTCCAGTGTCAGGCCACTTAAAAATAAAGGCCAACCTTTCAGCTAGCATATATTGGTGTAGCTTCATGGAAGTCAATAGAACTATGCTGATTTACTGTAGCTGAGGATCTGGTCATCTCTCTGCACAGAGCTGTAAAGAGTGATCCTGATTCTGTGAGCAATTTGTGTGTGCAACTCCTATTGACACAGAGAATACTGGTCTACTGTGTGACCCTGGCCAAGTCAGTTTGCCTTTCTGTGCCTCAGTTTCCCCATCTGTAAAATGAGATAATGATACTGACCTCCTTTGTGAAGCACTTTGCAGACTTACTGATGAAACGTACTATATAAGAGCTATTAACCTGAAGCAGAACAGTGGCCTGAAGTGAACTGGGCCTTTCATGTTTATAATCAGCTGGGAAGTTGGTCTGCAGGGGAAAAATATCATAAAAATACAACAGGTGTGTTACATTCCCCAAACTGATCATTGATTGTTTATGCTATAGACCATTATGCTTCTAGGCTTTTGCCACAAGTTGACAGTGGAAAACAAATGTCTATCATTACAGCCATTCAGTCTGAATATGTTTTTGTGACTGAGAAAGAGAGTGTGTTTAATGCCACAGTGATTTGTACAGATCTCTGCACACTGGGATTTTGTTGAATATTGCATTGTAGTGCACCAACCGTACACAGATTACAAAATGCCTGTCTGAAACTGAAAATAAAATAAAATATAAATAATGGGCCTGATTCTATAAGTGCTCTGATTTTAGGATTCTCATTGAAGTTGATAGGCAAGGCATTTTACATGAGGATGAAATCCAGACTCTATTGACGTCAATTGGATTTTTGCCATTAATTTCAATAGGATGAGGATTTCACCTGAGGAGTGCTTGCAGGACTGAGCCCAACCTTGTCAGCTTTGTGGGGAGACATTTTTTGTGGTCTTAAAACCATGCCCTTTGCCTCACTATAATTGGTAATGGCTTTCATCTGAGGGTCTTATAGTGTTTTACCAAACGCTCTGACAATACAGCTTTGTTCAAGTAATGATTATTCCATTTTACAGATGTAAAAACTGAGGTACGTACAGGTTAAACCACTTGTTCAAGGTTACACAGAGTCAGTGGCAAAGCCATGAAAAGAAGCTCAAACTCTTGCCTCCCACCACACAATTTCCCCTTCCTCAGAAGCTATTACAAGAGAGATTCACTCCTACAACGCCAGGGAAAACTGAAATCTGAACCTAGCACCTTAAATTGTTTGTGTTAGGCCATGCTGACATAGATAAGGCATAGTTTTAATTTCTTTTGGGTGCTTATTTGAGGGTTTTTTATTACTTCCTCCTGATCTTGGATCTACATTTTGCTGCTTTGATCTACAGTGCAGCCTTTTCTTACAAACGACTTCCCATTATGGCTCCACAGAGTGCTGAAAGCTGAAAAATCTCCAGTAACTCACTTGGAAATGGGTTAGGGTGTTGGATTTGAAAGGCATTGAGGTTAAGTAACTACTGAGCTGCAAATAAATATATAAACCTACAGGCAAAAAAAAAAAAAAAGATGGAGGTTATTTTTCCCTTGGATATTGAATGGAGGTGACTGTAAATCTTAAAGCCAAATTAAGGGTTAAGTAATATGGAACACACATTGTTTCAAATCCACTTTTAACAGGGACACTAAAGAGCTTTTTTTGTTAATTAGAACTTTTTTTTTGTGAAGCCTTTCTGAAGTATCCATTTACCCTCTTAGCTTCTAATGCATTATGCACGGGTCTCTCCGAAGGTCACAACTGCCTGGGGAGAATGTATTTCCCTTTGTTGCATTAGCAGAGTTTATAGCACTGCTCATATTTGCCTGACTCTTGTAGGAAGAACCTCCAAACCCAAGGCTTTGAAGCTGTGAGGTGCTGAGAGCTCTCAATCCTGATCAATAGGAGTTGATGGGACTCAGTGACACATAGGATCAATCTTTAGGCTCCTTGTCAGTAGGTGTCTGAGGCTGCATGAAGTAATTTTTAAAAGCAAAATTCAGTTACGGTATTGCTATTGTCTGCAAAGCTGATAATTAAAATAATTCTTTCCGTTCATCTATCCACAGTGAAATCTGCTGTTTATGGCACTGGCTTCTGCTTTAGAAAATGATGCCAGAACTGCAGCTCCCTAAAAAAGATCTTGAGAGCTGCCTGGAGAGGTTTGTACGAAAAAAGAGTTCCTTATAGTACGTTTACATTTTTTCCTCCTTAGCGAATTGCAAGATTCCTAGCCAAAAAGGGGGGGGGGAAGAATTGGAAACCTATAACTCAATGTAAAATAAAGCAGATCCATGTGGTTACTCTGTCAGCTATCTGTTTCCTCTCCCATCTGGTAACAATCAATAGAGGGTGAATGTAGGAGCCCACATTGTGTGTTGCGTTTGGGTGTGTGTGTGTGTCAGAGTCCCAGTGCTCCCATTCCATTTTGAAAGCATCTGCTTTTTATTAGGGAGCTGCTTGGACATAATCATTACCAGCATTCCAAACAAACAGCACAACTGCTCCCCCCATGTTAAATACTGAATGTGTGTGAGTGAGCGTGAATAAACGGCACTGCCAAAAAGGACAGTGAGTCGCTTAAGTCTATGGAGTCCATCGTGCACACATGCTGGATTTAGTGTTTATTATCTGTTATCCCATTTAATCCTGTCTAGATGGCTCTGGAATTTCAAATGAACACCCCGATTGATAAAATGTAATTGGATAGTACTTTGCTTTAGGGAGCTTTTGAAAGGGACATTGTGTAACAGTGTTTTCTCTATTATACTTTCTGTGCTTGTTGTATTTCAAAAGGGAACTTGGTTTGTTTTTTCTTTTTCTTCTTCACTTGCTATCTTTGTTGCCTAATGTGTCCTGCCAGCAGTGACAACAAAAATCAGTAAGGTCAGGGTAGACCTTCAGGGTCACTACTGAAGCTATTTGGTTGAGTAATATTTGATCATCATTCTTGTGTTGCAACATCAACCCTGGAGCATGTGATTTTAATCATTGTAGCAGCTTAAGAAAGGACTTTTAGATGACACAGCAAAACCAGAATGTTCCTTTTTGCGTCTTTTTATTCTATGATTGCACACATGTTGAGGTTAAGCACCACCATAAATAATAATGTCTTGGAGCATGGACACTAGGAAACGCCCAACTGTGTGGTGATGAATTTATGGAAAGCTAAATAACTTGTTTCAACGAGAATTAAGAATTGTGTTAAGGAAAAAAACACTATTTAGTTCCCCCATCCAATAGAAATTGGCATGCAGCACTCTGGGACAATGCTGTTCTTTTGTCTGATGAGAGGGCAAGGAGGATTGCAGGTACTCATCTGAAATGGAATAATGGTAGAGAGTGCTGTTAAAAGATATTTGGAAACAGATTGCAAAGTCTGATGGATGGTAGGTCAGACTACATTATGCTACTGGTCCTTCTGACCTTATCTATCCACCGGAGCTGGTCAAATGTTTTCGGAGGAACGAGTCAATTTCAATGACATTTTTGCCAGGAAAAGGTTAAAACATTTCATTTTTACAATGATCAAACATTTCAATTTATTTACTTTTCACATCTCTCTCTGTGTGTGTATACACACACACACACACACACACACACACACACACACTCGAATAAAATGTAAAAGACAAAATGAAATGATTTGATGGTGCCATATTAATCCCCCCCCCCCAAATTTCAGCTTTTATTTCAATTTGGAATGATCCCCTCCCCACCAATGCTGGAATTTCCTGTGAAACAGAAATTCTGGTTCTAAACCAGCCCTACTAGCCACATAACAGAGGACATGAAGTTTCATCCAGTAATTCCTGCAGGTAAAGACATTTTCCTTACTAGATAAGTGAACCAAATAACTTTGGGAAGTCCTGAGTTGAGTACAGGACCCTGGTGGTGGAAAATCTACTCAAGGGTAGAACTAAAGGACACTAAATATAAAAATTGTAGTTGCATCTTTTCCTCTTTTGATGTCAAAGCACTTTACAAAGGAGGTCAGTATCATTATCCCCATTTTACCGATGGGGATATTGAGGCACAGAAAAATGAAGTGACTTGCCCAAGGTCACCCAGCAGGCTAGCAGCATAGCCAGGATTAGAACCTAGGTCTTCTGATTTTCAGCTTAGTTCCCTGGACCCTACTACCTCATGTATTGAATCCTGAAGTGTATACACTTATACATACTTGGCTTTACGGTGTCTTGCAACATGTGCATTTGTTTTTACCTGTGCAAGCGTGCATAAAATACAGGCACCAGAGAATCATAATCACAATATGTTACAGTTGGGATAGAAAATAAATTGGATAATTTGAATGACAAATAATATCATAAGGAAATGACGGGGCAAAACAATCATTGTTTTGCAGTTCTGAGCTTACACTTTAGTATACAAAGAAGAAATATAAATGCAGTGTTTACAAATATTTCTGTGTATACTTGGAGTTGGGATGGGAAGCATTTTATGTTTATTCCAACTCTGATCTTGCTGTGTGTTAAGTATGATAATTGACCTTAATTCTTGTAATAGGGCCTCTTTCATGTTTAAAAAACAAAACAAAACAACCCAAAAAAATACAGCATGTTTCTGTGTTTTCTTCTTTCAGAAAATATTTGTCCTGGCATTGGCAGGAAAACTTTATCATCATTCACGGGAGGCACACAATTAGGGTCCATTCCTGCTCCACTGACTCCAAAAGGGCCAAGATGGGGTCTTGTCTCTGGACTGCAGGCAACATTTCAAGCATGGGTCTGATGCTGCAAGCAATAGGACCCTCAATGGGAGTTTTGCCTAGCTGGACTGCAGGACTAAGTCCTATATCAGGGCTGCATATATCACCATGGGTTGTATGCTAAATACCTGGGCAATAAAGTTGGCCATCTGATCTAATGGTTGGCATGGGAGTCAGGAGTCAGGCTGGGTCAGATACCAGGAAAGCAGAGTCCAAAACAAGCCAGAGGGCAAACTGAGATTGAAATGTGAGGAGGCATGCAGGGGCAGGGTATCAGGAGATTAGGACTGCAGGGGAATCAGTCCTAAGCAGCCAAAACCCATTTGCATGGACAATGTTTCTTTGCTTGGTTTAAATAGAGGCAGGGAACCAATCAGGGCCCAAGGAATTCCTCCAGTCTGATTCCAGATCTGGAGTCCTGTGTCAGAGTTGTGTTTCTAGTTCTGGGGACTGTTAGCAGGTCTCTGGTTGGCAGTTTGGAACTTACTGGCTCCTAACACCCCTCTGGAGCAGTGTTTGAGACTCACACTCCTTGACACCAAGCTATGCTTCTCATGTCCTTTTTACTCAAGGGAACCATAGTCTTGCCAGGTTACTCCTGTTAGGAGAAGATATTGATGATAGAGGTGGGTAATTCTTTGGTGCAATCCTGTTTATTTACAAAGATTATACAGTCCTATATCCTTCAACGCAGTAGGAACAAACAGCAGGAGGCAGTTTCCTTGGTCATAATTCCAAGTCTTTCCAGTCAACACTCTGCCCAAAAGAAGCTCTTTCTCTGGCTTCTTCTCAGGGTCATTCTACCCATGCTTCTCTGGCTTTCTGCTTCTCACATATAGACACCCCCCTTCAAAACAGTGCTGTGTTTGCAATCATTTCCTAGGGAAACCCCTCATGGCTCAATCTTTGCCCAGGCCTTGCATCTGGCCAGTTCTTTGAGCAATGGCTTCTACTGTTTTACCATCTTACTCCATAAAAGAGCTTAATTTCTTCTTCAGTTTACCCAGGGTGGCTAGCAGGTCCATCAGTTTCAGTGAGGTCTGTGATTGCCCAATAATCAAAGACATGATTGCGGGCAACTACCAACACCATTGAGCATCACAATACTTTGTCTTTCATCTGGTGATCTCAAAGTGCTTTGTCAGCATAAATTATTGAAATTAGGCCAGATGTCTCTGAAGGAGGTAAGAGATTTTGTGCCATTACTTTGGAGATTAGTAAACTGAAACACAGGTTATGTTTTTTGGTGATATTTGGGCAACGAGACTATGAATTTATGGCCTGATCTTGAGAGGTGCTGGACCCACCTGCAAATCTACATGAGCATTAAGCTCAACACTTCAGAAGCCCTTAGCAAGTTTCTGTTGTCATGCCGAGCTGCATGAAAAGAATCTCACATTGCAAAGCTTAGTGGACAAAATATATAATGTTCAAGAGAATTCCTGAATTTGGACAAGGGTGATATTCTGTCATTACTTTAAAAAAAAAGACATTTATATAGTGTCTTTCACCCTGAAGTGTCTTGAATTTCATAAATTTATATATATGGCAATACTAAAATGCAGCCATCTAACAACTTGGGGTCAAGGGTGACAACTCCTGGTGCCCAACAGGGAGATAGGGGAAATTTTGTCTTGGAACGGTCAATTTTTTTAAAGTTGAATCTTCACTATCCATACAGAGCAGACTGGAGCTTGGGGCAAAATTTTCATATGTGGGCACCTAGTCAGGGCACCCAAATCCATACTTAGGCACCTCTTATAGATGTGTTGATTTTCAGATATGTTGAGCACCTATATTCTTGCTTAGTTCATTCCCAAAAGTGACTTTGGGTCACACCTATCCATAACTTTAGGTTAGAAGTATCTGGAAGAATAACATTTAAACTGATCCCAGTTTTACACACTTATTTATTCATCGTGGAAAGTGGCACATCCCATATAATGTCCCAGAACTTTAGAATTATTCTTATCTTGCAGAAAATTAATAATATGTCTCAACAGGAACTCAGTGTTATTGAGTGGAACTCAGCCAACAGGGCAGGAAATCCCATTCAGGACAAGTGGAATTGCAGGGCTCCAACACTGTGCTATTGCTATTGTCTGCTCTGGGGCATAGTGTTCCTTCTTCAGAGAAACACACATCATTTGAACTTTTGTGGGTAAGAGGATTTTATTATTTTAAGTGATGCATACTGTGTTTTAGAGGAGGCTAAGACAGTGCTACAGTTTTAAATAAATAATCCCTTGTCCTTTGGCAACACTTCTGATGTAGATGGTGTTACCTCTGAGAAAACAGGGGTGTATCCTGTGCGCATATTTGATTTCTAGGCAGGAAAACTTACTTAAACATTGTCTGTGCAACAGGATGTGCTTGTAACTGTGCCTTAGTGGGTCACAAATGAGGATGCCAAATTCAGGACAAACTGCTGAGAAATAAGGCAAACACAACCCAAAACTGGTGGTTATTCTTTTATAAGATATACCAAACCATCCACAAAAGTAAACTCCTGTTTCACCACACTGGCTAACAAGAAAACATAAAAGCAGTTTCCTCAGGCATTCCAGTTCTTATATTACCACCAAAAACACTGGATTCAGAGATGAATGGTTCTTTACAAAGGACTATTTACAAAGTCCTTTATTTTACAAAGGACTACCACACACCCTGGTCAATATATAACTTCGATCTTACCCCAAAATCATGCTGATGCCAATCCTTTAGTATCTAAAATCTAAAGGTTTCTTTATAAAAAGAGAGGTGAGAGTTAAAATTGGTTAAAAGAATCAATTACATACAGTAATTGCAAAGTTCTTGGTTCAGGCTTGTAGTAGGGTGGAATAAACTGCTGGCTTAAGTCAAGTCTCTGGAGTATATCCACAGTTTGCATGGGTCATTCAGTCCTTTGTTCAGAGCTTCAGTTTGTAGCAAAGTCCCTCCAGAGGTAAGAAGCAGGACTGAAGACAAAATGGAGGTGTTTCCACGGCCTTTTATAGCTTTTGCCATGTGGAGGGCATCCCATTGTTCTTACTGTGGAAAATTACAGCAACAAGATGGAGTTTGGAGTCACATGGGCAAGTCACATGTTCATGCCCAATTTCCCTCAGTCATTGCAGGAAGCCATTACCTACACTCAGACAGCATGTTTACTTGACAGTCCACTCAGTGTAGATGGGCATCTCCCATGGTCCATTGTCAACCAAGTGTTCCTTGATGAACCACTTAATTTGACAGATTTCAGAGTAGCAGCCGTGTTAGTCTGTATTCGCAAAAAGAAAAGGAGTACTTGTGGCACCTTAGAGACTAACAAATTTATTTGAGCATAAGCTTTCGTGAGCCACAGCTCACTTCATCAGAGGCATCACGGTGCCACAAGTACTCCTCTTCTTTTCACTTAATTTGAATAGTCCCTCCAAGATGTGCTGGATGTTACCTTGTGGGTGTTACCCCAGGAGCAAACATTTGAAATCCAAATATAGATCCAATACTTATAACTTCAAATACAAAAATGATAGATGCATACAGATAGCATAATCATAACCAGCAAATCATAACCTTTTCATAGACACCTCACTCAACAACCTTTGTACAATATTTGCTGCAAATATACAATAGTGGTTGCAACAATGATCTATGTGAACATATTTTAATCAGATAATGTCACACCTACGTAAATGTATTTTTTCCATGTGGATTTCTTGTAAACTTCATGATTCAGTTATACTGAGGGCCTGAAATGACCTTTTGTGCAAGTGATTTCTTTTTCATGCAGCCATTTTTTAAACAAAATAGCCATTTTTGCTGTATTTCTAGAATAGATGCAGAATGTTCAATTATTTTATTTATTAAAGAAACAAAGAAAATTAAAAAAAGTTGTGGAACCAAACCCATCACTTTACTTATATTTTTGTAAAAATACATTAGCTTCTTATAATAGCTGGATCACATCCTCATCTGATGTAAATTGACATGCTCCATTCAGCTACACTGAGTCTACAACAATGTTCATCAGCTAAGGATCTGGCTTGTTGACTTTAATATACATGTTTTCCCACAAAAAGATTTTAGAATGTATAGAATTCAGGTTTATGGTGAAAATATTTATAAAGACACAGGATTTTTCTGCTCTATAGCTATAAGTTTATAATAATAATAATTAATTATTAACAGGGTATATTGTAAGTATGGCAATGATTGTAGATGAATGTTTTTAGTCTATTGTAATATACCACATTCTTTTAAGCAAATGTGGTTTCTTTTAAAATTAAATGATAGGTAGGTGCTGACATTAGTCTCATTGTGAAATCACTGTGTCGTTATCTGACGGGGAATGGATCTAGCCTTTAAAAAATAGTGTAGAGAATTAGCAATGTAAAGTTAGCTACATTTTAATGTGGGTTTTGCAAGTTTTCCTGCATACTGTTAAGAGAGCTAAATGTATATAGTAACATTTGCTTCTGTTAAAAATGATCGGATTTTTTTCCCAGATACATTTATATAAGTGTTTACATAGCATAGGAGATCAGAATGGACCCTTCATGCCTGGAACAGTTTTTGAACAACTCTGGCAGCTCTGTCTGATTTTTATAAAAAATCACATAGGGTCAAAATTGGGCTTTGGATGGGGGGCTCCATGGAAGTTGTGGGGACAGAATCCTTCCTGTTCAACTCACAGAGGTCATGGAGCTCCAATGAAGCCCCTTCCATAGATATCCTTACAGCCTATGGGTTGTAATAAAAAAACACAGCAGCACCAATGATGGATTTTTGGGGGTAGCATATTCATATCAGTGTCAATCATGTGGCACATCCCTATGCTCATCCCCAATGGCAATCATTGTGCTGATATATTCAGAGCTTGGCTACACAAGGAAATTTGACTGAAAAAAACTATTCTGGAATAGTTCCCTGTGTGGATGCTCTATGCTAGAATGAAAATCATTTTTATTCTTGAATAGTGTATCCACACATTTCAGAGTATTTCAGAATAGCTGTTCTGGTCAATTTGCCTCTGTAGAAAAGCCCTTAGGATAAGTGTAACCAGATTGCCTGCATTTCCCTGTTCAGCCCACCCATGGAGCTTTACTGGTGGGGTGGATCTTGTGTGGACCTTCATGCTGTCTGGGGCAGGGGCTGTCTCTTTGTCTGTGTTTTGACAGTAGCTAGAATAGTGGAGTCCTACTCTTCACTGGGAATTCTGGGTGCTATCACATTTAAATATTTTAAAATAATATTCTGAAAAAAATTCTTTGCTTGTAAGCCCTTTGGGGCAGTGTGATAGGGTATACAAATCCGAAACTCTGAGGAACAGAGGATTAATGCTCTGATTTGGCCTTGCCCTGCCCCACCTGTGAGAGATGTCAGACCTGGAGGAAGGATCATTGAAGGGGGAAGACCATCACATTTGGTGGCAGATTAGGGAGGAGAGCAGGCTTCCAGTTCTCAACTCCTGGAGGGCAGGCTGACTGAAGGCTGGAGCTCTTCAGATGGCTGCTAGTCCATGAACCAGAAAACTTTTTGGTATTTCTGGGTATGAAAATTCTCACCTCTTTTTTTTTTAAAGCTCCCTGCATACACTGTAGAGAAATATCTGGTGGACCATTCTACATGGTAGCTTATAGGTGGCATTAGACTGTTTCCATGCAAACTATACATGTAAGGGTAGGCACTGGGTGAAAACAGGTATGTGCCATATTTTAACTAAAAATGAATACATCTTCATCCAATTTTTGTAATTACTTTTTTCATTAAAATAATGAGGCCTATGCAAATTTGTCTCATTTGTATACCTGTTGCCATGGCAACTGCCAACAACCTAACAACAAGGGTCATGCTTCATGTGAACAAATATTTTGATTCTACAAGCATTAATATAACTTTTTTTTTTTTTTACTTAAAATCAACTTTTAGGTAGTTGTTGTAGACAGCTAAGATGTGTGTGTTTTTTTTCCTCTGTTTGCTTCAGATTTGACTATGTTGTAGTTGTGTTTCCTGAATGAACAAAGGAATCTTATACAGATATTCCCCAAAAGCATCCATGAACAGAGCAAATGCTGAAAAACACACATGTGATATGTGATATGGAGGCTCCTTTCACAAAACTGACCAAACGACGAGAGGCTTGATCATGATTAAACGGCAATGCGAAAGCCTCTCACAGACTTCCTCATAATGGTGTTAACAGGGAACACAGAAACTACGCCATCATCACAAATTCAAAGATTCACACAATACTTTTCCCAATACTGTATATATGCCATTAGTGTAGGTGTGCCGAAACCTGACAAACAACCTGTTACCATGGTCTGTGAAAACCCTCACAGGCAATGTGGAGTTGATTAAGATACTCAGCTGATAAAGTCACGGAATATCCTATAGTCAGCAGGAGGAAATGGACACTGCCATCTGTCTACAGAAGTTGGCAAATGAGGATGAGTCAGATGTGCCAATACCACCGAACATTCTGCCCTTCATCCCCACAACTTTGGCATATGATAACATCTACAGACACTTAGAGATGCAGGGACATCACATAGAGTACTTGGTATTGCAGTGCAGCCACAGGTATTAACTGTTGGACAACCCAAGAGGCCTCTACATGCAGAGAAAGTTTAAAAAAAAAAACCTCCCAAAAATGCAGCATCAGTCCTCCACCATTACTGCTCCCTCCTTATAATGCTGATAACCAAATTATTCCTCCTGTGATGGAACCTGTGGAGATAGACTGTGAAAAGGACATTCACAGTGCTCAAGTTAAGAATCAAATATAGTCTCTGGTCAGGCAAAGAGAAGTAAATAACCAGATGGTCAGCTTCTGGACTGGCTTCAACATCTAGACATGCAACAGGGTCAGTGTGACTCAGGACAATGTTGGGTATTTGTCAGCCATGAATGTGCCAGCATCTGAGATGTTCACAGTCTACAAACTCCTTAATCAGACTCTAAAAATATTGGAAAAACTCAATTTGAAAGAGATGTATATTTTTGACCAGGCACTGTATGCCAAGGCTGCAGAAATTCTGGGGAAGAATGATAAAAATTCCAATCCATAGTTATCAGAATGGGAATCGGAACAAAATATGCAATATGATGTTGATCATTTATAAAAAGATTCCAGGATGCTGGTCTCAGAGATTTTGCAGTTGTGTCTGTTATTTTTGCTGAAGGTTCCAGCCGCAACATACTGGAGGGATGGAAGTGCAACTGAGCTGTTAGACTACATAAATTAGTGCAAGAGGCTCTGCTGAGGTTAGCCTCGAAAGGCTTTTAAACCTCGACGGAGAAACACCATTTGCTTGACTGACAAAGCATCAAGGACACAATCATCCAGATGGAAAAGCTATGTGATGTCCTCAACCATCCATCCTGTGTTTGGATCTGTCAGCTTTTCTAATCTGAACTTCTCGAGGCATGAAAATGGCAACCTATCAGCATTCTGGATGTGTTTCACTGATATCATTGATGCAGTTCTTGGTCTTATTTGACATCCAGAAAAGCTAATTGGCCACACCTATTCATGATTAGAGTCTTGATAACCTGGTGTTTTGTTTATGACAAGCAGAATTACCCAAGATATCTGCCTGTGTACTACACACTGTTGGAAACAGAACATCCTGAGGTGTTTGAGCATTTAAAAAAAGAGGCTTCTCTGTACAGACAGGGTCATCAAATCCATTTGGAAAAAATCTTGAATGTCTGTTCAAATCCCTGTTCGAATTCCCATTCAAATCCTGTAAAAGAAAAAGGAGAAGGTGCATACATAGCATTCACATATAACAGGCTGGAAACAGAGCAGCCAATCCAGGATTTCTATGGTAGGCTGCCAAAGCAAAATCTGAAGACATGCAGTGATGTAAAGAAATCCAAGAAAACAAAAGCCTCAAACAAGGAGATTATATTAAAGACAAATCACAAGGTTTTTGGCACATGCTTTTGATAGCAGCAAGCAGGAATCTGGACATGAGGGAAGTATTGCAGCACCTCTTAGGACCACAGAACTGGGCTCTCACCAACATTGATGGCACCATGAGGGAAGACAAATTAAGAAGCCCTGGGAAGGAATCTTGAGAAAAGAGTAGCAGCAGCTGACATAATCCCTAGTTCGTCTGCCTGCATCATAGATGGAATGGCTCTTGTATTCAAAATAAAGATTGAAAATAAAACATATGGTGATCTGTCAGAGAGCATCTTTATGTCAGCCTTGAAGATTGGATCTGATAGTGACACGATAGATGTGATCTTTGATGTGTACAATGAAATCTCCATTAAAAATCCATAGAGGGAAAATAGAAGATCTGGCCCTGGAGGGCTATTAAACAAAATAGTATCTGGCCATAAGATCCAACAATAGAGGTGCTTTCTTGTATGTTCTACCAGCAAGACTGCTCTCATCAAGTTCTTATGTTATGAATGGAAAAGGCCCTATTTCCTGGAGAAACTGGGTGAAAAAACCATGTGTGAGACATGCCAGGAATACTGTAACAAGCTTACAAGAGGCATCAAACTTTCTGAACTTGGCTTCTTTGCAAGAAGAGGAAGACACTCAGATAATATTACATGCAAATCAAGTATTATTGTATCTCAGGACACTGATGTGCTAATTCTTATCCTGGGTTTCTTCAGGGACATAGGCAAAATCTATGTAAGATCTGGTACCAAAAAGCAAATGAAGCAATGTAAGCAAACTTGGCACATCACTAGGCAAGGGAGTCTGGACAGCCCTGTGAGGAATGCTCACATTCACTGTGTGCGATTCTGTTAGTGTATTGGCAGGATGTGTGAAAGTGAATGGCCTAAAGTTGATCATCAGAGAAGAGTATCTTCGGAGAGCAGTGGCAGAGCTAGGGCAACACTGGGTCTTGCCTGCAGACCTCTATCAATCATCTTCTACAGGAATTTCCCTGTAGAATGTATGCAGCCAAATGTCACAGAGGTGAATGAGCCAAGACACCAGCTGTTCTGCTCTAAGTAAGAAAGGAGAATCTAGCCAGCTGCCTCCATGCAAAGACTGCCTCCACATGCATGCTCTATGTCCATTCACCATGCTGCTATCTGGCATAGGAGCTGGGAGAAGTATCCTGTCTTACAGCCCTGAAATAGGGAATGGCTGGATCATGGAGAAGGTTGAGATGACAACAAAATGGATGAAAGGACCACCCGCTCCTGAGGTAGTGTTGCAATTGATGGCTTGTAAATCCATCAAAGAATGTAAACTATCTGACTGCCAATACCTTGCAAACAGACTCAAATGTTCTTCAGCATGTAGGCTGCAGATGTGTGAGAAATGAATGAGAATGAGGTTAGTATGGGGGACAGTCTGGATGAAGAAGATGTCAATACACATGGAGATGACATTCCAGTCAGACACTGAATACTGGATTGTTAGTGGATTATCCATTTTATATAATTGTGACCTTGGTAGGACACTCGTCAATGTAGTTATGGCAGAACATACAATAACATTAGTAACATTGAAAAAGCTTCAAAAAACATAGAGACATTTCTATTACATTATGTAGTATTTAGATGGTGAGAGTGATTTAATCATAGATTTAGATTTGAAATTTTAAGGTCCTTAGCATGATATGAAAATGCTCCCTTTTGTTTACTAATAGAATATAGAATATCAGGGTTGGAAGAGACCTCAGGAGGTCATCTAGTCCAACCCCCTGCTCAAAGCAGGAATGAACAATGTTTGAACAAATATACTCAAAATGTGTTTTCTTTCATTTAAGTCATTATATAACAAAAATCCTTTTTTCCCGCAAAAATTGACAGCTACCACTAAACTATTCTGAAGGAAGGTCCACCATAACTTTTATCATCTATTGACAAGGAGCTGTTCAAAATGCATGAAGAGATTTTGCCCATCCAAATAGTACCAATGTGCTGTTTTTTAGGAGTTAGCTGATGAACTATGTTGTCTGGTAGCTCCTCCCTGAAGGAAAGGAGGGCCTGATGCTGACTCACCTTTTGAGGATATTATTCTTCTATGTATGTCTGTGAACTTAGTTGGGGGCCACAGCCCGATAAGGGCTATCTGAAGAAAGAAAGTTTTACCACAGTTGTGCAATAATTAATTTGTGTTAATTTCTTTTTTTTCCTGTTTGTTGCCAGCCCAGGGTCTAGGGGCATTCTGGGGCAGAAACCCTGGTGACAGGCAAGGACTGTCTTTTTGGTGTGTGTTTGTACAGTGCCTAGCCCAATGGGGTTCTGGTCCATGGCTAGGGCTCCTAGGTGCTATGTAAAACAAATTAATAATAATGAGAGGTAATGATTAAATATACCACTAGTATGCAGGTTACAGTATTTTATAAAATAGCAATAGTCGAATAGTGGTTAAATAATAGGAAATTCAATTATAGGTTTACAAACGTGAGTAAAGGTTTCAAATCTATCAGGTCATATGATATAAGTTCTGCCAAATTTAGAGTTAATAGAAATGTAGTGCACCCAATATTCAATATATACTTAAGCATCTTTTCCAATATAATTTTGATAGTTCTTATGATCAGAATGTGAATGAAAAAAGGTTCAGCTTAAAAAGCTTGAATACAGTTTACTGTGATTGAAACACACAAAGTGCCAGCCTGGAATGCAAAATAGCAGCAGTGGCCAGAAATGCCCATTTCCATCTCTGAATAGCCCCCAAACCAGTACTCTGTTTTCTGTGAAGTGGACATTGGTCATCCTTGTCATTATTACTTCTAGACTGGACACCCGCACCACACTTCACCTAGGACCAACTGCAAGATCCACTTGGTAACTTTAACTACCCATAATTTAAGTGGGGCAGACTAAACAGAGCATAGCACACTAGTGCTCCATGCTCTGCACTGGCTACCAGAAAGCTCCCAGCTGAAATTCAAATGGTTTATATAAAATGATGGGGTCTAAATTAGCTGTTACCACTCAAGAAGGAGATCTTGGAGTCATTCTGGATAGTTCTCTGAAAACATCCACTCAATGTGCAGCGACAGTCAAAAAAGCAAACTGAATGTTGGGAATCATTAAGAAACGGATAGATAATAAGACAGAAAATATCATATTGCCTCTATATAAATCCATGGTACACCCACATCTTTAATATTGTGTGCAGATGTAGTCACCCCATCTCAAAAAAGATATATTGGAATAGGAAAAGGTTCAGAAAAGGGCAACAAAATTATTAGGGGTATGGAACAGCTTCCATATGAGGAGAGATAAATAAGACTGGAACTTTTCAGCTTGGAAAAGAGACAACTCGGGGGGGGGGGGGGGTGAAGGGGATTGACAGAGGTCTATAAAATCATGGCTGGTGTGGAGAAAGTAAATAAGGAAGTGTAATTTACTCCTTCTCATAACACAAGTACTAAGGGTCACCAAATGAAATTAATAGGCAGCAGGTTTAAAACAAATAAAAGGAAGTATTTTTTCATATAATGCACAGTCAACCTGTGAAACTCCTTGCCAGAGGATGTTGTGACGGCCAAGACTATAACAGGGTTTAAAAAAGAACTAGATAAATTCATGGAGGATCGGTCCATCAATGGCTGTTAGCCAGGATAGGCAGGGTTGGTGTCCCTAGCCTCCGTTTGCCAGAAGCTGGGAATGGGCGACAAGGAATGGATCACTTGATGATTACCTGTTCTGTTCATTCCCTCTGGGGCACCTGGCATTGGCCACTGTCAGAAGATAGGATACTGGGCTAGATGGACCTTTGGTCTGACCCAGTATGGCCGTTTTTATGTTCTTGTGGGCTAGGGCCCAGCTGCCTCAGGTTCACCGCTCCCTCACTGCTTCATGCTGACATAGTTCTAGAGTTGTAAGTTCAATTGGGTGGGGAATTGGAATGTTTTTCCCTATATCAAGGCGCTTCTCTCCTATTTAACCTACTATTTCCCTAACTCCACCCACAAATACATTTGGCAGCACTGCACACATTCCCTATTCTCATTTCCACCCCATAGGATTAAATCCTCCTGTGCCCCAGCTGACATGCCAGAGCTGTTTGGGACGGGGTGTGTAGGAGAAGAGCAAAGTGCACACTCAATCTTGAGTCTTAGAGCTAGGGAACTTAATTGAGTGGCTTAATAGTGGGCCCCAGATTCACTTCAGTCAGCCACGACTGAAAAGTTGCATCATTGGCTGGAACTGGTTAAGTAATGGAAAAATGTATTTATCTAAAAAGCTGCCTGAATTCACAACTGGTGCTATTTGCAAGGAGTTATTTGATTAGTTCTCGTGCTGACTAATGTGTTTTGGAGTTAATAAATTATGAGATGGATGAACACCTATATGATTTAGGAAACTAATTTATGTTTTTATTATTGGATCTGGAGGTAATTAGAAATCTGGGTATTTTTTCCACAAGAAAACAATGGCTCCTACATGATTCAATCCTCACATTTTTGTACCAAGTATGTAAAAATATCCCATGCATATTACTGTGTCTGCTACTCAAAAGAGCTTCAAAGGTACAAACGGTATTTGGGCACCTAGCTAACCCTTATGCCTTTGAAAATCTTTCCTATTGAGTCTACTGGCATCAAAGACATCCTGCACACACTAGTCCCCCACTGTTATGAGCCAAATATTACTCTCAGTTAGGCAGGTAAGGTCCCTGTGGAGTTAGACTGAATTGGGAAAATAAAGGTAATGGTATTCCTTCAAGTTCTGGCCACTTTACAGGCCAAAATAAGATGCTGTTCTCAGTAGATTGTGCAGATCAGGAGTGTTCTCTGGCTATGCGGGGCCCTTCAGACCTGATTTCATCTTGGTGGGGCTCAGATACCTGCTGGTTCCTTGAGCTTGGATCCTTTTAGATTGGAGAAAAATATAATTGGTATGATCATCTAGGCCAACCCTGTCATAGTGTCAAAATAAGCTGTTATGGAAAGTAGACTGTAGATCTGCATAATATGATACTTCCATTCCTTTTTGCCATGCTTTGATCAGCAGTGAAACAGTTAACAACACAGACATCTAAAATATCGTCAATGGCATATGAGTTTACATTCATTGAAATTCATAAGTCAATTAATACCCTCAGAGCTATTGTTTCAGGCTCTCTACACACTCAGGTAGACATTTTTGCATCAGTTACACCTGTTCCACATTTTGAAGGTTTCCTTTACCTTCTTCCCAGTTAATCTTTTACTTATTTTTAAAGAAAAGTTCAGATTCCAAAGAACAGGAAGGCAGCTTGGCAGAGGAGTAAGTGAATGTGTATCTCAATATGACTCAGCTGAAGTGTTTGCGATAGAGACTGGTGTTATCATGGCAACACAGTAACCAGGGTTTTGTCTCCTCTCTAGATATTCAGAATCAAACTATAGAATGGAAACCAAATTATAGAATGGAATAAGAGCCAAACCAAATATGAGGCAGGAACCAGAAGTGGGAGCCAAATCGAATATTTCAGAATACCACCGACAGGATGGGCACATGGGGGTATGTTACAGGTATTTGGGGTCTGGTGCAATTTTGAGTTTTACAGATGGGTCCATAATGAATACATTACTGATATTTATCTACTGTGCTTCCTGCCCTCATGTGGAAGAGGAGAGAAAAAACACACTAGTCCCATCTTTGGAGAAGCAGAAATAATATAGCGAAGTACAATCCACTAGCTTCTGCAGAGAGGAGCAAAGATCCCCCTAGGCTTTAGAGCCTGAGCCCAAATGTCTACACAGTTATTTTTAGTGCCATAGTGTGAGCCCCACAAGCCCGAGTTTGTTAACCAGGGCTCTGAGACTTGCTGCCATGAACTGAAGCTCACTGTGTACACGTACCCTTAGGCACTTTTGAACATTGTGCTCACGTCACCCAAAAGGCAAAAACATAATTCAGAATAGTATTCATTTCAGTATTCCCACTTTTCTTCAGTTCCATTGGAAATGAATAGTTCATGTCAGCATTTTGATGGGAGGGGGAAACTGATTTCTAATATGTCACTTTCAATAGATGCTAGGAGGTAAGACATTGGAAAGCCAGAGAGAATTTTTAGTCATGAATGTTAAAAATATTTACTCTTTTAAAACACAGAATTATATAGAGTGTCATAAATGTATGTGCCCCTGTATATAGATACTATAAAAAACAATTCCTGCTTTGAAGAACTTACTCAACGAATACAGTGCAAACAGTAAAGGATCAGGTACAAAACTTGATGCAGACAGTATGGGAAGGGAGATTAGCATTGGAAGGCAATGTGAAAGAAGTAGGCCCTCAAAGGGCATGCACTGGAATAGGGAGTTTTTTCCAAGTTTAGGGTGCAAACAAACAGTCAAGGGTAGAAAGAAGCCAAGTGAAGACATAGGAGAAGGTATTAGAAGGAGCGTGGAGGATAAGGACAGAAGGATTGAGAATGGGAAAATTGAGCCATCTACATTCAATGGAGATTACTGGGTAAATCCTGAAATGTTAACTCAGCTTTGACTCCCTCACTTTAGCATCAGTGGGAATTTTGAATGATGACTAAACAAAACTTCAGAAAGGACTTCAGGATTTGGCCTCATGTATTTCTGTATTGAAGTACATATAAAAGCATCTACTGGTGTTATTGCAGCAAAGTGAGGACTGATACTTAGGAATCACTGTTGAAAATGAGAAAGTATTTGTGCACAGAAGAGAAATAGATATTTCTTCCCCTCCTCCTTCCCTGGAGATGTAGAAAATTGTAGGGATCTGGGATGGTGTGTTGTTTTTTAAGGTGAATAAATCCTATGATATTTAGGATTAAGACACCTGTGATTTTGTGAAGATTGCCAACGAGGGAAGAAGAGAAGCTAAGTAGTTGCTGAACAGGAGAGCCACGATCAATGTAAATATATCAGAAAGATTTTTATAGTGTGCTGTGACTGAATTGGCTATAACTTGATGCAAAGTGAAATGTGAAAGAGTCTCTTTGTTTTCCCTTGTTTAGAAGTAGGTGAGTTGCCTTTAGGAAGCAGATGTTTAATGACTATATCCAAGTAATGAGTGCCCTGCAATGTGGTGTGTGTGTGGGCAGAACACTGCCTGTGTAGTGGGGCCCTAATGAAGTCAGTGGGATTCCATGTGAGTGCCTGGGTATGCCCCAGGAGCATGTGGGATCAGGACCATAGTGAGTAATCTGATAGGAACACAGCAGCTACTATCCTCATTTCCTCTCTGAAATGAACTCCCACATTTATTGTTAATCGGAAATACAGACTGTTCTTGTGGACTTTTAACAGAGGACATTTTTCACATCAAGGGCCAGTTCTTCACTTGGTGTAAATGGCTGTATCTCTAGTGACTTCAATGGATCTATGCTGATTTACACCAGCTGAGGATCTGGCCCATAAGTCACAGAAGTTATTTATAATCACTTCTATTTATGTTGTCACACTCTCTCTCTCTTCTAGCAATTACTGAAATGCTTGTGTTATATATGTAGGGTCATATTAATAAGAGGCAAAAGCACTACCTTAATGGGTGATGAACTCATTTTGTGTAATTTCTAACCCACTTGAATCTCCTGGGTTTGAAAATTCAACTCAAACATTATTGGATTCAGAGTCCGCTTAGGAGATACTGTGCAAATTGGAGCAAGGCGTAGAGGGCAAAAATCCATTTAAAAATGTGTGTGTGTATGGCAAATAGAGAAGACAACAGGCTGAATGAAAAACTACAAAAAGGGCTTTAGGAATTAGCTGAGAGAGCAAGAGAGAAATTCCAGTGACAGAGAAGGATCTTACAGGGCTTTAAGTCCAGTCCCCCGGATGCCAGTGCAAGACTGTTCTTTTTGGTATATTGCCCAGTACTTTAATCAGTCCAATTACAAAATGCCTTTATGCCTTTGGATACCTTTATCTGACACTGATCTCTCCACTTCATATTCATCTGGTTCTGCAGTGCATTTTTGGTTGTTTACATCAAGAATTTCAAGAGCTGCTATTGAAGGCTGGAAATTAGGATCAGCAACTAAATTGAAAGGTCAGAGACTAAACATCTATATTGATCTTCTGCATATTTTTTTTTTTTAAAAAAAAAACAGTGTCAGCATTTAATTTGTTCTTGTTAGCCCTACTATCATCTTTGTTGATTTTCTTTTATTGCCCAGGTACAAAGGTGCTGGAGCTGCATCTGAAGTTAGGCAGTTAAATATTTTGCTTGTTCTATAATTTGACATTATATTAATGGTTACTTCCTCTCAGACATCTAAGTGTAAAATCTGATGTGATGATCCAACAAATGAAGAACACAATCTCAAAATCTTTTATAACTCAGTCCATCTGAAATGTTAAAATTTGAGGCCAGATCCTCAGCTCAGTCGACTTCACTGAAGCTATGCTGATCAACACTGGCTGATGATCTGGCCCTGGCTTTATAAATTGCCTGGATTTCAAAACTTGAACCAATGGATTTTGGCAATGGAGAATCAAATTCTCTGCTGGTGTAAATGTGTGCAACTCCATTTGAGTTTTGTCCTTTTACACCATAAGAGAACTTGGTCCATAGTCTGGTGATCAGAGCAAGGGCTTAGGAATGAACATTCATGAGTTGTATTTTCATCTCTGCCATTGATTCACTATGTGGCTGAGGTCAAGTCCCTTAACATTCATGTTTCTCAGTTGACTCAATTGAATATTATTATATTATTTTTTACATTTCTCTCCATTCAGAGATGTGAGAATTAATTGTTTTTAAAGTGCTTTGAGAGCTTCAGAGGAAAATACAGAGTGTGATTATTGTTGTTCTATTGGCACCAAGTAAATCAGAATAGCGCATTTGGCTGCAAGCAACATGTCCACCATTTTTACAAACTAACTTACAATTCCTCCATCTGCTACAGAGGTAATAACTTGACATTTTCAAGTGTATGCAACATTGGCATGTTCTATCCTGGCACTTCTATGTCTTTGCTGAGTGGTCTCTTTCAAACAATACCAGACATGACTGCTGAATAGGGAACACATTATTATCTCTCTTAGTTTTACTTTCATTGGGTTCTTGCTCCACCATTGCTCATAGAGACATAATATTGCTAAACATGATTCAGAATAGAAGAGTGCTCTACTCCAGTGGCTCTCAACCTTTCAAGACTACTGTACCCTTTTCAGGAGGTTGATTTGTCTTGAGTACCCCCAACTTTCACCTCATTTAAAAATATTTGCTTACAAAAATCACACATAAAATTCCAAAGTGTCACAGCACATTATTACTGAAAAATTACTTATTTTCTAATTTTTACCATATAATTATAAAATAAATCAATTGGAATATAAATATTGTACTTACATTTCAGTGTATAGTCTGTAGAGCAGTATAAACAAGCCATTGTCTGTATGAATTTTTAGTTTGTGATGACTTCGCTAGTGCTTTTTTATGTAACCTGTTGTAAAACTAGGCAAATATCTAGATGAGCTGATTTACCCCCAGAAGACCTCTGTATCCACAGGTGTACACATACCTGGTTGAGAACCACTGCTCTACTCTTTAAAGAATGTTGCTTATACAATAACAGTTCATGTAGGTCCTGAACTAAAGCCCACTGAATTCAGTGGGATTCAGTCCATTAACTCCATTGGGATTTGGGTCAGACCTATAGTGTAAATTAAAACACACTTTCATATTCTTAATGGCTCCTACATAGTGTGCAAGAAACCTGATCAGAAAAATATTTTTGCCTTATGGTGTAACTCAAATGTAAATAAATCAAAAATAAAATGCTATGAGGCTATCAGCTAAAGTGCAAAGGATGATGACGATTTTAATAGGTATCAAAGTGATCATCAACCAAAGATATCCTATGAGTATCAGGTATACTTAAGAGGTGGGATTTTCAAAAGCTCCTAAGGGATTTAGGAGCACAATTCCTGCCAAAAGTCAATGGGGCTTATGCTCCTAAATCTTGTAGGTGCTTTTGAAAATTTCCCTGCAAAATCTTCATGAATCCCCAAATATTCACATGCTTTGCACAAATGATTATTTGTTTGAAAATTCAGGCTGGAAGTGTTTTATTCCCATTTGTCTTTTGTCTGCTTTTATCCTCCCCCTTAAAAAGTTTGTTATCAACTCAGGGAGCGAAAATGATGCCATGGAATTTAGGTGACCAATCATACATCACAAACAACAAAGAGCAAATACCGAAAGTGAATCGTTCATGTACAACTCAGAGGCTGAAAATTGTTTATGCAAATTATCCAAATGCTTGTGAATAATAAACACGTTTGGAGAAATCAGGAGTGATTCAGGAATGATTCACAAACAGAGAAGGGGGCTAAATTCACAACGAATAGATTGTCCATCTCAAAGCCTCAACCGTGGGAATGAGTTTTATCCTAATTCGGTGGCGGATTAGAGACTGGGCCAACATGGTTTGTGCCCAGGGACCCCAGCCAATGACCCACTCCGTCTGCCCAGTGCTCCTGCCAGGGAGCAGGGTTGGGGTGCAGGTGCTTCCCCCACTCTGCCCACCCAGCACTCCAGCAGTCTCCCTGCCCTCCCTTGCACTCCTGCCAGGGAAATGGAGTTGGGGCATGGGGCCTTCCCCCGCTCCCTGGCAGGAGCGCCGAATGTGCAGAGTGGGGCAAGCTTCCATGCCCTGACCCTGCTCCCTGACAGGAGCGCCGGGGTGGGTGGGTGTGAGACTGCAGGCGGAAGGGGTGGGGCATGGCCCTGACTTGCTCTGGTCCAGGGCCCCATAAACCCCTAATCCTCTGTCCTAATCAGATGACTATATATTAAATTGGGCAGTGTTGTTATAGGCCATATTTCAGGATAGCAGATGTGTTACTGTGGCTCAGGCTCTGGGTACAGATGTAGACATGCCCACACCTTCATCTATGTCTGGACTCATTGCCATTGCTGCCTAACAGTTTCTCCATCTATACCACCTATACCTGACCTGCAGAACAGTGGGCTCTCTCAGCCCATGTTTGTCACAGACGTTTCTGACCAGTATTTATTCACCAAGGACTGCCCTGAATGGAGCAACATTTATGCTCTTGCAGCATCCCTCATAACCTAATAAGTAGGTGCTAAGGTCATTCTGGTGATGAATAGTGTGGGTGAGCCAAGTAGCTTTCATATCTTAAGACAACATCTGCTTCTATCCTCTGACACTGCCAATTTTCACACTTCCTTGTCCTACTTTCCATGGACACAACAGTGCTAAAGTCTCTCTCCTTACTACTACTAAATTCCTGTGAGCAATATATTCAGAAATTGCCACTCAGCACATCTATAGTTCAGCTACTGAGCAATGGTTGATTTGAGTCAGAAAACTTTAGCTCCCAGGCAAACATAAAGCAATTGCTGCCTACATTCACATGTACAGCTACATCACCCGGGTCTAATGTTTTCAGGATCAATACATTTAAAGCTGTCAAGATCTGGATGGCATAGGTTTCCTCTGACTTGCTGTGACCTAGTCTATGCTGAGCTCTGATGCCCTTGAGAACTCATTATTTTTGAACCAATTCAAGCTTCACCTTCGTTTTCAAATTTTATGGTGACAAAAAAAGAGTCCAGAGGAATTCAGGTTTGTGTTGACCTCTGAGTAGCTAATAAGGTCCTTATCCCAGATAAAATTTACTTCTAACCTATAGCACAGAAACTGACTTCTGAGCTGCCTAACTCTCTGCACTTCTATAAATTGGATCTGACACAAGGATATCTATAGATTCCTCCTACTGAACACGGATTGATTTTAACTCCCACAAAGGCTTTAGAGTGAGTCTGGCCCTCAGTTGTTCTCAGAAAATTGTTACTTCCTTACTCACTGACATTTTGGGATTGGCGTCACTTGACGGTTAGAGAAGAAAAAAATGACTCACATAAATAAGTTACTGGGTTCATTTAGTCCCTTTTTCTGCTCATCAAATATTCACCGTCTTTGAAAGTTAATCATTCAAATGTATGTAACAGGTTTTTTTTAATCATCTGGATTGATCATAAATATTTTCAGATCAATCTATGTTGCCAAGTTTGGATTGATCAGACAAATCACACATCATTGCTTTTATTCCCTGACTGGATGAGTTTGCAAGAGCCAATACTTGTATGCACAAATTTAAAATTAAATTCCAGAAGAAAAACATAATGTGAGTAAAAACTCAACCACACAGATTTTTATGGTAAGTGACTACAAAAGGTTGAGGAACTTGTCCAAAGCCAAATAATTAAAAATGCAGATGAACATTCAGGAAATGTTGGTGCATTATTTGATTTAGCTTTTGTTAATGACATTTGTGACGTTTTGCGAATCATCCAGACCAGTACGGGGTTCTATCACCGCCTGCCTTGTAATGCTGGCCAACCGAAAAGCATTAAAGGTCTCAATGATGGTTTTCACCAGCTTAGTTATTCCTTGCAGGATGAGCTCTACAATCCTCTCCTCGCCCACGTCCCCTCAAATCCATCTCCTGATATTCTTAACGACCAGACACTCTGAACTTTTCCCTGCCCCCATTATCAGGTCACTTGGGCACACACAAGAACAGAGACCTGCCTGTGGTAAAAATAAACAAAAAATTATTTAATAGAAAAAAATCATAGATTCACAGATGAAATAGTAAGGAAATGCAAACATGCAAGTTACACTGAAAAGAAATAAAGATCCAGCCTCCAGCTTTACACTTCTATATTAGCTAAATTCCCTTTTCTAATACAAATGACCTATTGTTAAGGCTAAGATTAAGTCATGGGTAATTTTAGTAAAAGTCATGGACAGGTCACCGACAATAAATAAAAATTCATGGCCACTGACCTGTCCATGACTTTTATCATAAATAGCCCTGAGTAAATCTTAGCTGCTCCTAGGGCGACCGCTGCTCTGGGGCGCCTCCAGGACCCACTGCTCTGGGGAGCATGGGGTGCTGCTGCTCTAGGGAGCCCCCAGGAGCTGATGGCTGGCCCCTGCTCCATTGGTGGGGCCTGAGTGCCTCTAGCTGCCCCGGGGCCACTTCTCAGGCTGCTTCTGGGGTGGCCCCTGGGGTTTGTTCCGGTGGTCCCTGGGGGTCATCCCAGGACTGCTGCTCAAGCAGTCCCTGGAGCAGCAGCACTGGTCGTTGCTTGGGTGGCAGGCTGGTGCAGATGGCCCCGGGACTGCCCGAGCAGCTGGTTTCGGGGCTGTTCCAGCAGTGGCTGGTGCAGCTGGCCCCGGGGTCAGCCACACCGGCTGCTGCAGCTGTGGAAATCCCACAGATCGTGGAAAGTCATGGAATCCGTGACATCCACGACTTCCATGACAAAGTCACAGCTTTACCTATTGTCTTTGAAGAGTTTCCCAGCATGCCTTCTGCCCTAGAGGGGATCCAGTCTTTCACGGATAGCAACCATTTAGATACTGGCCCTCACATGCAGACATTCATAACTATACTCTGTATACATATCTCCTAATGACATATGAATTCAGAACATTACAAACCTTCATAGAAGACTTTACTTAATATACATCGTATACAACCGGTTTATTCAATTGCTTATTCTTTGGAGTTCAGACCCCCTGTTTTCCCTTGGGGTGTGTGGACCCTGATTGTCGCAATATTGAAATGAACTGACAGAGAAAGTGACTAGAAAAAAACACATTACCCAGGTATTTTAGTGCGTCTGGCAAAAATGCCACTTTGGACCACCAAAACTAACTTGGTTAATTTAAGAAATCAGTCCCTATATTCCAACATCCAAACTCTTACTTGCAAATATTTGACCAAATTCACTTATTTCATGGGATTAGAAAACTATTACCTTGACTTTATTCCTTCCTATGCTAAAAGCTCCAGACCCTTGTGAGCAATGCTGATGACACACTTTCCTTGGCTTGGTACTTCTTGAACACATGTAATCCAAAACTTCACCACATGCTAACATTAGCATTTCTTGTCATTCACTTTGCCATGGCTGCCCCTAGAAAGATCACCTATGGTTTATGTGGGGCATCTTTGTGGTCTGAGAGATAGCAGTAATACCACAGTATTGAGAGATTAGTACGGTTCCACTGGTACTTAATCATCTAACTTCCATTCAAATCCCATGCTCCACGTGTGGTATTCACAGAGTTCACTAGGCACTGTTGGTTCTGCTATCAGTAACTGACTTGGGTCAGTATTTCCTGTGATTTTCTCACTGATTAGAATAGCTGTCAACACAACTAACAGCTGCACTTTCACCATGACTTTAGACCACATAATGCATTCTTCTTTGGATGTCCAGGAGGTGGACTCTCAATACAGATCTTCCTTTACACTCCATGGACTTTTCCAACATGTTACCTCAAGGGAGGAATTGAAACAAGCTGCCATCCAGTCCCCTGAATAGCAGGTATTAATTACATCAATGTCACGGTATATTCTGTGATTGAGCTACTGTAGAACCTGCTCCAGGGTCCATTTTTGGCAGAACAACTTCCATCTTTCCCTAGTTTGTAAATCACTGTGGGGCTACTGGATGCCTATAGTGAGGCAACAATATTTATGCTCAGGGGCAGAAATTTAGGCACCTATAAAACTTTTACTGCAGAAACTTAGGGGCTGAGTGAGATGAGGCACCTATAGGGTTCAGCATGATTTTAGTGCATCACTGTGCTTGTGAAACAGGGACTTAGGGGCCTAAAACAGGAACTTGGGTGACTAACTCCTTTTGTGCATTCAGGCCATTGGGACAAAGCTAAACCAAATCCACCCAACCTTTAAAGGAATAATCTGGATCCAATTTTTTAGGCTCAGGCCTACCGCCCCGGCTCTGCTATTAGTACAGTCTAAATCAGATAAGACAGACCTATTAGACAAAACTTGATTTGTACATCTATCTGTCCATGAGGAGGTAATGTTGTCTAGTGACTAAATCGGTGGGAATTGGTATTGGGTTCTGTTCCCATCTCCGCTCACAACTTGGTGAGTGACTGTAAGTAAGCCAAAAGAAAAGGAGTACTTGTGGCACCTTAGAGACTAACAAATCTAAGGTGCCACAAGTACTCCTTTTCTTTTTGCGAATACAGACTAACACAGCTGCTACTCTGAAACCTGTAAGTAAGCCACTGAATCTCTTTATGCCTTAGTTTTCTCACCTGTAAAATGGGGACAATACTCACTTTTGAAAAGCACCTTGAGCTTCTCAGATGAAAGAGACCATATGAGCAAATTTTTTGTCATCTGACCGATCATTCAAGATTCCTTCATTCTGTGCCATACAACAATTGCTGATCCACTTCTTTCTGTTTCTCTTCTTGCTACTGCCAGTCTCTGAAGTGCAGTATTTTGAAAGTCTCTTTTTGCTGTCTGCATTCAGAGAGCTAGTAGAATATTAGCTCTTTGCTATTAGTTCTGTAGCCCTATTAAAGCTATGAAGCTAACAGGAAAAAAGAGTAGGAAGTGAATCAAGAAGAAAAGTCCCTGCTAGTATAATGTGCTAATATATGCTGGCCCCCATCAAGCTCTCACCCCATAGTCAAGTAGAATTGGGCGTGAAAGAGATATACAGTGGTACAATACAGATATAGAATAGGATCATGACCCTGTGCATTCCTTGATTGTGTGACTGTTGAATTTGCTCCTAAATCTCCCCCTGGCCACAATCTAAGCTTTCACTGTTAAAGAAATTTCCAGCCCTTATGGTTGTAAAGATAACCTTGCAAGTATGAACCAAGTGCGATCTGATGCAGTGCTAATTGCTGAGGCCTGGTCTACATGACAGTGTTAGGTTGATGCAAAGCAGCTTACATTGACCTATCTATGTAAGTATCTACACTAAAATTTCACTCCCGCTGACCTAACTATCCCACTGTGCCGATTTAATAGAGTCGGCGTCAATGTCGTCAGAGTAACGACTACATTGCTCACATCAACTGGTTTTCAAAAGCTGTTCCATAATGCCCCACACTGGCAGTGCAGTCAGTACAAGCACTCCTGGTGATTACATGCTGCCAACACAAGGAGCGTAGTGTGGACACGCAAAAGCGATTTAATTACCATGACGGCTGTATGCTGATATAACTTAGGTCAACATAATTTTGCAGTGTAGACATGCCCTGAGTCTGCAGACTGCTGCTGAAACAATGACTCTGAGAGGTGTGAACTACCTCATTTGTCGTCATGGGTTAAATTACTTTGTAACCTATTGATGACTAGTTATATTTATTATTTATATTTATATGTATGCATTATTAACTGTTCTACTTCTGATCATTTTTAAAGAAACTTCCAGCTAATGTACTTATCCCACAGTTCTTTATTGCTTCTAATGCCTTCCTGAGTGAACAAAATGTCAAGTGTCCCCTGCCTCTGCTCAAATCTCCAGTTTCTCCCCGACAATAACTACAATACAGTTATTATGCTTTGTCAATACAAAATTCTCCAGAACATAAACATTTAGGGATAGAATAACATCTGTGATGAAGACCTTTTCATATTATTTATTTCCAAAGAATGGGGGGTAGGGAATAAAAACCCAACTTTCTAAACCAAAATAACATCAGATTCTGGCCAAGAAAAGCCTCATTTGAGAGAGATAATTTTAAAAAGCATTCTGCAACTATTATTTTGGTTTAGGACATTTTTGGTTACAGGAAGACAGAAAATAGTGGTTTCTTATTATCCTCCACAATGACAAAATAGATGACCCAAATGGGACCTTTTTCAATCCCTGCTGGCAATAACCTACCATATGATGTAGTAGGTAGGCACAGGCCTATTTTAGACAATCAGAAATAGCAGATTAAACATCCTCTTTGAGCTAAGCTGGGAATTTTCACCATATGCTAGAAATAAACTCTAGAGATGTATTTTGACTTTATACTGTGTGGTTATTTCTTCAGTTTTTAAATGACTAAAGAGCATGCAGTAAATATAAATATTAAGACACAGTAAAAATAAAACCCTACTTGCTCTCTTTTCGTGGAGCCACTTTATTCATGTCTATCTGTCATGGTTCGGTGAATTGTCTCATGCCCACCTCATAAGGGAGGGTTAAGGGCTGTATTCTGTATAGAAAGCTAAATGGAAAAAGAGGGCTTTCTAAAAAAATAAAAATGAGCCTTCTGTTCTCTCTGAAAAATTATTATTTCTGGTGCAGTTTTTTCAAGCTTTTCAAGTTTTTTCAACACAGGATGCTGTTGTAAATGCAAGAGACATTATTTCAGTTTTCAAAAGGACCTAGGTGCCTAAATCCCAATGGGAGTTGGGTGCTTTTAAAAATCCCAGTAGGCTCCAAAATACCTTTAAAAATCTGACCAAGTGACTTAGGTACTTAAGACTCTAAATTTCATCGACATTCAATGAGACTGTTGGCTTGTCTATACTTGAAATGCTACAGTGGCACAGTTGCAGCTGCCTTGCTGTAATGTGTCAGTGTAAGCATTACCTACGCTACCTGGAGGGGTTGTCTTCCACTGGTGTAGGTAATCACCTCCTTGAGAGGAGGTAGCTAGTCAACAGAAGAATTCTTCCAATAAGAGATGCTGTCCTAGCGCTGTTTACATTGGGATTTAGATTGGCTTAACTACATCACTCAGGGGTGTGGATTTTTCACACCCTTGAAAGATGAAGTTAAGATGACCTAATTTTCTAGTGTAGACCAGGCCCCAGACTCCTAAGTGCCTAAGGTCTACATCTAAAACTAAGGTTGACCTAGGTACATCAATCAGGACTGAAAAGTTGCATGCTCTGAGCATTATAGTTAGATTAACCTAACTCCCAGAGTAGATGAGGCTAGGTCAAAGGAAGGATTCTTCTATCAATCTAGCTACTGCCTCCTGGAGATGTCAATTACCTACATTGCTGGAAAAACCCCTCCCATCAATATAGGAAGCATCTACACTACAGCAGCACAGCTGCAGCATCGGAACTGTGCTGCTCGAGCGGCTGTAGCGGAGATATACCCTTTATCACTTAGGCCTTGCAATGCCGAGGCTTAGTGCCCAGGGTAGGGACACATTTCTGATGCAGCAGACCAGGATAGGCTTAAAGTGTTGCCACACAAACGTTAAAAAATCAGTCCAGTGAATGAGAAACACCCCATTTTTCACCAATCTGAAACTGTGTGAAGACTCTTAGGTACAGTTGCCACCCTACCTTACTCATAGACCTTATCAGCTATTTGAATTGAAACCCAAAATACAAACAAAGGAAATACAAAAAAAGTCTGTGTTATATAGAACAACAAAACACCCAGCTGATAATGCAAGTACACAACACACTTAGTTTTCCAATTATCAGGAACCAGCCTTGGAAATCATTTTGCATTTTTGTTTAGTAAGCAAACCTTTGTATATGATTTTTGTGAAATGTGTGAAGGAGTGTTAATTACAGAGTGGATTAATATTATACCAGCTAAACCTCAGAAAGTAGGAACTGGTTAGTTTAGTCAAATAATGAAAAGCTAAGTATCAGGCCAAGGTTGACTCCCTTAGAAAGGTTTGTTTCTATGTAGAATACATGTAATCTGGGTATAATGCAAGGTAATTTCCAGACAGAAACTAGACTGTACTGAATAAACAGTGAGTGTGGTATACCGTGATAACAGGCAAGTGAGTAAATTGGATCTGCCCCATACATTCATTAGCTATTATTTTTGGAAAACGTGCTAATTCCTGGACTGGCGATAAGTGCAAACCCTGTGTAGGCAGCATGCTTGGGCCCAGAAAGCTGCTCACACAGCTAGGTAGTAACTTCCCTGGCTGATCTAGGAGCAACATGGGTGAGATACAAAGGGAGTCAGTCCCACTTGTGGTGTATGAAATACCAAAAAAAGCATTTGTTTGGATAAACCTTTAAAGTCGCTAGGTTTATTGCCCTCAGGGTACATTCAACCACTAAGAATACGTTCTGATGACATAATGCTTGTAACTTTGAATTCTGTTTCAGAGCTTTGTTGAATGGAATATTGTGGAAACAGGTGTGAACTGGTCTCTTTTGAGCTCAGAGAATATTTCTTCTTCCTGCTCAAGTAGCTGAATTACATTTCTGTACTAAGAGTATGTTTGAACTGTGGAGACTATGTCAGCATAACACCATAGTATAGACATAGTCTACACTGAAGAGAGGGTTTTCCTGTGGATGTAGGAACACCATGGCCCAGACCAATGCTAATTATGTTGACTGAAGCCCTCTTTTATCAATATAGCTGTTTCCACACTGGTGGTTATGTCAACATTGGTCAGGGGTATGGTTTTTCACACCTGACTGTTTTAACCAACATTCCACACAAAGATGGGCTACAAGCTGTCAGGAACAGTATCCCTGATAATGTCACGGCTAACCTGGTGGCTGAACTTTGTGACTTTGTCCTCACCCATAACTATTTCACATCTGGGGACAATGTATACCTTCAAATCAGCGGCACTGCGATGGGTACCCGCATGGCCCCACAGTATGCCAACATTTTTATGGCTGACTTAGAACAATGCTTCCTCAGCTCTCGCCCCCTAATGCCCCTACTCTACTTGCGCTACATTGATGACATCTTCATCATCTGGACCCCTGGAAAAGAAGCCCTTGAGGAATTCCACCATGATTTCAACAATTTCCATCCCACCATCAACCTCAGCCTGGACCAGTCCACACAAGAGATCCACTTCCTGGACACTACGGTGCTAATAAGCGATGGTCACATAAACACCACCCTATATCGGAAACTTACTGACTGCTATTCCTACCTACATGCCTCCAGCTTTCATCCAGATCATACCACACGATCCATTGTCTACAGCCAAGCTCTACGATATAACCGCATTTGCTCCAACCCCTCAGACAGAGACAAACACCTACAAGATCTCTATCATGCATTCCTACAACTACAATACCCACCTGCTGAAGTGAAGAAACAGATTGACAGAGCCAGAAGAGTACCCAGAAGTCACCTACTACAGGACAGGCCCAACAAAGAAAATAACAGAACGCCACTAGCCATCACCTTCAGCCCCCAACTAAAACCTCTCCAACGCATCATCAAGGATCTACAACCTATCCTGAAGGATGACCCATCACTCTCACAGATCTTGGGAGACAGGCCAGTCCTTGCTTACAGACAGCTCCCCAATCTGAAGCAAATACTCACCAGCAACCACACACCACACAACAGAACCACTAACCCAGGAACCTATCCTTGCAACAGAACCCGTTGCCAACTGTGTCCACATATCTATTCAGGGGACACCATCATAGGGCCTAATCACATCAGCCACACTATCAGAGGCTCGTTCACCTGCGCATCTACCAATGTGATATATGCCATCATGTGCCAGCAATGCCCCTCTGCCATGTACATTGGTCAAACTGGACAGTCTCTACGTAAAAGAATGAATGGACACAAATCAGACGTCAAGAATTATAACATTCAAAAACCAGTTGGAGAACATTTCAATCTCTTTGGTCACTCGATTACAGACCTAAGAGTGGCTATCCTTCAACAAAAAAGCTTCAAAAACAGACTCCAATGAGAGACTGCTGAATTGGAATTAATTTGCAAACTGGATACAATTAACTTAGGCTTGAATAGAGACTGGGAATGGATGAGTCATTACACAAAGTAAAACTATTTCCCCATGTTATTTCTCCCCTCCACCCCACCCCCCACTGTTCCTCAGATATTCTTGATAACTGCTGGAAATAGCCTAGCTTGCTTGTCACCATGAAAGGTTTTCCTCCTTCCCCCGCCCCCCCGCTGCTGGTGATGGCTTATCTTAAGTGATCACTCTCCTTACAGTGTGTATGATAAACCCATTGTTTCATGTTCTCTGTGTGTGTGTATATCAATCTCCCCTCTGTTTTTTCCACCAAATGCATCCGATGAAGTGAGCTGTAGCTCACGAAAGCTTATGCTCTAATAAATTTGTTAGTCTCTAAGGTGCCACAAGTACTCCTTTTCTTTTAACTATGCCAATGTAACTTTTCAGTGTATTCCAGGCCTTAGAGAGTTAATTCTCTAATTTATCTCCAGTGTTTTAATTTTCACTATAAATGCAACCCCATCCCTCCTGGGTCTGAAGGAAGGTTGTTCCAAAACTGGGCCTTGAGTAACATGGGACATATAATCCAAGGTGTGTAGAAGAACTATTATGGGGGAATTCTCCATACATGATGCTGCATAGTAGAAAACAGACTGTATTAAAATGCCTCTAAAATCTAAAGAAGCATCACAGGCTGCAGAAACAACATTTTATTCCTTGGCAAAGGGGTCTCTGCATTCAGGAGATGCTTTCATACTTTTTGCAAAGCAATTTCTCATATCTCATCAGTAGCTGTGAATAAAAAGTTAACAGCCTGGCTAACCAAAGCGTGATTCTAGTGTCAGAATTAATGCGGCACTAAAATGCTCTAAGGAACATTAGGAGAATAAAAAAAAATTCTCTTAGGCCTGGTCTATACGGAAATGTTAGGTCGACCCAGTTACATTGCTCGGGGTGTGAAAAATCCACACCCCTGTGTGACATAGTTAAGATGCCCTAGCTCCCAGTGTAAATTGTGCTAGATCAACAGAAGAGTTCTTCCATCTACTGGGAGGTGGATTACCTACATCAATGGGGGAACCCCTCCCAATGGCATAGGAAGTGTTTATGCTGAAGTGCTATAGCGAAGCAGCTGCCGTGTTTAAAGTGTAGACAAACCCTTCTACACCTGATTTATTTAACCGCAATTAGGGCTTCACTGTAAGAGGTGCTGGGTACCCACTCCTCCAGTTCAGATCAATAGCCTCACCAATTCTGGAAATCAGGCTCTTGGTTTAAATGGTTCCAGGTCTAGTTGAGAGCCATATTGCTATTGCTAGGTATAGGTGATCTCCATGATAGCACGTGCCCTTGAGAGTCAGTATCCTTCTTGATCAAAAATGGCCTGAATTTGTTGATGTTCAGATATGCTGAAAAAACACTATTTGCTCAGGCTTTTGAGGAAGCTGAGCTTTCAGGCTAATAGGAACTTAGGACTTGCATACACTGCAAACTTTGGTTGGCAAAAGTTACTTCCTCATAAAGCTGCTGCAGTTCGTATATTGCTGCACATACTCACCAGGAATGCTTGTGTTGATGTACAACGTGGTGCACCATGGGTAGGTATCCCAGTGAGCAACCCGCTACTGTCTGGTACATTGCCTTTGGAAGGTTTTGACAATACATGGTGGGGCAGAAACAAGTTGCTAATGGGGGACTGGGAGGTCAACTTCTCTGCATGCAACTGTCTCCCTTCCATAATGTCATCTATATCCCATAATTTTGCACCTTTTAAAAAAATCCCATGAACCTAGGCAGCACTTCTTGCTGTCCGCCATCTCTGACAGAACCATGGAGCCTGCACAGCTCTGCACTATTGTCATAAGCACTGCAAGCACAGGATGTACACTCCTCTAGTATTTGTAGAGCTAGAGGACAAACTCAATCAGTGGGAACATGACGATTTCTTGAAGGGACATAGCAAGAAGCAATTGAAGGTTGTTGCTGGTATTCACAGAGCAGCTGCAGGTGGTGGAGTACCACTTCTGGGCCTGAGAAATGCGTACTGATGGGTGGGATTGCATAATATTGCAGTCTTGGGATGAGCAGTGGCTGAAGAACTTTTGGATGCAGTAGGCCACATTCCTGGATCCATTTGCCAACCTCATCCTTGCCTTCGAGTGCAGGGACACCAAAATGAGGGCTGCACTGACAGTTGAGGAGTGGCGATTGCACAAGTGGAAACTTGCAACCCCGAACTGCCAGTGGTCAGTTTGGAGTTGGAAAATCCAGTGTGGGGGCCATTGTCATGCAAGTGTGCGGGGCCATTAATCATTTTCTGATATACAGAACTTTGACTCTCAGCAACATGCAGGACATGGTGGATGGATTTGCAGCAATTGGGGTTGCCAAACTGTGGTGGAGCAATAAACAGCACACATATCCCTATTTTAGCATCAGACAACCTTGTCACAGAGTAAATCAGCAGAACAGGCTACTTTTCTATGGTTACACAGGTGTTGTTGGATCACCAGGGACACTTCACTGACATCAATGTTGGTTGGTCAGGGAAATGCGTGTGACACTTGCATCTTTAAATCACAGGACTATTCAGACAGCTACTAGCAGGGACTTTCTTTCCTGACTGGCAGATTACCACTGGCGATGATGAAATGCCAGAAGTGATTCTGGGGGACCAGCCTACTGTTTGCACTTCAGGCTCATGAAGCCATACACCAGCCAGCTCAACAGCATCCAGGAAAGACTCAGCTACCAGCTTAGCAGGTGCAGAAGGATAGTCAAATGCACTTTAGGTACACTAAAGGGACGCTGGCATTATTTACCCACAAGATTCGACCTCAGTGCGAAGAACATCGCTATGGTTATAGCTGTCTGCTGTGTCCTGCATAATATCTGTGGAGCAAAGGGATAACTTAAGTTCATAGTTAAGGAAAATTGCTGCTGGGTGGAGGGCAGAGGTGGAAGAGTGGTGCCTTGAGTTTGAACGGCCACACAAGGGCTATTAGAAGAGCTCAATGTGGAGCTATGTGCCTCAGGGAAGCTCTGAAAGGACACTTTAACAGTGAGCCACAGTAATGCATTGTAGTGTACTGTGCTCTACCTGACCCTGCTGTTTTGAGGTCCGTTAGGAACTGCGTGGTGCTTGGTACACATCTATGAATATAACACTGTCAATAACCCTATTAATGTTGCAGTGCTTGCTATACATTTATGAACATTACACTGTGTTTGTCACTGATTCTCTGAGTTGTGTCACACTGTACAGTGACAAGTAACGAGTAAGTGGGTGCCTTCAGAACAGATAGGCACTCTGCAGCATATGTTGTGAACTAATAAAAATGAATTATTTCCCAAATAATAGAATTTTATTCAGTAACATAAATCAGTGCAAACAAAAAAATCTGAGCAATTTAAAAACGAACACATTAAAAACTTAATCTGCTAATGAAACTTAACATGTGGAAAGAATATTTAGGTCAATTTTACTAGATATACTGAAACTATGGCTCTCACTGGTCAGTGTGTGAAGCTATGGTTGTCCTCCATGTCCCCTGGATGGAGAGGAAGTAGTAGGGATGTGGCCCCTATGTAACTAGAAAAATTCTCCAGTTTCCACTTTGCCTGATCTTTATTCCGAATAAGCAAGACTCACTCCACTCTGAGATGCATGCTGTGAACCCTGAGCATGCTCAGTCAAAAGCCCAAGAATTTCTAAAATGGCACCCTGGCAAAAACCCAACTGTATGTGAGAATCAGCAGAATCACAGCACTGAGGTAAATAACGGTAAACGTGTGCAAGATTGGTGGCTACAGAGCAGGTGCAGTAAGGAGCGACAGAGAGGTCAATTAACTGAGGAGCTAGCTGGTCACAGTCCACTCATACTGGTTACAACTTGTTTTAAAAGTCAGAGCTGTCAATCATAGCCCTGAGGTGTAGTGACTGATACTGAGCATGTGTGCATGAGGGAATTCCTTGTAAGAATAGAAAGGTATGTTAAAGGAGAGCCACAGTGCACCAGGAAAGACCAGATACTAGTGGACAGTTTTGGAATCTAACTCAGAGAGAGACAGAGAGAGAGAGAGATTTGATAGGGAGAAGACGGAGGAATTGAAAGCCAGTGAGGGGAGTCAAAGAATAGCTGCTGGAAAGAAGTCAGAAAATCTGCTACAGAGAGAGAGAGAGAGAGAGAGAGAGAGAGAGGAGAAAACTGGAGTGGAGCCAAGCTGACTGACCAGGAGCTGAGCAGCAACCGCGATTAAAGAAGAATACCAACAGAGTTATAAAGCAACAACAGTAATTTTAAAGGGAAACCAACAGATTTATAAAGTAAGCTTGCCAGTTTATAATATAGTTTTTAGTGTAGCATAGTATGTAATATGTATATGCTTAGTGTGTGTGTGTGTGTGTGTTGTGGCAAATTGCCAGCACTACTTTGATGGGTCTAACGCTTTCTCTTCTTGGGGAGGGTTCAGAGCACCATTTCTCACTCCTGAACTACAGTATTAACTACCCCACTAGTGTGCTAGAGGAGGGGAATGGAGAGGGAGGGACCTGGGCCTGCCCTCTACTCCAGGTCTCAGCCCAGGGGCCCTACAGATAGTGGTAAACAGCTTGAACTAGCGGTTCCTTCCCCTAGGCTACTTCCCTCTCCTGCCCTTCAGGTTGTGGGGCTTTCTGCCCTCCCTCTGCACAAACCAGGTGTCCCTTTACCTAGGGTCTTGGTCTTCTTAGCCCTCCGCAACACTTCTCCAAACTCTCCTTGCTCCCCTGCTCTCTGCTCCAACACCAATCCACTCTGCTTCAACTCCTTCCCTTGTCTGATTGAAGCAGGGGGATGGGGGGTTATCAGATGACTGGCTTCAGGTGCTTTAATTTATCTATAGCAAACTTTCTTCCCTCTACAGGGAATAAGGCTCTCTTCTAACACTCTCCTGCTGCTCTCTGGCCATGCTGTATCACAGTGTTTAACTGTATTTCACTTATGTAAAACTTAAAGTATGATTTAAGAACTTTTACCTCATGAAGAACAGACTAAGGGGATGATAGACAGGTTATTATAGGGGCATCCCAAAGTCCATTTTCCAGATAAGACTTGATGCCATGTGAAATGTTGAGTGGTAGGGTAGAGGAAGGTGCTGTAATGGAGTTTTGCATGCACTTCAAAGGGAGGAAAACCTGAGGTTGTTGAACCTGTAGGTCCACAAAAGTCTGCAACGTCTGTGTTTGCTGCCAGAGAAATCCTATTATGCCCTGGTGCATCTCCCTCTCCTTTTCCTGCTGGGACACCGAGGCCTTCCTCCTGTCCAATCTTTCCTTCTCCAAGCTGCCTACAATGTGCCCTTTGTTCGTGGTCTGATACAACACCAGCTAGCAGGATCTCATTGAACATGTGATCATGACTCCTCTTCTTTCTCATCTGGCTCAGGCATTTTGTGGGTGTGGAGAGAGAACCCCTCTAGGCTGCAACAGCAGCAGCTGCAAATAAAATACACAGAGGTACCATTGTCAGTATAGTCACAACAGAAAGTGAAACTTAAGATTCAGAACTCCCTTCCCATGCTTCCTGAAAGTTTTAAACAAGACATTGACACTTCTGCTTCAGAGAGCTTGTGCATGGCGCCATTCATAGCACGAGCCATGGTGAATATGACCCACGAGGGGTGAGGGAGATGAGGAAGGAGTTGGTCAGTTGCATGAAACTATGAGTATAGGGCAATGGCACTGAATACTGGCACAATGTTCCACAGGCGGTGGTGATTTTAACTGATATCTCACTCCTGAGGGTAAAAAAGGCACAGATAGCACAACTGTTACTGGCATCCTGAAGCCCACCAGGCCCATATGTTGCTAGCCTGTGTACTGCAAGGGTGTCTGCTGAAGTTGTCACTGAATGGTATGGGAAAGTGTCCTACTGTGGAAGAAGAAATATAGCTGCCATCCCACAAAACCTTTGGGAGAAGATTACAGAGTACATCTCAGGAGGATTCAAGGGATATTCTTGGAGGGTGTCAACAAATATGTGGACAAGGTGATCCGGAGGATATACTGCTTCTGGAGTTTCAGAAAGCCTTTGACAAGGTCCTACACCAAAGGCTCTTAAGCAAAGTAAGCAATCATAGGATTACAGGGAAGGCTTCTCATGTGTCAGTAACAGGTTAAAAGATAGGAAATAAAGGGTAGGAATAAATGGTCAATTTTTACAATGACAAGAGGTAAATAGCAGGATCTGTACTGGGACCAGTGCTGTTCAACATATTCATAAACAATCTGGAAAAGGGGGTAAAAAGTGAGGTGACAAAGTTTGCAAATGACACAAAATTACTCAAGATAGTTAAGTTCAAAGCAGACTGAGAAGAGCTACAAAGGGATCTCACAAAACTGTGCAACATAATGGCAGATGAAATTCAATGTTGATAAATGCAAAGTAATGCACATTGGAAAACATAATCCCAACTATATATACAAAATGATGGGGTCTAAATTTGCTGTTATCACTCAAGAACAATCTTGAAGTCACTGTGCATAATTCTCTGAAAACATCTGCTCAGTTTGCAGCAGCAATCAAAAAAAGGTAATAGAATGTTAGGAACTATTAGGAACGGATGGATAATAAAACAGAAAACATCATAATGCCACTATATAAATCTATGGTATGCCCATACCTTGACTATTGTGTGCAGTTCTGGTCACCCCATCTCAAAAAAAAAAGATAATTAGAATTGGACACGGTAAAGAAAAGGGCAACAAAAATTATTAGGAATATGGAACAGCTTCCATGTGAGGAGAGATTAAAAGTACTGGAACTGTTCATTTTAGAAAAGAGACGATTAAGGTGGGATATGATAGAGGTTCATAAAATCGTGAATAGTGCGGAGAAAGTGAATAAGGGTGTGTTATTTATCCCCTCACATAACATAAAAGCCAGAGGTCACCCAATGAAATTAATAGGCAGAAGGTTTAAAACAAACAAAACAATAATCCCATAGGGATTATTCTTCACACAAGGTACACTCAACCTGTGGAACTAATTGCCCCATTCCTGACAATGAAGGTCACCCTATTCCTTATGCTCTACAAGCTACGGTAGAAGAGGAATCATGGCATTTAGAGACCACAGGGATTATTTTTCACACAAGGCACGGTCAACCTGTGGAACTAATTGCCATGGGATGTTATGAAGGCCAAAAGAATAAGTTGGTTAAAAAAGAACTAGATATATTCATAGAGGGTAAGCCCATGAATGGCTATTAGCCAAGATGGTCGGGGATACAACCCCATGCCCTGGGTATCTGTAAGTCTCTGATTGCCAGAAACTCAAACTAGATGACAGGGGATGGTTCACTCGATGATTGCCTGTTCTGTTTGTTCCCTCTGAAGCACTTGGTACTGGCCACTGTCAGAAGACAGGATACTGGGCTAGATGGACCATTTATCTGACCCAATATGGCCGTTTTTACATTCTTATTTGTGATCTTCTGGAGCCAAGAACTCCTGAAATGATGTCATTTGATGCTATAGTTAAAGTAGTGACAGATCATTATGGACCAAATCCATCTGCTATTGTCCTGTGGTTTAAATTTAACTCCTGCCTCAGGGTGCCAAATGAATTTGTCTCGCAGTTTGTGGAAAATCTATGCTGGCTAGCAGCACAATGTGAATTTGTAAATGGTTCGGAGGATATTTTGCATGGCTGCATTGTTTGTGGCCTCAATTATGAAGCTATTCAGTGAATGGTTTTGGCAGAGCCCACTTTACTATTCTAGAAAGACATGGATATTGCTGTGGCACTGGAATCAGCCACCAGAGGCACCCACAATCTTTCCCAAATCCCCATCAAGTGGATCAACAAGTTGGGGGATAGGAAAGGGATGGTCAAGCCATGCCAGGAAGGTCCAACCTCGAGACCTGCTAATGCTAAGAAAATAGAGGGTGCTACCTGTGTATGGGATATGTGTGTGTGTGACCATTCTCACATGGAGTTCAGGCATAAAGCCTCAGAGGGTCATTATTGTAAAAAGAAAGAACATTTGGCTAGGTGCTGCAGAACTAGACACAGGGAATGTGAAGATATCTGAAAGAAGAATGGGAATAAGAGGCATCATGTGGAAGGAGAGTCAGCAGGGGACCTGGAGGAGGAAGAGCCAGATGAGTTGTATGGTCTCTTGAATCAGACAGACTCCTGTAAGGAATTGATCTTAGTCAAACTACAACTGACTGGGCAGAATGTGAAAATGAAACTTGACCCAGGGGCAGCAGCTATGATATTGGGGCAAGAGACCTACAAAATAATTGCTGATATGTGCTTGGGGTGGGGTGTCCACCCTACATCAGATTTGAAGAGGTTAAGGTGGCAAGGTGGGCCAATTAACTCCCAGCACTGCACCTGGAAGAGAAGCCAAGGAGTAGGGATTAGTTAGATGAGAGTCAGCTGGATGGGAATAGGAGGGGCCTGTATAAAGCTCAGAAGCTGGTCATAGAGGTAAGGCTGCAGGGAAGGAGGCTGTAGTCACTCTCTGGTAGAAGGGAGGTGTGTCTGGGGCTATAGCAGGAGGTAGCCTACGGTCCCTCTCTGCAAGGAGGGAGTTTGGGCTGGCAAACCTGGAGAATGGGGAGAGCCAGAGAGGTAGGAAGGGCTTAGAAGAAAAGCAGCAAGATATGGGACAGGACAGACCTTGGCTGCTGTTGAGAGGGTCCCTGAGCTGGAAACCAGAGTAGAGGGCAGGCCTGAGTTTTCCTACTAGCCACTGGGGAAGTGGCACAGACCAGGCAGTGGAGAACAGACTGCCTGGGAAAATTTGCCTCAAAAGACTTTGATACCCTGGAAGGAAAGGACCATACTAACTTGACCCTCTGGCCAAGGAAGGAGCATCAAGCTGTAGCTTGAATAAGATCAGTTCCTTACAAGAGTCCATTTGATTCAGGAGAGCATACTACTCATCTGGCTCTTCCTCCAGGTCAGGGTCCCCAGCTGATCCTCCTTTCATAAAGAGGCAGCTGCAGCTCCTGGAGTGAGAGGGGTAGCAGGGTGAGAGAGGATGATGGGCTGAGAGACTGCCAGAGGATGGCACAGTACCTGAAGTGGAGTTAATCCCCAAAGTGTCCAGGAGGAGGTGCTGTAGTGGTGAATGGACCCTGTGACAGTGCCTCAACTTGACTTGATTCTCTACCTGAGCTATACTGAAGTCCTTCACCAGGGACAAAATTCCTATATTGGGAAAGGTGGAAGTTGAGGACATCGAGAGGACTCATCTCCCTTTCTTTGTAGCAGTAGCTGGGGCAGGGCCAAAGCTTTTTGCATGGAATTGGCTTTCCACTTTAAAGCTGGATTGGAAAAGATTCCTGGGACCTTTGTATCACCTAAGCACAGGCTCAATTAATGCCCTTTTGGAAAACCACAAGCAAGTATTTAGAGAAGAGCTTGGACAACTCCAGAATCTCAAGGTGAAAATACATATAGATCCCACTGCATGCCCTTGATTTTTGCGAGGGTCGCTGCATTCCTTATGCTGTACAAGCTAGGGTAGAAGAGGAATCATGGCATTGAGAGACCACAGGGATTATCCAACCAATGAAATTCTCTGAATGGGATGCTTTGGTAGTGCATGTAGCTGGTGGCTCTGTACATATATTTACTGATTATAAATAAACTGCCAACCAGCCTTCCCACTCTTAGCACTATCCCATTTCTTGTATAGAAGAGCTATACAAAAGCTGGCATGTGGAGTATTGTTTACCAAGCTAGATATGTTGCATACTTCCAAATCGCTAGTCTGGAGGAACACTTGGAGGGTTTGGCACTATCAACACACATAAGGGGCTCTATCAGTACACCTGCTTACAGAAGTGCATGAAGATATATTGAGGCCCTGGGTACAAAGAACATTTGGACCTCCCACAACCCCCCGCTGCCATGGGGTGCCACCCTGGCTGTTTCTCTTCCTCCCAAGGCCCCGCCCCTTGGCCTAGCCATTAGCCAGGCCATGGTAAGAACTGTCCAGGGAGCCCAGGTGGACCCTCCATCTGCCCTGGGCAGCAAGCCCTGGGGGTCAGGGACATGGGCTGGTGCTGCTCTCAGACTCCCTGCCCCCCTGCCCAAGGCAGGTGCAGGGTCCAGGACTCCCCACAGCTTCCTGGGCTCCCTGGCCAGCTCTTACCACAGCCTAAGGAAGTGGTCCCCAAACTGTGGGGCATGGCCCCCTAGGGAGACATGAAGGAACAGTCGGGTGGGGGGGGTGCAGCAGGGCCCAGCCCTACCCACACCTCTGCTCTGGCCCACCCAAGCCCTGCCCCCAGCCCCAGCTATGACTCTGCTCCCAGCTACGGCCCCCAACTGTAGGCCCTGGCCCTGGCTCCTGCGGGGAAACGGGAGACGGACCAGGTAATGGGGAGTGTGACTGAAAAAGTTTGCGGACCCCTGGCCTAGGGTGACCATATGTCCCATTTTGGCCCCAGACGTCCTGACTTTTTTGGCAAAATTGGGCACTTGTCCCATTTGCTCTTGCCGACTGATCACCGTACAGTAAGCTGCCACTGCCTGCTTACCATTAAGGATTTTCTCCGCTTGTGCTATCTTCCAACGGATCATGGAAAGGTTATTGGTCGGACTGTGCCATGTTGTGGTATACCTAGACAATGCTCTTCTGATAGGAGAGACAGAGTGGAACATCTGTGGTACCTAGACAAAGTCCTACAAAGGTTAAGGGAAGCTCATTGTCACTCAAGCACTTGAAGTGTGTTTTCATGGCCAGGAGGTGGTTTAGTTAGGGTATTGTGTTTTGGAGAAAGGACTGCAATCCCTAGAAAAAAAGGTTAAAGCCATCAGAGAAACACCAGTTCCAAAAAACTTGAGTAAGCTCAAGGCATACCTGGGCTTTTTAAAATTATTTTGGACAATTCCTAAAAAAATCTGTTAATGCCACTTGACCTCCCTTCGTGCATTGCTAATAAAAGGATCAGAATGGCATTGGGGGGAAAGGATCAGGAGATCACCTTCAAAGAAACCAAAGAACTTCTGAAGTCAGCCAAACTCCTGGTGCATTTTGACCCCAAGCATGCCCTGTTACTTGTGATGCTTCACACTACAGTGTGGGCGCAGTACTTTTGCATTAAATGGAAGATGGGACTGACGGGCCACCCCGCTATGCCTCATGCTCCTTATTGTCAGCAGAACAATGGCATTCCCAGTTAGATAAGGAAAGTTTTGCTATTGTCTTTGCTGTCAGGAAATTCCATCAAGATATCTATTGGCAACAATTCACTATAACAACTGACCATAAGCCAGTTTTGGGACTTCTGGGGAAAGCCAAATCTATTTCCCCTTTGGTTTCTGTATGCTTGCAATGTTGAGCATTATTGATAATAGCCTACCAATAATAGCTGATCTATAAGCCTGGACTGGCAATTGCTAATGCAGATAGCCTCAGTTGGCTCCTGGTGGGTAGAACACCAGAAAACCCTCTTGTACCTCAAGAAGTGTTGCTAGCGTTAGCTGGACTGCAAGAAGCTCCACTAAGCAGATTTTCACAGGCATTGGGAACTAAGTCTCCAAAGCGGTGTTCTCCTCTGAGGATCAGGAGTCATAATATTTCTCCAGGCAAGAAAGTTAATACTGGAGGAACTGCACAGAGCTTACCCTGGGATAATCTAAATGAAAGCTCTGGCCAGAAGTTACATCTGATGGCACAGGTGAGATAGAGCAAGTATTACTGGGCTGACCCACATGGCAGCAGTTAAGAAAATTGCCTCCAGTAGCAAATTTATTACCATGGGAATGGTCAGGAAGCCTTGGATCAGACAACTCATCAGCTATACTGTTCCTGTTCTTAGGTCAATATTCCTTGTAGAGGTGGATGTGTATTCTAAGTTGATGGAAGTCATTCTGGTCAGAGTAGCTACTTCATCTATAACTATTGAGGAGCTTTGTTTCTCGTTTAGCACACACGGATTGCCTGAGACCATAGACCACAATGCTAGTGTCTTTACCAGGAAAGAATTCCAGGCCTTTCTGAGGGCCAATGAGATCAAACGCACAACATCTGATCCCTACCACCCACCCATACATAGATTGGCAGAAAGCGCTGTTCAGTCTTTTAAAAATGGACTGAGGAAGCTTATTGAGGACTTGCTGTGGACTAGGCTGTCTCAGTTTTTGAGTAATTATAGAACAACCCCTTCATGCCATGATGGTGGTATTGCCTGCAGAACTACTGATATAGTAGGCAACTGATATAAACTTGCTGGAGTTTCTTGAAACCTTCCCTGCAGAAACAGGATGTCAACATTAAGAAAATATGAAACACAATCATAACCATCAACAGGGCACTTGCTTTTTGTCTCCTAGAGTACTTTTTGGGTTCTCAATTTTTTGGGAATGCCCAAGTAGTTGTTTGGCACAATCGTAAAAGCTACAGGCCAGGTTGCTGTAGAAGATGGCATATCAATCATCTTATTTCCTGTGGAGAACGCCAGGAACCTGAGTCAGGTTCTGAAGACTCACCATCTCCAACTGTGATGGTGGATCAGCAGCCTCTACTGTTTCTGTGATTTACCGAAGCTCAGAGTTGGGGGAGGTAGTCTACTGTTGAAGCAGGTACTGGAATGGACTTCTTGAGGGAATCTCAGTCCTGAGGCCCCTGTGAAATAACTGCCTGTCCTGGCACACCAGGAATATCTACCCCAGTCTGCTGCCAATCCACAAGATGACACAAGTCCCCTGCCCACTTAAGTCTGTAGATAGAGTGTTTGTGCATGGGTGTGTGACTTGGGACAGAGTAATCGCCTTTTTCCTTTTTTACCACATGAGGTTGGGTAGCCTAGCCTGCACCTCTAGTTAGAGTTCTCGTTACTATATTGAGGTGTTGATTTTCCTATCAAGGAATTTTGGTTGAACTTAGAGGGTGTATCTTGGGGGTTTAGGATAGTTATTTTAGGATATTCCCTAAACATGTATTTCAGGGAGTTTTGCCTGGTCTTGGGTTGCCAATGGTCTAATTGCACAAACCCAAACACCCCTACCCCACCCCTTACCCAAGGCCCCACCCACACTCATTCCAGACCCCCTCCCTCCATCACATGCTCTCCCTCACCCTAACTCACTTTCACTGGGTTGGGGCAGGGGTGTGGGATGGGGTGCAGGCTCTGAGCTGGGGGGTGGGGCCAAGGGGTTCAGAGTGTGGGAGGGGGCTCTGGGCTGAGTTTGGGACAGGGGGTTGGGGTACAGAAGGGTTTTTGGGGTGTGGGTTCTGGAAGGGAGTTTGGGTGCAGGAGGAGGCGGCTCAGAGAGAGGGCTCAGGGCTGGGGCAGGGGATTGGGGTGCGGACAGGGGTTCAGGGTGCAGGCTCCAGCTGGGCATTGCTTACCTCGGCTGGCTCCTGGAAGCAGTGGCATGTCTGGCAGCAGCTCTTAGGCTCACGGGCAGCCTGGTGGTTCTGCTTGCTGCCCTTGCTTGCAAGCACCACCCCAACAACTCCCATTCCCGTTCCCCATTCCCAGCCAATGGGAGCTGTGGAGTTGGTGCTCGGAGCGGGGCAGCACTCAGAGACCCCTGCCCTGGCCATGCCTCCTCCTAGGAGCCATTGCCGGACATGTCATCGCTTCTGGGAGCTGCATGGAGCCAGTGCAGGTAGGGAGCCTGCCTTAGCCCTGCTGCACCACTGGACTTCTAGCAGCCTAAAATCTCCTGGATTGGCTTCAGTAGCCTTCAGGAGGTACAGCCTGATTCCAGGAGACTCCTGGTCAAAGCAGGAGGGTTGGCAACCCTAGCCTGGTCCCTGGGGGCTATTTTGTAAGTTAATAAAGAAGCACTTGTTGAGAATAGACCCAGTGTGTTGTGCTCCCTACATACCCTGAGCAGCTAATAGCTAGCAAAGAATGTAGAATTCCAGGTTTGAAAAGATTTATTAGGCCATTTTGTTGCTCCACATCCTATCAATGCAGGATTAATACCTACAATATATTTCTTTTATATCAGTTCAAAATCCAGCAGTGGTGCAGTATTTCAGACTCATTACATTTTAAAGCCCAGGGAAATAGTGGTGGACAAGTTTTGTAAACTAGTTTGGAGACTATTATTTGCTGGAGTTTAAATTTCTGAAGTGATCTTTGAGTAATAAAGAGTAATAAAATGATCATTGTTTAATCTTGTTATGTCTTTTATCCTCAGGAGATAATTAAACATACCTTTTGTAGAGACACTAGAGTTTATCGCTCCAAATGCTGACATTGCACTAGTCTTATTTCCAGATTTATCCTGCATATAAGCAGCTGTGGTCCATTGTTACAAAATAGATCAAGAATTAATTGAATGGGGTGGAGGGAATTCTACAGTATTTCCCTAAGCTCCTATGGTTGAATGTATTCCACTAAATATCTGCATTATTATTTCTGTGACTTAAGAATCAAAAACCTTTCTGTCAACAGACAGCATACACAGGTTCCCTGATCTTCTATACCTTACTTGATAATGTCCATCTGTCTTATCTTTACTCGATCCATCGTATGTTTCATTTTCTTAATCCATTTTATTGATTGCTATTTGATTGGCCTTTGTCATGTTTCTCTTTAAGATTGAAAACAAGGTTAGTATTCCATTGTATTAAGATTCCTTAACAATACTATATGATACTCAAACCTTATGATTAAATACTGCAGTTCGCAAGATCTCATTATACATTTTAAAATGAGATTGTTCCTGTTTGGCACAGTCTTGCATTAGGGGTGGTGCAGAGTAGCATAAAAGCAGATTTACACTCACTCCTGGGGGAATACAAGAGTCATTCTGCCTCGGAGAAGAGTTAATCAAAGCATAGGAAAAGGGCATAACTACCATACTACTTTAGCATGCTCCTCACTGTGTAGCTGGCCAGTTCAACTGAGTGTGGGGGAAGAGTCATTGCTCCACCTACTTGCTGAAAATCTCCATCCCTTATCTCCCTTTGCTGTGTCCTCAGGGAGTAATTATAGAGCAGTCTCTGAATACAGGGAAGACAATTTGCATAGCTCTTATGTAGGTTGTGAAAGGAGGTGTGGGCAAAGGAGGCTTTTTACGCCTTCTCCCTCTAATATCCACTATATAAGGGCCAAGCAGAATCACAAGTGTCTGACTGTTTGTGGGTGTAGGTATGCTTAATAGCTACATATTCATATGTGCATACCCTTCTGTTGGTTGTTTTTCCTAATAAAGTCCTGCCCTTGTGTCACTTTGGTATGAAAGTTTCAGCTTGTGTGGTGTGAGTTTGATTTAACTGCTAAAACGAGTTGAGTAAAAAGTTTACTGTCTATGGCCATCTGCTTGGCCTCAGTGATTGTCACAGTTTAGGGCATCTGCACCTGTATTTCCCCCTCTATGGTCCAGCAAGGGCACCCACTCTAGGGTCCTGTGTCTTTCTCCCTCCTGACCAGGTATTTCCAGGCTGTGCAATTCCCTGACAATACTGTCATATCCCCAACAAATGATGGACTGTCTGCTTTGATGCTCTCCTCAGAGATGCTACACAGTGTAATTGCCATAGGTAAGTTACCATACAGGTCTAAGCAAGCACATTTATTCTTAAGGTACAAGAATTAAAGAGAAAACATACTAAAACAATCAAAGAACCTACATGCATGCTAATAAGCTCACCATAGATCACCCCCTCACTCCAACAAGGGCTCTAGCCAGTGAACAGCTCTTCAACACAGGGTTTTTTCCTGTGGTCGCACATTCATCTCAACTTCAGCTAAGAACAAACACCTCAGTCTTATGTGCGCTCAGAAGGCCAAAGTCCTTCAAACTCTTCCCTGAGGTTTGGCATCCCCTTTGACCTGAGGTCCTGTTTGTTTGCTGGATCAGAAAGAAGGCCTTGAGTCAGTTTTAACTCAGGCTATTTAACCAGAAATCCCTTCTTTGTCTTTTGGTCCCTGGAGGATCCAGTTTGAACCAGTATATATGAACTTCTCTCCAGGTAGTGATAGCTCTCTTGAGATGGTACAATGTGAATTTGCCACCTGCCCCACCTGCACTGTTCTTACTTGTTGGGGGGCTGTGGACCCTGTCCCCCATGGAAATATATACAATCCCTCATTAGTTCAGAAACGTTTGCATTCTTAATATAATGAACTCTTAAAATACTTAATTCAATAAGATTTGTGCAGGACATTGTCACATCTGTCACAGAGATTTTCCAGGATTAGAAGAAAGGCATGGAATTATCCCTAGTGTCTTGCCTTCTTTTTTTCAGGAAATATTTTAACTGAGATTTTGAATTTTTGAAACATTTTGACCATCTCTGCTTTTGAGTTTTCATCTGTTGGAGTTTTTCTTCCTGGGCAGGAGGAAACCAGAGCACTGTCCTGTGGATTGTTTGGGAGCAAATGCATTAAATTATAAATATCCAAAATGTTAGGAAAGAAACAGAGATTTTGCAATAATGTTGGGCATTATATGCCCTTTATGAAAAATCTAATTTTTCATAATTGATTCTTCCGGACTTCATCCAGTGAACTAAAAGCTCCACTAATCTGTTTTCTGAGCATAAACCTCAGTGCTAAAGAAATTATCTTGTGAATCAGCTCCAAGCTCTTATTCCTATTTTTACCATGAAATTTGCCTGCAGCTGCCAGTTTGAATTACTTCCATCTTCTCTATGTGTAGAACAATGAGAGGAGCAGAGGAAAGAGAATATTTAAAGGTTTTGATTTTGCAAAAAGTGAATATGAATCTGATCTTAAACTCAGAAGTTTCAGAACCAGAACTTTACGTACCACAGTTATTTTTCTCCCTACATTCTTTCTTTTTCTTTTTTCCTAATCTAACCAACTGGCACTCAACAATTACAATATAAATCAGCAGAATATCTTGTGACAAGTCAGTTCCAGCAGTTGTTTTATATGACTGTTGTGCATCATTGCTTTGCAGAGTTGAAAATTTTAGTATTAGAAAGACTTCCTAGTCTTTATTTAAGTTCTTAAGCCTATATTTTGATTTGTAGGCATATTTATGAATGCATTGCTTAAAATTAAGCGTTATGCATGATATAGAGGATATATAGTGTAGCATGGATCAGTTGTCAGTATAGCTTGATATATAGAGTTCAATTTGTGTTGACTTCCTCCGTTAGGAAAACAAAGGAGTCTGGGGTTTTGTACTTTTGTAAAATCTATTACAGTGATCTATTACTGTGCTATTTATTCATGTCCTGTGAATGCTATGGCCTGGTATCTGTAGATTCACCATTCTACTGTGACCCTGTAGCGTGGGCTAAAATAATCTAATGGCTAATCAATCATTCTTTTGTCATATTTAAGGTTAAAATAATCTCACCTTCTTCTCCCATTTTAGATTGCATACATTCCTGACATGTTTGCCTTTAAGTGTGTTAAAAAATGTGGTGGAACATGAGTAGTATAACAATGAACCCCTCTTATGGTTATGCATGAAGTGTATTGAATCCAGTTCCCGCATTCTCACTGTACCCCAGAGAGAGCGAGAGGGAGATAGAGACTGAGGGAAGACTTTTTTTTCTCTCCTCAGATAGAATTGGTTAGCTTTTTCATGGAAGCTTGGCCTCTGGTGAAAGAAAATATAGGGCTAGAGTCTCATTTGCACTGAGGCTACTTTACAGCACTCTGGCAATGTTAAGGGACCTAAGTCCAAATATGAATCAGGGCTACAGGTGATTATTTTACCAATAATCTCCACATTTTCATATCGCCGCCCCTTCCTATGATTAATGTGGTGAATAACAATGTCAAAGTAATACATTAAATGAAGGATTCCTAGCTGATACCTCTGGGTGATTGCCAGCATCCCACATGCAGCGCCAGTGGCTATTGCAATGCTTTTACATTGCTCCCCAAATTATCCTGAAATCGATCACTTCCAGGAATGACACCAACATATTACTTAGACAGGGTGGGTGAGGTAATATCTTTTATTGGACTAACTTCTCCGGGTCCAATAAAAGATATTATCTCATCCATCTTGTCTTTCCCATATCCTGGGACCAACACGGCTACAGCAACACTGCAGTCAACATATTAGCCAGACTGAATTGTCCTATCCATTGTCTTTTCTCTGACTGGTACTTCTGAATATTACAATAGTTCAGAAGTGCAGCAGGTAATTCTATTATCCAATGCTCTACAGATGATCAGGAAAAAATCTTGAACGATATCATTGCAGGAAATACCATCCTTGAAAATCATGTTCCTGAGAGAGCAGTGTCTGTATTTGCCAATTTATATCATTTTAAGTTATATATCAGTTTAAGGCATATCAGTTATGACACTTGTAGAATTATTGCTTTCAAGAGCCAAAAATACAAGAGCTAGTAGGTATTTTTATTTTTTATAACAAATTTCTGGAAGATGGGCTAACGAGCACTAAATTGCATTTACAGATGACACTAAATTGCCAGCAAACACCACTGAGTGCAGACGAATTATAAAAAGTACATGCAGTGGTTGTGATAAATATACGGCTTGATCCTCAGAGTTATGGAGGGATTGGATGGTTATATAGGTGACAGAAATATCCAGGGTTCTCATAATTAATTATAAAAATGCTGGAAGAGATATTAAACCTCATGCTTCAGGGCTTAATCCAACCTCAAACTATTAGAGATCAGGACGAGACCTAATTGGCGGAGCAGATTATCCACATCTGCCTGCTGTGGGCTTCTTACAATTTCCTCTGAAGCACCTGATCAGAGACAAGATACTGGAGTAGATGGACATGAGGTCTGATCCACTCTGGCAATTCCTTTGTTGCTAAGGGCTCACTGACTTCAGGAGGAGGTTGAGGACACTCAGCATTGGGCCATGTACAGAAGAGAAAATGAGGTTCTGCTTGGGGAAAATGTAAAGCCATACCTGGACTTTTACATACTTCTTGATTCCTCAGCACAAAGTGGTTGACAAATCAGAAGAAACACTACACAGGTCAGTAAAAGTTCCAGGCTGCGTGGGTGTGGGATCCAAAAGGTTAAGGACTTCAAAGGGTTGACATATGACTAAAGATTAGAAAAATTAATTATTTGTTAATTAAATGTTGATGAAGAGGGGCTGTGATAAGTAACTACAAATATCTGAAGGGCCTAAATACCAAAGAGAGCCATCTTGGATGAGGTGTTGTGATGTTCTGCTCAAGGCACTCAGAACCAATACCCCTCTGCTCAACAAGTGAGAGCTTTGAGCAGTAGCTCACGAAAGCTTATGCTCAAATAAATTTGTTAGTCTCTAAGGTGCCACGAGTACTCCTTTTCTTTTTGCGAATACAGACTAACACAGCTGCTACTCTGAAATCTGCTGCTAAGCTGTGTGTCATCTCCCTGACACTCCAGCCTGCCTGCCTTGCCAAAAAACTCCTAGAGATTCTGCCAGTCTCAACTTTGCCTTGAAGGTAACAGTCAGTTCTTGAGTCCCCAGAGACATCTCCCTGCTATGTTCAGTCCCTCTCACTGGACACTCTCAGAAAGAGTTTGCTGCCTCCAAAGCGCACAACATCCTATTTGTTTAGTTGAGGCTTCACACTTCACTTTTAGACACAATACTGAGATGGTTTTGAAATAAAACAAGAAAAAGTTTATTAACAAAGAACAGCAAAGTAAGTGATACGAAGTAAAAGAAAAAGAGACAGATATGGTTCCAACCCCCCCCCACATTCTAGTATCTAACACTTAATTTTAGCATGTTACAATCTTTGCCTAAGCAGTTTTCTGACTTACATCAAGTTATCAACATCTCCAGCTCTCTAGGCTGGTAGAGCCAACTTTCACAGGCTCACATGTGTTCTGTAAGTGATGGATCACTAAAATGTTGTTATGCTCCCCTTTTATTACCCAAAGTCCATTGTCTCTGCCTCAAGAGCCAGGAAGGCTTCCTGGGGTGCAGATTCTCTCTGCCTGCGTGATCGCTAAATTGTCTTCTCCACTGCTTGTTAGCTTGATGGCTTTATTTGCCTTACAAGTAAAAGTACTTTCATTGTCCCCTGCCTGTAATCAAACCTATCAGATGGGTAAACATGCATTCCTTTGTGTAGTGCAGGCTGGGTTTATACACTGCCTTCCAAACACCTTTTAAAAACTTATTTCCAGCACACTCCTTGTACACAACCCAGATGTACATTGCACAATGATTTTGGGGATTAGCATGTCACCAGTTTACATATGAAACCTTATATGATGCCTTTCAGATACATATTATTACAACAGTGTATCGGGGGTAATCAGTGTGTCAGGCCTGATGTGAGTTACAGTATGTTGGGCTCTCTGCCAGTTGGCACTGAGGGGCTCCCAAGGTCACAGGAGTATAACTAGAAGTCAGGAGATCCAATTAAGCCAATGAAAATTTAGGCTTAATAATAGGAAAATCGTCCTACCATTGATTCAGATAAACCCCATTTAGTTTTTTGCATAGTTGGTTCCTCCATACAGAGATATCACCTCCTCACTATGGAAAGGAGGTCTGGATACTTCCACAACACCATTCTCCCGTCCCTTGACCACGTGGAGGGCTCTGTGGAGCGCAGTTGAGGTGGGCCAGGGGAAGAGAGAGTGGGCCTAGGGTCAGGCCTAGGGATGTATGTATTCGCCCTGTGTCGGGTTGGATCACAGAAACCCCTTGGGAGCTGCCATCTGATGTGCCAGGACTACTTCTGCTCCTGCTTTCCTGCCCTGGCAGCTTAGGACTTCAGTGCCTTGCCTGGTTTGAGCCAGACCTGCTAGCCTGCTGCAAACCCAGACCCAGGTCTGAACCACGTCCCCTAACAGCTGTGAGCTTAACTGAAAGCAGAAGTGTTACAGAAGTGTTCCTGTCTTCAACACTCAGATGCCCAACTCCCAATGGGGTCCAAACCCTAAATAAATCTGTTTTACCCTGTATAAAGCTTATACAGGGTAAACTCATAAATTGTTCGCTCTGTATAACACTGATAGAGAGATATGCACAGCTGTTTGCCCCCCCCCCAGGTATTAATACATTAATATTAATACTCGTGGTTAATTAATAAGTAAAAAGCGATTTTATTAAATACAGAAAGTAGGATTTAAGTGGTTCCAAATAGTAACAGACAGAACAAAGTGAATTATCAAGCAAAATAAAATAAAACACACAAGTCTACGTCTAATCAAACTGAATACAGATAAAAACCTCGCCAGTTCCAGTAAGCTCTCTTTTACAGACTAGCCTCCTTCTAGTCTGGATCCAGCAAGCACTCACACCCCCTGTAGTTACTGTCCTTTGTTCCAGTTTGTCATAACCATACAACTAAGGATAGCCTAGAATGCCTCCTTACCTGTAAGGGGTTAAGAAGCTCAAATAACCTGGTTGTCACCTGACTAAAAGGACCAATGGGGAAAGAAGATACTTTCAAATCTGAGAGGGGGATGCTTTGTGCTCTTTGTTTGGGTGTTCTCTTGGGAAGCAGAGAAGTACCAGGTCAGAAAACTCCTTTTCCTATAAACCATCCTAAAGTGAGTCTGAATATTGCAAAAAGAGTAAGTAAATTGTTTTCAACTTGTGAATTTTCTCTGTGCTAAGAGGGAGGTTTATCCCTGTTTTTGTAACTTTAAAGTTTTGGCTAGAGGGGTATCCTCTGTGTTTGAATCTGATTTCCCTGTAAAGTTACCTTCCATCCTGATTTTACAGAGGTGCTTCTTTTACTTTTTTTTCTCTTCATAATAAAGTTCTGTTTTTTTAGAATCTGGTTTACCTATTTGGTTGGTATATTATTATCAAGCCTTCCCATGAAGGGGGTGTAGAGCTCGGGGGGATATTTTGGGGGAATAGGAATTGCAAGTGGTCTTTTCCCTAATTCTTTGTCTAAATCACTTGGTGATGGCAGTGTACCATCCAAGGACAAAGGATTTGTGTCTTTGGGAAATTTTTAACCTAAGCTGGTAGAAATAAGCTTAGTGGACTTTCATGCGGGTCCCCACATCTGTACCCTAGAGTTCAGAGTCGGGAGGGAACCCTGACACAGTTTCTCTCAGGTATCCTTGAGGGTGGAGAGGCTATCTCCTTAGCCAGCTGAAGACAAAATGGAGGAGTCTCCCACAGGCTTAAATAGACTTTCTCTTGTGGGTAGAGACCCCCTCCTCTCTCCAATGCAATGTCCAGCTCCAAGATGGAGTTCTGGAGTCACCTGGGCAAGTCACATGTCCATGCATGACTCACAGTTTTTACAGGCAGAAGCCATTGCTCACATGGTATCTTGAATGTCTCCAGGAAGACTTCTTATGTGGATTAGAGCATTCCAAGATGCACTGTTCCTTATGTGCTTCTTGATTGGGCACTTAATTTTGCGAATTCCTTTCTCCAGGAACTGACCAAATGCTCTACTAAGATTATTTAGAAATCAAGCCAGTACACGGCCAATATTCATAACTTCAAATACAAAAATGATAAATGCATACAAATAGGATGAATAGATTCAGGAGATCACAACCTTTTACATAGATATGTTACATGGCATATGTAGCATAGAACATATTTGAATTATGTCATATATATTCATAAGCATATTTCCAAAAAGCCTTATGGGGGGCACCATCACACACCCCTCTTCTCTCTCCACAGAAGATACTAAAAAAAATTAGGTTAATCTTCAAGAAGGATTCCTCACTTGTGCTGAATTAGCTGACTAAATATGGATTGAGAAGACCAGCTTTTAGGCACTTATATTTGAAAATCTTGGCCTGTATGAATCCTACTGAAACTTGCTGTGTGTAATATTCTACAGCAACTCTCAACCTGATTCATGTTATTGATTCATATTACTCAACAAATAACTTCGAATGATATAGAGAGATGAGATGAAGCAGTTTTCCCACCTCGTCTCCTCACCATGATGTCATTCTGTTAGTACAAAGCCCAGCACTGTGAAGTCAGCAGTGAAATCAGGATGGTACCTGAGTGGGAGACGAAGTCTCTAGTGCCATTTTGGGTCTCGCCTCACTTTGCTGGGCAGACTGGAGAATGCAGCTGCAGCATAGTGAGAACAGAGTGGCTAGGAGCACAGTCTCCTGGGGATGCACAAGAGGAAAGTGAGGGAAAGAGAGAGAAAATAGAAATAAAAAAAAGTCAAGTAGAGATTCAAGAGGCAACATTATTGTGTGATAATGACTTTCTAAATGTGGATAGTGGGGCTTTGGGAGAAGCATTGGGAAATCTCTAAAGAAGTGTGGCTAATAAATTGGGAACTGTTTAAGAACATAAGAATGGCCATACTGGGTCAGACCAATGGTCCATCCAGCCCATCTGGTCTTCCAACAGTGGCCAAAGCCAGGTGCCCCAGAGGGACTCATCAAGTGATCCATCCCCTATCACCCATTCCCAGCTTCTGGCAAACAGGCTTGTGACACTTCAGAGCATGGTTTTGCATCCCTGCCCATCCTGGCTAATAGCCACTGATGGATCTATCCTCCATGAACTTATCTAGTTTTTTTTTAACCCTGTTCTAGTCTTAGCCTTTACAAAACCTTTTGGCAAGGAGTTCCACAAGTTGACTGTGCATTGTTTGAAGAAATCCTTCTTTTTGTTTATTTTAAACCTGCTGCCTATTAATTTCATTTGGTGACCCCTAGTTCTTGTGTTATGAAAAGGAGTAAATAACATTTCCTTATTTACTTTCTTCACACCAGTCATAATTTTGTAGACCTCTGTCATATCCCCCTTAGTCATCTCTTTTCCAAGATGAAAAGTTCTAGTTTTATTAATCTCTACTTACATGGAAATTGTTCTATCCCCCTAATCATTTTTGTTGCCCTTTTTTCTTCTTTAAGATGGAGTGATCAGATCTGCACACAGTATTCAAGATGTGGGCATACAATGGGTTTATATAGAGGCAATATGATATTTTCTGTCTTATTATCTATCCCTTTCCTAATGATTCCCAACATTCTGGTCACTTTTTTGACTCCTGCTGCACATTGAGTGGATGTTTTCAGAGAACTATCTACAGTGATTCCAAGATCTTTCTTGAGTGGTAACAGTTAATTTAGACCCCATCAGTTGATATGTATAGTTTGGAAAACATAATCCCATGTGCATTACTTTGCATTTATCAACATTGCATCTGCCATTTTGTTGCTCAGTCACCCAGTTTTGTGAGGTCCCTTTGTAACGCCTCATAGACTGCTTTGGACTTAACTATCCTGAGTATCTTTGTATTGTCTGGAAATTTTGCCACCTCACTGTTTGCCTCTTTTTCCAGATCATTTATGAATATGTTGAACAGCACTGGTTCCAGTACAGACTCCTGGGGACACCTCTGTTTTCCTCTCTCCATTTCTAATATTTTGGTGTATTTTTCAGGAGTAAGTTGGGAGATTATCAAGTGATATCTTTCAAATATTGGTTTCTTTCCTTTATTTACAAAAGCCAATTTACATTTGTTTAATTAAAAAAATCTGTCTTCTTGAGGAGATTGAAATTACTTTTGTGGGATTTGGGACTAGATTGGAAAAGATGGTCTGGAGGCATTGTAAGAAAGAGATTTAAAGCATCTGTCAAAGAACTCAAATACCACTGTGATACCACAGAATAGAATAATGGAAATAAATGTTACCACCTACTCTGGTTCAAAAGTGGAATAGGGTCTACGAGGCTTGTCAGGGGAGCTTGGCTGGGAGGGATTGCAAAGGAATTGGAGCCATGAATATCTCTGGGAGTTTGTATCGGGGGGATTGGTGCAGAGGGAATGGGAGAGTCATGGGTCCCATAGTATTTGTTTTAGGGGATTGCAGCAGGTTCTTTTGGAGATGAGGCTGAATCCGTTACTTTTCTGCTACCCCTCTGCATCTTACAGCCCTATAGGACACGTCTTTCTGACTGAAACAGATGATAAATTAAGTTACCTTACAATGTGCAGAAAGCTATAATCCATCCTTACAAAGCCATCAAATGGAGACTCTGGGGGAGCAGAGCATTTCCTGGTTCTAATGGCTTTCCGTCTCAACCTGTACTTTGCCTGAATGTTAGTTTTGTGCATTAAATATAAAACACACATTATATATAAAACACACACTACTGCTAACTCCCCGCATTCAAAAAAGATGAGTTCACCCTTTCCACCCCATCACATGATTGGTTTAAAAATCCCAACTGTGACTAGAGTGTTTAGTAGGTGACCCCAGGTATATAAATGGGCAGTGAGGAATGCTGGCTTTCTCTATGCTCCTTTGTTATTCATGAATTTATGCATGTCTTTCTGTGTGTGCATTGAAAGGTGTCTAGAATTTACAGAGCAGCTGCACAACCAAGAGTAAAATACAGAGCTTCCAAATATCAGGCAACTCATGTGACACTCATATGTTTGGCAGCCCTCTCATAGCTGCCCACATCTCAGCTGGATTTGAATGCCTGCAGCTGAGTTGTAGGTAGGCTTGGCAGAATTATTTTTTTATATATATATATAATTTCGATAGATAATATCAACATTTATTTTTAAGCATTTTTTCAATTTTTAGTGATTTAAATTTTTCACAGTTGTGCAAAATTATGGGTTTTAAGCATTTCCCCCAAATTCTTATTTACTTAAATTTTCACAGTGGAGGGCATTATGGGATGAGGGGATCGGATCGTTAAAACACAAATTGTCAGCAACACTTGCCAAAATTTACAAAGAAAAGATCATTAAAGTCTAAGAAGTTCTCAAGTAGCATTTTTTTCTTTGCCTCTCTGTAAATGTTGATGATTATTAGTGGAAATTATTTTTTTGTCGGTTTGTGTGCCTACAGTGAAATCGACGTTTACTGACATTTACTAATGAAAATGGAATCCTTCCAAGCATAGTTATAGCCAGTCTGCAGGTATTTGCTGTCCTGACAGCAGCACAAAGTGAGGGAATGAATACTGCCCCAGGCTCTTTCATACACTCCAGAAAACAGGCCCAAGCACCTCATTACCAATCCATCCCCAGCAAGGCCCCAGGCACCCAGTAGTAAATCCCACACATCCTAGGAATTCAGGCAACCAGTAAACATACACCTACTCTAGCAGCATCTTCAGCAACCCCAGCACCTCTGGCACCTCACACCTCAGACAGCCATTAATTAATCCACAAGAGCCTCCAGATTTCTAGCACCCACCAAACCCAGCATCCAGAAACAATAGTACCCTGAAGTACTCACCCACCCAGCCAGCATCCTCAGACATCTTCCCACCTACCCAAGTGTGGCACAGGAGTGCCTGGGGCAGCCCTTACTGGAAATGCCAAGGTCAGGGCAGGTGGCAAAAGGGAGAGCAGACACTCCTAAAACTGGTGGTTAACACTAAAATTAAACTCTTCAACCAGTCACAAACTGTGCTCCTGATCCTCAACACTGGTTATTAAGAAACAAAAAAACAACAAAAAAAAGAAATTACACTTCCCCCACTTTCTTTGCATTCCAGTTCTCTGGCTCCCAATCAGTACCCAGGTGCAGTAAAGTAATGTGTTGTTTAAAAACTCTCCTCACTATGCAAAATGTTATTCTGAACCCCAAAGGGCCAGCCACATTACCAGGTCAACATTAGGTTGAATCTCACCCAAAGTACCACACTGCCAGCAGTGGCGTATTATCACCTAGGCCGACAAGGCCTAGGCCTAGGGCAGCAAATTTATAATAGCAGCCAGAGGTGCCAACTTCCCCCCTGCCCCTGCCCCCACCCCCATTCCAACCCCTTCCCCAAAGTCCGTGCCCCAACTCCGCCCCCTCCCTGCCCCTATTGGTTCCCTTCCCCAAATCCCCGGCCCGGCCCCTCCTCTTCCCCTGAATGTGCGGCATACTCCCCTCTTCCCCCTCCCTCCCACCCGTGCAAAACTGTTTCATGCACAAGCACTGGCGGGGGGGGGGAGAAGCAGGACCCGGCGGCGCGCTCAGGGGAGCAGGCGGAATCAGAGTGGAAGTAAGCTGGGTTGGGGTGGGGAGCTGCCGGTGGGTGCTCTGCAACCACCAATTTTTCTCCCAGAGTCGGCGTCTATGGACGCCACGATTCTACCAATCATAGAGCGTATTGAAACCACCAATGACAGCGCGAATTTGTAAAATAACTAAAAACAAGTTCATATGGGGGGCAGCAATTATTTCAGGGCCTAGAGGTGGCAAAATCAGAAATCCGCCACTGGCTGCCAGCCAATCCTTTGGCATCTAAAGCTAAAGGTTTATTATAAAGAAAAATGGAAGAACAAGAAGAGAATTGTTAAATGGTAAAGCAGTCACATACATATAAAGACTTCAAAGTCCATATATACGGTTCTTAGCAGTACTGGTGAGTTTGCTGGCTTGAAAGTCCCTCTGGAACACATCCACAGCTTGGATGGGTCATTCAGTCCTTTGTTCAGAGCTTCAGTTTGTAGCAAAGCTCCTCCTGAGGTATGAAGCAGGAATGAAGACAAAATGGAGCTGATGCAGCTGCCGTTTATAGTTTTTTGCCATGCAACTTGAATTTCCTTTGTTTCAAACACAAGCTGCCCAGCACATGGCCTGGAAGACTTAGAGTTCTGGCCATAGGCATGCCCCCTCATGCCTTGCTGAGTCATAAGGTGTAGCCCCTGACCCTTTCAGTGAGTTCATTGTACAGTTGATGTCCCCTGATGGGCCATCTATGCAGTGCTGATGCCAGTTTGTCTGGGGATGTCACCCAGATGCACAGCACCAGTTTGGAAATACAGATATACCATACATATCTATAACTTACAATACAAAGGTGATATAAACATATAAACAAGATTAGCATACTTTGCAAATCATAATATTTTTACAGATACCTTACATGGCATATCTGGTCAGATTCCTGGCAATTTTACAATATTGGTATCAATAATATTATAAACTGTCCCACATATTCTATGCAGCATGACACCGTCACTACATGCCCTCACTCCTACCCTCATACCACAGGTAACAAATTTTGTGTAGCTTCATTTCCTTAACCCATCACTGCGTGGGCTAGGGTAATTGAAGATTACGCTTATATACAAATTAGCCCATCAAATGATTTGCATAAAATGTCACAGCTGCACAAAGTCTAATATTTGTGGTCAGTGATGACTAGAAACTCTCTTATAGGTAGAAAAGTTTGTCTCACATTTTATGGTTGAATCACTGCAGGGGTAGAGGTTAAGATACTTTGCTGGAGTGTTTGCTTATGATTGTACTGGCTGATGCACATGTATTGAATGAGGCCAGGTGAGGATTGTAATGTTTTATGTAAGCTGTGGTTAATTGGTTGCTGCGAGGGGATTTGACAGTTGAATTTCTTAGTTTTTGATATTTGGGTGGCTGGTTTCTGTATTTGAGAAACCTGGCCTGAAGTGTTATTTTGGATATGGAACAAGGAGCTATTTAAGGGCCATCTTCTGCTATCTTTATTCATGTTGAATAGTAACTTATTTCATGATCAGTCTCATTGATTTCAGTGGGACTATTCCTGTGATAAGGTACTTCTCAACTACAGTAAGGTGCAGAGGGCAATATATGATGCTAACTGAATTTTATATTCTTGTCTTCTGATACACTCTGCTTGAGTTCTGGGCTGCAGTCATCAAATCCTTTTCTATCCCTCCCTGTTCAGGAGATCCTATTCTCAAAGCTCCCAAGAGAGGAATAAACCTTACTTACTATGAGCTAAGCAGCAAGGTGTCATTCTGTAACTAGTGAATTTGTGCCCTCTCATTCTCCTTCGCCATCAAAACTAGTTTTGATTTTTTTATGAATAAAATGGAAGCTGTCAGATTCGAAGATTCTGGGTATGTTCTTCTCTGGGTCTATTTGCTAGCTCTCAGCCCTCAGCAAGGTTACAGAATGAACATGTAGAACAATGTAATGGTCAGATTTCTGACATGCTGAGTTGTCTTTTATTACTATGTGTAAAAGTGAATAGCTAGCTTAATTATTATGATGCATTTCTCAAGGGAGTGAAATGCAAATGCTAATAAGAACTCAAGGCAGTGTCCTTTTGGAGGGGTCGTGGAGGAGTAAAAATAGGCAGCATTTCCTTCCAGAAATATCAGCTCACACTGACTGCACTAATAGGAATTTCATTTGTATACAGAGGCTTTAAGAAGTAGATTGAATAAAATCGGGGGCTAGGGAATAAACCAGGCCACAATGAATGTTCATGCAGACATTACATTGTGAAGGGACACATCTGCGTTCTGTTACTTTAATGGTGTTTTGATTAAAATAGCTCTCCCCCCCCACTCTCCCTTTTAATATTCTCCTTTTAAAAAACAAGATCTGGATTAATTTACCCACAATTTTTTCCTCACAAGTTTCTCCACTGTCAGAAATTGCTGATTTAAAATACAGAACACATGGAATAGGGTTAACTGGGGTCAGCATTTGTCATTTCAGTTTTCTTTCTTTGACAGTTAAGCTCTGAAAGGAAGCAGCATGATGATCAAATATAAAATTGGGCACATATGAAACAGTGTCTTTAATGCTACTTCCCAAGACCAATTCACTAGGTGATTTCTGTCTACAGTAACCATTTTCTAGTTAATAAAAATGACACCCAGCATGTGTTTGAACAACATGGAGGCTTTTGCTTTTGTCCCACTGTTAATAGATATGCAGTGAACCAATTTATAAATACTATCTAAGTAGATCCAAAGCTCCAATGAGCATAGGCATTGCTGGGCTTATAGATCAGGGTCAATAACTATGATTTTAAGTCTGCATTTGCTCCAGTAAAATACCATTTCATTTTATTCCCCAATTTACCTCTTTTTTTATATGATCAGAAAAGATTTCATTGTACTAGTAAAGATGTTCATTTGCTGGGTTTTTTTTTTTACATTTGTATTATGCACATCTTCCTCTTTATTCCCCAAAGATCTGGGAGCATAATGCTGATTTAGAACAAGATTGTGGCTTTCTGTATGTGCCCATTGTGAGCCATGATGCCTTCAGTGCCAACTGGCAAAAGGGTTACAAGAATATCCTGATCCTGGTATGTGTACTCTGGCTCACCAAAGAATATGATGTGAGATCTTAAATGAAATCCAGGATCATGCTGGTCATTAATATATATTGTGAAATGTATGTACAGATACTATGTAAGGAGTGATGCACGTATATTGAAAATGTTTCAGAGTAGCAGCCGTGTTAGTCTGTATTCGCAAAAAGAAAAGGAGAACTTGTGGCACCTTAGAGACATATTGAAAATATGTTCCTAAAGTTTATATTCAGGCAGAGTTAACAAACAGGTTTTTCTGCCAGACAAAATATGTTTATTTACCTCAGTAGGCATGTAAATTAAGCATTGTAAACCAATACAGTGGGAGCCCCATTTACATTCAAAGTCAACGAGGGGGGGGAGATGTGAAATAAACAGGGAGGCAGCACTCCAGTGAATAAGCTACAGGGAAGTTATTCCAGCTCTGGGTACAAACTTTGGGTGATACAAGGAGAAGTCCAGGAAGACTCCCCTTTATCCTGCACCTAGGAAGTAAATGGACAGTGCGTTTACATTAATGAAAATGGGATCTAGACCAGGCCTGGTTGAAATGCTGCAAAGGGCACTTGGGGTAAGATAAACTTCTTTAGACAGAAGGTTAGCCTGCTAAGTTACATTTAGTCTCTAGCAATCCTTACTTACTATCTCTTGACTCCCAAATCTTAGATAATAAACTTGTTGTTTTCACTATAAATATATCTCAGTGCTGTGGTATTGTACAAGGAGTGATCCTGAGTAGAATCTTTTAAGATGGGGTGTACACTGTTCCCTAGGAGACAGCAGGCCTGATACTCTTGTGAGTGTTCAGTGAAGAAGCGACTGAACACAACAGGGGAATGCTTCAAAGGGGCGTGAGGACTGTGATGCACCTATTGTTAACCTGCAAGACAGAGTAAGGACTAGTGTGGCCCAGAGGAGATTGTTTGAGTAGGTAACAGGCTGGTGGAGTCAAGAAGTTGACACCAAGTTAAGCACAAGCAAGTCTCCATCTCACTGGAGATAGGGTGATAACAAGATGACTTGTAGTCCTGGGTCCTTGAGAACTGTCACACAGGGCAGAAAGGGGGTGAAAGGTGACCCTTTACTTCTCTGTGTGGGCTACCTCTATCATGGCTAGCAGAGTAGCTCCTTCAAGGCGCTGCACATGGGTGTGGAGTGAGAGAGAAGGGATGGGAAAGGATGAAGCCTTGATCTGTACCACCAAAGTGCTGGCCAGTACAGTTTAGTCAAATTGGCAGGGGAAATAATCTGCTACTGGAATATACCAGCAGCAGATTATTATCCTCCTAGAGCAGGGGTTCCCAAACTTGATTTGCGGCTTGTTCAGGGTAAGACCTGGCTGGGTGCGAGACACTTTGTTTACCTGAGCATCTGCAGGTCCGGCCGCTCACAGTGCCCAGTGGCTGCAGTTCGCCCTTCCCAGCCAATGGGAGCTGCAGGAAGCGGTGGCCCTGCCTGTGCCACTTCCCGCAGTGTCCATTGGCCGGGAACAGTGAACCACGGCCACTGGGAGCTACGAGTGGCCGTATCTGCGGACGTTCAGGCAAACAAAGCGTCTCACGGCCCGCCAGGGGCTTACTCTGAACAAGCCGCGAACCAAGTTTGGGAACCCCTGTCCTAGAGCAAGTAGGAGCCAGAAAGAGAATTGTGACTCTCAAAAGTTACAATTCCCTTCTTGGTCTGCCCTCAGTATGGTGCAGCTGGACATTGCCCCTTTCGGTAGGCTGAAGGTAAACAATCAGTTCTCAACAAGTGACAGAGACATTTGATCTGAGCAACATTTTAAAAAAATTGTGTCTGGGCACATATCATATTTTTAATCAATTACATATATATATAGGAAAGAAAAAATAAACAATGGAGATGATAAATTATATATTCCTCTGTTCTCTGATCGATAGAAGACTTGCCCTTTTTCTTGTCATCAGTCTAATGGTGGAGACAGTGATAAGGCTAAAATGAGGTTAGTTCCAAGATAGATTGAATGTGTCAATGGACTCTAAACTTTGGCAGGACTCCAATCAGCCTGAAAGTTTTTGAACTGAGCTGAAGAAGGTCTTTACAAAACTGTAAACTAAAGACATGTCTTCATGCTAATACCTCACATCCAGAAATGCCTATGAGCTTTTCAAGAAATACCACATCTGCTTCTAGTGATAAACAATATTCTTCTTCCTAATTATTCTTAAACTGGACTATGTATATCTTCTACCTGACTTCCTGGCAGCTGTCAAGTTTGGATACAAAGTTCTTCTGTTAATATTTGTAGATTATTTTTAAATATGTAGGCCATGTACATTGAAGGTGAGAAATTAAAACTACTGGCGGTAATGCAGTCATTTGCAGTCAATATGAATTCACTCTTCCTCTATCCTAATTCTGCCAATGCATTTCAGCTCTGACTTGAAATACCCATATTATTTCAATATCTGGGTTGAGTAGAAGCCAATATCTGGGGCTGTCTTTTGATATTCACAAATAGGAAGTGGGATAGGAGCACTTTTATGGGGTTCAGCTGCAATCCAGACTAATAAGGGGTTTGTGTCACATCTTACCCTGTAACCCTGGATTCCTCTTAATGCTTCACTGCTGTAACTTCCAACCTGTGAGGCTCACACCCAGCCTATAAGCACACAGGTCACACCCGGAGTGTCTGTGTGCTACACAGCCCTGGTTCAGCATCTCTGACACCAACAGCCTATATACAACCCCAAAGCCCCATTCTGGCTTCCACCACCCTTGGTTACAACCGATAGGATGATCCCAACAAACTCTCAATCTTGAATTTTCCTGAAACTATGTGCTCTGCAATGTCCAGCTCTCTTCTGGACACTTCAGAGAAATAATGTTTTTTTGTTCCTCTAAAGATACAAAAGCACATCCCAGCATATTAATTTAACTGGGGTAAATATATTGTTCCCTTTAAACACTGCTCTGAGTTGGTTTATAGTAAAAATAAAACAAATTCATTAACAATAGGACATAGGTTAAGTGATGCCAAGTAAAAGGACTAAAGTTTGAAAGGGTTACAAGCAACTAAAAGTGAAAACATGCATCTAAAAGTCTAAAATTTAATCTAGCGAAGTACAAGCTTTGTTCAAGATGGTTTCTCTCATGAATCATTCATCTTCCCAGCCATTGCTGACTTTTGTCAGTCAGGACCTTCCACAGAAGTACAAGAGGCTGCCTTCCCTTGTCTTCCTAGGTGCAAGGTCTTTGCCTAAGAAGGTGACTCATCTATATTCAGTTTCCAGAGACTTCAACCCCTGCTTGGTTGAAGGACCCCTCTTTCTGAGCTTGCAAGAGCTCTATTCCTTTGTGTCTATCTAGTGATGGAGGTCCAGATGACTTCTGTCTTTGAATATATCTTCCAAAGCTCAATGACTTTGTTCAAGAGGCAGGATGACCTCATGCTCTTTTCCCCTTCCTGTGGTCTTCTCCTTCTCTTGTTGATTATTATGTAAATAGGGCTTCCATTGTTTCTGGTCACTTCTTGCTTAATTTCATTGGAGAGAAGTAGATAGCTGCCTTCCCTCCTGGCTGTGGAAAAGCCTATTTCTCCCTTTGTTTGGTCATAGACTGAAGGCATAAAGTATCCATATTTCCTCATTCAAACTTCACAATGTGTAATTAGCTTTCAAAAAAGACCTCACTCGGTACACTCTCATAATACCATCATATTGTATATAATCAGTTGATTCAATTGCTTATCACTTGAAGTTCAGCCCCCCTGTCTTTATAGACTAGTAAACCTTTGAAATGGATTCTTCTGTGGGTTACCTCTCAAAGTAAAGAGTATTCAAGTTCTGAGGAAGGTGACATGGAGTCTGATGGTGAAGTAACCTCTATGCTCTTTCTTCCTCCACTTGTTAGCTTAATAGCTTTGTTTACCTAATATGTAAAACTAAACCTTCACAGTCTTTTCCTGAAGATCAGGCTGGTCAGAGAATCAAACACATGTTCCTTTGTCTAAGGCAGACCTGTTTCACAACTTCCCCTGGCATGCCTAGTTTATATACACTTTAGTCATAATACTAGTATATATCCATAACCCTTAATGCCCAGCACCTACGTACATTAAAATAGTGTGTAGGGTGGCAATACAGAGGTGCTTAGTGTCACAACCTCCCAAATCAATTCTACTTCAGTCACCTCCACTGGAGAGTGGGCAATTTTTTTTAATCATTAAAAAAAAAGAAGAGAGAGAGAGAGAGAGAAAGAAAGGAAAATGCTGGATGCATTTTTGTTGGATTGCATCACATGTCATGTCAGATTAACTTATGCTGTGACATGAAATAATATATCCTGGCAAAGTGCAACACCATGTCTACTATGGCATCAATGAGAAAATCTTATTTTTTTAAGTGAGATATCTGCCTTTAATTTAGAGTGTGGAAACTTGATCAGATCTGACTGCAGGGGTGCAAAATTAGTTTACGATAAATAAATAAATAAATACATGTTTTCTCTGCAAACCAGTCAGTATTCTGGTTCACCAGCCTTTTCAGTTCTTTCCACTGAATCTCGTTCAAGTCAGTTACAACAGAAATTTTCATAGGAGCAACATTTTACAGTCTAAAACATATCTGGCATAAAAAGTACTTAACTACAGAAGTCAGCACTGACAACAGGTATAGTAAGATGCAATTTTGGAGAATTCATTTAAGCTACTACCAAAATCTTTAAAGCAAGAGAACAGATATGGAATTGGTTCCACTGTCACAGATATAAGCGAACTAGTTTTTCTTCCTTGTTTGAAAAAACAACAACAACAGTCTATTATGCACTACTGTAATTAAATAAAAATGGGTCCAACAAAGTCTGAGACCTGGGATCATCTTTTTGTTCTGTGTTTGTACAGTACCTAATGCAGTAGAGTCTTGGTCCATCACTGGGTCTTATAGGTGCTACTGAAGTACAAGTAATCAATAATAATTGTGTTTAGATTATTATTTAAATATAATGTTATAATATTATTATTAATATAATAATATATTGTGATATCGTTATACTAATAATATAGTTAAATAATGGTTTAACATAAAACAGTCATTTTTGTTTTGTGATACCAAAGACAGTACAAATTAAATTAATATTTTTTAGCATGGCATCTCCAATCCTACTTCCCCTGCTGTCAACAGCAATTTTGCCACTGATGAGGCCCAATATAAGCTCCCAACTGTTAGTAGGTGAACCTCAGTCTTCTACAAAAGTCTTGGGGAAAAAATTGTTTGGAACTGTATGTGAATTATCTGAACACTTTGATTTCAATGAAGTTGATGTACACCTGGTCTGAATTTGTTCTTTTGAGTCTGCAAAATTGTGCTGTAAAGTTCACAGTATGTTTTCTCATGAGATTCCCAGCAGCTGCATTTCTAACCCAAAACTAGAAATGCAACAGGCAAAAATGAAAGCAATTAACTAAAAAAACACAAACAAATAAAAACTTCAGAATGTTCAACAAGGTTCAATTCTAAAAACAAGCTATGGTGTGGAGGGTGGTGGTGGTAAAAATGTGCCATCTCATTTAATGAAATGGATTCACTCATCCTTTCACCCGACTGGCTTGTTCTGTCATGATAGAGATTCACAGTTAAGGTTGAAAGGAACTTCTCAAATCATCTAGTCTGTCTTCATTGCTCAACCTCATGAATCCTGCAGTATTGATTTACCTATGAACTCTGATCTCACTTCAAAAAAGTATGACCTTGTGGACAGAGCACCGGATGGGGATTCAGGAAACATGGGTTCTATTCCTGACTCTGTTTTACTAGCCTGCTGAGTGATCTTGGGCTGAATGCTTCACTTCTCCATGCCTCAATTTCCCTATCCATAAAATGGGGATGGTGAAGCTGACTTCCTTTGTAAAACACTTTGAGATCTACTGATGATAGGTGCTCTATACAAGGTAAGTATTAATAATAAATTATTATTGTTATTATAACTTCATTTAATGTCTGATCCAAATCCCATTAACTATAATGGGTTTTGGATCAAATATTTACAAAGAATCAATAAACCATCTCATGGAGGAAAAGGCAAAAACAGCCTGCAATGTGCTGGGTGCTTGTAAAACATTTTGAAAGAAGGAGATGGAGGTCAGCTGGAGGGATGGAAGCACAGTCATTCTAGGAAAAGGAGAAGGCACGAGGACAATTAGAGGAGTTGGATTCATCATAAACAAGGAATGGTCTTTGAAAATTGTCTCATGCCATTTGAAGCCATCGCGTATCAGGGTGCTTTACCTTCAATTGAACCGAAATAGTACCCTCAAAATCATCCAGATCTATGCTCCTTTAAGTGCATGCGAAGAAGATGATGTGGAAGGATTCTATCAGGAACTGGAGGAAACCCTCGCTCAGAGTTCCACATATACGATTGTGATGGAATATTTTAACGCCAAAGTTGGAAGAGGGAGAGAGGGCAAAAAGTTCATAGGAAGGTACAGTATCAGAGAATGAAACATGCGAGGAGAACAACTAGCTATATTGGCAAAGATGAGGAGAATATTCATTGGTAACATCTGGTTCCGAAAGAAGGCCAACAGAAGATGGACCTGGATCGCACCAAACGAGAAGACAAAAAATGAAATCTATTACTTTCTGATCGATAGACGATGAATTGTGCAGGATATTTCAGTAGTGCCATCATTCAATATCAGTAGCGATCATCGCCTACTGAGAGCCAGACTCATGTTCACTGTGAAGGTGGAGAAAAAGGCGCTGTATATGGTGAACAGAAGGCACCAATCGGTAGTTTTCGATGAGGCAATCCTGAAGGAAAACATTTACGGGGAAGATTGGAGCCTCCTGGATGACTGCGACAATGATTATGAGAACTTCAGTAAGAGACTGAAACGGTGTGTGAAATCAGCTGAGCGTGAAAGACCAAGAAGTGTTAGCAGAAGAATCTCGGAGAGTACAAAGACTTTATTGGAGATGGGGAGGAAAATGAAAAGAAATGGCAACAGCAGGCTTGCGTACTCCCTTCTCTGCAAGCTCATACAAATGAAGTTGAAGGAAGACGTTGAGAAATTTCTAACCAAAAAGCTCCTAAAGGCTGCTGAAGATCGTAAAAATCTCAAAAAATGCAAACAGGAACTGGCGTTGTACAGGTCATCATTATCGGCTTTGAAGAACAGGGATGGAGAATCAGTAACTGATCAAACAGACATGGAGGCAACCTGCAGGGATTTCTTTACGCAGCTGTTTGCTTCCCATATAGACGTCCCAATGCCATCACTTCAACAAACCGATGAACACATACTCCCGGTTCTCATCAGCGAAGTCTGTCACGCAGTCCATCAAATGAAAGAGGGGAAGGCTCCAGGCAAGGATGGTCTGACAGCAGAAGTGCTTTCGGCAGGAGGTCAGGAACTCACCCAAAGGTTCACACACTACCTGGAAATCCAGAAGATACCATCCAGATAGAAAGAGTCCAATACCATCTTGCCGCAAAAGAAAGGCAATCGAGAAAATCTAAAGAACTATCGTCCGATCTGCCTGCTTTTGCATATCTATAAGTTGTTCACTAAAATAATAGTAAATCAACTGTTGTGAAACGTAGATGAACAACAACCTAGAGAGCAGGCTGGCTTTCGAAGGAATTACAGCACGATAGTCCACATCTTCACTCTAAACCAACTACTGGAGTATTGAAGGGAATACAAGTTCCCTTTGTGCATTGTCTTTGTGGACTATGAGAAGGCATTCAACAGCACAGAGAGAAGCTCTTTCAGCATCAGTGCAAAATATATCACATTACTAAAGGAAGCAAACTCTGGCTGCAGCACGGACATATCGCTGTTCGATACTCCCCTCCGAATCCCCATCAAGAAAGGTGTGAAACAAGGAGATACGATTTCACCAAAATTATTCACAGCCTGTCTTGAATTGGTTTTTCAATGAGCAGACTTGAAAGGTGGGATTAATATCAACAGCGAGCGGCTAAACCATCTCAGGTTCACAGATGATATAGTGCTGATAGCCAAAATTACAGCCCAGCTTGAGAGAATGCTTAAAGAACTGAACATGAAAAGTTGTCAAGTCGGAATAAAAATGAACCTGTCGAAAATGAAATACATTAAATCAGATGTTCTGCCAAGAATCCAAATAACTTCTGGAGGAGAGCAGATCCAAGAGGCTGATAAATATATTTATTTGGGCCAGGAAGTCAACATGCGCCACGGTCAGAAAGGCGAACTGTTGTGCAGAAAAAAAGCTGGATGGTGCGCATTCAATGACATCAAGGACATCCTCCAAGGAAAGATCAGCAAAACAACCTGTGCGAATCTTTTTAACTCAACCGTCCTTCCAGCGATGTTATATGGCAGTGAAACATGGTCGCTGACAAAGATTGAAGAACATCAACTGTCTGTCACACAGAGGGCAATGGAAAGAACATTTTGGGGCATTTCGCTCCACGATCACATCCCCAATGAAATAATTAGGCAGCAGTCTGGAGTGTGAGAAGTTGTTGTTGAAAGCAGGCTCAGCAAAATGCCGTGGGAAGGACATGTGGCCCAACTCAGTGACAACAGACGGACCGCAGCTATAGCCAAGTAGTATCTGTGAGAACAGAAACGGGCATGCAGTCGGCCTCCAAAGAGGTGGGATGATTTCCTAACAAGGAGATATGGACAAAGGATGGCCAGAGTGAAAGAAGATTGGAAGACGTATTGTGATTGGCTCAGTCTCAACTGATGAAGGACTGACATTCTATGCAGTCTGCGCATTTACAAAGAAGTTTGGTGGAGATTATATGTATCTATGTTACCTGGACCCAGCGTTTAGATTTTTAAAATCCACAAAATCTATGCTTTTCATTATTTTTTTTATTCAAAAATTGAAAAGTTACATTTCTTTTAATTAGTATTATTGTGCCTTTAGACTGTCATTGACTATAAAAAATAGGCTTGCTTTTCTTCTTTTCAAGTTTACCACTTCAGAGTCTAAGTGGGATTATTGGATGAATATATTTTGTGTAGCCTAACTGAATATAACAACCTTTTAAATAGTGTTTCTGAACTACCTTATTTTCCATTAAATAACTTTTTTTTTAAAAAAGATGTCCTATCTTCTGTTCCTATAAAATAGTAATGAACATCTATGAAGTCCTAAACAACCCTGAGTCCTGAGCATCCATGCCGTACTCAATTTTTCCAAATTCTTCATCCCCAGACCAAAGAAAATCCACCTTCAATCACCCTAACTCAAATCCCAAGCAATCTGTTTAGTGACATTGTAAATTTCCACTTAGCTGATGCATAAGAGGCGACCTAGACACGTCACTGTTCTGTTCCTATATATAATTCTCTACAGAACAACTCTCTGGATACCTTACTACATTAAATTGCATGTATGAACTTCACCTGAAAGGAAAATCCAAATGACCCACACAACTCAAACTGCTTTTGAATTTAAAATAGCCCTGCTGTTTCCTAAAGGCAAAGTAGCCTAGGCATTGTGGACGCATTACATCTAAATTCTGTGAGTAGGAATTTAAAAGCCCGGTGTTGGCTTAACTTTGCTTCTGCTGAAGTCAATGGAAGTTTTACTGTTGACTTCAGTGGGACTACTCAGTTTGTAAAGTTAAGTATGGGAGCAAGTCATTGCATAGTGAGGGCCTTAGGAAGAACCCATAAAGGACCACTCTGCAGCACAAGCAGTGTTCCTTAGTCTGTGAGTGCTAGAGAATCCAGGGACACTAATGTTTGTGTTTGCCCAGCATCCCAGACATAGCATTCCCTTTGTGTTTATTACACCTGAATCCCACCTCTTCTCTGTTGTGAGGGATCCTCCACTTTCTTCATTTGATAGCATTTTGAGTGAGATTCTGTGTTGCACCGCTAAGACATATCACAGAACTCTCTGGCTATGGAGGAAAGAGGCTAAGGTGGCTTTAAGCGCTTTGTGCTCTTCCAATTACGGGCTGCTCTGTAGACAGGAGTAGCTCCTGACATAATTTAGACAGCACGGGGAAGCTGCCTATGTTATGACAGCCTGTCCCCAGCTGTCCAAGTTCAGCAGCGCAGCCCAGAATTTCTGCAGTGCTGCATGCTGAGGGCCTGTCCTTGACATGTCTTTCCCACCTCATTTCTCACAACAGGGCCTGCAAATCAAGGATGTCCTTGGAAGGTAGCCATATGGCTGTCTTCCATTGTATCTGGGCTGGGGAATTCTTCCCTCACCAGAACTGTGTGTGTGTGCTTTTTAGGTCCCCTTCATGCCACTCCGGATACTCACCACGTGGTTGAGAATCACACCCTTTGTGTGTAGTCAGTTTTATTGTTTTCTCCTGTTGGTCAGTTAGTTAGACAGGTTCCCCTATTGTTTGTGTGGGTCTTTCACATAGCAACTGGGCAGAAAAACAAGGTTTCAATAGGAAAATGTGGGCCAGGCAAAAAATGATAGTGCTGTGTGGTGTGGTTCCACTCAGTGTCTGTTACCAAACAGCAGAACTTCACAGCATACTTCACAACCAGGGGCCGGCTCCAGGCACCAGTTTTCCAAGCAGGTGCTTGGGATGGCATTTAGAATGGGGCGGCAGTCAGTGTCCCACAGCAGCAACTCGGCAGCAGCTCCACTGCTCTTCCTGCTGTGGCGGCTTTCGGTGGCAGCTCCGCTGCTGTTGCGGTGGCGGCAATTCTGCGGCGAGTGCTTGGAGCAGCAAAATGGTAGAGCCCTCCCTGTTCACAACAGGTCAGTGCCTCTGCAGCAACACCTGAAGCGTGGCCTCAGCTGTACACTCGTCACTCGGATCATTAAAGATCATAGCCATGGCTTGAATGAAGTTCTCAAGTTGGCCAACGAGTGGGTTTGGTTTCTTTAGGAGTAGGGATGCCCAGGCCAGAGCTGCCCCAGTCAGTAGGCTGATGATCAGTCCCACCCCGGATTGGTCCATGCAGAATGACCAGCAGAAACAGGAGCCAACACTGATTAAAAAACCTTCTAAATGTGTCACTATCACAATTCAAGTTGTCAGGCAGGGGAATTTTTGGCTCACAGGGATGGGGGTCAGAGTTGGGGATGGCACTGCCTGTCCCTGGTGGTGCCACAGTCTGCACATGCAGGGTGGACACTTGTACCTGTAGGGTCTGTCAGGCACCCACTATCTCTGGCCAGGAAATATTGGTCTGGGAGGAATCCATACTAGTCACCAGGCTGGACCACTTACCAACTCTTGTTCCCTTTTTTGGGTGGAGCTGTTCAGACTGCCAGGAATGGGACATAGGCAGTCATGCCTAGTGGTTAGAACAGGAGTTGGTAGCCAGGAATTGGAGCTGAGGATCAGAGCCAGAGTCAGAGGCCAGATGCCAGAGCCAAGGGGTAGAGATGAATGTCACAGTTGACAACAGCCTAATGATGTCAATCCATCCTTTGTTACTTTGTGATACTTTTACCATTTGGATCTGTCAGACCCTGGATAATGCTGGCTTCTCACCATCCCCTGAGTTCAGGTTCCAGTGTGGGGTTCTCTACCATAAGAGCTCTATACACACAGGAGAAACAGTCAAGTTCTGAAGCTATGACATGCCCTATGCGGGGCACTTTGGCCATCTCAAGACTTGGGCCCTAATTGAAGAGAGTTTCTGGTTACCAGGCTTGCACACCTCAGTCAAGAACTACATAAGATCCTGTGACCTTTGTCCCCAGACCAAATGTCCATGCTCAAAACCACTCTGCCTTCTCCAGATCATGTCCGTTCTATCTCAGCCATGGGCTACCATACCCATCAACTTCACCATGGAGCTGCCACATTCCCCGGGGCATATAGCTATCTAGTTGTCGTCGATCTCTTAAATAAGATGGTATACTTTGTGTTATGCTGTGACGTCTCCACTGCCCAAAAATGTCTCTCCTCTTCTTGGAGAACATCTTTTGTCTCCACAGATTATCAACAGGCTTTTGTGTCAAACAATGGTTCTCAGTTCATTTCCCTGTTCTGGTGGGAATTTCTAAGGGTTCTGAGGATTGAGCCCCTCCTCCCATCTATATACTAATGGAGAGATGGAGCAGGTCAGCCAGATTCTTGAGCAATACCTTTGCTGCTTCCTGAATTATCATCAGGATGACTGATTGTCTCTGCTTCCATATGCCAAGTTTGCTAATAATAATGTCACCCATGCTTCCATCTAGTAAACACCCTTTTTTAGGGCCAACTACAGGTTTCATCCTTGTTTTCATACGAACATCCCTGGCACCCACTGTTGCAGATCTAGCCGCCCATCTCCACCAAGTTCAGGACAAGCTCAAGGAGCAATTGCAAACTGGTAAGAAAGTTATTAGCATCACACTGACCAGGGCTGTCAGGCCTCCCCGACCTTGCTGTAAGAGACAAAGTCTGGGTGCCCACCCACACTCTTAAATGGAAATGCCCCTTGGCCATACTGGACTACCAAAAGCTGAGCCTTTTCAAGATTGATGCACAGATCAACCCATTCAAATTGCAATTATCTAAATCCCTGAAGATTCATCCCATGTTTCATGTCACCCTCCTGCAACCATATAGCTAGAATCCCTTCCTGCACTATTCCAGACCTTCACCCCCACCATTGTCCAAAGGCAAGATGAGTAGATAGTGTGACTAATCCTTGACTCCTGACTAGGGGACAGCACTAACACTTTGTGGATTGAGAGAGTTAGGGCCCAAACAAATGGTCCTGGGAACTGTTGTAATGCATCCATGCCCTGAATCTGTTGTGAACTTTTCACAGAGCCTACTCCAAGAAGTTGGGTCTGGGATGCCAAGATGGTGCCTCTGAAGTGTGGGTACTGTCAGGAATAAGGTCCTGCAGCTGTGCTTGCTCAGTCTCCTGACGGCCTAATGAGCACAGCTGTGCTGCACGCACTAGACCAGTGGTTCTCAAACTTTTTTTTTTCATGGACCACTTGCAAATTGCTGAGGGTCTCGGTGGCCACTTAATGATCTTTCCAAATGTTGCTTGTACCATTAGCTAACTATTGTAAAGTACTTTGTATAAAAGTGCTATATAAAAAAAATCTTAATAATAATTAATGTATTTTTGTTCTACAAATAAAAGCACACAACTCATATTTTAATATCAGTAGTCTTACCTTTCTAAAGCGATGGATGTGCCCTCTCTCCCCCACCACAGCAGCCACAGAGCTGAGACTGGGAAGGAGGGCCATCTCTCCCAGCAGCCGCAGCCCTGGAGCTGGGGAAAGTTGCCTCTTTCTCTGGACACCACAGCACTGCATGTTACGAATTTCCCCCACCCCCTTTTTCTCACCCCACTGTCCCCTCCCACCTATCCCCTATTCCCCTCAAAGCCACCACCTCACCTTACATGTGTGTCTTCTCCAGGGTTCAGGCACCTAATTAGTGGATGGCCCTTCATTCTCATGTGAGGCCGCCCAGGTGCACATTTTAGAGAACTATCTGCGGACCACCTGAATGGAGCTCGCGGATCACTGGTGGTCCCCAGACCACGGTTTGAGAACCTCTGCACTAGACCACCTGATGGAAGGGAACACCTCGCCTGGGTGTTGGAAGGGTCAGTAAAACCGCTCTTAAGCCCAACAGTTGCAGCAGCAGTTCAGCAGTGTCCCAAAGTGTTTGCTCATTGCTGTGATAGCTTCTGTGCCTGCTTCTTCCCAGCCCCGGTTCTACCTCAGACCCAGCCCTGCCTCTGCCTTGCCTCACTCCAGGTAACCTGGTTCTTAGCTGTCTCTGACACCTGACTTTTGGCTCTGGCATCTGACTTCTGACTCCAGCTCTAACCTTCAACTTTGATTCCTGGCTACCAACTCCAGCCCTAACCACTAGGCATGATCACCCATGTCCTGGTCTCTGACACATACGTTTACTCTTAAAAAGCACAGGTGAGTTACAGGTCTATGGAAACCAACAGACCTCTGAACACAGTCCCCCTTAGGATCCGCACTATCGCTGTGAAGCCTGGGTTTCATTCAAGTGCTTAGGCCAAGCAGCTCTTCTGGCCTTCTTGGCCTGACCATCTTGCTTCTGCTTCTGGTGGTGGAATGGCCCCTCTTCCCTGTCTGAAATTGCAAGGGCAGAGCAGTCTCTTTGTGTCTTTGTCCCCACCCAGCTCTAGAGGCCTCAGTACAATCTGGCCTTAGTAGATATACTGACAGGAGTTAGCTCATATATTGATGTCTTTATGACAATTTGCATAATGTTCCCCAGGACACTCTATTGCATATTTTTGTTACTGACAAGTATTATCATTTGGCAACCAGCCTCCAAATCTGGTTAAGGGATGATTATGACACTTGATCTTTATGAATGTTAGAAAGAATTTTTATTAAAAGAAAATCCCATTTAAAGGGATTTTTTTATTGCATGAATTTAACAGATGACACAGATCCAAATCTGTAATGCCAACACCATAGGAGTTAATGAAATTCAATTGCAGGAGGGGATGAAAGAGTACATAATAGGAGCTCATTCTTTTATGTAGTCCCTTATAGCAGGCATTGGGGCATGAGCAGCATACTCTAGTGAGCGAGAAAGGATTGTTAGAGGGCAAATTGCTTGATGGAATTTCACCAGTGAGAAGGAATCAGACGAGAAGCTATTAGGCAGCATTATTGTTCAGTATATAATCATAATAGAATGAGATCTGTGAAGACATAGATAAGCTTCAACAAAACAATTTCCCCTAAACTTCCTCAGCAGTAGTTTCCTTCCAGAAGTAATATGGATGCTTTGTAGAATACCCCTTTCCTCCCTGCATCCGATGAAGTGAGCTGTAGCTCACAAAAGCTTATGCTCTAATAAATTTGTTAGTCTCTAAGGTGCCACAAGTACTCCTTTTCTTTTTGCGAAAACAGACTAACACGGCTGCTACTCTGAAACCTTTCCTCCCTGCGCTTTTCTATCTTAGAGCCTGTAGCATTGTTCTTGAAAGAGGATTTATGCGCAAACTCTTGTCTCCCTTACTGTAGTTCTTTCTTTTAATCAACCACCAACCATAATGCTGTGAAAGGAGGCTATTTATAATTAATTTTTGAATAAACTTTTTAAAATTTTGATAGGCCAGTAAGGTTGACAAGCTTTTTGACAGTGTCTTTTTAATTGCCCTTTCATGAATTTCTTTTCGATGGTGCACCGTAGTGCTGTGCTAAATCTCCAGATACCTGCTTTTATGTTAGTGTGAATGATTCTTGTAATCACTGCAGCTGAATTTCCTTTCAAAACTTCCTTCTCTGACAGTGCTCCAAGAGATAAGGTTTCAGAGCGGCTGATGCATATTATAGCAAATCCCTAGAAAATTATTCAAACAACACACTGCCTAGAACTTTCCTAGTAGTTAAACACATTTACTAGTTACCTGAACATGTGCTATGAGAACTTATCTTTCCCCCTCCCCTTTACCTACAGATAACACGGACCATTGCAGTACATTATTGCTTCCAGATGTACTTCCCCTGGCAACTGAAAAACGTTTGGCTGATACTGTGGTATCTTTTTTAGAAGTATAACAGAAACTAACATATCAGATGACATAGTATCACCTATACAAAAATAGTGGGATGGGTATATCTGCCCACTAAGGCCCCACTGCTGCAAAGATTTACACACATTCTTACCTTTGCATATTGCAAGTAGCCCCATTGGCTTCAGTGGGGCTACTCATAGTACATAATGGTAAGCATGTTTAAGTCCCCTCAGGATTAAGGACTGATACCAGATACCAAAAGCTTAAAGTATCTTATTTTTACTCATTTACCCTTATATTGTGATGTACAATTTACTCCAATTTTCATGAGTGTATTTATCACATCCATTCTTAAAGCAATGCAGTTGTGTTGGTACATTAGTTCACACCCTTTTCAATATTCTTTTCTCTTTTAACTGGCACATATACTACAGGGTCCATACCTCTGAATCTGCCAAGGCTTATAGATGGGAAATTTAGCCCCAAAAGAGTGACATGAGGAAATTAGCTTTAACTCCCTGTTTTATTTTAGTGTTGGCTATCATCACATTGTGTTAAGATTTTAAAATTCCCAGTAACCTAAACCACAGCAAAATATGAGTGGGAATGTTAACAATGGTGTCAATTCAGTACTTCAGTATTCCTGCAGCTACTTTGCACAGGAAATGCACAGGAAATGCTATATTTTTACAGTAGCATTGAGAGGCTCTGATCAAGATGAGCCTGTCCCTGTGCTAATTGCTAGAGTTGGTTGAAAATATTCCTATGGAATGTTTTTCTGTTGGAAAATGCTGATTCAACAAAATCTAAACATTTCACAAGAATGCCTCTATGCCCAGAAGCCAATTGGGAGCTGGAGCCTGTGAATTCCTCAGTAGAAGTGCACTGGCAGAAAAGGTGTCGAGGCTATTCTATTCAGATTTCTAAATGGAGATATACCTTCACACATAAACAGACTCAAGCATTTAACTACAGTTAGCATTACTCTGGCAGCAATATGAATGTAACAAAAATGTAATAAATCTCATCAAAAATGTGCACCATTCAACTATGAGTGTGACAGTCTCACTTACACCAGTTTTACACTTGCATCACGCCACTGACTTCAGTGGAATTACTTCAGATTTACACCAGTGAAGAGTGGAAGCACAATAATGCCTTAAAATCCAAAAGCTTACTCTTTGTTTCAAATCATATTAGTCATATTTAGAATTGCATGATATTTCTTCCTTCAATGACCTATACCACTAATAGGTCAAAGTCTGAAGGTTTTATTCAGTTGTTACTCAGGTAAACTCCCATTGACTTCACTTCAGAATTTGTCCAACTACATACAAGACATTCTAGAAATTTCTGTCTCAGATAATCACTGAGAGATTTTCTACAGAAAAGTTTGTTTTAGTTGACAAATGGCCAAATCCCAAAGTCCTTATGCTGGCAAAACTCCCATTGAATTCAGTAGAAACAGAATGGTGGTACAGATACCAAAAGCTTACAGTGGCTTATTTTCCGTAGGTAGAGGAGAGTGCATGTGAGTTTGTTGCTCAATTTTTAAAGTAAAATTACTATTTGGCTTAGATTTCATGAAAAAATTACAACATGTACAAAATGTCGCAAAATAGATTTATTATGAAATCCTCCCATGCTAATGTGGTTACGGTTTTGTATGCATAAAAAAGAATGTTGGACTCAAGCGTCAGCTCTTTATCAAATGAAGCATTGATATCACTGTCAAGAAATTCTGCAGCTAAGTTTTGACCACAACATTTATCACCCTACACGCCATTCATCTATGCAAGCACAAAAAATGTTAGGAAAACAACTAGGACAGAAGTGATATTATTAGTAGGCCATTCTCTCTCTCTCTCTCTCTCTCTCTCTCTCTGAGCTGAAGTAACTGAACAAACAATAATGTTACACTACCACTAAAGTCTATTTGAGCAGAATTTTTATGTGGAATTTGTGTGAATTCAAGAAAAAAATTGGTTTGCTATTATAGAAATATTTGCAAATAGCGTTGTGCTGTTCACAAAGCACAAGATGCATTTTCAGCCATTTACTTCCATTTTAGGGCCACTAAACACATTTGTAAGACATTTAGTTTAACTATTCGATTTTTCCCTTTGATTGTACCTTATGATTCACATACTGGTGCAGTTGGAAAATGGCTCGATCTTATCATATGTTATTCCAGTAATAAATTCAACAGTTAGCTTTAAAAATCTTTCACTTTAACAGTTAAAGAAAAATGAAGCATATAAAGTATGTATTTATAGGTAGGTACCTATTGTGATGCCATATGATTGAAAATGACCATTTGTATCACTGTTGCTGCCACTGTTCTACAATAGCAACAAATCTTATACAAAATGTATCATGTAATGTGTCAATAGTAAAGTTACAATCTGTCAAGTATGATTCTCCTGGTTACATCGAGGTATCATCTTTGTATCTAAAGTTATGAATATTGGCTATGTATTTGTATCTCATATGTGTTTGTCCTCGAGGTGACACCCACATGGTAGTTTACATGCCAGTCTTGCCAGGTCATTGTGATGGACTATTCAAGCTTGATGGCCATTAAGAAGAATCAGCTCTCCAGATAGCTCTTCCTGAGGATACCTCAGATAGCAAGGAGTCTATGGCCCCCCCTGCTGGAGGCCCTTGTGGCCCTCCCACACCCCACCCCAGAAAAGGGCAGTAGAGAGGTCCTCCAAGATGCCTAGAGAGGCTTTGAGGGAAGCAGCCAATCAGGGCCCAGCAGGTCAGTATAAGAAGAGCCACAGGGACAGAGTGAGTTCAGTTCCTCCCTAGAGCTGGAGGAGAGTGGATGGGGGCTCCAGGCTGGCTACTGAGATGTCCCAAGGACAAGGCCCTAGTTAGGGTTGACAACCCTCCAGGATTGGCCTGGAGTCTCACGGAATTGGCATCAAGCTCCTGGTGATTATTGAAAGCAATCTGGGAGACTTTAATAGTATATTTAAAGAAAATGACATTATGTCATGTTGGGGGGGAAAAAAATCTCCCAGAATAGCTTCAGTCAGAGTTGGCAACTCTACCTTAGGTAAGGGTGAAGAACGTGCAGGAGTCATGGGGAAGTGGCCCAGGGAATTTGTTAGTTTCTACGGTGCCACAAGTACTCTTCTTTTTGTGAATACAGACCAACGCGGCTGCTACTCTGAAACCTGTCATAGCAGCAACACAGTTTATTTAAAAGGATGTTATGGACAGCTGCTATCTATAGGGTCACTGGGTTGGGACCCAGAGTAGAGGGTAGGCCTGGGTCTTTTCCCCTCCTCCCCACGGCCACTGGGAAAGTGGCCTGGACTTTGAGGCACCCCAGAAGGGGAACTGAACTGTAGTAGCACATCTGAAGAGCTGGGACCAGAAAGGCCCTGAGAGGGCAAAGACGCTGCCTCCAGGAAAGGAGCCCCGGGGCACTGATCTATTCTAGAGCAGGGACAAACAGAGAGACATCACAGAGGGTACTGAGAGAGGCCCCTGTTGGACTTGTACCCCAAAAGGGGTTTGCATTGGGTTGCAGCAGTAAGTATATCTCCTGTAAAGTAGTCAAGCAGAAATCATGGCCTAGGAGATTTTCCCCCCCCCCAGTAGTTTGATGTGTGCCATTGATTAACTATGTTGACAGTTGAAAGGAATGATGATATTATGAGGAAGGATAGTCCAGTGAATAGGGAACTAGCCTAGGACTTGAGAGACCTTGGGGCCAATCCCTGCTTCTCTAAAAACATACTGTGTAATTGGGGAAGCCACATAGTCTCTCTGGGCCAGAACCTAAAAGATATTTAGTATGTAACTCCCACTTAAATCAATCACAGTTGATATCAATAGGAATTAGGCACTGAAATGCCCTTGAAGATCTGTGCCTCTGTGTCTGAATTCATTTTCTTTTGGTCAGGGTTTATCTCTAACATGGGGATGACTGCATTTTCCTACGTCACAGGGATATTTTGAGAATAAATATATTAAAGACTGTGAAGTGTTCAGAGACTATGGGAATGAGGAAAAATATTTACCATAGATAGGTAAATATCAAAACTTTTAGAACCACATTTGTCAGCACCCACATAAGCCACAAACACTGCATTGTGTACTATGAACAAATTCAGAAAATGGATGGGCAGTAGGTTTGAAAGAAATAATGTATCAGGACAAGTGCCTCTGATGTTAAGGCAGAGCAGCAGCTGCAGAAACGCAGCAGATATGTACCATAGTCAGGGAGATTTGGAGCTGCATCAGTTACACATCATGGCAACTTATGAGGGATGTAAGAATCAATTACCCTTCCATCAGATGATGAAGGAGGTGGTGGAAATCAATATTCCACATACTGGAATGGCTGTGCAGACACATCAGATCGAGAGTGACACCAGTCAGCATCTTGCAACAGAATAGCCTATCAGATGGACTTTGTCAAATCTAATCAGCCATATGATAATGTCATAAAATTGCATTATGGCAATGATGCTGTTACTTGCTAAGTGATATTTGTCATTGGACTGCTTGAGAAAATTTAATTCTCCATCATGCAATTGGGTGACCAGCTAAATAGTGTAATTTCTGCAAAGATAGCATATACATTTTCTAAGGTTTCAGAGTAGCAGCCGTGTTAGTCTGTATTCGCAAAAAGAAAAGGAGTACTTGTGGCACCTTAGAGACTAACAAATTTATTAGAGCATAAGCTTTCGTGAGCTACAGCTCACTTCATCGGATGCATTCGATGAAGTGAGCTGTAGCTCACGAAAGCTTATGCTCTAATAAATTTGTTAGTCTCTAAGGTGCCACAAGTACTCCTTTTCTTTTTATATTTTCTAAGGTATGACTAATGCTGTTCTTTGCATAAATAGCTTTGCTGAGCACAGCATTAGTCATACCTTAGTAAATACAATTTGCCTATTGGTTACTGAACCATGTCAGTCTGCAGCTGGATGAATTATACAGGGAGATTGCTGTGCCCACTTGAACATCACAAATTCAAGTATTATATTTCAAACTGAAGCTAAATGTTCACCTAGCTCACTCCTGCCCTCAGCACCAAGCAATCTGTTAGAACCACAGAAACCTTAGGGAGGACGAAGCTTTCACATACACTATAACATACAGAATCATAAACTTATCCTGGCCACGGAATAATACTATTTGTTTCTCTGTTTCTAGTTAAAGCCAAGGTCAGGTTAATGAATTCTGACTCCCAGATAATTGAGCTAATTGTCTGGTTCTAGTACCTACTCATCCCAAAGTAAGGGACAAGAAGTTAAGTGGCAATATACAGTGTTTGTTTACTTCTAGTTAAGAGACTCCACAATAAGAGGGCCCTATCCATTGCTTATTAAAATTACTGGGGAAAAATCATATTTAATGGGAGCATGATTGAGTGCAGATGGAGTGAGGGAACTTTTAGCATGCAATAGATGAAGCAATGATCATGCCTTCTTTTTTTACTTCTTTACATCCTTTTTCAATTCAAATGCAGAAATAAACCCTGACAAACACTGCTGGTGCTATAGATATACATCAGCTGATTTTACTTCTGCTTTTTTTTTTACTAGACTTATACGTTTTTAGCTTTTTGCATTTAAGGAACTTGCATTTAAACCTTTGGTAGCAGCTTCCATACAGTCTCTTGGAAGTTCCTCATAGTATTGGAGATGTGGGTTTTTAATGTGCAAAGTTCATTTTCTGCAGCAACAGGAACTAGTCCTTTCCTCCTGTAATTGTGAACTTTAAAAATCCCTTAAATTTTAGAGTGTAACAACTGAGAGGTGATTATGTCTCCATTTGCCGACCAAAGAGAGAAAGTTGCCTTAAAATATGGAATAATAATCATAAAGCTGATGCCACAGAAATGTGTGACGCTAGCATACTGTAGATATCAGCAAGAAACAGCCCAAGTGATTGTTTTCACTTTATATTTTCCCCTTTCAATCCTACATAAGACTTTGAAGAAAGAAAGCATTTTGGTGTTTCCATGCGGGTGTTGGAACATTCGGTAAAGCACTAAGAATCAGGTTGGCTGGAGAAAAGGTGAAGCATATTTTGTATTAGTTGCAGGAGTATTCAGCTCAAACTGAGTCAGGCAGGCTGCATAGGCTTCTGGAAGCACCTGCTTCATATTGGGCATGCTCAAAAGTTATTAGCATAGTCAATCCATTATTGGTAAATCATCACCCAATTGACTTATACCTTCCTAATAGACTCCTGGGATGGGTGCTACTCTCTGGTCAGAATGGGAAGAAAGGACTCATTTACAGCCTTCCCTGAGGCTGCTACTACTTAGAGGTTTGTGAACTGTTCATGGTAAAACTGCATGGTTTTGTTAAGGAAGCAAAATATTTATAGGTTCAAGTGAATTTCCTGTTTAGGTTCAGAAACCTCTGACTCCCCACTCTGGGGATTTACTCTTCACCCCATACAGAGGACCAGCTGATGCATCACTTCTGTCCTGTTTTAAGGGTGTGCAGGCAATCTTTGTTCTCCCCCAGAGCCAGCGCTAGGCATAAGTAGACTAAGCGATTGCTTAGGGCTCTGAGCAACTCAAGTGGCCCCCCTATTTGCTTTTTATGATAACAACATGCCTACTTTAGTATTGGATGGGGGGGCAATATTCCTGCGTAAGGCCCCCAGTGGGCTAGCACAGGCTCTGTGGGATACCTCTGAGCTCTGGTGATGTGCAGTAGGCTTATTTCCAGGCTATCCAAAACCTAAATTGCTTCTTTCTCGATTCCTCCTGAGGAGCTGGGAGTACTCTAGAGTGCTGCATCGCTGCAGGGAGCAGCTGCTCCCTGCAGGCCCTACTTCCCCTTTCGCAGCTGTCCATGCTATGTCCAGGAGCTGCTTATCTTGCCCCCAGGTTTCTCAAGGGGTGTGTGTGTTGGGAATTAGAGTGAAATGCTTTGGGATGGGTTGTGGTGGGGGATTGCAAAGCTGATGCTAGGGAAAGGGGAAAAGTGAATAAAATATCTGGGTCTCACTCCGTCCCTCTCTTCTTGTTCGTGCGCTCCCCTTTCTTGTTCTCTCTCCCCTCCTGCTTTCTCCTTTTCATTCTGTCTCTCTTTCAAGGTCCATGCAAATTAAGAAAATCCATTTATATTTACGGCCATTATACAAAATATTACATTTCTGCAAACTGGTATTCAACTGGTATTTTTCTACAAACTTTTGGCAGGTTTAGGAAACCTGTGTGTGACCTGAAAGCAATCGCTCACAAAGTCTTGCTTGCAATGCCTGAGATCTAATGCCAAAGGCTGTGGCGTGGTGCAATGCCAATACTATATAGTAGATTAACTCCACTTTTAAATGTTGCCCTTTGGCACTAAATATTCATTTCAGGTACCTACATGGCTATTTAGGTGTCTGGATTACTATTTAGGTGCTGAAATCAGCTCAAGGGGTGCTTCTCCACAAGGGAACAATCATTGGGCCAGAGATACACAGAGAAAATAAGAATGACTCTGTAGCCTAGTGTTTAGGGTACCCATTTGGGAGGTGAGACCCTGGGTCTGGTCCAGGCCCCCTGCTCCAATAACTCTTTCAATAATTATTCACAGCGGAACAGCTCTAACAGGAGAAATTGAGGGATTCGCACATCAGAGTGCCGGGTAACTCAGAGGCTAGAGAACACTCCTGAAAAGTGGGAGACCCCATTTCAATTCCTTTGTCACGCTTTGGCAACTGAATATGGGTCTTCCACATCCCCCAGGAGTGATCTAACCACATGGCTAAAGTTATAAGGGGACCACCTCCTTTTTCTCCTGTGACTGGATTTTGAATGGGACCTGATCTGGTAAGCAGCTTCTGAGCACACCTACTGGATTGGACCTTGCATGCAACATAGGCAGCCAAATGCCCGTGATTCTCTGGTTTGTGAGTCACTCTGGGGTGAGGTGTCTGGACACTGAGGGGGAGGCAGCAGTGTGCATGCTCAGAGGCAGAAACATAGGTGCCGAAGGAACTTTGACCATGAAAAAGTTGGGCACCAAGGGAATTTAGGCACCCCTGGAGTTCGACAGAAATTTTGTGGATTGTAGTGGTGCCAAAATTGGGACTTGGGTGCCTAACTACTTTTGTGGATCCCACCATTGGTACCTAAAATAAGCATTTAAGTGCCTGTTGTTGTTGTTTACTATTATTATTTTGAATAATACATTTCAAAATTTGTTCCAGTGTAAACGGAATAGTCTAGCTTGCATATTTCTATGCTCCCCAATAGTGCCTCCCACTGTTTCATGGATTTATCCTCACAATACCTTTGTGTGATAGGGAAGTGCTATTATAATAATTTTTAAAATATCTGAGGAACTGAGGCACAGAGTGGCTAAGTGACTTGCCCATCACACAGGAAGTCTGGTAGTACAGGGGATGGAATCTACGTTTCCAAAATCCTGGGATAGTGCCCACTATCCCTATCCATCCTCTTCAGATTACGGTTGCTGTAATGAGCATACAATGTATGATTTGTTGTTGTTTGTTTTATTTATGACATTAACATTTCATTATATAATTCCAAAGAGAAAAACCAGATACGTACTAGTTGTCACCTACTGCCCCACACTGGAACCCATTCAGAGTATCATTAAACTGTTACAACCCATACTCTGTGATGACCACATCCTGAAAGAAATTTTCCTGAAACCCCTCTTTTGGCCTTCAAACAATCCCCCTACCTCTCCAAACTCATAATCAGAAGCAAGCTTCCTACAAAGCAAGACACACCAACTCAAAGTAGCACCAGACCATGCCAGAATAACAGATGCAAAACCTGTAGGCACATCTTGATTGCTACAATGATCAACACTCCCCATAACACACCTTTCAAGATCCATGGGTCCTATGCATGCCTGTTACAACATGAGGTGTACCTTATCCAGTGTACTAAACTCATCAATAACAACTATGTGGGTAAAACCAGATAATCACAATACTCTTGAATGAAGTAACATACACACACACACACACACACGATAAAAATGATCACTCTATATCTGACCTATCAGTCCTTGTCCTCAAAGGAAACCTGCACAACGCTTTCAAAAGCTGAGCTGGGAGCTTAAATTTATAATTTTGCGAGACACAAAAAATCATGGACTGAATAGACACACTGTATTTATGGTTTATTACAACAATCTATAACCTACTAACAATCACCCCCTCAAACTGACATCCACCCCTTTCCCCCCACCATACTGGAGGAGTATTAATGGGCCCCATCACCTTGAATGGTGCCTTGAAATATGTGTTAATTCCTTATGCTAAACAATCTGTTTCACCCTGTATTTAGTTGTGGTGATCTAGGTATGTCTACACTACTGTTTGACATCTTCAGCTGGCCCATGCCAGAAGACTTGGGCTTCCGGGGGGAGGAGGAGACGGGCTCAGGTGTGTTTAATTGTGGTGTCTGAGCTCTAGAACCCTCCCACCTTACAGGGTCCTAGATCCTGGGCTCCAGCCGTAAGCCGAACATCTACACCGCCATCAAACAACTCCTTAACCTGAGCACATGAGCCTCCATCAGCTGGCATGGACCAGCAATGGGTTTTTAATTGAAATGTAGACATATTGTCTGAGTACATTTCCCAGACTTGAAGAAGCTCTGTGAAAGCTCCTCTCTCTCACAAATAGAAGTTGGTCCAAAAAAAGAGATTCTCACCCATTTTGTCTCCCTAATATTCTGGGACTAACACTGCACATAGTTTAGATTCATGTAAAAATCTTCCTTACTTGGTGATACTTCCGAGTATCTCTCTCAGTTCAGCCAGTTATGACCCAAGCTGTTATCACAGATAGGGAGTGTGTGTTAAAGCTACTGCTTAATCTCTATATTTCTGCTCTTTCCAGTTTAAAAGTTCTGTATCATGGCTCCTGAAATATACAGTATGCAGCATTTGCTATGGTATCATAAGCTTTCTTCAGCTGTAGAGAATGGACTAATTCTAGATGAGAGGATAAGACTTTCATATAATAAAAAAATTATTTGGAAATCAGTAGTGCTATTATAATTAATTTTGAAATAATATAATGCCACTACTTAGCCCTTACACAGTTTAGTCACTTCCAACCAAGAGTTTCAGTGTTTTATAAGTATTTAATTAATGTTATTTATATAATTCTTCCTAGTACAACTAGATTCAAAAAATTCCAATATATTAGTACAAAAGACAGCCTGGGCCACTCAATAGGGAAAGTCAGCAAAACCTAAATTTGTTTCCCACTTCTGCTGCAGACTTTGCTCTGTGGCATTAGGCAAAGGCATTTAATGTCCCTTTTTGTTTTGTACAGATGTAAATTTAGATAACATGCATAGAATATGTTCAAAAAGTTTGGTGGGATGTATAATGCATTAAGGATAGGCCCAAGTCATGCTCAACCCCAGAATGAAATCTGAATCTGAGAAGTGGTTTGAATAAAATAACATTACATTATTTTTCTCTCTTGTTCTTCATTTTTACAAATTTGCATTAGTTTACAAGATACAGGAATTTAAACAAATGTTCTAGCTTCCAGCATTCCCCCACTTCTTTATTTAGGTCTCTGTTTCTTTCTTTCTTTCATGGAACCTCCTACACAACTTGTGACTGCATGAAAAAAGCCCTGTTACTGCTTCTTTCAGATTTCTCTGCACTCTGTGGTTTCCCTCCCTAGAGGTTCACAAAGCAGAAAAGAAATACAGTACATAGTGCTTTCACTGTGGAAATTGTGGGGAGGGGAGTACAGGGAGCAAAAGTCCTTGCAGATGTTGGAGATGGAAGGTGCAAACCTCGGTAAGCTTGGATAAGTAACAAGTATCTGAACTTCTGAATGTTTATCCATATTGAATCCCCGGATCTCTTAAGATTCACTCATTCTTAGTTGATTCTCTTATCCTTCTTTTCCAGTGAAATGTTGTCTTATGAGGATGTTGGAAAAGCAGCATGCTTTTGTAGGGGAATGTCTGCTACTTAATACAATTAAAGTCTCCTATATTTTCTATGTCATTCTGACCTACGAAACATAAATAGTAAATTACCACATATCAAATTGAGCTGGAATACTTGCATATGTGCCAAGGTTTCTATAGCTGGATCTTCATTTATCATTTGTGTAACCTGAGAAGGGTTTAATAACTTTGGTTTGTAGATGAGATGTCTTATAAATGAAAACATTTCCCCAGCTAGTTTATTAACTAAAGATAAATGCTTTTTTTTTATTTATACACATTTTTATTTACACATCCACAACCTTCGTCCCTTCTCCCCCTCCAAAAAAAGTTTATAAGAATAGATAGGGTATATGTGAGCACATCTGCCTTTGTGGTACCCTCTTTCCTGAGGGTATTTACTGTTATTTACTAAGTGCCACCCAAGTGGTCAACCCTGTAGAAGACACAATGTTCCCCTTCCTGAAACAGCATACTATGTGTAATAAACAGAGGAGACATGGGAAGCCCAGAGAGAGACTGAATTTGGAGGTTTTATTTAATTAAATAATCTTAATTTATAAAACAAATATAAAAGTCAAAAAACAATACCTTAAATTTCAACCAGAAGTGAACATCCAACACAGACTATGAAGCAAGATGCTTATGGCAAAATATTCTTCTTAACAAGTAGGCAGCATCACTCTGCACAAGGGCCTGCTCCAGTGGAAAGGGAGGACTCCTGTTAACTTCAGTGGGCTTTCAGATGGTCCCTGAATTAAATATTTGAGTGGTTTAAGGTGTGTATTACAATGGTGGCAAGTGGAGATATCTATAACAAAATCCTTATCCAAGAGACAAGATTGTATCCACTTTAAAAAAAATAGATGGGGGAAAATAAGTCTTGGCCACAGGAAATTCCTATTCAGATATAGTCCAAATGATATTTCAGCGCCCTCAATTCAGTGTTCTTGGACTTGGGTGATATGAAATGTTATTATTTTAGGCAGAAACAATTTTAAGAATAATTTATTTTGCTGTGCAGTTGGAGTGTGGTGCTGGACATGGTGATTATAAAAGCAGAACAAAACCACAAGTTAATAGGGATACTTAGACCCCAATCCTGAAATGAACTCTGCATGTGTTGCAGCGGCACAGGAGCTAGAAAACAGAGCTCTAAACAGGGGAGTTTGAGTGGGAGTTCTGTTGGAGGAGAAGGTAGTTGTACTTGGTTTTGTATTTTTAGTATTTGTGTGTGTGTGTAGGGGTTTTGTGCTGGGAGAGCAGCTGAGCCCTGCTTAGGGGGTGGGGCTTCTGACTAGGGGTCCTATAAAGGTAGCCAGCCAGCCAGGCAGCGGCACAGACAGTTGCAGCGGCACAGGAGCTAGCAAACAGAGCTCTAAACAGGGGAGTTTGAGTGGGAGTTTTTATTGTGGTGCTTGTTTGGGGTTTGCTTTTGCTGGGGGAGGGGGTGATCTTTTTGGTGTGCCTTGTGTTTCCCAGATTAACAGGATTTAGGTGGGAAGGTGATGACAGATATGGAGGCAGCTGTGGGAGTGACTCCTGTAGTGGAAGACACATTGAGGATGACTGGATGTGGAAGCTTTGGTATGTACATTATCCTGGAGGGGGGAACCGGTAAGAGTTTTTTCTGCATGAAATGTCATCTGATAGAGCTGATGGAGGAAAAGATCCGAGGTTTGGAGATGCAGGTGGAAAGTCTGGTTGAGTTTAGGAAGGGGTTTGAGCAGATGATGGAGCAAAGATATGAGGTATCTGAAGGGAAAAGCTCAGACTCACAGATGGAAGCAGGGCTGGGGAATTTTGAGGAGAGACTGGGTGAGGAAAGTGGTCAGTGGAAACATGTGACTCAAAGAACCAGGCAGAGGAAAAGACGGGCTAGTGAAGGAGAAATAGAGCTTAGGAACAGTTTGCAAAGTTGGAAAATGAAGAAGGGGCTCAGCAGGTACTTGTTGAAGGTGGAAGGGTAAGGAAGAAGAGAAGAGAGGCTAGTCCTATAGGAAAAGGGGAAGAGTCAAGGGAGACTACACCAAATATGAGCCCCAGGAGGATACAGGATAGGTTGAAGAAGATTATAAGGAAAAATAGGAATGGAAAGAACTTGCAGCCAGAGGGAACAGGGGAGAGACTGGAGAATAGCACCGTCACCAGGAAAAGGCAGGTCTATGTGATCGGGGACTCTTTATTGAGAAGAATAGACAGGCCTGTAACTAGAGCTGATCCTGAGAATAGAAGGGTGTGCTGTCTTCCGGATGCTAAGATACGGGATGTAGACCTGAGGTTGAAAAGGATCCTAAAGGGAGCGGGAAAGAATCCCTTAATTATCCTTTATGTGGGAACAAATGATACGGCTAGATTCTCACTGGAAAGTATTAAGGGAGACTATGCTAGGCTGGGGAAGACGCTTAAGGAAATTGAGTCTCAGGTGATCTTTAGCGGGATCCTTCCTGTTCCTAGAGAAGGGCAACAAAGGTGTGACAAGATTATGACTGTCAACAGATGGCTTAGGCAGTGGTGCTATAAGGAGGGCTTTGGGATGTATGGCCACTGGGAGGCATTCACGGACAGAGGACAGTTCTCTCGGGATGGACTTCATCTGAGTAGGGAAGGAAATAGACTTCTAGGATCAAGGCTGGCACAACTGATAAAGAGAGCTTTAAACTAGGAATTAGGGGGAGATGGATGGGAGATGTCCAGAAAATCTCCACGCCAGATTTTAGCATTGAGAGGGAAGAAGACGAAGTAAGAAAGGATACAGCCGTGGGTAGGAGAATGTATATAAGGAGTGAGGGCGGTGTGGATACTATTCTAATAGGTTATACTGGCTATAGAATGACTGTGCCTAATAGGGTACAAAATGTGAGCGAGGCCAAACAGCAAAAATTAAGATGTTTATACACCAATGCGAGGAGCCTAGGTAACAAAATGGAGGAACTAGAGCTACTGGTGCAGGAAGTGAAACCAGATATTATAGGGATAACAGAAACATGGTGAAATAGTAGTCATGACTGGACTACAGGTATTGAAGGGTATGTGCTCTTTAGGAAAGACAGAAACAAAGGTAAAGGGGGTGGAGTAGCATTGTATATCAATGATGAGGTAGAATGTAAAGAAATAAGAAGCGATGCAATGGATAAGACAGAGTCCGTCTGGGCAAAAATTACATTCAGGAAGAAAACTAGTAAAGCCTCTCCTACGATAGTGCTTGGGGTGTGCTATAGACCTCCTATAGGGATCTAATTTGGATATGGATAGAGCCCTTTTTAATGTCTTTATTAAAGTAAATACTAATGGAAACTGCATGATCATGGGAGACTTTAACTTCCCAGATATAGACTGGAGGACCAGTGCTAGTAATAATAATAGGGCTCAGATTTTCCTAGATGCGATAGCTGATGGATTCCTTCATCAAGTAGTTGCTGAACCGTCTAGAGGGGATGCCATTTTAGATTTAATTTTGGTGAGTAGCGAGGACCTCATAGAAGAAATGGTTGTAGGGGACAATCTTGGCTCAAGTGATCATGAGCTAATTGAGTTCAAACTAAATGGAAGGATTAACAAAAATAAATCTGCAACTAGGGTTTTTGATTTCAAAAGGGCTGACTTTCAAAAATTAAGGAAATTAGTTAGGGAAGTGGATTGGACTGAAGAACTTGTGGATCTAAAGGTAGAGGAGGCCTGGGATTACTTTAAATCAAAGCTGCAGAAGCTATCGGAAGCCTGTATCCCAAGAAAGGGGAAAAAATTCATAGGAAGGAGTTGTAGACCAAGCTGGATGAGCAAGAATCTTAGAGAGGTGATTAAGAAGAAGCAGAAAGCATACAGGGAGTGGAAGATGGGAGGGATCAGCAAGGAAAGCTACCTAATTGAGGTCAGAACATGTAGGGATAAAGTGAGACAGGCTAAAAGTCGAGTAGAGTTGGACCTTGCAAAGGGAATTAAAACCAATAGTAAAAGGTTCTATAGCCATATAAATAAGAAGAAAACTAAGAAAGAAGAAGTGGGGCCGCTTAACACTGAGGATGGAGTGGAGGTTAAAGATAATCTAGGCATGGCCCAATATCTAAACAAATACTTTGCCTCAGTCTTTAATAAGGCTAAAGAGGATCTTGGGGATAATGGTAGCATGACAAATGGGAATGAGGATATAGAGGTAGATATTACCATATCTGAGGTAGAAGCGAAACTCCAACAGCTTAATGGGACTAAATCGGGGGGCCCAGATAATCTTCATCCAAGAATATTAAAGGAATTGGCACCTGAAATTGCAAGCCCATTAGCAAGAATTTTTAATGAATCTGTAAACTCAGGAGTAGCACTGAATGATTGGAGAATTGCTAATATAGTTCCTATTTTTAAGAAAGGAAAAAAAAGTGATCCGGGTAACTACAGGCCAGTTAGTTTGACATCTGTAGTATGCAAGGTCCTGGAAAAAATTTTGAAGGAGAAATTAGTTAAGGACATTGAAGTCAATGGTAAATGGGACAAAATACAACATGGTTTTACAAAAGGTAGATCGTGCCAAACCAACCTAATCTCCTTTTTTGAAAAAGTAACAGATTTTTTAGATAAAGGAAATGCAGTGGATCTAATTTACCTAGATTTCAGTAAGGCATTAGATACCATGCCACATGGGGAGTTATTAGTTAAATTGGAGAAGATGGGGATCAATATGAACATCAAAAGGTGGATAAGGAATTGGTTAAAGGGGAGACTGCAACGGGTCCTACTGAAAGGCGAACTGTCAGGTTGGAGGGAGGTTACCAGTGGAGTTCCTCAGGGATCGGTTTTGGGACCAATCTTATTTAATCTTTTTATTACTGACCTTGGCACAAAAAGTGGGAGTGTGCTAATAAAGTTTGCAGATGATACAAAGCTGGGAGGTATTGCCAATACGGAGAAGGATCGGGATATTATACAGGAGGATCTGGATGACCTTGTAAACTGGAGTAATAGTAATAGGATGAAATTTAATAGTGAGAAGTGTAAGGTTATGCATTTAGGGATTAATAACAAGAATTTTAGTTATAAGTTGGGGACGCATCAATTAGAAGTAACGGAAGAGGAGAAGGACCTTGGAGTATTGGTTGATCATAGGATGACTATGAGCTGCCAATGTGATATGGCTGTGAAAAAAGCTAATGCGGTTTTGGGATGCATCAGGAGAGGCATTTCCAGTAGGGATAAGGAGGATTTAGTACCATTATACAAGGCACTGGTGAGACCTCACCTAGAATACTGTGTGCAGTTCTGGTCTCCCATGTTTAAAAAGCATGAATTCAAGCTGGAGCAGGTACAGAGAAGGGCTACTAGGATGATCCGAGGAATGGAAAACTTGTCTTACGAAAGGAGACTTAAGGAGCTTGGCTTGTTTAGCCTAACTAAAAGAAGGTTGAGGGGAGATATGATTGCTCTCTCTAAATATATCAGAGGGATAAATACAGGAGAGGGAGAGGAATATTTCAGCTCAGCACCAATGTGGACACAAGAACAAATGGGTATAAACTGGCCACCAGGAAGTTTAGACTTGAAATCAGACGAAGGTTTTTAACCATCAGAGGAGTGAAGTTTTGGAATAGCCTTCCAAGGGAAGCAGTGGGGGCAAAAGATCTATCTGGTTTTAAGATTCTACTTGATAAGTTTATGGAGGAGATGGTATGATGGGATAATGGGATTTTGGTAAGTAATTGATCTTTAAATATTCAGGGTAAATAGGCCAAATCCCCTGAGATGGGATATTAGATGGATGGGATCTGAGTTACCCAGGAAAGAATTTTCTGCAATATGTGGCTGGTGAATCTTGCCCATATGCTCTGGGTTTAGCTGATTGCCATATCTGGGGTCGGGTAGGAATTTTCCTCCAGGGCAGATTGGAGAGGTCCTGGAGGTTTTTCGCCTTCCTCTGTAGCATGGGGCATGGTTGACTTGAGGGAGGCTTCTCTGCTCCTTGAAGTCTTTAAACCATGATTTAAGGACTTCAATAGCTCAGACATGGGTGAGGTTTTTCATAGGAGTAGATGGGTGAGATTCTGTGGCCTGCACTGTGCAGGAGGTCAGACTAGATGATCAGAATGGTCCCTTCTGACCTTAGTATCTATGAATCTATGTGTGCCAGGGTGTAATCACATGGATCTTATTGCAGGATCAGCCCCTTATAATCAAAAGATCATACATCTATATCTTTCCAGGGATTTCTTTAAAAGATCCATTACATCACTATTTGTTTCAGACTATAATTTGGAAGCGAAAAGGTACTTGTCCAAAGAATAAAAAAAATGAGGAGTCCTTGTGGCATCTTAGAGACTAACAAATTTATTTGGGCATAAGCTTTTGTGGGCTAGAACCCACTTCATCAGATGTATGAAGTAAAAGATACGTGAGCAGAGGTGGGTTGCTTTACCAAGTGTTAGGTCAGTTTAACGTGATAAATCAATTAACGGCAGGATACCAAGGGAGGAGAAATCTCTTTTGAAGTGGTAAGAGAGTGGCCCATTACAGACAGTTGGCAAGAAGGTGTGAGTAACAGTAGAGAGAAATTAGTATTGGGGAAATTAAGTTTAGGTTTTGTAATGATCCAACCACTCCCAGTCTTTATTCAGGCCTAATATGATCACATTGATAGATGTGCAGGTGAATGAGCCACACTATCCAGGGCTCGTTCAGCTGCAAATCTACCAATGTGATATATGCCATCATGTGCGAGCAATGTCCCTCTCCCATGTACATTGGCCAAACCCGACAGTCTCTATGCAAAAGAACAAATGGACACAAATCTGACATCCAGGAATCATAACATTCAAAAACCAGGTTTCAGAGTAGCAGCCGTGTTAGTCTGTATTCGCAAAAAGAAAAGGAGTACTTGTGGCACCTTAAAGACTAACAAATTTATTTGAGCATAGGCTTTCGTGAGCTACAGCTCACTTCATCGGATGCATCCGATGAAGTGAGCTGTAGCTCACAAAAGCCTATGCTCAAATAAATTTGTTAGTCTCTAAGGTGCCACAAGTATTCAAAAACCAGTAGGAGAACACTTCAATCTCTCTGGTCACTTAATAACAGACCTCAAAGTGGCAATTCTTCAACAAAAAAAAAAACTTCCAACGTGAAGCTGCAGAACTGGAATTAATTTGCAAACTAGATACCATCAAATTAGGCCTGAATAAAGACTGGGAGTGGTTGGGTCATTACAAAACCTAAACTTAATTTCCCCAATACTAACTTCTCCCTACTGTTGCTCACACCTTCTTGTCAATCGTCTGTAATGGGCCACTCTCTTACCACTTCAAAAGTTATTTCTTCCAGCTTGGTATCCTGCTGTTAATTGATTTATCTCATTAGATTGACCTAACACTTGGTAAAGCAACCCACATTCTTTCATGTATTTATACCTGCTCCTTTATCTTTTACTTCATACATCCGATGAAGTGGGTTCTAGTCCACGAAAATTTATGCCCAAATAAATTTGTTAGCCTCTAAGGTGCCACAAGGATTCCCTGTTTTTTTTTGCTGATACAGACTAACACGGCTACCACTGAAACCTGTCCAAAGAATGTTGTTTTGTCATCATCAGAGATCCCATGGTTGAGGGTAGAGTGATGTGGCTAGTACGTTACAAGCAACTGAAAAGCAAGGTTTTGTAACTTTAACATAATCTTTCTGGTTGAAATTTCATAAACTTGGCTTCAAGCCTAACTCTCTTTTTTTAACCCATTAAGTTCCTTTTGATTAATGTGACTGTGACAATTTATATTTTTTCCCTAGTCTCTCTCTCTCTCTCTCTCTCTCTTTTTGGGGGTAGGGGGAGGTGAATAACTTAAAAAGGGCTACGAGGAGTCCGGTGGCACCTGAAAGATTAACGCATTTATTTGGTCATAAGCTTTCATGGGTAAAAAAACTCAAACACTTCTTCAGATGCATGGACTTCTTCAGACTCCATGCATCTGAAGAAGTGTCGTGGGTTGTGTTTTTTTTTTTTTTTTTTAACCCATGAAAGCTTGTGACCAAATAAAGCTGTTAGTCTTTAAGGTGCCACCAGACTCTTCGTTGTTTTTGTGGATACAGACTAACAAGGCTACCCCTCTGATACTTAAAAAGGGCTGAAATTCACAACCACTATACACAGTGTGCAGAGAAAATTTACAGTAGCCAAAGATTCTTTTGTGCATTTAATTTTCATTAAAATTACTGCTGCTGCTTACTGCTGTTCTAGCATGATTTTTACTTATTTTACTGCAAATTTATTTGTAACTGTAGTAATCTACTTTGAAGGCCTTACCCTCCTAATATTACTCACTACAGTGAGGGCCTATTCCTGCTCTCATTGAAGTCCAGAGGAAATTTTCCAGGAGCAGATTGCAGTCTGGGACTTTTAGCCTAATTTATATGAAAATTTTGCAACATGGCATTTAACTCACTCTGAAATGATTGGTGACCCTAAGCTCCTGGGTCTCTTGGGCCACCACTATTCCAGTTACATCAGAAGTACTGAATCCAACAAGGGCATTCACATTACTTGGTTTTCCTCTTGTGAAATTTAAGACCTTTTCAACTTGATGGTCCCCTGATTACTTTAAAAAAAAATTTCACTTGGGAAACAGACAAACAAAAAAATCACATTTACCGTACAAATGGGGTTCGGGGTTTAGCTACTCAGCTCCTATTATGATTGCCATACCTCCCTCTGACTGTATTCATGCCGCATCGCTATTGGTCCTCCAGTCCTCCTTTTGTGGGTTTAGCGGTTGTATGTATCTTTCCAGCTATATTCTGCAGCAGTGCCAACTCTGCTCTTACTTTCCTTTTCCTTGATAATGTCACAACATTAATGGCCCAATCCTGCAGTTCTTTGGTATGCAATATTCCATTTCACTGCATTCGGGGTTGTGTGTGGGTTTAAGAGAGGTAATCCTTGGCTGGTATTTTCAATAATCCAACCATCCTATATCTGGCTTACTCCAATATCTTGAATCAGTGAATCAGATTCAAAGGTGATCTATTGATTAAGCCACAGTCCTGCTACCCTCCTTCATAAATGGCTAGTGGTAAATTAAGGCAACATTTTAACACTATTTCAGATTTTTCATTTCTTGAGACCCTCTAACTTGAGCCAATGAGGTTTGGATTATGAAATGTGAGGCCTTAAGTCAATGTCAAACTTTTCTGTCATGGTATAGCCCTGATGTCAGCTGTGAAGAAAACCAGTTACCTAGTGTTTTTAAAACATACAGCTAAAACGTTGGGGAACTGCAACATATAACCTGTGAACTGGTAACTGGATATGGAGACATTTCTTTTTAGTTCCTACCCTGGGCTTCCCATGTCCAAGACTCATTACTATTGAAGGCTGTTCAGTAGGTTTGTGAAATGAATTGCTGTTCTTAGTCCAATGTAAATGCTTGACCGAGCCAATGTCAGCCTACATCAAGAATTATCTGGCCCATGCTCCTTGCGGGCTTGGGGGTCAGTGAAAACTGATATCCTGGGGTTGTAGTCAGAATACAAAGCAAAGGGTTTCTTGCATCTTGAGGTTCAAAACAACCAAAAGGAATGTAGCTTCCTGGGGCCTGAGTCATTTCAGCCCAGAATACAATTTTCTGAAGCCAGAATCTTTGAAGGGAAGAAAAATGGAGGGTTTTATCTTGGTCTTGTTTTGTTTTCTCACATTAACCCTTTGTGTGTGAGAGAGAATTTCTGAACATTTGCCTTTATATTGCTTTGTGATGAAGAAATTATTCCCGGTTTGTTTGTATCATTGACCATGGCTGAGTCACACTGCAATGCTTGCTGTTACAGCAGACATCCGGTGCCCATCCTGTTGGGGACCACTGGATGGGGTACATATGTCCTGACAGTAAGATGTAACTCCACTTCAGGTTATGGTAAATGTATAAGAATGGCCGTACTGGGTCAAACCAGTGGTCTTTCTAGCCCAGTATCCTGTCTTCCGACAGTGGCCACTGTCGGATGCTTCAGAGGTAACAAAGAGAACAGGGTAATTATTGAGGGATCCATCCCCTGTTGTTCACTCCCAGTTTCTGACAGTCAGAGGCTAGGGACATCCAGAGCATGGGGTGGCTAATAGCCATTGCTGGACATATTCTGCCTAACCTATCTAATTCTTTTTTGAACCCTGTTATAGTTTTGGGCCTCACAACATCCCTTGGCAATGAGTTCCACAGGTTGACTGTGCAGTGTGTGAAGAAATACTTCCTTTTGTTTGTTTTTAAACCTCTATTAATTTCATTGGGTGAAATGAAATTAATTGGTTCTTATGTTTTATGAGAAGGAGTAAATAACACTTCCTTATTTACTTTCTCCTCACCAATCATGATTTTTATAGATCTCTATCATAACGCCCCTTAGTCATCTCTTTTCCAAGCTGAAAAGTCCCAGTCTTTTTAATCTCTCCTCATGTGGAAGCTGTTCCATACCCTAATAATTTCTTTTGCCCTTCTCTGTACCATGTCCAATTCTAATATATCTTTTTTTTTCCAGATGGGATGACTAGAACTGCACACAGTATTCAAGGTGTGGGCATACAATGGATTTATATAATGTCATTATGATATTTACTGTCTTGTTGTTTATCCCTTTCCTAATGATTCATAATATTCTGGTCACTTTTTTGACTGCTGGTGCACATTGAGTGGATGTTTTCAGAGAACTATCCACAATGACTCCAAGGTCTCTTTCTTGAGTGGTAACAGCTAATTTAGACCTCATCATTTTGTATGTATAGCTGGGATTATGTTTTCCAATGTGCATTACTTTCAGGGTTGATAAATGCAAATTTAAACACATCAGAAAGGCAGATCTATGCCAATGCTTAACAACTAAGATTATATATAATTTTAGAATAGCTTATGGCACAATCTGGCTGGCTAGAGTATACAAGATCAAGCTATGTTAAAACATTTTGTAGGTTGAGTGCTGCAGTGAAAATAGGGCCTAACTGGCATCCTTACTGACAGTCTCAGTGAGGCCACAAATTGAGGAGACATGGAAATTTTAATTGCCCTTTTGCCCCAGGGATGGTCCATCAAGGTGAGAGTTGAGGCACGTTGTTTGAACAATGGAGTAAAGTTTGAGCTGCCCATGCAGTGGATAAATAAGATTTCTGGTTCCTGTGCTATCAATTTGGATCATTTCACCACTGATAAGTTCATTTAAAAGGAAAAGGAGGAAGGAAAAAGTAATTGCAATGCCAAAGTACTTCATGAACGAAAGACTTTTAAAATCATTTTTGTTCCCTTTTCCTTTGATACTTTTTGATACTCTATGGGGGAAAAGCCATATTTAAAAAGACACTGGTCTCCATATATTAAATAAAGGGAAGTTGCATGCTTTATTTATTAATCAAAGAAATGAGTTTTCTGAGTATAGTAAGCCAAATGGGGAGTTTTAACTCCATATCTCGAGCTAGCATACCTCAGTGACCCCCGCAACACTCTACTCATGGGCTTGTAGCAAAGAACACATTCCTTACATAATATTTCCCATATTAAGTAATAGGCTTATGGCTGGTCAGCTCTGTCATGTTGCTATAATTATTCAGCTATGGTTGCACTCAGATTTCTATCATAATAAATTTTTATTATAATAATAAAACAAGTTGTTGAGGGTGTTTTGTGGGTATGGAGCTACAAAAAAAAGAAAGAAATTGGAGTTGTGTATTGAGGTTTTTCTGAGATAGAGACACATTCTAACTCTTCTTTCCATGAAGCATATGTGGTCATAGCCAAAAAGGGGGGATTATACCTTGAGAGACAATGTTTCAATTCAAATGGGGATCCAAATAATAATTGCAGCCTGTGGGGGTGAATCTTTAAAACCTCAAAATAGCAGCTAGCTGGGCCAGGATTCTCTCTGGAGAAACAGGGAAATTTTACAATGGAGGAAGGATTTATTTATTTATTTGCCTCCGAAGGAGCTTTAATGTATCACTCTTAGAAGAAGAAAAAAAGAAACAATATAAGGAGCTTGATGAAGTGCTCTGAAAATCAAACCAGATATAAAATATCAGCATCTGTCTCAGATTATATTACAACTGGGAGAAGGCCTTTCAAATAAAAACATCAAACAAATAGAAAAACATTTAGAGGCGTTTTTGGCTTCTAGTCAAAGTCACCTTGCAAAAGCAGCAAGATGCTTACTGATTATAGACATTTATTCTATATCACTTCACACTTTTTCTCTAATGATTTAAATATGTCTATTAACCCTAAAGACTGTTTTGATTTGAATTTCTTTCTGCTTAATACAGGGGCAGAATTCAGTGTCTGCCTAAATTGTGCCCTTACTTGCACATATAGACAGATTTTTTTTTTTTTTTTTTTATAACTACAGATCAAGAATTTAAGATGACCTTTCCCTGGTAGTAATTTGCAGATTCAAGTTGTGACACAAGAGTTATCTTCTCAGTTGACTCAAAGCACAATATATCATGCTATGTTGTATTCTGGTAATGGTTGTCCAGATTTTCAAAAGTGATCGGCAACCATTTAGGTTCTGAAATACATGGCCAGATTATCAGAAGAGTGAAACTGACAAAACCCAAAAAGAAAAAGAGTACTTGTGGCACCTTAGAGACTAACAAATTTATTAGAGCATAAGCTTTCGTGAGCTACAGCTCACTTCATCGGATGCATTTGGTGGAAGCGAATACAGACTAACACGACTGCTACTCTGAAACCTGACAAAACCCAGTATGCTGAGCAATGTGAAAATCTGGCCTTAAGTGTTACAATGGGAGCTTTTGGGTACTAACTACTTCTACAATCTGACTATTTTAAAAGTCTGGTCCCACAAATAGTCCCATTGAGGGCTTGTCTACACAAACACTTAGGCCTGGTCTACACGGGGGGGGGGAATAGATCTAAGTTACACAACTTCAGCTACATGAATAACGTAGCTGAAGTCAATGTATTTAGATCTATTCACTGCAGTGTCTTCACTGTGGTGAGTCAACTGCTGCCACTCCCCCGTCAACTGCCTGCGCCTCTCATGGTGGTGGAGTACAGGAGTCGACAGGAGAGCGCTCGGGGGTCGATTTATCATGTCTAGACTAGATGCAATAAATCGACCCCCACTGAATCGATCGCTGCCCACCGATCCAGTGGGTAGTATAGACATACCCTTAGTTTATGGCAAGCTGGGGTGTGAATCCACCCTGCAGTAGTCTGCTGTGGACTAATTGTCCATATTGACCCCACTGAGGTACATTAACAGTTTTAGTGCATTTTTGTCTAGTCCTCTTAGAAACAGGACTAAACCAAAATGCATTAATGAACTATTAATGCTCGCCAACAGGGTTCACATAAATAGTTAGAGCATGCCAGGCTAGTGTGGGGTAGATTCCCTATCCTAGCTTGTTGCAAACTAAGTGCTTGTTTAGATAAACCCTATGTGATGTTGTTTCAGATCTAAATCTAGGGCACGATTCACAAAATAATTTATGCATTGCATAATTCAGCAAAATAGACAAGGCAACATCTGGTTTGAGGATCCCCTGGAGCTTTGGCATGATATAGGCACCTGGGTATGTAGATTGATGTGGCTATGCACGTGCTTGCGGGTAGAAACTCAGGATCCTACAAAGTTTGGTGGCACCTAGGGTATCTGAGAACCTCAATGGTGCCTAAATGTTGAAGTTAGGCCTTTTGTGGATCTACCCCCTTAGGAAGAATTTGCAGGAAAGCTTCCGTACATGACATTCCTGACTATTTGCGAGACATCTACATCTCAGGTAAAAATTCCACATTATTTAAAAAATATGGGCCAGATCCTTAGCTGGAGTAAATCAGCATAGCTCTATTGACTGCATCAGTTTTACACCATCTGAGGATCATCTGGCCTTCTCAATTTTTGTATAGTTGCTATTTTGCAATATGTTCAATATATTTGCAATCTACCTTTAAGACCTCGGATCAAATAATTCAGACCTTGTGTGAAGGGGTCACTATTACACTGAGTTCAAAGGACTTGCAGCCATTTATACTAGGGCCAACTTAGCCCCTTGGTCTGCATTTGAATTTGCAGAATATAGTTTTCAATTGTTGCTGTCAAAATATTTGTAAACTTTAGGCCCCAATCCTACAGACACATAAGTATTAACTTTGGCACATTGTTCCATTGAACATGTAGGTGTTTGCCTGATAGAGAGCTTAGTGTACAGTTTGTTGGATCTATGGATCTGCCAAAAGTTTGATTAGAATTTGCGAACATTGTCTGAATAAGAAAGTATTGCCTCCTCGTAGCTAAGTATAGACAAGTAGCTTTCCCTTCCATCGTGGATGAAATTCATGTAGGATCATATCCCTTCCATCAGTTTTAAAAAAACTCTTTAATGGAATAAAAAAAGCTTGGAAGTTGCCAGCTAACTTCCCAAATCCTCATAACTACATGTATTTACTTGATTCCCAATGGCCTTTTTTTTTTTAAGGTACCTGCACATTGAAGATCTTGGATCAAGTTCTTCCCTTAGTAATCAGTGAAATCCCAGTAAAACCAGTTAAATTCCCAGAATAAGTTCACGTGTGAAATGAAAGGCTACAGTGTAATCAGATAAATATTTACAAAACTAGGGGTCAGATTGGTTCAAGTGTTTAGGTACCTAAAGATGCAGATAGGCACCTGGTGGGATACTCAAAAGTACTGCAGCACCTAACTTTGTTTTCAGGGTTTTTCAAGCAACTTCTTAAAATCACATTCTGGTTCATTTTGTGGTAATACGTAACAAGTCTGATCCTGGTTGTCTTACTCAGCCAAAGTTCCCACTGAAATCAATGGAAGCCTTGCTTGATCACGTGGGGAGGATTGGGTCCACTACCTACCTTGACATTGCAGTACAAGGTTTAGCTAATATTTGCAAAACACTTAGGAAGCACTGAATGAAACAAATTAAAAGTATTCTTATCAGTTGTGCTGTGGGTACAAACATTTCTGCAGAGCTCTATATGCTGCTCAAGGTTATACTACATCACCATGTGCTGGATACGCAGATAAAGGGAGTTCCCACTGATAGAACAAGTAGCGTGTATTTATCTCACCTCTGTACATTGCACCTTCACTTGTGCTTGGATAATTATCATATCAAAGATGAAAAGCCAGCAGCCCTGTATTTGCTGTGCGTAGAATTTGGTTTCTAAGGTTATTTTTTTAATAATAAGGTAGTTTTTTTCTTTTAAAAAATAACCTGGTTCCTAGGCAACTACTATAAATACATCTCCTACTGCTGAGAAAAAGAGAGAGGATGGAGAAGTCTTTCTTTCAAATGGAATGTAATTTATATCACTGCAGATGATAGCACAGTGACACAAACCACACACAATATGTGAGGGCACAAAGAGTATTGTTATCCAAGTTTTCTTAGCTGTGCAAGTACATCTGGATTGGCTGCATTTCCAGCAAAATATTTTAGTGGTTTCTGGCGAGACAGGTATTATAAGTCAGACTCTAGCTGGACTAGCTAAGAGCTGTACTGTGATTTAATTTAATAGAGCAACTTGATAGTGAAACTGGAGAATAAAAATTATATGGTGAAGGATCCCCAACAGTCTCGGGATATCAGTTACTTCATTCTCTGTTTAAAAAGCTCAGTATAGTTTTGTTGTTAAATAGAAGAAAACTAATGAGAATAAATTAAGGAAGAAACTGTATCTAATTATTAACTTTTGACAGAAAATAGTACATCTCTCTCTCCTCCATCCTGCTGTGTGGTATAGCCTTTGGCTTCTAATTTTGTGCATGCTGCTGGCATTTTCTTCTCTTCTACTCATGATGTTTGGTGAAGACTCTTGAAGAGTGATTAGCTGATGGTAAGGGCGGGGCAACTTCTGATGTCCTTTTGTCAGGGTGGAGGTTTCAGAGCCCCAGGGCTACTATTGTGCAGGCTCTTCCTCTGTCTCCCTCCAGTTTCTATCTGTACCCTTGTTAGGTGCAGTATGCCAGATGATCATAGTTACTGTGGTCGGTCCCAAAAGGGAAGGTGGCCCTATTTCATTCGGAGATTTTTAGATCAGTAGCAGATTTCAAAGCGGATCAGGTAGTGAATGGGAAGCAGGTTGTGAAGCCCAGCATCTTATGTTCTCTTTGGCTTATCAGATATGAGTTGAATCATGGCCATATGCACTAGCAGTTGCTTGTTTGTGAACTTTTCACTTAGAACAAGGTATAGGGAATTACAATAGTTCAGTGGAGAGGTGACAAATGCATGCATCTCCTTGACAGGTTATCCTCAGAGAGGAACAGATGGATTCTTTCTAGATAGAGAAAGCACTTTGGGTGACAGTCATCAGCATGACCCAAAGTTTGCATCTTATCTTAATGGAGGAGAGAGTATCCATAGAGCAGGGACAGTGCTCCACATCAGGCAAGATCAGCGTTGGTCTTACCCGGGTCTGGGTATGTGTGTGTGTGCGTGGGTGTGCACATGTGTGTGTACGTGTGCATGCTAGCCTCACTCTCCTGCTTAGCTAAGTAAGACAATGACATGGTCTAACTGTAAATATTTATCAAGTCTGACTGTCCACTTCATTAATAAGTTTCCTGCTTTTCTTCTTCCAAATGTGAAGCTTTGATTTTTCTCTGTCAATTTTAGTTTGGCTTTACTGGCTGGGGAAGAGGCTTGGAGAAGTCACATATGTGGTCCTGCTCTTACTCCAACCCTGCCTAACCCGTGTGGCATTGCTAGAACAGGAAATGAGGACTGTGACTGGCCCTGCATAGGATCACAATATGGGAAAAGACTCGTGCTCTTGCTCGCACTCTCTCTCTCTCTCTCTCTCTCTCTCGAACACCTGTACAGATCCAGTCACAATCAAGCCCTTCATCTCTAAAAACCTGCCTATGATACCATACTCACACTGAGAAATACCCTTCTCCGCAGGAGATCCTACTGAACTCATTTTATTAACAATGAGTAAGGTACTACTCATTGTTAATAAAAATGTTAGAATTTATCCCTAACTAAAGTGTTCAATTTACCTCTGTCCTCAGGGGGTTTGAGAATATTGATTTTTATCTCTATCCCAGTTATTCCGTAAAGCCTGGTTTTCATTGACTTGGTGAACCATTCTTAAAATATGGCTTAATTCCAGTGTAGACAGGATCTTGGAGGAAAATTGTTCAGGACAGCAGCATTGACTGTAGGTATCTGATTTTCCTGACTCTCTGCTACTGTATTATTATTCTTAATTGCATTAAAATAACTCTGAGATGAGATCATTTTAATTCCCTACTATTTTCAGACTTAAAACTAAGTGAGGCAGTTTGCTTCTTGAATGACTTTTCTATTGATTCCAGTGACCAGCTAGTCAAATTCGGAGTCCAAAGAAACAAGACCACAGGAGACAGCTTAATTTATTTTGTTTTTTAAACCTAGTAATTTCTGCTTTTAGCTCATGAGTGCTGCTTTTTGAGCAGAAGACAGCAAATTCTTCCATTGCATCAGTGGTCGTTTTAGCCATCACGCTTCTGCTCATAGAGCCCTGGAGGATCTAACTAAACTGTTGTGCAGACAAAGAATCTCAGATATATAAACTATTGACCAGATTTTGTTTCCATCTTTGGCATCTCCAGTACAACATGTGGCATTATCCCTCTTTCCCCTTCCAGGGTCTTATTCAATTCCCACTGAAGTCAGAGTATTTCCATTGGCTTCAGTGGGAGTTGGATCAGCCCTGGCATAAGTGGGAACAATTGCATTGACTTCAATAGAATTGTCTCTCTTTCCACCAGGGCTAAATTTGATCCTAAGAATCTCTTCGACATAAATTAGAAGCCAAAGGAAGAACAGTCCAAGTTTGTTTAACTGCACAGCTTTGAGAGAAACAACTTATTCGTTTGTTCTTCTCTCCTGGTTTTTGATCCATTTTTAAAATCATTCACAGGAACTATTGACTCTGGGTTTTTCTTGAATTTAATTTTTTTCATGTGAATTTAGTGCTGCTAAAAGGTGTAGGGTTACCATACATCCATATTTTCCCAGACATGTCCGGCTTTTTGGTTCTTAAACTGCTGTCTGGGAGGAATTTTTAAATATCTAAAAACATCCAGGATTTTGCCATTATTATTTTTCCCTGAAGAAGAGTTGATCATTCAAGAAAGAGAATGAATGTTGATCACTTGAGAGAGTGCCTGATTTCCCGCCCTAGCTCCCAGTGCTTGCACTGTGAAACAGCTGTTTTGCGCAGCTGGGAGGGAGGGGGGAGGAGGGGAAACAGGGCATGCTCAAGGGAGGAGGTGGGGCTGGGGAAGGGACTTTAGGGAAGGGGTTGCAATGAGGGTGGGGAAGGGGTGGAGGTGTGGTGGGGCATGAGAAAATCCCCCCCCCCCTCGATTGTCCTCTTTTTTTGAATGTTCAAATATGGTAACCCTACCGTAGTGACATAAACATAATTTTACCACAGAATGAGTGCAGTGGTACAAGCTTAACTATTTTGACATGCCAAATGCTTCAGTGCTGATGGGAAAAGATCACCTGTAGGGGTGAGAACAAACACAGTGCAACAAGATAGTCAATTAATCTCAAATGTGATGGTTTAGTGATATGAACATTTGCCCAAGAGAAACTGGAGTGGGAATAACTCATTTCAAATAAGTCCTCTAAGGCCCATCAGATGGTATTAAATTTTAGTCTGGTGCCCTCTTGTGGTGGACTGAACCGTCAAACTAGCGGTGAAATGCTCTGTATGTAGGTGCCTGTTCTTCGAAGCATCCAGATCCTATATCCTTTTTAAAAGCAAGACATATTTTTGGGCTCCATCTAACTTTGCATCCCTCAAGCATCCTCAGTCTGAATGATGCATGTGTCTATTTATTAATCTGACAAATGAGTTTATTCATTATCTGTGTGACCAGAGAACTATTTTGTGCTATGACTTCTGAGTTCCAGTAACATGCAGGGGAAGAAAAGTTATGGGCTGTCTAGACTGGAAAATAATTGGATTTCATAAGCAGAGAAGCCTCTTCCTGTAGATCATTAAATCTGCCTAAAGTATTTTACAAATCTTCTCATCTTCCTAAATCTGAACCACTCAGCCCTTGTAGCGAGGAATACAATGAAAGTTATTTATAAAGGTTATGCTCCTTCCATGCACCCTACGCTTTGCTCTTAAAGGGTTGGGGGAAGCAGAGCCAAGCCCTATCCACCCCACTATATTGGTCTATGGCGCTTCTAGTATTTTTCATCTTGCACACTCCCCTGAGGCACAATACGTACTTGAACTCCCCTTAGGGATGGTGCATTTCCACATTAACCCTTACTCACAGCAGTGCCTAACTGGCAATCTAGTGTGTTCTGTGCTTCCTTCTTTCAAACTCTCGCTAGTGAGGGTCAGTTCTTTTTAACAGTTGTTACAACTTTAATAACGAATGACTAAACATACCTTAATTTTCCATTCTACTCACTAACACTGTTCCCAGCCATGTGCTGAGATTAATTAGAGTTGTGTGTTGGTTTGATATTGTAAAAAATCAGTGCTTTAATAGCTGGAAGTGAGGGGTTTTAACGGGCTGCTTAGAGAACTGGCATCTCTTCCAATCAGTTGCAAGAGTACAAAGACAAGGAGCTCCTTTCTTAAATTTGGGAGGTATAAATAAATGTCAGGTCAACTGCAAGCAAACTCCTCGGTGCCTCAGCTGAGAAATAGTTAACTCCTGGCACCATGAAGTTAATTCTGTAAAACATTTGGTTAGTGTGGATTTTTAAGAGGAAATGTCTTGTTTGTGAAATTTGCTTGAGTGCCCTAGAGACTGACTTCTTCATGGAACATTGTTATGGGTTTTCTCCACGCTTCCCATCCACACTCCACAATGCTGTCCTGAAGGAACCACTCTTACGGGCTGGAGGTTACTGTAATTCAGTCTTCCCTCTCTTTCACTTCTTGGTGCTTCTGATGGGATTGGTAACAAGGATGCCAGATAGTGTTGGTTGTGATGGTGTTTTTTGGAATGTGAGCTATAAAAGAAGATGTGAGCAGGAGGACCTGGGCTAGCTGAATGCACTATGCTTGTAGATTGCAAGGAAGAGATCTCCAACCCCAGTGGGGAAGGGTTAGAGGGCAAGAAACACTGTAAATACTTTGCTGCATGAGACTGTACTGGTGTTTGGTGATGGGAATATAAATACATTCACATGAAGCTGCCACTTACTGAACAGATTCTGTGTGGTTTCTGGGGCATCAGGGGATGGGGATGGAGCACACCCTGTTACAGGCACTATATCTAATTATAAATCCCCTCACTCCTCCAGTCACCTAGTTTGCATAAAAGATGTTATACAAAATAAAGATGCTTTTGTCTTGTTAGACTCTCCAAGCAATGGACAATTCTGGAAAAAGCAAAATTTTCCATTGAGATTCTAAAGTAATTAATGTTGTGGTAGAGTCCAGAGAACACTTTCTGCATTCGTGAACCCACACTCTAAAGTTATACTGTATCGATAACTCTTTCTCCACACAGTGTATTATATATGCGGCATCATCAGAGCAAATGGCATCATGGGCCGTGGGTATCAAAGGCAGGGGAAGGCTGAGCCTTCCTACACAAGTTGCGTGGCCCCACCCAAACTTCACCCCCAGGCCCCTTCCTACTTCGCAGCACTGTGTGGTGGGGGGCTGTTCCCCCTCGGGCTGGGGCCCCAGACTGGGACTAATGAGGGCTAGCCTGTGCACCAGGGCTGGGGGGGGGCGCGCTGCCCACCCTCCCGGTGCTCTGGGGCTGGGGGAAGGGGGCCGCGCCACCCTCCTGGCGTGTTGTGGGGGCTGGTGGACATGTGAGGGGGCCTCTGGGCTTCGGTGGGAGGGACGAGGCCTCAGGCAGAAGGTGTGGCCCAGGCCAGGGGCTAGCCTCCCCAAGCTCGGGGCATAGATGTTGGAACTAGGGGTGTGGGGGGTGCTGCAGCACTCTGTGGATTGAAGTGGTTTCCATTATATACAGAGTTCACAGTTTGAGTCAATGGCTCTCAGCACCCCCCACTCTAAAAATTGTTCCAGCACCCCTGGCCCAGGGTTCACCTGCTGCCCATGAGCACCATAATATATTTCTGTTTTTGTCTCTATCTTTTATTTGGTTTGTGAGGAAAGGAGGGTCTCCACTCTCCCCCCCCCCTTTTTTTTTTCTGGCACCAGATGTTGAGTAAAAGAATCAAAGCTCACAGCCAAGATTTTTCAGAAATGACTGGTGATTTGGGGTTCTTCAGATTTTGGTTGCCCATCTTGAGACACCTTAAAAAAGAGACTGCTTGAGGGGCTTTTGGAGGGAACAGTGCTCTGCTCTTTCTAAAAACCAGGCCTCTCTAAATTCTCTCAAGCTAGACAGCCAAAACTGAGGAACCCCCAAATCAGCAATAGTTTTTGAATATCATGGCCAAAGCTGCTTTTTTTTTTTTTAATGGAAGGTTCTTTATGTTTAAACCAAACACAAAACTACAGTCTGGATAATCAGGGATAAATGCTTAGTATTAAGTCTAAGAGCAGTACTCATCTTCTCTCAGATTTTCAGAGTGCAAGAAACAGGGAGATGCTTCCCAGTTTTATTCTTAAGTATCCGAGGAGACAAAAATAAATGGAATCTCCAGAGAAGCCAGAAATGCCAGCCCCCGTCCATACAAGTGCTCTAATCAGACTGATCCATAATTCCGGAAAACAATGAATCAAAAGGGCCTAATTCTTCCATCTTTTGAATAGTACCACGAACGCGCTCGTTGATTTCAGTGGGACTACTTGTGGAATAAGGGCCTAGATTATGCAAGAGTAAAGGTGGTAGAATGGGTGCAACTTACATTAGCAAAAGCCAGACTCTTCTTCTTTGCCCCCCTTGTCAAGATAGCCAAGTTTGTGAAGTTTAAATTGAGACTGTGTGAGCTCTGACAAAAATAACTTTTGTATAAATACTGTTTTCCCTTCCGGAAATTTTACCCATCAAGTTTAATTAAGATTTTAAAATGAGAGAGAACTTGCCTGCCAGGGGATGTTTTCAAGTTTTCACAGCTCTATTTTTATTTTTAATTGAATTTAGTACATTGATTGATGGCACTGCAATTGAAATTGAAGTCCCCTGTTAATAGAACTAGTGCAGACCACACAGGCAGGGGAAGTGCCACTTCCCAGTACTGCCTTGTGCCTCATCCCTGACCTGGTGGGGTCAGACAGTAACCATAATTCACTGTCCCTTTCCAGTCAGTCCTTGGCCTCTCTTCTGAGGCTGTCAACAAGGGTGCCCATTAGTGCTAATTGTGATGGCGAGTTTCATGATCAGAATGCCTTGCCATAATAAAATGGGCTGAGAGAGCCAATGATTCTTGGTTCCTACTGACCCAGTGCTTTATATTGCTCACAGCTCAAGTTTTAACCTTTCGTAGATTTTATAGCCTTTAAGGCCAGAAGAAATTATTCTGATCAGATAGTCTGATCTCTTACATTGCACCAGCCATGGAATTTCAACAAGTGATTCCTGCATCAAACCCATAGCTTCTGATTGAGCTAGAGCATATCTTTTAGAAAAACATCCACTCTTGATTTAAAGATTTCAGGTGATGGCAAATCCACCACATGCCTAGGGAGGTTGTTCCCATTGTTAATTACCCTTGCTCTTTCCATGAGAAATTTCTTTGACTATCTTCTTGATAAGAGTTTTCTGAAATGTAATGTGAGGACCTGGATCTCGGGAATGGAAGATTGAACATGCTTCCTTGGTTTTCTTGTTGTCAGTCTTTATTTTGGTCAATTAAACTATGAGAAAAGAGTGTGAGTACCAACCTCAAGACAGACTGACAAACCTAGGGCACAAACCTCAAATTGGTTGTTTTTTCTAAACTGAGATTTCACTCAACCAACTGTCCCAAGTGCAAACTCCTCAGGCATTTTAACAGCCTGGATACAGAATCACAGACATCCCCTTGGGTACTCTGGTCTGTCTTGCCACCCAGGTGATCATATCTCTGTGACAGATGGCCCCTTACATCAAGAATCATACCAACATTTATAAAAAGAAAAGGAGTACTTGTGGCACCTTAGAGACTAACAAATTTATTTGAGCATAAGCTTTCGTGAGCTACAGCTCACTTCATCGGATGCATTCAGTCCATTGTTTAGTCTCTAAGGTGCCACAAATACTCCTTTTCTTTTTGTGAATACAAACTAACACGGCTGCTATTCTGAAACCAATATTCATTTTACTACTAATATCAAAGGACAGAGTCACAGAAGCTCACAATGCAACGGCTCAAATAATACATTACAGTATGGAACACAGATATTACAAGTAAGAGTAATACATGCAACAACTCACAATCACTCGAGATTGCAAACACTAAACACTTTCTTATAATTCCCATACTCAGTTTATCAATATTAATCTACAATTGAGCCAGATGGATTCCAGCCATGTGTCTGTATAGTTGAGACATGAGGACCTTGGCATGAGCTGGCACCTGGTTCTGCCAACAACACAAAAACATATATAGTGAGATAGAAAAACTAAGAGCAAAATTAAGAGAGACCCCATGGATTTTGAATGTTGTCTTAGGATAATGGTCTCTGGCTGCAACATGAATATCAAGATGAAGGAAAGACATTTCATAGCCACAGAGATTGATCCTTTAACACAGTGGTACACAGAGGTTTTCCAGGAGGTACATCAACTTATCTAGAGATATGCCTAATTTTACAACCAGCTACATAAAAAGCACTAGCGAAGTCAGTACAAACTAAAATGTCACACAGACAATGACTTGTTTATACTGCTCTATACACTCAAATATAAGTACAATATTTATATTCCAATTGCTTTATTTATAATTATATGGTAGGAATGAGAAAGTAAGCAGTTATTCAGTAATAGTGTGCTGTGACACCTGTTTTTTTATGTTTGATTTTGTAAGCAAGTCATTTTTAAGTGAACATAAGGATATGCAAGACAGATCAGACTTCTGAAAAGGGTACAGTAATCTGGAGAGTTTGAGCACCACTGCTTTAATACATTGTTGTAATGATTTTCATTTGTTATATTGGGGAGATAAAATTTTTTTTATCCAATGCATGTTAGTGCAGGAGAGTGAGAATTTCCTGATGTACTCCTAGCAGCCTGTTGCAATCTGTTTGGGTTAGAAAAGCAATGGGCCTCATTCTCTGCTCTCTTGTACCAGTGTAACTCCATTCATTTCAATAGAATTAATTGCAATTCTCACTCGTGTGAGAGGAGAATGAGACTCAGTTTATTCTATGATGAACTGAGCATCAGAAGTCAGGACCTGTCAAGGTTCCTTTCCCACTCTGAACTCTAGGGTACAGATGTGGGGACCTGCATGAAAACCTCCTTACTTTTACCAGCTAAGGTTAAAACTTCCCCAAGGTACAAACTATTTTACCTTTTGCCCTTGGACTTCCGCTGCCACCACCGAACGTCTAACTGGTATTTATTATTGGGAAAGAGCTCATTTGGAAATGTCTTTCCCCCCAAAATCCTCACCAAAACCTTACACCCCCCTTCCTGGAGAAGGCTTGATAAAAATCCTCACCAATTTGCATAGGTGACCACAGACCCAAACCCTTGGATCTTAAGAACAATCAGTTTCTTAAAAGAAGAATTTTAATAGAAGAAAAAAGCAAAAAAGAATCACCTCTGTAAAATCAGGATGGTAAATACCTTACAGGGTAATCAGATTCAAAACATAGAGAATCCCTCTGGGCAAAACCTTAAGTTACAAAAAGACACAAAGACAGGAATATCCATTCCATTCAGCACAGCTTATTTTCTCAGCTATTTAAACAAACAGAATCTGACACATATCTAGCTAAATTACTTACTAAGTTCTAAGACTCCACTCCTGTTCTGTCCCCGGCAAAAGCATCACACAGACAGACCCAGACCCTTTGTTTCTCCCCCCTTCCAGCTTTGAAAGTATCTTGTCTCCTCATTGGTCATTGTGGTCAGGTGCCAGCGAGGTTGTCCTAGCTTCTTAACCCTTTACAGGTGAAAGGGTTTTTCCTCTGGCCAGGAGGGATTTTAAAGATGTTTACCCTTCCCTTTATATTTTTGACAGGGCCCCATATGCACTGCACACACATACGTTGTGAAAGTGATGGGCCCTGCCTCAAACAATCTAAGCATATGATGAGGAGCAACAATTATATTCAACAAATAAATGGGTAGAGAAGGAGGTGGGTGGCAAGGGAACAGTGAAATGATTATATTTAGTATAAGCAGCAGTTACCGCATACCAACTGATAGCTACATGAAATTATGGCACCAATATTCTCATCACAGTTTGCATATATGAATTTAACCTCTGTCTGCTCTGAAAATATAAACACGCAGTTCAACATTTCTCCAAGTCTATTAATTGTTTGTATTTAGTAGAGACTGTATGGCTTGGTTGTGATTGGTCAGAGAAGTTATCTAATGTTGTTTGTTCTTTGACTGAATGACTGTGCAAGCATTTCTGGTGCCAATTGTTCTTCATGCACCTTTAGATTTCAGTTTCTATGAACAGTCAGATAGCACTATTCACAAACATTTGTACCAGTAAAACTCAATCGCTTCAATAGTCACAGAAAGCTAATGCAAAAGCGGCGTAGTCGTGGTGAACAAATGACTATCTGTGAGAAATGTTTTGCAAGTATTCACCCAAATCTAATTGTGCACTTTGGCCTACTGGAAATCATTATAGCCACAAAACTGTATATATGGCCCAATGGTCTTATTTTCAGTGGTGCTGAGAACCAACTGTCCTCAATTCAAACCTGGGTGACTATGGTTAGACACCTAAATCTACTTTTAGACATATATTTAAGTTGCCTAAAGTCTATGAGGATTTGACAGCAGCTGGATCACTTGATGATTACCTGTTCTGTTCATTCCCTCTGAAGCACCTGGCATTGGCCACTGTTGGAAGACAGGACACTGGGCTACATGAATCTTTGGTCTGGCCCAGTATGGCCGTTCGTATGTTCTTATTGTTGTTGGTTCCCAGCACCTCTTAAAAATCAAGCTAATTATTTCAGTACCTAACTTTAGGCATCATAGCTCCTGCTCCTATAGGGCATCTCATGCAAGTGCTCAAAGTTCATTGCACTATCAGGACCTACTTAGTTTTTTGATGGCTGAAGTTTTACTGTTTTGGTGTTTTTTAATAACCTTTTTTGAGGTGTAGTCTTATGGTCTTTACAAAGGCAAAATTCCCAATGAAATCAATGGGAATTTTTTCTGCTAAGCAATGCAGGAAGATGCCTTACATAGTCATTGTGCATTCAGCAGTCTGAGAAGTGTAAATTTACTATATGCAATGAGGTATTTGTTTATTTCTAAACTGACCATCTCTGTATGCAGTATCTGGGCTTACAGAAAACTAAACAAAAACTGGGCCCACTGCCCAGAGAAACCAACCAGTCCCTCAACTTCCTGCACAAAAACAATGCACTGACACTTCATATGCCTGACTTAATACCACTATGCCTCTCCAGCTTGAACACTGTAGAGAAAATGACTCCTTTGCTTCATGCTAATGAGGGTTTCTTTGCAAAATTTGTTTTTTACTTTAATTTCATGTATGATAAGCATTATTATTTATTATTGAAGCATCTTCCAATAGAGTCTGTCTGCTTAGACAGTAAATTGGTATTTCTTATATCAGTAGTGATTTTGTTTTTGTTCGTGTGTTCAAACCTGCAAATCCTATACATTTACATCACCTTCTTTACTTAGGCTGGTTCAGAAGGTCTGGCCTTGCACTCCTGAAACGCAGTGGGAATCTTATTTTTGGTCTCATAATTGAGTTAATTGTGGTGCCCTCAGATCAGTCACTGTGGGAGTAGCTGACAGCAGAATTTACAAATTCGATCTCTGCTCAGGAAATCCCCCAAAATAAGCAAGTCTTTTTTTTTTTTTTTTTTGAACAGTAAATCTTTTCTCAGCTCTGCAGAGAGTGGGCCCCAGCAGACGCAGAGGCAACTGGTGAGACTCTGCAGAAAAGATCATACTATGAGTTTTGTTTAATAAATAATTGTGCTCTTTTTACATGGAGACACTGGAGCCTTTGATCACAAAAAATGGAGCCTGTGGTTTTCTCTATTCACTGGTGGTTTTTTCCCTTCTATTTACAAATGACTGACTCACCAGCATCCGATCCTGAGCGGAGCACAATCTAACAATGGAGTGAATCAGCCAAAACAGAGTTACGTCCTGCTTTAAAAGAGCTGAACATGCATATTCAGAAGCACCCTGGCTTCAAAAAGCAAAGTGGTAACATTGCTGACAATGAGATCCAAATGCAAAGGAGCTTGTCCTTATGATCAAGAGCTGTTGGTGCTCTCTAGTAGGGATTTTGATTCCTGTGCCCCAAGATAGTTGCAAGTCTTTGCAGGAAGGAGACATATCCAGGCACATTTGAATGTCTGGAAAGCTGACATCATGGCTGGCAGGTACCAGGACATCTGTGACTAAGGCGGATTAATGGAGTTGCTGAGTTGCATGTGCCACAGTTGGAAGGACTGAAATCTCCATGGCCATATATTGGCTCTGCCACAGGCATAGAAACACAGAGCTACTTCATTTAAGCAACAGTATATAATATTCTGGTAGGATACAGACATGATAATTAATGCATACCTAGATAATATCATAGGCCGGATTTCCCCACTGCCTAGCTCTTTGCCAGTTACTCCTGTGCAAAATGAATACAAAGTGAGTGTAAAATGCTGCCATATCCGAAAGATGATGTTTTATACCCACTTTGCACAGTGGGTATAAATAACTCCACAAGGAGTGAGGCATGGGAGAATCAGGCCCAGATTATCAAAATGCTTTAGACTCGCTCCAATTTCTTGTGTCAGTGCTACATATGGTTCCACTATAATTAATCTAATACTAAAGGGAATGACTGTACACGTTGAAGGAAGAACATGCTCCTTTTTAACGCGAATAGGAAAACCTGATGATGCTCTGGGTTTTGTAAAGCCACTTGACTTTCTTCAAGTTCAAGTCCACAGTCCACATTTGTACTTGCAAAATATGTGGTCATATATGCAATTTTTCATGCACACATTAGGAGGCTGGGGTTGAAAATGTATCCCTAATACTCCAAGTTAAAATAAAGACCATGTCAAGTTTACTGAATATCTTGCTGGAATCCTTTAGAAAGGACAGGCTGACAAAATATTCACTAGAGACATGTTGGTGAGTCAGTTGTCTTTTCCTACTCAATTACAAACAGATAAAAAATAAACGTTTATATTGCTGTAGCTTTGAACACTGTATATCTAGAAAGAAGTATCCGTGGAGGTTTCAATTACTGTACCTCTTTGTATTACCCCTCTAGCATTTTGCTCTGAATCTCCTTTGTTGCAGTAAGAGTGAAGGACAGTCACTCAGTGGTAGATTTGAAAGAGGCCAGGGAACTGCAAACACTTAACATTATTAAAGTGCATTAATGTTTTTTTAGACCCTGACACTCTCATGTACACACAATCAACATAATGCAGCCTTGATAACACACCCATTTACTCCTTCTTGGCCACTCGTCAACATTAATTACTCTGAGCTTTCTAGAACTTCATCAAATAATCCTTCAACACGTACTAAGGATTTTTCCTAACAAAGAACATGAAGAACTCACTCACTCCTTCATGTTTTATTAGAAACAGCCCTACAGAATTCAGGGACAAACTGCAAGCAGAGCTGTCTATAGTATTAGTAATTATTTGTATTATGATAAGCCCTAGAGGCCCCTATCAAGAACTGAACGCAAACAATTAAAAAGCAGCCCCTTGTTTCAAAGATCTTACAATCTTAGCATATAATTAGACATAACAGGTAGATACACCAAACAAATGGGTGGGGAAAAGGGGGGTAGAAGAAACAGGAAAACAGTCATTTTTTACTACAATAAGTCGCAGTCACAGCACACGATCGCCTATCCCCCGTGAAATTACAGCACCAATTTTCGCTACTTGATTATTTGTATGTGAAGATGTGAGCCATGCTTCGCTGTCAGTCTCTTCAGTGAAGTGATGTGCCTTTACATAGTTGTATCTGACATGAAAATCTGGCCTATAAATTTTTAAATCCCCCCCCACCCCATTTTGCCAAACAGGGAGCATTTTTTTAAGTGCTACCTTTGCCACACAAGTGGAGGCTATTAGCTGAATGACACCTCTAACAGAGGCTCCCAGAGGTTCCTACCAAGGTTGAATTAAGTCTAAAAACTCATATTTATTCTTGGTTGGGGTACACTGGGACCAGTGTTTCTTCCAAGCCAATATTGAAACTTAGAAGCCTAATTTTGGCTGCTGAATTCCACTTTGGATATTCAAATGGTCATGTATGCACCAAATAGCCATTTAGGCATCGGATTTAGATCCCTTAATTTAAAAGCCTGCATTTTAAAAATTAACTCCCCAGATTTAGTGAAGGGAGAATTCTGCAGTGCTATTGCAGCGGGGTTGGTCCCAGGATATGTGAGCGAGTACTTTCATTGTATAGCTTCATGCACTTTTATTAGCTGTATTGTTAATGCTCAGTGCCCTTAACTATGTGAGGGGTCCCTGGTTGTGGATCGCCAGCAGAGATGAGCTTTCCCCTACAGCCTGTATTTAGGCACCTATCTCCATGAAAGGATCAGAGCTTAGAATACACACCTCTTGTCAGCATCTTCCATTGCATAGCTTAGCCAGGGAATCACCTGGTATTCTGGCTTTTGTTGATCCTATTGTTAGGTGCCTATCTCTCCCCATCATCCATTGTATTGATCCAGTTCTTCAGGGTGGTGTTTAACTGCCTTAATCACAAGACCATCCTTTCTCTCCCTGCAGTCCCTAGACTCCTTCGCTATCTGCCTTCCAACTTGTGTAACAGCAGAGGTAGGGATACCACAGACAATGACCTCCTTTGTTACACAACTATGATTTGTTCCCTGAGCACTATCGTTCCCATACATTGAGTGAGGCAGGGGATCTAGGGGAGAGGAAATATGTGATCATGTAATTCAAAACTGTATCCTAATGCATATACAGAAGGGTGTTTAATTAAAGTTCCACAAGCAACCTTAATTCTGGCATTTCCCAATTTCAAGTGTCTCTCTTTGCAAACTTAACGTTCTTTAAATGTAAGCCATATTGAAAACATCTGCATGACATTCAATTGATACAACGCTAACATACCACCTGTTTTTGTCAACACGTTGGGAGACTATTACTCCTTAGGTTTACATACATTTTTAATAGTCCATAGAAATAAGGTGTTATGTGGAGTTCTGTGATGCTGGTGACTGGTGTTCAAGATATAAAGGTGCAAAAAATTCTTTTTCCAAAATGATTTTCAGTTCTATCACAACTGAACAAATGTACACAAATCACAGTAATAATTGTTGATACAGGCAAGTGTTGCATGCCTGTGAAGCCAATGGGGCACTGTGCAGGCACAGATGTACACTTATGCACATCTTATTTCAGGACTGGGGCTATAGTTAAGTAAATAACCTCACCAAGTAAATTTTCTTGATAGTCATTTCTTAGAGATAAGTGTCACATTCCACCTTAAGCCGTCTGTCTGGAAATAGTAACTTGGGTTTGATCCTCAGTCATTTTTAGTCTTTTCAGCTCTCTTCCCCCATTCCTTTACTCCCTTGATGTTATTTCTCAGTCATCTTGCTTTCTCTACTCAAACTCCCTGTGGCTGCTTCTTTCAAACTTCCTCCAGTAGCTTCTTGTATGCTTCCCACCTACATCTTGCAGACTTCAACAGCACAGGCAGACAAACTAATAGCTGAATGACAAATGACATACATGAGAGAGAGAAGATAGGTGAGGTAATATCTTTTATTGGAGCAACTTTTGTTGCTGGAATGTACAAGCTTTTGAGCTACACAGAGTTCTTCTTTGCTGAAAAACTTGAAAAATTTGTATCTCACTTATCTTGTGTTCTCATATCCTGGGACCAACACAGACACAACAACACTGCAAATGGCATACATGACAGAGAGTGTGTTTGAAGGAAGAGTGAGAGAGTCTGATAACAATGAATACAAAAAACATTTTTTCTTGATATAAATGGTAGGCTACAATATTTGCATCTTTCTCTATTGTGAGAGACATTTAGATGGGAAGAGATATACTAATGTTAGCAAAAGATGTGGTTTTATCTTTATGCAATCAAAATTGTATTTTCTTTTCAATACTGTAATTTGCCCTAAAATACACTACTGCTTCAGATTCAGTCAGTTGCTTTTTACTGAAGCTCTAAAGGAGGCAAAAAAGGAACAGCAGTTGCTTTCATGCTAATGATTGCTACAGGGATGTGCTTAATTTTGCAATTCATAAATATCATTAGGCTCTACTTTATAAACATGATCCTCTGAAGATATAAAGGGCCCAATCAGACAAAGCCAGTCAGACCTTCTATATGTTTTTTATTTTAATATGCTGTGTCTGTCTGCACATTCTCAATCTTATGGTGGCCATTGGACTCTATTAATGAAAGCACTGCACTGAACCAATATCTGCAAATTGCAGCTGTACCAGCAAAATGTTCTCCTGAGGAATATTGATTTCCCTTCTTGGCTGTCCTTAAACAAGGCTGGCAGTGCAGACATCTTAACCTACGTGTGCATTAGTCTCTGGAAGACTGCTGCACTACAGCTTTTTATTTAAGAGAGATGATTATTCTGTGCTTTGGGAGGGGTGTTATCTGAGACATGCATCAAGAGGAGGTCTGTAATAGGCCACTGAACAGTAACTAACATGCAGAGAAATGGAATTAACATTTTCTCAAAAACCTGCACACTTTCTACACCAGGCTATTTTGATGATTATCTGTTTCTGGCATAAAAAAACAAGAGGTGGTAGGGAAGCAGGGGGAGGGCACAGGATGTCGTACTAAATTCCCTGGGGGTGGCAGTGGAAATCTGGCTGATTTCCCAATTCTGTTAAAATATAGGTTTAGGTTCAGCAAGAGCTCTGCAACAGCTGCTTGGAATCCTCAGTGCTCACAGCTTTCAGGATGGGAGAGATGACTGGTGCCGGTGCCTCTGGTAAAGATCGCAGGAGAGCTGGGCAAATACAGCAAAAATTATTCACAACTATTCTTAAAAACAAAATCCATGAATTTGCTTTGCTGATATTTGTGACACTCCCCACCCTTCCCCCACACCCAATACGCACTTGAAGTGTGAGCGTACAAGGTTGTATTTACAAACCGGATCATAGGACTCAAAGGTGTTGTGACTACTAGGATGAATAGACATTTGCTGCTGAAGTGTGTACACCTGCACTCACCTTTAAAAAAATAAATGACTCAGACTAGATGTAAGAATGCATTAGTCCTCAGCTGTGGTGAGATAGGAAACATGTCTACAAGATAGTTGCATATTTGCATGGTCATTTTGAAAAGTATGTTTGGGGATTTAGAAGCATGAGGATGAAGTTTCTTGCAGAGAATAATGAACAAATCCACTAAATAAAATGTGCAGCAGTAATCAGGTGGATGAGGGGTGCAACCATAACCAGGAGAGGCTTTAAGTCATGGCAGCACTTCAGGCACGGTGAGGTGCATCTAGTCATCCAGCTGTATGCCTGGAGTATATCCAGGCTGTGAGAAGGAGGAACAACTAGACCCCCTGCAACCAATTTTTAGAAATTGCATTCAGAGGCTTATGCTGCATTACATCCAACCAGAGGAGTCACTGCTGTCCATGCCACAAGCACTGGTTGAGCTTCCAGGCACCAGGGTTGAACAACAGAGGGAATGCTAACAGGACCACCACCGCCAGAGGATGAAGACTGCTGTAGTGTCAGGCACAGTGGTGATGGAGAAGGACCTGTGACTGGGACCTCAGGTGCAGAGAGAAGGCAATTGAAGGGCTATGTAAATTCTGGCAGCATGGGATCAGGCATTGATGGAGAGAACTGTGACTGCTGGCAGTGCAGAAGATGTTTTGCAGAAGGGCCAGTGTCTACTCAGGGGGCAGCAGAAGGAGGCTGGTGTAGGGTAGGCTTTGTTGAGATGGTGGGTCTGCAGTCTCTTCTTGTGCTGTGCTGGACTCTGTGCCAGTTTACCATGCTAGCTGGTGATTCATGTATTGAACAATACAGATCCTACTACTGTCTGCCTCCCCACTAAAGTGGGGTAAATGATTTGGTATGGAACATATAGGGTCTTCTTCCAATGCAAGCTTCCCTCTCCACATCTCCTATGCATGGCCTGTCTACAACTGCAGTAACTTCCACTAACCATGACCTTTGAATTAAGTTTTAGGTTTTGGTTTGAAATGGCTTCAATTTGAGGACATCTGGATTCAAGGTTCTGGTCTTGGCTGGTCTATCCTTTTTATTGGTCTGCTCCAAAGCCCATAAAAGTCAATAGACTCCAAATGACTTCAGAGAGCTTTGGATCTGTTTGTAAGAGAATATTATTTTGTAAACTTAAACAATGAAATGCAGTGTGTTGCTATTTTACAGGGGTGTTTTTTATTAGAAATTAAAATAATGGCTGTGAATTTAGACATTAGCTATGGGAGATTCAGCTCACATGATGTCAGGGCTGGGTCATAAGCAGCCAGCCCTAGTGGTCAGAGCCAGAGTCTACAGTCAGGAGTCAAGAGTAAGGAATCCAAGGTAAGAATACCAGCAGGTCAGAAGCAGGAGACAACCTGGAGATCACAACCACAATTGGAGATCTGGAGCCAAGCCAGGTTGGGCTGCCACGAAGTCAAGCTACGGGAGCAGGGAGCACAAGGTACACAGTCCAAAGCAAGTATTGTTTGGACAGATTCCTGGCTTAAGTAGGGCCAGTGGCCCAATCAGCTGCTCTGGAACTCTGCCAATGGGACTTCAGGGACGGAGTCTCAAATTGGGGCTGAGCATGAATTCCAAACATGGTATGACATGTACTTTCTAGCTGACTTACTCAACAAACATCTTCAGAATAAAAACACTGTCACCAAGCTGATACAATACATATCATAAAAATGAACCAGCTAGTGTGTATAGTGACCACCGGATGGGGTCAGGATTGCTCAGGCCACATATTGCCAAAAGCTAAAGAAGATTCTCTTGTAGCTCAAGCAGCAGAGGCTCTGCTTTTGGAGAAAGAGGATATAAATTCTGTCCCTGATGTTGCTAAGAAGTGATGTGCAGCAATGACAACTGTGGCACCATAGATTACCAATGACTTGTTACAATATCTTTCCATTTTTGGCTCATCTGCACTTTCTGGTTCCAACCAGGATCAAAATGGGAAAGGCCAAAATACTAAGCAAAAAGCTGTTTGAATTTGTATTTCCAGTGTGAGGTGAAGCAGAAACTCCCAGAAATATTATGGAAACTTGTTCTCCCAAAATTTCCAACTCAATGTTTTGGACTCAAGAAGTTTGAATGAGGTTCAGATGACCTTATCTGAACCAAGCCAAACCTCCAAATCTTTTCTATGTTTCCCACATTACCATAATCAAGATGATCTTTGAAAATGTATGTGATGGGTTGGGTCACAGAAACCCCTTTGGGAATGCCACCTGATGTGCCTAGACTACCTCTGAGCCCATTTTCCCTGCCAGCTTGGGACTTCAGTACCTTGCCTTGTTTGAGCTAGACACGCTTGCCTGCTGCAAACACAGATCCAAGTTTGAACCACGTCCCCCACAAGCTGCTGGCTTAACTGAAAACAGTTTAAGAAGTGCTCCTATCTCCAGCACTCAGATACCCAGTTCCCAATGGGGTCCAAACCCCAAATAAATCTGTTTTTCCCTGTATAAAGTTTACACAGGGTAAACTCAAAAATTATTTGACCTCTATAACACTGATAGAGAGATATGCACAGTTCTTTGCTCCCCTAGCTATTAATACTTACTCTGGGTTAATTAATAAGTAAAAAGTGATTTTATTAAATACAAAAAGTAGGATTTAAGTGGTTCTAAGTAATAACAGACAGAACAAAGTAAATTAACAAACAAAATAAAATAAAACATGCAAGTCTAAACCTAATACAATAGGAAGCTAAATGCAGGTAAATCTCACCCTCAGAAATGTTCCAATGAGCTTCTTTGACAGACTAGCCTCCTTCTAGCCTGGGCCCAATCCTTTCCCCGGTACAGTTCTTGTTCCAGCTCAGGTGGTAGCTAGGGGATTTCTCATGACTGCAGCCTCCTTTGTTCTGTTCCCCCACTTATATATCTTTTGTACAAGGCAGGAATCCTTTGTCCCTCTCTGGATTCCCACCCCTCCTTCTAAATGGAAAAGCACCAGGTTTAAGATGGATTCCAGGACCAGGTGACATTATCACATGTCCTGTGAGACCCCAAGCCTTCATTCTTCCTGGCCTGTCTCACAGGAAGGTTTTCAAGTAAACAGAGCCATCTACAGTCAATTGTCCTGGTTAATGGGAGCCATCAAGATTCCAAACCACCATTAATGGCCCACACTTTGCATAACTACAGTAGGACCTCAGAGTTATAGTTCATATTTCTAGTTTCAGATACAAGAATGATAAATTCATACAAATAGGATGAATACATGCAGAAGAACATAACCTTTGCACAGATATGTTACATGGCATATCTAGAATAAAACATATTCCAGTTATGTCATATTTACATTCATAAGCATATTTCTATAAAGTATTATGGGGTGCAACGTCACAATGTACTCTATAAACAGCCTCTGAATTAGGGTAATCTGAAATTGTTGCTGGGTGTGTCAGAAGTTAAATTCAGGACATCCCAGGAAAGATATTTTTTTTTTTGCACCCATGTTAAATTGTATGCTTTTTTCATAACACAACTATGCCTGCTGAGTTGTTTTTGGCAGAAAATCAATATTTTTCACTGAAGAGGATTTATTGATTCACTTTGTGCAGAAGCTACATTGATATAGGCATTGCAATTTTAAATAATGAATATAAAACTGTATTGATGCATCTTTTCAAATCTTTGCAAATGTAATTTGCTAGCCACAAGAGTGGCTACATTATAGTTACAAGACTGAATTCTAATGCTATCAATCATATATACTAAAACATTCATGTTTGTTTTCAGTTTTACCTTTTCAACACTTAATTTTTTGCCAAACTATACAGCAGAATATTTAAGCATTTTCTATGGAAGACATAACAAAAATAGTACAATACTCTTATTTTCATGAGTGTTTCCTGCCGCTCCAGGAGAAGTCCTGGAGGACAGCATACTCGGACCACACATTGATCAGATCTTTGTATTTAGGAGCATATAACTGATGGTTCTGCACATCCAGATCAGATAAGATTAACAGTATAAACTCTGAAGTAACTCTCATTGACTTACTTTACCTTTTTTAAAAAGTGTGAATGTATTCCTCATGAAAGGTTGAAAGGATTGTTGATTATGGAGACTGAAGTCCTCTGTTTATGTTCATAATCATGTCTCCTGTATCTGAAGGAGACTTGCTTTCCCCCATTTCCCCTGTCTCTTCACTTCCTTGTCCTCCATTTCAAAAGTAGACAGTCTGCTCTGGATTGACCTCAGCTATCCAAGTCATTAAGCTTTGGGTTTTTTTTAAAAGTATGTATATCTGTACCTAGAAGTTGATATTTGTGTTTTAGGTACATAGTAATTTCCAGACTGGTTCAAACCTGAGATCCATGTAGCACAGTATCTCGTTTTCAACAGCTTCCAACACCAGATGCTTCAGTCAAAGGTGTAAGAACCCTGCAGTTGACAGATGTTGGATAATCTGTCCCCCACATTAGGTCTCATCCTGAGCTATAATTAGAGATTGGCCTAAACCCTGAACTATAAATTTACTATCCTTTTCTATCACTTATTCTCCTAGTCAAAACTTCAAGACTTGCACATGTAGCATGTATGACAAATAACTACATCATTTCTTATGCTGCTTCTCACCCCTGGTTTTATTTATTTATTATGTGTTGTCTAAACTTCAGATTGGAGGGTCACTGGGGCATGGAATGCTTCCCCAACTTTTAGAAACTTGGTGAATAAACAATAATTAGTGTTTGTGTCAGTGAGAAACAAACTTTACACACAAAATGTTAAAACAGTATCGAACCCTTTGGGGATTTTGGTTCTCATTTCCTCTTGTTCAGGCAACCCTTTCTCAACAGGGTCTAAATAGACAAACACATACATGCTTAACTTTTTATTTGTGTGTGTAGTCCAGCTGAAGTTAATGGGAAGATTCATATGATTAAATTAAGCATGTGGACGAGTATTTGCATGATTGAGGCTTTAGTAGTCCAAGAAATAGGCTGGAGGATATTTTTTTTTTATATATATAGTTTGCAAAATTAAGAATTGATTCAATCCATTGAAGTTAATGACAGTGTTCTCATTGATTTCATTGATGACTGGGTCATACCCTATATGCATGAGTTTTAGTGACTTTTTTTTAATGCTGTTTGCTGGACCATTTCCTTAATATTGCAGAATTAGAGGGGGTTCAGAGAAGGGCAGAGAATGATTAGGGGAATAGAAATAGTCTAATGAAAAGAGATTTGAAAATATTGGGAGCTTTCTTCAAAAAGGACATAAGAGGCTGCATGGTAGCAGTATACAAAATAATGAATAGTCTAGAGAAGGTAGAGCTGGAGTTTCTGTTCTCTGTCTCTCATAATATAGGGCCTAGGAGATATGCAATGAAATGGTAAGGCAGCAAATTCAAAACCTTGGTAAAAGGAAACACTATTTCACAGAATGTGATTTAAAGTATGGAACTTATTGCCACATGTTACTGGTGCCAAGAACACAGCAAGATTCAAAGAGGATTGGATACATATATGGGTAACAAGAATAGATAGAATTATAATAGTTAAAGCTAAGAAGTTTGGAAAAGGCTATAAACCATTATGTTTGAGGGTTTAAAACAATCTCTAAATAGGGATTAGGATGAGAAATTCATGGGTGGGGGGCAGTTTATCCTACATCTGTCAAGTGTGGGGCTTCTTCTACCTTTCTCTGAAGTAGCTAGTGCTAGCAACTATCAAAGACAGGGTGCTGGAGCAGATGGATCATGATTTCGATGCAGTATGGAAATTTCTATGTAATACCATTCTAAATTGATCTCTCTTTTATATGACTGGGTTACAGTATTCAAAATTTGTTTTCTACGTTAACTGGTGCATTATAGTAGTTTAGGCTGGAAATGTATCTAAATGAAATGTTTTTCCTGTTACTGTCTGTCTTGTCCTTGCCTGGTAGGGAACTGTAACTAAAGGAGTTCATAATGAGAAAGCGGCAAAGAGTCCTGTGGCACTTTATAGATTAACAGACGTATTGGAGCATAAGCTTTTGTGGGTGAATACCCACTTCGTCGGAGGCATGTAGTGGAAATTTCCAGAGGCAGGTATAAATATGCAAGCAAGAATCAGGCTAGGGATAATGAGGTTAGTTCGATCAGGGAGGATGAGGCTGTCTTCTAGCAGTTGAGGTGAGAAAGTGTACCTGCGGGTCTCTCTCCTTCTGTTTCTCACATACACAAACTCCAGATAAGTGTTTGGAGCATTGCACTTCAGGCTCAAGCTCTCCTTAGAGTAGTTAATTTTGCTACTATACTCGTTTTTCCTCTTTGCAAATGGAGATATAGGAATATATATCTATATATATCTATATCTATCTGTGGGGTGGCTATAGGCAACCCATTTTGTCTGTTGTATTGTTTTAGGTGTAATCTGTCTGTTAGATTACAAGGGGATATGAGCTGTTACTGACTACAGGGCTTCTGAGTTCTTGACAATAAAGCTATCAATCTTTAAATACATCCATGTGCTTTAAGTTTTTTCCTGCTTTCTCTCCAGTTACATATCTTGGATCTCCTCCTTCTCTGTGTCTAATGTTCCTTTCTTTTTTTCCATCCCTCATTCTCTTCTGTTCCTCATTCCCATTTGTTTCTGTATTTCTCCTCACTCTAATTTCTCCCTCGCCTTCCTGCACTTGTAAAAATGACCTCTGATTCACCATTACCACCCCTCCTTCCATCCCTTCTCTTTATACAACAGTGAGGGATTTCATCATCTGCATTATACACTTCCAGTACCAGGCTATTATTCACTCCATCACTGACACCAAGCCTTATTATATCTACTCTATGTGACTGTTTGTCAAACTGAGTTGGGAAAATTTAGCTATTGTATTTCCCCCTCCCCAATACCAGCTGTACCCTACTTTTCTTTCCTTCTCCAGGTCTGACTACTGCCTACTTAGGAAGTGCTCACAGGACTAGCTCTCAGTGCATTCTCTGGAGCCTGTAATCATGGCTACTGCCAGAAAACAATGCTGTGTGGCGTTAAGCTTGTGACTTCTTTTGCTCTTCCTTGCCTGTCAAGGAAAGGAGAGAAGATTTGAAATCAGGATGACCTCTGGTTCCAGCCTCTTCCCTTCTCTGTTCAATGGAATGGAAGGGAGTTGTATAAATGAGGATTTACAGGTTGCCAGAGCTGCATGGAGCTCAGTCACAGTAGTACAGGGGCAGCGGTAGTGCTGTAGATCCCTAGGGAAGCCCTTTCAGACTCTCCAGAGAATGTGGCACAGAGACAGAAACCCCTGCTTTAGAACAGTGGCTCTCAACCTTTCCAGACTACTGCTCCCCTTTCAGGAGTCTGATTTGTCTTGCATACCTGCAAGTTACACCTCACTTAAAAACTACTTGCTTACAAAATCAGGAATAAAAATACAAAAGTCTCTGTTACTGAAAAATTGTTTACTTTCCCATTTTTACCATATAATTATAAAATAAATCAATTGGAATATAAATATTGTCCTTACATTTCAGTGTATAGCATATAGAGCAGTATAAACAAGTCATTGTCTGAATGACATTTTAGTTTGTGCTGACTTTGCTAGTGCTTTCATGTAGCCTGTTGTAAATTGAGCAAATATCTAGAGTTGATGCACTCAATGAAAAGACCTCTGCATACCCCTGGTTGAGAACCACTGCTTTAGAATGGTTTCAGAGTAGCAGCCGTGTTAGTCTATATTCGCAAAAAGAAAAGGAGTACTGGTGGCACCTTAGAGACTAACAAATTTATTAGAGCATAAGCTTTCGTGAGCTACAGCTCACTTCATCGGATGCATTTGGTGGAAAAAACAGAGGAGAGATTTATATACGCACACACAGAGAACATGAAACAATGGGTTTATCATACACACTGTAAGGAGAGTGATCACTTAAGATAAGCCATCACCAGCAGCGGGGGGGGGGGGGGGGGGGAAAGGAGGAAAACCTTTCATGGTGACAAGCAAGGTAGGCTAATTCCAGCAGTTAACAAGAATATCAGAGGAACCGTGGGGGGTAGGGTGGGGGGGAGAAATACCATGGGGAAATAGTTTTACTTTGTTTAATGACTCATCCATTCCCAGTCTCTATTCAAGCCTAAGTTAATTGTATCCAGTTTGCAAATTAATTCCAATTCAGCAGTCTCTCGTTGGAGTCTGTTTTTGAAGCTTTTTTGTTGAAGGATAGCCACTCTTAGGTCTGTGATCGAGTGACCAGAGAGATTGAAGTGTTCTCCAACTGGTTTTTGAATGTTATAATTCTTGACGTCTGATTTGTGTCCATTCATTCTTTTACGTAGAGACTGTCCAGTTTGGCCAATGTATATGGCAGAGGGGCATTGCTGGCACATGATGGCATATATCACATTGGTAGATGCGCAGGTGAAGGAGCCTCTGATAGTGTGGCTGATGTGATTAAGCCCTATGATGGTATCCCCTGAATAGATATGTGGACAGAGTTGGCAGCGGGCTTTGTTGCAAGGATAGGTTCCTGGGTTAGTGGTTCTGTTGTGAGGTGTGTGGTTGCTGGTGAGTATTTGCTTCAGATTGGGGGGCTGTCTGTAAGCAAGGACTGGCCTGTCTCCCAAGATCTGTGAGAGTGATGGGTCGTCCTTCAGGATAGGTTGTAGATCCTTGATGATGCGTTGGAGAGGTTTTAGTTGGGGGCTGAAGGTGATGGCTAGTGGCGTTCTGTTCTTTTCTTTGTTGGGCCTGTCCTGTAGTAGGTGACTTCTGGGTACTCTTCTGGCTCTGTCAACCTGTTTCTTCACTTCAGCAGGTGGGTATTGTAGTTGTAGGAATGCATGATAGAGATCTTGTAGGTGTTTGTCTCTGTCTGAGGGGTTGGAGCAAATGCGGTTATATCGTAGAGCTTGGCTGTAGACAATGGATCGAGTGGTATGATCTGGATGAAAGCTAGAGGCATGTAGGTAGGAATAGCGGTCAGTAGGTTTCCAATATAGGGTGGTGTTTATGTGACCATCACTTATTAGCACCGTAGTGTCCAGGAAGTGGATCTCTTGTGTGGACTGGTCCAGGCTGAGGTTGATGGTGGGATGGAAATTGTTGAAATCATGGTGGAATTCCTCAAGGGTTCTTTTCCATGGGTCCAGATGATGAAGATGTCATCAATGTAGCGCAAGTAGAGTAGGGGCATTAGGGGACGAGAGCTGAGGAAGCGTTGTTCTAAGTCAGCCATAAAAATGTTGGCATACTGTGGGGCCATGCGGGTACCCATCGCAGTGCCGCTGATTTGAAGGTATACATTGTCACCAAATGTGAAATAGTTATGGGTCAGGACAAAGTCACAAAGTTCTGCCACCAGGTTAGCCGTGACAGTATCGGGGATACTGTTCCTGACGGCTTGTAGTCCATCTTTGTGTGGAATGTTGGTGTAGAGGGCTTCTACATCCATAGTGGCTAGGATGGTGTTTTTAGGAAGATCACCAATGGACTGTAGTTTCCTCAGGAAGTCAGTGGTGTCTCGAAGATAGCTGGGAGTGCTGGTAACGAAGGGCCTGAGGAGGGAGTCTACATAGCCAGACAATCCTGCTGTCAGGGTGCCAATGCCTGAGATGATGGGGTGTCCAGGATTTCCAGGTTTATGGATCTTGGGTAGCAGATAGAATGCCCCAGGTCGGGGTTCTAGGGGTGTGTCTGTGCGGATTTGTTCTTGTGCTTTTTCAGGGAGTTTCTTGAGCAAATGCTGTAGTTTCTTTTGGTAACTCTCAGTGGGATCAGAGGGTAATGGCTTGTAGAAAGTGGTGTTGGAGAGCTGCCTAGTAGCCTCTTGTTCATACTCCGACCTATTCATGATGACGACAGCACCTCCTTTGTCAGCCTTTTTGATTATGATGTCAGAGTTTTTGCTTCAGATTGGGGGGCTGTCTGTAAGCAAGGACTGGTCTGTCTCCAACCTACTGGTCTGTCTACCTCTCCAACGCATCATCAAGGATCTACAACCTATCCTGAAGGACGAGTCATCACTCTCACAGATCTTGGGAGACAGACCAGTCCTTGCTTACAGACAGCCCCCCAATCTGAAGCAAATACTCACCAGCAACCACACACCACACAACAGAACCACTAACCCAGGAACCTATCCTTGCAACAAAGCCCGTTGCCAACTCTGTCCACATATCTATTCAGGGGATACCATCATAGGGCCTAATCACATCAGCCACACTATCAGAGGCTCGTTCACCTGCGCATCTACCAATGTGATATATGCCATCATGTGCCAGCAATGCCCCTCTGCCATGTACATTGGCCAAACTGGACAGTCTCTACGTAAAAGAATGAATGGACACAAATCAGACGTCAAGAATTATAACATTCAAAAACCAGTTGGAGAACACTTCAATCTCTCTGGTCACTCGATCACAGATCTTAGAGTGGCTATACTTCAACAAAAAAAGCTTCAAAAACAGACTCCAAAGAGAGACTGCTGAATTGGAATTAATTTGCAAACTGGATACAATTAAGTTAGGCTTGAATAGAGACTGGGAATGGATGAGTCATTACACAAAGTAAAACTATTTCCCCATGGTATTTCTCCCTCCCACCCCACCCCCCACTGTTCCTCTGATATTCTTGTTAACTGCTGGAATTAGCCTACCTTGCTTGTCACCATGAAAGGTTTTCCTCCTTTCCCCCCCCTGCTGCTGGTGATGGCTTATCTTAAGTGATCACTCTCCTTACAGTGTGTATGATAAACCCATTGTTTCATGTTCTCTGTGTGTGCGTATATAAATCTCTCCTCTGTTTTTTTCCACCAAATGCATCCGATGAAGTGAGCTGTAGCTCACGAAAGCTTATGCTCTAATAAATTTGTTAGTCTCTAAGGTGCCACCAGTACTCCTTTTCTTTTTGCTTTTCCACAATTTCAGCTCGTGCACGTCGGCGGAAGCACTCTATGTAGAAATCCAGGCTGCTATATCTGACATGATTCCAAACTTGTTTTAAACTTTCTTATCTTGAAATTGGGCAGGAACTCTCATGCAATTTCTAATTAAATCCTCCAATTTCCCGATTTGACTCCAACACAGTGGGTGTATCCCTTTCAGACTCCTCACCAAGACTTTGGAACAAAAGATGATATTCCTTCCAGGAAATCCAATGCAGGTTGGAATACTATTGGAAGTACAAGCTATTTGTAATAGTCCCCTCCCAGATTTTACAGAGTTCAGTGCATGTGGGGATATAACTTTGGGAGTATAGTCAGTGCTGCGTGGATACTCTGAACCTGAAAGTTTATATTGAGTACCTCCATCAAGAGATTGTGCTTTGATATAAAGAGCTCCATAGTAAACTGGAGCACTATAATGTCCAGAGGGAAATCCTATTTGGAAAGTCTTACTTGCAGCATTTTGATATTTTTGTTTCTGGATGAAGTTTTTTGAGTTAAAATTCAGCCTAGTACTTAGTTTAGCAGAACTGTTTCATTCACCCCTACTCAATGCTTTTCTGATCATATATTACATGGGCTCTCATTATTCTCGGTACAATTTAGCATATGCTTTTCTTCTGGCAACTGGATATTAGATCTCAGCACGTATACATCAGCATAGCTCCTTTGAAGCCAATCAAGCTATTCCAGTTTATACCAGCTGAGGATCTGATGCCCTGTTTTTAGGAGGTGGAGATATCCGTTCTCTAGCCCTTGTTGTCATGTAACAATGGTGAATCTACAGAAATGAGTAAAATTAAACTGTAAAAGACAAGAGTCCACTAAGAATGCACTAACATGTTCTAAGTGTAACAAGTTGTACATGAGAACTTGCACAACTTGCATGGGGCTTATAAATCTTCCTGTTGTTTTTTTAGGGTGCCTTGAATATTTTGTCCACAGATAGTTTATAAGGTGTAGAGAAGAGTTGTTTTCAGATTATGTACTTAACAGTGGACTCATTAGTAGACTTGCAAGATTTTTATTTACTCAAGACTGAAGGTCATCTTGGATCTTTTCCCACCTTCCTTTTTAAAGGCTTAGGGGAAAGAGTCCTGTCCTTACTTTCATACAGCTCAGTCCAATAGTAGAAGTGAAGTAGTCCTGTCGAGAGCCATCCTGCCAATGCAAGCCAGACAGTTCAGGTTAGTCAGCAGGAAGGGGAAATATGCTGCTTGGCATGTTTTTCAGTCACTCAGACTAGTGCAGGGATCAACAATCTTTGGCCCGGTTTGTTTACCTACAGCGTCTGCACTGATCCCAGCTCCCACTGGCCACGGTTCGCTGTCCCAGGCCAATGGGGCTGCGGGAAGGGCAGCCAGCACATCCCTCGGCCCACACCGCTTCCCACAGCCCCCATTGGCCTGGGATAATGAACCGTGGCCAGTGGGAGCTGCGATCAGCTGAACCTGTGGATGCTGAAGGTAAACAAACCGACCCGGCCCGCCAAGGGCTTTGCCTGGTGAGCCCCATGCCAAAGATTGCCGATCCCTGGACTAGTGCATATTGCTCTCCACAAGAGCTGGTCAGAAAATCTTTGATGGAACTATTTTCCATCAGAAAATGCATTCCATCGAGAGCTACATGCTTCATGAAATTACCAAAAGATTTCAGTTCAGAAGCTTTACCGCATTGCCTTATGGGAGTTGTAGTTCAGGTGCCTGATGCCTCTCTTCTCCCCTGTAGGCCAGGTTGCCTATTCAGGCTACATCTTCTCTGATTCACAGCAGCCAGGAACTCCCACAATGAAATGTGGTGGCTCAGGAAGAGCGTGGACTGTGGTGAATCATGAGATGCAATCTGGCTAGAGAGGCCAGCCCTAGAGGAGAATGAGGGCATGAGGCTCCCAAACTATGACTCCCATGAAGCACAGTGACACCATTTCCAAATCCAGTTTTTGCCTTTCATCTGAAAGTTCTTGTCCCAAAGTGTTCATTTTGTAGTTTTTTTTATGGGTAAAACCTCATTTTCCAATGAGCGGTTGTTCAGACCCTGCAGTGCTTGTGAAAAGGCAGGACCTATGCTGTTTTACAATGCCTTTTTCAATATAAAGAAAGCCATTGAAACTGGAAAGAGAACTTTGATCTAATAGCAGCCCAACCTTCACTTCCTTTTCCATCCCCCTGTCCAAGAGCTAATTGATCAGATCCACAAATAAAGAAGAGCAAAGGGGAGACAAGCCAATGGCTTGGTGATTGTAGTGTTCTTTGCACAAGTAGAGTGGGTCATTCGATTATCTACAGAGAATTGGTCTGTATAGAGCTCTTGAATGATAAAGCTACAAGAAAAGGCAAAGCCCTCTGATTAGGGGAGGGAAAGATAGATAGAACAGGATGTACAAAAAACATGCTTTTGTTCTATGCTTTTTTACTGTCTCTTGCTCATTTCGAAGAATAGTTAATCTGTTGATATGGCATTGCTAGTGTTTTGGGGACCTTCATCTTGTGCATCAGAAAAAAACTGTTCTTAAAGTTGACCTGCCTAATAGATTTAAAATATTGGGTTTGTGCCCTTTTTTGCTTCTAGTACATAAACTATCAGGTTCTTTTTAAATATTTATTCTTTAATAACCTAATATTTGGGTAGAGCTTGTTAAATTTTACAGATGTGGCTTGCAAATAGTTTCACATATAAACATGGTGAGCTCACTGTGATTTGTGGGATTTTATTTGTTGTTCATGAGTATTTGGAGGCTTGCCAGTTATTTCATGAAAATGTTTGCAAGTCCTGAAAGTGTTTTATACTTTGTAGCAAGTGTGGTTCTTAGTCTTAAATTCATGGTGGAAGTGCATTCTTTGCTAGCCATACTTCATTATTCTCTTGTTTTACAAGCTTTAGTCCTCTGATCAGAGAGCAGAAACAACATTATGTAACTAATCACAGATCATAAATAACCAGTAGTTGAAATAACAGTTTGCAGACAACCCAATAGCTGAAGTTTCTTCTCACATGGTATTTGGTGACTACTTGAATTTAACAAATAGAGATGCAGAAATCAGTTTGAAGTTTATCTGAATTATATGCTGTGGATAAATTGTACATTTTAGGATGGACTTCCCTTGTTTTTCTGGGCTTCAGTCTGAAAACTGATAATAATTGAGTCTGAAACAAAGTACCCCTTATCTGAAGTTTTCCTTGGAAGTGGTATCTCTTTAGATAACTGCCTCTAGCCTTGGAAAACACAACTTATGTAAAAGGATCTTGGACTTGATCTCAATGGCCATGTCTACACTCGCATTTTTCTTGAAGTTTTCCACTCTTCACTACTACACGTGCAGCTCTTTTGTTTGTGAACAGAATGCTAAGGGCAATCAGTGTTTTAGTCGTGTTGTTTTGATTTGCTGCGACCATAGCTAAACCCCAGTGGATGGTCTACATTAGTACTCCCAATGTTACTACCAGCAGTAGAGCTGTATTTGTTCTAGTTCAACAGTGCAAGGGAAATGGCTGAATCTACGCTAACAATGTGTCAGGAGCGAAACAAACATCTCTTTACATGGGGGAGTGACTAGAACAAAAGTTATTGGTTTGTTGACACAATATTTACAAAAGTACAACACATGCTATTTCTCTTTTCCTGTTACACTACTTCTTGTTTTCCTTTAAAATGTACCTTTTTAATATCTGCTTTCTTTGCATAATTTCAAACATATGTTTCAAAGCACACAAAGTTTGCTCCCTGTTATCTAGTTAATTATCTTTAACATTTTCTGTGTGCTTCAGGCACAGTGAAAAAGTTGATTGACATTAAGGGCCTGATTGTCATTTACATTCAGACTGCTTTATGCTGCCAGATTAGTGTAAACAAAAATCAGGTTTTACATAAAGTGCGAGTGAAACATTTAAGGCAAATACAAGGTTAGAGAACAATTAGTGTAATCCCTTTGAGAATCATCTATACAGAGATTAAAAATTCAACAAGCTGGGCACAGACAATGGTATTTTCACTTTTAGAAGAGCGGGGAAAATTAATGAATTTGCTATTGGGTTTGTCTCTCAAAAAAAGAATGAGTAATATGTAATTGGACTTTAAGATACCAGTGCTGTGCAGATAAACTGTTCATTCCGACATGAATGTATTACATTTTCTACCACTCTTACAGATATCCTGGGAAATGTGACACAAGCCTTTGTTACTTCTATAATGTTTTCTCAATGTGCCCATTGTCCTTTGCCTTACTCAGGATGAAATGGTGTGTACAAAGGGAGAACCCTGAAACATACAACAAAATGTCAAGATAGGGCAACTGTAAGAGGAGAACATTTGTAATGGCATAATTCATTTGTGAAGGATGAAAGACTTTTTGTGATATTGTTTTTGTAAGAATAAGAATGATAGATTCATGATAACAATTCATGATCTTTTAAACTATCTCTTTGGCCTCTGAAATGAACCAAAAATGAAAGGAGAACTGTTTAGGGTCAGCACTGAAACCAATGTCTGTTAGCAGTAGCATTTTTTATTAGTTTAAAAGGTATTTTAACGCATTCATCCCTAATAACTGAGTATCTTACAAACATTAATGTCACATTTGCCAACAAGTACATTTTTATTGATGTTTTCCTCTTGTCTTTGGTGGCTAACATGCCAAATTTTCCTGTGTTATCTTGGTGGATCTATAAGTGTTTTAAATGTGCCAAGATTTTTATATCAGTTAAAACTCTTCTGTTTTTCAGCAGTTTCCCCTGGCGCTAATTTGCTGCACCTGTGTCAGCCAATATGAACACTGAATAGCAGATTTGATTAAAACCAATTATATAGGGCTACCATTACTTATGTGAATAGTCCCATTGGATTCAATCTGATTAATCACAACAGTAAGGACTGTAGATCCAGGTTTTATGTAGTACTTATCTTGTCTGTATCTTCACATTGTATTTAATTCAGAACTCTTATTCTTAAATTTCAGTTAAAGCTGCCCCATAATCTCCTCTGTTAGAATTTGATCAGCAAAGTGTTTTTGGAATAGGAATGTCCCCATAGCCTTCTGAAGAGGAGCCACAAGATTCAATGGATGTTTCCACTACTTCATCCTGTTTAATTGCCCTCTTGGTGGTGTAAAAGGCATGTAGTTACATAATCTTCTTCATCCCATCTATTGAAATAACTTTTTCTTCCCTTGGTATCAGTCACTACAATTTGTTCTGTTTTGCACTTTTATTGCTGATTTACTACTTGGGTAAATTTTTAAATGCCTGAATGACTTAGGAATCTAAATACTATTTTCAAAAGTGACCCAGGAACCTTATGAAGCTATATTGTAGATTAAAATTAGACCTTTTAATTGGGTCACTTTAATTCCCTAGCCACTGGATATTTCACTAGGGATGGGGGAATGAATATGTAGAGTACCATCAATGTTCTCAAGAAACAATTCCAGTTCCAAATGTTTTCTAATTTATTAAATAGCTTAACACTTCAGCTATCAAAAGGATTCTGTTCAAGTCAATACATGAGGCACAAGGTTCATGTGTGCTGCTCACATTCTTCCCATGGGGCTCACCTTCCAACACAGTAATTGCATTCTTAAGAAATAGCTCTACTTAATCAGATATGTTTGGTAATGATGTTATATAGCATTTTCCAACAAAACCTGTCCCCAAATGTTTTACAAACTCTTACCGATTTCTGAGGCTATATACATTAAACACATTGCTCACTTCTGAATAACCACCACTTCTGGGGGAAACATGGCAACTGTTAATAGCCCACAGTGGTTTAGGACAGGAAATGAGACCGTATCTGCTCAGAATTCCAGACGGGGGATGCATGTTCTCAGTAACATTCTGCAAGTGCCTTTCTGTAGGCACTTAGTGGCATCATTTCTCATACAAGTCAATGGGAGGGGGAGAATGCCCAGTATCTCTAAAAGTCAGTTAGCACATTGCAGACACGGGCCCTGATATAATTTTAAAATGCATCTAACAGGATCAGGCCTGTCATTATTTTTACATGCCTGCATTTTACAACTCCTGATCCTAAAAGTGACAGAACCAAGATACCTCAAGAAAGGCTGAGCTCCTATATGTGGTCCAAAATAAGCAGAAAGGGCCATAAATCTAGCAATAAGCCTGCTCTTGTGAGATTTCCAGCCCAGTTTTGCAAACTCAAGAGGTTTAATGGCTCTGATAAAATTCAGATTAACATCTAAACTTTAAGTGCTTATCTAACCAATCTTGAATTTTACCCGTTGTTAGTGACAGATACTGAGGAGCAAATCCTGCGAGTATTTACTACTTGGTGTGCTCCTATTAATGAGAGAGACTTTACACTTTATTTGAAGAGCTTAATAGCGAAATCAGAGGGAAGAGGGTTGATAAAATTAGAACTACTTCAGTAGATAGACCGACTATAAATCAAATTGTTCAGAGCCAAAGAATGGAAACCAATACATTTCATTTTATTTTAGCTCTGAGCAAATTGATTTGTAATCAATAAATTTAAATTCCAGAAGTATCAATGCTGAAAATACCAAAAGAATAATCTGAATGTTTTAATAGTTTTAGCAAATATTTTATCCATAGATGTTGCTTTCCAATCTTTTTCTATAACTTCAGCAGAACCCTTTTGTGAAGGGTCTGGTAATATCCTTCATTACAGCATGACATGCAGAAAAACATATAGAAATTCCTTTTAGTTAAGCCAATACAACAGTTTTAGCCAAGTTGCCTGCTCTTTTGCCTCTGGGTTTGGTCATGCTAATCTAAAGGTACCTGTTTTTCTATTTTATACTCAACTCCTAGTCTAAATATTGTGTTCCTAGTACCTATAAATTCATGCAACTTACAGCCACCCTGGGGGTAGAATTTCAACAGTGGCTGGAGTGACCTAAAGCCCTGAACTTGCTTTCATGGAAGCAAATGGCAGAACTCACTGACCTCAATAGGAGCAAGATTAATCAAATCTAAGGGACCATTATGATCTAGTCTTGCCTCCTGTATCTCACAGACCAAAGAATTTGGCCCAATAATGCATGCATCAAGTCCATTACTTGTGGTTGAGCTAGAACATATTTTGTAGCCAGCCATCCAATCTCAATTTAAAGACTTCAGGACGGAGAATCAACCACATCCTTTAAGTTGCTGCTACGTTTAATTTCTCTCACTGTTTAAAAACTTATACTTTATCTCTAATTTAGCAGATACAGGCATTACAAGACCCAATCGCTGGAAGATAAAGCCAGATGTCCCTCTTTACTAATCTGAGTCCTTGAGGTTTAAGAGGAAGAGAGTCCAAATAGGAAACTTGATAATAGAAAACCGCCAAGAGGAAATGAATAAACAAAGTGTACATGCAAGTGTGATACTCCCGAGGGGTATCCAGGTTTTGAGGCATCTCACCACCATGTGCACTTAGCGTGAGGAAATCTTGCCTATGGATCAGCTCCCTGAATTCTCCAGTCTCTGACAACAAAAGCATTGCCTCTCTTTCTCTGTACAGGTAGCGAGTCCTTGGAGCATTCCCTGTAGTGTCCAGCCATTTATCCCCCTTCCTACCACTGTTATGAATAACCTCAACTCTACATATTCTTCCACACCTTTAGTATTTCTTCAACCCCAGTCCTCTCTGCATGCCTCGACCAGCGATACTTAGATACATCTTGACTTCCCTTCAGCTAAATGTCTCAGTGCCAGGTTTACAAAGGTATTTAGGTATTGAAAGATGCCCACAGGCAGCTAGTCAGATTTTCAAAAATGCCTAAGCTGGTTGTCTAAGCAAGTATCTAAGTCTCGGGCCTCTAACCTACCTAGGTACGTCTGTAAATCCCACTAGGCACCTATCTGCATCTTTGACCCTTAAAAACTGAAGATGCTCCTCTTCCATTAAGCTCCACACATCACACCATCTCCCTATAAAAAAGTAGTATTATCATTTCTTCTCGATGGTACATAATTAAAGAAAGGTCCAAGCTTTCCAGACTCTAGGAAATGCAGAATGCTTCTGCCATTATCACATCAAATGTACAACCAAAAATGAGTATGATACCCTCACCCTTAGTTATGCTGGCACTCTATTCATTTCAGTTCACCCAGTTCACACTTAAAGGTTTAATGTTGACTTTTTGCCTTGGCTTACCTCATGGGTCTCCTTCCCTCTTTTCTGTCCCTTAACATTTGCTTCCTCTAAGGCTTCCTACAGTTGGAGGTAGGGAGAGAAATCTTCTTCCCTGTAGCTCCTGTCTTTCTGAGCAGTTTTCTTACATCTCTTGGTCTCGCTGACTCCATCTTTTTTCTGGATTCCCTCTTTTTCTCCCTACCCAAACCATCTTAGTGGAGATTTTCAAAGTAGTACTGGGGGTGGTGGAGGTGGGCATGGTAGCTACATCTTTCACAGAAATTAACAGAAAAGGAATATTGCTAATTCCTCTGCACTACTTTGAACAGCCTCCACCCTTATTTTCCATCCGTCTGCTGTTAGGCTTTAATGGATTGTATTTACATTTGCTTTGTAAAGCATTTTGAGAGTCTCAGTGACAGAATAGGAAATAGACTTTCAACTTCATTGGACATAAAACACAGATCTTCTTTCAAACATTCAATATACTATTGCTGATTTTAGATCTTAAATGGGCTTTAAATGATTGCCACACATGCTCCTGCTTTAAATTAGCCTTGCAATAGAGGGTTATTTGCATTTTTTTATACTGGAATAAAAATGTTTTGTTTAGCATTCCTACAAATGTCTTTGCAAGCTGGTAGTTTTTTTTCCTCAGTAGTTCCTGGGTAAATGCACTGGATATATTTTTTTTAATTTCCAGTGTGTGATTAGCTTTAGGCTCAAGTGTTAGGCGTATGAAATAAATAATATGGCCAAAAGAGCAAGAATTTACAACTCAAGCTGAAACATTTGCTGTGTTCTTACATTATGCTCATAAACCCATGTGGAGTCTAATGCAAAGCTGCAGCTATGATATGAGTGCAAAATTGATGTTAGGATGCAGAGGGAGATCTATTGAGAATGAGAGAGGGACAATTTGTAATAGCAGAAGATTTTCCAGATTGTTGCAAAAAATCAGATGACCTGTCTAGACTTTACTATATGTAATTTTACTATGTAGCCCTCTTATACACATCTTCAAAATGCTATAATCTATTAGACCTGATCCCCCTCATCCTTAATAAGAATTGGATTTGCATTGATCTCAGTCATGTCTGAGAAGTATCAGGGCTATCTACTAAGCCCTGGTCTACACTAGGCGTTGAGGTTGAATTTAGCAGCGTTAAATGGATGTAACCCTGCACCCGTCCACATGACTAAGCCCTTTTTTTCGACTTAGAGGGCTCTTAAAATCGATTTCCTTACTCCACCCCTGGGGATTAGTGCTGAAAATGGTTTTGCTGGGTTGAATTTGGAGTACTGTGGACGCAATTAGATGGTATTGGCCTCCGGGAGCTATCCCAGAGTGCTCCATTGTGACCCCTCTGGACAGCACTCTCAACTCAGATGCACTGACCAGGTAGACAGGAAAAGGCCCGCGAACTTTTGAATTTCAATTTCCTGTTTGGCCAGTGTGGCAAGCTGCAGGTGACCATGCAGAGCTCATCAGCAGAGGTGACCATGATGGAGTCCCAGAATCGCAAAAGAGCTCCAGCATGGACCGAACAGGAGGTACGGGATCCGATCGCTGTATGGGGAGAGGAATCTGTGCTATCAGAACTACGTTCCAATTTTCGAAATGCCAAAACATTTGTGAAAATCTCCCAGGGCATGAAGGACAGAGGCCATAACAGGGACCCGAAGCAGTGCCGCATGAAACTTAAGGAGCTGAGGCAAGCCTACCAGAAAACCAGAGAGGCGAATGGCCGCTCCAGGTCAGAGCCCCAAACATGCCGCTTCTATGATGAACTGCATGCCATTTTAGGGGGTTCAGCCACCACTACCCCAGCCATGTTGTTTGACTCCTTCAATGGAGATGGAGGCAACACGGAAGCAGGTTTTGGGGACGAGGAAGACGATGATGAGGAGGTTGTAGATAGCTCACAGCAAACAAGCAGAGAAACCGGTTTTCCCGACAGCCAGGAACTGTTTCTCACCCTGGACCTGGAGTCAGTACTCCCCGAACCCACCCAAGGCTACCTCCCGGACCCACCAGGCAGAAAAGTGTGGTGAGTGTACCTTTTAAAATACTATACAAGATTTAAAAGCCAACTTGTTTAATGATTAATTTGCCCTGGAATTCGTGGCTCTCCTGGATATACTCCAAAGCCTTTCCAAAAGGTTTCTGGGGAGGGCAGCCTTATTCCATCTACCATGGTAGGACACTTTACCACTCCAGGCCAGTAGCACGTATTCGAGAATCATTGTAGAACAAAGCATTGCAGTGTATGTTTGCTGGCATTCAAACAACATCCATTCTTTATCTCTCTGTATTATCCTCAGGAGAGTGATATCATTCATGGTCACCTGGTTGAAATAGGGTGCTTTTCTTAAGGGGATATTCAGAGGTGCCCATTCCTGCTGGCCTTTTGCCTTTGGCTGAACAGAAATGTTCCCCGCTGTTAGCCACGCGGTGGGGGGAGGCAAAATGCGACCTTGTAACGAAAGCACGTGCTATGTGATGTGTATGTAATGTTAACAGCAAGGTTTACTGTGAAAGAGTGTACCCATTGTTCTATAAAATGTGTCTTTTCAAATACCACTGTCCCTTTTTTTTCTCCACCAGCTGCATGTGTTTCAAGGATCACAGGATCTTCTACTTTCCAGAGGCTAGCGAAGATTAGAAGGCGAAAAAAACGCACTTGCGATGAAATGTTCTCTGAGCTCATGCTGTCCTCCCACACTGACAGAGCACAGACGAATGCATGGAGGCAGACAATGTCAGAGTGCAGGAAAGCACAAAATGACCGGGAGGAGAGGTGGCGGGCTGAAGAGAGGGCTGAAGCTGAAAGGTGGCAGCAGCGTGATGAGAGGAGGCAGGATTCAATGCTGAGGCTGCTGGAGGATCAAACTAATATGCTCCAGTGTATGGTTGAGCTGCAGGAAAGGCAGCAGGAGCACAGACCGCCCTGTGTAACCAACTGCCCTCCTCCCCAAGTTCCCTAGACTCCTCACCCAGACACCCAAGAACGCGGTGGGGGGGCCTCCAGCCACCCAGCCACTCCACCCCAGAGGATTGCCCAAGTAACAGAAGGCTGGCACTCAATAAGTTTTAAACTTTTAAAGTGCTGTGTGGCCTTGTCCTTCCCTCCTCTATCACCCCTCCTGGGCGACCGAGGTAATTATCTCCCTATTTGTGTGATGAATTAATAAAGAATGCATGAATGTGAAGCAACATGACTTTATTGCCTCTGCAAGCGGTGATCGAAGGGAGATAGGGAGGGTGGTTAGCTTACAGGGAAGTAGAGTGAACCAAGGGGTAGGGGGTTTTATCAAGGAGAAACAAAGAGAACTTTCACACCGTAGCCTGGCCAGTCATGAAACTGGTTTTCAAAGCTTCTCTGATGCGCACCGCACCCTCCTGTGCTCTTTTAACCACCCTAGTGTCTGGCTATGCGTAACCAGCAGCCAGGTGATTTGCCTCAACCTCCCACCCTGCCATAAACGTCTCTCTCTTACTCTCACAGATATTGTGTAGCGCACAGCAAGCAGTAATAACAGTGGGAATACTGGTTTTGCTGAGGTCTAACCGAGTCAGTAAACTGCACCAGCGCACTTTTAAATGTCCAAATGCACATTCTACCACCATTCTGCACTTGTTCAGCCTGTAGTTGAACAGCTCCTGACTACTCTCCAGGCTGCCTATGTATGGCTTCGTGAGCCATGGCATTAAGGGGTAGGCTGGGTCCCCAAGGATAACTACAGGCATTTCAACATCCCCAATGGTTATTTTCTGGTCTGGGAAGAAAGTCCCTTCCTGCAGCTTTTGAAACAGACCAGAGTTCTTGAAGATGCGAGCGTCATGTACCTTTTCCGGCCATCCCACGTTGATGTTGGTGAAATGTCCCTTGTGATCTACCAGTTCTTGCAGCACTATTGAAAAGTATCCCTTGCGGTTTATGTACTCGCTGGCTTGGTGCTCCGGTGCCGAGATAGGGATATGGGTTCCGTCTATGGCCCCACCACAGTTAGGGAATCCCATTGCAGCAAAGCCATTCACTATGACCTGCACATTTCCCAGGGTCACTACCCTTGATATCAGCAGATCTTTGATTGTGTTGGCTACTTGCATCACAGCAGCCCCCACTGTAGATTTGCCCACTCCAAATTGATTCCCGACTGACCGGTAGCTGTCTGGCGTTGTAAGCTTCCACAGGGCTACTGCCAGTCGCTTCTCAACTGTGAGGGCTGCTCTCATCTTGGTATTCTTGTACCTCAGGGCAGGGGAAAGCACGTCACAAAGTTCTATGAAAGTGCCCTTATGCATGCGAAAGTTTCGCAGCCACTGGGAATCATCCCAGACCTGCAACACTATGCGGTCCCACCAGTCTGTGCTTGTTTCCCGAGCCCAGAATCGCCATTCCACCACATGAACCTGACCCATTAGCACCATGATGCCCACATTGGCAGGGCTTGTGCTTTGAGAGAAGTCTGTGTCCATGTCCTCATTACTCTCGTCACCGCGCTGACATCGCCTACTCGCCCGGTTTTGCTTTGACAGGTTCTGGTGCTGCATATACTGCTGGATAATGCGTGTGGTGTTTAATGTGCTCCTAATTGCCAAAGTGATCTGAGCGGGCTCCGTGCTTGCCGTGGTATGGCGTCTGCATAGAAAAAAGGCGTGGAACGATTGTCTGCTGTTGCCCTGACAGAGGGAGGGGCGACTGATGACATGGCTTACAGGGTTGGCTTACAGGGAATTAAAATCAACAAAGGGGGTGGCTTTGTGAGAAACGGAATGGCCGCCTCAAGGATAGAACTCAAAACCTCAAGGATAGAACTCAAAACTGGGTTTAGCAGGCCGCTGATTTCACAGAGGGAGGGAGGGAGGAGAAAATGAATACAAAACAAATCTGGTCTATTTCTTGTTTTGAGCCACTTCATCTATCTTTATACATCATGCTGGCAGCAGGCTGTACAGTACGACCGCTAGCCATCGTCATCTCCTGGGTGCTCAGCAGAAGATGGTGCAGTATGACTACTGGCCATCGTCTTCTGCTAGCTGCAGATTAAAAGACTGCACTGCCAGTAGGACTCAATCGCCATGAGACAAAACAAGGGAAATGACCTGGCTGAGTCACTCCCATGTTTGCCCAGGCACCTGGTTAAAAGAGCACCCAGGACTATGTCGATGACGGCTACCAGTCATACTGCACTGTCTGCTGCCAAAAGGCAATAAACTGCTGCTGTGTAGCAATGCAGTACCATGTCCACCAGCACCCAGGAGAAACCATCACCCAGGTGATGGTTAGCTGAGCAGGCTCCATGCTTGCCGTGGTATGGCGTCTGCACAAGTAGCTCAAGAAAAAAGGCGCAAAACGATTGTTTGCCCTTGCTTTTACGGAGGGAGGGAGGGAGGCAATGGGGGCCTGACGATATGTACCCAGAACCACCCGCGACAATGTTTTAGCCCCATCAGGCACTGGGATTTCTACCCAGAATTCAAATGGGCGGAGGAGACTGCGGGAACTGTGGAATAGCTACCCACAGTGCAAAGCTCCGGAAATTGACTGTTGCCTCGGTACTGTGGACACAGTCCGCCGACTACATGCACTTAGAGCATTTGTGTGGGGGGACACACGCTCGACTGTATAAAAACGCTTTCTACAAAACCGATGTCTGTCAATTTGACCTAATTTCGTAATGTAGACATACCCTAAGTAGAGCTTGATCCTGTCACCCATCCTTGTTTAACCTTTTCAATTAAATGTAAGGGAAGGCTCCAGATCAGACCTGTAATGTTGTGATCTTCACTGTTCCAGGGATCAGTCAACCTAGGCAAATGCCATTTTCAGGTGACTGGCGTCCCCTGTCCCTCACTGATATATTGTTTTATATGCTGAAAAGCCCGAATGTTCTAAAGGAGAGTCTAAAGTGTCATGTGACATTTTGGTAGCTAGTCAGGAGCACTATGAATACTAGTAGGCTAAATCACAGCTTCATATGACACAATATTAGGGCAAATGAAAGGCCCACATTCACATTGCTAAACCTCCCCCTCCTACTTGCATAAGGCTTATCAGTTTTTATTCAAGGGACATTAATTTCACTCCAATTGCTCAACTATTGCCACCACCTCTCCTCCTTAGCTGAAGTAAGCTTAAGCTAGAGACGAAACAGAATGTAGCTTTAGAGTATTGAGCGATGGCTCTTGCCTTGATTTAGAAGATCACAGTTAGATAAAATTATATCCCACCAGCTTTCAAAGTTATGAATTGTGACACATTTGTCACTTATGCCAGGCTTATAGTGTCAGTCAAATCCTGCAGCCAGCGACTGTAGTAATTATGTTGTCCAGTACTGTCTTATCTAATTATTTTAAGGGACATTTCCAGAGCACAAGACACATAATATTTTTAACTGCAGCTGCATGGAAACAATCAGCGTATTCATTTAACAATAAAATCGTCTTAAAATACTGCCTGTTTGTTCATGGCATATTCAATTATACTACTCACAAACTGATACCACTGACTACTAATGCACACACTTGTCTGCCATTACCACCTCCTCCACTACTTCTTCCTATTTGTTCCCCTTCCCCACCCCCGATTTCTTGTGTATTGTCCAAATGCTGAATCAAGTTTTGGGACAGAGACTGTCTTCATTATGTTTGTACAGTGCCCCTAATACCTGTTTGGTGTCCTTAGGTATTAATACAGCAGAAATAAATATTAGAATGTAGCTAGGACTTGAAAGCAAGAATCAAAACGTCTCCATTTCTGCACAAAAGCCTGATAATGTTTAAACTTAATATGCTAATATCCAGTCTAGTTTTTTGCATGCTGTATACTATGTCCATGACACTCCATGGCTAGGTCCTCCCACTAGTTACATTCCACTGGAAAAATGAAACTGATGACCTAAAGGGATTTTAGTTCTATTCTTATTTATTATTTTTTAAATACAGTATTTAAATTGTCTTAGGAGTGTGAGCCAGCAATGGGGAATAAGAGATGAGGTATGATGAAGGCACTGCAGGAGAAGTGTGAAGCTTGTATAGTATATGGGATCAAGGAGGTTGTTTTAGATGTGGGAGAAATGTGGGCACCAGTGGGAGATAGATGCAAAGGAACTGTGACAAGAAGTAGAACTGGGACAGAAACAGGGCCTGAGTGTAGGTGTGGCTGGAGATGCAGAGAAAGTCAGCTCTATGTAGTGCCTTGAAGACAAGGAAAGTAAGTTTCCATTTGATGTGGAGGCAGTGAAGAAGTTTGAGAATGGGATGAGGTTAGACCAGGCAAAGAATAGTGCGTAGATGGGTGGGGTGCGAGGCAAGTTCACATAGGCTAGAGAGATGAAATTTGCAGTAGTTCATGAGAGAAGATTACCAAGGCATGGACAACTGATTTGGTGGTAGTGACGGAGAGGAGGGGACAGATCTGGTAAATATTGTGGAAGAAATAAGATTAGCCAATGACCTAGATGTGAGAGGTAAATGGGAGGAATTGAGGATGAAGGGAGGTTGAATGCCAGGGAAACCAGGAGCCTTGTGGTATTTTCTGCCATGAGAAAGAAGTTAGGAAGGACATAGGGGGAGCGCATATGTTGAGTTTGAGATGCTAACAGTGAATTCAGGCAGAGAGACATTTTACTCCTGGGGGAATTCTGTGCCACTGTGCGTGTCCAGAATTCATATCCCTCGCAGATTTCTTTGCTTCCCCACAGAAAAATAACTTTCTGACAGGGAAGCAAAGTGAAGCTGTAAGAGCAGCCACTCATCACTCCCTAGCAGTGCAGGTACATTGTTGCAGGAACTCAGTGCAGCCAGCAGAAAAGTAAATCTTGTCAGGGCTGGGGACATGCCAGCCAATGGCTCCTACCCTGAGCTGCTAGTCCTGGCTGGGCTGGAGGCAGGAGAGAACAGGACTTCCTCTTCCTCTGCAAGGAGTTGCCATGGCTGTGTCAGATCCACCGTCAGAAAGCTCCCCCAGCTGCAGGAAGCTCAGCATTCTGCCTGACTTCCTCCCCCCATCTCTCCTCAGCTGTGGGGGGAGGGACCTGCTCCACCATCCACCCAACCCTCGTTCATCCAGACCTCACCAGGTACATCCAGAACCCCCCTAGCCATCCATACCCAAACTCCACCCAACTGAACCTCAACCCCTCCATCTGGAGCTCCCATGCACCCAGACCCCCTGTCTCTGGACCACCACCCCTACACCCAGACCACCCCCCACTGAGCTCCCTGCCCTCAAACCCCCACCCTGATGCCCCACCCCCTGTACCACCCTGAGCCCTTGCATCCAGACCTCCATGCCACTAACCTCCAACTAGCTGCACCCAGACTCCCCCAGCCACCCAGACCTCTCTGCTGAGCTGCAACCACCTTCACCTGGAAGCCCCTGCAAAGTCCCATTTCCCCTGCACCTGGAACCCGTCCAACAAGCGTCTGTGCATCCAGAAACCCCTCCACACACTGAGATCCCTCACTGAGCTGCCCGCACTCAGATTGTCCCACACAGAATCCTCTTACCCCACACCTTAATCCTCCCACACTGAGCCCCTCCATACTTGGATCCTGCCTGGTTGAGCCTGCCTGCCGCACACCTGGTGTGCCTGGTGCAGAGGGGCAGGGCCTCAAGGTGTTTCTAGGGTAGGCCCAGGCCTTGTGCTGTGTCAGGGTTGGGTGCAGCCTGACTGCTAAGCCTGTGTCCCCAGGGTGGGGGGACTGCAGGATGATCTCCCACCTTTGTGCAGCCAGTGGCCTGTGCTTCCCAGTGCCATGCTGGAGCCTCTACATTTATTTATTGACAAATAAAACTTGCAGAATTTTGCAGATTTTTAAAATATTGTGCACAGAATTTTTAATTTTTTGGCACAGAATTTTTATTTTTTTCGTGCAGAATGCCCTCAGGAGTAACATTTGCAGATGTGACACTCAGAGTGCAAAAGTCAATGGTAAAGAAGGAGCCTGTGGAGCAGCTGCTGTTGTCTAAGGGTGCGGAAAGCAGCTGAGGCATTCAGAGGGTCACAATTCATATAGCAATGCGGGGATCTGTAAATGCTGATCAGAATGGAGCACTGCTTGCCTGAGCTAAGAGCAGGCTCTGCTTTGTGGGATATTAGGTGGATGTAAAGTTAAATAAGATTTTATTCTTAACAAGCACCTCTTTTGTTAATGAGATATGAGAGTCAGTTACAAATAGGTTTATGTTGTTTTCAAGGGACTGGATTGTTGCTGAATATTGTATATCCTGTCTGTGAATGGAGTGTCTATTGGTGTTTGGTCCTTATGATCACTCAGCTGTCAGTTAATGTTATTGGAGGATGTTAAAGTTAACATGAATAGTTTTGACTCAGCAACTTATTAGAGAAGTCAGCACAGGACATATTTAGAGCAATGTGATTGGATGAAGAAATCCAGGGATAAGCTGTAGAGAAAGAAACCACATACTGAATGCTGAAGGCCACTGAAAATGTGGGAAAAGGGAAATCAGAGGATATTCACTCCTGCTGCAAACCTCAGATGCATTGATTTATATGGGGGATTTACGTAGTATGCTCATTTTGTATGAATGTATTTGCCCTTTAGTGGCACTCCCATTCCTACAAGGAGGTCTGTAGCTCAACAGACAGAGGTCTGAGTTTGGTGTTCATGGAGCAGGGTTCTCCTCACAGCTTTGTGTGTGTTTCTTTACATAGTAACTGTTGGACCGCAGTACGTAAATTTGCTGAACTCCTTACTTCCATCACACCTTGTATTCTTCCCCTCTCTCTGGCCCATTCCATGATCTCATGTGGCTCTTTTGTTCTGCATCCCCTGTCACCTGGTTCTGGTTCCTTTGCCCTGAAATATCCCATAACCTTTTTTTTATACTAAGGAGCCCTCTTGACCTCTCCTGCCGGTCTAACAGCAGCAGCATTTTTCTTTCACATTCAAACTCCTTGACTGAACTGTCTGTTCCCAGTGCCTTGACTTCCTGTGAACTTCCCTGTGCAGTCTGGTTTGCCCCCTTCTCTCCACTAAGACTGTCTTACTGGGGCCATGAATAACCTTCTGGCAGGCAGCTTCTCTACCAAGGGACCATAGCTATCTTCCCTTCATGCCAGGATCAGCAAGATGGTAGGGTAATGTGAGTGTCTCCCAGTCTTCTTCAAATGGAAGTAGAGAGAGAGACTCTGGATGGAAGCAAAGGCCACTTGGGCTGTGAGCCTTGAACTGGAGTATGCCCTAGCACTCTCTGGTAGGCTGAGATACGTCTAGTGCTTTTTCTCTTCTTGTACCCCTCTTTGGAGAAGTTTGGTTAGTTTAAAGGGGCAGGATGCTATTTTGATTTTTGTTGATTGACAGGAGAGCAATTGAAAATCTTTGTCCAGTTTTATATTTGTTTTTCAGATTTAGTACAGCATCTACTTCCTAATGCATATGGTTTACATACCATGTCAGGTATTTCAAAATTTAGCCAATTTTCAGTTGTCTCTGTGATTTAAAGTGTGTGTAACACAAATTTCCCTCTGGTCACATCATCCCAAACCTCTAAATGATGTTTGAGTTCATCCACCAGGGATAAAGCATCAATTACATGATTATATAAATAATTCAAAAATGGCTGAAGGATTTTTCTTCAAACCTTCAAAAAACAAACCACACCAATCATCAAGTTTCACCTTTGGTCGCAGATTAAACACAGAATTGAAAATTGGCATCCAAAAGAGGGAATGTGTCAGGAAGTGGAGTGTGAAAACATGATGGTATTACAGGAAACGTTTTTGCAACCTTAAATGTAATGATCAGTACAAATAGCATTGCAATACTGTACACTATTTAATTCAATTACCATTTCTCTCTAAAGCATTAGGTTTAATAAAATTTCTCCTCAAAATTGAATTGCTGAAATCTAGATAGTGCTTGGTCTTTAGTTTAAGCTACAAATAAACAAAATAAGCACAAATAGGCTTTTCAAATCTTTAAAGGCCAAACCAGCCCAATCTTTGTGCTACTATGGAAGAAAATATATTACTGGCATTGCTAATGACAACAGAAAGCATTAATTTATTTGAGTAGCATTAGAATACAGGACTCCTGCAGTGCTCAGCAGTGACCTGCTCGGCACAGCTGCCCTCTCAGCTGAGTGTTCTGAATCAGCTCTGAGAACAGAGAGAAATGACCATAATGCATTTGTTCATTACAGCAATTTCCCTCACAGTGATGGAAAGGTATTGTTCAATTAATATCCTAGCCTTCTGTTTTCCAACAGACACGCTCCCATTTTTTTTTACCATTCACTGTATAAATTTAGTCAACTGAAAATGTCTTGGTGCTTGTAATGATGGTACTAGGGAGCTGATCTTTAAATAGGTCTACTGAAAACAAAGAACAGAGCTAGCAATCATGAGACATACATATTTTATATTTATTATTAGTGGTAAGTGTGTATAATAGATATACAAATATTTGTACCTATGCAGGTCTCTCTCTACAAACACACAGTGTACTTAATCGTTTGGCCTGCTGAATTCTTCCCCCTGCAGAAACTAAGTTGAGGGCAAAAGTGGGCTTATGTGAACTTCATGTTATACCTGATCACCCCAGGTCTGATCAGGGATGTTACACTGACTGAGGGACACAGTACAGCAGCACTCCTGCTACAACTTCCCCCTTGCCATGCCCCCTAAAGCAAGGGGATGTGTAAGGGAGGGCTTAAATTAGCTGCACTGGCTGTATTACTTGGGGCTTTCTCCCTGCTGGGGGAATCCTTAACATCTTAATGGAAACATTTTACACTCACTTTGCAATAGTGTAAATAACTAAACAAGGTGCAAGGCAGTGGAAAATCAGGTCCTTCGATTCTACATCTATTCCAAAATACACAATTCCAGCAACAGCAGCGTCCCCTACTACCATTGTAGGGCAATGGTTTAGTATAGGTTAGAGTGGGAGGGGATGAGAAGAGTACCATCAACTGAATCACTAGTTCAGTTGCAACACCCATTCAGAAGAGTGTATTTAGCATATTTTTTAAAAGCTAAGACACTCAACTGACAGAAGATATATGTGGTTTGCATAAATGCCTTTGACTCTATGCTTATGAAAGTCATGGATTAACAGGCATAGGATGAGTTCATTAGATATGCTAGGTGTTTTGATTTCTGTGTGTATATGTATGTGTTTGTATATATAAAACTGAGATTTAAGTTTCAAAATGCATCAGCCACAAATGAACACCAGCTATTTTTAGTGGTTTATATGCATTGCTTTCCACATTACACTGCAGATGCTGCATTATAAGTGAGGTGCTGTATAGATTGGATGCATGTATACACAAATCCCATGTATTTCAAAGAGACGTTGCCTACTAAGATTTGCTTTGTAACAGATATTCAGAAGCCATTTACAGTGTCAACATTTCGCTGGGATTTTGCATGATAGGGATGGCACATTATTCCGCTGGTATTCTTGGTGGGAACAGTGCACAACTGAAGGAATCCATTAGCATTTCATTGGATTAAACCGAACTTTGTATCCAACAGTGTCAGTGGTAGAAGTGGCCAACTCCTATTGGTTTCTGTGAGAGAGCAAAGGCAGTAAGAAGGTATGGGGGAGTGGCCTTCAAGAGACTTGAAGCCTAGAGCTGGCTTGCTAAATGAGCTAACCAGAGACACATGGTACAGGTAGGGAATTACAAGTAGCTAGTTCCTTATAAGAGAGCTGAGCAACTGTTTGTGGGAGCCAACTCTGGGAAGTCAGCTCTGAGCATGACAGGTATAAGCTAAACCCAGGCTCTCAGGTAAGAGTCATGCCTGGGAACAGATGTGTGGACCTCTGAGCTTTTTGCTTTTGAATTATTGTCTGAATAAACCCTGAATAAACCTGTAGCAGGGTGGTGATTGGATAAGCAAGTGAGTGGAATCTCTGTAAAGGAAAGGGGCCTAGAAGTGGGAGAAGAGAGGGCATGGTAGAACTGAAGCATCCTGGGCACAAGGGGCCAGGCAACTCCTCTACAGTTTCAAAATATCATCAGTGGAAATTCTGTCTGAGTAAGAATTGCAGGGGATGCCAGTGGGAAACTTCTTTATAGTTGTGCTCTGGTAATGATAGATGAAACTATTACAAATGTAAATAAAGTGAAGTGAGAGATAGTGATTAGGGTGCTTGGGTCTTGGGAGAACTGGGTTTGGTTCCAAGCTTTGTCTCAGACTTCCTGTGTGATGAGTGGGTTTTTTTTGTTTTTGTTTCCTGTTTTGGACAGGTCACTTAGTCAGTCTGCCTTAGTTCTCCACTTGTAAAATAAGGATAATGGGAGAGTGTACTGTGTTATAGGGATGTCATGAGGATATCATTAAAGACTGTAAGATGCTCAGATGCTACTGTGATGGGAGCATATAAATACTGAAGACAAATAGCTATGTCAGATAAGGTAAGAACTAACCCAAACACCTGAGGTTCAAAGAGATTTTCCTTTATATTTTCTGTACCTCTCTGGTCCTGGTTCACAGTGGTTTTTGACATATATTCACCTCATGTTATGTTGAAAACAGGAGGCAAATTCATCTCTGGTGTAACTAGACTGGTTTCAAAGGCATGATGTAACTATCACTGATTCCAGAGGCCTCCGCAGGAGTTGCTGCTGCAGAGATATTCAGGCTCCAAAGGATGCCTCTACAACTGTCTAATGTGTGATGAGGAAGGTACAGGGGGCAGAGCAGGTTCAACAGATGGCACAGCTAAGAGGGAAGAGAACTGCCAAGTTCCCTGAAGATGCTCCACTTGCTGCTAGGGAGTTGGAAGAAATGATTGGCAAGTTCTTGAAAGTTGTCCACCTATCTATCTGCCAACTGGCCCCACTTAGGTCAACCAGCACCCTTTGGAGCTGTGGGAGCAGCACAAGGAGTTGTTGCTCAACAGAAGTATAGCAGAGAGCTGCAGCCCCTCTTGCTGGCCACCAGTAGATGTGGATATGCAGAGAGAGGGAAGAGAAGAGCCATACTGCTGCGGGCTTGTGATAGAGGTGGTGAGTTGAGGGCCCAACACAATATAAGTAGGACTATTTCAGGAGAAGGTTATGGGGTGGGCCACTTTAATTCTGAGCGTGGGAACCCGCCCAAACATTATTATGCCCCTGTTCAATGGAGTTGTTCCAGAGAAGTTTGGTTATGGCTTTTGTCTGAAAGTAAAAATTGACACAGTACATTTAAAAACTTGGACCACATTCACACAAAATTTATGTGAACCTCAGTGGAAGTTTTTGGCAAACCTAGCCCAAGTTTCACTTGATTTGGAGTTTTGTCAAGAGTTTAACACCGCTTTATTCTCTAGAGTTTTTTTCAGTCAGGTTTGGAAACTGATGTACTAACAGAGTAAGAAGCTATTCTCAAGATAGTCTTAAGTAATCCAAAACAAGGAGACACTAGAATTTTCATATCAATATTAGGATGTCTAGTAAGATTTCAGTTCTGAACTTTTTTAAAGTATCTTAAGGTTTATCCATTGAAAAGAGAGGCACTGACTATGTAGTTAACAATTTCCCTTCCTTTTTCCATAGGCCTAGATTTTTTTAACTGGACTTCACATCGACCCAGGGGAATATGAGCCCTCCTTAACCCCTTCCAAACTAATCAGTTCCTAATTGCTCACTTACTCTTTCCTGGAAGCAGGTGCGCAGGGAGGGAAGAGAATGGCTTGCTGGCTAGTGTAATTGAGCTCGTGTGGTAAAGGTTGGAATTTATTGCTGGTATAGGCTAGCAATAAATTCCATCTGTCTAGGGGCGAGGAGGGAAGAACTGTTACTCAGTGTGTGTTCAGGTCACAGTAGCTCCTGGGTCAGCACATCTTGCTTGTCACAATCACAGTCTAGCCCACAGTGGGGTTATTTTTGTATTAGTTATGTTAATGAAAGTTTTAGAAAATTAAGATGCCAGTACTGAGAGAGTAGCATAAATCAAATCTTGGACCAAACAATTTGTGTAGCAGGGCTTTGCTCTGCACATATTATCTTTGTATGCTCTGCAGCCATGAAGTATGCGGGGGCTCTGAGTTCACATGCTTGGCTTCTCCCAGGATGGGTTTTAGTTGGCAGGGGAGTCCAGGTTTGCTTAAAGTTTGGGACCCTAGGATAAAAGCATGTGTTTTTTTTTTTTTTAAATCCCACCTGCCCCAAATTCCTATGCTACAATGCTGGAGCTGAACCCCCCACAATAGGAGTAAGGAGAATAGAAAATGTGTCCAAATCTGCTCTGACAGTTTGTGGTGATCATTAGAAAAAATGGCTGGAGGTCTCCTTTAAACCAAAGAAGAGGGAAAAAAGCTGGTGATGTGTCCTAAAAGGGTCATGAAAGAGGAGGAGAACTTGAGCACCTTGGGGAATTGGCACAACAGATCATATTGTCAGCATGAAGCGGCCCATCATGTGGCAGTGGGGATGGAGCAGTAAACATCATGCTAGCTTTTCAACCTGTCCCTGCTGGGAGGAGGTCCTACCCATCAATGACTGCAGATTTGGCAGTGTTGTCTGAACCAGCCCTGATTTCTCCTCTGCTTTGTCTGCTGTTGCAGTGGAAATGCAGAATTTCCATTGCTATTGGGTCTTCTGTGCCCTTGTGACTCAGATACTATTTACTTTTTTCAAGATGCATTGCTGAAAGAAGAGTATTGGTGTGTAAGTGTACATCATAGAGTAAATTTTGGGTCTACAGTTGTATGTATTTGTATCTACATATGTGTAATATTTGGAGGCTGTCTAGCATACTAATTTAGCCACCTGTTCTAGCCTCCCTCCGCTGCACAAATTAGATTGTCTCAAGGGAGCCTATGCAGTTGATTGGGTCTGCCTTGTTACTAAGGCAACCATTTTTTCTCTCTGCTCTATGATTTAGACAGTGCTTATAACTCAGATTCACCAGACAAGAAATACAAGGGAAAAAATTGGTCCAGACCCTGGGGATATCAGTACTTAATAGATGCTCTTAGACTTATTTAGTCAGACAAGAATACATTTCCTAAATGTTGTTAAAGAATTGAAGCAAGCAAAGTCAAATATAACAGCACATGGTGATGCTGATAAAAACCAAAATAAAGGTGGAGAATAATTTCTACTGCAAATAGAGTATGAATCTTAAGGGAAACAGTTATACAATATACTGTACATATTTCATGTGGCACTGTCATTAGACATACAAGGAGTTGTTCCTATCAAGGACAGCTATGTCCAGGGACAAAAATATGTATGCAAGGAAAATCCAATAATTTAGGGCAAAATTCTCCAGCCATATCCACAGGGTGGATGTGATGTGCAGCAGAATAGTGGTTTGTTAATCTCAAAATGGAAATTGCTCTTCACTGGCTGCTTCTACCTTTTTTGATAGTGATTTGGGTTGATTCAGAACATTGCAGATGAGGGATGCAAATTCTCTAAAGTGTGAGGTGGGTTAGCTACAAAAGGCATCTTAGAGTCCAACAACAACAATCCTATCCAAAATGAAGCCAAGTCCTGTAAAGGACAAGTAGCTGGTGTGCAGCACTTAATGCAGAGGGGGAGCTACAACAGATACTGATGGACTTATTGGCACTGTAGGTCAGATTTTTTTTTTAAATTAAAAAGCTTGAGGTGAACATGTGAAAGCTGGTATAAATTTGCACAAGCAATTACACAATTGCATAAACATATCCAGCATCTAGACAGTCTGATTTATATGGAAAACCACCCATAAACGGAATTCCCTCTATAATTTTGTATTTGGTGTGATCAAATGAAATTATGTTTGACATCTTTTAGCATTTGTGCCCATTGTGCAAAGCAGGCCCAAACTTGTGGGTATACATATTCACAGATGCAATACTGCACTTATGAAAGTAGAGACCAAGCTGAAAGTCAGGGCCCAAATGAGTTGTGTATGCAACTGTAATTGCTCACATAAATGTAGGTGGACAGCACGAGTGCCCTTTCTTGTGTGTGTGGATCTCTTAATTAATTTGAACCTGTGTGTAACCAAATGTGCTAGGAGTTGGGCTTTTTAGTCTGCAACCTGCCAAATGGCCAAAGCCATCCTATAACCAAACATATCCAATCTACGGGGGGAAGGGAGTTTTTGGAGTCCTGGTGCTGATGTGGTGTGGGACTAATGATGAGCTGGAGGCAGCTTCTGGGTGCTGCTGTTGTATTTGGGCTGGATGTGGAAATGCTGGGTGAAGTGTCAGCTGTAGAATTGGGTTGTCACGTCTTTCCTCTTTCCCTGCCCACTCAATGCTGAATTTTTGGTGTAATATTGGTTGAAGAGGCTGAGGCCAGCTTGAGAGCCTTTAGAAGTATGGACTTCCCCTTCTGCAGATCTGATTAGGGGAGATGGAAAGGAGAGTACCACTGTGATAGGTTTGGGGGGTGGAGCAGAGGCATGGTAGTAATGGTAAGATGAGAGGTGAGTACATGGAGACCTAGCAGCTGTGAAATTCTACCCATTTCTTCCCCCCCCTCCCATACCGCCCCCCTTAGATGGCAAGGTATGACTCAGTGGGTAGCTACTTCAGATTCATTTTTAGCTTAGCCTTCAAAGGTTCAGAAACACAACTGCATACAGTTTCTGATGATGGAACTAAGCTTGACAATCAAAGTTTTCATTGAAAGTCTGTCTCCTACAGCCCATAAATATTGGCTGACAAGTTATGATGGACATGATCAGATTACTATGTCTCACAGGATTTAACACCTAAAATCAGAATATTGATCCATCAAGACCAATTTGTCAGTAGCAGTACTCAATACATAATGCTTCTGAGGAATCCTGCCTCTACCCCCATATCTAATGCAACTAGCCTGGTAGGCACCAATGTTTCAAGGAAGGAATTTTTGTATATGAGATTTGGTAATCCTTGCATTGTTTGCCGTAGGACCAGTGTTACTTATCATAAAATGAGCCAGGTCTTGTTAAAATATAGCCAAAGTATATGACTCAATGACCTTCCCTCTATAATGTATGAAGGAAAAATTTTATATTTTCTCTAAAGCTCTTACCTTTCCATGTCAAATGACCCCTTGGTCTCATTAGGAGAAATGGTAAAAATATAAAGGTGTTTGGTTTGTTTTTTTTTCCACAACACTTCACAAATTTTAAATTCCTAAATCAATTGCCACCCAGCACTTGACTCTTCCTGAAAAATACAGAGAGCTGGATTCTCTTCTCCTATTTTTATACTAATATAAATTTGACTTCTGGGAAATTATTCCTGATTTGTAACCGTGTTTAGTGAGAGGAGAATCCAACTCAGAATTGATTAGTTTCTGCAATCTGTCAGACTTGATTTCCAGTAACAATCTTTGTTTTCTGTGTACTTTTAAAATCTGACCTAGATCTGAGAAGTTGAAAGAGTGGAACATGAACGGTGCACTGAATGTTGGCAAACTCCCTTCCCCTTTGGTGTAAATGGAATTATTTTCTATCCCACCTAGAATGCCCCCACTCATCCAGCTTGTGTTGTTAAACTACTGCTGCACGTTAGGTTGACATCTTCATTCAACAGTCCAAAACTGCTCCTGTGTATTTTTTCCCCACTGAGAGAATCCTATAATTTCTCAGACCATTGGTGTGTGTTGAGAATTTAGGCTATTTTTGCCAATGCATGTTACCTCACATTGATCAAATTACATATGCTGTTGTGCTGCACAACCTAATGCATTAAAATCCATCTGCAGTTTCTCACAATCCTCCAGATTGTTACTATCTGAAATAACTTGCCCAGTGGCATTATCAACAAGCTTCAGCAGTCCATCCAATCTCTCCTCCAAAACATTAATACAGGCAATAGCCTTACTCACCAAGTGCCTGTTTCCTAGTGATTGACAGTTTTTAAAATTCCACACTTTGGTTTTTTACCCTATACGTATTTATTTAAAGCTGTAATTAAGCAAAAACTAGGGCTTAATTTGACATTGACTTTGAAGAAGCAGGCTGTATGTGAATTGGCTGTCTCCATTCCTCATGGAAGTAGTGCTCTCCAGGGCCCTACTTCAACAAGGCATTTAAGCATATACTTAGGTCATCCCTATTGAGCACAGTGCCTAAACTCATGCTTAACTCCAACTGTAGTCAATGGGATTTAAGAACACGCTGAAGTGCTGTGCTGAATAAGAACAGACTGCTTGATTAGAATCCAGGCTCATAAATATTTTATGTTTAATTTGTTTCCATTTTTATTCTCATCTTCAATAGATTATGATAAAACTTGCTCAGTGTTGTATAATTCCATTTCCTCCTTCCACCCCAATTTCTTGTAGCTTTGGTGTTGTAAATATTTAAACACCCTATTTATCTATTTTTGACTTCATGTCTGTTCATTCTAGCATTAACTCCCTATAGGTCCATTAATTGAACAGACATACCAGTATCACAACTGGAACACCACCACCCAAGTGCAAAAAATCCCTTCGAAACCAGAAAGGTGCACTTGGGAATTCCTTTCTGTGGGATACCCTCAAGCCCTTTCATTCCCCCCCCCTCCCCCCTGGGAAGAGTTGAAAAAGAATAACCAAGGAAATCAGCTGTTGCCACCAGCTAATTAAACAACATGTGCACAAACCCAATCCTGTTCTTAAAGGTAAATTTTATTTAAAAACAAAAAAAGAAAATACATCTAACTTAGGCTTTTGCTAGATTTTAAAAAACCCACTTACAAAAATTAAACAAAGAATAACCTTCTTGAGGTCCAGTTTAAAGGTTACAAGCAAAACAAAAGCATTTGGGGTTAGCAGAGAGGAGTCCACAAGCTAATAAAAAATAAAAGGAAAGAAACCTAATTGCGTCTTCCTAGACATTCCCTAATTAATTACATATCTGGGCTTCAGATAAGCAATCTTTAGATATGATCTGATGTTTTTTCATACCTGGCTTTTAGCTTCTCACAGCATAACTGCTCCCTGTTCCCCTTTTTCCTGGAGAAGCACAACACAGAAAAAGGGAAGCCTTTTTCCAATGTTAAAAAGTTCTAGCCTTCCCATTGGCTCTTTTGGTCAGGTGCCCACTCCTTTCCTTTTACCTGTGGGCTTGTTAACCCTTTACAGGTAAAACAAGTAGAGAACAACAACCAAGAGGGATTCCATAGCCAACTGTCTGGCTGGGTGCCCACAAAAGGGAGCAATCCCCCCTCTCATTTATCACAGAGGTGTATTCCTGGGGTTGGTTTTGCCATCGAGAACAAGATTACCAGACTGCTTTTAGAACTCCCTATGGGTATTAACTTTGTCTTAAGCTTAGTAACAACCAGTATGACACCGTCACTAGTGCATATATTCCCACACTTGATGGTGATGACAACAGGGAGCAGTTCTATTGTGCTCTTGATGGAGTTCTCACTGCCACAGACAAGGAAGATGAGCTTATCCTCAGGGGTTACTTCAATGCAAGAGTAGGGCAACACCCCAAACTCTGGATAGGCACCACTGGGAAAGAAGGGGTGAAGAAAGTCTACTCTAATGGCATTTTCCTCTGCAAATGTGTAGTGCATGATTTGTTTATCACAAATACCATCTTTAGACAGAGGGGACAAATATAAGATCACTTGCAAACATCCACATTCTGAACACTGGCGTCTTCTTGACTATGTCCTTGTCAGAGCCTGTGATTGTACTGATGTGCATATTACTTGAGCCATGAGAGGTACAGATGACTGCTGGACAGACCGTTGTTTGGTCAGATCAATCATGAACATGTGGCTTGCACCACAACACCATAAACAACCAAAAGAAATGCAGAAGAGATTTACTATCAAGGCACTTCAAAATAACACTAGTTGATAATCTCTTCAACATCTTAGTGAGAAGCTCTCTAATCTACCTGACAACATCAGTGACATCCAAGAACATTGGGAGGCATTCAAGACCACTATTCACAAGGCGTGTGCTGAATTGATTGGATATTCCACTCATCACCATCAGGATTGGTTTGAGAACAATGAGGAAATCCTGGCACATATTCATCGAAGAGAAGCATATTTTGTGCTTGGCGAAATGAACCCTCTAACCAGCAAAACCAAGAGATTTATCAGCTTAACGCTACAGTTCAAAGGCGGCTGCATGACATCAAGAATAGTGATGGCAAGCAAAGCCTATGGAGATCTAGAGTTTCACTGATCAATATGGCATGAAGCTTTTTTTCTCCCCCCACCCCCTCCCCAAGCAACAAAAGCCATTTACAGGCCAAGCTCAAGTGACACCACCCCTCTGCGATCCCAGGACAGCTCCATCATTCTTCAGGACAATGTAGCCTTCAAACAATGTTGGAAGGAGCATTTTGAGATTTTTATTGAACGGAGAATCAGAAGTCCCAGCTACCACCACCAAGTCCATTCCTCAGCATTCCATAATAGAACCTCTTGCTGACTCCCCCTCTTCTGAGTAAGCATGAGCCATCACTCAGACTAGAAAAAACAAAGGTGCCAGGCCCAGATGGAGGTCTTCAAGCTGGTGGAATAGCACTCGTGCAAAAAATTCAACTTGTTAGAATTTATGTTAATGAGGAAATTCCATCTGACCTAAAGAATGCCAATACTGTGTCCAACTTTAGGAAAGGGGCAAGTCAATGTGCAGGAATTACCAAGGCATTGCTCTCCACTCCATTGCTGGGAAGATCCTTGCTTGCATCCTTCAGAACAGTCTCCTCCTTGTTGTCAAAGATGTTCTCCCAGAATTCCAGGATTCTCTTCAAGTCTGGGAAAAGTACTCTGAACATCACAGCCAAATAGAAGATCAAACTGGGGCATGCACAACCTCTTTTGGAGGGGCACAGAAGCTCACTGCACCCTTCCCGTTCCCCCAGGAGAAGCTTGCTGCTCCTCCCTCCCTGGTCCTGGCCTTAGCCCGATCTTCCACCTTAATCTGGGCAGGAGCTCAATCTTCCCTCCCTCCACGCTGCCCAGCAGCAGGAGCTCAATCTTTCCTGCCTCCGTAGCTCTGGGGACAAAAGTTCTGTGCCCCGGACGATTACTGGGAGTGGGGGCACACCTGCTTGACCCTCCCCCCTTGTGCACACTCCTGGATCGAACAGATAGTTTGGCAGAAGTAGTTAGCATTCCACTTCACCTTGAATGGTCCTGTAGAATATATGCTAACATCTCTGTAGACAGGACAAAAAGGGGGATTAGTGAGTAACAGATTATTTGTAAAAAGCCATAAATATTGTCTGAAGACCATGATTTTCGGTGTCTAGGAAAACTATGAATTTGAGTCCCCAGGCTCATCTTTTGAAGGTGTTGTGTAGGTTTCCTTTTGTGGGATGAGGACTGATACCGCTGATATAGAGCGCAAACACTACACAAGATATAAAGCATTGAGAATAAGGTCCTTGTGGTTTTTTTTTCCCAAGTGCTTATGAAAAAGGGTCACAATTTAGGTTACTAGGAAAGACAAAGTTATGGTACCAAAACCATATATTTAGGAACAAAGATTGCACGCCATACTTATAGAGTTGGTGGGGGGAGCAGAATCCTAGAGCGATTCTGAAAAAGATTGGTGGCCAAGCAACTAAACATGAGCTTCCCATGCAATACTTCAAATCCTTGGATATATAAACAATAGAGAAGGAGAAGGGAGGTGATTTTTACCTGTATATGGCATGGGTGAGACTGATAATGCAATATTGTGTATGGTTCTGGTGTTTACATTTTTAAAAGGATGATGGAAAAATTGGAGAGAATGCAAACAAGCCACAAAAGTGATATAATGGCTGAAGAAAAACACCTTACAATGAGAGACTTAGTTATATTTGTCCATCGGGCCACACTGAGAACGCTCAATCAGGGCAAAGCCCAAAGAATGGGGCAAACAATCACCAAAATTGGTGGTTTATTATAATTAGATTAACCAAGCCAGTCACAAAACAGCTTCTGTAATACCTTACTGGTTACGAAAAAGCCAAAAATACAGTTCCCCGTAAGCAATCCAGTTATTAGCTCCCAACCAGACAGCCAAGTCAAATGTAGTGAGGATTACTTAAAATAACATATAAACAGTTCTATCAATCCCAAGAGATCGAACGCATTGCCACCAGGTCAATGAATATTTCAGGTTTTACCCAAATACATGCTGATAGATTAGTTAATGAGAATTGGCTAAGATTTATAAAGAAAAAGTTACTGTGGTTAAAAGATTATACATACAGATATGAATAAAGTTCTTAGGTCAATTTCATAGTAGAGATGGTGAGGATGCTGATTTATAAAAGTCCTTCCAGAATCAATTCAGTGGGTTATAGTCCAACAGGCAATCCATGTGTAGAGTCTGCTCAAATTCTTCCATGAGAATTTGCAGGGATATTCCAGCATAGGCCTGGAGACCTCAGTTTTGCAGCTTGAACTTTGTCAGAAAAAGTTTAAGAAGAGCTGAGACGGTGAGGATCAGGCCTGAAGCTTCCTTTATAGTTCTCTAAAGGGCTAATAGCCTCTTGACAGCAGACATCACATCAGGGGCCTTCCAGGATGAAGAATAGACAGTGTATATTATTTTGACACTAAACTTCTATTTCCGATACACAGGTAACCAGTTGTGTTGATTAGCATAAGGCAATTAACCATTCAAGCAGTTCATAGAAAGTTTATAGTAAACTTCAAAGAGATAATTATTCCACCACCGGTTTCACCTAAATGTTGTTATCCCTTTTGATCTCTGAATCAATATAATATAGTAATGAAACAGACAAAAAAAGGTTAGTGTCTACAAACTAATTGCATAACCGTGTTAATCTTCTAACATGATAGAGATAAACCCAGACAGATACAATTGGTATCTATTCATAATAATCTAACAATGCAGGTTTACAGTTCAAAGAATTTTAGTCTACTTAACAAGGCTTTGATAACTATATATAAGAAATTGCCCTGTTTACCATTTCAGTACTTCTCTAATGTCCTTAAAGGTTGTGGGGTTTTTTTGTGGTGGTGGGTCACTTAGCCTGCTGGTTTAACCCTTTGCTGGCTCAGTGTCACAGAGGCATCAGCCTAGGACATACCGTAGCCAGCCGTAATTGACACTAGCCTGTTCAAAATACCACCATCCACTTCTAAGCAAGAGTCTGTCTCCAGCACAGCTTTTTAGCAGACAGTATTAGAATTCTGAGTATGGTCTTGTCTTCACAGGGGAGGAAAAAAGGGTGTGTTGCTAACATGTTAATCCTAGCCTATACAAGGCAGTTTTAGTGTTAGCACATCTTAGCTGGTTAAGATAAAGTCAAAGTAAAACCTGTTAGCTAGTCATAGTGCGTGGGAACCAAACCCCACACCTTTTTTGCCTAGTATAGACATGACTTACCAGGTCATAGAGACAACAGTTGGATGACTTCTTATAGACAAGGAAATTAAATTCATACTTTTGCTGCTGACCTTACTGCGCCACATTAGTATTGATCAAACACTCTTGTTTTGCCTCCAAGAAACTGAAGGGATGACCTTAGATACCCTAAAATGGTTCAAATCCTTCCTAGAAGAAACCCAGAATATATAATGAACAACTGTTCTTGCTTTGACACAGTACCAGATTTATCATGGCCACGGTCCAAAGGGGGCCCGGCCCGGCCCACTCTTCTTCACTTGCCCCCTTATGGGGACAGAAACTGGGTGCTGCCGGCTCCTGCTTCAGCAGGGCAGGCTCTGCCAGCAGCCAAGCTCCTCCCCGGCCTCTTTCGCCAGCGTGCTATGTTTCCTACCCTCCCACTCTCCCTGCTGCCGATCAGCTGTTTGCCAGCAGGAGGGAGGGGGAAGAGCAGAACCTCAGCGCGCTCACCACTCTGAGGAGGAGAAGAGGCTGGGGAGGGTCCTTGGGGAAGGAGCTGGAATCGGGGCATACCCCCTCCAGCCCCCTGCCGTGAGCATCCCCATGACCCCAGCCCACATCCCCAGCACCCTGACCCCTGTACCCCCTCTCACACACACACACCTCCAGCTCCCTTCCCTGACTCCTGCACCCCCCACCTCATTCCCACCTGCACCCCTCGCACCAAACAGGAGCTGCCCCAGGTAAGCGCTCCACACCCCAACCTCCTGCTCCAACCTCGAGCCCCCTCCCTCACCCTAGCTCCTGGCCAACCCCTCACCCCAAAGTGTTGTTTTTGTTTTGTTTTGTTTACAATATTTGGAAAGATCATTAAGTGGTCCATTGAGACCCTCTGAGATTTTTCAAGTGGTCTGTGGGGAAAAATAAGTTGTACTAAAAGAACAATCAAGGTACCTCACTTTATTTTCATTTACTTGCTATTACTTATGGCTGCTACTCTGACTCCTATGTTAGTCTGTATCCATAAAAAGAAAAGGAGTACTTGTGGCACTACTTTTGTTAATCTCTAAGTACTCCTTTTCTTTTTACTTATAGGAGGAGAATAAAGAATGAAAAACGGGAGCAGGAGGAGATAAAAGAGAAGGTTCTTTTTTCTTGGCTGGGTCCCAAGGAGGGGCCCCAAAAATGAAGCTGAGCACAGGGCCGGGGGGCCCCACTAACTCTAAATCCACCACTGGCTGTTATGTCACCTGGACTGGGGATACTGTGTCAGCTGATCCCCACAGTCTCCAATCTACCTGGGCAGTACAGCAGACATGGCCCTGCCCATTAGCTCCTCTCCACTCCCTAGCCCACACACCCCTTGCTTCCCACTGCTTAAAGCTTAATCCTCTTACTTTTAAAAATGATTGCTTGCCTCTCCTCCCCCGCTCAGGCTTTTGTGACACCCCTGTTGCCAGGTATCCAGTTTTGGACTAGAAACTCCAGTAGAAAACAAGACCTGAGTGTCTGTCTGGTTAGCAGTGCTAACTGCAAACTAAAAGTTTGGTTATAGGACTAACCACATTAGCCTCCGCTCCTCCCACTCCCAACACCCATCCCAGAGGGCTAGAAGAGAATCTGTCCTGCTGCTGCTGGATGTCATGGAGTGTGGGGGAGTCAGGGTCCTGCACCCCCCACTTCCTGCCATTCACTGTGACTCTCAGCCAACCAGTAAAACAGAAGGTTTATTAGATGACAAGAACACAGTCAAAGCAGAGCTTGTAGGCATGGAAAACAGGACCCCTCAGTCAGGTCCGTCTTGTGGGGTAGGGAGCCTAGACACCAGTGCTGGAACTCCCTCCATTTCCCTAGCCAGGGCCAAACTGCAACCTCCTCTAGCTCCTCCTCTGTCCCTTTCCCAGGCCAGGAGGCCACTTGATCTTTGTTCTCAGGCACCTTGCAGGGGAGGGGCCCAGGCCATCAGTTGCTAGGAGACAGGGTGTCAGCCATTCTCTGTGCAGACTGCATCACACCTGCCGCGGGCTCTGCAACAATCACCCCCCCTTATCCCACCACCTAAGAAATACTTAAGAAATTCATAGGGGAAACTATGAGGCACCCACACAGTATTCAGAGAAAACATTAAGAACATTCCCACTTTGTCTCATTGGAGGAGGGGCAGCTCAGTGCAGAGAGAGATGAAGAGAATGGGCTAGAACCAGGGAGAAAGTAGGTACCCACCCTGTGGGCAGGGGTGTGGGGGAATCCTGTTTACCCCCACCCCAGCCCTCCTGCACTTGCAGTTTACCCTGGCCCCTCCCTTGCTCCTAGCTCCCCCCCCCCCACTGTGCTTTTTTCCCCGGCCTCTTTTACAATCATTCCTCAGGGGGGCCCACAAATATGTTTGGTGCTGGGCCCACAAAAAGTTAATCCAGCCCTGCTTTTACAGATCCATCACTTGGAATCACACAGCCCTGATTTTTCTCTCTCTCACACATGCAGTCATTTGGAAAGCTCTGTGCACTGGTTCCCTATAAATACAAAATCCAATCTGAGGGCTGTGGTGACATTCAAAGTCTTCCATGGGATCAGCCCTAGCTACCTGGGAAATTGCTTCTCTCATCATGACCATATCCTTCCAGAACAGCAGTAATCCACTGGAACCATGAACCTATGGCTAACAGGGGAGGCTCACTAACAAGGTAGACAGAGTACTCTCAGGAGCTGGGCCTAAACTAGGGAATTCACTCCCACAAGAAATAAAAATGATGCTATGACTGAGTTCAGAAAGAAATTCAAAACTCATATTTGAGTTGACCTAGAGAGAGAGCTACGTGAAATGTGTACTGGTCATGATTTACACTGACCCTTAACAGGCCAGATTATATTTGTAACTAGTGCTTTACTAAATGGTAAATCAGTACTAATACTGTGGTAAAAATGCATAACATTATATTGAATATAAATTGTGCAAGAAGGAAAGAAACAATTACCAGTAGTCCCCACTAAATAATAAGCTGGCACCACCAGTATTTGCTTTCTGAGGATATGTCACTGAAAACACTTGAGAATGAGCTCTCAAAACTGGATACTCTCATAAAGAACCAACCTTCCACACAAACTTCCTCGTGGCTGGACTTTACAAAAACTAGACAAGTCATTTACAACACACACTTTGCTTCTCTACAAAAGAAAAAGGACACTAAGCTATCTAAACTACTACATGCCACAAGGGGCCACAACAGTGGTTCCTGTAACCCACCCAGCAATATTGTTAATCTATCCAACTATACTCTTAGCCCAGCAAAAGAATCTGTCCTATCTCGGGGCCTCTTCTTTTGCCCCTCCACCCCCACGAACATGATACAGTTCTGTGGTGACCTAGAATCCCATTTTCGACGTGTCCGACTCAAGGAATATTTCCAACACACCTCTGACCAACATATTAACCCACAGAGACCTTCCTACCAACACTACAAAAAGAAGGATTCTGGGTGGACTCCTCCTGAAGGTCGAAACAGCAGCCTGGACTTCTACATAGAGTGCTTCCGCCGACGTGCACGAGCTGAAATTGTGGAAAAGCAGCATCGCTTGCCCCACAACCTCAGCCGTGCGGAACACAATGCCATCCACAGCCTCAGAAACAACTCTGACATTATAATCAAAAAGGCTGACAAAGGAGGTGCTGTCATCATCATGAATAGGTTGGAGTATGAACAAGAGGCTACTAGGCAGTTCTGCAACAACACTTTCTACAAGCCATTACCCTCTGATCCCACTGAGAGTTACCAAAAGAAACTACAGCATTTGCTCAAGAAACTCCCTGAAAAAGCACAAGAACAAATCCGCACAGACACACCCCTAGAACCCCGACCTGGGGTATTCTATCTGCTACCCAAGATCCATAAACCTGGAAATCCTGGACGCCCCATCATCTCAGGCATTGGCACCCTGACAGCAGGATTGTCTGGCTATGTAGACTCCCTCCTCAGGCCCTACGTTACCAGCACTCCCAGCTATCTTCGAGACACCACTGACTTCCTGAGGAAACTACAGTCCATTGGTGAGCTTCCTAAAAACACCATCCTAGCCGCTATGGATGTAGAAGCCCTCTACACCAACATTCCACACAAAGATGGACTACAAGCCGTCAGGAACAGTATCGCCGATAATGTCACGGCTAACCCGGTGGCTGAACTTTGTGACTTTGTCCTCACCCATAACTATTTCACATCTGGGGACAATGTATACCTTCAAATCAGCGGCACTGTAATGGGTACCCGCATGGCCCCACAGTATGCCAACATTTTTATGGCTGACTTAGAACAACGCTTCCTCAGCTCTCGTCCCCTAATGCCCATACTCTACTTGCGCTACATTGATGACATCTTCATCATCTGGACCCATGGAAAAGAAGCCCTTGAGGAATTCCACCATGATTTCAACAATTTCCATCCCACCATCAACCTCAGCCTGGACCAGTCCACACAAGAGATCTACTTCCTGGACACTACGGTGCTAATAAGCGATGGTCACATAAACACCACCCTATATCGAAAACCTACTGACCGCTATTCCTACCTACATGCCTCTAGCTTTCATCCAGATCATACCACACGATCCATTGTCTACAGCCAAGCTCTTCGATATAACCGCATTTGCTCCAACCCCTCAGACAGAGACAAATACCTACAAGATCTCTATCAAGCATTCTTACAACTACAATACCCACCTGCTGAAGTGAAGAAACAGATTGACAGAGCCAGAAGAGTACCCAGAAGTCACCTACTATAGGACAGGCCCAACAAAGAAAATAACAGAAAGCCACTAACCATCACCTTCAGCCCCCACTAAAACCTCTCCAATGCATCATCAAGGATCTACAACCTATCCTGAAGGACGACGCATCACTCTCACAGATCTTGGGAGACAGGCCAGTCCTTGCTTACAGACAGCCCCCCAATCTGAAGCAAATACTCACCAGCAACCACACATCACACAACAGAATCACTAACCCAGGAACCTATCCTTGCAATAAAGCCCGTTGCCAATTGTGCCCACATATCTATTCAGGGGACACCATCATAGGGCCTAATCACATCAGACACACTATCAGAGGCTTGTTCACCTGCACATCTACCAATGTGATGTATGCCATCATGTGCCAGCAATGCCCCTCTGCCATGTACATTGGTCAAACTGGACAGTCTCTACATAAAAGAATAAATGGACACAAATCAGACGTCAAGAATTTATAACATTCAAAAACCAGTCGGAGAACACTTCAATCTCTCTGGTCACTCGATTACAGACCTGAGGGTGGCTATCCTTCAACAAAAGGATGTTTTCCCCCCCCCCCCACTATTCCTCAGACATTCTTGTCAACAACTGGAAATGGCCCACCTTGATTATCGCTACAAAAGGTCCTCCCCCCGCCTCCCCTGCTCTCCTGCTGATAATAGCTCACCTTAAGTGATCACTCTGGTTACAGTGTGTATGGTCTCTGTATATGTAAAATCTTCCTACTGTATTTTCCACTGCATGCATCCGATGAAGTGAGCTGTAGCTCATGAAAGCTTATGCTCTAATAAATTTGTTAGTCTCTAAGGTGCCACCAGTACTCCTTTTCTTTTTGCGAATACAGACTAACACGGCTGCTACTCTGAAAACTACATTATTATAGCAGCATTAAAGAATTTCAAAATGGACTTTAATTATCCTCCTTTTGAAATACTGCAAGCCATGACTTGAATCACTAGCCTTCTTTACAGTTAAACTGGAAGAGATTCCTTCATGCCCCTAGCTCAGACCTGGTAATCTGTTTTCCTGCTGGGGCGGGGGGGGGGGGGGAAGAGAGCTAGTAACGTAACTCTGACCCCTGCAGAGGTTAAGTAAGCTGCAGTAGTCTTGAATTTGGGAATTGTGTGTCTGGCTAGAATCCCAGACTCACCCTCCAAAATGAGTCTGATACTTTGCACACGTATAAAGGAGATGGTTTCCTTAGCAACAGTATCTGAGGAGAAGAAAGTGTGTCTGACAGGTAAGCGCACATATGACTTCTGAGAAAGATACCAGTGCCCCACTGCCTAGAGTACTGTTACAGCTCCTACATGGTCAGGAAGCTTTGGACATTGGGAGGGGACTATTTTGTCTCTAGGAAAGCAAAAAATGGCCACAGACACAAGCTTAATAGACTATGTTTAGTTACAATATTTACACCTCCTGCAGATTGCAGTTTTGAATAGTGACGGGTATTAAGCAGCAATTCAGCAGCAAAGACACATTCACTCAGAAGGTCTTCTGATAGATTTCAGAGTAGCAGCTGTGTTAGTCTGTATTCACAAAAAGGAAAAAAGGAGTACTTATGGCACCTTAGAGAATAACTAACAAATTTATTTGAGCGTAAGCTTTTGTGGGCTAAAACCCACTTCAGCGGATGCATGCAGTGGAAAATACAGTAGGAAGATTTTACATATACAGAGAACATGAAACAATGGGTGTTACCATAAATCTCATTATAATGTGTAACACTCATTGTTTCATGTTCTCTGTATATGTAAAATCTTCCTACTGTATTTTTCACTGCATGCATTCGATGAAGTGGGTTTTAGCTCCCCAAAGCTTATGCTCAAATAAACTTGTTAGTCTCTAAGGTGCCACAAGTACTCCTGTTCTTCATACCAGGATAATACTTTTTAAAACCTATTCCTCATTGAAAATATTTGACTTGGGCTATGCAAACACATTCAAATAAGATTGAAAATAAGCCTGAACTGTCTTCTGTTGCTCAATTTTTATGTAAAGAATAAACTGTTTAAAAATATATGGTGGTTCTCCAGATAAAACTGCACCAAGACCAGAACCTAATAGGTCAAGTAGCCCTCTCCCCTCTCAAGAGATTCAGAGTTTCAGACTGGACTTCCCGATCTTGCCTTTCCTCACACACCCTTCAATGGACAGTGGGACTACATAAGCTTCCTATGCCATGACTGACACCTACCTTTGCAGATCTGATTGGGGGGGAAAAAGCCACATAAAGTCACAGAGGAGCCATGTCGCTACTGAATTAGAATGTAGTTTACACACTCTGGAGGCATAAAATCTCACACACACAAAGGTTGAATTTAGTGGGAGTGGGGGCCAGCACAGTGTCTGCCAGGTTTGCTCGATTCTTTTCCTCTTGCTGCCCTAGAGGGCTGTGTAATCTCCTCTGACTTAAACATTCCTGTTGCTATACGGAGGTGAGGGATAAAATGGTCCCCCTTAAAAATAACCCTACTACTGAACTGGATGTGGAGAAGCACAGCCATCCCCTGAAGATTGTTCTCTGTACAGATGGGAAAAGAGGACAATGGACTTGAGGGAGGAGAAGTCACAATGACTATCAAAGGCAAAGATGGCTACCATGGCTGGAAGGGGGCGGAGGGGGAGGAGAGATGTGGGTCTGTCAGATGGAACTGGAATCTTCTTGGGAGTAGACCCTGTAAAATAGAGGGAGAGGGGAATCTAGATGGTCATGAAAGAGAAATGAGGCTCTCGGGGGAGAGCTTAACAAAATTGGTAAGTATCCTAACTTTTGAATAATTATCCTTAATAAGGCCCTGATCTTCTAAACTCTTACTCATATCTTCAGTGGGATCACTGTCCTTGTGCAAGTCATGGTTTGCAGCAACTCCAACCTTTTGTGGTTCATCCATTACATTGACTTTTTAGCAGAAGCCTTGTGCTTTAGTGGCTAAAAAATCATTTCACGTTCTACAACATTGTGTTCCCCCTTGATACTCTGGATGAGCTACTTTTATGGTGTTGATTTTGGGCAACTGGGTTTATTTAGTGAGGTCAGAGGTTTTATTTAGTGTTTGCATACATCATCATAAAAGTCACCCACAATGTAAACAAAATGCAGCTTTTAAAGCAACAATACCTAGTGATATACAGGCTCATAGAAATCTCAATTATTTATTTTTTATGGAACCCAGCAATGCCTGAAGTGCTGAAATTACCATCCAAAGACAGTGAGCTAAAGACAATATTACTGAATCAGTCAATAGGTATGTAGATAAGTGAGACTGCTGCCAGCACTCTCACGAGACTGTCAGAACTTCTCTTTGGCAAGCTTCAAGGAATTGTGCAGGTTTATTTGCTTTCAGATTGTGGTAGCGAGGAAGGATGGCCCAGTGCTTAGGAAGCTTGCCTCACTCAGGAGGCCCAGGTTCAGTTCCCTTCTCTGTCACAGGCTTCCTGTGTGGGACCTCAGACAAGTCGCTTAGTCTCTCTGTGCCTCATAGTCAGGATAATAGTTATTCCCTACCTCACAAAGGTGTTCAGGATAAATACATTACATTATGGGGTGCTCTGACACTATAGTAATGGGGCTCATCTGAGTATCTAAGAAATTCTTACCTCTCTCCAAAAGCATTGGGACTAATAGCCAGCAGTGAGATTTATTACTGTAAGTGGCTTCATTTGCTTTACATTTTGCAAATAACCAGTTTCATTTCACATGCTAATGCACTTACAGTAATTAAAATTAATACAGTTGACGTCTTGTATGCATGATGATGCATCCCGTTAAGACTCCCCCGAAGTTTATACTTCACTGTTCGGAGCAATTAGATTTCTACAGCGAGTGTTTGAAAAGGTGCTGGACGGGGACTCAAGAGATGTGGGTTCATTTCTTGGCTCTGCCACAGACTGCATGATCTTAGGCAAGTCTCTTAGGCCCCTAGTAAACCAACACACTTAAGTACTTTAAAAGTAAGCACGTGAACAGCGCCTCTGAGGAATCGGGATGTGCATTTTTATGCTTCAGTCTGCCCCGGCCCCACACCGGAGAGAGTGGACAGTCCCTTTCTCCCACCTGCTGCCACACTCATAGGCAGCGAGTTACGCGGACTCCCGGAGCCCTGGCGCCAGGACCCTTCAGAGCCGGGGGCCCCGCTCCACCAGTGTTTGGAGCTGGGTCTCCCTGCCGCCGGAAGGAAAGCCCGCCCGCGCGCCCGCCCGCCCGTCTGCGCGCGCAGCAGCCGGCTGCTGTTGCTTATGGCAACAAGAGACGCCGGCCGCGGCGCGAGGCGGGCGCTGCACCAGGGGAGGCACCCACGTGCTTGGCAGCCCTCCCCTCCCCCCCCCCCCGAGGAGACGCCGAGGGGACTTCCGGGAGGCCGGATCATCCTGAGGGGACCTCACTCAGCTGAGCAGCTGCTGGGGCTTCGGTGAATATTTGATCCGGTGATTCCCCCCCCCCCCCCCGCCTCGCGCAGCCCCCACTCCCGCCCCACACTGGGCAAGGGGCAGCCCCATCCCCCCAGTGAGGCTATGGTCAGGGGCAGCAGCACCCACCGTAGGGGAGGCGAGGGGGCTTCCTGGACCTGAGTGGGGCCCTAGGAGCATGTGCAGAGTGAGTGTGCTGGGGGGAGAGGAGGGGTCCCTCACCTGGAGCTCGCTGCTGCGGGAGGGGAAGAGTCCTCTCTGACGCTGGGCCTGGGGCAGCCTGTCTGCACCCCAAGCTCCTCGTCCCCGGCCCCGCCCCACCCCGCCCCAGAGCCTGCGCCCCCAGCCCCCCAGCCCTGAGCCCCCTCCTCAGTGTGAACCCCTCATCCCCAGCCCCACCCCAGAGCCCTCACCTGAGGGGAAAAACATGCAACTTAAATTTGGCAATCAGTTTGGGGTATGATCGTATTTAGCACAATTCTTGATTATTTTACACCCTTTAAAGTATATAATTGGTTGTTGTATACAGGTGTTATGAAGTGGGAATGTTCTTAATGTTTTCCCTGAATACTGTGTGGGTGCCTCAGTTTCCCCTATGCATTTCTTAAGGATCTAGGTGGTGGGATAAGGGGGGTGATTGTTGCAGAGCCCTAGAGGGCCAGTGTGATGCTGTCTAGAGAGAGAATGGCTGACACTCTGTCTCCTGGCAACTGATGGCCAAGGTGCCAACTGAAAGTGTTAGAGAACAAAGAGATCAGGTGGCCTCCTTGTCCAGAAAAGACACAAAGGTCCGAGGAGGGGCCAGAGGCAGTATCAGTTTGGAGCTGGCTGGGGAAATGGGGAGAGGCCCAGAACTTGGGACTGGGCTCCCCACCCCCCCAACTTGGCACTGATTGAGGGGTCCTGTTTTTTGTACCTACAACAAGCTCTGTTTTATACTGTGTTTCTTCTGTTTTACCGGCTGGCTGAGAGTCTCGTCTGACAGTGGAGTTGGGGTGCAGGGTCCTCTGGCTTCCCCAGGAGCCCCACTTGGGCGGACTCGCTGCAGGAGCTGCACAGTGTGGCAGACAGCATCACACTGGCTCTCTAGGGCTCTACAGCAATCACACACCCTTATCCCACCACCTAGATCCTTAAGAAATGCTTAGGGGAAACTGAGGCACCCACACAGTATTCAGAGAAAACATTAAGAACATTCCCACTTCGTCACAACAGATACAACAAAATATAATATACTGAAGCAGGCGAATGCTGCTTCTGACTTTCCTCTTTTAATTGACCTTGAAATTTTGTGGCGCCGGTACGCTGTAGCTTCATTTTATCCCAGCAACAAATTCTTGATTTGTAGGACCACTAACAATCAACAATGGATAAATTCTTAATAAAGTTACCCAGAGAAAAAGAAGAAAAGGGTAATTCATCAAGTGATGGTCTGAGTTCAATACCCAGCTTTCAAACTGAAGTTATACTAAAGAAAGATGTGGCAAATCTACAAGATAAGAAAAGGAGTTTTGAGCAGTCTTGGCTATCAAGATTTAAGTGGTTGGAATACAATAGCGAATTAAACAGAGCTTTTTGCTCAGTCTGCAAAAACTGTTCTGAAAAGAAGATCTTAATATTTTCTACGAAAGCCGAACCAACATTTATTTCGTCTGGATTTCAAGATTGGAGATGTGCATTGCGTGGTTTTACATCACACGAAAAATCCGCCTGTTATAAGGAAGCGGTAATGAAATATGCTGCTCTGCAATCACAGGTAAATGTTTCTGCACTAATGTCGGCCAGTTACAGAAAAGAATCACAATCAGCTATGAGTTTTAATTTTAGAAAATATTTGCTTTTGAGGGTTGTTGATCAAAGAGTGCTTGGTTGTTTCTATATTCAAAAGAGTATTAATAATGTTGATATTCTTAGTTAAATAATTTTTTCTTACGATAGTGCATTAAAAGGAAACTGTTAAACACTTACGGTTTCCAGTCCATTTTTACATTATTTAATAAAATATATATCGGCTTACGGGGGGGGGACTAGACCCATTCTGGGCACTACCAAAAATTATACAAACCTGCCTCCCCTGGTCACATTAGGTTGTAAACTATTTGGGGCAGGGGTTGGCTTTCTATATATCTACACAGTGCCCGGCACAATAGGGCTTTGATCTCAGTTGGGGCCCTTAGGTGCTACCATAATACAATAACAGCTATAATATGAAGATTCAGAATGCATATCTTGCCTTCTCAGCTCACACACTTGACCCTTGTGTTCATCCTCAAATAGAAGAAAATTTCTTGACCATAAATAAATAAAATGGGACATTTACATTCTTCTTGCTCACCATGTTTCAAATTCTCACGGTACTTAAAATGAAGCAGTCTGTAGGCATACTGGTGTATGCAGTTTGCATTCAAGAAGGAACCAGATAGACACAGTACACTGTTTAATTCTGGAATTCATTTCTTCACTCTGCTCTGAATGCATTTCTCTGAAAAATGTGAATTCCTGTATTCAGCCGTCTTACCTGACTCTGTCACAGAGGTGGCTGAGCAATCTCTACAGCCAGATGGTTACCGTTTACTCCCATAACTGGACTCTTTCTTCCATTTCCCATGGCTAGAAGATCTTCATACATAAATAACAGAACTAATCCTTTTTGAACTTTGTTATTCATATTCTGTGCTCTCCTGACACAAAGTGCATGATCAGAATTACTTCCACTGTTCTCTCCCACTCCAGCTATAGTTGTAATGTGGGAATATCTTACACGGCATACTTATAGGTAAGTGTGCTGGAGACAAGACACATTTGTGGGCACAAGGGGGGAAAAGACACAGGCTCAGCTTTTAGAAAAAAAAAATGTAGCCACAAATCTTCAAAAGTAATTCTAAAGAACTATTGCCTAAAGAAATATGCATACTATAGCTATTATAGGGCAGCCTAACTTCTTGACAGAAATCTTTACAAATTCCCATATTGTTCCTATTAGACAGCACCTAAATCCTATGATTTCTGCCCTGGGTCCCAATGCTGACTCTGTTTGGCAGACTCTATGAAACCTGCTTGCGGGCCCCCGGGGGGACTCGGACCTCTGGTTGAAAATTGCTGCTTTAGATACCTTACATGTTACCCCGCATAGATAAATACTCTGTAATATAGGTTGGTGTAATGAGTTTGTCAGATCAGAAATGAGGGTTGTTTGCAAAGAACAAGGGACCCAATTGCTTATCCACCTGATCCAATAACATAATTCCTGTGTTACGACACTTAGATGGGTAAAATGTGGTCATTAGAGCTCCCTATTTATGTAACTACATGGAATTTAGCTACAGGGTTCATTCAAAATATTATCTCACTCCACTGTCATGCTAGGGCATTGCTTGTATATATACACACACACACTGTCATGCTAGGGCATTGCTTGTATACACACACACACACACACTGTCATGCTAGGGCATTGCTTGTATACACACACACACGGAAAAGCTGCATACTGAATTATCATTATTTGTAGCAAATAGCTATTTGAAAGTTTCCTGTTTTAGATATTGCCCTAGCCTAGCTCGTGGGAGCTGAGATCACAGCACAAGGTGGTAGGGCCACAAAATGTCAGATAATTCTGCTTTAAAAACAGAGTGAAGTGTAATAGTATTGGAGACATGGTGTCCAACAGAATAAATAGAGCCATAATGCGTAGTGCTGGCTATCTCATTTTAGGGTTCTGGTGATGTAAAAGTCACAATAGTAACGTATGTAGTTGCCAGAAACTTAAACTTAAGATTCAACTCCAAATATTCGTGGAAACAATTAAAAAAAAACAAAAAACATTTGCTCTCCTGCTATGTTCTGCCCTAGGTTAACAGGCAACTTCTTTGGACAATAGTTAGTGGAACTATAGAAGATTTGATTGATGGGCTAGCACAATGTCCAGAAACATGTAAAATAAGCTGGATCATACTCTATGCAATTGTATGAGATGGACTGGGTGACTATAACCTTCCCAGTCTTAAATCATCCCTGCTTAGTGTTCCCATTCCCAAGGTCACTGCCAATATGCTTTGGAGTAAAACTTCAGGAGACCCCAAGTATGATGTGGTATGCATATAAGAAAATTAACTGGTGAATTGTTAATTCTATGTATGTCATGAGATCCAATTGCTCCCCAGTAATGAATGATCCTAATAAGTGTATCCTAACTCTCTCCAACTGGCATCCTGCCCTACTGGTCTTTATTAGAGCATTCTGGTACGATAGCTGTATCTCTTCAGTAACCGTCATTTACAGCAATGCTGTTATGAGCTGGGAAGCTGGGGGACTAATGATGGCATCAGTTTAGTGGGCTTCAGCTCTCATGAGGGGTCGTATTTGAACTTGGGTCATCCAAGAAATAGCACTTCAAGCTGTGTTCAGATTCATCTGCCATGAAGAGTTAATTACTATTTTTCCACTTAAACATAAGACCAAAAAATGGTTGTACATAAAACTATATTTTGCTAATTTGCAATGGCAAAGTTTGATTTGAAGACCTTGGTTTATTTTATTTTTTTTTTAACAGCACTATCTGCTTCTTGAAAGCTTTGCTATCAGTCTCCAGACAAATGTAAACATGAAGAGCAGCATATCAGTTAATAGTAGCAAACAAGAAATTAGCAGCTGAGGTCAGATCCATTGCATTTATGAGATAGGATAGGAGAGCTAAAAACCATGCTAATTTTCTGCATTAAGCTAAGGTGTACTATGTGAGGGACATGTGCTGGTATGCTGTCTGTTTTTTACAGCTTCATTAGCTGACTGTATTGTCTAATGGTTTCAGGAATGCTACAGCTGGCAGCTGAGATGGCAGTTTAATTCTAGTGTAAGTCCTTTTATTTTCAGTTGCTTCCACAATCCTTTTTTTTTTTTTTTTTTTTTTTGCATGGAAATTTCTCATGCCTGCTCATAGCCCAGAGTGGAATATTTATAGGGAGCTTGAAAAGTCCATTCAGCCATTTCAGAGTTAGTCAAGCATTAAAAAACAGTGTTTTCCACCAGTTGTGATATTTTTCAGATTTTTTTTGTGCTTGGATAACTCAAATGATTTGAATTCAGACCTTCAAACTCAGAATAGGCATACCCTACAATGAGGAATGCGCATTTTGCTAAGTTAGAGTAAATATAACAGTGGCAAGCTATCCCTCCTGAGCTATTTTTCCATCTTTTAAGACTACAGCAGAAGGGTATGGCAGACTTTTGGCTGTACATTGGCATCTCCAAATTCAGTCTGCATTTTAGTCCCATAGCATGCAATATTTGAGTAGAATGGCAATCTCTCACACTCAAGTGAACATTCAGTTCCGTGATATTAAACACATACATATAGGCTGTATACACTGTACAATGGTAAGAGAATCAAAACAATAAGTGAGTTGCTATCTACATATATAAAAGTACTTCTGTAGTGCATTTTAAAATTTGAGTTAAATACTGGTATGTATTTCAGTCACTATATAAATCAGGTAATCAATGAACAAAATCTTCCTCTAGAAGTTAGGTGTGCATGCTCACTCTCAGGCACTGGAAAGTTAAGTCAGGATATGGCAGTAGGGCTGCCAACAACAACGCCAACTAGCTGTGTTCCCAAACCACTTTCAATTGTCCATTAGGAATTGGATTGACATTACAGATTTCAGACAGGTCACTGAAGAGCCATGAAATCTTTGGTTCAACACTAACCAGGGTTGAATTCAAACTGGTGATCCAGAAGTGAAAGACCATTGATAATGCAGAGCCAAACATGCAAGATGTCCAGACTCTAGCCAACAGGTCCCTACCCCTACACTAGGTTTTTAATGGATGAAATAAAAACTACAGCCACAGTAATAGGGTAACCTTATTTTTTGAGCTTCAATGGAACTATTTGCCTTAGTAAGGCAAGCAGAATTTAGCTCTGATTTAACTTGTAAATGTAGGATCCTAAAGTTAGGCATCTAAATCTATATTTAGACATCTAAATAAAGGAGACTCCTAATTAGTACAGATGCTCATCCTCTGGAAATCCAGGCCAGTTATTTAATGTAACTTTAGGATCTCACATTTGAAAAGTTTGTCCAGACCTAAATAATGCTTGTATTGTGGAGGTTTTCACAATTAAAGAAAATCGAAAGCCTTGGATGTCTCAGGCTTCCAGAGACATCTACACTGGACACATCCAGGCACAAACACCAATTTTGGATGCACACTTTCTGATGTCTAAACACGTAAGTATATGCAAATATTTGGGTCATTTTATAATAAGACTAATTACAGAGTAGTTACATTGCAATTGCATTAGTTCTGCTTTTTGATATCTGTATAATTTTAGTGGTAACATACTGTAATAAAATGCAATACATAACTGAGATAATTAGAGTATAAATACAATGAAGCTAATATAGCTGAATTCTAGTAATATGTGTGATCATAAGAACAATAAGGGTAAAAGTATAGTGATGCATGTAACCTCCTGGTAATATGAATTGGTGGTGTTAGAAAAGCAAAACCATAGTGTAATAGCACTCATTACACTGTAACTAAAGCACAGTTACCATTATAAGGTATGGCTAACTTTGATAACCTGGTCCTAAATATAGTAGATGTCTATAAATGTTTGTGGCCGCAAGAGTTAATATCCCAAGTCTTCCAAAACTCTTTTTAAAAAATGGAGGTACCCTTCCCCTTGCCACTTATCCCATTCAGAGTATAGATAACTACCTGCCAATATTTTTTAAACTTCAATTTTTGTTTTATTTTTTTTTTCCCCAGAGGGCGACATTTTACACCAGTAAAGACATCTTTTAAAACTCTCTTTCATCCAGAAAAGTCTGAAATGACTTCAAGTTTCTTTATAAAAATTTCAGTGCTCTGTCTTGTACAAAACTGTGTGTGGGTTTTATATTGTGCGCAATTCCCTAAAAGAAGAGTAATGCTGGCAGATAACCAAGTACCATGGGATCATATAAACACAACATTGTTGTTTTCGTAAGGAGTTAATTCACCCATTCCTAATTGAAACATCTGAAGTCTGAGGTGTTGCAAATTTAAGAGATTGAGGGTTTTGCCAAATTAGGGTCTGATCGTGGAAGATTCTGTGTATCCTTAACTTCCACTGAAGTCAGTGGGAGTATAAAATAGTCAGTACATCAAAGATGGTTCTTGGCAACTCGCCTAGGCTATGTCTACACTACAGCCGGGATCAACACTCTGCGATCGATCCACTGGCGCTTGATTTAGCGGGTCTAGTGAAGATCCACCAAATCGACAACAGATTGCTCTCCAGTCGACCCCTGTGCTCTACCTCGACGAGAAGAGTAGGGTAAGTCGATGGGAAAGTTTCTCCCATCGATCCCCTGTGGTATAGACCCCACGGTAACTCAACCTAAGGTACATCAACTCCAGCTACATTATTCATGTAGTGGGAGTTACATAGCGTAGGTCGACTTACCGCAGTAGTGTAGACATAGCCCTAGTTTGTGAACCTCTTTCCTGAAGTTTTTTAAAGCTCATTACGTTAACATGTTTATTTTTTTTTCCCCTAGCTTGAGTGAGGTGATTGCCATGCAACAGGGTGTCTCAGCAGTTGGGTTGGCACTAGTGGGTGCTATGTCTATGTAATACATCCTGAGCCAGATCTTGATCCTCTAAGAGATGAGTTATCCCCATGTGCAGGAATAAGAGGCATCAGCCTGTACAGGACTGACCCTGAAGATACTCAGGCCAGTATGAAAGGGGATGTGACACAGCTTTGCAGAGGAGACAGATGTGCTGAAAGGAAAAAGGAACTCTTGCAAACAGTTCACAGATCAACCTCCCTACTTCCAATAGGTATTTTTGTCCCTTTCTCTCAAAAAATGGAGTTTAAGGGTGCTGTGCCATCTCCTCTTCCTCTCCCTTTTATCCTTGGGCAGGGCGTGAAGCTTGGCCTTTGATTTCTGTCTGTAAGCTCAGTTTTGTATCTGTCAGATGGCATTGCAAGCAAGGGCCACTCAGTCCCTTCACCATCTGCCCAGGTGTTGCTCAGCTGAGGAGAGTTAACTCTCAGTGCCTCTACTGCCATTTGTGCCATTTCACTCTTCTCCAAGGGAGGTGGCCAGGCTCCATGTCCACATTCAGACTTTAGGCTGCTGTTTTCAGTCAAAAAATCCAGTATGCCCTGTTGCTTGTTAGTTCAACTGAAGAAATTGGTGAAGTCAATGGGAGTCTTTCCATTGAAATTAATCGATTTTTAGAGCACATCCTGTGTGAAATTGCTTAAGCCTTAATACATTACTGGTGTGTGAACAACAGTGATCTGCTTTATTTTTGGCTATAAAATGATGCAAAACATCCTATTAATAATTTTGTATGGCTTAGACCAGTGTTTCCCAAACTTGGGACGCCGCTTGTTCAGGGAAAGCCCCTGGCGGGCCAGGCCGGTTTGTTTACCTGCCGCATCTGCAGGTTCGGCCGATCGCGGCTCCCACGATTGGCTGAACCTGCAGACGTGGCAGATAAACAAACCGGCCTGGCCTGCCAGGAGCTTTCCCTGAACAAGCAGTGTCACAAGTTTGGGAAACACTGGCTTTGACAACTAAGCATTTTCTCCCCCTCAGCCTCTTGTTTAGGCTCTTGGGGAGGCCTCCTTTATTGGTGCATCTTCTAATGAGGTGTTTTAATTACTCAACGAAATAATATTAGTGAAGAAAAGCATATTCTGATTTCCAAAACAAAAAAAAGTCAATACGTGAATCTCAAACTAAAATCCCAGTTCTCCCTAGGTTTTAATATAAAAATGAGCAAGTGAACAGAGGCTCTTTGATCTCCTGATAAATAATGCTAAAATAAAGTAAAAGGAGATTTAATTTAATAAGAAAATGTTTGTGTAAAGTAGATTTCCTGAGTCCATTTAAATTTACTGCTACTAATTTTATATTAAAATGACTAATTAGAATTATGGAAAACTCCCCGCCCCCCCATATAAATGTGAAGTAATTTGATATTCTTGTGAAATGTGTGATGAATAAGATCAAAAAGTTCTATTAACAGAATCAGGCAATGAACCTACATTCCAGTTAACAAAAATAATACTGATCTTGTTGGTACATTACTTACACCATAAAAATGAACTTCCCTTCACCCCCTTCTCTAGTTGTAAAGAGTTGACTATTACAGCAACAGTGAAATGCCTTTTGAGATTTATAAGCTGTGAATAGATCAAGGCCACCTGGCTTGGTGGAAAGGAAAAAGAAAAAATAACTCAGGCTGGCTTATTTGTTTAAAAATCTGGGTTCAATGGGGGAACAGATGCACATATAAATTTAGTCTTGGCCCTCCCCTTTCATAAATCCTGATTGCTAATATTTTCAATATTTACTTTTATCTCAATGAAAACGTACAATTCCATGGCTACATTTGATAAAGGCCCAATAAGTTCCTGTATGGTGCAAATCTCCCTGATCCTCTTTTAGCGGAGGTTGTTTGTTTGTTTGTTTTTGCATTTTGCACTGAACGTACAATGTTTCTCTTAAGACTAAAGATTTAGAAACATAAGCAGCTGTTTACATGCTTTTGCCAACAGCAAGCTATGCTAGAGATGGAAATAGCTGAAAAGCCCCACAACTTAGGCCCAAGGAAAATGAGAACCATTCTTCTGAGGGTTATTTTTCTGTGTTCCAAAAGAGGAAACCTCCTTTAACCCTTGTTTTGTAAAATGTTTAGAAGTGTACATTTTAGACAAACATTTAATAAAAAACTGTGTGTGCTGTATCAGTGACTTACATTGCCTTAGTCACAATAAATGGATTGCTAAGGTAGTAAAGAGCAGTAAATGCAGGCTTCTGTCTGTTCTACCTGACGTCAGTTCTGTCTGCATAACCTGGTTTAAGTGGGGTTGAGGAGGCGTGATTCAGGATCAGCATGTGCACATCCATAACAAATTGTGGGTGTGACACTCTGTACCTCGGGGGAACACCCTGCAGCCCCATGTTCATCCTTATAATATGATTGTGTGATATCCAATGCAAAGTTTGTCATATCAGATGTCTTCAGAAGGCTCGTGATGCACTTAGAATTGTTGTTATAGGTTGTAATTTCATGTATATAGTTATGAAGCTGAAAATGTGTCCTCATGGCTTAAAACCAGCCCAGGCAAAACTCTCCAGGAGCAGAGGGGCAGTTCACACCTCATCAGGGCATATATGGGACAAACCCAGCCCAACCTCACAGGACCAAAGGACACTGGCCTAAGCAGCAACAAAGGATCTGCTGTACTCTCGCATGAGTCACCCCCCTTCTCTTGGTCAGTTTGGGACCACGATGAGATAATGTTCACCTGACTCTGAAGGCGGGGGGCAAAGCCAAGAGGGAAGAAAGAATAATAATAATAATGCATTAACAAATACAACTTAAAACACAACTCATATTTTAGGTACCAAATCTCCCTCACTATAGTTTTGGTTTTTTTTAAACTCATGCTTAGCCTGATTAGGCCCCAGTCCTAACTGGGACTTCTATGCACTACTATGATATAAGAAATTAGTGATAAAGCAGGAAGATATGGCTATACCTTTTACCTTTGCATATCATCTATAATATTTAGCAGGCTTTGTGGAAGATTGCTTGAATTCAAGCAGAGGCTTTGTACAAAATAATAATGATAAAAGGAAGAGATGTTTTCCATGCTCTTTCTCTTCCACCTTCATCTACAGACACCACCACCAAGCGACTGAAGCACTGATCAAAGGGGTGAGCCTGGCTGAAGGGCAACCAGCCAGCCTGTGGTGAGAAGCATTAAAGTTTCTAAGGGCACTGAAAGTGTTAAGATCAGATTAGAATACATTTTCCTTTTATTTCATTTGACCAAATTTGATTTGTTGTGCTTAGATTTTATGTGATTATAAGTCAACATCTTGTAATTAATAAATTTGTTTATTCTACCTGAAGCAGTGTGTTTGATTTGAAGCATGCCAGAGACTCCCCTTGGGATAACAAGCCTGGTACATATCAATTTCTTTGTTAAATTGATGAACTCATATAAGCTTGCAGTTTCCAGCGGGCATAACTGGAAACTGCAAGATGGAGGTTCCTAGGGCTGTGTTTGGGACTGGAGATACTGGCTAGTGCCATTTGGTTGCACAATGCAAGCAGCGGCTGGCCAAAAGTGCTCACTTATGTAGCTGGGAGCAGCTTACATGCTAGCGGTTGTGCGTGAACAGCCCGATAGTGGGGGTTCTCACAGCAGATCAGGGTAAGGCTGGCTCCCAGAGTCAAGGATTGGAGTGATCTAGCAGATCACTGGTCCGGATAACACCAGGGGAATGTCACAGTGGAAAGTGGGGACATGTAGGTGAAAACATGGACTCTTGTTTTTTGGGGGGAAGGGTCATGACTTCTTAGACAGCCTTGATTTGACTTCTCTGAAAAGTTCCCCAGTTACATCATGTTATGCTGTGAATGTATGTTTTTTGGGTGTGCATGACTGGGCTCGTAGGGCATGTAAGGGAACAGCACTTTGTGTCCCTTCCAGCTCTTCCACTGCTATCAGTGTTCTCCAACTTTGTGTCCCACTCACTGCTCTGTCTCCTGAGGTCTCCTCTGCCTCTGCATCTAGTCTCCCTAATCAGGGAGGTGTGTCTCTGTCCCAGCAGGAGAGGGACTTAACATTCTGATATTTCCAAGGTAAAAACAAGCAAACAAATACAACTTAAAACACAACTCATATTTTAGGTACCAAATCTCCCTCACTATAGTTTTGGGTTTTTTTTAAACTCATGCTTAGCCTGATTAGGCCCCAGTCCTAACTGGGACTTCTATGCACTACTATGATATAAGAAATTAGTGATAAAGCAGGAAGATATGGCTATACCTTTTACCTTTGCATATCATCTATAATATTTAGCAGGCTTTGTGGAAGATTGCTTGAATTCAAGCAGAGGCTTTGTACAAAATACTTATAGCAATGAAACTGGGGAGGGGGAATTGTCTCAGAAAGAGAAGCTTTGGTAAGTAACTTTTTGACAAGACTAGTATTAAGCAAAGTAAAGCCAAATCCAATATGTTACATAAGTGGCACTAGGATTCTGCTCTTTTGGTCCAAGTATACACCAAGATTTTATTTTTAAGAAGCTCTGTTACTGATATACAACATCAGGCATGTCACAAATATATGTGCCAAATAAGAAGGTGTAACACTGAACATTGTGAAATCCAATCCATATTGGTTTTGTTTTTTATATTAGGATTATGTTTTGTATGCCAACTGGTGGCCAGACACTAAAAATCTAACCAGCTAGCAATCCCTCCGTTCAGTGGCTGGTCTTGCTGGGCCTGGTTCTGCTTTTATTTATGTTGGTGTAAGTGCAGGATAACTGTCATTCTCACCTGTGAATTTGATTTGTGGGTGCAGTCATTTATACCTAGAGGAGAGTCTGCATTTGGATGTGGAAAAAGCACTTACACTTGTTGATCAATAGTCATACAGGGTCTAATCCTGCTCAGCTGAAATCAGTGGTAGTACAGGTATAAGTATCTGACTTAAATGTGAAGAAATTTTTATGTACCGAAATTCAATATGATCTATTGACTTCAGAAGTGGTTTTGGGTGTGCAAGGAATGTAGATAGGGTTGCCTGTACTTACAAGTGCAAAACTTCTTGCACAAAGTTTTTAGGGTTGCCAGCTTTCTAATTGCAGAAAACCGAACACCCCTTCCACAAAGCCACATCCTGCTCGCTCCATCCCTTCTTCATTGCTCGCTGTCCCACACCCTCACTCACTTTCACCAGGCTGGGTCAAGGTGTTGGGGTATGGGAAGGGGGTAAGGGTTCCGGCTGCAGGTGCAGGCTCTGAGGTGGGGCCGGATGTGAGGGATTTGGGGTGTGGGAGAGGGCTCCAGGCTGAGGCAGGGCATTGGGGTGCAAGGTGTGTGTGTGTGTGTGGGCTCCGGCTGGGAGTGCAGGCTCTGGGGTGGGGCCAGGGATGAGGGGGTTTGGGGTTCAGGAGGGGGCTCTGGCCTGGGGCAGAGGGTTGGGGTACAAGCGGGAGGGACGGGCTCCAGTTGGGGATGTGGGCTCTGAGGTGGGACTGGGGATGAGGAATTTGGGGTGTAGGAGGGGGCTGGAGCAGGGTGTTGGGGGGAGAGAGGTGTGGGCTCCGTGAAAGAATTTGGGTGCAGGAATGGACTCTGGGTTGGGTAGAGCAAGGGGTTGAGGTGTGTGTGGGGATTTGGGGTGCGGCATTCCGGTGACACTTACTGAGGCTCCTGGGAAATGGCCACCAGATCCCTGCAGTCCCTAGAAGCATTGGGCAGCCAGGGGGGCTCTGTACACTGCCCTTGCCCTGAGGGCTGCCTCCACAGCTCCCACTGGCTGGGAACCGTGATCAATGGGAGCTGCAGCAGAGGCCAAGGAGACTCCATGTTCTGCCCTCACACCTGCAGGCACCGCCACCGCAGGTCCCATTGGTCGCGGTTCCCAGCCAATGGGAGCTGTGGAGCCAACCCTCAGGGTGGGGGCAGCACACAGAGTGTACCTGGTTACCCATGCATCTAGGGGCTACAGGGACCTGGTAGCTGGTTCCAGGAGCCGTGGAAAGCTAGGGCAGGCAGGGAGTCTGCCTTAGCCCTAGGTCCCCGCTGTGCTGCCGACTGGAGCTGCCAGTCTTTTTGACTGAGTGTTCCAGTCGAAAACTGGACATCTGGCAACCCTAAAAGTTGTGGGCACAAAATTTAGCCTACTTATGAAAATATCACCCTTGGGTGATGTGGTACCCAGGAAAACATAACAGTTTGACTCCTGCTCTCCATGTGAAATTTGATATTCCTAAACATTGTGATACTTCACTGACTCTGTTTTCACTTTTCACTGTTTCTGTGTATCTGAATGCTTTTAGGATAGTTAAAAACAGATTCCCCAAAAGTGATCAGGAACTCACACCTTATTACAAGCAACACAGTGAACTTAGTGTGCAAGATGGGCATGTGTTATAGGGACCGTGGGTCATCTTTCCAAAGCAAGGATGTGAAGTAAAAAAGGATGAACTCCATCAGACATACCCAGATATTACTAAAGTGAAAGGGTTAGCCTGGCGTTACATGTGGTGGCCAAAAAATGGATATTGATATTGAAAGTAAGGTACAATCTTGTTTCATTTGTCCAGAGTGACTCGACTACTATGACTCGACTCCATCCTTGGGAGTGGCCAGATAAGCCTTGGAGGAGAAAACACATTGATTATCCTGTCAGGGGATGGGGGGTGGAGGGGAAGTGTTTTTAGTACTAGTGGATGCACATTCCAGATGGGTAGACACCTATCCCATGAATACATCCACTAGTGATGCCACCATAGAAAGACTAAGGACCAGTTCTAGTATCCATAGTTTACCTGAAATGCTTGTATCTGATAATGGAAATTCTTTTACTAGCATGAGGTGGCAAGGGTAGGGTCAGGCAAGGTGGTCTAGAGAGCAACTAGCAGAAACTGGTCTGGTGCTCAGGAAGAGGAAGCTATCTATTAGGGGCTTTATATAGCCCAATACCATATGAAAGTGCTGCCTGTCCATCCAATCAGGGGCCCAGGGTGTGGCTGCTGTGGGTCTGTAGGCATTTAGCATGAAGACTGTAGGTCAGGGGTGCTAGATTTGTGCATCTCTGTGACGCAGCAGCTAAGGCTGCTGCCTCAGGATCTGATAGACCTGCATTCAATACCAGGCTCCTGGCATAAGCAAACAGATGAGACAGGGAAAATGTATTTGTTTATGCAAATATTTAACTTTAGGAATGGGAGTAGTCCCATTTACTTCAGACCTGCTTAAAGTTCAGTGGGGCTACACCTGGTCAGAGTTAAGCATGTGTGTGAGTATCTGCTGGATCAAGGCCTCTGTTTGTTGGCTTTCCTTCTCCCTCTATCCCATACACACAAAACATAAATTTGCATGTGTTTTTTGTTCCAGAGAACAAGCCCAAGATGAAAGCAGGTATCCACTCTTAGTTCAGTCTGAAGCTTATATTCCAAAAAGATCTGAACATACCTATGTCCATGTATGGAGAGATATAATATACTATTAAAACCTAGAATCAACATTAAATTAACTACACTACTATTAACTTATTAACATGCTATTTTACAATATTTAATTGCCATTAACATATATATATATATATATATATATATATATATATATATATATATTGGGGATAAATTATGGAGGTATATTGAAAAATTAGGTTTTATGGTTTTTTCAGTGTGGCAAACTATAATTTTAAAGCAATTCTTTATGGTCAAATGTTCACGAACATTAACAGTAGGGTAAAACAAAATAACACACTCATCACTCAAAAGAGACCAAAGAAAACTCTCAAGAATGAGATGGTGGACTTACGTTTTAGACTACAGACCCAGTCCTGTATAGATTGAAGCATGTGCCTAACTTGTGAGTAAAGATACGCATGTTCTTAAGAGTTTGCAGGATTGAGGCTTTTCTTGCTCATTGTATTTTAAAAAAATTGTGCCCCTATGCAATGTAATTGAAAAGCGAGAAATGCAATAAATATTAAATAATACGGAAATATAAAAATAGTGAGCATATAGAAGGCCAAAGACTCAAAAAGCGATAGCATTTTTTTTTAAAAGTACATCAGAAGCTGGAAGCCTGTTAAACAACCAGTGAGGCCACTGGACAATCAAGATGCTAAAGGTATCAGAGGTAGCTGTGTTAGTCTGTATCCACAAAAAAAAAAGAGCACTCAAGGACAATAAGGCCATTGCAGAGAAACTAAATGAATTCTTTGCATTAGTCTTCACGGCTGAGAATGTGAGGGAGATTCCCAAAACTAAGCCATTCTTTTTTATTCTTTTTTACAAATCTGAGGAACAGTCCGAGATTGAGGTGTCATTAGAGAAGGTTTTGGAATAAATTGATAAAACTAAACAGTAATAAGTCACCACGACCACATGATATTCACCCAAGAGTTCTGAAGGAAATCAAATGTGAAAGTGCAGAACTATTAACTGTGGTATGTAACCTACCATTTAAATCAGCTTCTGAAACAGATGACTGGAGGATAGCTAATGTGACACCAATTTTTTAAAAAGGCTTCAGAGGGGATCCCAGCCAGTAAGCCTAACTTCAGTAAAAGGCAAACTGATTGATTGCAACTATAGTAAAGAACAGAATTATCAGACACAGATGAACATGATTTGTTGGGGAAGAGTCAACATGGTTTTTGGTGAGGCATGATTTCTCTTTACAATCTACTGGAATTCTTTGAGGGGGGTCAAAAAGCAATGGACAAGGGGGATCCAGTGGATAGAATATACTTTAGTCTATCTCAATTTCTAGATTTTCAGAAGGCCTTTGACAAGGTCCCTCACCAAAGGCTCTTAAGCAAAGTAAGCTGTCATGATATAAGAGGGAAGGTCCTCTTGTGTATCACTAACTGGTTAAAAGACAGAAAACAAAGGGTAAGAATAAATGGTCAGTTTTCAGAATGGAAAGAGGTAAACAATGGTGTTCCACAGGGGTCTGTACTAGGACCAGTACTGTTCAACATATTCACTAATTATCTGGAAAAAGGGATAAACAGTCAGGTGGCAAAATTTGCAGATGATACAAAACTACTCAGGATAGTTAAGTCCCAGGCAGACTGCAAAGAGTTACAAGGGGATTTCACCAAACTGAGTGATGAGGAAACAAAATGGCAGCTGAAATTCAATGTTGATAAAGGCAGAGTAATGCACATTGGAAGACATAATCCCAGCTATACATATAAACTGATGGGGGTGGGGGGTTCTAAATTAGCTGTTGCCACTCAAGAAAAAGAGATCTTGGAGTTATTCTGGATAGTTCTTTGAAACATCCACTCAATGTTCAGTGGCAGTCAAAAAAACAAACAGAACATTGGGAATAATTAAGAAAGGGATAGATAGTAAATATATTCCCTCTATATAAATCCATGGCATGGCCACATCTTGAATATTGTGCAGATCTGGTCACCCCCACTCAAAAAAAAGATATTGGAATTGAAAAGGTTCAGAAAAAGGCAACAAAAATTATTAGGGGTATGGAACAGCTTCCATATGAGGAATGATTAATGAGACTGGGACTGTTCAGCTTGGAAAAGAGATGACCAACGGGTGATATGAAATCATGACGGTGAGGAGAAAGTAAACAAGGAAGTGTTATTTACTCCTTCTCATAACACAAGAACTAGGGGTCACCAAATGAAATTAATAGGCAGCAGGTTTAAAACAAACAAAAGGAGGTATTTCTTCACACAACATGCAGTCAACCTGTTGAACTCTTTGCTAGAGGATGTTGTGAAGGCCAAGACTATAACAGGATTCAAAAAAGAACTAAATAAATTCATGGAGGATAGGTCTATCAATGGCTATTAGCCAGGATGGGCAGGGAAGTTGTCCCCAGCCTTTGTTTGCCAGAAGCTGGTAATGGGCGACAAGAGATGGATGACTCCATGATTACCTGCTCTTTTAATCCCTTCAAAAGCACCTAGCATTGGCCACTGTCGGAAGACAGGATACTGGGTTAGATGGACCTTTGGTCTGAACCAGTATGGCCATTCTTATGTAAAATGTGTTTGTTGTAGCTCCTAAAAGCATAGATTAGGATCAAGGCCTCACAGTGCTAGGTATTGTGCGGATGTATTCTCCAATCCTTCAAACACTTATATGCTTAACTTGAAATGTGCATATTCCCATATGGCTCAATGGAATTAATGATGCTTGCAGCACTGGAGCCTAAGTGACTTGCCTAAGGACACACAATAGGTCTGTGTCAGAACTGGGAACTGAACCCAGATCTCATAACATCCAGGCTTGTCCCTCAATCACAAGATTAAGCTTTCTTCTCTAAAGTTACTCATGTGTAAGGGCCCAACTGAGCAAAGCTCTCATGTTTAACTTTAAGAATATACTTTAGTCTATCTCAATTCAGCACAAAACTTAAATCCATTCTTGAAATTTAAGCAGATGCCTTAACGTCTTGCTGAATTAGGACCTAATTTTAGACATTACTTTCAAGTAACCAACATAAGGAGATAATAGATACTGGTAACAGTGACTGGAATATGTTGTCACATACACTGGCTAGATGCACAAGTTGTCTGTTCAGAGTATCTTTAAATGATTGTTTTTAATTCTAAGACCTAAATAAATATATAAAATAGACATCAGTATTCCCATTTGCCAAATTAATGATTGGGGTGCGGGGGGAGGGGGAGAAAGCACAATACAGTTATGGAATAGTGAAGACCACACTTTCCAATGCTAATGATTTTTAAAATAAAGTATGTGACCTTAACAAAATGTTTAATTTTTTTCCAGACCATTGATACAGCACATCAAAACCTTGCCAAAGGAAAGACCCATTTTTAGAACACTGAACATATCTAGTTTGGCTTCATATACTTTCATTGTACATTAGATGTGATATTTTTTGTTCTTCTTCTTCTTTTCTTTTTTTTTTAAAAAACAAAACAAAACAGACCTGAAGAGTCATTTAAGATCCAGTCTGCTGTTGCTAAGAATGGCTATTTCCTAGAGATTTGCGGGGGTGAGACACACAAAGAGAAAGACGTGGCACAGAAAAAACACAGGGAAGTATGTAGCCATGCTTTGAAATGTAAAAAATGCTCTGTGTGCATGGTAACAGTATCTGAGTTTGAAATTAGGTACCTAAGATATTGGAAGCTGTGGTGTTGTAGCCATGTTGGTTCCATGATATTAAAGACGTAAGGCAGGGGAGGTAATATCTTTTATTGAACCAACTTCTGTTGGTGAGAGAGAGAGAAGCTTTTGAGCGACACAGAGAGCTCTTCTTCAGGTCTGGGAAACGTACTCAGCTCTGGTCTACACTAGGCGTTGAGGTCGAATTTAGCAGCGTTAAATCGATGTAACCCTGCACCCGTCCACATGACAAAGCCCTTTTTTTCAACTTAAAGGGCTCTTAAAATTGATTTCCTTACTCCACCCCCAACAAGGTGATTAGCACTGAAATCAGTTTTGCTGGGTCGAATTTGGGGTACTGTGGACGCAATTAGATGGTATTGGCCCCCGGGAGCTATCCCAGAGTGCTCCATTGTGACCGCTCTGGACAGCACTCTCAACTCAGATGCACTGACCAGGTAGACAGGAAAAGGCCCGCGAACTTTTGAATTTCAATTTCCTGTTTGGCCAGTGTGGCAAGCTGCAGGTGACCATGCAGAGCTCATCAGCAGAGGTGACCATGTTGGAGTCCCAGAATCGCAAAAGAGCTCCAGCATGGACCGAACAGGAGGTACGGGATCCGATCGCTGTATGGGGAGAGGAATCTATGCTATCAGAACTACGTTCCAATTTTCGAAATGCCAAAACATTTGTGAAAATCTCCCAGGGCATGAAGGTCAGAGGCCATAATGGGCCCGAAGCAGTGCCGCATGAAACTTAAGAAGCTGAGGCAAGCCTACCAGAAAACCAGAGAGGCAAACGGCCGCTCCGGGTCAGAGCCCCAAACATGCCGCTTCTAGGATGAACTGCATGCCATTTTAGGGGGTTCAGCCACCACTACCCAAGCCGTGTCATTTGACTCTTTCAATGGAGATGGAGGCAACATGGAAGCAGGTTTTGGGGATGAGGAAGATGATGAGGAGGAGGCTATAGATAGCTCGCAGCAAACAAGCGGAGAAACCGGTTTTCCCGACAGCCAGGAACTGTTTCTCACCCTGGACCTGGAGCCAGTACCCCCGAACCCACCCAACGCTGCCTCCCGGACCCACCAGGCAGAGAAGGAACCTCTGGCGAGTGTACCTTTTAAAATACTATAAAAGGTTTAAAAGCCAGCATGTTTAATAATTAATTTGCCCTGGCATTCGTGGCTCTCCTGGATATACTCCCAAAGCCTTTCCAAAAGGTTTCTGGGGAGGGCAACCTTATTCCATCCACCATGGTAGGACACTTTACCATTCCAGGCCAGTAGCACGTACTCAGGAATCATTGTAGAACAAAGCATTGCAGTGTATGTTTGCTGGTGTTCAAACAACATCCGTTCTTTATCTCTCTATGTTATCCTCAGGAGAGTGATATCATTCATGGTCACCTGGTTGAAATAGGGTGCTTTTCTTAAGGGGACATTCAGAGGTGCCCGTTCCTGCTGGGCTGTTTGCCTATGGCTGAACAGAAATGTTCCCCATTGTTAGCCACGCGGGGGAGGGGCGGCAGGCAAAATGTGACCTTCTAACGAAAGCACATGTGCTATGTATGTAATGTTAACAACAAGCTTTACCGTGAAAAAGTGTACCCATTGTTCTATAAAATGTGTCTTTTCAAATACCACTGTCCCTTTTTTTTCTCCACCAGCTGCATGTGTTTCAAGGATCACAGGATCTTCTCCTTCCCAGAGGCTAGCGAAGATTAGAAGGCGAAAAAAAGCACTCGCGATGAAATGTTCTCTGAGCTCATGCTGTCCTCCCACACTGACAGAGCACAGACGAATGCATGGAGGCAGACAATGTCAGAGTACAGGAAAGCACAAAATGACCGGGAGGAGAGGTGGCGGGCTGAAGAGAGTAAGTGGCGGGCTCAAGAGAGGGCTGAAACTGAAAGGTGGCGGCAGCGTGATGAGAGGAGGTAGGATTCAATGCTGAGGCTGCTGGAGGATCAAACTAATTTGCTTCAATGTATGGTTGAGCTGCAAGAAAGGCAGCAGAAGCACAGACCGCTGCTAAAGCCCTTGTGTAACCAACCACCCTCCGCCTCAAGTTCCATAGCCTCCTCACCCAGATGCCCAAGAATGCATTGGGGGGGCCTCTGGCCACCCAGCCACGCCACCCCAGAGGATTGCCCAAGTAACAGAAGGCTGGCATTCAATAAGTTTTAAACTTTTAAAGTGCGGTGTGGCCTTGTCCTTCCCTCCTCCACCACCCCTCCTGGGCTAGCTTGGTAATTATCCCCCTATTTGTGTGATGAATTAATAAAGAATGCATGAATGTGAAGGAACAATTTTATTGCCTCTGCAAGCAGTTATTGAAGGGAGATAGGGAGGGTGGTTAGCTTACAGGGAAGTAGAGTGAACCAAAGGGCGGGGGATTTCATGAAGGAGAAACAAAGAGAACTTTCACACCATAGCCTGGCCAGTCATGAAACTGCTTTTCAAAGCTTCTCTGATGCGTACCGCACCCTCCTGTGCTCTTCTAACCACCCTGGTGTCTGGCTGTGCATAACCAGCAGCCAGATGATTTGCCTCAACCTCCCCCCCTGCCATAAACGTCTCCCCTTTACTCTCACAGATATTGTGGAGTGCACAGCAAGCAGTAATAACAGTGGGAATATTGGTTTCGCTGAGGTCTAACCGAGTCAGTAAACTGCGCCAGCGCACTTCTACCACCATTCTGCGCTTGCTCAGCCTGTAGTTGAACAGCTCCTGACCACTGTCCAGGCTGCCTGTGTACAGCTTCTTGAGCCATGGCATTAAGGGGTAGGCTGCGTCCCCAAGGATAACTATAGACATTTCAACATCCCCAATGGTTTTTTTCTGGTCTGGGAAGAAAGTCCCTTCCTGCAGCTTTTGAAACAGACCAGAGTTCCTGAAGATGCGAGCGTTGTGTACCTTTCCCGGCCATCCCACGTTGATGTTGGTGAAACATCCCTTGTGATCCACCAGTGCTTGCAGCACTATTGAAAAGTACCCCTTGCGGTTTATGTACTCGCTGGCTTGGTGCTCCGGTGCCAAGATAGGGATATGGGTTCCGTCTATGGCCCCACCACAGTTAGGGAATCCCATTGCAGCACAGCCATCCACTATGACCTGCACATTTCCCAGGGTCACTACCCTTGACATCAGCAGATTTTTGATTGTGTTGGCTACTTGCATCACAGCAGCCCCCACAGTAGATTTGCCCACTCCAAATTGATTCCCGACTGACCGGTAGCTGTCTGGCGTTACAAGCTTCCACAGGGCTATTGCCACTCGCTTCTCAACTGTGAGGTCTGCTCTCATCTTGGTATTCTTGTGCCTCAGGGCAGGGGAAAGCAAGTCAAAGTTCCATGAAAGTGCTCTTATGCATGCAAGAGTTTCGCAGCCACTGGGAATCGTCCCAGACCTGCAACACTATGCGGTCCCACCAGTCTGTGCTTGTTTCCCGAGCCCAGAATCGGCCTTTCACCGCATGAACCTGACCCATTAGCACCATGATGCCCACATTGGCAGGGCACATGCTTTGAGAGAAGTCTGTGTCCATGTCCTCATCACTCTCGTCACCGCGCAGACGTCGACTACTCTCCCGGTTTCGCTTTGCCAGGTTCTGGTGCTGCATATACTGCTGGATAATGCGTGTGGTGTTTAATGTGCTCCTAATTGCCAAAGTGATCTGAGCGGGCTCCATGCTTGCCGTGGTATGGCGTCTGCACAGAAAAAAGGCACGGAACGATTGTCTGCTGTTGTCCTGACGGAGGGAGGGGTGACTGACGACATGGCTTACAGGGTTGGTTTACAGGGAATTAAAATCAACAAAGGGGGTGGCTTTGCGAGAAACTGAATGGCCACCTCAAGGATAGAACTCAAAACTGGGTTTAGCAGGCCGCTGATTTCACAGGGGGAGGGAGGGAGGAGAAAATGAATACAAAACAAATCTGGTCTATTTCTTGTTTTGAGCCACTTCATCTATCTTTATACATCATGCTGGCAGCAGGCTGTACTGTACGACTGCTAGCCATCGTCATCTCCTGGGTTCTCAGCAGAAGATGGTGCAGTATGACTGCTGGCCATTGTCTTCTGCTAGCTGCAGATTAAAAGACAGTGCACTGCCGGTAGGACTCAATCGCCATGAGACGAAACAAGGGAAATGACCTGGCTGAGTCACTCCCATGTTTGCCCAGGCTCCCGGTTAAAAGAGCACCCGGGACTACATCGATGACGGCTACCAGTCATACTGCACTGTCTGCTGCCAAAAGGCAATAAACTGCTGCTGTGTAGCAATGCAGTACCATGTCCGCCAGCACCCAGGAAACATACGGTGATGGTTAGCTGAGCGGGCTCCATGCTTGCCGTGGTATGGCGTCTGCACAAGTAGCTCAAGAAAAAAGGCGCAAAACGATTGTTTGCCCTTGCTTTTACGGAGGGAGGGAGGGAGGCAATGGGGGCCTGATGATATGTACCCAGGACCACCCGCGACAATGTTTTAGCCCCATCAGCACTGGGATTTCTACCGAGAATTCAAATGGGCGATGGAGACTGCCGGAACTGTGGGATAGCTACCTACAGTGCAAAGCTCCAGAAATTGACTGTTGTCTCGGTACTGTGGACACAGTCCGCCGACTACATGCACTTAGAGCATTTGTGTGGGGGGACACACACTCGTCTGTATAAAAACACTTTCTACAAAACCGACTTCTATAAATTCAACCTAATTTTGTAATGTAGTCATACCCTCAGAGGGTGTAACGACACTAGAATAAAAGACCCATGGCATAGCTGCAGCTGGCTCGGGCTGCGAGGCTAAAATTTGCAGTGTAGATATTTGGGCTTGGGGTGGAGCCTGGGATCTGGGATACTCCCCTCTTGCAGGGTCCCAGAGCTCTGGCTCCAGCCTGAGCCCAAACATCTACAAAGCATTTTTACAGACTTGCAGCCTGGGTCCCATGAGTCTGGATGAGCTGACCCAGGCCAGTTGTGGGTATTATTGTTGTGTAAACGTACGCAGAGTGTCACAGCTAAAATCAAAGGTTTCAGAGTAGCAGCCGTGTTAGTCTGTATTCGCAAAAAGAAAAGGAGTACTTGTGGCACCTTAGAGACTAACAAATTTATTAGAGCATAAGCTTTTGTGGCACCTTAGAGACTAACAAATTTATTAGAGCATAAGCTTTCGTGCATCCGATGAAGTGAGCTGTAGCTCACGAAAGCTTATGCTCTAATAAATTTGTTAGTCTCTAAGGTGCCACAAGTACTCCTTTTCTTTTAGCTAAAATCAAGGTAGAGTAAACAATTCACCTTGAATGGTCCCCTGAAATATGTGTTAAATACTTATTTTAAACAACTCGTTCCACTGGTAATTTAGCTGTGACACTCTCTAGGTACATTCCCCAGATCTGAAGAAGAGTTTTATGTACGCTCGGAAGCTTGTCTCTCACCTACAGAAGTTGGTCCAGTAAATGATATTATCTCACCCATCTTGTCTCTCTGAGAAGATGTTGCAAGCAACTAGGGTATGTTAGCTAGGAGTAAATTACCTGTGGATAGGGAAGTAGATATGCTTTTTAAGATGACTTTACAATTCAGTCTTTCCTTATTGATTATCCAACTATACTGGTATTAGTAATGTAAGGGTTGTGATACTGGATCAGATTTTTGGCCAGCTCAAATTAATAAATGGGAAGAAATACATTAGCTTTTTTAACTTTTCCCCATTCTTTCATGAAAATGTTAAAAAAATTAACCAGCTCTATGGTTGGTTAAAAAAATGATGGGAAGAAGAGATTATGAAGTATTCATATTTTTTCCCTCTCGTTTTCAACCAACTTTTCATAATGTCAGTTTTTTTTGGCTAGTTATCAAAATTTGATCAATTTAGACTATAATAAATAGTAGTTGAATCTTCCTTCTGGGAGTGTCCCATATTTAATGTTTTATGGGATGGGAAAACTAATGATTTGAACATTGAGTCTGTACACACAGATTATTTAATTGCATAATCTTATGACTGCTACCTTTTCCACCCTTTCCTCCTATAGGCTCATATCCTCCAAATGCTTATGAACATGCTTAACTGTTCTCGTGTGTAGATCTATTGACTTTGAACAGCATGTTCCATAACCTGTAAATTTGTTTACCTCCATTTCCTGCTGCCATCAAATATGGGAATCACAAAAAAGAAATGCAGGGGTCCTCAGAGAAAAAAAAGATAATGAGAACATGACTTCTGAAACAGGCTTTCAGTTAGCTGACTTCACGTCCTCATTCATTTAGGAGAAACATTGATAGTAAAACATTTCCTCTATCCATTGCAAGACAAAATATAAAGGGGAATTTTATATCTCCTATTAAGATGGGTAGCAGATAAGAAACCCATCTGTGAAAATTAAGCTTTCATTTTCTCTTTAAAATAAATTAAATTTACAAAATAAACACCACTCCACAAACAAACAAAAACAAAACCCACCCTAGATTAAATCTCTTGGTGTTGACCACAATGGATGTAAGGAATATAAATCTAGATGTTGGGGAGTTGAGGGAAGGGAGAAGATTACTAATTTTCTGATTTAACTCTACTGAACTTGGTTACACCAATGATGAGTTTGGCTCTTTTTGTGTATTATAGCCTAAAAGAAGCAACATAAATGCAATGTTAAAACTGAGCTTTAATTACATGAAATTCAGTTAAAATGTGCATGGCTAATTTAACTTTGCCTCTTTGTGTATGCATGCATGGCAATTAGTGATGGATGAACCTCAAAAGGTCTAGTGTTCAGGTTTGATCTGGATAATCAATCTCTAGCTATTACGGAAATGGAATGAAGGATATTTAGTTGGACCGAAAACCCAATTAAATAAATTGGGTTCTCTTCATTGACTTCAGTCCCCCTGTGAGAATATGGAATAAATAATCTGAGAGTGAAATTTACCCCTCTATGGCAGCCCCCATTTAAGTGATGCATAAGAATTGTGGTGGTCCCTGCAGTGGGGTGAATTTCACCTAGGAGAGGAATTACTTGGTTCTGGGGCTTTAGAACTGAGAGGCTCCCAAACTAGACTCCCAAGATGCCAGAGAGTGGCAGTGGAGGGAAAAGCAGGGTCATTAAGCTGGTTCTTGAAGATGCCATATGTGGGAGAGGATCCCTCAGGTAATCAATAGAGGGTGCAAAGAATCATGTTATGCAGAAAAAGTGGGGGATCTCTATCAAATATTTCAGTATCTTCTAAACTTTCGGAGCCAGTCTAGCTTGTAAAACTGAACCAATATGTTTAGTTTACACGTTACATTTTTTTACACATTTGCGTGGTTCTTAATAATGCAACGGTTGTCAGTGTTATGCATCTGTTTCTCAACTGTATTTTACCAATTGTTTCTTACAATACACATCAGAGACCAACATGAAAATCTATCTACTATCATGTAAGTATCTGCTTCATCAACAAGCAGTTACCAAAAACAGCAGTTCAATTTTTGCCTCAGATTTTTTCGTATAATCTATTTTTTCAGTAATGTCTCTTCATCTCAACCTTAGGATGTTTGCTCATCGCACAAGTTCATTTTCAAAATATCCTCAGCTTAATGCATTGCACCAGGTGTCTTTAATATCTGGCAAGTTGGCTGTGCTTGAAATTTTATAGTTTATATTTTGTCATATTTTAAACATATTTAACATATTACATATGACAGATAGGGTAAATAAGATTTTCCAGTACCAAACAATGCCTCTAAGATTTACCCATGTTTATAATCTATCCTGTCTCTTGGTATTATTACAGGTGAATTTGGCATCAGATCTGTAGTATTTAGACTATTTTTTCCCCAGTTCAGAAAAGCACGTAAGCACGTGCTTAACATTAAACGGGTGATCAAATGTTTTCCTGAATTGGGATCTTTATGAAGAGAATAGAATGTTAGACTGTGTTTCCTTAAATCTGAAATGCTGCTATGATGACTCACATCTGTCCATGAAAGTGTTTTAAAACATGCTATAATTCAATGCTGGGGTTTAAAAAAAATAAAAATAGAACAATGTCTGACTTTACACATCAGTTTCATCAGTTATTTATGATGCATCTGTATTTTATAAATCTGTTCTTACCAAAATATGAATCAGATATTGCACAGATTGGAAAAACACATTTAATCACTGCTGAAAATTATTAACCATTTAAAACTATAGTAAGCTTTTAAAGATGCTGTGCATTGTTGATACTAAACTGTTTTAACATATCTGTGGGAAAACTTTTTAAATACATGAATAATAATGCATTATAATAATGCAAATACATGATAATTGTGCATTAGTTTAAATTCCATAGGAAATGGTAAGATAAAAATACTAAAATCTAAAGTATCGCTCAGTGTGTGTACATATGAAGACTATATATTATAGTGTTGAGTAACTATAAAGGTTTTATCAGCATGAATGTAGGATGGCTGCCTTACTCAAGAAGCTGTGAGTGAATTTTGCAGGTCTATGGATAAATCCTTTTATACCATACTCCACTTCTACATATTCCATGTATACCATATTGTGATGCTCCCCAGGGTTACCCAGAGTTGTGTGGTAATCACCTACAATTAGTGTGAAACAGCCTTGTCTGTGCCTGCTGTGAATCAGCTCCCTGAATCCACCAGCCTCTGGCAACACAAGTCTTGCTCTCTAGGCCTCATTCCCTCTGTGCAGATTAGTGAATGGCACACACCAACCTCCAAAACTGCTCCGAGAATTCCATATAGTGTCCAGCCCCTTATCCACTGAATACTCACAGGAACATCTGGCCTGCTGCTCCCAAATGAACAGAACCAGCTTGTAAGATTAGACTCTGGATCAGCACAATGCTTAACACTACAGCACTTAGACATATTTATAGTGAAAACAAAAATACCTTTATTTTAGCAAAAAGAAAAGGAGTACTTGGGCACCTTAGAGACTAACAAATTTATTTGAGCATAAGCTTTCGTGAGCTACAGCTCACTTCATCCAATGCATGCAGTGGAAAATATAGTGGGGAGATTTATATACACAGAGAACATGAAACAATGGGTGTTACCATACACACTGTAACAAGAGTGATCAGGTAAGGTGAGCTATTACCAGCGGGAGGGGAGGGTGAGGGGGAGGGAAACCTTTTGTAGTGATAATCAAGGTGGGCCATTTCCAGCAGTTGACAAGAACATCTGAGGAACAGTGCGGGGAGGCAGGGGAGAATAGTTTTACTTTGTGTAATGACCCATCCACTCCCAGTCTTTATTCAAGCCTAAATTAATTGTATCCAGTTTGCAAATTAATTCCAGTTCAGCAGTCTGTCGTTGGAGTCTGTTTTTGAAGTTTTTTTGTTGAAGAATTGCCACTTTTAGGTCTGTAATCAAGTAACCAAAGAGATTGAAGTGTTCTCTGATTGGTTTTTGAATGTTATAATTCTTGACGTCTGATTTGTGTCCATTTATTCTTTTATGTAGAGACTCTCCAGTTTGGCCAATGTACTGGCAGAGGGGCATTGCTGGCACATGATGGCATATATCACATTGGTAGAAGTGCAGGTGAACGAGCCTCTGATAGTGTGGCTGATGTGATTAGGCCCTATGATGGTGTCCCCTGAATAGATATGTGGACACAGTTGGCAATGGGCTTTGTTGCAAGAAACCATGAAAAAGAAGCCCTTGAGGAATTCCGCCATGATTTCAACAATTTCCATCCCACCATCAACCTCAGCCTGGACCAGTCCACACAAGAGATCCACTTCCTGGACACTACGGTGCTAATAAGCGATGGTCACATAAACACCACCTTATACCGGAAACCTACTGATCGCTATGCCTACCTACATGCCTCCAGCTTTCATCCAGACCACACCATACGATCCATTGTCTACAGCCAAACTCTACGATACAACTGCATTTGCTCCAACCCCTCAGACAGAGACAAACACCTACAAGATCTTTATCAAGCATTCTTACAACTACAATACCCACCTGCTGAAGGGAAGAAACAGATTGACAGAGCCAGAAGAGTACCCAGAAGTTACCTACTACAGGACAGGCCCAACAAAGAAAATAACAGAACGCCACTAGCCATCACCTTCAGCCCCCACTAAAACCTCTCCAATGCATCATCAAGGATCTACAACCTATCCTGAAGGACGACCCATCACTCTCACAGATCTTGGGAGACAGGCCAGTCCTTGCTTACAGACAGCCCCACAACCTGAAGCAAATACTCACCAGGAACCACGCAACAGAACCACTAACCCAGGAACCTATCCTTGCAACACAACAACTGTACTCCACCTCAACAAGAAGAGTAGCACTAGATTCAACCTTCCTGGGTTGAATTAGGGGTAGTGTAGACACAGCACAGAGTATTTTGACTTGTTTGGCCTCTGGGAGGTGTCTGAGGGTATGTCTACACTATGAAATTAGGTCGAATTTATAGAAGTGGGTTTTGTTGAAAGTGTTTTTATACAGTTGAGTGTGTGTGTCCCCATACAAATGCTCTAAGTGCATGTAGTCGGCGGACTGTGTCCACAGTACCGAGGCAACAGTCGACTTCCAGAGCTTTGCACTGTTGGTAGCTATCCCACAGTTCCCGCAATCTCCACCACACATTTGAAATCCCAATGCCTGATGTGACTAAAACATTGTTGCGGGTGGTTCTGGGTACATATCGTCAGGCCCCCGTTCCCTCCCTCCCTCCATAAAAGAAAGGGCAGACAATCGTTTTGCACCTTTTTTCTTGAGTTACCTGTGCAGATGCCATACCACGGCAAGCATGGAGCCCGCTCAGCTAACCATCACCGTATGTCTCGTGGGTGCTGGTGGACATGATACTGCATTGCTACACAGCAGCAGTTTATTGCCTTTTGGCAGCAGACAGTGCAGTATGACTGGTAGCCATCGTCAACATAGTCCTGGATGCTCTTTTAACCGGGCGCCTGGGCAAACATGGGAGTGACTCAGCCAGGTCATTTCCCTTGTTTCGTCTCATGGCGAATGAGTCCTACCGGCAGTGCAGTCTTTTAATCTGCAGCTAGCAGAAGACAATGGCCAGCAGTCATACTGCACCATCTTCTGCTGAGCACCCAGGAGATGACGATGGCTAGCGGTCGTACTGTACAGCCTGCTGCCAGCATGATGTATAAAGATAGATGAAGTGGCTCAAAACAAGAAATAGACCAGATTTGTTATGTTTTCATTTTCTCCTCCCTCCCTCTGTGAAATCGACTGCCTGCTAAACTCAGTTTTGAGTTCTATTCTTGAGGCGGCCAATCAGTTTCTCGCAAAGCCACCCCCTTTGTTGATTTCAATTCCCTGTAAGCCAACCCTGTAAGCCATGTCGTCAGTCGCCCCTCCCTCCGTCAGGGCAACAGCAGACAATTGTTCCGTGCCTTTTTTCTGTGCAGACGCCATACCACAGCAAGCATGGAGCCCGCTCAGATCACTTTGGCAATTAGGAGCACATTAAACACCACACGCATTATCCAGCAGTATATGCAGCACCAGAACCTAGCAAAGCGAAACCAGGCAAGTAGGTGACATCAGCGCGGTGACGAGAGTGATGAGGACATGGACACAGACTTCTCTCAAAGCACGTGCCCTGCCAATGTGGGCATCATGGTGCTAATGGGTCAGGTTCATGCGGTGAAAGGCTGATTCTGGGCTCGGGAAACAAGCACAGACTGGTGGGAAAGGTACACAACGCTCGCATCTTCAGGAACTCTGGTCTGTTTCAAAAGCTGCGGGAAGGGACTTTCTTCCCGGACCAGAAAATAACCGTTGGGGTTGTTGAAATGCCTATAGTTATCCTTGGGGACCCAGCCTACCCCTTAATGCCATGGCTCAAGAAGCCATACATAGGTAGCCTGGAGAGTAGTCAGGAGCTGTTCAACTACAGGCTGAGCAAGTGCAGAATGGTGGTAGAATGTGCATTTGGACATTTAAAAGTGCGCTGGTGCAGTTTACTGACTCGGTTAGACCTCAGCGAAACCAATATTTCCACTGTTATTACTGCTTGCTGTGCGTGCCACAATATCTGTGAGATTAAGGGGGAGATGTTTATGGTGGGGTGGGAGGTTGAGGCAAATCGCCTGGCTGCTGGTTACACACAGCCAGACACCAGGGCAGTTAGAAGAGCACAAGAGGGTGCGGTGCGCATCAGAAAAGCTTTGAAAACCAGTTTCATGACTGGCAAGGCTACGGTGTGAAAGTTCTCTTTGTTTCTCCTTGATGAAATCCCCTGCCCCTTGGTTCACTCTACTTCCCTGTAAGCTAACCACCCCCCCCACCTCCCTTCGATCACCACTTGCAGAGGCAATAAAGTCACTGTTGCTTCACATTCATGCATTCTTTATTAATTCATCACACAAATAGGGGGATAATTACCAAGGTAGCCCAGGAGGGGTGGTGGAGGAAGGAAGGACAAGGCCACACAGCACTTTAAAAGTTTAAAACTTATTGAATGCCAGCCTTCTGTTACTTGGGAAATCCTCTGGGGTGGAGTGGCTGGGTGGCTGGAGGCCCCCCCAACGCGTTCCTGGGCGTCTGGGTGAGGAGGCGATGGAACTCGGGGAGGAGGCGGTTGGTTACACAGGGGCTGTAGCAGCGGTCTGTGTTCCTGCCACATTTCCTGCAGCTCAACCATACGTTGGAGCATATTAGTTTGATCCTCCAGCAGCCTCAGCATTGAATCCTGCCTCCTCTCATCACACTGCTGCCACCTTTCAGCTTCAGCCCTCTCTTCAGCCCGCCACTTACTCTCTTCAGCCCGCCACCTCTCCTCCTGGTCATTTTGTGCTTTCCTGCACTCTGACATTGTCTGCCTCCATGCATTCGTCTGTGCTCTGTCAGTGTGGGAGGACAGCATGAGCTCAGAGAACATTTCATCGCGAGTGCGTTTTTTTCGCCTTCTAATCTTCGCTAGCCTCTGGGAAGGAGAAGATCCTGTGATCCTTGAAACACATGCAGCTGGTGGAGAAAAAAAAAAAAGGGACAGTGGTATTTGAAAAGACACATTTTATAGAACAATGGGTACACTCTCTCACGGTAAACCTTGCTGTTAATATTACATACATAGCACATGTGCTTTCGTTAGAAGGTCGCATTTTGCCTGCCGCCCCTCCCCAGCGTGGCTAACAATGGGGAACATTTCTGTTCAGCCATAGGCAAACAGCCCAGCAGGAACGGGCACCTCTGAATGTCCCCTTAAGAAAAGCACCGTATTTCAACCAGGTGACCATGAATGATATCACTCTCCTGAGGATAACATAGAGAGATAAAGAACGGATGTTGTTTGAACACCAGCAAACATACACTGCAATGCTTTGTTCTACAATGATTCCCGAGTACGTGCTACTGGCCTGGAGTGGTAAAGTGTCCTACCATGGTGGATGGGATAAGGCTGCCCTCCCCAGAAACCTTTTGGAATGGCTTTGGGAGTATATCCAGGAGAGCCATGAATGCCAGGGCAAATTAATTATTAAACATGCTGGCTTTTAAACCTTTTATAGTATTTTAAAAGGTACACTCGCCAGAGGTCCCTTCTCTGCCTGGTGGGTCCGGGAGGCAGCATTGGGTGGGTTCGGGGGTACTGGCTCCAGGTCCAGGGTGAGAAACAGTTCCTGGCTGTCGGGAAAACCGGTTTCTCCGCTTGTTTGCTGCGAGCTATCTACAGCCTCCTCCTCATCATCTTCCTCATCCCCAAAACCTGCTTCCATGTTGCCTCCATCTCCATTGAAAGAGTCAAATGACACGGCTTGGGTAGTGGTGGCTGAACCCCCTAAAATGGCATGCAGTTCATCATAGAAGCGGCATGTTTGGGGCTCTGACCCGGAGCGACCGTTTGCCTCTCTGGTTTTCTGGTAGGCTTGCCTCAGCTTCTTAAGTTTCAAGCGGCACTGCTTCGGGCCCCTGTTATGGCCTCTGTCCTTCATGCCCTGGGAGATTTTCACAAATGTTTTGGCATTTCGAAAATTGGAACGTAGTTCTGATAGCACAGATTCCTCTCCCCATACAGTGATCAGATCCCGTACCTCCTGTTCGGTCTATGCTGGAGCTCTTTTGCGATTCTGGGACTCCAACATGGTCACCTCTGCTGATGAGCTCTGCATGGTCACCTGCAGCTTGCCACACTGGCCAAACAGGAAATTGAAATTCAAAAGTTCGCGGGCCTTTTCCTGTCTACCTGGTCAGTGCATCTGAGTTGAGAGTGCTGTCCAGAGCGGTCACAAGGGAGCACTCTGGGATAGCTCCCAGAGGACAATACCATCTAATTGCGTCCACAGTACCCCAAATTCGACCCAGCAAAACTGATTTCAGCGCGAATCTCCTTGTTGGGGGTGGAGTAAGGAAATCGATTTTAAGAGCCCTTTAAGTTGAAAAAAAAGGGCTTTGTCATGAGGACGGGTGCAGGATTACATCGATTTAACCTGCTAAATTCGACCTCAATGCCTAGTGTAGACCAGGGCCCATAGTGCTCCAATGTGTCTACTCTGGACAGTACTTTCAACTCCACTTCACTTTAGTCAGGTAAACAGGAAAAGCCCTGGGAACTTTTGAATTTCATTTCCTGTTTGATCAGCGTGGAGATCTCACCACCACAGCTGAACATGCCTGCCCAGGTACACAAATATGCTCCAGTATGGAGCATACAGGAGACACTGGATCTGACTGCTGTGTGGGGAGAAGAGTCTGTGCAGGCAGAACTCCGAACCAGCAGAAGAAATGCTGACATATATGCCAAAATCGCACAGGGCATGGGGGGAAAAAGGCTACACCAGGGACACACAGCAGTGCCATGTGAAAATAAAGGATCTCAGGAAAGATTACCAGAAGACAAGGTGGGGGGTGGAGGGAGGGGAGGGGATGGTGAATAGTCACTCTGGTGCTGAACCACAGACATGCTGCTTCTATGAGCAGCTGCATGCGATTCTAGGTGGGGACCCCACCAGTACCCAAATGCTCTCCGTGGATACCTCCCAGCGGACCTAGGTGGCCATGGGCAACAACAAGGAGGACGTTATTGATGAGGAAGAGGAGAAGGAGGAGAATGCACAGCAGGCAAGCGGAGGATCCATTCTTCCTGACAGCCAGGACCGTTTTCTAACTCTAGAGTCAATCCTCTCCCAGGACCCACTGATGTGGGACTGTGATGGCGTGAGTGCACACTCATAATAACACTACAGGGATTAAATGCAATTGTGGTTAATATTTAATTTGAGGTAAACAATTGGGATACAGTGGCGGCCAGTACAACCATGCAAAGGGTGTTCCCTGGAAAAGCCTGTTTATGTGCCAAGAGTTTCCACACTAAAAAATGTCCCCGGGTGTGCCCTCACACTGCCTGCCCTTTCATGTGTGCTTGCCAAATCAAAATCTGCTGCCCAGCGTTCTGCCATGTGTTGTACCTTATTGGCAGGCTCTTCTTTTAAAACACAAAATTTGCCTGAGTACCTCAGGGAATGTATTTACTGCTGTGAATTGTTTCATTCATTGCAATAGTTAACCTTTTGTTTTCAATAATATATGCTTTTCCTTGTAGCTGCAACATTTTCTTTGGGTGCTTCCTCCACTCCAGCACAAAGGCTGTCCCAGATTAGAAGGTGAAAAAAGCGGACAAGGGAAGACATGTTCTGTGATTTGATGCGTTCCTCTGAGGCTGACAGAGTATTCAGCTGATGCATGGAGGTTCACACTCTCAGAGAGCATACGCATTGACAAAGAGGTCAGGAAAGAGAAGAATGAGGGGGGATTTGATAGCTGCTTTCAACTACGTGAAAGGGAGTTCTAAAGGGGATGGATCTAGACTGTTCTCAGTGGTAGCAGATGACAGAACAAAGAGTAATGGTCTCAAGTTGCAGTGGGGGAAGTTTAGGTTGGATATTAGGAAAAACTTTTTCACTAGGAGGGTGGTGAAACACTGGAATGTGTTACCTAGGGAGGTGGTGGAATCTCCTTCCTTAGGAGTTTTTAAGGTCAGTCTTGACAAAGCCCTGGCTGGGATGGCTTAGTTGGGGATTGGTCCTGCTTTGAGCAGAGGGTTGGACTAGATGACCTCCTGAGGTCCCTTCCAACCCTGAGATTCTATGAAAGCAAGTAGGGAACAAGAGTGCACAAGAGGAGATGTTGCAGCTTATGGGGGAGCAAACAGACATGTTGAGGCATCTGGATGAGGTGCAGGAAAGGCAGCTAGACCTTAGAGTCCTGCTGCACCCAATGATGAACCAGCTACCCTTCTCAAGTTCCATATCCTCCTCTCCTAGACGTCTTAGAATGTTGGGGGGTAGGGGGAAGCTCTGGTATCCCTTGAACTCAACTCTGGAGGATGATTCATAGAGCAGAAAGCTCTCATTCCCACAGCTTTGATTGCTAGACAGTGCAATTGTAATAAGCTATGTGTCCTTACTCCTCCCGCCCTGTGTTATCAGGCCCTTACCTGGTTATCATTGTTATTCATTGCTGTCTCTGTTCAGTGTTTGTTAGCATAATAAACATGCATGCATTGAGTACAAGAGGCTCTTATTCACTGTGCACACTGTGGTTGGTGGGGGTTTAGTTTACTGGGCAGTACATGCGAAAAAGGGGGCACGTTGGTAAGGAACAACACACAGAACTATCACATCAATGTTGGATTGTTTATGAAACTGGTTTTCAAAGCCTCTCGAAGATGCAGTGCACCTAAATGTGCTCTTCTTATTGACCTAGTGTCTGGCTGCTCATAATTGGCAGCCAGGCAATCTGCCTCAATCCCCCAGAAACTTTTTCCCCCTTACTTTCACAGATATAATGTAGAACACAGCAAGCAGCAACACCAATAGGAATATTGCTTTTGCTGAGGTATAACCTAGTGAGTAAACTGTGCCAGCACCCCTTTAGACATCCAAAGGCACATTTTACCACCATTCTGCACTTGCCCAGCCTATGGTTGAACTGCTCCTTACTGCTGTCCAGACTGCCTGTGTATGGCTTCAAGAGCCACAGGAACAAGTGGTAGGCTGGGTCTCCAAGGATAACTATTGGCATTTCAATATCACCAATGGTAATTTTCTGGTCTGGGAAGAAAGTTCCTTCTTGCAGCTTTCTGAAGAGACTAGAGTTCCTAAAGATGCTTGCATCATTTACCTTTCCCGACCATCCCACGTTGTTGTCAGTGAAATGGCCCCTGTGAGCCACTAGCATTTGCAACACCATTGAGAAGTAGCCCTTTCGGTTTATGTACTCTTTGGCAAGGTGGTCTGGTGCAAAGATAGGGATGTGCGCTCTATCACCCCACCACAGTTAGGGAGCCCCATCGTGGCAAAGCCATCCACTATGTCCTGCATGTTTCCCAGAATCGCTACCCTTCTTAGCAGAAGTGAATTGATTGCCCTGGCTACTTGGATCACAGCATGCCACACGGTAGATTTACTCACTCCAAACTGATTCATGATGGACCGGTAGCAATCTGGTGTTGCAAGCTTCCACAGGGCTATCGCCACTCACTTCTCAACTGTCAGAGCAGGTCTCATTTTGGTATTTCTGTGCTTCAGGGCTGGGGAAAGAATTTCGCAAAGTTCCATGAAGGTGGCCTTACCTCATCCCATACCTGCATCATGATGTGGTCTCACCAGTCGGTGCTTGTTTCCCTGGCCCAGAAGCGGCATTCCACTGTGTCAACAAGCTCAGCTGCTGCTTCTGCCGGTATGTGAGAGTTGCTCTGTTCCATGGCTTCCAGCACAGCTATTTGCGTGGCATCACATTCTTCTGCACGGCTGCTCCTGGCTATGCTTTGCAAATACCACAGGACGATGTGCGAGGTGTTTGTAACACTCACAACAACAGTGTAGTACAGCTGAACGGGGTCCATGTTTGCTGTGCTATGGCATCTGCATGAGTAACCCATGTTTAGGTGTGAAAATTATTGTTTGCCATTGCTTTCAGGGAGGGAGGGAGGAAGGAGCCAAGTGCATCATGGGAGGCTGACGATATGAACCCAGAACACCTCACAAAAATGTTTTTGTCCTCTCAGGCATTGGGAGCCTAACCCAGAATTCCAATTGGCAGCAGAAACTGTGGGATAGCAGCCCACAGTGCATCTCTCCATGAGTCGATGCCACCCATGGTAGTGGGGATGCGCTCCGCCGATGGAATGTGCATAATGGGGACATACACCATCGATTTTGTAAAATCGGAGGCTACAGGTTGACTTTAATAAATTTGACCTAATTTCATAGTGTAGACAACCCCTCAGAAAGAAAATCTACTTTACTAACCTTTGTCGATGGTGAAGTGATGGTAGTGTGGTGTGGTCCCTTCCTTTGTACCTGGTGGAATGCTAATAGTGTTCGTTCCCAATCTAACTGTCTAGCCCTCTTTTCTTTTATAGGGTGTGAGAAAAAAAACCTCTTTTTCAGAGGAAAAAATTATTTCCCATGATTAATTTCATCACACATTCTGTTTTCCTAATTACTGATGGAATTTATGGTCCTCAGTTTACCTGGTTGGTGAGTAAAAAGGAATTTCTAATTAGGTCATTATTACTAACAGCTGTGGCAACCAACCGTTAAAAACATCATCTTTCAATGGGTTATTATTTCTTCCATTACAGAACCCATCTGCAATAACAAATATCAGTCATCCAGTTTTGTTTATACCCGACTTCTGTGCACATTTTTATTAGTTTGAGATTCCCTGGAGATCTATAGTCCCATAGATTTAGAGATTCTGAGGATAATTAGATACAGCCCAACACTCAATTACATAAAACATCCTGAGTACAGGTCACTCACAGGTTAAGAGCCAACACTGGACATTAGAATTCAAACATATGCATTGCTAATATAATAAAGATTCTGGGAGAATATTTAATATGCAGTTTTTTGGCAAAGAATTTACAAAAAAGAGGATTAAAAGGATTAATATCTAACAGGTACTAACACTAGAACTGTAGGCAGTGTTGGTGTCACTAATGCAACATACAGAGTAAAATCACTCCTCCTTACTCTCTCCTGGTTTGTCTCTTCCTAGAATAATTTTGGGGAGAGAGTCTGTGTTTGATAGAGGAGGAGAACACAGCTGTCTGGCAGGTTGATTTAGATAGAGTTGTGAGTCTTTGAAGCCGCTAAGATGGTTGAAAATTTGAATAAGTCCTGGGGGGAGGGGGCGGGGGGATGGATTAATGGTCAGAGTGCAAGTGAGGCAGTAAAAGATATCTTTGATAAATTAATTTAGCACATGGTTCTGCAATTCATTACATGAATATTATGTTCGTAAATATACATATCTATATCTATATCTATATCTATATCTATATATATAAAATTTAGAGAAATGTTGGCTTTCTAAAATTGTAGCATTTTATACCCATTTTACATCCATTGTGCACTGGTATAAATGACTATAAGATGCAGAGCAAAGATGAATTGGCTTAGACCAGTATTTACTCAGCAGCAAACATCACCATAGATGGTCAAAACAGGCACTTTAGATAAGCAGCAGCAGCAACATTAGCAAAGCTGGCCTGTTCTCTGCCATGATCCTGCTATGTACCCAAAGGAATTGTTCTTGATTACTCAGGAAGGCACCATTTTATGACCTTTACATTGCACACAGTCATGAGGGGATGATGATCCGTATAAAGTACAACAAATGCAGGCAGAAGAAGCATCAGCTTCAAACCTAGACCTTTCATCCTCATCACCAAGCATAACCTACTCTAGGAACTAGATTAAATAAAATGTGACTTTAACCATTGGTCTTCAGCCTCATCTTGAGACATGAAATGCAAACTGCACTGTGAACTAAATAGCCATTTAGATAATGCAATACACTTTCTGTGAACGTCAAAGAAAATGATGGTTATGTGGAATATTTCATTTAGACCATGTGGAAGTGCCACAGATTTCAAAGTAGGTAAATAGTTTTAATCTTTGCATTGAATATATCACACAACTCTAATTTCTGTGGAAAACATGTAGTTTAGTTTATGTAATTAAAAAATTCTGTAGCACTATAATAGATTCAATGTTTTTTGCATTAGGGTGAAATTTATCCCTATGCAGAGAGCTAGCCCAAAGTATACGTAAGCCCTCAAAATAAAAATTATTGTTGTTTATTGTTGTGCTTTAAGGACAAAAAGTTAGTACCAGAAAACTCTTCAGGAAAAACTTTGTCATTTTTCACTTTTGTGAAGTGTTACAATTAACTTGCCCATTCCTCTCATTTCCTATCTCCTTTTTCACTTAACACAATCTAAAAAGTGTGTGTGGGGTGGAGGGGAGATGGTGCAAGGGAAAGGAATAAAAGACAAATCTTTGGCCTGCTCTGCTTCATCTTCCAGTTCAGATCATTAGCACACTGATCAGATCACTGCAATAAAATATTGTCACATAACTCATATTTGAAAGAAATCTCCCAAACCCCCTCCTTGCCCTGTCTTTCCTCCTCCCCTAACACAGATACTTCCTAAACTTAAGGGCCTGGAGCATATGAGAGGGTACTGCACTTTCTACAAAGAAAGAAAACAATGTAGGAAAGACAAATCAAAGCTCTAAGGACTGGACTTATAGGATGCCAAAGGTGACTAATGTATTACTACAAAATACTTGGTGCTTTTAGTCAGAAATAAATGAGCTCTGGAAACTGAAGCATGCTATCACCATCTAAAATAACTTTTCACTTAATATGGAGATGTGTTGGTAGCTGCTTGCCCCTTATCTAGTTTCAGAGCTACAAGATACTGCTGCCATATCATTCCTGGGGAAATATCAAAATATTATATTCTAAAAATGTAGTCAGATATCTGACAAGATTCTCTCAGTCACAAAGTTTTGGAACAATGTTTTTGGGTGTAGAATGTAATGTTAGATGTAGCCCTCAGTAAAGTGCATTACCACAAGGTAGCTTCAGGAGCCACTGTAACATAGACGCCCCTCAGTCTGAATTTCTCTCCTGCTGCTGCTTTGTTCTAGTGATTTGGTTAGTGATTTTTCTGCTGGCCACTACCGGCAGCAAATTGCAGAACCACTTGTGCAGCCTCAACCATGCTAGTCAGGGGTAATGGGGTGAAATTTAGGCTCTGACCATCTTCCTGTTCTTCACCATCCACTCTCCATCTGTTCTAGGGACGGAGTAAACCAGTACGTCCAGACCCATCGTCCACGTAGGTCATGAAAGGGTGTTAGAGAGATTCTTCCTTTTTCTCTCTTTCCTGTGTGAGTGCATCATCAAATCACAATCGAACCCTTAGTAATTTAAACTCAGTTTATATTTCACATACATTGTAAGAGACTTCTTGAAATAATTGCATTGTAGCTCCAGCCAGTGTGAAAGCAGTAGTACAAACGATGTGGGGATTTCCTCTTCAAACCCTAGTTTTCCACTTACTTATTACTTTCTGAGTATTTCTTCTTGCCATCCAAGGTCTCAGCCCAGGTGATCTTTGAAAATGTGAGGGGGGGTGGGAATCAAAATGTTTGTGCTATAGAAGTATTATTTTGAACATGCTCATTTGGTTCATCCTCATTTGTAGTTACATCAGAAAAGTGTGCATGTTGCTTGACTTTATTTTAATTTTGCCAAGACGTAAAACAGGTGAATGACCTGTTAAGGATTATAGTTCACTCGTACGATCATCACTCTGGGCTAGATTCCTCAAGTGTGCAGAAGAAAAAGGAAGAGCAATGTCATGCTCAGTTGTGCTTCCGGCCATGGGAGTGGGAAGCAGAGTCTGGCCACTCCCTCAATACGCACTTTATGGGCAAGTGGGTGGGAAAGGGGTGGAAGGAAGTGGCTGGTGGGATAAGCCCTTGCTCTGCCCCTCCTACATATTAGTCACAAAAGCTTGTTCAGAGCACAGTCAGAAGTAAGCTTCTTCTTGAAAAGGATGAAGTAATTTATTCCCTGTACAGTGAAAGAAGGAAGCAGGGGATGAACTATTACTGAATAGCACTTCATTCTCTAGTCTCCATTCACATAATAATGTGTTCCCAGATTCAGTTGTGGGTGGCTGATCACTTCACTCTGCAATATTGAGCTTCTGACAACACAGTTCTAGAGACACCCTACTGAGTACTAAGAAAAAGTTGGCTAACGTTCACCCTTACTTGCACAAAATGTTGCTATGTCCTTTTCCTAACAAAACACAGCATTTAGCTCCACTTCCTCTTGACTTCTTTAAATATTTTTCTCTTTCATTTGACTCCTCGATTTCTCTAGATGCTTTACAGCTGTCAGAGACAAACTTAAGTAACTTTGCTTTTTATCAGTTGAATAGAAAAGGAGCATAGGGTTATATTCGTGTGTTTCCCTGATGGCACTAATGACTAAAGCAAAATTATGTGATATATGTTAAATTACTTCAAAGTACTTCCTTCCCAGATTTCTACTTTTTCACCAAAGTTTATAATAAGAATAGGAAGAATTGCCAACAATCTGAATTAGTTAAATTTGGAATATAGGAAAATTGCCTTCCAAAGAGTGTGTGAGTGGTTTATAGTCTTGTTAAATGGGAACAATAATGCTTATTGCACAAGTGTGTTGTGGTGAATACTAATAAGGTATTTTTGAAGATGAAAAGTACTGCTGACTGATAATTATCACTGCTTTGACTGAAAAAGGAGGAAAAGCCACCCAAATGATTATGTAAGTCTTTTTTTATTCCGTGAATACAGCATTTGCAACACAGGAGTCTACACTGGAGCTGGAAGTGTAATTTGCAGCTCAGGTAGACGTACCCACCCCTGAGCTAGTGCACTACAAATACCAGTGTAGTTATGGTAGGATGGTCTAGCTGCCTGAGTAGGTACCTAGCTGCCTGGTTTCAGACAGGATTGTACTCAGGATTGGTAGCTTCCACAGTTACACCTCCTCCTCAAGCTCCAGTGTAGACATCCCAGAAACTTCAGCCCAGATTTAAAAAGGCATTTAGAGGTCTAAAGGTGCAAATATGCACCTGGTGGCATTTTCAAACATACCTAGGCACCTAACTAAGTCAATGGGTGTTAGGCTCCTAGGTGCTTCTGAAAATCCCACTAGGCACTTAGTCTTGTGTGAAATTGTGAAGGAAGCAAACATTTCTTCTTGTCTACCATAGCATCCGTCATATTTCAAAGTAGGGATGTACTCTGTAATAGACTTTCAGTGTAAATGTTAGGTTTCAGAGTAGCAGCCGTGTTAGTCTGTATCCGCAAAAAAAACAGGAGTACCTTAGAGTACTAACACCTTAGAGACTAACAAATTTATTTGAGCATAAGCTTTCGTGGGCTACAGCCCACTTCATTGGATGCATAGAATGGAACATATATTAAGAAGAGATATATATATATATATACACATACAGAGAACATGAAAAGGTGGAAGTGGCCATACCAACTGTAAAAGGCTAATTAATTAAGATGAGCTATTATCAGCAGGAGAAAAAAATTTGTAGTGATAATTAAGATGACCCTGTCTTAAATGTTTCTTTTGCACATCTGGATAAATGCTAGAAAGAACTCTGTGCCTCTGATACTGAAAAAACTGAAACATGTTTAACTTTACTTATGTGATCTCTAATCACATAATTAAAGTTATGTATGGGTTTAACTGTTTACAGGATCATGGAGCATATTTCCATCCTTCTATCTCTTTAAAAGTGGACCTCTGCTTCCTGATTTTGCTTAGCTCTAGAGGACAGGAAGTGCTTTGGCTTCAGAGGTTTGAGTTCCTTGTAACAATTTGAATTTGCAGGTATGCTCATATAGCTGACTGATCAACACCCTGGGCTGTGAGTTTTTACAGCCTGGTTAATCTAGGTTGCTTTAACTGACTTGAGTTATCTTTCTGAGGATTTTTCATGGTTCTCTGGGGAGGAACAGTGATCACTGCGACAAATTAAGTCTTTTCTCAAGGCTTTTATGCTGTGACTGAGATTCTGGAAGTAAAGGGTGCAATCCAGATTATAGTCTGTGGGATAGATTTAGCTGCAGATTACTGGGTCCATTTGTTTGGTAAAAGTCAAAGCCAGCTATTGAGGCATGGGAGTTAGTACTAGCAATGCTTAAGGAAGCTATAGTGAGGTTTCTGCTCAAGTACCATCAGTACTGACAGGCTTGCTAACTACTAGTTTATAATCAATCTTCCATTATTTTTGGAGGGGTTGAGGAAAAAGTAGAAGGTTACTGGGGAATTTGTAAAGGGGCAGCTCCATTTTTCTTGGCCCTCTTCTCCTCCTCAGTCAGGGTTCAGGCCTAGGAAGCTGAGCTGGTATCATTGTTTGATGATCTTTTAGCTCTTCCTGTTGCTTTCCCAAGTAGGTGACTCTAATGATTGGAAGTCTGTATCAGCTGCCTGTTAGCTTCTGTAGTGATACCTTTACAAATGTAGTCCTCCTGGCCAGAAACATTTAGGAGACATTAGGAGGATTTTGGAATTCTGCTCCTTCTGGTGATGAGGGGAAAAGACAGGTCATTTGCATATTACCAGTAAGTCCACCATGTAAGTTTTGTTGTTTTGGTTCAAATTTGTTTAAGTTTTTAAGTGTGTGCATGATAAACTTACTGTCTAACGAAAGGGCATGGATATTGTACTAATGCTCTGGATTAAGAGTGACCATGGGGTAGGAAGATGTGAAATAAGGTTGGTTAATGAAGCTTGGGCCCAGCAAAGAAGGGGAAGTGCTCTGGTGTAGAGATCAGGAGAGTCTATCCAAAAGTCTTGTTTTTGTCCTGGGTTTCTCCTATCCAAAGATAGGAGTCTATCCTATTATCCTGTGGAAAGGAGCCTCTGGGACTAGGCTTGACTAGATTGTGAGTGGACTAGGGAATAAAGTTTACTCCATGAGGAGACCTGCCTGGTCCCATGGCAATGGAGAGCCCCCTTTTGGTGAGGATTTGAATTAACATTTTCTCACCCTGACTGATGACACAAGCAGTCCACCACATTTCCATACACAGGTTAGATATCACTTTAGCCTGGAACCAGCACTGCCCCCATTTAAGTCTTTTTTTTCCTCAGGTATTTTCAGGAATTCTCTGGGCCTCACTCCCCACACAAGAGATGATGTCACACACCACCTTGTATAGCTTTTCCATATGGCAGGAACCGTTTGTTCCAAGTTAAGTTCCCAGTCCAGGTTGTGGAAAAATACAGGTACCAAAATGGAGTTTAGTGTCATGTGGTTTTGCCTTGCTGAGTCCCTTGCATGCCTTGCTAAGTCATAGCAGCCATTACTCATAGGCTGGCTGAAATGTTCACCGGAAGGCTAAGCTCTTCCATGATCCATTCTCTTTGTTGATGAATCATTAGTACTGTCTAATGTCTTCTTTATTGTACCCAAAGGACTAGTAGCAGGTTTCACCCAGAGTAAGCACATTTGAAATACAGATACATAGTCAATATTCATAACTTCAGATACAAAAATGATACATGCACACAAATAGGATAATCATATTCGGCAAATCTGAACTTTTCCAATGACACCTCACATGACCCATCTTGTACAAAATGCATCATAATTAAGCCATAATCATATCATAATCACATCACTATGATGAATATGGGGTGGCACCAGGCTGAGAAGCTTCGATAGGACTGGAGCCAGACTGGGAGAGGAGTGCCTCACCCATGGATGTCTTGAGCTACTGCTTTTAACAGACTCCAATTTGAGAGTGAGATTTCAGATAGGATGAGTTGTGGTGACCAGGGTGTTGGACTTTGAACTACAGGATATTGATTTGAGAGAGGGTGGTGGTGGTGGTTTACCAAGACTTTGGTCTGTTAACTCGGTTTTGTAATCTCCTTTCCACACTTCCGTGACCTCTGGCAAATAAAGCCTTTTTATGTTTGCTTGTGAGTGGAGAAGAACTGCGCAGGGAGTGTTTGTTTTATTTTTCCCAAAGCTGAAATACAAGATGCTGGTTGGGGGATTGAAATGTGATATTTTCCTAGAAGGACTTCAACATGCTTTGAACCCAGCCCTTGTTGCTGTCATTGACACCTGACAGAAGGGTTATGCTTGTAATACACTATTTAGCTACTAAATAACTCTGTGCTGTACAGAGATGCAGAGGGTGGGTTTCCTCATGAACAAGGGTGTTAAGGTAGAACTTAAGCTATGTGGAAGCCTGATGTGTGTCTTTAGTTGGTAGTCTTGTTTCTTAAACACCTCCTATTTAAGATGTAGTCAATACATCATGACAACTCCAACTCTAGGTGGAGCTTAAGGTACAGGTTTTCAACTTCAAGGCCCTATGCGATTTGGAGTCTCGCTACCTGAAAAAAAACCCACTTACCTGACTGTGATACCGGGGTAGTTGTGATCAGCAGAGACATTAGAGTGAAGAGCCTTTTGGTTGAAAAAAGGGATGGGATTGGTGACAATGATTTTTTGTGCATATCTAGAACTTACTGTCCCCTCTGACAGGGCCTGGATTTGGCATCCTGCAATGCTAACCTCTCCTGCTGGGCTTCTAAGAGGAGGTAGGTTGAGGAAGGTTGGCTGAATGGAGGCTGGATGACTTAACTATTGTGGCTTGTTTGGGGGCAGATCTTTTGTATATTGTCTTGTGAATTTTATTTCTTAGAATAGCTAAACCTTGAGAAAGGTACACTAAAGATAAATGCAGTGTATATTAATAGCAGAGGTATCTGGTACAGAGCAAAGACAATGGGACAGCATTTGCCTTGTTTTTCAATAGTTAGTCAAAGCTTTGAATGAGACAAAAAGAAAACCAACAGAAGAAAACAAAATCAGAACTCAACCTTCAAAACGCAGTAATAGTGTACTGAGTTACCCACCTACCTAGTGTATTGAGTTACCTATTTTAAAATGTCACCTCTAGCTAAGAATATTTTCTTAACTAACTTGTGGCTACTAGTGTTACCATAGCTGAATATACCAACATATGCTTTTGGAGATTGCTTATTTACAGTTAAGTGACATAAATACAATGTTCAGTGCTAACTAATATGTAATGATTAGAAATTGCTGAATGTGACTCAGAGGGAGAATGTTTGCGAAACTATAAGCACAGTGGTTACAGAGCTCTGATGAACTCTGTGTAGCACCAATATCTTATAGCTAAATACTATATCAAAGTAGGCAGTAGAAAACTTGTCTTCACATAGTTTCTCAAGTAGGCCAGCATCTTCTGGAGTACTGGATTCTGTTCAACTTCAGCCAGTCTCTGCAAGTGCATAGCAGGGGCTTGCCAATTGTAGTAAGTCAAGTGATCTCAACTGATCTAAAATTTGGTCTTTCTTTTGTGGAAGGGGAAGTTACCTGTGTTTCAGTTAACAACAAAAATGAAGCTTTAATCAGCTATCTACACTCAGACAACGATCTGTTCAAGTTCATAATTTGTAATATCCAGGCACTGTACTGGGTGGAGCTAACATAAACACATAGATATTAAGGTCAGAAGGGACCATTATGATCATCTAGTCTGACCTCCTGCACAATGCAGACCACAGAAGCTCACCCACCCACTCCTGCAATAAACCTCTCACCTATGTCTCAGCTATTGAAGTCCTCAAATCATGGTTTAAAGACTTCAGGGTGCAGAGAATCCCTTCAGCAAGTGACCCGTACCCCATGCTACCGAGGAAGGCGAAAACCCCCCAGGGCCTCTTCCAATCTTCCCTAGAGAAAAATTCCTTCCCGACCTCAAATATGGCAATCAGCTGAACCCTGAGCATGTGGTCAAGATTCACCAGCCAGATACCCAGGAAAGAATTCTCTGTAGTAACTCAGATCTAATCCCATCTAACATCCCATCACAGGCCATTGGGCCATATGAACCTAGAGCTGGAAATCAGGTGATATGGGGCCTGACTCTGCTGTTTTACAGGTGTAAATAAGGAGTAGCTCCTTTGAAATAATGTAGTTTATATACCAATGTAAAACTAGTAAATGAGATCAGAATCAGGCCATTTCTCTGATTGACAGTAGCTGTGCGATCTTGACATTATTAGACCAATATAAGCCCCATTAACTCCATTTCCATCAAACTTTTTTAAAGTGTATTGAGAGTGATTGAGGAAAAGTAATATAGAAGTGCAAAGCATGCTTGTCAACCTCCCAATTTCCAATTGCGGGACACTTAATATTTAGTATTGTTTACTTTTTTTTTTTAATAGCACCCACAACGTGTTTGGGGCTATCCAAACCCTTAAGGAGGATGGTCCCTGTTCTGACAAGCTCATGATATATAGGCAAATAAGGTGACACAGGTCAAGGAATAACAGCAGGCAACTTGTACATTTTTTTCCTTTTCATTTATCAAGGCAACTTATTTCACTATAGACAGCATGGCAAAAACTGACCTTTAAGAAGGACTTAAATGCAGACAAGGTAGCGGCCTTGCAATGAGCCAGGGAAAGTCAGCCCATGTATAGTATGTTGCATGGCAGAAAGCACAAAGGTGATTGTATGAAAATTTGACTAATGGTCTGATGATGGTTGGAGCAGCGGCAAGTAAACAGAAGGGTGGAAGGCAACATGAAACTTAACAAGGGAGGATAAATAGGGAAGGGTAGAGTTATATGGCACTTTGACAGTGGTGACAAAAAGCTTAAATTTGATACTGTATCAGATGTGAGGCCAAGAGAGGGATTCAAAGAGGAGCGTTACATAATCAGAGAGGCAAGGAAGTTGAGCATAGACAATACCCAGAATGAGAGTCAGATTATTTTTGCAGGGAACTTAAAATGCTGCTGGATCCTTTCCTTTAATGAAAAGAAGTCTTCAGGTTTATGTTTCTGTATTGCTCATTAAAATAGTTTTCAACAATAAAAATGAAGACAGCAGATGTGTGTGTGTGTGGAACACGGGAACTTTGGGACAAAAATGAGTAACGTCCATAAAAATGAGACATTTAAGAGTATTATGCAAAGTACCTCATTCTACTGCTGTTGCTGCAGTTCAGATGCAAAGAAGGATGCCTACATTGGGTAGCTTAATTTTAGAAGTAATTAGTTCATTAGAACTGCATTACCATTTTGCTTATAGATGTTTCTGTTCACTGCTTTTCTGCAAAAGACTATCCCCAAAATTACTATTCAATATGCACATTTTTACACTATTAGGAAAAAAGGAGGTTTTGTCGTCAAACCCAAATTTAGGATTATTTCAAATTCTGCTACTCTGTCTGAGTATGTGCTTCTGCTACAGTGGAGTAGGTAGGGGGTCAGAGCAGTGATGGGGGGTCAAAACATGCAATGAACTGGCAAATCCCATAGTTTCAAGTTTACATTTCTACTTTTGGAGTCACTTTAATTAAAAATGTCTTCTCTTTTTACTATAAGAGCATAAGGACAGGTTTTGGAGACCCGTGGGAACCTGAAGTCAAGTGACACAAGAATAAAGAGAAAAATATCCAATAAAAACAACAAGAAAAAAGGCAGCAGAGGAACAGGAAATCTCATCACTGAAACATATGTGTGTGCACTTGCATACATATCTGAGTGCAGTGTTTTTAAAATGCTCCTTTCCTATACAGTCAGTAGTTACCTGATCCTGCAATTGGATCTTCATAGGCACTATTCCTCTGAGTTCTCCTCTTAGATGTAATTTGCAATACACTTTTTGGGTACTGCATATACCTCTCACAGCCTCTGCTTTACATGAGTCTGCCAGCTCTGTGGGCTGGCTTATGGAAGGCTGGGGATGGAAGGGAAGGAACCCTGGATTTCCCTGCTCCCTACTGCTCTTTGCTTCCCTGGGTACTTGAAGACGCAATAATGTGGCTGCAAAAAGTAATGTTGGTTGAGTAATCCTTCTCCCCCTTATTCCCTTGCTCAACTTTTGGGTGGTTAGTTTATAATAAGAGCTGGTCAACAAGGGGAACTTTTCACCAAAAAGTCATATTTTTTGTGATTATTAACAAAATATTGTGGAAAAATTAATTCTGAAAATTTTAAATCAGCTCTATTTACAATCTAGCGCCTAATGAAAAAATCCTTCCTCTGTAAATAGTAAGGCAACTGTGACACTCAGTTCACTCATAAAAGATTATTAATATTGTAACTTCTGAAACAATAAAATTATTCAATTGAGAACACTTTTTTGCAATTTTCCGTTAAAGAAAAATTCCCAGATCCTCAATCAACTGAAAAAATCCATCATTTGATACTTCCCCAGTGGAGAAATTGACCCAAAGTCTTTATGTTATGGGAAAGTTAGGAACATGAATGAAGATTACATCTATTTCTTTAATAATATAAATCCACATGCTAGAGGCTTACTTTTCATAAGGAGGGTAATTACCTCACATTATTAATCTGAATTAACAGTGGCAAATAATTTTTCATTACCAATCTTGAAAGCAAAAGTTATGAGGGAAAAAAACTTTCTGCTCAACATACATTTTCTTTACTTTGAAAGAAAATTTCCCCTGAGTCAAGTTAAGCAGGTTTTATTAATTGGAGCTAGATATTGAAGTTCATGTTCAGCTATTAAGCAAAACATGAAGGGGAAAAAAGTAGAAAATTAAAGCTTGATCTCAGTCCATTGAATTTGATGAGAAATTTTTCATTGACTTCATGGGCTTTCGATTAGGCCAAGAATGGGGGCTTTTTTTTTAAGGTGTTGTTTGAAATCCATTGAAGAAATAAGTGGGTATTTCTTTCGTTTTTTAAGTGTTTTCTTTTGTGCGATTGAACCTCCATTTGTTCATCCAGGATTTGTTTCTGAACTGTCAGGCTTATTTAGGGCCAAAGATTGTCATTTTTCTATGTTCTGAAGAGTGCTGAGGAAAAAAAAAATAAGCAGCTACTATTGCATTTTCTAATTCAAAGGCCATATTTTTTATATAACTCATTGCATAAAGGTATATGTACTTCCAACTGATATCAACTTATATTTTAAATAGGTACAAAAGTTGTTTGGAATTTTTTCTACCACCACGTTTCAGGCTGTTACCATCTCCTGCAACTATCCCTTTTTTTCTATTTGAAGATCAGAGACAAGCCAGGTTTTGTATCTTAAACTCTATGAACATCCATCGGCTTGATTTTTTTTAAAAAAGTCTTTAAATAGTGTGCTCAGTCCAACCCTCGATACTTTGAAACACACTTGTACATCCTTGCTGTTAAGCACTGCTTACTCAACTGCAGTTCATGTTTACTTTCAGAAGGTATTATCTTCCAGTTGATAATGACAATACTAACAGTTGTGAAATACTGAAGTCAGTTCTTATTCCAGTGTCAGGACTCTGTGAGATGAGTCAAATCATTTCAGAGTTATTGGGCTGGACATTTGCCTAGCATCCAGAGACTGGTGCCAACCAGAAAATCTTAAAGCAGTATAGCCTCCAAATGAGGTTTTCTTTTAATAAATGTGAATTTACTGAAGTATCATGAAAGCTTAGGAAGGAGGTAGGTTACCACATATGCTGAACTGCACTGTGGTCTCTTGAGGGTTCCCTTTATCTCCTCATAGGGAAACAGATGCCATTCTGGAAGTTTGGATAGCTTAGCTTAGCTTGCCTATATTCTTTTCACACTGTTTTATTTATAAGGGAGGATAGGTGAAGGAGCAAATGCCTCCATTGTTTTCTTAAATAGGATTGGCCACGGAGCATTTTACTGTACAGAGTTTGAAGCTTGCATTAATTACAGGAGAAATTTGCCAATATGTTTAAACTAATGCATTTCATGGGAAAGAGTTAGTTTCAATGAATTTCTTGACTTGAAAAAATTTCAGAGTTATTGAAATGTTTTTGATAGTTTCTAAAGAAAAAGCCCTCCGGTTTTCTGATTCAAATGACAGTTTCATGATTTAAGCTAATCATATTGTTTTGTTTTGTTTTTTAAATGCTTGAAATCAAAACAATGTGCTGAAATAACCAAAATGTTTAAATTGACCTGAAACAATTTTTTTGTCAGATTTTTAGTTCAGAAAAAAATTCAAGATTTTTTTACTCTGTCCCCGTTCAATAAGGGAGGACTTGAAATATTAGATTTTCATCAAAGGAGAACCATCCCCACCTCATTCTGATCTTCTTTCCCTCTCATTGGCATCACTTCAGTTTTATACTATTGTACCTTCCCATTCATCTGAAAGTGTAGAGTGGGATTTTTCAATAGCTCAGTAGGGAATTCGGCAACTCGTATATTTTCAGTGGGAGTTAGGCTTCTAGCTCTTAAGAACTTTTGAAAATCCCACCCATGATCTTCTCCAGCTCATCATTCTGGAGTTACTCTATAGTCTCTCCTAGCTCATGTACTCTCTAGCAGTAAACTCTTATAGCATCATTGCTGAAGCTATAATGCTAGAGGAAGAGGCTTAGCTCCGCTTTCCGTAAAGTCAAAAGAAGATTGCTGCTAGAAATCATTCAAATATGCTTAATAAGATTCCAGTTACCATTCCCAGAAACCTACAGCCAGGGTTATTGTTTCCTGCTTCTCAAACACTGATCAATGTATGTTTTCTTTATTATTCTGGGAACTATTTTACAGAAAGCTATAGATGAACAACCTATGCTGTGATATTTCTGGAATTTCCATATTCCTTCCAGAAGTACCACATCTATAATGTTAAGCAGCACCATACAAGATTCACAAGGCTATTACTAAAATACCATTCCTATAAATGTCTGAACACCTGGAAAGTGCAAATTCTCATACTACTGCCATGCGTTTCTGCTGATTCAAAAATCTTTCAAAATTTCTTCAAATGTGATTCGAATGAGCAGTGTCCAGTTTACACACCTCCATGGTATTGTGTGTAGCTGACTCCTGGAGTACTGCTGGCCTCCAAGAGGTAGAGTCCACAGTCAGTCCTCCCTTCTCTCTGGCCTCCTTAGAACCAGTAGGCCTGGGGTTCTTTGTATATTTGCTTTCTCAGAGATGTATCCTCTTCCTTTTCATCTTCCCTATCTGCTGCTGGAAGCTAGACCTCTTCCCCTGCAACAATGTTCCCATCCAGGCTCAGTGCAAGTGTTTGGCTGATCCAAGTCAAGTGCAAGTTCTTCTGGGCCTGCAGTTTATTGCCCTAGCATGTCAGTCAGATCTCCTGGCCCAGTAAATCATCCTTTTCTTCCTTGGGCCTCCTACCACAGAATGTCCATGTCTTAAATCACCCAGGCTATGCAGAATTCTGGAATTCCTTCCTCCTAGAAATCCTTCTCATGCCTGGAGCCTCTTGATAGGCTCCCTGTTTAGGGTTGCCAAAATGCATTTTACCTTTTTCCAGTTGCTGCTTGTAGGTTGGTGCTGGTGGAACTGCTTCTTGCATGTGTAAGGGGACTGTTGTCCCCTTGCTAAAACTGGTTGGCTAGCTCCCAGTAGCAAAAGAAAGTTGAAGGGTCAATTTGAAATCAGGACCCTGAGACTGATGTCTCCAGGAACAACGTGGAGAGGCCAATGCTCCAGGCCAATGCTCCCTGATGGACAGGGTGGGCAGGCTAATCAGGGAGTCAGAAGGCCAGGGGGGTCCCATTCTCTGTGTGAGCTGGAATTGCCTGGGCTAGACAGAGTGGGGCTGAGCTAAGGAGAAAACAGAGGCCCAAGCTGAGCTGGGGAGCAGAGCTTTGCCAGCCAGAGGAGCCAGAAAAGCAGCCCAGGAAGCAGGTCAGTGCTGGGAGCAGAGTCACAGAAGCAGCCTGCAGAGCAGACCTGTGCTGGGAGGAGAGCTGCAGCATCCAGAGCCAGAGGGGCCAGAGAAGCAGCCCATGGAGCGGAGGCAGAGCAACAGCAGCAGTGCTGAGGCAGAGTGGAGCTGGAGCAGTCCGGAGCAAGGTGTGGTGAGCAGCTGGGGAGATCGAGGGAGACACTGGACAGTAGGCCCAGTGCAGGGAGATGCCCCCAGCCAAGAAGTCTTGCAGACCAGACTTGGAGGCGGATCATAACCCTGATGGGGCGGGGGTAATGCTAAGAAAAAGGCAGCGAACCAGCGGAGCAGCGGGGACAGCAGAGCAGCTCACAGCAGGAGTTTGCCTGGGACTGGTAAGTATCCGAGTGTGTGTGTTTGCTTGCTGAGGAAGTATCCGAGCGTGTGTTTGCTGGGAGGGCAGGGAGAGAGCCTGAGTGAGTGTCTGATTGGCTGCTAGCCTGCAGGGGGCGGGCATTAGGGTGTCTGTGTGTTTGCGTCAGGGAAGCCTGGCTGTTTAAAAATAGCCAGAGCCTCGCGAACCAGCTGAGCAGCGGGGACAGCAGAGCAGCTCCAGCAGGAGTTTGCCTGGGAGTTCGCCTGGAGTGAGCCCAGTGAGGCTTACATCTTGCCAACGTCTCTGAGGAAGCTCATAGTAGGTAGGTGATATGGAAGGGGGGGGTTCAGCTGTTGTGACCTGCACTGGATGTGCCATGTTTGTCTTTCTTCCACAGGACAGAAGCGACTTTGTCTGTACAAAGTGCAAGCTGGTCTCCATATTGGAAGAGAAGATTGAAGGTCTGGAGCAACAGGTAACGACCCTGCGTTGTATACGAGAGACTGAGGATTTTCTGGACCAAACTCAGGATAGCCTTCTAGGGGCACAAAGCTCTAAAGATATAGAGCAGGTTGCACAGAGGAGCCAAGAGGCCAGTGAAGAAGCTTGGCAACATGTGACCTCCAGAAGAGGTAAGCGGAATGTCCGGGTTCCAGTAACACAGACACAGGTAACTAACCGCTTTCATGTTCTCTCCACAGGTACCAATGCGGAGAGTGGACCAGATGATATGTCTGGGGGGAGAAAGCAGAAGGAGACTCCGCTGGTTGGGAGGCATGAGATGCGATGTCCTGAGGTTGGGGGTTCCACGACCACCACTCCCAAGAGGAGAAGGCGGGTGGTGGTGGTCGGGGACTCTCTCCTCCGGGGGACTGAGTCATCTATCTGCCGCCCTGACCGGGAAAACCGAGAAGTCTGCTGCTTGCCAGGGGCTAAGATTCGTGATGTGACGGAGAGACTGCCGAGACTCATCAAGCCCTCGGATCGCTACCCCTTCCTGCTTCTCCACGTGGGCACCAATGATACTGCCAAGAATGACCTTGAGCGGATCACTGCGGACTACGTGGCTCTGGGAAGAAGGATAAAGGAGTTGGAGGCGCAAGTGGTGTTCTCGTCCATCCTCCCCGTGGAAGGAAAAGGCCTGGGTAGGGACCGTCGAATCGTGGAGGTCAACGAATGGCTACGCAGGTGGTGTCGGAGAGAAGGCTTTGGATTCTTTGACCATGGGATGGTGTTCCATGAAGGAGGAGTGCTGGGCAGAGACGGGCTCCATCTTACGAAGAGAGGGAAGAACATCTTTGCCAGCAGGCTGGCTAACCTAGTGAGGAGGGCTTTAAACTAGGTTCACCGGGGGAAGGAGACCAAAGCCCTGAGGTAAGTGGGAAAGCGGGATACCGGAGGAAGCACAGGCAGGAATGTCTGTGAGGGGAGGGCTCCTGCCTCATACTGGGAATGAGGGGCGATCAACAGGTTATCTCAAGTGCTTATATACAAATGCACAAAGCCTTGGAAACAAGCAGGGAGAACTGGAGGTCCTGGTGATGTCAAGGAATTATGACGTGATTGGAATAACAGAGACTTGGTGGGATAACTCACATGACTGGAGTACAGTCATGGATGGTTATAAACTGTTCAGGAAGGACAGGCAGGGCAGAAAAGGTGGGGGAGTAGCACTGTATGTAAGGGAGCAGTATGACTGCTCAGAGCTCCGGTACGAAACTGTGGAAAAAACCTGAGTGTCTCTGGATTAAGTTTAGAAGTGTGTGCAACAAGAGTGATGTCATGGTGGGAGTCTGCTATAGACCACCGGACCAGGGGGATGAGGTGGATGAGGCTTTCTTCCGGCAACTCACGGAAGCTACTAGATCGCATGCCCTGATTCTCATGGGTGACTTTAATTTTCCTGATATCTGCTGGGAGAGCAATACAGCGGTGCATAGACAATCCAGGAAGTTTTTGGAAAGCGTAGGGGACAATTTCCTGGTGCAAGTGCTAGGGGAGCCAACTAGGGGGAGCGCTTTTCTTGACCTGCTGCTCACAAACCGGGTAGAATTAGTGGGGGAAGCAAAAGTGGATGGGAATCTGGGAGGCAGTGACCATGAGTTGGTTGAGTTCAGGATCCTGACGCAGGGAAGAAAGGTAAGCAGCAGGATACGGACCCTGGACTTCAGGAAAGCAGACTTTGACTCCCTCAGGGAACAGATGGCCAGGATCCCCTGGGGGACTAACATGAAAGGGAAGGGAGTCCAGGAGAGCTGGCTGTATTTCAAGGAATCCCTGTTGAGGTTACAGGGACAAACCATCCCGATGAGTCGAAAGAATAGTAAATATGGCAGGCGACCAGCTTGGCTTAATGGTGAAATCTTAGCGGATCTTAAACATAAAAAAGAAGCTTACAAGAAGTGGAAGGTTGGACATATGACCAGGGAAGAGTATAAAAATATTGCTCGGGCATGTAGGAAAGATATCAGGAGGGCCAAATCGCACCTGGAGCTGCAGCTAGCAAGAGATGTCAAGAGTAACAAGAAGGGTTTCTTCAGGTATGTTGGCAACAAGAAGAAAGCCAAGGAAAGTGTGGGCCCCTTACTGAATGAGGGAGGCAAGCTAGTGACAGAGGATGTGGAAAAAGCTAATGTACTCAATGCTTTTTTTGCCTCTGTTTTCACTAACAAGGTCAGCTCCCAGACTGCTGTGCTGGGCATCACAAAATGGGGAAGAGATGGCCAGCCCTCTGTAGAGATAGAGGTGGTTAGGGACTATTTAGAAAAGCTGGACGTGCACAAGTCCATGGGGCCGGACGAATTGCATCCGAGAGTGCTGAGGGAATTGGCGGCTGTGATTGCAGAGCCCTTGGCCATTATCTTTGAAAACTCGTGGCGAACGGGGGAAGTCCCGGATGACTGGAAAAAGGCTAATGTAGTGCCCATCTTTAAAAAAGGGAAGAAGGAGGATCCTGGGAACTACAGGCCGGTCAGCCTCACCTCAGTCCCTGGAAAAATCATGGAGCAGGTCCTTAAAGAATCAATCCTGAAGCACTTAGAGGAGAGGAAAGTGATCAGGAACAGTCAGCATGGATTCACCAAGGGAAGGTCATGCCTGACTAATCTAATCGCCTTTTATGATGAGATTACTGGTTCTGTGGATGAAGGGAAAGCAGTGGATGTATTGTTTCTTGACTTTAGCAAAGCTTTTGACACGGTCTCCCACAGCATTCTTGTCAGCAAGTTAAGGAAGTATGGGCTGGATGAATGCACTATAAGGTGGGTAGAAAGCTGGCTAGATTGTCGGGCTCAACGGGTAGTGATCAATGGCTCCATGTCTAGTTGGCAGCCGGTGTCAAGTGGAGTGCCCCAGGGGTCGGTCCTGGGGCCCGTTTTGTTCAATATCTTCATAAATGATCTGGAGGATGGTGTGGATTGCACTCTCAGCAAATTTGCGGATGATACTAAACTAGGAGGAGTGGTAGATACGCTGGAGGGGAGGGATAGGATACAGAAGGACCTAGACAAATTGGAAGATTGGGCCAAAAGAAATCTAATGAGGTTCAATAAGGATAAGTGCAGGGTCCTGCACTTAGGATGGAAGAATCCAATGCACCGCTACAGACTAGGGACCGAATGGCTCGGCAGCAGTTCTGCGGAAAAGGACCTAGGGGTGACAGTGGACGAGAAGCTGGATATGAGTCAGCAGTGTGCCCTTGTTGCCAAGAAGGCCAATGGCATTTTGGGTTGTATAAGTAGGGGCATAGCGAGCAGATCGAGGGACGTGATCGTTCCCCTCTATTCGACACTGGTGAGGCCTCATCTGGAGTACTGTGTCCAGTTTTGGGCCCCACACTACAAGAAGGATGTGGATAAATTGGAAAGAGTACAGCGAAGGGCAACAAAAATGATTAGGGGTCTAGAGCACATGACTTACGAGGAGAGGCTGAGGGAGCTGGGATTGTTTAGTCTGCAGAAGAGAAGAATGAGGGGGGATTTGATAGCTGCTTTCAACTACCTGAAAGGGGGTTTCAAAGAGGATGGCTCTAGACTGTTCTCAATGGTAGCAGATGACAGAACGAGGAGTAATGGTCTCAAGTTGCAATGGGGGAGGTTTAGATTGGATATTAGGAAAAACTTTTTCACTAAGAGGGTGGTGAAACACTGGAATGCGTTACCTAGGGAGGTGGTAGAATCTCCTTCCTTAGAGGTTTTAAGGTCAGGCTTGACAAAGCCCTGGCTAGGATGATTTAACTGGGACTTGGTCCTGCTTTGAGCAGGGGGTTGGACTAGATGACCTTCTGGGGTCCCTTCCAACCCTGATATTCTATGATTCTATGATTCTAAAAAGGGACCTACCATCTAAAGCCTGAGGGCATGTGGCCAGAGCAAATGTCCGACTTGCAACACAGCCAGGGCCTGAGAAGGAGGCCTGGGACTTGTGAGGAACAGACTGTTAACTTTCCTTACATTCCAGAAACGCTGATTGTGATGTCCCCATGCCATAGAGTGGGTTAAGTATTTTCCTTTAACCTTTCCCATTTTTTTCCTTATTTTTTTTTTTAAATTGATTGCTGTTCAATAAGTTGTATTTGCTTTGAACTGTATGTAATGATCAGTGGGTCAGGGAAGCATCCAGTGCAGAGAGAGCACCCTGGAGTGCGGTTACCCTAGCCCCTGCCCTACGGGACCACGACAAGCCCAGAAATCCTGTGCCCAGCCTTGTTGGGGTTATGAGGACTCTGTCACACAGGAGAAGGGGAGCACCTTGAGGTCAGGAAGGCCTCTGGGTAAAGGAAGTGGGAGCGAGGACTCGGATCTTTTCGCTAGCCCATTTCACCAGAATAGTGGATAAGCCAGGAAAGTTCCCCACAATAGCGGGACCATTCCCCAGGTTACACATGCTCAAAATGGGAGTAGGAGATGCACCTAATTCAGAGAGTTAGCAGCATCTTTTACCACAAATAAGGAAATATATTGAGGTTTTTATTACAGGTGACATTTGAGACTGTTGCTCAAGTGCTAAAGAGTGCTGGAGTATCCCAGCAGGACATATATTGCTGCCATAGTTGGTGACAAAAGATTTGTTAATTTGTGGATGAATTCATCAAACTGTGGAGAGAAAGGAGAGCTTAACATGAGTGTTGTCACTTGCTAGAAAAAATTGGTGTGGAAAATATTCCTACTAAACATTTTAATTAACACAAATATTTCAATAAAAAATAGACCACTCCTTTAACCAGCCATTCTCCAGCCTCTTATATTCATAACACTACTTTTGTTACTAACTAAGGCCCTGTTCCTGCAAAGTAATTTGAATGGATTGATTCTTACACTTGAAAAGAGGCATTGATTTTAGCAGGACTTCTTGTAGGTGAAAAGGTCTGCCTGTATATAATTGTGCAGTCTGAGGATATTAGCAGGAGTGGGACCTATGCATTGAGAACAGTTTCTGGGTTTACTCAGTTCATAAAGTTAAATACCTACATTAATCTTTAGAGTTTTGGACCCTTGGAGGTTAGTCAGTAAAAAGGCAAGTTGACAGACTTGGTGACTTCCTTATCCCAGTAACTTACTTTGTTGAACTTAACACTTTTTAAAAAAACACATTTTTTTACAAGTAGCTGAAGGAATTATAACACTTAAATAAAAATACAGGTTTCAGAGTATCAGCCGTGTTAGTCTGTATTCGCAAAAAGAAAAGGAGTACTTGTGGCACCTTAGAGACTAACAAATTTATTAGAGCATAAGCTTTTGTGAGCTACAGCTCACTTCATCGGATGCATTTGGTGGAAAAAACAGAGGTGAGATTGATATACACACACAGAGAACATGAAACAATGGGTTTATCATACACACTGTAAGGAGAATGATCACTTAAGATAAGCCATCACCAGCAGCGGGGGGGGGGGGAGGAGGAAAACCTTTCATGGTGACAAGCAAGGTAGGCTATTTCCAGCAGTTAACAAGAATATCTGAGGAACAGTGGGGGGTGCGGTGGGGGGGAGAAATAACATGGGGAAATAGTTTTACTTTGTGTAATGACTCATCCATTCCCAGTCTTTATTCAAGCCTAAATTAATTGTATCCAGTTTGCAAATTAATTCCAATTCAGCAGTCTCTCGTTGGAGTCTGCTTTTGAAGCTTTTTTGTTGAAGGATAGCCACTCTTAGGTCTGTAATCGAGTGACCAGAGAGATTGAAGTGTTCTCCAACTGGTTTTTGAATGTTATAATTCTTGACGTCTGATTTGTGTCCATTCATTCTTTTACGTAGAGACTGTCCAGTTTGGCCAATGTACATGGCAGAGGGGCATTGCTGGCACATGATGGCATATATCACATTGGTAGATGCGCAGGTGAATGAGCCTCTGATAGTGTGGCTGATGTGATTAGGCCCTATGATGGTATCCCCTGAATAGATATGTGGACAGAGTTGGCAACGGGCTTTGTTGCAAGGATAGGTTCCTGGGTTAGTGGTTCTGTTGTGTGGTGTGTGGTTGCTGGTGAGTATTTGCTTCAGATTGGGGGGCTGTCTGTAAGCAAGGACTGGCCTGTCTCCCAAGATCTGTGAGAGTGATGGGTCGTCCTTCAGGATGGGTTGTAGATCCTTGATGATGCGTTGGAGAGGTTTTAGTTGGGGGCTGAAGGTGATGGCTAGTGGCGTTCTGTTCTTTTCTTTGTTGGGCCTGTCCTGTAGTAGGTGACTTCTGGGTACTCTTCTGGCTCTGTCAATCTGTTTTTTCACTTCAGCAGTCCTTGCTTACAGACAGCAGAGGCTCGTTCACCTATGCATCTACGAATGTGATATATGCCATCATGTGCCAGCAATGCCCCTCTGCCATATACATTGGCCAAACTGGACAGTCTCTACGTAAAAGAATGAATGGACACAAATCAGACGTCAAGAATTATAACATTCAAAAACCAGTTGGAGAACACTTCAATCTCTCTGGTCACTCGATTACAGACCTAAGAGTGGCTATCCTTCAACAAAAAAGCTTCAAAAACAGACTCCAATGAGAGACTGCTGAATTGGAATTAATTTGCAAACTGGATACAATTAACTTAGGCTTGAATAGAGACTGGGAATGGATGAGTCATTACACAAAGTAAAACTATTTTCCCATGTTATTTCTCCCCCCCCCCACACACACCATCCCCCACTGTTCCTCAGATATTCTTGTTAACTGCTGGAAACAAGAAAGGTTTGTCACCATGAAAGGTTTTCCTCCCCCCCCCCCCGCTGCTGGTGATGGCTTATCTTAAGTGATCACTCTCCTTACAGTGTGTATGATAAACCCATTGTTTCATGTTCTCTGTGTGTGTATATCAATCTCACCTCTGTTTTTTCCACCAAATGCATCCGATGAAGTGAGCTGTAGCTCACAAAAGTTTATGCTCTAATAAATTTGTTAGTCTCTAAGGTGCCACGGGTACTCCTTTTCTTTTTGCAAATAAAAATACAGTTTCTTTAAAACCTGACTACAATAGTTTCTACTTTTTAAGATTTCTCCTTTAAAAAGAGAGAGCATGCTGGATTCTGGGGAGAGGTCTGCATTTCACTGATACTTGAAGATGCAAATTTCCCCACACAAATGGCAACACGTGAGCAATTCCCATTTCTTCCTCAGCCAAGCTACAATGAGCGATGTAAATGAGAACAAATAACCTTTTAACTAACCCAAATATTTTAAGATAAAATTAGCAAGTATTAGGGGAACCATACAATGTTGGCTGATTTAATATTGTATAGCTCTTATTAATGTTCTTCCCAGTGGAATGCAAATTGAGGGTACATCTAGCCCGAGCCAACATAAATTACTGGATTATGTTCTTCCTCTCAGTGGAGCCATCCTGATAAAAATACAAAACACAAAGTACTGAAGACCTCCTATGCATATAAAGTGTATCATCATGCCTGCAGCATTCTTGCTACATTTATTTTGTACAAATATGATTTAACTGTTTCTGTTAATCACGAAGCCATTTTAATATTGTGAGCAAAGCGTGGATCTTGGTTACTTTCCCATACATTTTCAGAGATATGAAGACCAAAATCCTTGCAAATTGTAGTGTTTTGAAGACTTGGGAATCTATTTGTGTGTGTGTGTGTGTGGTGGGGGGGGGGGAGGCTCAGTGATAGTCAAATCACCAAGTTTACAGAAGAATGACGTCTTGACATATTAAAAAGGGGAGGATGGATGGTGTGCTGGCTGAAGCATGACATTGAGGATCTGAGTTCAGTTCCTGCCTTTCCACAAACTTCCTCCGGAGAGATGGTTGAAAAATGGAAATTTCAACATTTGAAAATGTGCTTTACTTCTATATCAGAATGAAAACTGACCCTTCAAAATTTCTCTCAGAATGAAAATTCCAAAAACTTTCAAGTTGGGACCTTGCGTCATTTTGTAATGTAAAATGTCTTCTGTCATAATTAAATTATTGAAATAAAGTCCAGATAAAACATTTTTACCATATTAAAATGAAACATTTTATTTTGACTCTCACTGAAAACTTGGTTAAAATTAACACTTTCATAAAATGTTTTGATATTGATGAAACTACATTATCCAACAGTGTTATGTCAAACTTTTCAGACAGCTCTGTATGATGTTGCACTCCATATGCTTTGTGGAAATATGCTTCTGAATATGACAAATGAATATGCTTTATGCTAAATACCCCTTGTATGGTGTCATTAGAAAGCTTGTAATCTACTCAATATGTTCATCCTATTTGTTTGCATGTATTATTTCTATATCTGGAGTTAGGCGAATAAGATATAAACTTGTATCACTTCTGTAAATATATTAAGTAGAAGCCATTAAAGGTGCTCCAGAAACAATCAGTTGTAAATGGCCTTAGTTACGTCAAAGCCTTCCTGTGTACGTGTGGGCCAGCCCATGGGGAAGGGAGACTAGGGGTCTTACAGTGACATGTGACCATGATAATGAAATCCATCTTAAATCTGGTATTTTTCCTTTTTAGAAAGAAGGGGTGGGGACTCAAAGAGACAAAAGATTCCCGCCTTGTGCAAAAACTATAAAAGGGAGTGGAGTAGAACCAAAGGGGCGGCAAGTCAAGAGAGAACCCCTGCTTACCACCTGAGATGTCTGCTGGAACTAACACGGACTGTACCGGGGAAAGGATTGGGCCCAGACTAGGAAGGAGTCTAGTCTGTGAAAGAAGCTTATTGGAACATCTCTGAGGATGAGATATTACCTGTAATCTGTTTCTTAATGTATTAGGCTTAGACTTGTGTGTTTTTGCTTTATTTTGCTTGGTGACTGACTGTTCTGTCATTACGTGAAACCACTTAAATCCTACTTTTTGTACTTAATACAATCACTTTTGTTTATTAATAAACCCAGAATTAATACCTGGGAAAGCAAACAGCTGTACATATCTCTCTCAGTGATATAGAGAATGAACAATTTATGAATTTACCCTATATAAGCTTTATACAGAGTAAAATGGATTTATTTGGGGTTCAGGCTCCCAGAAAGGCTGAATGCTGGGCACTGGGAAAGTCCCTGTTAACTGAGTAGCCCCTGGGCTGAGTGAATCTCAGTTTCAGTGAAATGCAGAGAGGCATGGCCCAACCTCTGAGTCTGTGCTGGAGCTGACTGGAGTGTCTAACTCAACAAGACAGGAGTGGAGGGGCACCTGTTCTGACAGGAGGGTTGATCTCAGTGGTATCCCAGCTCATTGAGTGACAGTCTCGAGGGGAGTCTCTGTGACCGAACCCGTCACATTCTGTTCCTGTGTGATCTAGTGCAAGTCACTTCATCTCTTTTTCTCAGTCGTCCATCTGTAAACTGGATCTTATAATGCGGTGTTATGAGGATATATTCATAAATAGGTGCTAACAGCAATATACTTACCTAGATAGTTATGCTCAGATATTTGCTCACTCCTGATTGGCATACACTAATGTTGCAAGAGTTTTTCTCTTCTTTAAAAATCTTCCATGGAAATTATATCTGAACTATGGCTCTGATCCAGAAAATCAGTTAAGTATGTACTTAACTTTAAGCATGTGAGTCTTATTGAACTACTCATGTGGTTAGCTATGCATATGATCAAGTGCTTTACTAGATTGGGTTTTAAAAGCTCTATGGGGAAATGTCTAAACTAAACAAGTCTACTAGACTAGTGGTCTAGTCTTTCTGTCACTGAAATGGGCATCCTACTATTGAACTGATAAATCTAACTGAGGGCAAAATTATACTTACTGTTGTCATATGAGCCATTGAACTTGGAATACATACATGTATAAGGAGAACAAGGTTTAGCCTTTACGTAATTATCTGAGATAATACAAATATGAAGTTCTGTAACCATAACTGACTGTAAGTAATTATAGAGACAAGAACAATGTCACAAGGCTCAAGTAGCAAATTCCCCTTGAGTAGTACTTGATAAGTCCTATTGAGTTCAATGGGACCACATGCATGAGTAAGTGATAATATGTAAGGCTGCAGAACTGGGATCATTATGAATAGTATATGTAAAACTTCATATGTATTACACTAGTCACAAAAAGACTTAGATGCCTAAAGTGGCAGTTGGGTGCCTAAGTTCCAGAATCAGGCCCCACAGAGATTCACAAAGCCTGTGGTCAGCTGCCTCCAACTCTTATATGTGCATAAACTCACTCAGTACCTAAATTTTTGCAGTTAAATTCCCTAGGCACGTATGTTTCTGCCTCTGAGCATGCACAGTGCAGCCTCATGCTAGGCATTCAGACACCTAAGGCCCAGAGGGATGTGCAAAGCGAGGGAAGATAGCCATTCCTCCACCTAACTTATCTGCAGGACCTGATCCAGTAAGCATTTTCAGAGCTCTCCTACCAGATCAGGTCCCACGAGGAAAGCTTACCCAAAAAGTCTAGGAGGAGGAACTCCCTCATAAGTTTTAGCATAGTGCTCACCTGGGATGTGGGAGACCCCTGTTTAAGTTTCCCTTTCACCTGTGGGGGAGAAGGGATTTGATTAGGAGTGCATCACAAGTGCCTTAATCATTAGGCCATGAGATATTCGCAAGTGGGATTTCCTCTGTCTCTCCTCTTGAAGCTGTTCTACTGCGGATACATAATTCAAAAAGTCATGGGATCAGGGGGACTAGAGTGTCCACCTCCCTGGTGAGGGCTCTAAACTCAAGGCTACAGAGTCATTCATATGCTGGCTCGCTCTCTGTGGCCCAATGAGCCTTTTACTATTTATCCACAGTAGAGCAACTTCAAAGGGAGAGAATGAGAGTCCCAGATCAAAATATCCCATTGCCCAGTGGTAGTACATTCACCTGAGAGGTGGCAGATCCCAGTTCAAATCACTTCTCCCCCTACAGATACAGGGGGGACTTGAAGTAGGAGTTTCCCACATATCAGTATCCTAATCAGTGGGCTAAAAGTTATGAGGGAGCTCCTATGTCTTCTTGCTAAAACAGTTAAATGCCTAATCCCAAGGGTTTATTTGCAGCTGAAAAACAAAAGCAGAGGGAGGCAGCTCTCTGCAGGCTGGATTTAGGGACCTATCTCTGAGAGAGGGGCAGGACCTAGAAAAAAACCCCTTCATCTTGGTGTCTCCCATTGGCTAGTTTGGGGGAGGTGCTGCCTAATGTGCTGAATTTTGTGAATCCCCTATTGAGGTGCCTATCTCTCTCCATTCCGGGTATAGGGAGCCTAGATATCAAACACAGGTTTTGTGAACTCCAATGATTTTCTACGGGCTGAAAGTTAGGCTTTTTGATGCTCGGCATACCATGCTTATGTTCCTCTGTGAATCCACCTCATGGTCTTCAGGAGGTTAGAAACACTGGACCACTTATTTTTAAAAATGGCCTCTAAATCTGTATCTCATGTCTGTGCAAATTGAATTTGACCATACAAACTGAGTAAAGATGTAATTATTATATACAAATGCAAGTTTTTATACTCATGACAATATGCATATGCAAATAAATGGGTAGAAATAGAAGTCAAATTGAGGCCACACTGAAAATCTGATCGACTGTTCTATTTTCTGTTGGTTATTTTAAAAATAATTGCTCTTCTATATGCTGAGTAGAGTCTGATAAAATTCCTTGCCAATAATATTCACTTCAAATTTAATCCTTTTCTGTTTGAAGCCAGTCTGCAAACTGATCTTGATTCTGGTGACTGAATTTGCTATTTATAGCGATTCACCACATTTCTAATAGCTGTTTAAATACATTTCAACCTATGGGTTGTTTGCAAACTGTTAATTACTTTAACTATCTTCAGTTTGGTATTTATGGCATGTGTTTGCTCCCCTTAGTCACTTGCTATTGGTTTGTTCTTTATTTGAATAAGATTCTGTTTGAACAAGTAAATGAACAATGAGTAATTTGCCTTCTGGGACTAATCATCCCGATGAATAATTGTTCCTGACTCCTGAAAAGGTTTGCATATAAAGAAAGCTTCAAGAATTTTAGCCTTTTCAGGAATCAACTAGCAGTCACCTAAATATTCATAAATAACATAAAGGCCTCCCAAATGGCACTTGTCACTTTTTGTCTTGGAAATGTTGACAAATAACTTTTTATATTGAGCCAGATTTAGTGTTGAGTCCCATAGAATCTCTCTGCCCATGCATGTACTTAGCTGATTGGCTTTTGCCTATTCTCAGCCTTTCTAGCCTCCAGAAGACCAATCCTCTCCTTCTGTTTGCCAGTTAATCTTTGGTGGCCTCTCTAGACAGTTCTGGGTATAGGAGGGGACTGAATTCAGTGATTTTCTTCCCCCAAAAGGAGATCTTCAGGTGGAGTGTGCCATGGCAGCAGGGCCTCCACCAGGAGGCAACCAATGCCTCTTGCACAGTCCTTGAAGCAATAGATCAACATATTATAGTAGACAAAGAAATTTGTATCAGACATTTTCTTTCTTTTTATTAAATGGAAAGGGTCCATTACAGTCTATTTCTCCTTTGGCAGCTCTCCCCTTTTGTTCTAATATAAAACAGTAATTAAGCCAAGATAGGTATAGGGTTGTTGTCATGCTCTCTGTGTGCAGTCCACTAATAGATGTAATTGACCTTATTAAGTAGTTACCAGACGACTTAGTCTGACATGCAGTTTAATATTAAACACTATGAATCTGTGTTTTTCGATGGCAACACCTATCAACAATCCTCTGACCTGCCCAGGCTAACTGTTGGTTTCTAGACTGAATTTAAGGCATTGATTTTGATCTAAAATGCTTTAATTGGGTTGGGAACTATTTGAGGGACTGTTTTTTTTCCCCATGCTGTGCTGCCAGAGATAAGACCAGCAGAGGCACTTGAGCTGGATTCCCCTCTATTTGAGAGAGGGCTGGCAGCAGTAGTCTCTGTTCGCGGTCCTCAGGTCTGGAACATACTTCCCCATTCGTCTTATATAGCCCATGTATTGACCTTGAGAGCGTGCTGCAAGATGGATCTATTTATGCAAGCTGTGACAGAGGTGGGCTTTTGAGGGGACAAAATTTGGTAGGGAAGCAAGGTTGGCAAGTTTGAGTATTTGTTTTGCTGGCAGTTTAATTTTGGTTTTGTACGGCAGGGAAACTGAGTGTCTTGGATTGGTTTGCCTTTTAATTCTTTGTATAAATCTAAATGAATACAACTAATTATACTCCAAAGTAATTGCATTTTTAAACACTCAAAACCCTGTCACATGCAGCTGGCCTGCTTTGGGGTGTAAATGAAAATCATGTAAAATTGGTGGTTCTAGATGGTTTTAAAGTGGAAGCATTTCAAACTTGATGATTTGATGGAGTATCCTTTTATGATTCTGTGTTACTCTAAATATGAAATTCAAAGGCAATCCCTGGTTTGTGGATAGAAACCGTAGAAAATATTCAGATGAACACCTGCAAAAAAAGAACTGCAATTTTTGCATCACTCAACACCTGTGCTCCACACTGCCTTATTTTACTTTCTTGGATCAAGAAGTCTCTGAGCACTTTACGAGGTATGTGGAGAAAAATTGCTTCTTCATGTTATGGTGATCAACTAAGGCAATGAAGAATTATATTAGAATAGCCCATTTTAGTGTATGTAATGTTAGTAGTTGTTTGGTTATATTATGCAATTTTTTTGTCTATCAATCTTCTATAAATCTGCTCATAGTTCATGGAAAAACCAATTTAGCAAGTACTTTATATCACTGATTAGTGAAGGGACAAGGTAGGCGGATTAACATACAGTCCACCTAAAATGTATGTTTTTTCCTCCCTATGGGCCTGATCCAAAACCAACTGAGGTCAATGAGAGTTTTCCAATGCATTTCAATAGGCTTTGGACCAGATCTGCTATGAAGAAATATTTGTCTTCCATGTAATGAATAAATAATTACATTATAAATGTTCTAAATATTACAAGGAATATTTAAGGGCCTGGATTGGCACTTAGGTAAAACATACCATTTTAACTTGTAGTTTTGCTTAGTTTAGGCCTTCAGGTTCTGTCCCATTTTGTCTTTCTCTAGGTGTTGCAGTGGAGAAATAAACTTCAATATATTTTCAAATTTGCTGGAAATGTGTCACTAACAGATTGACTCAACATTTAGTACACAGTTCACATTCTCTCTATTTTTATTTTATTTTATTAGAACACAAGGCAGTTACACAATTTAAAATTGTCTAGAATACAGACCTGTGCTCAAGTGCATTATCCTGGTTTGTGTTTAACGTGGTTATGGGGAAATAGCTTGATAAAAGTCTCAGTGAATGAATGACATAATTGAATGTCTCACAGCTTGACTTTTTTTCCTTGTTTTGTATAAATTGTCTAACTGTTCATAGGGACATAAATTGTGGTTTAAACCAGAGGGGCTTGAGCGGCAAACTTCCCAGATTTTGATACCCTTTTCCCCTCCTGAAGTTTGGGGTGATTGGATCTGAAGAATTGGTTCAGGCCCATCTCTAGTTTAAATTTATTTTTCCTCCGCTTTTATGAGGCACTTCATGTTCTCTTAATGGCAACCCTGTACTAGATACATGTATTGTAGTGCATTTTGCTTAGGAAAACAGAGCTATTATTGTCAAGAAGAGCTCTAATAGGTATATTTATGGCAGAAAGCCTTGCTTTCATATCCTTCAATTGTACAGCTGGATCCTACTCACTGCAGCAAGCCCAAGTAAACAGAATTTTGTTGCTGCCTTAACAGCATACAATCTTTGTATGTGCTTGTACCTCAACGGTCACAATGGAACTCTGGTCCGTGACTGGGGAACCTAGGGGCTACTGAAATACAAATCGTTATTAATCTGATGGGAGGAGGGAATCCTTGGTCCTCCCAGATCCTGAAGTGGCACTAGAGATGATCTAGCTGTTTCTGTAGCCTAAGTAACTTCACCACCACCATGACATTAAGCACCCCTGTGTTCACACCATATATACTATTGTAGTAATTTTTGTATAGATATGCCTGAGATATCATTGGAAAACTAATAACTCACTGATCATAATATTTTTGTGTGATGTATGTACATGGTGGATATCAAAAGTTGTGGAAGTATGCTAGAATTATGACTAAAGTGTTGTTTTTAAACCAGACATGTCAGGAGGAATTAGGGTGACCAGATGTCCAGTTTTTTATAAGGACAGTCCCATTTTTTGGGACTTTTTCTTATATAGGAGGCTATTACCCCTCACCCACTGTCCCATTTTTTCACAGTTGCTATCTGGTCACCCTAGGAGGAATTGGTAAACAGTTCTGTACTAGACAAAGGAATGTGATTTTCCTACCTGGGAGTTACTTCCAAAGTATTTTGAAAGACCAGGATAATGTATTTACATATAACATAAACAAACCTATCACACTAACAATGTGTGGAGACAAACCTCACACTATGAAAGCATGGTGTCTACACCCACAAGGGCAGAGAAGCTTGGTCTGGGTTTTACTTTTCAAATAATACATAATACACAGGTCTATAAAGACTGGGGGGCTGAACTGGAAGTGATAAGCAACTGAATCAACTGATTGTATACAAATATTACTGTATTATAAAAGTGTATAGAGTGAAGCCTTTTTTTGAAAGCTTAATGACACACTGGTGATAGATATCATTTGAAATATATGTATTAACACTGTGAAGAATTACAGATATTCACTGATATTACATAGTACAATCTGCCCAGATAGGAGGGAATGTCATGGCTATCTGCCTGTCTCTCATGTAAATTAAGCATGGTGGAATCAGAAACAATGAAAGCCACATTTACATAGAAATCAGCGGGGGAAGCCTTCAGGAAGAGAAGCCTTCAGGAAGGGAGAAAATGCAGGTGGTCATCCTTACCAGAAACAAAGTAATTGAACTTTGGAAAATATAAGCAAGGACATCAGCCATCTTTGGCATCCATCGCTAGACAGATACAAGAGAACAGAGCTCTTGCAAGCTGAGAAAGATGGGTCTTTAAATCAAGGGGGTGGGTTGAAATCTTAGGAACTGAATACTGTATAGGGGAGAAACCTGCTTAGGCAAAGATCTTTCACCTAGGAAGAATAGGGAAATCAGCCCCTCGTGCTCCTGTGGAAGGTCCTTTATAAGACAGACAAGGCTGGGAAGAAGAGTGAATGGTGAGAAAAAACCATCTTGAACAAAGCTGCCTGTACCTTGCTAGATTAAGTTTTAGACTTTTAGATGCATGCTTTCTTTTATTTGCATGTAACACTTTCTAATTTTATTCCGTTTATTTGGCATCAGTTAACCTATGTCCTATGGTTAATAAAATTTGTTTTGTGTTTACTAAAACTAACTCAGTGCAGTGTTTAAAAGGAAAGGTGTATTTACCACAGTTACATTAATAAGCAGGTGCATTTTGTGTCTGTAGAGGACCAAATAGCCCTTTTTATTTCTCTGAACTGTCCAGGAGAGAGCTGGAAGTTATAGAGAACACACATTTTTGGGAAAATTTGGGTCTGGGAGTTTGTTGGAGTCACCTTGATGCTTGTAACAAAGACTGGTGGAAGTCAGGGTGGGGCTATATACAGGCTGGTAGGGTCAGAGCTGCTGCCCTGGGCTGTCTAAGCACATAGTTGTTTCAGTGTATGACCTGCATGCTGGTAGGTGTGACATTACCTATGGTAAAATTGGGACTGATGGACAGCTGTGTCCCCTCAATGCTCCAACCTGGGATGCCTTTTACACTGCTTCACTGGGGGAGCGACCACTCCCGGTCTGTCCACACACAGCCTCTGACATGTAAATCACCCCCAGCTATATTGTATGAATGCTATAACCAGCCACCCATGAATTACACTGCAGCACAACACCAGAAAACTTCCAGTCCCAGATTTTCCCCCAGAAATGTGCATCTTGTACTGTCCAGCATCCTCCTGGACAATATAAGCTCATATAAACTCTGTTATTTCATTAACAGAAAATGATATGCCCAAATCCTGTTATCCCAAATGGAATTTCCCAAACACTTCAAACCAAACACACTGGTTTAAAAAAATCTTGCTTTCTGTAGTTAATAAACTTGTTTTGTCTAAAGTGATTATAAGTAATAAGGTATAAAAGACAGAATTGGTTATAAGAAAATAAAAGGTAAAATACAATATCTAACTTAACAAGCTAAATGTTTGTTAAGGTTCAAAACAAAGGTTTCTTTCACCACATGCTTCAGGCTGGAATCCTTTCAGCCAGGACCCCTTCCCCAGTTCAGTGTTACTTTCGTTGTCCTTCAGTTGGTGTTGATACCATGAGCAGAGAGAAAGGGGTGAGTATTTTGGAGCATCTGTTCCCCTTTCTTATAGTTCTGTTTTTTTGGAAATCATCTCCAGCTTCGGGTCAGGAGACAGAAGGTCTGTGGGGATGGGAAGCTCCAGCTGTTTCTTTGCCAAAATGTAGATTTCTCACTCTCACCCTTTTTCCTGCTGAAGAATGGCCACTTCACCGGGTGATAGCCGGGTATCAACAAAATCAAATAAACTGAGTCATCAGTCTGTCTTTGAGGAACTGGTTTGTTCCTGCTTTTCGAAACTTGGAACATGTCTCAGTAATGTTTATACAATAGAATCTTTACATACAATGACACATATATTTTACCAGGACAGTAATAAGCAAATTGAGTTTTCAAATGATACCTCACAAGGAATACTTTGTACAAATCCATTATAGTTTTGTAAAAATGGTGAACATAGGGATGCAGACTGCTATAGTAGGCTGACTGTGAACATTCCAGGCTGGGAGCTATAACAACGAAACACCGTGAGGCGCTCAGGGTTACAGAGCAGACATTGACAGAACCCCTTATTTGTCTGGATTGTACCCAGAATGTCCATGGCAACCACCACCTCCTCCTCCTGCAGAGGGGAGATATACAACCAATGACTCCACACAGCTTCAAAAGGTTCTGAAGTGGAAGGAGCCCCCAGAGAGCATAGTTTCATAATGCCAGGGCATGTGAATTCCCTGTGTTCGCTGTTTGCTCAATGAGCAACAAAACCACAACAGTTCCACTACATATTGAGTCTTTGGCAACTGCAGGGATCTGGGAGTGGAATGTGCTTGGTAATATTCTTAAATCCAGTGTTAAACTGTTTCATATATGTCCTTAAAGAAGACTAATATCCTTTAAAGTGACATTATCATTGACCTTTAACTCATGTTACACTCTTCAGGTTACATGGCTGATTTTTCAAACCTGTTTCTTGAGCCAGTGGAGATCCATGGAGAGCTGCAAAATCACTCACTCAATGGTGCTGCCTCCTGTTGGTTTCTAGTTCTTCTGATGTGTTTTGGGTCAAATTCTTTCATTGTAGCTCCATCGATGAATAGCTACACTGGCGCTGAACTTGATCCCTCATTTCTAGCTGCTTCAGTAAGCTTTTTTTAGGTGAGCCTGGACACCTGTACAAGAAGCTGGAAACAAGAAAGAACCTGCCTCCATTAAGGACCAAAAGGAATTAGCAAAGAAAAGAGGAGCCACTCTCAGGGCTCAGAGGTGCCAGCAGGAAAGGCGTGTCAATGGGACAAGAGACCCAGTAGCTGACCAACATGTCCAGGGGAGGCAGGGATCAGGTAGCCAGGAGATCTGGGGAACCGGGTGCTCAGGCAGCATGCGTGGGGGAGATGAGAACCACAGACTGTGAAGCGTTCAAGGGAGTTAGCAAGAAGGGATCTAGAGGCTTCTACAGCATGTGCAGTGAGAGAGGAGGATGAAATGGAAAGAGAACAGGTCCAGGGGAAATCGTATTGTAACAGAAAGTTAAATGAAGAGGAAAGGAGAAAAAGGGATAAAGTCCTGACCACATTAAGGACAGCTAAAGATACATAAATACTTTTACTTTTCCTTGTAAACAGTTGCTGTAGCTGCCTCAAATCTCCAACGGAACTGGGAGGGGATGTGGCCTGTGAAAAAGTTTGAGAACCCCCATTCTAAGCCCACCTGGAATGAAATCTGTGTTAGCACAGACCAGCTGGCCTTTTTTGGTTTTTTAGGTTATGATGTTCAGCAAGCTTTGGCAGCAAGTAAAAGCGGTTGCAGTGCACTTTATCAAGTGGCAGACTGCCTGTGTAAATGAGAACTGATGAAAGCTTAGATGGGTAGAGGGGAGGTGAAATAATATTTTCATAAGAGATGTTGAAAACACCCTGAACAACTCCGCATTGAGGCATGAAATGAGCATCTGAATTATTTACAACCCTACTGTGTGACACAAATATAGACAAAGCATCATGTTTTCGTTTACCCCCTAGAATTTTGGTAACTCCCCAGTTAGGCCTTTATTGTAGCATAAATTTTTTTTGCATCCGTTTATTTGTTGAAAAATATATCTGTGCATTTCAGGTTAGTGGTGGTTCTATCCAGCGGTGCCTGATGTTTTACACCTTTTGCTTTGAAAGGAAAGTGGTTGTGAAATAGGCCAGATTTTAAAAATGAAACATTTCAAAAAGGAAACATTGTTTATAGATGCAAGTTAATGCCACTTGCTGAAGCAAGCATTCTCAGATCAGTTCTAATTTCACTGCTGCCAATAGATGTCACAGCAGACTGTTTACTGTATGCTGCAGCACCATTAGGAAAACTGCAGAGAAAATGTAACATACTTTGAGAAAGGCATAATAAATTAAGATATCACTTTAGTTTGCCAAATATGTATCTGTCTTGCATAGTGAAAGCTAACTGTTGTTTTGAATTTACATAGCATTGCACAAAAGAACTGCACAAAAAATACCTTCTTGAAATAACATGGAAGCAAAACAAATTAGTCTTTAAAACATTATCTCCTTTTGGACAAATCCAGTTTGGTGACACTCTAGCTATGTGTATATGCAAGTCTGGTGGTACGTGAGTGAACGATAAGCACTTTTGAATCCATGAATGTGTACCTGTCTATATGCTGAAAATGGGGCCAAAGTATTTTTCATTGCTTATCCTCTTAGATCTGGACTGGTAAAAATAATGAATACTTTGCATTTCTATAGCACTTCAGGAATCTCCAACCTTTTTACAAACCTGGGTCTTGATTTCAGAAAAACATCTCTATACAAAAAGGGCACTTAAGGACAACTTAATTGCTTTCCCGAATTGGGGGCCATTCTAATTAAGCCTCACAACAACCATGCTGGAAAGGTAAGGAGACTCCATGGGTCAGATAATGACTTCATTTGCACAAGTGTACAACTGGAGTAATTCTATTGAAGTCAATGCTATCACTGAATCCTATATTTAAACCCAGTGGAGAAAGGACCCCAATTCAGCATTGCATGTAGGCATGTGCTTAAAGTTAAGCTCATGATCAAATGCTTTGCTGATCAAGGGCTATTTTTGATGTCTTGCTGAAATTATTGTTACAGGTTCTTAGATGTCTGAGCCCTCAGACAGAGCAGTGCCAGTTGAACTGGGGCCTTGATAGTGATTATCGCAGTGAAAGACTGTCAGTGAGCAGTAAAGGCCATATTATCACTATTCACATCTCAGTGACAAAAAAACAATTATCTCTTCAGCTTTGCTCGGTGTCTGAATGACAGACTCCCTAGAGCCCTGTGTGGTTGGAGAATTTCAATAGAGGAGAAATGGTGCTTCAAAGGAGAGATGTACCATAGCTCTGCACGTGGAAGAAGTGCCTGTAAACCAGTTTTCCCACCAGTGAAACTGTCACAAAGTCTAGATGTGTGGCTAGCATATCAGTTTATTTTTTTGAGTTGACAGCAGTAGGTCTGAATCATGAGGAAGGATTTTTTCTTTCAATTTTTTAAAGTGTTAGTTGCTTATAGTTAGGCATTTGTGGCAATCTCTTTGAAAGCTCTTATGGGTGCTATCGGTTGCAGGCACAGTTATTAGGCTGAGGTGAAGGAAACAAAGAGTTGGGAATGTGACTGGGCAGCTGGCACCGGTACTGGTAGTTTCGGACATGTCTCCATAGACATGTTCTTGGTTAGCTGAATAGTGTTTAAGTGATGTTGCAGAGATGGGATTCCTAGACTGTAAAAAATCTCTGCTCCTGCTTTGATGTACTGCAGATGGCAAGGCAAAGATCAGCTTTATTGACCAAGGAAACACATTGTGCAGACCGAATGATGTTCCTTCTGCAGGCAGAGGTAATCCTTAGTTCCAGTTCATACATTCCAGCTGGTATCCTGATGTTTGTAGCAATCTTAGCACTTGTTTCTTTCCTGACAACCCGAGAGCTGGTTATTTATTTTCCCAATGAAGAAATTTTTTTTTAGTTAATTACTTTCCTTCCAACAGTAACTTTGTTTATCCGTGAAATTGGGAACAAGTTGCTGAATCACCTCTGACATGATATCCAGTGATTACAGGGGTAGCAAAAATCCATGTATGTGGAGGATGCTGTTAAAGGCAATGATCACAGACCAAATGATGTCACTAACCCATTCGTCTTTATGAATGGAGCAATATAACTTGCAAGCACAGCTGTGAAGCACAACAGAGTCGAAGGCGGTAGGAAATGTACAAGAGGTCATATAGCCAATACGGGGTGTGGCCTAATCTGAAGCCATATGACCCTTCCCAGATATTTTCAGTCTGAGACAAATGTGGGTGCCCTACTTGTTAACATCATACGTTGACACTTGGAAACAGCAGCTGCCTGTAAAACAGCACAGCAGTATGGTGTGTAGCAGGGCACAGGAACAGATGGCACAGCGAGTGTCTTCTGTGTTGCATAAAGGCATTCCTCTCCTCCCACCTCCTGTAAACAGCTTCTGTGGGTTTTCTTCATTGCATATAGAGTTTAACCTTCTCTCACCCTTATAAACAGCTGCTGTTTTCTACTCTGTGTGTATAAAGGGAAAAGGGGGAAAACCCCATTAAACTATGAATTTAGCAGGTCAGAAAGGTCATAGGGGAAACAAATCTCCAGGCAGCTTTCTGTTCTGAGGGTTGATGGTTAGACAATTGTAACAACATTTGGTGATGGAATTACTTTATTGTGCATCAGGGAAGCAGCGTGATATCAAACCATTGGAGGGAACTGGTGCAGCCATTATTGTCTCATCTTTTCTTTTACATTGTAACCTCACAAAAGATCTTAAAGCTTAAACTTTTAGTTGGTATAAATAAAACCACCTGAGCCGCATATATATTATTCTATGGCTATTGCATATTAAATACTACCAGTTGGGGAAAAAGGACATAGCCTGATGATATATGTTTAGGAGACTGGCTTTTAGAAATTACATGTTTCTCTGTACTGTGTGTGTCTGTGTACAAACCAAGAGTTACATGGAAAATATGCACTGAGTCATCCCTACTGAGATCACAAATGAGTTATTGAGATCATATTGATACTTGTCATCTCACTGCTATTGCTGTACCTGCCAGGGCCAGTCTCAGGCCCTCAGCTCATCACAACCCAAAGCCACCCTGGCCCTGGACCCTTCAGCAGCAGTGACTCTCCTATGCCAGAGAAGCAGGGGTGGTGGTAAAGGACTTCCCCACTAAGGAACAGCAGAGGGGACCCTAGTGCTCACCCTTCAGATGCTGTGCTATCTAGTTGGTTGGGCTCATCCTACAGTACTCCCACCTCCTGCCTCAGAGTCCTTTGCAATGGTAGTTTTGGTAGGAGTCTCTAGAGCAGTGGTTCTCAACCTATTTGCCAGTGTGGGCCACACAATATATATATATATATATATATATATATATATACACTACCTGTATGGCCCTGAGGATGTCACATGGGCTGCAGCTGTGTGTTGATTGGGTCGCAGGGTGAGAAACACTGATCTAGAACCAATGGGTTTTGGAATGAATATCTCGCGGAGATGCATGGGGTATGTCATGCCTCCTGGGGCTGTTTGTTCAGATTGCCTGCAGGGTCAGGGAGTGTCTGTGATTTGGTTGCACTTGGTTCATGTTTTCAGACCTTTCTCTGCAACCATGAACTTAGTCATTATTTTTAAAAAATGAAAGTTCAGATTTGTATATAATCCTATGACTCCAGAAACTGGGATTTTAGTCACTGGTGAACTATGCCTGTGCTTTAATCCATGCCTGGTGTCCTCTGTCTATTCCTGTGATTGTGGCCATCCTGTGATTCTAAGAAGGTTCACATATACAAAGGATTCATACAACGTATAAACTCAGAACAGAGGCCTAAGCATAAATGGACCAGTGGAGTCAGAGTTACTAGGTAAATATGTTTCAAAGGGTTTTCATTTCCATTTGAGAATAAGGAACTCTCCCTTCATAATTTGCAACAATGTCCTACATGATATTGAAAATAACCTCTTGAATTGTTTAAGGATCAAAATCTAAAAGTTAGATGTTTGCCCAGGGAAGCCCTTGAACACATTTTTCAATTAACTGTTCACAAACAGAAGAAAGTCTTGTTGTTTGGTTTCAAAGTCTTCAGGAAACTGCCTCCTGATCACCTCCCCCATCCACATAAATACTCCTTACACATTCCATTAAGATGTGTTTTGTGATGCTGTAGTTGAATCTCCAGAGACTGGATCCGGAAAGGCGCTCTTTGATATTTGCTAATCTCTTCAGGGCTTTGTAGAAACTCACTTTGAAAATGCAAAATGATGGAAATTGGTGAGCTGTGCTCTCAAGCACTATAGTTTATGTAAACATTGAAATGTTGCTTCTAGTTGATATGGTTTATAATGTCTATCTCGTGCTTTATGACAGGATAATCATTAAGCTGCTATTCTCTATGAGAGAGAAAAACACAATGTATTTCAAGTACCTTCTTTTAATATAAAACTATCTAGTTAGATTTTTACATTGTTTATGGAATTAACATGGCAAAAACAAAGCCACAATAAAAAAAAATTAGACCATAAATCCAGGGCAGATGTTTTTACTTTTAACAAAACTTATTTCTCTGTACTTCTTTTAGGAGTCTGATCTGTCTTGCATACCTCCAAATTTCACCTCACTTAAAAACTACTTGCTTACAAAATCAGACATAAGTACAAAAGTATCACAGCACGTTATTTGTGAATATTTGCTTACTTTCTCATTTTTGCCATATAGTTATAAAATAAATCGATTGGAATATAAATATTGTACTTACATTTCAGTGTGATACTTTAACCTGTTTTTCACTTGTAAGCCTTATCTGATTCCTGAGCCCTGCCCCCCGGGGCTGAAGCATGTAATTTAGCTTTGCGGGGCCTCCTGCAGCCATCCCTAATACTGGTCCTTCACTTGCAACCCCTCTAAACCCATCCTGTGACCCCAGGATGAGAAACACTGATCTAGATGAGTACACCCTGGAAGACCTCTGCATACCTGCAGTGGTGCTTGTACCCCTGGTTGAGAACCATTGGTGGAAAACATTGTTCCTATTCTAAAGAGTTAACTATCTAAGGGCCTTAAGTCACTGGAGTGTAATTACCCTCAGGAATAGTTCCAACAGAGCTCACCTATATAGCTAAAAACATTTTTAATCTGGATCCATGTAGATGGGCAACATGAAGCAGATATAGAACCCATTTGGAAATTTAGAAGATTGGATCTTTGTGTAATTCATAATGGGTAGATGGTGGCATTTTTACTCATCTGGATTAGGTGTTTGTGGGCTTTGTAAAACAAGTTTTGTGGAGACATTTGAAATAAAATATGGTAGGCACCTATAGCTAGTGCTGGCTTTAGGGGCAGGTAAGCAGAGAAGTCCCTGGGAGCCTTCTTCCAGGAGGTGCTGTGCCACTTGGGTGGTATTTGTCTCACTCTGATTAGCTAACTTTTTTCTCTCTCTGCTCATTAGCTGGGAAGGGGATGGAACTTTGGGGGGGTCTTGGGTTTCTTTATTTTTGTTTTCTGTTTTGCTCAGCCTAAAGCTTTTGCACATCCCCTTAAGCACTGATTTGAATCTGTAGGCACCTAAATACCTTTGAAAGATCAGGATCCTGGTCCTATGAAGTGCTCAGGTCTCTGGCCTTCATCCAGCAAAGCACTTAAGCATGTGCTTGGCTTTAAGTATGCAAATAGTGCCATTGACTTCAATAGGATTACTAACAAGTAGAAATTTAAACGTGCTTAAGTGCTTTGCTGGACAAAGGCCAGAGTGCTTAGCACCTTTCAGGATACAGCCCTGAGATAGGGTGAGATTTCCAGTGTGGGGGGCAGCATGGGAAAGTGAAAAGAGAGATGAGGTGGAACTCACTGGTGGATTTAGAAGTGAAAAATCAAAATGAGATACAGCTGGGGACGGAATTGTGTGGGACCTTGAAGGGGAAGACAAGGAGCTTGAACAGAGGGCAAGGGGATACAGAGAGGCAAGGGGAGGCCAGTAGAGGGATTCAGCTGCGTTAATCACCAGATTTTCCTTTCTCTTCCTCCAGACCAGTCTGCAGCGTCAATCACAATACATTTTTCAGCTCCATCAGTAAATAAGGCAGGGGTCAGCTGTCAGACACATAACAGCCTCCTTCACTACCCAGCCTTGAGTAATTCCCAGAGCACATCCATCCTGTGTACTGAATGAGACAGACGGCCTGCTGAACAAAATGCAATTACAGTCTTGACAACTCCTGTGCTCTTTTTGTGAGTGACATGATTTTCGGCTGTGGCTGGAGCCAGTCTCATGATGATGTGAGAAGCTCCAGCCATCCAGAGAATTTGAGCCCTGACTTTGGGGGGGAAAGCCCCTCTCTCAGCCTACCCCACTTGCCCACCTCCTCGTCAACTAATCAGAGCTCCTGTGGGAAGTGCTCTTCCCTCTTCCCTTTTTGAAGTAGGTGTCCCATTAAACCTGTTCAGGGGCTCAGTGCACACCTGCCAGCTGTCAAGTGTTATGGGCTCAGGATCATTCCAGATACCCTGTGTTTTTGTACCTGAGAGGTGGCAATCCTATAAGGGAGGAGGTAGAGCTCCCCGGGAGCTGCTCCCTGTTCCATACCTAGAAGGGACCCCCACTGCAGCTCCCTTAGGCCTGGGTGAGTGTGAAGAACTCAGGAGGAAAAGAAGTGAGGTTGAGAGGCTGAACTGATTAGGGGGACAGGACTGATTTGGAAGTTGGGGGCAGAATTAATTGCTGCACGGGTGTTGGGCAGACGTGGGGGTGAAATTCCTGCAATGGAGGCCAAAATCATCTTTCCTAACAAACTTGGAAGAGTGGGCAACACTTACTGACAAATCCACATCGGGGATGGGCAGGGGAAATTCAAACAATAGTCAGACCAAAAAAACCCACCATATATTTTTTAAAAACTTTTTGGCCAATCTCATGATTTGCGGATTCTGACTCATGATTTTTGATTTCTTGAGATTGGCAAAACTGTAAACATGTAGTTGAAGTATGTGTTATTATGCATACATTCAAAGGGCTCAGAGGCAAGGGGGCATAGGTGGCCTTAATTCTGACATTTTCAAATTTTTGAATGCCTGAGTTTGCAATCTTGACGTTCTTTTAATGTGGCTCTTTATATCTAATGCTTGTGATGAGATTACTAAATGAGAAAACTGATTCCCACCTTCCCATTCAGCAATAACTTTGAAACTTCATAGGCTGTTCAATGCACAGAAAAGTCCCAAATGTGATATCTGTCCTATCCATCAGAGGTGGGCCACAGATCATCAGCCATTTCTATCAGCTTTCAACTGTTCCTTTTCTATTGCATGTATATTCATCACAATCATCATGTTCCCATTGTGCCTCTGGCATTTAGGGCAGTGACAAAGCTCCTCCATTCCTGTCTGTTTCTGGCAAGTCTTTCAATGGTTCCCCAGCTGTGCCCCAGGTTTTTCAGCTTGGCTTCCACAGCTCTTTGCCATGTTGTTTTCAGGCAGCCTCGTTTTTGCTTGCCTGCAGGTGTCCATCTTACTGCTACTCTGGTGATAGAATCCATTTCCATCCGAAGCACATGGCCAATCCATCTCCAGTGCCTCCTGGCAATGATGGTGCTCATATCCTCTTGGCTGCACTGTACCAATAGATCTTGGTTTGAGATTATTCTGGGCATGTATATTGGGGGGTGACAATTTTTCATTTGTATTAATTTCTTCTATGAGGTGATCATGCTGGGTAAGATACCTCTAGTTTAAAGATATGAAGATGATAATCTAAAGTTGATCACATTTTAGCCAAGAAAATGCCCATAGAGATGTGTCAGCTAGGTGATTACAAAACTTACATTAACGTAAATGCCATGTGCTGCAATCAATATTGCCAATTGCACATATTCAAAAGCCATGCTTCAGGCCCCCAAAAATCACAATTACTGGTAGTTTAAAATTTTGATTTTGACTTTTTTTTTTTTTTAAATTTGCCTTCTGGTTTTAAGTCTTTAAGGCTCATGTTTCCAAGCTTTTAACTGCAGCTGGGAAGGCTGGAAATGTATTCAAACAAAAAAGGGCATGGGTAAGTAAAATGCCAACTGTTGTGAGACTTGCAGTTCAATTGCAAGGGCTGGCAATGCTTTGCCATGTAGGGTCATGTGTATTTGCCTCTGGGCAGTTGTATGTTGCACTAGAGTAGGCTTGGATCACTGACTGATACAAAAATGTTCAGTAGCAAAATATTAGTATAAAGAAAGTAACTTCTTACCAAACTCTTTGCCATTATAAGACTCCTACAACTTTTAAGCAGGTACATACAAAAATAAGGCTTTAGGATATTAAAATAATAGACTGTATACCAACTTTACTGTGTCTTAATGGATGATAAAATCACTTCTTCAATCTTTACCATACTCAAAAAATCGGAAGCAGTGTTACCGGGAGGCTGAAAAGCTGAATATGTATGAAAAACAGATTGATGATGAAGATAAAAGCATTTGTTTATTGATTACAGGCTGTTCTGAGATGAAAATAATAAAACTAATGTTGCAGCATTCAAATGTGATTTTACTGAGCAGTGAGTAAGTGTCCCTGCAGGGAATAACATTGATAGTCACATCCTCCCCAATACTAATAAAACTTTTTAATTTTGTTTGGTTTAAAAAATAAACAAGTTGTGAAGGCAAAGAATTGGAACCATTGGTGTTTGTTGAGTGCTATAGATATGCATAGTTCTTTATCTTTTATCTATATATAATGTGCTTGCTCTAAGTAGGTCATGAAAGGAGGCGGGGTAGGGGAAGGAGTAGGGATATGCAGTATAAGGACATAACATTAGTTATGTACATATGTTGGTTCCTGTTTAATTAATATTTCAGTTTGTGACTATAAAGAAAAAATACACGGAAGATTAGTTAAGGACTGAAATAACAGAAGTTCAATGTTTACAGTATTACCAAAAAGAAAAGGAGTACTTGTGGCACCTTAGAAACTAACAAATTTATTTGAGCATAAGTTTTCGTGAGCTACGGCTCACTTCATCGGATGCATTCGGTGTATTTTCCACTGAATGCATCCTATGAAGTGAGCTGTAGCTCACGAAAGCTTATGCTCAAATAAATTTGTTAGTTTCTAAGGTGCCACAAGTACTCCTTTTCTTTTTGCGAATACAGACGAACATGGCTGCTACTCTGAAATCCACAGTATTACCGTTCACCTGTCTAAATACTTTAATTTAAGCTATAAAGCAGGACTGCAGTTTGTGATATCAGTGATCCTATTGCTTTGTATTATATCAGGTGTCTTGCCAAAACTTACTGTGGTGCATGTAGATGTGTCAGGCCTGGTTACTCCTTGTACCGAGTAACATCTTGTAATGAAGCTGCTGGCTCACTGCTGTGGGGCACTATGTTAATTCCTAGTTTGACATCTAGCCAGCAGATGGTTCCATAACCACCAAAGAACAGAAAAGGGAAGTATTGCCAGAGGGCAGAGGGAACTGGTTCAGGAAGAAGCCATAGGCAGGAGCCTGGGGACTGGCTGCAGAGGGAATGTGTGGGAGGGTGGGGTTGGAGGGTGCAGCAGGAAGATTCAGGGCTCCAGTCGCAGGCAAGAGTACAGAACAGAGCATTACACTGGGACTCTTACTTTTGTGCCCCTGGACTGGGCTGCTCTAAGGAGCTTGTCTGGGAACTGTTGGGTTTCCTTTTCCTTATTGTAACCGTTAAAGAAAATGTGCCCAGGATGTTTTCACCTTTCACTTCTGGCATCCCAAGAAAAGGAATCCTGAGTTACTCAGAGGCAGTCAGTATGTCTGAGAACCAACTGAGGGTTACAGCGTGGTGAGACCCATGCTTGCAGTGCCCACAGCACTTCCGTCCAAACATGTGGGCCACCTCGCGTGCTCCCAGACATCGAGGGGGTTTGCTACAATACTGAATTTATAGTTTTGCTATCTGAGAGTACTAGTCAGATCCATTTTGGATATGCATAATGAGTGAACCTCAAAAAGGTTGAGAGGTTCATTTCATATAAGCTTCACAAAAATCTGGATGAATTTGTACATTTTGATCTAAGTAACCCAAACTGCTGAGCCTCCAAATTTGGGCTGGAGATATCAAAAAGGCTGCTGTCTTGAGATTGCAGCACTTCCTTTTCCAAGCCTAACAACAACCAGGAAACTCTGGAGGCATTTAAACATAGTCCAAATCTCAAAATAAGTTTAGGTTTGGTACAGATTTTGGTGAAGAGTCAGGAATGGGGACAGTGGATTGTATTGTATCCCAAATCATTAACCCGTCTCTAGACTTGGGGCTTGATCAATGAGTGAAAATTTTGGCGACGAAATGGAGATACAGAAATTGGATCGAATCTATAGAGATGTTGGTAATAATTAAGGCTATGTTTTAGTCACAGATATTTTTAGTAAAAGTCAGGGACAAGTCATGGGCAGTAAACAAAAATTCATGACCTGGTGCTAGTGTTGGGGGGGATGCGGGTGGCGGCGCATGGCCCAGGACCTGCATTGGTGTTGGGCGTTGGTGGGCCCGGCAGGCTTCCTACTTGACTCTGTGCCTCCCTCCCACTCCCCCAACAGCAGCAGAGTTTGGGTATGGTAGGGAGCAAGGGCTTAGGGCAAGGGATGGGGTGAGGCGGGCTCTGGATGGCGCTTACCTGAGGACTCCCCGGAAACAGTGACATTCCCCTCACTCAGCTGCTAGGCGGAGGCATGGCCAGGCAACTCTGCGTACTGCCTCCACCTGCAGGGAAGGGAGGAAGTGCATGCAGGCTTGTACTGTCAGAGCCTGATTTAGGCCTTGATTTAGCAACATGTTTTAAACGCGAGTTTAAACATGTAACTTTATGCACATCAGTAGTCTCATAGACCAGTTGTTCTCAAACTTTTTTTTTCCGCTGACCACTTGCAAATTGCTGAGGGTCTTGGCGGACCACTTAATGATCTTTCCAAATGTTGTTTGTACCATTAGCTAAGTATTGTAAAGCACTTTGGATAAAAGCGCTATATAAAAAAACCTTAATGTTTTTTTTTGTTCTAAAAATAAATCACACAACTCCTATTTTACTATCAGTAGTATTACTTTTCTAACGCGATGGATGTGCCCTCTCTCCCCCGCTGCAGCAGCCTCTGAGCTGGGGCTGGGAAGGAAGGGGGTCTCTCCCTCTTTTCCCCCACCACAGCAGCCCCCAGTCTGGGTCTGGGAAGGAGTGGGGTCTCTCATCACAGAGCTGAGGTTGGGAAGAAGGGCCATCTTTCCCCGGGAGCTGCATCCCTGGAGTTGGGGAAAGTTGCCTCTTTCTCTGGCCGCCGCCGCCACAGCCCTGCATGTCCCAAATTTCCCTCACCCCCTCTTCTCCCCCCACTGCCCGCTCCCACCTACCTCCTATTCCCCCCAAGGCCACCACCTCACCTTACATGTGCATCTTCTCCAGGGTCTATACACCTAATTAGTAGAGCCACGTCTGCGTGGGTCCACTAATTAAGTGGGTGGCCCTTCATTCTTTCGTGTGCCGCCACCCAGGCACACACCTTAGAGGGAACTATTTGCAGACCACGTGAATGGAGCTTTTGGACCACAGTTTGAGAACTTCTGCCATAGACTTCTACAACATATAGTTAAATTAAAACAGAGAGAAAACAGAAAGCTTTTCTTGCCCGTATGTTGCTCTGTTGTCTCTACCAGCTCTGTTTTACAGTGTAAACTAATGAAAGATCATGACATAAGTTGCTGAGGTCCAAGCTGTAGGAACCTTTTGTGTAACTAAACCTTCCATGGGGTTGATGGGTAAAGTGTGTGTAAAAGAGAATGCACCTTGGAATGCTGCTCTGCATTTTTGTCCAAAGCCATTTCTACTCATAGCAGTGTATATTACCTTTCCTTTTGATGTTTTCTACTCAGCTCCTTATTAATTGTATCCAGAGATTAGAGCATTTCTTTAGTATGTTTTATGTTGCTTGCCTTTAATCTATTTTACAAATCTCAGAGGTTACTCTACCTCAATTGTTTATTCTTTTCTTGCTTTTAAAATTAATTTATAATATATTATGGGTCTAAAATAATTATGGACATGAAACGTGTTATTTAACAAAGCTGCCTAGTTTAATATTGAAAGAGTCACAAAGTTATATATTTTACCCAGGGTATATTACATCTATTTCTTTCAAATCATGGATATCATAGTAGTTTAAATTTATCCAGTTCTGTCCCAATATATAAACACATACACACCACACAAGACATGTGTTTTACAGTATTTCCCATAAATTTGGGGAAATGTGGACAAATGCAATATGTAAGTAAATATATATTTCACACGCAATAGCTAGTGTTCAGAATGAGCTCATGGAAAGATGATTGAAGTAAATTTAGGCTTTTTCACCCCTCTTTAATGAGGGAATCACTTCTTGCACAATTGAGAAATCATAAACATAGACAAATGATGCAAAGGACCAGATAGCATGATCTCAGAAATGCAAATGCTCCTTAACAATGCAAAATAGGCTGCACAGTACATAGTCCAGTCATAGCACTTCCCATAAGGCAAATTTATCTCAGTTCCTAATTTCAGTGTTTATAAAAAAAACTTTAAAAAATCATACCTGTTTTCAAAAAGGGCTTGTTTCTCCTGTCACACTGGCTTAAATCAAAAGTGACTCCACTGAAATCAATGGCATTACACTGGGGTAAGACTACAATAAGGTCTGATGTATTCACAGCTCTAGCTATCATGATTAGCCTTTAATCTCTGAAGGCCACTAGTCCCAAAAAGAAAAGGAGTACTTGTGGCACCTTAGAGACTAATAAATTTATTTGAGCATAAGCTTTTGTGAGCTACAGCTCACTTCATCGGATATTGCATCCGATGAAGTGAGCTGTAGCTCACGAAAGCTTATGCTCAAATAAATTTGTTAGTCTCTAAGGTGCCACAAGTACTCCTTTTCTTTTTGCGAATACAGACTAACACGGCTGCTACTCTGAAACTAGTCCCAAAGGCACCCTGCCTGCAGAATAGGCAGGCAACATGCCCCTGAGTGTGCTAAGCTAAGGAAAGCATGCTGTGAAGTGGCTCCTGTGCTTCCTTTCAGAAGGTGCAGCATGCTCTCATAATGTGGCCAGTCACACCCACATTACGTTCCCTTTGTGTCACTGGAGAGCTGGAAAGGGGTGGAGACTGTCTCAATCTGTAAAGATGACTAATGGACCCAGAACTGGTATAAACTTTTTTCCCATTGTGTGCCAAGTCTTAAATTTGGAGGGAAGTTTCAACAGAAAATCAGGAGAATAAAAAATTAAGCGTTTCAATTCTGTCTTGCTCCTGCTGCTAATGAAAACAAATGAAATGGAGGGTAGCTGCATCTGGAATTGCTTCTGAGATCTAAAGGACAAGATTCAGTTGGAAGAAATATTGTATGTCAAAGCTATGGGTTTTTTCCTGCAATAATTTTATAACTGCCTCTTAACACTGAGGAGCAGTCTAGGGAAACCAACATCAGCATGAGTTGACATCAGAAACAATTTGATCAATCAATGAATTTCACACTTTTAGGCCAGCACAGAAAATAAGCTTTATATGTTGAGGCAGAAGCGGGGTTGGATTGGGTCCATACTTTTCACAGTACCAAATCAGTGTTTTAGCCTAACCTGCATGAAAAATGGCAGTGCCCTGAGAAGCTGCTCTTGGTACTATTGGAATACATTTACTTTTAGCTTATAAACTGTACATTGTTTTAATATATTCCAGGCCCTGAGATGGGATAAATACAGAAATAACAGAATAGGGCTCTTATGTACTTAACTCAGGAAAAACTTCCATTGGGGTGCACTCTGCAGCTCTTTACTCTGTCATTATTTAGGCAAAGCTATTGAAGTCAGTTTTGCCTGACTAAGGATTGAGTTAAAATCTCTGAGGTGGGCCCAGTGGAAGTTTTGCATGAGTAAGAAATGCTGGAATGGTCCCTACATATAACACATTTACTAACTGATGTTATGCTACGCAGGCCTAATCTATCCTGTCTTCCTTTCAAGCTGCAAACTTCCATTAACCTCTGGAAAATAAATGCAGGATTGGACACCAAAAGTGGCGCATATAAATATATAGTGTGTGTTCCACTGCCCTCTTTTGGGTGGACTCGGAACTGCTCAACTCTGCATCACGTAGTGTTGACCAAATGGTGCAATAATTTTGTGGTGAATATTTGTTCAGATATGAAAGCAAATCTCAATTCAGTCAGGTTCCTTACCCTTTTGTGTTCACTTTCCATGAATGTTTAAGCAAAAGAGCTTTTATTAGCAACAGTGTTTGTGAAAAGCTGATTAGTGCAGGAATCTGCTTGATAAGGGGAAAAAACTTGGAGCCTGAGGCATTTGCTAACAGACTGTTGTGTAACATTTTTCAGTCCTTTATGCCAATAACTGCATGTGGACTAGGGCTGTCTGGAAAACAATTCCATTTCATGAAAAATGTCAAGTTTTTAGAATTTGGTTTTGTTCTGATGCAGCATGAAATGGAGACCTTTCACAAATAAACAAGAGATGGGGCAGGAGATCCCAGAGGTAACACACTTACTTACCTACGCAGGGGGAGAGTCAGATTCAAGTTCCCGCTATGAATTAGCGAGATCAGACTTGAACCTGGGTCTCCTACACCCCAGCAAGTGCCCTAACCACAGGATATAAAGTAAGTGTCTCACTAGAGTATGAATATTGAAATATTTATACAAATTGAAACCGCTCCAACACCGGGAGAAAAAGACTGATTCACCTTGGGTGCAAGAAACCAAAGGTTGAAGTCTCAGTTTGTCTGATGCAGAGCTGGAACTTCAACATTGTCTCTCACATCCCAGGTGAGCACCCTGACCACCAGAATATTCTGAGGGAGCAGTGAGGGGTGGGTCTGTCTACAAATTTCAGTCAGAACTGATACATTTCCACAAAACATTTAAGTTTAAATGTAAATAATTTTAAAATCCCCCCGCACCAGCTCTAATGTAGATGACTGTAGCCTGAAAGGAGCTATCTATACTATGAGGTAGGATTGTGATCCTTCTCCTTGCATATACATGCACTCATAGATGCTGGAACCAGGAGTGCAGGGGATGCTGCAGCACCCCCTGACTAGAAGTGGTTTCATTAGATCCAGGATTTACAGTTTGGTTCAACTGTTCATAGCACCTCCACTATAAAAGCTGTTCCAGCACCCCTGTTTGCACTAGCTCTGAGGGAGCTAGCATGAGTATAAACAGCAGTGTAGCTGAGGTAGCATGGGTCGCAGCAGTGGAGGCATGGCTGAGCCACACTGAGCACAACCCCTCCCCCCCCGAAACTGGTGGGTATGTACATAGCATGGCTCAGCAGTGCCTCTGCTGCTGCCTGTGGACTGCAGCTACACTAGTGTTAATACTCACACTAGCTCTCCTTTGAGCCTGTGTGAATGTGTACACAAACAGAGGAATCCCATCCCTAGCGCTTAGTGTAGATGTAGACTTAACCTTCAGTTTTCATAAATAGCTGAACATTTAACAATGGACTGTGTATGTTCAGTACAATAATATTCAACAGAATTGGTTTTTAGCTAAAACTGTATGTGTGTTAAATAGCTTTTCACTCTGAAGTGAGAATACACCTCATAAGGATCCATTACAACCTTGGCCTGGGGAGTTTGCAATCTAAGTATGAGGGACCTTCTCATGAAACCTATCATTTTGTTGAATACAGAACCCCTCAATAGTTCTACAATTGTAGGTATCTCGTATAGGGGAAAAGAAATAATTAAATAATCTGAAAAGTAATCGGTGGATGTAGGGCACTCAGGAAACTGCCATTTTTGATGGTATCAGTGTTGGCTCTGAATTGAAAATGTTTGTAAGACAGCTATTTTTGTTCATACTGATCTAGTACTTTATGTCCCTGTTGTGAAGTCTGGTGCCCTAGCTACCATGGGACCAACCACACAGGCCTTGGTGGAAGAGAAATGTACTTAAAACACCCCTAAAATGATGCAGAATAGCTTTTCTATATATAGAAATATCTTTAAAGACTCATTCATGTAAATGCCTTTTAGAAACTCTGATAACTGGAGACATTGTAAGGGTAGAAGCAAGTGCTGCATATCCCTTTTGTACAGCTGTGAATCTCCCCCTTTCTCTTGGTGTAAAGCTCGTCTTCCCCTAAAGGGATGTTAGTTGGGCTCTGCACAGCTGTAATGGTCCACTCAACAGAACTCAGTTGAAGGACTGGCACTCTAGATTGGAAGTTTTTCAGTGCAGAGGCTGACTTCATCTTGTGTCTTATACAGCACCATGCATATTGTTAAAGCATTGCAAATTAACTGGAGGTACAAAATAAATGAAAGAGCAGCATGATCTTGGTTTAAATCTGACATCCTTAAATATGAAGACTCTTTTGGCCAAGGACGACTACTGCATGTTTTTGTGTGCAATCTCTACCATTGTTCCAAACTATTCTTTTTATTATGTGAGAGATTTTTATTATATTGTATGGAGCCAAAAGTAAAGGGTATAAATCACAATCAAAAGAAGCTTTCTTCCAGAAAAGATCTATTTTTGTTTTGTCAAGTAATGGTTGGAAAAATAAAATCTTAAACCATTGTATTTTAACTGCCGTAACCTCCAGTGAATTATTTTTCTTGCTAGCAGCTTTCTGGTAAATGTGGAAAACAAAATCCATTCTGTTGTTAGTTATGTAATGCCTTGAGAGGAAAAAATGTGCTTTGAACTGACAGCAGCCTTGTCAGCCTGAATGCTGAAGCTACAAATAGCTTCACAGATTTCTTTATGCTGCAAAACCCTATTTAGTGCAAAGGGGAATGGGAAGGAAGGAAGGAAGAAAGAGAAAGCATATACGCACACATGACGCACACATGGTGCAACAAATTAAACGGGATCAATAGCAGCAGTGAACTATATATTTTAGAAAAGCTACACACCATGGGTGTTAGTAAGTGCTGTGCACTGGCTCTGTCTTCCTACCAGGGCTAATGTTGATTCTCTGCATGCACACATTGTGCTGAATGACAAATGGAAAGAAATGGCTTCCTTCAGCTGTAGAAGTCCTCGTGGCACTATATGACTCTAAAAGTCCTTATCTGTCACTCTGCATGGATGTCTATGCATCCACAGTTAATCACCTTATTTAAAAACCAAAATACTGTAAAATATACAGGGGGAACAAGCTGCCGGTAATAGGATGGATAAGCTAACAGTTCTTCTCCCTCTCTCTTCAGTATGGAATATATCATCCCCCATGGAATCAGATGCCATGGTGCTTAGTGAATCATAAGACTATAGACAGAATATTTATTCACGTTTATACTTCGCTAAACAAGAGTAGCTCAGAGTACCCTTGTTAAACTTCAATATACATTGTATCAAATAGGCAGACAATAGCAATAACCTGCAGATCACACTGTGACGGGGTAGATCACAGAAACTCCCTTGGGGCTGCCAACTGATGTGCCAAGACTACTTCTGCCCTGGCTTTCCCTGCCAGCTTTGGACTCCAGCACCCTGTCTTGTTGAGCCAGACATGCCAGTCGTCTCCAACACAGACCCAGGGTCTGAACCACGTGCCCCAAAGCTGCAGACTTAACTGAAAGCAGCTTAAGTAGTGTTCCTGTCTTTAACACTCAGATGCCCAACTCCCAGTGGGGTTCAAGCCCCAAATAAATCTGTTTTACCTTGTATAAAGCTTATACAGGGTAAACTCATAAATTGTTCGCCCTCTAAAACACTGATAGAGATGTACAGCTGTCTGTCCCCCCCCCGGGTTTTAATATATACTCTGCATTAATTAATAAGTAAAAAGTGGTTTTATTAAATACAGAAAGTAGGATTTAAGTGGTTCCAAGTAGTAACAGACAGAACAAAGTGAATTTCCAAGCAAAATAAAAAAGAACACCCAAGTCTGTCTAAGAAAACTGAATAAAGATAAAAACCTCACCCTTAGAGGCATTCCAGTAAGTGTCCTTTTACAGTCTTCTTCTAGTCTGGGTCAAGCAATCACTCGCACCGCCTGTACTTTCTGTCCTTTGTTCCAGTTTCTTTCAGGTATCTTTGGGGGTGGAGAGGCTATCTCTTTAGCCTGCTGAAGACAAAATGGAGGTGTCTCCCAGGGGTTTAAATAGACTTTTTCTTGTGGGTGGATACCCCTCCCTCCCCCTCGTAGAAGTCCAGCTATAAGATGGAGTTTTGGAGTCACATGGGCAAGTCACATGCCCATGCATGAATCAAAACTTATAGATAGCAGTCATGGTTTACATGTTACCTTGAACGTCCTCATGTAGACTTCTTATATGGATTGGAGCCTTCCAAGATGCATTGTTCATTAAGTGCTTCTTGATTGGGCACTTAATTTGCACATTCCTTTCTCAAGAAGCTGACCAAATGCTTTATTAAGGCTACTTAAAAATCAAGCAAGTACACAGCCAATATTCATAACTTTGAATACAAAAATGATACATCCATACAAATAGGATGAATAGATTCAGTAGATCATAACCTTTACAGAGAGATGTTATATGGCATATGTAGCATAAAACATTCTAGTTATGTCATATATACATTCATAAGCATATTTCCATAAAGCCTTGTGGGGTGCACCATTGCACACACTATCTTGGCAGCAACTTGGCTCACCAAACTTAATAAACACTAACAATATTACCGGTATATGGATAAAATCAGTGATTAAAATAGATTGAAATAGTAGGGGAGCTCTTACCACACTAGCCAAGGATGAGGGGGAACTGTGAGGGAGGGCTGCTCTGCTAGGCTAGGGAGTGGAGGGAGAACTCCCTGCATTTAGAAGCTCTGCTCCCCTTTACTTCAGCTCTTGGATTATACTGCTTAGATAGGTTAGTTAATACCAAGTTAGATGCTGGCTATGGCCATGTATGGTAGGAGACCAGAAACTGTACAAGCTTGCACTTCGCATTTGTCTTGGAGAGAGTGGGCTTCTTCCCTGCCGAAGTGGGGGTTGGGTGGGGGTTTGGCCCATAAATCCAGCAGGATTCTGCTAATATATGTGGAGGGCAGGGACCTCAGCAAGGAATCCTCTTTGGCGGTATTGTCTCACTAAGGGTACAGCATTTGAGTTACGTTAGTACCATAACTTAAGTCGACGTAGCTTAGATCTACTTAGGTCCACACTACACTGTGGCAACCGGAGACGCTCTCCCATTGACTCCCCTTCCTATTCTCGTTCCGGTGGAGTACCGGAGTCAATGGGAAAGTGATTTGCGGTCGATTTAGCGGGTCTTCAGTAGATTCTCTTGGGTTTCGTCCTTGTCAGCTGTACTGGATTGCCTTACCTGTAAAGGGTTAAACAGTTCAAATAACCTAGTTGGCACCTGACCAGAAGGACCAATGAGGAAAGAAGATACTTTCAAATCTTGGGGGTGGGGGTGCGCGAAGGATTTGTTTTTGTTCTGTGTGGTGTTCCCTACCTGGAATAATCCATCTGAAACCACAGAAACTGTGAGTAGGGCAAGGAAATGCATTAGGTTATCTTTTGTTTTGGGCTGTGACTTTTCCTATGCTTTCATTCCTGTTTTTGTAACTGTGAAGCTGAGCTCAGAGGGGAACCCTCTGTGTTTTAAATCTTTTTATTACACTGTAAAGTTACCTTCCATCCTGATTTTGCATGTATGATTTTTTTTTTACTTTATATATATAAGTTCTTCTTTTAAGAACCTGATTGATTTCAGTGTCCTGAAGACAAAGGGTCTGGTGTGTGCTCACGTTGCTAAGGCAACTGATTGCTATATTATTCTCAAGCCTCCCCAGGAAAGGGGGTGGAGATGCGTGGGGGGATATTTTGTGGGGACAGGGATTCCAAGTGACCCTTCCCTGAATTTTTGTGTAAATCACTTGGTGTGGTGGCAGCAATACCGTCCAAGGACAAGGAAAGGAATTTGTGTCTTGGGGAAGTTTTAACCTAAGCTGGTAGAATATAAGTTTAGGGGGTCTTTCATGCAGGTCCTCACATCTGTACCCCAGAATTTGGGGGTGGGGGAACCCTGACACAAGGTCTTCAAAGTTTTATTTGAGATACAGCTTTCAAGCTTCCTGATATTCACTCAGCAGGCTTGCTCTTCATTTGTGAACCTGAATGTTTTTCTTGCACAGATGATTGAGTCTAAAAGATAAAAAGGCTTAATTTAATGTCAGGATTGCACAGAAAAAACGGATACAGGTGGAAGCGCCAACAGAGCTTCTGAAATCAAAGCATTCAGAACAAGATTATTGGGGTCTAATCTCATTTTGAATGAAGGTCCATGGCCTACCATTGATTTGATTTTGTATTTATCTCTCCCCCCCCCATACCCCTTCAAAAAAAACTTGTGACAATTGTATGATTTGGTGGTACAGTGAATCTGTTGGATTAATATTGTCCTATTTGTATTTTTGGTTTTTATGCTATATCTTTCTTTCACACAAGGGAGCCAGGAGTTTTTAAAATACCAAGGGAAAATTTATGACTAGAACTCATTAAAGACAACATCTAGTAGGACAGGGATTCTCTCTTCACCTAACTATGACACTCATGCAAGCCTGATCTCTCATCTCAACTACTGCATCCTCCTTGTAATAGGGCCAGTTGCCCCTCTCTGGTTATCTGCTGCTTCAGTTTCTCCAAATCAGCTCCCCAACAAATGCACAGACGTTCATGTAATTAAAGTACAGCCTTTCTTGGGGTCTGGTTTATTTAACAAAACAGAACACTTCAACTTCACACATGTCTTCCAGTCCTCTTCCCCAGGCTCAACAGTTCCTCCAAAGCGGGTTTCATAACTCAGAATCATGCCTCCTGCTTGGTATATACATCTTATCTTTTTCCAGCCAGGATTTCTGTTCTTGCTCCTGTTGGGTGTCTTCTATCAATCATTCCATGTGGTTGGACAGAAAGTCTACATCCAACCCTGCCCCTGGGTTGGCGTCTTTGCCAGAACAGGCTCTCTTCTAGGAAGCACCACCACATGGCCATCATCAGGTGACTGTTGGCCACCTGAACCATCCTTAGGCCAGAGCATTGAAACAGAGCACAAGGATGTACACATGTGCCCAGGACTTGCTGGCTGTTACACGACTTGCATGCTCCCAGGGCAAGTTCTACCATATTTATTTTAACCAGGATAGCACTTCCTCTTTTGGCCTCAACCAAGAAGGTGACCAAAGTTTTGGCAGTATTTCTGTTCTTGTCATTAAAGAATGAAGTGACTAGACCCTGGGCTTCACTACAGTCTATATAACTCACACAGCTTTCGTAGTCCTTGGCAAATTGTAGTTTACAACATGTTGTATGCCTGAGGTGTCCAATACTTCTGCTGCTGCTTATATTTTCTACAACATTCCAACTGATGAGTCCAACACACTGTGACACTTCTCTTTTCTGGCCTGCCAAATGCCATCTTGCCCCCATCCCTGCCTTAAATCCATTCAAAACCCTGCTGAAAGATAATCTCCCTGGTTTGTCACTCAGACCATATCATTCCTCTCCCCGTTTTTCCCCTCTTTCACCACATCAAACACAAATTACTTGTCTTCAGTTTTAAGGCCCTACTTACCCCTTATATGCTACAGAGCTGTCAACCCCCACTTTTATTCCATCTACAATGCAAGCCTTTACTGCCCATTAGTTAACCTTCCCACCAGTACCTTATTTGGTCCCTAGTGGACCTTTATGCACAAAAGGAGTCCCCCATAAAAATTTATTATCCTTCTTTAAATCTCTACTTTAAACTGCTCTGCTGCCTACAGACCACTCAACAATAGCTAGGCAGTTGGTGTGCCATGATCACTATTGATTATGCTTATTACAGTTTTCACTATTACCTTGTGCTTAATTGCATAGGCCCTGGAGCACCCATGGGAAAAAAAAATTTGGGACCTTAGCACCCACCGGCAGATAGCCACCCCCTCTTCCCTAGTGCCTCCCATCCACAGGCAGCCCCACCAATCAATTCCTTCCCCTGTCTCCTGGCACCTCCCGCTGCCATGGAACAGCTGTTCCACAGTGTGCAGGAGGTGCTGGAACTGGGTGGGAAGAGGCGCAGTGGGGGAAAGGGTTGAGTGGGGGTAGGGCCTGGGGCTGAGCGGTGGTTGAGCACCCCCGGGCAAAAGAATAAGATGACGCCTGTGCTTAATTTTACTAAAATTGTAAGCTCTTTGGGGGTGGGAATCATCTTTTCATTGTGTGTGTATAATGCCTAGGGTGCTGGGGCCTTCAGGCACCACATTATTTCAGTAGGTTGTCTGAACTGTTGTGAATCCTACACTATCTAGGTATAACAACAAAAGGTGGATTTCAGAAGAAATATCAATGGAGGTCAGGTAATTGGGAGAGTGGGTGTGATAAACTATACCCTGTGTGCACACCCTACACACTATTGTAATAAGGCTTGTACAAGATATGCCTTGAGCCATCATTTTAAAACCTCAATTTGGTGATCAAAAATATTACGGTAAAATGCACATGTCTGGGTGTGGCTCCTTTGTGGCCTTCTCTCCGCAAGTTCTGCGCTGACTCCCATGGTTGCGCCTTCACAATGACTTTTTCTTTTGTATTCCCTCCACCAATTTCACAACAGTCCTCATGCAACAGCCTATTTACAATATTCAACTAGTTTTTGGCCCTCTTACCAGGGCATGAGAGTAATAGAGGCTCAGAATAGGGAGTCTTCTGTCTGGCTAGGCTCAGCTAGTCCTGTTCCTCCCTCTCTCCTTCCTTTTCCCCTTCTCACACTTCCTTCCTGTGTCGCCTTTTATCAGCCCAGGTGTGATGGAGTAATTGGCTCATCTGGGAAGCCTGATTGAGTAATTACCCCCGTCAGCTTCCTACTGGGGAACTAATTACTATTAGAGTGATCAGAGTGCAGGTGTTCCTGTTTGCACTCTGTCACAATGGTTAAAAGTGTGTTTTCCAGATAAGTCTGGGGAGAAGCAACAAAGTTCCTCAGAAACAAAGTACAAGCTGATGAATCAGCCAGGTACAAACAAGTCTGCTGGACCATTACCCACTAAGTGGCCATTCACTGTCAGGAAAGGGGGCAGAGGCAAAAATCTACATCTCGGCAAAGAAACAGCGTAGACTTTCCTTCCACACACACAGGCTGCTTGTTGCCCTGCTCCTAGCTAGAGATGCTTCTCAAATGGGGGACAGGACTATAGAAAGAAGGGGCAGACACATTAAGACAACACTCCTCTCTCTCCCTGTCTGCCTCTGGAATTGCACTAAAAAAGACAAATGAAAACAGCCCTTGGACTCTGGAGGGTTGTTCCTGACCTGACAGTCTGGTAAGTGATCTGCTGGCGCATGTGGAGATAATACAATGCTTTAAATATAATATAGTTTGTTAAGTTAGGCACCAGTAAGTGTTTTATCTTTATTTTTCTTGTACCTATTTCTGATTTTATGCCTCATTACTTGTACTCATTTAAAATCTCTCTTTTTACTTAGTAAACTTGTTTTATTGAACCAGTGTGTTCAAGTTGAAGTGTCTGGGTAACTCCATTTGGAGTAACAAGTTGTGTGCATATTATTCCCTTAAAAAATAATCAACTTATTTGTATGTCCAGGAGGGGGCTGGGTAGTACAGAACATACATTTGTGGAGAAATATCCTGTATTGGGGCTGTGTCAGGGTCCCCTTGCAGCATAACTAAGGCTGGTAAAAGCCAAGGTGTGGCTAGCTGACTGCAGCGCACACACACAGACATAGCTGGAAGTGACTTGCTGGAGGCTGTTTGTGAGCAGTCCAAGTTGGAGGCTACAAGCAACAAGGTATTGTGAAGGTATGACATTCGCCTCTGGTGTTGTTTGGACCAGTGATCTGCTAGGCGACTCCAGTCCTTGACTCTGGGAGCCAGCCTTACCCTGCTCTTTTGTGAGAACCCCCACTTCTGGGCTGTTCATGCACAGCCTCTGGCATGTAAGCTGCTCCCAGCTACTTGCAAGTGAATGACACAAGCCAATATCTCTAGTCACAGACACAACCCTAGGAACCTCCATCTTGCCGTGTCCAGTTATGCCCGCTGGATGCTGCAAGCTTATATGAGTTCGTTAATTTAACAAAGAAATTGATATGTACCAGGCTTGTTATCCCAAGGGGAGCCTCTGACACACTTCAAACCAAATTACTGCTTCAGGTAGAATAAACAGATTTATTAGCTATAAAGATAGATTTTAAGTGATTATAAGTCAAAGCATAACAATTCAGAGTGGTTACCAAAAGAAAATAAAATATAAGCACGCAGTCTAAACTCTCAACCGTATTAGACTGGGCAGCAGCTAGATTAAGCAGTTTTTCTCGCCCCACTGGATACTGCAGAATTTAATGGTCCAGGTTTAAGGAACAAACCTGTATAATCTCCTCTGTTGGAGTCTTATTGTCTTCTCAGCATCTTGGTTGCTTACATCATAGGTGGGGGCAGGAGAAAGGTCCAGTATGTGTCCACTGTGTCTGTTTTATACTCTCAGTCCATGTGCTTATAGAACACAAGTCCAGGCATGTCTGTGGGGCATTGCTGGGTCTCTCCAAGCAAGGTTGAACAATTCCCCTGGTGGGGCCTCATGCAGGTGAGTCATTGCATTGTAGCTCCCTTGCTGGACAATGGCTGTTGATGGGCTGTTTGACACCCTGCCCAGGCATTGGTTACTTTTCTTGCTGTTGCCTCTGGGGAGCTAATATCTCTCTGATTCCCCAACTTACAGCATGCTTTAGTGACCACCATACAACACAATTCTCATAACTTCATATGCATTAATGATACCCATATATGGATAGAGAAATGACTTTCAGCAAATCATAATCTTTCCCCTGATGCATATAAAACATGCCTTGTAAGGTAAGATCATGATTATATGAAAATGAGGAATATGGGGGTTACAGTACGCTCCCCAAGGTATGGAATGTCACAGAAGGTCACCCCAGGTTAGAGAGCAGGGTGACCCAGCTATGCATTAGTCTGGATTGTAGCCTGGTATATCACACCAGGGTTCTGAAAAAAATCATGTTTTGTGTATTTGGAAAATTAAGATTTCTTATGACTAAATAGAAGGATAGTCTGTTGACTAAAAGGTGATGTGGCATAATACAATAGTATTTGCTTACCTATTGTAAGGCAAATGTAACTGTTAATTGACTTGAACAGGGGAGTGGGAGCTAAGCTCTCAAAACACTATCTTTGGGAGCTTGCTTCTTCCCAAAGCCTGTCTCAGTGCTATTTTCTCAGACAATGAGCAGAGAGACATGACACATTTGTAGCATCTTGAAAGTCAAGTAATTCAAGTAATTTTGCTATAACTTTAGTGCCAGACTAGTAATGCTTTTGATATTTTGTATCTTGATATTTGATAGTTTCCTCTGGGAAAATGTTTTTTCTCTTTATTTTGGCAAAATTGCCAGTAAAAGCTGCTTTTAGTCAGGTTTTCAGTTCATTTCAGTATGACTTAGCAGAAGCAGTTGCCGATTAGCAGACTTTGAGGAAAACTGAACTTAGTCTGCTAAAGTTGCAAAACTGCGTGGGGATAAATTTGTCAGTGCATCAGACAAGAGCCATGGAAAAGGTTGAAGTTCCCCTCTGAATGGGAGCCTTCATGTCTAGTAAAGGATGCTGTCAGCAAAGATATGAATGAATACAGACAAGCAACCAGTGACCACTTCAGCTGGACTTCTGCCTACAAAGTGATGGCAAGACATAGTCCATAGTTTGTGTGAGGTGGTAATTGATAAAGATAGTACATGGTGTGGATAAATTGGTGTGCCTCACTTGAAGAAGGGGGAACACAAAGGGCCAGATAATGCTCTTAGTTGCAAAGGGGTTGTCTTAGGGATGTATGGACCTGTAGTGTCTAAAGTGTGGTGGTGCCCTGAGGCATTATTTCTGTGTCTGGCAGACACATGCAGAATGTCAATCCTCTCGCTTCCAACTACTCCTTTGAACAGGAAGTGTGTGAATTGCTTTCAGGCCTGATGTGTCATGTCAAATGGTGAACAAGACAGTGGGGCATGATAAACCTTAGAGTTTACTAAAGGCGACAGCAGCAGCAGGTACGTTGGCAAATTCAAGTCTAGTGCTTCAGGAAATGTCAAGACTAGATACTGGCTGGCTCCTTTGTGGATGTACTAGTGGAAGAAGGGGTTCCTTCTGCAAGTTCTCACAGCACACCTGTGCAGGAGCAGTCAAAAGCTAGCACTAAATACAGACTTACGGAGAAAGGACTATGTACCAACACTTAGAGTGGCAGATTCCTCTCCCCTCTTTCAGTTCTAGTCCCCATATCCGACTGGCCCCCTCTGCTCAAAAGGGATATGCTGGGATGGGGGTCAAGAGTAAGAGGGGGCAAGACTATAGAGCATGCTACTGTCGTTGTTCTGTCGTGGGGAGGCTGCTGTACGTTATGGTCCATCATAATCTAAAGAAGCCCCAGAGCCACATCCCTTCTGGCCACACTCCTTTTCTCCCTCAAAATATCTGTGCCTAAGCCACAGCTTGCCCCTGTGGTGAGGGCTGCAAAGTGCCTTGGTATAGGGCTCTTAGCTGGCTCTGTGCCATGTGGGGAGAAAAATTAAAACACCAAACACATATTTTCAACATCCTGGTAAGTACGGTGGCACATTTTAATACCACAGAATGTTACAATATATTCTCTACTGCATTCTGCTGATATGTTCCCTGCAAACAAACATCATGTTTGGCATTGGAACCACAAACAAAATCCATAGTGGGATTGGGAGTACTGGCCTATATGCTTCTGTGGTGGGGCCAGGGGCTTGGGATTAGAGGCATGGGACGCAGGTTTCAGCGTATGCCACCTATGGTCATCTTCACTTTTATGGTTCCTACAGTATTTTGCATGGCTGGCTGAACAGGAATTGTGTGGGCTCTCTGAGGCTGGGCACAATCTCAGCTGAGAATAACACTTCTTTTGTAGTGTTGTTTTCCACATTTTACAGAGGGCAAAAGTGTGGAGGCTCTTCATTTGACATGTATTCATAAGATAAATGGTACTTAACACACTATATCCACAGCTTCATGCTGGCAACTTATCTTTTTCCAACCTGGAAAACAATCACAATTAGTAGTGACTTTATTTATGCATCAAGAGAAGCCAAAGCACCATCTTAGTCATAGCTGCAGCGATAATAAAATATAGAATGAACAGCTCTTTATTGAGAGTACAGAGCATTTCAAGTGTGTTTCATAAGACTTCTGACAAAGCAAGTATCTTCTAGTGAATGAATCAGACACTTTAGGGCCATAAAATTATACTAGCCCTTTGAGCTGAAAATAAACTAAGCTTCCTTCCAGGTTTTCTGGGTCTACCTTATTGTCCTCTTGTTATACTGGCATATTGCAAATGTCTACATCAGAAATGGAAAATTTAGGAGGGGATTTTAAAAATGCTGCAATTTGCCCCAAGTCTGGTCCCACTGGTTTTTAATGGTCTTCAATGGGGGCAGAAATAAGGTAACATTGAATGTTTTTGAAAATCCTACCCTAAATGGAAAATCTTAATTTTTATATGATCTTCTCTCTCTTATTCCAAGTGCCTCAAGGTAATGATACCAATGTGACTCTACCTCTGTATTTCAGGCTGATTTGGTGCTTTCAATTAAAAGGAATTTTAGACAACTGTGTGAGCAACACCCACCATAGCACTCAGTGCTCAACATTACAGTGTTCTTCAGCATTCGCTACATGACATTTGAAGTCTCTGCTGCCTTAAGCTTCCCTTGTTTAAAATATAAATATGTAAGGACATCCTCTTCCTCTAAGATATCATCTTCCTGGAACTTCTCTGTATAGATCAGAACACTTTAGAAGTTTGTGGGTGTCGGGGTCAGGATCCAAAACCAAGAAAGGGTTGATTTATGCTTCCAGGGTTTGAAAGTAGAAATCCAAGCTCCAATTCAGGCCTTATGGAAGCCTTAGCACCTTTCTTTCACTGGGACTCCACTCACTCTTGCTATTTTCTAGGAGTTGTCTCACAGACCACCTCCAGCCTATCCGAAGCTTTCTGAGGGATTGTCAGCTGACCACTCCTCTTACCCACTGCATCTTTGAAGTGCTGCTGTATCAGGCAGCCTCTTGTATCCTAATACAATGGGGATATTTCTACCCCAATTTCCCCACTTCATTCACACACAAACACAGAGTAGAAGAAGTGGTCAAATTGTAGCAAGCAGCAAACTTTGCCTCTCACTTCTGTCCTGTGTGTTTATGTAGGAACAGGTGAGTGTTGGTTGTATAGAGTCCTACTCATAAGTCTGCTGCAGTAGCTGCATAGTGGCGCTTCTATCACTCCAGACCCTGGTAGTATTCCAGACCCATCCCTCTAGCCCCTGTGGAGCTCCTTAGAGCCCTCTTCACAGTGTCTTGCATTCCCAGAACTGTCACTGAACATGAGCGTGAAGACAATGCAGGAACAGAGACTGAATATTGCATTGCCACAGCAAATACTCCTATAAAAATTTAAATGTTAGCATTCCCAGTAATTTCCAGGGAAGTCCCTGCCTGAATAAAGACTACTATGTGAATAAAGGTTTCTGCATTTGATTTCCCACATTTTGTTTGATAAAGGTCAAACTAGATGATCATGATGGTCCCTTCTGATTGTAAAGTCTATGAAAAAACTGCTGTCATTCCTTACAAGAATTTGACAACTCAATGTGAATTTCTGAAAACAAGTCAAAGTAAAATATGCTTTCCTGTGTTTGGTCAGTTGGAAGTGTTTATTTCTACTCTGGCTTGCTCCCACTTTAATATGTTCTGGTTTAAGTCTCTTTGATTAAAAAATGAACATATTTTACCTCTGCCATCATTTAGTGAATCATGTCAATTCTTTTCTAATTCCTGGGATATTTTAATACATCAATTTCCTATTTGAAGTTATGCACAATGTATACTATTATATTATACTATATATTATATATATATATATTATACTATTATAAAAGGTGCATTTCACACTTTCTTTCAATTGTTTTATTCCTAGGAGGTTGTTCTGTTAGTTTTTAAAGAGAAAACTGAAAACAGTGATCTAAAGGCACAATGGAGTTCATGATCATACAGAAAGTCGTCATAGTGCTAAACAGCCTGTCAATTATGGCCTAAATGCTTTCCTCAGCTTCCAGAAGTAGAGATGAGCACACAGTCCCAGCTTTTGGGGACTTAGGAGATGACAGTGCCTATTGCATGGTATGATAGCACTTTCCTCCAAACCTCTGACTCCCCTCTCTTTGTGTTTTATGGAATCTGGATCTTAGAGAGTGAGGAAGGTGTTGTGTCTTGCCCATTACACAACATGCATAACATAGTTGAACCACATGGGCACAATGGGGTCCAAATAATTGTCTTTAGTAAACATATATGACATATCTACCTAGGGTTACATAACTACTGCTGATCTGGCAGCTTCCAGAAATATAGTACACAGTGGGTGCCATGCAGGGGCTCACAAACTATTTAAAGGGATACTATTTAGTTCTCCTACACAACAGAATGTTTGGCTGGGAGGCTACATCCATGAGTGAATTGTGGGGATGGTGCTATCTGTGGAACTGTCCTTCCCTTAAATCTGTAGCCCCATCCCAGAACAAGTTAATACAGACTGTGACACCCTGGCACCCCAGTATTCACCACTGTCATGGAATTAGGATATGTTTTGTACAAAGTGATCTGCTAGACAATAATATCCTGTTGGATTGTATGTGCTATCGTCGTTTGTGAAGTTATGAAGTTTTGGCTAAGTATGTGTTACTGAAACATTCTGTGAGGTTGAAAACACCCACAAGAAGTCTTTCAGGTACAACAGTAAAAAGGCCAAAAGAATGTTAATGGCTTATTAAGGAAATGTACACGTGCACAAGGGTTACCCCAGGAACTATGTACAATAGAAACCTATCAGAGATAGTTCTACACAGTGGGAACTGTTTGACCCAGGTCACAGCAAAAGAGCTTTCCAGAAAGTGGGAAGAAGATATAAAAAAGGGGAAATGACATCATGATGGTACCTCACTCTCCCTACAACAACATACCTGGAGATACCTGAGGAACAAAGACTGAACTGGGGGAAGTGATGGTCCCAGGCTGAAGGGATTTTTAGCCTGTGAATGGAACACCTGGGGATTCCAAGCTGTAAGCCTACACATCTTATCTTGCCCCTTAAGAACTTGGGCCCGTTTGAACCATCATTTAGGGTGAGAATTTGTTACTCATATCCAGTCTATTTAGTGTATTAAGCTCAGGTTGCAGGTTTGTTTATTTCCTAGGTAATTTTCTTTGGTCTGTTTGCTACACTTATTTAAAATTTATCTTTTATTGTAGTTAAACTTATTTTATGTTTTAATCCAAAAGTGTGTGTGTTTGACTAAGAGGTCTGGGCAAAATCTCAGCTTGGTTACTACAAGTGTGCATGGTCCTCTTCACATTGAGGGATAGGTGAATGGGATGTTAAACCCATACACTGGCCAGATTCATCTCCATGGGGTCCTCCACTGCATGCTGAACCTCTATCTTGGGTATTTATCTAGCCCCCATCACTATGGTATCTGAGCAGCTCACAATCTTAAATGTACTTGTCCTCACAACACTGCTGTGAGGTAGGGAAGTTCTGTTATCTTGGTTTTATAGACTGGGAACTGAAGCACAGAGAAGCTAAAGCCCAGATTCTCAAAGGTATTTAGGCTCCTAACTTCCACTGAAACCCCTGGAATGTCTTTGAGGGCTGGGCTCAAGTGATTTGCAGACTGGGAGTCTGTTGAAGAGCCGAGAATTGAACATAAGTCTCTCAAATTCTAGGCTAGTCCCTTGTCCACTGGATTATCCTACCTCAGTGACCCAGTCCTTTGAGCTCAGTGGGAGTTCTGATTTCAAAAAGAACATAGGATTGTGTGACGAAAAAAGGAACACACTTAAATGTAGTTAGTAACTGACTTATGTTATCCAATACCTAATATTCCCCATTAACTTTAACTAACCTTATATAACGTAAGGAGAAGGGTCAATGGGAAATCAGGACCCTGAGACTGACAATCCCCAGGAACAATGGGAAGAGGCGAATGCTCCAGGTCAGCCTGATTGACAAGGCAGGCAGGCTAATCAGAAGGCCAGAGGGGTCCCGTCCTTCATGTGAGCTGGAATTGACCGGGTCAGACAGAGTGGGCCAAGCTAAGGAGAAAGCAGGGGCCCAAATTGAGCTGGGGAGCAGAGCCGTGCCAGCCAGAGGAGCCAGAAAAGCAGCCCAGGAAGCAGGTCAGTACTGGGAGCAGAGTCACAGAAGCAGCCCACAGAGCAGACCTGTGCTGGGAGAAGAGCTGTAGCAACCAGAGCCAGAGGGGCCAGAGAAGCAGCCCAGGGAGCTGGAGGCAGAGCAGCGCAGAGGCAGAGTGGAGATGGAGCTGAGGCTGGGGCTGGAGCAGTCTGGAGCCACATGTGGTGAGCAGCTGGGGAGAGCTGGGGGATGCCCCCAGCCAAGATGCTTGGCAGACCAGACTTGAAGGGGGATCGTAACCCCAACAGGGCAGGGGCGATGCAGGGAAGAAGAGTCCTGCCATCTAGAGCCTGAGGGCGTGTGGCCACTGCCAGAGCAAGTGTTGGATCCGCAGCATCCCTGCAGAACAGCCAGGGTCTGAGAAGGAGGCCTGGGACTTGTGAGAAACAGACTGTGAACTTCCCTTACATTCCAGAGATGCTGGTTGTGATGTCCCCATGCCACAGAGTGGGGTTGTGTGTTTTCCTTTAACCTTTCCCATTTTTCCTTATTTTTTTTTAATTGATTGCTGTTTAATAAATTGTATGTGCTTTGAACTGTATGTAACCATCAGTGGGTCAGGGAAGCATCCAGTGCAGAGAGAGCACCCTGGAGTGGGGTTACCCTAGCCCCTGCCCTAAGAGACCATGATAAGCTTGGGGGTGGAGCCCCCCAGGAATCCTGTGCCCAGACTTGTTGGGGTTACGAGGACTCCGCCACACAGGAGAGTGGAAGGGGAGCCCTCGAGGTCAGGCAGGTCTCCGGGTAAAGGAAGTGGGGATGAGGACTCAGATCCTTTCGCTAGCCCCTGTCACCAGTGTAGTGTATAAGTCAGGAAAGTTCCCCTGAGTACTGGGACCATTCCCCCGCTTACATAAGGAGGGTCAGATCTTGAATGGACACCTTTAAAGAAATGTGACCAGATTGCTTCCATTATTTCTCTACAGATATCTCCTCTAGGCGATGCTGAATCAATGAAGGAACAGCTTGGTTCTATTTGAGAAGCTATTACCTCTTCCTCAGTTATAAGAATCTGATTTAAAAACCAGTCTAAATAATGTTCAGTTAATTTTATTTTAATTTATGTCCTTCAGGGAGCAATTGAGCACACGGGGAGGGATAAGAGGTGTGTGAAATAATTAACAAGATATACAGTACTTGGGTATTTCCACACTATGGTCCTAGTCCTCCATTGCCGTATACCTTATGAAACCCTGCTGAATTAATATGGCAGCCTTTACACCTCCCCCCTCCCCATGCTTAGATGTAACGGAAGATGCAGAGTCCCAGGCAGTGAAGAACCAGGTCTCCTAGGACTCTGGCACCATTGCATTTCTACGGATGTCAATGTACTTTACATACATTCATAAATTAAGTCTCCCAAAAACACAGTGAGGCGGGTAAGCATTGTTATCAGGAATACCTGTGTGATGCAATTCTGTGACCATTGAACTTGCTGTAAAATTTACCCCTTTTCTGCAGTATTGTGCTCCAAATTCTGTGTTCAGTTTTCAACTTTTTTTAAAAAAATGATTATGCTATAATTTTGTATTAAGGATACATTTTGTTTATAAAAAGTTAATAATTGTCACAGAGTAAGCTGCACCTTTAAGGGGTTAGGGCTCAGCTGCATCCCATGCCAAGCTTAATGTCCCTCCCACCACCTGCCCCTTCCCAAGTGAAGAGAAGGAGTGCAAGGAACACATGATAAAGATCATGTGACTAAAAATCAGGAGGCTCCCAGGTAGAGGCCTGGGGAAAGAAGTTATTGGATCAGTGAAAGGACAAAGCTGAGCTGGAGTTGTCAGGGTTCCCTACCCCCTCTGAACTCTAGGGGGGACCCACATAGATTCATAGATTCATAGATACTAAGGTCAGAAGGGACCACTCTGATCATCTAGTCCGACCTCCTGCACAGCGCAGGCCACAGAATGTCACCCACCACTCCTATGAAAAACCTCACCCATGTCTGAGCTATTGAAGTCCTCAAATCATGGTTCAAAACTTCAAGGAGCAGAGAAGCCTCCCTCCAGTCAACCATGCCCCATGCTACAGAGGAAGGCAAAAAAACCTCCAGGGCCTCTCCAATCTGCCCTGGAGGAAAACTCCGTCCCGACCCCAAACATGGCAATCAGCCAAACCCTGAGCACATGGGCAAGATTCACCAGCCAGATACCCAGGAAAGAGTTTTCTATAGTAAATCAGATCCCATCCATCTAATATCCCATCTCAGGGGATTTGGCCTATTTACCCTGAATATTTAAAGATCAATTACTTACCAAAATCCCATTATCCCATCATACCATCTCCTCCATAAACTTATCGAGTAGAATCTTAAAACCAGATAGATCTTTTGCCCCCACTGCTTCCCTTGGAAGGTTATTCCAAAACTTCACTCCTCTGATGGTTAAAAACCTTCGTCTGATTTCAAGTCTAAACTTCCTGGTGGCCAGTTTATACCCATTTGTTCTTGTGTCCACATTGGTGCTGAGCTTAAATAATTCCTCTCCCTCTCCTATATTTATCCCTCTGATATATTTATAGAGAGCAATCATATCTCCCCTCAACCTTCTTTTAGTTAGGCTAAACAAGCCAAGCTCCTTAAGTCTCCTTTCATAAGACAAGTTTTCCATTCCTCGGATCATCCTAGTAGCCCTTCTCTGTACCTGCTCCAGTTTGAATTCATCCTTTTTAAACATGGGAGACCAGAACTGCACAGAGTATTCTAGGTGAGGTCTCACCAGTGCCTTGTATAACGGTACTAAAACCTCCTTATCCCTACTGGAAATGCCTCTCCTGATGCATCCCAAAACCGCATTAGCTTTTTTCACAGCCATATCACATTGGCAGCTCATAGTCATCCTATGATCAACCAATACTCCAAGGTCCTTCTCCTCTTCCGTTACTTCTAATTGATGCGTCCCCAACTTATAACTAAAATTCTTGTTATTAATCCCTAAATGCATAACCTTACACTTCTCACTATTAAATTTCATCCTATTACTATTACTCCAGTTTACAAGGTCATCCAGATCCTCCTGTATAATATCCCGATCCTTCTCCGAATTGGCAATACCTCCCAGCTTTGTATCATCTGCAAACTTTATTAGCACACTCCCACTTTTTGTGCCAAGGTCAGTAATAAAAAGATTAAATAAGATTGGTCCCAAAACCGATCCCTGAGGAACTCCACTGGTAACCTCCCTCTAACCTGACAGTTCGCTTTTCAGTAGGACCCGTTGCAGTCTCCCCTTTAACCAATTCCTTATCCACCTTCTGATGTTCATATTGATCCCCATCTTCTCCAATTTAACTAATAATTCCCCATGTGGCACGGTATCAAATGCCTTACTGAAATCTAGGTAAATTAGATCCACTGCATTTCCTTTATCTAAAAAATCTGTTACTTTTTCAAAAAAGGAGATTAGGTTGGTTTGGCACGATCTACCTTTTGTAAAACCATGTTGTATTTTGTCCCATTTACCATTGACTTCAATGTCCTTAACTAATTTCTCCTTCAAAATTTTTTCCAGGACCTTGCATACTACAGATGTCAAACTAACTGGCCTGTAGTTACCCGGATCACTTTTTTTTCCTTTCTTAAAAATAGGAACTATATTAGCAATTCTCCAATCTGAGTTTGTTGAAGGATAGCCACTCTTAGGTCTGTAATCGAGTGACCAGAGAGATTGAAGTGTTCTCCAACTGGTTTTTGAATGTTATAATTCTTGACGTCTGATTTGTGTCCATTTACGTAGTAAAAGAATGAATGTTTTTTCCACCAAATGCATCTGATGAAGTGAGCTGTAGCTCACGAAAGCTTATGCTCTAATAAATTTGTTAGTCTCTAAGGTGCCACAAGTACGCCTTTTCTTTTTGCGAATACAGACTAACACGGCTGCTACTATGAAACCTGTCATTAATATAAAGTGGGACCACAACTATTTCCTGCCCTTACATTTGTGAAGAAACTCTCTTCTAAAATGTAATGAATGCAGCATTGTCTTCCTGAGTCTGCAGAAAGTCTGAAACAGCTCTTATAGCTGTGAACTGGTCCAGGTGTTAACTCTGAAATCTCATTTAAATATCTAATTGCGCAAGGCCTACCCAGGAAAAGCTAGGCAGCACTGTTTCATTGTAGTTCTGGCAATTGAAAGCACAATATGCAGAGATGGAGGTGGCCGTCATTCAGACCCCCACTGGGTCCAGATTTTCTTATTGTTTCTTTGTGCAGCCATCTCTTTACTTATTTTTATGTGGGCGGATGGAGTCATGAGGGCTGGATTCTATTGGCTCTGTATCTACCAGAGTACCTATAAAGAATAATAATGCAGAGCAACGAAACAAGCTGCATTTAAGGAAGTACTAAAGTCAAATCTATTTGTTTCTATATAATTACAGTTCAGTTTGTTTTGGGCACAAATGGACTATTGTGCCTATCAATCCACAAAGGGACCACTCAGTTGTCAAGCCCAAAAGAGGGAAACCAAGGTGAATTAACACATGTATCGGTTAATCAGAGTTCTTGCCTTCTCAGGACAGAGAAATGCTCTGCCATTCACTCCTTCAGCTTAGCCATGAGTCACGGTCACCAGTGTAGCAAGATGCCCTAAAGCTGTGGAAAGGGTATCTTCTATGGTTATAATTAGTATAAATAGTTCCAGTCCATAAGTGGGAAGGTGTTTACCCTGATAAATTTGGAGTGGTTCATCTGCAGAGACCAAAACATTCAGTGCTGTGGAAAGGCAGAGAGACCCCCTTCAGGAATGTGTTTATACGATTCAAAAACCTATTAACAATGTTTGGATGTGCTGCCTTATGGTGAGGCCATGTCAGGCAGTTAATGAGTCCAGAAAGGAATGGTCTTATCCATGGGAAAATATAAAAATTTTGGGGAATTGGCACAACCAGGCACACTTTCATACTCATTCACCTACTATGTGGTCATCATGTGGTTAATGCTGCAGTTCAATTTTTCCTTCCACTTGAATCCAGGTACTGAGCATCCAGGCCCTAATTTCCATATTCCTTGCAGCAGATGCAAAAAAGGTGCTGGTGTGAAGCTGAGATACAAGAGCAACAAGTGGGCAGTATAGTAGAATGACACTTTGAGATGTCTTTATATATCCACTGAGCTGTGATAAGTTGCCAAAATCTATACCTTCTTGCATAACTTTTGTTAATTAATTCACTGCTAAATGCTAGCAGAAGCATTTCACAATTCCAAATCACTTACTGAAATTGAGATACCCGAACCTTGTATTGTCCCCTCCATAGCTCTGTGTCCACCCTCCCTCTTGATGGACATCCCTAATGGTCTAAAATTACTTATATTCCACACACATGGTGTTCCATATTGCTTGCATTCACATTAGAAATAATGACTCATGACACTAAGCTTATAGAAAGATTTATTGACACTAATGGAATGAATCCTACAGCACTCAGATTTCCTGCCTGAATAATTTTATGTCCCACTGTTTTTTTGTTTTTTATGCATTGCAGCCACATTTGGACTCTAAGTTGAAGTAGGGCCTCCCTACTCACCTGTGCAATCTTGCCTCATGTGCTGCATTGTGCAGAGAGGCTGTGCTTGCTCTACCTGCCTTTATGCTTGGTATTCTCTTGGGCGCCAGTTTGGAGGAGGGACAGATTCATGTTCTCCTCTGCCCTCATCTTCTACCTCCCCTCTTTGGATGATGTGATTTGCAGTTAGCAGGGAGAACAGGGATGGAGGTTGTCCCTGGCTTGTGTCAAGAAGGGGGAGGTTTTGCCCCCTTTCTTTCCCCCATCATGTGTAAGAACATGCCAAAGTTCCTCCCTTAAGAGGTGGTTGTAATGAATGAGAAAGGTGGCCCTGAATATTTCAATTACTCTGAGCTACAGCAAAAGTTAATTGTGTTATACCCAGTATGAGATCAGAATCAGGCTTGAAGCCTTGTACACTGAAGGCTAAATAAATCCTGCTCATCTTAGTCATACAGCAGTCGATCCTATAAACTGATGAGTCCTCTGGCCCCAATCCAGCAAAGTACTTAAGCACATAGTTAATTTCAAGCACATGAACAGTCCCACTGGCTTCAGTGGGGTTATTCACATGTTTTAAAATGAACCAGGTGCTGAAATGCTTTGCTGTATTGGAGCCAGCATGTCCGGCACCTTACAAGATCAAGCCCACAAACAGACCCTTTGAAGTTAATGGGGACTAGGGCTGTGAATAAGATAAAGGGATTGACTCCAGCTGCAGTCTTTTCACAAATCAAACTAAAGATTTTTTTGTAACTGCCCTTTCTTCAAAATGGGCCTGGCATGCATAACATTAGCTATGATCTTTTTGTATTCTACATCATCAGCCTCAGCAGTCATCAGAACCTGAAATCAGAATTTCTGTGTTATGTACACAATTGCATGCATATAATCTGCAGTGGGAGTTCTACTTTTCATGTACATCAGCTGGAGAATAGATTCATTAACTAGCCCTTTCTTAATTGTTTCATGAGGCAGATTAGAACTGTCTGCTTTCCAGCAAATATATTGGCTCTTATGCCACCAGCAGTAAACCATTTCCATTTGATTTTGATGTATATGAGCTGTGTTTTTCTTTTATGTGTGTTGGGTGTCTGTTATATGCTGCAACAAGTATGCTGGTAATAAAACACAAATTGCCTTAATATAAAGTAAACCTGGCCCTAGGCTAGTCAGAACTCTGTCTGCCCTTCTAAAACCAATTCATTTTTTTCTTTGATTAAGTAAGTCCTCGTTACATTCTCTAGTATAAATTATGTGGAAAGAAAATATTTCAAAATAAGTCTTTATTTTAAATTTATTTTCTTTTTTCTCTTTAATAAAATGAATTTAATTTGTCATTACAATAAATCCTATGGTATTTGATATAAGGAAAAATAATCAAAAATGCTTGCTTGCCAGTGCCTGAGTAGTTGATACACTCTGCCAACAGGGAAGTAATGTAAAAGTCTATCCTAAAATGATCAAACTAATAAATGTTCACACTTCAAGCCCAAATTCAGTCCTGTGAGTACCATATCATCCACAAGAAAGCCAAGACATTACCATTCTGTATTTATACACCTGTGAGAGAGAGTGCATTTTTCCTAATCAAAATAAAGTACTGCCCATTCTGTCCCACTGAGGCTAGTATCCTCAAATCTGTGTGCCATTGATCAGAGGAGCTATCTGAAAGGAATGTAATATAAGATGTATAACTAAATAATGAACTATTTTACATGCCATAAAAAAGATTTCCAAGGTCCCAATCCTACAAATACTTAAGTAAAAGCACCACTATATTAATATAAACAGTACTGTTGAAATCACAGGGACTACTCATTTAAGTAAAGATACACCTGCTTAAGTGTTTGCAAGATCTGGTCTCAATAATAAACAAGGTGTAGTTACCCTATATTTAAGGTGGCAAAGTGTTGCCAGTTTAAGACATCATTTTCAGGTGCAATTTTTTTTTAAAACCTTTCAGGCTGCAATCTGGCCCAGAAATGAATTTATTTTGAAATGTTAAGGGGAAAAAATGGAGGTTGTGAATGGGGGAAAAATACCTTTCCCCCCATTATTTAAAAAAAAACTTTTTTGAACAGCTGTAATGGCAGAAATTTTGGTAGGGTGTCAGTCCCTGGGTCCCAGATGTACCTTTGGATAGCGTGGTGAAAATTAATTGTAATCTGTGAAAGTTATAAGGGGGTTAAAAAAGGAATTTTGCTGTTTGAACATTTGAAACACATGGTGGAATCTGAGTGAGGGGCTGGTATAGCCTGAATTTGGAACATTCTGAAAGACAGCAAGCCAGGCAAATTTGTGGGCATGTTGTATTTCACAATGGACCTATTTAATGTTGTGACTGAAGTCCTGCTTTTCAAGGAGAGGATCTCTTGACATTTGAGTCTTTGTAAAAGCTCTAAAGTGCGATGCTGGAACTCACTGCATCCAGAGACATTCCTGGCCTTTATATATTATAAAAAACTCCTTGAACATGAGATTTCAAGGGATCAAGATTTCAAGATGTTTAAAGGCCAAACAGCAGAAAAATCATCTCTACATGCTTTGAAGCTCCTAGCAAACATACAGATGGCAGATGCATATGTTAGAACTACCACCATTGTCTGGCTATGACAAAAGAAGGATAGGAGACATATTGACATCGGTTTAGTCAGGCCACAACTTTATTATTAGATGTCTGGGACTACCTGGCAGGTAACAGTGTACAGTGCAGGTAACCATGTTTATTTTATTCTGTAATTATGTGGGGGCTTTAACCAGCTCCCCCTCTTTTTTTCATCCAGGTCCCTCCAACAAATCCATTGCTAGGACCTTTCAATCCCCCACAGAGGAGTGTTAAGGTGGGCTATAAGAATGCAAGGGTTTGGCTCTCTGCTGTACCAATCATAACTTGGTCTTATGTTTAATTTTGCCCTGATTATATTAATTACAATGCTCCTACCATCAGTTTGATACTGTGAGTAAGAGCTCAGAGTAGCTCCTCTACTTGTGTTGTCTGAAGTTGCTGTTCTGCACTCACAGTAATTGTGTCCACAGATATGTCTTGTTTCTGGTCCATATTTCAGCCAGAGGGCCTGATACTTTATTGCTTTGCACAGGTGTAATTGACATCAGAAGGTATAAAGTGAATGTAAAACATTCCCATTCTGATTTGGAAACAGTTTACACCTGCTTTGCACTGATATAAATGTCTGCACAATGTACAAGGCAGTGGAAAATCAAGACCCCAACATGCTAAAGCCCATATTCTGTTTATCACATACTGCCATTATTTTTGTCTTTCAGAATGACATGAAACTAGGAGACACAAGCACCTAGACAGATAAAATGGAATAATCTCTTCTACCTGTGGTGGTTGTACAGATCTTTTAGTGCCCCCTGGAGAAAACCCCAAGCTCTATTTGCATCTCACTGTTTGTAGTGCCATAGGAAGAAATACTGCTAAGCCAGACAGTAGTTTGAGTGGTGGGCTCATTGGCCAGGAGGCACTCCTAGCTAGGAGTTAATTAGTTGCAGTTCAGCCTTGTTAGGCTAAGCACTGTAAAGAGGGCTGGGCAGCAGAGAATGAACATGTTTAATACTGATTGCAAAAATGGGAACTCTGATGAATTACCCCATCCTACTTGGTTTTTATTCTTCTATTTTGTGCTTGAAGTCTGTTTGTAGATTGCATGAAGAGAGATATCCAGAGATTCTGCTAGTATTTTGGTTAAATCAGAACCTGGGAAATACAACAAACCTCTAAACTTGTTGTTTACATAAACCTGGATTTTCAGTAAGCTTGTTTACTACCTACTCTGATTTTGGCCTTGCCATAGTTTTGTTCTAGATTTTACTGGTTAGTTTCAGAACTGAAATGTTTTATTTAAATGAGCTTTTGTGTACAGTGTATATGCTACACTAAAAATAATATTCTAAACCTTCAAACTACAGGAAACATGACAATATTGCCATCTCCAGATGCTCAAATCATGAATCGAGCCCCCTCCATCCCCCAAATAATGAGGTTTTTTTTAAATAATACACTTCAAATTTTTCTTAACTTTTGATCTCTTATGGTTTGTGTTTCCAAGCTTTTCTCCACAATCATGAAGGACAGAAACGTGCATGTTCTTTAAAAGGAAAGCTAAGATCCTGTTGTATTCATGTGGCTGTAGGGCTTTATGATGAACCGCTCATGTTACAAAACTTGCGATATAATTGGCAGGGTTGGCGATGATATCGTGTTCAGGGGCTACAGCTTGCTTGCATTGTCTTCGATTTGAGCTGGAGATTCTCTGCACATCTGACAAATCTGGCCCAAGGTTCCCAAAGCACTTTTCAATTTCTACCTCCTTGTTTATGTGCTTTATGGTGCCCCTCAAAACTCAGGCTTGTGCGCATGAAGAATGATTCAGCCTATGGCGCAAGTAGTGTTAGTGCTCAATCTTAAAGCACAGGTTGTGTCTATGTTGAGACTTTGGACTAAAAAGTATTCCGTGTTAAGAATAACTTGGCTTAGTTAACAAAAAGGGGTCTTGCAATTCAGGATTATGAAAAATAACCAAGGGCCTAATTCTGTTCATACTGAGTCAATACTGTAGAGCAGGGGTTCTCAAACTGGGGGTTGGGACTCCTCAGGGGGTCGTAATGTTATTACATGGAGGGTCGTGAGCTGTCAGCCTCCACCCCAGACCCTGCTTTGCCTCCAGCATTTATAATGGTGTTAAATATATAAAAAATGTTTTTAATTTATTAGGGAGGTCGCACTCAGAGGCTTGCTATGTGAAAGGGGTCACCAGTACAAAAGTTTGAGAACCACTGCGTATAGCAACCTCTTTTCACTGATGTGGTCTGCTTACTCGGGGGAAGGGTGTGACTATGTGTGTGACATAAGAATAATAATGGTAAGAATGACTGAAGTAGGCTCTGATGCATCATTCCATTATGAGTAAATATATTATTTTCATTTAGATCCCTTCAATGGCTTATTCTTATACATAAAACTATTCATGTGCAGAAGTGTTTTCAAGGCTGGGACCAGACTTTTAGCAAGTATTTGGAAAGACTTTCAAGCCTGTGCCTAATTAGCTCAATCATTTTTTCTTTCAGATAGAAGAAGCAGAGGAAATGCAGATGGCTCAATCACCTGAGGAGCAGTAAGTTCATTTTTCCATTTATTCATGAATACTGCTGTTTTAAAAAATCCCATTCACCCTCATGCCGGAATAACCTGCATCGGTGAAGAGAAACCGTCTTAACTCAAGGAGTTTTCATGACATTCTGTTGGGGGAGCAGAGTGTGTGTTCCATACACACCTCTGGAAGAGGCCAGAGGTTCTGCAGATCACTATGAATCTTGAGACACTTATGTGAGAGGGCTTGCCATTGCACTGCTGTTGATTTTCCTGCTTTGTTATAAACACTGGCTGCAGAGCATGTTTCCAACGGCTCCTGCCACTGATAGCTGCCCCGGGAGCATGATAGATTCTACAGAGTAAAGAGGGAAGGGAGTAACTTACTGAAGACTCTGGGCTAGTCTAAAATGCACTGCAGTTCAGACTACAGGGATGTGAATTTCAGCACACAACACAGCACTGCACTATAACTGCTGGTGTGAACTAAAAGGTACCTACTTTGTGTTAACATAGATCTGCTTGAATAGGAATATGTTAATACAATCTAGGTACCTTTTAGTTCATGCCAGCAGCATCCACACAGGGCAGTTACAATGCAACACTTTGGTGTGTGCTGCAATTCACATCCCTTAGTCTGAACTGCATCCCAATGTAGAGGTAGCCTTAATCTAAAGTAAATGTATGCTGCTGTGACCCAGGGGCTTTGGAGGTGAAATACAGAGAGATGCTGGCTTTTCCACTTTGTTGCGTCTCAAAGCACACAGATTAAACCTAACTGAAACCTTGCAGGGCACTTTCTGCAGGGTCAGTGGAAAGGGATGAGTCATGCAGAGGTGCTTGGAGATGACAGTGGTTGATTCCATCTGAGAACTTGGGGAGATATGTAAGGAGGCCCGTCCATTCCTCAGCAGGGCCCAAACTTCCCTCGACTTATCAGAACAGCAGGGAGCACAGGAGGACTTGAATTGAAATGAGTGAAGTTAGGGTTTGATCATATTTTATGCGATGCATTGCAAAGTGTTTATACTCTTCTTACTGCTGGATCCTTGCTTCATGTCTGAGTGTCTTTACATGGTGGGTGGGAATGAACGTTGGTGATGGGAGTGTGTGTGAACCAGGCTGGGAAACAAGAAGGAAGGAAAATGGGGCCAGCCCATACTTAAAATGGCTGTTGTCATGTGTTTCAGGTCATTGTATGTAACAATTATTCACAGATTTATGGATATCTGTTTGAATCAACTTGAAGTCAAGGAACTGACATATCCTTACTCTAACCAGATTTGTGTTGAATTCAAGTTCCCCATAACCTGTCTTCAGTTTTAGCTCTGCATTGCTACCTTTTGAAATATAAAGTGTAATTCTAACTGCTCAGTCTGTACTAATGAGGACAATTTGAGAGAAGTGCATTAGTTTTTTTTTTTTAAAATCAGGCAATTACTTTATAACTCAGGGCATCTCTCTGTCTCCACACCCGCCTTCCCCACGTTGCTGTGTCCAGATTTATATTTCATGATTTTCTCTTAATTTTTGCTGTCTGGTTTTTCTCGGTCTCTCAGACTATTTTTTCCTCTGGTGAATAGCTGAAATGCACTATAGCAAGGGTTCTGCTGGGTAAATGAGGCCAAGCCGGAACTGCTATGTGGGCATGGATTTCCTAGGAGGTGCTCGTAATCAAAGACAAGGTTGCTCAAAAGTGAGGAACTTTACAAAGTGAATATGTATTCTGTGAGAATTCCCTTGCACTGAAACTTTTCATGTGAGGAATCTGTGACTTCCTTCACTTAAACATAGCTCCCCATCTCCCAACCCCTCTCCTTCTGTTAAAATATTCCTTGATCTAAATTTTTTTGTATTTCCTGTCTCAATATTGTTTTATTTTATAGTGATTGTAAATCTACTTAATGTGAGCAAAGTTTGTAATGTCATATTATTCCATTCCTCTTTAGTCCTGAGACTTTAATGGGTTCTGAGGTCCAGCTTCATAGTGATGAAAAAAATAACAATGAGCTCATGTTCATGTTAAAAAGAAACAAAAAGGCTGATTATAGGTGAGATGAACAGCTTGACATAAGAGTATCACAGCATGAATGAAATTGCCACTCTTACCTGCTTTCTTTCTGCCCAAAATGAAATGAAGCTACATTAGCCTATTTCCCAGATCTTTTAATCTGATCTGGTAGTGCCCAAAACAGTAACCTGCACTAAGGATAGAAAGCATGCACAAGTCTCCAGAAGCACTGGTCTCTGTGAGTGAACAAACCCTTAAAGCTGCCCCATGGGAAAAAAACAAACAAAAAACCTTCCCTTCTTCTTCCATGGCTTTTGTTGCCAGAGAGATCAGTACAAAATCCAGGTAGGATATATGGTAGAGAAATGAAATAAGGATTCTAATTGTTATTTCTGGCATAGGTAAACTGTGTCTAAACACACGAGCCTGTATAGTATGTAAGTACCTAGTAACTATTTAGATCAGAGCTCACTTCAGGGTTAAAATATTGAGGCATAGTAATGGACAGGAGGTATGTGCCTGGTTGTCAAGGCTGGGCCAAAAAAATGTGGTGTAGCAGTTGTTTCAGAAAGCCCCTGTGTAGCTCTATGGAAGAAACTAGCTGCAGAACACAGAAAATGGCATGTGTGCATGCATATGCAAAAACTGGAGAGTGCATAAGAAATAAGGTTGCCAAACCATCCTAAAATTAGATTAAAGGTACAGGTACTAGCAAATGCAGGATGCATTCACAATGCTAGGGTTGAGGCTTAAAGAATTTTCCAAAACAAAACTTCTAGACAATCAAATGAACTTCTTGGGAATTTTCAGTGCTGCAGCATCTCGCACCTAAAGGCTCAAACTTTTTCAGTTGCGCCACCTTACCATGAATGGAATCTGTCCATGCCTCCACCCCGTTACTGCACAGCCAAGGCTTCCTCAGCAGTGTGGCTTAGGCTAAAAACAGACTGGGGGGCAAAACTCGGGATGGGGGGATGAGGTGCGGCTGGGGTTGGAGCTGGGCTGGGGGTGGAGAGGGAGTGAAGTTGGAACTGGGCCTGGAGGCGAAGCAGGACTGGGGTCTGAATGGGGTTGAGACAGAGCTGGTCTCCCTCCCCACCCCGGTCCAGCCATGTCCCCTCCCGCTCCCCTGGAACGTTCCTCTGTGCCCCCCTAGGGTGGCATACCCCACAGTTTGAAAACCACTGCCTTGAGGTATCAGAGTAGTAGCCATGTTAGTCTGTATTCGCAAAAAGAAAAGGAGTACTTGTGGCACCTTAGAGACTAACAAATTTATTTGAGCATAAGCTTTCATGAGCTACAGCTCACTTCATCGGATGCATTCAGTGGAAAATACAGTGGGTTGACCCATCACTCTCACAGATCTTGGGAGACAGGCCAGTCCTTGCTTACAGACAGCCCCACAACCTGAAGCAAATACTCACCAGCAACAACACATCACACAACAGAACCACTAACCCAGGAATCTATCCTTGCAACAAAGCCCGTTGCCAACTGTGTCCACATATCTGTTCAGGGGACACCATCACAGGGCCTAATCACATCAGCTACACTATCAGAGGCTCATTCACCTGCACATCTACCAATGTGATATATGCCATCATGTGCCAGCAATGCCCCTCTGCCATGTACATTGGTCAAACTGGACAGTCTCTACGTAAAAGAATAAATGGACACAACTCAGATGTCAAGAATTATAACATCCAAAAACCAGTCGGAGAACACTTCAATCTCTGTGGTCACTCGATTACAGACCTAAAAGTGGCAATACTTCAACAAAAAAACTTCAGAAACAGACTCCAACAAGAGACTGCTGAATTGGAATTAATTTGCAAACTGGATACAATTAACTTAGGCTTGAATAGAGACTGGGAGTGGATGTGTCATTACACAAAGTAAAACTATTCCCCATGTTTATCCCCTACCCCACCCCCCCACTGTTCCTGTCAGTTCTCGTCAACTGCTGGAAATGGCTCACCTTGATTATCACTACAAAAGGTTCTCCCCCACCCCTCTGCTCTCCTGCTGGTAATAGCTCACCTTAAGTGATCACTCTGGTTACAGTGTGTATGGTAACACCCATTGATTCATGTTCTCTGTGTATATAAATCTCCCCACTGTATTTTCCACTGAATGCATCCGATGAAGTGGGCTGTAGCTCACAAAAGCTTATCCTCAAATAAAATTGTTAGTCTCTAAGGTGCCACAAGTACGCCTGTTCTTTTTGCCTTGAGGTAGAATGCTACTCTGTTAAAATGGTGTTTTGGGGTGCTATGTTTGTTTGTCTCTGCAACAAGTCTGTTTAAATTATGCAACAAATCTGCTCAATGCACAGTTTAAAATAAATTAAAATGGCTAAGAAGAAAAACACAAGGATGAAAACATTGCGCTGCTTTTGTTTTTTGTTTTTGTTACAGTCATCACCACAAACTCAGCCTGAGCTGTGATAACCATTGTGGGTTCTTTCTTGCACACTATCACCAGTAGTAAAAGTTTTGCAGGTCAGTGTATGATGTGTGATCCATTGTACCCTGAGTGACAACTGCACAGCCCCATTATTTTTAGTGGAGGTTTACAGGATTAAATGGCTATATCGTTAGAAATTAAGCATTTCTGTTTGCACAGGAATAAAATATCTAAGCAGGTGCCATTTTTAGTTATGAAATCTTCACTGCAGAACGGGATCTTACTTTTTAATAGGATTTTCATGTCTCTAAGGAAGCCTTACTCACCAAGTGCTCACAGGACTAATGTCTAAAGTTGGAGTCTTAAATAAAACGTTCAAAAATACTGAGCTCCCAGTAGCTCCCATTGATTTCATGGGACATGAGGCTCAAAACTCCAATAATTAGGCCACTTATGGTGATCTGATTTCATCCTTATTTCTTCTGTGTCTGTTAAAATAAACTTTTTATACAGAGGTTTCACTTGGAGCTGGTAGATGGCTCATGGTCTCTAACTTATCAGAGCATCTCCAACTATTCCATCAAACCTCGACTTTCTTTTTGTTTACTAATGCAGTTACTGTAACTTTCAAAACCACTTCATACTTAACTATAACAGAAAACTTACTGTTTAGATGGAATTTAAGCACTTACAAGAGTCTTCTCTTGGGTTAATTTAACCTGGCCTAACTTTTTCCTGTTGAACATGTTTCAAAAGGTTTTTGGTGCCAAGCACTTCACTGTTTGTTTTAATAGCTTTAATAGCATCACAAAACTTGCTGCAGCTTGCAAACTATACACTTGAATGATTTCTAAAGTGAGCAGTCTTTCATCAGTCTTGTACTTCTGTGCTTTATTGAATATAATTTGGAATATGAGCACAAAAGGTCTCACTTAAAGTGAATAGAAAATAATTTTTAGGTTACATCATGTTAATAATATTTCCCCTGCTGGAAGAGAAGACAACCAAGAGAGAACAAGTATATATATGCATTCCAAAGCATAAATTGCTTCCTGTCTGCCTGCCTACTGCCTCAAATTCCTGTATAAATTGGTATGACATCAAGTGCAATAATATGAGCTTTATGTGGTATTGCAACATCAACCCCAGAATGCTTAAGGGCTTGGGACATAAGTGTACTGGGCCCTTGAGAGGGTTTCCAGGAACTGAGAAGCAAGGCAGATTGTGACACTTCTGCTAGAAATCCTAGCTGGTCTCCTGCATATATGTTCCACACCTGACTGCTTTCCAGCTGTGGGTACCTGCCCCATTTTTGGGAGGCAGGTCAGGTGAGAGTGGATATCTGTGGGGGAAGAAAGAGTGTTGGGGCACTTCTGAGGGCAGCTGGAAGCTAAGATGGTATTGGGTGTCTTTTCAAGACTGGGAAAAGAAAACTGGAAGGGACTTGGGGCATTTGTCAAGGAGTGTATTGATTCAGAGATTCAAAGGTCAGGAAGAAACCATTTTGATCATCTGGTCTGTTCTTCTGTATAACATAGGCCACAGAACTTCCCCAAAATAATTCCTACTAGAGCATATCTTTTACAAAAATACCCAATCCAGATTTAAAAAAAATCTCAGTGAGAGAGTGGCCACTATAACTTAGTGAATTGTTCCAATGGTTAATTGTACTCACTGTTGAAAATGCATGCCTTATTTCCAGTCTGAATTTGTCTAGCTTCAATTTCCAGCCCCTGAATTGTGTTATACTTTTCTCTGCTAGATTGAAGAGCCCGTTATTACGTTTTTTGTCCCCCGTGTAGGTGCATAAAGGCTGTTATCAAGACACCCCTTAACCTTCTCTTGTTTAAAGCTAAAAAGACTCAGGGAGCTCAATCACTATAAGGAATGTTTTCTTATTGCTTATTCATTTTTTGTAGCTCTTCTCTGAACCCTTTCCAATTTATCAACGTCCTTTGTGAGCTGTGGACACCAGAACTGGATGCAGCATTCCAGTAGCAGTTGAACCAGTGCCAAATACCTAGGTAAAATAACCTCTCTGCTCCTCCTAGCGATTCCCCTGCTTAGCCCTTTTGGCCATACCAGCGCACTAGGAGCTTTTGTTAAGCTGAGTATCCACCATGACACTCAAATCCTTTTTAGAGTCATTGCTTCCCAAGATAGAGTCCCCCGTCCTGTAAGTATCACCTACATTATTTGTTTCTTTATTTATACACAAACACACACATTTACAATTTAGTCATATTAAAAGGCATATTATTTGTTTGTCTGATCCCTTTGGGACCCAATTAGAAACACATCTTCTTCATAATGATTTCTCCGTTGACACTTGCATTTTGAGACCTGTCAGTTAGCCAGCCTTTAATCCATTTAACTTGTGCCATGCTAATTTTATATCATTCTATTTTTTAAAAATCACAATATTGTGCCATACCAAAACAGACTCCTTAGAGAAGTTTGTTTATTACATCAATGCTATACAACCAAACCTGTAATCTCATAAATAAAAAGTATCAAGTTAGTTTGACAGGATCTATTTTCCATAAGCCAATAAGTTGATTGTCATTACATATATTCTCCTCCTTTAATTGTTTGAGTCCCATATAAGCCATTCCTTTGTCTTTCCCAGGATTGATATTAGGCTGACAGGCCTATAATTACTCAGGCCATCCTGTTTACCCTCTTTATATGTTGGCACAACATTAGTTTTCTTCCAGTCTTCTAGAACTTCCCCAGTACTCCAAAATGTTTAGAAAATCAACATTAATGGTCCAGTGAGCTCCTCAGCCAGCTTTTTAAAAAACTCTTGGGATGCAAGTTATCTGGACCTGCTGATTTAAAAATCTCTAACTTAAGTAGCTGCTGTTTAACAGCCTCCAGAGATACTAGTGGAACAGAAGAAATGTTGTTATAATCATATGATAGAACTATAGCATCTGTTCCCCCTGGCCCTAAATACAGAACAGAAATATTTATTGAACACTTCTGCCCTGAGAGGTGTTAAGCCTCCACAACTCCCATTGCAGTAGTTAAGTTGTCTACATATGTAGGTTTCAGAAGGATTTATGCCGTGGTTAAAGTAACTCGGAGGAAAGGGAGCTCACAAATGCTGATCATCAAGAAGCAGGGCTGGACTTTCTGCATCAAGTCCATGGGAGATGGGAGCCCTGGTGGTGGTAAGGTGGGGTGCAGAAGTCATTGCTTATCTCTCTGCTCCCTTCAGGATGGGCAACATAGAAGTGCTGCAGAGGAAGTGTCTTTGAGAGAGTGTTTCCAGTCAGATGTGCAGAACAGGAAAGAACTCCATTGCCAGAACTCTCAGTGGGGAAAAATGAGACTGCATGGCTCCTTTTTTCCTAGCTCCCTTATCTGATAGTGTGAATCATAGGACCATATGGAAGGGTTGCTCTATATAGGCAGTGAATACCAGACAGATGTAAGGCATTCCCTGAACCTGGAGAAAGGGACAATAGAAGGACATCTTTCTGTATGTTTACCAGAGATTAGCTGTGCTCTCCACTCAGTATGTGACTTTGAAATCCACATTGGGCTAATAGGCACATTAAGCAAGATGACTTGGAAAAATGACATGGACTAAAGAAGCTGTGTCACAACTCAGCAATAAAGGCTCAAAGAAGTTAGACAGGATTGCAGGAATTTTCAATTTCAAGGCTGATAAAAGCCTTTAAGAATTCAGAGGATTTTAATGAAGGCTTTTAAACATGGTATGTGTTTCTCTGATGAAATCTATGCTATTTTTCAACTGCCATGTTTGGAGTTTATTCAGAAGACACACAGAAACAACTGAGGTTCTTGGCTCCCTGTGAGGTTGTGAACAGGTTTCAGAGGGGTTGCAACCATCTTTCCTTTCTCCTTTTTTTTTTCAGCCATTGTGTTTGCAGAGAACTTCTAAAGATGCTAACTGATGTGGTGATGCCTGCCTGAATCTGCAGGTAGACTAACACAATAGCAGTAAGAAGGGTGAATTGCCCTATTTGTTTCAATAAGGGTCTCATGGACTCTGTGATTCTTTGGTTAAGGAGTCTGGCATTTTTTCATGGTGCAATGGAACAGAGCATTTTTCCCATTGAATTTGCCATTTTTCTGTAGCTAGTTGCCCAATGTTGCTTTGTCTCCCCTCCTTTCTGGACCTTGCCTGCTGTTGCCACTTGCTGTTCATTCAAGGGGAAGTCAATTGGATTACAGGCCTTGTGCCCTGCACTCTTCCATGGAGCCCAGCAGCAAGTCAGTCCAGACCACCCTCCATATCTTCCCTTTTCCAAGCACCTGCCACTTACAGCCTGCTGTTCCTTCCTGTCAGACTTGGACAAAAATACGCACTAGAAGGCTTGTCAGTTACCATGGTCCTTCAAAAGTGTTACACTAGTGGCAAAGGACTCTGGGACATGCATGTTCCCAGTAAAAGAAGGCAGCATTGAGGCATTTGGATAACAGCCATCAACTTAATGAAAGAAACCCAATGAAGTCTTCAAGTGAGAACTATGTGGGTTTAAAAAGTCAGAAGACAGTGATATTAATGACAATTCTGTGGATATGAAAGCCCTCTGAGCATTATACTTTTTATACCTGTAGATAGCAAAAGCTGCCAAAGCAATCAAAATTGCTGAAACTTTCATTTGAGATGTAGGGCACAACTTTGTTAGTGGGATAGGCTGCCACCAGTCAAGTCAAAGCAATTCCCTTCTCCAGTGACTTGATCAACTGACAAATTTGTGACATGGCTAAAGATACTTGAGAACAGCTGTTCAGGACTGCCAGTGCTTCTAAGCACAACTGGAGGAAACTACAGATAAATTTCTTTCTGAACAAATTCTAACGCTTGGCCAATATGAGTACAAAGGATCCATATGTGAGGAATTGCTGTCCACTGATGGGATGTGCTGCAGGGGGAAAAAATCTTTGAAGGTTTCTAATAATCAGTTTTTGGAGCTAGGTTGGACTGGCATTGCTCTACTGGCCTGAATCTGAAGGAAAATACTGCAGCCTTGTGACTAGAATCCAGACTATTGCACCTAAAGCTATTTGACACATTGCTGTAAAGCTTGCTAAAGGAATGAATGAAGATGTTGCCAGTGGAACTGAAAAAGGTATTTGGGGATGTGACAATTGTGAACTTCTAAACGTAAACCCTCCAATCAACAACTCTTTGCTATCCCATGTGAAGAAATGGGCACTTGATATCAGCAGCTCCGCTTTCACATCAAAGTTTGTTGCCATGGCAAAGTTTTTGTTTTTAATTTTGTGTTTTCAGCTCATATTTTCATTGCTGAGTGTGGAACTGCCTTTGCAGAATGCTTATCTCCTGAGGTGGAGTTTGATATATATTCTCATTGTGGAGGTTACAAGCAGGAATCAGGGTCATGATCATTCCACCCTTCCCATAAGATATATGGGGCAAGAGTATCCCAGGAACAGGCTGAGGACCACTTGGGCCTTTAAATGGTCAATTCTATGAACTGCTTTCCAAAAGTAGAAAACTGGTCCATTTCCCAATGCAAGTTCAGGTTATCTTTGACTCAAAGGACAGATTATTCTGTTTTTGTTGGAAGGGGACTAGGCAAAATATTTTCCACATTTGGTTGTCTTTCATGGGGATTAATCAGTAAATAGGCGTATTGTAACATGTTGAGTTATCCGTCATTTTAACTGGCTATGGGAATACTTCTAACCTTGCTTGTCTAGAACGGGCTCTAATGGCTATCCAGCATTCTGTGTAGTATCCTACAGATCTTGATTCTTAAACTTTGCTCTTTCTACCATTTTTTTTTTCTGTATGAAATTCAAGCTATTTCTTCACTGTGTAGTTGAAGTTTGTATCTTCAGTTCTGCTTCCCTCTTTTTAGGTTTTGAGAAAACACCTGCATATAGAATACCTAGTAATAAATGTTCTAGAAATAGCATGAGGCCGAATCTACTATCTTTCAAATGTACAGCAGTAGTTGAAATGTATATTTCTTCTCCATTACAGTTGCCATTTATAGTATGGTTCTGGAGGTATCTATCTTGCTGGAATATGATATCAATTGTGGCTTCTGCAATGTGTGGTCTGCAGTCTCTTTCAATGTGCTTTAATAGAAGAAAAAACTAAACCTTCACTTTTAATGCTTGTTGATGGTGTGATGTAATGTCAGTGCCTGCAGTACACTTGCCTTTGAATTCTAATGCCTTAACATTGCAGAATTTAGTTTAAACATTTTAATGGAATTGAAGAGTGAAGGATGCTTTCACCTTCAATTATTGCTTGTTTATTAGTATGCAACTTCAGGCTCCTAGTAACACTATTTTATTATTTATGTGTGGTAGAAATAGAGTTACATAATTACTCCTGAGGGCATTCTGTGCCAAAAAATTAAAAATTCTGCACACAATATTTTAAAATTCTGCAAGCTGTATTTGTCATTAAATAAATGCAGAGGCTCCAGCATGGCAGTGGGGAGCAAAGGCCACTGGTTGTACGAAGGTGGGAGATAACCCTGCAGCCTCCCCACCCCGCACCCCTGGGACACAGACTCAGTAGTGAGGCTCTACCCAACCCTGACGTAGCACAAGGCCTGGGCCTACCCCAGAAACACCCTGGAGCCCTGCCCCTCTGCATCAGGTGCACCAGGTGTGGGGCAGGCAGAATCCAAGTGTGGAGGGGCTCAGTGTGGGGGGATCCAGGTGTGGGGTGAGAGAATTCTGTGTGGGACAATCTGGGTGCAGGCAGCTCAGTGGGGAGTCTAGGTGAGGGGGGATCTGGATGCACAGAGGCTCGCGGGGGGGGGGGGGGGTTCCAGTTGCAGGGGCAATGGGACTCTACAGGGGCTTCCAGGTGAAAGTGGTTGGGGCTCAGCGGAGGGGCCTGGGTGTGGGGATCAGAGCAGGGGGTCTGTGTGCTTGGGGAGTGGGACTTGGTGGGGTGGGGGGGTCTGAGTTCAGCTAACTGTGGGTCAGTGGCATGGGGGTATATATTTGAGGGCTCAGGGGGTGGGGTTCCTCAGCGTGGGAGTTTGAGTGCAGGGAGCTCAATGAGGGGGTGGTCTGGGTGCAGGGGTTGAGATTCAGTGGGGTGGGGTTTGAGTTTGGAGGGCTAGAAGGGTTCTGGGTGTACAGGGTGAGGCTTGGCAGGGTTATCTGGGTATGGGAGGTCCAGATGCATGGGGGTGGGAGGATGGGGGAGCAGCTCCTTGTACAGTGACACCTACCCCCACAGCTGAGGAGCGATGGGGGCAGGAAGCACGGGAGGATGCTGGGCTTTCTACAGCTGGGGGGAGGGTCCGATATAGCCCCAGCCACTCCTTGAAGGGGAAGAGGAAATCCCATCCTCCCCTACCTCCAGCCCAGCCGGGACTAGTAGCTGATCTCAGCTCAGGGCGGGAGCAACTGGCTGGGGTGTCCCCAGCCCTGCAGTGATTTACCTCTCTGCTGGCTGCTCTGAGTGCCTGAAACGATGTACCTGCACAGCTAGGGAGTGGTGCATAATTGCTCTTGCAGCTTCCCTTTGTTTCCCTGTCAGAAGGTCATTTTTCTGCGGGGAAGCAAAGAAATCTGTGGGGAACATGAATTATGTGCATACACAGTGCCATACCATTTAAATAGTGTAAAAAAAAAGATCATATCACAACAGCAGTATTGTTTGTTTATAGGGCACTGAGTGTGAAAAGTAATTTTGGGCCACTATGTTTTTAAAAAAAAAAAGTGGTGGGCTTTTTTTTTTTTTTTTGCCTCATAAAAACATACATCTCTGAATTTACACAGGAAGTGGGTCTAACCAGATGCCACTCTTACTTTGTGGTGCTTCAGTGTAGAACTGAACTTTATCTTTCTGAGCCAGCCCCATTTTGTGTGAGGCTGCCAGGTTGGAAAAATGAAAAGCTCCTGAGGACATCAATTCTATAGATCAAGATTGTAGCCAAAAATGTTAACACATTTATTTATTATTGATAATTGTTGATTATTGATTTATTGATAAATCTTTACATGACACCATCTAAGATAATGTATTGATTCATGTACTAGGGCGTGTTTGATCATGGACTTATATTAGAAACTTAGTGGCAAAGCTGTGCCTTCTTATTCCATAGACTTGCAACAGGATTTAGAACACAGATCTGCATTTGCCTTGCTGAACTACCATGGCTCTGGATGAACTGAATTCTTTTCTATCTATGTATTAATAATTTTGATGATCAGGTGATCAGAATTTGTATTGCTGACTTCTTTCCTTTTTGTGTGTCATCAACTTGACTCTTAGATACTCAGCTGAGTTTGTTTCCTTTAACAACCAGCTCTACATCTTAGTTGTATTTTGGTCACAGAATCTGGAAATCACTGAGTCAATAAATGTAGTTGTACAGTGCCACTTTTACATTCAGAATAGAACCATTGCTGCTCTTAATACATATGAAAGGAAACTTGAATGGCTGTGGCGGTCTCTTTTTTTTAATTACTGACTCTTTCTGCAAAGATCACCAGATGGTCAAAGTAGATTCTTTTCCCCTATATACAGTGGGTCGCAATAAATGACATTGACAATGTCATTCTAGTCAAAAGAGAATGTGGAAATTTAATTGTTTCACTTGGTAATGTGTGACCTGTTACAAGCATCTCTTTCTATATATTGGATTTCTACAAAATCTGTAACTTCTTAAAATTATTACATTCTGCTGAATGTGTGTGTTCATAGTGCTAATTAGTGTGTGGGGGTGGGGTGGGGGAGGATTCAGTTGAATCATTTCCTGAATAAATGATCAGTTTACTTTCCAAACCTGGATGGAATTATTTACATAAAGTATATTTTAAAAACTTTAACTGTGTATTACCTGAAGAATTTTCTTACCTGTTATGCAGCAATTTCTGGGGGGTGGGGAGGGGAGAACCTCGTGCATCTAAAATATCATTGTATTTAAGAGTTACATAAATTGTAATCCATATTAATTATTGTGGAACATTTCCGAGTGCAGCTTGGGAAGCAGATTTCCTTGATAAGAAAGCACCATGAGCTAGAGTCACAAAGGGTCATAAGTGTTGAAATGCTGTTAGGTGCCCAAGCTCCCTATACAATACATGGGGAGAATTAGGTGCCTAAGAAATCCAGTATTCTGAGTGGGGAGCTGCCTAAAATAACCTGTAGGAAATGTCAAGGAGAGGGAGTGTGTGGCCTAAGTCCTGGCCTCCAAACAGGATTTAAGCATCTACTTTTTGCTTGGGATTCTCTGTCGTGAACCCCCTCTTGAAGTTAAGCAAGATTTTTGCAGGAAATGCCGGAAGAATAGAAGGTTGTTATAAAATCCTTCTTTACATGCCACCTCCTCAGATGACGGATGGATTGATGTTGAACTAGGGCATGTTATAACTTTTAGCCCAGTGGTTAGAGCACTCACTTGAAATGTGTGTGACCCAAGTTCAAATACCTCTTTCCCATCAGGCACAGGATGAATAGAACCCTAGTCTCCTGCATCCTGAGTGAGTATTGTGATGTGAGCCCTGTGGCCTGAAGCCTGAGAGAGGAGGGAGCTATCTACTGGCATCTCTTGGAGAGAAAAAGAGTTGATTGAATGGGCCAGGCCTCATTGTGTTCTGACAATTCAGGGCATTTTATTTAAAGTACAGTTAAATTTTGATTTTGGGGGTCATTAAACACAGTTGATGTGGTTGGGTGATATGCTACATTCAGGGTTACTGTCAACTAAACTTTTGGTGGAGAGGAGTGGGGAAGAGAGAGAGACACACAAAATATTGATGGGTATGATATATAATCTAAAACTTTAACCAATTCTAAACAACTCACTTCAAAACATTTACCCCTGAAAAAGTTGCAAAAGGACATTTCAACTTTATTGGGACCCTTTTTGTGATTTTTTTTTTCTTCCAAAACAAAATTCCTGTGAAATGACCTGATTACATGTAGCGTTTTGATTTTAATGGAACTGCATATTCTGAGGGAATATGGCTTCACTGAAGTTTTTCTAACCATCTCTGATTTATATCCCTTGTGCATAAGCACAGCAATTAAGACACATTAATACCATGAGATAAAGTCTCTTCTCAGTCACACTCATGCAATGCCATAGAATCATAGAAATGAAGGGCTGGAAGGGACCTCAACACAGCCTCAAGTCCAATCCCCTGCTGCAAGGCAGCACCAACTAAACCTAAATTGTCCCTGACAGCTATTTGTCCAGCCTGTTGTTAAAGCCTCCATTGATGGGGATTCCATAACCTCCCTTGGAAGCCTATTCCAGAGCTTACCTTTACAATTAGAAAGTTTTCCTAATATCAAATCTGAATCTCTCTTGCTACAGAGTAAGCCCATTTCTACTTGTCCTACCTTCTGTGGACATGGAAAACAACTGATCACCCTCCTCTTTGTAACAGCCCTAAACATATCTGCTATAAGGTGTCCCCCCCCCCAGTCATCTTTTCTCAAGACTAAATATGCCCAGTTTTTTTTTTTAACCATTCATCCTAGGTCAGGTTTTCTAATACTTTTATCATTTAAATTGCTCTCCTCTGGACTCTCTCCAATTTGTCCACATCTTTCCTAAAGTGTGGCACCCAGAATGACGGAACTGTAGTCAAGAGGTTGGCAGTGCTTACTGAGAGGGGAATTTGGATCACAATGTATAAAAAAAAATGTAGTGAGACACAGGATGTTTAAAAATTGCCAAATTGAAAGGCTGATAGTGCCTTACCCTGGAGTGGACCCAACATATAAGAGAGAAATTTTGTCACAAAATCCAGTACTGTATCACAGGAAGGATTGAACTTTTTGAAACTGAAATGGCAGAGGAAATAAAATTGTGCAGAACGGCCTAGAGGGGAGAATATTTGCTCTCCTAAATTAGATGATTAGGACAGGGGAAACTGGAGTAGCTGCAGCCAGAGAGAATGGAAACTCTGGGGATGGGTAAGCTTGAAAGAGGAGAAAACTGAAGTGAATTTGGTAAATGTAGCTCAGGAGAAGGGAGTAATTGCTGGGCATGGGAGGGAAATCGTGTGAAAAGGGGAGCCAGTGGAAGGCCCTTAACTTTCTGGTGTTCAGGGGAAGGTTTGACATTTTGATAGAGCCAGGTTTAGGTAACCCTGATGTGGAACACTTTCTTTTTTTCCACCTTATTTACATTGCATGAAAACCTGTCCACAAACTTGCACATCTTGGAAGGTTCATGGTGGATATTCATGAATTAAGCCCTAGCAATTGTACATGTGACACCCAGTTTCTGGAGCCATGTATTGTAACAAACTGTGATGCATCTTGTTGCACAACCAGATGGTCAGTCTCCAATTTATAAAGTTATATTAGGTACTGATGTAATTTGTTAGAAGTGCAAGGATTGGTTATACGGAAGTACCATATTATATACTTCCATCACTCCACCTGTACATCTGACAGCTAGTTCAATTTCTGGCAGTCTTTAAAATGTAATTTAATAACTTTAATATCCATAGATGAATAATTTAATTGAATTTCTGTGTTTCTTTAACATGACATATAATCAATCTGTTTTAACTTTTTTGTTAATTAACAGTTAACGTCCTTATCTTGAAATTAATAAGTCAGACAGTCGGCACCTTACAAGATGCCGTCAATACTTTATAGAATTGGGTCTGATTTGTCTTACCATCTAACATTTTCATAAGCAATACATGCTGTAAGTAATTAGATTTATGTGTAATATTGAGTAAATGACATTTGAGTAACATGACATATAATCATGGCAAAGGCTATTAATAATTATCAATATCTAACACTCTAATATATGTGGTAATTATTGTTCTACTAAACTAAATAATGAGACTATCCATTAATAAATATATTGGTTTACTTCATATAACTTATTTTTTCTGGACATATGTACATCTTCATGTGTGTGTTGCATTGATTGTTTATGATCTAATAGAGCACGGTATAGACCAATTTTAAAAAAGTATTTAGGTGCCTAACTCCCATGGGATATAATCAGTATAGGAAAAGCTGGAGCTAGAAAGGTGTGAACTTGGGCCTTCACAACATGCTCTGGAAAGGAGTTCCACAGGTTGACTGTGTGTTGTGTGAAGAAATACTTCCTTTGGTTTGTTTTAAACCTGCTGCCTATTAATTTTGTTTGGTGACCTCTAGTTCTTGTATTATGAGAAGGAGTTAATAACACTTCCTTATTTAACTTTCTCCAAACTAGTCATGATTTTATATACCTCTATTATGTCCCCCCTTATTCAGCTCTTTTCCAAGTTGAAAAGTCCCAGTCTTTTTAATCTTTCCTCAAATGGAAGCTGTTCCATACCCCTAATCATTTTGTTGCTCTTTTCTGAATCTTTTCCAATTCCAATTTATTTTTTTTGAAATGGGGCAACTACATCTGCATTTTGAGATGGGGCAACTACATTCAAGATGTGGGTATACCATGGGTTTATATAGAGGCAATGTGATATTTTCTGTCTTCTGATCTATCCCTTTCTTAAAAACAAAAAGGAGTCCGATGGCACGTTAAAGACTGACAGATTTATTTGGGCATAAGCTTTCGTGGGTAAAAAACCCACTTTTTCAGATGCATGGATCTGAAGAGTCTCCATGCGTCTGAAGAAGTGTGTTTTTTACCCATGAAAGTTTGTGCCCAAATAAATCTGTTAGTCTTTAAGGTGCCACCGGACTCCTCGTTGCTTTTGTGGATACAGACTAACATGGCTACCCATCTGATACTATCCCTTTCTTAATGATTTCCAACATTCTGTTAACTTTTTTGACTGCTGCTGCACATTGAGTGGATGTTTTCAGAGAACTATCCATGACTCCAAGATCTTTCTTGAGTGGTAACAGCTAATTTAGACTCCATCATTTTATATGTATAGTTGGCCTGGAATGAGTAACCTAGCTGGTAAGTATAACCCTCTTAATTTGAATGACCTGTGGAAGGTCTTTGATTTTTACAAATTTTCATGTTATTTTTGAACGTATTACAGCCTATGAATTTCTCATGAACCACTTGTATATGTTAGGAATAATTAAAGCAACCCTGCCCCATTTCCATTTTTTAACGCAAAAGTGACATTAATTGTGGGATGACTATTTCCCTTCTTAATTTACTACTCTGTGGGTACACTGAATATGCTTATTTAACAGAAATATTATTTTGCAAGCAGAGAGGTTGAAAGAGAAAAGGCTATGGGCCCAATCATGCTCCCACTGAAGTCAATTGTAAAAAGACCATTGATATGAGCCCCAGGAGGATACATGATGGGTTGAAGAGGATTACAAGGGAGAATAGGAATGGAAAGAACTTGCAGCCAGAGGGAACGGGGATAGACCATCACCAGGACCACCGGGACCAGAGCAGGAATGCAGGTCAGAACTCCTGTAAAGAGTAAGTCAGTAATCAGGTCTGTGAAGACTTCTGAATTTCCCTGCAGGAGGTTAACTATTTCCCCCCCAAGCTCTACACCCCCTTAAAAGAAGGTTCTTAAAAGAAGAATTTTAATTAAAGAAAAAATAAAAGAATCACCTCTGTAAAATCAGGATGGTAAATACCTTACAGGGTAATTAGATTCAAAACATAGAGAATCCCTCTAGGCAAAACCTTAAATTACAAAAGACACAAAACCAGGAATATACATTCCATTCAGCACAACTTATTTTATCAGTCATTTAAACAAAACAGAATCTAATTCATATCTAACTAGATTGCTTACTGACAGGTTTCAGAGTAGCAGCTGTGTTAGTCTGTATTTGCAAAAAGAAAAGGAGTACTTGTGGCACCTTAGAGACTAACAAATTTATTAGAGCATAAGCTTTCATGCATCCGATGAAGTGAGCTGTAGCTCACGAAAGCTTATGCTCTAATAAATTTGTTAGTCTCTAAGGTGCCACAAGTACTCCTTTTCTAGATTGCTTACTGACTCTTTACAGGAGTTCTGACATGCATTCCTGCTCTGGTCCCGGCAAAAGAAACACACAGACAGAGAGAACCATTTGTTTTCCCCCCCTCCAGCTTTGAAAGTATCTTGTCTCCTCATTGGTCATTTTGATCAGGTGCCAGCAAGGTTATCTTTAGCTTCTTAACCCTTTACAGATGAAAGGGTTTTTCCTCTGGCCAGGAGGGATTTAAAGGTGGTTAGCCTTCCCTTTATATTTATGACAGAGTGTCTGGCAATATCTTTGGAAACATGCACCATTCTCCTCTCATCTTTCCAGAGCTGGCTGGAAGTCATTTTGTTAGGTACTGTTAGCTCTGGTACATAACTAGGGAGATCAGCTGATGTTTAAAGCCCGTGCTTATCTAAATAGGCCAGTTTAGCATTTTGTAGACGATAGATTTCTAAATCAATAATCCTGTAGACCGCACATAACAGCAGTTCTCTGATGATGATGTAATACAGAATTGGATTCGCTGCTTTGGTGGATAAGACAGACCAATCTAATTTACAATGTAAAAAGCGTGACATAAAGGGAATATGCCCCCTGCACATTCTCTTTCACCCAAGGATAAATTATGAAATTGGAAGTCAAGGGCATTGTAACAGGCAACATATGCTTAGCAGAAAATGAAATACCCACTTTGTACTCCATTATTTTAAAGCTCTAAAATGCATATTAGGTTTTTTTAAATACTGGCGTTTAGTCAAGATGGTAACAATAGGTTTCGAGGTACATAGCTGTGTTTTGTGTTAGCAGAAATAGAATCCACTGATATTGCAGCTGCATATTGATATGTCATTTATTTGGAACAAATAGAGGGTATGCTAGTTGCTATGGCAACCAGTTCTACTTTAGAGCAGTGAAAGACCTCTAAGCTCATTTTGAAATTACTTCCTTCTGATTATGCCTCATCAGTGAGAAAGGTGATGCTTGCAATTAAATACCAATGAAGATATTTAATTTTCAAATTAAAGTGCATTTTTAGAGTTGTTCTTAAAATGTTACTAAGCCAACAGAAGTTGAGGCAGCAATACTGCAAGCAAAAAGGCTTACTGAATATATTTATAGCTTGGAATCTTACAAGGAGAAAAATCTCTATATATGTCATGTTGTGGCATCATATTCTTCCGGCAATATTGAGTGTGTGTGTGAGAGAGAATGACTGTAACTAGGGCGTATAATCCAAGAGTGCTTTACTTCAGAAAAATCCTGCTTTATCCAGGCAATAATACAGGGTGGGCAAGACTTAGGCAAGCAAGAGAAAATCAAACGTTGGCACTGGGCTGATCAGATGGCCAACAGCTATCTACGGTATAGTTGTGTGTTGAAATACACAGATGTGCATTCTAGAGCAAGCAATCTTAAAGTACGTTGCTTATATAATAGAAGGACAATAAATACTCTGTACTCGACCATCAAAATCTATAATGTATTAAGGCCTAGGGAATGTGTCTTTTTTTTTTATGTAATTCACCTAAGAGGGTGGGTATAGCATTAAAGTATAGTGGGAATCTGAATTTTTCATAAAGGATAGTGAACAAAATTTGGCAGTGGTGGTGATGTAATATGGGGAAATGTGCTGTTGAAAACATATTCCATTATGACCGAAGTGTATGTCTTGTCTGTCTGTCTGTCTATCTATCTATCTATGCATGGAATTCCTAGTCAATAGGTGTCAGGCTTGGACAGCCAACCTGTAAAGCTAGTCCAGTAGATATGCTCATGTGAACTGAAGTCCATGTCAAATGTACCCGAGAGAGAAATTATCCCAGTCAATTGGCAGTCAGAATGCAAGAATACTGTTTAGTTACTGACGTTACATTCATTTCCCCCGTATGCTATTTTTTTGCACTCTGATTCTGAGTATCTAATTTGCATACTCATTATACAGTGACTTCTCTAACTGTACAGTATTCCAAAATTTATAATCTTATTATGCAAACTCCTGCACTCTGATTTGTTTAAATGACTGAACCGTTATATAACTCTAACGTTAATATGGCTTGGCCTCCATTTTCAGAACATTCAGCTTGGTTGCCAGTGCTAATGATACCAGCTCAGCTTCTTCTTCCCTTCTGCTGAAGTAGACATACACCAAAATGTGTATGAAAGGATGGGGGAGGGAGAGAATATTTACAAAAAAAACCCCAAACACCTTTGATTCATTTCCATCTATTCCCTCAACACACATACACCAGTATGTGTCAGCAGAGGTCCTGGCCCTTCGGGGGGGGAGGGGAAGAGAGAGAGACACACACACACACACACGCACACACATACGCACACACACACTTGCTGACTTATAGTATGAGCTTTTTTGCTGAGCCTTTTTTAAAGCGGATTTTTTTCCATTTAATATTTGAGTATTTAAAAATGCCCACATGTAAAAGGCCTATAGAAGGCATGATTAACTTAACCCATTCCACAGGGTTCAATAGAGAATTATATATCTGTTTCAAACTATACCATTGAATTCTATAAAAATCTATACACAGGATCTCATTTTCTACTAATTCTTCTTTAAAGACCAATTTCTATTTAAGAGAATCCTGTTGACTTCACTCTTAATTTTATAGCACTCGTTTTCTGAAAGGTTTTGGTTAACAGTAATTTGAATAATGACATGTTTCAGAATAGCAGCCGTGTTAGTCTGTATTCGCAAAAAGAAAAGGAGTACTTGTGGCACCTTAGAGACTAACAAATTTATTTGAGCATAAGCTTTCGTGAGCTACAGCTCACTTCATCGGATGCATTTGGTGGAAAATACAGAGGGGAGATTTATATACACACACAGAGAACGTGAAACAATGGGTTTTATCATACACACTGTAAGGAAAGTGATCACTTAAGATGAGCCATCACCAGCAGCAGGGGGAGGAAGGAAAACCTTTCACGGTGACAAGCAAGGTAGACTATTTCCAGAAGTTAACAAGAACATCTGAGGATCAGTGGGTGGTGGGGTGGGGGGGGGAAATGACATGGGGAAATAGTTTTACTTTGTGTAATGACTCATCCATTCCCAGTCTCTATTCAAGCCTAAGTTAATTGTATCCAGTTTGCAAAGTAATTCCAGTTCCGCAGTCTCTCATTGGAGTCTGTTTTTGAAGTTTTTTTGTTGAAGAATAGCCACCCTCAGGTCTGTAATCGAGTGACCAGAGAGATTGAAATGTTCTCCAATTGGTTTTTGAATGTTATCATTCTTGACATCTGATTTGTGTCCATTTATTCTTTTACGTAGAGACTGTCCAGTTTGACCAATGTACATGGCAGAGGGGCATTGCTGGCACATGATGGCATATATCACATTGGTAGATGCACAGGTGAATGAGCCTCCCACCATCAACCTCAGCCTGGACCAGTCCAACCAAGAGATCCACTTCATGGACACTACGGTGCTAATACGCGATGATCACATAAACACCACCCTATATCGGAAACCTACTAACCGCTATTCCTACCTACATGCCTCTAGCTTTCATCCAGATCATACCACACGATCCATTGTCTACAGCCAAGTTCTACGATATAACCGCATTTGCTCCAACCCCTCAGACAGAGACAAACACCTACAAGATCTCTATCATGCATTCCTACAACTACAATACCACCTGCTGAAGTGAAGAAACAGATTGACAGAGCCAGAAGAGTACCCAGAAGTCACCTACTACAGGAGAGGCCCAACAAAGAAAAGAACAGAACGCCACTAGCCATCACCTTCAGCCCCCAACTAAAACCTCTCCAACACATCATCAAGGATATACAACCGATCCTGAAGGATGACCCATCTCTCTCACAGATCTTGGGAGATAGGCCAGTCCTTGCTTACAGACATCCCCCCAATCTGAAGCAAATACTCACCAGCAACCACACACCACACAACAGAACCACTAACCCAGGAACCTATCCTTGCAACAAAGCCCGTTGCCAACTCTGCTCACATATCTATTCAGGGGACACCATCATAGGGCCTAATCACATCAGCCATACTATCAGAGGCTCGTTCACCTGCGCATCTACCAATGTGATATATGCCATCATGTGCCAGCAATGCACCTCTGCCATGTACATTGGTCAAACTGGACAGTCTCTACGTAAAAGAATAAATGGACACAAATCAGACGTCAAGAATTGCAACATTCAAAAACCAGTCGGAGAACACTTCAATCTCTCCGGTCACTCGATTACAGACCTAAGAGTGGCTATACTTCAACAAAAAAGCTTCAAAAACAGACTCCAACGAGAGACTGCTGAATTGGAATTAATTTGCAAACTGGATACAATTAACTTAGGCTTGAATAGAGACTGGGAATGGATGAGTCATTACACAAAGTAAAACTATTTCCCCATGTTATTTCTCCCCCCCACCTCACCCCCCACTGTTCCTCAGATGTTCTTGTTAACTGCTGGAAATAGCCTACCTTGCTTGTCACCATGAAAGGTTTTCCTCCTTTCCCCCCCCGCTCCTTGTGATGGCTCATCTTAAGTGATCACTCTCCTTACAGTGTGTATGATAAAACCCATTGTTTCATGTTCTCTGTGTGCGTATATAAATCTCCCCTCTGTATTTTCCACCAAATGCATCCAATGAAGTGAGCTGTAGCTCACGAAAGCTTATGCTCAAATAAATTTGTTAGTCTCTAAGGTGCCACAAGTACTCCTTTTCTTTTTTAGTAATTTGAATTATTACTGTGCTGATTAATAGCTACAGCTCGATTAAAAAATGAAAGTTGTTAAAATCATATGAAATTTTTAAAGAATTTGCTTCCTCTATTCTGATGCCTGTTTCCTGTTTGCTTTCCATAAGCAACAAATACCCATGGAAAATGAATTTTAAAGTGGCACATGCCACGTGTTTATGGAAACAGAGTTTTTGAAATTCCCACCTCTGAGTATATGTAATAGAAATGCTTCCGTGCGCACAAATAGGGAATAGAAACAATACTACATATCTTATCTGACTAGTTGAAAATAGGCAACATAACTTGAATTTGCAGTGCTGTCGTGCCAAACACATATTCAAAAATCAAGAATCTGGCCCCCCAAATGACAGGGATATTAAAAAATAATACATTTGGGGTCTTATTTGCCTTCTGGATTCTGAGCCATTAAAGTTCATCTTATGCAGCTTTTCTCAGTTTAAGGTCAGAGCCAGAGCTCAACATCCTGTCAAGCACACAGGCCAGGCCATGGGTGGATGTGCAGGAAGGGGAAGAATTCTTCCACCCTCTCCATCCCTTCGGGCAGTGAAGTGGTTCTGTAAAGGCTGCTGCAGTACAGTGGTTGGAGTAGTTGCTGTAGCCCTTTATGTATCTGTCTATGAGGAACAGGAGGATCCATGTAGCAGAAATTCCTCAAGTCTTGCCCCTCCCTCACAGCCACCGGTACAACAAATCCTGCACGAAGCAGGTGGAACCACACACTTACTGCTTTTTCTTAGGAAGCCACTGAGACATTGAGGTGTCAGGCAGGGATTTGCTCCATAATGAATACATTTGCAGAAATCATGATCTGATTATGCTGTGAGCACAAAGAGAAGCTGTCATAAATATAAAGGGAAGGGTAAACACCTTTAAATCCCCCCTGGCCAGAGGAAAAACCCTTTCATCTGTAAAGGGTTAAGAAACTAGGATAACCTCGCTGGCACCTGACTAAAATGACCAATGAGGAGACAAGATACTTTCAAAGCTGGAGGGGGAAGAAACAAAGGTTCTCTCAGTCTGTGTGTTGTCTTTTGCTGGGACCAGAGCAGGAATGCAGGTCAGAATTCCTGTAAAGGGCTAATAAGCAATCTAGTTAGATATGTGTTAGATTTTGTTTTGTTTAAATGGCTGATAAAATAAGCTGTGCCGAATGGAACGTATATTCCTGGTTTTGTGTCTTTTTGTAACTTAAGGTTTTGCCTAGAGGGATTCTCTATGTTTTGAATCTGATTACCTTGTAAGGTATTTACCATCCTGATTACAGAGGTGATTCTTTTACTTTTTCTTCAATTTAAAATTTTTCTTTTAAGAACCTGATTGCTTTTTCATTGTTCTTAAGATCCAAGGGTTTGGGTCTGTGTTCACCTATGCAAATTGGTGAGGATTTTTATCAAGCCTTCCCCAGGAAAGGGGGTGTAGGATTTGGGAGGATTTTGGGGAGAAAGACGTTTCCAAGTGGGCTCTTTCCCTGTTATATATTTGTTAGATGCTTAGTGGTGGCAGCAATAAAGTCCAAGGGCAAAAGGTAAAATAGTTTGTACCTTGGGGAAGTTTTAACCTAAGCTAGTAAAAATAAGCTTAGGGGGTTTTTCATGCAGGTCCCCATATCTGTACCCTAGAGTTCAGAAGGAATCTTGACAGAAGCTAAATTATTTAAATGCATAATAACCATGGGTTTGTTCCTGCAAATCCCTAGTCCATCTGAAGTCGGTGTGCCCTTTACAGGACCCACAAAGGGGTCCTATATGGTACAGTAGGCTGAAGCAGTGATCATAAGAATATCAGGATTGGAAGGCACCTCAGGAGGTTATCTAGTCCAACCCCCTGCTCAAAGGGGAACTAATCCCCAATTTTTGCCCCAGATCCCCTAAATGGCCCCCTCAAGGATTGAACTCACAGCCTTGGGTTTAGCAGGCCAATGCTGAAACCACTGAGCTATCCCTCCCCCACTGCTTAACAAAGACTACATTTGTGCAATGCTTTCCAGAATGGGGCTCCATATACTGAGCTAGTAACTGGTACATTTTTTTACCTGAGTTCCAGAGACGTGAAATATTGGGGAATATGAATATATTGTAATTGTCAACTGTCTCTAATTGTTATCTTGTGGACAGGGAGCACCCTCAAGTAACACTTAATATCACAGATCCAGCCCCTGCGTGAAGGACAATCTGTAAATTCCTTCTATCCTAGAACTGCAGTTTGACAACTGCCCTCCCGCCCCCAAACTTGAGAAATGTATACTTTTAACTGGATGTGCCTAACTTCTTCGGCTAGGAATCCCCTGTTTATCCTGACTATATCATTTAATTGGAGTTTGGTATTTCTAGTAGATAACCTGTCAGCTGTTTAACTATGGGTGTGCTTGTGTGTGAGAGCAAGCCCTGATGTATAAAATATTCCTGTGGCATGGAGACCCATGTTTATAAAGGGGCAACTGAGGAACTGAAAACAGAATAATTTTCTGTAATAGCAAGAAGAAAAGGTTAACTTGTGGCACCTTAGAGACTAACAAATTTATTTGAGCATAAGCTTTCGTGAGCTACAGCTCACTTCATCGGATGCATTTGGTGGAAAATACAGAGGGGAGATTTATATACACACACAGAGAACGTGAAACAATGGGTTTTATCATACACACTGTAAGGAAAGTGATCACTTAAGATGAGCCATCACCAGCAGCAGGGGGAGGGAGGAAAACCTTTCATGGTGACAAGCAAGGTAGACTATTTCCAGAAGTTAACAAGAACATCTGAGGATCAGTGGGTGGTGGGGTGGGGGGGAGAAATGACATGGGGAAATAGTTTTACTTTGTGTAATGACTCATCCATTCCCAGTCTCTATTCAAGCCTAAGTTAATTGTATCCAGTTTGCAAAGTAATTCCAATTCCGCAGTCTCTCATTGGAGTCTGTTTTTGAAGTTTTTTTGTTGAAGAATAGCCACCCTCAGGTCTGTAATCGAGTGACCAGAGAGATTGAAATGTTCTCCAATTGGTTTTTGAATGTTATCATTCTTGACATCTGATTTGTGTCCATTTATTCTTTTACGTAGAGACTGTCCAGTTTGACCAATGTACATGGCAGAGGGGCATTGCTGGCACATGATGGCATATATCACATTGGTAGATGCGCAGGTGAACGGGCCTCTGATAGTGTGGCTGATGTGATTAGGCCCTATGATGGTGTCCCCTGAATAGATATGTGGGCAGAGTTGGCAACGGGCTTTGTTGCAAGGATAGGTTCCTGGGTTAGTGGTTCTGTTGTGTGGTGTGTGGTTGCTGGTGAGTATTTGCTTCAGATTGGGGGGATGTCTGTAAGCAAGGACTGGCCTGTCTCCCAAGATCTGTGAGAGAGATGGGTCGTCCTTCAGGATGGGTTGTAGATCCTTGATGATGCGTTGGAGAGGTTTTAGTTGGGGGCTGAAGGTGATGGCTAGTGGCGTTCTGTTCTTTTCTTTGTTGGGCCTGTCCTATAGTAGGTGACTTCTGGGTATTCTTCTGGCTCTGTCAATCTGTTTCTTCACTTCAGCAGGTGGGTATTGTAGTTGTAGGAATGCATGATAGAGATCTTGTAGGTGTTTGTCTCTGTCTGAGGGGTTGGAGCAAACGCGGTTATATCGTAGAGCTTGGCTGTAGACAATGGATCGTGTGGTATGATCTGGATGAAAGCTAGGGGCATGTAGGTTGGTCAGAGGTGTGTTGGAATATTTCCAACACACCTCTGACCAACATATTAACCCACAGAGACCTTCCTACCAACACTACAAAAAGAAGGATTCTGGATGGACTCCTCCTGAAGGTCAAAACAACAGACTGGACTTCTACATAGAGTGCTTCCGCCGACGTGCACGAGCTGAAATTGTGGAAAAGCAGCATCACTTGCCCCATAACCTCAGCCGTGCGGAACACAATGCCATCCACAGCCTCAGAAACAACTCTGACATCATAATCAAAAAGGCTGACAAAGGAGGTGCTGTCGTCATCATGAATAGTTCGGAGTATGAACAAGAGGCTACTAGGCAGCTCTCCAACACCACTTTCTACAAGCCATTACCCTCTGATCCCACTGAGAGTTACCAAAAGAAACTAGAGCATTTGCTCAAGAAACTCCATGAAAAAGCACAAGAACAAATCCACACAGACACACCCCTAGAACCCCGATCTGGGGTATTCTATCTGCTACCCAAGATCCATAAACCTGGAAATCCTGGACGCCCCATCATCTCAGGCATTGGCACAGTGACAGTAGGATTGTCTGGCTATGTAGACTCCCTCATCAGGCCCTATGTTACCAGCACTCCCTGCTATCTTCGAGACACCACTGACTTCGTGAGGAAACTACAATCCTTTGGTGATCTTCCTAAAAATACCATCCTAGCCACTATGGATGTAGAAGCCCTCTACACCAACATTCCACACAAAGATGGACTACAAGCCTTCAGGAACACTATCCCCGATAATGTCACGGCTAACCTGGTGGCTGAACTTTGTGACTTTGTCTCACCTATAACTATTTCACATTTGGGGACAATGTATACCTTCAAATCAGCGGCACTGCTATGGGTACCCGCATGGCCCCACAGTATGCCAACATTTTTATGGCTGACCTAGAACAACGCTTCCTCAGCTCTCGTCCTCTAATGACCCTACTCTACTTGCGCTACATTGATGACATCTTCATCATCTGGACCCATGGAAAAGAAGCCCTTGAGGAATTCCACCATGATTTCAACAATTTCCATCCCACCATCAACCTCAGCCTGGACCAGTCCACACAGGAGATCCACTTTCTGGACACTACGGTGCTAATAAGCAATGGTCACATAAACACCACCTTATATCGGAAACCTACTGACTGCTATTCCTACCTACATGCCTCTAGCTTTCATCCAGATCATACCACACGATCCATTGTCTACAGCCAAGCTCTACGATATAACCGCATTTGCTCCAACCCCTCAGCCAGAGACAAACACCTACAAGATCTCTATCATGCATTCCTACAACTACAATACCCACCTGCTGAAGTGAAGAAACAGATTGACAGAGCCAGAAGAGTACCCAGAAGTCACCTACTACAGGACAGGCCCAACAAAGAAAAGAACAGAATGCCACTAGCCATCACCTTCAGCCCCCAACTAAAACCTCTCCAACGCATCATCAAGGATCTACAACCCATCCTGAAGGACGACCCATCTCTCTCACAGATCTTGGGAGACAGGCCAGTCCTTGCTTACAGACATCCCCCCAATCTGAAGCAAATACTCACCAGCAACCACACACCACACAACAGAACCACTAACCCAGGAACCTTTCCTTGCAACAAAGCCCGTTGCCAACTCTGCTCACATATCTATTCAGGGGACACTATCATAGGGCCTAATCACATCAGCCACACTAACAGAGGCTCGTTCACCTGAGCATCTACCAATGCGATATATGCCATCATGTGCCAGCAATGCACCTCTGCCATGTACATTGGTCAAACTGGACAGTCTCTACGTAAAAGAATAAATGGACACAAATGAGATGTCAAGAATGATAACATTCAAAAACCAATTGGAGAACACTTCAATCTCTCTGGTCACTCGATTATAGACCTGAGGGTGGCTATCCTTCAACAAAAAAGCTTCAAAAGCAGACTCCAACGAGAGACTGCAGAATTGGAATTACTTTGCAAACTGGATACAATTAACTTAGGCTTGAATAGAGACTGGGAATGGATGAGTCATTACACAAAGTAAAACTATTTCCCCATGGTATTTCTCCCCCCCACCCCACCCCCCACTGTTCCTCAGATGTTCTTGTTAACTGCTGGAAATAGCCTACCTTGCTTGTCACCAGGAAAGGTTTTCCTCCCTCCCACCCTGCTGCTGGTGATGGCTCATCTTAAGTGATCACTTTCCTTACAGTGTGTATGATAAAACCCATTGTTTCATGTTCTCTGTGTGTGTATATAAATCTCCCCTTTGTATTTTCCACTAAATGCATCCGATGAAGTGAGCTGTAGCTCACGAAAGCTTATGCTCAAATAAATTTGTTAGTCTCTAAGGTGCCACAAGTACTCCTTTTCTTTTTGCTAATACAGACTAACACGGCTGCTACTCTGAAACCTGTAATAGCAAGGTCTCTGTGGGTAGTCACCAGCTGCTCCATCAGCAGTCTTGGAACTTTCATGTGGCTACTGTGAATATGTTCATAGCATGAGGAGAGTGACAACATGCTGCTAAAATGCTGGCATCACAGAAACTTGGTGGGATAATTCATAGGACTGGAATATTGGTATAGAAGTGTACAGCTTGTTCAAAAGGACAGGCAGGGAAAAAAGGGAGGAGGTGTTGTCTTGTATATCAAAGATGTATATATTTGCACTGCTGTTGAGAGAGAAGTGGGAGGCAAACCTTTTGAAAGTCTCTCTTGGTAAGGATAAAAAGAGTAAAACAAACAAACAAACTAAGGGTGATGTCACGGTAGGGGGTTGGCAGTAGACCACCTAACCAGGGAGAAGACATGGATAAGGCTTATTTTAAACAACTAACAAAATCATCTAAAGAACAGGACTTGGTGGTAAGGGAGGACTTGGTCTACCCAGGCATCTGTTTGTAAAATAACATGTCAGAGCACATATTATCCAAGAAGTTCTCAGAGTGCATTGGAGTCAACTTTTTATTATAGAAGGTGGAGGAAGCAACTAGGGGAGAGGCTATTCTAGACTTGATTCTAACAAACGGGGAGGAACTATTTGAGAATTTGAAGATGGAATGCAGCCTGGGTGAAAGTTATCATGAAATGATGGAGTTCACAATTCTAAGGAATGGTAGGAGGGAAAACAGGAAAATAAAGATCAAGGTCTTCAAGAAGGCAGACTTTAGCAAACTCAGAGAACTGATAGGTAAGATCCTGGGGGAAGCAAATCTAAGGGAAAAAAGAGTTAAGGAGAGTGGGCAGTTTTTTAAAGAGACAGTTTGCTCTTGTGCCCTTAATAATATCTCAATGCGTAGGCAAGAGAGAAAGTATGGTAAGGGACCACCTTGGTTTAACTAGGAGATCTTCAATGACCTGAAATGCAGAATCCTACTAAAAGTAGAAGCTAGGTCAAATTAGGAAGGATGAATATATTAAAAAAAATAAAAAATAAAAAGGCCAAGGCACAAAATTAGATTAAACTAGCTAGGGGCATAAAGGGTAATAAGAAATTTTTTTACAAATACATGAGAAACAAGTGGAAGACCAAGGACAGAGTAGGCCCATCAGTATTCTGACAATTTTCAGCTTTGTGTTTTTTCTCATCCAGCACCCAGAGTGCCTGTCCTACTGCCTAAAGGAAACTGGATGCTAGACAAACGATAGCTGGATTTTATTAAATTCAGGAAAGATGGAGATAGTGAAGTGGAAAGTATTTTGAGGAAGGTAAAGAGCTGAGTTGATTGACAGTCTCAGGGTCACTTGAATATACTGGTTGCTCTTATAAAACACAAATAGCAACAATATCTAGGAAACTTTCTCACTATCTTTTACTGGCAAGTTGGCTGCACCTCCTACTACTCATATAAATACCCTATCCATGGTGACCATGCTCACATTAGCTTCAGGCTAGACTACTATAGTATGTTCTACTTGGAACTGAGAGGCCATGTGGAAATTGAGACTTGTCCTTCACTTGGGTGCCTCCCAAGCAGAACAGGCCAAATATATAGCACCAGTGCTTCACACCCAGCACTAAAGCAACGAGGAGTCTGGTGGCACCTTAAAGACTAAGATTTATTTGGGCATAAGCTTTCATGGGTAAAAAACCCACTTCTTCAGATTGAGTCTTTTACCCATGAAAGCTTATGCCCAAATAAATCTGTTAGTCTTTAAGGTGTCACTGGACTCCTAGTTGTTTTTGTGGATACAGACTAACACGACTACCCCTCTGATACTTGACACCCAGTACTGACTCCTCATTCAACTCTGGATTGGTTGCAAGGGGCTGGTTCTGTTCTTTAAAGCCCCTAAGTCGCATACTCTCTTCCTTCATGCCCTGTGAAGGCAGCTCCAATGATCTGGGGGCACTGCTGCTTAGGGCTCTCAGGACAGTAGAATTCTTGATGGGAGGACTGTTCTTGTGAAACCTCAGATCAGTCTGAGTGCTAAGTTTTTCATGTTAGGGCACACTGCAAGACTCGGCTCTTTGCACCAGTTTTCTTCCTATGTTGGAATACACCCATCACTTAAAAAAATAAAAGGGTGAAAAGTTCAGGTCCGACTTCATGTCGGAAGAGTTCATGGTGAATCTTTGTTATGTAACTAGTCCATAGATACTGCATGATGGGCTCATTTGCAATGTGTGAGGCAGACAGGCCTGCATATAAAGATTGAATCCTCAAACTGATTTTTAGGAGGGAAAGGATTTTTTACTCTGATCACTAAAATCTAACCTTTCTCCCAGATCTTCTGTGTGTTTAAAAAAAAATCCTTTTCAGAGTTGGTCTTCTGAGTACCGAAATATAAAAGAGAAGTTGTAAGCATTTGTCTGTAAAACAGGAGCTGTTCCTCTTTGGGCATGCCTGAGTGAATATTTGATTTCAATTCCAGCTTTTTGCTAGCTTTGTGTTTTGTTTTGTTTTGTTTTGTTTTTTTAATTATTTTTGAGTCAGGACTTTTTGGATGGTTGAGTTCCATGATCTTGAATGTCTCAAAATACCTACAGACCTGCTGATTGACTGACTGGGTTTATTTTTTGGATCTGTGAACTTTCCCAGCCTGAAGGTACTAGAATGTGGAGGTTCTTCATTTGCCTAAAAGTGACCTACTTAGACCCTGTTTAGTGCTATTAGTGACCTCAGAAGAGTGTCCTATTCTGATTTCCAAAGCAGCTCCTGTGAGGAATGGCAAGGGGGAGGAACCAGACAGCTCGCCATTTTCAAAAACTGAATACAAGGAATAAGGTTTGCTTCTGTTTCATTTGTCTGCAATGGCCACTTTTGTGGCTGTTACTGCAGTGGCAATTGGCTGTGACCTCTGGCTACGCAATGCCACCATGCTTGATGGAGCCTTGTGCTTCCTCCTCCCTCCTAGTTGTCCCCTTGGGGGTAGAAGTCCAGCAACATCTCAGATTCAACTTCTACAAGCAAGTAATCTCGAATCAGCTAGCAAGTCTGTAGGCTTTAAAAGTCAGAGCCAGTTGGATCATTGACTAATCTTCGCAGCCATGTGCTGGCTTGGAAATGGATGAAACCACAAAAGTTGACAAGCATATGTATCGGCTTTTTGGTTTGTTTTTGTTTTCCAATCTTTATTAATAGAGGGATGCCTCTACCTCATTATTTCTTGTGTTTGTTTTTAACTCCAGTTTAACCCTATGTTGAATATTCCTTAATCATATGGCCAGGTTACCTTAATTGGCATCAAAGCCAACATTAGCTTCAATCTGGGAATGTTTTGACTCTCTCTATATCAGCTATTTGGCTGGAATCTATATATAGTGATTGGTATTGAGACTGATAATGCCGCTATTATTTTTGATGCTGATAGCTAAACAAGACTGCTGCCTTCCCAGATTATTACATAGAGTTCACGAAGGACTTGTTGGTTGGTTTACTGTTGTCAAGATGATGCTTTGATTAATTTGAGTTAATCCACTTTCTTGTAATTTATGCTTTTGCTTAATTATTTAGTTTAGTTAATCAAATTGGTTTGGGTGTTTCCTCCCCAGACATTAGTGTTCTGAACCTGAAGACTATGGTTCAATGATCAATATGGGTTCCAGAGTTTTTGAGGGCCAGGTGTGTAGCTATGGGCCAGTCAACCTAAAGGCTGACCAGTTTCCCATAATAAATCTGTACTCCTCACAAGTGCATATGACAAGAGATGTAATCAATGAAAATCAATGCACAGGACATTTTTATTATGGTTGGGTGTAGAAGTTTAGAATTACTAGTGTGAAAGCTTGAACTTCATGGAACTCTGATAATATTCAGGGAACTCTGTGAATATTACAAGGTCCATTTGAGATCTTGCAGAAATGATAAGCAATGCAAGTTTGTCTGTGGATTTTACACATTCCACAAATCACAAATCTGTAAGATGGTATGCATTTGCTGTTTAAGCACAACTTTAACCACTCAGACTTTCTGAATTGAAATCCTCATTTGTGATCTGTGGCAGAGGATGAATGTTGGTTTATTTATTTATTTTTTTTAATTTCTGATTAATCAGATTAGCCTTTTCTGAGATAGACTTTAGAATTAATGGTGGTTTTCCTCATTTTGAAAGCTCTCTTACATTCTTTTGCTTTTCTCATAGTTCAAAAATTGGTTGGTTCAAAAACTTCTAAGTTTCTTTATACATTAGATATCCTCTATAGGAGGTGTTACATAGGAGAACTGCTTCTATAAATGCTGGCTGGGAAACTATGGAATTATTAGATAGAAAACATTGAGCCTCTGTGAGCTTCATGAAGAGTTTTTTGGATATTTTATAGATCTTTGGAGAAGTTGTTTGGGAGTTGTAAGCAGTGCGATTCTTTGCAGATTTTCGAAAGTCTGGGTGTGAAATAGCTATCTTTCAGGGAACTGACAAGCTCTGCATATGCATATTTTAAAGTCCTGCATCACAGCTAAAGCACAAGGAATTCACTATCTCTGCTGGTGAAGTCAATGTGGCCTGTAAGTAATACCATAAGAACAAAACTGTGTCACAAGGCGTTAAGTTGATTTTTTTTTTAAAGAAAATAGTGGGTTTTTTTTTTTGGTGTCTTGAGAGACCTTGGGCCTGACTTCTAGATCTGCTGAGGATCTGCCATTGCAACTGAAGTTAGGTACTCAGCACCACTGAAAATGGGATGCAAGTGTCAATATAAAATATATTAAAATATTCTAAAATATTTAAAGTACCCCAGTCAGCAGCCACTGTTGGAAATTGTCTTGCATACATACACTGTGGAAGCAAAACCAGTGATACTTGGAATGTTCTTTGAAGGCTAGAAGGTAGGCCTCAAACTTTGAAGTTAAGCTTCTGAAAACAATCTTAACTTTACTTCTTTCAGAGTAGCAGCCGTGTTAGTCTGTATTCGCAAAAAGAAAAGGAGTACTTGTGGCACCTTAGAGACTAACATTTATTAGAGCATAAGCTTTCGTGAGCTACAGCTCACTTCATCGGATGCATTTAGTGGAAAAAACAGAGGAGAGATTTATATACACACACACAGAGAACATGAAACAATGGATTTATCATACACACTGTAAGGAGAGTGATCACTTAAGATAAGCCATCACCAACAGCAGGGGGGGAAAGGAGGAAAACCTTTCATGGTGACAAGCAGGTACGCTAATTCCAGCAGTTAACAAGAATATCAGAGGAACAGTGGGGGGTGGGGTGGGAGGGAGAAATACCATGGGGAAATAGTTTTACTTTGTGTAATGACTCATCCATTCCCAGTCTCTATTCAAGCCTAAATTAATTGTATCCAGTTTGCAAATTAATTCCAATTCAGCAGTGTCTCGTTGGAGTCTGTTTTTGAAGCTTTTTTGTTGAAGTATAGCCACTCTTAGGTCTGTGATCGAGTGACCAGAGAGATTGAAGTGTTCTCCAACTGGTTTTGGAATGTTATAATTCTTGACGTCTGATTTGTGTCCATTCATTCTTTTACGTAGAGACTGTCCAGTTTGGCCAATGTACATGGCAGAGGGGCATTGCTGGCACATGATGGCATATATCACATTGGTAGATGCGCAGGTGAACGAGCCTCTGATAGTGTGGCTTTACTTTACTTCTGTATCTTAGTTCAGTTTCCCCTCTTTTGGCTCACCATATCTAGTCTATATTTTCAATCTGACTACAGTCCTGAGTATTCCCTTTCATACTCTACATATTGATTTATGAACCACCATCCACTGTTCCTACATAGGTCACTTGTAACACCAACCAGAGACTCCAGTTCAGTTGATCTTAGTATCTTCCTACCTGTTCTGTTCAACTCTTATCCTAAATATACAGACCAGAAATTAATCCTCCGTCATTCCATCCTATCTTCTGTGTTCAAGACCCTGCAGCATTTCAGTTCTTATCCCCCCAATGTAGTCCAGACATTGCTCTGCCCCATACCCATCATTCCACTGGAGTTGAAGTCTGATCCTCCAGATGAAACTAATATTCTTCCTTGTTCTAACTGTTCTACATGTATTCAGATAGATTCTGATATCTACTTTTCTGGTGTAAATCTGGAGTTTCTCAATTGAAGCTAATAACTGAAACCAGAATTTGGCCCACTGATCTTAAACCAAGGAGTACTCTATCACCAAAATAGGGCTGGACTGAGCTTAGAGAAGGCAGTCGTCATGTATTGTATCACATTTTCACTGGTAACCAGTGTCTTAAAAGATGATTTCTAAGGCTGTTTTAATAGTGACAGTATTTTTCTCTATCCCCATTATGAGGGTGATGGGCAGTGGTTAATTTGTTTGTGAAAACTGTATCATTGGATTTCCTCACTTCAAAGTATTTGGTTTTAGAAGTATAGTAATTTTTCCTTCTATTGATGGCTATTAACTTACAACTTTAACTCTATCTTATCAAAATTTAGGAAGGTTTTTTTTACTGGAAAATAGTGTATTGTAGGACTTCTGTCTTTCCATAGGTTGTCAGCTTCAGGTTGTGTCACTCAGTGGACAGATTTAACGTACTAGATTGAGTTTGTCTGATATCAGCCTGTGGGGCAGACTGGAGAGGTGTCTGAGATGTGCTACTCAAGTTGGGTGTGTTTAGATCTTAGAGTCTGAGCAATACCGTGTGGGTAATCTTTGGCTGCTCTGTCAAGATTAGCTCCCTTAAATGTTATGGCATGTAAGCTTTCAACCTGAAAACATGCAACTGTTTTTTCTTTCACTGAAACTTGCTGTTAGTAATTATTAATTCTGAAACATTATAGAATACAGAATAATATCAGTTTAGCAGTTCCAACTCCACCTCAGTAATTGCAACAAAGCAGAATATGCTATTATGTACTATGAGTAACAATACATTATAGATTACATGTGCTGACAGAATGCTTTCTGGAGTTTAAGCATGCATATATGGTGTACTCCTTCTGTCTCTTTGAATGAAAGCTGAATCTCATTTCCAGTGTTTGTCACACAACTGTGATCATGATTCTAAGTAAAAAAATCCACATAGGGTATTTTTAACAAGTATTACTTTGATGCTTATTGAATAAATGGACACAAGTCCAACATCAGGAATGGTAACATACAAAAGCCAGTAGGAGAACACTTCAATCTCCCTGGACATTCAATAACAGATTTAAAAGTAGCCATCCTTCAACAAAAAAACTTCAAAAACAGACTTCAAAGAGAAACTGCAGAGCTACAATTCATATGCAAACTTAACACCATTAATTTGGGCTTGAATAGGTACTGGGAGTGGCAGGCTCACTACAAAAGCAGTTTTCCCTCTCTTGCTATTGATGCCTCCTCATCAATTATTTGGAGTGGACCACATCCATCCTGACTGAATTGGCCCTGTCAACATTGGTTTTCCACTTGGAGAAGGTAACTCCCTCTTCATGTGCCAGTATATTTATGCCTGTAACTGTAATTTTCACTCCATGCATCTGAAGAAGTGGGATTTTTACTCACGACAGCTTATGCCCAAATAAATCTGTTAGTCTTTGAGGTGCTACTGGACTCCTCATTGTTTTTGTGGATACAGCCTGACACGGCTACCCCTCTTACTGTGGTTAGAATGTTTCCTATATTTCCAAAGAACACAATACTCTTATGTGTTAAGTGTGTGATATTTATATTGGAGCAAAAGAGGGCCATCTTATTCTGTATGACTGCTTGCTGTCCTTTAAACACTTGAAATTGAAGTTAAGCACAGGTAAAACTTTCTGAAGCCTGCATCAAAGGAAGGGGAAAAATTTGTGGGGAAAGGTTGCAGACCATACTGGGTGAGCAAGCATCTCAAACAGGTTATTAAGAGAAAGCAGAAAACCTACAAGGGATGGATCTGCAAGGAAAGCTACCTCTTGGAGGTAAGAAAGTAGAGGTGGGGGAGTGAGAACTGCTAAAAGCCAAGTAACATTAGACCCTGCAGAGGAAATTAAAACCATTAGTAAAAGATTTTTTAAACATATAAATAAAAAGAAAACAAGGAAAAAAGAGAAGGATGGGGTGGAGATTAAAGATAATATAGGTATGACCCAACACCGAAACAAATACTTTGCTTCAGTTTTTAGTAAGAGTAATAAGAAGCTTGAGGGCAGTGGCAGAGTGGCTAATCGGAACAATGAAAAGGAAGTAGAAATGACCACATATGAGGTGGAAGCCAAACAGCTTAATGGGACCAAACTGGGGCCCCCAGATAATCTTCATCCAAGATTAGTAAAAGAATTGGCACATGAAATTGCAAGCCCAATAGCAAGAATTTTTAATGAATCTATAAACTTGGGGGTCATACCTTATGACTGGAGAATGGCAAATATAGTAACTATATTTAAGAAAGGGAAAAAAGTGGTCCAGGAAGTTAGAGGCCCATTGGTTTGACCTCAATTATATGCAAGGTCTTAGAATTAATTTTGAAAGAGAAAGCATTTAATTACCATTTACCTCTATGTCCTTATGATAAAATACCCCTTGGTTTTACAAAAGGTAGATCACGCCAGACCAACCTGATCTCTTTCTTTGAGACAAGGGAAATGTAGTCAATCTTATCTACCTGGATTTCAGTACAGCATTTGATACAGTTCCACATGGGAAAACATTTATTAAACTGGAGAATATGGGGAATAATATGAAAATCAAAAAGTGGATAAGGAATTGATTAAAGAGACCACAGTGGGTTATGCTGAAAGGTGAACTATCAAGCTGCAGGAAGGATACTAGTGTAGTTCCTCAAGGACTGGTCTTGGGAGCAATCTAATTTAATGTTTTCTTTAATGATCTTGGCACAAAAAATGGGAATGTACTAATAAAATTTGCAGATGACACAACGTTGGAAGGTATTGCTAATACGGAGGAGGACTCCAGTATGGATGAAATTTAATAGTGCAAAGTGCAAGGTCCGGCACTTAGGGACTAATGACAAGAATTTTTACTGTAGGCTGGGGAAATACCAGTTGGAAGTGATGGAGGAGAAAGACCTGGATGTATTGGTCGATCACAGGATGACTAGAAGTTGCTAATGTGATGTGGCAGTGAAAAAAAGCTAATGCAATCCTAGGTTGCATCAGATGAAGTATTTCTAGTAGAGATAGAGAAGTGTTAGCACCATTAGACAAGGCACTGGTGAGACCCCATCTGGAATACTGTGTGCAGTTCTGGTCTCCCATGTTGAAGAAAGATGAATTCAAGCTGGAACAGATGCAGAGAAGGGCTAATAGGATGATCAGAGGAATGGAAAACCTGCCTTATGAGAGGAAACTCAAAGAGCTTGCTTTATTTAGCATAACAAAATGAAGGATGAGGGGATATGATTACTCTTTCTAAATACATTAGAGCGATAAACACCAGGGAGGGAGAGGAATTATTTAACTTAAACACCAATGTTAGCACAAGAAAAAAAAAAGGGATATAAACTATCCATCAACAAGTTTAGGCTTGAAATTAAATGAAGGTTTCTAGCTATTAGAGCATTGAAATTCTGGAACAGCCTTCCAAGAAGAGTAGTGGGGGCGCAAAAAACCTAACTGACTTCAAGACTGAGCTTGATAAGTTTTTATGGAGGGGATGGTATGATGAAATTGCCACAACTGCTATTGGCAAATAGCTCCAATGGCTGGAGATAGGACATGGGGGGTTGGGTGCGGGCTCTGAGATACTTCAGAGAATTCTTTCCCAGGTGTCTGGCTGGAGGATCTTGCCTACATGCTCAGGGCCTAACTGACCACCACATTTTGTGTTGGGAAGGAATTTCCCCCCAGATCAGATTGGCAGAGACCTTTGAGATATTTTATCTTTCTCTGCAGTGTGGGCCACAACTCACTTGCTGGATTCAACTAGATTAAATTGTGAATTCTCTATGACTTGAAGTCTTTAATACAAGAGTTGAGGACTTGCTCAGCTAGAGGCTATGGGTCTACTACAGAAGGTGGTAGATGAGTTTCTGTGGCCTGAGATGTGCAGAAGGTCAGACTAAATGATCATGATGGCACCCTTTACACTGACCACAGTGGGACCTGACCTGGTGCATATGGGAAGCAGGCCTGCTGTACCACTCCTTAGCTGGATGCAGTGTACACTTCCAGATACACTTCCCCTTTTGGTCATTCAGTTCCACTGGCTAGTACAGAGGGTAATTAAAGGATGGATCTGCCTTTTCCCTACACAATAGTATGAAACAAGGCACTAGCAGTTGACAGGCCCTGTTAGGATGACCAGACATCCTGATAAAATCAGGACTGTCCCGATTTTTAGGTTTTTGTCCCACGTCCCGACTGATGTACAGTTGGGATGCCATTTTTCCTGATATTGCGGCTTTGGCCACTTTTTTTTTTTGCTTCAGCAACTCTGGTGCGTTTTTTTTTTTGTTTTTTTTTGGTTCCCCCATGTGTCCTGATATTTTCCCCCTTAAATCTGGTCACCCTAGGCCCTGTGCTCATGAGAAGAAGTGTGACATTGTACCCGGCTTTGGTGGGCATCAGGCAGGGGAAAGCTTCTCTCTTGTATCTAACAAAGATATAGCCTGCCCCATCTGAACTTAGAAATTGATGGCACAGGGTTCCAGACCTACTGAGCCCCTTTAGATGGTATGTTTAAAATGGTGTGATTTGGGATGGGTGGAGAGAGTTGGTTTCTCAACACCTGTAGAGTGGTCAGGGTTGTTTGGAGTTTGTGAAGGTAAGGTACATACTGAACTACATATTTAAAAAAAATCCAGACTATGTTCCCAGTTATAGAAGCACCAAACAAATGTGCTCTTTGGGGGAAAAAGTAGGAGTTACCAGTAATTGAGGATTAGAATGAAAGTGAAATGACTGTATAATGCTGCTAGTATAATCCTATTATACCATCAGACTCTGTGAGTGGTTCAGACTACAGTAGTGTCCCTATTTGAATGAAAATTTTCCACCAGCTCTAGATAATCTAACATATTAAAACAAATGGTGAAACTTGGAGCACTAACTAACATCACCCTAATTCTGTGATGGTTGCAAGTTTATTTTCCAGTTTTGATATATGTTCATCATTTGTTTTTTTATATTTATGACTGGCCAAGCTTTAAACCACATCAGCTGAAACTTGCAATTCCACATCAAGAGTTTTACAAAATTTATTAGCTTTTGGCTACAATATGAGAGTGCTCTGGTTTTGTATTTTCTTTTTTAATTCCGTGTGGGCTTTTATCATGGAAACAAGCAAGTAAAATAACTTTGAAGTTATGTGCTGCTAACTTGCTCACTGGAAACTGAAAATAATTGACACATCTGATATTATTCTTGAGATATTGCAGAGACTGAATTCATTACAAGCCAAATACCAATGATTGTTTAAAGAAAGGAAAATACAGTATGTAACATGACAAATGATCAAAATAAGCTAAATTGTTTTGAGCTCTAATAAAAATTACATAAAGTTTTGTTGTACTGATATTGAGTTACCAGAGAATAATGGAAATTAAATTACAGTAATTTAAAAGAATGAGATACCAGTATGATATTACACTTTCTTCTAATGACAACACTGGCTATGTCTAGCTGCACAGCATCCGAGGATCACTAGCTGAAAATTATCCTGAAATTGAAAGACTGTTTTATACTGCACTTGCTGTGTTGACCTTTTCAGTGTTCTGTATTTAATTGGGCTATCAGTGCATTATTGTTCTCCCCTTTCATGGCCTTGACTACCTGTGAGAAACAGACATGATGGAATGTTGAAAAGATTACAGTAATTGTAGTAAGAACAGAAAACACCACAATATATGAATCTTATCTCATGATAATGATCCCCAAATGGGATGGGGGAATAAATGATATATGATAAAGCGTATTGATTACTAAGATTGCATGTCCTTTGTTGCTACAGTACAACATGCTGTCTGGAAGTATATTCTATCTACACGGCCCCATTCTTAATTTCATCCCATTGCTCTTAAATAGTACCATCTTAACACAATCTTTGTGTTAATCTATTAATGAAGTACATGGCAATTACGGAAACTTAAAAACACAAGCCATTGTCGAGTTATCTAAGTGCAAAAAAGTTTGAAAAACTTTAATATGGATAAATTAACACTAACAAACAGATGTGATTTTCTTTAAACAATTTTCTCTATTGACTGAGCACAAGTATTAAGCATTTTAGTTCAAGTATTTATTACATGAATAAAACAAGTTAAAAGCAGCTTAAATTAGGGGTTTGTGATAAGTGTTGTTCCATCTGTATAAAGAGCCTCATGATAGACCAATGTGATGTTCTGATAGCCTTTTCAGTCCCAGGATATCAGAGAGAAAGGTGGGTAAGGTAATATCTTTGACTGGACCAACTTCTGTGGTATCTCACCAACAGAAGTTGGTCTAGTAGAAGATATTACCTCCCCACCTTGTGTCTCAAAGTGATTTTAGTCTTGCAATGTCCAATAAGTAATTTATCTGAATTGGTGTATGCTTGTCTTGAAAAATTCTGGGTGTTTGGAGCTATTTCTGGCTTCACCTCTCTTTTTATGCACTATCAAACTGACTTTTAATGTCTGAAGATGCCATATCTGTGTCTGCAGTATACTGTGAGTACATAATTTTCATTTCTAATATCCCTTACAAGGGAAAGCTTCAGAAAGCTACTAAACCAGGGGTTCTCACAACAATTTTTTTGGTGGCCTCAGAGTGCGGCCACCATTTCTTGCTGGCAGCCACTCTGACAATTTTTCCTGAAATACTTAATTAACTTTAGGAAAAACAAATAAATATGCACATATCCATGTCCAAATCATTGTAATTTATTTACGTAAGATTTTTTTCCAGACTCAATAATAAAAATAATGTACGGTTGTCTCTATTCTTTATTGGACTTAAACCGAATGGAAACACAAATAAGGTGCTTTGTACGTTCTTGTCTTTTGCTTTCTTTTGGTTGCTTTTTTTTCCAAGATGTGCTATTTAGTAAGTCTGCTGTGAAGAGCAGTATTAACAAACATACAAATATCACTTTTCACTGCAAACTTACTCAGCCCCGGCAAGCCCTGGATGGGGAGGTGGATATGGAAGCAGCAGGGGCCAGCAGCATGGGATGGGGGGTGACCTTGGGGCCAGAGCCCACCACCGTACAGCTGGGGAATGGAGCCTGAAGCCCCGTGGCTGGAGCCTGCCACCCAAGGGCTGAAGCCTGACCCATCAGCCCTGGCAAGGTGAGGAACTCACTGGCTGTCTGTTCCTCAAGTTTTTGTGTCTCCAGAGGTGGGCAGGGCCCAATTACTGCTGGCAGCCCTGTTGGAGGGGGCCACTGCTTTGCCCTCCCCCTATCACTGCCCAGGAGGCTATGGCCACAAGAAAAGTCCCTCGTGGCCACATGCGGCCACGGTGGCTGCATTTGAGAAATGCTGTACTAAACCATATGCAACCTGTCCTATTGGCACATGATTTGTTTTTCCTTGTCTTTTATGGAAAGCTTTTTTTTTTTTTAAAAGGAAATACTGATGAGGACATTTTTGGCTGAGTTTATTTGTGAATGCTACTAAGATGCTGTCTAACATAACACCACAGCTCTATCTTTTTGTGCTGAATCATGCTAAATAGAAGTTCAGGCCCTGATCCTGCAACTGATAGCACATAGGTGAACTGCGGAGCTCAGAGGAAGCACCATTAACTTCAGTATGACTCCATTTTGGGGCCCTTGTCTTCCTGCAGAGTATCAATTGTAGGATCAAAGCCTTAGTTTTACAATGGAAGTGTGAAAACATTGACAATTTCAAAACGTTAGCTCTGTTGCACTTTGTTGTGACTTCAGATTTGGTTGCTGTAACTGTGCCGGTTGCCTGCTATGCATTCCCTTCTGCCCTATGGTCATGCTGCTGGCATCCTGCCTCAGTGTCCCCTCTTGGACTGTTCAAATAAACTTTACTTCAGGCTTTTTCTTGGTCAAAAAATAACCACTTCTTGGGATTTATTAGTATCAAACTGTAAATAAAACACATGAATGTTTTGGTGTTGTTAGCTCACATAACACAAGGTTTATCTTCCTTCTCCCAGGTTTCCCTGCTGGAGAGCTTTCCTCACCCTCTCTGCAGTCTCTGCCACAGCTTCCTGAAGTGTCTCCCTTCACTGTAATTTCCTGCTCTTTTTAAATCTTTTTAAAGGAATCACCTGATTCCTTTCAGGTGGGGCTCATTCAGGGTTGGCTTAGCCTCAGGCTCTCCAGCCCATGGGGAAAGCCATCTTATTACATACCCCATCTCCCCTCTTGTCCCCCGCTTTAGAACCTTGCCCACCCCATGACAAGTTGAGAGAACATTTTTCCCCATTCCTTTTCTAATTACCAATGCTTTCGCCTGTTGCCAGAATGTCTTCCTTCCACAAACACTTTAGCTGTATTTGCTTTCAGTTTGCTCACCATGATATCTTGTCAAGATGCCTGACGCTCCTCAGCCTTCCCTTTCCCTCAGGGCCAACTGCCTGCTTCTTGCAGTTTCCACTGATAGCTCTCTGCCGGAGAGGTCAGGCTTCCCATAGCCCCTTCTTCCAGTGCTGTATTGCACATCGTGGCAGCTGCGAGAAGTGCTGCTGTGGGTGCAACGCTCACTTTCACTGCATCCTCAATGTTCGTCCCTTTTCCTGGGGACCCAGGGTTTGACACACTCTGTGAACATATATACTGTCTCCCCCCCACCACTCCTTTACAGAGATTCATATATTTCAAGGCCAGAGGGGACCACTGTGATCATCTACTCTGACCTCCTTTTTAAAGCAGGCCATAGAACTTGGGAAACCATGGCCAATGGGAGCTTCAGGGGAGGTACCTGGAGGCGTGGCCAGGGCAACACACAGACCCCTGTGCCCCTCCCCAAGTCCCAGCCGCTTCCTGGAGCGGTGCGGGGGCAGGATCGGCGGCGGGGAGCCTGCCCTGCCCCCGGTGTGTGCCGGGCCAGAGCTGCTCTAGGTAAATGCTGGGGGGCTGCGGGGAGCTGGCGGGCCACAGAAAATAATGTGGCCCGCAGGCTGCGTGTTTGAGACCCCTGCTATAAGGCATGTTTTCTGATACTTTTAATCATTCTCGTGGCTCTGAATCCTCTCCAATTTATCAACATTTTTCTTAAATTGTGGACACCAGAACTGGACCCAGTATTCCAGCAGCGGTTGTACCAATCCAACTCAAAATTCCCTTGTTTTATGCATCCCAGGATCACATTAGCTCTTTTGGCCACAGCAACACTCAGTTGATTATCCACCATGACCTCTAGATCTTTTTCAGAGTTACACTTCCCAGGATATAGTCCCCCATTCTGGAAGGGTGGCCTACATTATTTGTTCCTAGATATATATACTTACATTTAGCCATATTAAAACTAAATATGGCTTGCACCCCATTTACAAAGTGTCATAAAAATATAAAGGGAATGTTAAACATCTTTAAATCCCTCCTGGCCAGAGGAAAAACCCTTTCACCTGTAAAGAGTTAAGAAGCTAAGACAACCTTGCTGGCACCTGACCACAATGACCAATGAGGACACAAGATACTTTCAAAGCTGCGGGGAAGGGGGAGGGGGACAAAGAGTTCTCTCTGTCTATGTGTTGCTTTTGCCGGGACCAGAGCAGGAATGCAGGTCAGAACTCCTGTAAAAAGTCAGTAAGTAATCTAGTTAGATATGCGTTAGATTCTGTTTTGTATAAATGGCTGATAAAATAAGCTGTGCTGAATGGAATGTATACTCCCGTTTTTGTGTCTTTTTGTAACTTAAGGTTTTACCTAGACGGATTCTCTATGTTTTGAATCTGATTACCCTGTAAGGTATTTACCATCCTGATTTTACAGAGGAGATTCTTTTACTTTTTCTTTAATTAAAATTCTTCTTTTAAGAACCTGATTGCTTTTTCATTGTTCTTAAGATCCAAGGGTTTGGGTCTGAGTTCACCTATGCAAATTGGTGAGGATTTTTATCAAGTCTTCCCCAGGAAAGGGGGTGTAGGGTTTGGGGAGATTTTGGGGGGGAAAGACGTTTCCAAGTGGGTTCTTTTCCTGTCATATTTGTTAGACGCTTGGTGGTGGCAGCAATAAAGTCCAGGGACAAAAGGTAAAATAGTTTGTACCTTGGGGAAGTTTTAACCTAAGCTGGTAAAAATAAGCTTAGGGGGTTTTTCATGCAGGTTCCCACATCTGTACCCTAGAGTTCAGAGTGGGGAAGGAACCTTGACACCAAGCGACCTGGATCACTCTGAATCAGTGACCTGCTTCATTATTTACCACTCACCCATTTTTCTGTGATCTGCAAACTGTGATTATTTTATGGTATTTTTGTTGTTGTTAGGTCCTGGGTAAAGATAATAAATACTGGAGGGCCAAGAAACAATCTCTGTGGGATCCCACTGGAAACAGCATTTTACACTTTGAGATCTATCAATTAGCTATTCTTAAAATCCATTTAATGTGGGCCATGTTAATGTAGTATCTTTCTACTCTTTTAAATCAAAATGTTCTGTGGTAGCAAGTCAAGGGCCGTACAGAAGTCTAACTATATTATGTTAGCATTATGACCTTTGTCAGCCAAGACAGTAATATCATCAAAAAACGATATCAAGTACTTTGACAGTATCTATTTTCCATAAACCCATGAAATAACTTTTGTTTTTGTTTCCTTATTTAAAAATAAAATACAAGGCAAATATAGCTGTTTGGCTCCCCCACTTCTGCAATATGGAGCTTAATGTGCCATCAAATCTCAGACTCTTTTTGTATTAAGAGTTCAGAGGCTCCATAGAGTCCCACTATTTCTCTCTACAATGTGAGGTTTTGGAACTAGTTTAATATCGGTGTCCCCTTTGCTCAGATTACTTTGCAAGGCTCATGACATTTGCAAGCCTCATGGCTCTCTCCAGATGTCACAGCACTAAGAATCTCAGGGTCACTGGCTTTCTATGTCTCTCTTGCCTTACACAGCTTTGCACCTCCCCAGGTTTCCAGACCTTCCTTTCTTGCTTTGCTCTGCATATGCCGTTTCTCTTCACAGAATATAATCCACCCACAGGGGCAGGAAGGCTTTATAAAATGCTTGTACCATGTAGAGTATGCTCTGCTTTAAGAAATAAGGTTTATACCTGTAATAAGTCTTTTACTTTTTTTTCTTTTTATTTAGCCTGGGCCTTGGATTTTAACTGTTTAGTTGAATGTAAAGCTTTACAATCAAGCTATATTCTAGCAAAACGACCAAAACATGACATTAAAATTTAAAGGAAGTGCCATTTTTAAACATCCTTAACTTGAAAATGAATGAATAAAATGGCTTAACCAGTTGCCCTCAAACTCTCTAGTACTATGCATCACAACAAAACCTAAAGAACAATTTGGTATTAGGTCTGGTTGCCAACCTGAGAAAATGAGGAAATAAGCCTGATCACTGAAAGTCAGTGGGAATTTTGCCTGAGTAAAGCCTGTGTGGCTGCATTGAATAGACATAAAAAAAGGCTTTTATTTGTTTTCTTTTTTTTCAAGCCTTACGTCAGTTTGATTCTATGAGACCTGATCCCTTGAATCTAACAGGCACCACTAAGATCTTGACATTTAATATTAAAAGTAATTAATTATGCTAGAATGCCCAATACATAGATGGTATTTTGAATACCTTTTCTGAATAAATCTTATGCAATGTCAGAGTCATTTTGTCTTTGTTTGGTGTCCCCTTTTTGTTTGCTTTCCGCAAACTTGTGGTTTGATTTATTATTAGCACAAATAAAAGCGAATTTAAAGATTGCATGCTCTATTATTCCCCGAACATTAAAATCCCTTTCTGTAACGATTTAGACCAGAGACTTAACTACAAGAGTTACAGACATCCCATGGCAGTAAAGAAACAATATTGTATGCCTTATGTCAGGGGTTCTCAACCTTTTTCTTTCTGAGGGCCCCCAACATGCTATAAAAACTCCACAGCCGAACCTGTGCCACAACAACTGGTTTTCTGCACATAAAAGCCAGGGGCGGCAATAGGGGGTAGAAATCAGGGCATTTGCCTGGGACTCCACCCCATAGGGACTCCACCGAAGCTACATTGCTCAGGCTTTGGCTTCAGCCCCTGGTGGCAGGGCTCAGTGCCCCAAGCTTGAGCCCCATACAGTGAGGTTTTGGCTTTCTGCCCTGGGCCTAAGTGAGTCTAACTGGCTCTGCTTGGGGACCCACTGAAATCTGCTTGCTGCCCCCCAGGAGGCCTTGGACCCCGGTTGAGAACCACTACCTTATGTGACCAATTACAGGAAAGCAACATAGATCAAACAAGCTAAAAATGAATGAAAGTTATCTGCAACTTAAGTTAATTTTGAATGAATTATTTTGAGAATCACAATCTGACTGTGAATAGAGGTGAATAAATTCTTCCATCGTGATTCATTCACTCAGCTTTACAAATTGAATATAGTAAGTGTTCTCTCAAATCTCATTTACAGCATAAAATGATAATTTTTAGATGTTGCAGCAGGAAACAAAGGTAACTTCATAAAGTAGATGATGTACAGGATGCTTTATCAATAAAGACTAATATAAATCAAGTACAGTATTTAACACTGTAAAAGCTTTAAATTAGTTTAGGCAACATCTGCCTCTTAATTAAAAAAGTAGTAGATTTTTGATTGAGTTATTTAACCTAAAATTTTAGTTACTCCATACATCAATGTCCATAAACACCTTTACCTTTGATTGATGTCTCTCTCTCTCACACACACACACACACACACACACACACACACACACACAGAGTATATATTTTAGCCATATAGTAAAGGTTCTAATTTCAGTTTTTATTACAGCGCTTTAAAAAAAAACTATACAAACTTGTCCTAAACCTAGTCTAGTTTAAATGACTATCTTTTCTTTCTTTCAATGTCAGATAAAATCAATATTGGTAATACTATTATTTGTATTGATGTAGTACCTAAAGTTCCCAGTCAGGGACCAGACCTCCATTGTCTTAATCACTTTACAAATCCATAATAAAAAGATGGCCCCTGTCCCAAAGACAGTCTTGCAAAGAATCTGATCTGCTTTTTTTACTACATAAAATTAATCCATTAGCAGGGGGATACTGAAGATGCCCAACAGAGAATCCACAACACTGCACAGGATCAGCAGTTGTAGAGAAGGTATGCAGAGGGGCTCTTCATTTGTAGCATGTTATGAAGTTCTCAAGTGCCCATCTATCAGTCGCTAATTTGGGTAGAGACAGGGAGAATATGTCAGTGAGAGGTGGGAATCGCCTCAGGTTTCTGGTAGGGAAGAGCTGAAGAAAACATAGTGGGTTGTAGGGACAGACTACTGGGGTTGGGAGCAGGAGGAGGGATAAATGCTCATTTTCTTTTAGCTCTTAGGCTTTTGTTAAATATAAGTGTGACACTGTCTGGAGTGGCTCATGAGCAAGAATACTGACCTCAGGCCAAAACCCCAAACTAGTTGTGAGTTCTATGCTTAGATTTCACCAACCAAGTAACAAGTCTAAGCTCTTCAGATACTATAGAGCCTTAACATGGAGTCACAAACAGCCCCCTTGGGCATTTTGCTTTATCTTGCCACCCAGGCAAGCTTCACTGTGATAGATGGTCACTTTACACCAAAGATCACAAAATATTAAGATTACTCCTAGTCCCAAAGGTCAGTTTACTCCTGGTCAATTTTCACCTTACATCTCACACCAAAGACAACACTTGTAGCCAATCCTATACTAAACTAACTAAGAATTAATTAAGAAAAAGAAATGCGAGTTATTTACAAGGTTAAAAGCACTAGCATACATAAATAAGTTGCAGTATTAGTTTCTAAAAGTTAATAGAAACGTCTATAATAAGCAAATGTAGTGAGGCGGTGTGGTGCCCCACCACCCCGCAGAGGGAAGAACGTCTCCAGACATCAAAGTGGGCGGCGCCAGTGGATCCTGTGCCCACCCCCCAGAGGTCAAGGCGCAGGATAGAAAGTATAAAAGCCCAACCTCAGAGCTCACTTGGGCCACCGCTGCTGGAGAGGCCAGAGGCCTGTGGCCTGGCTCTGGCTTGGGAGACCCCGGCAATCTGCGGCTGACCTGAGGACTGGCCGGACCGGCCAATGCCTAATACTGACCAGTGCACGGAGGAGCCGCCAAGCTTACCCGTTGCCACCTACCCAGAGGTGCTGCCAAGCCTAGCCGTTGCCAGCTACCCGGAGGAACCCATGGTTCTGGAACCCTCTGAGGACACCACCCTGACCCAAGAACCCTACAAGGGGGAGTCTGGGGAAGTAGCCTGGGGGCAGCTGACCCTAGTCTGGCTGCAGCACTGCCAGAGCTAATGTCAGTATGTTGTGGCCAGGATCCCCAGTGACACAGCAGCGGGTTTTCTGCTGCTGCTAGGGCCTCGGGCTGGGACTCAGTGGAGTGGGTGGGCCTGTGTCCCCCCTGCCACCCACCTTGTGGGTGGCAGTCTTCCCCTCTCCCTGGTTGCCCAAAGCCAGGGTCTGGGCTTATATTGAACTATTTGCTCAGTCCCTGTCTGAGGCCTGAACCTGAGACTATTTGTTTGCTACCTGCCCTGACTCAGGGCCTGGGCTTATATTGTACTGCTTGCGGGGCCCTGCCTGAAGGTCTGGGCCATAGACTGGGTATTCCCCAACCCAGCAGAGAGGGTATAGCGAGGCAGTGTGGTGCCCCACCACCCTGCAGAAGGACAAGCTCCGGCAGAGTCCCCTTACAACAAACTATATATGCCTTTAGGGTGAACTCAACCAAACAGCTGGAGATCCCTTGCTTATGCTTAGAAATCGTCACCCCTTCAGAGTTCAAGCATCACGGGGAATCTCAGTTTCTCCTTGACAGGCATCTTTTTTTTCCCTTCCCCCGGTATTCAAGTTGTGATGAGACAGGGGTTTGTGCGGGCTTCCCCCGTACCCTCTTCAGGAGTGTGGGGAAAGCAATCAACCGAGTCTTTTTTCCAAAGTGGCTTGTCTGATGTCTGTAGACATTCTTTTATTGGGAAGGAGATAACTTCTTGTGATAAACTAGCATTTCACACTTGGTTTCTCCCCTGACTAGGTGGGATTTAGAGTCTTGGCAAACATTTTTATAGTTAAAGAGCAAACGTTTAAACATTACCTTATAATATGGGATACAGATATTATAAGTAGGATTAATAAATTCAGCATCCTATAAGTATCTCTTAAAGTTTAAACACATTCTTAGAATTCTAATACATATTTCAATAATACTAACACACAGGTGAGCCAGACTAGTTTCCAGCTATGCATTTCAGTGTTCAGTGAGGCCAGTGGGCCTTGGCATGTGATGTTACCTGGTCTGCTAGTGTCACAATACGGAAATCTGCCCACAAGTGGTGTAGGTACCTAAGGAGCTCACAGTGCATTGTCTCCTGTTTGTCTAATATTGGCCTCTTACCATGGTCTGAACTAGAGGACAGTACTTCAGATTAGAGGTTTGGGGATGTGGGAGTGGGATCCATGGTTGGGAAGACAGAGATCTGGTGATATTGAAGCCTTTCTCTGCTTCCAGGGCTTTGGAGCTGTGCTCCGGCTCTGCTCCAACTCCAGGCAAAAACCTGCAGCTCCACTGCTCCGGAGCTGCTCCGCGTTCCAGCTCCAGGCTCCGCTCCAAAGCCCTGTCTGCTTCAGTTGTCTTTTTGAGCTTTTCTTTGGCTGAGGGTCATGCTTTTCAAAAATGACATCCACAAATTGTTGGTATGGTATCCGATACTTTAATTGTATTCTCTGTAGGATCTTGTATACTCATCACCATAGTATCTGCATACATTCCTGTAGTGCATTAAGCAATATAACTAACATCTGACAGGTATTTATTTTTTCTCATCCTCTCACCAAGGGAAGAAGTGTGTGTAGTGGATTGGGGTATTTTGGATTTTTTTATAATTGCACTTCAAGAGAAAGGTGGTGAGGTTTGTGATGGTCCTTCATTCCTCTGGGAGTTTGTTCCACACAGGCCTAGGGTCAGCCCCCAATAAAGTTCTGTCTTCAGCACAAACTTCACCTTTGTGGTAGAACATTCCATTGTGCCAGAAGAGCAAAGTTGTTGACCACGGTGTTCATCCCAGACTTCAGTTAATCTTGAATATATGTGGATGAGTGTATTTTTTTTTTAAGAAGAACCTTAAAAGGTTTTAGAGAGCAGGTGCTCAGCACTCTTTGAAAATCAGTGGCCTTTAAGGCATTTCAAATTGGGCACTCAAAATCACTAGTAGCATGGATTGGAATTTTCCAAAATTCCATATTGATCATTTTTTTTTCTTTTTATTAACCTTGAGTTCAGACAACCACTGGGCTGGCTGTGTTCCCAGTTTACACTTGTATGGCCAACTTTCTGTCTGAAAGTTACAATCCATTAGCCATCAAAAATAGATATACAAAGGATGGACACTTAAAGGAACCTGATTTTCAGAGAGTAGTGCCCAGCACTTTCTGAATATCAAGCCCTTTTAAGTGTGTCTCAAGTTGGGCACCCCAAAAATGGAGGCATATGGGATCATTAGTCACTTCTAAAAATCCTGGTCCATAGCTTTTTAAATGCATATGGATGCCAAGAAAGAACACAATTGTTTAACCAAAACCTTTATACTGTGAAGTTCTCAAATGTATACAAAATTCAAGAGAACCAGGGCTGGCATGTGCAGATCAAACAAACCCAGACTGATACTAAATACACTGGAGATTCAAGCACAATATTTCTCTCATCTCAAATTCCTGGAGCTTGTCATGGGGGAACATGAACAGGTATAGTTTAAATGTACTGCATCTTGGAGTATGAGCAGGCAGCTCATAGCACATGCTATGAAATTTCATTCTTGACATAAAATAAACAAATACAAAAATTTGTTCATTAATGACCCAAACTTTTTATCTATTTAACCCTGAAGTACAGGCATTTGACTTTTGAGGGGCAGGTTGGTGTTTGCCAATATTATTATTACCATTTAGTTAATTTATCAAAAGAAATTGATTCTTCAGAGAAATGTGCTTCATGGTTTTCTCTCATATCCATGTTTAATGAGGCAAGAATGGATATGAGGCTGTCTGACATATATTGAAAAGGCCTCTCTTCTCAGTGATAAATACCACTGTTGAAGAAGAGTTATAGCTGCCATTAAAATTTGTTCTTAATGTCAATATTTCCCAAATGAATTTATATTTTGTGAAAATGTTCCCTCCATTTAAAAATGGTAAAGAATTACTGGCTGATGTGGGTATTTGACACATCCCTTCTTTTCTCTCTCCATCTCGGCAATGTTCCAGGAAAGATAACTGGCAAGGGGAAGGTACATGGCTATGTTCACAAAGCTTTGTGCAGCAATTGTAGTCTTTTCAGATTTACTTGGAATTTCCATTTAAAACCTTGTGCAGGTGCTATAATAAATTGGTATAATTGAAGTTCTTGTGTATGAAACAACATAGGATAAAACAATTAAATACATGCATTGGTCTGGAATTCACTAAAATTTCAAGATGGTGAGAGAATTGTGTTTCTTTTTGTCCCTCTCTATTGCACTTCATTTGTATTAATTGTACTGAACTTTACTGCAACTATTTATTGAATTTTACATCAGTTAAAGGACAATTGGAAAGTTCTATTTTATCAAACGTTTAACAATATGAGGTGTTTTATACATTTTTCAGTTTATAAATAAGTCCAAGCACAATTTTTAAAAAAATGTTTGCACTCTTGTATACGATGACACTGACTGATATTACATAAAATAGTTTTCTTAGTTGACCTAAGTCTGTGACTCATTGACAAGGTGATTCTGTGAGTGAGATTAGTTGCTGCTTGACAGTCAACTGCATGGTTATGGGGTATATAGATGCTTAAAATAAGTAACTTTTCAAAACCAGGGTTTAGATCCTGATAAGCATTTTTAAGTCTTTGCAGCTCGGCACTTGCAGAATTGGGCTGATACTTAGTTAATAAACTTGTAATATTAATTGAATAAGACCCAAGCACAAAGGAGGAAAAATATGCTCCCACACATTTGTACACAATATCCTAAAAGATTTAATGTCTTCTCATTAAAGCTGGTCAAAATGTTGTAAATTGCAAAAATTTGGAAATCATGATTTGTCTTCATACCTCCCTGACTTTTTTATATTCTTCACTATTCATATCTTAAATATAAAAAAATTTATTTTGTGGGGTGCTGAGCACTTTCAATTCCCTTGAGATTACTTTATCATCCACCAAGTTATGTTGGTCCTAGGACTGGCTGCTCAGAGAAAACAGGTAGAGTGGACCAAGTTATGCCTTAAATTGCATGTTTGTCATGACTATAGGGGCCAAGGGGAATATATGTAGTTTTTTACAGGCCAACAGGAAGGAAGGTCTTCGGTGAGCATGATTTAAGAAACAGAAAAGCAACTTTTAGCCAAAAGTGACAGCAATATTGAAACATCAGGAGTTTGATAATGCCTTGTTTAGCAAAAATGATACATTTCAGGTGCAACTTAAAAATTGGAAATGTATCAGCCTCTATAGTTAAATTTACCAATGTGGCCGCCATAGTTCCTAAATGATTATTCTGTGTACCTTTCTGACCTTTTGCCTCATGATGAAGTTTATTCTGTTTTTTCTGACAAATTGACCCATCTGTAATCTTTCGTCAGTGTTGATCATGTTCATACTTTTTTTTGCTATTGAATTTATTTTAGAAAGTTTTTTAAACTGATACTAAGATATAAGAAAATACCAAAGAGAAAGAGGAGAGGCAGCAAAACAAGAAGAAAGAGAAATTGTATGGGGAGGGGGGATATTTCAAGAACTGACTAATGTGATGATTTCAAAGAACAAAGGAAAAGCATTTTCCTTGATGAAAATATATATTCCTTTAAATGTTCACCCCTTTTTGCAAGGTCTTGAAAACCATGTATTTCCTTTTGTCTTTGCTTCACTGGTGGTGCAAATTGAAATGCAACAATCCTGTGTGGTGGTTGTCATAGAAATGATCTTCCTAGAGAGAGAACTCTGGGAAGGTTGAAGACTATGTGGTTAGGAAAATGTGGTATGGGTCAGCTTAATCTCTCTTTACCTGACCTTGCTTATAAATGAATAGTATCTGTTTCTGGGCTGGTTAACTTTAAAGAAAAAGAGTAAACAAAATCAAATGAAGTCATTCCTGTCAACCTTATTATGCATCATCTATAGGAGGACATTTGATTTTAATGTCCTTTTGTTTATCATATTTTATTTTATAACCCATTCTTAAGGAACAGATGCCCCCCCTTATATGTGAGTTATCTTAAAAAAAAGACAATGACACTATATATTTTAGGGACTACCACTCTATCACTATGCTCAAACAGCTGAAGACATGTACAGTACTTACAGTTTCTACTTGAACAGAGGTGTTGCTGGATGCATCTGGGAAATAAAACATGGAATTCCTATGGCTAGGATTGGCATATTAATACTCCAAGCTTTTACCAACCTGTTATATAGGGTGTGCTGCCATTTGATTGTATTCTACCCATGTTTCTGGAAGGTGTATTTCTATAATGTTTAATATAACTTGTTGTTCTGTTCTAAGATAGTGACAGGTCTGGAGTTAAGCACTCCAGTGACAGGTCTGGAGCTAACCTCTTACCTCGGACAGGGCTATATTCAAACAAGATATTTAGAGGTTATGAAAACTGAATAATAAGGGCTTCCATAACATGGCTATTGGAGCCTTTTGCATTGATCCCATAGAAACTGTTGTACAGACTTTACCTCCTAATACATAGAATTCTTCTTTTGTCTGGGTAAAAGTTAAAGAACCATGAAGATAACTGCATAAGCGTGCTTGATTGAGTTGTGGATGGGGGAGGGGGATTTTCTCTCAAAAGCACACCCATCCTGTCAATGTTTCTTTCTGAAGTGTACCTTCTAACAGGCACATCCATACTTCATCTCTTAATGATTGCAATTTACTATGTCATTGGGGGATGGGTAAATCAGCTTTAGTACAATAAGAACTGATCCAAAACTCAAGTCAAATTTGTACAGGGTTTTAAAATAGCCATTTTTGTATGCTCTGTTCTGCACAGACTGGTGCCTAAGAAAAAGGCTGTTCACTTTCTAATGTCTGAAATGAAGCAGAAACAACCTATTTTTGAAAATTTTGAAATCAAATATATGGAAATAAGCTTTATATATGCTGGCATTTCTCCTCTTACACACACAGCTGGTCTTCGTTCTCAAGATGAATTCTGTATTCTTTCTCCCTATTGCAGTGCAATCACTTCTAAATTTTAATTTATTTTTTGTAAAATTGCTAGATTAATAGCTATGGAAACTGAAGACTAAGAATAAGAAATAATTGGCACTTAGCTAGTTCTTAATTTTTTCAAAACTTAGTACAAATATTAACAAATCTTTCCAACACTTCTTTAAAATAGGGGCTTATTCTCAGAGCAGACACAATACTAACAGTGATGGTAAAGGTTGACCTGCTGATAAACCAATACTCTACCTTAGAAAATATGCAGCCACATCTTTTTGAAACTACAGTTTTTGAAAGGGTCCATCAATACCCTCCTGCGCTGCTTTCTTTACTTGCTAATGCAAATTGGTACAGTCTTTAGAAAGCATTATGTGTTTTGTTGAGCAACTAGGAATTTTCTGTACGAGCGTAAGTAATCATATTGTATATTACAAAATGAGAGGTGATTCTTTAAAAAAACAAGGAAACATTGACACCGATTTCGTACAAAGCATGAGATGTGAAATGAGCACAGGGTGGACAGGCACTTGGGATTTGCAGTCTGATGTCATTTAAGAGGCTCTTTAGGGAACGTGCTCCTAGCACATTACAGGGCAATACAAACAAAAAACCATTTTAGCATAGCTGAGTGCCCAAGCTCTTTGAGTGGTGATCGACACTGATTTCATTCCTGGTCTGCACGCACAAGAGATGGATTCTTTTGGCCAGCCTCAGTTGGGGCCATGTCTTTGCCCTAAGTACCTTTGCAGTACCCCACCCAATAGCATACAGGGCAGAGTGGGCCCAAAGGTCTCTTTGTTTTTACTGCCTATGGCAGCAAGACAGAAACCTTGCATTGTCCACTTATTCTGCACACTGTGCAATTTACTTAGTCTTGTGTATTAACAATGTACTTCATATAATTTGTATAGTTATAGTGTAGTTTAGTTCTTTTTAATTATGTATAAATTCTCCCCCCCACAACTCCCCCCTCTGTACAAGGATGTATTCCCAAACATGTGTAGAGAGTGAGGGAGGTGAGACTGAAACTTTTCCTTCAAGACAAGTCAATGCAAAACTCCTAGAGCAGTGGTTCCCAAACTGGGGTTCACAAGATGTTGCAGGGGGTTCTCGGGGGAAAAAATTCCCTAATGGCGGACAGAGCTGTCCTGAGGGACCCCGGGCAGCATGGGGTCAGCAGCCCCTGGACTTCCAAGAGCTAAGCAGATCAAAGCAAGCATATTTATCACACTGAGGAGATTTAAACTTCAAGACTCCTTATAAGAAATGGAAAGGGAGGTGGATATTTTTTGCTGTTTTTAAAATTCATTAGGCAGCTAGTATTGTTTTAAAACAAATTTAAGCTTTGTTGTAATCTGCGTTGTTTGCTTGGACTGTTCAAGACCTGAATGCTTGTGTAGGAGGAACTCTTTGAGTTGGCTTCTTAAGTATCTTCATGCTGTTTCACATCTGATACTCCTTGATGAAACATAGGGGCCTTGTCTTATAACAGGTTTATTCAAAGTGATATAAGCTACGAAAGTGAGATCTTGGAAGAGTGTGCCATTTTTATAATGTAATAAAAACACTGTAATGATAAATAGTGTGTAATAAGCATGTCATAAAAACAAATTTTATATTTCCAAGATCACTGCTTTTATAATTTATTCTCAGGTAAAGGAGAAAATCCCTGGAAATATTCATTTTTCAGAGGGGGTTCGCAAGACTTGACATTTTATTGAAAGAAGTTCACAGGTTGTTAAAGTTTGGAAACCACTGTCCTAGAGAAAGACTATAACCAGATATCAGATGAAGAGGAGAGTGCAAACTTTTGGCCATTCTACATCCCTCCACAACAGGGACGCTTACCATACCTGTTAGTGAGGGTAGATTCACTTAGCAATATCAGAGCTCAGGTACCGTCTTCTACCTGTTTGAAAAATATTCCTTTCTGAAATTTGTAGAGCTCCTACACAGCATTTGATCACCACATTTACAAGAGACTCTCACTTAGTAGAGGCTTCCAGATTGAATGCCCATTTTGATAGGGCTGTCTTGTAGTCATTGCTTACATAGGACTCCTATTACCCACCTACAAGCAATTAGACAACTGCTTGTTAGTCACTAAGAGTGGAGTGTGTGTGGACAATTGCTCAAAGAAAAGAAAGATTATGACCTTAGATGTGTTTCTTTACAGTAGTGGCCAAAACCACGTTTACCCTGAGTCCTACCTCTAGATGATTCTGTATTGATGAAGGAACTGAGGGGTTGTTCGGCCATCTCCTCTCTTCATTGCCTTGCATGGTTGGGGAGTGAGGGAACTTAGGGCACAGGCTTGGCTTCAGTGGATGTGTGTATGGTACTAAACTGTGTACTAAAACTAGAATCTATGAGGACAACACATCTCAATGAGCCACCCTTACTGAATGGAAAGTAACAATTTTATTTGTCTTGTTGGTTCCACAGCACAGTACGAATGAGGTTATAAATCAGCAACAAATAGCTGCAGTTATTATAGTAATAATAGAAACAATTTCAACTTTTCTAGGAGCCAGCAGGCTGCCTTTACCATTTTGTTACCTGAAAACCTTGGACCCATTATGAAGAATTCAATGCTTGGAGTATTTTTTTTTTTTTTTTTACTGTGTAGTTACAGAAATAACTAAGCATTCAGAGGCAGGCATGAAAGAAAGGTCACTAGTTTTGCATCTGCAATTCTATATTTGCACATGTTGCTAGGCAATGCAAGAAAATCATAGCCCTTAGTTGCAAGACTGCCTTTTCAGAATCCATTGTTAGAAGGAAATCAACAACTGTACAGAGTAATATAATTTCACACAATTACTTTTTTGTCAATGCTCCTAAACCCTGACACTTGTCAGAGGTAATAAAGAAAGATTATTTGTTTTGCACTTACTTACAAATGGATGTTTTCTTACCATATGGCACATCTTATATTTCTTGTAAAAGGTTTCATTAGCAAACTGATGCCAGCATAAAGGCTGGGTGCATTTTTCTTTAACACAGACTTGATAAATGTCTCTTCTAAAAATACATCAATTATGTTTTTATTTTTCAACTGGTATAGACTTGACTGTCCTGATAAGTGTCATGAGAGTTAGTCCTTGCATGAAGATTAAGGAGTTTGTGTAGTTTTAGCTTCTCTCATGTAACATGAGCTGCTAAAAAGGAATATGTATGACTGTAGTTAGTATTATAGAGGTCTGTGTTGTTGACCCATTTCTGATATGGACTGAGAGAAACCTCTCCAATAGTGTCCAGAATTTGGCCTGGAGAAGAAAAGGGAAAAGCAAAAGGAAGTGATATGAGTGGGCCTAGCTCAAAAAACGATGGAGGGAGCTGCTTTCTCTGGAGAAGACTCAGGGAATGTCTACTCCTAAAACATTACAGTGCTACACCAGCACTGCTGTAGTGTTTTAAGTGTAGACACTTGCTACAGTGAAGGGTAGGGTTGCCAACCCACCAGGATTGTCCTGGAGTCTCCGGAATAAAGATTAATCTTTAATTGAAGATTGTCATGTGATGACACCACCAGGAATAGATCCAACCAAAATTGGTAACCCGAGTGATGGGAAGGGTTCTCTCATTGCTATAGTTAATCCAATTTTGAGATGTGGTAGCTAGGTTGACGGAAGAATTCTTCCATTGACCAGTGCAGACAGCACTAGGAGTTAGATCAGCACAGTTATGGATCTCTGGTGTGGATTTTTCACCTCCCTGAGAGATGTAGCTACGCCAATGAAAGTTTTCAATGTAGACCAGCCCTTAGGGTCTCTGCCTAACTGGACTGCAAAAGGGAATGACTCAGCAAGTTACTTCAGTGGCATAACGAACCATAAGAGGTTTCTGCCCTGACTGACTGCATGTCAGTTCATATTATACGTGATGGATGAGCACAAAACATTTAACAATAGAAGTCAAAGACCTAAGTTTTATTATCTCCCTACACCAGTTCCAAGTCCCTGATTCTGATTTCAGAACAATATAAATCAAAGGCAATTCCCTTGAAGTCTTTCAAGTGATGTTGATGTGAAAAGAAGAATCAGGCTCATAAAATGCATCCTAATTTGCTTTACTTAAACTCTCAAGTGGATAACTAGCTAGCTACAAAAGGGAAGTTAGGGGAAAGGAGAAAGCCTCTACTCAGAATATTCTTGTTTCTGTGAAGTTGTTACATAAACCCCCAATGACGTTTTAACAAAGCCTTTTCTATTTATTATTTTATTCCAAATGACACACATACAGAAATACTTCCTTCTAACAACCTGGACTTTGTCTTGGATGACATTTCCTTTTAATTAGCAAACAGCCCCTTGTGATTCCTCATCCTTAAAAACCCTGTTGTTCAGTTAATACTCCATGTGCTTGAGCCAGGCTGTTATAAGAAGGAAATTCATGTCTGAATATCTCAAATGCTTGTGTGGAAAAAGATGCAGTTGGAAGCTCCAATAGCTTGAGACAAAGCTGCAAGGCCTGAAAAGGTGAACATGATATTTTTTTTCCTGGTTAACTTGATATTATATAAGAAGCCATTACAGAAAAGTTAAAACAAGACTGCTTCCACAGATTTTTTTTTCAGGCACATTCATTACTTGGAGCAGCCAAAATTCTGCATAAACTGAAGCCTTGTGATCACTAAACCAGAAAATAGAGATGAAGCAAAAGAAAATTTTAGAACATGTCTGACTGGTGTCTAGAAACTGTCCATTGGCGAAACATTGTTTGATACATGAACATTATAACCATATGATAGAGATGAATGTCCAAGGATCGCTCAAGATGGAGATCAGCCTCTGGCTTTCTGGAGTCAGTATTGGCCAACCAATAGTTGATCAACATACAAGTTCTGTAAAGTTAATTGATTATAAGTTACTGAGATATATTCAATGTGATCAATGGCAAAAAATAAAATGAAGTGAAAATGCCAAGAGTCTTTCTATCATTGTTAAAAAAATGTTAAATGGCAGTGGTGACTTGCACAGTCTCCAAAACAGAGCAGTGTTGCATGTGATTTCTGCAAGCCTTTTTGTGCATTTGTTGAGCCAAAAGAAACTTTAACCTCTTAAAGTGAACCTCTATACTATAGCAAGCGTGCATTTTCATTGCCTGGTATCATAGGTATAAATTAGACCAGTCCTACTAATACAATTATTTGTGGAGCATATGCTGAAATTGTTTTGGGTAATATTGCCCTAATCATAGAGTCCCTTCAGTGTCACCATGTCTCTTTCTGCAGGAAGTATGAAAACTCCTAATCCTTGTACTATTTCATTAATGACCGAGGCAGGTTTCAGATAACAAAATTTAACTAACAATAGGAAATCAAATAAAATGCATCACTATCTGCTGCTCTCGTGTCTGGTGTAGTTGCAATGATCATCTTGGTACCTGCTACTAGTCCCTAGTCCCAAGCCTTTAGCCATAAGAAAAACCTACTGGTTTTCCCAGAGAAACAAGGCATACACAGAAAATGGAATTTGGGAATGTTTTGAGAAGATTTCTCACTTACCTTAGGTTCTAGAAACTTCATTTTTTCCCCTCCACTGCTGCAAACATGCCACCATCTAAACTCCAAGTTAAGCCCAGCAATAGAACCAAATCATTCCACTCCTTACATCTGAAAGTAGTCTCTAATGCCAAATCAGTATATAGTTGCACTGAACTTTGAATCATGTGGGACAGGGACATTACCCAGGGCACAATCGGGACTCATGAACAACTGTGTCCCCTCACTTCTCCAACCTGGAGTGCCTTTTACACTGCTTTGCTGTGAGAGTTGCCACTCCTGGTCTCCTCACACACAGCCTCCAGCATGTAGGTCACTCCCAATTATATTGTATGAGTGCTATAGCCAGCCATTCATGAATTACACTGCAGAGTAATACCAGCAAATTCCCAGTCCCAGACTTTTCCCCAGAAATGTATGTCTTAGACTTTATATGAGCTTGTATTCCAGGAGAGAGCTGGGAAGTATGTCATTTTATTAATAGAAATGATATGCACAAAACCCAAGGAGTTTTCAAAAAACTTCAATCCAGACACACTGGTTTAGATAAAACAATAAAATAAGTTTATTAATTTCAAAGGGTAGATTTTAAGTGACTACAAGTAATGAGGCATGAAAGTCAGAATTGGTTACAAGAAAATAAAAGTAAAACACAACTAATACCTAAACTTAACAAGCTAAGTGAATTCAAAGCCAACATGTCTCTCACCACATATTATAGCAGTCTTACGGGCTGAATTTCAGTTAGGATCCCGCCTCCAGTGCAAAGATATTTCCTTTGTTCTTCAGGTATTGTGGATGTCATGGGTAAAGAGAGAGGGAGGAATAATTTAGGTTGCTTCCTGTCTCCCTGTATAGTCCTTTCTCCTCTGTGAGAATTGTCTCCAGCTGAGGTTCAAGAGACACAGTCTGTGTGGACGGGAATCCCCAGCTGTTTCTTTGTCAAGATGTAGATTTTTCACCCACATCCTCTTTCCTGCCAAAGAATGGCCACTTAGTCAGGTAATGCTCAATTTGATTTTGCTGACACCTGGCTGAAGTGTTGGCTAGCCCTTTGTCTCTGGGGAACTGGTTTGTGGTTGTTCCCCCCAGACTTGGAATATGTCTAGTAACACTATACAAAATAATCCTATAACTTTATATGCAATGATGCCATATATACTTTACCAGGACAGTAATGATCAGAAAATTATGAGTTTTCAAATGATACCTCACAAGCAATACTTTGTACAAAATTTACCATAGTCTTGTAAAAGGGGTGAATATAGGATTTAGATTGTCACAGGGAGCAACTCAGGCAGTGAATATTTGCAAAACAGTCTGAAAAGGGGGCTATGACAAAAGGTAGGTTATTGGGAATGATTACCCAATACAGATATATCACTGCATGTGTAATATATAGTGCTTAGTTCTTTTCCATGCCGCAGTTAAGAAGAGTAATTCTTGCTCTTCAAATGCTGGTGACTTAAAATGGCTGATGAATCCCACCTAAATCCTCAGAAGAATATTCTAATACTTCCTGTAGGCTCACCAGATTGGTTGCTGAAAGGACATCTTAAAAATGTGTGTTAGATGCCTAGATAGATCAAATATGTTACTGTCTTGCCCTCAGAAGGTCAGCAAGATTTTCTTAGCATATTATATTTTATACCACATTTTCATCATGCATAGTTTGTCTTGTCAAGAAGAGGTAGACATGCGGTAGCTGCAGGAAGTGGCAGTAAGGCAAGGGGCCAATATCCCTAGAGCCCCAGGCAGGGGCAGTATAAACTCGAGGAGCCTTGCCCTAGAGGATGTTTCTAAAATTTAAATGATCGATTCTAAACTTGGTGAACTGCAAAAAGTAAATATCCTAAATGATAGAAAGAAATATAGATTTTTCTACAATTGTTTCAATTGTTGTTGTATTCTAGAATTAGTAACAAAGTAAGAATATACATTAAAATTTTAAACCTGATCAATGTTGCTTAAGTGACTTGACACAAGATGTTTGAACATGTTCCTATTAAAGCTGAGTGGGTTTAATATTTATTTAATTTATTTTTTTATATAGGAATTGGGTATAGTGCTCCTGTCGGCTAATTTCTAAATTATCTGCGCAAAAAAACAAACCAAACCAAACAAACAAAAAAACCCTAGATTTTTCAGGTGTCTAAGTAGACCCTGGAATCATGGTTAAAGTTGTCCCCTTCTAAAAAAAATCTGAAATGGCGCCCCTGGCAACAATGTATGACTTTTGTCTCCAATAGCTTCGTTTGTGTAAAGGCTCTAGACAATTTAATACACATGAAACAAGTTTTTTATATAAGTTTTAATAGGGCTCTGTAGAAATTATTGTAAGTACTTAACATTAATTCCCAAGTGAATTCTATATAAGATTACGAATCTTATAGCATTTTATGATATAATTTTCCACTAAAGTATATGGAATGTGCAAAAAACCAAAATAAATAACCCTCCTTCCTCCTCTCCCCCACAAAAGTGTATCATTTTCTATTTAATTGTCTAGGCTTTTTCCATAAGGGAACTTGTTTAAAACAAAACAACTTTGGAGGCTCAATTAACCTCTCTGAAATGCTTCCCAAACATAATGATAGTTTAGGAATGAAGTCTAAAGGAGAGAATGAAGGGTGGCTGAAATGCAAAATGTAATTGAAGTCCTTTTTTGTACTCACAAACCTTTGTGAATTCATTTCTGCTGACAAATCTGGTAGATGAGCGCCTCGCTACTGTATTTATGGCCATACCCTCATCTTCCCTGTGAGTATGCTGCACTTCGTAACAAACTCCCAGCAAGCAGAGCATGATGGACAATATTGTGTATGACAAATATCTTGCTTGTATATGCAAATAGGGTAATTGCATGTAAATGGTTAAGCATGTGTTTTGTGCATGCAAATTTAGAGATCTTTAGCAGGCCTGTAGTCAGAGAAAGAGAGTTCACAGGTAGCCCAGGTAAAGCAAAATAAATCTCCTCTTTGGTGTTACCTGGTTACTTACATGACTCTGTTCCCAAAGAAAAGAATTCAAATCAGCAGATTTTCTGGCCGCAGCCCCTTTCTGCATTTTAACAACCTGTAAACTCAACAAATAGAAAGCAATGCAATAGGCATGTTTTATATTTCCAGAACTCCCTCTCCTGGCTTCTGGTCAGCAAACTCCTGTCTCTCCCTCGCATGGGAGTAGCCTAGCCTCTCTGGGTGTGTCTGCTCTGCATCTGGGAGGTGGGATTTCCAGAACTGGTAGACAGATTCGAGCTAGCTCAATGCAAGTGAGCACACTAAAAATAGCAATGTAGACATTGTGGCATGGGAAGCAGCTTAGGATAGCAACTTCAGTCTGTCTGAACCACCTCCCAGATGTAGTATGGACATACCCACTAGGACTCTGAGCTTAACTAGGCTTACCTACACCTGTATGCTCTAGCCCAAATTAAAACTCCTAACTGGGACTTTAGCTCTCTGATCCCATCCCATTTTCAAGTTCAGCTGGGCCTCCTACTGTTGCCATCAGTGGGAAAATGTCCTGGAAATGAGATTGTTTAAAAACTCTGAGGGTTGGAGTCATGGGTGTGATAATACATTAGGACAGTCTCCTGGGGACACTGGGTAACCTATATAACCCATCACACAAGGCCACATGTCTCTAAGCATATTTGAAAATTCTACCTATCTTTAGATCCAACTAGTTGCAAAGAGGCAAAAACTGGGAACATAAAGTCTGAACTGATAACTAACTAAGATGGTATTTTTATGTATTTGCCAACTTTATTGTTTAGATGTGAAACTGTATTGACAGCGTTTGCTTCATTTTGGTTTTGGCTACATTATAAGTGGGCACTTGGAAGGTGTTGCAGGTTACCATAGATCTTTGCCAAGAGGGAGAAGAAAGGAATTGAGATGTACTTGTTTTTCATCCAAAACTTTTGAGTCTCAGCTTGGGCTGGTTTGAAGTAGAGTAATGATCGCTTGCTTCAAATGTGAACAATCTTCACTTGCTTGCGCCAGTAAAAGGCTTAGAAGAAAAAAGTGGTTGTAAAATAGAATTCATATTGGCTGATCTTGCATAATAAGCTTGCAGGTCAAAGAGATTAAAAAGTAAGAAACGTATCTTATGTAGAATATAGAAAGTTTAGCCAAAACAGTGGTACACAAGGTGTTTGCTAACTGGGAAAGGAGTTTTAATTCAGATGGACTCATCTTTGAAAGATAACATTTAAATCCAAGTACCAATTCAACTCAAGTTACAAATTATTTTTAGTGTGCTGTAAATCAAGTATTGGGCATAGAAAATATTGCTAAAATATCATATCATTACAAAATGGAGCATTTAGTCCTGATTTTGCCCATACAACATTGTTTCATGTGGGCACAAGTGTACAGTCTTGCATATCCAATTACAGGATTGGGGCTGTATCCTCCTGGGGTCAGGTGAGGACAGATTATTTACTGATAGAAAAAGAGAGAATGTTCTTGAGACCCACTAACTTATATTTCCAAAGGGAAATGAGTCTTGCGACATTTAGCAAAATATATTGAACAGTAACTGTTGGATATCAAGTGTTTGAAGGCAGTGTATTACTGACAGCCATCAAACAGAATGAAAAGGAAAGTCCATCATTGATGACCATAGAGCCTTTGGGATAAAAATTTTCTCTCTTGGTTTAACTTTACATGTGTAATGATTCTACTAGTGATATCTAGCCCTGGAATCAATTTTGTAGAAATAAAATACATAAGAAAACAAAGACCCCATTCTAACTTAGATACTCTCACTTCCCCTGGGCAGTAGGTAGCAGTGTGGGCAGCAGGATCTGGGCCTCAACATGGGGGAAGGGCTTCCAGGGAGCATACAGAGTAAAGAGAGGCTGCTTACTGGCTCCAGCTGCTGCTTCTGCTCTGCTGCCTGGATCCCTCTCTCAACGGCATTACCTACTGCCCAAGGGGAACAAGAACAGGACCAGGGCAGAGCCAGTGAATGCACCATCAGCGGGCTGGAAGCAATCATGGCCTGGCCACAGAGGTAGAGGGGCTTGGAGAGCGAGAGTAAGGGGATTGAGGGAAGCTGAGCTTGGGAGTCCGGCTGGGCTGAGGAGGGGAGGGGAAAGCAAAAGTTTGGGAGGGGGTGCAGTGGCTAGAGGCTGAGAAGGGGAGGTGGGAGAGCAGGGGAAATGGTGGGTCCCCAGAAATGACAAAAAGAAGATGGTGGGTCACCTTAATAAAAGCTTTGGGACCCACTGTCCTACCATATGGATCACTCACATTAGTGTAATTTAGTGCTTGTTTGATCATCAAGCAGCATGCATATTTAGATCATGTTTGTTTTACAGAGATCAGACACTCGAAGTATGTTAATATCCACTATATGTACGTATACCACGATTTCAGTGCAACTACGCCAGGGAGTAAGGGTTGCAGAACTGAGCCCTTATATTGTACTGCATATGATATGCCATTCTGTACCCTTCTATTTTTTTTCTGTATGCAGAACAAGTAAGTGTGAGAGTGCAAGTTTAACATCTATATATGTAGCTGCATGCTAATGAAAACATCCTCTATGCAAAGCGCTGTCAGACATATCTGGTTTGTCACATATAATAAACAGAGGTAGAGACAAAGTAAGACAAACTAAACCAAAGCCAGACATCTGTCTATAGGCAGGCTTTTATATAGGTATGTGTGAAACATGCAGTGATGTACTAGATGGGACTTGCAAGGACCACGAAATTTGGCCACAAAGAATTGAAGGAAAGGGCTGGGATTTCCCTTTCCCTTGGGGGAGTTACCCCTCTCCACCACGACCAGAGATGAGTTTATTCCTATGGCTCTTAACAACAGTTAAGAACAAACATTCTGTCCTTGGAACAGACACGATTGGCTCCAAAGACATGTGGAGGGAACTTGGCTCACCACCTCCCCCATTCATTAAAGTGCACATGAGTAAAGGCCTTGTGCCTTCTTGTCAATACACTCAACTTATTCTTTGGGGACTAAGTGAAAAAGCATTTCCAACAATGGACTTTTGGTATGATTTTACCAAACATAGTTGCCTCCCTCTTTGGGTGTGAAGAAAAGGTCTTTGCTTAATGAGCAAAACACATGGATACCCCTGGATGGGTGCAGCAGCCTGTGGTGGAGGAGATGAGTCCAATGTATGCCCTCTTGCCAGGAGGAGGGGGGCAGCACTGTGAAGATGGGGAGGCCCAGATTCCCATTTCCCACACTGAGATAGAATAGCATTGGGAAGAGTGGGGAGAGCCCGAGAGGCAGATAGCTACACTAAGAAGCTTCTCTGGTCAGCAGGAGCTGCTCAGTCCCCCACAGCTTTGAAACTAAGTGTGATGTTGATAATTGTGTTAAATTTTATAATTGTGGGATTACAATATGTCCCATGATTCCATAATTTCACAGACCTTTAAACATTTCATCTTATTTAATAATAATGTACTCTTTGCCCACTTATCCACCTCCCTCTGAACTCCCTCTGATTTTCCAGTCACCTTCAGAGTTTCCAATGGTTGCCTTTATTTATTTTTTTAATCCCAGCATTACATCTAGGATTTAGAAGGCTTATGTGCTGAACATGGATGAGTAGCTGCATAATACATTACATGCCATACACCGTTTACATTCTGCTCTCTCTTTTCACTCTGATACAGTTGTGAATCTGGGCCATAACTACGGCACCTAGGAAATAGTAGGCTCAGTACTGTAAGATGGTGAGGTCTTCTTAGAAGGTACTGAATGCTCATTGATTTCAGCTGTAGTTGAGACCATGCAGAATTGGACCCACTGATTGTTTTATAGGCAGCTATAACAGACTCATAATGGGATCAGCATGCTTCAGATACTGTGCTTACACACAATCAAGGAAAACTGGTTGTGTGGGAACTCTGCAATGTACTTCAGTGACTGCTGTGCCTGCGACTTTCATTGGTGTGGCTGCCTACAGACAAATTTCAGAATCAGGTCCAAGCAGATAAAGAACACTAAGCAGAATAAAATAGAGAAAACTCTGTGTAGCGTATCTATTATAGCTCTAGTGCGAAACCAGTTAGAAAGTAGAGAATATAGAGAAGCACTAAATACTCTTCTATGGATTGTTATATAGTAAATCATTTCCAGGAATTCTTTAACATGCATTACTGTTTTTTCATACGTAATGATTGCCTCTCTGAATCAGCACAAGCATTTTCGGTGCATACATTACACTTACAATATAATTCATAGATTATAAAGCCAAAAGGGATCACTGTGATCATCTAATAGGACATCCCAAAATTAATACCTGTTTGAACTCGGCCATCTCTTAGAAAAACAAGTAGATTTAAAAATTGTCACTGGTGGAAAATCCCCCCACAACTATTGGCAAATGGTTCCAGTGGTTAATTACCCTGACTGTTAAAAATGTGTCCTTATTTCCAGTCAGAATTTGTTTAGCTTCAACTTCTAACCATTGGATCTTTTTAAAGACTGTGTCTGCTAGATTGAAGAAACCAGGTGAAAAGACTAAAGTCTGTATTCTGCACCATTCCCAAGCATTTACTATGACTCTCTGCACATATCTACTTGCAAGTGTCTGAAGTGCTTTGTTCGTTTTAGAGATGGGACAGGATCAGGGGTAAAGGAGGACACAAATAATCTGAATGTTTTCTGCATGAAGTATTTCAAATGGAAGAGCTCACAAGTATATTTACTGCTACAAACGTTATTTACACAAAACATTGTAAGAAAAAGTCATAACAGAAAGAACTCTTCAATGCAAGTTTATGTTTTGATCTTATTAGCAGCTGAGCTTCATTGACCTAAGAAGAGCAGATATGCAGGTTACAATGATATTTGGATTTTAAATCCTGCCTAATCTTGTGGTATCTATCGTATGCAACCTTTGTTTTTAATATTTTGAGAAATCTAGTTTATTATAGGTGGGATTAGTAACATTGCTTATTGTTAAGGTTGTTTGTCACTAGGCATTATAAAACCCTGTTTCCAGTCGTTTATAACTTTGCCAAACATTAACAGACTGAATTTTTCCGTGCTGGGTGTCTGCCTCAGGCTGAAGGGATGAGGGGGTTTTTCTTTTTTCTTCTTTTTTTCCTCAGCCAAAATGTTTCACCCATTTCAGAGAATGAGATTAGAGGAAAAAATACATTTTGTCTATGTCAAAACAATTCTTGAGACCTTTTCTTTGAAATCATTTCCCACTGCCATGTTTTGGAGCAGGGACTGGAAATTGGACCATGGGGTGGCCTGTATGTCAGGGATGTGCCTTTTATTGTTGCAATGAAAAACAGGCTAAATTTGGCCAAGTTATAAGTAGAGCTGGGCAAACATTTTTATTAAGTAGTTTATTTGCTGAAATACGCAATTTTGGTTAATGTGAAACTATTTGTGAATGTGTCAAATTCACCAAATATTTTTGGGCCCAAAAGTTGGGCAGGGAGGGGGATTGAGTACAAGGAGACTTAGGCACCATTCTCAAAACCACTGGAGGAGGAGGCAGTAGTGCCTCCTTATATCCAATAGCACAGTGGTTAGGACACTCAGCTGAGATGTGGGAGACTTGGGTTCAAGTCCCTGCTCTAGAGTGGGGATTAGAATCTCCCACACTCAAGAAAATGCCCTAACCATTGCACTACTGGGGCGTGGCAACTCCACTGCTACCATATTGTGAATGCCCTAAATCAAAATGTTTTGATTTCAGGTCAAATAATTAGGACTTGCTGGGCAAAGAGACTGGGACTGGGATGAGAAGCACAAGGAGTGGTGAGTGGGATGGGCTAGGTGGGAAGAATGGACTGGAACACTGAGCCGGGGTGGGGAAGAAACTGGACTGGGTCAAAGGCAGGCTGGTGGTGGCAGAGCATAAGGGGTCAAGCTAGAGGGAAATGGACAAAAGAATCTGTGTCCTCTAGATAACATTCCCCTCTAGAGTTTGGAATGGAACCCAAGGTTCCTGAGTCTTACCATTCATCTGCTGTCGGCAAATATCTGTGAAACCATTGGAAAAATGTGTTTAACATCCTCCCTTTTGTGTTGGTGTACATAAAAGATGATACCCCACTATTGTTGTTAATTACCACAGTAGTTCCAGTGACAGAAGTCTATGTGGTGGATTTGAAGGTTCCAACCTGCTGATGACCCATGTAGATGTCAATATGATACCATGGGATGGAATTTGTTTTTTCAGTTAAGAAAAACGGAAATCACACACACACAAACTGAGCTCAAAGAACGTTGTTAGGTTGCAAAGTCAAGCAAGCACTCAAAAGACAGAAAATGCCAGAATTAAGGTTGCCAGTCTTTAAATACATGATCACATGCTATTTTTTTTTCACAGAACCCTATATCATTCAGTGCATAGGATGGACTGTATTCTGGGCATTACTCAGGGTTAGGTAGTGAACGAGGCTGTTGTCTGTAGGACCATTTCCTCACTTATTGCAGAATTTGGAAAGTGTGTAGCTATTGTGGTTGCCTGGTGACACAGGGCCAAAGCCCACCCAAAGCTAAAGGCCTTCCCCTCCATCAAGGGGAAGGGCTTTTGAACGCAGGCCACAGGTAATTTCTGGGGACAACAAATGAAAAAACAGGGATTAAACCAATTTTTTCCAGAGGTGATCACTAATTGTGTTCCTCATTTTCTGGGAAAACATTGCCCTATATAATGAAAGAATCCACTGATGATGACAGTAAAAAGTTGAATGACTTACCTCCCCCCACCCAAATTATCTGTTTGGTTTGAGATAACTCTGAATTTTAGAATAGCTGTGCTTTGTTTTAAATCTTTGATACCAGTATGATCATTACTCTAGACATTTTCTTGCTTCTGTACTTTTACTAATTGGTGGCTGTCATTCCCTGAGCAGCCATCCTTTTTAGCTCACCCAGTGTCCGTTCCTTTTCTAAGCAGGCGGTCCTGTAACAGTTTAGTCTGATCCTTTGATCCTAGGCTTAGCCTTCAGAAGATTAAACTGTTCTTACCCTTTACCTGGTTCTATCCAGGCTATTTCCCAATAAATAGCTTCACCCTTATTTCTTCAAGGACTTTTATCTGTGTCATTGTTTGCCTTTCCTGTTTGGATCCTTTAACAACCCCTTTGATTTAACTCTCTGCATTCCAGCTGGAGAACATTTCACAGGTAACCTAAGGGCTATATGATATATATAAAAATAAATAATACACAATTCCCTCATTTACCACAACAGCTATTGCCTCAGTGGTGCCATACACTATGTATAATTACAGATTTCCAGGACACTGAACAACCCAGATAGGTCACATAGTTTTTAACTTTCTGTAGCTAATTAGTATTCAAACTACATAATACATTTGCATGCATGTCCTGACACTTGTGTGGCTTAAAAAATCCCCCGGCCACAGTCTGGAGAGAACTGGGGCTCTACACACATATTGTTGTTTATTGAGGTATCAGCCTAAAGGAAAACAGGAGAAGGAAAAGAAATGATGGAGTCTGTCCCACCTAAGGAATGTATTCTTACTTACTAAAACGATTTCCCCATGTTATTTCCCCCCCCCTCCACTGTTCCTCAGACGTTCTTGTCAACTGCTGGAAATGGCCCGCCTTGATTATCCCCACTAAAGGTTTTCTTCCTCCCTTATCCCCCAACCCCCGCTGGTAATAGCTCATCTTAAGTGATCACTCTCCTGACAGTGTGTATGATAAAACCCATTGTTTCGTGTTCTCTCTGTGTGTGTATATAAATCTCCCCACAGTATTTTCCACTGAATGCATCCGATGAAGTGAGCTGTAGCTCATGAAAGCTTATGTTCAAATAAATTTGTTAGTCTCTAAGATGCCACAAGTACTCCTTTTCTTTATTCTTACTTAGTGGATTAAGATATATGATTCAGTGGATGATTAGTTGATGGCAATATTTCAAAGAGATGTTTATCACTTCCCCATTTTGTACTAAGTGGTACTTGCTTCACTTAACTTAATGGGTTCTCATTGAAAAGATATGGCATGGTATTTTTATGCCATTTTATGATTAAGGGAAAGACTGACTATTTCTTGCCCTACCATCCAGATTACCAGAACTCAGACCATATATATGACTCTCTCCAAGCTAAATTGTTCTGGTGCAAATTAAATTGTTCATGCACTCCTTTGATCAAGTTTTGCTCAGTTATATTACTGCAATAGCACAGAGGAGGAATGTAAGTGTGAACAAAATGTCCCCCCATCTCTTATGAGCTATGAACAGGTAAATTTAGAGTAACTGATAGCAGAGTTCGTCCACCTATAAATAAGAATGTAATAGGTGGCCAGGGTTTCATACTCCCTATGCATAATAACAAACAGTTCGTGGACTTGCCAAAATTCTCATTCTAGATTAAAATGATGACACACTAATCATAACGTTGCAAGTTCACAGCAGAGTAAAACTTTACTGCTAGCATCAAACTGAAAAAACACATTTTTTTATAAGACTATATTTTTTTAATGATCTACTAAAAATAAAAAAAATAGTTTTGTGCTGACTTAGGATCAAATCAGTGACAACCCTAATTCTCCATATAATAGAGTTAAATGGGTGTAACTGAGGGCAGATGAAATTGTGTCAAGGTAACTATTCCCATTTGTTTGCTTATGTGTACATGTCCTATCTTTCTTCATCAGAAAGTCTCAATGGCTCACTACTTTTTGAAAATATATTGCATTTAAAACAAAACAAAAAACCTACCACCCACATGCTATTACAGCTGCATTAGACATCCCCTCATTGCCCCCAAATGAATTGCATAATTTGGGTATATCTTTTTATTCTGACCTTTTCTTCATTCTGTCTTCTTTATAATAATTTTTCTACAGTTACAACAGTATTTAACCCTATCTACTTGTACTTTGTTTTGAAATGTTGAAAATGTGCCCATCCAAATCACTCCAGGGGCACATACAAATTATGAATAAAAAATCCTCTCTGTATACCTACTCCACCCATATACAAACTGAAGAGGAGCAACAGCAGAATGGAAACCACTATAAGAGAAGCTTCATGGTGGAAAAGCATTTTCTCCAAGCCACCACTGGAGAACTCTTACATTGAAAGAAAATAAATCACTTAAGTACAACTATATTGCTAGTGTTTGTAAACCTGTCACATATACTGCTTGGTCAATGGTAATGAGGTAGCTGACAGAGCTAAAATAAACAGCATGGATGCCTGAACTTTGTCCTTTGCCCAAGAGGAGATCACTATACAGTCCTTGCTATGTCCGTATTATGCCATAGCCTACACCGAAACTTACCAAGAGAGCTCCAGATTCCAGATATTGTTGGAGTTGCGACACTACAGCCTACTTAGTAACCTTCTGCCAAACGGAATAATTGGGACAGTATAATAATTGGAGAGATTTTTGGCTTCTCAGAAGAAGGTTTCTTGAACAAGGGTATAACAATCACTTCTTTGAGAAACTGGTATGTTGCCTGGGTAGATATAAACATTTATCTCCAACAGTGGCTCCAATGTTTCCTTTCTTTTCACTAACCAACAGCAGCATTCATCTAACTTATACACTGGTAGATGTACATCCTCCATCAACCTCAGTGTAAGACCACAACTGACACTAAAGTAGAGAAGATTCAGCACTCGTCTCTACTAAACATGGCTCTGCTACCATGGAGATAAACAGGTTGGTCCAAATTTGAGTGATCTTATCCACAAAATGTGAAAATACTTCACAGCAGGAAACACTGGGCTCTGTAACTGAGCAAGCAACCCCAATCAACAAGGTCGTTCATCACCCAGATCTGATCAGAACTTGGCAGATGATATGAGGAAGGTCAAGAAGTTTGTCTTATGGCACATCCTGCACTACAACAGCATAAGACTTCAAAAATGCTTGTATTGAAATCTTTCAGGATATGCTGAGTATGAAAGATGATGTATAAAATACTATTCTATAGCCTAGAACTTAAACTGATTCACTTTGGACATCTTACTTGGAAAAATTCGGACCTGCTTGCAATTATGTGAACCTCTTTTTTTTTGTGGATCTATTTTTCTCATGATGAATTTGGAGTTCTGCTGGTACTGTGATTAATTATAATTGTTGCGAGTGTAAAAGCCCTTTTCTGCTGATTGATGGCTTTTGAAGCACTCAGCACTTCAAGAGGTGGTATAATTTTTTTAATGGCTGTTGGTCGGTGGAGAATGCTATTATATTTTAATTTGGGAATAAAAATTATGAAATGGACTATCAAGACAATTGCCATGAAATCAGTTTTGCTGGAATTAATTATATCATGAGATTTGCTGTCTAGGGAATTTAAGTAATTACGTGAACTGTGATACTGTTTGAAGATCATGGGTTTTTTGCTTCTTAAAATGAATGTGTTCTTCTGTGTATGATCAATCTACTGTATAAAACATTGTCCATTTAGCTTCATGATATGAATGATGATATGAATGAGCTTCATGATATATTTGATAGTTGAAAGACATTTTTGAAGGATTTTATGGTTGTCCTGAATCCTAATTATATTATACTTCCCAGCTTCTTCTATCTAATTCATCTCCAAGAGCTCTTCTATGTTAATGTCTATTAGGATGCTGACCTACCAAAAAAGAACACAGACCCATGTGATGATAAAAAATTAATTAGACATAGTTCTTAACATGACCACTGCAATGTGCTATGGAAATTATTATATGGAACGTGATAGTTTTATGGCTCAGATCAGCCACTTCGTTTCACCTCAGATGTGGAAGAAAACAGCAAAAAGTATTCTTGGAAATAAAACTCGCCCTTTGGCTTTGCCTATGTTTATAATCCCTTGTATAAACTTGTTCAGGAAAATTCAGATGTTAGTTTTTTATTCACCAGAATGTATGTGGAAAGCAAACATGTTGCAAAGGTTGGTGTGAATATGCATGTGCATATTGCGTAGGCATGTTACGTTGCTGTTTTGAAAATGCTGTGTATTATTCTCACATGAGAGTCATCAGACAATTACAAATATTTGCAGAGAATTTGCAGGTAAAACAAGGGACTCCTCCTATTTGTAAAGTTTAGGTTATCCAGTGGGGGAAACAAAAATAATATCTTGGGATGTAGGTGAGCCTCCATAAGGTGCACACAAAGAGTAGCAAGTACTCATAAAACCTAGTTAGTGAACAAACTGTAAGATAATCTTATTCACACAAACTGTTTGTCAAAGAACTCTGAATACGGGCATGTTGGTAGAAATTCTGACTTGGTTGCAGAAACAGAAGATCTAGATTTATTGGATAAGTTATTTACAATGAATAATTTGGCCAACCCTAATCACAGCAGGCTAGAATGTGTGATTTACACATTCTGTGTTGAGGCCATTGTACAGCCTAGCAAGCTCTTGAGTGTGCAGGGGGACTGTGTAAGCTGCATCATCCCTTTGATGGTACTGTTTACTCCTTCCATTTTTTTCTGTACCCATTCTGTAAGAGCCAGGAATGCAATGTGACCCCACCTCTATACAGCATCCCACTGGAACACTGAGCACACATGCAGGTAAAATGGCAGGCAGTTCCTTAAAAGACCCCTCCTTGGGCTGATTTAACCATCCTTAGTGTCAGACTGTGCTGTTAGTAAAGTATTGCACTGCACCAGAGTATCCAGCTCATTATTTATAAGCTAGCAGTGGTGAGTCTTTATAAGGTACATTAATAAATGTGTGGTAGCAATCTGAACAAAATAGATTGTACTACTGCTAATGTAATTTTGTTTTTGTCTATTGTCAAGCAATTTCATCTATTGTGTCGCTTGGCAACATCACTCTCCAGTGCTGCCTGATGGCTATGTTTGGGAACTAGAAAAAACTTTGGAGTGAAACCTTCCGGTGAGAGAACAGAGGAATTGTGCCTGTCTAGAGATGCAGGAAGTACTGATTAAAATATAGAGTTCAAGTTTGTCACATTTGACATAAAAATAGAATAGACATGGATTATGTGGAAATCAGTTTAGTTTGTGCATGTGGTGCTCTAGTTTTTCAAAATGCCAGCTGCAGATTGACAGTTCTAAAGTCATATATATTTGCTACTGATAACACTAAGTTAACATTGCTGCTGTGTAGTAGTGACTGAACTCTGTGCAGAAGGAGACAATGGAATTTTGGCTTATGCTTAGTGATGGGTAAAGGGCCTGAGCTTTGGTTTACATAGGCCACCCAAACTTCAGATTTCAAATTTTATCAAAATCAACATATTTCCACAAGTTTCACTTTCGATGAATCAACACTTTCCAATGGAAAAACATTCTATCAGAAAACTTCCGGCCAGCTGTACTCATCAGCATTCATTTCAGCCTTATAGTCCCTCGGGCCTAGTTCTCTTAAAGAACAGTATTGGTGGTCATACACTGTACCTATTTTATAGTGACTGTGCTGCTACTGCTTTTATATATTTCAACCCTTATTTGAAGCCCAGCTGATGATACTCTGGTGGTGAGCCTTGATGGAGATCTTTACAAATTTACAAAGTTAGCACCGAGTAGCTTGTGTGTTTCCTCAAAAAGCTGCAGATATTTTGGTCAGTCAAGCTTATATAAACCTCAGGAAAGGAAGGATTAATAATAATATCAGCTGTCTGTAATCACCCAGGAACGTGGAAAATGCTACACATATACACTCACAAGCATATCAATCTACAAAGTCCTAGATAAGGGACATCAAGAAAACTTTGACATCATTAAAAACAAACAAAGAAGCCTCCCCTTCCTGGTGAATATTTGAAACTTCTAGAACTTGAATTTATTTCAGGTAGCGCGGTTCAGAAAAATTCTGACAATATTTTTTTGCCAGAAGTTGATGATTCATCAGAATCAAAACATGTTGTGGTGTCAGTTTGATGAAATTTCGATGGAATCCTGCCTGCCAGGCAGATTCCTGTCAGGCAGGTTCCAGCCAGCCAGCCTGCCTGCCCACTGGACTTCTTTGGCATCAAGAACCTCAGAGCTTCCAGCTTCTGCAACTCAGGCCATTTGCCTTTCACAGATAATGGTGGAATGTTTTGTTTTTTTGTTCTAAATTGGAACTAAACCAAATTTCAAAATATCAAAATCCTCTATGAAACAGAATTACCTGTCTTCACCCAGCTCTAATTTCAGCTCTTTTTCCCCAAGCCTTATTATATTCAGATTGCATGGAATATGGATAAATACTCACTTTAAATTCTGAACTGGTTAGCAGTTTTCTAGTGTCCTCAGGCACTGTGGGTGCATCTTCACTTTGGGGGGGGGAAAGCTGTTTTCTTTCTTGGTGTTAGCTATCATATAATAACTAACAGGAGGTAAAGTCCTAGTGACGATAAGGCAGCTTGGCAAGGCATGCACATATCATAATGGTTTTTGCTGTTCCCTATCTTCATTGAGTTATTAGGAGAGATCTTTAAGGCTTTTTAAAGCTTAGAAGGGCATGAACTTCATATGAACTCTGGTTTCTTTGGTTGCCTAATGGCAGGACTCTAAGGCTCTCAAATGACTCACAATCCAAAAGACAACATATATTTGGTGTGTCAGGCAACATCACTCAGAGCACATCTTAAAAGACAATTTATCAAAGGGAAAAGGAGTACTTGTGGCACCTTAGAGACTAACAAATTTATTTGAGCATAAGCTTTTGTGAGCTACAGCATCAGATGAAGTGAGCGGTAGCTGTAGCTCATGAAAGCTTATGCTCAAATAAATTTGTTAGTCTCTAAGGTGCCACAAGTACTCCTTTTCTTTTTGCGAATACAGACTAACACGGCTGCTACTCTGAAACCTGAAATTTATCAAGGGACATTCCCCAAGCTCCAGAATAATCAGCATGAACCCATTCTTATAAATGAGCAAGTAAGAACAAATAGAAATTTGGACTCCCTTTTTATTTCTGTGCGTTCTTTACATTGCATGCTTGAGGAAGGATAGTGATGAAGAATTCTCTGTGAAGAAGTCCAAGGAAGACCTAAACTTAAGGTTTTTGTTAACGTTAGCTGAAAATGTTTTAATCATGATTAGTCTCCTATTCTGTTAAGAAAAGAGCCCTAATATTTTTTTTCCTTTGATGAATTGTGCTTTTATTCCTATGAATGTATGTGGGTGAGAGAGGAAGTGGCAGTGTGATAATCCTTCTGAGGTATGTGAACTCTAAAACTTGTGAAATTTTTTCATGACATGATGTTTTAACAGTAACCTCAAATTCTTTAGAAAACAGGACATCTCTAATTCTAAGGCCAAGGTCATAAGGGTGTAAAGGGAGTGTCTTTCCTTTATTATCAGACTAAATGACATGGCCTCTTAGGAGTTTTATAATTAAACAGACTTAAAATAAAGACCCATCAATATTCTTTACAACTGTGTGCTCAGGGCATTTCTAGTGAAGCTTTGGAAATTCTAAGAGTTGAATGAGCTACAAGCATTTGGGTATTTCCCCACCTTTGCTGAGGCTGAAAAACTTAGGAAGCCCAAGGCTTTTGCAGAAAAATAGAATTATTTACAATGTCACTCTCCTACAAGTTGGCAGAAGATAAATAGAGAAATCAAGTCCCTGTAGCTTTCTACTTTGACTCACATCAGCTCATGGCTTACTGTGGAAGCTTGGAGGTTTTAAATCTTACAGATCTATATACCAGAGTAGGTTTTTTGTTGTTGTTGTTGTCGTCGTTTTTTTAACCAGCATTATTAAGGATATTTATTTAATATTTATTAATATTTTTATAGACCGTATCTACTTGTCACTTATCCTGAATAAACAAAAATGCTGGATTGCCCAGCCTGAGTAAGGGGCAGCATGAAGTTGTACTGTCCCAGGAACAGAGCAACCTAGATCCAATTGTAACTCTGGAAGTCACAATTCATATTCTACTTTCCCTTATGTCCCCATGGAACAAGTTGTGCCATCACTCTGCCTGGCACAGCAACCCCCTCTCTGTGTGTGGGTTCTGCTTCACTATTTGGAAAGAGAGGGCATAGCTATGGCTCCAGCATTGATTTCTAGAGCCTGGCATGATGAAATCCTGGTCCATGACTGAAGCTCCTAAGCAAACAATAAATAATAGCAGCAGCTGCTGGTATAAATCAGCTTAGCTCTATTGAAGTCAATGGAAATTCTCATTAACACCTTCTGATATTCTGGCCCACAAACTTGGAATTAACATGAACTGGATTTTTGAGTTCAAGTTTACAGGTGAAGAACTAATAATAGCTTGTTTCTAGTAGTTTGGCAAAACCTGGTATGGAGAAATCAGTGAATACAATACCCTGGGGTTTTTCTCTATTTGTGAGGTCACATTTGTAAGGTTTTCAGTCCAAGCATTGTAAAACAGATTTATTTTTTTACACATAGCAAATGTTTCACCAAACAAACTTTGAAGAAAGTGACAGTCATTCTCTGTTTAGCTTATTATTGTGAAATTTACAAGGAAAGAAAAATATTACTAAACTTGATTAGGGCTGGTTGAAAATGGAAACTCTCTCACAAAAAACCTGAGTCTTTTACAACCCCAGAATTTTTAACTGAAAAAATGTTCTGCTGGAAATTTGCAGTTCAGCTCTATACATTTCTTGCTTTGCTTGTTGTTAATAATGAACATCTGACATATATCCATTCTTGGCAGCTCTTAGTTATTACTACCAGACTTAAAAAGAAAAGGAGTACTTGTGGCACCTTAGAGACTAACAAATTTATTAGAGCATAAGCTTTCGTGATCTACAGCTCACTTCATCGGATGCATACTACCAGACTTAGTATCACATCCTAACAGCATTAACTGCATTGTTCCGTCTTTGGGTAGCTGATTTGGAAAAGTGTGGGGTGGTATTGTTATGGAAAAGCTAGTATGAACATGGAAAATAATAAATATTTATTTGGCTTTGAAACAATGTGTTTGATAAAATATATAAGCAGCTGCAGCACCTGTGTATTTTCCTTTGTACTATACTGAATTTTAACATAACAATTAATAATTTAAACCTGGTGTATTGCATATACGAGACTTGCTCTACTTGAAAGGAGCATTTTATTGTCTTCTCCTATGTGTGATGGATGCCCATATTGTATTCGTGGCAAACTGCACAATTCTGTCCCGACTTCCACTTTCCTTGCTGTTCGTTTTTTTAAAAAAAATGGTTTGCTATGAAGAATGCATGTTAAAGGATAAATAGGTCTCTTGGAGGAGCTCAATTCAATAATACTGGCCAGACTGTGAACAGGCCGGGGACAAGATTTCATGGCATTCCTTTCCTTCCATTTTCCTGGTAAAGCAATTGGGCAGGAGTGTAATCTCTGTGCTTTCATGAGTGAAAAGGCTGTTCATTCTGAGCCTACTGGAGCACAAGATATCCCAAAGGAGGTAGGGGTAGAAGGTTGGGCTATGTTTTCCCCTCCCGACATCACTTCTGGACCAACTGAGTTAGCCAGAAATATAGGAGGCAGAATGGTGCATCCTCTGAAAGCACCATTTAGGTAACCTTATCTCCCTTCAATGTACTAACTTCTGGAGCTCTCCCTCAAGGTGGTAACCCACACTGCCCCCAAATAGGAGCTGTGCTTAAAGGGCATACATGAGTCCTATATTTGTGGTGGGAAAAACTCCGAAAGGTTCAGAGTTCAGTGTCCGTTCAGGTAAGTACCCACATTTTTGGTTGCTTATCTGATGCTTCAGTGAATTATCTGAAGCTCAGAGCTCAAAAAATGGACTGGAAACCCTGTGAAGACAGAGCTTTAATTAAACTTTGGGCACTACCTACTTCTAAACAGTAGTTAGTAAGGTCATGAAAGTAGTGCCTTTGTGTATCACGGCATTTCCACTTCTGGTCCTGGCCATTAACTAAGAGTTCAGAGGTCTGAAAAACAATAGCTGATGAATGTTTCCTGAACCCCCATTGAAGATCTAACCTGATTATAGGACGGTGTGGGGAGGATTTCTGATTTTGTCAAAACTGGTTTATTTGCACATGTCTAAACTAAGGCCTTGCCTACAGTACCGCAGTAAGTCGACCAAAGGTATGCTACTCCAACTACATAAATAATGTAGCTGGAGTCGACCTAGCTGAGGATGACTTACTGTGGTGTCTACACCATGCTACGTCAATAGGAGACACTTGCCTGTTGACTTATCTTAATCTTCTCATTTCGGTGGAGTACCAGAGTAAACCGGAGAGTGCTCTGTGGTCGATTTAGCAGGTCTTCACTAGACTCACTAAATTGAGCCCTGTTGCATCGATCACAGCAGCATCGATCCCCAGGAAGTGTAGACATGGCCTAAATAGTGAAACTGGTGCCACAATAAACAGGAATAGTTAAACTGCATTATAGTCTGTACTAAGGCTGTTACCTTATTTTGTAGTTCATTTGATTTGTCTGCCCATTTATTAAAGGATATTCTCTACCAGAATTCAAATTTAACATCTAACCTAAGATACTGTGCCACCCGTGTGTTGGTGAGCACTTGAACAACACAAGTCGTCCTATTAACTAAGTGGTGGTCACCAATATAAGTAAAGTTTATACAATCTATCCCAAAGTATTCTTTTGTATTTATTGCAATCAGAAGGTCTTAATCCTGTATTTATTTATTTAGTTTTAACAGAGACTTCCACTGTAGCCAACACTAACTTCTGGATGTGCAAAAAATGCTCAGTTAAACCCAGAGTATGAAGATACATCACATCCTATCACCTTGTTTCTCTTTTTCACCTACTCCTTGCTAAAAGTATCAGTTGCATGGTACAGATTTTGGCTATTAACAGAGCCAGTGTTTCAATACATGAAAGATCCCACAGCAATAAAAAAAATCCTTTTTCCCCTGTGGAAATCAGCATTTTGGATGCCTTCTCATCAGTTTGTTTACTGTATGCAAAAGGGCCTTGTCAGTGGTTCATCACAAATGTAAGCAGGCGGTAGCCAGTTCTCAGTCTGTTTACCCCAGAAGGGTTGCAGCAAGCCAAATCCTGGGGTGTTCCTGCTGACTCTGGGAATGAGTTGAAGTCTGGCATGCTTCTGCTGCAGTTTGAGGCTACGTGATACAATGTAGCCAAAAGTACAAAAGCAACTTTTTAATGAGTTGGTAGTTACTAATGAAAATTTGTTTAGCTAAGCAGGAACTAGGTCTTTGACCTCAAAACAAACTTAACAGAACTGAAACATCTTATGACTGTCAAATGAGTTCTGGTAACCTTAATTAAAAAAAATCTTCATGCATTTCTGTATTATCTAACTTTCATAACAAGAATAGAAGCATTACAATTTTGAGAAATTAGTACTTTAATTTCAGATTTTTTTTTTTTTCAAAAAGGGTATACAGGAAATTGCTGGAGACAGTCTTGGAAGATGTGCAGAACAATATCCAATCCAAATAAACTCAGATAAGTTGGGCTAAACATATGAAATGCTGCATAGATAGATGGTTTCATGGCTTTTTTCTTCTTCTTTTTTTAATATATAATGAGCTTTAATGTTAATGAACACAGCTATGTTTACTCTACAGAAGACATAAAGGCCCTGATCCTGCAAGGAAATCCTGCAGTGTTCCATTGACTTTAGTGCGGTTCAGTATGAACATACCCCTCCGTGTTACTTGCAGAATCAGAGACAATGTTTCTATTTACCCACAAAACAATATGTAAGCCAGTGTGTTACCGGCATTGTTCAGGAGGTCTCCTCTTAAGGAGACCTTTTTCTTTTAGTCTTTGGCCTCTTGCTGCAGTGCTGAACCGGAGTGGTAAATGTGGTAATGATCTTGTGATGTATACACAAATCCAGTAGAAAACTGGTTTGAGAACACCAGCATATTTTACATAGGCCACGAGACAGAGTCTTCCTGGGGTTATATATGTAGACTTGGGTTACATTTGAACTGGCAGCCTTCAGGGGCAAATTCTAGGCTCTTTCACAACCTCCTATGATGACTCCTGTACATCTGACTCTTTAATGACATTTTGTCTAACATTTCACATTTTCTCTTCCTCCAAACACAGTAAATTAACATTTCATTGTTTTTAAGTGCCCTCTCTGACACTTACCTAAAAATATTCCATGCAAAAAAAATTCTGCATTAGTGTCTCATTGTTTGAGAAATTGAGTGCTCACGTGTTGAACCTACAGAAATCAAGTGCAATTCTGTTTTGAAAAGTGGGTGTGTAAAATGAGTCTTACTCACCAAAGATGTATTTGCATGCATTCAAAGTCTGATAGCTCTAGGTCACTTTTTTAAAATAAAAATATTGTAACTGAAGAGAAATTTTTTTCAAAATTGTAAATTTTTGTTGAAAGTCCTAGAAATTGGTCAGTGTTTTTGACAAAACTGGAAAATGAAAAATTTAGTCATTTTTTCTAACCTTTCTTCCACTTCTTCCCCCCCTCTCGCCCCCCCCACTTCCTTTTTTTTTCCAGTGGCAAAAGGAGTTGGGGGAAGAGGAAAATGAAAAAGGAGAAATTAGAGCTGGAATGCCCCTTTTCATTGTTCTGTGAAGGTATTGTAGATCTTGTGTGCAATGATTCTATAAGATTTTAAACAGCAGTAAGCTCATATCATATAGGCATTTTTTTCATCCATTGCAGAAGTATTTCTGCATATCACATAGTCACATTTTCATCGATCATAGGTGTTTTCACGGTAACTTATTTAATTTATCTTTGTTCTGTGACAAACTAATGCTGGAAGCATATCAGTCAATATAGTGCCAAGTATAATGAGAACAATCAGAATTACAATAGCAAGGACCAAAACCCAATGTAATGCCAAGGGTTTTTGGAAGGGATATAGATTCTCATCTTTTAGAGGGTAAGATAACTAATTAATGGGGCATGGGGAGAACCTTCTCCATGGTCAGGTTATTCCTAATCACCTATTGTAGGGATTCTTGCATATTCCTCAGAAGCAGCTGGTACTGGCCACTGGACTAGATGGACCAGTAGTCTGATTAAGTATGGGTTTTCTTGTGTGATTAAATTATGTTTCCAGCATATAGTATGTGTTAATAGTTGGGGTACTCAATTCAGGAGTGGGGAAGCGGTGTCAGATGGGCACAACCACCCTGTTCTTCCAACATTGCTAACTGCATAGGTGCTGGAACTAGGGGTACTGGGGAGGGGGGAGGTACTGCTACATCCTCTGACTTGAAGTGGTTTCCATGATATACAAAGTTTGCAGTTTGATTCAATGACTCTCAGAACCCACAGCATACAAATTGTTCCAGCACCTCTGACTAACTGGGAATGGTATCCTGGCTAGACCTCAATGAGACGGGAAGAGGGGTGTAAAGGGGGGCATCTTTGATGTGGGAAAGGTCGAGAACCAATATAATGTGGGATTAAATGGAACGAAGATCTGTTTTGTATTGGAAGCAATGATGTAATTAAATTTAATCTGTTAGTAAATTTACCTTTTTTAAAGGTTGGTTCATTTGTGGTGCCCATGTCTCCTTTTGTTTTCCTGTCCCTTCTGTATTTCTTTTATCCTCTGCAGCTATTTAAAACGCTTTTTTCTTTAATTTATTAGACATAATCTCTGGACAGTTATTGAACTAATGACTTTACAGTGTACATGAATTAGTCAGTACAGAACATTTTGAATACAAGTCACTTTTATGAATAATGACCTCTGCTTTGTTACTTCATGGCAAAAGAACAAAAAAATAATGTCCATACCATATTATGAAGTATAAATGTGTATGGATGCCATCAGTTAGCAGCCCTAAATCTTGTAAAAGCAATTGGAGTTCTTGGTTTGGACAGATCACAAAAGGTTGCATACCCACCAATGAAATTTGAGGAACATATGGCTAGGAACACTTAATAAACTTTCCATTGCATTTTGGTATCTCTTCACAATACTCTGTCATTTGACTAGGACAGTATTGTTACAAATAGTACTGCATATATGAACAATATTTTGCTTAATAAAAAGAAATAGACATGAAGCAGTGTGTGGTTTTGCACTTTCTCCTCTTGCTTTGACCATTCTGTTAAGATACCTGGGTTTCCAAAAGTCTCCAGGTAGCTCAGAGAACAGGTTGACAACCCAAATAATGGAGAGAAATAACACTGGACATTACAAAGTATTTTTCCTAAACATAAAAAGAAAAGGAGTACTTGTGGCACCTTAGAGACTAACAAATTTATTAGAGCATAAGCTTTCGTGAGCTACAGCTCACTTCATCGGATGCAAAAGCAATGGCTCCCAGCTAGTTCCCAGCAATTGCAGCCACAAACCAGCTTCCAGCAATCAGAGAAATAATTAGTCATTTTAAACACTTGTCTGGGTAAAATCCAAAATTATGTGACACTTTACATTGGATCAAAGAGCTCCTTCTCTACTCTTTTCAGCTGCAATTATGGATGATAATTGGACATCTTCATTTTTATATTATTTCCCAGGCAAATTACAGAATGTTTAAATAATTAAGAAAAGATAATTATAGTTTGTAATTTGATATTATGGGATAATTTGTCTTGACAATTTTATTCAGGCATCAGGGGATTTAAAAATGACAACTCCATAAAATGTGCTCTGAAAACAACAACTACATATGGGTTAACAGTGAATTAGTCTATCAGTCCAAGTATACTATATGGATGGATTTTTTTTTTGTAACCTGTATTGCTGAACAGATGCACTTTGATATTTGCTGATACTGATTGTGGATACATGTGCAGAGAGGTCTGAGGTTGGAAAAGAAAGACCGTAAGCTTGTCATTTCTAACGTTCACAAATAAGATTATATGATATTATTCTGGTCAATAATTCAGAGTGACTCAGAAGGTCACTTGCAAAAGTTGCATGTAAGAATCAGTTCACTAATAGTGCATCTGTCTATGGGAACTTCAGTAGCTGTCTTTCAGGCAGGTTTCACTATGTCATGGCTAGTGGCAAGCAAGCTGTTTTTTTTTTTTTTTTAAAGAGTAATAACTCTCCTCCTAACCTAGAAGAGAGAATTGTGGTTAGAGTTAGTCATGAAGTGACTTCCTTCCTCATCTTGCCCCACTCTGAAAAACTGATGTGGGTGGACTCTGAGGAGTTGGGTTGTTTTTGTTTTTCATTTTTGTTGAAAACCTAACCTCTTATTGTAAAACTAAATCATTTTCATTTTTGGTTGCCAAACACCAAATTTTTTTTGGATTCCATTTTTTTGTTTGTTGGATGAATCCTTCTTGCCATCTCCCAAAATGACAAAAATTTAATATTTTTTGGTGAATATTTCCCTTTCATCAAAAAGCCTTTTAAAAAATCTGACTACTGTTTTTTATTGCAGCTGTAATCATGGTACTATCCCCACCAGTGGATAAAGTGTGTTGAGTCAGGAGGGGGAGCTCCTGCTATTGTTTTAGCAGCACCAGCTAAGGTGAGGAAGAGAAAAAGGAACTCTCCCTTAGCCTTTAGAAGAAGAGGGGGAGCTGTCCTCTTCCCTCCTCCTCTTTTGAGCTTCTTCTTCTAGCACTGTTTTTGCTTCATAAGGTGGGGGGTCTCAGATTTTGAAATGTAAATGCTGTGGAATCTCAGACTTTCCACTAATCTCCATAAGAAGCTTGGAGCCCTATTCACTCACCTCAGGATGTGAGTAATTCCAGTTAAAGACAAGGACTCACTTAGGTGTTTACTTTATATGACCTGTCCCACATCCTGGTCCATTGCTATTAAGATTGCTGCTTCTCAAGAGACAACAAGAGCATCCATTCAGATGGAGCATCTCTCAGATAGCACTTCAAATGAGTTCAATGAACAAAATTTTATTGGGTTGTGTCAACATAAACAATTTCAATATCATTGTTTTCTCTTATCACCCTCTTTCCTAACTAGGAAAAATACATCTCCTCTGTTTAAAGTAGTATCAGATTTATTGCATTCAGAAAATACAGTAACTATGAATACTACAGATTTTGCCTGAAATTTTAGTTTCTGACTAATGTCCTGATGCTCATAATTTCTCCCAAGTCATTAAAATTTGTGGAGTCTGAGATAAAGGTCTGTTAACTATAACTGAGAAAATAAATTTGTATGGATATATCTCTATATATCTATATATGGATATATGTATTGTACATCTGTACATGTGTTATATTCTCATTCTTCCACTTTGTGTATGTATGTGCATATATGGCATATAGTTAGAATATCAGGAGAATGCACATATGTAATCGGTTGCACAAAATGTATAATACTGAATAACAAGTTTTTTCTAAATAAGGTTTCATAATCTCCATTATTAAAGCAGCATTTTCATTCTAAAGTTAGAGAAGCTGAAAATTATATCCCTTTCACTTTGAAAAGTGCTTAAACTTTACACATACACAAGCCAAGCTTTTTGGCTTATTGATATTGAAGTAAAAAATCCTCTGTGAGATTCTGTCAAAATTTATATGTCCTCAGGAGAAATGTAATATTAACAGAATTCCCTATGGCAAGACCAGTAGAGCAAAAGACAGATTGGTGCTTATTGTCTATGCAGCAATCCCTGTTTAGAGAGACTTTAAACTGATTCACCATAAAAGACAAGGAATAGTTTATAAAAATAATTCTATTAATTTTAAATTACAGAACCAATATAAGTTCTTGTTTCTGCTAGAGGTAAGGGTGGGTGGAATAATTCATGTAATCTAAGAACTACCTGGAACCAAAATTTAGCATATGAAAGTTTGGATCACTTTTTAATTCCCTTATTTTTCATTTTTGTGCATGTTTCCCTGTCATTGTTCCAGCTGGAAGTAGAAACAGAAGAGCTAAATACTAGGAGAGAGGCTGTTCTTCTCACATTTGTAACCAGGCTAAAAGTAAAAAAGATTACTTGTTTTGAGGAGAGCCTGTTTCTCATGACGTTTGCTATTGCAGCCAGAGCAATTTCGGATTAGGTTCGGATAAACTCCCAAAATTTTGGATGTTTTCCTAAACTGAACAAAACATTTTGCAGTCCTGACATAAGAAAAATCTCCTTTCTCTGTAGAGAGTGTCTCATTGATAGTACACAACCACACCACACGATCCATTGTCTACAGCCAAGCTGTACGATACAACCGCATTTGCTCCAACCCTTCAGAGACAAACACCTACAAGATCTCTATCAAGCATTCTTACAACTACAGTACCCACCCGCTGAAGTGAAGAAACAGATTGACAGAGCCAGAAGAGTACCCAGAAGTCACCTATTACAGGACAGACCTTACAAAGAAAACAGAATGCCACTAGCCATCACCTTCAGCACCCAATTAAAACCTCTCCAACGCTTCATCAAGGATCTACTACCTATCCTGAAGGACGACCCATCACTCTCACAGATCTTGGGAAACAGGCCAGTCCTTGCTTACAGACAGCCCCCCAACCTGAAGCAAATACTCATCAGCAACCACACACCACACAACAGAACCACTAACCCAGGAACCTATCCTTGAAACAAAGCCCGTTGCCAACTGTGTCCACATATCTATTCAGGGGACACCATCATAGGGCCTAGTCACATCAGCCACACTATCAGAGGCTCGTTCACCTGCACATCTACCAAAGTGATGTATGCCATCATGTGCCAGCAATGCCCCTCTGCCATGTACATTGGTCAAACTGGACAGTCTCTACGTAAAAGAATAAATGGACACAAATCAGACGTCAAGAATTATAACATTCAAAAACCAGTCGGAGAACACTTCAATCTCTGATTACGCACCTAAAAGTGGCAATTCTTCAACAAAAAAACTTCAAAAACAGACTCCAACGAAAGAGTGCTGAATTGGAATTAATTTGCAAACTGGATACAATTCACTTAGGCTTGAATAAAGACCGGGAGTGGATTGTCATTACACAAAGTAAAACTATTTCCCCTTTGTTTATTCCCCTCCCCCCCCCACTGTTCCTCAGACGTTCTTGTCAACTGCTGAAAATGGCCCACTTTGATTATCACTACAAAAGGTTCCCCCTCACCCCCTGCTCTCCTGCTGGTAATAGCTCACCTTAAGTGATCACTCTCCTTACAGTGTGTATGGTAATGCCCGTTGTTTCATGTTCTTTATGTATATAAATCTCCCCATTGTATTTTCCACTGAATGCATCGGATGAAGTGAGCTGTAACTCACGAAAGCTTATGCTCAAATACATTTGTTAGTCTCTAAGGTGCCATAGGTACTCCTTTTCTTTTTTAGATGGTGCTAGGAAGTCTAGTCAGTCTACATGTGTGTTCAAGTCAAAGTCCTTATCTGCGACCCTGGCTTCTAAACTACTATCTGGACCACAGAGGGTGTAGAAAGGTGGCAGAGATGGAACCCAAGCAGAAATTACTCATCCAGAATTCTTCCTAGGGAAGTGCATGTTATAAGAACATCAGCTCTGCCACCCTCTGCAAAAGTGCAGCATGTATACTAATCAAATGAAGACTAACACTGGATATAAGATGGCTTATTTAACTAACAATTGATCATACTGTAATTTAGTCGGGCTGGATTCTGTCTCGGCTTCTGAAGATGTGCAAGAGATTCTGTGAAAGGCATCAGGAAATTCAGGACTATGTAGCATCCAACAGGGTACGTGGCAACTTCAAACTTCCTGTTGAAGCTTAGCCATCTCTTGCTGAGCATGCACTACCCCACACACTGCATCATGCACCTATTTTAAAAAAAATTCCCTACCATGTACACATGATTATTTCCAGCCCCCTCTACCCCCCAGGGAATGGGTGAACCACATGTGACAGACATTAATCATGTGACCTAGCACGCTATTGGAAAGTGCTCAGATACTTTGGTGAGGAGGGTGGAATAAGAGCCTATATAGAATATACCAAAATATCAGCGCTGCAGGCCAACCCAGAGAGAAGACGTGGTCCTGGTCTCATATGTTCCATCCCCTGACCCTTTGGGGAAGGCTAGCAACGTTGGAAATACTAACATAGAGAAGTGTCTCTGCTCTATCAAGATTGTGGCTAATATCTGGGCAGGAGGGCAAGAAGAGATGACTTCTTGTATCCCTGACTTCTGAGTACTCACAGGACCAGCTGCGATGTAGCTTTGGGATTTTACTGGGATGGAATTATTTGCCAGCTTTAATTATTGCAGGTTTATTGGTGAGATAATTTCCCCCCTGCAGATAAGTAATTTTGGAAATGTATTTGTATTTGTTGTTAGTTTTGCTTTCACATATTCTCTAAGAATATCTTGCTCTAGCATCAAAATTGTCTGTTCCTGAGGCTTTTGATTAAGTCAGAGGTCATGTGTTCCTCTTTCAGCCACTGGCTAGCTAAGCAATAGATCATATTGTACTGTCCAACAAGGAACACCAAGCAGTTTTAGGTCTCTCAAGAATATTGGGCATCTTTATAATAATTTTCATCCAAAGATCTTAAAGTGCTTTGCAAAAGTGGGAAAGTATTATAATATCTGTTGTATTGCCAGGGAAACTAAGGCAGAAAAAGGTGACTTGCTCACATCCCATTAGTGATAGTGAAGATTATAACCCGAGTCTGATTTGCTACTGCCTTGAGGCCTGAGTAGTAACTTATGTCTGCAATGATGATCATTAAAGTAAATAAATAGAGACTTTTGATTTGGTAGTTTATTTCACATACTTTAGTTTGTTTAAACAGGTGTAAATGACTAGACAAAGCAGTGAAAAATCAAGTTCCAGTTCTCTTCTCTAGCCATAAGGCCATGCTGCTCCACTCAGCTGGGCTGTTTCTCACTCAGAGGCAGTAATAAATACTGAGAGTTAGACAAATTATGTTCAATTCAATATGTTAAATTGGTTTATCCAAAGAATAGAAATTAGCATTTTGTTGAAACTGCATAGCAGTGCACTCTTATTTTGGTTTAGCAAAGTAATTCTGCCAGCTCTTATCTGAAATAACATAGCAGGCCATTGTTAACTGAATATTTGTTAAGCAAATGTCTTTTGAACTGTTTTCAAATGTGAGCAACAGTATGTGTACAAAATTGGAGATGTGTGACAAGAAATAATTACTGGGCACAGAACTACATGGCTGGGACAGTCTTTCCATTGAGTCAGCCAAAGAGCAGGTATAAAGCTCCTAATTTGTCATTCTGAACAAAGGCCATCACATGATTACAGACTAGAGCGAAACTAAAAAAACCCCCACCCCTACATAACTTGAAAAATTAGAAAAATACAGTTCAATAAAAGGACTAGTTCACGTCAGTGACGTGGGGAAAACAAGTGTGAATGTTTCTCAGCTGCTGTTGCTGAGAGTTCAGCAAGGCAAAACTTGTCATCCATAGTGCGTATGGTACTGTCAAGGTTCCTTCCCTACTCTGAACTCTAGGGTACAGATGTGGCGACCTGCATAAAAACCTCTTAAGCTTACTTTTACCAACTTAGGTTAAAACTTCCCCAAGGTACAAACTATTTTACCTTTTGCCCTTGAACTTTTGCTGCCACCACCAAACGTCTAACCAGGTTTATTATTGGGAAAGAGTCGTTTGGAAATGTCTTTCCCCCAAAAATTCTCACCAAAACCTTGCACTCCCCTTCCTGGGGAAGGTTTGATCAAAATCCTCATCAATTAGCATAGGTGACTACAGACCCAAACCCTTGGATCTTAAGAACAATGAAAAAAAACATTCAGTTTCTTACAAGAAAAATTTTAATAGAAGAAAAAGTAAAAAGAATCACCTCTGTAAAATCAGGATGGTAAATACCTTACAGGGTAATTAGATTCAAAACAGAGAATCCCTTTAGGCAAAACCTTAAGTCACAAAAAGACACAAAAACAGGAATATCCATTCCATTCAGCGCAACTTATTTTCTCAGCCATTTAAAGAAATCATAATCTAACGCATATCTAGCTAGATTACTTACTGAGTTCTAAGACTCCATTCCTGTTCTGTCCCTGGTAAAAGCATCACCCAGAGAGACCCAGACTCCAGCTTTGAAAGTATCTTGTCTCCTCATTGGTCATTGTGGTCAGGTGCCAGCGAGGTTATCCTAGCTTCTTAACCCTTTACAGGTGAAAAGGTTTTTCCTCTGGCCAGGAGGGATTTTAAAGGTGTTTACCCTTCCTTTATATTTATGACACGCCCCCCAAATCACAGATAGGGTGAAACGCTGACTGGGATTTCTTCCTCGAGCTCTAGGAAAAAACAGAGTTAATAAGACACATGCACCTCTAAATACACTACCAAGTATATAAAGACTAACAATATTTTCCACATCTCAAGGACGATTTTAACCAGTTGATTCTGGGAAACTTTCACAGGAGAGTGCATCAGCCACTTTGTTAGAAGCTCCTGAGATGTGTTGGATGTCAAAATCAAAATCTTGGAGACCTAAACTCCACCAAATAAGTTTTTGTTATTTCCTGTGGCGGTATGAAGCCACTGTAGTGCAGCATGGTTGGTTTGCAGGTGGAAATGCCGCCCCCAACATATGGGTGTAGCTTTTCCAAAGCGTAGACAATGGTGTAATATTCTTTTTCACTGACTGACCAGTTGCTTTCCCTCGCAGACAGCTTTTTGCTGAGAAACACTACAGGGTGGAATTCTTAATCTGGTCCTTCCTGCATTAAAACTGCTCCCACACCACGCTTGGATGCATCGGTGGTTACTAGGAATGGTTTGTCAGAGTCTGGGGCCCTTAGTACAGGGTCAGACATGAGTGTCGCTTTAAGCTGGTTAAAGGCCTTCTCACACTTTTGGGTCCACAGAACAGCATTTGGCTGTTTCTTTTTGGTTAGGTCTGTCAGTGGAGCAGCGATTTGGCTGTATTGCAGTACAAATAGTCTTAATAACCGGCCAAGCCTAAGAAGAACCCATTGAACCTATTTCTTTGACCTTGGGACAGGCCACTTTTGGATAGCATCCACTTTGGCCTGTAGGGGGTTGATAGTTCCTTGGTGTCCAAGGTAAGTCTGTTTAGGCCTATTTGACACTTCCTAGCCTTAACAGTTAGTCCTGCCTCCCTTATGCACTTGAAGACTTTTTGTAGATGTTCCAGGTGTTCTGCCCAGGAATCCAAAAATATGGCCACATCGTCAAGGTAGGCGACTATATATGCTCCTAATCCCACTAGGAGACCATCTACAAGTCTTTGGAAGGTGGCAGGTGCATTCTGCAGCCCGAAAGGGAGTACATTAAATTGATGAAGCCTGACATGGGTGGTGAAGGCTGATCTTTCCTTGGCGGATTCATCTAGCGGTACCTGCCAGTACTCCTTGGTTAAATCCAAGGTAGAGATGAACTGGGCCCGTCCCAGTTTCTCTAATAGTTCATCTGTGCATGGCATTGGATAGTTGTCTGGGCGAGTTACAGCATTTAGCTTATAGTAGTCCACGCAAATACGTATCTTCCCATCTGGTTTGGAAACTAGAACCACTGGAGATGCCCATGCACTGCCAGAGGGGCGGATTACACCCATCTGTAACATATCCTGGATCTCCCGTTCTATAGCAGTTTTAGCTTGAGGAGGCACCTGATAAGGTTGGACTTTAATTGGGTGAGCATTACCTGTGTCAATGGAGTGGTATGCCCGTTCAGTCAGTACTGGGGTGACTGAGAACATCGGCGCGTAGCTAGTGCACAGCTCCTGGATCTGCTGTCGCTGCATACGCCCAAGGGTCATGGAGAGGTTCACCTCTTCCACACCACCAGCACTTTTCTCTTCATAGTAGACACCTTCGGGCCACTCAGCGTCATCTCCTCCCTGGCCTGTAAACTGACAAACCTTTAATTCTCTGGAATAAAAGGGCTTTAGAGAATTAATATGGTATACCTTAGGCTTTCGGTTGGAGGTGGGGAATGCTATGAGATAATTAACAGCTCCCAGGGGCTCCTGGACCGTGAATGGCCCTTCCCATGACGCTTCCATTTTATGGGCCTGGAGCACCTTTAAGACCATGACCTGATCTCCTACTTTGAAGGAACGCTCTCTGGTATGTTTATCATACCAGGCTTTTTGCTCTTTCTGAGCATCCTCAGAAAACCTGTAGGTTTTCTTTAGCAAGGGCTAGAGAGGTTCAGAGGGTGTTTTGTAGGTTGGTTACAAAGTCCAGAATGTTAGTTCCTGGAGAAGGTGTAAATCCCTCCCATTGCTGCTTCACCAACTGTAATGGCCTTCGCGGCCGTACACAAGTTCAAATGGTGAAAACCCTAAACTGGGATGTTGTACAGCTCTGTAGGCAAAGAGCAACTGCTGCAACACTAGGTCCCAATCATTTTAGTGCTCATTTACGAATTTACATATCATGGCCTCCAGAGTTCCATTAAACTTCTCCCCCATGCCATTTGTTTGATGGTGGTAAGGAGTGGCAACCAAATGATTTATCCCATGAGCTTCCCAAAGGCTTTCCATAGCTCCTGCTAGGAAATTAGTTCCTGCATCTGTGAGGATGTCAGAGGGCCAACCTACCCTGGCAAAAATGTCTGTTAGTGCCTGGCACACACTTTTAACCCTGGTGTTGCTTAGAGCTACTGCTTCCGGCCATTGGGTGGCAAAATCCATGAAAGTCAGTATGTACAGCTTTCCTCTAGGTGTCTTTTTCGGAAAAGGATGCAGAATATCCACAGCTACTTGCTGAAATGGAACTTCAATGATGGGGAGTTGCTGGAGAGGGGCTTTGACCTGGTCTTGGGGTTTTCCCACTTTCTGGCATATCTCACAAGGCCGGACATAGGTAGAAACATCCTTGCCCATTCCCTCCTAGTGGAATGACCTCCCCAACCCGTCTTTGGTCCTGTTCACCCCAGCATGGCCACTAGGATGATCATGGGCTAAGCTCAAGAGCTTGACCCAGTACTTAGTTGGAACTACCAACTGTCTCTGAGGATGCCAGTCTTCCTGGTGTCCACCAGAAAGAGTTTCCTTGTATAAAAATCCTCTTTCTACAACAAACCTGGATCGATTAGAAGAGCTCAGAGATGGTGAGTTGCTCTGTGCCACCGTCCAAGCTCTCTGGAGGCTTTCATCTACTTTCTGTTCAGTCTGGAACTGTTCCCTTGATTCTGGAGACATCAGTTCCTCATTGGATTGTGGACCTATGCTTGGTCCCTCTGGAAGCGATGTAGGGGATGGGGCTGTTTATGTTGACTGTGAACTGATCTCCACTGGTGCACTATGTTGGGGTTCAGGCTCCGGCTGAGCCTCTTGTGTAGGTTTATTGGCTGCTGCCAGTTCTGGTTCGGTGGGGCCCTCTGGTGTTGGGGTTGCAATGATTGGATTCAGTGCTGGCAATGGGTCTGGTGCTGGTTGTTCCACCGGTTCCGATTCTGGGATTGTCTCTGTCTGGGTCTCTGGGACTGGATCCATTACTGCTGTTGCAGACATTGGCCTGGGGTCTGGGTCCCTCACCTCTGACCGGGTCCTGGTAGAAGTTTCCGGAACAGAGCTAGGCGTGACGGCTTGTTTAGCCTGGCTGCAGGTGACCATTCCCACCCTCTTGGCTTGCTTCACATGATTGGCCAAGTCTTCCCCCAACAGGATGGGGATGGGATAATCATCATAGACTGCAAAAGTCCACATTCCTGACCAGCCCTTGTACTGCACAAGCAACTTGGCTGTAGGCAAATTGAAAGAGTTTGACTTGTATGGTTGAATCATCACTTGGATCTCTGGGTTGATTAAATTGGGGTCCACTAAGGAAACATGGATAGCTGACACTTGTGCTCTGGTGTCCTTCCATGCGGTGACCTACTTCCCGCCCACACTCACAGTTTCCCTCCGCTCCAAGGGTATCTGGGAAGTATCTGGGCCTGAGGACCTCTGGTGTGATTCTGGTGCAATGAACTGTAATCTGTTGGGGTTCTTGGGGCAGTTGGCCTTTACATGCCCCGGCTCGTTACATTTAAAACATCATCCAGCTGTTGGGTCACTGGGGCGAGGTGGGTTGCTAGAGAATGGTGTGGCGGGATGATAAGGTGTCTGGAGGGTTCCTTGGGGGTAGTTGGGGCCTTGGGCAGCCCCCGGTAGTAGTGGGTGGTCTGAGGTTGTCCCTTCTGGTATCCACTCCAACTGCGACTAGTTTTTTTCTTGTCTGCCACCTCCGCCCATTTGGCTCCAATCTCCCACACCTCGATTACAGTTTTGGGCTTCCAATATAGGATGTATCTTTCTATTTCCTCAGGAACACCCTCTAAGAACTGCTCCATTTGCATTAGGAAGGGCAAACCTTCTGGAGATTTAACACTTGCTCCTGATATCCAGGCATGCCAATGTTTCACAATGTGGTAGGCATGTTGGGTAAATGACATGTCTAGTTTCCACCTTAGGCTCTGAATCGCGATGGGAATGCTTAGGTGTTAGCCCCATTCTGACTCTCGCCTTGGTTTTAAACAGTTCTTACTGGTTCATGTGTTCCTTAGCCATTTCAGCTGCCACCTCAGCTAAGGGTTCACTGAGCTGCGGCCTCAGCTCTACCATGTATTGGTCTGTAGAAATGCTGTACCCAAGGCAGGCCCTTTCGCAGTTTTCTAAGAAGGCCTCGGTATCATCGCCTGCCTTGTAGGTGGGGAACTTTCTGTGATGGGAAGTGGTACCTGGAGAAGGATTGCTAGGGTTTGTTGGTATATTCTGCTGAGCCTTTGCCTTCTCCATCTCCAGTGCATGCTTCCTCTCTTTTTTCTTCTCCTCCTCCACATGCTTCCTCTCTTTTTCCTTCTCCTCCTGTTCTTTGGCCCTTGCCTCCAGTTCTTTGGCCCTTGTCTCCATTTCCCTCCTGTGTGCAGCCTCCCTTTCTTTTTCCCTTGCCTCCATTTCTTTCCATATGAGTTCTATCTGTCATTTTTTTTTGTTTTTCCTCAGCCTCATATCTGGCTAATTCCAGCTTTTGTTGAACCATGGAGACTGTCATCCTAACGTCTCTGTTTTTAAGTAACTTTACACCTGAGAGTTAGAAAGAAAACCAAAAAAACCCCAAAACTTGGCTTGTAAAATTTTACTGTGTTGTCTGGATACCTATGTTCTCTGATAGTGATTGTCAGCCTACAGAGAAATCCTAAAAAAAAAACCCAACAAAAAAACAAACAAACCAAACCCAACCTAACTCCTTTGTCTCCAGGCAAATAGGCAGAAAACCCCTCTAGTTGCTCTTAGGTAAAAAAACTTTAGGTCTGTGAAGACTTGTGAATTTCCCTGCAGAAGGTTAACTACCCTGCCTTTAGGTAGAGAAAACACCAGCTCACAAAAGACAATTCCCTTTTGTCTCTTCTTTGGCCCCAAAGCAGAGAAAAAACTAACTGCTTTCAGCCAAAACCCTGCTTTTCAGCAGCCCAAAGGAAAAAAAAAATTCCTTTTCAAATCTGTGCTTCTGGTTCAAAAAATCTCAAATTGATCTCAAAATGATTTCAAGTTAATCCCACCGCTCTGCCACCATGTCAAGATTCCTTCCCCACTCTGAATTCTAGGGTACAGATGTGGGGACCTGCATGAAAACCTCCTAAGCTTACTTTTACCAGCTTAGGTTAAAACTTCCCCAAGATACAAACTATTTTACCTTTTGCCCTTGGACTTTCGCTGCCACCACCAAACATCTAACCAGTTTATTATTGGGAAAGAGTCGTTTGGAAACGTCTTTCCCCCAAAAATCCTCACCAAAACTTTGCACCCCCCTTTCTGGGGAAGGTTTGATCAAAATCCTCACCAATTTGCATAGGTGACCATAGACCTAAACCCTTGGATCTTAAGAACAATGAAAAAAAAACCATTCAGCTTCTTACAAGAAGAAAAGTAAAACGAATCACCTCTGTAAAATCAGGATGGTAAATACCTTACTGGGTAATCAGATTCAAAACATAGAGAATCCCTCTAGGCAAAACCTTACGTCACAAAAAGACACAAAAACAGGAATATCCATTCCATTCAGCACAACTTATTTTCTCAGCCATTTAAAGAAATCATAATCTAACGCATATCTAGCTAGATTAATGACAGGTTTCAGAGTAGCAACCGTGTTAGTCTGTATTCGCAAAAAGAAAAGGAGTACTTGTGGCACCTTAGAGACTAACAAATTTATTAGAGCATAAGCTTTCGTGAGCTACAGCTCACTATGCATCCGATGAAGTGAGCTGTAGCTCACGAAAGCTTATGCTCTAATAAATTTGTTAGTCTCTAAGGTGCCACAAGTACTCCTTTTCTTCTAGCTAGATTACTTACTAAGGTCTAAGACTCCATTCCTGTTCTGTCCCTGGCAAAAGCATAACTCAGACAGACCCAGACTCTTTGTTTTTCTCCCCCTCCAGCTTTGAAAGTATCTTGTCTCCTCATTGGTCATTGTGATCAGGTGTCAGCAAGGTTATCCTAGCTTCTTAACCCTTTACAAGTGAAAGGGTTTTTCCTCTGGCCGGGAGGGATTTTAAAGGTGTTTACACTTTCCTTTATATTTATGACAGGTACAATCTTAAAGGATTCTGGGTTGACAGATGCTAGAAGTGTGTGGAGAGGACTGAGATGGATCAAGCTTATTTGGAGAAGTCTGCAGAGCTTAAGGTAAAAGATAGTAGACCAGTGGATTAAATTGGTTTGGATGTTCTATCTTCCAGAATGCTTATCTTGAAGACTGCTTCCAGAAGAGATGATGAAATATCATAGTAATGTAGTACTGTACCTAGCACTTGTATTGTGCTTTGTCAGTAGATCTCAAAATGCTTTGCAAAATATCATTGCCATTTTACAGGTGGGGAAATGGAGGCACAGATGTGCAGTAACTTGCCCAAAGTCAGCTAACAGACCAGTGACAGAGCCAGGAATAAAACCCAGGTTTCCTGAATCCCCGTCCTGTACTCTATCCACTAGATGATGCTGTCTTTCTATGAAAATGTAGTAGCTCTCTGGTATTCCATTCTTTGGATAGCTGATTAGATTGGATGTTACCATACCTGTCTGTATTTATTAGTCACCTTCAGTCGTGCTACAAAAAAAATAAAAGTGGAAGTGACAGAATATATACCGGAGAATGGTTACAATCGATATGCCCATGAATCCACTTAGCATCTGCTTTATTAGAGGGAAGTTATATATGATAGGAGGGGTTCTCATCACCTATATAAAATGTGGGTAGTGGCTTTGTGGAAAAACCTTTTGTGGGTGTTGGGAGCAACAGATTCCCCACTTTACCCAGAGGAAAGGTGTTGTGCACCTACCCCTTGATCACTACTTAAACCTCCAAGTTTTGAGCAGCCACAACTGGCAACATGGGGATTTTGTCTGGCGAATTGATGCAGCTTATGGTTACCACCCCAAGGCTCATTCATTCTGCCACAGAAAGAACCCCAGACAAACTATGTTCCATGGTAGGAGATTTGTGTTGTGTGGCCTTTCTGTAGCTTGCTCCTCAAAGACATAACAGAAAAACTGAAGTTCCATTTTGTTATGTATCTTGGATGCTCATGCAGGTGGCAGTAGGTTTTGCTTTGGAGTAAAATATATGGGTAGAAGGACACAGTGAATAATGTTATAGTACTGGAGACCACCAGCATTCTGTATTGTGTAGGTTTTGTGGAATCTATTTTGTAGTCAGGTTAAAAATGGGACTTGTTCATCAAAGGGTAATGGGAAATAAGATTAGTGTGATCACTGCACAGAGAAAATTTCAATGTGGGTAAACAGATTTTACTGCAGATATGACCTTTGTATCTTTTGAACTACAGGAAACATACACAGCTGGTTGAGAACTATGTTTTTAGGAATTTAATACATCATCATCCAATGGCTGTAATGTAGACAAACTGAGATGGGAAATAAAATCTAAACTTTTAGCAGTGAGGATAATTAATCATTGGAACAGCTTACTAAGGGTCATAGGGATTTCTCCATCACTGGAAATTTTTAAATCAAGATTGGATGTTTTTCTAAAAGATATGTACTAGAATTATTTTGGGGAAATTTTATAGCCTGTGTTATACAGGAGCTCAGACTAGGTAATCACAATGGATTTGTAATCTATGAATCATATTTAAGTCTTTCTATCAGTCCCCATTTCTTTGTCATTGATATATTGGTAATTCCCCATGAAAACCCAGAAATTATTCACCATTAGGAAAACTTGGCTGATTTGTGAACTATGGTTTTTATTAGCATTTGTCTTGTCTTAATATGTTAATTATAAGGAGTGTAGACTATATATCACAAGAGGAGAAATGCAAAATATGTTGTTGATGAATTGTATAGTCAGTTGCTTCACCACCTTTTGGCTTGTTATTTTGTTATGAAATATACTCAAGAGAACAAATAACCAGCATCAGTCAGATTTGTTAAGATGGTGGAGGAAAAAGGTTCTAAAGGCTACTAGTCTCCAAAGAGCAGTCCCATGCAGTGATGTTACATCTCTAAAGCCATAATTGTATACCTACTCATTTACCAGTAAAAGGTACTATATATGTCACCTGAAACTGAATTTAATGAATCACCTTTTTATCTTGTTTGTTTCTGGTACCATCGTGAACCCATTTATCTTTGTTCTGAGCACATGCATTCCAGGTACAAAGGGACGTAAAGACACCACCTAGGTTTGTGTGGGTAACTCCTTTCTTGTTGCCATGTGTCCTGAAATTGACAGTTTTCCTATCTAGTCAAGATGAGGCTTACTTCAACTAATGCAATGTGTTATGCTAAGAATCCCATAAGTGTACAGGATTATAACAAAGGTACAGGCCAATTTGGCCTATATAACTGCTATACTAATGCTTAATAATACGAATACTTAAAGGCTTGGAATATATATTGTGGTTAGTATTATCAGCATAATATATATGTATACTAGCCAGTACATATGAGTCAACAATATGGATTTTTCAAAGGGTTATTTTGTGTGTGTGTCAGTACCAGGGCATGGGCAGCTTTGCCTAGGGGTTGGTATCAAGTGCAGGCTGATGCTCCAGGAATCGATTACTAGGAATCAGGCTGGGTTGGAACACCAGGAAATCAGAATTGAGAGACAAACTGGAGGGCAGGAACCAGAAGGCTGTGACCAAGAGTCAGGCAGAATCAGGATATCAGGAGGTCAGGGACATGGAAACTCCAGACCAGCACTCCATGGCAGTAGGAAGCCCAGTTTTACGGACAACTTCCTGTTTTATCCTTGAGCTTCCATAAGGGCTGCAGCTCTATCAGGAGCCTTGGAGCTCTCTCAGTCAGAGCATGGGGGTGGGGCTTGTGTCCCAGTTGGGCTTCACTGAACTCAGTTCCAGCTGCTGTCTATGAGCTGCTGGGATGAGGATTGGAGTGTGGTGACTTGCAGGACCCCACATACCCAAGTTTGAGACCTGTGGGGCCTGACACTGTAATAGGATAATCCTAGATATATAGAAAAATGTAAATTTTGCATCTTCCTTTCTTGGGTCTTGATATCAAATCTGCTTGTAGAGACATGTGGGTCTGTGCAGGGCCTACTGAGGTCAATCGGGCTCTGCACAGGGACAAAGGACCAACCTAGCAGACCTGATCAGGGCCATTGATTTTAATGCATTTTTAGCTATTAAAAATAGAGCAGGGGTATGAAGAAGGAACACCTTCCTTTGTGACTGTTTGGTCTCTACTAGTCCTCCCTAGTGTAGGATTCCTTTCTGCAGGATACTTTTTTCCCAGCATGCCCTTCTAGTGGTAGCCATTAACAGTTGGCAGAAGCTATTCACGGCAGCCTTAATTTTTTTTTCAACAGACTGTTGTACCTTCCCTTCTTTAAGCTGACAAGTGTTTTGAACTTCTGTTAGCATATTCCTTACTTATTCCTGAGGGAACTTATTCTCACATGAGGTAATTTGCTTAATTTTTAATAGGATTTTTTTAAAAAAGAAAATGTATTTCTGTTTATTTTACTGGCCAATTCGTCAATTTAAGTATAAGGAAACAATTTATTCAGACTAAGAGAAGGCACATTATGTATGTTCATATTTAGGCACTTAGGTTACTTCTCAGCATTTAAAATTTTCAGCAAGCACTCAGCTATAACACCAGCATCCAAGCAGTTGTGAAGTTTTTGCTTTAGCATAACTAATTTCGGTGTCCATCTCAAATTATTCATAATGGAGAAAATAAAATGGAAATGCCTCTAGATAACAATTAAAATATGGCTACTCTGGGATGTACAGTGGAAAATATCCTTATCTGTCTGATCCATTTTGTGCCATAGAAAACAATAAACGGTGAAGAAATCTTAGGTAGGGCTGGAAGGGACCTCAAAAAGTCATTTTGTCCATTCCACAGTGCTGAGGCAGGAGAAAGGCAGAAATGTCATGCTTTTCCTCCCTCCCAACACAGTCAGTTTTTCACTCAAAGTTCAGCTGTTTGTGGAAAACAAACTGTTTTCTTTAATTCCCCAATGAGAGCTAGCATGGAGTACAAATAGTAGTGTAGCTGCGGTAGCATGGCCTGAGGTTGTGACAGCACAATTTAGCTGTGCTGAGTGTGAACCCATGTGGTTCAGGCAGGTTTGCACTCAGCACAGCTAAGCTATGCAGTTGCTGCTTCTGTCCATGCTGTCATGGCTACTTTACCAGTTAAGTGTGTGTGCTAATGGGGAATCACACCTCTAGCTTGTAGCATAGACAGTCCCACCAACTGCTCCTGACCAACACAGGGACAGTAGATTAGATTATTCTATTATTTCTTGCAAGATTCTGAGCAGAAAATTGTTTAAACTGCGAGCTTTTTTCCTTTCTCTAGAAGAAAATCCAGAGTTAGATTCATGTTCTTGTGGGACCAGGAAATTCAGTAGGCGGAGAGACTGGCAAAGACAAGGAAGTTTCTCTCTCATCAAGTTGTAGCACATTGCAGCTGGTCAGAGATTTGCCATTCAGGTTTCAAAGGAAACCATGTAACTGAAGGAAGATTGTTTGCTGCATTAAATTTTAGACTTATAAAGAGCTGAAGTTTATTCTTGTGTACTATAGGGAAAAAAGTGAAGTGTTTATCTTAATAGAAATGACTTGGTTGAGATTTTCCTCTAAAATTATTCTACTTTCAATAATTGGGTGAAATAAAAGGCATTATAGTATCCTACAATTACATAGGTATAAAAACATCAGTACAGAAGTAAGATACAAGTACTGTTTACTTGCAGAGCAGCTCTGATCCAAAAGAAAAAAAATCAATTGCAGTGCAAGGAGCTGGTAGCCACCACACAATTGATTAGCATAAAAGTAATATATCTGTAAAATTACAGAATAATCTTTTTATTAGGCAGCTTTTCAATGGCTCATATGTTGCAGCTGGCTGGATGCTATCCCTGCATTCATTGTTACTCAACATAAACTAGGGGCTAAACCTTCTTATCAGATGTGCTGTGTGGATTTCAGATAAGCATATGAAATTAAGGCTTCTTTTGGCTGTAGTGTTGAAATGTTGCTTCACAGGACGCTACAGTGCTCAAATATGGATTTTTGCTAGCCAAGCACCATATTCACTTTGGGCCAAATGGACACCCAAAGGAGTGCACATTTGACCAAAATAGAGCTTGTTTTTGGAGCCTTCTTTGTTATACAAAATTTGGGGACAATCCCTGGAGGATGGTCCTGGGAACAGAGGCACTTGTGTTCCTATGTGTTCCATGGAAAGTTAAGGGAAAATATGTCCATTCTGCTACGAAAAACTTACTGAATTTAAGGTAAGCAGCACCTCCTTTCATAGCGTGTGTGTGTGTGTGTGAAAGAGAGAAACTTAGTAATATATCTATGCATATCTATTTAGGATCATTTTAACATTTAAGGCTTTCAAAATTAGAAAAACAGGTATAGCTATTTTTTATTTTCTTTAAATACTAGCTGAGAGAAACTCTGCTAGAATGGAAAGTGCTTAAATAAAATGTGGCAGTGGATACAACATTTTGTGGCATATGGTGTATCACTGAAGTGAAAGGAATATCAGATGGCACCTAATCAATACCATAGTACAAGCTAGCAATGGTATGACCACTTAGGTGAAATATCAAAGCCAGAAAACAGATTATCTGTGTCTAATTTGTGACCGCACCAACATGCTGGAGAACTGACTGATGATTTGGAGTTTCCCCAAAGTTACAAGGCAGGTGGTGACATGGACTAGAAAGAAATTCTGGTCTTTGCAACTTTCTTTGGATACCTAACTTTGAGAACAGTAAACTTGATGGAGCAGAGTTCTGGCAGAGGAGTCACGTGATCTTTGATTTATGTGTGCATAGCTTGGAAAACATTTTCCAGGTTAATTTGTGATGGAACAATATTTTGGATTAACTGTTGTGACCCTTGTTTTTCAACACAACCAATGTTCTTCAGATAATGGCAGACCAAACGAGGAGGAGGAAGACCACTGTAAAATCAGATGGAAGAATAATTAAGGTGATTATTCTTAATTTGGCAATTTTAGCAAAGAATCCTGGATGACCAACAAAATATGGGGTTACTTAATGGCTGAATAATGATAGTGAGGAACATGGATATGAAAACTTCTCTCTCAGATGGATACACAGTATTTAAACACATATGACATGGAAAGGGAAAGTTAGAATGAATTCAGCATTCCAAAATGGTTGGCAATTTTTGATGGAATAATATATTGTTCTAAGCCACCTGTGGGACTGTGAGATTTGCTCATTAATACCATTTAACCTCTCACATGTGAAGATATGTGTAGACCCATAAGATTGAAGGACTTAACAAACAAACAAATCAACAACAACAACAAAAACAACTCAGGTGGTTCTGAGTCTTACTTAAACCTCTGGAGTCGGCAACATTTGAGTGGAATTCTTAAAAGAAAAGAGTTTTTTGTGAAGATTTCAATATTTCTTGCTTCCAGTAAGGTCATGAATATTGCAAAAACTGCTTTTTTCCTGAAATTGCATCAATTCTACTTTCACAATCAAGATGTACAAAGGTGTGTGGAAATAAAAGAAAGATTTGTTTGACCTCATTCTTACCTCCAGATGTTTAACAAACCCTCACACTACTTGAACTAATCTATCCAAACTATTCACTAACCATTCATGTTGGTGAGGAATTCAGTAAAAATATTAGGAGGTGAAGATACCTTTAGAGATGGTGGTCCAGATCTTGAGGGAAATTCTTGATAGACACCAGCTAAGGATTTCACCTGAATTGGCTCTTGTTTGGTTTTGTACCCACTTTTCTGTATTTCCAGTACAGGTAAACTTATGCTATTTTTAATTACTTTCTATCTCCAAAGGGGCAATAGAAAATGGTTTAATTCATTGTCAATCCCCTTTCTTATTGGCTGTTCTTTTTATCCACATTTTATCTTCTGAACACTTGGGCAGGTTAAGAGAGACTGCAGGACTTGCGTAGGCAACAATTGCACACAGCTGTACTATTTTCAAACCCTCTTCCTCCTCCAAATCCAGCATTACTTTGTTAAAGGATTGGCTTTCACTATTATCCAGTTGATAGTAGATACTGTTGATGTTTTGCCAACATGGGCCTCCTCTGAAAGAAAATAGCTGCCCTGTATAATGCTTTCAGATTAAAACAAGCTTTTCATTCGAATGTGTAATCCTATGAAAATCATAAAGTTGTCAATATATGTTGGCCTCATGCATGTCAAGCTACACGGAATAGTTATAAAGAGAATATCTAATATTTCTATAATTTCCTTAAGCTCTCATGGAGCCACCTCTAATTAAAAGAATAAGGACAGAAACTCACTCAACCAGAGCAGCAACTTTTATTTTGTCTGGATTTGAGTTTTGTAGTCTTTAAAAATGCCTTGGTTGGAAATTATTTGTATGGTTTCTCCAGTATCTTTCTTGATGATCTAATGTTTTCAACAGTGGTAATGGCGTAACTGGTCCACATTGGGCACTGCTGTTTGCCTTTTTTCATTCAAACAGAATAGAGTTAATGCAATTCCGTCTGAAAGGAAGTTAATGCAATTCCATCTTTGAATCTTATCTTCCACCCACAGGATCTTGAGACTTCTGAGAGACATTTTCAGTGCTGATTATTGACATCACTGAGGATAACAGCTGTAGCTAGAAAGCAAATTCTTTTGAAGAGGAACTCTGCATTAACTGCAGTTCTTCTAAATGTACTACTTTACTTTTTTCATACTATATGGAATGACACATTTTATTCCCCCCCACCACCTAAAAATATAGTTGCAGATTTAACTGTTCTGTTCATTTGATTCTGCCACTGTAGTGTGAATTGGCTTTAGATCAATCTCTGTAAATGTGCCTTAGAATAATTATCAGCATTTACTGATGATCTTTAATGATCAGTTCTTTAAGTCATGCTGCAAAAAAATCCTGAGAAGAATGCTTTGTAAAGATTTGTTTGCAATAAACTAATACTTGGCTGCAGGGACTTGCCCACCTTGCTGCTGGGTCTTGCCTACATGCTCAGGGTCTAACTGATAGCCATATTTGGGGTCAGGAAGGAATTTCTCCCTGGGTTAGATTGGCAGAAACCCTGGCAGGGGGTTGCCTTCCTCTGCAGCATGGGGCAGAGGCCACTTTCAGCTTTAAGCTAGTGTAAATGGTGGATTCTCCGTAACTTCAAGTCTTTAAACCATGATTTGAGAACTTCAGTAACTCAGCCAGAGGTTATGGGTCTATTAAAGGAATGGGTGGGCGAGGCTCTGTGGCCTACAATGTGCAGGAGGTCAGAAGATGATCATGATGGTTCCTTCTGGTCTTAACATTTATGAGTAGGTCTATACTAATCCTGTAAATCGACCTAAGTTATGCTAGTTCAATTTCGTAATTTATGTAACTGAAGTCAACATAACTTAGGTTGACCTACAGCGGTGTCTACACTGCACTATGTCATAGAATCATAGAATATCAGGGTTGGAAGGGACCTCAGGAGGTCATCTAGTCCAACCCCCTGCTCAAAGCAGGACCAATCCCCAATTTTTGCCCCAGATCCCTAAATGGCCCCCTCAAGGATTGAACTCACAACCCTGGGTTTAGCAGGCCAGTGCTGAAACCACTGAGCTATCCCTCCTCCCATTGACATAGCTTCCGCCTCTCAGGGAGGTGGAGTACAGACATTGATGGAAGAGTGCTGTGCCATTGACTTAGCATGCCTTCACCAAATCTGCTATATCGACACTGCTGCATTAATCGGTGCCGATTTAGCTGGTAGTGTAGACATGGCCTATGAGTCTAATACCTTGATCAAAAATCATCAATAAATTGTTTCATAAAACCATTGCAAATGTTTGAATTCTTACCAGCTGGAAAGCTGGATATAAATGAAGTTCCCTAGCCTTTTTTCTTCCAATACATACAATGGAACCCCTTTTAATTTTTCTGTAGTGCTTCACAAATAGCCACCTGTTGCTTCACTGGGGATGATTTTTTGTCAGGGTCTAAGATTTGTGAATACATATGAAATCTAAATCAGTAGTTTGTACTTGGCATTTCTCAGACTAATTGATTTAAATATAATAAAAGTATAACCAATTTGAATATGTTGAGTCCAGAGACTGCCTCATTCTCTGGAAGATCTCAAGTTAAATTGTGTGTGGGTGATGGAGGGTTTAGGAGAGTGCAAAGTCTGTAAGTCCTGATCTGGAAAGTCAGTTAACCTGAGCTGCTTGTTCATGAGTTTGAGTAGTATCCTGACGCTGGGTAGGATCTATGTTCAAAGGCAAATATTTTACAGAGCCTTAAAATGTATCTTGAACACATTTAGGTCTTGCCTACATAGAGAAGTTAAGTATGTGAATTTAAAGGAGAACAGGCCACTACCAGTGTGGATGCTCTTATTAAAAAATAGGTGTGTCTTATTCTGAATTAGATTAGTCTACTTCCAAAGTGGATGAAGCTAATTTGGAAAATTAGGCACTTTTATTCAGGTTTGGCTACATATAGCACTCTTATTCAGGTATGGTTACATTTTAAAATATAAAATTGGTATCTTCTCTTATTTTTGACTAGGAGAGAAATGAAAACATTGTCAGAAGCTATGCAGAGGTCCCTTCATATTTAAGGAACATTACCAAGCAAGATACAAGAGTCTAATAATTTTTAGTTAAACATAATAAACTGACCTGATGTGTTGTTTGTGCGCGCACATCCCCTTCTTTCTGATTCTGCAGATCACTCAGAGCCAGGAGACAAAGGATGTAGAAAACAATATATTTTAATATAATTGATTCCCTGTTGATTCCCTATTGGATTTCACAGAATGAGGCACCAGTGTAGCAGCCAGCCACAGTCTGGACGGGTGTTAGGTTTACAGTATATCTCTTTAAAGGGTGTCAGAAGATCTGCTTGAAGTGCTGGCTCCCCCACAGCCCTGGGAGGATTTCTGGCTAAGTCAGCCAGAAATCTTCCTGGGTTTCCAGAATTTTGGGAAGTGAATATCAGCTACACTACTCCTTCCCACCCCAGTGTAGGGCTGTGCCTTAAAGGAACAATTTAATCTTAAACATTTTACAGAGAGTTAAATATAAAATTTTAATATAAAAATCAAATTATCAAAGAAGTTGGAAAGAAATCAATATGTTGTGCCAATTGATTTCAAAATTACTTTTTGTACATAGGGTGAAATGTAGAGGTGCAGCAACAAAGCCCTACATACCACTCTCCCACTTAAGGTAACATGAAAGGCAAACTAGCATGGCTGAAGGTAACTCATTAAAACCTTGAAGAAAATTGACATGGAAAGTAGTTTCATTTTTTGCCCAGACCTATTCATTTACTGTAGTTATTTCAACAAGACTTTTGGTGACCCAAGCCTTGGTTAATTTGAATCAGCATCCTACGGGACAATCCTCAAGTACTTTAGTCTCCACAGTAAAAGATGCTTCTACTAATTTCTCTTCCCTATCTATTTTTTTCTCTGTCAAGCATATTTTTACTTTGGGTGTCCTTAAACAGCCTTAGATTCTAAGAAATAGTGAAGTGACACGTGAGAAATGAAACTTGAAAACAAGACAACTGATATAAATTAAAGAAAAGGAGTACTTGTGGCACCTTAGAGACTAACAAATTTATTAGAGCATAAGCTTTCGTGAGCTACAGCTCACTTCATCGGATGCGAAAGCTTATGCTCTAATAAATTTGTTAGTCTCTAAGGTGCCACAAGTACTCCTTTTCTTTTTGCGAATACAGACTAACACGGCTGCTACTCTGAAACCTGATATAAATTAAGTAACCCTGCACGCCTTAATTCTCTCTATTGTAACAGTAATTTAGGTAAGTTTACTGCCTTCAGGTGCCCATTTCATAGTAATCTATTTAATAGAAATCTCACTTTAAGGAACTAACTCTGCATCTCCTTGATTATCACTGTTTAGTGGGGAAGCAGTGTTCAGATTTATGTCTCCACATTTGTTAAGCTCTTCACAGCTGTGCTACAGTGAATTGCTAAATTCCCCTAGCTGCTGACTCAGAAAATCAGAACAAAGGTACCTAAACGTTTTTCAGTCTAAGCACAGGAAATTCCAACATGTCATAATCTTGTATAATGTAAAATCAGTGTAACTGGACGGACATACATAGGTTACATCCATGTATTTCTGGTTATAGAATTTGCCATCATTTTCTCCAGCTGTCAGATATTGCCTATATTAAATGTTCCTTTTCTGGGAAGTGCACTATTTCATTCTGCATTTTATGGGTATCTCTGCATAGATCTTGATAGCTAAATGTTTTCCAGGCATAATTCGCATAGAGCTTCTCTTCTTTTCATGATGCACTTAAAACAAACAAACAAACAGAAACCCTGAAAATGAGTAAACGATGACATACAATTGAAAATGTTCTATAACATAATCAAATCAAAAGGCTCCTCTAATGATACAGTGTTCTTAATAAACTAGTTGTAAAGTGCTGCACAGCCCCAAACATATTCTAATAGTCTCTAAAATGAAGAAAGCTACATTATAATAATAAATCTTGAGCTGAGGTACTCTATTGCCTATTTATTATCTAAATGACTTCATAATGATTGTAACCCATTTCCAAATATGTGCACTTGGGAAAACATTCTTGTGGTCTGAGTAAATCAGTTTCCAACCTACATGAATAATGTACAACTTCCTAATTTCGATACAAGTAATGTTATCTGGAAAAATGTCTCCAAAATTTAGAAGGTCCTCTATTATTGCAAAATTTTGCTGGAAATGTGTAAGAAGTTAAGGAAATTAAAATGTTATAATGTCTGCATCATTTCTCTAAAATATCAAGGTTAATATATTTTGGCATAATCATCCTACCATAGATTGCTTAGTTTTGTGAGTCTAGAATCCAAGAACCATCACAAATTAAAGATTTAACATTCAAATAAGAATAGATTTATCTGGTACTTTTCTACCTGTTCAATAGACATCTCAAGAATGGATTCCCCTGGGTATCTAGTGCACATATGCGTACACACATACACAGTAGATAACAATGGGAAGCAATTCTTTTTTTACGATCAAAACAATTGTATATTGTGATGGCAAAGGAATCTTAGGGGACGTGTAAGGGAGGAGACATAGGATGGCACTGGGTCACAAGGGCGGTAGAAGGGTTAGAAGTGAGGAAAAGTCAAATTTCAGTATTCTTGGGAATACTGTATTCCCAAGTATTCTGAGTAAAGTATGTAGTAGGGCAGAGTTGACATCACAAAGGATTTTGTTCTTTTCCTTGAAAAAATTGGAAAGATCCTGCACAGAGATTAAATAGAGGGGAAGTAGGTTGAGGAAGGTGTCACCAATGGAGACCGGATAACTGGGATTGCTGGTATGACAAGTCAATTGTAGTGGGAAATGTAGTGCTGCTTGGCCAGGAATATGGCAAAATAGAGGGAGGGAATAGATTTGTAATTGGAGAAGTCTGTGTGACCATGAGAATATCTTCTGAGGAGCTTAAAGCAGTGCCAAAGTAAGATCAGTAGAAGCTGATATTGGGGATAAACCAGGGTGGAGTGTTTCTGGGAAGGAAGGGCATAGGAGTCAAGGGTGATGGAGAGCATGGAATGGAAGGAGGCAAAGAGCAAGTTGATTCAACAAAGCAGGGGACATGAGGAGGTATGGTGAGGAGGAGCAAGGATGAGACTTTGGTAAAGAGCAGGATAGTGGGGCAAATGAGATAAGAGTAGTGGCTGGCATGGTATAGTAATTAATTCTCCTGAGAAATAATTATATTGTAATTGATCAATAGTGCATAGAACCAATTAAGATGCAAAGTATTTGTATGAGTGCTTGGTTATGGTATGCAGTAAATATGCAGAGGAATAAGTAATATGATTCAATAATGCAGAGAATCATTAATGAGGTGAATCAATTAATCAGGTAAACAGATATGCAATGAATCAATTATGGGGAAAATCAAAGATGCTGAAAATTAATTACAGAACAAGTCAGATATGCAGAGGCTTGATTATGGATCATCTCAATTATAGAATGAATCAAAAATGCCAGAGATTAATTGCTAAACAAGAAAGTTAGAAGGGGCAGCCAAAGGGGTAGGGGTGATGGGCCGCCAATGAGGGGGCTTCAGGCTTTGCGCTTTCCGACTGAGGTTCAGAACACCATGGAAGACTTGCCCTTCAGTGACAATCATCTGTTTAACCAAAAGATGGATGAGTCTTTATGCACGCTGAAGGACTCCAAGGCCACCATCCTCTCCCTGGGAATACATAATCCTGCCCTGAAAAGGAAATTTCATAGGCAGTCATACAAGCCTAGACTGATGGCTCAGCAAGTCTACTACCAGAGACCTTATGAGCCACCCTGTAAGAGGCAGAGAGTACAAAACTCACTTCCCTACACTTTCCATGCCGATTTCTTCATCCCAATCCCAGCTCTCAGATAAGCATTACCTGTGGTGGGAGCATGAGAACTTCAAACCACTAAGTTGAACACCTGCCAACCACCCTATGGGGGTGATCTAGCACTCTGTCTCCCTGCCTGGAGTGCTATAACAATGGACAAATGGGTGCTAAAAATTCTAAAAATTCTAAAAATTTATCTATTCTGGCTAGATGTTAGTTTGCCTCTACTCCCTCCACAACCCTCTTTCCCACCCCCTTTCAGGGGCCACTCTTATGAGGAAATTATTGAACAAAAAGTAGAATCCTTCTTACTGCGAGGAGCGATAGAATGGGTTCCTCATCAATACCAAGGGAAGGGATTTTACTTAACATACTTCCTAGTAACCACCAAGAGTGGTTGGAGACCCATTCTCAATCTTTGCCATCTCAATCATTTTATTCGCAAACTCAATTTTTGTATGGTCACTTTGGCATCTATAATCCTCTCCCTGGAAAAGGACATGGGATTTATAGCTCTCAATATGAAGGTTGCGTACTTTCACGTGGACATCCACCCCATTCACAGACATTCTCTCAGATTTATGGTGGGTTTTGACCATTTTCAATACATAGTACTGCCTTTCAGTCTTATTACTGTCCCCTGGGGCTTTACCAAGGTATTCTTTGCCGGAGCAGCCCATATCAAATGCCATGGCTTCACCATTTTCCCCTACCTTGGCTCCTGGCTTCTTGTCACCAGGACATGCCAAGAACCCTACAAGTCAACTGGAAGTGCTGCAATTCCTCTCTTTCTTGGGGTCACCATATATTGGGAAAAATCTGTCCTCACCCAAGCACAGATTTTAGACTTTGTCGAGGCATCCTTAAATTCAATCATGGCAAGGGCTTAACTGCTGATGGATAGATTCCAGGCAATGAAAAATCTCATAGACCAAGTCATAGGCAAACCTCTAGCAGCTCTCAAGATTTGTCTCTCCTTCCTTGGTCATATGGCTTCATGCACATACATCATGCTGTTTGCCAGGCCCCACCTTTGCTATCTGCGAGCATGGCTTCAAACGGTGTATTCACCAAACTGGCAGCCCATGAGCATCATGGCAACAGTTACCTCAAAATAATATATTCTTAGAAGCATATTTTTACTTTTGTTTGTTTTGTAACCATTTCTATGCTTATTCCTTATGCTTGATACCATTTAAACCTATGACTTTCTGTTTAATATAATTGTTTTACTTACACTATAAACCAGAGGTTCTCAAACTTCATTGCACCATGACCCCTTTCTGACAACAAAAATTAGTACACGATCTGAGAAGGGGAAATTGAAGCCTGAGCCTGCCCGAGCCCCACCACTCCAGGCAGGGAAGGGGCAAAAGCTAAAGCCCTAGGACTTCAGCCCCAGGCAGCGGGCCTGTAACCTGAGCCCCGCTACCCCGGGCGAAAGCCCTCAGGTTTCAGTTTCGGCCCCAGGTGTTGGGGCTCAGGCTTCAGCCCCGGGCCTCAGCAAGTCTAACACCAGCCCTGGCAACTCCATTAAAACAGAGTCATGTCCCACTTTGGGGTCCCGACCCCCAGCTTGAGAACCACTGCTACAAACCAATTCAAATAGTGTATTTGTTAACCCCTGTTAAGGTAATAAGCTTCTGGATACTTGCTCTTTAAGGGAGTGGCAAACGTAACAAATTCTCTGAGTTAACAAGAGGACTGGACACTGTAGGGCTGACAGTTTGGGGAAAATTTGGGACTGGGGGAATGTTGGGGTCACCCTGCAAAAAGTAATGGGGTGGCGGAAGCCAGGGTGTGACCTGGATATTTATAGGCTGGCTATTAATGTGTGGGTGTGAGACACAGCAGCATAATATTTAAGACACCCAGAATATACCTGTAACCTCCGCTCAGGTATGGAAGGGTCTGGCCCTGATGAGTGGGAGCCAGACTTAAGGTGCGGGGGCGTGTATGGAGGCGGTGTGGTTCCACAATGTCCCGGAGACGGACAAGCTCTGCCGGACACCAGAGTGGGCGGAGCCAGAGCACTCCAAGCTCACCCCCCAGAGGGTCAGAGGCTGGACAGGAAATATAAGAACCCAGCCTCAGAGCTCACTCGGGAGCAGCTGCTGGAGAGGCCAGACTCCTCCGGCCCACCTCCCGCTGGGGAGACTACAGCAACCAGCGGTGGATCTGGAGACTGGCCCAACTGGCCAGTACTCAACACAGATCAGTGTGTGGGAGAGTCGCTGAGCCTACCCCTTGCCAGCTACCCTGAGGATCCAATGGTGATCGAGCCCCCTGAGCACCCCACCTTGACTCAGGTACGTCCAGAGGGCTAGTTGGAAAGTAGCCCGGGGGCAGCCAACCCAAGTCTGGCTGCAGCACTGCCTGAACCTATGTCAGTGTGTTGTGGCCAGGATCCCCACTGACACAGCAGCGGGCCTTTGGCTGCTGCTAGGGCCCCTGGCTGGGACTTAGTGGAGTGGGAGGGCCTGCGTCCCTCCTTGCCACCCAAGGCGTGGGTGGAAGTCTTCCCCCTCTCCCAGGCCGCTTGGAGCCTGAAGTGTGGGTGTGCTATTTACCTGTATTTACTCAGCCCCTGCCTGAGGGCCTGAGCTGTGACTCTTTGCTGCCTTGCCCTGACCCAGGGCCTGGGCCTGTTGATGATATAAACTGCTGCTCAGCCCCTGCCTAAGGACCTGAGCCCTGAATTCATCGCTGCCCTGCCCTGACCCAGGGCCTGGGCTTATTAACTGCTAATTGTTACCTGTGTGTGCTCAGCCCTCTCCAGACAGCTTGAGCCAGGACTCCTGCAGCCCAACCAATTCCCCAAAGGGCCGAGCAAGGACTAAAGGAGGCAGTGTGGTTCCCCGCCGTCCCGGAGAGAGATGAAGCCCACGAAGCCTCTCTACGGGGTGAAGAGAGAATAACCATACTGTTGCATCATTGTGAGCAAATGGCCAAGGCATAAAGGCCAAATTCATCCCTCGTATAACAGCAGGGATAAATTTGGCTCATTTGCTTTGTAGTCTCAGAGGAGAAGATACCATTTTGTATGTCAGTAGCAAAGGGAAAGGGGTTGTGGGAAGCAGTGGGATCTAGACTATAAATAATGCAGAAGAGTTTGTATATTTGCAGCTATGCTACCTTGTGTTGGGAAACCCTTTAAACCACACAAACTTTCATTGAATTCCTGCCAGTTTGCCTGGCAAGCTGCTGGGTTCAGGCTGTACCAGTATTTGGATGAGAAACCTCCAAGGAACACCTTGCTGCTGCAGGAAGAAATGCTAGTGGTTCTGTAGGTGTTGTTTTGTGAATTATTATAGTGCTTAGTAACCCCATTCGAGGCTCCAAGCCCCATTGTACTCATGTAGACCAGTGGTTTTCAACCTGTGGTCTGCGTTAGATATTTCTAACCATCAGAGGAGTGAAGTTCTGGAACAGCCTTCCAAGGGGAGCAGCAGGGGAAAAAAATCAAACTGGCTTAAGACTGAGCTTGATAAATTTATGGAGAGGATGGTATCATGAAACTGCCTACAATGGCATGGAGCCATTCTGTGATTGCTAGGAGCAAGTGTCTCCAATGACTGGTGATGGGACATTAGATAGGGAGGGCTCTGAGTTACTACAGAGAATTCTTTGCCAGTTGTCTGGCTGGAGGGTCTTGCCCACATGCTCAGGATCTAACTGATTGTCATGTTTGGGGTTGGGAAGGAATTTCCCCCTGGGTCAGATTGGCAGAGATCCTAGGGTATTTTGCCTCCCTCTGCAGCATGGGGCTCAGGTCACTTGCAGGTTTAAACTAGTGTAAATGGAGGATTCTTTATAACTTGAAGTCTTTAAACCATGATCTGAGGACTTCAGTAACTCAGCCAGAGGTTAAGGGTCTATTACAGGAGTGGATGGGGTGAGGTTCGGTGGCCTGCAATGTGCAGGAGGTCAGACTAGATGGTCCCTTCTGATCTTAAAGTCTATGAGACCCCTGGGGGTCCGCAGACTATGGGCAGGTCTTCACTGCCCGTGGGATCAGTGGGTAGTGATCAATCTATCAGGGATCGATTTATCGCGTCTCATCTAGATGCGATAAATCCCCAAACGCGTTCCCTGTCGACTCCAGAACTCCAGCTCATGAGAGGCGGAAGCGGAGTCAATGGGGGAGCAGCAGCTGTCGACTCGCCGCCGTCCTCATGGCCAGGTAAGTCGACCTAAGATACGCCGACTTCAGCTACGCTATTTGCGTAGCTGAAGTTCTGTATCTTACGTCGATCCCCTCCCAGTGTAGATCAGGGCTATGTCTAATTTTCCAAAGTGGTCCATACCTAAATTCCCTATAAGGTGTGTGGCTGCACAGCAGCCTATTAAGGGCAGTGCAGGCACTCAGGGCTGCAGCGGGGAGAGATTCCTCTCCCACAGCCATGGACCCAACCCAGCCCAGCCATGGACCTTCCATACCCCAGAGCCCGCACTCCCTGCCAGAGCCCTCATCCCCCCCTCACCCCAATCCTCTGCCCCAGCCCTTAGCCCCTCCTACATTCCATACCCCTCGGTCCCACCCCCGCCACATGAATTTTGATATGTGCACCAATATGAAGGTGATGTATCATCACCTCCATATTGGTGCACATAACAAAATTCATTCTGCACATGAGTGGGAAAAATTAGGGGAACACTGGTCCATTTCTCCATTTGAAATATTTTAGGGGGCTGCAAATGAAAAAAGGTTGAAACCCATGGCTCTAGACAAATAACAAATCAAACTATCCCTGCCCCAGACAGCTCACAATCTGTTTATTGGAAGGATTCAACAGGTAGACCTTCAGAGTCAGTACTATATAGATGTTTCAGGGATGGTGTTAGGAGTGAAAGGGATGCTGGAGATTGCAGTCTTTTGCATGAAACATAACACTGAGGATCTGACCACTTGGGATTATTAAGTGGGAATTTCATTCTGTCTGCCTTAATTTACTGTTACAAATAAATATGGTATTCTTCACTTCTGCTGTATACTATTGCCCTTGTGCAGTGTTCTATTGCAGAAGGGGCTACATAGGGAGAAAATGAGCCCTGTGTATACTGTGTATGTCAGCATGTTTAACGCTTTGGTTGGAGAACGCTGATCTTCTGGCTGAGGCTGAGGAGGAGTTAAGACCTCAGTGTTTGAATTCTGCCTGGTTGTATCTCGAATTTTCAGCATGACCTTGGGCAAATTATTTAAACTCTGTTTCAACTCCCCTAGCTGTAAAATGTGAACAATAATACTTACCTACCACAGATGGTTAATGAATTATTTGTAAAACATTTTGAAATCATTGGGTGGAAGACACTAAAGAAGGCAAAATACTATTACTAGTTTATTTGGGATCCTTTGGAAGGAAAAATGCCACATAGATATAAAACTATTTATTCTCACCTGACAAGAGAGAATGTGAGGTTTGGTTGCGAGTGGGCGTGGAGTAAAAAGGAAAAGTCTCAAGCTTTAAGACATAGAATTTTATAGATCTGAATTATGCTATACCTCACAATGTTTGATAATCTCTCTGTGCTATTTACTATGAAAGAGTTCATAAAGTATGTATAACTGCCACTAGAGACATTAAACAGACCCTGTTCAGGTGCCACAGATATTGTTATATGCCTTTTATTTGTCCAGAATAGGCATTCTGCAGTGGGTGGGAACAAGGTAGAGGGTCTGCTTTTTGCTTAACAGGACTTTCTTTATGACAGACATAAACCAATGACAGTACTGAATCTGCTTATGAAGCCAGTTTGTCTGAGCAGTTAAAGACCAGAACAGATTTCAGGTTGACTTCCCCAACATGGTGGGGAGGGACTTTTCTTCTTCCTCCATCCTCATTTTTCTTCACTTTTTCTTATTTCTCTCACTCTCCCTTCCCATCTGAGGTCCCCAGGAGGTGTGTCAAATTTGCCCATTGGCTAAGACTTGGCAGTGTTTTGTCTTGTTTGACCCCCACTTCCACCAAATCCATCCCCCTCCTCTCCAGGTGCAGAGGGTCCTTTAGCTGGTGTGATTCTACTGCACATGGGCATGCAGGAGGCAAGAGTGGGGCATGCAAGGAGCATGATTTACCTATATGAGGTGAGTCCCATTCTTCAGCAGCATACATAGGACAGGACCTGTGGGAGATGAGATTGGGACCCAGGGTGTCTGCTTCTATGTGACAGGTTTCAGAGTAGCAGCTGTGTTAGTCTATATCCGCAAAAAGAAAAGGAGTACTTGTGGCACCTTAGAGACTAACAAATTTATTTGAGCATAAGCTTTCATGAGCAAATTCTATGTGGATTCTCACTGTTGTGAAGGATAGAGAGCATAAGGGCCCACAGAGGCTACTTCAGACAGTTGGTCAAAATAGTCTATCTGGAGCAGCTCCACACCCTGGAAAAGTTCCTCTACCCCTTTCCCACTGTCTTCCTGGAGCCTGGCCTGGCTACTTGGGCTGGGTCTAAGGCAGAAAGTTTCTCCCTGGATCATAGTAAAGGCCAAGGATATTCTAGTCATGGTGGCGTCCTATTAGTATAGTGGTATCTATCTCCCTTAGGTACTTATATGATACTTACAATCTTGGATGTATCCTGACAACAACACTGTGAGATAGATCAGTAGTAGTACTATTATCCCCATTTTACAGATCGGGAAGTAAGACCCAAGGAAACTAAGGTTATGCCTATACTTCAATGGAAGGTGTGATGGCAGCTCAGTGGGCAGACCCACAATAGCTTTAAGACATGGTGGGCTATACATCCTTACACCCCCCCCTGACCTGTATATGTACTCGTGTTCTTAGACTGAACTGGGGTCTGCGCCACTCTGCTATTTTTATTCATGGTAGTTAAATGAAAGGCAGCACAGGTATGTTTACAGGAGCTGCAATGACAACTCAGATTACAGTTTAAGGAATACCCTTAGGATATGTCTACACTTACACCAGCATGTAAAGTATAGCACTATACATGTAGCTGTATGCAGCAGTGAAAGACAGGCTCCATCCACACTTGTCCCTGTGGTGTGTAGCAACACACTGCAGTGAATGGCTCCAGCAGCAGGGAAAGGCTCTCACGGGGGAGCCAGTGTAGCCGTGCAAACGTAGAAGGCACTCCTTGGGCCTTTAGAGAGCCATGTAGATTACAAACCCAGGGGGTTGAGGCATGTAGGGCACTCTACTACCCTAGGCAGTACCTCACCATCTACACTGGTATTTAAACCTGTGCTTGCTGGCCGTGCAGTGTCTATACTGTAAATGCCGCCATAAGCCTAGATTTACCTAAAGGGATTTGCCCAAGCAGGACATTGAACCTGGGTCTCTTGAGTCACTGACTAGCACTCTAAACACTGGACCATCCTTCCTCCTTTAGAGAGTCCTACCGATAGGGCTTAAATGTGTAACACCTTGTAGCCTTGAATGTGTAACACCACCCACCATGGATGTCATCAGCAGGGATTCAATCTAGGACCTCTTGAGCTAAATGCATGAACCTCTACTGCATGAGCTAAAACAGTGGTTCTCAACCAGGGGTTCCCACCTCAGTTAGCTTGGTACAAATAATTTGACCAGCTGTAGACAGCACAAAGTCAGCTTCCCTAGAAAATTAACATGCTGTGTAATTTATTGTATCATGAGGTATGGAACTGGTGTAGTTGCACTCAATATATGTTAATAGCCTCACTTCCATGCTTCTACTCTAATTAGACAAAATATCTGTTCTGGTTAGGAAATACTCAACAAAATGAGGGTGGAAAGTTATGTTAGAACAGGTTAAAAATAAAACATTTAAAATAATCTATACACATTATCTTCTTCTGATTATTTTCAACCCTGCAATAAATCCCCTTTCTTAATGAACTATAATGATTTAAGTAATTCTCCTCTCATGGAAATCAATAGGAATTTTGACATTGGCTTCAGTGAGAATGGGACCACCACTTTTATTTTATTTGGCTTTCTGGGAATGTGACAAAGGAGGTAGCACTTCACATGAAAATTCTATAATGTTGAAATGTGTGTAACATATCTTATCCTGTGAACTAGGCCCTCTGGAAGAGGCTTGTTTAACAAACCATAACACACTATTTTCAAAGGCCTATCAGCATCTAACAGGTTGCATGTGTGTGCTCACTAAAAGCACTCCCTATTGCAACTCTGATAAGAACTTGAGATTCCCACCTACATTCTCTTTTCAGCTCTTTCATCTCTAACTGCATAATTTAAGCTACCTGACTTTTTTAAAAACAAAAGAGGAAAAAATCATCAGGCTATGTAGGGCTTGATCTACATTTAAAATGTATACCTGTATAGCAATGTGGGTTGGGGTCTAAAAAACACACACCACTGGTAATATAGATATGCTGACAAAACCCCCTGTGTAGACACAGTTCTGGTGACAGAAGAGGGCTTTTGTTGGCATAGCTAATGTCATGCAGGGGGAGGTATGTTCCTGCACTGGCAGAAAAACTTCTGTGAGTGTAGACTGCATCTACGCAATGGGGCTGTGTCAACATAACTATGCTGATGTAGGCTCTATAGTACAGATGTAGTTGAAAACTCAGTGAAATGCTTTGTCTTTAGCTGGAATGAGTCTGAGCCTCAGGGTGTTTCAGAATATGAGGTCAGTCTTACATAATACAGACCAGTGATTCGTATGTTTATCCTCATTTATCTTAACATTTTTGTCTGGAAAATAAGCTGAAATATCATAAACGAAATCTTTCCCATGAGATTTCTAGTATTTCCCAATTTTATCAGATTTGAAAATACTAGGACACCAGTCTTTCTCATGGTATTTAGTATTTCCAGGGATTATTAGACAGGAAGTGAAGACATATGCAGTGTTGTCGTAGCTGTGTTAGTGCCAGACGTTAGAGAGACAAGGTGGGTGAGTCTATCTTTTATTGGACCAATTTGTTTTGGTGAAACAGATAAGCTTTAGAGATATGCAAGAAAAATGAGCTACCTAAATACTTCAAAGCCTCAGTGAAGTGTTAAGCTTGGAGTGAATTTTAGGTTATGGGAACTGCCTCATCATCTTTGATGCATTGTATAGCAAAACAATGGCTAGTGCTTAAAAATGATACATTGGGCCAAATGCACCCTGATTTAAGCAGGCATAATTCCTTTGACTGCAATGGAGTTGTGCCGACTGAAACTAAATATGAACGTAATCCATTATGTTCAAACTTTTTGCATGTCTACATCTCTTCATACAGAACCCATTTGAAATATTTCAAACATTATTTTCCATTGAAAAAGGGAGTTTAATCAAAACCCTTTTTTTCCACCAGAAAATTTCATTTGATGATTTTGTTTTAATTTTTATCTGAGACATTTCTAAATGAAATGAAAATGCGTTTAAATTACAAATTATATTTTTTATTTTTCCGTTTTGGTTTTCAAAAACTTATTTTGGAGTTTGATTTTCAGTTTTTGAATTTGGGTTCTTTTACCCCACTTTCTCTCTGTTCCCCTGTCCCTCTTTTTTGTTTGCACTGCAAAGGAGAAGAGAGTAAAAAAGGGAGGAGAAATGGGGAAAAACAAACACTTTTTTGTGAGGGTGCTTTTCACCCATTTTCTTTCACTATTTTATTGTTTTCCCCATCTTTTTGCAGTGGGGTGGGGGAGAAGTAGAGGAAGGACACCAAAATTCAGACACCAAAAATAAAAAAATGACATGTGACATTTCAGACAGCTCTGCTTTTTTAAGTATAAACAAGTGGCATAACTGAACAAGTGCACATACCTTAGAAGGTAGGGGAGCTGGTATGCAAGGTACAGTACAGCAATATCACTGTTAAAACCAAAATATACTGAAGACCTATTTCAAGAGTAGCTGGGATCGTTACTTTGGCATTATTGGACAAAAAGGAGGAAACCTCTTGGCATTGTCTGATATAAAAGAGGAAAGCTCCTGTTAAAAGTTATGCCATTCTTTAAATCAAAGCCAGAGCACTTAGAAAAATATCCTTTCTTGGGTCACACATGGCTTGCACTGAAGTTGCTGTATACTTCAATTGTTAGAAGCCAATTTGGACAGAGTAAAGTGTGTCCCATGGAGAAATGTGAAAGCCCAGTTCTAAGTCAGATCTTGAGAAAACCAAGATCAATCATTTTCATCTTAAAAGCAAAGGAATGTACAACAGCTGTGGTCTTGGGAAAAAGTTAATACTTAAAAAAAAACTGCATCAATTTGTTTGCCTTATGCTTCTGTTGAACTATGCCTTATGCTTCTTATCTCCAACAAGTCTGTTGTCATATTTTACTTTTCAGAATATGTTGTCTAATTTATTGATATTGCTTTAAAGGTTAGGAATAAGCAATATGTAAGTACTAATATTTGTTAATATGCTAAATTGAAAACAGACTGATATTGAAAATTCTTGAAACGTTTCTATCATCAACATTTCCATAATTATTAGCTTTGTCCTTTCATTTTATTAGAACACTTTTGAATAATGTTCATTGGTATGACCTCATGAGATGAAAATCTTTTTTTTTTTTTGTGAGGGCCTCGTAGATGATAGGAATCACAGATGCTATTCTAGCTCTAATTTATATAAGTTGTAAACAACCCATAAAACTAAATAAAATGTTATTTGAATGTATATCTAATAGGCACCATATGAGAAATGTTAAGGAAAGGACAGCCAGCCCAACAGGCCTGTCTATTTCTAATTGATCTTAAATTCTCATTCCCATTTTCTTGCTTTCTCTTGCCCTCCCTCCCCCAATGTAAATCAATCTCCTTTTCCAAAAACAAATCCAGATGTCTTTCCCTTGCTAAAAAATGCCTTATTTTGTGATCATTTCATCTTAGTTATTAGAAGGAATGCAAACAATTGGTTTGAGTTTCCTAGTTTCTTCATGTACAGAAATAATCATTCTAGTTAAAGTATGTAATAAACAGGAGACCACGGCTATTTCTAATACTGGGTCGCAAACAAAATCCATTACATTTGTCTGTATAGTGGAACTGTGACATTGACTCCTGATCAGTCCTCTGGTAGGGAATCTTCAAGAGGACCATCTGGATTATGCCCAGTCCCACAAACACAGACACCAAAAGGCTCTTGAGAAAACTAACCAAAACCCCATAGTGTCTGAGAGTTTCAATGGAGGAAGAAAAGTATTTTTTTGTAGCTGGAAAGCTAAAGGGATTGATTCTGCATGTTGGCTGATTTGTGATGTTTGGATGGTACTGAACAGCTGGAAAGCTATTTTAACAGGCCTCCTGAGGATTCCTCTTGTGTAAGGAAGCCCCTAGAGGTACAGAGCTGGTGCAGCAGCTCTGAATCAAGCCATGTTGTCTTTGGAGGTGGGAGGTGGGGAGCTGCTATTGTAGGGGCATAAGAGGAGGAAGGAGAGGTTGAGCTTCTTCACATCATGAATATTTAACAAAGTATAACCAACCATAGATTTATTAACAGGGCAACATGTCCAGCTAGATTCGAGGACAGTATGAATTTGGGAATAAATTACATGTAATTTCCCAAAGTGATGCTCTATCTCATTTCAATATGTTAATTGAAGGCTTTCACACTTACTTGTCAGACATGAAAAAGGGGAACATTTAGGGACAAAATAAACTCAGCCCATAATTTACTGTCTGCCTCATTATTGTAGCTATTGGTGTTTTGAATAAGAGCTTTGACTCTAACCACCAAGCTTTTCCTTCTGCTTGATTCCAAAATGAAATAAAAAAACCTCTGCTTTTGATACTGCAGCCTATTGTCATGGAAATTACTACCATGTTACCAATATAACTTTGCTTCAGGATCAGTTAGGAGGAGCAGATGAGTTGAAAGAGAAAAAAAAACTTTTAAAATGACTTTTTAAAAATAAAAGTTAAAGCAATAAATGCCTTTGATTAGTTAGTAAATGTGGCAGGAAAAATGTGTAATGGGTGTGAAAGTGTGCACCTAGTGTCTAAGTAAGATATAGTTGAAAACTTTCCACATTGGGAAAATCTTCTTTTAATAACCTACTCTTGTCTCATTATTGGTTGTTCAGATCAACAGACCACCTCCCTAAACACAGGACTGTAAGCCAAGTTGAATGAGGCTTGATGTACATCTAAAACCTAGGCTGACCTAGATATGTTGCTTAAGCCTATGAAAAACTTTGCACCCTATGCAAATGTAGTTGGGTTGATCTAATCCTCATTGTAGATACAGCTAGGTTCATGGAAGAATTCTTCTGCCGACCTAACTGCAGCCTATCAAGAAGGTGGATTTACTACAGCAATGGCAAAATCCTTTGTGTCACTGTAGCAAGTTTCTAAACCACAGCACTATAGCTGCGGTGCCACTGCTGTGCCGCTGTAGAGCTTGTGGTGTAGACATATCGTGACTCTTCCTATAAGTTGGGCAAGTCAGTTTTTCCTTCTGACATTTGTATGCTCAAACAACACATAGTGGTGTTTTGAGGTATGAAGTGCTAAATGAGTGCCATGGATTATTATTAGGTAATGACAAGTTTAGAGGATTTAAGGGACACTGTCAGTTTGAAAAATAGTCAATTTAAAATAAGAAATTAAATTATTTTCAGGTTCTATATGTACCCTTAAACTATACTGCCTGGTTGTTGGATTTTTTGTAATTTTCATAATTCTATTTTCCTATTTTTAAAATGTCATTCTCTTCCCTTTTGAAGTGTGATTTTTATACTGATGATGGTAGAAAGATGGAAATCACTGCTTTAGATGTCTTTACTTTCCTTTAGAGCTGGTTGGGGAATTTTTTGTTTGTTTTTTTGGGGGGCAGGGAAGGGATTTTTTGTTGTTCCAAAAATACATTTGGGCAGAAATGGAGAAACTTTAATTTTCATCATTTTTTTTTCTTTAAAAGTATATGTTGGAAACCAAAACAATTTTTTTTGACCAAACCCAAAAGCTTTTACTGAAATTAAAATTTCCCATGGAAATTCCCCCTTTGATGAAAAAAATATTTTTTTTTACTGAAAAACTGTTTTGAATTAAAAATTCCTACCAGCTCTACTTTCCATATAATACTGCAATGCACAATTGCCTGGTGACTTGAAGCTAGAGGTTGGCCTGGCCTTAGACACTGGATCCAATTTGCTTGGATAAGTTCCTACTGTATCTCTATCTAAGGCCATGTCTACACTACAAGCTTACAGCGACACAGCTATCCCGATACAGGTGTAGAGATGGCCTGAATTTGGATCAGACTTCATGACTATAATAGGCTGAACTATGTAGCCTAGTAAGGATCCAAACATGATTTAATCCAGGTCAGGAGTTAGGGAGAACCTATGTGTGACACTAAGCAGCCAGGCTTAGGTTAGTTAGACTGGGAACTAGAGTGTAAAGGATAACTAAATTATTCTGTCTGTGTCCAGTGGCTTCCATAAAGTATATCCTATTCATTTTACTACACTTGAGTCTTGTCTCTTCTCTGTGTGAATGATACTACTGACAAGAACACTAAATCGGAACACTCCTAAGTTCTGGGGAAATTTGGATACAATTCCAATATGAACTTCACAAGCCCTGGCCAGTCTTTCTTTGAAACGCGCAGTGATTGAATTAATTAATAAAAAGTCCAAAGTCTAAAAGGCCTCTTGGAGGAAGTCTGTTCCCAGAAGATAGTTAATTTTCTAAAGTAGAGGAAATTTCTCTGAGAATCCACTATTACCACTGTCATCTTGTAGAGGATTTTACATTTAAATAGCTGTTTCACAGTATCCCATCATTTGCCAGCTGTGTCATGATGGACTAATATGCACTTAGTAGTAACAAGGCTTGATGTTAATGTATATATTAAACATGAAATACTAATATGCTTTGGGAATTGTGTGTCATTTTTATTGAAATCTCTGCAGCAGATCTAGGTACAGCTAAAAATGCAGATGAAAAGTAATGAGAGTAAAAGCCTCTTATGTAGAAGTTTTATCCACAGGCACATAAGTACTACTAAATGGAGCATTTCTATTTTCAATGTCTACATTTCGCAATACATGCTAGCTCCAAAGTCTTACAGTGTAAAGTCAAAGTTAACTCTGGTCTACATAAAAGGGCATGCAGAAATTATTTTCCTGATGTTGCCTACTTAGAAATCAAACTCATACAGCTTTGAGAAGAATGTGCATGATAAATAATGGTTTGCCCAAGGTCTGAGGCAGGCACAATTGAAGCTGGATATTTTTACTCCTTTACACTTTTTGAAATGCTAATATTTGAAATGCTAATAACATCAGGAGAGAATGGAGAACAATTTTAGAGTTGGAGCTGGTGAGGTAACTGTCAGTGTAGATTTGTCACAAGACAGAATTGAAATATTAGCACTTGGAGGAGAATGGGTCTATAAACTAACTCACACAGCAGTGTTACTTGCAGGGTAACAGAGAAAAATTCAATAATCATTCAATACCTCACTTTCATAATCTATGTAAAATATATTAGGCTAAATTCTTTTCTGTTACATTGGTGTTGTTTTACTGAAGTCAATAGTGCTGTACTGTTGCAGCAGAGAACAGTGATTGCTCTAGTATGTGCAGTCTTTATGAGATGGAGTAAGCACCTTTCCTTCAAAATACATTGCTGCTTTGTTCGACATATTTGCATAAGTATGCACTGTAACATTATAATATGCAGTGTTGTTAGCCTCATTGGTCTCAAGATATTACAGAGATAATGTAGGTAAGGTAATATCTTTTATTGGACCAACATCTGTTGCTAAGGGAGACAATTTTTTGAGCTGACCCAGATTTCTTCTTCAGGTTAGAAGAAGATCTGAAGAACAGCTCTGTGTAAGCTCAAAAGCTTGTGTCTCACCACCAGAAGCTAGTCTAATAAAATATATTACCTTACCCACCTCGTCTCTCTAGTACGTTATAGTAAGTTAGCATAGAGAAAGCACTACTCTAGAACTCTAATTAAATGAATGAAACAGAGCTATAAAAACAATCACTCCTTTGCATTACAGAAGTGTTTAATCAATATTGCTGAAGCAGATGGCTTTTCAAAAATCATCATGACAAATATATTCTTAATCGGTATGGCCTGAAGCATGGCCGAGCCACATACGTTTGGCCTGATATTGCAGATGCCATTCAGCTGATGTCTACTGAATTCTGTGAAACCATCCAGGTTGGTGGTTTCCAGCTGGCAAGTGTTTACAAGCCTCCAAGCATCAGCTGGAATCAACATTTTCTACCAAGCCTGCCACACCCAGCTGTCTACGACAGAGACTTCAACAGCCATCACACAGACTGGGGGATAAGAAGGTTGACGCTGATAGTGAACAACTTGCAGAATGGGCAGCTCTAAACAACCTTGACCTTATCCATAATGCTAAGCAGCAAGGCATGTTTCATTCTTCTAGATGGGATTGTGACTATTCTCCTGACTTATGCTGGGTCCGTTCAGTTCATGGTTATCCTCAGCCAGCAACATGCCAAGTCTTGGATAACATTCCCCACATCAAACACAGACCATTGCTGATCCATATCGGGCTACAGCTCCCAGTTGTCAAGTGTTCCAAAGAGAAGCGATGAAACTTCTGAAAGGCTGACTGGAAAAAATACCGGGAAGCATTAGAGAAGAGTGTGGTAACAATACCATATCATGGTAAATGAGACCTACCATTGCTTCTGTGGTGCTATCTACAAAGCAGAGCCATCCCACATGGTTGCTGCCCAGTCTACATCCCCTGTCTCAAGGTGGAGAGCACTGCCTTGCTTGAGCAGTATGGGGTGTCTGGTGACCCAGATGTCACTGACCATCTGACCGAATCATTAGACGCTGCTCACCGAGCCAGATGGGAGGAGATGACCGAGAGGATGAACTTTTCCCACTCCAGCCGCAAGTGTTGGAGTCTGCTCTGATGCCTTGGAACAGCGCAGCAGCCACCTGCACTCTGCTAACCCTCAGTGACACCCATCAACAGCCATGTAGCCAGACACCTACTTAAAGTGGCAGAGAACCTTTGGAGAAACAGGTGCGAAGACAAGTGAGGAACGAATGGCGTATGATTAAACGTGTACATCAGATCAGAAGCTGCCCAGAACCATTCACTGTAACAGAGCTGGAACAGATACTGGGGTAGCATCAAGTGTGGAACAGCTGCAGATTATGACAATATATTTCCAGAATTCTTGAAAAACCTTGGTCCCCGTGCTCAGCTTTGGCTTATGAAATTCTTCACCAGGGCCATCAGTGAAGGAAGGCTACTGAAGATATGGCACACAGCAAAAGTCATTGGCCTCCTAAAGCCTGGAAAGGGACCCAAGTCAAGCATCAAACAATTGTCCCATATCATTACTGTTGGTGTGCTTCAAGGCACTGGGCGCTTGGTCCTACAGTGCATATTACCTGACGTGGAGAGAATTTTGAGACCTGATCAAGCTGGCTTTCACCAAGGTCATAGCACATGCAACAAAGTACTCATGCTGACCACATTTGTTGAAAATGGCTTCCAGGGAAACTTGAAAACAGGCGCTATTCTCATCGGCCTAACAGCGGCGTATGATATGGCATGGCATGAAGGTATCACTTTTCCTGCTACCTTGGGCCTTGTTGAACTGGCATCGTTGAACTGTTCCTCTGCAATAAGCAGATCAGAGTCCATATGGGGGAGAAGATGAGTGCTCGGAGACGACAGAGCAATGGGTTACCCCAGGGCTCTGTGCTTTCTCCACCCCTGTTCAACCTTTACATCAATGGCCTGCCAACAACGGAGTCATGAAAGTTCATTTATGCGGACAACATCTGTTGCGGTACCCAGGCCCAGACATTTCATGAGCTTGATGCCACCTTAATCTGGGACATGATAAAGTTAGCTGACTACTGTAAGACTTGGTGCCTCCAGCTAAGCATCATAAAACAGTCTCCAGTTTGTTCCATCTTCATCATGCCAGTACAACCCGAGAACTGAATGTTTTATTTGAATGGTCAGAAGGTGAAGCATGAAGTAGAACCGGTCTATCTAGGTGTGACTTTAGACCGCACACTGAGTTACCATGCCCACCTGAAGAAGACAGCAGCTAAAGTTAAGATGCTCAATAATCTTCTTAGCAAACTGGCAGGTTAATCATGGGGTGTTTGTGCTCCAACTTTGTAGATGTCGGCTCTTGCCACCTTGTATTTGGTGGTGGAGTACTAAGCACCAGTTTGGAGTCTATCGTCACACACCAAACTGGTGGATACGCAATTACATGCCACCATGCGTATCATCTCTGGCACCCTGCATCCCACTCCACTCCCATGGCTCCTAGTTCTGAGCAATATTGCTCCTCCTCATATCAAATGAGAGGTTGCCACTGGCAAGTTACTGGAGAAAGTACATGCCAACTCAAGCCTGCTGCTGCACAATGAGCTTTTTAAACCACCAGCCGCACGTTTGCTGTCACTTTGCCCATTATGGTCTCATCCACCATGCCAGGATGTTAGGGTGGAAACACTCTGGAGTAATTTGATAATAAATTCACTAACTTTGAGTTAGGAGCTTAAACCCCATTAAGAGGCTATGGCTTTCAAATGAATGTATTCATATTACTGCATTTAATTACTTTTAAATGGAGCTTAGGCTGTGAACTCGCACACTTTTGAAAATGTTATTGTGTTTGCATCTTTCTGAAAACATGAGTCTATTCATTTTACTCCAAAAAGACACAATAATCAACAATCTCTGATTAGTCAGTGTAGTCAGGTGGTGATTGTCCCTCCCCCTCTGGGTCAAAGGGAGGCCACACCACTTCACTATGCCATCAGGATCTCCGTCTAGTATTAGGGGAATTAGCAAGTTAAGTGTTAGTGTCCTGACTGGGCTAACGGTGCCAAACCGCCAGATAGGCAATTAGTTCCAGCCCACAGGCAGAAACAGGTTCTCTCAGGAGTCTGTATGCCATGGCCCTTAGGCAGGGGCTGAACAGCCAACAGTCGATAGCCCATGGGCTCTTTAAGCAGGGACTGGGCAAACATAGTAGGGTATGGCCTGGGGTCCCTTCGGCAGGAGCCAGAGCAAACCCAATAGTCAATTAGCTCTTGGCCTTTGATTCAGGGACAGAGCAAACCCAGTGGTCAGTTAGCTCTGGGCCCTTAGTGCAGGGACAGAGCAAAAGCCCCGGGGTCGGTCGTTCTAGCTCAGGTGGATGACTGATGAACGCAGGCTTGTAGACCTGGCGAGGGGAGGCTGGCACCCCAGGGGTCGGTTGGCAGGTGGGGCCCGGGCCCACGCTACTCCACTGGACCCTGACCCAGGGCTCTAACAGTGGCAGAATGGTCCACCACTGGGTCAGCGGTGATTCCAGCTGCAACACACCGACCATGCCTCAGGCAGAGCTACAGCCAGACTGAGGCTGGCTGTCCTTGTGCCACTTCCTCCCCTCCCCTTGGGGTGTACCTGGATCAGCAGGGCATCCTCCATCTCTTCAGGGTAGGTGGCCAGCAGCAGTCCCGGGCAGATCCATGGCAGATCCCCAGCTAGCAGGGCGCCACTGAGCACAGAAGCAGAGTCAGCAGCCATGAGCGAGCAGGATCCATCTGCCTCTGTGTCTCAGCCCCAACTGGAGGCCCTGCCCCGTCCGTTATACTTCCTGTTCCCCATTTCTGGTTGGAGGGGTGAGGAAGGCCTGGCTCCGCCCACTCGGGCACAGAGGGTGGTTCCTCCCCCTCTGGCTCGGAGGGAGGCCACACTGCCTCACTACATAAACTATTAAGAATGTATTCACTATTACGGTTTGTGAAAAAACATCTGCAATATTGATTTCACATTTCTGTTATATGAAAGAGTGAATGTTTTTATAGGCCAGTTTAATGTCAATGACTTTCAGGAGCCTAAGCACATCTGTAGTGCTTCATACAGACATTTATTACAGCATCAGGATGGGTTCTCCCATTGCTGTAGGTAATCCTTCTTCCAAAGAGGCATGAGCTAGGTGGATGGAAGAATTCTTCCATCGACCTAGTGTTGTGTACACCGGGGTTAGGTTGGTTTAACCACATCTCTCTTGGCTGTGGATTTTTTTACACCCCTGAGAGATGTAGCTATGCTGATGTAACTTTTCAGCCCTTTGATTCTTTTGGTAATTCTGCCCACAGATACACGAAAATTGGAAATTTTTAAAATTTTGTTCATTAAAAAACTAAACCTGTAAAATACAAAGAAACCCCAAGTGTTAAGGTCCCCAAAGAAAAACTTTAGGACTTAATCCATTAAAGTGCTGAATTGTTTAACTTGCTGAAATCTAATTTAGTCTCTGTGAGGATGTTTTCTCTGCCCTGCAAATACCTTGCACAACCAATTATCCATCCATCAAAAACAGTTAATGTCAAAGCAATTATATTCCAGGATTAAAATATTTCATGAAAATAATTCAGCAAAAATAATCTACAACTAAAATTGCAGCATAGGTAATTGTTAGTAGTGTTCATAAAGTTTTAAAAAAGACCATTAATAAACTTCAAAATAGTGCTTGTCCTAGACTCTGAAGGAATCAACATGTAATGTTAAAGCTTTTATTATAGAAAAATGTTAGCTGTCCCAAACTTTATGTTAAGGGGCTTATTCCTTCACCCGCTTACTTCCCTGGTCCTTCTTGCATGAACAGAGAGTAACAATACCCGAAGTCCAAAGGTGTAAACAATTAGATGTTTATTGGGGTGAACTTCCAGCAAGCATGATTCCAGTTTCCTTCCTTAGTGTCCCCCTTCCCAGCTCTGACACCACAGAGCCTTACCTGTGTCCCTGTTCCCATTCCCCCGCCCCAACTTCCCGATTGACTGCAGACTATATAGTAAAACTTGAGTTCTGCTTAGCTATACCTTAGCCAATCATTTTCCTGAAATTTAACTAACCAATCCTAACATATTGTAACAAGATTATGTAACCAATTATATCCCACCACCTTAATTAGATTACACCCAGCAAAACTGATTATACAGCAAACAGAAACAATCACAGAATCAGACAGAGATTATACAGACAAACAATAGGGAAATGGGGACTATCATGATAGAACAACACAGAAATGAGGATTTCACATCCCAGCTATTGATAAGTGAGTTTTTGCCAGACAGGATGCTATCAAACTAAGTTTCCTTTTACATCTTCTAGGCACTTCTCTTTCTCTGGAGGCAATAGGCATTATCAGGACAGGATTGTATTCCTAACAGCCCAATAGCACCTTCTTTCAATGTGACTAGTTTGGAATGTGAGGATGTGACCATTCGCTTCCCAGCTTATGGCTGCCTCTACTGCTTAGCCAAAGGCCTTAGCCTAAGAACAGGGCCTCCGACTGTCACAGTAAGAGAAGGACCTTACACTAGGCAGACAGTGATTTTGATTCTTTCTTTTATACCTCTATAACTAGCTAAGTGATAAGAATACACCTAAATTCTTAAAGACTAGGCCTTTGCAGACAGACGTAAATATCTATATCCTAACACTTTAGACTGCTAAAACTTTAATAATACTTAGCCCTTGCATAGTTCTGTGCAGCTGTAGATCTCAGAGCTCTTTACAGGAGGTGAGGTATTATTTTCTGCATTTAGTGAAAATAAGCAGTCTGATAAGAGTCCACATTTTAGAGCCATTCTGAACTGAAGCTCCAACCATTTGATTTTCATTCATCATGAGAAGAAACAACACCACTAATACTAACTCCAGTTACCCAAATGTCCTTTATAGAAAAATCCTAGTTATCCACAGTGTGGTCCCATGTAGACCTGTTAGTTAATAGTACATCTGTTCATTTGAATGCCCAGTTATCTGAAAGTTTCAGATATCTGCAAGGCTATTTGGAGTGTTCTGTAAATAATACTACTAAGTGCTTGCTTGAACAATTTTAGAAGCAATTGCTACATTCTTTTGAGGCTGAGCCAGCAGTCTTTAACTCCCACTGATTCAGAGAGAGTGTTTGGGCTGCAGACCTGGACCTTCAGCCCTCCTTCATTTCTTTCTTCAGTGGAAGTAATGACTGTCAGCCTTATCCTGATGATGCCACATCCCTCCCCACAATTCTAATGGGATTTTAAAGCATTTAGCATCTCTTGAGAGGCACTCAGTATGTTGCAGGATTAGAGTCTTGGAAAACTGCTGTATTTGACTCTTCAGACTAATCAATCATCTAGAAGGGTAAAAGAACTAGAAGCATTTGTTTCTGCTTTCAAATATGCACAGTAGTTTATTGTAAGAATAGTCACCCATGTATTACAGATTATTGTCCAAGGTCTCATGGTAGAACATCTATGTGGTTTAGAATTAAAGGTAAATCTTTTTATGATTTACACTACACCTCATTACTGGAGACAGAGAATGTCAATGTTACTCAGTAAAAGCAGCAAAGAGTCTTGTGGCACCTTCTAGACTAACAGACATATTGGAGCATAAGCTTTCGTGGGTGAATACCCACTTCGTCGGATGCATTCACCCATGAAAGCTTATGCTCCAATATGTCTGTTAGTCTATAAGGTGCCACAGGACTCTTTGCCACTTTTACAGATCCAGACTAACATAGCTACGCCGCAATGTTACTCAGTGTTGGCCTCTCCTCTGAGTAGGCTAATAAAATTCTGGATGCACGACTGAGTAGAATGACAGATGTAGTATTAATCAAAATCAACCACTTTTTTACAGTTGAAAATGTACTTTTTTATATTTTCCTTTCATCTTTATTTAACGTGCTTTTGGTAAGAAACATTATAATAAATATAGATTTGAATTATTGGTTAAGGGATCAAATAAGTTCGTGACAAAATGCTGATTAAGAAAAAAAAAAGTATTTCTGAGGATTTGTTGTTGAATTTCTAATTGCTAAACCCATTTCTTTCTAATTGTTCTTATGGTTTGTTATAGTTCCAATATATCTTCCAAATGTTTATACATCCTGCTTCCATTTGGACTTGGAAGGATTGTCAAGTGTAAGGAATGTTCTAGAGATATTATACCAAATAAGATATTTATAATTATAATATGTTATAACGTTTATAATGCAAAGGGTTTAGCACAATTAGATATCTTAATAAATCTGAAAAATTAAACATGTTTTCCAGATTTCTAAAAAAAAAAAAAAATCTAAAACGTATACATTTAACTGGAAGAGTGATAATACCTTTAAAATATTGCTCAAGACAAATGCAGCTTTGTAATTTTTCCATTGAGGCAATTTCAATATATTTATAGTTAGTGGGTTAAAAAGCTATGACTGTCCTGTGTTGACCATAAAAGTTTTTGGATATGGAGTGGTCTCTCAGTGGAGTATATTCTCTCTCTGAACATAAGCATACTTCATTGCCTTTGAGCATTAGTGGGAATTGCACACATACTGGACACAAATTTCATTGTTAATGTGTTTGGTAAAAAGAGCATGTGTAATGGTGTTTGGTAAAAAAGACTGACTGCAAACTGCTCTAAACAAGTAGACTCCTGTCCATTTAGGTCCCCAGTGAAGCGAAGTGGTAATCCAGCCAAATGGATCTCCTTGCACAATTGGGGCCTCAGTGGGATACTAGTCATTTACTTAAACATGCATTATTTTAGTTTCAAATAGGGCTATCATGGGATTTAAAAAATTAATCACGATTAATTACATGATTAATCGCACTGTTAAATAGAATATCATTTATATAAATATTTTTGAATGTTTTCCACATTTTCAAATAATTGATTTCAATTATAAACAGAATACAAAGTGTAAAGTGCTCACTTTATATTTATTTTTGATTAAAATATTTGCATTGTAAAAAACAAAAGAAATGGTATTTTTCAATTTACCTAATAAAAGGACTGTAGTGCAATATCTTTATCATGAAAATTGAACTTACAAATGTAAAAGTACAAAAATAGCTGCATTCAAAAATAAAACAATGTAAAACTTTAGAGCCTAGAAGTTCACTCACTCCTATTTTCTTGTTCAGCCAATAGCTCAGACAAACAAGTTTGTTTACATTTGCAGGAGATAATGCTGCCTGCTTCTTGTTCACAATATCACCTAAAAGTGAGAACAGGCGTTCACATGGCACTGTTGTAGCTGGCATTGCAAGATATTTACATACCAGATGCTCTAAAGATTCATATGTCCCTTCATGCTTCAACCACCATTCCAGAGAACATGCTGATTATGGGTTCTGCTCAATAACAGTCGAAAGCAGTGCAGACAGACACTTGTTCAGTTTCATCGTCTGAGTCAAAGGCCACAAGCAGAAGGTTGATTTTCTTTTTTGGTGGTTCGGGTTCTGTAGTTTCTGTATCAGAGCGTTGCTCTTTTAAGATTCTGAAAGCATGCTCCACACCTCATCGTTCTGAGATTTTGGAAGGCACTTCAGATTCTTAAACCTTGGGTTGAGTGCTATAGCTATATTTAGAAATCTTACATTGGTACCTTCTTTGCGTTTTGTCAAATCTGCAGCGAAAGTAGTCTTAAAACAAACAACATTTTCTGAGTCATCATCCGAGACTGCTATAACAGAAAATATGGCAGAATGTGGGTAAAACAGAGCAGGAGACGTACAATTCTCTCTCAAAGAGTTCAGTCACAAATTATGAAGAATATACTATATTTGAAGGTAAGGCTGTTGATTAATTGCCATTAACTCACGCGATTAACTTAAAAAATTAATTGCACTTAAAAATTAAAACTGCGATTAATCCCCCAAAAATTGCAGGCTTAACAGAAAACAGCTTAAGAAGTGCTCCTGTCTCCAGCACCCCGATAACCAGTTCCCAATGGGATCCAAACCCCAAATAAATCCGTATAAAGCTTATACACAGGGTAAACTCAAATTGTTCACCCTCTGTAATACTGATAGAGAGATGCACAGCTCTTTGCTCCCCCAGGAATTCATACTTGCTTTGGGCTAATAAATAAAAAAAAAAGTGATATTATATATAAACAAGTAGGATATAAATGGTTCCAAGTAATAACAGACAGAACGAAGTTACCAAGCGAAATACAATATAACACGCAAGTCTAAGCCTAAAACAGTAGGAAACTTAATGCAGGTAAATCTTAACATCAGAGATGTTCCAATAAGCTTGTTTGACAGACTAGACTTCTTCCTAGTCTGGGTCTGTCATAAATATAAAGGGAAGAGTTAACATCTTTAAATCCCTCCTGGCCAGAGGAAAAACCCTTTCACCTGTAAAGGGTTAAGAAGCTAAGATGACCAATGAGGAGACAAGATACTTTCAAAGCTGGGGGCGTGGAGAGAAACAAAGGGTCCTCTCTGTCTGTGTGATGCTTTTGAGGGGACCAGAGCAGGAATGCAGGTCAGAAATCCTGTAAAGAGTTAATAAGCAATCTAGTTAGATATGCATTCGATTCTGTTTTGTTTAAATGGCTGATAAAATAAGTTGTGCTGAATGGAATGTATATTCCTGTTTTTGTATCTCTTTGTAACTTAAGGTTTTGCCTAGAGGGATTCTCTGTTCTGAATATGATTACCCTGTAAGGTATTTACCATCCTGATTTTACAGAGGCGATTCTTTTACTTTTTCTTCCATTAAAATTCTTCTTTTAAGAACCTGATTGCTTTTTCATTGTTCTTAAGATCCAAGGGTTTGGGGCTGTGTTCACCTATGCAAATTGGTGAGGATTTTTATCAAGCCTTCCCCAGGAAAGGGGGTGTAGTGCTTGGGGGGCTATTTGGCGGGGGAGGGGGAGATGTTTCCAAGTGGGCACTTCCCCTGTTCTTTGTGTAACACTTTGGTGGTGGCAGTGTTTAACCTAAGGTGGTAGGAATAAGCTTAGGAGGTCTTTCATGCAGGTCCCCACCCTGTACCCTAGAGTTCACAGTGGGGAAGGAACCTTGACAGGTTCCACAGTCACTCACACCCCCATAGTTACTGCCATTTGTTTCAGTTTCTTTCATGCATCTCTTTGGAGTGGAGAGGCTCTCTCTTGAGCCAGCTGAAGACAAAATAGAGGAGTTTCCCAGGGCTTTACATAGTCTTTTTTTGTGGGTGGAAACCCCTTTTGTTCTTCTGTGCAGAATCACAGCTACAAGATGGAGTTTTGAAGTCATATGGGCAAGTCATGTGTCCATGCATGACTCAGTTCTTTACAGGCTGATGCCGTTGTTTACATGTTAGTTTGAACGTTTCCAGGAAAGCTTAGATGTGGATTGGCGTCTCTCAAGGTCCATTGTTAGCTAAGTACTTCCAATTACTTGAATAACCCCTTAACGCTATGTTGACCAAATCTGCCTTATGTGCTTTCTACAGCAAACACTTTAAATACAAGCATAGATACAACGCTCATAACTTCAGATATAAAAATGATACATGCATGTCAAGGTTCCTTCCACATTCTGAACTCTAGGGTACATTTGTGGGGACCTGCATGGAAACCTCCTAAGCTTACTTTTGCCAGCTTGTACAAACTATTTTACCTTTTGCCCTTGGACTTCCGCTGCCACCACCAAACGTCTAACCGGTATATTATTAGGAAAGAGTCCGTTTGGAAACATCTTCCCCCCCAAAAGCCTCCCAAACCTTACACCCCCTTTCCTGGGGAAGGTTTGATCAAAATCCTCATCAATTTGCATAGGTGACCACAGACCCAAACCCTTGGATCTTAATGAAAAAGCATTCAGCTTTTTAAAAGAAAAATTTCAATAGAAGAAAAAGTAAAAAGAATCACCTCTGTAAAATCAGGATGGTAAATACCTTACAGGGTAATTAGATTCAAAACAGAGAATCCCTCTAGGCAAAACCATAAATCACAACAAGACACAAAACCAGGAATATCCATTCCATTCAGCATGGCTTATTTTCTCAGCCATTTAAAGGAATCATAATCTAACGCATATCTAACTAGCTTACTTACTAATATCTAAGACTCCATTCCTGTTCTATCCCCAGCAAAAGCTCTCTCACACAGACAGAGAGAAAGGCTTTGTTTCTCCCTCCCCCCAGCTTTTGAAAGTATCTTGTCTCCTCATTGGTCATTTTGGTCAGGTCCCAGCGAAGTTATCCTAGCTTCTTAACCCTTTACAGGTGAAAAGGTTTTTCCTCTGGCCAGGAGGGATTTTAAAAGGTGTTTACCCTTCCCTTTATATTTATGACATGCCCCCAAATCACAGATAGGGTGAAACGCTGACTGGGATTTCTTCCTGGAGCTCTAGGAAAAAACAGAGTTAATAAGACACATGCACCTCTAAATATATCACCAAGTACATAAAGACTAACAATATTTTCCACATCTCAAGGACGATTTTAACCAGTTGATTCCAGGAAACTTTCACGGGAGAGTGCATCAGCCACTTTGTTAGAAGCTCCTGAGATGTATTGGATGTCGAAATCAAAATCTTGGAGAGCTAACTCCACTGAATAAGTTTTTTGTTATTTCCCGTGGTGATATGAAGCCACTGTAGAGCAGCATGGTTGGTTTGCAGGTGTAAACGCTGTCCCCAAACATATGGGCATAGCTTTTCCAAAGCGTAGACAATGGCATAACATTCTTTTTCACTGACTGACCAGTTGCTTTCCCTCTCTGACAGCTTCTTGCTGACAAACACTACTGGGTGGAATTCTTGATCCGGTCCTTCCTGCATTAAAACTGCTCCCACACAGCACGCTCGGATGCATCTGTGGTTACTAGGAACAGTTTGTCAAAGTCTGGAGCCCTTAGTACAAGGTCAGACATGAGTGTTGCTTTAAGCTGCTTAAAGGCCTTCTCACACTCTTGGGGCCACTGAACGGCATTTGGCTGTTTCTTTTTGGTTAGGTCTGTCAGAGGGGCGGCGATTTGGCTGTATTTTGGTACAAATAGTCTGTAATAACTGGCCAAACCTAAGAAGGATTGAACCTGTTTCTTTGACTTTGGGACAGGCCACTTTTGGATAGCATCCACTTTGGCCTATAGGTGGTTGATAGTTCCTTGACCCACCTGGTGTCCAAGGTAAATCACTCTGTTTAGGCCTATTTGACACTTCTTAGCCTTAACAGTTACTCTTGCCTCCCTTATGTGCTCGAAGATTTTTCGTAGATGTTCCAGGTGTTCTGCCCAGGAATCCGAAAATATGGCCACATCGTCAAGGTAGGCGACTGTATATTCTCCTAATCCCTCTAGGAGACCATCTACAAGTCTTTGGAAGGTGGAGGGTGCATTCCGCAGCCCGAAAGGGAGTACATTAAATTGATGAAGCCTGACATGGGTGGTGAAGGCTGATCTTTCCTTGGCGGATTCATCTAGCAGTACCTGCCAGTACCCCTTGGTTAAGTCCAAGGTAGAGATGAACTGGGCCCGTCCCAGTTTCTCTAATTGTTCATCTGTGCATGGCATTGGATAGTTGTCTGGGCGAGTTACAGCATTTAGCTTATGGTAGTCCACGCAAATACGTATCTCCCCATCTGGTTTGGGAACTAGAACCACTGGAGATGCCCATGCACTGCCAGAGGGCGGATTACACCCATCTGTAACATATCCTGGGTCTCCCGTTCTATAGCAGTTTTAGCTTGAGGAGACACCCGGTAAGGTTGGACTTCAATTGGGTGAGCATTACCTGTGTCAATGGAGTAGTATGCCCATTCAGTCAGTCCTGGAGTGGCTGAGAACATCGGTGCATAGCTAGTGCACAGCTCCTGGATCTGCTGTTGCTGCATATGCCCAAGGGTTATGGAGAGGTTCACCTCTTCCACACCACCAGCACTTTTCCCTTCGTAGTAGACACCTTCAGGCCACTCAGCGTCATCTCCTCCCTGGGCTGTAAACTGACAAACCTTTAATTCTCTGGAATAAAAGGGCTTTAGAGAATTAATATGGCATACCTTAGGCTTTCGGTTGGAGGTGGGGGATGCTATGAGATAAGTTCCCAGGCGCTCCTGGACCGTGAATGGCCCTTCCCCACGACACTTCTATTTTATGGGCCTGGAGTGCCTTTAAGACCATGACCTGATCCCCTACATGTTTATCATACCAGGCTTTTTTCTCTTTTTGAGCATCCTCTAGGTTTTCTTTAGCAAGGGTTAGAGAGTTTCGGAGGGTGTTTTGTAGGTTGATTACAAAGTCCAGAATGTTAGTTCCTGGAGAAGGTGTAAATCCCTCCCATTGCTGCTTCACCAACTGTAATGGCCCCTTAACCTCACATTCATATACAAGTTCAAATGGTGAAAACCCTAAACTAGGATGTGGTACAGCTCTGTAGGCAAAGAGCAACTGCTGCAACACTAGGTCCCAATCAATTGGAGTGCTCATTTATGAATTTACATATCATGGCCCCCAAAGTTCCATTAAAACTTCTCCACCATGCCATTTGTTTGATGGTGGTAAGGAGTGGCAACCAAGTGATTTACCCTATGAGTTTCCCAAAGGCTTTCCTGCCAGGAAATTAGTTCCTGCATCTGTGAGGATGTCAGAGGGCCAACCTACCCTGGCAAAAATGTTTGCTAGTGCCTGGCACACACTTTTAGCCCTGGTGTTACTTAGAGCTACTGCTTCCGGCCATCGGGTGGCAAAATCCATGAAAGTCAGTATGTACTGCTTTCCTCTGGGTGTCTTTCAGAAAAGGACCCAGAATATCCACAGCTACTCATTGAAATGGAACTTCAATGCTGGGGAGTGGCTGGAGAGGGGCTTTGACCTGGTATTGGGTTTTCCCATTCTTTGCCATGCCTCACAAGACTGGACATAGGTGGAAACATCCTTGCCCATTCCCTCCCAGTGGAATGACCTCCCCAAATGGTCTTTGGTCCTGTTCACCCCAGCATGGCCACTAGGATGATCATGGGTTAAGCTCAAAAGCTTGACCCGGTACTTAGTTGGAACTACCAACTGTCTGAGGGTGCCAGTCTTCCTGGTGTCCACCAGAAAGTTTCCTTGTATAAAAATCCTCTTTCTGCAACAAACCTGGATTGATTAGAAGAGCTGAGGTGGGTTGCTCCATGCCGCCGTCCAAGCTCTCTGGAGGCTTTCATCTACTTTCTGTTCAGTCTGGAACTGTTCCCTTGATGCTGGAGACATCAGTTCCTCATTGGATTGTGGACCTATGCTTGGTCCCTCTGGAAGCGATGTAGGGGATGGGGCTGTTTATGTTGACTGTGAACTGATCTCCACTGGTGCACTATGTTGGGGTTCAGGCTCCGGCTGAGCCTCTTGTGTAGGGTTATCGGCTGCTGTCGGTTCAAGTTCGGTGGGGCCCTCTGGTGCTGGGGTTGCAAGTACTGGATTCAGTGCTGGCAATGGGTCTGGTGCTAGTTGTTCCGCCAGTTCTGGTTCTGGGACTGGCTCTGTCTGGGTCTCTGGGACTGGATCCATTACTGCTGTTGCAGACATTGGGCTGGTGTCCAGGTCCATCACCTCTGTCCGGGTCCTGGTAGAAGTTTCCAGAACAGAGCTGGGTGTGACGGCTTGTTTAGCCTGCTGCAGGTGACCATTCCCACCCTCTTGGCTTGCTTCACATGATTGGCCAAGTCTTCCCCCAACAGCACGGGGATGGGATGATCTTCATAGACTGCAAAAGTCCATGTTCCTGACCAGCCCTTGTACTGGACAGGCAACTTGGCTGTAGACAAATTGAAAGACTTGGATTTGAAGGGTTGAATCATCACGTGGATCTCTGGGTTGATTAAATTGGGGTCCACTAAGGAAGCATGGATAGCCGACACTTGTGCTCCGGTGTCCCTCCATGTGGTGACCCTCTTCCCCCACACTCAGTTTCCCTCCGCTTCAAGGGTATCTGGGAGGTATCTGGGCCTGAGGACTTCTGGTGTGATTCCGGTGCAATGAACTGTAATCTGTTGGAGTTCTTGGAGCAGTTTGCCTTTACATGCCCCGGCTCGTTACATTTAAAACATCATCCAGCTGTCGGGTCACTGGGGCGAGGTGGGTTGCTAGAGAACGGTGTGGCGGGACGATAAGGTGGCTGGAGGGTTCCTTGGGGGGGTAAGTGAGGCCTTGGGCTGCCCCCAGTAGTAGGGTGTGGTCTGAGGTTGTCCCTTCTGGTATCCGCTCCAACTGCAACCTGGTTTTTTCTTTTCTGCCATCTCCACCCATTTGGCTCCAATCTCCCCCACCTTGTACAGTTTTGGGCTTCCCATCTAGGATGTGTCTTTTTATTTCCTCAGGGACACCCTCTAAGAACTGTTCCATTTGCATTAGGAAGGGTAAATCTTTTGGAGATTTAACACTTGCTCCTGATATCCAGGCATGCCAGTGTTTCAAAATGTGGTAGGTATGTCGGGTAAATGATGTCTGGTTTCCACCTTAGGGCTCTGAATCGCCGAATGGGAATGCTCGGGTGTTAGCCCCTTTCTGACTCTCGCCTTGGTTTTAAACAGTTCATACTGGTTCATGTGTTCCTTAGGCATTTCACCCTCAGCTAAGGGTCCACTGATATGTGACCTTCAGCTCTACCATGTATTGGTCTGTAGAGATGTTGAACCCAAGGCAGACCCTTTCGAAGTTTTCTAAGGCAGCCTCGGTATCATCGACAGAAATACAGATGTCTGCTGTGGAAAGTATTGTTCTGGCAGCAAAACTGAAACTAACAGGAAAGTGAGGCTTTGCACTGGGTAGGAGGGAATGCTCAAACATTTAACGGACAGGACATCATATCCCTCCATCCTACTTTAAAAAAAACCTTTCCTATATATGTATTATCGTTTACATGGCTAACAATAAATGCTTATATAATCTAACTGAAAGTTGCAGGTGGACTACCAGAGACTCTTAAATTGCAAGGGATTAGTCTGCGCTGGAATAGCAACCCACTATTTTAACAATTTATAAATTCAGGTGCACCACTGGTTTCTGCACTCTCTTTGGATAACATGGAATAGTGGTGCAACACTATTCAGAACAGAACAATTTGTGGTAGGGAATCAACTGGATCTGATATCAAATTTTCTTCCACCAACTAATTGAAATTGTGAGTTATAAGGGAAGGAAGTTCTATAGAAGGAAAAGATGATCCTACAGGACCACCACCTGACTCATGTACTTGTTGAAACTGCAATTAGTCCATATGTTATTTCCATAAAGTACCATCAGATATCTTCACCATGAAGGAAGCCACTCCTGTCCCTTTTATAAGTTTTCCAGGTACCCATCTCACTCTGCAGTTGTAGTTGCAAGACCACACTAAGTTTCCTACTTAAAAAAGAATTGGTGAGTCTCACATCCTTAATCAATTTGCATAGCTTGGGATTTTGCTACACATGAAGCAATATCAGCATGTAGCAGGTCCCAAAAGGCATGCAAAGTTTTCTTCAAAAAAAGAATTGCAGGTAACTCCTGAGTAGGAGCATGTGATGTGTTCCTGTAGAGCAAGAAATAGTCCAGTTTCTACTGATGACTCAAAATAGACTTGTTAGTTCTTAAGGCTTGCTTAAGTCTCTCGACAAAACATTTCACCAGTCTGTTTGTACTAGCATGATACGTGCTGTATCCCATTTGAAGCCAGGAACCTCTGAAGTTCTTCAAAAGAGAATTGAGGTCTATTGTCACTCATCAACTGTAATGGTAAACCAAATTGGCTAAACAAGGTAAAAAAAGAGGTACAGTGGTCTTGGTAGTTGTGGTAGAAGTGATTCTAAAAACTTACAGCCATTTTGAATGAGTGTCAACTATGACCAGAAACATAACTTTCTACAGGTCCAGCAAAGTCCACGTGAGTATGTGTCCAAGTAGTCTGAGGACATGACAAAGTATGTGTACAAGCTGGCGTAGGATCTTGCTGAATTTGCTGACACACAGTACAGCACTCTGCCTTCCTCTCAATGTCTGTCTTGATCCCTAGCCACCAGTCATGACTCTGGGCTGCGACTTCATCTGTGCAATGTCAAAATGACCTGTGTGAAGAGCTCCAAAACCAGAGATTGAAGGGATTTCAGAATGGTCATTAGCATTCCCTAGAAGATGCTACTGTGATTCACAGATCATGTCATCTCATCATGAATTAACTGTGTAAACTGGGGGCTTTTATGATCCAATAGTGTCCCTTGTAGTACTATTCGCTTCACAAGGGAAAGAGCATCATCCTTAGCGGTTTCTTTGTTGATGTCTGTGCTAGTAATGGGTAATCGATCCATCAAATTGAGATAAAACCATTACTATGAAGGTTCTTTGGGTTGACAGGAATTTGACAGGCATGACAGCCCATCAGTATTGCTGTACCGAGTCCCTTTATGGGATTGAATAGTACAGGAATGAGCTGAAAGAAGCAATTGCCATCATTGCATACAATCTGCAGCTAATGGTGGAATTCCATGTTTTGGTCCAAAAGTTGAAATTAACAGGCAATGAGCCATCAGTAAGATAAAATGTGTACCATACAGATAAGTATGAGATTATTCATCCAAATTCCAAAGATAATTCCGAGAGGTTCTCGGTCGATTTGCACATAGTTCTTCTCAGGGGTGGTGAGTGTGAAACAAAGACAATTGATTTCTCCATGCCATGAGGAAAAATGTGGGAAAGACCTGCATCCACTTCATATGGTGAAGCATCACAAATCATGGTAACGAGGCATCAAATTGGGTAAGAACTTTGCTTGATGTCAACTATTTTTTTGTTTCCTTAAATGTGCACACTCACATTTTAGTTGATTTCAATTTTTTCTTTGCTTGTAACCGTTCATGTAAAGGTGCCAATATTGTCACCAGATTAGGCAGAAATTTAGTATAGTAGTTAAGCACTCCTAACAATGAACATAACTGTGATAAAACCTCTGCTGGTGGTTCTTGAAGATGTAACCTATTCATTTTATTATCCATATATTAGTGTGCTATATGATGTGGGGCAGAGCTCTGACCTTGTCCCCATGGATCCTGTGCTTCCAGGTGATTTATTCTAGCCTCAAAGGCTCACTGCAACCCTCCACATAGCCCTTCTCTCAAGGGCCCAGGTACAGTCTATTGAGCCCTTTTCATCACAAGCCAGCAAGGAGGTTGGTGAGAGAATTCCCACAGTCTCTGTTGTCCCTAGAGGCTTATTCTGGAACAGTTTAGCCTCCTGTCTTGACAGGGGCCTCTCTTCCCCTCCCAGGAGGAGTTTCTGTAGTGACAGGTTGGGGGAAACCCAGACTCACCCTCTACTCCGTGTTCCGGCCCAGGGACCCTAATGGCAGCAGCTGTTGGCAGCTGACCTTTCACTACCAGAGTTGCTACATTTCCCTGGGCTAATTCCCCACAGCTCCCCCACTTCTCTCTTAACACCTTCTTCACTCTTACCTTAGGGCTCCCTTTCCAGTGGTTTGAGGGTGTCTTCATTACCCAGCCCTTCAATTGCACTTCTTCTCCCTGGCTCTCCCCAGGCTGACTGGAGTGAGCCCTTTTATAATATAGGAGGGGCCTTAATTAGAGTCAGCTGTTCATATTAGCTTAACAGCCTCACCTGACTCTTTGCAGGTTAATTGGAATCAGGTGCTCATTAGCCTAATGGCTTCAACTGACTCTGCAGGCTAATTAGAGTCATGCGTCCACGCTAGCCTAGAGCAGCCCCTGCTCTGGTCAGTCAGTGAACAGCAACCTGTTCACCCAGTGGCCAGTAGATCTGACTCCTCTGTTGAACCCACTTAGCCCGGAGGAAGGAGGGAGATTCTTGCTGCTGCTCCAGCTACTTCCCTGGCTGGGCTGGGCCAGACACCCTCCACCCCCCTTCTCTGCTACCTGGTTGCTGACTAGCTGCTGGACTCCCGCTCCCCCCCCCCCTTGGGTGCTGCTGCTGCTCCAGCTGCAGCCCCTTGAGAGGAGGGGGCTGCTGGCCTGCTCCCTGGAGGGAGGGAGTGAGGGACCCCTACCCCAGCCATCACTACTGCTTCTGTGGACACCACCACCACCTGTGAGGGTCCTTTCTGCCTGCCTGGCCACTGGGCTGCTGCTGCCTTTGCTGCCTGGGAGCTGCTGGACCCCGAGGGAGGCGGGGACGAAGCCATCTGCTGCTGGGGGAGCGCACGGGGACTCTGCAGACCATTGTGGAGGGGGCCTTCAGGCTGAGTAACTTTTCAACTGTGCTCTTGTGGTGGGGTTTTGACTGTGTTTGTGGGGACGCCAGGGGTGTGGCGTGGAGCTGCCCCCCGATCCATCTGCGTGTCCCCCCCCAATCCCCACCACCATCGTCGTCGCTGCCCCCTCCACCACCCCCAGCGGACGCTTACCATCTGCCTCCAGCTCCTGCCTTTGGGACTCCGCTGCTTGCTTGGCCTGCTGCACCCTTTCGCCACCTTTTGGGCCTGAAGCAGCAGCCAGCCCGCACTGACTCTTTGCAAGCGCATGTGGGCGCACATGCCCCCCCCCCACATTCCCCTGGACTGGCCCCCTTCAGCAAGCCCCCAGCTTTGTCCCTTGCTACCTGCCCCATTTTGCCCCTTGCAGCCTTTTTGCCTCCCCTTTACCCCAGCACCTCGCTGGCTTCAGTTTTGTTTGCCTGCCCCGCCCTTTTCCCTCTGCAGCTTTTGTTTGTTTGCCCCAGCTTCTGAAGCTAGCTCCTCGGTTCCCTGTCCTGTCTCCAGCCTGGTTCTCCCCCCTTCCCATGGGGTACCCCTTCCCTGACTGGCTTTTCCCCTGTTTGAGTTTGCCCCTGTCTCACTGCACCCCCTAACGTTGTTATGACTTCCCTCCCCTAGTGCAGCTAGAGGAGCCGGATTCCTATCCTGAGTTGGTGACTGTCCCCTACGAGCCCTTGATAGCCCCCTGGCCAGCCCACCCCTTTGGCGCCCTCCTCCCCTGCCTGCAGCCTAGTGGGGAGGAGTGGTCGACCTGCCTCCCCTTATCCCTCCCTCCCTGCTTATTATGGCGGGGGACATGACGGGTGAGGCTCCTCCAGCAGCCCAGATACCCCTCCCTCACCTGCCCCTCCATCACCCCCCCAAGCCTCTACCTCAATCGCCGCTGCCAAACCACCTGCCACCACCCCTGCTGGGGCACCGGCAGCATCGGGCACCAGGGTGACCTCTGCTGCTGCCATGTCCCTCACCCCCTTGGATTCCGGGGGAACTCCCCCAGCCGGCAGGAAGGGCCAGGGGAAGAAGAAGGGGAAGGGCCCCGCCCAAAAGACCAGGCCCTCCATGGCAGGGATGGCCCCCACTGCCACGGCCCCACCACCTGCCACGGCGTCCCTACCCGCTGCTCCCTCCACCAGCTCTGCGGGTGTCCCTCCCACAGCCCCAGGGCGTACGCCCAGGTAGCGGCAGCCCCCCCCGCCTGCCGCTACATCATCTCTCCCGCCCACCACCTCCGCTACCAGCTATAGTGGCCGGGGCCCCTTTCCCACCATGACCAGGAAGCACGGCCTCCGTTGCCTCCTGTTGCCCACTTCACCCCACGTGGAGATGTACGTGTGGGCGTTGGTGAGGGTGGTGGGGCCCACAGCCATTGTGGAGGCCTCCAAAATGTATGGGAAGGTTGTCTTCTTTTTAGCATTGGAGGCCGCCGCCCAGGAGGCGGTGGAGAAGGGCCTGGCAGTGGGGGGCATGTTTGTTCCTCTGGAGCCGCTGGACGACCTGGGCGTCCACCTCGTCCTGACCTCAGTCCCTCCCTTCCTTCCCAATGCCGCCCTATTACCCGCCCTTTCGACTCTGGGGAAGCCCCTTTCCGTCCTGAACCCTCTCCCACTGGGCTGCAAGGACCCCGACCTCCATCACATCCTCTCGTTCCACCGGCAAGTGCAGCTTCAACTGCCGCCGGCGGCGCGTGATGGAGAGGTGCTTGAGGCATCCTTTTTGGTCCCCTACCAGGGGGCCCATTACCGGGTGCACTATTCTATGTGGGAGGCCTGGTGCTACCTCTGCCGGGCGATGGGGCAAGTCTGGAGGGACTGCCCCTTGGCCTGGCAAGGAGGGGCATCCGGGACCTCCGAGCACTGGCAGGGCACCGGCCCCGTCATCGCCGGCGCCCCTGGTTGCCCGGCGCCCGGAGCCGCCCCTCCTCTCACTCTGTCCACCACTGCTCCCGCTCAGGCCCAAGGGGCGATCCCCCCCAGCGCTCCCAGATGAGCGGGAGAGCCCCACCTCTGCTGCTTGTAGTTTGGCGTGGCATCTAGAGGAGGGTGCGGCAGGGATACAACCGAGCGTGGGAGAGGGCCCGCCCCAGAGGGATTTTTCACTCCCTCATGCCTCTCCACCGCTGCCTCCCACGGTCCCTGAGCCATCACCCCAGCCTCCCGACCGGACCCCTGTTAGCCGGCCCCCTGATGATGCCATGGAGGGCTGGGCCCTTGTCCAGGGGAAGTGGGGCAAGCGGAAGGCTCGAGCTCCACTCCCTTCCAATGATGCGGAAGCCCCCAGGAAGACCAGAAAAGGGGGCACCGATGCTGAGCCCTCTGCCTTGCCCATGGGCACGTTCCATCTCCCGGTGCCGGCTGGGGAAGACGTGGCAGCACGGGAGGGCAGTACCGTCCCTCCATTGGAGCCCCTGCCCTCCAAGGCCCCCAATGGAGCCCCTCCTGCCCCGTTACCATCCGGAGCCCCTGTGAGCCCCGAGGCGAGTGTCACTTCGGGCATTGGCGGAGAGACCTCTGGGATGGTGGAAGGGGAGCTCCCCTCCATCTACGAGGAGATCGAGGCCCTGAGTCTGACCCCGGTCACCCAGGGGGAGGATGACCCTCTGCCAGTGGGCCTCGATCTGAGCGACCTCACCCCAGCCCCCCCTTCTCCATGCTCCCCCCCGAACTGCTGCTTCTGCTCCCGCCTCTGAGAGTTGCCTGGGCTCCTTCATCTACCCAGCCGCCATGGCACCCTGCTGTCTACAGCCGAGCCCATTGAGGTGATGGCCGGTACCGTGCGGCTGGGACCCGGGCCCCATGGGCTGTCCCTTGTGGGCGTGGGGCAACCGACCTCCTTCCCAGGTGGGGACCCCACTGAAGATGCTGTGGCTTCTCCGCCTGCTGTGGTGCGAAAGCCCAGCACCATGGAGGGCCCCCTTCCCACCCCCCAGTCCCTTGAGCTCAATTGAGGGCAGCCAATTTCCAGCTGCGTGGCTCCTGGAGCCCAGGATCCTGCCTTTGCCCCTCTCCCTGACTCTGCTTCCGACCCCTGCCCTGCTCCTATTCTGGATCCCTGCCCTGCCCTTGATGTCAACCCTGTCCCTGTCCCCTCCACCTCTCGTGATATTATTGCTGCCCCTGGGGCCGTCATCTCCTCGCTCCGAAAGGATGGTCCCCAGGGAGCGGCCTCTGTATTTCCCAGTCCCGATTCACCAGGGGCTGCTATCTTCCCTCCGCCACCCCCAATTGAGCCGGAGTTTGAGGGGGGGCCACGTGGTGCCAGCCCATCTGGCATCACGTTGGGGGTACGCCTCTTGCCCGCCTGTTTTGGTTGGCCATGAGGCTGTGTCGGTGGGCCCTCTAGAGGAAAGCTGGGGGCTAGTGACCCTGGCCCTCTGTACGCTGCTAGAAGAGCTGCAGGAGTTCCTTAAGGATGTCCGTGGCTCCCGTAACAAGGTGCAGCTCACTCTCCAGCGATGGGGAGACTTGATCAAATCCTCCGGGCCGTGAGGGCCCTCATGGGGGAGGGTAAACGGACCAGGAACAGGGCGCCATGGCCTAGCAATGGGTCCGCCTCTTCCATGACTCCTTACTCATCTACGGGGTAGGTCACGAGCGTCCTTGCTGGTGAGGATCCCCCCAGCCCTCCTCATGGCACCTCTTACCATCGCAATGTTGAACACCCGCGGCTGTAGGACGGGTCTCCACAGGTCCCAGGTGCTCTCCTTCCTTCGGGAGGGGGGTACTCTGTGGTTTTCCTGCAGGAGACCCATACGGTTCCGGCCGCTGAAGACAGCTGGCAGCTGGACTGGGGGGACAGGGTCTACTTTAGTCATCTTACAGTTCGTACGGCTGGAGTGGCGACCCTGTTCTCCCCCGACCTATGGCCCGAGGTGCTGGGGGTTGCCGAAGCTGTGCCGAGCTGCCTGCTGCACCTCTGGATCAATATGGAGGGGCTCGTGGTCAATCTTGTCAACATCTATGGCCCAACATCGGGCCCGGAGTGGCTGTGTTTCTTTCAGCAGGCATCTGCCTTCCTCAGCACCTTGGATCCTCGTGAGTGCCTGGTCCTGGGTGGGGACTTTAATACTACCCTCGAGGAGCGGGACCGCTTGGGGACCGAGCTGTGCCCGGCCGCCGTGGATGTCCTCCGGGAGATAGTCGACCATCACTCCCTGGTGGACGTCTGGCGTGACCACCACTCGGACGACATCTCGACATTCACCTTTGTCCAGGTGGAGACCCATCGGTCGCGCCACTCCTGGTTGGACCGCATCTACTTCTCGCGTTTCCACCTTTCACGGGCCCACTCCTCCAGCATCCAGCTGGCCCCGTTCTCCGATCACCATTTAGCCACTGTGACGGTCTCTCTCAGCGCAGAGAGGCTGGGGCCAGACTATTGGCATTTTAACAACAGCTTGTTGGCGGATGTGGGCTTCATGGCGTCCTTCTGGGAGTTCTGGCTGGCCTGGCGAGGGCAGCAGTGTGCGTTTCCCTCAGCACGGCGGTGGTGGGATTTGGGGAAGGTGCACGCCTGGCTCTTCTGCTGTGACTATGCCCGGGGCGCCAGCCAACAGCGGGATGCGGCGTTCTTAGAGCTGGAGAGATGTCTGGCCGCCAGCCCCAAGGATCCATCCCTCTGTTGGGCGGGCCAGGAGAAGCAGGAGGAGCTCCAGGCCCTTGAGGACCATCGGGCCCGGAGTGCCTTTGTTCGATCCCACATCCGCCTCCTTCGGGAGATGGATCGTGGCTCCCGCTTCTTCTACGCCCTGGAGAAAAAGAGGCGGGCTAAGAAGCATGTCACCTGCCTCCTCGCGGAGGATGGCACCCCCCTCATGGATCCGGCGGAGACGTGCGGGAGGGCCAGGGCCTTCTACGCACGCCTTTTCTCCCCAGATCCGACCGATACTAACGCTTGCAGAGTACTCTGGGACGAACTCCTGATGGTCAGCGCGGGCGACTGAGACCGGCTAGAGCTGCCTCTCACTCTGGCCAAATTCTCGGAAGCCTTCCGCCGCATGCCTACTAATAAATCTCCGGGCATGGATGGGCTGACCGTGGAGTTCTACCGCGTATTCTGGAACGTCGTCAGCCCAGACCTAGTCACCGTCTGGGCTGAGTCTTTGCAGAGCGGGGTCCTCCCCCTTTCATGCAGGCGAGCCGTGCTCGCCTTATTGCCGAAGGAGGGGGACCTCCGTGATTTACGAAATTGGCATCCCGTCTTGCTCCTCAGCACGGACTACAAGGTTGTAGTGAAAGCCATCTCGCTGTGGCTTGGGTCCGTGCTGGCAGATGTGATCCACCCAGACCAGACCTACACCGTCCCGGGCCGTACCATCTTCGACAACCTGTATCTGGTCCGGGACCTCTTGGAACTCGGGTGTAGGGATGGTCGGTCGTTCGCCCTCCTGTCCCTGGATCAGGAGAAGGAGTTTGACAGGGTGGATCACGGGTATTTCCTGAGCACTCTGCAAGCGTTTGGCTTCGGACGCCAGTTTGTGGTTTTTCTCCAGGTGCTGTACGCCTCCGCAGAGTGTCTGGTCAGGCTCAACTGGACCCTGACTGAACTGGTCAGCTTCGGGCGAGGAGTACAGCAGGGGTGCCCCCTCTCAGGCCAGCTGTACGCTCTGGCGATCGAGCCCTTCCTCTGTCTCCTCCGAAGGAGGTTGGCGCTGTGGGAGTCGGAGCTGTGGCTGGTCCTGTCGGCGTATGCCGACAATGTGCTCCTCGTAGTCCAGAACCTGGCCGACTTGGCGCGGTTGGAGGCTTGCCAGGCCGTTTACTCGGCAGCCTCCTCCGCCTGGGTCAACTGGGTCAAGAGCTCTGTGGGGATGGATGGCAGGCGAGCTCCCTCCCACCCGCGCTTCAGGCCATCCGGTGGAGCGCGGGTCTGCTGCTTTATCTCGCCATTTACCTTTCTGCCACTCATCCGTCTCCGCCGGAGAACTGGGACGGTTTAGAGGGCAGGGTGGTTGAGCGGCTCCGGAGATGGACAGGACTACTCCGATGTCTCTCCCTTCGAGGGAGGGCACTGGTGCTTAATCAACTAGTCCTGTCCATGCTCTGGTACTGGCTCAACACCCTGGTCCTGGCCCCAGATTTCCTGGCCAACCTCCAGACATTGATTCTGGAGTGCTTCTGGTCAGGACTGCACTGGGTCTCTGCAGGGGTCCTCCATCTACCCCTGGAGGAGAGAGGGCAGGGCTTGAAGTGTCTTCGCACTCAGGTCCATGTCTTCCGCCTCCAGGCCCTGCAGAGGCTCCTTTATGGTGCAGGTAGTCCTGCATAGAGCGTATTGGTGCACGCCTTCCTGCACCGCCTCCGGGGGCTCCGATATGACTGGCAGCTCCTTTATCTCCATCCGAGAGGTCTTCCGCGAGACCTCTCTGAGCTGCCGGTCTTCTACCAGGACCTCCTCCGGACCTGGAAACTGTTCACAGTGACCGGGTCGTGGCGGCCTCCGTGGGGGAAGATCTCCTCACGGAGCCCCTGCTACACAACCTCGAGCTCCATGTGCAGGTGGTGGCGTCCCACGCGGTGCGCCAGAGGTTGGTCCTGGCAGAAGTCAGAGTCGGAGACCTCCTGGATTATGACCGGGGAGACTGTCTGGATCCCCTGACACTCGCTCAGCTCTCCAGACCTTGTACTCCCCTGCACGTACTTCAGGAGGTGAGAGCCGCTTTGCCGCCCGCTGCTCGGGTTTACCTCGACCGGGTCCTAAGGGAGGGCGCACCCCACCCACCCTCCACGCCAGGTCCTCCGGACCTTTTCATCGGGCCCCTGCCCCGTGGACCCGACCGACCCCCCTGCCCCTTCACTGTGAGCCGGCTACACAAGCTGCAGCCAGTCCGTTTCCAGATCATGCCAAGGAAACATCTATACACACTCATGCTCCACACCCTTCACATCCTCACTCTCGCGTCCTGCCCCAACACAAAGTGGTGGGACCTCCTGCCATCTCTAGAGGTTGAGGAGCCCCGGTGGGCCAGCCTATACTCCACCCTGGTCCCGAGTCCCACCGGGGATATCAGTTGGCAGCTCCTTCCCGGGGCTGTGAGCGCGGGCGTGTACTTAGGGTGTGCTCACACCTATCCCAGACACCTGCCCCTTTTGCGGCATGAGGGAAACCCTGGCGCACATATACTTGGAGTGCGCCAGGCTGCAGCCCCTATTCCGGCTCCTCATGAATATTTTGTTATGGTTTTGGTTGCACTTTTCCTGTCACCTCCTTATCTATGCACTCCCTATCCATGGCCCCACTAAGACACGGAACCTCCTGGTCAATCTCCTCCTGGCCCTGGCTAAAGTGACCATATCTAAAACCAGGATGAGGAGGTTGGCCGCTGGAGTCTCCTGTGACTGTGGGGCCTATTTTCTATCCTCTGTCCATTCATGTATCCAGGCAGAGTTCCTCTGGGTGGCGTCCACTGACTCCCTTGACGCCTTTGAGGAGCAGTGGGCGCTGCCCAGAGGAACTCTGTCCGGGGTTCTCTGCTTGGTTTCCCCATCTGGTTCCCTTTGTTTGACCGCACTCCTGTCCCTGTTGTTTCATTAGTTGTCCCCCTTAATTATTTGGTTTCCAGGTCCTGTGGACCCCCCTCTTAGGCTGGGGGGGATCCTTTAGCAGTGGGCGGGCAAAGCCCACCCACTTCTTGGATCCCAATAAAGGGGGACTACTCTGCTATACCCAACTGGCCTGGGTCTATCACAGATGTTATGATCAATTTATATCCTATGTCATATATAATCATTGCATTCTAAATAGATTAAAATTGTAGGCTGATAGAAGTATGAGGTTGATAAGCATTTAGGAACAATGAATATGCATTGGATATATAAATAAAGCATGGCTGAAATGAAAAGTCTACAGGCTGAGACCTGTAGGATTTTAGCTTAGACATACAAGGTCATAGGTTTGAGAATATTTGACATGAGTGGGTGCCCTAGGAATAATCCTATGCCTCAGAAGTCACAAGATTACTGTAAAGATGTACCAATAGGTTATTGCAAGAGATCACAATGTATTATTCAAGACCACAAGATGCCTGACTGTCACATCTTTTGAATATCTGTGTTGACCACATGGTATATGTTGTGCATAGATGCTAATGAGAATAAGACAAACTATAAACAAGCTATGAAAAATGGGGCACTCCAATATTCATGGGGCGTGGAAGTACAGATAAAGAAAAGAGGGCTGATACCCTCATACATATGCATAAAGTTTAGGCATAGTTATAATTACAATATATAAAGTCTTCCCTGGTTGGGTTAAAGTGGGAATACTCACTGGGGAAAAAACCCAGCATGAACTATCCCTGGATTGATAATCAAGTGGTGAGGGGACCATCAGATCCTAGAATATAATTGAGGATGTGAGTATAACTACAGTTATAATTATTGCATAGGTTTTTATAGGATATGTGTGAATAATTGTAACTTTACTTATTGTTTTAATAAAGCTTGCAGTACAGATAAGATTTTGTACTTGTGATTGTGTCTGTAGTCATTATCCTTGGACTTCATGTGCTCCTACAGCCTTGAAATCTGAGAAAAGCACCAGAGGTAATTTCACTCTGAGCTTGAAACTGTAGAAACTGGAGCTGAACCCATGGTGGTAATACATCATCACTAAATTCACTTAAATAAAGGCAAAAAACCTACAAAACTGCTCTCTCTCTTTCTGGACATTTCCTTAAGCCAAATTACATGTCCAAGGTATTCAACTGAAGTTTTGAAAAACTCACATTAGTCTCAATGTACTCTCAGTCCATGGTTTTCCAAATGTTGAAAAACAGCATTCAAATTTTGAAGAATATCTTCTTAATCTTGTCCTATAACAAGGATGTTGTCCAAATGAGACCAAAGCCCTGAGGTAAGTGGGAAAGCGGGATACCGGGAGGAAGCACAGGCAGGAAGGTCTGTGAGGGGAGGGCTCCTGCCTCATACTGGGAATGAGGGGCGATCAACAGGTTATCTCAAGTGCTTATATACAAATGCACAAAGCCTTGGAAACAAGCAGGGAGAACTGGAGGTCCTGGTGATGTCAAGGAATTATGACGTGATTGGAATAACAGAGACTTGGTGGGATAACTCACATGACTGGAGTACAGTCATGGATGGTTATAAACTGTTCAGGAAGGACAGGCAGGGCAGAAAAGGTGGGGGAGTAGCACTGTATGTAAGGGAGCAGTATGACTGCTCAGAGCTCCGGTACGAAACTGTGGAAAAACCTGAGTGTCTCTGGATTAAGTTTAGAAGTGTGTGCAACAAGAGTGATGTCATGGTGGGAGTCTGCTATAGACCACTGGACCAGGGGGATGAGGTGGATGAGGCTTTCTTCCGGCAACTCACGGAAGCTACTAGATCGCATGCCCTGATTCTCATGGGTGACTTTAATTTTCCTGATATCTGCTGGGAGAGCAATACAGCGGTGCATAGACAATCCAGGAAGTTTTTGGAAAGCGTAGGGGACAATTTCCTGGTGCAAGTGCTAGGGGAGCCAACTAGGGGGAGCGCTTTTCTTGACCTGCTGCTCACAAACCGGGTAGAATTAGTGGGGGAAGCAAAAGTGGATGGGAATCTGGGAGGCAGTGACCATGAGTTGGTTGAGTTCAGGATCCTGACGCAGGGAAGAAAGGTAAGCAGCAGGATACGGACCCTGGACTTCAGGAAAGCAGACTTTGACTCCCTCAGGGAACAGATGGCCAGGATCCCCTGGGGGACTAACATGAAAGGGAAGGGAGTCCAGGAGAGCTGGCTGTATTTCAAGGAATCCCTGTTGAGGTTACAGGGACAAACCATCCCGATGAGTCGAAAGAATAGTAAATATGGCAGGCGACCAGCTTGGCTTAATGGTGAAATCCTAGCGGATCTTAAACATAAAAAAGAAGCTTACAAGAAGTGGAAGGTTGGACATATGACCAGGGAAGAGTATAAAAATATTGCTCGGGCATGTAGGAAAGATATCAGGAGGGCCAAATCGCACCTGGAGCTGCAGCTAGCAAGAGATGTCAAGAGTAACAAGAAGGGTTTCTTCAGGTATGTTGGCAACAAGAAGAAAGCCAAGGAAGGTGTGGGCCCCTTACTGAATGAGGGAGGCAAGCTAGTGACAGAGGATGTGGAAAAAGCTAATGTACTCAATGCTTTTTTTGCCTCTGTTTTCACTAACAAGGTCAGCTCCCAGACTGCTGTGCTGGGCAACACAAAATGGGGAAGAGATGGCCAGCCCTCTGTAGAGATAGAGGTGGTTAGGGACTATTTAGAAAAGCTGGACGTGCACAAGTCCATGGGGCCGGACGAATTGCATCCGAGAGTGCTGAAGGAATTGGCGGCTGTGATTGCAGAGCCCTTGGCCATTATCTTTGAAAACTCGTGGCGAACGGGGGAAGTCCCGGATGACTGGAAAAAGGCTAATGTAGTGCCCATCTTTAAAAAAGGGAAGAAGGAGGATCCTGGGAACTACAGGCCGGTCAGCCTCACCTCAGTCCCTGGAAAAATCATGGAGCAGGTCCTCAAAGAATCAATCCTGAAGCACTTAGAGGAGAGGAAAGTGATCAGGAACAGTCAGCATGGATTCACCAAGGGAAGGTCATGCCTGACTAATCTAATCGCCTTTTATGATGAGATTACTGGTTCTGTGGATGAAGGGAAAGCAGTGGATGTATTGTTTCTTGACTTTAGCAAAGCTTTTGACACGGTCTCCCACAGCATTCTTGTCAGCAAGTTAAGGAAGTATGGGCTGGATGAATGCACTATAAGGTGGGTAGAAAGCTGGCTAGATTGTCGGGCTCAACGGGTAGTGATCAATGGCTCCATGTCTAGTTGGCAGCCGGTGTCAAGTGGAGTGCCCCAGGGGTCGGTCCTGGGGCCCGTTTTGTTCAATATCTTCATAAATGATCTGGAGGATGGTGTGGATTGCACTCTCAGCAAATTTGCGGATGATACTAAACTGGGAGGAGTGGTAGATACGCTGGAGGGGAGGGATAGGATACAGAAGGACCTAGACAAATTGGAAGATTGGGCCAAAAGAAATCTAATGAGGTTCAATAAGGATAAATGCAGGGTCCTGCACTTAGGATGGAAGAATCCAATGCACCGCTACAGACTAGGGACCGAATGGCTCGGCAGCAGTTCTGCGGAAAAGGACCTAGGGGTGACAGTGGACGAGAAGCTGGATATGAGTCAGCAGTGTGCCCTTGTTGCCAAGAAGGCCAATGGCATTTTGGGTTGTATAAGTAGGGGCATAGCGAGCAGATCGAGGGACGTGATCGTTCCCCTCTATTCGACACTGGTGAGGCCTCATCTGGAGTACTGTGTCCAGTTTTGGGCCCCACACTACAGGAAGGATGTGGATAAATTGGAAAGAGTACAACGAAGGGCAACAAAAATGATTAGGGGTCTAGAGCACATGACTTATGAGGAGAGGCTGAGGGAGCTGGGATTGTTTAGTCTGCAGAAGAGAAGAATGAGGGGGGATTTGATAGCTGCTTTCAACTACCTGAAAGGGGGTTTCAAAGAGGATGGCTCTAGACTGTTCTCAATGGTAGCAGATGACAGAACGAGGAGTAATGGTCTCAAGTTGCAATGGGGGAGGTTTAGATTGGATATTAGGAAAAACTTTTTCACTAAGAGGGTGGTGAAACACTGGAATGCGTTACCTAGGGAGGTGGTAGAATCTCCTTCCTTAGAGGTTTTTAAGGTCAGGCTTGACAAAGCCCTGGCTGGGATGATTTAACTGGGACTTGGTCCTGCTTTGAGCAGGGGGTTGGACTAGATGACCTTCTGGGGTCCCTTCCAACCCTGATATTCTATGATTCTATGATTCTATGAAATAGTGTTGAACTCCATGCAGTCCTATTCAGAATATCCTTCCTGGCTTTCTGGAACGAGGCAGGTGCTGATGTGATACCGAATGGCAACCTGTTGTAACAAAAGAAGTCTCTTTGCGTGTTGATTGTGAGATATTTGTAAGATGCCAGATCAATCTCTATTTGAAAGTGTGCAATTCACTAAAACTCTGTCCTCCACTACTACTGCTTAGCACATGTGCAATGTGCCTCAGGTGGCATGTGATCATGATTCATCACCTGATTAATCTGGGCCCCTGGTTGGATCATTAGCTTCCCTAACTTAGGCTGGGTAGTGATGGGGAGTGCAATATGAATGCTGATCTATGTCCCCTTGTCCTCCACTAAGAGTAGCAAACAAATCTTGCATATGAGGTAGTGGATACTGGTCTGCACATAAAACTGGATTCAGTGATACTTTGAAATCTCTGCAAATTCAGATGGAGCCATCCTCCTAGGTACTAGTATAATGGGTGCAGACAATTCACTAGTGAACATCTGTGTGTCACCAGTTTCATGCAAACAGTCCAAATCAGATTCTACTAGAAACTTCAGTGCATAAGGAAAAACTCTGGGCTTGCAACATTTTGACTGGCTGTCAGACTTAACAGTGAGCATCACGACACATTGCTCATCTGTCCAGGTTCTCTTTCAAAAACTTTGGAGTGTCTGTCTAGTATTTCTTAAAAATTTCAAGGTGCTTTAATGATCACCTTGATCTCAGTCCAATTCACCTTGCGCTTATCAAGCAGAGATCTGCCAGATAATGATGGATACTTCCCTTTAATCACATATGGGGTAAAATGATTGATTGTCCATCTAGTTGCACTTTAACCTGGCATATCCCTTGTGGGACTAACTTTTCTGTGACGTACACCTTCAAAACCATGGAGGTTTCTTCCAGAGAACTTGTGACAAAATCTTGTTATAGGTAGTTGCAGAAATCAATGAAATGGCAGCTCCATTCTTCTAGGAAAGCCTTCAGTCAAGGGTATGACTGATGCCATCTCTTATTCTAGCTTCTGGTAAGATGGGCAGTGCTAAATCTTGATTGGTGTCACTAGAGTTCACTCCTTCTGGATATCTTCTCTGCCACAGGAAACATTCTTTTTAACCGAGCACTGTCTGAACTTGATCTCCCTCTGCTGGATGTGTGCCTACACGGCAGAATGCAGAATTCTTCTTTTGTCTGTACTTGTCCTCCCTCTGATGGCTGAAAACCCACAGTGCATGCTAGGCTGTCTGTTGCCTGCTTGGATGTGGTCAGCCAAGATGGCTGCTTGCTTCTACCTCACTGCTTTGTTTGGACAGCTCTGGCAGTAACTGCAGAACCCTTCTCCTTTGTTCTATCTGTATTTGCCTGCTTTTCTTCCCTTGCTTGTTGGCTTACATTGTCCCTGCAGTAAAAAGCACTTCTGTTACTAAGTGAACTCTTTTTTCCTTTTCTTTTAATATTATCTGCTTGCTTTTTCTTCTTGTTCAGACAATAGGTGCACTGGGCATTCACGGGATAGAAGATCTGTTACCAATAAGTTATATTTGGACCCAGCGGAGAAAGAGAGACATAGCCACAGAGGACCTGATAGAAACACAGCTGTTTGCTAGGAAACTATTGTTCTGGCAGCAAAACTGAAACTAACAGGAAAGCCAGGCTTTACACTGGGGAGGGAGGAATGCTCAAATATTTAAAGGGACAGGACATCACAACAAGAGAGTCCTGGCTCGACTATTTTATCTTTGGTAGTATCCAGGTGCCACAAACTTCTGAGATCCTAGGAGAAGAATATATTCACATCCCGTAACAAGGGGGATGTCTCTAAGAAAACACACCTGTTTGGAAGTGTCACAGGGCGGGATTCCCTCACCCTGCACTCCTTGTTGCAAACAGTCTTCTCACACTCCTATGCATGTTCAACACCATGTGTTTTATTTACAACATGCAATACAAGTGCTCTAACCCAAAGCTAAAGCTTTTACCTTCTCCCCAGACAATGGATGAGAGGGGAGAGAGATTTTATTTCCCTGATCCTGGGCTTCTCTGGCCCTTCCTTCCACTCTAGCTGTTTTAACTGTCCTCAGCTGATGAGCCGAACCACCTCATTAATTGGTTAATCACCTGGTGCTTAATCAATTCCATTAGTTTGGCCCCTGTGAGGAAGCTTACAAAGAGCACAGAGTGGTGGGTCAGCCAAGGCTATTCACACTCTGTCACAGGCTGTTTGCCTTCTAACCAAACAGTTCTCAAGATTAGAATGCAGTACCTTCACCCACAATTCACAATTAAAACTTCTACCGAATACTCTGTGCAAGACAAAAGTCATAATAATTAAGAGTTAGCTATATGCATTCTAGCGTATTAAAGCAAAATAGAGGTCACAAAGCTGTACTCCAGAGACTGTACAATCAGACCTGGAGGTAATAAATGCAGATATGTGCCTCAGGAGGAGTTATTCTCCTTGAAGCTTTTCATGCCCATCATTTATTATTGGGAGAAAGCAGATTTTCTAGGAGTTTCTTTAATTGACTTGAATATTTCATTTTATAAAATCTGTTTCATCACAGAGCATCTCTTCCTCGTGGCTGGACTTTACAAAAACGAGACAAGCCATTTACAAAACACACTTTGATTCTCTACAAAAGAAAAAGGACACTAAGCTATCTAAACTACTATATGCCACAAGGGGCCACAACAATGGTTCCCGTAACCCACCCAGCAATATTGTTAATCTATCCAACTATACTCTTAGGACAGATTCTTCCGCTGGGCTATCTCGGGGCCTCTCCTTTTGCCCCTCCACCCCCACGAACATGATACAGTTCTGTGGTGACCTAGAATCCTATTTTCGACGTCTCAGACTCAAGGAATATTTCCAACACACCTCTGACCAACATATTAACCCACAGAGACCTTCCTGCCAACACTACAAAAAGAAGGATTCTGGGTGGACTCCTCCTGAAGGTCGAAACAGCAGCCTGGATTTCTACATAGACTGCTTCCGCCGACGTGCACGAGCTGAAATTGTGGAAAAGCAGCATCGCTTACCCCATAACCTCAGCCATACAGAACACAGTGCCATCCACAGCCTCAGAAACAACTCTGACATCATAATCAAAAAGGCTGACAAAGGAGGTGCTGTTGTCATCATGAATAGGTCGGAGTATGAACAAGAGGCTACTAGGCAGCTCTCCAACACCACTTTCTACAAGCCATTACCCTCTGATCCCACTGAGAGTTACCAAAAGAAACTACAGCATTTGCTCAAGAAACTCCCTGAAAAAGCACAAGAACAAATCCGCACAGACACACCCCTGGAGCCCCGACCTGGGGTATTCTATCTGCTACCCAAGATCCATAAACCTGGAAATCCTGGACGCCCCATCATCTCAGGCATTGGCACCCTGACAGCAGGATTGTCTGGCTATGTAGACTCCCTCCTCAGGCCCTTCGTTACCAGCACTCCCAGCTATCTTCGAGACACCACCGATTTCCTGAGGAAACTACAGTCCATTGGTGATCTTCCTAAAAACACCATCCTAGCCACTATGGATGTAGAAGCCCTCTACACCAACATTCCACACAAAGATGGACTACAAGCCATCAGGAACAGTATCCCCGATACTGTCACGGCTAACCTGGTGGCAGAACTTTGTGACTTTGTCCTGACCCATAACTATTTCACATTTGGTGACAATGTATACCTTCAAATCAGCGGCACTGCGATGGGTACCCGCATGGCCCCACAGTATGCCAACATTTTTATGGCTGACTTAGAACAACGCTTCCTCAGCTCTCGTCCCCTAATGCCCCTACTCTACTTGCGCTACATTGATGACATCTTCATCATCTGGATCCATGGAAAAGAAGCTCTTGAGGAATTCCACCATGATTTCAACAATTTCCATCCCACCATCAACCTCAGCCTGGCCCAGTCCACACAAGAGATCCACTTCCTGGACACTACGGTGCTAATAAGCGATGGTCACATAAACACCACCCTATATCGGAAACCTACTGACCACTATTCCTACCTAAATGCCTCTAGCTTTCATCCAAATCATACCACTCGATCCATTGTCTACAGCCAAGCGCTACGATATAACCGCATTTGCTCCAACCCCTCAGACAGAGACAAACACCTACAAGATCTCTATCATGCATTCCTACAACTACAATACCCACCTGCTGAAGTGAAGAAACAGATTGACAGAGCCAGAAGAGTACCCAGAAGTCACCTACTACAGGACAGGCCCAACAAAGAAAACAACAGAACGCCACTAGCCATCACCTTCAGCCCCCAACTAAAACCTCTCCAACGCATCATCAAGGATCTACAACCTATCCTGAAGGACGAGCCATCGCTCTCTCAGATCTTGGGAGACAGACCAGTCCTTGCTTACAGACAGCCCCCCAATCTGAAGCAAATACTCACCAGCAACCACACACCACACAACAGAAGCACTAACCCAGGAACCTATCCTTGCAACAAAGCCCGTTGCCAACTCTGTCCACATATCTATTCAGGGGATACCATCATAGGGCCTAATCACATCAGCCACACTATCAGAGGCTCGTTCACCTGCGCATCTACCAATGTGATATATGCCATCATGTGCCAGCAATGCCCCTCTGCCATGTACATTGGCCAAACTGGACAGTCTCTACGTAAAAGAATGAATGGACACAAATCAGACGTCAAGAATTATAACATTCCAAAACCAGTTGGAGAACACTTCAATCTCTCTGGTCACTCGATCACAGACCTAAGAGTGGCTATACTTCAACAAAAAAGCTTCAAAAACAGACTCCAACGAGAGACTGCTGAATTGGAATTAATTTGCAAACTGGATACAATTAACTTAGGCTTGAATAGAGACTGGGAATGGATGAGTCATTACACAAAGTAAAACTATTTCCCCATGGTATTTCTCCCTCCCACCCCACCCCCCACTGTTCCTCTGATATTCTTGTTAACTGCTGGAATTAGCCTACCTGCTTGTCACCATGAAAGGTTTTCCTCCTTCCCCCCCTGCTGTTGGTGATGGCTTATCTTAAGTGATCACTCTCCTTACAGTGTGTATGATAAACCCATTGTTTCATGTTCTCTGTGTGTGTGTATATAAATCTCTCCTCTGTTTTTTCCACCAAATGCATCCGATGAAGTGAGCTGTAGCTCACGAAAGCTTATGCTCTAATAAATTTGTTAGTCTCTAAGGTGCCACAAGTACTCCTTTTCTTTCTGCAGATATAGTGTCACCATTCATTCCTATTCATGCCTTATTCCTCCACTAAGCCCAGACTTGTCATGTCCCTGCATACAATGTCCTCCCATTTAATCAGTGGTCAGCCTCTAGGTCAAACTGACCTTGGTTTTGTTTAGTAAAATGAGCAACAAAAATCATAATTATATGAGCTGTTATCTTCTATGTCCCATGTGTATGAAAGTCATTGTATCTCCTAAAATTCAACAAAAGCATATTTATAACAACCTGAAATTACCACAACTGAGATGTATCCCCCACAATCCTATATGATGCAATTTAAGTGTGATATATAAGAAAATATATTAAAAAATAGGGAATTTTATGACAGGATGAGCCAAGTAGTATATAATATGAGGCAAAATTCTGTATATTCTCCTGTTTATTCATGTATGTTCTTTGTCATCTTTAGTACAAAGTGACGAGATTTTTTTCTTCCCACTAAACCAAGGCTTGTACCTCTTCAGAAAAGGGGACTGGATGCCTAGGTTGATTAGATCATCTCTTACCTGGTTACTCTATCCTTTCCTATTTTTCATAATGTAAGTGCTATTTCTCAAAGGTATTAAAAGTAATTTAGGAGCATAATATCCAGTGACTTTCAATGGGACTTTTGCTACTAAATCACTTATGTTTTTTTGGTAATCACATCTGCAGACCAAAAACAAATTCAAGCAAAGGGCATCTGTCCTACAAACTCCTATTTACATGTGCAGCTTTCTTAGCAGGAGCAGTCCAATGGCCTAAGAAAACAGAGATTAAGTCAGTGTATTTATATAAGCATAAAACTGGAGTAGCACGGTGATGAACCATAGAATCATAGAGTTGGAAAGGACTGAAAGGGTCATCTAGTCTAACCACCTGCCAAGATGCAGGATTTCTTTTGTTTAAATCATCCAAGAAAGATGACTATCTAGCCTCCTTAATCAGAATCTGACCATTTTTGATTTTGTGAATGTAATCACAATCAAAACAGAAGAGTGGTTCTTGACCATGACACCAAATTTTGAAGATTACATGGCTAAATTTGTTAGTCTCTAAGGTGCCACAAGTACTCTTTTTTTCTTTTTGCGAATACAGACTAACACGGCTGCTACTCTGAAAGCAGAACAACGTGGCACAACATTGTATTACCTTTTACATTTACCACTACCTTGAAAAACTAGTTTTGTTAACTAAAAAGCAGTTTGTTGTAATTTAAAAAAAATACATTTTGCTTATAGTGAAATTAGTAAGTGCCCTGAGAGAAGTGACTTTCCCAAGATTTACTGTATTTTACAGAATTGTAAAATTAATGTATTTATGTATTTTTGCTTTGTTGTGATCTCTCTTGGTAAAACTCTGTGGTGTTAACAATTTCACTGAGATGTAAAATCTGCATATCAAGTCCCTAATATTATTTGACAGTGCATTGGAATTATTCCTTGAAGAGAAATGCTATGCAGAATTAGAGAGTTTAAAACACAAAGTGCTTGACTCAAGTTGACAAAGCAGATATTTTTAAGTCAGCTTCTGATGAGATTTCAAAACAAATTTTTAAAATGCAAGAGATGTCATTGGTGCCAAAGTGTGACACGTACTAGTTATTTCACAAATATACCAATTTGTTTTTATGAAACAATATGTTTTCAGTTTTGTAAAATAAAAGTGAAATTTTACAAGGATGTTATTTTTCCCCCTTTATTTGGACCAAAAACTTCTAAAAGCTGTTCTATTCTGCCAAAATAAGCCTTGGAGGTCCTGGCATAAATCAGCTTTACAGATATGGCATTTCTGTCAGGCTCACTTTACAGCAGTATTAACATTTCCCTAGCTAATGGCTGTGTGTTGCACCATTGCATGTTGCATCTCTTACCTCACTATCCATCCCAGTGAATGTAAGTCTAGAGGGAACAATTTGGTCAACTTATCCAAACCAGGCCAGTGTGTAAAGTTTTGTTTTCTAAATGGAAAAGAAACCCTCTATTTTTAAACTCTTTGAAGGTTAAGACTGTATAATTCATTCCTCTCATTCAGTCACTCTTATTTTCATAACCATGATCACCACTACTGTCAAGCCTCTCTCATTTTCTTTCAACACCTCATCCCCAACGCACTGTACACACATGTTCTTCAGTGTAAGCTTATATCCTCTCAGCAATAAGAAAGGAAACAAAACAGGCAGACAAGAGGAAAACTCAGCAAACAGCTCATTGCAAAATGCCTATTTTAGGGCTGAAGCAATTTGACTGCCAAATATAAATGGCCAGGCATAGAAAGGCATGCAGGGGGGGAAAGGTTATCCTAAAAGGAAAGCTTTGCAGGGTGATAATTAGTAAGAATTAGGTAGTGTCATAAATATAAAAGGAAGGGTAACCACCTTTCTGTGTACTGTGCTATAAAATCCCTCCTGGCCAAAGGCAAAATCCTGTCACCTGTAAAGGGTTAAGAAGCTAAGGTAAACTCGCTGGCACCTGACCCAAAATGACCAATGAGGGGACAAGATACTTTCAAATCTGGAGGGGGGGACAAAGGGTTCTGTCCGTCTGTGTGATGCTTTTGTCGGGAACAGACCAGAAATGCAAGCCTTCCAACTCCTATAAATCTAGCTAGAAAATAAGTTAGATTTTCTTTGTTTATTGGCTGGTAAAATAAGCTGTGCTGGAGGGAATGTATATTCCTGTTTTTGTCTTTTTGTAACAAAGTTTTGCCTAGAGGGATTCTCTATGTTTTGAATCTGATTACCCTGTAAAGTATTTACCATCCTGATTTTACAGAGGTGATTCTTTTACTTTTTCTTTAATTAAATTTCTTCTTTTAAGAACCTGATTGCTTTTTCATTGTTCTTAAGATCCAAGGGTTTGGCTCTGTGTTCACTGGTACCAAATGGTGAGGATTATTATCAAGCCTTCCCCAGGAAAGGGGGTATAGGGCTTGGGGGAATATTTTGGGAGGAAGACATCTCCAAGTGGTCTCTTTCCCTGTTCTTTGTTTAAAACACTTGGTGATGGCAGCATACTGTTCAAGGACAAGGCAAAGTTTGTTACTTGGGGAAGTTTTTAACCTAAACTGGTAAGAATAAGCTAAGGGGGTGTTTCATGTAGGTCCCCACATCTGTACCCTAGAGTTCAGAGTGGGGAAGAAACCTTGACAAGTAGGAAAATGTTCTGAGGTAGGGACATGCCTGTGTGATGTAGACTGTTACATTATTACATTTCCTGTTTTCTGGCTTTACTGGAGACTATTTAAAATTATAACTAGGGCCTGGACCCTGCAAACACATGCTTAACTTTACTACTAAGAGTAGCCCTGTTGATTGCAATGGGACTACTTACTGTAGCAGTATTGCCAACTTCAAGAAATCAAAACTTGTGAGTTGGACCTCATTGAGAAAAAACTCATGAATCAGACCGCCAAAAATTATGAGATTGGCACTAAAATAATTAGAGCCATCAAATCATATTTTTAGGGCTTGTGTGCATGACCATTTCATTCACTTCAATCTGCAATGTGACTCTACTGCACACTAAGGGTCTATGTGGACCTTGCTGCCATGCACAAACAGTTCCCTAGCATGCTTTGATCTATTTTCTTAAAAGTCAACCTTAAATGCACACCTCCCCCTAGCTACTCAGGTGGAGACTCCACTTACCCTTTCCACACCCCTAAGAGAGGGGATCTAGCATCCATTTCCTATTACTGTCTTGACTTTCTCCCCTCCTAGTTTTTCCTGTAATAGAATCAGGGCTGGATTGTAAATAGTTTGAGAACTGCTGACCTAATTATTGCATGGTGAATCACATTATTGCACTCAGAACTTACATTTCTTTTTAGGGCTGAATTATAGATATACACATTAAAGAACTTTAAACTTACCGTATATCCCCATTCATATACGCAATAATGTCACAGTAAAAACAATATAGGATTGGTTTAGCCATTTGCAAGAACTAATACTTGCCTGACTCCCCGACCTCCACCCCACTTCTCTGACCGAGACTGGGTAGCACTTTCCCGCCAACTCCTCCCCTGCATCCTGCTGTTCCTGACCTCCCTCCTCTCCACATTCCCTTGAAATCCTTAAATGTGCCTCCCACTCTCTACAGGGCCCTGGTCTTCTTTGCTCTCACCACCCACCATTCATAGTGTCTATAATAAATGAAGAGAGGTGGGGGAGATAGCTCCCTTTTATGGACTCCCAGCCAGCCAGTTAGCTACAAAATCCCTGTTAGTAGCTATTCTCTCCTTGTTTTACCTGTAAAGGGTTAAAAAAAGCCCATAGATAAAAGAAAGGGAGTGGGCACTTGATCAAAAGAGCTAATGGGAAGACTAGAACTTTTTAAAATTTGTTTTTTAAAAAAACCTTCTTTGTCTGTTGTCTCTTGAGAGAGGGGACAGAGCAGGACAGGGCTGGAGGTATGCTGTAAAAAGCTTTAAAACCAGGTATGAAAAAGCATCAAATCATACTTCAGCCCTACTTATCTGAAACCCCAATTTATGTAAGTAGATCAGGGAATGTCTAGGAAGATGCGATTAGCGTTATTTCTTTTATTTCTTATTGACTTGTGGACTCCTCTGTGCTAACCCCAGATACTTTTGTTTTGCTTGTAACCTTTAAGCTGAGCCTGAAGAGAGCTATCTTGATGCTTAATTTTTGTAATTGGGTTTATTAAATCTAGCAAAAGCCTAAGTTCCAGATGTATTTTCTTTTTTGTTGTTGTTTTTAATAAAATTTACCTTTTTAAAGAAAAGGATTGGATTTTTGGTATCATAAGAAGTTTGTGCACATGTTGTTTAATTAGCTGGTGGCAACAGCTGATTTCCTTTGTTTTTTCTTTGTCAGCTCTTCCCTGGAGGTGGAGGTGGGGTAGGGTGGGGTGAAAGGGCTTGAGGGTATCACAGAGGAAGGAATTCCCAAGTGTGCCTTTCTGGGTTCTCTAAAAAGGGGATTTTTGCATTTAGGTGGTGACAGCATCTACTCATCCCAGGGTCAGAGAGAAGCTGTGACCTTGGGAGTTTAATACCAGCCTGGACTGGCCAGTATTAATTTTTAAAATCCTTGTGGGCCCCCACCTTCTGCACTTGAAGTGTGAGAGTGGGGAATCAGCCTTGACAGTGTCTCTGCTTCTCCTCGCAGTCTGTGTCCTCTCCAGCCCCCTGAAACACAAAGTGGTAGACATTTACCTCTAGACTGGCATGAATTGCATTAAAAATAGTGGGAGGAGCAGCCAGCTTTACTAAGGGTAGCCTCACTTCCACATCCAGATAGCTGCCATTTCTCTACAGTCTATCTTGCTGGTTTCAGCCATCTGGGCAGTAATAGGAGACAGTGGCCATTTTGAATAAGGGAAAATTAATGAGTTGGTGTTTTTCATCATGTTTTCGTAAGACAAGTAAGAAATCAGGCACCTATTGCTAGAGTCAAGATAAAATTATGAGAGTTGGCAATACTGATGTATTAAAGTTAACTATATGCTATGACGGGGCAAGGCCAGATGGCTATAGAAAAGTAGCCCTTTTGGGATCCAGGAAGTGGGCGGGCGAAGCCCGTCCACTGCTAAAGGATCCCCCCCAGCCTAGAAGGGGGATCCACAGGACCTAGATTCCAATTAGTTTCGGGGGAAAACTAATGAAATAACAGGGACAGGAGTGTGGTCAAAGGGTCAAACGAAGGGAACCAGACGGGGACACCAAGCAGAGAACCCCGGACAGCACCCACTGCTCCTCAAAGGCATCAAGGGAGTCAGAGGACGCTGCCCAGAGGAACTCTGCCCGGATACTTGAACGGACCGAGGATCGGAAATAGGCCACACAGTCACAGGAGACTCGATCGGCCAACCTCCTCACTCTGGTTTTATAGATGTCCATTTTAGCTAGGGCCAGGAGGAGGTGGGCCAGGAGATCCCATGACTTTGTGGCGCCACAGATAGGGAGTGCATAAATAAGAAGGTGAGGGGAAAAGTGCAACCAAAAGCGTAATAAAATACTGGTGAGGAGCCAGAATAGGGGCTGCAGCCTGGCATACTCCAGATATATTTGTGCCAGGGTTTCCCTCACGCTGCAAAATGGGCAGGTGTCGGGGATTGAGGTGACCGCGCGAAGTACATGCTCGTGCTCACGGCTCTGTGAAGGAGCCGCCAACTGACATCCCCGGCGGGCCTTGGGACTAAGGTGGAATATAGGCTGGCCCACCGGGGCTCCTCACCCTCCGAAGTTGGCAGGAGGTCCCACCATTTTGTATAGGGGTGGGACACGAGGGTGAGGGCGTGAAGCACGAGCGTGTATAGATGTTTTCTTGGCGCGGTTTGAAAGCAGACCGCCTGCATCTCATGCAGCCAGCTTCCAGTGAAGGGGTGAGGGGGTCGGTTGGTTCCATGGGGCAGGGGTCCAATTAAAAGGTCCTGGGGTAGCGGGTGGGCGGCGCGTGCCCTCGTGCAGGACCTGGTCGAGATGAACTCGAGCAGCAGGTGGCAAAGCAGCCTACACCTCCTGAAGTATGTGTCGGGGAGTATGAGGTCTGGAAAGCCCCATGCGCTGAGCGAGCATCAGGGGATCCAGCCAGTCTCCCCGGTCATAGTCTAGGAGGTCTCTGACTCTTGTGACCTCTGCCAGGACCAACCTCTGACTCACCGAGCGGGACTCCGCCACCTGCACATGGAGCTGGGGGTTGTGTAGCAGGGGCTCCGTGAGGAGATCTGCCCCCTCGGTGGCCGCCACGGACCTGGTCATTGAAAAGAGTTTCCAGGTCCGGAGGAGGTCCTGGTAGAAAACCGGCAGCCCGGAGAGGTCTCGCGGAAGACCTCTCGGATGGAGATAAAGGAGCTGCTGGTCATATCGGAGCCCTCGGAAGCGGTGCAGGAAGGCGTGCGCCAGTATGCTCCACGCCGGACTACCTGCACCATAATGGAGCCTCTGCAGGGCCTGGAGGTGGAAGACATGGACCTGGGTAAGCGGACATTTCAGGCCCTGCCCTCCCTCCTTCAGGGGTAGATGGAGGACCCCTGCAGGGACCCAGTGCAGTCCTGACCAAAAGAACTCCAGAGTCTATGTCCGGAGGTTGGCCAGGAAACCCGGGGCCGGGACCAGGGTGTTGAGCCAGTACCAGAGCATGGACAGGACTAGTTGATTAAGCACCAGCGCTCTCCCTCGAAGGGAGAGGCACCGGAGTAGTCCTGTCCATTTCCGGAGCCACTCTATCACCCCGCCCTCTAAATTCTGCCAGTTCTCCGGCGGAGGGGGATGCGTGGCAGAAAGGTAAACGCCCAGATAGAGTGCTCCACCGGATGGCCTGATGTGCGGGTGGGAGGGAGCTCGCCTGCCACCAGTCCCCTACCACCAAGCCAGAGCTCTTGACCCAGTTGACCCGTGCAGAGGAGGCTGCCGAATAGATGGCCTGGCAAGCCTCCACCCGCACCAAGTCACTGGGGTTCTGGACCACGAGGAGCACTTCATAAGCGTACACCGCAGCTCTGGCTCCCGCAGCACCAACCCTGTCAAACTCCTTTGGAGGAGAAAGAGGAAGGGTTCAATCACCAGAGTGTACAGCTGGCCCGAGAGGGGGCACCCCTGCTGTACTCCTCACCCGAAGCTGACTAGTTCGGTCAGGGTCCAGTTGAGCCTGACCAGACACTCTGCGGAGGCGTACAGTGCCCGGAGAAAATCCACAAACTGGGGTCCAAAGCCAAACGCTTGCAGAGTGCTCAGGAGATACCCGTGATCCACCCTGTCGAACGCCTTCTCCTGATCTAAGGACAGGAGGGCAAACGACAGACCATCCCTACACCCAAGTTCCAAAAGGTCCCAGACCAGATATAGGTTGTCGAAGATGCTGCGGCCCAGGATGGTGTAGGTCTGGTCTGGGTGGACCACGTCCGCCAGCACGGACCCTAGCCGCAGCGAGATTGCTTTTGCCACGACTTTGTAGTCCGTGCTGAGGAGCAAGACGGGACGCCAATTTTGTAAATCGCAGAGGTCCCCCTTCTTCAGCAATAAGGCGAGCATGGCTCGCCTGCATGAAAAAGGGAGGACCCCACTCTCTAAAGACTCGGCCCAGATGGTGACTAGGTCTGGGCTGAGGACGTCCCAGAACACACGGTAGAACTCCACGGTCAGCCCGTCCATACCCGGAGATTTATTGGTGGGCATGTGGCGGATGGCTTCTGAGAACTTGGCCAGAGTGAGAGGCAGCTCTAGCTGGTCTCGGTCGCCCGCGCTGACCATCGGGAGCTCATCCCAGAGCACTCTGCAAGAGTTAGGATCGGTCGGATCCGGGGAGAAAAGGCTTGCATAGAAGGCTCTCGCCCTCCCGCATATCTCCACTGGATCCGTGATGGGGGTGCCATCTTCTGCCAGTAGTCAGATGACATGTTTCTTAGCCCCCCTCTTTTTCTCCAGGGCATAGAAGAAGCGGGAACCACGATCCATCTCCCTAAGGAGATGGATGCGGGATCGAACAAAGGCACCCCAGGACCGATGGTACTTGAGGGCCCGGAGCTCCTACCGTTTCTCCTGGCACGCTCCGCAGAGGGGTGGATCCTCGGGGTTGGCGGCCAGATGCCTCTCCAGCTCTAAGACCTCCCATTCCAACTGCTCTATCGCCGCATCCCTCCGTCGGCTGACGCCCTGGGTGTAGTCACGGCAGAAGAGCGAGGCACGCACCTTCCCTAGGTCCCACCACTGCCACGCTGAGGGAAAGGCACGCCGCTGCCCTCGCCAGGCCAGCCAGAACTCCCGGAAGGACGCCACGAAGCCTGCGGTCCTCCAGCAAACTGTTGTTAAAATGCCAATAGGCCGACCCCGGCCTCTCCGCACAGAGGGAGGCTGTCACGATGGCTAAATGATGGTCAGAAAATGGGGCCGGCCGGATGCAGGAGGAGTGGGCTTGTGAAAGATGAAAGCGTGATAAATAAATGCGGTTCAACTGGCAGTGGTATGACCGATGGGTCTCCACCTGACAAAGGTGAACGTGGAAGTGTCATCTGGGTGGTGGTCGCGCAAGACGTCCACCAGGGAGTGGTGTTCGACTATCTCCTGGAGGACAGCGGCGGCGGCCGGGCTCTGCTCGGTCCCCGAGCAGTCCTGCTCCTCAAGGGTGGTGATAAAGTCCCTTCCCAAGACCAGGCACTCATGAGGATCCAAGGTGCCAAGGAAGGCGGACGCCTGCTGATAGAATTGCAGCCGCTCCGGGCTCGCTGCCAGGGCATAGATGTTAATGAGGTTTACTACGAGCCCCTCCATGCGGACCCGGAGGTGCAGCAGGTGGCCCGGCACAGCCTCAGCGACCCCCTGCACCTCGGGCCATAGGTCAGGGGAGAACAGGGTCGCCACTCCAGCCGTACGAACTGTGAGATGGCTAAAGTAGACCCTGTCCCCCTAATCGAGCCACCAGCTGTCTTCGGCGGTCGGATCTGTATGGGAAAATCACAGAGTACCCCCTTTCCCGTGGGAAGGAGAGCACCTGGGATCTGCGGAGACCCATCCTACAGCCATGGGTGTTCAACGTTGCGATGGTAAGAGGTGCCATGAGGAGGGCTGGGGGGGATCCTCGCCGGCAGGGACGCTTGCGGCTTCCGACGGGCTGCGCAGCAGTCGGTGACGTACCCCGTAGGCGAGTAAGGAGTCACGGAAGAGGCGGACCCGCTGGTAAACCGTGGCGCCCTGCGTCCCGGTCCTTTTACCCTCTCCTCCCATGAGGGCCGTTGCAGCCCGGAGGATTTGATTAAAGTCCCCACATCACTGGAGAGCAAGCTGTACTTTGTTCCGGGAGCCATGGACGTCTTCTAAAAACTCCTGCAACTCCTGTTGCAGCACATGGGGGGCTGGGGTTACGGTCTCCTAGTTACTCCCTGACGGGGCCCTTGGTACAGCCCCGTGGCCCACCGAGATGGGCAGACAGGGTGCAGACCACCGTCGGGGCTCCTGATGGGTTGACCGGAATGCTGGGGCGATAGGGGGTGGCAGAGGGAGGATAGCAGCCCCTGGTGGGTCGGGACGGGTAAACACAAAGGCTGCTCCCTGGGGGTCATCGATTGGCAAAGGGAAGGAGACAGCCCCAGGGGCGGCAATAATATCTCGGGAGGTGGATGGGATAGGGACAGGGGCAGGGGCAAGATTAGAGGCAATATTCTGGGCTGGGAGAGGGCTCTCAGTGATGCCGGGCGCAGGCTCTATGGTGGATTTGGCAGCCACGGCATCAGGAGGTGGACTCTCTCCTGTAGGGCCCTCTCCTGGGAAAGAGTTTGAATGCTCCTCACCAATGAGGGGTGCTCCTGGTGGCTCAGGTCCCGGCCGCGTGGCACTGGCTGTCGCCTCAACAGGCTCGGCGTCCCTCAGCGGGGTGCCATCTGCAGCTGGGTTGATGGAGGAGTCCAGGGGCTCCTTGGAGGTGGGAGCAGAAGCAACGGTTAGGGGGAGGGAGCATGGGGAAAGGGGGGCCTGGAGTGAAGTCGCCTATATTGAGGCCCGCTGGCATACGGTCATCCTCCCCCTGGGTGACCGGGGTCAGACCCAGGGTCTCGATCTCCTCATAAATGGATGGGAAATTATTTTCCACCACAACGGGATTCTCCCTGCCGGCACCTGATGCAATGGTTGCCTCGGGGCACACTGAGGTTTCAGATGGCGCCTTGGGGGCCTTGGAGGAGAGGGACTCCCGTAGAGGGGAGATACTACCTTCCAGTGCTGCCACGTCATCCCCAGCCGGCACTGGTGGATGGAACACACCCTTGGGTAAAGCGGAAGGCTCGGCATTGATGCCCCCCTTCCTGGTCTTCCGGGGGACCTCCGCATCAGATGGAAGAAGCGGAGCTCGAGCCTTCCGCTTGCCCCGCTTCCCCTGGACTAGGGCCCAGCTCTCCATGGCATCATCCGGGGGCTGGCTAGCAGGGGTTGTGTCAGAGGGCAGAGGCGATGGCTCAGGGACTCGAGGGGATAATGGTGGGTTAGCACTAGGGATGGAAGATTCCCCTTGGGGCAGGCCCTCTCCCATGCCCGGTGGGGTCCCTGCCCCTCACCCTCCACCACAGGCCCCGCCAGGTTGCAAGCAGCGGGGGCGGGGCTCTCCCGCTCGTCTGGGCATAGTTGGGGAGGTGCCCCTTGGGCCCAAGTGGGAGCAATGGTGGACTGGGAAGGAGGAGGGGTGGTTTCAGTCGCCGGGCAGCCAGGAGCGCTGGCGATGACGGGGCCGGTGCCCTGCCGGGGCTTGGGGGTCCCGGATGCCCCTCCTTGCCGGGCCAAGGGGCAGTCCCTCCAGACATGCCCCATCGCCCGGCAGAGGTAGCACCGGGCCTCCCCCGTGGAGTAATGCACCCGGTAATGGGCCCCCTGGTAGGGGACTAGGAAGGACCCCTCCAGTGCCTCTCCATCATGCGCCACCGGTGGCAGTTGAAGCTGCACTTGCCAGCAGAATGAGAGGACGTGATGGAGGGCGGGGTCTTTGCAGCCCAATGGGAGAGGGCTGATGACAGAGATGGGCTTCCCCAGGGTAGAGAGGGCGGGTAACAGGGTGGCATAGGGAAGAAAGGGAGGGACAGAGGTCAGGACCAGGCAGACGCCCAGGTCCTTTACTGGCTCCAAGGGGACAAACACGCCCCCTACTGCCAGGCCCTTCTCCACCGCCTCCTGGGCAGCGGCCTCTGATGTTAAGAAGAAGACGACCTTGCCATACATTTTGGAGGCTGCCACAATGGCCGTGGGCTCCACCACCCTCGCCAACGCCCGCACATAGGTCTCCACGTGGGGGGAGGCGGGCACCAGGAGGCAACAGATGCCGTGCTTCCTGGTCATGGTGGGAAAGGGGCCACGGCCACTATAGATGGTAGTGGAGGCGGTGGGCGGGAGAGATGACGAAGCGGTAGGTGGGGAGGCTGCTGCCACCTGGGTGTGCGCCCTGTGGGCTGGGGGAGGGACACCTGCAGAGCTGGTGGAGGGAACAGCGGGGAGGGACGCCCCAGCTGGTGGTGGGGCCGGGGCATTCGGGGCAGCCCCTGCGATGGAGGGCCTGGTCTTTTTAGCGGGGCCTTCCCCTTCTTCTTAGCCTGGCCTTTCCTGCCGGCTGGGGGGCTCCCCCCGAATCTGAGGGGGTGAGATACATTTCAGCAGTGGAGGTCACCCTGGTGCCCGTCGCTGCTGGTGCCCCAGCGGGGGAGATGGCAGATGGTTCGGTAGCGGAGGTAGAGGTTTGAGGGGATGACAGAGGGGCAGGCGGGGGAGGGGTAGCTTGGGCTGTTGTGGGGGCCCCACCCGTCTTGTCCCCCAGCATTGTGAGCAGGGAGGGAAGGGGAGATACCAGAAGAAAGGAGGGGAAAGGGGTAGCAGATCGACCACTCCTCCCCACTAGGCTGCAGGCAGGGGAGGAGGGTGCCAAAAGGGGTGGCTGGACAGGGGGCAATCAGGAGTTAGGGGTCAGTCACCGACACAGGATTGAATTCCGGCTCCTCTTGGTGCACTAGGGGAGGGGGGATACAACAATATTGGGGGTGCAGTGAAGAGGGTTGAAACTAAAACGGGGAGTTGCACAAGGGAATGGGAGGGGCCATGGGCCCACGCAGCAAGGGGCTAAGCAGGTTGGAGGTAGGGCAGGGAAACCAAGGGGCTAGCCTCAGAGGCTGGGGCAGGGCAAACAAACAGAGGCTGCAGGAGGAAATGGGCAGGGCAGGCAAACAAACTGAAGATAGTAAGCAGGGGCTGGGGCATACGGGGACGCAAAAGCTGCAAAGGGCAAATGGGGCAGGTTGCAAGGGCAAAGCTGGTGGGTAGACAGTCCGGGGGGGGCGGGCACGTGCACCCACATGCACTTGCACATGTCTTTTTAAGCTGGCTGCTGCTTCTGGCCCAAAGGGTGGAAATAGGGCGTGGCAAGCCAAGCAAGCAGCTGAGTCCAGAGGCAGGAGCTGAGGCAGATGGTATACAGCCAGTGGGGGTGGTGGAGGGGGCAGCGGTGGTGGTAGTAGTGGTGGGGGTTGGGGGGGACACACAGATAGATCGGGGGGCAGCTCCATGCCACACCCCGTGTCCCTACAAACACAGTCAAGACCCCCACCACAAGACCACAATTGAAAGTTATTCAGTCTTAGGGGCCCCCTCCACGGTGGTCTGCAAAGTCTCTAAGTGCTCCCCCACTGGTAGATGGTCCTCTTCTTCTCCTCCTCAGGCTTCAGCAGCTCCAGGCAGCAGACTCTGCAGCAGCAACAGCAGCTCCAGGAACTCCAGGTGGTGGGCCAGGCAGGCAGAAAGGACCCCTCTCCAGTAGTGGTGGTGGTGGTGGTGTCCACAAACGCAGTGGCTGGGGTCCCTCACTCCTCCTCTCTGGGGAGTGGGCTAGCAGCCCCCCCCCGGGGCTGCAGTTGGAGCAGTAGCAGCACCTGAGAGTGGGGGGTCCAGCAACCAGGTAGCAGAGAACAGGGGGCGAGGGTGTCTGGCCCAGCCAGGGGAGCAGTTGGAGCAGCAGGGAGAGCTTAGAGCCCAGCAGCAGGAGTAGCAGCTTCCTATCTCCCTCCAAGCTAGAAGGCTATGGAAAAGTAGCGGGAGAGAGATAGATTCACTCCAGGCTAAACAAATCTCTGGTACCAGGATAAGTGAAATGGCAGCTGCTCCAGGTCAATTAAGACACCTGGGGCCAATTAAGAATTTTCCAGAAGGCAGGGAGAAGGCTAGATTGATTGGGACACCTGAAGCCAATCAGGGGCTGACTGAAACTAGTTAAAAGCCTCCCAGTTAGTCAGGTGGGTGTGCATGTCAGGAGCTGTGGGAAGAAGTTGGGCGGTTGGAGAGACTGAGTAGTACACACCATATCAGGTACAAGGAAGGAGGCCCTGAGGTAAGGGTGAAGTGGAGCTTGAGGAAGTGAGGGCTGCTATGGGGGAAGTAGCCCAGGGAATTGTACATGTCATGTTTCTAAAAGGTCAGCTACCATAGCTGATACTATTAGGGTTCCTGGGTTGAAGCCCGGAGTAGAGGGTGGGCCCAGGCTCCCCTCCCCCCCCGCCCCCTGATTAATCACTGAGACTGGGAGACAACAGAGACTGTGCAAGGAAGGATAACTTCTCCTCAACTCCCTCGCTGGCTTATGATGAAAATGGCTCAGTAGACTGTGATCCTAGTCTCTAGAGAGAGAAGGGTTATGTGGAGGGTCACAGTGAGCCTCTGAGGCTGGCAAAATCCACCAGGAAATGCGGGACCCACAGAGGCAAGGACAGAGCTTTTTCACAATGCATAAGCATTTGCAGGATTGGGACTTAAATGGATTACTGCAAAACAGTGTTTGGGAATGTTCACTGTACTGAAGTGAGCTGTAGCTCATGAAAGCTTATGCTCAAATAAATTTGTTAGTCTCTAAGGTGCCACAAGTCCTCCTTTTCTTTTTTTTCTGAAAAATTGTTCACTTTGACCATGTTTACGTTCTTATTACTTCAGAAAAAATTGTGTATGTGATTTTTTGTTGGCATAAATGACTGGGGATTGGATGTTTATAGTTGTACCAATATTTAATGAAAAAGGTGTTTTTGCACAAAGAGGAGTAAACTCTATCAAGTATTCTCTGTTTAAAAAAATTCAATTTCCCAATTACAAAACAAAAAGTAATATCATGTGACTTAGGTGACCAGTCTGACATTCAAAGTGAACAGTTTGCCAAGAATTGATAGAATGTGTATTATGTGCACATAAACTCTGAAGGGATTGTAACTTCATGTGTTATTTTTAAAAAAAGGGTTACGTGCTGATCTATGTGAAGGAACCCCTTTAAGGACTGGGGCCTAAATGTGTTTTGGCAGCTAAAAGTGCTTAATTTGTTGGCTAGATTATTCACAATGAATAACTTGCCTAAGTTTTAGACAGAGATGATTCTGAATCAGCAGAACTAATCTGTCTTAAAATAGGGAATCTGAAGAGCAAAACCTGGGGAGTTTTGCCTGAATTTTTTGCTATGGTGAATTTTAACAACTGGTAACCACTTTCTTCCTTTGTGATAACAGAAGGAATTAACTATGGGGATCACTATATTGAAGGAATGCAGAATCCATCCACTTTCTAAGAGAGATGTTGGAAACCAAACTCTGGCCAAGGTAAGACTTGTGAGAGGTGATAGAACATAAAATCATAGGACTGGAAGGGACATTGAAGGGTCATCTAGTCCAGACCCCTGCACTCTAAGTATTACCTAGACCATCCCTGATAGGTGTTTGTCTAACCTGCTCTTAAAAATCTCCAACAATGGAGATTCTACAACCTTTTAAGCAATTTATTCCAGTTCTTAACCACCCTGACAGTTAGGAAGTTTTTCCTAGTATAAGTAGAGTCTGAATGAACTCTCCCCTGACAGCTATTTGGGAAGGTGGGGAGAGACTTCAGGAATAAACTATATTGACATGAACATACCTACTCTTCCTAGATATCTCATAGATAGAGCAGTGTTGTTCAAAGTGGTCAACTTTGGCTGGTATTGGGTTACAAATCACTTTAGCACTGAATGCAGAGTTAGTGAAATGTTATCAATGCTGTTGTCTTTATTGCATGAATAAAGGGGAACAGAACTGTGCTTAACCTGTTCCAAATGAAGGGGTCATCCTCAGCTGAAAGGTCTTCATTAAGCCAGGGGCTTGAATGCCAGACCCCTGTGAAAGTAAGAAGGGTGGAGACAGGTACACCATCCACGAGGTGTGGACTCTCCCTAATGGTTCCCGGTCTAGTTTAACTTGTTCCTCCCCCCCGGTTGAAAGATAGAGGTAAATAGGCTCCATTAGGATTCTTTTTGTTATTTTAAGTGCTCAAAAGAGCTGACAATCACTTGTGGTGGGACAGCGTCTTTGCTCAGCCTAAGAGCTGAAAATCATTAAGAGCTGGTAGAATCTCAAGAGACTGATCTTCAGAGGTCACAGAAGAGAGGCAGGTGGTAGAAGGTGACTGCTGGCAAGGGGAACGGCAGCTGGCGGGGCAGCCACCAGAGAGGAATGTGCGGCTGGTGGGGCAGCCAGCCAGAGCAAGTGCTCAGATAGTGGAGCAAACAAGGTGTCGTCTTCCCTGAGTGGGAAGCAAACTCACACAGATGCACTCTGAACCCTGCGTTTTCACTGACCAAGGCCAACCACTGTGATTGGGGTATGGTGAGGGAGCAGAGAGGGGCACAGAAAAGGAACTTTCAGTTGTAAAATTCAAGAACATGAGGCAGAAGGCACTGCCCATGCACTCTCAGGTGGGTGTCCTGCTCACAGTTTTGTGATTATGAATCCTGCTTGTGGCATTATCCCTAATTAATGTCGGGTGACTTCTGTCCTTTCATTAAAAGTTTCTTTTCTACATTCAGACTCTGTGCTTGCGAGTGGGGAAGTATTGCCTCTCAGAGGCGCCCAGGTTACTTGAGTCGATTTTGTGTTGTATTGTTGAAAAGAACCCCCTAGATATTAAATTCAGCTCCACTTGACAGAAGGATTACATTCGTGTCCAACCTAATCCTAAACCACCCTTGCTGGACTTTAAGCCCATTGCTTTTTGTCCTATATTCAGAGGTTAAGGAGAGCAATTTTTTTCCCTCCTCTTAGTCAGTCTTCTCTTCTACTGACTAAACAAATCCATTGTTTTCAGTCTTCCCTCATAGGTCATGTTTTCTAGACCTTTAATCATTTTTGTTGCTCTTCTCTGGACTTTCTCCAATTTGTCCACATCTTTCCTGAAATGTGGCACCCAGACCTGGACACAATACTCCAGCTGAGGCCAATCAACATAGAACAGAGTCAAAGAATTGCTTCTTGTGTCTTGCTTACAACACTCCTGCATCCCAGAACAACATTTGCTTGCTTTGCAACAGTGTTACACTGTTCACTCATTTAGCTTGTGGTCCACTATGACACCCAGATCCCTTTCCACAGTACTTCTTCCTAGGCAGTCATTTCCCATTTTGTATGTGTGCAACTGATTTTTCCTTCCTAAGTGCAGTACTTTGCATTTGTTCTTATTGAATTTCATCCTATTCACTTCAGACCATTTCCCCAGTTTGTCCAGATCATGCAGAGTCATGTCCAAAGAGCACTGTGGAGATTAGGTGTCACAGGAAGTACGGCCTAAAAAGTCTAGAGTGACTGCACCCTGTGACCCTCTGATTGGCCAAGCACACTATTTAACCCTGAAGAGTGCCCCAGTAAGTTGTCTGGGCAATCACAGAGACTTCTGGCCTGCTGTAAGTCTCTGTACAACACCTTGCTTCTGGGCTCCAGTCTCCAACCTCAACCTATTCCGACTAGCAGGTGGAGTGGATACCAGAAGGGGCAACCCAAGACAACACCCAGCCATCAGGGTAAGCCCAAAGCCCCACCTCGCAAGGAGGAACCCTCCACGCAGCCAGGGAGACCCCAGATGCCCTATCTTCTCAGCCAAGTTCACAAAATCCAAGCTTGTCTATATGATGCTTTATTCCAGATGAGAGGGTACACATTTTAGACTGCACTTGCATGTTATTCATAACTGGTGGACTCCTCGGACATGCACTAAAAGTTCCCTAGTGCACATTAATGTAGTCCTATTTCAAACTGTGCTGATTTCACTAGGGAACATTTAGTGTGTGACAGCAGGGGCCATACAGACCAGTTAGTGCACAGTATGCTGCTACGAACTAAAATTTACACCCCTTTTATGCAGACAACCCCTCTGTGGCAGAACTAGATTTGAACCCAGATCTCCTGAGGCCCAGTCCAGTGCCTTAACAGCAAAAACATTATCTGTCTTATAAGTAGCATGTTAATGAAATTCACAAATGATATTAGGGACTATTTTATCAACAGCTTGCTTTCACACATCATCTGATACAGACAGGCAATAGGCACATGCACAATTTTTCCAGAGGGAGGCTCAGGTACGCAAAGCCAGTGTGAAGGACTGACCTGAACTCAGAGATAGTATTCTCCAGACAATTCTATCAATAGGCAATAGTTAGCTAAGGATGATGCAGGTGGATGTGCATTCGGTGTATTTTTGGCAGGAGACCCGGGTGGAGGTGGTCAATCAGTCTTCAATGGGTTGCTGCAACAACCAGTCAGGATAAAAATAGACAGCAGATGAGTCAGAAAACACACGTATTTATATGCACTTTCCTTTTGTTTTATAGAGCAACAGTGAGAGTTAGTTTGTTGTTTGTTTTTGGGAGGGAGATGGGCATAAAGGGGTTGGCTGTTGTCAGGGAGTCGGACAAGCTAGAAAGCAACAAGCTAGGATTGTATGTCTCTGGAAGTGGTGCAAAGAGTGAGCACTGATCTTAACTTATTTCCAGTTTCTCACTACTGGAATTTGATTTCCTTCTGAGCCTGCTCCTCCCTGTGTAGTGCGCCTCAGCCCTACTGCCACTAGCAGATGATGCTAGCCTGGTACTTTGGCAGCCTCAGCAGGCATGTTTTGTACTGTGTGGTTTCCTGTGCATAGAATTAATTAACACATAGTAATGACAAATTTGCACATGATAGAGTGACAGGTAGAGCATAGTCCTGTTTGCTTTTTAATTGACCTATCATTAGGCTACACAAATGCCTGCGAGGATCTGCCTGGCATGCTCATCTTTAATTGTTGCATTATGATAGGAGAGATGATGGGAGCCTGGTTGCCTAGCACCCATTTTACATAGGCCACCCTAAAGGAATATGTTAAAGCTTGACAGTAAATACAAAAAGGACATTTTATACCTGGAGAATAATTCCAAGGAATCTTTAAAACATCAAAGACTTCCATAGCTTACCATCATAAATTAAAAGTGCAATGAGCCCTTGGACCTTCTGGACACCAAACCTTTCCTGAACGGTGAGGGGAGCAATTATATCTAGTAGGTATCTGGCTTGCAATCTACAGGCAGAAGATGGGAGGGGTGACCAGGGTGGAGAGTAATACCAGGATGAAAAGCATATAATTGACACTCACCTCATCAGCAGAGGGCAAGGAAGCCAGGAGACAAAAGGACCCTTTGGAAGAAGATAATTCCGTTACTTCATTTTGCAGCTGTGTTAGGTGATTTCTTCCTCTTTCACTGCATACTGTTGTGGGAAATCAGAGGGGATCAGAGCTGTGGACCCATATTTACCATCTTTTGAGTGGTTCCCTGTCCTGTGATTATGGCGTGCCTATAACAAATCCAGGGGTTGGGGGAAGGGAGATATTTTCTGGGGGCTGGGGCGGAAGATGTATTATATTGGCATCAGGTAGTGCTTACTCTTGCTGCAAAAGGCAATGTGGTTGTACAGAATTGTAGCTGTATTTGGAGTAGGAATGGAAAGATAGGAGATGTTAAAGCCAGGTAGAAAATCAGAGCCCCTTTTTCTCTGGTGCATATGCACATGAAGTTGGTACATGATTTGACTATGGATATCCTCATGTCTAAGTACATCTGCTGCCACTTGCAAATGCACGTATGAACATAGAGAAATATGCATCTGCAAACCCCACTAAACTGGAAGAACTATTACACATTAAAGGTCTAGAAAACATGACCTATGAGGGAAGACTGAAAAAATTTTGTTTGGTTAGTCTGGAAAGGAGAAGACAGAGGAGACATGATAACATGATAAGTTTTCAAATATGTTAAAGGTTGTTACAAGGAGGAGGAATAAAAGTTGTTTTTCTTAATCTCTGAGGATAGGACAAGAAGCAATGGGTTTAAATTGTAGCAAGGGAGGTTTTAGGTTGGACATTAAGAAAAACTTCCTAACTGTCAGGGTGGTTAAGCACTGGAATAAATTGCCCAGGGAGGTTGTGGAATATCAATCATTGGAGATTTTTAAGAGCAGGTTAGACAAACGCCTGTCAGGAATGGTCTAGGTAATAGTTAGTCCTGCCACGAGTGCAGGGGACTGGCCTAGATGACCTCTTGAAGTCCCTTCCAATCCTATGATTCTATTATAATAGGATAATAGTGAAGGCATAGCTAAATTTGGTAGAATTTAGAGATGGAAAAGACCAGTTAGTTACCTAATCCATTTCCTCTGGACCAAATCAAAATTGCTGTCTACATTATATGCTAGCCCTCATTGCCCAAACACTGAAGGTTTCACCACTGCCTTTGAGGGGCTATGGCATAGGCCCTGTCTACACAGTGTGGCAATGCACACAAGAGGGGTGTACATTCTAAAGCGTACCAACATGTTGAGATCTAACTGGCACATGTATACTCTGTTGTCACACACTGAAAGTTCTTAGTGCACATTAACTTAGTACTATTGAAATCACACCTCTGTAGTGTGCATTGCACACTGTGTAGACAAGCCCACAGTCACAGTGTAAGTGGGACTTTTTATAATCACCTATATCTGCTTTGTTTAATTTCTTTAGTATTTTTAGTAATACACCTTTAGCCTACTGTATATTTCCAAGTCTGTTGGTTTTCAAGGTGGGGGTGGTAATGAAGTTTGGAGTGAGGAGTATTGTCTTCTTTAAAGAACTCAGGAAAAAAACCCAGCAGCATATGCAAATAGTTGTGAATTGGAACATTGAATTAAAATACAGTAGAAAAATGTATTGTTGCATCTTCTGACATTAATCTCACCTCTCTGCCCAACAGTAGCAGATATTTGAGGATTTGCAAATTGACTTCTCAACAGAGGAGAAAACCAGTGATGTTAATTGTGAGTATATTCTAAATGTAACTTGTTTCATTGACAGGCGTACACCAGTCTTAGAACAGAGATGGTCAAACAGCATGCACTGCAATCCCTTCTTTTATAAAAATAAACAGGGCACCCATGCCCAGATCCCAGGGAGTAATTCAGCTTTAAGGATTGACTGTAATCAGAGACCAAGGCAGAAATAAAACTTCCTTGCTTCTTGCGCAGTTTATTTCTCTCTCCAGGAGCTCTCTGTATCAGAACTCTGGCATTACCAGAACTAACAAAATAATATTGTCTTCCCAAGACTGCACATTTGCTTATCAGCTAAGAAAAAAATTTAGATGTGTAACCTGGTGACACCTACCATATCTATATTAATAGGCAAAAGTAAGCAAAGACCTGGATTTACTCCCATTAATTTAGTGGGATTATTCAACTGGGTTTCAGCATGCAGGAGAGAGCTGCCTGCAGTTCTGTTTGTTGCCAAAATTAAAATAGCTTCCCTCTGCTTTTAACTGAACTAGATGAGACTTACTTTCTGAAGTGTACTGAGTCCAGCCACTTTTCAGATTTTACTCCTGATTGATTCTAGAACAGTGTGCCCAGTGCTGCATCCTTGGAAATCAGTGGGATTCTTGTCATGGATTTCAATGAGAGAAGGATTTGAGTCATTTGTAAAATTAAGAGCATAAGAACGACCATACTGGGTCAGACCAATGGTCTACCTATCCCAGTATACTGTCTTCCAACTGTGCCAGATGCTTCAGAGGGAATGAACAGAACAGGCAATCATCGAGTGATCCATCCCCTGTCGTCCACTCCGAGCTTCTGGAGGCAATATGATATTTTCTGTCTTATAACCTATCACTTTTATAATGGTTCCTATCATTCTATTAGCTTTTTTGACTGCCACTGTACATTGAGCAGATGTTTTCAGAGAACTATCCACAACAACTACAAGATCTTTCTTGAGTGGTTACAGCTAATTTAGATCCCATCATTTTGTATGTACAGTTGAGATTATCTATTCCAGTGTGCATTACTTTGCATTTATCAACATTGAATTTCATCTGCCATTTTGTTGCTCAGTCACCCAGTTTTATGAGATCCTGTGACAGGGAAAAAAAAAGAGGGGGGGAAGCATACATATCTTACGTTTACGTTCCTTCCATCCAGAGTCCCCACGCTTGCCCTTATCAGCAGGGCAGTAAAGCCTAAAGGCCAGAGTCAGGAAGTCTGCCTCTTCTCGCAGGGCAGTAAGGCCTAGTGGCCCAAGTCAATATATTTGCCCTTGTCAGCTGGGCAGTATAGTCTAGTGGCCACTGCCAGGCACAGGGGGAGGGATTGCATCCCCAGTAGGTGGGTCCAGCTCCTCCCACTCCACCAAACCTCAGCCCAGGGCCCTGTTAGTGGTTGTAGAGTGAGCCACTGAGTCAACAGGACAACCAAAACACACTGATTCAAGCCTTTGGCTCACTCATTGGTACACCGCCTGATTCCCTTGGGCTGGTTTCTGCCATCGTCCCTGCTGCTGTGGTCTGGGCATCCCTGTTACCTCTAGGTTCTCCGGGCTACCCTTTCTTCAGTGTCTCTGAACCCTGCAAGGCCTCCAGGATTGCCATGGAGTCTGCCTGGGCCGCAGCATTCCCAACTTCTATGGCCCCGGGCTTCCATAGAGCCTTGGCTGGAGCACATACTTCCTCCACGGCAATCACTCCCAACTGAGCCAAACTGCTCTCTTTTATACTGGGTACACCTGGAGCATGCCCAGTAGGGTAAAGGGGGTGTGGCTTCCTCAGCCCACAATGTAGGGTTAAACTCTTCCCATCCAGTGCGGGGTGAGTGCGCCCCATCACAGATCTCCTTGTAACTCCTTGCAGTCTGCTTCGGCTTAACTATCTTGAGTAAGTTTGTATCATATGCAATTTTTCCACCTCACTGTTTACCCCTTTTTCTAGATCATTTATGAATATGTTGAATAGGACTGGTCCCAGTACAAACCCCTGGGGGACACCACTGTTTACCTCTCTCCATTCTGAAAACTGAGCATTTATTCTTAGCCTTTGTTTTCTGTCTTTTAACCAGTTACTGTTTCATGAGAGGACCTTCCCTCTTATCCCATGACTGCTTACTTTGCATAAGAGCCTTTGGTGAGGGACCTTGTCAAAGGCCTTCTGAAAATCTAAGTATGCTACGTCCAGTGGATCCCCCTTGTCGACATGCTTGTTGATCCCCCTCAAATAATTCTAATAGATCAGTGAGGCATGATTTCCCTTTACAAAAACCATGTTGACCCTTCCCCAACAAATTGTGTTCACCTATGTGTCTGATAATTCTGTTCTTTACTATAGTGTCAACCAATTTGCCTGGTACTGAACTTCTTATATGTATAACCAAAGCAATGTTAACATTGTTATTTTAGACTACGTCTACACTACCCTATATACCACTGCCAGAAGTGTGCATGTATAGCTACACATTGCAGTGAAAAGCAATCTGAATCTATACAGTTGTGTGTACCTGAATGGGTCAGTGAAAGACTCAAGCAGCAGGGAAAGGCTTCAGCAGCTTCTGGCTGTGGAAGTCTTTCCTTGCAGTGAGGAAAGGCTCTGGCAGGGTGGAAGCAGTGAGGAAACCCCCTTCCAGAGTCTTTCCCTGCAGGGGGAAGAGCTCCATTAGTGGGGAGCTGCCAGTAACTGGGAGGCAACCATGCGCTGTGCTGCTAAAACTATCAGTGTAGGTGGGAAGATGGGGGTTGCATGAGTAGAGATCTGTGTAGGCCACATACTGACATACATACCCACACCCTTCAGGCGGGCCTTCACTCTACTCACCTAAGATGGCCTCACTGACTACTCTGCTATTTATACCCAGGTCGGTGGGGCTAGATGCATATGAACACTATACTCCACCAAAAGAACGTGCAGTGTAGACTAACCTTTTAGGGTACACTTGTCTCTATTAGTATTAATGTTCTTGTGGATTGTACAGTTGAACTGTCAGAGGCACAGGGCTTGAATCAAATCGGGTCACTCCATTTCCCAACCAGTTATACAGAAAGAAATAGGACACTGAGAAATTCTGTTGCGGGCAGTTTTTGTTATTCTTTACCATTGTTACAAATAATATTTAAAAGATTCAATGTATTCCCAGAATGATGGCTTAGTATCTAAAGCTTTGGTTTTTTTCTTAAAACAAATAATTTTAGAGACCACAAGAAAGTACTAAGTATATTTTTCTATTCATTTATATCATTTTCTGTTCAATGAATACCCCATTGAACTATTTTGGCATCTGAATGAGCAGGCAAGATGACACTTCTTTAAATCTATCAACCTTTAATGCCATTACAGCCTTCTCTCTCCCCTTGAGCTAACGACAACAATATACCTTCAGTTTCCATTCTCTTATCCACTTCCTAGCATCTCTCAAATTTAGGGTTGCTGAAATATGCCAGCTCTATATTTGAAACCTAAGACTGTAACTCATTTCTGTGTGTATGTTTGCCTCTTTTTACCTTGTAAATAACTTATTTCTTTTTAATTGCTAATAAATATTTATTTCACCATAGAATTCGCTACAAGTGTTGTCTTTGGTATGAGATCTAAGGAAAAAAATTGACCTGGGGTAAGTGACTGGTCTTTTGGGACTGGGAATAACTGGAAAGATTTGTGATCTTTGGTGTAAAGTGTCCATATATCACAGAGTAAAGCTTGCCTGGGTGGCAAGATAGATTGGAATGGGGACTGTCTTTGACTCCATATTAAGGCAGTTTAGTGCCTGAGGAGTTGGTGAAATGCAAGTATAGAACTCACAACCAGCTTGGGGTTTGTTGCTGCTGCTTAAGTCTGCCTTGAGGTTGGTATTCTCACTCATGAGCCACTCCAGACAGCATGTCAGACCATATTTAGATGCATTTAATGGAAAAGTCATGATAAGATGGCATAATTTTTATATTGTCTGAAACAGGATGTTTTGACGTAAACTATTAGTTTAGAAATACAGCAAATCTGAATACAAGGGAAAGCATCTAGGCTTAACAAACATGCCATTTTGTTTTTAATGGCAATCTATTAGAAAATAGCAAAATCAATCAAGCACTCAGTTGAGTTTCTCCATTTGTATCTCTGATTTTCTGTCCTACTATATTATTTTCTTCAATATTAATAGTAAGGAATAATGAATAGGCTGAATCACCATACAAGGCCATAGTGGTCTGAACTTGCTCCAATTGAAAGTGAGTGGTAAAACTTAACTTCCCTAGCAGGAATTTGGGTCTGAGACATTCTCCATTAATTAGAATTGTGGTGGAAGGAACTTTGTTTCAGTAGCGTAAAAGACTCTGTCAGGATGAATTTACCCGTAACATAACTACCTCATCATTAACTTGTAAATTTCAGGGGGGAAGGAAGGAACTCATACAAAAGTCTTGAAGATACAAACTGAAGAAAATTGTCATAATATATTTAGCAAATAATTATCCAAGCCAGAGACAAATATACAGATGAGGAGCAAAATGCAAACCTTGACTGCCATTCTGTTAAAATAGAGCCTACTTCCATGAAGTCAATACCAAAATTCCTGTTGACTTCAGTGTGAGCAGGGGCAGGGGCAGAGCTTTTCAAAGATGCTCACGGTGATCTTCATCTCTCTTTCCATCCTTCCTATCACTGGAACCTCAGGGCTGGAGTTAATGTTGCCTGGTGATAGGAAGAAGGAAGCTGAATTTTGAGTGTTGCCTCTAGCACCAGCTCTTATATCACATTTTCTCTTTCTTCTCTAACTATCCTGAAGCCATATCTGCTTAAATTTAGATTTTAGGTCTGAGACTCAGGTTTTGCAGGATTTTTCTGGTCCTCGGGCATGTCTTCAAAAATCTATGGACTTTCCGTGGTGCCATGTCTGCAAGCAGTCATGGAACTGGCACGTCACAGAACAGAGGCATAATAGAGTTCAGCAAGGTTACAAAAACCACTTCTCTTGACTGCCATCCAGACTTGCTTACATTGGATCAGCAAAGCACCTATGAAATGTGGTATGTTTTTTGCCTCATGTCACAAAGGGGACCCCGCCATACAACTATTCCCCAAATTCCATCAATTTGCCTGCACAAATGCCATCTGGTCTTCCTTGACATTGCAACCATACCCCAATAAATCCAGCAATTAGTGCTCACTTATTGGCAATGGACCTCACTACACTTCATTAACTTTCTACCTTCAACCACATGGATTGATTCTTTCCTCCAGTTCCTCACTTCCTTTTCCCTCTATCAACAATCCTCTTCCAACTTTGTTCCTTTTCTGAACTCCCATCTCCGCACAGGCCAAACTACTACCTCTGCTAATGCCGTCCCATTCTTCCCCTTCAGTCTAGTCAGTGGTCACTCTGGCTTCCACTGTCTCTCCTTGGAGAAGGAGGTAAGAGAAAAGGGCAGGGAGTGAGCAGAGTGGCTGGCAGAGGAAAGAGATATGTGCACAGTAGATTCTGCTTAATAGCAATCCTGGTATTAGCAACTTCTGGTTAATAGCAACATTTTGGTGGGAACCAATCCCGTTCCATTATCAGGATCTGGATATTGGCAATGGCATGCCAATTATTAGCAAATATTTTTGGAAGAAAGGCCACACGTACAGGCAGGTTTATGAGGCTGCAGCCAGGGAAGGAAGAGCACTGGGATGTACCTTCTCTGGCTGCAGCCCCGCAAACCTGCCTGTAGCCTGTGCTTAGCGTATCCTGGCACTTCCTTCTGGGGTTGCAACCTGCAAAAGATTTCTGCACACAGGGACCACACAGGAGGCAAGGGGCTGTGGGCTGGGAGGGGAGTCTGTGGGCAGAGCTCTAGCATGGAGAGGGTTTGCAACCCAGATGCTAGAGCTACATGGTACCTCTGTTGAGTGAATTTTGTAGGTGAACTGGGGCACACCAGGAATCTGACAAGAGCCTTCCATTCTCTGATTAATCAAAGTTTATTGAACACCTAAGCAAGCAACTATTAACCACTAACAGCACCCTAGCTTATGCATTCCTAGTAGCAAAGCCCCACAATGGAGCTGGCCAGGCATTGGAATAAGTCCTTGGGGTCTGCGTCGATGGCATAGGTGTAGTTTGACTTCTGTATTTGGGGGGAGGAGGGGGTGAAGGAATGGGGTGTGTTGCTCCGCAGGAGATCCAGGTGTGAGGGGGTTGGGGAGCTCTGGATGCTGGGGGTGAGGTTCAGTGAGCAGTCAGGTGTGGGAGGACTAGTGGGGAGGGGGTTGGGCAGACAGGGGGCAGCACCCCATAGAGTGACCCCTCCTTCCACAGCTGAAGGGTGATGGGGCAGGAAGGGGGGAGACTGTAGAGTTTCCTGCAGTCACAGAGGTTCCTTCAGGTAGGTCTGACCCAGCCTCAGCCCACTCAGCTGGGCTGTACACTGCACAGACACTTGGGAAGCAGCTCAGCTGCCTGGCTCTGCTCATCAGAAATGGGTCGCTGCCCTCCTCTTACACAGCCTATGAGGGGAAAATTGACCTGCTAGCAGAGAGCACCTGGCTGGTGTTGCTGCTTGCTCCCTCAGTGTTCCCCCATATCGGCCCCTGCAAGGGGCTGGGAGGCGGGGGGCAAGCAGCACCTCCAGGCTCTGTGCCAGCTGGAGCTGCTCTCCCACCCTTCCCTTATGCAAACCACATGTGGGAAACTGCCCAGCAGGCATAGAGCTCCGGGCTCACTGCTCAACACACCCCTCCCTGCCCTGAATGTTCCTCTGCGGGGAGGAAGCAGGGATAAGGGAGAAATCTGAGTGCCTCCCCCATGCATCGCCTTTGCGATGTATCCAGTTTTGGGGGGGCAATGTCCCCATGACCCCCCATTTGCTGCTCATGGTTGATGTATCTTGATGGTTTCCTGACAGAGTCTCAGTGCTCCCGCAGAGTCCAAATGTCTCTTCAGTCTGTCCTTTATACACTTATGTGCATGCTGCATTGTCCAGACAACCACATGGTTATGTGCTCTTTCCAGTTCTCTGGAACCTTCTCTATCTTGCTTGCTACATTTTCCTCCCTTCTCTTTGGCTGGTTCTAACCAGTTTCAGACAGTTTTATCATGATCTTCTATAACCTAGCAGGCCCTGAGCAACTTTAGTCAGGCTTAACCCCCTTTTAATCTACAACAATCCCTTCCTTAACAGCCAGTTGATTTCAATGAGGCTGTCACTAAATTAGTATTGGTCCCATATGGGGCAAGTTTCCACCTCCTCAACGCCTAGCGGGCTGCAGCCACGAGTGGAGCATTTTTGTTCTTGGTGGCAATGCTTGTATCCCACTCCAGCTACCTCATGAGGCGATGTATGATTCAATATTATCGGGTTGCCTACTCTAATTGTTGCTTTACCTGCCTTATCCAACAATATATATATATATTAACACAATTAAAATCACAATTTGTATTAACATTATAATTGCATGTAAAAGGATATTGAACATCTTAGTGCGGGGAGACTATCAAAACAGTGTTTCCCGCCACTGAAGTTCTCCAACCTTTTTTACGCTCTCTAGTATTGTTTTATGTTTTCACCATTATGGTGTACAGTAATTAAAACTTTCTTTGTATTCTCTTTAGCCTTTGTTAACAATTGATGTATATTCTGATGGTTTAGAATTCTAGATGGCCATTAGTGACAAATTCATACCAATAGGCATGGGGTGTAACCTTCACTATACACTCTAATTTTCAATTAACAACTGACATGTAAACACTGGTAAAGTTTACATAAAATCACAATCTTCAATTTTTATAACATTACAAACACACATGTTGGAATCATTATATACAGTTTGATTATACATTCCATTAGTTATTACATATTTAGAAATGGTTCTAAAACATACATATCCTTCTCCTATGTACACCTCTTCAGTCTTATCAGTCTCTTCAGTCTTATCAGTCTCTTCGAAATGGCATACTCCTTCATTGATATTAAAACATGCGTTGCTAATCTTAAAAACATTGTCTTCACATATAAATCGTAGTCCTTGTTCTACAATACAGGCTTCTAAATCTATTCACTGCCATTTATCATTGTCCCATATGGCCCATACCTTATGGTCTATTGGATAATATACAGAACCCGTTTGATTAATAGCTGGGGCTACACCTTTTCAACAGTAGTGTCTGCTATTGTGACTAGTTAGACAACAGTTGAATTGATACTAACATCCTTTTGAAGGTTCTATCTAGTCTCAATCAGTTTTACCATGACTTTCTGTAACCTACCAGGCCCTGGGCAATTTAGAGTCAGGCTAACCCCCTTTTAATCTACAGTAACTCTCTCCCTGCAGTCTTTGGGCTGCCCCCTTCTGGCGAACTGTATGCAAAGAAGGAAACACTGGGATGTGCTGAGTCCCACCCCCCTGAGAGTGCTGGGAGAGGTACTGTGCAGCAAAGTGGGCTTCAATGCCCCTGCTCCCTGTAGAAAGTCTGAGCATCTGGACTGCGCTCTCCCTCTCTCTCTGGAAGGAGTTCTGCAGGGGTGCAACCAGGGAAGGCATGTCTCAGTGGTTACTTGTGTGGCTGCTGCCTCACAAACTTGCCTTTCACTTATTAGCAACTGCTGGATAATAGCAACTTTTTGCTGGCAATTGAGAAGTTGATAAGTGGAATCTACTGTATGTGGGAGGAATCCTCAGCCATCAGGGTCCCTCCACCCTCACAGTTAGCCAAGAAAACTGGCAGACCCTATAGCAAGCAGAGAAGTCTGAGGTGTGGCCTGAAATCCAGAGATTAGACAGGTCTGATTCACCCATTGTTCAGATACTTGTGGTTGGTATTATATTTTATTTATTTCCAATTATTGAAATGTATTTGATGTTAACTCCCTCCAGAAACAGTATTGAAATTTGAAGATGTTTAGGATAGGAAGTGTGTAATTCCTTCTGAGAAAAAGAAGAATGAGGGACACCAAATTGTTTAGTTACCTCATTTTTCCCGCAGCAGCAGGTGCCAGAGTGGCCTCTAGATATCAAAGAAGCACATTGCTCCTGAAAACCAAAACTACAGCTAGCAGCTTGGAGACCCCAGGTAAGATCATGCAGTTTCCTTCCCTGAGTGCTGCAGCTCTTTGTTTACACACTGGGTGGGAGGATTGGTCTACATTTGCTAACCATGTTACCTCTAAAATCTCCCCTTGCTGAAATGCAGATATATTGCTTCTACCAACTTTGTAACTGTCAAAAATATTTTAAAAATATTACCTTTGTCTAGCTAGCAAGATCTGTTCTTTATAAACTGAGACTGCTTAATTATCATTGTTACCCTTCAGGAATTTAAAGCTATACAAAATAAGGATCTCTTTAGGCAATTTTTTTTATTTAGTAAACTAAACTTTGTAATTTATTGATTTATTTTAATGTGGAGAATGAGAACAGGTTAGTGTTTAAGTTCCAACATGGCTTCATGCAAGAAATCTGAATTACATCTAGGTCTCTTCAGTATAGGAATCTGAAGCCTGAAGTACATCAAACCCTTCACTGAAGCTGTAAGGTATGAAAAATGTGTATTCTCAAGGACAAATACAAGGATTGCTTTAGTAGTAGTTCAAACAGACTCTTGTTCTGCACAGTAAATTTAATATTATATTTCACAATGGAAAAACTTGACTGAGAAATTCCCCTCTTAAAATGCATATGATTAAATGAAAGAATTTGTCACGTACTTATACTTTCACTATTACAAAAGCAAGCCAAAATAGTATGTAGAACAGGATGCAATAAGCTTCTTCAAACAGCTGGAGACTGGGCCACATAGCATTACATTACATAGCATTTGTTCAAGTCAGTGTCTTAATACTGAAATGAATCTAGTCTTACTCTGTCTGTGTCATATCTCTTCTGGTTAAATAAACAGTACAATTTTAAAATAAACATTCAATTTTACATGACGCTGAACCTATAAGATCTTTCTAATGCAATATATTCTTTTCATAAGATTATAAATGTTTAGGGTTCAATTCTGCCTTTCAGGCATTTCCAGCACTAAGGGGCAGTCCAGAGGTGCAGCTCTCAGTGGAAACTCCTAGATGTCTGATGTCTTTTGTAGGTACCAAGCCACAGGATGTCAGAGGGAGCATTGTCACTGCATCATCATTTCATAAGCCATGCTCCGCTCTCATGCAGAGGCAGCTCTGAAGGCATGTGGGGTTGGAAAAGAATGGAAAAAAATGTCCATGCGCTACACTGGATTACAATGGTCAGATCAAGATCAATTTAGGGAAGGCAGGGCTATGATAAAAGAGGTTTTTAGTAGGTTATTCATATGGACAAGATGACATTCAACCTGCACAGCACAACGTACCGCATTAGTGTTAAAATAATTGAAAAGACTGATATATTCAATAGGAAGAAGATATTTGGAAAACAGTAAAGCTAGGAAGACTTAGGCATGGCAGAGGATAGCATTGTGAACAAGAACTTACAATGAGATAGTGGCAAAAATAGCCAGTGTGATCTGCAGATGTATCATGGAAAGTAGACAATCCATTTTTGTGTGGCATTGGTGATCCTGCATCTAGAACTTTAGTTCCAGGCATGTCAATATGAGAACAAAATTCTGACAAATTCATACAAGACTAGGACTATCAAATTTGCACTTGATTACACCACGGCTTACGTGAGTCATACACGTTTTTTTAGAATGGTGTTCAGACAATTGCTGGACATTTGTTGTTTTTAATCTATTTAAATTTATTATACAGTGCTGCTGCTGTTTTTGCTCACAGCAAAATTGTTTCCATGCTATTTAGCCTGACTTGAGGGAATGCGATGCTGTTTGATTCATGAATCATGTTATTTGACAGTTAGAAAGAGCTCCTGAATTTCAATGCAAGTTAGTAGATGCCTATGAAGACTGATGATCTTTGCTAATCATAAGCAGGCAGAATCTGTATATTTTTTCTAGTTACCAAGTTAAACAAAAATAGATACTCCCACATTCAGATCTCCCTTTAGAAAATAGATACAAATATGGAATGCTTCACTGATTTTTTTTTTAATTCTGTCTTATGGTATGAGCTAAATTGCTTGATGCAGGTATTTTAAAAATGTACAGTAATAGACGGCAATTTTCTTAATATCAAAAACCACATTAAGACTCTGAAGAAGTCTAGTCAATGTAGCACCATGACACACAGTCTCCAATAAGAACTAAAGATATTGTGCAGAAGTTTCTTCATGCTGAATTGGAATTTAATAACACAGCTCCTTTTTATTGTTACAATTTGTGTGTGTAACTCCCGATGCACAGAAAACACTCCCCAAACATCTATCATAAGATCTTCAGATGAGGACATGGGCAAGTTGTCTGAATTAGCCATCAGTCACCAACAAGCATTCCTGAGGTAAATTCTGTCGAAATTACTTCATATCAGTTCAGTATGTCTGTATGAAATGCCCTAGAAAGACATTCAAATTGACAGACACCCAGCTAGAAATATTGAAGGTTCAGTGGACATCAGCTGTCAATGACTATTTCATCTAGAACTCTATAGACTTCTTGTTGGTTTATGACATATTTCTCATAGGTTTTTAATCTTTGTTATTAAATTTTAGTCCCACTTTACCAAGTTTCACGGTGGTCTTACATTGCAGGGTTTTTTTGTTCCAACTTTACTACAGCTGTAGTAGGAATATTGGACTTGGTTCAACATTACAGCCATCCAATTTTACACCAGTGTAACAACATTGATTTAATCAGAGTCACATCAGCATAAAATTGGAGCCAGGCAGCAATGAATCAGACCCATTGTTCGCACTTAAAGTGGCAGGACAACAGCACAGTAAAATAGTTTTCCATTTCCATGTTTATAGTTAGACCAGTAGGAGAGAATCACGGACCTTTCTATCCTATTCTCTCAGGAGGGAAGAACTAACACTACCAAGTTCAAAATTTTACAAATCTTTTATACATTTTTTTTTGCAGCTCACAAACCAGTTTGATTTTGAAAGTCTCTCCTCCTTCTGTAATTCAAATTTTGTTTTTTTCCCCCACTGTGGTAATTCATTATTTTTTTGTTAAAAAAAATAAAATTCCAAAGCCTTTTCAGTTAAAGGGAAACCTTTTAGAAATAAAATAGCATGTTACTCCTAAAATCAAGGCCAGTCCAGTGGGGTAGGTGCCCTGCATATGATTTACACCTCATATTCTAGGTAAGATTGTTCGTAGAGCAGTGTGGGTGTGCAAAGGGTAGGAAAGAGCACCAGGAACCTCCCTCTTTACACCTGCACTTGGGCCAAGCGCAATGGTAGTCTTTGCACTCTCTGGCAGGAATACAATATGAGGCTTCTGCTCAGCTGCATGGTTTGCTAGGTGCTAGATTATCTAAATTGGATAGGGGGGTGGCAGAGCAATGGCCTTATTCCTTACATACAAAATAATTAGTAGAGCACTCTAGGTACCTCCTGGAGCTCTCTCAGTGGGGAAGTGCACCTCCACACACTGCTAATGAGAGGGATGGTTGTGCTTTAAATGTACAGTTTTCAGAGTAGCAGCCGTGTTAGTCTGTATTCGCAAAAAGAAAAGGAGTACTTGTGGCACCTTAGAGACTAACAAATTTATTAGAGCATAAGTTTTCGTGAGCTACAGCTCACTTCATCGGATGCATTTAGCAGAAAAAACAGAGGGGAGATTGATATACACACACAGAGAACATGAAACAATGGGTTTATCATACACACTGTAAGGAGAGTGATCACTTAAAATAAGCCATCACCAGCAGCAGTTATGCCATGTACATTGGTCAAACTGGACAGTCTCTACATAAAAGAATGAATGGACACAAATCAGACGTCAAGAATTATAACATTCAAAAACCAGTTGGAGAACACTTCAATCTCTCTGGTCACTCGATTACAGACCTAAGAGTGGCTATCCTTCAACAAAAAAGCTTCAAAAACAGACTCCAACGAGAGACTGCTGAATTGGAATTAATTTGCAAACTGGATACAATTAACTTAGGCTTGAATAGAGACTGGGAATGGATGAGTCATTACACAAAGTAAAACTATTTCCCCATGTTATTTCCCCCCGCACCCCACCCCCCACTGTTCCTCAGATATTCTTTTCAGAGTAGCAGCCGTGTTAGTCTGTATTCGCAAAAAGAAAAGGAGTACTTGTGGCACCTTAGAGACTAACAAATTTATTAGAGCATAAGCTTTCGTGAGCTACAGCTCACTTCGATGAAGTGAGCTGTAGCTCACGAAAGCTTATGCTCTAATAAATTTTAGTCTCTAAGGTGCCACAAGTACTCCTTTTCTTTTTTCAGATATTCTTGTTAACTGCTGCAAATAGCCTACCTTGCTTGTCACCATGAAAGGTTTTCCTCCTTTCCCCCCCTGCTGCTGGTGATGGCTTATCTTAAGTGATCACTCTCCTTACAGTGTGTATGATAAACCCATTGTTTCATGTTCTCTGTGTGTGTATATAAATCTCCCCTCTGTTTTTTCCACCAAATGCATCCGATGAAGTGAGCTGTAACTCACGAAAGCTTATGCTCTAATAAATTTGTTAGTCTCTAAGGTGCCACAAGTACTCCTTTAAATGTACAGTGTTTCCCTGTATTAGTATTTTAGCCTGTCTTCTCTCCTCTGATCTCATCTACATTCTTTCACAATGTCACTTTAGTGCAACATTTGCCCAATAATGCCTGAGTCCAAGTCGAGCTCTGAAGCCATAATATGTGAATTAGCCTGACCTAAACAAACCATTCCTCAAACTAATTTTCCCTCTGATACGCTCTTTTGTTTTTTCAATAGGCGGATAGGTAGCTCTAAGTACTTCAAATACTTGTTTCATTATGCAACATCAAATATGATCTTTGAGTGAATAACAATCATAATTATCATAAAGGGCAGACATCCAATGCACGGTGTTTGGGCAACATCATCACTTTAGGATCCTTTCACACTTCTGTTTACTAACCATTCAAAAACTGAATGCTTCAAAAGTGAGCTTATATTACATGTTCACAAATTCAGGGTAAATTCATCTAACTGTAAAGAATCTGCACAAAGATCCTAGTCTAAGCCTTTGTGGGCATGGCAAAGGTACAGTGATAATAGATCAGGACCTGTAGGCAACTTGTGGTTTTGTAGTAGCTGCGGGGCTGAAATCCTGACCCCAATTGAAGCCAATAGCAAAACTCCCACTGACTGCAGTCGGACCAAGACTTCATCTCAGGAGAGCAAATTAACTGTTAAAAATGCAAAATCACGTTATGATCTTAGTAGAATGTGTGCTTTTATGGCAGTCTTTTGGTAGGAAACAGTTACTGTCCAATTTTCTTCTCTGACTGCATGTTTCATTTGTAATCAATCAGGTTTTGTCAGAACAAGGACTTCAGAACCAGACCATGAGTAGAACTGCATTAGGATTTGGCACTGCATTAAGGTGATTATAATCATATTAAGATTTTCAAGAACCCCAAATACTTAACTGAAATCCTGAAATTTTGTATTTTCTTATTAAATGTTAAAGTATGTATAGTCTGTTGGATTAAATGATGCATCTTTCATATCCCGGAGCTACTTTCTTCATCTGCTTTTCATCCAATTCTTTTCCCATCCTTTCCCATTATTTTGTCTCAGGCCTTGCTGTGCCTAAAAGATGTCTGGGTTTCTGCGGCATGAGGCTCTGTAAGGTTTTTTTTTGTTGTTCGTTTGTTTTTTAATCTTTTCCAGGACTTTCCAAGTGTGTAAACACTTTTAATATATATTAGCCCTGAGAGGTCTTCTCTCTCTCATGTGCGTCCGTGTAACTCCCATTAATGATAATGGTGTTTATACTGTCATATTAAGAGGAAAAGAGACTCCTTAAATATGCAGTCTTTACCTGCCATATTTTTAAAGAATTTTTATTTTTTTTACCATATTCTAGTCAAATCTGTAATGACTGTGAAGCATCCTACAGATGCAAATCAATGAATGTAAACATCTTTAGGCTACAATCCTGCAAACACTTACACATGTGCTTAACTTTGATTTTGCTGTGACTACTCGTAGTAAAGTTAAGCATGTGCATAATTGTGTGCAGGATCAGGGGTTTTTATTTAACCTTTGAATACCAAACATTCAGTAAAGTGGGCAATAAATATCCTCCCTTAACAGGAGTGGAGAAAAACTGAGATTTTTTTTTTACGTAATAAAGGTTAACTATTATACATCATGAACAATTTCTAGTGAGAATCACTTATGTAAATATCACTTTTCCTAAGAAGTTTTTAAATGAATTATGATCAGAGATTGGATAAGGATGGGAAACATATATGGGGACAAGTCCATCACTATGCTTTATATTAATTCAAGATCGATTAACATAAAGTACTGATATATCTGTGATGCCATGTGTACATTGCATAGATTTAACTACTGTTTCTTTTTTTTTTAAGATAAATCATTGACACCCTCCCTATATACCTACACATTTACATTTATTGAAGTTCTGATTGTATATTATTTTCTTCTGTTTTCATCTTTGAAGTTTCATACTTTACCTTCTCTCCCTCAGATTGTCTTGTCTGTAATTCCCCATCTAAAAGGTTATTTTTATTTTAATTACTAACAGCATTTTGTTAACCCGCTCTGATCATTTAGGATTATATACTTTAAATATATTGAAAAGGACAAGTACTATCAATCCAATGCTTTCTTGCACACAATTTTATTTTTACTTGAGCGGTTTATGGCTGAAAAATTTGCTTTTCACCACTTACTAGACTTTTAAAATGATATTTAAAGGATTTTTAGGGGTCATATGCATTTGATAGATTAGTGAATAAGATCATTAGTGGGGATGTGCCTAGGTCTTGACATCCATGAAAATAATGAGTAACTTAGATAACTGGTGCAATCTGAAGCTTTAATTAAGCTTAAGTTTCACCCTAGGAGGTGGGATACATCAGTTGCCAATGGCTGGACCAAGGGTGAGTCTGGGTTATTATAAGCCTCATATGTGAAAGATCTGAAAACAGAAGCAGCTGCTGTTGAGCTTGGCTGGCGCAGTCACTGCCCTGACCATTATTAATAACAGTCTAGCTGCTGGCACTTTTGTATTGGTTTGGCTGGTCAAAAAAACAGTGTGCCTTGGAATCTACACAGAGCGCAAACCTTCTTTAATTATCAAAGGCCAAATCCTGTGGTACCTTGTGAATCCACAAAGGAATAAAATGTATGTAGGTAGCACCAGGACAACGCTTTGCAGGCAGGACTTCACACCCAGAGTATGTGGCAAAATCTGCAAAGTAGGTCTCCACAGCTCACTAAAATCGATGAGACTGAGGAAGGAGTGCAAGGCAGAGATATCCTGCAGGGCTGGCAATTTGCAAATAAGGCTGACTCTTTGATCATCAGGGCGCCAACTCTCTGGACCCAGTCTGATTCCAAGATAAGTCACGTCGGTAAGAGCCATCTGGACTTTTTCAGGGTTGATCACAAACCTTGACCCATGGACCTTTCCCAGTACAGCATCCAGAGTCTCTAGATTTGCCTGCCTGGTGGTGCTGGAAATTAATACGTCATCGACATAACTTAAGGTATATTCTGTGTTCCTTATGTCCCTCCACATTCCAGAGACATGCTTATGAAAAATAGAGGGGTGCTTTGCAGCCTTTGTGGGATTCTGCTGAATGTGTATTATTGTCCCTCATAGGTAAATGCAAACTTATGTTGGGAAGCTGCATGGAGGGATATTGAAAAGAATGTGCTTGCCAAGTGAAGCACAATAAAGCATCTTGCCCTGTTGTAATTGCTGCCATAATTTCATTATATTTGGCCACTACCAGAGCGGGGTAGAAGATGGCAGCCTTTACAGGGCCCACTTTGTTAAGTGAGAATTCACAATGAATGCCGTCAACTCGGCCACCGAACATTGCTCAGCAATCTCCTGGTTATCAGAGCAGCAACTCAACTCAACTATGTGTTACATGGTTTAGCTCCTCGTGGTCTACTGTTAGGTGCCAGGTTTTGTGGTCTGCCTTAAGCACTAGCCAAATAGGAGAGTTACAGGAGCTCTCTGTTTCCCTGAGCACCCCTTGCTGGTCTAGGACCTCGATGGTAGGTTCTAACCCTTCTACGGCAGCAGCAGGGTACCTATACTGCTTTAAAGGCCTTGGGTTGGGTCCATCCACCCGAACCTCCACTACAATTTTGCCACATTGCAATTTGTATGGAGCAAACACTCTTGGATATTTCTGTACCACTTCAGTTACGTCAGATTCCCATTTAGGCATAATGATATTTTCTGGAGCCTTCAGGGCAGTGACCCAATGAGGTGCTGGCATTAGGCCATGCTGATTTGCTTTCTTGCACTGGATCAGATGTCTGTTAGCTAAGTCCATGATCAAATTTAGTTTTGCCAAAAGGTCGATTCCCAGGATTCCCTGGCCACCCAAATCCTGGATGCCAAAGGCGGCTCGGGCTGACACTGGGTATAGTGCACTGAATAGGTCTTGTAAAGGGCCTCATGCTGCTACCCCCATTAAAATCCCTCTAGAATCCTTCTTGTTGCTACGGGAATCAGTTTTACTCTAGGTACTTCCATGGAACACAAAAGAAAAACTGAGGCACCCATGTCTACCAACATAGATTGGCTTAGTTCCCCCGAACTCTCCCTCCATGGTGACAGGCCATTGTTACAGGTCTTCCCCAGGTATCATGGAATATGGGAGCCTTATCTGGGGGATGAGGGGGTGTCTGGTCCCATCACAATACGGTGGAAGAGGTGGCTGCCTGTTGTTCTGGTTGGCTCTTTTTATTTAGAGCCAACCTTTGCAGAAGCTCTTCGGTGGGCAGCTTGTCAAAATCTTCTCTGTTTTCAAAACGCAGCAGCTGGTTCCACACCAGGTTGTGGAATGCTATCTGTTCCTCCCGGTGCAGGCTGCTTGATTGTCCATCTCAATTTTGGTGAGATGCTGCTGGTCTTTTAGTGCTTTGGGAATATCTGGGACTTCCCTGAGAACTTTTCCTGAACGCCTTCTTTCCCTTTTCAGTTACCACAGACATTTGTTTTCTGGGGGCAGACGATGGGAAAACTTTCTGCTGAATTTCAAATGACTTTCGCAGGTGATTTTTGATCTCCCTCCAAGTGATTATCTGGGGATCCAGTGCTCCAAGGGCGACCTTGAGCGTCGGGGTGAGTCCTTGCCAAACCGCCTCTCTAATTTGGGAGTGTCATAGGATGATGCTCCAGCTAGCCAATAAAGGAGGGTTTTTTTTCTGTTTAAATATTTCTCTGGACATTCAGTGGCCCATTGGCGCTCAGAATAATAACAGCCAATCATGTTCTGGTGCAGATAATAAAATTTTAAAATGCCTTCATATAACTGCAGATTGGAATCTATATCTGCAACCTGAAGTGTCCAGGGAGAGCACTAAAACCCTCCCCTGACACTTGGCTATGAGATTGTTCAGGTCCTGCACCTGCATCTATTGTCTCCCAATCTGTGATGCATGAATCCTATTCTGAGCCTTGATTCCTTTCACTCTACAACCCATCTTTTCTAATTCTATATCACAAGCCTTAAATGGATTTTCCAGTTCCTGAACCTTATCTGCCAATGTTGTGCTATACTTATTTAGCTCCAAACAGACTGAATACAGGCCATAAATCAGAGCCCACTTTTTAATCTTCTTGGAAGATTTTGGTTTATCGTGGACAAAAGTCTCCCACTTTGGGGTCAGAGTGGCGAATGAGTCCCTCCCCCGAAACAGTCCCTCTCCCCAGAGGTTCTTCCCTTTTCCCAATAAGTACACACCAAACACAAGGGAATTTTTATTCTGCTCTGGCAGCTACCCAGAGGATCCATAGGTCTGTACGTATGGTGGCTTGTGTGACAGGAACCACCAGGACCTTGGGCTGTATTGCCCACTACCAGGGCTGGATTAACTATCCTGTGGGCCCGGGGCTATTAGATTTTGTGGGACCCCTGTATACAAGTCTTTTTCCTGGGAGGGAGTTTGGTGAAGGAGGGGTCTGGGGCAGGGGATTGGGCTGCAGGAGAGTGTGTGGGGTCTGGGATGGAGTTTGGGTGCAGGAGGGGAATTCTTATCACAGGCGGCTCCCGGCTGGTGGCACAGCAGGGCTCAGGCAGGCTGCCTGCCATAGCCCCACGCTGCTCCCAGAAGCCGCCGGCCGCTAGCATATCTCTACAGCCACTTGGGGGAGGGGGACAGTGTGTCTCTGTGCACTGCCCACAAGTACCAACCCCGTAGCTCCCATTGGCCAGTTGAGGACTCTGTTGAGGGTGGGGGCAGCTCACGGAGCCACAGAAATGTACTAGCAGCTGGCTGCTTCTGGGAGCGGCATGGAGCCCCTGCATGCAGGCAGGCAGCCTGCCTGAGCACCCAGCTGCGGTGTGGGACTTTTAGTGGCCCAGAGTTGGAGATCTCTGTCTGTGATTTATTTTTGAGGGGCCCCCCTTGAGCTGGGGCCCTGGTCTGCTGCCCCTAAAGCCCCTGCCTTAATACGGCCCTGCCCACTACTAGTGCCCTATTTGCTTGGCAGCAACAGTAGAACACACCTGACACTGGCCGGCATGTGCTGGAGACAGGAATATCTCCCCCAGTGGCAGTATCTGCTACTTTACTGGTGGGCTTGGTTATGTCCCGCTTAAGCCAACCTGGTCTCAGAGTCCACGCTGACCAGGACAAGATGATTCGTTCCCCCTAATCCTGCATCTATCATGGGGTTGTTACAATCCCAAATGAAAACACACAATGGGGTAAAATAAAAATATTGTATAAAATTAATAATTCAAAGGATACTCTACTGGTAGAGCAGTAAGGAGAAAGTCAAGCGGCAGCAGGGAGTGGTGAACACATCTATGGACCCTTCTGCATATGACATATGACTCTGCTATTAAGTAAATTACCTACACATGTCTCAGCTAATGGAAAACAAAACCAAAGACCACCTTATCTTAGCCTTCCTTATGATGCAAAAGAAAGGATGGGAAGGAAAGCTGTGTCCTTTATAGAATTTACATTTTAAAATCCCACAGCCCCAGTTAAGGTTATAATTTCACTAATTAACAGTGATTGTGGGGAACGTTGCTCATGAAAAGTGAAGACTCTAGTGAACTGTGAAGTTCCTCTTTGCATTTTTATTCTTTACCTGAAGAATTGACTGAGAATCCCATCTATAATACACAGGAAATGCTTATAGTGCCATATTTATTTGGGAGAAGAAGGGCTTTTTATAGTTGTTACAATTTTAACAGTGGTAAAGCATCAACCAGAAAGGTATTTATATTAGGTTTCTTTCCACTGTCTGCTGTTTACTTTTATGAGTATCTTTGGGATGGTTACCCTGGTAACCAATGTGGGCATTGGATGTAAATGACTGTACTATAAACTCACACTTGCAGGGCTTGTAATGTTTGGAAAATAATCATTTTAATGGTAAAAAGAGTGGGCTTTGCTAGGAAAAATTAAAGAAAAAGTACTACTTACGTTTTCCCTCCTTTACTCACTCTTAACTTCTGTTGCTGCGTTTTATGCCAATACTAGCCTCTGTTAGCTACAGGAGAGAGTTAAATCTGTGACAGTACTTTCAGTGGATTTTGTAGTTTTAAAAGCAAAGTCACATCTTTCATGGCCATGTTGCAGCATGTGTGTTTTGGAATGGTTTGCTGTATCTGAAGTGAGGTCATTTAAATACATAATGTCAACTAGTTTTATTTCAGCAAGATTCAAATTCCAAAAGGCTACCAAAATGCACTTCTCCATCTACCTCTTCTAGGCCTCCAGTTCTGTAATTCTGCATAGAGCTGCCCCTAACGTTTAGGATAGACAATATTTTATTAGCCATTAATGAAATGACTGTTTACATTGTAGAGGGAAAGGAAGCAATGTAAAGGCCTGCATTTTTTTAAGCCATAAAGGGATAACAGACAGATGAAGGCAAACTGTAAATATTAGGACATTCGTGCTTTGGGATTAGGTTTGCATTTTTATGTATTTTACTCTTGAAGCAATCATTCTGTTTTACTGTGATATAGCAATCAAGACTCAGCCAGCTATCTACACATACTGCAACATTAAAAAGTTACAGTTGGCAGCATTATTTACTGATTGTAGCACAGTAAGATCTTAATGCGACAGATTTTTGCTTTAGTCTAATAATTTTAACTCCTATTTTAAGAGTAGTAAGTACTATCTAATAGATACAAAAGTGATTTTTGTAAACCAGTTGCCCCAACCACACATATGTATATTATACTGGTAGCTGAGAGTTCCTGTGGACACTTCAATTGACTGTTATAACCCCTTGTTTCCATTTGATCATACATTTCTGAAAGTTTCACCAAACAGGATGAAATTTTCCAGACCTGGTCTCTGTTCAAAATAGGAGTTCAAAGGAAAGGGTGAACCAAATGTGTGTTTAAAAATACATTTCCATACACCCTTGCCTCACTCACTACACAAAACTCCGCAATGGTGAACCTTATTCAGTATATGCTGGTTGCGCATACCATCCAGCAAAGATATTCCATGGCTCCCCTCTCTGCCCCTCTCCATGTCTGTCCAGCTACAACCCACAAATTCAGGTGAAATCTCAAAAGCGCATTGTAAACCTGATCTAATATTCCAGACTCCCATTGACTTCAGCGAACTTTGGATCAAGCCTTATTTTCAAAATGGAGGGGCTGATGACTACCTGATGGGAGATGTAAATGGTATTGTCACAACTCCAAGCGTACACTTCATCCTGATTTTCAGCATGAATGCCCTGTGTGCCTCATGGCACAGGGGAGTATAGGGCCTTAAGTAATCTGCCATCCTATCTCATAAAACACAAATAAGAACTCTACTCTCAAAACACCTCGATAGATATGAAGTTCAGTTATAGGACTCTACAACAGTCTGTAGCCCTTAAAGGGATCTCAAAGTCTCATAGAAATCATTAAGAAAAATCCCCCCTCTTCTTTTTGGCATCAAAATGTTTCAAGGTGGTATAAGCAGCAGAAGCATTCCTTTTAAGGAATGAAGGTACCCTTTGTATGCCAGTGTAATAAAAAATGGTGCCTGGTAAACTTTGCATTGAATAAAATCTTTCAAAGATTTCTAAGAGGCATAATGGTGCTTTAAAGAGATGTTTTAATGTGTTGTGTGATATGACATATGGCATTCATATGCTTACAGTGACTTCAAGTACTGTATTTTAACTAATGGATCAGAACATGTGAGGCAAAATCTATAGGAAAATACAGATGTCACTCTGTTAGAATATGTTATAAATTCCTACAAATATAAAGCGATAAAGGCACACTGCTTTTTTTTTAATTGTATTGCTTCTTAATGTAGAAGGAAAACAATAATAGTTCTAACATGTGCTATTTACTGTAAACTCCAGCAATTTAGTAAATAAAACTCTTAACAGTTGGGCTGTTCTAATATCGACACTAAAACCTATGTTAAAAATGTCAAACCACACTGATTAGTTCTCTACTATCATGTGTATAAAACAATGTGTTATCTTTTTGTGTGACTCATTGCAGCAAGAACTTAATATGCTCTTCACTTAAATCCTAGTGAGTTAGATTTGTACACATTACCAGTATGCATTGGTAAATTGAGGCCATACCTATAAACAAGCGTTATGTCCTTTGAGGAATAATTAAATTTTGCTTATTAAATAGGCATGCACTGGATCATGCAATAAAACATTTTGATTATTCTGGAGATCCTTGAACCAAAGACTTGCTTATTTCACAAATTAGCTAAGGAGTACAGCAGCCAATGATGTCACCTATTCATGCAGCACTAAAGGCATCTTAAAAGTACAGCAGGTGTCTTTTCCTGCTATTTTATAATGCTGTGTCCTGGATTTTTCCTGGGCATGGAAGGTTAAAATGTCACCTGAACACTTTTCCATATTGGAGACAACCAACTGGAATCAACATACAGTAAAATTGGATACGGTCTTATTTTAATATGTTTATAAATGGCTAATAAATATTTTAATTCCTTTATAAAAGGAGTTAACATTTTTTATCTTTTAAAAAACCTCTACCATCTTTCCTGCCCATCCAACTGTATAATTCTAACATTTATTTTAAGCGGTGTAATTTTAGGGTTTTTTGCAATGTAGCTTTCCAGTTTTGTTCTACCATAATGATTACATCAGCTATGTTTAAGTGATAAAGACGTGAGTTTACAGGAGCAATGGAGCAAATGCATTAAGGAGGTGCTGTAGCACTAGAAGTTAATCATAGTATGCATCATCAAAATATTCTGGTGGTCTCGTAGGGAAAATAAATTAGTAGTGATTTAGTTTTTATAAGCAAATGCAAGGGATGATCATTTACAAAAACAGATGTTACTTCAGTTACAAACATATACAACAAGATAAACTCTCAAGCACCATAAGTTGACATTAATTATCTCTTGTAACAGAGGTAAGAAATTGATTAGCATATATCTTTGTTATTATGAAAGTATCTATTTAGTATATAAGAGGCTGATCCTGTGCTTCCTGCCAGATTCTGAGCCCCCTCAACTCCCTTTGAGTTCAATGGGAAAGAGTCAATGGAAGCCGAAAGTGCTCAGCTACTCACAAGATGGGGATGTAAAGAACAAACATTATTGGAGCATTGCTATAAATATATATTAGAATTAGGAAAGATGCATATTGTAAAACTTAATATTCTGTAAACATTCTCCAAAGCTGCTGAAGTATGTCTGGAACCAGATGAAGATTCAGATAATATTATAATCAAATACTCTTCTTTCCCAATCTTACTGTGTGGAGTATATTCTAATAGACTAGGATACATTGAGTGATGTTTTTCTTTGACCTGGCGTTAGAATATTCTTGGTGTAAAAAATAAAGTATGATGAGCTGCATTTGTCTGAAATGTTAGAAATGTCAGATTATTTCCTCATATGCACAAAGAAGGGATTCTGATTAAGTATGGATCTGTGGGAATTCAACCTCACTATAGGTGAACCTGGTAGCATTGCTATTATTAAGGTTTTCTGACACTTCCCATTATCAGATCCTTTATTGAGTTCCTTATAACTTTGCCAAACTAAGTATTTGGGCTGAAATTTTCCATGCCCAGTATCTGAAGTAATTGTTTTGGAAAATTCTAGCTAAAACTGTTCATCCATTTCTGAGAACAAGGCTATGGAAAGATGCATTATTTTACAAATAAAACTGTTGACACTTTCTTTGGAAAACTCTAGTTTTCCTATGCTTGGAGCAGAGACTTAGAATTTGACAGAGGTGTGGTCTGCTGGGAGAGCAATACAGCGGTGCATAGACAATCCAGGAAGTTTTTGGAAAGCGTAGGGGACAATTTCCTGGTGCAAGTGCTAGGGGAGCCAACTAGGGGGAGCGCTTTTCTTGACCTGCTGCTCACAAACCGGGTAGAATTAGTGGGGGAAGCAAAAGTGGATGGGAATCTGGGAGGCAGTGACCATGAGTTGGTTGAGTTCAGGATCCTGACGCAGGGAAGAAAGGTAAGCAGCAGGATACGGACCCTGGACTTCAGGAAAGCAGACTTTGACTCCCTCAGGGAACAGATGGCCAGGATCCCCTGGGGGACTAACATGAAAGGGAAGGGAGTCCAGGAGAGCTGGCTGTATTTCAAGGAATCCCTGTTGAGGTTACAGGGACAAACCATCCCGATGAGTCGAAAGAATAGTAAATATGGCAGGCGACCAGCTTGGCTTAATGGTGAAATCCTAGCGGATCTTAAACATAAAAAAGAAGCTTACAAGAAGTGGAAGGTTGGACATATGACCAGGGAAGAGTATAAAAATATTGCTCGGGCATGTAGGAAAGATATCAGGAGGGCCAAATCGCACCTGGAGCTGCAGCTAGCAAGAGATGTCAAGAGTAACAAGAAGGGTTTCTTCAGGTATGTTGGCAACAAGAAGAAAGCCAAGGAAAGTGTGGGCCCCTTACTGAATGAGGGAGGCAAGCTAGTGACAGAGGATGTGGAAAAAGCTAATGTACTCAATGCTTTTTTTGCCTCTGTTTTCACTAACAAGGTCAGCTCCCAGACTGCTGTGCTGGGCAACACAAAATGGGGAAGAGATGGCCAGCCCTCTGTAGAGATAGAGGTGGTTAGGGACTATTTAGAAAAGCTGGACGTGCACAAGTCCATGGGGCCGGACGAATTGCATCCGAGAGTGCTGAAGGAATTGGCGGCTGTGATTGCAGAGCCCTTGGCCATTATCTTTGAAAACTCGTGGCGAACGGGGGAAGTCCCGGATGACTGGAAAAAGGCTAATGTAGTGCCCATCTTTAAAAAAGGGAAGAAGGAGGATCCTGGGAACTACAGGCCGGTCAGCCTCACCTCAGTCCCTGGAAAAATCATGGAGCAGGTCCTCAAAGAATCAATCCTGAAGCACTTAGAGGAGAGGAAAGTGATCAGGAACAGTCAGCATGGATTCACCAAGGGAAGGTCATGCCTGACTAATCTAATCGCCTTTTATGATGAGATTACTGGTTCTGTGGATGAAGGGAAAGCAGTGGATGTATTGTTTCTTGACTTTAGCAAAGCTTTTGACACGGTCTCCCACTGCATTCTTGTCAGCAAGTTAAGGAAGTATGGGCTGGATGAATGCACTATAAGGTGGGTAGAAAGCTGGCTAGATTGTCGGGCTCAACGGGTAGTGATCAATGGCTCCATGTCTAGTTGGCAGCCGGTGTCAAGTGGAGTGCCCCAGGGGTCGGTCCTGGGGCCCGTTTTGTTCAATATCTTCATAAATGATCTGGAAGATGGTGTGGATTGCACTCTCAGCAAATTTGCGGATGATACTAAACTGGGAGGAGTGGTAGATACGCTGGAGGGGAGGGATAGGATACAGAAGGACCTAGACAAATTGGAGGATTGGGCCAAAAGAAATCTAATGAGGTTCAATAAGGATAAGTGCAGGGTCCTGCACTTAGGATGGAAGAATCCAATGCACCGCTACAGACTAGGGACCGAATGGCTCGGCAGCAGTTCCGCGGAAAAGGACCTAGGGGTGACAGTGGACGAGAAGCTGGATATGAGTCAGCAGTGTGCCCTTGTTGCCAAGAAGGCCAATGGCATTTTGGGATGTATAAGTAGGGGCATAGCGAGCAGATCGAGGGACGTGATCGTTCCCCTCTATTCGACACTGGTGAGGCCTCATCTGGAGTACTGTGTCCAGTTTTGGGCCCCACACTACAGGAAGGATGTGGATAAATTGGAAAGAGTACAACGAAGGGCAACGAAAATGATTAGGGGTCTAGAGCACATGACTTATGAGGAGAGGCTGAGGGAGCTGGGATTGTTTAGTCTGCAGAAGAGAAGAATGAGGGGGGATTTGATAGCTGCTTTCAACTACCTGAAAGGGGGTTTCAAAGAGGATGGCTCTAGACTGTTCTCAATGGTAGCAGATGACAGAACGAGGAGTAATGGTCTCAAGTTGCAATGGGGGAGGTTTAGATTGGATATTAGGAAAAACTTTTTCACTAAGAGGGTGGTGAAACACTGGAATGCGTTACCTAGGGAGGTGGTAGAATCTCCTTCCTTAGAGGTTTTTAAGGTCAGGCTTGACAAAGCCCTGGCTGGGATGATTTAACTGGGACTTGGTCCTGCTTTGAGCAGGGGGTTGGACTAGATGACCTTCTGGGGTCCCTTCCAACCCTGATATTCTATGATTCTATGATTCTATGATTCTTTGTGTCAGGAATGTGTCCTGTGCTGTTCCTGTGTTGGGGGGGGGAGGAGAGCCAAATTTGGCCAAGTTATAAGCATAGTGAAAAATTGCATTACACACATGCTAAGTAGATTTTAGCAGTCAAAATTTCTGAAGATTTCATGCACCCTGAATATGCTCAAGCCTCTTACAGCTCCTAAGGTTGGATAAATTGTGCATGTACTATCTCCATAGAGTGATTGGGCATGCTTCATCCCCTCATGGCCCCTAAATGTGACAAGATTGTGCCATGATGGAATTTGTTTTTGTTTTTGTTTTTTTCAAATCACATTCAAAGAGCACTATTAAGGTTGTAAAGTCAAACACTCAGAAGTTAGGAAATGCCAAAATTAAGGTTGCCTTTTCAACCTTAATTCACCCCCTTCTTTATATACATTAGCATAGTCTTAAAGGACTTGATCACATATCATTTTTTCCACAGGGCCCTGTTTTCTTTGGTGCATAGGCTGGACCTGTTCTGGGTGTGAATCTGGTTTGTATTGTAAAGGAGAATGTTGTCTGTGGGACCCCTGCTTTATTTATTGAAGAAGTTGGAAAATGTGTGGTGAATGTATCAGGAAACTGCAGGAAGAGAGAGGATGGTATCTGGTTTAAGGCAGTTGAATGCTTCCCTTTCACTGTACACATACAAACTGAAGAAAAAGTATTCCCATCTATGATCATCAAAATTTAGAGATAGGTAAAGTAAGAAAAATTCTGCTTGAGAACTTATCAGAGTTTGACTTAAAGATATTTGCTTTGTATATTTTGACATGGGACATTGACAATTTGTGTTTCAATGGTTATAAAGTTTTTAACTTTTTTGAATTTCAGTGTCTACTCTCATTAAATAGTTAGTGGCTAAACCTGGCACCCAATAATTTTCCACAACTATGAAAATTTTAATTTTTAAAATAGAAAAATGCTTCAAAATATACATTAATCCATCAAAATCATAAAAAGAAAAATTGAATTCTGCCTAGCTTATGTATAATGCTAAGTATTCTGAAAACTCTGTTCCCAGGCACTCCAGCTGGGCACCCACAATTAGTGGATACAGTTTCTCGGTGCCTCAGTTCCCAACTATAAAATGGGGATAATCCCACCCGCTCATCTCACAATGGTATAGTGGAAACAAATTCATGAGTATTTGTGCAGCACTTAGATACTATAGTGATGAGCACCATAGTACTTGTATGCATGTGAATGTAAAATGGGGAGAAAATGCATCTTAAATTGCTAGCCTCTGGAGTGACCAGCTCTTAACAAGTGAAGACTAGATTTCTCCATTGTGCTTTATTTATAGCAGCAGCAAAAGCTATTTCACTTGCCAGCTGATGCTGTAGTAACAGACTTCCTCCTTTCAGTGTGTTACCATGTGAGATCAGTTTATACAAGGTTTCTTGTAAAGTATTGTCTAGCTTTACAAATTGGACATCTCTAATGTTTGTGCAGTAGATACTACAGACTTTGAAAGATTTAAGCTGTTCCTTTTTGAATTGTATGATTTAGTGTTCTGATAATAGTATCACTCAGATTTATGCTTTTTAAACATTGCTCCAGAACACCTGGAAAAGCAATTCCTCATCATACCCTACAGACCTTTAAAAGGCATAGTATGCCCAATACGTGCTTATAAAAGGGCTGCTTTGCTCCTAAAGGGTGAATTTGGTGATGTCCCAAACCTTGCAAGTCTAATGGTAGTTATAGTGTGTATATATAGCACAATTATGTCCATCAAGGATCTCATGATCAGTGCAGAAGAAACTCCAATTAATCAGGAAACAATTTGAGTGAGAAGTGTGTGGGATTTTTTTAAAATACCTGTTTGCAATTTTAGGTAAGTGCCTAGTACATGACAATGGGAGGAGAAAAACAATTCTTTTAATAGGATGTTGTATGCATGTGTATATGGCAAAAAAAAGCATTTCAGATTCCCAAACTCAAAAAACTATGTGTTATGGAAATATTTATTTATTGGTCCCTGCTTTTTACTTTGGCCCAAATTGATATAACTGAATGTCATTGCCACCTAAACCTTTAGTGACTTCTGAGGAGTAAGTTTGCATTCTCCACTCAGTTTATGCTCTAGGTATGAATACACCAATTCAGATTAATTAGTAATCTCTTTACCCAAAATTAAAACTGAACCAGACCTAAATCTGTTTGTAAAGAAGTGGTTAACTTGATAATAATAAAAAGCATACCTGTGTATTTTCTCATTTCTCTGAATGAGGTGCTGTGGGAATACCTTATTGTTGCTCTGTCCTGTCTGAAACTAGGAAAGGCTGCACAAAGATGTGTTCTTTGATTATTCCAGTCTGATTTCTAGACTAAAGAAGCCGAGATAAGCACCCAAACTGCTCATTAAATCCAACTTTTGTTTCTTTTGGGGTTTACATGCCCCATGTCTACAAAAGAGTTGACTAAGGTTGTCAATCCATCTTTTTCCATGCACATTAAATATACTTTACAGAGATATTGAATCCATTTGAATAGCTACTATCATGCTCCCTAGATATCCTCCTATACCGCTCTTAAAATCAACCCTTTATAGTCTTAAGTATAGATGCCACAAATGCTGTGAGTTTTCCTAGTTTATCTGAAGTAGCTGTCTGTGCAGTCTATGCTAATATGTTCATTCCTTTTTACAAGATTATGATACATTTTGTACAAAGTATTTCTTGTGAGGTATCATTTGAAAACTCATAATTTGCTGATCATTACTGTCCTGGTAAAATATGAGTGGCAACATTATATGTAAAGTTATAGAATTCTACTGTATGACTTTACTGAAGGCATGTCTACACTAAAAACTGAAGTCGATCTATATTATGTCAACTTACAGCTTTCAATTTATTTAGTTTAAATTAGAAATTAGTTGTGTTTTACTTTTTATTTTCTTGTAACCAAATCCTGACTTTTATGCCTCATTACTTCTAATCACTTAAAAACTCTCTTTCTGTAATTAATAAACTTGTTTTATTGTTTTATCTAAACCATCCAGCTTGGTTTGTGCTTGGAGTTTGGGAAACTCAATTTCAGATAACAAGATTTGTGTACATCATTTTCTATTAATGAAATGACAGAATTTATACGAGCTTGTGTTTCCAGGAGAGGGCTGGGCAGTACAAGATGCACATTTCTTAGGGAAAGTCTGGGACTGGGAATTTGCTGGTGATGCTCTGTGGTGTAATTCAAGAGTGGCTGGCCATAACACTCATGCAGCATATCCAGGAGTGATTTACATGCTGGAGGCTGTGTGTGAGCAGACCGCGGTGGTTGCTTTCCCAGTGAAGCAGTTTAAGAGGCACTACAGGCTGGAGAATTGATGAGACTCAACTGTTCAACAGTCCAGATTGCATCCTAGGTAATGTCACACTGTCCCAGACTTAAACATTGGTAAAATCTAGTCTTCAATCACTCTAATTTCTCATAGTATCTGTAGTGGGTGATCTCAAGTATATATGCAAAAGTGGCATGAAAGAGACACAGATGCAATACTTTGACTTGAATACAAGTTAAATCTGTTACTTTGCCTAATATATTTCTTTGTGCTTTAAGAAAGTAGTTCAGTACCATCTTTGAAAATGCATTTCCTCTTTTCAAATGTATTAATTAAAACAGAAATGAACAAAGAAATTATATATTCAGTGGGTGAGAAACTCAGTTATGGACATGCAAAGCTAGCAAATTGAGGTTGGAGTCTTCAGTTTTTCTACAGTGCAAATAAGTATTGACCATGAGACATGTGTTGGGTGAAGAAATTATTTTAAAGGATATGAAGATGATGATGCTCCCATTTCAGTACCTGTTGAGTATTTTGTGAGTGACTTTAGAGATTCAGGAGAAAAAAGGGGAACAATTATCTTGGGGATATGAGTTAGAACAAGAAAGGGAATCAGTGAGTATAAAAATATTTTAGCCATCTAATATTATTGAAAAGTAGTATTAAGTTGTGGAATTAAAAGAAGAGGGGGAATTAGAAATTGCAGGCGTTACATTTGGTTCATTTTAAGTTGTATTGTTGAGAAAAGGACGGTATCCCTGTAATGCTTGGCTCTGGAGAACCTCTCTAAACTATTTATTTCCATTCATTTTTCATCCTATTGACTCAGACTAGGCACCCTTTGGAATTTTGTACTCAAGCACCAATAAATGAGCTATAAACAGAGCTGGGAGACATCGTTTATTTGCTGACAAAATGTAGTTTCAAGTCAACTGAAACTATTCAGAAAAGTGGGTCAGGTTTGCAAAATAGTTTTGACCAAGCGAAAAATATTGAAATGTTTCGGTATTGTCAAAATTAAACATTTCAGGTTTTGTCTCTCCCAAAATTCATTTTGACTTTAAAGCATTTTGACAAAAGCAAGCACAAGATTCAACGACTGTCCAGAGGAGGTGGTGGTGGTGGTGGTGGTGGTGGTGCCAGTGCCTCCCTTATAAGCTTTACCCCAGTGGTTAGAGCACTGACATGGGAGACGCAGGTTCACATCCCCCCTCTGAGTGATGTGGAGAAAGAATTTACAGTTGGCTCTCCACTATTGCAGAAGAGTACCCTAATCAATGAGCTATTCTGGTAGGGGGCTTTCTCAATCTCTCCTCCAGAAGATGTTCTGCTCTATTATAAATAATCTTTGGAACAATGACTTGACCATGAATATCCCACATCCTAGGGGACTGCCCTAACTATGAGTCTATAGAGTCATTCTCTGTCTTTCCCTGGACCAATCACTATTCATTGTCATTGTGACGTTGCAGAGTGGCCCTGCACTGGTATCTCGGGGCTTAACCCTTCCTTCCTGGCAGAGGAAGCCCCGCCCCAGAAGCCCTGCTGGGCATGATCCAACTGGGGAATAAGTATAAAAGCCTGCAAAGGTGCTCAGTCTGGGCTGAACACCAGAGGAGAAGGAGGCACACCACCAGCTCCAGAGGAGAGACAGCCAAAGCTCCTGGATCCAGGGGCCAGCCAAGCTGGGATGCACTCCACGTCCAAGACGGAAGTCTTGGCAGGAGGGGATGGACCGGAGGACCCCCCGCTTCCCCCCGGAGTGGAGAAGGCAACATTGAGGATAGGAAGTGACCCAGGGGCATTTTAGAGACAGGCAGCATTAAAGCTGCACTGACGCTCAGCATGTTGCTGGTGGATCCCCGCTGAGCTAAGCGCGAGGGAAAATCCTGCCAATAGGAGATCCCTGGGTCGGGACCCAGTGGAGAGAGCAGGCCCGGGTCCCCCTACCCCCCACCATTGGGATACACTTCCCTACCTGAGATGGAGTTGTATGGACTTGGGCAGTTGAGCCACACTGTCCCGACGTTTGGGGCAAGCTATCTAGACTCTGGCCGCTAGGCCACACTACCCTGTTTATGAGGGGAATTGTATAGACTCCGGCCACTAGGCCGCACTACCTGCTTGTGAGGGGGATTGTATAGACTCCAGTCGCTAGGCTGCACTGCTCCAACATGGGGAGCGATTTATATGGACCCTGGCCGTTGGGCCACACCACCCAATACTCAGGGCGACACATGGACTCAACCCGCTACCCCAACGAAGGGGCAAGCACAGGGAGACCAGCCATTGGGCCACATTGGAATGCCCTTATAGGACGGGCAGGGGAAAGTAGGAGTGGCGAAGCCCCGACACCCCATCCACCCCTGCTAAAAAAGGGCGCTGCGGTGCCAGACCCATCACAACCATTAATAGTGGTAATTCATAGTCATTCATGATGACAATGAATATTCATTGGGCTAGCTAGTGGCTAGGCTGCTTTTCTGCAGTGAGGGAGACTCAAGAACAGATCTTCCCCACATCAGGCACAGAAGGGAATTGAACCTGGCTCTCCCACATCCCAAGTTAGTGCCCTAACCACTGGGGCAAAGCTTATAAGGGAGTCACTAGCACCGCCACCACCACCTCCTCTGGACAGTTTGTGAATCGTTTGCTTACTTTTGTCGAAATGCCTGGAAATCAAAACATTACAGTTGAATTATTTCTTTTACTTTTGATTCACTGAAAAAATTCCAAAAAAGTGCCATTTTCAAATGACCTGCAACTAACTTCTTATTTTATTTTTCTAAACTGCTAGTGAACTGAAAAATCTATCATGCGCCCAGCTCTAGCTATGAAATAGAGATAGGAACATGGTCATAAAACTTGGCTCATGATTTCAACCCACTTACACCCACATTTAGGAGTGAGCATAACCAGGGGCTTGATTTCAGCTCTGTACAGATAGAAGCCAGTATAAAATTCAGATCCTGATCTGGTTTCAGTTCCAACCTCATTGTCTTCAGGGATGTTTGGATCTATACAATGCTTGGCTCAGATCCAATTCTACATTAAGTTGCTGACTTATTCATTTAAAATAGAAATAATGGTTTACTTTGAAGCATCTGGAGCACTTGTGAGATAATACAGAATTGTTGTTAGGAAGCGTTATTTGCTTGGCATTCACCTTTGGTGTGGCACAAGGCAGATTTTTAATTTCTTTGTCCAGCTCTCTGGAGGAGACAGGAAATTCAGATTAAGTGAAACAGTGCCATGTCTTTTTGGCCCCATGAGAATGTGAGATTCGCCATTGTGGGTCAGACCTTTGATGATTCTAGTTAACCATCCTGTCTGGTTTTGCACTGGAAAGTGAGGTCTGCTTTCACCTTATCATGTGTTAGCCAACTGAAGGTTAAAATAACAATCCTATTAAAGTTGCATCCTAGCAATAAATGTTAAAGAAATAAGTGAGCTTGGAAGCTTAATCTAAACTGAGTATAGTGTGGCAGCTTATTGCAGATAGCGACTGACAGGGTGAGTGCTGCTTTTTTATGGAAAAGCACTATAGAATTTGGTCCAAAATAACATTTCCATAGGCTTTTTGAATGATCCTATAGAACTTAACGGAAGTCTACATCCCTGCCATAGCATGCTACACAGTGGTTAAAAAAATGTAGAATAGAGAAGAAAACTATTCTCTCTTAACTAGTATTGATTTTTAGAGTGGTGGTGTAGGATATTAGAGAGACAAAGTGTTTGAGGAATTGTCTTTTATTAAGTAAACCTGAAGAAGAGCTCTGTGTAAGCTTGAAAGCTTGTCTCTTTCACCAACAGAAGTTGGTCCAATAAAAGATATTACCTCAATCAGCTTGCCACTCCATTGATTTTTAGAGCAATATCTATACAACCCTATTACATTTCTGTAGGACTTGTTTTGATTCATGGCTATTAATTTCTATAGGATCATTCTATAAAGGATGGAATACTCTTAAGTAATGAAATCATTGTTTCTAAGGAAATGGGTCCTGAAATCACCCAGACTGAGAAAAGACAGGACTTTTCTCATGAAGAAGTTGACAGATATTTTTGAAGCTCGAGGAAGTCTAGGATAATCATGAAGCCATATGTACTCCAAATAGAGTGGTAAGCCATGTACAGTAAATATACTGAAACCATGGTATTACAGTGAAATATTTCAAGAGGTAACCCAAAAGTGCAAAATATTATGAGTACCTGAGACTTTAGCATTCATTTTGTATGACTAGTATGCAATTATGTATCATCTTTAGAGCTGTATGGCTTTCTGTGTTTTGCATCTAAACAGATACTTTCATGAATGTTTGCATAAACAAATCTGTGAATTTCTATTTAGGAAGAAATATATCTGTATGTATTAAAGTGTGCATACATGTGCTAGATATTTTACCATAACTGCAGAAGTCCTTGCCTCCAGGAGTTTATAATCTAATTGATAGCTTTGACAGATTAGTGAGATTATGATCTACTCTGGGATCAGGAGGAGAAAACATTTGTTACAGAAATAGCTTTTATGAGTAATCCATGCAGTTTTAGGGATTTTTTTTGGAGGGGTAAATAGCTTTTACACTTTTTGTAGGGTTTCTGGCAGATGTGGGTATTTAGAAGTGATCTAGGTGCATTGAGGGTCAGGAATCGACTAAGATATTAGAAGGGTATAAAGGGTAGTGTGAAAGAAAGCCCAAAATTGCCTGTGAGTGAGGATACTAAAAAATATTATAGCCAGTGTCTGTGGGAGGAGCGGGGATACAAAAAGACTAGATCAGGGATGTAGGGTCTTAATTTTAAGGATACTTATGGAATATAATGTGGAGAAAAATACTCAGTTTGCAAGGCTGGTAGTAAGAAAAAATCATTTACCCTATAAAAGGAGGAAATTTGATCTGAAAGTCATTGGTAGACAAATATAGATATTTTATGATGCTATAATATGATGACCTGTACTCTAAGGGCCAGATCCTGAACCACTGAACACAATAGTTGTTTTATAATGGACTTCAGAGGGTCACAGACTAGATCCTAAAATACCACCCCTCCAAAAAAAGCTTTTCATTTTTTTCATGTTTGTTGGTTCCCTCCTCACCATATCAAACACAGAATATTTTTTAAATGGAAAATTAAAGAGTACTCTATATACTCTCTGATTCAGGTTCTTTTTCATGCTAAACCCTGTTTATTCTGCAACTGATTACATATAATAGATTTGAAGTTCTCTATTTGGTCATCATTATACAACGGTTGTCATAAATATAAAGGGAAGGGTAAACACCTTTAAATCCTGCCTGGCCAGAATAAAAACCCTTTCACCTGTAAAGGGTTAAGAAGCTAAGATAACCTCGCTGGCACCTGACCAAAATGACCAATAAGGAGACAAGATACTTTCAAAGCTGGGGGAGGCAGGAGGGAAACAAAGGGTCCTCTCTGTCTGTGTGATGCTTTTGCCGGGACCAGAGCAGGAATGCAGGTCAGAAATCGTGTAAAGAGTTAATAAGCAATCTAGTTAGATATGTGTTAGATTCTGTTTTGTTTAAATGGCTGAGAAAATAAGCTGTGCTGAATGGAATGTATATTCCTGTTTTTTGTGTCTTTTTGTAACTTAAGGTTTTGCCTAGAGGGATTCTCTATGTTTTGAATCTGATTACCCTGTAAAGTATTTACCATCCTGATTTTACAGAGGTGATTCTTTTACTTTTTCTTTAATTAAAATTCTTCTTTTAAGAACCTGATTGTTTTTTCATTGTTCTTAAGATCCAAGGGTTTGGGGCTGTGTTCACCTATGCAAATTGGTGAGGATTTTTATCAAGCCTTCCCCAGGAAAGGGGGTGTCAGGCTTGAGGGCATTTTGAGGGGAAAGATGTTTCCAAGTGGTCTCTTTCCCTGTTATTTGTGTAACACTTTGATGGTGGCAGCTTTTAACCTAAGCTGGTAAGAATAAACTAGGGGGTCTTTCATGCAGGTCCCCACATCTGTACCCTAGAGTTCAGAATGGGGAAGGAACCTTGACAGCAGCCCTACATCCTGCTGCTGATTGTGGCATAACAAGTGGACCTGCTTCAGTTTCCCCTTTCAGAGTTCCCTGAAACAGTCCAAACAGCCTGTCTTAATCCAAATGACCTGTGTGGGGTTAATTTATTACAAAAGAACATACTCCCCCTTGCACATAAGTCCCAACACAGAATCCAGGCAATACATCAAACACAACCCTGGCGTCCTTCACCATAATCCCCTGATCTCCAGCACAGCTCTCTCTGACCCTTTGGCTTCATATCTTCAGCTCTGCAAGTCAACAGGCATCTCATGCCACTGCCCTCAGCCTTTAACCCACTCCAGCCATCCTTGGCCTTGGCTCTCTGGATCAGGAAGAACAGCGGGCTTAACCCCTCCACTGACTTCTTAGCTCTCAGTCCTTTCCAACCTCCTGCCACTGGCTTTGGCTTTTGAAAGTAAGCAGGCTAGCCCTCCACTGGTTTCCTCATAATTCCCTCCTCTTTCCAGGGAGCTCTCCGCAGCTTTCCTCAGAGACTTCCTCCAGTCTCTGGACTCTGGCAGACCTAACTCACCAGGTGTCTCTCTTTCTCTCTCTCTGAATCCCTCCACTCAGATTTTCCATAGTCTTTTATCTCCCCAGGTGCTACCCTGCCCTCTTAATTAGCCAAATGGGAGCCCCCCCTTTCGGCATAGGAGAACTGGAACTAATTCTTTTACAGGCCAGTCACCCTGTCTGAAGGTTTGGCTGAGAGAATTGAAGAGGCTGGCTGGAGAGGGGCCTGGCTGGAGGTCGTCTGGAGATTGGGCTGGGGCTGAGTGCTGGTGTCTGGCTGAGAACAGTGAGGGTGTGCTGTAGAAACAGGCTGGGTGGCAAGCAGGCTTGCTGGCTCTGGCTGCCTTCCCCCCTTCCTCCCCCCCCCACCAATGAAAGGAGGCTGAATGTTGAAACTGAGAATAGATTGGAGAGGGGAAGAGAAAGTTGGACTATGAAGGAGAGGAAACGGGAATGATCTCAGATCAGGAAAAATAAAAAAGATTAGAAATATCAGGATTTGAAGAAGAAGGAATGAATACAAATGAAAAACAAAAACAGGATACAATTCTAATTTAATAGTCATAATGAGCTATGGAGAAGTAAGTAAACTGAACTAAATTAGTAAATGTTTAGAATAATTTATTGATATGCCATAACCTGGTAATATTGAATACATGAGCACCTACTAGATTTAATTCAGTGGATGGATCCTTTTCTGCTTTGGATCTAAGAATTGTAACAAATAATAATATAGCTAGTAAATGGAGCTGAGAAGAAGACAGAATGGGAAACAATGTACTTACTGAATACAACAGATGAGGAACTGTCGAAAACACAAAAAGAGTTCCTAGCTGGAATTTTCAGAAAGCTACCTGGGGCCTTTTCAAGATTAAATGTGATGAATATTTGTGCTGTAACTTTAAAAATGACAAGCTAGGCAGATTCTATAATGTAATAAAGGAAATTATAGCAGCAGCTGATCTGGCCTTCTCCAAAACATCAAATTTCCCTGACTTAGAAATCTGGTTCCCTGGTGGAATGAGGATTGTAAATTAGCAATCAAGGAAAGAAAGAAATCATACAAGCCAGACATTGAATTGTAAAGCTTTAAAGAATTATAAAAGATGTAAGATGGTGGCACAAAGTATTACCAAAAAGGAAGTTGGAGAAACTTCTGTGGGAAATTAAAGAAAGATTCAAGGTTTTCAGAAATATATAAGCAAATTCAAAGAATGAATGGAATTCAAAGTAAAAGTAAATCTATATCCGGTCTTATTGCAAATAATGAAATTTAGGTCTCCAACTAAGGAAGGGCAGACATTTCAGCATGTAGTTTATAGAGCAAGCTTAGCATTTTACTTAGCACAAAGGCAAGAAACCTACAGGCCTATCCTGTAAGACAGTGGTTTTCAAACTGTGATCCACGGATCTCTGAGGGTCTGCTGACTATGTCTAAGATTTCCAAAGGGGTCCGCACCTCCATTAGAAATTTTTTAGGGATCCACAAATGAAAAAAAGGTTGAAAACAACTGCCGTATGGCATTAGCTTAAGCAGTTAACATAAGGCTTTGACACCTATGAGCCTTAGCATAAGTAAGTGACCCAAGAATGAAATAGAGCTAAGTGGAACTGGGAACATTATGCTTGAGGGGGGATTGTACAAAGTGATACCACATAACTGCAAACTTGGCTTGGCAACGAATAGGTGTACATGATGATAAGTTAAAATCATTATTATACTAACCTATAGGATAAGAACACCCAACATTATTAGGGTGAGGAAGATATATGTGGACAAAGAAGGATGGACATTTGAATGACTATTCATGGCAATTGTCAGGCCCTATAATAGGCTAGACCACCATGTAAGGGGGAGATCTGAATCATTAGACTCATTTGGCATGCCAGGGACAGGGTAGATTACCACTTGTCTCTTACCAGCAGATCCTCAAGAAAGGGTGTGAGTATATGTAAGGAATGGTACAAAATATCAATTTAATTTTATGTAATTGCTATTTTTTGTGTGGTTTGGAGCATATGTGTCTTTACTAATTGTGCAAACAACATTTCTTAAAGTTTTGCTTTGCCTTTGGTATGAATAACATCATTGTGCACATTGGGGTTCCCAGACAGACACTGATCTTGATAACCTTAATGCAGTTTTCCCTGATTCTGGAACTAGAACCCTGCAATCCCCAACTCTTCAAATTAGTCATTAATTGAATATCAATAATAGAATCAGTAACCACTTAAAGAATTGGGGAACAAGGAAAAAAATTCCAAAAGATCAGGAGTGATTTGAATCAACACAATGAGTTTTGTGATAGGAGGTTTATTGAGGAGGTTTATTGCTGTTGAAGTAGATAAAGGGAATTTGGATGCAGGCCTCTATATTGAGCAGGAGTCAGGCTAACTGTAGCTTTAATAACACGAGATTTGTAGAAGCAGGGATAGTGCGAAACGAGTGGAAAACAACTGTGAAAAAGGCTATTGTGATCTTGTATTAGATAAGAATAGAATGCAGACTATAACAGAAATGGTAAGAAAAATAAGATATCATGAAGGAATAAGTATGAAGAATATGCAGTTTTGGCTTATTATTGTCTGTAATAAAGATATAAATACTTGCTCTAATTGTTTATCTGGCAGAGACCTGCCTAGGTGAGGGGAAACTCTGTGTCCTAGTGCCTTCTCTCCCTCTTTGCAATTGCTTGAGGTAATAAAGTGTATCTGATTTGCTGCACCCAACCAGAGAGTGAGAACTGTGTTTTTCTCCGACAATTTTGGGGGCTCGTCCAGGATGGCAACGCCTGCAGGGACAACGGCAGCTGCTGCGGACCGTTCCCCTTTGAGCCCCATGGTGCCACAATAGAGGTAAGAGACCTTTTGAAATCTCTGTTGGGGTATTGGAGGAGGACTGTCCGTGAGGCCGCCTGTCCCTTTTGGGCTTACGCCATTTGAACTTATTGATTGTGCAGCAAGATCAAATACAGAGTGGTGCTGGCGAGCTGTTTTGCCTCCCCCAATAAGGTTAGTTTGATGTGGTGCTGGGGACCTAGTTTTGCCACCCCCAGTAAGGTTAATGTACTGGTACTGAGGGGTTGTTACTGCCTCACATAAGGGAAAGGTTGTATTAAGTCCGGACATAAAGTAAAGATGCATCGTGGTACGCAGGAATAGAGGCCTTGGGTGTGTGTGTGTGTGTGTGTGTGTGTGTGTGTGTGAATCAGTGTGAATGAGGGTCACCAGAAGATGCCCAGAGCATCCTGCGAAGCCAAAAGGCTCATGACCAGGGCTGTCTCTAACGCAAACCCGGTGGACTGTGCCTCAGTGGATCAGTAAAAGATCCTGACTAGTGGGATCTGCACGACATCGCCCAGCGAGCAGCCTGCCTGGGTCTAGGGTTGTGTGTCATCTTGTCCCTTTCTCCCATGCTTATGAGCCACTGACTGGTCTGACCATCTCACTGGAAGCAATCAGAGTAAGTGATGCCATCCCTCTGAGACTAGCTGACGTTCTTTGCTGAAGGGAGGTATAGGAAGGTCGTGGACATCCTCAATAAATCTTTCCTGTGTGAGTGAGTCAAGCGGAAGAGATATTTTTAGCTTATTAGCTCCCTGCTGTGTGTCTAGAAAATGTCTAAACATTCCCCCGTACCTCCTAAGGGTACCCCAGCATATCACATGTACATACATTATGGTCCTAGGACCTGCAGGTATTTGGAAAATTGGAATCTTTACACACGTGATAATGCATCTAAACAATGCCCATCAGAAGGTACCTTCAATTTAGATAAACTTACATACCTCAGAGGAACCCTAACATTACCAAAAGTCTCTCATACACAATGGGAGCAATTTGTCTATTGGTGGGAGGAAGCGACAAAGAGACTCCACGAGTCTCGAGTGCAGAGTCTAAAGGACTCCCAGGAAAAATTAAAAACTCAATTTAACAGGACTTAAAACTTAAATGCAAAGCATCTGGATGTCTCCCTGCTAAAAAATTCCCTCTGCTCCTCTCTATCTCCAATTAGTCAAGATCAAGAGTGAGGGAGAAGCTGCTGAGGACATTGTGGATTTTTTCAGCAATGTACCACGGCAGCAGCCCTTGCCTCTCCCTCCTCCTCTTTTGCAGGCTGTGTCTGCTAATGAGTTCCGCGCTGCAACATCAGTTTCACCACAGCATGTATCGACTTCACAAATTATTCTTTCTTTTCCTGGGGAAGGATTTTCCTCTTGACCCCAGAGAGGGGATTCTGATCCTTTCAGTAGCTTGCCTGATCCTAGCTCGCCCGACTCTGTCCCTTCTGATGGAGTTGCTCGTTATCTGACTAGGAGCCAGATATTAGCGCTCCAGGCTCTCTTAAGGGAATTGCCTGGTGCTGGAGGGGATTTGGTTATAGTTCATGCCCCGTGGATACCAGGGGACCTTAGAAACTTGGTAAAAGAATTTCCTAATGTCAGAGAGGAGCCAGAAAAGTTTAGAGAAGAGCTTCGGACAGTGATTCAATGTTATAATCCATCATGGGTGGATGTTAATCAGCTCCTTCGAGTAGTTATGCCAGCCGAAGTTCGACAACGGCTTTCCAGGCAGGCCGATTGGCCCAATGCTGACCCTGGAATTGAACGTGATTTAAGAGAAGCTAGAGACCATCTTTTGAAATCCACTGCGGAGGTTTTTCCTAAGAAAACGGATTGGACAAAGATTAATAACTGTAAACAGAACAAAGGAGAACTCCCTGCTGATTATCTAGACAGACTGACTAAGGTATTTGAACAACACTCGGGAATTGCCAAGCCAGCTGAAAATGCCTGAGAAGCAATAGGGGCTGCATTTGTTCAGGGACTTTTGCCTAAGGTCTAGCAGCAATTAAGGACTATCTGCATTGGTTGGTAGACTAACTCCCTTTCTGAATTGGTGACAGTTCCCAACCTTTGTACAGCTTGCATAGAGCAGAATAAGGAAAGTACTGAAATAAAACTTTTGGCTTTACAGTTGCAAACTTATGAATATAGAAGCTGTGGGGCATGAAGGGGAGGGTGAGGACAAGATCAGGGGAGAGGGAGAGGTCCCTCATATCTTGCCCCGATAGGGAATACTGCATGCCACTTTTGTGGCCAAGAGGGACACTGAAGAAATGAATGCCCAAACAACCATCTCAGAATCTTCCACCCTCTTTCCCAAATCCTGAAGCATCAGCCTTTCCCCCACCAAACAGTTCTTATTAGGACAGCCTGAGGGAACATAACTGCATCATGAATCCTTTAATTCCTATTAATCAAGAAGGCCCATATGTAAATTGTAAAATTGCAGGACAATCTGTTGCTTGTCTTGTGGATACTGGAGGTAGCAGATCAGCCTTAAGATACTTAGAATTTCCCTCTGTTCCTTTGTCATCTTCATCTATTAATGCCATTGGCATTTCAAACCAACCTGTTCCACATCCTGTCACAAAACCCCTTTCTATTTCCCTGGGGCCCCTTTCTGACCAACACATGTTCTTACTTAGCCCCTCCTCTCCTGTGAATTTGCTGGGAAGGGATATTTTGTGCAAATTAGGCTGTTCTATTTGCTGCACACCAGATGGCGTATTCTTACAAGTTCCTGATGAGAATACCAATCTGGTGTTGGCCACACTTCATATAGCAGAGCCAACTAAATTACAGATAGCTCTCAGCCCTGATCTTGGTTATTTGCTATCACAAGTTCCCCTATCTCTTTGGTCTCGACATGCAAATGAAGTGGGACAAATTCGAACAGCCGTACCAGTTAAGATTCTTGTTGACCCTTCTAAACCACTGCCAAAGTTCCACAATACCCACTGCTTCCTGAAGCAGAGGAAGGAAGAGCTCCAGTAATGGATTTCTTTATTACAGCAGGGTATTATTATTCCCACTACTAGTTTTTGTAATACACCTATCTTTCCTGTCAAGAAGCCAGGAAAGAATACCTGTTGCTTTGTTCAAGATCTCCATGTGGTTAATGCTGTCATTTTGCCTCTTTTTGTGTGGTTCCAAATCCAGGTACAATCCTTTCTTGAATTCCCCCTTCAGCCACGCACTTTACTGTTGTGGATCTTTGCTCAGCTTTTATCCCTTTCCCATTCACCCTGATAGTCAATATTTGTTTGCCTTTACCTATAAAGGATGTCAGTATACCTGGACCCGCCTACCTCAAGGGTATACCGAGTCTCCATCCCTGTTTTCCCAGATCTTAAAGAAGGATCTGGATGATGTGATATTTCCAGGCAAATCTGTGCTTATACAATATGTAGATGATTTTTGTTTGGCTTCCCCTTCCTTTGAATCCTGTAAAGTTGAGACTTTGGTTCTTTTGACTGCTCTAGCTGCTAAGGGTCACAAAGCATCCCAGGACAAACTCCAGCTGTGTCAGCCCAGAGTTCATTATCTTGGTCATGATATTTCACCTGACACTCGCCATTTATCAGAGTCTCGTATTTCAGCCATTTTAAATGTGCCTAGGCCTGGTACTATTTCTCAAATGCGAACTGTGCTTGGCATGACTGGGTACTGTAGACAGTGGATTTTGGGTTAGGCAACAATGATGAAGCCTTTGCAGGATCTGACTAAGTCAGGCACTCCTGAGCCACTTGGTCCCCGTAGGCTGAACAAGCCTTTGTAGCTATTAAGAAGGCACTTTCTAGGGCACCGGCCTTGGGGCTTCCTGATTATGCTAAACCATTCATTCTTTTCTGTCATGAGCATAATGGGTTTGCTTTGGCTGTACAAACCCAAAACCACGGAGATAAACATCGTCCAATTGCTTATTACAGTACTACCCTAGATGCGGTGGCAGCTGGGTTTCCTCCCTGTTCAATTGTCTGAATCTATAGTTTTAAGATCACCCTTGGCTGTCGCTGTACCTCATGCTGTGGCAGCACTTCTGTTAAAATCTAAGACACTGCATCTGTCCACTTCTCATCTCACAAAATATGAGCTTGTGTTGCTGTCTTCGTCTCATATTACCTTGGCTCACTGCTCCATTCTAAGTCCTGCATCCCTGTTGCCCGGGCCGGAGGATGGGGAGTCACATGACTGTGTGTCTGTGATGTCTATGCTTACCCGTCCAAGAGATGATTTAATGGACATACCTTTGCAAAATTCTGATCTTATTTACTTTGTGGACCGCTCGTGCTTGCAAGATTCCATGGGCAAATTGGTTGCTGGTTATGCTGTGTGCTCTTCATATGCTGTTATCGAAAGCACTTTCCTTCTTTCTGTGTTTTCAGCCCAGGTGGCTGAGCTCATAGCCTTGACTCGAGCCTGCATTTTGGCTTAGGATAAAGCAGTTACTATCTATACAGATTCTCGCTATGCCTTTGGAGTGGTACATGATTACAGTTTGCTTTGGAAGTAGAGAGGTTTTCTTACATCCACTGATTCTCCTATCAAGAATAGTTTGTATGTATCTGCTCTTTTGGATGCCCTTTTATTGCCCAAAGCTATTGCTGTTGTTAAATGTAGAGCTCACCAAACCCTCATGATGAAGTTACACATGGAAATGCTTTGGCTGATTCTACAGCCAAAACTGCTGCCCTTTCTGCCACTCAGACTGCATACACTTGTGCCTTAATCGAGCAGCCTCCATTAGCTTCCCTTGAAGATCTTGCCAGAAGCCGAGAAATGTTCTTGGCGTGCTGCTGGATGCATTTTACACACTGATCACCTTTGGCATTCTCCAGATGGCCACCTGGTGGCACCTAAGATGCCTTTTCCCTATTTTGCTCGCGTATACCACGGAATGGCACATGTAAGCAAAGGGGGGATGGTTGCTGTAATTAAATGAGACTAGTATGCACTAGACTTCTCCTCTGTGGCCCAGCGTTACTGCCAACAATGTGTGATTTGTCAGCAGCACAACATTGGTAAAGCTGTTAAAGTTAGGCAGGCAGCCCATCTCCCTCCCTGGGGACCTTCTGTAAATATTCAGATTGATTTTATTCAAATCTCTAAATGTTGTAATTATGAATATGTGTTAGTTTTAGTTGATGTATTCTCAAATTGGGTTGAGGTTTTTCCCTGTAGAAAAGCAGATGCCAAGACTGTTGTGAAGCTTCTGCTTAAGGATTTTGTACCACGATTTGGCATCCCTATGAGTATCAACAGTGATCGTGGAACTCATTTTACTGGACAGATTGTAAAGGAGTTATGTGCAACCTTACAGATTCAGCACAACCTCCATTGCCCCCACCATATGCAGTCTGCTGGGACAGTGGAACGTCAGAATGGGATTTTGAAAAATAAACTGGCCAAGTTCTGTGCTGAGATGAACTTAAAGTGGCCAGATGCCCTCCCACTGGCATTAATGAGTATGAGGGTCACTCCCAGTCGAAAGACTGGACTTAGCCCTCATGAGATTCTGACCAGGAGCCCGATGTGACTACCGGCTGCGCCCCCGCTGACCCTTCCCCAGATGGACATTAATTTAATGGATGACATAATGCTTAATTATTGTCAGGAACTAATGAAATGTGTAAAGTCCTTTTATACACAGGTGAAAGAAGCCCTACTCGAGTATCCTGAGTGACCCTGCCACTCGCTGGAACCAGGAGACTGGGTCTACATAAAGGTCCATCAGCGAAAGACCGCCCTGGCCTCACGCTGGAAAGGTCCTTACCAAGTCCTGCTAACCACCTACACCGCTGTGAAGTGCCAAGGACTGATTACCTGGACCCATGCTTCTCACTGCAAAAAGGCCCCTCCACCTCAGGATGATTTCCCAACTGATGATCGGTCTCTCTCTCCTCCTGATGCTGCTTTCCATCTGGACAGCAGGAAAAAAGGAAAAGGTGAAGTGCTAGTAACCTCTCCCTTGTCCACTGACAGACCTACTGCGTCTTTGAATTTTGCTAGAAGAATCAAAGCATTTTAGGGTGATGTGCTGGTAACCTCTCCCCTGTATAATGCAAAACCATGACTGTTCCAAGAGAGAAGAAGGAATGCCTGCTCTGCTGAACCCACCAAGATCCAAGGATTCCTGACTACAAAAGACATTGAGAATTGGCCTTGGTGGCGAAGACGGAGCATTGTACATTGGCAGGGAGGGAGTTGCGGGATGTATTCTTGGGAATGTGGAGTGAAGTGGTGGGGTGGGTTTATTCCAGGGCCTGGAATCTGTGCTTATGGGCAAGTACCATCAGAATGCATGGCCCTCCCTAATTGGCTTCCGGATGATGAATACCAAAAATGCCTTACTACCACGAACATTACTCCCACCATCCCCTCCACCTTTGCCACCACTCCTGTAAGTTACCCAAATACAAATGATATTGAAACCTATTGGCCAAGACCTTCACATCTGAGTGATTTATTGAAATTTTGTTTAGAAAATCTATTTTTTAAAGTTCAGAATAATTCATATGAGAGAACAATTGAATGGAAAATGAATGGATCAGTGGAAATAGAAATATATGATATCACTACAGATGAACCCAGAGAATCAGAAATTCAGATTAGAGGGTTCTATAGCGATGCAGATATGATGGTCATTCCTGGAGTCAGTAAATTGTTAGATGAAAGAGGCCCTTATTGTTATTTGGTCACCCAATCAGTGAATAACCAAACATATACCCAAAGAATTTGTTCTGTCACTGGAAATTTTACCTGTACTGAAATTATTCCAGTAACTCATAGTTTAACCTGTACCATATTGCAATATACCCCCTCTTATGCCTTTGATGTTAATGCCTCTCAGAAGTATATGAAAGTGTTTAGCCAACAGATGTGGTATAGTACTGTACCAGAAAATGATGTAGCAGGATACTGATGGACTGTGATTAATGCTACATTAGAGACTATAAAATTCACACTATCCTTGTCCAGTTTTCAGATTACCTCTACATATCCAAATTGCTCAAGAGGGGCTGCCATTAGGTTAACACAAAAAGGGCCTGGGTATCCTCTAGAAAGAAGAGGGACTTAGCTGGATCCCTATGGGATGGGGCCAATAGTGCAGCTATTGATATATATATATAAATACTTGCTCTAATTGTTTATCTGGCAGAGACCTGCCTAGGTGCCTAGGACCTGTGTCCTAGTGCCTTCTCTCCCTCTGTGCAATTTGAAATATTTATAGAAATCAAGAACATGAAGAGAAATTAGGACAATTGGAAAAAACCACTGGCCTTATAACTGGAGCACAACTAACCCAAGTTCAGGCTGGAGTGGGTGAATTATGTGTTATCTCCACCCTTAGTACAATGACCCAGAAGCTGTTAACAGAGATGGTATTGAATATCACTGTGGCTGGGAAGGCATTGCAGTGGGATCTGGCTTGCTCAGAAATCCAGGATTTCCATTCAGATTGATCTAAAGCATCAGGCCTGGCCTACTGCCCTTACAGACACTTAAGGAGTATCATCTGAGCTGTGGCCATGGAGACACACTTGGAGATTTTCTAGGTGGAGGTGCAAACATTCACAGCAAACATTCACAGTGTTCCTTCCAAGCATATGGACCTGTTGGAGGGATGTGGGCTCCCACATACCATTTCCTGCCGGGTCCGTGGGGAGGATGCATGTGGGACTGGGTAATTCACTGAGACATTTGGGAACTTTGACTACCTGGTATGCCTAATCGATTTTTAGTCAGTGCTCCCAGAATAACACCCGACATTTGGATAGGGAAAGGGAGTAAATGGACATTCTGGCTATTGAAACCCCCACAGCTTCAGTGTGTACAGAAACTGAAGCCGGGAAAACTATCACTGTTCATGACAATATTTGTTGGGAGGGTATGGGACAAGGAACTACCCTGACAGGACACCTACTCTTCCAAGCTAATGATAGCTGTGTTCATGTTGAAGCTGCCATGTTACAAGATATTCATTTTAATCTCACCACTGCTTCAGGCAACCATATTATTTACTGGCCTACAGATAGAATCTTTCAGTCAGCCCTTAGGTTTCAGATACCCTTTAACTGGACCACCCTAATATCTGATCGATTCCAAAATTTACTTTCACTCCTACCAGAGATTCAGAAAATTTCTGAGTTACAAGGGCAACTTCATATGCTTCAAAATATATATCAAGTTGAAAAGTATACCGCTTATAGAGTGTCTATCTTATGTACTAAGTATGATGTATTGTGTTTTGTGACTAAAATTGTGCAACAACCCCATTATAATATTATTGTGGGCAAGTTATTGCTTGTATTGTTGTTATTTAGTTTAGGGTTGTGTTATTTTTGTTGTAAAGGACGTAATAATACTTTTCATGTCCATACTAACCATGCATTGTCATTGTATCCAATCCAAAACCTCTAAAGTTGAAGTATTTGATGCAGAATTTGAAATACAAAATTTAATGAGAATGGAAGTTTAAAAATTAATAGTTGTGCTGGAAACATAAAAGGGGGGAGTATGGAAGTAGATAAAGGGAATTTGGATGCAGGCCTCTATATTGAGCAGGTGTCAGGCTAACTGTAGCTTTAATAACGCGAGATTTGTAGAAGCAGGGATAGTGCAAAGCGAGTGGAAAACAACTGTGAAAGAGGCTATTGTGACCTTGTATTAGATAAGAATAGAATGCAGACTATAACAGAAATGGTAAGAAAAATAAGATATCATGAAGGAATAAGTATGAAGAATATGCAGTTTTGGCTTATTATTGTCTGTAATAAAGATATATATATATATATATAAGAGATATATATATAAGAGATATATATATAAATACTTGCTCTAATTGTTTATCTGGCAGAGACCTGCCTAGGTGCCTAGGACCTGTGTCCTAGTGCCTTCTCTCCCTCTGTGCAATTGCTTGAGGTAATAAAGTGTATCTGATTTGCTGCACCCAACCAGAGAGTGAGAACTGTATTTTTCTCGGACACTGCGAACTATTAAATGGCTAGAGAAAATATACTGATGATGTGCCAGCCAAAGTTTTAGTATGCAGGAGCTTATTGCAGCCATTAGAAGAAGGAAAAAATAGAGGTCCAGGTAAAGATAATAGAAGTAACAAAAGGCTGCGAGTATAAAGAGTCTATTGCAGTTATATAATGATAATGTGAAAAATGTCTGTAGCCAATAAAATGGAAACAAGCCTTGGTGATACCAATTAGGAAACCAGGCAAGGTAGGTACGAGACCTGATGCTCACAAGCCTACTGTCCTTACATCCTCTGTGAGGAAAATTATGGAAAAATGATAAATGTAAGACTAGTGGAATAGTTGGAGAAGAATATTTTAATTGAGGTAAAAAGTGGTTTTAGAAAAGGAAGATACACAGTTCACCATATAGTGAGTCTAGAAACGGAGGTACAAAAGAGCATAAGGACTCAGAACTTTATGATAACAGTCTTCCTTGACCTTGAAAAAGGATATGACATACTATGCAGGGAAGGCCTTCTATATAAACTAGCCAAAATTGGAATAAAAATGAGAAGGCTGAGGGACTTTTTAAGTGACAGAACTATATAAGTCAAAGTGGGAACAACTTTATCAAAAATGTACAGACTAACAAATGGAATTCCATAAGGGAGTATTATCATCCCTACTTTGTTTTCCATTATGATAGATGACCTCGGAGAAAGTGTGCCGCTGAGAATAGGTGTTTCCGTTTTCTTAGACAACTGTACTATATGGACTCAGCATAAAAGACTTAAAGTAGCTGTGGAAAAAGGCATTCCAGAGACTTTCCACATGGGAAAATGAGTGGGGATTTAAATTCTCTCTTGCAAAAACTAAGGGAATGCTTTTAACCAGGAAGAAAATTAGGAAAGACTGGGACTTATTTCTTTATGGTGAAAAAATTCAGATACTTCACAAGTTTATTTTCCTAGGAGTAGTGTTGGATAATAAATTAACTTGGAAAGGTAACATAGACAATATCATACAAAAGTATAAAGGCTACATCTATGAGTCAGCAGGACATATAGGTACATGCCTGTGGACAGGGGACTCTAAGAGCTTTTCCATGCCCATGTGCTGTGAGCTTGTGTTTGGGACAAAAGATGTACAAGCTACATGGCAAAGGATATGAAGAGGCAGCTGCATCTTCTCCATTTTGTCTTCAATCCTGTTTCTCACCTCTGGAGCATCTTCTTTACAAACTGAATCTTTGAACAAAGGATTGAGAGTCTCATCCAAGCTTTGGATGTGTTCCAGAGGGACTTTACAAGCCAGCAAACTCACCAATGTTTCTAAGAACCTGATATATGGACTCTGAAGTCATATTCATGTATCTGATTGCTTTGGTCATTTAATAACTGTCTTCTTTTTCCTTTCTTTTGTAATAAATCTTTAGTTTTAGATACTAAAGGATTGGCCACCAGCATGGTGTTTTGGGTAAATATGCCCCTCTGGCCAAAGATTGTTGACGATATTACTTTAGTTCTGGCATGGAGAAGAGAAAGGTTGAAGATCCGACATGGGATGCCAATCCAATACTGGATCCCAATGCCCTGTGGAAGATGGTCTTGGGTTAATGTTTTCATATCTGCTATGAAAATGGAGAAAAGGGTGGGTGCCAGTACACAGCCTTGTTTTACACCACTTCGGAAGACAAAGGGCTCAGAGGTAGAGCTACTGCACAGGATGGAGACAGTCATCTGGTCATGGAGGAATCTTACAATGGCGATAAATGTGCTTGGGCAACCAAAATTTTACATGATTTTCCACAGAGCCTCATGATAGAAAGAGTTGAAGGCTTTGGTCAGATCAATAAAAGCCATATACAACTCCTGGTGTTGTTCTTGACATTTTTCCTGGATCTGCCTGGCTGTGAAAATCATGTTGGTGGTGCCTCATGATAGTCTGACACTGCAGTGGGACTCTGAAAGTACTTCCTCTGAAAGAGGGAGCAGGCAATTCAGTAAGATTCTAGCAAGAACCTTCCCAGTGATGGAGAAGAGGGCAATGCCTCAATAGTTGCTACAGTCGTCCCTGTTCTCCTTTTTGAAAATGGTGATGATGTTAGTATTATGTAAATCAGTAGGGATTTCTTCGGTGCACCAGATTTTGAGGAGCAGCAATTGAAGCTTATTAATCAGTATTTCTTCCCCCACTTTCAGTACTTCAGCTGGTATATCATTGGGACCAGGAGTTTTATTGTTCTTTCTTTGTTTAATAGCTTTGCAGACCTCCTGAGGTGATGGTGGGTTGGCAAGAGTTCCCCAGATTGGGTTTTGAGGGATGGAGTTGATGGTGTCATCAGTCACAGTCAATTCCGATTTAGAAGCTTTTGATAGTGTTCCTTCCAGCGCTCTTTGTTATCTTTAAGAAGGATACTGCCACCTTTGGATCTCAGAGGTGTGAGGCCACATGAGTTTGGTTGGTACAGGGTCTTTGTCTCACAATAAAAGCTCCATATATCATGTCTGTCAGCGAGTGTTTTGATTTCTTTTGCTTTGTCCTCCCACCATTTGTTTTTGATTTCTTGGATCCTCCTTTGAGCTTCGGCTTTGAGCTGATGGAAAGAGCTCTGCTTCTGACTGAACAGTGGTTGGTTTTACCAGTTGCAGGAAGCTTTTCTCTTCTGATCCAAAAGGGTTGTGATCTCAATGTTGTTGTTGTCAAACCAGTCCTGATGGCAGTGAATACAAGGCCAATGGATTCCTCACAAACCTCGTGGATGATCGGTTTTAGTCTTCTTCAACACTTTTGTATTATCATTTCCAGGTGTGAATATGGCCATTTTTTCACTGAGAGTGTTTGGAATTTCTCTTGGTGCACTGAGGAGTGAAGGCTTTGCATGTTGTATTGCCATCTGTGTGATTAGGATTGCTTTATATGTTTTGGTGCAATCATGATGGACATGACTGACCTCACCAGTCCAGCGATCATCGGCTCCTCTCATGACATGGGTGATTTGGACATCCTGTGGTCTTACAATGACATAGTAGAGGAAGTGCCACTGTTTTGAGCGGGGGGTTTACCAAGTTGTTTTGGACTTATTGCTTTGTCTGAAGATTGTGTTTGTGATCACAAGGTCGTGCTCTGCACATTTGCTGAGTAGAAGGATGCCATTGGAATTGGTCTTGTCCACTCCTTCCTTCCTTCCCAATGGTGCTACTCCATAGAATCTCGGCCAACTCTTGCGTTAAAGTCCCCTAAGAGTATTATCTTATCTGGTTTTGGAATGGACAAAATTTTATAAAGATCAGTGTAGAAGAATCTGCCAAGATTTGTGTGGCTGCTGGTGCGCAACAGCTCCCCTACATTAGACTACTCATGTGCAGGTTTCTTTCACAGGAAGAACTTTTTCCCTACACCACCCATAAAAGTCCTGCGGCAATGGGCAAGTGATAACGGGGATAGGCTAGTCCCATATGCAAGATAATTGTCATGTTTCCATGGACCAGGATAGGAGGGCATTTCGGCAGCAGTGGTTATGACTGAGCAGACCTTTTTAGGAAACCCTCTGCTCAGCCAATATGGGGAAGGAGCTAGAAAAGGTGCCCCAAACATAGGTTATCCCACCATACCTGACTGGATAACTGTGTCCCAGAGAGATCACTCCCAATGCAGTCGAAAAACCAAAATGTTTCTTGCAACTTGGAATGTCCATACCCTACTAGACTAATCAAAAAGTGAAAGACCCAAACACAGAACAGCAATTGTTGACAGAGAACTCTTGAGGTACAACATCATAGAATCATAGAATCATAGAATATCAGGGTTGGAAGGGACCCCAGAAGGTCATCTAGTCCAACCCCCTGCTCAAAGCAGGACCAAGTCCCAGTTAAATCATCCCAGCCAGGGCTTTGTCAAGCCTGACCTTAAAAACCTCTAAGGAAGGAGATTCTACCACCTCCCTAGGTAACGCATTCCAGTGTTTCACCACCCTCTTAGTGAAAAAGTTTTTCCTAATATCCAATCTAAACCTCCCCCATTGCAACTTGAGACCATTACTCCTCGTTCTGTCATCTGCTACCATTGAGAACAGTCTAGAGCCATCCTCTTTGAAACCCCCTTTCAGGTAGTTGAAAGCAGCTATCAAATCCCCCCTCATTCTTCTCTTCTGCAGACTAAACAATCCCAGCTCCCTCAGCCTCTCCTCATAAGTCATGTGCTCTAGACCCCTAATCATTTTCGTTGCCCTTCGTTGTACTCTTTCCAATTTATCCACATCCTTCCTGTAGTGTGGGGCCCAAAACTGGACACAGTACTCCAGATGAGGCCTCACCAGTGTCGAATAGAGGGGAACGATCACGTCCCTCGATCTGCTCGCTATGCCCCTACTTATACATCCCAAAATGCCATTGGCCTTCTTGGCAACAAGGGCACACTGCTGACTCATATCCAGCTTCTCGTCCACTGTCACCCCTAGGTCCTTTTCCGCAGAACTGCTGCCGAGCCATTCGGTCCCTAGTCTGTAGCGGTGCATTGGATTCTTCCATCCTAAGTGCAGGACCCTGCACTTATCCTTATTGAACCTCATTAGATTTCTTTTGGCCCAATCCTCCAATTTGTCTAGGTCCTTCTGTATCCTATCCCTCCCCTCCAGCGTATCTACCACTCCTCCCAGTTTAGTATCATCCGCAAATTTGCTGAGAGTGCAATCCACACCATCCTCCAGATCATTTATGATCGACATTGTGGCTCTCAGTGAAACAAAACGTGCAGATGTAGGCCATTTGAGGGAAGAGGGTGACGGTTACACTTTCTTCTGGAAAGGAAAACCAGGCAAATACATGGTGCTGGCTTTGCAATCAAAAACCTTCTAGTCAACTGCCTGACTGAGCTCTCTGTTGGCATCAATGAGCATCTTATAACCCTCCCCATCCCATTGGTCAATAAGACATTTGCCACTATCATCAGGACATATGCACCAACTCTTGATGCTGAAGAAGAACAGAAAGAATCCTGTATTTTAAAGAACAAGGAGTAAAGGTCTCAAGTTGCAGTGGGGGAGGTTTAGGTTGGATATTAGGAAAAACTTTTTCATTAGAAGGGTGGTGAAGCACTGGAATGGGTTATCTAGGGAGGTGGTGGAATCTCCTTCCTTAGGGGTTTTTAAGGGCAGGCTTGACAAAGCCCTGGCTGGGATGATTTAGTTGGTTACTTGTCCTGCTTTGAGCAGGGGGTTGGACTAGATGACCTCCTCAGGTCCCTTCCCACCCTGATATGCTATGATTCTATACTTGTAATCACTTAAAAATCTATCTTTCTGTAGCTAATAAACTTGTTTTATTGTTTTAACTAAACCAGTGTGTTTGGTTAAAGTGCTTGGGAATCTCCATTTGAGATAACAGGGTTTGTGCATATCATTTTCTATTAGTGAAATTACTGACTTTCTATGAGCTTGTATTGTTCAGGAGGCTGCTAGGTGGTATAAGATGCACATTTCTGGGGACAAGTCCAGGACTGAGAATTTGTGGTGTCACTCTGCAATATAATTCAGGAGTGACTGGCTAGAGCACACACATAATTCAACTGGGAATGATTTTGCATGCTAGAGGCTATGTGTGAACAGGCCAGAGTGATTGTTCTCACAGAGAAGCAGTGTAAAAAGGCACCCCCAGGTTGTAGAGTAGAGAGGACATAGCTGTTCAATTGTCCAGATTGTACCCTGGATAATGTCACAGCCATACAATAGAGTTGTTATAATGGTAGTTTTATAGATCTGCACCTTCATAGCAAGGCTGATGTCACAACATCCCCACAGAGGTTGCTGAAAGGCCTGAAACATGGCAGTAATTGCTGCTATATGAATGTCCACATCTTCTAGCATCATCCAGCACTGTCTATGATACTTTCCAAGTATTTGACTGTTGCCATCTGCTCAGTGTCCTCTTCAAACAGGTTAATAATGAACTAATTGCAATAGGGAGTTGGACATAGCATCTCCTCACTGATCCATGGTTGATGTTTGAAGAACAGAAAAGCAGTTGGATAGCTTGATTGTAATAAGAGATTTTGGTTGAATTGGACTAATTTTGGGCCATTAACTGGCTGTTGTCAAAGTGTGAGGCACCTGTCAGCAGATACTGATGGTAGATGTCAAGTTCAGTGCCTCTGCACACCTGTAGATCCATGACTGTTGACTGCCAACAATTGTTAATGAGAACATGATCCAGTAACAGCTTTAATGAAACATTCTATGTTGTACCAGGGCTGCTTGTGACTCTATGGCTGATGGAAGAGTGAATCAGAGATCACCATGTCACTGACAGTTGCAAATTCCAGTGGTAGCTGTCCATTTCTGTTAATCTTTCTGACACTGAACTTCCCGAGTTTGCTTCCTCAGGTATCACTGTCGTTTTCTACCTGCATATTATAGATGCCCAGGATAATGATAATATCTCTTCTTGGGGCTTCATTAAGGATTGTTTGCAGCTGATAGTAAAAATTACCTGCAGCTGCATTATTGTCCTTGGTATTGGTAGGACCATACATTGCAGTGATGGCAAGGTTATGGAATCGGACACTGATAAGCTGCTTATTAATCATCTGTCAACCCTGCAGTGCCCCCATCAGGCATTTGATGAAGTTACAATAGCCACCCTTTGCTGGAGCAACCTGTTGAGGAGAACAAAAATGTATGGGCCTCTCCTTTCTCAATATAGGATCAACCCCTTATTAACCACAAAGTGCCAAGAATTTACAAATCAGTTTGATAAGGATTTTTTCTTAGGTAAAATGTCCAACGTTGAGTTCAGTCACCTGCTTCAATAATATAGGAATCCATTGTTTTGCATGAAAGAAGCAAATTGATTAAACATTGCTTAATGCTTACAGAAATATCTTCAAACTACAAGCCTAATATCCAGGTGCAAGTAACTCTAAATTTTCCTAAATGTTTATTGCAATATAGCTAAACAGACCTAACAACCCAATCCAATTAGTTCCAACAGCATATCAATCCCAAAATTAAATATTTACATTTCCTGCAAAATTTAAAATACTTAGTGTTATATATAAAGTCGTATCATACACTTTTGTTTCTTACATATAACTAAGATGACTATTCTCTCTACTCCCATTCATAATTTGTTTTTTGTTTTTTTTTCTAGGGTTTGTTTGGTTTCAACAGAGGTCAGGATCTTTTGTTGGATCTTTGCTTTTGGAAAAGCAAAACAAAGAATAGATTAATGTACACAGTAACTTTTAAATCTAGGTTTAAATCTTTATCAGATATGTTCACTTTCTTCTCATCTTGCTTCATAAAGGAAGCTGAGATGCTATGTAAAAGGAGCTCTCTAAATACTAGATTTTGCCACCCTTACATCCGAGTAACATCTAACTCCACAAATAGCCTCATTTCAGTGGGGTACACTCAGAGCAAGGTAGTTCTCATTAAGAGTGTGGATGGCAGAACCTGGGCTAAGGGTAAGATTACTTGGTATACTGTTGAGCTCAGCAAAAATTATGTTTTGAAAACCATTTTCCATTGAAATATACTTGGTTTTGGATGCTCAGAATCTCCGTGACGGTAAGAACATAAGAATGGCCATATGGGGTCAGGCCATTGGTCTGTATATTCCAGTGTCCTGTCTCTGTCAGTGGCCAGTATCAATGTTTCAGAGGGAATGAACAGAACAAAGCAACTTAAAGTGCTCCATCCCCTATCAACTAGTCCCAGTTTCTGGCAGATGGAGGATTACAGACACACAGAGCATGGGGCTGCATTCCTGATCATCTTGGCTAATAGCCATTGAGGGACCTATCCTCCAGGAACTTATCTAATTATTTTTTGAACCCAGTTATACTTTTGGCCTTCACAACATTCCCTTGCAACAAGTTCCACAGTTGACTGTGCAGTGTGTGAAGAAATATTTCCTCTTGTTTGTTTTAAACTGTTGCCTCTTAATTTCATTGGGTGAGCCCTAGTTCCTGTATTATTGTGAAAGGCTAAATTACACTTCCTTATTCACTTGCTCTATACCATTCATGATTTTATAGACCTTAATTACAACCACCCTTTGTCATCTATTTTCTAAGTTGAACCATCTGACTTTTTAATCTCTCTTTGTATGGAAACTGTTCCATACCCCTAATCACTTTTGTTGACTTGCTCTATACCGTTTCCAATTCTAATATATCTTTTTTTAAAATGAGGTGACCAGAACTGGATGCAGTATTCATTGTGTGTGGGTGTCAGGAATTTAGATAATGGCATTATGATGTTTGCTGTCTTATTATCTGTCCCTTTCCTAATGGTTCCTAACATTCTGTTAGCTTCTTTGACTGTCGCTGCACATTGAGTGGATGTTTTCTGAGAACTATCCACAATGACACCAAGATCTTTCTTGAGTGGTAACAGCTAATTTACATCCCATAATTTTGTGTGTATAGTTGGGATTAGGTTTTCTATGCATTACTTTGCACTTATTGACATTGAATTTCACCTGCCATTTTGTTGGCTAGTCATCCAATTTTTTGAGACCCTTTGTAATTCTTCAGTCAGCTTTGGATTAAACTATATTGAGTAATTTTGTATCATCTTCAAATTTTGCCACCTCACAGTTTACCCCCTTTTCCAGATCATTTGTGAATTTGTTGAACAGCACAAGTCCCAATGCAGATTCTTGGGAGATCCCACTATTTACCTGTGTGAAAACAGACTATTTAGTCCTTCCCTTTGTTTTCTATCATTTAACCAGTTACAGATCCATGAGAGGACTTTCCTTATCCCATGACTGTATGGAAATGTATTGTGAATCATTTAAAACATGATTTAATTGGTGGCAGAGTTTTACTGGTTGCTATTACTTTTGAAGGAAAAGACACCATTAAGCACAACAACTGCATACTATTTTATTAAATTACAGTATCACATTTAAAGCCTCCTACAAGTTCTTTTAATCAAGTGTGATACAGCATGGCCAGAAGTCAGCAAGAGAGTGATATAGGAGAGATATGTAAGTCCCAGGATGAGGAGAAGCCTTATTCCTGTAGAGGGAAGAAAGGTTTCTCTAGATTAATTAAAAGCACCTGAAGCCAATTAAAGCACCTGAAGCTAGTCACCTGATAAAACCCCCCTGCTTCAATCAGCCATTGAAAGAAGTTGGAGCACAGTGGTTTGGAGTTGGAGAAGAGAGCAGTTTGAAGGAGTTGGAGCAGAGTGATTTGGAGTTGGAGCAGAGTGCAGTTTGGAGGAGTTGAAGTAGAGAAGAGTTTGGAGATGTGCCATGGCTGGCTAGAAGACCAAGACCTTACATAAAGAGACACCCAGCTTGTGCAGAGAGAGAGGGCAGGAAGCCCCACAAGCTGAAGAGCAGAAGAGGGAAGTAGCCCAGGGGAAGAAAGCACTAGTTCAAATGGTTTACCACTATCCCTAGGGCGCCTGGACTGGGACCTGGCGTAGAGGGCAGGCCTGGGTCCCTCCCTCTCCACTACCCTTCTCTGGGTTACTAGTGGGATAGTAGATGCACTAGTACAGGGGCAGGAAACTGTGCCCCAAACCCCCCCCCAAGAAGAGGAAGCGCAGGACCCATCATAATCGTACCAGCAGTTTGCCACACGTGGTGTCATTAGTGGGATCTCCATGCTGGGGACTTAAACTAGGGTTAACCAAAACTATCCCGTCCCCAAGATGGACAAAGTGGTCAAGGCTCTAATACAAGCCACTGCAGCCCAGCAGGAGGCTACCCGGGTCCAAGCAACCGCCCAACAGGAGGCAACTCAGGTGCAGCAGAAGACTAATTGGCTGTTGATGAACCAGGCTGCCCAGGACCGAGCTCTACTACAGGACCTGACAAACCAGATGAAGGCCCTTATGGAGCGGAACCACAATGGTGATGGAACCTGGACTATACGGGCCAGCCACTGCCTACAGAAAATGACATGGGAGGATGACGTAGAGGCGTACCTCCTGGCATTTGAGACAACAGCCCTGAGAGAAGCCTGGCCCTGAGATCAGTGGTCTGGTATCCTTGCCCTGTTCCTGTGTGGAGAGGCCCAGAAGTCTACTACGATATGGCTGCAGAGACAGCAGACAATTACCCCCAGCTGAATGCAGAGATCCTGGCCAGATCCAGAGTAACCACAGCATTGCAAGCCCAGAATTTTCATGAATGGCAGTATACAGAGGACAAGACACCCCGATCGCAATTGTTTGACCTGATCCACCTGACCTGGAAATGGTTGCGCCCTGAGGCCCTCAGCTCTGAAAAAATGATGGAGCTCCTGGTACTGGACCAGTATATGAGGGGGCTACCACCAGGCCTTTGGGCTTGAGTTGGCCAGAATGACCCCTCTACCTACGATGAGTTGGTCTCTCTTGTGGAAAGACAGCTGGCAGCCCATGAACTGTTCCAGACCCCAGGGGGTAAGACATGGCAAACCAGGAAGATAGCCCCAAACCCAAGGCCCTGGATTGTTGAAAGCTACAGAAGAACCATAACTGGGAGGAATGACACTGAGGAATGGCCCGAGGCCAAGAAGGGACCTGGGGGTTTGGGAAGAGAGGGCTGGGGGGTTGGGGGGGCGACCAAATAGCCCCAGGCAGAGGGCAGCAACTGGGATAAGGGGTCGGTGTTACGAATGTGGGGAATTGGGGCATATAGCAGCCCAATGCCCCAACAGGGAAGAGCCAATCTAGTGCAATCTGGGGTATCCTGGGGAACAATGTGGTCTAATGGACCTGGTAGGGGTCACAATGACCTCACATGGGTATACAAGGTCAGTAAAGATGAATGGTATTGCAACCAAAGCATTAGTAGATTCCGGGATTGCTGTCACACTGGTCTCAGGGAAGTTGTTGGGGCAAGACCAACTAACCCAGGCCAAAACCACAAGGGTAATGTATGTTCATGGCACTGTAAATTTCTACCCCACATTCCCAGTATGGATTGAGATCCAGGGAAACCCTACCAGGGTAACTGCAGGGGTGGTCCTTAGGCTCCCCTACCAGGTCTTAATTGGTAGGGACTTCCCCGGGTTTGAGAACTTATTCCCCCCCAGTTGAGCCAGAGGAGGTTAGCATCCCCCAGGCTGAGACAGGGGCACCTACAGATAGCCTCACCCCAATTTTTGTCAGATTTGCCCCAGAGCTATTTTCATCCCCCGGGAAACCCTGAAAGTCTAGGTGGGAAAAGAGGGCAGATAAAAGGCTAGGGACCAGGATTCTAGCAGAGAATCAGAAAGCCTCCTTTGTTGGTAAGCGAACCTGTTCAGGAGGCCAGGAGACAATTCAGGCCAGTGAGGACGCAGAGGTAGTTCCTAGCCCAAGTAGGCATTGAAGAAATAGGTCCCATAGAAAGAAAAGGAGTACTTGTGGCACCTTAGAGACTAACAAATTTATTAGAGCATAAGCTTTCGTGAGCTACATCCGATCATCCGATGCATCCGATGAAGTGAGCTGTAGCTCACGAAAGCTTATGCTCTAATAAATTTGTTAGTCTCTAAGGTGCCACAAGTACTCCTTTTCTTTTTGCGAATACAGACTAACACGGCTGCTACTCAGGTCCCATAGAGTTAGTTCAAATCGGTACCACATGTGAGAATTTCAGGCAGGACCAAGCCAATGACCCACTATATGCGAATGTGAGGGAGGAGGTAGTAGAAGTAAATGGCATACCCGTGGAAGGAAAGACCAAAGGCCCAAGGCCATATTATGTGATCAAACGTGATCTGTTGTACCGAATAGTGCAAATTCGAGGGGAAAAAGTAGAGCAGCACACAAGGGCAGTACTAGAGTTAGTTCATAATCATTTATTTGGGGGACATCTAGGAGTAGACAAGACACGTCATAGAGTCAAATAAGATTTTATTGGCCAGGAATATGCATGGAGGTCCAGCGCTATTGTACCTCCTGCCTGGAATGCCAGTTGCATATCCCCCGACTTCATTTATAGAATCATAGAATATCAGGGTTGGAAGGGACCTCAGGAGGTCATATAGTCTAACTCCCTGCTCCAAGTAGGACCAATCCCCAACTAAATCATCCCAGCCAGGGCTTTGTCAAACCTGACCTTAAAAACTTCTAAGGAAGGAGATTCCACCACCTCCCTAGGTAATGCATTCCAGTGTTTCACCACCCTCCCAGTGAAAAAGTTTTTCCTAATATCCAACCTAAACCTCCCCCACTGCAACTTGAAACCATTACTCCTTGTTCTGTGTACTTGCAGGACCTATTAGTACCTTTGCATATTATTGAAGTCCCTTTTATAAGGATAGCCGTGGATCTAGTGGGCCCGCTGGAAAGATCAGCACGGGGCCACCAAAACATATTAGTCATCCTTGACTACGCCACATGGTATCCAGAAGCCATTCCTTTAAGAAACCCCACATCCAAGGCCATAGCAAAAGAACTACTTCAGGTTTTTGCCAGAGTGGGCATCCCTAAGGAGATCCTGACTGACTAAGGAACCCCTTTCATGTCAAAATTAATGAAGGACTTATGTACCCTGCTCTGCATCCATGCCATACGGACCTCAGTCTACCATCCACAAACAGGTGGACTGGTCGAGCGGTTTAACCGCACCCTTAAAGGTATGATCCGGAAGGTGGTAGCACAGGACAGAAAAGACTGGGGTACCCTTCTACCATACCTAATGCTTGCAATACGGGAAGTCCCCCAGGCGTCCACTAGTTTCTCTCCTTTTGAGCTACTATATGGACATCACCCACGCAGAATATTAGATATTGCCAAGGAGGACTGGGAAGAACAACCCAACCCAGGAAAGAATGTCATTGAGCATGTGACACAGATGAGAGAGTGAATAGCTTGAGTAACCCCTATAGTACGAGAACATTTGGAAAAAGCACAAGAGACCCAGCGGACATATTACAATTGCCGGGCGAAAGTACGGAAATTTCAGCCGGGAGAATGGGTGATGGTGCTAGTGCCGACAGAAGAATAGTGGCTGGGTGAGAATACATCCCTACTACACACCTAAGGTTTTTAGAAACACAGTGAAAGCCGTGAACTAATGCATACTCATTCCGGTTCTGTTGTGAAGACTGCACAACACCTTTAGCAGAACATTTAGGACATTAACTCCTTTAAGTGTGAACTGAAGTGGTAGCCTGTCAACCAAATCAAAAGCTGCTTTGATATTGATATATGCCACCAGAAGCAGGCAGTTAAATTTTCAACTGAGCCAGAAGCTAGAGAGTAAAGACTGATCAGCAGTAAAACCTGATTGCTGTGGATGATGATGTCTCTTAAGAATACTAGCAAAGATGTTTCTAGGTTTCAGAGTAGCAGCCGTGTTAGTCTGTATTCGCAAAAAGAAAAGGAGTACTTGTGGCACCTTAGAGACTAACAAATTTATTAGAGCATAAGCTTTCGTGAGCTACAGCTCACTTCATCGGATGCATTTGGTGGAAAAAACAGAGGAGAGATTTATATACACACACACAGAGAACATGAAACAATGGGTTTATCATACACACTGTAAGGAGAGTGATCACTTAAGATAAGCCATCACCCACAGCAGGGGGGGGAAAGGAGGAAAACCTTCCATGGTGACAAGCAGGTAGGCTAATTCCAGCAGTTAACAAGAATATCAGAGGAACAGTGGGGGGTGGGGTGGGGGGGAGAAATACCATGGGGAAATAGTTTTACTTTGTGTAATGACTCATCCATTCCCAGTCTCTATTCAAGCCTAAGTTAATTGTATCCAGTTTGCAAATTAATTCCAATTCAGCAGTCTCTCGTTGGAGTCTGTTTTTGAAGCTTTTTTGTTGAAGTATAGCCACTCTTAGGTCTGTGATCGAGTGACCAGAGAGATTGAAGTGTTCTCCAACTGGTTTTTGAATGTTATAATTCTTGACGTCTGATTTGTGTCCATTCATTCTTTTACGTAGAGACTGTCCAGTTTGGCCAATGTACATGGCAGAGGGGCATTGCTGGCACATGATGGCATATATCACATTGGTAGATGCGCAGGTGAACGAGCCTCTGATAGTGTGGCTGATGTGATTAGGCCCTATGATGGTATCCCCTGAATAGATATGTGGACAGAGTTGGCAACGGGCTTTGTTGCAAGGATAGGTTCCTGGGTTAGTGGTTCTGTTGTGTGGTGTGTGGTTGCTGGTGAGTATTTGCTTCAGATTGGGGGCCTGTCTGTAAGCAAGGACTGGTCTATCTCCCAAGATCTGAGAGAGCGATGGCTCGTCCTTCAGGATAGGTTGTAGATCCTTGATGATGCGTTGGAGAGGTTTTAGTTGGGGGCTGAAGGTGATGGCTAGTGGCGTTCTGTTGTTTTCTTTGTTGGGCCTGTCCTGCAGTAGGTGACTTCTGAGTACTCTTCTGGCTCTGTCAATCTGTTTCTTCACTTCAGCAGGTGGGTATTGTAGTTGTAGGAATGCATGATAGAGATCTTGTAGGTGTTTGTCTCTGTCTGAGGGGTTGGAGCAAATGCGGTTATATCGTAGCGCTTGGCTGTAGACAATGGATCGAGTGGTATGATCTGGATGAAAGCTAGAGGCATGTAGGTAGGTATAGCGGTCAGTAGGTTTCCGATATAGGGTGGTGTTTATGTGACCATCGCTTATTAGCACCGTAGTGTCCAGGAAGTGGATCTCTTGTGTGGACTGGGCCAGGCTGTGGTTGATGAAACCAGTTGGAGAACACTTCAATCTCTCTGGTCACTCGATCACAGACCTAAGAGTGGCTATACTTCAACAAAAAAGCTTCAAAAACAGACTCCAACGAGAGACTGCTGAATTGGAATTAATTTGCAAACTGGATACAATTAACTTAGGCTTGAATAGAGACTGGGAATGGATGAGTCATTACACAAAGTAAAACTATTTCCCCATGGTATTTCTCCCCCCCACCCCACCCCCCACTGTTCCTCTGATATTCTTGTTAACTGCTGGAATTAGCCTACCTGCTTGTCACCATGGAAGGTTTTCCTCCTTTCCCCCCCCTGCTGTGGGTGATGGCTTATCTTAAGTGATCACTCTCCTTATAGTGTGTATGATAAACCCATTGTTTCATGTTCTCTGTGTTTGTATATAAATCTCTCCTCTGTTTTTTCCACCAAATGCATCCGATGAAGTGAGCTGTAGCTCACGAAAGCTTATGCTCTAATAAATTTGTTAGTCTCTAAGGTGCCACAAGTACTCCTTTTCTTTTTGCGAATACAGACTAACACGGCTGCTACTCTGAAACCTGTCATTATGCAAGGCACTGAATTTAGCCGTATAGAGTGGAAATCTGTCAACTTCATGAAAAAACTCGCACAGATACAGACAGACATCATCTTCCTCTCCAAATGCAAACAGATGGACATCATACCGAAAGGACTGAAGGTAAAAATCCATTACAATCTACATACCACACAGACTATGCTGACAGCTTGTGCCACACACTCTCAAGGAAACTGCGGAACCACCTGATTAACATCCTCTACAGCAAACAGGGAAAGATTAAGAATGAGCTCTCAAAACTGGATACTCTCATAAAGAACCAACCTTCCACACAAACTTCCTCGTGGCTGGACTTTACAAAAACTAGACAAGCCATTTACAAAACACACTTTGATTCTCTACAAAAGAAAAAGGACACTAAGCTATCTAAACTACTATATGCCACAAGGGGCCACAACAATGGTTCCCGTAACCCACCCAGCAATATTGTTAATCTATCCAACTATACTCTTAGGACAGATTCTTCCGCTGGGCTATCTCGGGGCCTCTCCTTTTGCCCCTCCACCCCCACGAACATGATACAGTTCTGTGGTGACCTAGAATCCTATTTTCGACGTCTCAGACTCAAGGAATATTTCCAACACACCTCTGACCAACATATTAACCCACAGAGACCTTCCTGCCAACACTACAAAAAGAAGGATTCTGGGTGGACTCCTCCTGAAGGTCGAAACAGCAGCCTGGATTTCTACATAGACTGCTTCCGCCGACGTGCATGAGCTGAAATTGTGGAAAAGCAGCATCGCTTACCCCATAACCTCAGCCATGCAGAACACAGTGCCATCCACAGCCTCAGAAACAACTCTGACATCATAATCAAAAAGGCTGACAAAGGAGGTGCTGTCGTCATCATGAATAGGTCGGAGTATGAACAAGAGGCTACTAGGCAGCTCTCCAACACCACTTTCTACAAGCCATTACCCTCTGATCCCACTGAGAGTTACCAAAAGAAACTACAGCATTTGCTCAAGAAACTCCCTGAAAAAGCACAAGAACAAATCCGCACAGACACACCCCTGGAGCCCCGACCTGGGGTATTCTATCTGCTACCCAAGATCCATAAACCTGGAAATCCTGGACGCCCCATCATCTCAGGCATTGGCACCCTGACAGCAGGATTGTCTGGCTATGTAGACTCCCTCCTCAGGCCCTTCGTTACCAGCCCTCCCAGCTATCTTCGAGACACCACCGATTTCCTGAGGAAACTACAGTCCATTGGTGATCTTCCTAAAAACACCATCCTAGCCACTATGGATGTAGAAGCCCTCTACACCAACATTCCACACAAAGATGGACTACAAGCCGTCAGGAACAGTATCCCCGATACTGTCACGGCTAACCTGGTGGCAGAACTTTGTGACTTTGTCCTGACCCATAACTATTTCACATTTGGTGACAATGTATACCTTCAAATCAGCGGCACTGCGATGGGTACCCGCATGGCCCCACAGTATGCCAACATTTTTATGGCTGACTTAGAACAACGCTTCCTCAGCTCTCGTCCCCTAATGCCCCTACTCTACTTGCGCTACATTGATGACATCTTCATCATCTGGACCCATGGAAAAGAAGCTCTTGAGGAATTCCACCATGATTTCAACAATTTCCATCCCACCATCAACCTCAGCCTGGACCAGTCCACACAAGAGATCCACTTCCTGGACACTACGGTGCTAATAAGCGATGGTCACATAAACACCACCCTATATCGGAAACCTACTGACCGCTATACCTACCTACATGCCTCTAGCTTTCATCCAGATCATACCACTCGATCCATTGTCTACAGCCAAGCGCTACGATATAACCGCATTTGCTCCAACCCCTCAGACAGAGACAAACACCTACAAGATCTCTATCATGCATTCCTACAACTACAATACCCACCTGCTGAAGTGAAGAAACAGATTGACAGAGCCAGAAGAGTACCCAGAAGTCACCTACTACAGGACAGGCCCAACAAAGAAAACAACAGAACGCCACTAGCCATCACCTTCAGCCCCCAACTAAAACCTCTCCAACGCATCATCAAGGATCTACAACCTATCCTGAAGGACGAGCCATCGCTCTCTCAGATCTTGGGAGATAGACCAGTCCTTGCTTACAGACAGCCCCCCAATCTGAAGCAAATACTCACCAGCAACCACACACCACACAACAGAACCACTAACCCAGGAACCTATCCTTGCAACAAAGCCCGTTGCCAACTCTGTCCACATATCTATTCAGGGGATACCATCATAGGGCCTAATCACATCAGCCACACTATCAGAGGCTCGTTCACCTGCGCATCTACCAATGTGATATATGCCATCATGTGCCAGCAATGCCCCTCTGCCATGTACATTGGCCAAACTGGACAGTCTCTACGTAAAAGAATGAATGGACACAAATCAGACGTCAAGAATTATAACATTCAAAAACCAGTTGGAGAACACTTCAATCTCTCTGGTCACTCGATCACAGACCTAAGAGTGGCTATACTTCAACAAAAAAGCTTCAAAAACAGACTCCAACGAGAGACTGCTGGATTGGAATTAATTTGCAAACTGGATACAATTAACTTAGGCTTGAATAGAGACTGGGAATGGATGAGTCATTACACAAAGTAAAACTATTTCTCCATGGTATTTCTCCCCCCCAACCCACCCCCCACTGTTCCTCTGATATTCTTGTTAACTGCTGGAATTAGCCTACCTGCTTGTCACCATGGAAGGTTTTCCTCCTTTCCCCCCCCGCTGTGGGTGATGGCTTATCTTAAGTGATCACTCTCCTTACAGTGTGTATGATAAACCCATTGTTTCATGTTCTCTGTGTGTGTGTATATAAATCTCTCCTCTGTTTTTTCCACCAAATGCATCCGATGAAGTGAGCTGTAGCTCACGAAAGCTTATGCTCTAATAAATTTGTTAGTCTCTAAGGTGCCACAAGTACTCCTTTTCTTTTTAAGATGTTTCTAAAGACCTATAGCAAGGAGATTGGCCGGTAGCTACCACTCTTGATGCAATATTCTTTTCCTTTGTACAGAGTCACTATGATGTAGGCTGATGCTCACTGATTCCAAGGCACTCTTGAGCAGCTCTGGTGGAATATCCTTAGGCCCAGCAGCGCATCCATTCTATAACGTTTGGATGACCTTTTGTACTTTCTCAAGGGATGGAGGAGCAGTGTTTGTCCCTGGATCTGTTGAAGGTCAGATAGCTCTGGACAGTTATCAGCAGGTGTATGGTGTGACAAGGCAATTTCCTGCCTGATCCTTGGAAGACCTAACTGAATTAACTTCAGTTAGTGTTGGGGTCTATATTAAATGAATGGCTTATGTATTATTATGGGCCTGGATAATCAAAGGACTATACTTAACAATGTGTCAGACAAGAATGGTCTTTTGGGACCATACATGTGAAGTGGATTTCCTGGGAAATCTCTAGGGGAAGGTGAATGCTAATCACCCATCCCCAGTTATGCAAAAACCCAGCCTTTTGAAGCTATGCCCTGAGGATTGGATCCATTGTCTGCTGATCACCTGTTACATGAGACCAAGATCAAAGGCCCAAGATGTATAAAGGAAAGACTGAACTATTCATGGGTGTACTTGTTCTGAGTTAAGGCTGTACTTAACTTGTAACCACAGAAAATCCCAGTTTGAAGGACTGACTCCTACAAGATCACATGTTGGAGTTGGTGTGATCCCTGATAAGCTTATTAGTGCAAAAGTAGGTTATTTTATTATTTTAATATATTCTCTTTGTAATGCTTTCACTTTAAGAATAAATGTGTTTGCTTTGAAAGGGCTGTGTGGTAAACTATAACTGCTGGCAATCATGTTGTTCATAATCCTTCCAAGAGAAAGCAAAGCAAGATGCTGGACTGTTCAGGCAGTCTGGTTTGCTGGGGATATCACAGTGCAGGCAGTATGTGCATCCTGGAAAAATCTCTGATAATGAGGGAGAGATATGCTGGTCTCCACCCAGGAAAAGTGATGGTTGAGGAGCCAGGAACCAGTGCTGATGCCCTTGGTGGACCATGGAGCAGGGGAAATAGGTGCAGTTGCCCTGAACTGTAACATATGGTTCAGTATGCTTTCATAATGTGTTTTCCATTTGTCCAGTACCTCATGTGCTGATGAGACATCTCCCTATTTGCATGCTTCTGCCTTTTTCACTCACATATCAAAAACCTCCTCAGAAAGCCAGGGTTGCTTGCATAATCAAAAGCTGATTGTTTCAGCAGCGATGTGTGACATTGCCTGGAGTGGTATATGTAATGCTATTTTCATGTCATCCAAGAGCGTACTGAAATTATATATGTGATTTTTGATTACCTGTGTGTATTCCATGGCTTCAACAGGATCCTTGGAATGATGCTGTGCATTGTGCTGTTGATGGACAACTGGCTTGTGAGGAGTTGGAAGATGCAGTGGGAGCTGAGCAGCAACTAGTCTAGGCGCTGAGTTTGCTGGTGTTTCTGCGTCACTGAAGACCAAGTGAGATTTCACTATGGAGCGATTTTGGATGAGGATGTGGTCAGTTTCTGTCATAGCATATCCTGATTTGAAATCCAGCTCCAGCTATGGTTATTGAGGTGCCTAAACCAGGAGCTCATGACTGACAAACCCTTAGTAGCACACAGTGTCAGAAGCCAAGTGGTTGTGGTGTTTGGGGAACCTGAACCAAAGGGGACATATTGTACTAGTTGGATTTTATGTTTGTATTTTGTACAATTTAGAATGAAGGATAAAGAATAATGAGATAATAATGTAGCATGTATTAAATGTATTGTGTATGATTTGATCATATCCTGCCACTCACCCTTTTTTAATAGCAAAAAGGAATGGCCTAATGGACCATTTGGTAAAGATGCATCAGCCAGAATCTATGTCTGGGCTAATTTCAAGGCAATAACAGACGTTTTAAGGTCACTAATTTATTGTAGGTTCAGCATTTTAAAATAAGTAAAAGAATTCCATGATTGTTTTCTTGTGCATTGCAACTTGATGTTCCTGGTTAAAATGTTCTGTGTAAATTAATTCTGTTTTGTGTGTGAATGAGGTGTATGTATGTGTAAAGAGATAAGGTGTGAAGGCCATCGGTGAGCCAGATGTACGAGGGAGGAACCAGAGACAGATGCAAAAGCTCCAGGGGGCTGCAACACACCTCTATTGAAATGTCAGAGGACGGCAGATTGACAACTCTAAAGATGAGACAGGCACCTATCAATTGGGGCAAGATGGCTGTGATAAAGAATGAGAAGGACAATTTAAGAAAACAAGCACTTATCAAACAACAAATGATTACAGCATGATGGAGCAAAACTCATTTGGTCCCAATGAAGGAAAACCACTATATAAACAGGCTGCCTTGCCATGAAACTTTGGGTCCGTCCTGCCAAGACTTCCCCAGAGCATGATGTCGCGAACAATGGAACCCGGCTCCTCCCTACTGGTGATCAATTTAGTGGCCACTAGGTTGATCCAGACTCTGGATTGGTAACTATAAATTGACTGGCGGGACAGGGTGTGGGTGTGGGTGTGGTGTGGTGCGATTGAATGCATATGCTAGTTGTTGTATCTTCAATAAATGCAGCATATTGCCTTTTCCCCTGAAAAAGATCCCATGTGCTTCTTATAAGCATAACATTTTTGGTGGAGAATTGTGAAAGGAGGAAGTCATGCACTGTGACTGTTGAACATACTGATAAATATTGCTAAAAGGTATACCATATGTATAAAGTGATTGATCATTCAGGTGTGCACACCCCCAGCCGTAGAAGTGCTGGGCAAGAGGGGGAAGATTAGAGTCTTCGCTCCTACCCATCTGTGGGGGAAAAATTGCATAGGTGAATATATCCTCTGTCATAGCAGGATTGAGCCCAAAAGGTAGGGGGCTTAGTGTTTCCCCCTCCTGCTCTCTTAGGCAGAGTTCTTTTTAGTGGGTATAGACTTTTGTGTTTTGTAAGTCCCAGCACAAGCGTGGGCATGGAAGAGTTAGAAAGGTAAAAGAGATTCATAAAGAGATACATCAGGCGGTATTTTCTATGTGAGACCCAATTCTGAAGGATATAGGAGTGTGGGCAAATAGTGGTAGCACCTGTGTAAGAAATGTTTAAAAGGAAGCAATCCAAAGATGATACTTTGTTCAAAAGATTACTCCTTTTAAACAGATCTTGCTCTGTTAAACCAACCCCTGAAGGATATAGAAGTTGGGCAGTGTAGTATTTTTTGTGAGTGATATTGTGATTTCACAATTTTGAAAGAAATGTCTAAGGAAAGGGGCCAGGAGGCGTGGGGGCTAATTGAGGAGCCCACCCTCCTTAATAAACTGGTAGTGGAACAAAGCCTGTGTCCACGAAAACACAGGCTTTGTTCCACAACTGCAGTTGTAGCACTGGATAGTTACCTTTCTCTAACCTAGAATAAATAAAAAAAATCTGGGGATGGGGGAAAATAACTTGAAAAAGACTGATCTCCATGTATTCCTGCTCCTAGGGTTGAAGCCTAAAGTCTTAGGTCCGCACAGGTTTTTTTCTTCACACGGCTGTAGTACATGTGTTCCAACCACTCTTCTGGTCAATTCCTTTCTGAACATAGTTAGTGTAGATGCCCTTGTGGTGTGCAGCTGTGATGACCATTCTTCTACCGAAATATGCTACAGTAAATTATATGTGGTCCATACTAATACAATCCTCCATATTGGGGCAATTATGAGACATCTGTGTTTGTTTTTTCAGGGGGAGGGGAATCAGGCTAAGTATTTCTGACTTCTGAAGAAGGGTTAGATTGCATTGAAACTGATCGGGAGAAATGTTAAACCACTGAAACCAAAAGTTTGTCTTAATAGAGATAAGCATTCTTAACTCACTTTCTTGAAGAAATATTTGAAACTATTTTTTTTCATCAGATCTTTCCTTCCTCACAATCTCTACTAGTATCCTCTCTTTCACAGAAGGGTTACCAAGGAAACTGGAAAATTAACTTATTCTTAACTTATTTTTACAGGTTCTAAGAAAGGAAACAAAGCTGGAAATCCCAGCTGCCTTCTTTTCACAGCAGCAGAGTTTATCTTCCCTCACTTGTTTACTGTTATATGGAAACTTTTCTGCACCTGCTGACTATAAGGAAAGAGCGTCAGTGGTTCAAGCAGAGGACTGGGATGAAGACAACTTATACTACATTATGGGTCACTTGTATGATAATGTCTGTATTGGATTGAGAGTATTATTATAATACTATGACATTTTAAGAGTGCTAGGTTATTTATTAGTAAATATTTTTGTGTGGGACAGCCTACCCTGAACTTGTTCAGAGCAGGGGACTTGGAGGCAATCCTACATAATCAAATAACATTCCCAGGATACATCTATGTTAAAGATGAGAATTAAGATATAATTGCAGGGCTGAATCTAACTGTCATCGGTCATAATAAACAGATATTTTGGACCAATTTCAAGAGCTTTCCAAGGGCTCGAATCCTGAAATGTACTGATATTTTTGGGGGAAAGGAGGCAGAAGATGTGCATAGATTTTAAGGTGCAGTGGCTGCACATGTGCAAAGCATTCTCACACTACTGGTTTGTGGTTGTGGTTACGGGGATGAACATCTTATAGTATATTTAGAATTCTGCAGGGCCTGACTAGCACAGTTCAGTTGTAGTTCTGGCAATTGTAAGCACAAGATGTAGAGATAGAGGTGACTGCCATTCAGACCCCCATTGGGTCCAGGTTGTCTTATTGTTTCTTTGTGCATCCATTTCTTTCTTTCTTTCTTTCTTTCTTTCTTTCTTTCTTTCTTTCTTTCTTTCTTTCTTTCTTTCTTTCTTTCTTTCTTTCTTTCTTTCTTTCTTTCTTTCTTTCTTTTCTTTTTATGTGGGCGGATGGAGTCATGAGGGCTGGATTCCATTGGCTTTGTATCTACCAGAGTACCTATAAAGAATTATAACGCAGAGTGACAAGAAACAAGCTGCATTTAAGGAAATACTAAAGCCAAATCTATTTGTTTTTACATAACTGCAGTTCAGTTGTCTTGGGCACAAATGAACTATTGGGTCTATTAATCCACAAAGGGACCACTCAGTTGTCAAGCCAAAAAGTTAAATCAGGGTGAATTAGAACATGTACCAGTTAATCATAGCTCTTGCCTTCTCAGGATGGAGAAATGCTCTGCTATTCACTCCTCTAGCTTAGCCATGAGTCACGGTCACCAGTATAGCAAGATACCCTTTCCACAACTTCAGGGTATCTTCTATGGTTATAATTAGTATAAATAGTTCTAGACCAAACTTATCAAGGTAAACACCTCCCCACTTATGGAGTGGTTCATCTGCAGAGACTAGAACATTCAGTGCTGTGGAAAGGCAGAGTCCCCCTTCAGGAAGGTGTTTATAAGATTCAAAAACCTATTAACAATGTTTGGATGTGCTGCCTTGTGGTGAGGCCATGTCAGGCAGTTGATGAGTCCAGAAAGGAAATGTCTTATACACAGGAAAATAAATTTTGGGGGAGAATGATGTATTGTAAGGAAACTGGCACAACCAGGCACATTTTCATACTCATTCACCTACTATGTGGTCATCATGTGGTTAATGATGCAGTTTAATGTTCCCCTGGTCCCTTCCACTTGAATCCAGGTGCCAAGTATCCAGGATCTAATTTCAATATTCTTTGCAACAGATGCAAAAAAGATACTGGGCATAACCAATGGTTGAAGGGTAAAAGCTCTCCTGAACTGGAGGAGTAAGGAAAAAAGCCACTCTAAGTAGTGAACATGCTACACAGTATAGAGTAGGCTACTGCATATTAGCTAAATGAAAGAGTGATACTATTTTTATTACAATTCTGCTCTGAGGTTTTGTCTTTGATTTGTTCTTGTATTTTACTTATTTGTTTATATGCAACTATATTAATTTATATTTAAAGACTAAAAAGGATGAAATCCCTTACTTTCTAGGTGGGTGACTGCATCATACAAACTCCGGTTCTCTGTAAGTTTGTTAATGCCTCCTTCAAACAAGCTTTTGCCAACTTCTAAATTCAGTGGTCATCTTAAGAAATAATCACTTATTATGGTCTCTCACCTCCCTCTTTGGGCAAGGTTATTAAGAAGATTGTGACAACAGGCTTACTCCACTGGTATGTGATTTCCTCTAGTCTTTTGGGCTTCAGGCCTTGATATGCAATGGAAATGATATATTGTGCTACAGTGGTCCTCAGACCAACGTCAATCATATGTCCATGCTCCTGTGCTTGTTAGATCTATTGGTAATTTTCAGCGCCATTTATCATGGGATGTGGCTGACATGACTGCACGATCAGGTAGGGGTGGACAGAGTTACTTTCAGATAGCTTCATTCATTCCCCTCAGACATGGTTATCATAGAATTGTAGGACTTGAAGGGACCTCAAGAGGTCATCATCCAGTGTCCTGCATGATGTGGAGTTGCTCCTCTTTAGGACTGTCACAGACAGTCTTCTAAGACTCTTTTTACTCATCTTGTTCAATGTGTGTAAGGCTACTTCGAGTATGAACTCTTGATTCAAGAACAATACAAATCCACAATATCCAAACCTTATGTTTAAGAGAACCAGTAGACGACATCTACCGTTCTACTGCAGTAGTCAACTATGTACTGGCTGTGTGCATGTAAGGGCCCTGATGTTGAGACAGCTTAAAGATTTGTTTAGAACATTTTTGTTAGGGTGAAGCAAAACACCTTTATTCCAGCTTTATTCCATTTATCTGGATGACCCAAGATGAATAGAGGATCATTACTTTCAACACTTGTAGAAGGAGGATACAGAGTAGCAGCCGTGTTAGTCTGTATTCGCAAAAAGAAAAGGAGTACTTGTGGCACCTTAGAGACTAACAAATTTATTAGAGCATAAGCTTTCGTGAGCTACAGCTCACTTCATCGGATGCATTTGGTGGAAAAAACAGAGGAGAGATTTATATACACACACACAGAGAACATGAAACAATGGGTTTATCATACACACTGTAAGGAGAGTGATCACTTAAGATAAGCCATCACCAACAGCAGGGGGGGGAAGGAGGAAAACCTTTCATGGTGACAAGCAGGTAGGCTAATTCCAGCAGTTAACAAGAATATCAGAGGAACAGTGGGGGGTGGGGTGGGAGGGAGAAATACCATGGGGAAATAGTTTTACTTTGTGTAATGACTCATCCATTCCCAGTCTCTATTCAAGCCTAAGTTAATTGTATCCAGTTTGCAAATTAATTCCAATTCAGCAGTCTCTCGTTGGAGTCTGTTTTTGAAGCTTTTTTGTTGAAGTATAGCCACTCTTAGGTCTGTGATCGAGTGACCAGAGAGATTGAAGTGTTCTCCAACTGGTTTTTGAATGTTATAATTCTTGACGTCTGATTTGTGTCCATTCATTCTTTTACGTAGAGACTGTCCAGTTTGGCCAATGTACATGGCAGAGGGGCATTGCTGGCACATGATGGCATATATCACATTGGTAGATGCGCAGGTGAACGAGCCTCTGATAGTGTGGCTGATGTGATTAGGCCCTATGATGGTATCCCCGGAATAGATATGTGGACAGAGTTGGCAACGGGCTTTGTTGCAAGGATAGGTTCCTGGGTTAGTGGTTCTGTTGTGTGGTGTGTGGTTGCTGGTGAGTATTTGCTTCAGATTGGGGGGCTGTCTGTAAGCAAGGACTGGTCTGTCTCCCAAGATCTGAGAGAGCGATGGCTCGTCCTTCAGGATAGGTTGTAGATCCTTGATGATGCGTTGGAGGGGTTTTAGTTGGGGGCTGAAGGTGATGGCTAGTGGCGTTCTGTTGTTTTCTTTGTTGGGCCTGTCCTGTAGTAGGTGACTTCTGGGTACTCTTCTGGCTCTGTCGTCATTACACAAAGTAAAACTATTTCCCCATGGTATTTCTCCCTCCCACCCCACCCCCCACTGTTCCTCTGATATTCTTGTTAACTGCTGGAATTAGCCTACCTGCTTGTCACCATGAAAGGTTTTCCTCCTTCCCCCCCCTGCTGTTGGTGATGGTTTATCTTAAGTGATCACTCTCCTTACAGTGTGTATGATAAACCCATTGTTTCATGTTCTCTGTGTGTGTGTATATAAATCTCTCCTCTGTTTTTTCCACCAAATGCATCCGATGAAGTGAGCTGTAGCTCACGAAAGCTTATGCTCTAATAAATTTGTTAGTCTCTAAGGTGCCACAAGTACTCCTTTTCTTTTTGAGAAGGAGGATAGTGTTTTGTTTTGAAGGAAATGTGATATGTAAAAGGTCAAACAGCATTATCTTCTCCTAGTAAAATCCATACTACTGATGGAAACTCGAGCTTTGAGGTGGACAAAGACAGAAACACTGCTAATATCCATTTCCATCAGATTAACTATTGACTAGACATAACTGTCTGCTTTGAAAAGCTTTCCCCTTGAGTTGTCAAAAGGCACAATTTAAGATCATTTGAAACGTTCAGGGGACATCCAGTAGTAGAAAATTCCCTCATCCTGAGAAGTACAAAGAAATCAAGTAATCCGGAGATTATGTCTCTACAGTCCTTAAGAAGAGGAATATGCAACTTCAATATTTAGGAATTTATTGAAGTGTATAGAGAGATTCCCCCCAAAGTAAAAATGGATTTTTTTAATCCTCCCCTCATTATAGAATACATCTGCAAAAAGTTGTCTGAATTACTCAATTAAAGAAATAAGGGTAAATGCAATTAATAAAACAAAGGAAGACACTTATGAAAAGGAAACACTACATAATAACACGTTTTATATGCTTTTAGAAGGAAAACAAAAATATTTCCTTCCAGCTAATATTTGCCAGTGAGAATAGGGACACCTAGACACTTTGGATGTATTAGGCCTTTCCTTCACTGGAAAACCTATTAGAATGGGAGGCCTATATATTCAACATATTCCATAGGCAAGACATAAATTAATTATTAACTACTTAATAAAACTATTAGGAGGCTGCCATTTTAATAAGGGATATCATCATGTAGAAAAATAATTTGACGTTTATTACTGTAATATTCTGAATTAAATGAAATTCTGACAAGCTAACTGGTTGAGTCATGAATTAATCCATAACTTGTACTTGCTGCTGTATTTTCAGTGTTGTTTGTTTTAAATTCAAACCATTTCATAGGGATGCAATCTATGTTTAAAATAAACTAGGGCCCAATTCTGCACTCCTTATACAGGCAAAACTCCCAGTGAAGTCACTCCCAGTGATTTTGTAATATTTGATGGTCTATTAAAAATGGTATTTGTGGGCAGGAGTGGGAAACTGTAGAATATCAACTTAAGCACTTGTGTATGTAAGCTTTTGCTAAATACCATAGCATAGGAATGTTATATTGATTGATAAATTGAAAGCAGGCTGTATGGAGTTAGGAAAATCAGGAATTGTGATTTTAAATATTAAAGTATAATATTTCCTCATCCATTTTATCCCCCCTTTTAAAAGGCAAGTGATAAAACAAGATAGGATGAGTTTGGAAAAAAAATTTTTTGCAATAATTTGTTTTCATTAATTTGGGAGGAGACATAAAAAAGCCAAAGTTTATGTTTTTAGCCAACTGCAAACTTTTAGCTTTTTTAACAAACCAAAAATCCCTTCAATTTGAAAACATGAAATTTTCATTGGTTTATTTTTCATGTAAAATCAATTTTTGAGCAGCTGTATCAGCTACTTCCATTCATTTTTTGCTTTAAATTTTCATGTGCTTCTGCACTTCTTGGTACAGATGCCACTCTACGTGGAAATATCAAAACTATCACAAAGTTTGACCCAGTCAGACTATGGCGTTCTTTATACCTTGCAAAGAAAAATGTTCTTGCAAGACTAAAATCCCCACTGGTAGCATTGTTTCACAGTATTTTTACAGATGGCAATAAGGCTTTTTCTGGAAAGCTAATTCTAACTGCATGGATGATTTTTATTTTATTTTATTTTATTTTATTTTATTTTATTTTATTATTTTGCCTTATTTTCATTAGGTTTTTTTTGTGGCTAGGGTAATTTAAAATAGGGAAATAGGGCCCCATAACTGCATTATGCTTGTAAGGAAAAATATTTTGCATCATTGGATACATATATGTATTTATATATAAAAAAATCTTCATGCCAAATACTTCATTCTTTACTCACACAAAACTCTCATTAAAGACAAGAGGAGTTTTGTCTACATAATGACCACATGATCTGGCATTGTGAATCTGATATTTAAGTGATTCCAGTAGCAGCAATGGGAAGATTACTGAAGCATCCCAAGAAGACTGGTGATGATCTGGATGTGTTTGTTAATAATTAATTATTTTAGGGTGGGAGCATTGAATACTACACTTAGTCAGACGAAGATTCCCACCCCCACTGGAAAACTGATGAAAATGGGACAGGAAGGGGAAATCTTTGATCTAGATTTTCCACCAAATTTGAAAACTGAAAAATTTTGGCTGAAAAAACAACAAAAATGTTTTGAAAATGGTGCTGTAGTGTCTCATGGAACTTGTAGTTTGAGAGCTTGAGGCATCCATTCTCCTTACAGGCCAGGTTCTCTGGTCAGGTTATCTCTCCCATGATGCGTTATAATCTCTCCTCTTGGGAGGGCAGGTAGTATATCATGGGGGGAGATGTCCACCCAGGGGAGTCTGGCCTTAGAAAAGAATGGGGACATGAGATACCTGAACTACAACTCCCTTGAGACACTGTGGCAGCATTCCCAACCTGAATTATTTCAGTTTTAGGGCATTCCGTTTTTCAACAAAAAATACATTTTCTACAGAAGATGTACAATTTTTTTTCCTTCAAACTAACTTACGTTGAAAAACAGTTTTGATGGAAACTTTTTATCATCCCTAGTGCTAAAAGAACTTTAGTGATTAGCTAATGTAATCCAAATCAATACCTGATTTAACTGGATTGTTTTCAGGGAGAGTTCATGTTCATTTGATGTTAAAAATCTATCATCCAACTGTAATAGTTTTAGGGCCCAATACTGCAAACATGAACAGATCCTGCTTTCAGTAGGATGAAACATGAAAAGTTACATGAATGTTTGCAAGACTGGGCACTTAATTTCTTTCCAGATCCTAACACCTCTGTTAAGCAATTGAGGGTTATGTACAAATATCCCATCTTCATCTGAATTAATTGGGTTCTGACAAAGGTGTTCCCTAAATCTTCATACTACATAGGCCACTTAATTAAATGTATGCTGTAAACCTTTTTAATTCAGTTGGCCAGACAAAGGAGGTAATTAAAACATATACAAGAAGTTTTGAATCCTGGAAGAAAGACTTGTAGGGAATTTTACTATTTCCTTAATATCTGTTTACACAGCTGGACTCAGAACAATGGGATAACCCATTGGAACTGGACACATGTTCATCTAAGCCAAGACCAGGAAGGAATACATGTTTATCTGTAGTTGCAAAAGAAGGATATTTAACAAGAAATGTATATATTTTGACTCAGTGTTAATGATATGACACTGTTGTACACTAAACTAACTTCAAAGAGAGAGGATGGCTTAAACAAAAGACAAGGTGTATTTTTGATGCTACTTGGAAAATATAACACTTTCAATGTTACTTTATGAGATGAAAGTATTGGTAGATTATATGTAAGTGATTAAATACAGAAGGGACTCATTTGGAAGATTATGCTAGGGAGAAAAACGGTGTGAGGTTGAGAAGGGCTTGTCTCTGCTGTGAGTTAGTATGTGACAAGCGAATGCACTGTAGAGTCACACCCTGGCTTGCTGCACACTAATTTGCCATGTAAACAAGACCTCAGTGTTCAAGAGACAGCATCATGATACGAAACGATGGAAACTTTCGGGTATTGGGGAATACTTAATGCACTTCTCTGTAGCCTAAGGCTGATGCCACTTGAGAGCACTGTAAATAGTGTCCAGTAGCAGATATCTAAATTAACTAACTTGTATGTATTTTTTTCTATAAAATCTTCAACTTATTTCAAAACAAGATGCATTACAGGTTAAAAAAAGAATATTGCAACATCATTTTTTGGTATGTGTTAAGAAAGGGCACAACACCAGGCATTTGTGGGAGAAGGCGAGTTGAGGCGCTCACAGTGATAAGTGTGGAATATTTGGTTCTGGGGATTGAAGTTCCAAGAAATCTCTTGCTGTCCATGGAAGGTATCCTCCTTAGATCTCTAGTTGATGCATTTCCTTAAAGGGGAGACTGCAACGGGTCCTACTGAAAGGCGAACTGTCAGGTTGGAGGGAGGTTACCAGTGGAGTTCCTCAGGGATCGGTTTTGGGACCAATCTTATTTAATCTTTTTATTACTGACCTTGGCACAAAAAGTGGGAGTGTGCTAATAAAGTTTGCAGATGATACAAAGCTGGGAGGTATTGCCAATTCGGAGAAGGATCGGGATATTATACAAGAGGATCTGGATTACCTTGTAAACTGGAGTAATAGTAATAGGATGAAATTTAATAGTGAGAAGTGTAAGGTTATGCATTTAGGGATTAATAACAAGAATTTTAGCTATAAGTTGGGGACGCATCAATTAGAAGTAACGGAAGAGGAGAAGGACCTTGGAGTATTGGTTGATCATAGGATGACTATGAGCTGCCAATGTGATATGGCTGTGAAAAAAGCTAATGCGGTTTTGGGATGCATCAGGAGAGGCATTTCCAGTAGGGATAAGGAGGTTTTAGTACCGTTATACAAGGCAATGGTGAGACCTCACCTAGAATACTGTGTGCAGTTCTGGTCTCCCATGTTTAAAAAGGATGAATTCAAACTGGAGCAGGTACAGAGAAGGGCTACTAGGATGATCCGAGGAATGGAAAACTTGTCTTATGAAAGGAGACTTAAGGAGCTTGGCTTGTTTAGCCTAACTAAAAGAAGGTTGAGGGGAGATATGATTGCTCTCTATAAATATATCAGAGGGATAAATACAGGAGAGGGAGAGGAATTATTTCAGCTCAGCACCAATGTGGACACAAGAACAAATGGGTATAAATTGGCCACCAGGAAGTTTAGACTTGAAATCAGATGAAGGTTTTTAACCATCAGAGGAGTGAAGTTTTGGAATAACCTTCCAAGGGAAGCAGTGGGGGCAAAAGATCTATCTGGTTTTAAGATTCTACTCGATAAGTTTATGGAGGAGATGGTATGATGGGATAATGGGATTTTGGTAAGTAATTGATCTTTAAATATTCAGGGTAAATAGGCCTAATCCCCTGAGATGGGATATTAGATGGATGGGATCTGAGTTACTATAGAAAATTCTTTCCTGGGTATCTGGCTGGTGAATCTTGCCGATATGCTCAGGGTTTAGCTGATTGCCATATTTGGGGTCGGGAAGGAATTTTCCTCCAGGGCAGATTGGAGAGGCCCTGGAGGTTTTTCACCTTCCTCTGTAGCATGGGGCATGGTTGACTTGAGGGAGGCTTCTCTGTTCCTTGAAGTCTTTGAACCATGATTTAAGGACTTCAATAGCTCAGACATGGGTGAGGTTTTTCATAGGAGTGGGTGGGTGAGATTCTGTGGCCTGCGCTGTGCAGGAGGTCGGACTAGATGATCAGAATGGTCCCTTCTGACCTTAGTATCTATGAATCTATGAATCTATTTCAGTGACTGAGTTTCAGATTTCTTGGATTTGTTATGCATTGGTGCAAGATACCCAATCACATTTAGTTCAGTAATGCAGATGCTCATGAATCTAGAAAAGGAGATTCGATATCAGTACAAAAGCATTCTGTTAAAATGAACTAATAACCAGATCAGTTTAATAATCAGTGGATTTAGCTAAAATTACCCCGTTAAATCAGTGAAGAGAAGTGGGGAAGTAGTGATGCTAATCTCAGGTATTCTGGGGAGAAAACTGAAAACTTTGAATAATATGAACAATCATAGAACAGTGAAAGAAGGGTTCTATTTGAATGTTGCACTTCATACAGGAGTCTTATATCCCTAACTTTACAGGCAGTTAAAATAATTTATACGTTAATATCAGATTAAATTAAAATGACACTGATATTTGAAAGTTTTTCCAGACCTCAGGCTTAGTAGGACTAAATATTTTCTCCTGGAAAAATCTGAGAGAATCTGAAGATGGTATAAATCTTTCTATAGACTGAGAAGGGGCAAGGCTATGCATTTGAAATATTACAGATGCCAGCAGACAGTAATGTTGACTGAGAGCCAGTTCAATAGTTTGAGAGAAAACAGAATAAGTAATATGTTTCCTCCTCTCACAAACTGAGAGGTAGCTTGAATACATACAAAATGTGGAATAGTGTACCTGCTAAGGTTTTGAAATTTCATAATGCTTTTTTTGTTAATGTGGCATGAAAAAAAAAGATTCCCCTTGTGACTGGTTCCCCCCGGGGTGCCACTTGGAACTGAGATACCACTGAGCCCGCCTGTCCAACCAGCCAGGGTTCCCCTTACTCTGTGCTGCTGTGACAGGCTCTCAAGCCCCCTTCTAGCACACACACAGGTAGAGACATACCCAACTGCAGCTATATTCACCCAGATGCTGAGATCAGCTCTGCATGTCAGAGCTCAGATAAGGAATTTCCCAGCATTCAAGTGCAGTCCCGCTCTGGAGAGTAAACCCAAACTTGTATTGACTCACGCTGCATAGAGAACTGTACAGCATAAGCTCATTGAAATTTGCCCTCTCCCTCACTGTGGAGAGAGAGATGCACAGCATTTTGCCCAGCCCCACCTCCCCATTATGAATTACACAAACTGGGTTTAAAACAAAAATGAGTTTATTAAGTATTAGAGGTAGATTACAAGTGATTAGAAGGGATAGCCAACAGATCAAAGCCAATTACCTTAGTAAATAAACAAAAACCAGAAACTGATCTTAACACACTAGATAAGTAGGATATAAATTAGCAAATTCTCACCCTGAGTGGTAAACAGGCTGGCAGATTCTTAAGGCACAAGTTGCCTTGGCTTTCCCAGGTTTTCATACACAGGCTAAAAATCCTTCTAGCCTGGGACCATCACTTCCCACAATTTAGTTTTTGTTCCTCAGGTGTTTCCAGGTGTTGTAGGGAGAGTGAGATCCCCCATAATGTTATTTTCCCCCTTTTATATCTTCTCCCCACTTGCTGGAAAGCTCTTTTGTTGTGACCTGGGTTAAATAGTTCCCATTGTGTCGTGCTATCTCTGAGAAGTTTCTATTGTACACAGTTCCTGGGCTAATCCTTGTGCTTGTGTGCATTCCCTCAATAAGCCATTAACATTGTTTGACCTTTTTACTGTCATACCTGAAAGGCTGCTTGTGGATGTTTTCAACCTCACAACATGTTTCAGTAACACATATGTAGCCAAACTTTATAACTTCACATATGACAATAGCACATACAATCCAACGAGATATTATTGTCTAGCAGATCAAGACTTTTAGAATGACACCTCACAAGGCATACTATGTATAAGGCATATCCTAATTACATAAAAGAGGTGAATGTTGGGGTGTAAGGATGTCAAACCCCTGCTTACCCATTTTACAATGTGGTCCTATAAGGATCCAAGAAGATATGGGGAGAGAGCCGGGTAGAAAGAATCATATGTTTGGAAGCCTTGACATGGTAGACTAACAATGGATTTGACCTAATGTTTTAAAGGTAAGGTTGCATAATAACTTGTAGCAGACAAGGTTGCTCCCAATGTTCCCCAACATGCTCACATGGAGTACAGAAGTTTATTTAATGAGGTTCAGAAGCTAGATGGAGATATTGGAGCTGAGCTTTCAAATTGTACAGCCTGAGGTCTGGAAACTTAATTTTGGCCAGATCAGGAAACAGGTTCTGTCTATTTATGGATACTTAGGGCCACAGTATCTGAGCACCTTATTCTTAATATATTTACCTTCCCAATGCTCAGTCAAGTAGGGAGGTACTATTAATCCCACTTTACAGATGGAGATTTGGGGCAAGAAGAGACTAAAGGAATGTCTCTACTTACGTCTAAATCGGCACTGCTGCAATCAATGCAGCGGTGTCGATTTAGTGGGTCTCGTGAAGACCTGCTAAGTCGATCTCAGACACTCTCCCATTTACTTCTGTACTCCAGCTCCCCAAGAAGCATAAGGTAAGTGTAAGGTAAAAAATTGGGAGCCTCTCTCAGAATTGTTTTCCTCTTCAGCTCAAGAGTCTGACTAACTATTCAACATACAGGGTGAAACAGAGTTTTGTCATTTACTTTAAGGGAAAAAAAGGAAGTCGGAAGATAAAGCAGACAGTAGTAATACACAGGCACACAAGCACCTTCATTCATGTGAATAACCCCATTGATGTCAACTGGATTGGGCCCTACAGAAGCAACATATGGTATGAGGCTGAGCCAAGCCCTACTATTCAAGGGAAGTGGAATCTGGGTATATATTATTCAGGTCTCACTGGCTTCAGTAAATTATGGTCTGCTGAATTTGAATCATAGAATTAGATTATTTGTTTTGAGATCATTTTATATCCACCACATTTGAAAATATACATATTATGGTATCATGAAGATTATTCTATACATACTTTATGGTGTTTCAAAACACTTCTGATTAGGCTATAAGTAAGGCACTTTGGTTTCAGTTTTCAGTGATTTTTTTCCCAAAGAAAATCCTGTTTGTTTTTTTTTAAAAGCAAGCAAACAAACAAACAAAAACATTATTTGGGTTTTACCAATTTTCACACAAATTTTTGAAATAGTGGAAATCTGCCAACCTGTCAGCTTAGTCCCCCTCGCAGAGTTACCACCACATGGTACAGCACATTTGTGCAGAGGAGCGTACCTTCCAGTTGGTGGCTGCTGCTTTGCTGTGGGGGAGTGAGACAGGAAGGGAAGCCAGGACCACCCGACCCACAGCCGCTACCGGCCTGCAAGGGGCAGGCTTCTTGAACTGCTACAGCATGAGTAATCGGGCACCCTCACTCTGCCACATGCTGCCTCCTCTGAGTACTGGACACCCTCCCTCAGCCCCACACTCTGCCCTTCATTTTTGGGTTTTACTGTTTTTTTACCTGTTTTAAAGTTTAGAATAAATGCAGAAATTCCCAGGAAGTTTTAAACAAAATAAAAACTGAAAATGAAGAGCCTTTTGCTATAAAGCTACAAAAAAAAGTTTTATTATTTTAGATGGAGTTCAGTGAATGTATCACACTGTGTCCACATAGTCTAGCCCCGTCTGCTGATCTAACCTAAGATTTATGATGCATGAATCACCATAGCTCTATGAATGCAGCTGTAAATCACATCTTGTTTAAAAAGCACATTAAGATATTGCACTGCATATCGCTCAATATAGTAAATCACAAAAAAAGTCTTACACATAATAAAAAAACAAACTGGGATAAGGATCTAGTGGTGTTTGAAGTTATTTGAAGGGCTTCAGCCTTCTTGCCTTTAAATGGATTTTATAGAGTAATAACTATTTCATTTGACTTTTGTTACTGAAACTTTAGTTCAAAAATTCCATAAAATTAATTAATTAATCCCATTAATTTGACTACCTATAAAAGATCCTTGATTTTTTTAACGTTCCCCTTTTCAAAGTATCCATGTGCCCACAACCTATAGCAGCTGTGCTACAGTGTAGTGACATTACTTTAAACAAATGCATTTTTACCACTGACCCCAATAACATTGTCCCAAACAATAGGATCATAGGAACTGTCATACTTGAATGGACATCTAATTTGATATTGTGTCTCCAACATTGGCCAGCACCAGATGCTTCACTGTAAGGTGCAAGAAATTGCCATCTTCTGCGTGGATCTGGGATAATCTGCCACCAGAAAGATGTCTTTCTGGTCTGTAATAGCTTGACCATAACTGGCCAAGAAATGAATTTACAGTTCCATTAAAAAAAAATCAAGCTTTTTGGGGAAAAAAAGTCCCAAATTTTTTCTACCACTTCTTCTTTATACCGCAGTCAGTGCTGGTTCCTCATCTTTATTACCAGAAAAGACCAAGTCCAGGTTAGTTATACAGTATCTCTAATTTCCTCTGTGGTGAAGACTAAGTTGAGAGTTTTCAAGCCTACCTAAGAAGAAATTGCTCCAAAGTCAGAAATTCAAAAGGATATCCTCCCATTAGAAACCTCCAAAATTATACATTCATTTAAATTTTCCTTTTAAATATCACAATCAGTTATCTACGTATGCTAATCTGTTTCTCCCAAACATCTCAAAAAAATTACACACAGCATTCAGCAGTGAAAGATTCAGACCCATTCAGCCATGGATGTTCTCTGGCCTTATCTTTATGTGGCCACAATCTTCTGATCAAAACGACTCTCTTTCCTCAGATTGCAGAAGTATCAGATGTTATCTGTGGCATTATGTCAAAGATGTCATTATGTCAATTGCTTGTTTCCACTATATATTTATGTAGGAAATAATCCCTACATTCTTCTAGAAGATGACACAGAGGTGAAGAATGGCTCAGTGATTAGGATGCTAGCCTGTGACTTTGGATACCTAAGTTCAATTTTCTGTTCTGCTACAGACTATATGACCTGGCCAAGTCATTTAGAGCTGGTCTACACTAAAGCTGTAAGTTGACCTAAGTTACCTTACTTCAGTTATGTAAATTACGTAACTGAAGTAGACATAATTTAGATAAATGTATAGCGGTGTCTACATTGCGCTATGTCTATGGAAGATGTTCTCCTGACAAAAAACATTTTGTCCCAAAATATTACTTGTGAAATTCCATTAACAGTGTGAATATTCTCAGTTTTTTTCTGTGAATCAAAAAAAAGTTTTACCTAGAACTGTTTGTAAAATGCAACTTTCTTACCCCTTACAAAGGAAGCAAGGTTGTCAGGTCCCTGATCCTAGTTGTGTACTCATTAGTAAGATACAAACAGACACAAAGATTAAGATGTGGGGAAAGCTGGTGCAATTCTCATGACTTTGTTGGAGTTACATCATCTTTTAAGAGAGAAAGGAGAAGTTGCAGTGACAGTTCGAATTGATGAGAGCCCCTAGCCAAACTATTAAATTAGGGTATCCTATATACTTAAAATAATCAGGCAGTGAGCATCTGGTGGGAGGAAGAGAATCTAAAGAGAAGCAGACTGTACGTATTCATTTTTCTTTATTGCCTGGAGAGGAAGGATGGTCTTGTTGTTGAGACAATGGACTCTTATTCAGCAGATTGGGTTAAATTATTTGCTCCACAATAGACTTCTTGTTGGACCTCAGGAGAGTCACCTATCTTTCTGTGCCTAAGTTCTCCATGTGTAAAATGGGGATAATGTTTCTTTTCTCCCACCCTTTGAAAACCCAACCTACATAGGGAAAGACGAGCAAAAGTTTCTGAGGGAGCTAGGCACCCAAACTCTATTGATATTAAGTGGAATTTGAATACTTATCTATTTTTGGATTCTTTGCAAATCCCAGTCTGAGACTGAAATCTCTGGAGAAGAGATTGTCTTACTATTGGCCTGGCACTGACCCCAGTGTTGGGTGTGGCCTCTAAGCACTGATGTAATAAAAATTAACTTCAAATTGCATTTTACATCCCATTGGATTGCCTTTGTTGATTAAGGACAATTTGGGGAAACAGATGGCTCCAAGTGCACGTGCTGGGATGGGGCTTAAATATATTTACCAAAAATGAGGAGGACAGCTGTGTGAAGGTTCAGTATAATTGGCTGATCCACAGGCAGGGCACTAACAGCTACTAGCCATTCTCAAAGGTGACCCTTTCCTGGTGGCTCCCAGTCCTCCGAAGGCAGGTGCATGTGAGCTTTTCCTATGAATGAGTCTATATTGAACAAGGTTCCCACAATGGTGTGGGCTACTATATGGTTATAGGTCAAATCTGGCAAGACTTCCTGTTTTATTTAATTGGTTCAACTAGTTATATAACTTAAGTTGGGGGCCATTTGACCTGTACACTGCACATGTTTGCCTACGGCCTAACACTGTACAAGTGATGAGAACTGAAAAGTCCACAATCTGTTCTATGTTTAAAAACAGTGCCTTCCACTCATGCTGTGTCTTAAGGCAACCTTCTTAAAGAAAAGAGTATTGACAGTTTAACTGGTACTGTGCATTTCTCCTAGTATATTGTAATATGTTGTTTCCAAATGTTGTTTAATATCGTCATTTTACTTAATGAACACAAATATTCAGCAAGCATGCCCAATGCTCAGCAACTGATTAATTCTAGAGTAAAAACACCTAGTGATAGAATGTGTTTCTCAATTTGATCTACCAGCTGTTCTGGGTAGGTGCTTATTTATTTAGAATGAAAGTTTTCACTTTTAAAAAAAGATCTCAGAGAACTCAAGCTTTTCAAAGCATTGTATGGACATTTCCCAACACACTCGTAAGGGAGATGTCCTTATTTTAAAGATGGGAAAAAAGGATCACGGAGCAGTAAAGTGTCTTGTCCTTTGCCACACAATGAGTTAGTTGCAGAGCCACGACTAGAAGCCTGAAGCTCCTGGTGAGTAATGGTGCACTTAGAGGACAGAACAGCAACTGAGTGAGTTTAATGATTCTAATGAAGAAAAGACCTTATGAGTCTGAGTTCATCGAGGGGCTAGGATAAAGAGGATTGCTTGTTGGTATAGAATTGCCCAAGGTTGTTGGTGCATGTTTGATTAATTTTCAGGTTATTAATGGCATTTAAAAAATCAAACACTTACAGTAGTTCAGGTCCTATATTTGCCTGAATATTTTACTGGTTAATATGGTTTTACAGTAACATTTTCGCATACCAACAAAGGATAAAGAAATATTTTTATGAATAGGAAGGATCCACACAAGTCCTTGGGGAAGTTGTACATATTGACTTTCACTTTTTCCCATTGATAGTCAGTCAATTGAACTGTTTTCAAATGGATGGAGAATTTTCCCCCAGTTTATTACTGTCTCCTTTCAGTTACAGTAATCTTAGGTCTGGCTTGAAATCTTGGTAGGTAAAAAGAACACCAAAGGGTTATTTTTAACTGGACTGTGACTCCTTATAGAAGATAGTTAACTGTTCATCTAGAATTTCATATATATTGTATATGATTTCTCTCATTTATTTCCTAAAATCTTGTTCTAAAAATTTTTAAAATTCAGGAAACTGGACTTAGTATTTAAAAAAAATTGAATTAATTTTTCATGCCTTCTTGTAACATCCATGGCTCCCCCAATTTTGATTGCATAGTTATGGGCTCAAGTTTCTTAAAAACTGACCTTCATATTTCAGTCATGTTTAGTTTAATAGCACTCTGTTCAGTTCCTCCAGATTTAACAAAATTGCAGCCTTATACTGGGGCGGCCCTAGACTAACTGCCAGCAACTGGTGCCCTAGGCAAACCATAAATTGGTGCCCCCCACCCCCAAACCCCAAGGGCAGATCTAGGCTGAGGTTTTTGGTAAACAGAAACATTTTACCCCTTTTTTCCTTTTAATGTTTTTTAAGCGTTTTCTTTTAAAACAGAGGCTTAATTATTCGGTTTGTCCATCCGTCCGTTTGTCCAACCAATGTTTCTGAGATCAGATAAAATAAAGACACAAAATTTTCAGAATAGATTTGTACATGACATCTAAATGATATTTCAGTCCTATTTAAAATAAAAATGCATTCAAAATATTATAATTTTTATTATTACAAATCCAAAATCATCCATTACGCTATCCTGCTTTAACTACCATTACCACCACATCCAATATAGAAAGAAATAAGAAAACTCTTCAATGAACTTTAACTTGTATTTACAAAACAATCCGAATAAAAAGTACTCTGTGCTCTTAAAATATGACTTTTCTTGCTTTAAGTTTTGAAAATTCTGTCACTAATTCTTTTAGATCTAGTTTTCCAGCTATTTTATGCTCTATTGACATTTTGTCAAGTCCAACAAGTCTCTCTTGCACCATTGTTGAACGCAGATATGTTTTTATCAATTTTAACTTTGAGAAGCTACATTTCCTACTAGCTACGGAAACTGGCAAAGTTGAAAGAATGCGTAGAGCTATAAAAATGTTTGGAAAATTGTCTGTCAGTTTATTTTCACAAACAAACTTCAGTACTTCTTCAGGAGTGGAATGTTTCTTAATTCATCTTGAAAAAGCCTGAAGTTCACTACACAAATCTGTAACATCAATGTCTTTTGAATTTTCATGAGTCAATGCTGACTTCAGTTTTATACAAAATTCTCTTATCTGTTTTGCTGTTTTCTTTTGCAAGCTGTGGAAATCATATAGAAAGCTAAATACTGACTCTAGCTGCTCCATCTGTGAAATCTTTTGTCAACCAAGTGAATAGCAGTATCAAGGACTACAAAGTCGAAATTCACTTTGAACCTTTGTTTTGGGTTCTGGGTGTGTGTGTCTCGGCCTTCATATGAAAAATGCTATTTCTTTTGCCTAATGAGAATTGGCTGTGGTTCAAATTCGATTGAAAAGTCTATTTCTTCAGCAAGCTCGAGACAATCTACCAATTTTCTTTCGAACCTTTCATCACTTCTGAATTCCTCCAGAATATTTTTAGTTTGCTGCAGTTTTTGAATAGCAGAATGTATGTTCAAGTTCCTTTCCTGAAGCTGCTTACTAGTGAGGTTAATCTCAAAAAGGATATTATACCACACAATGAGTGAAGTCCCAAATTTGAACTTGGAAAGGCCATTTGCAAGAGCTTCTGTATCTGAATGTGATGTATTGCCAGATGATCCAGTAAAGGTTGTATCATCAGAAATTTCAATTAGGGGCATCATAAATGTTTCCAAGTTCATAGCGAAGAGGCTTCAAAGCATCAATGTGACTCCCATTTTGTCTGACTAAGTGGTTTCACAGTTAGAGAATTCACATTGCGAGTCAGAATCTCCCAACAGCATGTGGAGCATGAGAAAAACACATAAACACTTTGCACCAGGTCAAAGAAACTGCTTGCCTCCAAACAGCATCTAGCAGCATCATTGACAACCAAATTCGGAGAATGCGCACTGCAAGGAACGAAAAAGGCCTTAGGATTGATTTCCATCATTCTCCTTTGCACACCATTGTCTTTACCCTTCATATTACTCCCATTATCATAGCCTTGGCCACATATGTTTTCAACAAATAATAACATTGTTTCAAGTTCTTGTAGAATAGTTTCAGTCATAAATGCTCTGGTCATCTCCTTCAGTGGTACAAAACCCAAAAAATGTTCCTTTATGAGCACTTCAACATTACCTTCATCTGCAGAATTTTCCATATCCACAAAATGAATGATCATCGTCATTTGTTCAACATGACTCAAATCTGGAGTACAGTCCAGTATTATTGAAAAGTATTTTGCAGAATGGGCAGCTTCTACAATTTTCTTTTTAATGGCATTTGTTAGGATTTGAATCAGTTCATTCTGCATATTTTTTCCTAAGTAACGAACCTGTCTTTCATGATCAGTTATTTTACATAGATGCTCTTCATGACTGGATCAAACTAAGCTAGGTATTCAACAAATTTTAAAAAGTTTCCATTATGTTGAATGTATAATTTTTCATTTCTACTGCAGCTGTGGAATGCTAAATTTTGCCCACTGAGAACTCTCACTAAAGCAATCAGACACTCTAATATTTGTTGCCAATATTCTTCTTTTTCCTTGATAACACATGAATTTTCTTCATCAATAGTTTTTCCTTGTTTTCAATTATAATTCAAGTTCTTTCCAATTTTGAAAGCATTCCAAATGTTCTGTACTTCTTTCATGTGAAGAGAGAATTGAAGATATGTTTTTCCAGTCCTTTGAACCATTTTCAGTAAGCGATGTACCAGTTGCTTGATTTCTAAACAAATTACAGCAAAAGCAAAACACAGAGTCCTTTGACACTGAATATTGTAACCAGTTTGGATTAATTTCTTCCCCATTAATGAGTTTCCTCTTGTAATGCTGAGCAGAGAATTTTCTTTTATTTCCATCCTTAGGGAAGGGAAATTCATGAACTTGTTCAGGTTCATGTTCCACGAGAATTTGCTGCACACTGTCATCACATCTGGGCTATGAAGCTGGGTCCCCTTACTGTAACTTGTTTGTAATTTCCTCATCCTTTCTTCCTTCTACTTCATTTACTTCAATTTCTGCATGTGTCTCTGAAGGTGAATACATTTTCTCCACTTCCATATCAGTCTGATGCTGTGAGCTGCCTTCATCTAGAAGTAAGTTTCCATCATCTTGAGTTTCCAAACTGCTTTTTTGTGGATGTGAGCTACCTTCATCTCGAAGTAAAATTCTTTCATCTGGATGCTGTGAACTGCTTCCATCTTGATTTGGATTAAAGAGAAGATATTTCAGGAAGGATTCCTGCTGTTTTGTTTGGTCCTTTTCCTTCTCAGCCTTTTGTTTACGATACTCAACTCCTGAGGATTTTCTTTTTCCTCTTTTTGCCATGGGGCATTTGAATATAATGTACTGTGCTCCCGACTGCAAGCATTATAGCATTAAGGATTGCTGACACAGCACATGGTTGGTGATTTAAACCACAGTGCAGCCATCCCGACACTTCTTTTCACTGCTTAAAGATTCAATGATTAATAACATACACTCATTTACCTATTAAAACAGTTAGTTACAGCATTTACACAGAACAAAATGACCTTTTTCAACATTATAACCCGACACTGGTTATTTGGAAAGTAATTCCCTTCCTCATGGTTACCCACTTGGAGTGTGACATCATCACTTTTATAGTCTATTAAGCATTAAAACGCTGTTACTTTTCTTTTATGGACCTTATTTATTACATGTGAACCAATTATAACAAAGAAAAGATCATAATTATACAGCCCGATACTAATGCTAACGTTTAATAATGCTTAAAGATACTCACATTTTGGATTTATAATTCTGAAAGACATTATTTTTTATTCTTTGGCACCAAGAAACACAATTTTCCACAGTATTCTCTCGATTCTTAACCATCTACCTGCGATGTGTGTTAAAATGACTGTTTGACATGTATCAACTCATGATATCTCCGCTCTACATGAATTTCTGGCTATGCGATGTTATTTTCGAGTTAGGTGTCACTAGCATTGCAGCTGTTGCTGCTGGTGGACGTGTTTCATTGTGGCTGAGTTATTGCTTATCAAAATTGCAGAGTGGGTCATGTTGACCCTACGTCGCAAATTGAAAAAAAATTGCTAAAATATTATTTATTTTTGCAGTAAATAAAATATTTGACATATTAATAAATGATCAGAAATGTAGAGAAATGAATTATAATTCATATTGCCTCTGTACATGCACAGGAATTGAAATAATGACATCTTCATTATTTTCTTTGTATTTTTCATTTTTTTTTATTTTTTCATTTTTTTTAATTTGATTTTTTTCCTCGAATCTGGCGCCCCATTTAACTTGGCAACCTAAGCAACTGCCTAGTTCGCCTATATGGATGGGCCGCCACTAGCCTTATAGCATCAGGTATGCTATATTCTGATGCTACCTGCTAAAATAGGTCTCCACTATATTAAAATAGCATACCTCGCAGAAGAGAAACAAATATGAAGTTAGGGTGTCTTAGCTTTGAAAATGTAAAGACAAGGAATGTGAAGAATGTTTTACATGAACATGACCTGATTCTTTTGTGTGTGTGCATGTGCGTGCAGAGATGTGGTTTGATTTTAGCAACCTTGCCTTAGAGGGACTAAACTGATCTATTAATAATTCAGGAGCTGCTACAATATCGAAACCCTGCAGTCAATTAAAAATTGCAACTGAACTGATTTGTTTTAAAAGCAAATCCTTCTAGAACTGAAATAAATAAACGAAGTGGAGTCAACCTAAGGGAGGATAATAGTAATTCCTTAAGGTACGAAAAGATATGTTATTGTTATAGGAATTATTTTTGGGAAGTCCTATGGCTTATGTTAGACTGTCAGACTATATAATCACAGTGGTCTCTACTCAGCTTAGAATCTATGAAAAAGACAGGTGTAAGCAATATTTGATGTATGAATTGATAAGCTGGACAAGAACACTGTTGCAAAATCTTCCTATTTCTGTTTTTATGTACACATTTAATGTAAAAAATGTACAATGGAAAATTAAATTTGAGAAAACAAGCACTAAAATGTCAAGAAATGCAATGTTAAGGTTGTGAAATAAAATTCCCCAAAGCCAAGACATTCAGAAATTAGACTGAAAGATCAACTTTAACCCTGTACATTGTACAAATCTGTAAAGGCCTGATCCAACTTCCAACAAAGACAAGAGAAATACTTTCATGAATTTCAGTCTGAGTTGGATAGGGGCCTGGTTTGCTCCTTGCATATTATGGACCTTGTCAATTAAAAGTATATAATATAACTGCATCCAAGAAACTATGTTAAAACCAATAAAGTTGCAAAGTCAAGGACCAAATTAAGAATTGCCATAATTAAAGGTAGCCATGAAACCCCTGCCACATTTTATATCTCACTAAAGCATGTAGATGCTATATCTTCTGGACAAAATGTATGTAAAACTTTTTTTTTTTACTTTGGCAAAAGGTATTTTTTCACTATTTTATTTTCTAAACTGTTTTAGCTAAAACTTAAAAAAAAATAATTGTCTGCCTGAGGCTGATTCATATAAAATAGAAAAATTTAGCCCAATTGGTTTAAGCTTGGGAAAATTACAAGCAGCTGAAAACAGAATGTTCTTGTGGAAAGAGATAGGCAGCCTTAACAAAGGGGGTACAACCTATGCCATCTATAATACAAGTAGAATTCTAGACAGTTATAGACAAAAGGATTCATACAGGAGTTTACTGATAGTTTATTGGTGGTGGTGTTGAAATACCTCAGCCTTGTCATTTTGGTAAATTTCAACACATATATCAATAAGGCCTAAGATGCAAAATCTCAAAAATTCATCTAGTCACTTGCCTCCCTAGAACTTTCACAGGTCAACTCTGGTCCAACCCACACAGTCAGTCACACCCTGGACCTGATTTTCAGCTTAGATGTCAAGATAGAATACATCACAATACAGCCATTGTTTTGGACAGACCATCGCCTCATTAGAACAATGGTCAGAGACCTTCCAGTGCTCAGGCAACAAGAAAGACTAGTGATCCTGATCTGACCATTAAGACTCATGGACTCTGACAAATTCCAAAACCCAATAACGGACAACAGCATCCCACCCTCAGGATGAGGCGTCGAGGCCCCAGTGAATCATTACCTGCAATTCTACAAGGCCTTGGTTATAGACATGTTGGCTCCAAAACAGCCTCTTCTTTCCCATCACCTATGCAGAACTGATTGGTTTTCTGACTCACTACACCAGATGAAGAGAGATGGGCAGAAATTCCAGCACCAATGGCAGAAAACAAAGACTGAATCAGATAAGATGAAACATAATGAATTTCTCATTGCCTATCCTGAGGCTGAATTACAGGCCAAGAGAACCTTCCTATCATCCTGTGTTGAGGCTGCCATAGAATTTCAAATCAAATTCAAGGTCTCAGTCCTTATCTTCAAAGTGTTTCATGATCTGGACCCAAGATCGCCCCAGGCTCCGGGAAGAAGACTGGACAGGGTCAACAACTACATTCTTCTGGCACAATAGAACTCTCAGAAATAAGAGTAAAGCTCATCTGTGCAGGAGACATCTGTCTCTGGGGTCTGCCCACGTCTGTGGAATGAACGCCCTCCAGGAACTAAGAGTGATCAGAAACCTCACCTCTTTCCATTCTAAGAGCAGTGTACATTTCTTTGACCTTCCTTCTCTAATACAAACACATAGTAATAGTGTGATGCGTTGTCACCTCCGGGGAGCAGTCTGGGAGCTATGGGAACCGCAGCACTCTTCTCCAACACACAGCTGGTTTGGGGACACAGCCAGCCTCACCCAGGCCCTATTGTCACCCAACACAACAACAGGTGGCAATACTCACCCAGACTGGACTACCTGAGTGTCTTACTAGTCTTCCACCAGAGGGAATATGCTGAGGCCACTTGAGGAAGGAGAAGTTAATTACCAGTTACTGTTGTTCTTTTAGAGTATTGCCTCTTTATATTATGGTTGCCATCCTTCTTCCCTGTTTCTTCAGTGTATCAGGTAAAGAATTCAGAAATTAAAGAATGAACTGAAAGATGACCTTTTATATCCTTGGAATGCTCCATGAGGAAGGGTGGGGCAGGGCAAGTGGCCTAATGGACATTGTTTGCTTTAAAAAAAATCCACTGTTTGACACCAAGGGAACTATATCCCACAAGTGTGAATATGCAGAGGTGACACTCTCTAACAACAACAGTTACCAGTAAGCTGTCTTTCTTTTGTGCTCACATGAGTCCAGGAATTGGGGCTTGAAGGAAAATCCTAAATAGTTCAAGACTCATGATAAAATCATGAGACTTGGCAACACTGAGTGTGCTTTTTGGAATTCTGATAGCTTTTATTTAGACTGAAAGACTTGCAAAAACAAAACTAATCAAAATCTAGGTTTTTACTTTGTTACAAACTTGAAAATGGGCTCATCCATTGGAAAAATGGCCATGTTATGAAAATAACTTTAGCTTGAAATGAACCCGTTCCTGATAAAAGAGTGGAAAGATGACGCACGAAGTTTCAATTTTGCAGGGATGATAAATTTAAGGTCACAAAATTGCCCCAAATGAAATTGCAAAGATTTTCTTTAGCAGTTTTGTGGAAACTGTTTAATCACGTTTTTCACCTTTCTGCCTACAAAGGCCCACTCAAAAGGAAAATGCATGAGAAGAGATAGGTAGCTGTGAATCTTATTTTGCATGAGTTCAAAATTGCTCTAATATTATGTGTTGGAAAGTTTTTATTTCAGTTCAAATATTATTAGGCTCATGTACTACCTCTGAGATACTGTAAAAGAAGAATCAGAGGGGCTAAAGAAAAGTCAAAGGGGAAAAAGCAATGACAGACAGAACAGGCAGATGTTTGAAGTGTGTGGGTTGTGGGTTTTTTTAAATAAAGTATTGGATTGGTTAGAGCTGTGTGCAATATAGAATCACATGAAACTGATTTAAATTTTAATGCTACAATTAGCAAATGTGCACAGCTTTAAAGGGAAAGAGGACATGCATGGCTTTATATCAGTTATGCTGAATTGTTCATGATTTTGATGTAAAAACAGGTTTGCACAGAATTTTGCTTTGAAGGTTTTAGATTTGCTTGAGCCTAACCCTAACAAAAGAAACAAAGGTGAGAACCAAACCTATGTAGATTTAAACCACATAAAATGTTTGTACAAGTCCCTGTGGATTTCTCAATTCTAGGAGAATAAGGAAGAACAGTCCTGCAGCTATTGTCTGGGACTCAGGAAGTATGGGTTTTGTTCCAATATCTGCTTCTCAGGCTGGAAGAGATGTACATCATTTTGCCTCCGTACCTCAATTTTTCCATCTGTAGCTTCATTCCTATAATACCTCCTGTGAAGGATGTGGGATATAGCTATTATCAATATTATGTGTGCCTTTGATTATTCTGCTGTTTGCTAAAGGTTAACTCCTACAGGAGTTCACTTCAGGTATTCAGAACAGCAGATTATGGCTTTAGATGACTCAATCACATGCACTTATCTGGGAATAGGGGTGTCAATGCCTTTGAAGTTTTTGTCTCTGACCAAGCTGAGCCCAGCACTCCTGGCTTGGTCCAGGGAGATTCAGACAGGAAACTTGGAACAAAGCACTCTTGAGGGGATACACTTATAAATACCAAGCTGAGAGGAGCTGCAAGCTTTATGGAAGACAGGATTAGAATTCAAAATGTTCTTGACAAATTGGAGAAATGGTCTGAAATAAGGACAAATGCAAAGGATTACATTAAGGAAGAAATAATCAATTGTGCACACATAAAATGGGAAATGACTGCATAGGAAGAAGTATTGCAGAAAAGGATCTGTGGGTTATAGTGGATCACAAACTAAATATGAGTCAACAATGCAATGCAGTAAAAAAACCTCAACATTATTTTGGGGTGTATTTGCAGGAGTGTTGTAAGCAGGCCTCGGTTTCTTGACTTTGTGAACATGTCAATGGAGCCACAGTTGTTCCTGAATCCAAGGTCAGATTTTTTATGCCAGGATGTAATTCTTCACCAGGATCCAAACAAGTTAAATCTAGCAGCTTGGCATTTGAAAGGAAGTTTCTAGTACAAAAGGCTTACTTTTCTAGTCTCATTGAAACTATTACCATGTAGAAGAAAATCAAGAAACATGGCTTACTCAGAATCTGGTCGAAATTCAAAGCTGGGTGCATTATGTAGTCAAAGCATTTCATGTTCTAGAGTTTTTACAAGATGGTTTTGATAATGGGTTGCAGACAAATACCATATTTCTGCACAGAAAATTTTATGTTTCATACCACAAGGACATATGTCATTTTGTTAGAGCAATTAATCTATTTTGTCCTCTTAAGATGCATAGAGCTCCGTCCTGGGATTTGAACATTTAGCTCAATGCCCGAATGAAAGCACCCTTTGAACCTACAAAATCATTTTGATTATATTACTTGTTTATCAAACTGACTTTTTAAATGACTATGAGTTCAGCAAAAAAGGTGTCAGAGTTGAGAGCTTTTTCAGTTGATCCATCTTACTACATCTTTCACAAAGATAAGATGATTTTGAGAATGGATCCCACTTTTTTCCAAAAATAAATTAGATTTTTAATTAAGCATAAGAGATCTCATTGGCTTCTTTTTGTCCACATTCTTCCTACCCAAAGGACAAGGTATTTGCTGGGTATAAGGCAAACCTTAACATTTTATCTGAAAAGAACTGGTGGCATAAGAAAAAAATCCAGCCTTATTGATCTTATGTCATCCAGAAAAAAAAAAGATGCTAAGCTATCTAAATCATCACTTTCTTGTTGCGTGGTTGAGGCATATAATTCAAAAAGATTCATTCCTCCAATGAGCACCAGAGATCACTAACAAGTGGTGATGACTGTGATGGGATCCTCCCTCCCTGCCCCCCCCCCGGGGTTCAGCCGGGGACTGTGTGACCGCTGTTCCCCCGTAACTCTCTCTCCATCCTGGGCTGTCTCTCACAGTGCCTTGCTAATGACCAGCAGCAACCCCTCCAGGTGCTGTTATCACTCAGCACAACCTCATGTGGAGACCCCACACCAAGCTATATAGCATGAATGCTCCCAGAGCTACTCATGAATCACAAAGAGAAAGGCACCAGAGCCAAATCCACCCACCTCCTCCTAGCACTGCACCTCAGGAATATACCGTCTTGCACTGCTCAAGATGGGCAGTGCAGATTTATTAATTGGTTCACCATTTCATCAATGGAAAGTGGACATACACCAGTCTTTGCAAAACCTGAGCAGATTTACCACACACTTCAGGCAAACTCACTGGTAAAGATAAACAGTAAAACAAATTTATTGACTACAAAAGATAGATTTTAAATGATAGGCAAACAGTTAGTTACCAAAATAAAATAAAATATAAGCACTCAGTCTAAACTCTCAACCCTATTAGACTGGGCAACATCTAGATTAAGCAGTTTTTCTCACCCCACTAGATATTGCAATCCTTAATATACAGATTTCACCCTTGAAATCTGGGCCAGTCCTGTCAGTTGGAATTTTCAGAGTGTCCTTGTTGCTTGCAGTGTAGGTGGGTGAAGGAGAAAAGGCCAAGCCTGGGCTCCCTGTGTTCAGTTTTAAATCCGCAGTCCATGTGCTTGTAGAACACAAGTCCAGGCATGTCTCAGGGCATTGCTTAGTTTGCAAGTAAGGTTGATCAATTCCCCTGGTGTGGCCTCATGCAGGTGAGTAATTGAATTGTGGCTCCCTTGCTGGATAATGGTTGTTGATGGGTTGTTTGAGATATCGTAAGGGTGTTGGTTACCTTTCTTTCTGTTGCCTCTGGGGAGCTAATATCTGGCAGATCCCGCAATTTACAGCATGTTTTAGTGAGAACCATACAACACAATTCTTATAACTTCATATGCATTAATGATATACGTATACAGATAGAGAAATTACTTTCACCAGATCATAACCTTTCCCTTGATACCTTACAAGGCATGCTTTATATGTAAGATCATGATTATATAAAGGAGGAATAGGGGTTATAGGATGCTCCCCCAAGATATAGAATGTCACAGTGACATCATGGGCCTGAGAAACGGCAGACCCCTTATGATGAAATCTGTAAAACTGCAAATTGGTCATTCCTATGTTACAAGGTAGATAGTCTTCAGATGATATATCCTTTGGCAGGCAGATCCTGAATGCTATGGTGATTCCTTAGAGTAAGGAATTATCTCAATGATGTTAGTTTTTCCCTCCCTAGGAATTTTGTGACTAATGAAAAAATCCTATGCTGAGGATCTGTGGACCTAGCCCTGAGAGAGAATGGGAGAATTTGTGGTTGTTTACCTGAAAAACTTCCCTTCCTTTAAGGGATAGGTCCACAGTTCCAGCCCTTCCTGAAAAAGGGAGATCTGCTTAACTTATGGTTAAAGTTCTCTGCAGTCATAAATTTTTCTTGTTGTTTATGATGTACTCATTGATTATTATTTTTTCAAGGTGCTGATGCAGGACAAGAGATTTGCTTTTTGTTTCATGGAGGGGCTAACTTTGAAAGTTTCTTGAAATCAAAGGGGTCTTTAGAAGGTTGGGGATATTCCCTCATAAGATGTCCAATCAGCTTTGATTCTGCCAGCGACAGAAAGGTGACAGCCTACACAAAGAGGTGTGTGGACAGAGCCCTTCAAAGAAGGGGAAATGTTCAGGTAACAGCCACAAGTTCTCCCATTAATACTAACTGGTTTAATTCTTGGAATTATTTGTAATGTAGAATGTCATTATAGCTATACGACAATTATATTTTGTATGCATCACTATTTTGGGCGAGTTAAGCTCATGCCAAGATTTAAGCTCTTTAGGCTTGTTTTGAGGTTGAGAAAATTCACACAAATCCTGTGACTGCATGACTGCAGTTTTCATACTTTTGAATTACACATTTTTGTACTAACCTAAATCCTCTTAGCTGTATATCGATAGAGGTTATGTAATCTTGACAGCTCCAAATGAAAAACACTCCTCTACTCCTCCCTTAATTTTGTGATGTGACTATCTGAGATGTTTTAAATTTTCAGAGATCTCTTTATATTGAATTCCATGAGCTCTAAGTATTCTTTCTCCCATGTTAGTGAAATTAAGGTGTGAACATTGAAGTTAATTTGATTTGTATATAACACTACAGCATATCCATTGCAGTCATTTTATCTAAGAATTATTTTTAAATTTCATTCCAATAATATCACTGATGCTTTCCCACCCAGTTGGCTGTTTTTATCCTAATTCTATTGTTTTGTGTCATTTTTAGAATATTGCAAAGCATTGGAGGCTGTTCTCCTGTTTGGGGCATTCTCATCTTAACTGTCACAATCCTGTTCTGATAAAGAGATGGAGAGCAATGTAATTTATTTGCTTATCGAGTCTTCTTGAAGAAGCTGACAAAAGCTTCTGTCTTACATAGAAAATATCAGGTGTCAACAGCTGCAAATTATGAAAAGCGCTTCCAGAAGTAACTTTGTCATTAGCTTCCAAAACCACTCTTGTTCACACAAATAAGAATGAACAGATAAATACAAATGCATGGTTTGAAGGCACAACAAGATGACTAGATAAATAAATATGTTTAACATTCCACAAGGCCATGTAATGTATAAATTATAATCATACCAACCAGATTTTAATTTCTATGTTACATACGAAGGCTAATGGAAAATAAGTTAGCCATTTTAGAATAGTGAATCTTGACATTCTTTCCACTTATCATGGGTACTTTTTTTTCTTTTTCATAGAGAAAAGATTATAAGCTTTGTGACAAGATGGCCGATGTTGGTATTGTGGGTCCTGAACTTTTCTTGGCGGCGGGTTAAGACGCCACCCCTTGCCCCTGCTCTTGGGGCTCCGAAGGCCCCGCTAGTGGCCCGGGAAGGTGGTAAAGGAGGGAAGCAGGGCAGGGGTCTGGGTTTGCTCCTCTCTCTGAGTCCCCAGCCCCTCTCAACTCATGCGGGTTCTTACCCTCTTCCCCCTTGGGAGGGGGACCTTTGGTCCTTAGACGCTGGGGGAGGGTCTCCCTTACCTTGGTTCTCTGATCTTTCAAGTTTCACGGCACACCTCCAAGCTCCAGTCCACTTTCCTTCCTCCTTCTCCCTGTCTGCCACACAGGGGGTTTGATTAGGTTCCTGACAAGGCCTTAATTGACTGCAGGTGCTCCAATTAACCTGTAGCAACCCTCCCTAGTCTACAGGGAGCCACACCTTAATTAGCCTAGGGTTTGTATATTTCCCCTCTACCATAGCTCCCTGGCCCTCCTGTATCACAGCTTGATTCAGCACAACACTAAAGAGAAAAGAATTAGTCCACTGAGGTTCGCACGCGTGTGTGTGTAGGCTAAGTCTTTCATTTCAAAAGAATAATTTATCTCATTCTAAAATGTTATTTTTCTATGGTCAGACAGTGCATTTAGCCTCATATTGTTGATTTATGAACCATTTGAATGAATAAACTATCGTAAGATCCAAGCATTTTGTTCTTTATGCCATATCCATACCAGGGATAAATTTGGCTAATTGTTTATCAATTTTAATTTACTCAGACATGGAATTATAAAAATGCTGGTCTGGAAGGAACCTCAAGAGGTCATGTAGTGCAGCCCACAATACTGAGGCAGGACCAAGTAAACCTAAACCCTCCCTGACAGGTTTGTGTTTAACCCGTTCTTAAAAACCTCCAATGACACGACTCCCAAACCTCTCTTGGAAGTCTCTTCCAGTTCTTAGCTATTCTTCTATTAAGAGTTTTTCCTGTTAGCTAACTTACATCTCCCTTGCTGCAGATTAAGCCCATTACTTCTTGTCCTATCTTCAGGGAACATGGAGAATAATTAGTCATTGTCCTCTTTATGACCATCCTTAACATATTTTAAGTGTCAGGTTTCAGAGTATATATGCCACAAGGGGCCACAACAATGGTTCCCGTAACCCACCCAGCAATATCGTTAATCTATCCAACTATACTCTTAGCCCGGCAGAAGAATCTGTCCTATCTCGGGGCCTCTCCTTTTGCCCCTCCACCCCCACGAACATGATACAGTTCTGTGGTGAACTAGAATCCTATTTTTGATGTCTCCGACTCAAGGAATATTTCCAACACACCTCTGACCAACATATTAACCCACAGAGACCTTCCTACCAACACTACAAAAAGAAGGATTCTGGGTGGACTCCTCCTGAAGGTCGAAACAACAGACTGGACTTCTACATATAGTGCTTCTGCCGACGTGCACGAGCTGAAATTGTGGAAAAGCAGCATCGCTTGCCACATAACCTCAGGCATGCAGAACACAGTGCCATCCACAGCCTCAGAAACAACTCTGACATCATAATCAAAAAGGCTGACAAAGGAGGTGCTGTCGTCATCATGAATAGGTCGGAGTATGAACAAGAGGCTACTAGGCAGCTCTCCAACACCACTTTCTACAAGCCATTACCCTCTGATCCCACTGAGAGTTACCAAAAGAAACTACAGCATTTGCTCAAGAAACTCCCTGAAAAAGCACAAGAACAAATCCGCACAGACACACCCCTGGAACTCCGACCTGGGGTATTCTATCTGCTACCCAAGATCCATAAACCTGGAAATCCTGGACGCCCCATCATCTCAGGCATTGGCACCCTGACAGCAGGATTGTCTGGCTATGTAGACTCCCTCCTCAGGCCCTTCGTTACCAGCACTCCCAGCTATCTTCGAGACACCACCGATTTCCTGAGGAAACTACAGTCCATTGGTGATCTTCCTAAAAACACCATCCTAGCCACTATGGATGTAGAAGCCCTCTACAGCAACATTCCACACAAAGATGGACTACAAGCCGTCAGGAACAGTATCCCCGATACTGTCACGGCTAACCTGGTGACTGAACTTTGTGACTTTGTCCTCACCCATAACTATTTCACATCTGGGGACAATGTATACCTTCAAATCAGCGGCACTGCGATGGGTACCCGCATGGCCCCACAGTATGCCAACATTTTTATGGCTGACTTAGAACAACGCTTCCTCAGCTCTCGTCCCCTAATGCCCCTACTCCACTTGCGCTACATTGATGACATCTTCATCATCTGGACCCATGGAAAAGAAGCCCTTGAGGAATTCCACCTGGATTTCAACAATTTCCATCCCACCATCAACCTCAGCCTGGACCAGTCCACACAAGAGATCCACTTCCTGGACACTACGGTGCTAATAAGCGATGGTCACATAAACACCACCCTATATCGGAAACCTACTGACCGCTATTCCTACCTACATGCCTCTAGCTTTCATCCAGATCATACCACACGATCCATTGTCTACAGCCAAGCTCTACAATATAACCGCATTTGCTCCAACCCCTCAGACAGAGACAAACACCTACAAGATCTCTATCATGCATTCCTACAACTACAATACCCACCTGCTGAAGTGAAGAAACAGATTGACAGAGCCAGAAGAGTACCCAGAAGTCACCTACTACAGGACAGGCCCAACAAAGAAAACAACAGAACGCCACTAGCCATCACCTTCAGCCCCCAACTAAAACCTCTCCAACGCATCATCAAGGATCTACAACCTATCCTGAAGGACGACCCATCACTCTCACAGATCTTGGGAGACAGGCCAGTTCTTGCTTACAGACAGCCCCCCAATCTGAAGCAAATACTCACCAGCAACCACACACCACACAACAGAACCACTAACCCAGGAATCTATCCTTGCAACAAAGCCCATTGCCAACTCTGTCCACATATCTATTCAGGGGACACCATCATAGGGCCTAATCACATAAGCCACACTATCAGAGGCTCGTTCACCTGAGCATCTACCAATGTGATATATGCCATCATGTGCCAGCAATGTCCCTCTGCCATGTACATTGGCCAAACTGGACAGTCTCTACGTAAAAGAATGAATGGACACAAATCAGACGTCAAGAATTATAACATTCAAAAACCAGTTGGAGAACACTTCAATCTCTCTGGTCACTCGATTTCAGACCTAAGAGTGGCTATCCTTCAACAAAAAAGCTTCAAAAACAGACTCCAACGAGAGACTGCTGAATTGGAATTAATTTGGAAACTGGGTACAATTAACTTAGGCTTGAATAGAGACTGGGAATGGATGAGTCATTACACAAAGTAAAACTATTTCCCCATGTTATTTCTCCCCCCCCCACCCCCATTGTTCTTCAGATATTCTTGTTAACTGCTGGAAATAGCCTACCTTGCTTGTCACCATGAAAGATTTTCCTCCTTCCCTCCCACCCCCCCGCTGCTGGTGATGGCTTATCTTAAGTGATCACTCTCCTTACAGTGTGTATGATAAAATCCATTGTTTCATGTTCTCTGTGTGTGTATATCAATCTCCCCTCTGTTTTTTCCACCAAATGCATCCGATGAAGTGAGCTGTAGCTCACGAAAGCTTATGCTCTAATAAATTTGTTAGTCTCTAAGGTGCCACAAGTACTCCTTTTCTTTTTGCGAATACAGACTAACATGGCTGCTACTCTGAAATTTGTTATGTTTGTGACACCGCGAGAGTTGTTAGAGTCGGGAGAGACAGCAAAATAACAATTGTGTTTAAAATAGAGATAGAGAATGTATATGGATGGATGCTTGGTTTAGATAATAAATTAATGATCAGGGAAGTGCCAGCCTAAGAATTCAGTATCAATCGGCTGAAGAATGCGCAGAGTGGAGATAACTGGATGACCCCCGGAGGGCAAAACTGGAATCGACCCAACCATCCCAAGGATGAGAAAACTGAAGAACCAGATAAACACCTGATAGCCATCATGGAGCCATCATGACAACAGCATGATGAAGCAATTCCCATAGACTGGAATAGGAACAAATTCCTATAAAAACTGACTCTAAAAACTTAGAATTTTGAGTCTGGTTCTGCGACCATCCTCCAGGAGCATCAGATGTGCATCTGACAAAGACTCAGGACATTTGAATATTTTTAGAAAGTTTGGCTGGTTTATTTTAGAAACTAAAAGTCACTCTGTAAGGTTGAACCTTTTAAAGGCCATCAGACCCCAATAGAACTTATCAGTGTTGCTGGTTAACAGTTTAGATATTGTGACTAACCTAAGTGTTTAACAAAGTAAGTTCCCAGCCCTTTTCAGTGTGAAGATAGCTTTGAAAATATAAACTAATAGATTGCTATGCTTCTAGTTTGTCACGGTGACATTTCTTAATCTCAGCATAATCCTCCTCCCACCCTTGTCCCAGACAGTGTTTTCCATTCCAAAAGAAGATGGGGGCATTCAGCGGTGGTGTTAGACCACTGAGGCCCTAAGCAGGAATATTCCCGCCCCCGAATACTAAACAGGCAAATTCTTATGAAAATAATAATAATAATAAAGCAATTGGGGGACCCCTTGAGCTGCTTGGGGCCCTAAGCAATTGCTTAGTCTGTTTATGTCTAGTGCTGGCTCTGGGTACATTTCAAGAAACTCCAATTCAATAAGTGAAGAATTTAGGGGCAGTTATTGAGCAGTTACCTAGCTTCTGTCAGCCAGAACATCTTAGTTAACAGTCACAGAGTTTAAGGCAAAAAGGAACAACCAGATCATCTAGTCTGGCCTCCTCTATATCCCAGGCCACCAGCACCACTCAGCACCTGCACATGGAACACAGCTGAAATGAGACCAAAATATTACATCCCACAAGAAACTGGACTGTTGTGTGCCACAAGCAGAGAATAGGAGGGACTGAGGTGTACCAGTGCCTGAACTCCTGCAATGTCAGGGAAATATTTAAGTGAGAGATACACAGATAATCCTAGCAAGGGATCCCACCCTGCAGGGGAAGGAAACTGCCCCCAGCCAATAATCCTACTTTTGTGAAAACTGCAATGTGATTTTCAGTTTGTACGGTTCTTGGTTGTTTATCTCCGCTGAAGGATTGTTCCTGAGTATCATGGTTCACTAGTATGTAAGTGTGCCATCGGTTGAATTGACCAATCACCGTATCTTAACCTGTATTTGTCTTGGATACTTTCCATCCAAGTAGTGGCCGGGCCCAAACCTATTTACTTCATGAGATTTGACAGGTCACCACCCAAGAAAATAAAGGTGTGTCAAGCTGAAACTGTGTCAATCATCACTCTTCATTGATTACTTCTAGCATTATCATATGCAAACTTTAAACTCTGCCTTTCACTTTTAGTCTGGCATTTCACTTATGATTTGTTGTATCCTATTAATACTCATTTCAGTCAAACAAAGCCTGTTCATGCTTGTTATGTTTTTGGTTTGACCCAATTTAAATGAGCACATTGAATCCTTTAAAAGGAATGTGGATAAACACCATTACTAGAGCTGGTGAATACCGCAAAAAACATGTCTGATTGAGTTTTATTCCTGTGAATATTCATGGAAGTGAATGTAAGACTCTCATACTACAGTATTCAGCACAAGTAGTTCATATAGTCATCCAATAAGGAAACAGAACCCAACCCATGTGACTTGTATGATCAAAGGACTAATTAGCACAACTTTAATTTGGAATATCGAGTACCATACTCAGTTTACTACTCATTATTTAAAATTACTCCATGACATTTCTATGGATTAATAATAAATTAAAGAAAACTGATCTGCTTGCAGATGTTCCCTGACCAGAAAAAGGCTGAATTATTTGCTCAGCTCCAGCTAATTCTACAAGAAGTGACAAAATTTGGGGCGAGCACAGTTTAGCAGGAATATCTCATATGTATTAAATAAATTAGTACAGTAACCTGCAGTAATGATCCAAAATATTACAGCTGGAAGAGATCATAGAATATTGTTTTGGTCTATTACAGTATTGTAGCTTTTAATGTGGGATGACAGAAGGGATGAGAAGCAGATGTTGACTTTAATTCCTTCTACTTGGGAGTTATTTCCAGTTTAGTTAACATCCACTTGTTTGAACTGGTTGCTCAAATTTATAGTGATAGTATCAGGAAAGGATTGGATTCACTTGCATTATAGGTTATTTGCATTTTTTGCTTGAAAGCATTACAAAATCTGCAGCTAACGTGTTGTTTCTTAAAACTTACATCTGGCCATTTTTGTTAAAAAAAGTCTATAAATGCTGGAATATGTTCCCTGTTTGAAAAGAGAAGTTATATATGTAACCTTGTTTAACCCACATCTCCGGTGCAAAATTTGCACTATACTCCCCTATGCAGAAAATTCAGATGAACCTGAAGCAAGACTCTGGATCTTGATGTTACTTGAACTTTACTGGGAGTGAGAGAAGTGTTTGAATTCAAACTGTCTGGGTCTGAATTTTGCTGCTGATCCCAATTCAAAAAGACTTTATGTCTACCATCCAGATGGCAATCTCCCTGTGGAACAACTCAGCAGCTGTAGTCATCTGAGGTGATTTTGCTAACATTTCCTAGTTTAAAAGCTTGCGTCACCAGTTCTCCCAGGCTCTTACTAAGAAGGAGATTTTTTGAGGGGTAGGAGGTAGGGGATTTATTAAGGTGGGAATGTTGAAGAATCATTATTTTATAGGGCAATTGACTGATATGTTGTAGGTGTGTTTATATCCTATGGGAGAAAGCCAGGTCATGAGTGGCTTTCACTTTATTTTTGAAAAAATATTTATAAGCACCTAGAGGTTATTAATAGGCTGGAGATTGATAGTAAAATAAGTCTAAATAAAATCCAGACCAGAGTTTTGTGGCTATGGCCCATCTGTAATACTTTCTAGAAAGACTTTCTTAAACAAAACATCTAAGACCATGCCAAAATCATCCTCCTCTGTATCTCCAACCTCAAGTGAGTTTGTTAGATCTGAAACAAAAAGGTCCAGGTGTTTCTGGCACATCCCAGAGTGCAAATGAGATTTATAAAATGGCTGAATCTTTTGTCATTTCCTCAAAGTGAAATTAATATTCTTTGGGCAAACTTAGTCTTGTATCTGTGTAAGGGGGAAGAGTCGGGGGGATGTTACCACGAAGAATTTGTAGATGTCAAAGAAGGTCCTGTAACATATAGGAAATTCAGAATTTGGCAGCAACAGCCCAGACAAGAATTGTTCTTCTCTACCTGTCTTATCCATGTTCCATTAGGTGCCCAAATAGATCTCCAAGATTCCTGATAGCATTTTTTGCAAAGAAAAGACAGCATCAGGCACATCACTTAATTTTTTCAAAAATTCATCTGGAAAAGTTTCCAGATGCCATATGTGACAGATATGGAAATGTCCTGCAATATCCTTGGAAGACCTTATTATAGTACATCTATGTATTTTTGTTGGCTGGGATTGCATGTAACCTCCCTAGGTGGAAGATGTAACAGATGTGAGACCTGGGAGTTCAAAAGATTATACTGAAAATGTGCCAGACAAGCATGGACTCTTGGGACAATAAGTGTTAAGTGGATTTCCTGGGTGTGAAAATTGGGGTCCCCCAAAGGCAGAACAGAATATTTAAACTCCAAAAAAGAGCAGTTGAACAAACTTATTTCCTACTGTATTATTGTACAATAGAAGTTATAGAGTAATGTCTTTATGAAAGCTTATCATGTTCTGAACTTGATGCTCATTATGACAGATGTTTACTGACTGTGGTTATTAATTTACAAATTTGTGTACATAGAAAACTCTGCTCATAAACTTCATATCTGCTTCACAGTGGGGCAGTGAGCAGTCAGGTAGGGAGGGGCACCTTCCAAGCCAGTTTCTTGTACAAAACTGACTTTGAGTACCCATCCATTGTCCAGTCAGGAAAAGACCCTGGTGCCCATACAAGTTAATGGAAAGACAACTGGGAATTACTCTACTTTTAATATCTATAGTGACTGAAGGAAAAAAAAACTGCAAACGCTTTTAAAATGTAAGGTGTTTGAAGTGAAATTCATCCAGAAACCAAGGGGGAAGCTGTCTGTTAAACACTGGATACCTCTCCCCCTCTCACAGGGGGTATATTGGGAAACTGTTCAAAGGCAATAGGTAACATATTAGAAAAGGGATTTTATCTAATAGAGAAGGTAAATCCTGAAGCTGTATCTTTGTTTATTTTCTGTGTAACTTGTCTATACTTGCTTTTCTTACTGTTTCCTCTTTGAATCTGTGTTTTTCTATTAAATAAATATTTGGTTTAATTTTACCATCAACAGGTCTCTGTTATGCAAACTTTGTAGAGCGTAGGTGCCAAAGTGAATTGACAACTGCGGGGCTGCTTTCATGCTTTTAGGGGTGATGAACCACAGGGGAATAGTCAGAATGTCTGGTACAAGAATTCAGGAAAGACAGATTTGGGGTGTACTGGGACTGGATGGGCTGTTGGTGTTACCCTGAATGGAGTAACTAGCTACTGGAAGCCAGGTGAGACTCTGTGCTTATGGGCAGGCTACTAGTGCCCAGGGTCTGAGCCACATTAATTGCACTGCATTAAAGCAGATAGTGACAGAACCCTTTACCAATCTGAGTGATTTCCAAAATGTCACAATGGCAATGTCATTAGAGGAGTTTAACCACAATACCAGTAACCTGATGTTCACATTCCAAACTCTTGCTAAACAGACCCTAATGGATTTAAAAGTGAGGGAACAAAGTACAAGCTTATGGTTTATGTTATCTGTTTATCTCAGAATCCCTAGAGAGAGGTTAATGCAATTCCCCTAACTCCAGTTATGCTAAAACCAAGCCACTTAAAGGTATGGCCTAAGAAGAAGGTCATTGTCTGTTCATTACTTGTTACAGAATCCCAAGATCAAAGGCCTGAGTTGTATAAAGAAATGGCTGATCTGCCTAGCCTTCATTCTGATTCTGGATCTAAGATGGATGAACTTGTAATCACAGGGGAAAAAACAGTTGTGGGTTTTGGAGGACTGAAACCTACCAAAGCCCAAGGGGGTGACCTCTGGTAAGCTTTTTGGCTTTTTTTAGCTTTTTTATTGTTTTTAATATTTTCTCTGTAATGCTTTTACCTAAAGAATAAATGTGCTTGCTTAGAAGGAACTGTGTGGTAACTTATAACTGTAGGAAACACACTGGTCATAGCCCTCAGAGAGAAAGCAAACAGTAGGTTCTAGCCTTTTAGGCTTTCTGGCTTGCTGGAGACATCACTGCAAGGCAGGGAGTTGTGCAGTGTTAAAATTATGGTGACTGTAACGATTTTGGGGTTCACTGAATAACAGACCAGTGAATGAGAAAGGAATACAACTAATAAAACAAACTGGAGAGCGCCTCTGGTGAACTGCGGCACACAGCCATGCAGTGTTCCCAGCCCTCGCCTCCAGGGCACCTCTCCAAATTCCCACACTCAGAACACAATCACTTATGAGGGAGCATCTCCAAATCACAATAATCTCTTTATATCTTCCCTCTTAAAGAAAAACAAATTAACTCATATATATATATATATAAACAGTTAACAACTATCCAATAACACATACATTAAATTCTCAATCCATCTAGTACATTTCTATAAACCCAATGTGTCAACTATCTGGAGAGGAGAGGTTACCTACACATCACTCTTGAGTGAGTCTTTATCACTCACTTTCCTCAAATACCCCATCTCCAGGCAGGTTAGCAAGTCGCTATGAGTCTTTTAGGACATTTAATCTCCAGCTCTGATCTGCTCAGTATCAGCCTTTCATTAGGGTCTGAGTTGTTCTCTTGTTCCTTGATAGTTTCTCCTTTGTGCTTTGATGATACAGGACCAGTCAGATGGGAAATGTCAGAGTCCACATCGGCTGTCAATGGAACTTTTGGGGATTAATTGTAGATCCCTTCAGTTGCGTCAAAATGTGTCCCCTTGGTCTGTCTGGACTATATAAAACCATGGATGCAGCTGTTCTTTAATGGTACCCCTTTGGCCCCAAGTATTAGAGGTGTGATTCCTCAGGCACACTCTGTGATCTGGGTTAGGAGATGGGAAACTACGGGCCTTTTTGTCAAAATAATTTTTCTGCTTCCACTTCTGATGTTTTTTCATCTTCCATATGGTTTCATTGTTATGAAATTTCAGTAAGTTATCAGTAATCGGTCAATTAGATCTGATCCTTCTTCCCATTAACAGCTGAGCTGGAGAAAAGCTATTCTCCAAAGGTGTGCTTTGGGAAACCTATAAAGCTTTATTCAAATCACCCCGCACTGTCAAAAGTCTTTTTCATAACGTTCTTTACTATGCATGTAGACCTTTCTACAAGTCCATTTGATTGAGAGTAATTTGGACTTGATGTTTTGTGATGAAAATCCAAATCTCTGGCAAACTGCCTAAAATCTGCTAGAGTGTCTCCCATCAACATCGCATAGTGTGGACCCCACAGTAAGTAGATCTAAGCTACATCAATTTGAGTTACACTATTCATGTAACTCAAATTGTGTAGCTTAGATCGAATGTCCCCTGTAGTATAGACCAGGCCTTAGTCCCACCATGAGTGCAGGGGACTGGACTAGCTGACTTCTTGAGGTCCCTTCCAGTCCTCTGATTCTATGAAATTGTGAATATTGCAAATGTGGCTTATCAGTCACAAAGGAAATTTCCCCTGTACTCATGCCATTCATTCTGTTGAGTACATGTCATCCCTAGTCACACATTATGAGCTGCCTTAAAGTTATAAATGGAATTTAAAATTAAAATGGATTTCCTGTCTGAAACACTAAACACACAAGACATCTTTTCTATTAACTATTTTTAACACACACACTCATGTTCGCTTGCCATCCAGTCTGTTTTCTCTATTATTATAAAATCAGCCCAAAATCTTGGTTGTCTAAGTTAAGATGAGAATGATACAGCACTGTACTTCTTTATCAGTCCACGTGACAATCTTTCATCTGTGCATTAATTCTACTGGTTTGAGTCCTGGGGAAAGATTTCTCACATAAAACAGATAATGTTGTGGAAGAAGAGGAAGTTAAAAAACCAAGCAGAATAAAATTATCTTAGGTTTGTATAAAGCTGTAACTTTTCTATGTGCAAGAACTTAATAGTCAAACGATACCTCAGTTATGGAGCTAGTATGAAACTAATCTGTTCAGTATGTGAGTAAATCCTACCTTTTCCCCTCAACAAGATTGAGTAAAAACATATTTCCTGCACTGAGCTTGGCAAATGCAGGGTCCAACAGGAGGGAAAGGAGAAGACGACTGAATCCTCCACATCTCCAAAGCATTAATGAAACTGCAATAGTGCCTATGTCACTTTTATACCTGCTTAGAACAAGTGAGGGGAAGTGGTCACTGTATCCATATAGCTTCAGATCCACCAGCCCCACCCTGGCTTTTTCTTCCCTGGCACCCAAGCTGACTGTGCCTGGTGTGATCAGATGCCCCTCTTGCCGTTAGTGCAGCTGTGTGGTGCAAATGGGCTATGCACTCACCTGGGACTGCAGAACTGCATTAGTTTCACAGGGGGCAGGACCCACCTCATTCACAGTCAGTAGGATTTGTTTCTAGGTGCCCAAGAGGCAAACCTTGTCTTTTAGGCAAAATCTTAATTGGGTGTAACATACAGTCATAAAATTCTAACGTCCCTCTTGATGTTAATGACTTGAGGCATGAATTTCAGAACATAATTTCAGCATAATATTTTTAAATAACAATGCCAGAGGCTAGTGGCTTAGTACATGAAATATTGAACTTTTACCTTTGATATGATGGAGCAGATTGAACCCATTTTATATGGAATGACTTTAGGGGCAGTTTGGTGGACCAGAGTAGTTTAAACCAAACTTTAAGAGGCACGTAGGTGTAACAGATAGAAGAGTTCAAAATGAAGTAAAAACATTTTTACCTGAAGTCAGTCTTATCTTTCCTCACAGCACAGATCTTCATGGACTGTCAGGAGAGAGATATGGCCCGCACCCCCATTTATATGTATATTGAGAATAAAAATTCTAGGTGGGCTTATCTCACAGTAGTTTATAGTGATGTAACTCCATTGATGCTTTTGATTCACACCTTTGGAAATGGAAAACTGGCCCTGTTTCTTCAGTTTCTAGCTCTTTGTTTCTTTTGATCAAGTAAACTGCATGCTTCAGGATCATGTTCTTAAATATACTTGGTCAAATTCAGCCCTGATTTACACCAGTACAAACCTATGAGTCGATGGGATGTACAACACAGGTTATCAGTGTGGCAATTTGGCCCACTATAACTCAGATATCCTTGGTATAGAGTATGGTTCCAGTCTTTGCTTGCATAATTTAGCTATCATTTTTTTGTGGAAATATCCTGGTTTTGGACGCCAGTCTTACAAGAACAAAATAGGCAATTCACAAGTGAATGCTAAAAATAAACTTTTTGGTGTAGGGAAACATCTTCATACTTCCTCAGCATGTCCCAAAGAAAAATACTGTTTCTCGGGGTCATAACATTGGTACACGGGATACTCACACCCATACCCTATTACAGAGCTAGGGAAAACTCCTGATTTAGTTATATTATTGAAGACAGATGGCATACCATTTAGAAATCTTTGTGTGAGTGAAGCTTAGTGTCAGATGAATTGCCAGGTGGCGTAGAGTCAACAGACAGGCTAGTAGTGTGATTTCACCAGCTCGCATACACATACTCGTGGTAGCTCAATGTGCGCTAGCACAAGTATAAATAGTACAGCCCTGCCTCAGTTTCCTCTCTGGGGCACCTCAATAACTCTCAAGAAGACTTCTTTCTGTTAAATAATTCCTATGCTTGGGATCTGGATTCTTGGCAAAAAGTTCAAAATAAACATAAACAGTTTTCTCCCAGCCTTAAGCTGGTCACAGCCTCTCATCCCTGAGGTACTATCTCAAAACTCCCTTGGTGTCTCAGGGGTCTTCTCTGCACCAGCTTTTCTTATTCTTTGCCACAGCATCCAGGCCCTGCTGTCCTCTGGCTCTTTATAAAGGGCAGTTGTGTTGTGAGGCTGTTAATGAGGCACAGTGGGGTGGAACCAGTTCTCTTTTAAATGGTCCAATGCACCCGTGACACCCCTTTTTATTCAGACTGAAATCACTATGTCAAGAACCATTTTAGTGGCATTCTAGCACTTCCCCAGTTGGAAATAGGAAGTTTAGAAAAAATATAAAAGGGGTTGGGTGAAGGGATGATGCAACCAAACCTTTTCATACTTCAGAAAAGGCCTAGTTTGGGGAATTGGCTTCCTTATTCCTTCTAAGCAAATGCAGGGTAATAGGAGGAGACAATAAAAAAGATGATCCTCAGGAGGGGTGGGGAGGGTAAGACACCTAGAGGAAACAGTCAGAGACAGAAAAAGTAGGCATGGTTTGTTGACACAGAAACTAGTTTGGAAGTATACAGCCAGATATAGGTATGTCCAGAAATCACATTTAGGAGCAATGCTGGTGCTTTACAGCTGGGCTAGACATGTCAGAAGACAGGCATGTAGGTATTTCATATGCATTTACTATATTTCAGGAATCATACACATTCTGGAAATCTGCAGTATATTTTGTTGGAGTTTCTGCTTTAGGTTTATTTAATTTACATCCATTTACACTGCATCTTTAGTGAGCTATTCTTGTAGCCTGTTTCCAGTTGAATTTTCCCCTTCCCATAGACTAAGACCTCCTCAGTGCTACTACTCAGAGGGACTTTAACAGCTCTAGAAAGGATAGAGAAGCCATCAAGACTTTAAATCAGATTTTTTTATTTTTATTTTATTTGTTTATTTTCTTTGCTATCTGCACCATCACTATGTTCTCCTCCACATGCAAGAGTTGAGGGATTCTAACATTATTTCAGAATGATGTAAAGGGAACAAACAACTAAAAGGACAATTGTTATATAAGTTTGGTAGATGGTGTCAGCATATTTCTTTTAAAAGGGTTGTAGTAATTATCAGCCTGTCTATGAAGCTTGTTAAGTGGGTGGTTTATTAAAACAATGTCTTTATTCATTTTACTGGGTTCTTATCTAGAGAACACAAACATTTAGGATTGAGAGGACTGTGGTATCTCAATGTAATTAAGAAAAAAATGTAGACATGACTCCAAAGTCTTTGGTGCGGTATGCTAACCTGAATAGAATGGGAAGCACATGAAGGCAAAGGAAAAACCCAAATACTAATCACATATCCAAGGTCAAAGCAATGTAATTACTGCAGTTAAAAAACAAAAATCCTGTCTGTCTATAACCTTATTAAAAATAACTGATATTAGAATAAAAAAACTTGCAGTGAGGGGTATTCAGCACTAAAAGGCACCTGTTCATCTTAAAAACATAAGTGTTTAATAACATAATTATATGACTGCTATACATTATAGTAATTTATATTCATTTTCCATTAGAAAAGAGGGGAAATCTCTGAGGCTTAGCTGACTTTACCCTTGTAATTTGGGTACTTTTAGCACTAGCAGTAACCACTCAGCTTGTTTTGTACAGGGTTAAGCATGCACTTGGCAGTTAATAAATGATAAGCCTTAAGGAAAAAAATAGGGCACATGGTGTGCCCATATCTTGAATTCTAGTTCCCCTGTCTCAAAAAAGATACATTAGAATTGGAAAAGTTAGAGAAGGGAAACAAAAATGATTAGGGGTATGGAACAGATTCCATATGAGAGAGATTAAAAAGCGACAACTAAGGGATGGGATATGATAAAAATCTATAAAATCATGAATAGTGTGAAAAAAGTGAATAGGAGGGTGTTATTTAGCACTTCACATAATAGACGAATCAGGGTCACCCTGTGAAAGTGATAAGCAGCAGGTTTAAAACAAATCTAAAGCTAAAGCTGGGACAGCATGTCATGTTCAGGGCCTATAAACAAGTAAAACCCTTCAGCCCAAGCAGGTTGTCTGTGCTTGCTGGTGCCAATAGGAAATGCTGACTGGCTCATTTTAGCTCAATGGAAAAAAGAAAAACTAGAACTGAAAAAGTCTTCACACAACCCACAGTCATCCTATAGAACTCATTGGCAGAGGTTGTTGTAAAGGACAAAAGTATAAATGGGTTAAAAAAAGCACTAGATAAGTTTATAGAGCATAGATCCATCAGTAGCTGTTAGCCAAGATAATCAGGGATGCAAACCTACGCTCTGGGTTCCCTAAACCTCTGACTACCAGAAGCTGGGAGTGGATGTCAGGATGCATCACTTGATAATTTCCCTGTTCTGTTCATTCCCACTGAAGTATCTGGCACAGGCCACTGTCAGAAGACATGATACTGAGCTAGATGGACCCTTGATCTGACCCAGTATGGCTGTTTTATGGCATATATTATACATCTATTCAAACACCAATAATGGATACAATGATCACTCATGATGTCTGATAACGGATCATAACTGTCTCTTGCTGCTCTCTCTCTCTCTCTCTCTCTCTCCTCTTCAGCATTGCTAAAGCTAGGACAGCATGTCATATTCATGGCCTATAAAAAAGCAGAACCCTTAAGCCCCAGCTGGGTTGTCTGTGCTTGCTGTTGCCAATAGCAAATACTGAATGGCTCATTTTAGCTCAATGGAAAAAAGAAAAAACAGAACTGAAAAAGTGAGTTTGGCAGATTCTTTTGCTCTTTGATGTGCCACAAATACCTGTAAGTGGGTATTCACAACATGAAAGTTACTTGATTCCATACTTCACAACTGAATGACTGACAGGCTTTCAGTTGCTGTCTATATTATGTCATAAAAAAGTTCAATTTCAAATGCTCACCTCATAATCCTAAGAGCTATGTGATATCTTGTTGTGACTAAAGAATAGAGTATGATTTCATATATTCAAAACACAATGAGTTAAATATTTGTCAGGCAGTAAAACAGCAACATACATGACAATGAGGACTGGTTAGAAAAAAATAGATAAAACTATTTTTCATGGGATTTTATCCATTTTTCAGAATCAAAATTTTTTGGAGATGGTTTGATGTTGATAAAGTTCCTCCACAAAGCAGGCAGAGTTTTGATGGAACCCTGCCTGCCATCTGGCTACTTAGCAGCCTGCCTGGTGGTCTGTGGGGTACCATGGCCCCAGGGTAATGAGGGCAGACAATTTGGAACAACTAGCCATGTGGGTCACCTCAGAGTCAGGTACTCTAGGGCTTTCAGGGTCTGTGGCTCCAGGGCAGCCAGCCTATCATGTAGACTGTCTATGTGTTGAACTGAGGCTGTGATTCTCTCTTAAAGGAGACATACTCTCAGTAGTCATCATAGTCAACTCTCAGTAGTTCTGATGACGCTCAGTCAACTCTCTGTAGTTCTGATGACGCTAGTGCACTAAATATAGCTGCAGCAGCATGAGCAGCAGGAAGGGCTACTCATGCCAAGTACGTATCCATCTACGATGGATATTAACTTCACACTTGCCCTGAAAGGATTAATGCAGATTGAGAAGGGGGCTAATTAACCCAACAGGCCACAGCTGAGAGGAATCAGGTGAGTAAGCAATCCCCTAATTGACTGAGGCAGCCCAGCTGAGGAGAAATAAACTGGGCTGGGATTATAAAGGCAAGAAATTGGCAGCAGCCAGGGAGTGGTGGGAAATTTTTCAATCACTCTCTGGAGAAGAGAGGTGTGTTTGGGCTGGCAAACCCCCAAGGAGGAGCCAGAGCCAGAGCCAGAGCCAGGAATGTAGGATGGAAGATAGGACAAGGCTCAGGGAAAGGCAGTAAGGTCTAAGAGGGAACAGACCTTGACTGGTGATTAGAGGGTCCGTGAGCCCAAACCTGGAGTAGAGGGTGAATCTGGGTTCCTCTGCCAGCTACTGAGGGAGTGGCACTACAAGGCAGTGAATGAGAGGACTGTCTTGGGCTGCTAAAGGAAGACTTTGGTACCCCAGAAGTGGGAAATGTGTACAGTAACCTGGCCAGAGATCTGAATCACAAAGAGGCAGCAGCAGCTCATAGAGTGAGAGAGAGGCTGCAGACCCAGAAAGAGAGGTGGAGAGATAGCATGCAACCATGGGAAGGGGCATTGATCTGATGAGCTATTCCCCAGAGTAACTGGGTGGAGGTGCCATCCTAGCAGTGAGTGGAGTACCCCATCACACCATCCAAGACAATAGGCATGTACTCAGAATGGTTAGCACCTCCCACTGCTAGCTCTGCCTTGGCTACATTCTATTTTTAGTATGGTAGCTTGAACAGAGCAAGCTGGGGCTATGTTTCCTTGAGCTGGGAATTATACCTCCCATTTGAGGTGTAGCCATACTCTGAATTAGAACAAAACCAGATTTTGAAATATCAAGAACCTCAGAGAAATGTAATTACCTTTCTCTGTACAACTCTAATGGGAACAATATAGATAGTCTGGGTTATAGACTCTGTCTTAATATGTAGGAGAATGCTGACATTGGACGTATTTCTGGGTTATAGACTCTGTCTTATTATGTAGGAGAATGCTGACATTGGACGGGTTTCTATGTGGTACTTTTTATTTTAAAGAGTTAACTTCAGAGTACATTGCAAGACTACATGTCACTACAAGTCAAATATTGGATAGCCTCAGTGTTCCATGTAACTTGCATGTAATATTTTACATTAATTCTGTGGCAAAGACCACTAACTTCTGTGGTGCTAAAATGGTACTATACAATCAATATACAGAGAAGTTTAATGCTATCAAACATTGGTCTACGATGGTATCAAAACCCAGTAATGCTTTTGTAAATATTTCTCATTTTTTTGTTGTAGCAGAGGAATACCATCTGGAATGTATGTACAGCTAGAAAGCTGCCATTGTCACCTCATCTTACAGATGTGTGGTGTGCCAGGCAGTCCTTTTTTTCTGCTTGTTTCTGGAATATGAGCTGACGAGCAGCTTTTAACACCAGGCGTGAGTAAAGGCAGAGAAAACATGAAAAGTCAGTGTGCACTCCAAAGGGGGAAAAACACATTTGCAGGGGTCTTTCATAAGGAAAATCATCCTCATTTTAAAACACTGGGAAAGCTTTTTGAAAGAGAGATTTAAGTTAAATATAGGTGAAACAATCTACAAGATATAAAAAGTTGCAGTGAGAAGTTAAAGGGAATATGTGTACAAATAAGAAATAGAAAAGCTGAATTTATTAGATGATGGCCCTTCAATGGGATACGCGCTATGCTCCTGCTTTCTTGTAGCCAAGGAGCAGCCCTTCAAGATGTCTGACCCTGTTTGACAAGTGGCTCCTTCTGTTCTGTTCTGTTCTGTTCGTGTAGCCCAAGCTTTTCAGCAGTGACTAATGATTTTTGGATGCCTCAGTTTGTGGGAATCTCAAAGTTGAGGCTGTTTAAAGGGGCCTGATATTTCAGAAAAGGCTGAGCAGGTGAGCACCTACCCTGTGAAAATCAGGCCATCTCAAGTAGAGCCTCTAAAAACACTCATTTTTGAAAATTTTGGCCCAAATACATATGTTTGAAAGGCTTGTTCTTCAGTGTGTTTAAGACCCAGTCATCTGGGTTGCATATGGGATGGGGCCGAGGCTCTGGGAATGTTTATACTGGAATGATGTAAGGTTCAGATCTTACTATTAGATGTACAATGAAAATATAGTAGTAGATTTTTCTTTCATCTGGTTGTGTTCTGCTTTGCAGTGTATTAATTGTGTAATACTAACACTACATAGAGAGATTTAAAGGCGAATTAGCAGCATTAATTTTGACACTCTTGGCATTGGTCAGTTAGAGTCAGCCTTACTCTAATAGCACAACTTTTATATATTTAATAATGTCTACAACTACATTAGTGTTTTGCAAAGGAATTAATTGCACATTTTCAGCATACTGACTCTTATGGATACTTATCAACATCTTCAGATCCAGCCACAAATACTTGTATTATGGGCAGTTTATCTGAAATGGTATCATTTTGATAAAAAACGTTGACTGCAACCTGGAGGAAAACCCACCCCAAAAATGTATATAAATCATATAACATAGAAAATGCCAAAAGCTTCCACAATGTCAAGATCTGATGTCCCACTGCTCCCTTTATTATAGCTCTTACATCTCCATTGTTTACAGCAGACTTTGGGCTACAGAAGTGCCTTTTTTCTCTCAAGAAGTATTGTAGTGAATAGCTTTGTTTTGTACATTTTACATATGTATTGGGCACCGGATGCATAGGATGGATGTCAATGCGGTGTTTATAAATCTAAATACAATACAAATGGTTGACTTAAAGCTATTTACAAATGATTACTTAATAGAAAATTGCAACTATTATGATTTGCAATGAATGATTCAACCTACTAAACGATCCAACGACTAAAATAAACAGTGTAATCAGAAAGTCTAAGTCTTATTTCAGAAGTGAATATAGCCTTGATGGCAAACTCTCACCTGCAAATGATGCCAGTCTTAAGTGCCCATTTGTAAAATTTTCTAACCAGTATCTTTGTGTTTTCTCCTGTGCCATTCCTTATGTATGGCAGGAGCTCCCAATAAATAATTGCAATGTCATTGCAATGTGTCCTCCTTCAAATCTCTCCATGAAAGTCTTCTTTGCTTACAAAAAAAGTTTTAGTAATGATTGTGATAGCTGCTTATCATACTAAGCACAATAGTCTTCTTGTTTACTGTTGACTCATCTTTGACTTGGATTTTAAGATTATGGGGACAGGGTCATCTGTTTGAGTTTGCACTGTGCATGATGGGGCCCTAGCCTCTAGACCCTACTACAATACAGATCTATAGCAGCCAAAACTGCTTCCCCTCAGCACCACCTGACTTTGTAACAAAGAAAAAGAGCTGGTTTTACTGTTTAGCCCTACTGCCTACACTTGACTTCCCAAAATGTAACCTATGTATCTTCTGACACCTCTTCCCTGTACTTTGCTCAAGATTCCCTCTCCTTTCTGGACCCACATGTTTTCTGGATATTCCAGCTATAAATACTGCTGTGTTTGTTATTGCATTAATTTATGTATTTAGCTTATAAATTCTTCAAAACAGGATCCATATGTTGTGTTCAGCACATTTTACAACTTTGTACAGTGCAGTATAGATCTAGGGTGCTCTACTAATTAACAGAGCATAGCTACAATTAAAGAAGTTAGAAAAAATAACATTCACGTTAAGAAGCTGAAAATAGTTTAGAACCTAAAGATCAGATTGTGGTTGGGCATGTGTGTGAGGGTATAAAAAGTCAGTCACAATTGTAATCTGTGTGTACTTTCAAAGATGATTTGAGCGTGTTCGCTCACACAGACACAAGCTTGAGGTTGTCTTGCATCTGCTTGAAGCACAGGACCTTCCTGACCTTCCTCCAAAGCAAGGTGTTAAAATGGATTTTTAATGGCCCACAGCTAGGCTATTATTAAGTATTACTGATACCAGTGAAAATCTGGGAACAGTATGCTTAATAATGCACAGTTATTTTTTTGAGAAAGAATCACACAAACAGTAAAGATTACATAATATACATCTCTCTAATAAGCCTCAATTGCCCAAGTATAAACCCTTATTAATTATGTTGGCCTTACACAGTATCCTGATTGGCAAACAAAGCAGGTATAGCTACCAATTCTAGATGGGGACTTCTTTTCTTCTCTTCTTTCCCCTCTCAGATGCTTGGTCTGTCAAATGTCCCCCGGAGCAGGGTCTAGGTTGCCCTGAGGCCTTCTGGTTCAAAAGTTCCACAAAGATCCCTTGTAGCAGGGTCTTGGTTAACCAAGGCCTTCTGTCTCAGTGCCATGGACCTCTTCAGATGTTAATTGGGGAACTAACTAACTAATTTAATTTTGCTTAGTATTTATACTTTTTGTTCTCAAAGGAGTCACATGTCCTGGAAATATGCCCTTTGGGCATTCACTACAGGTTTTCTCTAATATTTTTTTTTGGGGGGGGGGGCTGCAAAACAGACACAAACCAAAGCTCAATCAACATTTACCTTCTCATCAATCATTCACTTGAGCTCTTAGCGTGATGCCATCCAACAGGGTCATTTTGGCCCAGGTCAGCTTATACCAAGCCCATTGATCGCATGTTTTTACATCTTCTTTACTTTGGTGAACTGGTCCCCCGGCTGATATATTCCAAAGTTCAATGTTGAAACATACATGCAGATAGAGTCTTTATTAACCATTCAAATGCAGTTTCAGCACTTCCAGTAAATTTCCACACCATCTATCCAATGCTTAGAGCATCCTGCTCCCAGAATCCTCTAGCAAATTCAGATGTACCAAGCCATACCAAACTCATGCTTACCACTCTTATTCACATCAGCCACAGTAATTCATAATAATTCAGCAACGTCCCAACACAAGGCAGCTCCAATTCACCAACTATTCAGAGCTTTACCTTAAAGAACCCCCCCCCTTTTTTTTAAGTCAGAGTAAAAGTGATAAAAATGCCTCATAATCTCTCCCTGCTCAGCTCACTCCACTAGACTGATGGCTCCTTCTGTAGCATGTTTAAGGCTTGTTCCAGTAATTGATATTTGTAAAGCCACCACATGGAGTTAAACACAAACATTTACTAAGCATTAGATATCACAGCTACCAGTCATCTTTTGATATATACAGTCCCAAGAGTGGGAATATGTAGAAGATACTCAAATTAAAAATGAAGATTACTTACTTGGAACCAGGGTTTTCTGAGATAGACATGTGTGAATGCTGGGGTGAAGAGTGTAGAGGGGGTGCATGAGTGCTCTAGTAGGCACTACTGATAGGGGCCTGCACATTCAATGGCATTAGTTGGCACATATCCAAAGAGCGCGAATATGCAGGGTCCATCTCAAATAGCCTCAGTTACTAGTAAGTTACTTTCATTTTCTAGTAAAGTTTGTCTACATATAGCACTTCAGTGTAGATGCTACCTGCACCCATGGGAGAGGTTCTTCCACTGGTGTAGGTAATCCACCTCTCCAAGAGCTGGTGGCTAGGTTGACAGTAAACCTAGTGCATGTTGACCTAGTGCTGTCTACATGGAAACTTAGGTCAACTTAAGTTCCTGATTCAAGGGTGTGGATTTTTCACATTCCTGAGTTGCCTACTTATGCAGACTTAATTTTCCTAGTGTAAAGCAGGCCTTAGACAATCACTGAAGAAGAGATGAAACAGCATCAAGAACAAAAAACAAGGGCTGCAAAGCACCACAGATCATCTTTATAGACTTTTTCATGCTTATGTTAAGTTTGCTTCATTGGTTTCAACAAGTGAAAAATATCACTTTCTTCACCCTACGTGCAAAGGGCCGTCACAAGATCTATGACCGCTGATGTGGGACTGATGCTCTTAACCTAACACTGAGGTGAAATTTTAGTGTTTCACAGCATCCCTGAATGGGGGTGAATTTCCTGCCAAAGGTAAGAGGTCACAAAGGCAGTGAAACAACTATGAAAAACAAGATACACTAAAAAGAAATGCTAATATTTTAGTGGTGCCCATACAAAAAGCTCTAGGTACTCTCTCGGTTCAATTTTTTTTTTTTAAAATTACCACCTTGCAGCATTAAATAATCATATATGAATAACACAAACTCAGCCCACAACTAGCATTAAACAATCAAATTTAACTCAGCCAGCAAATCAAAGCAACAGGAAATCTTTCCATCCACCAGGAACATAACCCTAATCTTTCCCCCCAAACCCTGTCAAATAGTTTTTGCAGCATTCCCAGGAGGGCATCATATGAGAGGATTTACAAGATTGCAGTGTTAAAATCACTGGACACACCCTATATAGGAAGGATGGTGTGGGCAGGAAGGAGGAAGATGTCATGACATCCAAGATACAATTACTTGCCCTAGAATAACTGAAAATTCAGAAAGATAGGACCAACAATGCTTATGGATCAACATTTTAAGTGACAAATAACAAGATGAGTAGTCTGTAGTAGTATAGACAATCTGTTTTAGACCACTAAATCTGGTGACAGAACAGTACGAATAGCTCTTGAAACATCTATCAACAACATGTGGAAGGAAAAACTGTTGTGCAGGATTTCAACCAGGTAGACATATGCTGGAAAACTCATGCTGTCACTAGTAAAACTTCCCTTGAGTTTCTAAAAGTTGTATATGATGATTTTCTAGCACAAAAAGTACTATACTCTACTCAGGATAATTCTCTATTAGACCTCATTCTGACAGACAAAGATGAATAGATACTGAACTAAAGTGATTGCCTAGATACAAGTGATTATGACCCAATTACATGTATGTGGAAACAGAATATAGTCACAACTAGTTTATATATATCTTAAAAGGGACAATTCCCCAAACCTGAATGCAGTTTATGAGGAAAACTGATTGGATGGGGAAAAAATAAACAAAACAATGTGAATGGTAATTGGGAGATGTTGAAGAAAACTTTACTAGAAACTCAAAGCACTACAATTCCACAATCACAAAAGTAGGCTTTATTTGTTAAAATCCGATCCTGACTGAGGAAGGAACTGAAAACAGAATAATTATATACATATGTGGAAAAAGGGGAAAGTTGATAATGAATATAAGCAGTCATGAAATGCCATCTTCTGATGAGGAAAGCTAAAAGGTTTTAAGAGAAATCGATGGCCAGTAGCATTAATGGCAAAAAGAAGGAACTTTTTTAAAAAATATAATGGGAACAAAAGAAATCTTAGTCATAGCATAGGACTTTTATTAGAGAGAGAGAGAGACAGTGAAGTTGTCAGTAATGGGTACAGAAAAGTCAGAAGTATTCAGTAAATATTTGTGTTTGGTATTCAGGAAGAAGCTGGATGACATTCACAGCTCAAACTGATAATGAAATACTTTCTATTCTGACAGCAACCAGGGGGGATGTTAAACTGCAACTGTTAAGTCTTCAAATCTACAGGGTCAGATAACTTAAACCCAAGAATATTAAAGGATTGGCTGAGGAACTCAGAGTCACTGATGCTGACATTTAACTAGTCTTATAATACTGAGGAAGTGCTAGAGAACTGGGAAAACTAGCTAATATTGTGCCAATATTTTAAAAAGTAAGCAGAATAAACCAGACTATAGCCTGACATTGGTCCCAAATGAAAGGCAGTTGGAGTTGGATGCCTAAAATCCCTTTGGGCCTTTGGAAATCTTCCAATGAGCATTTAACTTTCTGAACCTCTAAGTGACATAGCAATTGGAAAATATATCTAAAACAGTGGTTTTCATTCTTTTACTTTGAGATAATGTCTGTATGTATTATACCAGTAAGTTGGGAGAAAACTTTCAAATTCCTAGGTAAGCTAATATTTGTGAGCCAAATCTAACAATTAATAGCTCAACAGACAATATGTAGGACAAATATAATGAGGCAAACCAATAACTTCCACCTCAAGCATTTCTGTTTCGAGACAACCTAAAATTACACCACATCTGTATAACGCTTGTTTGGGAAAGCTAACATGGGCTGAGAACTGTCAGAGGGACACGTAAAGAGAAGAGGAAAAACTAATCTTAGACCAGATCAGAAAATGCCATGAGTGAGAGTGGCATTGTAGCTTGTTCCCTGAGCAGAGCACAGTTTGTCTGTAGGAGAATTGGCCTCCACAGATCTTCCAGTCCATCTTCTCACCACCCCTGGAGACTGATCCTTATGAAGCACACACAAAAGGCCTTCCATGGGATAGTGGAAACAGGGAAGGATGGAAAATGATGGTGAAGCAGTAGCACTTCTCTGTTCTATCTATTCACCAGCAGACCACCTCTCCTCTGCTCACAGAAAGTTAGGAAGTTCTGTCTCCAAGAGAAAGGGAATAGGAGTGAGGAAAGGAGATGCTTAAATTGCAACTACCAAAATTTATCTTATAATGCAAAGAAAAGAAGAATTGTTTTTAAAATTGAATTGCTATAGCAATGATTGACCATTACATACAATTAATTAAATCAAGCATTAACACAAAAACAGGGGTCTCAAAGTCCTGCGCCGCAGGCCATTTGCAACCTGAGAACCTCCCCACTGCAGCCTGCAGAAGAGAGATGCATGCAGATAAGCTGCCCAATGTCCACTGCAGGCACTGCCCCCCGCAGCTCCCGTTGGCTGGAGGAGAGGGACAGAGATACCATCACTAGTTGCTGGTCGGAGTCAGCCATGGAGGCAGCATCATTAGTTGCTGGGAAGAGTCAGTCATGGAGGCAGCATCACTTTTTTCCCCACAATAGATATAAACAAGTCAAAATATCGAACATAACACCCCTTGCTGCAATCCTGAAGGTTTCAACTGCTCAGTGACTGAAGCCAAACATCAACAAACTGACAGAACTGAAGCATTGCCAGGTGTCTGGCAAACACTAAAAACTCTCTGGCCAGCGAAGAATTGTATAAAGTTGTATGACTGTTTTATTATTTCTAAGAAATTTGAAATAAAAAATACAATATAAACATTTTCTTTTCTGAACACCATCTTCAGTGACATTATTGACCCACTGGGAGGATTTGAGGATTTGACACTGGCCCTAAGGTAAATTGAGTTTGAGACCCCTGCACTAAAGGCATTAGGAAAATGGCCTCAGATGCATGAGTTTCTTCACTGTGTATGGACTCTTTGGGTTTATAAAGCCAGGGAGGGAAGTTTAAGTCCCAAATGAGGTTGCTTCTATAAGCTCCCATTCATGTTATGCAAACATGCTTAAAATATCCTGTCCACACTGAAAAAAGAAATGTGCTGAATTTGATATAGGAAGAGAACTTTGCATAGGTATTTGGCAATTAAACACAGTTAGCTAACAATGGCAGCTAGCAGTTGTACCATGTATGCAAAAAAATCAATGTTTAGTGTCAAATATTGGAGTAACTCTTTATCCATTCAGTTAAAAAATGTGAGCGAATACAAGACCTAAAGGAGCCATCAACTGAGTATGTTGATGGGTGTGATGCAGTATTGTTGACTGCAGCCATCGCTAATAACAAGCAGAGGCAAGAGCTGACATTCTCTGGCTGAATACAAACATGACTCCAGAATTTAAAGAGGGGAAAAAATGTTTCTTTAAATAAGCCTGAGGTAAATATTAATTAGCCATACCATTAAAGGAAAAACAAACAGAAAGAAAAATAGATATGAGTAGTTTAGACCCCTGCAAGTGCTTTCTCTTCTATTGTGCTCTGGTCTCCATCTTAAATCTGTGTTGCAGCCTAAAAGGTGTTCAGTCATATCTGATTACAAAAGGGTCCCCTGAGACCAAGACTCAGAGGAAAGAAACTTCACAGAAGGAAACTGAAACACCAAAAAAATCCCAGAGAAATGTAGGTCAAAGGAATAGGTTTTATTTACTGTACATGTGTTGACGTTTGATTCTTAGGTCATATGGCCACAACATCTTAGGCTCTTTTTATGTTTCATTGACTTAGTCCTTGCCCACCAGGGAAAATTGCACCTTTTTGCAGTTTTTAAATGTATTTGGTGAAACTACTGCAAATCCTTGTGTGAATATTCATTTTTCAATTCTTTCAGATTTAGCTTGCAGACGATTAATCCAATATAAGCCACTCCTGTGCCAAATAAGGAAGTCTGCATTGGAGGTGCACCTATTTAACTAAATTGGTTTAAATACACACCTTAGGTTAAACCAGTGCAACTTTCTCATGCGAAGAAGCCCTTAATTTCTGATGATATCCTAAAGATGCTCACGACTATTGCCCAGTCCTCCTCTTGGCTTAATTTCTGTTTTTATTATGAAGAACAATTGCACAAAGGCATGATCTTTCACCTGTGCTTTAACATGTCATGGGAGGTTAGCCAAGGTCACAAACATTCACGCCAGGGTCACTGATTTTTTTTTCGGGGGGAGGAGTAGGAATTCATGGCCAAAAATTGCACCTTGCTTATTTCAGTGAAGTTGTCTGAGGCAGAAGGTGGATGCTTTTATTTGATACTTAAAACAGTGAACTAGCATAAGTGAATTGCATTATTGATTATAGCGGTAAAAGTATTTACACAGATTATAGTAGCTTTATATTAAAATAACCTTCAGCACCTACAGCACTTCCACATAAAAGGCTCTATAAAATTAGTATATAATATTACTAGTGATATCTACAATAATATATGGAATAATAACAAATACTTAATATCTAAAAATAATTTGCATGGAAACTTATGATTTCCTGAGGTTAAAGCAGTAATGTGAATCTGGACAGTGAAATTCTCTATATACATATAAGATACAACACCAGCAATGTCTTTAAAACCACCCCTATAATCCTTCAGTCGAGATCTTTACGGTGATCTCCTGCTTATTAAGTGTCCTAAAACAGCAGCATTGGTCAGGGTAAGTAGATCAGGGACAACATCAGCCCTATTTTCTAAGATACAGTACTCAGAGACATTTATTTAGAAAGGCACCTCAAACAGATAGTATCATGTATTTAATATGTGTAGGGGAGAATTTGACTTATTCTTCAGTGGATATTAAATATATTTTTTTTAAAAAAATACTGTGAACTGTACAAAAGAAATATTGGTTGTTACTTTTAAGCATTTTAAAATGTGCATTCTATTCTGTTCCTTCTATTTCTAAATGTCATGTAGCTGCTTCTGATGCTAGCTTTATCTTTTCATCTTTTTTATTGGCTTTTGCTATGCAGTTAATTATGTTAGCTAAGAAACCAAGGAATTCCTTCATTTTTATAAGCTATACTTCCTCTGAGACCATATCTTTGATGCTTCTTTGACTGCTTTCATCTTTCCTCCGTTTGTGTTTCTACAGATGACATTTTTTCCCATTTGTGTACAGGCTTTTTCTATTATTCCCATATTTCATGAGAACTTCACTCTGACTTTTTCAAAGGTTTAGCTAAAACTAAATTAGTTTCCAATTTAATTGAATCAGTGAGAAATATGTTTTTCACTGCTTTAAAGCCCTCTGCATTTGCTTGGGGAAAGGGCAGTACTGAAAAATTTCACTTCTGCAACACGGTATTTTCTGCCACTTCATATATATATTCAGTATGCTCCACAATAGTTTATTTTCACTTCTTACAATCACTGTGTAAATCCTGGGCCAGATCTTGAGAGTTTTACCCTCATAGGGTGAAGTTCCCAATGGGGAACAGCCAAGGGGAGCAGTGGGGGCAAAAGACATATCTGGCTTCAAGACTAAGTTTGATAAGTTTATGGAGGGGATGGTATGATGGGATAGTCTAATTTTGGCAATTAATTGATCTTTGACTATTAGTGGTAAATATGCTCAATGGCTGTGTCATAAATATAAAGGGAAGAGTAAACACCTTAAAATCCCTCTTGGCCAGAGGAAAAACCCTTTCACCTATAAAGGGTTAAGAAGCTAGGACAACCTCGCTGGCACCTGACCAAAATGACCAATGAGGAGACAAGATACTTTCAAAGCTGGAGGGAAGAGGGGGAGAAACAAAGGTTCTCTCTGTCTGTGTGATGCTTTAGCCGGGAACAGAACAGGAGTGGAGTCTTAGAACTTAGTAAATAATCTAGCTAGATATGCGTTAGATTCTGTTTTGTTTACATGGCTGATAAAATAGCTGTGCTGAATGGAAAGGATATTCCTCTTTTTGTGTCTTCTTGTAACTTAAGGTTTTGCCTAGAGGGATTCTCTATGTTTTGAATCTAATTACCCTGTTAAGGTATTTACCATCCTGATTTTACAGAGGTGATTCTTTTACTTTTTCTTCCATTAAAATTCTTCTTTTAAGAACCTGATTGCTTTTTCATTGTTCTTAAGATCCAAGGGTTTGGGTCTGTGTTCACCTATGCAAATTGGTGAGGATTTTTATCAAGCTTTCCCCAGGAAAGGGGGTGTAGGGTTTGGGGAGGATTTTGAGGGGAAAGACGTTTCCAAGAGGGCTCTTTCTCGGTTATATATCTGTTAGATGCTTGGCGGTAGCAGCATTAAAGTCCAATGGAAAAAGGAAAATAGTTTGTACCTTGGGGAAGTTTTAACCTAAGCTGGTAAAAATAAGCTTAGGGGGTTTTTATGCAGGACCCCACATCTGTACCCTAGAGTTCAGAGTGGGGAAGGAACCTTGACAGCCTGTGATGGGATGTTAGATGGGGTGGCATCTGAGTTACTACAGAGAATTCTTTCATGGGTATCTGGCTGGTGAGTCTTGCCCACATGCTCAGGGTTCAGCTGATTGCCATATTTGGGGTCAGGAAGGAATTTTCCTCCAGAGCAGACTGGCAGAGGCCCTGGGGGTTTTTCGCCTTCCTCTGCAGCATGGGGCACAGGTCACTTGCTGGAGGATTCTCTGCACCTTGAAGTCTTTAAACCATGATTTGAGGATTTCAATAGCTCAGACATAGGTTTGGGTTTTATTACAGGAGTCGGTGGGTGAGATTCTGTGGCCTGTGTTGTGCAGGAGATCAGACTAGATCATGATGGTCCCTTCTGACCTTAAAGTGTCTTAGTCTATGAATCCTCTCCAATATCCAAATGTGAAAGGGGCAATTCACATGTGTAGAGAGTGGAAACCCAAATCAGAAGCCAATCCAACCCACAACCCCACTAGAAGAATGCCATGTCATGAATCTAATTTTATGGAATTTCCATCCCGTCTGTGGGAGTAATCCATTCAGTGGAACAATATGGCCCTAAATAATAGTATACTGGTTAAATTTAAAATTCAACACCGGAAATTGTCAGTATAAATGGTGAGTCATATTAAATTGAGCTACTGAATAGTTTTGTTATTGGTAATATGTATATGGTGTCAACTATATTGTTAAACAAAATTGTCTTCCTGGATTGGAATTAACCAGAATTACTACTGCCTAATTATTTGTTTAGTTTATAAGATTTTATTAGTACTTCATTACATTTGAATATGCTGCCTTGATTTCATATTTTGCCTATATGCTCACATTTGTAATAGAAAGGTGAGAGAATCATAGAATAGAATCATAGAATATCAGGGTTGGAAGGGACCCCAGAAGGTCATCTAGTCCAACCCCCTGCTCAAAGCAGGACCAAGTCCCAGTTAAATCATCCTAGCCAGGGCTTTGTCAAGCCTGACCTTAAAAACCTCTAAGGAAGGAGATTCTACCACCTCCCTAGGTAACGCATTCCAGTGTTTCACCACCCTCTTAGTGAAAAAGTTTTTCCTAATATCCAATCTAAACCTCCCCCATTGCAACTTGAGACCATTACTCCTCGTTCTGTCATCTGCTACCATTGAGAACAGTCTAGAGCCATCCTCTTTGAAACCCCCTTTCAGGAAGTGCTGAGATAGTTAAAGACCAACTACTAAGCTGTACGATTTAATACACACCATGGCATCAGCATCTAAGGCAGTGGTGGGCAACCTTGTATGCTGCACCTGGAGGGAAGCCGGGGATTGATAAGCACTAATTGCAGATGAAGCCCAGGTTGGGGGAAAGTTGGGACAGGAGTTTAAAGTGAGTGCAGGAATGAAGTCTGCAGTCACACCCTAGAGGGAAAGGGAGTTGGCCAGGGACAAGGAGGTGATCCAGGGGGAGAATAAGCCCGGGTCCTGTCCTGGATTGGAAGTCTGGCAAGAGGCAAAGATGGGTAGCCATGGGCAGCAGAGGAAGTAGCCATGGGCAGCAAAGTAATCTCTGGTGAAAAACCAGATAGGCAAGCAGACAGGGGAAGGGTAGAAAGGCACCCAGGGAAACAGCAATAGGGCCTGAAACTGAGCAAAGCTAGGCTGCTAATCATGGGGTCCTTGTGCTGGAACCCAGAGTAGTAGGCAGGCCTGGGTTCCCCTACTAGCCACTGGTAAAGTGGCACAGGACCTAGACTTGGAATGGAAGGTAGTCTAAGACTGGATCCAGAAAGCTTGTCTGGAGGGAACTTCTTACTCTGAAAGGAGTGAGGACCATATAGTGACCTGGCTAAAAGGTTGTGTGTCAAATATGGAGCACCCTGAGTCATGGAGAGATGCAGGCCACAGTGCAAGCAACAGATGGGATAATAGCTGATTCCCAGACCTAGCCACAAGAAAGTGCACCTCTGGTGAGTGGGCCCCCTTCACAGGTCCATATTTAAAAGTGCTCTAAAATCCATATGCCTACTCATAGTTTTTAAAATGCTGCATCAAGGCCGGGGCTAGAGTTTGTGGTGGAAACTTTATGATGTAGTTCTCAAAATATAGCTGTCCTCCTAAAATGAGCTGGTCATAAATTTTGTCAGATTTTTACCAATTATACTGGTATAAATTTACTTGTATGGTTACATAATGTAGTTATACCGGTATAACTCCCCACATGGACACTCTTATTCTGGAACAAAGTCACTCTTATTCCAGAACAAGAGTGTACAAGCAGTCAGTTATACTAGTACAATTTTACTGACAAGCAATTGATGTCAGCACGATCAAAGGGGTTTCTGCGCATCAGGAAATGCTTCATAATAGGCCTATTCCAAGAACTAGGGTAAGATTGACATTGACTGAAGTAGTACCAGGTTACTGTCTTGAGTCAAAACACTAATGTAAGATTATCAAGAACAACAAATTTCATCTTTCTACAATAATCCATCCAATCTATGCAAAACATGGGTATTCACTTATTAATTGCACCCCTCAAAGTGCTATTGTTCCTTCACAAAAAGAGTCTAAGGGAAACATCATATGACTATTTACTTTTTTTTTCTGCCATATGTCCCTTTTAAAAACAGTTACAGCAAACAAATAGTTGTCCCCCCCACCAACCCATACTGCCACTGAAAAATCAAGTAGTGCACAAAGTACAACGAACACTTGAAAATGATGCCCTAACCCAAGGGATTTTTGGTAGACCTTTTCCACACCTCTTTTAAAACTAGAAATCCTAGTGCATCCATAACTTTGGAGCCGCTACTGCCTCACAATTTGAGCTTTAGGTAACTCTGCCGTTTCAAAACTTTTATTCTGATACTGGGATGAAGATTAGAAATTTCAAAATATCCTGCAGAAAGGAAATTTTGAAAACTTTGGTTCAGAAAAATATATATTTTTAAATGAAGTTCCCAGAAGTCAGGAGCAGCTGACTCTTCCATTTCTTCAGGGGCTTCCTGGACTGTGAGCTCTGAGGGTCCTGGCTTAGCTGCCTTGAAGCCATAGACCAGGGAAGTTTGGGCTCCTCAGCAGCCCACCAAGTGAGCTGGCAGGAGACCAGGCTTGTTTGTAATAGAAAATCTACCTGTTTAGGAGGAAGATAGTCGAAACTGAACCGTGTCTGCAAAACTTTTTTGTTTTCATGAATAAGCATTTTTCTACAAAAAAACCTAATCAGAAAATTCCCAACCAGCTCTACCCATCAAAATATTGCTGTGCCACATTATAGCCAGGGTTAGATAGCTGTGCAAACTGGGATCATTTGGTTAAGGGGGTTTCTCAGATAAAGTTCCTCCACCTCCCCCCAGTAAGAAGCTGATTTTAATAATCACTGGGCTCTAAAATCCACATATTAGCATCTCTCCATAACACTTTTGCTAACAGCAAAATACTGTGATTCAGCAATATTAACCTTTTACTCTGGCAACTTTGTTTCCAAGTCAATTAATTTAAAAGCTGTAATTAACTGCAAAGCTGGGAAAGCACAAATATTGTACCATCACTATGCTATGTTCCTCACATTTAACTATAGGAATAAAAACAATCATGTTTATTACCATAGTACCGGGCACCAACCAAGAATGGGCCCTACAACGCTAAGCAATGTATAAGCACAGACTAATACATAATACCTGCCCTGGAGAACTTATAGTCCAAGGGTATACCTGCTTTGCAGTTGAGCATGTGAATGGCAGTTCATGTAGATGTACCAACATGAGCTGTAATCTAGCTAGCTCGCTAAACAAAAGTGAGGTTGCCATGGTTTCAGTGCAGGCTGCACAAGTGAGTACATATCCAAAGGATCAGGTGGGCTTTTGCAGCCTGCACTGTGGCATCCTTCTATTTTTAGTGATCTACATAGATTACATCTTGTGTGTATGGGCTGTCATTCGCACCCCTGGCTGCAGTGTAGATGTATCTTTTATAGGTAATGTAAAATATTACCGTATTACTGATTTGTCATAATATCATATAAAAATAGAATTGGAAAGATTAAAGGGTTAAATTCTGCATTATTAAAATAGTTTAAATATTTAAACATGGAAATACTTACTGAAGTGAATAATGGTGTTTCAAAAATAAGTAGGATTTTTTTAAAATAAATCTTAGACTTGTAGCCCACCCTTCTTCAAATTCTTCAAGATCTATTGAGAGCTTAATGAATATACACAAAGGCCAAAATATCCACCAGAATTTAAAATACAATGTTAATCTCTAAGTGTTAACCCTATTAAAAACTATTCAGTAGGCCACAGGAATCAGAGTTCTTACAAAGAGCTCCCCATTTGTCTGTGCTATTCAACCGCCAAATAGTTTCCTTTATTGCACCGTGCTTAGAGTTCTAAATCTTTCTTGGTATACATTTCTTGGATTGGTCTAGGTCTGCACTTTGGATTTCTTGGACTTTAAACATAAGGACAGTTTTGTATTCATTGCACCTCCAGAACTCCAATTTAAGACCCCAAATTCTGCAATTTTATCTATCACCGCACCCTGTGCAATAAGCTCTACAGGCCTGCATTAATGGATACAGCTTTGGATTGAACCCTAAATCAGTGAGATATTAAGTGCATAAAGAATGCAGCATTAGAGTAAAGGTTCTTAAAGAGAAAACAGTTCCCTTAAGTCATAACATTGTAAGGTGTGTGGACTCTACTCTGGATTTGCACCAGTGCAAATGAGAGAACTTGGCCATTGTGTTTTGCTGTAACATGTCAGATGCTGATTTGGGAGGGCTTTTGATTTGAAAGGTTTATCATTTTGCTAACGTATTGTAAAAACATTTAAAATACATCTTTGCAACCCTCACGACAAAAGGCAAAAAAGGTATTAGGCCCAAAAATATGTAGTCATCATTTGAGATTGAACAGTAGTGAGTGGTGTAATTTCTCTGTATTAAAATAATGACATAACTGACTCTGAGATACTAGCATTTTCCCTGTGACAGAAAGAAATTGGTGGTGGTTGTAAGGTGATTATCGTGTTTCAATGTGAATAAAATTAGAAGCATTGATTTCAGAATCACTAGTGACAATCATAGAAATGTAAGACTGAAAGGGACCTTAGGAGGTCATCTAGTCCAGCTCCCTGAACTAAGGCAGGACCAAGTATACCTAAACAATTCCTGTCAGGTATTTGTCTAAGCCATTCCTAAAAAATTCCTTTGATGAGGATTCTACTACCTCTCTTGGAAGCCTATTTCAGCATTTAATTATCCGTTAGAAAGTTTTCCTATTATGTAACAGAACTCTCTTGCTGCAAAAGAGGCTCATTACTACTTGTCCTACGTTCAGTGGACATGGAGAACAATGGATTGCTGTCCTCTTTATAACTGCGCTTAACATAAATTTGAAGACTATCAGGTCCCCCCTTCAATAATCTTTTCACAAGACTAAATATGCCCGGTTATTTAGACCAAATAAAACAGTACCATTAACTGGAGTGTAGTATGTAAAATAGCAGGGTAACACACCCCAGAATGTTGTTAGGCTTTTTGAAATTATATCACACTGTTGACTTGCATTTAATTCATGATCAACTATAACTCTAGATCCTCTTCAGACTACTTCGTAGGCAGTTGTTCTCCACTTTGTATTTGTGCATTTGATTATTTTTCCTTCCAAGTGTAGTACTTTGCATTTTTTTTTAAATTTCATTTCAGACCAATTCTGCAATTTATCAAGGTCCTTTTGAATTTTAATTCTGTCCTCTAAAGTGCTTGCAACCCCTCCCAGCTTGTTTGTCATCTACACATGTTATAAGCATACACTCCACCCCATTATATAAAATCTTTAATGAAAATATTAAATAGTACCGGACCCAGGACAGACCACTACAGGGGTTTAGATATGTCCTCCCAGTTTGACAACTGTTAGTCAACATATGTATGTTAAGCCAGTATATACCAGATTATACAAATGCCTGGCAGATATAAAAGCTGAACCGGCCTGTTTTTCCCAGAGTTCTGTTCACTCATCCTAAGCTATATCCCACAATATCCTGCACGAGTACAATTCAGCTTTGGCATTAGGAAAATAAGAAATTTATGAAGAGTAAAATACAAGCTGGGGAGGTACCTTCAGAGACCAGTACCTGGAATGCTAGTATCCAAAACAGACAAGGGGTGGTACAGAACAACAAGTTAAGGAACTGAGACAAATTGAGTTGGATTTTAGTGATGTGTAAAGAGTTGTGTAAATTGTAAAATCATCCTATAAATATTACCAGCTGAAATGTGTAACTTTGGGAGCACACCTTTGTAAGGTGAATTTAACAATGCTGCATGAGGCAGCTTCTTGAAACTGGTATTGTATTGAACCTTTCTTCCTGTATTATATACTATTATTGACTTTTAATAATAAACCTGACTGACATTGGTTAATTGGTCTCTTAAATATATTTCATACTGAAGCAAAGTATAGTCAAACAATTGACTACAACTTATCAACACTGGAAACCATCAGTAGTTTTTCTTTGAATAGGATTTTTCAATCAGTTGAGCACCCACCTTATAGCAATTTCATCTAGACCACATTTGGATAGTTTGCATATAAGAATGATGTGGGACTGTGTCAACAGTTTTACTATAATCTAAATATCACATTTATTGCTTCTATGCTATCCACTAGGCCAGTGACTCTGTCAAAGAAGGAAATTAGATTGGTCTGGCTTGATTTGTTCTTGACAAATTCATGGTGGCTGTTCCTTATAATCCTATTATACTCTCATGCGTACAAACTCATTTTATTATAATTTGTTCCAGTGTCTTTCCAGCTATCTAAATTAGGCTGACTGGTCAATAATTCCAGGGGTCCTCTTTGTTCTCCTTTTCAAAGATAGGTAGTATGTTTGCCCTTCTCCATTATTTCAGGACTTCAGCGTCCTCCATGAGTTTTCAAAAATAATCTCTAGTGATTTTGAAATTACTTCAGCTAGTTCCTTCAATATCTTGGGGTGAATTTAATCTGCCCTGATGAGTTGTGTACATCTAATTTAACTAAATATTCTGTAAGATGTTCTCTCCTCATTCTGGCTTGCATTCTATCCCCGTATTGCTTAATATTAATTATGTTAAGCATCTAGCCAAAATTAACCTGTTTATTGAACATTGAAGCAAAACTGACTCTAAACACGTCAGAGTTATTGGTGTTGTCATCATTTGCTGTCCTTCCCCACTAAGTCATGGTCTCACACTTTCCTTCATCTTTCTCTTGCTCCTAATGTATTTTATAGAAACTTTCCTTATTACATTCTATGTCCTTTGTTTGATATAATTCATTTTGTGCCTTAGTCTTTCTGATTTTTGTCCCTATATGCTTGAGCTATTCTTTTGAACGTACCCTTAGCAATTTGTCTGTTTCCACTTTCTGTAAGATTCCTTTTTTATTGCTTCAGGTCATTAAAGAGCTCCTGATGGAGGCATATTGGTCTCATACTATTCTTCCTATCTTTCCTTCACATCAGGATAATTCTTTGTCATGCTGTAACGATGCTGCCTTTGGTGGGACACAACTGAGAGTACCAATTCAGGACAAATTGCTCAGAACAGGGTAGTTACAGCCCAAAGCTGGGGTTTTTCCACCTTTAAGGCACACTGAACCAGCCAGACAGAGAGGACTTTGGTTTTACCCCACTGGCTAACCATAAATCATACAAAAATTCCCTTAGACACTCCAGTTTCCCAATATCATGACCAGTGACACTCGTTATGGGGATGAATGATTACGAAAACCAATACCCCAGTAAAAGAAAAGTTCTCCCAATCCCAAAGGACCAAGTCCCAGACCTAGGTCAACATACAAGTTAGATCTTACCCACAAATCATGCTGTTGCCAATGCTTTAGAATTTAAAATCTGAAGGTTTATTTATAAAAGGAAAAAGATATAGATGAGAGCTAGAATTGGTTAAATGGAATCAATTACATACAGTAATGGCAAAGTTCTTAGTTCAGGCTTGTAGCAGTGATAGAATAAACTGCAGGTTCAAATCAAGTCTCTGGAGTACATCCACAGCTGGGATAGGTCATTCAGTCCTTAGTTCAGAGCTTCAGTTTGTAGCAAAGTCCCTCCAGAGGTCAGAAGCAGGACTGAAGACCAAATGGAGATGAGGCAGCTACTTTTTATAGTCTCTTCCAAGTGGTATGACACCAATGTGTTCTTACTGTGGAAAATTACAGCAAGATGGAGTATGGAATCACATGGGCAAGTCACATGTCCATGCACGACTCAGTTCTTTACAGGCCAACGCCATTATTTACATGTTAGTTTGAATGTTCCCAGGAAAGCTCAGACATGGATTCGCATCTCCCAAAGTCCATTGTCCATTAAGTGTTTCCTGATTGGGCACTTACTGAGAATAGTTCCTTCTTAAGAAAGTGATCAAATGTTACTTAGAATCAAAACACATTGATATACAAGTACATAGCCAATATCCATAACTTTAACTACAAAAATGATACACCCATACAGATAGCATAATCATAATCAGCAAATCATAACCTTTCCATAGACACCTTACACAACAACCCTTGTGCAATATTTGCTGCAGATATATAACAGTGGTTGCAACAGTGATCTGTATGGTCAGTAATGTCTCACATGCCTGATTCAGAAACTTCTAATTCACCTACAACCCCACACTGGAACCCATATGTGGTATCTATCATCAAACCACTACAATGGGGACCCCATCCTGAAATAAATCTTTCTTGAACCCCTCTTTTACACTCAAACAACCCCCCAACCTCTCCAAACTCATCAGAAGACAGCTCCCCAGAGGACAGGACACACCAACTCAAAGGAGAACCGGAACCTGCCTGAACAACAGGTGCAAAACCTGCAGACATATCTCCACTGCTACAATGATCAACACCCCCCACAACACGCCTTTCAAAATCCATGGGTCCTACACCACATGTTGTGACAGGTGTGTGTATCTCATTCAGTGTACCAGATGCCCCAATAGCAACTATGTGGGTGAAATCAGGCAATCTCTATGCTCTTGAATGAACTCACACAGGAAAATGATAAAAGACAAAACACCATATCACCTGTATGTGAATACTTTCACAAAGCGATCACTCTATATCTGACCTCTTAGTCCTCAACCTCAAAGGAAACCTGCACAACGCTTTTGAAAGATAAGCCTGGGAGCTTAAAGTCATAACTTTGCTAGACACTAAAAATCATGATCTTAATAAACAATCTAGAATCCATTAACAAACCCCCTCCCTCAATTGCTTTCCCCCCAAGACTCCAAAGTTGTTAACAGGCCACTTCACTTTAAATGTTCCCTTAAAGTATGTGATAACTATCTGTTCAGTCTTGTATTTAGCTGTGATGCTCTCAGTATCTTTCCCAGACCTGGAGAAGAGCTCTGTATAGTTTGAAAGCTTGTCTCTCTCTCTCACCAAGAGAAGTTGATCCAATAAAAGATATTACCTCAGCCACCTTATCTCTCAAATATCCTGGGACCAACATGGTTAAAACAAGGCTGCATACAATTCTGATGAACTCCTTTTTCCCTTACAGTTTCTTTCCATGGGATTATCTACCAATTCCAAGTGTTTTGATGTCTATTGTTCTCATTGTGCTGCTCTCACTCCTTCTTTTCCTTAGATATCTTGAGTTCTGCCATTTCATGATCACTTTCATACAAATGCCTTCAGATATGCAACCAACTCCTGTTAGTGAGAATCAAGTCTGAAATGGCTCGCCCCTGGTCACTTCCTCTACCTTCTGAAACAAAAAAATATGTCTGAAATACATTCCAAGAATTTACTGGATATCTTGTATTTTGCTATATTACTTTTCTAACAGATATCTGGATAATCAAAGGTTTCAGAGTAGCAGCCGTGTTAGTCTATATCCACAAAAAGAACAGGAGTACTAAATTTGTTAGTCACTAAGGTGCCACAAGTACTCCTGTTCTTTTTGTGGGTAATCAAAGTCCCCCATTACTACCCAGTCTTGTGTTCTGGATATTCCTGGTTTTTGTTCTAGAAATGTTGACACCTCCTCTTCCTTCTGACTTTATGTTCCATAGTAGACCCGCTACCATGATGTGACTCCTGTGTCCCCCCCCCTTTCTTCTTCACCAAGAGATTTTCAATTGGTCTGTTCTCACCTACTTCTGGAACAAGTGTATATATTAGGGCTGTCAATTAATCACAGTTAATGCCTGTGATTAACTGAAAACAAAATTGTGTTAAAAATTAATGGCGTTAATCACATATTTCTGGGCGTGGAGAGAGGCTTTGGCTGTGGAGGGACCTGACAGTGTCTGGTCAGGTGCACTACTCAATCTGCTTCCGGAGGGTGGGAAGAGGAGAGGAAGAAGAGGCAGTGTCTCTCATCCTGGCTGTGGTGGAGAGGTAGGGATCCTGACCCCACTGTGCTCCGCTGGCTGTCCCCTCGCTCTGGGGACCGATCCCACATGTGCCATACCCCATTGCCTGTGGCTGGCTCCTCACTCCAGGGGGGTACCTCATAGAGAACAGGGGTTTGGTGAGCTCAGCCACCCTGCACCAGCTTCTCCTTCCCTGCCACATGCTGAGTCCCTGAGGTAAAATCCACCCTCCCTTGCAAACAAGGGCTCACTTAGCAGAAGGGATCCTACCTAACTCAGTAAAAGTAGGCAAGACTGGCCAGGCCGGTACTAGAAACTACCCTTCCAGAAGCAGCGGCAAGAAACCTCCCTCACCCTCCTCCTCCACAAGTCATTGTGCTTATACCTTCATGTTAAATAATCTTTTCCTGTCCGATCTTTTTTCCCCTGCCTCAACTTATGTTCTTTCATATATAAAACTACTGGAGGCAGTGATAATATTAATTCAATTGATATCTTCAGTCCACGCTTCTGTGTCAGTAGTTTATTTTTTCTCAACTCCCCTCCAAAACTGTCTTAAGAAAGGGAGGTTCTAAAATGATAAGCAAATAAAATTAAATTGAGCCAAACATCAAATGAACCAAGAGCAATATGTTTATTGTACTTACCTTTCTTCCTCGTAGGGCACTGGGGTAACTAGCCAATGTAAGCATGGTGTTTTAAAGATATGAATTACTATAGAAGTATTCTAGGCTGGAATTTTCAGTGGAGGCCTAATGGCACCTACCTCCCTTTGACCCAGCCATGGTGAATGTTTCAAAATATTAACATCTGATATAATTTTAAATGTCCTCCGTCACACCCCTATAATAGCAGAATACCAGCTGTTATGGTTCTCAGGGTACCAAGGACTGAGAGTCTCCATTATTACTTGTGGCACCTTAGAGACTAACAAATTTATTAGAGCATAAGCTTTCGTGAGCTACAGCTCACTTCATCGGATGCATTTGGTGGAATGCATCCGATGAAGTGAGCTGTAGCTCACGAAAGCTTATGCTCTAATAAATTTGTTAGTCTCTAAGGTGCCACAAGTACTCCTTTTCTTTTTGCGAATACAGACTAACACGGCTGCTACTCTGAAACCTCCATTATTACTGCCTCCAGCCAGAGGGAGTCTTGCTTGTGGTAGCTGGGTGTTAGCTCCCTATAGCACTAATCTTTCAGCCACCCAAGCACTCTCCTTTGGGCTTTGCCAGCCCTGTCTCTGCCTTGCAAGTTAACAATAGGTGCACCCCAGACTTCCAGTCCCTTTTGAAAGTTCTTCTGTGATATCCAGGCTCTGAAACTGGCTAGTCCCAGAAGTCCCAGATCCTCCGTCCATAAAGGAGCAGCATACATCACTTTACTATTTTTACCTTAAAACTCCGCTCCCGTATAACACACACAGCACTTGTGAGCACTTATAATAAAAGAAAAGAAGGGTTATTTGAGAAAATAGAGACTCCACTGGAAATAAGAGATAGAAACAAATGGTTACAATACAAAAGAAAATCATACATGCACATTTCCTATCTAATATAGTATGTTTTCCCAACCCTGAAGTTCAGGCTGTTCCTGAATTGGGTGGCTTCACAGGAACCAGGATCCAAATGTTCATGAAATCCCATGGATCCACATGGTATTTCCTCCGTGAATGGATACAGTGTGCCTCTCTCCACTCTGTTATACTGAAACAGTCTTTATTCATATGTTTGTTGCTCTGTCTGAAAAGGATTGGAGCAGGCACTATTGTCCGGTGTTATATCTGCAAGTACGGGCAGGTAAGAATAAGAAGTCACTTAATCAACATGCCTTAGACTTTTAGTTTCTTTGTACCCCAAACAAGGCCACATTCCTTAGGTGCAAGAACCTGCACAGAAATTCAGTTTTAAAGGGCCTGATCCTGAGAACTACTTTGCATCTGGACCACCCAGTGACTTTTCTAGAATGAGGATTTCATTCTGGATCAGGCCTTAAGAGAAGGGAACAAAGGAGTAGACTGAACTGATCATTCTGAAGCTTCTGTTCAGTAGTAAGTTTTTCATTTCCTTAGCAAAATTGCAAATTAAGAGAGAGAAAAATCTACCCAACTTCCACACATCTCACACAATAGACATTACCAGTTGTGTGAAACTGAAGATCCGCTGTTCCATTTTGCAGTGGAAACCGCACTATGAAATATGTGAAAACTCTGCTAAAAGCAGCCAAAATGATTTGTTTAAATGCATTTTCAGAAACACATTATAAATAATGAGTTCCCTTTTACACTAATGTGGCAAGTTAGCCCTCTGGCACTGGCGTGCTCCATCCTCATTATGAAGTTTTACCTTTAAAATCTTTAAGATATTTTTTTAAAAAGTCCTATAAAAAGGCCCTAAATTGCTGAGATTTTAGTGTTCTAGCAACATGTTTGAAGTCATAATTAAGGAGTGTGCTAAACCTGCTATCAATTAAGTAATGAGAAATCCCGGAACAGGGCTTACTCTGGCAGAACTGTTCAGTTTAAAAGAGGTTAAACAGACAAGCACAACTACCAGTGGTATATGTAAACTAACATTTCAGAGGGCGTAGACTCTAGGGTATGAGATGTAATAGTATTAAAAAATGTACCACGTTTTGACAACAGTGCATTTGGCTATACAAATAATAAGTTGCTGAGGAAGAGTGCACAAGGTTAACTGGAGCAAAAAGAGTGAGCACATCTTGAGTTAACTAGATTTGGGACAGAGGAAGGCTTCCCAAGGTGGGGTGATTGGTTTCCGGGAGCATTAATTTCTCTTGTTTCATACAGATTCAGTTAGTCCTGAGTTTGAATGAACTCAGACATGAAGTATAACCGAGGCCAAACTGCTATGTTTTTTTGCTTGGGTTAGAAATGGAAGCTGAAAGCATGCAAAACTGTAGAGTTTCTCTGGAACTATAAGCTAGGTTCTCCTCCTCTCCACAAAAAGCAGGGACTTCCTCCTTACTTCTTGGAGTCTTCTTGGAGATGTCTGGGGTTTACATGCTCCCTCACTCTCAAGGAGTTTGGATGTCTCCCTAGTGGCATGCTCCCCCTTTCCAACCTCATTAGGGGAAAGCTAGTTGGCCTACTTCCTGATTGCTCTGTTCTCTGGCGGATCCAGAAATGTAGGCCTGCTGTCCTTCCACTTCCCCAGTAAACAACTTCTGGAGAGGGAGAAGAAACCTGCCTGTCCTGAAATTCTTCAATAATTGGACTTAGAATTACCACCAGCTCACACCGACATTATCTGTGGCTAAGAGATGCACATACTCAGCTGTATTTTAACAATCCAGTATGCCATTTTGCTTTTGATATCTGGAGAACTGTTACCTCTGAAATGTGTCATTTCAAGGGATGCCAAAGTTACCTGTATTTCACACACATCTGGTTCACAAAATGATGTGTGGTGCTGAAAATAACTTTGATAAAAATAATCACAAAATGGGGATTCAAGAGTTTACACCAAAGGAATGGAGGCAAAAGCATTTTAAGTTTTCTACATGAATAACTGTCACCCTCAGTTTGGGGCTTTGGTTCATGTTGGATCTTGCAGTTTAGCCTTAACAGATTTGACAGGTATGGGAGAACTCACTCATGTGATCATGCGCCACTAGGCAAGGGACTCTGAAGTAGGGGTGCTGGGACACTTTGTATGGTGGGGGTGCTGAGAGCCACTGAACCAAATTGTAAATCCTGCATATAGTGGAAATCACTTCAAGCCAGGGGGTGCTGCAGTATCTCCTGCATGCCTAGTTCCAGCACTTATGCCCAAAGGCTCACAACAGGGACTAAAGTTAGCACCACCACCTTCCTATGCTCTCCTTTTCTTTTTGCTCATCGTTGCCATCATCTTCATCCCCCTTTCCTCTAACTCTATTGGATTTGAGTAGCTGTGCCACAGAATAGTAAAGAAAAGAGTAACTGTGACCACAGGCAAATGTACAGCTCATTTTGTGTGGGCTATAAGATGATCTGATGCAATTTCAGTCACTAATCTTTTTGTGTTTTGGCTGAGCTCACTCAACAACTCCCCATCCCCAGGCTGCTCTATCAAGTTACCATTGGGTGACGATGGCTTCAGCAGATTTATCAGAAGCATCCTTTTCAACTAGTGTTTCAGTATAGCCCTGACTTCTTCTGTACTCGTAAGGGCTGCCTGCACTCTGACTTTTTGAAGAATACTAGAAAGAGACCCAGTTCAGAGAAATATGAGAAAATGCCAGTGAGAGGTTGGATTGTCTTGTGGTTAGGACACTGAAATTGGATTCAGGGGACCAGGATCAAGTTTTTGTCTGTCTCAGACACCATATATGACCTTCCATCAATAACTTGCTGTCAATGCCTCAGCTTCCCCTCCCAGGCAGGCTGTGAAGATAGTGTATATGAAGCACTTTGATTACATGAGTACTATAAAAAGTCCCATAAATAAATTGTGTGCTTTTCCTGCCTCTCCCCCCTGCCAAACACATTCCCCTCCCAGTCCAGCTATGACCCCTTAAAAATGCTGTCTCTTGTAGTGTAGAGATTTTTGCTTTAGGGGATTTTTGATTTTAGGGTTTTGCCTGTCTCATGACTAGAATAAATAATAGTTGTACCCTGGCTTAGGTACTGCATTCATAGACCTCAGTCTCAGCTCACAGTCTTAAGTAGAACAGCTCCCTTCACCTATAGGTTGCAAAGAGCTTTACAAAAGATTAACAAATAAATGTTGGAATTTTTAAGAAAGGCAAAAAAAAAAAAAAGGAAAGAAACAAATGCAAACCCTACCCCTCCAACCTCTGTCTATACAAAGATGGTAATTGTGTGAAATATGCATGAAAGAGCAATTCTGGAAACTATGGAATTACAAATCATAGTGATTCCTTTTTACCCAAGCTGCTAGCCAAAGTTTGGAGCCTTCGTGGTGCTCCAACTGCGGCTTGTCAATGGAAATTGTTGATGGAGTCTAGAATTTTCTTTGATGTAATCTTGTTTATTTACAAGGAATGTTCAAATTCCTGGTTCTTTGAACGCACTAGGAACAGAAAATGGGGGATAACTCCTTTCCTTACAACCCCAGGTTTCAGAGTAGCAGCCATGTTAGTCTGTATTCGCAAAAAGAAAAGGAGTACTTGTGTCACCTTAGAGACTCACAAATTTATATGGGCATAAGCATCTGATGAAATGAGCTGTAGCTCACGAAAGCTTATGCTTATATAAATTTCTTAGTCTTTAAGGTGTCACAAGTGCTCCTTTTCTTCTTACAACCCCAAGCATCCTTAGCTAGCACTGGACCCAGAAGTTATCTCTAGGCTGCTCCCAGGGTCACATTGTGCTTTCAGGCTGCTGGCTTTCTTCTCTCCCTGGAGTATATTTGTTCTCTGCCCACCCTCTACCCCCAGCAGTGGAACCCTTCACCTACCTGCTGGTAGTTTCTCCTGTAAACATGTCTTTTATTCCTAAGATTCTCTCCGTTCTACCCAGAAATTTAGAGGGGATCCTGATTATCTTTTGGAAAGGATGAAGTCACTGGTCACTCCACGTGAGGCCCACCATGCAATCGGATAGGGAGAGAATACATGGACAGAAAAGAGAGAGCGCTCTTTCCCCTCTGTCATCTCAACATGACCATAATGGTTACAAAACTGGATTTGACCATTAGTAGTCGAGAAGGAGTTGCTTTAGCAAAATAGCTGAAAGAAAAGTTTCTCACATTCATGCAGAAATCAGTATTGCACAACTGATGGGGGGAAAATTCCTATTCATTCTCTCTCAACTCCACCTTTGACATATTATTCTCACGTTCTGCCACATTTTTTTTTAAGAAACAGAATGTAAAGTCCATTTTTTAGGTAAGGATGAAGAGAGACTCAGAAACTGCCATTCAACTATGGCTGTGGGATTTACAATCCATAATCCAAATTCAAGTTTCATGGTACTTTTAGTTTAGAAAAAAAACCAAACAAACCTCAAACCCAAAAACAAACCATCACCCTACATCCAACTTTGTGGTGTTATAAATTAAGATCCATATTTGAAGATGGCTAAAAGTGAAGATTGACTTTATAAGTTGAAGAGCTACTTGGTATATTTTAAAATATCCTTCTCTATAGAAAACTGAGGCACCTACAGGTTGCATATTTTTCCCCCTCCACCAGTTTTGTATGAAGAACTGCTTGGATGAATAAGTGTGCACAGTGTTGGGGGAGACTTTCAGAAACCCCCTCTCGACTTTGGCTTTAACATATGTGACGGGGCAAGGCCAGATGGCTATGGAAGAGTAGTCCTTTTGGGATCCAGGAAGTGGGCGGGCGAAGCCCGTCCACTGCTAAAGGATCCCCCCCAGCCTAGGAAGGGGATCCACAGGACCTAGATTCCATTAATTTCGGGGGACAACTAATGAAATAATGGGGATAGGAGTGTGGTCAAAGGGTCAAACGAAGGGAACTAAGTTCCCTAAGAACGAAGTTCCACTAAGGTGGAATATAGGCTGGCCCACCGGGGCTCCTCACCCTCTGAAGGTGGCAGGAGCTCCCGCCATTTTGTATCGGGGCGGGACACCAAGGGTGAGGGCGTGAAGGGTGTGGAGCACGAGCGTGTAGAGATGTTTTCTTGGCGCGGTTTGAAAGCAGACCGGCTGCATCTTGTGCAGCCGGCTTCTAGTGAAGGGGTGAAGGGGTTGGTTGGGTCCACGGGGCAGGGGTCCAATTAAAAGGTCCGGCGGGCCTGGGGTAGCGGGTGGGTGGGGCGTGCCCTCGTGCAGGACCCGGTCGAGATGAACCCGAGCAGCGGGGGCAGAGCGGCCTTCACCTCCTGAAGTATGCGCCGGGGAGTACGAGGTCTGGAAAGCCCCATGTGCTGAGCGAGCGTCAGGGGATCCAGCCAGTCTCCATGGTCATAGTCCAGGAGGTCTCCGACTCTTGTGACCTGTGCCAGGACCAACCTCTGGCACACCGAGTGGGACTCTGCCACCTGCACATGAAGCGAGGAGATCTGCCCCCTCGGTGGCCGTCACGGACCTCGTCATTGAAAAGAGTTTCCAGGTCTGGAGGAGGTCCTGGTAGAAGACCGGCAGCCCGGAGAGGTCTCGCGGAAGACCTCTCGGATGGAGATAAAGGAGCTGCCGGTCGTATCGGAGCCCTTGGAAGCGGCACAGGAAGGCATGTGCCAGTGTGCTCCACGCCGGACTACCTGCACAATAAAGGAGCCTCTGCAGGGTCTGGAGGCGGAAGACATGGACCTGAGTAAGCAGACATTTTAGGCCCTGACCTCCCTTCTCCAGAGCTAGATGGAGAACCCCTGCAGGGACCCAGTGCAGTCCTGACCAAAAGAACTCCAGAATCGATATCCGGAGGTTGGCCAGGAATCCCGGGGCCGGGACCAGGGTGTTGAGCCGGTACCAGAGCATGGACAGGACTAGTTGATTAAGCACTAGCGCTCTCCCTCGAAGGGAGAGGCACCGCAGTAGTCCTGTCCATTTCCGGAGCCGCTCTATCACCCTGCCCTCTAAATTCTGCCAGTTCTCCGGCGGAGAGGGATGCGTGGCAGAAAGGTAAACGCCGAGATAGAGCAGCGGACCCGTGCTCCACCGGATGGCCTGAAGCGTGGGTGGGAGAGAGCTCTCCTGCTGCCAGTCCCCTACCACCAAGCCAGAGCTCTTGACCCAGTTGACCCGCGCGCAGGAGGCTGCCGAATAGATGGCCTGGCAAGACTCCACCTGCGCCAAGTCGCCCAGGTCCTGGACCACAAGGAGCACGTCATCAGCGTACGCCGACAGGACCAGCCACAGCTCCGGCTCCCACAGCACCAACCCTGTCAACCTCCTTCGGAGGAGATAGAGGAAAGGCTCGATTGCCAGAGCATACAGCTGGCCTGAGAGGGGGCACCCCTGCCGTACTCCTCGCCCGAAGGTGACCGGTTTGGTCAGGGTCCAGCTGAGCCTGACCAAACACTCTGCGGAGGCGTACAGCGCCCGGAGAAAACCCACAAACTGGGGTCCAAAGCCTAAGGCTTGCAGAGTGCTCAGGAGATACCCGTGATCCCCCCTGTCGAACGCCTTCTCCTGATCTAAGGACAGAAGGGCAAACGACAGACCATCCCTACACCCGAGTTCCAATAGGTCCCGGACCAGATATAGGTTGTCGAAGATGCTGCGGCCCGGGACGGTGTAGGTCTGGTTTGGGTGGACCACGTCTGCCAGCACGGACCCTAGCCGAAGTGAGATTGCTTTTGCCACGACTTTGTAGTCCATGCTGAGGAGCGAGACGGGATGCCAATTTCGTAAATCGCGGAGGTCCCTCTTCTTCGGCAATAAGGCCAGCACGGCTCGCCTGCACGAAAGAGGGAGGACCCCGCTCTGCAAAGACTCGGCCCAGACGGTGACTAGGTCTGGGCCCAGGACGTCCCAGAACACGCGGTAGAACTCCACAGTCAGCCAGCCTATGCCCGGAGATTTATTGGTGGGCATGCGATGGAGGGCTTCCGAGAACTCGGCCAGAGTGAGAGGCAGCTCTAGCCGGTCTCAGTCGCCCACGCTGACCGTCAGGAGCTCCTCCCACAGCACTCTGCAAGCGTTAGGATCGGTCGGATCCGGGGAGAAAAGGCTTGCGTAGAAGGCTCTTGCCCTCCTGCACATCTCCACCAGATCTGTGAGGGGGGTGCCATCTTCTGCCAGTAGGCAGATGATATGATTCTTAGCCCCCCTCTTTTTCTCCAGGGCGTAGAAGAAGCGGGAGCCGCAATCCATTTCCCGAAGGAGACGGATGCGGGATCGAACAAAGGCACCCCGGGCCCGATGGTCCTCGAGGGTCCGGAGCTCCTCCCGCTTCTCCCGGCACGCTCCACAGAGGGATGGATCCTCGGGGCTGTCAGCCAGATGCCTCTCCAGCTCTAAGACCTCCCGTTCCAACTGCTCTATCGCCGCATCCCTCCATCGGCTGGCGCCCCGGGTGTAGTCACGGCAGAAGAGCCGGGCGCGCACCTTCCCTAGGTCCCACCACAGCCGCGCCGAGGGAAAGGCACGCCGCTGCCCTCGCCAGGCCAGCCAGAACTCCCGGAAGGACGCCACGAAGCTCGCATCCTCTAGCAAGCTGTTGTTAAAATGCCAATAGGCTGGCCCTGGCCTCTCCGCGCAGAGGGAGGCTGTCACAGTGGCTATATGATGGTCAGAAAATGGGGCCGGCCGGATGCTGGAGGAGTGGGCTCGCGAAAGATGAAAGCGTGATAAATAAATGCGTCCAACCGGGAGTGGCGCGACCGATGGGCCTCCACCCGGACAAAGGTGAATGTGGAAGTGTCATCCGGGTGGTGGTCGCGCCAGACGTCCACCAGGGAGTGGTGTTCGACTATCTCCTGGAGGACGGCGATGGTGGCCGGGCTCTGCTCGGTCCCCGAGCGGTCCCGCTCCTCAAGGGTGATGTTAAAGTCCCCTCCCAGGACTAGGCACTCATGAGGATCCAAGGTGCCGAGGAAGGCGGACGCCTGCTGATAGAATTGCAGCCACTCTGGGCTCGCTGCCGGGGCATAGATGTTGACGAGGTTGACTACGAGCCCTCCCATGTGGACCCGGAGGTGCAGCAGGTGACCCGGCACAGCCTCGGCGACCCCCAGCACCTCGGGCCGTAGGTCGGGGGAGAACAGGGTCGCCACTCTAGCCGTACGAACTGTGAGATGGCTAAAGTAGACCCTGTCCCCACAATCCAGCCGCCAGCTGTCTTCGGCGGTCAGATCCGTATGGGTCTCCTGCAGGAAAACCACAGAATACCTCCCCTCCTGAAGGAAGGAGAGCACCTGGGACCTGCGGAGACCCATCCTATAGCTGCGGGTGTTCAATGTTGGGATGGTAAGAGGTTCCATGAGGAGGACTGGGGGGGATTCTTGCCAGGAGGGACGCTCGCGGCTCTCGGCGGCCCGCTCAGCAGTCCGTGACTTACCCCGTAGGTGAGTAAGGAGTCACGGAAGAGGCGGACCCGCTGATAGGCCGCGGCACCCTACCTCCTGGTCCTTTTACCCTCCCCCATGAGGGCCCTTGCAGCCCAGAGGATTTGATTAAAGTCCCCCTATCGCTGGAGAGCAAGCTGTACTTTGTTGCGGGAGCCACGGACGTCTTCTAGGAACTCCGCAACTCCTCTTGCAGCGCATGGGGGCTGGGGTTACGGTCTCCTGATTACTCCACGACGGGCCCTTGGTACAGTCCCGTGGCCCACCGAGACGGGCAGACAGGGTGCGGACCCCCGATGGGGCTCCTGATAAGTTGGCTTAAATGCTGGGGCGATAGGGGGCGGCGGAGGGAAGATAGCAGCCCCTGGTAAATCGGGACAGGTAAACACAAAGGCCGCTCCCTGGGGGTCATCTGTTGGCAAGGGGAAGGAGACAGCCCCAGCGGCGGCAATAACATCTCGGGATGTGGACGGGATAGGGACAGGGGCAGGGGCAAGGTTAGAGGTGAGATTTTGGGTGGGGACAGGGCTCTCAGTGATGCTGGGCACAGGCTCTATGGTGGAATTGGCAGCCACGGCATCAGAGGGTGGACTCTCTCCTGTAAGGCCCTCTCCCGGGAAGGAGGTCAAATGCTCCTCACCAACGACGGGTTCCCCTGGTGGCTCAGGTCCCGGTCGCGTGGCACTGGCCGTCACCTCAACAGGTTCGGTGGCCCTCAGTGGGGTGCCATCTGCAGCCGGGGTGATGGAGGAGTCCAGGGGCCCCTCGGAGGTGGGAGCGGAAGCAACGGTTAGGGGGAGAGAGCATGGGGAAAGGGGGGCTGGAGTGAAGTCGCCTATATCGAGGCCCGCTGGCATAGGGTCGTCCTCCCCCTGGGTGACCGGGATCAGACCCAGGGCCTCGATCTCCTCGTATATTTATGGGAGATTAGTTTCCGCCACCCCGGGATTCTCCCCGCTGCCACCTGATGCGACTGTTGCCTCGGGACACAATGAGGTTTCAGATGGAGCATCGGGGGCCTTGGAGGAGAGGGACTCCCGTGGAAGGGAGATACCACCTTCCAGTGCTGCCACGTCTTCCCCATCCGGCTCTGGTGGATGGAACACACCCGTGGGTAGAGCGGAAGGCTCAGCATTGATGCCCCCCTTCCTGGTCTTCCGGGGGGCCTCCGCCTCAGATGGGAGGAGCGGAGCTCTAGCCTTCCGCTTGCCCTGCTTCCCCTGAACTAGGGCCCAGCCCTCCATGGCATCATCTGGGGGCTGGCTAGCAGGGGTTGTGTCAGGGGGCAGAAGCGATGGCTCAGAGACTCGAGGGGGTAACGGTGGGGCAGCACAAGGGAGGGAAGATTCCCCTTGGGGCAGGCCCTCTGCCATGCCCGACAGTGTCCTTGCCGCACCCTCCTCCACAGGCCCGCCAGATTGCAAGCAGCGGGGGCGGGGCGCTCCCGCTCGTCTGGGCATAGTTGGGGAGGTGCCCCTTGGGCCCGAGCGGGAGCAATGGTGGACTGGGAAGGAGGAGGGGTAGTTTCAGGCGCCAGGCAGCTAGCGGTGCCGCGGGTCCCGGATGCCCCTCCTTGCTGGGCCAGGGGGCAGTCCCCCCGGACGTGCCCCGTCGCCCAGCAGAGGTAGCACCGGGCCTCCCCCGTGGAATAATGCACCCGGTAACGGGCCCCCTGGTAGGGGACTAGGAATGACCCCTCCAGCGCCTCTCCGTCACGCGCCGTTGGCGGCAGTTGAAGCTGCACTTGCTGGTGGAACGAGAGGACGTGACGGAGGGTGGGGTCTTTGCAGCCCAACGGGAGAGGGCTGATGACAGAGATGGGCTTCCTCAGGGTAGAGAGGGCGGGTAACAGGGCGGCATTGGGGAGAAAGGGAGGGACAGAGGTCAGGACCAGGCAGACGCCCAGGTCCTTTACCGGCTCCAAGGGGACAAACACGCCCCCTACTGCCAGGCCCTTCTCCACCACCTCCTGGGTGGCGGCCTCCGATGTTAAGAAGAAGACGACCTTGCCATACATTTTGGAGGCCGCCACAATAGCCGTGGGCCCCACCACCCTCGCCAACACCCGCACATAGGTCTCCACGTGGGGGGAGGCGGGCACCAGGAGGCAATGTATGCCGTGCTTCCTGGTCATGGTGGGAAAGGGGCCCCGGCCGCTATAGATGGTAGTGGAGGCGGTGGGCAGCAGAGATGACGTAGCGTCAGGCGGGGGGGCTGCTGCCACCTGGGCGTACGCCCTGGGGGCCGGGAGAGGGACACCCGCAGAGCTGGTGGAGGGAACAGTGGGGAGGGACGCCCCAGCCTGTGTTGGGGCCTGGGCATTGGGGGCAGACCCTGCCATGGAGGGCCTGGTCTTTTTAGCAGGGCCCTTCCCCTTCTTCTTCCCCTGGCCCTTCCCGCCGGCTGGGGGGGCTCCCCCCACTTCTGAGGGGGTGAGAGAGTGGCAGCAGTGGAGGTCATCCCGGTGCCCGTCGCTTGTGGTGCTACAGCGGGGGCGATGGCAGATGGTTTGGCAGCGGAGGTAGAAGCTTGGGGGGGTGACGGAGGGGCAGGCGGGGGAGGGGGAGCTCGGGCTGCTGGAGGGTCCCCACCCGTCTCATCCCCCGCCATCATGAGCAGGGAGGGAAGGAGGGAGACCAGAAGGAGGAGGGGAGAGAGGAAGCAGGTCGACCACTCCTCCCCGCTAGGCTGCAGGCAGGGGAGGAGGGCGCCAAAAGGGGTGGGCTGGACGGGGGCAATCAGGGGTTGGGGTCAGTTACCGACACAAGGTGGAATTCCGGCTCCTCTTGGTGCACGAGGGGAGGGGGGGATACAACAACATTCGGGGTGCAGTGAAAAGGGTTGAAACTAAAATGGGGAGTTGCACAAGCGCATGGGAGGGGGCATGGGCACACGGAGCAAGGGCTAAGCAGGCTGGAGGTAGGGCAGGGAAACCAAGGTGCTAGCTTCAGAGGCTGGGGCAGGAGGAAACAAACAAAGGCTGCAGGAGGAAATGGTCGGGGCAGGCAAACAAACCGAAGCCAGCAAGGGGAGCTGGGGCAAAAGGGGGGGGCAAAGCTACAAGTAGCAAATGGGGCAGATCAGTAAAGGGTAAGGCTGTGGGGTGGGCAGTCCGGGGGGGGGGGGGCACGTGCACCCACGTGCGCTTGTACAAGTCTTTTTAGGCTGGCTGCTGCTTCTGGCCCAAAGGGTGGAAATAGGGCATGGCAAGCCAAGCAAGCAGCTGAGTCCAGAGGCAGGAGCTGAGGCAGAAGGTATACAGCCAGTGGGAGTGGTGGAGGAGGCAGCAGTGGTGGTAGTAGTGGTGGGGGTTGGGGGGGGACACACAGATGGATTGGGGGGCAGCCCCACGCCACACCCCCTGTGTCCCTACAAACACAGTCATGACCCCCACCACAAGAGCACAGTTTGAAAATTACTCATTCTTAGGGCCCTCTCCACGGTGGTCTGCAAAGTCTCTAGGTACTCCTCACTGGTAGATGGTCCTCTTCTTCTCCTCCTCAGGCTTCAGCAGCTCCAGGCAGCAGATTCCACAGTAGCAACAGCAGCTCCAGGAACTCCAGGTGGTGGCCCAGGCAGGCAGGAAGGACCCCTCTCAGGTGGTGGTGGTGGTGGTGTCCACAAACGCAGTGGCTGGGGTCCCTCACTCCCCCGGGGCTGCAGTTGGAGCAGTAGCAGCACCCGAGAGTGGGAGGTCCAGCAACCAGGTAGCAGAGAACGGGGCGGGGGAGGTGTCTGGCCCAGCCAGGGGAGCAGCTGGGGCAGCAGGAAAAGCTTAGGGCCCAGCAGCAGGAGTAGCAGCTTCCCACCTCTCTCCAAGCTAGAAGGCTATGGAAGAGCAGTCTTATTGGGATCCGGGTAGTGGGCGGGCGAAGCCCGTCCACTGCTAAAGGGTCCCCCCCAGCCTAAAAGGGGGATCCACAGGACCTAGATGCCCAAATAATTCCGGGGGACAACTAATAAAATAACAGGGACAGGAGTGCGGTCAAAGGGTCAAAAGAAGGGAACCGGACGGGGACACCGAGCAGAGAACCCCGGACAGAGCCCACTGCTCCTCAAAGGCGTCAAGGGAGTCAGAAGACGCCGCCCAGAGGAACTCTGCCCGGATATGTGAACGGACCGAGGATCGGAAGTAGGCCCCACAGTCACAGGAGACTCCATCGGCCAACCTCCTCACTCTGGTTTTGAAGATGGCCATTTTAGCTAGGGCCAGGAGGAGGTTGACCAGGAGATCCCGGGACTTAATGGGGCCACGGATAGGGAGTGCATAAATGAGAAGGTGAGGGGAAAAGTGCAACCAAAAACGTAATAAGATATTGGTGAGGAGCCGGAATAGGGGCTGCAGCCTGGCACACTCCAGGTAGACATGTGCCAGGGTATCCCTCACGCCGCAAAAGGGGCAGGTGTCTGGGATTGTGGTGAACCGCGCCAAGTACACGCCCGTGCTTACGGCTCCGTGAAGGAGCCGCCAACTGACATCCCCGGCGGGCTTTGGGACTAAGATGGAATATAGGCTGGCCCACCGGGGCTCTTCACCCTCCAAAGGTGGCAGGAGGTCCCGCCATTTTGTATCGGGGCGGGACACGAGGGTGCGGGCGTGAAGGGTGTGGAACACGAGCGTGTAGAGATGTTTTCTTGGCGCGGTTTGAAAACAGACCGGCTGCATCTCGTGCAGCCGGCTTCTAGTGAAGGGGTGAAGGGATCGGTTGGGTCCACGGGGGAGGGGTCCAATTAAAAGGTCCGGCGGGCCTGGGGTAGTGGGTGGGCGGGGCGTGCCCTCGTGCAGGACCCGTTCGAGATAAACCCGAGCAGCGGGCGGCAAAGCGGCCTTCACCTCCTGAAGTATGCTTTGGGGAGTACAAGGTCTGGAAAGCCCCATGCGCTGAGCGAAGGTTAGGGGATCCAGCCAGTCTCCCCGGTCATAGTCCAGGAGGTCTCCGACTCTTGTGACCTCTGCCAGGACCAACCTCTGGCGCACCGAGCGGGACTCCGCCACCTGCAAACGGAGCTGGGGGTTGTGTAGCAGGGGCTCCGCGAGGAGATCTGCCCCCTCGGTGGCCGCCACGGACCTGCTCGTTGTAAAGAGTTTCCAGGTCCGGAGGAGGTCCTGGTAGAAGACCGGCAGCCCGGAGAGGTCTCGCGGAAGACCTCTCGGATGGAGATAAAGGAGCTGTCGGTCGTATCGGAGCCCTCGGAAGCGGCGCAGGAAGGCGTGCGCCAGTATGCTCCACGCCGGACTACCTGCACCATAAAGGAGCCTCTGCAGGGTCTGGAGGCGGAAGACATGGACCTGAGTAAGCAGACATTTGAGGCCCTGCCCTCCCTCCTCCACAGGTAGATGGAGAACCCCTGCAGGGACCCAGTGCAGTCCTGACCAAAAGAACTCCAGAATCGATGTCCGCAGGTTGGTCAGGAAAGCCGGGGCTGGGACCAGGGTGTTGAGCCGGCACCAAAGCATGGACAGGACTAGTTGATTAAGCACTAACGCTCTCCCTCGAAGGGAGAGGCACCGGAGCAGTCCTGTCCATTTCCGGAGCCGCTCTATCACCCCGCCCTCTAAATTCTGCCAGTTCTCCGGCGGAGAGGGATGCGTGGCAGAAAGGTAAACGCCCAGATAGAGCAGCGGACCAGTGCTCCACCGGATGGCTTGAAGCGCGGGTGGGCGGGGGCTCGCCTGCCGCCAGTCCCCTACCACCAAGCCAGAGCTCTCGACCCAGTTGACCCGCGCAGAGGAGGCTGCTGAATAGATGGCCTGGCAAGCCTCCACTCGCACCAAGTCGCCCGGGTCCTGGACCATGAGGAGCACGTCATCAGCGTACGCCGACAGGACCAGCCGCAGCTCCGGCTCCCTCAGCACCAACCCTGTCAACCTCCTTCGGAGGAGACAGAGGAAGGGCTCGATCGCCAGAGCGTAGAGCTGGCCTGAGAGGGGGCACCCCTGCCGTACTCCTCGCCCGAAGTTGACCGGTTCGGTCAGGGTCCAGTTGAGTCTTACCAGACACTCTGCGGAAGCGTACAGCACCCGGAGAAAGTTCACAAACCTGGGTCCGAAGCCAAATGCCTGCAGAGTGCTCAGGAGATACCCGTGATCCATCCTGTCGAACGCCTTCTCTTGATCTAAGGACAGGAGGGCGAACGACAGACCATCCCTACACCCAAGTTCCAATAGGTCCCGGACCAGATATAGGTTGTCGAAGATACTGCGGCCCGGGACGGTGTAGGTCTGGTCTGGGTGGACCACGTCCGCCAGCACGGACCCTAGCCTCAGGGAGATGGCTTTTGCCACGATTTTGTAGTCCGTGCTGAGGAGCGAGACGGGACGCCAATTTCGTAAATCGTGGAGGTCCCCCTTCTTCGGCAATAAGGCGAGCACGGCTCGCCTGCACGAAAGAGGGAGGACCCCGCTCTGCAAAGACTCGGCCCAGACGGTGACTAGGTCTGGGCCCAGGACGTCCCAGAACACGCGGTAGAACTCCACGGTCAGCCCGTCCATGCCCGGAGATTTATTGGTGGGCATGCGACGGAGGGCTTCCGAGAACTCGGCCAGAGTGAGAGGCAGCTCTAGCCGGTCTCGGTCGCCCACGCTGACCGTCGGGAGCTCCTCCCACAGCACTCTGCAAGCGTTAGGATCGGTCGGCTCCGGGGAGAAAAGGCTTGCGTAGAAGGCTCTCGCCCTCTCGCACATCTCCACCGGATCCGTGAGGGGGGTGCCATCCTCAGTCAGTAGGCAGATGATATGTTTCTTAGCCCCCCTCTTTTTTTCCAGGGCGTAGAAGAAGCGGGAGCCGCAATCCATCTCCCGAAGGAGACGGATGCGGGATCGAACAAAGGCACCCCGGGCCCGATGGTCCTCGAGGCTCCGGAGCTCCTCCCGCTTCTCCCGGCACGCTCCGCAGAGGGGTGGATCCTCGGGGCTGGCGGCCAGACGCCTCTGCAGCTCTAAGACCTCCCGTTCCAACTGCTCTATCGCTGCATCCCTCCGTCGGCTGGTGCCCCGGGTGTAGTCACGGCAGAAGAGCCGGGCGCGCACCTTCCCTACGTCCCACCACCGCCGTGCCGAGGGAAAGGCACGCCGCTGCCCTCGCCAGGCCAGCCAGAACTCCCGGAAGGACGCCACGAAGCCCGCATCCTCCAGCAAGCTGTTGTTAAAATGCCAATAGGCCGGCCCCGGCCTCTCCGCGCAGAGGGAGGCTGTCACGGTGGCTATGTGATGGTCAGAAAATGGGGCCGGCCGGATGCTGGAGGAGTGGGCTCGTGTAAGATGAAAGCGTGATAAATAAATGCGGTCCAACCGGGAGTGGCGCGACCGATGGGCCTCCACCCGGACAAAGGTGAACGTGGAAGTGTCATCCGGGTGGTGGTCGCGCCAGACGTCCACCAGGGAGTGGTGTTCGACTATCTCCTGGAGGACGGCCACGGTGGCCGGGCTCTGCTCGGTTCCCGAGCGGTCCCGTTCCTCAAGGGTGATGTTAAAGTCCCCTCCCAGGACCAGGCACTCCTGAGGATCCAAGGTGCCGAGGAAGGCGGATGCCTGCTGATAGAATTGCAGCCGCTCCGGGCTCGCTGCTGGGGCATAGATGTTGACGAGGTTGACTACGAGCCCCTCCATTTGGACCCGGAGGTGCAGCAGGCGACCCGGCACAGCCTCGGCGACCCCCAGCACCTCGGGCTGTAGGTCGGGGGAGAACAGGGTCGCCACTCCACCCGTATGAACTGTGAGGTGGCTAAAGTAGACCCTGTCCCCCCAATCCAGCCGCCAGCTGTCTTCGGCGGTCGGATCCGTATGGGTCTCCTGCAGGAAAACCACAGAGTACCTCCCCTCTCGAAGGAAGGAGAGCACCTGGGACCTGCGGAGACCCATCTTACAGCCACGGGTGTTCAATGTTGCGATGGTAAAGGGTGCCATGAGGAGGGCTGGGGGGGATCCTCGCCGGCAGGAATGCTCGTGGCTCCCGGCGGGCCGCGTAGCAGTCTGTGACCCACCCCGTAGGTGAGTAAGGAGTCACGGAAGTGGCGGACCCGCTGGTAGGCCGCGGCGCCCTGTCTCCCGGTCCTTTTCCCCTCCCCCATGAGGGCCCTTGCGGCCCGGAGGATTTGATTCAAGTCCCCCCATCGCTGGAGGGCAAGCTGGACTTTGTTGCGGGAGCCACGGACGTCTTCTAGGAACTCCCGCAACTCCTCTCGCAGCGCATGGGGGGCTGGGGTTATGGTTTGGTTGCTTCCCGATGGGGCCCTTGGTACAGCCCCCTGGCCCAGCGGGACGGGCAGACAGGGTGCGGACCCCCGACAGGGCTCTTGATGGGTTGACCTGAATGCTGGGGCGATAGGGGGCGGCGGAGGGAGGATAGCAGCCCCTGGTGGGTCGGGACGGGCAAACACAAAGGCCATTCCCTGGGAGTCATCTGTTGGAAAGGGGAAGGAGACTGTCCCAGGGGTGGCAATAATATCTCGGGAGGTGGGCGGGAGAAGGGCAGGGGCAGGGGTAGAGGTGAGATTCTGGGTCGGGAGAGGGCTCTCACCGATGCCGGGCGCAAGCTGTCTGGTGGATTTGGCAGCCACGGCATCAGGAGGTGGACTTTCTTCTATAGGGTCCTCTCCCGGAAAGGAGGTCGAATGCTCCTCACCAGCGAGGGATGCCCCTGGTGGCTCAGGTTCCAGCCGCGTGGCACTGGCCATCGCCTTAACTGGCTTGGCGGCTCTCAGCGGGGTGCCCTCTGCAGCCGGGTTGATGGAGGAGTCCAGGGGCTCCTCGGAGGTGGGAGCAGAAGCAACGGTTAGGGGGAGGGAGTATGGGGAAAGGGGGGCTGGAAAGAAGTCGCCCAGATCGAGGCCCGCTGGCATAGGATCGTCCTCCCCCTGGGTGACCGGGGTCAGACCCAGGGCCTCGATCTCCTCATATATAGAGGGGAAATTATTTTCCGCTACCCCAGGATTCTCCCCGCCGGCACCTGATGCGATGGTTACTTTGGGGCACACTGGGGTTTCAGATGGTGCCTCGGGGGTCTTGGAGGGGAGGGACTCCCGTGGAGGGGAGATACCGCCTTCCAGTGCTGCCACGTCTTCCCCAGCCGGCTCTGGTGGGTGGAACACACCCGAGGGTAGTGCGGAAGGCTCGGCATCGGTGCCCCCCTTCCTGGTCTTCCGGGGGGCTTCCGCGTCACATGGGAGGAGCGGAGCTCGAGCCTTCCGCTTGCCCCGCTTCCCCTGGACTAGGGCCCAGCCCTCCATGGCATCATCCGGGGGCTGGCTAGCAGGGGTTGTGTCAGGGGGCAGAGGCGATGGCTCAGGGACTCGAGGGGGTAACGGTGGGGCAGCACAAGGGAGGGAAGATTCCCCTTGGGGCGGGCCCTCTCCCATACTTGGTGGTGTCCCTGCCGCACCCTCCTCCACAGGCCCCGCCAGATTGCAAACAGCGGGGGCGGGGTTCTCCCGCTCGTTTGGGCATAGTGGGGGAGGTACCCCTTGGGCCCGAGCGGGAGCAATGGTGGACTGGGAAGGAGGAGGGGCGGTTTCGGGTGCCGGGCAGCCAGGGGCGTCGGCGATGACGGGGCCGGTGTCCTGCCGGGGCTCGGGTGTCCTGGATGCCCCTCCTTCCTGGGCCAGGGGGCAGTCCCTCCGGACGTGCCCCATCGCCCGGCAGAGGTAGCACCGGGCCTCCCCCGTGGAATAATGCACCCTATAAGGGGTCCCCTGGTAGGGGACTAGGAAGGACCCCTCGAGTGCCTCTCCGTCGTGCGCCGCCGGCGGCAGTTGAAGCTGCACTTGCCGGCGGAAGGAGAGGACGTGACGGAGGGCGGGGTCTTTGCAGCCCAACGGGAGAGGGCTGATGACAGAGATGGGCTTTCCCAAGGTAGAAAGGGCGGGTAACAGGGCGGCATTGGGGAGAAAGGGAGGGACGGAGATCAGGACCAGGCGGACGCCCAGGTCCTCTAGCGGCTCTAAGGGGACGAACACGCCCCCGACCGCCAGGCCCTTCTCCACCGCCTCCTGGGCGGCGGCCTCCGATGCTAAGAAGAAGACAACCTTGCCATACATTTTTGAGGCCGCCACAATGGCCGTGGGCCCTACCACTCTCGCCAACGCCCGCACATAGGTCTCCACGTGGGGTGAGGCGGGCACCAGGAGGCAACGGACACCGTGCTTCCTGGTCATGGTGGGAAAGGGGCCCCGGCCGCTATAGATGGTAGCGGAGGCGGTGGGCTGGAGAAAAAAGACGTAGCGGCAGGCGGGGGGGCTGCCGCCACCTGGGCGTATGCTCTGGGGGCCGGGGGAGGGACACCTGCAGAGCTGGTGGAGGGAACAGCGGGGAGGGGCGCCCCAGCTGGAGATGGGGCCGGGGCATTGGGGGCAGCCCCTGCCATGGAGGGCCTGGTCTTTTTAGCGGGGTCCTTCCCCTTCTTCTTCCCCTGGCCCTTCCCGCCGGCTGGGAGGACTCCCCCCAAATCTGAGGGGGTGATAGACGTGGCAGCAGTGGAGGTCACCCCGGTGCCCGTCGCTGCTGGTGCCCCAGCGGGGGCGATGGCAGATGGTTTGGCAGCGGACGTAGAAGCTTGGGGGGGTGACAGAGGGGCAGGCGGGGGAGGGAGAGCTCGGGCTACTGGAGAGGTCTCACCCGTCTCATCCCCCGCCATCATGAGCAAGGAGGAAAGGGAGGACATCAAAAGGAGGAGGGGAGAGGGGAAGCAGGTCGACCACTCCTCCCCGCTAGGCTGCAGGCAGGGGAGGAGGGCGCCAAAAGGGGTGGGCTGTACGGGGGGCAATCAGGGGCTAAGGGTCAGTCACCGACACAAGGTGGAAATTCCGGCTCCTCTTGGTGCACTATGGGGCGGGGGGATTCAACAACATTGAAGGTGCAGTGAAGAGGGTTGCAACTGAAATGGGGAGTTGCACAAGCGCATGGGAGGGGGCATGGGCACACGGAGCGAGGGGCTAAGCGGTCTGGGGGTAGAACAGGGAAACCAAGGGGCTAGCTTCAGAGGCTGGGGCGGGGCAAACAAACAAAGGCTGCAGAAGGAAATGGGCGGGGCAGGCAAACAAACTGAAGCTTGTAAGGGGGGCTGGAGCAAAAGAGGAGGCAAAGCAAGTGGCAAATGGGGCAGGTAGTAAAAGGCAAAGCTGGGGGTTAGGCAGTCCGGGGGGGGGGCACATGTGCCCATGTGCACTTGCACAAGTCTTTTTTCGCTTGCTGCTGCTTCTGGCCCAAATGGTGGAAATAGGGCGTGGCAAGCCAAGCAAGCAGCTGAGTCCAGAGGCAGGAGCTGAGGCAGATGGTATACAGCCAGTGGGGGTGGTGGAGGGGGCAGCGGTGGTGGTAATAGTGGTAGGGGTTGGGGGGGACACACAGATGGATCGGGGGGCAGCTCTGCGCCACACCCCCCGTGTCCCTACAAACACAGTCAAAACCCCCACCACAAGAGCACAGTTTGAAATTACTCAGTCTTAGGTCCCCTCCACGGTGGTCTGCAAAGTCTCTAGGTGCTGCCCCACTGGCAGATGATCCTCTTCTTCTCCTCCTCGGGCTTCAGCAGCTCCAGGCAGCGGCCTCTGCAGCAGCAGCAGCTCCAGGAACTCCAAGTGGTCGTCCAGGCAGGCAGAATGGACCCCTCTCAGGTGGTGGTGCTGGTGGTGGTGGTATCCACAACAGCAGTTGCTGGGGTCCCTCACTCCTCCTCTCTGGGGAGTGGGCTAGCAGCCCCCTCCCCACCCCAGGGTTGCAGTTGCAGCAGTAGCAGCACCCAAGAGTGGGGGGTCCAGCAGCCAAGTAGCAGAGAATGGGGGGTGTCTGGCCCAACCAGGGGAGCAACTGGAGCAGCAGGGAGAGCTTAGGGCCTAGCAGCAGCAGGAGTAGCAGCTTCCCACCTCCCTCTAAGCTAGACGGCTATGGGAGAGCAGTGGGGGGGGGAGAGAGAGAGATTCGCTCCAGGCTAAACAAATCCCTGGTACCAGGATAAGTGAAATGGCAGCTGCTCCAGGTCAATTAAGACACCTGGGGCCAATTAAGAACTTTCCAGAAGGCAGGGAGAAGGCTAGGTTGATTGGGACACCTGAAGCCAATCAGGGGCTGGCTGAAACTAGTTAAAAACCTCCCAGTTAGTCAGGTGGGTGTGCATGGCAGGAGCTGTGGGAAGAAGTTGCGTGGTTGGAGAGGCTGAGTAGTACACACCATATCAGGCACAAGGAAGGAGGCCCTGAGGTAAGGGTGAAGTGGAGCTTGAGGAAGTGAGGGCTGCTATGGGGGAAGTAGCCCAGGGAATTGTACATGTCATGTTTCTAAAAGGTCAGCTACCATAGCTGATACTATTAGTGTCCCTGGATTGGAGCCCGGAGTAGAGGGTGGGCCCAGGCTCCTCCCACCGCCAACCTTTGCCCCCTGTTTAAATCACTGAGACTGGGAGACAACAGAGACTGTGCAAGGAAGTATAACTTCTCTTCTCCTCCCTTGCTGGCTTATGATGAAAATGGCTCAGTAGACTGTGACTCTTGTCTCTAGAGAAAGAAGGGTTACATGGAGGGTCACAGTGAGCCTCTGAGGCTGGTGAAATCTGCCAGGAAACATGGGACCCAGGGAGGCAAGGACAGAGCTTTGTCACACATAGTAGAGTTGGTAACCAAAGGTACACAGAAATTACAAAGTTTCAACCTGGATTCTTAAGTATTGGTTAATGGCCAATATGTTTTTGGTCTTTATAAAGTCTAGAAGCCTCAATAGTTCATTATTTCTTCTGATTTTTTTTTAAATAGACTTAAGTTAAAATCACTTTATTTTAAGAGAGCAGGATTGAGACCTTTAAAAATATAAATACTGGCATTTTATGAGCTATCTACGTTCCGGAATTTTTAAAGTTACTACCAGCATATAATGCATTTTCCTCAGTTTTCTAGAAGTATGTAATGCTTTAATGCTAAAAGTGAGGGGAACAAAGCTATAATTAAAGAAAGCAAAACAAGTGAATTAGAGCACAGAAGAGTATGAGAAATGGGGTGGGAGCTGACAGGCAGTGATGATGCAGAAAAGCCAGCCAATCCCCAAACCACTATGTTTTAAAAATGGGTTATGATATTTTCATTAGCATTTTCTTGTGACTTTTAAAGCAAGTCTACCATCTTGTGGCCATCATGCACAACTGCTATCTGAAATCGGGTATATTAGCAAAAGACACAAAGGAACTTATGCCTGCTCTCTTTAAATTGCTCAGTTCTGCTTCCAGTTAGTGTTAATCACACCAGTGTTTATTTAGGCAAGACTCTCCCTTTCAGATAAATGGATATTTTGCATAAGAATTAAATAAGGTCTGTTGGATTTCACTCTATGTATATAGGTGGCACAGCAAATAACAGCAATCATGCACCACTGAGCACAGGTATCTTGTAAAATCCACTATGTCTTTAGTTACTCTGTTATATCATGGGAGCAACTAGATGTCACAACCAAGATCAGGACCCCATTGCACGAGTTATCGTAAAAACATAGCGAGGGAGTCCTGTCCCTGAAGAACTTATACTCTTTACCTGTTCTTTCTTTTCAGGGGTTATTCCCTTTTACACAGATGGGAATTTGGGGCCATATTAAGTGACTTGCCCAAGATCACACAATGTCTGTGGCAGCACCAGGGATTGAACTCTGATTGCCAAGTCCCAGGCTAGCAACTTAATCACAGGACTGCCATTCCTCTGAAGTGCACACGTATAGCAGTAGGGTTTGGCTTTTTAGCTGTATCTCATAGTAGAATTAATGTCATTGCTGGGCAAGTCATTGCCTCTAGTGGGTTTCCATGGTGAGGTTCAGTTGTGCAAAGGGATGAGAGGCAAGACAGGTGTGTTGCATAACTCAGCTGTGTAGCAGCTTTCTGTGCACCAGCACAAAGGGGTTGGTTAATTATGAGATAGGATATCCTGAAGAAGCCTTGGAAAGAAGCTGCCTTCAGTTATTGGAGGTTCTAATTTTTCCTTGTCTGACTCATTACTTCCAGTGGGGACTTGGTTGGAGGTCGTGAACCAGGTGATAACTGTTATCAGTTCTGAACTTGTTCTTCAGTGGAAGTGCTAGTCTGACATGATAAAAAGCATTTCCCCCCACAGTTGCATGTTTGGTCAGGCTGCTCCTTTATCTATCCCATGATCATCTTGCAGCAAAAGAGGATCACTCTTCTCCATGGATGATACAAGGGCATTTGTGACTAACAAAGGCATTTGAACATAGCCATACCAATAGCCTGAACCAATGCTATTTCAACCAAGGGATTGGCAGCTCAAGAACTCCTTGATGTTTACTTTAATGGGTGTCTATACTCATACCCCCACCTTTTAGGAATTCTATTAAACTGCAAGTGGCAGGAGATCGTACCTGTGCTTTGGTGACCCCCTACAAAATAAGACTCAGCACCCTGCATCTCGGTACATCCCATCCCTCCCTATTTAAATTTGGAAAGTTTCCCCTGAACTGTTTTTGTAGGACAATGGTAGACCAATATTTAGAATCCTTCCCTTTCTGTATACAATTGCCAATATATCCACTTCCTTTGGTAATAGTTAAATCATGTTATGATTTAATTATAAATTACTCAGAGCTCCTTGGATGGGACAAGTTTATAAGAGTTGTTTTTATTCTATAATGCCAACTCAAACTCCTATTTGAAGTGAGGAGGTATAGTAGGCCTTAGTAAAGGCAAAGTTTGGCGCTGGCTTTCTAGGTATGCATGCCTGAGCCCCAGGCCCAGATTTTAAACAGTCCCAATGTTGAGGATCTTTTGTTCCCAAGCCATAACATCTGCATCTCATTTCAAACCTATTGTCTTCCTTATTATCATAAAGTTATTTTGTCTCTGGAGAAATGGATAAATATAGTTACTTTCAAGTAGAGAGATGCTGAAATTGCATGTTCATAAATGTTGGCCTTTTGTGCCCAATTTTCACAAGTGCAAAACACAATTGTGTGTTAAATTCACTGATTGACTAGTTGCATGAGTAGCAGTGTGTATTTATAGTATAGTGTCACCCAAAGGCCTCCTTCAGAGTTGCGGTCTCATCATGCTGGGCTAGCTGAACAGAGAAAATACAATCCCTGACAAAAGTTTTACGTTCTAAAGAGAGAGACAGATGAAGGGTAGGGGTTGCAATTGAATATAATTGGTGTTTCCACAGAGTGCAGTTGACAAGTCTATTTTATTTGAAATTATTCTTATTTCATACAAACAAAATTCAGCCTATAGATTAGTGTCATACTATTCACTGGACACATTTCTTTAATAGTACTGGCCTAATATATCAAAATACTCAGTCAGTTACATCATATAATGGTTTCCTGACTGCATAACTTAATTTTTTATAAGCTCTTGATACACATAACACATTTGTTTGGACACCAGAGGCATGAGCCTGTAAGGTGTTCACAGCACATCACAGGAGGTGTTCAGAACCTTGCAGGATCAGTGCATATTGTAGTAACTACTTTTTTTTTCAGGAACTCAAAATTCACTTTGAGAACATTAGTACCAAAGTGCACTTGTGCATATAATTGTGAAAAACAAATTGAAAGGACCGTGAACTCACTCAACAAAATCAGCTGTAGACCGGTGAAGGGTTTGCCTTCTGAATGGTTTAATCATTCAACTCTTTGTGCTTTAGAATGGTTAAGAATGCATTTTAAAGTAAGGGAAACAGGAGGATGGGTGCTAGTTCTTGGCATTAAGGTGAATGAACATGAACACTGGAAATACTAAAGCAGAGGAAGCCTTCTCAATTTATATTTCTTCCTTGCCATTTTATCTTTTATGTTGTACAAAGGAAAAATTGCTCTTACTGAAAATGCCAAAGGCAAACGTGAGGGAATTCTGAACTCTTCTCTCCATGTTTCTCTGGTATCTCAAGTCATGCACCTAAAACCATTGTGCGGAACATCTGAAGTATAGAGCTCACGAGGGGGCCCTAGCTGTGTACCCTCTATCAGGGAATTTTCTAGATTACTTTAAATAGTTCTTGTGAAGTCTTCTCTGGCTCCACTGAAGGCTGTGCTAGTTAGCTATGAATTCCTAGACTACGCTTTATAATTAGTGATGTATTTTTGTTTCACTGACAAAAACTGAAAACTTTATTGGTTTTATCCAAAATGATTTTTCCCCCCAATGTTTGGTTTGCCTACTGAAATAAAAAAAATCAGTTCTAGTCACAACACCAGCTTTGCCTGGGACCATGGAAAGCAAGTCTGCAGGAAAAGTCAGTAGTATTTACCACTAGCTATCCACTGGAAAAGGCTCATTTGACTACACATGGGGTACCATGAAAATCACCTTTAAATGAAAATAAAATAAAATCTAAAGACACCTTAACTCAAACGGAAATGTAGACCCTACTTAGAGGCCTTGGCAGTTGATCCAGCAAATAATAGTAGGAGGGACATACAACTGGTTGGTTGAATATATCAAGTGGCATGAGAGACAGAGGAGATACTATCAGAAAACCATCTGCATTCTTCAACCAAGCTTGGCTATAGGCTGACCCTGTATTTTGTGGGTCCCTAAATGGAAGGCAAGTGGGACGAAATTTTGAAGTGCTGGATCAATGCTACATTTAAACACACACACACACACACACACACACACACACACCTTTGGGAGAGCTATTGAGCCTAGCTTACACCTTGGAATTAAGTGCAACTCCAAAACCAAGGCTGTTGATAACCTCTTCTTTCTCTAATCAATTGAAACAGCAGAGTATGAATACGCCAATTGGATAATAGATTCAACTTGGTTCCAACTTGGATAATAGATCTCCTAGGAAACAAGGTAGCTAAGGACTCTACTCCATCTTCTTCCTAGAGCCCAAGCATTCTAAAGACAAAGCACTCAACTAGAAGCCACAGTTCAGAATGGCAACCCTATCTTCATAGCCATTCCCAAAATGAAGATTTTAATGTCTCTATCATCAATTTATCTGAAGAACATTTGTTTTCATGTTTCATGAACCTCCCATAGAGAATTTTAGCTTCACTTGCAACAGCCAACTTTACCATTATTCTGTTTTAGCTTTTGGCCCACCTACCTCTCTAAGACAAAGGGTAGGTTAACATTGGAGGGAAGAAAAGGGGTCAGGTATAGGGCTGCCCAGAAAATAAGAATTCTATTTTGTGAAAGATTGAAGTTTCAAAATTTGTTTTCATTCCTCACTAGAACAAAAATGTGGCCTTTTTTTTGGGGGGGGGGGGGGGAGTCCATGAAAAATCTGAGAAAAAGAACCCAGAATAACCAACAGTGTGGTGGTTATGGTACATATGCTATCTTTCTTCACCATTACCAAAATGTAAAGCTGCCTCTGGCTTGTAAGATTTCAAAGTAAATTCAGTTATGTCTGAGCTCAGAATGACCTCAATGGAGTCATAACAAACCTCTTCAGTTATTCAGCCATGCAGGGCTCTCTGTATTTTGAGGAGGCATTTTTCTCCATTGGATTTGCTATATAAAGTAGATTTCAGCCTTATGATTCTCTGTAACACATTCAACTTTCCCTGGATAGAGAGTTGGTGTTGGATGGGAGCCTTGTGGGAATGCTGCTGAGTAATATACACCATAAACAAAATTTATGAACTCTGGTGTTGAGGAGTCACATATCCCATTGAAATCAACAGGGGCTACAAGTGTTCAGCATTTTTCAAAGCATTAGCCACTTATTTTGGTTGGAACACTTTTGCTTAGTATTTGTACCTGTTTGTGAAGACATTGTTCCATGCCATTCCTAGAAGTAGCGCCTCATGGAATACTCCTAATCTAGATGATTATTGAAAATACCAATTGAAATATTCTGGTGTTGCTTCCTTTTTTAAAGCAAATAGTCAAATGTCACTACAACAGAACTTAGATGTGGCAAGTGAGTGATGGCAAGTGAGTGATGCCTTTTTACTTTAAGACTGCTAATGGAATACCCCTTTGAAAGAACTTTGTAACATACAGCGATCCTATATAAAAAATATAGACCGGCAACCCTTTAGCCACTTATGCCAGATTACAAAGGGCTATATTGTAAACACCTCCTTCCCTGTCTATGGCCAGGGAGAAAGTAATTAAAGTGTCTTCTCCCCTGTCCACATGGCCTATAGTAAAACACAGAGAAATGCTTAGGGAAGTGCAAGGACTAACAGAAAAGTGGCAAGAGGCAAGTAGGCAGAGCCATACAGAGCTGGCTGGCTGTGCTGGGGCAGGGAGAATATGTGTGCCTTAGAAATACACCGATAAGGGAGCACAAATTATTACAACTGAAGAGTTCTGGGTGGCCTTCCACCTCTTTGACACAGAGGTATAACAGTGTTACCAATGCTAACAAGTCTCAGGGTATTTCATTTTTCATATTTCCCCACCTTCTGGAGTCGTGATTTACATGAGATTCTCAGTTTTCATTTAAAAAAAATAGGTTAGCCCTTATGAGTGCAGAGGACAGTTTGACAGCATGAACGCTAAATTAAAGGCTCAAAACCCAGAAAGCAAGTAAAAATAATTTATATAAGAATTAAATGTTCTCTCTTTTTCAGGAATGTTTGCTAACTTTTAGGTTTCATGTTCATACCTTCATTCTGTGTTGAAAATTGAGAACTCACCCTGAAATATAAGTATCCTTAAAGTATTCAGGCAGTATAGCTCATTTAGAATACAAAGAGAATTCTGCATTATGGGGCGATAATTCTATCATACAATTCTAGTGCTATCAATCACAATGGAAATATTGTTGTTTGTACAGTCACCAGAACTTTGATGGAATTATAGCTGCATCAGTAATTCAAAGTCTGATTCAATATCCTTGTATTATTTGAAAATCAACCAGATCCATGTCCACGCTCTTCCCCTTACTCCCTACCACCTCCCCTAGCAAAATAGATGATAGTGTGTGACCAGCCCAATATAAATAGATTTCCCCCAACTTCCTTCTCCCCTTTCACAGAATTTCAGCTGATACCTCCCCCTCATTGGTCTGACTACTCCGAGACCCACTCATCTTTCCACTGCATGATTGAGTTCTCTTTCCCTCCCACTCCAGGGGCTACTGGAGTGAGGAAGGGTGAAAGGAGAGATGATAGGTTGGTTAAAAGCTATTAGAAATGGTAATGCTGCTTGCTGGATGCTTGCACTCTGAATACAAAATAGAACAGTACTTTCCTTTTTCATAGCTTCATGCAATCCATCAATTCATTAGCAGACAATTGTTTCCTTTTTTAAAGCAGGATAGAGTCTTACAATTTCGGCCTTCCCTGATTTTATTTTTCTGAACTGTAGATGGCACTCTAGTGCTGTCCTACTGCTACACCCTGTTACTGGTATCACATTAAAAGACAAATGTGGGGAGGAAGGGGACCTGGAAATCAAGGACTAAGCCTTAATATTCAGAGAGGTAAATAATTTATAAGAGGCTACAGCTTAGCCTGGAATGAGAGAAACTGCACTAACACATCAGTAGATGTTAGTTATTATTTTTTTGTGTTGATAGTTATAAAGTTTGCTTCTTGGAATACTTTTTCAAACATTCTAATTGATTAAAATATTACTTTAGAACATATGGTTCTTGTGAATGCCAGAGTGTTTGAATTCTGGGGACTTGTGAATGCCAAACTGACAGCTATGGGGGCTTCAAATCTTCTGTTTTATCCCCTCCACAGATCAAGCATGGGTGTGTTAACCCTGTAAATTTTACTAGATTACCCCAACTACCAGGAGATTAAACTGAACCATGGTGTGGAAGAACCAACTGCAGTAGAGTAGTTCATTCTGTGTTTGCTCAAGCCCTTGCTCAGTAAGGTACTTGTACATATGCATAATTTTAAGCATGTGAGTAGTGCCAATGAAGTCAGTGAGACCACTCATGCTCCAAAAGGTATGAGAATACATGTGTTTTTTCTTAAATGATTAAAAGAACCACTTATGATCTTAAATTATATCCATTTTAGTTAGCTCCCCAAGCATTTTTTACTCTGAGGGATAACACAAGAAGTTGTTAGTCCACACCAAGGTCAAGTTTTATAAAAGCTCAATATTTACCACCTGGAATAACTGTTCTTATTCCAGCACCTAAAATTGCTTTTCTGAAATCTGCCAACAAATTCAGATACAACACAGTTAAATGAGTTCAGAGTATTTGAGAAGATATGAGTTTGAGTGTTAAACAGGGGAAAACAGAATTTGAAGTCTCCCAAATGCTAATTTTTTCCCTTTCAAAATGAAAAAAGAAGCCTAAACTCTAAAGGTCAGATTAAATGAAAAGAGGGAAAGGGATTTTTTCAGCTTCAAAACTTTTTTTTATTAACATATAGTGTCATGAAAGGACTGACAATTAAAAAATCTGATCTCTTTTGCCTTATGCTTGGTTACTTTTTACTGTCTTCCCAATGTTCTTGACTAGGAGAGTAGGCTGGATGCAATAAGAATTAAAGTAATTTTTATGTCTTTATGCCATTACCTTTTCCAATGGGAAAAAATGAAGCTCTGTAAAATTTCCAATTTTCTAAATATATAATACTTTAAAGACTAATTGCCCCATAATCTCCAGTTAATGGCATTGGGAATGTTCCATGTAAGCCAGTCTGAGCCAATTTGTTTACAGTAAGGGTAAGGAAGGGTTGAGTGTGAACTGAAACTACCCTACCCAATTCTCCCAAACCTACCCTGACTATTGTGAGCTCAGTATGATATACACTGAATTGCAGAGCAACCATAACATTATCAACATTATCATTCTGCTGTAGCTCCAACCAAGAAGAGCCTTGCTCTCCACAAACATATACCTAGAAATTGGGTTCAGAGAATCTTTAGTGAGGGGGAGAAAATGTCTCTCCATTACACTGAGGTAGCACCACTGAAATCTGAATTTTCATTGTTATAAATGAAAACCATATTTGGCCATACAGTTTTACAGATTATGTTTAATCAACAATTTTAGATATGCAAGATTCCCAATACTTTGCATGGATTTATGTCATGTAATTTGAGTCTTATTTATATATTTTCCCATTGTGTAAATGATGTAATAAATAGCTATTAAACGGTGAAGTTACTGCCATTACTAGCATTTGAGGATTACTGGCTGTCGGTGTCTGGGGAAAAGTCTCTTGATTTCTTTCCTGAGACACAGAAATGAGTGACAACCTAATATACTGATTTTATATGAGAAACTGGGACTACCAGTCCAGTTTCAGTGGTTCCAGCAGAGGTCTGCTAAAGCAGATAGAGTACATTAGGCAAAAGACAATAAAGTAAAATATGAAAGACTAACATTAAGTCGACTGATTTCTGGTAGCTCTTCAGGTGAGTGTTAAAGTATAGTTCTATTTTGAAAAGCAACTATAAAAAATAATCTTCTCATTACTCAGTAGTCTTTTTAGGAGTGGAGTTCCAATCAGATATCCTACTGACTAAAATATGTTCACTGCATTTTAGACTTCCTGGCACAGTGGCTCAGAGAACCTATTTAAGCTGTGCACCATTAACAGAATATGTTACTATAATTTGCTTGCAGAATCTTGCCTGTTATGCATGGAGGGTTTTTTATTTGGGCTCAGGCATTATCAATACTATTTAGAATAGGACTGAAGTATTTAGCCCCAAAACAATCCCAGATGCTACTCTTAGAAAAGAGAATGGTGAGAAACTAGGGCCATAAACCTAGCACTAAAATGCTTAAATGCTGGTTTAGCTAGATCAAGATTGTCACTTAAAACCTGGCAGTTCAAGAAGATACCTCTCAAAGAAAGAGCCTAATGTTGTTTTGAGATTCAAGATGAGCTTGGAGAGCTGTCAAAAACAAAACAAAACAAAACAAAAACAAAAACAAAAAACAAACCCCACCCCTTCACAAATAGAGCAGATTTGATCTGAAAGTCAGTGAGACAACATGGAACCCGTAAAGCCATTTTACAATTTTCAGAATAGAAATGCACTTTAAAAGTGTTTTTGCATTTTTCAGAAAGTCAGGACAAACCTTGATATCAATTCAACAAGAAAATAAGCAGCAGTGTTCAAAGTTCTGTTTTGAGCTATTGTATTGGCTGCTACATTTTCCTATGCAATAACTTAATTACTAATACCTACCTCATGTGATTTGTAAAGTGTTTGGGGATTTGAGGATAAAGGGTATTAAAATCAAATTTAGTGCTTGTCAGTTAGATTTTAGAAACTATTCTTTCATAGCTTAAATGTGTTTCAGAGAAGAATCAATTATTCCATTGATGTGTATCCCAGTGATATATGTAAGGACACAGTTTTACATGGCCATTTTCATTATGTACTTTGTCATTGTTGATTTTTTTATATTTTATGCAGATTACATTCAGAGTTTTATCATCAGATTCCCCTAAAAGATCTCATGCTGATTTGTTGTCATGCTATGATTAAGTTTTGTTTGAAATATGCCTTTTTGTAGTTCACAATATTTCAGGGGTGGTCCCAATGATCCTACAAAGGTCAACTACAAAGTTCTTGCTTAACATTGGAAACTTGTTTGTAAAAATACTTGAAAAGGAAAAAGTACAGTGTTTGTTGGTTAAAATATAATTGGTGCTGCACATTAATTTGAGAAACCCCTCATAAAAATGAGATCTGAGCAGCTGAAATACTGATTTCTTTGCTACAATTAATAAAGCCACTCTTTATATCCTTGTTTTTTTAGGCCCTCATACCTCAGAAGTAATCCTTTGGGTTGGAAATTACCATGCTTGGTCACAACCAAGACAACTTTAGAAAATAAAATCACTTGAACCATTTCTGAGCTATGCATTTGCTGCTGAACAGAACATTTTTTGTGTGAGGTAGTTTGTTTCAATGGACAAACAATTATATTTCTAGGATAAACATCGCAATGTAGCCTTTTTCAACTAGGAGATATTCGAGGTACCCAGAAGGATTTGGTTATTTCAGATTCAATCTACATTTAACATTATATTTTTTTAGCTCTGTTTAGGAGAATGTAATTCAGATAAACTAATATTTTGAGAGAAGTGGGTGAAGTTCAGCATTTTATTGAATCATTTCATTAGAACTTGGGCTCCAATCCTGGGAAAAGAACCAAATAGGCAGATTCCTTGCCCTTTCATGAAACTCAATCATCTTTGAACATTCGAGAGTGGCAATACTACCATAGGTTCAGGCTTTTCTCATGGCTATACTAAAGAATTGTAAAGCAAGGCTCACCAAGAAGCTTTGCAAAGTTAGGCTAACAGAAAAAGAATGGTTATCAAGCAGATTTTATACTTTTATAGAACAGAAAATGTATCAAGGGGTTACAGACTATTTCTTGAAGCTGTTTAAAATTGTTTTGTGCTTTACGATTGGCTGTGCTTTGCAACAAACATGTTTGTGCTTAACTCTGATTATAACCAAAATGACAAAAAAGGAGCATATGGGAAATGTAGCTTATCTCACAAGTGCATAGGAATTTTTGATTATAAAGGTAACCAATGTTTAATTGGTTAAAACTCTTGTTTTAAATACATGCTAAGTTCTGGGGTTAAAAGGGTACACACAAGTTACTTTTATCCTGGAAATTTAGAGCAAATGGAACATATCACCCATTTCTATTAAGATTGTCATTTATCAGTGAAGGAATGGTACCTATCATGTCAATAGCCACAAATTATAATATGGGGATAAACATCATGTCTACAAAAGTCCATTGAAACTATTGTAATGCAGACCAGCGAGGAAGGCAGGCCTGGTATCCCAGAATTAGTGAGAACATTTTATGTTTGTGCTGTTTGTTTTTTAGATGCCTAGGGTTTGATTAATAGAAACCAAACTTGAGCTTGACCAGTTGATGTCTCAATCAATAAATAATCAAAAGAACCCATTATCTACAGGGGTCTATCCATGTTGTCTTTTCAGGATCAAGTCTTATGCTCAAGTGCTTTCTGCATCATCACTCGGCGTGAATAACTCAGGTGGTCATTGGGAAATCTGTAGAAAGACTCCATCAAAAGAACATTTTAGAGGAACAAATACCATAAAACAAATGGTAGAATGGATTGCAGTTTTAAATAAAGATGTTAAAAATGTCTTGAACAAGTTGCCTCAGGAAGTACACAGGGCTGGTTAAGTATTTCCTCACTGGAAACACTCTTGTAAGAAATTAAACTGAAATACTGTAGTGAGATTTCAGAAGGTATAAATGAGAAATTGAATGAGGAGCAGGCTTGATAGACCATGGAGGAAGATTAAGATTGCCAAAAGGAAATAAGAAGCTTATCGGTTGAATATATTCAAACCTTTGTTCATGTTATTATGGGAAAAATTAAAGACAACTTCTGTGAAATATAATGGGCACATGAGATGTGTGTTCAACACCTAAACTTGACCACAAACAAATCTTCCAAAATTATAGCCATGATAAGAATATATAAATGGCAGGTTTTGTAATCTCAGATGGTTTGAAGCATCATCCCAAAAAAGACAATCCATTTTGTCTTACTGCCGAGTTGGCCTTAATGTTGTGTCTAAGTATGAGACAATAAAAAGATCAATTGCTTTTACTGTTTTCCAGTAGAGAAAGATGTCTTACCAAGACAGGGGGTTAATTTTCCCAGGCCACACAGAACAAGTCTGTTATAAAACTAGTTCCTGGCTCTGAGTTCTGTTCTATTCCCACCATGTCTTTAAATCAAATTAAGTTTCACTTTAATTTTGGTTTTAAGGTAAGAAAATAGCAACAATCATTTATGTCATTCAAAAACTATAGTTTCTAGGATCACAGACAAATATCCTCAAACTTTGGCCATTGGAACTGGCTATGTGGTTGCAAGCTGTATACCTGCATCACATCTATCTTCTAAAACAACTATAATTTTCAGTATAGTCAAAAAGGACACATGATTAAGGCTGTAAGTTCGTCACAGAAGTCATGGATTCTGGGACTTTCAAGGACCTTCATGACTTCTGCAGTGACTGGTCTGGCTGAATCTGAGCCAGCTGCACTGGCCGCTGCTGGGGGCAGTCTCGGGCCACCGCCTCCCCCCATCCCCCAGCAGCAGGAGGAGTTTGGGTGTGGGAGGGGGCTTAGGGCTGGGGGTTGGGGCATGGGAAGGAGTGAGGGCTTTGGGCTGCACTTACCTTTGGGGGGCTCCTTGGAAGCAGTGACATGTCCTTCCCCCAGCTTCTAGGTGGAGGTGTAGCCAGATGGCTCCACGCGCTGCCTCCGCCTGCAGGCACTGTCCCTGCAGCTCCCATTGGCTGCGGTTCCTGGCCAATGGGCACTGAGGAACCAGTGCTTGGAGCAGAGGCAGCACACACAGCTGGCTGGCCACGCCTCTGCCTAGGGGCTGAGGGAGGGACATGTCACCACTTCTGGGGAGCCGCACAGAGCCAGGTAGGGAGCCTGCTAGCCCCACCAACCCCCATCCCCCAACACCAGCGAGCCTTACCCATGACCAAGAATGCTTATTAGTTGCTGGAAGAGGGCTCCATATAGCCAATCTATTTCTTTAGCGCACAATGATTCAGTGCTCCTGTATAAAGCCTAACCTACAGTGTAATGTTGGAAAGTTAGAAGAAATTATTTAGAAATGATGGTTGTGCAAAACTTGTACAAACTTAGGCTTTGCCTACACTACACAGTTAGGTCAACATAAGCTGCCTTGTGTTAACCTAGTTATGTAAGTATCTTCACTTAAATCTGGTTCCTACTGACATAAGTGCTTCTCTCTACACCTGTTTAGTAACACCACCTCCCTGGGTGGTATAGAGTCACAGTTAACATAATTGCTTTCAGGAGCAGTCCTACAACGCCCCACACTGACAATACAATTGATAAAAGTGCTCCAGGTAAGGACATGCACTGCTGACACAAGGAGCCAAGTGTGCGCATGCACTAGTGATTTAATAACTGTGGTGGCAGTATGCCACTTTAAGTTAGGTCAACATAATTTTGTAGGTTTCAGAGTAGCAGCCGTGTTAGTCTGTATTCGCAAAAAGAAAAGGAGTACTTGTGGCACCTTAGAGACTAACAAATTTATTTGAGCATAAGCTTTCGTGAGCTACGGCTCACTTCATCGGATGCATTTGGTGGAAAATACAGAGCGGAGATTTATATACACACACAGAGAACATGAAACAATGGGTTTTATCATACACACTGTAAGGAGAGTGATCACTTAAGATGAGCCATCACCAGCAGCAGGAGGGGGAGGGAGGAAAACCTTTCATGGTGACAAGCAAGGTAGGCTATTTCCAGCAGTTAACAAGAACATCTGAGGAACAGTGGGGGATGGGGTGGGGGGGAGAAATAACATGGGGAAATAGTTTTACTTTGTGTAATGACTCATCCATTCCCAGTCTCTATTCAAGCCTAAGTTAATTGTATCCAGTTTGCAAATTAATTCCAATTCAGCAGCCTCTCTTTGGAGTCTGTTTTTGAAGCTTTTTTTTGAAGGATAGCCACCCTCAGGTCTGTAATCGAGTGACCAGAGAGATGGAAGTGTTCTCCAATTGGTTTTTGAATGTTATAATTCTTGACATCTGATTTGTGTCCATTCATTCTTTTACGTAGAGACTGTCCAGTTTGACCAATGTACATGGCAGAGGGGCATTGCTGGCACATGATGGCATATATCACATTGGTAGATGCGCAGGTGAACAAGCCTCTGATAGTGTGGCTGATGTGATTAGGCCCTATGATGGTGTCCCCTGAATAGATATGTGGACAGAGTTGGCAAAAGGCTTTGTAGGCATGGCCTTAGGCTGTAGAATCTGCCGCTACACAAAGTGCAAGTGCTGTGGACGCTAAGCCAGCCAGTGCCTTCTGCTACTGAGTTCTGTATGAAAGATATACATCTCTGTGTGTTAGTTAATATAAAGAGTCCTTTCTACTGACAGAATATGAAGTACTGATCATAAGATTATAGGTTCAATAAAATTACATATCCCTGTGCAAATTGACAGCTTCTACATCAGGTCTTTGCAACTGAGTTTACTATCATTGACCGATTGACAGTGCAGGAGGGAAAGAGAGAGGGGCATGACCTACAATCTCTATATCTGAACTCCCCAGAATACTTGAATCCTGCAGTACCATAGCTTATATTCTCCTCCTCTCCCTCCCCTCAGCATAAGCAGTTTGATAGTGCCAATACTTCATTAAGTAGGGGAACCCTCCCTCCTCCCCCATAATCATGGAGGATCCCAGATGCAGCAGGGCAGGAGTTCAGGTGATACAGACATTACATACTCTGCATATGGCACTACTACATGCAGCAGCACTCTGGAAATAGAAAAGGAGGGCAGGACTTTTGTTGCTGCTACAGATCCATCCCCGCTGAACAGAATTGCAAGGGCCACAAAAACTACTCCAACCTAGAGGATGAAGTAGCAGCCATGTTGCTGCCATTGGCAGGGTAGAGAAGGATTCTCCCCCAGTTACTCAGCTGGGTGCTGTAAAGAAGATTTAGCAAATAAAAAAAGATTTCCACTCAACAGCACTTTAAACCAATTCACCACCAACCATTTTGCTAAGCATCTGCATCATGGCTCCTTTTTGCATCTGCCTTTCTGCTTGCTAGAATGCAAGACAGGCTTTACTATGGCAATAAAAAATATGGGCTCCAATTATTCCAATCCCTAGTTTGTCTGAGCAGCCAGTAGTGTTACACAACTAGGATGAATTTCATCCTAGTTGTGCATCTGCTATTGGTATGGTTAAATAGAGGAACTGAGATGTATCTAATTTAACTGTAGTTGCCTGCAATTTATACCCCACATACAGTGAGTGATATGTTGCTATTGTCTGGTCTACACTTAAAATGCTGCAAGCAGCACAAATGCACCACTGCAGCTGGGCTCCTACAGCTCTTCAGTATAAACGTTACCTATGCCAATGGAAAGGGTTCTCCCATAAGAATAAGTAATCCAGCTCCTCAAGAAATAATAGCTATAGCAAGAGGAGAAGTCTCCCATTGACCTAACATTGTCAATACTGGGGGCTAGGTCGGTTTAACTGCATCACATAGCTATGTGAATTTTTCACCCCTCTGAGTGACATAGTTATGCTGACCTAATTTCCTGTGTAGACGAGGCCTATGAAGCACAGCCATGAAGCAGCTAAACTAATATCAGACATAGAACAAGCTTTGTTGGGAGGGAGGCGTGGCAAGTTGCATCTTTAGTAGTGTCCTGATGTATTTGGCATGTCACTGTTGGAATACCAGTGCTCCAGTCAAATTTTGAAAGAACATTATTTCAGTCCAAACTGTAGTAGATAGTAATTAGTAGGTTTTGGGAGAGGTGTATACCTCTTGCAATGCAGCCACACACATTTCAGAGTAGGAGTAAAAGCAGATGCTGGTAATCTCATGCAATGAGAAGCTTTTGCAAGTGGAAGAGGTAAGTGTCAATGCACATTTCATTACTAGTAAGGGTATAAGTAACACTTGCATACAATTTGCATTTAAGGTAGAATTCCAAATTATAGACGTTCCAGTACAACATGTGTACATGCTACAATACCATAAACAACTTACAGTTCAGTATGCTAAAAAACAAGGAAAACTCCCACAATCTACTTCTGAATCTATGTAACAATATTGTACTTAATCTGATGCTAACACATCCTGATGTTGCAACTGGACAAGTAAGAATCTGAGAGATATTGACATGTTTTGAATTTAAGATGTTTAAGCGATGCCTGGTGTTTACACAAAGACAGATATATGAAACAGGCAGACTTCACCAATTTGAATAGTAATCTGATATGGTAAGATTGCTGTACATGAGCAGGATTATTCTCCAACGTATACCATTCTCTTTTTTTCCAAGTGCAATTAGTAATTTGGCTATAAGGAACTGGAGATCTCTGTTACTTTTATGTTGCAAGTTGTTTGACTGTCAAAATGTAGTTTAGATGTGTCAAGACTGATTCCCCACTCTGGCAATTTGAGTGCAGAAGGTGGGGGCCCTCAAGGATTTAAAAAATTAATACTTGCCACTCCAGGCTTGTATTAAACTCCCAAGGTTACAGTTTTTCTCTGACCTTGACCTGGTAAACGCTGCCACCACCCAAATGCAAAACCCCTTCTGGAACCCAGGAAGACACACTTGGGAATTACTTCCTGTGGGGGTACCCTCAAGCCCTTTCACTCCACCCGGGGAAGAGCAGAGAAAGAAAATAAAGACAACTAGCTAATTAAACAACATATGCACGAACCTCTTAGGACACCAAAAATCCAATCCTGTTCTTAAAAAAAAAAGTAAATTTATTTAAAACAAAAAAGAAAATACATCTGGAACTTAGTCTTTTGCTACATTTTAAAAGAGCAATTCCAAAAATTAAGCATCCAAAATAGCATCCAAAATTTCTTGGGGGTTCAGCTTAAAGGTTACAAAACAAAAGCATCTGGGGTTAGCACAGGGTAATGCAATAAGAAATAAACAGAAATAAATCTAATTGCATCTTTCTAAACATTCCCAATCTACTTACACATTTGGGAGTTCCAAATAAGTAGTTCTATGTATGATCTGATGATTTATGATCATACTTGGCTTAAAGCGTCTCATAGCATAATTGCTCCCTGTTCCCCTCTTTCCAGGAGAAACAACAACAGAGACAAAGGGGAAGTTTTTTTCCCAATTTTAAAAAGTTCTAGCCTTCCCATTGGCTCTTTTGGTCAGGTGCCCACTCCCTTTGCTTTACTTGGGGGGCTTTGTTAACCCTTTACAGGTAAAGCAAGCAGCCAACAGCCATCAAGAGGGACGGCTGGGTGTCCATAAAAGGGAGCTACCCCTTACCCCCCTTCATTTATCACAACATTTTTCTTTATTTATTAAACTCACATACATTTACAATAGACCACTTTCTGGCAAGATGAGTGAGTAATATCTTTCACTGGACCAACTTCTGTGATGAGAGAGAGAGAAACAAGCTTTTGAGCTTACACAGCGCTCTTTGTCAGCTCTGGGAAACTTACTCAGCATCATAGCTAACTACAAGTTGGAACAGATTGTTTAGCATAAGTAGCTAACACAAATTGCAAGGGGCCATTCAAGGTGATGTGGCCTATTACCATCCCTCCTGTCACAGTGGGCAAAGTGGAGGTGGTGGGGCGGAAAAGGTAGCTTCAGGGGTGGTTTTAGTGTGTTATAGATTGATGTAATAAGTCATAAATCCAACATCTCTATTCAGTCATGATTTTTAGTGTTGAGCAAAGTTATGAATTCAGGCTCTCAGGGTTATCATTTGAAGGTTTTGTGTGGCTTTCCTTTGAGGATGAGGCCTGATAGGTCAGATATAGTGTTTGTGAAAAAATGCTTGCTCACCCCTGATTTTTTTTTTTTTTGTCTTTTATCATTTTCCTGTCTGAGTTTATTTGAGTGTATAGTGATTGTCTGGTTTCACACACATAGTTACAGCTAGGGCATTCAGTGCTCTGGGTGAGGTACACCACATGTTGTGATAGGGATGTATAGGATCCATGGATCTTGAAAGGTGTCTTGTGAGGGGTGTTGTTGATCATTGTAGCTGTGGAGATACATCTGCAGATTTTGCATCTGTTCCAGCAGGGTCTGGTGCTGCTTGGAGGTGGTGGGGGTCTGAAGGCCAAAAGAACATCCCTTTATCCATCTGCTGTCTCATACTTAGATTTTAAGCACTACAGCAATATCAATAATATTGTATAGGACTATGTATTATTTTTTAAAGTGGGAAGCTTTGCAGGATACAGCTAAGAAAGATTTCAGAGAAAAACTCTACTGTTAAGTTTCAGAGTAGCAGCCGTGTTAGTCTGTATTCGCAAAAAGAAAAGGAGTACTTGTGGCACCTTAGAGACTAACAAATTTATTAGAGCATAAGCTTTCGTGAGCTACAGCTACAGCTCACGAAAGCTTATGCTCTAATAAATTTGTTAGTCTCTAAGGTGCCACAAGTACGCCTTTTCTTTCTACTGTTAAGCAAAGAGCAAGAGTGGGAATAGGGACAGTATTGTAATCTTTATTCTTATAAGTGTTGATATTTACTGTTAGAAGCAACTCTGTTCTGATCCTTAAACAGTCACATGTTCCCAGACAGTATTCTTATGTATACCTATTTTAAGAACCATTCAGAACAGTTCCCTAATTTTGTTCCAATAGCTTTAAGTTAAAGCAGCACTCAGATTTCACTATATCCATATTTAGCCACTTACCTATTGCTAGGTACCTAGCAATACCTAGGTATTCTAGGTACCCTTGATGCTGCCTTGAGCAATTCATGTATGTTCCTGTTTGAGACAATATATTTAAAGCTGGGGGGGAAATTTTCAAACAAAAAAAAATTGTCCAAAAATGCAGATTCAGGTGAACTGAAATATTTTGCAAATTTCTGTCAAATTCACCATTTTTTTTGACAGATCAAAGTAAATCAGAACGCTTTTCATTTTTCCATTCAAAATGACTTTTTAAATCTGTTTCAATTTTCTTTACAAAGCCATTAACACAAACAAAACATCTTGCTTTGCTAGAAACAAAATCTGTCTGACCTTTCCCCCAGCTTGCCAAAAAAAAAATCAACATCTTTTGTTCTGGGTAAACCCCAACACATTTATTTGATTTTTCAGATCTGCCAGCTAGCAAAACACAGTTATTCACACAGTGCCAAACATAAATAATAGAAACTGAATAGCTAAAGAGAAAGAAATTAGTAAGCAGTAATTAGCGGCACAATGGCTTTGATCTTACTTTACATACTAAGAATGTAGAAATAATCCTTTCTCCCCCTCCACCAAAGCACTTTCAGAACTGTGTCACAGATATTGACTTTCCTTAGAGGAGGATTTTTTCTACCCATCATGCATTTCTAAGGGCTGAACCTATAAATCTGTCTGAGACACACAACTGCAACCCTACAATGGCTACTTTGAAGCTATCTGTTGCAGATTCCTCTCTTCTAGTCAGTAAGTACTAGGTGTTCTTTTACAGACAGGGTAAACATAGAAACGTTATCAAGTTGAATGTAGGGCCTTGCTTTGCTCAGCCAATAACTTGTCAAAGTTTGCTGTAAATGTATAAGTTTGAGTGCCTTCCCCATTTTAGATAATATTAATATACAATCCATTTTACTCAATGTATTTCCCATGAAAAATTCGGTTTATGGTATGTTCTTTTAATAACGACAGAGGCCTCCTAATTAAGAAAATAGTTTTAAGGGTGCTTTGCTTGTTATTTATTTTTGCCCTGTGAGTAACAAACATTTTGGCACACCTTTTTATGAACCGAGACATTTTTCTTTCAGATGTCTTCAAAAATATAAAATGCTCAGTGGCTGTTCTTGTTCTCTAACATTCAGACTAAAATAATTTAAATTTACAAAAGTAAAAAAAAAAAAAAAAAGCCTGAACTCAGCCATTGCTTATAATTGCTTTTAGTGGAGCTAGGGCACCATATCATAAAGTTTGTGACATGTTTTCCATTTTAAGCCTGATGCAGATCCCTTCAAAACCAAAATGCTTTTATTAAAAATGCCTTTCAGCTGGAATTATACATCTTTGGTTGCCTGCCAGAGGAAATATTTGATGCAAGGTTGGAAGTTAAATGAGCAAGATGTTTTTTGTGATATGACATTTGTAAAAATTGAAGTATTTTCACCTTCTGCTGAAGCCTTGAAATGTTGTTTTGTAAAGCTATATCTCAGCAATAGCTTGCTAGTACAATGTTGGCTCTGTTCCAGCAATGAACTGCAAGTAGATAGAGACCCTATGAACATCTTCTGAGCTCATTGCAGGATTCAGGTCACAGTTTTGATACACTTATTTGTGCGGTCTAAAAATCAAATCTCCAATAATATTTTTTTAAACAATTAAGCTTAAGAACTGATAGTATGTAAAGCAGCATTTTTTATGTCAATAGTAGTTGAAAATTGTAATTGAATCAAGTTTAAATAGAGCTGTTAGAATGTGCCTGCTATCTAATTGCAGTTAATAGAATAAAGAAAAGGAGTACTTGTGGCACCTTAGAGACTAACAAATTTAAATTTGTTAGTCTCTAAGGTGCCACAAGTACTCCTTTTCTTTTTGCGAATACAGACTAACACGGCTGCTACTCTGAAACCAGTTAATAGAATAGGAGTACTTGTGGCACCTTAGAGACTAACAAATTTATTAGAGCATAAGCTTTCGTGAGCTACAGCTCACTTCATCGGATGCAGTGAGCTGTAGCTCACGAAAGCTTATGCTCTAATAAATTTGTTAGTCTCTAAGGTGCCACAAGTACTCCTTTTCTTTTTGCGAATACAGACTAACACGGCTGCTACTCTGAAACCAGTTAATAGAATGTAATTGTATGTTTGTATAGCTGATTATACTGTTGCTTCCATCACTCTGAAATAGGAAAAATGAATTGTTATATATTGTACCTGATGGATATGGCTATCATACTGTACTTGATAGAGAGGAAGAAGGAAAAAATTCATATAACTGATAACTTCAAATCTATGGGAATTGTACAGAAAAGGCAGAAGGATGTTTCATTGTAATAATAGCCACCATAGGATAAAAGGTAGTATACAACTAACTTCTTGAAATAGGAATCTGAAGAGTTTCCAAAGAGATGTACTTTAAAAAAAATTAAAATATTTTGGGAAAGAGAATGATGAAGAAACATCTAGGTTAAATGTTTAGGCTATTTCTCTGGAAAGGGAATTTCCAGATTTTGCTGATGGCAGTGTGTGAAGTGGCACTGCTTAATTCTAAGCTTAAATATATGCCAAAATGTACTTTAATGCCCCCTGTTCTCTTATCACTATATGATACCCTGTGCATGTCTAAAATATCTCCATTGCTATGTTGCTCAACTCCTCCCACTCCCCAGTACACCTTTCAAGAGAAATGTGTCTTAACCCATGCCTATTGCAACATCTGGAGTACCTCATCCACTGCACTAAATCAATGGCTCTCAACTTTTCAGGATTCCGATTTGTCTTGTGTACTCCCAAATTTCACCTCACTTAAAAGCTTCTTGCTTACAAAATCAGACATAAAAATGCAAAAGTCACAGCACACGAAAGTGTCTCACACAGCACAGCATGTTATTACTGAAAAATTGCTTACTTTCTCATTTTTACCATAAAATAAATCAACTGGAATATAAAGATTATACTTACAGTTCAGTGTATAGTATACAGAGTAGTATAAATGAATCATCTGTATGAAATTTTAGCTTATACTGACTTCGCTAGTGCTTTTTATGTTGCCTGTTATAAAACAAGGAAAATATCTAGATGAGTTGATATACCCCCTGGAAGACTTCTGTGTACCCCCAGGTGTATGTGCATCCCTGGTTGAGAACCACTGTATGAAATGCCCAAATAACAATTATGTGGCTGAAATGAGCTATCACTGTGCTCTCAATGAACTCTCACAGAAAAGTTTTATAAAAGGCCAAAACACCATATCACCTGTGAGTGAGCACTTTTCACAACGTGATCACTATATCTGACCTCTCACTTCTCACCCTCAATGGAAACCTGCATAACATCTTCAAAATACAAGCCTGGGAGCTTAAATTCATAACTTTGCTAGACACTAAAAATCATGGACTGAATAGAGACAATGGATTTATGACATATTACAACAATCATTAACCCCCATCCACAGCTTTTTTCCCCTCCTTTCCTCCTCTCTATGATTGGTGGAGGTGTTAATTGGCCACTTAACCTTGAATGGACACTTGAAATATGTGTTAGCTACTTATGCTGAACCATCTGTTCCACCTTGTATTTAGCTGTCTCTCTCTGAGTATATTTTCCAGCACTGAAGAAGAACTGTGTGTAAGCTGAAAGCTTGCCTCTCTCACCAATAGAAGTTTGTCCAATAAGAGATATCATCTCACCCGTCTTGTCTCTCTAATATTCTGGGACCAACATGGCTATAACACTGCATAATGTCAGTTTTTGGCATGATTCAGATAAGAGAAGATAACCTTCTACCATGGAAATAACTTGAAATAAATTAGCACAATAAATAGATACACATGTCGTCATGCTTGGCTATTCAAAATACTCTCTGGATCTTTGTTCACATTTAATATGGTTGTAGGGAGTGCTCATCCTGCTGGGACAGAGAAGACAGCAAACAAAAATTCATAGATAGCTCTAACTGAGCACATTCTATGCACATTTTCCATGTATAAAGTACAAAAATATCAAAAATCAAGGAATGTAAGTTTCAGTTATTCAATTTAGGAAGAAACTTAACTGTGAGCTCTATTCACCTTCTTGTGTCAGGAAAGATTAAACTATAAAAAAACAACAACAAATCATTAACTAATAAATGTACAGTGGTCACCATTAAAAAGTTAACATTTACCAGCAGTTGACACAAAGTAGTAAGTGAAATACCTCCAATTATTTCCTATTTTAAACATTAAAGTTGTATCATTAAAATAAAATAGTAATAATCAGCTCCTACTATCTCTACCTACAGTTTTAGTCATTCTATAATGTATTGCCAACTAGTGGAACACGCTTAAACTTCTAGAACTTGAAAGCAATTTTATGTTTCTGCATGAACAGTACATTCCAAAACATAGTGCATACTAAAACTGTTGGCACAAGTAACTCTCCCCCCCAAAAAGGGGGAGATAGACATGGTCGGCCAGGTTGCAGTAATCAATAGGTGCCAGAAGGAATCTGCTGGGTTGGAGGAAGCCAGGCTGCAGGCCTTCAAGAAAGAGTTCAGTTAATCAGTGATATCAGAAGGTGAACTAAAGATACTATGGGCAGAGAGGCAAACTGTTTGAAGTCGAAGGATCTGGTAGATACGAAGAATTTTCCTCATGACTGGCAAGGTTGTGGGGTAGAGGAGGGCTGGAGGAGGAGTGTCAAAGTCTGAATGGTCTTTAAGGGGAGATTCCCGGTAGGGAGCCTAGTTTGGGAGATGGAGCCTAGTTTGGGAGATATATCCTACCTGGAATCTCTCCTTAGAGACCAGTCACTCTATCTATCTATCTATGAGAGAGTGTGGAAAGAGATTCACAAGGGGACTTACTTAGGCATCCTTCACAAAACCATTGGGGATGGTGGTTCCCCCACCCCACACTCTTGTGTTTAGAACATTCACATTGGATGTGGAAAACCCAGGTTCAAATCCCCACACTGCCTGATTCAAAGTAGGGATTTGAACATGGGATTTCTGTATTACAGGTGAGTGCCCTAACCACCAGGATATAAAGTATTCTGGAGTGGGTTTTTCTGACTCTCTCTCCTGTTGAAACTGTTACACTCTGTATAAGTACTTAACTATACATTGGAGCAGGGACTGGAACCTGGGTATTCCGTCTCCCAGGTGAGTACGCTAGCCACCAGGTTAAAGTCTTTCTTACACCCTCTACCCCACTCCCGATGAATACGGAGAAGAGCCATGTATTTTAGGAGAATTTTTTTTATGTTGCTTTTAGTTGATTTTATGTCTTATTCTTCTTTATGATGGTAGGTTGTATTTATGAAGAATAGGAAGGGTAATATGACAAGTGACATGAAAATAGATCGAGTTGTCTGATATATTTACTATACCCAAGAAATCCTACTTCAGCAGCTAAATCATGAATCTTTCACCTTTTGTATAATTTTGTCGTCAGTGCCTGAATTACATGATAGATTATATTTCACAATATTGTATTATATGTTATGTTAGTTTTACAATCAATATCTTATAATATTCTCAGTGAACAGGGACATAAGATCTACAGTTTTGACTGCAATAGTCAGAAGATGGCACATAAATAATTTAATCAAAGGAATTGTAAATCATTAGCTAGTTTCATTCCTATTCAAATCCAAAACAAAAATCTGTCTCATTACACAGAACAAAATTCTTTTCATAGTTACACTAGTATAAATCCAGAGCAAGTCCAATGACAGTAGAATTTAGCCCTTAAGCAACAGCAGGCAATACTTACAATAGTTCATAACTTTCTCAAACTGTGCACATAAATAAGTTTAATACAACAGGGGCAATTATTTAGAACTGAACAAACAAATGATTTTTGTTTTTCATAACAAAACTAAAATATACAGCTTCCTTTGTTTTCTTGATTTTTTTGTTGTTTTGATAATGAAGGATTACAGTCATATAATTTTTATTATTCTATCTCCATTGTGCCATTGTTTTTTAAAGTGGAATTCTCCACTGAGTTCAATAAAGAGTTCTGCTTAAAAATCATTGACACAATATGACCACAAACCCATTATTTTATGAATTTTCTAGTTACCATTGTAAACATTTTAAAACATTTACTTTCAAAACTAAAACCCATGTACTTGCAGCAGTGAACATTTTTAGTGTTCACCTATCATAAAGCTGGTCAAATAATATGTATGAACATATTTGTTAAATCCACCTTGTCCTACTATTTGCCCAGGGTAGTGACCTTTTTATGATCATCAAACTTTTTGGGGAGGAGTTTTTATTCCAATGAAAAGGAGGTTATTGATCTCTGAGTGATCATGTTGTTGTGTGATTAGGGCTATATGTATTCAGTTACTGTTATTTGTACCAAAAAAGTGATATCATGCTTTGTCCACCACATGATGGCTTTCTGGATGAGAGTATCAAGACTAAGGGCAGGTCTACACTACCGCTGCTCGTCGATCTAGGCAATGCAATTTTAGTTACGTTACTAGCATAACTCAAGTCGACGTAGCTTAGATCTACTTACCGTGGGGTCCATACTATGCTATGTCAATGGGAGAGACTCCCCCCACATTGCTTCCGCCTCTTGTTGAGATGGAATACAGAAATTGATGGGAGAGCAGTATCTCATCAATTGAGCAGTCTTCACTAGACCTGCTAAATCTATGCCGCTATATCGATTTCAGCAACACCAATTTAGCTCTGTAGTGAAGACAAGCCCTAAGAAGACTAGAGATTACAACACAAACCAACAGACAGATCACTAGTCACAGTAATTAGAGTTAGCATTGGCCACAGTGAGGAAGCAATGGAAGACAGGAGCAGCAAGGAGGTTGCTCCAGAAGCAGCAGATTTCTGGCTCGTAGATGCTTTCATCATGTCCTGACAACAGAACATAGAACAAATGTCTGCAGTGTAGCTAAATAACAAGGAGAGGGGAAGATAGGGAACAGGGCATGGGGATGATATATATGTTCTTTGGCCAAATGGATGGCAAGCTTCTGAGTTGCATAGAGTTCTGTGACCTGAAGAAGAGCTCTGTGTAGCTTGTCTCTCGCACCAACAGAGATTTGATGTTGATACTGCTTGTTTTCTGCTGTCCATATGTATCTCATTTTGACAAAGGTATTGGTTGCATGAGCTATTTTGTGCCTGATTTTTGGAAAATTCTGATTACTTGAGTGTCAATCTATGTAACCTCACCCAGAAAGACCATTAAGTGTTTTAGTCAGTTTGCCGGTGCAAGTCTGAATCAAAATCTAGGCCAGTCAAATAATAATAATAAAAAAATGAATGTGTGGTAGAGGCAGGATGGTGTTTGAAGTACTTATTATAGTGATCTCCTGACTAGTGATTAGATGAATTCTTTCTCGTCTGGTGCTGCTCACTTTTAGCCTTCATGGATTCATTTTCCTAATTCTGACCTCTTTTGATGCTCAATATGAAAATCATTTTTACTGCACATCATATTTCTGCTATTGTACTGAATGTATTAGATTTATAATGAAGTATGATGCTGTGGCAAAAAAGGTTAACACAATACTTGGAAGTATTAATAGGGGAATATTGATTCGAAATAGGAAAGTGATATGAGTGCTATATATGGCATTGGCAAGACCATTACTAAAATGCAATTAATAGTGTCCATACTTTAAAAAGGATATTTAAAAAGTGTTGAGAGTTCAGAGAAGAGCTACAAGAATGATTCAGGGTCTGGAAAGAATGCCTTAAAATGAGACCAAAATAGTTCATCAAGGAGAAGATTGATCTGACTTGATCTCAGTCTTATAATCCCCTACACAGGGAGGATGTATCTGATATGAACAACATCTAATCTAGTAGGAAAAGTTAGTGATTTAAAATTGACCTCAGCAAAATGTAGAAGGGAAATAAGAATAAAACGTTTAACTGTGGAGCAGATTACCAAGAGATGTAATAAACTGGAGTCTATAAATCAAGTTGGAGGTCTTTTGAAAAGTCATGCTTTTAGTCTCTTCTGCCAGAACTGGAAAAATAAGTGCAGAATTCATGTGCCCTGCAGATTCCACCCCTCCGAATAATGGATCATTGGGGACTTCTGCAATTACACCTTTCACCCACCAGGGGATGCTGTGGCACCAGAAGAAAGGGCAGCTGGCTCACTGCTGGAGCAGCCAACCATGGAGCGGGAGGGGGCATTTTGGCCTTGCTCCCTCATTTCTACAAAGGTTCCGGCACTCGTGCTTTTAGTTCAACAGGAAATGCATATACGCAGCAATCACTGTGGCTTGTAATATGCAGGAGGTCAGTCTGGATCATCACAATTGTCTCTTCTGGCCTTAAAATTTATGACTCTATTAATGTAAAAAGTATATCCTTTATACAGCATAGTGCAACCGTGGCTGATGTATAGTTGCTTTTTGAAGTCATGTCCCATGGTAATCCCAATAGTTATTTCGGGGGAAAAAAACAAAACAAAAAAAATCTTTGTAATATGAGCATAAAGGGTCAGGGGTCAGATTTACAAAGACTCAAACATTTTTTATCATCTATACCTTTTCATTTTATTTCCAGTAAATTCCAAATGTGAAAAAAGGAAAATAATTTATCATATAAAAAGAGTCCTATTGCTAAGACAAGGATTTCCAATACAGGCTCTTGGGAATGTGATGGTGGTAGGAGTTATTTCCCCCCTCTTTTCCAAATGATGACATTCGCTGACTAACCTGGTTATGGTTCTATATTATCACTAACTGAAATTTATATGCTAAGAAAAAAAATAGAGCTTCTTCCCCCCATTTAAGAACAGATATGCTTCACAGATAAAACATCTGACATGACACTTTCATAGACTGAAAAAAAAATGACTGAAAAGATGACATTTTTATGCCAACATGCACTACATTCATTTCAGAGCAATGAAAAGGTGAGACCTCTATATGTAGCTTTTACTGGTTTTGTTCGTATCATTGAAGAATTTATATTACCTATTTCAATGCTATGCCTCTAGTAACATTTTAAAGTAACAAGTCTAATTTCAACAAGAATGCATTTGTATAAATACATGGGCTATGTGTACTGTATGTGTACATAAACTTATTTTTGGAAAAACACTTGGCCAAGAACTGATTTTATCTATTTTATCTGAGCTGGGTGGAACTTTGTTATGGGCTGGGTTAAAACCTTCTTGAGGTCAATAGGTGTGAACATACCTTTCAATTAACATAGCTATAAACATAAACTCAGGGCCTTCCCTAAGGGGGTGCAGGGCCCGGGACAAATCAGCCTCCCTGCTAGTCTCCTCGCCGCTCACCTGCCCACCACTCTCCTCCTCACCTGCCCACTAGTCTCCTCACTGTCTGTCCGCGTCTGCCCAACTGCAGCTCTCCTCCTCACCGTCTGCGCAACTGCCTGCCTCCTCACCCTCCTCCCACCCGCCACTCGCCTTCCTGTTTGCCTCCTCACCCCGCTCACCCATATGCATCCCACCTCACTTCCCCGCCCACCTCCCAATTGTGTATCAGTCAGGACAAAGGGCTAAATATTGGGACAGTCCCAATTTTATCAAAGTGCAGGGTCCCACAAAGTGCTGGGCCCAGGGCGGTCATCCTGATTCGCCCTACCCAAGGGATGGCTCTGCATAAGCTCTACTAAGGCAAAAGCTGTGTGTGTGAAGCCATGAAGGAGCTTTCAGGCTGAGTATTGTTTTGGTTAGGTGAATGTAGGTGGCTGAGAAAACATAGGGCTACTGAGATCATAAACAAGAACAGGGAGAGAAGTAAAGGAAACAAGGCAAGAAAAGCCAAGCAGTCACCTGTGAGCACAGTGTGACTGTGGAAAAAGCTAGAGAGAGAGCTTCTTGATTTGGTGTTGGGTAAGAAGGTTTGGTGGTTGTAAGCTGAGAAACTGCTTGTTTTGTTCTTGGTTCCTCCCACATTTGGAGATACAGGATGTTAAACATTCTTTGTACATAAGCAAAACTGCCGAAACAAAATACCTATCACCAATTTCTGCTTCCAACTGGAATGCCCCCAGGACTCCAAACTTGGACTAGCTGCTCGGGGTAAAAGGGGCAACATTATCTATGCATCCAGGTACACCCATCACACTCTACAAACTGAAATTAGACATGACATTTGAAACTATAAAATGTGTGTAAATATAGGCTGCTTATATGAGACAGACATAATTCTACTTCCCCATTTTCTTAATAAGATAATTATTTTATAAGTATATGTTTCAGATAGGTAGGTTATTTTTGTATTATGCTTAGCCATTATATGGTAAAAGGCAGGAGAGTAGATTTTGTGCCAGTGCTAGTACATTTTTGACAGTTTTCTAAGACTGAATATGTATTAGGTATATGCAATACAAGATAGCATGATGAAGTATTTATGGCCATAAATATGAGAGGATGGAAAGGCTTTCTCTTTTTTTTCTGTTTAAACAGAGGACTCCAAGTACAAGCATAGTGGCATGAACAATTGCTTGTATGCACTTGATGTCATGCTGTAAGGCAAAGTGACAACTGAAAAATAGAAAAACACATCTTTATCCCTCCCCGCACCCCAAACAAATGTGTACACACTTGCATGCATGTGTGTGCGTACACACACACACAATATTATCTGGTCCTAATTCCCCTCTGTAATACTTGAAGGTAATGAAGATACACAGGTATATTTAAGGGCAAAATTTAGTTTTTTCTTCAAATCAATTTAAAATCTGTTTTATAAGTGCAGGTTTATACTGTTCCCTCTCCGTGTATATACATATTTTTTTTAGAGAGAGAATACACCAAAAGGCACCTTTAAGGAATACAGTCCATTATTTCCAGAATTAATGAGCACCCTATTAACAAATAAGCAAAAAAAACATTGTAGCAAATAAAATAAACATTCATGCTACCCTCACATTCCTCCATTTTGCTTTTTTTTCCCATATGAGTGAGGTTTCTTCTAATTTGCTTAAAACAGCTGCAAGTTTAAATTAGAAAATGTGGGTACAATGCTGGCACATGAAATGGTTTCAGTTGAAATTCTAAATGCTAAGTGACAGCTGGAGTGTTCAAAAAGAGATGTGGCTTGAAAGGTATGATGTCATGTTGAGTGGAAAATAACGAAATTGTGCCATGGGCAATAGTATACCTGAAGGGTGTAAAATGAATTGATTTATATGCATTGTACTAATGTGAAATATGTACTTCCACTGACAATCTCAGATGACTGAAATGTCAGTTAAAAATTAATTGCAAAACAATAATAAAAATGTAGGTGGCCATAGAACTCTTTAAAACCACAGAAGATATGTCACTGTCTTGTCTAACGAGTGTCAGACCATGTGGTCTCTGAATTTATTCCATGTTTTGTTTCTGTTTTAGTTCTTAAATTAAAGCTATAATAGTCAATCATTTCCTAGTCAAGGAAAAAACTTTTATTAGCTCAAGAATTTTCAAATGTAGTGCCATAGAAATGTGGTCATACAAGTTCTTTCCCCTCTGGTACCTAGATTCTGGCATCTTTGCTGTTTCAGATGGCAAAGGGCTAATTTTTTTTGTTTGTATCACTAATGTAAGGATCCATCACTATAAAAGGGAAATATAGCTTTTTTAACCCCAATGATGCCCAGCTTTTCAAATTTTGAGCCTAAAGTTGCACACTGAATTCTATGTTTAGGCACCTAAATCCATATTAGGCACAACTCATCTACTTAAGTACCTACATTTCAAAATTGTGACTTGTGTTTGAAAGAAAAAAAATAACTGAATATGATTCAGGCACTGAAAAAAAATGTAATTCAGGCTACTCCTTCAGCAATAAAAAATGGCTTGAAATTGAAGGTGTTATGCAACTTGCTTTCTGTTTGCAACTAAAAAAGTCCATTATCTGCATATTATAAAAAGGTGATATTGCTGTGTAAACATGCACTAGGTGCATATGACAGTGTCCTAGTGGAAAAAGAAAAGGAGTACTTGTGGCACCTTAGAGACTAACAAATTTATTAGAGCATAAGCTTTCAAATTTTATTAGAGCATAAGCTAATAAATTTGTTAGTCTCTAAGGTGCCACAAGTACTCCTTTTCTTTTTGCAAATACAGACTAACACGGCTGCTACTCTGAAACCTGTCCTAGTGGAGGCACCCTAACCACTTAGGTAATTGCGTAACAGAGAAGATTACAGTCTTAATTGGAATCAGTTAATCTTGTTATGGTGGGGAGTGTTGACTCCTGGGGACGATGGTTGTCTTAATGAGGTAATTAGTTCAATAAAGGGAAGATATATAATTGGCAGGAATCGGAAGTAAAGGGAGAGATCAGAGAGTGAGTTGGGTGTGATGGAGAAAGCGGTATAGAAGGTTCCTTCCGACTCACGCCTGTGCTGTGTTCTGCAGTGCTTGACATCTGAAGATAAAAGGAACACCCCAGGAAAAGAAATGGGCTGTGTGTATGTTGCGAATAAGAGACCCTGCAAATGAGCCAGGCAGTGCAGCACACCGGGTAGCTGAGGGAGTGCCATGTGGCCACGTATTTCATAGCAATGACGTAAAAATAAACAGTATGTAAACATTTTTGGCTTTCTTGTCATTGGTAAAAAGTCTTGTTTTGACACCATTCCTTTATTAATGTCTGCGGAAAAGATATCTGGCTAATTTCAGTGTGAAGTTTGTGAAAGTAAAGTATAAAATGGTAGAAGGAGGCATTATTGTTATGGCGCTGTCTACATGCTCTAAGAAATAAAGCATGTCGATTTGATTCCTCTTAAGTATGTGACCTCAATCTATACAAGTGGATATGAGAGCTTTTATTTCCTTAGTTGAGGACATTTATATCTAAATGTATATAATAGCACCCAGAAATAATGATTGACACATTAAATATGTGTAGCAACTGTCTTTCATCTTTTTACAATTTACTGTAATATACTGGCTTACATTATCCATCTAGGAACATGGGGAACATAACTTCCTACTAAAGTGCACCCTCCCTGCTCATGCACTGTTGCTCATATATGCTCACATACCCTAACCTCCCAGTTTTGCAGTCTAAAATCTCTCTGTACTTATACTTGCCTCCATAAAGTGATGTATCTTCCCAGGAGTTTAAAAAAGAATCTGTTTTTTTCATTATATGAGAGAAATATTTATCATGAGAAAGATAGGTCAAAGAGATTAGGGCTAGGTCAAAGAGATAAATTTTGGATTTATTTCTGAATGTGCTGAGGCCTGTAACCATTCTTTTTTCACCTGGGAGTGAGTTCCACAATCCATGTCCAGCTCCTAAATTGAATCTCTCATGCTCCTGCTATTCCATGTCCTATTATCATAATTCTTGTGGGAGGTCATAGTTGCAAAGGGATATGCAATCTTTCAGGTAGATTTGTGTTCATGGTGACTTATGACAGGCTAGTGTATTTTATAGCAGTTACAGCCATTTCTTGCATGTGGCTTTGCTCCTAGAAGTGAGAGTGACACTAATTTTCTTTCCTTTCTGCTGCTCCTGTCATAGATTGTCAGCCGTTTGCAGAGATCTGTGGGTGCAACAGGGAGAGAGTAGACACTTCTGTGCCAGTACATCACTGGCTGAAGTTAATGAGTAGTCCTAATGAGTCACTAGGTCTTCTGTTTCATGGTGTTTTATTGGAATGGAGTTACCTATGGAAGTCTTGGAATTTGCTGGATCTATGAACTTTCAAAAGCAGACGGTTTGATTGCTCTTTCTTGTCTGGAGATAAAGTTCTGATCTCAGCCTGAAAGAGTTGTTGATCAGCATAAGAATGGGTGAGAATGGCACTGTTTCTTTGTGTTTCCTAAATCAACATCAGTCTAGAAATTGGGTTTCACCAGCTATAGATGTGGGGCCAAAAATTACATTTGAGAATTCAAGCGTGGAAAATGTGGTGATAAAGGTTTGGGTCTTTATTTCAGAAGAGTCATGAACATATATATTTGTCTCTCAGGCCACTCAGTCTTGGGAAATCCATCATCATCCCAGACAGCATTTTGATCATCTCCTGGATATTTCTAAAGACTGGTTTTTCTATCTCTATGGGTTAAGTGAAATGCATTTCATTCTAGGATAGAGAAACATTTCCTCAGTCTTGGAAAACTGATTTGATCATTTATTTATAACTACCTTTGCAGTCTTCTTCACTGAATATTTTCATATTCTTTACTCTGTTTTCCTTGAATAGGCTATAAAGTTTAAATTGTGCTTTCATTTAAAAATCCCTTCCTTTTCTTTTTCCTCCTATTTTCTTTGTTTCTACAAGTTGATTTTAATTAAAAGTAGAATGGGAGCTGAGTGAGCACAAATATTTTTTCTATGAATATTGATTTGAATTAAAAATAAATTTGCTTTCATTCTGTTTGCCCCCTTTTCTGTTATGTGAATATTTGAGCAACTGAGTTCTATTGCCAAAATGTTCTGTTGTCCCATGTGTGAGTGTTTGTGCCTGGTGATCCTTACTTGTCATGTCTGGCTTTAGGATCCAATCCTGCCATCATTTTAGACATGTGAGTAAAGGCCTATTAGCTTTTGTTGAACTACTAACCTGAGTAAAGTTAATCACATTTATAATTGTTTACAGCAATGGCCTCTCATATTGGAAGCTATTTGAGCCAGGAATTGGGTTTTATTGGTTTTTGTGAAGCACTTAGCATGCTTTTGGATGATATCAAACTGAGTCACACTATTTATTTAACACCCAAAACAGGAAAAATAAGAAAAATAACATCTATGCCACCAGGGTGTCCCAAGGCTTCTTTAATTCTGTGCCTGGTTCTGCCAACCTTCACTCTTGCAAATAGTTCTATTAGAGCCAATGAGTAAAAATTTTTAGTGATGAAAAGCTTAAGTCTCACTGGTGCTCAAGATTTTATCCATGGACACTATAGGACTACTTGAATGAGTGAGAGTTTGCAGGATCTACACCCATGATGACAAAACACTTCAGAATAACCAACTGAATAGTACTTTGGTAATACATTTTTTCATTGTTACATTTTTATTTATTTGCAGTAGGTGTTAGGAGCAGAGGTAAGGTTAAAGCAGAGAAAGATGAAATACCCACTGAGAACATCATAAAGAGAACAAGTTAGAACATGTGACATACAAGAGGAAAACATGTATACAATTTCAATTAATAATTGTTGATTCTGAATATAACTTCTGAGTTTTCTAGTTTCTAAATTCTAATCTTTTATTTTTGGAATGTCACAAAACAAACATGGTTAAGGTGCTTGATGTCTGTTTTAAAAAAAAATGGATTCCAAACATCAGCGTGTAGCCCAGACATCACACCCAAGCATTGACCACTGTGAAGAGTTGCCAGCATACTTGGTGATATGATTAACCAAATACATATGGCACCTAACTGAAAGAAAATTCCACTGTGACCAGATTGAATTATCTATCTCACCACCTCTGACTGAATTTGGCCCTATCACACATGCCAAAAATCAAGAAGCTCTGAAAAATATTTGAGCTACAACATGTGAAATAGACCATGCACCACCTAGCTGGTAAAATCCAGTAAAGAACAATTGTCCACAACTAATTGAAATTGTCATAGATCATTCAGAGAAGCACACATATCAAACTTCTTGAAAAGGGCAAACTATTGCCTTTTTCATGTGGGGTGATGAGCTACTTCTGTGATAAGCTCCAGCCAATCAACAAGCCAGGTGCTGGTCAGGTGACTCCCAGACCAGATATACAAGTCCCATAGGAGGAACAGCAGTTCAGTCTGCTCAAAGTCACTCCACGGACTGAGACGGCTACAGTAACTCTGCATACTCAAATATATATATTGCATTATAAACTCACGCAGCCACAGCCCCTACTGAAATACCAGAGTGCCTACAAGAAATCAGCTCTTGGTTGAAGAGACAGCTGGCTGAAGTTGGATCAAGATAAAACCAAAGAGATGCTAGCTGTAAAAACAAACTCTTCAAAAAACAAACTCTTATCTTTGAAAACTCGTGGCGAACGGGGGAAGTCCCGGATGACTGGAAAAAGGCTAATGTAGTGCCCATCTTTAAAAAAGGGAAGAAGGAGGATCCTGGGAACTACAGGCCGGTCAGCCTCACCTCAGTCCCTGGAAAAATCATGGAGCAGGTCCTCAAAGAATCAATCCTGAAGCACTTAGAGGAGAGGAAAGTGATCAGGAACAGTCAGCATGGATTCACCAAGGGAAGGTCATGCCTGACTAATCTAATCGCCTTTTATGATGAGATTACTGGTTCTGTGGATGAAGGGAAAGCAGTGGATGTATTGTTTCTTGACTTTAGCAAAGCTTTTGACACGGTCTCCCACAGCATTCTTGTCAGCAAGTTAAGGAAGTATGGGCTGGATGAATGCACTATAAGGTGGGTAGAAAGCTGGCTAGATTGTCGGGCTCAACGGGTAGTGATCAATGGCTCCATGTCTAGTTGGCAGCCGGTGTCAAGTGGAGTGCCCCAGGGGTCGGTCCTGGGGCCCGTTTTGTTCAATATCTTCATAAATGATCTGGAGGATGGTGTGGATTGCACTCTCAGCAAATTTGCGGATGATACTAAACTGGGAGGAGTGGTAGATACGCTGGAGGGGAGGGATAGGATACAGAAGGACCTAGACAAATTGGAGGATTGGGCCAAAAGAAATCTAATGAGGTTCAATAAGGATAAGTGCAGGGTCCTGCACTTAGGATGGAAGAATCCAATGCACCGCTACAGACTAGGGACCGAATGGCTCGGCAGCAGTTCTGCGGAAAAGGACCTAGGGGTGACAGTGGACGAGAAGCTGGATATGAGTCAGCAGTGTGCCCTTGTTGCCAAGAAGGCCAATGGCATTTTGGGATGTATAAGTAGGGGCATAGCGAGCAGATCGAGGGACGTGATCGTTCCCCTCTATTCGACACTGGTGAGGCCTCATCTGGAGTACTGTGTCCAGTTTTGGGCCCCACACTACAGGAAGGATGTGGATAAATTGGAAAGAGTACAACGAAGGGCAACGAAAATGATTAGGGGTCTAGAGCACATGACTTATGAGGAGAGGCTGAGGGAGCTGGGATTGTTTAGTCTGCAGAAGAGAAGAATGAGGGGGGATTTGATAGCTGCTTTCAACTACCTGAAAGGGGGTTTCAAAGAGGATGGCTCTAGACTGTTCTCAATGGTAGCAGATGACAGAACGAGGAGTAATGGTCTCAAGTTGCAATGGGGGAGGTTTAGATTGGATATTAGGAAAAACTTTTTCACTAAGAGGGTGGTGAAACACTGGAATGCGTTACCTAGGGAGGTGGTAGAATCTCCTTCCTTAGAGGTTTTTAAGGTCAGGCTTGACAAAGCCCTGGCTGGGATGATTTAACTGGGACTTGGTCCTGCTTTGAGCAGGGGGTTGGACTAGATGACCTTCTGGGGTCCCTTCCAACCCTGATATTCTATGATTCTATGATTCTATGAAAGAATTGGCAGGGGTGTTGTCTCCACCTTGCCTTGAGGTGTTGGAGACTCCATGAAATCCACTAGGGATTGTTATTGGTTATATGTGGAAGGTGCTCAGATACTAAGCTGATAGGTGGCAGTATAAAACTCTAAGAAAGTCAGACAGTGTGGGCTATTCACGTATGATGAGTCAGGTTTGCTCCAGTTGTGGTTTTTTTTCATTGCTGATGCAGACCTGGAAGTCAGGTGTACTATTTTTAATGGAGAGTACTATCATTTTCCTTACACTATGTCAGAGAACATGCTTGCAATCACAGCATAACAATACAAAGCGACAAGGTATTGTTTTTATTCACATGGGGGGAGAGGGGGGGAAATCTCTTCTCCCTTAGGCCACACAAAGCCCTGAAAATCACACTGCAATACTTCCTACTTTCCAACGTTAAATTATTAAGTCATGACAACTATAATTCTAACTATATGGTTGAGATTTTCACAGTTTTGTAATAGATTAAGAGAAAGAAATTGTTCATAGAATTGATCAAATAATGGAATTTCCAATCTGCTGGGAAATTCTAGTATTTCAACATTTATTTTTATCCTAAAACAGGATAAAGTTAATATATTAACACTTTTTATAGAGTGAAAAGTTCTGAAAAAAATGAATTTGGAATCCTGAAAGATTGTTTCTGTGTCTGCCTGAGCTGCCATGTTTGCCACATGGGAAGTTGTAATGTTCTCTCTTGTCCCCATTCTACTATATAGGCTGGGCTCCCAGGCTCCCTGGACTACATCTCCCATGATGCATTGTAGGGTCATCTTTTGAGCTGTTGTAGTGCATTGTGGCCATCTTATGATCACAGTACATCATGACAATGGGCGAATGAGGCACCTGAACTTCATCTCAGATGGCTACAGAGATTAATGTTGACGTGAGCCAAAACAAAACGTTTATTATAAGATTAACCGCATAGAAAGTTTTTAAAAAAATCTGGTAAAAGCAATATTTTCTTGTGTAACACACAGATCGAGCAAAGACCACAATTTCTGTCAAAAACATTTTGATAGAAAATTCCCAACCAGCTCAATTTACAAAACTGTGTAACGACCACATCTGGTGATCCCTGCATAACACTATTTTTACAAGATTAAAAAATAAAAGGCTGTGGCTCCCAATGCAAACAGAAAGCATTGCCTCAAATAGTGTTTAAATAATGTTACTTTATTAAATAAGCAGGATGATACTTAGACATTTGCTACTGTTTCAACAGTATCTTTCTATGAGCCAATAAAGCTTGTTACCCTGGGAAGGCAAAAGCTCATTTATGTAAAAGCTTCACATCATGGACAGGAAGAAAAGCAGCAGAAACATTACAGCAACACTCTTTGTTGAAATGTTAGCCATACTTAAAACAGAATTAATCCCTGCTTTAATCTTTTCACAATCTTAACTATTTCATCTTCACAACATACCAGTTTGTTTTCCCTGTGATATGGTACCTTGTAAACAAGCTGTATCTGTCAATCATGGCTTTATAAAATGTTTCAGTAAGATACCTGCATTTCATGTGTCTGTTTCTTTCAGTAATTATGTTGAATATTGAAATGTCAGTTTCCATCTGAAGGGAAGTAAACCTACTGACAGCTTGGGAAAGCTACTAATGTAATCACTTCTTATGTACGAAGTAGCATGGCATTTTTTCCAGCTGGAATTAAGAAAACAAAGGGGCAAATCCTCGGCTCAGTCTGGCCTGAATAGTAGGCCGGGGGGCCTTTAATCTGGGAAGCAGTAATAGTGAAAAGGACTTGAGGGACCGGGTGGATAATCAGCTGAACACACACGAATAATTAAAGGATTGGAAAACATGCCATTAGACCAATAGATTCAAGGAGCGCAGTTTGGTTAATTTAACAAATAGAAGCTTAAGTGCTGACTTGCTCACTGTCTAGAAGTACCTACATGGGGAATAAATATTTCATAATGGTCTCTTCAATCTAGGAGCGAGAGGTATAACAAAATCCAGTGGCTGGAAGCTGTAGTTAGACAAATTCAGAATGAAAATAAGATCTAAATTATTAACAGTGATGGTAATTAACCATTGAAACAACTTATCAAGGTTAAGGTGGATTCTACATCACTGGAAACTTTTCAATCACGATTGATGTTTTTCTAACAGGTATGGTCTAGTTTAATCAGGAATTAGTTCAGGGAAGTCCCATGGCCTGTATCATGAAGGAGGTCAGACTAGATGGACACAGTGGTCCCTTCTGGCCTTATAATTTATGAATGTAATGCTTGACAGATCCTTTGGAAATGGGAAGGAAATCTTCCCTTTATAGCAGCAGATTGATGGCAGAACAGCATCACAGAAACTAACCAGCACAGCGGCCAGTGGAGCTCCACGTGTGGCAAGAGGATCCATTCAGCTACAAATTCTGACCCAATCCCACCCTTCTCCCTCAGCACAGAAATGCCAACCCACCTGTGCTGCCACACAGGGAACTCGTGTGAACCAGGGCTCTGTGTTACACAAGGCTTGTGTTCCCCCTTCATAGTGCCCATATCCAGCCTTTTCTGCTCTGTGAGTCAGACTGGAGCTTCTGCATCCATGTGAGAACTGGATTTGGTTCACATGAAAAACTATGGACACCAAACAAGGCATGGTTAATTGTTGGTAGTACATGGTCACTATAGCAACGCCACGTGTTTCCTTATTTTGTAGTCTGGTTATTAGATGATGTAGTCAGTAGATTGCAGTGTCAACCATGTTATAATTAAAATCAGTGGGAGTTTTGCCATCTACTTCACTGGGAACAAGACAGAGCATCATATATATTTTCTTTTGTATATTCATTGACAAAAAGTAAATATTGTAAATCTGCACTTCAGATGTCACTAAAGGGTTTTATTTAATTTTAAACGAAAGATAGGGAAACAACATATAGCAATCTTTTTTCTAAAGCTGGCTAGTAATCCACAACAAATAATTTATCTATTGAATTTAGCTTGCTTGTCTGCTGGCAGCGTCTCTCCAAGCAGATTTAGTCTGTATTTATTCAACAGTATTCAGCAACTTCACCTCTGCCTCTTTCTCCTCTTGCCCCTTTGTTTTGCCTATGTAGACTGTAAATTCTTCTGGGCAGGAACTCTTACATACAATGTGTATGTAGTGTGCATAGCACATGGGGCCCCAATCCTAACTGTGGGCCTTTAGGGGCCATTGCTGTAATACAAATAAAATTGTTTTGCCATTTTTTTTACTACTTAGAGATTATTAAATGTTCACTGTGGTGAAAGTCAATAGGATTCACATTTTGAGGTTTAAGTAATTCATAGGCTTTTGCCTTCTGCCCTTCTTGGGGGTGAATTTCAGTCTTTAAGCTGTTCATTTCTAATTGGTCATATGGTATTGATTTTCTTCCCTGACTGCATGAGTGCAGAAGCATGCTGAACACAAATACTGGAGCTTGCAAATTTAATATTCTGTTTCTGAGACTTCACGCACATTACTTGCAAATCTTCTTTTTTCAAACATTTGTAAAATTGCTTTTTATTGACATTAACAGTTGCTGAAAGGGAACAAAAGCCGTGAAAACATGAATCAACTTAATTTATATGAATATCTGCAGAAAAATGGTTTGAAGAATTCACCTAGCTCTAATAGTGAGGGGAGAAGATGTAACTTCCTTTGTATTGCTTTGAAAATGTACCCCTCAAAATTACTTGGGATTTTATGTGATTAGTGTGGAAACAATACTACATTTCAAAAGTAGCTACATGAACAATACTGAAATAGCTGTGGGCATTGGCTTGGTCCATGATTCACATAACAGAGAGAAATTAACTATAGTAATGGAACAAAATCATCATCTTTGGTGTATATTTTCTTTTTGTAATATACAGAATATGGAACTGCTAGTGAGTAGATACTTCAACAGCTGGTGTGCAGTAGGCATTCTTCAGACAGAGCCAAGAGTTGAAACTTAGGAACTCTTATTCTATTCTAGTGGGAAGATCTGCTGACAATCCCAAGGAAGTGTTACTAGAGGGCAAAGTGTCAGGAAAGCAATCAGCAGATGAACTAATAAAATGTTTGTGGAGTGGTATCACATATTGGATGAGTCTGTGAATTAATGATCAAACAAGGTTGCAGAAAGATGGAAAGGACTTGGAGAATGCTTCTGCTTTGTGCTGTCATCAACTCCAAATTAAAGATTATAGTACCCGCAGTAAATCCACAGTAGCAATAAAATCTAACTGTATTATAGGAAAAAATAACACTTGCAGCTAATGTTTCAGAAATCTATCATCTTCTGTTATACTAACCGTGGTTTATTTGTCAAGATTATCCTCATTAAGTGAATATAACATATTATTTATTAAACTATTGAAAATATGCACTACATTACATGATGCAAATAATAAATGAAAGGAAAATGTCATACTCGGGGAAAAAAAAAGCTTCATACTCTTTTAAACAGAGTGGAAGATGACCGCAAGTAGTGCACATTGGTTTTTAAAATGAATTTTCTTTGCTTGATGAATCATTAAATCTCTGATGTTTACAGATGATTTTGTGATACCAACAGATCTATAATTGATACATCTGTACCAGGTTGCTGCAGTATTCAAGAGTTACAGATAGTTGATCAGATTCTGGTCTTTGTGAGGGTAATGTAACACCAGAATAATTCTAGTGACTACAGCAGATGTACTTTGGGTTGATGATGTAAATAAGAATTGAGAATGGAATATTGCCCCTTTTTTCCAGAATGAAGGCATGCAGGCAAACCAGAATTAAATATCACTTTTTTATATTCTCACTGAAATGTAAAAGCTTTTATCATTTCAGCTACAACTAACTGCTCATACTAAAACACTTAAAGCCTTACTTAATTTGTGGATTTTAAAAGTCATAGGCCATATTGTGCCAATGATTTTTTTAAAGGTAGGAGACAATTGATATCACTAGAGACTTCTGTAAAAACAAAACAAAACAAAACAAAAAAAAACTCCACAAAAAACTGTAACCATATTGGATTTTCATATTAGAGGACAACATTAATTTTATTTTTTCTAACTTTCAAAAATGTCTAAAAATGTTTAATACACACTGTAACAATAAATTATCAGGGAATGTACATTTATTAAAAGGAAATAAACATTGCAATTATATTGGATATAGATGTTTGGATCTATCTATATTTTGATATAAATGTTATCAGGTCAAAATCATAATGTACTGCAACTTATATAAAACAAAAAAATAGAACTTTATTTCAAAAAATAAGTTCAGGTTGCTAAGTGAAAACAATATAGTAACCTATCACATTATTAAAAAAGCTCAAGCCGTTACAAATAAAGGAATAGTTTAGGGCATCTATGACATTCAGGGTGCAATCAAGAGCAGTGAGGGGCTATCATCACTTGCCCTATAACCTGGAGTGCCTCACAATGCTTTGTTGTTGTAGTTCCTAACATGGGCTTCTCACAAACAACCAAACAGCATGAAGGTCACACCCTGAGTGTCTGTGTATAGCCACACCCCTGGTCCAGCAGCTCTGATCCCAGCAGCCTGTCAGCAACACACCAGTCACACGTTAGCTTCCAGCAGCCTTGGTTACTACTTGCAGGAAGACCCCAATATAGTACGAGTCCTGGATTTCCCACCCCCAAAATGTGTGTTCTGTACTGCCCAGCCCTTTCCTGGACAGTCTAGATATATCAGGTCCGTTGCTCCTCTAAGGGGACTAGTATATAACTGTCTGCTTCCTTAAATGAAGTTACTCAAACAATTCACAACACTGGATTAGTTTTAATTCAAGAATAAAACAAGTTTATTTACATACTGTGACAAAGCTCTGTCCTTGCCTCCGTGGGTCCCGCGTTTCCTGGCGGATTTCGCTAGCCTCAGAGGCTCACTGTGACCCTCCACATAACCCTTCTTTCTCTAGGGACAAGGGTCACAGTCTACTGAGCCATTTTCATCATAAGCCAGCGAGGGTGGTGAAGAGAAGTTATCCTTCCTTGCACAGTCTCTGTTGTCTCCCAGTCTCAGTGATTAATCAGGGGCAAAGGTGCGGGGGGGAGCCCGGGCCCACCCTCTATTCCAGGCTCCAGCCCAGGGACCCTAATAGTATCAGCTATGTTTCAGAGTAGCAGCCGTGTTAGTCTGTATTCGCAAAAAGAAAAGGAGTACTTGTGGCACCTTAGAAACTAACAAATTTATTAGAGCATAAGCTTTCGTGAGCTACAGCTCACTTCATCGGATGCATTTGGTGGAAAAAACAGAGGAGAGATTTAAATCTAAGATTTAAATTTAAATCTCTCCTCTGTTTTTTCCACCAAATGCATCCGATGAAGTGAGCTGTAGCTCACGAAAGCTTATGCTCTAATAAATTTGTTAGTCTCTAAGGTGCCACAAGTATCAGCTATGGTAGCTGATCTTTTAGAAACAGGACATGTACAATTCCCTGGGCTACTTCCCCCACAGCAGCCCTCACTTCCTCAAGCTCCACTTCACCCTTAGCTCATGGCCTCCTTCCTTGTGCCTGATATGGTATGTACTACTCAGCCTCTCCAACCACGCAACTTCTTCCCACAGCTCCTGGCATGCACACCCACCTGAGTGGCTGGGAGGCTTTTAACTAGTTTCAGCCAGCCCCTGATTGGCTTCAGGTGTCCCAATCAACCTAGCCTTCTCCCTGCCTTCTGGAAAGTTCTTAATTGGCCCCAGGTGTCTTAATTGACCTGGAGCAGCTGCCATTTCACTTATCCTGGTACTAGGGCTTTGTTTAGCCTGGAGCTAATATATCTATCTATCTCCCACTACTTTTCCATAGCCATCTGGCCTTGCCCCGTCACAATACAAAGAGATAGGTTTTACATGAGCACAAGTATAAGGCAGTAAAGTCAGAAATGGTTAAAGATGAAACACTTCCTAAACTTAGCAAACTAGACTGAGTTCAAGGTAAAGTTCTTATCACATGCTGACCAAATGTCAGATCAGGATTTGCTCCAATGGCTGTTTCTTTTGTTGTCTTATGCTAAAAGAAAGAGATGGGTAGGCAAAAACGACTTGGTATGTTTTTTGCCTCTCACTCTTATAGTTCAGTTACCCTTTGAAATGCATTTTCCTGAGGCTTACCCCTAGATAAAGTTCCTTTCATCTGTGAGGATGGAGCTATGAGGTCTGGTAGTGAAAGAGGTTGCATGTTGTTTCTTCTCATCTCACTATCCTGAAAAGCTTATCCTTATTTCTTGTCTTCCTCTTCTTGCTGAGGACCCTGTTTACAACTTATCTGTAAATTCAGGTAAACACATACTCCTTTAAGACCTGCTTGACCACAGGCGCTGACTTTTAAAAGTACTGGGAAGTGCTCAACCCCCAGCTCTACCCCATGCCCCACCCCTGCCCAGTTCTGCCCCCCTCCTGCTCCTCCCGAGCATGCCATGTCCTTGCTCCTCCCCTCTCCCTCCCAGCCTCCTGTATGCTGTGAAAAAGCTGTTTGCAGTGGGCAGGAGGTGCGGGCAGGGAGGAGGAGGTGCTGATCCATGGGGCCTGCTGGTGGGCAGGAGGCACTGGGAGGAAGAGGAGGTTCTGATGGGAGGCTGCCGGTGGGTGCTCAGCTTATGTGCTTGACCAGTTCTGCCTAATTGGAGCTACTTGAGTTTGAACATGTGCTACAAACATAATTCAGGGGGAATTTATAACTTTACATATAATGTTGCTTCATACATTTCACAATGATATTATTGACCATTGAGTTTAGTTTTAATTGATACCTCACAAGGCATATTTGGTACAAAATTTATTACAATAGTATGTTGGGTGTGAATACTGGGGTGCATTCAGTCACAGCATCATACTGCCCGCACACTGCTTGCATAGCTAAGCACGTGATTTCAAAGGAACTCATAGTACATCACATCACAGAAAACTTTAACTCTGTCCCATGGATTAATTTAAAAATGGTTATTCAGTCTGGATTTCAATATGTAAATATTTTATTTTAAAATATATTGTACATTTGGAAATATTAAGAGTTACTGTATTTAGCAACTGCTAGATATTTTTGGTTGACAATAGTTTTGTAATTTAATACAGAAGCAATGCTGTGCACTTTTTGTATGGTCTCCTTCCTGCTGGCCCTGCCTCAGATTGGTCACAGTTCTTCCTTCTCCCTGTCCTGTCTGCAGAGCAGGGTGCCCAGGACAGTAGAAAAGAAACAGTTCCTGGACTCTTCAGAATTGTATGTATGTAAGTCTGTCTTAGGGTTTCCTATAACACCTAGCACTATAATAAGTGCTTTCTAGCTTAATATGAAATTCTGAGTGTCATATCTCACTGTCTTCCAATCAGGGAAATCTGCACACACGACAATAAACTAACGGATATTAAACAAAAATATTATTAAATTAAAAAGCACATAACATGATGTGACCCATGAAATTGAAAAACTGATATAAATTCACTCTGGCATTATAAACCAACATATAAAAAGAACAGTGGCTAGCAGATTTAGTCATTCTTAACAGGCACTCATCTTCTAACTACATAACTCAGAACATTAATCTTCTGCACCAGGGCCATATTGATTTAAAAATAAAAACCAACACCAGCTGCTTTGATTGTGATATAGAAACATGTTTAATCTTGTTTCAGAACAGGAAACATTAAGACTTTATTTAGTTCATGTACTGTGGTCAACATTGGGATGATTTATAGTCCGGATCCAAAATCCTGGATTCAAACCTCCAAACTCTGGAAAAGTTTGGAACAAGGTAAAAGTTTTAATAGCTTCTCAATTTTCTCATTTCATTAAAGTAACAAATACACTCAGTCCTATCTCCAATAGATACATGCTTTGAGTCAATCAAACTGTTAACTGAAAATCTACATATCTTTTGTAATACTGCATGTATGAAAATTTTAGGGAAAGGTCTTGGAAAGCATCTGTTTTTTTATAAAAATCATTTGGTATTTATCACTATCATTTTAAACATGTCTTTGTTGAAATGAAATTGAGAATATAAGAGCAGACATGGCAACTAAAAAATGCACAGCCACTGAATTTTCTTAGCTGCTCGACTAAACCGTTAATGAAGAACTTGTTTCAGTCACACTTTCTTTCTGCTCTTGGAACACACAGAGCTATGCCAACTGTGTATACAAAGAGGAGAGGAACACAAGCCACAAAGACTAGAACTGGATCCAGATCCAAAATCCTTAATAAATCAGTGGTGGAAATGAGATTTTGCTACAGCCTATTCCAGAGACAGGGGTTATCTGTGAAGTTTGGATGTGAATCTGAAGTCATAACCCAGTTTCCAGGAAGCTTGGAGCTGTCTGTATACAGACATTTGATTCAGGCAGTTTTTCAACAAAAAGCAAATGTCCTGGAAGTATTTTACTTTTTACTATGTGGGTTCCTGTCACTTGTTTTTGCTCTCCTTTTAATTTGCAGATTTTTTCCTGTTAAAATAATTTTGTAAAACATTTGTATTTGAAGCAATGTGAAGCTAATAGCTTTTCCTTGTATTTTTCCATTGAAAACATCTTGATCTTTTGGTGAAGGTTCATTTTAAGAGGTCAAAATTAGAGGACCACCAATATGTCTTGCCATTGCATGGAGATGGGATCCAATTTGTCTTTTCTATTTCTAGGTACAGTACTATTATCCTGTCAATGCTAATTTGGAATTAATTGGCCATCCAGTCCAGTATCCTGTCTCCTACAGCAGCCCCTTACAGATGATTCAGTTTGCACAATGCAGCAAATTGTATAATATTGTGCTATGATGGGTATTATTGTTCAATACTAGAGATCAGTTTAAAACCTGAAGCATAGACTGCTACCCTGTTTTCCTCTTGCTTTTTACTTCTGTTACATTTTATGGTGAAATAATAGGACTCCAGAGGAAGGAAACGAAAATGACGTAAAATCTACAGTGAGTTCTAGCTGAGAGAAGGGTGCATAGGGTGCTGAGCATAGAGGCCAAACCGCGCTAAAGCAGTAAGCTGCTATATAGGTTGTAATTGATAAGTAATCCAATCTGTAATTAAAGAAGCGTTATGTGTCCTTAATACACTAGTTATGCTAAAGTCTTTACAGGGGAATGACACTTCTGTAAAAATCTAATGTGTGTGTGTGCTTTCTTACAGCAATTATCCTGTACTAAACTACTGTGGTTCTGAGCAAAGAAAACCTATAGGTTAATTGTATCAGCCTATGTAGCTTATTAGTACAATTAATAGAGCCCTGTTATTTCCCCTTAGGGAGGAGGTGTTTCTGGATGAAATATGGTGATTGGGTCTTTCACCAAAAAACAAATGTAACAAGATGAAAATGTGCAGGAACGAGCAGCATTGTTGAGCTACGAGGACTGGACGTTGTGGGGAAATGGTAGCATTCTAGGGTCCTGATTCAGAACAGGGCATACGCAGGTATCTAGGTATTTTGTTCCAGAATCTGAGTCTCATTTTTTTTTGGCACTATCATAGGAGTGTCTCTTATTGTGCAGGACACTGGTTCCAGCTATTAAAAATGTATAGTGGTAGGCAAAGATGCAATAGACAAATGTATTTTGAAATATGCCTCTAATGCTTAGAGTGGTTCATGACTATTTAGTCAGGGATGGAAAATGTAAGGATAAATAGTCTATGTATGAGGAATGACATTCTGGAATCACAAATCCGTCTCCAAATCTGAGTAAAAATTAAGTTGAGAAAAGCAGTGGCATGATGGTTAATGAGGACTGAGGTTGTAGGAATAGAGGCTGTTTGAATCTCAGGCAAAAAGCTTAAATCAGCTTTGTATAGTTAATGCTTATACATATTGTCGGCAGACTTATGAGGAGATAAATTGAGATACCAGGTCTAGATGCCATTGTTTTTAATGTAATATCCACAGTGGCAAGAATGAGGTCACTCTCCTGTGCATTGCAGATACAGATCACTGGAGAGATGTTCTACATTTTCAGTTTCTAGGAGGTTCAGGTTACCTGACAATCCACAGGCATTTTGTATGTACCGAAATGGACTGGGAATTTCAATACTAGGCCATCTGTAATGATACCATTGACTAATATTTTTTTCAGTGAATCCTGAATCTTGATGTGACACTATTATGGTGAACACTCCATCTGATTTTAGTAATAGTTAGACACATCAAATAAACTGTAGTTATATGGTAAGTATAGTGTTTATACCATCTCTTAGGTAGAGAGAGATAAGGCCAGATATGCTGCTGCAGGGTACAGGGCCAGTGGTTATTTCCAGGTTCACAGGCTGGGTCTATGGCAATGGCTTCAGTTTAGACTACTCTAATCTGTTTTATTTGGCCCCACTCTAGCCTGTGCCAGCTAGCAACAGCCCACATAGGGCCTTTGCCAGCTGTGACTAGCCAAAGAACATCAGGACTTGGGGTATGTCTTTTCTCTCTTCTCAGCCAGGGCTCTATGGTTTCTGACAACTCCCTTATGCTGGGGAGATTCTCAGCTGGAAAGCGCTAACCAATTTCCAGCCTCTCAAGCAGTCAGAGTGACACAAAAAGGCAAGATGGCTTTCAAGAGCAAATAAGGTCCATAAGTTGAAGTCTACACCTTGAAGTGTACCCTGAATTCATTTGTTAAGATACCTTATTTGTCTCAGGGTGTAATGATCTTACCATTAGAGGGATTGGCCTTTTAGGAGAACCATGAATATAACTTCTTCCTGCTGGCTATATTACATCACATTTGAATTGTTTTCGTGCCATCAAACGTTGCTTAAGGCATGAACAAGGCTCACCATCCTCTCCCGCCTGGGCCACTCTTTGCATGTCAGTTATGTGGTTAAGTCCCACAAGTTTACCCTCTCTAAGTGGTATTTGATGGAGGAATTCTTTTGTTTTTCCCCTTTGCATTTTCCTCTAGCTGCCCAATGGCACATGCTCTGGCTTCATTATTAGTGCATGTCCCAAATAGTTCAATCTCCTTTTCTGGATATCTTTAGAGATAAGAGGTTGTTGAATTCTCTGACAAATCTTATTATTTTATAAATTCATTCCATTTAATACCTAGTATTTTTCCTGAGGCATTTGTTTTCAAAGACATTTAAACATCTCTTTATACTTTTCATGGATTTCCAACTTTCACATCCATATGTTAAGATAGAAATAACATTTGAGTTGAAGATTTGCAGTTTGATCTTTAAATTGTAGATTTTCTATGACCAAGCCTTGTTTAAGGTGATAAATGCAGCTGCTGCTTTGCCAATTTGTGATATTATTTTCTCCTGGGCTTCCCCATTGGCTTGCATGTTACTGCCAAATTATATGAATTGACTGACTTTCTCTATTCCTTTGCCTTCTAAAGTAATGTTTGAGTTGGGAGTTGCTGGGATTCTCATCAGATTTGTTTTTCCATAAATGCTTATTGACCCTATTTTTTTTTTAAATGCTGGATGCGGTTGGAGTTTCTTTTTTTTATTTTGTCTTTCTTTGAATGTTGGTTGGGCTGTCACTTAAGAATATGTTGTCAATAAAATTAAGATTTTCTACTTTCTTGTTTGAGCCAGGCAATGCCTGCATTGTACCATCTGTGTTTTCTCTGATAAAAAACAGAATGCATTCTTGTTTGACGCTGGAATCTATGTTGAACCACTCAGTCTAACCTTCATTTATTTTAACTGTGTATGCTGCACTTCGATATAAAGCCTGCATTATGTTAATCATTTTTGTAGGCACACCATAACACTTCAAGATTATCCCAAGTGAATTACAATGGAGGCTGTCAAATGCATTCTTGAAATCTATGAAGATTATAATGAGTGGGTTTTACCATTCAATACTCTCGTCAGTGTTTACTCTTACAGTGAAAATTTGGTAGACATATGATTCTCTGGGTCAAAATCCATCCTGCTAGTCAGTTAGGTACACCTTGACTGCGTCCCTTAAGATGATACTGCACAAGACTTTACTTATCACTGAAAGGAATGCAACACCTTTCCAATTGTTGCAATCATTTAGATCTTTTTTTGTTGTGTTTTGAATATAATACCATTTTCCATTCTTCTGGAAGCTTTTCCTGCTCCCATAGTTTGTTGAAGAGTTCTGTGATTTTATCAAAAGTCTCATCACAAACTTTCAGCATTTCCCCACTGAGTAGCTCTTTACCTGCAGATTTCCCAAGTTTTTATTGCCTTTTTCACTTTTGGGTGATTTTATGTAACACAATAAGATGTCTAATTTTGGGTCTTTAATTTCTTTGTCAAAAGTCAATATTTTCTTCTGGTGTTAATCCGTGTAGCACTTTTTGGAAGTGCTATGGACATCACTCTTTGTTGTTTTTCTGTTGATAAGTTTGTCCTAGTTTATCCCTGACAGGACCTGTACCTGGTGTAAATGTTCCAGATAGGAGCTTGATGAACTGATGGTGTTTCACTGTTGCATCTTTTAGCAGTTGCTTCAGTTTCTTTGGCAATGGAATCCAAGTACTTCCTCTTGTCTCTTCACACACTGCTTTTTATTGTTCCGATGTCTGTTTTATACAGATTGTTTTGCTGTTTCTTTTTCCGTTTTTCAGTTTTCTTGTTTTTGAAGAGGAGTTGTTTGCTTTGACTTGTTTCCTTGTTTCACATATTTCCATGTATCCTCACTTATCCAGGCTTTAGGTTCACTTGTCTGGAAACCAGCTACAGTTATGTGATATTGTCAAGCAGAAAAGACCATGATATATCAATATAACTTCTTGTACTGTGTCTAAGTCTTATAGCATCTGAAGTCTGTTCTTCAGTTTGAAATTGCTGTTGTAACATCTTGCTTATTAGCCTTTTACTGTCCATTTTCTTAAAACATTTTTATAGATTCCAAGGCCAGAAGGGCCAATTGTGATCTCTAGCCTGACCAGCTGTATAACACAGGCCATATAACTTCCCCAAATTAATTTCTAGAACATATATTTTAAAAAAAACAATTCAATTTTGATAAATACACGTTAGTCTGAATTGATATGTGGCATTGATGCCAAAGAGATTTCCAAATAACATGCATAACACCTGTAGCCTTGATGATTGTGTTTCATGTCAGCAAGGTAATATCTTTTCTTGGGGACAACGAGATGACTAATCCAACTTCTTGTCCATTAGTTACAATGGGTAGGGGTAAATATCCATCAGCCACTTTCATCAGTTTGGTCTTCTTCCAGTTGACTTAAAGACTAAGCTAGCTTACTTCTTCCTTAAATATATTCAGTCCATTGATGAGATTAGTTTGTGAGGATACAGATATAGCTGTGTCATCCACATATTCCATGTCTGTTATGCAGAAGTCATGCAGTAGCACCCCTGGTATGTGGCTTGTCATGGCTTCCATCATTTGGTCAATAATGGTGTTGAACAGATCAGGGGCAGCCATGCACCTGTGACAGATGCCACAGTTGTACACAACCCATTGGACATCCTAGTACCTAAGAAGACACAGCTCTCACTTTGGCAATGCATTTCTCTGTAAATGTTCAGGAGCTTGCCAGGCATGCCAGAAGCTTGCAGGCAGAACCAAAAGGAACAGTGATCAACAGAGTCTAAGGCAGCTTTTAAATCAGTAAAGGCTACATAGACTTCATCTTTCATGCACCCAAACTCTTGGCTTTTTCAATAATTTGTCTAATGCTAAAAATCTGGTTCAAAGTCAAGAAAAAAATCCAGCTTGCTATAGGCAGCGTAAATTCCTTGTGGTGGTCTTAATAAGCTCAAGAAACACCAGCATGAAGAGTTTGCTTGGAACAGAATTGGAGTGGAAACATTCCAATGGAAGCAGTGGCTTCTGTCCCTTTATATGGCTATTAAACCTTGGCCAGCATAGAGATGCAACTGTGCCAGCTGGACACTTTCAGCAGGAAACAGTAATGACTTTTTGAAGGCACATGGTGATTTCATCATGTTATGAATGAGAAGGTCATGCTTTGGACCAGCTGGCCTCTGGTGTCTTCCCAAGTGACTCAGTGCAGGCTCTGGTGACTTGGCCATCTGCTCTGTATGTTCGGGTCTATACCAGCATGCCAACTTTATCAGTTTGATCCAACAAAAGCTGGATGGAGAACACCATGCAGATGTCCCTGCACATGCTGGAGAGATGATGTGGCTTCCAACGTTGTACACTTCACCCTTAATATAGAGTAGGTTGCAACACTGGCAGGAGATTGGCATTTCCTTTCTGGAAAGAGATGATCTAAAGTGTGCATGAATTAATCCATTGTTGATTTAAAACCCAAATCCTAACCCTTGGTAATTTATTCCAATAGTTAATTACCATCACTATTAAAATGCATGCCTTATTTCCAGTCTGAATTTTCTAGCTTCAATTTACAGCCTTTGGATCATGTCTTATCTTTCTCTGCTAGACTGAAGAGTCCATTATCAAATATTCCCCATGTAGGTATTTACAGATTGCAATCAAATTACCCCTTAAACTTTTCTTTTTAAAGCTGAATAGTTTGAATACCTTGAGTCTATCAGTATAAGGCATGTTTTTTTAATCATTTATTTATTTTCATGACTCTTCTCTAAACTCTTTCCAATTTATCAACATCCTCCTTGAATTGTGGGCACCAGAACTGGACACAGTATTCCAGCAATGGTTGCACCCAGGCCAAATATAGAAGTAAAATAACCTCACTTTTTCTACTCAAGATTCCCCTGTTTATGCATCTCATGATCACATCAACTCTTCTGCGCATAGTGTTGCACTGGGAGTTCATGTTGAGCTGATTATCCACCATCACCCCAAATCTTCTCCAGAGTTCCAGATTTGCATGATAGAGTTCCCCATCTTGTATCTGTGGCCTACATTCTGTGTTCCTAGATGTATCCAGTTACATTTATCTGTATTAAAACAGATATTGTTTGTTTATTCGCCCAGATTACCAAGCAATCCAGATCACTCTGTATCAATGACCTGTCCTCTTCATTATTTACCATTCCCCCAATTTTTATGTCACCTGCAAACTTTATGAATGATTATTTAAGTTCTTTTCCAGGTCACTGATAAAAATATTAAATCGTGCATGGCCAGGAACTGATTCCTGTAGGACGCACTAGAAATGCATTTGATGATGCTTCCCCATTTACAATTATATTTTGAGACCTATCAGCTAGGCAGCTTTTAATCCATTTGTGTGCCATGTTAATTTTGTATAATTCTATTTTTTTAATCAAAATGTCATGTGGTACTAAGGCAAGTGCCTTACAGAAGTCTAAGCATATTTCATCAGCACTATTACCTTTATCAACCAAATTTGTAAGCTCATAAAAAAAGATATCAAATTAGTTTGACAGGATCTATTTTCCATAAACCAATTTTGAGTGTCATTAACTATATTACCCTCACTTAATTCTTTATTAATTGAGTTCCTTGTCAGCCTGCTCCATTATTTTGTGCCAATAGATGTCAGAGTGACTTATAATACCCAAGACATCCCATTTATCCTTTTTGTATATTTCCCATTAGTTTTTTTAAGACTCTTGGGACTTCTCTAATGTTCCAAGACTTATTGAAAATCAGCATTAACAGTCCAGTGAGTTCCTTAGCCAACTCTTTTAAAACTCTTGGATACAAGTTCTCTGAACTGCTGATTTAAAAATGTCTAACTTTAGTAGCTGCTGTTTAACATCCTCCTGAGATACTTGTCAAATTGAAAGAGTATTATATGATGATGTGATGACTACATCATCTGCTTTTTCCCAAAGACAAAACAGATATATTTATTGAACACTTCTGCCTTTTCTACCTTCTTAATGATAATGCCAACATTTCCATCCAGTAATGGACCAATACCATGATTAGGATTCTTTTTGTTGCTTAAAAAACCTCCTCCTCATTGTCCTTAACTTTTCTTACCATAGATTTCTCCTTGAGCTTCTTTGTTCCCCTTACCAATTTTCTGCAGTTCCTAGTTTCTGATCTGCATGTATTACTATCACTTCCCCTTTCTTCCATTTGTTTTTGTGTGTGTCATTTTTTTAACCAATACTCCAATACCAATAGTCCTGTTCCTGTATTGTGGCTTTTGGGAAACCAAGTAAAATGTTCTTAAATAATCACATTTTTCTGATTAAATTCATCTGAGCTGATTTGTCTCATAATTGTTTTCAGCTTTTTGAAATTGGCCCTTTAAAAGCAGCAAGTATATTTATTACTGGTTTGGACTTTATTCTGTTTGCACATTACAAATGTCCTCACATCAAGAACACTTATACCTAAGTTACCACTATTTTTCTAGTTCTGTATTCAATTCCTCTTTATCTGTCAAGACAAAGTCTAATATATAATTCCTCATGTTGGATGCAACACTTTTTAAATTAGGAAATTGTTTATAATACTTAGACATTTCAAGGATGATTTAGTACTCGCAGCATTAGACCTCCAATATATGTCACTCAGATTGAAGTCTCCCAGGATCTCACAATTTTTTTCCCTTACACATTATAGATAGGAGCGAAAGGAACGTTCTCTATGGTGAATTGGTAGTTTGTAGCATACCACATCTAATATCTCATCTTGTGCTTTATCTGTTAGGACATTGATCCATAAGCACTCAAGATCCTCTTCTTCTGAATGATTAGTGACTCAGAAACTGCTAATGACATTTTTATATAGAGTGCCACTCCCTGACCCCTTTTTCTCACTTGATCCTTCCTAAAGAGGTTATACCATTGACTTTTAACATTCCTGTCATGTGAATCATCCCACCAGGTATCAGTAATGCCAACTAGATTGAATTTAAGCTTGTCAAGGTTCCTTCCCCACTCTGAACACTAGGGTACAGATGTGGGGACCTGCATGAAAACCTCCTAAGCTTACTTTTACCAGCTTGGGTTAAAACTTCCCCAAGGTACAAACTATTTTGCCCTTTGCCCTTGGACTTCCACTGCCACCACCAAACATCTGGGTTTATTTTTTGAGAAAGAGTTGTTTGGAAACATCTTTCCCTCCAAAATCCTCACCAAAACCTTGCACCCCCCTGCCTGGGGAAGGCTTGATAAAAATCCTCACCAATTTGCATAGGTGACCACAGACCCAAACCCTTGGATCTTAAGAACAATGAAAAAAGCATTCAATTTCTTACAAGAAGAATTTTAATATAAGAAAAGGTAAAAAGAATCACCTCTGTAAAATCAGAATGGTAAATACCTTACAGGGTAATTAGATTCAAAACATAGAGAATCCCTCTAGGCAAAACCTTAAGTTACAAGAAAGACACAAAAACAAGAATATTCATTTTATTCAGCACAGTCTATTTTTTCAGCCATTTGAAGAAATCATAACCTAACGCATATCTAACTAGATTACTTAATGAGTTCTAAGACTCCAATCCTGATCTGTCCCCAGGAAAAGCATCACACAGACAGACCCCTTGTTTCTCCCTCCCTCCAGCTTTGAAAGTATCTTGTCTCCTCATTGGTCATTGTAGTCAGGTGCCAGCGAGGTTATCCTAGTTTCTTAACCCTTTACAGGTGAAAGGATTTTTTTTTCTGGCCAGGAGGGATTTTAAAGGTGTTTACCCTTCCCTTTATATTTATGACAAAGCTCATAAATGAACAATTCCAATTCCTCGTTTGTTACCTTGACTCCTAGCATTGGTGTATAGACAATTGAGTAATTTCTTCTCTTTCTGTCCTTTGTTCCTTGATTAATTTTGTTCTCAACATCTGAATTTTGTGCTAAATGAGTGCTCATATCTCCTTCTTTTTACCCTCCCCTTTTTGTCAGTTTGAAGCCCTTTAGACTACTCAAAGCAACTGTCCTTGAGGAGACTGATCCACCATCTCCTGAGTTAGAGGCCATCCAAAATATACAGCTCCTTCTCCCCATAGAAAGTGGACCAATGCTCCACAAAACCAAAACCCTACTCCACTTACCTAACTAGCAATTCACTTCCAGTATCTTCTGCCTTCTGTCTTCCTTTGCTTGTGGCTAAGGGAGGATCTCAGGAAACATTGTTTGAATATTCTTCTTGTTCAGCATGCTTCCACTTTCCTTGAAGTCATCTATTATCTGTGACATATCCCTCAATGATCAGTGAATGCAGTATCATTAGTGCCGATATGAATCATCACTAGGGACCTACCAAATTCATGGTCCATTTTGGTCAAATTCACAGTCATAGGATTTTAAATATTGTAAATTTCATTATTTCAGCTATTTAAATCTGAAATTTCATGGTGTTGTAACTGTAGGGGTCCCGACCCAAAAGGAGTTGGGGGGGGGGTCGCAAGATTATTGTAGTGGTTGTGTGGTACTGCTACCCTTACTTCTGTGCTGCTGGTAGTAGTGGTGCTGAATTCAGAGATGGGCAGCTGGAGAGTGGTGGCTGCTGGCCAGGAGCCCAGCTCTGAAGGCAGAGCTGCTGCTGGCAGCAGCGCAGAAGTAAGGATGGCATGGTATGGTATTGCCACCCTTACTTCTGTGCTGCTGCCTGCAGAGCTGGGCCCTCAGTCAGAAGCTGCCATTGTCTGGCCACCCAGCTCTGAAGGCAGCAGAGAAGAAGTAAGGGTGGCATGGAATGGTATTGCTACCCTTACTTTTTGCTGCTTCTTGCTGAGTGCTGCCTTCAGACCTGGGCACCTGGCCAACATCTGCTGCTTTCTGGTCACCCAACTCAGAAGGCAGTGCAGAAGTGAGGGTGGCAATACCACGACCCCTCTGCAGCTCCCCTTTGGGTCAGGACTTCCAATTTGAGAAACATTGGTGTCGCCAATGAAATCTGTATAGTATAGGGTAAAAGCATACAAAAGACAAATTTTCATGGGGGGAGACCAGATTTCACCGTCCATGATGTGTTTTTCATGGCCATGAATTTGGTAGGGCCCTAATCATCACCAATGCATCCTTGCTTGTCAGCTTCAGAAAAATATCCAATCTTGTCTCATGTCTTGGCTCTGGGAAGGCAAAATACTGTCCTGTTGTCTGCCTGTCCCTTGAATATTGTTCTTTCAATTCTTCCAACTATTGAATCCCCAGCAAGGATAGCCTGTCTTCCTTGGACAGCTGGAGAACACTTTGTGGGTCAGCTTGATTTTCTTACATGTTAGGCCAAGCTGCCATCTACAGGTGTGCCCCATACATTTCTCCATTCCGTTCAACTAGATGGATCTTGAGTGTTAACTTGCACGGTTTCAATGTTGAGGAGGTGATATTTGTTGGAAAGTTCTATTTGTGTGGAATTCCTCCTTGTCCTTTCCTCTCTAGTGGCCACAGCCTACCCATCCCTGTTTGTCTGCAGACTTGCAGAATTCTACCATGATCTCCTGACTCTGATGGTTACAGAATGCCAGGCCTCCTCTCTGACTTCCTTTGTCTACAACTCCATGGTGGCCAGCTCCTTTCTTCCTTGAACCTGGGGTACTGATCAATGTTCCCTCTAAGCTGCGCCTGCGTGGCCACTCAGCAGTCAGTCAAGTGCCAGGCAATTCAGGTGCCTCTCCCTTCACTGCTGTGCTGTTCCTGTTCTCTACCTTGGAGACCCTGGCCAGCTGCTCCCGGGAGCCTCCTGCTTGCTGTGCAGAGTGTATGTGTGTGGTTGTGATGTGTGTGTGTGTGGGGTGGGGGGTAATGTCAGGGTGTTCCCATCCTTACACCCCTTCCTGCCCATGTACCCCATCTTTACAGAGCAGAGGTAGGAACATGAGAGGGTTCAGGAGTGGGACGTGGGACTGAGCTGCTGCTGGCGGCTGCTGCTGTGTCTGAACAAGGAGCCTTCAGACTGGTGAGTGCTGATCTACTTAAAGGGGCAGCACCTGTCTCTCATACACTCCCCCAGCACACACACACACACTCTCTCTCTCTCTCACTCACTCTGTCTCTCTCTCTCTCTCTCTCTCTCTCTCACACTCACCTCCCAACACAAACTTGTATTATTCTTATTGTTACTTCTTGGTACTTCCTGCAATGCACATATATTCTCTGTAATTTTATTCTGTCAAAGTGCTCTTATTTCAGTTTTTGACTGGTCTATGCATTTCATAAATTCATTTTTTTCTTATGCTGAAATTTAATTCTTTGAGTAGTGAGTTCTAAAATGCCTAACCAATCCTTGCTGGGGCAATTATTCCTCTGGTAGTTTTTAAAAAATTTTTATCTAGGGTTATTTTTGTTTCTACTAGTGGCACACATCCACATGTTACCTCAATATTGGTACACACAACAAAATTCATGCACAGGAAATGCATTCTGGCTTCAGGCTGGAAAGGAGACCATGGCATCATCCGTTGCAGATCACCACCATTGTTCCATTGCTGGCCACCTTGAAATTACATGTAGAGCTGACCCAGAAAGAAAAGCCTCTCACACTCCCTCTCTGTTCCCTCCATAACTTTCCTGTTAGCTGCCTCTGTTCACAGCTCTCAAGTTCACCTAACAACTGATTTTTATACCAAATCTCTGTGCTCAGCTTAGCTCAGCTCAGCTCTGCCCCTCGGAACCAGGGAGTGATTAACCACTCAGACTTCAAAAGGTAGGGTAGATCAAAGCTCCAAGGACCAGATCTTTGTGGACTTTTCCAAGGCACCAATAAACAGACCTGCCTCAGATGTCAGAGTAGCAGCCGTGTTAGTCTGTATTCGCAAAAAGAAAAGGAGTACTTGTGGCACCTTAGAGACTAACAAATTTATTAGAGCATAAGCTTTCGTGAGCTACAGCTCACTTCATCGGATGCATTTGGTGGAAAAAACAGAGGAGAGATTTATATACACACACACAGAGAACATGAAACAATGGCCGTGTGTGTGTATATAAATCTCTCCTCTGTTTTTTCCACCAAATGCATCCGATGAAGTGAGCTGTAGCTCACGAAAGCTTATGCTCTAATAAATTTGTTAGTCTCTAAGGTGCCACAAGTACTCCTTTTCTTTCTGCCTCAGATGCTTACTCAGGGGACCATGGTCCAGCAATACAGCCCATACATGGAGACCAAACAAACAGTCTAACAACCCACAGATGGACCAAACACGCCACTCATCAAGTCCAGCTATCTCCAAGCACAAAGTCTGCAACTACACCCTCTGAAGCTCTCCTGTTAGCTGCCTCTGTTCATGGCTCTCTCCCCCATCTTTTGGGTGGAGGGGTTATTTTTCTTGAGTCTGACCTCCAGCCTTGCCACTTATAAATTATGGTCACTTCCAACATCAGCAACTCTGTGTACTGTGACTTCCTGAACAGTTGACCTACATTTCCTTCCAATACTTAGTCAGTCTGGTTCCTGGTGACTCCATCTGGAGAATTCCCAATTATTTTATAAATAAGTTTGTGTGGGAAAACCAGGCACAGTTCTATCAGTCTTTTACTATTCTGATTGTGGGAACAAAGGCCGTATTTGCCCATTCCTTTCTCCACTCTGTTGTTGTCATCCCCAATCTTGGCGTTGAAGTCCCCCACTATTGCACAGATGCCATGCTTGGGAATTTTGTCAGCGTTTATAGGCAACTGTAGAACTGATCTTTGATCTCCACATTGTAGTTGTCTGTTGGTACTTAACATTGTATAATTGTTATTTTCATGTATTGTGTTTGAAACCTAGCTGAGACCAAGCAACTCTTAACTGGCTCCCAGTCTCAGCAATTTGTGTATTTTTTGGAAGCCATAATTAACTTTATTGCCTCTGAGTGGTAACCATCTTGCCTCCCTGACTCTCATTATTAAATCATTTTGTAATCTCCTAGCCATAAACATCCTCTTACGTCAAAGATTTAGAGATTATGTGTCTTTGATTAGCTGCACAGCTTTTGTTGTTGCAAACATCGTTCTAAAGGTCCAGAAACCTACTTTCATAGTTTTAATCTTTAATAAAGAATGTGGAATGATGGAAGAAATAAATCATATCTGTGCTGGAGATATGTCTGAGGCTTTTTCAAGGTCTTAAACTTCTAGGGCCTGATTCACTAAATGTGGTGCATGGAAGTATATGTTACATCTTCACCAGTTAGGCCCCCTGTGCTTTGGTGAGCTTCACTTAAGGGAAAGAAGGTATTTCCACTACTGCTCTCCCTTTGAGATTTCTCCTTGGGGAGGTGCCTGGAGTCCCATAGGAGCTTTTATTGGGGAGAATGCTAAGGGCATGCACTGAGCCCCTTCCAAGCTTACACTGGCCACTTATGTGGTTTGACCTGCCATTGTTGGGGAACTTGATGCCAATTTCCTGCACCACCACTTGCCCCCTTCCCAGCAGAAGTGCTGCCTTTGAGAACCAATTTAGATACTTAGAAAAATTTAGCCCCGAGTATCCAATTGCTTTAATCTTTGAAGAAGGTAATGGAATTTTTAAGAGCAACAGAATGAATTAATGAGCACCTCACCTCTGCACGTCTTGTGACAGAAAATATTTACTGTGAGGGCAATATCACTCCACTGTGTTATGCGCAGTTGCTTTCCCAAAAGTGACTAAAACTCCTGTCATTTGGGAAGAGATTGTCTATTATATTGCTCATGATTGATCATTCAAAACTTCAAACAAATATACTTCTTTGGTAATTTTCACAAAAACATTTTAAATAAGCTTCTATGCTATTGTCTCTGAAGTTTATGTGCAGAACTAGTGCTTTCTGTGGAAAGTAAATGAGACTGACAGTATTTAGGAAAAAATGTACAAGCTGTTCAAGGATGTGTCAAAATGCAGATTGACACAAATTGAGTCAATATTACAGAAATCATTCATGCAAAACAAGCTGTAATGCTGTGACAAACAATGAGGAGTGAATGTGGAGGAGTGACTGTTTTATTGATAGAGAGGTGCATCATTCCTTTTTAGCAGCTCCACACTAACATTAGCGCGTACCTTGCTAAATGTAAGGAAGAAGCTCAGACATAATTTTAAAATGCAATATGTTTATAGCATAAAATAAAAAGACTCTGAGACTCAGATTTGATGGTTTGAAATGTGAGTCAGATATCACTGAGCTGGTCAAGCTATTATAATTATAATAGAAAAGGAATTGAACATTCCCAAAGTTTCTGGGGTTTCAGTTTAGTCCGTCATATAGAAAGGAGACAAAAATGTGGATCAGAATATGAATCCAAATCTCCTCAAACCTTGGGTCTGTTCAGATCCCAGATTCTTTTGCAGCTGTCTGTCTTCTTTGTGTACCAATTTGTGTCATCTCCAAACAATGCTGATTCTCAACATGTCTCTCTCTCTCTCACACACACACACACACACCCACACACACACAGAGGGAAGCATAGCAAGGGGGAAATGATATTCACATTGTATTAAATGATGTTGATTTGAGGACTGATTAAGAATGGTTCAGTAACCTAGCATGTTCCTTCAAATGTCACCAGCTGAATGGTTAGCCAATTTACTTCAAGATCCCACTGGATACATGTTAGTTAGAGAGTTTAGGTAGGCTTTAGTTACTAGTGTTTGCATAGTGTTATTTAGTTCAGTTATAGTTATAGGATGTTAGATGTTTAGGGGAGGGGCATTCTCCCTCTAAATGTTCTATTTGCTCAACTTTTATTATGTTCCTTCGATAACTGAGCCAGACACTTCTGAGCAGTGGATGATCAGATGGATATAAGAATGACCATACTGGGTCAGACTAAAGGTCCATTTAGCCCAGTATCCTGTCTTCCAACAGAGCCCAATGCCAGTTGCTTTAGAGGGAATGAACAGAACAGGCACTCAAGTGATCCATCCCCTGTTGTCCACTCTCAGTTTCTGGCTAAGAGAACCTAAGGACACTCAGAGCATGGGTTTGAATCCCTGACCATCTTGGCTAACAGCCATTGGTGGACCTATCCTCCATGAATTTAGCTAGTTCTTTTTTTAATCCTATTTTAGTTTTGGTCTTCACATCATCCTTTGGCAATGTGTTGCACAGGTTGACAATACATTGTATGAAGAAATGCTTCCTTTTGTTTGTTTTAAACCTTCTGCCTATTAATTTCATTGGGTGGCCCTTGGTTCTCGTGTTATGTGAAAGAGTAAAGAACGCTTCCTTATGGACTTTCTCCACACCAGTCAAGATTTTATAGACCTCTATCATAACCTTTCTTAATAGTCTCTTTCCCAAGATGAAAAATCCCAATCTTTTAAATCTCTCTTCATACAGAAGCTGTTCCATACCCCATTCATTTTTGTTGCCCTTCTCTGTATCTGTTCCAATTCTAATATATCTTTTTTGAAATGGTGTGACTCAAACTGTATGCAGTATTCAAGGTGTGGGCATACCATGGATTTATAGAGACATTATTATATTTACAGTCTTATTATCTATCTATCTATCCCTTCCTAATGGTTCCTATCATATCTTGAGTAATTCTTTATCATCTGCAAATTTTGCCACCTCACTGCTTACCCCTTTTTCCAGATCATTTATGAACATTTTGAACAGCACTGGTCCCAGTTCAGAACCCTGGGGGACATCACTATTTACACCTCTCTCCTTTCTGAAAACTGACCATTTTTTTCCTACCCTTTGTTTTCTGTCTTTCAACCAGTTACTGATCCACACGAGGAACTTCCCTCTCTGTGTATCTGTATTTCATGGTAGGAGAGAACCACTTTCAGTACAAGGTCTTACCTTTTGGGTTGTCTATAGCATTCAGGGTGTTTACAAAATGCCTGTCTGTAGTGGCAGCATACCTAAGAAGGCAGGGATGTATGTGTACCTATATCTAGGTGACCACTTAATAAAATCGTCACCCATGGTAGACATCTTATTACATGTGAATCAAATAGGTAACACTTTTTCACTCTGGGATTACAAATAAATTGGAAAAAGTAATTTGTAAGGCCTTGATATTTTCCACCTGAGGTTTAATATCTTCTCTTCCTGGTGGTTACCTAGGCACTGATGGTCCAGTTAGCCTGCATCCTGTGAAAGGCTATACATTCAGAATGGTAGCATTTTATATACAAAGTGCAGGGCTCTGGTGAATCATGTCTGGAGTGGTTTGTTTGAATTCCCTTGTCTCTGTTCTGACCCCAGTCAAGATGTCTTTCAACCAATCAGTATATCACCATACTATATTAAACCTTATATCAGGGGCTCACTGCTTTTTATTAAGGTGGGTATTATCCCCATTTTGAATACAAGGAACCTTAGGCACAGAGAGAATAAGCAAGCGGCCAAGAGTTATAAAATGAGTCAGTGGCAAGTCCAGAACTAGAATACAGGACGTCTGATTCCCAGTCCCCTATTTTAGCTATTACACAATACTGCTTATGCTATCTAGCTCTTGGATTGCAGGTACATTCACTACAATATATTATTTCAAGTGCAAAAAGAGAACAAAAATACCATAGCACTAATGCATCATTAATATTGAGAACTCAGGAAATTATAAACATTAGAATTTCTCCTGCAAAACCAGCTCAACCACATTCCATATCATCTCTGTCTTATGGTACTCATTAATAACAAACAATAATTCAGTGCATTATATTTTAAATTTAACAAGGAAACAGGAATAGAATGTATAAGATGCTATGCAGTGTGGCCAAGATAATGGTGTGGGAGGAATCTTAACATTATGAACTTCCTGAGAGCTTGATTTATAATCAAGCAAAGATGTGTCCTTCCTCTTCCCCATCTCAATTTAATCTCCTTTTGCTCCTTCCTTTCCAAGAAAAAAGAATGAATTAAAAGTTGAAAAATCTGGAGTTTATGCCTCACTGCCTTTTTAGTGGACTTTAACATTTCATGTGTCAGGGTAGTTTAGGTTATCATGCCTGCTTCTTGGTGGTTTCTAAAGCCTAGGTAACAGCTTGATGATATCCATAGCAGAAAGTTACACCAGGCTGCTGAAGAGAGAATCAGCTCCTCACATGTGATTCCTCTGCCAAAATGGATATCAGGCTAAAGATGCTTGTGTCTCTAGTCCTATTACAAGATTCCCCAGTCTGAATTTTGTTTGAAATTGTAAAGTCAATTTCAAGAGATGCTGCCGTCTTTCAGTGATGCCCAATATATCAATAACGTACATACTAGCATTCTATCCTTACAGATACTACAGAACGCTTCAGGAACAGAACACATGAGCATAGCTGAAGAAAGTCTCACTACTACTCTTTTCCAAGGCAAAACTTGGATTTAAGTCAGGTGTAGACAATGGCATGTCTGACTACTGCTTCTTGGGTTCATAACCCTTCTTATTCATATGAATTAGTATATTAGCATACTCACCACATCCTTCTTTTAACAACCAAAGAACAAAACAAAAACCTATTCAATCATGAAGAGATGAAACATGATTCCGCTGCTGCTCAGTAGCTTTCAGTTAGTCTCTTTGGTTTTTGATGATTCTGCCACAGCATGTTCTCATCTCCATTGAGACAGTCTCCTCGACTGGACGTTTTGAGACCACATCAGTTTCTTATGGTTGGGGTGGTGTGATTCCCAGATAATCAACCTGGGTATCTGATGATCTGGTGTCTGATAGATCCACATCCCTTGTAGTCTCAACAGGCTGTATCATATCAGTATGTGCTCGTGTTATTACTGGAATGTCCCTAATTTGATGTGTAGGTGGTCTTACTGCACTACCTGTGGAGGTAGCTCATTTGGGACATTTTTTATTGGTACCAGTAAGAGATGTTTACAGTTCCGTCTCAACAAAAATTCTAATTTTGTTTTGATCTCATATGATTTTGGAGCACCCAGATGAATCACCTCGGTCTTACTTCCTCGAGAACCATTATTCCAAATTTTAACAGATTCTCCAGTGCGTGGTTCCCTCAAATGCACTGGAGTTTTGCATAGTGGGACTTTGTCTTTATATCTTTCCCTTTCCTTCTGAGCCCATTTGAGCCTGAGCTACACCCTGTCTGATCTCCAACTGATGATGTTTAGTTCATATCTGATGCCCTAGAAGAAATTCCAGAGGTGACTTCCCACCTTCTAATGGTGATTCTCTATATTCAGCAATGCAGTAACAGAATTCTCCATCACATATATTGTTGTTGTTTTTTAAAGTCTCAACAGTTTTACACCACAATCTGCAAGCCCATTACCCTCTAGATACCTAGGTCTAGAAGTAATATATTTAAATCCATATTCATCTGCAAAAGTCTTGAAGTCTCTACTAGCAAAGTGAAGTCCATTCTTGGTCCTCACTACTTCTGGAATCCCAAATCTACCAAAAATTAGCTTTGAGTTTCCTGATGACCTAGTTTCATGTGGCCTCTGTCAATATTTCTACCTCTGAGTAGTTTGATATATGCAAACATATACAAATAATCTCTGTCTTCTATGGTAAAAATATCTTCTCCCAGTGTGTCCCAAATTTCAGCTATCACATCCTTATTTATTCGTGATTCTTTGGGTATGGTTGGCCTATAGATTTGGCATGTGGTACAGGAATTTAACATATCAACATTTGTTCATGCCTGGCAAATAGATTGTTTTCTGTGCCCTTCTTTAGAACTTCTCTATACCCATGTGCCCTTCATGAATGGCCTTTAGCATGTTTGTTTCTGAGTTCAGCTGGATCATTATGTGCTTATGCTTGTGAAGGACACCATCAACCATAGACACTGAAAGAAAGATACTGTTTAGTCATGAATTATTTTTCCATCCCGAATATAAAGCAAAAATCATGGACTACAGCATCTCATCCTTCACTGTAGCTCTTTTTAACTGTGCCCACATGCAAGGTGAAATGGGTCCTGAATATTTTACCATGATGATGTGAATACCTATGTCAGATTATTTTTCTGAAGTTTGTATGTTTCACTACTAAAGTTTTGATACTTGCAACAAGTTGTTTTCTATGTTAAACAGCTTCCATGTCAGTCCCAATTGTTGACTTGATTTCGGGTCCAATATAGATGTTCTCTCTCCTATAACAATAACAAAGCTTAGTCTTTTCTTATGTGTCAGTCTGACCTGGCATCTGCTCACCACAGAAATAGAGAGTCCATTGTAAGCTGTCAGGACACTTGCCTGTTTCTCCACCGGGGGCTTGTATTTTAATCTTTGCCACACTCATGCTGATAATTATATTGAAGTCAGAACATATATCTTTGTTATGTGATTTGTGAGCCATTAGTGTGCAGAGTAATGAACAGTGCTTGTCTACTGGCAGCAGTTGCTCTGTGTCATCAATATATACCGCCTCCTCATTGAAGCTATCACCATATTTCTGGATTGCATCCACGGTTCTGTTGTCTGGTTCTGTTGTCTGCATTGGTTAGCAAAATGGTTGTACTTGTGACACACTCTGTACTTTTGTCCAAATGCTGGGCATTGTCTGCAAGCAAGTTTGGGTTCACACTTCCCACAGTTGTCTGGGCTTGGCTTTCTATAATTTTTCCCCTTCCTTATATAGACTGTTGTCCATGTATTGCTTTCTTTTGTGTATTTCCTTCTTGTCTTGCTGTGCAGTGACTTCCTGCGCAGTGTCCCTGTCATCCTCTTTGCTTAAAGCCTGCATTTGCAGTTTTGCCTATTTTGCTGATTTTCAGATGTTTATGGCCTTTCCCAAAGTTAAGTCAGTCCCTCAGTAGATGCTCCTTTACCTTTTCATCATTACAGCCTACCACCAGTCTTTCTCTAATCAAGAAATATCTTATGGGCACAAAGTTGCGAGAGTGGGTCCTGTGCTTCAAATCTGTGATGTAATCCTCAACACCTCTGTGGTCCTTTTCCACTCTTGTGTGGAAAAGAAATCTTTCATAAGTTTCTTTCTTTCTAGGGATGCATGAGTCTCAAACTGTGCTAAGATTTTATCAAAATCTTCACTGTTGTTGGGGAGAGCTGGAAGCTCTTAAAATATCTTGAGCTTCCCACCAGCTACAGACAGCAGTAAAGGCTACTTTGTAGTCTCTCCTCAAGGTGCCTTCATCTGTTGTCACCATGTATACCAAAAACACTACTGTTTAAACCTCTTCCAGGATTCCTCTACATTCCCCACTAACTTCAGTTCCAGTGGTGGCTTTATGCTATCCTTTTTTTTTAACTGTATGTGTTTCTGGAGCAGGGAGGGAAGCTCCTCTGGTCTGCTCTCTGGTGTAATGGCTGCTTGAAACTGTCCCACTCTTCGTTACATGCTGCCTTTAAATGTTCACCAGACAACACTCTCCCATCTGGCAACTCCTGGTACCATGTGTTGTTTTGCCACTCATGAGGTATACACAGTTTTATACAAAGGATTTTATTAAACAATTATAACTTTACTGTTAGTGGTAGCTGTGTTGTTGATCCTGCACTGTGTGCTGGTCCTGTCTTACTCTTCATCTCTGCAAAATGTCTGACTACTGCTTCCTGGGTTTGTTGACCCTTCCTGTTTATATGCATTTGCATACTCAGCACATTATTCTTTGCTAAACCCTAGACACCAGACAGCTGACAATCCCCATGAGAAGAAGACACCTTTGTGCACCTCTGCTGACACAGTCTACAGAGCTCAGTGCTGAAATCAGGCATACTTGATCTTTCACGGTACACATGCACATCTCATCATAGCACAGTGACAGCTCTGTGAACCAACTCATCTCTCCTCCATTTGGTACAGCCATACCTAGTGTACCTAGTATAGTATGGAGTGCACACAGATAAATGCTGGGATTCAAATCTGTGGAACACAACAAACAGCAACACATTCCTGGTTCTTATTATAGTAGCCCCCTTATTGAATCATTCCCATGTGAGCTCCAGGAGACAGTGGGGTAGGAAAGGGGAACAAGGATTAGTGTGGGTGGCTATGAGGGAGGATGAGTACAGGGGGACTGGGGCAGTGTACAGGTTGCATTGTGAAGGTGGTATGTACTTTAAATTTGTATTTCCTGACTTTGAGGTTTAAGATTAGCCCTTCTTCACATTCTGGAAGGACATGAGGCTGCACAGGACAACCTTAACTCCACATTAATGAAGTTTGGGGGCAATTAATATTGGTGATGTAAGAGCAAAACTCAAACTTTACCTGAGCTGCTGATCTGAACTTTCCGTAACATTTATAATAATAATTAAATTCAACAATCAATACTTTCAGATTAATTATAACTGAATTTCTTTAAACATAGTCTATGCAAGATTTTAATTAACTTTGACTATATGGAAAGTCTATAGTGTCTGCATTATTCCATTAAGATAATTCAGAGCAAAGAAAAATGATATTTTTAATAGACCCCTTTAAAAATAATTGTGGCTCCTAAACTCATTAAGATTTGCTTGTAAATTCTCAAAGGGATGTAGTTTTGGGGAGAATACACTATTTTTCAGACATGACAATGAGGTTAAATCCTTGCTGTAAGTGGACAATGTAACTCAACCTCATCTACAGAGTCACGACCAACACCTCTATAATGTAATGTTCAATTAAACATAGGAAGTAGGAGTTAAAGCTCTGTGTTTATTTAGGATCATAGAAATTGCCAGATTGGAAAAGATCTGAGTCTATCTAGTTTAGTATCCCATCTCCCTACAGTAGCCAGTACCAGATATCTCAGACCATAGTAGGCAGGATTAATGTGAGATAATCTGCGCCTTCCTTCCCCCGCAATTTAGTTTTTATCCTGATCTCTGATATCTAGAGATTGATTTAAACCCTGAAGCAGGTGGTTTGATAATCCTTCCACAGCATTTTTGTTATCACTATCATTAGCTATCATCATTCTGTATATCCATAAAAATGTTCAATCTCTTTTTAATCTTGTTTAGTTCTTGGTGTTCATTCCATTCTCTGGCAGTGAATTCCACAGGCTAATTGTGCATTGCATGAAAAGATATTTCCTTTTACTGGTTTTGAATTTTCCACCTTTTAATTTTACTGTGTGTCCCTTTGTCAGACTGGAGAATGGCTTTTCTTAATGGATGGCGGACTTGTGTTTTGCAAAAAAGTTTCATCTTTAGGGGTAAATTCTGAGAAAATAAATGATTGAGAACTCAGAGTGCTGGGAAATTTGTGACATTGATTCAGCACAGAACAGCTCCTAATGGGGAAATTAGACCAATGGAAATTAGTGGGTGCTGAGATCTATGAAAATCTGCCCTGTCTCACACACTTCACTCATCTTCCTAACCCTCCCACTCAACCTCTAGTTCATCCTCTGCCCCCTTCACACCCTGCACCTACACAAATGCCCCTCACATTCACCCCTACGCACCCTTTACTTGCACTCATGCCCTCACACTCTGCAATCCCACCCACACCACAGTCACCCTTATTCCCGTTCCCCTCCGTATACTCATCCCCCATCATGCTAACTCCTTGGACCCCACTCCACCACTCAGCCTTACACTTGACCCCAACCGCTCCACACTTATTGCCCACTCACACCTCCTCCTCACATACCCTACAGAGATCCCTAACCCCATTCATACCCTGCACCCACCCCAGCACACTGACCCCTGGCACTCACACCCCAGACACCTGCAAAATGACTCCATGCACTCAGTCCCTGCAGGACTGGTGGGCAACCTGCAGCTTGTGCAGCTTCTTCCCCATCTGAACCATTCACCACCTCCACACCCTAACACATGTTGTACCCACCCTTTATCTCCCCTCACATTTGCCCCTCCATCTCCCCTCACACATACCCCAAACACCCATTCCCTCACATGCCTGCACACTGCCCCAATCCCCTTGTACTCATCCTCCCTCATAGCCGCCCACACTAATCCTTGTTCCCCTTTCCTACCCCACTGTACTTCCACCCTGCACTCATGCCACCATATTCACCCCCTGCCTCTTCAGATGGCACACCCTGCACTCTCCAACTCCCTTCTATAAACCCTGTACTCCTTCACTACCCCTGCACACACCCTGCCCTCAACACCTACCCTTCCACACAGACCCCCACATATCCTGTACTTCCCACTCATACCCTGTACTCGCCCTCACCCCCTTCGTTTTCATCCACTAGACCCCATTTCCCTCTGAGAACTGGAAATAGAACCCAGGAATCCTGGGTTCTATCAGCTCCCTATGTTTAGCCCACTAGCCCTCATTTCCTTTTCAAAGCTAGTATAGAACAAAGCAATCCAAAATCCCACAGCCCCATCTCAAATGAGTAGAACCCACATCCCTGTCAGAGCCAGGAATATAATCCAGGAGTCCTGACTCTTAGCCCCCTCTGTTCTAAACTTTAGACCTCATACCCTTCCAGTTTCTCCCAATGTGCATATTCACCTGCTGTTCTCCCACCTTGATTTTCAAACATAAAATAAGCAAAAAAAGAGACATAAGCAACTTTGACCAGCAAAAGCAATTATTTTGCTATTAATAATCCTTTAATATTTCAGACCAAGTGTCTTAAATCCTCTTAGACTGGGATTAGAAAATTAGAGCCAGATTTTCAAGAGCTCAGCTCCCATTTAGGCATCTAAATGAAGTGGTCTCAGCACCCTTGAAATCCTGGCCATTTCACTGATATTCCTAAATAGGAGCTAGACCCTTTGAAAATCTGGCCCCTTATTGTGTGTCACTAGCATTCTCTTTTTCTCTGGCTTGCTGATTACAGTTTACTTATAAGGTCTATGTTCATATCTTTTTATAGGGTTCTTTCCCAGCATACTGTCTTCTGGCATTTGGCATTTTTAACCCAAGAGAAATAGCATCTGCAGCTCCTAAAGTGCTCATTTTGGTACTACCTACCTACTGGCTTCTTGTATTGTGCAACTCTTTGAATTACAGCCAGTAAAAAAAAAATAAAACAAATCACTAATGTTTCTCTTTTCTACTTACCAGATGCTAGGACTGGATGACAGGGAATGGATCACTCAGATAATTGCCCTGTTCTGGTCATTCCCTCTAAAGTATGCTACTGCACTAGATGGACCATTGTTCCAACCCAGTATGACCATTCTTATGCTCTCTCTTATTAGGAGTTTTCAGAGTATTTTTAAACCATTATCCAGCTTTCTCCATGACTTACCAGAAACTCTAGACCTGATCTTGCCAGTAAGTCCTTCTATATTCACAAAGAATAGAGAGAAGAGTGTTTGTATACCACCAGAGAAAAAGAGAGAAAAATTAAACATATCTTTACTGAACCAAGGGCTTCTTCATGCCTGGCCATAACATGGTGCCGAGAGGGAAGATAGCATGCAAGGAAGCTTCCCTCTTTTGTACTTCCCGCACATGGCCCTCTCACAGTTGAACTCACTGTTCTAAGGGGAATGCAGGGAGGGACAACATATGTGTGTGTGAGGGGGCAGGGACTGATGGGGAGAGAGGATGGTTCATATCCTCCCTGGAGAGAATCCTTCCCCAAGCTCTTCATTTGGCTAAAGTAGCACCAATTCTCCCCTCATTCAGGCCAGTGATTAAATGCCACAATTTAGCTCTAAATATTATCACTTGAGGGGATGTATTTATAATGCTAAGTAAGCAGGTTTGTCAGGATAAAAAGGCACCACACTTCTTATCTGCAGTAGCATTCTGCTCAAAATGAGTCCCCTCAACCTTCTGGAAACATGTTTGCACAGGACATGCTCAGTTTCAATGCAGCTGTTAGCATACTCACTCCCCTACTTGCAACTTGATATCACTCCTTGCAATACTGAGTTCAGCCAAAGGTGGCAATAATCTCGCTATATGCATCTCTACAGAAAAGAGTTTCCATCCTCTTCTCTGGCTCCTGAGAAGGACCTCCTCCCATCCTCCAGAAATGTCTCCTTTTATAATTTGACACAGAAATCTGACCTTTGCAATTGAAATTAGCTTGTGAAAGATGCCAAATTACAGAACAGTGTTTTCCAGTAAAAAGAAAAGGAGTACTTGTGTCACCTTAGAGACTACTCTGAAACCTGTCATTATGCAAGTGTTTTCCAGTGTTAGTAACATCTTTTTTAAAAAATCAGAGAAATAAAGGTAGAAGAAACACTGTAGGGCATTTTTGGATTTATTCCATGATGTGATGCTTCTTTTAGAGACATTTTTGTGTGTGTATCAAAACAACTGCAGATCGTAAATTGAGTGCCTGTTTTGTTAAACTAATTGTACAAACAGCTTGACAATTTATTTCTAATATGAAAAATAGATTTAACTTTAGGTAGGCTTTACTTTTTAATTTAAAAAAATAATTATGTGCTAATTTGGTTAATTATGCCAGACTGAGAAAATTCTGATTGCTGTGTTTAAAATATTTTAAAGTGTATGAGAGAAACAAGCGGTATAAATACATTTTTGCTAACAAAACTGAAAAGAACATTACTGCACTGATGTCATTTAACTTTCCTGAGATATTGTAATCATCATTGTAGACAACACCTGTGCCTGTAGATAGTGCTGTATTTTTATGTTCATGTTAAGGTGTTGTCTTGTATGTTACTTTGTTGATGACCTGGGAGGTTAGCAAGAAGTTCAGTACTGCCTGTGTATACTGGAGTTGGTACTTGAAATGTTCCAATAAATCTCTGTGCTTCTATAAATTAGTATTAGGGGCAGTGGATTCAAGATGGCAAAAGTACTTTTGCCAGAGAAGAAATTTACTGGTCATGAAAATGAGGCTGACATGGGTGAATACTTGAGAGATGTGGAGCTGATGCTGTCTTTGAATGAGTGGTCTGATGAGAGAATAGTACAAAGTGTCTAGCGGTGTTTTTGGATGATTATGCCAAAGCATTTTACCAGTAGCTTTCCAGTGTGGTTTGTGAGTCTTATAGATAGTTACACAAACACTTATATGCCCACTACGAGGGAGGATTGGCCCTTTTGCAATAGTGTACTGCAATGTTCCCTCAATTTTTTCCATCTATGGCAGAAATGAATTTTGTTATGTGCACCATATCAAAGTAATGTGTGGATGTGCAACACCAGTAGAAAGAAAAAGATATATTTTTTAAAAATTAACAAAGGGATAATTACTCAGCCAGGACAATTAGGCATTTTAGAAATCACTACTCAAAGAATTACATTTAAGCATAAGAAAGAAATAAAAATATAATGCATAGACCAGTCAAAAAACTAAAATAACAGCACTTTGACAGAATAAAATTACAGAAATATATGTGCATTGTAGGAAGTATCAAGAAGTAACAACAATAATAATAATACAAGTATGTGTTGGGAAGTGAATGTGTGTGTGTGTGAGAGAGAGAGAGAGAGAGAGAGAGAGAGAGAGATGTGCAGGCCCTTTAAGTAAATGGGCACTCAGCAGTTTGAAGCCTGCTTGTTCAGACACAGTAGCATCCTCCAGCAAGCTCTGTCCCATGTCCCACTCTTGAGCCTTGACATGTTCCATCCCTCCCCCACACACTCTGCACAGCCAGCAGGAGGCTCTTGGGAGTAACTGGCCAGGGACTCCAAGACACAGGGCAGGAGCAGCGTGGCAGTGTGGGGAGGGACACCGGACAGACTGCTGGGCAATCTCTGATATCTAGAGATTGATTTAAACCCTGAAGCAGGTGGTTTGATAATCCTTCCACAGCATTTTTGTTATCAAAAACTAAATTTTTTTGTTACCAAAAGAGGTGGGAGTGGAAAAAAATGCCCCTTTTCTATAAGAGGCCACTTCTTTCTCCCATTTTCAATGATGGAAGTCTGAGATTAGGTTATTGTCTGTTACAGCTTTATGAGGGTTGGTCAATGTCAAGTCACGAAAGCTCAAAAGCAGATCTGTGATGCACTGGAGAGTAGTTTCAGGCTAATCTATACAATTTGAACCTTCAGTGTCATTAATAAATAGATAGGTCACCAAGGACGCACATCAGTCTGTCTTAAAAGGTACAATGCCTTGAGAAACTGAGTTGTTTTAATTAATATCTGAGACCAGTTTGGAAATTTGAGCTATGATAAAGTAACTCTTCTTTTTGTCTGCCTAAAAGGACATCCCAAGGCTTCTATAATTATTACTGAATTTCAGTAAAGCTACAGTTATTCAAACTCAATTCCTGATAGAGTGAATATTTGTGCTGTGCTTTGGGCAAGTAATGTGGAGGGCTCAGTGATGCTTGTACTGTTTCCTTAGAGATGTGTTAACGAAGCTGAAACTCACAGGAGGGCAAATAGTATGTAACTTGGCTTACCCATTGTACTAATTAATGGATAAACCAATTAAACAAAACAAATGTGGAAATGTAGAAACCAGGCATGGGAGAATCAAGATGATGGTCCCTTATCAAGGAGGTCTCAGAAAAGAGGTTCTGATTTAAATTGTGAACTATAATTGCCATAGAACAAAGAAGAGGTCAATTTTACTCTCTCTTAAATTTTCTTCCATGCTATGCTGCCATTTGTACTCCCTCCTTCCAGTTGCACAGAGGGCTCCTCTTATTCCTAAAGTCCGTGATCTATTGGCCAAAAGATTCTCATGTACTTTAATGGGAGTCATGTGACTATACCTCCATCAATGTTCTGAAAATTGCTTCTTGGAGCACACATTTTATCAGGTTGCTGTGAAATGGCGTTTATAAAACGTCTGTCCTTTTCCACTCCTTTGCACCCTTCCTTTCTCTTGCTATAACCAAATTGATTGTATAGGAGAAGGGCTGCAAAATCAGTATGACAGTATAGTCTCACCCATTGCTATTATAAAAAGGGAGCAATTAACTTTAGTTGTCTCAGGTTTAATGTCTAACCATTTTTTAAAGCTTTTATGTAGGTATCATATCTTTGTACTGCTGAACATGGTCTGGCCTTTTTCACATTTTAAATATATGTTATTATACAGAATGTACAACTCAGGAAGATAATCTGTCATGTATCTTTGTGTGGACTACAAATTAGTACAGTGTAGTTGGTGGTAGCGAATGTGGTGCATAAAATAAACGGTGTGTGAAAATACAGCTCAAGAATGGGGTTTGAGAAGAAAAAAGAATTAGGTGATAATAGGGTCAGATTGCTGTAAATATCTGCTGTAAAAGCAGAAACAGTTCACAGGAGTAAGAAAGCAAGTGATGGAACAAAAGGAGATAGAGATTGAATTAAATGGATAGTGAATTGTAGCAGGAAAGAGAAATTAAATTTCGAGGCGATGGAAATCAAAGGGTGAAAGATAAGAGGAACAATGGAAGATCAAGGATATTTATTTTTGGGTAATCAGAAGACTGTGCCTAAAACGCATTACTTTTTCATGACCTTGACAAGGAGAGTACTAAGAATACCCTCTCCTATCATCATTCAGCCATTGGGTGGAAGGAGGGCTGCCACAGTGAAAGACAGGTTCAGATCCTCAGAGTGAGTGAAGCACACGGAATATGAATGGTGCAGCTTGGATTAGAGTAATCAGTTACCCAGTTTTGTGTACATCCCAGATGGTTGTGCTACATTTGACTTCATCAATCAATATATATATCAGCACTTTACTCCACTGTTTAGTGTCGTCTCTGGGCATTGCAGCTACTGTGCTCTGCAGTCCAGCATGCAGTCATCAAGTTGTAGAGAGGAAACTCATTTTTTCCCTTCCCAGGGAGAGTACCTGTAAGAGAAAGGAATCTTGATTTGTGAAAGACCACAGTAGCTATCACTGTTGTGATTTCTTATCTTGTAGTTTTCCATTTTCTAGACAATTTCATGACAAGGAAGGGAGGAATGCACAGGCATAACATGAGTAACTTGTATGGCAAGCTGTGAGCAAGCCTTCTTAGTGATCCTATAATGCAGAATCTCTGAATAAATAACAAATACCATTAGTGGTCTTCATCCACATTTGATTTCAGCTACATTTGAAAATGAGGTATGGCAATTTCACTGCGGCGCTTCTCTGTTGCTCAGGAATTCCTGCTCTGTGTTGCCGAGTGCATGGTCTATCTCTAATTGAGGAGCTCCATAAGGTATTAGATCAGAGTATGGTCATAGTGCGGTGGACAGCAGAGAGATGTTAAGGTGGCTGGACCACGTGATAAGGCCAGTCGTTGTTTTGGAAAGGGGAAGGAGAACAAGCCATACTTCCTTCCCCCATATATCTCTTACTGCTTCTAGGTGGGGAGAGAAACACTACAACCAGCTCATTAAAGCTAGGCAGCCTGGGACAGGAATTAAAAGGCAGGGAGCTAGGGGAGCATGACAAATTTGTGAATTACATTATCTATGAGCTACATGTCTATGCAATGTACTCAAATCCATTTAATGAATTCAGCATCAAAACAACCATAATCTTAACCAGTTATTTTGGAATGTATTCAAATAATTTCATTTATATCTCCTTATACTTGTATGTACACTTTAGATTGACAATTCTTAAATGCATCACAATGAAAAGAAAAGAAAGTGCAAGAAGTAGTAATTTCTCTGTTTGAGTCTGTGATAGAGTTAACTTATGGAGCATTATTCAGCTGCTGTATTAACTATGCTGTACACTCTTAAATTTAAAAACCCAACATAGTTAAGTTCTTTGAATTTGTCTGTTCAAAATCAATTATCTGCATTTGCAGCACCTAATTTTGAATGATTGTCAAGAGAATTAAGTAGCTATTTGAAGCAATATTTCGTGTCTATGTCTTGATAGATGATTTACTATAATAGTCTAAAAAAGGAAAGAGGTTGATTTCCTATTAAGCTAATAAGTCTTATTACCATTAACAAGGAAGACATAACAGTACAACAGTCACTGATTTTACTGCAAATTAACTAGACATGCCTCTAGACAATGACATTTAATAATCTTTTTTTCTTAAGTGATGGCTTGACCTATGAAACACATTGGGGTCTTTAAAGTCTCTCTATTTTACTCTGGAAACTGAAATGATTCCTTTTAGTTCTGCTTCTTCTGTAGTTAAGCAGATTCTAAAGTTGATGGTGTAATAAGGGGCTTCAGGATCAGACACATGTAGAGAATTTTGTTCTTTCAATTAATTGTTTGGAGAAAAAAAACAATGGTTATCCTTCAGAATATGTTGTTTTCCCATGCCAACACTTGAAATAATTCATAGATCTAAATTTAAATGCATTTGGCTTGAACCATAATTCTGGTTACAAACACCTCTGCATGTTTGTAAAGTATGTAATCTCAACACAAATAGGGTTACCTAGGGAACCCTGAAAATATTGTGGTAACACTATTTAGCCACCTTAAGGCAATTGTCAAGTTTAAAAGTAACCACTGGATAATAATAGAAAGTCTTGACTTTAATAGGTACGAAACCATTGAAGCCAACAGAGTTATATGGAAAATAAATTTGGCCTAATAGGGTGAACCTGAGAAATGCAAGAAAACTGTCAATTAAAACCATTTTTTTCAGTAACTCACCTCAGTATACCTAGATTTTGCATCGATCTCAGTGCAATACATTATTCTACAGTTTCCTTAATTAGTTACTTGGGTTGACCATTTTACATCAGTTAGCAAGTATTAAGTTGTCTGTGTGATGTTAACTTATATTTATTTAGACTCAATTCAAGGTGATGCCAACACAAAACTTACAGTTGATGGCTCTGTGCACATGGACACAGTTTTTTAAAAAAAGATTACAAAGTAAAAATCAGTGAGGTGACAAACATTTTTTTCTGACAGTCTTTCATACTCTTGGTATGTAGTATTTAATGGGTTAAAACGAGAATATAGATAATGTATTGTAGTCTAAATTTTGAAAGCCCTATTAAAATAAAATTGAAGTTCTAATATTAAGCTCACAAAATCAAAAATGTTCAGTTTACCAACTGTGCCATGTATTGTCATCTCTGGTGGAAATATGATATTAGTAAATAAAATCTCATCTGTTACTGTACCTTCTTTTAGACTTTTTCTATGGCAGACAGTATGGCAGCAGAAAAAATACAGATATTAAAGTTTGGGTGAATGCTTCCCCAAAATTCTACAAATACTTCAAAAATTTAAATCAATTTATTTGACTGTTTGTTCCTCTTGTGTTGTTTTCATAAAAGTATTCATTGTTAAACTTTGACATAGTGAATAAATGCCACTGGCAGGGATATTCATGGAATCTGGATTTTTAGTTAATATTGATAAATTTAATTCTCACTTTTCATGAGCAGTCACACAAAAAATTCTGATACTGAGAAACTGATAAGTTTATCCCGTGACGGACAGAGACCAAACCATATGATTCAGATAGCCAACTAGACAGTTTTAATTTCAAATATCCATGATGAGTGATCACAAGGTTGCTGTACACCAAGAACTGTTGTTGGCATTAATTGATGTATAGTTTCCAAGAATAATTTGGAACAATTATGAGAACTATGGTCTGTTTGTGGGCAATTCATGAACAGGAAAAGAAGCAAAATTATTTTAATAAATTATTTATTAAGACTTATTCATTGAGATATAGTAATACAGGATGACTGATGGGAAAAGATGTTCAGTGTAACCAGGATGATTCATGTGAAGATATTCTGCATTACTAAATACATTACTTTGAAAAGTCCACTTCTACCGTGAAGCTTCTTAGCATTATCTTCCCATTAACAATATCTCCACATGCTCCTGCTTTTAAATTTGTGCCACTGTGATATACCAGAATGCAGTTCCAGATCATTGAGGGCTTATGTCACCCTGCGTGGCAACCTTGGGTGCCTTACAATACCTTTCTGATAGTAGCTCCCACCCCAGGCCATTCACAAACAGCCTTCTAGCATGCAAGTCACACACTTTGAGTGTCTGTGTAACTGCAGCCTGCCACCACTCTCTGGCTCTTGTCATCCTTGGTTGTACTTTAGGGTGACTCCACCACGATCCCAGTCCTGGATTTTGTGTATATTTTGTACTGCCAAACCCTATACTGGACAGTCCAAATATATTAAGTCTGCTATTCCTTTAAGAGAATAATATACACTAGCTTGTTATCTTAAATAGAGTTAACTTAAACATGGTGGGATTAGATTAAACAATAAAAAATATCAACTATCAAGAGATAGATTTTAAGTGAGTACAAGCAATGAGGCATAACAGTCAGAAATGGTTACAAGAAAATAAAAAGATAAAATGCTTTCTAATGCCTAGTTTAACAAATTATATTAGATTCAAAGCAAAGTGTCTCAACAAACGTTTCCAACAGCATTACTCACCAAACTTTCAAGTCAGGACACTCCCCCAGAGTCCAACAGCTGTTTCCTTTTTCTTCTGAAATGCAGGGAGAGAAAGAGGGGTATTTTGATAGTTTCATTCCCTCTTTGAAAAGCATTTCCCACTGAGAACCAAGAGATTGGGGGTTCTTCTGCTGTTTCTTTGCCCCTCCCACAATTTCTTGCCATAGAATGGCCACTTGATAGGTGATGGCCCATCAGCTTTGTTGACACTTGGCTAGGGCATCAGCTGCTTCCCCTTTTTCTTTAAGAAACTGGCTTAGCCACTCCCGAGACTTCTCTGGGAAACACACTTCAGTCATGATTTCAGTATATGTTCATAACTTTGCACCTAATATTGCTACATGCATTTTACCAGGATATTACTGATGAGCAAAACAAGTTTTCTAATGATACCTCAGAAGGCAGACTCTATGCAAAGATTACTACAATAGTGTGTAGGGTGTGAACACAGTGATTCTCCCATGAGACTTCAGATTCTCCGTGGTCAGCTGGGCCAGTCACCGCCTGTGGCTCCTCCAGTTGCTGGAGTTCAAGCGGGCCCAGGGAGGCTCTGATTCCTGGCATAGTCAGGGGCTCTGGCTGGCCCTCCACAGGCGCTTCCCAGACAGGTCCTTCCCCTGCAGCCTCCTGCCCAGAATGGGCTGGGCTTCCTCCCTTTATACTGCTAGAGCATTTGGAGCATGCCCAGTCCCACCGGGGAGGCAATAATATGGGCTTAACCCTGTCTGGACTAGTGTGGGATAAGCAGACCCCATCACAGACTACTTAAAACAGGATACTATTATAGCAATAATCCTCCACTGCTGGTAGCCCATACTAAGGTTCTCTGCTCTCTCATTTACCTCATGAACATTTCATATTGTTTCACTGTCTAGCTCTATTGCTTGAATATAATTCTTTCCCAATTTTCATAAACAAATAAGATTTTTTATTAGGCTATTTGAAAGATGCCTAATAATTTAGCTTCTAATGTACAAGATCTCTCATTCAGTGGAGCCCTTAGTCAACAATGAAGCAATTATTTAATTTGCAGGGATAAATGAGATTGCATAATATTTACATAACTAATACATATAAAAGGAAATAATTTCATGACACAAATATTATGGGTTTGATAGTGATAAAGAACACAAACATACTTTGTTTTTGTAAAACACCAAGTACATAATTAAAGTGCTTACAAGCCTGAAGGTGAGATTGTTGCTTGAGACCTAACTTATTTACCACTGATGAAATCAATACTTTAATTGAATAACATTTGATAACATTGCATTAATGTATGACCTTTTCTCTCTATGCCTTATCCTTTAGTGGTTAATTATATAGTGGCAACTTGAAATGTATCCTCCAAATACAAAGAACTGTGTTAGAAAAAGAAGACTTAGAGCTGTGCACCTGCTATTTTCTACTCATAGGTAGCCTTTGAACATGCATATTAAGTGGAAGAGCAGTTAACTCCCTTACTGGGAAGTTCAAATGCCATTGGCCCATGTTAGAGCAGGTTTGTATACAGATAAGCAATTGGGTGGTCAAAATTGGGGACACAAATTTGGGGGTAGCCTTCGAAAATGTGGTCCTTAAATGTCCAAGGAATTTTCATAAAGTAACTGATCAAAATGTTGGAGGCATTCATGATGTATTGTGATTCCAGCCTAGCAGTTACTCTTTATTTAATAATTAAACTTTGCACTCACTTTCCATCCAAGGAGCTGTAAGCACTTTTTAAACAATAATGAAATAAGCCTTAATGAAATTTCCTCTGTAAGGAAAAAATGAGGCACAGATGGCTTCTCCGATGCCTATGGCATAGGTGGAAATCAAACACACATCTTACCTCTTAGTCCTGGGCATTAACAATGAGAAGAGCATTGCCCCGGGGAAAGAAACACTGTTGTTATCTTTTTTAATGATTTAACAGGGAATACCTCTATGCTATATGATAACAAGGCTACACAAGTACAATTTATATAAACATATCCAAAGGGCATCCAAATGATTAATATTAGATTTTTAAAGACCTGGCATCATTCAACACTTTGCAAGTTTCACAAACTTAAATTTTCAAACAGTTAGTGACAACCCATGGTTAAGACTTTCAAATTTGAGAATATTAAATTAGGCATTTTAATCCATATTTAAGATCTTTTATCTTCACAAGTGTCAAGCAGCTGTGGCTGCTATAGAAAAAATGGGAGTTGGGGCCAAATAAATTAACCACTTTGATGCTTAAATAGGGTTTTAGGTATCTTATGGTAAGTGCCATTTTTTCCAACAAGAGGTTGAAGGGTATGGTTCTTCTGTGGTGATTGCTTACATGACAAGGACCATGTTGTTCTTATATAATGTCCTAACTGACAAATTTGGATTTAGGATCTTTAATTATTTGTGATATTCAAATAAGTAGGTTTTCTTGATTGTTTTGTTATTCCTTTTCTGGTCACTATTCTGTGAGCAAGCTTTTTTACAGCCTGGGATAAAGATAATAAAATCACAGTGGACTAACTAATCATTCCCTTGAAATTAGGGTGGCTAGTTAAAACAAGAAACCATATGGGGCAAAGATGAAGGTGTGAAGCAGTAAGGAGCAGGGTGGATTGACTGGGGAATGTCTCTAGCTCTACTGGGACTGTCTGGATTGGGGATGGCATAGCAGGGGATGAGCCTGTAACCTGAGCCAGAAAGGGGGGTGGGGCCAGGTGACACCTTTGCCCAGGAAACTGGACAAAGGCGAGAGGAGAGAGCCTGCTGGAGGGGTTTTGATTTCAGTTTTGTGCTGGGTGGTGGAACACAGGGAACTCCAAGGTTGGGATCTAAGCTCCCTATCCCCCAGAAGAACTTGACTGAGGGGTCCTGGTTGTACCTACAAGCTCTGTTTTAGACTGTGTTCCTATTGTCCAATAAACCTTCTGTTTTACTTGCTGGCTGAGAGTAACGGTGAATCCCAGGAAGAGGGGTGCAGGGCCCTGACTCCTCCACACTCCGTGACAGAAGGATAAGTCACAAATAGTTAATCCCTGGCATTTATCTTAATATGCCTTAGTTGTCTGTTTCGTTAGAGAGTGATGCATTGTTTCCAACCAGGGTATGCTTATCTGTGTAATTACATTTTGGCAGATTGACTTTCTAAACTGTCAGCAGCTCTGCTTTTTGTGGAAGCAGTCTGGATCTCTGGTCTATTATGTTTCCTGCTATGCCAAATATCTATTCGGAATGCACAGTTGTTGGCAGGCAACATAACAATCCAAGGGCTGAAATGATAAGGTCAAGCCAACAGACTTGTTTTTCCTTTCCAGGATTCTAACGGACAAGTCTTATTAACCTTAAATGGCTCATTGAGGTGGTAGCACACTATTATAGGCATAGATTTCTCTGCCTGTGAATGGCATTACAACAATCTGAGCCACATTTATCAAAAGGTTGATGCCTGTAATACCTTCAGTCACAGAATTGCTGTTGCCACTGCTGTGAAACCCTGGAATACAACAAGGAAGTAAAAGTTGCTGAAGCAGCTGCCTGTGCTCTGCCAATTGTTCTTCTACCTTTTTTTATGCCCATAATTATCTATGTATCATTTCACAGAGGATGGGGAATACATAAGTCTTGAATGTTTGATCTATTAGCACTGCAAGCACCTAATGTATCCCTTGTCTGAACCGTTCCCTGGCACTTGCTGCTTCACATATATTTAACGTACCAATACATACTTTTGTAATAAATATTTCATCTTCCACAGGCATTTCAGTTCTATGATCTGACTTGGGAAGGGGGACCCAGCAGACAGATTTCTTGTGTAGATCTCAAGTGTCATACATCAGATTCCGGGTAGCTGGTGGGCAATGTAGGAATAATATGGGCTCTAAATTTGATATTTAGGGTGTCAACAGAACAGAAAAAATACCTTGAGTGAATATTGTACCGTGGTTCTGCATGCTGAAGAAACACCCAGACACTGGAACTTTTCACTCTGGATTATGGCATAAATTTTATCATGTCCATTATTTGCCTCTATATTTACAAGATTCCTTAGTTACATAAATTACATCTGTAATTGAAGCTACAGCTTTGTCAATTTTTTTGCCATGAATGACATAATCTATAATCCCATTCTGTGTACTGCTGGCTGATGTCTAGGACTTTCTCATATATTGTAGAACTTGATATTTGTTTTGTCAAGCGCATTGCTGAAATTGTCTTTTGATCTGTCTGCTCAGGTTGTAGACTTCTTATTGAAAGTATAGTTGCCAGACTACTTCTGCTTCCATCCACATTACCTATATTAGTATTATTTGCTGAACACAGGTAACATGCATAGGTCTGTATAAGACACAAAGGAAATGTATGGTTCCTGCCCTGAAGAAGTTGTAAATATTATCTTTGATACAACCAGTAATACTGATGGTAGCCACTTTCTTAACGGGTTTGGCTCTGGATTTTATGATAACAATAGGAGTCAGTGAATTACTACTGATAAGTATCAGACATGGTGAGAATTAGAGTTGGTCAGAAAATAGAGGGATAGAGGGGGAGGTGGTTCTGCAGAAAATTTCCTTTAAATTTTTGACTTTTCATTACCAAAAAAAGGAAAGAAAAAGGTCCAAACCCCAAAACATCTGGGCTTCTAGTTTTCTGACAAAAAATAAAAATCTTTAAAGGAAAGTGGACACTTTCCACGAACATTTTATATAACTGAAAAAAACAATTTTCCAACATACAGAAAAAGTTTTGACAGAAAATTTCCAGCCAGCCTTTCTGAAACCACCACAGTCTTGAGGATAACTTAGAAAATACATCCCCATAACTACTGAAAGCCCAGAGAGTAGATAGGTGCTGTTGAAGATAGATTCAATGTATGGTTTGCTAGCGGCAAGTTTCATCTGGCAAAAAAGAATATGTAACAAAGGACATGTGCTATTTGTATAGCATAGAGACACAGATTGAGTGCTGCTACTCACTCTCCAGAAGTGGGAAAAATTGTATATGTATCAGTTGGATGTAGCTATTGCACATAGTTTTGGAGGGCAATGTTATTTAATGGCATAAATATTTCTTTAGTTTAAAAAGTCAAGACAATGAAAGAAACCTCTCATTTCAGTGGAATGAGTGAAATGTTTTCCACTGACTATAGAATCAACAAACTTACTAGTTAGTTTTTCTTATGGACCTGAGTCCCCAGTGTCTCAAGATGCATCCTTTACCAGAGGGAATCAACGCAACTTCTGATCTAATTGACTTGTGTTACCTTGGCCAGAGGTAATCCAGCATTCTGTGTGTTTCTGATGGATAGCAGATGTTCTTTGAAATACATTTTAAAAAAGGCTCATGTAATCAATATATTCCTGCTATGCACACATGTGGTTATGAAATGGACAACTTGTTTAATGTTTACAGAAAACTGGTATTTATTGATAATTCTGTGGGTACTCATCACTGTAGTATCTAAATACCTCACAAACATTAATGGTTAAGTCTCAAAACAGTATTATCTTTATTGTATACAAGAGGAATGTAGTAGCCTGACCAAAGTTGCACAAGAAGTCAGTGACAGAGCATGGAATAGACACCACATCTCTCAAATCCTGGTCCTTTTACTTTAAAGCAGCTTTTCCCCTGTGGTGTGGTATGTCCTGACCTACCAGTATGTTGCAGGAAGGTTCTAGGTAGATCATTATATCCAGGGCCAGGTTAAGCAGTCACTACGCCCAGGCCTATGCAAACATATACCTCTCCGAGCCTGGTACAGTGGGGAAGCCCCAAAGAAAAAGGAGATTGGGAGAGCGTGCTCATCTCACACTCACTTCACAGCGGTGGCTCCTATTCCATGGGCCCAGCTCCACATGCCAAACATTGTGACCTGGTGCACAGGGTCACAGCACCACTCAGGTTTGGCCTGGCCAGACCTCTGCTATAACACCGCTTACTTAAATTTGCCCCCTGCCCAGCGTGTCCCCTGTGCACCGGGCTGGGATTAGGGTTGCAGTGTTGGAATGGAAGGTATATGTAATGATGGGGTGCAAAAAAATGAAAAAATGCAGTTGGTGGATTGCCTTGGAATCTACTCCCTTAACCTAACCATCCTTCCTGTGTAGGATAACTTAATGCAGGGGTATTAACAAACTGGGGGTTGAACCCCTCAGGGTGTCGCAAGGTTATTTCATGGAGATTGAGAGCTGTCAGCCTCCACCCCAAACCCTGTTTTGCCTCCAGCATTTATAATGGTGTTAAATATATAAAAATGTGTGTTTAATTTATAAGGGGGGGTCGCACTCAGAGGCTTGATCTGTGAAAGGGGTAACCAGTATGAAAGTTTAAGAACCAGTGACTTAATGGATTTTCCAGACATAGATCAGATGACAAAAAACTAATCTGTAGCATATCTCAGTCTCTCTCATAATACAATCGCTGACATTCAGATAGGTGTATTAATTGTCAGAGATAAGGGCAAATTGCATTTTTTTTCAACAATACTGTTGGTCAGAGACCGTGGCGATTGTTAAAAAGAGGTCTCCAAACATGAGTACATTCAGTTATAAATGGAATGGTTCAAACAGTTCAATAGCTCTTTCAACCAGAATTTGTATAACCCCTCATTAAATAGAATTAAAATAAATATACTGAACTGCAGGTGTTAGTTTCCAATAGATTAAAAACAGTAAAAAGTATCCATTTGACGAAGGTGTTAATTTAAAATTCAAACAAGGGTTTACTTTCTCAACTTGTATTCTGAAATTAAAAAGATACATCAAGTTCTTCAGTGACTAGAAACTAGCACTTCTTTATGCAGGATCTAGGGTAATGTCACATTTAAAATGTTAAATCATTTAGAGATTAACTACACACATACACACGAAACAAAAAAGCTGTACGGATTCAGGATGATGATAGGCAGCCTTAGGTTTTTATTGTCTAGTTTCTGTGGTTTTTAGACTGTTAGGAAATAACTAATATTTGTCATGGTGATAGTGTTAGATTGTAGTGAACATTTATAAAATGTGGATATAATTTTGATAGAATATTTAACGGTGGATAGTAATATTGTATTATTGTACTGTAGTATTTGGGGAAGATTGTGACTATTTGGCCATGCAGGCATTCCCATCCTCCTTTGTGACCTGCTTGGATCATGGCTCTGGCCACAGTGGAGAAGGGTAGAGCTGGTTCCCTTGGGCCACTACTCCTCTGACTGCAAGTGATAAGAGAGGGTACAGAGTGGGTGAAACCATGAGTCTACTTTCCAATGTGCCTGTCAGAAGAGCTGAGCTCCTTGGAAGGGGCTGTAGTAAATTTCTTTCCTCCTCACTATCCCAGCCCAAAGAAAGGGGAGGGACACCAGGGAAGGAACTAGGACTGAGTCTTAATTCCTTCCTTGGGCTATTTTTGAGAGGGGGCAACTTTAACCATGATTCCAGGGGCTACTTTCCATTGCATCAGTAGTCAACAGTCACGTAAAAACTAGCCTAATCTATTTATTTAACCTTTTTTTAACAGGTTGGTCTATACCTTTAAAAAGAATCACTATCGAGTATAATTAAATGATGGATGTTAGCAAATGTTGGCAGCCACATCTTACAAATTGTTCTGATTGGCTTGGATTTCTGTTCAGTGAAGAGTTTATAAAAATAGTTATGATAAATACAAAGGATTAAGTTGGAAGGAGGTTTCTAGTGTGTTGAGGTAAGGATTTGAAATAGTAAACAACACTTCAATGAAATTCACGGATGGTACTCAAGTTTGTCACCCTCAGAAATATTAAAGAGTAAGTACAGCAGGAGCTAAGATTACTTCCCAACTGGAAAAGGAGGACATGCAGTACAATAGACACACAGCTCCAACATGGCTGCTTGAGGGGAGCAGTTGCTTATATCTGCACATATAAAGGACCAGCAGTTCCTCAAATGGTATTCTGGGGAAAAGGTCCTAGAAAACTGCAATCCTGGGGTGATTTGGTAAGATCAAGGCATTCACAGAGGATTCAACATTTGTGTGTAACAGCCAATATGGACCTACTTGGTAACCTGACCCAAAGCCCCTATGTCCAAAGACATAGGAAAGATGCTCACAGACAAGTGAGATTAAATGGCAGAATAAATGGCCACACTGGGGTACTGCCATTCACTAAAAAAATTAGAGCATTGGAAAAAATGGGAAAGTTTTAAGTTTAATTTAAACAATATTTGTGGTGTGACAGCACATGCTTGTTTCTTCTCAGCAGGGAAAGATTACAGGTGGTCATTCTTCAGTCCTGTTCTTGTAGCCTGAAACTTCCAAAGCTTGGATGTCTGTCAGGATAATTATCCCCGAATGTGACTGGGGCAGCAGCTCCCTCCCCTGACTGAGCAGCCCTGTGTCTACTGGTGCATTCATATTTACTGAGCAAAGAATAGGCCAGGGAGGAGAGGAGGGAGAGGAGCAAGCGGTGTCACTCCCAGCTGGTGGTATGAAATTTGGCGGGGGGGGGGGGGCGGTCGAGTCCTCCCTACCCCTCCTAAATGGTGTCTCTGGTGCATCTATGTAGAATGTCTGTTAGGCTAGGCTAGAAGTAAGGGTTGGCTTTTAGGGTTGCCACTCTGAGGTACAAAAAGAGGACATATCTCAGCTGATGAAGGGGAGCACAAAAAGAGGAGGGAATAGAAGATGGCTCCCAGGAGTGGGAGCAGGGCCCCAATGAGCAGGAATAGCAGCCACCATAGTGAGGAACAAGGTGCATTGTAACTGCTGCCTTGAGCTCTTTTCCCTGCCCTCAGCAGCATGTTGATCAGGTATGAAGCAGCAGCTACTTCATGGAGCCTGCTGGGGGGGCACAGAGCAGATGGGAGGGAGGAGGAGCAGTAGCACTATGGAAGAGCAGGAAAACAAGATCCCCAGGAGCAGCCTGAGAGGTGATTCAACTGACAAAACCCAGGACTTTTAAAGGTCTGGGAAGACTCAGAGATTTCCCTGGACAGCTATGTCAAAAAAGGGATGATCCTGAGAAAAACGGGGCAGGTGGTAGCCTTAGTCTCAATTTACTAATTTAATGAGTAAAAAAGCATTTATAGCACATGGATATAGTTTTCTAAGATTTGGTCCACCTCTTTCTGGTTGGAATTCAGGTAATATTGTTCTTTATGTACTGGGTAGATAAGAAATGAGTCTCTAGCCTGAAGTAACAAATATTAACAGTATAAATTATTGTTCAGTACTTATATGTATGATAATGCCATGGAGGATGATGGGATATGTGCGGGTATAAGTACATTAAGAAAACAAAACAAAAACCACAACCACCCACGAGGGCACTACCGTAGATAAAATTCCAGACAGTTGTTTAAAATGTGTGAAGTAACCAAATGATTTCCCTGTATGGAAGGCTTTGAGGAAAAGAGTGGTGTCCTTTTTAAGAAAGAAAAAGATTAACCCACACATGGCAATTCACCTAACAAGACTGGCAGTTTAACCTTTCCAGAAGTCAAGAGGAACAGCCAGATCATTAGTGTATGCTTGTTAACAGATGTCACTGTCTTCTCAATGGCATTTCCCTCAATTTTTAATTAGCAAATATATATAACCAAGCTGAAACAATTATTGCCATATTAATTTGAGTTAATTTCTTAAGAAGAAATATCTGTCTGGAGTCTTGTATCAGATTGTATTCTACAATAGTTATCTGGAGTAAATTTTCTGATGAAAAGACAGCCAGCCAGATTAAAATATATACTACAGATTGCCCTTACTGGGACTTCAATTGTAATGAAATATATTGCTCTATCTCAGGCTAGATATTTGTTTTATTTCCTAGGCTGAGTTATTTTATCATTGTATAGTTAATGAAAATATTTAAGGAAGATTCAATAAGATATAAGAAGCTGAAATAATAGTCAGGTCCAAGTCTGAGTAGGGGACTTCCATGATTTGTAGAGATACATACTTTATGTTGAAGGGACACAAACATACACTACATTAAAAGTGATCTGCAAGTGAAAATGTGTTATGCCACATAAGATTAAAAAATAGAACCCTCAATATTTCTTTTCAGAAAATTGGATTAAAAACAAAACAATAATTAACAGAAAAGCAGCATAAAAAGTACAAACATTAATTTCTGAAATGGCCCGATTCTATGACTGCTCTCGTCATCATTTCATTTTCAGTCTGCCGCCCTCAAATGGAACTGTAGAACTCTGCAGAATTTTAGGGTCATATCTCATAATCTTGTAGGTGTTTGTGAGCATGTTGTCTCACTACTTTCACTAACTACCTGAGATTTTCCTCCATAGCAATGTTAATGAAAAATTTTCCACGGTGGAGCTTTACACCTTTTTTCTGAAGCATTTCGTACTGGCCACTGTTAAAGGCAGAATTATCTTTGCTGGCACAAGGCTTACTATCAGAACCCTGACTAGTTGTGCTGATCCACTCTTGATAACCCACTATGCATAGTGATTGTCATCCATAAAAATAGTAAAAAGAAAAGGGAGTACTTGTGGCACCTTAGAGACTAATACATTTATTTGAGCATAAGCTTTCGTGAGCTACAGCTCACTTCATTGGATGCATTCAGTGGAAAATACAGTGAGGAGATTTATATACATAGAGAACATGAAACAATAGGTGTTACCAAACACACTGTAACGAAAGTGATTACTTAAGGTGAGCTACTACCAGCAGGAGAGCGGGGGCAGGAGAAACCTTTTGTAGTGATAATCAAGGTGGGCCATTTCCAGCAGTTGACAAGAAAGTCTGAGGAACAGTGGGGGGTGGGGGGGGGGGGAAATAAACAAGTGGGAATAGTTTTCCTTTGTGTAATGACCCATCCACTCCCAGTCTCTATTCAAGCCTAAATTAATTTATCCAGTTTGCAAATTAATTCCAATTCAGCAGTCTCTCATTGGAGTCTGTTTTTGAAGTTTTTTTGTTGAAGAATTGCAACTTTTAGGTCTGTAATTGAATGACCAAAGAGATCAAACAGGGAAAGAGTAAGAATGAGCTCCCAAAACTGGATACTCTCATAAAAAAAAACAATCTTCCACACAAACTTCCTCGTGGCTGGACTTTACAAAAACTAGACAAGCCATTTACAACACACACTTCGCTTCTCTACAAAAGAAAAAGGACACTAAACTATCTAAACTACTACATGCCTCAAGGGGCCACAACAGTGGTTCCCGTAACCCACCCAGCAATATTGTTAATCTATCCAACTATACTCTTAGCCCAGCAGAAGAATCTGTCCTATCTCGGGGCCTCCTCGTATGTCCCTCCACCCCCACGAACATGATAGAGTTCTGTGATGATCTAGAATCTTATTTTTGACATCTGCAACTCAAGGAATATTTCCAACACACCTCTGAACAACATACTAACACACAGAGACCTTCCTACCAAGAATACAAAAAGAAGGATTCTGGGTGGACTCCTCCTGAAGGTCGAAACAACAGACTGGACTTCTACATAGAGTGCTTCCGCTGACGTGCATGGGCTGAAATTGTGGAAAAGCAGCATCACTTGCCCCATAACTTCAGCCGTGCAGAACAAAATGCCATCCACAGCCTCAGAAACAACTCTGACATCATAATCAAAAAGGCTGACAAAGGAGGTGCTGTCATCATCATGAATAGGTCAGAATATGAACAAGAGGCTGCTAGGCAGCTTTTCAACACCACTTTCTACAAGCCATTACCCTCTGATCCCACTGAGGGTTACCAAAAGAAACCAGCAACTACACATCACACAACAGAACCACTAACCCAGGAACCTATCCTTGCAACAAAGCCGATTGCGAACTCTGTCCACATATCTATTCAGGGGACACCATCATAGGGCCTAATCACATCAGCCACACTATCAAAGGCTCGTTCACCTGCGCATCTACCAATCTGATATATGCCATCATGTGCCAGCAATATCCCTCTGCCATGTACATTGGTCAAACTGGACAGTCTCTACGTAAAAGAATAAATGGACACAAATCAGACATCAAGAATTATAACATTCAAAAACCAGTTGGAGAACACTTCAATCTCTCCGGTCACTCGATTACAGATCTGAGAGTGTCTATCCTTCAACAAAAAACCTTCAAAAACAGACTCCAGTGAGAGACTGCTGAATTGGAATTAATTTGCAAACTGGATACAATTAACTTAGTTTTACTTTGTGTAATGACTCATCCACTCCCAGTCTCTATTCAAGCCTATTTCCCCATGTTATTTCTCCCCCCCACCCCACCCCCCACTGTTCCTCAGACGTTCTTGTTATCTGCTGGAAATGGCCCACCTTGCTTGTCACCATGAAAAGTTTTCCTCCTCCCCCCCTCCTGCTGGTGATGGCTTATCTTAAGTGATCACTCTCCTTACAGTGTGTATGATAAAACCCATTGTTTCATGTTCTCTATGTGTGTGTATATAAATCTCCCCACTGTATTTTCCACTGAATGCATCCGATGAAGTGAGCTGTATCTCACAAAAGCTTATGCTCAATTAAATTTGTTAGTCTCTAAGGTGCCACAAGTACTCCTTTTCTTTTTTGCGAATACAGACTAATACGGCTGCTACTCTGAAATCAATTATCTATGGCTCTCAACACATGACTAGGACAACAGAATGTTGCTGTAGCTGGTTGGTCCCATGATATTAGAGAGGCAACATCTTGTCTCTAGGACAATGGAAAACATTCCCAATCCTCTTGCTTACAAAGGCCTTTCCAGACTCACAATCTTCCAACATATACAGCCAAATTAAGAGCTGCTGTAGGCAGTTTACACCATGACAACATGCTTTCCTCATTCAATGTACACAGTATATCAACCAGAGTTATCAGCCAGGGCCCATTGTCCTTCTATGGGGCATAGAATCTAGAAGTGTAGGACTAGAAAGGACTTCCAGAGGTCATCAGATTCACTCCCCATGTGGAGGCAGGACCAAGCATATCTCGATGATCCCTGACAGATGTTTGTCTAACCTATTCTTTAAAACCTCCAATAATGGGGATTCCACCTTGGTAACCTATTTCAGTACTTATCATTATGGTTAGAATTGTTTTACCATCTAACCCTAAATCTCCCTTCCAGGAACTTAAGCAGATTACTTTTTGATTTATATTCAGTAGACAAGGAGAACCATTGATCTCTGCTCTCTTTATAATAGTCCTTAACATATTTGAAGGCTATCAACATTTCCCCCCACCCCATGTCTTCTTTTCTCAAGACTAAACATGTCTAGATGTTTTTGAGGGGTTTTTTTTAAATATTTCCTCATTTGTCATGCTTTCTAAACTTTTTTTTTTTGCTCTTCTCTGGAAACTCTCTAATAGGTTCAAAACTTTTTAAAAGTGTGGCACCCAAAACTGGACACTGTACTCCATCTGAGGGCTCACCAGTATGAAGTAGAGGGGAACAGTTACCTTTCATGTCTTACATACAACATTCCTGTCAATACATACCAGAATGATATTAGTCTATCCTCCAAAGAGCTCGTAAACCCAACCCAGCTTGGTGTCATCCACAAATTCATTAAGCATACACTCCTCTCAATTATCCAAGTCATTAATGAAAATATTGAACAGTACCAGACTTAGAACAGACCCCTACAAGACGCCACTAGATACATCCTAGCAGTCTGACAGTGAATCATTGTACTTTTTGTGTACAGTTTCTTGAAGTCTTTAAATCGTAATTCGAGGACTTCAGTAACTCATCCAGAGGTTATGGGTCTATTACAGTAGTGGGTGGGTAAGGTTCTGTGGCCTGCAATGTGCATGAGGTCAGATTAAATGATCATTATGGTCCTTTCTGACCTTAAAGTCTATGAGTAAATAACATGCCAGGTATCTCGGATGAATGTGGTATTTCCTTTACTCAAAAGTCCTCTTCTGCATTTATAGCAATGTGTGATTCACTGCCCCAGTGTACACTGCCAGCTGAAGTACATGAAATGAAGATGGGAAAGATCTATCAATCAATAACTAGATTATTGGTCTGGGATTCAGGAGACATAGGTTCTATCCCTGACTCTCCTTGCCTGTTGTGACACCTCAGACAAGCTCACTGTAACTTTTCTATTTATAAAATGGTGATAATGGTATTTTCTTCCTGTTTTAAATTACTTAGGGAATCTATAGGTGAAGGTGCTATTTAAGAGCTAGGTATAATTGTTACTTATATTAAAATCCTAAGGTGCAGAGACTTGGGGTTTTCTATAGGCCCCTTATGTTCTCTGGTTTGATTCCTCTCTAGTCCCCTTTTCTCATCCAATTTCCCAACCTCCACCATTGACTTCCTGAAGTTGATAGGACAGTGCTGGCCCTAAGCACTTTAAGATTGCGACATCCCCCAGGATGCAACTTGAACTGATGTGTCCCCTTAACTCTCCAGCCTGGGGTGCCTTTTATGCTGCTTTGCTAGTGAGCCATCCAGGCTCTGTTCACTCACAGTCACCAGCATGTAAAGTCACTCTCAGCTGAAGACATGAATGCTATACCCAACCATCCATGAATAGATACAGGGTGACACCTGCATATCCCTCAGTCCTAACCTTACCCCCTAGAAATGTGCATCTTGTACTGATGAGTAGCTTACTGGATGGTGCAAGTTCATAATTAGTCTGTCATTCCAACAAAGGGTAATAAATATGCACCAACCCTATGGACCTGAGTAGAGATTTCCCAAACACCTCAGTGAAACACACTGGTTTAGACAAAACAGAAAAAACAAGTTTATTAAGTAGAGAAAGATACATTTTGAGTTATTCTAAGTGATAAGACATATAAGTCAGAATTGGTTACAAAAGAAATAAAAAAATAAGCAAAGCTAATTCTTAAACTTTATCAAGACCCATAAGCTTAAAAACAAAAAAACTCTCTCATCCAAAAGCTTTTACCAGTCTGTACTAGCTGGAAAAACCTCCAGACCAGAACCATTCCCCCCAGTTCAATGATGCATCTTATGTCTCTCAAACAATCTTGCTGCAGTAAGTAGAGATGGGGGAGAAGAGGCAATTTGTGTGTTGTGAGTTCTCCATTCTTATACCTTTTCCACCTCTTTGAGGATTACCTGTGGCTGGCGTATAGCCAATTTGGTCTCCTATATACATGAAATTTGAAACGCCTTTCAGGTAAATTGTGACTCATTTTCTTATACCTTCTGTATACGTGAAGTTTGAGCCATCTTAGAAATGACATGTAAATTTTTTGTTTACAGTCTCCCCTGGTGACAAAGGGTTTTTTCAGGAGTTAATAGTTTTCTAACACACGTTGATAATCCTTTGTTGTCTCTGAGGAGATAGTCAGTGAGCATTCCCCAAAATTACATCAAATTTCAATAACAAACAGTCAAATCTCATAGCTTTACATACAGTATTGTTATATACATTTTAACTGAATAATGGTGCTCAGAAAATTATGAGTTTCCAAATGATACCTCACAAGACATACTTTTTACAACATATAACCATATAAAAGTGGTGAATATGGGGTACTGTATAAAATAGGAAATTCTGTGGCAGCATCAGTTAAATGAAAAAAAATGGAGGATTTACTCAATCAAGTATGAAAATTTCTCTCAGGTTTTAGAAGTGAACATGTGAAAACTGCAGTGTAGAAATTATGGGAAACCTGGCATTTTGACTGGTGAGGACTTTGGCACTCTGGTAAATTTAGAAGAAAATATGGAATTTCAGCATCCAGGTGGCAGTGAAATGTTTGGTATGGGAAAGGAGTCTCTTCATACATATCTTTTGCCACACCCATTTTTCCCAGATCTAAAGGTAATTTTAAATTTGGGGTTGGGAAGGACCCAAAAACATGAATTCCATCCCATCAACTCAACAACCAGCCACGCCATTCCTCTGTGTATGCCCATCTATCTGATAATAGCAGATAATCATGTTAGCTTAATGTTTCTGCTAGAGTGTTCAAGTCAAGTAGCAGTGAAATATTCTACAAGTTTCACGTTTGAACTATATATTGGATTCAGAGTTCACACCCCAATGGGATGAATGGGTTAAATACATACTTTACTCAGAGCTATTGTGTCAGGCTGTTTGCCTACCCAGGCACTGGATGCTTTTGATTCTGAAGCATAATTAAGCAACAACTTTAGAATAAAAGGGCAATTATGTAGCCATCTGTACGGCTGTATTACACATAGGGCCCTGGTTAACAGTCACAGGTTTTGAGAGAGCAGATGATAGTCAATGAAATCTGGCTGGGTGAAAGGAAATGGTAAATATTTACAACTCAATTGCTGCTATGCTGTCTTGTACTATCAAGTCTCCAACATGTAGCATACCACATCTATGCTTTGGAGAGTTCAATGGAAATTAATTTGGGTCATTTGCTCAGATTAAACAAACAAACAAACAAAACAAGCAAGCTCCCAAAAATAGGAACAGCTCCAGGAATATGGCAACGGTTCATCAATACATGCTCAGACTGAAACACAGTAAAAGAGGCAGAGGGGAAAAAAGGGTACTTCCACTATTTTTATGACAGGTTTCAGAGTAGCAGCTGTGTTAGTCTGTATTCACAAAAAGAAAAGGAGTGTTGTGGCACCTTAGAGACTAAAAAATTTATTTGAGCATAAGCTTTCGTGAGCTACAGCTCACTTCATCGGATGTATTCAGTGGAAAATACAGTGGGGAGATTTATATACATAGAGAATATGAAACAATGGGTGTTACCGTACACACTGTAACGAAAGTGATCACTTAAGGTGAGCTATTACCAGCAGGAGAGTGGGAGAGGGGGAACCTTTTGTAGTGATAATCAAGGTGGGCCATTTTGAGCAGTTGACAAGAACATCTGAGGAACAGTGGAGGGTGGAGGGGGGGAAATAAATATGGGGAAATAGTTTTACTTTATGTAATGACCCATCCACTCCCAGTCTCTATTCAAGCCTAAGTTAATTGTACCCAGTTTGCAAATTAATTCCAATTCAGCAGTCTCTTGTTGGAGTCTGTTTTTGAAGCTTTTTTGTTGAAGAATTGCAACTTTTAGGTCTGTAATCGAGTGACCAAAGAGATTGAAGTGTTCTCCAACTGGTTTTTGAATGTTATAATTCTTGATGTCTGATTTGTGTCTATTTATTCTTTTATGTAGAGACTGTCCAGTTTGACCAAGGTACATGGCAGAGGGGCATTACTGGCACATGATGGCATATATCACATTGGTAGAAGTGCAGGTGAATGAGCCTCTGATAGTGTGGCTGATGTGATTCGGCCCTATGATAGTTTCCCCTGAATAGATATGTGGACAGAGTTGGCAATGGGCTTTGTTGCAAGGATAGGTTCCTGGGTTAGTGGTTCTGTTGTGTGGTGTGTGGTTGCTGGTGAGTATTTGCTTCAGATTGTGAGGCTGTCTGTAAGCAAGGACTGGTCTGTCTCCCAAGATCTGTGAAAGTGATGGGTCATCCTTCAGGATAGGTAGTAGATCCTTGATGATGCGCTGGAGAGGTTTTAGTTGGGGGCTGAAGGTGATGGCTAGTGGTGTTCTGTTCTTTTCTTTGTTGGGCCTGTCCTGTAGTAGGTGACTTCTGGGTTCTCTTCTGGCTCTGTCAATCTGTTTCTTCACTTCAGTGGATGGGTACTGTAGTTGTAAGAATGCTTGATAGAGATCTTGTAGGTGTTTGTCTCTGTCTGAGGGGTTGGAGCAAATGCGGTTATATCGTAGAGCTTGGCTGTAGACAATGGATCAGTGTGATGTGGTCTGGATGAAAGCGGGAAGCGTGTAGGTAGGAATGGCGGTCAGTAGGTTTTTGGTATAGGGTGGTGTTTATGTGACCATCGCTTATTAGCACCGTAGTGTCCAGGAAGTGGATCTCTTGTGTGGACTGGTCCAGGCTGAGGTTGATGGTGGGATGGAAATTGTTGAAATCCTGGTGGAATTCCTCAAGAGCTTCTTTTCCATGGGACCAGATGATGAAGATGTCATAAATGTAGCGCAAGTAGAGTAGAGGCATTACGGGACGAGAGCTGAGGAAGCGTTGTTCTAAGTCAGCCATAAAAATGTTGGCATACTGTGGGCCCATGCGGGTACCCATCGCAGTGCCGCTGATTTGAAGGTATACATTGTCCCCAAAATGTGAAATAGGTATGGGTGAGGACAAAGTCACAAAGTTCAGCCACCTGGTTAGCCGTGACATTATCGGGAATACTGTTCCTGATGGCTTGCAGTCCATCTTTGTGTGGAATGTTGGTGTAGAGGGCTTCTACATCCCTAGTGGCTAGGCTGGTGTTTTCAGAAAGATCACCAATGGATTGTAGTTTCCTCAGGAAGTCGGTGTCTCAAAGATAGCTGGAGTGCTGGTAGCATAGGGCCTGAGGAGGGAGTCTACATAGCCAGACAATCCTGCTGTCAGGGTGCCAATGCCTGAGATGATGGGGCATCCAGGATTTCCAGGTTTATGGATCTTGGGTAGCAGATAGAATACCCCAGGTCAGGGTTCCAGGGGTGTGTCTGTGCAGATTTGTTCTTGTGCTTTTTCTTAAGTTTCTTGATCAAATGCTGTAACCCTCAGTGGGATCAGAGGGTAATGGCTTGTAGAAAGTGGAGTTGGAGAGCTGCCTATGGGGCAAGTGATGCTGCTTTTCCACAATTTCAGCTCGTGCACGTCGGCGGAAGCACTCTATGTAGAAGTCCAGGCTGCTGTTTCGACCTTCAGGAGGAGTCCACCCAGAATCCTTCTTTTTGTACTGTTGGTAGGAAGGTCTCTGTGGGTTAGTATGTTGTGCAGAGGTGTGTTGGAAATATTCCTTGAGTTGGAGACATCAAAAATAGGATTCTAGGTCACCACAGAACTGTATCATGTTCGTGGGGGTGGAGGGGCATAAGAAGAGGCCCTGAGATAGGACAGATTCTTCTGCTGGGCTAAGAGTATAGTTGGGTAGATTAACAATATTGCTGGGTGGGTTACGGGAACCACTGTTGTGGCCCCTTGTGGCATGTAGTAATTTAGATAGTTTAGTGTCCTTTTTCTTTTGTAGAGAAGCGAAGTGTGTGTTGTAAATGGCTTGTCTAGTTTTTGTAAAGTCCAGCCACGAGGAAGTTTGTGTGGAAGTTTGTTTTTTTATGAGTATCCAGTTTTGAGAGCTCATTCTTAATCTTTCCCTGTTTGCTGTAGAAGATGTTGATCAGGTGGTTCCACAGTTTCTTTGAGAGTGTGTGGCACAAGCTGTCAGCATAGTCTATGTGGTATATAGATTGTAATGGATTTAATTGAGAGAGAGACCAGTTGATAGCCCTGACAGTCATATAGTATTTGATAATGTCACCAGGCCTATGTGGGTCATAATGGAGAATACCAAATTCAGGACAAACTGCAGAGAAATAGGGCAGACACACCCCAAAACTGGTGGTAATTCTCCCATAAAATATACCAGACTAGCAACAAAAATAAAGTTCTGTCTGACAACACTGGCTAACTAGAAGTTAGAAATGCAGCCTCCTTAGGTATTGTAGTCCTGGATTCAACACTCAGATGCTAGACTGAATGATGCGTTGTAATTTAAAAGCATATTCATCAACCAAAGGGTTCTTAGATCCCAAAGGACCAGCCACATACCCAGGTCAACGTACAACTCACATCTTACCCATTAATTATGCTGTTGCCAATCCTTTAGTATATAATATCTAAAGGTTTATTTATAAAAAGAAAGAAAGGTGTGAATTAAAATTGGTTAAAGGTATCAAATACATACACTAATTGTAAAGTTCTTGGCTCAGGCTTGTAGCAGTGATGGAATAACTGCTGTCTTGTTAAGTCTCTGTTAGCTTCCAAATCATTGGAAAGTCCTCAGTCCCTTGGTTAGAATGTTCCCATTAGTAAAAGTTCATAGGCCAGAGGTCTGAGCAGGAAAGAGGCAAAATTGAGATGTTTCCACGGCCTTTTATAGCTTCTGCCATGTGGAGGAAATCCCATTGTTTCAGTCAAAGCCCTCCACACAGCTTGTAGAAAAATACAGGTAACAAGATGGAGTTTAGTGTCACATGGCCTTGTCACATGCCTTTGCATGCTCTGCTGAGTCACAGCAGGGGACATCACTCATACTCTCATTAGAACGTTCACATAAAAGTCCATCAGGTGTGGATGGGCGCTGTCCATGGTCCATTGTGAGTTATGTGTTCCTTGATGGGCCATTTAACTTCAATAGTCCCTTCATGATGTGCAGGCTAAATATCTTGTGACTGTTACCACATGAGCAAATACATTTGAAATGTAGATACATGGTCAAGATTCATAACTTCAGATACAAAAATGACACATGCATACAAATAGGATAATCATATGCCGCAAATCATAACTTTTCCATAGACACCTTACTGACATACATTGTACAAGATTTGTTGCAATTATATAATAGTGATCTACATGGTCATATTTTAATCAGATAATGTCACAGATACAATTGCGGAAAACCATAACAATATGTTTTGCAATGAATGCCATGAGGTAAGTTCTTGCAAATGTACATATTCTTGACTTTGTTATTAAAAAGGTGCAGGGTAGGATTTTTAAAGGCACTCTCTGTTGGCCTAACTTTCTTTCCATTGACTTCAAAACCACATCTGCATACTATTAGCAGTGAGAGGCAGTAGCCTATGGGTCTCTTTTGAAAAATAAAATATATTGTGATGTATTGGAAAAAATTCTTAAATTATAGAGTTAATACAAACTCAGTGTGATAAATTATTCATAAACTTTCAGGCATCTCTAGAAAACAAGTTCCAGACTGCTCATGAGTTCAATATATGAAATGGATATTGTATAGATGCTTTTATTTATTGCCCAATGTTGTAGCAAAACCTTTCATAGTGAATTTCCTAACATGTTAGCTGATGGTAAAGTTCAGAAAACAATATATAATAGCTTCTGATTAATGTTTTAGAACTCAGAATATTTTAAATATAAATCAAAGGCTGTCTTAATTTTGACAATGATAAAGCAAAATTTCTCATTACACTAATGAGAGAAAGAAAATCAGGATATGGGAGATTATGATAAATAAACCACCCAACTTGTAAATTCTATCTAGCAACATTTAAAATTACTAAAGTGCAACCTGACTGCACACTGACTAATAACAATCTGACTGTAAGATATTGCTCAAAGGAATCAATGCGAGATTTATGATGTCCATTTTTGTGGCAATTAGGTATACATATACAAATAAATGGGTTAGTGATACAGTTTGAGAACTATGTCCCCAAACAAAAATAAAATATTTTTAAATAAGTTAAATTTGTTTAAAAGAAATGCTGGGTTGTTCTCTATTGCAGTATGACCTATTTCCATAGGAAAAAGAACATTAGCTACACAAAGAAAATATTTGCTTCTGCCACATCCTGAAAGAAATGCAGTATTTGCATATATTTGTGAAGAACAATATGTCTGTGTGTTCTACCATAATATGAGTAGCACAAAATTGTTGATTGAGTACTTTGCACAGTATCCCACCATTTCAAGTCATTCATGTCCTCACAGAATGTGACCACTGACAATGTTTTGCCAGGTGTCAACTTTTTTACCTACTTTGTAAAACACTTTGCAGTCCAACTTATCACATATTCCAAAGAGAAGAAAATTAGTCATTAAAGACACTCCTGTTGTGTGATGACTACTGGTAAAAGTTGACTTTAAATGGTGACCACTATATTTTATCAGTGCTATCATATTTTTTATTTTAATACTTATTAATTTACAGGCCAATATTCAAGATCTTACTCAGGCAAAATCCTTGTTGAAGTAAATGAGTTCTGCCAGAGTAAGAGATGAGTTTAAAAAAAAGTAAGGTGTATAGAATTTGGACTATTATTTTTCAAAAAGAAAAGGAGTACTTGTGGCACCTTAGAGACTAACAAATTTATTAGAGCATAAGCTTTCGTGAGCTACAGCTCACTTCATCGGATGCATTTGGTGGAAAAAACAGAGGAGAGATTTATATACACACACACAGAGAACATGAAACAATGGGTTTATCATACACACTGTAAGGAGAGTGATCACTTAAGATAAGCCATCACCAGCAGCAGGGGGGGAGGGAAAGGAGGAAAACCTTTCATGGTGACAAGCAAGGTAGGCTAATTCCAGCAGTTAACAAGAATATCAGAGGAACAGTGGGGGGTGGGGTGGGAGGGAGAAATACCATGGGGAAATAGTTTTACTTTGTGTAATGACTCATCCATTCCCAGTCTCTATTCAAGCCTAAGTTAATTGTATCCAGTTTGCAAATTAATTCCAATTCAGCAGTCTCTCGTTGGAGTCTGTTTTTGAAGCTTTTTTGTTGAAGTATAGCCACTCTTAGGTCTGTGATCGAGTGACCAGAGAGATTGAAGTGTTCTCCAACTGGTTTTTGAATGTTATAATTCTTGACGTCTGATTTGTGTCCATTCATTCTTTTACGTAGAGACTGTCCAGTTTGGCCAATGTACATGGCAGAGGGGCATTGCTGGCACATGATGGCATATATCACATTGGTAGATGCGCAGGTGAACGAGCCTCTGATAGTGTGGCTGATGTGATTAGGCCCTATGATGGTATCCCCTGAATAGATATGTGGACAGAGTTGGCAACGGGCTTTGTTGCAAGGATAGGTTCCTGGGTTAGTGGTTCTGTTGTGTGGTGTGTGGTTGCTGGTGAGTATTTGCTTCAGATTGGGGGGCTGTCTGTAAGCAAGGACTGGTCTGTCTCCCAAGATCTGTGAGAGTGATGGGTCGTCCTTCAGGATAGGTTGTAGATCCTTGATGATGCGTTGGAGAGGTTTTAGTTGGGGGCTGAAGGTGATGGCTAGTGGCGTTCTGTTGTTTTCTTTGTTGGGCCTGTCCTGTAGTAGGTGACTTCTGGGTACTCTTCTGGCTCTGTCAATCTGTTTCTTCACTTCAGCAGGTGGGTATTGTAGTTGTAGGAATGCATGATAGAGATCTTGTAGGTGTTTGTCTCTGTCTGAGGGGTTGGAGCAAATGCGGTTATATCGTAGAGCTTGGCTGTAGACAATGGATCGAGTGGTATGATCTGGATGAAAGCTAGAGGCATGTAGGTAGGAATAGCGGTCAGTAGGTTTCTGATATAGGGTGGTGTTTATGTGACCATCGCTTATTAGCACCGTAGTGTCCAGGAAGTGGATCTCTTGTGTGGACTGGTCCAGGCTGAGGTTGATGGTGGGATGGAAATTGTTGAAATCATGGTGGAATTCCTCAAGAGCTTCTTTTCCATGGGTCCAGATGATGAAGATGTCATCAATGTAGCGCAAGTAGAGTAGGGGCATTAGGGGACGAGAGCTGAGGAAGCGTTGTTCTAAATCAGCCATAAAAATGTTGGCATACTGTGGGGCCATGCGGGTACCCATCGCAGTGCCGCTGATTTGAAGGTATACATTGTCACCAAATGTGAAATTGTTATGGGTCAGGACAAAGTCACAAAGTTCAGCCACCAGGTTAGCTGTGACAGTATCGGGGATACTGTTCTGCTTTCATCAGCAATTTGGGTCTGAGCAGAGAGGCTTCCAGGGTTGCTTGGCCATTCAACTGGTAAGATTTATGGGCAGCATGTGATCATGTAATTAAAGACTGTATAATTATCATATGCACAAAGGGGGCAAATTAGGATTGCACAGAAAACTTAATTTATGATTTCTCTTAAATTTGGAGTGATCTTACTTTGCAATTGGATTCAGAGTATCTCCCCTCTGTTTTTTCCACCAAATGCATCCGATGAAGTGAGCTGTAGCTCACGAAAACTTATGCTCTAATAAATTTGTGAGTCTCTAAGGTGCCACAAGTACTCCTTTTCTTTTTTCAATTGGAGTGTTCTTTAAATGCAGTATTTGAGCATGGATTAAATAGCAAGTTGTATTCATTTCACTAACAAAATATTTCTTCAGCAAGGAGGCTGAGACAAATTGGGGATATGTCTGTGAAACATGTTTGGTGAACTCCATTTTGTGACTGGGGCTGATCTTTGTATTGTATCTTTCTTTGTGGATTGGACCATTCATTTTTGTAGCAGAGGCTTGCTACTTAGTGGAAAGACTATGTATGAGAAGCTATTAGAAAGGCAGGGTGGGTCAGGTAATATTTGGACCAACTTCTGTTGGTGAGAGACAAGCCTTTGAGCTACACAGAGCTCTTCCTCAGAAGCTATGATAGATCTATCAAGAGTCATCAACACTGAATGAATGTTCTACTGGAAAAATGGCCTTTCTGCTGATAGGGCAATTGACTTTAAATTTCTCTCTACACAGAAATTGGTGGGTGATGGACTGGAGCATGGAATTCCTTCTGTAGAAACATGTGCAAAGAAAGGGAACAAAGACTTTTAAAAGAGGGGTGTTTTTCTAAGGAAAAGATTCAGAGTTCAGACCACCATGACATGCAAGAAGACCAGGTCCGGGAGGCAGAGAAGACTCCAACAAAACCCAGGACACAGAAAAGGTGAGATCAGACCGGGGCGGTTGTGTTCAGGACTTTTTATAGATCTGTAACTCTTTAGTGCTTGCAAAAGTGTCTGTGGTTATAAAATTACTTTGCTAAGCCTGGGTTCCTTGCTTTCCTGCTACATTTCTCTGAAAAGTTTAACTAGAAACCACAAGTAGGTGGACTCTGGGGGGAACTGCTAAGCAACTGAGGGTTCAGGAGGGCTGTAGCACAGGTTTGGGGGTCTGAGGCTGCAGCATACCATTTCCCAGGAAGGGTGTCAGACACAGGGTTTCCACCTGGCTGTGTACCTGAGAGACCCAGAGCTAGGAACCAGTCACAGCCTAGTAGCAGCAGGGTTTAGAAGCAAATGGGCCTGGGACTGGGGTTCATTTACAATAGAGATGGGGACGGAACCAGGTTGTAACAGAAGCCATTCAAAATGTCATTGTTGTTGTCATAAATATAAAGGGAAGGGTAACCACATTTCTGTGTACAGTGCTATAAAATCCCTCCTGGCCAGAGGCAAAACCCTGTCACCTGTAAAGGGTTAAGAAGCCAAGATAACTTCGCTGGCACCTGACCCAAAATGACCAATGAGGAGACAAGATACTTTCAAAGCTGGAGGGGGGGAAACAAAGGGTCTGTCTGTCTGTGTGATGCTTTTGCTGGGAACAGATGAGGAATGCAGCCTTACAACTGTTAGTTAGTAAGTAATCTAGCTAGAAATGCATTAGATTTCCTTTTGTTTAATGGCTGGTAAAATAAGCTGGATGGAATGTATGTTCCTGTTTTTGTGTCTTTTTGAAACTTAAGGTTTTGCCTTACCCTGTAAGGTATTTACTATCCTGATTTTACAGAGGTGATTCTTTTACTTTTTCTTTAATTAAAATTCTTCTTTTAAGAACCTGATTGATTTTTCATTGTTCTTAAGATCCAAGGATTTGGGTCTGTGTTCACCTGTACAAATTGGTGAGGATTTTTACAAGCCTTCCCCAGGAAAGGGGGTGTAGGGTTTGGGGGGATATTTTGGGGGGAAATTTTGGAGGGAAAGACGTTTCCAAGTAGGCTCTTTCCCTGTTCTTTGTTTAACATGCTTGGTGGTGCAGCATAGTGTTCAAGGATAAGGCAAAGTTTGTATCTTGAGGAAGTTTTTAACCTAAGCTGGTAAGAATAAGCTTATGGGGTCTTTCATGTAGGTCCCCACATCTGTACCCTAGAGATCAGCGTGGGAAAGGAACCTTGACAGTTGTGTACTAGTTTTCTAGGTGTTCTGTTCAAGATCAGCAAGGGATACTTGATAAGCTCAGTTTGCATTAGTGTTATGATAGAACGTCTGGTCTGCTTCACCAAATAGCAAGGTAAATAACCACAAGCCAAAAAAAATCTGTATTCTGCTCGAGTAGAATAACCTGTTTATTAATATCAAAGATAATGTTTTTATATATTTTCCAGCACTGATTTTCCAGTCAGGATCTATCATGCTTGTTTAAGCCATTTTATGACCTGGATGCTGTGTTGTCTCAGAGCTCCAAAAATGCCATAAGATAAAATCGTGGTTCCCAATACAGCTCAGAGGACCTAACAGGAGATGATACATTTTTCTAATTTCCTTTTAACAGAGAGAAATCAATACTGAGTGATTAGAAGAGGAAAATGGGAGTAACTAAGGGGAAGTGAGCTGAAAATCAGCCGTTCAGTGACCATGATGCCCCATAGGTTAGCCTATGCTTCAGACATTTCCCCTACCACACATATTTTTATCCCAAGAATAGAGAAATAAAAATGATTTTACATACCTTTAATTAGCCTGTGTTTTTAAGTTCAATGGAGGCTCAGATGTTGTATGCCTACATTTGTTATAGTTGGGATGATGATTTCACTTCCTCCCCCTCAAGAACTACTCCAGCATCTGTACTCCAGCATCTGCATCTTGAGCAGACACTGAATTATCTTTTGTTGCTTTTCTGAGAATAAGAAAGGCAAGAGGCAGCCCCTTTTGAAGCTAACAAATCTATGCAACTTTTGAAAGCAAAGCATAGATTGCCCTACCACCTGCAGGGAGTGGGGAAATTCAGGTTCTGTGGAATCTTAACTACTCAGCAAACCTGCAGGGGTTGGTGCACTTCCAAAGCCTTTGAAAACCTGTCTTAAAAATGTCCTGTTCTTTTAGTCCATGTGAACCGAATCCTGCAGGATTCACCTACCTGTACTCAATGAATTTCCATTTTACCTTTCAACTCCGAGACAGAAAAAATGACACCCTAATAAGCCAAAAGCTCTACTATAGTTCCACAAAAAATAGGACATTTCTTATGTTCCAAGAACTGCTAAATGATTCTTTCATTTGTTGTTCATTAGGGTCTAGTAAAAATAATGCTAAGTCTAAGAAAGAAAATTATTTAATTTGAATATCATACATTTGTGTCCATCTCTATTTATAGAATTACTCATATTACTGCTATACTTATTTTAGCACACAAATTGTAATAAATTAAAACAAATTAACTTTTATCATTTTATAATCTCACTAACAGGAAGTCTGTGTGAATGGTAATAGTATTTGATGAATCAGGGTAGATAAAATATACTGATAGCTGTTTGCTGAAGCTAGCTCAGTATACTCACTTAATTCCTACTTTCCTATTAGCTTGATATCTTTGTGCATTATAGTTTTTGCAATGAATTATGTTGTAACTGATTATTGCTGCCTCATTCTTAGGCATGATTTATGCTGATTGATAATAAATTAGTACAGTATCATACAGCTGTTGCTTACCATTCTCTGCCTTTTTGGCCAGCGTTTATTACAAAACAAAATCAGTACAGAGGACTCTTTATAGTTCTGTACATGCCACAGTGTTGTTGCTATGTGGTGTTAAACAGGTAGTCAGCTGCTCCGAAGAGAATCTACACAATCTTAATCTGATTTTTCGAAGGTATTGAGCACCTGCAGCTTCCTTTAACTTCAGTGGGAGTTGTGGTCACTTGAGCACTTCTGGAAACCAGTCCCCAGCTGTTTTGTGTCCAAACATGCATTCCACTTCTGGGGAGCTATACAGTTGATTTAACAAAAACATAAACCTCAGTTGAAGCTTTCTACCTAAACTTGGCTCTTCTTAGGACTCCCTTGCAAATGTCTTCCTAACCCTGAGTTTCCCTCCCTACAGCAAGCCGCTCCTAGGGTGAAGACAATGAACTCCATGTGCCATGAATGTGCAGAGCTTCAGAATTTGTGTGTGGTTCTAATACCTGCCAGCAGGGGGGAGAATAAAAGAATCTGTCCACCTCAGCCAAAACCCATTTTGAAGCAAAAAGTTTCAATCTAATACTAAAATACAGTTTTATGTGATGAGAAAATATGGCTAATTCTATCTTGCTTTTCTCTTATACATGTAGTCTCACCAAAGTCTGTCTGATAGTTGATTTTGTTGCAGCTTGGTGAGTTTTAGTATGTTGCTGGGCTTGTCATTTTTGTATTGACTGTCTATTTAGGAATGTTACAACTCCTTTTTATATAGATACAGAAATTAAAATAATTGATAAAAGTTGGACATTTTAAATTTCAGCAATTTTAAAATTAATTTGATCACCAAAGAGCAGTCTCAAGAATACTGAAAATGGCTGAATGATGATCTGGAAAGCCTTTCTTGGCTGCATGATGATGGCTTGCTGTATAAAGCATTAGTGACCCAAATAGTCTGTTTTCCAATTAGTAGTAACATATGAAGCTATAATTATGCTTATAAAGTATTATACCTTAGAAATCATGAGATTCTGATTATATTTGAAATAAAAATGATCAGCTGACAAGCACTCTTGGGTTGTACTCTGTGGACTGATTTGGACCAGAAGTGGTTAACCTGGGAAAATCCTGCAGGCCACAAAGCAGAACTTGTCTGCAAGCAGTCCTGTGCTTCAGAATTGCAATAGTGCTCCCACCAAGAGAGTACATTGTGTCAGTGGATCTGCACAGATGCTTGATGCACTGGCCCTGCATACTTAAAGAAGCTCCCATGTATCTCAGCTCTGCCTAGACCTCATATTCAAGCTTCTGGTATTGTGCCTCCAGTATCTGTTGTGGGACCACACCAAGTAACATGGTAATTAGGATGGTCATTATCCACAGGGAATGGAGGAAAACTTTAATGAGTTGCAGAAGTCCTTATGCCTAAAGTTTTACTAGACTTTTCCTGAGTCAACAGCAACTTATTTCACAAAAACTCTTACCTCCTTTATAAGCAATTGACTTAAATATTTTCAAGTGTGATGGTTTCCTAACATCATATCTTACTCCCCACATACTCCCTTATAGACCCTTTCCCTACTTTAATTAAGACTTCACACACTCATTCAAGTGCCAGGCAGGACAGGGGGTGGCCCTGATTCAGTATGCTTTAGTAATTGGGGATGCAAGCCAACCTACCTAATTTCATAAACAGATGGCTTCATGACAGATTTCATGTTTATGTCCATGCTATGTAAATTACTTTTTAAAATCAAAGCGACCTTTCCATTTTCAATTGTTAATCATTACATAGTATAGGCCAAGAGCTTGTAAATTAATTATAACGTCTTCTGAGTGATGAAACAAAAAAGTCAGAGTAATTATCAGTATTCCATCAATGTCAGCCATAAGTATTCAGAATGCAGTATTATGTGGCATTTTTCTTAATAAAGGAAAAAAGAAATAATCATATGGCTTCAAGGATGGTAGTTTGCTATAAATTCATTTAGTTAATTTCAAGGAATTTTACATTTTATCTTAAAAATATTTTATCATCTATTTAAGCATTAAGGAATTTCATAAATTAATATATCACTATAGGACTGTTTCACAACATACTATATTTTCCTATTAAATGTAGATTTTAATTTTGAGTATATACAATACACGTCAATTCTACATTTTCTCCTCAGATGTTTTGCCAATAGGGAAATGTTTGACTTAATCTCTTTTAAACTATCTAAACCTTTAGCCCTAAAAACACTTTTGTAAGTGGGGTTCTGGCACGTCAAAGCAGTCATCATTAGTGCAAGAGATGCACTCCTAAACAGGGTGAACCAGTTGCAAGGACACCTTTTTGTTCCTGTGCGGGGTTTAAATAGGAGCTGTGAATCAATCGGGACCCCCAGCATTCTGCCAGTCAGTTCCCAGGACTTTGTCAGGGTTCTGCTCCTATTCTGACAACAATTAGCAGGTCACTGGGTAGCAGCTTGTAGCTTCTTATCACTGAAGAGCCCTGTGGTCCCTGATGAAAGGATAATAATATTTGGCTGAAAATCAAAGATCTCTACAGAGAGAAATAAATAGTTGAAATAGAAACCTGAAGATGTAAAAATTCTAGAGTGAGTTGAGGTTGAGGTGCAAGCAAAAGAAAAATTTGATAGCCCTTAACTAAGTTATTGGGTCATCCCTAAGCATAGTGCTATAATAAGAGTGTGTAGGAATCAGTTACATTCAGTGTGTGTAGTATGTGGGACATGCATTATTTTCATAGGCTTTCTTAAAAATGCTAAGGTTGGCTCTCATTAAAATGTTTAGCCCTCTCTGATGCTGGGATTGAGTTGGATGCTGCTCAGTCTATTATAATATGGGTGTGCCCACAAGGGGCATGACTACCACAGCTGCAGGAATTCCTCTCCTGCATCCATAGGAGTACATGGATGCCACAGTGTAGTCTCCCCTGGTATGTTAGGAGAACACGGTGTAAGACCAACCTGCTTCTGCAGCTCCCACCAGTGGATGGCTAAATACCCAACCCCAAGCTGGAGCCTGGAGACTCTCTCTTCCACAATCACACAGCAGGGATCTTCTCTCTCTCTCTCTCTCTCTCTCTCTCACCCCCACCCCAACCCCTACCTCAGCTAGGGGAAGCATGCCCATTTCAAGAACAAAAGTGGGTATGTTCCCAAACAATCACCCAGCCCACCACAAGAGGTTCTCTCTTCTTTAATTGAGCAACCAGCCAACAGCAAAAGGTCACAGGTTAACCTGGCTCTCACCTCTGCCACAATCAAAAGTCATAGAACACTAGTCTACCACCATCACTCTGGATGTGAGGAACAGTCATGAAGTAGGGGAGCTGCCTTAAGAAATCTCCCTAATGCTCTGCAGGAAGGGGAAATAGTGTGAAAAGAGAAAAGCAAGAATGGAAGAACAGATGGAATTAGTGTGATGAAACAGTATGGAATTAATTATTTTTTATGTGGGGGTGAAGAATGTCTTACCCAGGGAATGTCCTTGGCATCACTGACCAAAGTAGAAAATTTGAGGGATCCCTTCTTTAAGATGTTGGCAGTGAGAAAGTTTTAATAAACAACAACAGAAGCAGGAAAACTTCAACTACCTTTAGTGGCCCCTATAGTTTTGTCTGCACTTAGGAAATTTGCAAGAGCAGGAAAAAATGGAACCATGTGTCTTTTAGGACTAAAGGAATAACTTTTGAACTATCAAAGACTTTCCTGGAAAACAGAATAGGCACTGAGTTTATGATTTCTGTAAAAACAGGAAACTTTATTAGTGATTCAGAAAGGGCAAAGTGTTAATGTGTTCGGACCGAGAGGAGGTAAGGTTGTTGGAAGTCTGTAGAATAAGGCAATTATTTTTCTATATACCCAATTTATATTTGAAAAGAAACCTCCGTTATCAGAAAGCTCAAAGGATTTCCTGACAGTAACTTCAGGAAAGTGGTGGCTATTGGGACTTATCATGCCCTGGGCTGTTATGAATCAAACTTCTCAGAGCTATGGGATGGAGATTCACTAGTACGGCATCAAAAGATATATGTATCTAAGACAGTTTCTTACAATGGATTCTGCAATAGTTATGTCTTATCATTTAATAAATAAGATATCCGGTGACACTGGAGATTAGATAAATTAGTTATGGAGACCATACATACCTTTGAATGTCTAATGGACTGTTCCATGTCTGTAATAGGTTGTTCATCTCGATCCCAAATTAACATTAACTTTCTAAGTAGTAATAATCTTACTGACTGAGAAATTGTGACTTAAAGAAAAACTCTGGATATCTGTGTATATGTGTCTGTGTGTGTGTTCATTGCTATAGAGGTTCTTAAAAATAAAAAAAAATGTGAGCACACTGTTAAATTGTTTTTCCTGTGGAAGCAGAACACTCTGGAGACTGTTGTTGGTTGCCAGGGTCCTCTCTGAAGGGTAGCTAATGATTGTCATCTCAGCCTTCCTCCAATAAGTTGCACTGAAGGACTCACCTACTTTTCCCAGATAAGTGAAGTTGCAATTTATAAAGAATGTGGGCGTTGCATGCACAGGTGTGATTACATGCATTTACACCCAGTTTCATGGGTACAAGTCAGCTTCCACTTAATTAAGAGGGAAAAAAAGAAATGGACCCTAGAGGTCTATGAAATCCTTAGATTTCACTTCACAAATTAATATGAAAGAAACCTACAGATTTTTGCTTTTTATAAAGGTTGATATTCATTCTGTGATCTTTCCAATTGTGATATTTCCATCCTACTCACTTGTACAAGCTCTCAGATACGTGAACACAAATATCTATAGCTAGTCACAAAAATATACAGATTCTCTTTTAGGCTGTCATGTTCCACCAAACAGTATTGTGCCTATTTTGTAAAACCCAGTCTTTTTAGTATGCTTGAAACTTGTTTAAATAATATGGTTTAAATCTGTAGGAAGTACCCAGGGCTGACAAGACTAATAACAATTTTATTTGTAACCACACTCAAGACATATCAATGAAGCCACCCTACTAGCTGAATAGAGTCAGTAATATCTTTATGATAGGGGATATATTATTAAAATATATGACCAATTTAATTATTCCAGGTATACACCAGTGTAAATGAGAACATAATCTGGCCACTGTTTTTTACAATTTTAACAGCAACATTCCGTATTGTAAATATACTGATATATCACAGTCTAAATAAATGCTTTATATTTGCAAGCTCTTACTGTCTGTAAATGTAAAATGAACATCTCTGTTAGCATTGTGAAGAATGAAGGAGCTATGTGTATCATTTTAATGAATATTATGTGCACCTCAGTTTACCTGTTCGATATTCTCCTGCCTGACTGCATAGAGTTAAATGGAAAAGGGAGGAAGCCAGCAGGAAATGAAACAATGAGAGAGATGAAGCACCTTAAGGGAACAATGAGAGGAATTATTAGCTGGGGAATGTCCCTGACTGGCTCCAGCCAGGCTAGCAAGGTTTATTCTTCCCAGGCCTGAACCTAGGATCAAAAGGAATGGGAAAATCTTAAAGATCTCAGGCATAGGCAGGAAGGGAGCAGAGGAAAGGGCTGAGTGGTCGGTCAGCAGCTGCCCAAGGAGGAAACTCTCACAGACACATAGAGGGAGAAGCTACAATAAGCAGACTTCAGAGTAGCAGCCGTGTTAGTCTGTTAGTCTCTAAGGTGCCACAAGTACTCCTTTTCAATAAGCAGACTGTCATTCCCAGCTCAGGAGTAAGGATGCCTGGACTGAGGAACTTACTCAACACTGCAAGGAAAGAATGAAGTGTAGGTAAGACCCAGCATGTAAGTCTTTGTTGTTTTTTCCTTGCCTTTGCATACTGTCTCTCTTCAGTTAAATAATTTGTTTTGAAGATCCTGTTTTTCAGTCACTTTACTCAGCTGCTGTCACAGGTTCCCGGAGGAAAAGGTGCCAAACCCATTTGTGCTTATTATGTTAACATGGTTGGTATGTTGGGAGCTGCAGCCCTGAGACCCAGTCTGGGAGTGGTAGGTTCCACCCTAGGGAGAAGTGAAGGAGTGAAGTCTTATCACCTGAAGGAAGCACTGGAGAGGCACAAAAGCGGGATCTAAAGCACAGCTTGCTCTGTAACCATGACACCAACACATTAAACGTTGCTCTGAAAATGACTTTTAAGAAAGTCTTGTTGATGTTTTGTCATTTTGATGCTACATGTCAACCAGTTACTAAATAAACAGTATACCTGCTGACAACCTTTGATACTGATAAAAAAAATCAGCCCAGGAGCTACCGAAATACTGGTTTCTGCTAGTCATAATACTAGCGAGTTATCACCTGACACTTCCAGCTTTCAGTCACAACAAAATCTATCATTTCTGTGGCAAATTAATGATATGGCTGATTACGTATGTCTGCAAGATCTCTTCAAATAATAATCAAAAACTACATTAATTTGACTGCTTGGTATGCAAAAATCCCAAAGATTTATGAGTTTGTTGTTTAATTGGTAAACACACTGGTAGTAATCAAAGATAAGGAGGTAGCTTATTGATGTCTGGCTTATATGTGCAATAGACCTTTATAAACTGAACAAATCTTAAACTATCAGTCAAACATTCCAGTACCACTATGTAGTCTCCCATATCGCTATGAGCTTTCTTTCATGACATTGCCTCTTCCGGTCTCACTCTTAGAGTCTCATACCCTGTCATGTGCCATGCAAACCTCTCATGTTCCTCAGCACAAGTGTTCTGTAACAGTTTTCTACAAACATCCCCATCTCCTCATTGTCTCTCAGTTCCTCTCCACTGGGTGGTACAGTCACAGAATGCAACTCTCCCCTTTTGTAGGGCAATGTTAGGGTTTTGGAGTTTGGCTCAATTTTTTAAAAATGTTAGTAGTTGTCAATGTTGTTTTAAAATTTGCTGCTTTCTCAATAGCTTGTTAGGGCTTTTTCATCCCAGGATTAGCCCATTATGATAGATGTTAAGAGAAAGTGGCATTTAAGAAAAGCTCCTCTTGCCCCAACAATATGTCTGCTTCTGATCATTGTACTTATATTAAGAAGAATTATTCTTCTGTTACTTAGGCTAGACTGAATGCTCAGTTCGGGAGAGTAGTCAATGGGACTGTCGCTCTTTACAAAGCATTGTGTCAATGAGTTTTTTGATGGCTGCCAAGTCCGATGCACAAGTGACAGTCCTATTCACAGGTAGGGCACACCCATGCACTAGCAATGCTCTGAATCCGAGCAGCACATTATTCCCTCCTCTGACAGCAGTCATCAAAAATCCAGTCTGCCTTGCAACACCTTGCTCCATAAACTGACTCCACCAACCAAAGCAGCATTCTGCATTCCTTTCCCAATCATCCACAGAGATGTCAAAGGATACTAAGTCATCTTTGCAAGCATATCGAAATCTGCACAGCAGTCTGCCTCTCTTTCTTGACCTTTGCGAGCTTCTGAGTACAGCACATTCTTTGGGATCCGATGAAGTGAGCTGTAGCTCACGAAAGCTTATGCTCTAATAAATTTGTTAGTCTCTAAGGTGCCACAAGTCCTCCTTTTCTTTTTGCAAATACAGACTAACACGGTTGCTACTCTGAAACCTTTGGGATCCTGTAATCTGGCATTCGCTTGACATGTCCATGTCACCTGAGTCTTTTCTTACTAATCAACGTTCCCCTGAATGACATAACAGTCCAATATAACATTTCCACATTTGTCACCCTGTCTTACCATCTTATCCGAATAATTGTATGCAAGAAGCTCATATGAAAGCTGTTTAGTTTTTTGGTACATTTGGCATAAATTGTCCATGTTTCTGAGCCACACAGAAGAATGGATAAAACATGTCTCATACATATGGAGAGCTAATAAGGGAGAGTAGTGCTATAGGTTTTAACCAGTAGTACTCTTTCTAAGGACACATGCTACTAGATAGCTTTCCACACAAGAAATATTCAGAGGCAACAAATTGCAAGGCAAAGGTTTTTCTCCAGTAATTATGGTTCTCTGAATCTATAATGTTGTCTTTGCAAATCCAGATTGAACCTGACCCTGCATCCTCCCAGTGTACTTGGGAGATTTAAAGGATATGTCCAAGTCAGAGAAAAATTCATGGATAGTTAGGGTGCAGGGACTTTTATACCCTCAGTTGATTCATAGTGGATCCAAGGAAGATGTTTGTGTCACTTAATCATTTTCACATTTCCTGTGGCATAGGTAGTTTATTATATAAGAACTACATACTTTATTATCATCACTACTGCTGATTTTGTATGACAGGGCATAGAACTCCATTTGTAGGGATTTGCAGAAGCAATACATTTGGGATTTGGAGATGAACAGTTACAGATGAAGTTGTCTTTCTTCTGATAGCATAAATAACATTTTTGGCCACTGTGAAATTATACAATGTTCTGTGAAAATGAGAAATGTGCTGCCACTGGATTCAGTGCATTTTAATTCAATATTCTGTTAAAATACAATATAGATAAAAAACATCAACATTGGTATACAAGTGAAGAACATAGCAGTGTGTGAAGTCATGGCAGAATCTTTGCAGTGCACTCTTTTATAACTACTCTGGTAACTAGGTATTTGTTAGTCAAATCTTCAAAAGGTGTGTGTTAACGTGTGCTGTAAATCCATGACTTCTCTCAAAATCCCTAAAATGTAATATGTATGGATGGACAATTTGATTCACTTCACACCCTTCCAAGTTTTCTCCTACACACACACACACACACACACACACACACACACCTACACATAAATACTCACAACACACACCTAATCTCTCAAAATGCAAAACAGAACCATTCATTTGTACAATCCAGCTGAAACTCTGTCATTTAGGGAATTTATTTGCCCATTGCATTAAATGGGAATCCTCTAGGTAGTGCTGAAAATCTTAGCCTCTGATTATGTCCGGTTCATATTGAGGTTAATGGCAAATGAAAGCAAACTCCCACCCTAATATAGCATTATACAGAGTTGTAGAAATTAAAGATGACAAAGAAAAAAATTATTTACTTTACTGTTGTCCCTACCTTCCCAAAACAGGACTGTGTACCTGAGGCCTTCTGGTTATGCCCTTGGCTTAAATATGGAAGACGCACAGGTGAAAGTGTACTTTACTTTGTTCTAATGGAAGAAGCTCTGTTGTGACAAATCGGGATCATGTAAATACATAACAAAATCATTTTATTTTGGAGAGAAGCTTAGAATTTGCAAAAGTCATTTGTTTGGGATTTTGGGGAAGGATGAGGGTAAGATTCGGAGGTATGGGGCTTTCCTTGAATCTTTTCATTTTTATTGTTTGCTGAGGTAAACTGGTACCTCTATTTGATTCTTGAATGCTCCCTCCTTGTTGGGATTTAATTTATTTGTTTGTTGCGGTGTGGTAATTATAATTTGAATGATTGGCAATGCACTTGGAGCTTTTTGTATGGGACAAATGAAATCTATTAACAGAACAGTCAGACAGGGATATCATAAAGGCCTAAGGAAGAAAGTTTGATACCTGAAGACGGTTGAGGTGGGGCGAGGACAAGGTGACTTATTTCCTTCCCAGGTTCTGTAGATGTCTGTGTATGATTACATATTTATAAAGCAAACCAAACAAGAACACTTGCAGGAAAGAGAAGTCAAAATGCATTTCCTCTTGGAAAGCATAGACCAAACTTACCCACTCTAAGTAGTTCCATGGAAGAAGTCTGGGCTAGAAGCGGGCTAAAAAAATCAGTCATGTAAAAGAATACTGAGCACTGAGAGGAGCCAGGGTTGGGTTTAGTGCCAGGGTATATGTCCGAATCCAGCTGAATAATGCTGTTTGTGACTTTCTTGAAGTGAATCAGGTCAGTGGAAATGTGTTAGGGATTTTTTGGCCCAGTAAACTGGTATATGTTTCATTCTGCATTATAGTGATACTTTTAACACCAAATTTAAGAAGTGTGACATAAAAGTTTAAAATGCCCACTGCTCTTCAGAATATCCTGGGCATTTTTCACCAAATCTTTCCTTTATTTATAGTCTTTAAATTCTATAATGCTAAAGCTCTTCTTTCTACTAGGTATGATTAACCATAGTTGTATTGTTTTACAATTAGAAATCCTAAAAAAGGCAATGTATCTTAATATCTGCAGTGTCATAAAACTTTTTGGTGAGATTAATATTTAATAGTGTGAGTGTTTAAAATTTCAACATTTTTAATTATTGACACGTTAATATTTAATTCAAATACTGCAAAATATAAGGTCTGAAAGGTTCAAATCTTCACATAGAACTAAATTAATATTTTCTTTCAGGGTCTATGAATCTAACATAAAACATCATTGAGAATGAAGCTTGGGATTTTAGCCTTGGAGCAGTATGTGTCATAGTTCCTCTAGGATTCTCCAATTTTTGTTTCTTCACTTCCTACCTACAGCCTCATCCATGCAAGACTTCATACGGTCCCATGACAGGACATCAGTACCTATTCTTCCACCTAGTCCAAGGAAATAACTAGAAAGCAAAACAGACATTTATTTCCCCCCACCCCTCTGCTAGGAGTAGAGAAGCTGCCTCCAGGGCGCACACAGCCTCTGCCAGGCTGGGGAATAAGGGTCTGAACTTGGGAGTTTATTTTTAATGGAAACGTTTCTTCCTACTGTGAAGGCATGCAGCGAATAAAGCAAGGGCTTGACTTCTTTCTTCCTTCATTATAAAGTTCACAGTAAATTAAGCAGGAATCGATGCCTCAGTCATTGTGCATCTTGTAAGGTAAAAGTTATCCATATACTAAGGTTTGCAGGATAGTGTCTCCTTCCTGTAGAACCCACAAGGAACATGGAGAGGGACATTCCACAATTGTACATTTTGGAATCTTTTTTCCCCTTTAAAATAAATCCCAAGAAAAATCGTTTAAAAAACTACTGTAGTATGAAGTACATACATAGGAAGTATGGGTAAAGGTATCAGAATCTGGCCCTGTATAAATGAGTATGCATGATTGTGTTGTAAATTTGTGGCAAATGTCTTAATATTAGACATATCACTTCAAATTTGGAGCCATGGAGCCTAGTCATGCAATGCACAAGGAAAACTCCCATGGCTTGAGATGGCAAATTAATGACATTCAAGTTTCTGTTCTCACTATAAGTTCAAATAGCAAGTACCAGGTCCAGTTTTATTTCTAAATCCACAAACATTGTGTGTAGTAAATTCATACAGTATTGTGTAACGGGACAGATTCTTGTCTTCAGACTAACTGAATTATTTTTCAGGAGTTTGTTTAATCTCTCATTCATAGTTGCATTTTTCTTGTTGCTCTCATCATATTTTGTCAACACACAGTATGCTTTAGTAATGTGCCAAATAGAGCATCTGCCTCTTCCTCCTCTTGTCCACTCCAACAAGACTTGACTGTTTCCCAAATAGTAACTTTTCAGTGTTTGAGAGATAACAGTGGATAGTTTGCATTAACAACCATTTTGTGTTGCACTGGATGCCTGATTTTATCCCCCGAAAATATAATTATCTTTCAATGAGTTGCTATCCCTGCCTTTCTGCTCCAGTTTCGACTTTTGGAGAAGCAAGAGATACATCAGCCTTGTCTGACTAGAAGAGCAAGTTTAATGAGTGGTATGTCATCTTCCATTTCTTTTGCCTTATGAATCTTATGTTTCAATAGCCGAGCCTGGAGAAGAGATATGCCCTTAATTATTTTGGAGGCTGGTCACTGTGGATTTCAAGGTCTTGCTTCTGATACATCTCACAGATATTCTTGAATATTCCCCTTTCCTTTTCTAACTGGATAATGCCATTCACCCAAACCTCTGTGGCTGAGGATATCTCTGGTTGAAGAGTCCATGTTGCTTGGATTCATGACTACCACTGGCTGGAACACCAATAAGATGAAGAGACTCTTGAGTATTTGCTTTGTAAGAAGAGTTGGACAGAAAAATCTGAGTATTCTTCTGAATTGTCTAATTGATTTGGCTTACCCATGTTCATGCTCTTTGTGTCACTTTCTATGAATATTCTAGACAGTGAGCTTTGCTAGTGTGAATTGTTGCACAAACATCTTTTAACTCAGTATTTCCAAAAGCAAAATTTGAAATAGCGATTTTACACCTGAATATGCACCTCAATCTGCATTTATCTGTTTAGCTATGTTACCCAATCAGAGAAGAGAAAAAGTACCATGTGAGCTATGTAACTGACCAACCCATGGCTGCTGATAGATCACATGTTCCATGTTGCAAAGGGAGTTGGTGGCTTTAATATTTTGTGTTCCACGGTATAAACACTGAGTACAGAATATATTTTAGGAGTGCCAAAGCTCTCCTATAAATGATATAGTTCCCCATAAATAATTTTCAATGCAAAATTGAGGTTCAGACTTTAAACCCTTGATAATTCTAATTTCAGTGTGATCCATTCCCCACATTTTCCTCTGATCTTTGGCATCTCCTGGCTGAGCCTTCATGACCCCCTTATTCACTGGCAAGAACAGAAAGCACCTTCCCATCAGCTCTCTGATGACAGAAAGGCCAAGGACCAGCTAACATTGCTCACAGACCAAAAAAAGGGCTCAAGTAGGATAGTTGCCCACATTGAAACACCTACTGGGGGAACTACAGAACTTCCTCCAAAGTACCATGACTACAGAGATGTCTTTGAAAAGAAGAATGCAGAAAATCTCTCCCAACACTGGGACTATGACTACCCCATAGAACTCAGCCAGGGTGAAAATACTGTTTGAACAAATATATACTTTCCTGGGCAAGGGACAGCAAGACTCATGTCTCGTCCTGAAGATATGGCCTTTACCCATGAGGCCTCAGTTAGGAACCAGCCCACATTCTTAAATCCCATAATTTTCTTCACACCACTAACAACCAGGACCTACTTGCACTCTATCTCCAGAATTTTATCCAATGAGTTGGCCATTGTAAACCAAGAACCACATGACATCTGGGAGAGGATAACATTGTGAAGGACCACATCTAAGTTCCCCCCAGACCTGTGGAAGTGGTGCTTCTCCAACTGTGCCATGACTCCACCTTGGCAGGACACTTAGGGTGATATAAAACCCATCCATTAATGTCCCATTTCTTCTGTTGACACCGAATGTGCTCCACAATATAGACCTTTATAGCTTCCTGCCAGGTGTGTGCCCACACCAAGATCCCTCATCAGAAACCCTGAAGTCTCCTCCAGCCTCTGGACACCCCATCGCAGCCCTGGGAAGTCATTTCCTTGAACTTTGTGGTGGAACTACCAGAATCCAGTGGTTTCACCAGCATCCTGATAGTGGTAAATCACTTTTCTAAAATGGCACACTTTATTCCCTGCACAGGTTTATCCTCTGTGGAGGAAATCATCCAACTTTGGATAAATAATGTCATGTACCTTTGTGGCCTCTTGCATCATATCACCTCCAACTGGGAACCACATCTTACTGACCACTTCTGACAGAGGCCCTATGTTTATTAGGAGTCCACATGCACCATCCTTTGCCTACCATCTGCAGTCAGCCAATTGGAAAGAATCAATCAGATCCTTTAACAATACTTATACTGCTACATCAACCATCACCAGGATGGACTAGTCTTCACTGGTACCATATGATTCTCATCTCACACAGCTCCAGGCCACAACCCCTTCTTTATCAACTCTGGGCACCACTCCTGATTTCATCCACAAGTACCCACATCCTCCCCAACCCATCTGCCTTGTACCTAGTAGAACACATCCATCACATCCAAGAGGAGGGGAAGAGACACCTCGAAAAGGACAAAGAGGACTACAAAAGGCATATGGATAAACAGACAACAGGGAACTGCCTACTCTGTAGGACAAAAGGTATGGTTTTCAACAGAACACCTTTGCACACACAGACCCTCCCAGAAATTAGACTGTTGATTCCTTGGCCTATACTGCATTCAGCAACAACCAGCCCAATCATCTTCAAGCTTCAGCTCCCTCAATCCCTTAGAGTCCACCCTGTGTTCCACATCTCACTTCTGAAACCATACACTGAGAACACATTTCCCCATAGAGCCCAATCACCTGTCCCACCAGTACAGGGTCAAGAGGAAAACATTCTAAGATCAAATTAGGAAAATTATGGTACCTGATTATTTGGGAAAGTTATGGTCCAGAAGAACACACTCGGGAGTCTGGTTCAGTCTTCCATAGGAGCCATGCTGAGAAACATGGACCTAAGTTGCCCAGGAGAAGGCGTGATATCATGACCCACAGGTCTCAAACCTGGCTCTACAGGGTTTTGAGGAACATCCATGGTCCAGCCCTCCATCTGGCAGCTCACTGACACTTGCACACCTGGGGTCCATGAAGCCCAGACCCAGGTTGAGTCTCCATCCCTGCAGTCCTATTGGCAGAGTTCCAGAGCAGCTGACTGTCAGCCAGCAGCAGGAATAGGAAGCTATCCAAACAATGGGGCTCCATCCTGTTTTGGACTGTGTGCCTTGTGCTTCCTGATCCCATGGATTGATTTCCTGGCATCCTGACCTGGCGTAACTCCTGGCATCTGATTTGTGGTTCTGACCTCCAGTTTGTATCCTGACTCTGACCTCCTGGTAGCCTGACCTAGCTGACTCCTGTCTTGCGACCGTGGAATCTTGCTCTGACTACTAGGTTTGGCCACCCATGACCCGGCCATGACAACAGCTTCCATATGAGGAGAGACTAAAAAGACAGGGATAGTTCAGTTTGTAAAAGAGATTACTAAGGGGGGATCTGATGGAGGTCTATAAAATTGTGAATAGTGCGGAGGAAGTAAATAAGGAAGTGTTATTCACTTCTTCTCATAACAAAAAAAACCCAGGAGTCACCTAGTGAAATTAATAGTCAGCAGGTTTAAAACAAACATAAGAAAGTATTACTTCACATAATGTACTGTCAATCTGTTGAACTCGTTGTCAGGGGATGTTGTGAAGGACAATTGTGTAACTGGTTTCAAAAAAGAATAGATAAGTTCATGGAAGATAAGTCCATCAATGGCTATTAGCCAAGATGGTCAGGGATGTAACTGCAAGCTTTAGATGTCCCTAAACCTCTGACTGCCAGAAGACAGAACTGGACAACAGGGGATGGCTAGCTCAATAATTGCCCTGTTCTATTCATTCTCTCTGAACTGTCTGCCACTGTTGGAAGACGGGATTCAGGCTAGAAGAACCATTGGCTTGACCCACTATGGCTGTTCTTATGTTCTTATGATTTAAAAACAAAAATAAATAAATAATCTAAACTAGCAAAACCAAAACCCCTATCCCAAGCAGAGATTTTGTCCCCTAAAAGGGAGAAGTGCCATATACTCGTGTAATCCATTGGGGACTTTGCCATTGATTTTATGGTAAAGGGGCTCAGCTACTAAAGTGATGGGCAGAAGTCCAGACCTTGAGATAGATAATGATGTCAGCCTATTGCTGCTGTTAAGGCTTTTTTTCTGGGACGACTTCAGTAATAATGCTTTTAATATGCTAAAGAAGATCCAGATTTTACATTTTCTGTGATTACTACCTGCTTTGTATGATTAGGGGTAGCTTTGTGTTTAAGCCTAACATTTTATTTTTAAAAAAATGATAATTTAAATACAGTGGGTAAAAACATATATATTCAGTACTTAAAAGCCAAGGTAATGGGGCCTTTAGCACTATGAGAAAGAATGTAAAGTTCATTTTGTCCTATTTAAGTCAAAAGAAAAAATCCCATTGTTTTAAATAGCAATGCTTACATTGACTTGATTCAAAGCCATTTCTGGGAAAAGGAAGTATTTGGTCAAAATATCATCCAATTTCTAATAGTATCCCTCATATTGCAGTTATCAAAAAACATCTCTTAGCCAGCTACAAAATTACTGGAAAAATACCGATGCTAAATAATGCTGAATACAAACCAGTGTGCTTTATAATTATACTTTGAACATTGATCATTTGTGTATTTATCAGAGGATCTTATTCAAGAATATCATGAATTGCTTCATGTAGTTCACCTTTAAATAAGCCTGTCTTTTTATTGATAATGTACCTAGTGTTAATTGTTAAGTTTCCATTTCAGTAAAGCTAGGGGCAATACATCACTGCAACAAAGAGTCTTACAAATAGAACTGCAATGAAAACATTGGAAAGTAAATTTGTAGCAGCTGTGGAATTCAATTCCCTTTCTCTTAGACCTAATTCTATGTCCTGTGGTTTACTCATACTTTGGCATTTGAAATATATGGCAGAACTTGTGCAATTATATTTTAAATATAACTTTTTCTTAGTAAAGAGAAGGCTGAATCTCTGGGGAGTGAGAGATGCAATTCTCTTTCAGAGCAAAATGCTGTATTCTGAGCCACTGTATTTGTTGGTAAAAACATAAAAGTATAATTAGTGATTATTATTCTATTTACTGTTCTGTTCCTGTTGCAGGATAGAATAATAGCCAAAGGTCAGAATTTACTTCCAAGTGAATTTTTCATCCCAATTCTTTTTTCTGTCTTTGCTTGAAAAAGAGAATCTGTTAATGAGATCATCTAAAAAAAATAAACTATCTTACTTGCAAGTTGTTGCATTCTCCTTCCCCTTGTTGTTTTTGGTTTTCTCTTTAGACATTTGGCTGTTCAGAGCCTCAGCCTTCATCTATGTTTATTTAGTGCATATTTTAGGGGACTATTAAAATGTAAATAATAAAACTGGTAGATGGATATTTAGATAATCTTTGTGTATCCTTACTTTTCCCCTCTGCTCCATTTTATTCTCTATTCTTCTACAGATAAGAATATGGATTTGCTGTACACATTCTCAATAAGGTCTAATCCCCTTAAAATTAATAACGGTATCTCATGCCGTAGTTTAGAAATGAAGTTGAACAGGGTACAGCAGCAAGCACTATTTGGTCCTGGTGAAATCGTAGAAATGTAAGGTTTGAAGAAGCAGTGATGTCATCAAGACATCCATCATCCTACACTAAGGAAGGATCCCTGACAGGTGTTTGTTGAACCTGTTTTTAAAAACCTTCAGTGTTGGGGATTCCACAATCTCCCTTGGAAGCCTCTGCCAGATATCTAATATCTAACTAAATTTCCCTTGCTGCAGATTATTCCCCTTGTTGCTTGTCCTACCTTCATTGGATATGGAGAACAATTGATCACAGTCATATTTACAACCGCCCTTACAATATTTGAAGACTTTTAATTAGGTCCCCCTTCAGTCTTCATATCTCAAGACCAAACATGCCCATTTTCTTTTAATATTTCTTCATAGGTCAGGTTTTCTAAACTTATAATTTTTATTGCTCTCCTCTGGACACTCTCCAATTTGTTCATATCTTTCCGAAAATGTGGGGCCCAAAATTGGACACAGTACTCAAGCTGAGGCCTCGCTAGTGCCAAGTACAGTGGGAGAATTTATCTCCCATGTCTTTCATACAGCACTTCTGTTAATGCACCCCAGAATGTTGTTAGCCTTTTTTGCAACTGCATCACATTGTTAACTCATAATCAACTTGTCATCCATTATAACCCCCAGTTCTTTTTCTGTAGGACTACTGCATAGCCGGTTATTCCCCGTTTTGTACATTGATTGTGCCTTCCTCAGTGAAGTAATTTACACTTGTCTTTATTGAAGTTCATCTTGTTGAATTCAGACCAATTCTCCAATCTGTCAAGGTTGTTTTGAACTCTATTCCTGCAACCCCTTGAACACTACTGCAATATAAAATATTAATAATATTGTCCACTGGAAAATGATGCCATTTGAAAGTAAATGTAAATAGTTCAACACAATTGTGGACGACAGCAGGAGGGCAATACCATAGTCACCAGCACTGTTCCCTCTAAGCTGTGCGCGTGTGCACGCGTACACAGATCCTAAACGCTGCACATATGGCAAAACACCGCGCGCACAAAAATGTGCACAGAAGCACAACAATTTGCACAGAAGAAATTTTTTGCGCACATGTCCTGTCAAAAATTAGAGGGAACATTAGTCACCAGATGGAGAAGGCAGCAGGAAAACATTATTGATTGGTGCTAATTACAGCTGTTGGGATTCAGTACTCTGGGATCTTTCTTGCCAACATGGATGTTGTAAAGAATCGTGCAGCTGTCACTATACCTACAGAGAAGGAACACATGGTGTATGGCAAGCCTTAGCCCACTGATCATACATTTAGGAAAGAAATGTAAGCAGCAGCAGCTTATTTTACCTTTTGAGGTGCTAATATTGAAGCCAGTTGTTTCCTATCTTAAAGATTCATCAGACCCATCTGACTAGATTAGTTAAGTTCTGTTGTTCCAGGGAGTCTGTTCTAAGAAAAGAAAGAGCAGCAAACTCATACGCGGAACCAGTGGGGTACTTTATCAATTTGAAATATCAGGCAGAGTGACCTGATGTCTAGTGAGTCCTCTTTGCCTTTCTGCGAATTCTGAGGATTAAATAGTAGCATGTACTTCTGTCAGGAGAGAGCAGAAAGACACCCTGACACCCGTTCCCATAACTGCTACTCCTCTTTGACCAGAATCTGCAAGATTTACATCAGTTTAGCATGTATATTTAATGTTAGCATTTTCGCCTTGCAATTTATACTATTGTACTAAGGGCTAGAGATGGATTTTAAAAATTATTCTTGCTCCCCCTTACCGTACAAGCTCATTCTCTGCGGGCTCCTAAAATAAATAATTTGTATCGTAGATGAAGGCACAAATAACCAGTCTCAGTAGCTGAAATGGTCTTCGCTCAGATACTAGATGGTATTTAAAAGGATGCTATCTCTATCATTTTAATTTTTCTGTGATAGTTCTGCTTTTCATTTTAAACTTTGTATCTAACAAGTCTGCACAGCACTCTGAACAAAATTTTGCAGTAATTTCTACAAAATGGCAAAATACAGGAGAGGGAAAGAAATCAGAAAAATATGTTTATATGAAAAATATGGCATGTTTTGTTCTTCAGGATAGCTAATAAAAATGAATACATTATGCTGGTATCTTATTATAGAAAAGTGATCCCTAGTCTTGAACCTGTGATGATGATCAAAGAATAAAAGACCAAAATATATGAAAAAGACAGAAGCTGAATATTGTCATAAAATAATTTTATGTGCTGGACAGGCCTGGAATCTTCTTTTCAGAATGCACTGTTCAGGATTAATATATGTATATGAAAAACCCTCTGAGATGAGAGTCAAAGTGCTTTGAGGCATGTATGACAGAAAAAAAGATTTTATCTAAAATGGTAAGGAAGATTGAAAAAATAGACTATATATGTGAGAGAAGCCTGTTATCTCTTTAGAGAGGGAAATTTGTCTTTATGACACACAAATATAAAATAATTAATATGTTCTTATGTAACCTACATGTCCATTATAAGAGCACTGGTACAAAAGCTGTATTTTAAGATGGAGGTGACACTTCCATTATCAACCCCTATTTTCAGTAAAATAATTGTCTCAATAAATTATCTCTTGGGCTGAAATTTCTCATGCTTGGTCTCAGCCATGAAATTAGTTTAAGTTCATAAAGGTATATGAAAGTTTCAGACAAATGCATTTACCATTTTTACATTTCCTGGGTATCCAAAACCACCACCATTTTCCCTATCAGTTAAGAAACTTTTGAAAAGCCGTTTCTGCTTCTGAAGAACTAAAAATGGTTTTGTGCAGATCTCACACCAAATACCAGTAATCCTTCATGAGGTGTAATACCTTTAATATATTTGTAAACATTTAGCTTTGAAAATGAGTAAGGATCATTCTTGCAGGTACCATGAAATATATATTTGGCCACAAGGTTTCATTATGGGGAAAGGCTTAGCAGCATGGAATGCTGTGGGGTATGATTCTCCACTGGTAGTTAGGCTCGTGGTGGGCTGGATCTGATTTGGGTAGTGGGGAGTATAGGGCCTAGTGGATGACAGACAGCTGCAGTGACACAGGAGATAGCAAACAGAGCTGTAAATAGGGGAGTTTGAGTGGGAGTTTGTATTGTGGTACTTGTTTGGGGTTTAAAGAGAGCTTTAAAAAAGGTATTTTTGCTGTGGGGGGTGGTCTTTTGGTGTGGCTTGTGTTTCCCAGATTAACAGGATTTAAGTGGGAAGACTATGACAGATACGGAGGCAGCTGTGGGAGTGACTCCTGTAGCAGAAGACACAATGAGGATGACTGGATGTGGAATCTGCGGTATGTACATGATCCTGGAGGGGGGACCTGGTAAGAGTCTTTTCTGCATGAAATGCCGTCTGATAGAGCTGATGGAGGAAAAGATCTGAGGTTTGGAGATGCAGATGGAAAGTCTGGTTGAATTTAGGAAGGGGTTTGAGCAGATGATGGAGCAAAGACATGAGGTATTTGAAGGGAAAAGCTAAGACTTACAGATGGAAGCAGGGCTGGGAAATTTTGAGGGGAGACTGGGTGAGGAAAGTGGTCAGTGGAAGAATGTGATTAAAAGAACCAGGCAGAGGAAAAGACGGGTTAGTGAAGGAGAAATAGAGCTTAGGAACAGGTTTGCAAAGTTGGAAAATGAAGAAGGGGCTCAGCAGGTAGTCGCTGAAGGTGGAAGGGCAAGGAAGAAGAGAAGAGTGGCTTGTCCTATAGGAAAAGGGGAGTCAATGCAGACTACACCAAATATGAGCCCCAGGAGGATACAGGATGGGTTGAAGAGGATTATAAGGGAGAATAGGAATGGAAAGAACTTGCAGCCAGAGGGAACAGGGGAGAGACTGGAGAATAGCACTGTCACCAGGAAATGGCAGGTCTATGTGATCAGGGACTCTTTATTGAGAAGAATGGACAGGTCTGTAACCAGAGCTGATCCAGAGAATAGAAAGGGTGTGCTGTCTTCCAGGTGCTAAGATACAGGATGTAAACCTGAGGTTGAAAAGGATTCTAAAGGGAGCGGGAAAGAATCCCCTAATTATCCTTCATGTGTGAACAAATGATACGGCTAGATTCTCGCTGGAAAGTATTAAGGGAGACTATGCTAGGCTGGGGAAGACGCTTAAGGAAATCGAGGCTCAGGTGATCTTTAGTGGGATTCTGCCTGTTCCTAGAGAAGGGCAACAAAGGTGTGACAAGATTATGACTATCAACAGATGGCTTAGGCAGTGGTACTATAAGGAGGGCTTTGGGATGTATGGCCACTGGGAGGCATTCATGGACAGAGGACAGTTCTCTCGGGATGGACTTCATCTGAGTAGGGAAGGAAATAGACTTCTAGGATGGAGGCTGGCACAATTGATTAAGAGAGCTTTAAACTAGGAATTTTGGGGAGATGGTTGGGAGATGTCCAGGTAATCTCCACGTCAGATTTTAGCATTGAGAGGGAAGAAGATGAAGTAAGAAAGGATATAGCCGTGGGTAGGAGAACGTATATAAGGAGGAAGGGCAATGTGGATACCAGTCTAATAGGTTATACTGGCTGTAGAATGACTGTGCCTAATTGGGTACAAAATGTGAACGAGGCCAAACAGCAAAAATTAAGATGTTTGTACACCAATGCGAGGAGTCTAGGCAACAAAATGGAGGAACTAGAGCTACTGGTGCAGGAAGTGAAACCTGATATTATAGGGATAACTGAAACATGGTGGAATAGTAGTCATGACTGGATTATGGATATTGAAGGGTATGTGCTGTTTAGGAAAGACAGAAATAAAGGTAAAGGTGGTGGAGTAGCATTGTATATCAAAGATGAGGTAGAATGTAAAGAAATAAGAAGCGTTGCAATGGATAAGACAGAGTCCATCTGGGCAAAAATTACACTGGGGGAGAAAACTAGTAGAGCCTCCCCTACGATAGTGCTTGGGGTGTGCTATAGACAACCGGGATCTAATATGGATATGGATAGCGCCCTTTTTAATGTTTTTAATAAAGTAAGTACTAATGGAAACTGCGTGATCATGGGAGACTTTAACTTCCCAGATATAGACTGGAGGACCAGTGCTAGTAATAATAATAGGGCTCAGATTTTCCTAGATGCGATAGCTGATGGATTCCTTCATCAAGTAGTTGCTGAACCAACTAGAGGGGATGCCATTTTAGATTTGGTTTTGGGGAGTAGTGAGGACCTCAGAGAAGAAATGGTTGTAGGGGATAATCTTGGCTCAAGTGATCAGGAGCTAATTCAGTTCAAACTGAATGGTAGAATTAACTAAAATAAATCTGCAACTAGGGTTTTTGATTTCAAAAGGGCTGACTTTCAAAAATTAAGGAAATTAGTTAGGGAAGTGGATTGGACTGAAGAACTTATGGATCTAAAGGTAGAGAAGGCCTGGGATTACTTTAAATCAAAGCTGCAGAAGTTATCGAAAGCCTGTATCCCAAGAAAGGGGAAAAAATCATAGGCAGGAGTTGTAGACCAAGCATCTTAGAGAAGTGATTAAGAAGAAGCAGAAAGCATACAGGGAGTGGAAAATGGGAGGGATCAGCAAGGAAAGATACCTTATTGAGGTTAGAGCATGTAGAGATAAAGTGAGACAGGCTAAAAATCAAGTAGAGTTGGACCTTGCAAAGGGAATTAAAACCCATAGTAAAAGGTTCTATAGCCATATAAATAAGAAGAAAACTAAGAAAGAAGAAGTGAGGCTGCTAAACACTGAGAATGGAGTGGAAGTTAAGGATAATCTAGGCATGGCCCAATATCTAAACAAATACTTTGCCTCAGTCTTTAATAAGGCTAAAGAGGATCTTAGGGATAATGGTAGCATGACAAATGGCAATGAGGATATGGAGGTAGATATTACCATATCTGAGGTAGAAGTGAAACTGAAACAGCTTAATGGGACTAAATCGGGAGGCCCAGATAATCTTCATCCAAGAATATTAAAGGAATTGGCACCTGAAATTGTAAGCCCATTAGCAAGAATTTTTAATAAATCTGTAAACTCAGGAGTTGTACCATATGATTGGAGAATTGTTAATATAGTTCCTATTTTTAAGAAAGGAAAAAGAAGTGATCTGTTAGTTTGACATCTGTTAGTTTGACATCTGTAGTATGCAAGGTCTTGGAAAAAATTTTGAAGGAGAAAACAGTTAAGGACATTGAAGTCAATGGTAAATGGGACAAAATACAACATGGTTTTACAAAATGTAGATCGTGCCAAACCAACCTGATCTCCTTTTTTCAGAAAGTAACAGATTTTTTAGACAAAGGAAACACAGTGGATCTAATTTACCTAGATTTCAATAAGGCGTTTGATACTGTGCCACATGGGGAATTATTAGTTAAATTGGAAAAGATGGGGATCAATATGAACACCGAAAGGTGGATAAGGAATTGGTTAAAGGGGAGACTACAACAGGTCCTACAGAAAGGTGAACTGTCAGGCTGGAGGGAGGTTACTAGTGGAGTTCCTCAGGGATCAGTTTTGGGACCAATCTTATTTAATCTTTTTATTACTGACCTTGGCACAAAAAGTGGGAGTGTGCTAATAAAGTTTGCAGATGATACAAACCTGAGAGGTATTGCCAATTCAGAGAAGGATCGGGATATCATACAGGAGGATCTGGATGACCTTGTAAACTGGAGTAATAATAATAGGATGAAATTTAATAGTGAGAAGTGTAAGGTTATGCATTTAGGGATTAATAACAAGAATTTTAGTTATAAATTGGGGACGCATCAATTAGAAGTAACGGAGGAGGAGAAGGACCTTGGAGTATTGGTTGATTATAGGATGACTATGAGCTGCCAATGTGATATGACTGTGAAAAAAGCTAATGCAGTTTTGGGATGCATCAGGAGAGGTATTTCCAGTAGGGATAAGGAGGTTTTAGTACCGTTATACAAGGCACTAGTGAGGACTCACCTGGAATACTGTGTGCAATTCTGGTCTCCCATGTTTAAAAAGGATGAATTCAAACTGGAACAGGTACAGAGAAGGGCTACTAGAATGATCCGAGGAATGGAAAACTTGTCTTATGAAAGGAGACTCAAGGAGCTTGGCTTGTCTAGCCTAACTAAAAGAAGGTCGAGGGGAGATATGATTGCTCTCTATAAACATATCAGAGGGTTAAATACCGGAGAGGGAGAAGAACTATTTAAGCTCAGTACCAATGTGGAAACAAGAACAAATGGGTATAAACTGGCCACCAGGAAGTTTAGACTTGAAATTAGATGAAGGTTTCTAACCATCAGAAGAGTGAAGTTTTGGAATAGCCTTCCAAGGGAAGCAATGGGGGCAAAAGATCTATCTGGCTTTAAGATTAAATTCGATAAGTTTATGGAGGAGATGGTATTATGGGATAACATGATTTTGGTAATTAATTGATCTTTAAATATTCATGGTAAATAGGCCTAATTCCCTGAGATGGGATATTAGATAGGTGGGTTACCCAGGAAATAATTTTCTGTAGCATCTGGCTGGTGAATCTTGCCCATATACTCAGGGTTTAGCTGATCACCATATTTGGGGTCAGGAAGGAATTTTCCTCCAGGGCAGATTTGAAGAGGCCCTGGAAGTTTTTGCCTTCCTCTGTAGCATGGGGCATGGGTCACTTGAGGGAGGATTCTTTGCTCCTTGAAGCCTTTGAACCACGATTTGAGGACTTCAATAGCTCAGACATAGGTGAGGTTTTCGTAGGAGTGGGTGGGTGAGATTTTGTGGCCTGCATTGTGGAGGAGGTCAGACTAGATGATCAGAATGGTCCCTTCTGACCTTAGTATCTCTGAATCTATGAAGTGTTGAGTAGCTGAATATCAGGGTATATGACTGTCCTCAACTAGTGGGAGTTGGACTTTTTACTCTAGTAGACCAGATGGATTATCTAAAAGGTTTTTGATCCATATCCAGCTATGGAAGTTTCTCTCTCCCTATGGGAGGAAGGAGCCTGAATCTGTTGACTTTGGGCACCTTACACTGTTCCCCTTTCCCACATACTCTGGGAAAATAGCTGAAGTCCAGTTACAGTGGATGTTTGTGGGAGGTAGGCTAGTAATTCCTATTTGTACTTTTATTATGGCTTATATTTTTGAGGCTAGGTTTCTAGATTCTTGTTTGTGTGTGTTTTTAATATCCATTAAAATTGCCTAGAGCCTAGAATGTTTTTTTTAAATCAGAATTTTAAAAAATAAAAATAAAAAATTGAAAGGCTTCAGAAACAGCAGGGAGAACCTATGGTAAGAATATTTCTCAGCACTGGAGTCTGATTTTTTTTTAAAAATGTAATTTATAAGAGTTGTGCCACTTTCCTGGCTCTGTGAGAATAACAAGCAACTATAATTTAGGCTGCGAGTATCTCCTAGGAATGATGCATGGAAATTCTTGTACTTACCTGAATCCTCCTGTCCGATCATTTTTAAAATCATTATACTGACTGGTTTTGGGAGCTTCACCACCTGTTCAATCAGGAGCTGACTGAAAGGTTACAAAGACAGCAGTTGAACTAAAAGTGGATGGCATGCTTTCAACCAGCACTAGAGGCTGACTTCCTTTCCATCCTACTGCAATGACATGGGGTCGCAAAGCATGCTCTACTATGTCCCTTTGGAATCAACAGTCTTCAAGATCTTGTAGAGTTGCCAGTCTATGCTAGGGAGCTGAGACATGAATAAGAATGCTGTCACAGTAGGGTGTTATTTCTTATTATTTATTTATTTATTTATTATTAAGGACTTTTGGGGTGAAAAATGCCAGGTTAGCACAAAGTTAATTACTAAAGTAATAAAGGTGTAGTCTGTAGCCATAAAGCTATTTTTATTTTCTTGATATACAGAGGCCATTGGCAAGATATGGAGTAGTTATATAATCCAGACATTTAGGTTTATATATCTATATCTATAGGTGCCATGATCATCTCACCTTTAACACATACTAGAAACAGTTTCTAATACTTCAGCACCAAACGGTTGTAGAGAATGCCATCCATTTTACAGAAGAATGCTGAAAGCTCTTGACCTACATCCAGTCACCTTAGAAAGACAATAGAGATTAAAACACGGTTGAAGACAAAAAAGACAGGATAGTTCAACAAAGACCCCATAGAGATTTTGTGCCTGACTGCAGAGTTTGTCACTTTATTTTAAGCAACATGTATCTAGGTTTGATGGAGAAAGTGCCTTTAACTTATTATAGAAAGACATTTATACAGGATGTTATTAAAGGAGGCAGAGATGAGTTGGCAAAGAGCAATGCCAAATTTCTTTTAGGTCACAATGGCCAAATTTGTATAACACAAGATGTAAGTAATGAATGATAGCTACAGGGACACAACTTGTGCCAGAAAGTTTAGAGAGGGACAGAGAATTAGAAGTTCCAAATGAAAAATATTTGGTATATTGTGGGGAAAGAAGTTTAGTATGAAAATGTAACAGCAGTAAATTGATTTTCTTAAACTGAGTATCACTGGCAGTGTGAATGAAAGAAAACACTCTGTTCCCTCTTACCACTTTTTTTTTTGGTAATTGTCTTTTGTTTTGGGAAATTCCTGACTTCCCGTGTCTGAAAGTGAAAAGTGATACGATAGGAAAGTTAAATCTTAAGCAAAGTAAGAAATATCTTCTAACAGCTTAACTCTCACAATGGAATTTATAGATAAATCTCAGTCAGCACTTCAAATATGTCCTTATCAAAGACCCATATTACAGCAGTTTTCCCTGAACTGGTTATAAACATTGTTTCAATTTGTAGGGGAGGCTAGATTTTAATCTTACTTATAAAACATCCTCAAGTTCCAATCTTCACTACAGTTCAGAATAATGTTTGTAACCAGTTAAGGGAGAATAGTTTAGTAACAAGGTTCCCTGATGGGGTTTTATAGTGGCAATTTAGACAAGGTCTAAATTACTTTTTCACACAACTCTCATGTCTATCCCTTACAGCTATTCTTTGTATGACCCAGCAGGGTTTTGAGCACACACAAAGATAAAAGCAATTTAGTGTTGATCAGTGTCAGTTCCTCCTCTTGTTGTTTATATAGATAATAGTCTTTATTTGCTATGATGAAAAGACTGAAACTAAGACAACAATACCGGAAATCAAATTGTCAGAATTGTGCTGCTCGCTCTCATCTGAAAATCAGGCCTCTTACTTAGGTAAGTAATATGACTAAGTGTCTAATTTCAGGCACTCACATTTGAAAAAATTTCCTTTAATTTTTTCTTCTAGCTGTTTTTGAAAAGCTACTTTAACCAATGAGGAACACAAGAGAAAAAGCTATTTTAACCAATGGAAAACTGCTTATGCTCATCATAAAAACTATTATTGGGATTTTTAAAACATGTGCAGGAAACTAAACATTAAAAAAAATAAAATGGGTTAAAATTATTTCCAATGATTTTTTTTCTGTTTAGATTTAATTGTCCAACAGTGAAATATCAAGAAGTCAGCTATATGCATGTCTAACACTGATACCCAAACTGTTGCCTGGGGTTTTCAGAGCCCAAAGCAATGGTAACTTAACTGTTTCATTCCAGGCAGTGGCACAGTGGCAGGAATAAATTAATGGGAACGAACACACACACACACACACACACACACAAACATGATTTAAGACATCCCAGATATAGTTACCCACAGTCTGAGATGGTTTCAAGAGATCACCAGCTGGGCTTCTTGGGGCCCTCTTTCTGTCCAGCTGATGGGGAGTTTTGACGTCAGTTTCTTGCCTGAGGAAAAGCTCCGAGGTATTTTCTTTTACCTAAACTTTTATAGCTAACTCTAACAAAGTACCTAACCTAGAGTCATTCCTAGTGGGTCAGCATAATAACTTCTATTGCATCACTAATTTTCTTAATTTCAACAAACTACTCATCTCAAAGTATTTCTAGCCAAAACAACAATATGTCAGGGGCGCATAAATACTCACTCTCTTCCATCATTTTCTGTCCCATCCTCCCATTCTAATTAACAAACTGCAAGTATGCAGTTGTCTGACCTTGTCTCACAAAGGCCTAAGATTATTCCTCGCTATGTGATGTTTGGTGTTCAGCCCGCAGTGGCGGAACATACAAAATGGTTGACTCTAGTACTGTCAAGTTCTGGGGTACACACAGAACGTCAAATTCTGGGGTAACAGAACTACCTCTTGGATGAAAGGAGGTAAGATGGTCAGAGTCATATGGAGCAGATGCTGCTCAGGAGGAACAAAAACATACTGCACATTTGTATTCCAAGGGCCACATGCACTGCTGACATCACTGAAGCTAGTTGTAATGGGTTGTCATCCCTGGGGTGCAGTCTGGGAGCCATGAGAAGCCGCTGTGCCCCTCGGACCACTCAATTGGACTGGCCCTGCCCACGCTGATTGGAGACACAGCTAGCCACACCCAGGCTCTGTTATCATCCAACACGACAGCAGGTGGCGTCACTCATCCAAACTGGGCTACCTGAGTGTAAACAACAGACCCCACCAGTTTCCCAGTACCCCAGGCACACACTGCCCTCTAGAGTATAAACCCAAAACTAAAGGAGTACTTGTGGCACCTTAGAGACTAACAAATTTATTAGAGCATAAGCTTTCGTGAGCTACACGAAAGCTTATGCTCTAATAAATTTGTTAGTCTCTAAGGTGCCACAAGTACTCCTTTTCTTTTTGCGAATACAGACTAACACGGCTGCTACTCTGAAACCCAAAACTATATCATCTTGCACTGCACAGGGATCTGTACAGTGTATGCTCATTAATATGTCCACCCCTCCCTCAATGTGGAGAGGAATATGCACACTTGTAACCAAGCTTGGATTTTCTCCTAGACACTTCACTTAAAGGCACACTGGTTTAGGTTTAAATATAAAGTTTATTAACTAAAAAAAAGATTTTAAGTGAATATAAGGGATAGCAAACAGATCAAAGCAGATTACCTAGCAAATCAACAAAAACACAAATTAAACTTAACATACTAGATAGATTGAATATGAATTAGCATTTCTCACCCTGACTGACGATACAAACAAGCCTGCAGATTCTCCAGGCACAAGCTGCACTTGCTTTGCAGCTTGGGATTCCCTACTTCCATTCCAAGTCCTTTTCTTTCAGAGCTTCTCTTAGGTGTTCTGTTGTGGGGGAGTAAAGAACAACAGATGATGGCACTCCCTGCCTTATATAGCTTTTAGCATAGGGTGGGAAACCTTTGTTTTAAAAATAGTTCCAGGATAAGTTTGTGGAAAAATACAGGCTCCCAAAATGGAGTTCAGAGTCATGTGGGATGGTCATATGCCCTTGCAGAGTCATAGAAGCCATTATTTACAGGTTGACCAATATGTCTGCAGGAAGGCTCACCAGGGGGATACGCTTCTTCCAAAGACTATTATTTCCCCAAATGGCCCATTACCCTGAATGGACTCTTCACAACCAGCTATTTAGACTGGAGGCACCTTGCTTAGTGGGTGTCACTCAGGTGTGACTACACGTGAAATACAGATATATAGTCAATATTCATAACTTCAGATTCAAAAATGATACATGCACACAAATAGGATATTCAAATTCAGCAAATCATAACTTTTCCAATGACATCTTACATGCCCTGTATGTACTAAATGCATCATAAATATGCCATAATCATATCATCATAATATCACTATGAAGAGTATGGGGTTGTGATGGGGCTGTGCCCCACCCCCTGAGAAAAAGGGCTGAACCAGGCCTGACAGGCTGCACAGACCAGCAGCCAATCAGAGAAGGCGTGGGGAGAGCCAATCAGAGCAGGGAAAGAGGCAGCCAATCAGGGTCGGGCTAGGTCCTATAAAAAGGCTGCCTAGCAGAGGAGAAGGCAGTCACTCCCTGAGTAGTGAGGGAGAAGAATTGGATCCTGAGCTAAGGAGTAGCACCTTGGACAGAGCAGTGCTGGGCAAGCTTGAGGAAGCAGAGCAGGACTTTGGCCCAGATACTTGCCAGGCTGTGGCCCTCGCTAAGAGGCGTTGAGAAGGTGCGTAGGGCCAAAGGGGAAGTGGCCCAGGGAAATAGGCAGGCCAGAGGGGAGAGAAGGAGGGCATGTCAAGGTTCCTTCCCCACTCTGAACTCTAGGGTAGAGATGTGGGGACCTGCATGAAAGACCCCTTAAGCTTATTCTTATCAGTTTAGATTAAAAACTTCCCCAAGGTACAAATTGTGCCTTGTCCTTGAACCCTATGCTGCCATCACCAAGCGTGTTAAACAAAGAACAGGGAACGAGCCCACTTGGAGATGTCTTCCCCCAAAATATCCCCCCCAAACCCTACACCCCCTTTCCTGGAGAAGGCTTGATTAAAAATCCTCACCAATTTGTACAGGTGAACACAGACCCAAACCCTTGGATCTTAAGAACAATGAAAAATTAATCAGGTTCTTAAAAGAAGAATTTTAATTAAAGAAAAGATAAAAGAATCACCTCAGTAAAATCAGGATGGTAAACACCTTACAGGGTAATCAGAGTCGAAACATAGAGAATCCCTCTAGGCAAAACCCTAAGTTACAAAAAGACACAAAATAGTAGTATACATTCCATTCAGGACATCCTATTTTACCAGCCATTAAGCAAAATGAAATCTAAAGCATTTCTAGCTAGATTACTTACTAATTTAATAGTGTTTCTGAGACTGCATTCCTGATTTGTTCCCGGCAAAAGCATCACACAGACAGACAGACCCTTTATTTCCCCCCACTCCAGCTTTGAAAGTATCTTGTCTCCTCATTGGTCATTTTGGTCAGGTGCCAGCGAGGTTACCTTAGCTTCTTAACCCTTTACAGGTGAAAGGGTTTTGCCTCTGGCCAGGAGGGATTTTATAGCGCTGTATACAGCACTTTATTTTTATGATAGGGCAGAAGGAGGCTGTCGCTAGAGGGTCCCTGGGTCAGGACCCAGAGTAGCAGGTGGGCCTCAGTCCCCGCCCCCTTGCACTGTCCCTGGCCATTGAGGAGAGAGGCTAAGACAGACTGCAACCTGCACCTGATACAAGGGGCTAGACTCTAGGGTGGTGGTTGGCCACTGAGGCAGGGACAAACAGAAGAACTGCTCTTAACAATGCCCCGCCCCAGAAGGGGGTGAGACCAGAATGATGGGCACTGCTGGAGGGCAGTGTCCTGAAGTGGATACAGAGTGTCCTGCAGAGGATGCCATGGAGAAGGGAGCAACGCGGGTCCCAGGACAGAGGAGCGGAGGCAATAGGAGAGAATGGGCGAGCTACCACATATTGAGGACACCCTGCAGCAGTCAAGAGCTAATTCCTGGAACGACCAGTGGGAGGCGTCAGCGGTGGTGAGTCTTGACCTCGTCACACAGGTGCAGTGTCACACTAATATTTATGTTTGAGTTGGGCAAATGGAATTAGGCCCCAATTCTCAACAGGCATAATGTTCTCCTCCACACCAGACAATGGGATATGTGAATGCAAATTACAGTAATCCATATGGAACTGAAGAGAGGCTGCATCCCTGTGCCCTTGAGACCTCTTAGTTTGAATTCCCATAATCCCAGACTTGAAAACCCATCAGACCCAAACTATCAAAAATAGATACCTAATTTGGGCATACAAAATAAGTATATGTGGGCACACAGAGATAATGCCTTCATACATAGAATGTATATGCAAAATGAATAATTGTCCGTGAAAATGGGTGCTGATGTGTAATTATCCATTTTGTACATGAAGCTGTACATTTTGCATATATGACTGCCTATTCATACTAACTCATGTATTTTGTGCATGCAGCTTTCATCCCATCTATCCCACCAGCAAGCAAGTCAGGGTGAGAAAAAATAGCCTGGAATTGGAATTTTCTTAGTCAAGCCCTTCCTCAGAGGCTTTTGCTGTGAAAAGAACTTTTAAAAATGGACTCGTAGGATGCTTAGAGGGGGCGGGAATTAAAGACATTTGATCTGAAGTTAAATTGTATTTTTCCTATCATTCTCACCACAGGTCAGCACAGAGGCACTGAGATTAAACACAGACTCAAAGAAAAGTCAAAAATCATTTTAATAACATCTGGCCTTTGAAATACAATATTCTCTTTTAAAATAAAATAGCTATTGAAGTAAAAAGTTCAGTATCCTGCAAGTGTCTGTCTGTTTTTGACCGGGCCTAAACTACCTTTCTCAAACTATATTTAATTTCCATGTCACTGTGCTGTCTCAGCCAAATCTCTCTTCCTTTAATAAATCTTCCACCAATTGCAGTTGTATTTTATCTTTATCTGATACCTATGTCAGGATAAAAGATGCATCAGAGAATTAATTCCTATCTTTTGTAAAGATGTTTGTTTTTCCATTAGAAAAAGTAGCAACTAACCAGCTGAAATGTATAGAGGAAGCAGCCGGGGTTCTAAAACAAAGTATGAGGAAACTGTGTTTCACCAAAATGTTATGATTTCCATAAAAAGTTATCGTATTGTCTGAAATATTTAAAAGGTAAGAATGTAGTAAATCTTATACACTTTGTAGATATAGTACCCTTGCACTGAGATAAGATAATTTTACATTTTTTGTCAGCCTTACACCTGTAAGAGCGTTTGAGTTGTCTGGAGGAAGTCTTCTTCCCACAAACTTTATTTCCCACAGCACCAAGAATCCAAGCCAAACTTTTTTTTGTTTCTTTGATTCCCACCTTTCAGCTCAGCTGCGATGATGGGGGCCAAATGAGATCTTTCTTTCACTTTTTATCTTGTACCAGCTTAATAGTTCATCTTTAAACCTTTTTGTTTTGTCATTCTTCACAATGTCTGTCCAACACATCCTTAGTCGTCTTCTATTTCTAGTTCCTTGCACTTTGTGTATATTGCCATGTATAGTAAACTTTCTGGGTCCATTCTTGACAGATGTCCAAATCATTGCAGTCATCTTTCTTGAATCTTCTGTAGCAGCATTTATTTCTTGTCCTAGCCGTTTTCTTATCACTTCATTATTTTTAGTTTCTGCAGTCCTCAAACTCTCAGTATTCTCATCAATCAGTTAATTTCTGCAGTCAAAATCTTATATTTGTCAGCTTTCCCTAGACTTCAACATTTCTGACCATACCACAGTATCGGCATGACAATTGTCTCATATACACTGATTTTCACTTTTATCTACATTTCTTTAGCCTTCAACATCTTGGAGAGTTTTCTGAATGCAGCGTAAGTCCAGGTCGTCTTTTTACATCTTCACAATTCCCACTCTTCAAGGAGAACACCAATGGATAGATAGTCCAAGCAGCAAACATTTCATTTTCTGATCACACTTAACAAATAGAGAGAATTAAAGATAACTAGTTCTGTCTGAAATTGTTTTGAACAATGCCAGCTCTCCTAATCAGTCACTATAGATGCATATTATATATATATATATATATATATTTAAAGCACAGCAAAGATTTGATTTGTGGAAAAACATTGGTTGCACATCATGACACAAAACTAAGGTTGCCAACTTTCTATTTGCACAAAATTTAACATCCCTGCCCTGCCCTGCTCTTCCTCTGTGGCCCCATCACCCCACTCACTCCATCCTCCCTCCCTCCCTCTGTCTCTCGCTCTCCCCACCCTCACTCACTCACTTGCTCATTTTCACCGACCTGGGGCAGGGAGTTGAGATGTAGGATGGGGTAATGGTTCCAGCTGGGGATGTGGACTCTGGGTGGGGCCAGGGATGAGGGGTTTTGTGTGGAGGAGGGGCCTCTGGACTGCGGGGTTCAGAGTATGGGAGGGGGCTCTGGGCTGAGGCAGGGGTTTGGGGTGTAGAAGGGAGTATGGGCTCTGGACAGGGGTGTGTGGGTTCTGGGGTGGGGCCAGAAATGATGGGCTCGGGGTATGGGAGGGAGCTCTGGGCTGGAGCAGGGAGTGAGAGCTCCAGCTGGGGGTGTGGGCTCTGGTATGGAGCCAGGGATGAGGGGTTTGGGGTGTAGGAGGGTGCTCCATACTGGGACTGAGGGATTTGGAGGGCAGGAGGGGGATCAGGGCTGGGCATGGGGTTGGGGTATGGGGAGCAGGGGTTCAAGCTCCCGTCAGCACTTATCAAGCAGCTCCCAGAAACAGTGGTATGTCCCCCCCATGGTTCCTATGTAGAGCCATGGCTAGGCAGCTCTGTGCCCTGCCCCATCTGCAGGCTCCACCACTGAAGCTCTGGGCCCTGCCCCATCCACAGGCACCACCCCACAGCTCCCATTGGCCACGGTTCCTGGCCAATGGGAGCTGCACAGCTGGCACTTGGGACGTAGGAGCCAAAGTGTTTACGAACTGGCACGAGCAGTTGCACACAAGAGTGAGCTATTAGGTGTGCTCGTTATGGTGGGCAATCAAGAAAAATCATTTTTTGAAATGCAGGGGTGGGATTAACATAAGGGATGGTGGCTTCTGGTCTCCATAACCTCTGGGAAGTGGAGTATAAAATTGTGACCAAAATGAACACTTGTAACAGGGCATTGGTATTTGGGACAGCTGCTGGAGGACTGTTAGGATTGACACAGGTCATTCATTGTCTAATCTCACACTGTGTTGTCTGTAGGTCAACCACAGCTTTACTCTGTTCGGGGAGGTGGTTTTACTGCCTCAATGTAATTGGGACATTTATGTCAGCTGGAGACTAATTTGAGTGTAGACATGCATATATAGTCACAAGGTGACTTACTTAGATTAGGAGGATGGTGTGTTGACCTGTCCCTTCAAATTTTTGAGTGCTCTCCCCATCCCCTGTGAAAAGCGTCAGTTTTGTGTTCATGTCCATTTTGCAGCATGAACAATAAAATTTTCCACAGTAGCTAACTGAAGTTATATGAGCTCCTCTCTGTCTGTATCTCCTTCTCTATTGGGTACTGATGTAAGAGATGGAAACTCTGGAGTTTTCATTCTCTTAAATGTTGTTACTGCTTGCTTCACTTCTACATGTCCCCATAGCACTTCTTTTTTTTCTTGGTGACACCCTGGTCCTATGAAGTGCTAAGCACCAGAGTTCAGGGTGCAGAAAACCAATTTTACTAGTTTTGGGTTAAAGATCAGGCACTCCCTTTTCTAATACAAATCCTGGAGTGTGATACACATTGTTCATAATGAATCAGTGAAGCTACAGGGACCCTGGTTCATTAGGGCCTCGCTAGGTAGCCTAGACTTAGGGCAAGTCTCCAGGTATTAATTCTTGGGAACGATAATGGATATTATTTTGGTTCCCATGTTCTTCCTTGCACTGTAGAGAAACTGGAAAATAAATATATATATTTTCTGATTCAGAAAATGTTGAAGATAAGTTTCAACAGAGAATTTTTTAGTTGAAAATGAAAGGAGAAAAAAAACATGCTTGGATGAAAACTTTTGGTTTACGAGTGTTTTCCAAGGAAAAATTCTTCAAGAAAAGCAAATACTTCCCATGGCTTTTTTAAAAATTGAGAACCCATCCATCAAGTTTTTTGACAGACAATTTTTGATCAGCTTTAATGACCAGGGTCATCAGCCGGCATTTTATGAGAGTTGTTTAATATGTTTTCCCACCAAGTTAATATTGTTAACAATTGGAGGTTCTATCCTGGGTATCTGAGTCAAAAACTTAACTGAGACCTACGAAACAGGGTTTTTTCACTTTCCCTCCCCCCGCCCTCCCCCAACTACAGATAGGTTAATGAGAACCTGTAGGGCAGGGGTCAGCAACCTTTCAAAAGTGGTGTGCCGAGCCTTCATTTATTCACTCAAATTTAAGATCTTGTGTGCCAGGAATACATTTTAACTTCTTTAGAAGGTCTTTCTATAGGTCCATAATATATAACTAAACTATTATTGTATGTAAAGTAAATAAAGTTTTTAAAATGTTTAAGAATCTTCATTTAAAATTAAATTAAAATGCAGAGCCACCCAGGCAGTGAGAGTGCCACTGAATTAGCTCGTGCGCCGCCTTTTTCACACGTGCCTTAGGTTTCTTAGCCCGCTGTAAGGTAAAGATGGGTTCAATGGCACATATCTCGGGGAGGAACCCAGTTTGGTTTTCCTGGATTATATTGTGGCTGGTCACAATCCTATATTCTTGTATTGAAGATGCTACATAATAGTTTATCCATATTGTTGCTAACACAGGTAGTTCTGTAGTTTTGCGTAGAGGGCATCTCCGCTTTTGTATATTGAGGTAATTAGTCCATTTGACCATGTCTCATGGGACTATTCAGATTTGAGGGTAAGGTTATATAGTTCTAGAAGACCATTCTGGATATGTTCACTGCTATGCTTCAGCATCTTCTTTGATATATTGTTCAGGTCATATGATTTCCTAGTAAGTGATGGTTTCCCTTTGAGTTCTTGCAGTGCATCTGCTGTGTCAGACACTTTCTACATATCACATTTGTGAGTGAGGTCTCATTGGAGAAACTGTTCCTTTCCTTCCCCATTGTTCTGTGATCACACATTCTTTTGATCTTTGTCTTCACCTATCTCACATTTTTGATACCAGATGAAGAGGGAATCAGCAATGGGAGATCAAACGATTTTTGAAGCAGTCGAGCTAGAAAATCAACAAAACAATAGAACAGTGATGGAATGAACATAGGAATAATACTATTCAGTTAATAAAACTTGTTGAACCATTCCTTCTGGAGACAAAAAATAGATGATGAAGAAATGGAACAGTTTTGAGGACAGAAACACAAGAGATTGGCTTATGGCCTCCAGATCAGTGTAAATAGAAATTGTTTAACTGCTAGTTTCCTTGTGTGCAAACTCTGCTCTCTTTTTTTTTAAGCTATGAGTAATATTTTTATAACAGGTTTCAGAGTAGCAGCCGTGTTAGTCTGTATTCGCAAAAAGAAAAGGAGTACTTGTGGCACCTTAGAGACTCACAAATTTATTAGAGCATAAGCTTTCGTGAGCTACAGCAAGTGAGCTGTAGCTCACGAAAGCTTATGCTCTAATAAATTTGTGAGTCTCTAAGGTGCCACAAGTACTCCTTTTATTTTTATAACAGTTTTTCTAGAGAACATGAAAGATAGTTCAAAGATGTTTTTGAAGATCTGAACTAATCATAGAAGTGTAGGTCTGGAAAGGATCTCAAAAGGTCATCTAGTCCAGTCCCCTGCATTCAAGGCAGGACTAAGTATTATCTAGAATATTCCTGACAGATGTTTGTTTAACCTGTTTTTAAAATCCTCCAACAATGAAGATTCCACAGCCTGCTTAAGCAATCTATTTCAATGCTTAACCACCCTGACAGGAAGTTTTTCCTAATGTCCAAGATAAACCGCCCTTGCTCTAATTTAAACCCATTGCTTTTCTTGTTCTATTCTCAGAGGTTAAGAAGAACAATTTTTCTCCCTCCTCCTTGTAACAACTTTTCATGTACTTGAAAACTGTTAGGTCCCCTCTCAATCTTCTCTTCTTCAGACTAAACAAACCCAATTTTTTCAATCTTCTCTCATACATCATGTTTTTCTAGACCTTTAATCATTTTTGTTGCTCTTCTCTGGACTTTCTTCAATTTAGCCATATCTTTCCTGAAATGTGGCACCTAGAACTGGACAAAATACTCCCATTGAGGGCTAATCAGCGAGGAATAGAGTGGAGGAAGTACTTCTCATGTCTTGCTTACAACACTCCAGCTAATACATTCAAGAGTGAGGAGTGAGGTTTGCTCTTTTTTGTTTTGTTTTGTTTTTGTTTTGAAACAGTGTTACACTGTTCACTCATATTTATCTTGTGGTCCACTACAACCCCCCAGATCCCTTCCATAATACTCCTTCCTAGGCAGTCATTTCCCATTTTGTGTGTGTACAACTGTTTGTTCCTTCCTAAATGCAGTACTGTGCATTTGTCTTTATTGAATTTCATCCTATTTACTTCAGACCATTTCTCCAGTTTTTCCAGATAATTTTGAATTTTAATCCTATCCTCCAAAGAACTTGCAATCCCTCCCAGCTTGATATCATCCTCAGACTTGATAAGTGTACTCTTTGTGCCATTATTTAAATCATTTATGAAGATATTGAACAGAACTGGACCCAGGACTGATCCTGCAGGATTCTACTTGATATCCCCTTCCAGCTTGATTTTTTGTACCACTGATAACTACTCTGGGAACAATTTTCCAACCAGTTGTGCACCCAATTTATATTAGCTCCATCTTGGCTATATTCTCTAGTTTATGAGAAGGTTTGTGAGAAGGTGTGTAGTTTAAGAAGCCTTACTAAAGTCAAGATATACTACCTCTGCTACTCCCCCACCCCCATATCCACTAGGCTTTTTACCCTGTCAAAGAAAGATATTAAGATGGCTTGATATAATTTGTTCTTGACAAATCCATGCTGACTGTTATGTATGCTTTGAAATAAAGTGATATAAAAACAGCCAAAAAATAAAAGCTATTCAAAATAGCAATTCACAGCAATGTACATAATAGGATCTAATATACTGTTTGTCTCATTCACTTTTGTGGAGTCACTATGCTTTACATTGGTGCATCAACATTGATTTCAATAATTTCACTGTTATAAAACGGGAGGAAAGAACAATGAATAAGACCTTATTCTGGTATAATATTTCATGGGTTCGACAATCTTAAATACAACCTTTTAGCCTTCTTGCTTTGTTTTCAGAAGTTTTCAGAATAGAAATTTTCTTTAATTCAATTTAATTTAATTTAATTCAAGTTTTGAATGAGTTCAGTAAATTCTGAATGTTTCCATTGTAAGTCAATATAACATTGATTTGATTTCACCTTAAGTCATAAATGTATTTCTACTATTTCCTTTCACAGTACATTCAAATTCATTGATGTATGAACTTTAAAAAGATTAAGTGTCTTCATTTTAAGAAAAAAAATCCTTAAAATGCATATAGAAAAGAAGGAACTCACAAAGAAAGACAGTCAGTCATCATGAAGCAATGATTCATAGTTCTTAATATTCACTTGACAATCAAAATTGGCTTTTGTTTGATAAGACTGCTATATAGAGACAAACAAGCCATGAGTAATTAAACAGGTAAGATAAACTGCTTTATTCAACTGCCTGGAATTTCAAAGAACCAAATGCACACAAAGGAGCAAACTACTTTTAATCCACATCAGTCTGTCTGGAAGAAAACTCCAAATAAGAAATACACTGAAAACCAAGAATGACGGATTATTTGTCAGTATACATCTGACAAATACAGTTTGACTGCCAACCAAAGAAATTTAAGATCGTTAAGAGAGTGAATAGACTGTGAATTTACAACACCATAATTAGAAGATTATAGCTGAATACAAACCTGAGTGTTTGAAAAGCCAAGAAATCTGAGTCAAAATTAAACAGAAGTTGTGAAGGGCCAAAACACAGAGATGAACCACTTCAAAGATGGGAATGGATGGGTTTAAAAGTTGGCCTCTTATAGATGTACTGCTTTCTGTAGGTTTGGTGTTCAGTTCACATCCAAAACCTAACAGGGTCCTGTTTTTCGGCTGCAGAATCTACTTAGATCTTTCAAGAATCACTGCTGATACAGAGATGTCCAAATTGAATCCCCTTGAGCCAACAGGATTTGATACACTCCAGGCTGAGTGAGGATTCATTCCTAGAAAATGGCAAGCAATATTTGTGCCACTGGCCTGTCCCCAAGGCTTCACAATGTGACTACTCACTGTAAAAAGCATTACACCCAGTAATGCCAGTTTTTCCAGGCCGTTAAATGCCCTATTAGCTAAAATAGTTAGTTCTTTCTAGTGTACTATCTGCACGATGCAGTTTGAAATAAGAGTATTTGCTATAAAAATTATAGGGTGAAGTATTCGCCATAAAAACAGGCAACATATATCTACCTTTGTCTAAATATTTACATGGCCCCTTCCCCATGGTATCAGAATACCTCAAAAACATTCAGACATTTATCTCCACAACACTTCTGAATATGGAAGTATTATTAACCCTTACAGATGTAGGCTGGAGCCAGGGAGAGATAAAAGACCGGTCCAGTTTGCATGATTAGTCTGCAGTAGAGCCAGGAACTCAACCCACATTGCTTTACCCACAAGAGCATCCTTCTTTCACAAAGATCCAAATATATGGGATTATACAAATGCATGTTTGTTGTTGATCTTTATAAGGCTCAATCTTCTACCTATAAAAAATCATAAGATTTCTAGTATTAATGCTTAATATTCTGCTTTACTGGTTCATATATTTCTCTGCCTCTCCATAATTATGGCTTAAATGACCCTTTCATTTATCTAAATTTACCTGTTAATCAGGGAATCTGCTCATACAATTCAGTTTTCATTTTTTTCAACATACCATAATACCTGTGTTCAGAAATCCTTAAATGATATGTCTGATCTTATTCTTTTATCCATTTCTGTGATTGTGCTAATTTTTCAATTTTTAGGCAAAAACATGATGCTCAAAAGTAAGGAACTAATATCTGATACATCAGCCTAAAGTAAAGGGCATGTATTCAATTTTCCTTTTCTTGCACTAAACATCAGTATATGCGAGAGGAGAATATAAAAGAGAAAATTAATGTTCACAGATAATTATCTTTTGGTCTGACTCTCTTTAGTGAGAGACACAAAAGGGTCTATACTGGTTTGGGAGTTATCTACTCTGCAGCCATCCGTTCATGAAGGAAACCCGATTCAAGTTGGTCAAGTCGCACATGTGAAATGAGGGCATTATATCGCAAAGAGTATGCTCTGGATACTAATGGTAAATGATATAGGGTACTGCGATGCAGGATTTGGATCAGTTATGGTCTACTTACTATCAAAATATGAAAGGCCTCCTCTGGGTATCCAGATAAAATATTAAAACAAATGTTAAATTTCAGGAGCCAACTGGCATGCAGCTACCTGCTTCAGTTACTACACTGGACTGAAAGAAGTTTATTGACTCATGTAGGGTTTAATCTTGCCAGGTGCAGAGCACTCTGGACCTAATCCTGCAAAGCATTTAAGCATGTGCTTAACTCTAATCTTTGTAATGGGTGCTTTGTGGAGCTAGGGCCAGAGGGCTCAGTGTCCTGCTGTTTTGAGTTCATTGTTTCCCATCAGATGTTAGTTGCTTTTCAGGACTTCAAATAAATTTGTGCTCAGTTAAGAATATTTGATCTTTTTTCCTTCTTCCCTCCACCCCTCAATCTAATACCATGAAATCGTCACAAAGTATCCAAACGTTCTCTTCCTTTTCTTGTTTACAACAGCTACTTTGTTTTGTGCTCTATTTGCTGAGAGCCCTGTGAGGGGGAAAAGACTTCTCTTACAGCTTTTTTTTGTTTTTTTAATTATTATTATTTTTATTTCAAGCTTCTCAGATGAACTGAAAATGTAAAGCTCCCCAGATTAATTGTATCTGATATTAAACAATTAACAGAGATCAACCATTTGCATTTTACTAACATTGTAACCACCTGGTAAATGAATCCATTAATCTTGATTAGCTTGGTATCAGACACTGGCATGTGGAGTTCACTGATGTGTGTACTATTAAAGGAGATTTTTAAGTCATGTTTGGCATAATTTTCTCCAGCAAAAGAGACTACAAAGACTAAGCCAGTTTGACTATTATGTTTTAAAATACTGATCTAAAGTAACAGTTAAAAACTCTGGTTTCAGAGTACCAGCCGTGTTAGTCTGTATCTGCAAAAAGAAAAGGAGGACTTATGGCACCTTAGAGACTAACACATTTATTTGAGCATAAGCTTTCGTGAGCTACAGCTCACTTCATCAGATGCATCCACTAAAGTGAGCTGTAGCTCACGAAAGCTTATGCTCAAATAAATTTGTTAGTCTCTAAGGTGCCACAAGTCCTCCTTTTCCTTTTTTAGTTAAAAACTCTGTTTAACATCGAGATTATGATGCAAAACAACAAATGCTCAGGTATTCAAAGTGAAGCTTGACACATTCATACCTACATTTAAAACACTACTCTTAAAGAAAGCACTGCTATATAAATTAAAGAGGCATATCAATATAAGCTTTGAACATCCTGGTGTTACACCAGGGCTGAATCCAGCTAAAAATAGCTGCTGCTTGAAAAGCTGGGGAAGGTCATGGAATTAGCTCTTGGCTCCTCTGATCAGCACAAAGGTCAGCCTGGAAGGGATCTCCCACACAAAGTAAATCAAATAGCTTCACAGCTGAACAGTTTTGCGCGCTCTGGGGAGAGGAAATGTGGAGAGCTCCTGTAGATTCTTTTTATTGTCCTATAGGTCTCTGTGCTGGATTCTCATTCTCTTTTAAATACCCCCACTCAGGATTGCACAACAGAGATCTCACCTTGCTGAAATCTCCCTTGATGTCAGAGGTGGATGATCTCAGCAGCATTCTCTGATGCTTAGAGTTTGATTTTTTTTTTTAACTTGTGATCATGAGGTCTCATGCTTTTCGTTGTAATTTTGCTCAGCATGTCTAGATCACTTGTTTACTTCCTTTTGAAGGGAAGCAGAGCTGTTACAGTAATGTCAGAAAAAGCATGACATCTTTAGAATTCTAGATAGCTGATGCCTTCATTTCTGTGATCAGTAGTGCAATTTAGGACCCAATCTTGCCTTCTTCCTCATCACCAGTACTAAGGGACAAATCAGGAAATGCACAATAGCCATGCACCTTTTTAAACCTTTTCCCTGGCTCACTGAAGTAGAGTCAGCCTCAAAAAGCCTGCCTTCATCTAGAGAATTTCTAGCTTCTGTCTGTGGGCTATATTGTGCCTATTATGTGCTGGGTGAACCCTTGTAATGGATTGAGTTAAAGCCCTATTGCAATTGATAGGTGTGAACCCACCCTTCAATTAATATGACTGTAAGCATAACCCCCCCACACCTAAGACAAAAGGGGTGCGTGTGTGTAGGAAGGAAGGCACTTTTGGCTGAGTATTGTTTTGGGCAGAGGGGTGTGTGGGGAGAGAGAGAGAGTGCCAAAGCCAAGCAGGAGCCTGTAAACACTGTGACCCTGGAAAAATCTAGAGAGGGTGGTTTTGTACGTGGTGTTGGCTAATGAGGCTTGGGGGCTGTACACTAAGAAACTGCTCCTTTCATTCTTGGTTCCTTGTGTGTTTAGAGACCAAGAACTTTCTGCAGTCCTTGTAAATAAACAAGATTGCATCAAAGAAAATATCAGACTCTACCAATTTCTACTTCCAGTTGGAACATCCCTCAGGGCCCCAAACTTTGAGCCTTTTGGTTCGAAAAGGGACAACACTGTCGTTAAGACAAAGTCCATAGTAAGGGGTTGTGCAGAGTTGTATTGCTTCAGGAATTATACTGGGAGGACGACTTCTGCTTTGGGAAGCAGCCCTTTGATGCTTTTTATTGGGAGGAGGGAGCATATTTGCTGCTTATGCCGGTTTTTGGGGTGAAGTTTACTCCCCTCGTGCAGCTGAATCATTGCTTTGCCTCTTCCCTAACTCTTCCTGCTCTCCTTTGGGGTGCTGTGTGCCCTCAGAGTATGGATGGAGAGGTCCTTGCACTCCACCAAGTACAGGGACTGAAGTTTGGCCTGACCCTTATGCAGTATGCACTAGGGCCTGGTCTACACTAGACAGCTTGGTTGACCCAGATATGTTGCTCATGGGTGTGAAGAGTCTATGTCCCAGAACAATATAGTTAAGCTGATCTACCCATGATGTAGAAAACTCTCAATAAGCCTAGCTTCTTCTTGCTGGCATAGGTAGCATCTACACTGAAGTGCTGCAGCTGTGCCACTGTAGAGTTATAAGTATAGACAAGTCCTAGGAGGGATAAAGCTACTTGAGTCCCTTTTCTCCTTCTTCCTCCACCCCAGTACACACCCATATAAAAACCCGGAAGCATCTGATCCATAGGTATTTGTTGTATCTGCTTCAGAATTATCTACTGAAATGGACGTACTGATTTTTTTAAGTATATGGCAAGATTTTCAACTCCATTAAATGCATTCAGTATTTGTATTCAGAACAGAGCCACACAAGTACTATGTGTGACTGATAGCGAACTCTGTTGCTGCTCTTACACAAATAACTGATTTTTTTTTTATACAAGGGGATTTTTCTCCAAAAGCATGTGGCATTCTGACTGCTATTGTTTGTGACCTCAAATGATTAGGAATAGCAGATGAATCTGTAGCAAGAAAAATAACCTACAGGACAGGCCAAGAAGTTGAAAGATAAACTAGGAGGTGTCAGTTCTCTTAGGATTTCTTGAGACATCCTATTCGTTGCTTTTCTTTTCCCAGCTTCACCCTTGTGACCCCTCAGCATACTAACTTACACTATTCACACCAATGAAGACTGACTGTAATTTAAATCACCATTTTTACCTCTGCATCTGGCTTATCAAATGTCTGTATACAATTGCACATTATTTACATGTTCATAGGCTCAGTTGTGTGGGCCATTTGGCCAACTGTGCATCAAATGCACCATTTGTACTTATAAATGTGGGGTTTGTACCCATAAATGCCCAGTGTATCTAAAATCTGTGCTTACACGTAGCACAAAATCCAACAGTGCGCATGCCCAGAGGCAGAACTTGGGTGCCTCAGCTTCTTTAATGGTTGAAATTTAGGTGTCTAGGATTTTTAGGTACTTCCAAAGTTATGTGGTAGTGCAGCAGGGGTTTGAGAATCTGTGGTGCCTACATTAAGACTTTGGTGCCTGAAGTGGGAGTTACACACTTAAGTCACTTTGTGGATCTGGGCTTGAATGACTTCCCAATGTCACATACAAGACTGTGGCATTGACTCTGAGGGCTAGTCAACACTAGAAGCACTGCATTGGTGCAGCTGCACCAATGCAGCGCATCTGGTGAAGATGCTGTATGCTATCGGTATAATTACTTCACCTCCATGAGAGGCAACAGTTGTGTTGTTGGGAGAGCATCTGCTGCCAACATAACTGCTGTCTACACCACTGCTAACTAGCTGTAACTTGTGTCGCTCAGGAGTGTGTGGCTTTTTCACTCTTCGGAGTGAAGCAAGTTATATCCACATAAGTGGTAGTGTAGACTTGCCCTGAGTCTTTCAAGTCCCAGGCTAATGCCCTAACCAGGGAGTTTGCCATCCTTCTTCTCTTATTGATTTTAGCAAGGGCTGAATCAGGCACTTTGAGGCTTTTTTTTGAGAAGCTGAATAAGGGGGTTGCATTAATAGAACAGAACAAATCCCAAAATTGACTCTCAGAAGTCATTTACATTTCAATTAATGAAGTACTTCGTGTTTAAAATTCTTTTTCTGAAATATCTCTCATCACTGTTATGCATGCTTTGGGTCAACAAGCTGCTAAATATAACTAACCAAAAGAGTTCTGTTGGTGTGTGTGTAGGTTTTTGTTGTTGTTGTTGTTTGTAATAACAAAAAAATGAACCAAATAAATAACAAGCTTCAGCATGGAGGATAATGTTTCTGCCTGAGACACAAACAGGAACATCTTATTTGTATAGTACGTGCTTATTTATGTGCAGGGATCCTAGAAATCCATTTGCCATAGGAAAAAACATAGAAAAATGTGGATTTTGTGTTTTTTACAGAGAATCTTTAGTATTTACATTTTGTGGAAAAAAATAAAAACATATTAACAACTAAATTGTACCGAAAGTATCAGTATCACTTATTCAGTGTGCACAACCTTCCCCTCTTGTGGTTGGTTTTTGACTGTGCTTTAAATTGACAGTAGAACCCCATTTATCTGATCCAGTTGGGACTGGGGACAGAGGGATAATCAAAAATTGGAATAATCAGGAGAACTGGCAAAAAGTTTTCTATCCCTTATTTTAAGATGTGGGGCAGGGGCTCGGGCAGTCAGCCCTGCAGGGCTAGAACGGTGAGCCCCAGCTGACTACCCGAGCCCTGCCATTATCAACTCTGGGTGGCTGGTGGTTCAGTTAGTACAGTGAGCCGGATAATGGAGGATCAGATAAATGTGTGTATGGGGGGAAACAATAAAAATTGTGTTCAACTGATACCTATATATGGCTAAGGAAACTAAAGTTGAGCATTTCATTTCAATTGTGGAAAAATGTAGATTTTTATGTTTTTTGTTGTTTTTTAATCAGAATTGTGTTTTTTATCATGGGAAAACTAGGATCCCTGCCTATGTGTACATAAAGAGAAAGAAGGTATAGTGCATATAATGTGCTGCAGTTCCACCATGCTATTATTGAATCTGTTGCCTTGTCATTGCTATAAAACCAAAACACACACTCCTTTTTTCCCTATCAATGTTTTCTACTTCTGTTTAGTATTATCCCAAATGTAGCCTTATCTGGATAATTTTCTACCTAACTGGTAAGTTGTTTGGTTTTGAATTTTCTCTCTCTTTTTTTTTTAGCAGCACTTTTGTATTTTCAAACCACAGAAAAAGGCATTTGTTTTTGTTCAAAACAGTGACATGCATTGTGGAGTACATAACCCCAAATACCATGCTGCACAGGATTGGGGACTGGGATGAATTCTGGCATACAGTCTAACCTGAGAAATTAGATGCATTAGAAAAGCCAATTTCCCTGAAGTTCTGAAACTCTGAAAGAAAATGTGAAGTTATTTCATGTTGTATATTCCCATCTAATCTTCTCCTTGTCATTCATATTTTCTTTCTTGAAGAAATGAGTGTCGTAACTGCATCAGTGTAATTTAACATTGGCTGTCATTCAAGTTTTTGTAATTCAGTAGACAAGTATAATTCAATTTGAAGACAAAGAACTAAAGCTATTTCCCTGTTCTTAAGCATTAGCAGCATGTAATGTACACACACACTAGCATGGGCAACTGCAGTTGAACCTATTTCCAAAGCAAATATAATGCTTGGCTGTATGCAACCTATCACGAAATCTGCAGCGAAATTAAAAACTCTTGTGAAATCTGATAATTTCAGATTTCACAGAGCTTCTACAGACATGCAGTGCTTTGAGTGGAATTTTTCTGTCCACGTGAAAATTTCATATCAATTGTGTGCAAACCCTTCTTCATTAACTTTTTTTTCACAGAGCATTTCTGAATATATTGAGCTGTGTTGATTAAGACAGGTTATGTAGTACAGATTGTGATCCTCTGATTTGTTAAATTTAACCAGCACCTTTGAGAGGTCAGCAAGAGTGATTTTGACACTCTTACAGGGAGTTAGTGTTACATTGCTTTCTGTTAGCTCCAATGGCTACATTGTCATAGCCTCAGTGAAGCTCTAACAATTTACACCAGCTGGGAATCTGCCTCTATAGTCTATGACCAAACCTTAGAATCATGGAAGCCATTTTTAATGGCTCACCACGTGCTGTGCTGACTTCTCCCCAACCTGCTTCTTCTTCCACCACTACGCCCTCCTCATTGCTCCCTCTCCCTTGCAAACATAGGGTATGCAATCGTGGGGTGTTGCAGCTTTAGTGTTTATATATCCAACCTAACTTTAACCTAGCTTACTTGGGTACTAGAGGTGTGAAGCTGCAGCAGCATGTGCTTCAGCATTGGCTAACCCCACATGTAATGACCCAGCATTCTGAGCAGGCTCTTACAGCCCATGATGAAGCCCATACTGCCCTGGCTTCAGTATTCTAGTACCTGAGCTAGCTAGATTAACGTTGGCTTGGGTACGTCTACACGAGCTGCAGGCACATACCATGATTGCAGTATAAACATACCTTCAAAGGCTCTCTTTGTTTAACTCCTTGATTCCAGGATATTTTCAGGGAATGGCAGATGAGGAAATCAGTCTAAGGTTATCATGGGTCTACAAAGAGTCTGACCTTCACAAAGATATTTTTGGCCAGTTGGGAAACACTTGAGTGGATTTTCAGCATTTTCATGTGCTCTGAAATTTTCCTTTCTTTTTCAACCCAAGTTGTATTTCTTTGAAACACCTTTGAATCTGGTAAGGGATTTTGCTTCTCTGCTGTCTTGTACTGCATATAAATGAAACTTTCCTCACTGAGACAGTTTAATAAATTATGTATGTTGAAAATGTTACGAAGTGGAAATTAATGTACACAATAAGGACATGATTTTGGCAATTAATTGATCTTTATTTATTCATGGTAAATAGGCCCAATGGCCTGTGATGGGATGTTAGATGGGGTGGGATCAGAGTTACTACAGAAAATTCTTTCCTGTGTATCTGGCTGATGAATCTTGCCCACATGCTCAGGGTTCAGCAGATCGCCATATTTGGGGTCGAGAAGGAATTTTCTTCCAGGGTAGATTGGAATAGGCCTTGGAGGTTTTTTGCCTTCCTCTGTAGCATGGGGCACGGGTCACTTGCTGGAAGATTCTCTGCACCTTGAAGTCTTTAAACCATGATTTGAGGACTTCAATAGCTCAGACATAGGTGAGAGGTTTATTGCAGGAGTGAGTGGGTGAGATTCTGTGGCATGCATTGTGCAGGAGGTCAGACTAGATGATCATAATGGTCCCTTCTGACCTTAATATCTATGAGTCTATGTGAAAAATTAAAACACCTGGGCTTTCTAAGGCATGAAGTTTTAAATAGTTGAATTAGAAAAAGGCTAATTAAATCAAACTTTTTTTCAGAAACTCTCACTATATAAAAGGCATATATGATGGCATTCTATGAAAGTTTTAGTGGCATGAATTTGGGATGGTCACATTACTCATAAGTGGACTCAAAATTGCACCCTTCCTGGCACATCAGGCCAGTGAAATTATTTTGGCGAGGAAAGAGAAGTTCCATATTTGATGGGAAGAGAAATATTGCTATGGTAAATTTTTGCTTCTAAAATGGTGGCTGTTTGAAGCTACTTGGAGGTTTTAATATTAAAGTCCTGGGAAGGTGATTAGTGGGCACAGCACAGCTGAGGCAGTCAAAAGGGTATAATTTGTGTAATTTATCATGGGCATCATTCTGCAATTAAAGATATGCATATCACCTAAACGTGTTATAACAGGCAATAGGTTTAAGCCAAAGTTAAGCATGAAAATATACTTCAATGACTTTGGTGTTCCTTCAAGACCTTTAACACACACTATATCACAAAACACAAGCAATTCAGTATGGAATGGGTCTCGTTCTGCATTTCTCCTCAGGTCAGCAGTCCTGACACTAAATAAGTGTCTCAAGTGCTTTGTATCCTCCTGGTGAAACAAGAACCCAGACTTATATTGCTGCCTCAAAAGACTGGAGAAGTGCATTGATATTTAGTGAACGACTGGTTCACCAGCCCACAAAATTATCTGTGAAAGTTGTTCATCTCCTGACAAGCCAAAAAGCTCCCACAGCCTCTGAAATGCTTTCAGGAGCTGAGATTTCAGCAATTTCAGTGTATGGAAAAATGAACAATTCTCTACTTTTTTCCAGAGTGGGCCATGTAAAGCCTACTGGGTTAAGCCACTAACACCTTAAACATTTAGCACAAGGGCTTTGCTCCACTTGTCCTATATAAGGAAATATTTTTAAACAGCTCTTTGGCCCGCTAGACTGCCTATTAGGCTTATAAGAGGGGTTTACTTTTAAGTATTGATGACGTACGTAAACAAGCCAGGTTTGAAATTACAAAGTGTATCTCCTCCTCCCAGCCCTCATATTCAAATAACTCATAAGGCATCCCATCAGATTTTGCTCATCCTCTTCATGCCTTTGGGCCAAGACCAAGCATAGCAAATATCAGCCAAAAGGAATTTGTATGAGAAATGTACAAGTAGATGAAAAAGTGGTATTGGAATTGAGGTTGACATTCATCCTTCCTACAGCAGACACTACCTGCATCTGCTATAGTATATAATCTTTATAGCTGAACTGCACCTGCCACCGAGATGTTACTTTTATTCTGAAGAGTTTAGTGCTAATTTAATTTGAGAGGAAACAATCCCAATGTGATATTGCTAGTTTTGTTCTGACTACACCTGTGTACATATTAGAGAGAGAGCCAAATATAATTATCTCCAGTCACCATTAAAGTGCACATGAGATGGGTTAGCAGCACAGTTTCATTAGATTGCTTTGCTAACAGGCAGACTAAATAGTACATTAATGACTATTAGATTTGTTGAGGGTGTTGTATAACAAAGGCTTTTAAATGGCTCTTGGCTACCCTCTGCATGATGATCAGTGAGGTATTACAAAGTGGCTTATTTTACTGTTTGTTTTGATCCTATACACAATCAAGTAGTATATCCAGCACAGTTCCTGTGTCTCTCTTTTCAATTAGTTAATATCACTGATACTAGAGTATCTTACGCATTGTACTTAGGCAGACAGATCTCATGCACAAAGGTCAGACATTCTTCACATTTGGCCAGCATGATTCAAAGTCAGCAACAGTAGAATTTTTCATTTGTTTTGATCTGATGCAGTGCTCTGCTTAAAAGTAAAAGGGCCAAATTATGTCAGGGTCCTAATTTTTCTTGCATAAGTCAAATTTGTTTTAAATCAATTCATAAGATACATTATTTTCCTTTTAGCTATTGATAAGCATGGCCTAGTGCATGGTGGGTAACCTGAGGGCCACACGCAGCCATTAGGGTAATCCGCTGGTGGGCTTCCAGACAGTTTGTTCACTGTTCCTGGCCAATGGGAGCTGTGGGTGGCAGTGCAAATGTAAACAAACTGTCTGGCGGCCCGCCAGTGGATTACCCTGATGCGCTGCAGGTTGTCCGCCGCAGGTTGCCCACTACTGGTCTAGTGACTGGGAGACGTGGTGTTTTCCATGCCTTTTTCTATTGACTCACTGCGTTAACTTGGGCAAGACACTTAGCCATTTTGTGCCTCAGTTTTCCCATCTCTAAAATAAAGCTGGTTAAAAATGTAGAAAATAATTTGCAAAATTTCAAAAGTATTAATGAGAATTTTTTTTTGAAAAGTTCCAAGCTTTCAAATATAGCTAAAAAATATTTCTCACCCAAAACAATTACATTTTTGGCCAGCTGTAATAACACTTTTGTAAAGTGCATTGTGAACAGTAGATGAATGGTGCTCTAGAAATACTTATTTTTTGTATTACATTGCTTACTACTGTTCATTATTTATTATTTCTCCAGTATGGTGTATATATTTAATTAGAAAAATTATTAAAGTTATCAGTTTCCACAAAAATTATTCTTCCACATGGTAAAAACAACTCGTATGCTTTTTTACATAATTTAACCCTTAGAGGTGGTGTCCACATTAGAAAAAAAGGTCTGTTTTTTTTAAAAAAAAATGTTAACTAATATGCTAAAATATTAAAACCCTAGTGTAATCTGAGCAATCTGTATATTAATACATATGATCTGGGTAGGGGTCAGGGTTGACCCATACCCAGCTAATACATGTTAAAATACAAATTACTCAGACTACACTAGGGTTTTTACATGTGTCAATTAGTTTTAAAAGCACATCTTTTTCCTAGTAAAGATAAGACAATAGAGTAGGTTTAGACCTCTTAATTAATCCCTGCCACCATAATTACCTATACAATTTTTGCATAAAGAAAGGTCTTGACTATTATCCCTATATGTAAAAAGGTGTTGGGCATATATAATAGCTCAATAACTCCTATGCATTGTACAGTTAAATGCCTCAGGAGAACATTGAAAAATGAGCCCTGTGTGTCTGAAGGTAAGATTTAAATGTCTGACTCTGCTTTCTACTTTAGTAGTAAATTCAGAGATTATCCTTGGACATTTGTATTTTGAACTAGTTAGAAGAATGTAGAATTTTGAGCAAAATCTGAACCTAAATTCAGACTCTTTTAATTACAATAATAAACAAAACCATTAAAATAATATAAAATACACTTTGATATATATCACATTTTATTTCTTAGACATTGTGGGACAGATTCATCCCAGGTGCTGCTCAATTGAAATGGATGGAGTGACATCAGAGAACATTATGGATATGGATTGCCTATGTAATACATACAGGAGGATTAATAAATTGAATTAACCTGTGTCATCATGAAGGCTGATATCAGAAGCACTTGTATTTCAATCTGGATGTTATCTGTCTTTTATGATTTCATTGAAATGAGGGCCTTTCTTCTTCTGAGCAGTGTTCTTTGGAATTACCCCTCTATCAATACTTCTGGCTTATACACTTATGGATATTATACTTTTGCCAGACTGTGGTACTGCTGAAAATACATATTTGCTTTGGCGGACAGGAACACAGTCAATATTAAACTAGTTGCATTATTTTGCACAGAGTTACCCTTACATGAGTAACCTTATTTAATTCAATGAGACTCATTGTTTGAGTAAGTGTTACTAAGCATAAATTGAAATGAAATGAAAGTTGTAGAACTAGACCCTAAGGGATGTTTGGTATTTTACCCAAAGCATTCATTGATTACTACTTTTTTTTGGGGCCAGAAGGGACCGCTATGATCATTTAGTCTGACCTCCTGTACAACACAGGCTATAGAATTTGATCCAGTAATTCCTGCAGTGGAGGGAATTATTCTTCCCTATTGTGTGTGAACAGTATTGGGACCAATAATTTGTGTCCCTTCAGCCCTAATTTTATACTGTAATTGTAGTAAATCTTTTCAACTCTATGGACATTTTCCTATGAGTTATTTGATGTACAATATTTAAGAATGCAAAATATCTTCTCTCGCCCCCAGATGAAACGGCTTATTGTTATGGCTTAAAATATTGCATGTGCCAGGAAGAATGTATTTATACTGCTGTATGTCATATGTTTACTTCTCTAGTCAAAGCTGTGATATGTCAGATGACTTTAAAATATCCATACATAATGCTAGTCAGGGCTTGCATATTCTAGCTTTTCCATTTAATGTCGATATAGAGTGCCAAATAACATTATTTAGCTTAACCACATGCAATAACTGCTGCTTTAACCAGAAATTAAACTACTGTCATTAGCAACAAAGTATATAATTACATAATGAGGTTTTAATACTCTTATTCTTCTGTTGTTGATTTCTGTCAATATGCAATAATCTGTTTTAAAATGATTCCCTAGAAGACCAATTAAAATGCTGTTTTCACCAGGAGCTCATTCTACATCTTACTCTGTGGGGATTTTATAATAAATTTACTGCCATTCAGTAAATCACTTCTGTTGTTTGATCTCTGCTAATGACCCCAAATAAATACCCAGTCAACAGTACTATGTGAGTAGCATAAACAGTCAAATACAAAAGGAAGAGAGAGAAAACAGTGAATAATTATTAAAATATGAAATGTGTTCTCATTTTTTAAACTGTTGACTTATATCAAGTACAATACAGTAACGACTAACTGGGTTCCTCTGGTATAAGTCCTCATGAGCTGTATAGTAATACTGTATCCTTTTACATTTGGTGGTGTACAGTAACTGGTTAAATTTAAGGGACTGTCCCCAAATAGATGAGGCATTCCCTAGCCATGGGACACTAGCATGGACTGACATGGTGTAATACAGTGTTTTATCACATATAGATAATGTAACAAAAGAAGATGATGAAAAGTACTGTATTCAGTTGAAATGGCGGGGAATTAAAATAGGGAGAATGTTACTGTGATTTGACTAGAAGGAAACCAGGAATAACATCATGATTCTTAGAAAAATTGCCATGTGTCTGTAATGGGGTGGTCTGTGACTGGGAGTGGACAACCAGGGATTGGTTGGTTTAAGTTAAATGGGTCATTGGTATTAGTTTCATTTTGGTCCAAGAGAAATGGGGAGGTAGTAACCATGCTTCAATGTGTGCTCTGAAGAACTGGTGTTTCCTTTCCTCCAAGCTCAATAGGTTTACCTTGAGGGAGCTGTACTGGTAAAGTTCTCCTGGAGCTGTAGGAGTCTGTAGTGTTTGCTGTTAGTTGGGAGACTCTATTTTGAGTTTGGTGGAAAGGAAGGTTTGGTAAAGTGTACTGAGAAAGGAGCTAAGGCACTATAAGTCTGCTCCACTCCTTAAAGATTCAGTCAATGTCAGAGTTTAGCTTAGACAGAGGCCTGCTCCTACTTTGGAGAGTGAATAAGCTTAAATTGAATTATGGCCTCTTTAATTCTGAATGTGAGTGCCCACACAGGGATTTAATGTAGTTTAACTAATCCACTTTTACTTCACACCTGTGGTTAATTCAGATTAATTTTCCTCAGTGTCCCTCTGTAGACAAGCCCTTAGTCTACCCTGTGACTGAAGTTAGCCTAGAAGCCTATCTTAGGCAGAAGTGTGTTCCAGCCTGGATGGACTGAGGCTAGCCTGAGAGTCTGGCAGAGACAGCACAAGTCTGAAGATTTTATTAGCCTGGAAAGATTTGCTGTAACTGTTGTGGTTTGAGAGTAGCAGCCGTGTTAGTCTGTATTCGCAAAAAGAAAAGGAGTACTTGTGGCACCTTAGAGACTAACAAATTTATTAGAGCATAAGCTTTTGTGAGCTACAGCTCACTTCATCGGATGAAGTGAGCTGTAGCTCACAAAAGCTTATGCTCTAATAAATTTGTTAGTCTCTAAGGTGCCACAAGTACTCCTTTTCTTGTTGTGGTTTGTTTTTTCTTTTCTTTAACTGGAAACTATATATAGAATTTCCTATGGCAATTTTTTTTAACCTTTGCTATTTCAGTTCCTACAGGAGCAAATATTTTTAAAAATATTTCCCCCTCCCCTCCATGTATTTGTAATGTTCCTGAATCTCCTTTTGCCTCTATTCCCTTTAGGGTACATGACTTTGACAAATAATTCACACACCAAATCATAGAAATCCAGAGCTGAAAGGGACTTTGAGAGGTCCTCAAGTACAGCCCCCAACACTGAAACAGCTCAGAGTACACCTAGACTATCCTTGACAGGTGTTTGTCAACCTGTTCTTAAAAACGGCCTATGAGATTGCCATAATCTCCCTTGGAAGCCTATTCCAGATCTTAATAACACTTATAGTTAGATTTTTCCTAATATCTAACCTAAATCTCTCTTGCTGCAGGTTAAGCCCATTATTTCTTGCGGTACCTTCAGTGGACTTTGAGAATAATTTATCTCTGTCCTCTTTAGAGAAAGAGGACACTTATCATAATTGAACACTGTTATCAGGTTCCCACTCAGTCTTCTCTTCTCAAAACTAAACATGCCAGTTTTTTTGTTTTTTTTTTTAAACCCATCCTCCTAGGTCAAGTTTTCTAAACGTTTTATCATTTTTGTTGCTCTTCTCTGGACTCTAATTTGTCCACATCTTTCCTAAAGTATGGCACCCAAACTGGAGACCATATTCCTGCTGAGGCCTCAAAGTGTGAAGTAGAGTGGAACAACTATCTCCCATCTTTTATATCTAACACTCCTGTTGATACACCCCAGAATGGTAATAGCCTTTTTTTTTGCAGCTGCATCACACTATTGGCTTATATTCAATTCATGATTCTCTATAACCCCAGATTCTTCTAATCAGTACTAATGCCCAGCCATTTACTCTCCTTTGTGTAGTTACACATTTTGATTTTTCTTTCCTAAGTGTAATACTTTGCACTTGTCTCTATTGAATTTTATCTTGTAGATTTCTGACCAAATCTCTAGTTTTCAAGGTCATTCTGAATTCTAATCCTGTCCTCCAAAGTACTTGCATCCCTTCCCAGCTTGGTGGCACCTGCAAATTTTATAAGCATACTAAACTTCTGAATGACAATAACCTTTAATGACTATAAGTGGCCAGTTTTAATTCTGATATAAAACAACACCTTCAACAGTGCTCCATTATACTATTCTGAATCCTTTGTTTAGTACTGATGCAGGGGGAAAGTGTCTTCAGCTGAATCAACATAATTTTCCTCTAGCACCTAAATATTATCATAAGTGTTTATTCAAGGACTAATTAAGCCCATACCTGCTTAGACTGGAATCTAATAGAATTAGTTCATATATGATATGGTTGCAGACATGTGCAGGACTTGGGTCTCATCCCATTTCTGTTACAAATATCTGACATGCTGATTCCTGAACAGTTGCAGATAGCTATGAAATGATTGCAGAATACTGGCCAGATCCTCTGCATATAAACGCAGGGCAAGGGTACATCAGTTAGAAACCACGTGCAATATGCTACAGGAGTTTGACAGACTTCTTTAAATCTTAATGAGAATGAAAACATTTACTTTTAGATTAGTGAATGTTTTGATATGAAGTAAGTTGTGTTGAGCATACTCCGTGAATAGTTTTTGATGTTATTTGTAGACAACATTCACGATGTCCTGTTCACTTTCTGCATAACAAGGAGTCAGTTTTGGTCAAAATCCTAATGCTTAGTTTTTGCCAAATAACTTTTAAAACACACGTTTGAGGCTCAATAGTGAGGAAACACTAGTCTCTCAGTGCAGTACCTGTGGGATGACTAGCAACTGCTACTTCCATTTGCTGCTTCGGGGCCAGTTCTGATGGTGTCCCAGAACAATTTGGGTGAAAGAGGGAAGTCATGAATAGCCTCTTCATCCCCTTCACAGCACCAATTGCTATTGCTTCCTTTCTATTTATGAGCAATCTATGTCAAATGCTCATAAATACCCTTTTCCCCTCCCCACCATAAATACAAATCCAGACCCCTACTCTTCCTCCCTCTTCTTCTGACTGTCACTCATCTCCTACCCCTTTTCTTTCAGCAATGACTTCAGGGACCCTAGATAACTGCAGGCTTCAGGGTCCCTGAAATTGCTTGTGACTCTCTTCATCCCTCACTCTGGTTTATCTATACTTTAAAACCACCTTCAGTTATCACTGACTTTTGTTTGAGGCTGATTTGAAGATGAGCATTTACTTATTGCCTTTTCTCTCTGTTCATGGTCCCCAGGAAACTTTCTACTGATCCACAGGATGCTGGTTGCTTCCTGGAAACTGTCTTATTTCTAGCTGCTCAGTGGTATTAAAAGACATCTGCACAACATATAGAATATTTTCATAATATTACTTTTCCATTTAAGCTATGACTATGTAAAGGTTTTGTGACTGTGAATGGGATGATAAGTGGTCTATGAAATTATCTCTAGTAAAATGTGGGAAACTGTATGAAGTTTGAGAACTTGTGTCAATAATATAGGGAAAAAAACATTCTGAGAAAAGTTGCTAAGCTTTCCAGAATATTAGTCCAATTTTTTAGAAGCAAAAATGTTTATAACTTTATAAAAAAAACCAAAGCAAACAAACAAACAAACAAAAAAAAACCACACATAATCCTTACAGAATAGATCTAATTGCCAAGGTGTCTTTATTATGAGAATAATAAAATGTGTTAACATTAGGGATTCAGTACTTATATTTCAAAACACCTGCCTAAATCAAACATAACTCTGCTGAAGAATTCTTAATACATGTTCAAATGCATTCAAATAACAAATTATTAACAAAATATAATGGAGAAGAAAGCATCTAATGTGATTTGTTTTGTAGTGTTCTACAGATAACTGTTTGCATTGGGATTTTATTGCTAACATCCTTTTGCAAAAAATGATCAAATATTGATGCAGCTGCACTGACATAGCACATCTGGTGAAGACCTATGTCGACCAAGAAGTGCTCTCCCATCAATGTGATTACTCCACCTCAATGAGAGGCGGAAGCTATGTCAGCTGGAGTGCATCTCCCATTGACATACCACAGTGTGGACATTGCTTAAATTGATGTAACTTATGTCATTTTGGGGGGGGATTCACACCCTTGAGCAATGTCAGTTACATCGACTTTAGTAGTATAGACAAGCCCTGAAGAATCTGCCACTATGACACAGAAAGGGATTTTATTTTCATGTTTACACCAGTTTAATGTTTTTTCTCATAGAATCACACACTAGATTCTACAGGAAAAGTGTGGAGTTGGAGTCAACATGGGAGAATCTTTTTCCTCTACAAACTTATGTCCTGACTTTGCAGTCAGATCTACGTGTGCAGATTGCAATAGAGCTCCACACATCTATAACTGCTGTAAAAGAGGGTCTTAGGTTTGCCAAATTTATATTTCATGACAAGGAAAAGTTGATATGAATTTAAAAAGAGGTAAAGTCATGCTACCTTCAACCAGTCAAGCTAGAAACTGGATACATGCAGCACGAGAACATGATCTAACTCTTATAGCCAAGAACAATGGATATACACTCAAAAATCAATCAGCTTGACTGGTGTGAGGTGTCTGAGGAAGCGGAGATCAAAGGGGTCTCTGATATTTTGGATTTGGAGACAGGAAGGTGGGGGATTTCCCATAGGTAGTGAGGTAACAGTGGTCCTTATGTTGGTCTGGAAAAAATATGCATTTCCTTCAGTTAGTATTCTTGATTAAACACTACTTTTTGGAAATGTTAACATAACCTCAACCTGATATGATGATGAACTCTAGGACTTGGTTAGCAGGACAGGCAAATAATATGGGAGACCTTCTCTTAACCTCTCTGTACTGTCATCAGGTTGACCAGGAAGTGGTCAGAGGGATTGATTTCTAGAGATGCAAGACTTTCTTTTCTCTGTATGTAGATTAAGGGAAGCCAACCTCACTACGCTTAGCAAAGTATTCAGATGAGGTATGTTGGGCAAACTGTATCTTACCATTTGTTCTCTATTCTAAATACATCTTGGTTTGACGAATGATTTGGGTAATTACCTGGTTTGGGTAATTTCACACAGTCAATCCCAAAGAGATGAGGCCTCCAAAGAAAGGTGCTGAAGGATCTCCTGGGTTCCTGGCGTCTGACTCCCCACTCAAGGCTTCAGTCAGAGGGGCACAGGCAGAGGTAACCTCTTAAGGTGTATTGCAAAAAGCAGAGACAGGAAAATGCAGAGAAGACTAAAAATACCTCAGGTTTTTATCTTTATATCTTTGATATATTACAAATGGAAAAAGGTATGGAGAAAGGCAACAAAAATGATTAAGGGTATGCAACAGCTTCATCTTAGGAAAGATTTAAAAGACTGGGACTTTTTAGCTTAGAAAAGAGATGACTAAGAGGGGATATAATAGAGGTCTATAAAATCATGAATGGTGTGGAGAAAGTGAATAAGGAAATATTGTTTACCCCTTCACCTAACACAAGAACCAAGGGTCACCCAATGAAATTAATAGGCAGCAGGTTTAAAACAAACAAAAGGAAATACTTGTTCACACAATGCAGAGTCAACCTGTGGAACTCATTGACAGGGAATGTTGTGAAGGCCAAAACTATAATGGGGTTCACAGAAGAATTAAATAATTTCAGGGAGGATAGGTCCACCAGAGGCTATGAATCAAGATGGTCAGGGATGCAACTCTATGCTCTGGCTATGCCTCTGATTGCCAGATGCTGGAAGTGGACTACAGGGAATGGATCACTTGATTGCCTGTTCTGTTTATTATCTCTGAAGCACCTGGCATTGGCCACTGTCGGAAGACAGGATACTGGGCTAGATGGACCATTGGTCTAACCCAGTATGGCTGTTCTTATGGCAGTGAAGCAGACAAAACTGCAGAATCAGGAATGTGGATACATACATGTAATATCTGCTTATTATGTATTAACATATGTATGTCAAACAGTCCATGAACTTGTATATAAGCAGAAAAGGATCCTCATAGGGTCTCCAGACCCTAAGCAGACATCAGTGTCTAATGCTGATTGCACTGGCTGGTGTTCTAGTGGTTGGGAAGGAAATGCTGGTAGAACAGTGACTGGTTTACTTCCACTGCTGAAGAAAGTCTGGCCAGCTCTACCTCCCCAAGGAGAGGAAAAGGATACATTCTTGCCATCTCTTCATACCTGTTTTCACAGCTGCAGTGAGACTTGTGTCTTTGTCCCTGACCTTGGGAGTGCAAAGGGAGAAAAGCAGCAGAAGCACTCTAGGCAAACACTGAACTCAAATTCCGAAACTGAAATTATCTTGAATGCTTGGCCCCAAACATATCCATAGCCAATACCCTTTACTCTCTGTGATGCTGCAATCCCACAATCTTCCCTAGCCACTTCACTGGCTTCCCCAGTACGTTTCCAATATGTTTTTATCTGGCTTTTCCAAAACATATAAAGCTCTCATCATTACTCCTTTAGCCCAACAACTTCGGATGGTCAGAATAAACTGCTTTCCTGGCCTTTTCAGTATTTTTCTGGATGCTCCCCATATAGCTATGCACATTTCTTCTGCTCATCCGTGTGCCACATGCCCTTACTCCAAGCCCTTGCCCTCACTCTTTGGGCATGTGTATTCACATGTTGCCAAACAGATTTCAGACTTTTTTTTTCATATTTCTGAATTGAAATTTTCAGAATTTCTCTTCCACAAAACCAAATTTTGCTCAGCTCTGGTGACCTCTTATATTTCCCAACACATTTTCAACTGACAGTCCCTGGACATATAGTACAATATTATAATGGAATCCACTTAATAGCAAATTAATTAATCTCAAATGAGGATATTGGTACTCAGTGAATATAAGAGTTAATATAATGATTCATCACATACTTTAAAGTGTTGCCTTTGAATAATTTTATTGTACTCATACAATCCACCTCATCAATAATGCCTACGTCTCTTCTGAAGCAAGAAGGCGTTTGACCTTTCTACACTGACAATATCTTTGCAGGCCTCTCAGGATTCATGAGAAATAAATATAAACAAGTGGCTAATAGAATCAAGATGGAGTCAGTAAGAGCACTTGAAGAAATTTTAGATTTATGAACATATTATTAATGAAACAAAATGTACCATTCCCTAGCTGCTGGTCTCAAGGCAGATGAATCATCTGACATTTCATAATTTCCATTATAAAGTAAACAAGACGCTATATCAGATCCATGCTCAGTCACCTCATTGGTTTCCTATCCAGCTCTGGGTTTAGTTTGACTTTGCATGTGTTTTTCAAAACACTCCATGGTATCTCTCCATATTCCCTCTCTGATCTGTAATCCCCCTACTTCCAAACCACCATTTGATTCTTCCAGTGTTGTTCTCCTCTCTGACCTTTCTCCATGAATCTTGAGGGGTTAGTAAGTCACTTTTTCATTTGTGCTGGGTTTTTATATGACTGGAGATCTCCTCCCTGGCCACTGTGTCAATAGCTTTCTATATATATGACCTTTAAAACCTTCACATTGTTGCTTTTAATCTAGTTTATGATTGACATTAACTGTATAATATGATGGTTTGTATGGAAGATGCTATAGAAGGGAAAACTGTAATATATTATACAGTATCATTAATGCCTCTGCTATACCCTCCACTTGAGAAACATTTTTTTTCTTCTGTTGGGTTTATCACGTTCATCATAATCTATGGTGCTAGTTAGACAATGGGAATTATATCTGTGTGACTTTGGGCATTGCAGTCCACTCCAGGCATCCTTAAGTTGTATTCTACGATATTTCAAAAAAAAAAGTGGATATTTCCTCTCCTGGTGTTGATCAAATAAAAGATCTGTGGGAACTACACCAATTACTACCCAGCACTATTACATGTCACAGTAGGACCTCTTATCCTATTTTAGCTTCTTTTAATGGGATGCATTAGCTGGAAAGAGGAGGAGAGGCACAACCATGTGATCAACTTTGCAGACCACTGATATCTCTTAAATTACAGTTTGGAAACAACTGTCCTAACCCAGAGTTGGTCACATGTACAGCATTGTGGGTTCATGGTCCATGCTCTGTCTTCCTCTTAAATTCATTGAGTCGGATGTGCAATGGGTAGGGCCCTGCCAAATTTAAGGTCCATTTTGATCAATATCACGGTTGTGGGATTTTAAAAATAGTCAGATTGATGGTTTCAGATATTTACATACGAAATTTCAGTGCTGTAACCATGTGGATCCCTGGGGTGGGTTGCAAGGCTATTGTAAGGGGTGTTGTGGGATTGCAACCCTTACTTCTGCACAGTTGCCAGCAGGGGCACTGCCTTCAGAGCTGTGCAGCTGGAGAGCAGTGGCTGCTGGCTGGTCACCCAGATTTAAAGTCAGCACCATCACCAGCAGAAGCACAAAAGTGAGGGTTGCAGGGTATGGGGGTGGGCGGCCATATGTCCAGGTTTTCCTGGCAGTCTCCCACCCTGGTCAAGGGCTGACGGCTGGAGCCACAGCCTCTCCGCACTGGGCAGGGGGCAGCTCGAGCTGCAGCCTCTCCATGCAAGTGGGCTGACAGTTTGAGCCACAGCCTCCCCTGGCTGACACTCACCCTCACTTCTATGCTGTCTTCAGAGCTGGGCTCACATCTAGCAGTCACAGAGCTTCCTGCAGCCATTGGAGGTTCCTGGATGTTAGTCTGATATGGCTCTGGGAGCAGCACCTGCAGGTAAAGAGGAAGTCCCATCTCTCCCCAGCCTGGGCCAGGATTAGCAGCTGGAGCCCAGCACAAGGTAGCAGCCCCTGGCTGGGGCACCCCCAGCTCTGCCCTTTCCCAACAATAGCCAGATTTCATTGGGGAAATCAGATTTCATGGTTTGTGATGTGTTTTTTCATGGTCCTGAATTTGATAGGTCCCTAGCAATAGGCATATGGGAGCTTCAAGTGGGACAATGTGGCTCCAGAACATACTCCCTGCTTTAGACAGAAGCTTCCGTGCCACAATGTTATCCCTGTCTTTCTGAATACAATCCAAGAGAATGAGGAAGGCTTATGTGACCCTAATGTGGATTTGCACTATTTCTCTCTCAGAGGGTCCATGGTTTTTGGTTCCCAAAAACTAGGCATTCAGTGATATGAGATCACAGGCTTTTATGAACTAAAACATAGGCACGTCAGCCTAGAGTACTGTAAATCTGCTGTCACAATGCATCTGGGAAAGTATCAATACTAAAGTAATTTCACCACCCATTTCCCTCAAAAAATATAATTAGTGAGATTTCTTGATGCATTGAATAGCTTGTATACTCAGATTTTCCTTTTCTATGTAGTTAATGAAAATAATCATTGAAAATTGTATAATTCATGCATTGGGCCAGATTGTGCTTGGCGCTAGCACTGGGGCAAGGAATGGGGATAGGGCTCTGTCAGTAAAAATTCTCCATTCCCTTGTTTCTCCCACTCCTTCTGCACAAGGTTTGGGTATAATGACAATCCTTATACTAAGGAGAGCATGGAAACTGGCACCTCAGAGGATGCAAATTAGCCAAAGAGGAGGAATAAGAGGTGGAAGCATGGATCCACTGCTTCCTGAACTGCTAACTGGGAGTGTTACTGGAAATAGGCTTTACCAAGCCAAGGGACAGGGGAGCATGCATGCTCCATTGTAGGCCTGGGAGTGTGCTCCATGAGGCACCCTGTCTTTCAGAGCTCTACCTGAGGTAACCGATGGTGGCTATTGCTTACAATGGGTCCACTGCAATTCATTTTTGGTGTAACTGGTTTGTTTAAGTATCAGCACACAGCAAATCCAATTAAACAAGAGCAAAGCAGGCACCTGCCTGAGAACTAGAATTAGTCGAGAAATGGTTTTCTTTCCACTGACAAAAACAGAAACAAATTTTATTTTCAGCAGTTTATGAAAATGTTTTTGATTTCAGCCATCCAAAACTGAAAAAAATCCAGCTAACTCTTTGAACTTTATTGAAAACAATTCACCTTCCTGGTGAAATTTTTCAGTGTAGGGTTTTTAAAAACCAAACAACTTTTGACATTTCCTATGTACATTTTCAATTTGATGAAACACTTTGTCCAAAATAACAATCTGAATGAAAAATTTTGACCAGTTGTACTCTACATCACATTGAAATTCTATAATACATAGACTGTTCTCTTGTCATCAGGACCAGCAGGGAAGAAACAACTTAGGAAACATGCTCTCTCTCTCTCTCTCTCTCTCTCTCTCTCTTCAGCAGCAGAATGAAAGGCAGGGAAATAATTCAAGGCCTGGTTGTTCTCCTCCTGGCAGCCTGGGACGCTTAGAATTGCAGCATTGCCAACCCAAAAAATCAGAAGTTAGGTCCCAGAAAACTCTGGGTTTGGTTTAGAAATCATAATAGTAAAATGATGATGATGTGAGATTATTTTTTCCTGGCCATCGTTTTTTTGTAGGGCCACTTAAACTACATTGTCAAGCCTTTCTCTAACCGTGAAGGCCAGTAACATTATTTTAACTGAAAGCTGAGATGCTTATGTGGTCTTCAGACTCCAGGAGCTGGGAGCTTTAAGAAATGTTAATATAAGCATTGGCATCACTGAAATTATAAATCTGGCAAATGACCAGTAACTTTCACCATTTTTAATTTTAAAGGCCAGACTCTGTCTGGCTATAGTATAGGGGAGAAGGAGGGTAGGGATGCATGGGATCTCTCCCTTCCATTTGTCTCTTACTTCGGGAAAGCACAAGACATGCTCCTTTCTAGCAGTGCCATGCTCCCAATGCCCCCTTCTACACCAACATGCAGAACTGGCCAGCAGCACAGCAGGGAGCATGCTACAGTATTGTGCTGGGGTGTTCATCCCACATTGGCCAGTGAAAGGGTTAATGTAGATTGAGAAGGGGTCTAATTAACTTGATGGACCCTAGGTGAGAGGAATCAGGTGGCTAAGCAACCCCCAGATTCAGTGACGGAGCCCAGCTCAGGAGGAACTAACTGGGCTGGATGTAAGATGACAGGAAATCGGAAGCAGAGGGGGCAGTTGGAAAGTCTGCAGTCACTCCCTGGGAGAAGAGAAGAGTGTTTGGAGGCTCTAGAGGCAGATAACCAAAGAGGGGGTATTAAACTAGCTAGGAACACAAATGGTAACAAGAAAATATTTTACAAATACAGTAGAAGCAAGAGGAGAACTGACAGCTTATTTTAGTCCCATTACTCAATGAGGAGGGAAAGACAATAACAAAAAATGCAGCAATGAAGTGTTAAATTTACTTTTTTTTTGTTCAGTTTTTACCAAAAATGTTAGCAGTGATTGGACAACAAGCATAGTGAAAATCAGTATGAATGGGGTAGGATCTGAAGCTAAAATATAGAATGAACAAGTTAAAATTACTTGGACAAGTTAGATGTCTTCAAGTCAGCAGGGCCTAAAAATACATCCTAGAATACTTAAAGAACTGGCTCAAGTGATCTCTGAGCCATTAATGTTTTTAAAAATAATCTCATGAAAGACAGGAGAGAGCCAAGAGGACTGAAAAATGGCAATTGTAGTAAATATGTGCTTCAGTTTTTTGTATATTCATCCTTCATAATTTGATCTAGTTTCCACTTTTTGTATGACTTTTGAGTTTTAGGTCATCTCCTGGTTAAACCATAGTGGTCTCTTACCGTTCTTCCTATCTTTCCTACAAATTGAGACAGTTTGTGTGTCCTAAATACTATCTCTTAAAAAAAAATACTGCTTACCCTCCTGAACACCTCCTTCCCTTAGATTTGCTTCTCATGGAATTTTACCCTGCAGTATTCTGAGTTTTTGGTAAAATCTGCTTTTTTAAAGTCTGTTGTCTTTTTATTCTGTTCTCTTTTCCCTCCCGCCATTCCTTAGAATCATGAACTCATCATTTCAGAATCATTTTCATCCCAGATGACTTCCACCTTCAAGTTCTCACCAGTTCCTCCCTGTTTGTCAAAATCAAATCTAGAACAGCCTCTCCCCTAGTCACTTTCTCCACCCTCTGCAACAAAAAAATGGTCTCCCATGCATTCCAAGATATTTGGATTATGTTGGATAATTTGTGCCCTGCTGAATTATTTTCCCAACAGATTTCTGGGTAGTTGAAGTCTCCCATTACCACCAAACCCTGTGCTTTGGTTGATCTTGTGTTTTTTGTTGTTGTTGTTGTTTTGTTTTTTAAGCCCCATCCATCTCTTTTTCCTGATTAGTTGGTCTATAATAGACCCCTACCATGACATCACCCTTGTATTTTATTCTTTACCTAAAGACTTTCAACAGGTCTGCCTCCCACTTCTAGCTCAACCTCAGTGCAAGTATATAGATTTTTGATATACAAGGCAACACCACCTTCCCTTTTTTCCCTGCCTATCCTCCTTGAACAAGCTGTATCCATCTAAACCAATATTCCAGTCATGTGAATTATCCAACCAAGTCTCAGTTATGCCTATTATGTTGTAACTGTAATTATTCACTGGTATTTCTAATTCTTCCTGATTATTCCCCACACTTCTTGCATTGGTATACAGACATCTAAGATCTTCATTAATTTCCCCTCTATATTCCATCTTGTATCTGTTTTGCCCCTGCTGTGTTTTCTGCCAGAATCCAACCCTGCAACTAGGTCTCCACATTTTGGACTTCCTATGGGTTTTTATCTCCTGCCCCCATTCAACATAGTTTAAAGCCTGCATCATTAGGTTAGCCAGTCTGTATCCAAACTAGTCTTCCCCTTCTTTGATAGGTGGACTCTAACTCTGCTTAGCTGTCCTTCTTGGAACAGCATCCAGTGGTTGAGGAAGCCAGAGCCCTTCTGGCAACACCATTTGCACAGCCATGCATTAACCTCTAGGACATATCTACTGCCTAGGCCCCTATCCTTGACTGGAAGGACTGATCAGAACACTATCTGCATCCCAATTCCTTCACCCTCAGTCTCAGAACCCTGTCATCACTTCTCATGTATTCAGGGTCATTAGTGCCCACATGGATGAGCAGCATGTGGTAGCAATCAGAGGTTCCAGATTATCCTCAGCGATCCTTCCATATATATAAGTTACTGAAGAGCTTTTTGCAGTTACACATTTTAAATGCAGAAATATAAATCTATTTATAAATATAAATAAATATTGCAATGACATGATAAAGTAGATGGCAAAAGCTATAACATACTCCTCTTCCTGTTATGAATAAAGGGCAGACTTGCTTCTATTTCTGCTGGTATAATGTCCTGCAAAGAAATGTGCTACAGCACACATGGCAATGCTATCATGATGGCACTAGCACTTTTAGCTGACATTTACAGAATTGTAAAATTGTAATTTTGTAATTGTAAAATTGTAAAAAGCCTGATTGTAAAAGTGAGCAATTTGCATCTGTGTTCCAATTGAATCCAAAAGAAGGTAAGAATAGAAAGAGAATTAAATGTGATGGTTAATGGTAGAATTCCCAGTCTGTTTTAATCCTTGACTTCACGGTTTAAAGAGGCATGTTTTTTCCCAGGGTGTAACTAATGCACAAGTTATCTTCAGGTAAAAACATAGAGAAGACAACATTTAGTTGTACCCTGAGGTAAATTCACCATGCTGTAAATGCACTGGGATTCACCTCACCTAGTTTACCTTGTGGTAAAACTGAAGTGCCTTGTCTTTGCTGTAGTTTTTATCTTGACATAGTTAACATCTGTTAGTTATCCTGAGCTAAAAATGCACCTTTTCAGCAATGAAGATAAAGCCTAAGGCCATTAATAATCCAACCCTGTGCTAGATTAAATTGGAAATAATGAGGAGAATTCTATTTGCACCTATGTGATGTCATCTTTGCTGTCCAATTGTTTCAAAGATTAACATTTTGGAAAAAATAAATTTGCTGTAAGAGAATTATATTTACTTTTAAATTAAATTGTAAATGCAACTATGGCTTTCAAACACTTTCTTGGGAATATGTAAGAATGATTGGGTTTTGCCTGGATTTAGATAAGCATGTTGAAAAATTTCCAAGAAAATTGGATGTTAAAACCAATTCGATTGGTTGCTGAGTTAGTTTAATCTCAGATTTTGGGTTATACCACATTGAGATCCCAATTGACTGAATATATATATATATATGTATATAATAGGTTACTTTAAAAAATTAAAAATGCTTCTGATGTTTTATTTGCCATTAGTTAAGGTCCTGGTTTGCTTTTTGTGTACTATTAGGATTTATTCCTAGAGACTGAGAATGAAATTATTGTTGGCCCAAATCAGAACACGGATATTTAATGTTAATGCAGCCTTTTTATTCCATTTAATTAGAGAGAGAGTGGAATGTACAAAAAAGGGCTTTTGAATTTTCTTTCAAAATTAAAGACTTCCATTGATTTTGGTATGCTTTGAATCAGACCTTTCATAGAGTGCCAACAGATTGTGGTACCACAGCTACATAAGATTTTGCCATATCATAACTCCAGTGTGACTTTGTCTTTCCCATGGCAAGCTCTAGATAGGAGAGGCAGTTGACCCTCCATAGTTATGGTTGTAGCTAAGTTTCTATTTGAAATGGGATTTTGCATTCTTTCTAGTCTGAAACCAAAAAAGACAGATCAGTATGAAAATTCATCAGTCAGGCTAACAGCTGAAATGTGCTAAGTGGTTGGTGGGGGGGAGAGAAGGCACCTGAAAAAGGAGTTCCACGATAAATATTGAATGCTTTTCAAAATTGCAGAAATCTTTTAATGCTTTTTCAATGCATGTGTATAGGAGAGACATGAAATGTATTTCACTGGACTCATCTTGCTAAGATGAAGTTTAAAATTTGCAGTATGGAAAATTAGACCACCTTTTGGAACCACAAGGCGACAGTGGAGATAGATCAGCAGTAGTGTTCAGACTCCGTAGCTTCAGCCTTGACATCTTCAGTGCCTCTGGACCTCTCATGAAACAAGGGAAAAACAAACAAAATGATTGTTTGCAACCCAGGGCTGCCCGTACCACAGAACAGATCTCTATTATTTGAGATAAAGGCATATCTTCTTTATTTAGTAGCAGTATTCAGCTCTTATTTTCTTATGTGGACCAAACAATAGAGAGGGTCACCTACCCACTACTTCAGTGCTACTTACCCCCATAAAAATACTCCTTGCCCTAAGTATGGGAGTCTGACCTCTTCTAACAATTGGCATTGATAAGCCTCTGCATTTCACAGTGCTTTTTTTCAAACCAGTCGAAATGCATCTACCAAGGGAGGGGGCAAGTATCAGTCACCCCTTTCTACAGATGCTGCAACTGTGGGTGTCAACAATTCAGTGAGGTCACTTATGGCAGAATTTGTCTTTTTCCAGGCCAAAAGTTGCTTGTCCATGCTATTTAGCAGTTACTATATTTAGTAATGTGTTTATGGTGCAAAGAACCAGAGCTTTGTAGTGCTTGTGACAGACTATTCTGCTGTATCCTGAACCAACTTTATAGAACTAAGATAAACTTTACTGAATTAAGTTAAATCTTATTGATTAATGTTAGTACAATGTATCCCACAAGTACTAAAAAATGCAACTGTATATGTGTTGTTGTGGCATTATATGTACCTTCTTTAGTAGGGATGGGGGGATGCTAATGTACTTCTTCTATTATTAACTCTTAGAAACCACTTCCTGGAGAGAGGTTTGTGTATATACTAGTTCAAACTGGATTCTCCAAGAAACAAAGGATTATTGGGTAAATAACTTGGCGAATTTTGAACTGGGAGGAAAAAATTCCTTCCCAGCCCAGTGCAGGCAACCAGCCAAAGCCCTGAAGCATAAGCATTTGACTGTTCCTATCCCAGCTACAGAGAGAGAAGTTTGTTTTCTTCCCCTGGTGTGGAAGTGAGGGATTGTAACACACGTTTAGCACAAGTAGAGTAGTACCATTCATATCAATGGCAACTGCTCTGTAGTAAGGCAGTATTCAGCCTGAGTAAAGGTGGCACATAATAGCTTCTATAGAACACTATAGAATAGTTCTATAGAACACAGCAAATGTGCACGAACGTATGCCCAAGTGCTGTCCCTCCCCACTGGACAAAGGGCCAACCTGCGAGAAATAACTCACTGTGGTGAGCTCTTTTTGCACATCTAGTCCTGCTGGAGTCAGTGATTTTACCAGTGTGAGTAACTTCTCAGCCATGAGAATAAGGGGTTCACAATCTGCCCCGAATCAGAAAAGACACTCAGTCTCTGCTTCTTTGCAAGATGTGGGTACCAGGAAACTCTGACCTGCCACATGGGGCTTTGTGGGCTTCCCTGATAATTTGCACTATCTGGCTATCTTTCTTTCTTTATCTCTCTCCATCTCACTCTCTGTATGAATTGTGGATGATTTATGTCTTTGGGACCTGTGGGGAAAAAGAAACTTCGTTATTGGAACTAAAGCATTCTACTGTACTTTAGTGCTGATGTACGCCAAAAGCCTAATGGGGAGAGATTTGTCTCAAGTAAATTGTACACCATGTTGCTAATTTTGTTAGCTTTGAATTAGTAAGAAGAAATTGTTTTCATTTTATTCTTTGCTTTATGTGTTAATGATTGTTTTTAGAAGGATAGAAGCGTTATGGCTGTAATTCTTGCTTTTGAAATGATTTACTGTTTTGTGTGTGAATGAAGAATGTACAGCATGCTAACAGAGAAGAGAGAGGAGGCACCAATACTGATGGGCCAGATGGTTGAGAGGGGCATGGAGAAGTTGAGAGACACCAACCTTATTATCAGAATCACCCAGATGGCAGACTGACAATCCTAAAGCAAAGCATATGCCCCAAGGACAAGATAAAGAGTGGAGCCAGAGGGACGAGATAAGAAACAGCTGTGGATACTTCCAGTAGCAACCCAAAATAATACTGATTGGGAGCAACCTTGATGACCTTGTGATTAAGAGCTCCGGTGTGACACAGCAAGGTCCATAGACTTCTATGGGAACATATTACTATAAAAGAAGGGTGTATTGTCATAGGACTTAGTGCTCATTCTTCATCAACATCAGCGCTTCGGATGCATCCGACAGAGACCCAGCTCCAGCTCCTCCCCCTCCCTCATGTACAGTTTCAGCTGGCCACTGGAACTGACGGAGCAACACTAAGGACTGGTAAGTATAAGATCCAGCTGCAGAACCTTTTGGTGTGCGTATATACAGAAGCATATGCTGATTTTAATGCTTAAATTGTACTCTCAAACACAGCGTATTGCCTTATCCCCTTGAAAAAGATTCCAGGTGCTTCTTATAGGCATAACTTTTTTTGTGCTTCTTATAAGCATAACACTGATAGTGCCAGAGCCTCTTCCTTTCCCATCCTGAGTCCCATGGACATGCAGGAGAGGAAAAATAGCACCATCCCTGATGTCACACCGTGGTGATACCTTCCATTTGAATGGCCAATGACTGACTAAGTTGATGCATTTCCTATAAACTTCTTCCTCAAAAGAATACATGGGGCTATTTTCCCACCTATCCACCATCCAAATTCTAGGTGGTAATTGTATAACAGGAGTACCTAGAGACCCCAATCCAATTTGGGGTCCATTTTGTGTCTGCACTATAGAAACACAGAGTAAGAGACAGTCTCCTTGTAGAGCTCGAAATCTAAATAGTCAAAACAGAAATGACAAATGATGGAGAGAAATAGAGGCAAAGGGACTTGTCTCTGGAGATAGCAGGTCAGTGCGGGAGGGGAATATGACCCAGGTGTCTTGGGTTGCTAGTCCAGTGCCCTACCAGTTATATCTCAGCTGAGTCCTTTTTCTTCCTTTCACATGTGATCAGAGACTGTGGGTCTCAAGTCTTGGTCCACCTTGTTCTGAGGCACTAATAAATACTAATCTACCAACCAGTGACCTGCTTAAGAATTGTCAGAACTAGAAGCTCAACTCTGTCATAAATCTTCTGTCCTTGGATCTGACTGGAGGAAATCGACAGGTCCTGATTGGTTTCCCACTTCTATTTAAATTAAGCACAGGAACAGGAAGTTGCCCATGTAATTGGATTTCACCTGTGAAGGATTGGTTCCTTGGTGCTACCTGCTCCTACTGCCTGTCTCTGGTCTGCTGATCCTGCCTGACTCTTGGCTGGCCCTCTGGCCTGTCTCAGACACTAATCTCCTAGTATCTCACAGTTCCTAACTCCTGCTCCAACCACTAGGTCACACCAACCACATCCCAGTTGTCTCACACACACATACGTTTCTGGTTTCCCTAAAGGGAATTCATTATCTAAAATTGTACTCAGCAGAGTGAGAAAAGACCATTTGAGCCATTATAAACATAATTTTTTAAAAAACTCTTTAGCAAAACCACTTGAAGATCAGAGAAGGAAAAGTGCACAAAGCAAAAAGCAAGAAGGAAAGAGACAGACTGGAAAGGAATCTTGTAATAATGTGGTACAAGTCTTGATCCCACCCAATCTCTGAATCCATTTGCACTCAGATTCTAGAGTGTTTGTAATCTGGATTTTAAATTTACAGCTCTGTCCCTATCTGCGATGCTGATCACACATCACTCAGTTGTGATCTCAGAAAATCCTGAAGCCTTCTCTTTCCTTCACACTCAAAGACAGAGCAAGCATCAAGGACAGCCATTTGTACTAACCTAATCTTAGTGCATTCAAGAAACTGGATTTACCTATGCAGGTGGAGAATGGTGTATTTGTGTGAGTCTCTTGTGTGCTGTAACATTATCACCATATTATCTATTAAAGAAAGGCACAGACCAAATCTTGCATCGCAGCACATCAGAGCTTTGAGAGAAGGCCCGAGACCCAGATCTGGATCCAAATTCTTTGGTTTGGGCCCATCTCTAATAGTGATAAAGCTCTGGTAGAGGTAGGGAAGCAGGCTGTTAGCTGTCTTTCTGATATTGTGAGGCAGAGATGGGACCTGACAGAACATACTGGGGAGATGAGGTCATCAGCACAGTGACACTCCATTGATGACTCCACCCTCTCTCAACTTCAGCTGGCCAATCAGGTTGCTGTATTTTGACCGATCTGATCGTAGTCCAATCTCCGCCCTGCTGCTTGCATCCAGCCAGCTCTCATTTCAATGGAGCTCATTCTGCCTTTTTAGTCCCTATTCTTCTGGTTTCTTTATGGAATATTTAGATGCTTTGCTTGGAATAAGTCTTTTAATGTCACTCCCTGCACTTACCCAGCTCCACTGACTTGGAAATAAGTTAAACCACGCTGGCTGAACCATTATTCCATAATCAGTAAGGAAGGTGTGATTCTAAAGTACAAATACTTTAGCTCTAACATTTCCTCTCATATTTAGGAGACATGCATGTGATAGGAGACTCTTATGAGTTCACTCACTTCTGCCTAGCTCTTGAGGATGTTTCTGAGAAGCTTAGCTTCTCTCTAGGGGTGTGATGGAGAGCAAAGCATGAGGACCTTGCCTGACTGATCCTTGAAGGCAATGCTAGGAGCTCCCTCCCTCTCTTTCTCTGCCTTTTATGCATGATTTCAAGAGAACAGATCAAATCTATCTCTCCTATCCAATGGCACCAACACTCTGTATCAGGAACAAATCGCTCGTCCCAAGAAATTTGTAGGAAATAGTCTCTCCTAGCTTGTGCATGTGCCCAGCTTTATCCAATCCACGGGAGAGACATTTCTGACCTTTTCTGAATAGCATTTTTAGCTTATGCTCTATCTCTGGTGCCCTAACTCAAAATAATTTTAAATGTTTTAATTCCTACATGTGACATACTGAATAGCAGATGGTGTATTAATAAAAGCAAGACAACCTCTCTACTATGGGAGAAAGCATGGTCCTCCCTGTTCTTGATTCACACTTTTTTTTAATTATTAGAGCAGAGGCAGTTCATCATCCTTACTGTGGAGTCTGATTACTGTAAATTGACCATCTAGGCATGGCACACCCCTGCATGAGGTGTCTCTCTTACTCTCCTGTTGGGGGAGGCAGTATAGGTGACTGCATTCCTCCCATAAGCTTATGAAGAGCTGAGGATTTTGAGAGCCTGAGAGTCTCCCTATATATATATTTGAGTTACCCCAGGGTGAAGAGATCTCAGAGCAACAATCTGAGCTCAGCCACCTTGGACATTTGTTGCCATGGAAAGGCTGACTGCGGTTTGGTCTTTCAGATCCTGTACTCCTAACTCTGCTTCTTAAGAGAGGTCACCCTCTCTGAACTACTGCCAGCCAATAGGGTTGGTGTATTTTGACTGATCTTACAATCCAAGCCCCATCCCTGCTACCTGCTCCCAGCCAGCTCTCATCTCAGTGGTACTCCTTCTGCCCTTCTTGTCCGAATTTTTCTGGTTCCTTTATGGAGTATTGTGACACATACCAGGGATACAATTCGAACTAGTGGGGTGGGGGGCTGTGTCACTTCTGCCTGGAAACCTTGGGTAATTTGCATGCCTTGCTGTAGTAGCTCCCACCTGGGCCACTCACAAACTGCCTTCCAGCATGCAAGCCACATTATGAATGTCTGTGTGTAACTGCAGCCTGCCAGCTACACCCTGGCTTTCAGCCTTGTTTACATGTTGGGTGACCCCAACAGACCCCGAGTCCCAGATTATCCCCCAGAAATGTATGTCCTGTACTGCTCAGCCCACTCCTGGATAGTACAAATATATTTAAGTTGGTTATTCCTTTCAGGGAATAATATGCCATTTAATTACCTTAAATAGTTACCCAGACACTTGACTTTAAAGACACTGAACTAGATAAAACACGTGTATTAATTACAAAGAGATTTTAAGCGAATATAAGGAATGGGGCATAAAACTCAGAAATGGTTACAAGAAAAATAAAGATAAAACAGTTACTAGTATCTACTTACTAGTTGTGATGCAAACTTTCTCACCACATGTTCCAGCAGATTACTGATCAAATTTCAGATCATGACTCCTCCCCCAGAGTCCAAAGGCTGTTTCCTTTTGTGTTCTCAGGTGCAGAGAATGAGGTGGGCAGGAAAAGAGAGAGGTTCCCTGGAGGTGTTTGTATCTCTTTTTATAGTTTCAGTCCCCCTCTTGAAAAACAATTCCAGTTGAGACCCAGAAGACAGAGTCTATGAGGGAGGATATTCTGTGCTGTTTTTTTACCTCACCTGTTTGAGATTTCTTTTATTCCTTTCGGGCTTCATGATTCTGTTTACCGCTTAAATGCAAATTAATGCAAGCACTCCTTCATTCCTTTATTTAGGACAGACATGACTTCTGTTTCAATAGGGCTGTGGATTTGGAACATGTGTTAACATCATCATACAGGGAATTCTTATAATTTCACATACAATGTTGCCACACATTTTATCAGGACAGTACTGACCAGCAAATTAAGTTTTCAAATGATACCTCACAAGGCATTTTTTTGTACAAATATTATTACACTAGTGTGTAGGCTGCGAATGCAGGGATGTATTCTGTCACATCTCTGTATATGCTTTATCTAGAATGAGTATTTTCATGTCAGTTCCTGCACCCTTTCCAGATCCACTGACTGAATAAACTGAACTCAGCGCTGGCTGGGCCTTTACTCCGTAATCAGTAAGGAAGGTGCTAGATCTAAAGGATTTGTGCCTGTAGAATGACTTTCCCCCTCATGTTTAGGAGACAGTTATTTGTCTGACCATTTGTCTGCCCTGCTGGGAAACTGCTTATGCTCTACCCAATTCCTAATGAGCCTGGTGTACTGACTGTTTCTGTTTTAGGGCGCCTTCATTCATTTCCCCCTTTTTTGTTCAGTGGTAAGAAGCAGCTATATCTAACTACTTGAGTATTGAGCTGTGCCAGAGCTGAGTGAAGGCTCATTCCTGAAACCCTGTTGTGAGGGAGGCAGTGGGACTGCTCATAAAAGTAAGGGTTGGAAGATCTGGCCCTAAATGCACAGACATAGATTTTACATCAGACATCCACCCATCTTGCTAGTTTAGCAGTGCAGCTGTAACAAGAAGTCATCTGTAGTTCCCATTCAGTCAGTTGCATTACAGCTCAGCAGCAGAACCAAAACTTTAGGAGAAAACTCCAACTGTGACTTTTCTCTTGTTATGACTAATAGAACCTAGGTTTTTAATGATAAGGGATGTGTCGGATGGAGCGCTGGCTCTCGAGGATGTTTCTGAGAAACTTTGCATGTCCATGCTGGAGAGCAAAGTGTGAGGCCCTTGCTTGACTTGTTCTTGAAGGCAATACTGGTACCTCTCTTCCTTTCTGCCCTCTGACTTTTGTGCCTGGTTTTAGGGACCAGAGAGAGAATCGTACATAACACCTCAGCCCATCCGTCATCCCAGTTTGTGATGTGTGCTTTCTCCCTTAGGGACAAAATTCATCCTTTTTGGCGGTTTGTAGGTGTAACAGGGCAGTACCCCACTCCGGCTCAGAAAGGGTTAAAAGAGGGCCCTTGGAGAGGGCTGGGGCAGAAAGCAGCCAAGGAAGGCTGATTGGGTAGGCAGCTGCAGGTGTGGGTTAGGGTCCAGTTAGGGTCCAGCTGGCCCTGATAAAAAGGCTGGGAGCTAGGTAGGGGGTGTCTCACTCCACTACTGGACTGGGAAAGACATGGCTGCTGGCTAGAGAAAGGGGTCTCAACCAGAGCAGCGCTAGGCTAGGCTAGGCTAGGCTGGGGAACTCTGGCCAGGTGAGTCCCCAGGCTGAAGCCGTGCTAAAATGGCCTGTGGTGGTACTGAGACTGCAGTGGTGCAGCCAGGCTGGGAAAAGGCAGCAGGTCCAAACCCCCTTGCCAATGATGTGAAGCCATTTCAGACTACAGTTTGCCCCTGAAAAAAGGGGCTAGGTGAAGACTGGCAGTCGGTCACTGAGGCAAGATGGGAATTGGGGTTCCCCAGGGAGAGGAGGCTCCCTTAATGTGGGGGCACTGCTGTGGGACAGTACCCCAGAGAAGGGGCACTGTGGTCCAAGAGGGACGTGGGGCCTGAATTAAGAGGTGGTACTAGAAAAAGGGAGAAGCAGGTGGCAGCAAGGAAGACACTAGCCAGCAGGAGGCACTCAGAAGCTGGAAGAGCTAATTCCTAGACCAGCCAGCAGGAGGCACCATGCTGGTGAGTGCTTGACCACACTATAGTAGGGGGAAAAGCCTCTCCCTTTCTGTGCATCTCCCCAGCTTTCTCCATTCCATGAGGGAGCCCTGTGCTATGGCCTGAGATTGGTGCTTTGCTTGGATACTTGTATCACCATGACTTTCTCTTACTTGCATTTTTAGCTTGTGCTTTCTGGTGCTGACATTCAAAATAATTTTCAGTATTTTAACTTGATCTCCTATATGGCATCTGGAGATTGATACTTTGAAGAGTGCCAAAACCAGTGCATTCACTCGTTGATCCTTCTTCCCTCCATCAGTTCTTCATTTATATCTGAACCTCAATGGCAGTTTATGATTCTGGTTTGGGGGTCTGATTACTGTAAGTTAGACATCTGGGCATGGTACACTCCCTGAATGTGAAGGGTCTCTTACACCTCTAATTTGAGGAGGTTGCATAGGGAAATGCATTCCTCACAGCCTCCGTACATAAGAATTTTTTCTTTCTGGGGACTTGTCTCGCTTTGCATGTGTCACCTTGGGGTGGGTAATATAATTGACTAGATATATAAGGCTGGGATGCTCATCATGTCACAGGGGTTACACTAAAACCTGACTCCAGACCACCACAAGAAAGAATAGTTTCTATTCTCCAGCCAGCAATAGTGGTGTGACAACCCTGCTGTTTTTGAGACAGTCACTTCCAAGAATGTACAGCTGCTACTGGTGGCATATTCTGACCGTACTACATAGAACACTCACTCTTGAGCTACAGGATCTAGTCTTGCTAAGATTTAGGCTCTCACAAAGTGAAAGAAAGGCAATCTCTGATGCCACACTCCTCAGACCCTGATCTAGCTCTGGCAGCTGGGAAGTATGGGACAAGGCTAGCTTCCTGAAGAAATAAATCTGCCCAAAAGGGAAGAGGTTAGATCTACTAGGACAGAGGTGGGCAAACTAAGGCCCACGGGCCACATCCAGCCTGTGGGACCCTCTTGCTGGGACCGTCCTGCCCGGCCCCATAGCTCCTGGCCAGGGAGGCTAGCCCCCGGCCCCTCCCCTGCTGTTCCCACTCCCCTGCAGCCTCAGCTCACTTTGCCACCAGTGCAGTGCTCTGGGCGGCGGGGCTGCAAGCTCCTGGGGCAGCGCAGCTGCAGAGCCCGGCCTGACCCTGTGCTGTGCGGTGGCATGACTGGCTCCAGCCAGGCAGTGCGGTTGTAGCACCGCCAGCCGCTGGCACTCCAGGCAGCGCGGTAAGGGGGCAGAGGAGTTTGAGGGGTGGTCAGGGGGTAGGGAACAAGGGGGTTGAATGGGAGAAGGAGTCCCGGGGGGCAGTCAGGAAGGAGGGGGGGTTGGATGGGGTGACGGGGGGCAGTCAGGGGCAGGAGCTGACTGGAAGGAGGGGGGGTTGGACGTGGACGGGGCAGAGGTCCTGTGGGGGCAGTCATGGGACAGGGAATGGGGCTGGGGGTTCGATGGGGTAGGAGTCCTGGGGGGTGTGGGGTGGCATCAGGGGGCAAGTGTCTCCTCTAGGACACTCACAAGTGTTGTGGTTGTTCAGCCAACTGACCTTTCCTTTTGCATAGGGTAGAAGAGAGCAGTATAGCCTGGCTAGTGTGTGCCTAAGCTCTTCTGCATTTTCTTCCTGTGGTTACACAATCTTGAAATTGGTATCACTGACTTCTATTAGCCAAGGGCATCTTGGCATAGGAGGAGTTAACTAAAGCTGACCAAGGGAGGCCAGACAAAGGAGCCACATTGCTGTAAAGCTGTGGATCACTTCAATCCAACTCCTGTGTCCCCTGTATGAAATGAATTGATTGTTGCACAGTTTCTAGTAGGTCTTCGCCTAAGAAAACCACCACACAAGCGACTCTAACTTTTGATCAGTTTAATCAGGTTTGCACTTTGAGATAAAGGCATATTTTAATTTAATTGTAAAAGTATTTCAATTATATTAGTTACCCTAAAATATGATTTTATTAGAGATCTTTGTGCTTTACATTAATCAAATGTTACATGATACTCTCCTGAGTGGTCAGTAGGCTGATCTTTGAAGTTAAAACCTTGATGATAACACAGAATTTCTCTGAAACATATGCAGCAACTTGTTCATTAGTACAGGTTGGCCACAGCATTAAAGATATTCAGCTTGCAAGTGCTAACGAAAAATGCACACCCAAGTTATCTGTCCTCACTTTCAAATTAACTTTTACTAAAATTCAGTGGTAGACAGAAACTTTTCAGCCCTGATCATTTAAATACTTAAGAATATAACTTTGCACACCAGCATACATCTTTGGAAGACTGGGTCCTTTATTTTTGTTTTAGCTCTTTTCTACAGAAGTTTGATAGAGTTTTACTGATATACTCAGAGGTACAACCGCTTAGTATGGATGCAGTTACACAGGTAGAAAAGTGCTTTTAATAAGCTGATATAAAAACCTTTATACCAATATAGCTGTGCCCACATTTGGGGTGGTACAGCATTTTAACTACATTGTTAAAGCGAAACAAAAGCTTTGTAGACCAGTGATAGTTAAATGGAAACTACTGTTTCCTAAGAATTGTTATGTATACGTGAATGTTTGTCTGTGATCTCACTCATGTAGTTCTCTGGCACCATATAAATCAGCTGGTAAAAATAATAACACTGAAGATTTCATAATATGTGTGTATTTCAAGGTTATCTGAAATAGAGCAGAACCTCTGTAGACACACAAGAACCTAATCTGCACCTTGTCTATCTGTATATAATAAATGCTAAGCAAAGAACTGATAGTCTTTTCCTACCATTCAGTAAAGATTAATTATATAGACTCACAGTAGGTTTACATAGTGTTAAAAATAATGACATTTTAAAAGACTACAAAACATTTAGTATAATAGTTCATGAAATATCACCTGAAATAATTAAAACTAAATAATAGTTGTCAAAGCAAATCAACATAGACCATATTCTGATTCATTTTTTTTTTATGATTGGTTTTGGTCAGCTAGAGCCCAATCCGGTTCTAGTTCAAATCCATGTCAAAATGGCTGTTCAGCTAATGTGCAATGAAACCTATCCTGCAAGGTGCCTTTGAGAAGATGCTGAGTCCCCTAACTCCTTTTTTAAAATAAAAGATAATTGAAGGCATTCAGCACTTGGCAGCATTGGGCCCAAAGTTCTTTGATTCAAATTAAATCTGAGTGCCTCATCCAGCTCCTTTTCAAGTAATTGGGAGTTTTGTTACTGTTTTCATGGAAGCACGATCAGATCCCAAATCATTAGTGTTCACTAATGGAACTCTGCACTACCTAACCAGTGTTCAATGGACTGGGACTCAGGAGACCTGGGTTCTATTCTTGGCTCAGCCACTGACCTACTTGGGCAAATCACTTCATCCTGTGCCTCAGTTTCCCCATCTTTAAATTGGGGATAATGATACTGAACTCCATTGTAAAGCACTTTGAGATCTACTGATAAAACATGCTATATGAGAGTTAGGTGTATTATTATTTATTAGGTTTCAGAATAGCAGCCGTGTTAGTCTGTATTCGCAAAAAGAAAAGGAGTACTTGTGGCACCTTAGAGACTAACAAATTTATTTGAGCATAAGCTTTCGTGAGCTACAGCTCACTTCATCTATAGCTCATGAAAGCTTATGCTCAAATAAATTTGTTAGTCTCTAAGGTGCCACAAGTACTCCTTTTCTTTTTATTATTTATTAGTTTATTAGGAGTACCTGCTGTTTTTCTGACCCTTAGGGAAAATATAAAGCTTTAGTACACAACTGAATAATTGTGTAAACAGTGGAATTTATCTCCACTTAATTAGATATGTATGGAAATTCTTAGTGTATCAACAGGGTTTTTAAGTTGTACTGTTGCACTGGATAATTCAAAGCATTATATACTGAGCCTTGATTTCAACTCTCTGTTTGGATGAAGGATTTAAAAATAATGGAAGCATATTTTGATTTTAAGGCACTAGGAAATTTTTCAAGGCTTTTATTGAGTTAACTCCTATTACCTTTCCGGGAAAAAAAAGTATAATTTAATTTGCATACTGATTAAATATCTTTTGTGACTTTCTAAATTATTCCTAATTATAGAGGCTGTTTCCATAGCTACAATTTATCTTTATTTCATACTGGATTTCTTGCCATGTTTTCAGCTCACTCCATTTATCTGTGTTATTTGTTACTTGAACAGCACATAAACTTCAGGTCATCTTATCTTTTGCAGCTCTTTGGGAGAAAAAGAAGTCTTGAAATGGATATATTAAAGTGTTTAATATGCAGCCAGTTCAATTACCAGAAAATATCTTTTAAACTTCTCTTTAATAAATATATAGGTCTTTGAAGAGGAAAGAAGCACAGAATCAATTAGATTATCCTAGAAGAATTCAGTAAAGTACAAAAAGCACCATTTAAAATGTGTAATCATTTTTAACTAACAGCCATAATTTTACTATATACATGCAACACAGATAAGTCATAAAAGCATTTATAGCATTTCTACACAATTTCTAATGCTGAAAAAGTGCGTTCATATTTTAATTAAAATTTTAAAACATACTTTTTTTCTTATGCTGATTTCTTCATAAAGGACAGGTTTTATGGCTGTTGCTTTATTTTGCATATCACATCAGATCCATTTCACATTCGAATTGTATAATTAAGTCACTTGTGCTAGATTCTTTCCCTGAAACACTTAAATATAGGTGTTTTTGTTTTCTTTGCAAACACACCTAATAATTCATCCAATAATTTTGACAAGTCTGGTCATATGGAAAATATTCTATTCTCCAGAATCAGGTTACCAGTATATATAATTGTGTGTTTAAATTAGATTTTATTTGTATATTAGTGAGAAGAAGACAGAGTGGAAAACATATAAACCTTATATCTGGGAGACATCTAAGTGTGATCAAATGCAAAGTGTGATCAAATGCAAGTAAGCATTTTTGAAAAGCTTACTTGGATTTTTCCCACTAATCTGTTTGGGGGTTAATTATAAAGTTCCAAACAACTACAATTGTTCGTTGGGGGGGGGTTGTGTGTGTATCTATATCTCTCTATATAAAAATAACAATTGTAAACAGACCTTGCAAGAATGTTCTTCTCTTCCAGTCACCTAATGTGGAAATTCTCCCCAACATTACTTTGAACTGAAACACAGGATTGTCAGTATTCAGCTCTGAACCAGAGATACATTTATAGTCTAAATTCTCTCAATTCATTAGTTTTAGAAATGGGAGCTTTATACCATGAAAGACCCAAGAATCCACCCTGTCCAATGGGATAAAACTTTCTGTTCTTGGAAGATAATGGAATAAAACCCTAATATTGTGACCTAAGTGGAAACATTTTTTTAGGTCATCTTTAGAGGTTTCTAAAAATGTTAGTTATCATTTTATTTCTCCTTCCATGACCTGTCCAGGTGGACTCATAAGAACAAGCTGACTCTATGCCTATGATTACAAATGCTACCTCTATTAGAATGTTAAAATAAAATTCAAATAGAATTTTTCTATAATACTTCTAAAATAGTGTTCTCTGTAAATGTGTGTCATATGTTGAATTTGTGAAAATGGATGTGATATAAAGGCTCTATTGATGCTTGAGTGGAATGACCTATATAGCTCACTTGTGAATAATGCATTTATTTGAAGGCTATGCCTAACATCTTTGCACTGTATTCAACAACTTCTGACACCTCTTAACCGGTACTGAACTATGTTTTCCAGGGTCAATTAAATTCAACAGTAATTTTCAAAAAGCAGCTCCTCAACTTCTAACACAGTGTAACACTGGTTAAGTTATATTTGATACCTGTTTTCACACTTGGCTGGAAAATACACGGTGGAAACATCGTAACACAGCCACTAGCATTAGCTTTTAACTAGAGATGTGAAAAGTAGTCATTTTTACTATTAATCTGATTGCCCAATTCCATTTTGACTACCATATAAAGAACAGAATTGTTAGCTACCTTCCATTACTGTGCCAAACTCTTCCCTCAGTTAAACCTGTACGATCCCATTATATACTCTGGGGTTGGAGCAGAGGCGAACCTGAAGATCGCAATCCTCTAATGGACAATTCTATGAAATAACTTGACCACAGAGCAAAATTCTCCATTACCGAATTATCAATTCGTAGCGGACCTATGTTCTGAAACATGAGGGTTTATTAACCTTGTAGTATTTTTCGATATATATATAGAATGGCTAGATTCACAGAAGGACTTGGGTGCCTAACTGCCATTTTAGGCAAAGGAGGCAATCCCTCTTACCTTCTACCCGCTTGGTTAAGGTGCTCACCTGTGATGTAGGAGAAGACCCATGGATCAAGTTCCCCCACAACTTGAGAGGCAGAAGAATTTTGAACAGGTCTCTGCCACCTCTGAGATGAGTGCCCTAACTACTAGGCTATGGGATATTCTAACATGAAGCTTCCTGAATCTCTCTCTGTTTAAGTTGTTCCACTGTGGCTCAATAAGGAAAGAATCATAGGAGGGCATGGGAATGATTCTATAGCCTGGCTGTTAGAGCACTCACCTGAGAAGTGGAAGACTCAGAAATCAGTCCCCCTGTTCCAATTACTTTTTAAAAATTATTTATCCACAGTGGAATAGCTTTAACAGAGGAGTTGGAGCCCCACATCAGTATATCCCGGTGGCTAGGGCACTCACCTAAGAGGTGGTAGATCCCAGTTACCAATCCCTTCTTCTTCCTTAGGTGGAGGGAGGACTTGAACTGCGGATCTCCTGCTCTCCAGGTGTGAATCTTAACCACTGGGCTAAAAGTTATGAGGGAGCAGCTCCTCCTCTGTCTCTCTTTTTGTATAAACTTACCTATAGGGGTCCAATCTGGTAGGTGAGTTCGGATGTTAGCACACAGGTCAACAAGTCCTAGAGGTAGTTATGAAACTTGTCCACTAATGACCATGTCTATGGCAGGACCTGCAGCTTGTTAGCAGGATAGTTCCTTTCTGCCCCATTCAGACTTCTACTGGTAAATGCAACCGGACTCAATTCTCCATCATGTTATTGATGCAGTACTGCTCTCAAGCCTCTAAGGCTAGCATCTGTGTGTACAGCAGTGGTATGCAAACTTTTCCAGTCACGCCCCACCTTACCATTAACAGAATCTGTCCATGTCCCCCCTCCATAACTGCACAGCCAAGGCTTCCTCAGCAATGGGGCTGGGGGAGGAACTGGGGCTGAAGATGTGGCATTCCATTCCTGCCTCTTTGTGGGGGTCTGACCTGGGCACCACTGCATGCCCCTCTTCACAAATGTTCCTCCACACCTCCCTATTTGGGGACCACTGGTCTAAGGCTTTTGAGGATCAGCATATGTAATACTGCAGTTCATGTCAGACAGTTGATCCATTAGAATGCCTCCTCAAATCTGGAGTCCCATTTCAGTCCAAATTGTTGAGAGACCTTGAAATAGGTTTTCTCAGTGTGAGTCTTTGTTAGTCCTATTGGATCTGCTAGGGACATATCCCTGTATTTGTTCATGCAGGGGTCACAATCAATGAACAGTTCTTGATAAACCTACAGCAGTATCTACAGAATCCTAAGAAGGATTGTAGACTCTTTAGGTTACACAGTTGATGCCAGGTAGTAAAAACACTTATTTTATCGGGGTCCAGCAATTTCCTATCTTTTGACACACATGGCCCACATGCTTGACTGAGGTCTGGCAGAAAACACACCAGTTACACCTTCAGGCCATATTCCTGCAGGTGATCCAGGACCTTCAGCAGAAGTATTTTGTGTTTCTCTAGGGCAGTGGCTCTCAACCTTTCCAGACTACTGTACCCCTTTCAGGAGTCTGACTTATCTTGCATACCTCCAAATTTTACCTCACTTAAAATTACTTGCTTACAAAATCAGACATAAAAATACAAAAGTATTACTGAAAAATTACTTTTTCTTTTTTGCCCTATAATTATAAAATAAATAAGTTGGAATATAAATATTGTACTTACATTTCAGTGAATAGTATATAGAGCAGTATAAACAAGTCATTGTATGAAATTTTAGATTGCACTGACTTTGCTAATGCTTTTTATGTAGCCTGTTGTAAAACTAGGCAAATATCTAGATGAGTTGATGTACCCCTGGAAGACCTCTGCATACCCTGAGGGGTATGTGTACCCCTGGTTGAGAATCACTGATCTAGGGTATTCCTGAAGATATGGCCATCTATGTAGACTAGAAATTTCAGAAGGTTCATGTCTCCAATCACCTTCTCCACTAACCCAGGGAAGGATGTAGGTACCCCCAAGGATGCCACAGGGAATCTCCAAGTCATAGAATCTGAGAAGGCAGATGAAAGCAGTCTTTTATTTTTCCTCTTTTCCCAGGGAGACCTGATAATTGCTCCAGAAATCTAGAACAGAGAACCATTTTCTTTCTGACAATCAAAAGCATTGTCTATTTGTGTCATGGTATGTTGATCTGGAAGTGTCCTTTTGTTTATGGTCTGATAGTCAATGCAGATGCACACTTGTCCATTCATTTTTCTTGCCACTCCAATGTGATAGACACATAAGGTCTCTAAGATTCCTTGACAATTCCCATTGACATCAGCTCTCAGAGGTGTCATCTCATACCTTCACATCTTTGGGAGGAAATCTCCAAGATCTCTCAGAAAAAGGATCTGGTTTCTATCAAGTGCATACGGTGTTCTTCTCTCTTGGCACAATCTACATGCCATTCATGCAAGGAAAATGTCAGCTGTCTTAGCCATCTTCTGACACAGGCACTCTTTATTCAGTGCAGAATAAAGAACCTCCAAAGTAAAAGAGCTGGTCCACTACGGGGAGATCGATGATGCTGCTGCAATCTCTGCAGCAGGGTTTGATTTAGTGGGTCTAGTGAAGACCCACTAAATCGACAGCAGAGCGCTCTCCGGTCGACCCCAGTACTCCAACTCTCCAAGAAGAGAAAGAGAAGTCAACCGTGAGCGTTTCCCTTCGACTTAGCACTGAAGACACCAGGGTAAGTCAACCTAAGCTACGTCGACTCCAGCTACATTATTCACATAGCTAGAATAGCATAACTTAGGTAGACTGAATCTTCCTCTCCAAATGCAAACAGATGGACATCATACCAAAAGGACTGAAGGTAAAAAAATCCATTAGTCTCTAAGGTGCCAGAAGTACTCCTTTTCTTTTTGCAATTACAGACTAACATGGCTGCTACTCTGAAACCTGTCATTAGGTAGACTTACCCCTATAGTAAAGACAAGCCCAAAGACTTCTGCGTCTAGGTGTCTAGGCCATAGGTCTCTAGTGGCAGCAGCCATGGTGTGAGTTATGTTTGTGAGTTAGTCATAGTCGCATGGAAATCTTGCAGGTGAATTTAGTTTTCCTTTTGACTGTGATTTAATGTACTTCTGCCCAGGATACCAGAACTACACCACACTGCACTAACAATCCTCTTGATAAACTTTCCTCAGGAGACTCAATCAGGATAACTTGGTTGTTCACTTTCTCTTCACAACTTGCAGTGTCTTCTATAAGACATTCTGCTGTGGCAGATATCACTAGAGGCTTCTCTCAAGACTTCAGTATCTTTCCTCTGTGTCCATCTTCAGGCTGGTGAGCTTTCTTTTTTCCTGGTAGGCATCCTTTACCTTGGAGTGTATGCACAACATGTGAAGAAAGTTGTGACAATCAGGATCCAGACACCCTCAAGGGACAACACAGGGTCTGAACAATAAAGAATAATCAATTGAATCAACTGATTTTATGCAATGTTGTGATGTTTAAAAAAATATGTGCAGTAAGATCTTGTATGAAATGTTTAATGTTCTTAACTTGATGATCATGATAGGTTCACAATCATAGTCTGTATACATACATCTATATAGATATAGATGTATAGAAAACTGCGCTCCTAACCTGCACTACAATTGTCAATACATCTCACAGCAGGAAGAAGCACCTCCCATGCCAGGTGTTTACACAAAGCCAAATGCAAGTAATGATCCATGACAGAACTCTGGAAAAGGCTACAATGAGTCATTAAAATTAATGGAAACATATTCAGACCACTGTGGACTTCCCCACTTTGAATTTTTATAGTGACTGTAGGGAAAAAAAACCCGAGAACCCCTTTCAGAAAGGAAGAAGTCTGAAAAGAAAGGCATCCGAAAACTGAGGGGCTGTTCATCATACACTGAATCCCCTCTATGGTGGGGGATACACTGGGAAACTATTCAGAATCAATTGGTAACTTATATTTGAAAAGGGAGTTTATCTAATGTACAAGTGTAAAGCCTAAATTTGCTTCTTTTTCTGTGTAACTTGTATATATTGTTCCTTACATATTTCATCTATGATTTTTCTACTAAATACACGCTTTGTTTATTTTGATCCCAAACAGGTCTCTGCTGTGCAAACTGCCTGGAGAGTGTGTGCCAAAATAAGCTAGTGTCTGGGGGGCTGGTTTAATGTCTTCTGGGATGATGAACTAGAGAAAGCAAGTTGGAGTGTCTGGTAGTTAAGAACTCAGGGAGGATGGATTTGGGGAGATTTGGGACTGGAAGGGCTATTGGATTTCACCCTGCAAGGAATAACTAGGGTGGTGGAAGTCAGATTGATGCCTTCTGCTTGTAAGCAGGCTACTGGTATCAGGGAGTCTGAATCAAAGCTGTACAGCATAAAGGAAACCAGGGTTACAGAGCAGGTGCTGCCAGAACCTCTTACTGGTCTGGATGCTCCAACATCACAATAGTCTTCTCCCCCCTTCTGATGGCATAGCCTGGCAGGTTGTCCAACAATTGGCATTAGTACCAATTAGAATAGGCATCTGGTTGTGCCCCTGTGGATCTGGGCAGATCAAGGCTAATGTTTTCCTCTCTCTGATGATTGTTCTTCAATCTTTCAGTTGCTTTTGCCCATCCTTTCCTTGGGTGGTCACTGTTTCTTGACTTTTGGGAGCTGCACTGTTGGTCTGTAATACAGGAGCCAAGAAGGCTTTCTGCACCGCCTCCCTATCTTCTTCCACTCTGACTTCCTTTGATAGGGTCAGCAAGGTGGGTGGATCCTCCAACCTCTCTCTCAAATATAGGCTGAAGAGTACCAGGTCGTCATAGTTGGTGCCCCTCAGTATGTAGGCAATTCGTCCATGGTACTCAGTTTCTGAAGAACCACTTAGAAAGAGGAGAGTGGAAGGTCTCTTTTCTCTGTTTGCAGCACTGCCACTTTAAGGCAGCTAAGCATCTGTACAAAAGTACCTCATGCACTAAAATCCATAGGTACAGGGCTAGCAGGCACAACTCTTACTACATCCTGAATCATTATCTCCCAGGTTGCAATCTTTCAGAAGCTGGCACCCCTGTTGGTATTTGTAGAATCTAGTGTTTTGGAGCTCTTTATCAAAACACTGAGGCTCCCTGTTGTGGTGCTGGTGCCTCTGTTTTTCATTGTGGCTCTTCTCAGTCTTGAAGACTTAAAACTCTTCAGTCATACTTTCACGGGGATCCCTGGTCCCATAAAAGACTTGTCTGGCTCCAAGACTTCTGTTTCACACCAGTCAGAACACAAAGTGCTCTCCATCTTATACTTTGGGACCTGCTCCATTAGGTGGTACTGGATTCACTTCTCACAGGCAGGGCAATAATTTGTGCACTGACACTCCTTATGTAACAATCTCCTTGTAAACTAAAATTGCAGCAGTGCCTCCATCTGTAGCCCCTTCCACGAGGGGCTGCTCATGGTTCCTCCTTGGTGCCTGTTACTGGGAGTAGCTTCTTCCCCATCCTCATATGGGTTGGTTCCTGGGTTCTTTTTGTAGTGCTTGGTGCCTCTATGCAAGGTGATTCCTTACTGTGCCCAAGACATAAAGGGTGCTGTCCTTTGGGAAAAGACATAATGCTATCCATACTGGCAAGAAATATAAAACCCAGTACATAATAAATAAGTACATTAGCACAAGCCCCAGCAAAGCAATGATACATCCCAAAATATCAATATAACAAAGGGGAACTTTATGAGGATCATGTAAACAGGAACTAGGGTTCCTTCCCCTTCCTGCTTCTCCACGTGGGCACCAATGATACTGCCAAGAATGACCTTGAGCGGATCACTGCGGACTACGTGGCTCTGGGAAGAAGGATAAAGGAGTTGGAGGCGCAAGTGGTGTTCTCGTCCATCCTCCCCGTGGAAGGAAAAGGCCTGGGTAGGGACCGTCGAATCGTGGAGGTCAACGAATGGCTACGCAGGTGGTGTCGGAGAGAAGGCTTTGGATTCTTTGACCATGGGATGGTGTTCCATGAAGGAGGAGTGCTGGGCAGAGACGGGCTCCATCTTACGAAGAGAGGGAAGAACATCTTTGCCAGCAGGCTGGCTAACCTAGTGAGGAGGGCTTTAAACTAGGTTCACCGGGGGAAGGAGACCAAAGCCCTGAGGTAAGTGGGAAAGCGGGATACCGGGAGGAAGCACAGGCAGGAAGGTCTGTGAGGGGAGGGCTCCTGCCTCATACTGGGAATGAGGGGCGATCAACAGGTTATCTCAAGTGCTTATATACAAATGCACAAAGCCTTGGAAACAAGCAGGGAGAACTGGAGGTCCTGGTGATGTCAAGGAATTATGACGTGATTGGAATAACAGAGACTTGGTGGGATAACTCACATGACTGGAGTACAGTCATGGATGGTTATAAACTGTTCAGGAAGGACAGGCAGGGCAGAAAAGGTGGGGGAGTAGCACTGTATGTAAGGGAGCAGTATGACTGCTCAGAGCTCCGGTACGAAACTGTGGAAAAACCTGAGTGTCTCTGGATTAAGTTTAGAAGTGTGTGCAACAAGAGTGATGTCATGGTGGGAGTCTGCTATAGACCACCGGACCAGGGGGATGAGGTGGATGAGGCTTTCTTCCGGCAACTCACGGAAGCTACTAGATCGCATGCCCTGATTCTCATGGGTGACTTTAATTTTCCTGATATCTGCTGGGAGAGCAATACAGCGGTGCATAGACAATCCAGGAAGTTTTTGGAAAGCGTAGGGGACAATTTCCTGGTGCAAGTGCTAGGGGAGCCAACTAGGGGGAGCGCTTTTCTTGACCTGCTGCTCACAAACCGGGTAGAATTAGTGGGGGAAGCAAAAGTGGATGGGAATCTGGGAGGCAGTGACCATGAGTTGGTTGAGTTCAGGATCCTGACGCAGGGAAGAAAGGTAAGCAGCAGGATACGGACCCTGGACTTCAGGAAAGCAGACTTTGACTCCCTCAGGGAACAGATGGCCAGGATCCCCTGGGGGACTAACATGAAAGGGAAGGGAGTCCAGGAGAGCTGGCTGTATTTCAAGGAATCCCTGTTGAGGTTACAGGGACAAACCATCCCGATGAGTCGAAAGAATAGTAAATATGGCAGGCGACCAGCTTGGCTTAATGGTGAAATCCTAGCGGATCTTAAACATAAAAAAGAAGCTTACAAGAAGTGGAAGGTTGGACATATGACCATGGAAGAGTATAAAAATATTGCTCGGGCATGTAGGAAAGATATCAGGAGGGCCAAATCGCACCTGGAGCTGCAGCTAGCAAGAGATGTCAAGAGTAACAAGAAGGGTTTCTTCAGGTATGTTGGCAACAAGAAGAAAGCCAAGGAAAATGTGGGCCCCTTACTGAATGAGGGAGGCAAGCTAGTGACAGAGGATGTGGAAAAAGCTAATGTACTCAATGCTTTTTTTGCCTCTGTTTTCACTAACAAGGTCAGCTCCCAGACTGCTGTGCTGGGCAACACAAAATGGGGAAGAGATGGCCAGCCCTCTGTAGAGATAGAGGTGGTTAGGGACTATTTAGAAAAGCTGGACGTGCACAAGTCCATGGGGCCGGACGAATTGCATCCGAGAGTGCTGAGGGAATTGGCGGCTGTGATTGCAGAGCCCTTGGCCATTATCTTTGAAAACTCGTGGCGAACGGGGGAAGTCCCGGATGACTGGAAAAAGGCTAATGTAGTGCCCATCTTTAAAAAAGGGAAGAAGGAGGATCCTGGGAACTACAGGCCGGTCAGCCTCACCTCAGTCCCTGGAAAAATCATGGAGCAGGTCCTCAAAGAATCAATCCTGAAGCACTTAGAGGAGAGGAAAGTGATCAGGAACAGTCAGCATGGATTCACCAAGGGAAGGTCATGCCTGACTAATCTAATCGCCTTTTATGATGAGATTACTGGTTCTGTGGATGAAGGGAAAGCAGTGGATGTATTGTTTCTTGACTTTAGCAAAGCTTTTGACACGGTCTCCCACAGCATTCTTGTCAGCAAGTTAAGGAAGTATGGGCTGGATGAATGCACTATAAGGTGGGTAGAAAGCTGGCTAGATTGTCGGGCTCAACGGGTAGTGATCAATGGCTCCATGTCTAGTTGGCAGCCGGTGTCAAGTGGAGTGCCCCAGGGGTCGGTCCTGGGGCCCGTTTTGTTCAATATCTTCATAAATGATCTGGAGGATGGTGTGGATTGCACTCTCAGCAAATTTGCGGATGATACTAAACTGGGAGGAGTGGTAGATACGCTGGAGGGGAGGGATAGGATACAGAAGGACCTAGACAAATTGGAAGATTGGGCCAAAAGAAATCTAATGAGGTTCAATAAGGATAAATGCAGGGTCCTGCACTTAGGATGGAAGAATCCAATGCACCGCTACAGACTAGGGACCGAATGGCTCGGCAGCAGTTCTGCGGAAAAGGACCTAGGGGTGACAGTGGACGAGAAGCTGGATATGAGTCAGCAGTGTGCCCTTGTTGCCAAGAAGGCCAATGGCATTTTGGGTTGTATAAGTAGGGGCATAGCGAGCAGATCGAGGGACGTGATCGTTCCCCTCTATTCGACACTGGTGAGGCCTCATCTGGAGTACTGTGTCCAGTTTTGGGCCCCACACTACAGGAAGGATGTGGATAAATTGGAAAGAGTACAACGAAGGGCAACAAAAATGATTAGGGGTCTAGAGCACATGACTTATGAGGAGAGGCTGAGGGAGCTGGGATTGTTTAGTCTGCAGAAGAGAAGAATGAGGGGGGATTTGATAGCTGCTTTCAACTACCTGAAAGGGGGTTTCAAAGAGGATGGCTCTAGACTGTTCTCAATGGTAGCAGATGACAGAACGAGGAGTAATGGTCTCAAGTTGCAATGGGGGAGGTTTAGATTGGATATTAGGAAAAACTTTTTCACTAAGAGGGTGGTGAAACACTGGAATGCGTTACCTAGGGAGGTGGTAGAATCTCCTTCCTTAGAGGTTTTTAAGGTCAGGCTTGACAAAGCCCTGGCTGGGATGATTTAACTGGGACTTGGTCCTGCTTTGAGCAGGGGGTTGGACTAGATGACCTTCTGGGGTCCCTTCCAACCCTGATATTCTATGATTCTATGATTCTATGATTCTAGGGAAGGAAAGGGTTAAAGTTAACTAATAAATACTAAAACATCCAATACTTACAACTCTTCCCAAATTCAAGCTCTCTTCCTGGCAGCTTCCAAGGCAGATGCATGCTGAGACTGAGTCCTGCGATTAGTGCTGCAATCCAGCGAATGCGGGTGGCTTGACCAAAAAGTGGTCCACTTACTGTATCTTTGTCCCTGGGTGGCGCAGGGTCCTCTCCCAGCTCCCTGGTCAGAAGTCTGAAAAAGGTCTCAGCTGACTCTCAGTAGCCGGTGCTGGTCTCTGCAGGGCTGGAACTGTCTGATCCGTGCACTAGATCCCACAGCAGTTCAAACTCCCTCTGTGGGAAGGGGGAATTAATCAGAGACCCCATGAGCTCTTTGGCTTTTCTCTCAAATCCCAAGCTCAAAGTTAAGAACTAAAACTAGTCTCTTTATCTCTGGGTCAGGCTGTCCCTTCCCGCTGAGGGGCTGGTCAGTCCTGGATCATCCTTGGTCCAGAAAACTGCTTGTTCATATCCCCATGAAGAAACCTCCCTACTTGCTTCAGCAGAACTTTCTAGTTCCTTCTGTTCCCATCCCTGACACCAAGCTGGCTGGGAAATTGAGTCAGAGGGCTCTGGTAGCCTTTATTATTGTGGTCCATAGGGTAGGACCCTTTAGAAATTTAGTTCAGAGTTGCAGGAGCTGGCAAACTCCAAGTGTGTGTGTGGCGGGGGGTCATTGGTACAATATATTTTTTTAAATCCTTCAGTATCCGTTTTAAATAAGCAGCATTTTGTTAGTACTGAATGTCCCTTTCTACTTATTATGAGACTCTAAATAGAGTATCTGACTTATCCTCTGTATCATTCATTATTTTCAGAGTAGCAGCCATGTTAGTCTGTATTCGCAAAAAGAAAAGGAGGACTTGTGGCACCTTAGAGACTAACAAATTTATTTGAGCATAAGCTTTCGTGAGCTACAGCTCACTTCATCGGATGCATTATTTTGTATACTTCTATTGCTTTCTCTCCATCTCTTTTTTTTTTTCAGTCTTTCCTTAAAAGGAAGATTTTTTCCATGCTTCTACTCACTTTCAGGGACTTGTTAATCTATTGGAACTCCCTGCACATGTCATGGATTTGAATCGGGCTAAGAGCCTGAAAACAGGGTAGGAACAAATGGCCAGTTTTCAACATAGCACTACTGTTTTCTCTCTGCCAGCTAACTGTAAGTGGGATCTGCTCATAGTTCCAACAGATTAAAATGGAACAATTTTCTTTTGCAAAATGTATATGAGTTTAGCCTATCATATTTTGTTTCTCTGGGTATTTTTATGATTCTGTTTTCAGTCACTATTTCAAATACACTTTCCTGGTACTGAGGAAAGCGAATTACAGACCACTAAAGTTTGTAATTTTTTTTTTTTTTTTTTTTTACAGCTAGGCACACTATTCGTTCATCCAAATCACACATGCCCAAGAGCTGCAGGTGAAGACAGAGTGACTCTAGCTACACTGCACCTGAAGCACAGGAAGGTGTTATACTCCCTGGGAGCAGTAAGACATGTTTGGATTTAGACATAAAACTTTTCATTAAAGTCAAATTTTGACACAATCCTGCGCCACCTTGGAAACTGCTGAATGTTTCTCAATATTCTTTTCAGTTTTTTGACCAGCTGTAGTGTTGGCTGAAATGTTTAGATTTTTTTAAATGATTTTTTTAAAAAAATAAATAAAACCAATGAAAGTTTTGCATATCAGGATTTTTTTTTAAAATCCAATAAAAGTTTTAAAAAATCATGAAATAGTTTAGTCTTTTCATGTAGCTTTCTTAACATAGTGAGCAGAAAGAGCAAAAAGACCAATCCAGATTCTCTTTTATAATAATTAGTCTACTTTTATTTTATATTCTATTGGCAATATATTGAAACACTGGATACCATTAATATCCCATTATCAACAACTCATTTTTTATGGGAGGCTGTGAGTATTCTTATCTGTGCTGAACTGAGTTTGCCTGTGGGCTGGAGACCATCTTTATGGGCTTCTGTCTGCTTTCCTTTGGCTTCAGCAAATCAGTCTTCCCAAACTTTGCATTTTTTGCTCATTGATTTTGTTGTACGGTATGTGTCTCTAAACAATGGAAATAATCCACTCCCTTAATTGTTTCTGGCCAGCAGGAAGTAAGAGGGCAATAGTACAATCTCCTATCCAAGATCAAACAGGAGGAAGTAGCAAACAATGTCAAAGGTAAAGAAACAAAACAAGCACCAGCTACTTTTTTTTTTGTTGCAGCATCACATTGAGATGGATGGACAATACTGCATTTCTCATACCATATGCGTCTGTGTTAGTCTAGGAGAGGTCTGATGATCTAAAGTCCATTGAAACCAAAGGGAGGATTCTCACTGATTTCAATAGTCTGTGGATCAGGCTCTAAATTACTCACACTTCCCAATCCACTCTTGATTGCAAAATGTCATCTTTCATCAGGAATCAAGCGCTTCTGGTTTTTTCTCATCCTTGGATCTATGAGTCCGACTACAAGTGAAGTGTATTCATCTAAGATAAGGCAATGCCCAGATCACTCTTTCTGTACTATTGAATGCAGGAGAATTGAAGGAGCCAGCTTTGAAGTGCACATTGTGCACTGGTTTTCTTCCTTCCTTTCTTGACTCCATAAGGGGCCTCAGAAAGAAGGCTGTTAATATTAGGATGTATGTCAAACCATCACCCTGAAAGTTTTGCTTTGTTAATGGCAGATTCTTCCAGTACATGTTGATGTGGTTTGCAAAGACACCAAACTTAGGTTGCAATATGCAATTTAGGAAGCCGTAACCTCTAATCTTTCTCTGTTGTAAATTTAGGTAGCTTTTTAGGCTATAGTATCACTTTAAATCAGGCTGCCCCCGATTCCTCACTACTTCTCATTGCCCAAATTTCCTTTTTTCCTGAATTGCTGAGAGTGATACCAATGTTGGGATTCTGTGGCATTTTACTTTGCATGAGGTATAATCAAGTATTCTTTGTATTAACTTTTGATGAGGCTCTTTGATCCACAAAGTACAAGCCATGATTTCATATGATTCAAATCCTGATAACCCAGGGAAGGAGAATCCATTAATTAAAATAAAATAACCTCTGGAATTAAAATAAAAACAACTCTAAGCCCCTACAGCCTTCTCTTAAATTGTAGTGTTGTACAAAAACAAAATATAATTAAAATACAGAATTATTTAGTTGGCTATGCAAATGATTCAGTGAACCATGGATTTCAGTATGGTATTTTTTAATAGCACCAGCTTCCACATAGACTCCTTGCATCAGCAGAAAAATGAAAACACCTTAAAATCTAAATAAGTTTCATGCACAATACACATCTTATTTATTGTTGTAATGTCCAACATCTATTTCAAATATTTGTTAGATTCCTAAATTGGCAGCTTTATAACTTCTGTGTCATTACCATTTTTATACAGCTATAAAATGCCAGAAACCTTAGTTGGTATTATGAGACTGAAAATGAGAGTGGACTGGAAAATGTAGCATGTCATTTTCCAAACATAAAGTATAGTATTACTTCAGTTCAAGAAAATGTTTTACCATAATAAAAACACTTCTGAGTACTTAATGTGGCTTGCAAATGAAACGTTTGCTTAATGTAATAAAACCTTCTGAAGGGACTACCGGAGAAGCCTGAAAAATGAATCTGTCCAGTAGACTTGGGGTCATGTACTGTCCCAAAATATGTATGTAATTATTATTTGAGTATTTGTATTATCATAGCACCTCAGAATCTCAGTCATGCATCAGAATTCTATTGTGCTAGATGCTGTATAAACACAGAACAAAAAAGCAGTCCCTGCCTCATAGAACTTACAATTTAAGTAACTGACATGAAACTACACTTCTGGAACCTAATTAAATGAATGGTATAACTGAGAACAAAATGTTCAAAAGTGAAACAAAATGGCAATGGAAATCATGAGCCTATTTAAAAACATCACTCAAAAAGGGATTTCTAAGCATTTATAAATCACCAATCTCTAGAATATCTACTAATTAAGAATCAGGTTTTCAAAAATGTTTAGTGATGGCCCAACTGATTAACCTTGCTGCCACTCAAGTCACACTAACACTTGGCACTTGTGAAAATCCCACCCTAAGAGTCTGATCCAAACCTCAGAAAAGTAAAGGGGCTTTTCTAGTGACTTCAATGGGTTTTGGATCAGGCCTACTCTGGATATCTATGGATGGTAGGTGATCTTTAGTGCAATCTTATATTTGTTATTTAGAAATCATCATTCTCTTTTAATCTGCTATTACATTTTCATAGTGTTATAATACTTGCTTATAGAATCACAGAGATTTACTGGGGCATTGCAAGCACCAACTTCAGTACCCATAGGCAGCACTGAATTTGCAGCTAAACTGCCAGATCAGATCATCAACATAATCACACAGAAGACGACAAATTAATACTATGATAAAGATATAGCACCATCAATTAGAGGAAGTGTTGTCTACAATATACATTACGATATCCAGGGCAATAAAGTCTGTGTGTGACACTAGTGGTCCTGCTGGAACATGCATGTTCAATTAACAATTCTGAGAGCTCCCCTATTCTTCAGAAAAAAGAAAAGGAGTACTTGTGGCACGTTAGAGACTAACAAATTTATTTGAGCATAAGCTTTCGTGAGCTACAGCTGACTTCATCGGATGCATTCGGTGGAAAATACAGTGGGGAGATTTATATACACACACAGAGAACATGAAACAATGGGTTTTATCATACACACTGTAAGGAGAGTGATCACTTAAGATGAGCCATCACCAGCAGGAGGGGGGGGGGGGGAGGAAAACCTTTCATGGTGACAAGCAAGGTGGGCCATTTCCAGCAGTTAACAAGAACATCTGAGGAACGGTGGGGGGTGGGGTAGGGGGGGAGAAATAGTTTTACTTTGTGTAATGACTCATCCACTCCCAGTCTCTATTCAGGCCTAAGTTAATTGTATCCAGTTTGCAAATTAATTCCAATTCAGCAGTCTCTCGCTGGAGTCTGTTTTTGAAGTTTTTTTGTTGAAGGATAGCCACTCTCAGGTCTGTAATCGAGTGACCAGAGAGATTGAAGTTGTAAGAATGCATGATAGAGATCTTGTAGGTGTTTGTGTCTGTCTGAGGGGTTGGAGCAAATGCGGTTATATCGTAGAGCTTGGCTGTAGACAATGGATCGTGTGGTGTGATCTGGATGAAAGCTAGAGGCAAACACCTACAAGATCTCTATCATGCATTCTTACAATTACAATACCCACCTGCTGAAGTGAAGAAACAGATTGACAGAGCCAGAAGAGTACCTAGAAGTCACCTACTACAGGACAGGCCCAACAAAGAAAAGAACAGAACGCCACTAGCCATCACCTTCAGCCCCCAACTAAAACCTCTCCAACGCATCATCAAGGATCTACAACCTATCCTGAAGGATGACCCATCACTCTCACAGATCTTGGGAGACAGGCCAGTCCTTGCTTACAGACAGCCCCCCAATCTGAAGCAAATACTCACCAGCAACCACACACCACACAACAGAACCACTAACCCAGGAATCTATCTTTGCAACAAAACCCGTTGCCAACTTTGTCCACATATCTATTCAGAAGACACCATCATAGGGCCTAACCACATCAGCCACACTATCAGAGGCTCGTTCACCTGCGCATCTACCAATGTGATATATGCCATCATGTGCCAGCAATGCCCCTCTGCCATGTACATTAGTCAAACTGGACAGTCTCTACGTAAAAGAATGATTGGACACAAATCAGACATCAAGAATTATAACATTCAAAAACCAGTTGGAGAACACTTCAATCTCTCTGGTCACTCAATTACAGACCTGAGAGTGGCTATCCTTCAACAAAAAAACTTCAAAAACAGACTCCAGCGAGAGACTGCTGAATTGGAATTAATTTGCAAACTGGATACAATTAACTTAGGCCTGAATAGAGACTGGGAATGGATGAGTCATTACACAAAGTAAAACTATTTCTCCCCCCCACCGCACCCCCCACCGTTCCTCAGATGTTCTTGTTAACTGCTGGAAATGGCCCACCTTGCTTGTCACCATGAAAGGGTTTCCCCCTCCTCCCCCCCTGCTGGTGATGGCTCATCTTAAGTGATCACTCTCCTTACAGTGTGTATGATAAAACCCATTGTTTCATGTTCTCTGTGTGTGTATATAAATCTCCCCACTGTATTTTCCACCGAATGCATCCGATGAAGTGAGCTGTAGTTCATGAAAGCTTATGCTCAAATAAATTTGTTAGTCTCTAACGTGCCACAAGTACTCCTTTTCTTTTTACGAATACAGACTGACACGGCTGCTAATCTGAAACCTATTTTTCAGGTTCAGTACTGGCAAATGGGTGAAGTTGAAAACTGCAACTATTAGATCAGGAGTCATTTCAAACAAGGAACACAAGGAACCCAAGACAAACTGCAACACCATTTGAGAGTTTCTTGCAAACACAGAGTCTAGCACAAAGATGCCAGAGGCCAACCAAAGGAGCAGATAGCCTGAGCTCTGTGCCTGCCTTTTTTTTGACCCAGAGGGTAGAATTGCTACTAGAACTGATTGGAGGGCAGTAGGATAAAAGCAAGGGGCTACAGAGACCCACTCCACCTGTGCATCTTCTGCTTCCCTTCTTAAAAAACCTGATTTTTCTCCCCCCTTCTTTGTTTGCTTTCCTTCACTCACATCTGCCTTTCATTTAACATTGCTTTATGTGGGGAAAGACAGGGAAGTGTAAAACAACTGTTTCAACTTTCAGGGAACATGTTTTGCTGGTGCAGAGGACTTCACTTGTTAATCTAACTTTGACCATGCAATCAATCTCTCACAGAGATTAATAGATTCCAGAGCCAGAAGGGACTATTCTGATCTCTTGTATAACACAGGCCATAGAACTTCCTCAAAATGATTCCTAGAGCACAGCTTCTCGAAAAACATCCAATCTTGATTTTAAAATTTTCAGCAATGGCAAATCCACTGTGACCCTTGGTGTAAATTGTTCTGTCAAAATTTTACAGCTTTTTTTTCCCCCCCAGTCTCAGTTTGCCTAGCTCCAACTTCAAGCCATTTATATATTTCTCTGCTGGATTGAAGAACCCATTATTAAATATTTGTTCTCCACACAGCTACTTATAGATTGTAATCAAGTGTCTGCTTAAACTTCTCTTTGTTAAGCTAAATAGATAGACACAACAAGCTCAGTCATTATAAGACATGCTTCTAAATCCTTTATTCATTCTTGTGGGCCTTCTCTGAAGCCTGTCTAGTGTATTTGCAAAAAGAAAAGGAGTACCGGTGGCACCTTAGAGACTAACAAATTTATTAGAGCATAAGCTTTCGTGAGCTACAGCTCACTTCATCGGATGCATTTGGTGGAAAAAACAGAGGAGAGATTTATATACACACACACAGAGAACATGAAACAATGGGTTTATCATACACACTGTAAGGAGAGTGATCACTTAAGATAAGCCATCACCAGCAGCAGGGGGGGGGGAAAGGAGGAAAACCTTTCATGGTGACAAGCAAGGTAGGCTAATTCCAGCAGTTAACAAGAATATCAGAGGAACAGTGGGGGGTGGGGTGGGAGGGAGAAATACCATGGGGAAATAGTTTTACTTTGTGTAATGACTCATCCATTCCCAGTCTCTATTCAAGCCTAAGTTAATTGTTTCCAGTTTGCAAATTAATTCCAATTCAGCACTCTCGTTGGAGTCTGTTTTTGAAGCTTTTTTGTTGAAGTATAGCCACTCTAAGATCTGTGATCGAGTGACCAGAGAGATTGAAGTGTTCTCCAACTGGTTTTTGAATGTTATAATTCTTGACGTCTGATTTATGTCCATTCATTCTTTTACGTAGAGACTGTCCAGTTTGGCCAATGTACATGGCAGAGGGGCATTGCTGGCACATGATGGCATATATCACATTGGTAGATGCGCAGGTGAACGAGCCTCTGAAGGACGAGCCATCACTCTCACAGATCTTGGGAGAAAGACCAGTCCTTGCTTACAGACAGCCCCCCAATCTGAAGCAAATACTCACCAGCAACCACATACCACACAACAGAACCACTAACCCAGGAACCTATCCTTGCAACAAAGCCCGTTGCCAACTCTGTCCACATATCTATTCAGGGGATACCATCATAGGGCCTAATCACATCAGCCACACTTTCAGAGGCTCGTTCACCTGCGCATCTACCAATGTGATATATGCCATCATGTGCCAGCAATGCCCCTCTGCCATGTACATTGGCCAAACTGGATAGTCTCTACGTGAAAGAATGAATGGACATAAATCAGACGTCAAGAATTATAACATTCAAAAACCAATTGGAGAACACTTCAATCTCTCTGGTCACTCGATCACAGATCTTAGAGTGGCTATACTTCAACAAAAAAGCTTCAAAAACAGACTCCAACGAGAGACTGCTGAATTGGAATTAATTTGCAAACTGGATACAATTAACTTAGGCTTGAATAGAGACTGGGAATGGATGAGTCATTACACAAAGTAAAACTATTTCCCCATGGTATTTCTCCCCCCACCCCCACCCCCCACGGTTCCTCTGATATTCTTGTTAACTGCTGGAATTAGCCTACCTTGCTTGTCACCATGAAAGGCTTTCCTCCTTTCCCCCCCCCTGCTGCTGGTGATGGCTTATCTTAAGTGATCACTCTCCTTACAGTGTGTATGATAAACCCATTGTTTCATGTTCTCTGTGTGTGCGTATATAAATCTCTCCTCTGTTTTTTCCACCAAATGCATCCGATGAAGTGAGCTGTAGCTCACGAAAGCTTATGCTCTAATAAATTTGTTAGTCTCTAAGGTGCCACCGGTACTCCTTTTCTTTTTGCAAATACAGACTAACACGGCTGCTACTCTGATGTCTGGTGTATTGACATCCTTCTTGAATTGTGGGCACCAGAATGTGACACAATATTACAGCACCGGTCACACCGGTGCCAAATAGAGAGAGGAAAATAATCTCTCTGCTTCTACTGAAATGTTCCCTGTTTATGCATCCCAGGATTGCATTAGCTGTTTTGGCCACAGCATCATACTAGGTGATCAGGTTCAGCTGACTATCCATCACAGCCCCCAAATCTTTTTCAGTCACTCTCCATATAGTCCTCCATTCTGTAAGAATGGCCTGCATTCTTTGTTCTCAGATGTACATATTTACATTTAGCCATATTAAAATGTGTATTGTTTGCCTGCATCCAGTTTACCAAACAATCCAAATCTCTCTGAATCAGTGACCTATCCTCTTCATTATTTACCACTCCTCAATTTTTGTGTCCTCTGCAAACTTTATTAGTGATGATTTTGTGTTTTCTTCCAGGTCATTGACAAAAATGTTAAACAGGGTATGGCCAAGAATGGATTTATTTTTGGGCCTCACTGGAAACACACTCACTTGATGATGATTTCCTGCTTACAGTTACATTTTGAGACCTATTTTTAATCAATGCTAGTTTTTAATCAATGCAATGTATGCCACATTAATTTTGTATTGTTTTAATTCTTTAATCAAAATGTGTGGTACCAAGCACAGACGCCAACTTTGTCCTTTCCCGGGAGGGGGGGTGCTCAACCCCAGCTCCGCCCCAGACCCCACCCCCACTCCACTCCTTCCCCCAAGTCCCCACCATGCCTCTTCCTGCCCCTGCCCTGCTTCTTCCCACTCTGTTCTGCCCTCTCCCCCAAGCATGCGCCCCCTTACTCCCACCCCAGCACTTCCTGCATGCTGCCAAACAGCTGATCCACTGTAGGTGGGAGGGAGAGGTGCTGATTGGTGGGGCCCACCAGCGGGCTGGAGGGAAGAGAGGCGCTGATATGGGACTGCTGGTGGGTGCTGAGCACCCACCATTTTTTCCCATGGGTGCTCCAGGCCTGGAATACCCATGGAGTCAGCACCTATAGTACCAAGTAAAATGTCCTATTAGATCAACACTATTACCTTTATCAACCACATTTATAATCTCTTCCAAAAATATTAAGTTAGATTGACAGGATTTATTTCCCATAAACTCATGTTGATTTGCATTAATTCTATTACCTTTCTTTAATTCTTTATTAACCGAGTCCCATGGCAGCTGTTCCATTATCTTGTCAGGCATATAGGCCTTTGATTAGCCGGGTCATCCTGTTTACTCTTTTTAAAAATTGGCACAACACAGCTTTCATCCAGTCTTCAGGAACTTCCCCAGTGCTCCAAGACTTATTGAAAATCAACATTAATGGTCCAGTGAGCTCCACTGCCAGCTTGTTTAAAACTCTTGCCTTGCAAGTTATCTGGGCCTGCTAATTTAAAAAAAAAGGTCTAAGGTTAGTAATTTCTGTTTAACATCCTTCTGAGAAAATAGTGAAATGGGAATATAAGAATGACCATACTGTCATGCCAATGCTAGTGCAGTAGCCTGTCTTCTGACAGTGGTCAATGCCAGACACATCAAAGGGAATGAACAGAACAGGATGCATCACTTGATGATTGTCCTCTGTTGTCCAGTCACAGTATCTGGCAGTCAAAGGCTTAGGAGCACCCAGAGCATGGGGTTGCATCCCGCACCATCTTGGCTAATAGCCACTGATGGACTTATCCTCTATGGACTTATCCAATTTCTTTTTGAACCCACTTATACTTTTGGCCATCACAACATCTTCTGGCAATGAATTCCATGGGTTGACTGTGTTATGTGAAGAAGTATTTTCTTTTGTTTGTTTTTAAACCTGCCACCTATTTATTTCATTAGGTGACCCCTGGTTGTGTGAAGGGATAAGTAACAGTTCCTTATTCACTTTCTCCACACCATTCATGATTTTACAGACTTCTGTAATCTCCCCACCTTAGTTGTCTCTTTTTCAAGCTTAATAGTCCCAGTCTTTTTAACCTCTCCTCATACGGAAACTGTTTCATATTCATTTTGTTACCCTTTTCCATACTTTTTCCATTTCCGATATATCTTTTTTGAGCTAGAACAACCAGAACTGTGTGAAGTACTCAGGTTATTGTCATACCATGAATGTATTTAGTGTCATTATCCTATTTTCAGTCTTATTATTTGTTCATTTCCTAATGGTTCCGAACATTGTTAGCTTTTTTGACTGCTGCTACACATTGAGCAGATATTTTCAGAGAACTATCCACGATGACTCCAAAATCCTTCTGGGGAGGTGGCAGCTAATTTGGTATGTCCATAATTTTGTATGTCTAGTTTGGATTATGTTTTCCAATATGCATTACTTTGCATTTATCAATATTGAATTTAATCTGCCATTTTGTGCCCAGTCACCCACTTCTGTGAAATCTCAATATAACTCTTCACAGTGAGCTTTGCACTTAACTGTCTTGAGTAAATTTGTATCATCTGCAAGCTTTGCCACCTCACCCTTTTTCCAGATCATTTATGAATTTGTTGAACAGCATTGGAGCCAGTACAGATCCCTTGGGTACCCTGCTATTTATCTCTCTCCACTGTGAAAACTGACAATTTATTTCTCCCTTTGTTTTCTGTCTTTTAACCAGTTACTGATCCATGAGAGGATATTCCCTTTTATTCTGACAGGTTTCAGAGTAGCAGCTGTGTTAGTCTGTATCTGCAAAAGGAAAAGGAGGACTTGTGGCACCTTAGAGACTAACAAATTTGTTTGAGCATAAGCTTTCATGAGCTACAACTCACTTCATTGGATGCATTCCTTAAGTGATCCTTTAGCACTTTGATCATCCAGTGACCCCATTGACTTTTTGGCAGGCTTCCTGCTTCTCATGTATTTTTAAAAAAATTGCTATTAGATTTTGCATCTCTTGCTAGTTGCTCTTCAAATTCTTTTTAGCCTGCCTAATTATACGTTTACACTTTGACTTGCCAGAGTTTATGCTCATTTCTATTTTCTCAGTAGGATTTGGCTTCCAATTTTTAAAGGATGCCCTTTTCCTCTAACCTACTGTTTCACCAGGGTGGCATTTTTTGGTAGTCTTAGTATTCTTTTTAATTTGGAGTATACATTCAATTTAAGCCTTATTTATGGTGTTTTTAAAAAGTTTCCATGCAACTTGCAGGTATTTAACTCTTGTGACTGTTCTTTTTAATTACTGTTAACTAGCTTCCTCATTTTTGTGTAGTTCTCCTTTCTGAAGTTAAATGCTAAGGTGCTGTGCTTCTTTGGTATCCCCTTCCCCCCAGTATGTTTATATTTAATTACATTATATTCGCTATTATTGAGCAGTTCAGATATATTCGCTTTGTGGACCAGATCACATGCTCTATTTAGGATGAAACCAAGTATTGCCTCTCCCCTTGTGGGTTCTGGACTAGCTGTTCCAAGAAGCTATTATTAATCGTATCTAGAAATGTTATTCTGATTTGGCTGTCTTGAGGTGACATGTACCCAGTAAGTATGGGGATAGTTGAAATCCCCCATTATTATTGAATGCTCTATTTTTATAGCCTCTCTAATCTCCAGGAGCATTTGACAGTCACTATATCAACATCCTAGTCAGGTGCTCAGTAGTATATTCCTATTGCTATACCTTTATTATTCAAGCATGAAATTTCTATCCATAGAGATTCTATGTTATAGTTTGATTCATTTAAGATTTTTACTATATTTGACTCTATGCTTTCCTCTGCGTAGTGCCACTCCCCCACCAACATGAACTATTTTGTCATTCCTATATATTTTGTACCCTGGTATTAGTGTCCCATTGATTTTTTTCATCATTCCACCAAGTTTCTGTGATGCATATTATATCAATATCCTTATTTATACCAGGCACTCAAGTTCACCTATCTTAGTATTTAGACATTTAGTGTTTGCATATAGTCACTTATAAAATGTCACTTTTTAGTTGTCTGCCTTCTTGTGATGTAACTGAATGGGACTCTTTTTTAATTGACGGTTTCTCTTAGGGTACAAGTAGGAACTGATCAGCTTCTATCCTCCTTTCTGTACCAGGTTATAGAGAATCCCTGTTAATAGAGCCTCCTCTAAGGGATGCCTCAGTCTGAACCATGTACTCCTCCATATCTGTTTCTCCCCCCCCCAACCCTTAGTGTGTTTATCACTATATGCGACTATATAATCTGTTCTCCCCTCCCCCCCATACAGAACAAAAATATTTATTAAACATGTCCGAGTTGTCTGCATTATTATTGATGATTCTACGATTTCCATCTAGTAATGGAGCAATACCACTATGAGCATTCTTTTTGTTCCTAATATTTTTTTTAAAAAACTCCTTTTTACTGTCCTTCACTCCTCCCTATATTCTTTTGCCTTCCATTATCAATGTTCTATAATTCCTAGCTTCTTATTTATATTCATTAGTATAAACTTCCCCTGTCTTCCATTGGTTACGTGTCTGTTTTTTTAAAAATATATAGAAGCCTTCATTTTTTTTCTAAATCAAATAATGTTTTAACTAGTACAGCCTTCTTCCTCGATTGTGGCTTTTGGGGCATCTAATATGGTTTTCTTAAACGATTCACATTTTTATGATTAAATTCTCCCTCCCAGCTGATTTGGCTCAAATTGTTTTCAACCTAATCAAACACCAAGTACATCTATTATTGGTCTGGACTTTATTTTACTTGGGCATTATAAAGGTGATCAGGTCATGATCATGTACCTAAGTATTATTAAGTTTTAGTTCTGAGATCTGTTCCTCTTCATCTGTTAGGGAAAGCTGTAATAAAGAATTCCATTGTGCTGGCCACAATATTTTGGAAGCTGTCATTGAAAATGTTTAGAAATTCCAATGTTTTAATCAGAGAGCTTTGAGGGCAAGCTTGATTTTTTTTTCTTGCAGGTTGGGCCTAGCTGCAATCCATGTGCGTGTCCCATTCATTTCTCCATTCTCTTGGACCTGCTGAGTCTTGAGAAGTATCTTCCAAAGTTTTCACATTGAGGACCTTGTAATGAGGGAGGAATAGCTCAGTGGTTTGAGCATTGGCCTGCTAAACCCAGGGTTGTGAGTTCAATCCTTGAGGGGGCCATTTAGGGATCTGGGCAAAAATTGGGGATTGGTCCTGCTTTGAGCAGAGGGTTGGACTAGATGATCTCCTGAGGTTCCTTCCAACCCTGATATTCTTTGATTCTATGATTTGAAACTTCTAGCTGTGGGGAATTCCTCATGGTCCTCTTCTCTTTGGTCATAGCCTGCCCATCATCCTCTGTCTCCAAACATCTAGAATGCCACCGTGATTTCCTACCTCTGGTGATTATGAACTGCCAGGTTTCTTGTGTATGTGTGTGTCTCCCTCTCTCTGGTTCTTTGGTGGCCAGCTCCATTCTTCCTTTAACTTGGGGTTCTGGTGTTTCCCAAACCTGGCTGTCTAAGAATTCCTTAGTAGCTGTGATTCCCAGTATCCTCTCCAATCCAATAACCTTTTCCTCTAGCACAGCCACCAACTTGCTCTTTATGCACATGAAATCCCTTCTGTCTTCAGGCCAGAAAGAGAACATAGAACAGTGGTGCCACCTGCAATGGATGTGCCATCTCTGGCCATCTTGATACCACATGTAGTGCTGCGCCTGGAAGGATAGCCTATATTACTCCGTCTCTAAGCTCCCTCCAAAACTCCTCTGTTTGCTGCCTCTGTCAACAGCTGTCAAGTTTACCTAGCAAATGACTTTTATACCAAATATTCCCTGCTTAGTTTTTCTCAGCTCAGCTCTGACCCTCTCCACCAGGGAGTGATTAACCACTCAGACTACAAATAATTCACACTTTGATGGCAGTGTGACTACACAATGCTTTGTATCTTACTGGGTTTCTCACAATGTGTGCTTGAAATCTTCTGTATGTAAATGCATATTTTCAGTATTTTCTTATAGCTACACTGTGCTCTCTTTCTTAATAGACCTATATTCTTCCTGTAAAGAACTAAAAAAGGTGTTTTTTAAAAAAATATTTAAAAACGGAGTTCCTTCCATTCATGTTGCATCAAATCAGTCACTTGTGGCAGTAAGTCAATTATGCAACAAAATAGTAGGTCCCTACTACTGAAAAAAGTACTATTTTCTGTTTGGGGAAATCCCAGAGGTCATATCACCTTACTTAGTAGACAAATGTGGTGAACTGGCACAAATCATTCTGTTTGAGAATTAAAATTTTACTGCAAGAAAGCATGAAATGAGTACCTCATTAATGAATTTATATACCTACTAATTATAAACAGGATTCATTTTGTCCCAGCAGAAAATAGCTCAGAAGCCAAAATAGCAGCTCAGCTTTGAATCAATTGCTTAAAGTTTACTTCAAAGAAGTAAACTTTTCTTAGTTATCTGCTTAAGGGTAATGGTGGTCTTCATTGTATTTTAACTGCAGGTCTTTCAAATTCAAATTCAATTGACAAAACTGACATCAAATTGCGAAAGGGAGTACTTTATGTATTTTGAGATGGAAGCTGTTGTCTTTTTTTTTCTTGAAACTATACATAAGATATATTTCATGCTAAACAATCTAATAAATTACTTTTTCCCAGTTCATCTTATGCTATAATATTTTAAAGGAAGTGACATTTAGGGAACCATATCTCAACTGCCAACAAGGATTAATGAGTTCAGAATGTGAATTGTGCAGTTCATTTATAAAGGACCATCTGCATCATTGTGGTAATCCAACTATACTGTGGCTAGGCTATGTTTCTTGGTATAAACCAGTACATGATGAAATGCCTTATATTCTAAACACATTAAGCTCCAGGTAGCATTCAAACCAATTTTAGTGTTTCCAAATATAACTATAGTCAGGAGCACACACATGCAGAGTATATATGCTGACATTATTTAGCACCACATTGTACTATGGAAGTAGAAGAGAGAACTGGGAATATAAAGTTGTCTTGTGGTTTAAACCATATATGAGGACACAGATCAACAGGGACAATGCTCTGGGTGCAACTGTGTCTAAATCAGACAGGAACAACATGAACTACATCTATTTATAGAAAAACGAAAGATGTAGCTTGATCTATGCAAGAAGAGGTCTGCTGCTGCTCAGCAGTGGAGGGGATATATGGCTCCAGTCACACTGATGCTGTGCTGCTAGTGGTTTCCACTGTAGCTGTTGCCACTAGAGTCCCCTGCTCCCCAGAGGCTAAAAATGCATATACTAAGAGATTGTGCCTGGCTCTTCACCAGCCTCCCTTCCCACTTACGCACATGTGAAGGTTTAAACACAATGTAGCCCATGCTATCGCAGTTGGTCAGAAGAGAGGGTCACGATGGTGTCTTCTGACCTCTACACGTACTAATTATACACCTGAAGGTTGATCAATTAGATGTCTCTTGAAAGATTTTTTTTTTTTACTTCTCTAATTTGTTTCCACCTTCCTTTGATGACATCCTGCTTCCTGCTAATTCTCACTGGGTAGGATTGCCCTTTTATAAGAGCTACTTCCCATTATGCCTTTCTAGTAACCCTTGACATTTGTTAGAGGTAAGAAGGTGCAGCATTACAATGGCCATTTTGCAGCCGGCGGCTGCTTGCTGCATCTCCTCCTCTTCCAGCTGGTAAGTGCTCTGAACTGTTATGTTTTCCCTTTCTCATTCCTGGGAAGGTCTGTTATCACACAGTATTATTAACGTGCAAATGATCAGTAGTAATTATTTGTGAGCCTGTTAGGAGTGCTAGTGCCAATATAGGATCCAGGCTTATATTTTTGCCTAAATTTTTTGTTTATGCATTAGTAAATATGTGTGTGTGTGTGTGTGTGTGTATTTACTAATGCATAAACAGAAAAATTCTTACAAAACAAACACTATAAATGTTGTTTTTTCCTAAACCAAATGAATGTATTAATAAAAACAATTAACATATTACTAATCATAATATATTTATATATAAGCGCACACTTAAACTGCCTCAACTCCTTATCTCAAGGCAAAGTCAAGCAACCTGTTTTAAAAAAAAAACAAAAAACAAGAGGGGATTGGAAAAAAAGGTAAAACACTAAAAAACTAAAGAAATCCCTGCCCCTGACAGGGGCACAACCTCATTCCTTTCCTCTCCCATGGGATACAAAAGGGGTAAAAATAAAGACCCCAGACCTACGACCCCCCCAAAACAGAACATGACCATAACTTGTAAGGGGTGGAACTGTAGGCGTGCATTTCAAATATAATTGTGCCTGATAAAAAGGGAAAAGTGGAAACACTAAAAAACAAGGCTCCGTGGCGTCAGAATTATGAAACATGTTTGCTGGAAACTAACTCCAATAAAATTTGCATTGTCCGCACTTCAGACTTCTGGTCTTCTGCTTTCTCTGTGCATAACAAGAACCAGGGGAAAGGGTTTTTGTTTTTATATATATATATATATATATATATGGCCTCTAACACAGCCCTTCAGGTTTAAAGTCTAGTTCTGATAGGAGATTCATAAAGTTGTTTTTCTAAGAGCTGTGTCTATCCACTTTATACTGCCACCTATCAGCATAGATTCTGAGCAGCTTCCATGTAAAATAAATAGCAAAGACCTTAGTGGATTTCATAGAGTCTCTGGCACTTCTCCCTTTTTGGTATAAAAACACTGCTTTGGATAGGGTTTTTTAATTTTTTAGATTTTTTTGTTTTTATTTGGTAGGGGATTAGGGATAGAAGTTGTCAGTGTTGTGAGTGTCATCTTTAGAGTGGAAAGGTCTTTTTGAAGAGGAAGATTTTTCAGTGTTTCCTAATGAGGATCAGACTGTATTTGCCTGATTTCCTCTGAGAGTTTGATCGATAGCCGGATCCTTTCAACAAAAAATGCTTTATCCCCAACTGCCACTAATTGTGTTCTGGGCTTTGAGAACTGCATAGTGCCAGAGGAATGCAGCGACTCTCTCTCTCTGTCACACACACTCACACTCACACACACACACACATATTTAGGCTTTGTTAATAACTTGTACTTCATCATTAAAAGTTAAATGGATAATTGTGGATTGAGCCACACATTAGTTTTTCTCTCACTCCAGCAGCTATAGGATCATTAAATAATTGATATTATATCCTTTTGCAAACTATTGTGCTTTCCATGCAGAAAAAATGTTCATTGCCTACTGTAACTGAATACAATTCATTATCTGCTGACAAAAACCCTATCTACCACAGTACCAACACCATTTATTTTATTTGTGGTTGTATATTGTTAGCCAAAGTACTTAATGATAAAATTGGGCTCTTTGTAGGCTTCTGTTGAGCATGTGAAACAGATGGATTTTCACAAGTATTCTGTATTAATTCCAATGACAAACAGGCAATGTTATATGTTTTCCTAGGCAGTACCATGCCTTGAATCCCTAGATAAGAAGCAACATTGTCATACCTAAGAATAAGCAAAGCTGTTAAATGGAGAGCTATTATAATCAACATGCACAAGTGCAGGGTTTTTAACAATATTATATTAATAAAAGCTGGGCTGAGCAGGTTTTGAAAACTTGTGCCGCTTACATAGGATATTTTTTACAATTGGTCAAAATGCTTGCCACAAAGTTTTATTATTGTTACAAACTCCAACTTCTGCCCTGATCTGTGGAAACATGTATGTCATTCATTAATATCTTATGCCAGTTTGGGCTTAGTTTCAAAGCAAATTTGTGTCCATTTTGTATGGATATCAAGACCACAATTTGTCAACAAGAAGAAGATTAAATGCCTTTGCATTATTTTAATATGAACCCAGGGGGAACGCTGCTGTTTTGACTGAGGTTTTTTGAGGTCACTCAAAGTAAATCTGAGCATGCAAGCTTTTCCAATACAAAAAGAAAAACATTGTTTACACAGACCTCTATGAATCAAAACTGCTATGTTTCACAGAATTCTAGATATATCAGTTGTATTTTAATAATAGTATTTCACATGTACAACATTGTGCAAGGCTCTCTATATGTTTACATGCATTAATTTATATTAATCGTTTGATATACCGACTACATTTTGTCAATGAGTCAGTCTGCTCAAACTTTCACTGAACTGAGTTTCACTTTTGCCTCAAAACTACTTTTTTCATTGATTAATCTTTTGTCACTTTTTAGTCAGAGAGGAGTGGTATTGGAGAAAAAAGGATCATGTTTTGCGGGGAGCGGATTATATTGGTGCCACTCAAGAAAGTAGGACACGGGTTGGGTCTTGGGTGTGACTTGAGGGCAAACAGCATAGCCTTATACTGTAACAATGTCTTCACAGTGTTTTTAATATCTGTTCCTTATAACTCTGCCCACCTGTTGGCAAAACTGTGAAAATTGAAGAAAATGATTAGAACATCATTCTGAATATTACAACCCGAACACAGTGCATAGCTTTTCAACTTTGAGCATGATGCTATTTTCTATAGTGATCTTTTATGGGTAGGATTTGTACTGGTGGCTTGACAAAAGTGAGTTCAGTATATATAAAATATCAGTTTACATTTAAAATCATTTCTGTAGCTTCCATCAGGGACATTGACATTTGGTCATATTCTTTTTAATTATTTCATATTAATTGTTTAGAATGGTGGATGGCACTGTGTCAGAGTGCAAACATTTTGATATACTGCATCTGAATGTCCCACTAGCTTCAGTTCTGTCAAAAATGTGACAAAGGCTCTTTAGGTGGATGACTGCTGTGGTGTATGTTGATAGAAGTCTTCTATTTTTCTGTGTCTATTTCTATTGTGCCTATATAGTCTAAAGGTTCACAGATTTGGGGAGGGGGAGAGAGAAATAGCTCAGTGGTTGGAGCATTGGCCTGCTAAACCCAGGGTTGTGAGTTCAATCCTTGAGGGGGCTATTTAGGGATCTGGGGGAAAATTGGGGATTGGTCCTGCTTTGAGCAGCAGGTTGGACTAGGTGACCTCCTGAGGTCCCTTCCAACCCTGAAATTCTATGAAATTTGTTTGACTATATCTAATTGATCATCTAGTCAATATCAATTTTTCAGTTGATGAAATTTTGGTTAATTAATTTAAGGCACACTGCATAAGTAGGAACATTTTTATCCCTCCAGTGTGCCTGGTTTTCCTCATTGGCTTCTATCATTGCTGACACTTCCTTTCTGCCTAAGGTTATATAAATGGAGGAACCTGAAGAAGCAATAACACAGGAGTCACTGGTGTATTGGAGCCAGGTGCTGAAATATAGCTTTTCTGATCCTATCGCTATGAAATTTGACTCTTTCTGCAGAATTTTAACTATAGCCTTTTACAAAATACCGAGCACTGAAAAGTGAGAATTGTTGCATTGGTCTCTCTAATGTATACATTTCCCAGCCTGGTAAATTGACAGATAACATTTGATACAGATGGTTATGCAATATGCAAGCTAACAGAGGTCTCTAGCTCACAAGTATTTCATTTTGTATTTGCTGCCTATATACTTATTTACCTTTTACAAGTATTTAATTTGGAAGCACGACTTACAGGTAACCTGGTATGTCTTGGCAAAAAGAGCATTTAAAGTAAATGTCATCTGATGTTTGTTGACTGAAATGCTACTGAATCTAGATGAAGGGATGTAGCATATGGGAAGCAGACTAAGTAATACTTTGATCATATTTTGCTTATACCAAATAAGTTTAATACCCATATCTACCATGTTTCTTACTCAATTATTCAGTTGCATTTTGTTTATAATTATACAGGTTAAAAAGTAGTCTTAGTTCATGGAGGAATTTCTGTTGACCAAGTATGTTTGTCCATACTAAAACTGCAAATAATGTATCAATACAATAAATGTAGGTTCAATGACTATTTTATAATTAATGAGAATGATAATTAAAATATTGGACCCAGTTCTTGGGTCTGGACAAGCTGTACTTTGTGCAATATTAGGATGAAGGATAGCAAAGGTTCTGTACAACACCGTGGTGTTTATGCCAGTCTCTGGGGCTATTGGATGTTAGTTTAGCTGCCAGCAAAAGTTAGAACAGCTCCAAGACTGCCCTAAAGAATGCTGGCTCCTGGGAAGTGGTGGTAATTTATCAGAATAGCTAGATGCTTCTTTTAATAAAGAGTAGTGAGAAAGTGCAGGGTCATGGTAAAGCCTGAGTTAGGCAATAGAAATTTGTTCCATTTCTGTGTATTATGCTTTTGAGATGACTGTTACATTTTAATTCAAATAAGGAATCTTTTTTGGAAAACCATAATGGGCTTTGCGGAGATGTCCAAACTTTAGAGTCCATCTTGGATTTACTAATGCATGTTGTGTATCCAAGAAAGTAGGGATCGGCATCCTTTGGCACATGGCACTCCAGGGTAAGCCCCTGGTGGGCCGGGCTGGTTTGTTTATCTGCCGCGTCCACAGGTTTGGCCATGGGATGTGCTGGCCGCCACTTCTCGCAGCCCCCATTGGCCTGGAGCGGTGAACCGTGGCCACTGGGAGCTGTGATCAGCCGAACCTGTGGATGAGCCAGGTAAACAAACCGGCCCAGCCCACCAAGGGGCTTACCCTGGCAGACTGCGTGCCAAAGGTTGCTGAACCCTGCAATAAAGGCTCAAATCAATCTAATCTCCTCAAAGTGGTGATGGTCTTCTAACATCACTGGATCATGAAAATGATCAAATAATTGTGTGTATATGGGGGAGAAGAGTTGAACATTTTGCATAAGAACAATCAAGTTCAATAAAAATTATTCTTCTGGTAGAAAAATATTGTTTGTAATAAACTTTCTCTGGTTTTGATAGGAAATTTGTAAACAAACCAAAACATTCTCAATTCAAACTGAAAATTTGATGTTGTTTTTTCACAATTTTTTAAAGAGTTATTTTTCTCTGTTTGCTACTGTGACATTATGAGTGTAATATAATATCTCATTGAAAGGTGACAGGGCCAGAAAGAATTAATTAACTCACAGACTGACCTGGCCCATGGCGGAACTTTAGAGACTGGTTAGGAAGATATGTAAATGAATAGAGCTTTGAAATGCAAGTCTGCATTGTTAGAGATAGAAGGGTAGATGTTTGCTCAGGTCTTGTGATGTAAGCAAACAAGTCTTGTCTCTGGCTATAGCTTTGATTCAAAGATCAAAAAAGGAATATTAATATTTAGGAAGATACTTGAGTGAAGCGGTATTATTGTCTATGTCTCTTTGAAGGTTGGGATGACCTGTTTAATGGAGAAATTATCCTGTGCTAATTGTCAAGATGTTTGGAAGAAGAAAAGTTAAGCCTATTGTTTTCTCAGGCCAAAAGGCTGCAGGCAATGTATAAAAACCTTGGGATATGATCCTTCTTCATCTCAGATCTGCTTTGGGTTTCAAGAGGGGGAAACCTTAAGCCACAAGGATTGAGATCCCCAGTCACAGACTGGAGTCACCCTGAATAAGAACATTGGACTATAACCTATGGACTATTTCTAAAATGACTTTTGGCAACTACAAGCTCATCTCTGCTGTGTATCTGAACCTCAAGAATTGAACTCAAGTCTGTATGTGTATTGATCTTTTAACCAACATACTCTCTTTTTTCTTTTTTAATAAATTTTAGTTTAGTTAATAAGAATTGACTATAAGCATGTATTTGGGATAAGATCTAAGTTGTTATTTGACCTGGGTCTGGGGCTTAGTCCTTTGGGGTCAGGAGAACCTTTTCTTTTATATGATGAAATAAGATTTTCAGACTGTATCATCATATGTTTGACGTGTGTCTGGATGGAGGCCTGAGGCTGGGTACTTTAAGGGAACTGCATTATTTGGACTTCTGAGTAACCAGGGAGGTACTATAGAAGCTGTTTTGTGCTGGCTTGTAAATCTAAGTATTGGAATATCCACCAGCGTTTGGGGTTTGTTTGCCCCATTCTGTTTGCAGTTCACCCTGATTGAGTGACCTCAGCTGGCTCCCACAAGCTGCACCGTAACAGCTACTGAATTAAATAGTGTACAGTTTTTGTTCCTTTTCTGTTTTTTCCTTTTTTCATTCTAACTTTTCCAAAGATGGAGAAGTTTTGAAAAGTTAGAATGGAGAAAGGAAAAAGTTGGACTGTGCGTGCATGAGTGTGTGTGTCCGTGTCACAGAGAAACCCTGTTCCATTGTTCATTTTATTGCACTCAATGGCAAAAAAGGAAAATGAGCTGGTGGAGAGGAAAATTCAGTACATTCAGAAAATTTCAATTGTGGGAAAAAATATTTGTCAATCTTGAACCCTTGTAAAATGGTTCGTTCATTATTTGTGTCCCCCATTCTTCAGCCAGGTCTAATTTTGAATACCGTAAATTAGTAAGGTTATAGTTTTATTTTGTTTCTCCTCACTTACAATTCATTGTGCTATGTGGTAGATACTCTTCAGTATATTGAATTCTGTACATGTTACACACAAAGCTATCTTAAAAGAACATAATTAAAGTTGTTGAGTCAGTCAAGCACTTGAAGGTTAGGATATGCATTGGTCTGCTATAGCACTCTGTCACAGGGTGTATAGACTCCAAGTTAGTTTGGCAAGCAAGGATTTAATGCTGATTCACAGCCTCACAGCAGCTGGCAGAATAAAGCAGCTGAGAAGCAGAGGGGTGGGTCATTTATTGGAGAATCAAGCAGGCCCGAGAAAGAAGGTCCTGTTAGCAAGCTGGTGAAAAGCTGCTCCAGAATGGCAACACCCCAGAGACGGGATGACCCGAGCCAGAGACTAGAAGCCTACAGAATCAAGGGAAGTAGGAAGGAGCTCAGGGCACAGCAGGAGAATTGTTGAGGATCGATTCTGCCTGCCTGGGTTAAGGGCCCTGAGCTGGAATCCATTGGAGAGGGTGGAGCTGGGTTCCCCTGTCTACTCCACAAATATCTTAAAGATATTTAAGAACCAAAAAGGGTTCTAGGCCTCTTGAGGGACAAGGACCAGCTAACCTCTACCAAACATAAGGGGAAGTCCATACACCCCGGTGGGACAGAATAAGAATCTCTAGAGATTCAGACAAGAAGGGTGGACTGACCGCTTGGCAATCCAAATAGACTGTGTGCAATGCTCCATCTGACCAAAGGAGGTCACTGATGCACTAGGGCACCAGCCCACAATTTTTTTTAATTCTTAAAGGAGGTTTTGGAATCAATCATTGTTGCATGAAAGAATATAATTTATTAGATCTATCTAGAAATCACACCTAGTGCAATATAAAGGTCAGAGACATTATGATCACTTCTGTTTAGAAATATTCGAACTGAAATTATGAAATGTAAACTATTATACTTTTTGAATTCTAAACAGTTAGTTAAATATCACTGACTCACATCAGTGAGCAGTCTGCTTCTCTCTTTATAAGTGAGCACATGCTTTTCTTTGATAGCAATTTCTTCAGTACTGCACTTACACAGAATATGTTGTGTAAACTTCTGGAAATGCACTTGGAGTTGAATACGCACTTATGATATGAAAACAGCTGGTGTTAGGTATTTATATGGAAGATTAATGAGTAGAAGTAAACTAAATTCAATTGCTAAATATTTTAATATACATTCTGAAAAGAAAAACATTAATTTTGGTCATTTTCATCAGAAAATAATATTTAGCACCAAAATCTACATCAGAAAATGCTAATGGCTCATGGCAAACAAAGGATAAGGAAATTCAAAGGTTTTGAGGACTGCTAACTTATGGTCCTGCATTCTCTTCCTCTCCCCCTCTCTTTTCTCTTTACTCCTCTCTTCCTACTCAGCTCTCCTTTTTATTTCTCTGTCCAAATCATCTATCCTTTTATTCCATTTGGTTCTCTATTTCCTCTATACTTCAGTGGGCAAACAAGTGGGTGCAAGGCACAGTCAGAAGTCTGTAAAGATACATTCTCTCTCTGTGACATTCTCTCTCTATAATATATAACAGCAGAACCCCAAGCATAGCAGTGTTTTCCAGTAAATTATAATGAGATGATCAGAAGTGTTATCATCCCTTCAGGTAACCATATAGCATATAGAGGTCTCCAGTGTAGAAGCGGGAAGATTCTGAGACATCTTATTATAACAGTGTTTTATCGCTAGTAAAAAATACATGCAAACAGAAAATATGTTTAAATACTATAACAAAAGCAACTGACCATCAGCTGTTATGAGCTAAATGAAAGAAAACTCTGAGAGGACAGCTGGGGGAGTTTTCTTTTGGTGCATGGAGTGGGGGAGTGTACTCTCTGTTCAGAGATCTAGCATAACTTGGTTTTATTCCTGTTAAATTTTCCTTTACCTGGTACTCCGGAAAAGGTCACAAACCAGCAAATCAAAGTGGTGATGACTTATTTATGTTAGCCCTCCCCCGCCCCCTTTTATTTTGCGTCTTTCAAAGTGACTATATTGGGCTGAACAGCATCCATTGAAACAACATCTGTTATGTGCATCTCATTCACCGGGCAATGGCTAAGCTGACCTACTGCAAGACCAATACCCTTTTAGCTTGAACTGATTAAAAGATACATTTAAAAAAATATGAGACTACATGGGCATTGCAGAACCATATTCCACTGCATCAAGGTAGCTTATTGCAGGTTTGATATATAACGATTAATTGTTTTTGCTTTGTTGGACGTGCTTGCTCTAGACTACCCAAGCTTTTGCAAGATGCTTAAAGTAATTTGGTGGTTTTATTATCTTTGTTGTAAACAAAATATAAAAAATTACACATATAAAATGTAATGAAAATCATTAATTTCTTTGAAGCAATTTTTCCCAAACTTCAAAGAATTAAAAAAAAAAAACAGTTTATCACTGAGAAGCTTTGGCCATGTAAGAGTCAAAGGATTTACTCAACTCTTAGATGCTAATTCATCAAAATAGTTTAAGCACTTGCATTAACTTAAGCTTGTATGTAGTCTTCGTGTTGGTATCATTGGAATTCCTTGAATGTTTAAGTACTTGCTGAAGTTTAAACTGATGCAAAATGTAACTGCATGCATGGTGAGCAGATCTTCTTGCCAGGAGCACATTACATTTGAGCCACCTAGTCTGCACTGGCTGCTGGTTGGCAATAGGGTAGAATGTAAAATTTTGGTTTTAACCTTTAAAACCCTAAATGGCTTGGCATCTGCCTACTTGAGACACTGCCTCTCTCTCTCTCTATGGTGTCTTTTAGCAGTTGATATTAACAAGGATGGACTAGCTGGGGCCTTCTTGGTTTTAATAGGAGGGAGCTGTTGGCATGGCATTCTCTGTGAGACTCAAGGATGAAATTTACTCCAACTCTTGGTCTGAAATAACCTGAATCTGTTGTCCTTCAGTCCTTTCAAGGCTCATCTACTTTTTTTCTAGGCATTTGGGGAAGGTAGAAGTAGAACAGGAATGAGAGAGTGTTTCAGGAAGAATGAGAGTAGTTGTTTTGATAATGATTGGATTAAGGGCTTAGTCTGATTAGGGTGTTCTCTTACACTGTGTAATTTTGTCTATTGGTTTTAATTGGTTCCTAGAGGTACCGATTAGGTTCCTTTTTATATTTAGAAATCTGAATAGGATAAAAAATACTTTGCAAACAACTTTGAAATACTTGAACATAACAATTTCCTCGAAAACCAATTTCCATAAAAAATATTCGTTAACAGGAAAAAGCTAAACTAGCTGAATAATTTAGTTGAAATGACTTATGAGCAGTTTTCATGGGGATTTATTATTTCTGTTGATATATTGCATTCATGTTTATTTGTATTTATAGACACTGTATTTGCTGAGCCCTCTCTGCTCATATCCTTGTTATAAATGATTATATATTCGCAGTGGATTTTAGCTTGTAAAACGTAAGTGTTTTAATAGTTTGAGTAGGGCAGAGTCATTAGAATCATATTCTGTTTAAATTATGTATAAATGAGTGAAACTGGATCTTTAAATATGAAACATTTGGACTTAATTTAATAAACACCATTATTCCAACAAATTATTGTCAGGTTATCTGGTAAGATGGGCAAGAGTAACCAAGGACTGGCTTATTTTTCCAGGAAATTCTGTAAATCACCTACACCATAGTCTAACTACAGTAAATGTAAAACTACACCATAAGCCGACATTAACATAGCTAAATGGCATATAATATAGTGGTGAGAAAATGTCAAGAAATTCAGACTTTGATGCTTACTCAAATTATCCATATCTGTGAAAGTGTTCCCCTCTCCTGGTGATGTTGCCTTCTTGTGAAGGACTGGTAGACTGCCATGGTGAATTGGCTAAGCAGAAAGTAATCATTCCCATCAATACCCTCCCTGCTAACCTATGAGCCCCAGAGTGGCTTCTTCCTGCCCTTGCAGGTAGGGGCAGGGGGCAGAAACTGTATAAAAGATCCTGACCCAGGAAGTCCATGTATCTGGGGGAAGACACAGCTGCATAGCAAGTCAGGAACAGCACATGCAAGCTGGCTGCAAGGGAAGCTGTTTAGGAACTATCTGGCAAACAGGAAGCTCAGCAGGAAGCAGCCAGGAACTGGAGAGCTCTGTTTAGAGCAGACAGGTTCTCAGACACATGGCTGAAGAGAGGGGGAGAAAGTGGGCACAATTATACTGGGGGCCTGAGTTCAGTGGGCCACCCAAAACATTTGTAACATCTGTGTAGATAAAGTGAAATGGGATGGAGTGGGGCCTCAGCAAACATTATGTACCAAAACCCATATTTCTCTCAGTGGTCCTGGCAGACGTAAGTGGATTTGGATCTGTGCAGAACTTGTGGGGAAGCAGAAGAAACTGGGCAGGGACCCTGTGGCTAGTGGGCTGAGCAGAGAGGGACCTGAAGGGAACTCTGAGACATGGAGCCAACTCAAGCTCTTAAAAGTACAAGAGCCTGAAGAAGGCTATTACAGACAAAGTGCCCTAGGCATTGACAATTAGTTTGGGAAGCGGTCAGTGTGCTCTCATTCCATGTTGGACCTATGAGAAAAGGTTGCTGTCCTCGTAAAGGACACCTATATAACAGACATGCCAAACCCACAAAAAAATGCAGAAATTGGGCTTATTTTTGGCTTAATTGGTTTGTGAGTTTGTTGGCTAGTTTTTGGCTTGTAGCTTTTTGCTGCTTTTTTTTTTTTTTTAAAGCTCTGGCTGTCAGCCTGGAATGTCTGGAGCTCGTGCAGAAGGGCTGTGAACATCCAGGAGGTGGGGATCAATGGGACAGCGAGAACTGTTACTCATCAGACCCTAGTCAACACACAACATTCTCACTGATCATCGCAATGTGATTTCAAAATGCTGTCAAGCTAATTCTTCCTTTCAGATCATTTCGTTACAGAGCCATCAAGTTTAATTTAACTATTCTGGAACACTAATACCAAGAAAGGGATAAAGAAAAGGTCAGTATAGCATCTGTATGGTAGCTACATAGTTAGATATACTTAGCCAATACTATCAAAGAAGAGAATAGGAAAGAGAACACGAAATGGAGAGACTCAAGAAACGCATGTTCAGGGCTTGTAAAATAAAGCAATGTAAGGAATTATTTTTCCCTGGAATTTTTGCTGTACTATGTTTAATAATTTAAAGAGATTTGAAAAAAAGCCACATTTCTATTGCAATTGGAACCTTTTGATTTGGAAATACCAATATTTCAGTTTGAATAGCCAGAAGAATTTTAAAACTAATGAAGGGTTAAATTGAATCTGTTCTGGCTCCAACCTTTTGTATTAAATCTGTTAATAAATGTGGATTTTGGTTCTAACTAGCCAGATCAGGCAATTATGTACAAGGATAATCTCAATGAGCTCTTTACCTTCTGACTCAGGGAAATCTTAATTAAAGAGAACCCAATGAGAGTTTGTGACATGTTTAGTTAGTTGGGTAAGTGACATCTCAGTATGACTAAAGATGACCTCTTCTAAATTGAAGAAAGGGAATACTCTCTCCCTGCCCAGCTGGGGGACCAGGCCACTTCCACAGAGGAGTGGATGTGGCAAAGTAGTTGGCTGCAGAGAGGCTGGAACCCAAAGGGGAAAGGTGCAGAATGCCTGCTTCCTTAAGCACAGGTTAAGGAAGTGCCTTCTGAGTGATATGTGTAAAGTTTAGATTGTGAGCAGACTTTGTGCAGGGACCACACGAGTTCAGGAGGCTCTCCTGACCCAGCTGTGTGGTCTGCACAAAGGCTGGTCACAGCTGAAGTCCTGGGAGCGTGGGCTGTTCATTATTTCCTTTGAAAATACACAGTGGTGTTGGTGGAAAAGGTGAAGTTATAGCCCTGCCTCCCTCCATACCACACTGTTTAATGTGACTGCTCCCAATAGGCAAAGCAAACTATGCCATCCTAATGAACGGAGGAAAAGAGCACACCCATCCATCTGTCTTTGGAACTGGTGCAAATTGCAACCATTGCAAGAATATTGTGTCCAGTTCTGGGTTCCACAGTTAAAGAAGGCAATTGATAAATTGGTGAGGGTTCAGAGAAAAGCCATGACAATGATTAAAGGATTAGAAAATATTCCTTATAATGATAAGCTAAATGTATTTAGCTTATCAATGAGAAGGTTAAGGGGTAAATTGATCATAGTCTATCTACAAGTATCTATATGGGAAACAGATATTTGATGATAGAGTGCTCTTTTGTCTAGCGGACAAATATATAACTGATCCAATGGCTGGAAATTGAAGCTAGACAAAATTAGACTGAAATAAGGCACACATTTTTAACATTGAGGGTAATTAACCATTAGAACAGTTTATCAAAGATTATGGTGGATTCTCCTTCACTAGATTTTTTTTTTTAAATTAAGATTAGATTCCCCTCACCCCTCGCGCCAAAAGACATGCTGTAGTCCCAACAGGAATGAATTCAGGAAAGTGTTATGGCCTGTTTTATGCTGCGGACCAGACTACATGATTCCAGTGGTCCCTTCAGGCCTGGTAATCTATGAGTCCCATGCCCAGGAGCAGCAGGTAGCCCGGGCAGAGTTGTCCTTCGTTAATTACAGTCCCTTCCTGTAGGGGATAAGAATAGTGTAGTATCACTTTAAACATATCAAGAGCCTTCTGTGTACGTCTATGTTGCTTCAGGATGACAGGTTTCAGAGTAGCAGCCGTGTTAGTCTGTATTCGCAAAAAGAAAAGGAGTACTTGTGGCACCTTAGAGACTAACAAATTTATTAGAGCATAAGCTTTCGTGAGCTACAGCTCACTTCATCGGATGCATCCAATGAAGTGAGCTGTAGCTCACGAAAGCTTATGCTCTAATAAATTTGTTAGTCTCTAAGGTGCCACAAGTACTCCTTTTCTTTATGTTGCTTCAGTCATTTTTGTTCCTCTACTCTTGCCCCTTTGCTAGTGCTTTTATAATAGGGAGACCAAAACTGAACACAGTATTGTATTTCATGATGTGCCATTAATTTATGTTGTTATATTGTCAGAATTTCTATCCCTTTGTTTACATAGCCTAAAGTTTTTGTATTGCAGGCTCTGTGCACTGAAGAGGGTTTTCAATGATCTGCTTAGAACAAATCTGAGCAGTTGGTTAATATAGAACCTATCAATGTGTTCAAATTGTTCCATCCAATGTGCATTGCTACATTGAGCTGCTCTGCACTGAATGTCATCTGCCATTATGTTGCCTAGCTTTCTTAGGTTCTTCCGAAGTTCTTTGATTCCTCTGTAGTCTTAAATAAATGAAAGACTTTTGTGAGTCAGTTTAAGTAGTAGCTTTCACATTAGCATGCATTATTTTATAACTGAATAGGCAATTTCCAAAACAAAGACCCAGCATTGCTGCTGGGTAGCCTGATATTGTGCTCCTGTGAACAACTGTAGCTTTGCACAATTTACATTGCATTTTTGCAGGTCTGCTATTGCTCATTGGAAAAACTCCAACATTACAGTGATCTCCATTATAAACAATTTCCATTTACCAACAATTGCCATAGAATCATAGAATCATAGAATCTCAGGGTTGGAAGGGACCTCGGGAGGTCATCTAGTCCAACCCCCTGCTCAGAGCAGGACCAATCCCCAATTTTTGCCCCAGATCCTTAAATGGCATAGATAACATCTGGAATGTGTCTAGAGTGTCCTACTCTAAATACAGGGGAAAACTGTGGTATCTCAGATACTGGCATGTGGTAATTGAGTTGACTTTCTGATGGTGACCCATATGTTGCATTTCCTGTCACAGCTACAGCTTTTGTCCCTCACATAGTTGGAAGGAGGGGGGTAGCTCATATCAAAGCCTGTCTGATTGGATGTTCAGCAATACAAAGCATTCGTGGCAGGATTCTTGTAGACTAGATGTGCACATTTGTTTATGTCAAGTCACCAGAGCATCATTATCCATATATTTTACAGGACACTAGACAAGCGGTTCTTGATAGGCTGCCTTGGCTTTCAGGAGATTTGTGCACAACTGAATGTGTATTGGGGAGTCATCACATTCCTAGTACCTATGACAAACTGAATGGCTCAATATTGCTCTTGTGCCATTCAGTTTGAGTTGGATCCTGCGGCAGTGCAAATTGAAATCAGTGGAAAGGAACTTTAAATGGATAAGGATGTTAATGTACAGTACATTTTAAAAATGAGAAAAAAATCCTTCAAAGGAAGTAAACAGCTCTATTCCATGACTACAGAATTTCTGATTTATTTATAACTATTACTGAATGCCTGAAAATGTAATTTAAGAAAAGTCCAAGAGTCTCTGGTCACCTACAACATTACGAAATAAAAATGAGTAATTACCCCTCCCCCCAAAAAAAAACTGATTGACACAAAAATGAACAAGATGAATCAATATTAATGGGCTAGATTCATATAGTGCCCTCTGGCTACTTTGGTACTAAACTTTGCTATTTTCCAGCTTCCCACGGTCGCGTTTTACACAGATCACATGGCATTATGTGATGCAAGTACCTGAATGATGCTGCCTGAATTGATGTGCCAATTTATGGATACTGCATATGAAAACAAAGTTTTCTGAACACCGAAGTTAAAAATATTTCAGAGGATTTTTCTGATCATCCTTTCTTCTTGTAAAACAAGCAAACAAAATGATATATGTTCTATATTTAGAATACTGGATATGACTTTTTTCATCTGTTAGTATGGATATAAGAACTTATCTTACCGTTAATTTGGGAAATCATATTTGAATGTCAAATATACCATCTGCAGTCTCCTAAATAAAAAGATCTAGAGAATTACTAACAAACAACTTAAGTGTCATTTATGTACAATGTATTCATTATTGCACTAAACATCATTTGAAAGTATTTCCACTTCAAATTCTAAGTGCTAGGGCCTAAATGGGAGCTGTTAATGCAAAGGGTAATTGGTAACAAAACATAGCGAAAATGTTTTTTTCTTTTTCATTGCATTTAAACAAAGATATCAGCACACAGCTCTGCACATTATCAGTTGTGTATTCCAGATAAAAAATTGCAGACATACGGATGTCTATATACTAGATTATCGTTTGATACAGTTGTGAAAAGAGGTAAAGTAATGAATAAGAGAGATGTTTAAACTAATGTAAAAGTATGTTTCCCTTTAATAAATTAATAAAATGCTATAGATTGTTGATCTTATGGATCCATGGGGGTTTTTTATAAGCAGAGTTGCTTTAAAAAAATAAGATTTAAGAATGAAAAATCGGCTTCTCATATTGAGTGAAGGTTTTCAGGGTATTTATGTATTAACAACTTTTCTAGCTTTGAGGTCAGGCAGGAAAGAAATGAAGAGCAGCTGAGTATGAATTTTAACTGTAAAAAGTTAGTAAAAAGAAACTCAGTGGGGCAGGGATGAGAAGGAGAAATACCATAGGAGTGCGAAAAAAATTCTTTTGATAGTCACACAAGGAGTATTTTACGGCAAGTAATTTGGACTCCTAATACTACATAAATGCAACTTCTGAACTGAATCTAATTTAAGACTAATGTGAATCTTTTGAAATCTTCTGTAAAGACTAGGATTATTTTACATTTTTATCCTACTTTTAAGAAAGGAAATGCTAGATTAATGCTAATTCATTGTGCTACCTACAAAGGTGTAACAAGAAATAGGAAGAAAAAGTCTTGGGGGTAACTCAGTTCCTGACTTGGATTTTTTAAAGGTAAAATTCTGAAAATGGACATAAATGCCACTCTCCAACATGTATGAAAGAAATGAAAAACATTCCATTGCCACCTTCAAACTGAGGGGGAAGGGAAAGAGGGGGGCAGGCTATTGGTCTGCTTTGCAGCCTCCTCAACAGCACTCTGTAGCTCCTATTTAAATCACTTTAATTAGTAGTCACTGTTCTTACGTGTCCTTCATGAATGGGTTCCCAACCACTGGATTTCATAAACTGTTTAATCTATTTAGGAATATTCCATAGTTCAAAATCAGTTATGAAGAAAGATGGTCTCATGGTTAAAAGGCCTGGACCAGGGCTCTAGAGATCCGGGTCCAGTTTCCAGTTCTGCCATAGATTGTTTCTGTAATCTTAAACAGGTCACTTAATCTGTGTGCCTCAGATCCCCATCTGTAAAATAGGGATTATAATCCTTCCTTTCTCCCACCTAGCACAATAGGACCCTGATCCTGGTTAGGGACTCTAATCACTACTGTAATGCAAATAAATAATAAATCAAACATGGTGTTAATCTTCAATAACCAACTCTTAGACTGGCTTTTCTAGCAAGACTGCCCTTTCCGTATATACCATTGTAAAACTAACTTCCAAGATATCATTGTGGTACCTGCACCGTAATTTCTCAAATTTGTACTAAATGGTTTAGTTTAGGTCAGTAAAACCTAGTCTATGAAAGCTTGCTGTATTTAGGGAGTGGGAGGGGGGAAAGAGTGTTTAGGAACCATGCAGAAAATGTGATGAAAATAGAGCTGGAAGTGTTTATAGCACAAATCCATATATTTAAAGCTTTTAATCTTTATATAATTAACTAGCAAGGGGACTTTTGTATTATGGATGTAAAATGACCTTTTACCTTAAATGTGAACAAAAGAGAGGAGGGGAAGGAGGCAGCAATAATATAAACCAAGTTTTTCTCTTTGCCTGAAGATGCCCCTTTAAACTTCCATAACACCCTGAAAGCATGGCCTTTCTATCTGATTTAAAACTTAATGTCAACAGAAAATGCCTAAATGTCAAGACATTTTCATTGAATTTGCACTAATGCAATCCTATCTGCTTAGTCTTCTGTGATTAACCGTGCACAGGCAAATAAAAGAAAACCATATCTCACATTATTTCCCATAACTATTCACTTGCAGACTGTAAACTAATACATCAACAAGGGGAAACATTTAAAGTGTATGTAAATATAATATATGCATATTTTTAATGTCCCAATACTAATTTCTGGCTAATGAAAAGTCTTCTCTCACACATTGAAAGCTAACCAGGTAACTTTCCCCACTCACCTCCATGAGAGAGAAAAGAGCACAAGGGCTAAGATTTTCAAAGATGCTCTATGAGATTTGGATATCCAACGTGATTGGAAATTGGGCATCCAAATCCTCTCCACTTTGACACTTTTCAGTTTGAAACCCCTAAAAAGTTCTTTTTCTTGTGTTATTGACACAGGTTTACCCTCCGAATCCATACAGAGTATGACTTTGGCACTTTAGAGCATAGATTATAACAATTAGTCTTCTGCTTGGCATGTTCCATGTAATAAACAGCATCTCAGATCACATTTTTCAAAAATACCTTCGGGACATCCCTCCCCCACAAGACTCTTTGTAAATCAGATGAGCTTCACACTCCATGATGAGCCAAGTGGCGAATAGTTGGTTTCATAAATCCCTAGATGTTATTTCTGAGCATGTTTCTATGGCGATTGGTGTTTCCTTGGGGAGCCTTGGTGATGTTTCCCTTGCCATGACCAAATATGTTAGATAGGTTTATAGACAATGTTGCGTGTCAAACCAAGAAAGTTCTTGCGGATATTCTAGAGGTCCCATTAAAAGTTCCTCCTGGTTCTAGAGATAATAGTGATTCTAGTGGTATTCCTCATTTTAAGCATAGGTAATAGCTCTAAAACTGAAAGGAACTTTTAATGTGTTCCCACTGTATTGATATGTTTACTGTGTTTAAACATCAAGCAATTCAGAATCCCATCATTATGGAATTTTGTGTTATTAAAACCATACCAGTCTTGTTTATCCATCTTGCTATTTTTCTAGTATATAACTTTTCTATGAGCCATAAGCTATGAGTAGAATTTGACTGATTTGCATGATAATAAATTTGAAGGATCTTCATCCCATTCCTTTACATATTTTATTTCTCTGATGGACTATTATGAAAAAAAGTTACCATGATCCAAGAGAGACACATGAAGGTTATGTCTACACTTCAATCGGATTGATGCACAAGTAGACCTATCCATGCCAGCATGGCTAAAAATAGCAGGGTAGATGTGGCACCTGGGGCTTCAGCATGGGCTAACAATGCAAGTAGGTACCCAGGATCCCTAGTGTGCTTGTACTGCCTGTGCCACAGTATCTATTGCTAGTTTTTAACTGTATTAGTGTAGGTATGGCTGCCTGTGCTACAATCAAACCTGATATTGGAGTGTACACAAACAGAAAGGCTTCAATCCTGTAAACATCTTTGGAAGTGATTAACTTTATGTATGCAAATAGTCTCACTGAAGTTGACAAGATTAGGCATCAATGTTTGCAAGATTGGGACCTAGGTGCATACAAAAATGGCTTTAAGAAAAGAAAAAATGGGTTTTTCTTAGGCCCATATCTGGGAAACCTTAACACACGCTTGCTTTCTTAGCTGACCAAAATATCTCTTCTGTCAACTTGTTTTCTATATTTGTTTGGTGAGAATTGGGCTCTTAAAAATGTAGTTCTTAAAAGTTTTTGCATCTACTTCTCCTGTTCCTCTAGTGAAACTTTGAGTGAGCATGAGGATTTTTGAAAAACATAACTTAGAGTCATCAGCCGACTGGGAGCCATGTTGCCAGTAATTTCATCTACACAGTGAAGGATTGGTCTATTCCTCACATGGATCCCTGAGTTTCTATATTTTTCCTCTTATCTAACTCCAGAATCTTTTACATACTCTTTAGATCAGCAAACAGTTCTCTTTTGATTCAAGGATAAAACTATTAAAGCTTTCTGTGCCACATTTAGCAGTCTAAAATAGGATTGCACATTTATATGGATAACAAGAATATCCAAAGTTAAATAGTTCATCTTATAAATAACCACACGCGATCAGGAATGGATTTAAGCCCTCAAACTTCAGGGCTAAGCCATGTTGAACATAATAATGACCAGTGATGAGCTGCCAAAATCTTAACAACCGGTTCCCTATAAAAAGTTCTGATTTAAGGAATGTGCCCCAGTATGTATTTTTTGTACCAACAGGGTTACCATATGTCCGTATTTTCCCGGGAGGAATTTTTAAATTTTAAAAATTCCTCCCGGACGGCGATTTAAGAACCAAAAAGCCTGACCTGTCCGGGAAAATACGGATGTATGTTAACCCTGCCTAAAGTTCTTTTTTAAAAAGATGGGCCTGAACTAGAAATGAGCTCCGTTTCACATGTGTCGGTCCCTGCCACTCCCTGGGGGTGTGCTAGGGTGACCAGATGTCCCGACTTTATAGGGACAGTCCTGATTTTGGGGTCTTTTTCTTATATAGGATCCTATTACCCCCCAACCCCTGTCCTGATTTTTCACACTTGTTGTCTGGTCACCCTAGGGTGTGCACATGTGTGGGTCCCAGCTGCTCCCTGCCCCCCTCATTGAAGCAGATGTGCAGGGTTACTGCCCTGGGAACTGCAGGGCACCAGTGGACATGGGGTCAGCTTCAGACAGGGGCATGGGGCAGGGCTAGCTGGAGGTAGGGGGTGCAGGGCTGGCTGCGGGCAGGTCAGGGGGTGCTGCAGGGGCTGTGCGGGCAGGGTAGGGGGTGGCTAGAGACGGGCTGGTGCGGGCAGGGCAGGGGGTGCGTGGTACAGGGATGGCTGGAGATGGGCTGGCTGTGGGCAGGGCAGGGGGTACCTGCAGCTGGGACTGGTTGCGGGCAGGGGGGTGCAGAGGTGGCTGGAGACAGGGGCTGGTGCAAGCAGGGGGTGCCGGGGGTGAGGCAGGGGCTGGCTGCAGGCAGGGCAGGGGTGTCTGGAGATGGGGGCTGGCTGCAGGCAAAGGGTGCGGGGGTGGGGGGTACTCACGGCGAGAGCAGCATACAGCCCAGGCCCAGCAGAGCAGCTGGGGACCCACCAGGCAGCAGTGGGAGCCCCAGGGCCAGGGGTCGGGGGAGCAGCAGCAGCACCAGGGCTCGTGCCCAGGGCCAGGCGGCAGCCCACATGGATCCCGCAGCGCAGCGCCCCCGGCAGCCAGAGGAGGAATTACATCACTTCCCAAACAGAGCCCATCAAAGCCTCAGCGCCCCCTGCAGGGAAGCAGGTTAACAACCGGTTCTAAAACTGGTTCAAAATTTAACAACCAGTTCACGCAAACTGGTGAGAACCGGCTCCATCTCTCCACTGATAATGATCATACAGGGTCAGACCAATGGTCCATCTAGCCCAGTATCCTGTCATCCAACAGTGGACAATGCCAGATGCTTCAGAGGAAACAGAACAGAGTAATTATTAGAACAGAGTAATTATTAAATGACCCATTCCCTGTCATCCAGTCCCAGCATCTGGCAGTCAGAGGCTTAGGGACACTCAGGGTTGCATCCCTGACCATATTGTCTAATAGCCATTGGTGGATCTATCCTTCATGAATTTATCTAATTCTTTTTTGAACCCAGTTCTACTTTTGGCTATGGCAGTGAGTTCCACAGGTTGACTGTGCATTTTGTGAAGAAGTACTTCCTTTTGTTTTCTTAAAACTGCTGCCTATTAGTTTCATTGGGTGACCCTTGGTTCTATCTTTTTTGAGATGGGGTGACCAGAACTGCATGCAGAATTAAAGGTATGGGTGCGCCATGGCTTTACATGGTGTTATGATGTTATGTTATGTCTTATCTATCCTTTTCCTAATGGTTCCTACCACTCTGTTAGCTTTTTTGACTTCTGATTCACATTGTGCAGATGTTTTTTTAAAGAACTATCCACAATGACCCCAAGATCTTTCTTGAGGGTTAAGAGCTAATTTAGATTCCTTCATTTCATATGCATAGTTGGGATTATGTTTTCCAATATGCATTATTTTGCATTTATCAACGCGAGTTTCATCTGCCATTTTGTTCCCAGTTACACAGTTTTGTGAGGTCTCTTTGTAACTCTTAAGACCAAAGCAAATTGCTATCTTAAGTAATTTTGCATCGTGTGTAAACTTTGCCACTTCACTATTCATCCCTTATTCCAGATAATTTATGAACATGCTGAACAGCACTGGTGCCAGTACAGATCCCTGGGGGACCCTGCTATTTACCTCTTTCCACTGAGACAACTGACCATCTATTAGTACCCTTTGTTTCCTTTCTTTTAACCAGTTACTGGTCCATGAGAGGACCTTCCTTTGTATCCCACGGCTGATTAAGAACCTTTGGTAAGGGACCTTGTCAAAAGCTTTCAGAAAGTCCAAGTACACCTTATTTGCTGGACCACCCTTGTCCACATGTTTGTATGACTCCTCCCCCCTCAACGAATTCTAATTGGTGAGGCATGATTTCTCTTTACAAAAGTTGTGTAGACTTTTTCCCCAACATATCGTATTCATTTCTATGCCTGATAATTTTGTTTTTTACTATAATTTTGCCTGGTACTGAAGTTAGGCTTACTAGCCTAAAATTGCCAGGATCCCCTTTATTAAAAATTGAAGTTACATTAGCTATCCTCCAGTCATCTGGTTCATAGACTGATAGGTTACATACCACAGCTAAAAGAAAAGGAGTACTTTTGGCACCTTTGAGACTAACAAATTTATTTGAGCATAAGCTTTTTTGAGCTACAGCAAATTTGTTAGTCTCTAAGGTGCCACAAATACTCCTTTTCTTTTTGCGAATACAGACTAACACGGCTGCTACTCTGAAACATACCATAGTTAGTAGTTGTGCAATTTCATATCTGAGTTCTTTCAGAACTCTTGGGTGAATACCACCTGGTCATGGTGACTTATTACTGTTTTCACCTAAAAGGAATGGCTCAGTTGTGGGAATCTCCCTCAAATCCTTTGTAGTGAAAACCAATGCAAAGAATTCATTTTGCTCCCCCATAATGGCCGTGTTGTCTTTGAGTGCTTCTTTAGCACCTCAACTGCCCAGTGGCCCCACTGATTATTTTTCAGATGTTCCACTTCTGATGTAATGTACTTATTTTTTGTTATTAGTTTTGAGTCTTTTTCTAGTTGCTCTTCAAATTCTTTTTTGGCCTGCCTAATTATACTTTTACACATTAATTACCAAAGAATATGTTCCTTTCTGTTTCCCTCAGTATGATTTGACTTCCAATTTTTAAAGGATGCCTTTTTGCCTCCGCCTCTTTTACTCCATTGTTTGATCATGATGGCAGTGTGTGTGTGTGTGTGTGTGTGTGTTCTTAGTTTTTCTTTGTGATATACATTTAATTTGAGCCACTATTATGTTTTTTTTAAGTTTCCATGCAGCTTGCAGGCATTTCACTCTTCTGACTGTTCCTTAATTTCCATTTAACTAGCTTCCTCATTTTTGCATACTTTCCCTTTTTGAAGTTAAATGCTACTGTGGTGGGCTTCTTTGGTGTTTACTCCTACTCCCCTACAAGGATGTTAACTATATTAACTATAATGTAATTAAATGTAACGGAGTTTTGAGAGGGAGTTCTCCAGGTGAAGGAGGAGCAAATACAGGACCCTTGGGGTAAGTGGCTGTCTGTAGTGTGTGTTTGTGTTTGGGGGTTACTTGCTGTATGCTGAGCATCTGTCTGTCTATCTGTCTGTCTGTTTTTGTTTGAAGAAGCATGTGCTGTGGCCGGCAGTTGGAAGCTGTGAGCTTCTAAACAAGGTTTGAAATCTAGAAGATGCTGTTCATTGGCTGATCCTTATTCGCGGGGAGGGGGCAGCTATCAAGAAGGCCAGGGCTTTATAAAGCAGTGAGCAAGCGACCAGCGGCTGCTAACAGGGAGTTTTGAGAGGGAGTTTGGAAGGGGAGTGGAAAGGAGCGAGGTACACTTGTCGTTCTTTAAAACAGTTAAACTAAACTATAATCAAAACTTCTTGATTTAAAGAAAAACTCTATCATTAACCTAGGTAGTTGTAGGAGAGAAAGCAGGCAGCAGCGGAGTGGGAGCTATCCAGTTTATTGCACTCAGTGTAGCATGTATGATTATCTGCCCTTTGGGTGGGTGGCGTATGTGTGCATTCGGTGTAAGGAGCATCTAGCCCTCAGAGACTGTGTATGGGCTTTGGAGGCCAGGGTGGCGGAACTGGAGGAGCTAAGGGAGGCAGAGTGGTATGTTGATGAGTCTTTCTGGGACACTGTAGATTTTTCCCACCTCTGGTCAGACAGCCCCTGTATTGTTAAGGAGGAGGAAAGGCCCAGGGAAGGAGAGCAGTCAATGGGAGCAGAGGGAAACCTTCCCATAGTTGGGACCCTCCTTCCAGATTATGTACCAAGGAGGTATCCTCTCGCACTGAGGTTACCTCCTTGAAGGAGGGAACTCCAGTCATTAGGAAAAGGCAGGTGTTAGTAATGGGAGATTCGATCATTAGAAACATAGATAGCTGGGTTTGTGATGACTAGGAGAACCATATGGTGACTTGCCTGCCTGGTGCAAAGGTTGTGGATCTTTCGAGGCATCTAGATAGGCTTGTGTATAGTGCTGGAGAGGAGCCGGTGGTCATGGTACATGTAGGTACCAATGACATAAGGAAATGTAGGAGAGATGTCCTGGAGGCCAAATGTAGGCTGCTAGGAGTGAGACTAAAATCCAGTACCTCTATGGTGGCATTCTCAGAAATGCTTCCAGTTCCACACGCAGGGCCAGGTAGGCAGGCAGAGCTTCAGAGTCTCAATATGTGGATGAGACTATGGTGTAGAAATGAGGGGTTTAGATTTATTAGGAACTGGGGAAACTTTTGGGATAGGGGGAGCCTATACAGGAAGGATGGGCTCCACTTAAACCAAAGCGGATCCAGACTGCTGGCACTTAGTTTAAAAACTGCTCTGCAACCTTTTTAATGTTAAGAGATGGGGGAAAGCCGATTGCTTCAGAGGCACATGTGGATTGGACAGAGACTTCTCTTAGAGGACAGTCTATTGATAGAGATTCTCTAGGTTTTAGTCAGGAGGAGAGGATGGAAGAGGATAAAGTATGGGCCAGATCAGACAAGAAACATTCACATAAAGAATCTGACACATCAGAAAAGTGCAGACAAATAAACAGTGACAAGTTTTTAAAGTGCTTGTACACAAATGCTAGAAGTCTAAATAATAAAATGGGTGAACTAGAGTGCCTCATGTTAAAGGAAGATATTGATATAATAGACATCACAGAAACCTGGTGGAGTGAGGACAATCAATAGGACACAATCATTCTGGGGTACAAAATATATCTGAAAGACAGAACCAGTCATGTGGGGGGTGGGTGGGGAGTGGCATTATATGTGAAAGGAAATGGAGAGTCAAATGAAATAAAAATCTTAAATGAATCACATGTTCCATAGAATCTTTATGGATAGTAATTCCATGCTCTAATAAGGATAGAACAGTAAGGATCTATTATCGACCACCTGACCAGGACAATGACCATGAAATGCTAACAGAGATTAGAGAGGCTATCAAAATAAAGTACTCAATAATAGTGGGGGATTTCAATTATCCCCATATTGACTGGGTACTTGTCACCTCAGGACGAAATGCAGAAACAAAATTTCTCAATACTTTAAATGACTGCTTCTTGGAGCAGCTGGTACAGGAACCCACAAGGGGAGAGGCAACTCTCGATTTAGTCCTGAGTGGAGCACAGGATCTGGTCCAAGAGATAACTATAACAGGACCGCTTGGAAATAGTGACCATAATATAATATTTAACATTCCGTTGGTGGGAAGAACACCTCAACAACCCAACGCTGTGGCATTTAATTTCAAAAAGGGGAACTATGCAAAAATGAGGAGGTTAGTAAACAGAAATTAAAAGATACAGTGACTAGAGTGAAATCCCTGCAAGCTGCATGGACACTTTTCAAAGCACCATAATAGAGGCTCAACTTAAATGTATACCCCAAATTAAAAAAAACACAGTAAAAGAACTAAAGAAGAGCCATTGTGGCTTAACAACCATGTAAAAGAAGTTGTGAGAGATAAAAAGGCATCTTTTAAAAAGTGGAAGTCAAATCCTAGTGAGGTAAATAGAAATGAGTAGAAACACGGCCAAATTAAGTATAAAAATGTAATAAGAAAAGCCAAAAAGGAGTTTGAAGAACAGCTAGCCAAAAACTCAAAAGGTAATAAAATGTTTTTTAAGTACATCAGAAGCAGGAAGCCTGCTAAACAACCAGTGGGGACCCTGGACGATCGAGATACAAAAGGAGCACTTAAAGATGATAGTAATTTCGGAGAAACTAAATTAATTCTTTGCTTCATTCTTCACGGCTGAGGATGTTAGGAAGATTCACAAACCTGAGCCGTCTTTTTGTAGGTGACAAATCTGAGGAATTGTCACAGATTGAAGTGTCACTAGAGGACGTTTTGGAATTAATTGAGAAACTTAACAGTAACAAGTCACCGGGGACCAGATGGCATTCACCCAAGAGTTCTGAAAGAACTCAAATGTGAAATTGCGGAACTATTAACTATGGTTTGTAACCTGTCCTTTAAATCATCTTCTGTACCTAATGACTGGAAGATAATGTAACGCCAATATTTAAAAAGGGCTCTAGAGGTGATCCTAGCAATTACAGACCGGTAAGTCTAATGTCAGTACCAGGCAAATTAGTTGAAACAATAGTAAAGAATAAAGTTGTCAGGACACGCAGAAGAACATAAATTGTTGTGCAAAAGTCAACATGATTTCTGTAAAGGGAGATTATATCTTACTAATCTTACTTACTAATAGAGTTCTCTGAAGGGGTCAACAATACGTGGACAAGGGGGATACAGTGGACATAGTGTACTTAAATTACCAGAAAGCCTTTGACAAGGTCCCTCACCAAAGGCTTTTATGTAAATTAATTAGTCATGGGATAAGAGGGAAGATCCTTTCCTGGATTGAGAACTGGTTAAAAGACAGGGAACAAAGAATAGGAATAAATGGTAAATTTTCAGAATGCAGAGGGGTGTTTCCCAAGGGTCAGTCCTAGGACCAATCCTATTCAATTTATTCATAAATGATCTGGAGAAAGGGGTAAACATTGAGGTGGCAAAGTTTGTAGATGATACTAAACTGCTCAAGATAGTTAAGATCAAAGCAGACTGTGAAGAACTTCAAAAAGATCTCACAAAACTAAGTAATTGGGCAACAAAATGGCAAATGAAATTTAATGTAGATAAATGTAAAGTAATGCACATTGGAAAAAATAATCCCAACAATACATACAATATGATGTGGGGGCTAATTTAGCTACAACTAATCAGGAGAAAGATCTCTGAAGATGTCCAAGCAGTGTGCAGTGGCAGTCAAAAAGGAAATGGGATGTTAGGAATCATTAAAAAAGGGATAAAGAATAAGACTGAGAATATCTTATTGCCCTTGTATAAATCCACGTTACTCCCACATCTTGAATACTGCATACAGATGTGGTCCCCTCATCTCAAAAAAGATATACTGGCATTAGAAAAGGTTCAGAGAAGGGCAACTAAAATGATTAGGGATTTGAATCGGGTCCCATATGAGGAGAGATTAAAGAGGCTAGGACTTTTCAGTGTGTGGGGGAAAGGGAGACTAAGGAGGGATATGATAGAGGTATATAACATCATGAGTGGTGTGGAGAAAGTGAATAAGAAAAAGTTATTTACTTGTTCCCATAATATAAGAACTAGGGGCCACCAAATGAAATTAATGGGCAGCAGATTTAAAACAAATAAAAGGAAGTTCTTTACAGAGCACAGTCAACCTGTGGAACTCCTTGCCTGAGGAGGTTGTGAAGACCAGGACTATAACAGGGTTTAAAAGGGAACTGGATAAATTCATGGAGGTTAAGTCCATTAATGGCTATTAGCCAGGATGGATAAGGAATGGTGTCCCTGGCCTTTGCTTATCAGAGGGTGGAGATGGATGGCAGGAGAGAGATCACTTGATCATTATCTGTTAGGTTCACTCCCTCTGGGGCACCTGGCATTCGCCACTGTCGGAAGACACGATACTGGGCTGGATGGACCTTTGGTCTGACCCAGTATGGCCATTCTTAAGTTCTTTAGTTACTGTTACCAAGTGGTTCAGCCATACTCACCGCTTGGACGAGATCCTGTGTGCCACTTAGAGACAATTCCTAATTTAGTCCTCTCTCCTTATGGGTTCCAGGACTAGCCACTTCAAGAAGCGGTCATTAATGCCTGGGGTTAGGAAGAAATATCCTCTGCACACAGATTATACTGTAACTTCCTTCTGTGGGTGTCTTGCATTTTCTTCTGGAGTAGCTGTTACTGGCCCCTATCTGCTACTCTTGGAGGCAGGATAATTGGAAAAAGAAAAGGAGTACTTGTGGCACCTTGGAGACTAACACATTTATTTGAGCATAAGCTTTCGTGAGCTACAGCTCACTTCATCGGATGCATTAAGTGGAAAATACATTAGGGAGGTTTATATACATAGAGAACATGAATAAAGGCAAAAGATCTATCTGGTTTTAAGATTCTACTCGATAAGTTTATGGAGGAGATGGTATGATGGGATAATGGGATTTTGGTAAGTAATTGATCTTTAAATATTCAGGGTAAATAGGCCAAATCCCCTGAGATGGGATATTAGATGAATGGGATCTGATTTACTATAGAAAACTCTTTCCTGGGTATCTGGCTGGTGAATCTTGCCCATGTGCTCAGGGTTTGGCTGATTGCCATGTTTGGGGTCGGGAGGGAGTTTTCCTCCAGGGCAGATTGGAGAGGTCCTGGAGGTTTTTTTGCCTTCCTCTGTAGCATGGGGCATGGTTGACTGGAGGGAGGCTTCTCTGCTCCTTGAAGTTTTGAACCATGATTTGAGGACTTCAATAGCTCAGACATGGGTGAGGTTTTTCATAGGAGTGGGTGGGTGACATTCTGTGGCCTGCGCTGTGCAGGAGGTCGGACTAGATGATCAGAGTGGTCCCTTCTGACCTTAGTATCTATGAATCTATCTATGAATCTATGAAACAATGGGTGTTACCATAAACACTGTAACGAGAGTGATCCCTTAAGGTGAGCTATTAAGCAGAAGAGTGGGGTTGGGGGGAAAAACCTTTTGTAGTGATAATCAAGGTGGGTCATTTCCAGCAGTTGACAAGAACGTCTGAGGAACGGTGGGGGGAGGGGGGTTAAACATGGGGAAATAGTTTTACTTTGTGTAATGACCCATCCACTCCCAGTCTTTAATCAAGCCTAAGTTAATTGTATCCAGTTTGCAAATTAATTCCAATTCAGCAGTCTCTCATTGGAGTCTGTTTTTGAAGTTTTTTTGATGAAGAATTGCCACTTTTAGGTCTGTAATCGAGTGACCAAAGAGATTGAAGTGTTCTCCGACTGGTTTTTGAATGTTATAATTCTTGACGTCTGATTTGTTTCCGTTTATTCTTTTACATAGAGACTGTCCAGTTTGACCAATGTACATGGCAGAGGGGCATTGCTGGCACATGATGGCATATATCATATTGGTAGATGTGCAGATGAACGAGCTCTGGAGTGGATGGGTCATTACACAAAGTAAAACTATTTCCACGTGTTTATCCCCCCCACCCCCCTCTGTTCCTCAGATGTTCTTGTCAACTGCTGGAAATGGCCCACCTTGATTATCACTACCAAAAGTCCCCCCCACCCGCTCTCCTGCTCAATAGCTCACCTTACGTGATCTCTCCTTACAGTGTGTATGGTAACACCCATTGTTTCATGTTCTCTATGTACATAAATCTCCCCGCTGTATTTTCCACTGAATTCCATCGATGAAGTGAGCTGTAGCTCACAAAAGCTTATGCTCAAATAAATTTGTTAGTCTCTAATGTGCCACAAGTACTCCTTTTTCTTTTTGCGAATACAGACTAGTATGGCTGTTACTCTGAAACCTGTCATTATGCAAGGATAATTGGAGTAGATTAACTACTGCTATGATCCAGTATACATGTTCTTGTGTCCCTGTACTAACTTTGAAGTGTACATTAATTTAATAATTGTATTTTAGGTGGTCTTGACATTGAAGAACATTCGACTAATCCGTCTCTGATGTAGCTCTACTGAAGTGGTGGGGTGAAGTTGCATCAGGAATACATTTGGCCTTTTCCCCCTACCACTGCCTCATATCTTGTCCAAAAATAGCATAATATTCTTTCACACATGATTTATATTATGGAACCTTGCTCATATTTCCTCAGATGCTTTATGATCTCATCCTTAAGAAATGTCTGGGATCCTGCATAGCAAAGGTCAGACTCATAATTTCCTGTGCCCTACCTAGCCTCTCTTCTTCTTTTAGATCGGGGTGATGTGGATTATCTATGGCATTTCAGTAATTCCAGTCTCAAAGAGCTGTTAACATTTTTCAAACCGTCTTTTGCTTCCTTCTTCAGCATTCCATGTTCCACCACTAGAGCATTCACTGTTTTCAGTCTTTTTTACATTTCAAGACTTTTCCTGCTGTGATTGCCTAATGATCTCAGCTTTTCAGTTTTGTTTGTGGTATCTCCTCTCTAGTTCTCTTGTGAGCTATAAATAGAAGAACTTAGTGATTATGTGGAATTTAATTACATGCATTTTTATTAATAATTTACATGTATATAATAGTGCCTTTCATCCCAAATTATCCTAAAAGGCTTCAGAAATTAGATACATATATTCAGCCATTGTATTGGGGATGGGCAACATCCATGTGAATGAGTGGTATACAGTTGACCAGGCAACAGGGAAATTTTGGGGAAGTGAAGACGTGCAGCCCCCTATTCTTATAACTTATAATTATGGTGCTTTATACATACAGCAAAGAGCACTTTCAAGGCCTTATCATGATGACACCATACACAGTAATCTTATGACACTATGTAATTTAGATGGCTGAAGAGCTGAGTTGACCCTGCTGGCAGTGTGAATGTAGCATAAAAGAAAGATTTCAAAGAGGCTTTTCAATAAAATTTAGGGCCCTAATCCTGCAAATATATATATATATATAGGTGCTTAAACGTTATGCATCATGAGTAGTCAACTTGGCTTCAATTTTGGTGCATTAATAATTGCTGATTTAAATAAAAACACCAAATATGAGCCCTTTGTAAATCTCCAGATAAAATATTTGAGCAATGGAGAAAACTCATTATATATTGTCCTTCAACTCCTTCTTAAGGGGATCAGTTTGGGATCAATATGAAAAATATTTTTCAGACCATTCTGAAGGCTTCAATTCAGCAAGATACTTAAGCACATGCCTATTCTAAACATGTGGGTAGTCCCCTTGAATTCATTGATTGTCCTGTGATGAATCGGGGCCTAATCTACAAAACATTAGATTTTTTTTCCATACCATGTACTATCACAATGTGGAGATGAAAAGTAAAATATATGCAAGCGCAAGATTTGCATTTTTCAGAGGATGACTGAATCAACATTCTACCTTCAAATTTAAACTCTGTAAGGGACAAAGTCTTAAAACTGACACATTTTAGGATCTCAAATAAGTTATATATAATAGTGGTTTTCAAACTTTTTTTTTCTGGCGACCCAATTGAAGAAAATTGTTGATGCCTTGACCCAACAGAGCTGGGGAGGAGGTGTTTGGGGTGTGGGAAGGACTCAGGGTGGGGGTGGGGGCAGTGGGGATGGGAATTAGGGGTTTAGGGTGTGGGGGGGACACTGGGCTGGTGCAGGGGGTTGGAGTGCAGGAGGGAGTTGGGGCTCTGTGCTGAGGAAGCGGGCTCAGGGGTGGGGCTGGGGATGAGGTGTTGGGGGTACAGGAAGGGGCTCCAGGTTTTGGGGGGGCTCAGGGCTGGGGCAGGGGATTGGGTCATGGGATTGGGGCATGGGCTTACTTCAGGCAGCTCCCAGTCAGTGGCACAGTGGGGGTGCTAAGGCAGGCTTCCTGTCTTTTCTGGAAGTGAGGACCACGCCACACACGTGAAGCAGCCAGAAGCAAGCCTGGCTCCTAGAGGGAAGCAAGCCAGCAGCTCTGTGCGGCACCCCCCCCAGCTCCCATTGGCTGGTTCCTGGTCAATGGGAGTGCGGAGCTAGTGTTCGGGGTGGGGGCAGTGCATGGAGCCCCATGGGCCCCCCACCTAGGAGAGGGACCTGCTACTGACTGCTTCCGGGGTGCAGCGCAGTATTAGAACAGGTAGGAACTAGCCTGCCTTAGCCAGGCAGTACCACTATCAGAAGTGCTGACCAGAACCACTGCAACCCAGTGCCTTATACCCGCAGTTTGAAAACCACTGATATACAACACCCAAGAGCATGAAGAAACTGAAGCTTAGAGTGTCCTGTTTTTGCTGATGTTGTTCCAAATGTCCTGTACATTCATTTTTCAGACTTAGTGAAAATAAGTAATTTTTGGAAGCAAATGTTAGCAGAAAAGATGAATGGATTTTTCAGTATGCATACATAAAAGAGTCCCTGTGTGTTCTATGTCATTTGACAAAGCTTAACACATCCTTAAAAGGGGAAACTTGGTGGCTAAATACACTTTGATGGAAAAATATAAAAGCTAATTATTAAGCACAAAAGGAATTCATCTCTACCTACCCTGAAAGACTGCATATTAGCATTATCAGATGCTGCTGTTAATGAATGACTAGCTTGAAGTATGCAATATAGCAAGGAAAAATGTCATGAAATCTAAGGTCCCATGACATTACCCAGGGTGAAATCTGAACTACTGAATTGCTGTGTCCCCTTAGCTCTCCATCCAGGGATGCCTTTTGCACTGCTTTGCTAGTGAACAGAAAACTCTCCAGGCTCTGCTCACTCACAGCTAGCAGCATGCAAAGTCACTCCCAGCTGAGTACATGAATGCTGTGCCCAGCCATCCAGGAACTGATACAGGGAGACACCTGCATATCCCTGAATCCTAGCCTTGCCCCCCAGAAATGTGCATCTTGTACTGTTCAGTAGCCCACTGGATGGTACAAGCTCATTAGTTCATCATTATAACAATGAGTAATGAATATGCACCAGCCTTGTTGTCTAGAGTTGTCCAAGTTCCAAGACACTTCAATCAAACACATTAGTTTAGATAAAACAATAAAAAAATTATTAACTAGAGAAAGATAGATTTAAATGATTGTAAGTGGTAAGACATAAAAGTCCAAATTGGTTACAAAAGAAATAAAAAGATAAAACTACAAGCTAATTCCCAAACTTTACCAAGCTAAATAAGATTTGAAGCAAACATTATTCTCAATAAATCAGATGCTGCATGCAATTCTCAGTTTACAGTTGTCAGTTTACAGTTCTGAAATCACAGGCTGGATTTCCTTCAGCCTGGGACCACTCCCCTTCGTTCAGTGTTCTTCAGGCAAGGGGGAGAGGAAAGGTACCTAGAGGTATTTTTTTCTCCCCTCCTTATACCCCAGCCCTTGTGTGCTGGAAAAATCTTTGCTGGGTCAGGTCGGCAGACTGTGCCATTGTGTACTTGAACTGTAAACTGTCTTTCAGATTAATTGTAAATTTCCTGTTTACAATTTCCCTGCTACTGAATCTCTGATTAAGCAGGTAATGGCTCTTTAGCACTTTGCTGGCATGCCAGTGTGTCTTTCTCTCTGAGGAATTGGCTTATGGGTGTTGTTCAGAATTACAACATATTTCAGCAAAATCACTGAGCAAAATCTCATAATTTCACATGCAGCATTGTTATACACATTTCAACGGGATAATAGATCATGAGTTTTCAAATAGTACCTTACAATGCATACTTTGTACAAAATATATTCTAATCACATAAAAGTGGTGAACATGGAGTAGTGTCACAGTCCCTTTTAAGGAATATATACAATCAATTGCAATAGTAACATAAGGACTGCACAATTGAACAGTAAAATTGCCATCTTTGTCCCTTCTTTTCTATCACTTTCTATTTTTATTTTGTTTACTTTCTAATATTTATTATTTCAACTTACTGTTTAGTTTCATTTTGTTTATCTCTATTCTACAATTTATAAAAAATAGGTTCATTACTTGTGGTTAGAACAATAATAATCAGAAGCCCAGTCCAGGACACAGGAGAGGATCCTAATGTTACCAGCTTAGTAATGGCTAGGTAAACAGAGAGCTGAGATTCCTGTTACTGCTCATGATTACACAAAACATTCTAAAAAAAAACCCTCTAAACTTTTAAATCAGGAGTCTCAAACATACGGCCTGCGGAGTTATTTGCTGCGGCCCGCCAAGCTCCCCTCCCCTGCTGCCACCCCTTCCCCGCCCCAATGTGTCGCATCCCCACTCCTCTGCCTACCTCCAGGCACTTCCCACTGCCAAACAGCTGTTTGGCGGTGCTTAGCGCTTTCCAGGAAGGAGGCGGAGGAGCAGGGAGCCATGCGCTCAGGGGAGGAGGCGGAGAAGAGGCAGGGTAAGGGTGGGGATTTGGGGAAGGGGTTGGAAAAGGCAGGGCAGGGCCTCATGGAAGGGATGGAGTGGGGGCAGGGCCGGGGACAGAGAGGGGACTTTTGTATCTTTATATGAAAAGGTGTCAATCATGTGGCCCTTGTGCCAATGTACTGGTCCTCACGTGGCCCTCATGGTGATTTGAGTTTGAAATCCCTGTTTTAAATTGTGCACATTGCTAATCTACACAAAACTATATTCTTATCACTGTTGCCTCATACTCCCTCCCTGGCCTCCCAATTGTTTTTTTTCCACTCGCCTTGTCTTAAACTAAGGCCCTGATCCTGCCATGAGATATGTTCCATGTTGCAGGATTTGGGTCTAGAACTGTGAGCTCTGTAGGCTAGGGACTGTCTCTTCCTATATATTTGTATAGCACCTATCACAATGGAGCCCGGGGTCTCTAGATACTACTACAATACAAATAAGTGGTATAATAAGCAAAATGAATGGACTATGCTTAGTGTGGGCTGCACCACTCTAGGAGTGTATTCTCTCTCAAGTTGTTATTGCTTTCCCATACATGTAGGAGTTTATATATACATATGAGAGAGGGAAAAAAAGTTGCCATAGAAGTTCTAACATATGCATCAACTAAGCATCCAAAGTTTACATGTTTACCTGCACTAAGCCTACATTTTGGACTTTTGGATGTCCATCACCCATTGAATGCTATGGATGTGAGGTAAGGGTGCTGACTGTTTTGAAGTATTAGGACTTACAGTGTATAAATAATTATACAATGTCAGTTATGTTTTCTTCTTCAGACATAATAGCATTTAGCATTTACTTTGTTTGCCATATACAGAAGAATGAAGCTAATATTTTATATGGGGCATGATTTTAAACCAAGGGAAAAATATAGCTGCTAAAATGTGCGGTTTGATCAGGTATAATGGTCAGCTCAGAAAAGCATTCTGGGACACAGAGATAACAATGTTCCTATTGTAATATGTGTAACACCAATTCAATGAAAAAAGCCAGGATCTGATATCCTCTTATCAGAACCCATGTACGATGAATTTCTCCCCTTTTTAATAAATAAAACATCAAAAAGTACACACTGCAATTTGTTACAGCTGCTATCACTTTACGTAATATGTATAAAACCTGGCAGGTCATTTTTCAGAAATATTTTATTATGTACAAATGATGATGGGCTCCCTGCAAATGACTTAATATGGCTTTGTCCTTTTGCAATGTATTGCTGCTAATTTAAGTTAACAAATCACCTACTAGTGCAATTGATCTTATCTTATTAACTTAGTCTCTTTGACTTTTGCTATACTAAACTGTCTATACATCAATCTCTTTATCATTCTACAGTGCAAAATAGGGGCAAAAATGTCCCCCCTTCCCACCCCATCCCACCACAAAATCAGTGTGAATGGCTTTAGTACCATAGCTCTTAAACTTATAACCATATCCTTAAAGAGTACTTTTTAATGGGGCATAGAATTAGTCAAATGTGTTTAAGTGACATGTTCAATATAAATTAACTGAATTAATTTACTATTACTCTGTAAATTAATTCTCGTGAAATAAAAAGCCTTTGGGAAAAATTACTTTTTCATTTTTCACATGCATGAATTAATTTCTTTTCCATTTTAAGTGACTCATGCTGTATTCTGTACAACATATACAGCAACACCATTCAATATAAATGACAATACAGTAATTTAGATTAACTCATGGTATTCTATGATTATCTTTTTGTTTCTTTGTTTGTTTTTAAATCATGCTACTTGGCTGCTATAGCACCTATCACAATGGTGTCCGGGTGCTTATTTGGTGTCTCTAGGCTCTCCTAGAAAACAAATAAGTGGTATAATAAGCAAAATTCATAGGCCATGCTTAGTGTGGCCTGTACCACTGTCCCTTTGAAATGGAGACTCTGAAATTGTATTTTATGTTAATGTTGTTTGCAGTGGTGTTATAGCAGTGTTGGCCCCAGAATGTGGGAGAGACAAGGTAGGTAAGGAAATATCTTTTATTGAACCAATTTCTGTGTCCACAACACATACATGTGGGCAAACACATCTCTATCTCTGTAGCATGGGGCACGGGTCACTTGCTGGAGGATTCTCTGCTCTTTGAAGTCTTTAAACCACGATTTGAGGACTTCAATAGCTCAGACACAGGTGAGGTTTTTTGCAGGAGTGGGTGGGTGAGATTCTGTGGGCAGCATTGTGCAGGAGGTCAGACTAGATGATCATAATGGTCCCTTCTGACCTTAGTATCTATGAATCAATGAATCTGTTGTTGCCCCCTGTGCCAGGAAAGCATTCTAAAGTGACAGAATTGAGTAGAAAGCTGGTGAGTCAAAGGAACATAGACACATTACATTGCAGCAAAATGCAGATGCCAGGGCATTACATACCTTGAAAGCTATTAGAATTAACCTAAAAATGTAACAATTGTTCACAAGAGCAGCTTGGGCTCAATGCATTAGTGTGGAAGCTGTCACAATCACTTGTAGTTCATTTGTAATCGTGGGGAATCTCTGTAGCAGATCACCATTGCCCTTGTTGATAGAGTGTGGAGGGCAAGGAAGTCTAACAAGACTGTTATTTTTTTAATATGCTTATGTTTAATGAATGTGGAACCCAAGAAAAAATAATGAAATCTATAGAGGGTACAAGAAGGAAAAGCAAAACATTTAGCAGCTTACAAATTACTAAAAGTTTCAAAATGGTTATAGCATGTTGCCAGAGATGGTTACTTGAAAATGGGTCCCAAAGTTATACTCCATTTAATGCTTCCATTATAGCTTTAATGAATAGAATAATAAATTAGTCATTATTGTCTGGCGGGCTCTAGGCCATTTTATGGTTCTAAGAAGACTCCATAAATCTCTTTATTTTAAAGAGCCCCATGCAGTCCTGATATCTTAGTAATTTAGGAGAAAATGACAAATGCACCAATAGAGAGAATGCTGAGATACAAGCTCCACCATCCATCCCTCATGTAGCCTTTTCAAAACCAGTTAAATATACATTTGTCTCATGATCCCCATTTTGGAAATCCAAAGGGACATGTATATTTGCAATTTGAACCACCCTGTAGTTTTCTGTTGCGTAAAAAAACAAAGGGCCCCCAGAATTTGTATGAGCTTTTGTCTGCTGTGTTTGACAACTGTATACTAAAATATCAAAAAGCTAGACTGATGAATCATTTGGCATACTGCGTATCTATCACTCAGCAAACTTAAGCCACATTTTAACACCCTTCAAGGCATACCCTTGAAATCAATTTAAGTAAAGATGCTAAATTTAGGCCAAAATCTTGGAAATATAGGATTTGTTCCTAGTGTCCTACCTTTGGTTAATGAAACCAGACTCAAGGGAGTCATGGTTCTATGCTGACTATTCCAGCATTAAACCAGCTACTATGTTTGGGTGTGACTCCATTACCCTTCTGCTGAGTAGTCTCTTATGCCAGTAGTTGCCTTGAGTTCAGTGGAATTACTGGTAAGGTAGGTTACTATTCATTTGGGAGTCTGGATGGCAGAATCCGGCTACTCCTAATTTGAAGTTTCATTGTTTATAGAATTAGTTCCAAAAAGAAACCCTGTCAAATAATTCAAAGGAGGATGAATGTTTGGGGGACATCAAGTAAAGTATTTTAAGAGCTTAAGGGAGAGAGTGAAGTTATTAGTTCATTGATAATCTTATATTCCTACCTAAAAGTCTGAGGATTGTTGGTCTCTCAGGTTATCTTGAATTGTCTATTAATGTCAAAATCTTGTTTTTCTATGGGAGAATAAGTTTAAAATGTAAATTAAAATCTACACAAAATAAAAGCAAGGGCATATGTCAATGTCATAGCTTGTGAGTGACAGTCTGGACAGGAGAATTAGAATACAAGTCTATCTTACCTCCTCTTGTATGTTCTATTTCTAAAGGTTTTGTCATTTTGATATCTATGCACTTCCAGAAAAGCAGTGAATAGTGTACACTGAAGTAGGTGCGCTGCCATGCAAACCACTTGCAAATGCGTTCTAAACCAAGAATTCTTAGCAGAAATTTATTTGGCATTGACAAATTCAGGACAAACACAATCTGTTTGCAGTGAATTTGTGATCAGTGAACAGGTGAAATTTATTGAATAACCCAGTCATTGTAACTTATTTGCCCAGTTCTGTTAACTATTGATTTGGAGGCTAAATCAAGAGGGAGAGAAACGAAATAGAGAGAGGCACAATTTCCCCCCAAAGTCTGTAAAAGCTTTGTGCCAGATTGCCACTGGCTCTTGTGGATGTTAGTGGTGTGTAAGGGCACATGGAACCTTTCTTCCACTCTGCACAAGGGCTAGGATCATCAGGAGCACAGTGAATGCTCACCCCAAGGTGTGTAAACTGTGCCAAAGATAGCAATGAGGAAGTGGCCCAGGGGTGATCCTTCTCTGTCCTGGCCTCTGGAGTTAACCAACTGTAGAAAGGGAAGCAAGGGACACCACCACCTGAGGTCATGCAGTGTGCAGAGAGCCTCATGTGCCAAGTAGCTTGCAGAGCAATTGTGGCACAATCCCTCACTGGGCTTCCTATGGGGCAGAATATCTATGCTCCACCTCTAAAGTTAGCCCTGTGGCTCAATGCCACAGTCTGGCCCATCATTTCTGGAGAGTGAGGAGAAACAGATTGTGTAAATGACACAATGGCTCACACTGGGGCCAGGAGGCATAGTCCCTCCTCATTTCACAAGGTGTATGTTCACACTTTCCCACACCTTTGCAGTATAATACACAGCCCCTAGTATTATTTAATTCTAACTCAGGGGGAAAGTTCTTGGTACCAGTATACCATTGTCCTTCCTCTTATGTTTTCATTTATACCAGTGCAAAGCATGTGTGAAACAATACTACTTTAACTGGCTGATGTCTTACACTTGCTTTGCACTGGGATAATGGTCCGATCCAATTTCCATTGAAGTCAAGAGGAAAATGCCCATTTAACTTCCACTCTGCCTCCTGTCTGCTCCATCAGGAGCATGTTGCATCTCCAAAGGGATGCAAAAATGGCAGTCAGTGTATTTCTGCAAACACAGGGAGTGCAATTGTCTCTACCCCTTGCACAGCAAGGATAGAAGGGAGGGGGCTGAAAGCTTCTTGTGCACTTCCTCCTCTGCACTGAGCCTTTCAAAAGAGCCAACAAAAATCTGGCCTACATGTGGTCCAACCAAAGTCAATGAGCAGACCTGCTATCCCCAGCAAGTGTTTGCTGGGTCAAACCCTAATTTCTCAGGTACACCCTGACTTGCAGCAGTGCTGGATCTGGAGTGTTGGATGTCTTAAACACACACTTACTTCTCTTGCATCATTCATGATTATTCTTTTGCTTTGTTTGCTCAGTACCTCAGAAAAAGCAAAGGAGCTTTCAGAATGTTTTATAGCTCAGTAAAACTGTTACTATACTTACCAACTGAACAGGTACTAAGACAGTCATACTGAGCTTGGGCATTAAATATTACAGAAAGTTATTCTTATCCAACTTGATAAGGTGCACACTGTGTATTAAAAATACCACATAATGGTTTTTCCTCTCAACATACAGGATGAGGTAATCATTAGTGGCTTCACAGCTGGTGAGTTATGAATATATTAGGAATAGACAGTCTACTACATGATTTCCATCAACTAGAATGTCAAGTTCATGGGTTTTTTTTTTTAAAAATCTCTCTAGCTTCACTGGCTTTGTGTTTAAAAAAAAAAACCCTCAATCTTAACATCAGCAACTTGAGCCATTTATGTATTTCTGTGACATCATATGTTCAGTGAATGCTGATTTTAATTTTAACAGTCCGCTCAGGCAAAGGGATGTGATATTTTACTTATTAGAAACATTACACAGATAAATCATTTTTCAGATTAATAACACTCCCCACCCCCAAAACCCACAGAAAATCCATTGATTTACATTTCACCATACATTAAGATACTCCGATGAATTCCAGTAATGAACAGACTTTCAGTTTTTCAAGGGAAGATTCTAACATTTGGGTTACAGCATGCAGTGCGACCGACTCCACGCAATACATTCTATAATAAGCTACTCCTAAAGGTACACAGTGTAAAGCCATGAGTGGCATTTTATTTATCAATGCTTTAAATGATCAAAGACTAGTTTAAAGAATGTATGGCTGCAATTTGTATACAGGTCTTTGTTTGTACTTGTATAGAATATTATAAATGTTGTATAAGTTGATTTTCCCATCCATTTTCCAGTAGATACTATCTGATACTCCTCAATTTTAATGTGGATGAAAAACTCCTAACAAATCATCCTTCTGGATGCAGGATCAGTTTCTTTCATTGAGCTCAAAGTTGTGTAATCCTTTTAACACCATTTCCTCTCTGTGGGCTATAGGCAAGGGCCTAAGGCGCTGATCCTGCATTGGAATCTGCTAATTCAGACCTCTCCACTGACTTAAAAAAAATATAGCTTTGCACATATCTGTGATATGTAAATACATGTTCTTAATACAGCTTCCCTTGTTCACCCTCCCCTTTTCCTTCTGGTTATATATATATGAACATCAGAAGGTGGATAAGGAATTGGTTAAAGGGGAGACTACAACGGGTCCTACTGAAAGTTGAACTGTCAGGCTGGAGGGAGGTTACTAGTGGAGTTCCTCAGGGATCAGTTTTGGGACCAATCTTATTTAATCTTTTTATTACTGACCTCGGCACTAAAAATGGGACTGTGCTAATAAAGTTTGCAGACGATAGAAAGCTGGGAGGTATTGCCAATTCGGAGAAGGATCGGGATATTATACAGGAGGATCTGGATGACCTTGTAAACTGGAGTAATAGTAATAGGATGAAATTTAATAGTGAGAAGTGTAAGGTTATACATTTAGGAATTAATAACAAGAATTTTAGTTATAAATTGGGGACGCATCAATTAGAAGTAACGGAAGAGGAGAAGGACCTTGGAGTATTGGTTGATCATAGGATGACTATGAGCTGCCAATGTGATATGGCTGTGAAAAAAGCTAATGCGGTTTTGGGATGCATCAGGAGAGGCATTTCCAGTAGGGATAAGGAGGTTTTAGTACCGTTATACAAGGTACTGGTGAGACCTCACCTAGAATACTGTGTGCAGTTCTGGTCTCCCATGTTTAAAAAGGATGAATTCAAGCTGGAGCAAGTACAGAGACGGGCTACTAGGATGATCCGAGGAATGGAAAACTTGTCTTATGAAAGGAGACTTAAGGAGCTTGGCTTGTTTAGCCTAACTAAAAGAAGGTTGAGGGGAGATATGATTGCTCTCTATAAATATATCAGAGGAATAAATACAGGAGAGGGAGAGGAATTATTTCAGCTCAGCACCAATGTGGACACAAGAACAAATGGGTATAAACTGGCCACCAGGAAGTTTAGACTTGAAATCAGACGAAGGTTTTTAACCATCAGAGGAGTGAAGTTTTGGAATAGCCTTCCAAGGGAAGCAGTGGGGGCAAAAGATCTGTCTGGTTTTAAGATTCTACTTGATAAGTTTATGGAGGAGATGGTATGATGGGATAATGGGATTTTGGTAATTGATCTTTAAATATTCAGGGTAAATAGGCCAAATCCCCTGAGATGGGATATTAGATGGATGGGATCTGAGTTACCCAGGAAAGAATTTTCTGTAGTATGTGGCTGGTGAATCTTGCCCATATGCTCAGGGTTTAGCTGATTGCCATATTTGGGGTCGGAAGGAATTTTCCTCCAGGGCAGATTGGAGAGGCCCTGGAGGTTTTTCGCCTTCCTATGTAGCATGGGGCATGGTTGACTTGAGGGAGGCTTCTCTGCTCCTTGAAGTCTTTAAACAATGATTTAAGGACTTCAATAGCTCAGACATGGATGAGGTTTTTCATAGGAGTGGGTGGGTGAGATTCTGTGGCCTGCACTGTGCAGGAGGTCAGACTAGATGATCAGAATGGTCCCTTCTGACCTTAGTATCTATGAATCTATGAATCTATGACCCAGCCACTCCCAGTCTCTATTCAAACCCAAGTTAATGGTTTCTACTTTGCATATTAAATCAAGCTCAGCAGTTTCTCGTTGGAGTCTGTTTTTTAAGCTTTTCTGTTGCAAAATTGCCACCCTTAAGTCTTTTACTGAGTGGCCAGAGAGGCTGAAGTGTTCTCCTATTGGTTTTTGAATGTTATGATTCCTGATTTCAGATTTGTGTCCATTTATTCTTTTGCGTAGAGACTGTCCGGTTTGGCCAATGTACATAGCAGAGGGGCATTGCTGGCACATGATGGCATATATCAGATTGGCAGATGTGCAGGTGAACGAGCCCCTGATGGTGTGGCTAATGTGATTAGTTCCTATGATAGTGTCACTTGAATAAATATGTGGACAGAGTTGGCATTGGGCTTTGTTGCAAGGATAGGTTCCAGGGTTAGTGTTTTTGTTGTGTGGTGTGTGGTTGCTGGAGAGTATTTGCTCCAGGTTGGGGGGCTGTCTGTAAGTGAGGACTGGTCTGTCTCCCAAGATCTGTGAGAGTGAGGGATCGTCCTTCAGGATAGGTTGTAGATCTGTGATGATGCACTGGATGTAAAGATATAATGTGGTTTAGTAGTCTCCCTGACCTTTCCTGACAGTCTATGTTAAAACAAAAGGAGACAAATAAACCTGTGTACAATATCAAACATATTTTGTTGGGAACAATTCTGCATGGCCGGGGGGTTAATCTAGATGACCCAACTGAGATGGAAAAGACCTATCATCTATAATCCTATGATTATAGTGGCAATGTTCATATAAAGAAAAGGAGTACTTGTGGCACCTTAGAGACTAACAAATTTATTAGAGCATAAGCTTTCATGAGCTACAGCTCACTTCATCGGCTGCATTTGGTAATGAGATATTTATATACCACATGTTTTCAGTGGCACATGGTATTTCTGAAATACCTGTAATTTGGCCCAGCATATCCTCTGTGAAGATTGTTTCTAATGTAATTTAACTAAGTATTATGAAACAGATGATAGTGGCATAGAGTGTGGTTTGTCCTTTATTCATTACCTCCTATATGTAATCTCGTATACATGCTATGGAATATTTGTCTTGGTTTTATTTGGCTTTCATTCTCATATCACTGTTTAGTCTTATTGTAATGCACTACGTAGAAAATATATTAATATGTCTACATATTTTTTTCAACAGAGTGGACTGAATTATTCTGTGGTAGTTCCAATGATTTCAGTGGGCATTCATTTGATCCACGATTGTTCAGTACCTAGTTTTGGTACTTAGTTCTGTCCTCAGTGCACAGCCCGACTAGCTGAAATGTCCATTAAGGGAGTCCCAGGTAGATTGAATGAGCAAGAGCCCTCTCCTTGAGTGGCAACTAAGATTGCTCTAGGGGCAATACTGCTGCCTTATGTCTATAGCAGCATCCTCATGCACCACACCTCTGCAGGAGCAAAGATGAGTGGATCCATTTAGGCAAGGGTCCACTGGTTCTGTATCATCATCAGACCCACTCTATGTGCTGGGGTGAAGGAAGCTTCTGCAGAGAAAATAGCCACAGCACTCTGATATGCCGAGCTCCTGCCTACTGTCTTGTCTTCCTACTCCCTTCCCCTTCTTACTCCCCCATACATAGCTGAAGCACATTGGTTCTGTAATAGTGAGGACCTTCTGTGTCCACAGATTTTATAAGATGTGAAATAGACTAGATTTGCTCCTTATTAAAAAGTTCTATATGTAATTATTTATACCTGCACCTTACATCTATTGGTAATTTAAAACCTATGTGTATTATCAAAATTCCTGCTGTTATTAAATATCCTTATGTGCCTTGGGACCTGACATCATTTCAGGACCTTTTATTTAAAGACCATGTAGAAAGATAAAATAATCTTTTCACTGGTCAGTGAAATTGTATTTTTCTGTTGATGAACAATAGGGGCCTGATTCAAAGCCTTTAGAAGTTTATTGGAAAGACCTCAAAGGGCTTTGGAGCATGCCCTGAATACACAGTTGAGACACTATATGTAGAAGAGAAATAAGATTTGTAAGCAAAGGTCAAATGCTGGGCCTGATTGACCTTTGTATTATTCAATCTTTGCCATCATAAGCCCCATTAAACCAGAGTAAAGGTTTGCTGAACAAGGCCCAACGTTTTACTTGCACTAACCTTTTAATTTTTTTCTATTCAGGTTAAATTTTTACTTTTTTTTTTCATTGTTCTACAGGACTTTTCAGTCTGCCAGCTGCAAACTCCCTTGCCCTCATTGCTAAATGTCTAATTTTTTTCTTTGAGGAAATGCTTCTCTCAGCTACTGCCCTCTTTTCCCCTCCCCAAATCCCCAAAGTGTTATCAATCAGTTGTAATAAGGGAATACAACACACTCACAAACAATAAGGCCATAACCAAAGTGCCTTGTGTGAACTGGGACTTTCTCTATCCACATTTTAAGAAATTTAGACTTCAAATAAAATGTAGTGCCTTTAGGGAAACCAATTAAAGTCTGGATTTTATCTTTTTGTTTAAATGTTTCCCATTTTTGTCTCCCTCAATAGATATTTTAAGACGAGTGCAATATTATATAAAATATTCATTAAAATATCAAACTAAATGTCCTTTAGGCTAATTTTCAGTTCAAGTTGAGCCATTCCCATGTGTCTGACAAGACACATACAATATTCAGCATTTTTTTTCTTGATTTCCAATTCTTTCATCTTTTTCTCTTTGGTGCTTTGGGAGAATTAAAATGCACCAACACTTACTTTGTTCACATGGACACTTGGTGGTTGTTGTTTTTTCCTGAGGTTCACCTGTATTGTGAATTGAGTGCTTCCTTTGAGATGTATTATTCACGGTTAAAAATGATGGAAATTGCTGGCATGTATTGACATTTGAATGAGGTTAACATCCATCTGTATTTGCCTTTCAAATACAGTTGCAACCAACTTGTTAGTCTACTGAATTCACCTGCAACTTTATTTGATTAGTGAGCTGTGTGCTACAGTACTGCAGATGTTGTCGGAGACTGGGACTGTAGACATGCTGTATTATATAATATAATAGCACAAGGTCTTGTGTGCAATCAGTGTCTTTGCTTCAAGAAATTTCTCACCAAAAATACTCTTTTTCCCCTCCCCCCCAAAGTTTTGTGATATCTAAATAATTTTGGTTTATATGAAAAACAAGAGGAGGCTCTGGCACTACCTGTGAGGGTTTAGTTCCCTCCAGACACATGGTATTCTGCCTTTTTCCCATTCAGTCTGAATCCATGGTGAAGCAGCTTTCTGGACTACTAATCATACTTAGTACTTATATAGCACTTTTCAGCTGTTCATTTGAAAGGGCCTCACAAGAGTGAATATGTATCATTATCACTGTTATATAGATGTGGAAATGAGGCACAAGAGAGGTTAATTTATTTGCCAAAGATCACATTGTGAATCATGACAAAGGTGGAAATAAAAATTCAACTCCTAGTTCCCAGTCCTGCTTCATATCTGCCTGACAACATTATGTCCTTGCATGTTCTCACTGAAATCCCAATGCATTCAGCTGGCAAGCTGACTGGGTTATCCAACTACTTGTAGATGATATGTAGTAGAAAAACTGTCTCTGTCAGCCTAAATGGCAAAATGTTACTGTAATTTCCATGGTCTGTGCTGGAGTCTGTCTGTTGTACTAGGGCAACAACAATTATAGGCTGATACTGGCATATTAGAGGCAAAACATGGAGGTAAGGAAAATAATTTCTACCTTCACACTGATGCCAATATCGAACTCACACAACTTGTGCACAGGCACAAGAAAGAATATTCCTTTTGGGATACTCACATAGATTCATAGATATTAAGGATTGCTTACCATTTCTACAGTATTTTAAGAGATGGTGAAATTAATACATTGAAAAATAGTCACCAGTGTGACTAGAAGTCTGAAAAGCTTCATGTTAGTGAATAAGGAATTGATGGCTGAGGTAAATACATCATTCTACTGATCACAAGTTGCTTCCTTCAATTAAAATAATGGCAACATCCAACCTCCCAACATTTAAAGAGCTGACATGACTATCAACTGGTATCCACCAACAGGACCAACAAAAGTTGGTCTGCAAGGAAAGAGAGCTTTAAATAAACAAAACATCATTTTACTGGAAATCTTCCAGACATCTTGAAGTGGTCAATTATGACAGGGCTTGTCTGTTGCAGATGATCCTTCATGCAGGTTTCACAGACACAATATGATATTTTGCATGTTGCTTTTAGAAAAGAATTAAATGAAGGCATACTGTACTTTCCAACACAAGGATGTTAAAATATATTTATCAGTGTCATTCTCCAGCTGTAACAACCAGTGGTATAAATACATTTTTAGAAAAAAGTGTGGCTGTCACAGTTCACACAAAATTTGCTTTTTTGTACAATAAGCGTTTGGTGATGCTAAATACAGCTACAATAATATTCAGGAAAAATACTTTTAAAAGGAAATGGGATGGAAACTTTTATCACCTCTTACTTTGACCTTTCCAGAATGTTTTTATTTTTACTGTAAATAGGATATTGTCCAAAAGAATTTGCTAGCAAAACATTTCAGCACCCACAAGTGTTCAGCATTCAGAAGCTCTTATTATGACACTGAAGGCTAGACTTATCCAACATGTTGACCTCTTTTGAAACCCTGGCCACTTATTTAGGTGGTAAAATGGGAGAAGAACTCTCTTGAAAAACCTGGCCCCAATTGTTCGTGCTAACTTCTTATTAAACTTCTGGATCTGGTCTAATCCTGTAGTGTGCTGCACAGCCTACATTCTACCATGGAACCTCTTTATATGGATTAAAGTTGCTCAGCACCTCACATGGCTGACCCCAGGTTGATTTTTCCCAGTGATGATCAACCCTTCTGTTTTACTTTGTTCCTCGTAAAATTCAGCTTGTTCACATTAGAGATCTGTGACACTTTTCAGATTTACCCAAGGTGTCTGGGGATGGATCACTGCCACCTGCTTACAGAAGGAGGGAGCTCTGTGTGTGCCCACCCAGGAAACTCTCACCAGCCACTGGCAGCACAGGCACTCCACACACCCCGCTGTCTCCCAGTGCAGGCTAGTAATTTACAACATCAGTTTCTTGCACTTGATTGCCAGTCCCTTATCTCCTAGACACCCACAATGCACACTGATCAGTCCCCTCCATGGAAGTTGTGCACTCCAGTTCACTGCTTTCACCTCTGGTCAATGCTATCCCTAGCACAAGGCACAAGTTTGTAGTAAATCCACATTAAAGTTTATTTAACAGAGCTTGAGATACAGATTTATATAAAAGCAAGTATAAGGGTTTGGAAATGGAAGGTTACAGGTAAAAGAAAAACATAAGATGCAATCCATAGCCTCTACTTCTTAACAAGTTACTTTCCTGTCTAATAAGGTATTTCTCACGCAAAAGTTAGTCCTGGAAATGCTTGTCCAGTCCAAAGAGCTGGGATTCTGTTTTCATGAGATACCTCTGCTGGCAAACACTCTGTACTGGATAACAACGTGTGCCACTTATTCTGCCCTTATACAGTTTCAGGCTATTGTCTCTTAGCCCTCTGGAGGCCCTCTTCAAAGAACCCTTTTGGGATTTGTTTGTCATTGTCAATGCTCATGTCTGCACCTGGACCAAACAGTGAATAAAGTGCTGTCTCCACAGATGTCTATTGTTCTCAGTTTTGATTGAGTTAGCCCAGATACTTCATCTTGCCTCAGGTGACAAGTCTCACTTCAACAGTTTTGCAACCTAATATTATACTTTTATATCTCCATCAATTATTTCCCATACAAACACCTTGCAATAACTATGACAATTAGCTAGTTCTTAGCTCTTGGCAGAGACCACACTGACATTCCGGGATACAATTCAGACCGGAGTGGGGCTGTGTCACCACCAGCGCTGGGGTGCCTCACAATGGGGTGCTGCTGTAGTTCATGACTGAGTTGATCCCAAACAGCCTGCCAGTATGCAGGTCACACCCTGAGTGTCTGTGTATAGCCACAACCTGGCAAGTAATTCTGACCCCACCAGTCTTTCAGCAAAAACCAGCCATACTCTGGCTTCCAACAGCCTTGGTTACTATGTCCGGAGTTGCCAACTGTTGCCAACATTTCTAGAACAGACATATTAATTATGTGCCCACCTCCTCTGTCCTTTCTCTGTGTTCTGGCACAGCCATTGCTTTTTTGTTTTCCTTCAAGGAGGGGATGGGCCTCCCAGTCATTCCACTATTCTGTTTTCTGAGAGGAGAACAAAGTATGTCTCCTGTTGTGGCAGTGCCAGTGAGGTCAGGAGAAAGGAAGGGGAGGGAAAGAGCTAAGCCCAGGATTCCATTGGTCTTTGCAGAACTCAACTCCTGGTACCATGTTTTCAGGAAATTCAGGAAAGGAGACAGGCAGGTGAAGGATGAAGCCATAGTCTTTCATAGCATATATCCCAATAGTGAGGCAATTGTGCCTGACTCACCTCTGGAAATGATGACAATGTAGCAGCAATGGGGTGGGGGGGAGGAGTTGCCTCCAGCCTACTCTTATCTTCTCTAGTCCTGCTCCTTTCACTTTATTCTCACCTGTCCCCTCTCTCGTGGACTCCCCCAGGTTGAGTAAGAGATATAAGGTGCAACTGGGGGGCTTTGCTGCAAATTTTGCTGAAAATTAGGGAAAGGGTGTGCAGGAGCTCACCAAGTCATCTTCTGAGTGAGTCATGACTGTCATGTGACATGCAATCTATTAGATGACAAACATACTTTTCAAATCATTTCAAAAATTACAGAAGTGGCATTTATTTGAGTGCCTAGGTTTTTTGGTGTTTGCAATTTTGAGTCACAAAATTTTGAGCACTTCAAATTCAGGTTGCTCATGCATGTGGAATTTACACATACTTGACTGGATAGGCACATGTAAATCTCACTCCTATGGCACCCAAAATTGCAAACTCAAATATAGAGGCCAGGTGGCAGCCACTTTTCAGTGTTTCATCTTTTCTCATAAGATTTCTAGCCTTAAGCAAACACTTTTGTCTAGATAAACTTCAGAAGTCAAATTATTTTCAAATTGTTTCAGCTTACAATTATCAAAGATATAATTCAGCACACATTCAAATCCAGTTTTGCTTTTGAAAAAACAAACAGGTTTCTGTATTTTTTTCACACATCACACTATTTTAAGTAAATAAATACACTTTTGACATGTTGTGATAAAATGCAGAGAGGAAATAACTACTTCAGGAGTATGAATGATGGAATCTGTCTACAATCCCATTAACAGCAGCAATGAGCCAAGAATAGTGACATGCCTGTCAGAAGAAAAACATCTTTGCTATTTGTTAGTCAACTGTTTTATTTTGTATTCAGGTGGAAAGATAAATTCCAGAATGTTCTCCTATTTCTCCCTTTATTTTCCTACACTAACCCATAGATGCCCCAAATTCAGCAAATCACTTAAACACCTGCTGAAGGTGCTTTGCTGAATAAAGATGGATTTAAGCATGTGCCTATCTTTAAGCAAAGATCCTTATTGAGATTATCCTTATTCACCAAGGCACCCAGGCATGGGACTTAAGTATGTATTCACATGATTTGCTGAGTCAGTACCAAAGGCTAGGGTATCAAGGGTGGACTGATAATAGGAAGACAAACAAAGCACTGCCCCCAAAGTGCTCCTGGGCCTAACTGACCCCTAAGAAAGGAATGACTGGGAGTTTGATTCCTCTTTTCTGTGAAGTCAAATTTCAGTGTCACTATCCCATGAGACTAGCCCTATTGCAGAGTCTTTTGTAGGTCTACTTGAAATTTCCCAAATTTTAATTTAAAATGTTGTCAGCAACACACCAGCCACATCATGGCTTCCACCAGCCTTGGTTACAACCTGCAGGGTGACCCGAATACATTCAGAGTCCTGAATTTTCCTCAAAAACATTTGTTCTACATTGTCCAGACCTCACAGTTCTGTTGCCCTCTAAAGTGTCAATATTCAGGAGTTTGCTACTTTAAATGGAGTTACCCTACAGTTCAGTTTAAACACAACACTAGATTAGTGCAGATTAAAAATAAAACAAGTTTATTTAACTAAAGACAGATTGTAAATTGAATATAAGTATAGTGTATTAAAGTCAGAAATGGGTACCTAAGAAATAAAGATAAAACACTTTCTAGTAGTTAAAACTTAACAAGCTAGACTTGGTTCAAGCTAATATCCTCATGGCATGATCCCAGCAACATGGCTGACCAAATTCTCAGGTCCTGAACCTCCAAAGTCTAAGGGCTGGTTCCTTTGCTGTCTTAGGTGAGAGAGACAGAGAGGAAGAGATATCTTGAGTTGTTTCTGCCCCTTACTTGTATAGTCTGGTCACCCTTTGAAGTAGATTCTTCTGAGGATTATCCCTCAAAACAAAGTTTAGTCAAGCAGTAAAGAAGGTGTCATGGAGTCTGTTGGTGAAGGTCGCTTCATGCTCTTTCTTCTCCTCTGTGTATGCAGAAATGCAGATTTGCCTCGTCTCCTGCCATTTCTTCTTCTTGCTGTCTCAAGGTCCCCATTTACTACTTATATTAAAATTGAGGTGTAAACAGCTTCCTTCATTTGGGATAGAAATGTTTAATGACTTTTGCCAAATCAGTGCTGTGTGGGTTTGAACATGTGCTAACAACATCATGCAGGGGGAATTCATAACTTTACATATAATGTTGCTACATATATTTCACCATGATTCTATTGACCAGTGAGTGTTCGTTTTCAAATGATACCTCACAACACTTATTTTGTACAAAGAGTATTATAATAGTATGCAGGATATGAATTCAGGGGTGCTTTCGGTCAGAGGTGATGCGGGGGGCATGCAGGATCATGTGCCCCCCCAGATTCCTGCCATGGTTTATATGCACTGCCTTGAACCCTGCTGCATATCACCAGAACCTTAAAACTGTGCCTCCCCACATCAACAGTTATGCATTATCTCTGGTTTAGGTCATACTGTTCCATTGTTTGTTCTAATTTTTTTTTTGGGCATCACGCTTCTTCGACCATTTGTTCTTTTTGTTAATGAATTAAAAAGCATACAAACAGTGACTTAAACAATAGTTTGAAGTATAAATAGACATAAGCATAATTAGACATAGCTGTGTGGATATCGTAAACATGTCTGTCTCAGAATCTTCTCTTCTATCTTAAGCCAGTGATTCAGGTTTCAATTTTCAGTTCCCATAATTAGAACAATCTATTCCACTGGCTCTGCTTCCTGTTAATAGCTAAAAAGAGCTGCTGTTTTTCCATCAGGTCATTTTAAATCCATTTCTGTCATTTTTTTCTATTCTTTCCCTCTGACTTTCTTTCCATTCCCTCTGTTCTGATTCCTTTGTTTGTTTGCCTTTTTGGTTTATTTTTTTCTTGTTTTTCCATTTTTCCCTGCTGTTGACCAGACTGAGTCCAAATCACATAATGCTTCATGATGCTATTGACCAATCTGAACCAAAGAGTAACATCACGTTTTGTGGCCGGGAGAAAGGCAAGTGGAAAAACACTGCCTGTGAAGTTATAGCTACACTTTGCTAACTGTTGCAATGGCAGACATGGAATTTTATTAGGAATCTGTGAAGCTAACTTGTAAACAGAGCTATTAAGCATGAATGTAAATTGTACAGAAAACAGATAAATTTCAAAATCAATTTCACAGTCAATGTGTATTGATCAAAGCATGAAAATTGTTTGTGCTTCTAACCAAACTTGTGATTTAAAAAGAAGTAGTATGAGACCAACATTTAGTATGAGACCAACATTTTTAAAAAATCACTACTAATAAATAAGAAAAGTACATTATATTTAGAATCCTTTACATTCATGTAATTGTATAACTTTAAAACTCACGGCAGTTGCTATAATCTTTGCATAATTTCTATTCTGTATACACAGGAAAATACAAACCTGTCAATGTCTGAGACTTGCAAATACTCTCAATGGTCTTCAGGTATTTGTGCTGTGCCTGGCTTCAGACCCTGTATGTTTTGCAAATATGTATGAAGCCAGATAAGAGACAGCCTGTATGGTCTTTAGCAGTGGTTCCCAAACTTGTCCCGCCGCTTGTGCAGGGAAAGCTCCTGGCGGGTCAGGCCGGTTTGTTTACCTGCTGCGTCCGCAGGTTCATCCAATCGCGGCTCCCAGTGGCCATGGTTTGCTGCTCCAGGCCAATGGGAGCTGCTGGAAGTGGCAGCCAGTATGTCCCTCGACCCGCGCCGCTTCCAGCAGCTCCCATTGGCCTGGAGCAGTGAACCGCGGCCACTGGGAGCCGCAATTGGCAGATCCTGCGGACGCAGCTGGTAAACAAACTGGCCTGGCATGCCAGGGGCTTTCCCTGCACAAGCGATGGAACAAGTTTGGGAACCACTGGTCTGCAGTGTTATCCAATCTTATATGCAATATGAATGGTAAGCACAATATACCTATTATGTAAAATAACATGGTTTTGTATACATTATTTTAAGCTTTTCTCAGAATGGTTTTCTTATGTTAAACCAAATGAAGGTGTGAAGTATTTGGCTAGCTATAAAAACATACCAGAGAAACAGATGCCTTTACACTTTACTGATTTCTAAAATGCTATGTCTGGAATGTTCAGAACAAATGTTTTGCCTTATGTACATGCATCTCTGTTTTCATTTAACATGCAGGGTCTGTATAAAACTGAAAATGTGATATGTATGCTATGCTGAAACTTGCAAGCGTGAACAAACTACAGGTACTCGGTAGAGATAACTTATCTGTACCTGGCTCCTGGTATAAACACTCCTTTTGCTTTGAAAACATATAAAAGAAGCAAAATAAGAGATGAGTAGTAGATTTAAGCTATTACAAAGAAAATCGTGAAACTTCTTCCCAGTTAGATATAAACACAGGGGGGTAAGCAGAAAATCTTTGACAATTTTGAGTGCTGCAGCTGCTGTCTTCCACAGGGGGTTGGTAACATATGTGCTCTGCCTTTCTGTTTTATGTTGTATTAATCTTTGAATCATGACCTTTGATTAATAAACTATGATTAAATCTTGTTATTAATTTATATTGAACCCGTAACACTACTCTCCTGGTTTTTATCTTTCCCTTTTCCATCTCCCCCCACATCACCTTTCCAATTCCCTCTCCTTACCTGTCCCTTCTCCTCTCTTTCCCTCATTTTCTTTCCTCGAAGCAACGCCATGTACCTACACTCATTAACTGCAATCCCAACCACTTTCCCTCCTCAAACACTCCATCAATGCCAGCACCATCACTAAAGATACCCATCAGCAGTGCCGCTGATGTTTTCATGGGAAGGAGGATACATTGTCTGTCTACACCAGCAGGAATAGAAAGAAGGTAATAGCCTGTGTACTAGGGAGGAGAGATGTATGTAGCTTGTGCTTGTAACAAAGCACCTTGTCCTATGACCCAGCCAGTCTCACCCTCCTCAAACTTGGATACCTAATCCTCTTGCTTGTTCAAGCATCCCAATAATCCAACCTCTCTAATCCCAAAATGAAAATAGCAGCAGCATGATTCTGTCATTGTTCATATCAAGACAACACAGATAATTTGTTGGGACTTTTGAGCAAATCTAAGCCCTTTGGAAAAACAGACCATGGCCTCTTGCTGCTAAACTTATGGTAAGTTCACTCATATGATATTATTTCGTGCACAACTTATGACATTGGATTGCTTATGTGCAACAGAACACACACCAGCAGTGATTACTCCTAAAATAGGCATGCACAGAGGGAGTTAAGGCAGTAAATTGAAACAATACATTGCACATCATGATCAAGTTAAGAGGAGGTCTATGCTTTCAGTAGCACTGCACCTTTCTCTCTGCCTTTCTTAACTGGATCTCTGCCAGTTATCTGCCTGCCCTAAAAAATTAGGTTGGTAAACAATATGGGCTACCACACTGAGAACTCCATCTGTTGTGAAGTACTAAGGCCGTGGTTCCCAAACTTGTTCCACCACTTCAATCGCTGCTGGTGTGTGTTCTATTGCACATAAGCAATCCAATGTCACAAGGTGCCCATGAAATAATATCATATGAGTGAAATTACCATGAGTTTAGCAGCAAGAGGCCATGGTCTGTTTTTCCAAAGGGCTTAGATTTGCTCAAAAGTCCCAACAAATTATCTGTGTTGTCTTGATGTCGCATAAGTAGAGTAGGGGTGTTAGGGAATGAGAGCTAAGGAAGTGTTGTTCTAAGTCAGTCATAAAAATGTTGGCATACTGTGGGGCCATGCAGATACCCATAGCAGTGCCGCTGAGTTGAAGGTATATATTGTCCCCAAATGTGAAATAGTTGTGGTTGAGGACAAAGTCACAAAGAATATTTCCAACACACCTCTGAACAACATACTAACCCACAGAATCCTTCCTATCAATACAACAACTATTTCACATTTGGAGACAATAATATAGCTTTAAGTCAGCGGCACTGCTATGGGTATCCGCACGGCCCCACAGTATGCCAACATTTTTAGGGCTGATTAGGGGGTGAGAGCTAAGGAAACGTTGTTCTAACACCTCTACTCCATTTGCACTACATTGATGACATCCTCATTATCTGGACCCATGGAAAAGAAGCCCTTGAGGAATTCCACCATGATTTCAAAAATTTCAATCCCCATCAACCTCAGCCTAGACCAATCCACGCAAGCAGTCCATTTCCTGGACACTACTGTGCTAATTAGCAATGGTCACATAAACACCACTGTATACTGGAAACCTACTGACCGTTATACTTACCTACATGTGTGCAGCTTCTATCCAGGACACACCACATGATCCATTGTCTACAGTCAAGCTCTAAGATACAACCGCATTTGCTCCAATCCTCACACAGAGACAAACACCTACAAGATCTCTATCAAGCATTCTTAAAACTACAATACCCACCTGCTGAAGTGAAGAAACAGATTGACAGAGCCAAAAGAGAACCCAGAAGTCACCTACTACAGGACAGGCCCAAAAAAGAAAAGAACAGAATGCCGCTAGCTGTCACCTTCAGCCCCCAACTAAAACCTCTCCAGTGCATCATCAAGGATCTACAACCTATTCTGAAAAATGATCCCTCACTCTCACAGATCTTGGGAGACAGACCAGTCCTTGCTTACAGACAGTCCCCCAACCTGAAGCAAATACTCTCCAGCAACCACACACCACACAACAAAAACACTAACCCAGGAACCTATCCTTGCAACAAAGCCCAATGCCAACTCTGTCCACATATTTATTCAAGTGACACTATCATAGGAACTAATCACATTAGCCAACACCATCAGGGGCTCATTCACCTGCACATCTACCAATGTGATATATGCCATCATGTGCCAGCAATGCCCCTCTGCCATGTACATTGGCCAAACCGGACAGTCTCTATGCAAAAGAATAAATGGACACAAATCTGACATCAGGAATCATAACATTCAAAAACCAATAGGAGAACACTTCAACCTCTCTGACCACTCAGTAAAAGACTTAAGGGTGGCAATTCTGCAACAGAAAAGCTTAAAAAACAATCTCCAATGAGAAACTGCTGAGTTTGACTTAATATGCAAACTAGATACCATTAACTTGGGTTTGAATAGAGACTGGGAGTGGCTGGCTCATTGCACATATTGAATCTATTTCCCCATGTTAAGTATCCTCATACCTTCTTGTCAACTATCTAAATGGGCCACCTTGATTATCACTCCAAAAGTTTTTTTTCTCCTCCTGATAATAGCTCATCTTAATTAATTAGCCTCTTACAGTTTGTATGGCAAATACCACCTTCTCTGTATGTGTGTATATATTTATCTTCTTATTATATGCTCCATTCAATGCATCCGATGAAGTGGGCTGTAGCCCACAAAAGCTTATGCTCTAATAAATTTGTTAGTCTAAGGTGCCACAAGTACTCTTGGTTTTTTTTGTGGATACAGACTAACATGGATGCTACTCTGAAACCTATAAAAGAAGGTAATATAAGCAATATTTCCTCCAGGCCTACAGTACCATCTTAAAAAACCCAATTTTTCATTTCTATTTCTCTGACTTTTCTTGTTTGCCTTTGTCTTAGTAGTCAGGACAGGAGAAAACTATAACTTACCCTCGCTGGTATCCCTGAGTCCCACTTCATTCTCTCTCCAGCTTATTCAAAATGCTACAGCTAATATTAGCTGCTTCTCCCCTCACCCCTGACTTTTATGCTCCCCTATCTGAACTCTTGCACTGGCTTTTTCTCACTTTATGCATCATCTTTAAGCTTCTTGTCTTGTCTTTACTGTATAATTGTGTGAAGAGTATATGGGAAGTAGTGAATGTAATGAAGAAAATTAAGAAGTGATGTGTAAGGTACATTTTGGTAAATGGGTATGAGGCTAAGGGAATCTAAGTGAATCTAAGGTCGACTATTATGTACTCAGAGAGATAGAACAAGGTGAAAGTTATAGGTAGTTAGGCTGCCTTTAAGGCACTTTAGTCAATTCTGAATGTGGTCCCACTTGTGTGAAATTTTGAATTATTATAGGACTGTTTGAATATTAATGGTCCCCAAGTATTATTTTCAGGCCAGTGCTACAAGCCCTGTAGGAAGATACTGCATATCCTAACTATTCAGATACTGGAGAAAAAGAATCATTAAAAGTTCACAGTACAGGGTGAGGGAAGAAGAGTAGGAAAAGCTATATTGAGTGAGCTTGAAACTTTCTGGAATTTCACAGTACAAGTATCAACTACCAGACTGACTAGGCCTCTTTCCTGAAATTTATCAAAAAGGAACTTGTAAGTAATAGCCTGTTCTCCTCTGGATTTTTTTTTTTTTAAATGTTAGTGGTTATAAAAAAAAAAAATTCCCAGGTCAGCCTTTCTACAATCTATCATAAGAGTAACATAATGATGATCGGTAGAGTAGTAGCTTCATCTATTAGAGAGAGAGCGAGAGATCAGATGTATGCTTTATTGTAAAAGAAAAGGTAACATTTAAATATTCTACAGCTACAGTTTAGCATCGCTTTGTAGAATCTTAATTTTGGCTCTAGTCTAGAGTTAATGATTGAATGAGCAACTTTTGTATTTTGTGTCTTTACTGTAACTGCTGATAAATACCTCTGGTTTTATATAAACTTGAAGTGATTTGGATCTGACTTCTCTGGAAGAAATGTTGGGTGCTGTGAACTGGAATGTGAGTTCTGTCCTTTTACTTTAATTAAAGCAAAATTTTGTCATCTGTTTCTGTTTAACATGTATAATAATGTAATTGAAGTGCTGTAACATGTAATGAGCAAGATTCTACATTGGTGTAAATTATAATTCCATTTAAGTCAATGTATACCACAGAAGATGCAGCCTAGTAATTGTTTCTAAATTCCTCAGATGAAAGATAGTCGATAAGTGTAAAGGATTATTAATAATAGATAAAGAGGTATAAAATGCACTTATGCAAACAGTTCCTTTCCCCATACCCAATCATCCTAATTCATCACATCGCCAGAGCATTCTCTATAGTAATAGAATCACTGCCCTGAACCATGTCAAAGTAAGAGAAAGCATGGGGGGGGGAGTTCAAAATGTTAATAGGGTGTGAGGGAGAATTCTGCTATTTTCTACACAAAACTTAAGGTTGTATGTCTGGTTCTTAGTCATAATAAAAAAAATGTCAACTCTTGGCCCAGTTATTGTAACATAGGCATTTAGTACCACTGAAAGATCAAGGAGTAAATACCTCTCAACCATGAAGATGAGGAGAAAGAAACTGAGAGCACTGGAAAAAGTTATTGTACAGCTTTATTGTCAAGGTACTCAAAGTGAACTTTTCATCTTACTATATCATGGTGAGATTAATATCTCTCTATTTTCAGTAACCCTTGTAATGGCATCACTATCACTGGAGGTATCCCTGATTGATAGTCTGAACTAAAAGGCTAAGAGGTGAGTGTGTTGGATCATATTAAAGTAGTTCTGTATTAAAATCACAAATGAGTTTGATTCCCCATAGTTTAAATTCCAGGGTATTACTAATTCAGAGGTCTCTTGGGTTTTGGTACTGTTTCTCTCCCTCTATGTGTGAAACTTGCAAGCTGTTAATTGTGTTAATACATTCTGAGACAAAGTCTGTTCTCAGAGCAATTCTTTGTAACAACAACTACTCACATAGAGAGAGACTCAAAGCAATACTCTGTAACAATAGAAACAGCACCCAGAGACTCCCCGCCCATTTGTTGTATTCATCTCACTTTGTTAACAATTGTGATTAAAATAGAGATAGAGGACGTATGTGGATGGATGCTTGGTGTGGATAATAACTGAATGATCAGGGAGGTGCCAGCCTAAGAATCCAGTGTCCATCGGCTGAAGAAGGCGTCAAGTGGAAATAACCAGAGGACCCCCAGAGGACAGACTGGAATCCACCCAACAGCCTCAAGAATGGGAGAACCAAAGAACAAGATAACATCTGGCAGCACGGAGCCGTCAGGAATGTGCCATCTGCTGATTGATTCAGCAACAGCATGATGAAGCAGTTCCCATAGACTGGCATAGGAAGAAATTCCTATAAAAATGGGCTTTAGAAAGTGAGAACTTTGGGGTCTGATTCTGCAGACCAACTTCCAGGAACATCAGATGAGCATCTGACAAGACCCTGCTCACTCCTCATGTTCAGACCACCTGGCCAGTGGCTTGGCATGAGCAACTCTAAGGCTGGTAACTATGATAATAACCTTGCAAAATCTGTGTGTGTGTGTGTATGAATGAATGAATGAATGAATGTGTGAATAAATATGAAATTGAATGGAATGTTATAGCTATAACTAACTGCTTACTATGATTCTTTCTGTATTCACAATAAACGTGGCATTTTGCCTTTTCCCCTTTAATAAGATCCTGCTGGTTTTTATTTTATTGGTATAACAAGTGGATAACGAGACTGAACTTTCCTTATCCCTGGAGGTATACCCCTCCAGGTCAGGATGAAGACATATTATATTGATTGGGGCAGTATGAGGGAGCTTGTGATGCTACTCCCAAGACTATATTCATTCTCAGGATTCTTTAATATAGGAGTTCAGTTGGCAAGGCTACCAGTCTGACAATTTATATTAACAACAAATCACTCAGGTATTTTTAAAATAGAAAAAAAAATCATTCCCTTATTGCCATTTACTCTCTTCTTAATAATACAAAATATAAGATAAATACTACACATGCGAAAGTCACATAAAATCAATATAAACATTTCAGAAAAATCCAGTTCCTTCCAGAAGTTTGTAAACATTCTCCAACCCCTACACAGTTGCTTACATTTGTAAGGAAGGTAGCGGCCTTAACACTTGTAGGACAGAAGAGCCAGTTCTTGGAAATGTTTATGAAAATCTTTTCTCTGTGTGAGTGACATGGAGAGCAAAGTGTGGGGACCTTGCTGGGCTTATTTTTCAAGGCAATGCTGGGAGCTCTATCCCTTTTTTCACACTGGCTATGATGCCTGCGTTTAAGGGCCAAAAAGAATATCATACCTATCAACCTTAGACTCACAGACTTTAAGGCCAAAGGGAGCATTCTGATCAGCTAGTTTGACTTCCTGCACATTGCAGGCCACAGAACTTTGCCCACCCACTCCTGTAATAGACCGTTAACCTCTGGCTGAGTTACTGAAGTCCTCAAATCATGATTTAAAGATTTCAAGTTACAGAGAATCCACCATTTACACTAGTTTAAAGCTACAAGTGACCTGTGCCCTATGCCACAGAATAAGGTGAAAACTGCTCAGGGTTTCTGCCAATTTGATCTATGGGAAAATTCCTTCTCGACCCTAAATATGGCAGTCACTTGGTTCCTGAGCATTTCAGCAAGACCCAACAGCCAGACACGTGAGAGAGAATTCTCCATAGTAACTCAAAGCCCTCCCCATCTAGTGTCCTATCACTGGCTGTTGGAGATATTTGCTGCTAGCAATTACAGATTGGCTACATGCTATTTTGTAGGTATTCTAAGCATACCATCTACTCCATAAATTTATCAAACTCAGTCTTGAAGCCAGTTAGGTTTTTTGCCCCCACTCTTCCAGAATTTCACTCCTCTGATGGTTATAAATGTTCATCTCTAGCTGCAAAGTGTTTAGTTGGTGTATCTGAAAATCTGCTTTTAACACATGCAGGCTCCAACTATAGACAAAATCACAATTCGCTTTGTACTCTTTCCAAATGAATTTTATTGATTCAAACTCGCACTAGTAAATCAGTTAGGAGCTAATTCTGTGGTAAAATTTGGAGTCTTCTGGATACTACAGTGTTATCAGTCACAGGCAGAAAATAGGCAGGAGGGTTGTGTCACCAATGTCTGAAGCTTCTGCAGTGTTAGAAAATCAGTTTTGTGATATGGGCCCAGGTGATCCCAGCAAACATTGATCCCCCAACTCAGTGCTTCAGCGGAAGGCATAAAACCTCCAAGATGTCAGCAAATCCAACCTGGAGGAAAATTCCTTCCTGACCCAAATCTAGCGATTGGTTTAACCCTGAGCAAGACAGCAAGAGTGGCACAGATAAGCATCAATGGCCATAGGATTTGCTGAACTGCATCAGACCATTGGTCCAGTTATCCTGGTATCCTGCTTCCAGCTGTGGACAATATCTCATGCTTCAGAATAAGATGGAAAAAAGTCTTCTGGCCAATTTTGGACTAAGGGAGAAAAAAAATTCTTCCTGGCCTCTGAGCACATGACCGACTGATGTGCTGAAGCATCAGATTTGATTATTGTTAACTTAGCTATAGAGATGCAAGTGTTAACATTGTGAAAGCAAAGCAGTGATTCATTTTCTTTCAGTCACATGGAAGCAAAGGAGTATGACCTCCTTACTTGCGTTTAGTAGTACCTTACTCCACAAGTGGCACCTTTCTTACCAATGGCACCTGCTGTGGAGTAGGCCACTACTTAGGCTGAGGAAGGGTGGAGAAGCTACTCACCATGGTGAGCTCTTTCCCACAGAAGCAGTACTACCCTAGCAAGTGTTTCTATTTGGATGAATACGTTCTCAGGAGTGGGAGTAATTGGATTTGAAATTTGCAGTTTGTCCCTGATCAGTGTTACTAATGACATCATTGAGCATGAGTTCAGAAAGACCTTGAAACATTCTTTTTCCATCATGCATATACAGAAAGGGAGAGACCAAAAGAGCTGAAGAGTGGACTGCTATTTGCTTCTTAGTACTGTGAGCAAATTCATAATGGTGAGCATCTGTTTTCATGTTCTTTAATATTATCCCCATATTATCTATTAGACATGGGTGAGAACCAAACCCCAGAACACCTGATCTTTGGGAAAAGGGAAAAGAGATCCAGATCAGGATCTAAATTATTTTGTTTGGGCCCATCTCTAATAGCCATAGAGCTGGGCTGGTAAAGTTCTGTTAGAACTGGAGAGCAACTTCCTTTCTTGCTGCCTCTCTCTAACCTGGTGAGGCTGATATGGCTCCTGATAGAACATACTGGGGAGATAAATCATCATCCTTTTAACATGCAGTTGATGACTCCACCCTTTATGAATGGCTGCAATCCAGTGAAGTTGCTGTATTTTCACACTGACTGGCACCCTGGGAGAGTATCTTTTCTCTTATGTACGTGTTTTTATCCCACTTTAGCCCTTACACTTCTCTTAATGCCATATCAATTGCATCATCTTACACATCACCTGTGAATATTACTTTCCGTTACATTATTCATACTAACTTGCCTTTCATAAAAAAGAATTTCTGTCTTGTTTAATGTTGTCATCGTCTCCTTTTGGCGGGGGAGAAAAGAGTGGGAGAAGCGTAATGACGTGGGAAAGCAGTTTATCATGTCTCAGATCATGCACAGCATTATTGTGGAAGCTGCCTGGCAATCAGTGAGAGAAGTGTAAAGGAGTGAGACTAATGAAAGCTCTGACAGCAGTCTGTTCTTACCAGTTTACAACACATGAAGTGTCGACTCTAAAACGGAGGGGCTATACTAAACTTTTGAACTGTCTTATCAGAAGACTCATTTTTCTACCTAACCCCCCAAATTAATTAGAATTCCAATAATCCCCCACAATGAACATCTTGGGGACTGCGATAGAACTCACAACTAAGCACTTTTGGGTCAGGTCAGTATTTCGATATGAGATGTCCAAGAAAAATCCAAAGTGCTACACAAAATGATGTTAATGATACATCAGATGGCACTCTTTTCTCAGAAGAAGTACTAAAGCAAAACACTCACATGCTCTTAGGAGGTGCTGTATTGTGGAGAGCACCCTCTTTCAGATGAGAGGCAAAAGCAAGCTTTTAACCCTGTGTGGTAATGCAATATCATATACCTTATTTTGTGAGAGTAGGGAGGTTAGGAATGGGGTTCTGGCCAAAGTCCAGTTCTGATCAGCCCATTCTGCCTCCTGAAAATTCTTCCTTCTATTTACTTTACTTTTATTGGTACTCTTTACTTTTTGCTCCACAGTGTGGGTTTACACTGTTAATCACATTCTGCGTACCACACCAGAGGTTGCTGATTCATTCAGGTGGGTGAAGTGATGTGCATACAAGAATTCTGAAACTGTGATTTGAGGAGCACTAGTAATCCACAGAGCATTTTGGAGATGTTGTGTAGAGAACTGGTTGGTCACACAGTGCTAGTTACCCCTCCTTTATTGACAGCTGCTAAAACTGCATTATTAGAAACTAAAAATACATTCAATCTTTTTCATTACCAGTCTTAACAGAGGCCAAGGACTGAATGGATATAAAAACTCAACATCTCTCAACCCTTTTCTGCATAGGGCATTGCTGTAGTTGCTTCAGGGATGATATGCAATCACAAATGGTAGATCAGGTTGTCTACAAGAAATCCTAATCCCTTTAGGATCACTTGACAAGGGAGCAGGTCAAACTCAGGGATATCAGGGGTTTAAAAAACTAGATCCTAAGTAATCAGAGGAGCTAGCGAATAGGAGCAACAAACAGAGGAGTTCTGTGAGGGAGTTCTTCAGGTGAAGGAGGAGCAGCAAACAAGGAGTTTAGGGGTTTGCGCGGGAGTTTAGAGATGGAGCATGAAAGCCAGATATATCCAACATATATACTCTAAGCTTGGATCAATAAGCCCTCCCTGTAGCCCCTTCCCCAAAGAACAAACAAAAATATTGAAAAAGTAAAAAGAATGCAGACAGAAGTCCAGAAGCAGAGTGGGGGCTATCCAATTTATTGCACTGAATGCAGCATGTACAATTACCTGCCTTGTGGGCAGGTGGCATAGGTACGCATTCAGTGAAAGCAACTCATGGCCCTCTGTCAAGGTTCCTTCTCCACTCTGAACTCTAGGGTACAGATGTGGGGACCACTATGAAAGACCCCCTAAGCTTATTCTTACCAGCTGAGGTTAAAAACTTCCCCAAGGTACAAACTTTGCCTTGTCCTTGAATCCTATGCTACCACCACCAAGCAATTTAAACAAAGAACAGGGAAAAAGACCACTTGGAGACATCTTCCCCCAAAATATCTGCCCAAGTCCTACACCTCCTTTCCTGGGGAAGGCTTGATAATAATATCCTCCCCAATTGATACAGGTGAATACAGACCCAAACCCTTGGATCTTAAGAACACTGAAAGATCAATCAGGTTCTTAAAAGAAGAATTTTATTTAAAGAAAAGGTAAAAGAATCACCTCTCTAAAATCAGGATGGTAAATACTTTACAGGGTAATCAGATTCAAAACATAGAGAATCCCTCTAGACAAAACCTTATGTTACAAAAAGACACAAAAACAGGAATACACATTCCCTCCAGGACAGCTTATTTTACAAGCCATTAAACAAAAGAAAATCTAACACATTTTCTAGCTAGATTACTTACTAACTTTACAGTAGTTGGAAGGCTTGCATTCCTGATCTGTTCCCAGCAAAAGCATCACACAGACAGCCCAAACCCTTTGTCCCCCCCTCCAGATTTGAAAGAATCTTGTCCCCTCATTGGTCATTTTGGGTCAGGTGCTAGTGGGGTTACCTTAGCTTCTTAACCCTTTATAGGTGAAAGGATTTTACCTCTGGCCAGGAGGGATTTTATAGCACTGTATACAGAAAGGTGGTTACCCTTTCCTTTATATTTATGATACCCTCAGAGAATGAGTATGAGCTCTTGAGACCATTGTGACTGAACTGGAGGAGGCAAGGGGATAGAGAGGTTCATAGATGAGACTTTCCAGGGTACAGTAGTCTGTTGAGGAGCATCAAAGTCCATGCTGTTGAGGAGCATCAAAGTCTCAGGGAATGAGAATATCAAACTGGAGTGGAGGGAAATGATCCTATAGATGGGACTGTCCTTCCAGATGATGTCATGGTATCCTCTAGCACTGAGAATCCCCCTCATGGGGGGGACCCCATTTATTAGGAAGAACCATGTAATAGTAATGGGGGATTCAATTATTAGCAATATAGATAGTTGCATTTGTGATGATTGGGAGAATTGTAGGGTGAGTTGTCTGTTGAGTGCGAAGGATGTAGACTTCTTGAGACATCTAGATAGACTTATAGATACAATATTAAGGAGGACTCAGTGACCGTGGTACCAGTAGGAACCAATGACATAGGGAAAAGTAGGAGACAGGTCCCAGAGGCTAAATTTAGGCTGATAGGTAAAAGATTAAAGACCAGAATCTCCCTGGTAGCATTCTCTGAAATGCTTCCAGTTTCACATGCAGGGACAGTTAGACATGAGAAAGAATAGGAATAAATGCTCAGTTTTCAGAACGGAAAGAGGTAAACAGTGGTGTCCCCCAAGGATCTGTACTGTGCTGTTCAACATATTCATAAATGATCTGGAAAAGGGGGTGAACAGTGGGGAGGCAAAGTTTCTGAATGATACAAATTATTCAAGATAGTTAAGTCCAAAGTTGGACTTACAAAGGGATCTCTCTAAACTTAGTGACTGAGCAACAAAATGGCAGATGAAATTCAATGTTGATAAATGCAAAGTAATGCACATTGGAAAACATAATCCCAACTATACATATAAAATAATGGGGGTCTAAATTAGCTGTTACCACTCAAGAAAGAGATTTTGACATATCTGGAGTTTTGGAGAGCATGGATAATTCTCTGAAAATATCTGCTCAATGTGCAGTGACAGTTAAAAAAGCTAACAGCACATTAGGAATCATTAGGAAAAGTATAGATAATAGGACTGAAAATATAATGCCATTATATAAAGCCATTGTACATGCACACCTTGAATACTGTGTGCAGTTCTGGTATCCCCATCTCAAAAAAAGCTATATTAGAATTGGAAAAGTTACAAAGAAGGCAAGAAAAATGGTTAGGGGTATAGAACAGCTTCCATGTGGAGAGAGATTAAATGATTGGGACTGTCAAGCTTAGACAAGAGATGATTAAGGGGTGGTGGGTATGGCAGAGGTCTATAAAATCATGATTGGTGTGGAGAAAGTGAATAGGAAAGTGTTACTTACCCCTTCACATAACACAAGAATCAGTGGTCACTCAATGAAATTAATAGGCATCAGATTTAAAATAAACATAAGGAAGTACTTCTTCACATAATGCACAGCCAACCTGTTGAACTTGATGAGGGGATGTTGTGAAGAATAAAAGTAGAACTGTGTTCAAAAAAGAATGAGGTAAGCTCATGGACGATAGGTCCATAAATTACTACTAGCCAAAATAGTCAGGGAAACAGCTCCATGCTCTGGGTGCTCCTAAACCTCTTACTGTCAGAAGCTGGGACTGGATGACAGGGATGGATCACGGCTGTTCATTTCCTCTGAAGTATCTGGCACTGGTGGTTGTCATAAGATAGGATACTGGCTAGATGGAACATTGGTAAGACGCATTATGGGCATGCTAATTTACTATATATGGTGTACATTGTGAATAAGTTTGAGACTTCCTGGTATATTAACACACTGGTATGTAGCAAGAAGAGAAGTGGTGTCCTTTAAACCTTTTTAAATCCCAAATTAATACTTTGTCTGATTAGGCAAACTAACCATGTAGTATCTAGAGAAATATCTAACACATTCAAAATATTATTGGTTTCAAAAAGTCAGGAGGCACATAATAAAATTTACAGAATTAAAGATGTTTAATATACATCAATATTATAATGATTGTCTTTCCAATCCCCATAGTTGCACATCCAAAGGCAAACTGATTTACTTAGGAAGAGTAAGTATTTGTAAGAGTATTAAGTAAGAGTATTTGATTAGAAAAACATTAAACATTACTCTTGAATGTGTTGTGGTTGGATGGAATTGGCTGAAACTTTATCAGTATGTGTTAAGAACCTTATTCAACAAAGCATGTAGGCATGAGTTCTAGCTCAGTGGTTTGAGCATTGACCTGCGAAACCCAGCGTTGTGAGTTCAATCCTTGAGGGGGCCATTTAGGGATCTGGGGCAAAAATTGGGGATTGTGCCTGCTTTGAGCAGGGGGTTGGACTAGATGATCTCCTGAGGTCCCTTCCAACCCTGATATTCTATGAGTTAAAATGTTTTTTTTTTTCTGAAATGGGGCTTATCTGTTTCATTTGTACTCTATATTTATTTCATTTATTCCAGATTACATTCACTTTAATTGTCACATTTCAAAAGTCACCAGCATATTCAGGTGTTGCACAGCTGAATGACTAAAGTCATTTCTGCTCCCAACCAATCCTGGGCTGGCTAAAGGCCAGTTCAGCCCTCAGAACAACTGAGCGGTCTTGGGGCTGCTCCAGGTTATGGCTGATAGCAACACCTTTTACACAGCCATGCTAAGGAGCTGGGGCAGAACGATGTAGAGATGGCATACATAAGGGTAGTTCACAGGAAGTTGGTCAAAATGGCTTTTCAGCTCCTTTGTCCCCTTAAAGTGGTGAACAGTGACTACATCAGGACTGAGATCCTAGGCCAAGGTATTTTCAAGTATTTTAGTTTAAACTTGGTCATCTCTTTCTTGAAAGTATAATGGGCTACCCTTTGTCACTCCTAAACAAGAGTGTGTGTCTGTTTGCCAAGCTGGCCTTGGCAGAAATTGCATGTGCATGAAGTGAAAATATAAGGTGAATAATTATATTAATGGTCAACTTAAAGAGAAAGTTCATATTGCATGTAGCTGCCTTACAGGAGAAAATTTTGTACAGTACCAAAGCATTCCTGTAAGTAGAATTCAAGATGGGTTTTACCAGGGATGCATCTATACTATCCACTATAGCCATTCTAAGCTAGTAGCCTACCATATTTTAACTCCGTTCTTGAGAGCACTCTCTAGGAAAAATATCATAGAGTCAGCTGATCAGTATTATCCAAGGATATGATGTAAGTCCTAAGCTCACTACATTTTAGGAAAATATTTCCACATAGGATACTCTTTGAAATATGGGCACTTACATTATATCTAACTGACCTATGTCTGAACTCCTCTGAGATGCCCACAGGAGGATAGAACAGCTTGTGATCAAAGCTATTTGCTTTGCTGAGCCACGTTCAACTCTTTTCCAGTCAAAAAATAATATGTTAGTGTGTAATACTTTAAAGGTTAATTCTTCCCTTCGTTATGAGGTGTTCTATTGTGAGACTGTGAGAATTATCCTCTTGTCTGAGATAAGATTTTTACTATTGACAGTGGGCTGTCAGACACCACTGATTTCTAAAAAGAACTCCCCATTGGCTTCAAACTTAAAAACTGATGGCTTGATAATGCCCAAGGAAATGTAATTGTGAAAAGAAGAGAAAGGCACAATGGCAATTGCAGTATCATGCTATAAAACAGAGTTTTTACTATTGTTAAAAAATAAATACATTTTTGCAACAAAAAAAAATGCCCCAAATCAGTAGATTTACACCAATGCAACCCAGCTGAAGCTTGATGTAAATTAGAACAGAATGCCATGGTAAACCATTCAAATGCGATCATCATCCAGATCTAGTGTTTTGAAATTATTACCTTAAAAATGATAGTGTGAGTATTTTGTATGTAATAATAACAGGAAAAAGTTAAGAAAAATCATTTAACAGGATGGGGTCATAAATTACAATGCAAAATGGTGATCCATGGCCAAATTGAAATTATTCCTCTTTTAGTGGCTCCTGTTTGTTAACAGGAGCAGAACATGAGGCTTAATTATAGCCTGGTACTGAATAGAGGATCATATCTAAATCTATATTATTCATCATTTTATTTATCACTTTCTGAGGATAAAGTGCTATTTTGAAAATATGAACAATATCTGGATGCACGCTACAGTAGACCAGCTCATACCAGTTTTCAAGGTCTCAAAATATCCTCAAATATCACAACTATAATTAAATATTTCATTTTTATGTTAGAAGATGTTTTCTCAAGATCTCTGTCATTGTAACATATTCTGGTTTGACTTTTATTCTTTTGTGCCTCCAAATTCTCATTTTTTCCCAATGGATTCACTGGCAATGAAGGCTAAACCAGCTATAATCTTTTGTCTCTTTCACTATGAATTTATTTCAAGGACAATCAGTTGTGCTTATGTTAATACTAAGAAACAAGAGGTGTGGACCAATAATCCATTGTGTAGATATAACTTCTCTGAACCCAGGAATAAAGTGTCCAAAGCTATCAGCTAGTTTGAGGAAAATGCTGAGAAAATTAAACCTACATTTAAAAATTTCTAAATCACTTCCTGTTAACATGAGTTATAATTTGTGATTTTCTGCTATTTTTTCTGTCGCGCCCCTCCCAGCCCGACCTTTCTGGTTACTTTAAAAAAATAGTCTAAGTCAAAATATGGATACTGAGAAAGAAAGGAGAAGACAAAACAAGAGTTTAAAGGAAAAAAGTCACAAGGAAGAGAAATGAAAGGAGAAACTAAATGTATGTGTAGTGACAGGGTCAGGCCAGATGGCTACAGGAGAGTGTGTTGTTTTGTTTTGTTTTGTTTTTAAACTTTGAATATGTTTAACATGGAAAACCAAAGAAGATGGTTGTGTTACAGCTGCATGTTTTTCACGGAACATAGATGCAATGACACGTTGGCACCTGGATCACCGCAGCAGAGCCAGGAAGTTGTTCATTTATACTGTACATTCACAGTAATGGGCAGCAAGCAGCACTTGGAATCCAAAAAGAAACTGCACCGTGTTCCAGCTGAATGATGGAGGCAGATGGTCGGACTTAGTCCAACATTTACTTCAGATTCTTAAAGAGTTTGTGAGCCACACAGTGGTCCCTGGCATGCAGGAAGTCAAAAAGCTCTTCTGTACATTCCTCCTGTGTGTGGGACCTTGCGGACACTCGCACTTCACACAGCTCTAGCTTCTCCCGTGCCTTCACACACTTCTCAGTCTGCTCACAGAGCTCCCTTACTGTGGTTAAAGGATCCACTACCTCTGCCTCCTCCTCCTCTTCCTCTTCCTCAGGTTCACCGCTGCGGCCCTCCAGCATCTCCTCATCCCGCAGCCCCATCGCCGCTTTGCTCCGGCCTCCCTCACAGGCACAGAAGGAGAGTGTTAGAAGGCAGATATATTAGTCCCAGATTAAGCAGCTCCATTTTCCCTGGGTAAGGTAACAGGGGCAGTTCCAGAACTAGAAGGAACTTGCTGGAACAAATTCAGGCAGGCAGACTAATTAGGAAACCTGGAGCCAATTAAAAAGCTGCTAGAATCAATTAGGGCAGGCTGGCTAATCAGGGCACCTGAGTTTAAAAAGGACCTCACTTCAGTTTGTGGTGTGCGTGCGAGGAGCTGGGAGCAAGAGGTGCTAGGAGCTGAGAGTGAGAAGGTGTACTGCTGGAGGACTGAGGAGTACAAGCATTATCAGACACTAGAAGGAAGATCCTATGGTGAGGATAAAGAAGGTGTTGGGAGGAGGCCATTGGGAAGTAGCCCAGGGAGTTGTAGCTGTTGCACAGCTGTTCCAGGAGGCACTCTAGACAACTGCAGTCCACAGGGCCCTGGGCTGGAACCCAGAGTAGAGGGTGGGCCTGGGTTCCCCCAAAACCTCCCAACTCCTGATCAGACATTGGAGGAGTTGACATGGATGGTGGATTCCACCACAGGGGAAGGTCTCTGGGCTGTTCCCCAACCCATATGGTGGATCAGCAGAGACTGCGGGGATTGTTCTCCTTCCTTTTTTCCATACCGGCCAGTGATGAGGTTAGCTGAGTGAACGGCAGGTTTGAGCCACTAGCAAAAGTGGCCAAACCTGAGGTCTCCTGTGAATTTCTTAAGCAAGCAAATCCGCCAATAAGCTCAGGACCCACCAAGGCAGAGGAGGAACTTTGTCACATTTATACATTTATACATTTATACAGTATACATTTATTTATCTATTTTAATTGAATGTTTGCTTCTAAACAGATACCAAAAGGAAGAGTCTGATTCTAAAACATTTTTGTTGGGCTGAAGTTACTTGTACCAGTAGTTCTACTGACATCAATGGGACTACAAATGTGGGTAAGTGCTACTCAACGAGAAAACTTTAGAGAGTCAAATCCATATTTTATGTATATTTGTTCCCCACCCTTTTTCCTAGGGTTCTCTCAAATATTATTCATTTGCATATTTATCATGTGCTCATATGTATGGCCAGTCACAGCATTCAGCAATATTAGAATAGTGAATAAAAAGTGAGCACATTACCAATAATAAGCACTTCTAAAAGGCCTGTGGAAGCAAATACAGAAAGGTGTAAAGCTATAGTGGAGCATCTGCAGAAGGAAACTTTATAAAGAATAATGTACAGAAGGATTCAGAGAAGGAGTTTAATGCCAGAAGGAATCATTAAATCATCTAGTCTGACCTCCTGCATATCACAGGCCATTAAATTTCATCCAGTTACCCTATATTGAGGCCATTAACTTGGGTATGAGTAAAGCCAGAAAGGCATCCAGGAAGCAAATTGATCTTAACAAGGTGCTTCACTAGCATCTGTAGAGTCATTTGATTTGAAGTATAGTATTAACTGACATGAGGAAGGTACATCTTAATTATGCTCTGTTTCTTCAATTAGATTTAATTTTAGCATCTGTTTTTATGTTTATCAAATAAAACATCATGGATTGAATGCATTACAGATCAACTGATGCATCCTTTTAACTCCCTTACACTGCTATAGTTAAAGTTCGATTAGTGATTCCTCTACAACCTTCTAGTCTATAAACAAATTACACAAAAGAGAGTGTTATGGTCTATTGTGCTGTCAATTAAAGCAAACTGCCTCAGATTCAGACACAATTGAATGTAATAGCTCCAATGAAGCTGTTAAAATATAGTATATTGTGTCAGCAATCTGTGTAAGAATGAATCTGCAAGTAAAGCTCTAAGTAGTGTTGCCTCTTTAGCCTGAGCAGTCGCCAATATTTGGGACTTTGAGGATTGTTTCCATTAGGATGAGAAGTTGATGATTCAAGTCAGGTATATTCTTTGGTGTAAACTTATCTATTTACCAAAAAAAGTACACAAAGTCCTGTTTGCGTGAACACAGTGGAAACAAACAGCGGCTGGCAGTCTCCTTGGTCATAAATGCTCCAGTCTGCTACTTCAGGAGTCCTGTACCTAAGGAACTCTATCTTGCTGCTTCAACTTTAGTGTCATGCTCACAACTGGTGCTACAGACTTTCTGATGGCTTTCTCCCTTTATTACACTCAGGCTGAAAAACCAACATCCTAGTCCCTGCATTTGCAGTGAGGGAAACCCCTTAGCTCACCCAGCTTAACTCTGACTGCCATGTACCTTGGGCAGTCCCTCCATTGTTTGCAGCTGTTTCTATTACAAAAAGGGAATTAACTGCTCCTTCCACTGAGTCTGAAAGAGTGCTTGGCACATCTATTGATTTTAACCATGTCTGTAATGGTCTTTGAGTCATATTCACCTGATGGCAGTCATTAGCATTTTTCAGCATAACAGTAGTTTGATAGGTGGATAATGGATAATGCACATTAGCACATGCAACTTTTCTTTCTAATTGTCTTTGCATTAATAACTGTAGTTTTACTTAATACTCCAATCTAGATGTTAGAAAGGTCAGTGTGAGTAACTGTATTAGATTTCCATTCTATCACTATGGAATAGCATGTGTAGTGGTGAGAGGGGAACTTGCCTTGCAATAACCTTTAGGGAGTAAGCCTATGGACCCTCCTTAGTGACCACCTGGGGTAAGGTGCCTCAGATCCAAATATATCCTTATCTTCTATGTCTTCCCCAGGAGCAGTTCCACTTTCATTCTGGGGCACCCCTGCGGCAGGTAGCAGCAACCCAGTCTTGGAGGCTATATGCTCTCAAGGTATTGTTCAGAGGGTCTTCAGAAAAACGGCCTGAGCACTTTACCTGTTAAACCCATACATTTTGGAGTAACATAATATATTAGACTCTGCTCTATTTATATTCTAAATATACATTATTTAAAACGAGTAAATATGACTGTCTCCCTTTAAGTGACTTGCCCAGTATCACACAGGAAGACATGACAGAACCTGAGTTTTAGTCACAAGATATTTGAATATACTTTCTCCAAATAGGAAGGCAAAACTGATGCTGCTGTTGCCAAATCTGCCGTTGTCCTTTGTAAGCTCATTTACATGGAAAACATAATGCTGCTCTTTTGTTTCTAAACAAATTCAGCATTCAGCTAGTTTAGTGTTTTTTCGTGTTTACTTTTCCCTTTTTTATCTGCTGGGACTCCTTCTGTCTCCCATTTCCCTTTGCCTCAAACTTCATCCAATTTATCTCTTACAATTATCTTTTGTACACAATCACTGTAAGGCAAGTAGAGTGTTTTCCAATATTTTATTCATAATTTAAAAGTATATTTTTATTCTGAACATGCTGAGACTTGTTCAGCAATTTGTGAGCATCTAGGAATTTCTTTTTAGACTCGCATCAGGAGGCCCAGCTTTCAGTCTTAGCTCTCCCCACCCTGTCATGCAAACACTGCAGTTGCTAGATTTTAAAAAAGGCAGTTTTCATTTAGAATATATAATAAAACTGCCTTCGGCAAAATCTGAACCTGTGAAGTCTGGTGAATAAATAAATACATTTCACCTGTTGTAAAAGATATAAGCACAGACACCATATGGTAATGGGGTCATATTAGTAGGGTCAGTGGTAGATCCCACTCCACCAAACAGATCAGAGCATTCTTACCTCGACATAAGAACATGTATCCCCTCCAGGGTTACCCCTAGTTCCCAAAGATGGAAGAGACCCTAATTCCTCCCTTCTCAGGGGCTGGCAACCCACTTTAGGACTAATGGGCTCTAGCTTTTTAGGCTATGTCTGTATTTATGGCAGTGTGAAGAGTACATACCCTGCCCACAGCCCTAGCACAGATTGGTAGCAGTGTTAGTGAGTCACTGAGTAAAGACAAGCCAGAACATTAGGGTACATACCCTACATGGCTCTCTACTATGCAACCAAGCAGAACCTTCCCCCATCTACACTGATATGGGGAAAGGCTTTGGTAGGAGGGAGGCAGTGAGGAAAAGCTCTGACAGACCTTTCCCCTGACTGAATCTTTCACTGCCGCATGTAGCTACATATCACAGTGTGGAGATAGCTACATGGCGCAGTGAAAAGTGGGCTATCCGTATCCTAAATGCTGCCGCTAATGTGGACAAGGCCTTGGTGCTTGGTGCTTCCCCTGGTGGGTAGGTGCATAAACTGGTAGACAACAAGCAATTTATAAGTACTGGAAATCAACAGATAAAGATATAAACAATGTTTGATTCCTTGAAAAGACAGGTAAATTGAAAGAAGGGAAAGGGAGCAGGCAATGGAATCAAGGATATCAAATAAATGAGTAACTATTTAGTTGCACAGCAATAATAAAACAAATGCCCACTAACTAGATAAAATTACCCAATATTGCGGGCCCAGTCGAGTCTTGTACCTCCGTCTCTCCTTTGTGGAGCTGGAGCCTCCAGGTTGGTCTCAAACCTCATGGCTGAGAAAGAAAAAATAGTTACTTCCCTTCTGATGCAGGTTGCTGTTCCTGGGCTACTGCACCTCCAGCTGCTGTAACCTGACATTTAGGAGCAAGTTCTCTCCCACAAACACAACTGCTGGTGGAACTCAACTCATAGATTGGGGTTGTTCTGGCCTTGTGCAGCTTTATCCAGGCCTGCATTTGGTTGCCTGCTCATCCATTGGTCTCTTGATCTGGCCCCTACAGGCTGTTTGTCTTTACGGCACAAGTGAGGCAGGAGTCTCAGGGCTTGTCTACATTGCAGAACCTATGCTGAACTCGCTATCCTGGCAATGCCCCTACTGTAGGCTCTGTGTAAACCAGCAGGGTAAGTTTTTTCTGCTAAAACAGCTACACTGTCTCCCTGAATGACAGTGGTGTGCCAACAGAACCACTCTTCTATTGGTGTAGATGTATCTGTTCCTGGGGTTTTGCCAACAGAGCTATGTCAGCTGGGAGATGATTTTTTCCAGACTACTAGTTGACATAGATATACTGGCAAAAGCTCTATGGTTGGACCAAGCCTCAGTTTCACTTCTGTAGTATCTGTCCTGGGGTCTATGGGAGCCAACAAACCATAATTAGAACTGCAAATTCACAGCCAGTTTCAAATCACAGTAACATGGTGCAGCATCTCTAGAGGAAGTCCCTTTTTTCATCACTGAGAAAAGTAATACAGCCAGGCTTAGGAATTGAACAAAAACCCTAAAGAACTAATGGATATATCACTGAAGCCATTTGGACTGTATCTGATGACAAAAGAACACAATTAAGATTAATTTGGCCACATTTCAACAGTAGTAAATTAATCTTTTTTTTTCCCTTTCTTTCACCATCTAATCTGATCCTGACTGCTTCAATATGCTTTTTTTAGGGTGTACTTCTTTTTAATGGCATATATTACAGCTAATGCCCTCTATATTCATCTCTCTTCTCCCTTTTTCCCATTTCCCTTTTAATACATTTGCTTAATACTTCTAATTTTTCTCAAATACCTTTTAAAATAATATCATTGAATTCTTAATAATACTCCTATATTTGCCATATATCCTCCTTTTTGTTATGCAGTAGTCTTTCTTTGGCTGCTTTATACATATTTTTTTCAAACCCAACTGTATTTATATCTTCATTCAATTTTGAGCATAATAATTTTGCAATTTGGAGGGTTTTCATAGTATAATTTGGACTCTGCTGAAAAGTGAAGGAGCATGATTGCAGTGTGAGAGCATTTTTTCTGTGGGTTTGATATATCATTCTTATTTTTCCAGTAAATTAAGTTACCCAGGAAAAGCATAAAGAAATTCAGTTTTTCAACCTAGACACATTCTGACGGGTTGGACCCCCCATTCTGGGATGCCACCTGATGTTCTGGGGTTAAACTGACCCTCCCCTGCTCAATCAGCCTGGGTTTCCACTCCCTGCTTTGCTGAATTAGGCTCTTCGGCCTCTGGCAGCACACATACGCAGGTAGGGACACACCCTGCTGCAGACACAGACTGAAGTCAGCTCTGTGTGAGAGGGCTCCCCCAGCACTCACATGCCCACCCCTTTTGAGAGACACACCCCAAATACTACTATCTCGCACTGTATAGAAATATCTGTACAGCCCAAACTCATAAAATTTGCTCTCTTCCTCAGTGTGAAGAGAGATGTGCACAACTTCTTGCCTGCCCCCTTAGCTAGAAATTACATAAACTGGGTTTTATTATAAACAAGAAATAAGTTTATTAGCAACAAAAGGTGAATTTTAAGTGAATATAAGAGACAGAACATAGCAGATTACTGACCAAATAAAGCAAAATTTGCAAGCTAAGCTCAATATACCTTAAGAAACAGGTTCCAAAATGTAAATTCTCACCCTAAATGTTATTTTAGGCAGGGTGAAAAGTTTCTGTGGTTCAGAGTTCCAGTTATATTCCTTTTCAAACTGGATCCCTGTCTCAGTCTGGACTACCACTTTGCCTTCCCTTCAGGTGGCTTTAGCAGTCTTTCTTCTTGGGCAGCAAGGCCATGGAGAGGAAGAGTCTCATTTAACTTCCTCCCCACCCTTAAATAGGATTTACATAAGTAAGGAGACCTTTGTTTCCCAAACTTGATCCCCCTACAAGAAGTCCCAGGTAATGTTTAGTTTCAGGTGACAAGACACCTGACTTTGTAGTATCAAAGAGTCCATGCACCAGTGGAAGTATGGAGCAGGAAGGCCAAGCCTTTTCACAGTCCATTGTCCTCGCTGATGGGCCATCAGCCCTGTCTGGCTTTTCCATTGTTGCACCTGAAGAGTTAGCAGTGGGCCTCACCCAAAGTAGCATAGTTGAAATACATTGTCAATATTCCTAATTGCACATACAGAAATGATAGGTATACATATTGTATAATCACATTCAGTAAATTATAACTTTTCCAAGGATATCTTACAAGACCCCATCTTGCATAAAGTCTATCTGTTATGTCATATTCATATCATAAGCATATTTTCATAAATATCACACATACTTTTCAGATTCCCGGTATATACAATGCAATGGTATATGTCTAGCAAGCACCAGCTCTTCTGGAAATCTCCATGTTCTAAACTGAAATAGTGACGGAGGTGAACCTAAGCCAGATTTGAGGATTCATTTTTTTTTTTTTTGGAAGGGAAGGGGTGGCACAAACACGGACATACCATTGTAGTTACTCAGTCAGATCCTAGCCCCCACCCCTACCCCACACTGCTCCAACCATTTTGGGGCCATAAAGTTGCCCTAACATGCCAGCTGAGGAGCCCCTTTTTGAGATGGGAATCTCTGGTTGCTGGTAAAGCCAAAAGAGCTATCTCTGCGATGCATTCCTGACCACCTCGCCGCCCCAGCATAGATGGAATATTTCAGATAAAACCCCCACATATCTTAAAAACAATGAAAAACTGCTTATATGGATGCTTGCTTTCCCCTAAGGCTTACCATTCTCAGTATCTGGGAAGTGCCAAGTACACAGACCCTTTCTCTGGTTGTCAGCCTGTCTCCCTGGATTTCTGGCAGGAGACCTCCCACACATCTTTCCCTGAGAAGCGCTTTTAAACCCTTCAGGTCCTATTGGGATGATTTTAGCTTTGATAGGCCTCTCTCTTTTTCTTGAACTTGTAGAAGAGTCATTTCCAATTCTCTCTGCTTTTGTAAGATGTCTATGACAACCATTTCTCTCCCTAGAATTTGTCATTGGATTCTGGAGGATGTGCAGGAAACTTATGCTGTGTTTCAGTTCATCAGCGGTTAGATCACTGAAGTTAGGTTGAATCCTGAAATTATTCACCTAGTCATCTACTGAGATAATATCATGTTGCTTCATAGATTTAAAGACATATCTCGTATGTCATAAATAGCAATTTGGTGAAAGTATTTGGTACATTCTTCTTGATCTTGAACATATGTTCTGTTTGTATCATATGGCGTTTTCCCCCAGTACTCCCATATAATTTTGTTCCTATGCTAAATAGTAGTACTATTCTCTTTAATGTCTTTGGCAATGTCAATGACTTCTAATGACAGGTTTCAGAGTAGCAGCCGTGTTAGTCTGTATTCGCAAAAAGAAAAGGAGTACTTGTGGCACCTTAGAGACTAACAAATTTATTAGAGCATAAGCTTTCGTGAGCTACAGCTCACTTCATCGGATGCATTTGGTGGAAAAAACAGAGGAGAGATTTATATACACACACACAGAGAACATGAAACAATGGGTTTATCATACACGCTGTAAGGAGAGTGATCACTTAAGATAAGCCATCACCCACAGCAGGGGGGGGAAAGGAGGAAAACCTTCCATGGTGACAAGCAGGTAGGCTAATTCCAGCAGTTAACAAGAATATCAGAGGAACAGTGGGGGGTGGGGTGGGGGGGAGAAATACCATGGGGAAATAGTTTTACTTTGTGTAATGACTCATCCATTCCCAGTCTCTATTCAAGCCTAAGTTAATTGTATCCAGTTTGCAAATTAATTCCAATTCAGCAGTCTCTCGTTGGAGTCTGTTTTTGAAGCTTTTTTGTTGAAGTATTGCCACTCTTAGGTCTGTGATCGAGTGACCAGAGAGATTGAAGTGTTCTCCAACTGGTTTTTGAATGTTATAATTCTTGACGTCTGATTTGTGTCCATTCATTCTTTTACATAGAGACTGTCCAGTTTGGCCAATGTACATGGCAGAGGGGCATTGCTGGCACATGATGGCATATATTACATTGGTAGATGCGCAGGTGAACGAGCCTCTGATAGTGTGGCTGATGTGATTAGGCCCTATGATGGTATCCCCTGAATAGATATGTGGACAGAGTTGGCAACGGGCTTTGTTGCAAGGATAGGTTCCTGGGTTAGTGGTTCTGTTGTGTGGTGTGTGGTTGCTGGTGAGTATTTGCTTCAGATTGGGGGGCTGTCTGTAAGCAAGGACTGGTCTGTCTCCCAAGATCTGAGAGAGCGATGGCTCGTCCTTCAGGATAGGTTGTAGATCCTTGATGATGCGTTGGAGAGGTTTTAGTTGGGGGCTGAAGGTGATGGCTAGTGGCGTTCTGTTTTCTTTGTTGGGCCTGTCCTGTAGTAGGTGACTTCTGGGTACTCTTCTGGCTCTGTCAATCTGTTTCTTCACTTCAGCAGGTGGGTATTGTAGTTGTAGGAATGCATGATAGAGATCTTGTAGGTGTTTGTCTCTGGCTGAGGGGTTGGAGCAAATGCGGTTATATCGTAGAGCTTGGCTGTAGACAATGGATCGTGTGGTATGATCTGGATGAAAGCTAGAGGCATGTAGGTAGGAATAGCGGTCAGTAGGTTTCCGATATAGGGTGGTGTTTATGTGACCATCGCTTATTAGCACCGTAGTGTCCAGGAAGTGGATCTCTTGTGTGGACTGGTCCAGGCTGAGGTTGATGGTGGGATGGAAATTGTTGAAATCATGATCGAATTCCTCAAGAGCTTCTTTTCCATGGGTCCAGATGATGAAGATGTCATCAATGTAGCGCAAGTAGAGTAGGGGCATTAGGGGACGAGAGCTGAGGAAGCGTTGTTCTAAGTCAGCCATAAAAATGTTGGCATACTGTGGGGCCATGCGGGTACCCATCGCAGTGCCGCTGATTTGAAGGTATACATTGTCACCAAATGTGAAATAGTTATGGGTCAGGACAAAGTCACAAAGTTCTGCCACCAGGTTAGCCGTGACAGTATCGGGGATACTGTTCCTGACGGCTTGTAGTCCATCTTTGTGTGGAATGTTGGTGTAGAGGGCTTCTACATCCATAGTGGCTAGGATGGTGTTTTTAGGAAGATCACCAATGGACTGTAGTTTCCTCAGGAAATCGGTGGTGTCTCGAAGATAGCTGGGAGTGCTGGTAATGAAGGGCCTGAGGAGGGAGTCTACATAGCCAGACAATCCTGCTGTCAGGGTGCCAATGCCTGAGATGATGGGGCGTCCAGGATTTCCAGGTTTATGGATCTTGGGTAGCAGATAGAATACCCCAGGTCGGGGCTCCAGGGGTGTGTCTGTGCGGATTTGTTCTTGTGCTTTTTCAGGGAGTTTCTTGAGCAAATGCTGTAGTTTCTTTTGGTAACTCTCAGTGGGATCAGAGGGTAATGGCTTGTAGAAAGTGGTGTTGGAGAGCTGCCTAGTAGCCTCTTGTTCATATTCCGACCTATTCATGATGACGACAGCACCTCCTTTGTCAGCCTTTTTGATTATGATGTCAGAGTTGTTTCTGAGGCTGTGGATGGGACTGTGTTCTGCATGGCTGAGGTTATGGGGTAAGCGATGCTGCTTTTCCACAATTTCAGCTCGTGCACGTCGGCGGAAGCAGTCTATGTAGAAATCCAGGCTGCTGTTTCGACCTTCAGGAGGAGTCCACCCAGAATCCTTCTTTTTGTAGTGTTGGCAGGAAGGTCTCTGTGGGTTAATATGTTGGTCAGAGGTGTGTTAGAAATATTCCTTGAGTCTGAGACGTCGAAAATAGGATTCTAGGTCACCACAGAACTGTATCATGTTCGTGGGGGTGGAGGGGCAAAAGGAGAGGCCCCGAGATAGGACAGATTCTTCCGCTGGGCTAAGAGTATAGTTGGATAGATTAACAATATTGCTGGGTGGGTTACGGGAACCATTGTTGTGGCCCCTTGTGGCATATAGTAGTTTAGATAACTTAGTGTCCTTTTTCTTTTGTAGAGAATCAAAGTGTGTTTTGTAAATGGCTTGTCTAGTTTTTGTAAAGTCCTCCTTTCCCCCCCCTGCTGTGGGTGATGGCTTATCTTAAGTGATCACTCTCCTTACAGTGTGTATGATAAACCCATTGTTTCATGTTCTCTGTGTGTGTGTATATAAATCTCTCCTCTGTTTTTTCCACCAAATGCATCGGATGAAGTGAGCTGTAGCTCACAAAAGCTTATGCTCTAATAAATTTGTTAGTCTCTAAGGTGCCACAAGTACCCCTTTTCTTTTTGCGAATGACTTCTAAGTTGTGGTCAAGTTTTCTAAGCCATTGGCATCATAATTCAGCTGCATTTGATGCATCCAGAGGAGTGAACAGAGATATTAGTTATAAGAAGTCACTCATTTGGAGCTCGTTGGATAATGGGGGAAAAAATGTCTTGAACCTGTGATGAAATTGCCAAAATTGGTAATGGATGTTATTCAGAATGAATTATTCTGAAGTTGTTCTTTGTGATGCTTAATTATGCTATTCTTGATAAAAATCAATTTGTGTTTTAAAAAAAATACAAGACCTATCTTCTCCCAACAGATTTTAAGAGATCTACATTCTTATTCTGTTCTCACACTGATTAACTTCACTGACTTCAGTGAAGTTAATCCTGATTTACTCTGGTATAAATCAGATCAAAACTGGGTCTGGAGTGTTATTCATTAACCCCTTCATAAATGTTAAAGGATAGAGCTCCCACAGGAGAGCCTTCTCCCCTCTGCTGGAGCAATGGTAAGGAGAAAGGAGTTGGTAGCATAAAATGGGTGTGCTAATAACACCAGGATTGGGCTCATTTTAATGAGCCATTTCCTAATGAGTAATTTTCTCCTTTTTATTTGCAAATGTTTTTTATTGGAAGCTAATTTCCTTTTTATTGTTTGGGTGGAATCATTTCTAATTTGTAAAAGAAAACAGGAACATTTTGGAAACAAAAGAAAAGAAAGATTTCTCTTATGAGGAACCCTGATGGGTTCTTTTCTTTTCATGACATCCCTGATGCTTTATATGCTGAAATAGGAATCTGAAAAAGCTTTGTACAGATGGCTAGGCATTGTTTTCCCCCACCTTTTTCATAAACTGGCAAATCGAGAGCTTAAGGGACTCTCCCAAAGTGTCCCTGTGAATAAATGGCAAATTTGGAACACTGTTCATTGGACCAGTTGCAAAGAAGTAAATTCCAGAAGCACTTTAAATCAGATAATGATTGAGTGTTTTGAAACAATATTTTGGAACTATTTGTAAAATCTAAATAGGCTGAGTAAAATCAAACACTCTTGGTGCACCTTCAGTAGTCCATAGTTAGTGAGTAACCATATCTCCAGGCTAACGTTCTGCTGCTGCTAAGTTATGATGTTTTTACCAAAATAAATGTTCCTGAATGTTAGCTCGTGGGTGCCTTTATGAAGATACCCCCTCCCCCAACAGTTTAAGGGTGTTTTGAGCCAACCTCATCTCATGTTGACTGTACTCTTAAAAAAGCCAATTGGGAAAATGAAAAAAACAAGAAATAGAACATTTGTACATGAATAGTAAACTTTTGCAATATCAAGTTCAGAGATACTGGTCTCAAACAGGGGATTATATTTTGATCTAAATGAGCTTTACAATTAAGCAAAAGTTTGTAGTTTGGGGCTAAAACAGAGCTAGAGTTTGAGCTCATGTTTGAGATTTATCATTGGTGTCATTTTACCATCTGTTTTCCTTATATTTGGGCCCTATATGTTGGAAACGATATAAGATTAGTTATCTTCATGTACAAGAATTTTGGTGAATTAAAAACAGGAAACTAGGCCCCTTCATTTATCAAATTTGATCTAGGAGTAAAATGTTGCAGATGGGTTCAGGTATGGGGACTTGTATTGGATCCTCTCTCCACAAAATGCAAGGGGGTTTTGACTTCAAAGTTTCTGTGTGAGCCTATTCAGAATAAAGACTTTATAATTTGGTAGAGTTACAAAGAAAAGTAAAGCAGTTGTCACCATAGGTTCAAGTTCATAATTCTCATTGCTGATGAAATTATATGGAGGAATAATTGTCCCCCTTCATTCTGAAAAAGGTACAAAGTTACTGGACCATCTTTTGATGATTGATTTACACCTCTAATCTTTTAGTCCATATGGTAATTCTGCCTATTGATCATGTCAGAAGATAATGAATCTGTCTTCCTTCTCATTCCTTTGCTAAAGATTTTTCTTAACTATTATTAGCATAGTAGTATTGCATTTGACCTTGAAGAGTAAAGCCAAAATAGTATTTCCATGCATGAGTTCCTGGTTCATCAAAGTTTTGTTTGTTCTTGTCATGCAGGATGTTTGACTGATGCAAGCAATGCTCTTCTCTTCTGAAAATAGAGTCAGAAGCATAAAATAGAAAAAAGTCACACACTGAGACTCATTTGAGATTGAACTGAAATAAAACTTATTTTTGGTACGTAAAGCAGAGAGTAACAGATTTGCTCTTTGCAGCATATTGTCTTTTATGACAGTAATTTTTCATTCTCTTTTATTAATTGTTTGCTGTTTTACATACAAGCAAAAGACAAATATAAAAGCCACAGTGAACAACATGAAAAACTGCATCGGACAAGAGGAATAAACCACAGAATTCTGCACTACTGAATTTAAGGGTATGTCTTGTCTGCAATCATTGGGTGTGATCACTGCTCATGCCAACATACCCAAGCAAGCTTTAATCTAGCTTAATTAGGTTCTGGAACAGTGAAGCCACATCAGCACAAACTAGTCCCACAAGTAATTACCCAGGGTTCCAGGCAGGCTTGTACAGCTCATGCTGAGCTGTGCATTGCTTCAGTTTTGCTGTTGTAAGACTTGAGCGAGCAAGCTTAAAGGTAGATCAGGTAAGGCAGTTCAAGCAGGGATTGCATTTCAGACATACACTAATTGGAGGCAGTCCAAGATTTGCAAATGAAAAATGAGAAATATTTTAGATTTAGACCAACCCTAAGATATGAAGTTTGCTGTAGACTATTCATAAAGGATTATATGTATGCACTGTAGCCTTCACCCTGCCCCATTTGGAGATAACCCTGCCTCCTTCCAATTAGAATTTATTTCCCTTGGATTGGGATTCCCAATCTGTGTCCCTCAATTCCCAAACCTGTTCATTTTCTGCCGTCTGTCCAACTACATCAGCAGAGAGAGATCACAAAAGGTTTAAAGTGCTATTTCCACTGTGGTTAATAGAACCAAAGCTTTTTTGGAGTGCAATAGAACCACTACTGATTGGCAGGAAGCAGATGGATAATAAACATCAGAAACATCAGCTGTACTGTAGGCATTAGCAAATATATGTGTAAATAACATGGAAAACCGACGTATTTGGTCATCTCCTCCTGGCACTCTGGTGGTAGCTTCCTTCCCTGCTTTCTTAAAAATGAAGCTTCAGCAATCCTCAGTCAAATTATACTAATACAATAACAATCAGCCCCAGCCTTATTTTTTTATACAACTTTGAGTTGATTATTAAAATAAGATCAGTGGACTGAGTTCAACAGAAAGAAATATTAAAATCTTCCTTTATAAATGTATATTTTGAATAGCCAATATTGCGGACCTGATCCTACTGAAGTAATAGGGAAAACTCCTGTTCATTTAACTAGAAGCAGAAGCAGCATCAGGCCACATTTTAAAATATTATACATGTTGTTCTAACAGAGATCAATCCAATGCCCATTAAAGTCAGTGGAAAGAGTCTGTTCAATTCAGTGGGGTTTGGATTGAGCTTGTAAAAATAATTTGTCTTTTGTACTTGTGAACGTAGAACTTTACAAAAAATCATCATATATAAACAAGAAGATCAATATCACATTTTGGCTGGGCAATCTTAAATGAATTACTGAAATTATTTGTACTTGGAGATTTTTAAAAAGTATTAAATGTTACACTATATTAGCACTGCCGAACATAAAGTATATAGTTTATATCGTAGATAGACAAGATGGATGAGGTGATATCTTTTATTGAACCAACTTTTGTTGGTGAAAGAGACAAGCTTTCAAGCTAGGCAGATCTGACCTGAAGAACTCTGTGTAGCTTGAAAGCTTTTCTCTTTCATTAACAGAAGTTGGTCCAATAAAAGATATTACCTCTAATATACTGGGTCCGACACAGTTACAAACAACCCTGTAAACAACAGTGGTTTATATATTACATGGCAGGATGTTATTTTGGAGACAATTTATATTGATGATCCATGCTTGTGCAATATAAATTGTTTCAATGTGGAATCATCATAACATTTAAGAAAATCGTATATATCTTGGCAGAAGAAAGCTGGCTGCTGGAGCTTACTGTATGGAAGTTACCATCATACTCATGTCAATAGCTTGATAACGCCTAGTGAAATGACTCAGAAACAATGATACAACAGGCAAAATGAAAGTTGATCTCATGCTCGGTTCAAGGCTTGCAATTCAAGAGAAGATTCTGTTGACATAAGAAATGAGGAGACAGCAGTTCATATTGTTTATGAGGAGCTGCAGAATTTGAAGGCTGACTGATAGCCTTGCTGTGAAACTAAAGGTTTTAAAATTAAAATCTGTCAGGGAGAAGGTTAAGGCTTACACTTTATGAGCTGGGAGGACAAAAGGGTACTGGAAAATATTATGTATGTAAGTAGAAGGCTTGAACATTTATTTTGTCTTCCATATAAACATAAGATGGATCTTGGTAGCTTGTGCAACAATCTGGCCTCATACCATAAATAAAAAATAAATGTAAGGGGCCCGCTACTCCTCTCACTTGCACCAATGTAACACGGTTGAAAGGCAAATCAGCCTCTTTATTAAGAAGTCCATTATGAATTTAAAAGGTCATCTTTTTAGTAGACAAATATATTTTTCATTTTTTAACATTGATGAAAAAAGTCCAATATAGGGCTTGTGACAGGTATTAGACTGACAAGTGTGGAAATAAAAGACTTCAGGATAGCCACATAGAAAAGTGCAGACATAGTGTACACTTCTCTACCCCTGCCCATACAAAGTCTTGAAACTGTGCTACAGGGGCCATTTCTGTTGGTCATAGGATAAGATTACTCTACTCTACCTGTCCATTCATTCCTTAGTTACTGCCAGCAATGCCCCTCTGCCATGTACATTGGCCAAACCGGGCAGTCTCTATGCCCAAAGATTAAATGGACACAAATCAGATATCAAGAATTCTAACATTCAAAAATTAGTCGGAAAACACTTCAATCTCCCTGGAGACTCAATAACAGATTTAAAAGTGGACATTCTTCAGCAGAAAAGCTTCAAAAACAGACTCCAGTGAGAAACTGCAGAACTGGAATTAATTGCAAACTGGACACCATCAAATTAGGCCTGAATAAACACTGGGAGTGGTGGGTCACTACAAAAATAAATTTCCCCCTACTAAAGTGCCACAAGTGCTCCTCGTTGTTTTTAGGTATTGCTGGAACTTCCAAGTGGATGTGCTAAGGCTAAGTGTATTCTATAAAAAGTAAAAGGTGTAAAGAGAAATAGAATGCCAATCAGCTCATAATTCATTCACTTAGTGCTGAAAATTGAAAATCTGTTGGGAAGTATTATAATATGGTTTGCATTTCAAATAAATAACAATCACATTTGCATTGTTATAAATAATGGGCTTGAAAAATGTTGTCTAGTAGTATTTCAGCTGTAAGCCTTCAAAAACAATAAACACATTCATTAATATTTACTAAAATAACATCTGTAGCATGTGATTTGGCAGTTAGATGCTGGGGTAATTGTGCATTTATTCACAAATAAAGGAACCTCTGAGGAATGCGAGAGCTGGTAGACACTCTTTTACATGAGTTTTCGATTTATTTTTCAAAAACAAAGTGTGTGTGTGTGTAAGAAACAAGTTTCCATTTCCCTTGTGCATTTGGCCACTGTTCAGAAGTTACACTGACAGAACTATTTTAAATATTTGATGTTTTTACAAATGCAGACTGTGTGAAATCAGCCACTGGGACAGGTGGCATAACAGCTGAAAAATTTTATTGTAGCAGAGTAAATAGAAGCTGACTGCTCTTCAAGTGAATATGTATGATAGTCAATTAATCTCCTGTATTAACAGCCAGTCACAAGATGTGACAATGAATGTTTTGGAAAATCTTTGTGTTTTTCATAGTCCTCAACAGATCAAAATGTTCTGGCACCACATTAAATATTTATCAGTCCTTGAGGATAACTGGAATGTACAATTTTAAAAATTTCTTGCCACATACTTTATAAAGTAGATAGATTTCTGATACAGAAAAAAATAAATAAAAGTCCTTTGGCAGTCCTGCATTAACCAAATGTAAGGCATCAAGATCACAACATTTGTAGACGCTTACTAGACAAGCATACTGCAGGAAGGCCCCTGCTGGTCTAATGTGAACCTCTCATTGTCAGTAAAGGCAGCCTGTAAAATCTATTTTTCTTTCTTAATGGAGTGGAAGCCCTGACTGATGCTGGAGGGAATATTATTGCTGTATATGCCTTCATTTTCCATCAATTTCAAAGCAAGAGAATGTATCCGCCTTTTTACAGCATAGGTATGTACAATAGCAAATGATAGGCTCATTTGAGGAGAAAATGTAACTATTTTTCCTCTCTTATATATTTATTTTTGAGTGTGACACAGGCTGGATGCTTGGATTCTTATTTATCTATATTTTTCTATTGACTAGAGCGAGCTACAAGAGAATACTCATACAGGCTGAAATTCAGAAAAGTGCTATCACAAGGCCCATGCATCCAATGTTGAGATCTTATGTGGGACTTAAGTGGTGACTAGGTCTTCTCCTTGCCCTCTCCCCAGGACTGAATTTCTTCCAGATACCTGTAGTGAGCATTTGGACGTTGACCCACTTTGGTTCCTTTGTACTACCAGACAGCAAACCATTTCAGATAAGTGAGGGCTAGCTAAGTATCTCAATGTTTAGATGTTAATTTACATTTTATTTTAATGTATCCACTCTTTTTTTTAGTCTAGAAACTGTTTCAGACATTTCACAAGAACAGACTCATATTTCTAGTTCAGTACTCCTGGCTCCATATGGCTCTGTAATACCACCCCAGCACTTCTGTGTTTCTACTTCTGGTCCATATTAGAAAGATGTGGGGGGGGGCAGGGGGGAGACAGTTGACTGAACTATTTTGAAACTTGCTTGTTTCAAGTTAATTTCCGTATTTTTATAAACATACCTTAATTCTACTCTGTTTGAGCAGTGCCCCAGCACGTCAGTACCATACATGTTCTGTCCTTACAGATGCTACAGAAACTTCAGGAACAAAGCAAATGAGCACTACTGGAGGTCTATCACCTTCTCTTTGCTTAGGCAAACCTCTGGTTTAAGTCAGATGTAGCAAACAGGAGCTACCTGTGTGCTGGCCTACACTAAAACACTGAGTCTACCCCACACAAGTCACCCCAGACTTGCAAAAAGTTACCAACTCTTCACCCCTGCCCTAAGGGTTTCTTCTGAGACATTGCTTTCACTTAACCCTTAGTAAGTCCTGGATGCCCTACCGACATGTATGCCACCAGATCGCTGGCAATTCCTTTGGCAAGAAGACACCTTTATTGTCAGGATCCTGATAAGGGCAGTTGGGACCAAGGGTCAGAGAAGGGTCAGGCCTGAGACTGAGAATAGCAGAGGAGTTCGTAGTCAAATTCCAGTTTGGGGTTCCTAGCAAGGATCAGAACTGGAGTCACTTTTCAGGGTCCTGATCAGGAGGCAAGATCCAAACCAAGCTAAGGGTGAAACCAGGACTTAAAGAGCAGAGATTAAGAAGCAGGAATGGCCAAGGCATCTACAAGAGAGCCACATTGTTGCCTGAACACTTTGTGTAGAATACCCCTTGGGTTTGTATAGGACAGGGAGCCAATCAGGAGCCATGAGGCTGCTGCCTGTCAGTCCCCTTGAGGCAAGACTTCCCATGGTCTGTGGCTACCGCAGGTCATGGTTAGCAAACTGCAAGCTGGTTACAGATGCTTCTGGGTTGCAGCATTTAGGTGTTTGCTTCCTTGCTGCTCTGCAGTCCTGTGTTTGAGAGCTGCTGGACTTTACATTATCCCCCCTCTGGGGTGGCCCTTTGTCAGCTGGGATTAAACAGGATGAGCTACATGCAAGGCTGTGCCATGAGATCAGGAGCATGAACATGGGATGCTGACTCCCAGGATTGATCTTTGTATCCATAGGCATCCCAACCTAGAAGGTACCAGACAGAGATGCATTTGATTTTTGAGTCTAGCTGAACTGATCACTCCTAGTTATGGGTGGTGGTCCTTTCAGGGAGCTCACAGTGCAATTAAGCTGCTTCAGTATTTTGGATATCAATAAAGGATTCATTACTAGAATTGGTCTGATAACTGCTGAGCTGGGTGTGTACAGGAATAGGTTCATTAACATCTGGAGCAGAGATCCCCCATAGTGCAGTGCTTCCCTGCTTTTCTGGTCCCAGAGTTCAGTGTGGTTCTTGCCTTGGAATCTCTGTTCTCCATTCTGTATGCTAATGGAGATGCCTCCCTGTCCCATCTCTGATACAGATGAGGCTAGGGGAGTTGCCTTAATCTTATCACCCTTGTCAGGAGGGGTTTAGGTGTGTCTCCCACCACCTTTTCATTGCTTTCTGTAAGTCTGTCTTCTGATCAGTTTTGGGTCAAGCAGAGGCTGGTGGGGTTGTCCTTCATGAGTCAGACAGTCTGGATACTTCATTCTGTTTCCCCAAGAACTCAGAGCTGACTAGTATCAGGTGGCAGGGTTGATACTAATAGTTCAGGCTTCTATATCAGATATAGACTGACTACAGAACTTACTTCTCAGAGTGATACACATGACAACTCTTCAGTTAAAGATCCTTTAATATTCTGCCAGGTTAGCTTAAATAAAGTATGTTACACTCAGTGCCACCTAGTAGCTGAACATATAGAGTTTAGCATTCCATTACATCTCCCCCTTTAAGTTATGCATTCCTACTGTTTACAAAATATACACTATCACACTATCTTTGAAGCTCAGTACCTATCAGTCTGTTAAGTGTCTCTGATTCACATTCATTTTTTTTCTAATTTCACTTCCCAAACCTGTAACAATTTGGTCATCTGGCTATCCATGAGTTGCAATGACTAGCTGTGGTCAGTTTGGAATCTCTGAGTCATTGTCTTCTAGTTCTGCATCACCATCTGTAGAGTTTGCTATGTTGATTGTTCTTTCTGAGATACAAACTGTAGATGTCAGTGGTTTCTGTTGAACTCTCCAGTGTCGGTCTCAATCACACATGATCTGAGGGGTGATTTTTTTTTCTCTTTGTGACAGTTGGAGTTGTCCATCCTTTTTTTTTCCATCCAGTTTGACATGAACATGGTCATTGGGTGTCAGCAGGCTCTAGACCTGGCAGTTCTCTAACTAAATAATGTCTGTTGTAGAAATGTTCTTATGCTCTTTTAGCTTCTTTTATCCAGTTTGGCCACTCTCTTCATGTCTTCCCATTTTGGAGATATTCTTTTCCAAAATTGGAACAGTAGTTCTGAGTTGTCTTCCCAGCAGAAGTATATCCAGTAGCTGCTATTGGTATTGATCTGTAGTCAGAAGACCAAGGAATGGATTTTCTTGCTATAGCATTTTCTTGGCTATCTGTATAGCTCTCTCACCCTCTTCACTTGTTTGTGGGGGAATGTGAGCTGCTAATAATATGATCAAAGTAATATTTTGTTTGGAATAACATAAAGTCTACTGTAGTAAATTGTGGTCCATTTTTCATCACTAGTTGTTCTGCAAAACCAAAATGAGTAAAAGTGCTCTTCAATTTCTTGGTAACATATTTATATCTTCCAAGTACATGATTTGTATATACCTTGAAATATAATCCAATATGACCAGGTAATGATGTTCTCTGAATTTGCATAAACTTCAGCTAGTCTCTTCCAAGGTCTGTGTGGTAGAGGTTTATAGTTTCTAAGCTAGTTGCAGGTGTTTCAAATTGCTCCTGCCTTTTGTTCTGGCTTTTGACTAGTTCAGACTGCTTTGCTTTCTGTATGGCCATGGCTAGGGTTAAGTTGTAGCTGCTGTGAAATATTTTTATCTGTAAACCCATAACCAGTCTGTCTCTGATATTTTCCTGTGTTGCATTCCCAAAATCACAGATTTCAGCCAATGTATGAAGAACTCTTTTATAAAACATTCAACATTTTCCACTCGTTCTTTAATTTTTGTAGGAAAACACACTCTTTCATAAACCAAGTTTCTCTGAGGTATAAAGAATTAATCAAAAATAGCCAGAACCCTTGCAATAGTCACCTTTGTGACTGTCTTCAGTAAAGTCAAAGGATTTAAAGATATGCTTTCCCTGCTTTCTCATAGCATAAATTTGTATATCTCCAGCTTGTTTATGAAGCTTGTTTGCAATTTGAAATCTTGCAAAATACTGCTTTTCAGTTTGACAAATTTTCACAGTGGACAAAAACTTCTCTGGGGCACTGAAGAGTAGCATGTTGATGCAATCCTGCAGTCTAGAACCCAGGCCCACAGAGCTACCACCAGGCAACTATAACTAGTTTGTGCTCCACTTCCTATGATCCACTGTGGACAGAGACCATAGGAAGTTCCACCACAAGGGTTTGACAGAGAGCAGCCTCATGGCTCCTGATTGGTTCCCTGTCCTATATAAACCCAAGGAACATTCCAGGAAACATCCAGGCTACAATATAGATCTTCTGTGGCTGCTATGAACATTCCTGGGCCTTGCTTCTGAATTCCTAACTTGACTTCAGGGGGATTCAAACTTTGCCTCCTGACTCAGACCTTGAAGCCTGACTCAGACTTTGTGCCTTGGTACCAACCATGGCCTGGAACCTGACCACAAACTCCTCTGCTACTCCCAGGCTCAGATTTGCCTTTGCTTTGACCCTTGACCCTGACTGCATTTCTTGGATCATGACACAACTTTTGTTGTTTTTTTGTTCCTTTTATTTCTGCTCTCCTCTGGCACTACTTTACTTCCGACACCATGTCATGCTTTTCTGTACCAGATAATGACTGGCTACAGGGCTTTCTTTTGAGCTGGGATACACACCAGATGTGTTCAAGATCCTTCAATGTTCTGCCAGGTATGGCCAAGATTAACTTAAATAATGTATGATACCTACAGTGCCACCTAGGAGCTGAACATATTTAGCATTAGTTTAGCATTCAATTCCAAAATGTAAAACACAAATGTGCATATTTACAAAGAAAACATTAAGTAGGGAAAAGAAATGCACCATATATAAATGGACTGTGCAAAAATGGATATATCTATAACATAATATGAAACTTCAGAAATTAAGTAGAAAAAAATGGATAAAATCTTTCTTTCACACCAGTGGCCTAATCCTGCAAACTCTCTATGCATGGACCTCCCATTGAAGTCTGTGGAACTTTCAGGATTGAACTTTAAATCATTTACGTGCAGCATTAAATTGTCAAGGATCACAAAATTATGATGATGTAGAATGACTGTGGCCATTTTACTGGTTTTAAATGCCCTAATACTTATGAATCTCTTACTCTAGAGTGAATTTTCTCTTCCTAGACAATTTTGTATTGTACTTGGAGTGTTTGCAGGACCAGGCCCCAGGGGTGAATAGACCTCACTTCCTCATTGTTGGAAATGTCATAAGCATGGGACATGTATAGTGAATGAGTTTGGATAGGCCATGGTAATTCAGATAAAGTAAAATTGTTAGTAAGCTCTATATGTAACTTTGAGAAAGCAACTATAAAGAAAAAATATTACAATTAAAAATATATTTAACAAGAAGGCTTATCTTTCATTATATCATGAGGCAAATCCAGTCATGGACAATGATCCTTCTTGATTAATGCCTAAATGTGTTTACTGGCACTTAGTATTGCTCCTATAGTACTCGCAAAAAGAAAAGGAGTACTTGTGGCACCTTAGAGACTAACAAATTTATTAGAGCATAAGCTTTCGTGAGCTACAGCTCACTTCATCGGATGCATCCGATGAAGTGAGCTGTAGCTCACGAAAGCTTATGCTCTAATAAATTTGTTAGTCTCTAAGGTGCCACAAGTACTCCTTTTCTTTTTGCGAATACAGACTAACACGGCTGCTACTCTGAATCCTATAGTACTGTGTATCTTATGTCTTTTATACTGTTTCTACTCACACTGTTTATTGCTCTTCAATGTTCTTAAATAGTTTTTTCCTTCTAATATCTGAGCTGTTATATTTTTTCTGTCACTAAAGTAATTGTTTATTTATCTATTGGCGAGTCCTCTGTTCTTATCCTCTCATTTCTTGTGGAAGTTTGTTATTCCACTTATAACAGTTATAAGGTTACTTATCCTACTCCTACAGCATTCAGGAGCAATACCCTTCCTACAACCCTAGAATGAAACATTCTCTTACACCATCATCACATTGGGATCATGATATCCTCAGTTCCAGTTTTCCAGTGTCTCTCTCGTAATTATGGTGAATTAACTTCATACAGACCATTGTTCACCTCTAGTCTCCAGTCACCCAATTCCAGTGGTGCAAACACTGGAACTCTGCTGTGCCTTGGTGTTATCTGACTGCCCAGTCATAGCCCTGTCCAATGATGACCCTACAGAGTTTTGTATAGGCAGTCACAGAACATAGCTTTTAATTGGTACCATCTGTGCAATCCAAACCCATAATCCTATAAACAGAATCCCTCCCAGTCATACAATCATTCATTACCTACTTCAGAGAATTCGGGTGATGTATCACTTTGGAGAACCTGCATAAACAAAGCAGATCTCACAAACATGTCATTAGTTGCCTTTATATAATTTCAGTTGGTTTGATGTGTTACCATTTTTTAATCTAGTTCTTTTCCTTGTCAATTTGGACTAGATATACACTAGGACTGGCTTTATCTTCAATGTAGTAAGACCCCACTCAATTGATCACAGCAATTGGGTCTTACTTCCTAATCTCTTGACTATCACTATCTCCTATTTGCCATTCTTGTTCACTCATTTTTTGTTAAAATACCTACTTGTCTGCTCTCTAACATTTAGCAAGTTTGCTACTATTACTTGATTCACTTTGGTTACCCTGTCACATAAATCTAGCATCCATTTTTCCATTGTAATTTCCTGCACTAGCTTGGGAGGCACTGGATATAATAAACAATCTGGCATTCTCATTTTCCTTCCTTTCATAGCTGCAAAAGGTGAGATTCCAGTGCCTGTGGCTTCTGAAGCCTCTATGGCATCAGAATCAAAGGGATTAGTTGATCCCAATCTTTCCCAGACTACTTCATCAATATTCTGAGCATTTGTTTTATTGTTGGATTACTCTTTTCTAGTTGCCCAGAAGTCTGTGGGTGATCAGAGACCTGGAACTTCTGCTCAGTTCCATCCAATGCAACATATTTTTCATTATCTGACCAGTGTGGGAGCCTCAATCTGAGTCTGTTTGTCTGTCTGTCTATCATGGGATTCCCTAGCTACTAAAAATCTGTTCCACCAACACGTTGGCTGTAGCCTGGGCTAAGTTATTTTTCACTAGTATTGCTTCAATCTGTTTTGTAAAGAGGCCCACAATCACTAACAAATGGACATTTTTTTTCTTTAGGGGTTTTAGGAAATGACCCTAAAAAAATCTATTTGCTACCTTTTTCAGGGCCCTACAATTTGTTGATGAGGAAATTTAGCCTTTCCAACTATTTGACCTGTATTTCTCTGGGCATACATCAGACAGTTTGTACAATATTGTCTTAAATCTTCATCCAGATCTAGCCATCCTGTCTGCAAGATTTGTGCCTTTGTTTTATTTGCACTTTGATGTCCTCCCATGGGGACATCATGGCAAATAGACAGCAATTTGTCCCATCGCGGTTGGAAAAACAATCACCCATTGATCAGCTTGATGGACCATAAGGACCTATTTGTTATTTAAAGAATTGTTTTAAGGGGTACCCTCTTCCACTCTTTGCCTTGCAACCCTATATCCCATGAGGGTTGCAATAATGAATCTGCCTTTTGAAGGCTTTCAAGATCTGGAGCTAAATCTAATATGGCACTTTTGGCTAAAGCACAGGTGGCAACCGGACACACCTGTATTATACTACATGGTGACTGCCATAAAGGATCAGTTTGGGCAGTTTCCCTTAGCAAGGGAGTCTACATAAACATGGTCATGAGCACCCCAAGTATTTATGGAATGTTCCTTTATTTTATAGATGGTAGTAATTCTGCCTTATACTAAGTCTCAAATACTTTGTAGAGTCTCCAGATGGACAAGGGGCTTTCCATCTCCCCAGACAAACCCATTTTGTCCCAATAATAACAAATAATCAGGGAATTGCACACCCATTTAGAGTCAGAATAAATGATAAGTGGTGTATCTGGGTATACTACCAGCACCGCTTTGTTGCTAAAAGTTTTCCAAATTGTGCCAAATGTGACAGGCAAGAATATTCGTGTGCAAACTCTTTCTTGGCAGCCACTGGGCAAATCCTGTCACTGGTTTTCCCTCAACATAATAGGAGAAGCCATCAACAAAAAGGTGCCATCATGGGGCTTTCAAACCATATCAATTCCCTCTACAAATGGAGATCTGACAATATATGATTATGGCAGAGGGCAGTGGTGGGACTCTTCATTTACTAAAAGGTGATAGGCTTGGGTAGATGAGTTTCTTGACATATTTTACCTCTAAATGGTCTTGCAACAAAAGGCACCAGTGGGTCAACTGGGACCTGGACACATTACTTTCCTTAATGTGAACAGAGAACAAATAGTGTAGTGGGGAATGTGGTATATAAATATCCAGTTTATGTAGTGCAATTATATATGCAAAATGTTGGAGAACCCAGAAAATAGCCAACATGTGGACTTCACAAGGGCCATACTTCCTTTCAACAAGGGTAAGTAGGTGCAAGCCATATGCTGTGGGGCACTGTGGTCCCTGATCTTCCTGAGTTAAGAAGGCTTCTAATGCAGTGTCCATCTCTGCTGCTTCCAAACCAAAGGGGATGGAATAATTTGGCTGAGCCAATACTGGGACAGCCACCAAGTCTTCTTTCAAGGTCTCTATGGCCTGAGTAGGATCCGGGGTCCACTGTCAAGTATTCCAATTTTTAAAAGGCTATGGTGGGTGCTGTGAATGAAGCATAATTGGATATAAAATCATGGTAGAACCCTGTCAAACCTAAAAAGGTGCAGTTTTAGTGGTAGAGGGAGGCAGAGCCTGTATTAAGGCAACTCTCTCCCTGTCTGAGTGTAAGACACCAAAAGCCAATTGAATATTTGCACAGCTAGGCTTTCCGAGGGTTAACCTTCACTCCTCCCCTTCTGGGGTTTCAAATAAATATGCTAATGTCTCCAAATGAGATTCTGTGGTTTCAGTGAATAACAGGAAATCAGCCACATACTGCAGCAGAAAATCCCTAACGGGATAGTCCCATAATAGGGACTGCATGTACAAGGGGTTGGGAGGAAAGATCACCAGGGAATTATGGAATCCCTGAAGCAAATAGATCCAAGTTTATTGCTGACCCTCAAAAGTAAATACAATTTTATATTGACTAACAGGGTGCAACAGTAAGGATCAAAATCCATTTGAATTATCTAAGACTGTAAAATAAGATACCTCTTCTGTGATAATTGCTATTGCCTCAGGGTGTGATGCAAACCCTAAGGCAGTTGGGTGGGTTATCTAATTTAATACTTCATAATTGATAGTAAAGTGCCATGACCTGTTTGGTTTTTGAACCAGTCAAATTGGTGAATTATTAATAGAGGTACATAGTTGAAGAATCTCCAGCTCTAACAATGATTTAATCATTTTCTGTATTGGTTGTACAGCTTTATGCAGATAATTATATTTACTCTGTGGAATAGGATCAGGCTGTTCAATAACAATGAGCACATCCATCCTTCCACAATCATTTTGATATATAGTAAATAGGTACTTGTGCTGAATTATCAGTGCTTGGAGGTCCTCTGTAGATTACCTCAGGAGGTGATATAAAGTGCCTCCTGCCTTCATTGTGTGTACAGAACACACATCCGGGACTGTCACTGGAATATCACTATGGCAAAGATTCCACAAACACTGATTTGCTAAGTCCACTAAACATATCTTCTTCCCATAAAATGTTAGAGCCAATTATTGCTTGTAGATTTGGTAGGGATCTAATGGTAATAGATTTTAAAGCATCTCATTCTCTAATTTGTGTAAGGAAGAGCTTGGAAAGAATAGTTCTTCCATTAAATGTTTTTCCATTAAACACCTCCAATTCTATGGCATCATTATTTCTCTAGGGTGACACTGCTGTTGTTTTTTGGTCAAAAATAGAATCAGACACCCCATTATCTACTCATACTAAACAACAAATACCTCCCACTCTGGCTTATACCAGGAGATGTCCACACTGGGCCTGACTGCTTCTTGTATCCCTTTAATTTTTTTCTCTAACCTCTTCTAATTGTCCTAGGAATTACTTGTAGAAGGAGGCCCTGTATGATGTGACCCCCAGGGTACAACCTGGAACTGTGGCACCACTGTGCTGCCTTAACTCTCCACCCTGGGCTGTCTCTTGCAGTGCTTTGCTAGTTAGAAGCAGCAAACCCCTCCAGGCACTGTTATCATTCAGCCACCAGCATGCAGAGACACACCTAGCTAAGTTGCCCCTCATAAACTATACAGAGAGAGACACCAGCAAATCCTCCCAACCCCCAGCCTTGCACCCCAGAAATGTACGGTCTTACACTGCTCAAGACCTTGTCTTGAACAATGCAAGCTCATTAATTAGTTTGCCACTTCATCAAAGGATAGTGGACATGCACCATCTTTTGTAATCTGAGCAGGTTCCCCAGATAAACGCACTGGTTAAAATAAAACATTAAAATAAGTTTTTATTTTAGCTACCAAAAGATCAATTTTAAGTGATTATAAGTGGTTGGCAAAAAGGTGAGAGATAGTAACCTAAGAAAATAAAAAGTAAACACTCATTCTAAATCCTAAACTTTCAAACTAAGCAAGATTTGAATCAAACAGCTCTTCTAACCCCACTAGATGTTGCAGACTGGTTACAATTCTTAATACACAGGCTGAATTTCCTTCTCAGCCTGGGACATGTCTCCTCAGTTAGTTTTTTGTCTTCCCAGTGTTCTTGTTGCCTTCAGTGCAGATGTGGGAGGAGATAGGTGGTCTCATGGTCACTTATTCTGTACTCTGAATTCATGTCCCATTAAAGATACTGATCCAGGCATGTCCTGCTGGGTCCAGCTGAGTCACAGATTTGAGCAATCTTCATTGTGTGGTGTTTGTGCAACTGTCTCTTACAGTGTTGTAAATCTCTTGGTTACAATTTTCCTGGTGGTCAATGGCTTGCAGTGGTCGCTTAACACCTGTTTGGGTGTGCGTCAGCTCCTTTGTTGCTAGCTGTTGGTGTCTCCCGGACACACAACCTATTTCAATAACAACCATATAGCAGAATATCATAATTCCATATACAATGGTGATACACATATTTTGACACAACAATGAGTTTCAGCAGATCATGTTTCTTATGATACCTTATAAGGCATGCTTTGTATGAAATATTACAACCATATACCAATTATGGATATGGGGGTTACCAGGCACTATTTTGAGGTATAATACGCCACATCCTATCTCAGAACTCTTTCCTTGATGGATCCCTGTGCACAGTTTTGGAAATTAGAAGAAGGTAGATGCTGATCTTCTGTCTATTCGGCCCCATTTAATTTCTAAAAGTGACCTTTTCCGGACTTGGTGGTTGAGATTTCTGCGGGGCCACATTCAGGGGTTTCTTTTTATATCCACACACATTCCATGATGTCTCCATTTTTTTCCATTATCTAATCAAATTATGAACATTTTGTTTCTAGCCTTTGCATGATCTTTTCAAGGGAGGGGGACATATTAGGTAACAGTAGTCCCTTAAAAAGTATATCATTCTGATTTGGATTTTAATACATTGTGGTATAAATGGCATATAACCATGAGGTAGAGGACTGAGGATGTGTACCATCCTGCTGGGCATTAGCCAGCATAGTATGCAGATCACTGTCCCCTTGGAAAGCTGCACTACAAAATGCACAATAAGCTAATGGATGAGGATCATCACGGGCCTCTCTTTCTTCAGGGATTATTCCCTTTAATGGTTTTCCCAGCAGGGTAGCTTTTATCATGTTGAAATGGTCCCTGCTGGTCAGCCCAAATGCTACTACCCATTCCTCTAACTAACCACAGAATATGCTGAACGAGATTCTTACCTCCTCTGCAAACAGAACAACTGTGGACATTTTCCTGGTTTTACGTGCCCTGATTCTTAGAAATATCTTACTCCAGAATGAAATGGTTGGTAAGATCTATATATAACTTTGAGAAAGCAGCTATATACAATTATTACAAACAAAAATATATTTACAAGAATGAAGTAGTGAGGAAATCTATATGTAACTTTGAGAAAGCAGCTATATAAAATTATTACAAAAATATATTTGACAAGAGGGCTTGTCTTTCATTATATTATGAGGCAAATCCAATTGTGAACTGCGATCCATATTGATTAATAGCCTAATGTGTTTACTAGCACCTAGTATTGCTACAGTAGTACTGTATATCTTATATGTCCCTTATATTGTTTCCACTCACACTATGTTTATTGTTCTTCAGTGTACTTAAATAGTTTTTTTCCTGCTAATATTTCAGCTGTCATATTTGTTCTGTCACTATAGTAATTGTTTATTTCTTTGTCTGGTTTACTTTAAACATTTCTATAAAGAAGTTTTAACACAAACACAACAAAAATAAGAGAGGAAGTATATATTTTTGTAGGAGTTAAAATAATTTTATAAAATTGGAATCAAATTAATATGTTAGGTACAGAAAACCTCCTGTTTCCAGCCACTATCTTTTAAACCAATTACCTAACCAAAAGAATGAAGGTGTCCACAGTGAAAATGAACAGTAACATTAAATCCAGGAGAGACAATTTCTGAACACATATTAATCCTTTATTTTGCCAGCTACTTATTTATTAAAGGGATCTTTTATCTTATAGGGTGAACCATGACATATAAAGAAAAATTAAAACAGAGGCTAAAGCAAATAATATTTAAGGTTCTGCTAAAGAAGCTTTTTAATAAAGAATCATTCATAAAACATAATATTCAAGCATGGGAAAATTATTTTAAAATAGCTGCCCCTCCAACCAGAACAATCACTACTCCTGATCATTCTTCAGTTCTTTCTTTTGTTGATGCAGGAGGAAAAGCAGGAATAACATTCAGATAATCTTGTTTTCCTCAAATATAATTAAAATGCTTTCAACTGAACAATTTCAGTGTTTACAGCCTATAGTGGGCAACCACATAATCTTACTATTGTTCTTCTCCTCCTCTTTCCTTATTTCCTTTATGCTATACTGTATGTTACAATCCTTGTCTCCTTATTTGTCTTGTAAAGCCCCAGCACACTTTTTAGACGCTATAATGGTAACAATAATCAATAGTGATTTGATAGTGCAAGAAATACTAACAAAGTAGTGTTGGTTCCAGTAGTAAGAAGGGAAACCCTTCCTAAGAGGTCTCAGGTTCTAAAAGTATTATTTTGTTTGTATTATGGTAATGTATTGATACACCCAACCAAACACAGGGTACTGTACATATACATAGTAAGAAACAGCCCCTGAAGAAATTATAATCTATTAGACAAGACAGTCAATGGGTGGGAGAAGGGAAGTATTATCAATCCCCTGGCCATGAAATTGCAAACCCAAGAACAAAGATTTTTAATGAATCTGTAATATTGGGGGTTGTTCCCTATGACTGGAGAATTGCTAATATAGTTCCTACTTTAAAGAATAGAAAAAAAAATTGATCCAGGAAACTACAGGCCTATAAGTTTAACCTCAATTGTATACAAGGTCTTGGAGGAAAAATTGAAAGAGAGAACAGTTAAAGACAGAGAGGAAAACAGTAACTGGAATAAAATAAAACATGGTTCCAGAAAAGGTAGCTCGTGCCAGACCAACCTGATCCCCTTTGGGAAGATAACTGATTTTTTTAGACAAAGAAAATGCAGTAGATCTAATCTACCTGGATTTCAGTAAGGCCTCTGATACAGTTCCATGTGGGAAATTATTAGTTAAATTGGAGAAGATGGGAATTAATATGAGAATTGAAAGGTGGATAAGAAACTGATTAAAGGGGAGGAAACAATGGGTCATATTGAAAGGTGAACTCTCAGGCTGGAGGGAGGTTACTAGTGGAATTCCTCAGGGATCAGTCTTGGGACCAATCTTATTTAACATTTTAATTAATGACCTTGGGACAAAAAGTGGGAGTACCAATAAAATTTTCATATGATAAAAAGTTGGGAGGTATTCCAATGTAGAGGAGGACCAGAATATCACACAAGAAGATCTGGACAACCTTGAAAAAACTGGAATAATCGAAATGGGATAAAATTTTATAGCACAAAGTACAAGATCATGCACTTAGGGGCTAACAAGAATTTTTGCTAAGCTAGAGACGCATCAGTTGGAAGAGACAGAGGAGGAGAAAGTTATGGATGTACTGGTTGATCACAGGATGACTATGAACCACCAATGTGATATGGCTGTGAAAAAGGCTGATGCATCAGTTGAGGGGTTTCCAGTAGAGATGGGGAAGGGTTTATACCATTATATGAGGCACTGGTGAGACCTCATCTGGAATACCATGTGCAATTCTGGTCTCCCAAATTTAAGAAAGATTAATTAAAACTGGAACAGATGCAGAGAAGGGCTACTAGGATGATCTGAGGAATGGAAAACCTACCTTATGAGAGGAGACTCAAGAAACCTAACCAAAAGAAGGCTGAGGGAAGTTTTGATTGCTCTCTATAAACACATCAGAGGGATAAATACCAGGGAGGGAGAGATGTTATTTAAGTTAAGCAACAATGTGAACACAAGAACAAATGGATATAAACTAGCCATCAAAAAGTTTAGGCTTGAAATTTATATGAAGGTTTCTAATCATCAGAGGAGTGAAATTCTGGAACAGCTTTCCAAGGGGAGCAGTAGGGGCAAAATACCTAGCTGTCTTCAAGACTGAGCTTGGTAAGTTTATAGAGGGGTTGGTAAGATGAGACTGCCACAATGGCATGAAGCTGATTGGTGACTAATAGAAGCAAATATCTCCAACAACTGGTGATGGGACGCTAGATGGGAGGGCTCTGAGTTAAGAGAATTCTTTCCCAGGTCTTGACATTGGGTTTTGCCCACATGCTCAGGGTCTATCTGACTGCCATATTTGGGGTTGGCAAGGAATTTGTCCCTGGGTCAGACTGGCAGATACAATGAGGGTTTTTTTTTTAATCTTCCTCTGCAGCATGGGACACTTGCAGCTTTAAACTAGTGTAAATGGTGGATTCTCTATAACTTGAAGTCTTTAAATCATAATTTGATTTTGGTAACGCAGCCTGAGGTTATGGATCTATTGCAGGAGTGGATGGGCAAGGTTCTGTGGCCTGAAATGTGCAGGAGGTCAGATTAGATAATGATGGTCCCTTCTGGCCTTAAAGTCTATGAGTCTGTGGGGAACTGAGACACAGAGAAATTAAGCGATTTGTTCAGTGTCACAGAAGAAGCCAATAATACTGTTTCCTCTGATTTAATACTGAATTGATGCCCTAGTATGAAATAAGTTGACACTGTGGTATTGGAGGTGCTTTTTTTTAGATATATATGAAACTGGGACCCTGACTACTAATGATCTCATAATTTTTTGCAGGAAGAGAAATGTTTAATTACAATCTGGGTCAAAAGTATTATCATTCTGCCTACATAAATATATCACAATGTTTGTGTTTATGATTTGTAGTATTTAGCTGAAATTGTAGGGGCCTGTGCTTTGGGAACCCCAGTACCAGCATTCTATCCCAGCTGCTGGTTTCTGTGCCCTTATGTAGTGTAGTGGAGCAGATACCCACCTCAGTCAGGAAAGGATAAAAGGATTCCTCTAGGCAAAATCAGCTTCAACCCAGTGCACATGTGAGGCTTATCTAGCCTGAACATGGGCGAGTCTTTAAAAGGGAGGTTCCCTGCTCATTTCTGGGTGCCTACTCAGAAGGAGCAGGACTGCAGGTCAGAGCTCTCCAGCCCCTGGAAACAGGGGCTTTAATGGTTTGATAGCCTTGGATGCCTACGCTCTCTCAAATAGGGGGAGGGCTGGTACTTTTCCCTTCCCCCCCTCCCCCGCCCTTTCTTTGGTTTTCCAAAAGCCTAGGACTCTTGTTTTAGGTGCAGAAGCACACTCACTTTTTGCTTGGATGACTTTAACTCCCCAATCCTTCCTTGCAAAAGGTCCATGCCCTGTACAGCACAGCCAGAGGGCTGTGCCTTGGACTCTGAGACAAGAGCAATGCCTACCCTCTCCTCAAGTGGGTGCTAAAGAGGTACAGCCTACTACGATAGTAATTATATCTGATGCTGCAGACAGGGTCAAGTTATAACTTCCTGTCTTTTATTAATGCTGTGCATGTTACACCACAGTGCTAAAAGAATGATTCCCTTACAAAGTCTGTAAAAAACTTTGAGATCCTTTGGGATGAAAGCTGCTATATAAACGGCAAGATACTGCAATTTTATTCAGCTGTCTGTAGAAATTTGTTTGTAGTCCCTCTAGCATACAAATCTTTCCCAAAAGGTCATAAAACAATTAAATGCCAATGCTCTATCCCCTCTGATTTAGCAACAGAGCCAATAGGGATTTATTAACCAATGCCTCTTCAGGGGAAAGCATTAAAGTTACATTATTTTGTATTCTTCTGAGTACACTTAAAAAGTTTGCGGACAATACCCAGCTGGGAGAGGTTGCAAGTTCTTTGTAGGATGAGATTAAAATTCAGAATGATCTGGACAAACTAGAGAAGTAAATAGGATGAAATTCAATGAGGACAAATGCAAAGTACTCCGCTTAGGAAGGAACAAGCAGTTGCACACACACAAAATGTGAAATGACTGCCTAGGAAGGAGTAATGCAGAAAATTTTCAAGTAAATAAAAGGTTATTACAAGGAGGAGGCAGAAAAAAATGTTCTTATTAACCTCTGATAGGACAAGAAGCAACAAGCTTAAATTGCAGCAAGGGCGGTTTAGGTTGGGTATTAGGAAAATCTTCCTGTCAGGGTAGTTAAACACTGGAATGAATTGCTTAGGGAGGTTGTGGAATCTTCATCATTGAAAAAAAAAATTGGGAGCTTTAGGCAAACACCTGTCATGAATGGTCTAGATAATACTTAGTCCTGCCATGAGTGCAGGGGACTGGACGACATGACCTCTCAAGGTCCCTTCCAGTCCTACAATTCTATAATTCGATAATGCTTCTTTCCAGCTACACAAACAATTAGTTATCAAGTAAAACATGCAACAACTATAGGCTATTATCCCTTTAGTGCTGTGGAGTTTCAGTGGGAATTGTTATCTGGACAGGGTGATATACTGAGATTTATTGCTGAGGAGGATGGAGCTGAAGATAGAAAGGAGACACAAACACATTTTACTGGGTTATATTACTTTCCATTTATAAAGAAGACAGTGTTTGTTTTCTAGTGGTTAGAACATGAAAGTACCAATGAGTACTGTTCTGTTCCTGGTAAAATGGGGTTATAATAATATTTATTCCACAGGTGTATTGTGATGATACTTAGTACAGTACTTTGATACTGAAGGAAAGGCATTTCATCCTATTAGGCCTCAACATTTTAAAAAGGGTAAATGGGATGACCAGGGTAATTATAGGTCTGTCAGTCTGACATCGATCCCAGGGAAGAGAATGGAGTAGTTCATATGGGACTTGATTAATAAACAATTAAAAGATTAATGCCAATTAATGCCAATCAGCATGAGCTTATGGAAAATAGATCCTGTCAGACTAAACTGATATTTTTCTTTGAGATTATAAATTTGGTTGATAAAGGTCACAGTGTTGATGTAATATGCTTAGACATCCATATGGCATTTGAGTTGGTGCTGAATAATATTTTGATTAAAAAACTAAAAAGATATAGAATTAACATGGCACACTCTAAGTGGATTAAATACTGGCTAACTGATAGGTCTCAGAATGTAATTGTAAATAGGGAATCTTCACTGAGCAGGTGTGTTTCTAGTAGGGTCTTGCAGGGGTCAATTCTTGTCCCCAAACTGTTTAACATTTTTATTAATAACTAGGAAGAAAAGGCAAATCATCCTGATGAAGTTTGCAGATGATGAAAAATTAGGGGAGTGGTAAATAATGACAGGGACAGGCCACCTATTCAGAATGATCTGGATTGTGTGGTAAACTAGGCTCAAACAAACAATATGCATTTGGAGAAAGGTATACATGTAGGAACAAAGAACCCAGACTATATTTACATGATGGGGGGACTCTATCCTGTGAAGAAGTCACTCTTTCAAAGATCTGGGAATCCTTGGGGATCATCAGCTGAACATGAGCTCCTATTGTGACACTGCGGCCAAAAGGTCAAAGGCAATCCTTGGATGCATAAATAGGGAAATCTTGAGTAGGAATAGAGAGGTTATTTTACCTGTTTTTAGCACTGGTGCGTCTATTGCTAGAATACTGTGTCCAATTCTGGTGTCCACAATTCAAGGAGTATGTCGATAAATTGGAGTGGGTTCAGAGAAGAGCCATGAGAATGATTAAAGGACCAGAATAAAAGCTTTGTAGTGACACTCAAGGAGTTCAATCTACATAGCTACACAGAGAGGTTTTAGAATGAGATTAAGACAGTCTATGAGTATCTACATGGGGAACAAATACTTAATAATGGACTCAGTCTAGCAGAAAAAGGTACGACATGATCTATTAGCTGAAATTTGAAGCTAGACTGGATAAGGTATATATTTGCTAACAGTAAGAGTAACTAATATTCAAATAACTTATCAAGGTAATGGGGGATTCTCCATGACTAACCATTTTTAAATCAAGATTGGATGTTTTTTTTAAAAGACATGCTCTAGGAATTATTCTGGGGGAAGTTCTATGGCCTGAGTTATACAGCAGATCACACTCGATGATCACACAGGCCTCGGAATCTATGAATAATGAGCAGCAGCATAATGGCCAAGTATTTGGCTGTGCCCTGCTCTGCACTCCCAGGGGTGGGAACAAATATTTAGGCAAAAAGAGTCTGCTCCCCAACCAGCAGACTGGAGTCTCATGCTCCAGGCATAGACCTTCCCACCCCCCAAGATAAATGTGTCCTCTCCCTTTACTCAGCAGAACCATATTGGTACACAGCCAGGGCCCAGCAGCTGAGGTAGGTAGTAGGATTTGCCCCTAAAACACATATCACTATATAAATATGTCAATTTATTAGCAGTAAGGAAGGATGGTTTTGCAGTCACAGCACTTCACTGGTACTTTTGATTATACACTCGGTTTTCACCTCTGCCACAGGCTTTGTCTGCACTAAAAGCACTACAGCAGCATAACTGCAACTACACTGCTGTAGCATAGCCACCTCCTCGAGGCAGTAAGCAGGTTGACAGAAAGATTTTTCCATCAACCTGCTAGTGTCTACACTGGGGCATAGGTCAGCTTAACTACATCTCTCAGTGATGTGATTTTTTCCCCTGAGCAATGTTACTAGGTGAACCTATGTTTTAGGTGTAGATCAGGCCTCAAACTTAAACTCTAAGGATAACATCTTCTAAAGAACCCAAGTGATTCAGGAGCAGTGAAAAATTCCTATGTAAACTGTGATGGAAAATTGGGTTTTAAACTAAATGGATCCTTTCACCAAAAATCTTATTTATTTCCTCAGAAAATATCGATTTTTTTCATAAAAAACGGAAAGACTTTGGCCGAAAGCCAAATATGTTGTTTTGTTTGCCTCATGGGAGTGGTGGTTCAGTTGCCTCCCCTCCCCAGTCTCCTCTGTGGGCCAGGCTCCCCATTCAGACTTCATCTCCCATGATGTACTGCTTCCCTTTCGTCAAGAGGAAAGACCATGGTGAATCGTGGAGATGTCGTCTGAACGGGGACCACAGCCTATAGATGAGACTGGGAGCATAAGGCACTCAAACTACAACTCCTGAGAACTGCAGCAGAATTTCCAAATGAAAATACTTCAGTATTTGAATTTCTGCTGAAAAATCAAAATTTTCTGCAGACCCTCCCCCCCCCAATTTTTCAACCAGCTTTACTTAGGCCCCTAAGTCCCATTTTTTAAAGTGACTTCAGCACTTAGGAGCCAAATTGTCATTGATTTCCAGGGAGACTTAGTTTCATGTCGTTTTTGAAAATGGAACTTGGAGGCACAGAGAGTAAAATTTTAAAATAAATTCTTTCCCGTCATCAAAATGGGAATAATACTTCCTTTCTCACACCCTTCTTCTGTATTGCCATATAGAGTATAAATTCTTTGGGAAAGGACTGTCTCTACCATGGGTCAGTACAGCATCTACACCATGGGATACTGATCCTAGATAGAAAAGGAGTACTTGTGGCACCTTAGAAACTAACAAATTTATTTGGGTGCCACAAGTACTCCTTTTCTTTTTGCGAATACAGACTAACACGGCTGCTACTCTGAAACCTGATCCTAGATAAGGGTTCTTGCTGCTACTGTCCTACAAAAAATAACAAAATCCACTGTGTAATTTAACAAAAAACAATATATTATACAAACTGGACAAGAGGCTCCCCCCCTCCAAAAAAAACCCAACAACTGCAAAAGCCATGAAAAATAAGTCTGATGCTAAGATGCATTTAACAGCTCCCTTAATAATCTTTCATTATAAATAGGCAAAAATAGAATTCTCTGTTGCAACTCAGTCACTTGTCTTCATAAAGCAATCAGCACTTCCTAAAATGATGGTCATTAAAACCTCAGATACACAAATTATCAAGCTTGGAAAAGGAAAATTACAGGGCACATAATTGGAAGACATCCTATTGTTCAGAGGAGTCTCTTGAAACCTCGTGGCTATTGTACAATTGTCTATGAAGTTTAGAGCTGGGAGATAAATTAGGGCAGCAGTTCTCTACATTGCCAATTTATTAATATTTGTATGTGGGAATATAATTGAAAAAAGAAAATTGCTGACAAATGAGGTTGAATTGTACTGTAGATAATGATTAAACTATGACCCTTATGTTTATAACTTGCTGCTAAAGCTTGGATTTTAATGTAATGTCAAGTGAATACTGATTGCTTATTGTAAATCTAAGTGAAAGAACACACAACAAAAAGAACTAAAATTATGCTGGCAAGGAAAAAAAAAATATTGTCTGCCTGCAGCAGACAAAAGAATGCATGCTGGAGAGCTAAATTAGCCAGAGTTCTTTGCAGAGCCACTTCATATTTCATATCAGGTGCTCCTCTCCATTTGCTATGGTGAAGAGAAAGGTCAGTCTGTAAGCCTGTGAAATTGCCATGAATATATTGTTAGGCAGTGAGAACTGATGTAATGCCTCACGTCTTAACAGAAAGAAATAGCAGGTCTTTGTGACCACTGGCTGCTTATTATCAAAGAGGTTTATGGATTTCTGGCTCCATCTCTGTTGGTTTAACATCTTTGCTGACTTGCTGATATCTTTGTTACTGTTTACACACCTTTTTCTTGTGAGCTGCCAGAATTAGAACATTCTGATATATAAAAATCATAAAGTTAACTAGAGAGACAAGATGAGTAAAATGATATCTCTTATTGGACCAACTTTTATTGGTGAGAAAAGACAAGCTTTCAAGCTTACACAAAGCTCTTCTTTAGGTCTGGGAAATGGACCTGTCACAAATAAATGCAGCGTGAAACAATTTTTTATTATAAGTAGTTAATACATATTTCAAGGGACTGTGCAAGGTGAAATGGCCAGTTAATACCCCTCCAGTCATAGGAGGGAAAGGAAAGCAGGGGAGGGGGAAAAGGCAGCTGGTGCGGGGCCAGGGGAGGGTTACAGATTGTTGTCATAAGCCATAAATCCTGTGTTTCTATTCACTCAATTATTTTTCGTGTCTAGCAAAGTTATGCATTCAAGTTCCCAGGCTCATCTGTTAAAGGTGATGTGCAGGTTTCCTCTGAGAATGAGGACTGAAAGGTCAGCTATAAAGTGATAATTTTGTGAAAAGTGTCTAGAACACTCCCACACTAACATCAGGTTCCTGGATACCATAATCAGCTTCAACAATGGAATCTTACAGATAAACTATATACAAGAAACTCACAGCTCCCAACATCTACCTTCACAGATCCAGCGACCACCCCAGACACACCAGAACATCTCTTATGTACAGCCTGGCACTCAGATACCACAGAATAGGCTTCGAGGAGAGAGGCTGGGGTATGCACTTTTAACATACGTAAAATGGCCTTAACCGAACAAGGACACTCCACCAGAGATGTAGATCATGTCATGGAATGTGCCACCCAAATATCCCAAGAGAAAATGCTTCAATATGGAACTAAACCACCACAACCAACTGCACACTCTTATGTTTCATCCACATCCACACATTGGAGCCCGTATGGGGTATCATTACAATTACAAACCATACTTAATAGGGACCATATCCTGAAACAAATCATTCCTGAACCCCCACTTCTGACTTTCAAACAACCTCTCAGCCTCTCCAACCTCATAATTGGAAGCACGCTCCCCACAGACCAAGCCACACCAACTCAAAGCAGCACCAGACCCTGCCAGAACAACAGACAAAAAATCTGTAGGCATATATCCTCTGGTATGATGATGATCACCACAACACACCTTTAAAGATCCATGGATCCTACACATGCCTATTCCAACATGTGTTGTAACTCATCACTAAATGCTCCAGAAACAACAGTGTAGGTGAATCTATGTTATTGAATGAACTCACACATGAAAATGAGAAAAGACAACAACACCATATCAGCTGTGGGTGAACACTTTTCACAAAATGATAACTGTATATCTGATCTCAGTCCCCAGTCTCAAAAGAAATCTTCAGAACACCTTCAAAAGATGAGTCTGGGAGCATAAATTCATAACTTTGCTAGACACTAAAAATTGTGGTCTGAATAGAGACACTTGGCTTTATGACTTATTGTAACACTGGCAACCCCCTCCCCCCGGATCCTCCCCCTTTTTCTTTCCCTTACTTTTCCCCCTTGAACTGGACACATGTTAATTGGCCACTTTACCATGAACGGTCCTTTGAAATGTGTTAACTACTTATGCTAAACAATCTGTTCTGCCTTGTATTTAGCTGTGGAATTTTGAGTATGTTTCCCAGACATGAAGAAGAGCTCTGTGTAAATTCAAAACTATTCCTCTCACTAACAGAAGTCGTTCCTGTAAAAGATATTAAATTTCCTACCTTGTGTCTCTAATATCCTGGGACCAACATGGCAACAACAACACTGCATACATAAAGTTAACTGTTTAATAAAAGATGCAGAAGAGAAGACTAAAGTTTGTCCTAATCTACCTGTAATAATACTTCAGCCAGAAGAAAAGGAGTACTTGTGGCACCTTAGTGACTAACAAATTTATTTGAGCATAAGCTTTCATGAGCTACAGCTCACTTCATCGGATGCATTCAGTGGAAAATACAGTGGGGAGATTTATATACACAGAGAATATGAAACAATACACATACCATACACACACTGTAACAAGAGTGATCAGATAAGGTGAGCTATTACCAGCAGGAGAGCGGGGGGAGGAGGGACCTTTTTGTAGTGATAATCAAGGAGAGCCATTTCCAGCAGTTGACAAGAACGTCCGAGGAACAGTGGGGGTGGGGGAGGAATAAACATGGGGAAATAGTTTTACTTTGTGTAATGACCCATCTACTCCCAGTCTTTATTCAAGCCTAAGTTAATTGTATCCAGTTTGCAATTCCAATTTAGCAGTCTCTCGTTGGAGTCTGTTTTTGAAGTTTTTTTGTTGAAGAATTGCTACTTTTAGGTCTGTAATCGAGTGACCGAAGAGATTGAAGTGTTCTCTGACTGGTTTTTGAATATTATAATTCTTGACGTCTGATTTGTGTCCATTTATTCTTTTATGCAGACACTGTCCAGTTTGGCCAGTGTACATGGCAGAGGGGCATTGCTGGCACATGATGGCATATATCACATTGGTAGACATCTTCATCATCTGGACCCATGGAAAAGAAGCCCTTGAGGAATTCCACCATGATTGCAACAATTTCCATCCCACGATCAACCTCAGCCTGTACCAATCCACACAAGAGATCCACTTCCTGGACACTACAGTGTTAATAAGCGATGGTCACATAAACACCACCCTATACCAGAAACCTACTGACTGCTATGCCTACCTATATGCCTCCAGTTTTCATCCAGACCACACCACACAATCCATTGTCTACAGCCAAGCTCTACGATACACCCACATTTGCTCCAACCCCTCAGACACAGACAAACACCTACAAGATCTCTACCAAGCATTCTTACAATTGCAATACCCACCTGCTGAAGTGAAGAAACAGATTGACAAAACCAGAATAATACCCAGAAGTTACCAACTACAGGACAGGCCCAACAAAGAAAAGAACAGAACGCCACTAGCCATCACCTTCAGCCCCCAACTAAAACCAACGCATCATCAAGGATCTACAACCTATCCTCAAGGGCGACCCATCACTCTTACAGATCTTGGGAGACAGGCCAGTCCTTGCTTACAGACAGCCCCCCAACCTGAAGCAAATACTCACCAGCAACCACACACCACAGAACAGAACCACTAACCCAGGAACATATCTTTGAAACAAAGCCCGTTGCCAACTGTGTCCACATATCTATTCAGGAGACACCATCATAGGGCCTAATCACATCAGACACACTATCAGAGGCTCATCTACCTGCATATCTACCAATGTGATATATGCCGTCAGGTGCCAGCAATGTCATGTACAACTCTGCCATGTGCATTGGCCAAACTGGACAGTCTCTACGTAAAAGAATAAATGGACACAAATCAGACGTCAAGAATTATAACATTCAAAAACCAGTCAGAGAACACTTCAATCTCTTTGGTCACTCGATTACAGACCAAAAAGTGGCAATTCTTCAACAAAAAGCTTCAAAAACAGACTCCAAGGAGAGATTGTTGAATTGGAATTAATTTGCAAACTGGATACAATTAACTTAGGCTTGAATAGAGACTGGGAGTGGATGGGTCATTATACAAAGTAAAACTATTTCCCCATGTTTATTCTCCCCCTCCACCCCTCACTGTTCCTCAGGCGTTCTTGTCAATTGCTGGAAATGGCCCACCTTGATTATCACTACAAAAGGTTCCCCCCCCACACTCTCCTGCTGCTAATAGCTCACCTTAAGTGATCACTCTCTTGTTACAGTGTGTATGGTAACACTCATTGTTTCATGTTCTCTATGTATATAAATCTCCCCACTGTATTTTCCACTGAATGCATCCAATGAAGTGAGCTGTAGCTCACGAAAGCTTATGCTGAAATAAATTTGTTAGTCGCTAAGGTGCCACAAGTACTCCTTTTCTTTTTGTGAATACAGACTAATACAACTGCTACTCTGAAACCTGTCATTTTGGAAAGTGTTTGTTTTTTGGTTGATCATAATTTATTTTATTCTTATGTACAGTTTTTATTCATTTTAAAGCAATTATGTAAGACGTTTATTGCCTATTAGTGCAAGTGAGGCATATGTTAGTCTCACAAAGCTCAATCTTGTCACCCATCTTATTTAAATCCTCATATGGGGTTTGATCTTTAGCTTGTGTAAATCAGTTTCATTGGAGCTGCACCAGTTTATATCAGGTAAGGATTTGGCCCATAAGTTCTTGCGGAGATGTGAGGTAGCGTGGGTAGAATGCCAGCACTATGCCTTCCTTTATGTCAACTACAAACAGCACCATCTCCGAGCTACCTCAACGTCAAGACAAAATGCTCCTGGATGAAGAGCATCTGATTAGAACTAGAGCTAGTTGGAACATTTTTTGATAAAATGAAATGTCATCAAAATGTGACATTTTGTTAAAGCCAAAATCTCTCTTAGAGATTTATCTGTTTTGACAACATTTTTATCAGGAAGGATTTTTTGGTCCATGGCTTTTTGGTCACTTCTGAGGAGAGAGAGAGAGAGAGAGAGAGCAAGAGAGACTGTCACAGAGTCTGAAGTGGCTCACAACTGAGAGTGCCTACCTCAGGGCAAGTACCCCAAACTGGTTCTGTGTTCTATAATCAGATTTCACCAGGTCAGTACCAGATGTGAACTCCTGGATCACTGTAACAGGCTTATCATGGAATCCCAGGCAGTTCCCTTAGACACTCAAGTCTGTCTTGCCACCCAGACAAACTGGACTTAAATATAAATAGCTATTTACACCAAAGATCACATCACAATCCCAAGAGACCAGTGACTTACCCCAAATCAATTTTACACCAAAGACAACACTGACAGCCAATTCTAAACTAATCAAATATTTCTTAGCTAAGAAAAGGAAATGAGAGTTGCTTATAGGTTAAAGCAGGTAAAATATATGTACAGATGAGTCGCAGTTTGTAATTCCAAATGGTGGCCATGATGTAATCAACTGCCAGTTTCCAAAAAGTCTTTTTAGGGTACCCAGATTGCATTTGGGGATCTTCACTTTGCATCTGGGACACTTCCCCATAAGAGTCCAAACAGTTCAGAGATGAAGGATCTTTCCTTGAATCTATACTTATAACTTCTTCTTGCAGAAAACAAGCTGACAGAGTCATTTCCCTTGTGGGCTTTCCCTTTGATGACAGAGAATGAGGAATGCATTTAGAGTCTTTGACCTCCAATCATGACACACAATGGCCACTTGCTTTGAAATTAGCACTTTTCTGTTGAAGTTCTTCATTCGCATTCCACAAGGCTTCTTCTGCATTTGATGGGTTATTTAATTACAGGGGTACACACAGTGTAAATGTTTGCAGTACATTATGACAGGATATAAATAAGTGAAAACAATGCATTTAACATCTCATCATAAAGTTTAAACATGCTTATACATTTAACTATTACTTTGATCTATACTAATACACAAGTGAATTGACCTGGGGCTTTGTTATGAGCTGTCACTTGGTCTGCCAGTGTCACAGGTTTTTCAATTCAAAAACATGGCAGCATAACTTTTAGCAGTGCCTGAATGTTCACTGGGAAGGTGTGTTGTCATGAGTTCCATGGCACTGATGAAGTCCTGAAGACTGAGGAGAGTGACAGCTGCAAACAGCACAATTGGGCCAGGAGAAGCTACTAGTGGATTGATGTGGGCCAAGAACAGTAATGGGATAACGGAAGACAAGATATAGATAGGGACGTTTTGTCTAAACTTCTAGCACAGCTAAGCACCTTTCAGTTTTTTGAACACAACATAAACTAAATAATTATTAGTGCTAGAGAGATCTTGTGGAGGGATTGCATCTGCACATATGAAACTCATTAGAGAGAACTTCCTGTCCCTGAATAACCCTGCACAAGACACTGAAAGGGGGATAAGAGTTGAATGAAACTGGCTGCTGTGAGTTACACTTAATGTTGCAGAAGTGAGATTTTTATCTCAGTTAATTATCTGGCATTTAGGATCATTTAACCTTTTTATGTATTTGCACTCTTGGGAGCTATCTTAGCTAACCAACCCAGAGATTCAACTGATGCAGAGTGAAGCAGCTCATCTTCTGATTGGGGTGAACTACTCCAAGCACAAAATACATCATCATTTTGTGTTCAGGACTGGATCTGTTCACTTATGGAGCAGTTCAAAGTTGTAGTAACCTGCATGCAGTCTAAAGGGAAGTGTTTGGAGGAGTTACCGGGACGCTGGTCTTTGCGCATGTGGCTGGAATGCTAGCTGCAGTTGCAGTGTATCTGTAAACAGTTCTCCTTAAGAGCCAGTCTGGTTTTAGAAACATGGAATCCTCTCATGTTATTACCCAGCACAAAGAACAGGAAACAAAAGGCATGGTGATCTGGGATACAATTATCCGAGGGATCATTTCCCCCTCTGTTCCCCATGGAGATGGCATTTGAGATATGCACTATCAATTCTCAGACTAAAGCTTTAAGGATGGTTGAACAGGATGGCCTGCTCCTAAAAAGACCAGGAGGCCTGGACCTAAACATCCATGTTCAATTAGCTTCCTCACAGCTTATGGGGGTAGGACTAACTGGGCCTCATAAAAAGGGAGAGAACATAGTTTAGAGGAGGAGCAACAGGGAACAATTTAAGCTTCTGAGGCCTAGAAGGCAAGCCTGCAACCTGCAGGGGGACTCCTGGGAAGGAGATTAGAAGACAGTGCAGAGAGGCTGGAAGGGAGCCCACAGGGTGGGCTGAAGAGGAGCCCAAGCAGGGTTGAAAAACCTTTTGTTTGTTTGAACTTCTCTTATTCTGGAAGGGGACTGACCTCTCAGAGAGACCCAACAAAGGGCCAGGAGAGATGGAAAAACCTGGTGAGGGAAAACTGAGGCAGGGAGGCTTGTTTGTGTTTTCTTTCTCTTTGGCCCAATGGGTGGACTACTACAAATACTTAAATAGTCATTTGGGCTGGAGAGAGAGAGAGAATGACGGTTGTCCAGTGGTTGTGGCACCCACCTGAGAGGAGGGGAACACTGGCTCCGGCCGCCTTTTCCAATTACTTTCATTATTTATTCACAGTGGAACAGCTTCAGCAGGAGAGCGAGCTTGAGGGAGCCCCCACATCAGAATATCCTATAGCTGAATGATTAGAACACTTTCTCGTGAGGTGGGAGACCCCTATTCAAATTTTTCTTCCCCTGGGAAGAAATTGAACTTCGTATCCCAGGGGTGTGCTGTAACCACTGAGCTGAAAGATATAAGGTGGGCATCACCAACTCCTCCCTCTAGTCTTGCTGGGGCCCATTCTGGTAGGCAGCCCCTGAGCACATCTACTGGGTTGGGCCCTGCACTTGACTTAGGTTTTCGGCTGCCTGTGTTCCCCAGTTCATGAATCACTCTGGGGCTTGGGTGGGAGATGGGCATCCAGATGCCTAGAGGGAGGCAGAGGCTGAAACATAGGTATCTAGGAAATGTTTACCCTGAAAACTTAGGTGCTGAGTGAGTTTAGGATGGTGCCTACAGGGTTCAGCAGGAATTTTGTGGCTCATCATGGAGCCAAAACTGGGATTTAGGCATCTAACTACCTTTCTGGATTTCACCCAGAGTGTCGTGCTCAGCCAGGAAGGGGCACTATGGGGCTGGTATACCTGTGACAGATGACGTTTTAAAATGCACTTTGTATTTGACCTAACTTGGCTCTGATTAATTCAATGGGTTGGATCGTTAAGAATAAGAATGAGGTCAACAATGAGCACTTCTGGAAATCTTACTCCAAAAGACTAGAAGCAGGTTAACAGCTAAGCACATGAGCCAATACAATCAACTTTCCCCTCAGCAGTTCATCAAAGCCTGAATCTGGCAAGTTTCACTGTATGGTGTATGTTTGTCCCACATAACCATAATTTTAAACACATTTGAATTGTTTGGGTATCCTTGAAAGATCACGTTAAAGGGGTAATATTTTAATGAAGTCAGTTGCATGAGCATAATGATATTTTTCATCTGGTTGCTTTAAACTTACTGTGAGATATTCTAAAACTACAGTAATGATTTTGTTGCTACTAAAGCACAGCATTTTGCTTATGTATAAGTGTTTGCCTTATTATGGATGCTCCCAGCTCTGATAAGACATACTGTATTCAGAGGTCTCGAGACATGAAACTACTCAAGAGGAGTGAGACTCAGAAAACTCTCCCCACTGTTGTATTTTTAGACAGGAAAGGGTTATGAGTGTAGGAGGTCCAGGGGCTGGAGTTTTTCAGGCAACCAGTCCCAACTGATTGGTTTATAAAGCTGAAAGGCTAAGCAGACTGCTGCTCATAAGGTCAGTGTGAGATAATGTGTTTTATTTTAGGGCTTTATTTGTAGACTTCCCAAAAGAGAAGAACTTTATATGGAGAATACTTGTTCCTGAAAGGAAAGTGGAAGAGCCCACATTATGACTTTTCCTACCCTTGACTCTCCATGTTTGTGGAAGCCTACATTATTAGTTTCTGTGCGATTATATACCTGCTCCTGCTTCCATCAGTCTTGCCCCTTCCGTGAGTACTAACTTTAATTAAAAATAAACCTGATAAAACCATACATTCAAAGTGGTATGAATGACACACACAGATCTTACAACAGGATTGAAAATGTATTCATTTCTGCAAAAGGTACCTATTTAGTGTTTCTTACCGAAGCTGTTAGTGTTCTATAAGCTCCTGCATACCTTTCCCTGAAAATTCCCTGCTCAGCTTAAAACAAGAGGTGAAATGTCTCTAACTATTTTTATTACACTGTATTTGCATAGCTTTTTTTTTAATTTCAGCCTTCTCCACCGTTGGAGATCAAACTGTGCTTTAAATTTGAATTAAAGGCTAAAGCAATCTCCCAGGCAACTAACTGTATAATGTTTGCCTTCTGGAAAAGAAAAGAAGCCATCCTTTGAATCTCTTGCTATCACAAAAAATACAGCATTCATTGTTTATACAAAGATGCCTATGGTGTTCAACTCTACTTCAGAAAAATTTTCCTCACTGGCTACAGGAAATGCTTTATCAGCTGCACTTGGGAAATATGATAAAAGAGGTCAGCACAAAAAAGGCTGTATGCCTAAGATTAAAAAAAACCCCACGGTGCTTCCATTTTTCTTCCTGTTTGACTTTTCTTTCTCTGCAATATGATGCACTTGTGTACAATTCTCTTTCTAATAAACTTCTTCCTTCCAGCTAACTTCTCTCAGAGTCTAATAGCTATATATTTAATGCTGAATTTGCCATGTCAAAAAGATAATATAAAATATTTCTGTATAGAAGACAAATCTTCTTGGTGGGGGGAGAGTGGAATTGTTCTGAACTTTAGTTCTAACCTCTTAGGTTAGAAAAAGTTCATTATTTAAACAAATAAAGACACACCCCTTCCCCCCCCCCCAACTCCCTGCCCCCTTTCACAGTGTATCACAAGATCTGGCCATCTATTATAGCTCAGATCCTGGCTTTCCTGCCATGAGTACAGGGGACTGGACTAAATGACGTCTCAAGGTCCCTTCCAGTCCTACAGTTCTATTATTCAGATTCTCAGGGGAGATGCTCTTGTGTGAATTGCACTGGACTAGGAATCAGGAGATGTGGATTCATTTCTAAGCTCTGTCAGAGACTTCCTCTGTGATCTTAGTCAAGTCACTTAATATCTCAGTGCCTCAGTCCCCATGAGGATAACAATACTTGAGATTGTAATGTCTTTGGGGCAGGGACCTTCACTGGACCTAAAATGGGGCTCTGATTTCATCTGTAGTTTTTAGATACTACTGTAATACAAATAGAACATTTTGTGAGTTCTTTAAGTTTAGGGATAGTTAGGCATTTTGAGATGATGTTTTAAGCAAATTAAGCCCAGCAGCAAAAGACAGTTAAATAGAGCAACCAACCAGAAAAATCATAATAGGAACTGAAACAATCATCCACTTTAGTTCTGTTAGGACGTCTTTTGGTACTGCTACTTTTTTAGAAAGACCTGGAATGGAAAAGCTTTGCTGCCAACATTTTTTCCCAAGGTTTTAATTTTTTTTTTGCTGCTGTTTATAATTTTTTTTTCTATTGTTTGCAAGCAGCCTGGCAGGATGCACCCAGGGTCACTCTTAGGGCAGGTCTACACTTAAAATGGTGCAGCAGTGCAGCTACTGTAGCGCTTCATTGAAGATGCTACTATGTCAATGTGAGAGCTTCTCCTGTCCGCATAGTTAATCCACTTCCATCTACACTTGGGGTTAGGTCGGTATAACTGTGTCGCTCGGGGTATGGATTTTCCACACCCCGACTGATGTAGTTATAATGATGTAAGTTTATATTGTAGCCCTGGCCTGAAACTGGAACCAATGGGAACTCAAGGGGAGGGGGAGGAGCTTATAAATAGGAGGAGTGGGAGCCAGGCTAAAAAAACTCAGCAGTGGAACATCCTTGCAAATTGCAGACTGTATTGCGGATACTCAAAAGGAATTTGAAGACTAAGTTTATCATTTGTTTACCAGACTTTAAGGAGCTAGTGTGCCCTACTGAGGGCTTGGCCACCATTCCTCAGAGACCTAAAAGGATAAATCCTCCCAGAGAAGAGCCCTAGGAAGGCATATGCATGTAATTATATTTTGCATGTGAACTTGTGATAGTAACAAGCACTAATCTTGGTGGAAAAAACTCTGGCTGTGTCTTTAAAAGAGTTATTGACTATATTCATGATTCTTCCAAGGATTATAAGTAAACTTTTGTATAGTAAAGGTTTTCCTTCAGAGACTGTCGCTGTTCTTCTATTGGAGCTTTAACTCTCTCTCCTGTGCACTTGATCTCTCTCTGATATAAAATATAAAAATATACTCACAAAGTTCTGAAAATAGTAAACTCTGGTCTCTATGACAGCAGTTGGGGAAAGAAATATTATAGCTGACCTTGGAATATTGCTTTCCCCAAACCCGTCACATGTGGAGGGACTCTCCGCCCCACAGAGCACAGCCCCTGAATGTGCAGAAATCATTGTCTTCTTTACCATGAATGCCACATCCTGAGCAGTGTGCAGCAGAACCTCTCAAACTTCCCTCTACACTTTTCCCTTGACTTTTGAGAGGGATTCTCAGGCCTCCAAGCCCCTCAGTTCTTTAGTGAGTACTGGTATTAAGCAATTTGTCATCTGTCTGGATGAATGTCCACAGGGTTCTGTTTGCATCTGTTGCTGTTCATTTGTGTCTATATAGCTGTTATTAAGGTTCACAGCCTGAGCCAGCACATGCAGAAGTCTATGGGAAGACTGCCACTGGCTGATCAGGTGCTTAGGGATGAAATATGGGCTGCAGTATATTCAGTATGCAGAAGACATCCGGCTTTGTATCTCCGTCTCATCTAAATTGGTTGGTACACTGGAAAGATATATCCAGTTCCTGTAGAGATTAATGAATAGGTGATAGCTTGGTGGGTGAGGCTTAACCTAGACAAAAGTGAAGTAATATAAATGCTTACCACTTGAGGGAAGTTATCAGAAGAATTAAGAGAGGTTAGTTCAACATCGATTGGGGAAACTTTCACACCATTTGTGACACAGGCTCACAACCTGGGGTGACTCGTCTCATGGATATCCTAGAAGCAGCCTTTGCCAAGAGCATGTGTTCATCTGCACTTAGATAAGAGGTTATGACCTTTTTATTTTGGATATGGAATGTAGTACTGTTATCCTTCCCTTTCTCAAGATGTGTCTCTGCAATACAGCTTGTATGGCCAATACCAGAAGTCTCTCTTGAAACATCACGTATTGCAGAATGAGGTTACTCACTTTCGCAGTGATATTTTCCACAGACTATTACACCAGCACTTCATGATCTGCACTACCTGCCAACTCATTACCCAGGGCATTTCAAGGTGTTGGTGTTAATTAACAAAACCTCAGATGTGGGATTTTCAACAGCACTTAACATTGGCCTACTGCTGGTTCCATTGAAAAGTCAATGGAGTTTTCCCATTGATTTCAGTGCAAGCAGAGTTAGGCCAATACTGAGTTCTATTGAAAATCTCACCCAAAATGTTTTGGATACTGGCTATCTCAAAATCTGTCCCTTCAACAGGTGCTACTGCTGCAGTTGAGATCAGCTGAGGTGCTCAAGTTTGCATACTGATGTGTTAATGGGGGGCAGGGGTGGGGAGTGCTGACAGAACATTGTCAGTGAAGCATCCTCAATTCTGGAAGTTATTTTGCCTTTTAGGGCATGTCTACACTGCCCCACAGTTTGTACTACGGAGGGTATGAAGAGCAGTATGCATCAAAAGGCTGTGCTTTACTCCCCTGTGTGGATGCAGTGGGTGAAAACTAAAAGGTTCCTAGTTTGCATTAATATAGTCGTCCTCAGACAGGAGGCAGTATAGACAAGTCCTTAGTCTGAACTTCAGAACACATTGCAAGACCTGTCTGTTTTCTCAAGGTGTGATGGGATTTATTATCCCTGCATCAGATTAAGCAGCGGGTCTGGGCCCAGGAAGCCCCACCCTGCCACACCTGGGACACGTCTGGCTTGGAGGAGGAGCTGAAAAAGAGAGCAGGCCAGTTCGGTGGAGGCAAACAATAGAAGGGAACAAAACTGTGCTTTTAGCAAGGAGTACTACAGGAGCTTTTGTTCCCTGAGGCTGGTCAATACTGAGCTGACCAAGCCCACAAAGGAGGAAGTGCTGATTGTTCCTGAATGTCAAAAACTTGGCTTTGTGTTGCATTCTTTAATATACTCTGTGGGGAAAAGCAGACAGTGGGAGAAAGTGATTCAGAGAGGCAGCTGCTTAGCACCCAAGATTCATGACTTATCTCTCCGCCATTGGGCCCTGGTTTGGAGCCCAGTGGGTCCAGGCTCTCCTAGCAACCTCTAAAGAGGAGGCAAGGATAGGTGCCTAATGATGGGGAACCGAGCCGGGAAAAAGAAAAGGAGTACTTGTAGCACCTTAAGACTAACAAATTTATTTGAGCATAAGCTTTTGTGAGCTGCAGCTCACTTCATCTGTAGCTCATGAAAGCTTATGCTCAAATAAATTTGTTAGTCTCTAAGGTGCCACAAGTACTCCTTCTCTTTTTGCGAATACAGACTAACACGGCTACTACTCTGCAAGCTGGGGAAGGTTCTGAATGGACAAAGATCCAGACTACAAGTTCCCGTCCTAAAGAAAAAGCTCTAAAATCCTGGCAGGTATCTGAAGACGTTGCCATTATTGGACTTTCTTTTATGTACCCTGAAATGGGTGAACTAGAACATGTGACCTGACTGGAAGGCTGAGCCATGGAAGGACTAGATGACAGCATGATCAGAGAGGCTATCAACAAGGGTGCCAGAAAAGAAGAGGACCTGTCCTGCCCTGCCTGACCACTGCATGGTTTCTGCAGTGAATGATCGACCTTAACACTTTGCTTTCAAGAACGAGATGGGTTAAGTAAGATATAAGTCCAGGTTAAAATGAGCAATATATATGAATCCTTACAGGTAGTAGGGGAGATAAGTTCATACTGTATTGTTGATGTATTGTGTATGATTTATATCTGTAAAGTACATATGCTTAGGGCAAAAAGATAGGGCCTCTTAAAATCCAAATAATAAATATAAAAAGTGTTCCAGAATCAGTCACCCTACACTGCAGAATTTTAAAGGAAACAGCAGAAGATATTGAAATAACAATGGAGATTTTCAACTCCTCACTGAACACTGGAAAGTTACATAGTGAGAAACAAGAAGCAAACATAACTTCAAAAAGGGATCAAATGAGGAAGAGATACTATAGTTCTACAACTCTGATCTCTGCATCATGATATATTGTAGAGTGTTCAATTAGAGTAAAGGAAATAGCAACACCTGAAAAGGTACAGATTGTTCAAAGACACCAGCATAAATCAAAAAGAGGAGGTCATGCTTAACAAATTTGATGAGCTTCTTTGAGGAGGTGACAAAGAACAAAGCTGACAGGAACAAAACAGAAGACAAGCTGTTTTGAAAGCCATCTAGATGTCAATATACAGTAGTACTGAAAAAAAGAATTAAGAATTAGCATGGCAGTTTAGTAACTGAAGAGAGAAAGTAGTGGTAAATGAATTCAGGATTATTCAGCAGGGAAATAACAAGTGGAGCAATATGACACAAACATTGCGAACACAATTGGATCAGTGATCTGAAGTAAAGGTTTCAGCAGGGAAGTGTTCATACGCAGATGATATATAGTGTGGAGGCCTAGTTCACTCAACATTTAAGAAATATATAGCAATTGCATCTACATAGTCAAATCAAGGGTGTTCGTCTAACTCGCTTAACCATTCAATAGCTGAGTGAAAAGCATTGTACACGTCCATGAGGGAACCAGCCCTTGCCAGTGGATGAAGCCTGCAAGTATGCAACCTACATCTTCTAACTGGCCACAGTGGCCACAGGCTGAGTCACAAAGGCCCCACTTATAGTCATTAGCAGCACATCTGATCATTCCACATCTGAAGTGATTGACCTTTACCCAGAGATAGTATGGAAACTCAAAACCATGGGGCTGGACTGTTGGAGCTGCACAAGATAATACTATTTTGAAGCTTATTCTTGCCATCTAATATGCCACCTGGACGTGATATTGCGATTCCTTAGGGGAAATGTCCAAACAGGATATCTTGAGCTAAGACTGTGGCTTGCTGGATTAAATACATATTTAAACAGGGGAAGATGAGGCATGTCTTGCACCTTATGGAACAAATTCTGCAAAGCAACTTTTTGCTTGGGTGTGGTGGTGCACACCTGTAATCCCAGCTACTTGAGAGGCTGAGGCTGGCAGATCACTTGAGCTCAGGGATTCTAGGCCATGATGCACTATGCCAATCAGGTATCTGGTGCCACTGACAGTCTAGCCAGCCAGTGGCTGACAGAATGTTTAAACCAACATGAATGACTTCTGATCAATGCTCTCTCCGTGGGAGCTCAAGGACTGATCAGCCAAGAGGACTTGTTGACTGATGTCTAAAGGAGCAATGTTGGGAAGAACTGGCAGCCATGTCAAGCTGGTACATCTCATGGTACCTGTTGTATATACAGAAGTAGATCAGGTTGTTTCTTCTCTTTATTTCCAGTGAGGTGAGGTCTTGGTAAGGTATGCCTTGATAATCAAAGTATGGTCCAGAGTAACACCTAGGTACACAGGCTTTAGGTTGTGGTCAAGCCTATGACTTTTTAGGGAGATGGGAAACTATTTGTGGGCCTTTGTGTAGTATAGATGGAAGCAGAGGGAAACTGACTTTTGGTATTTGGGTTAAGTCTCCATCTTTTACAATAATGGGCCATCATGTTCATGTCAGCATTTGGGACTTCTTCTAGATGACTAAAATCCTAGTTCTGTACTACCTCACATATATTGTCTGCATAAATCAAATGTCTGGCAGTGGAATTAGGAAGATCATTTGTGAATAGGTTGAAAAGTGTCTGTGTTAGAACTGAGCCTTGGGCAGACAGTTGTTTTGGGACCTCCAGGATGTGGTACTATTACCAGGATGAAGTGCTGGTACTTACCAGCTCCACTGAGAATGGCTTCCAGACCAGGCAGAAGACAGGCACATATGATCTTTCTGCTGCATGTGACTCATCTGGCAAACAGGCATTCTGTACAAACTTTCACTTCCACTTTCACCACAGTGGGTTGTGATGGCTGTGGAACTATTGCTGAGAGACTACCAATTCCAGGTTTCACTTGGACCAAAGAACAGTTCCTGGGGGGCTCAAAATTAAGTAGTGGACCACAACAAGGACCTTTCAAAAAGGACATTATCATGGGCATCTTAGGCAGATACAATGCAACAGATAATATGTGAAGATGTGGTGTTTTATCATACATTTGGAAAGAGCGTATTATCTACGAATGAAAAAGTCAGGAGTAATTTATGTAAACCATCCCAAATGAATGTGGTTAAAGACTTTATACCACACCATGTATTACGTGTGTGCAAAAAAACTGTTTTGTTTTAGATAATTTTAAAAAAAAGTTTTGATTTTTTTTTTTAAATTCTCTGACTATAAAGATCAAGAGCCTCAGTTACCAAAAGCCCAACTATGGAATTTAGAGGCAGATTTATTTTATTTTATTTTAAGAAAAAAACTCTCTAAATATGATCAAAATTGGCTTTGATATCTACATCTATATCATCTCACAACTTTAATCTCTAACTCTTCCATGCCTGGAAGCATGCACGGTATGACCCATTGGAAAGATATGAATTGAGTATAAATCTTCCATTTCTAGTGCTGCAAGAACCCAAGATGCTGGGGTTTAAGGTGGTGGCATTATTTTAATGTATAAAAAAGCTGATTTAGGTGCAGGGGTTCTCTTGCATAGCAATTTTTTGAGAGAAATTCCAAGGTTAGGGAGAAAATGGGGAAATGCTTCTGGAGTGGATGACTTTTTTTAAAAAAAGTTAGCTGTTTAAAGCTATTAGATTTATAATCCCAAGAGAATTTATTTAGAGGACAAAGCACAAGTCAAGTGGACAAAAGTCCACTTATGTGGTGGGGGACTGTCCTAAAGAGGAACTTTTGAAGACTTTGATTTGGGTAAGCTTTTTGTTTGGTGGGAGAAGAGAAGAATTAATTAGTCAATGAGGCTTAAAACTAATGTCTGATAGCAGATAAGGAGGCAAACAGAACTCACCAATAGAGCATACATCAGTGATGAGTGTACCATAGCATGAAGGCTGTTGAGTTCTGGGCTATTCTGTATAATTTAGGGCATTATATATAGGAAAAGCATTGAATACTAGTGTACTGAAAACAAGAGAGCTTTTACCACTGAGACATTACGTGATACTGGAAATATCTTTCTGTTTATTAGTGAATTCAACAGTGAAAATACATTGCAGTTTACATTCGAAATAGTGTTCACAGAACAAAATGCAGTTTGTAGTTTGAGATAGACATATACAAACATACTCTAACCCATCACATGCTGCATTTACAGGTTTGAATCAATATAAAAGAAGCCATCCTGCCTATTTGGCACATATTATTCAGCAAATAGGTTTCTTTATCCAGTGACATTTCTGTAGAACAAGGTAAGCTTTTTCAATGGAAGTTGAGATCCGTTTTTTTTTAAATATTTATTTTTTATTTCCTCAGATGCAGAGAAGAACAAACTCTGACACAGACAGACAACTGCTAAACTCAGTGTTAAAGCATATTGAACATATAGTGCAAAACCCATCAATTTATAGGGCTTCATCTGAAAATGTTCTTTAAACAGTATAATTTTGTGGGCTTTTGGCTGTACATAGTGTAGAAATATAGAGTTAAATTGTCTTTTATTTGAAAAATTCCAGTTTTCTTCTTCACATTCTATTCCAGTGCAATATATGTGCCTTCCAGCCATGCTGGTCCTCTCAAATTAAAAAGCACTGGTCTTAATGGGACATGTCATTACTTCTGTCCCACTTTGCTTTACAAACCCTTATAATTTTCTATTCCTAGTTTACTGTGACTATTATATCCCATCATTGCTTTTCCCTGCTTGCAGTGGTCACATTCAAGAGATTGCTTTTCCACTTGTATTTGCAAAGGTTTCAAGGATTCTACTTTTCAGAAGTTTCAGCAGGTCTGCTATGATTTGGTGCCATTTTACTATGAAAAGTCTTTCTAGTTTTATGGTGGTTGTATACTACCTTTTCCCCAAGGAACTTTCTTATTTCCTTTGGTGTCTCTAATGGAGCAAGAATGGAAGGCAATATGGATTTGTCTTCCTGGTTCAGTGTTTTCTCTGTGTGGGGGAAGAGGCCACTTCATGCCATTTATAAAGTTATTTCCCCCAAGTTTGCTGCATATGAGGGTTTTTCTAAGTAAAACAGACAGACAAAAGAAAGGTCCTTTCCTCTCTCCTTCCCTTACAAGAGAGGGGAATCTGACTGAAAACAAAGAAAGGCAAAGGTGGCCCGGCTCTCAGGCAGTCTTTCTGGGTTCAGCTCTTTGCATTTAGGGTATCAGAGGTCTGTTGTCTTTTATTAGGTTTTATCTCCAGCCTCTTCTCTTGGGGCATCCTGCTTTACACCTGGTCTTTGTAGCTTTGGGGGTGATGAGGCCTGCAGTTCTCCCTCTCCTGGCTAACCTCTCTCTGTCAGCAGTCCCTGAAGTGGAGCAGCCACCCCCTCCCCCCCCCGTTCACCACCACTTCCTGCATCAGGTTTACACCTTTTATGCTCCCCCTGCTCCAGGCAGTGCAATCCTTACAGGTGCTCCTCATTAGTACTGAATAGGCCTAGAAGAGCTCGTTAGTCTCCCACCACCAAAATGAGGGAGTGCCCCTTCACATGCTGTTATGTGGCCAATGTAATCCCTGTATTCTACCAACAAATTGCCCCTTGCCCCATTTGTCTATGCTGACTATAGACTCTTCACTGTTGTCTGATGCAGCAGATGATATTTCCAGTTTATGTGTGTTCTCTTTACAATATCCAGATGGTGGGCTTGGAAAGGAAACTCCCCCATCATGGGAGATGACATACAATCAGCCTAGCACACACTGGTGTCACCCTTCCATATGGCCCCTAGGAAGAAAGGCATGTTTGGAGCAAGGAGAGGGGTTGCAGTGGGGAGGGGATGTGGCCAGCATAAAGTTTAAAGAAAAAAATTGTGGAGAAAAAATTTCAGACTGTTTTGATCACAACAAGAAATGATTCTCAATCCTGGTCAACACTATTCTCCACGCTGGTCACACATGTTCAGAATCTCAACTTCTCGCTACTCCTTCTAGTATGGAAACTATTTCTGCTGGTGTAACCCACTGATGATCATGTTACGGATCCCTCTTTTGTGCCTGATCTACAAAGGATGGGAGTGTAGTACAATCCTAGCTAGGGGGCCTTGACTCCTGAGTTCAAGCCATACCAGCTTATACTTTTACCTCTGGAGGTTCCTGGTATGTCAGCCAAGATGGCGACCATCATACTAGCTCTTGTATATTATCAATTTACCATCTTTATTCTGTGTTTTAAAACTGCTGTAAAAGCATGGTAACGGGGTTATTGGAGAAATATACAAAACTGACGTTTAAAAATGAGCTGTCATTTTAACAATCCACTATTATTTAGGAAGTATTGGAAGCTGAATAATATTGGTTTCTTATCATTAGTATATAGTTTGCTATACAGCATCACCTATTTAATCAGTTAAAAATATTAGGAAATCTTTTTTCAGATCACATATCGGTGTAATGCAGTGGCACAAATTTAAGAGCTTGCAACAGCAGCTTTACTAAAGTGCAAGCTTCACTTTTTGTTTAATGCAAATGCATTACATGAATTATTGAATACAGCCCTGATTCTACAAATGATAGTTCCCACGCAGAGCCTCATTGGCTTAAATTGAATCTATGTGGATGCAGCAGTCTGCCCACACACTACCAATTGCAGAACCAGGGCTTAGGGGCCTGTTCCTGCAGATACCAAGCACGTGAATACCTTTAGTCTCAGAAGTGATCCCATTGAGGTTAAAGTTGCTCATGGGTAGCTGTGCATGCAAACAAAAAACAAACTGGTGCCAGAAAAGCAAAAGCATCAGTGCTTAAAAATTTTAAAGGGGAAAAAACAGGACTGAAGGGGGGAAATGTTAAAATTGATACATAGTTTTAAAAATCCCTTTACTAATGTACATGGATACATCATGCTGCAATAGTCAGACAATGAAAACAGCTGCAGCTGGCAATCAGTCACAAATATATTCACACTTATAAACTTGCTGGTAATTGTGTGTCAATATGTAGATTTATGACTGTGATTAGTGAATGGTAGCCTGGCTCCATTAGTAGGTAATTTAAAACTGAGTAAAGGCACACAATAGTAGCTTGATGATAAAATACTTGACTGAACAATTCCACCGTCTGTGATGTATTACGCTGATATTGAGGCTGATCAAAATCCCAGGTATATCAATTGCAGACAGAATAATTTTTATATTCTAAATTCCTAATAACTGGATTATTTTGTTGTTTCTGTCCTAAACACCTTGTGCCTCTCTGCCTCTCTAGCTACTCTCTTGTGGAACCTCTGAATTCATAATGAAGGTGTTGTCTCAAGAACTCAACAGGTGAGAAACATCAGACGCTATTATAGTTTATAATTGTTAGAGTCATGCCTGCCTCAGTTTCACATCACTTTCTTGTGTACTGATACAGCAGTGTCTGGTACACACAAAGACCATTTTGTAGCTAAGGGATTATGCTTAAAGAACTGCACCAATGCTGACATTGGGCATTTTTTCAAGATCTAATTCCTGTATGTTCAAATAAACAGAACTTATAACCTTAACTACAACAACACCATCTGGTGACTCTCAATAATTTTACAGGTAAGATATCCAAATCCATGTGATTGATGTCACAATACATTATTCAATTTACAAACATTCATTAAACAAATCACACTTGCCACTGTATATTTGGAAATGAATATTGGAGCAACCTCACAAAATGCAACACACCTTTATCTGGACATTGATTCTTCCAGATAAAAATTGTTCTCGTAGACCAGATATTTCTATGGCATATCCTAGTGTAACTAAATATAATATGTTATGGATATCATGCATACATCACTGACACTACAGTGGGATCAATGCCGATCTCCTCTAAGACATGCATCTCATCTATTATTGTCTGTTAGGTTTCAGAGTAGCAGCCGTGTTAGTCTGTATTCGCAAAAAGAAAAGGAGTACTTGTGGCACCTTAGAGACTAACAAATTTATTAGAGCATAAGCTTTCGTGAGCTACAGCTCACTTCATAGGATGCATTTGGTGGAAAAAACAGAGGAGAGATTTATATACACACACACAGAGAACATGAAACAATGGGTTTATCATACACACTGTAAGGAGAGTGATCACTTAAGATAAGCCATCACCAACAGCGGGGGGGAAAGGAGGAAAACCTTTCATGGTGACAAGCAGGTAGGCTAATTCCAGCAGTTAACAAGAATATCAGAGGAACAGTGGGGGGTGGGGTGGGAGGCAGAAATACCATGGGGAAATAGTTTTACTTTGTGTAATGACTCATCCATTCCCAGTCTCTATTCAAGCCTAAGTTAATTGTATCCAGTTTGCAAATTAATTCCAATTCAGCAGTCTCTCGTTGGAGTCTGTTTTTGAAGCTTTTTTGTTGAAGTATAGCCACTCTTAGGTCTGTGATCGAGTGACCAGAGAGATTGAAGTCTTCTCCAACTGGTTTTGGAATGTTATAATTCTTGACGTCTGATTTGTGTCCATTCATTCTTTTACGTAGAGACTGTCCAGTTTGGCCAATGTACATGGCAGAGGGGCATTGCTGGCACATGATGGCATATATCACATTGGTAGATGCGCAGGTGAACGAGCCTCTGATAGTGTGGCTGATGTGATTAGGCCCTATGATGGTATCCCCTGAATAGATATGTGGACAGAGTTGGCAACAGGCTTTGTTGCAAGGATAGGTTCCTGGGTTAGTGGTTCTGTTGTGTGGTGTGTGGTTGCTGGTGAGTATTTGCTTCAGATTGGGGGGCTGTCTGTAAGCAAGGACTGGTCTGTCTCCCAAGATCTGAGAGAGCGATGGCTCGTCCTTCAGGATAGGTTGTAGATCCTTGATGATGCGTTGGAGAGGTTTTAGTTGGGGGCTGAAGGTGATGGCTAGTGGTGTTCTGTTGTTTTCTTTGTTGGGCCTGTCCTGTAGTAGGTGACTTCTGGGTACTCTTCTGGCTCTGTCAATCTGTTTCTTCACTTCAGCAGGTGGGTATTGTAGTTGTAGGAATGCATGATAAAGATCTTGTAGGTGTTTGTCTCTGTCTGAGGGGTTGGAGCAAATGCGGTTATATCGTAGCGCTTGGCTGTAGACAATGGATCGAGTGGTATGATCTGGATGAAAGCTAGAGGCATGTAGGTAGGAATAGCGGTCAGTAGGTTTCCGATATAGGGTGGTGTTTATGTGACCATCGCTTATTAGCACCGTAGTGTCCAGGAAGTGGATCTCTTGTGTGGACTGGTCCAGGCTGAGGTTGATGGTGGGATGGAAATTGTTGAAATCATGGTGGAATTCCTCAAGAGCTTCTTTTCCATGGGTCCAGATGATGAAGATGTCATCAATGTAGCGCAAGTAGAGTAGGGGCATTAGGGGACGAGAGCTGAGGAAGCGTTGTTCTAAGTCAGCCATAAAAATGTTGGCATACTGTGGGGCCATGCGGGTACCCATCGCAGTGCCGCTGATTTGAAGGTATACATTGTCACCAAATGTGAAATAGTTATGGGTCAGGACAAAGTCACAAAGTTCTGCCACCAGGTTAGCCGTGACAGTATCGGGGATACTGTTCCTGACGGCTTGTAGTCCATCTTTGTGTGGAATGTTGGTGTAGAGGGCTTCTACATCCATAGTGGCTAGGATGGTGTTTTTAGGAAGATCACCAATGGACTGTAGTTTCCTCAGGAAATCGATGGTGTCTCGAAGATAGCTGGGAGTGCTGGTAACGAAGGGCCTGAGGAGGGAGTCTACATAGCCAGACAATCCTGCTGTCAGGCATGAAAGGTTTTCCTCCTTTCCCCCACCTGCTGTTGGTGATGGCTTATCTTAAGTGATCACTCTCCTTACAGTGTGTATGATAAACCCATTGTTTCATGTTCTCTGTGTGTGTGTATATAAATCTCTCCTCTGTTTTTTCCACCAAATGCATTTGATGAAGTGAGCTGTAGCTCACGAAAGCTTATTGTCTGTTAGGACTCTGTAAGTACCCAAACATAGTATACAGAATACTGATGCTATAGAATAGTTTAAAATGATTATTTCCATGGCTAAATTAATCCCCTGGTTGTAGTAATCTTTTAAACAACTAGTCATTTTTAAACAACTAACAAAATCATGTAGAACACAGGACTTAGTAGTGATGGGGGACTTCAACTACCCAGACATCTGTTGGGAAAATAACACAGAAGGACACAGATTATCCAAAAAATTATTGGAATGCATTCGAAGCATTTTTTTTTAAATAGAGGAGAAAGCTACTGGGGGAGAGGCTGTTCTATATTTTAGTTTGACAAAAAGAGAGACAACTGGCTGAGAATTTGAACAGGGAAGGTAGCTTAGGTGAAAGTGAATATGAAATGGTAAGAGTTCATGATTCTAAGGGATGGTAGCAGGGAAAACAGCACAATAAAGATAATTGATTTCAAGAAGGCAGACTTTAGCAAATTCAGGGAATTAGTAGATAAGATACCCTGGGAAGCAAGTCTAAGGGAAAAACAAAGAGTCATTATTAAGGGCACAAGAACAAACTATCCCATTTCATAGGAAATATAGGAAGTATGGCAAAAGACCACCCTGGCTTAACCAGGAGATCTTCAATGATCTGAAACTCAAAAAAAGAGTCCTACAAAAAGTGGAAGCTAGGTCAAATTATAAAGGGTGAATATAAATAAATAACACAAGTATGTAGGGACAACATTAAAAAAGCCAAGGCACAAAATAAGATTAAACTAGCTAGAGACATAAAGGATAACAAGACAACATTCTACAAATACATTTGAAGCAAGAGAAACACCACCAACATGGTAGGCCCATTACTCAAGGGGGAGTGGGGGGACAATAACAGAAAATGTGGAAATGGCAGAAGTGCTAAATGACTTTTTTGATTCAGTTTTCACCAAAAAGTGTAGAAATTATTAGACGTCTAACATAGTGACTGCCCCTGAAAATGAGGTAGGATCAGAGGCTAAAATAGGGAAAGAACAAGTTAAAAATTACTTAGACAAGTTATATGTCTTCAGATCACCAGGGCCTGATAAAATACATCCTAGAATACTCAGGGAGCTGCCAGAGTAAGTATCTGAGCCCTTAGCAATTGTCTTCGAAAAGTCATGGAAGACAGGATAGATTCCAGAGGATGGGACAAGGGAAAATATAGTGTCAATCTCTAAAAAGGGAAATAAGTACAACCCAGTGAATTACAAACCAATCATCTTAAATTCAAAACCTGGAAAGATAATGGAACAAATAATTAAGCAATCAGTTTGCAAACACTTAGAAGATAGGTGATAAATAACAGTCAGCATGGATTTGTCAAGAACAAATTGTGTCAAACCTAATAGCTTTCTTTGATATGGTAACAAGCCTGGTGGATAGGGGGGAAGTGATAGATGTGGTATATTTTGATTTTTTTGTAAGGCTTTTGATACTCACATGTCCTTGTTATAAACAAACTAGGGAAATACAACCCAGATTATGCTATCATAAAGTGCGTGCATAACTGGTTGGAAAACTGTTCCCATAGAGTAGTTATTAGTGGTTCACAGTCAAGTTGAAAGGTCAGATCAAGTGAGGCTTAATAGGGATCAGTTCTGGATGCTGTTCTGTTCAATATCTTCATCAATGATTTAGATAATAGCATAGAGAATACACTTATAAAGTTTGTGGACGATGCCACATTGGGAGTAGTTGCAAGTGTTTTGGAGGATAGAATTAAAATTCAAAATGATATGGATGAACTGGAGAAAGGGTCTGAAGTAAATAGTATGAAATTCAATAAGGACAAATGCAAAGTACTCCACTTAGGAAGGAACAATCTGTTGCACACATACAAAATGGGGAATGACTGCCTAGGAAGGAGTACTGCAGAAAGGAATCTGAGGATCAAAATAGATCACAAGCTAAATATGAGCCAAATAGTGTAACACTGTTGCAAAAAAAGGAACATCATTTTGGGATGTATTAGAAGTAGTATTGTAAGCAAGACACAAAAAGTAATGCTTCCGCCCTACACCATGCTACTTAGGGCTCAGCTGGAGTATTGTTCCTAGTGCTGGGCGCCACATTTCAGGAAAGATGTGACATACTGGAGAGAGTCCAGAGAAGAGGAAAAAAAATGATTAAAGGTCTAGAAAATATGACCTATGAGGGAAGATTGAAAAAAATGGGTTTGTTAATCTGGAGAAGGGAAGACTGCGGGTGGGGCAGGAGGGACATAACCATTTTCAAGTACATAAAAGGTTATTACAAGGAAGAGGGAGAAAATTTGTTCTTCTTAACCTCTGAGAATAGGGCAAGAAGCAATGGGCTTAAATTGGAGCAAGGCAGTTTAGGTTGGACATAGGAAAAACTTCCTGTCAGGGTAGTGAAGGACTGGAATAAATTGCTTAGGGTGGTTCTGGAATCTCCATCACTGGAGATTTTTAAGAGCAGGTTAGCCATGAGATCAGTATGAATCTTCAATGCATTTTCAATTAGGAAATTTCCCAAGGTTGTGAGTGATTGTCAGTTTTGCCTTTCTCCTTGTGCTATAAACTGTAATTTCTTTAATGTTGCCTTGATATTGTCATGAACATTAAAAGCACATGGTTTTCATTCCCTGTAAAGAGGTGGTCAGTTCATTGAGATAATGAACAAATCAGCTAAATAAGCTAATCTTAACATCCATAACTCAACTACAAAGCATTCAAAACTAAAATCACTAAAGAAAACTTTTACCTTAGAATGGAGTTCAAAGAGATGAGTCTACACCTTACCCCATGATAGCCATCTCACCTCTGTATGAAGAAGATTTTGATGATCGCTTCCAATTTCATTGCCAGAAAAGAAGTTTGAATTTAATACTTGAACTTTAATAAAATTAGCCCTCTTTACATCTTGATTCAGAGTCACTTTCAGATTAACAACCTTTTTTTTAAACCACTACTGCCTCATGATAAATACCACAGTGAGTGAATTTAGCATTAGGCACCAATTCTTTATTTTTTGCCAAAACACCACCAAATTTCCCAGTCATTAGTCGTTTTCTGTCAGTGTACTCAACAATGCAGTTTTGACACTCTATAACGTTTGCTGAGGAACTCATTCTGGTTGTTGAAAATTTCTTCTATCATTGTACATCTTGATAGAGCTTCACAAAATGAGAACTCTTATTTGTCATTTGATTCAAACCTTACATACATAAGAAGTTGAGCAAAATTAGTAATATTGGCATTTTTGTCTAATTGCAATAAAAAAACCCCACACCGATTTACACATTCTATGAGCATTTGCTTTACTTAAAAAGCTACATCTTGAATTCTTCAGCACTCTCTGTTTTAAAAAAAAAAAAAACCAGTGTCAACCTGTTTTGCAGCTTTATCCTCAATAATCAGCTACACTCATGTTGCCTCTGGCAATAGACATGGAGTCTCACTAACTGAATGAGGTTTCCCACTTTGAGCAGTTCTCAAATATACATGGTATGACATTCTAGGGCCTTGTCATTAATGTCACTGAGAGACGTTGTTTTGTGACCTTCTTTCAAAACACTTAGCTTTCTCTTTATAAAAAATACATGAGGTTTGTCTTTTAAAGAATTGTACTTTGTATTGAGGTGACACTGAAGAAGGGAAGGTTTCACAGAATAATTGTAAAACAGTTTATAGGAAATGACTGAGCAAGGAACTGGTTCACTTTTTTCAAAACTTAAAGTATATATTCAAATGATAAGTAGTTGTAATCATGCCCTCTAACAATCTTGCATTGTTTGTTATTTGTAGCAGGAAGCCCACCAGCCATGCCTGTAACTTTTTCATTCAGATCATGCTACTGCCTGTTTCATCAGCAGACCTTCGTTGTATTTCTCTATGTTCTCTTTTGAAGCTACTGCTAATTAGCCACTGATTCATAGTTGAGGTTCATACTTATATTCACAAATACAAAATAACTCTGTGAAGAGGAAAGGGGGAGGGGAAGTGATTCCAAAGCATTCAGATGAGCAGGTGGAAGGTGGACAAGGATTTCTGAGTACACACACTATTTTTGTTGAACCAGGGCATGTGCCTCATTCCTGGAACATGTGTGTGCAGGCCCACATAAAAGTGGCCTGGCTGAGAGTGATCTGCCTAGGGGAATTTAATAGAGAAAGGAGCTTGGCTGGGGGAATCTGGATGGGTGGGTTAGAGGGTTGTGGCTAGAACGCAGGGTGGCTTTGTGGCATTTGTATGAAAGTTCAGAGAACTCAGTAGTGGGGAGCAGAAGTGTGTGTGTGTGGGGGGAGGAATGGTCAAAAATCCAAGAATTTTTCAAACAAACTCTTATGGGTTTCAGTTTTTGACAACATTAATTTTTTTCATGGAAAAAACATTGACAAACGTGAATTGCTTTTAAAGTCTTTAGTGGAGAAAAAAAATCTGTTTTTTGGACCAGGTGGCTCTTGCCATTCAAAGGGCAAGGAAACTGTTATAGAGTTTAAATGACCTGACCAAGGCCACACAGCCGGTCTGTGGTGGACCTAGGACTAGAATCCAAGTCTGACTTAGTCCATTGCCCTACCAATGGAGTCTTCATGTGCAATTGGCATCCTATCCAAGTCATTTTTAATGTCTTACAGTGTCCTTCTGTTTGTTTTCATATTTTCCATTTTTTAAATCATTTTATACTTTTTAATGTTTAATGTTAAGTGCCATCTCAACAGCCTTAGATTCAAGGCCTTAGAACACAAATCAAATATAGGCAACTGGGGGAAGCTTTCCCTACCTTTCTCCTATAATGTGTCTTGATCCCATTGTAGTCAATATCTACTGTCCCAGATGAAACATTCTGAACTCTTGAGTTTGGAGGTTAATATATTCTGGTGTACCAATGATTAGGCCAGTCATACAGTGTACAACACTTTCTTCGAGCAGAGAAAGTTGTGCACCCATGTGACTCTTTACATACAATATCACAAAAGTTAGGGGTCAGGAGCTGGGAATTGGGAGTGCTGGGGACCAGGGTTTTCTTGTGTACAGCACAGGAAGGGGAAAATATCCAATTCAGCTGGGATAAGAAAAAGGATGACAGAAACAGAGCTTTCAAAAGGGTTGGATGACCTTCTCATAAGGCACCACCATTTAAGAGTTCATTAAATGAAAAGAACTCTTGAACCTTTAGATGATGATTTGTCATTAATTTTGAAATGGTCATCTGTTCTCTTCCCTGCTCATCCCAAGAGCCTGCTTGCTTTACATCTATCTGAATCCTACACTAAGCACCTACAATATGAATCTGGATTTTGTATTTTTTCCAAAGACACCAGTATATTCTTTCACTGGAAGCTCCATAAAATATTGTAAGGACAGTATGGTTTTTCTGCCATTACAAAGTAACCCATTACTAGCTGGAACAGTACAAATCATTTGAATTGTTTAGTCTGTATCATCCATTAAAATTATAGTTGTCTATTCTGTGCAAATGGACAAGTGGAGTAATTAATTATTTACACAATATATTCTATAATGATACATATGGAGAAGCCAGAGAGTTATTTCCCAGACACCTTATGGTAAGAGTACATAATTAATCAAGGGGAGGTAGGATGCGTAGGCAACCCTGGGAGACTAAAGTTATGTCCATATTTGGATCTGGAAGTGAATTCCCAGCTCAAGAAGACATATTCTCACTAGTTCTGATTGAGCTAGCATACTAATAATATAGTGTTGTTTCACTGGCCCAAGAGGCAGGGTGGGCTAGCCTTCCCAACTATGTACCTCAGATCTTGGATGGTTAAGTATGCAGGGCAGCTAGCTCCATACACTCCCATGGTTACACGTTGCTTTTAGCTATGATCACGCCAGGATAGGTAGGTCTCTTTGGGCTGGGATTTACATCTCCAGCTCGAAGTGCAGATATTCACTAAGAGTTTTTACTCCTATTGCTGGGAGAAGTGCTGAGTTTCTGTGCAAGCTCCTAACTGAGATAAAGCTTTTCCTGCTTTGCTTACCTTAAACTGTGTGACTAAGTCGCTTATTCAGGAGACTTGCTTCAAGCACCTACAACACATAACAGCAAAATAGTGTCAATCTGAGGTATGGCAATTATCAAACCTAGGCCTATTAACCAGGTTATTTTGTAGCCAATGCAGGTTGGATCTAAAAACAGATAGTAAATATAAACATTCATGTCCCATAAGACATAGTCCCAAGGTCACATATTCATGATGTCCTCAGGAATCACCTTTTATTTTACTGGTTTGAGGCAGGCTTTGAATTTCTGTCAAAGTTTGTCATCTTCAATCGTTTTCTCTTCAAGACTGCTAAAACCTCATCTCTCTCAGCTATAAGGTTTTTGGGGTATTTTTTTAGATCTTTCATTGTATCTATGATGTTGCTTTCAATTGGCAATGTAGTGAATTAACTTAGATGTACAGATAACTCAGTTCTTAGTTCAATCCTGGGCACTGAGTTCTAGTACACATTGTAGGATATAAAGCATTGCATGCTACACATCAGGGTACAAACTTTTCGGTCATTTGCACTGTTGTAAATCTGAAGGCAGTCTAGCGACTTCAGTGGACATCTTCTAGATTTACATCAGCATAACTGAGAGCATGATTTAGTCCATTATCCTTAGTGTAATTTAAGTCATTGCCACAATATCAGGCCATCAGAAATGCTGCATATACCATAATTCCTGAAAGTCATGCTTCATGGAATGATGAACTACAGTGGGCTAAATTGTATCACTTTCATACAGTTCTGCATGGATGGTAGAACTATGGCATCCCAGCAGGAGCACCTTTTAGACTCAGGAGACAGTCTCACCCTGAGCTGCTCAGTGTACACTTTACTCCATCCATAAGGATGGAGTGGATTGGTGCCTGCACTGCACTGGTCCCATCTCTCCAAGGGGTGTTCGTAGTCAAACCCTACAGAATCTAGAGGTTGCATGTGTTTATGCTATAACTCAGCCCATATATAACTTGAACCAGTTTACTGCATCTCAATTTCCTAGTCCATGACTGACCAAAGTGCAGCCCTCGTGCCAAATGAAGCTCTCCAAGCTGCACAAAACATCCTATGACTGCTTGCCTTTAGAACATGTTGGTGCAGCCTCTGGAGACTATAGGTGATGGCACTTACCAACGTATCTTCATCCCACTGACTTTTTGATGGGGACTGTTGTATCTGTGTCATTGTATTCAAGGATGACTGCAGTGTGCTCTTTTGCAAATTAGGTGCATTATTTTGGCTCTTGACAAGTTGTTTCTTTTATACCTTGCTTCTACTAACTTCTTGGTGTCGTAACTTACGTAACTTACATAACTGAAGTATCGTAACTTAGGTAGATTTACAACTTTAGCGTAGACCAGTCCTAAGTCAAGCAACTCAAATCTAGTTTTGTGGAGGCAAGATTTAACTTGTGTTTCTTTTTTCCAGAGCTTATTGGTACAGTTACAAAATTTACACATTCTCATACAGTGATTGATTACCCAGTGCTTATGCTTTGCTATCAGTAATCATTTATTATTTATCAAAAATTCTATGTGATTAATTACAGTGTAAATCTGATGTAGTTAATGCATCTGGATTCTAAAGATAACTGTACTAAGCCTGTGATTAAAGAGGTAATAAGTAGTTTATCCATGTAAATAGCTTCCCAGTTATGAGAGTGTTATTTAGTTATCATAAAACAGAACCCCCCACACACAAAACAATAAAAACCTTAATGTGATGTACTGCCACTGCAATAGAATCAGTCTCTGTGCTATAAAGTGTAACTGGCAGTTTTCCACGGCATTGAAAAATTAATGTATGAAAGAATTCCGTATGTATTGTCTGTCAGTGACTTCCAAGTCAAATCTGTTTAAAAAAATCTCTTTACATGTACAACACCAGCAATAAGAAATTCTGTTCATTTAGCTCATAGTTCAGATAATGATGCCTGGGACAGGATAGAATCCTACTCACTCACCTGCAGCTGAACAGGCTCTGCAGCAATAAAAGGAATAAGTAGGTTTTGTTTTGTTTTTTGTTTGTTAGACATCAAAAAAGGCACAAAATAAGATTTTGAACATACCCAGCAAGCAGGTCTATTGCTTAAGATCATGCCACATTCACAACACTAATTGTCATTCTTACCTGTTCATTCCTCTCATATTTTCACACAGAAAAAAGCATGATGTAAAGTATATCTAAAAAATGCCAAGGTTAATCTCAAATGTCAACACTGATGCATTACAGGTCTTGAAAACAGAATTTCAGGACCTTATTAGTCCTCTTCACAGGAGACTGCAGTCTTGCTTCAGGCAAAGGGATAGCCACGGGACGATTTAGATGACTGCTCCAATACTAGTTTGGTCCCTTCTAGCCCCCACAATTCTCTTCTGAATGTTTATATTCCTTCAGCTGTTCTGTGATTTATTTTTTTCCTCCAACTTCTGAAATTCACATTTTATATCCTCCAGGCTTGTCTATATGGATATTTAGTCGTAGTAGGTCAGGGTGTGACTCTGCAGCACACATCTTGCCATGCGCTGACTAGCCATGTGGACCCTGCTACTGTGAATTAAAGGTTTTCTAGTGCACTTTGACTATAGAATTTTTAGTGCATAATAGCAGGGTTGACACAGCCAGTTAGTGCAGTGTATATTAGAGCTCTATAGATTCAGACCCTGCCTTGCCACGCACTAAGTTTCCATGTGGATAAGCCCTCAGTTCTCTATTCATGGGTCATCATTCCATTCTTTACTTTAGAAGCTACTTGGATTTTTCATTGCCTGTGTCACCGTTAACTAAAATATGAACTTTCAGCTTTTGCATTTTAATAAAGACACTATAGATTTCTGGATTTATATGTTGTCATAGTTAATAGGTTTTCTGCTCATTACTGGTTTATGCTTCCTAACCATGTTCAACTCCTTGGATGGTATTTCCAACTACTCTGGCTCCTTTACACTACGCAAGTGGTCTGGAGTGCTGTAATGCAGTGGTTTTCAACCTTTTTTCATTAGCAGACCACTAAAAATTTCAAATGGAGGTGTGGAACCCTTTGGGAATATTAGACATAGCTTGTTTTCCCCCCAGTGCTCCACAGACTACAGGCTGCAAACCACTGTTAGATTGCAATGACAATGTTTTGCTGACAACTTAGACATAGTCTGAGGATCCCCAGGGGTCCAAGGGCCACAGGTTGAAAATCACTGGTGTAAAGGTAGTTCCCACAGCTCAGTCATGGTAGAAGACAGCCGTAAGGCTGTCTCCCAAGGACCCCTTTGCTGAAAAAAGTCGCTGAAAAAATCTGTTTGCATATACTCAAGAGCGACTTGATAGAGTTTTGCAATTCAATTCTGTGAAGATTCTGGCTGCATCAAGCATGCTCCTGCCTAGAAGCAAAGGCTGAGCAGGGCTTTCCATGCAATTGCTTCTGGTGGCAGCTGAGAGTAGTATTGATGCTTGGTGCAGGGAATGAGAGCAAGGAGACTCTTTCAATATTCCACCTCCTGACACCCACACAGCACAAAGGAGGAAGCCGTTTGACTCAAATGCAGAGGGCTGGGGTGCAGTGGGTGTGTAGAAGAAGAGTGAATGTGGGGCATGAGCTAGGGTAGCAAAGACAGGCTGGAAGTGTAGGGGCAGGAAGATCTAACCACTAAGTCATACTCCCTTCTAAAACCTGGACTTGAACTCAGGGGATCTGAGTCTCTACATTCCTCTATCTGGAAATAGCTGTGAAACCCACGAGCAAATTGTGTGTGTGACAGAGAGAGAGATTCCTTTCTAGTGACTCTTGTCTACTGCTGACACCAATTACTCTATTAGCTCAAATGGTAGAGATCTGTCCTGTGGACTAAAGGCCCGAACCTCCTTATGACTCAAGTGGAAGGTCAATATGACTCTACATAAGTTCCCCCACCCTAATTTGTTGAAAGAAAGAGCTTTAAGGTTACAAAATCAACCTTGGAAATGACAGAATTAAGGTTGTAGGGGTAACCTTACTTGGGTTCCCTTGTGCATATGCACTGATACAGTCTAATTACAGAGTACATTTTCCCACCTGAGGGCCTCACCTTATTCAATGCATAGGATGGATGGTACTCTGGGAAAAAATTAGGATGGCATAGTGAATGAGGCTGTTATCTGTAGGACCTCTGACTCATTTTTTGTACAAGTTGAAAGGTGTATACCTATTATGGTTGCCAGGAGAGATTGGGTCTAAACCTGCCAATAGCTAGCAGCTCTCCCGCTCAACTGAGAGTAAGGGGCCATTGAACCGAGGCTACAGGTAAATAATGGGGACAGCAAATGAAAAAATGGGGATGGGAGTGAAAGTCCTAGGGTGAAAATCAGGTAACCAGAAGATGATACCAAGCAGAGAACCCCCAACAGCCCCCACCGCTCCTTAGAGATATCTGAGGAGTCAGAGGACCCCACTCAGACATGTGACTTAAAAAGGGATCAGAAGGAGACCCCACAGTCACAGAGCATCCTCCCCCGTATCCCAGTACTATCTCGACAACCCCCAGGACCTCAGGCTGAATGTCCAGGGACAATAGGGTGACCCTACACGAGATATTGTTGAGGTGGCTGAAGTATACCCTGTCCTCCCACTCAAGTTATCTGCTGGCTTCAGTGGCTGGATCCGTGTGCCTACTGCAGGAATATCACAGACAACTCCCTCACTTGAAGGAAGGAGTTGCCTGACATGTGTGGAGACTCACCCTCCAATTCTTGATGTTCAGCAATGCAAAGGTGGTATGTCTCATTTAGGGGATTGAGGATCTTCATGGCCAGGAACATCATCCACCCCATGGAGCCACACAGCAACCCATGGTCGACCCTGAAAATGGAGGTTGACCCCTCCTTCCCACTAGGCTATCCATGGGGGAGGAGGGTGCAAACAAACAAAACCTGGAGGGGGGTTAAAGAAATAAATCAAGGTAGGTGCAGGACATGATAGCTAATGTTAGAGGGGTGGCACTGGGTGTACTGGGTGAGGAGCGGCTGTAAGCGTGAGAGGGTGCAGTGACTAGGGCGTGAAACAAAATGGTTTGGGTACAATCAGAAGCAGTGTGAAAGCACAGGCGCACAGGGCTTGGTGGGTCAGGGAACAAGATGGTGATGCAGCGAACAAACAGGAAAAGTTGGAGGGGCTGGGCTTGACTTGCTGGTACCAAACAATGAGGAGGAAGCCTGGGAAGGGCAAGTAAACAACAGCAAGCGGAAGGGATCTGGGTGGGGCAGGGAACAAACAATGAAAGGGGGCTGAGGCTGGGATGGGCAGGTACCAAAATAACAAGGAGAGACAGGCAAGTTAACAACAATAGGGGCTATAGGCGGGGGAAGGGAGGTAGGTAACAAACTGGGGCAGGCAAGAAGCAGTGAACTGCAGGGAGAGGGAAATACAAGAGACAGGGAGAAGCAGCACACTGCAAGCGGGGAGGAGGGTCATGTGAGACTGGGGGGAGGTGGCAACCTGGGAGAAGGAGGGGCTTATGGGCATGAAGAGGGAGGAGAAGGAGGCCCACTGGCCTGATATAAACTGGGGTGAGGGAAGGAGGGGAGGCCAAGGGGGTATGTGCACCTGTGTGTGTTTGCAAAATTAGTCCTAGCTACAGACTCCCAGGGTAGGCGGGGGGTGAAGACAGTCAGGCAAGCAAGCAAGCAGGTCAGCAGATGATCTTCAGCAACAGGAGGAGCAGTGGGGAGTGGATGGACTGGTGGGATGGCCACACATTGCTCCCCACTTTCATCGCTGCAACAGCAGCAAAGAGGAAGCTCAGCAGCAACCTCCTTCATCTCCAGCAGCAGGCACAGAGTCACAGGGGTATAGGAATGAGGGAAGGGATTGCAAGAAGAGAAAGGATGGTCTTTTGGGTTAAGGAAACTGAAGGCCATACTGGAGAACAGGACTCTATTCCTGCATCTGCCATAGAGTTCCTGTGTAATGCTGTGGGCAAATTGTTTAAACCGCATTCTTCAGAGGTGGTCACTGAGTGCACATGTTCTTTTTTTGGGAGTTGAACATGAGATCCTGGGGACAGATTTGCAGAAGTGCAACTGCACTCACAACTACAACTGAAGTCAATGGGAGCTGTGCTTAGAACATATAAAGTGCTGTATAATTGTATGGTTTCAGAGTAGCAGCCGTGTTAGTCTGTATTCGCAAAAAGAAAAGGAGTACTTGTGGCACCTTAGAGACTAACAAATTTATTAGAGCATAAGCTTTCGTGAGCTACAGCTCACTTCATCGGATGCATTTGGTGGAAAAAACAGAGGAGAGATTTATATACACACACACAGAGAACATGAAACAATGGGTTTATCATACACACTGTAAGGAGAGTGATCACTTAAGATAAGCCATCACCAACAGCAGGGGGGGGAAAGGAGGAAAACCTTTCATGGTGACATACATATAATTGTATGTATTCTGAAAAATCAGGCCCTTTGTATCTCAAGCGGGGCGCCCAACAGTGAACTCTAGACATTTATGGCCTTAGTCTCTTTATGTGTCAGACCACCCCATCTATAAAATGGAGATGATACCATCACCCGGAGAGGTATTGCAAAGTTAAGTTAATTTAATATTTGTGAAGCACTCAGATACTATAGTGAGAACATCATAGATTTCTCCCCTGAGCATTTAATACATCTTGTAATCTGTGCAAGGTTTGAGTGATGTCTTAAATAAGCTGTTGGGTTAGACCCTAAATGAAGAGGATAAAGTGAAATATTGAATAGATGCCCAGTCACTGAATGAGGCAGTTATTCTGCAAAAGAAATAATATGTGATCTTGTATTTAAATTGAAGACTATATCATAATGCATAGGCACAAGGACCCCAGTTAAGGCTGCATAGTGTTAAATAGTGTTACTAAAGGATTACGTGTGGGCTTGTCTATACCACGCAGCTTTTAGCGACAAGCCTTGTCGCTAAAAGTTAGCGTGTATAAACGTTCTTTTTCGGCACTTTGCCGGCACTTTTGTCGACAAAATACTTCCAGCACCGCAATCAGCGTTAGTTTTGACAGCAGGAGAGCACTCCTGCCAACAAAGCCACATTTACACTGCCAGTTGCATTGGCAAAACTTTTGTCTTTTGCGGGGGGGGGGGGGCGGGGGAGGAGGGGCGGCTTTAAGTACCTGCAAAAGACAAATGTTTTGCTAACAACTTTGCAGTGTAGACAAGCCCTAAACCAGTTAAGATTTTTAGAGGCTCTATAACTGGTATATAGCTATATGATCCTTGTATAGAAGATACTACAGAAACACATAGAATTATTAGCCTTATTTTTCATTGCTACACTAACATTTGTCATTAGTTTAATTTGTATTTACCATAAGCATAGCACAAACACAATTTTAATTTCAAGTTCCTTCTATCCAGGTTAGACAGCTTCAGCAATAAATGCTTTATTGCTTTAAATGAGCAAGCAGATTGCTTTGTCTTCACATAACCACAAGACATATATAAAGAGCAATATGTTTTATGAAAAATATATTTTGATGATGCCTGTGGAATTCCTGTTTGATGTGATGTTTTCATACAGATTTCTGGCATTCTGCCTGCAGCCCAAATATAATTTGTATAGCATTCATCAGGATTTTTCTAACTTGCCTAAACATTTTCTAATAACCAGCAAGAGACTTCAAGACCTGCATTCTCATATTGTGCATTACACAAGAACATCTGTTTCATAAATGATGTTAAGGGACAAGGAAAAATTCTGAAAGCTAGCATCACTTAATGATCAATTTCTTCTTGGCACCTGAATTCCAGGTTAGAATTAGCTGTAAGACTTTGGGCAAACAGGAATGTGAAGGAATACAGACTACTATGCAGAGATTAGTTCAAGTTTGCAAACTATATCTGCCTGTATTGTATGCCCACAATCTCAAAGGGAGAAGTGACTTTTTAAAGGGTTCTAGCTAAAGTAAAGCCTGTTTTGTGCATTGAGGAGAGAAGAACCCCACAAGAGAGTAGGTTAATACAAACAGGTGCTTGGGAGCAGGTAAACATTTCTACGTTGCTTAGATAAGATCCTTCTGTGTTGTACAGGAGTAAAGTCACACTCTGAAGACCTTTTCTGGACTATGTAAATTGTTTTATGAATCCCAGCTTTCTCTGCTCAACCTCATAACTTACCATCTTTTATAGTAGAAAACTATCATAATGGAGAGGGTCATTTGCATCTGGAAAAGTTTCTTGGGGTTAAAATATAAATTGCTCTTCTTCAAAGATTGTGTCTCTATTGCACAAGCAGTAGGCATGGAAGTGCTGATGACAATCAGGGCTACAATCCATGACTGATTCTTGCCCTTTCTGGATAGTGAAAGAGCCGAGATCATCTGGGGTCTTTATTAAACAGATAGTCAATACCCAATCAATAAAAATGATGAGACTTCAAAGGCTCAAGTGTCAAAACAGTATGCAGATGACACACAGCACTATCTGACCTTCATGCCCTAAGCAAACTACAACCAGTACAGAACATAGAAGCACGCTTCCTCACTCATGTGTTACCTGAAGAATGTCAAACCTATCTTCTGCTCTCTACTCTGGTTCTTCATAGAATATTATGCCATGTAAAATGCTTTTAACAGTCAAGGTCAAGGATATTCAAGATCACTTCATGTTATGGATGATTACCACAGTTGTCAAGTCTGCTCTTAAGAAAAACCAGCACAAATGAGTTTAGCATCACAAGGACAAAGTTAAAAGGGCAGAGAATTCTTGGAGACTGGTCAAAGAGTTTTGAATTCATTTTTACCAGGAACTAAGAATTATTTCAGACCTCACCATTTTGTGTCCCAGGTTCAAAGCATGCTTCTATGAACTAGTCTTCACTAACAAAGCACATTTTATTCCCTCCCCACTTCCTTACTTTACCACCTATGGGGCAAAATGAAAAATGAACCATGTGTGGTAAGATGGGTCACTGTATTTAATACACCTCTGAAAATGAACACAGATGCCAGGCTAATAATTGTAGTAATAAGCCAAACCAGAAAAGAATGTAACATGCAATAGTCTAACCAATACTAAAGAGACCATTACTTGGCACTAAATAAATTTCTATGACCAAAATCTAGCTTCCCTTTCTCTAATGAGCTAATTAATAAGATAGCAAAATTATCTCTAATGACACATAAAGGTTGACAATATCTTGAATCCTGACCAGTAGTGCTTCAGACAGCAGTTCATCCTCTGTTAGACGGTTTCCCACCCACAAAAAAAAGTATACCCATACTCATTCTGCTTGATTCTTCAGAAGCATTTTTTACTACTGCAAACCACCTCCTTGTCCTCCCCACCCCGCCACTCCAAGAGGTTAGAGGGGAATGGGAAATGCCCTGAAACAGTTCATGTCTTTTCTTTCAGACCAAACTGAGATAGTGCTTCCATCTCCAGAACTTGCTGGTAGACTCCCAGAAGGCTCAGCCTTCTCCTTCATCCTGTGTGTCTCATTTGATCTAGAATAAGAAGCGTGGGCATCATTCTGACAATTCCCAGCACTACATCCCTTATACATCAAATGCATCAGCACCATCTCCCAGTGTCTCAATGCCTAGACAAATGTAGCAAATGGAGATAGAGCAGAAGTCTAATTCTGAACCCAGGCAGCCAGAGGGGTTGCTAGTGGGAAGAAAATGTGCCACCTCTGTATTCATCTTCTATAGAGGGCATCATTAACAATATAGGTGCAGGTCCACAGCCTTGGGGCATTCTAGAGTTCTTACAGCTGCTGCATCCCCAAATGCCCAGAGTACCCCAAAAATGCCCATAACTATCTGCAACTGGCCAGAAGACTGTGTCCCATCCTATTAGACACAAGCCCAGCCACAGGGACCCAAAGACTTAGTTAGTTCAACTCCTATCAAAGAATGAAATCATGTCTCCTAAAAAAGTACCAACTAATATGAAATGTGTCAGCTCATCTAAGCAGCACAGGTCACTGAGGACAACACCACATGTCTCTTCCATCTGCACTGGCTCCCCATGCAGTAGAGTACAGGTCAAGATCTCTGTCCTGCTGTTCAAAATCCTTTGATTTTGTGCTTAATTTGTGCAGGCCTGAGTCCTGGTACCTGTAGGCATGGCAGTTCATAGCCCCAGTATCTCTGGGGTCCCGGCCAGCAGCTGCTGCTTTCTGGCTGCATAGCTCTGAAGGCAGTGCCACAGCCAGCAGAAGCACAGAAGTAAGGTTGGCAATACACAATACCAAGCCACCCTTACTTCTGCTCTGGCGCTGGCGGTGGAATTGCCTTCAGAGCTGGGTTCTAGGCCAGCAGCCACCACTCTCTGGCCACCCAGCTCAAGCCTTGGCACCTCCTTCATTACAGCATTAAGCATTACTTTCTACCCAAGCAACTGCTTCTCCCACCATGCCAATGATATGAAATGAACAATGGACACTGACATGTCCAAAATGGGGAAGCTTGTAAGCATAATGGCAACTTTTGCAGGAGATAAACTTAGGCTTTGGAAGTCACTTACTATGAGAAGAGGGGGGTAATCACTACCTTGGCTATGTTTACAGCTAACTGCCAGATTCCTTTCTTTGAGTTAGCTTTCCCACGATAGGTATCTTTTTCTAAAGTGAAAACAATTCTAATCAAGCATTTTATACTGCCCTTTGAAAAGAAAGAGAGTACCTTTTCAAAAAAAGGATTACACCCCCTGTATTGTGGTAAGCTACCACAGCAATAAAATACATACGACTGCCAATAAAATAGCTTGGATAGGTAATGGAGCTGACAAGGTGCATCTCCTGCCCCCTCTCCCCATGACTCAGCTGAATTTACTCAATAGCCTTGTCATAAATATAAAGGGAAGGGTAACCACCTTTCTGTATACAGTGCTATAAAATCCCTCCTGGCCAAAGGCAAAATCCTTTCACCTGTAAAGGGTTAAGAAGCTAAGGTAACCTTGCTGACACCTGACCCAAAATGACCAATGATGGGACAAGATACTTTCAAATCTGGAGGGGGGGAAAAAGGCTTTTGTCTGTCTGTGTGATACCATTGCCGGGAACAGATCAAGGATGCAAGCCCTTCAACTCCTGTAAAGTTAGTAAGTAATCTAGCTAGAAAATGCGTTAGGTTTTTCTTTGTTTTGGCTTGTAAATTTGCTTTGCTGGAGGGAATGTGTATTTCTGATTTTGTGTCTTTTTGTAATTTAAGGTTTTGCCTAGAGGGATTCTCTATGTTTTAAATCTGATTACCCTGTAAAGTATTTACCATCCTGATTTTACAGAGGTGATTCTTTTACCTTTTCTTTAAATAAAATTCTTCTTTTAAGAACCTGATTGATTTTTCATTGTTTTTAAGATCCAAGGGTTTGGATCTGTGTTCACCTGAACCAATTGGTGAGGATATTATTCTCAAGGCTCCCCAGGAAAGGGAGCGTAAGGGCTTGGGGGATATTTTGGGGAAATATGAACTCCAAGTGGTCCTTTCCCTGTTCTTTGTCTAAAACACTTGGTGGTGGCAGTGTTTTACCTAATCCAAGGGCAAAGACTATGTGCCTTGGGGAAGTTTTTAACCTAAGCTGGTAGAAATAAGCTTCGGGGGTCTTTCATGCGGGTCTCCACATCTGTACCCTAGAGTTCAGAGTGGGGAAGGAACCTTGACAAGTCTCATCCTTAGAAATTAGGTTTGAAATGCCTACTAACTGGCTCAGTCAAAAGGTTCCTATGCAGTTTCTGAGGTCCTGCCACAGTGCTCCATAAAGAATAAGTACATATACACTTTTTAAGCTGAATTTTCTTCTTCTAGTCTTTTCCACCCCCAGATTTTCTTAAATTGCCCACAAACTACTAAGGATTCATTGATTCCAAGACTAGATGGATTTATTGTGATAATCTAGTCTGACATGAGAGCCATGAAAGAGGCTTGGTATGGGATTTGGTGACTGGTTTTCTTGGTCTATCTGTGGGTTGTTTGTTGTTTTGCTCTCTGTGTCCTGGCTGAATAGTTGGGCCATGCACTCCTGAATATGCAGCTGAGAGAGTTCTGTTTGTTGGTGCCTTGGTAAACTGTTGTTGGTGACCCTTGGAGAAAGGCCACGGGATGGTGGTGATGTGCAATAGAAGTGCTGTTTTCTTTCCTGCCTGAAGCCAGAAGGGACTTCCTATGTATGAAGTGCAAGTTGATGACTGCGGGAGGAGGTCCTTGTATTGGAGGGGCAATTGAGATTCAGAGATGTTGAGAAGTTCCTAGACAGACAATAAGGTTCAGCAAATATCAGTACCCCAGATTCAAGGAAGAAAAGAGCTGGCCACCCAGGAGTCAGAGAGAGAGAGAGAGAGAGAGAGAAAGTCGGAAAGTCGGAGGAGGTTGTATGGTTTGTAACCACCAGGAGCAAGAGGTCATGATGGCATTCTACACTGGGGATAGATTAGGATGGGCAGGCTGCGGATACCAGAGTGAAGAGGACCAGGAGGAACTCCACAGAGCTAGACGTTTCCAGTCAATACCAGGTCCTTATTGTGGAAACTGTTTATCCCCAAGAGTATTGGGTTAAGCTTTTGAACCGGTAATGTTTACCATTTAGCAAAACATTTGTGTGCATTTCTCCCAACAATCATTTTTAGATCTGGAAGGCCAGTACAGATGAAGAACTTATTTATTTTTATTGCCTTCATGCACATTGACAGAGCTTTCATTAAACGTCAGAGGACGATGAGTCAAAGACAATTTGGTTTATGTAGACAAACTCATACAGAAGAATTATAGTAAGTTAATTTTGTTGTACAATCACATTTATTTTTACATATTCTGTGCCATTTTCAACCTTGCTAAATATGCACAACATTATCTGAGTATGCTAATCTATGAAGTGGGCATTTCCCTTCATTCTGCATAAATTTCTTTAGTCTTCTGTATAACTTTGAAGGAGTAACTATTGATTCTGACTTGGATACAAATGGTTCCCCCAATTTTCAGTGTGAGGATTCCAAATTGGGGGAGGGAGGGAGAAAAGCAGATTTTAACACTTGTTTAAAATTACTGTTAAAAATTAGTTGCACCTATAAAAACTTGCTTAGCCTCAAACATGAATCTATACAGGAAATGTAGGGTTATGTTTTGTTAATTTTCTTGATGTGGCTCAGAATTAGAATTTTAAAAAATGAAATACACTGTGTGTATAAGTATTTATATAATGGAATGTATAATTGCTTTCAGTATAACAGATTCATAGATTCCAAAGGCAAAGGAGACCATTCTGATCATCTAGTATGACGTATTTGTATAACAGAAGCTATAGAACTTCCCCCAAATAATTCCTAAAACATATCTTTTAGGAAAAAATCCATCTTGACTTAAAAATTTCCAGTGGGGGAGAATCCACCATGATCCTTGGTAAATTGTCCATCATGGTTAAAAATATATGCCATTTTTCCATTCTGAATTTGTTCAGCTTCAGTGTTCAGCCATTGAGTCATATTATACCTTTCTTGGCTAGATTGAAGATCCCATTATCAAATATTTGTTTCCACAAGTAGGTACTTGTAGACTGTAATCAAGTAACCCCTTAACCTTTTCTTTGAAGTGAGCTGTAGCTCACGAAAGCTTATGCTCAAATAAATTTGTTAGTCTCTAAGGTGCCACAAGTACTCCTTTTCTTTTTGCGAATACAGACTAGCACGGCTGCTACTCTGAAACCACTAAATAGATTGAACTTCTTGAGTCTATCACTCAAGGATGTTTTCTAGTCCTTTCTAATCAGTTTGTATTGCTCACCTAACTCACTCTTGGTTTTACTAGTAAGTAATGCAGATCAATCCAACTGACTGGAAATAAAGTCTTTGTGCCATTTCATGTACTTTTATGCCACGTTACAGAAAGGATTAGTAGGAATGCTTTGGAATTAAGAGTTTTAGAGGGATTATTTCTTGTATCCTTCCACTTGCCATGAATGTGGGCTGTGCAGGTCTCAGATGGAGTCATCAAAACCTCTGAGTGACTAACTTTTCTGTACATGCAATATTATGGTCTGAGATAAGAGAAACCTTTCAAAGATTAGAAGTAAATACCATGTGTCTCTTTGGGAAATGGGGACTCTCCTTTCCCGCTAGTATAAAACTACATTTTAGAGCACTGCAAAGGCAGAGAGATAAACAGACTTTAAAATTGTATTTTTACATGTAGAAAAACCTGTCAATGGCACCGGATTGAACCTTGCATATTCTAGGCTTTGCATCTGGGTGGGACTTTGGTGGAGGAAGTGGTAGAAGCAATTCCTTGCCAAGTTTATTCATTTCCCCCTTCTCCTGCCCTCTTCCCCACAACGTGTTAGAAACTGCTCAGGAGACTGGACTATTATAAGAAGTCATCAGGAAATGAGTTAGTGAGTAGTCATAGGTAAGTGGAAATGCCAAAGCATGTGCCTATCCAGTTTATCACTTCCACCCACTTATTGTGTACATATATATACACACACACACACGTTTATATATATACACAAGGTTTAACAAAACTCACTCTGTGGGTGACTTTGGACAAGTTACTTAACCTTTTTTGCTTGCATTTACTCATTGACTTCGGTGTGGTTGTACAGGTTGTAAATCAGTGCCAAACATAACCTCTTTAACTCGTTAGGGTATTGTGAAATTTTTTTGCAAGGTGCTTTCAGCTTTTCATATGCAAATCCAATTTTCTTTTTATGTACATTAAACACAAAACATATTGCATAAGAGTTTCATGATTCTGACTTCTTAAAATGTACGTGAGAATGAACCCACTATTTTACACTGAGCAATCTTTTCTATATTGGCCACAGGCCGAGTCTCATTTAATGGCAATTATAGCACACTCACACTAATTTATACACCAGTTTATGAAGACTGGTGAGAACTACTTACCTGTTGTTGCTTTTTTTTCCCTTCCTCATTTCTGAATTACTGTAATCACTCAAATCCCTTGAGGTAAACTCTAAGAAGTGTTATGCTATTACTGTTATACTGTGAATTTCCATTTAGTGGTGGAGTAATAGAATACAAATGGGAATCCTAAACTTCAGGTTCACCTTCCCCCCCCCCCCTTCATAGATAACTCTGGTCTGTTTTCTGTTCAGGTTCCTAAAGAAAGCTTGCCAGATTATTGTTTGTTCAAAATTTAATGAAAATGCTAATGTTGTTCCCAATCCTAATTGTCTAGCTGGAAAGGGCAAACATAATTTACATTAATTTGAGCACCTTAATAACTAATTAAAATCTCAACCTTGTGGCTATGCTTTCAGACATCTTTGCACTTTAATGCGACAACAAAATATTATTAGTCACTCTCTTGTGTGAAATTTTGTCTTGATTTATTGACACTATAAGGGCATTTTACAATCTGAAGCCTAATCAACCTTAACCACAGATTTTGTACTCTGCATGGCTCAAAGCTTTCACTCAGTGGCTTACTGCAAAGTACTGCTTGTCACTGAAGCTTTTTTCCCCTAATTCACTGCTACGATTTTCGATTAGGCCAGTTTTTGACTGTGCATTGGTCAAGAATTTTAAGGATTTAAATTTCATCTAATAAAGATCAGAGGAACATACTTAAAGGATATCTCTGAATGAATAATGCTTATTTGTAGAGGAGAAATAACATAAGAAAAATAAATTGGAACTGAAGTTATCAGAGTCAGCTGTAATTCTCAGTCTGGTAAAGCTCATGTTTCTAACTATGTTTGAATGTACAGCTCAGAAGAAAGTGGAAAAAAGCCTACATTGATATTTTCTTTATATTCTCTAGACCAGGGGTTCCCAAATTTGGTTCGCGGTTTGTTCAGGGTAAGCCCCTGGCAGGCCGTGAGATGCTTTGTTTACCTGAGCGTCCGCAGGTATGGCCGCTCATAGCTTGCAATGGCTGCAGTTCACCGTTCCCAGCCAATGGGAGCTTTGGGAAGCGGCGCAAGCCAGGCCACAGCTTCCCGCTGCTCCCATTAGCCAGGAACGGCAAATCGCGGCCACTGGGAGCTGCGCGTGGCCATACCTGTGGACACTCAGGTAAAAAAAGCATCTTGCAGCCCACCAGGGGCTTACCCTGGACAAGCCACGAACCAAGTTTGGGAACCCCAGTTCTAGACATAAATTCTAGAATAGTTATTGTATGTCATCCATCTATTCTGGCATGAGGTTCTAAACATCTCAAGCAGTCCCCCAGGTTAATAGATTATTCTGCTTTTAGAAGCATGTGAGAATATTTATTAACTACTCCAGAAGCTCTCCCACCAACATAGTGCTGTCCACTCTGATGCTTATGTCAGTGTAACTTATGTCGCTCACCCCCATGAGCAACATAAGTTATTTTGAAATAAGCTGTAGTGTAGACATAGCCTTACATTAATTGGACTTAAAATTGACTAACTGATATATTACACAAAATGTAACTGTAAACAAGGAATCATCATGAAGAGGGTATGTTTCTAGTGGCATCTCACCAGGCCTGGTTCTTGGCCCTATGCTATTTAACATTCTTTATCAATGATCTGGAAGAAAATATAAAATTACCACTGATAACGTTTGCAGATGACAGACAGAGTGGGGGAATGGTAAATAATTAAGATGACAGGTCACTGATACAGAGTGATCTGAATCACTTGGTAATCTGGGTGCAAGGAAACAAGTATGGCCAAATGTAAATGTATACACGTAGGAACAAAGAATAGAGGTCATTCTTACAGGATGGGAAGTAGCGTCTCCGAAAAAGACTTGGAGGTCCTGCTGGATAATCAGCTTAACGCAAGTTTTCAGTGTGACAGTGTGGCTAAAAGTGTAATATGATCAATAAACAGAGAAATGTTGAGTAGGAATAAAGAGGTTACATTACCTTTGTATCTGGCACTGATGCAACTGCTACTAGAATATTTTGTCCAGTTCTGGTTTCCCACTTCTAGAAGGAGGTTGAAAAATTGGAGAGGGTCCAGAGAAGAGTCACAAGAATTAAAGGGTTAAACACCTTATAATGATAGACTCAGGGAGCTTAATCTATTTATCAAAGAGAAGGATGAGGGTGACTTGATCACATGGGGAACAGAAGTTCAATAATAATAGGCTCTTCAATGTAGGAGACAAAAGTATAACAAGATCATATGGCTGGATGTTTAATATGATTTAGTCTAGCTTTGAATCAAGGCACAACATTCAACCATGAGGGTAGTTAACTATTAGAACAGTTTCCAAGGTCTGTTTTGGATTCTATAATCACTATCAGTACCATAGCTATACTTTAAAATCTATCACACACAAGCAAGTTAAGCAAAATCAGTCCAGCAGTTTCTGAATTATGCAAGGATGGAGGGGGATTTCCCCAAATGTTAAAATTTCCCCATATGTGTGTCTATATAGCACAACAGATAAAGCTATAAACTTCAGACTTGTTTTGCTTTACTGTTCTCCAAATCTTGGTCTCCTTCCATGTGGTAGTAAGAGTCATGGCAGCCCTTTATCACTATGCTAAATGACTGCAGCAAAATCACCAATCATGAGGATAATGGGATCAAAGCAGAATAGGAGCAGTTATGAGATGTTTCTGCTCCTTAGGCATGTAGTGCAGAGCAATTCCAATGGGTGGAAAGCTGCTGCCACAAAGAAAAGGGGGTCCAGATCGTTTTTAAAAATAAGTCTTGGGGACTGTATCCTCACAGCCTCCAACTGTTAGGGAAGAGAGGAGACACTTTCCTGATGGGATTCAAAGCCCTTTGGCAGGTGATTTTTATAAATACATGTCCAATAATGACAAGATGTATGGCCTCCAATAAATCCTCACAGCAACCATATTCTGCCATTTGTAATGTATGCACAAAATGTTTATGGAGAAGTGGGAAAAATAAAAATAAATGCGGGCACTGAAGTAGGAATCACTTTTGTTTGTTTTTTATTCTCCAACCCTTTTCAGTGTTATGAATTCTGTCCTATCTCAGTGCCAATTGTTTCTGAATACATTTCTCTGTCTTTTTTTTTTTTTGGGTGGGGTGGGGAGAGACAGCATTTCATTTCTTCTCCTCACCCAGCTCCATACTTTATTTTCTCCTTCATATTTTCTGCCTAGTCCATTTCTCCTTGACACCCTATCTTACTGTCTACTCTTCTGTGGTCTGTCGCCTCTTTTTTTTCTCCCCTGTTCAATTCTATCCATCCATCCCACTATACTCTTTTCCTCTGTGCTCGCCTTGTTATGCCACATCCTCTTCCCTGGACCTTCCTATCTCATCTGCTTTTTTGCTGGTGCTCTCAAGTCTCGTTCCTTCCATTTCTTTCCCACTCCCTCCACAGTGCCTTCAATCACTTTTTTTCTTCCTTCCCCCTTCGCCAGGTTCCCCCTTTTTCACCCAGCCAATCTCATGTGCTGCTTCTTCAGCCAGCGTCACAGTAGTATTTTCACCATTAGTTAATCTGTTTTTAAAGGTTACAAAACATTGATTTTGTAAGGTAATTGGAGAGAGCAGTAAAGTCCTCACAGCAGAGGAAATCTCTTTCCTTTCCAGTATAAAAAGGGTTTTCTTCAGGGTAATGTTTGTCACTTGTGGCCATTGTTGTTGGGGGAAGGAATGACTTCATTCTAGACAAATTGGAGGATTGGGCCAAAAGAAATCTGAGGTTCAACAAGGACAAGTGCAGAGTCCTGCACTTAGGATGGAAGAATCCCATGCACTGTTACAGGCTTGGGACCGAGTGCCTAGGCAGCAGTTCTGCAGACAAGGCTGGATATGAGTCAACAGTGTGCCCTTGTTGACAAGAAGACTAATTTTGGGTTGTATAAGTAGGAGTATTGCCAGCAGATCGAGGGATGTGATCATTCCCCTCTATTCAGCATTGGTGAGGCCTCATCTGGAGTACAGTGTCCAGTTTTGGACCCCACACTACAAGAAGGATGTGGAAAAACTGGAAAGAGTCCAGCGGAGGGCAACAAAAATGATTAGGGGGCTGGAGCACATGACTTATGTGGAGAGGCTGAGGGAACTGGGATTATTTAGTCTGCAGAAGAGAAGAATGAAGGGGGATTTGATAGTAGCCTTCAACTACCTGAAAGGGGGTTCCAAAGAGGATGAATCTAGACTGTTCTCAGTGGTAGCAGATGATACAACAAGGACTAATGGTCTCAAGTTGCAGTGGGGGAGGTTTAGGTTGGATATTAGGCAAAACTTTTTCCCTAGGAGGGTGGTGAAGCACTGGAATGCATTACTTAGGGAGGGTAGTGGAATCTCCTTCCTTAGAGGTTTTTAAGGTCAGGCTTGACAAAGCCCTGGCTGGGATGATTTAGTTGGGGATTGCTCCTGCTTTGAGCAGGGGGTTGGACTAGATGACCTCCTGAGGTCCCTTCCAGTCCTGATAGTCTATGATTCTGATGCTTGAGTTGTACCCTTCCACATTGTGGGGCCCACCTCACACCGACTTCATAGAGCAGAAACATTGTATGGACAACCCCACTTCTTTGATACACTGTTGTCTCCTTGAGATCTGCTGACTGCTCATTTCTAGATGAGTGCATGGAGAACCTAAAAAGTGAAAATCCTGTGCCCCATTAGTCATTTGCAGCAAAGATATGCTCTAGTTCAACTATAACTATTGAACCTGAAGCAGGAGTTTATTCAAGGACATTCTATGGCCTGTGTTATATAGGAGGTCAGACTAGATGATCACAATGACACCTTCTGGCCTTAAAATCTGTGAAAACAACATTTGTTCACCTGAACTCCATATCCAAGGCCCAGGCATCCACAGAGCATGCCAAATTTCTGTGGGTTTCCTGTGTGGCTTTTGCAACTCTTTGGAATGGATAGGTGAGTGAGGGAAATACATAGCCATTCCAAGAGGACCTAGTTTCCATAAGTTTTGGATTAAGAAGCTCATAAGCAAAGAACACCACCTCAAAGAATCTCCAGTGTGAAGGCTCAGTTGAATCCCACATTTGTGGATTTAGAGGAAACAGGGCTGTGTGGGAATAGTTCTCTTCCCTGCCACATGCACTGGATTCTTGCCCTCCCCCCAAAACCTGAAGAGAAAATCAGTGCAATTTACCAAGTTCCTTACCCACTGAGGAGGATTACAGAGACAGGTTAAGTTTGGAGGAGAATTTGGCAGCCCAGCTCCTACTGGAGTCATGTTGTCTATGGGAAGCAAGGGGATGGAGATGGGGTCAGGAATCCAGAAGAACAGGGGAAGAGGACCCTTTGTGTGGCGCTCAGATGGCACAGTATGGGAAATTCTAAGTAGAACAGAAAATGCTTCTCAAATATAACAGATTGCATGATACACAGTGGTTTGTGAATGGCTGCCTGAGCCTCTTCAATGGTGCAAATAGTATATGCTGGCCTCCTGACAATTATAACAAAATTCTAGGACAGGGATTGGCAACCTTTGGCATGCAGCCCGCAAGGATAAGCCCCCTGGCAGGCCAGGCTGGTTTGCTTACCTGCTGCGTCCACAGGTTTGGCCGATCGCGGCTCCCACTGGCCGTGGTTCGCTACTCCAGGCCAATGGGTACTACGGGAAGTGGTATGGGCTGAGGGATGTGCTGGCCACTGCTTTCCGCAGCCCCCATTGGCCCAAAGCAGCAAACCGTGGCCAGTGGGAGCGGCAATCGGCTGAACCTGTGAACGCGGCAGGTAAACAAATTGGCCCTGCCCGCAAGGGGGCTTACTCTGATGGGCTGCAAGTCAAAGGTTGCCGTTCCCTGTTCTACGAGCTTTTGTCTATTTGTGTGATAAGTGAGCCCAAAAACTTCAAAAACAGACTCCAAGGAGAGACTGCTGAATTGGAATTAATTTGCAAACTGGATACAATTAACTTAGGCTTGAATAGAGACTGGGAATGGATGAGTCATTACACAAGGTAAAACTATTTCCCCATGGTATTTCTCCCTCCCACCCCACCCCCCACTGTTCCTCTGATATTCTTGTTAACTGCTGGAATTAGCCTACCTGCTTGTCACCATGAAAGGTTTTCCTCCTTCCCCCCCCTGCTGTTGGTGATGGCTTATCTTAAGTGATCACTCTCCTTACAGTGTGTATGATAAACCCATTGTTTCATGTTCTCTGTGTGTGTATATAAATCTCTCCTCTGTTTTTTCCACCAAATGCATCCGATGAAGTGAGCTGTAGCTCACGAAAGCTTATGCTCTAATAAATTTGTTAGTCTCTAAGGTGCCACAAGTACTCCTTTTCTTTTTGCGAATACAGACTAACACGGCTGCTACTCTGAAACCAAATTCCCCTACTAAGCCAATGGGTTCAGATGCACCTATTTTCACTAACCAATCCATTATCAATTCATAATTGTATCTTTAGAGGTCACGTTACATAAACTGTTAATCACCATCTCTTAAGCTTAGGATGCTAGTTTTGGCACCATTAATTAATTTATTTTATTTTTTATGTTTGAATTAAACAGCCAGGCACATAGCAATATCTAGCACTTATTAAAAGGAAAGAATTTGCTAGTTATGTCCAGTTGATTTGATGAATCGTTGGTCTTTGGGAAACTTTTCTCCATTCCCAAAGATGCTCCTTTGGTTCATAACTTTTTGAAGTGGCCCTATATATAGCAGAGAAAACTCAGTTCTGCTAGACAAGGACATGCAGAACAAATTCAGGAATTAAAATACCAGCAGTATTGGAATATGTCATTATGCATTATTTATGAGAAGTGTTTTGATGATGCTTTCACACCTATTAAAGGTGTTATTTTTATTTTTTTCAGTGGTTTTTCCATCTGACCACCATCCTACTTAGGGCTGTATACAAAACCAGTAATTCGCTTCACAGGCATTCAAACTCCATCTCAGACCAAAGTCATTTCGAACTTGTGTGTCTCTCCATTTTGCATTAAATCCATTAGAAAGCAGAAAGCTAGCACAAATTCAATGTAGACACTTAAATTAGAGCATGTTAATTAAAAACTGGGCCCTAGGTTTCTTCAAAATTCCCCTGACCCAGGACAAATATTCAGCTGAATGTAGCCTTAGGCTGTTAGTTATTTGTTCTCCACAGTAGTCTAGCACAGTTCAATGCTGCAAAAAATATTTGTAATGAATAATTTTCCTGGTTACTACTTGTTTGGTAGATGTATACACAGAATACTTAGAGCGACAGCACTGTACATGATGGATTTTGTTAGGGTATGAGTAGCCTGAAATACCCAGGTGTTGTCTAACTTTAATCTTTCTAGCTCTGTCCTGGAGCTGAGAAGTCATGTAATCATGAGCTTTGGTGTGATTTGTACAAACCCACCTAGAACTATGGGTAATTACTTGTAGGACTAGCCTCTGGTGAATCTCCTGCTAGCTTGGGTATGTTGGCTTGAGCTGCAGTCACATCCAGTTAGCATGTGTTACCAAGCTGCAGTAAATATTAATAAATTGGAATGGGAGCCTTGTAATATTACATTCACAGATATTGTACATACAGCTTGTCAGAAAAGAGAGAAACTATTGACTTTGTCATTGTAGAGTGTGATTATTTGGAAAAAATGAGCATGTGAGACTCCTTCCCCTTCCACTTCCTGCCCACTCTACTGGGTGCCTGGCTGGATGTTTTCCGGTTTCCTAACTCTCTAACTAGCCTCCGCCTCTGTTCCCCAAGGTTTTGCAAACCCAGACTGAACTTCAAACATACTGAATCTTAAGCCAAATGGGAGAGTTGTATTATGAATATTCCACTAAGTCTTAGAAATGGTATACGTGCATCGGAATTGAAGAGTAAATCTTCTCATGCCTAGGACCCAATTGTGAGACACTTAGGCTATATCTATCAATATAGCTGTGCCACTGCAGCGCCTCTGATAAAAATGCTCTATGCTGATGGGCATAGAGCTCTCTCCTGTCAGCATAATAAAACCACCTCCAGAAGCAACAGAAGCTATATTGGCAGGAGAAATGCTCCTGCTAATATAATACCGTGCACACAAGCCCTGGTTAGGTTGGTGTAACTAATGTTGCTCACAGGGGTAGTTTTTTCACACCCTGAGTGACATAAGTTATGTTGACATTGGCTGTAGCATAGACATAGCGTTACTTTTGATGAGAAGCATTCACCAAAGAGTTTCCATTTGCATAAGGCCATAGAGTCGAACAATTGATTAATTTTTTACCCAAATCAAGGAAGGAAGCCTGATAACAAACACATCCATTCCGTGAAACTTTTTTATTTCTAGGGCCCAAAGAATCTCTAGGACTTTATTTCAGAGTAGCAGCCATGTTAGTCTGTATCTGCAAAAAGAAAAGGAGTACTTGTGGCACCTTAGAGACTAACATTTATTTGAGCATAAGCTGTAGCTCACAAAAGCTTATGCTCAAATAAATTTTAGTCTCTAAGGTGCCACAAGTACTCCTTTTCTTTTTTCTAGAACTTTAGACACCTATAAGGATGAACTAATTAACAATTATCTGTAGCAAGATAAAGAAGAATGGGGACAGTGCACTAGTACACATAGCACATCTAAAATTCTTTTGTATTAGACTGTTTGGAAGACAGTGGCATGGCATACAGAAACATCACACAGAATTTGTTAAACTTAAAGCATGTTTCTGGAACTTGAATCTTTAAAAATAACTTGATATTGTATGTGCAGTATCTGAGTTTTTATCGTGCACCTCAGGGATGATGCTTTTAATTAAAGCATTACTGGCTGACACTCTGTGCAGAAAAGTAAGCACAAATCACTTTTTATGCAGTTTTCAGAGTCAGTTACAGTTTACTTGATTTGGAGTAATGGAATAAATTATATATAACTAAAATCATGGTCCACACCTGCAGAACTATAATTCAAGCAACAATCCCAATAATTTAAAAGGCATTTTACCTTTACAGGCAGGGAATGCAGAATCAGACCAGAAATCTGAATAGGAAACCATTTGAATAACCAAACAATTAGCTCTGGAATACAAGGTGTTGTGTATTACATAAACATGAAGGATTCACCCCCAAACCATCATATTAACCAAGGTAAATGCATCTTTACAAATGCCTGCAACATTCATATTAAATCTGAAGCATAAGAATTTGAGCAATTCTCAATATGAAGACATATTTCTCTTCAGTTTATTTCATCCGATTACCTTATTAGTACATCAATCTCTTTCAAGTTAAGCAAATGGTGGTAGGCAATTGTTTTAAAGGGACCTTCCTTGATAGATTAGGAACCAGAAGACCTGTTAGCCTAATATGTGAATAGCTTAATCTTTTTTAAAAATATTACCAAATTGATTTCCTCCTGTAACTCCAAAACAGGCTACCAAAAATGATATTGCAGCTACCATCTATGTCCTACCTCTCAGCAAGTCAGTTAAAAGTTGTGGCAACTATGTGATGAAAAGCAGTGTAGCTAGGCCTCCATGTGGCTAAAGTTATTTTGTTTCTTAGTGGTCTTGTAAGTCCCCACGGGATACAGCAGAGCACCAGGCTCAGTGTTCACACTCACAAATCCAGCCTCATTCATCTTATAAGGCCCAATTCTGCAAGGTGCTGAGCAGCCCCATTAAACCTAGTGGGATCCAGCTCACAGTGAGGGTTTACCAGAGATCTTCCCTTCATTTCTGAACTCCGTAAACACCGACTTCCTGTTCCAGTCCCATTCTCCCACCAGTTTGGGCTAATTATAGAACCAATAAAAATTGTGCAATACAAATTCCAAATCCTGAAATTGCATATCTCGATATGATATGTTTATCAATAGAATATACTCATTCCTCTGCTGAGCAACAGCAGAGGTCAGGGCCTTGTGGGTTGGCTTCTTGTAGAGAGATCTCTAGTAGAGTGACTGGATATATTCTTAGTGTAACTTTTTTTATACACACACACACACACACACACACACACACGTCCCTTAAGAGAGGTGCTCGGATAGCATGCAGGAAATTCCTTCTTTCAGGAATTTCAGCCCAGAACTAGTGTCCAGTTTGCAAAACACAACTTTGCCTCAATAACAGACTCTAGTAAGATTAAGGTTGAGAGCAAACTCCCTTGATGCTTGCCACAGATCTTCCCAAAGTAACTGTATCACAACAAAACCCTTGCAAAGACCACAGCCTTTTTCATCCAAGATTAAATACTTGCACACATCTAAGAAATATTTATGTCATCTGGTGACCTCTGTCATAACAATACTTGCTAGATTTCCCTATGTGGTTGTCACAGGGTTCGTGCCACTCACTGCTGTAGCATCTCCTTGTGGCTCATCTGAATATTAGCTTACCACTTGTTTGATGCCTCCTCTTGCGAATTCTCAGCCTCTTGTCCCAATCTGTCACTCAGCATCTTCTCTCATCCCTACAAGCTGCAGCATTTCCTCTTCATGGCTTGGCCCTCCAGCCAGGTCACTATAGTTTCCCCCCTTTTAGCATATCAAAGTCTCTCTAAACAAACTGCCACAGTCAATTTTCACTACCCTGCCCATGCCACTCCCTGCAGTGGCTGGTAGGGGAATCCAGGCCCACCCTCGTTAACACTGGATGATGTTAAGAGATGTAAACAGCCAGTCACTAGGCGATTAATACAGAAGTAGTGGGAGCCCCAGCACAGCGATAAAACACACGCATACTTATGTAGAGAATATCAGTCAGATTGGAGTATGGCTCCTGAAGAATTACTTTGCTAAACTTGCTCAAATCTTCAGGCCAGACCTGTGTATAGAGGTGCAATAATTGCAGACTAAAGTTGTCTATGGAGGATGAAAATGGCTTTACAGGCCCATTCAGAAGTGTTAAGCAGAGCTAGCCTTAATGCTTTTCACCTTTTTGGATGCCAGGAAGAGCAAGCTTTGCTCATTCAGGTTCACAAGAACATAAAAATGGCCATGATGGATCACCAGTGGTCTATCTAGCCCAGTGTCCTCTCTTCTGACAGTGGCCAGTGCCTGATGTGTCAGAAGAAATGAGCAGAACAGGGCAATTATTGTGATCCATCCCCTGTCCTCCAGTCCCAATTTCTGGCGGTCAGAGGTTTAGGGGCACCTGGAGTGTGGGATTGCATCCCTGACCATCATGGCTAATAGTCACTGATGGACCTATCCTCCAAGAACTTATCTAATTCTTTTTTAAACCCAGTTATACTTTTTAGCCTTCACAACATCCCCTGGCAACAAGTTCCACAGGTTGAGTGTGTGTTGTGTGAATGTTATGTATGTGTTTATGTTAGTTTTCAACCAGCTGCCTATTAATTTGATTGGGTGACTCTGGTTCATGTGGTATGTGAAAGGATAAATAATACTTCCTAATTCACTTTCTCTACAACAGTGGTTCTCAAACTGTGGGTTGGGACCCTAAAGTGGATCACAACCCTGTTTTAATGGGGTTGCCAGGGCGGGTGTTAGACTTGCTGGGGCCCAGGGCCAAAGCCCAAGCCCCACTGCCTCGGGCCAAAGCTGAAGCCTAAAGGCTTCAGCCCTGGGCAGCAAGGATCAGATTACAAGTCCTCCACCTTTGGCTGAAGCCCTTGGGCTTTGGCCCTCCCCCCAGGGAAGTGGGGTTCAGGCTTTGGCCCCTCCACCTGAGACGGTGGGGCTCAGGTGAGCTCAGGCCTTGGTTCCCCCCCTTCTGGGGTCGTGTAGTAAAGTTTGTTGTGAGAAGGGGCTCTTGGTGCAATGAAGTTTGAGAACGCCTGCTCTACATCATTTATGAAAGGGAACTTCCTTGCAGTGCTGTAGTGTGACACCTGGAGGAATGCACATAGGGTGACCAGATGTTCCGATTTTAGAGGGACAGTCCTGATATTTGGAGTTTTTTCTTATATGGGTGCCAATTACCCCCCACCCCCGTCCTGATTTTTCACACTTGCTATCTGGTTACCCTAAATGCACACCCCAGTAGCCACTGACTCCAGCAGTGCAGGAGGCAGAGAAATAGCAGGACCAAGCTGTTTCTGCACTGGCAGGGAACACGGCAGGTGAAGGCCAAGTCTACTACAGCTAGTTAGGTCACATTTTTCTAACATTACAGTCTGTTGTCTGTTTGAAACGGTAGACAGAATGATGTAGCTTGAAGGAAACTAATGTGAGCCAGCATGAACTGAATAGCTAAGCAAATGCAAGGAAATAACCCATTTGTTTTCAAACACAGGTAGAACAGTCACAAATGTCAGACTATATTGTTTTCAGAAGTAAGTATATAATGCAGCACATAATTAACATTCAGTTTCTCAGGGTTTCATGAGGATATCTTGTTACACTGAGAGGAAGAGGAAAGTTGGGCTTGTGGCTTTGGCATAGGAAAAGGAATTCGGAGACCTGGTATATAGGTTCCTGGAACATCCTGAGTGATGGGGAAGGGGATAATCACTATCTTCTGCTTTAGTTTCCGTCTCTTTCAAATGTATATAATACTTCCCCCCCTTCCCTACACAGGTGTTTTGAAGCTAACTTAACTTTTGCCAAGTGTTTCCAGATCCTCTGATGGAGGGTGCTGTATAAGTGCCACATTACTGCAAAGTGATTTAAAAAAAAAAACAAACAAAAACCAGAAAATGTTAATTGTTCTAGACCATGTTATTTCTGTACCAAAAGGACTGAGATAAATATTTCATTCATCTGTGCTTCTCATGCTCTGGTGTCTACCTCAGCCCTTGATTGCTAGCTCAGTGGTGCAGTATCACTTGGAAGGCATGATCCTGTTTGACCCTCTTTTCTGTTTTTGAAAGAAGTTCACTATCCTAGAGAAGGCAGAACTCCTGACTGATTAACTTGAACACCACAACCATGTATACTGTACATGTTTCTAGGTTATTTATCTACCTTTTTTAATATGGCCATACTAGATCAGGACAGTGGTCAAATACATTTGATCTTAAAATATTGCAACTCTAGGAGGCAGTCAACAACAGCTGAAAATACTGGATGTATTTCTGGAAGCTGACCCTGAATAAATCAAACGTTTATCACGTGGCCACTAAAACATCTCCCCTTCACTCTGATAACATATCCTCATTTCCCTCCAAAAATACCCAGAGGATTAATCCCTACTCCAGCAAGAAAGATTATTTCCCTGATAGCTCAATTCCCTCCACTTTCAGGTGAGATCCTCTCTACGTGGTGACTTCACTTTCTGAAAAGTCAATAAAATGGAAGCCTTCCTGAAATTCAGTCAGCCATTCACAGCTACAGAAGTGTCACAGGTATTTCTAAATATTTATTTTCATTGTAAGTTATTAAATCTTCTGTAAAATCTTCTCTTTGCACTCTGATAGGGGAAAAATTAGTTTTCTTAGACTAACTTAATCCCTCAGAACTAGTACATTATACTGAAGAGCAAAAAGCCTTTAAATTAAGAGTTTAGTAATCAAAACTGAATCATAAATATAGTTAATCATGATTCATTTATCCATGCATCGCTCTGCTGCCATTTAGCACTACTGAAAATATTTTAATGCATTTTGCACATTAAAACAAAACATTTTGCCCGTCTGCTAATGTATCATTATCTGACAACATTACTTCAGTTGTGATTTGTTTCTTTCTATTATTCCATTACTTTAAGACATCTGATAATTTCATTTGCTGAATGCTGTCCCGGGAGAACAAGCCTGTGTCTTACTCTGGGTTTTTATAGCATAGGGAAATACGAGTGTGTACTAATAGTACTGGTGCTGGAGGGGTGGCGGTGGAATCTTTCTCTCTCAGATCCAGGTATGGGAAAAGCATGTATCTTAGAATTCAGTTTTTACATTTAAACAACTTGATTTTTCAGATTTTTCTTCATTTTTATACATATATTATTCAGACTCTTATTTTTAGGAAGATTTTAAATTTTACTTAATTTCTCAACAAAGTAGATCAAAGTACAAAGTACTTTGTATAGTCATATTACAATGCAAAGTATCTCACTCTGGTTTAAAGCTCCAAACCCTTATTTCTCTCACTCTTGTTTTAACTAAAGGGCAACATGGCAGGGTAACATACTTTGATTACACAGTAGATTTACAGTACTTTTTGATGTGTGTGGAGGAGCTTCCCATTTGCTGTGCTTTGGGAATATAATTCTATTACTTCTTCACACAAACAACTTATTTCTCGTTACCACCACCTTATTCATTACTGGTAAAAAAAAAAAATCAGCAAAAGCCAAATTCATAAAGCTTTCACAAAAATCCCATCTAACTTTTCAACCAATTCTATTTATAGTTTCCCAAAATGGGAAGATTAGATATTGAGTAACAGTTGATGAGATTCCACGTGTCAAGAGAAAAAGGGTCTAATATTTATTATTTAAGAGAAGCTGGAAACTTTCTTCAAGTCAATGAAGTTACCGTGGATTTACACTGATATAAGTGAAATCCAAATCTGAAATATAATACCTCATTATACTTTAGTTTCCAATTCTTGCCTAGTTTCCATATTCCTTATTTTGGGAAATTTATAGAGAACATGGAGAAACTATTCTGATATTACTTGGAGTTTTCAGGTTTCCTTAACTTTCCTCCAGATAGCTTGGGAGTGAGTATGTTAGAGACACTACATTGGTCTCACTAGTTAACTGTTCTCTTCTGGAGATTCATTAAAATCAAGAGCTCATGCCAATTTGTTTAGGTCAGTCAGCTGCCTTTGGTACCACTAAGAGTACATTTTGACACCTGGCATGATTAATTCCAAAGTAACTTTACCAAAATCAATAGTTACACCAGAACTATATCAATGTGAATGAGATCAAAGATGTCTTGCTTTTACTGGTAGATTTGCAGCCAAGTGGTAAATGGGACCAATTTGTAGATGATAACCTCAGCTCTTTAAGGACCTCTAGATCCTTAGCAAGTCAAGTGAAGCAAAGAAAACTCAACATTTATCCCCTCTAGATATCTCTGTCCCCATGACAGAGCATAGTTCAGTCTAAATCTGAGCCATCCTAACCACAAAGTAGACTGAAATTCCTACTGAAATCAATAAAAGACAGCCAGAATGTATTAGACTGTTCACAACAGTTCTGCTGACTAGGAGTCCACAGATGTTGTGGTGGAAATGAAACACCTTTCCTGCATAGTCCTGGCATTACATTTTAAAATGTATACTGCTACTCATATATACCCTCAGCTTCTGCCTTTAGTTGTGTTCATAAAGACATAGATATCAGTGTGATTATCAGCTCCCTCTCAGAAGAGGCCCAAAAATTTACTAGAAGGGATGTACTGGTAAAAAATACACATAGAATCTTGCAAAGTCATCTATCGGCTAGGACTGGCAATAAATATATAAAAATGAGACGGACCAGTAATGACACAAATTGATCCAACCCAAGAAACTCACAGCTGGATCTAGATTGAGATTTCACCTCTCCATCTTCCTAGCCCCCAGAATTTGAAATACTTGGATCTGGGCTTCTTTGGGGCCCATCACTGTGCTTGGAAATGCAGATGTTTTGATTATTTTAAGTAGTAAAATCACTGACTGTTCTGTGCAGGTGGGTGGGTGGATGTGTGCAGTGCTTAATTTGTGCCAGGTCTGAGCCCCAGCACCTCTAGGCTTGTCAGTTCATAGCCTTGGTACTCCTTGGCTTGACGCATCAGTTATGAAAGTTCTTCACAAAAAAAAAAAATCGCTTAAGCCCTGGCACCTAATTGCTTGAGCTAGGGCACCTCTTTCATTGCAAATTAAGCACTGGGTGTGTACTTAACACCCACTCAACCTAGAGGACAGCTGGCCTCTCTTGAACTATAATATGTTTTTTTTTGTTGCAAATTTACTGAAGTTAATGTGCCATATACTGTGGGATTGCCTCCAGCAATTTCAGCTTTAGTGTGTGTGCATGTGTACATGTGTAAATAAACATTGGCTACATCCACTTAACCTGTATGTTCCTGTATATGCATAATCAGTTAACCAGCAGATTTCAGAGTAGCAGCCGTGTTAGTCTGTATTTGAAAAAAAGAAAAGGAGTACTTGTGGCACCTTAGAGACTAACAAATGTATTTGAGCATAAGCTTTCGTGAGCTACAGCTCACTTCATCGGAACTTCATCCGATGAAGTGAGCTGTAGCTCACGAAAGCTTATGCTCAAATACATTTGTTAGTCTCTAAGGTGCCACAAGTACTCCTTTTCTTTTTTTTAACTAGCAGAGTATATTTAGGGAAGCTGTTTTAAATCAACTTTTACGAGTTTAGTCGAGTCACTTAATCATTTAGAACTTTCTCCCATACATATAGGAGTATGTATTAGGTTTATTAAATAAACAATGCTAAGATTGCCATTGAGGTTGCAAAGTCAACCTCTCAAAAGCTAGACCAGTCAGAATCAAGGTCTCCTATGCAACTAAGTCAGCATATGATACCAGTTTTTAATTACATGAGCATATTCTGTTTTTCCCTACAGGATTCTTGCCTCACTCAATGCACAGGATGGATAGTGGTCAGGGAATGAGGCAGCTTTTCAATATTTCTTCTTTTGCTCATTCAGTATGTGCCCTTGTACTTTAATTCAGTATCTGAGACAGAGTATGGCTGGTACAGTAAATAGCTTTCTCATGGGCTTTCCCTATGGCACTGATCACCACAGTATCCAAACATTCACTAATTAGTTTTCACAGCATTTCCGTGAGGTACAGAGTGTTTCATAGATAGTCACAGAGGCACCCCATGCTCTGTGTGTCCCTACACTTCTGACTGCTAAAAGCTGCAACTGGATCACTTGATAATTGCCTTGTGCTGTTCATTCCTTCTGAAGCATCTGGCACTGGCTGCTGACAGAAGACACAATCTGGGCTGGATGGATCATTGGTCTAACTCACTGTGGCCATTCTTACATTCTTAGAGAGAGTAAGGCCAAAATTTGCAAAGTCCCATTAATTTCAGGCATGTTCAATGATTGGTCATTCAACTTGAAATAGCTAGGGCCTGTTGTTGTTGTTTTTTAAATATGATTTTTTTATTTTTTGATTTTTGAGTTTTGATTTCAATATATGTAGTTCTATAAAAATGATGGGTTTTGACATTGATTAATCCTGACAACTCCCTGTGAGGTAATGGAAATAACACTTACTTGCCATTTTACAGATGTGGCAACTGAAAGAGAAGGCAAAATGACTTGCCCAAGACAACCCACAGAGTCAGTAGCAGAATTAGAACTCAGGACTGCCTGACTCCCAGATCTACGTTAATTCCTCTCGTTCAGATTTCCTTACTTCCAGAGGTATTAAGCAACAGCTGCTCCCATGGATTTCAGTTGCAGTGGTGAGTGCTCAGTACTTAGTCATATTAGTCCCTGGGGTCTCATGCTGGGCATCCAGAAAACAAGATTCAGTTAGTGGCCACCTGCAAACATTTTGCTTGAAGTAACATGTGCAGTTTCACTTAGGACGTTTACAGCACCGTCTTTTGGTGGCATTCATCTGCCTTGGTAACAAGACCATCTTCTCCTGCTGCATTCAGCAGATTCATTCACTTTAGACCTTCAATTTATGCAACACATCAGAGGTGTCCTTCAAACAGTCTCACTGACTGTTCAACCCTGATTCATCCCCAAAGCATTTCCACTCTGGCAACTGATTGGGGCAGGGATCCTGTGTAAAAAGTAATGTGATTATATAATTCAAGACTGCATCTCAATGTACAAAAACAAGGAGACATATCAAGGTTGTACCAGTACTCAGTGCTTTATGTGATAAAGCAAATATCATGCTCTTTTTCCTGGAGAATAATGAGACAATACTGATTTTTTTGATAGAATATCAAACCCTAACCCAGTGGAACATTTGGGAACTAAAGTGGCAAGTTCCTTTCTTCCTCTTCCTGCTCTGAGTTGAGGATTTTGTTTTTTGTTTTTTAAGAGCTTATTTTTATTTGGGCCAATGTTCTCTTGCAGTCTTATATTGGAGTTTTAGTATTCTCTCCTGTTCCTCACCAGAAATTGATCAGAAGATTGGAGCAGAGAAAAATATCCAGTACTTTGTGTATTTTCCTTTTGATTGATGGAGTGTAAAAAAATTAGAAATGGACATTTATTTTTATTTGAAAGATTTCTCAAGGCAACTAATTTAGGAAACAAGAAGGCCATAATTATAATATGATGAATGATAGAGTTCCTTTCATCAGAAAGTGGTGAGAAAAAAACAAAATACTTATGACCGGATTCTGATCTCATTTATACGGGCTTAAATCCAGAATAAGTCCATTGACTTCTGAGGAGTTACTCTCAATTTACATTGTTGTAAATAAGAGCAGCCTTTAGTTTCTAACTCTAGTTAAGGAAGACAAAGTTCTTGATACAACACGGTAATGGAACTCAGCTGGGGCTCATCCCTTGGCAGCGTGGTGGGGCACCACACTGCCTCACTACACTCTTGGTTGGGTTGGGGAATAGCCAGTCTATGGCCCAGACCTTCAGACTGCATCCCACAAGCAGTTAAATATAACTCCAGGCCCTGGGTCATGGCGGGGCATCAAAGAAACAGTCAGGGGCTCAGGCCCTCAGGCAGGGGCTGAGCAAATAGTTCAATATAGGCCCAGGCCCTGGCTTTAGCAACCAGGGGGAAGGGGAGACTGCCACCCACGAGGTGCGTGGCAGGGGGGGGAACGCAGGCCCACCCACTCCACTGCATCCCAGCCAGGGGCCGTAACAGGAGTCGAAGACCCACTGCTGTGTCAGTGGGGATCCTGGCCTCAACACACTGACATTGGCTCTGGAAGTGCTGCAGCCAGACTGGGGTCGGCTACCCCAGGGCTACTTCCAGACTCCCCCTCAGAGGGTACCTGGGTAAGAGTGGTGTCCTCGGAGGGTTCCAGCACCATGAGCTCCTCTGGGTCACCGGCGAGAGGTAGACTTGGCAGTTCCTCTGGGTAGCTGGCGAGGGGTAGCCTCGGCCACTCCTCGGGTCGGCCACGGTTTGCCAGGGTCTCCCGAGCTAGGCCACGGGCATCTGGCCTCTCCAGCTGATGTTGCCCAACTGAGCTCCAGGGTTGGGCTTTTCTACTTCCTGTCCTGCGCCTTGACCTCTGGGGGGCGGGCGCAGGATCCATTTGCTCTGCACACTTTGGTGTCTGGGGAGGTTCTTCCCTCGGCGGGGTGGTGCCTCAGTACAAACACATATTCCGATTCTACAAGTAAAGCTCAAAATGACAGAAAAGTTTATTCCAAAAACCTTGCACTCTTGAACTGCAGCCAAGATTGTGATGTTTCTTCCAAAGAAGGAAGATGTCCAAAATTAAAAGCAGCTTGAAAAATGGTATAATGCATTGGCCACTTCAATTTTGTCAGTATAGGTCTGTCTTCAGGTGGAGCCATAATTTCTGTTCAAAGGAGACATCTTCAGTTCATTGTTGCTAAAATGAACATCTAATTTCTAGAAAATTGTCTGAATAATGTAGCGTTTAGCAAGTGATGGGCCTAGTATGTGCATTTTCTCCCCTTAGTTTTCCATTGAACTTGTTATCCACAAAACAAGGTTAACTCATCTTTAATTGCACCTTGTATATATCCTATGAGTGCATGCACATACAGCATGATTTCTTTTGAAAAAGTTGAGAGACGGAAAAAAGACAAAATAGATGTTGCACTGAGTACAATCTTGCTGTCTTTACACTCTACACAAAGCCCATTGACCCTAATATGACCATAGGATGAGGCAAACTGTTCACTTACAACACAAGCACACTCTACAACCCTATATAATTTATAAGTAGACCTGTCAGCATTCCATTTTTTTAAAATGTAATTTTGTTTGGATAATATCAGTGTTTAGTTTTAATCATTTTTCCGATTTTTATCAAAATGTTCATGTCGGTGTAGCGGGGTGGTCACCTGCTCCAGCCCTGAAAGGGTTACAGTTAGGCTGATGGGGATGGCAGCAACAGCTGGGGCTACACCTCAATCAGGCCACAGCTGGCTTTATAAAAGGCTGTGAGCCAGGAGCTTAGGCAGTCTCTCTCTCTAGCTGTATAGAGAGACAGGCCTGGCTTCTTGGAAGCTCACCAGGGTACCTAGAGTGAAGCAGGGCTGGGGAAAGGCCAGAAGAGCTGTGGAATTTCAGGCAGGAAAACTCCCAACCTGCAGGCCTTCTGAAGGCCTAAGCAGGTACTGGGGTTGTAGAGGGGCAGCCCAATGTTAGGTAAAGGCACCAGGTCAAATCCTCCTTGCCGATGATGAGTGGTACAGACTGCAGTCTGCCCCAGTGTACAGGGGCTAGATGAGGACTGGCAGTAGCTGCAATTCCCCAAGGTGGGAATAGATGGTGGGGATTCCCTGGGGTGGGGAGACCCAGGGACTGCAGAGAGCAGAAACCTGAGGGAAGGAGCACCACAGTCTGAGAGGGACACGGGAGGCCTGAAGCAAGTAGGACACCAGCCTATAGAGGGTGCTCTGGAGGCTGGAGAATTAATTCCCAGGATGACCAATGAGAGGCGCTGTACCGGTGAGTCGTGCTTTGCTACGGCTGGAAATTATCAGTGGTATCAAAAGTTTTATAACCATAAAAAAACTCATTGTCAACATTACACAACAAAATATGCAAAGTAGATATCCTTAAATCAAAGTCTAATAAGTTCAAGCAGCATTTTTCTTATTTTTGCCTATCTGCAAATCTGGTTCATTATCAATTGAAATATTTTTTCATCAGTTTGTGTGTATGGCATTTACCAATTAAAAATCTAATCCTTCCAAACCAAATTTATGAACTCATAAAATTATAGAGCTATATGAATAAAATACGTGACATATCTGTAGGCACATGATATTTAAAATATCAACTCAAAATGTTTTCTAATTATACCCTCACCCCCATCCTCAAAAGCGTCCACAACAGTGAGAGGGAGATATATCTTATGAGCAAGTTGTGGTTTCACTTGGAGAAGCTCATTGTTCCATCTACAGCCTGTGAATGTGACAAAAAGTGAAATATCTCCATTTTATAATGAATAAGGAATTCAAGATTTTGCTACCTCTGAGCTACCCTTTCAAGCCAGCCAGTTGTCTATACTAGTGCCAAATGTGGGAAGGCAGCTCAGAAGCCACAGAACTGAATGATGAACAGCATGAATGTCAAACCAAGTGGCTGGGGTGGCACTTTTCTGACACTTCAGAAAGTCCTCCCCCACCCCCGCAAAAAAAAAATCCATATGAAGCAGTAGAAGAACTGCAAGTGTAGTAGAGTTTGTGATTTACAGCAGAAGTTACTGCATTGCATACCTGGACGCAGGACCCTAAGAGCAAAGCTTTTGATTTCCCTAGTACAGTGTGTCTGCTTAGAAACTATGAAGCTTGCTAGAAGGAGACTTCCTCTCTCAGGCTCATGGAGCCGTGTCTCCGTTTCTCTCTGAATCTGGAAAATATTCTTTTAGTGTGATAATGGCGTGGAGAGTATGTTCATAAAATTTTCACATTACACCACACGGGGAAGGGTTGTAAGCACTTTAGAGGATAGGATTAGAATTCAAATTGGACCTTGACAAATTGGAGAATTGGTCTGAAATCAACTAGATGAAATTCAATAAAAACAAATGCAAAGTACTTCATTGAGGATGGATAAATCAAATGCAGCTACAAAATGACGAATAAGTGGCTAGGTGATAATACTGCCGAAAAAGATCAGAGGGATTAGAGTTGATTACAAATTTGAATATGAGTCAACAATGTGATGCAACTGTGAAAAATACTAATACCATTGTGGGATGTATTAATAGGATTGCCAAATATGACATAGGACATAATCATTTCACACTTATTCAGCACTGGTGAGGCCTCAGCTGGGGTACTATGTCCAAATTGGGGCATTACATTTTCCTAACGTGTAGACAAACTGGAGAGAGCAACAAAAATAGTAAAATGTTTAGAAAACCTGACCCATGAGGAAAGATTTTAAAAATTGGACATGTTTAGTCTTGCCAAAGAAGACTGAGGCGGAACCTAATAAGTCTTCAAATATGCTTAGTGCTGTTACAAAGAGGATGGTGATCAGTTGTCCTCCATGTCCGCTGATGGTAGGACAAGAGGTAGTGGGCTTAATCATCAGCAAGGGAGCTTTAGGTTAGATGTTAGGAAAAACTTTCTACGTGTAAGGGTCATTAAGCTCTGGAATAGGTGTAGGCCAAAAGCCTAATGGGGAGAGATTGTCTCTAGTAAATTGTACTCCATTTTGCTTATTATGTTAGGTCTGAATTAGTAAAAAGAAATTTTAGTTTTATTCTTTGCTTGGTGTTTGTTTTTAGAAGAATAGAAGTGTTATGGCTGTAATTCTTGCTTTTGAAATTATTTACTGTTTTGTGTGTGTGAGTGAATGAATGGCATGAGAAGAGACAGGAGGCACCAGTACTGATGGGTCGGATGGCTCAGAGGGGAGTGGAGAAATTGAAAGGCACCAACCTTATTATCAGAATCACCCCAATGGCAGATTGATGACCCTAAAGCAAAGGCATACACCCCAAGAGTGGAGCTAGAGGGATGAGATAAGAAACAGCTGTGGATACTCCCAGTAACAACCCAAAATGCTGGTTGGGAGCAACCTTGACTACCTTGTGGTTAACAGCTCTGGTGTGACAGAGCAAGGTCCATAGACTTGTATGGGGACTTTTTATTATAAAAGCAGAGCGTATTGCCATGGAACTTTGGGTTTGTTCTGCGTCAACACTGGCGCTTCAGACACATCCAACAGAGACCCAGCTCCAGCTCCAGCTCCTCCCTTCCCTTGTGTATAGTTTCAGCTGGCCACTGGAACTGACTGACCAACACTAAGGACTGGTAACTATAAGATCCAGCTGCAGAACCTTTTGGTATGAGGGTGGGTGGGTGGGAGGGTTAATGGAAGCACATACTGATTTTATGTTTAAATTGTACGCTCAATAAATGCAGTGTATTGCCTTATCCCATTGAAAAAGATTTAGTGGGCTTCTTATAAGCATACCATAGGCTTTCAAGGGAGGTTGTTGGATCCCCATCATTGGAGGTTTTTAAAAACAGGTTGGATAAACTACTATCAGAGATTGTCTGTTTACTTGGTACTGTCAGAGTGCAGGGGGCTGGACTTGATGATTTCTTGAGGTCCCTTACAGCTCTATAGTTCTATGATTCTATATTAATAGTGCTTGGCTGTGTCTTCACTAGGAATAAAAGATGTGTTCTTAAGTCAGCTAACTCAAGGTAAAATCCTAGTGAAGACAAAGCAGTTTCATTTGCACACAGATTAGCAGGTCAACTTAATTCCTATAAGGAAGCCAAGTTTTTACCTAAACCTGATAACTTTTTTTAAAATTAGACTGTCTGGTCTTTACTAGGATTTTACCTCAAGTAAGCTAATTTGAGTTGAGAACACACACTTTTTCCTAATGAAGTTAAGGCCAGTGTTTAGCAACTAAAGATGAAGTTATTAGAGAGAAATAGTCCCAAATTTCAAATCACTGTCTGCAAGTTGAGACATTTAATATGAGAAAACCTGCATAGCATGGGCTTTCCATATGCTAAACCATAAGGAAGTTATGAACACTTGAAAGACTAAAAATTAGTTTTAGTCTCTTTCAAGCATTCTGGCACGCTAACCAGTGGAATAATCCCCCAGAGTAATTCTACCCGTCTATGCTTACGTTCCACCTTCTCCAATCATTATGTTAACCTTAATAAAAGTCTATTGGAGATTGCATTTTGCCCTGCCCTTTTTTGGTCTAATTCCTGAACTTGCAAACACTCATATTTTAGATACCAGCAGAGTTAATGCAAGAGGATTTTTAAGTATAAAACAAACAAATGGTAATATTGTATCTGATCCTAGAAGCATTTGCTAAGACCAGCTGAGTGCTCTTAATTCACCTTGAAATCAGCATAAATTGAGTGCTTGGCACCACACAGCATTGGGTCCACTGTGATAATTAGAGCTCATATCCAATGTATTAAATGTAAGAGCACGCCAGCTTTTGAATTTTTATGTTTGATTGAATACCTGTCAAAATATATTAAAATGTGCCATTCATGTACAATGAAAGTGGGTATCAGCCTATATAGTTATGTTGTGGGGAGAGATTAAAAAAATTAAATACAATTTCTTTTCCACCAATGTGTGTGTTTAAAAAAAAAGTACAAAACTTTAATTTTTCCAAATTTAAAATATAAGAGTGCAAACAGGATGCTCTAAGTAATCAAATATTCCCCAGTTAGTATCTCTATTGCCTTTTGTCTTCTATTTAGATTGTAAACTCTTTGGTCCAAGGACTATCTCTTTGCTCTGTGCTTGTACAGCGCTTAGCGGAATGGGTCCTGGTTTATAACTAAGACTCCTTTAGGTCACAGTAATACAAAATAATAACAACCATGCCAAAAATCAATCTCAGAAAGAAATCCAGAAACAATGTTAAACTGTATCAGTGTCCAGACGAACTTTGCAACATAAGGCTGAGCTACATGCACTCATTAGTTCTGTAATAATTTATCTTGTCCCTGTATTTTTCACTCATTTTAATGCATGAGTGGGCTCTATGTTGCTTAAGAACTAGACTCAAGTCTCTACCCTTCCCTATGATAGTAACTGGTCTTATAGTTTCTGCATGCTTTTCCTGAGAAGAGAATTTATCATTCAAAGCTTTCAGGAAAATGTAGGCAATGGACTGAGCTCTCTGAGGGAGGGACTTGTTTGTTAGTTTGTACAGAGCACCTAGTACAATGAAACCCTAGTACCAGTTTAGAACTACTTGGCACTACCACAGGAGACATAATTGATGTAATGTTCAGTCTTGGTAAGTAACTAGATATGAGGCGTGTGCAGAGGAAGTCAAATGGTTAATATTCATCACATTCCCCCTCTTCCATCAATTTAATTGATTGTTTGGGCATGCGTATGAGCTCTGAGGTATTTCTCATTTTAGAAACACCACTCAGTTTAAACTGGAACATTTTCCTGTCGGTAGGAAACATACCACAGAGGATCAATTAAATCTCTTTCACTCAAAGCATGAGTCTTGAGGACAGTTACCAAATAGTCATAAATTGACAGAGTAAAAACAGTTTGATATGTTTTGATTTGATTTTTGTTTTGAGTTTTGATTTGTTTTCATGGAAGTTTTTTTTTATGGGGATGTCATATTTTTTTCCTTCAATTAATCATAGAGATCAAATAGCTCTTTGGGGAAATATAAAGAGATGCTGTGTCCATCCAGTAAGGAGAGCTATACCATGCCCCTCAAATTATGCATCTTTTATACTGCAGTCTGACAATTCATAAAAGGACTTTATTTCATTTGAAGAGCATCAACATTGAAGCAGAGAATCCACTGCCAGTACAATTGGGTAATAATTTCTAAGGTATACCATGTGAAAGAAGTAATATGGGACACAGCACCATGCAGGTATTGAAAATATCAAGTGATCTAGAATAACACAAAGTAATTGTGATCCATTGTTCATTGTGCACATCCATAGACATACTCCCTGCTATGCCTTTGTCCATCAATAACTCTTCCTTCCATGGGAAGCTGCAGAAAATGTTGTGTTGTAATGTGCGGTGTTCCCCATTTCAGGGTCTCGGCTACTTGTGTGCCTGCTGTTCACCCCATCTCAAAAAGATATACTGGGATTGGAAAAGGTTCAGAAAAGGGCAACACAAATTATCAGGGTTATGGAATGGCTTCCATATGAGGAGTGATTAATAAGATATGGACTCTTTAGCTTGGAAAAGAGATGACTAGAAGGGAATATAATAGAGGTCTATAAAATCATGGACTGGTGTGGAGAAAGGAAAATAAGGAAGTGTTGTTTACTCCTTCTCATAACACACGAACTAGGGATCACCAAATGAAATGAATAGGCAGCAGGTTAAAAACAAAGAAAAGGAAGTATTTTTCACACAACTCACAATGAACCTGTGGAACTCCTTGCCAGAGGATGTTGTGAAGGCCAACACTATAATAGAGTTCAGAAAAGAACTACATACATTCATGAAGGAAAGGCCCATCAGTGGCTATTAGCCAGGATGGGTAGGAATGGTGTCCCTAGCTTCTGTTTGCCAGAAGCTGGGAATGGGCAACAGGGGATGGATCACTTTATGATTACCTGTTCTCTTCATTCCCTCTGGGGCACCTGGCATTGGCCACTGTTAGAAGACAGGATATAGGGCTAGATGGACCTTTGGTCTGACCCAGTATATCTGTTCTTATGGTCTTATGTAAATCGGTGAACTAAAATTGGTCTGTCAGAAACCAAGCCTCATTGATGGACAAACTGTGAGGATGGACTCTTCCACCCATCACTCCTCTTTTGGGGTCCTTGGAAAGAAACTTTTATGAGGGAACGGTGGCTACTGAAATTTTGGCTGACTGAACAGTGAGCGAAGGGGAGGGAAGGACAGAGCTTCACTGTCATGGCTGCCATCCCTACTGTTTCTTGGGATCCTAGATCATCTTCTTCCTAACCCTGAGAGATGTCCTAATGAGACTAGACCAGAGAGGAAGCCAGATGACACCAACACTGCCACCTTCACCAGCTCCATCTAAATCCAAAACATCACCTAGGAGGTGAGAGTTTGTCATCTTCTCTCTTATGTATTCTTTTCCTTCCCTACCTTATTTCTTCTCTTTCCTATCCCTCTCTGTTTTGCTTCTGTCTAAGTCTGGCTTAGCTGGAAAATACTGCATTTAGCAACACTGCTGTAAACCTGTGTCCAGATAGAGGCAATTAAAACAATGTCCGAAACAGCGTGATGCTTGTACAGGTTTGCCCAGTCTTAAAGTGTCTGATAAGACCGTGTGGTGGGCTAGTGATTTCCAGCAGTGAACTTGCAAGTAAAAGTTATCACCAGAAATAGAAGCTGCATGTTCTGTCTTGACTCTTCATTTCTCTCCCCTTTTGCCTTCTTTGGAAACAGTATCAGACTTTAACAAAAAATAGCTCCAGCTGATCTCAATTATTTTCTTTTTCTCTTTTCCCCCAGTTATTACCATTTTTGATACTATATAAAATACTGTCAAATGTTTTTTTTCCTTCTAAGAACTGCCTCCAGGTGAAGGGTAAGGTATGTTGGTAAAATAAAAGCTTTATCTAATACATTTCAAATGCGATAACTGTTTTTTCCCTTTTCTGTATTTTTAAGAAAAGGTTAAACGGATGTATAATGGTGTGTTTGCCATGCTACTACACAGGCTGAAGTCTCTGTATACCAAACTCAAACCTAGTTTTCAACTGTTGAATGTTGGACAGTGACTGGACTACATAACACCTTTGACTTTTTGTGTCCACACAGGACCCCCCGCCCCGTTACTCCCCTGCTTAGATTGTGTCTCTGGCAATGGGGACAAGAGTAGGAGGTCTCCCAGGCAAGTAGGCAGTTAGTTGTTGGAGTCCTGGCTCTTACAGCTATAATATCTGGCTTGACACACAGAGGGGAGTAAGCCACTCCACAAAAAGCAGTGAAGTAAATTACTCTTTCCCCAGAGCAAAGGGAACAATATCAATTAAGTTATGCTCTGCTTTGCTCCTGCAATGGTGCAGCTTTACACTGTCTATTATCCAGGGCAGCTTGCAGAGTTGCAGTCTGATTCTCAGTCAAGCACTCAAGTTTTATCCTGCTGTTCCTGTGATGCAGAAAACCACTTGTGTTTTAGTTTGTGGTGTTCTAAGTCACTTGATATTTACTGTATCTAATTTATCCCAAGATTTAATAAACAGGAAAGCAACATGGTCAGTCAGTCATTCCTCAGAGGTTGTGTGTGCCTGTGTGAGACTTGTTTTGTAAAGAGGAAGGAAGCAATTAACATTGACACAGATCTTCTTTCTCAAGTTGCACATTTTTCCTCTTTCCCTGACAGAAGTAAGGCAATGGTCAACTCTCATTGCAGATATATAAGTTGGAGATGCTGTTTCAAAAAATAAAGGAAGACTTAAAATGTCTTGTGTGTTTTCTCTGAAAGCAGTTTATTCTTGATTTAAGTGAAATATCTAAAGATTCAAAGTGAAGCTAAGCACAGTAATAGTAACTGACACACACAAGCTTGCATTGAAGAAATTGAACACTTAGGGCATAATTAATTCATTGTCTCTCTTGCCAAACATGTCAAATGCATGCAAGTCTAGAGCCTTAAAGTTCCACCAATCTTGCAAGAAGGCAGTTCTTGTTCAAAAGCTCAGTGTTATTCCATGGTATTCAAGGAAATCCTCAAAAGGAGAAGTGGAATTCAAAGCTTCAAAGTCCTTTGATCTTGAAGCTTTCTTTTTTCAATAAAAAAGACTTGCAATTCATAGGGAGAACAGTGTCACAATTATATTGTTAGTGGTATTGCAGAAAGTGTGCTAGTATTCACCCACAAAAGCTTATGCTCCAATATGTCTGTTAGTCTGTAAGGTGCCACAGGACTCTTTGACGCTTTAACAGATCCAGACTAAGTTGGCTACCGCTCTGATAGTATTCCATGAATACTGCTGCATTTTCAGCTTGCCTGTCCAATTTAATTTTTTCAGTGAAAACTGCCAAAGAAAAAAAGGCAGGCAAATCCCCAAAGCTCTTGATTTTTTTTTCATTTATATGAACTTAATCCACCTTTGAACAGTGATTAGCAGGGATAGCAGACTTCTGCTGAAATAGAATCCACTGAACAATCATGGATTTTAAGTTGAGAATAAGACTGTGTTTTGGAATTCAAGTTCTGTTTCCAGTTTGCAAGATTTGACTGTGCTGATGGCAGCAGCACTGACCCCTGGCAGAATGTACATCCGTGGTCCTAGCTCTAACAAGCACTCGCATCCAAGAAGTGGGAGAAATGCTCCTTCAGCCTCAGGCTGGGGGTGAGGGAAAGAATCCCAATTGTTTCATTCTCCTGCATTTCAAAGTGAGACAGGAAATCTCTCTCAAATCACCTGGCTGGTCCTTCTGGAATTCTCCTTTCCCTCTTCCACTATAACCAAATACTGTCCCCCTCACCCAAGTATTTGCAGGGAAGGCAGATTAAATTCCCCAACCCTGGCTGGAGTCCAGGGTAAGACAACTTTGACTTGAGAGTCCTACATGCCTGGGTTTCCCCTCTTTCCTAGAGTTATTTACTAATGGACAGTCCAGTGACCTCTGACCTTTCCTCACCTGCTGAGAAACTTGAAGGTTTTCCACTCCTTGCATCCTGTAGAAGCCAGGTAGATAGTTATCTGTATCCTGATTAGGGCACCCACTAGGTCTGGTTCCTCATAATGCAGGGTATATTCATAGGAATGAGTAACCTGGAACACCCTCTCCCCTACTGGACAGTAGAAGTAGAAAACACTTCTCCATGTGCACTGGCATTTTAACATGCTGCGGCCGAGAATCCTCCAAGGGCAATAGATAGGCTCTTGGGAACATCAGCCCAAGGGCCTACTCCACTCATCTCAGTCCCACAGCATTAGGAGTTTCTATGCTAATACAAATAAATAATAATATGTAGGAGCAGGAGGAGAGTTTACTTGCCCTGCTGCTATAAAATGAGGGAGAGGGTAAGTGCACAACTTGAGCAGAGCAAAATATTTGTAGTAAAGAGGATTTTAGTTGTTGAAAATTGCCTGGTTTTGGAAAGGCTCATGAAACAAAATAATGCTAGTAACAGCTAAAGTGCTACTTCCTCATGCAGTAGGAGGTTAGAGCCACTTTCAGTCTTCACTGCTTCACCAAAAAGGCCATCCTGGAATGCTGATGGGCGGAGGGCTTGTCAGCTTAGCAGAGACAATGAAGGGGAGAGCTAAAGTTGCATGGAAAGATTGTATCTTAGATGAAGGGGTGAGTTGGTTAGCTGGCTAGACAGGTTCCTGCGGAACTGATTGCAATACTGCTGTAGTTTAATTTACTGTATGCTTAAGTTAAGGCACCTAGAGATTTGAAAAGGAGTATATTTAAAAAAAAATAAAATAAAAGTTAGTCCACAGCATTTACTGAACATCACAGCTGAATTAATCTTTAGATGTGTAAACTATACGTTGTGTATATGCATACAACTTTAAGGTATTTGATCAGCTCCTTACATTGGTTATTCCTCTTTGTTTGTTAGTCAGTGCACAATGGGATGGTTAATTTGACCACACATCATATGAGAGAAGATGAATATTTTGTGAACTAGGGGGTGTCACTTTGCATTGGTCCTAATTTATAGTTTCGAGAAAGAGATCATTAAAGCATTGTGTGAATGGACAGCAGACCTGAAATCAGATGAATGTAATTTGGCAAGAGGTCAGATCTAGAGGAGAGTAGAGAGTCAGGCGAGTAATATTACCTGAGAGAGCTTTGTGTTAAAGCTTTTTATTTTGTTTTTTTTTCCAGCGGATACATGTAAAGCTATATTTGTGATCGTAGTCAGCTCTATAATGAGAAATTTCAGGATCTCAAAATATATTGTATGGAAGATAACTTCAGAGGGATTTACACAAAGACTGAAAGGTAATGATATATCAGTTTAATAGGAATTTTGGACAAGCTGTTTATTGGTCTAAAATGTGCCATCATCTGACATTACCTCCATAAACAGCTGCATTATTGCCAAGAATGAAAATTCAACTCAATTTTTGAGGAACAAACTGTGATTGCACTTGGAAAACTTCAAATTAATGCAAAATGGAAAACTGAACTTGAAACAGATCAAATTGTTTGGCAGAGTGTACAAGTTGTAAAGTAAGTAAAAATGTTCTCATCCTTTTGAAGAAATATGTCATTGACCTATAACAAAAAAAAACAATAGTGCTACTTATTTTTATTTTTACATGTTAGTGTTAAAAAGCAAAGCTGCATAACTCTACTGCTTGGTCTTCATTTTCTATTTTTAGTATAACAGTATATCACTAAGTCCAAATTCTGCATACATCACTTTTGTGAAGAGTCCTAGTAGAGTCAGACACCTCAGATGCATGAAACAAGCAAGAACTAGCATCAGGAATAGGTATTCACTTTCTTATAAATCTTGCCTAAAACATAGGAGTTCCGATTACCAACAACACATCCTAGTTATTCGTGCAGCTGAGCTAGTGATGGAATAGTTTAATTTCAAGCATAGACAAGGGCATACCACATCCAATTCTCTTTGAGTTAATTTAGTCTACGCTTGCAGGTAAGTGAGTTGTGCCAATTCATATTTCTAAGATAACATACTTGAAGATTTTCCATGAAATATACCTTGTTTTCTGTAGTGCCACTGGTAATATTTTGCAAAGGGACGGGGAGAGAAGAAAGGAGACTCAAAGATAGAAAGAGTAAATGACTTATAAGTAAAATTTATAACATTCTAACTCCTGATACATAATATTTTATTGTTGATCCATGATCCATACCTGGGACTGATCCATGGTCTCCATCTCCTGCGATCCTATTCTTGATGCAGAGTTTCTGCTGTTGGGCAAAGCTCTCGTTTGCTCATCTTACGCTACTTAATATCTTTTTTGAAGTGGTTAGTGAATTTTTCTTGTGTGGGGGGGCAGTGTAAATGGATTTGGGGAGAATGTTGGGGCAGTCGTTGCAGAGTGTTCATGTGAGGAGAATGTGTACGGGGATTAAAGCCATGTTGGATTTCTGATGGGAAGGGAACTACCAAGAAGTAGTAGGAAAGTAAGGAAAGAAAGAAAGAAAAATGCAAAGTGAGAAGTAAAATGCCAGAGCGGGAGACAAGACTGTCAAAGGAACAGAGAGGTTGCAGAAGACTGCTTAGGTATTAGCTGCAGAGTGTGGCAACTTGAAAAGTGTTGGGAAACAAAATAGAATATAAAAAGAAATGGGGAAATGATGGTATAGTTTAAGTCCCAGCACATGCACTAGTGAAAGCTAGTTTTAATTGGGAATATAGCTTTCATTCAGCTTGTCCAACTGTTTGGACAATTGATGAAATTTGAGAATTTAAATCAAAGCATTCTATGGAATGGGACAAGGCTGTTGTACTTCTGGCACCCTCCTCAAATTGAATATAAACTTCCAGCTGCCAGTATCCTAACATACCATTTGGGAATTAAGATATTGCATATGTTTGTGAAACAAAGATATATAAGTGTTTATGTGACACTGAAGCACCACAGGGCAAGAATCAATCAAGGCTTATCAAACTTCATAAAAGGAAAACAAGATGTAATAGATCTCAATATAAACACAAGTAGATTAGGTAGGCACAATCAACCATGAGTGTGAAATTTCAACAGTGTAGCATGACATCTGGAGAAAATTAAATGCCTAACAAATTAAAATGTTAATCTTTATTTTGCTTGCTTCATTTCTATAGGGGGATTTTGAGTGGTGTATATAAGTGTCTTTTCATTCTGTGCTGTCTTTGACCTAGAAGCACAAAAGAAACAAAATATGATGAACTAATAAAACCCAGAAATGGCTGTTTATGACTGAAACTGGGTGGTAGTGTTTGGGAGGATGGTGTTAGTTGTCTGGGCACAGTAGTGTATTAATACTCAATAGTAGTAGTAATGGGAAAAATTCCAATTGCTTGAAGGCCAAATTCATCTAGGCACCAAAAAGCTTGGAAGTTCATCTTAACTATTCCTAGCTCTAGGATCTGCAAAATTGAGACTGTATACAGCAACAGGATCTTCGTGGGCAAATCCTTATGCTCAACCCGCAGCCCCTCAGTGCTAGCCTGTGAGGGGGGAGAGATAGCTCAGTGGTTTGAGCATTGGCCTGCTAAATCCAGGGTTGTGAGTTCAATCCTTGAGGAGGCCATATAGGGATCTGGGGCAAAAATTGGGGATTGGTCCTGCTTTGAGCAGGGGCTTGGACTAGATGACCTCCTGAGGTCCCTTCTAACCCTTATATTCTATGATTTAAGTGGTGTGGAAGCCGTAGAGTTGGCCCTCTACATCATTGGTAAATGTCACTACGCGGTCTGTTGTTGAGCTCATTTAATTTTGGGGTGCACAAGAAATTCTTCATTAATTGCCTACATGGACAATTATTTAGGGGCAAATGTGATGACAAAAAATACATTTTAACTAGTCACTACCTGGCTATTAAATCTTAGAATAAACTAATTTTATTAAGAATATTGCCTTGGGCCTAGGAAAGAAAAGATTTAGAATTTTCCCCAAATTTCCTACCTGTCCTTGACCTGTCCTCCTGACTACCAAAAATTTCATTGTTGAATCAGGGAGCTGGAGGAAAACAACATATGACTTGCGTTATGTGACTAATCATAATTAAATGTTAAATGTGAAGTGTCACTGAACTTTTACCAATTGACCCACAGAGCATAATATACATTTTTTTAAAATGGTTGAGTAGATTTGAATAACAATCAGCTGATAAACATTCTGCAAAGAAAAAAAGACGCTACATCCAACGAGAAACTTATTCACTGTAAATTTTTGGCTCAGCTCTAATTAATATAGTTTCTGCCTGCAGGAGTCACGTAACACATTATAACATCACAGCACTTGGCATGTTATATTGTATCCCCAAGTCTAGTTTCATTTTTCCCAAAAAAGAATTACATCTTGTAGATTTTCACTAGAAAAGTGTTTTTGTTGACCTGAAACATAGTAATTTTGAAAGTTTATGAAACTATTATTTTTCTTTGCTATTACTGTAGGCTGCCTGTCATACCAAATTAAAGGATGAATAATGGATTACATCTCTACCTTTTTCTTTTCATTTTGTTATTGATATGTAGTTACATTTTTATATTAAAAGTATGTAAGACACGATTACAGACCTATAAGTGGCAATTCTTCAACAAAAAAACTTCAAAAACAGACTCCAACGAGAGACTACTGAATTGGAATTAATTTGCAAACTGGATACAATTAATTTAAGCTTGAATAAAGACTGGGAGTGGATGTGTCATTACACAAAGTAAAACTATTTCCCCATGTTTATTTCCCCCCCTACTGTTCCTCACACATTCTTGTCAACTGCTGGAAATGGCCCACCTTGATTTTCACTACAAAAGGTTTCCCCTCCCCCCCCCGCTTTCATGCTGGTAATAGCTCACCTTACCTGATCACTCTCCTTACAGTGTGTATGGTAACACCCATTGTTTCATGTTCTCTATGTATATAAATCTCCCCACTGTATTTTCTTCTGCATGCAACCGATGAAGTGAGCTGTAGCTCATGAAAGCTTATGCTCAAATAAATTTGTTAGTCTCTAAGGTGCCACAAGTACTCCTTTTTCTTTTTGCAGTATTGTTTGGGGTTCTCTATGCTCAATATTCTACCTGTAGTGCAACAATATAAAGTTCAGAAAAATTATTTCTTCATTTGATCAGAGTATCATTATATCTCTGAACTAGCACAAGAAAAGCTTTAGACAATAATAAATATTTCATTCTTTCACTTGTTCTCTATCATTTTTATTATTTCTATCTAAGATTCATAGTATTTAAGACCAGAAGGGACCACCAGATCATCTAGTCTGACCTTTTGTATATCACAGGCCAATAAATACTACACAATTACCCCCATATTGAACACAATAATCTGAATTAGAATAAAATATTACAACCCTCTGGAAGTGAAAATATTATGTGTCATAGGCAGAGAATAGGTGAGACAGAAGTGCACTAATGACCAAAGCCCCAGCAAGGGCAGGGATTGACTTGGTGAGATATACCCCTGTAATCATAGCAAGCTTGGTGAGATATACCCCTGTACTCGGAGCTGCACCCCATGCTGCAGAGGCAGGCAAAAAACTGTCAAGGACAAGTTCCTGTCAATCTGATATGGAGGGAAATCAGTTAGACCCTGAGCATGCAAGCAAGACCCATAAGCCATGCACCTGAGAGAGAATTCTTAGCACTGCCTCGGAGCCCTGGGCTTCCTTGTCCAGCGTCTCATCTCCAGCTTTGATCATTCAGAGAAAAGAGGAAGAAGAGGAAAAAACCCCACACAGAAGATATGCATTTTGTACTATTAAATTTAATTTAATTTTATTACTTCAGTCCTCCAGGTCATCCAAACCTCCTCTATATTGACAATACCTCCCAACTTTGTGTCAGCCAATGTATTTCTGTTTCTGTTTTATTGCTCATAAGTGGAGTTTGGTAGTAAACATTTTCAAAGGCGGTCACTGAATGTATGTGCGCTCAGTTTCTGGGTGCAAAATTTGGCAGTATGAAGTAGTGGTCACTTTTGGAAATGTTGGGCGCTGATCTCCACTGATGAGCAGTAAAACAGAAGCAATACTAAATCCGCTGATGACACTAAGTGGGGATGTAGCTAGTGCTTCTGTGTTTCCTGTAGTATGGTGCAAAGAAGAGACGCCTCTTCATATTACATGTGATAAAATTACACCAAGAAAGTGTAAGAATTAACTACAAAATTGACTGATGAAGCGGGGCATAGGCCTCACTGGGGCCCTCCTCACAGGAATGATTTGGCATTCTTTTAATTTTCATATTTCCTGCATTCTACTAACTAAAATTCTTATTTCCAAAGTAGACTTATTTCCATAGGTTGTTAAGATTAGCATTTAACTTCCCCCCCGACCCCATGTTCCCCTCAGGTAGTGTAAGGCAACTTCTGAGCTGCCTCTCACTTGCCAATTTGCTCGGTGTAATTGGATTAGAGACACAATCACAAAGGCTTAGTGAAAAAACCCACAACTTTCCATAAACACTGAACCTATGAATGAGGTCCAGGACCTTGAGCTATCTCTTGTAAATACCAAGTAATTCTGATGTCCTGATAATCATCCTACCCTGTTGCATACTATGTGTCATGGTGTACTAATTCTAAAACACAGTTTTGACAATAAGGACCAGCAGATGCCCAGACATACAGAGAGGAACAGTAGTGGCATTAGTACACTAAGGGTGAGATATTCAAAAGCACGAAGAGGAGTTAAGCCCCCAGATCCCTTTAACTGGAGTTCGGTGGCTCACTCCCCTTTGTGCCTTTTGAAGATCTCCCCCTTATTGTGTGGTTCCCCATGCAGCACTGACTCTCTGCCCCCTGTGACTGTCATCATAATTGTTCCATGAAACAGACCTATATTTTTGTGAGCCTGATTGTGTCTTACCAACTGAAAGGAACCCTATGACCTCTGTAAGGCACCTTTTCCTCAGTAGTTTGTCTCAGATGTCACTTGATGTGAATCAATAAACAGCGTAACTAAAACGAAACATTGAAGGGGGGAAAGTAAAATTAATTTTAATTAAATATAGAAATGGCTAAATTATGTCTTCGGTTACATAAGTGCAAATTCATAGTGACTGTCAAATTGGTGGGATCACTTTGAATTTACACCATTGTGACTTAGCGGATGTATTGGTCCAGTATTTTTAGCACTTTACCAAATAGCAAAAGGTGTTATTCCCCCATGTAATCTATCTGACAATTCTCTCATTTACATTGCAGTATATTAGGAGATGGTGAGGGCCGATCCCTATCCCAATCAGGAAAGTGTTAAAGAGCTCCTCTAGGCGCAATCAGCCCCAACTTGGTGTACCTGTGGGGCCTGCCAATTCTGGAGAGGGTGGGAGTGGGATCTTTTCAAAGGGAGGATTCAAACCCAATCCAGGGTGCTGTTCTGAGGTGAGCAGAGCTATAATACAGAGCTCCCTAGCACCCCAGAGCAGGTACTGCTGGCTAGGAAGAGCCTCTGTTGCCTGGATCCTCTGAAGAAGCAGAAGGACCATATCTGCTTTATTTTCCTTTTTTAGAGTTCCTTCAGACCCACAGGGAGTTAGAAGTCCAGGTCTGCTTCAGATTACAGAGACTTTTTACCTTTGGATGGTGGGAATCTCTGGAGTGAGCCTGGACTGTTTTGTAGGCTGCAGGACTCTTTTGTTTGCCTTTTACATTTGGACTGCTTTATATCCACTCTGTTGGAGACATACAGCCAGAGGGCCACACTCTGAACTCCAGACTGATTTTGCAGTGATGGCAACATCCAGGGAATGATGTCTAGGAAGAATCATTGCCATAGAAGTACCACCTGTCTCATAGGAGTAACTCTGGCAATGTCAGTAGTTATGTAAATGTAAAGTAGTATACATGAGATGAGCATGAGTAGACTTACAGAGTTTTCTATTAATGCTAAATCTACTTTATTCTCAGTATTCCAAAAAACCAAACAGACAAAAAAAAACCCTAAGTATCTTGGGTTATTTTCTTTATAAGTACGTATCCCAAATTAAAAACAGCATGAGTTACAGTTAAGGTTGCAAAGCACAATTCAAGAGGAGATTATTACTAAACAAATAATGAAAATGCATGTAAATCACAAGCTAAAGTTACCTTAACAGCTCTGTCACATGTAGAGGCCTTTAAACTGGATCATTGTCAATGAGAATCACACAAATAATCTAAACTCTGTCCCTGGACCTATGTTACTATTTTAGGCCAAAATCCACAGCTCTGTTTAAAAGCTGGCAATCTTCCCTTTGACTTTAATTGGAGTTGGAATTGTCACTTTCATATACCATTTTAATACAGCAACTTTGGGTAACTGAATATATGGACCAGTTGCTACCCTCACTTACAATAGTGTAATTCTGAAGTTAACTCTATTGATGTTAGTGGAGTGACTCTAGATTTACATGAGCGTAAATGGGATCGGACCTTTAGTGCATAATATTCGTTCTGTAATTACCATGTTTTGATGGTCCATTATGACATAAATAGTTCTGTTTTAATATGGACTTAACTTACACTAAGCATACTTTGTGATATAGTATATGTTCTTACAGTAGTTTTGCCTCTGATATTAATTTCATGTATCTAATTAAATAAATGAGCTCCATAGGACTAGATTTGGATGTGCTTCTACAGTGTGGTGACAAGCATTACAAAGAACCCTAGGAAAGAGCCTGGAACTGTTAAAGCATCTTTAATTTTGTGGATTGTCTATGGTTGTATGAAAGGCCAAACTTTTAAAAAAAAGTTTGTACGACTGAAAGTAAGGTTATTTATTCACAGTCTGAATGAAAGCTATGTGATGAGTGGGGAAGGTTTATTCACACTTTGTAGTTTTGTCAGTGTCTTGTTATTGGGTACAGTTAAGGTTGTTTGTGAGATGGTCATTAAGAACACTTTAGTGTGTAAGTTGTGCACTAAAAAGTATCAGCGTTGTTTACCTAACTGTAGCTTGTGATTTCCATAGTCTTGGTTTGTGTGTGGGTTGTTTTTTTTTTTTACAGTTGTGACTTAGCTGTATTAACTGTATCTTAACAAATGACTGCATCATGCATTTAAGCGGGGGTGGAGAGCAGGAATTTGGCTGGCTCACCGAATGAAGGTAACAGTGCTTTATGGCTGGGGTGGGGGGGCAGAGAGGAAAACTGCTGCAAAAAGGGATGGGTGACATTGTCTCATCCCCTGGGAACCAGGTGGGCGAGAGGTTGTAAAGGGGCAGCCCTGTGCTTATAGCCCCTTTTACACAGAGCAGGCTAAGCCAGCACAGACCCTCCTTCTCCTTTAAGTAGTGAAATATCAGGTTTGGTCAACGCCTCCTGTGGGTATTGCACTAGCCGCCCCCTTTTATAGGGGGACTGGGAAGAAATTTTTCCCTTACCACCAGATTGGCCTAGGTCAAGTTGTTTTTTTTTCACCTTCCTCACAGCGGGTTCAGGAAGGGCTCTGTTCATGCATAGCATGAAGGGTGATACGATATATGTTGCAACTCATAATATAAGTGTTGGGAGGATGTTCAGTGCAGGTACTCCATGGGTAAGATATACAATGACCAGATAAATGGCTTGGAATAGAACTTTAAAAGGAGGTGTTCATTAAAGGAATGGAATAACGGGGTGGGGTGGGGGACTCCTATGATTGGTACTCTAGGGAGCCAACCCATCTTTCTTATAGCCCTTAACCTTCCTACAAGGGGAGAAAAGGAGTACTTGTGGCACCTTAGAGACTAACAAATTTATTAGAGCATAAGCTTTCGTGAGCTACAGCTCACTTCATCGGATGCATTTGGTGGAAAAAACAGAGGAGAGATTTATATACACACACAGAGAACATGAAACAATGGGTTTATCATACACACTGTAAGGAGAGTGATCACTTAAGATAAGCCATCACCAGCAGCGGGGGGGGGGAAAGGAGGAAAACCTTTCATGGTGACAAGCAAGGTAGGCTAATTCCAGCAGTTAACAAGAATATCAGAGGAACAGTGGGGGGTGGGGTGGGGGGGAGAAATACCATGGGGAAATAGTTTTACTTTGTGTAATGACTCATCCATTCCCAGTCTCTATTCAAGCCTAAGTTAATTGTATCCGGTTTGCAAATTAATTCCAATTCAGCAGTCTCTCATTGGAGTCTGTTTTTGAAGCTTTTTTGTTGAAGGATAGCCACTCTTAGGTCTGTAATCGAGTGACCAGAGAGATTGAAGTGTTCTCCAACTGGTTTTTGAATGTTATAATTCTTGACGTCTGATTTGTGTCCATTCATTCTTTTACGTAGAGACTGTCCAGTTTGGCCAATGTACATGGCAGAGGGGCATTGCTGGCACATGATGGCATATATCACATTGGTAGATGTGCAGGTGAACGAGCCTCTGATAGTGTGGCTGATGTGATTAGGCCCTATGATGGTATCCCCTGAATGGATATGTGGACAGAGTTGGCAACGGGCTTTGTTGCAAGGATAGGTTCCAGGGTTAGTGGTTCTGTTGTGTGGTGTGTGGTTGCTGGTGAGTATTTGCTTCAGATTGGGGGGCTGTCTGTAAGCAAGGACTGGCCTGTCTCCCAAGATCTGTGAGAGTGATGGGTCGTCCTTCAGGATAGGTTGTAGATCCTTGATGATGCGTTGGAGAGGTTTTAGTTGGGGGCTGAAGGTGATGGCTAGTGGCGTTCTGTTCTTTTCTTTGTTGGGCCTGTCCTGTAGTAGGTGACTTCTGGGTACTCTTCTGGCTCTGTCAATCTGTTTCTTCACTTCAGCAGGTGGGTATTGTAGTTGTAGGAATGCATGATAGAGATCTTGTAGGTGTTTGTCTCTGTCTGAGGGGTTGGAGCAAATGCGGTTATATCGTAGAGCTTGGCTGTAGACAATGGATCGAGTGGTATGATCTGGATGAAAGCTAGAGGCATGTAGGTAGGAATAGCGGTCAGTAGGTTTCCGATATAGGGTGGTGTTTATGTGACCATCGCTTATTAGCACCGTAGTGTCCAGGAAGTGGATCTCTTGTGTGGACTGGTCCAGGCTGAGGTTGATGGTGGGATGGAAATTGTTGAAATCATGGTGGAATTCCTCAAGAGCTTCTTTTCCATGGGTCCAGATGATGAAGATGTCATCAATGTAGCGCAAGTAGAGTAGGGGCATTAGGGGACGAGAGCTGAGGAAACGTTGTTCTAAGTCAGCCATAAAAATGTTGACATACTGTGGGGCCATGCGGGTAACCATCGCAGTGCCGCTGATTTGAAAGTATACATTGTCACCAAATGTGAAATAATTATGGGTGAGGACAAAGTCACAAAGTTCAGTCACCAGGTTAGCCGTGACAGTATCGGGGATACTGTTCCTGACTGCTTGTAGTCCATCTTTGTGTGGAATGTTGGTGTAGAGGGCTTCTACATCCATAGTGGCTAGGATGGTGTTTTTAGGAAGATCATCAATGGACTGTAGTTTCCTCAGGAAGTCAGTGGTGTCTCGAAGATAGCTGGGAGTGCTGGTAACGAAGGGCCTGAGGAGGGAGTCTACATAGCCAGACAATCCTGCTGTCAGGGTGCCAATGCCTGAGATGATGGGGCATCCAGGATTTCCAGGTCTATGGATCTTGGGTAGCAGATAGAATACCCCAGGTCGGGGTTCTAGGGGTGTGTCTGTGCGGATTTGTTCTTGTGCTTTTTCAGGGAGTTTCTTGAGCAAATGCTGTAGTTTCTTTTGGTAACTCTCAGTGGGATCAGAGGGTAATGGCTTGTAGAAAGTGGTGTTGGAGAGCTGCCTAGTAGCCTCTTGTTCATACTCCGACCTATTCATGATGACGACAGCACCTCCTTTGTCAGCCTTTTTGATTATGATGTCAGAGTTGTTTCTGAGGCTGTGGATGGCATTGTGTTCTGCATGGCTGAGGTTATGAGGTAAGCGATGCTGCTTTTCCACAATTTCAGCTCGTGCACGTCGGTGGAAGCACTCTATGTAGAAATCCAGGCTTCCGTTTCGACCTTCAGGAGGAGTCCACCCAGAATCCATCCAGATACAATTAACTTAGGCTTGAATAGAGACTGGGAATGGATGAGTCATTACACAAAGTAAAACTATTTCCCCATGCTATTTCTCCCCCTCACCCCACCCCCCACTGTTCCTCTGATATTCTTGTTAACTGCTGGAATTAGCCTACCTTGCTTGTCACCATGAAAGGTTTTCCTCCTTTCCCCCCCCCGCTGCTGGTGATGGCTTATCTTAAGTGATCACTCTCCTTACAGTGTGTATGATAAACCCATTGTTTCATGTTCTCTGTGTGTGTATATAAATCTCTCCTCTGTTTTTTCCACCAAATGCATTCGATGAAGTGAGCTGTAGCTCACGAAAGCTTATGCTCTAATAAATTTGTTAGTCTCTAAGGTGCCACAAGTACTCCTTTTCTTTTTGCGAATACAGACTAACACGGCTGCTACTCTGATACAAGGGGAGAGTGAGGGGCGGGGGTGGATGGTGTGGTCCTTGCAATGGATTGGTTGGGGAAACCTGAATGGAAAAAGAGGGGGAGCTGGTGGAAGCTCCCTGGGCATTATGGAATAAACATGGGGTTACCTGCACTGTACACTTTTATCTGCTAGGTAGTCCCAGATATCTAATAATAAAGTTGCAGCCTGGTTAAAATCATATCAAACGTCTCCTGTCCTTGTTTTAGTATAGCCAGACAATGTCTCCTTAGGGATTTCCTTTGTTTTTTATAACTGTTCTTTGTACAATGCCAGGCTCCCATCCAGAGCTTTGTGTGAAGAGTTCTGTGTATACTTTGGTGAAAGCTTGAGTATCCGTTAGGCCTTTTTCCATTGGGGTATGAATTTTTTTCTTTACAGTAAATGATTGCTTTACTGGCTCAACTTCTCTGCCAAACCAGCTTGCTACATCAGGGGTCTCAAATCCTGGCCCAAGAACCACCCGTTTGCCGCCCGCGGAGGAGAGACGCATGCAGCCACGCTGCCGGCAGTGTCTGCTGCAGTCCCCCTGCAACTCCTATTGGCTGGGCAAGAGGCACAGAGATACCATCATTAGTTGGCAGGTAGAGTCAGCCATGGAGGCAGCGTCACTTTTTTCCACAATGAATATAAACAAGTCAAAATACTGAACACAGCTATCTGATGCACCCTTTGCTGCAATCCTGAAGGTTTCAACTGCTCAGTCACTGAAGCGAAACATCAACAAACTGACAGAACTGAAGCGTTGCCAGGTGTCTGGCAAACACTAAAAACTCTCTGGCAGGTGAAAAATTATATAAAGTTGTATGACAGTTTTATTATTTCTAAGAAATACAAAATAAAAAATACAATATAAACATTTTATTTTCTGAACACCATCGTCAGTGACATTATTGGCCTGCTGGGAGGATTTGAGAACTGGTAGGGGCCCTAAGGTAAATTGAGTTTGAAACCCTTGTCCTAGACAGTCTCCAACCTTGGTTCTGCAGCCAGTCCTTGTTGTCCAGTTCCCAGCTTTTTTTCTTCCTCCTCTTTTCCTCAGCCCAGTGCCAGCTCTGCCCTCTGGCTTCAGCCTCCAGCAGGCCCTTTTCCTTGGCTCCTTCAATGGCTACTCTCTTCCCTTTGCTAATATCTGTACTAATGGAACCTTGTTCCCTTGTACTTAGGTCTACCAGTTGCAGTGACTGCACAGCAAGCTGGGAGTCTCCCCTTTCCCTGTCCTCACCCCACTCCACAAATCCATTCCCATTCTCCCATGACCCACCCTGCTCTGCTGTCCCTCATCCATGGCTATTTTGCATATACAGGCATTAGCACTTAGTTGGAAGTGCTAACTGCTTAGTGATTAAACCTCTATTAATTGGGACCGTGAAATGTAGACCTATGGGTTTTTCAAAAGTGTTTAGTGAGGGAGTGCCTCAATATCTTTTGGCACTTTTGGGAGATACTGTTAATGGGTCTGAGATTCAGAAAGTGTTGCGCACTCTCTGAAAATCAGGCTCCTGTAAAGTATCTCGAGTTGGGCACCCAAAAGTTGTGAGATATAAATGTAAAACTTTTCTGGATTAAGCACTATATGAAAGGATTTTTTAATCCAATTTCTATATTCTGAAGGGGGGGGGAATCTCTTCTAATCTATTCTGAAATTTAAACACATTTCCATTTCAATCACAAGTTAGAGGAAGAGTACAAGATAGGATTTACAATGGAAATCTGGATATATCCTTAACTATGGAGATGCCATGCCTCCATGACTTGTGTGTGTCTAATCTATTCCATTTAAAAATAACACCATTTTGACTGTTTTCCTCAGTCTGTACACTTGGTGTTGTCACAGTTAAATTGTACTGAGGGTAGTAATTATTCAAAGGAGTTGTTAAATTCTTACACACTCATCTTCTATGACAAAAATCTTGGGAGACCGACAGCTGCTATATACGGTCTCAACTTCCTTCCTTCTTTTTTAAAATGTTTTTCATTCTTTTATTTGCTTGTTTCAACTTCAGTTGCTGTCATTGCAACTGTCATTTGAATGATAAATTCTGCAGCTGTAACCTCTCTTGCTAATAGTACACTGTTGGAAAACTTGACTGTCCTTCCCATGGCACATTACAGACAGCTGTTGCAGCCCACTGAGACATCCTGCTGAGCCATCTTTTGGGTCTGTATTCTCCTGGCAAAATAAGTCAGTAACATGGAGGAGTCAACATTTGAAGAACTTGTCCTGCTGAGACTTTCATTCCTGTTTCCGGAAATGGGCAGAGCATCCATGGGTTGCTGATGGATGTGTTGGCACTGTTTTCTGACCTATCCGAGGCCCCTGTTGGAGGAAGGCAATATGGACATGGCAGATTCGAACTGGCTGATGCTACTCACAGCTCTTGGTATTCCCACCAATGTCCCCTGTATAGACCATTGTTTTTGGAGCAGGGCTACAAGCACAGATTGGTGAAATCAAATTGTCCTGCAAATCTGGAATGATCAGCAGAGGATTTAGAACTTACACATGAAGAAAGCTATGTTTCTAGAGCTTTGTGAGCAGCTTGCTCTGAACCTGTGGTATCACAACACATGCATGAGTGTGGCCATCCTGGTCCAGAAGCAGGTCGCTATAACCATCCATAAGCTGGCTAGCCCCATACGGTTACAAGTGCATTGCTAACCAGTTTGGAGATGGAAAGTCAACTGTGGGTAAAATGGCAGCAGAGGTCTTGGAAGCAACCAGGGACATGATTTACCCAAAGGTGTTTGGGTATAAACAATATCCATGGAATAATTGCTAGTTTTGAGAGAATGGGGTTTCCAAACTGCAGCAGGGCCATTGATGGGACTCATGTGCTCATACTTTGCCTTCCTCAAAGAGCACATGAGTACATAAACTGCAAAACGTACTACTCCATTGTTATGCAGGCTGTTATGGACCACAGAGGCTGATTTTTATGGACAGCAACGTGGGCTGCACTGGACACATTCATGGTTCCAGGGTTTCCAAGGATCAGGAGTCTACCTTCATGGACAGGCTGGGACACTAGTCTCACCAAATTACATTGTCATAAATGGATTAACTGTCCCTACTGTTGTTCTATGGAACCCCACATATCCCCTTTTGCCCTGGCTTATGGAAATATACCCTGATCTCAAAGGCCCTGGAAAAAGAAGGTTTAATGACACTCACAGTAGGCATAGAATGGTGGATGAATGCACTTTTGACAGATTTGAAATTTTGCTGGTGCTGTTTACAGAACTGTTTCAATTCCAATTGTGACACTGTCTAGAATATGGGAACACTATTATATTGTTGATATAAATATCATAAAATTGCAAGGACTCTGACCAGATATGCTGTGTGAGGTATCTGTGAAAATGTTATAAATTGCAAGTATGATAAACTTGTTTATATGTTTGTATTACCTTTGTATTATGAGTTATAGATATGTATGGTATATCTGTATTTTCAAACTTGTGCTGTGTTTATGGGTGACCCCAGAGAGATTGGTATCAGCACTGCATAGCCTGTTCAATGGCCCATCAAGGGTATATCAATTGTACAATTAATCCATTGAAAGGAACTAGACAATACACCTTATGAATCAGCAAGGCATGCGGTATGCTTATGGACAGAACTCTAAGGCTTTTCCATGCCATGCGGTGTAAAGCTTGTGTTTGGGGGACACAGTAAGTACAAGCCAAATGGCAAAAGAATATAAAGGGCAGCTGCATCATCTCCATTTTGTCTTCAATCCTGCTTCTTACCTCTGGAGTGACTTTTCTAGAAACTGAAGCTCTGAACAAAGGACTGAATGACTCATCCAAGCTTTGGATGTGCTCAAGAGGGACTTTCAAGCCAGCAAACTCACCAATACTGCTAAAAACCTGATATGGGGACTTTGAAGTCTCTGTATGTATCTGACTGCTTTACCATTTAACATCTCTCTTGTTCTTTCTTTTTTCCTTCTAATAAAGCTTATTTTTAGACACTAAATACTGGCTGACTGCGTGTTATTTTGCGTGAGATCCAACCTAATATTGACTTGGAAATGTGCCTGGCCTTTTGGGATTCAGAAGAACATTTTGTATAGTGAGCAGAGTTTTTTTAAATAACTTCTCACTGTACTGGACCTAAGTGCTTAGGAGCCAGAGAACTGGAATGCAGTAATGGGGCTATGTTATTTCTTTTCTTTTTTTACAGCTTGGCAATAACCAGTGGGGGGGATCAGAAGCATAGTCTGTGGCTGGTTGGTGAGTTTAACGTCAGTGTTAACCGACAGTTTTGGGAGTATCTGCTCCTGCTCTGACCTTGGCATTTTCAATGATGGTTACCCCAGCACCCAGGGTCACACCAGTATTATCAATGCTATCTGTGTTATTGTGGCTTTGCTGTGCTCTTCAGTTTTTGTGAATCCAGAGGTGAGCCATTTGGCCTGAATGGACCTGTGACCATAATGGATTGCTGAACTGGCACACTCAACCAGAAAGTACACCTGTCACAGCTGAAGCAGGATGCACAGAGACAACAGAAATCAGGGATGCTTTGTGCACCAACATTATAGACTTGCATTAACCAGTGGAAGAGAGGGAACAGTATGTTTATGAATGTATTTCTACAGAACTTTCTGCAGTAAATGAAGAACTCTTGCTGTACGCTGTGAAGCTGGTGTGGGGGAGTTGCATGAGGCATAATTGTCTTTCTTAGACCTAGCTATCACCTCAGAGAGGTGGATTTACTACAGTGACAGAAGAATCCCTTCCATCACTGTAGTAAGTGTCTACATCAGAGATCGGGCAACCTTTGGCACGCGGCCCATCAGGGAAATCCGCTGGTGGGACAGAATGGTTTGTTTACCTGCAGTGTCTGCAGGTTTGGCCAATTGCAGCTCCCACTGGCCGTGGTTCATGGTCCCAGGCCAATGGGGGCTGCGTGAAGTGGTGGCTAGCACATCCCTCGGTCCACGCTGCTTCATGCAGCCCACATTGGCCTGGAACGGTGAACTGCTGCCTGTGAGAGCTGTGATCAGATGAAGCTGCATATGCTGCAGGTAAACAAACCATTCTGGCCTGCCAGCGGATTTCCCTGAGAGGCCGCATGCCAAAGATTTCTGATCCCTGGTCTACATTATAGCACTAAACTGGTGGATCTGTACTACATTTCTAGTTTAGTGTGAGTTAATCTTAGGGCATTTCTGCATGAAGGACTAAAAAGGCATGCAAATACAGAATTGAATAATCCGTGATAGACCACAGCTATATATTTATCTGTCATAAATATTGTTGCACACCTTATTAAAAATATTATTCCATGTCACTGTCTGCAGATGTTGACTGTCTTGAAAGCAGATATCAAACAGTACATTATTGTCTCAGTACTTCAACAAAGTTTCAGTGCATCTTCAGAAGAATGTGTCCGTGCAATCTCAAGGCTGAAAAAATATACCATGTAAAATTCCACTTCCCTATAATCTTAGTGGAATATTTTGTTTCCTAGACACAACTGAGTTAAGCAGAGTGAAAAGAGTGTACACACAATGGCAAGCTGAAATTTACTGATGCTATATGTTTAAAAACTAGAGACCATTGTAACCAGCACTTGGTTTACTACCTAAGGTTTTGTCAGTCCTTTCAGTCATTCTATATTTTGGAGGACATGACAATCCTGGAGGTTCCTGAATGACAAAGGGACATTCTATTCTGAGCTACTGGTGGCAAGCCAGCCGGGTAAGCCACAGAGGTTTTGAGGCATATGGTGTCTGAACAACACATCTATGAATTATGGACTGAGGACATTCCTATCTTTTGGAAGTTACCAGACAGACTTTACAAGCCAGCAGTCTATACTATGACTGCTACAAACCTGATATATGGGCATTGCAATTATTTGTATGTATATGATCTATTAACCATTATTAACTCTCTTCTTCTTTTCTTTTATTAATAATCCCTTGGTTTTAGTCACTAAAGGATTGACATTGGTATGATTATTGGGTAAGATCTGAGTTATATATATTGACCTGGCTAGGTGACTGAACTCTTGAGATCAAAAGGACCCTATATTTGATTAAATTGGTTTTCAGTAACCACTCATCACAGAGTCCAATGTCTGGGTGATGAGACAAGGGCTGGGATGCCTAAGGAGACTGCATCTTTGGCTTTTTGCTAACCAATATAGTGAGACAGAAGTTTACTTTTGTTATTGTCTCAATATGATCTAATGATAGAATATCCACCAGTTTGGGGTGACTCTGCCGTGTTTCTCATCAGTTTGTCCTGAATTTAGCATCCTCAGCTGTGACCCACTGAGCCACAGTAACAGGTATCACAGTTCTGGACAACTGTACCTGTATTGTACCCTCTCTATTGTCGAGCAAGCCAGTCTAAGGCTTCTAACTCCCCAACTACCTCCTCTCTTTGGTAGAGACAAGTTTGTCTCTCCCTCTAGATTGGGGTATTTCCAGGCTGCACAGTTTCCTGCTTATACTGTGAATTCCCCAGCAAAGTCAAGCTGCCTAAGCAGGCCTACTTTGCCTTCTCCTTCGAGGTTATAAACAGTCTGCTTGCTCACAATTAAATTACCACACAGTTCTAAGCAAGCACATATATTCCTAAGGCAGAATCATTACAGAGAAAAAACATATTAAAATCAATAAAAGAATCTAGATGCAAGCTAATAAGTTTACTAGAGATCAACCAGCTCTACTAAGGGCTCTGGTAAGTGAACAGTCTTTCAACTCCCACACAGGGATTTCCTGTGGTTACAAGTTTATAACCACTTTGACTAAGAACAAACGCACGCAAATCTGTGAGTTACTCCTTTGTGTAGTTTGGACCTTGTATAACAGATGATCCACAGACAGGGAAAAGCAACAAAAGGCTGAGTTCTTGCATAGGCAGAAGGGGTACATATTTGCATACACCTCATCCTAGGGATTTCCTAGAAAACCCACATAACTTTAAAATTTCACATTGTTTCAAATAGCCCTTTGAAGCTCATAACGTTTCCAAGCCTTTGCATTAATCATGTCTTCCCTCCTAGAGATGTTACAAAAACATTTGCATTTTAATACAATATATTTAAGAATCATAATGCAATAAGGTTTGCTCAGGATATTGCAGAAATTTGCCAGATCCATTTTATATGGAAAATAGGTCTTGTCAAATGGGATTTAATCCTTTGAGATTAGAGGTAATGTATTTAAGATTTTGTAAGGCATTTAACTTGGTGCTCATTTTTTAATCAGACTGTATGAGATACTATGCAATATCAGTAAAGCACCCATTAAATGGATTACGAAGTGGCTAGCTGACAAATCTCAAAGTAGACATCAGCATGGAGTCTTTATTGAACTGTTTTCAGAGTAGCAGCCGTGTTAGTCTGTATTCACAAAAAGAAAAGGAGTACTTGTGGCACCTTAGAGACTAACAAATTTATTAGAGCATAAGCTTTCGTGTTGCATCCAATGAAGTGAGCTGTAGCTCACGAAAGCTTATGCTCTAATAAATTTGTTAGTCTCTAAGGTGCCACAAGTATTTCTTTTCTTTTATTGAACTGTGGTTTTTCTCCTGGGATTCTGCAGGGACTGGTACTTGACTTGGTGCTATCCAGCATTTTCAGTAATGATCTGGTAATCAATAAGAAAACTACTGCTGATAAAATTTGTGGATGACTAAAAGATTCTCTGAGTGGTAAATGATGAAGATGGGGCAGTCACACAGAGCATGCAGGATAACCTGGGCCCATTCAAATAAAATGTGTTTTAATACAGCCAAATGCAAAGTTATAAATGTAGGAACAAGGACCACAGGTCAATCCTACAGAATGAAAGGGATTTAAAGAGCATGAGCTCCCAGTGTGATGCTGTGGCAGAAATAGCTAATGTGATTCTTTGATGTATAAATAGAGGGGTAGTACCCAGTAAGGAGATATAAAGAGGTGATTTTTACCCCTTTCTTACATATATGGCATTGGTGAGACTGAAACTGTAATACTGCACATAGTTGGGGTGTTTCCAAAAGTGTGCTGAAAAATAGTGGGGATAGAAAATATCCACAAAAGAATTTCAGGGCTGGAGGAAATGCCATACAGCAAGAGACATGGCATTCAATCTGTTCAGTTCAGCAAAAAGAAGATTCAGAGGTGATTTCATTAAAGTGCAAATATACCTTCATGGGAAGAAATACCAGGTACTAAAGGGCTTTTTGATCTAATGACAAAAGCCACAACAAGAACCAGTGGCTGGAATCTGAAGCCAGAGACATTCAAATTAGAAATTCGGTACAAGTTTGTAATAGTGAGGGCAATTAACTATTGGAATGAACTCTGAAAGGAAATGATAGATTCTCCATGTCTGGTGCCTTCAGATCAAGACCGGATGCTCTTCTGGAAGATATGCTTTAGACAAATATGGATATGTTTTAGTCAAACGTAATACAGGGATAAATGTAGTGTCTTGTGATATACAGGAAGTTAGACTACATTATCTAATGGTCCCTTGTTGCCTTAAATTCTATGAATCGATGAAAAACTAATGCAGCTTCACTGTGATGCGGTGTAATTCAAAAATATATGGCAAAATGAATGGGGAGAATAAGATGAATTAATTTCTTCTCCATGCTCTCAATGGGAGCTATCCATCTGGGAAAGTTAGCTTGCAAGTTGCAAACATGGTGCCTAGCAAATATAAAGGCAGAAAAGGAGACTTGTTTAAACAATAAGCTTCCCCATCACATCATGTAAACAGAGAGGGGACCAATAATCTAATGAAGTGCAAACCAGAATGCGAAAGGGTAGGGGAGCAAAATGTACAACCCATCTATTCCCTCAAACTATACTCACTGATCCTGCTGTAGAAAGTATATTGAGCATATTCAATAGCAGCACTCCATGCAAAAATAGGGTCCAGGGACTCTCTTTATTGCAGTCTACAAGATAATAAGAGGTAAGGATGACATCACTGAAGGAACAGCATTGGTGTGGGAATTCTTTGTGTTTTCTTTGCTCATTGGTTTATAATATCATTATTGGGTTTATTTGTTAACAATAGTACACCACGGTGTGCTAGGTCAGTGAGTGTTAAAATGTCTCTATACTATGAATGCATATTACACCATAAAGTAGTTTTGGGCACCCCATTCCATTTAATCACAGAGGAGGGGTCACCATCCAACTGGAGCTGTTTGTCATCTCTACAGGAGTCATAACTCTCAGGTTAAGAACCTATGTACTAGGTGCTTCACAGAAGGTAAAGAAATGGCTCCTGCCCCAAAAAACCTACTATCTAAATTTTAGGTATGATAACAAATCAACTTAAAAAAGAGTATGGAGGAAGCAGGCCAAGGAAGGGCAAGTTTTGTGGTGATAAGACCATACATGTTCACGTATTTTCTTTGTTTTTATAAAAACAAACAGGTGAAAGATACAAACTGAATATTACTGACTTATTGTGGAAGAAATTAGTTTCATGAGGGATCTAAATGAGAAGGGTAGTGGTTGGTGGCCTGGATCAAGAAAGATCCAGCAGCATGGATGAAAACTGGCAGCTTCATTTTTTATAGGCTGCAAGGAAGTAAGTCACATGTCTGTAGGTCAAACGAGATGATTAGGCTAATTAAGTCAGGAGTTGACTGGGTCATGGATGTAAGATACAGCTGTCACAGCAGAGAAGAAGAATGGCATCTTCAAATCCTGTGGAAAAAATAGTAGCAGGATTTGGACACAACTTTGATGTGAGAGAAGAGGTGAAAGAAAAACATTTCAAGTTGTGAGCATGGGCAACAGAATGAATAGTGGGGATGTCATGAATAACAAGAAGAGGAGGGGGTTTGAGTGGAGGAAAATGACCTCACTTTTAGAAGTTTAAGTTACTGAAACATCCAGGGGTGTCAGAGATGCTGATATGTGGACGAAGGGAATCTGATAAAGGGTGTGACGTAGATCTGAGTCATCAGCGTAGACAAAACACCTGAAATTGCAATGAAGGTAAAGGAAATTCCACTAGCACAGCATTCAGTGTTACAGGAGATTAGAGCATACCACCTCCAGGCCACAGGTTGTTCACGTTTTGCTAAACCGTAAGTGACTGAACCCATTCCACTGCAGTGAGATTGATGCTACTAATAATCAGTGCCATTGACATTACTGAACAGGCTGGTTTAGTGTAGGGCAACAGCACAGAGTGGATGGCAAATCTTCAACATAGCTAGTATAGGGAATGTAAGATTTCTTATGATGTTGTCTCTAAATTTGGCACATTGTTTAATATAGCCCTATTTCTGATGTCCTATTTTGTTTGTCTAGGGTCCCAGCATCCCTTGCAAACTGGTATGTGGAGTGGGTCTTTTCACACAAAGTGGTATATGTGGAAGTAAAAGTTGCTGGCTTACCCAAGGATACTTTTATTGTCTAAACAATTGTTTCTCTCGGTCTCAATAATTTTAATATCACCCAGGTGGTTTTAAAAATTCTGTTTCGCTCAATAAATTGCCTTAAGTTGCATTTTTAGTTTTCTAGCCCCATTTTCACCGGTGGTTTTAATTTCAGTTGACATAAGAGAGCTGCTGATACAAAAAATCCTAAAAACATTTTAAAGACAAAGACTGTCTGGTCTATCAGTGGATAATGTTTGGATGTGTTCCTGTTTGGTCATTTCAAGCAAATGTATTATTCTTGCAGTGACTGTCACAGATGGCATACTACAAAATTCAGCTCACTGCCTAGCACTGATTATCATAGCAATTTCCAAAACTTTGTTACTGCAGACATTTGCTGTCATATGCTTCTCAGTAACAAGGCACAGAACAACTTAACTCCTTGAACAACACAGGCAATGAACACTTATGAGGCATGTGCAAAACCACCAGGGGATATGAAGACATTTGAGAAACATACACAGATGTTGCTTATCTGAGATGGTGTCCAATGTCCATGGTCCAGCAAAGAGGCTAGTCATTATAAGAGGATAGAAAATGAGTTTATTGAGCGAAGGAACAATCTGACGTGTGTATGTGGCTCAAGAAAAATTATTACTTATTTCAGTACCACGCAATGTTTGCTTGGAGCTGTAAATACCCAAAGAGAAACGTAATCATACACCCTGAAAGCACAACAATGGCAACTGCTGAACTTAGCCAGCTCACCCTACTTAATAATAGTGTATGCATGAAAGGTAAATATACCTTATCTTTTAAAATGATCCTTTCTTCTTTATATTGCACTACATTGAATTGTTATAGGTTTCAGAGTGGTAGCCATGTTCGTCTTTATCAGCAAAAAGAACGAGGAGTATTTGTGGCACCTTAGAGACTAACAAATTTATTTGAGGATAAGCTTCTGTGGGCTAAAGCCCACTTCATCAGATGCATGCAGTGGAAAATACAGTAGGAAGATTATATATATATATAAGAGAGAGAGAGAGAGAACATGAAATATGGGGTTGCCATACCAACTCTAAAGAGAATAATCAATTAAGGGGGGCTATTATCAGCAGGAGGAAAAAAAAACTTTTGTAGTGATAATCAGGATTGCCCATTTCAAACAATTGACAAGAACGTGTGAGTAACAGTAGGGGTGGAATTAGCATGGGGAAATAGTTTTTAGTTTGTGTAATGACTCATCCACTCCCAGTCTTTATTCAAGCCTAATTTAATGGTGTCCAGTTTGCAAATTAATTCCAGTTCTGCAGTTTTTCATTGGAGTCTGTTTTTGAAGTTTTTTTGTTGAATAATTGCAACTTTTAGGTCTGTAATTGAGAGTCCAGGGAGGTTGAAGTGTTCTCCGACTGCTTTTTGAATGTTATAATTCTTGACATCTGATTTGTGTCCAGATAATGAAGATGCATCAATGTAGCGCAAGTAGAGTAGGGGCGTTAGGGGATGAGAGCTGAGGAAGCGTTGTTCTAAGTCAGCCATAAAAATGTTGGCATACTGTGGGGCCATGGGAGTAACCATAGCAGTGCCGCTGACTTGAAGGTATACATTGTCCCCAAATGTGAAATAGCCCCCAGGTAAAACCTCTCCAGTGCATCATCAAGGATCTACAACCTATCCTGAAGGACAATCCCTCACACTCACAGATCTTGGGAGACAGGCCAGTCCTCGCTTACAGACAGCCCCCCAACCTGAACCAAATACTCACCAGCAACCACACACCACACAACAAAAACACTAATCCAGGAACCTATCCTTGCAACAAAGCCCGTTGCCAACTCTGTCCACATATCTATTCAAGGGACACCATCATAGGACCTAATCATATCAGCCACATTATCAGAGGCTCATTCACCTGCACATCTACCAATGTGATATATGCCATCATGTGCCAGAAATGCCCCTCTGCCATGTACATTGGCCAAACCAGACAGTCTCTACGCAAAAGAATAAATATCTTCCTACTGTATTTTCCACTGCATGCATCTGATGAAGTGGGCTTTAGCCCACGAAAACTTATGCTCAAATAAATTTGTTAGTCTCAAAGGTGCCACAAGTACTCGTTCTTTTTATTGAATTGTTATGTTATCATTTACCGGTAAAGTTGCCTGTGTCAGATAAATTGTTATATGCCATTTAAACTCATAATAGTGTATGAAGTTGTGTAATTGATATGTTATATACAGTGCGGGCCTTCTAAATTGTCAGTAATTTGACATCTAAAACCTAAATTTCTGAATTTTTTTCACATTTTGTGGCTGCCCCCCTCCATCCCTTTACCAATGGAAAATAAACTCAGAGCTTAAAACAATTGAATGGAAAACACCATTCCCTCTGCTCTCTGTTATACTACAATGATATTGTCTCAGTCAATCATAGTGAAGGGATATTACAATTACTGATACATAATGGTTAGTTTTCCTGTTACAGTTTCTGGAACTGTATAGTGTGCAAATTGCTTCTCTTTGTTTGGCTAATGGCTGGAACCCAGTTGGAGGGCAGGAGTTTATATACTAACTGGATGGTTATTTCTCTATAACTGTACAGTGACTATGTAAATCTCTCTAGACTGGTTTCCATTCTCTTTCTGTTCTGACTACTCTGAATTTTGAATCTGATAGCCAACAATAAAGATAACTTTTCAAAAAGCCCTTTAAATCATTCATTTCTGTCCTTTTTCTCATTTCATTTCCAACGACTTCATTCCAACCCATGTCCCCAGAATAATAGAATCATAAAACCATAGGACTAGAAGGAACCTCGAAAGGTCGTCTAGTCCAATCCTCTGCACTCAGCACAAGACTAAATATTATTTAGATTAATGGGTATTTCTCTAACCTACTCTGAAAAATCTCCAATGATGGAGATTCCACAATTTCCCTAGGCAATTTATTCCAGTGCTTAATCACCCTGATAATTAGGAAGTTTTTCTTAATTTCCAGCCTAAACTGCCTTTGCTGCAATTCAAGCCCATTGTTTCTTGTCCTATCTTCAGAGGTTAAGGAGAATTTTTTTTCTCCCTCCTCCTTGTAACAACCTGTTATGTATTTGAAAATTATTATCATGATGCCCCCAAGTCTTCTGTTTTCTAGACTAACCAAACCCAATGTTTTCAATCTTCCCTTTTAGGTCATTTTTTTCTAACCTTTAATCATTTTTGTTGCTCTTCACCGGACTTTCTCCAATTTGTCCACATCTTTCCCAAAACATGGCACCCAGAACTGGAGACAATAATCCAGTTGAGGCCTAATTAGCATGGAGTAGAGTAGAAGAATTACTTGTTATGACTTGCTTACAACACTCCTGTTAATACATCCCAGATGTATTAGGGATTATTGTGAAAAGGGCACTATATTTGACCTTTTCAAGTCCTCTTGAATCTCTCCCATCTTTCATGAGTTTTCAAAGATAATCATGAATGGTTCATATATCTTTTCAGTGAGCTCCTTGAGCAATCTAGGATGTATTAATCAGGCCCTGATAACTTGAAGACATCTAACTTGTCTAAGTAATTTTCAGCTGGTTCTTTCCCTGTTTTTAGCTTCTGATTCGACCTCATTTTCAGGGGCAGTCACTATGTTAGATGTCTAATCACTACTAAGCTTTTTGGTGAAAACCGAAACAAAAAAGTCTTTCAGCACTTCTGCCATTTCCACATTTTCTGTTATTGTTTCCCCCTTCCCCCACCACCGCACTGAGTTATGGACCTACCCTGTTCTTGATCTTCCTCTTGCTTCTAACCTATTAGTAGAATATTTTCATGTTAAATTGCTAGTTTAATCTCATTTTGTGTCTTTCTAATTTTGTCCCTACGTACTTGTGTTATTTGTTTATTTCATCCTTTGTAATTTGACCTAATTTCTGTAGGTCTGTTTTTATTATTTATTTATTTATTTACTTATTTTTATTTCAAATCATTGAATATCTCCTGGTTAAGCAAGGGTGTTCTCTTGCCATACTTCCTATCTTTCCTATGCAGTGGGATAAATTTGCTCTTGTGCCCTTAATAATCTCTCTTTCAAAAACTGGCAACTCTCTTTAATTGTTTTTCCCCTTAAACTTGTGTCCCTGGGGATCTTATCTCTCAACTCCCTGAATTTGCTAAAGTCTGCCTTCTTGAAATCCATTATCTTTATTGGGCTGTTTTCCCTCCTACCATTCCTTAGAATCATGAACTCTACCATTTCGTGATCACTTTCACCTAAACTGCCTTCCACTTTTAAATTCTCTACCTATTTGTCAAAATCCATTGCAACCCCTCCCAGCTGGGTATTGTCCACAAACTTTATATGTGTACTCTCTGTTGTTACCCACATAATCTAGGGCACCCCACCTATACTCTACTGAAGGCTGAAGGCATTACTCAGTCAATGTTGCTTTTTTGGAACAATGTTACACTGTTGACTCACTTTAGCTTCTTATTCACTATAGCCCCCAGGTCCCTTTCTCCAGTACTCCTTCCTAGGCAGTCATTTCCCATTTTGTATGTGGGCAACTGATTGTTCCTTCCTAAATGGAGTACTTTGCATTTGTCCTTATTGGATTTCATCCTATTTATTTCAGACCATTTCTCCAGTTTGTCCAGCTCACTTTGAAATTTAATACTATTCTCCAAAGCACCTGGAACCCCTCCCAGCTTGGTATCATCTGCAAACTTTATAAGTGTATTCTCTTTGCCATTATCTAAATCACTAATGAAGATAATGAACAGAACTGAACCCAGAACTGATCTCTGTGGGACCCCACCTGATATGCCCTTCCAGCTTGACTGTGAACTACTGATAACTACTCTCTGGGAATGGTTTTCCAGCCAGTTATGTACCCACCTAGGTTGTAGCTCCATCTAGGTTGTATTTCCCTAATTTGTTTGTTAATATATTAATATGTCCCCCTTTTACATTATGGAAATCCCAGCCTCTCCTTCCCAGTTTAAATAAACAAACTGGGCAGAATCTGGACTCACACAGAGGTTTTAAGTTCATAAAAAGTTAAATAGTCAAAGATTAAATAATCTTGTAATTGTTTCTTTAGGTCATTATAATTATTTTCTTCATTAATTCAAGTGCCATTAAATATTAAAATGCTGAGCTGGTTGGTATCTTTGTTCTGTTTCAGTGTTTTTCTCTGAAAATAAAATGTTGCTGTCCAATGACAATATATTGGTAAATATTTCTGCAGTGGTGCATTAGTGATTCTATTATTACAGTCCCTACAGATTATTTTTAAAAGTATGAGATGTCATTGCATGTTAAGATTGCTGTTCCATCATAGCACACATACTTAATGTCATGATTCTTAGAAATTACTATAAACTTATAAAGGGCTACATCAGAGAAATAATCCTACTGCTGTAGGAACAGCTGAAAAAAGACACATCACATTCTCATTCTTTTGCACTCTGGTTTCATTTGCCACATGTGACAAACATCCCATTTTCATTTGAGCAAACCAGTATAAATATTTGAGGGTAATACTTTTATTTACCACCTAGAATATTACTGTTACTTTCCTCTAAAGTTTATTCGTTTCCACTTTCACTGCTCTGTGGTCATTTCATACCCATATTTTCTCTCTGGTTTGACCGTAAGCTACTTTTTGGCACCTCTTCTTGCTGTTTTGTAGTTCTGCAATGTTTGCATGTAAAAGTGTACATCACTAGTGTATCATTAATTACGTGGCAAATGGGTTACATTCAAATGTCATTTAACTCTGGTGAGTCAGTGCTACATGCAAGAATGAATTGTTGAAAGCAGCAAAGGGAAATGAGAGCAAAAGAATAGGTGAGAAGATATATATAGTGGAAGGTCAAAGGGAGAGCTATATGGGATGTTACCATTCTGCAAATCTATATATTTTTCAAGTGTATAAAGTAGTAATGTTTAATTAATTATGAACATATTGGCATAATTATGAAAACAACCCATATGGGCCTGATTCTGAAATAAGCTATACAAATTGTTTTGGGGTTTTTTTGTATGCCTAATTTGTTAGTGCAGTTACTGACTTGTGAATTGTAATTGCATGAGCAACTGTAGGTGCCAACATGGTAATTTACATGGACAGTTCCCTGACTTGCTTGCAAAATTACTCCAATTGCATGGAAACAAGATGCAAAAATTGTTTACCTGACATTTTTAAATCCAGGTCTGTAGGCTTAGTATTGCAAAATTACTTTATAAATACCAGATTACTAATGAACAAACTTCTATTGGCATGGCACTGTTTCCGAAATCCAAAAAGGTTTGATTCAGTTTCAGTTCTGAGTACAGAATGAGATTATATATTTTGTTCAGACTAGTTCACACATCCCTAGGCTGTAGTATATAGAACATACAACTTTACAATGAGAAAATATAAAACAAATACTCTTTGCTTGAGATTGTACAAATAACAATAGTTTTCCAGAAAATCATAGTATTTTCCATTGTACATGGTGGGCTAAATTTTCAAATGAGAATAATGATTTGAGGTGCCCAAGCTGATTTTTGCCTGACTTTCAGAAAGTGATGAGTAACTGTCCTCTGAAAATTATGTCCTATTAATATGTATCAGGTTGGACACTCCAAAATGGAGGCACCCAAATCACTACTAACTTTTGAAAATGCAACCCATAACTTTAAAATTTTACATGATTGTAGTTACTAATTGGCCAAATTCATCCATGGCACAAGTAGTTGCAGTGGTCTTGGTTTGTCCAAGATTTTTTCTATTTCAGTGGCTTTTACTGGATATACAAAACTATTGTTTTTCTAAGGCTGCAATATGTTTATCATACTACAGTACATTGCAATTTTGTATAATATGGCACTATATGACTGATTGGAACATAACTGGTTATGCGTATTTTGTGCAGAAGTCAGATGTCTGAACTTGTGTGTCAAACATTTACTTAATGTGAAATGAAAGGGCAGCTTTCTGTAGGTAACTTGCATCAGTAGCTTCTTCATTATCAGCATATTTCTACATTTACTCTGATCTATTTTGGTAACCTTGACTTTTTGAATTTTAATATAACTTGTATTTACATTTTAACATATTCTTGGTTGTAAAAAATATCCCTGCGTTCAGTAGATTCTTGTCTCTCCAGTCCACTGATGTAACTTACCAATATTTCAAAAAAGCGTGCAAACAATCTTCAGCTAAAAACAGCAAAATTACAAAAAGCTTATCTTAGACCAAAGCCTCTACTATGATCCTTCTGCTCACAAATACTGCCTGTTTTGTAGCATAAACCTAAGATTAGCTAGAAAGTGGTAATGCCTTTGCTACTATTAGAGTGAATCCAAAACCAGAATTTCCATTCTGCAGGAAGTACAGTCATTTAAACTTTAATTTTTGTTTCGATTTGGAACAAAGAGTTGAAATTTCTTGCTGAATGGGAATTCTGAAAAAAAATCATTTTGGAAACATCAAATCAATTCATGTAGGTAAGATTGAAAAAACATAACCTAATATAAAACACTAACATTTATTTTATGTAGTTTATATTATATAATATCTAAATTATAGTTTAAAAACATAATGTTTTAAAAATATTCAGAACTAAACATTTTTGCTTAGTTAAAATTATTTGTTTTGACTTTTTCCGTTTGAAAATGTTGTTGAAATCAACACATTCCTGTGAAAAGTTACAATTTTGACAACACTGATTTTTCCATAACTGTTCCATCAAAAAAATTTCAGTCAGTTGTAGTTACTACCTTATTTCTTGTCTTGTGTGCCATGGGATACAACTCTGGGCAAGAGAGGTATCAGTAAAAAGAAAAGGAGTACTTGTGGCACCTTAGAGACTAACAAATTTATTAGAGCATAAGCTTTCGTGAGCTACAGCTCACTTCATCGGATGCATTCATTCGGATGAAGTGAGCTGTAGCTCACGAAAGCTTATGCTCTAATAAATTTGTTAGTCTCTAAGGTGCCACAAGTACTCCTTTTCTTTTTGCGAATACAGACTAACACGGCTGCTACTCTGAAATCTAGTCATACAGTGGGTGTTATGAGAGAGTGTACTATTGGTCATATTTCTGCCTGAACTTACTGGGGAGCAGTGCAAGGTCTCTACTGGGTTTCTAGGATATTTTTTAAAGTGGGGGTGCTAGAGCCATTGAACGAAACTGTAAACTCTGTATTTAATGGAAATAATTTCAAGCCCGGGGGTGTGGTAGTCACCATAGGGCTGCCAACTTTCTGACCAAACAAAATGGTCCTGCCCCTTCTCCAAGGCCTCGTCCCACTCACTCCATCCCCTCTCCTTCCGTTGGTCGCTCTCTCGCACCCTCACTCACTTGCTCATTTTCACCAGGCTGGGGAGGATCCGTTTCCAACCGGGTGTTTGCTTGAAAACTGGATGCCTGGCAACCACAGTGGCAGCACCCCCAGCACCCCTAGTTTCAGAACCTATGGTCTCTACTGTGCTTGAGTGTACTGGTTTCTAAACAATACCATTAATATATGGAGAGGACTTTACTAAGCTCTTCCTACCCTCACATTTGCTTTTCATTGTGAGTTTTTTGTCCATAATTTTCATTCTAAGAATCTCCTCTTGCACTGCAGTTTGTTATAAACAGTCCTTGAAATCTTTTTATTTCATGGCTGCTTATCTATTCTTAATTAGCTGTCTGTGTGTGTTGCTGGATCATTTTTTTATGTTGCAAAATAATGTTGCAAATGAAAATAAGGAGAGTTATCTTTAAATATCAGTCTTGATGTCTGATTTGTGTCCATTTATTCTTTTATGTAGAGACTGTCCAGTTGGACCAATGTACATGGCAGAGGGGCATTGCTGGCACATGATGGCATATATCAAATTGGTAGATGCACAGGTGAACGAGCCTCTGATAGTGTGGCTGATGTGATTAGGCCCTATGATGGTGTCCCCTGAATAGATATGTGGACAAAGTTGGCAACGGGCTTTGTTGCAAGGATAGGTTCCTGGGTTAGTGGTTCTGTTGTGTGGTATGTGGTTGCTGGTGAGTATTTGCTTCAGGTTGGGGGGCTGTCTGTAAGCAAGGACTGGCCTGTCTCCCAAGATCTGTGAGAGTGATGGGTCATCCTTCAGGATAGTTGTAGATCCTTGATGATGCGTTGGAGAGGTTTTACCTGGGGGCTGAAGGTGATGGCTAGTGGTGTTCTGTAATTTTCTTTGTTGGGCTTGTCCTGTAGTAGGATGAATGCATCCAATGAAGGGAGCTGTAGCTCACAAAAGCTTATGCTCAAATAAATTTGTTAGTCTCTAAGGTGCCACAAGTACTCCTTTTCTTTTTGCAAATACAGACTAACATGGCTGCTACTCTGAAACCAGCCTTGTTTTAGTGGCTGTTGTTTCATCTAATGACAGGTAAATGTGCAAAAGAAGTTTAGGCTTGCATGGAGATTGATTTCTCTGTAGACATTGTGTTTGTTAATATGATTACTTTTGAACCATTCACAAGGAAATAGGGTTTGGTGATGCTTGAAATGTAATTTCCATGTAAAACACAGGAAGCCACTTTTAATAAATTTAAAGAGGAATAAACTGTATCCCATATATTTTAAACAGTGTAACTAAATTAGCATCATACAGTTACTTCTCCCTTTTAGTAGTAAATGTATTAAAATATAGTCAGAGGTAACTAAACTAATTTTCAAGTATTAGATGACTAGATTTAAAATGGCTTATGAGGATGGAATAAAATAGAAACCCTGTTTTGTAGAAAGTTGAGCATTTTAGTACTTTATTACAATGGACTAGTCAGTATCATATTCTAGGAATTGGAATGGGGTGTGGGGAAATTTTAGATAGTCTATCTCCCTAGCAATGCAGGATTATTCCTAGTTGTACATACTCTATTATTTTATCAGTCTAGTTTTAAAAAGCTATGGAGATTCACTCAGGAGGGTAGAATTGCCACCCTAATGGGACCCTTGTCTCCGGAAAATTTTTCAGATATTAAGCCTACATTTTTCTTTCAATAATATAACCCCATCAATCTTAGTTACACTTCCTTGAATTCTAAATAAATCCTGTGTCCTTTGTGTTTGTGTCCTTCAAATATGTGTTGATTACTCATCTTCCACTCTGGGCATTAGCCAAGCTATAGATGTAGAATTCTTTTAATCTTTCCTCATAAATCAGATTTAGATGGTGTTATCAGACAGTGATAAACTGTAGGGAATTCAAACTGGAAACTAGAGAGACAAGATGGATGAGGTAATATCTTTTATTGGACCAACTCTGTTAGTGAGAAAGAGAAGCTGTTGAGCTTACACAAAGCTCTTCTTCCAGTCTGGGAAATGAAGAAGAAGGGCTCTGTGTAAGCTTGAAAGCTTGTCTCTCTCACCAAAAGAAGTTAGCCCAGTAAAATATATTACCTCACCCGTATTGTCTCTCTGATACCCTAGGACCAGCAAGGGTACAACAACACTACATAACTGGAAACTAATCAACAAAATTGAATTCAGTATTTAGAGTTTAATTGCACTAAAGCTGCTCAGAGGCAGGTATTGTTTCCCTGATGTGTATGGTGAGATCTCTGCATACTCTGCCCGAAATTTCATTGACATTTTCCTGTCATTTTATGTTGCAAACTCATGGGTAACTTCTAGTTCATTATCACACCATGGAATCATAGAATAATAAAAATGTAGGACAGGAAGAGACCTAGTCCCATCCCCTGCAGTGAGGTAGGACTAGGTATTATCTATTCTAGACCATCCCTGATGTGTTTGTCTAACCTGTTCTTAGAAACCTCCAATGATGGAGATTCCACAACATCCCTAGGTAATTTGTTCCAGTGTTTTACTATCCTTACAGTTAGGTAATTTTTCCTAATCTCTCCCCTAAATCTCTTGCTGCAATTTAAGCCCATTAGTTTTTGTCCTGTCCTCAGTGGTTAAGGAGAACAATTTATTAACTTCCTCTTTATAGTCTTTTATATAGTTGAAGACTGTTATCATGTCCTCCTTCATTTTTCTCTTCTCCAGACTAAACAAATCCACCTTTTTCAATCTTTCCTCATAGGTCATGTTTCCTAGACCTTTAATCATTTTTGTTGCTCTCCTCTGTACTTTCTCCAATTTATCCACAGCTTTCCCAAAATGCAGTGCCCAGAACTGGATACAATACTCCAGTTGAGCCCATGTGTCTCTTGCCATTTCTGAGGCTGTCCATCAATCAGGTTTCTCTATTACGTTAATGGTCTGTGTTTCAACTGATTTTTTCCCCAGCTTTTTCAAATTTGAACGCTGATATTTTCTGTTCATCTTTCCAGGACCATGACCCTGGGAGGTTCAGAGTGCCTCTTGGAGCTTGTGAAGTGTCCTCAACTGTCATTTATTTCAGTGGGATCAGACCCTACACTGATCTCCATGGCACCCTACTGGGCACCTTTCTTCACATTTTTTTTTACACAGCAGATCATCTTTATTCTATTTTGCATATGATTATCCATGCATCTTTCAGTCTACATGACCGTGTCTATAACCAAGCCAATTGGAAAGAAGTTTAGTGCTATAACAGAGGCCTAGCTAAAATCCAAATATAATTTATCTACTGGTTTCCTTTCATCCAATGAGTAATGACATTCTGTAAATAAAATAAAAAGTAAAACAGTCTACTGAAATTCTTATTCGGGTCAGTAGTCCCACTGAAGTCTATGGACTACTTTGGGCAGTAAAGGTTGTAGGGTCAGGACCTATACTATTTTTTAAGCAATTCCATTGAGATTTATTTTTATAAGCTTGTGCTACTTATTGCATATGACTCATTACCCTTCCTAAATGCAGTGATCAGTAAAAGGGCTCATTCTGTGCCTGACCCTATGTCAGTAGGCAGGGAAGGTAGGGTAGGGAAGGGCATACTTAAGACAGTTGCAATAATGGGCACAACTTGAATCTGATTGCAAGGATTGCTCCAGGGTAATACCACCACTAGAACTAGCCTTTGCACTCTCCATCTCAGGCTTGCACAATCCCAACCCCTTACACTTGTGCTGATCCTACCTCAACAGAGAGCCCTCTTTGCAATAAAGGGTGGAGAGTGTCTCAGTGGCCGCTGATCTCCTTCATAAGGTGGGGGAAGATCAATGCACCAAGGGTTTTCTCTGCATGCAGATGTCCATGGGGCAATATAGGCTCATACTATAACAGTCGCAAATAATAAACATGTTGCCAACAGGTTCCCTTGCATGGTTCTATTTCTGCAGTGGGCAAGGGGTGATTTGGGGAATCAAATAAATTGGGTTTCAAATAAATTGCTTCTTCTGTTTTGATCATACCAGTTTACTACTGTTGTGTTTTGGCTTCTGTCACACATTTCATGGTATTTTGATAAAATGTAATTCCAAAATTTTACAGTCTCATCTTGAACTACTTAAGTGTTACAGAATTGCATTACTCATATTATTACAGCTTTGTTTTAAAAAAAAAACAGCCCAATTCAGTTTATGTAATGAAAAAGTGAAACACTTATTTCTATTTTAGAAAAATCCACACAGACAAAAATTACTCCAAACCCCTTTCCACAATCTAATACAGATTGGAAGGGGAATTGCTGTTGAGAAGGCAGCTGTGTTTTGTTGCACATTTTAGTCCATGTTTTTGCAAACTAACACTAGAAGCCAGCTAGTTGTGAGGGTTTATTGTCTAAAAATGCACTGGAAAGTTTTAATAAATTCAGTTTAAATTTCTCTTCAGGCTGCATGGTCCCTTTAAGAATGTTTTCCCCAACTGACTGATATCACTTAGCCAAGGAAAACTCTCTCTGTGTCCTGCATTGTTTGTAAACCTCACAGCATTATTCCCTAGAGTTTGTCATACATGACAATTTAATGGTGAAGTTATAGATTCCCCTGGGCAATGGGATGGGAGCTTGGGTGAATATATGTCATAAATATAAAGAGAAGGGTAAACACCTTTAAAATTCCTCCTGGCTAGAGGAAAAACCCTTGCACCTGTAAAGGGTTAAGAAGCTAGGATAACCTCGCTGGCACCTGACCACAATGACCAATGAGGAGACAAGATACTTTCAAAGCTGGAGGGAGGGAGAAACAAAGGGTCTGGGTCTGTCTGTGTGATGCTTTTGCCAGGGACAGAACAGGAATGGAGTCTTAGAACTTAGTAAGTAATCTAGTTAGATATGCGTTAGATTATGATTTCTTTAAATGGCTGAGAAAATAGACTGTGCTGAATAGAATGGATATTCCTGTCTTTGTGTCTCTTTTGTAACTTAAGGTTTTGCCTAGAGGGATTCTCTGTGTCTTGAATCTAATTACCTTGTAAGGTATTTACCATTCTGATTTTACAGAGGTGATTCTTTTTACCTTTTCTTATATTAAAATTCTTCTTGTAAGAAATTGAATGCTTTTTTCATTGTTCTTAAGATCCAAGGTTTTGGGTCTGTGGTCACCTATGCAAATTGGTGAGGATTTTTATCAAGCCTTCCCCAGGCAGGGGGGTGCAAGGTTTTGGTGAGGATTTTGGGGGGAAAGATGTTTCCAAACAACACTTTCCCAGTAAACCCAGTCAAATGTTTGGTGGTGGCAGTGGAAGTCCAAGGGCAAAGGGTAAAATAGTTTGTACCTTGGTGAAGTTTTAACCTAAGCTGGTAAAAGTAATCTTAGGAGGTTTTCAAGCAGGTCTTCACATCTGTACCCTAGAGTTCAGAGTGGGGAAGGAAGGAACCTTGACAACACATAAGGCTGAAATTTGCTTTAGGTACCTGCATTAAATGGAAAATCACTTCATTCATAATATAGAGTAGCTTCTATGTTTGCAAAGCCGTGAGTTTCCATAGCTACAGGAGCAATTATTTCTGGGTATTTACTGACATTAGAACTGAAGTAGAGTAAAAATCCACCTACTTTAACAAAAAAATGGAAGAAGCTCTAACAGTGAAAACTGAACATTACTGTTTTGTCATCAATAGGATAAATGAGCAGGGCAGCAGATTTTAAATATGTTTTAGGAGTCAGGAATGAATCTAGGCAGGCCCACTGAGAAATTTTGGGTCCTGGTTCATCATGCTCACCCATCCCCTCCCACTTCTTCGATAAGTTTATGGAGGAGATGGTATGATGGGATAACATGAATTTGGTAATTAAATATTCATGGTAAATAGGCTTAATGGCCTGTGATGGGATGTAAGATGGGGTGGGATCTGAGTTACCCAGGAAATAATTTTCTGTAGTATCTGGCTGGTGAATCTTGCTCATATGCTCAGGTTTAGCTGATCGCCATATTTGGGGTCGGGAAGGAATTTTTCCTCCAGGGCCTCTCCAATCTGCCCTGGAGGTTTTTCGCCTTCCTCTGTAGCATGGGACATGGGTCACTTGCTGGAAGATTCCACGATTTAAACCATGATTTGATGACTTCAATAGCTCAGACATAGGTGAGGTTTTTCGCAGGAGTGAGTGGGTGAGATTCTGTGGCCTGCGTTGTGCAGGAGGTCAGACTAAATGATCAGACTGGTCCCTTCTGACCTTAGTATCTATGAATCTTTTTAACTCCAATTACAGTCATGTTTGGTGGACCTTAGCTTGGGGCCCCAATACAATTGCTCCCCCCCTCATCTCTCCTAAGCCCTGGCTCTTGGGATAGGTCTTTGAATACAAGTGGATGAAGGAAAGGTAGATCACTTGCTGTCCCTTGAAGAAAAGGGGTACAGTGTTAGGGCCCAAAGAGCAACTGAATGCAAGATGGCATAGAGAACTGTTACCCAGGCAGCCCAGTCTCATGCATAAATTAGAGCATTCTAAGGGTCAGTCCCTCCCCATAGAAAAGCTGAAGCTCAGAAGTGCCACAGCTTAACCTCTACACAGGGAACTGGAGGGAGCTATAAAAGGGAAGACAATAGAGCCACAATGTTGGCTCTGATCCATGTGGGAATACCCCTTACCAAACCGGAATTTTCAGGTAGCTGGGACAAGTTGCTTCCTGGCAGCTTTGCACTGCAGGAGTGAGACAAAGCAGCCAGAGTTGGGGGAGAGTTGTATTTGGCACATTGTGTCCATGCATACCTCAACAGGAGTTCTAATACTTTTACTAATACCTCTAGCTCCTTTTTGTGGCCACTTAAAAATGAATCCTGTTTCCAAAAGTAACTGAGTATTGGCAATCCAGGCATAGGAGTTGTTTTGTGAGAATCTCTGTAATGTGAGAAACACTTCTTTCAGAGGGCCAAAAAAATGCAATTAGTGGAAACTATGGGAACTGAGCACAGTACCATAGGCTTATTCATGCTGAGCAGCAACATTTCCTTAACTAGCTGAAGGGGCTGCAAAATGAAGACCTCATGTTGTGATGGCTTGACCATTGTTCAACAAATAGAGAATGATTCTGGAGTTAAAGGACCAGTGTTCCTGTCCTGGTTACCCTGTTTGTAGTTAATCTATGGCTTTTTCCCCCAGAAGTGCTGAGGAATCCCAGCTCCCACAACACTTTTGAGAATCAGGCCCTCTAGTAATTACTTGTAGTGTATGGATTAGTGACATATTGGTACACAAACAACTGTAAAAGTGATGTGATTTTTTGGAGTGTTTAGATGAATAAAATATGTATTCCCTAGAAATTCCCACTGCAAAAACATTTGGGTCTTACAGCACCCTGTACTTTTAAAAGTTATTTCTCATTGATTGAGTTAACTTTTTAAATCCATTAAAGGAAATTCAAAGAGGTACTAAGAGTACTTTTGGAACATATCTAAGTGAAAGGGAAATGCAGAGGAAAATACTCTAAAAGCCAAAGTTTCACAACATTCAGTACTCTTTGAACTTACATAGTCTGTGAAAATAAAAGCAAGGTTTCCTGTAATGTAGGACACAGTATGTAAAGACCTTCCAAAATGTGCCAGCAAATGGATGTGTGAATTTACTCTTACATGTTAGTGGGAGGAAATCTGTGAACCTAATTTACATTTCATAGTTGAATTAACACCACACACACTGAAAAACACTGAGATTATGCTAGGATGCATATATATTCCTAAAAATAAAGATTTTCCAGATTAACCTTTCATGTGCTCATGTCAACATTTTGTTAAATTTGCACAAGTTATGTTATAGGTCAGGGACCTGATCCTGTTCCATTGGCCTCCGGGAAAAAGATCCATTTTTAACAGTTATAGCTAACACGTGTTAAAATCTTAGGGGGATGCCAGGCAAACTGTAGTTTTAACATGTGTTACCTGATTGAAGTAAATCCCAGAAGGGTTGTGTGGATCCTTAGTTGTAGGTGTGTGAGTTTACTTTAAAGTATTAAAACTATACCTTTCCTTGTGAATGCAAAGGTTTTAACGTGTTAGGTATTACTTATTAAGCAACTCCCTTCTCCTAGTGCAGATATGAACACTAACTTCAGTTGGGGAAGGAATGGACACCTAAATCATTTGGAAATCATTCTTCATATGCATTCACAAAAGTAAAATGTGTGTGTTTACCTTGAAATTCCTGTTTACTGCTTCAAAATTCATAGTTTAAAACTGCCAGTCACTTAAGCAAATGCCTCACTTCCCTCAGTATTTGCACATACAACAATAGGGTTTTTTTATTGCCAAAAAGTGGTTTTTCAGAGTATTTTTATGTAAAATTAATAACACTGAAATTAATGAGATGTTCAGTATGAAATTTTCCAGAGAAACTCTGAATTTTACAATGAAGGTTTTATGCAGCAAAAACTGAAAGTGGTTATTTTCACAAAATTCTGTCTCACTAGCATAATAAAAGCCAAATACTGATCTCACACAAATGGAAGGCCCAGTTTTTCTAATGGGTGCATGCACTTCTTTCACATGCCCAGTTTAGACACATGACTCCCCTGATGGAAGCGTACATATTGGGGCTTGTATTTGTGTGTGTCTATTGATGTACTGAGACACCTAACTGTGCATGAGTAATTGGCGGGGAGGGGTTGTGTTGAAGTTGGGAGGCAGTTATTTGCAAAGTTGGCTCGAAATGGGGGTAATTCAATTTTTGACTTAAATGCAGTTGCTGCATATGTACAGTGGTGAAACTGAGACCACAATTGGACCCTACAATTTCCAATCAAAATGACCATAAAACCCCCTTCTTCTGCATCTCAGTCACATAAAGGAGTTATTCAAACTGGGGTCTGACTCGCAGATACAAAACTCGACTCTTTCATTAATTATTCATTTTTAATTTGTTAATTGATTTTGAAAATCTTAAAAAGGCATGTTATGCTGGCAGACAAGGTGCTAGCTCAGGTCAAGGCCTGTAGGCCTCACTGAACACTGACAAATGCATAGTTGGAAACCAGTTTGGCTCACCTGTGTGTTAGTATTGTTAAAATAGGTGTTAGATTTGTAGAGATGTGTTTTGTGTTGGACTTTATGACAATTTTGTGAGTTGTGGCATGCACTTGTAATTTCTGTATCCCATGTTATACTGTAATATTTAAGTGTTTGCTATGAAACTTTAAACCACCACAGTTAGGAGATAAGCATTACCATGTATGAGATACTATTTTACCTCAAGAGGTGTCATCTACTGCCCAACAAAAGAAGCCCTATAGACACCAGACAAACCATTGTGGAACATCAGTGGACAAAAGAATTTGTTGACTGCTCCCCAGACACCCATGAAGAGGGGCTGTGCACAAACACTCATCCCATTACAGTTTGAACTTTGGGAGAAGAGAATAAAAATCCCTAACCAGAAGGATCTGTATCGCTATGCTGCTTGAGATTTGGAGAGGGTAATATTTCCTAAGCATAAGCAAGGGATCCATAAGCTGCTTAGCCTGGGTTAGCCCTAAAGGGCATACAGAATTTTCACTTTGCAGCAGCTTGTATATTACTGATACCCAAGACTGTAGCTCATTTGTTTGTGTATGTTTATCTGCTTTAATCTTGGAAATAATTCTTATGTCTTTTTCCTGGTTAATAAATCTTTAGTTAGTTTATTACAGGATTGGCTACAGGCATTGTCTTTGAGATATCTAAGGTACAATTGATGTGGGGTAAGTGACTCGTCTTTTGGGACTGGGATTAATCTGAATATTGTGATTTGTTGTGTAAAGGATCATCTATCACAAAGGCAGACTTGTCTGGGTGGCAAGATACTATCCAAGAGGACTGTCTGTGACTCCCTGTTAAGGCTGTTATAGTGCCTGAGAAGTTCACACACAACACTTGGTTGGTGAAATCTAATTATAGAACACACAACCTCAGGGTTGTGCCCTGGTTTGTAACAGTCTGCCCTGAGGATGGCACCCATGTTCGTGAATCACTCCAGACAGCATTTCGCCATACAATAATATGCACAATCAAACATAAAAGTGCTTCACCTCATCTGGAATATTGGGTGCAGTTCTGGTCTTCCATGTTTAAGAAAGATGAATTCAAACTGGAACAGGTACAGAGAAGGGCTACTGGGATGATCCGAGGAATGGAAAACCTGTCTTATGAAAGGAGACTGAAAGAGCTTGGCTTGTTTAGCCTAATCAAAAGAAGGCTGAGAGGAGATATGATTGTTCTCTATAAATATATTAGATGGATAAATACCATGGTGGGAGAAGCATTATTTAAGCTAAGTACCAATGTGGACACAAGAACAAATGGATATAAACTGGCCATTAGGAAGTTTAGACTTGAAATTAGACAAAGGTTTCTAACCATCAGAGGAGTGAAGTTCTGGAACAGCCTCCCAAGGGAAGCAGTGGGAGCAAAAGACATATCTGGCTTCAAGACTAAGCATGATAGATTCATAGATACTAAGGTCAGAAGGGACCATTCTGATCATCTAGTCCGACCTCCTCTACAGCGCAGGCCACAGAATCTCACCCACCCACTCCTACGAAAAACCTCACCTATGTCTGAGCTATTGAAGTCCTCAAATCGTGGTTTAAAGACTTCAAGGAGCAGAGAATCCTCCCTCAAGTGACCCGTGCCCCATGCTACAGAGGAAGGCGAAAAACCTCCAGGGCAGATTGGAGAGGCCCTGGAGGAAAATTCCTTCCCGACCCCAAATATGGCGATCAGCTAAACCCTGAGCATATGGGCAAGATTCACCAGCCAGATACTACAGAAAATTCTTTCCTGGGTAACTCAGATCCCACCCATCTAATATCCCATCTCAGGGGATTAGTCCTATTTACCCTGAATATTCAAAGATCAATTACTTACCAAAATCACATTATCCCATCGTACCATCTCCTCCATAAACTTATCGAGTAGAATCTTAAAACCAGATAGATCTTTTGCCCCCACTGCTTCCCTTGAAAGGCTATTCCAAAACTTCACTCCTCTGATGGTTAGAAACCTTCGTCTAATTTCAAGTCTAAACTTCCTGGTGGCCGTTTATAACCATTTGTTCTTGTGTCCACATTGGTGCTGAGCTTAAATAATTCCTTGGCCTCTCCTGTATTTATCCCTCTGATATCTTTATAGAGAGTAATCATATCTCCCCTCAACCTTCTTTTAGTTAGGCTAAACAAGCCAAGTTCCTTAAGTCTCCTTTCATAAGACAAGTTTTCCATTCCTCAGATCATCCTAGTAGCCCTTCTCTGTACTGCTCCAGTTTGAATTCATCCTTTTTAAACATGGGAGACCAGAACTGCACCCAGTATTCTAGGTGAGGTCTCACCAGTGCCTTGTATAATGGTACTAAAACCTCCTTATCCCTACTGGAAATGCCTCTCCTGATGCATCCCAAAACCGCATTAGCTTTTTTCACAGCCATATCACATTGTCAGCTCATAGTCATCCTATGATCAACCAATACTCCAAGGTCCTTCTCCTCTTCTGTTACTTCTAATTGATGCGTCCCCAACTTATAACTAAAATTCTTGTTATTAATCCCTAAATGCATAACCTTACACTTCTCACTATTAAATTTCATCCTATTACTATTACTCCAGTTTACAAGGTCATCCAGATCCTCCTGTATAATATCTCGATCCTTCTCTGAATTGGCAATACCTCCCAGCTTTGTATCATCCGCAAACTTTATTAGCACACTCCCACTTTTTGTGCCAAGGTCAATAATAAAAAGATTGGTCCCAAAACCGATCCCTGAGGAACTCCACTGGTAACCTCCCTCCAACCTGACAGTTCGCCTTTCAGTAGGACCCGTTGCAGTCTCCCCTTTAACCAATTCCTTATCCACCTTTTGATGTTCATATTGATCCCCATCTTCTCCAATTTAACTAATAATTCCCCATGTGGCACGGTATCAAATGCCTTACTGAAATCTAGGTAAATTAGATCAACTGCGTTTCCTTTATCTAAAAAATCTGTTACTTTTTCAAAAAAGGAGATCAAGTTGGTTTGGCACGATCTATCTTTTGTAAAACCATGTTGTATTTTGTCCCATTTACCATTGACTTCAATGTCCTTAACTAATTTCTCCTTCAAAATTTTTTCCAGGTTCTTGCATACTACAGATGTCAAACTAACTGGCCTGTAGTTACCCGGATCACTTTTTTTTCCTTTCTTAAATATAGGAACTATATTAGCAATTCTCCAATCATTCGGTACAACTCCTGAGTTTACAGATTCATTAAAAATTCTTGCTAATGGGCTTGCAATTTCAGGTGCCAATTCCTTTAATATTCTTGGATGAAGATTATCTGGGCCCCCCTGATTTAGTCCCATTAAGCTGATTGAGTTTCGCTTCTACCTCAGATATGGTAATATCTACCTCCATATCCTCATTCCCATTTGTCATGCTACCATTATCCCTAAGATTCTCTTTAGCCTTATTAAAGACTGAGGCAAAGTATTTGTTTAGATATTGTACCATGGCTAGATTATCTTTAACCTCCACTCCATCCTCAGTGTTTAGCGGCCCCACTTCTTCTTTCTTACTTTTCTTCTTATTTATATGGCTATAGAACCTTTTACTATTGGTTTTAATTCCCTTTGCAAGGTCCAACTCTACTCGACTTTTAGCCTCTCTCACTTTATCCCTACATGTTCTGACCTCAATTAGGTAGCTTTCCTTGCTGATCCCTCCCATCTTCCACTCCCTGTACGCTTTCTGCTTCTTCTTAATCACCTCTCTAAGATGCTTGCTCATGCAGCTTGGTCTACAACTCTTTCCTATGATTTTTCCCCCTTTTTTGGGATACAGGCTTCCGATAGCTTCTGCAGCTTTGATTTAAAGTAATCCCAGGCCTCCTCTACCTTTAGATCCATAAGTTTTTCAGTCCAATCCACTTCCCTAACTAATTTCCTTAATATATGAAAGTCAGCCCTTTTGAAATCAAAAACTCTAGTTGCAGATTTATTTTTGTTAATCCTTCTATTCAGTTTGAACTGAATAAGCTCATGATCACTTGAGCCAAGATTATCCCCTACAACCATTTCTTCTATGAGGTCCTCGCTACTCAGCAAAATTAAATCTAAAATGTCATCCCCTCTAGTCGGTTCAGCAACCGATAAGTTTATGGAAGGTATGATAGCCTAATTTTTGCAATTAATTGATCTTCAACTATTAGCGGTAAATATGCCCAGTGGCTTGTGATGGGATGTTAGATGCGGTGTGAACTGAGTTACTACAGAGAATTCTTTCCTGGGTGTCTGGCTGTTGAGTCTTGCCCACATGCTCAGGGTTTAGATAATCACCATATTTGGGGGCAGGAAGGAATTTTCCTCCATGGCAGATTGACGGAGGCTTGGGGGGTTTTCGCCTTCCTCTGCACATGGGGCACAGGTCACTTGCAGGAGGATTCTCTGCACCTTGAAGTCTTTAAACCATGATTTGAAGACTTTAGTAGCTCAGACATAGGTTAGGGGTTTGTTACAGGAGTGGGTGGGTGAGATTCTGTGGTCTGCGTTGTGCAGGAGGTCAGACTAGATGATCATAATGGTCCTTTCTGACCTTAAAGTCTATGATTCTAAGATTCACAAATAAAGACTGGGCCCAGTTCTGTCAAATTAGTCCCCATTACTGTCAGCACCACTGTAAAAATCAGTGCTATAATAAGTTGCTTATTGAGATCACTGCCTATTATGCTGACCAATAGTGTCTCATTGTTTCCTTGTTCCTCCCATTTGTCTGTATCCATCTATTGTCTCTTGCCTCTTACTGAGATTGGCAGCTCTTTTGGGCAGGGGCCATCTTTTTGTTCCATGTGCACAGCATATAGCACAGTGAGGTCATGGTCTAGCACTGGGGCTTCTAGGTAGTACTGCAGGATAAATAATAGATACATAATAACCCATTTATTTAAAATCCTTCTTTTTGACTGATTCCAGTTCCAATTTGTGTGTGTGTATCTAAAATCTATCTACATAGATAAAATGAAGTTCTCATAAATAGGTCCAGAATGTTCATCTGCATAATCAGAATGATAGAAAAATACAGAGTGTAACTGGATATATATTTATCTTTTGGAAGCCAATGTCATATAGGGTCTACAACAGAGGGCAAAGAGACCGGGATTGTGGGTTCTATTAATGAATGTGCCATTTTTTTCTGATTTTGGGGGAAAACATTTTTACCATTCTGTGCTTCAGCTTCACTATCTGGGGGTGGTGGGTGTATTATCATACTCACTTTTAAAATGGTGTATGTGAGGTTTAATTAGCATGTGGTCAAGTGGCTTGCAGAGTCTAATGATAGAAAGGCACTACCATACATTAAGTGCAAGGTGGTGATATTGTTTGGGTTAGGTTATCTTGGAGGAAAACTATATGCTTTAACCCTTCTATTACTGAAGTGAATTGCCCCTTCTGCTCCTGAGAATAATGACAAAATGAGGAAGACTCTTGAATCATCTGCTATAAGATGCAGATGCAATACCTCCAATCATTTTACTATGATTGTTTCTTATATGTGCTGGAGTTATAATTCCCCTTGACAAACAGGTACAAATAAATCTGTAGTTCTGTTTTTTCACAATCTTAACAGGAATGACTAATTTAATCAACACAGGGATTTATGCAGCTCGATGCTTATTTGAAGCCTAAGGAAGCATTTTCATATTATTCCATTGCTGATTTGGCAGCATTTATGATGGGTAGGTCAGATCCCTCCTAACAGCAACAGTAAACCAGATGGAAAGGGCTTAGCATATTTTTGACAAACAAACAACTGACAAAGTCCCTCAGTGATGTTGTTTATGAGATCCATTCACCAAACACTGTCTAGTTTACTTGAAAACGGCAGCAGCCGGATTCTGGCGCAAGCTGGTGACTAATAGGTCTGAATTAATTGCTGCTATTAATTTTAATTGGGATTCAAAATGATCTAATTTGCTGTACATTTAAATTACTAATTAAGTTTGATTATATATACATACCATATGAAGCAATTACTGATAATGCATCCATGAGATAAAGATTTGAAGAAGGAAAAAAAAAACAGAAAAAAAGCTTCTGACTTCACTCTTAAACTGCATGCATTGAATTTTGGTGGTCCCTTTATTTTCTGCTTCCTAAGTGAGATTCTTGGCTAGAGTTTGGCAAATACTATAGAAAAAAGAATATTTATTGAAATGATAGCCATGAATTTCCTTAGAAAGTATATATGACCCTTTTTATTAGTTTTCCAGGAACATATATATAAGTGAGTGTTTTCTTGTTCTCAGGAATGTTTGAAGAAAGTGATATTCCCTTAGTGTTCCTGCTGCGATCTTGAAATCACCTTGACTTCTCTTTGTTATAAAAATCTGTCGTCCAGTCATGGAGCAGAAATATCATCTTATAACTTATGTGAGCAAGCACACAGTACAAATCCAAAAAGGGAATTATCACAGAGAGTAGTTTTTTAAACAACCCAGAGGTGGAATTATGTCCATGTAGAGGGTCTAGTGAATGGATTCCAATTACAAACAAATTAGTTAATATCAACAATTGAGATTTTCATGGCAGTATAGGGGATTTAGCTAAGCATTTTAGCCAACTGCTGATCATGGATAATTCACAAATAGAAAAAGGGGTTGCAATTTTGAATAATTTACCATTATAAATAGCTCATTCATTCCTTCTCTTGGCAATGCTGGGAGTGCCCTCAGTTTGATGCAATTATAGAAATAAAAGCTTCCAACCAAAATGTTAATGTATGTCTGGATGTGCTGAAATGAGCTAGTTAAGAGAAGAATTGTTTCAGTTCTTATTGACTTTGCAATATTAATCCAAATGATCCTCAAAGTTCTGTATAGCACATCCTTGCGTACTGCTTGAATGTGGGAATATAACTTTACAGTTGCATAGTATACTGGCTCTTCTTTCAATTCCCACCCGTGGTTCATCATCTTAAATGAAAATCACAAGATTTTTTTTAAATGGTCCCTTTTGTTGAATCTAGCAGCTGAAATGAAAATAGATAAACCTAGATAATGACAGTGCCTATAATGATATACATCATGTCAGGTTATAGACCCAGACAAATTTGGATCTCTAAGGTAGATTTGAAGCAGCTCAATTAGTGGCAGGAAAGCAGCCAGCTTTGAAGTAGCCTGCCTGTTAAAAAGTGAAGCACAATGTCCTCCATCCCTACTTCCAGGTTATTTTACCATAAATGTCCATCCTTTCTTGGGAGACAGTCTTAGTAGAATCAGTGTCACAGTGAATGTGCACAGCTCAGGGATATCTACATTTCAGGCTGAAAATAAATTTGGGGAGTGGGATATCAGTTTGTCTTCTGCTGCTAGAATGCTTAACATCTTGTAATACTGATGTTTTCTAGTTGAGAAGCATTAGTTCAGGTTCTCTTCTCATTCTGGGTCCATCCAGGACTCTGATTGGCAAACGCTTTATATTCAGTGTTGGTATCAACAAAAAACAAAGATTCCAATACTGTCTCCAAGCTACAGCCATGTCTTAAACATAAATGATAAAGATCTAGAAAGCTTACTCTAGATAACAGGTAGATTATTGCCTCATCACCATGTTCTCTACAGCCATCCCTGAAAAGTGATCATAAACAAAAATATCATGATTTATTAACCATAATTTTAACCACCATCTGTTTAAGGGTACTTGACAACCTGTCTTCCCAAAGGAAGCTTCAGTAATTTCGGCTAGTAGCTGGCGTGATTTCCCCACAGGTTCCTACTAGCTGTGTATGCAAACATTTAATCTTGACAATTGACTCCCCCTCTGCTTCAGTTAAAAACATTACCATGTATTCCTCTGAGGAACTTAGAGCATTATTAATGTATTTAAAATATATATGTTTAAAAGCTGGTTTGTTCAAAACTAAATAACTTCAATTATTAGGCAATGTCAGACCTGGTACTGCTCTGAGACCAGTCAAAGCCTTGCAAGTTTTTCACTTCTAGGTTTCTGGTTCAAATCCAGACCAGGCCTGATACTGTGTGATAGGTATTGCCACCTGATCTCTGTTCATTTAGCTGTGGTTGGTGAGATAAGTCACAGTATGATTCCTGATGGGAAGGTGTCCACATTGCAAAACCAGCACATTTGGCACTAGTTGACACTTATGGCAGTCCAAGTAGAGAGGCCAATGTTTAAATGAAGATGGAGACTGAACTACCTTTTCACCACTAGAAGTGGTCCCTTCACACCAGAGTTGAGTTGCCGTGTGGGTATGCTTGCAGTGTTACTGCTTGTGCTGTTCATATACAAGAAGATTTCATTCTCCAGGACTGCCAATTTATTTCAATGGGAGTTGTGTGAGCAGAACCATGGGATAATGAGTACCCAGGCCATCCCTTGGATAGAGCAAATCGGAAGGACTGCTCCGGGACCGCTCTTTGGTGGTCCCCGTGGGCCGGTGTGATGGCCCAGTGCTGTTGGTCCTGGAAGAAATGAATCCGTCATTTCTTCCCCAGGCCTTACACTCCCCTAGGGACGTCTCTGTGAGTATCTCCTCCTTAATGCTGATTTTCCACTTTGGATGTCAATGGGATTTGAGGGCACTCAGCCCTTGGGAGAATTGGGCTCATAATCTGGCCAAAATATCTTTTTTGTGGCTTTTGAACTTCTTAGCTATATCCTGAACCAGACATACTGTGTTTACTGCTTCTAATGGCTTTGTTTCAGTAGTATCATTTTTATTGTTTAATGCTATAGTCTGACTTCTAGTGCCCTGTGCTTAGAGCTATCCATCTGAGCATTCAGTGTTGGAAGATACTAGAAGGAATAACATCAAGGAATAACATCACTTTTTATAACTATATTCTTGCAAAAACATTCACTGTAATCAGGAATACTAGTCCAGTGACACTTTCACTGATCTTTAGTAATAGTCAAAATGAGATTTGTTTTTAAAGCAGGATCAAACTGAGAAATGGAAACACAGGGACACATAACAAAAAATATCAAGAAGTTACAGACCATATAATTATACAGCTCTGCCTCCAAAAAAATAATTCAGAGTGTAATCTTATGACTAGTTGTTGTTTAGCTAGAGGCTGGGTTTTTAGGTGCTTATGAATTTATTAGCTTGCAGTGTAACTTTGAAGGCTGTTTGCAGGAAAAACAACTCTAATTTATACATATTTATTTTTATACAATAGTTTTATCACCTTTTATAGTCTCCTGCTGGTTTTTGACAAGTGGGAATAAAAGTGAAGTGGTGACACTGAATGTGTTAAAACTACATGAATTTAAAAACAACTAGGAAACTAATTAATGAGAAAAGGCAACAGGACCTGGGAATTTAACTGAGGTAATTTGCTAGAAAGGAAAGACCACAGAGAGATGAGTGATATAGTCGCTGATTCTGAAGGAGAAAAGTAAACAGAAGTTGTTGACAGCCACATAAAGCTGAGTGGTTTGTGTAGGATGGGACATATTGGACACCCCCTCCACTAGTTACAAGTATGTGGAAACAGGGCAAAAATCCTAAGCAAATGATGCTGGTACAAAAGATCAAAGGGAAAGAATGGCTCTGGATGGAAGTATAAAAGTGCACTTGAGGGGAGAGGATGTTCAGTGCCTATATCTTTATGAGATTCAGACTAACACTATGAATTTTGATGATATCGATGAGCCAGAAGAGAACCCTGTTCATTCTCTCATACTGTATTGATTCTGCAATGCAGGGGTAAAAACTATCCAAAACGTACTTATGGATCTGACCTCACTTCATAGATTCATAGTTACTAAGGTCAGAAGGGACCATTCTGATCATCTAGTCCGACCTCCTCTACAGCGCAGGCCACAGAATCTCACCCACCCACTCCTACGAAAAACCTCACCTATGTCTGAGCTATTGAAGTCCTCAAATCGTGGTTTAAAGACTTCAAGGAGCAGAGAATCCTCCCTCAAGTGACCCGTGCCCCATGCTACAGAGGAAGGCGAAAAACCTCCAGGGCAGATTGGAGAGGCCCTGGAGGAAAAATTCCTTCCCGACCCCAAATATGGCGATCAGCTAAACCCTGAGCATATGGGCAAGATTCACCAGCCAGATACTACAGAAAATTCTTTCCTGGGTAACTCAGATCCCACCCATCTAATATCCCATCTCAGGGGATTAGTCCTATTTACCCTGAATATTCAAAGATCAATTACTTACCAAAATCACATTATCCCATCATACCATCTCCTCCATAAACTTATCGAGTAGAATCTTAAAACCAGATAGATCTTTTGCCCCCACTGCTTCCTTTGAAAGGCTATTCCAAAACTTCACTCCTCTGATGGTTAGAAACCTTCGTCTAATTTCAAGTCTAAACTTCCTGGTGGCCAGTTTATACCCATTTGTTCTTGTGTCCACATTGGTGCTGAGCTTAAATAATTCCTTGGCCTCTCCTGTATTTATCCCTCTGATATATTTATAGAGAGCAATTATATCTCCCCTCAACCTTCTTTTAGTTAGGCTAAACAAGCCAAGCTCCTTAAGTCTCCTTTCATAAGACAAGTTTTCCATTCCTCAGATCATCCTAGTAGCCCTTCTCTGTACTGCTCCAGTTTGAATTCATCCTTTTTAAACATGGGAGACCAGAACTGCACCCAGTATTCTAGGTGAGGTCTCACCAGTGCCTTGTATAATGGTACTAAAACCTCCTTATCCCTACTGGAAATACCTCTCCTGATGCATCCCAAAACCGCATTAGCTTTTTTCACAGCCATATCACATTGGCAGCTCATAGTCATCCTATGATCAACCAATACTCCAAGGTCCTTCTCCTCTTCTGTTACTTCTAATTGATGTGTCCCCAACTGATAACTAAAATTCTTGTTATTAATCCCTAAATGCATAACCTTACACTTCTCACTATTAAATTTCATCCTATTACTATTACTCCAGTTTACAAGGTCATCCAGATCCTCCTGTATAATATCTCGATCCTTCTCTGAATTGGCAATACCTCCCAGCTTTGTATCATCCGCAAACTTTATTAGCACACTCCCACTTTTTGTGCCAAGGTCAGTAATAAAAAGATTAAATAAGATTGGTCCCAAAACCGATCCTTGAGGAACTCCACTGGTAACCTCCCTCCAACCTGACAGTTCGCCTTTCAGTAGGACCGTTGCAGTCTCCCCTTTAACCAATTCCTTATCCACCTTTTGATGTTTATATTGATCCCCATCTTCTCCAATTTAACTAATAATTCCCCATGTGGCACGGTATCAAATGCCTTACTGAAATCTAGGTAAATTAGATCAATTGCGTTTCCTTTATCTAAAAAATCTGTTACTTTTTCAAAAAAGGAGATCAAGTTGGTTTGGCACGATCTATCTTTTGTAAAACCATGTTGTATTTTGTCCCATTTATCATTGACTTCAATGTCCTTAACTAATTTCTCCTTCAAAATTTTTTCCAGGTTCTTGCATACTACAGATGTCAAACTAACTGGCCTGTAGTTACCTGGATCCCTTTTTTTCCCTTTCTTAAAAATAGGAACTATATTAGCAATTCTCCAATCATTCGGTACAACTCCTGAGTTTACAGATTCATTAAAAATTCTTGCTAATGGGCTTGCAATTTCAGGTGCCAATTCCTTTAATATTCTTGGATGAAGATTATCTGGGCCCCCCCGATTTAGTCCCATTAAGCTGATTGAGTTTCGCTTCTACCTCAGATATGGTAATATCTACCTCCATATCCTCATTCCCATTTGTCATGCTACCATTATCCCTAAGATCCTCTTTAGCCTTATTAAAGACTGAGGCAAAGTATTTGTTTAGATATTGTACCATGGCTAGATTATCTTTAACCTCCACTCCATCCTCAGTGTTTAGCGGCCCCACTTCTTCTTTCTTACTTTTCTTCTTATTTATATGGCTATAGAACCTTTTACTATTGGTTTTAATTCCCTTTGCAAGGTCCAACTCTACTCGACTTTTAGCCTGTTTCACTTTATCCCTACATATTCTGACCTCAATTAGGTAGCTTTCCTTGCTGATCCCTCCCATCTTCCACTCCCTGTATGCTTTCTGCTTCTTCTTAATCATCTCTCTAAAATGCTTGCTCATCCAGCTTGGTCTACAACTCCTTCCTATGGATTTTTTCCCCTTTCTTGGGATACAGGCTTCCGATAGCTTCTGCAGCTTTGATTTAAAGTAATCCCAGGCCTCCTCTACCTTTAGATCCACAAATTCTTCAATCCAATCCACTTCCCTAACTAATTTCCTTAATTTTTGAAAGTCAGCCCTTTTGAAATCAAAAACTCTAGTTGCAGATTTATTTTTGTTAATCCTTCCATTCAGTTTGAACTGAATTAGCTCATGATCACTTGAGCCAAGATTATCCCCTACAACCATTTCTTCTATGAGGTCCTCGCTACTCAGCAAAATTAAATCTAAAATGGCATCCCCTCTAGTCAGCTCAGCAACTACTTGATGAAGGAATCCATCAGCTATCGCATCTAGGAAAATCTGAGCCCTATCGTTATTACTAGCACTGGTCCTCCAGTCTATATCTGGGAAGTTAAAGTCTCCCATGATCATGCAGTTTCCATTAGTATTTATTTTATTAAAAAGGGCTCTATCCATATCCAAATTAGATCCCGGAGGTCTATAGCACACCCCAAGCACTATCGTAGGAGAGGCTCTACTAGTTTTCTTCCTCAATGTAATTTTTGCCCAGACGGACTATGTCTTATCCATTGCATCACTTCTTATTTCTTTACATTCTACCTCATCATTGTTATACAATGTTACTCCACCACCTTTACCTTTATTTCTGTCTTTCCTAAACAGCACATACCCTTCAATACCTGGTAGTATAGACTACCTTGTAGTCCAGTCATGACTACTATTCCATCATGTTTCTGTTATCCCTATAATATCTGGTTTCACTTCCTGCACCAGTAGCTCTAGTTCCTCCATTTTGTTACCTAGGCTCCTTGCATTGGTGTACAAACTTCTTAATTTTTGCTGTTTGGCCTCGCTCACATTTTGTACCCTCTTAGGCACAGTCATTCTACGCCAGTATCACCTATTAGACTAGTATCCACACTGCCCTCGCTCCTTGTATACATTCTCCTACCCATGGCTGTATCCTTTCTTACTTCGTCTTCTTCCCTCTCAATGCTAAAATCTGGCGTGGAGATTACCTGGACATCTCCCAACCATCTCCCCCAAATTCCTAGTTTAAAGCTCTCTTTATCAGTTGTGCCAGCCTTTATCCTAGAAGTCTATTTCCTTCCCTACTCAGATGAAGTCCATCCCGAGAGAACTGTCCTCTGTCCATGAATGCCTCCCAGTGGCCATACATCCCAAAGCCCTCCTTATAGCACCACTGCCTAAGCCATCTGTTGATAGTCATAATCTTGTCACACCTTTGTTGCCCTTCTCTAGGAACAGGCAGGATCCCACTAAAGATCACCTGAGCCTCAATTTCCTTAAGTGTCTTCCCCAGCCTAGCATAGTCTCCCTTAATACTTTCCAGCGAGAATCTAGCCGTATCATTTGTTCCCACATGAAGGATAATTAGGGGATTCTTTCCCACTCCCTTTAGGATCCTTTTCAACCTCAGGTCTACATCCTGTATCTTAGCACCCGGAAGACAGCAAACCTTCTATTCTCTGGATCAGCTCTAGTTACAGGTCTGTCTATTCTTCTCAATAAAGAGTCCCCTATCACATAGACCTGCCTTTTCCTGGTGACAGTGCTATTCTCCAGTCTCTCCCCTGTTCCCTCTGGCTGCAAGTTCTTTCCTTTCCTATTTTCCCTTATAATCCTCTTCAACCCATCCTGTATCCTCCTGGGGCTCATATTTGTTGTAGTCTCCCTTGACTCTTCCCCTTTTCCTATATGACTAGCCTCTCTTCTCTTCTTCCTTGCCCTTCCACCTTCAGCAACTACCTGCTGAGCCCCTTCTTCATTTTCCAACTCTGCAAACCTGTTCCTAAGCTCTATTTCTCCTTCACTAGCCCGTCTTTTCCTCTGCCTGGTCCTTTTAGTCACATGCTTCCACTGACCACTTTCCTTACCCAGTCTCCCCTCAAAATTCCCCAGCCCTGCTTCATCTGTGAGTCTGAGCTTTTTCCTTCAGATACCTCATATCTTTGCTCCATCATCTGCTCAAACCCCTTCCTAAACTCAACCAGACTTTCCACCTGTATCTCCAAACCTCGGATCTTTTCCTCCATCAGCTCTATCAGACGGCATTTCATGCAGAAAAAACTCTTACCAGGTCCCCCCTCCAGGATCATGTACATACCACAGCTTCCACATCCAGTCATCCTCATTGTGTCTTCCACTACAGGAGTCACTCCCACAGCTGCCTCCGTATCTGTCATCGCCTTCCCACCTAAATCCTGTTAATCTGGGAAACACAAGCCACACCAAAAAGACCACCCTCCCAGCAAAAGCAAACCCCAAACAAGCACCACAATACAACCTCCTACTCAAACTCCCCTGTTTACAGCTCTGTTTGCTAGCTCCTGTGCCGCTGCAGCTGTCTGTGCTGCTACACGACTGGCTGGCTACCTTTATAGGACCCCTTGTCAGAAAAGCCCCCCATTAAATTAAATGGGGTTTTAGACATTGATGTAATAGAGCATAGAATCCAGCCCAGTGTCTTTAAAATAAAATGACGGATTACAGACATAGTGAATTCAGGATAAACATGATAGAAATGCCTCTTATATAAGAAGAGGAATGGAGAGATTCATGGAACGGAATCTGCATATAGATGAAGCTGAGGTTCTCCTTACCCATTCTAAACCTTTTTGGGTGGACTGTCACATCAGGTTGAGTAGCACAAAGCCCAAGTACTTCATGCAAAAAGTGAATTTGCAACACACAATAAATTATACTGCAAATCTGTATTTTGAGACATCAGGGCCAGCAGGAGTCTGCCACAGCTCCTGGGCCTTGTATCATCTGCCCTTAGTTTGATGTAAGATCACTTTCATGATCTCCTCCAACCCTGCACAAATAAGCATTAGGCCAAGGTTTAGGCCATTTCTTATGCTGGTTGAATTGGCTTTATTAATTTAACCTTCTCATGCTTGTCCAGTGCTAAATAGAAAGAAAGAGACAGAATTAGAGGATTAAAATTTAGCAAGGAGAAAATGGTCTCCCCTTTGGAGTTTATTTGTGCTTCAGCAGTCTTGCAGAAGCCCATTGTCTCTGCTCCTCCTTAGGCTTTCCTTATTCCCAGACCTCTTTTTATTCTAGACACTAAGACATTATTTTCAGACTTGCATGATTTACCAATACGCTATCTAGGGAAATACATTTTTCTTTGCTCTTGGGCCAAACGGCCCCTTTAAGAGAAGGAAAGGGGTAAGGCAGATGGTTCTCTCCTTGTGATTGGAAAAAGTTGGATGCTGTAAAGAGAACACTGAAGTAATTTGGAATAAAAGAGAGAGTAAGATGCAGTAGGTAAGTGTCTCATTCACTCCTTATTTGTGACACGAATTCTCTCAAATAGACCAGAAAAGGTTTCCAGAGCAGGAGAGTCTCTAGAAAAAGAGAGAACACTTTACAGCTCTTGGGAGGTTGAGAGAAATAAATGGAGAACCCCCCTCCCCTCCCTCCACCACACACACACACACACACACATTCATTCACTCTTGCTGCAAAAAACTCTGCTACAGGGAATCCCTTAAATAAGCAAAAAGAGGATTCTTGGGAGACTTTGTATAGATTTAATCTCAAATAGAATGTTCTGGGGAGGGGGAGAGGATGTGAGGTAGAGGAGAAAGGTAGTTTTAAAAAACATGGATCAAACTGTCATATATTTTAGTTTCAGTCAAATTAAAAAGCAGTTCCTATAAAATAGCATCATATCTCTAGGAAATTCTGGGAAAATTCACAGTTGGAACCATGGTGAGATTTCACAATGGCTTACAACAAACATCTGTATTTGCTGACAAAAATAAAGGGAGAGAGGGGTGTCTTGGATCAAGGTTGTGAATATGTATGTGTGCTGGTGGAAATTTCTGAATTTGCATACAAATACTTGTGGACCAATCATATGGTTATTTAACCTTGTCTAGGAGCAGGAGTCAAGGAAACAAAATACTTAATAATAAATCTGTGGGTGAATTTGTAGTTTTCTGCAGACCTACCAACACACCCACCTCAAGCATGAACATCTCACTAACTCCTGCCAGTTACAGTTCCTCTACAACTTGTACTCTGGTTTCCCTAGCCATAATCTCTGCTTTACCTCACCTTGTTTCTCCAGTCTTTTGTTTTGTCTGTACCCAGTGGACTTCAAGGTCAAAGTCAATTGTATTGGCTTTGGTAAATTTCATACTGCACATGTTCCCTATGTACGCGGGAAAGAAAAGCTTGTCAAAGGCAATACGTTCCATTCTGAACTGCATTTGTGAGGTCTGTTGCTGTTTACCACATGAAATTTTTTGGGTGAAAAAGGGAGGGTTTACTAATGCTTCCCTTCTGCACCTCTGAGGTGCTCTGAGGCATACACCTTCCACGCTCCCTCAAAGAAAGATCAAGTGGGGACTGTTATGGTATACAGGGATGTGAAAAGGTGAGTAAGTTTCTGGACAAGGTCATAGATGGAGAGTGGCTCGAGAGAGAGACTGCCTAGCCTGTGTTATTGGGTGTTATGATGGGACTGTCAGTGCAAAGTGGTCCAGGTGGAAAGGGACACACTTCGTCAGGGAAAAGCAATAGAAAACAATAGTGTCTTCTCAACCCATCAAAACTCCTGTGAGTTATGAATAGGAAGTATCAAATACAAAATTTACAATAAAAAAGTTCAGAAGACTCGATATTTTAGGGAATTAGGAACAAAATATATTACTAGACTGCGGTTCGAATTCAGCAAAGGCTTGTAGTGGAAAAAGTAGTTATAGCCATCTGATTATTTGATGGCCTTCATAAAATGAGTTAGTCAGTCATCCATTTTCCAGGTGACAGGATCTGCATCACAAAAATCACCAGCACATTTGGCAAAATTGTAACTTTGCTGACAGCCTCAGGAGACATACCAAAGACTGAATGGGATTAGAGATGAAATTATATTTACTGCTACAGGTGCACAATCCAGAGCACATGTGGGACATTGTTGGGAAATTTGTTGTGTGTGTTCTGTGGATAAATAGTTCATTCTCTTTTGTTGTCAGTCCAGCACTATTCACAAGCATGCAGTTTCTCTAAAGTAGAATAAAAAATCAATTCAAAATATCAGCAGAAACCAGGGGAGACACTTTAGAATGAGAGTAATATGACTGAATAACCTATGGCAGATTCAATAAGAGACTCTGGCAGCAGCGTTTTGTAACAGCTTCAGTAACTTATGAGAACAATCTAGAAACCTTAGAATGAGATGCAATCATCAGACATGGTCTAAATAGATATTGTTACCAATTCAAGTTTTATCTTAATGACTTAAAAACACTTCATGTGTCCAAACTTGACTAATAAATATCAATCAGCTATTAATGCAGCACATAACAGAAAGGTATATAGGTCACCAAGTCTTTGGATCCAAAGCTTGCAGCCAATAACAAGAATGACAAACTGATTCCAGTGCTCTCTGGTTCTGCTGCTTGTGACTAGCTCAAGACTACTCTGATAGTTAGAGTTAACTTGTTTATGATTTACAACCTCTTTCCCATTGTAAGAGTAAAAATATGTTTGTCTGGCACATTGCATATTTTTTCAAACACATGATCATACATTTGCTGCTTAATTATAACATTTACCATTATATATTTCCTTTTCTTTTCAAGTTGATACTTTTCTTGAAAAACTGCTTAGTAAATCAAGTAACATGGTACTGGGCTAAAGAGTTTAGCAAGCCAGCATTGCCATATCCTACAATAATTTAGCATTCTCAAGGCATCTTGGGAGTTTGATTCACTGATATACCTTAAGGCTACTACTAATTTGGTTTACTGGTCAACAAGGCCCCAGCTTATCACCATAAATGTTATTTGTGCATTTATAAGCATTAAACCCCGGTTTTTTTAGTCTAAGGATCAGCATAGGTCACATATAGTTTGTCTCCTTTTTTACTCTTTAACCATAAGTCTCAGTCGGCAAAATAAGTTTAGTACAATTAAAATCATTACCACCTGTACTAGAATTAAATCCTTAAAAGTAACCTCTAGCCAAGAGTGTGTAAATAACATGCCAAAAGCCCCATTGTGCATTAACTGATTAAGAGCCTTTTCTGCTTCTGTGTAGTAGGACCAATTTGTATAACATGGGTATCTTTCCAATGTAATAATTTTACATTTGGGGGTTAGCAGAGTAATATGCACATCAAAAATGGAGACCAACTCCTCAGTGTCATTCTGATGATCAGGCTTCACTATTGACCACAGACCCATCATTGAAAACTTGAATAAGAGTCACAACTGTTTGTCTAATAACAAAGCATGCCTGAGATATAAAGCAAAAATTAGTAATGACATCACATATTTGGGCCTTGTGGATATATGTTGCATGACTAGTAACAACACAATATTATCCATTCAATGTTGAAGGTTACCCTCTCCGATGGTCTTCTCCACTTAGCTTCACTGGGCTACAGACAGTAACTGACAACTCACCTGTCTCATTACATTGGTCAAGGCAGAGATGGCTGCACACGGAAGTGATAATATCAAAGACATCACACCTACACCTAAAGGTAGCCAGCCAGTCAGGCAGCGGCACAGACAGCTGCAGCGGCACAGGAGCTAGCAAACAGAGCTCTAAACAGGGGAGTTTGAGTGGGAGGTTGGATTGTGGTGCTTGTTTGGGGTTTGCTTTTGCTGGGGTGTGTGTGGTCTATTTGGTGTGGCTTGTGTTTCCCAGATTAACAGGATTTAGGTGGGAAGGAGATGACAGATACAGAGGAAGCTGTGGGAGTGACTCCTGCAGTGAAAGACACATTGAGGATGACTGGATGTGGAAGCTGTGGTATGTACATGATCCTGGAGGGGGGAACCGGTAAGAGTTTTGTCTGCATGAAATGCCGTCTGATAGAGCTGATGGAGGAAAAGATCCGAGGTTTGGAGATGCAGGTGGAAAGTCTGGTTGAGTTTAGGAAGGGGTTTGAGCAGATGATGGAGCAAAGATATGAGGTATCTGAAGGGAAAAGCTCAGTCTCACACATGGAAGCAGGGCTGGGGAATTTTGAGGGGAGACTGGATGAGGAAAGTGGTCAGTGGAAACATGTGGCTCAAAGAACCAGGCAGAGAAAAAGACAGGCTAGTGCAGGAGAAATAGAGCTTAGGAACAGGTTTGCAGAGTGGGAAAATGAAGAAGGGGCTCAGCAGATAGTCGCTGAAGGTGGAAGGGTAAGGAAGAAGAGAAGAGAGGCTAGCCCTATAGAAAAAGGGGAAGAGTCAAGGGAGACTACACCAAATATGAGCCCCAGGAGGATACAGGATGGGTTGAAGAGAATTGTAAGGGAAAATAGGAATGGAAAGAACTTGCAGCCAGAGGGAACAGGGGAGAGACTGGAGAATAGCACTGTCACCAGGAAAAGGCAGGTCTATGTGATCGGGGACTCTTCATTGAGAAGAATAGACAGGCCTGTAACTAGAGCTGATCCTGAGAATAGAAGGGTGTGCTGTCTTCCGGGTGCTAAGATACGGGATGTAGACCTGAGGTTGAAAAGGATCCTCAAGGGAGCGGGAAAGAATCCCCTAATTATCCTTCATGTGGGAACAAATGATACAGCCAGATTCTCGCTGGAAAGTATCAAGGGAGACTATGCTAGGCTGGGGAAGGCGCTTAAGGAAATTGAGGCTCAGGTGATCTTTAGCGGGATCCTTCCTGTTCCTAGAGAAGGGCAACAAAGGTGTGACAAGATTATGACTGTCAACAGATGGCTTAGGCAGTGGTGCTATAAGGAGGGCTTTGGGATGTATGGCCACTGGGAGGCATTCACGGACAGAGGTCAGTTCTCTCGGGATGGACTTCATCTGAGTAGGGAAGGAAATAGACTTCTAGGATCGAGGCTGGCACAACTGATAAAGAGAGCTTTAAACTAGGAACTGGGGGGAGATGGATGGGAGATGTCCAGAAAATCTCCACGCCAGATTTTAGCATTGAGAGGGAAGAAGATGAAGTAAGAAAGGATACAGCCGTGGGTAGGAGAATGTATATAAGGAGCGAGGGCGGTGTGGATACTAGTCTAATAGGTTATACTGGCTGTAGAATGACTGTGCCTAAGAGGGTACAAAATGTGAGCGAGGCCAAACAGCAAAAATTAAGATGTTTGTACACCAATGCGAGGAGTCTAGGTAACAAAATGGAGGAACTAGAGCTACTGGTGCAGGAAGTGAAACCAGATATTATAGGGATAACAGAAACATGGTGGAATAGTAGTCATGACTGGACTACAGGTATTGAAGGGTATGTGCTGTTTAGGAAAGACAGAAACAAAGGTAAAGGGGGTGGAGTAGCATTGTATATCAACAATGAGTTAGAATGTAAAGAAATAAGAAGCGATGCAATGGATAAGACAGAGTCCGTCTGGGCAAAAATTACATTGGGGAAGAAAACTAGTAAAGCCTCTCCTACGATAGTGCTTGGGGTGTGCTATAGACCTCCGGGATCTAATTTGGATATGGATAGAGCCCTTTTTAATGTCTTTAATAAAGTAAATACTAATGGAAACTGCGTGATCATGGGAGACTTTAACTTCCCAGATATAGACTGGAGGACCAGTGCTAGTAATAATAATAGGGCTCAGATTTTCCTAGATGCGATAGCTGATGGATTCCTTCATCAAGTAGTTGCTGAACCGACTAGAGGGGATGCCATTTTAGATTTAATTTTGGTGAGTAGCGAGGACCTCATAGAAGAAATGGTTGTAGGGGACAATCTTGGCTCAAGTGATCATGAGCTAATTCAGTTCAAACTAAATGGAAGGATTAACAAAAATAAATCTGCAACTAGGGTTTTTGATTTCAAAGGGGCTGACTTTCAAAAATTAAGGCAATTAGTTAGGGAAGTGGATTGGACTGAAGAACTTATGGATCTAAAGGTAGTTGAGGCCTGGGATTACTTTAAATCAAAACTGCAGAAGCTATCGGAAGCCTGTATCCCAAGAAAGGGGAAAAAATTCATAGGAAGGAGTTGTAGACCAAGCTGGATGAGCAAGCATCTTAGAGAGGTGATTATGAAGAAGCAGAAAGCAAACAGGGAGTGGAAGATGGGAGGGATCAGCAAGGAAAGCTACCTAATTGAGGTCAGAAGATGTAGGGATAAAGTCAGAGAGGCTAAAAGTCGAGTAGAGTTGGACCTTGCAAAGGGAATTAAAACCAATAGTAAAAGGTTCTATAGCCATATAAATAAGAAGAAAACTAAGAAGGAAGAAGTGGGGCCGCTTAACACGGAGGATGGAGCGGAGGTTAAAGATAATCTAGGCATGGCCCAATATCTAAACAAATACTTTGCCTCAGTCTTTAATAAGGCTAAAGAGGATCTTGGGGATAATGGTAGCATGACAAATGGGAAGGAGGATATAGAGGTAGATATTACCATATCAGAGGTAGAAGCGAAACTGAAACAGCTTAATGGGACTAAATCGGGGGGCCCAGATAATCTTCATCCAAGAATATTAAAGGAATTGGCACCTGAAATTGCAAGCCCATTAGCAAGAATTTTTAATGAATCTGTAAACTCAGGAATAGTACCGAATGATTGGAGAATTGCTTATATAGTTCCTATTTTTAAGAAAGGAAAAAAAAGTGATCCAGGTAACTACAGGCCAGTTAGTTCGACATCTGTAGTATGCAAGGTCCTGGAAAAAATTTTGAAGGAGAAATTAGTTAAGGACGTTGAAGTCAATGGTAAATGGGACAAAATACAACATGGTTTTACAAAAGGTAGATCGTGCCAAACCAACCTAATCTCCTTTTTTGAAAAAGTAACAGATTTTTTAGATAAAGGAAATGCAGTGGATCTAATTTACCTAGATTTCAGTAAGGCATTTGATACCGTGCCACATGGGGAATTATTAGTTAAATTGGAGAAGATGGGGATCAATATGAACATCAGAAGGTGGATAAGGAATTGGTGAAAGGGGAGACTGCAACGGGTCCTACTGAAAGGCGAACTGTCAGGTTGGAGGGAGGTTACCAGTGGAGTTCCTCAGGGATCGGTTTTGGGACCAATCTTATTTAATCTTTTTGTTACTGACCTTGGCACAAAAAGTGGGAGTGTGCTAATAAAGTTTGCAGATGATACAAAGCTGGGAGGTATTGCCAATTCGGAGAAGGATCGGGATATTATACAGGAGGATCTGGATGACCTTGTAAACTGGAGTAATAGTAATAGGATGAAATTTAATAGTGAGAAGTGTAAGGTTATGCATTTAGGGATTAATAACAAGAATTTTAGTTATAAATTGGGGATGCATCAATTAGAAGTAACGGAAGAGGAGAAGGACCTTGGAGTATTGGTTGATCATAGGATGACTATGAGCTGCCAATGTGATATGGCTGTGAAAAAAGCTAATGCGGTTTTGGGATGCATCAGGAGAGGCATTTCCAGTAGGGATAAGGAGGTTTTAGTACCGTTATACAAGGCACTGGTGAGACCTCACCTAGAATACTGTGTGCAGTTCTGGTCTCCCATGTTTAAAAAGGATGAATTCAAACTGGAGCAGGTACAGAGTAGGGCTACTAGGATGATCCGAGGAATGGAAAACTTGTCTTATGAAAGGAGACTTAAGGAGCTTGGCTTGTTTAGCCTAACTTAAAGAAGGTTGAGGGGAGATATGATTGCTCTCTATAAATATATCAGAGGGATAAATATAGGAGAGGGAGAGGAATTATTTAAGCTCAGCACCAATGTGGACACAAGAACAAATGGGTATAAACTGGCCACCAGGAAGTTTAGACTTGAAATCAGATGAAGGTTTTTAAACCATCGGAGGAGTGAAGTTTTGGAATAACCTTCCAAGGGAAGCGGTGGGGGCAAAAGATCTATCTGGTTTTAAGATTCTACTCGATAAGTTTATGGAGGAGATGGTATGATGGGATAATGGGATTTTGGTAAGTAATTGATCTTTAAATATTCAGGGTAAATAGGCCAAATCCCCTGAGATGGGATATTAGATGGATGGGATCTGATTTACTATAGAAAACTCTTTCCTGGGTATCTGGCTGGTGAATCTTGCCCATGTGCTCAGGGTTTGGCTGATTGCCATGTTTGGGGTCGGGAGGGAGTTTTCCTCCAGGGCAGATTGGAGAGGCCCTGGAGGTTTTTTTGCCTTCCTCTGTAGCATGGGGCATGGTTGACTGGAGGGAGGCTTCTCTGCTCCTTGAAGTTTTGAACCATGATTTGAGGACTTCAATAGCTCAGACATGGGTGAGGTTTTTCATAGGAGTGGTGGGTGACATTCTGTGGCCTGCGCTGTGCAGGAGGTCGGACTAGATGATCAGAGTGGTCCCTTCTGACCTTAGTATCTATGAATCTACACATATATTGCAATCCCTTAACAGCAAAGCAAGCCATGTGTGGAGCCCTCCAGAACTATGTACTGTTAGGATAAACCAGTGATTGCAGTAGGTTCAGTGCTGTTTTCAAGGTAACCTATAGATTAGACCTAGCTGATAGTGGGTCAAATTTTGCTGTGTCAGGATCCAGTATTGGCAGGGATAAAGTAAATGATACATACAGGGAATCCGAGGCACTGCATAACTTTTTAATGTAGCAAAAGCCCTGGTTTGGATGTGGTGTTACTGACCCCAAGTTTCCAATGGTGCTAAAAACTAGCTTTTTACAGGATTTTACACAATAATTTATTCCCTTGCCTTTTTTAGAAACACATTGAGGACAATACCATTTAAGGAGTTGTTCATCCTATATTATTATTTCTTTACCCATGTGACAATTTTTTGCCCTTTCATTATATCAGTTATCTCATTGACTTTCACCCGTGTTTGATTAAATGGTGCCACAGTATTATGCATGCCATAAATTATATATTTTCCCTCTGTGTCCAATCCTTCGACACCTCCCTCCCCGCAACCGTCATTATGAGTTGCAAAGCATTAACTGCCTATTCATGCTCAAAATAGTTAATATGACACTTCATATTTTGCACATCTGCCCTTTTCCATACTGACATTCCTGAAGCAAATATACCTGAAATACAGCTAATACTACCATCTAGACTTTGCCACTTTCTACTCCTAAAAATTCTGGCTTTGGGCACGGTCTCATGTTCTTCTATGAAGTCTCAAGCTCACTCCTGGTAAGATATTATCATGTCAATTAGTAAAGAAGCATACTGTATTGCCACATCCATCGCCACACTGTGTCCAAATTCAGCCATATTCCAGTGTGAAATATTTAGCACAACCGGGATATGCATAAATTGTATAGTATTAATTAAAGTGCCTGACATGGATTTTTGCAGCACTGTTGTAGCCATATTGGTGCCAGGATATTAGAGATGTCTGGTTATTACTGGGATTAGAGGTTATAGATGTAGCAGTTAAGCTCCTCAGGTGTTGTTATAAAAGGCTGAGTCACCACTGGAGTAGTTAGAGCAGTGGTTATCAACCTATTTACCACTGTGGGCCACATATGCAGCTCTCTCTGTGTGTTATGGGGGTGCATCCACACAATATATACACACACTATCTGTATGACCCTGAGGATGTCACATGGTCTGCAGCTATGTATTGAAGGGGCTGCAAGCAGCCCACAGGCAGCAGTATGAGAACCCCTGGGTTGGAGGGTGTTCAAGCACCACCAGGGAAATATAATCAAAAGAACATCTGTGGTTCCCATGAAATGGGATAAATTAGACACAGGCCAGTAATTTTAAACTGCATCAGGTAACATTATTTTTTATTAGATCATTTTATTAAAATGTGATCTTACTATTTTTGCAGTCAATACCTTTTTTTTAAAGAGCCTCTCAAGCTACATGGCCCTTCCCCCCACTCTGGGTCTGTCCTGTTTTACTGGTAATCTATACCATAGTACAATTGGTTGGGGTCTGACATTTGAATAAAAATTAACCCCTAAAGTAACATGTCCGTCCCTATAACCTGCCATAGAAGATTAGGGAACACTGAAGTGGTCCAGAGTCCTCCTTTCCCCTCTGGGACTCCAGTGCCTTACACAGGTTTCTTTCTTTCAGTTGCACATGCAGAATTAGATTTACTATTTCATGTTTAAACATTACAAAACACTTTTGTTCTTAGACTCGATTCTGATAACTATTTGGAACAATCCCTGCACCAGGGGGTGTGATATTATATATGGTTAAAGTACTGCTGTTAGCCTATCCTGTGCAGTTCATGAAGACATAGGTTGGAAGATTTGCCTGCTGGTGACATTCTTCATTGTATATCTCCCTGCCATTATGAGATTATATTGTTGGGGTTAATACAGAACATTTGCCTTGCCCCACACTACTATTATAGGTTGGATTTCCTTCTTCAATGTTAGCTGTGAGTCCACAAAGAGCACTGCTGTTTCTCCCTTATAACAATTAACTGTTGTTGTTGGGTTTTTTTGTCAAATGGGGAAAAAATGTCCTTTGCTTGGCAACACCAGAGTGCACTGCTCACATGGAGGAGAAGCCTCCACATGAATCCAACTCTGGAGAAATACTATGTCTTTTCAACTGTTTAAATTGACTGGCATATTAGAATTTTTGAGCTCCTTTTTGTTTCCCATAATTCTAATTTTAGACCCAGACAAGCTAAATTTATCCACAATATAGTGTGGATCAAGCCATTTGTGGCATAAACTATGTTCTGGTACAGTGTAAGACAGAAGTAGGACCTGGTCTCCTACCTTCCAATCATTTTCCTTTACCTTTTTGTGACAATACATTTTTGCTTTACATTTTTTTTTTCTTCATCTTGTTTGCCACATACAAATGCACCTGTTTCAGATGCTCATGCAAATTTTTGCATGTAAACATCCATTTGTACTCCTTCAATCTGTGCACTGCTATTTTCCCATAATACATATTCTAGCATCCACATCTCTCTTCCTGTAATTATTTCAAAGGTATAATGATTTTTTGCAGTGGCAAGAGTGGCCCAAATGGCCATAAGAACCAATGGAATGACATTATCCCATTTTTCCATGTATAAAAACAAACTTCCTTAAACTTATTTTAATGGATCTGTTCATAATTTGTCAAGAGGTATCAAGAGGTCTGAGGGCAGTAAGGAATGTGGAATTTCTGCTTCATCCCACATGTTAACAAACAATTTTTCAAAATTTGTCCTATGGGCTGTGCCCCTTGATCTGATTCTAATTTAGCTGGTAATCCCCATCAAGAGAATATCTGTTCCACTAGCCCATGAGCTAGTTGCTGTGGCTATGTTTGCTTTCTTTAGGAAACCTCTGTCCATTTAGTAAATTGATGCACTATGACCAACATGTATTTGTTCCATTACTGTTAGTCAAAAATATAAGTCCCACAAAATCAATGTGCAAAGTGCACCATGGCCCTGTGTTTCACTGTTGTCAGAGAGGGGCATTGTTTTTACTTCTCGATGAATTATTCTGACAACAGATTAAGCAATTGTCACAGTACTGTGATGCTTGACCACTAACCTCAAGTTTCCAATCTTTGCATGATTTTGTGCTGAGGGAACATCATGCACTGAATAAATTAAATATTTTTGAATTGATATGGCATGTCCCACACAGGTGCTCCATTTCCTTTACAAAATAAGCAAGCTACTTGCTGTGATCAGTTGTGGCTCATAAGGTTTCAGTAGTGAATGCTGGGCCAATGTCTTTTCAATCTGTATCTCTTTTATGGCTTCCAGCAACCCTGTATTCATTTTCTGCAATGTTTGCAAATCAGGTACAATTTTTGTGGGGTGGACTGTAGAGACAGGCTTAGAATATTAGGGTTGGAAGAGACCTCAGGAGGTCATCTAGTCCTTTCTCACTAGGCTTGCTCACTATTGTATGTGAGAATGTCCAGAACACCCCACTTTGAGCTCCCTGCCTGGCCAAAGAGGCAGTTGCAGAATTCTCAAAGTGAAATGGGTCCTTTTTGCTGTGCCTTTTTACTTTCAGAACACAGGGAGGAGAAGAAAGAGAAAATGCCAGTGTAGCAATATAGGAAAAGAGGGGAGCATAGACCAAAGATGACCCATCTGAGGAACAAAATTATTAGAGTGCCAGAAAGGCATACACCATTATATGGGAGGTATTACACTCCCATGACTAGTCTGAGGCCAACAATGCAGGGAAGGAGGAGGAAGAAAACATTCCCAGGGCACAGGCAACTGCAGCTAGCTCAGCATATTGAGCTGAATGAGGAAGACTGGAGAAGGGAAGGGACTGGGGTGAATTGGTGGAGGAAAGGGTAACATACACAGTTTTCTATTTTGGCAAGAGCTGGATCCATCTATGAAAATACACAAAAAAGAAGATACATTAGAGGCAAAGACTGAAAAAGATGAGGTAGTGAGGACAGAGACAAGCAAAGGAAATATATGAGGGATATCCTCAAATGTAAGAGCAGAGAGTAAGGGCGAGGGTACCTGTGGAGGGAGAATAGTGATGTCCTTTTCCTAGAACAATAATGAAGTGAGCTAACTGAGCATTAGAAAACTGTCTCTCCTACATGGGAGAAGGAAACTGGTGTGTGTGTAAAAAGAAAAGGAGGACTTGTGGCACCTTAGAGACTAACAAATTTATTTGAGCGTAAGCTTTCGTGAGCTACAGCTCACTTCATCAGATGCATTCAGTGAAAAATACAGTGGGTAGATTTATATACATAGAGAACATGAAACAATGGGTGTTACCATACACACTGTAACAAGAGTGATCACTTAAAGTGAGCTATTACCAGCAGGAGAGCAGGGGTGGGGAAGAAACCTTTTGTAGTGATAATCAAGGTGGGCCTTTCCAGCAGTTGACAAGAATATCTGAGGAACAGTGGGGGTGGGGTGGGAGGGAGAGAAATAACATGGGGAAATAGTTTTATTTTGTGTAATGACCCATCCACTCCCAGTCTCTATCCAAGCCTAAGTTAATTGTATCCAGTTTGCAAATTAATTCCAATTCAGCAGTCTTTCCTTGGAGTCTGTTTTTGAAGTTTTTTTGTTGAAGAATTGCCACTTTTAGGTGTGTAATCGAGTGACGAAAGAGATCGAAGTGTTCTCCGACTGGTTTTTGAATGTTATAATTCTTGATGTCTAATTTGTGTCCATTTATTCTTTTACGTAGAGACTGTCCAGTTTGACCAATGTACATGGCAGAGGGGCATTGCTGGCACATGATGGCATATATCACATGGTAGATGTGCAGTTGAACAAGCCTCTGATAGTGTGTCTGATGTGATTAGGCCCTATGATGGTGTCCCCTGAATAGATATGTGGACAAAGTTGGCAACGGGCTTTGTTGCAAGGATAATTTCCTGGGTTAGTGGTTCTGTTGTGTGGTGTGTGGTTGCTGGGAAGTATTTGCTTCAGATTGGGGGGCTGTCTGTAAGCAAGGACTGGCCTGTCTCCCAAGATCTGTGAGAGTGATGGGTTGTCCTTCAGGATAGGTTGTAGATCCTTGATGATGCGTTGGAGAGGTTTTAGTTGGGGGCTGAAGGTGATGGCTAGTGGCATTCTGTTCTTTTCTTTGTTAGGCCTGTCCTATAGTAGGTGACTTCTGGGTACTCTTCTGGCTCTGTCAATCTGTTTCTTCACTTCAACAGGTGGGTATTGTATTTGTAAGAATGCTTGATAGAAATCTTGTAGGTGTTTGTCTCTGTCTGAGGGGTTGGAGCAAATGTGGTTGTATCGTACAGCTTGGCTGTAGACAATGGATCATGTGGTGTGGTCTGGATGAAAACTGGAGGCATGTAGATAGGAATAGTGGTCAGTAGGTTTCCGGTATTGGGTGGTGTTTATGTGACCATCACTTATTAGCACCGAAGTGTCTAGGAAGTGGATCTCTTGTGTGGACTGCTCCAGGCTGAGGTTGATGGTGGGATGAAAATTGTTGAAATCCTGTTGGAATTCCTCAAAGGCTTCTTTTCCATGGGTCCAGATGATGAAGATGTCATCAATCTAGTGCAAGTAGAGTAGGGGCATTAAGGGACGAGAGCTGAGGATGCGTTGTTCTATGTCAGCCATAAAAGTGTTGACATACTGTGGGGCCAAGCGGGTACGCATAGCAGTGTCGCTGATTTGAAGGTATACATTGTCCCCAAATGTGAAATAGTTATGGGTGAGGATAAAGTCACAAAGTTCAGCCACCAGGTTAGCCGTGACAGTATCGGGGATACTGTTTCTGACGGCTTGTAGTCCATCTTCGTGTGGAATGTTGGTGTAGAGGGCTTCTACATCCATAGTGGTTAGGATGGTGTTTTCAGGAAGATCACCGATGGATTGTAGTTTCCTCAGGAAGTCAGTGGTGTCTCGAAGACAGCTGGGAGTACTGGTAGCATAGGGCCTGAGGAGGGAGTCTACATAGCCAGACAATCCTGCTGTCAGGGTGCCAATGCCTGAGATGATGGGGCGTCCAGGATTTCCAAGTTTATGGATTTTGGGTAGCAAATAGAATAACCCAGGTCGGAGTTCCAGGGGTGTGTCTGTGAGGATTTCTTCTTGTGCTTTTTCAGGGAGTTTCTTGAGCAAATGCTGTAGTTTCTTTTGGTAACTCTCAGTGGGATCAGAGGGTAATGGCTTTTAGAAAGTGGTGTCAGAGAGCTGCCTAGCAGCCTCTTGTTCATATTCCGACCTATTCATGATGACGACAGCACCTCCTTTGTCAGCCTTTTTTATTATGATGTCAGAGTTGTTTCTGAGCTATGGATGGCATTATGTTCTGTACGGCTGAGGTTATGGGGCAAGTGATGCTGCTTTTCCACAATTTCAGCTCGTGCATGTCGGCGGAAGCACTCTATGTAGAAGTCCAGTCTGTTGTTTCGACCTTCAGGAGGAGTCCACCCAGAATCCTCCTTTTTGTAGTGTTGGTAGGAAGGTCTCTGTGGGTTAATATGTTGTTCAGAGGTGTGTTGGAAATATTCCTTGAGTCGGAGATGTCGAAAATAGGATTCTAGGTCACCACAGAACTGTATCATGTTCATGGGGGTGGAGGGGCAGAAGGAGAGGCCCCGAGATAGGACAGATTCTTCTACTGGGCTAAGAGTATAGTTGGATAGACTAACAATATTGCTGGGTGGGTTACGGGAACCACTGTTGTGGCCCCTTGTGGCATGTACTAGTTTAGTGTCCTTTTTCTTTTGTAGAGAAGCAAAGTTTGTGTTGTAAATTGCTTGTCTAGTTTTTGTAAAGTCCAGCCACGGGGAAGTTTATGTGGAAGTTTTTTTTTTTATGAGAGTATCCAGTTTTGAGAGCTCATTCTTAATCTTTCCCTGTTTGTTGTAGAGGATGTGTGCAGTATTAGAAGACAGGCCAATTAAAAAGGTAAATTGTTTTATAGCCCCAAAGGTGACCAATAAATTGCACTCGCACAGGGAGTACTAACTTTCCACTGCTGAGAGAAGCCTGGAGGCATAGGCTAGGGAAATCAGAATAACCCTTCAGCAATACACAAACTTGCATTTTGTTATGTATTGGTCCCCAATGCATCCACAATTACTTCTGGCCAATGATTTATACATAAATTGTTTGGAAATATTAATTTTCTCTCTGACATTATATGGTTCAAAGTAAATTAGCCCAAGAATATGATGTACATACTAATTTATTATACTTTCAGGTACTAACAATGATGACTGGGGAGGGTCTAAGTCATCATTCCCATTCCATGGCTCCAATAAATAGTTATTATAATTAACTGAAGCATGCATGGAACAGGTTTTATGGACTAAGTTCCTTAGTTTCTTTAATTCAAGAATAAAAATGAAAAGCAGCAAGGAAATTTGTATTAAAATTCATCACTACATTTGCAATCTCTTTCAAATATTGAAAGCGAACAGGTCTGAAGGAATGAGCACCGGGTCAGGAATCAGGAGATTCCAGATTCTTATTCCAATTCAGTCACTGATTGACCGTGTAACCTTCGGCAAGTCAAGATTCTGTCTGTTTTCCTATTTGTGAAATAGGAATATTAGTGCCTATCTATCCAGGTTGCTGAGAAGATTAATTAATTTGACTGTACAGTGCTTTGAATACATGAAGTGCTATAACAATACTTATTTGTATTGGTATCAGTGATGGGTACAAGTATTGGTGACATTGACTTTATTTCTTTTTAACCTGACTATCTCAAGTATTGGGATCGTAAATCCCTATAAATTCAGGCCACTTGTGTTTAGTTTCCCAACTGTGGATTTAAGAGCCAAAGTTGAGCAATCAGATTTGAAAATGTAACTTTTTGCAGTGGCATGACGTGTGTTTTTTTTTTTGTTTCTTATATGCTTCTCATTCACATTTTATTTGGCTTTTTTAAAGTGAACATGGCTGGATGTTTGTCAGTGCTGTGACTTGTATGCAAATACTCTTTTTTTTTTTTTTTTTTTTTTTTTTTAGAGTTTCCATTACAAGTCAAGATTTTTGAAACTTCAGCTAGTCCTCCAATAAGCAGTATTTTTCTCTCTCCCCCACCCCTCCAGAATTGGCTCTATATGCATCTAGCTAGAGTTTCTAAAAAAGTTTCTTTAAAAAAAAAACATGAAAAGATTCTGAATTGTTCTTAACTTTTGGTGGGAATTTCTAATTGCTTTATCATTTCAAAACTTTTGGTGAACATTTGCATTGAACATCAGCAAATTCAAATTTCAATTAAAAATATCCAAAGTTCCAAAAATCTATATCCAGTGTACTGGCATGTCTTTTTTAATGGCTTTAAACTTTTGATTTAAATAATAGTTCAATACTTTTAAGTGATGTCACTGTGAAATAAAGGATATATTTAATATCCCATTATTTTCAGTGAAGAGGTTTCATATTAAACTTTAGTGTGCTATAACTTCCATTTTTTAAGCTCATACCATGACTCTTGTAGGGTTTTTGGGGACAGTTTATAAGTTTGTTTTATTTTTTACTGTGACTTTTTTTTTTTGCCAGGCTTTAGAAAGGTACTAGCATAAGAGCCATGGGCATAAAACTCTTTATTGTCATACTGGTACATGTGGAGACTAGGAGTGAGTACTTCCCATCCAAGCAGTGCCCTGTCTGCTGTCCCTGTAAACAGGAGGGACTGTGCCTAGTTATCACCTCCCTCAGCAAAGATGACTAGCACTTGTGCCAACTTGTGGTAAGCGTACTTGCGGATGGACAAAGTGGCGTCTGTAGCTATTTAAATGTTGGAGAGGTGTTTTGATCCTGGGCCTAAATTTTCAAAGTGACTTTGTCTCAAGTTCGGTAACTAATCATTAGTCACGTTTGAAAGTCAGTGCTCTATTTTTCTGCATATTGTAACTTTCAATATAAGATTCTCTCTTTTTGTCTTCATCAACTTTGAGAAATGTCCTGAAAACCCATGTATCTTATATAACTGGAGAAAAAAATATTTATTTTTTTTCCTGATAGTGTAATAATCATTTAAAAAATGGTCAGGAGCACTGTAGATCCAAGGGAACATTCCTCCATTCTGGGTTTTATCTTTGATACATTGTTTCAGATTATTTTACGCTTGCAATTTCTCTCTGACACATTTGTATATCATCAGAAAAAAGGCCCAGAGCCATAATTTTGTACATAGTCATAGTGACAGACAGCAGAACTATGTAATCAAGAAAAGTATCTTCAAATTTCTGCCAACTCTGTGTTACTTGTTGCACTCCCCTGTCAAAGCTGCTGAATACTTCTGCAATGAACATTGTTTATTAGGTTATTTACAAATACAATTTAAATGACCATATATAAAGTCTTATTTATATTACATGCAAGACTGTTCTGATATTCTATATAGTATTCTCCAGAAAATGTCAGATTCCCTGGGTAAGTTTTAGCCTAAAGGTTACTGCTTGATATTTACTGGTAATTGATTACGACGACTCACTAATATACTGGTGATGTAGGGTAATTTCATACTTCCTGCACTGCAAATTTTCATGTACTGCATAAGTACGTGTGACTATGGAAATATGTTGTTATACTCATGTAGAGATCATGTGAGATAAAGTAGATATAAAATGTGTTACTTTATACTTGAATCAATGTTCTCTTTGCATCACATTATTACATGCAAAAACTTTTTAGCATGGGGACAGCTTGAACTTACATTCTACTGCAAACCCAAAAGACCAATGTTCTTTACATTTGATTTCCTTAAAGTGACCATTGTCAGTAAACCTTATTTCATGGCACTGACCCTGTTGCCAGTATTTTGTCTGACCTTCAAGCAGATGTTCAGGGGCCTGGGCAGGGGAGGAAGGATCTTTCTCCAACTCTTTGGCTTTATACAAAGGTCTGATACAATTGCCCCGGTGGAGCACTGGGTCTGGTCTCTCCGTGCACTGCTGGGGGCCTCAAAAGGGTAGGGAGTAGGCAGGGCTCTCACCCTGCTATTTCTCTGCACCAGTCAGTAGAGTTGGCTGGTTGCACATAAGGAAACACGCTTCTGCACTCCTCCATCTAAATGGCCCATGTAAGTCTCTCCTCTTCAGTGCTCCATCCCCCCACCACTGTCACATCACTCTTCGTTTTTCTCAGTCTTATCGGGTTCTACATGATTTCTTTTACCTCTCCTACATTCCCTCCCTCCATTGTGAGGAGAGAGAGAGAGGGGACAAGGATGTTCTTTTTGCCCCGGGAGCTTTACCTCCTGGACAGGAGATGAAGCTGGTTGTGGGGACTATGCCACCTGTTCCACTTACCCTCTCTCTTGGTGTAGAGGACACATTTTCTTATACCAGAGGTAGATTGGGGGACTCTGCCTCTCCCATCAGATTATGCTATTAGTTCACCTTCTGTTGGAAAATGCCGCGAGCCAGAGGCAGCTTCTTTCAGGCAATTGCTCCTCCTTATGGCTGGTGAAGTGGCAGGGGAGGCTATGAAAGATTTGGGCTCCAGAAAGCCGAATAAAGTGAGAGGAGGGGGTAGCTCTCCCGCTTTGAGAAGATGTGCTTTCCCCCATTTGTTCCCTTATCTCCTGCATGTGTCTCCTCCTTATCTTTTTCCAGTTTGCTGCAATTTTGATCCAAGCTTCTAGTGACAAGGATTTCTCTATTGACAGCATTGACAGTATCAGCGGGATAGCCATGTTAGTCTGTATCCACAAAAACAATGAGGAGACTGGTGGCACCTTAAATACTAACAGTTTATTTGGGCATAAGCTTTTGTGGGTAAAAAACCCCACTTCTTCAGATGCATGGAGTGAAAATTACAGTAGCAAATTCATTCTTTCCATTGCTATTTCATTACTAGCACCTACCAAGGCTTGGGAGATATTTAAGTATAATATAAGCTTATATAGACTTGGGTTTTATGAATTTTGTATATAATATATTTTCCAAATATTTTATTGACTTAAATATTCATATTGCCAGCATATTGAAATATGCCCAGATGCTAATTGTTTAAATTGTAATGGCTTTAGGAGCTAATTCATCACAGATTCAAGCATAAAAATATTTGATCATGGTATTTCATAAGAATAATATCTTATTAATTGATAGTAAGATGGAAATATCGAATAAGCACCAGCTGTCCAAAACTTCAACATCTCCCGTGTGTTTAAATTTTCCTCTGGTTATGTCTATTATTGATTGGTGGGTTTTTTTCTTATCATTTTTGGGTGAAAGAAGAAATAACCAACAACCAGGATTGGGGGTCTGATGCTGAAAGATACTGATTATTCCTTCTGAGCTGAGGGTGCAGAGCACATCTTAGGATCAAGCCCATACTGATTAAAATTTAATCCTCTCACTCCTAGGTATATTTGAAGATTTAAAATCCTTTCAGACTTTGTATGAATTATTTCCTAGAGGATTTTTATTTAGATTAGTGAACCTCAAAATGTTCAGATCAGATAAGAACTTAATAGTTTAGATGTTTGTGCTTACCCAAACAATTTGAACCTCTTGAGTCAGGAAAAGTGGACTAGAAGTCATGGGAGAAGTTTTCTCTTCTGATATTTCTGTGCTTTTTGAAGCCCAGAGGCACACAAATATAGAGAGAGCTTTTAAACCAAACTTTACAAATAAGTGTGTCCCAGATGTGGGTCAAGTGATAGGCAATATCTGAGGAGGTTTTAATTTTATCTGTTCTGATTTGCTCATTCCTACATACAACCTACACAGTCTCCTTTTACAGTGCTGTCTGAAAGTTTAAAACTGTAAGCAAAAACTAAAGCTATAAGAACTTTGTAAGAGAGAGGATGCACTTCTATTGACTTCAGTGGAGTAGCACCTAATTTGCACTGGTATAAGTTATATCAGGACGAAGCCTATCCATACATTGACTGAACTATACCGTTTTGTGTCTTCCATCATTTTGTATGACCAAACACAGCTAAACTTTATGGGCATTTCTGTAGAGTGAACTAACCACAGTACTGCCTCTATCTGTATCTGTATGTACACTTTCAAGAATACAGGGGCACCTAAGAAGCCATACTAAAAGAAAATGAGGAAAACGCAATCAAGTAGGACTAAAATATAAAATGTTGAGACTGTATTTTTAAATCTATTGTTCAGTTTGGAAAGCAATTTATTTTTAGAATACTAAGAGAATTGTTTATTCTCTGCTGTTTCACTTTCTCAGCTGCCTGGATTCCCCGTCTGTAATCTAGGTATTTAAAATCTCGACCTTGAAATGAAATAAAATAAAACAAAAAATTGAAAAGGTGAGCAAACATAAAAATACACTGCATGTATCAACACTGGAGATAAGTCAGCACATGGGTATCTGCACAGCAAACAAGTTCAACAGCAAGGTTTTCTTCTGGGTTCTCAAATGGATTTCACTCAGAAGGATTTTATTATATCAAAGTCATTCTCTTTAGTTGCAGTTATGCATGATTTTTGTATTGGGTTAGTATTAAATTTATCCTTTATTTTAGTATTAAATTTTACCTTATTTGATCCTCCAGACAAGTTCCTGGTAGATAATTAAATATTTGCCTAAGAGTAGAACATCTCACACTATTATTTTATAGACCTCTTTGTAGGTCCCATAATGGAAGTCATTTACAGGTACTGGAAAATAATTGTTCATCAAGTACTAAATTCACATTTCCCCTGCAAAATCTTAATCTTCTCCCACCCATGAAACAAGGTGTGGATGAAATGCATGACTATTCCACACAGCAGGAGGCACTGCTTGGTAGCCAGCTACAGTACAGCTTGTGGAGGGTTTAGCCCATTAATTTTAATTTAGCCCATTATAGCCTCCATTGTGGACATCTTTGCTCCTGCTTGCTGCTGTATGCCTGGATTCAGCAAAGTACTTAAGTATGTTCTTAACTTTAAGCAAGTGCTTACTTTTCATTTACTGAGACTTAATCTGCCACAATCCTTACCTTTTCAAAAGGTATATAGAGCTCTACTTTTTATGAAAACGGGGAAGAAAAGTGACAAGTTAAAGTGAAAGGGGTTATAGGAGAATTTCATCTTTGGGACAATAACTCCTATTTATTATTATTATTATTTTATTAAAATATTTGCTTATTTATTTGTATTGTGGTAGCACCTAGAAGCCTCAATTATAGGTCAGGGCCCCATTGTCCCTGATCACCGTACATAACAAAAACATAACTAAAAGACTGCCCTTGCCCTGAAGGGCTTACAGTCTAAGGAAGTAATTACTTAGTCATTTCTTACTTTATTTTTTTTCTATATAGATATACTGCCAAGGCTGAATCCTCACTCTGTCACTGTGCGTGCAGAAAGTGGGGCCCCGCAAGGATTCTAAAAACTAACACTTGCAACTCCAGACTTTTTTAAACTCTGAAGGTTTTCTCTGACCTGGGCTTGGTAAACTCTGCCACCACCCAAATGCAAAAAAAATCCCAACCCTTTCAACCCAGGAAGGAGGATTTGGGAATTCCTCCCTTTCCCCCCACTCTGGGGAAGAGCTGAGAAAGAAAACAAAAGAAATTAGCTGTGGCCACCAGCTAATTAAACAACATATGCACAAATCTCTTAGGACACCAAATATCCAATCCTGTTCTTAAAAAAATAATTTTATTAGAAAGAAAAAAATACATCTGGAATTTAGGCTTTTGCTAGATTTTGAAAGAGCAATTCCAAAAATCAAGCACACAAAATAGCTTTCTTGGGGGTTCAGTTTAAAGGTTACAAGCAAACAAAAGCATCTGGGATTAGCACAGAGGAGTCCACAAGCCAATACAAAATAACCTGCTCACATTTATATAAACGTTCCCTATTCAAATAATTCCTTCTAAGTATGGAAGATAATTTTTCACACCTGGTTGAAACTTTACACAGCATTCCTGCTAATAGCATTGCTGCTCAGTCCCTGCTTCTCTGGAGAACAACAGACAAAGGGAAAGTTTCTTTCCCCATTTTAAAAAGTTATACCTTCCCATTGGCTCTTTCAGTCAGGTTCCCACTCCTTTTCTTTTACCTGTGGGCTTGTTAACCCTTTACATGCAAAGCAAGCAGAGAACAGACCAAGAGGGATTTTACTGCTAACTGCTGGCTGGGTGTCCATCAAAGGGAGCTACTCCCCCGCCCTTCATGTATCACATGTACATACATGCACTGTATAATGGATCAGTGCATCTTAATATGGGAGAAAAACTGTATTTATTTTAATCTAAAGAATTTAGCCTAGAGATTTAGGATTTACTAATATATAGTCTTCATTTAAATCAAGAAAAACAACTTGATCAATAAACACATGGAAAAGGATACAATAACATCAGTAAATGAATTTACTCTGTAAAAGTCAATGAAGATAAAATCATAAATATCAATATCAATGAAAAATGAACCAACAAAGGAAGCTAAAAGGCATACAGTGGGTCAGATTCAGACATGGCATAACTACAGATGAAAGGTACATATAAGTAAGTCATTATAAGTAGGGAGAACCTACTTTATCATTTTATCTTCATGCACTCTCCTGCTGATTTCCTGTTTGGGGATAAGTCTGGATTAAGTCCACTCAGGATATAATGCAAACACTCATATAACCTGGTGTACAACATATAACTAACACAACCATTTATGTTACCTTGGCATTTGAGCCATTATGTTAATCATAGTGTCAGCTGCAATACTGTCTGTTATGGCTAGATCTATTGGGGGAAATTTCTAACTAAATGAAAAATGTTGCAAAAATGGTTTTCCATTTTTGAATCACCTCTAGCTCCTTCTCCTGAAAGGAGATCTTCAGATAGACCAATGCCCATTTTCCTCTAAAAAAACAAGGTCCTCTCTTTTTGGTGGTCTTTCTTTTGGGAAAGGTTGACACAAAAACCAGGTTTGGAGAATAATGTTCATTTTTTTTCACCTCTTCATCAGTGGATACAATATTATTACATTGCCACTTGGATGTCCCAGCAGGAACAGGAGTACCATTTTGCATGGTACTGTACAAATGCATAACTGTGTCCTAGTGGATAGAACAGTGAACTAGAACTCAGAAGACATGGGCTCTATTCTTAGCTTTGCTACTGGCCTGCTGGGTGACATTGAGCAAGACTCCTCACTTCTCTGTACCTCCGTACCATCTGTAAAATGGGGATAATGCTAGTGACCTCCTTTGTAAACCACTTTGAGATATATGGATGAAATGTGCTGTATAAGAGAAAGGAGATATGATTATTTTGTTAGAAAAAAATCTGTGCTTTTAAGAGCTTACAGGCTTACTTCTAACTAGAGAAGTTGAACAACGTGTGGGAGGGGTAAACAGATACAGAGAGCAAAGTATCTTGCCTAAGGTCACACAGCTGGTCCGTGGCAGAATACAGGTAAATTTCTTTATTCCCAATCTAGTGTCTTATCTGCTAGAGAGCACACAGCATCTGATTATATAATAATCTGGCAAAATATTTGCAGCTCTACTTGGCATTTTCCTGTCTAATTATTGGGATCATATCCTCACACCAGTGACATCTCACCTACTGGTTAAAAGGAATATAGCACTTTTAACTGCATACACTGTATGCATGCATATAAAGCCTGATTTAAAGGAGTGTTTGGCATGTGCAATTCCCATTGAACTCAATGGGAGTTGAGACTGTTGTCGCATGATGGCTGAGTGTTTGTGTTCTTTCTGTGTGCTGTTCCAGCTCTGTACAGATAGCTGACACAGCAAAACTTGATCAAAAAGCACAGTAAGACCACAGTTCTGTTTCAGTAGCAAAGGCACCTGGCCAACAAAGCACGGTCCTAAAGCCCTGGCTCAATGGTTATATGTACTCTAACACATGTGTGCCTGTTCCAATAGACTCAGCTCAGTGAATGGTGGAACTTTCCATTCCCCCCTCAACTGACCAAAGACACTATCTCTAAAACCCCTTTTTATACAACAATACAAATAACAGGTTTCAGAGTGGGAGCCATGTTGGTCTGTATCAGCAAAAACAACACCCCCCAACCTGAAGCAAATACTCATCAACAACTACACACCACACAACAAAAACACTAAGCCAGGAATCAAACCCTGCAACAAACCTTGGTGCCAACTCTGTCCACATATCTATTCAAGGGACACCATCATATGACGTATCCCATCAGCCACACCTTCTGGGGCTCGTTCACCTGCACATTTACCAATGTGATATATGTCATCATGTCCCAGCAATGCCCCTCCGTCATGTACATTGGCCAAACTGGACAGTCTCTACGCAAAAGAGTAAATGGACACAAATCAGACATCAGGAATTATAACATTCAAAAGCCAGTACGAGAACATTTCAATCTCCCAGGTCACTCAATAACAGACTTAAAGGTGGCAATTTTTCAGCAAAAGAACTTCAAAAACAGACTCCAATGAGAAACTGCAGAACTGGAATCAATTTGCAAACTGGACACCATCAAATTAGGCTTGAATAAAGACTGGGAGTGGATGGGTCATTACAAAAACTAATTTCCCCATACTAATTTCCCCCTACTGTTACTCACACTTTCTTGTCAACTGTTTGAAATGGGCCACCTTCATTACCACCACAAAAGTGATTTTTAGTCCCTTGGAATTCTACTGTTAATTGAATTATCTCATTAGCGTTGACACCCCCCCGCTTGGTAAGGCAACTTCCATCTTTTCATATATTGTGTATATAATCTGCTACTGTATTTTCCGCACCATGCATCTGATGAAGTGGGTTTTAGCCCATGAAAGCTTATGCTCAGATAAATCTGTTAGTCTCTAAGGTACCACAAGGACTCCTTGTTGTTTTTGCTGATCCAAACAAGTTACGTATTACCCCTCTGACTTGGTTAGTTACCTCCCTTTCTCTTGTACATGTTGGCTCAATGAAAACAACTCTACCCATCACACTTCTTCTTCTTTGGGGAGTGTGTTTGTACCATAACCCTGTATTGGGGTGTTCCGGTACCACTCTTCTGGAATGTGCTTGTGTCAACGTTCCTTCCCCACTCTGAACTCTAGGGTACAGATGTGGGGACCTGCAGGAAAACCCCCTAAGCTTATTTTTACCAGCTTAGGTTAAAACTTCCCCAAGGTACAAACTATTTTCCTTTTACCATTGGACTTTATTGCTGCCACCACCAAATGTCTAACAGATATAACTGGGAAAGAGCCTGCTTGGAAAAGTCTTTCCCCCAAAATCCTCCCCAAACCCTACACCCCCTTTCCTGGGGAAGGCTTGATAAAAATCCTCACCAATTTGCATTGGTGAATGTTGCTGCTAGCAGGCTGGCTTACAGGACAACTGAAACAGTTGCTGGTAAAAAGCACTTTATTTCCCTTCCCACAGCCATATATACATAGCACTTGTTTATTCCTTTTCTGTTGTTTATCACCCAATGCTCTCATCATTCTTATCTTTGGGTTCCATTATCTTGTGGTGGTAAAGACTCTCAGGTGCTGCTTATATCATTAGTCCTTAGTTCAGCCAAAGTTTAGTCCTTAGTTCAGCCAAAATATTCTGGCCTTGTCCTTCAACTTGTTACCCGCAGCCCCGCCTCTTGTTCTGTTCTTTTCCATTACTTGGTACACATTTCTAAAACATCTGATACTCAGCATTTCCCACATCTCCCCCTTTTTGTTTAAAAGCAGCTTGAATCATCCGTGACATTCCCCAACGCATACATTGAACTATATATGGACCACACAAACAAATTATACCAATACAGATACCCATTAATAAAAGAGTGTGCTATAATGATGTTATTCATATTTTGTTCTAATTTTGCAAGTAACTCATGAACAGAGTGAGAATGATCTGACAAATTAACACAACACATACCCTCAAAATCTTTACATCCGTGTCCATGTGCTAATAACAAAAATTCAATTGCAGCACTATTGTATAAAACTGCATGGCAAATGCTATCTACATCGATTAATAACTCAGTTAATATTTCAAAAATTAGATTAAACTGTTTAATACTCCAACACACTAATTTCTCTAAATTAAAAGCATTTTCCATAATAGCAACACCAGGGGCAAAAAACGCTGCAAATGGGTCAGCCTGTAGCTACCTCTCAATAGTTCACCAAAAGTTCATTAAAAATTCACCGTGCTCCCAACTTCCCACATCTTCCCCCGTATTATTACATGACACACGAACCACCGGCTACTTGCATAGTTCCATCCAATTTTCCTTCATCATCAGGGGCGACCCAACAGGCGTAGAGCAATGCATTTCACGGAACTTATTGAACAAGGAGGGGAGACATTGCAAACAGCTACATAGGCAAATAAGACCAATACATATAAAAACTATAATTCCAAATAACTGCCGAAGCCACCCCAAAGAACGCAACCACCCTGTAAGCCAATCCCAAAATCCCGCAAACCCGGTATCCTGATGGATGTGCTCAGTGAGGGAAGTTAACTTATCCAGACACTCTTCAATGGATCGGCTATTATCCGTAAGATTAAAACAACACATATGTTTAAAAGATTCACATCCCATATGATGCTTAAGCAATAAAAAATCAATCACAGCTCGATTATCTAAAATGGCATCTCTTAATTCCTGTTGTTCCATACTTAAAAGAGCAATTGCCTGTGATGTAGCATTAAGCGCTTTAACAGCAAAACAAGCTAATGCATTCAAGGTTTGTACCGTATAATACATTGAAAAGCCAAGAATGCCTGCAACAGCATTCAGCAAAGCCAAATATTCTGAGTGACTATATAAGGTAACATCAGCGGAACACATATTTTGCAAGGCCGTGCTTCGCCGATTTCGCTGCTGATTCTTTCCGGGCAACAAAAGGGTCATTCGGCTAAGACAGCACAAGGTATTATGACTTAGATTAGCAGGAATATAACTAAAGGTTCGTGCGCCGCAGGTAAAAAACCAACCAGATGGCAAAATAATATGTCCATAATTAAAAGAAATATTAACCGCATTAGTACAATTCAAAAGGGGGGCACTTACGGTTTGGCAGCCCATGGGTACTTTTGCGCATGTGCAATTAACCACTCGCGCACACGTTACATTATCTGCCCCGGCTGGGTACGGGGTATGTAAAGATAGGGCCCCAGGGGACAAGGAGTAATTGGCGGGGCCCCAATTTGCCATATTCGAATACTGTGAAGACAAATTGGCATAAGCTGCAAGCATGGTGTGACTGCCAATTTCTTCGGGATGATGACATATGGGCACAAGACAAGTGCCCAGTAGTTCCCCGGCTGCCACAGAATTAGACAAACAAAAGTGTGTGACATTGGCTATCAATGCTAGACGTTCCCATAGGTTATACGTCATTTGCACGCGTAGGGGTACAAGGAGTCCCCCCTGTAACCCAAGCAATAACACTATAACAATATCGATAACCCACATCCTCATTCTGGAAATAAACAGGATATGGCCGCAAGCACAACCTCCTCTGATGCTCCCTCTCCAAGTGCGGGATCTTGTTCTCCAGGCGCCGGGTTCAAGGTCGAGCGAGGTTGCTGTAGCCACGGCCGCACCCACTTAGCAGGTATCCACCGAGGACCTTCATCAAGGGAGACACAAGCATAACCCCGTCCCCAGGTTAGCAATTGTGCTGGCCCCTTCCATAGTTGAGAGGCATAATCAAACCATTTCACCTTAGGTTTCTTCTGCTCGTGTTCTATCCTAATACTTCCTAGATGTCTTTGCATTGGAACATGATTATTATCCGCACTACTAGGTTGTAACCAATTAAGGACATATACCGCCTTAGCTAAACACCCAGCTGGTGTCTGAACTACTGCATCCTGTCCAGTTCGTGCCTGCTTATCCAACATTCCTTTCAAGGTACCATGAGATCGTTCAATAATGGCCTGGCCTGTCGAATTGCCTGGCACTCCTGTTTTGTGTATTATCCCCCACATTTGCAAAAAGGTTGCGGTGCGCCTGGCCACATATCCAGCTGCATTATCTGTTTTTATCGATCGGGGCACCCCTAATGCAGCAAAACATGCCTGCCAATGTTTTATCACTTCCTTACTGCCCGTGGACACGTGGGGTGTAGCCCAGATAACTCCAGAGAAGGTGTCTACTGACACATGGATGTATTTCTGCTTTCCGAATTGGTTATATTGGGTGACATCTGATTGCCATAATGTTAAAGCCTCTAGACCTCGGGGATTAAACCCGGCGGGAAAGGTGGGTGTCAACCTATTACATTCTGAGCAAGAGGCTACAATACTTCGGGAATGGGATATAGGTAGAGAGAATTGTCGCGCTAGGGCTTTCGCTGATTGATGGAAAAATCCATGAGACAGGCGAGCTTGCTCAAACCGATTGGGTACTACCACGGATCCCACCAGTGCATCCGCCTGATCGTTGCCCGTGCTTAAGTATCCAGGCAGGCCAGTATGGCTCCTTATATGGCCTACAAAGTATGGATACTTTCTTTCATTGAGTCGATGCCAAAGGCGCAAGAGTATCTGTTGCAATGCTGGATTATGAACCTTTCCCAGCATAGCTCTCTCCAACCTGTTTACTAACCCCACGGCATATTTAGAATCGCTCATTACGTTGAGCGATTCTTGGTTCCAGTGATCAAATGCCAAAAGTATAGCTAGGAGTTCTAATATCTGTACCGACCCCTCGCTAATAACCTTCTTATGGGCCCAAGTATGTCCATCCCACCAGACTACCCCTGCTCTCCCTGTTCGCCCAGCCGCATCAGTAAATACTGTTGTTCCTGTCACTGGATTCTCCTGTCTCATAAGGTGTTTTTCCAACTTCCAATATCCTGATTTGTGATGCCACAAAGGGGGCGAAGCCATTGCAGTTCACCTAGCAGTTTCTGTGCATCATACAGTGTGCGAACATGAGGAGAAATTTTCAATTGCTGGGGGTGTACAGTGCAGTCAGTGATCCAAAGTCCCAAATACAAAAAAGGGGCTTTAGTTTGAACCTTTTCTGGGGCCACAAACAGACCAGCTTCTGCTAACGTGGAGGTGATCTGTGTTATAACCATGGGTTCAAAGGCTACTGGTGCCGCAAATAAAAGATCATCCATGTAATGATATATTTTCCATTGGGGATATTTCACTCGGATTGGGCGTATTGCCCATGCAACGAAGAGCTGGCAGATGGTAGGGGAATTTTTCATTCCTTGGAGCAAAACCTTCCACTGATACCGTACGGAAGGTGCTTCACGATTTACCATCGGAATAGAGAAAGCAAAGCGCTCTCTGTCTCTTGGGTGTAATGGAATAGTAAAATAACAATCCTTCAGGTCAATGATTAGTAATGGCCACCCCGATGGGAGCATGGATGGGGCAGGTAAACCGGGCTGTAAAGCACCCATGTCGACCATAATAACATTAATGGCACGCAGATCTTGGAGCAAACGCCATTTTCCTGATTTCTTTAGGATAGTGAATACAGGTGTATTCCATGGACTAACTGAGGGTTCTAGATGGTCAAGACGTACTTGCTCCTCTACTAGTTTTGTTAATGCGGCAAGTTTTTCTGTTGGCAGCGGCCACTGAGCAACCCAAATCGGCTCATCGGATTTCCATTCCAATGCCAGGGTTGGCCGCTCCTCAGTGGCCGCTACTAGAAAGGGGGGGAGCTGATCACCACCCCCCATTGACTCAAGCAATCCCTCCCCAACAGCCCAATAGTTGTATCGACAAGGTAAGGGCGGACTGACCCCTTCAATGCATTATCGGCAGCATCAATAATGTCAATAAAAAATTCACTTAGCATAGGCTCACGCTGTCCGCCAATGCCCTGAAGAGGTGTGGTTACCGGTCGAAGTGGCCATGTCACCGGCCAACCTTGCAAGGGCAACACCGTCACATCTGCCCCAGTATCGATAAGGACCTGATGCTCGAAAGAATCACCATCTGGGCCCTTAAATTGAACTAATCTAGTGGGACGATCGTGTCCCACTGACAAAACAAATGCCGTTGTTAGTGGTGTGGGGTCTACCTGACTGGACGACCCGAAGCCCCCAGTTCCTCTTATCTGGGATGACTTCACAGGAACATTCGCACGAAAGGGTATTAATTGTGCAATTTTGGTTCCGGCCATTATTGTAATAGGCGGGCATATAGCTCGTACCATAGTCCCAATGTTCCCTCTATAATCAGCATCAATTAGCCCTGGAAGCACAAAAAGCCCCTGTAAGGAGGCGGATGATCTATCTATTAACAATGCGATTAACCCATGCCCCAACGGTCCAGATGCCACCGAGTGAACGAGCGTCACCCTATCATTCTCTAGGGAGACGGCGGCGGCGGTGGCCAAATCAACTCCGGCACTGCCGGCGGTTGCCCCACAGAGGCCATCCAAACAGCCGGAGTATTGTTTGTCCTCACGCCCTGCCGGTTGGCGCTCCGCGAGGCATTTCCCGACCCCGACAAGGGGGTCCCATCTTTTTTAAACCGGGAGTGACACTCAGTAGCTTTATGACCAAATTTTTCACATCGATTACACGTCCCGGGAAATGGGGAGGGAAGTGCATTGTTTTCTGGCTGACCTCTTTTCTTGGGGCAATCCCGTTTTAAATGACCCATCTTTCCACACTGATAACACGCCCCCTCCCTTCCTCTACGCCAATTCGACTTGGAGGTATTCAAGGCTACCGCCAAGGCGCGTGCATGAATCTTTGCCTTATCCTCCTCCTCCACCAAAGGAGCACGAGTGCAGGCTTCAATCATGTCGACTAGGGTGGCCGATTTTGGTAAGGTCACCAAAATCTTCTTACACGTGGGGTTAGCATTTTGAAGGGCTAAATCTACCCCCAATGCTGATCTGGCGTCTGGTGTTAAATTAGGGGCCCTATCCAATGCCGTCCTCAGGCGGTCCAAAAAAAGGGCAAAAGATTCACCCGCTCCCTGTGTGACCTTTAAATAAGGGGGTGAAGGGGTGCCCAAATCAGGGAGCTCTTTGAATGCCTCCAATGCTAGAAGCTGAGACTGTTGTAATATCTGGGGTATCAACCGTGCCTGTAGCTGAGGCTCTTCAAATCGCCCCTGTCTCAACAACATGTCTATTGATGCTACCTGGAGAGGATCGTCCTGGGGTCTATCTAAATTAAGCACTGCCGCGTGCTCAGCCTTCTTTCTCCATGAATCCTTCCATAATAATCTCTGTGTGGGTGTTAACAACATATCTGCAAATTTCTGGGCGTCAAAGGGACACATCGCTTGCCCCGAGAATATTTGTTCTAATAACGCTTGTACATACGGATTTTTCAAGCCGTACACCACAATAGCTTTCTGAGCCTCCCTCATCAATTTCCAGTCTAACGGCACGCAAGATTTAACCCCCTCCCTTGATACTGATACCGGGAAAGTAGCCGGCATGGCATCCAAAAATTCCCCTTCAATTATAGCATCCTTTATCAATCCATGCCAGCGCTTAATTGGGTCAGGAGATCCCACTCCTCCCCCCTCCTCCCTCCAAATCACCCCCGTCCCCCGTTCTTCTTGCCCTCGTCCAATTGAAGAACATGTAGGTGGCGGAGGTTTCACTTTTCACTTTGGTCGAACCGGTTGCGTAACGGGGGCATAAATTTTGTGATATTCTTCCTCTGCTGTCGGTCGCAACTCTCCCTCGGGAGTGAGGTGCTCCGTACAACCATAATACCCACACAACCTACAAATATGGGGCAAATGTGAGGGGTCAGGTATGCCGTGCTCTTGAAGCTGTTGTAGCAGATGCGATCGTGACGATCCTTGCGGTCTGTTTTCCTTTCTATCCAGCTCATCCATCATCTGTTGAGCTGCAATACCTTCCTTATATAACCACCGAATTATCTGGTCCTGCGTCAAGTTATCAAACTCTCCAGTTTTAGGCAAGTCAGTAATCCGAACGTGTCGGGGAGGGGCTGGTGGCACAACCGCGGGCAGCAATCCTGACCCCCCCTTGTAACGGGTTCTCTGGATTGCCCGATGACGATTCCCCCGACACCGGCTGATCCACGGCCATCGGTTCGCCCCGATCTGAGTCGTCATCCTCCAAGGGCAACGCTACCTCACTGGGGTCCAATGGCGCCAAAGGAATCATAGGCGTTGTTTTACCAAAAAAGTCTTTCGCTCCTACCGTAAAGGCCCCTTTCGCTGATGATTCTAATGCCTCGCGTAATGCAATACGCGCCCCTGCCTGAGCCGCTGCGGTGGTAACGGCTCGATGAACAGTCCGCCAGATAGGGCTCAAGGCAGTAGCTTCTTTATTTCCGACCCCCACAGAGTCCCACATGTCTTCCCCCAATGTTTTCCACACCGAAGAGTCAAACACATTCTTTGCATTAACCAGGAAACCCCGTCGCTTTCCCCACCGAAGCAATTTTTGCAGAGCTTCTGGGGAAAATTTTTCTCCCTGGTTATTAAGCAGATTGCTTAAGACCTTAAACACGGCCTGCTCATCTGCCGATGCTGCCGCTCCCATTATGAGAGATATTCCCCGCCGCTCACCTTTCAGTGGGAGCTCCCCCGCCTCAGTTGGGCATCCCAGTTCCTCACCCGAACGGAGGACACTGGCAGCGGCGGTCCCTGCTATTTTTCCTCTGTCCATGGTACCAAATTCACAGAATTCTATCACGTCGGGGTCAGCATTTGTTGCTGCTAGCAGGCTGGCTCACAGAACAACTGAAACAGTTGCTGGTAAAAAGCACTTTATTTCCCTTCCCACAGCCATATATATACAGCACTTTTTTATTCCTTTTCTGTTGTTTATCACCCAATGTTCTCATCATTCTTATCTTTGGGTTCCATTATCTTGTGGTGGTAAAGACTCTCAGGTGCTGCTTATATCTTTAGTCCTTAGTTCAGCCAAAGTTTAGTCCTCAGTTCAGCCAAAATATTCTGGCCTTGTCCTTCAACTTGTTACCTGCAGCCCCGCCTCTTGTTCTGTTCTTTTCCATTACTTGGTACACATTTCTAAAACATCTGATACTCAGCATTTCCCACAGGTGAACACAGACCCAAATCCTTGGATCTTAAGAACAATGAAAAAGCAATCAGGTTCTTAAAAGAAGAATTTTAATAGAAGAAAAAGTAAAAGAATCACCTCTGTAAAATCAGAATGGTAAATACCTTACAGGGTAATCAGATTCAAAACATAGAGAATCCCTTCAGGCAAAACCTTAAGTTACAAAAAAGACACAAAAACAGGAATATACATTCCATTCAGCACAGCTATTTTATTAGCCATTTAAACAAAACAGAATCTAACGCATATCTAGCTAGATTACTTACTAAGTTCTAAGACTCCATTCCTTTTCTGTTCCCAGCAAAAGCATCACACAGACAGAGAGAACCTTTGTTTCTCCCCGCCCCTCCAGCTTTGATTGTATCTTGTCTCCTCATTGGTCATTTTGGTCAGGTGCCAGCGAGGTTATCCTAGCTTCTTAACCCTTTACAGCTGAAAGGTTTTTCCTCTGGCCAGGAGGGATTTTAAAGGTGTTTACCCTTCCCTTTATATTTATGACATCTTGCATGAGTGTCCTGTGCCTAGTACTTGTCAGGAATGCATGTGCTTTTGGAATACCAGCACTGTTCTTGTCAGGTTTTGTCAACTTGCCCACAGGCAGTGCCTTATTTCTGATCATGGCCTGACTTTTGCTCACTTTGCTTTATATTAGCAGGGCTTGACCACTTCTTTAGTTCAGGCCTCAGGCCTTGTACTGGTTTTCTTATACACAGCCTCATGTCTCAGACTCTTTCTTTCTAATACAGAGACCACTGTGTATCTTGCCAAAACTTCTCAAGATCTTTCATGATTGGGCTTCTGCAACCTGCTTAATGCAGCTCACTCTTCTGTGAGATGGTTCAAGCAATACAGTTTTATAGAGAGTTATATGGATGTCATTCATATTTGGAAGTGGATAATGCCCTTCTTCTGGATGGATGAGATGGTTCCTGCCTACACAATCACTTCCCAATGAATTGATTATTGTACAACTCCAGCATTGCTTTTTGCACTATCAAATCAGTCGACCAATCTTCCTTCAAAGCTCACTTTGCTCTTTATAACAAAAGATAATTAAGTTATTATTAAAACTTTTGATAATGCTGAACACAATAGTCTCCAACCCAGAGGATTTGTAATGGTGGCTGGCAGGTCTTCAAAGTGCCTGATTTCCTCCTGTACAGCAGGCTTCTTCTGGAAAGGCTCTTTTAAAATCTTTCTTTGGCTAATTTGGAGGCTTGGGAACTCAGTCAAATATTAAGTATCATAGCTTGGATGCCTCCAAAGAAGCCTGTTATCTCCTAATAATTCCTCAGATAACTGAGCCTCTGAAACTTTGGAACAAAATTTGAAACTGGCTAGTTGATGGCAGACCTATTTACTGAGTTTCCTGTTCACTGATCTGAGGTGTGAAGATGACCCTTTCTATTTTTCTTCCACTTGTTTTCAATACCTGCAACAATAATGGGTGGCTTAGGAGGTTTCCATATTCTGAATGAAGGAGGTTATTTCTGGGGTTGTCTAGTACAAATGCAGAGAAGATTTGTCTGAAGATTTATTTTTCCTTGAATGGCCAACTTTTGGACATGAATATCCCATGTAATTGGAAATTGAAAAATTCAGGTTATTAATAATCACATGAACTGAACACTGGTATTTTCAGATATTAATTTTTATGTATTTATTTTTGCCCCCCAAATTTTCTTCAAATGATTTAGATAATGGCGGATGATACCAAGCTGGGAGGGATTGCAAATGCTTTGGAGGATAGGATTAAAATTCAAAATGGTCTGGACAAACTGGAGAAATGGTCTGAAGTAAATAGGATGAAATTCAATAAGGACAAATGCAAAGTACTCCACTTAGGAAGGAACAATCAGTTGCACACATACAAAATGGGAAATGACTGCCTAGGAAGAAGTGGGGGGTCATACTGGATCACAAGCTCAATATGAATCAACAGTGTAACACTGTTGCAGAAAAAGCAAACATCATTCTGGGATGTATTAGCAGGAGTATTGTAAGCAGGACACAAGAAGTAATCACATTCTACTCCGCACTGATTAGGCCTCAAATGGAGTATTGTGTCCAGTTCTGGGCACCACATTTCAGGAAAGATGTGGACACTTTGGAGAAAGTCCAGAGAAGAGCAACAAAAATTATTAAAGGTCTAGAAAATATGACCTATGAGGGAAGATTGAAAAAATTGGGTTTGTTTAATCTGGAGAAGAGAAGACTGAGAGGGGATATGATAACAGTTTTCAAGTACATAAAAATTATTAGAAGAAGGAGGTAGAAAAATTGTTCTTCTTAACTTCCGAGGATAGGACAAGAAGCAATGGGTTTAAATTGCAGCAAGGGCAGTTTAGGTTGGACATTAGAAAAAAACTTCCTAACGGTCAGAGTGGTTAAGCACTGGAATAAATTGCCTAGGGAGGTTGTGGAATCTCCATCATTGGGAATTTTTAAGAGCAGTTTGGACAAACACCTGTCAGGGATGGTCTAGATAATACTTAGTCCTGCCTTGAGTGCAGGAGACTGGACTAGATGACCTCTTGAGGTCCCTTCTAGTTCTATGATTCTATGATTCTGAAAATTCAACTGTTAGTGTATAAATAAACTTGTCTTTAATAGTTGTTGGTTATGTATTTTTGTTTTTCTGCATAAAAGTGATGTGGCTTTCTTTTTAGGATTTTTCTCATCTGTATATTTTCAAAATATTTCATTTTAAGAGTCTATGAAATTTCCTACACATTCGCTTTCTAAATTTTGGAATTAGAATACTATCTGCCACCAGATGTGTAAGAATTTTGCTAAGTTTCCCTAAGAAAAAGTTCACAGACATTTTCAGCATTAATTCATCTACACTATCCAACAACATGTATAAGTAAATGCATATCCATGAATATTAATGCATCCTGAGAAACAGATACAATGTACAAAATGTGTCACCAATGTTATGTTTAGGTATCTCTTGTCCACAGGAATGACCCTCCAAATAGTTGAAATTTTCTGGTTACTAATTAAATTTCTAGTTTCTTTACTAAATTTTCATTAAATTAAAAATAACAGAAGTTTTGTACAGCTCCATTGGGCAGGGACTACTCTGTAACCAAGGCTATGCTAAGCTTTTACATAAAGGCATTGTCCATAGTAACTTACATGAATCTGAAGAATTTCATGACAGTTGGTTAAAAGCTCTTTCTACATTTTATACAAAGTATGTTAGAGACTTCTAGTAGCAGATACACTCCACAGATTCTAGGCTTGTGTTTTTCTACACTAAGACTAACTTTTGAGTTTGACCCATTTCTTGTCCAAACATGGTGTCAGGACAGGTTTTCCCTCTCCTCCTACATTCTGGGGGCCAATGTTGTACTCTGTATTCCTCAAACTCCCCTTCATAGGAGACAGCTAGATCAGGAAATGAATGAGTGGCTTGATCCCCAAAACTAATGCTGCTTAATAAAATGTTTAGCAAAAAGTTCAGATTTTGAGTGACTAATTTAATTCTTATTTATTAAAACTCTTTCACACTCCCAGACTTATAAAGTAAACAGCTGAATCATATAGTGAAATTTAGCTCCTTTTGTACTATATATGATGCCACAAAGCTGAATGGCTTAAGTTAGAGATGAGTAAACATATAGGTGTCTGCATTTGGAGATGGGACTATGTTTCCCAGCTCAAAGAGACATTCCTGTGCTAACTCAGATCAAGCTAGTTCATTAAAAAATAGTAGTGTTGCCGTAGTAGCATAGGCAGTGGTGAGCAATGGAAGGGGCTAGCTGCCCAAGTACAAACCCCTCTGGATCTCCTGGGTACAAATTTATGAGGCTAGTCCATACAGCTGCCCTTGTTACTACAGCTACTCTACTAATTTTAGCTAATTTTAGGGAAAGAACAGGTTAAAGAATAGTTAGATAAAAGTTAGATGTATTCAAGTCATTAGGGTCCGGTGAAATTCATCGTAGGGTACTTACGGAACTAGTTTAGGCAACCTCAGAACTGTTAGCAATTATATTTGAGAACTCATAGAGGTTGAATAACGTCCCTGAGGACAGGAGAAGGGCAAACATAGCACCTATATTTAAAAAGGGGAACAAAGAAGAGCAAGAGAATTAAAGATAAGTCAGCCTAACTTCAATGCCTTGAAAGATATTGGAACAAATTATTAAGCATTCTGTTTGTAAGCACCTACAGGGTTAGAGAAAATAGCCAGCATGGATTTATCAAGAACAGCCTAATTTCTTTCTGTGACAGGGTTACTGACCTAGTGGACAAGTAAGAAGTAGTAGATATGACATAGGTTGATTTTAGTAAGATTTTTGACATGGCCCCACATGAAATTCTCATAAACAAATCAGCTAAATGTGGTCTCAGTGAAATCACTGTAAAATGGATACACAACTGGTTGAAAGACCATTCTCAAAAGTCAACAGTTTAATATCAAACTAGGAGGACGTATACAGTAGGGACCCACAGGGGTCAGTCCAGGGAACCGTGCTATTCAATATTGTCATTAATGACTTGAATAATGGAGTGGAGAGTATGCTTATAAAATTTGCAGAGGACACCAAGCTGTCAGGGGTTTCAAGCACGTGGAGGACAGGATTAGAATTAAAAACAACCTTGACATATTAGAAAATTGGTCTGAAATCAACAAGGTGAAATTCAATAAAGATGTGCAAAGTGCTTCACTTAGGAAGGAAAATAAAATGCACAGCTACAAAATGGGGAATAAGTGGCTATGTGACAATACTGCAGAAAAAGATATGGAGATTATAGCAGATCACAAATTGAATATGAACCAACAATGTAATGCATTTGTGAAAAAGCCTAATATCATTCTGGGATGTATTAACAGCTGTGTGATACAAAAGACATGGGAGGTAATTGTCCTGCTCTACTCAGTACTGCAGCTGAGGCCTCACCACTGCTGAGTCCAGTTCTGCACACTACACTTTAGGAAAGATGTGGCTACATTGGAGAGAGTCCAGAGAAGAACAACAAGAAATGAGAAAAGGTTTAGAAAGTATGAGCCATGGGGAAAAATTAAAAAACTGGGCATGTTAATGGTGAGGAAAGAAGACTGAGTTAGGTGCTTGATAACAATCTTCAGCTAATGTTAAGGGTTATTCTAAAGAGGAACAGTTTTCAATTGTTCTCCATGTTCACTGAGGGTAGAAGAAGTAATTGGGTTAATCTGCAGCAATGAAGATTTAAGTTAGATATTAGGAAAAACTTGCTAAGTGTAAGGGTAGTTAAACTTTGGAATTAGCTTGCAAGGAAAGCTGTGAAACTCTCTTCATTGGAGGTTTTTAAAAACAGGTTAGACAAACACCTGTCAGAGATCATCTAGGTTTACGTGCTCTTGTGTCAGCACGGAGGGCTGGAACTGATGACTTCTCCAGATATCTTCCCAGTCCTACATTTCTATGATACTAGATTAAAACTAGTGTGGGTATGTCTACAAGTAGTGCAAGTACACTTATGATTGCAGTGTAAATGTACTCTAAAGGTTCAGATATTCAATTCAGATAAGAACATAGCTTTTGATGTCTATCTGAACTATCTAAATTTCTTTGTTCTGCAAAACTGGGCTGGAAATCTTGCAAGAATAGCCTTTCTCAGAACATTTTCAGGAAATTGAAAGCACTGTTAGTCCAAATATATTGCCCCTCACAATATTGTATTTTGGTATTTCCAATTCCTTCCAAAACTAAGATATACAGATCCTTTAGGCAAGATTTTTTTTAAAAACTGATGTCTGAAGTTAGGGACCTAAATACTGTAATTAGCCTGAATTTCAAAAGTGCTGAGCACCCAACAGCTCCTACTGACTTCAACCACAAGACAGAATGACTTCAGTTAAGACTACTGGACACCCATCAGTTTGAAAAATCAGAAAATGTATTTAAGAACCTAATGTTAGGCATCAAATTTGATGAAAATCCTGGCCTTTGAATTAGAGATGATGTTTTGGAGTGAAGAGAGATGGTTCTTATTTTATTCAAACTGGTTTACCCCTCCGTAGCTGCAATCACTTTATTTACAAGTAAATAAAATTTACAGTGCAGTTTGGTTTTTATGAACCAGTCATATTGGGCCATATTCTGATCCCTGTATTTATATTGAATCCTATTGAATTCAGCAGAACTATTTATGGAAAAAGGTGCCACTAACATGGAGTAAACATCCCGGAATCTGGTATTTTATTAACATAATCTAATATTTTTAGCTCTCAAAGTTATTAGTGATTTCTGTTATGATTACTGGAGAGAATTTGTCCAAAAATTTCTCAATATTACCCTTGTCATAGTTTTCTAACAGAATTTCTTTATAGCATTAGGTGGTGTTAATTTAGGCTAAACACTAGGAAAGAAGCTGTGTCAATGATTGGTTGATAGATTGCTGAGAAACCATTTGAGATTAGGATATGCAGGTTTATTATGCAAGACCTCTTTGTAAATTTTATTTTTCATTCTGACAATGAAGAACCAACTGCTTTCCTCTATTTCTCTTCTGGTGTTGCATGCTTTCTTTGAGATTATAGCATTTCAGGTAAACAAATCAGAAAGGACTTTGTGGACAGATGTCTATGTTGCCTCTGCATTCTAATTCACATGCAAACTTTATACACAATTACACTTGAGCCATACGCACTGGCTTTCACATTCCCTTTGGAATGGTTTTAAGTGTAAGCACAAACAAGCCAAATCAAATTATATCAATGTTTTTCTAATGTGATTTTATTAAATGCACCTATGCAATATGATTTTGGATAGAGATTGCTTGAACTTAATATCACATCTGAATGCAGCGCTGTAATGCCAACCATAATAAGTGAGCAAAGGTCACCTAGGAGACCCATTCATGTAAAGAATGAACATTTAATTTACACTAAATTATGAGATGAAAATAAAATGGAATAGGTAAATTGTACTTGAGATTCAGAGCTGAATAAACCTCAGTTGCATTGTTCTCCAAACAATGCCACTGTAATCTATAGAGGTGAATATGTTTAAGCAAGGTTGTTTTCCTTCATGTGATCTTGAGAAAGCAAATGGCATTTTTCTCTTCTTTTTTAATGTGGCCTGAAAGCATGGAATGTGACATTAATAGTTCTGATCAGTCAGTGAACACACAGAAATAGAAGGCAGAATACAAATATTATGTAAGAAACATTCCTTTTAGACAGGCACTGAAAGAGAGTCTGTCAGCTAGAAAGGTTTCAGAGTAGCAGCCGTGTTAGTCTGTATTCGCAAAAAGAAAAGGAGTACTTGTGGCACCTTAGAGACTAACAAATTTATTAGAGCATAAGCTTTCGTGAGCTACAGCTCACTTCATCGGATGCATTTGGATGAAGTGCCTCCGATGCATCCGATGAAGTGAGCTGTAGCTCACGAAAGGTTATGCTCTTATAAATTTGTTAGTCTCTAAGGTGCCACAAGTACTCCTTTTCTTTTTGTCAGCTAGAAAGTCACACTTCCACCTAAAAATGTTGTCCATTGTTACAAGCAAATCCCTGAAATGATTGTAACTGAAAAACTAAAACTAAAACAAAAAAAACACCTATTTTTTCAGCTTGCCACCGTTTTGCTGAATGGGGGCAGACTGCTGATTTGAGACAAGAAACAGAGAACAACTGAAAAAAGAAGAGCAGTCCTTGTGGCACCTTAAAGACTAACAAATTTATTTGGGCAAAAGCTTTCGTGGGCTAAAACCCACTTCATCGGATGCATGAAGTAGGTTTTAGCCCACGAAAGCTTATGCCCAAATAAATTTGTTTGTCTCTGAGGTGCCACAAGTACTCTCGGTTTTCTTGCTGATATGGACTAACATGGCTGCCACTCAGAGAACAACTGAGTGTGAGGAAAGAGAGGAAAAGATTGAATGTGCTTGGGAGTAAAGAAATAAGCAAGGGCATGAGAGTGCTCTATAGAACCATGAATGCTACAGAGAAGGCAAATTACCCTTTCCTATAATACAAGATCAAGGAGAGACACAATGTAACTGAAAGATAAGAAAAATAAATGTGTATTAAACAATGAATATTTAGCCTATGAAAGTCACGGCCAAAAAAACTTGTCACAACGGAGTGAGCTTCAAACAAGGAGTCAACATTTGCATAAGTAGTGAGAACATTCACAGTAAGAATAGACAGGTTAAATAATATCAGGATAAAAAATCTTAAGCTTCATGGGATAAGTCAACCACTGGATAAAGAGGTTTGGAAGAAATTTCACCCGGGCAGGTTAGTCCACAGTTAATCTCTAAGGGGTTTTTTGCAGCTTTCCCTGAACCTCATCTAGGTAGCAGTCTTTGGTGCAATATCAAAACACAGATAGATCAGACAGATGGCAGGCTAACAGTTAAGTCCTATTAGTCACATTTTTTAAAGCACCATATGTTTTGCAGGCACGCTGTTGCTGCATATGCTATTTATTAGACTTCTTATAGTTAATGGATCAGATTCTTGGCCCTGCACAGCTGCTTTTTGCCAGTCTTCACAGCAGAGCCATAAAAGCAACTGAGCAGGGGAATCCTCAGTGGTACAGAGCAGCCATAATGGCTCTTAGGCCACTCCTTTCCAGGTCCCCAGGGAGTGGGAGTGTAGCCAACCATCTCTATACCCCAGTGATCCTCACCAGCCGGAATTGCTCCTTTGGATGTGGGTAGCCAGGATAAGGAAGAGCAAGCTCCAGTATGCTCCACAGAGTTGGGAGGGGGTGGTATTATTGTATGGCAGAACTAGAATTGGAAGAGAGCAAAGGTTGCTTTAAAATCACCTTTTTCTCCCATCCCTCACTCTCCTGAGCTGCAGTAGGTGCACAGAGGCTGTACCCAAGGATTTGGAGCAGTGTGCTGTTTTCTTGTTAGTTCTTATTTCTTTTTATAAGAAAAAAATTAAAAATACATGTATTCTGGAGAGGAGGAGATTTTTTTGTATGCAGGCTACCAGAAGGACTCTAATGTTGTGATTTGGAATGTGAGGGAATGTTAAGAGTTTATGCAAAAGTGAAAACTTGAAGAAGAGTAATAACTGTCAAAGAACTAATATAATGATAAAATGTATAATTATTCATCTTTGAACTCCTATCTGTCCGCCTCATAACAACTTCATGATAACCTAGCAGAAAAATAGCTGTCCTTTAAAAAATGTTCTTAGGGCTTTTTTCTACTTTTTAATATACATATATTTTACTGAATTGTTGTTTGTGAAAACATAGCAATTCAGTATGAAGGAAAGTGCACATTTGCTCCCTGTTAATATTCTAGAGTTGGAATGTTCTATTTTCAGTGTCTTTATGAATATTGTCTGTCACTGAAAATCATAGAACAGTTTTAGTATAATAGGGTAAAATAAAAAGCCCATAAGGCATCATTCTGGATTTATACAATAAAACTTGTTTCTGTTCTTCAAATGACATGTTCATTTCAGGCCTTGTTGAAGGGAAATTTTATTTCATTCTTAATGACTGGGAAAAAAAACCCCTTTTCTGAATAGAAATGTACCACACACATGTTAGCAAAAATGTTCTGCGATAATTGCCAGATGCAAAATTTTATGGTTTATTTTCTGTTCTTCTTAGGGAATGATAGAAACACAAATGCTGAGTGTTGTATTATTGACTTGGATTTCTGTTTTCAGTGATCCTTTCAAGAACTCAATAGATAACTTCTGAAAAGTGAATTCATTAAAATCATAGCAAGCTTTTACGCTGAATAGTAGTAGACTATTTGCTATCCTTTATTGATTGATCAGTTAATATCTTTTTGTACCACACATGCAGTTCGTCATACTGTGTCATGGACCTCCATCTCACCCTAAGCTCCCTTTTTGCATCTATCTTTCCCTTTCATGGACTGATATACTTGCGCTGCTGTCAAGCCACACTGTCCTTAATTATTGCACGGCAATGCTAGAATTAGCTGAGATTCCCCCCCTCCCTCCCCCCCCAACCTCTTATATTGATTGAGTTAACTTTAGAGAAGACAAGTTTCTCTCATAATCTGAGTTGCCATAAATTGTAAAGTAGACAAAAGTAAAGGATGAAAGAAAAAGACATAACTTCTAGCCAGTCAAACTTTATCTAAATTTTATCTGTATTTTTCTTCCCCCTTATATTTGTTTACATGTATTTCTGATCCATTCCCCCCCCCCGCCCCATTCTTGCAGTCCCAGAAAAAAGATGGTATTACATAAACTGGCATCTTTTCACTGCCAGGTTTATAACCCCTCCTCTCAGTACTGGTTGAATTGAGACAATTAAGTGTATCTCCAAGGGAGAAAAAACAAGTCAGGGCATCAGCCTGTAAAGTAAGAATCTCGGATACTTTTCTTTAATGTTAATATTTTCCTTTCAAGTGGAAACAATCCTGCCCTCTTTGAACTGCATTAGAGCTTTGCCAAGGACTTGAATATCACCAAGACTGGGCATATTCATTAGTGAAAAAATACTCCCCTCACGCCAACCTTGATCCTGTATGTAAAATCAATGGGGAAAGGGGCAGGCAGGAGAAGAATTTCACAAGGTTGTTCCAAGGGTATGGATTACTAGTGCCTTCCTATGCATTGCACCATGGGACCTCCCAGAAGCTGTGAAGTGGCCTGCAATCTGGACTGGACCCAAAGCATTGGAGTTCCCCCAACCCTGGCTGCTAAAGAATTCCCTGGCTATAGCTGCCCTCAGGAATTGCCTTAAAGGTTGGCTCTCCAGTGCCAAGTTGGTTTGTGGGAATGATAATACACCCCAAACTGGTATGACCTTTCCCAGGTAATCTCTGCAAGGCAGATAGAAGGGACCATATGAGCCAAACCAGTCCCCAGTATGGAACCACCCTAAGGCTGTGTCTAAATTACCGACTTTACAACAGCACAACTGTATCACTGCAGCTGAACCACTGTAAGGTCTCCTGTGTAGCTGCTCTTTGCCAGCCAGAGAGAGCTCTCCTGCCAGCATAAGTAAACCACCCCCAACAAGCAGTGGTAGCTATGTTGGCAAGAGAGCATCTCCCACCAACATAGTGCTGTCCACACGCACGCTTTTGCCTGTGAAACTTATGTCAGTCAGGTGTGTGGTTTTTCACACTCCTGACCGACAAAAGTTTTGCCGACAAAAGTGCAAGTGTAGACAAAGCCTAAGTCTTACCCTTATTCTTTCCAAAATATCAATCTCTTTGTACGTTCCTGAAGAATCTGTGATTTCTGTCACGTAAGCAGCAGACCTACCCTCTTGGCATGGGGTCATGATTTAGCAGATTTTTTTAGTGAGATTCCTCCTACTTTTCTAGCTAGTCTCATGACATGGACACAGATTCCCAAATTATGCAGCCTACTCTTACAAAAGAGGATACAAATGGTTTATCCCAGATATGACTATCTGGGTATCTATGATTTTTTTTCTCATTACCAATTAGCATCACTATTACTACAGCATGATTTAAAAAACACAAAAGCAACTAACAAACAAAAAAACAACAGAAGTAGTCAAGGATATAGTAGGAAAGTGTGGATAGAATAGAAATTCCCTCCTCACTTCCCTTTATAGCTGGTTGAAATTGTTCACCTGAAACATTTTCTCATAAAAATAGGATTTAATTGAAAACAATATTTCCTATGTAAAAATATCATTTGATTCCACTTTATTTTTATAGAAAAAATTAAATGAAACTAAACAAAGTACTTAGTTTATAGCTGAATTTTTCATTTTGTTTTAGTTTTTGAAAACTTTTAAATTTCAGATTTTCTTTTCATCCTATTTATTCTTCTGTTCCATTTTGCCACTGCCTGCAATAGAATGAATGAAGTTTTGGGGTTAGTTGTGTTTTCCCACTCTGTAACTTTCAAAACTTCCCCAAGTTCTGAAAAATTAGAGTAGCAACAAGAAAAAAGGAAACTATATAGCTTTGCCACTTTAACTTTTCAACAGTTGAAATTTTTTTTAAAAAAAAGTGGCAGAGGCAGTTTCATTTTTTCCGCTGGCACTCTAACTTTTGCTGGAACGTTAGAGAAATTTTGAAAAACTGAAGTGGGAAAAGGGAGATACAGTAGGTGGGGGAATTTGAATAAAAACTAAAGAAACCCTGTATGCTATTTATTTTGTTCAGTAGCAAAACGGTGGGTAAAGGAGAAAATGGGAATGGAGAAAAGTCCCTCAAAAATCCAAAAAACAGAATAAAAAACTGAAGTTATTTTGGTTCTTGAAAATCAAACTGAAGAAAAAAATCTTTCCTGGGCACAAAAAGTGGTTAATTGTTCTTGAATACTGAAGATAGGGCAAGAAGTAATGGTCTTAAGCAGGAAGGGACATTTAGATTAGATACTAGGAAAAAGAGTCTGTACACAAATGCAAGGAATATGGCATTGGGAGATAACCAAGAAGAACTAGAAGTCTTAGTACACAAACAAAAGTATGACTTAATTGGCATCGCAGAGAGGTACAGCTTGTTTAGGAAAAAGAGGCAGGGAAAAGGGAGGAGATGTTGCATTATATTTATCAAGTTCAGAGTAGCAGCCGTGTTAGTCTGTATTCGCAAAAAGAAAAGGAGTACTTGTGGCACCTTAGAGACTAACAAATTTATTTGAGCATAAGCTTTCATGAGCTACAGCTACAGCTCACTTCATCGGATGCATTCCGTGGAAAATACAGTGGGGAGATTTATATACACACACAGAGAACATATCAATATCAATATACCAAGAATGTATTCACTTGTTCTGAGGTCCAGAAAGAGGTGAGAGGCAGACCAGTTCATGGCCTTTGGGTGAAGTTAAAGGAGGAAAAAAAAACAGTGTCAAACTCATGGTTAGGAGTCTACTATAGTCCACAAAATCAGAAGAAAGAGGTAGATGAGGAATTTCTAGGACAAAAAAGCATAACTATCCAAAACACAAGACCTGGTTGTAATAGGGGACTTTGATTTTAGAAAAAACCCACACTTGCCTTTGTTAACTTTAAAACCATATTTTTTGCAATCTCTTCAGAACCTCCTATAGGTTTTTTAAGTATTCCTTACAGTTATTAATATGTCATCCACATAACAGACAAAATCATTTACCACCTGCAGTACCTGATGATCCATTATTCTTTGAAACACAGCAGATGCACTGGCTACCCATAAAGTAATTTTTCATACTTAAATAGCCCCATATGTATGTTTGCTGTCACAAAAAAAATTAATCTGGCACCAATACTACCTGCTGATAGGCCTAGGATGAATCTAGTTGGGTAAACTTCACTCCCCTTGCCAGCTTTGCAAATAAATCTTATGGTTTAGGAATTGAATATTGGTCCAATTCCAGCTCAGGGTTTATGCTGACTTTATAGTCCCCACAAATTCTTACTCTGGCATCCTTTTTGGAATGCACACAATTAGTGCAGCCCATTCACGGAACCCCACAGGTGAAATTATGCCCTGCTGTTGCATTTCATCCAATTGCTTTTCCCTAGGCTTTGATAGTGCACATAGCACAGGTCTAGCTTTCAGAAATTTAGGACTAGCCTTGTCAAATGCAACCAGCCCTGACTGTTACGCCTTTTACCAAGCCCATGTCCATACTACATACAGCTTTGTATTGCGCTGTCAATGCCCCCACTCTGTCTGGCATGTGATGTTCCACACTCTAACCCAATTTAAGTTCCTATCGCCAGTGGAGGGCCATTTCCTTCCATTACAATTAACTCTAATGGTGAACAGATACCTTTATAAGTTACAGTGACAGGGAGACTGCCTAATATTCCTATCCGCCCTTTATTGTAATTCAGTAAAAGCACATTATTTTCTCTTAATCTTACCAAAGGAAACGTGGATTTTTTTGGAGTTGTTTATATATATATAAACCACTTCAGAAATCAGATAATGCTTCTTCTGTATCTATTTCCTTTATCAAATCATATCATCTACCTTTATATTAAAATAATATGCAGTCTGAAATGTCTGTTCATTTTCCACCACAAACAGTTATGTGACACAGTACAGTTTGCAAATCCTTTCATCCAGGGCACAACCTGCTTTTGAATAGTGTTGCCAGGCATCTGGTTTATGGCCAGAATGCCCAGTTGAAAACGGATCCCGGACAGCACTGTTGACCAGGCCGTTAAAAGTCTAGTCAGCAGCGCAGCAGGAGCCTGGAGCTAAGGCAGGCTCCCTGCCTGCCCTAGCTTTGTGTGGTTCCCAGAAGCGGCCACCAGGTGCATGGGCTGCCAGGGAGGCTCCGCGTGCTGCCCCTGCCCCAAGTGCTGGCTCTGCAGGCCCTATTGGCCAGGAACCACAACCAATGGGAGCTGTGGGGCAGTGCCTGTGAGCGCGAGTGCAGCACACAGAGCTTCCCTGGCAGCACATGCTCCCAGGGGTTGCAGTAAGCACCGCCAGGACCCTGAACCCCAAACACCCTCCCAGACCCTAACCCTCTACTCCATCCTGCACCCCACACACCCAAACACCCCGCCCCACTCTGAGCCCCCTCCTGCACCCTAAAACACTCATCCCCAGCCCCACCCCAGAGCCAGCACACCCCCAGCCGGAGCCCTCCTCCCTCCCCCCCACTGCACCCTAACCTCCTTCCCCAGCCCAGTGAAAGTGAGTGAGGGTGGGGTAGAGCAAGAGATGGAGGGAGGGGGGATGGAGTGAGTGGGGTGGGGCTTTGGGGAAGGAGTGGGGCAGGGCAGGGGTGTTTGGTTTTGTGCCATTAGAAACTTGGCAGCCCTAATTTCGAGCCCAGCTCCTCCACAGTCACTTAACTATTTTGGTGGCTTCTACTTATAGGCATCGATGGCTGCCTCTTAATGTATTCTTTGGTACGCTTTGGTGGTTCCCTGTGGCCAGCCCAGACATCATGTCCCCTCTTACTTCACTTCTTGCACTTCAGCTTATTACAGAAACACTGCTTCTTCTGGTGTGATGTCTTTAAACAGCAGAAACATGGATCTCTCCATTATGTTTGAATTCTGTGAGAGGTGCTGACCGTCACCTTATTCACCCCCTGCTGAGGCTATTCTTTTGAGTCACAGGATGATGGAGCCAGTTTATTTTTATAACATTTGCATAAAAATACTGCTCAAGTTTCTGTCTATATGTTGCATTTTTTTCATTACATTGGAAACTGTCCATAATGCTATATGTAGGCATTTTACCTTTAAACTTAAAAAACCCCAAAACAAAACAAAAAAAACACAACTCCTTTGTCAGCATTTTCTGTTGTGTTCATGGCATACACACACAGGAGTTAGATAAAAAGTTTTCAGCATAACACTTCTTTCTTTCTTAGAACTCGGAACTATCATGCACAAGGACCCAACAACGGTGAGAGACAAAGTAGGCTACTCCCTAAAACAGAGAGGCCCCATTCAAGCAACTTTATGCTAGGCAGGCTCTGAAAAGACCTACTCTGATTACATGCTTCACTACAGATACTCCTCACCTGCAAAGAGGACTAGGAAAACCCTTAGGATTTAAAGCAATGACTTGTAACTTTTACACAGTTTACAATATACAAAACTAGATAGATCCTTGAGTCTGGAATGGCCATTGAATTTGTGGTTTATAATCTAACTTCTAGAATGACTCTTTACCTATACAAGAAAGGATGGTTTTCCTTCTACAGCCATCAGAATCAACATGACTGCCCTGCTGCTCTTGAGAAAGATGCTTCCAGGGTGAATGTTCTCTGTTGGTGGCATGTACTTTACCATAAGAGATGCTAGAGCCTTAAGGATCAAATTTTGGCAAGATTTGGGCTCTCTCCAGGTGAAGGAAAGCTGGAACACTTATGTAAAAATAGGTTTCAGAGTAGCAGCCGTGTTAGTCTGTATTTGCAAAGAGAAAAGGAGTACTCGTGGCACCTTAGAGTTTAACGAATTTATTTGAGCATAGGCTTTCATGAGCTACAGCTCACTTCATTGGATGCATCCGATGAAGTGAGCTGTAGCTCACAAAAGCCTATGCTCAAATAAAGTTGTTAGTCTCTAAGGTGCCACAAGTACTCCTTTTCTTTTTTTGTAAAAAATAGGGCAATCTCTGATACTACAGTCAGGTATTCCTCGGAGTCCTGATCTAACTTTAGTGGCTGGCAACTGCTGGAAAAAGCCAACTTCATAAAATCTTGCTGGAATGGAAAATAAATATTTTCCTTTGGGCAGAGATTAGATCTGATAGGCCTCACTGAAACTTCTGGAGACTTGAGTCTCCTTTTATGTGTGTGTCGCACCGGAGTGGGTCTGTATCGGTCACCACATAGATAACTGAGGCTGGGATGCTCATTATGGTAGTGGTTTCTAGTCTAACGCCTTTGAATGACTCTTGACTGGTGCCACACAGCACGGGTTCTGTTCTTCAGCCAGCAAAATCAACATCAGTGCCTGACTGCTCTTGAGACAGATGCTTCCAGGGTGAAGGCCCACTGTAGGTGGCATGTTCTCTGCTATAACAGACGCTAGAGTCCTGAACTGCAGGATCAAACCTTAGCAAGAGATGAGCTCTCAAAATGTCAAGGAAAAAAGCAGGCATATGTGAGGAAGAAATAGAGTAATCTCTGGTGCCCACAGTCAGGTACTACACAGAGTCATAATCTAGACAAAGCCAACTTCCTGAAATCTTGCTGCAGTGGGAAATAATCCTTCCCCTTTAGGCAGCAGTTAGATCTGCTTCTTCCGGCATGATTTATTGTCTTTGTAGAGTCACGGTATGTTTGGACTGTATTGTGTCTTTCCTTTTTACAAAACAAAGGAAGGAACCACAAGGTCACAGTTGAACACCCAAACACTGTTTATTAACAATACAAAATATGCAATACTCAGTTCCAGTACCCTAGAAATGGATGATTCTGGAGTTGACATTACCACTCTTGGGACAATGTAGTTACTTCTACCTATTATGGATATAAAATGACTACTGACAAACCATGTCATTGGTCTGTGCACACCTCCCTCAGCACATGTAACAGAGTGCAGGACATGCTGGCTGGTATCTAAGGTCCATCCTGCTTATCTCTGAGCAGCTCTCAGAGCACCTGTGTTGTACTCTGCCATTTTGTACGCTTCTTTACCTATCACCAAGGAAAGGATGATGGTGGTTTGATTCTCCAGATCATGTGCCAAGGGTTCTTCAAAAGGGAGGTTGCACTATAAGTCTCACTTACCTTTTTAATATCTTTTCCAGATCAATGATCTTTCAGCTCAGGGAACCAATACTTGTAGTTCCAGTAACTCCCTTCAGTAGAGGAGGCAATATTTAATTCTGATTGGATTTGTTGCAAGGGCAGTAGCCTTAGACTCTGCCTGACCCTTTGCTTTTTGGGTTGGATAATTATGTAAGAAATAGCATGTCTGGCAGAGCCATCATTTCTTCTATCAGTTTAACCTTAAGAGCAGAGTCCTATAGATGGTCTGGGATGTGGACTCTCTGCCATTGTCTCTGCCCTGATAACCCTGCTTTTAAATTCCTCTACACACCCTCAGATTCTTATTGACAGACTGCAACCTGCCACCTCAACAGCCTCTTTGCTGAGTCGAGTTTTGGTCTTAGTGCTGTATCATGTTGGATAGCTCTCGGTGTTGTATAGCCCTCATTTTTCCTTGGTCTCAGCATGCACTCGCTCCATCCATTTCTCTGAGTAATCACCATTCATTCCCCAAGGTCTGAAGAATTTTCACTAGCTCCTTTTAAGGACAGCTCTTGAAAGGACAAAGGATATCTCAATTCTTATGGCAAAGTCTGTGGTTCTACTATGTGAAAATGCACTGTAAATGTAAACCCCAACTGTAGACCAAAACAGAACTCACTCTGTAATGTATCAAAAATAATTTTATTGAGCCGAACCCACACCACTGATTCAGGTTGGAGCTATTTCTACTGTAATACTTGGAGTCTTCAAAAGATTAAATTGTTGTGAGCCAAAGGAAGAACAGAAATGCCATTCATGTCTGAGGTCACTCCAATGTCAGGAATAGGTTTTGTGTGTGATGTTCCCAGACTATCCCAGCAGCCAACCCCTGCTCAATGCTTCAAAGAAGGCGAAAAACCTCCAAGATCTCAGCCAATGTGATCTAGAGGAAAATTCCTTCCTGACTCCAAATCTGGTGATCAGTATAATTGAGTATGAGAGCAAGAGTGGCACAGCTAAGCAGGTCCAATCATAGGATTTGGTGAAATATAACAGACTATTGGTCCCACCTAACCTGTTGTTCTGCTTCCAACTGTGGCAAATATCTGATATTTCAGAGGAGGATCGGGAGGAAAAATCATCTGGCCAATTTTGAACTGGGGTAGAGGGGAATTCCTTACAGATTCTTGAGTAAGCAACTGGATGAAGCCCCAAAGCATTAAATTTGATTTTTCTTATTATCTCAACTTCAGAGAGATGACTGTTCACATTGTGGGAACAAAACAAAGGTTTATTTTCTTTCTATGGGATGAAAGCAATGGATTGTGCCACCCTTTTTCACTTTGAGCAATACCTTACTCCACAAGTAGTGCCATTCATGTCAGTATCAGCTGCTGTAGCACAAGGCATTACTTTGCATGATGAAAGCCTGACCCTGAGATCTACAGGAGGAATCAACTACACCTGGCATGTAGGCGCTCTAATTATTTTTTCTTCTCTCTCAGCAAAAATCGTGCAACTATATTCTAACATATGGAATCACTGACACGCTGAAAGTCATTCAAACAAAAAGGGATATGTATTTTGCAAATTTTCCAAATGAAATATGCATTTCCAAATGCTAGCAGAAAGAGCAACACATCCTTGTATGAAATCACCTGCAGACATTAAAAAGTCCTTCATGTGTGGAAATGAAGGTGAAGAAGAAGAGTGTGAGGTAGGTGACAGTGACAGTGGTTGCACTTGCAACAAACATTATTGATCTAGAAGTTGTCCAGCTTCTGTGACATCACCATCCAGATGTATTTTACACACAACTTCAGCTCTTCAATGATCAAGAAAACAATGGGCATCTCAACCAACTAGTTCCAAAAGACTCCCAACAGTGACTTCATTTATAGACAATATGACACCTGAATATCAACAAAAAATTGACCAAGTTCTCACAAGACCAGTATATGTTTCTGATTCTTCACTATTAGTCACTGAAAACAGTTATTAGCAGGCAACATTTAAACTATTAAAATGATCATACCCAAGAGACATTCCTTAGAGCAAACCTCTTCTACAGTTAGAATATGCATGTGTAATGCAAACTATGCAAGAGAAAATCAATTAAGCATTTTGTCTGGAAGTACTTACAGATGGGTGAACAAATGTGCTGGAGGAAGGAATCATAAACTTTGCGTTAACTAATAACACCTCAACCAGCCTTTTTACAAAAGCATTGAAACAGACATACTGCAAAGCATATTAGTAGTGAAATATGTGAAGTACTAGAGAAGATTGGAAGTGGGGAAGTATTTGCTCTGCTGACTGACAATGCCAATGATATGAAAGCAGCACAGAACATTGTAATAGACAAATATCCATATATTACTCCAAACGGCTTAAACCTGTTTCTTAATGGTTTCATGAAATTGGGCATGCCAGAAAAGTTCTGTAAAAGAGCAAAATAAGTTATAGAACATGTGACAAATACTGTTACATTGTAGCTGCAGTCTTTAAGAAGCAGGAAGAAAGGCATGGTAAGAGTAACAATGAAACTTTCTATCAAAAGAAGATGGGGAAGTGTGTTCATGTCATTTGAAAGTTTATTACAAAACAAAGAAGCTATTCAAGAAACAGTGATAACTGAAGATCTTAAAGCAGTTAAAAGTGTACAACACACTATATTTGATGATGATATCTTCTGAGTTCACCTGCAGCACACTCTGAAGATTCTATAGCCAATTGTTTCTGCAATCACTATATCTGATTTAGACAACGGACTTGTGTCAGACATTAATAGACTCAAAGTCATCTGTTTTTGAGAATCTAAGTGCATTTCCACTCAGCAGTCACAAAGAAATAAAAGCAAAAGACTTTATTTGTAGACAGGAGAATTTTCTGCAAACCTCTTAGCAATAAGGTTCAAAGGTAGTAATGTTAGTGATGATAACATTGTTACATCATTTGACAGGATTACAAAACAAACTACACACTTAGCACTAACTATTGGAAAAGTACTTTCAAATGTTGCAGAATACAGAAACCCTTCAGATGTTTGATCCAGAAATGCAGTCTGGGAATATGCCAAGTATATTGCTCCTACAACATGATAGCAAAGTCTTTGTACAACACAACCTCCAATTCTTCTTGCTTCTCCTCTTCTTCAGAGTCCTCCAACTTCTGCAGCATATGAAAGGAACTGGTCAACACTTGGAAATAGACATGCAAAATCAAGAAAGAGGCTAATGTGAAAGAATTGAGATGCTTGTTTTAATTCATGCAATTATTCAGTTTAAAGTACGTGAAGATCATAGTAAAAGTTCACAGTCAGAAGCTGTGGATCTTTCAGGCGCAGATTCTGATTAAGGAAGTCACAAGGAAAAATATTGAGTAATGCTATCATTTCTGAGATTATATTAGTAATTAAACTATATAAGTCATATTATACTTGTTTGTTCATAGGATGGCTAGTTTTGCCTAAAATTATGACACTCTATATATGATGATAAAGCACTGTTAAAGAGTATGGTTTTTACTATAAAGTTTGGATATTGTGATGGGGCAAGGCCAGATGGTATAGAAAAGTAGTGGGAGATAGATATATTAGCTCCAGGCTAACCAAATCCCTGGTACCAGGATAAGTGAAATGGCAGCTGTTCCAGGTCAATTAAGACACCTGGGGCTAATTAAGAACTTTCTAGAAGGCAGGGTGAAGGCTAGGTTGATTGGGACACCTGAAGGCAATCAGGGGCTGGCTGAAACTAGTTAAAAGCCTCCCAGTTAGTCAGGTGGGTGTGCATGTCAGGAGCTGTGGGAGGAAGTTGTGCTGTTGGAGAGGCTGAGTAGTACACACCATATCAGGCACAAGGATGGAGGCCCTGAGGTAAGGGTGAAGTGGAGCTTGAGGAAGTGAGGGTTGCTGTGGGGGAAGTAGCCCAGGGAATTGTACATGTCATGTTTCTAAAAGGTCAGCTACCATAGCTGATACTATTAGGTCCCTGGGCTGGAGCCCGGAGTAGAGAGTGGGCATAGGCTCCCCCCCCCCACACCTTTGCCCCCTGATTAATCACGGAGACTGGGAAACAACAGAGACTGTGCAAGGAAGGAAAACTTCTCCTCACCTCCCTCACTGGCTGATGATAAGAATGGCTCAGTAGACTGTGACCTTTTTCTCTAGAAAGAGAAGGGTTATGTACAGGGTCATGGCGAGCCTCTGAGGCTAGCAAAATCCTCCAGGAAACGCGGGACCCACGGAGGCAAGGACAGAGCTTTGTCACAACTGGTGTCAGGAGTGGGACTTCATACACAGTGTGGTGAAAGAAAGAGGTTTAAAAAAAAGTGCACTGGGGTTTTGGATTTTTTTTTTTTGTTTTAGTTTGCTTGTTTGCTTTGTACCACAATGGAGGAGGTGGTAAGAGTTCTGGTACAAGCCACGGCAGTCTAGCAGGAGGCCACCTGGATTCAGGTAATGGCACAACAGGAGTCTATGCAGCTACAGCAGGAAACCAATCAATTATTGATGAGCCAGGCAACCCAACATCGTGCCCTCTTGAGAGAGGTGGTGGACCAGCTGAAGATCCTCACCACCCAGGCCCGGGGGTCCGACGGGACATGATTGTCTGCCAAAGATGACATCAGGAGATGATGTAGAGGCATATCTCCTCTCATTCGAAAGGACTGCTCAGTGTGAGGCATGGCCCCAGGAGCAGTGGCCCCAGGAGCAGCATTCTCACCCCTTTTTTGTGTGGAGAGACCCAGAAGGCCTACTTTGACTTGCCTGCCACGGATGCCACTGTCTATGACACTGAAGGCAGAGATCCTAGCACAAGCAGGGGTAATGGCAGCAGTAAGGGCCCAGAGGTTCCATGAGTGGAAATACCAGGAGAACAACCCCCCGAGGTCCCAGATATTTGACCTCATACACTTCGCACAGAAGTGGTTACAGCCCGAGGTGTGCAGGCCAGAGGAGATTTTGGAGACTCTGGTCATAGACCATTACACGTGGGGACTGCCGCCAGATCTCCGCAAATGGGTAGGCCAGAACAATCCGTCCATGTACGATGAGATGATCACACTGCTAGAAAGACGGATGACAGCCAGGGAACTAACCTGACTACCCAAGGAATGCCCCTTTCAAAGCAAGCACCTGACCCCAACCCTGGAAAGTTGGGCAGCCAAATCCCGAGGGAGTCCTAGGTGGAAGGGGGCGGGCTGAAAACCAGCGGGGACCCCAGAAAGAAGGGATTGGCCTGAGTGGGGGGAACCCCGGGACTAAACCCCCTAACCCCGGGATAGGGGAGTGATTAAATGTTATGTATGTGGGGAGGGGGACACATAGCAGCACAGTGTCCCAGCACCGAGGAGCCTATGCAATATAAACTGCGGAATTGGGAGGTCTCATGCTCCCTTATCCACCTTACAGGGGTTGCATTAGCCCCGCATAAGTACACCAGGTCAGTGAGGATATATGGAGCAGAGACTACAGCACTTGTGGACTCTAGAAGTGCTATCACCCTCATATCGGGTAAGCTGGTAAAACGTAGTCAGCTGCTACGAGCCAAACGCATAGCAGTGACGTGCATGCATGGGGCCATGAGCCATTACCCCACCATCCTAGTGGAGATAGAGGTTCAGGGAAACCCCATTGAGGTGACCGTGGGCATAGTTCCTAAACTCCCATATTCTGGAGTCATTGGGAGGGACTATCCAGGGTTTGATAATTTACTCCCCCTGGAGAGGCTGGAGGGAGGTTGGGACCCTGAGGACAGTGGCTCATCACCAGGGGAATGTCAACCCCTGATGTTTGCTGAGATTTCTCAGGATCTGTTCTCAGCCCCCTGAAAGACCCAGAAGACAAAAAAGGAGAGGAAGGCCACGAAGGCCTTGGGAGCCTGGATCCTGACCCAGGGCCAGAAGACCTCCCTAGTAGGCAGATGGACGCGAGCAGCCAACAGAGAAACTTCCACCACAGAAGGTGAGCCAGACGCTGCCCCCAGCCATGATGGCGGTGAGCCATTGCAAGAAGCAGAAGCCGGCCCCTGGGAGCTTGGGCAGGTCAGTCCCGGGAGAGAGACTTTTGGACAGGACCAGGCGGAGGACTCCAGATATGATAACGCCAGGAAAGAGGTGGCCAAGATCGATGGGATACCCGTGGATAGGAAGGTCCAGGGTCCCGGACCTTACTTTATAGTGAAGAAAGATCTCCTGTACCACATGGTGAAATGCAGGAGCAAGAGATACAACAACTTCTGGTGCCATGAAAACATCAAAAAGCCATATTGAGTCTCGCCCACAGTCACCTGTTTGGAGGACACCTAGGGGTAGAGAAAACCCAGGCACGGATCCTGCAGAGGTAAAGACCCCGTACTCATAGCCACAGACTTTAACAGGGAATTTATTTTACAAACAGATTCTTCTGAGGTGGGGTTGGGGACAGTTCTGTTGCAAATGGTGGGAGAAGAGGAACACCCGATCCTCTACCTAAGCAGAAAGCTTCTCCCAAGAGAACAGAAATACGCAGTAGTCGAGAGAGAATGCCTTGCTGTCAAATGGGCTATGGAGACACTGCGTTATTACCTCTTAGGCTGGTGATTTACTCTTGTGACAGACCATGCACCCCTCCAGTGGATACAGCGGAATAAGGAAAAGAATGCAAGGGTCACCAGGTGGTTGTTATCCCTCCAACCTTTCCAAAGTCGCATACGGCACAGGGCTGGATGCCACCATGGTAACACTGATGGTCTGTGATGAGCATACTGCCTGGCGTCCCAAGTTGCCCAACTCTATGGTGTTGAGCAGAGGGGGGGATATGTGACGGAGCAAGGCCAGATGGCAATAGAAAAGTAGTGGGAGATAGATATATTAGCTCCAGGCTAAACAAGTCCCTGGTACCAGGATAAGTGAAATGGCAGCTGCTCCAGGTCAATTAAGACACCGGGGCCAATTAAGAACTTTCCAGAAAGCAGGGAGAAGGCTAGGTTGATTGGGACACCTGAAGGCAATCAGGGGCTGGCTGAAACTAGTCAAAAGCCTCCCAGTCAGTCAGGTGGGTGTGCATGTCAGGAGCTGTGGGAGGAAGTTGCGCTGTTGGAGAAGCTGAGTAGTACACACCATATCAGGCACAAGGAAGGAGGCCCTGAGGTAAGGGTGAAGTGGAGCTTGAGGAAGTGAGGGCTGCTGTGGGGGAAGTAGCTCAGGGAATTGTACATGTCATGTTTCTAAAAGGTCAGCTACCATAGCTGATACTATTAGGGTCCCTGGGCTGGAGCCTGGAGTAGAGAGTGGGCATAGGCTCCCCCCCCACCTTTGCCCCCTGATTAATCACTGAGACTGAGAAACAACAGAGACTGTGCGAGGAAGGATAACTTCTCCTCACCTCCCTCGCTGGCTGATGATAAAAATGGCTCAGTAGACTGTGACCTTTTTCTCTAGAGAGAGAAGGGTTACATGCAGGGTCACGGTGAGCCTCTGAGGCTAGTGAAATCCTCCAGGAAACGCGGGACCCACGGAGGCAAGGACAGAGCTTTCTCACAATATATATTCCCAGATTTACTGATCGTCCTTAATACTGCGCTGTGTTAACTACATTATAATGAATATGAATAGGGAAGTTTATTTTCCAAACTTTTTCTCTAGAAACATGAGTTTCTTCTGCATCTGGATTATAACATCAATCTCTATTTACACACTATTTCTGAGCCCTAAAAATATAGCCTCCCTTTTTGTTTACATACCAGCAATATTGATGCTTTCTATTGTCAACATATTTTTTTGTATATTAGAGATATGCCAAAAGATAAAAAATACATAGTGTGCAGCTTCATCTCTAATATTAAGTACATTTGTCATTATTCAAAAGTAAAGATGCTTTGTTTATTTATTTCACAAATATTACCTAGCAATAATTTCTAAGTGCTAACTCCATTATACATACTACAGTTCTCAGCCTTAAAGAAATAAATCAAATTTAGTTTCATTAAGCAACTCACTACTTCAGCTATTTCAGTTTTTTCCAATATTTGTTGGGGGCGTTTTCTGGGGGAAAATGTTTTTTCCCAAGCCTTCAACATTTCTGGAAATTTTACCTCTCTAAAAAAGTAGCACTTTCTGGTCTTCATAGAACACAGCAGATGTACACAAACTCATGCACAAGAACTGTCCATTCCCACACGGACAACGGATGAGACTGTGGAGAAGTTACTCTTCATGGATTGCTTCTTCCCATACAAGCAGTCCCACTGAAGTCAACAGCTCTATTTCAGCAAATAACTGCTCAGCAAGGGGAGTAAGAGGTTCACCACTTGGATTTAAGCAGAGATTAAGGTTCTTTCCATTCTTATCTGCAAGGTGTGAGTGTGAGGCAGACTCTGAACTGCTCCTTGTGGTCTTCTGGGATTCTCTGATGGTCAGTAGTGTCTGGCTGTCATTCTCTCTCTCTCTGTCTGTCTTTCCCTTTGGATTATGGAATCTGTGGAAAAGAAATGCCAGTATTAGAGCTAAAACATTCAACTATTTTTGTTTGATGTTGATTGTACCAGATTTTCTCCCTCTCCCAGCCTAAGTCCCAGAGACAGGAACATGAATCAGTCATGGGTAAAATGAGACCATCCCTAATGTAACATCCTCATGATACCTTCCTTTGAACTACTGCTGATTGGCTAAATTGATGCATTTTTATAGAACTCTCTTCCCAATACACTACCCAGCCATTATCCAAATTATTATCAGTATTTATTGTTTATATTATGAGACCACCTAAAGACCCCTGTCTCCCTTGAGATCCCATTGTGCTAGACATTTTATAAACACACAGTAAGACCCTCCCTCAGAGCTTAAAAGCTAGATATAAAAGAGATGTTCCAAAGAATGGAGAGGAAGCAGAGACAAAGTGACTTTTGCAAATGTGAAAACAGCAGAAAAGGATTTGACATGAGAAGATTAGAGAAGACAAACTGCACAAGAGGGAAGGAGACAGGTTGGAAAGAACCTTTGTGAAAAGGAGCTACAGATTTCTGTCACATCATAATACTGGATTCAGTTGCATTTGGACTCTGGAATGTCTGAAATCTATATTTGAAACAGGCATCTCATCCACCCCATTTCCTGGTGTTAATGACAGTGTGATCTTTGGAAAATGATGAACCCTTTTCTTTTTATCAAGCATAAATATTAGGAGAGCTAGAGAGTGGAGAGCCATCTGTAGTAACCCTATTTTAAAATATACAAGAAACTCATTAGACTTATTTATGGAGGTGAAGATCACATATTTGCTTTGAGTCTGCTAGAATGTGCTGTAACTTTATCACCATATTATCTCTTAGAGATGGGCACAGACCATAAACCCAGATCCCAGAAACCCCTATCTTTGGGAGAAGGGGTGAGATCCAGAACTGGATCTGAATTCTTTGGTATAGGTCCACCTTTAACAATGACAGAGCCTGGCTGGTGAAGCCCTGGCGGAGCAGAGGAAGCAGACTGTGAGCTGCTTCTCTCCCTGCCTCGCCACATTGAGGCAGAGATGTGTCCTGACAGAACATACTTGGGAGATGAGGTCATCAGAATGGTGACACCCCATTGATGACTTCACCCACTCTGAATTGCTGATGATCAGTCAGGTTGCTGTATTTTAACTGACCTCACAACCCATGTCCCAATCCTGATTCCTGCACCCAACCAGCTCTCATCACAGTGGGGCTCTTTCTGCCCTTTTTGTCACAGATCTTCTGGATCCTTTGAAGGATATTTAATGCTTTCCCTAGAATAACAGATTTTTGTTCCTTTCAATCTGTGCACCCATCCAGCTCAGAATATATTAAACTCCATGCTGGCTGAGCCATTATTCTATAACCAATAAGGGAAGTGCTAAAGGATTAGTGTAGAATGACATTGCCCTTCATGTTTAGGAGACAGTCTTTTGTCTGTGATAGGAGACTCCCACAAGCACACACTCTCCTCTATCCTTCTGACAAGAGGCTGATGCTGCTCCAATTCCTGATGAACCTGATGTCTTCATTGTGTATCTGGTTTGGGGCATTTTAATTTGCTTTCCCCTTTTTCTTTGAATGTTAAAAAGCAGCTGTACCTATTTGTGTATTCATGTTGTGACTGTGTGTCAGAACTTTGTGAAGGGCTCGCTCCTGAAGTCCTTCCCTGAGCTACCACTGGGACGGCTCACAAAATAAAGTTTGCAGGCTCTAGCCCTAAATGCATGTTCATGGATTTTGCCCTTTTCACCCACCCATTTTGCCAGATTAGCTGTGGAAGACTAACAGGGACCCCACTGCCACTCCTATTATATCAGCTATATTGCAACTTAGCATCAGAAGCAAAGAATAAGGAGAAATCTCCACCTGTGACTGTGTTTCTGTTATGACCCATGTGAACCCCACCCTTTGTTGGTAAGGGAAGTACCTACCTTAGTCTTTGTAGGGTGGAGAAGCAAGCTCTTGAAGGTGTTTCTGAGACTCTTTGAATCTGTCTGCAGTTGTCATGGAGAAGAAACCAAAAGTGCAAATCCCCATTTTGTCCACTCCATGAGGGAGGACAGTTTTATGCCCTGGAGCTGCTCCTTTGCCATGTTGCTTTCTCTCAGCACTACTTTTGCTGAGTGGCATTTTTAGCTTCTTCTCTCTCTCTCAGGCTGACACTCAGAATAGTTTTCCATGGTTGCATTCAGTCACTATGTGGTATCCTGAGACTGACACATTGAATAGTGGATGCCAAAGCCAAGGCAAACATGCTATCATAGAAAAAAGTTTGATCCTCCATTGGTTCTTCATATTTCAATCTCAGGAGCAGTTCATGATCTAATTACTCTGAGTTGGCCAGCTGGGCATGCACACTCCCTGTATGAGACATCTCTCTTACCTCCATTGGTGGAGGCTGCATAGATGGCAATATTCCTTGCCTCCATTTTTTAAATTTTATTTTTAGTCTTTATGGAGACTTGAGTATCTCTTTATGTTTGTGTTACTACTGTTGGTCTCTTATAAGCTTAGGTTTCCTATAAGCTGCAAACAGAGGCAGCTAACAGGAGAGTTTTGGAGGATATAGCTGTGAAATTTGAACTTGGTGGTTGTGGGACTTAGGGAGTGCTACATTTGGTCTGTTTGTGGATTATTTGTTTGACTGTTTGTTCTCTGTATATAGGCTGCATAGCTGTGCCACAGGCCATGGACCCCCGAGTAAGTAGCAAAAACAGGTCTGTTTGTTGGTATCTTGGTATCCTTTTAACTTGAACCACTGAACCTTTTGGTTGACCCCACTATTTGAAGTCTGAGTGGGTAATTGCTCCATGATATGGTGGGGAGGAGGCTAACTTGAGTTAAGCGCAGAAACTTGGTATAAAAAATCACTTGTTAGGTGAACTCAAGAGCTGTGAATAGAGGCAGCTAACAGGAGAGCTAGAGAGGGAGTGTGAAAGACTTTTCTTCTAGGTCCTGCTCTGTTCAATTCCACGATGGCCAAAAATGGAAGAGTGGTGGTGAGCCCCACTGGATTTGTAATGTTTGCTTTCCTGCTTGGAGCCAGAAGGGACTTTCTGTGTATGGAGAACAAATTGATGACTGTTCTGGAAGTTAAGATTCTTGGATTGGAGGGAAAAGTAAAGACATCACATTAGTGAATGGGAGGTCAGTCCAACCTGTAAGAAAATCTAGTTGTTCAAGAAAAAAAGTCTCCAATTGGCCAAGGAAGACAGACAATCCTTAGTGTGGATTTGGTACTAGGAAGAATTGAAAGAACATTCTGCCATAGACAGGTGGACAACAGGACAGTGTGTTGTCTTCCTTGGGCCAAGACACAAGATGTCACTCTAAGATTGGATAGGCTTCTGAAGTCATGGTGGATAAGCAGCTGAACATAACTCTGAGTACAATGCTGTGGCAAGTAGGACTAAAGAGATCGCTAGGTGCATAAACAGGGGAATCCTGAGTAGGAGTAAAAAAATCATTTTACATCTGTCTTTGACACTGGTGCAATCAGTGCAGGACTATTGTGTCCAGTTCTGGTGTCCACTAATCAATAAGGATGATTATAAATTAGAGAGGATTCGTAGAAGAACTACAAGTATGATTAAAGGATTAGAAAACATCTTCTAGTGATAAACTCAAGAAGCTCAAACTATTAGCTTAACAAACAGCAGGTTAAAGGGTGACTTGCTCCCAATCTAAGTAGCAACATTGGAACACATGTTTCATAATTGGCTCTTCAATATAGTAGACAAAGGTTTCCAATAGCTGAACAAATTCAGACTGGAAATAATGCATAAATGTGTAACAGTGAGGGTAATCAACCATTGGAACAATTTACCAAGGTTTGTGGTGGGTTCTCCATTGCTGGTCATTTTTCAATCAAAATTGGATATTGTTTCTAAAAATATGTTCTAGTTCAAAAGGAATATGACCTGTGTTATACAGGAGATCAGACTAGATGATCACAATGGTCTCTTCTGGCGGTGGGGTGTAAGAGTAAGAAGTAGATGGGTTACTGAATTATATTTTTATGTTTAATGTAGTTAAGTAAAACTTTTTCAAACACAGTAGTTGCAACTGTAGTCAATCAGTGAGTTGTGAAAAGATCAGCCAGGAAAAGCAGCCAGGTTTGAATAATATTTATATGTAAGTGTCCTAAGAGGAAGTTTAGAAGGGTAAAAAGGCTGTACTAGTGATCCAATGTCACTGGTGTTCAAAACACTGTGTGTCTAGCAGGGCAGTGGTTCTCAACCATGGGTCAAGGGCCCCCTGAGGAGCCGCAAACAGGTTTCAGGGGATCTGTCAAGCAAGGCCAGTATCAGACTCACTCGGGACCATAGCAGAAAGCCAAATCCCCACTACATGGGGCTGAAGCCTGAGGCCCCTGAACCCCACCACCCAGGGTTGAAGCTGAAGCCTGAGCATCTTAGCTTCATGGGGCTCCCTGTGGCATGGGGATCCAAGCAATTGCCCTGTTTGCTACCCCTAATGCTGGCCCTGGCTTTTATATGCAGAAAATCAGTTGTTGTGACACAGGTGGGCTGTGGAGGTTTTTTAGCATGCTGGGGTCCTCAGAAAGAAAAAAGGTTGAGAACCCTTGTAGCAGGGTATAGGTAGTGACACCACCCACTCTTCTTTGAATGATGGCCCCTATCTGTATTCCACTAAGGGTTATGAAAATGTGCCATGCACCTGGAGCCAGAGCTTTTCAAAGTAGAGTTGCTCCAGTTCCTAGCATCCTTATTCCTGGTTCTCAGTCATGTGGATTTGCTGCAAGGGCCTATGAATTAGACTCTGCCTACCACTTTGATTTCTGGGTTTGGCAATTTTATAAGACCTAGCCCATGTCTGGCACAGGCAATGTTTCTTCTCACTGTTTGATCTTAAGAACAGAGGCCTACAGTCAGTCTGGGCTGTAACCTCACTGCCATTTTATTGTATCTGTGCTTGTCTCTGCCCTGATAACCCTACATTCTCCTTCGTCCACCTCTTCTAGAGTGTCACTGACATATCTCCACCTGCCAGTTCAGCAGTCTCTTGATTGATTCAAACTTACCCCCTTGGGTAGCTCTAGGTGTCATTCATCCCTCACATCCCTGTGGTCTCAGTGTGCATTTACTTCATCCATTTCCCTGATTATTCACGATTTGTTCCCCTAGTTCAGAGGATCTTTTCCATGGCATGTCAGCAAGATTAATAATAATAATAATAATAATAATAATAATATCAACTCAAAGTTATTTCTCCTGCTGGCCCAGACAAATTCTCCCCACCTTTGAGGGAGAAGAGGGGAGCAATTGAAATATTTTATTCCTGTCAGAAGCATGGTTATCTGAAAATTGAGATAACTGTCAGTCTAATACATTGTCTCTTTCAGCAGCTGAAGAAATCACAATACAGCAAACACACTGCACACTTCAAATATCTGTGTCATATGTTTATTAATACCAAAACATAAAGCAGTGATGAGGAAAAAAAGCTATTACAACAAACAAGGCACAGTGCTAACAGAGGTCAGATGATGTTTGACACAATGAAATCTGGTGTGGAAAGTTACTTGTGTTCTGTCAGTCCCATAATGGTGGAAGCAGAGGGAGATGTGAAACACTTTCCTAGTCATGGGAGTCAACATTAAACTACAGGAGGGAAAAAAGACAAAGACAGTTCAAAGCTCTTTTGAAAAAATAAAAAAAAATCTCATCTTTTTGGAAACACACAGCCAGATCTGAGCTGGTGTCTACAAGTCAAGGGCAGTCACGAATGTGGTAGTCAGTGAGCTGGGATCAATAGGCAAGAATCAGGCTGTGGTCACAGGACAGAAAGCAGAGATAGTTATCAGGATGGAATCAGGAAACAAGGGTCAGGATGAAGTCTGAGACTGGATAGCAGTAGGCTTGGTGCCATCTGGAGTCATAGCAAACAAGAAGTCTGCCTGGCTGCCCAGACAACTTCCTGGGCCACCTTCCTGTGATGACTAATTTCACAGTGCTCCTCGGATGGGGCTCTGCATGGCCTCCCAATAGCAATATGAGACTATCAGCTGTCCGAGGCTCTACAGAGCCAGGTTCTTGTCCTACAGATCCTTACACTTTCAGTGAGTCTGACAGTTGAGAAGATGGTTCAAGATGAAGCTTAGATGAGAAGATGAAGTGCTTGGTGTTTGAAGAGACCCCCAGCCTACAGGTGCCGACTTTCCTTCTGCCCGATGGGTGCTTGACCCCTCCTCCCCTGGCACCACCCTCGCCGCATCCCAATTCCACCCCTTCCCCCAAGTCCCCGCCCCTTCCCCCCCTCTTTACTGCCTCCTCCCCCGAGCGCACCACATCCCCACACCTCCCTCTCCCTCCTGGAAAGTCCAAACAACTGTTAGGCAACAGGCGGGAAGCTCTGGGAGGGGCAGGGGGAGGGGGAGGAGCAGTGACGTGGTGCACTCAGGGGAAGAAGATGCAAGGAGGGGGTAGGCATTCATGTAAGCAAACTAATTCATTATAGACTTGATCCCAGTGAGTCAGAGGTGTAACTTTCAGTCCCATTGAATTCAGTGTGTACAGGATTGTGCCCCAGATACATATTTTTCAATCTTCATGCAGAGACAATATAGAACCCACATGGAAAATTGACACCCTCAAGTAAGGATAAGGGTGAAATACATAACAAATTTAGTGACATAAAATCTTTAGTCAGATAGTCATGGATTCAGGCGACCTATAATATCTCATCTTGGCAAAATAACAGAATTTAAGTTACACCCCCACTCTGGATGATGAAATCTTCCATGAGGCAGAGATATAAATTACAATGGAAGCTAAGAGTTGAAACACCGAAATTAGACTAGGCTGCAGCTCTTTGTGCAAATACTGCAAGATGACAGATGTAGGGTAACTGTCCAGAGAACAAAATTGGAGTAAATCCATATTTCAACTCACAGTGGTCCAGATTCTCCCACTACTATACTACGTAGAACCGTAGTCCTTTAGGAGTCTCGCTGATTTCAAAAGGACTATTCATGAAATAAAGAACGACCTAGGGTAAGTAAAGGTGCTAGAAACAGGCCCATTCTCAGCATTCAACATTAGGTTTAGGGCTGGATTGTGATTTTACTCTAAATCCAGAGTGTAACTGGAGTACCCCAGTTCAGTTTTCCATGGGGGTGTAGCTTACAGCAGACCTGAAAAAGGTGTGGCTTATTTTCTCCCTAGTGCTGACTCTCAGCTCCTGGCTGGTATATAAAACATGATGATAAAAGAGTACTGAGAGTGCAGCTCCTGTTTTTCCCACATATTTCTGACGCCCAAGCTGTGCTCCAGAGGTCCATAATGTGATCATGTAAGACAGTGCATGATTATTTTAGAGTGAGTCAAAATCTGGCCCTTAATTTGTGCTATACTTTCTATGTCTCTGCCCTGGTCTACACTAGGAGTTGAGGTTGAATTTAGCAGTGTTAAATTGATTTAAGTCTGCACCTGTCCACACAACGAAGCCCTTTTTTTTGACTTAACGGGCTCTTAAAATTGATTTCCTTACTCCACCCCCGACAAGGGGATGAGTGCTGAAATCGGCCTTGCTGGGTCGAATTTGGGGTACTATGGATGCAATTAGATGGTATTGGTCTCTGGGAGCTATCACAGAGTGCTCCATTGTGACCGCTCTGGACAGCACTCTCAACTCAGATGCACTGGCCAGGTAGACAGGAAAAGGCCTGTGAACTTTTGAATTTCAATTTCCTGTTTGGTCAGTGTGGCAAGCTGCAGGTGAGTGCAGAGTTCATCAGCACAGGTGACCATTCAGAGTTCATCAGCAGAGGTGACCATGCTGGAGTCCCAGAATTGCAAAAGAGCTCCAACATGGACCGAACGGGAGGTATGGGATCTGATCGCTGTATGGGGAGAGGAATCCATGCTATCAAAACTCAGTTCCAGTTTTTGAAATGCCAAAACATTTGTCAAAATTTCCCAGGGCATGAAGGACAGAGGCCATAACAGGGACCAGAAGCAGTGCTGTGTGAAACTTAAGGAGCTGAGGCAAGCCTACCAGAAATCCAGAGAGGTGAACGGCCGCTCCGGGTCAGAGTCCCAAACATGCCGCTTCTATGATGAACTGTATGCCATTTTAGGGGGTTCAGTCACCACTACCCCAGAGATGTTGTTTGACTCCTTCAATGGAGATGGAGGCAACATGGAAGCAGGTTTTGGGGTTGAGGAAGATGATGATGATGAACTTGTAGATAGCTCACAGCAAGCAAGTGGAGAAACCGGTTTTCCCTACAGCCAGGAACTGTTTCTCACCCTGGACCTGGAGCCAGTACCCCCTGAAACCACCCATGGCTGCATCCCGGACCTGCCAGGCGAAGAAGGGACCTCTGGTGAGTGTACCTTTTAAAATGATTTTAAAGCAAGCATGTTTAATGATTAATTTGCACTGACATTTGCAGCTCTCCTGGTTATACTCCTAAAGCCTTTGCAAAAGGTTTCTGGGGAGGACAGCCTTATTCCATCCACCATGGTAGGACACTTTACCACTCCAGGACAGTAGCACGTACTCGGGAATCATTGTAGAACAAAGCATTGCAGTGTGTGTTTGCTGGCATTCAAACAGCATCCGTTCTTTATCTCTCTGTATTATCCTCAGGAGAGTGATATCATTCATGGTCACCTGGTTGAAATAGGGTGCTTTTCTTAAGGGGACATTCAGAGGTGCCCATTCCTGCTGGGCTGTTTGCCTGTGACTGAACAGAAATGTTCCCCGCTGTTAGCCACGTGGTGGGGGTAGGCAAAATGCGACCTTGGAACCATAGCACATGTGCTATGTATGTAATGTTAACAGCAAGGTTTACTGTGAAAGAGTGTACCCATTGTTCTATAAAATGTGTCTTTTTAAATACCACTGTCCCTTTTTTTTCCTCCACCAGCTGCATGTGTTTCAAAGATCACAGGATCTTCTCCTTCCCAGAGGCTAGCGAAGATTAGAAGGTGAAAAAAACGCACTTGCGATGAAATGTTCTCTGAGCTCATGCTGTCCTCCCACACTGACAGAGCACAGATGAATGCGTGGAGGCAGACAATGTCAGAGTGCAGGAAAGCACAAAATGACTGGGAGGAAAGGTGGTGGGCTGAGGAGAGTAAGTGGTGGGCTGAAGAGAGGACTGGAGTTGAAAGGTGGCGGCAGCATGATGAGAGGAGGCAGGGTTCAATGCTGAGGCTGCTGGAGGATCAAACTAATATGCTCCAGCATATGGCTGAGCTGCAGGAAAGGCAGCTGGAGCACAGACCGCCGCTACAGCCCCTGTGTAACCAACCGCCCTCCTCCCCAAGTTCCATAGTCTCCTCACCCAGACGCCCAAAAACGCAGTGGGGGGGGGCCTCCGGCCACCCAGCTACTCCACCCCAGAGGATTGCCCAAGCAATAGAAGGCTGGCATTCAATAAGTTTTAAACTTTTAAACTTTTAAAGTGCTGTGTGGCCTTGTCCTTCCCCCCTCCACCACCCCTCCCAGTGCTTCTCTCCTCCAACACCTTGGCAGTTATCCCCCTATCTGTGTGATGAATTAATAAACAATGCATGAATGTGAAGCAACAATGACTTTATTGCCTCTGCAAGTGGTGATTGAAGGGAGGATGGGAGGGTGGTTAGCTTACAGGGAAGTAGAGTGAACCAAGGGGTGGAGGATTTCATCAAGGAGAAGCAAACAGAACTTTCACACTGTAGCCTGGCCAGTCATGAAACTGGTTTTCAAAGCTTCTCTGATGTGCACTGCGCACTCCTGTGCTCTTCTAACTGCCCTGGTGTCTGGCTTTGTGTAACCAGCAGCCAGGCGATTTGCCTCAACCTCCCATGCTGCCATAAATGTCTCCCCCTTACTCTCACAGATATTGTGGAGTGCACAGCAAGCAGTAATAACAGTGGGAATATTGGTTTCGCTGAGGTCTAACCGAGTCAGTAAACTACGCCAGCGCACTTTTAAACATCCAAATGCACACTCTACCACCATTCTGCACTTGCTCAGCCTGTAGTTGAACAGCTCCTGGCTACTGTCCAGGCTGCCTGTGTATCGCTTCATGAGCCATGGCATTAAGGGGTAGGCTGGGTCCCCAAGGATAACTATAAGCATTTCAACATCCTCAACGGTTATTTTCTGGTCTGGGAAGAAAGTCCCTTCCTGCAGCTTTTGAAACGGACCAGAGTTCCTAAAGATGTGAGTGTCATGTACCTTTCCCAGCCATCCCACGTTGATGTTGGTGAAATGTACCTTGTGATCCACCAGTGCTTACAGCACTATTGAAAAGTATCCCTTGCGGTTTATGTACTCGCCAGCTTGGTGCTTCGGTGCCAAGATAGGGATGTGGGTTCCGTCTATGGCCCCAACACAGTTAGGGAATCCCTTTGCAGCAAAGCCATCCACTATGACCTGCACATTTCCCAGGGTCACTATCCTTGATATCAACAGAACTTTGATTGCATTGGCTACTTGGATCACAGCAGCCCCTACAGTAGATTTGCCCACTATAAATTGATTCCCAACTGACCGGTAGCTCTCTGGCGTTGCAAGCTTCCACAGGGCTATTGCCACTCACTTCTCAGCTGTGAGGGCTGCTCTCATCTTGGTATTCTTGCGCTTCAGGGCACGGGGAAGCAAGTCACAAAGTTCCATGAAAGTGCCCTTACGCATGCAAAAGTTTCGCAGCCACTGGGAATCGTCCCAGACCTGCAACACTATACAACATCAGTCTGTGCTTGTTTGCTGGGCCCAGAATCGGCATTCCACCGCATCAACCTGCCCCATTAGCACCATGATGCCCACATTGCCAGGGCCTGTGCTTTGAGAGAAGTCTGTGTCCATGTCCTCATCACTCTCGTCACCGCGCTGACATTGCCTACTCACCCGGTTTTGCTTTGCCAGGTTCTGGAGGTGCATATACTGCTGTATAATGTGCTTGGTGTTTAATGTGCTCCTAATTGCCAATGTGATCTGAGCAGGCTCCATGCTTGTCGTGATATGGCGTCTGCACAGAAAAAAGGCGTGGAATGATTGTCTGTCGTTGCTCTGACGGAGGGAGGGGTGACTGCTGACATGGCTTACAGGGTTGTCTTACAGGGAATTAAAATCAACAAAGGGGGTGGCTTTACATCAAGGAGAAACAAAAACAACTGTCATACAGAATGGCCCACTCCAGGATTGCACTCAAAACCCTGGGTTTAGCAGGCCAATGCTCAACCCACTAAGCTATCCCTCCCTCTGATATTTCAGGCAGGACTGAATCTCCATTAAAGTTTTCAAGGTGCCCCTGACAGACCTCACCAAAACAATTGTCGGCCACTGATTTCACAGAGGGAGAAAGGGAGGGAGGGAGGGAGGGAGGGGGAAGCAAATGAATATAAAACAAATCTGGTTTATTTCTTGTTTTGATCCACTTCATCTGTCTTTTACATCTTTGGCTGGCAGCAGATGGTGCAGTAGGACTGCAAGCCATCCACATCTCCTGGCTGCCCGGCAGAAGATAGTGCAATAGGACTGTTAGCCATCCTCATCTCCTGCCTGCTCACCATAAGATGGTAAAATAGGACTGCCTGCAGGACTAAAGAGAATGACCTGGTCGAGTCACTCCTAATTTAGTCCCAGCACCCATATCTGCCCAGGCGCTTCTGACCAACCTTACCGAGGTGGCCAGGAGCACCTCAGACACGATGAGGATGGTTTTCAGGCCAATTGTACCGTCTGCTGCCACACGGCAATGGGTTGCTGCTGCTGGGTAGCAATGCAGTACTGCATCTGCCAGCACCCAGGAGACATACCGTTACAGTGAGCTGAGCGGGCTCCATGCTTGCCGTGATATGGCGTCTGCACAGGTAACTCAGGAAAAAAGGCGTGAAATGATTGTCTGCCATTGCTTTCACAGAGGGAGGGAGGGCCTGATTACATGTACCCAGAACCACCCATGACAATGTTTTTTGCCCCATCAGGCATTGGGATCTCAACCCAGAATTCCAATGGGCAGCGGAGACTGCGGGAACTGTGGGATAGCTACCCACAATGCAACACTCTGGAAGTTGATGCTAGCCTCAGTACTGTGGAAGCACTCTGCCGAGTTTATGCACTTAATGCACTTAGAGCATTTTGTGTGGGGACACACACAATCGACTATACAAAAATGATTTCTAAAAAACCGACTTGTATAAATTCGACCTAATTTCATAGTGTAGACATACCCTCTGTTTCTTTTAGGATCTAGTGTAATCAAAGCAGCATTCTAATTTCTATGCTCCATGTTATGATTAAGAGCTTACTATATAATAATTAGCTCTTACATGGCACAAACAGTTTTAAAAAGGTAAGAAAATATTATCCTCATTGTACAGATGGGGAAATGAAACAGAGAGGTGAAGTGACTTGCTGAGCAAGTCAGTGGCATCCCCTAATGCTAGACTAGATAGGAACAAATTCTCTCTGTATTCACATCTGATTTTAGGCATGTGTTCATCCCTGTGTATGCAGTGAATGCATTCAGAGTGTGATTCAGGTCTTTGTAGCTGGGGTGCTAAGCTGCTGTCTGAGTCATGCAGCCAGATGTCTTTTCAGTCCTGATTAAAGATTAAAGATTGGTTTGTGGCTATGAGATTCTTAATAAAGGCCTTCTAGTTGTCTTTGTAATCTTATCAGGGCTGCTGGGCTGCAGTCTCTTGCCCAGCTCAATGCAAGTACTGGTACCTTCAGGCCAATACACTTGCTCTAATTTAAAAGAGGGGAATAAATCTTGCACAACTAACTTTCAGTATTGGCAAGACCCTTTAAGATTGCTAAAACAAAACAAAAATGTCAAATATGGACTGTAATGCAATTTCAATGCCTTCAGTTCAGGTCTCCTGCCCTAAATATAATTACCCAACTGTCTTGTCACACAAAGAAGTTTTACAGGGTACTGTTTAGTGTTTGTGAGCCCCAGGGGAATATGTCCACAAATAATATGTGTTCTTTCCCACACATCTGTATCAAAACATGTTATGCAGAAAACATATCCATTGTGTATTAAAAATAAACACCACAAGCTCAAGTAATTATCAATAAGAGCTTAAAAGCCATACCACACAATATAGAGCAGTCTGTAATCATTTCTGCTGCCACAAAAGGCAGTTTTGCAGATGTTTGTTTGACACTTGGAGCAATGCTATGCACTAGATTGATTTCAGTAATGAACCACAATAGAGATATTCACCTCTGTGTACAAGGCCAGCACAAAGTCTATGTACCACTTAAGCCTTCAAAATAAAGCTTTGTCTAAACACAAGTTTTAATACTTTTTTATATTGGCAAAGCTAATTAAGTACAACCCCTCAATGCAGATGGAGTCATGCCCTTATGAAAGTGCTATACCAGTATAGCTATTCCCATAGTGGAGGGAGAATAAGATATAAAGGGTGGGATTGCATTGGCATAAGAATTTTGGTTTTTAAAAAGCCCACCCCTAATTGAAATAGTTAGATCACTACAAATCTGTGTGTAGACTAGACCTAACACTAAAATGTGAGTTGAATGGGGTATAGGCCTTATTCTGGGCCTCTGCACAGTGGCACATTTTACTTTATATCAATACTTTCCTTCCTGTCAGGTTCTCACAATGGCTTTTTGTTCTATTCTCCATCTCTTTACTTTTGGCTACAGGTGGGCTAACAAAATTTTGAATGAATTGTCAACAGTCTCCGGGTGGTTTTTTAATATACAAGCAGCTTGCACTGAAGTCTTCAAAGGCTGAGTTTTGTGAAGACAGTGCTCTCATTTACCACTCCAGACCTGGGAAATGCACCTTATCCTAGTCAATACAAGAAGATTGAAATATGAACAAACAAAAAGAAATGAAGAAACAAAAAACCCAAACCAGAAACCTGTAACCCTTGCTTTGACTTTTGTTCCCTCTTCTCTGTGATGCTTCTGACTTCAGTAGCATAACTTCTGCTTTGTTTTTTTTGTTTGTTTTTTTTTGTAGAAACACAGCTGCATCTTGAGTGGGATGAGCCACTAAATGCCTCCAATGGGGGATCCAAAAGTAAACCAGTAAACCAGTTTGGAGCTTAGCGTGACTAAATTTTTAAAAAAAGCTATAATAAGATAAGACAGACAACGGGGGTGGGAATGGTTTTTGCTCTGGGATTCTGCAGTGCTGGCTAAAGTGCAAATGTCAAGAGAATGTGGAGGGGGTATACTGCACTATGCATCTATAGTCTCATTTGTCTGTTTGAAAAAATAATAATTAAAAAGGTGTTTTGCTAGTTACCTGCTGCAACCCAGTGTGTAATTTGTATGTTTCTGACAGCACCCTGGAAGGCATCCACCTGAGCATGAAACCTTTGAATTTCAATTTTATTCTAGTTAGTTCAGAAAATAAGGGAAGAGAAAATCAGATCAATGATTGCACCATGGTGATATTTATCAAAACAATAAACAAGAGCAAAATTTATATATTTTATGCCACACGATCTGTTATAAGAGAAGTTTCAAGCAATGCAAGTTTTAGTTTCAAGCTTCCTTGAGAAGTTAATTTTAATAGGCTTTGGAATTTACATTTCCAACAGCTTGTCTAAAAACACTGATGAGTTATTCAAGTACCTTACACCCAGCTAGCACACCAAACAGGGAGATCGGAATTCTTTTTTTAATTTTTTTTTTTTTGTGATTCAGTCATTTATGGTTTTCAGGTTACTGACATACTTGTTACTCTGACAATTCTGGTAACTGAATGCTATTATTATTATTGAGAAGGAAAGCAATTGGCAAATATACTGCCAGCTAATTTGAATATGACTAACTGGGAAGTTTACTCAATTGTGAAATGTTTATGGGATATGAGCAAACTGATTCAAATATTACAGCTCTGTTCTGAACAAATTAGAAAACATCCTCCGATGAAATGGAACAGGGTATTAAGTTGAATATGTTTTATATAACACAAAAAATGTGACAGGTTCCTAGCTATACACTACCTATAATGGGCTTGCGATATTTCTTGGGCATAATTGTCTGAGAGTTAATTAACTCCAGATGTAACTAATTCCTCAGGATAGTCCTGTGGTTTTATAAGGTTTTTATTGCTATGATATAATTAGTGTTTGTATATATATACAAATAAACAAGAGTTTAAGAGTTTCACTGTTTTCCTGTTTGAAGTTTTATGACAAATAGCTGCAGTGATAGAGGGGCGACTTTGGAAGAAACAAATGGCAGTTGGGCTTCTAACTGCTTTTTGTGCAGTTTTAACATTTCCTCCAGAATTCCTCAGAAACTAGCACTAATTACAAAAACTTAATGATTGTGTCAGTTACTAACATTTTACTACAGATTTGATTAGATGGAAACTGTCAGGGTTCTTATTGTTTGTGGTGTGTATATATGTGTGTATAGATGTAGAAATGAGTATTAAAAATGACATTAAAAGATGATTATTTAGGCAGTTTATCAAGCTCTTAGGAAATGCTAGACTTATGGCTGCTCATGCACGTTTTTTTCCTGCTCCCTTGCACACCCAACCTGTACACTGAGAGAGGCAGGACTCCTTGGGGGAAAAATGGTGTGTGTTCATAATGCATATGGACACGGGGGTTGCTGGCCCAGTTCCTGCCCCATGGGATGCCTCCAGTGAAGGGAGCAGGCCTCTGAGATTATGTACTATGTCCAGATATGTTGGTGGAAGAGCCCAGCCGGCTTCTGTCTCTTTCCACCACACCATCCCCAGCAGGTCCCCAGCTGTTCCCAGTACAATAGAGGTTGCTACTGCTTTGGCAGTGGTATCAGCCTGGCCTGAGACTCTTCATATGGGGTGGGGGGAGGGAAAGGTTTGAGAGGTTGTCATTTTCCTGAGGAATGCAAGTGAGAGAAGGAATTGATGATTTTTAACAGTTTCCATTTGGACATTGCTGAGAGAAAATTTAATGGAAGAAAGAAATGACATTTATCTAGCTTGAGTGCTTGCCCCATGCCAACTATCAAAAGTCTTCTGCAAACAGTGTGGGAGTTAGAGCTTTTCAAGGAAAAATGGTAAGAATCCTTTATATTGGAAAGCGTTAGTCAATCTAAATATAGGGATCACTAACAGCTCTCTCTCTCTCTCTCTGTGTACATATGTTTGAAGCAAGTTGTTTATTATTGCATATGGAATAGAGACTACACATTAGGTCTGACTTTGAGGATGGAATTATGCAAAATGAATGGCATAAAGAAGGAAGATCAGGCATTCTTGTTTATCCTTTCTCCTCATAGAAGAACAAAAGGACAGCCAATTAAATTGAAAGGTAGCAAATTTAAAATGATAAAAAGAGATTTTTGACACATTGCATAATTATCCTGTCAAACTCAATGCCAGAGGATATATCTGAGGGATTCTGAAAGGATTAGCTATTTACATGGTGTGACAGACCCCCAGGGTAGAACCTGGAACTGTGAGACAGCTATGCCCACTTAACTCTCCAGCCTGGGCCATTTCCTACAATGCTATGCTAGTGACAAGCAGCAAACCCCTCCAGGGACTGTCATCACTCAGCCAGAAACATGCATGGACACATCCAGCTAAGGCGCCTGAATGCTCTCTAAGCCACTAATGAACTGCAGCCTAAAGAAATCAGAAAGATCACGAACTTCACCCCTTAATGATTATGTAACTCTCACTACTTCAGCTTAACTTTCCTTCAGTAATAAACTCTTGCTGCATTCTGGGAGAGATAAAACAACGATCAGAATGTGTATATTTCGTTCTGTAAAGTACAAAGATACTACACTGATAAGCTCAACATAAGCATTCCAGGTCCATGAAGTGTATGATAACATGGTTTTAGTCTGATTACATTATGTTAAGGCCATCATACCAAAAAATGCAGTAATTAAAAAAAAGAAGACCTTTTTTATTGTTTATTTTATATCTACTACAATTTTGGTAGCATACTGTAGCCTAAAGCCTTTAGCAAAATTCAAAAAACTCAGTGGTTCAACCAGATCTGTATTGAGTCTGTGAGCAGGGGTTTAAAGTTGTCAAGATTAGGGAAAGGCTTTTTTTAAAAAGAAAAAAAACAAATATATTTACTGGATGTTTTCTAGAGTTCTGAAACTGAAAAGCAAGCAGGGGAAAAAAGCTTTAAAGACTCAGTTATGGCAACTTTGGAAATGCTCTTAAGGTATTGTGAATTAAGTGGCAATCTAAACCTTCCCAAATTCTCAAAATGCAGCTGAGTGATCATTCAGTGAAAAAGGAGCACTCTCTGCCACAGTGGTTCTCCTTATTGAAAGCTGGAGCTTCTAACAAATCCAAAATTGTGACTTGTAAGTTTTAATGCTCCTAAAGTGAACATTGTGTGGCTGATAATGACAGAGGAACCTAGTCTCTGTAAAAAATTAGCACAGTGTAGGTCTGACATTACCCTGGGTACAATCTGGACTGATGGACGACTTTGTCCTCTCAATTCTCCACCCTGGGGTGCCTTTTACACTGCTTTGCTGTGAGAGGAACCACTCCTGGTCTCCAGCCTCCAGCTATAACACCTAGCTATACTGTATGAGTGCAATAGTCAGCCACCCAGGAATTACACTGCAGGGCCACACCAGCAAACTCCCAGTCCCAGACTTTCCCCAAGAAATGTGTGTCTTGTACTGCTTAGCATGCCCCTGGGCAATACAAGCTCATATAAAGTCCGTCATTTAATTAATAGAAAGTTATATGCACAAATCTTGTTATTCCAAATGAAATTTCCCAAACACTTATCCAAACATACACTGGTTTTCATAAAACAATCAAATAATTTTATTAACAGAAAGATAGATTTTAAGTGATTACTAGTAATGAGGCATAAGAGTCAGTATTGGTTACAAACAAATAAAAGGTAAAACACAATTAATATCTATATTAACAAGTTAAATTAATTCATAGTAAAGGTTTCTCCCACCACATATGTCAGCAGTCTTACTGGCTAGAATCCTTTCAGCCAGGAATCCTGCCCAGCTCAGTGTTAATTTCTTTGTCCTTCAGGTGTTGTTTATGCCATGGGCAGAGAGACAGGGAGATGTGTTTGGGGGCATGTGTTTCCCTTTCTTATAGTTCTTTTCTTTGAAAAACACTTCCAGCTGAGGTTCAAGAGACAGAAAGTCTGTGGGGATGGGAACCTCCAACTGTTTCTTTGCCAAAATCATAGAATCATAGAAACATAAGACTGGAAAGGACCTCGAGAGGTCATCTAGTCCAGTCCCATGCACTTAGGGCAGAATAAAGTATTATCCAGATCTGCCCTGACAGGTGTTTGTCTAACCTGCTCTTAAAGATCTCCAATGATGAAGATTCCACAACTTCCCTGGGAAATTTATTCCTACGCTTAACCATCCTGACAGTTGGGAAGTTATTCCTAGTGTCCTACCTAAACCTCCTCTTGCTGCAATTTAAGCCCAATGCTTCTTGTCCTATCCTCAGAGGTTAAGGAGAATAATTTGTCCTCCCTCCTCCTTGTAAAAATGTAGAGTTCTCACTCATACCCTTTTTTCTGCCAAAGAATGGCCACTTACCCATATGATAGCCCTTTGATTTTGTTGACACCTAGCTGTGAGGAGTCAGTTTTCCTTTTGTCTTCGAGGAACTAGTTTGTGTCTGCTTTTCTAAACATGTTCCAAGTTTAGAAAGTTTAGAAAGACTCAGTTATGGCAGCAGTTCAAGTTACAAAGAGTGAACATAGAATCATAGAATATCAGGGTTGGAAGGGACCTCAGGAGGTCAGCTAGACCAACCTCCTGCTCAAAGCAGGACTAATCCCCAATTAAATCATCCCAGCCAGGGCTTTGTCAAGCCTGACCTTTAAAACCTCCAAGGAAGGAAATTCCACCACCTCCCTAGATAATGCATCCCAGTGCTTCACCACCCTCCTAGTGAAAAAGTTTTGCCTAATATCCAATCTAAACCTTCCTCACTGCAACTTGAGACCATTACTCCTTGTTCTGTCATCTGGTACCACTGAGGTACCTCTTTGGAACCCCCTTTCAGGTAGTTGAAAGCAGCTATCAAATCCCCCCTCATTCTTCTCTTCTGAAGACTAATCAATCCCAGTTCCCTCAGCCTTTCCTCATAAGTCATGTGCTCCAGCCCCCTAATCATTTTTGTTGCCCTCCGCTGGACTCTTTCCAATTTTTCCACATCTTTCTTGTAGTGTGGGGCCCAAAACTGGACACAGTACTCCAGATGAGGCCTCACCAATGTTGAATAGAGGGGAATGATCACGTCCCTTGATCTGCTGGCAATGCCCCTACTTATACAGCCCAAAATGCCGTTAGCCTTCTTGGAACGAGGGCACACTGCTGACTCATATCCAGCTTCTTGTCCACTGTAAGCTCTAGGTTCTTTTCTGCAGAACTTCTGCCTAACCATTTGGTCCCTAGTCTGTAGCAGTGCATGGGATTCTTCCGTCCTATGTAAAAGGACTCTGAACTTGTCCTTGTGGAACCTCATCAGATTTCTTTTGGCCCAATCCTCTAATTTGTCTAGGTCCCTCTGTATCCTATCCCTACCCTCCAGCGTGTCTACCACTCCTCCCAGTATAGTGTCATCTGCAAACTTGCTGAGGGTGCAGTCCACGCCATCCTCCTGATCATTAATGAAGATATTGAACAGAACCGGCCCCAGGACCAAACCTTGGGGCACTCTGCTTGATACCGGCTACCAACTAGCTATGTCTACCTTGAAAAAATGAATTATGTTAGAAAATGTGTTAAACATTTTGAATGTAGGATAATATTACACCTGATTGAACCTCTACTACAGACAGAGTAAAGTGGTATTTAAAAAAAACATACTAGCTGGCCATGGCTTAGATTTATCAAAGACCAGCTGACATGATTTGCATGAATGATAAAGATATCTATATTTTACATTCCATACCAAGAAAATCCTCAGCTACCTGATTAAGGTGACTTTATGGTTCCTTTGTGCTGACAGTGACTCACAGGTATCATATCAAGGTCAACTATCTAGCCCAGCATGATGATGTCTTAACAGACCAGCTTTTTGTTTCCCTCCCTTTTTTTAGTAAAAATTTCTTCTTAAATATCTTGATTGTCAAGCTATATCTACCTTCTCCTCACTTTCATTGGCATCCTCTTTTTTCCCATGCTACCGGCATAACTTATCTTATCCTTGTATCTTATCCTTGCTGAGTGATATGCACTGTATTTACTGCACAGTATCTGCACAGAATTCAAACAGAGGGTCATTGCTGAGTGGGGTGGACTGTCTCCTACTTGATTTAAAAGTGATAGGCAAATTATATAGTTGTATGACAGGACTTCAGTGAGAAATATAATCAATGACTTGTGGTTTAGTTTGTTATATGCCAAAATATATTTACTAACTGTGGCTCACAGGCCATGTTTTCATAGTATGCACAAGAGCAGTTTCCCTACATCCTTGTAAATGCATTGAAATAGCTCAAAAATTCTTTGTTGTTCTTGATAGTTCATGTGCTTTTATTTATCATCCATCACTGAGGAACCAACATTAATTTGATGAATGAAATGCAATCTTAGTTGGCATTGAACCCATCTGAGTTGATTCACTCATCTGACAATTGGTGGTTTTACCAGGTGTAATCAATAATGAGCTGGTAACAATGTGAGAGCTGTAGTTCAAAGTCCTATCCCCAGAAAAGTCACTCAAATCTGCCATTATAATGACATAGTGTGTGTGTGTTTGAGATAATATATACATATATGTTTCACTTAACGTTCTTTGCTTGCTGGCAGTTCTGATTTTAAAAAAATTATGTTCCTTTTCAGAACACCTTTTTTCCTGCACCAGTGAAAAGCTACAGACTTTAACAACATTATGCTACCATGTAAAATCACAAGGGCCCACTTCTCCCCTTGATGGGGAGGCAGATAGAGATTTTAAAAACAGCATGTGGTATATGCACATGAAAAGTTTGATATTAGATGTGACATATTTTGAAGCTTAACAATCTGAAGAAAAAAAAACCCTACCTTTCTAGAAAGTTTCATGAAAAGCAAAATATTGTGATTTTTTTTTTAAAAAAAAAAAGCTTTGGAATGAAACTGATAATATTTTTTTCATGAAATATCATCGAAAAAAATATTTGCTGTTTCTGAAGTCCTCTAGTGTGTGTGACTCAGAAACATACCTCCCTTTGAAAAATGGATGTCAAAAGTTTTTTCTTTTCTTATTAATTCCTTTCATTAAGAAAGAAAAGAAAAAGGGAAAAATAAACAACCAAGATTGACCTATGCCTGTAATGCCTCTCGTAATAAATTCCCATGAATATTATGTAAAGCAGAGACAAATTTTCCAGTAATCCAGCTATAATGGGAAGGCGCAGGATCAAAGATGTGAACAACCTTTCTTGTTGCTTTGTGACCATTCTGCATCTAATCATGACACAAGTGGGAGGTGGAGAGTTGCACTGTAATATCACAAGTTTCTTCTGTTGACATTTTGTGTCTAAACTGATTTGTCTGTCCAGTCTGATGGTAAACCTACATATCATGTGCATCAATACAAGAACCTGTGTAAATGGACAGGCTCCATAGGACAGGGACGGTGGTTTGCCCTGTGTTTTCTACAAGATAAAATATATAAGAAATAAAAATAACTAATAATTCAATATAGAAGTAAGAACTAATTAAAAAGTGAGTAAAGACGTCAGGTTTTGACTGTAAAACAGGACTTATACTGAGGTTGAGTGGCCAGACCAAATGCCCATGGAAATCAATAAAAGTCTTTCCAATGACTTCAAAGGATATTAGATAATACCCTGAGTATGTAAACTAATAGGTTTCATAGAGGGTATCTTCACCTGGCTTGCACAGTGTGTGGTTTGGTATCACTCTGGAAAGAGTAAGTATGTTCTGGCATAGTAGCAACTTGTTGATGAAGTCTTTTCTGCTGAAACTGTACTGGTTTGAAAACAAGTTCATAATAACAGCTGGTGCCCTCTGCAATCCAAAAAAGACAGTGTGCTGATCATTTCGTTGCAGAAAGGAAGAGATAGTGGCAGTCTGCCACTCTCGGGACTGTTGGGATCTTCCCCATATTGGCAACACACTACATTTTGGAATGTAAAATGCAGAGATATTCACTAAGGCTAATTAAGAGATAAAGTAGGTATTGATGGCAGTGTGTAGATTTACTGGTTTTTTTCATGTTCTCTGCTATTTTATTCTCTAGTACTAAAAAATACACTATGTGTCTTTTTGAAGCTAAAGCTAGGACAGTGTTAGCATTTGCCAATGTAGCTAAAAGGCACAATAGTGCCGAATAAATTAAATCCTTGCTGCCCCTGCAGTTGAGAAGTAAATGCTTGATACAGTGTTTTTAGGGAAAATAATCAACAGAAGTGTAAAACTAATGAATGTAAGACAACTACTACTCTTGGTACCCTCAAAACAATGTTACATTTTATTTTACAAAAAGTGTGTTACGTTTATAGTCTTCTGGGAGAATTTAACTCATACTTCTTTTTAATTGTCTGTGCAAGCATTAACATTGAACAGAAAACTAAACTGACAGTAATTGTCCATATAATCATTTTTCTCTAAGTATGCATTTTATGGTGGTTTGTGTTAATAAGACTGGTTGTATATATTTTATATAGCTTAATTAGGGAAGTTATGATCACTGAAGCAAAGAGATACTCCAGGGAGAGAAGTTTAAGGCATTTATTTTATGACTTGTGAGTAGAGCTGGGAGAACTCTTCAGGAGAATAGTTTTATTCATCAGAAAATGCAGTTTCAGTTGATCCAAAACTATTTACAAATTTGACCCAATTCATTTCTGCTAGAAAAACGTTTTTCAGGGCCACATTTAGAAAAGTGTATGTGCTTTCAAACACTCCTGTTGAAGATGCTCTGTTTTGTGTAAACACTTAAATATATATTGAGTCAAAGAGAGAAAGAGGATAACTCTTTAGCTGAGTAATTAAGGCATTGCGAGGTAGGAAATGTGGATTCATATCTTCTCCATTCCTGATTCAGATGTGGGATTTGAATTGACATCTCCTATTTCCCAGGGGAATAGAGAGGGCACTCACCTGGCAGGCAGAAGGCAGAATACTATTTAAGTATTTATGCAAAGTGGAAGAGCTTCAACAGGACAGACTGAAAGCAAACCACCCCAGAATAGCCTATAGTCCAGTGCAGGGGTGAGCAAACTACAGCCCATGGGCCAGTCCGGCCCATGATCCCTTTTAATCTGACCCTTGAGTTCCTGCCTAGGGGTGGGGTTGGGGGTTAGCCCCACTCCTTGTGTTTCATGGTTCTGTGAGACTCCCAGAAGCAGCAACATGTCCCCCCCACCCAGCTCCTGTGGTAGGAGCAGCCAAGGGCTCCACATGCTGACCCCGCCCCAAGTGCTGCCCCCGCAGCTCCCATTGGCTGGGAACCATAGCCGATAGGACCTGAAGGGGTGGCACCTGTGGTTTTGGCAGCATGCAGAGATGCCTGGCTAGCCCCACGCCGCCACATAGGAGCTAGAGGGAGAACATGCCGCTGCTCTGGGAATTGCGGGGGCAGTGCCTGCAGACAGGGCAAGATGAAGAGCTGCCTGGCTGCGCCTCTGCATAGGAGCTAGAGGGGAGATATGCCACTGCTTCTGGGAGCTGCTTGAGGTAAGCGCCGCCCGGAGCCTGCACTCCTGACCTCCTCCCATGCCCCAACCATCTGCCCCAGCCCTGATCCCACTCGCGCCCTCCGAACCCCTTGGACTCAGCCTGGAGCACCCTCCTGCACCCCAAAGTCCTCATCCCCAACCCCTTCCCAGAGCCCGCACCCCCAGCCAGAGACCTCACCCCCCACACACTCCAACCCCTTCCCCAGCCCAGAGCCCCATCCCACACTCCAAGCTCCTCACCCCCAGTTCAGATCCTGGTCCCCCACACCTGAACCACCTATGCCCGCCCAGAGCCCTCTCCCTCACCCTGAGCCCCTCATTTGTGGTCCTACCCTAGAACCCACAGCCACAGCCCTTACCCCCTCCCAACCCCCTGCCTCAGACAAGAGCCCCCTCTGGTACTCTGAACCCCTCTGCTCCACCCCCAGTCCACCACCCCCTCCTGTACCCCAATCTCCTCATCCCTGGCCCCACCCCAGAGCCCGCACCTCCAGCTGGAGCCCTCACCCCATCCTGCACCCAACCCCCAATTTTGTGAGCATTCATGGCACGCCATAAAATTTCCATACCTAGATGTGGCCCTCAGGCCAAAAAGTTTGCCCACTTCTGGTCTAGTGGTTAGGGAATGGGGCAGATCTGAGCTCAAGTTTCTGATCACGAGTGGGATTTCAGACCTGAATCTCTCAAATCTCAAGGGAGTGTCCTAACCACTGGGCTAAAGGCTTTATAACATGGATACACATGCACACACACACTTACTTTTTGGAGGCTGGCCAGACTTTGCTGACAGATTCAGAACACTTTTGGAACTGAATGTTTGTTTGGGTTTTTTGGTTTGCTGGCCACACCAAAAAAATCAATTATTTGCCCTGCTCTGCTTGTGAGGGATAAAGAAGAAAGATAGTTATAAATAGGGTTTTTTCAGACAATTGGGAACATGATTCAAGGTCAAATTTTCAAACTACAGATCCTAAAGTTGGGCAAATCCATTAAGCATGTAAATATCTATGGTATGTACCTCAGTGGACATTCCTATTGAAACTTTCCATTGGTTCTTAGTTGGTTCTACTCAGTCAATTAAGTTTTGAAACAGAGCAATTGATCTGTTTGTCTTGGGATTAGTAGCACTACTGGTCCCCCAAATTACACCAACACAGACTAGCTGAAATCAGCAGAAACCAATACAAGATAATTGAAAGACTTTATTGGAATCTAGCAGAATCTTTACTTGGCAAGGCACCTAAATAGCTCTTAAATGCCTAAAGTAGGTATTGAAGTCCCTATGGATTCAGATATCCAAGTTCGAAAATTGGGTTCAAAATAAATTTCACGTATAGTGCATGTAGTTTCAGTTCAAAACCATATCAGGTCACTAAGGAGTGAGGACAATCAATGAGACACAATCATTCTGGGGTACAAAATATATCAGAAGGACACAACAGGTCGTGTGGGGGGGAGGGGAGTGGCACTACATGTGAAAGAAAATGTAAACAAAAATCTGAAATGAATCCACATGTCCCATAGAATCTCTATGGATAGTAATTCCTAGTAATTCCATGCTCTAATAAGAATATAACAGTAGGGATCTATTATTAACACCTGACCAGGACAATGGGAACTGCGGAGTCGGTGCTTGGGGTGGGGGCAGCAGGCAGAGACCCCCCCAGCTGCATCTGGGAACTGCATGGAGCCAGGGTAGGCAAGGAGCCTGCCTTAGCCCTGTTGCGCCGCCGGACTTTTAGCACCTAAAATCTCCCGGTTTGGCTTCAGTAGCCTCCGAGAGACAGAGGAAGGTGGATGAGTTGATGTAGGGAGGGATGGGGAGAAGTTGGTTAGCGGACTCCAATTTGAGAAACACTGCTCTAGGACACTTACGTACATATACGGAGACGATCCCTACCTAAAAGAGCTTACGATCAAAGATTAATGAGATAATATTTATTTTTAAGTTTAGAACAAAAAAAAGTTGTAAAAATTACACAAAGCTGCATGCTAGCAAGTAATGCACAATGATGTGAAGCTAAGTTATTCATTTAATGCATCAAAGCAAACTTAATGCCTGTGAATAGGATTAGACTGACAGTCCTGGACAATCGTGTCTTTTATTCACAAAGTACATCATTCCCATTAGTAATGCTCTGCCAATGTAATTTAAATATGTTCTAGGTGGTGAAAGAGTAGCTCAGTTTACATTCTTATTTGATTCATAGCATGTTGGTGACATTACAAATAATAAACAAAAGCCACAATGACAGATTTTGTCATGTGGACACTTGTCTGTTAATATCTGGATTGAGACCACCAACACTAGTTTGGACCACAATAATAGTAAGGTTTTTGGTGACTATTAACCTAAACCAGATTCAAAAGTCTTGTATCCCGTACCTAATCTAAATGCTCCCAGTTATCTAACAATGCCCTTTTGGAATGAGTCATATGCAACAAAGTGGATTCTGTTGAAGGATTCCATTTGCAATTAAAATTTCAGCACTCTCCTGTAACTTTGTCCACAACACTCATCTGATAACCAAGAATGAAGTATCTTTGAGTGTTGACCACCTATGACTTGAGCTATTTGGACTTCAGAACAGACATTGCTTTATTATTACTTTTGAAAACACTGATTTCAGTTTTATTTAGTTGGAGAAACTGGATTCTCTTTGTTAATGTTTAGGTCACCTATGAAAACAGGAACAGATTTGACAAATCACTGGTCCACCAGGAAGGATCTTTCTAATAAGTATGTCTTTGTCTGTTTTGCAACAACAATAAAACCAAACAAAACTCATAGAGTGAAATCATGCCTCCATTGAAATAACTGTGATTTTTGCCATTGACTTAAATGGGGTCAGGATTTCTTGTTATAGATAACAACTAAGAGCACTTGTTATCTATAAATCCACTCTTCATACTATTACACTCCTAGCTTTTGACTATAAAATCAGTGGTGTGCATATATACATGTTAAGATTTGAAGCATAGATATCTTCATTGAATATAGCCTGGCATAAAAAAAAAACAGAGTAGAAATTGAACCAATTAACATACTGTCACAAAGAACTCCATATGCTTCTTTTATATGGATGCACCTTAGGTGTGCAAATTCCTTGATGTATGTATGCAAATCATGGATGGATCAGCAAATCTTTCTGTGTTCACACAAATTCTAATTTGTGTATGCACTCTGGGGGATTTGCATTCTTACATTGGCTGCACAGAAAAGTGACTGCACTTATTTGCCTATGCCCATTTGAAAATCTGGGTAACTATAAAGAAGGAAAACAAGAGTGAACCACACAGTTGTCTATTTTTCCTGATGAAAACAAAATAAAGTCTTTACGCTTTAAGTAGTTCTTGTCACAAAGAAAGGATTCTTTCCTAAGTTTAATTCACTTGAAATGTTTTGTGCTTGTTTATTAGGTAATTAAGCAGGAGTTTCACTCCTTAGCAACTGCCATTTCTTAATTAGCAAATTAATTGAATGCAAATTGCTCTCACAATGTATCATTGTTTGAAATGGGACAAGTGGAGCATGTGATCATTAATTCTTTATAAACTAGCCCTGTTCATTATAAAGTTATGGTCCATTTCTCTGGATTTTTAGACTTCATTAACACAAAAGTGTGATCCTTGAACATTCTTTTTCCAAGATGCACTCTGACCAGAGTTGACTGTCTATCACAAATCCATAGTTCAACAAACAAGGGCACTTTTCTAAATCACCAGGCACTTATGCTACCTGTGCTATATGCACACATGAAAACCACTTTGAAAAACAATGTGATGTGAATGGCTTTAACATGAACAGCAGAGAGAATAAGTGACAATGGTGACGGTAGGGGCAGATGTTTTCTGCTTACAATACAATACATTAAATGAATTCATTGGTATGAAAAAAAGTCACTTGCACGATACAAAAGCCATTAAATCAAATTAAGACCAGGCATGTCTTCAACTTAAGTGGAGTTAGGTCAGTATTGAATTTGGCCCATTAACTTTGCTAAAAATAATGTTCTGTATTCAAATATTTTATTACTAGGATTCATAATTACTTTCCTATTGCCTTAAGAATTCAACTGCAAAATAAGTAAATAGCTAGTAGAATGGAAAATTGTATAAATTAGTTTGAGAAATAATTTTGAACTAGGTTGAATCAGCAGTTTGTTCCACACAGGGACTGACTTCAGATCTTGAGTTGGCTCCATTACTCCCCACATTGGCAATGTGTTGGAAGATTCATGGGATCTCAAATGAGCCCTACCAACCTCCTTCACACACTCACACACAGTATGAAAACATGTGGAGTGAGAATTTCAGACTCTGAGGAATAGGTCTACATTTCTCCTTTATACAGTGACTATTAGTGAAATAGTGGCTGGGTGGTTCAGGAAGTTGGTAATGGGACATGGAATATTTAGCAGTAGGTCACCAGTACAGGCCTGAAACTGAAAGTTATTAATCTCTGATGAACTATGTGAAATAAGTTGGTGGGCCAAAGCCAATGATCCAGTACAGTTCCTATTACAATAATAAGGTCCTAATGACATTTTTCGTAGTCTCTACACAGAAGTCAAGAACTGAATAGGACAGTATTACTGAATCTAGAGGTGGTCCCTCAGGAACAAGGTGGAGACATCTGTAGGTCTGTTTGGGGAATGTTACATTATCACTCTATATGGAGGGCTTCAGTTTCTGGTCTTGTTATTCCAATGGTCTTGCTTTTAAAATGAGAACATAGATGAGTCAAATCTTCCAAACAGGCTGAAAGCATTGGTGCATATTGCACACTTGTGAACATAAAATGGTTAGGTGCACATACACGTGATCACTGGCATGGACAAATGCAAGATTATACATATGGCTAGGTTGTTAGCTTTGAAACCTTAGCTAAATATATTTAAGTCTGAAACTTTCAATAGTATGTTCCAAATCTCGTAAACAAACGTAGGGCATTATTTGTTTTCTTTAAATATTAAGCCTGGTTTTTGTGCAGTCCCTTACATCAAAGGTGTAAAATACTGCATTTTATTTTACATTTTAATTTTTCACAAATACAAGTGACTACACAAGATCCAATGTAGTAGAGACTCAGGCCCATAGTATCCTGGGGCCTGAGTCTTATCCCAGGGTAACTTTCTTGAAGACAAGTATCAGAGGGGTAACCTTGTTAGTCTGTATCCACAAAAACATTGAGGAGTCCGGTGGCACCTTAAAGACTAACAGATTTATTTGGGCATAAGAATCAATGCATTAAAACACTTAACTAACACTCAGCAATCTGTGAAAATGCTCATCTTATGCTCGTCTGCTTGTGACAGTGCACAGCCAGCATTCATCTCCCTCTGAAGATACTCAACTGGTGTTCAACTTTTAGAATATTGACTTTAGCTGAAAGAGGTCAACTAGGAGTGATCAACTATTGATGCATTTTAGTTGAATGTTAATTAAGTAGTAGATGAGTTTTACTTATCTGTCTCTTTTTCTTTTGTACATGGCTGGTGTATAACAAAAATTTGTAGTAGAATTTATACCATTTGTCTCTAATTATGCTCTTCAGCATATATAGTCCCTCATAAGCTAATATTTTTACATCCCAGAATTTTTAGTATTTTCTGGGGGACTGTGTATCTGGGAGTGTCTCATGTCTATAGGGTAGTCTCCATGTTTTCTAAACTTTCTTATTCCTGATGTTCCCAGCATACATTTATACAGGACCATACAAAATTAAAGCTGTAGAGGGACTAAGCCTCAGATCTGGATCTGAACTCTTCCAACATTTATGAATGACTTTAATTTGGACCCATCTTCAATTTTAACTTTCCTGATGGCCAAAAGTCTGTTTATTATGTTAACTTTTGAGTTACCCACTAGCCAGTTAGATTGGTCAGTGTCCATGTATTATAACTCTGCTGCATCTGCTAAGCATAAGGTTATTTCCATTAGGCAGTACCATTTTCTTGATTTTAAATTATGCTCAAATTTTTATTAAAATTATGAAATGTGGCGGAAAGGGTCAGGAGGTGTTGCAGTGGTTGCATTATATTTTCACTTGTGTGGATTTAGATATAAATCCTCACTTGAGGTCCCAAATGAAATTGAATATGGTATTATCCTATTTGTGCATATTTCAAAACTACTGCGCAGTTTGTCTCAATCTAATATAATTTAGAGTCTCTGCTTTATGAAATTGCAGGATTACATGGAATAGAAGCTGTGCCAAGATTAAGATTCAGTAACACTGCCCTACATGGGGAGACTTGTGTGACACCTGCCAACTTTATTCGTTGCTCAAAGCTGTACCATTAGTCTTTCATTTTCATAAGCACTAAGTTCTGACAATTTAAACACCAAATATTTAACATATATGGTTCTGATTCTCATTTGTTAATAGCATTTGCAGTATGATGGCAGTAGACCCACATAAATTATCTACAGTGAAAATAAACTAACTGGTGGTTATCAAAATATCTTATTTTTATAGTGAACAAATATGGGTAAATTGACACAGGTTGCATTTTAAAATGTAATTGTGCATTTTTCTTCATGGCAGTAGCAGATGGGTAATGGATGGACGAAGGTTTTTCAGGAGAGTCACATGATTTCAAAGGGCTCCAGATGGCTTCATCATTCACATAAGTAGAAAAGAAGTAAATAGAGAGAAAATGTTAAGGGTCAATCTTAATTCTAGACACTGGTTGCATGTCTCTGAGGGCCTGATCAGAGCCCATTGAAGTCAGTGGGAAAATTCCGATTGACTTCAATGAGTTTTGGATAAAGCCCAAAATGTATTTTTGTGTAGAAAGGTTTTCCAATTTTGGTAGCTTCTCACTGATTAATTTGACATAAATACATAATTTGGATTAATGATATTTAAAGCCTCCTTTCAGTGTTAATATCTTTGTTTGGCCACATCTTATACAAATTCACAGCTTTGTTCACATGAAGAAAACAAACCTTTTCACATCCCAAGGCAGAATTATGCGTCCCCATTTTCTAACCCCAGAATTTGACATTTGTGCATGTACCCCAAATTTTGACAGTACTGCAGTCAGCCATTTTGTATATTCATCCACTGCCAGCTGAAAACCAAATACAACATAGCAAGGAATAATCTTAGGCCTTTGTGAGGCAAGGTCAGATAGCTGCATACTTGCAGTTTGCTAATCAGAATGGGAGGATAGGACAGAAAGTTATGGAAGAGAATGAGTAAATAGCAACCTTGGTTTTAGGTGCCCCTGACATATTGTTGTTATGACTGGAAATACTAGAAATATTTTGAGATAATGAGTAGTATGTTAAAATTAGGAGAATTGATGATCCAGTAAAGGTTACTATGCTGACCTATTAGTAGTCACTATAGATTACGTGCTTTGTTAGAATTAGCTATAAAAGATTAGGTGAAATAATTTGCTTTGGAGAAGTCCGAGGGAACTTTTCTTCAAGAAAGGAGCTGACATCTAAACTCCCCTTCAGATGGATGGAAAGAGGCCTCTGGAAGCCCAGCTGAAAAGCCCATCACTCAAAACCATCTCAGACTGTGGGTATCTGTAGCTGGGATTTCCTAAGTCTATTGTGTATTTGTGTGTGTGTTTAAAGTCCAATAAATAGTAGTGTTAGATCAGAGCACGCTTCCTTGTATCAATCATTTATCAGACATATGAGCTGTGCCTCCTATTGATTTATTCCTGAGACCACCTAGAGAGAAAAAGTTAAGTTACCACTACTTTGGGTTCTGATTACCCCGGGTAACAATTTATTTAAGGTAGAATGTTGTTCAACCTGTCAGAGTCCTACTGTCTACTGGGAGAGTGCAAGCTCTAGGCAGTCAAAGATCTTCGCCTCTGAAAAATTTCATTTTGGCAGATGGAGGCCATTCAGGACAGTTGAAGATGACATGTTGTATATATGCAATATTTTCTTCAAAACCAGTAATCTGTTTGCTTACTATAATCAATCACACATGTAACCAGCTCTTCTTTCTTTAAAATGCTTCCCTTTTGTATGCTACCTGTTGCCATTTAAAATCTCTACTGCTGTACCTGAGTAACTAGCCAGTGGATTCCTCAAACATCCAAAACCAAATGTTATCATAGGTCCTTTCAAAGGTGACCCTGGTGGGAGAGGCTATAGATTTATTACTCAATCTTACATTGTATACCAACATTTTATTAATATTGAACCAAATCATGATGTTCTTACTCAATATTTGTCAGTCCTTTACTAAGCCAAACTTCAATTGCTTTAAATAGAAGTTGTGTTTTAGTAGGCCTGATTAAAAACTGAGTAAAGGTCTCTGGATTTGGTACATTAAAATTAACATGGCAATGTTGGTGACATAAGTTTTTTAGCATTCACTTTAATAGACTTTCACATATTATAAAGACCTATCATAAAGTCATCAGAGCAGTAAGACTAATAAAGAATTGCTAAGAAATATGCCAGAGTAGTGACAAATCCTTTGCTTTAAAAGTAGAGATGAATGCAAGCAGCAAATTCTTAATGCCACAACGTTTGAAGTTGTTTGGCTCGATGGTTCTGGGTCTATAAAAAGAAGGTGACATTTGTGAAATTTGGAACAAGATACTAGTATGGATTTCAAAACCCTTTCAAATCTCCTGGTGTTAAATTCAGGGTTATGTTTCCAGCCCATCTTTTCAGCTCCTAATATAGTAGTTGCTTTGGGCAGCTGAGAGGAATGACTTTTATAGTGCAATGGTACTTAACAATGCTAGAGTAATTGTGACTATTTGCATGCAAAATGGACTTACCATGCTATTCACAGAATTCTTCTCAGACTTTACGAGGACGTAGAGCAATATGTGATTCCATGCTGCTAACACTATGGTAACCATTGATAGTTTTTAACGGCAAGCAGTGTAACTGCATTTGCTAACATTACTATCTCTATTTGAAGATGTTTCATAGTATCAAGAATTTATCTGACAAGTTATGTCTGATCATCTTTCTCATGAAGGTTATAAGGTTCCAGAAGACATAAAGGTGGTGCAAGAACTACAAGAACTACTAAGTGAGGAAATGATAATAGCCCTCACATACTAAAAGGGTATATAAAGAGGGATTATTGCTTCTGACATGTGGGGTATTGGTCTGAGTAATGGGATGGATTATTTTTTAAAAGGAAAATTTAGGCTGAATATCAGGAAGAGCTTCCTCCTGGAGAGACAATTGATGTCTATTATCTAGAGCTGATAAGCACATCCTGGCAATGTAGGGAAAGCAAAGCTACACTGTTCTAGTGGAGTTCTGGTAGGGTTCCATCTACCTTAGCATGGTATAGCGTATTTCTTTCTCTGCTTCTAGCTAGCTGTGCTGGCCAGAGGGTGGAGGAGGGTAGGGATAAGAAGAAAAAGTGCCATGGCCCCTCTTCGTTCCTGTTCCTCCTGTCCCCTTTTGGGGTAGCTTACACTCTGAGAGGGACTAGGAGGAAGAAGTCCCTGCACTCAGAGTTTTGTCTAGTCACTGCACTCAGGGTGCAATAAGGGGGAGGCTTTTTGCACTTCCACCCTTTGTGGACCACTTGAAAATTGCTGAGAGTTTCGGCAGACCACTTAATGATCTTTCCAAATGTTGTTTGTACTGTTAGCTAACTATTGTAAAGCACTTTGGATAAAATCACTGTATTAAAAAAATAATAATAATAATTAACTTTTTTTTGTTCTACAAATAAAAGCACACCACCCATATTTTAATATCAGTAGTTTTACCTTTCTAATGTGACCTTTCTAAGTCTTACCTTTCTAACCCACCATAGCAGCCCTAGGCCTGGGAAGGAGAGGGGTCTCTCCGTCTCTCCCCCACTGTAGTAGCCCCTGAGCTGGGGCTGGGAAGGAGGGCCATCTCTCCCCACAGCCGGAGCCCTGGAGCTGGGGAAAGTCACCTCTTTCTCTGGCCACCGCAGCCCTGCACATCCCAAATTCCCCCCACCCCCTCTTCTTACCCTACTGCTCCCTCCAATTGCCCCCTATTCCTCTAAGGCCACAACCTCACTTTATATGTGTGTCTTCTCCAGGGTCCAGGCACCTAATTAGTGGAGCCACGCCTGCGTGGGTGGCCATCATTCTCTTGTGTACAGACTTCCAGGAATGCAGTTTAGAGAGAACTATCCGCAGACCACCTGAATGGAGCTCACAGACCCCATCTTTAACTTCCCTGGTTCAATGACAACTAAGAAGCAGAATAGAACAGAAACCTATGTATCCTCTCAAACAAAAGGAAATTAATATTTTACCTCCTACTGCTAGAGATATGAATAAAGAGTAATTGAAGGATAGTTAAAAAGAAACTCTGCTTCAGCAGATCAGAATTAATAGTTTATTACATCTTCAATTGTAATAACCATTTAAGAAGTTAACCAAGTTACTGAGCAGCAGAAAAATTGAATGTCTGACTGCACTAAACAGCAAAGGTAGAAGAATAATTATCCCCTTTAAAACACTTTGATATCATTATTGCAGCAAATTATGATTGAACTCACTTTTACTTGCATATATCAGCATTGTACAGTCAGACTTCTCAGCTTTCTTATTGAAAGAATGTTGGTTTTGACAGATTTTAAACTTTTTCCAGTCTAGAGAGGGAAGGTCTTTAAAAATGTGAACTTCATGTTCTAAAAGGCTTCAACACTAAGTTAAGGGAATAGATTCTACTTTTAGAAGGGGGTATGATAGGGACCTGAGGGCAGAAATTGGCCCTAAGATGCAGATAGTATTTTCTAGTCTCCAGACATAGTCCAAAGACCAACATAATTCAATAGCTTGATGGCAAAATGACTGGCAATTGCTTGAGGCCAGCCTCTACTTTACAACCAATTAAATGGGTCATACTGAAAGGTGAACTGTCAGCCTGGAAGGAGATTACTATTAGAGTTCCTCAGGGATTGGTCTTTATCATTCTTTCTTTATCATTTTTATTAATGACCTTGGCACAAAAAGTAGGAGTGTGCTAATAAAATGTGTGGATGACACAAAGTCAAAAGATATTACTAATTCAGAGGAGGATTGGAATATCATACAAGAAAATCTGGAAGACCTTGAAAGCTGGAGTAATAGAAATGGTATGAAATTGAATAGTGCAAAGTACAAGATCATGCACTTTAGGGACTAACAACAAGAATTTTTGCTGTAAATTGGGGACTTACCTGTTGCAAGTGATAGAGGAGAAAGACCTGGGTGTATTGGTTGATCACATGATGAGTATGAAAAAGGCTAATGAAATTCTAGGATGGATCAGGCAAGGTATTTCCAGTAAAAATAGGGAAGTGTTGGTACCACTATTTAAGGCACTTGTGAGACCTCATCTGGAAAACTGTGCAATTCTGTTCTCTCATGTTTAAGTTCAAACTGGAACAGGTGCAGAGAAGGACTACCATGATGATCAGAGCAATGGAAAACCTACTTGAGGAGAGGAGACTCAAAGAGCTTGCCAAGTTTAGACGAAGGCTGAGGGAAGATAGGAGCGCTCTCTATAAATACGTCAGAGGGATAAATACCAGGAAAGGAAAGGAGTTATTTAAGTTAAGTACCAATGTTAACACAAGAATAAATGGCTATAAACTGATGATCAACAAGTTTAGGCTTGAAATTAGATGAAGTTTTCTAACCATCAGAGGAGTGAAGTTCTGGAACAGCCTTCAATGGTAGCAGTGGGAGCAAAAAACCTAACTGGCTTCAAGACTGAGCTTGATAAGTTTATGGAGGGGATGGTATGATGAGACTGTCTACAATGGCATGTGGCTGATCTGCAACTGCTAGTAGGAACTATCTCCAACGGCTGCTGTTGGGACCATGGGGCCCAGGTCATTTGCATGTTTAAACTAGAGAAAATGGTGAATTCTCTGTAACTTGAAGTCTTTAAATCATGATTTGAGGACTTCAGTAACACAGCCAGAGGTTATGGATCTATAGAGGGGAGGGTGAGGTTCTGTGGCCTGCAATGTTCAGGAAGTCAGCCTAGATGATCACAATGGTCCCTCTTAACCTTAAATGTATCTAAATGATATATTTTCCATAAATGCACATTCCATTTCTCTAGAAAAGATTTCAGTTAATGTGATAGCTCAGTCAATATAGGATTTTTGCTGTTCCACGCTCCTGTACTGATTCCAGCCCTTATGTTCAAAAATATTGCTTTTAAAATGCATATTTCTATAGGGGTTTTAAAATTTGTCTCCCATAGGCATTTTATTTTATAGGAAATACAGAAAGATTATAATTGTAGAGATATAGCAGTTTACTAGAAATTAAAATATGTGCATAAAACAATAATACATAATCTCTTTTATAATGCCAGATGTTCAAAATGGCACCTGGCACCTCTGAAATTGCACCTGGTTTCTCTGTTCTCATACTTTTGTGTGCCCAAACACTTAAACTTATGAGTGCACACTTACGCATGCAAATCAGGTAGGTAGGTATAAAATAAGTGATGTCAATGTAAATGAGTTTGCTCAAGCAAATACCGGGTTAGTGTTTGCAGAGAAAACAACCTTGCATAGTAACTTGGGTGTAAAAAATTCAAAGTGAGGGTTGAGCAGTGTGTTGCATGCCCTTTGAAAATGTATTAAATTGTAATGTAAGAGACCAGTCCTACAAGTTTATGTCACACAAACTTTTCAAAGAGCTTTCAGGATTGGGCACCTTCTCACTAAAAGCCTGAAGAAGAATTATGTAATACATAAGATCACCTAAAGGCAATATTAAAATAAATTAATAACTTTAGGGCCAAATTCTATTGCTGAATACATTGATTTTCACTGCAATAAATAGGGCAACATGGGTATATCTGAGGTCACATTTTGCTGTAAGCAAGTGAGGGACTTTCCTTTTGTATGAAAGTAGAGAACTTCTAACAGAACAAGCACAGTGTGAAGTTCTCAGTCAGCAGCATGCAAAAAGAATTGGGTGAACAGAGAGTATCTTATAATTGTAAGGTGTAAGAGATCTGGCAGGTGAGTAAGGAAGAAGCAGATAAGTAAGTTGGGGCAGGAAAAAATATGTCTTTATAAGTAAAGGTCCCAATATGAAATGTTGAAATGACTATGATATGTTGAAAATCGGTAGTAACAGAGCATCAAAGAAGAAAGATATGATTAAAAAATGTAGCCCCAGTCAAGTCCGTCTAATGCATCTTAGTTCCACTGTAGAGAATGCAGGGCATTTGCAGGAAGGTTGGCATACAGAGAATCAAGCCGGCTAGTGATGAATGCACGTATATGGCTTGTGGCTTTGGCTTGATTGAATGGAATACTGTATCTTGAAAATATTTTAAGCATGATTAAAACCTGACTGAGTGATGGCATCAATATGTCAAGCAGAAGAAAGCTCCATTACTCTTGAGAAAGTCAGCAAGGGCTATTAGGCACATTCTGTCAAGCAAAGAAGCAGGCCATGATGGATTCACCACAAACTTTTTCAAGGAGTCTAATGTAGGTCTGTAACCAACAGCGACTGAAACTTGTAATACCCTCTGGTCAGCTGAATCCCTGCACTTGCACTGTCTGAGGTAATACCTTTTAAAAATATAAAATTGGGATATTGGGTACTATTGCTTAATTTCTTTTATACATTATGATGCCTAAGTATTGTCTGAAATTCCCATCTAGAGAATTTTACACATTATCCCACGGTTTACAGCTGCAGACCAAACTGGGCTCATAAAGGGAAGAATATCAAGAGTTGTCATGTAAGTGTGAAACTGGGGGACCCTCACTGCCAACTGGCAGAGACCTCACCATACTGTAACTCATATCAGGTCAGACATATTTATTACCTCCCACCCCCAAAACACTGTTGACATATGTGTCTAAAAGGTGACATATGCTGGAAATATTTCTTAAAATGTGTTTGGGAGGCAAGGCATAAACCCAGCCTGCCCTAGACAATGGTATGAATGTTTACCTGTCTGAATGGTTTGATTACTGGCAGAGAACAATGAAAATAAATTTACATACAATAAACAAACCATCAAGCTAACAAGCAGCAGATTAGTGGGAACACTGGGGGACAGAATCTGCACCACAGGAATCCCTCCTGGCTCTTGAGGCAGAGACAATGGACTCTGGGTAATATAAAGGGAGCAAAGGGCATTTTAGTTGTCCATCACTTAGTGAACAAAGGGAACAAAACACTTTGATTCTGTGAACATTGGTTCCCATGACCCCGAGGACTGGAGATGCTGGTAACTTGATGTAAGAAAACTGCTTAGGCAAATATTGTAATTTGCTAAGGTCAAATTTTAGATACTCGGAAAGTGTTTTATTTATTTATTTATTTATTTGTAACCATACCTGTCTCTTTTTATTTTGCTTAGGATCACTTAAATCTATTTTTGTTAAACTTATTCTTGTGTTATTACAAAAGCATCTTAGTACTGTGTATTAAAGGGAACCATGAGTCTTCAGCTAACCTAAGAGGCTGGTGTGTGCTCTCTGGAGGCAGTGAACCTAATAATTTCTGTGAGCATCCAGTGAGAGAGACTGGACACTGCAGGGAAATGTCTCTGGTGAATTTGGGAACTGGGGTTCATGGATTGTTACCTGTAAGCCAAAGTTTAGACTGGCAGAGTCTTGAAGAGTCTGTTGGCAAGGCAGGGAGGCTAGTGTGCCAGGGGGCTGACACACATCGCAGCAGCAACAAAGCTCTCAGTTGCTGAGACAGAGGGATTACATGGTGGATCACAGTTCTGGGCATCCTGCAGATTGTCACAATAAGGTCTGTCTTTTTATTTTTACTATAATCCATATAGCAGAAGTTTACTGCTGCTCTGATTACTGCTGCCTCCTCACTCAATATAAAAAAGGCCTACGGCTGCTGCTTCATGTGTGACTGCTTTTTCACGGGGGATATAAAAGTTCCATAACACACTTATAGCCTGCTTTTGTGACCTGTATTCAAAGCCAAGGATGTGTATGGGTGTGTGTGTGTGTGAATAGTGAAAATCCTCACTGCCACTTGCTGAATACAGCATATCTTTATGAAGGTAGCACGGTATGAAGTCCACACTTCTTGTTGTTTTTCTTTATGTTTATAAGATATACAAGTAGTGATGCCTCTAGTTCAGGTTGCTCAGTACTTTTCCAATATAAGACCCTGGTTTTAGTTGCTTATAACTTAAACAATTGGAGCTGAAACTCTCCATGTTGGAAGTCTGACGCAGGCTGATTTTGTGGGGGGGGGGAGCCAGTGTGGAGGGAAAAATATCAGCTAAAGCAGTTAACCCATTTCTGAGAATGAGGTTAATGGAATGTATGTTTTGGTATCTTCCAAAAAAAATTCTTATAGAAGTTTCATTGAGAAGCTCTAGTGCCTCCAAGCTTTGGAGTGGTGATTGCCCTTGTTGAAGGGATGTGCCTTTTCCTATCCATGTAAAAAATTGCCAAAGTTCTAACCTGATAACATATCTCTATTGAGCATGCACAAACCAATTTTTTAGAGGTTGGCAGCTAAATTCTCCAAAGATTCTGTTGGCACTGAGCATATTCCATCCTGGGGCTGCCGGGACTGAGTAGAATTTTCCCTACACCTGCTGCTGTGGTGCCAGGAACTTGAACTCAGCATGGAGCCTGTCTCCTCCCTACTTTTCAATGATGCCCTGGTGAGCTCTAGATAATGTGATGGAGAAGAAGTAATCACCTGCAAATGCAGAGGGGTGAGGAATGATGCGTGTGTGGGGAGGATTGTTAGGGGCAGGAGCCAAGAGGTGAAAGGGACAGAGCTGGGTTTCGGGGGGTCAAGAGCAGAACGTGTGTGTGTAGGGGAAAGGTAGGAGCAGTGTGGGGAACAGGGCAGGAGCTAGGGGGACAGCAGAATGGAAGGGGACAGAGGAAGGTCCTGGGGTCCTAGGCATAAAACTAGACAGACTCAGAGGGACAGGAGGTAAAGGCTCTGTAACCACTCCATTCCACAATTTGGAATTTGAACCTGTTATTCCTTTGTCTCAACATTCCTTTACTGTATAGCAAATAGCTGTGAAACCCACTGGCAAAGAGTGTGTCTCATTCCCCATTAGTGGCAGTTCTGCACAGAAAAATAATAACCTTCAATTGCTACCAGTTATTCAAATAATCTCAAGTAGTAGAGGATTGTGCTGTAAATCTAAAGATCCCAACCCGGCTGATGAGCCATGTGTGGGGTCAATATGGTTCCACATGATAGAATTTTTTATTTATCAATGTAGAAGATAAAATACTTAAGAAACTACATGAAAAAATATAACTACTTTAATCTTAAATTTGCAAGGTCAAAAACTCAGTAGTTAGGAAATGCCAGAATTAAGGGTGCTCAGGCAATCTTAGAACAATTTACTGATATACATAACCTGGTAATATTGAATACAGGAGCACCTACTAGATTTAAATCAATGGATGGAACCTTTTCTATTTTAGATATGGGAATTGCAACAAATAATATAGCTAGTAAATACAGCTGGGAAATTCATAAAGAAGACAGAATGGGAAGTGATCACTTCCTTAGGCTTATTGAGTACCAAGACCATGGGCATACCAAAATCAGAACAAGAGTTCCTACCTGAAATTTTCAAAAAGCTGATTGTGGTCTTTTCAAGATTAAATATGATGAATATTTGTGCAGGAACTGTACAAGTGACAACCTACAAGAATTCTATAATAATGTAATGAAAGGAATCACAGCAGCAGCTGATCTGGCCATATACACAACATGAAATTGCCCCTGATTTAGAAATCTGGTCTCATGGTGGAATGAGGATAGCAAATTAGAAATCAAGGAAATAAATAAGGCATACAAGGAAACAAAACACACAATGAATAGAAAAGACTTAGTGAATTACAAAAGATGTAAGGCAGTGGCAGTCAAAAAGACAAAAAAAAGGAAATTTGAGAAATTTCTAAGGGAAATGGAACAAGATTCAAAGCTTCAGAAATACATAAGCAAAAGCAAAGAATGAATGGAATTCAAAGTAAAAGTAAATGTATGCCTGGTCTTATTGTAAACAATGAAATTGAGGTCTCCAACTTAGGAGGGACAGACATTTTAGCAAAAGAATTCCAAAAAGTCAGTAGTGATCTGAATCAAAGCAATGAGCTTTATGAGAAAAATAAGAAGGTTATTGAGAAAAACTGAACCATTAAATGGCTGGAGAGAATATACTGATATGTTAAACAAAAAATTTAGTATGCAGGAGCTTATTACAGCCATTAGAAAAATGAAAAATACAGCTCCAGGTAAAGATAACATAAGTAATTAAATGATTCAACACTTGTCAGAAGGCGGTCTAAAGATTCTATTGCAGTTGTATAGTGATATATAGGCGGGGGGGGGGGGGAGAACTACGACCAATAGAATGGAAACAGCATTGGTGATACCAAGTAGGAAACAAGGAAAGTTATGTACAAGACCTGATGCTTACTGTCCTATTGCCCTCACATCATAGGTGGGAAAATTCATGGAAAAAATTATAAATGTCAGACTAGTGGAATAGTTAGAGGAAAATATTATAACTGATATTATAACTGAGGTACCAAGTGGTTTCAGAAAAGGAAGATGCATAGTTATGAGATTAGAAATGGAGGTACAAAAAAAGCATAAGGACTAAGAACTTTAAAAGAGTCTTCTGGGACATTGAAAAAGCACATCACATGCTATGGAGGCAAGGCCTCCTACATGCACTAGCCAAAATTGGAATAAAACGGAGAATGCTTTTTTGGTGGCTGAGGGACTTTTTAAGTCACAGAACTATAAAAGTCAAAATGGCAACTGCTTTATCAAAAGCCTACATGCTGACAAACAGAATTCAACAAGGGAGTATTATCAGCCCTACTTTGTTTTCCATTATGACAGAAAACCTCCCAGAAAGTGTGTAGATGGGAATAAATATTTCCCTTTTGGCAGATGGCTGTGCTATATGGACTAAGCATAAAATACTTAAAAGTCGCCATAGGAAAGACAAATGAGGAACTCCAGAGAATTTCCAAGTGGTGAAATGATTGGGGATTAAAATTATAATTTGCAAAAAACTAAGGGAATGCTTTTAACCAGGAAGAAAATTAGGGAAGACTGAAATATATTTCTTTATAGTGAAAAAATTGAGATATTTCAAAATGTTATGTTCTTAGGAGTAGTGTTTGATAATAAATTAACTTGGAAAGGTCACATAGATAATATCATACAAAATGTAAAATAGGATGAACTAACTTAAAAGTATTGCTGTAAAGAAATGGTATGCTGATAGGAAGGTACTGATGATGCTGTACAGAATATTGATACAAGAAGCTTTAGACTATAGATGTCAAGTTTTTGGTTCAGTCTCAGAAACAACTCTTAGAAATTTGGAACTGCTTCAGGCCTCAGCTCTGTGATTTGCATGAGCAATGATAACACCGGTGTTTGTGCTGCAAATAACCACTGGAGAAGCACCCATAAATCTAAGGATGACACTATTAGATCTATCCTTCTGGGCAAAGGTAAAAGGGAATCATGAAAATAGAAGCATACACCAGATTTATGAGGCTTGCTGGGAGCTGAGTAGACAATTATGTTGATTGCCACAGACTTCCTCATACTCATACAGGATCAAAAAATGTGTAAAAGATATATGTAAAAAATGGAATATTGAGATAACTAAAACTTTTTTGCAAAAAGAAAAGGAGGACTTGTGGCACCTTAGAGACTAACAAATTTATCTGAGCATAAGCTTTCATGAGCTACTGCTCACTTCATCAGATGCATGTGATGAAGTGAGCTATAGCTCACAAAAGCTTATGCTCAAATAAATTTGTTAGTCTCTAAGGTGCCACAAGTCCTCCTTTTCTTTTTGCGGATACAGACTAACACGGCTGCTATTCTGAAACCTAAAACTTTTTTGTCGTGGTAAATCAAATTACAGCTGGAAAGCTATTCCCCCATTTGTGGATTTGGAATTGTATGGAAAAAAACCCAAAGAAGTAAAAAACATACATTATGACCAATGACATTTCTGAATTTATTTATTAAAAATGGGGCTAGCTTTGTCAAGTCTATACAGAGGGATGGATCAAAAGGTGACAGCATAGGTACAATGGGAACAGCCTTCTGTGTTCCTAGTCTTGGAATCCAGAAATCTATAAGGCTATCAAATTATGTGGCCTTTCTGACGACTGAACGAATGGGGATAATGTAGGCACGAAAGTGGATTAGAACTATGTGACTGGCTGAAGCTGTAATTTTATCTGATTCCTTGTAAGGGATTATAACAATCAGAACTCGGAGTTCAGAGAACAGAATAAGGGAGATAATGTTCCTAAATATGAAAATAATGCAAGCATGCACCTGTGTAACAATAGCATGGATTCTGGCGCATATCGGAATACCTGTAAATGAGATGGCTGACAAGAATGTAAAAGTGTGGTCATGAAGGAACTTGCCCAGGAATGGCAAGAACTATGAACTAAGGAAACAAAAAGACTGAAGTTTAATGATGTATCCTCAAAAATCAAGGACAATACTATACTCCACATTCATGATAGAAAAAGTGAAGTTGTCATTTTTAGAGTGTTAACAGGCCATTGTGCCTTAAATAATAATTCAAACTTATTTAAACAAACAAACAAACATAAAGATGGTCTGTGTAATGTGTGCAAAACCAAAGAAACTGTTGATCATGTTCTATGGCATTGTGGACAATATTCTATAGAAAGAAAGTTTCTTTATGAAAAATTGAGTTGGCTTAGAATCAAAGATTTTTCCCCAGAAGGGCTAGTAAGAATATTGGGAAAACGGAATAGTGGGGGAAAAAAGCCTTGTTGTGTTCCCTTGAGGACATTAGACTGAGTGAAAGGATATTAAAAACAAACAAAACAAAACACTTGGCTAAAAATGAAGGAAGGAAGTGGCGCTCATAGCCTCATACAACGAGGCTGCTCCACCAAAAAAACAGAGACAAAGAAGGGGCTGCAGAGATAAAGTCTCTAGTCACTCTTATGGTAGTAGGGAAAGAAGAGACCTGCAGGGAACAGAAAGAATCTTGCAGGGCAAGTAGAAAGCCCAGGGGAAATCTTGGTAGGAAAAAGTCCAAGGAGGACTAGTACGGTGGTGTGAAGCCCCTGAGAAAGGGACATGGACTACACCCTGAGAAAGAATGTACAGACCATTGGGTCCAGAATTGAGGGTGGCAGATAGGATGGAGGGATCAGACATTTGTTTTTGTTGGCCTTTCTGTTACTCCGGAAGGGGTAGGAATAAAAATGATCTGTCTGGAGGGCCAAATCATGAGAAGAAATGAACCACCTTAGGACTGAAGTGACCATCAGCAGCGGCTACTAGACAGGAAAGAGCTGCTTCACCATGCTGGCCATAAGAGAACACACCAGTAGTCAGTCCATTCTTCTACACACCCCTAAGCATCTTGAAAGCTGAGAAATTAAGAAAGACACAGTTTGTTTAGAACAGGGCTGCAGAACAGAAAATGTTATACATAGAAGGCTCTGATAGTCTCTGGCCTGGTTTGGCAGAGGGGCCTTAACAGGAGTTCTGGGAGGTATTGTGAATATTTCAAGGTGGCAATACATCTGTTGCTCACACCTTAAAGTGGTTCAGACTTCCCTCTCCTTTTTGGCTGTCCTGCTGTGCAAAACAGGGCCCTCAACACCAACTAGTTCCTGCCCCCGTTGGGAGCTATTGGTGCTAACCCTGCACAGTCATTATGATGGGAACACAAGAAACATAATATATGGTGGGCCTTTGTGTAAGAGTGGAGGGAAAGTTCTTTATCCTTCTACCTGAATAAGTGGTGCAGTGCAGAGGCCAGGCACGAATCTGGCCCTAAGTGTTCTAGCTAATTCTGGAACAGCTTTTCTTGGTTGTTGTGTGAGTGCACAAGGATAATTACAATTCCCTATACTGAGGGGAAGGTGGTGACTCTTGTTTTGTTTTCCATAGAGACGTAGGGCAATGGGTCCTCTCCCCTTCATCTCGGCTTAAAGGGAGTACAGCAGAGGCTATGTCTAAATGTCACAATGTGGTTTATACTGATCCTCAAGGAAGTGGAAACTTTGGCATTCTCTTAGTCAACGCCCTGCCATCTGGTTAATATTTGTACTCACTCATTACTTTGGGGGGCAGTTTTGGGCTATGAATAAGAAAAAATAGATATATAGTCTCCCTAGCTGAGCTGTAGGGAACGATGCTCTTCAGAAAGGGAATAGCTTTCTTTCAGTTAGTGAATTATGTCCCGGTCAATCAGTCTCATTCCCTTTTGAGCTCTGGTAACATAAGTCAGATAGTTTCTTACGACTGGGAGTGGGATCCTGGATAGTCAATTTGCTGGGTAAACTGCAAGAGTAGATTAGCTGGAAATAATACTTAAGAGACAAAGTGTTCAGGGCATTTCTTCCACTTTATTGAGCATAGCTCTGAGTTACAGTGGCTCATGCTTCAGTCCATCACACATTCATACTGTTCTCAGCTGCATAGCTGACTACACACAGTCACCAGAACAAGTAGAGTTCCAGATTGTACATTCCCTTAAAGGGGTTATATCCAATGATATTGTAGAGCCATTAGTTGTGGACTGGTCTATAAGATGCCATGGGACTTAATTAGACTTTTGTTCATAGTATTACTGTGGCCTTTATTTTTAGTTAAAGTTCGTTTGAGTGATGTTATATTATACTGTCGAGGGTTTGGCTCTGGCAGCTACAGGCTTGAGTTCAACAGAGTTACCTCTGCCTATTTTAGATCTAAAGCTCATAGGAACACATGAAACCATAGGCAAGTAACACATACAATCACAAGAACAAGATCCAAAGCTATGAATGTCACAGCATATAGGACTCCTAGATATATCCACATGCCAATTATAACCACAGAAATACTCATATCCTTCTAGATAGTGTTAGGGTCTGATGGCTTTTCCGGGGATGTTTCCTGCTGGAGTTTTCCCAGAAGAAGCTCATTTTCCCCACTCTGGTGACCCCATTTTTATAATGTAATTGTGCCTATATCTACATGAAAGTGTCAACCTTCTTTTTCCTTATTGATCTGGTGACCCCTAAAAACTTGAGGTACCCCAGTTCCTATAGGCTGTGTATAGTTCCTGTTATTCTCATTAGCATTGACACACAACCTGTCATTGACACTGTGCCGACAAGGGCTGAGGGGGAAGATACCAGCGAAAGGAGGACACTCAGGCCTAAGAATAGTAAACTATGCTTTATTGAAGGAAGGAAGAACTTACGCTCCAATCTGCATGGGGAGCCCCTAGGACATGCAGAGGGGCTGCAGGGGACTCTGGCTGTTTGGGACAGCTGACCAGGCAGGACTCCACCAGGGGGGAGTCCTCTGTGGCGCTATATTCTCCACGTTTATCTTGGGGTTACATGGGATCAACAGCCAGTTACATTCTTACATGTATGATTTATGCTTATTACATAAACTGACTTGTTTACAGGCAAAAATATGCTGAGCTATGCTACAATACCTTTTGGCAGGGTCTGTCAGACAAAGTTCATTAAAACTGCCTGCATCCTTCGTTTACCTCCAGTCACATACTCAGTCCACCGCTTAACTCCTCGCCAATCTTCCGCAACCTTACCCATACAGATACACAACCTGTGTTAAAACACATATTAAAGACAGATGTGTCTCTACAGCATTTTTGTAAATTAAAATTAATCTTCCGGCTAATTTTTTGCAATATTACCCCTTGGTACCTTCTTTTCCATACGCGTATGGAATTGGGCTATTCTTGAGTCACCTACTTATGTCAGCATTTTTTATATTCAAGGCCAAAAATAGCTAAGCTAAAATCTTGCAGGCCTCAGCCTACAGTTCTTGTGTTTCAGCCTTTCTTACTTAGATATCTGATACATAATTATTCCTTCTAAATAATGATCAATCTTATACGTCTATAATCCTAAAATTTAAGTCTATTTAACACACGACTATATATAACATGACATGCAAATTAATCATAACATCACACAATAAATGAATAGTAAACTAAAATCATTGACTACATTACAAAGGTTCAGAAGAGCTCACTTTTGCTGTTTAGCCACCAGCCTGAATTGGGAACCACATGGAGCCACATCACCCCTAGGGAGGTCCAGGAAGGGTTGTGCTTCAAGGTTGTAGTGCAGTGGTTCTCAACTCTGGTCCACCGCTTGTTCAGGGAAAACCCCTGGTGGGCCGGGTTGGTTTGTTTACCTGCTGCGTCTGCAGGTTCGGCAGATTGCAGCTCCCACTGGCCATGGTTTGCTGCTCCAGGCCAATGGGGGCTGCGGGAAGTGCAACCAGCACATCCCTCAGCCCAGGCAGCTTTCCGCAGCCCCCATTGGCCTGGAGTGGCGAACCGCAGCCAGTAGGAGCCGCGATCGGACAAACCTGCAGACGCAGCAGGTAAACAAACCAGCCAGGGCCACCAGGGGCTTTCCCTGAACATCTGGCATCCCAAGTTTGGGAAACACTGCCTTAGTTAATAAGGGTCAGCTGCAGCTATCATTAAAGCTAACAGCAAAATTTACATTGACACCTGAGGGAGAAGAAACAGGCCCTAAATGATTTAATTGATTTTTCACTAATGTAGGCAAAAGCAGTAGCTAGAGATATTACGTGAGTACAATGGAACACTGGTGGAAAGTGCAGAAATCATCATAACATTTACAAATTTACATTAACATTTACACATTTAACATTTACCTTTCTATGCAATTCCAGCTGATAAGTTCAGGAAGGCAAAGGAAAAAATAAGAAAAGGATATGGTGTTGTCTTGGAAAACAAAGGCAAGATTACTGTAGATAACATCTGAGTGGAAAATGAGATGTACAGAGCACGTAGTTCTAGGGGCAAAGTGTACTACTTCAACCTGGTGCTCTTGAATAATAAAAACAGGGATTGGTAAAAAAGTTTGTATAAAGTTGGGTTTTTTTAAAACCTGGAACATTTGCTCAGAATGAGAATTAGACCTTTGGGGGTGGAGGATAGTGGAGGTTAATGAAAGCTAAATTAATTGTCTGTTTCATGCATTTTCTATTATTGGTACAGACCAGAAGTAGAAGTATTAAAAATAATAATATAAGGAAGGTTGTTCAACATAATATTCCCAGCTGGAAATACTGGGCTTTCACAGAAGCTAGAGAAGCTCTGGAAACAATCCTGTATTTTTTTCATAGACTCCAAAGCCAGAAGGAACCATTGTGATAATGTTGTCTGACCTCCTGTATAACGGAGGCCATAGAACTTCCCCAAAATAATTCCCAGAGTATAACTCTTAGGGAAAAAATTCCGAGTGTGATTTAAAAACCATCCATGATCTAGACACCACTATGATCCTTGGTAAATTGTTCCAATAGTTAATTTATCTCACTGTTAATAAATATACACCTTATTTCCAGTCTGATTTTGTCTAGCTTCAATTTCCAGCCATTGTGTCATGTTATTCTTTTTTTTGCTAGGTTGAAGATTTATTAAGGTTATTAAATATTGGTTCCTCATGTAGATCTTTGTATACTGTAACCAAGTCACCTCTTAGCAGTCTCTTTGTCTAGCCAGACATATTGAGCTCCTTGAGTCTATAAGGAATTTTTAATAATACTTTAATCATTCTCCTGGTTCTTCTCTGAACCCTCTCCAATTTATCAACAATATTCTTGAACTGTGGGCACCAGAGCTGGACACAATATTATAGCAGTGGTTGCAGCAATGCTAAATACAGAGGTAAAATAAAATTAGTACTCTTACAAGAGATTCCTCTGTTTATACATCTAAGGACTGCATTAACACTTTTGGCCACAGCATCACATTGGGAGCACATGTTCAGCTGATTATCTACTATGATCCTCAAATCTTTTTCAGAGTCACTGCCTCCCCCATCCTGCAAGTATGACTTATGTTCTTTGTTCCTAGATGTATACATTTATATTTAGCCTTATTAAAACATACATTGTTTGCTTGCACCTAACTTACTAAGATTGCTCTGTATCAATGACCTGTTCTTTTCACTATCTATGGCTCCCCTGTTTTTTTGTGTCATCTGCAAACTTTATCAGTGATGATTTTATGTTCCCGTACATGTCATTGATAAAAATGTTAAATAGGGTAGAGCCAAGAACTGATCCCTGGGGGACCTGACTAGAAACACATCTACCTGTTCAATGATGATTCCACATTTTGAGACTATCAGTTAGCTATCACATTTAATATGTGCCATTTAAACGTAATATCATTCTAATTTTTTAATCAAAATGTCATTCAAAATCAAGTCAAATGTCTTCTGGAAGTCAAAGTATCAACCAAACTTGTAATCTCATAAAAAATCAAGTTAATTTGACAGATCTATTTTCCATAAAGCCATGTTAATTGGTATTAATTATATTACTGTCTTTAATTCTTTATTAATCAAGTCCAATATCAGCTGCTGCATTATCTTTCCTGGGATTGATGTCAGACTCAAAGGTCTTTAATTACCTGGGTTCTCCTATTTACCCTCTTTGAATCCTGGCACAGCATTAACATTCTTCCAGTCTTCTGGAACTTCCCCAGTGTTCTAAGACTTATTGAATATCAATGTTAAAAGTCCAGGCTGCTCCTCAGGCAGCTTTTTAAAATTCTTGGATGCAAGTTATCTGGATCTGCTGATTTTAAAATGTCTAATTTAAGTAGATGCTTTTTAATATCTTCCTGAGATACTAGTGGAATAGACACAGTGTTATCATATGTGACTACATCATCCGTTTTTCCCCCAAATACAGAACATAAATATTTATTGAACACTTCTACTGTTTCTGCATTATTGTTCAAAATTCTACCATTTACATTTAGAAATGGACAAATACCCTTGTTAGGATTATTTTTGTTTCTAATATATACTTAAAAATTCCATTTTATTGTTCTTAATTCTGCAACCCATAGATTTCTCCTTGTATCTCTTTTGCTTCTAATTTACATTCATGACTATCAAGTTTCCTTTTCTTCCTTTTTTATATATTACTATTTTATTTTTTTATATCTGCCTTTGTAGCAGTAGGATTTTATGTTTGTATTTTATATAATTTAGAATGAAGGATAAAGAATAATAATATAGTAAGTATTAAATGTATTGGTGTATGATTTGATCGTATTCTGCCAGCCACCCTTTTTGAATAGCAGAAAGGAATGACCTAATGGGACATCAGCCAGAATCTGTGTCTGGACTGATTTCAAGACTGTAACAGACCTTTAAGGGTCACCAATTTGTTGTAGGTTTAGCATTTTAAAATAAGTAAAAGAATGCCATGATTGTTTTCTTTTGCATTGCAATTTAGTATTCCTGTTCAGAATGTTCTGTGTAAATTAATTCTGTTTTGTATGTGAATGAGGACAGTATGTGTAAAGAGATAAGTGTGAAGGCCATTGCTGAACGAGATGTGCAAGGGAGGAACCGGAGACCGACGCAAGGGCACCAGGAGGCTGCAACATGCCTATGTTGAAAGGGCAGACTGACGACCCTAAAGATGAGGCAGGCACCTATCAATGGGGACAAGATAGCGGTGATCAAAATCAGCATGGAATAACTCCCAGAGGAACTTGATGTAAAGAATGAGAAGGACAATTTAAGAAAACAAGTACTCATCCAACAACAATTGATTACAACATGATGGTGCAAGACTTGTTGGTCCCAATGAAGGAAAATCACTATATAAACAGGGCGCCTTGCCATGAAACTTTGGGCTCATCCTGCCAAGACTTCCCCAGAGCATCATGTCGCAACTGACAGAACCCAGCCCTCCTACCCATGATCAACGTAGCTGGCCACTAGATTGATCCGGACTCTGGACTGGTAACTATAACATCGACTGGTGGGACAGTGTGTGTGGTGTGATTGAATGCATATACTAATTGTTGTATCTTCAATAAACACAGTGTATTGCCTTTTCTCCTGAAAAAGATCCCGTGTGCTTCTTATAAGCATAACAGATTCACTTACCCTCTAAGCCTGGTGGGGTTTTTTAACCAATATGGCCTTCTTCCTCAATTGTGGGATTGGGCATCTAGTAAAATGTTCTTAAACAATTCCCAATTATCAGTCACCTTTTTCTGATTAAAGTCTTCCTTCCAACTGATTTGGCTCATAATTGTTTTCAGTTTTGTGAAATTGGTCCTTTTAAAGTACCAGGTATATACATCAGTGGTCTGGACTTTATTCGGTTTGCACATTACGAATATAATCAAATCATGATCACTTTTCTCTAAGTTATCATCAGTTATTAGTTCTGTGATCAGTTTCTCTTTATCTGTCAAGACAAAGACTAATACAGAATTTCTCCTGTGTAAGATGCAGAACTTTTTGACTCAGGAAATTGTGATCTATAACATTTGCAGGGAGATTGACTGATATTCATCCTAAATTTCCCTTTGCTTACATTTTATCCCATTACTCCTAGTTATAATCTTTGATAAGCACCATATTTAATGAATCCACTACCTCTTTGGTGCTTATGAAAGATTAAAACTAAGAAATATTGGGGGAAAATGTAAGAAAAGGGAAATTTGGGATGAATATCAGTCAATCTCTTTTAGTGATGTGTGTTTAGAACTGAATGCAATGTTCCATGTACTGTAATTCCAAAGACCTAGAAACAACCACTTTAAAGGGCCACAAATTCTGTTGTAATCCACCCCATGCAGTAGAATTGTGGTTCACAAGCTAAGATTTAATGTAAAAAAATGTTTCTGGCCCTTATGTTTGCAAAGAAAGAGCAAACAGAATGTAGGCTAGTGCAGTGCTATCTTCCTCAATCTGCAGATGGCCTGAAACCAAAGCTGAGGTGTGAACTGACCCATTCAGCATCGTAGATTGTTAACAGTACTAATGTTGTCATTGTTACTTTATGTTTTTGGAGTTAACTATTTTACTTATGATTATTTTAGCAGAAATATCCTGCTAATGTACTTATCCCACAGACCCAAATCTTTCCCCATATCTTCATGGATGCCTGAATCTCCAAGTTTCCCCTTTCCAGTTGCCAAAAGCTTTAGCTTTCTCCTGACACCTTCCACAATACAGTACAAAATTCTGCTGCATGTTCCAACTGAAAATGTAGGCACAGAATACCATAAATTGAAAATACTACAGAAATAATATGAGATGCTGTATTGCTCACATTACTTATATAATTCAGTAGAAGAAAAAAAATAATTCACTTGCATATGTCACAGAATTTCTCGACCACAATAGCAGAGTGCCACAGAATGTAAGTCCACCCTACCAAAAGGTTCAGGTGGCAGTTATTATAGTCAGCGCAGGGATGTTGTATTCATGTCCTGACCTTTCACTTTGCTCATAAATTGCACTGGACACACAGTTTACACTGATCCAACTCTGCATTCACTCCATCAACCACACTGAAGCTAATCCACAATGTAGTTAATCCAGAATTACTGGTATAATTTACAGCAAAAAATGTTCTACTCCCCTTGCATATTCCTTTTAAAAGGTCAAGAAAGTTGTCCATTTACTCACAAGTAATGAGGTAATCCCATACATGTGCCAATAAAGCCTTTCTGCTTCCACACCTCCAATTCTGTATTCTATATATCCATATTGATATATGTATTACAGTAAAACACTCCTAAACTTGAATTTATTAGGTAATAATTCATGCCTAAATACTGTTGTAGCTGTTGATCTTCAGCCTTGTGCCTAACATATTGGATGTGAATGATTGCACAGTAACTCCATCTTTATTGTGATTCATTGCTTACCTACAATAGAGAGGGACCCTAACAATATGTCACAGTGATATAGTAAATGACTTTACCTTCAACGATGAATTTAATACAGTCCCATAACATAACCCTCATAACTTCTCCATGACTTCCTGCATATGGAGAATTTTACACCACTCTCAATGTGCTGTAAAACAAAAAAACAAAAAACAAAAAAACAAAACCCTTCTTATTTAAGGCTTGCTGCCTGTTCAGAACCTATCTGTGAATTGAGTGGTCAACAATCAGTACTAGTACACAATTGTAAACTTATGTCATGTTTGTTGGTTTATGCACATTAGAGGCTGTGATGGGGTATCCAAACCCCACCCTAGGCCCGAAGGGATTAAAAGGCAATACTGGGCCCTGATAGTCCAGCCCCTCCAGGTCGGCCAAGCATGTTTAGACTGGAGGAGTGGGTCAAAAGGAAACTCAAAGGAGCGAGCAAGAGAGGAAAAACAAAAAGCAGAAATGGATTTCAAGAAGTTGCTGAAGTGGGTCAGCAGAAGCAGCAGAAGAACCCAATTTGTCCAGCAACTCACTGCCAGCCGCAGGTGATCCAGCAGCAGCAGATGATGATTAAAGAAAAGACAGTGCAGCAACAATTCATCCAGGAGATTGTAATGTTCCTATAGCTACCTGGGGCAGCAGCGCCTCTCACCGTGGGAGAGGGAGGTACAGGTTCAATGCCAGCTATCTTGGTGAAACCGACAAAGATGGGGATGCAGATGGTTCCGCATCACATTTAAGAGGGTTGCCGCCATGGCTCAATGGCCCATGGAAATCTGGGACACCCTATTGGCCCCCTACTTGACGGGCGTGGCCCAGACTGCCTACCAGCACTGTGGCTGCCAAGGATTATGTCCAAGTCAAGCAGCCTGGACACCTTGAACATATTTCCCAAAACCTAACTGGCTGAGGTTCTGACACAAGAAATTCCCACTTGGGGCTCAGTGCCAGGCTGTCATCCAGAGTCTGAAAGGTCATTGCTGGCAGTAGTTCCAGCCAGTGGAATACATGGGGGTTCTGCATGCTGGTTCAAGGGGCAGAGAAGGTCATCACAGAGCAGTTCACACAGATAGTCCATGCGGGGAGACGGGGGCAGACTGGGTGGTAAGCTACCACCCCAAAACTTTGGCAGAGGCCATTGCCCTGGTGTAGAATTATCTGATGTCCCTTGGGCCTGAAGCAGAAATGCCAAAGGTCAGCCCTCTGAACTCTCAGGGCACATGCACCAGTGATCCCCGAATCCAACCAAAGGGATCCTAGTGAACTGGGTGGATTTGATGTTACAAAGACCTCACAAGGAGGCCAGAAGCATACCCTCAGCCTGTTAATAGGGATCTGGACCCAATGGCATGTCTTTACCCACAGGGGCTATCCCCCCTCAGGAGGATTAATGACAGAGCCATGTTTTACCATGGAGGCATGCTTCACCTGCAGGCTACAAGGCCATTTCTGGGAAGCGGGGGGAGGAGGGGTGTCATCATTCATGGATTGTAATTACCAGCAGGTCTGGACAGCAGACAGCCAGACTTGGAAGAAGGGCCCAGGGAAAATGCTAGTCCCCATACAAGTGGATAGCATAACCATACAAGGACTGATAGACTGTGGCTGCAGTGAGACCTTGGTCAGGAAACAGCTGGTGGGACCAGGAGGCAGGAAGCATAGCGGTATGATCTACCTCCAGTGTGTCCACAGAGACATGCAACCCCACACAACAGGTGAGGTGAGGTTGACCATGCAAAACCACGCCAAGATGGTACAAAGACCTGGCCTATTCGATCATCTTGAGGTGGGACTGGATGTTTTAGGAAAAGGTTGTCCAGAGATAGGGTGGTTCATCCTGAGCAGAGACAGAGTTGAGGCTGATAGACCTAAGAAGAGAGGAGTTGGGTGCTATGGGCAAGAAATGGCACCATGAGGAGAGTGCCCTGGAGGAAGACAAAGACCCAGGGGAAGGACTGTCCTTATGGGTGAATGAACATGCCCAAGGGCCTAACCAGAGCAATAAGGGCCCACCACCACCCCTCAGAATGGAATTCCAGTCTGGCAAGGCAGATTTTGTAGAATAACAAAGGAATGACCCAACCCAAAGGGATGACAGGTTAATCTGCAGCTCGCCCACTTGGATGACATGGTACTAGAACCTCAATAACTTACATGTGGTCCCCATTTTGAAGTGGTTGAAGAAAAGGCATATCAGCCCATGAAGGATTCCAAGCAAGGGAGGTGAGAATGCAGCTGCTAGAACCAAGAAAGTTCTGAAAGGGGAGGTTCTTCCACTGGCACATGCAATACTGTGGGGGGGGCATCTAAAGATTGAAAAAAAAACCACTTGACATTGTGCTATGTGGTTCTACTGGCCAGTCATCACTCAGAGGAGCAGGACTTTTGTGCGTCATGCTTCAAGTGACACTGGATGGGTCCAAAAAAGGTCCAAACAACCTGCCCACCCTCCTACCACTGCTTAAAATAGGGATGCCATTTGAAAGGATAGGTGTGGACCTGATGGACTAGTTAGAAAAGTCCACAGCTGTGTACAAATGCATACTGGTGATGCTGGAGTATTCTACCCAATACTCTGTGACTTTCCCTCTCCAATCTGCTATTGTGGCCATCATTGCCAGTGAACTTCTGAAGGTGTTTTCGCAGGTGGATATTCCGAAAGATATGCTAACAGAACAGGGAACAAACTTTACCTCACACTTAATGAAGGAGCTATGTGACCAAGCCATGTGACCTGCTAAAGGTCAAGACCATGAGAATATCTGTATACTACTTTCAAACCATTGGTATTGGTGGAACAAGACATTGAAGACCATGTTGAAGAAGTTCAGAGCCACTGATCCCTGACATCGGGGCTGCCTGCTCCCAACTCTTCTGTTTGCTATCCATGAGGGGCCCCAGGCATCCACAGACTTCTCTGCATTCACGTTTTTGTACCAGAGGCAGCCACAGAAGATTCTGGACCTCCCCACAAAATGCTGGAAGAGTGGGACTCCAGAGCAATCAGTGTGGTGCAGTACATTATTCAGCTCAGACAGAAGTTGAAGACCCTGGAGGGTGGAAGAGGTTACCAGGGAAACCCTGTAGAGGGCACAGCACAACCAAAAGCAGGCCTATATCAAGGAGGCCCATCTATGCAAGTTCCACCCAGGAGACTGAGTGTTGCTTCTGCTGCCAACATCAGAATCCAAGTAATTAGTTCAATGGCAAGGGCAGTTTAAGGTGGTGAGATGTGTAGAGGCAGTTGACTATGAGGTCCAGCAACCCTGGAGGAAGAAGCAGACCCAGCTGTACCACATAAACTTATTAAAGGTGTGGAAGGACCAGTAGGGTCTCTTTGTCACCCCATTCAAGCACTCACCCCTGACCCTGAGCTCAGCTATCAAGCTTCTATGTCCCAAGGTCACTTCCCCCCACCCCCCATGCCACCGAGAGAAATCTGCAACCTGACCAAGAACATTAAGTTTGTCAGCTGGTTGCCTCATTCCCAGAGGTGTTCTTAATGGTGCCCAGGTAAATTAATTTGATGTTCCACCATATTGACACTAAACCAGGATGGAAGGTGTGCAAGAGCCTATGGCCCCTTCTGTGAGAAGCAGTGTGCCAGAAGCTCCAGGCCATCTTAAACCTAGAGGAACTGGAAGAGTTGCACAGTGAGTTGTGAAGCCCCATCGTGGTTGTGCCCAAATAAGATGGAACAACATGGTTCTACATCGATTTCTTCAAGGTGAATGCAATTTCAACATTTAATGCATACCCCATGCCCAAGCTCAATGAACTATTAGAAAGACTGAAGGCAGCCAAGTATATATCTACCCACTACTTGACAAAGGGGTATTGGCAGATTGCTTTGATGCCCACATCTAAAGAGAAGACTGCCTTCTCCATGCCATTCATGTTACATCAGTTTAAGACCATGCCCTGCAGGCTCTGAGGGCTGCTGCCATCTTTCAGCGGCTTATGGATAGAGTGCTGCAACTGTATATGATGCACCTGTATCATCATATACAATAAAGCACATTACTGCAATAGTACAAGTGGTTAAGCATGCCAACCAAGTGCTGCCTGGCCACCCTGGGAGGACAGTTATGACCTCTAGTGGATGAAGTCCAAACCCTAGCAGACTGACCCGTATCCTTCACAAAGAAGCAACATCCCCATTTCTTGAGTTTAGTGGGTGATTCATCCCAAACTTTGTGACTATTGCTGCCCTTTAACAGACCTTGTAAAAGATTATGTGTCCAAAAAAATCAGCTGGACAAAAAGCTGTGACAAGACATTCAGACCACTGAAAGACCCACTAGGTACTCTAGCTAGGTACACCTAAACTTTGCAAAGCCTTTTATCACACAAAGCAACATATCCAACGGTGAAATGGACCATTTATGCCCTGAAATATTACTTAGAGGGGGAGCCCATCTGCCTAGTAATTGAGAATACACCATTCTATTGGCTGAACTCCATGAAAAATCACAATCCGCTCATCACGTGGTGGTAATTCTCACTGCAGCCATATTGTTTCCAGAGCTTTCATGGAAAATAAAAATGCTGGTTTATTTTCCTGAGATGGAGGAGATCCAAATCCATAACACCATGATTCAGGGGCTGACAGGGAGGGTATGTGATGAGACACACAGACCCCACGCTGGGCCCAAAGGGGTTAAAAGGCAATGCTGGACAGAGGTAGCCTAGCCTCCAGGCCTTCCAAGCATGATCCAACTGGAGGGGTGGGTTAAAAGGGAGCTCAGAAGCCAAGGCACAGGTGGTAGATAGGCTGCAGGAAAAATGATTCTGTCTGGCTTTCCAGAGAAGGAAGGTTGAGCCTGAGAGAGGACTGCAGGTCAGGCAAGGCAGTGTGTTCTCTAACCTGCACCCCCTTTGAAAACCTGCAAGGCCCTGATCATGTGGACTCTTTTTGTTAAGCAATCGACTGTTTGAACTCTAGGACCCATGCCCCAAACTGAAGGAACATATAAGTAGGAAATAGCCCAGGGCAGCAGACTTAGCTCTGGTCTACACTACGAGTTTAGGTCAAATTTAGCAGCGTTAGATCAATTTAACTCTGCACCCATCCACACAACAAAGCCATTTTTGTCGACTTAATGAGCTCTTAAAATCGATTTCTGTACTCCTCCCCGACGAGGGGATTAGCTGAAATCGGCATCGCTGGGTCGAATTTGGGTTAGTGTGGACTCAATTCAACACTATTCGCCTCTGGGAGCTATCCCATAGTGCCCCATTGTGACCACTCTGGACAGCACTTTCCATCATGCCCTTAGAGATTTTGGCATATATATTGGCATTTTGTCTTTTGGAATAGAGTTCTGCCTGCACTGATTCTTCTCCCCATACAGTGATCAGATCCAGTACCTCCCATTTGGTCCATGCTGGAGCTCTTTTGCAATTCTGGGACTCCATGGTCACCTCTGCTGATGAGATCTGCACAGTCACCTGTGCTGATCAGCGTGCCACGCTGGCCAAACAGGAAATGAAATTCAAAAGTTTGAGGGGCTTTTCCTGTCTACCTGGCCAGTGCATCTGAGTTGAAAGTGCTGTCCAGAGTGCCACATGAAAATTAAGGAGTTCAGGCAAGCCTATCAAAAAACAAAGGAGGCAAACGGTCGCTCCAGGTCACAGCCTCATACATGCTGCTTCTATGATGAGCTGCATGCAATTCTAGGGGGTGCCCTACAATTACCCCACACCTCTACGTGGACTACTGCAAGGGAGTCTCATGCAACAGGGATGAGGATTTTGGGGATGAGGAAGATGATAAGGAGGGGGAGGTTGAAGATAGTGCACACCAGGCAAGTGGAGAAACCATTCTCCCCGACAGCCAGGAACTGTTTATCACCCTGGAGCCAATATCCTCCCAAGGCGGGCTCCCGGACCTTGAAGGCAGAGAAGGAACCTCTGGTGAGTGTACCTTTGTAAATATAATACACAGTTTAAAAGCAAGAGTGTTTAATGATTAATTTGCCCTGAACACTTGGGATGCATTCATGGCCAGTACAGCTACTGGAAAACTCTGTTATCATTTCTGGGAATTGAGCAGAAATCCTACAGGGACATCTCAATGAAGCTCTACTCCCAAAGCCTTTGAAAAAGGTTTCTGGGGAGGGCAGCCTTATTGCATCCTCCATGGTAGGACATTTTACCATGGTAGGCCAGTAGCACATAGTCTGGAATCATTGTATAAGAAAGCATGGCAGGGTGTGGGCCCGTTGTTTGCTGGCATTCAAGCAACATCCGTTCTTTATCTCTCTGTGTTATCCTCAGGAGAATGATATCATTCATGGTCACCTGGTTGAAATAGGGGAATTTTATTAAGGGGACATTCACAGGTGGCCGTTCCTGCTGGGCTGTTTGCCTGTGGCTGAAAAGAAATCATCCCCACTGTTAGCCACGCAGTGGGGAGAAGGGTGAAGCGATCATCTCAGAGAACTGGGTGTGTGTGTGCGGGGGGGGGGCAGTTAGTTGTGTTTGTGCTGCACGTTAACCCAAAACCATTAACCCCTCCGTTTAAATGGCAATGTGTCTTTTTTCAATTTTATTTTCCCTTTTTTCCCTCCCACAGCAGCAAATGTTTCAACGCTGCCACTAGCATCTCCGTCCCAGAGACTAGCGCAGATAAAAAGGTGAAAAAAACCGCACTCGCGATGAAATGTTCTCTGAGCTCATGTAGTCCACCCAAACTGAAAGAGCCCAGCAGAATGTGTGGAGGCAGACAATGGCAGAGTCCAGGAAAGCACAAAATGAACGTGAGGACAGGAGGGACGTGCTAGAGGACAGGTGGTGGTATCAAGAGGAAAGGTGGCGGCAGCATGATGAGAGGAGGCAGGATTCAATACTGAGGTTACTGGAGGATCAAACTGATATCCTCCGGCATATGATTGAGGTGCAGGAAAGGCACAGACCGCTATTGCAGCCCCTGTGTAACCAACCGCCCTCCTCCCCAAGTTCCATAGCCTCCTCATCCAGATGCCCAAGAACACTAGGGGTGGGGAGGCCGCCAGGCACCCAATCACTCCACCCCAGAGGACTGCCCAAGCAACAGAAGGCTGGTATTCAATAAGTTTTGAAGTGCAGTGTGGCCTTGTCCTTCCCTCCTCCCCCACCCCTCACGGGCTACCTTGGCAGTTATCCCCCTATTTGTGTGATGTCTTCGCCTGCTTTTGCAGGTTCTGGTTCTGCATATACTGCATGATAATATGCGAGGTGTGTACAATGCTCATAACTGCCGCGGTAATCTGAGCGGGCTCCATGCTTGCCGTGGTATGGAGTCTGCAGGAGAGCAGAGTTTCAGGGGAAGCTGTGGTTGGATGACCAGTTTTGCAGACCTACTCCACCATCTGCTGCCAGGACACAACAGCTGAGTGGGCTGCATGCTTGCCATGGTATGGTGAGACAAGAGCAGCCAAGCAAAATGCCAGTGGAAGCGGTGGATGACGATGGTCATATAGAGGACCTGCGAGGTGGATTCATAGCATCAGGAGAGCAGAGTGGCAGTGGAAGTGGTGGATGACAACGATGGTTAGCAATCTTACTGCACCATCTGCTGAAAGCAGTATGGCGCCCACACGGAAAAAAGGCGCAAAACGACTGTCTGCCATTGCTTTCACGGAGGGATGGACGACTGACAACATGTACCCAAACCCATCCATGACAATGTTTTTGCCCCATCAGGCATTGGGAGCTTAACCCAGAATTCCAATGGGCGGCAGAGACTGCGGGAAATGTGGGATAGCTACCCACAGTACAATGCTACGAAAGTTGATGCTAGCCTCAGTACTGTGGATGCACTCCACTGACTTAATGTGCTTAGTCCATTGGTGTGGGGACACACAAAATCAACTGTATAAAATCACTATCTAAAAAAATCGACTTCTATAAATTCGACCTAATTTCATAGTGTAGACATACCCTAACTGCAAGGAGGACCATGCCAGTGTTGCTGCCCACAGGGCCCAGGGCTGAGACCTTGTGGAGAGTGAGTGGCAGAAGCAGAGCTGGAAGAGACTTAGGGGTGTCTACACTTAAAACACTGCAGCTGCACCACTGTAGCACTTCAGTGAAAACACGACCTATGTTGAGAGGATGGGTTCTCCCATTGGCATAGGTACTCCATCTCCACAAGATAGCAAGAGAATTCTCCCCTTCACTTAGCTACTGCCTCTTGGGGAGATGGAGTACCTGCTGCCACTGTAAATATCCTTCCACTCTTTGTAATTAATGGTTATGAACAAAGTCAAGTTCCCTTCTTGCTTTTGGTTATACACTGGTTTAGCTGGTAAAATCATGGGATTTTTGCAGATGTCTGGGGGGCATGCTGGTTTTTCTGATGCAGGGCATGTGCAGGCAAGATCTTCTGTGATTCCCATTGGAATTGAATTATTGTGTAGGTTTTCCTTCCTTCTACCCATCATGGGGAATCCATCCTCTGCTGTTAGGACTAGCTATATAATGCAAATGCCCACAGGATTACAGCATTAATTAGCAAGGAAGAGGGTTATGGTAGGGTGGAGGATACTGCAGATGCCTTTCCAATGAGACTTCATCCTAGTTTCCCTGCCTAAGGGCCTGGATCTCTAGGAATGCCTTAATTCTTATTTTAGTTTATTTATTTTTAAAACAAAAAAGGGAAAATGAAGAAAAGCAGGAGTGGGGGTTGCTTAAGAAGGAAAAAGTGCTGCTAAACTGCAGTATCCTGAGCTAACTTTCTGGAAGCAGAATTACATTAACTGAGCAATCCTACAATCCAGGATCTTAATTTATCTGTATCTAAAACTACAGAACCAATTTTATCAAAATGTTGTCTTTCTTTAATAAGAGACAGAGGCATTTGTGAGTATGTGAAGACAATGCATGTTTTCCTTAGTTTCTCACTGAAAACTTTGTGTTTGTGCTTCCAGTGGTTGAACCTATTTTGCTCCAATTTCTTTCATAGATTAATTTTGGGACTGAGATCAAGCAGGAAAATTTTAAATAAAAAAAAATAAAATCTTGAACTGTGCAAAGAAAAGTGGGATGGGGGATAGGGTCTTAGAATGGAAGATGGACCTTAATACTAATCTTTAGCAGCAGGAGATCTCTTCTCTGTCAAAGCCATGTCTACTGTGTATAATTTCCAAGGTATGAAGTTGATAGAAGTTGATAAAGGAGTGATATGTTGTCGTTAACTAACTTCTCTTTACACTTCAGTTTATCACAGGATGTGAGGGTGTTCTTTTTTTTTTGTTGGTGGTGGTTTTTTGGTGGTCCATCTTGCTTCTTTGTTGGAAGACAGATCTGTAGATGTGAGAGTTTATGCTTATGGTAGCTAATAATTCCAAAATGTAACAAATCATTTAGTATGTATACCTGCACAGATTTTGATTCCCTGGAGATATTTCATCTCATTCTCCCTCTAGAAACATGTAGTTTAATTGGAGTTGCAATAAATGTTTCAAGGATTTTTTTTTTGCCACATCTTGTGAAATTTACACATGAACTAATGATGAATGTAGAATTGTGACTCATTTTGAAATAGATAGAAAGAAAGCAAAGTGTACCACTGGTTCTAAAATGTTGTGCTTCAAGGCTTTTCAATACTCATTACATTTTTTGTACATGGTGTTTTTCATGGTAAAAGGTTTTGAATTAGATTGCACTGAAAGCAAAGCCAGGTTCCTCTGTTAAATTAACCATGATCTGTTCAACGTGAATATGGACTCTAAATATATAATAACAAAATCTTGCTGTAAATGGAAACAAACATACCTTAGAGAGAAGCTATACTGAAAACTTATTCTTCCCAGCATTTATTTTAAAATAAATCTTATTCTGCATGTATTTTAATAGGCTTTGGTCTACAAAATAGGGGCACAGAATCTCCAGAGTCACTAATTCCTCAGGATAGTCCTGTGGTTTTACAAGGTTTTTATTGCTATGATATAATTTGCATATGTGTTTATATATGTGTCTGTATGCACACATACAAATACACAAGAGTTTAAGAGTTTCACTGTTTTCCTGTTTAAAGTTTTATGACAAATTGCTGCAGTGATAGAGGGGCGACTTTGGAAGAAACAAGTGGCAGTTGGGCTTCTAACTGCTTTTTGTGCTGTTTTAACATTTCCTCCAGAATTCCTCAGAAACTAGCACTAATTACAAAAACTTAATGATTGTGTCAGTTACTAACATTGTACTACAGATTTGATTAGATGGAAACTGTCAGGGTTCTTCTTGTTTATGTGTGTATGTATGTGTGTGGGTGTATATGTAGAAACGATGTTCTAAAAATGACATTAAAAGATGATCATTTAGGCTGTATATCAAGCACTTGGGAAATGCTAGACTTATGGCTGCTCATGCACCTTTTTTTCCTGATCCCTTGCGCATCCAACCTGTTCACTGAGAGAGGCAGGACTTCTTGGGGGAAAAAATGGTATGTATTCATAATGCATATGAACATGGGGGCTGCTGGCCCAGTTCCTGCCCCAGGGGATGTCTCCAGTGAAGGGAGCAGGCCTCTGAGATTATGTACTATGTTCAGATATGTTGGTGGAAGAGCCCAGCCGGCTTCTGTCTCTCTCCACCACACCATCCCCAGCAGGTCCCCAGCTGTTCCCAGTACAGTAGAGGTTGCTACTGCTTTGGCAGTGGTGTCAGCCTGGCCTGAGACTCTTCATATCGGGTGGGGGAGAGAGGGTTTGAGAGGTTGACATTTTTCTGAGGAATGCAAGTGAGAGAAGGAATTGATGATTTTTAACAGTTTCCATTTGGACATTGCTGAGAGAAAATTTAATGGAAGAAAGAAAAGACATTTATCTAGCTTGAGTGCTTGCCCCATGCCGACTATCAAAAGTCTTCTGCAAACAGTGTGAGAGTTAGAGCTTTTCAAGGAAAAGTAGTAAGAATCCTTTATACTGGAAAGTGTTAGTCAATCTAAATATAGGGATCACTAACAGCTCTCTCTCTTTCTCTCTCTGTGTACATATATTTGAGGCAAGTTGTTTATTATTGCATATGGAATAGAGACTACACATCAGGTCTGACTTTGAGGATGGAATTATGCAAAATGAATGGCATAAAGAAGGAAGATCAGGCATTCTTGTTTATCCTTTCTCCTCATAGAAGAACAAAAGGACAGCCAATTAAATTGAAAGGTAGCAAATTTAACATGATAAAAAGAGATTTTTGACACATTGCATAATTATCCTGTCAAATTCAATGCCAGAGGATATATTTGAGGGATTCTGAAAGGATTAGCTATTTACATGGTGTGACAGACCCGCCACGGTAGAACCTGGAACTGTGAGACAACTATGCCCACTTAACTCTCCAGCCTGGGCCATCTTTTACAATGCCATGCGAGTGACAAGCAGCAAACCCCTCCAGGGACTGTCATCACTCAGCCAGAAACATGCATGGACACATTCAGCTAAGGCGCCTGAATGCTCTCTAAGCCACTCATGAACTGCAGCCTAAAGAAATCAGAAAGATCACAAACTTCACCCCTTAATGATTATGTAACTCTCACTACTTCAGCTTAACTTTCTTTCAGTAATAAACTCTTGCTGCATTCTGGGAGAGATAAAAGAATGATCAGAATGTGTATATTTCATTTTGTAAAGCACAAAGATACTACACTGATAAGCTCAACATAAGCATTCCAGGTCTATGAAGTGTATGATAACCTGGTTTTTGTCTGATTGTGTTATGTTAAGCCCATCATACAAACAAAATGCAGTATGAGAAAAACTTTTTTTAATGTTTATTTTATATCAGCTATAACTTTGGTAGTATACTGTAGCCTAAAGCATTTAGCAAAATTCAGAAAACCCAGTGGTTCAACCAGATCTACCTTAAGTCTGTGAGCAGGGGGTTTAAAGTTGTCAAGATTAGGGAAAGGGTTTAAAAAAAAATTCCACAAGTATTTACTGGATATTTTCTAGAGTTCTGAAACTGAAAAGCAAGCAGGGGAAAAAAGCTGTAAAGACTCAGTTATGGCAACTTTGGAAATGCTCTTAAGGTATTGTGAATTAAGTGGCAATCTAAACCTTCCCAAATTCTCAAAATGCAGCTGAGTGATCATTCAGTGAAAAAGGAGCACTCTCTGCCACAGTGGTTCTCCTTATTGAAAGCTGGAGCTTCTAACAAATCCAAAATTGTGACTTGTAAGTTTTAATGCTCCTAAAGTGAACATTGTGTGGCTGATAATAACAGAGGAACCTAGTCTCTGTAAAAAATTAGCACAGTGTAGGTCTGACATTACCCTGGGTACAATCTGGACTGATGGATGACTGTGTCCTCTCGATTCTCCAACATGGGGTGCCTTTTACACTGCTTTGCTGTGAGAGGAACCACTCCTGGTCTCCAGCCTCCAGCTATAACCCCCAGCTATACTGTATGAGTGCAATAGTCAGCCACCCAGGAATTACACTGCAGGGCCACACCAGCAAACTCCCAGTCCCAGACTTTCCCCAAGAAATGTGTGTCTTGTACTGCCTAGCGTGCCTCTGGGCAATACAAGCTCATATAAAGTCCGTCATTTAATTAATAGAAAGTTATATGCACAAATCTTGTTTTCCCAAATGAAATTTCCCAAACACTTATCCAAACACACACTGGTTTTCATAAAACAATCAAATAATTTTATTAACAACAGAAAGATTTTAAATGATTACAGGTAATGAGGCATAAGAGTCAGTATTGGTTACAAGCAAATAAAAGGTAAAACACAATTAATATCTGTATTAACAAGCTAAATGAATTCAAAGCAAAGGTTTCTCCCACCACATGTGTCAGCAGTCTTACTGGCTAGAATCCTTTCAGCCAGGAATCCTGCCCAGTTTAGTTTTAATTTCTTTGTCCTTCAGGTGTTGTTTATGCCATGGGCAGAGAGACAGGGAGATGTGTTTGGGGGCATGTGTTTCCCTTTCTTATAGTTCTTTTCTTTGAAAATCACTTCCAGCTGAGGTTCAAGAGACAGAAGGTCTGTGGGGATGGGAACCTCCAGCTGTTTCTTTGCCAAAATCATAGAATCATAGGACTGGAAAGGACCTCAAGAGATCATCTAGTCCAGTCCCATGCACTTAGGGCAGAATAAAGTATTATCCAGATCTGCCTTGACAGGTGTTTGTCTAACCTGCTCTTCAAGATCTCCAATGATGAAGATTCCACAACTTCCCTGGGAAATTTATTCCACTGCTTAACCACCCTTACAGTTGGGAAGTTATTCCTAGTGTCCTAAACCTCCTCTTGCTGCAATTTAAGCCCATTGCTTCTTGTCCTATCCTCAGAGGTTAAGGAGAATAATTTGTCCTCCCTCCTCCTTGTAAAAATGTAGAGTTCTCGCTCATACCCTTTTTTCTGCCAAAGAATGGCCACTTACCCATATGATAGCCCTTTGATTTTGTTGACACCTGACTGTGAGGAGTCACTTTGCCTTTTGTCTTCGAGGAACTAGTTTGTGTCTGCTTTTCTAAACATGTTCCAAGTTTAGAAAAGTTAGAAAGTTTAGAAAGACTCAGTTATGGCAGCAGTTCAAGTTACAAAGAGTGAACATAGAATCATAGAATATCAGGGTTGGAAGGGACCTCAGGAGGTCAGCTAGACCAACCTCCTGCTCAAAGCAGGACTAATCCCCAATTAAATCATCCCAGCCAGGGCTTTGTCAAGCCTGACCTTGAAAATCTCCAAGGAAGGAGATTCCACCACCTCCCTAGGTAACACATTCCAGTGCTTCACCACCCTCCTAGTGAAAAAGTTTTGCCTAATATCCAACCTAAACCTTCCCCACTGCAACTTGAGACCATTACTCTTTGTTCTGTCATCTGGTACCACTGAGAACAGTCTAAATCCATCCTCTTTGGAACCCCCTTTCAGGTAGTTGAAAGCAGCTATCAAATCCCCCCTCATTCTTCTCTTCTGAAGACTAATCAATCCCAGTTCCCTCAGCCTCTCCTCATAAGTCATGTGCTCCAGCCCCCTAATCATTTTTGTTGCCCTCCGCTGGACTCTTTCCAATTTTTCCACATCTTTCTTGTAGTGTGGGGCCCAAAATTAGACACAGTACTCCAGATGAGGCCTCACCAATGTTGAATAGAGTGGAACGAACACGTCCCTTGATCTGCTGGCAAAGCCCTTACTTATACAGCCCAAAATGCCATTGGCCTTCTTGGCAACAAGGGCACACTTTTGACTCATATCCAGCTTCTCGTCCACTGTAACCCCCAGGTCCTTTTCTGCAGAACTTCTGCCTAGCCATTCGGTCCCTAATCTCTAGCAGTGCATGGGATTCTTCCATCCTAAGTGCAGGACTCTGAACTTGTCCTTGTGGAACCTCATCAGATTTCTTTTGGCCCAATCCTCCAATTTGTCTAGGTCCCTCTGTATCCTATCCCTACCCTCCAGCGTGTCTACCACTCCTCCCAGTATAGTGTCATCTGCAAACTTGCTGAGGGTGCAGTCCACGCCATCCTCCTGATCATTAATGAAGATATTGAACAAAACCAGCCCCAGGACCGACCCTTGGGGCACTCCGCTTAATACCGGCTGCCAACTAGACATGGAGCCATTGATCACTACCAGTTGAGCAGATGATCTAGCCAGCTTTCTATTCACTTTATTATCCATTCATTCAGCCCATACTACTTTAACTTGTTGGCAAGAATACTGTGGAAGACCGTATCAAAAGCTTTGCTTTTGATATTCCATTGAAATGAACAATTAGACTGTTATTAAATCTGAAACTTCATTGCTCATCCAAGTGCAGATGGGATAAGCCTAAAACAGACTCTGCAGAAGTCCTTACATGGTGTGTACGCTCCAGAGGAGTATGTGCCATTTGTAAGTTCTTCTGGTTGAACTAGAGAGTCTTGATTTAATAACATAAAATGGTAGGGAATCCCCACATTCCTTGGTAAACTATTTCAATAGTTAATTGCTATTACTGTTAAAACTGTTTACTCAACTTCTGTTCACTGAACCCTGTTCTGCCTTTTGTCTGCTGATAGCAAGTTCTTTAATCTAACAGTCATATGTATTTTTAGACTAATCAAGTCACATTTTAACTTTCTGTTTAATAAACTAGACATCTCATTTAAGATTCTCACTGAATGGGGTATGTTTTCCAGACCTTAAATCATTCTTTTGGCTCGTCTCTGAGTGCTTTCTAGTTTTTCAAAATCCTCTTTAAAGTGAGGATATGAAAACTGGACACAAAATGTTTTTCATGTGGCTGTAAATATCTGGGGGGCAAAAAATCTTAGTTTATCAGACTTTTAGAAAATTTCATAAGGTTCAGGAAAGGCTGAAAGAATGTTCTTGTCTTCCTATTTCCAAGGTAAATCACTCTAAAAGTAAGCACCCATCTTCTCAAACAGTCTGAGCTCTTAAGGTAAATTAACAAAGTTTCTAGGGAAAGCATTTTTGATACACCATAACAATATTGATTTTATAAATTCAAATATAGAATTGTATGGCTCTTAAACTCTGTGTGAAGTTAGTAGTATGGGTTCAATTGTATTGCATCTCTGTAAACTGTCAGAGAAATGTTTGGTGCTTCAGTGACCGTGTTGCTTTCTTATGGATGTGCAGAGTAAATCCATACAGAGCCTCTTTAATGGAGTGCTAATGCAGTAGTAATTTTTTATTATGTTTCTCAGTGTTGGGTATTCATAAATACCTTGTTTTAAACAGGTACTATAGACTGAGATCTTGTCTACAAACCAAAGCTGCACTGCTTTAACAAAAATCATTTAAAAAAAAAACAGTGTAGTTAAACAGTTTGAGATCCTATGTGGATCTTCTTGGATCAGTTAAAAACTGACATATACATTTAACAAATTGACTGATACAAGTTAGATAGAAGCCAGGTTTCAATCTGAGCGTCTAAACAGTCTTTGGCTTGTTTAACTAAATTTTAAAATACATCTTTCATTAAAACATGGTACATGGTGGTCAGTACAAACGATATATAAAGATACATTGAAGTCAAATTTGTTCGCAGCTCAGATTGACTCCAGCAACTGGGAACCAACAATCCATAACCAAGGAAGGTGGCAGCAGACTTGTCATGTTGCCGTTAACTACTTTGAAGCAAAGGTGCATTAACACCTTCTCTGGGGGAAAAAAGTGGACGGACAGTGTAAGGCAAAGATACAAGAGCTTGCAATAGTCATCAACAATCTAGTTTGTCCCACATATAACTGTGTTTGTAGTGCACGCAATCATTTGATCTCACATATGTGTTCACTTATAATCATTGCTGAATCCTTGGACATTGACATTGACTTCATTATCATCATCATCATCACCAGAACCATCACCACATAGGTGAAGTTAGAGACAGGAGGCCAAAGCAATTCTGTTGTAAGTACATAAACTGAATTGGAATTTCACCAGAGATTAATGTGGTCCAGCATGTGAATCTATACCGTTCATTTTTGGGAGAATCCCGGTTAACCCAAGACAGTATTATTTTTATGTTTAGAAGCTTGTGAGTTTAAATCTGTTGGAGTTTGCTGGTGCTGTGGGGGGAAAACCCAACATCTCTCTTTATTTTTTATTTGTAAGATATAACTATATTCTCACCACTTCATATTCTTTACTATCCAACACCAACATGTGTCTGGCAGACTCTGCAAAATTATTCCCTGTAGGAAATAATGCACTGTTCAGCAGAATTCCTTGATTTCTTTGGAAGATGTCAGTTTCTTCAGGTTCTTCTCTGCAGGGAAAAAAATCACTTTCAAAGCTTTCTACAGTATCTTTTTTGGCAACAAGGAAGCTGCTATTAACTCTTCTGCCATTATCACTATTTATAAAATTGTGAGGATCAATAACACTCAGTGACATGCCTAATTTTACACATAAGCTTTTGGGCTTGCTCTGTGAAAGGATCTTAGCACCCCAGAAGACAAGGATGCTAGTACTGGCATGAGTAACCCCACTGGAATGATCTTTTCATCAAACACTTAAACATGACATCTCTGTCTTTCCCCAGGATGTGATGTGGGTGAAAACAACTCTTACCTTTTATTTCCTCTAAATAAAACAAGAATTAAATCTATTGTCAGAAAAGAATTGATGTTACAAATGAGCTACATTATAAAAAGTAAATATTTGCCATGTAAAGAAATCTATATAAGGCATCTTAGGAAATATTCCACTGACCAAAACTATTCCACTGACCAAGTAATCTAGGCAGACATAGAACAAATTTGACACTCTCTCCTTCTCCCATATTGTTTCCTTGCTCATTCCCAGTAGGAGAATGAAAAAGCTAGCTAAAACCACATTAGGCCTGTAGGAGGAGAAGGCAGGAATGTATTCAGGGGTCAGGGTTCCCTGTTTAGAGGCAATGACTCCTATATGTCAAAGCTGAATCCCCACTCTGGCACCTCGAGTGCAGGAAGTGGGGGCCCACGAGGATTTTAAAAATTAATACTTGCCATTCCAGGCTTGTATTAAACTCCCAAGGTTACAGCTTCTCTCTGACCTTAGCTTGGTAAACGCTGCCATGACCCAAATGCAAAAAAAACCCCTTTGAACCTAGGAAGGAGCACTTGGGAATTCCTCCCTGTGTGATACCCTCAAGCCCTTTCACACATCCCTGTCTCCCAGGGAAGAGCTGAGAAAGAAAACAAAGGAAATTATGACAGGTTTCATAGTAGCAGCCGTGTTAGGAAATTATGTGTGGCTATCAGATAATCAAACAACATGCACAAACCTCTTAGGACACCAAAAATCCAATCCTGTTCTTAAAAAAGGTAAATTTTATTTAAAACAAAAAGGGAAAAATATATCTGGAATTTAGGGTTTTTGCTAGATCTTAAAAGAAACAATTACAAAAATTAAGCACCTAGAATAGCTTTCTTGGGGGTTCAGCTTAAAGGTTACAAGCAAACAAAAGCATCTGGGATTAGCACAGAGGAGATTCACAAGCCAAAATAAGAAACAAACCTGTTAGCATCTAACTAAACATTCCCTATTGTGGGAAATGCTGAGTATCAGATGTTTTAGAAATGTGTACCAAGTAATGGAAAAGAACAGAACAAGAGGCGGGGCTGCGGGTAACAAGTTGAAGGACAAGGCCAGAAAACTTTGGCTGAACTAAGGACTAATGATATAAGCAGCACCTGAGAATCTTTACCACCACAAGATAATGGAACCCAAAGATAAGAATGATGAGAACATTGGGTGATAAACAACAGAAAAGGAATAAACAAGTGCTGTATATATATGGCTGTGGGAAGGGAAATAAAGTGCTTTTTACCAGCAACTGTTTCAGTTGTTCTGTGAGCCAGCCTGCTAGCAGCAACAAATGGTGACCCCGACGTGATTGAATTCTGTGAATTTGGTACCACGAACGGAGGAAGAAATAGCAGGGACCGCCGCTGCCGGTGTCCTCCGTTCGGATGAGGAACTGGGACGCCCAACTGAGGCGGGGGAGCTCCCACTGAAAGGTGAGCAGCGGGGAATATCTCTCATAATGGGAGCGGCAGCATCAGCAGATGAGCAGGCCGTGTTTAAGGTCTTAAGCAATCTGCTTAATAACCAGGGAGAAAAATTTTCCCCAGAAGCTCTTCAAAAATTGCTTCGGTGGGGAAGGCGACGGGGTTTCCTGGTTACTGCAAAGAATGTGTTTGACTTTTCTGTATGGAAAGCATTGGGGGAAGACATGTGGGACTCGGTGGGGGCTGGAAATAAAGAAGCTACTGCCTTGAGCCCTACCTGGTGGACTGTTCATCGAGCCGTTACCACCGCAGCGGCTCAGGCAGGGGCACATATTGCATTACGCGAGGCATTAGAATCATCAGCGAAAGGGGCCTTCACGGTAGGAGCGAAAGACTTTTTTGGTAAAACAACACCTATGATTCCTTTGGCGCCGTTGGACCCCAGTGAGGTACCGTTGCCCTTGGAGGATGACGACTCAGATCGGGGCGAACCGATGGCCGTGGATCAGCCGGTGTCGGGGGAATTGTCATCGGGCAATCCAAAGAACCCGTTACAAGGGGAGTCAGGATTGCCACCCGCGGTTGTGCCATCTGCCACTCCCCGACAAGTTCGGATTACCGACTTGCCTAAAACTGGAGAGTTTGATAACTTGACGCAGGACCAGATAATTCGGTGGTTATATAAGGAAGGTATTGCAGCTCAACAGATGATGGATGAGCTGGATAGAAAGGAGAACAGACCGCAAGGATCGTCACGATCGCATTTGCTGCAACAGCTTCAAGAGCACGGCATACCTGACCCCTCACGTTTGCCCCATATTTGTAGGTTGTGTGGGTATTATGATTGTACGGAGCACCTCACTCCCGAGGGAGAGTTGCGACCGACAGCAGAGGAAGAATATCGCAAAATTTATGCCCCCGCTACGCAACCGGTTCGACCAAAAGTGAAACCTCCGCCACCTACGTGTTCTTCAATTGGACGAGGGCAAGAAGAACGGGGGACGGGGGTGATTTGGAGGGATGGGGCGGGAGGAGCGGGATCTCCTGACCCAATTAAGTGCTGGCATGGATTGATAAAGGATGCTATAATTGAAAGGGAATTTTTGGATGCCATGCCGGCTACTTTCCCGGTATCGGTATCAAGGGAGGGGGTTAAATCTTGGGTGCCGTTAGACTGGAAATTGATGAGGGAGGCTCCGAAAGCTATTGTGGCGTACGGCTTGAAAAATCCGTATGTACAAGCGTTATTAGAACAAATATTCTCGGGGCAAGCGATGTGTCCCTTTGACGCCCAGAAATTTGCAGATATGTTGTTAACACCCACACAGAGGTTATTATGGAAGGATTCATGGAGAAAGAAGGCTGAGCACGTGGCAGTGCTTAATTTAGATAGACCCCGGGACGACCCTCTCCAGGTAGCATCAATAGACATGTTGTTGGGACAGGGGCGATTTGAAGAGCCTCAGCTACAGGCACGGTTGATACCCCAGATATTACAACAGTCTCAGCTTCTAGCATTGGAGGCATTCAAAGAGCTCCCTGATTTGGGCACCCCTTCACCCCCTTATTTAAAGGTCACGCAGGGAGCGGGCGAATCTTTTGCCCTTTTTTTGGACCGCCTAAGGACGGCATTGGATAGGGCCCCTAATTTAACACCAGACGCCAGATCAGCATTGGGGGTAGATTTAGCCTTTCAAAATGCTAACCCCACGTGTAAGAAGATTTTGGTGACTTTACCAAAATCGGCCTCTCTAGTCGATATGATTGAAGCCTGCACTCGTGCTCCCTTGGTGGAGGAGGAGGATAAGGCAAAGATTCATGCATGCACCTTGGCGGTAGCCTTGAATACCTCCAAGTCGAATTGGCGTAGAGGAAGGGAGGGGGCGTGTTATCAGTGTGGAAAGATGGGTCATTTAAAACGGGATTGCCCCAAGAAAAGAGGTCAGCCACAAAACAATGCACTTCCCTCCCCATTTCCCGGGACGTGTAATTGATGTGAAAAATTCGGTCATAAAGCTACTGAGTGTCACTCCCGGTTTAAAAAAGATGGGACCCCCTTGTCGGGGTCGGGAAACGCCCCGCGGAGCGCCAGCCAGCAGGGCGTGAGGACAAACAATACACCGGCTGCTTGGACAGCCTCCGCGGGGCAACTTCCGGCAGTGCCGGAGTTGATTTGGCCACCGCCGCCGACGTCTCCCTAGAGAATGATAGGGTGATGCTCGTTCCATCGGTGGCATCTGGACCGTTGGGGTATGGGTTAAGTGCATTGTTAATAGTTAGATCATCCGCCTCCTTACAGGGGCTTTTTGTGCTTCCAGGGCTAATTGATGCTGATTATAAAGGGAACATTGGGATTATGGTACGAGCTATATGCCCGCCTATTACAATAATGGCCGGAACCAAAATTGCACAATTAATACCCTTTTGTGCGAATGTTCCTGTGAAGTCATCCCAGATAAGAGGAACTGCGGGCTTCGGGTCGTCCAGTCAGGTAGACCCCACACCACTAACAACGGCATTTGTTTTGTCAGTGGGACAAGATCGTCCCACTAGATTAGTTCAATTTAAGGGCCCAGATGGTGATTCTTTCGAGCATCAGGTCCTTATCGATACGGGGGAAATGTGACGGTGTTGCCCCTGCAGGGTTGGCCAGTGACATGGCCACTTCTACCGGTAACTACACTTCTTCAGGGCATTGGCGGACAGCGTGAGCCTATGCTAAGTGAATTTTTTATTGACATTATTGATGCTGCCGATAATGCATTGAAGGGGTCAGTCCGCCCTTACCTTGTCGATACAACTATTGGGCTGTTGGGGAGGGATTGCTTGAGTCAATGGGGGGTGGTGATCAGCTCCCCCCCTTTCTAGTAGCGGCCACTGAGGAGCGACCAACCCTGGCATTGGAATGGAAATCCGATGAGCCGATTTGGGTTGCTCAGTGGCCACTGCCAACAGAAAAACTTGCCGCATTAACAAAACTAGTAGAGGAGCAAGTACATCTTGACCATCTAGAACCCTCAGTTAGTCCATGGAATACACCTGTATTTACTATCCTAAAGAAATCAGGAAAATGGCGTTTGCTCCAAGATCTGCGTGCCATTAATGCTATTATGGTCGACATGGGTGCTTTACAGCCCGGTTTACCTGCCCCATCCATGCTCCCATCGGGGTGGCCATTACTAATCATTGACCTGAAGGATTGTTATTTTACTATTCCATTACACCCAAGAGACAGAGAGCGCATTGCTTTCTCTATTCCGATGGTAAATCGTGAAGCACCTTCCGTACGGTATCAGTGGAAGGTTTTGCCCTAAGGAATGAAAAATTCCCCTACCATCTGCCAGCTCTTCATTGCATGGGCAATACGCACAATCCGAGTGAAATATCCCCAATGGAAAATATATCATTACATGGATGATCTTTTATTTGCGGCACCAGTAGCTTTTGAACCCATGGTTATAACACAGATCACCTCCACGTTAGCAGAAGCTGGTCTGTTTGTGGCCCCAGAAAAGGTTCAGACTAAAGCCCCTTTTTTGTATTTGGGACTTTGGATCACTGACTGCACTGTACACCCCCAGCAATTGAAAATTTCTCCTCATGTTCGCACACTGTATGATGCACAGAAACTGCTAGGTGAACTGCAATGGCTTCGCCCCCTTTGTGGCATCACAAATCAGGATATAACTCCTCTTCTTCCTTTATTAGAAGGGGGGAGAGCCCCTGGAGATAAATGACAACTGTCGGTACTACAGAAGCAAGCCTTACAACGAATAGGACAGAAGGTGGGGGATGGTTATTCCGGGAGATATCGGGAAAACTTACCCTTCGTGGTAGCGGTCTTTAGCCTAGATGCAGTATTGGAAGCGCTATTATTTCAGTGGGATACAAGGGATAAAGACCCCCTAGTCGGTTTGGAATGGATATTTCCACTGTGTAAAAATGTGCGTACGGTAACTTCCAGAATTGAAGCAATAGCCATGCTAATAGTGCAAGCTTGGAAAAGAGTAACTGTAATGACAGGAATTGATCCGCATCAGAACTTGTTGTCATTTTCAAAAACGATGATTACACATCTGTTGCTGTATAACCCTGTGTTTGCTGTTGCCCTAGCAAATTATCAGGGACAATTGAGTTGTCATTACCCTACCAACCGCCTGTTTTCTTCCCCGTTGCAGTTGGAAAAACACCTTAGGAGACAGGAGAATCCAGTGACAGGAATAACAGTATTTACTGATGCGGCTGGGCGAACAGGGAGAGCAGGGGTAGTCTGGTGGGATGGACATACTTGGGCCCATAAGGAGGTTATTAGTGAGGGGTCGGTACAGATATTAGAACTCCTAGCTTTACTTTTGGCATTTGATCACTGGAACCAAGAATCGCTCAACGTGATGAGCGATTCTAAATATGCCGTGGGGTTAGTAAACATGTTGGAGAGAGCTATGCTGGGAAAGGTTCATAATCCAGCATTGCAACAGATACTCTTGCACCTCTGGCATCGACTCAATGGAAGAAGGTATTCATATTTTGTAGGCCATATAAGGAGCCATACTGGCCTGCCTGGATACTTAAGCACGGGCAACGATCAGGCGGATGCACTGGTGGGATCTGTGGTAGTACCCAATCGGTTTGAGCAAGATCGCCTGTCTCATGGATTTTTCCATCAATCTGCGAAAGCCCTAACACGACAATTCTCTCTACCTATATCCCAGACCCGAAGTATTGTAGCCTCTTGCTCAGAATGTAATAGGTTGACACCTACCTTTCCCGCCGGGGTTAATCCCCGAGGTCTAGAGGCTTTAATATTATGGCAGTCAGATGTCACCCAATATAACCAATTCGGAAAGCAGAAATACATTCATGTGTCAGTAGACACCTTCTCTGGAGTTATCTGGGCTACACCCCACGTGTCCACGGGCAGTAAGGAAGTGATAAAACATTGGCAGGCATGTTTTGCTGCATTAGGGGTGCCCCGATCGATAAAAACAGACAATGGAGCTGGGTATGTGGCCAGGCACACCGCAACCTTTTTGCAAATGTGGGGGATAACACACAAAACAGAAGTGCCAGGCAATTCAACAGGCCAGGCCATTATTGAACGATCTCATAGTACTTTGAAAGGAAAGTTGGATAAGCAGGCACAAACTGGACAGGATGCAGTAGTTCAGACACCAGCTGGGCGATTAGCTAAAGCAGTATATGTCCTTAATTGGTTGCAACCTAGTAATGCTGATAACAATCATGTTCCAATGCAAAGACATCTAGGAAGTATTGGGATAGAACATGAGCAGAAGAAGCCTAAGGTGAAATGGTTTGACTATGCCTCTCAACAATGGAAGGGGCCAGCACAATTGCTAACCTGGGGACAGGGTTATGCTTGTGTCTCCCTTGATGTAGGTCCTCGGTGGATACCTGCGAAGTGGGTGCGGCCCTGGATAGAGATCCTGGGAAAAGATGAAACTGCTGTTCCTGTTGATAGCCCTATGGCTGCTTTGGCCGGCCTCTTCTCTCCCTACTCGAATTGATCCACGCCAGAATGTGTGGGTAACATGGGCAAATCAGACGGGGCAGTCGTCATTTTGTTTGTCAATGGCAACACCAACAGACCCCTTTAGCACATGCCTTATTCGTTACCCTAGTATAAATCTGGAAAGGTTCCGAGGTTATGTAAATAATAATACTCTTTTACAATCAAGTAATTATAATCATACTAACATTAATGCTACTTGTTATAAAATGTATAATGGAGCACCAGGAGCACTATGCCCGGGAGTAGCTTGGGAACTCCTACAGGGAACTATTATAAACTCATTAAACCGATCTTTGTACAATCCCCCGCAAGAGTTAACCTTATTGGGGTCCCTACCAGCTACGATTAATAATATTAATAATTATTCGATGGGTTGCATTGAGTTTGGAGGGCAATTTCCTGTATTATATTACAAGTATGGATGGAAGATGGATATGTCAATGTATCATAATATGCAAAATCTCACCCCTGTGGCTTCGTTTGTGGCAGGCAATTATTGTCACGCTGGTGGGGCTAATATAGGTCTTCAACTACCCCTAAGGGAATTTGGAATAATGGGTCTGCAAAGGCCTTACCGCCGGGTACCTTCCTTATTTGCGGGAATCGTGCCTGGCAAGGTGTTCCTAGTTACCCTATAGGCGGACCATGTTATTTGGGCAGGCTTACACTTTATGCCCCTAGTCATAGAATACTTAGTCAACAATCAAATCGTACAAAGAGGGCACTGGAAGATTTTATCCCAGATTGTAAGGATACGGTGACTTTTTGGGACAGTCCTTCAAAGGTATTTGCAGCGTTTCTTGCCCCTGGTGTTGCTACTATGGAAAATGCTTTTAATTTAGAGAAATTAGCATGTTGTAGTATTAAACAGTTTAATTTAACTTCTGAAATATTAACTGCATTATTAACCGATGTAGATAGCATTCGCCATGCAGTTTTACAAAATCGTGCTGCAATTGATTTTTTGTTATTAGCACATGGACATGGATGTGAAGATTTTGAGGGTATGTGTTGTTTTAATTTGTCAGATCACTCTCACTCTGTTCATGAATTACTTGCAAAATTAGAACAAAATATTCATAAGCTGACAAAGGAGACCAACCCTATTTGGGATAGGTTGTCGGGATTTGATGGCCTGTTTGGATAACATCGTTGTTGCACACCCTTTTATTAATTGGTATCTGTATTTGTATAATTTGTTTGTGTGGTCCATGTATAATTCAATGCATGCGTTGGGGAATGTCACGGATGATTCAAGCTGCTTTTAAACAAAAGGGGGAGATGTGGGAAATGCTGAGTATCAGATGTTTTAGAAATGTGTACCAAGTAATGGAAAAGAACAGAACAAGAGGCGGGGCTGCGGGTAACAAGTTGAAGGACAAGGCCAGAAAACTTTGGCTGAACTAAGGACTAATGATATAAGCAGCACCTGAGAGTCTTTACCACCACAAGATAATGGAACCCAAAGATAAGAATGATGAGAACATTGGGTGATAAACAACAGAAAAGGAATAAACAAGTGCTGTATATATATGGCTGTGGGAAGGGAAATAAAGTGCTTTTTACCAGCAACTGTTTCAGTTGTTCTGTGAGCCAGCCTGCTAGCAGCAACACCCTATCCAAATTATTTCTTCTAGATATGAAAGATGATTTTTTATACCTGGTTCGCGCCTTACACAGCATTCCTGCTGCCCTCTGTTCCCCTCTTTCCCAGAGAGAGACACAAACAAATGGAAGGTTTTTTCCCCCATTTTAAAAAGTTCTAGCCCTCCCATTGGCTCTTTTGTTCAGGTGCCCACTCATTTTCCTTTACCTGGGGAACTTTGTTAACCCTTTCCAAGTAAAGCAAGAAGAGAACAGCCACCAAGAGGGCCTTTATAGCTAACTGGCTGGTTGGGTGTCCATAAAAGGAAGTTACTCCCCCCTTCATTTATCACATTCCTATATCAGAAATTTCTCAGTACCAGGAAATGCTGTCCATTAGGCACTGTTTGCATGGATTTCAGGTGTGATGTTGTAAGCTTGTGAAAAGACACATGCAGCTTATTTTCTCCTGTTGACAATATCCATGCAGCCATTTTTCAGATATGTGCACAAACTTGCATAAATAAACCAAAAAATAGTCATCTCTGTGCTGAGACTATGCACATAAAATCTCATTTCAAAAGGAGAACTTCTGAGACTGTTATCAGTGGACGAAAAGAGTAGGCTATAACAAAAGATTAATTTTAACTGTCTCAATAGCGTTCAGTGTGCTGATTAAAATAAACATAAGAGGATGGTCATACCTCATAAAAGCTCTTAACAGGATACCATCCTTGTATCAACTCAAAAATTTAAAGAAATTAGTAGAACTGGTCAGAGAAATTATGACAGAACTGAATTGTGTTAGGATATGTGGTTTTGTCAAAATCAAAACACTTCATGAAATCAGGTTGATTGCACTGGATCTTCATTTCAGGCAGAGGGGAGAAGTGAACCTAGGGCTCCTACATCCTAAGTGAGTGCTCTAACCTAAAAGTTATAAGGTGGGTGATGGCATCACCACTACTTGGCCAAAGTTTGAATGGGACCAGAGCCAGCAGTCACATACCAGATTGGGGCCTGCACATAGCATAGGCAGGCAAATGCTTGTTTTCCCCTGGTTTGTGTATTGTTCTAGAGCTTAGGTGGGAGATAGGTATCTGAACACCTACAGTAAGGCAGAAGTGTATGTGCCCAGAGGCAGAAATATAAGTGCCCAGGGAACTTTACCCCCAAAAAGTAAGTGCTGAGTGAATTTAGGCATCTATGGTATTAAGCTGGAGTTCATGAAATGCAAAGGTGCCTAAGTACTTTGTGGATCTGGCTATAATCTCTTTCTCAGCTCCCTAGCTGTACAACTGCGGAAACACTACTTTTCTCCCCCCTACACCCTTTGTCTCTTTCTGTTTAGACCGTAAGCTCTTTGTATTAGATGCTGGACAAATGCACATTGAGAGCCAGCCCCAATATACCCCCAATTTCAATTGTTCCCTTAGACATTATCGTGAAGTAAATAAGATTTGAGATTTCACCAAGAACTTGAAATCCTGACATGAAAGTGTTAACACATGCTGCCCCCATCTCTTATTTTGTTTTCTAATGATCAAGAACTTTCTCCCATTGAAGTAAAGAAAATAAATTTTGCCATTTTCTTTTTTAAAAGGAGAAAGATTTAGCAACAGCATCTCCTGCTCATCAGCTCAAAGATAGATAAATTTTACCTCTTCTTATTATAAAAATATACAGAATAAAATAGCTACAATAGCTTTTTTGAAACCTGATTTCATTCTTGTCTCTTATTTAGCAGTAACTCTTTGAAAGTGTTTTAGCAGAATGTAACAAATGGCTTCTTAATTAATAACCTGTGTCAAAGAAGAGGGCTGTTAAAGCAATAACAAACCCATCATTTAACTATGCTAACAAGCATTTTCTAGAGAGTTATTGATCTTATAAACCATATTTAAGTTAATAGGTTATGACAGTAATAATATATATAAAAATTAGAAACTAAAATATATACTGAGTGATAAGTGCTCATGGTATAAGCTAATTGCTCTCTGTTGGATAACAAATTCTTGTTTTACTATTTTACAGTTTAAATACATGATCATAAATCATATCAATTTTGATTATGCAGTTGAACAATTATTGTACAACAAAGCCGTTTGACCTGATAGAAGTAGAATTCCACAAATAAAGGTGTCACATCAACAGTATTATTGTGAATGTGTAATGCGATGGATAATAGTGTGACTTAGGTGTCTTATTTACTTTATTTATATACAAATCTCAACAGAAAAGCCAAGAATTCAATAGACACAAGAGTACACTTTTAAATATAGCCAATGCGACCCAATCACAAGATTCTACTACATATCAATATTTTAATGTCAGGCAAACTGGATTTTTTAAGAGAAAAAAGTTCCAATGGATACAAGATGTAATTGCTTACTGTGTGTATGCATGTGTGCATGGGCATGCCCCGTATTTAAAATTCACACCTTGGGGAGACTAAGTTATGACAACATAAACTCCACTGTTGATAGTGTTAGGTCAATGGAAGAATTCTTCCATCAGCCTAGCTACTGCCTCTTGAGGAGGTGGATCTACTGCAGCACCACAGCTGTACCTCTATAGCACTTATAGTGTAGACATATCCTTATTTTCATTGAGTAATACTGTGCTCCACGAGCAGTCTCAATAAAGACAACGTGAATAATTGTGGAGTATGATGCTACAGACCTTAAGTAAGGTTGGCAGAATTTGGCCCTGAGGCCTCAGTCCTGCTCCATCTTATGTTAAAGGTGCATGAGAATTTGCTTCAATGCGTACAAAATTAGGCTTCTGGTGAATAGGAAGAATGTGAAGGATAAATGTAGAAGCTCTTACCCATAAAAGCAGAAGAGCATGAGAGCGCCTGACGAGCATGCAGGTAAAGTAGCTGCACCTAGGCAGCAATGGCAGGATGCATCCAAAATTTACAGCCTCCTTTTAAAAACAAAGGCTTTAAGTATTCCCTTTACTTTATTTACTTTACTTTATTTCCTAAGCAGAGTAGTAGGATGTTATTTTTAAGACTTATACACAGAGGAGACAGATGATTTCTAAAAGGCATAATAAACTCAGGCAAGAGGAGAGACCTATGCCATTGGATAGACCTTCCAACTTAGACTTCTTCAGATCCCTTTTCATTGTTGTGGTTATACATTTAACACATTACTAAACTTGACATGCATTCTCAGTTAGTTAGCCATTGCACTGAGCACATAATAAAGGCTATGGAACACAGTCTATGCCTTGATCCCAATGTGTGGAACTCTTTAGAAACTCTGGCCACTTACTTTGGTTCTAAAGTAAGAGCTCCAGAGAATCATAATTACAAACTCAGCTAAGGGCAGCAGATCTACCATATAAGTAAAAAAAAAAAAAAAGTTTTGCAAAGCTCATGTTAGTTAAAAGTCGCTGATTGGGTGTTTACCCACACCATCTGTGAAGGTATTAAGGTGGGTCAGAAGGGGCCAGTTAGCGTTATAGGCTGCAGCTGGGGTGAGTCAGGCCTGAGTGATATTCACTAACTGAAGATGAAGGCTGAATTATATAAACCCAGGAAGGTGAAAGCAGAAGATGTTTGCAGGAAGAGGGTCTGGAGTCACTCTTTGGGTATAGATCTGGTAGGAGTAAAAACCCTGTGATCCTGTCCTTCATGGAAGGGGTTTATTCAGAGTAGTTGTGGACAAGGGAGCCTGTGGAAGGTAGAGTAGGAAGAAGCAGCAAAGTTTGAAACTGTATGCCTTGGCTGCTGATTATAAGGTCCCTGCTCTGAAACCCAAACCCGGGTTCCCTTACCAGCCACTAGGGAAGTGGTATAGACTGGGAAGTGGGATGGAGGACTGCCTGGGATGTGCACAGAAAGTTGGTCCAGAGGGACTTTGGAAGGGGAAGACTAAATAGTGTCCTATAGAAGTGCTCAGTCACAAAGAGAAATCACCCCAAGTCCTGGAGAGTGAAAGTGGCTGTAAGACAAGTGAGAGACAGAAGGGGCCACTAGACCAGATGAGATGTGATCCCTTGACCCAGTCACAAACAAATGAGTGAGAAACTTGTTAGTCACCCTTTGCTGATCTGACATCTACATTTTGGCTCTCACTTATTTACTTGGTTTATTTTCTTACTTGTTTAGGAGCACAAACCATGTGCTGACAATATAATTTTTAATTATATGCAGAATGAACATTTTTAGGATAAAGGCAGCTATGTAACTCAATAAGTTATTCCAGTCAAATGGATACCAGGGAAAATAGTTCATTTTCTAGGGACTCAAAGCTTATATGTAATGTTTATATTTGTATAGAAGATACATTCAAACTCACGGAAGTCCATACTTCTGCTTCAGTTCTTCAAAAAAAACAAACAAACTTGATGTTAGAGATTATTAATATACATATGTATTTGAACATATTCACTATTTTGGATTATTGAAGGTAAAATTATAAATTTGTCCTGAGTTTACTGGTGCTTTGGAAAAAGTAACAGTTAAATTCTATGCTTCTTATTTTAACTTTTGTACCTATGTAGATGTTAGAATTTCACTGATGTTTTCATGTAATGGCTAATAAAGGTCTGACATTAAAAGCTTACTGTCTATTTTAATCCACGTATAAATCAAAACTATTACTGAGAGACAATCCTTCTAGGAATATGTTTTAGAAGAAAAAATCTTCTTATTTAAGCCTAAATCTTCAGTGCATGGGATAAGTTAGAACAGTTGGATAAAGTATAAATCGATCAAAGCTGTTTTCCAAGTTTGTCAGTTGTCTTTTTAGTAAAAAGAGTGTCAAACTTTTTTACTAAAACTTTTCAAAAATCTTAACTGTTGATTTCACTGCAGGCTAAAATCTGGCATGCAAGATCTCAGCAGGAAGAGAAAGAGAGAGAGGGAGGGAGGCTGTTTTTTAAACTTTCAGGAGTACAAATACAAAGTTTGCTAGGTTTGGATATACTTTTTCCCCCAGAAGGAATTACACAAACCTTTAATGGAATGTGCTTGCTTGATATTTAGAAAAATTGAATGGCATTGCACACTCTGCAAAGTAAGCAATATATTGATTTGCCTCAGAGTCGATGCTGGGAAATGAACAGGCTTACATCTAAAAATGTCATTAATATTCATAATACAACAGTCCACTGCTTCAGCTGCATTTCTAAAATAATGAAGCATATTGACAGACATGCTAATTAAAACACTTAATCTCACAACATAATTGTTTTCTTTATCTCTGTGTGTATTCACAATCCTCTTCTTCCAATTTAGCAAATCAAGTGCTTAGACAACAATTATTAGAGTTGGTGCTTTAGAACAAAGCTATCCACTAATGCCATAATACTCTAGGATAATCGTGTCCCTTGTGTATTGACTATGGATTGTAATAGTTTAACTGGTCCTTATTCAGAATCTGACAGGATTCAAGTATATAGGGCTTCAAGCCACACTAGATTAGTTGATCATCCCAGATAAGTCCCACAGTGGTCCTACCTTCTCTGTTGTGACCATTCTAAGAAGGCAAAAATCACTGGCTCTAGCTCTTACCAACTTCTTTCCCCCTGTTCTGGGTGGATCCGGGAGAAGTCAAGGTCTCATTCCTGCCCGCCTTCCTCTCCAGTTTGATGCAGGCAACATGGAGTTCTGAAAATGAGTCACATCACCTAAAGAGAGGGTACCATTGAATATGCTTCAGCAAGTGTTGTGAATCACAAGGTAGAGTTCTTTCCTGAGCTCCTGCAGGGTAACATGGTCCCGCATACTCCTAATATGATGGATACAATCTTGGCCAATGCTAGAGATTGAATATCTTAGGTTGGATATTAGGAAAAACTTTTTCACTAAGAGGGTGGTGAAGCACTGGAATATGTTACCTAGGGAGGTGGTGGAATCTCCATCCTTAGAGGTTTTTAAGGTCAGGCTAGACAAAGCCCTGGCTGGGATGATTTAGTTGGGGATTGGTCCTGCTTTGAGCAGGGGTTAGACTAGATGACCTCCTGAGGTCCCTTCCAATCCTGATATTCTATGATTCTATGAACCAGGGACCTATAGTGAGAGAGACATGTTTGTAGGACTGAACCAAGTTCCTTATCTTAGGGCTGAAATAAGCTCAGATCCTCTGCAGATAAGAATCAGAGGGGGCACACAACACATACTCACAACACACAGTGACTTGATTCCGTCACATGAATAAACCCATAATAAGAAAGTAAGAAAGGGAGATTATCTGTTAAGGGTTACATCTACAAGTAAAACTACCTGAAAACATTAACGCTGATGCCATTACAAAATGAGTTCATCCAGAAGTCTATTGATTTAAAATATTACCTCTGCTTGGGGGCATTGCCAGGCACAGTAATACCTATCATTAGGGGCCACTTGAACAAATTAGATGAATGCCTCTATGGGCAGGAAATGTGAATCTTTAAACAGTAAAGGATAGGCCTGCAAAACTTTTTCAGCTCTAATGTTTCTTGAGGAGCACACATGTAACATTATGAAATTCCTATGCTCTTTCAATGTCTTACTGTGAATTCAGAGGAAACCATAGAGTAGAGAGAAATTCTTGCCGGAGTGATTTTTTTTTTTAACGACTTGGAGTAATGGCTGAGGCAGCAGCATGATCTTTACCATTCTGAGCAGTCAATTAAGCAACACTATGTGTGCAAGACATGGACCCTTATGGCAGAACTTGAATGGAAAATAGAGGTAGCAGAGATGAGATACTTTGGTAAAATTCTGGGTATCTCCTACTTTGACCACGTCACTAATGAAGAGGTCCACAACATCATCACCCAGTGCACTGGGTCATTTGAAGACCTCCTGATGACTGTGAAGAAGCGCAAGCTGAAGGGGTATAGCCATGTAACAAGATCATCTGGCCTATCCAAGAGAAGAAGACGTAGACAGAAGAAGAGATGGATTGACATCATAAAAGAGTGGATAGGAATGGACTTCGCGGAGACTCAAGCACTGACACACAATCATCGGGGTGGAAACAATTGATTGATTGCTCATCAGTGATAGTGCCCCAATGACCAACACGGTTATGGGAGTGATGAAGATGGTGATGAATATAGGCTGAGGTCTTCTCTACAAACCAAAGTTGCACTGCTTTAACAAAAATCATTTAAAAAACCAATGTAGTTAAACAGTTTGAGACCCTTTATGGATCTTCTTGGATCAGTTATATATAAAGATACATTGAAGTCAAATTTGTTAGCAACTCAGGTTGACTTCAGCAACTGGGAAGCAACAACTCACATAAGAGCAAGATGGAAGCAGACTTTGACGCAAAGGTGCATTAACACCTTCTGTGGGGGAAAAGGTGGACAGTACAAGGCAACAACTCACACTACACCTCAGTGTAAGCAGACTCTTGATGAGCTCTTCCCTGACATCTAGTGGTGAGCTGTGCAAAAAGACTTCAGAAGCTGATCTTGTTTGCACGGACACAGCCACCCTGCTTAGATGCTCAGCATGATGAGACTGCTTTCCCAAATGATCACTTGTGGCTGGTGTTGGATCCCCAGTCTCCTTGTTATTGGGGCAGGAGGGGCTTGCTATCCTTGTGTGAACTGAGGGCAGCAGAACTGTACCTGGCATACCCCAATGGAGGGACTCACCCTCAATTTAACAGCACTTGCTAGGTGGGGACATGGGTTCCAAAGCCCAATGAATTGATAGAGGGTGGGGACAGGTTCTTGTACCTGGTAGTGTGGGCCCTGTTTAAGGGTCCTAGACTCCATTTGTCCCTCTCTCTCTCCATGATATACTAAAAGAGCTAATTTAGACTCAATTGAAAGTCTTGTTACATGTTGCAGAGCTGAAATCACTGATACCTTGGTCTAAGTATTAGATGTACTTTGGGACAGTGTTTATTGCAAGTTCACCAGCAGTGAAGCTCCTCCACTAACAGCTGAGATCATTGAAAGCTGTGTTAAGTGTGGGGGGCCCTGAAGACATCTTGGTGAGCAGGCAGCTGCTGGAGTGGTGTGGTAAGTGGCCAGCAGGGCAGCTGGTGGAGAGGCGTGGCAAGTGGCTACCAGAGCCGTGCAGAGATGTAGCAATCGGCCATTGGGGTGACGAGCGAATGCCCGAGCAGTGCAGCATGTAAGGTGCTTCCTTACCCCCCATGCCCACCAGAGGTGAACTCTGCAGACAACCTCTGAATTCTGGGGTTGCACTGGCCAAGGACAGCAACTGTGAGTGGGTACAGAGAAGGGATGGGCACATTAAAGCGACTTTTGGTTTGCTGGACTTAAGACCTTGAGGGGAATAGCACACTGCCCAACTTATTTGGGGGTGGGTCTTTTTTGCTCTTGCTTTGTGTTATGAGCTCTAGTTGTGGTGTTTTCCCAAATTATTGCTGAGTTAATTCCCTCCTTTTATTATAAGTTTTTGCTACACTCAGACTCTGTGCTTGCTAGAGGGGGAGTATTGCCTCTTAGAGGCACCAAAGGGGTGGTGTGTAATTGTCCCAGGTCACTGGGTGGGGGCTTGAGCTGGTTTTGAGGAACAGTCGGAAAACACTTCAATCTCTTTGGTCACTCGATTACAGACATAAAAGTGGC